>NC_083733.1:14685000-19685000 GCF_028564815.1 Eubalaena glacialis | reverse complement strand
CAGACTCCCTGACTTCAGACTATACTACAAAGCTACAGTAATCAAGACAATATGGTACTGGCACAAAAACAGAAATATAGATCAATGGTACAGGTAAGAAAGCTCAGAGGTAAACCCACACACCTGTGGTCACCTAATCTATGACAAAAGAGGCAAGAATATTCAATGGAGACAAGACAGCCTCTTCAGTAAATGGTGCTGGGAAAACTGGACAAGTACATGTAGAAGTATAGTTGATTTACAATGTTGTGTTAATTTCAGGTGTACAGCACAGTGATTCAGTTATATATATATATATATTTTTTTTCCCTTATAGGTTATTACAAAATACTGAGTATAGTTCCCTGTGCTATACAGAAGGTTCTTGTTTGTTATCTATTTTATATGTAGTAGTGTGTAAAATGTCAGCTAGTATTAAAAGGGAAAATGGGAAAGTTTGCTTCTAAGGTGATTGGATCATGTGTTCAAGTTAAACCCTTTATTCCCAAAGCTATAAATGTAGGTTTGTTGCTCTTTTATCCACAGTACATATTTTGATAATGCTCTTTTGAATATAATGAGATTTTTTATTCTTGGTTTTTAAGGAAACTTTAACAAAATATTTCATACATAATCTAAATTTTTCTTTTTCTTCTTACATGTGGAGATACTGGCTGAAAATTTTTTTAGTTGCAAACTTTTCTTATGTGCTACTGTAACTTTTATTTATTAGCACTTTGATTTTCAAAACACGTTTTAACCCTAAATTATGATTTTGTCATTGCAGGCAAGAAGACAACAAGACCCTAGTCCTGGATCCAGTTTAGGTGGTGGTGATGACCTCAAACTTCGCTAATTAGTGGCACAAAAGATGTGCCCCCCCCCATCTTTACATATTCATTTCTAGTCTGCAGAAATAGTTGATTAAAAGACCAGAAACTGTGATAACTGGAGGTACTACGGTCTATTTCTCAACCTTAGGCGGTAACAAGACATCACAACTGCCATGGTTTTGCACTATGATATAATAACTGCATTTCTAATTTTGTATGCATGTAGCCAGTAATTATTTGAAATTTTCTTCTATGCAAGCTTACCTTGTTGACATTATTTTAGTGAGTTGAAACTATCCACTTGTAAAGCTCTTTTTTTCCACCATTTTAATTTAAAAGTTCATGTCATTTTAAAACAGGTCAAGAAATTAAAATTTTTATCAGAGGGTTTTTTCCCCTAATCAGTTGCTCTATTTTTTTTTTTTTTTTTTTAATTTTAGATGTGTTGGTTATACAGCTTCATTTTAGATAAATGTTCTTGGTTTTTTTGTTTTGTTTCCCCTGTTTCCTTCTGTGTTTTTATAGTCTATGGCATCTTAAAACTGCTGATGGTTTGCATTATTTACAAGCTAAAAACCTAGTAGCATAGAGCTGTCTGCCACACCTTCTAACACAAAGTTTACAGTTGTTAAAGTTGCAGTATCCTTTTAAATGTTGATGATCAGCTCCTTTTCTTTCCTTTTTAAACATAAAAAATTTTAATTGGTATTAACTCTGGTCTGCCCCAGATCTGTTTTAGATTCTGTTCTGTATTCATGAGTTTGTGTGGAGATATTCTCCATAGATGATAATATTCTACTGAAATGCCTAAAGAAGTCACAGGCTGGCTTCTGTTTTATTCAGGGATTTTTTTTTAAAAGTCAATCAGAAAAGGGATACTGGAGCTTCTTCATGTATGTAACAGCATATTAAACTGGAGACAGTGATGAATCAGCTACAAAGGTAATGTATTAAAATCATGTTTAAGATAGCTGCTTTTATGTGTATTTTATAATGCATGCTTTTGTAAAAACAATGCTGGGTGATGAAAGATTAGTCTTAGAAAATGTACATCTGTGCAGAGGATACATTTTCTTCCATTAATTATTCTGGAAAAAAATTCACAGGTTATATATATGGTATTTTCCAAAAGGACTATTAATAGAACCTTTTGAGATGAATTAGTATAAGAATATTTTTAAAATAGGGCTCACTATCAAATTGATTGCAACTTTTTTTTTTTTAATACAAGACTGGAAAAAAGTGCTAAGTCATTTGGCACCTCCTTACAAATATTTTTCATGGTCACATTCATTAAATGTTACTACATTTCTGAATTTTTGCAAAAATGTATTTTATCAAAATAGAATGGCATTATTTTAAAGAGTTTGAAAAACTGACATGGTCAATTCAGAAAATGAACTGAAGTCTGAATAAGGTCATTGCATTTAAAACATATATGTATACTTGACTGATGAGGGAGGTGTGACTTTCATTGTATATAGGTCTTATAATTCATAAGCATATCCTGTATCTCAGAATAAAAATATTTGTTATATATTTGAAGTCATGCATGGTAAAGGAGTGTGTTTAAATTGTTATAAACAATAATGCATCATAAAAGACCATGCTGATCTTGTGTAACTAAGTACTATGAATGAATCTGGTTGGTATTTGGTGTTGTGCAGCTCACATGTTTACACACTCAGTGCCCTAATTTCCCCTGAGGGAATCACCTTTTAAGTGGTCCTTACAGTGCTGTTTTAAGGTTACTTTATCACAGAGCTCCTTGGTTTTTGACTTCTGCACTTAAATTTTTTCTTTTCTAATAACATGATGATGGCACATTTTTCTCTATTGTTTCTAGCTAAGGGCTTTCAGTCCACCAGTAACTAAGATCAAGTGTTATTAAATGTTCATGTTGCCATCCTTCTGTACATACTGTCATTTAGCATTGTGCTGCTTCTATCTGTCTTAATGCTGGCATTAAGATCATGAGCCCTTTTTCTCCAATAGTGCAGGCTTTGAAAACTGCTTTTTTTTTAAGTTATTGGTACAATTTGATATTTTTCCATAATCTGTATTTAAACAGAATTACATCATTGCATCATCTTTTCTAAATTCATCCTCATTAAAACTTGCCTTAAGCTACCAGATTGCTTTTGCCACCATTAGCCATATTGTGTGTTTGTATGTTTAATTTACTTTCACAATAAACTTCTGTGTAGTGAACTTCTGGGTCTTGGCTCTTTATTAACATAATCCAACAATTTCTGTTCTGGTGTTCATTATGACATAAAAATTGATTTTGTTTCTAAGCTTTTTTTTTTTTTTTTTTAATTTATTTATTTATTTTTGGCTGTGTTGGGTCTTCGTTTCTGTGTGAAGGCTTTCTCTAGTTGCGGCAAGCGGGGGCCACTCTTCATCGTGGTGCGCGGGCCTCTCACTGTCGCGGCCTCTCCCGTTGCGGAGCACAGGCTCCAGACGCACAGGCTCAGTAGTTGTGGCTCACGGGCTTAGTTGCTCCGCGGCATGTGGGATCTTCCCAGACTCGAACCCGTGTTCCCTGCATTGGCAGGCAGATTCTTAACCACTGCGCCACCAGGAAAGCCCTAAGCTGTTCTTGCATTCTGCTTTTTAACCTTAAAATAAAAACCACCACCAACAGCAGTGGCATCTAGTGGTCATTTCTGTTAATTCCAAAGAAAACCTTTAATGTATATAACACAAAGAACACTAATTTCCCAGTGTATATTATAGTTTTCAAAAAATCTGCCTTGATTTACCCATCCTATGAGGTATGACTATAGAGTAGTGACCTTGGAGGGAAGGAAGAATTCCAAAAATTACACATCCAAATAACTACCATCTTTCAAACTTCATTTTAGAAATATACGCTCAATTTGATTGTGCTGGTGTCATTTCAGACATTCTTAGGACTTTCCTTGGCATTTTCCTACATCAGAAAATTAAGCCTTTTACTCTAGAAGGATGTCCTAAGCTTGATCCATAAGGAAAAATTTACTTATTCACTACCAGACTTACTGCAAATAACAAATACCTTTAAATGCTGAATTGGTACCATGAAGCAAAATACCAAAGAATAAGATTCATACTCTGAGGGTTAATTTCAAAAATTATTTGAGCAGTAGCATCATGGTTTCAATAAGTATATCACCTCTAGAAACAGGTATTTGGATATGTTAGTTTGGGGCTACCTGGAAAAAGAAATATCTTACTTGATTTATGCCTCATTTGGCACTGGGGAGCTTTTTCAAGCTATAAGCCATTGTGTGGATTATCCATTGCTACATAACACATTGCCCCAAAACTTAGCAGCTTAAAACAGTAAACATCATCTCACAGTTTCTGTGGGTCAGAAATCTGGAAGAAGCTAAGCCCAGTGGTCTGATCCAGGGTCTCTCCTGAAGTTAGAGTCAAATTGTCAACCTGAGCTATCATCATCTCAAGGCTTAATTGTGGCTGAAGGATCCCCTTCCAAGCCCACTCATGTGGCCATTGACTGGCCTCAGTTTCTCACAGGCCATTGGGTGTAAGCCCTTGATTCCTTGCTAGGTGCTGGGGATGAAGAACTCCTTCCTTGGCATGTGGGTGTCTCCATAGGGCAGCTCATGACTTGGCAGCTGGCTTTCCCAGAGCAGGTGATCCAAGGAAGAGTGCATGCCTAAGATGAAAGCCACATCTTTTTTTTTTTTTTTTTTGGCTGCGTTGGGTCTTTGTTGCTGCATGCGGACTTTCTCTAGTTGTGGCGAGCGGGGCTTCTCCGTTGTGGTGCGCGGGCTTCTCATTGCAGTAGCTTCTCTTGTTTCAGAACTCGGGCTCTAGGCGCACGGGCTTCAGTAGTTGCAGCACGTGGACTCAGTAGTGTGGCTCGCAGGCTCTAGAGCACAGGCTCAGTAATCATGGCACACGGGCTTAGTTGCTCCGTGGCATGTGGGATCTTCCCGGACCAGGGCTCTAACCCGTGTCCCCTGCATTGGCAGGCGGATTCCTAACCACTGCGCCACCAGGGAAGTCCAAAGCCACATCTTAATAACCTAATCTTGGGCTGCCATATTCCATTATGTTAGAAGTGAGTCACTGGGTTAGGCCCACACTGAAAGGGAGGAGTTATTAAGCTTCATCTTTTGAAGGGGGGGCGTCAAAGAGTTTATGGACATATTTTTAAAACCACCACAGCCATTTTGCCGTATTTATATATGTAACTGAGTACTTATAAGACAACACTGGGGGACTTCCCTGGCAGTGCATTGGTTAGGACTCAGCGCTTCCAATGCAGGGGGTGCGGGTTCGATCCCTGATCAGGGAACTAAGTTCCCACAGGCCGCGTGGCACGGCCAAAACAAAAAAAACAACATTGGCGTTTTGATCTCCCAAACATTCTTTAAAGGTAAGATTTCAGTCATTTGCAGGCATATTTCAAGGCATGATTCTCCTGGTAGCATCAATTCCCTTTCCTGCATCACCACCACATATATGGATATGGCATTTCAAAGATGTTCCGAGTCTAGAAAATTACAATTTGTAGAGTAGAATCATGGGTGGAAATGGCAGTTTGGTTCGTTTAAATACAAGATAACTCTAAAAGTCACGGTATTAGTCAATTCTCAGCTTTTGGCCAGAATAAGCAACTTAAAGTCATTATTGGCCTTTTTCAGGTTTCAGAAACATTTGAAAATGTGAGAAAAGATACAGGGAGAAATTTTTTGTTAGAGAAATCATGTATATCCATGTATGGTAGGTACTAGCCATGTGTGGCTGTCGAGCACTTGAAATGTGGCTAGTAAAACCAAGAAACTGAATTTATGTTTTAATTTAAAAACTGAGGCAGTGTTAAATATTTTTCTGTTAAAACTTTGTTTTGGGAGGACTACATTTCATGTTAGCCTTTGAAAATTTTGTGTCCAGGTTGAGATGCACTGTTAGTGTAAAATACTAAATATCAAAGATCTAATACAAAAGAAAAAAAGAAGATATTTAATTTTTAATTTTGATTACATGTTAAAATATTTTTATATACTGGGTTATATTGGGTTAAATAAAATACATTAAAATGAACTACCTTTTTCCTTTTTAATATGGCTAGTAGAAAATTTTAAATTGCATGTATTGGCTTACATCAATATTAGGATTGTAAGTGGGCAAAGGACAGATCATACAACCAAAGGAAAAATGTTTTAAAAAAAAAAAAAATTGAGGCTTACTATCACTGTTTAAAAAAAGAGATTAAAACAAAGTATGATTATTTTACCTCCTAGGATCATTTATGGGAAAAAATGTATACATCCAGTGACCTAAAGAGACACTGTCTCTGCCCTCACGGAACCTACAATCTGGCTCAAAAACTAATCAAAAGCAGTATTGTTTTAAGTTGTACTGGAAGTTGTGGCTGTTACGGGGCACATCTAACTTGGTATGGGTGCTCAAGAGAAGGCTTCCTTGAGACATCTGAGCTGACATCTGAAAGATGGCAGGCATTATTCCAGCATTGAGAAGGTGACGAAAGTATTACAGGTAACATGGCAAGTTTGAGAAACTAGGCGCAGTTGAGTACAGCTGGACCATGGAGTGGAGGGGGCGCTGCCGCAGTGAGACAAATCTGAAAGGGTCAGCAGGGGCCTGGGTGAGGGTCACAAGCAGTGCTGGATGGGCTTTTCCAGCCATGTTAAAGTGTCTGGACAATTCCCTAGGGCAAGTAGGAAGCCACTGAGGGGTTGGGAGTTTGAGGGAATGGGTGGTTGATAGAACAAGACTAGAAGCAGCAAGTCAGTCCCACTGATCATATGGTGACCCAGTAGGGAGAGTAAGCGTAGCTTAGTGGGCATGGAAACACTTCAAGCTGGAGAAAAAAGTACAGGAGACATAACTGGCAATTTTCCCCTGTTTCTCTTATCTGGATAGGCTGGTTGTGTTGCCTAAAACCCCCCAAATTTTATTGGCTTAAAGACTTATCTCTTATTTGTTAAATACCCATCAGTGATTGACCTAGGCTGACAGAGCCATCACTGGAACATTGCCAGCCATGTGACAGAGCCAAGAAAATAGTGTAATGAAAGGGGCACTGACTTTTAAAACTCTCACCTGAAATTGACACATGAGACTTCTGTTTACATTTCATTGGACCTAGCAAATCACAAGGCCATGCCCAGCTTCATCTGGGCAGAAAACCACAATCCTACCTTTTGCCCAGGAAAGAGAATATTTGTGAATAGCTCCAATGACTATCACAGGCCACCCTTTGAATTATTAAATATTTAATTTTACTCTCTTGCCCTCAACAAAATATATCTACCATGGGAGACAACCTAAAAGTCCCAGCTGATCAGGTATTGAACTAAAATTCTGTGATATGTGGTTATCTGCCCACACGGCCAATATACAGTGGTGAAATAGGGACAGGAAAACTGCAGGAAACACTTCCATTCAGAAAGGGAAGAATCAAGTCATTGGTCTTTTATGAAATGACAGTTATGAAATGTCATTAGGGAGAACATTTGAAGGCCCCCTACTCTGAGAGAGGAGTGTTCTTTGTAAGGCTGATTGGGAAAGACTCCCCAGTTCATCGCTTTCCATGACCCATGGGCCCATCTCTGGCTTTTTTTTTTTTTTTTTTTTTTACCTTGATAAATACAAGCAATTAGTAATCATGGTACTAAGATTCTGCTTTCCAAGCTCTTCAGCTAGGGCTTCAAACTTGGTACATTTCCTGCCTCCTAAATTACCACATGTGACAGTTTTAACAAAAGGATTAACATCCATCCAGCCTCCAGTGTCAGTTCCCCCAGCCACTTTCCTGTCTTGACACTACCATCCATCCAGCTACCCAAAGCTGGAAACCTGTGTTTTTATCCCTCTTTTTCTCTGTCATCGTCTACATCCAATCTGTAGATCCTGCCAATGGATTCCATCAGTTCTCTGTCACTACTAGATTTTTTTTTTAAATTAACAGCTCTGTAGCTTTTCTTTTAAAACAATTCATTTTTAAAAAATTTTATTATTTATTTCTTTTTTTGGCCATGCCGCACGGCATGCAGGATCTTAGTTCCCCAACCAGGGATCGAACCCGTGCCCCCGGCAGTGGAAGTGCGGAGTCTTAACCACTGGACCACCAGGGAAGGCCCACTACTACATTTTTTTTTTTTAATTTTTAGTTACACACAAAGCTTTTACCATAACTCAGACACTCTTATAATTGCAGTCCTCCTAACAAATCTGTGAAGTTATGGTCATTTTACAAATGAGGAAAACTAAGGCATGGAGAAATTAAGTAACTTGCCCAAGGCATAAAACTATTAAAGGACAGAACTGGGATTCAAATTCCCAGTCCATGTACTTAATCACTCACTATACTCTGACCTGAGGCTGTCCCTGCATATCTGACTTGGACCACCTCGATGACTACCTGTGCTCCCCTGAAGGTCATAGCAGTTCACCAACAGCCAGTTCAATATTTCTGAACATCCGCATCCTCAGTATGGGGGAACAGCAGTTGCTGACATTCTCCCAAGTTGTCCCTACTCCCCTGAGACACCTCCTGCTTCTGCTCTGTGTATCAGGCTCTGGACTCTGGCCTCCTCCCAGACTACCGTCCCAAAGCTGTCACTCCTACCCCTGACAAAAACCTGGGTGGATCACACTTAAGTCAATGGCTTGGGATAGCACAATGAGCTAATATAACCAATTGTTGTTGACTGACATTGTGCACAGAAACCTATTATCCCAATAAGGAGATTCTTAGGGGCCTCCCCAACCTTGTTCTTCCTCTTTCTTGGGTTTTCCAAACTAAAACTCCTTTTCACTGTTGATGAAAAAATTAATCAGTCGATTAAAGAAAGAAATAGAAAATTTTATTCAAGCCAAATTGAGGATTATAACGTGGGAACTGCTTCTCAGAAAGCCTGAGAACTCTTCCACCCGTTAGAGGTCAAAACACAGTTATATAAGTTTTTGAGACAGAGGGCCATACATTAAATGACACACTATTGACAGTTTACACAATCCAGATCACGCATACCAGGTGAGTAGTGGGTCATGGGTCATCATGGCCCCTTACAAGATTAAGAAGAAAGGTTATCTCAAGGAGTTGTGACCCTTGATGAGATTAAGAAGGAATGTTATCTCCTAAGGAGGTCTGGTTAATGCAGGTGCATAACACACACTAAAGGGGAGGGAGGAGGCCCAAATTTTATGTTTAAATTTTTCTCGTCTTGCCATAAAATATGGATTTTATTTCATCATCACGTTGTTATCCATAGTGTGTGGCTTCCTCTTTCTCCTTCCTCTCTTACACCCTTCTTTGTCCACCGGAAATAAGTCCCTCCAAGTGTTTTTTAAATAGAAGAACCATTCCTAGTCCAGTTGGATTTGAGTTAAATTCAGACATTCCAAATTGACTAAGATTACTCCCCACCAACCTTATGTTTTTCTCCAGGCCAGCTGCCCAACTAATCTTTCCTAAACACATCTTTAATGCTTGCCACGCATTGTAAGAGGTAAATGTCCCCCTGATCGCTGGCCCCTGCCTCTTTCCCTGTATTTGGTATTATTGATAATTTTTTGTTTATCTTTCAAGAAATGTTCTCCCTTTTACAGTATGGCCAATGTTCTATTTTATTTTATTTTATGTATTTATTTTTTTGGCCGCACCGTGCGCACAGCATACAGAATCTTAGTTCCCCGACCAGGATGGAACCCGTGCCCCCTGCAATGGAAGCATGGAGGAGTCTTAACCACTGGACTGCCAGGGAAGCCCTAAGGCCAATGTTTCTTTTATTTCTGTTTTTACAGGAAAAAAATGGGTCATACTGTACAATTTTGCACCTGGCTTTTTTCTCTTGGAGCTCCTTCCACATCAGCATATAGAGATATACTCCATTTTTTAAAATGGATCCTATTATACATATATATCAGTTTAGTTAGCCACTTTCCTACTGATGGACATCTCAGTGACTCAGTTCTATTATTTTGGCATAGGATTCTGCAAATGGACATCCTTCTCCGTGTTTGTTTGTCTTTCAGTATTTATTTTATTTATTTTGGCTGCACTGGGTCTTAGTTGTGGCATGCGGGCTCTTAGTTGTGGCATGCAGACTTTTTAGTTGCCACATGCATGTGGGATCTAGTTCCCCGACCAGGGATCGAACCTGGGCCCCCTTCATCAGGAGCACAAAGTCTTACCCACTGGACCGCCAGGGAAGTCCCTCCATGTTTGTTTGTTTCTTTTTAAAATTAATTAATCATTTATTTATTTTTGGCTGCGTTGGGTCTTCTTTGCTGTGTGCTGGCTTTCTCTAGTTGCGGCGAGCGGGGCTACTCTTCATTGCAGTGCACGGACTTCTCATTGCAGTGGCTTCTCTTGTCATGGAGCACCAGCTCTAGGTGCGCAGGCTTCAGTAGTTGTGGCTCGTGGGCTCAGTAGTTGTGGCACGTGGGCTCAGTGGTTGTGGCTCACAAGCTCTAGAGCACAGGCTCAGTAGTTGTGGCACACCAGCTTAGTTGCTCCAGGGCATGTGGGATCTTCCTGGACCAGGGATCGAACCCGTGTCCCCTGCATTGGCAGGCAGATTCTTAACCACTGCCAGTAGCAGTGGCCAAGTTTTGACAGAGCCTTCCATGTTACACTCCTATCAAGCCAGTTTAAGAATTTAGCATGTCACTCTCTCCCCTGCTGAAAACCTTTCTCCAGGGGCAATGTAATGCAAAGAATTTGAGTTCTACCGCCTAGGTCCACAAGGCCTTTAGCCAATCTGGGCCTCATTTTTTTTCCCGCCTGTAAAGTGAGATTATAATCACTGCATTCACCAAGGGTCAGCTCCAGAAGAAGCCTGGTTGTCTTTCAGTTTTAGAGTGTCCCAGGGCACGGGCCAAAAGCTCAGGCTGAACAGGCTAAAGGACCCCCTACTCCCGACTTGTAAATGAGGCAACTGAGGCACAAAGAGTACCAGCAGTTTGGTCAAAACCACACAGCGTTGGCGGTAAGGCCGGCTCTGGCGGAGTCTGAGCTGCTGCCCTGGGGGCTGCGCACAGCTGAAGATACTCAGCCAGGAGGTCGGGCTTAGCTCCTCCCCTCTACCCTAGTCCTCTACCCCAACTGCCCGCCGCCCCGCCCCTACACACATGCTCGAGCCCACTCCTCGCTTGCTTTGAGTTCGACCCGAGCCCCAGGGGCCGCAGCGAGAAGGAGTCATTCCTGGACAATTAGAGGCAGCTACGGCCGCCGTCAGTCTCGGCACCAACCGGGAGTGCCAGGGCGCTGGTGCGTCTTGGGCTTTGAGACTCCGTGTCCTCCCTCCACGCTGGACCTCAGGTGGTGCGCCCTCGGAACTAGCCTTTTGCGCCCAGTGACTGCGAGTGGGCCGTACATGCAGAGACGGCAGACAGGTGCTGTACAGCCATGTCACATACATGTATTGCGTGGTTCACACATCCTTGTGTGAAACGTGTGCGGTGTGGTGTGCAGATGTAGGGGTTCACGGAGTATGACTTCCTGATAGTACTCTGAGGCCTCTCTCTGCCTTCGCCCGGACTGTCGCAGCAGCCTATCCGGAGTTTGCGCCTGAGTGACTCCGCCTTAGCTCCTCCCCGGCGATTGAAATCCCGCCTTCGCCCCCGCCTCTGCCACACTTTACGGCCTCGCACGCCACTTTTGCCGCAGATGGTCCTGCTGCCGCCGCTGCCTCAGGCTGCTGCCGGTGAGGTGAGGTGAGGTCAGCTGAGGTGTGGTGTTGGGCCGGTAGCGCTGGCGACCGGGTAGAGGTGGAAAGCAGGGCTGCCGCGGGTCGGCGGGGGCGGTGGATCACCTGCTGCTTTGTTTCTTCAGCTCCGGTCCCGTCCGCGCTGCCGCAGGGAGGCCGCCCCGGCGAGCCGAACCAATGCTGGATCTGGAGGTGGTGCCCGAGCGCTCTCTGGGAAATGAGCAATGGGAATTCGCGCTGGGTGAGTATGGGGTTCTCCCTCACGACCCTACTCGCTGATCCTTCCTTCCTTCCTTCCTGGCCCTTCCCACCTTTGGGCTCTGCTCCTTACTCCCCTGCGCCCGCGGCCCTCGGCTCTTTGGAGCTCCAGCCACTGGATGCCCGCTCCGACCGCCCCGACCCGGCAGCGTGCCGCTCTGCCAGGCCCTGACGCCCTTGCATCAGGCCTCGGCGGGGCCCCTCCTGGGGCAGTGCTTCAGTAATAATAACAATAACAATGGCTGACACGCCCCAAACATTGACTCAGGGCCAGGCCCTATTCTCCTCTGCATAATTATCTCAAGTATGCCGCCGGGGTCGCTACTCTTTGTTTGTTTCTATCCCCATTTTAAAGACCAAATAACTAAGAAGTGACTGACACCCTTGAACACCGCCACAGTGGTCTGTCTCCCTTTGCTTTTCTGGGCTGTGGGTAGCCTCTAGGAGAAACCCAGGCACTGTTCCCATCGTCAGATGTCGGGGATCTGGTCAAGGGAGTTAAGGAGAGTTTGTGTGTGTTAAAGGAACTTCTGACTAGCTTCCTTCTCGTTTTTAATGTGGTTGATGTGTGGTGTAATCTAAACCCAGACCTTAGCCGAGAGAGTTAAAGGTTGAATGAAATAGGAGTTCGGGGAAAGTAACATTTAGCTTGTAGAAAATGCAGGTTGGCCATTTTGTGAGTTTTGGCCCATTTTTTCCCTTTCCTCAACGTCACTACCTTTATGTGTACAATCATCTGCATTCGGTAACCCCAGAGGGTGTTTACTTTTATGTTCCAGCACTAGGAAGAGGGGGTGGGGAGTGGGTGTCTGTGCGGTTTGTTTGTGCAGGGCTGAACTTTTGTCACACTAATTTGGGCTACTGGACTGAGTCAGCTGCTCCGTTGGGCTATAGCTTATCCTTGAATCTGGAAGACTTGTGTCTGTGGAGATAGGGTAGTTGAGAAACTGCAGAACAGATTTGCTGGTAGGACTCTGCTGGTGCTCAGTGTCTCCGTGAACTGAACAAGCCTCCTCCGGGTTGTAGGAGCCAGTTTTATTGAGAATTTTCAGTCACCTTCTCGTAACACTCCAGCTTCTTGTGAAGCACCAAGAACTTGATTGAGAGGCTAATAATAATATCTTTGCCGCCAGGCCCATTTGTCATGCTGATGCTGTTTGGCTTCTAGTTAGGAAAGAACCTCCTCTAACCACAGCTTATGCTCATACCAAGACTTCACAGGGCGGAGTGAAAACTGTTAACTATAGCTTCAAACTGCGCTTGATGGTGTGACCAGGTTGTGGATCTCTGTAGTGCAGTCTCTGGGTCAAAAGTAGTGATTAGGATATCATTTGAGATTTCCAAAAAATTGGGTGGGAGAGTAAGGCTTCTTCTGTCAACTGTTGCTTTGATACCTTAACCCCTACTCCTAACTTTGCCAATTTCTAGGAATTAAGGATTTGGGGAGTTCTTTTAGGCTGTCGTAAGTAGCAACCACAAACAGTGAAAAGAGCATTTGTGTACATTGGGCCCAGAATTGAGCTTTGAGTGAAAGCTTATGCAGGGAATGAGCCTTGATGATCATCAGCCTTGATGATTACTTTGTGGGTCCTAAAAATCTGCATTTTGGGGAATTCCCTGGCGGTCCAGTGCTTAGGACTTGACGCTTTCCCTGCCAGGGGCCCAGGTTCAATCCCTGGTCGGGGAACTAAGATCCCACAAGCCGCGCAGCATGACCGAAAAAAAAAATTCGTACTTTGGAATTGTGTCTGCCTGAGAGATGGTGGTCATTTAACTTCCCCAAGCTTTTTATAAAAAAGTAATTTTTCCCTCTTTCTCAATCTTCTTCCCAGCCCTCAACACATTTAAACTGCAGTTGAGGCTGATAGGTAGGGATAGGTCTAGGAAGTGGATCTGTGCTTTAGAATTACATTCTTAGGCTAGACTAAAGTCACCACAACCCTGCAAGGTAACCTCCATTTGCCAGATGAAGAACAGGCTCAGAAAGGCAGAGAGGAGGAAAAGAAGCCTAACAGAGATTTTCTGCTTCTCACTGCTCTGTCCTTCTGAGTATGGGCTCAGCTTTGTCTCCAGGTTTCTTTTTGGAATCTGTGCAAATGCAGATATATCTAGCCCTTGCCATCATCCGCCTGGCACAGTGAGGAGCTGCATCCAGCTTTTTGGCTGCCTTCCTGGCCTTTGTGTACTCTTGGGAGATTAGGAAATGCCAACAACACAGAAACAGGAAAGCCTAGGCAGAGAGGAATCGCTGAGAGTACCACCCGTGGGTTGACCAGTGGTGGAGTAAAGGCAGTGCAAACTTGAAATGTTTTCAATGAGACTTGCAGGGTGTATTGGTATGGAGACATATCTCTAAATTTGTTTTTAAATTAATCTTGAAAAAAATTGGTAACTAACAAGGACCTACTGTATAGCACAGGGAACTCTTCTCAGTACTCTGTAATGACCTATATGAGAAAAGAATCTAAAAAAGAGTGGATATATGTATATGTATAACTGATTCACTTTGCTGTACAGCAGAAACTAGCACAACATTTTATATCAACTATACTCCAATAAAAAAATTTTTAAAAATTAATCTTGAAACTGCCCAAGCAGGGTAGATTTAAAGGGTCACTGGAGAATGGTCTTCTCTGAGATTACCTTGTTCCAGAGAGACTGGGGACTTACTCTATTGAAGGGTCATTCTGTGGACTCTGCTTATAATCATTGAAAATTGAGTAAGAAGTGGTCATAAGCCCTGAAGAGCTTAGTCTAGTGGGAGGGAAGGAGTACAGAAATAGTTCATTTTATTATAATGAGGTAGAGGTTGTATAGGGTGCTGTGGAAGGGGAGAAGAGACTTGACCTGACCTGGGAGTTCAGAGAAGGCTTCCTATTAATCTGTAGGAACCAATACCATTCCTGGAGCCAGTGAGCACCAGGAAGCCCCTGTCAGAAGTCTGCCGCCAGATTTTTCAACTACACTTCCATAGACATAAATCTTCCAGTCAGGTTTTAAAAAAAAAAAAGTGGGAAAGATAGATGGTGTGGGGAGCTACAAGCAATTTGGTATTGTAATTAGAGCATGATGTACTAGTGGAAGAAGATCAGATCCCCAGATTCCCTATTTGTAGTTAGCTGCCTAGGACACTATCAAAAGAGTCTCTGTTCAGTGGAAAAAAGGATGTTAGTAAAGTGTCGTGGGCATGGGTTTAGGAAGAAAGTTTGGAGACTAGATTTGGAGAGATGGGTAAGGAAGAGGAATCTAGAGGTTTCTGGCTTGAGTGACTGTGTTAGAGATATTGAGATCCAGCATACAGAGGAGAGGCCAGATTGAAGAGAAGATTAAAAAGTCACTTTTAATCTGTCAACTCTTTATTTGCCTTTTTTTTTAAGGTTTATTTATTTAGTTAAAATATTTATTTATTTATTTGGCTGCACCAGGTCTTAGTTGTGCCACATGGGATCTTTAGTTGCGGCATGCGGGATCTAGTTCCCTGGCCAGGGATCAAACCTGGGCCCCCTGCATTGGGAGTGTGGAATCTTAACCACTGGATCACCAGGGAAGTCCCTATTTGCCTTTTGATATATACAGAAAACAGATTGAGATGTAAGTCAGAAAGTAGTTGGTTGGGTGAATGAGGGATGGGCAGAAGGAAACACTGCCCATCATAGAGACTTGGGAAAGTTGGAGGAACAGCAGGAAAGAGTGGTATTGATGGAGACAGGATGAGAATTCTCAGAGGGAGAGGGTGGTCCTAAGGGCCTACAGGATCTATGTATTGTACCTAATTGCTTTATTTCACTCATTCAGAGCTCAACAGATACATAGAACCACTTACTGTTGTGTGGTGGGCATGGTGATTGAGTGCTGAGGATACAGCCGTAAGACAGACGTTGCCTCTGTCCTCAAGGAGGCATGTAGGGGAGACTCTTACAGATAAATAAATGGAATGGGAGGCTTCATTAGATAAGGCAGTCAGGGAAGTGAAGTGTGAGCCAAGACCTGAAGAGAAGAACCAGCTGTGGGAAGAACATTTCAGCAGAGTTGAGTTAGTGCAAAAGCCTAAGGTGGGCAAGAGCTTGATGTGTGCTAGGAACAAAGGGAGGCTTGGTGAGCAGTGGAAAGAGTAGAGGAGATGGCCAAGGTCCAGAATATTCAGGGCTGTTAGGTGATGACGTGTTGTTTGGGTTTTATCCCCCTGTAATGCGAAACCACTGGAGGGTTATAAGCAGGCAAATAATGAGTAAGGTGTAGGATGTGTAGAGTTTAGAAGACTGACCATATACTCCACACCCTTTGGGGGGTTAGGTAACTCTTAGAGCTAGAACGGTGCTCGGGTTTCTTTGCCATATACATGGTTGGTTCCCTTTAGAGGCCTTTTGTAGCCTTCCTTTACCAGCAGCTGTGTGACAACTGGTCATTGGTGGCTGCTTTGTCTCCTCCAGGTGGGTTACTCCCTGGAAGCCTCAGGACCCAAAGATTCCAAGGCCAGGAATTTGATGTGGTTAGGTGCAAAAGAACTGTCCCTCAAGAAACTGGTTTGTGCCATGTGGCCTTCTCTTTCTCAGCACCTGAGGTTATCTGTCTTGCCTACATGGATGTTTGCCCATTCCCTCTGGGAGAGACAGCATAGATGCTCCTCCATTTCGGGAATGGCAAAGCTGAATGGTGCATCAACTTGTTCATATTCTCAACAAACATTTAAGTCTCTACTGTGTGCCAGGCTCTATGCTATAGAAGGCTGGGAAGTACCTTAAGGTGTGGTTTCCTCCAGCTTTCTTCAAACTGTAGAATGGACCATTGAATGAAGGCAGGATCAGATCATTGTTTAAATGTAGATGGGTCACACATTTTTTAACCTTCTAATTCTTTGTGTGTGAGCTCTTTTCTGCACATCTCTCCTGGAATCAGAGGTAAACTGATCTTGAATGTGAGCCACTGTGCTGCCCCAAGGTCATATGGTGGTCCTTCTTCCTTTCTCTTATTACCTAGCCCATAATCCTTCAGTCCCACTAAATAAATGTTTATTCAACAGCCACTGTATGGGTCCCCAGTGCTGGGGATCCAGAGAGTGGTGAATAACACAGACACTGTCCTTGCACTCATGAAGCTTTGTTTTTGGATTGTCTCTGTGAGTTTCTTCTTGTTTGAAATATAATGCACTCTGTGAGAACATACTTTTTGCTGTTCCCCATGAGTCCCTGGAATCTTTGAGATGACATTGGGATCTGGATTTCTTAAACTGGGGGCATATGTAAATTTGTTTAAAATGGCCCATGAGTTAAAAAATCAAGTGTTAAGATTTAGAGGATGTTTGTGGGTTGATAAGTGAGAATCCATTGAAATCCTTCATAAAATAAGTTGATTCTGGTAAATGTGTGATTTTTCACTTTTTAAATGAGCCCTTACAAATCATGTGCTCCTGCAGACTAAAAGAGGAGACAGATATCAGAAAGGAAGAGAGGAAGGACCTGCCTAGGTTATATGTAATCATGGCAGAGTGAGAATCAGAACCTTGGCCTCCAGAGTCATGCAGTCAGTGCATTTCTTACTCTGTTCTTTGGTTCCTGCTGACTTGCTTTCTCTAAGCCCTTTGCCTGCTTGGGATCAACATGGAAGTCCCCATTTCCAGGAAGTCTTTTATATTTACTCCCTCCCCTTATACAATCCAGTTATTCCCTTAGTGCTTGCCGTTAACTTTATTCTCTAGCTCTTACTGCTTATTGAACGTTTATTTACTCAATATGTCCATAGACTTTAGTGGCCTCTGCTCCCACCCCAGACTTTACTGCAGGGACTAATGCCTAGTACAGTGATAGATGTCAGTAAATGGATAGCCCAAGTAACCACACAGGTGTCCTTGCTTTATTTCAGGAATGCCTCTGGCTCAGGCAGTAGCCATTCTTCAGAAGCACTGTCGCATCATAAAAAATGTCCAGGTTCTCTACAGTGAACAGGTGAGTGGTGGCTGATTTGTTTACTGAAATAGCATCTCTACTCAGTCACCTCTGGAGGCTGATGCTCTGGGAGATACTGACTGGCAGGGATTCCTAGGTCAATGCATTTGAATGGGAGAGTCTTCAACACTAGTCAGTTACCAAGTACATTTTCTTTGATTCTGAAACTTTTGTGGTTTTGATAATCTAGTGCTGCCAAGCTTAGACGAGCCGTAATAATCAAACTTGGTTTTTTATTATGTTTGACTTACCTACTGGCTCTTAAAAGGGGCTTTTTCAGGCTTCCCTGGTGGCGCAGTGGTTGAGAATCTGCCTGCCAATGCAGGGGACGTGGGTTCGAGCCCTGGTCTGGGAAGATCCCACATGCCGCGGGGCGGCTGGGCCCGTGAGCCACAATTGCTGAGCCTGCGCGTCTGGAGCCTGTGCTCCGCAACAAGAGAGGCAGCGATAGTGAGAGGCCCGCGCACCGCGAGGAGGAGCGGCCCCCGCTTGCCGCAACTAGAGAAAGCCCTCGCACAGAAACGAGACCCAACACAGCCATGAATAGATAAATAAATAAATTTTTTAAAAAGGGGGGGGGCTTTTTCAGTGGGAGGTCACCTCAGGGATTGTCTGGTCTTCTAGGGTGCTTGCCTTCCACTTTCATGTTTGAAGTAGTCTTTTCTGCTTTGTTGATTGCTTTGGTTTGTGTTCAGGATTGTTGCAGTACAGATTTCTAGCTAGCACAGCATCCCAGACTTGAAAAGAAGCAGGTATAGCTCACCCCTTTACTGAGAATGATCTGATATATGGAAATTACAAAACATTGGCTCCAAGTTAATGGACATGTTTTACTTTTTTTTTTTTTTTTTGGTCTGATTTATGGTAGTCTCTATTAATTTGTGCCCAGAATTAACCCCTATAGTATAATGTTATATGTACCTACAAGGACCTTTTCAGTTTCCGGAAAGAGTATACTATATTTTAGGTTAGCACTGGAGCAGAACTTTTTGAACATCAAGATTTCTTTTATTAGGTTTTATAAGTAAAGTTAGAAACATTTTTATAGACCTTTAGAAATAAGATTCTTCTTATCTCTAAAAATGGAATCTCCCTTCTGTTGAACTCACTGGAATCCGTGGTTCTTCTGGACACAGACACTATGGAGCAACCTTTGTGGTGCCCTATGTGTCATAAACCTCAGGGAATAGTTTTGATCCTACACAGGCTATAAGATGTTCTCAGTGCCTTTTCTGAGACCCTTTAAGTACCGAAATGATGATTTTATTTCCATTTGTTTCAATTAGTTTCTGATCCTAAAGCAAATGACAGCTTATTTTTGACATGAAGAATGTTGTGGATTAGAGGTGGGTGAGATTTCTGTGAGGCTTCCCAGTTTGGCTTAGTGTCAGAGTTGAGCCTGTTACCTATACCCAAACATTACATTTCATAGTACTGTACCCCTCTGCCAGCCTAGTGAGGCCCATGTGAGGGGTCCTTCTGAGACAGGGAATGCTTAATCTCCAAGCAAGTGCTTGGATATTCTTGTGCCTACCACAAAACACAGGACTTGGGCAGAGGTTCGTGGAGCCACAATGCCAAAATGGTTTCTCATTTATTAAGTGGAGGATGGTGACTTCCTCTTTTTTGCACTCAGATCATCCCTAACCTTATCTGACTTTCAGTGTTAGACCATGAGGGACTTACTCATGACAAGTAGCAGCCATCAAAACAGGGATAATGGGCTTACTTCTTGAGCTTATAGCCACCTGTACATTTAGTTAAATCAGATTTAAGCACCCAAGATTAGATACATTTGAAAGTAGGCTTTAAACTTTCTTAACCAATTATTTAAAATGAAGTTTATTTCATATATCACTACCTTGTTGTCTGTCATTCCAGTCTTTGGGTACAAATAGTAGTTTTAGCATTAATTAAGCTAATTTCCCCCAGTGTCTTCTAAGCAGCTGGAATCATAGGATTTTTTGGATTTTTTTGTTTGTTCTATTTATTTATTTGTTTATTTATTTATTTATTTTTGGCTGCATTGGGTCTTCGTTGCTGCTTGCGGGGCTTTTCTCTAGTTACGGCGAGCAGGGACTACTCTTCATTGCGGTGGCTTCTCTTGTTGCGGAGCACAGGCTCTAGGTGTGGGGGCTTCAGTAGTTGTGGCACACAGACTCAGTAGTTGTGGCTCACAGGCTTAATTGTTCCACGGCATGTGGGATCTTCCCGGACCAGGGCTCAAAACTGTGTCTCCTGTATAGGCAGGTGGATTCCCAACCACTGCGCCACCAGGGAAGCCCCCGGAATCATAGGTTTTTAAATCCAAACCTTGGTTCAGATCTATGCTTTTCCCCATTTCTTGGTTGTCCGACTGTAGCAAGTTAATAACCCGACTGGTTCTCCTTCTGTAAAGTGGATATGGTTTCCTTATAATAGAATAAGCTTTTGATGAGGATCAAGAGGAAATAGTCTCTCAGAGCTCTGATATGGTGCTTCTTAAATGTGAGTCCTGTCCTCTTCTGCCCTCCTTCCCTTCCTTTCCCATTTGTCTCTTTGCTTCCCATCATGTGCAGAAAATCATTTGGCCCCATTAAACATTTCAGAAATATCTTGTCTCTAACAAATCACACCTTGGAAATTAAATGTGCATATCAAGTAGGTCCCATCTTTCTTACTGGGAAGAGATGTTAACAACTAGCAGAGACAGCTTTACTGAACTATAAAGGACCTGCTTAAACGCCACATAGTACATGTGTATTTTGGTTCTGTAGATATAAAGTACTAATAAAACATTAATTGTGAGGATGATTTACTTGTTTGAAAATTGCTTAGTTATGTCCTGAATTGTAACAATGCCAGGGAAAAAATGATCAGATCTTGGGAGTGTGTAAGAAAATTAAGATACTCCAAGCAAGGATCTTGAAAGATGCTAAAATCTTGCTTCATCCTGCTTACCACCATGGACTAGCCCTTTCAGAAATAGAACTGTGTATTCTGGGTTGAGAATAAGTGACCTAAGGTCAGGGTTCATTATTCCATTATCTTGCTTGAGACCTAATGGTTTTAGACATTCACACAGACCTACTGGAAAATTACAACATTCTTTCTTCTAGTGTTTGCCAGGCATAATGGTGCCACCTGGGCCTGCTGTCTTGTGAAGCTCAGTGGGGTGGAGGGGAGCAGACAATCTGAGCTAATCTCAGAAAGCTCTTTCTAGAGAATTTTTCCAGTAAGGCCCACACCAGCAGTGGCACCTGGCCTTCGAGCCCATATCTCTGTCTCTCGCAAGCATACCTTCATTTACTGGGCCTACCTTGAGAAGCTCTATAAAGAAAATTGTCTAAACCCTTTTGACAGCTGTGTGCCAGTTTCAAGAAGGGGCAGGGTTTTGGATGGTGGTGTTTTTCTTCTACTTCTGGGCAGCCTGGTTCAGGTGTATGGAGAGTCTTCAGACTTTGAATTGATTGCATTGGCACAGAAGCAGGCAGGTGGGGCAGACTCTAGGAAAGAGTACTGTATGCTGAGTGCTGAGCTTGGTGCTTTCTGATCTACTATCTCTGTCCTCATAACAACCCTGGAGGGGAAGGGGTAATGGTATTCCATGAAGAAACTAGAGCTCAGAGAAGTTTAGAGTCACTTAAGGTCACCAGCTCACCAAGACTCAAGGCTAGCTCTGTCCACTGCTTTGCTGCTGCTCCCCTCCCCCCAGGACTCAGAAGGGGCAAATGTAGAAATATGACTCCTTAGGTATTAGACTTGGGCTTTCCACTTTCTGATAAGGGATGGTGGGGGGAGGGAGGGAGGAGTAAGAGTGTCATCTCATACATAATCAGATCACAAGGTACTTCTTTGTCCTGGAACCTGGCATAAAACAGTCAAAGAATAAAATGTGTTTTCCTGTGGGTGGTACAAACAGCCTGGGAGTGAATGGACATAGGTTCAGCTGACATGCATTGACCATTACTTGCTGAGTTTGGATCCTGGCGAGGCCTTTTACAAGGCTTTTATTCCTCATCAACTACTCTGTAGGTTTGACAGCAGTAAACCCATGCTACAAATGTGGACCTGGGACCCTCGAAAGAAAATGGCCTGTATACTCACATAATTTTGGCCTTTTCCCCCAGGTAATAACTCAAAGGCTGGAAGTAGAGGACACTGCGTTCACAAACCAGTTTCTGGATTCCAAACCTGTCAGCTGTCTACACTTAGATATTCCCTGTGCACTGCATTTATGTTGTAAGGTTTCAGTGGGTGCTGGTGAGAACACTACATGTTCAGAGTGTGTATTTATTTATTATTTTGGTTTTTTGTAGTCTCCTCTAAGCCATGACCTCATCCTTAACCTGACTCAGGACGGGATCAAACTACTGTTTGATGCTTTCAATCAGAGACTTAAGGTAACTATAAATGGCGACTAAAGTTTCATGTCAGGCTGATTAACGTGTGACGTCGTGGGATGTTTCTGAAACTCATAAGTGGGAGTAGACTTTTGTGGTTTAGAGACAACCACAATATAGGGGACTGAAGCTGTGCCTGTTCCCCTAAAAAGAGAGAAGCTGGGGGTGGATTGGGATGGTTGGAAAGAGGCTGGGAAGGACTCCAGCCCCGGGCTCCAGAGGTGAAGGGGAAAGAGTGTTGAAGATTTGGGAACATGCTGTGGGGAGGGGGCTTTTATGTTGAATAGGAAAATGAGAGGAGCTAAGTATTTGGCATTTATTTTATTTATTTATTTTTGGCTGCGTTGGGTCTTCATTGCTGCGCGCGGGCTTTCTCTAGTTGTGGTGAGTGAGGGCTCTTCTTCGTTGCGGTGCGCGGGCTTCTCATTGCGGTGGCTTCTCTTGTTGGGAGCACAGGCTCTAGGCACGTGGGCTCAGTAGTTGTGGCTCGCGGGCTCTAGAGCACAGGCTCAGTAGTTGTGGTGCAGGGGCTTAGTTGCTCCGCGGCACGTGGGATCTTTCGGGCCAGGGCTCAAACCCGTGTCCCTGCATTGGCAGGCGGATTCTTAACCACTGCGCCACCAGGGAAGTCCGATCCTGAGTCTTTAAAAGCTTACTTAAAATGGGGACTGACTGCAGAATAGGACCAGAAGACTTTAGTAAGGTTTTTATATCTTGTTGTTTTGCTTCATTCTTGGGTCAAACAATAAGACTGGGAATATGAAAAATGGAAACTGTTCTTCCTAAAATGCTGAAGCTTGGATCTTAACACCACCAGCACTGAGTTGATTCTTGAGCCCCTTTAAAAGGAAATGTAAACAAAGAACTTGCTGGTATATAGGGTTGTCTTAATTGGCAGTCAAGTGCAGTTTACTAACACCTGTTTCAGTCCAGGATGTTTTTAATACACTATTTACAAATGCCTGGACATGAAAGGTTAGTCATGTGACATCAGACTCATGCCTCAGAGTCATAAGGTTGAATGTGGCTCAGGGCAGTGGCATGCCAGAGCCATCGTCCTGGTTAGGTTATAGAGTTGCCTTTCCAAAAGGCTTGGAAGACAGAACATGGAAAAATGATCTGTACATGGAATAAGAATTCCTCATTTATGATGGTTTTTCAAAAAGGAAAGTTTGATGTGAACATTCTTATCCCCACAACACCCTTGCCTCCTCTTGTAGGCTCAGTCATCCTGTCTTTACTGACCAGAAGTTCCACACTGGCAAAGGGTAGAAGGTGGTCTTCAATGTGGCTTCATCACGAATTAGGGGAAATTAATCTGGAAACACCTTTACAAAGAGTCACTTGTCTTTAACTTGGTAAATCCACTTTAGGAAACATAACCCAAAAAGATTATGGGGAGGGTAATAATGCCAGATATTTACAGC
Organism: Eubalaena glacialis; assembly: GCF_028564815.1. Lineage (NCBI taxonomy): Eukaryota > Metazoa > Chordata > Mammalia > Artiodactyla > Balaenidae > Eubalaena > Eubalaena glacialis. Next base: position 19,661,485 of record NC_083733.1, on the reverse strand, counting down.
AGGGCTTTTCATAGTAATGAAAAGCCAGAAGTAACCTAAATAGACAACAGTGGGGGATAGATGGGCAGCCTACCATAGAGTTACAGCATGGTGAGGACAATATTATATATTTAGTGAGCACTTAGTACATGTTAGGCACATGGCTGAGTGCTTCCCATGCATTTCCTAATTTAATCTTAACAAGCCTGTAAGTGGTACTTCTTACCAATGAAATAACAGAGGGACAGAGGATAAGTGGTCTACCTGACACCAAGCTTTTAACCCTATGTTACCAGAGTGCGGTAACTGGCCACTGGGAATAGAAATAGCTTAGGTTTGTTGATGAGTATGGGAAATAGATGTGATAAAAGCTGAAGAAAATAGTGTAAGCATACTATGCAGAAAAGTGAGGAATGGGAAAAGAGATAGAATAGAACCTTCTCTCTGCCTTCTGTGGGGTCCCTATGAAGAAAGAGGGGCTGGGGCCCTGCCTGAGTCTCTGGAAACTGAGGAGTGATCCCTCAGGTGCCCTGGGTTGGTACCAAGTCTGACCTCACCCATCTGCCTGCCCCTCCATCCAAGAGCTTCAGAAGCTGCTTCTCCCCGATGCTATCTCCTGCAGTTTCCCCATCCTCTCACTCCCTGCCTATGAGAGAGCACTATGGAATGATGCTTCACAAGTCACAATCTTTACAGCCACCTGTCTTTTCCTTTCCTATCTTGGCTGCTGCCATGTCTTCTCCTCTGGGGAAATCAAGGTCTTTTCCAGCCCAGAGGGTGGAAAACCATGGACTTCAGATTTCCCCAGCTACTTGTCCCTATGGCCCAGCAAGCTCCATGGGTCAAAATCTGCTTGTTGATTCTGGCAAGGGACCCAGAGTGCTGACTGTCTTGGAGTCCTTCGTGTCACAGGTGCCACGCCATAAGTGTTGGTGTGGGCTGTTGGCAGGTAAATGATAGTGTCACAGTAAGAATATCCTGGAGGCCCACAGGGTGAGCGATGGGCAGCCCTTGGGGGATCGTTGGCCAGCCATAGTGGTAGCACTCAAAGAGGCAGAGTGCTTGCCCCTGCTATACAAGCAGGGATTCTGGCTGAGGGTTGAGGCTTCTGCCAGCATGGGACCCTGGCCTCGGTAAAATGGCATACCAGTTTGGCATAATACACTGCCATGCCCAGGCTTTCTGAAGATAGTGTCATGAATCACAGCTATTCCCCTGCCCTTGCATGACCTCTCTTGGCACCACTTTTCATATTTTTGAACTTCATATTGCCCTTAGCTATCTTCATACCCGGCTGACTCCCTGACATGTGTTGTGTACCTCCTCTGTGCAAACTAATGAGCCAGACCTCAAGGGGCTTAACTCAGTGGTACCAGTGAACAGCATATGCTAATAGCAGTACCAGTGAACAGCAGATACTAATAGTGTAGGAAAGGGCAGATTGAAGTGCTACAACAGCCCAGCAGAGGGAGTGATTCTTAGCAGCAGGTAGGATCAGAATAGCTGCACCTTATAGTTAAGAGGTGCCCAATTTGTGGTTCAGTTATGACTCTCAAAGTTAGGGACAAGTCTGACCAAGAATGAACTGCCTGTTATGTCTCTGTTCCTGTGACAATGCCAGATGCTCCTGTACCCAGTGTCCCACAGCCCTTCCCAGGATGAAGCCCTGATTGTCAGGGCAAACAGACATTGAACCAGCTCTGCTTGTGCTTCTTCAGTGGGGGCCAAACCTCCCAGCTGTAGGAGACCAGATGGTGCTCCAGGCCTCAGCCAGCTATGCTACTGCCTGCCTAGCCCTTGACACCACTGTCATAAAAGACTTCACAATGCTCATTACTTGGCATCGCTAGTGGCTGAGTGTTCAATACCTTTTCCTTTGTCTCATTCCTGAGTTCTTGACATTTCATCTGAGGCTGAACCTTTTGAAACTTCACAAGGGTCCTGAGGTTCTCCAGGTTTGACCAGATGCTCTTCGTTAGGGATATAGCTGAATATTGTCACACTTGACCTAAGCTAATGTAATATGACTTGTTTTCTAGTAGGATAGACCTCCCCCTCCATCCATCTTTTTTTGTTTTTGTAAACCACAGTATTTTGAAGCTATTTTTGAAAGGGACTTGATTTGGGTTTTTATAATGCAGCAAAATATACAATAAAAGGAAGGGGGCTCAGTATCCCCTTTACAGTTTACAGCCTTCACAAACTGCATGAATTTGTTTCTGTGGAGGGTTTCACTGTCCTATAGCGTGGTATGTGCAATCTTTTATGTGACCCAGCAGTAGATGATATCTAAAAACCTGACACACAACATCCATGGACATCTGTTCAACAATCCACTAGAAAGAGGGGTAGGGTGAGTTTATGCTGTGTGTGTGGTATGGGTTTTTCTTCCAGATTTAAAAATAAGAACAGGGGCTTCCCTGGTGGGGCAGTGGTTAAGAATCCGCCTGCCAATGCAGGGGACACGGGTTTGAGCCTTGGTCCAGGAAGATCCCACATGCCACGGAGCAACTAAGCCCGTGCACCACAACTACTGAAGCCCACGCACCTAGACCCCGTGCTCCCCAACAAGGGAAGCACTGCATTGAGAAGCCCGTGCGCCGCAACGAAGAGTAGCCCCCCCTTGCTGCAACTAGAGAAAGCCCGCGTGCAGCAACAAAGACCCAACACAGCCAAAAATAAATAAATACATAAATATATTTATTTATGTATTTATTTGTTTATTTATTTATTTAAAAAAAAAAGAATCCGCCTGCCAGTGCAGGAGACACGGGTTCGAGCCCTGGTCCAGGAAGATCCCACATGCCACAGAGCAACTAAGCCCATGCGCCACAACTACTGAGCCTGCGCTCTAGAGCCCGCGAGCCACAACTACTGAGCCCATGTGCCACAACTACTGAAGCCCGCGTGCCTAGAGCCCGTGCTCCCAACAAGAGAAGCCACCACAATGAGAAGCCTGCGTGCCACAACCAGAGAAAAAGCCTGCGTGCAGCAATGAAGACCCAACACAGTCAAAAATAAAATAAATAAAATAAAATAAATAAATTTATTAAAAATAAAAACGTAATGTGCAGTGCTTCAGGAGAATTTCAACTAGTGATTTTTTTTTTTCTTCACTACTCTATAAATGTCTTTCTAATTAATCTTTTTCAACTGCAGAGCACTAACAGCTCTTAAACATTTGCTTTTTGTTTTTAGGTGATTGAAGTATATGACTTGACTAAAGTAAAGTTAAAATATTGGTAAGTTTTCTCCTGGTATGTGTCGTAGGCTTGGTACACATGAGCTTTATCTACTACCCATATTAAGTTAGTAAAGGATTCCCATCTGCAGCAGTTCTGGGATTACAGCCTGGTGCCATGATTTCCTCGTGCAGCCTCCAAGTCTACTCAGTTTCCTGGGGAAGAGAAGGAAACCTCATTAAGAACACACTGTGTGTGAAACACTTCACATATGTGGCAATTTATTTAATCCCACAACAAAGCAGGACCTCAGCTCAGAGGTCTGTGACTGTCCCCTGGGTCATAGCTGCCCCTCCCTGCACAGCCTCTTTTGGCACCTCTTTATGTGTTCATTACCAACAGAGGTGGGACAAACCAGATACATCTGACTTCAAGGCCTATGCTAAAGAGAATGCCAAAAGGATTGCTATTTGGGGGGCCAAAATCTGCTTTTTAGAATGAAAATGGGATGTATTTGTGCCTGTATGATGCACAAATATTTGAACCTCCTTGTGGTAAGGTGCTGTGCTGGCATCTAGAATATTCCGTTCAGTAAGCTTCCTTAACAGGCTTACCTTCTCGAGGGTGTGTAAGGGATCAGTTCCTGGGCTGACTCAAGCAGTGTTTGCCAGTAGAGAAGTGGATAAAGCAGATGCATAACAGCACTGACCCCTGCAGATTCTGATTGTCTTTTAGTCTTGTTGGGGCCTTCTGTACCTCAAGGTCTGGCTTCTCTTTACCCTCTTAAGAGACAGTGGTGGGTAAGAGTGAGGGTTCTAGAGTCAGGCTTCCCTGAGTTTGAATTATGACTTCTTCATTTTATTACTCTGTGAAATTGGGCAAGTCACTTAACCTCTTTGAGTTCGTTTTCTCGTGAGAGAAATGAAACCAATAATCAGGTTGCTGGGTTAGGAAGATGACATGAGATAATACTGGTAAAGCATATAGCACAGTGCCTGGTTAAAAACAGAGGTTCCAGATGCAAGCTATTATATATAGAATAGATAGACAACAAGGTTCTACTGTATAGCATGGGAAACTATTTTCAGCATCCTGTAATAAACCATAATGGTAAGACTATGAAAAAGAATGTATATATAATTGAATCACTTTGCTGTACAGCAGAAATTAAGACAACATTGTAAATCAACTATACTTCAATAAAATAAATTTTTTAAAAAGCAGAGGTTTTCCATAAGTGATAATTAACTTTTTTAAAAGTATTCTTAACCTTAAACATTTTCCTTAAAGTTGTAAATGATTTATCTTCATGCTCATTATCTGAAATCATATGCCTTTCTTTGCTCCCAAGCCCACCCCCCTCCCAGGTATTTTTCCTTTGCTTGGGATCCATTCCTCCCCATCCACATACCCATTCACCCAATCCATGAATGCTGGTTCTTCTGCTTGTTAGGAAAACAAGCTGCCTCACTTGGCTATACCCTTTTAAGACATTCATCCCTTTTTAAGGAAGTTCCTTTTCAAGCCAAACTACTAGTAGGCATCCTGGGAAAACACATTAACAGTGTCTATTTCTGAGTACTCTTTATCCGAGTCCAAATGCCATGGGGCTGAGGCCGGATTTATTTCCTTCTGAACTGGCCTGGTGGCCACAAATGTCTTGGGAGGTCCTAGAGGACTAATTCTCTGTATCAACCTCAAGAGAATTGACTATTTCTGACCTCATTTATTGTCTCTTATTTAAAAGTTCTATAGTTAAACTTTTATTTTGATATAATATTAGACTCACCCACCTGTGTTTTAAGAGTAACTCTTCCAGCCACCATCTCTAATGATCTGTGAGCCCATCTTGCAAAGCCTGGTATTAAAAAGTATCTCTGTTTTTCAGTGGTGTGCATTTCAATTCTCAAGCCATAGCTCCCACCATTGAGCAGATTGACCAGTCTTTTGGTGCGACCCATCCTGGAGGTAAGCCAAGTCCATTTGATTCCTCTGGTCATCTGTAGCCATGTTCCTGTTGGATTTGGGGATTGGTACTTGGGTGTGCAGGAAAGCTCTTCCCTCTTGCTTTCAGTCTAGTAGGTCAGTTCAGAAATGAGACACAAGGAAGGTGTTGCCAGCCATTACTCCCTGCCAGGCTGGTTTGTGTTCGCAACTTCTGATGCCATTCAACCATGCCATTTTCTTCTCCCCACTCCCACAGTGTACAACTCCGCTGAGCAGCTCTTCCACCTCAACTTCAGAGGACTGTCTTTCTCTTTTCAGCTAGATTCATGGACTGAGGCTCCCAAGTACGAGGTTAGCCTTTCTCTTTCCCTGATATTTATTGCCCCGTGCCCAGGTGATATGGGTCAGCAGAGTACCATTGGAGGAGGCTGGATAGGTGCTCTTTCTTTGGTTTCCTGATCTCTGAGGTCTTCGGAGGCCAATGGGGGGTACAGTGGGGGAAGCTGATAGAACAAAGCCCAGGCTGGCATTCCCAGGAAGAGGGCGCTTCCAACTGAAGAGTGAGGTCGAGCTCACTTTGCAGAGGTAATTCCATGTCGTGTGCTTTAAAACTCCAAATCACCACAGTTTTTCTCAATGGCCTGGAATTTGAGAGAATTCATCCTTAGGCAACAGCATCCTTAGTGTTATGAAATGATAGCTTTTTGTAAGTTTTACATTTTATTAAAGGAGGCATTACTACATTTTCTCCCTGATAAAGGAATGAAAAACTAAGTAAAATTAAAGATGAACTTGCATGATTAGGTGAATTTATTGACCTGGAGACAGGTTGGACTGTGTGCTTTGACCTGGCCAGTTTTTTTTTTTTTTAATATCAAGAGTTTTAATAATCTTGATAAATAAAACAAGCAGACTTCAAAGTTTCTCAGAAACCACAGTCCCATCCTTCTACACTGCAGGTAACCATACCCATTTTTATAGATGAGGAAATAGATACAGAAAATTTGTACCAAGTAAGGCAGTACCAGTAGCAGAGTTCTATCTGAAACTGAGATATTCCTATTCTAAGTTCCTTACTTTCGTGACCTGGCCAGTTCTTGAAGACCATGTGTGTCGGGAAAACGCCAGAGCCTGAGTCGCATGGCCCACAGTGTGCTTTTATTAAAATATTTGTCTTGTGTTTGCAGCCCAATTTTGCCCATGGTCTGGCTTCTCTCCAGATACCCCATGGAGCAACTGTGAAGCGAATGTACATCTACAGTGGAAACAGCCTACAGGATACCAAGTACGTGTAGGGGAGCACAAGCTTCATGCTAAGGCCATGGGCTCCCTGGGAGGGAGGGCAAAGCCTCTGCTCACTGTGCCTTCCCCCAGGGCTCCCGCGATGCCCCTGAGCTGTTTCCTGGGCAATGTGTACGCTGAGAGTGTAGATGTTCTTCGGGATGGAACTGGACCCTCAGGTTTACGACTTCGCCTACTTGCCGCAGGTCAGTTACTGGCTTTGGGGTGGTGGATTCTCCGTTATATCCTTGTTGTGATAGTCTAAAATCCCACGTCCTTAGGATAGTTGGTAGAAGACAAATGGTGCTGATGTTTATGGTTAAGAGTTTTCATTTAAATTTGTGAAGGGACAAGACAGTCTTATTTTGAGCAAATCTTATAAACGGCAGTAAAACTTCTTCCCTCGGCAGGTACATCAGCCTCTGTGTACTTATGTAACTTTGCAGTGGTTTCTACGTCCTGGAGATATATCTTATGGGCTCAGTGTTGTATGTTGTCTCGTTTTCCACCCTTTGTGCTCATTTCTCAGAGTAGACTGGCAAGAGGAGCTTGTTGAATTGTGGTTTAGCCATACCCTGCTCAGTTTTGCTGACTGTGAAAAAAAAGAGTTGCTGCCTTCAGTAGCTGGTCTCTCCAGGATTCACGCCTCATCTTGTGATTTTCTTGTGTGGACAATCTCAACCCCTTCGGACCTTTGGATTATACTTAGTGGTACCGATATCCTCCGGTGTGGAGTTTGCCTCCATAAGGATGGCCTGGGGACTTTGAGCTCCATGACAGGGCTGTGCCTTAATGGAGTTCATATTCTAGCCAGTGTTTGTTTGTAAGCTGGTGTCTTGCATCAGTCTCTGGGGCATCCGTTCTCAACCGTTTAGAATGTGGTATATAAACTGTGAACTCACTCCCCTGAACAATTAGACAGTTCACAGCCTCCAGGTTAGAAATTTCTTTTCTTTTCTTTTTTTTAATAATTAATTATATACATAACTTTTTAAAAAATAAATTTATTTATTTTTTGGCTGCATTGGGTTTTCATTGCTGGACGCAGCCTTTCGCTAGTTGCGGCGATCGGGGGCTACTCTTCATTGCGTTGCACGGGCTTCTCATTGCGGTGGCTTCTCTTGTTGAGGAGCACGGGCTCTAGGCGCACGGGCTTCAGTAGTTGTGGCATGCGGGCTCAGTAGTTGTGGCTCGTGGGCTCAGTAGTTGTGGCTCGTGGGCTCTAGAGTGCAGGCTCAGTAGTTGTGGTGCACAGGCTTAGTTGCTCTGCAGCATGTGGGATCTTCCCGGACCAGGGCTCGAACCCGTGTCCCCTGCATTGGCAGGCGGATTCTTAACCACTGCGCCACCAGGGAAGTCCCAGAAATTTCTTAAAATGTGGTCTTCTAGCCATGGCAGAACACCAGCTACTTAAAGGAGCATTGCACTTGAGCTGTAGTTTTTGAGAGAATTGAGATGTGGTAACAAGGTCAAGCAATTTAGGTCTGTCTTCTCAGGAGGACTGCTGCTTGAAACAGCAGGATGGTCAAGGATGGTGTGATTATCCCAGGTGACAGCAAGAGGAGCCTGTTGAGAGTAGGGGGTCTCAGCCAATTCTGACTGCCACCCTGTACAGGACACTCCTAGCAGTCACATCTCACCGCTTACAGGGTCAGTGGGGAAAACACTTTAAGTCAAGGCATCACTGACTTACTATCCAACCCAGTACTCATTGAGAGTTTCCTTTGGCAAGCAGAAGGGTAGCTTGTCCTGGCCAACCCATTTCTCACATCTTTTTCCTATGGAATGTGGCTACAGTGATGCTTTTAACATGGAAAGTCCATTCAATTGTCTTGATCCCCACAATAATTTATAGGATGACTCATTCCAGGGAATCAGAAACTAAAATAGTCTCCTAAAAAGAACTAAGGGTAATTTTACCTGAGGAGGCTTCAGGTAGAGTGAGACAAGAGAGGAGGCTCACCTGTGAAGGGTGTCTCCCCTGTAGCCCCACCTGGACATTCACAAGTATCTGGTACTTGGAGACATGGGCACACAGTCCAGCTTGACAGGACTTTTGGTGGGTTCCATAGGTCACCCAGGCTTGCCTAAGTGCAGGATTTATAGACAGAGGTTAATGTAGACCGTGGTTTTTCCCAGGACCTAGTTAATTTACACACAGCTGTGTGTGTGTATGTGTCAGGAGTGGGATTTGAAACAGCTCTTATTTTGCCACTCAGCTTATATGTGCTGTGACTTAAGACTCTTGGGTTAGTTGGAGAACTCAGTACCTCTTTGTTTCAGATTTTGGATCCCTGAAGTCTTCTGTATATAACAAATGGATTGTTATACGAGAAAGAGCTTTGTCAGCTATAAAGCCCTGTGTAGAGTAAGGTGATGGTGGTGGTTATCATGGTACCAGGAATTGCAGTCCTTGGATTCTTGGCTTCCTTTTATAATTTTGGGCAAAACACTTTGTCTTCTCATCCACAGAATGGGGGAAATTTTACTCTTGGTGTGTCTGTTGCTATTCCACAACCACTTCTGTGTATGTGTGTGTTTAACTAGAACCATTTCTGAAATGTATTAGACAAAGTCAGGGTTGCAAGATTCTTCCCAACAAAGAAACTTCTGGCAAATCAGGTTTTTTTCTTTCTCCCACTTGCCTGGTTTGTCTCTTTTGAGTGTTAGTGGGTCTGGTGTTTGTAGAATTAGGGAGTTAAAAGTTAGTGTGTGCTTTGCTCTTGGCTCTTTTATAGAGTGATCTTCAGGTCCAGTCTCAGGTTGGGGGTTACCATTGAGAAGTACTTCTTTTTTTTTTTTTTAATATATTTTATTTATTATTTTTGGTTGTGTTGGGTCTTCATTGCTGCACGCGGGCTTTCTCTAGTTGCAGTGTGCGGGCTTCTCATTGCGGTGGCTTCTCTTGTTGCGGAGCACAGGCTCTAGAGCGCGGGCTTCAGTAGATGCGGCCCGTGGGCTTAGTAGTTGTGGCTTGTGGGCTCTAGAGTGCAGGCTCAGTAGTTGTGGCTCACGGGCTTAGTTGCTCCGCGGCATGTGGGATCTTCCCGGACCAGGGCTTGAACCCGTGTCCCCTGCATTGGCAGGCAGATTCTTAACCACTGCGCCACCAGGGAAGCCCCGAGAAGTACTTCTTAACGTAAATCCTTGTATCTTGTCAGGACCTAGAAAGTGGCAAGAGATAATAGCACCCATTTATATATTTCCGTAGCACCTGTGCTGCTGTTTATTGTACCACAGTTGTGTGATGGTCTGATTGGAATCTTCATGCCATAAGCTCCAGTGTGGGCAGAGACTGCACCTGTTCTGCTCACCATTGTTTCCTCAGCATCTAGCAAAGTGTCCTAGCCCATGGTGTCAATGACTGAATATTTGCTGAGTCAGTGAATGACTTTTCCAGAGCTCTGTATCACTTTTGTGGGATTGAGTGAATCTCTCGCATTGTTTTGAGTAGATAGTGATCTCTTCTAGCATCTCAAGTCCTGGTGACCTGGTACTTCTGCTTACATGCAGTCTTGCCCCTCAGCCAAACCTGATAATGCAGCGTGCAGCCACTGGCCTCTCTAGGGCTCCCAGGACCCTGGGCTGCAGGGTCACAGGCGCTGACTGGGAACCTGACCACCTGTACCTTGTTCTTTCCAGGTTGTGGACCCGGCTTATTAGCAGATGCCAAGATGCGGGTATTTGAACGCTCAGTGTATTTTGGCGATTCCTGCCAAGATGTTCTTAGCATGCTTGGCTCTCCACACAAGGTCTTCTACAAGTCAGAAGACAAGGTAGGGAAAATGTGTTTATAAAGTGAATAGGTGGTGTCTCTCTCTCTTTTTTTGTCAATCAACTTTAACTTAATATTGAGTAAATGTAAACTGCTGTTTTCCCATAGGACCTGCTCTATTAAAGCTGATGGAAAAGTAAATTGAAAGCTCTTTTCTGACCCCTGTTGGTCAGATTGTTCTGCCTTTCCTTGGAGACCAGGGCGCAGTCTATAGTCAACCAAAGCTGGCTGGGTTGTTCGGCACCATCATGTGGGACTCCCACACTCTTGCTTCCCCAACAGATTAATGTTATACAAGAAACACAATTTGTAGACTCATTTAATCCAAGAATTAAATGTATTAAGGGGTTGGATTTCAATTCATTGTTATTTTTTCCCCAACAGATGAAGATTCATTCTCCTTCTCCTCATAAGCAAGTTCCATCGAAGTGCAATGACTACTTTTTTAACTACTTCACTCTCGGAGTGGTAAGTTGTGATTCCTTAGAGAAGCGTTCCATTTCTGTGGGAGTGTGCAGTGCCCCTGGGCATACCTGTGTGCATACATGCAGCTTTAACCATGCCTGGCTGCAGGAAACCTAGCCCTAGCTGGCTTTACCAGTGTCGTCTTGCATTGGCATTGGTACCCCCAAAGTAGACCTTTCCTGTCACCACCGTTGCTGAGAAACACTGGGTTCTCTGGTATGTCTTGATTTCTTTTCTGAGGGACACATGCTCCACAAGTAGAGGCTGCAGGAGTCATTCAGGTTAAGATGTTTTGGGAACTGCTGTTTTGTAGAGCATAGGACCCTCTTCTGGAGCCAAAAAACAGGCAGACAAAAAAGGCTTAAAGTCTGGGAGTGTGCTTGTGTATTTTTAGGGTATCACCCTAGAGGCATTGCTGCGGCCCTGTGCTCTGGACGTACGGTGCTGAATGGAGCTGTGGCCATCGGTGCTGACAGTCCAGCTGGTAGATGTGTGTGTGAGAGAAATGATAGTGTAAAGAAACTGCACCAGCAGGATAGAGCTCAGAGGGCAGGGCTAGCCTGGATATTGGGTTTTCTAACCGTTCAGCTTTCTAGGGCCTGAGGCCCTGAAGCAGCAAAGAAATGGTATACTCCAGAGAGGGAGAAAGGAGGAGGACTGGGTCTGCCAGTGTGGAAAAGACCAAAGAGGAGCCAGGAGTAGCAGGGGAGAGGCAATGGGATCATAAACTCTTGAGGGTAGGATGGTGGCTGGAGGGAATGGGACTGTTGTAAGCTGAACCTCTTTTTTTTTTTTTTTAATATTTATTTTATTTATTTGGTTGCACCGGGTCTTAGCTGCAGCAGGCAGACTCCTTAGTTGCAGCTCGCCAGCTCCTTTAGTTGCAGCACGTGTGCTCCTTAGTTGGGGCTCACTGGCTCCTTAGTTGTGGCAGGCAGGCTCCTTAGTTGCAGCATGCATGTGAGATCTAGTTCCCTGACCAGGGATCAAACCCGGGCCCCCTGCATTGGGAGCGTGGAGTCTTAACCACTGCGCCACCAGGGAAGTCCCAAGCTGAACCTCTTTTTGAGTTCAAGGGCCAGTGATGATAGGTGTCAGGGAAGATGGAGCGAATGGACCAGCCCTGATGGGACATGGTGTGGCTATTGGTGGATGGCTGGAGTCAGGGGTAACCCTCGGGTCTCAGGCAGAACAGCTGACGGGATGTGAACCTGAGAAGGGTGTGGCAGGGTACGAAGAGGTGTTTGATAGGCAGTGTCAAATCCAGATCTGAGTCCTGGCTAGAGGCTAGCCTTTACTTCAGTTCCAAGGGTTGCTGATTCCCACAGAGAGGGCCTGTGGAAGCCAGAAGGGTCTGGCAGGTCATGGCATTCAGAATAGCCAGATGCCTTGAGTCCCTTGAGAGTCAGGTGGCCCCTGAATCTTCTTGTTAGCCTGTAAGCCAAAATCTGTGCTTGGTTACTTTTTTTTTTTTTTTTTTAACGTCTTTAAAAAAATATGGAACACTTCACGAATTTGCTTGTCATCCTTGTGCAGGGGCCACGCTAATCTTTTCTGTATCGTTCCAACTTTAGTATATGTGCTGCCAAAGTGAGCACTCGGTTACATTTTTTTATCAGGTGTTTTTGGTCAGGAAAGATATCCCTGACCGTGTTTGAGTTCCCAAGCAGTGGGAGCTGTAGCCCCTTGTGCCTTTTGGGCCTACTGGTACAAGGTTTGGAATGAGGTGGCCTGTAGATGGTTCGGTGTATGTCATCATCACTTCGCACTCAGCCTCAGCTGTCCCCTTGATTGTTATTTGGGAGAAAGCTGTTCCCCAAGGGCATCCCCATTGTGGAGTGGGTGTCTCTAAGTTGGACATGCCCTGGAAAGCCCCCTGCCCTGCCTCAGTAACTTTCCCCACTTGGGCATCCTTGTTTTCTATCCCAGGACATCCTCTTTGACGCGAATACACACAAAGTGAAGAAGTTTGTCCTACACACCAATTACCCTGGACATTATAATTTTAATATGTGAGTATACCTGTACCTGCCCCTCCAGGAAAGAGAGCTTGTGGCTTTGGATGTTTGCTATTTCATGGAAAGCAAACATTTCCTGAGTGTTGGCTCTGTTTCTGGTATAGTACCCATTACCTTACATCTCTCCACTTATACCCATTTTACAAATAGGGAAATAGATTCAGAAAGCTTGGCCTCTTATCTGAGGTGATAGGGTCTTCAGAGCCCCCAAGCTGTGCCCTTTTTGGTTTGACTCCAGTGCCCAAATCTGGCCTCTTCCAGGGAACACTGTGTCAGGCCCAGAGCCAGGGCTTTGGGCAAGTGTGCTTGATCCTGTTTTTCCTGGGGTGCAGAGTTGAGATGTGGGGGTGGTCAAGGCCTCCCAAGGGGTTCAACCTTTACCCATCTGCCTTCTCTCTCTAGTTATCACCGCTGTGAGTTCAAGATCCCACTAACCGTAAAGAGAGGTGAGTAGTCAGTGTCCTCAGGGTAAGGAAAGGTTTTAGAATCAGTCTCTCATGATGAGAAGAGATGATGATCCGAGAAGAGGTGATGATCCAAGCAGAGAGGGTGGCAGTGGTTGGGTTTGTGGCGTCTTTGCCCACCTGCTTCTGCCCATAGCCTCAGCTCCTCTGGGTTGGGCTCTGTGTTCTGGGGGCCACAGTGTTCTTGGTCTGTAGTCTCCTGGAGGCCCTCAAGGTCTTATCCTGTGACCATGGGATTGCTGCTTTCCAAATTTCAATCCCAGTGCATAGGGTGGCTAGGGCTGAGGTCACAGGTGGGCTGAGACATCTACCTGAGCAGGTGTGGAACTGAATCCGGGCCAGGCCATCTACCAACCACCCTGTGTTCTCTTTTCAGAAAACACAGATGGTCAGACAGAAACATGCACGACCTACAGCAAGGTAAGCTCCTATTTTCCCACCTGATGCACTCTGAAAATGAGGTAGGCATCAGTCTGCCAGCAGTCTGGGTTCCCATGTCCTTTGGGCCAGCCATTTGTCACGGGTGAGGTCAGGTCCCTGCTAATCCCGTGTCACCCCCATCCCTCTTGCAGTGGGACAACATCCAGGAGCTCCTGGGCCACCCTGTGGAGAAGCCTGTTGTCCTGCACAGGTGAGTGGGAGGTTGCTGTCTCTGATCACCCCATCCGGCTCCTCACAGCCCAGAAGGCCCAGGGAGCCCTAGCAGTGGGTATGGCTTAATGACAGAAATGACAGAAATTTCTGGTGTTGCCACAAACATGCTTCCTGCCGCAACCCTGCGTGTTAGGACTAGGCCAGCTGTTCTGCATGTTTACTCGCACCAGAGAGGCTGCCCCTTGGGATAGCTCCCCCCTCTCCCACCTACCTCCAGGTATGGGGACCTTTTCGCCTCTAGTTATTCAGAAAGGGAGGCAGTTTTGACTAGCTGTCCTGGGCTCCCTTTTCCCTATCAAAGCTGCTACCTGCTTTAGTTCACAGCCCAATACCTGGTTGCATCCTGCCTGAGGCTCCCTCTCCCTCCTGACTTTGTACCACTCCAGTCCAATTGCATGTTAACTTTCTGTGCCAGCTGGACTATGTAGGATTTGGTGCTTGAATGAGGCCCATCACTATACGTAGGACCTCAAGGGCCTGTGTGGGAAACACTCACAGCCATGAGGGACCACTGGCTAATAGCCCCCATCCCAAAAGGAACCAGATGCCCTGCCTGGCCTTGGCCTCTGTCTGCCCCTCTAACTGTGGCTTCCCCGGCCTCAGGTCCTCCTCCCCAAACAACACCAACCCATTTGGCTCCACATTCTGCTTTGGTCTTCAGCGGATGATCTTTGAGGTAAGCCCTGGGGGTTGAGTGGCCGGTGGTCATGGTGAGGACAGGCAAGTGATTGAGAGAGAGATTGGGGAGGGCCTGAGGGCCCTGCTGGGCAGGTTAATCAAACAAGATGAGAGCAAATTGGGATCCCACATTTATATTTGAAAATGTGAGTACAATAGGAAAGGGAACCACAGGGCAAGTGGGGCTCAGTCCGGGGGTGTTGGGGGCCTTTAAATGCCATGTGAATGAACATGCTGTGGGGTGAGTGGCTATAGAGGCCCCACTGGCTTGGGAGAAGAATGGGCTGCCCCTGTTTTCCCATCTGGATGCCATACCTTCAGCAGACCTCTAGCAGTTCCAGAAGGACCGGACAAATGGGTATGGTCAAGTTTATATACCCCAGAGAAACAGGCAGACACAGGAGCAGAGATGACCCCCTTAGCATGAGTTGGGGGGTGTTGAGGGGTCAGTCCAGCCCCGTGTGCAGGTGGGTTGCACACACAACCTCCAGCCCCTGTGCACAGGAGATGCCTCAAGTCCCTTCTCTTCAGTCACAGCCCAGGACTGATGCCGCTGGTGGTTTTTGTGGGTTTGATTGCCTGCTCTGCTTACATTCCTTCAACTCCTCCCCCTTGACTCGCTGTCATCTTCTCATAACAGGTCATGCAGAACAACCACATTGCCTCGGTGACCCTTTATGGCCCCCCCAGGCCTGGTGCCCACCTGAGAACCACGGAACTCCCCTAGGAACATCACCACCCATGCCCCTCTGCCCCATGGAACTGTGTATCGCATCCTGTTCAGCAGGCCACCCTGTGGGTTTTCTTGGACACCTTGCCAGTGTGGAAGGGCTGTTGTGATATTTTGAGGTGGGGCTCAGGCTGGGTGCTCTGCCATGGGGTGAGGGGCCCAGATATTCTTCTGTGCGATCTCAGCCTGCTGGTGCCAACAGGGGACACAGACTGCAAAGAGAAGCACAAACTCTGAGCCTTGATACCTGGACCTAGGAGCTCTCGACTAACATGTAGGGAGACAGGGTTCTGTCTCCCCTGTCCCCCACACATTGGGAAAACTTGGGGCTCTTTCTCTGGCTGAGGACACAGGCACCCAGACAAGGACAGGGTCCTGCCTTTGGCCCAGCATTGCCACATGACCCTCAAGGCAAGCAGGTAGCATGTCCGTAGTACTTGGTTGCAACTTTTGCACTACATCCACTTTAGTTACTTGATGAGCTGGCTGTGGCCAAGGTGGCTCACTTGCCCTTCCCTGTTTATTTCTTGCATGTGCTCCCTGCCAGGCCCAGTAGGCCACCCAACTGGTTGAAACACAACTTTCTACCATCAAGGTACGTGCCCAGGCCTGGTTCCCACCCCTCTTGGAGCCAGCCTTCAAGGCCGCCTGTTCCCCTACTCTGCCCCAACCTGGCTGGCAGCGCTGCATGTTTCCATCCTGTTTGCCTCTTTGTTTTAATGCCAAAGTTTTAGCCAAAGACATCTTCCTCCTTTTTTTGTGTTTCAGCATTCTGTTCTGCACTGTGGGCTTGGCTCCCCTCCCTCAGCTCTGGGCAGTGTCCCCTGGCCGGGCCCATTCACGGCTCAAGGCCTCTGGGGCTCATGGAGGGCTGGGCTGCTCAGTCTCTTCGTGGGACTTGCTAAGGAAAGTAGCATATGTGCTTTAAAAATATTAATCCTTTTGAAAAGAATTGAGAAGAGAAATGTATAATTTTATCCCATTTTTAATATTTTGGTCTAGCAACTTGTGATACATAGATGACAATTTTGTGAGTTTTTCAAATGTGTGTACAGATTTTTGTAAATATGACTCTTTTGTAATTAACTCATGTACAGCCTCATCCTGTATAGTTTAACAATGAATGTGCAGGGGACCTGCCCCGGGCGCCTGTGTGGTGCCTGGGCCTACAGCCAGGCTTGTGTGGCGTTCCCATGACTTTGTTACTGATTGGTGTCTTCCCATGTGGACTGTGGCCTGGCCAGAGACCCTCACACATCCCACTGTGGGGCAGCCAGGACTGTTCCCATCCTCCTAGCATGGGGGAACCTTCCTCATGCCCTGCCCATACCCCTCCTCCAATAAAGACCTATGCCCTCCGCGACAGCTCCCCATGTGCTGTTGCTGGGATGTTTATACTAAAATGAGCGTGGAGGCATTGATTTTTTTGAGAAAGGGGGTGGTTGAAGAATATGGGGAAATTTACAGCTGGAGGAGTTATCTTAGAAAAAGGTTCCTTGGCTCCTCTGAAGGGGGCAGCACAGGCTCCAGTGGGAGAAAGGCACACTTGTGTGGGTGTAGGTGGGTAGCTGGACGTGGGGGAAGACTAGGTAGGACAATGCACTCAGTCCCTGTGTGCCTCCATCCCTAATGTTCCAGCTAGTCCAGGGCTCAGGAGGCGTTGGCCCCAGGAAAGCAGATCTAAAGACCTAGACGTGGCTAAGAATGCAGTTTGAAGGGGCAAATAGGAAGCAAAACACCTACTTTCAGATTGAGTTGTGGCAGAATCTGCCGGTTCCATGAGGACTGAGGCTAGGCCCCTACCCATCCCTGTGGGGTCCAGCCTTGAGAAAGATCTGCATTTGTTGGCATCACTCTAGGGGTTCCAAACTAAGAAGTATGGTCAGATTCCATGAGCCTCTGCCACCCCCACCCCCACCCACGTCCCTACTAGGAGGACCAACCACATTCACCTGCTTGGCAAAGAGCCTGGTTCACCACCACCTCAGCCCTGGCTGTCTCAAAGGGCCACCATTAGATTTGTTCCAGATCACCTCCCAATAGGTTGGGTCAGCAGGGACCAAGCTCAATCTTCACTCCCTGGGACCTTCTGGAGGCAGACACCTGGATGCCCCTTTCTGGGGAAGAACGACATACACAGCACTAATCCACCTGGGAAACCTACTCTTCAAGCTACCTCCCACTTACATCCTGGGTCTGAATGAGGGGGGCTTGGAGCTGTGACAGGTGGCTAGGGGCCCCACTGGAAGGGACCCGCAGCGACAGGCCATGGACGCGCACAGGCTGGCCCGTGCGGCCGGTGCAGCAAGTGCCACATAAGCCATATGTCAGCAGCCGAGAGCCCGTGCACTACAACCAGCTCGCGGTAAAAGCAGGGGTCGAAGGTGCGGAGGTGCGGAGCGGCTGAAGGTCGAGGGATGCCAAAGGTGCGGAAAGCAGGGTGAGGCTCAGGCGTGAGACGCAGGCGCTGTAGACACATGCCCAAAAAGACGTCGTCAATGGGGAAAAGCTCAACCTGCGCGCAGGCACCGGCCAGGCGGCGCAGCGTGGCCCCCGAGAGCACGAAGCCGCCGCCGCCTGCGTAGGCCGGGTAGGCGGGCAGGCCGTACACAGCCTCAGGGATGTAGTACTTGCTGGCCCGCACGCGGATTGGCCGCGCCTGCACTATCACGTCACCTGCAAGCAGGTCCTGCTCCGGGTCCCTTGGCGCCAGAAACTCCAGCAGGTTTCCCACGTGCACAAACACGTCGGCGTCGCCCTTAAAAACGAAGCGCACGTCGGGGCAGTAGGCGGAGGCCCAGGCCAGAAAATGGATCTCCTTGAGCGTTAGGTTGAAGAAAGTGTCGTCGAAGGCCCAGAGCAGGATGTCCGCGTACGCACGGCTCTCAGCACGCAGCAGGGCGCTCCAGTGCGTTCGAGTGCCCGCCCCCTCCGCGTCTGCCCCGTCTGTGCCCGCGCCCCGGGGCACGCCCAGCAAAAACACCCGGCGCACTAGCGCCCCCTGCACGCGACCCTCAGCACCCCACGTCTGGCGCACGGCTTGGCGCCGCTCGAAGTCCGCAGCCACCGACTTGACGGCGATGAGCAGGTCGGGTCCGCCGGGGGGTGCGCCATTTCCTCGGCACTTGTGCGGCTGGTTAATGAGGAGAGGGAAGCGCCGCTGGTCCTTGGCTCGCAGATAGCGGCCGAAGTCAAAGGGTCCCGTGGGCGTGGGCGGCTCCGGCGTATCCTCTTCGTAGGCCGGCGGGGCTGCGCCCGCGTCCGGCGCCTGAAATACGCGGAGCCCCGGCGTGGGCCCCGGCGCCGCCCTCCCTTGAGCTCCCGGCGCGCTCGTCGTCGGGGCCGCGCCATCGCGCTGCGCATAGAGCAGGAGGCCGAGGGCGGCGCCGAGGAGCAGCGTGAGCGACGCTTCTCCGCGTAGGCGCAGCCTCCGCCTCATGTCCGCCTGGCAGGCGCCCGCGGCCCCTGCGGAGAGACTCAGTCAGGGGCTCAAGACAAGGAAGCCAGCAGCCGGCAGGGGCTCCGGCCCCGCCCTCCCCGGGGGTAGAGCGCGGGAGGCCACACGCCTGGGGTCTCCGGCTGCCGGCAGTTCATCCCCCTCCGTTGTCCTCCTACTTTGGGCCCTGACCCCCCACCGGGATGGGCACCCTGAAAGGGCAAGAAGTTCCTCCTAGTAGCCGACTCCCACCCTCTCAGCTCCGGCCTAGCACGGTGCCCCAGAGCCAGAACAGGGAGACGCGGAGCCTCGGCCCCACCCCCTTCCCGCGCTGAGGCCGAATCCCTTCTACCCATCCCTACCCACCACGGCGGTCCTTGGGATCCTGATACACGTTCGGCCCTTGGGAGCGGCGTGGCCCCGGATGCCGGGGCCTCCGGGGCTCAGCGCAGGGTCCCAAGGGCGGCCATGGACGGGGCCTGGGCCAAATGCAACGTTGGCAGGAAGGGGGGCCGGGGCCGCTGCCACGTGACCCTACAGCTGTGTGCGCCCGGACATCTGGAGCTCAGTCAGCTCCGCCCTGGCGCTGCAGGGGCGCTGTCTCCGAGTGGAGACTAACCTCTGAGAGGGATCCTCACGGTCAGCTCTCTCTGGGAAGGCTCAAAGAGGTGAGTTCTGGTCTCCGTGCAGGCTCAGACTTCCCAATTCTGCCTTTCCGGGGGACGGGAAGAAGCACTAACCTTTCTGGTTAGTTTCCCCACCCCTGCCTCTCCGGAGCGGAAAGGGCCTGGGCTGGGCAGGAGCCCCAGCGCAGGAGGGCTTGGCATCGACCCCTCCCACGCCATCCTTGGAAGTGCCTCTCTTCAGCTTTCCAGGAGCCCTGGTTCCGCAAGACAGGGTCCAAAAAGTGCCCCGGATACATGGCTGCCTCCTTTCTCCTGGCTCTGCCATGCCCGCCAGCAGACACACCACGCACACAAGGACTAACAAAACTGCGTGCTCAATTCTCACAACCCTGGCAGCAGCTGTCATTGATCATGCCCAGATGGGGACGCTGCCCCTCAGGCAGTTGAGTGACTTGCCCAGGATCGTACAGGCGGAAGGTAAGAGCACTGTCCCAGATCTTCTGGAATTCAGTCCAAGACTCTTTCCTCTGTCCTCCCTTGCCCCTCTCCCTATCCACCCACTTGGATGCAGGAGAAGGGGGCCAACCCTGTCTGCTTTAACTTCACAGGTGAGCACTTCAGTCTGTCTCTCCAGAGGCAGTTCTGAGTTCTTTAGTCCCTAGTGCCCCAGGCCATCATCACCTCCTGCAGGAAGAAATAACCAAGCCTGGGCCCACTGCAGGCCAGGTAGGGCTGGCAGGGACTGGTTTAGCTTGGGGGACTCCTGAAGTAGACCAGTGAGCAAAGGGTTTGATGTGGACACAGGCGGGCAGAGAGGTGCTCTGGAGATTGAGGGCCCAGGCCTTGCCCAGCTCTGGCTGCCACCTCTCTCTTCTTGGAACTCAGAGCCTCCAAGTCCCAGCCATGCAGTGGGGCCTGGAGTAGACAACACTCACCCCGCCCCGCCCCACCCCACCCCAGAGTTTCTGAGGGCAGACTGTGAGAACCAGCACTGCTACCCAGTGCCATCCTCTTTCCAGTGGCTATGACTGCACCTTCTGACTTCTTCCCACCAATATTCTCCCTTACAAAA
The DNA here is from genome assembly GCF_028564815.1 of Eubalaena glacialis. Lineage (NCBI taxonomy): Eukaryota > Metazoa > Chordata > Mammalia > Artiodactyla > Balaenidae > Eubalaena > Eubalaena glacialis. Next base: position 19,641,178 of record NC_083733.1, on the reverse strand, counting down.
TAAACCTTCCAAACTGAGCCTCACTCTCCCGGTCACAGACTTCTCAGGAGTCCTCTAGTCCGGCTGTCTCTGCTGCCTCACCTCCCATCCCTCCTGTGGTCTGGTTTCAGGCTGTCCACACCATGTCCCAGAAACAGCCCCCACCTAGTAACCTTCTCCCTGACTCCAGTGGACACTCCGCAGCTTTGACAGATTTGCAGCCTCCATCACAGCCAGGTGGTATTCCCCTGGCTTCCAAATCTGGTTTTCCTCCTTCCTCTTTGGGTTGCTCTTTTTTTGGTTGGTGACCTTCAGGACCTCCCCCTGGGCCACCCCACCCACTCCCACCTGTACATTTCTGAATCCTAGGCCTCGACACTCTCCTGAACTCAAAACTATAGATCCAGCTATCCTTGGACTCTCTCCCTGGATGTTCTACAGGAACATCATGCCCAACGTGTCCCAAACAGAGCAAGCACTTCACCTCCCCCAGGGCCCCTATCTCAGCAGGCAGCTCCACCTTCCATCCAACTGGCAAAGGCAGAAACTCTGGAGTCCTCTCCAACCTTCCTCATTCAGTGTCACCAGGCCTGTTGTCCTTTGTCCTAAACAGCTCTCAATGTTCATCCCTTCCCTCCATCTCTGCTGCTAACTGCCCCAGCCTGGGGCACTGTCTTTTCTCTCTCTCTGCATCCTCACCAGCCTCCCAGCCTTAACTGCCAAAACCCTTTAAAGGCCTCTCACTAGCCTCCAGATAAAATCCAAACTCTGTAAACTGGCTTACCTGACCCCATGCTATCTGCCTCCCCCACTCAACAATGGGTCTCTGCAAATCCACCCACCCCTAGATCCAGCCACTCTAAACTTTCTGTTCTAAATCCCTTCCTCTCACCTTCCTCAAGACCTCACCTGAGGCTGACCATGCCCAGAATATTGCCCTTCTCTCATTCCACCGCCCACAACATTCACACTCATTTCTCTCCCAGGAAGCCTAACCCCTAACCTGGGTTAGGCCCCTGCTCAGTTGCTCCCAGAACTCCTTGTATTTTTCACATCAAAAAACTGGTAGTATTTTATTACTGTTTCTTAATATTCAGAGTCCCAGACTGAGTGTGAACTGGGGACAGGCAGGATTCAGGTGTTTTGTTCACCACAGTATTTGCAGCACCCAGGATGATGCCTAGGATACAGCAGGTCCTTAATGAATTATATTGAATTAATGAATAGTAATAAATTGTTCTATGAATGAAGAGGTAAGGTCTGGCTGAAAGCCCCTCTTCTGCGGTGGGAAAAGGTGAGGCAGACCTCTTGCAGCAGGTCACCCATACGCTTTCTCTATCCTAGTATCTAGAACAGAACCCCCAGTGGCACCCCAGCAGACATTGTGGGTGCTTGTCCGACTCCTGGAGAGGGCAGTCATCTCTGGTTGTAAGTGTGGCCTCAGAGACCCGTGGGTGGACAGGAGGTCAGCAGTAGCAGCAGAAGGGACCCTACAGTCATCCAGGTGCTCCAAACCCTGGCTGGCCAACTGGCCGACCGCCCCTTTCTCTGGTAACCAGGCTAGGCCAGGCCGCCATGGGGATTCGTGAGGCCCAGCAAGTCCTCTGCCAGGCTGGTGAGCTCGTTCTCCTCGAGCGCCTCCACCAGGCGCTGCAGCGTGGCGCGGCGGCCCTCGGCCTGCACGAAGCGCCGCAGCAGCTGGAAGGCCTGCTCATACAGCCCTTCACGCTCGTATTCATAGGCCAGTGAGTCAAGCGCCGGGTCCCTCAATGCACGACAGCCGCGCTGCAAGGAGCGCCCCACCTTGCGCCACTTGAGGCCCACTGAGCGCGCGAACGTCTGTTGGTCCTGCAGGCTCAGCGGCCGGTTCACTGCAGGGGGAGTGGGAAGCGGAGTGAGCTCGGGACACCCTTCCATTTCCGCCCCGCGACTATCCCCCGCAGACCTCGCCCCTCCCCAAACTCCATCCTCCCGAGGATCCTGCCTCTGCTTCTCTCCGGGAGTCTCACCTACGGGCTGACCCTGGAACAGAAAAGTCTGGCCAGACGGCGGCGGCGGCGGCGGCTTCTCCTCCGACGGAGAGGGTGCCAGGGACTGCGAGGGGGCCGGAGCGCCCTCCACGTCGCCCCCTTGGCCCTCCGAGCCGCACGTCAGATTCCTGAGCGCATCCTCCAACTCTGTTAGTTCCTCATCCCGGAGCCGGTCGGGCTAGGGAGGGGAGTGCGGCGTCGGTGGGGGTCTTAGCCGCGAATCCCCACCCCACCCTGGCCCCAGCCCGGCCGCACCTTCTGGGCGAAGATGCAATTCAAACAGCGCTCCTCGTCGGTCAGCAAGGCATCTAGCTGCTCCGCGCCGGCGCGCAACTCCAGTTGCAGCGGCATGGAGTGCAGGGTCAGCTCCGCCGCCAAGCACCCTTGCAGCGCGGCGCGCAGCGCCCCCTCGCGGTAGGTGCGGAGGAAGCGGCCGCAGGCCTGGCGCCCGCTGAAACGCAACTGCACGATCAGCTGCGGATCGCTGCGGTGGATCTTGAGCATCTGCAGCACGTCGGAGCTCCCGCCACTCTCTGCGGAAGCGGGCAGTCAGGTGGCATGCGGTCCCCATGCGGGGCCATTCTCCAAGAGGCCGGAGGAGGGATGAAGCCCGAGGTAAGACGCCCTCCCCATCCCCAGACCTAGGGGCGCGGCTATACGCCAGAGCTCCCAGCTGGGAAGCAAAATTGGGATGCAAACAGCAACAACCCAGAATAAAGGCCAGGACCTATCACAGGGAGCACCCTAGGACGGAGTGTGTGCTACTCTATCCCCAACCCTGAAGCCCCAAATGAGGGTGGGCAAAAAGGACGTGGAAGAGACTTTGCAGGGTAGAAAGGGGCGTTTGCCCTGGGCAGCCAAGCCCTCTGGGTAGGTGGCTGGCGGGGCAGGGGGCGGGAGGTCTCAGGTTTTCGGCCTCCTAGTGTGGCTCCCCCCGCCCTGGAAGGAGAGGGGCTCTCGCCGCTCTGAGGCCGGAGCCAGATCTCCCAATCGGCTTCAACCTCCTGTGGCCTCTGCCCTGAGATGGGAAAAGGGGACCCGAAAGGTAGGTACTGGGGAGGGGGTCTTGGGCAAGGAGTGCTGCAGTGAGAGAGGAAAAGAAGAGAGAGGCGCGATTAGTAGACAGCAGTGAGCGGGCTGATTCGGGGAGTGGGGGGCATGGAGCAGGGGGACGTTAGTGCACACATAGGTAGATCATACAGAGACACAGAGACACAAGTCTACACCCAAGGGCACACAAGCATACACAGAGAAGACAGACCCTACGCAACCAGGCGTCCTCCTCCTCCCTTCCCCAACGAATCTTTTCCTTAAAGTGGTGGTTAAGCACAGGCCCACAGAGTTGAAGAGGTGAGGTCTCAGTCCCTGGCCCCGCCCACAAAAGGCCCCAGGCCAGCCTTTCCTCTCCAAGTGCCCGCCCACTCACGCACCTGCCAGGGCAGTCCGGAGAGCCCTGTACACCGCCACTTTCTGCTGCGGGTGAGCGTAGGCATCCGACAAGACCACCTTCTCCAGCGAGGACTCCACAAATAGGTAGGCACTGCCCACCCACTCCTCGAGCCCATTTGGCCCAGCCGCCATCTTGCCTCCTGGGGACAGAGATAGGCATTCAGATCACCCCCAACCCAGCTCTAGAAACACCTGTCCAGTCCCACGTGGCCGAGCTGTCCCCTCAGCTGACATCCAGCCATCCCCACCCAGCTGGCATACTTATGAGGGTAAGTTCATCATCCCACAGGCAGCCCCTTGTGCTTCTGGCTCTGCACAGCCCAGCCCAAACCAGCCCAGCCCAGCCAAGGTTTTCAGTGAGGACTGTCTCTCCACTGTCTTCTCAGAGAAAGAGCCCAGGGTCACAGAGATGGAAGAGGAGAGGGACAGTGTTGCAGTAGAAGCAAAGAAGTTCTGCTCCCTCCTCAGGCTAGGGTGTCTCTCTTTTCAAAGCTGACTGGAGACATCCTCATCCTGGATGGTGCCCATGCCCCACAGCACAACCAGGCCCATGTGCTGGTATGGTATGCCCTCAGCTTAAATTTGAGCCCCCAGGATCCCTGTGGGACCACAGCCCCCACTTTGGTTTTCTGACCTGAATTCCTACTATATCTCCAGGCTTCACTTCAAAGGACACCTGTAGTTTGCGCCTGCCCAGATTCCCTCCCGCAATCCTGACTGACCTCTGGGGCCTTCCCTCTTCCCTTTTCTCAATCCACATGCCTGTTGTAAGGGCTAACTCCACTCCCTAGCTCCAGGCCTGGGCAAGTGAAACAGGCCTAGCCAATCTGCATATTCCATTCCCCTTCCTGAAATGATTTGTTCAGAGTTGGGCATAGGATTCAAGTTGGACCAATCAGAATCAACCTGCAAATTTGGCTGGACCAATAGGAAAGAGGCATAAGTTTCCCTTCCTATCTTGAAGCTGAGCTAGAAGGAAGGGTAGTTCTCCTCTGCCACTGCTTGGGAAGAGCCTGACTGAGAATGAAACTGGCACAGGAGGCTACAGAGCCAAGAGATGAAAAAGTGCACTCCTAATCACACTATGTCCCATCTTGGACTTTTCCATTATGTGAGCTAAATCATTTCTGTTTATTCTGTGTTTCAGATCTGCCCCCAGACCCTAACGTGAGAGCCAAAGCTGGGACAGTACCTGGGCAGGGGCGCTCCAGCATCACCCAGACCTGGCAAGAAAAATGATACTTGATAACCCTACCCTGCGTCTGAGCACAGGGACGTACCTTTTGAGCACACCCCCCCCCAATAATCTTTTGGTAGAAAACATATTAATACTTGTGTGTTTCCCCAAAACCATAGTCTGGAAATTAACAGGAAGTTACCATTGTTTACCTCTGTTGGGGAAGGGGGAGACTTGGGGTGATTTTTATTTTCACTGTATTTAGCAATATTCTACTTTATGTAAACCGCATAGATGCAGTCCCGCCCCAAGGGGTGGGTAAGTAGGGGTGGGACCGGGCCGTGGTCTCCCCAGCAGGCCTACCTGCGGGACATTGAAAACCTGGAGGAGGGGGTAAGCTCCCTCACACTCACTACGAGTGGACAAATGGGAGAAGTCAAACAGGCCTGCCGGGCTAGAGGTCGAGAAGGCCAGATAACGTTTGAGAAGCGGCCGGGGCCCTTGGCTCGCTTCGCGCCCTTGGGAACTCCTTTCTACGTGTCCTTCCAAAGAAGCCCCTCCTCGGGAAGCCCCGCGCCCCACCCACCCGGAGTCCGCCTCTCTGCGGGCGGGGCCGGGCTGGGTCCTAGGAGCTCTTAGCTGAGCTGAGAACTCTTAGCTGGGTACCGACTCAAGAAAATATGCCCCTACGACCGGGAGCCAGCCGGTGCAGCGTTCTATTAACACGGCCTAACAGTCCCCGGGTAGCCCCACCTCTGGCAGGGTGGACGGTGACGGCCTGCTGGCGGGCGTGGCCCCTCAAGGACTGACAGGCTGAGAGTCCCAGCATCCTACTTAGCTGGGCCGCTCCCGAGCTCTCGACAGGAGCTCCCCGGCCTCCCTCGTTCTGGAGTTCTGCTCTTGCTACTGGCTGGGGCGAGCAAAGGGTTTCTGCTCAAATATCTGTTCAGAAACAGCCCCACCCCCTCCTCTCACCCACAGGGCCCTGCCGCCCCTTGAAATCCCCTAACTGGGACAAGGAACTTTCGGGGACCAAGGTCCGTACCCTCTCTCCCGCCTCCCACGGAAACAGCCCAATAGGCCACCACCACCACCTGACCCGAGCAGCCGCGGATGACAACCGCGCCGCACCCATGCTTCTGAGCCAGGATCCACCTCGGCTCCTGCCGGCACCGGGAAGCCCACCCACTCTCTGCACTAACCTGGCCGCCTCCGCCCGTCCTGGATTCCCACGCCCGCCCGGCTCCACTGGATTCGCGCTGCTTCCGGGTGTGCGCGGAGCGCAGGGGCGGCGCCCCAGTCCGAGCCGCCCCATCTGTCCCGGCGTCCCGCCCCTCAGGCTCCCCGCGGTTCCTTCCCACCACTGTCCTCCGCCGCCAGTCCCCAGTCTCTGGGCAAAACCCACCTGGTCCGCTGAGCAGGTAAGAAACTGGCGCCTGAGGTTAGACGGCAGGAAGAACCGCCCGCGGCAAGGGACTTCGAGGACTTGTGGTTCTTACGAGGCCGGAGGGCCCCAGGGTGAGAGCTGCTCCTCTTCCTCCAGCGGGCAACGGATGGATCAACAAGGAGGCGCCCCCTGAGGACCAGACGTTTCTGGTGCCTTCTGTATGGTAGAGCTCGAAGATCTCTGATCTCTGATACTCCCTGACACTCTGAACGGGGTGCCGGTGGGTCCCAAGTTCAGGCCTGGCGGAGGGTATCAGAAGCCCCAGGATACGCGAGGCGCAAATTCCAGCAGGGACCGTTAGCTAGACAATAGAAAACTGGCCAGTGGCGTGAAACGTTGGGTACGAAACCTTTAAGCACCTTAAACTAAAATTGGCAGCTTCAAAGAGGACGCACACATTCCAACAAAGACCGCGCTCTGAGGTGGGTCTGCCGAATTCCAGCTGAACCTAAGCCGCCCAACGGGAGCCTGGGCTGCTCGGGGTTCAGGATCGGAACTTGAACCCAGGGTTCCTCAGGCCCCAGAAACCCAAGACTTTCTCCGCCCCGCCGGCCTTTTCTTGGAAGCACTCAGGACACCTCCCCCTGCGAGGTGGAGGAAAGAGCCTCCCTTCTCTGGGCGGATTTGGTTGTGCCCCACCCGCGTCCCTGCTTTCTGATTGGCTTATGGTCTCTGCCAATTAAAAGTTTTCCCTAATGATCCCGCCCTATTAACCCTATCTTTACTCTCTAGTGACTGGCGGGGCTAGGACCGGGTTTCTCAACTTGGGGCCTGTAGAATCCACAGGCGCTTGTTGAAATTCAGATTCCTGGGCCCTACTCTTTTCGGAGAGCCTAACTTAGTAGGTGGGGCCGTGGAATCTGTAGTGTGAACAAGTGTCCAAGTGATTCTGATGCCCCGCGCCCTTTGAGAATGCCTCATTTCAATGGTCCTCGGTGCTTGGGCTTAGTCCTTCCCTAGTACTCAGGGTCGAAATTGGAAGGGAAGCAGTTCAGTGACCCCTGTGAGACTAGTCTGGGCCATCTGGAGGCTGTAAGCGGGTAGTAGAGGGAGGCAGCAGGAGGCAAGAGGGGCCCTCTGAGCTGGGGGGAGGACGTGGTTGTCTGGAGTCAGAGCCTGTGCATCCGCCTTCGAACTTGCTCAGAGAAAACTTTGGTAACTAGAAGAAAGATCCCATAGCATCATCCCAAATCCGGTATTCGGCTTTATCAACGTGGTGCACCGGTCGTGGTTGAGTTCCTTCTAATATAGCATAAAACGTGGATTTGCTCAACAAGTGAGAACGTAGTTTAAAGGAGAATCAGAGATCCTCGGCTTCCAGGGCAGATTTCATGGGTCTGTGACCTGTGCACTGCACAGGGCCCCAGGCTTGGTTTAATAACTTGGTTAAATGCTCTGCTGTCGCTGTCTTGAAACCCTTAATAATGTTTTGAGCAAAGAGACCCACATTTTCATTTTGCACTGGGCTCTGCAAATTACATAGCAGCTCCTGGGCTACAAGCATTTCTACACGTAGGCTCCAGGTGTTTCCCTCAACACTTTGGCCTTCCTGCAGCGGTACCCCCACCCCGCGCCCGGCCATGGCGGAGCCTGGAGAACAACTGCCGGAGGAGGTGCTGGCACTCATTTTCCGTCACCTGCCCCTGCGGGACCGCGCCGCTGCCGCGAGGGTTTGCAGAGCTTGGGCTGCCGCTGCCACCTGCAGCACTGTGTGGCACAACACGAACATCAGGTGAGCAGGCTCCTCCCCCTCCCGCCTTCTCCCTGGCTCGGTGGAGTCAGGGGTTGGGGAGATACAGTGACTCTCCCCATATTAAAAAGCGTAATCAGGACTTCCAGCGGTCCAGTGGTTAAGACTGGGCACTTCCAATTCAGGGGGCGTGAGTTCGATCCCTGGTCAGGGAACTAAGATTCCACACGCACGAGCCCCCCCCCCCCAAAAAGTGTAATAATTTCTAACATTTATTGGCCGCCCACTGTGTACCAACCATTGTTCTAAGTGCCTTACACATATTAATTTATTTAATCCTCACTAAAACTTTATGTGGTAGATAGGTGGTATTATTATCTCCGTTGCACAGATAGAAAATTGAGACAGAGAGATTTAATCACTTCTTACTCAGCTGAGAAGTAGCAGAGGCAAATGTGAACCTGGCAATCCAGAGGCCACGCCCCGCCTCCTTAAAGACCGCTGAGAAAGCCCTGTTCTTAAAATATCATTGGCTCTCCGTGGCAAGGTTTCAACCAGCGGCAGATGCATCTGAAGTCTTCTAAAGGGATAGGATGGGAGTTCCCTTCTAGCATCACCTTGGAGCGACCAGGCATGGTCGGGACAGGGAGGTATGTGGGGAGGGGGCAGGAAGTGGGGATGGTAGCTGGAACCCAGGCTGAGGAGGGGGTTAGAGGCCTCTCTCCAGGTCGCGGGGACTGGGCCGGCTGATGCCTTTTCTCCACCACTCTACCCCCAAGTTGCGACTGTGAGCTAGAAGGCATGCAGCCGCAGTATCTGTCCGCTTGCCTGGACCACGTTCAGAATCTACGTCTGGAATTTGTGCCGTCCAGGGAGCCGAGCCGCCTGGCGGCCATAGAGTTGCTGACCGCACTGGCTGGCCGTAACCCCGAGCTGCGAGGCCTGTGCCTGGAGTGCCGCGGAGAAAAGCGGCTCTTCGATTCCGGCCGCGACGTCCTGGACGCCGTGCACGCCCTCTGTAGGGCTGCCCGCGCGCTGCGCCACCTCGACCTGCGGCGCTTGCCCTTCACACTGGACGACGCGCTGGTGCTGCAGGTGGCACACGGCTGCCCGGAGCTCTGCAGCCTTTTCCTGGATAACAGTACGCTGGTGGGCAGCGTGGGGCCAGGCTCCGTGCTGGAGTTACTAGAGGCCTGCCCCTGCCTACGCGCCCTCGGCCTGCACCTGGCCAGCCTGTCGCGCACCGCGCTCGAGGCACTGGCGGCGCCAGACCGCGCACCTTTTGAGCTCCTGGCCCTGCGGTGCGCATGTCCCGAAGACGCACGCGCGCCGCCCCTGCCTAACGAAGCCTGGGCCGAGCTGAGCCGCCGCCACCCTGGACTGGCCGTAGAGCTGGAGCTGGAGCCGGCTCTGCCTGCCGAGAGCGTGACGCGCGTCCTGCAGCCTGCTGTGCCCGTGGCTGCGCTGCGCCTCATCCTCTCTGGGGACACCGTAGGCCCGGTGCGCTTCGCAGCGCGCCACTACGCCGCAACCTTGCGCGCGCTCGAAGTGCGCGCTGCCGCCTCTGCCGAGCTGGACGCCGCGCTGGAGGAGCTGGCAGAGCGCTGCGCGGGCCTGCACGAAGTGCACTGCTTCTGCGTGGTGCGACCCTCCGTGCTGCACGCCTTCCGCACGCACTGCCCGCGCCTGCGCAGCTACACGCTCAAGCTAACGCGGGAGCCACATCCCTGGCGGCCCACGCTTGTGGCGTGAGGCGACAAACCCTCTTTCCCCTCCCTGCGGACGTGTGACCTCTGAGATGCTGCGTGGGTTTGCCCCGGGGCGCGTCAGCTGCTAGTCCGCTCCTTTAGGACTCTGTTGCCTCTTGTCCCTCTCGAGAATTGGGGGCTGTGGGATGGCGTCGGTACCAGCGCGGAGCAACCTGAGTCCACTCGTTGCTGTCAACATCTGCAGACACCCACTGTCCCCGCCATACGGGGATCACCCTCCTCCAACCCCAGTCCTCTGCAAACGTTGCTCGGCGGCCCCGGCGTGGGAGGAGGGAGGGCACTGGCTCAAAGCATGCCTCAGGGTTGAGTGTGAAATAAATCAAGCAGTATCTCTACGTCCTGTGAAAGGCCGGGTCCGCTCTGAAGGGTGAGGGAGGAGAACCAGCAGAGGCCGGAGGAGGGGTCCGGGCAGGGGTGGGAGAGTTCGAGACCTCAAGGTTTACTTCCACTGGTACGGCTGCGGGGGTCAGTGTCGGGGCACTCGCATCTTCGGAATGACAACGCCCCAAGGTTCGGCGGGAGGGGGCCAGCTTCTCCTTCCCCCACCCTCCCGCTCTCAAGCTCGCTCCTATCTGCCCCTCTACCCGAGGCTTCACTATGCCCACGCCATCGCCTTATAGGAATTTCCCAGCCCACACCACGCTGTGTACGCTCGATTCTCCCGAAGAACAAAGGAGGAAACAGCGGGCCTGAGAGAGGGGTGGGACTCGAACGCAGGTCTACCGCCCTACCGCACCCCGCCCCCACGCACATACTGCCCTTTCTGTCTGCCGGTGCTGAGGCCGCGGTCAGAGCCCCGCCCCGCTGGTTCGCACGTGGCCCCCACCTGACCCGGCGCCGGGAGGCGGAGTAGGGCGGAGCGGGCGGCAAACGCAGCACTTTCCGCGGCTTTGACAAGCCCGCGGCGGCCGGGCCCAAGCGCTAAACGGGGCCGGGACTGCGCCATGCAGGACGCGCCAGCCGCGCTGCCCACGGAGCCGGGCCCTAGCCCCGTGCCAGCCTTCCTTGGCAAGCTATGGGCGCTGGTGGGCGACCCGGGCACCGACCACCTGATCCGCTGGAGCCCGGTGAGGGCTGGGGCCTTTCGACTTCCTCAGTGGTCCCCGGGATTCCTCCACGTCAGTGAACGTCCACGCTCACCCAATCCCTGCCTGGGACGGGGCTGAGGGTCCCTTGATTCAGCCGTCCAGGGTATGCGACGGCTTGGAGGGGGTATTCGAGATGGAGGTGAGGCGACTTCCTCTGGGCAGAGGAAAGGGTAGGAGACTTCTGGAGGAGACCTAGAACCCGAAGGATCTTCCAGGTCATTTAGTTCCCACCGTGCCCATCAGACAGATTGGAACACAGAGGCCAGGAGAAGGGAAGGGCTGGGCCTGGTTCTAGTTCAGAGTCACATCGCGGGTCTGGGAGCCGTCCGGGGCTGGAACCCAGGTTTGGCCTCTGCTCCTCCTTTCAGAGAACCGAGTACGGAGTCTGGGTGGGCTGGGATGGAGATTGTGGTCGCCCCAGGCTAGGCCAGAGCTGGTTCTGGCCTGGCCTCGTCCCACGTCCCCACGAATGGCAGTCTCGGTCCCCAGAGTGAGTGCGAGTGTGTATGCGCGCGCGCTAGAGCGCTGGCTTGGCCGTGGGCGGGCACCGCTCACGGTGTCGTCTGGTCTCCGCCCGCACGGTGGGTGGGCGAGCGGCGTTCTCCACAGAGCGGGACCAGTTTCCTCGTCAGCGACCAGAGCCGCTTCGCCAAGGAAGTGCTGCCCCAGTACTTCAAGCACAGCAACATGGCGAGCTTTGTGCGGCAACTCAACATGTGTGAGTCCCTAGGGCCGGGCGGGACGCGGGCGTGGGTGACTTGGTGCGCGGGGACGGGGCAATTTACGCCCCCACGCCCTACTCCCTAGACGGTTTTCGGAAGGTGGTGAGCATCGAGCAGGGTGGCCTGCTGAGGCCGGAACGGGACCACGTCGAGTTCCAGCACCCGAGCTTCGTGCGCGGCCGAGAGCAATTACTGGAACGCGTGCGGCGTAAGGTGGGGGCGGCCTGCAGGAACCAGCAAACCCGGGTGTAGGTGGGACAGCTGTTTCCTGCAACTGTGACTTGAGGGTGCCTCCCACCTGCAGGTGCCTGCGCTGCGCGGCGACGACGGCCGCTGGCGCCCTGAGGACCTGGGCCGGCTTCTGGGCGAGGTGCAGGCTTTTCGGGGAGTGCAGGAGAGCACCGAGGCGCGGCTGCGGGAGCTCAGGCAGTGCGGGGGAGGGGGCGGAGGAGGATGGGGAGGGGGAAGGGGGGGTCTGGGCGAGAGGGCACTGGCTTCCAGGCGTTTCTGGGCAGCTCCTTCCTCTCTCGTGCCTTGGCGCCTCCATCAAGACCAATGGGCCGAGCTGAGGAAGTCTGTTGTCTATGGACGGATGATCATCCGACTGGGCGCGGGTTCAGGCCTGCCATTCTGTGGGGGGTGGTGACCGGGCGAACTCTCAGATGCCTCAGCACCCTCCCACGCCTTTCCCCCAGGCAGAACGAGATCTTGTGGAGGGAGGTGGTGACGCTGCGGCAGAGCCACGGTCAGCAGCACCGGGTCATTGGCAAGGTGTTCCTCTCCCCCCTACCCCACTTCTCTCTCTCACTCCTGAACGTACCCGCCCCCCCCCCCCCGCCAGTCCTGGAAGCCACCTGGAGTGCCTCATTAGGGTGGGGGGCAAGGTCCAAAGTGTGAGTTAACCCTTTGCTTTCTCTTCAGCTGATCCAGTGTCTCTTTGGGCCACTTCAGGCGGGGTCTAGCAGCACAGGAGCTAAGAGAAAGCTGTGAGTGAGAAACCCAGGGACGCCCCCACCCCTTCCAGGACCCTCACAGAAACCCAGGCAGGACTCCTTCTCCTCCAGAAGCCCCTTCACCTGGAATCCTCATTCTTTTCCCCTGCATTACAGTCTTCCTCACCCAATGGCCATCCCCCCAAGGGCCCCCTTCCAGGGCTTTCCCCCTCTACCCCCAACCCTACCACCAAACCCCCACTCTCAGACCCCTCAGTTCCAGGACCTTAACCCGTATTTCCACCCCATCATCCCCTTCCCCCTCACCCCAAAGCATCCCAACAGCAGAGGGTCTGGGTCTCAAACCATGCTCCCTCCCTCCCCTCTCTACCCCCAAAGGGCCCCCATCTCTGGGGGGAGCCCCTTCTGCCTCCAGCATGTGACTGATGCCCTGGCAACAGGCCTCAGCTCTGCTGACTTGGCTGCTGGGGCCTGTGGGAGGGAGGTGGTGCAGGCTGAGGGGCATGGGAGATGAACCTACCCAGCCCCCTGCCTGTGCCCTGGCCACCCTGCACAGGTCCCTGATGCTGGATGAGGGGTGCCCAACACCAGCCAAATTCAACGCCTGCCCCCTACCTGGTGCCCTCCTGCAGGACCCCTACTTTATCCAGTCGGTAGGTTTTTGCTTCTCCTCTCTTCCCTAGAGCACAGCTCGGTTTATGGAGAGCCTGTTCCCTTTCCCCATTCCCCAAAAAGAAGAGAAGATGGAGGCCAGCCTTCCCTCCCACCAGACCCAGGCTCCCCAGCATGGGCCCAGCCTTCTCCCTCAAACCTTCCCCCTTAGATCTAGCCCATGTGGTACTGGTTGGGTTCTGGCTCACCCTGTGGCTTGAGGTGAAGGGCTGGGCCTCATCTTCTACTTACAGCCTCTCCCAGAGACCACCCTGGGCCTCAGCAGCCCTCACAGGGCCAGGGGCCCCATCATCTCTGACATTCCGGAAGACTCTCCATCCCCTGAAGGAACCAAGCTTTCTCCCTCCAGTGGTGGCAGGAGGTAAGAGGGACAGGGGCTGCCCTCTGGGGAGCCTGTGGCTGAGGGCCTGGCAGCCCAGATGGCTGTGGGGATGGGGGAGAGGTCAGTGCCAGGGTCTGGCTGAAGCTTTTCTCTGGTACAGGGAGAAGGGCCTGGCACTGCTCAAAGAAGAGCCAGCCAGCCCAGGGGGGGAAGGCGAGGCCGGGCTGGCCCTGGCCCCAAACGAGTGTGACTTCTGCGTGACAGCACCCCCACCACTGCCTGTGGCTGTGGTGCAGGCCATCCTGGAAGGGAAAGGGAGCCTCAGCCCCGAGGGGCCCAGGAGTGCCCAGCAGCCTGAACCAAGAGGCCCCAGGGAGGTTCCTGACAGGTGAGCAGAGAGACCATTTTTGACTGTAAGCCCTGTGGGCCACTTCTGCAGCTAGATCAGCACTAACTAGCCCCCAGACTTCCCAGCCTTCTCTGCCCCTTGGTGGCTGGCTCAGGGGGGTGGGTGGGTGTCGGTTGGGCACCACGGTCTCACCTGATTTCTCAGAGCTGCTCTAAGGAGTACCAGCTTCAGAGGCCCCTGGAAAGTGGAAACATCTCAGTGGTAGGGCTCAGGAATCTGCATTTTAAATGCAACCACTGGGGTGCTTGTAAAGATTGTAAAGTACACAACAGTTTAAGAACCACTGGTATTGATAATTGCATAGGGAGGGGACACAACCCAAACCTCAGGCCAAAAGTTGGAGGCAGAGGCACTCTCTGTGTGCCCCTCTATGTGTGTGTGTGGGATCCTCTTCCAGCATTTTCTATATGTTGTCAGATTTAGATCCTGATGTATTCAGGTTCCTTGGGAACCTAATGGGGGGTGGGGTTGGGCACTGCAGGCCAACGGCAGTTTTCCGTGCACAGGGGGCCTCTGGACCTGGAGAGAGGAGCCCGGAGCCCGGAGAGTCTGTTGCCTCCAATGCTGCTTCGGGCCCCCCCTGAAAGTGTGGAGCCTGCAGGGCCCCTAGATGTGAGTACACCTTCAGTAGGGCAGGGGCATGGGGCTTGGTGGGGTCCAGCTGTTTGTGCAGCCTGGGGAGGACACCATTGACCCAGAGCTCCCCCTAGGTGCTGGGCACCAGCCTCCAAGGGCGGGAGTGGACTCTCATGGACTTAGACATGGAGCTGTCCCTGGTAAGATGGGGGTGGGGAGGGCAGGGGGTTCAGGGTTGTTCAGCCAAGCCTTTTAGTCCACAGCTGTTCTCCCTCAGCCAAAGCCCCAGCTCCCCTCCCCAGCTGCTTCCTGGGGTTCTCTTATGCAGTTGCAGCCCTTGGTTCCAGAGAAGGGTGAGACTGAGCTGGCGGTCAAGGGGTTAAATTCTCCAGGGCCAGGTAATAATTGTGGTGACTCAGGACCTGGGGGTGGCCCTAAGGGGCCGGAGCTACCACGATTGTGTGGGCTGGGCAGTTGGTGTTTTGGAGGGAAATCCCCCGAGCCAGGCTGCTCTGCAGAGTACTGCTTAAGCTGCCTGAGCCACTGGAAGAGAGTGGGGAGGTTGAGAGTGGATGTTTCATCCTAACTGACCGGAGGGCAAGGCGAGTGAGGCTCTCCTTCCCTGAAGAAAGGAGGCGACCGTTTCTCCCGGCTGAGCACAGCCCCACTCTTCCTAGGGAAGGACTCCATGCTGGGGGCACCACTCCTGCTGGATGTCCAAGCCGCTTTGGGAGGCCCAGCCCTCAGCCTGCCAGGAGCTTTAACCATTTACAGCACCCCTGAGAGCCGCGCCTCCTACCTGGGCCCAGGGGCCAACCCCTCCCCCTGAGAGCCCTCTCCACTCTGAAACCAGCCTGGCTGAGGGGCGGGCTAGCCGGTAGCACGCCCGGCTCGGCTTCCTTGAGCCCCTGCTGGAGGCTGAGTGAAGCCCCTCCTACTTTGGCAGCCCCTCTCCAATACCGAGCCCTGCATAAAACTGCGTTTTTTTCTGTGTTTCTGGTCTCTTTTCTCTACCGACCATGGAGCACAGAAGTCATGGGTGGGGGGCGACTTGGCATTCGTAGCAGCGTCCAGATCCTAGGGCTTTAATATTTAATCGAGGAACCCTTGAAGGGTGGAGGTGCTTGGGGAGCCTGCCCCTAGTTCTCCTGCTTAGGCCCCATCCTCCGGGTCCGAATCCTGGGCTGGCGCGTGGCCACTGCGACCTCCGGGAAGCGGGGGCTTTTGGCGTCACACCCAGCACCGCAGTGCATCCGTTCTGTGAGCCTGGGTAAGCTGGTCTCCTCTGAGCCTTGTCTGTGACAGGCAGAGATGGGTCGACGAGAGGATAGGTGTAAAACGCCTGGGAATTGCCGGGGTACTTGGGGCCGCGGGCTTAACTGTCCCCTCCCCGACTCATCCGGAACGCCCGGGGTGAAGAGGGAAAGCCGACTACGTGTACGAGCCCAGGCGGTACGCGACATCTGTGGCCTGCCTCCCCGCGTCCCGGGAAGAACGGCCCCCTTTCCCCACCCCCTCGCTGTTCCCGGCAGCCCTGGCCGCCCCGCCCCCGCCGCAGCTGCTGCTTCCATCCCCACCCCGCCCGGCCCTTTCTGCCTCGTCATCTCCTGCCCCGCCGAGGCTCGACCCGTGAGTGGGGCCGCCGGGAGCGCACGGACCGGGAGCCCCCCCGACCCCCGGCTGCGGTAGGGAAGAGAAACTGAGGTTGGGCAAAATCCGCGCCCCACCAAAACCAGCCGCGCCCGAAGGAGGTCTGTGAGCCCCGCCCCTCGGCAGGACTCTAGCTCTGGGGCTGGGTGGAGGGGAGTTAAGGGTTCGCACGTGCGCAAAGGCTCCCGCAGTTTTCCACCACCTTCGCTCCCTAGCAAACGGACGCGCGGGGAGCGAGGTGGGGAGGGCGGCAGAGACCCCGTCCACGCCTCGTAACTGGAGCTGCCTGGTGCTCCGGGAAGGATCTGGGCTGTGACCACTGAAGGACATAACTTCGGTATTCACTTCTGAGCATTGAGTTTCAGGGAGAGGACCCGGACCAGCTGGGGTCTCTGCACCGCAGACAGGACAGAGGATAGGACTCGGGGTAATGGAAGGAGGAGGCTAACATGAAAAGAACCTGGGGAGGCGTGAGAGAGAAGGAGGGGCCAGTCTAATCTTCCCCCTCCCTCTCTGCACCTGTACAGAGTGGGTTCTGTCCTCCCTCCCTTCCTGCACTCGATTTGGGGGACAGGCTTTGGAAGCCTCAAGAGAAGAGGGCAGAGGATCCACAGTACACAGTGCAGTGATGTCAGCCTAGTGGTGAGGGTATATGTTGTTCACTGGGGTACAGAGGAGAAGGAACCAGTCTGCTTGTGGGACACTCAGGCATTGGGGTGGATGAGGGGACATTTGAGTCTTGGAGGATGGATCCACAGCATGGAGGGAGGAAAGGGCATTCCAGGCCTAGGCAACAGCATCTGCAAAGTTTGGGAAGTGCCAGTACTGAGTGGTGGAGGGAAGTGGGGGAAAGCCTGGCTGTCCAGGGGGTGGGAAGTGAACAGATAGTCTGGATTCCCTCTGATAAGCTGTGGGGGTGTGGGGGACAGGTAGTTACGGCTGACATTTTGCTTGGCAGGAGACCTTGTAGTTCAGGCTGGAGCAAGTCAGATTCCACTTCTGCCAGTTGATCTCGCTGAGCCTGTCCCCTTATCTGTAAAATGGGGACAAAAGCCCTACCCCAGAGAGTTGTCAAGGTCGCTATTCTGTGGGGGTGATGGGATAGGAGTGAGCGGTACTCAGAGAGACTGTTGTAGGAGATGAGATGACCATAGAGGGGTTGAGGGAGATGCTGATAACTCACTGAGAAGTGGAGGAGCAGCATTTGTCCCTGATGGGACATGAAGGGAGAGAGAGGGGTAAAGGGTAGTCCTGGTCTCTGCTCATGGCCTGGGGGAAGGGCTGACACTTCAGTATGGCTAGGAGGAGTGAAATGACCAGGGAGGCATAGCATGACACCAGGTAGACCTGGGAAGCAGGATGGGGGCTAGGACCAAATCCTAGACCTAGAACCAGGTAAGGAGGTAAAGGAGGGACCCCAAAGGGAGGACGAGACCCAGGAGGGTGTTTTGTGGACAAAGCCAAGGCCAGGGGAGATGGGCTGAGAGAGGGAGTGGTCCAGGGCCTGACCTAATTGCCGTTAATGCCAGGGGCCTTGCTGCCTGGGTCAGGCCACCCAAGAGGAGATAGGCCATTGTCCTTGGTTGTCAATAAATGAACAAAGCAGATTAATTTCTGCCTAACACCTGCTGTTTGGGAGAGACAGCCTCTCAAAATGGGAGGATCTATGGAGGAAAACAGTGAAAATTCAATATTTGCTGGTAGCTTTTATGAGTTGGGCCCTGGGTACTTAAAGATGATGGCTGTAAATCATTCCCAGGGCAGCAGGGAGACAGTTTGGCCTCAGGTGATGTCAGGAGATCTCGGTCAGAGCTAAGACTCAAGAGAATTCAGGTATCCCTGCTCAGGTATTAGAACCAGGAGAGACCATGAGACCACTTTGGGGTTACAAAATGGTGGTGGCATTGGTGAGGTGGTGCAGGGGCAGGGCCTGTCCTGGAAGGATGGACCTCAGGATAAGGGGTCTGGACTTCCTCCAGCTGGTGAGAGAAGCAGTGGAGGCTCTTAGCACTTCGGGATCTGGGAGGGGGGCGGATTCGAGGCTCTGCAGGGTCTAGGATGGAAGTGAAAGGCTACACTAAGTAAGTGGTGAGGTTGACAGAAATATTGGAAAGACTGGGAAGAACTTGACTGCAAGCTGGGTGTGGGGTATCAGGATCAGTTGTAGGTCTTGCTGCCTGTTAAGTTGGGGAAGCAGGTTGGGAAAGAGAAGTTAGTTTGGATAAACTGGGTCTGAATTGATCGCAGGATCTGCAGGTGGCAGGGGCTCAGGAGGGAGGACATGCTTGGGGAGAGCTGTCAGAGTAGGTAAGGGTCCTTGGAAAGCCACAGTTAACATTTATGGACCGAAGGAGGAGCCTGAGGAGATGGGACAGAAGAGGCCAGGGAGGCAGGAGGACGGATCCTGTGCTGCACTATGGAGCTGGCCGGCCGCTGACTGCCGAGATCGAGGTGAACTTAGACCCCAGTCACGGGTGTTCACTGGGGCCCTGGGAGAGAGGTCAAGGTCAGGGGAGCTCCGGCCCCCACTCCCTCTCTCCCCCCACCTCCCATGCAGCCCCCACCATGGGCAACACGCAGGAGAGGCCATCAGAGACGATCGACCGCGAGCGGAAACGCCTGGTAGAGACGCTGCAGTCGGACTCGGGGCTGCTGCTGGATGCGCTGCTGGCACGGGGCGTGCTCACCGGGCCCGAATACGAGGCGTTGGACGCGCTGCCTGATGCCGAGCGCAGGGTACGCCGCCTGCTGCTGCTGGTGCAAAGCAAGGGCGAAGCCGCCTGCCAGGAGCTGCTGAGCTGCGCCCAGCGAACCGTGCGCGCGCCCGACCCCGCCTGGGACTGGCAGCACGTGGGCACGGGTGAGAGCGCGCGCGGGGGCGGGGCCTAGGTCGGAGGAGGGGGCGTGGCGTGGGAGCACGGAGTTGAGGTCTTCCCCAAAGACCCGCACGTGTGCAGAGGAAACCTCAGAGGGGTAAAATCAGCCTGAGACACTCCCACCTCCGCCGCAGGCTACCGAGAACGAAGCTACGACCCCCCATGCCCAGGCCACTGGACTCCTGAGGAAGCTGGCTCAGGGACCGCATGCCCCTGGCTGCCCAGAGCTTCAGATTGCGATGAGGCCCGGGGTCCTGAGGACTCCGAGGTAGCGCAATCCGGAACCCTCGAGGAAACTGAGCCAGAGCTGGAAGCTGAGACCTCTGAAGGGGCTGAGCCGGAGTTGGAACCCCAAATGGATCCGGAACCAGAGCCAGGGACAGAACCAGAGCCAGAACTGGAGCTGGAGCCCGACCTAGAGGCTGGGGACGAATCTGAAGGTGTGAGGCCGACCAAACCTGGCGGGAGGGCGTGGCCTGGGAGGCGGAGGGAGGGCTCCACCTGACTGACCACACCCCTTCCGTCATCTCTAGATTCCTGAAAGCCTTAACGCTGACAGGCCGCTCCTCGCCCTAGCAGGATGGGATCTAGGATCCTGCCCTGCTGGGGTCAGATGCCACGAAGGCTCCATCTGGCACAGTACCACCGAAAGTGAATAAACTCTGGAGGGTCAGCTTGGACTCTGTGATTCTGGCTCTTTGCCCAGGAACTAGGGTGTGGATTTGTACCTCTAAGTCCCAATGACCTGGGCAGCCCTGTGCCCACGGCCCAGTCCTCAACCCCTTTCCATCCTCAATAGCCCAAGCTGTACCCCTGGAGACCCCAGACCCAGGTCCCCAGTGGGACAAGGGCCAGACCCTTGGGCCCTGCTCCACAGCCCTTTTATCCTCGTGAACCATTTGGGGACATGTGTAGTCACCAGCCCCACCTCATGAAAGCCCCTAGGCCTGGCACAAAGAGCCAGGAAAAGGGTACTTCTTTCCACTTAGAGAGGGCTAGAGCTCATCACCTTGGGAAGTGAGATTAGGAGAGAGAAAGAGAAAGGGATCTCAAGTAGGCAGAGCCCGCACAGTTCATTGTAATTGTTTTAATTGTCTGGCTTCTCTCAGGTCTGGGAGCTCAGTGAGGGTTGTGACCAGTTAACTGGTACAAAGAAGGCGCTCTATACCTATTCACTAACTAAATGAATAAGGACTTTCCAGCTGTGTTTCCAAGTTTTCAGATGGGAAAACTAAGGCCAAGGGAGGGAGTAGGACAGGGTCAACCTCACACAGCTGAGTCTGAGGTGAAACTGGAAGCAACAATCATCTTGGCACCTCTCCTGGTCTAGGAGGGGCTCATAACTAGGAACAACGAGGGGCCTGCACCTCAGGCTTGATTGTGGCTGCTGCCAGGCTATGCCAGCCTCTGCCAGAGACCAGCTGTGAGGGTGTGGGCAAAGACAGGGACAGTAGAGGCCAATGCAGGGGATGAAGGCAGGGCCAGGTGAGCTCTTGGCTTGATTCACAAGGCCTGTGTGTGCGTGTGTGTGTCTGTGTGTGTGTGTATGAGTGGAGCTAGGAACAGTCGGTGCCTTCCAGAGGAGCCCTGTTCCCTCCACCGAACCTTCAGAAGCTGCTGTGTCCCAGCCCCAGTAAGTAGAGCACATAAATAAGGAATAAATACATGACAGTGGGAGAGGCAAAATGCTGGAAAGCACACCCCAGCCCAGCTGGGTCTCTACTACCAGGATCCCTGCTCCTTGAGTCTGTGTGAAAGCCAGGACCTCAGGCTCAGGCAATCACCCCAGAAGAAGGGAGATCCCCACCAGGACCCAGTGAGAGGTAGACAGCATGAAAGCTGAAGGAGCACCAAGGGGCCAGGTGGGTGAGGAAAAGACTGGAGTATGCAGACACCCAAAGCCATCTCATGCAAGAACAAGTTTCTACTCCCAAACCATCCCCCCATCCCCATCCATTCTCAGCTTCCCTCCTGCCCCCAGGCTTTTCCTCTGCTCAAAAGGCAGCTGGAGACAGGAGGGCAGATTTAGTTCGCCTGACATGCTGCTGTTGGCCTTCAGGGTCCAGGGAGGCTAGCAAGGGACACAAACTCTCTGCTGTTGCCTCTCCTCCCTCCTGAAATGCTTCTGCCCTCCCCATTCCCCAAGAAACGTGCAGGCTGTGGAAGCACAGAGCAGCCAGCTTCATGTTCTGGGGGCTGATCTGGAGCCCTCTTTCCAGGGCCTCTGCCTGTAGCCCTCAACCAGTATCAGTCATCAGGCAGCAGGCGGCCCAGCTCTGCCTCATCCAGCCGGTTGGTGGTCATGATGTGCTCCAGCTGCTGCCGGTAGCGTGCTAAGTCCTGCATGAAGTGGGGCACCCGGGTGTTGTCCAGCACCCCATGGGGCCGAAGGTGATCTACATCCTCATAGGACACCTGCAGGAAGAAAGCTGGGCCTCAGGAGTAGGCAGGGTGCCCTGGCTTTCAGGCAGCTGGTCCCAGCTCTCTTGCAATGGCCCATAGCCCTTTGCTCCTGGAACTCCTCCCTCTCCCCTCCTGATCCACTCCCAATGTTACGTACCCTGAGGCTCAGTCCTGGGTGTTTGCTCTTTCTCTCAACACCTTCTTTTATCATCTATGTCCTACAATCCCACTCCTGTCTCCAGTCCAGCTTCCCCCCTCACCTCCAAACCTGGGTATCCAACTGCCTTCTGAACACCTCCCCCGGGATATCCCTCAGGCACCTCAGACTCCCCATATCCAACATTACTGGGTGCCGCTTATGCCATCCCCACCCTCCTCACAGTCCCCTAGGTCACATTCCACGTGGGGGCTTAGAATCTGTCACCCTCCCACTCAGAGTGGCCACTGAGTTAAAAAGATCCAGTCTCTGAAGATCTCTCCAGCTTGCCGCTTCCCCTCCAACTGCATGGCCACTGCTGGGTTTTGCCAGACCACCATCAATTCTGCAAAAGTGATCGGAAAGGCCTCCTCCTTTTCCCCCTGCACTCCCTTCCCTAGGCCTCTCCTCCCATATGACAGAGGGAGCCTTCTAAAGCAAACCACCTGTGCCATTCTTCTGCTCAAAGCTCCTAGGATTCCCCATTGCTTTGGATGAAATTCGACTTCCTCAGCCTGGCACAAATACCCAGGGCCAAGGACTTGTTCCCTGGCCATTTCTCCAGCCTCCTTCCCCAGGCCTTCCTGACTGCTCCCTTGGCCTGGAATGCTCACCTCCTTTGAAGTGCAGTGTCTACACACACACCTGTGGGCTGGCTCAAGCACCTGTATTGGCTGCCAGACTGTCATTTCACCTCCTGTGCTCACCTCCACCCACGCTACCCCCAACAGAAAGGCCTGGCACCCAGTCCTCAGTTGAGTTCCAATCAGAGGCTAAGGGAATACTGCAGTGAGGGGGAGAGCTGGCTGGGTCCTCTGAAGGCCCGTGGTCCCTCACCTTGCCCAGCGAGGTCAGCAGCGGGAAATCGATGGTCTGGCGATGCCGCAGAATGCGCACGATGCCATCCAGGTACACCTGATCCTTGCTGAAGCAGCCTGTGGACACGGGAGGGCCGTGAGCCCTAGGCCCAAAGCCCCACCTGCACCCCCCCCCCCCCGCACCCCTGCCACAGATCAGGACACTCCCCACCGCACAGGCGCCCACCGGGCAGCGAGGTGTCAGTCTGGCCGCGCTTGGCGCGCACGCAGTACTCCCAGCGCACGTCGGCGTCCTGCACGTAGCGCGCCAGGTCCTGGAACAGCTGGCGGAAGGACATGTGCGCGGCGCGGTGGATGGTGTAGTAGAGCAACGCGGCGCGCCATAGGAAGGGCTGCTTGCGGAACAGCACACTGTGCAGGCTGGCCAGGCCCTCCTCGGTGGGGTTCGCTGGCCGCAGCCCATACTGCAGCCGGCCCTCGGCGCTGTGCCATGGCTGCCGCGCGTTGTTCACGCCCCGCAGGTAGTGGGTACCTGTGGGGTGGGCGAGGGAGAGGCTGCGCTGGGCCGCGCATCCAAGGGACCCTCCTGCCCGGCCTGGGTCCTGGTTTGCCCAGCTGGACCTCTAGCCGGCGACTCATATATCCTTATGCCTCTAAACTCAGGCTCTTACACAAGTCCCCTCCACCCCAAACTCATACTCACCCAACCCCAGGCAGCATGAAGACTCTCCTCAGGTGAACTCACACCCAAGGATCCAGAGTCTCACATACATGAACCCTCCCTCACCCGTCCAGGGCTACACACACACACACACACACACACACACACACAAACTCTCCCAAACTCACACTGCCCCCCAAGCCCCCAGAGAGGTGCAGGAACTCACACACTACCCCAGCCCCACATCCTGCATGCCCATATCATGCTGATGTCCCCAGCAAAAACCACCTTTTGCCCAGAGCAACAGGATTCTTGATGAGGAGGGACAGACAGAAAAGAATAGTAATTAGTGTCCCATGCTCGCTTTTCCAGCCTGGCCCTATCCCCTCCTAAACCCAGCTCTGTGTGTCTTCAGCTAATTCCATTCCCAGGATCTGAACTTCCACCCACCGGGGAGGGCCTGCATGTTGACTGGGCTTGTGGGACCCTTAGGGCTCTCCCTCTGGCCTGTCTGGGCCTCAGCACTCTTGCCCCACTGTCAAAGGAAATCATAGAGGAAGTAGAGGAAGGAAAAGATACCCAGAAGGAACAAGAAATGAGGGTGAGCCCAGAGAGTGTGCTGGCATGTTCTGGCCTACCTCTGTGAGCCAGAGGAAGGAGGTAGATGCTCATGAAGGGAAGGGGCCCATCCTCCGGAGGGAAGGGGAAGAAAGAGAGGGGGTGGGGTTACTGGAGACCCTCACTGCCCCCCCTTGTCCCAGCCCCCTCTCACCCCTACCCGCCCACCCGCCTACCCCCACCCTGACCTATCTCGTGCCGCAGCATGCCCTCCAACCAATACTGGCGGGCTCCAGTCAGGTTGATGGCCAATGTTGGTCGGCTGTTCTCCACCATCATCACTGCCTGGGACAGCAGGTCCTCACTCAGCTGCACCACAACCTGCAGGCGGCAGAGCCCTGAGCCATGGCCACCAGCCCAGGGGCCAGTGTGCAGGTGGACCCACTGATGCCACAAGGCAGCCAGGCTGGACACTTGGCCACAACACCTACCCTTCCCCACCTCTGCTTGGAGCCAGCTCCCACCTTACCGGGGCAGGGGCAGGGACAGGGCTTGCCCGAGGTCGCTAGCTCCATCACTGTAGAGCTGGGCCTGGCATTGCCCACTCAGCAGCCTGGTTTGGAGCATGTGGAAAAGGGGCCTCGCAGGCAGGGCGAACTCACCTCCCCAGCGCAGCCCTCCTTCTGCATGTATTTGCGCACAATGGACCAGATCTGGCACTTGGTCAGCAGCTGGCCCCCAGTCACAGCCTCAAAGTGTTCATAGGTACCAAACTTCTCCAGGACAGCCTCAATGATGCCAACTGCCTGCACAAAGGGCCACAGTGGCAGGTCAGGCCAGGCCTTTCAGGTGGTAGGGCCAGGGTGAGGTGGGCAGTCTGGACTGACCTGATGGAGGAACTGTCCAGAGGCCTCACAGTACTTCTCCAGCACAGCCGTAGGCATGGGCTCCTGGTACTCGAACTGTGGGTTGTAGGTGTAATGGGACTGGAAGAACTTGTCCCGCTCACGGTCCATGTTGGTTGGCCGCAGAGCCACCAACATGCAGGGGCTCTTGCTGGCACCACGGCCTGCATCCTTTCGAGTCTTAGCAATGTGAGGCAGGGAGGCCGCAGGCCGCAGGGTGCCCCCACCTGGGTCCCGTCCCCGTCCAGGTGGCGCCCGACCCTGGGTGCTGCCCCCCCGCCGGCCAATACTGTTTACGGTGTAGGTGCTCTCACTGCGACGCATGTGGCCACAGTGGCCCAAGTGCAGCTCTGAGAAGGGCTGCAGCTCAGGCCGGGGCCGCAGGGCTGAGGGGACTGAGAGAGCCAGGGGCAAGGCCAGGGACCGAGGCCAGGGGTACAGTGCTGTCCCATCTCGGTCTGAGGGCCTCAGCCTATGGCCCAAGGATGAGGGACTGGATGGCGGGCTGGGGGGTGCCTGCTCATACACCTGAGCCCCTGAGTCCAGCACCATTCTGTCCTGGTGGTCACATCCAGCTGGGTCACTCCAACTCCCCACACGGTCGACTTCTGGAGACACAGAAAGGCATGTGGAGGCCAGCATGAGTGCGTGTGGCCTGAGGACCAGCAGGCTCCATCCACATTGCCCTTGCTGGGCCTTTGGTGGGCCCAGGACCTGACGCCAGGTTCTAACCTGCCCCCTCACCTCCACCCTAGTGTCCATCCCCTCCAGCAGGCTCACCCAAGCAAGCTGGACTGGGGGAAAGCAAGAGGAAGAATCTCATACACCCAGCTAGATGGTGGTTACTCAAATCCCCTTAGACTGTGAGCTGCTGAGAGCGAGGCCTAAGCCCCTACTCATGATCCTAATCCCTGTGCTCAGCGCCCACCCAGACTGGGAGTTTGGTACAGCGTAGCCTCAGCTGCCAGGATGACAGGTGAGGGGGTCTCACTACCTTCTACCTGCCTTCTACCTATGGCATTTTCTCAGTCTCACCCCGCCCCTCCCACCTGGCTCCATCCACTTCCTCCAGCCCATTGGGATTGGGCCTCAGTCAGTTTGAATGCCTGCAGGCCCCTGGCTTATGCTAGTCCTCCACCTGGAATGCTCTCTCTCCTCTGGGCCATCTGCTCAAGTCCAAATTAGAATCAGCTTTTGGTGAGCAGAGGGAAATGTCAGCAAATCCAAGCCAATCCCTGGTCTGTCCCGTAGAGGCATCTTCCTAGTGGTCATCCAAGGCCAGTGTCGGGACACTCACCCCTGACTCTGTACCAGGGCTCAGTCCAACCCAGTCTCTCCCCAGAGACTGACTGAAGGCTCCAGCCTCCAAACTCTCCTGCCTGCTCGGGGACATAATTCCAGCATTTCTCTTCTTTCCTACATCTACTGCACCATCAATCTCTTCCTCTCTACTGGATTCTTCCCATCAGTATAAACACACGTTGTTATTTCTCCATCTTAAAAAACAAAACAAAACCCTCACTTGACCCCACACTCTTCCAGCTCCACTGCATCTCCCTCCAGCGGTTTCCTAGGGCAACACAACACCTCAAGTCGTCTATACTCAGTCTCCAATCCCTTCTTTCCTGTTCTCTCTTCAATTTCACAACAAGTGGGGGCTTTTGTCCCCCACTCTCTATCAAAACTGATCTGACCAAGGTCACCAATGATCTTCACATTGATCAGCAGAATTTGACAAAGTTAATGACTTCATCTTGGCTTGGCCATGTTCTCCACTTGGTTCCCAAATACACTGGAACATGGTTCTCCCACCTCACTGGCTGTTTGTTCTTGGTCTTACTTGCTGGTAATCCCTATCTTTCTGACCTCTTGACACTGTAATGTCCAGAACTTGGAAAATTCTCTCCTCTTCTCCGTTTATGCTCACTCCCTAGGTGATCTCATCCACTCTCATGGTTTTAAATATGTCAGCCCAAACTTCTTCCATAAACTTCAGACTAGTGTTGCCAGTTCTCAATTCAACATCTTTACTTGAATGTCTAACAGGTATCTCAAACTGAACATGTCCCCCGTCTGGAGTGCTTTCCCCTCATATAACTGAAAGGGTCACTCTCACTTTCCTCAGATTTCTGTACAAATATCTTGTTAGAAAAGCCTCCCTAACACACCCTCTATAAAATAAATCTACTCTAGACACTCTCCACCACAACCTCCCCTTCTCTACAGTATTGTCCTATGATGCAGTTATCACCATCTGAAGTACAAGTGAGCATTATCTGTTTTCTCCTTTTAAGTGTTCACAGCTGTGTCCCCAGAACAGTTGCTCAATAAAGGAATGAAATCAAGAGCCCTTGTCCTTCTCAGAACTGGAATCATACCTTCCCTGCACTTTGCTTCCCCATCTAGTTCTGATCCCCTCCCGCTCCTCCCGGCACTCTGCCTAGTGACAAGCTGCTGGAAAAGATTTCAGGCCTCAGGCTTCCCTCCCCTCAACTAACTATACACTTTTCTGGATTCCTCACTGGTCTCCGGGCCTCTGCTTGTACTAATCCCCTTCATCTCCACTTCTTTCATTTGACCTACCTCTTTGCAATTACCAGAATACACCTGTTTCTTTCATGTCTCAGGTCCTTCTGCCAAGAATGCCCTCCCAATGTCTCCCCGTGGCAAACTCCTTAACCATTCTTCAGGACTTGGTTTAGGCCTCACTTCCTCCGGGAAGCCTTCCCAGCGTCTTAGAGGTTCCCAGTGCCCAGGCGGCTTCTTTACCATCCTAGGCTGTCACTGTTGGAGCCTAGGTCCGTGTCCCCCCGTCATCCCCTGAACTCCGTGAGGTCAGGGACGGGTCTGATTCACCCCCATGACCAAAGTACCCAGCACTAGATGCAGAATGAATGAAAGATGGTTGTGGGAGGAGCCCAGGCTGAAGGCGGAGTCTGGTGATAAATGAGAGGGTGTGGCCTGCGCCAATAAGAAACTCCGGGAGAGGATAACGTGGAAGAGGAGCCAATGGGGACTGGGAGATCGAGGAGGGGCGTGACCTCCAGCCAATAAGAGGCGGGGGATGGGGCAAAGGGCGTGCCCAATGGAGGGCGGGGCCAGAGGACAATGGAGCGGGGTTCCCTGGTAGATGAGGAGGGGTCGCGTCGAACGCCTTCTCGGCCTCTCGGGGGTGGGGGGATTCCGTCCGCGTGCCGCGTCCCCACCTGTTCAATCCTCTTCTCGCTGCCGCCGTTCCCGCTCCGCAACACCGGCCGCCGGCTGCCCAGCCCTCGGGAGCCGACGCTGGTGACGCACGCAGTCGGGCGCGCGCACGCTCAGACGAAGGCGCGCGGTTTCACGTCAATCTCCGGGGCCTCAAGCGCCCGAGGACATGGCTGGGGGTGGGGCCAGGCAGAGCCGGAGGGGGTCCGCCATCGGGTCACGCCCCTGGGTGGGGTGTTGTCTTAAGCCCGCCCCCTCCGCCTCCGTAGTTGGACTCAGCAGTCGCGCGGGAGACGCGAGCTCGCTGCCGGTGCACGGACACGTGGGGATGTAGTCCGCATACAGCGGTGGAAGCCCGGGTGCTTGGGAAAGCAGCCCATATACAGGTCTGATGCCGGGATAGGTGGGGCGCAGACGTATTTCAGAACTGGAGCCAGGATACCTTAGGTATGTCACTGCACTTGGAACCCCTGACCTTCGCGGGGACTTTTATTTCTATCCCCCCTTCTCCAACGCACACAATTCAGGCGTACGGGGACCGTGGCTTTATTCTGCGGGAGCCGGGGGTCAGGCACAGGACCCCGAGGGGAGGCAGGAGGACAGTGGGGGTGCGGGTGCTGGCACGAGGCTGAAGAGTGCGCGTCCACCCGCTGGGGGCGAGGGCTGCGGGCCGGCCTGCAGAGAGCTGAGTGCGGCCAGGCGCTGCTCTCGGGACACGTCCCCGCGCAGGTCCAAGAGGGCGGAGACGTGATCCTCGCTATGGAGTACAGGTGCGTCAGCCCCGCCCAGCCCCCCCTGGGTCCCTCCTCCCTTCCCGGCCCGTCTTCGCACCTCACGTCGGGAAATTGTTGCCGCAAGCCTGCCACCTCGAGACCAAGCAGCGTGGGGTCGCGGAGGTTCAGCAGCTCCCTCAAGGCGAGCAGCACTGGCGCGCACTGAACGCTCTCCTCCAGGCCCTGAACACGTCGGGGTTGGTCTCTCTCCAGCCCTCGGCCCCTACCCAACCACTGAGACTCCCGCCCATCTGCTCACCCAGATTCTCACCAAACCGAGGAAAAGCTCCCGAAGCTGGGCGGCATCGTGCCGCAGGCGCTCGGCCGCCTGGGTCCGCTCGTCAGCACCGCGGCACACTAGGCGGCCTTGCATCAGCGCACGTAGGTACTGCAGCACCACGGTACGCTCCGCCTCGGCCAGCAGCAGCTGCGGGGAGCACGATCAAATGGTTCCAGGACGCTTTTTCCATGGGCGTTTTCCCCCCTCCCCAGCCTTCCCCCCCAAACGCACCTGGACCGCAGGATCCCGCACGTGTCGGAAGTCCTGGCAGAAGCTCGCGGTCCGCTCGCACACGTCATCCAGCAGCTCTGGGCTCGACAGCCACCGGCGAGAGGGCAGAGCAGCGAATAGGGGCTGGAGCGGAGGGCAGAGACGCGGCTGGAGGGACGATTCAGATCCGGCATTCCCCGCAGAGACCCCCATGCATACGCTATATCTCCTTTTCCCACCCCCATCTCCATCTGAAGCCTCACCTGTAGCTCCGCCAGCAGCGCCTCCAACACCAGGCGGCAGATCCTCCTCTGCAACTCGTCCAGCGCTGCCTCCACCGGAGCCAAGGCCCCTGGAGCCACCCAGTCGGGCTGCAGGACGGACACGGAGGAGCTGGACCGACCAAAAGTACGGCTTCAGGACCAAGGCCAAGGCCCGAGAGGCCCTCCGTTGTCTAGCCACTTGGGCGCCACCTAGTGGCGCAAGTGTGTTCCGTGAGGGGGCAAGAAGGGCGGCTCCCTGCACTTCTGAAAGTCTGGGCCACGGATTGAGGATGGGAGTGGTGGGCTCAGCGAGCTAGAAGGGACACAGGCCAGCTGGACCTGCCTCTAATTCGCGGTGTGACCTTGAGCAAGTCATGTCTTTCAGTTTCTGTTTCGGTAAGGGGAGAGAGTTAATCCCAGTCAGGAGGGAGTCAAAATCATCATTAATTTGTTCATCCTCTCTGCCCCCACCCCAAAGAACATAAGACCCAAGAGGAAGGGAATGTTTTTGTTTTGTTCACAGCTGTAACGCCAGACATTACCTGGCACAGAGTAGGGCCTTGATAAATATTTGTTGAATGAATGAATAATTGACACTATGTGCCAGGTACTGTGGTAGGTACATTTTATCTGTTATCTCATGTGATTCTCAGAATGTCCATTATTACCCATATACTACTGATGACAAAAGCAAGATTCAGAAAGATTAGGTAACTGGCCCAAGGTCACACAGCTAGTAATTAGTAGAACTAGGATAGGAACCCCAGGGCTATGTGAGTCCGAAATTCCTAAAGGCCTAGTGTGAGCTGGGTCCATACCTAATAGGTGTTCAGTCAGGGGTTAGTGAAGGTGGGGTTCTGTGGGGGCCTCCTGGTACCTGAGTGCTGATTGGTGGTTGAGGGTGGCCAGTAGGTAGGGCACGTAATGAGGGGCCGTTGCTTCCCCCCTGAGGTGGTCTCGGGAGAATCGGATCAGAGCATCACTAAAGCTGCAAAGGGCAGAGGTGGCTCCTGTATCTGCTGTCATTCTGGTGCAACCCCAGTCCTTGGTACTCTGGCCCCACCTCCAAGATACCCAAGGCCCTGTTTTGAAGGAGCCCTTTTCCACAGGTGTGTCTTATCACTCAGAGCCCCTTAGTGCTGCCCCAGGATCAGGGCCAGGGGTTGGGAGAGGGTCAGTGCCTTGGCAGACCTCCTCAGGAATGCGCTCAGTTCTGACAGTGCCATGCCATGCACCCGCCGCTGCAGTGACTCACTGACCATTCTGGTCACGCGAATGTTCTCTTCCAGGATCTACAGGCAGGGATGGGCAGCCATCAGCAGAGTCCTAGTCCTGCCCTCCTTCCCTTTCCCTATGAGAGCTGCCCCCTTGCCTTGCCACTTTTCACCCACCTGCAGCACGATGGCTGGCATTGGTGAGTGGTAGAAGCCAGATGGGTCTGTGTCAGGCTCCTGCTCTCGGCCCCACTCAGCTACATCCCCGTCCAGTGCCTTCTGCAGCCACTGGGCCACACTTGCCTGGGGGAAAGGGGCAAGGTGCAGCAGTATGTAGCAGGGCACTGACACTGCTAGAGACAGGTGGACATGCGACTCCACAGATACAGGCCCACAGCTGGTGGCAGAGCTGCTCTGAACCCGGGCCCCAACTACTCACCTGGACTTTGGCCACTAATATTGTCTCCAACTGCTCGATGTTCTCCAGGGTCAGGAGGGGCTCCAGATCAGACACGTCAGCCTCGGGCCCCAATTCCAGGCTCCCCATCATTTCTGGCCTGGACATGGGTAGCCCAGTGTTACATTGAGCCTCCAGCCTTTGATGCACCCACTTCCCATTGCCCCAGGGACACTGACCCCAGGTACACATGCAGTGCCCAATGCAGCAAGGTGAAGGCGTCGGCAGCTTCCAGCTGAGGCCCTTCCAGAAGTTGCTGCAGGCAGCGGCGCAGGCCGCTGTGCAGGGTGTGGGCCCACAGCCGGACCACGTTGTAGTGTGGTGGGCAGCAGGGTGCTACCAGTGCCTCAGCCGCGGCCAGCTCTGCTGGTAGAGCCACCCGCAGAGCCTCCAACCACTCTGCTAGTGCCCCTGGCCCAGGCTGCAGAGGTGTCCCAAAGTGGATCCGCTCCAAGCCCTCCTGTAGTGCCCGCAGACAGCGCTGCCGCCAGTCCCGGGCGGCCTGCTCCAGGGAGGTTGTGCGCCCAGCGTCCACTTCAGCCACACGCATAGCAGCCACCAGCAGGGCTGGGTCCTCCCGTGCCAGCCGCCCTGCAGCCCCTGCAGCCGCCTCCACAGCCTGGCCCAGAGCCTCAGCCAGAGGGCCCAGCCCCTCGAACACTGGCAACTCCAGGCCCCCGAGAGGTGCCCACGTCTCCTCTTGCAGCTGCTCCAGTTCCCGAAGGCTCACATATGCCTCCAAGAGTCGCTGGGCATCAATCAGGGTCTGTGTGTGGGCCAATGCAGCAGGCACTAAGCGGGGAGAAGAGGCAGCCCTGGGTCTCAGCCTTCCCACCTGTGCAGCGGGTATAGCAGTAGATGCTGAGGCCCTGGGGCTGGGATGATGTGTAAAATATTTAATAATCAGTACAGTAGAGCATTAGTCAATCTGAAAGGACCCAGGGAAGGGCCTACATGGTGGGCCAAGGGTAAACCCTTGAGCTGATGGAACATGAGGAAGTCAGGGGTCTTGGAGGGAAGGCAGGGAGGAACTTGGGGGGCCATGCCAGTGGCTATTCATCCACCCCGTTAGGGAAATATTTTAGTAAATTAACAGCCAGGTTGGCCAGAGCCACTTGGTGTCAGTCCTGACTCAGACATCCCATGCTTGGGAACCCCAGAATGAACTAATATGCATCCTTGCTTCATATGCCATTTGAAGCCTGAGTTACTCTCTGGGAGGTCGCCCACGTGTCTGTCCACGCAATCTCCCACTGGCGCCCCAGCCCCTTGATCAGTGATGGTGTTTGTCGACTACCTGTCGGAGGACTGCGGCCTAGGGCCCTACACACTCACCAGCTCGCAGCCGGGGCAGCAGCTGAGACATGGCCTGCAGTTGCTTGTGTTGCACAACCTGCTCCCGCAGGGGTTCTAGGGTCTGTGCAGCCTCAGCCATACCCTGGAGCAACCCATGAGCCTGGCCCAGGGCTTCGCGGGCTCCCTGCACGGCCTCAAGGGCCCAGGCCAGCTGCCGCACACCGGTCTTCACGCCCTCCAGGTACGACTGCACCACCGACTGTGGGAGGGAGGCAGCCAGTGAGGCCTGGCCAGTCCTGCAGCCCGCCCTCAGCACTCCTGCCTCCTACCTGATGCCCACCTTGATGCGTGCTTCCAGGGAACAGGTACGCTGCACCTCGCGGCTACGGTACTGGCCGAGCCTGGCCAGCTGCTCTGGCCGGTAGAAGATACCCGAGGCCCACTTGAGTGCTGCACCCCGGGCCAGCTGCTCCGCCCTCTCCTGCTCCGGCCACTCAGGCCCTGGGCAGGAAGAGCCTGGGCAGCCGCGTCAGTTGGGCAGGGCCTGCAGGAAGTGGCTGCCAAATCTGCTCCCCTTCCTACCCTCGGCCTGTCCCCCAGGGCAGTCCACTCCTCTCCCTGTCCTCCCTATAGAGCTCCAGCCAGGGAGGACCAACCCCACCATCCCCATCTTTCTTGCCACCATCCCTCCCTCAGCCCACCCAGAAGGGCTCATACCAGGGGGAAGTGCGGGCTGCATTTTGTCCCTGGCTGCTGAGTCCATGGCTGGAGGAGCCGGAGTGGAGGTAGGAGTGGGGGCGAAGGTCCAGGTTAGAGCAAGTAGAGTGGGAGCTCCTCTGAGCTGCAGCCTTCGTCTAGGCCCCGCTGAGAAGGAGGAGGAAGGTTCTTGCCCAGCCCCCTCAGGAAATGAGAGGGAGGTGGGTGTGATGGGAAGGAAACTGAGACACCTTTGCCTGCCGGGTTTCTCAGTTTTGCCCCTCAGATGCAAGTGAAACAGGGTAGGCATGGGCCTCCACTGGACACCGCTCCTGCTCTGAGTTGCAGAGGACAGTCTGATATGGAACTCACCAGGCTTGGCCAGGCGTCCAGTTCTCCCTCCTCCACAGATAGCCTTGGCCTTGAGGATGGCCCTCTCCCCTGGCCCTCTTGGCAGAGCTGGGTACTCCCACCACTGGCTCATGAGACCCACACCTCAGCATGTGGCAAGAGACTTCCTCTCCCCAAGGAAGCCTCTGTCCCACCTCTCTGCCCAGGAGCTCCCTCCTCCCTCCAAGGTCCCGCCCTCTCCAAGGCCACATGCAGAAAGGAAGGAAGCTGAGTCTCTGGTACTTTATTCCCAACAGGAAAGAGCATCTGCACTGTGGGACAGAGTGGGGAGGGCTGGGCGCCACTTCCTTGGGGGGAGGGGGGTGTACTCCCTGTGATCATTGAGACTTGAGCAGCCTATGCAGGATCTGTTGTGCTCAGGACACAGACATGAACTAGATGGCCCCAACCTGGGTGGAGAGCGAGGTGTGCAAATATGGGTCCAGACAACATCACAGTGTGACAACTGTGTTGATGGGCCCTTCAGAGGTGGGTGTGCCTCTGCAGAGGAGCAAGAGACCACAGGCTCTTGTGAAGACGGTGTGTGGTAGGTGATGGCGGAGATGGGTGGAAGGGCTATGAAAGCTGTGTTTGTCTTGGGAGTTAAAGGGAGCCATGGAAGGGACTACTAGGTAGTAATAATGTAGCGGACACTGGCTACTACCCGAATCCACCCTTCAGGACAAAGATACTTGTTCCCCCAGCTGCCAGAAATGTAGGCTGCTGAGGTCTCACAGCTGAGTCTCTCAGTCAGTGTTAGGGTATAAAAGCCAGGTACCCTTGCCTTGGAAGGCCTTGGAAGAGTCACCCCAGTTTCAGAGCTCTGAGTAGGATGGGCCAAGGTCTCTGTTTTAAAGATTTTTTAAAAAAATAAATTTACTTATTTTATTTATTTTTATTTTTGGCTTCGTTGGGTCTTCGTTGCTGTGCGCGGGCTTTCTCTGGTTGCGGCGAACGGGGGCTACTCTTCGTTGCGGTGCGCAGGCTTCTCATTGCAGTGGCTTCTCTTGTTGCAGAGCACGGGCTCTAGGTGCGCGGCCTTCAGTAATTGTGGCTCACGGGCTCTAGAGCGCAGGCTCAGTAGTTGTGACGCACGGGCTTAGTTGCTCCGGGACATGTGGGATCTTCCCGGGTCAGGGCTCGGACCTGTGTCCCCTGCATTGGCAGGCAGATTCTTAACCACTGTGCCACCAGGGAAGCCCTAAAGATTTTTTTGATGTGGACCATTTTTAAAGTCTCTATTGAATTTGTTACAATATTGCTTCTGTTTTACATTTTGGTATTTTGGCCGTGAGGCATGTGGGATCTTAGCTCCCTGACCAGGGATCAAACCCACACCCCCTGCATTGGAAGGCGAAGTCTTAACCACTGGACGGCCAGGGAAGTCTCTGAGGCCTCTATTTTAACTGCATCGCAGTTTAATTCTCCTCTCTGCCTGTCTTACTCCCTTACAAGTGTGGCTTCTCAGTAAAATTCTTGCAGGCACATCCCTGTTTCCCAAAAAACTTGACCTAAAGTGAACAATCATAAATAATGACAATGTTAAAAATAACAAAATGATACTAGCAAACACACAGTCCTCCCACATGCCAGGAACAGCTCTAAGCGCTTTACATATACTTACACATAGGTAAACATGTTTGCACTGGGTGAAAAGTGGTTATAATCCCATGGCCTCTGAGTACTGCAGTGTGGAGACAAGAGAAAGATGAGGCTGGGATCAGGGAAAGAGAGTGGGGATGGAGACAAGTGGACAAGCTAGATGTAGTTAGTGCTTGCTGTTTGGCAGGAAGTGAAGGACAGGAATAGGATGGGTGATCCCAAGACAGTGGGGCAGCCTTTAGGAGCAGGTTTGGGGAAACACATTGGGTTCATCGG
Source organism: Eubalaena glacialis (assembly GCF_028564815.1). Lineage (NCBI taxonomy): Eukaryota > Metazoa > Chordata > Mammalia > Artiodactyla > Balaenidae > Eubalaena > Eubalaena glacialis. Next base: position 19,606,167 of record NC_083733.1, on the reverse strand, counting down.
GCAGCACAGTCTCCTCTCCTGAGATGAGGGTTGGGGTAGAGTTAGTGGAGTTGGGGCAGGTTGGCCAGCCCGTAAGTTTCCAGTGGCTCCTCCTTCCCTGCTGCCGGAGCTGCCCAAAGACTTCCTCCACGTCCTTCCTCAACAACGCTGGTCTCCGGGGATCCTGGGGTTATTTTCGTCCTCTTCGGCGGTTGGACAATTGTTGATGGTCCCCGAAGTTTTTCGGCCGTGTTCGCAGAGATGAATTGTGCTGGATTCCCTGGGAGGGCGCGGAGCGGAAGCGGAACCAGCGATGCTGGCGCCGGCGGCCTGGAGGCCAGGAACGGAAGCGGAAGTGGCGGCGGCGCCGGCCTGGCCTGGCCTGGCTGAGGGGAGGTGGCGGGAGGGCGCTATGGCGGAGGCCGGGCCACAGGCGCCGCCGCCCCCGGGCACACCAAGCCGGCACGAGAAGAGTTTGGGACTTCTCACTACCAAGTTCGTGTCGCTTCTGCAGGAGGCAAAGGACGGCGTGCTTGACCTCAAGCTGGTGAGGCCCGGGCTAAGGGGCGACAGGGGGGATGGTGGGCCAGGCCTGGGCCGGTAGCGGGAACCCCCGGGGCGGCCCAGCTGAGCCTTCAGAGCAGGCCGCCATCCATGTGCTTTCTCACAGGAGGGAGGCCGGGAGCTGTTTCATTCATTCGGCCGAGGCCATTGGGTGCTATGTGCCAGGCTTGGGGCTGCAGGTGTTGGTCCTCGTGGCCCTCCCCGGCAGGTGTGGGGAGAAGAGCATCAGAACATCAGCTCAGGCTGCGCCAGGCCTCTTCCCGCCCCACAGTCCCGAGCTGCTGTAGTGCCTGGGAGGAGGGTTGGAATCAAGGCCACCCCCTTTTCAGACTACTCCAGACCAAGTCTCACCTGAGAGTGGGGCTGAGCATTCCCCACTCTCTTCTGCCTGCCAGGCAGCTGACACCCTAGCTGTTCGCCAGAAGCGGCGGATTTATGACATTACTAACGTGCTGGAAGGTATCGGGCTGATCGAGAAAAAATCCAAGAATAGCATCCAGTGGAAGTGAGTGGGGGCACCAAGGAGGGCAACGGGATCTCCTACCCAGAAGCGTCAGGGGTGTGGGGTGGAGGGTGCAAGAGAGAGTGGGGGCCGTGGGACCCAGAGTTCCTGGCAGCCCCTCTCAGCTCCACTCCCCGGGCTCAGGGGCGTGGGGCCTGGCTGCAATACCCGGGAGATCGCGGACAAGCTGATTGAGCTCAAGGCAGAGATCGAGGAGCTGCAGCAGCGAGAGCAAGAACTAGACCAGCACAAGGTGTGGGTGCAGCAGAGCATCCGGAACGTCACAGAAGACGTGCAGAACAGCTGATATCCTCCTGGCAGTCCCTGCTCCAGGGGAGTGGGCGAGGGGCCCTCTAGTCCAGCTGGGTTTGATTGTGGTCCCCTAGTCCTTATCCCTCTTGGGAGGGTGGTCCTGCAGCTCCTGGTTCCAGGAGGTTCCAGCCTCAGGCTCCCTCCTCAGAGCCTCTCGCCCACCAGTCTGGGACTGTGATCCCTCCCCATGTAGACCCCAGGCCTCAGGACTTTTTTTGAGAGCATATATGTCAGACCTCTGCTGGAGAGCTGGGTCTTCTCTGTGGTCAGCCATCTGTCGCCACGGGCAGGGCATCGGCCGTTCTCCTTAACCCCCACACCTTGGCCTACGTGACTCATGAGGACATCTGCAGATGCTTTGCTGGTGAGCAGAGCCTGGGTAGGGGGAGATGGGGGTGGGGATGGGTTGAGCCACAGCCCTGAGCAGTGGACTCAGTGCCCAAGAGATTTCTGTCTCTTAAGAGGGTTCCTGGGGCCTGCCCAAAGAAGAACCAGACAGGGTAAGTCCTGGGTTTGAGGGTCACTGGGACCCTATGGAGGCTAACCGTACTGAGAGGGTGCAAGAATCCTGGGCTGGGTCCCTGGGTCAACCCCTACCTGCATCGTCCCCTAGGTTTGGCTTCTTACGTGTGACAGAAGCATACAAGGGAGAATGTGTATTTGCATGTTCATGTATGCTTGTGTGCAGGGGGCAATGGTGCCCACTTCCAACCTACAGTTAGTTTAGTTGCCTTGTAGGTACAGGAACTGTTTCTTGTTCATCTTGCATCTCCCAGCCTGGTTCTGGGGAAGGGATGTTGGCCTTGGCTAGAACATCTACGCTTGGGGAGCAGCCCCATCAATCAAGTGAGATGCCCGTGGCCAGCAATCTTTTGCTCCATGTGTCTGAACCCAGATTTTCTGGTTACTGACACCTGGGCTCTTAGGAGGAGAAAAGTTTTAGTTCTCTGTCCCAGCCTACTGTCCAGCCCCTCAGAGACCATGATCTCCTTCCTTACTCTAAGGGATAGGCACCCCATTCTCAGTTCAGATTGAGCCCGTGGGCCTTGATCCATCCTCCTTGTCATCCTAGGAGACACCCTCCTTGCCATCCGGGCCCCGTCGGGCACCAGCCTGGAGGTGCCCATCCCAGAGGTGGGTGCTCAGCCCAGCCGTGCGGGGTTGGTTGAGGGCGGGTGCTGGCTGTGGAGCCCGATAAGTCCCGGGTGGGGCAGGTAGGGGGAGGCCTGGGGTTTGAGGTTATCTAGGAGAACGGGCAGCCTAGGGTGGGAGAGGACACTGGCCCTTGCCCAGGGTCAGGCAGGAGCCGAGCCTGCTTCCAATTCCACCTGTCCTCCACCCCGCATCCTCACCGGTAGGGCCTCAATGGGCAGAAGAAGTACCAGATTCACCTGAAGAGCGTAAGTGGCCCCATCGAGGTGCTGCTGGTGAACAAGGAGGCATGGAGCTCACCACCTGTGGCGGTGCCTGTGCCGCCACCTGCAGATCTGCTCCAGAGCCCACCTGCTGTCTCTACTTCTCCGCCTCTGCCCAAGCCTGCTCTGGCCCCGCCCCAGGATGCCTCACGCCCAAGCAGTCCCCAGGTGACCACCCCCAACCCTGTTCCCGGCAGCACCGAAGCCCAGGGGGTGGCCGGTCCAGCCGCTGAGCTCACAGGTGAGGCACAATGGCCATGTGGTGATGGGGTGATTCTGGGGCCCGAGAGGCAATACCTCTGTGTGATGGAATGCCGTACTCAGAGTGGAAGGGACCCTGTGGGGATCTTTCTCCTGCTCCCCCATCCCGCAGGCCTCTCCTTGCTAGTGCAGCGAACGGCCCTTGTTAACAGGGAAGTTCTGACTGTGTGAAGGGGCATTAGTGGTGGCAGTTTTCCCCCAGATCCGCCAGTGTCACACTTGCCCTGGCAGCCCCTCTTGAAGTGTGGTCACAGCGGCCATGTCCGTGAGTCTCCCTCCTGCAGGCTTCATGCTCTTGTCTCCTTCAGTGACTAATTTTCACGTTACCTTTTTGGGAGTGATGGGCAGTGCCTAACTTTCCTTGGGCCTAGGAACCAGGGCGCTAATCATCCTGGCTGTGGCTTCTAGCACGGCCAGCTTCAATACCCTGCTTCCTGTCCCCAAGTGACTGGGTTTGGGGGATGTGGTTGCAGTGAGTGCTGGCCCTGGAACCGATAACAAGGACGGTGGTGAGCTCAGCTCCCTCCCGCTGGGCCTGACAGCACTGGACACCCGGCCGCTGCAGTCCTCTGCCCTGTTGGACAGCAGCAGCAGCAGCAGCAGCAATAGCAGTTCATCCGGACCCAACCCTTCTACCTCCTTTGAGCCCATCAAGGCAGACCCCACAGGTGGTGAGTACTTGTCCCCTTGGCAGCAGTGAGAACCCAGCCTCAGAGTCCCAGGTCAGAAACAGAACTGGGCTTGGAACCTAACTCTCCTATCTCCTCAGCCAAAGCTGGCCAGCCCCCTGCCATCAACCAGAGCTCTGCCAGCCAAGGTGAGGAGCCTGGCCTCTGGCTTGGTGCTGGTGCCCCTTTGCCCCCTTCCTGGGCTGACACAGAACTCCCTGGCCCTCCCTCAAGCCCTGCCTGCCACCCCTTGGAGCCTGGTCTCAGGAAGTTGTGAGCGCTCTCCTGGGGAACGGGCTGTGGTATGGCCCTCAGGCTCCAAAGGTGGGCAGTATGTTCTTAGGAGAGGTGGTGTCATCTGCCTGGTGTCTCCTCTCCATCTCGTGACTTGAGTGTTTGCTTTTTCCAGGACTCATTCTCCTCGGCCCTCAAGCACTGCTAAGTCTCTCCTCGTTAAATGACACCTCATCGCCTGTGTCTCTCTCTCTCTTCTTCCCTATATCCTCTGTGTTTGGACTCCTTGTAAAAGTCATCTCCATTCTACTCCATATCCTGGTCCCCTAGTCAGCCTTCAGGTTGCAGCAGTCAGGACCCCAAACCCCCACCCCATGCTACACCAGTGCTACTCTTGATACGTTGCCCAGCTCTGACAGCCAGCTCCAGCAGGTTTCTAGGCTGATCTGCTCTGGTGTTCTCTTACTCTGTGTTGATGTTCTTTTTTCTCCTTTGGCATTAATGATGTCAGCTCTTGGCTCTTCTCCCTTAATTGGCTGCTTCTTCTGACCTCTCCCTGGCATTCCTTTAAATCTGGCTTCCCAGATCTCTGGCGCATTTCACACCTGTGGAGGGCCCCAGTTCTGGGTAGATGAATCCCAGCCTCCATCTTGCCTAGGCCTTTTGCCTGAACTTTACCTCTTGTGTCCACGTGCCTTCCTCTGCACATCCAGTGGGCACTTCATTCCCATGTGTCCTCAACTGAAACTTGGATTTCTACCTCTGTGCATACCCGACCACTGGCCCTAGTCACCCAGGCCTGACACCTGGGTGTCAACTCCAGCTCTATCTCCTCCTCCCTCCTTCTGCTCCCCACCCCACATCAGCTAAGTGAGTCCTCTTGCAGACATCCCCCATGGATGGCCTCATGTATCCTAACACTCAGGATCACTGCCAGCCACCTCTATCCTAAGTTCTTCAGCATCTTCTTTACCCCGACTGACAAGAACCTGTCTGAAACACAGCCTGACTGGCATTTTTCTGTTTACAAAAGTACCTTTAACAGCTCCCTAAGGTCTGCTGGATAAAACCAGAGCCCCTAAAGCTGGCATATGAAATCCCTCGTGATCTAGCTCCAGCACTCCTTTCCTCTGTTTCCCATGTGTGTCCTCCTGGTTAGCCCTTTGTAGCAGTGTCATCACCCTGTAGCACTATCCCCTATTTAGGAGTGCCTCCTCCTCTGCCAGGTGACCTGGCCTGGGCTGTGGTCTCTGAGCCTGGCACCAGCAAGGGCAGGGATGGACAGGACATCCTGTGTCAGACAGGGCATTCTGCATCAGACAGAGTATCCTCCATCAGACAGGGTATGTACTCTGAGCCCAGAAATGGAGAGGGTGTGCTGCCCTTCTGCCGAACCACTGAGTTAGAAGGGCTGTACCGATTACCTACAGTGGTCCTTTGGCACCGAGGAATTCAGGTCTGGTAGGGGAGACTTGCAGACAGTGCCGGCTTGGTCTGGTGCAGGGCCGACATCTCAGCTGTATGGAGCCCCTGGGTGGGTGATATAGGATCTGGGGAAGTGGGGGCTAGAGTGGGACCAGGCTGGACCTCTGTGCCCTTGAGCATGGCTTTCTTATCTTTCAGTTCTGGAGCTCCCCAAAGAGCTGTCAGAAATCTTTGATCCCACTCGAGGTAGGGCTGTGTTCTTCCCTGGGGCTGGGGTGAGGGGCACAGCTCATTGGGTGTTAGGGCCGTTTTCTTGCCCTTCTGAGGACCTTATGGTTGTGCCCGGTACCTGGGCAAAGGGTAAAGTTTCTGATGGGTGGCTGGGTGGTCCCCTTCATGAGCTTTGGTGGGTGGAGAGGCGGGAGCCAGAATGTAACTGAGCTCTCCCTCCATCCCCAGAGTGCATGAGCTCAGAGCTCTTGGAGGAGCTGATGTCCTCAGAAGGTAGGTGGCCCAGGCAGGTGGGGGGTGAGTGTGTGTGGGCAGGGTTTGGGTGGCTGCTGGGTGGGGTCTTGGCCCTGCGGCCTCAGCCTGTTGCTCTCTGCAGTGTTTGCACCCCTCCTCCGCCTTTCTCCACCCCCTGGAGACCACGATTACATCTACAACCTGGATGAGAGTGAAGGTGTCTGTGACCTCTTCGATGTGCCTGTTCTCAACCTCTGACTGACAGGGGCATGCCCTTTGTGGCTGGGACACAGACTGTCTAACCTGGGGGCTGCCTGGGGACCTCCCCCCACCCCACCCCTGCACAGCTTGAGAGCCGTAGACTCCTGGCTTCCCCAGCCTTCCCTCACTGCACAGTTCTGGCCACAAGTCCCACTCCTGCACCAACACCTGTTCTGTGCTGGGAGAGCAGGGAAAAGGGGCTTAGCCCTCTCCACTGTGGAGCCAAAGTGTTTGCCACTCCTTTTTGGGGGCCTTCCCCTACCTGGTAGCCTCCCCCGGCCCTCCCAGAGTTCAGTTTCAGCTGCCACCCAGTGGCACAGATCCAAGGACCCTCCGTCACCCTCCTAGGGCAGCGCGTCCAGCCCCACTGCCCTGTACCTGCCAGCCTCTCCCCCTGCAGGAGGAAGCATGGAGTGGGGCTGGGCACTTGCCAGCACCTAGCCTAGCCTCCTTCACTTCTCCCCACGCGGATCACACAGCTCCTTCTGTACTGCTCGTGTGCCCCCTTTCTGCTGGACCCTTCGCCCTGAGAACCTGTTGGGGCAGGCAGGTTGCTAACAGGAGTAATGGAGATCTCTAGCTAGGAATCTGGGCGGGAGAGTCCCTGAGGATTGGCCCGGCCTCCCTGTGCCCCGCAGTCCCCCTCTTGTTTATTCATTTATCCTCATTTAGAGCCATTTGCAGAGATTTAGAAAGATTTGCAGTAACGAATGGATTCCTATATAAAGATTATTTTTATACTTTTTGCAACAAAAGGAAATTGTAATATTTGTACAGTGTCCAAGTGAATAAAGACCATGCCTAAGGCTGTCTTTGATCTGGTTCTTTCAGGGACCCTCCCTGGGACTGTGCTGGATTGGTGGTGGGAACGGGCGGGTCAACTTTCTGGAAAAGGTGTGGCGGTGCTGACAGCCCGCCCTCCCCACCCCCACCTGCCGCACCTTGGGGCGGGGGCGGGGCCGCCTCTGCGGGGCGGGGCGGGGCAGGCGCCCTCCTACCCTCCTACCCCTGGGACTCCAACCCGGAACTAGCCTCGGCTCTGGCTCCCTTGGGAAGGCCGCGGCGCCTTGTCGGGAGTGGGAGCCTGCCTGGGCTGTGAGTGCGGGCCACGGGAGCCAAGTCTCGGGCAGAGGAACACCTTCGTCCTCAGGGGCCTCAGACCAGGTGTGCCCTTGGCGGGAAGTTGCACATCTGGAAAGTACAGAGGCCCCCACCTCGGGTAGACTATGGCGCCCCCGCGGAATGTAGTGAAGATCGCCGTCCAGATGCGCGACGCCATCCCGCAGCTCATCCAGCTGGACCAGGTCACCCGGACTGTCTGGCCTCCGTCCACCCCACCACCTACCTCCGGGTCGCCCCTTTCCCCTCGAATAGCCCACAACCCCCCCCCCTCCCCCAGGCTCCTCCCCAACTCCCACTCCCATCCGGTGAGTGACTGTTCCACTTGTAGGCGAAACCCCTGGCCGCTGTGCTGAAGGAGGTGTGCGACGCGTGAGTGCGGGTCTGCTGGGGCAAGCGGGGTGGCTGGTGGGAGGGCAGGAGGGAGAGGGCGCCCCCTACCCGCCTCGCTGAGCCTCTGCTGCCCGCAGGTGGAGCTTGCCTCACTCTGAGCGCTATGCCCTACAGTTTGCTGATGGGCACAGGAGATACATCACTGAGAACGTGAGTCCCCTCTCCGCCCCACATTCCACTCTGTGACCCCTTTAACCCACCTGGCTCTGACTCAGAGTCATCGTCCCACTCTCTGGAACATGATCTTTCTTTTACTGACTCCCAAATACTCCCTTATTGACAACCCCAATTAACCAATCCTCAGAGCCCTTCTTGACTTCTCTCCATTTTCTGCCATCTTTTCCAGAACCGCACGGAGATCAAGAATGGCAGCATCCTGTGCCTCAGTACTGCCCCAGTAATGCCCCTCCTGACCCTGCCCTCATTCTGTGCCCCTCTGCTATGCCTCTTCTCTGTCCGCCACTGGCACCTGGGCCCTAGGTCTGGAGGCCCCAGCCCTAGCCCCAGCTCCAGCCCAGTAGTGCCCCACCTAGTGGACACCCAAGTCCCCACATCCCCAGTTCCCGCTCCTTACCTCCTCACCTCTGTTCTTGCTCCCACCCCTGGCAGGACCTTGAGGCTGAGCGGTTGTTGCGTGGGCTGCAGAGCGAGAGTTGTGAAGGGCGCCGGGAAGCCCTTCGGCACCTCGTCCTGCTGGCCCCAGACATGACCTTCACCCGGGAAGTCATCAGCCGTGATGGGCTTCAGAGACTAGGCTCCATCATTGAGGATGGGGACGAGTGAGCACAGGGCTGTGGTGGGTGGTGGACATGGTGGGGCTGGGCGTCCTGGTCTGGCCCTCTCAGCCCCACATGTCTCCCCAGCCTAGGAGAGGTGCTGGCCCTCGCACTGAGGGCCTTCTTGGAGCTCATGGAGCATGGCGTGGTGTCCTGGGAGACGCTCAGCATCCCCTTTGTTAGGAAGGTGGGTGGGCTTTTCTAGGGGTAACAGGTGGGGGCAGTGGAATGGTGTCAGGGTCTGGCCTTCCATGGTGCTGAGGTGGTGACAACTCCTGCTCCTCTAAAGGTGGTGTGCTATGTGAACATGAACCTCATGGATGCATCTGTGCAGCCCCTGGCCCTGGGGTTGCTGGAGAGTGTGACCTTGAGCAGCCCTGCCCTGGGCCAGCTGGTCAAGAGCGAGGTGCCACTGGATAGGCTGCTGGTGCACCTACAGGTGTAAGTGTCTGGAGGTGGGGTACAGATGAGTGGAGCGGGGCTGGACCCTGGATGGCTGGCTGAGCCCTCTTCTTGTCTCAGGATGAACCAGCAGCTGCAAACCAAGGCCATGGCACTGCTGACAGCTTTGCTGCAGGGGGCCAGCGCTGCTGAACGTAAGGTGGGTGTCCAACCAGTGGCTGGATTGGTGGGGGGAGGAGCTGGTGGGCACTGTGCTCCACAGTGGGCCTGCAGGATGGGTGCTCATGGCGGGGCTAAATCACCTGAGTCCCCTTCCCACCCACCTCAGCACATGCTTGACTACCTGTGGCAGAGAAACCTTCGCCAGTTCATCTACAAGGTAGGAAGGACCAGGCCAGGCAGACCCTTCCCCGCTCCTCTCCTCGTGAGCCCACTCTCACACCCATGAACTGGCTGTTCTCCAGAACATCATCCATAGTGCAGCGCCACTGGGCGACGAGATGGCTCACCACTTGTACGTACTGCAGGCCCTTACGCTGGGGCTGCTGGAGCCGCGCATGCGGACGCCACTGGACCCCTACAGCCAGGTAGGTGCCTCTGGGGCACACGAGGCTGGGGATGGCTGGAGCTTGGCCTTGAATCTTCAGTCTTAACACCACTCCAACAATGACCCCAGGAGCAGCGGGAGCAGCTGCAGGCCCTGCGTCAGGCTGCCTTTGAGCCGGAGGGGGAGTCCCTGGGCCCTGGGCTGAGTGCTGACCGTCGCCGTTCCCTCTGTGCCCGCGAGTTCCGCAAACTGGGCTTCTCTGTGAGTGACCCCTATCCAGCTCCCTGCCCCTGCCTCAACCCGGGGCTGCTGTTGTTCCAGACGGCTGGGCCCTTCCTCAGCTGTCTCTCCCCCTTCCCCCAGAACAGCAACCCTGCGCAGGACCTGGAGCGCGTGCCCCCTGGCCTGCTGGCCCTGGACAACATGCTCTACTTCTCCAGACACGCGCCCAGCGCCTACAGCCGGGTCAGTGACAGGGTGGGGTGGGATACGGCAGGATGCCACCTAGGCGGGGTCTCCACAGCCTTAGTCGTGACTCCCCACCCCGTCCTGTGCCCCCACCATCCCAGTTTGTGTTGGAGAACAGCAGCCGTGAGGACAAGCACGAGTGTCCCTTTGCCCGGAGCAGCATCCAGCTGACTGTGCTGCTGTGTGAACTGCTCCATGTCGGGGAGCCCTGTGAGTGGTACTGGGCACAGCGTGTCCAGGAACGGGGGACGGAAGGGCAGAGAGGGCCAGGGGCTGCACACACTTTCTCCCTGAGCCCCTCCTGCCCCCCCGCTCCAGGCTCCGAAACTGCCCAGGACTTTTCGCCCATGTTCTTTGGCCAAGACCAGAGCTTCCATGAGCTCTTCTGTGTGAGCATTCAGCTGCTGAATAAGACCTGGAAGGAGATGCGGGCCACTCAGGAAGACTTTGACAAGGTGCGTAGGGCGGGAACAGGGAAACCTGGGCCAGGGCAGGGGGTTGTTCTGGGTCGGGGCCCAGAACTCAGGCCCTGAGCTAAGCTCGGGGTGGCCCCAGGTCATGCAAGTGGTACGGGAGCAGCTGGCCCGCACGCTGGCCCTGAAGCCCAGCTCCCTGGAGCTCTTCCGAACCAAGGTAAACGCACTCACCTACGGGGAGGTCCTGCGCCTGCGGCAGACAGAGCGGCTGCATCAAGAAGGCACACTGGCCCCTCCCATTCTGTGAGTTGGTGGGGATGGGTCCCAGTCCTAGCCCCCACCTTCCCTGCTGCCCCCTGGGCCTCGCTCAGGCCCAGGTCGTCATCGTCCTGTTCAGCGAGCCCCCTCCCCCCCTCCCCCAGGGAGCTGCGGGAGAAGCTGAAGCCAGAGCTCATGGGCCTGATCCGCCAGCAGCGTTTGCTCCGCCTCTGTGAGGGGACACTCTTCCGCAAGATCAGCAGCCGACGGCGCCAGGGTCATTGCGTGGGCAGTGGGGCTGGAAAGCGGCTGGGCTGGGGTCAGGGTGTGTCCCTCTCATCACTCCTTCCCTCTTCCCCTTTCTGCCCACAGACAAGCTGTGGTTCTGCTGCCTGTCCCCCAACCACAAGGTGCTGCAGTATGGGGATGTGGAGGAGGGCGTCGGCCCGCCCGCCCCCGAGAGCCTGCCTGAGCAGCGTAAGGAGGGCAGGGTGGGGGTCAGACACCTGCTCTTCCCAGACCGCCGCCCCACCCCGGGACCGCCTGGGGTCCCAGTGGTCAGCCCTACCTTCTTCCTGCAGTCCCTGTGGCCGACATCAGGGCACTGCTGACAGGCAAGGACTGCCCCCACGTCCGGGAGAAGGGCTCGGGAAAGCAGAACAAGGTGAGTGCAGTGGGGACCAGGGGCTCCTTCCCGCCCGCCCCTGCCCCCTGCTTAGTGCTCCTGGCTCCCTTGCTTCCCCAGGATGTCTGTGAGTTAGCTTTCTCAGTCAGCTATGACCACGGGGAGGAGGAGGCATACCTCAACTTCATTGCCCCATCCAAACGGGAGGTGAGTGTCTGGGCAGGCTGAGCAGAGTTGGGCAGACGGGCAGGGGAGGAGAAGGGAAGGCCCTCATGGAGATGGCCCCATCCCCAGTTCCACCTGTGGACAGATGGGCTGAGCGCCCTGCTGGGCAGTCCCATGGGCAGTGAGCAGACACGGCTGGACCTGGAGCAGCTGCTGACCATGGAAACCAAGCTGCGGTTGCTGGAGCTGGAGAATGTGCCCATCCCTGAGCAGCCACCCCCCGTCCCCCCGCCCCCCACCAACTTCAACTTCTGCTACGACTGCAGCATTGCTGAACCTTGACAGTGAGGTTGGCCAAGGGCCACAGCTGCTGCCACTGTGGTGGCCACAAAGGGTGGAGGTGGGGAGAAGCACAGGCACCCTGACCAGCAGAGGCTGCAGCAGAAATAAAGTCTGCTTGGCTCTTAGACATGTGTTGAGCCAGCTCTGAACCCTGCAGGCTAAGCCTGCCTTCAAGCTTAGCTGGCAGATGAGATGAGGGCGTCAGGCCAGGGCCACAGCTTGGGGCCACAAACCTGGGCAGCTACAGTTGAGGGGCTGGTGTTGTGAAGGACGGTGGGGACCGGCTGGCCCTGTTACCCTTCTCCAACATGAGTCCTCAGCCTCCCTCAGTGCTAGGCCTGCAAAGAAGGATGGCCTGTAGTCTGGGGGCACCAGCTGAGAGAGGTCTGGGGCTGCCAGCCAGCTGAGGGAGAGGTGTTAGGGCAGGAGGCATTTCCCCAAGTGGATGCCTTTCTGGGCGCCATTAACAGGGGCCTAGTCTGGGAGCCATGTTTCCAGAAGGCTCTCGACAGTCTGAGCTCAGTCCTCAACCCTGCTTGGCCCTTCCCCTGCGTCATTTGTGGGTCGTGACGGCCCCCTGTTGAGAGGCTTGAAGGGAGAGATGTGAAGTTGGGTATGCTTTGTGCTGAAGGGCAAACTCAAGATTCCAAAAGATGTCCCCCAGGCCAGTGGGAGGATGTAGGCTGATTCTGACAAGAGGGAATTTAGTGCAGGAAGCCTGCATTCTGATTAAAACCCAACTGCAGCAGCATGGGTGGGGTGGGGGCCACAGACAGGCCAGCTGGAGGTGAAGCTCGGAGGCTATGGTCATAGACCCCAAGCCTCTGAGGCAAAGAGGAGCACACCCACTCACAGGACCCACGGGCAGGCTGGAAGCTGCCAGCCACCACCCTCTGACCTCCTCCATGCCTCTCACTACCTCTCTTTCCCAGTGCCTCCTCAAAATATCTTTTTTAAGTGTTAACCATCACCATGTTACCTAAAAACTGATGATATGGCACCTCCTTTGAAGAATGTTCTGGGGGAGTACTTGTTCCCCCTCTCTAGCTATGCTTCTGACTTGGGCATTCAGGGCCCCACGTGCCCACTCCTGCATTCAGACTTCCCACCGCACTTAGAATAGTCCCTGTTGAGTTCAGGGTGCAAATGGGGAGCCCAAATGCAGTTAAGTCTCCTAATACCATCAATTCTTCCTTCTCAGTGTCTCCAGTCCCTTGTTACAGGCCACCATCATCTTGGCAAGAACCTCCTGACTTCCTGCCTCCTGTCTCGCCCTTACAATCTTCTCAATACCAACTACCCCACTGCTTTCTCAAACAGGAAGCCGATCTGATTACACACTCACACACACACCGTCTCCCCTGTATTCTTCGGTGTCTCCCTATTGACCATGGATAATGGTCACAGTACCATGATTGAACAGAGTTGAGATGGGTTGCAGACACGTTGTGGTTTAACCCGTTCAACAGAGTGCCTGTGGCTTACAGAGTCACAAGCATGTGGACCAAGGATGCTCGGTCCAAGCTGGCATCCTCCCTGCCCGCCATGGGACTGGGACTACCCCTAGACCCAGCGCCAGCTCTGGCCTGCCCATGTGCACCTCCCTGGTCCCTTCTGCCTAATTGTCTCCTTCCCTCCCTCCTCTTTTTTCACTGACTTGAGTCTTCCCTTGACCTTCCAGGGTAAGCTTATAGCTTCTTTCTCTGTTTAGGAGGTTGGACTAGACCTTTAATGAGCCTTCCTACCCAGAGATGCTGTCCTCTTTAGTGTCTTGTGTGTGTGTGTGTGTGTGCTGAAAACAGCCTGATTGACTCAAGCAGCCTTAATCACTGTGCTCCTGGGATCTGGCTGGGATGAGGGTACACAGACATGCCTTTGCTGCAGGACATGTCCTGGGGCTTGTGCTGGGGAGAGGCCTCTGGAGTCTCCCACCATGTGGGGAAGAAGCTAGGACCTGCTGGGGGCACATGTAGGGCTTTGGGCCAGGTGTGAGGAAGAAACTGTCTGTCCCTCTGGCGTTTCCTACACATTGTCCCTGGACTGGGCTGCTTCATCCGAGGTGGGGAGGCAAGGGGCCCTTTGGTCTGAGAACTTCAGACAAGGAGGTGAGATCTGGAATTTTTAATCTTGTTGGGTATACAACAAAGACTGTGGCTTGGCTGCTAAAGCTCAGTGCTGGTAGGGGGCTGGGAGGGCTGTGGGGAACAGTACAGGCCTTAGTGTGAGAAGGGGCAGGGCCAGAGGCACAGGGTCTGTTCCTCCCAGCACCAGACCCAGCCCACCTGTGGGCCTGGCCTCTGGACCCAGGCCTGGACAGGAGAGCAGGAGCTGGGATTTCCAGGGGCCTGTGGCAGCGACATGTAGCTGGAAAAGGTTCCTGCTGGGCTGTGGGGCAGACTGGGGCAGGAAGCCCCTTGGGCTGCCCTGATATAGTCCCACCCTTAGTCCTAGAAAAGGGGTTTTTAGCTTGGGGAAGGGGCTCTGGGGCATGTAGCAGAGGGAGGTGGGAGGCACTGAGTCAAACTCCAGGTCAAGAGGCCAGGGCTGGAGCCTCTGGAGGTGACAGAGGCTGAGCCACAGGGCTGGTTACTGACCTGGCCTCAGAGTGTTAGGGTCAGGTCAGCCCCTCCCACGAAGCGGGACTGGACGCAAGTCACCTCAGGCAGTTGGGCTTGGAAGTGCCTGATGGAAGCCATGCTGATGCCAGGACACATGGCCACATCTACCATCCGGAGCTGCTTGCATGCCTGCCCGGTGGAACCCAGCGTTCCGCAGGGAGGCCACCGGGTGAGCGCCTGACCCTGCACGGGGCCCCAGCCCAGCCCCTACACTGTGCAGCACCGGACACACTCACTGCTCCGCGAGCTGACTGCACCTGGACAGGTGGAGGTGCTGCAGCCTCGGCCGGGAGCCGGCTGCCTGGGCCCAGCCCTCGTCGCTGAGGCGGCTGCAGTGACTCAGCACCAAGCGCTCCACGCTGGGGCAGCCTCTGGCCGCAGCCAGCAAGCCCTTGTCTGTGAGTGCTGGCAACAGGCTCAGTGACAGTCGCCTCAGCTGGGGGACCTGGAGCACCTGCGAGGATGGCGGGGGTCGGGTGATGTGGCACTGGAGCCCTTCCAGCTTCCCCCACCCCCAGCCAGAGGAATGGCTACGGGCAGCAGAAGCCAACGAGAAAGGACTTTTTCCAAGCAAAAAGTGGGTTGGCCCCGACCGCTGGCTCCAGCCCCAGGGCCCTCAGCCTATCCACGTCCCCAGCCCCACACCTTGGTCAAACTGGCATCAGTCAGCTTGCTGCAGGCTGTGAGGTCCAAGTCCCGTAGGGTCTGCAGCGTGAGCGGGGCGGGACCTGTGGCCAGGGAGAAGGGTCCTTTTGGGGCTGGAGGCCCGATGCCCAGCTCTCGGGGAGGCTGTGAGAGGAAGCCCCTGCTTCCCAGATTCCTCCTGAGTTTGGCCCTCAGCTGTTCCCAGAGACAGGCACAGGAGGGGCAGGAGGGCAGCTGAGCCCAGGGACCGCCCCACCCACCATGACCTCGAGGGTCCCGCACCTGCAGCCCCTGCAGAGTCTCCTCACTTGGTTGCCCCAAGCCCAGAAGCCCCCGGTCACGGAGCTCCTTGCACCAGGCCAGGCGCGGGACTGACAGGTGGGTGAGGTAGGTGCAGATGGCCTGCACGGTCCGGTTGGTGAGGGGCCATGCAGGAGGATAAGTCTAGCACCCTGAGGCTTGGGCTTAGCGCTGACATCAGGGAGAGCACTGAGGCATCCTAGGAGGGAAGTGGAAGAGGGAGAGGGCAATGGAGAGGTGGCTTGTGCCTGTGTCACCGGGCTTGGCGGGGGTCACTAGGAAGGTCCTGCCCAAGGTTCCAGCCCCACAGGCAACAGGAAGCTGCCACAGGGTCCACGGAAGGAAGCAACAATATTCCTGTGCTGGTGGGTGTTGGAGTGGACCTGGTGGGCTGCAGTGGTGGGACACCAGGAGAAAAGCAAATGCCTAGATTGGCTGGGGCAGGAAGGATGCAGGTGAAAGTTTCTAAGGTGTTCACCCTGCCTGTGCTCCCAGCACCAGTGGTGGACATGTGATTCTCGCTGAGCCAATCAAATATGCTCCCTCTAGGACTGTGAGGTCACAGAGCGGGTAGGGCTGCCACCTGCCAGGAGCAGGAACTAAGGGCAGAAGAGAGGAAGCTGCTTTGTAGAGGGATGCAGAGACATGGGAAGGTGGGGCCCCAGAGAGAGCAGCTGAGAGACGCACAGTGGTGAAGCGGTGAGGATGGAGTAGGGCAGGGGAAGAGAGGCACTCGGAGGAAAAGGCTGAGATGCTTTTCAGGTGGGGAATGCTCTGGGCACAGTGCTAGATTGAAGTAATAATCTGCTAAAGAGAAAGAGACTGACACTGCAGGAAGACAGGGACGCCACCCAGAGGGACAGGGCTGAGCCCTATTGAAGGAACTGGCTTCAGTCAAGAAATGACCCTTCTGCTCCCACGTCACAATGCCTCCCTCGGGCCCTGCCTGAACCATGACTGCTGTGTAACCTTGGTACCCTTCCCCACAGGGCTCGGTTCTGTCACTGCTTTCACCAGCCTTCCTGGCCCCCAGAACACCCACTCTCACTCCCCTCCCCAGACTGCAGTGGTCACCAATCACTTGGCTCATGAGGTATGTGCCACCCTGTGGGCTGGGCCCCCTGGTCTCCTGGACCTCCCTCTACCTGGACCTGCCGTGGGGCTGCGGGGAGGAGTGCTGGCAGCAGCCCTGTCTGTCTAGGCTCCTTTCCTCTTCCCGACTGTGTCCCCAGTTCAGCTCTAACTGCTCCTTGGACACAAACACCGGGCGCCTCTCTGGCGCCACACTCCCAGTTCCCCCAATCCCTGGTCCTGGTGAGGAAGGAAGGAAGGAAGGGGATGGGACGCTCACCTTGAGTGAGGAGCAGTAGGCCAGGCTGAGGGAGGCCAGTGGGTGTGGAGCTCCGCACACCAAGCCCAGGGCCTGGGCCAATTCCCGCCCTCTCACCAGGCAGCACTCGCCCATGTCGAGGCTCTGCAGCTCCCGCAGGCCCCCTAGGGCTGAGCATCTCGCATCCGTCAGCCGCTGCAGCTTCCTCAGGCTCAGGTGCCACAGGCACCGCAGGCCCTGGCTCACAGCCAAGAGTGCCCCATCAGCCAGTTCTGAGCAGCCGCGGAGGTCCAGGGAGGTAAGGCCTGGTTGCTGGTGGCAAAGGGCGGCCACAGCCTCTGTGGAGAGGTCCCGGCAGCTGTGCAGGCTCAGCTCCTGCAGCTGCAGCCCGGCCACCTGGCCCAGGGCCTGCAGGGCCTCGGGTGGCAAGCCAGTGCCACTCAGGCCCAGGGCGTGCAGCCTACCAGCCTGCTCCTTCACGAATTGCAGCAGGTTGCGGAAGGAGAGTTGGGAAGGGGAGGAATCCTGGGGGCCGATGGAGCCCCGGGCTGGGTCTGGCTCGAAGGTGAGGTGGCAGTAGGCCAAGGCGAGGCGCTCCAGGCTGGGGACACAACTGCTGAGCCGGTTGAAGCTGAGATCGGTCAGGTCCTGCAGGCTAGCCAGATTGAGCTCACGGAGGCCGCTCAGTGCCTGCTGGACCCGCTGTGCTGTCTTGGGCTGAGCTAGCAGCATGCCTGATGTGAAGAGGCTGTTGCAGCCACTGAGGTCAAGGAAACGCAGGGCCGGGCAGCCCAGGATCAGGGCCACGAAGGAGGCCTCTGTGGGGCTGCCCCCACCAAGGCACAAGCTCTGCAGGTACAGGCCCAGGTGGTGGGCAACAGACTGCAGCACCTGGTGTGAAGCCGGTGAGCCATCCAGGTTGGTCAGGCTGATGCAGCAGATGCCCCTGAGACCCAGGCTCTTGATGGTCGGAAGGGAGGCAGAGGACACGGGGATGTTGTACCTCACGTTGGCCTACGGGGCAGCAGCGGGCCTGGGGTTAGCCCTCTGGTCTCAAGAGTGTGCTGGCCATCGGGTCTGGGGGCAATTCGCTGGCCAGAATTTGAGAGCAGGTCAGGGAAGGGGTTTTCTACAATGGGGACCCACTGTGGTGTGTGGTGTCATGTGTGCTTGAGGGGGTGCTGATGGGAAGTGGAAGCTGGGAGGATGGGTCACACTGGGGCTCCAAGGGGATGACTACGAGGGGAGGACAGGAAGGTTAGTTACGGATGGGACTGAATGCCTATGGAGGGCCTGGGCCAGAGTGGGGACTTAGCATGCTGAGTACAGGAGGGCTGGGGGGTGACCTGGAGGAGAGCCAGAGAAGCCCCCAGGGAGCAGGAGGACAAAGTATGCTGAACCCCAACTTTTGGGACTTTCAGAAGGTGGCCCTGAGACCCATGGACTCGGCTCCAAATCCAGGGCCTCAGCTTGGCCTTAGCTAAGCAGTCAGCCTCCCCCACTTTCGCGAGAGCATATAAATAGCCCTCAGAACAGCTGAGGGCGGGAAGAAGGTACACAGGTGTCGCTCAGCACAATCCCCCGTGGCCCAGATGCCAGAGATCTGGGGCAGGCAGTGAGGCCGAGGTCCCCTGGTGGCCATATACATTCAGTGTCTCAGCCACATGAATGTTTGCAAAAATGGGTTTTGTGTGTGAGTGAAAACGTGCACACGCACTGGGTGTGGTGTGCGCATGCGTGGGGGCGTGGGTGCGCTCACAAGTGTAGGCCCTTCAGGCTCGAGAGTTCAAGACGTGCTTGTGAGCCCTGGGGTTCATCTTTAGAGGGTCTGTCTTATCTGTCCAGGTAAGGAGGGAGAAGCGTCCCGTTTCTGTGGGCAGGAGCTCATAGGGTGAATTTCAGAGGCAGGGAGGAAGCTGAGTTGGCCCTGCCGTAGAGGAACAGGGGAGCGAGCGCGGGGAGCACACAGTCGGAGTTGGGTGGGGCCGGGAGGCAAGCTCAGGGCTAAGTTGTTGTGGGAAAAAGCTGGCTTGTTTACGAGTTTGGGGAGCCCCCAGTGAGGGAGATGTTTTCGGAGAACCTTCCCTGATCTTGTGCCAGAAGAAGCCAACGGACAGTAGCTACAGGAATGTGTGGAACTGGTCTGTGGGGGGAGGGAGAAGAGGACTTGGCTTCTAAAATCCTAGCCCCATTTCTCTACCCCTGACCAATGCCCAGGTTGCAGGCGAGTGGTACTCAAAGGGTCTTGTTTCACCCCAAAAAACCTGTCCTGTGAGTAACAGCAAGAACAAGCTGACATCCCCTGCTTGTTCCCCACAGAACATCATCAAAAGGGAACCAGAAAGGTAGAAATGACGCCTAATACGCACTCCCCGCAAGATACTTATCAACAGGATTCTCCCAGGAAGACGCGTGGAACTCATTCCCAGGTGTGGAGAATCAGCCTGGCTTCTGCCCCAGAGAGAAGCAGCTGACTATGGCTGTCCTCACGGGAAGGAGGAGTGTACGGTAAGAGGGAGACCAGCGCCCGGCGAATTTCACGGGAATCAGGGTGTCAAACCAGGTTCCCATTTCAGACCCTGTGGTCAGTATGGATGAGAGGAGCTCTCCCCACAGATTCCCCCCGTGGACACTGGGAGACAGTGGGGTAGTGGGGACTCCCGAGGACCTGGGTCCCTCTCTCAGATTTAAGGAGAGCTGGGGAAGATCTCAGTGTGTGAGGTTCGGGAGGGTACCGAAAAGATCAGGGAGAAAAGGTTCTAGAAAGGAAAGGTAAAGCGTGCCTCCAGCCCTTTCAAAGCCCTGCAGTGACGACAGATGAGCCAATCTGATGATGAGTAGAATGAACTGTGGCTGGGGGAGTGCAGAGCGGTGCTGGTTGCCAGGCAGCACCTGCCCCCAAGAGTCACATGCCACCCCCGCAGGCCCCAGCTCCAGCAGCCTCCAGTCTTCCTTTTTTCCCTGTCTTCCTGAGCCCTGGCTGCCAGGAAAGTTCTTCCCTCTCCCAACTGCCTTCCTGTGAACAAGGTAGATGAACAGCCCAGCGTCCAAGTACAGGGCTGGCAGGTGGCAGCAAAAGGTGCCCAATAAAGGGGCGGGGCCTGGCCTAAAGGACTTCCAGCTATGGGGCCAGGGTGAGATTTGAGACTGCCTCCTTGCTCCCCACTGTTTTTCTTGGTGGGGAGGAGGAAGCCTCTAAGCCATCACCGAGGTGGTCTACCTGGGACTCAAATACAGGAGCCCAGGAGCAGCCTGTTAGGGATATTTATCATCTGTGGGGGCAGAGCAGCAGGCTTCTGGGTTCTGGTCCTTGGCCCCAGTGTAGGAAAGTCCCCCTTCCCAGGCCCTAGGAAGATGCTTCTAAAGGCCTAAGGGAGGACTACACAGGTACCTGCTCCAGCTTCAGCCACCCCATCACAGAGGGGCCAACTAGCCCCCTGGGCTCCTCCCTTCCCAATGCCGGCATCTTAAGAGTAAATGCGAAATCATTTGGAAAATGCCCTAAACTTGCTAAAAGCAATACATGTCCCTTGACTGTGAGAGGCCAGGACTCTGTCATAACTACTGAAGTCCTGAGCTGAGATGGCAGGCCTGTGTGCAGACTTGAAAAGCCACCTGACGGAGACGTGGCCCTCCTGTCTGCTGGCACAGGAATCCAAAGTTAACACGCCTGTTTTCCAGAAGGCCTTTGAGAAAATATATGCCCTGCCGCCCAGGGGCTTTGGTCTCCAGAGAGGAGTCAGACCTTGGGGGTCATTTCCAGAGACGTTATAGACGCCTCAGGCAGGAGAAGGCCGCAGGGGGTGGGAGCCGTCCTGAGTTCTTCACAGTGACCAGCCCAGTGGCAGGCAAATAGCACCCCCGCCCCGGTACGGACAGAGCCTGGGTGTATTGTCGGGGTGCTGCCTTTGTCTACCTTCTTATTTGAAAAAAAATGGAATTAAGTGGGGGCAGGTCACGGAGAATAAGAAGTCACCAAATCTAGTATCCTAGCCTGGCCTGGAGCCATATAGGCCCCAGCTTGGCCTTGGTCAGCCAGAATCTTCTGTAGCACCTACTAGCTGGGGCTCTACCTCCTTATCAAGCTGCTGAGCCCTGGGAGACGGTTCCTGCCAACAGGGTTCCACAGATTGGTCTCTGGGACATGGTGTCGGCAGGTTGTCTAGGTATCTGTGGCCTGGCTTCCCAGCACTCCCAGCCCTGGGGGTGGAGTGGGGGACTGAGTTTTGCAGAGGCACCAAACGGGTCTTTGTCAATGTTCTATCTGGAGCTCAGAGTTAGCTGGAGCAGCCCCAGTGCTAAAATGGTAGACTCTACAATCCCAAACTCTGACCCTGGTCTCCTCCTTTTCCTCCCTCCCTTACTCCTATACCAATCTCAGCTTTATCCCCGGGGCCTGATTGCCCACTTGGCTTCTTCTATGCTCTCCTTTGCTGGACTCCAAGAGGCCTCCCCGGGATTACCTCTCCGCAGGGTCCTTGTGGCCCTGCCCGTCATGCTGCTGTCTGTGCCCATTCTCCTTGCCCCCTGCCTGGCCAGGGATGATGAGACCGCTGCCTCCTCTGGGTGTGTGCTGGGGATGCAGAATTCTGCCTGAGGAAGCCATGGCCTCCCCTTGCGCCTGCACTGCCAGCACTGGCCTGCCCGCTCCCACCTCCTCACTGCCTCCCCCTCTCTTCTCACTCCCCTCAGACTTCTCTCCAAGCCCACCATCTTCTCCAGCCCCTGACGCTACTGTAGCTCCCTCCCCTCACTCCAGCCTTCTCAGAGATGACCTGACCATTTCAAAAAGAAACCAAAGCCCCTTAGGTGGGAAGGCCCTCCCTTTTCCCTGTTCATATCCACCAGCCCACCCCTGGCAGGACCCATCCTAACCTCCTTCCCTCTCCTGCTCTTTGGTTCAGGGTGACCCCCTTCTCCCGGCCTACTGAGCCTGTCCCCCACCCTCTCCTCTGAGAACCCTGCCTTTCCACTGCTCCTTCCCCAGAGTCCACAAACACCCCGGAGTCTTAGCAAAGGCCTCCCTTGATTCTGCACCCCCTCTTCTCACCTTTCACCCCCTCCCCTCCACTATCAAGCTTCTTGGAAGCACATGGGCGCCCACACCCACTGTGGCCACCTCTTTACCATGGCTTTGCCCACTTACCCCTCCACCACTGTCCCCACAGAGTCACTCATTCCCAGCAACAGCTCCTCTCTGGCAAGGTTGCCAGCATCTGGGGGCTCCCCTGAAAACTTCCCACAAGTGTCCTCTCTGCCATGCCATGCTGCCTGCTATGGATGGCCAGTCTCCCCCGATGCTCTCTCCCACTTGGGGTTCTGAGACTCTGCCCTCTTGGCTCTCCTACCTTCTAGCCTGCTTTCCATTCAGGGTCACCAAAGAAGAGAAAGACCCAGTCCATAGACCAGTGGGTTCTCCATCATGGGTTCCATTCTAACACGCACGCACGCACGCACGCGCGCGTGCGCTGTTTCCCTCCACGTGCACCCCAGCAGACTTCATCCCATTCCAACTACTTTGTTTTCCACACCTTCCTCCTGAGCACCAGATACTGAGAGCCATGATCTGATGGACCTCTCTCCGGATACAAGGATGCAATATGCCCAAATCTGAGTTTACTGTCTTATTGCCGGTCTCTGGCCCTTCTCCTAAACTCTCAGTGCCCTCTACCAAACCACCTAAGTCAGAAATCTGGGAGTCATCCTAGATGGCTCCCTCACATCCACAAGGATGAAAGTCCTTTCCATTCCATCTCTTTGATACATTGTAATATGTCCCTCTGCTCCCCGCTCATTGCTCTGCCTTAGTTCAGGTGTCCTTATTGTCTGTCAGAAATATATTAAGCAGTTTCCTCCTGATCAGGGTCCAGGCCTCCAGTCTCCCTGGCTCCAGTCTATCCTTGGTGTTGTCACCAGGGTGATCCTTACAAAAGGCAATTGACAACGCTCTTCAGGCCCTTTGATGGTTCCCACTGCACAGCAGGAGACTGAGCTTCCTGACTGGCACTCAAGCCCTTCTATTGTCTCATGCTCCCCTGCCTGGGTTCAGCTGTTTTCTGTTTATATTTGGCAGGGGTGGGGTGGGGTGGGGTGGGGTGGGGTGGGGTGGGGTGGGTGGGTCTGACCCCTCACCTACTCCTACTTGTCTATTTAGCAAGCATTTATTCCTCTCTGGAGATTTAGCCCAAGCATCCCCTTCTCCATGAAGTCTTTTGTGAATCTTCTCTCTGCATCCTTGGTGTGCCTCATAAGATTTTGAGTGCAGCACCCTGCCCCCTCCTTTTGGCTTGTGCTGTCTCCCTCTCACTATCAACTCTGGGTGCTGTGTCAGCCCCAGCCCTGCACGCCTAGGGCCCAGCAGAGTGCTGGGCACAGACAGGCAGCATCACCACCTGAGTGAGTGAGGCCCCTCCCTGTGTCTCTGGTAACTTCCCATCTTCCTCCTGCCATGTGAATATTCCAAACCTCTCTGCTGAGGCCCTGGCCTCCACCTCCTACTTACTCCCCTAAGACAACCTGGCCTCCACAGTCACCACGCAAAGAACCCACCAGCCTTTAAGGAACTGCCTCAACAAACAGCTTCACATTGCCACCCCCCACCCCTTCGCTTCCTCAGGAGAGGTGACATCCTCTCCATCCTACCCAAGACCAAGCCTTGTACTATCCTGAAGCCTGTCTGGCTGCCACCTCAGGTGGTGGCTGCCATTCCTGACCTCTCTCCTCCCTACACTCACCCTCTTCTAGTGACTCCTTCAGCACATAAACACATTAGAGATTTCTCCCAGTTAAAATCCTTTGTTTAGCCCACCTCAACCTCTCATTACAATTCTATTTATTTTCTTCTTTTCATGGGGAAATTTCTTGCAAATGAGGTCATCCTCTACATATCCTTTCTTCTCTCATTCACTCCTCAACCTACCTGGCTTTCTTCCCCAGATGCCAAATGTTACTGAAGCCACTGGTGACCTCCCTGTATGTCAAACATCATGGACACTATCTGTTCTTTATTTCCTGGACTCTTTGTGGGATTTGACACTGTTACTCATCCACTCAACACTTTAGATGCTCTTCACCTTTGACTTGTGTGTCCTCCTCTCGCTGGGATCTCCTCAGCGCCCTCTGTAGGCCCCCCACTCCTCTCCACGCCTTTGGACTGGTGTCCTCTCGGGGGCATTCTC
Source organism: Eubalaena glacialis (assembly GCF_028564815.1). NCBI lineage: Eukaryota > Metazoa > Chordata > Mammalia > Artiodactyla > Balaenidae > Eubalaena > Eubalaena glacialis. Next base: position 19,582,499 of record NC_083733.1, on the reverse strand, counting down.
TGTGGCCTGCTCTTCAGGACTCCTCATGCTCTCCCCAGGGGAAGTGACTCAGATCCGTGGCTTAAACGTCCACCTGTTCTTTAATGACACCCACATATATATTTATTACCTAGGCCCTTCTCTTGAATTCCTCTCTCAGAAACCCAGCTGCCAACTGGATCTCACCATTTAGATGTCTTATACTTCAAATTTTCAACAAGTTCAAATCAAATTCCTTTAGACACTAAGCTCAATGACACTGGAGAGATAACTCAACAACAGACCCTACTTAAACACACACATTTAATATGGGACAGAGGAGGCTTCCAACTCATTATACATAAATGGTATTTGGGCTATTTGAAAACTAATCAGTTTAGCTCCTTACCTTAGAGCATAAATCAAAATAAATTACACCAATAAAAAATATAATTAATATAAAAATTCAAACCATAAAACACAAGAAACAATTTTGCTGTGAGCCTAAAACTGATCTAAAAAGTAAGACACAAAATATGAGTATATATTTATCAGATCTCTGAAGAGAGGCAAAGGATCTCTAAAGCAATGGAAGAAATAAGAAAGAAAAGATGTTCAGAATCAACAACCTAGAAATTTAACCTCATAAACACATATCTACAAATCAAATTAAAAGGCAAATATATTAGGAATGTATTTCCATAAATATGTAAAAGGTTAATCTCTTTAATTATAAAAAGTTCATACAAATGGATAAGAAAAACACTAAGACCCCAATAGTTAAATGGACAAGGAACACAAATACACAAAAGAGGGAAATGTAAATGGTCAGCTAATGGGAAAACTGTTCAACCTCAGTGATAATCAAAGAAGTCCAAATTGAAACAAAGAGCTATCATTGCTTGCCCTTCAAGCGAGCACAGATGCCTGCATTCACCTCCTAGTGGGCTGTCTCCCTGCACTCCGACTCGCCCTCTCAGTCCACTCTGCACTGCAGATGTCTGAGACACAAATCACCACATGTCACTCCCCTGCCTAATATTTCTTTAAAGGCCCCACAGTGATAACCAGGAGAAAGTCCCAGCAATGCCACCTGGCACCTCTGTCTTGCTGTCTGACCCCTTTCTAGCCTCATCTCCCACCACTTCTCACACACACACCTAAGTTCCAGTCATAGGGAACCTGTGTGGCCCTTTCCAGACCTATTTCACACTTTGGTGCCTTCACCTGTGCTGATATGAGTTCTGGAAGACCAACCTTCATCCTCATCCTATTCCTTCAGGAAGCCTTCCCTGATGCTGCCAGTCTCCTTCGATGTCCTTCTTCATGTCCCCATGGCACCCTTCATTCCAGTGTCACAGCACCGAGCACACGACATCATGATCACTCACATATTTGTCTTTCTCCTTCACTGGACTATGAGCTTCTCAGGGGAGTTTCATTCATCTGTAGAGCCCCAGCGCTGTACCCAGAGCCAAGTGTGTATGAATAAGTATGCAGGAATGAACGGATGAATGATAAATGAGCAGGGCCATGAGCAAGCTGAAGTGAGACAACTGAGAATGGGCCAGCTGAGGGTGGGTACCTTACCTCCCGAAGGGCATTCTGGGCTGCACAGCACCAAGCCCGACTCACGAGGGAGGCCTCTTTCTGATCTGACAGAGGCAGGAAGCTCAGAATATATGTGAGCATCTGAGGGAAAAAGAATGGGCATTGGGGGCTGTTAGTGCTGGTGGGGGCCTTTGGAACCTTCTCCAGCTGATAGCACAGTAGGTCAGAGGGGACTAGAGCACTGGCTTCTAGTTCATCTTGGATCCTAAGCTTCATGGAGTCTTCACTTCCCCTGTCCAGCTGCCAGGTATCTTTACTGGGAACAAACCTCTCCTGAGCACCACCTGGATGCAGGTTTGCTCTGACTGATAAAAGTCAAACTTCCTGCTCAAGTTGGTAAAAAGAACCTGGGCATTGGGACCAGATAAACCTAGTTTAGATCCTTATTCTCTCAACTGACCTCTCCGAGCCTTATTTTCCTTATCTATAGAAAGACAATTGTAGTGAGATTTAAATGGGTTGTTGTGACAATTAAATAACATGGTAAAGTGTCTTGCATAGGATGTAGAACACAGCAAGTCAGGTGCTCCTTCTCTGATCTTCAGGAAGTTACACTGGGACCGCACTCTTTTCCCATCTTCTTCACTGCCAACTAGGCTACTCAGCTGACTGTTAAGATTCTCAGCAAGAAAATCTTAACAGCCTGGTAGGCTCAGACTCTCACTCCACCTACGCTCTGTGAGGCGGGGGGTGCGTGGGAGTGGAGGCCCTATTAGGGACTGGGGAAGGGAGTTGCCTGTGAGACCAGGAATTATCTGATATTAACTATTCTTTTCTTCTGGAATCTTCCCTCCATGACTTCTGTGACACTGTGTTTTCTAGGGCTCCACTCACCACTCCAACTCCCGTTTCTGGATTCTTCTGTGGCTCCCAGGGTTCAGACCTGGGCCTTTCAATCTGTTTACTTTCTAGGATAATAAATTCATTTGCATGGCTTTAACAGTTACCTCTATAGGAATAACCAGCAATTCAATGTGGACATATTGTTTTATCATTCATGTGCTAGTTTAGTATTGCCAACTCTCCAAAGGATTCTTCATCCAAATGTTTTACCATCACCTTCATCTCAACCTCAGTCCAAAGCAGCCCCTCCTCCCAACTTTCCAGCCCCTGAGCTTCAATGCCAACAGTGCATCTCACCTGATGATCCTGCTAATACTCTGTACTCTTCATGCTCTTCTGTCCCTTGCTCTCAGATATAGGTGTAAAGCACAGGCTTTAGGCCAGGCTAACTTAGACTCATTCAAATCCCAGCTCCACAGATTCCTAGCTGTGTAACCTCAGGCAAGGTACTTGACCTCTCTGAGCCTCAGTTTCCACACCTGTAAAATGGGGATATTAAAAATCTAGATCATAGTCTTATGATGGGGATTAAATTATATATACATAATTTATATATATATATTTAATAGATGTAATATGCTTCACATCTAGTAGGTTGTCCATAAATGGTTCCTGGATTGCTGTTACTAATATTTCTGCCTTTGAAAACTTACCACCTTAGTAGCCCAGATCTTCATCACCCCAGACCTTCATTCCTTCCACAATCTCCCACCTGATCTCCCTGCATCCAGGCTCATCCTTGCTAATCATTCCTCACAATGCAACAAGGTTAATTTTCCTAAAAGACAGCTTTCAGTCTCAGTGCACTCCTGATGAAAACCTTCAGGGTTTCCCAGTCCCCTCAAGAAAAAATCTCTTCTCCTGGCTCAGCACTGCCATGCCTGACTGGACCCCTGATTCCAGAGCTTCCACAATCCAGTCTCCTCACTGTCCTACAAACACAGCATGTCTATTTCCTTATTTCCTTTTGCCTATGTGGACCTTTCCCCCAGCCCACTCTGATCTCTTCTTCCCTTCTCTGATCCCTAGTACACAGAAGGTACTCAGTCAATACTTACTGGATTGCATTAAGTAAGGATGGACAGTCTTTTACCTCTATTTTCACCAAAGGTTTGCTCAAGGAAGGGGTGGGAAGATAAAGCAGATCATTGCTGAGAGGAGAATGACTGGGGAGAACAGCCTCTGGGCCAGGGAGGCTAGGCATGGGGAAGAGAACACTGATGGGGACTGGGACTGATCAAGCCCCTATCCCCAAGGGGAGGCAGGAAAACCTGACTGAGCCGAGGTAAGATAGTGGCCATCCTGTCTTCTGAGGCTCAGCAGTCAATCCAAGGAGCAAAGAGAGGGCAACAAACCTGTCCTCCCTGAGGGGAGGAAGCATGATTCTTTGAGCTGAGAAGCGGGGAGGCCTTTCTAGAGAGACCAGAAGAAGCAGTGATAAGGGTGGAGCGGCCACCCAACGAACCCCATCCCAAGGAGCTACTAGAGATATGATTGGTCATCTCTGAGATCTATGGGGATGGAACAGATATCCTCCGGGGCCAAAGGGGGAAAGGACGCCATCGCAGGGGGCTCACTGGGGTTGGAGCAGTCCTATTTTTGCTAAGGGAAAGGAGCACCATTCCAAGGGCTGATGGGGAAAGGGTGGCCTGTCTCCCTTGGGCTGAGGGAGGGGGTTGCCAGCTCTCAGGGGAAAAGGGATGAAGAGGCCATCCCAAGAGGCCACTGGGGACAAAACTTATCATCTCTCTCTGGATAACAGCGGCAGAGTGGTCTTGCTCCAGGCTAAGAAGAGGGAGCAAACATCCCATGGGGTGAAGGAAGCAGGGACAGCCATCACTAGGGGCCGAGGGAGTGGGGAGCAGGCCTGTCCCCGGTGAGGGAACTCAGAGACCATGCCCGAAGTTGATGGGAGGGGGCAGTCTGTTTTCCAGGGGAAAGGGGCAGCCGTCTCTCGGGGAGGGGAAGGGGCAGCCGTCTCTCGGGGAGGAGGGAATAGAGCGACCATTCCAAGGGGCCAATGGGGATAAGATCGGTTACCCTTCGGGGATGATGGGATGGAGCGGACATCTTCCAGAGCTAAGGGGGAGGGGCGGCCATCTCAAGAGATGCAGGGTAGGCAGAGGCCCTCTCCTCGCTGAGGTGACAGAGCGGCCATCTCTTGGGGCCGATGGGGAAGGAGAGGATGGTCGCCCAAGGTAAGGGGACGGGGTGGCCCAAAGGCGGGGCCGTTACCCATAGCCAGCAGGTCCTTGGATCTCCCGGGCTGGTTGTTTCCGCCAGACGGGCGGGGCCAAGGCGAGCTGTCTGACAGCCGCTCCCCACAGCCTGGGACCCCGAGGGCGGGGCCTGTCCCGAGCGAGGCCTGAGGGCGGCGGCCTCCTCTCACCTCCAGAGGCAGACATTCAGCCATCGCATCCCTGCCGCCTCCGCCCCCGCGCAAGGCTTTCTGGGAAGTGAAGTCCCACCGACTCTGGCGGGCGGAGCTTGGGAAGGAAGTGGATCTCCCACTTCCGTCCCAGTTGCTGACGATTTGGGTCTGCACCGGAAGTGCCTGTGCAGCAGATGTGGTACCTACTGAGTGTTGTTTCGGTCGCTCTTCCATCTTTCCCCGGCTGGGTATTTGCGTCGCACCATGGCGGTAAGGAGGGCGAGTAGGGCGGCGTCCGCAAGGCAAAGCACTCTCGGGACCGGGAGACTGAAAACAGAGGAAGGACATCGAGGGCAGTGGGTCGGCCAGAGGGAGGTGCCATCCGGTGGCTGGACCGTACTAGAGTAAGGTGGGGAGTGGAGAGGCGCAGGAACGTACCAGAGCTGGTGCCGGAGAGGGGTGGGCGTCAGTACCAGACAGTGTCAGGACTAGCTGGAGATCTGAGGGGCTTGAGGCGGGGTAGGCGTTAGCCCAGATCTGGTTTACTCTAGCAGAGGCCGGAGAGAGGCGCCATTCAAGCCCACTCAGGGATCCCCCGTGAAGGGTTTGTCAGCCCCAAACTGGACCTTATCAGAGGATTCAGGAGATACCAGCCTAGTGTTGGATTGTTCCCAGCCCGAGCAGGAGGCGGTCATTGCTGGGTGTGCTGCAAAGATGCTGTCAGCCCTAAGCAGGATGGTTTGGAGGAGGGGTGGACATCCCAAGGATTGTGTTAGGTTTGAGCACCACGGAGACTCGGCTGAGGTGCAGATGGAACTCTGTAGCTAATCGGAATGGTGGGGAGGATAAGGAAGACCCTGGCTGATGAGGGTTCTGACAGCATCTCGTCATCTCTCTGCAGCCCAAGGGCAAAGTGGGCACGAGAGGGAAGAAGCAGATATTTGAGGAGAACAAAGAGACCTTGAAGTTCTACCTGCGAATCATACTGGGGGCCAATGTAAGTGCCTCCCTCCTTGCTTCTGTGCCCACCCAAGGTTCCATAGTCCTCAGCTCTGTTTGGTGGGGTGGAGTGGTGGCAGTGTATGACAGCTAAAGCTCCAGAAGAAAACTCCAACTAAAAATAAATGAGAAAGGATCCTGGCACAGAGAAAGTGCTGAATAGTCAAAACAGAAAACCAAAAACAAAATGAGGGTGTGAGTCTCAGATTGACTGGAGAGCCCTTCCCATCCTAAATACACAGGGGCTTCTTTCCTGGGCTGAAGTGTCGGAGGGGAGTCTGGGTATTCAGGAAGCAGACCTCTTCCCCCAACCGTATAAGAAGCGACTTGTCTTCTTTCATCACCTGGCCTAATATCTTGGTCAGAGTTGAGGGAGGTCCATGGTTTAGTAAGCTTTTTAGATTTTTTTTCCATTAAAAATTTAAAAATTTTTATTATTTATTTATTTTTTAATTTATGGCTGCATTGGGTCCTTGTTGCTGTGCGTGGGCTTTCTCTAGTTGCGGCGAGCGGGGGCTACTCTTCGTTGCGGTGTGCGGACTTCTCATTGCGGTGGCTCCTCTTGTGGAGCACGGGCTCTAGGCTCATGGGCTTCAGTAGTTGTGGTGCATGGGCCTAGTTGCTCCGCAGCATGTGGGATCCTCCCGGACCAGGGATCGAACCAGTGTCACCTGCATTGGCAGGCGGATTCCTAACCACTGCGCCACCAGGGAAGTCCCTAGTAAGCTTTCGATCCCAGCCTGATCCTGTGTCTGCTTACAGGCCATTTACTGTCTTGTCACCCTGGTCTTCTTCTACTCATCTGCTTCATTTTGGGCCTGGGTAAGTGTCCCGCATCCTGGGAAGTGGGTAAGCACATAGGGTCAGTGGCTGGCCTTTGATAACCCCATTCTTGTTCGGCAGATGGCCCTGGGCTTTAGTCTGGCAGTATATGGGGCCAGCTACCACTCTATGAGCTCGATGGCAAGGGCAGCCTTCTCTGAGGATGGGGCCCTGATGGATGGTGGAATGGATCTCAACATGGAGCAGGGCATGGCAGAGTGAGTGTCCCCCGCTGTCAGCCCAGGTGAGCGGTGCCAGGGCTGGGGTGCTGGGGCCCAAGACCCACAGCTACCTGCAACTTGAAGAGGGTGGAAGGGAGTTGAACTAGGGCCCATCTATTGTTTTTGTTCTTATTTTTTATTTAAAAAAAATTTTTTTTTTTTGGCCGTTCTGTGCGGCTTGTGGGATCTTAGTTCCCCGACCAGGGATCGATCCCGGGCCCTCAGCAGTGAAAGCACGGAGGCCTAACCACTGGACCGCCAGGGAATTCCCCGTCTACTATTTTTGGCCCTTGCAGCCTCCCTTCTATCCACAGGCACCTTAAAGATGTGATCCTGCTGACAGCTATTGTGCAGGTGCTCAGCTGCTTCTCCCTCTACATCTGGTCCTTCTGGCTTCTGGTACGTGGGTCGTGGGGCTCCCAGCGAGGAGCTGGGGCATCTACCCCTTCTCTTCTTTCATTTCCTGCACCTGGCTTCAAGCTCCCTTTTCTCTCCTAGGCGCCGGGCAGAGCCCTTTACCTCCTGTGGGTCAATGTACTGGGCCCTTGGTTCACAGCAGACAGTGGCGCCCCAGCGCCAGAGCACAACGAGAAACGGCAGCGCCGACAGGAGCGGCGGCAGATGAAGCGGTTATAGCCACTGACATTGTGGCTACAGGTTTCTGGGCCCTGGGTGGCTCTATCAGGCTGCATGGCCCCCATGCCAGGAGCAATGAGGGCCTAGTCCAAGGGCCAAAGGCAGTCTAAGGTATAGGACTAGTGAATAAATGGCTTACAATGTGGCTAATAGCTGTGTGGGTGATAAAGAGAGAGAAGGCAGGAACAGCCAGTCCTTTGGTATTTTCCTTCTGCTACAGGCTCAGTGTGGTGGGTACTTTGAAAGAAGAAAAAGGCTCTTGGATTGGCTAGGAAAACTTTATTATGTTCCACGTGTCCAGGGAGCTCATACATGCACACGCACACTCACACAGGCACACACAGCTAATACTGCTCACGGCACTGGCCACGGGCACAGAGTGGCCCTCGAGTTGAGAAGAGGCCCAGAATTGTGCTCTGGTCCCTCCTCACCATAGTCTCTTGCACTGCAGACTGGGGCCCAGATAGATAGGTATCGTGGAGGCAGCACCTTCACACTTCCAGGCCAGGACCCTTGCTCAGTCCTAGTGCCTGTACCAGGTCCTCTCCGAGCCCGCTCTTCAACGTCCGTCTCACTGCAAGGACAGAGCAGGGTTGGAGGGGGTTGATGGGGTTAAGGTGGGCAGTGGGTGTGTGGGGAATACTCACAAGACTTGCGGTTGCCACGGGAACGCTTGCGTTCCCGAGCAGCTAAGGCACGAGGACTGCTCTTGGTCACTGACTGCACCAGCAGGTCCATGATCTCATCTGAAGTGTCACTGGGTAAACTGGAGCCTGGAGGTTCTTCTGGGGGTACAGTGCAGGGCCCCACTGCTGTGGGCATGACTGGGGAGCTGCTCTGGACCATGCCTGAGGGAGCCAGATAGATAGGGAGGTGAGGCCAAAGCGGCCCCAGAGCCCACTGCGCCCAGCGGCCGTAGGTCCCACCTCTGCTGCGGCGGCCATGTGTGGTGTCCTCGGGCTTGCTGGCCAGCAGACTCTTCATGCTGGCGTGACTGTCGGCATCACCCTCTCCTGGCCCACTGCTCACAGCCACTGGGATAGATGGGTTGCTGGGGGTTTCCCCAGCCGCCACACCTGAGAACTTCTCTGTCTGGAGAGAGGAAAGGGGTGGGTTGGGAGTAGAGGAAGAAAACCATGGGGGTGGCAGTCAAGACCCGGAAGGGACAACCACCTCGGTGATCATGCGTCCCCGGGTCTTGTTGCGCTCACGGTACGTGGCCCGCTTCTGCTGCTGCTGCAGCACCCGGTCCCGGCAAGTCCGATACTCCAGTGCGAACTCCCGCAGTGTGTGGCAGAACTGCATGACGCGCGCCTCACGGGCTGCCTGCGCTGTGTACCCCAGGTACAGCAGGAAGGCGTGGAACCTAGCCAGGTTGGGGTGGGGAGGAGTGGTGAGTCCTGCTTGGGGTTTGAGGGATGGTGGTGGCGGTCCTGCCTCTCTCTGGCCCACGCCCCCACCTGTTGCAGACGCGGCGGTGCACGACCCTCAGCATGGCAACGCGGCAGGTACAATGGGACAGGAAGTGGGTGAGGCGGGCACGCAGGGCTGGAGCCAGCTCGTGCTTGGACAAGCTCCGCAGGCTCTCTTCGGCTGCCCGGCTTCGGCGCTCCAGCTGCCCCAGGTTCTCAGTCAGCTGCTCAAAGTCCACCTGGAAAAGCAGGGAGTACACATGCTGTCCCCCCACAGAAAGACACCGCCTGAGCTGCCTCTGTGCTGGGCTGACTAGCCTGGGCCCTGAGGACACAGCCGAGATCCGGCCCCTGCCCTCCAAAAGCTCACAGTCTGATGCAAGAGACAGACAAGTCCATTTGATGCAGTGGAGAACGGAGAAGGTTTCTTGGGATAAGTGGCAGCTAAACAGACCTAAAGACAGAGTAGGTGCAGCCATGCCAATAGAAGAAAGAGTTTCTGGCAGAGGACACAGCCCACGTGCATGCCTGTAGCCTAAGCAAGCCCTGGCCCAGCGGCCCACTTAGGGAGAGGGAGAGAAGCAGTGCTCCCTCATGCCACGGCCAGTCTTAGTCAAGCCTCTGGCAGGTGCTGACCTTGGCACAGCGGATCAGGGCAGGAATTTCTGAGTAGAGGTCAGAGGAATCAGGCCGGGTCTGGAGCACCAGGGAGCAGAGATGATGCAGCAGTGACTGTCGGCGCACCGTGTCTTTCACCTCTGACACCTTCTCCAGGTAGCTCAGCTCAAAGCCGCTGCTCTGAAAGGACCCCGTCTGAGCCTGAGCCTGAGCCTGAGCCTGAGCCTGAGCCTGAGCCTGAGCCTGGCTGGCTCCAGAGCCCCGGCCCCCGCCCTCATGTGCTCTCAGCTCACCTGGGAGCCGTTGAGGAAGTTGCCCACAGCCAGCAGGGTGGCCAGGATGCAGTGGAAGGTGGCATTTTGCACCAGCTGTTGCATGCCCACTTTCAGGTCAAACAGTGGCTCTGCAATTTCCTGGTGTGGGAGACCAGGGACTCAGACTACGTGGTCATCATGCTCACCTGTCCCCACTGCCTGTCCCATCCCATGACCCAGGTACCCGCTCCATGCTGTCATAATCCAGCTTGAAGGCCCAGAGTTGTAGGCGGGCAGCCAGGCCCCTGATGGAAGCGAGAGTCATCAGGAAGTTCTCGGCTGGGCCCAGGGGTATGTCAGGATTGGCCAGCTGGGCCTCCTCGATCTTCTGCCGCTCCTCCTCTGTGGGCATCATGGTCAGTAGCTTCTGAGAATGCACCCACCGGCCCACATAGGCCACTCAGTGCTGGCCTGAGGCCTCACGTATTGGTCTTGACTCCTCCCTAGGTCATCTGGGGCAGCCCCAGAGTCTGGGGAAATGCCAAGCCCATGCCCACCACTGGAGGGACAGGAAATGCCCACTGACCAAAGGAGAGGGCCGGACTTGCTGCACCCTTAGCTGGGTATCCCTACCTCAATGCCATCCTTGCTGACAGCAAACTCATCAAAGTTGAGCAGGGCAGCCTTAATGACGTGCACAGGTGGCAGCGTGGTTAGGCCGATGTTGATGGCGTTGCTGCGCTTGGGGTCCAGCACGGTGGTCACTGTGCGGCGGCCCTCACCAGCTTTCTTTGAAATTGGGCGAAGGGCAGTGTAAGATTGGGAAAGGGTCTAACTGGGGCAACAATCTAAGAGGGCACACCAAGGCCCCACTCTGAATGGCTAAATGGTGGGATTACCCCACAGCCAGGGATCTGGGATGTGTAAGGCCTTGGGATGGGCTTAGACACTAGTTAGGGTTGGGCTGAATTCTTATTGAAGGACCTCAGACAAGTCGCTATTCCTTTCTTTGCCTTGGTTTCCCCATGTGGGAAATGAGTGGCAGCCCCAGCAGTTCAGACGCTTGAGCTCTGATTGCCTCCCCTCTCCCCTGGGGTTACCTTGCAGACGAGGGCACGTTTACCTTGGAAGGCAGCACATCCTTGGCACGGGACTCGAACAGGTGTTCTAGCCGGGCTGTATCCACCGAGACAGGCTCTAGTGAGGCCCACAGGGTGGGGCAGGGCCCAAAGTGGCTGCCAGAGCCTCCATGGACCCCAGCCAGCTTTAGCTCCCGCCAGAAGAGTTTTACTGTCTTCCTCTTGGTGGGGAGGGCTAGGCCATCAGGTGCTGAGGGGGGAAGAGCGGCAGCTGGGGGTGGTGGTGGGAAGGGGCTTTTGATGGGTGGGGGGGGTGGGGGCGGAGGAGGTGGGGGGCCTCCTGGGAGCGGGGGCGGCGGGGGCGGGACCCCTTTCCCCGCCTCCACAGACTCCGTGTTCAGCACGTCCTGGTCTTCATCCTCCCCCAGATCTGAGAAGTCCAGGTCCCCAATGCAGAGGCTGGGTATGCTGGTAGGGAGCTCCCGGACGGGCTCAGCCTTGGGGCTTGGTGGGGCCAATGGCTCCTTGGGCTCTGGCTCGAGGCTGTGCTGAGTACGGAGCAGGATTTGAGGGGCAGCGCTCTGGGGTGTTCCAGGTGCAGGGGCTGGTTCTGGGGAGCCCCGTAATTCTTGGGTGTCTAGAAAAAGGGAAACAGCCGTCAGTGTCACGTCCTCTGTGGAGCAACAGGGCAACATGGGTGGATTCTGCCCACCCACCTGCTCACCTGGGTGTCCATCGACATCATCGGGCATGGCTCCAGCCAACGTCTCTGCCTGGCCCTGGGCCAGCACAGCCTGCTTTTCTGTTTCTGCTGCTGCTACATTCTCCAGGAACCGGGCTCTGGGGGGAGGGACTTGTCAGTGAGGGTGTCTGACACACCCCAGCCCAGGGTGGTGCACATGCCTTGCTGGGCCCCTGGGCACTGCCCCTAATTGCAGGCACACACACAGACACACAGGGAACAGTCCATGCGCTGAGCAGACCCAGGACCTGCCCCCCCCCCCCCACAAAGGCCAGCCCCTGTTCAGTCTTCCACATCTGGGGAGGGTCACTACCAACCCAGTATTCCCAGGTCAACATACGGGGGAAAGTTCTACTTAACATCTAACTTGCAACCTTGCTGCTGTTCATGTTCACTGTTCTGATTCTAGACAAGGATCCTTAGAGCAGGGGGAGGGGATAGCTGTCCCAGTGGGCACACCAGGCTGTCCCTCCCTTGGCATGTCTAGCAGCTTCTGAGAGCTATGGCCTATGCCCAGAAAAGGGCCTGGTAAACGAAAGGCACTCAGTTTATGTTGAAGTAATAAAGGTGATCCCATCTCTTTTTTGGCCCCTCCAGCCTCTGTTGGCACTCAGTCTCTGTCCTTCCCTTAGACGGAGGTTGCTCCTCCACCTCCGCACCACACAGCACCCTAGATCCCCTCCCAGCCTTAATCCTGGGCTGAGGACACAGGAGAATCGGCTCCAGGTTGGGAGTCCACATCCTCATCACTGATCAAAGCTGTTAAGGTGTCACTGTTAAAGCACTGGGACCTCTATGACCCCGGTGAACTGTTTCCCAGTGCTTAGTCCTTGGGTAACCGAGGACACATAAGTCTGGGAGAGTCCCCCAGCTCTGGCTGCATCAGGCACATGGAACCCCTGCTGGGGGAAGCAATGCTGAAGCCCTGAGCACATGGCAGGCCTGGCAGGCTGGCCTCTGTACTTACTCCAGCCTGGCCTGCCCAGTAGGGAACTGGGGGACAGATGGGCTCTCACGGGCCCTGGGTAGGGGGGAATGAGAGGAAGAAATGGTAATTGTGGTATGTGCTCCACCCCAAAGCCCAGTTGCTCACACCCACACAGAGCTGGGCAGTGATATCAGGGGTTCCTTCCCAGCCACAGTGGGAAGAGGAGGGAGTGGGGGAGGCATGATGTGAGGAAACTGGAAGTGGAGGGGAGAGACCGACATGACGCAGGACAGGGTGCAGTAAAAGACAAAGACAGAGCAAAACAGGAGAGTCAGAGACAGTGACAGAGAAACAAAGACAGAAGGGGGTAGAGAGACAGATGACATTGACAAAACACGCAGAATGCCAGAAAGAAGAAGAGAAGCCGCAGGAGGAGGAGGTCCAGGCAGAGCCGAACCCCACCCCCCAGCAGTCACTTACCAAACAGGAGCAGTTTGGTGAAGTCTGGAAAGAAAGAAAGAAAGCACGCATTTGGGCAGAGAAGTTTGGGCAGAGGAGGCGGAGGGCCCGTGGAGGGGCGCAGAGTGGAGGGACAGTTGGAGAAAAGACTCCCGGGACAGCTTCTATCTCCCTACTTACTTGTAGATGCTCCTCTCGCAGGAGCTGTCGGGTGAGGGCGTCACGGAGATGGTAGGAAAGAGGCTCAAGGTGGTATGGAGGCCAGAGACAGGGCCCACGGCGCTGGAGGCGGGGCCTGTAGGTGGGGCGGGGCCTATGGCGCTGTAGGTGGGGCCGGTCGGCAAGGCAGGGCTGGCGGAGGAGGAGGTGGAGACTACTGGTGAGGCGGGGCCTGTGGAGCTGGAGGTGTGGCCTGTCAGGAGGCAGGGCTCCTCCTGGCGGATCTACCCCTCCGCCTCCGCCAAGGCAGTTCGTTCTTACCCAGGCTCCGGGGAGCGCACTTCTAGAGATCGGCGGATCCTCTTGCCCTCCTCTGAGGAAGGCTTTCGGCGGGTGATGCGCCGCCCACCTGCGATGGCTTCTTCGATGTCCCCATCCTCCAACCGCAGGGCGCTCTAGGAGAGTTGAGCCCAGATGGGAGCGACTGAGGCCCAAGTAGGTGGGGTGGGGCACTGGAGAACGGCCTCCCTCCCTCCCCTCCTCTCTCCTGCCTTCGGGCCCTGACAGCCCAGCCCGCCAAGCCCACCTCATAGAGCATAAGCTGGGCGCGCAGGTCGACGTCAGTGCCCGCGGTGCCCAAGTGGCGCTGGACCAGTGCCTCCATGCCCTGCTGCTCCAGTGCATCCGTCACGTCATAGAAGGAGTCCTGATCCGGGAGCGCTGCCAGAGTCTGGAGGGTGGGGATAGGACGGCAAGGCTAAAGCTGATGGAGACCAGAAGTCAAGAGCCTGAGGGGCCCAGAATGGCACATGGTTCCCCCTTTGCTCCCCCTATCCCACCTTGTTGATGAGGGTGACAGTGTACACCAGCAACTCGGGGTCAGCGCCATTCTTCTCCTCCAGGATGGACACCAAATTGGCCCATGGAAGAGCACCTGTCACCCAGATAGGGAGCAGTCATATGGGAACAAGTAGGAGAGAGGGCTCTGAGCAATGGAGGAGGGAGGGACAGTTTCTGACCCGTGGTGCTGGCCACAGAGTTGACTGCACGGATGAACAGTGGTGCGTTGCTCTCAGAGTATTCCACAAACACCAGCAGCAGCTTCAGGGCTGTCTTCACCACCAAGCGGGACTGGGGGGAAGGGGTCACCATATATGAGTGGGGCTTGGGCCAGACCTGTGCTGGCTCCTGGTGGGGAGGGGGAAGGGCTCCTGGGGCTGGACCCAGAGAGGAGAGTCTAGGCAGAAAGAGCCATCTCTAGGCCCAGGTACTGAAGTGCCTTTGAGGCTTAGAGGGGCCACAGACCCCCTCCATTCCAGACCACTTTGCAGAAGAGGAAACTGAGGCCCAGAGAGAGGCAGTGGGAAAAGGGTGCATGGCTGGGTGGAGGGCCACTTACCAGGCTGGCACACAGTGTGTACAGCCACTGCACGGTCTCACTATGGGCCACCACCCCCAGCATCCCATCCACAAAAAGCATCAGCTGGCCTAGTGCTGGGGACACAGGGACAAGAAGAGGTCAGTAAGGGGTCACTGAAGGCAGGGGTCATGGGGGAGGGGGTGAGGCTGACCTCGGAGGATATAGCTCTGGTAGTTGTGGTCGGCAGCAGCGCCCACATGGATTAGGCAACTCAGCCCCTCCGAGTGCACGAATTCAGGCACCAGGTCCTTGTCCTCCTGCGGGCACCATGGGGGAGTTTAGTGGGGGGAGGCTCAGCCTGGATGCCCACCCCCAGCCCACCTCCGGGCCTCACCTGGAAGATCTGCTTTAGTGAGAAGAGAGAGCGGCGGAGCTCAGGGCCACTGGAGCCATACAACTTTTCTGCAAGAGGTAGGTGGGCATGGAAACCTCAAGGGGACACACCACAAGCCCCCCACCCCCTTCTACTGGGACGCAACCACAACCCCCCATCAAAGAATCTTCTAGTACTCTTGAACCCCCCACCTCCTCCTCCACTCCCTGACTCTGGGCAAGCCCGACCACAGTCTAGCAGCTGCCCTGGAAGAAGAGGTCAGGATAGGAATGGGAGGAGTCGCACATCCCGTCTCCCATCTGCTCTGTCTGCTGTCCAGCACAGGCCTGAAACAAACTGAGACAACCGGGGCGGGGGTGGGGGAGGAGGGGAGGCGCTGGACGCTGATATCCTCACACACTCACCTAAGATGGCATTGACTCTCAGAGAGAGCTGGGTCCGCAGGATCAGAGTAGGCTTCCGCCCTTTGCTGGAATCAAGTAGCCCAGTCAGCAGCTCCCAGCCCATTCCTCAGGGTCCCTCCACCCACACCAAGGCAGCCAAAACCTGGCCACAGCTCCTTTCTCCCCAGCTGCTTCTCCAAGCCAAAGGGTTGTCCAGATAGGAGGGTTTGAAGAACACAGGCATCTCAGGTATGTAGGAGAGCCCCCACCCCCAACCCAGGCAGCAGGTAACACTGGCCAGGCCTTGGGATTCCCCTGGCACAGTTCCCTGGGGTGGTAGGAGGAGACCCACAGCCCTGGCTAGAGATCAAGTGTCTTGGCTGCTGACACCTGAGCCAGCCCCTCCAGCATGGGGGCAAGGGTGGGAGCCAGCCTAGCGTTCCTGGCCCCATCAGCTCTGACCTGATCTCTTCAAAGAAGCCCTCCAGCATCTCCCGCTGCTCTTCTAGGGACAGCTCAGGGTCCAGGTAGTATCCAGACGGAGACACTTGCAGGGCACAGTCCTCTAGCTGGGGGCAAAGGGAACAGCTGTCAGGGCTGGGGAAGAGGTGGCAGGAGTACATATGGAGACCCCATGACCTCCTACCTCCCACTCAGGGTGCTGGCAGAGGCACACCACAAGGGCCTGCAATGCAGCCATGCATTCCTTCAGCAGTCATTTCTCATGGGCCTACTATGTGCAAAGCCCATGTGGCTCAAAGAGCTTTCTCCTGGCTCATACCTACCCATTCTTTAGGTTTCAGATTAGATAAGGCTTTTTTTTTTTTTGCCACGCCACGCGGCTTGTGGGATCTTAGTTCCCTGACCAGGGATAGAACCCGCACCCTTGGCAGTGAAAGCGTGGAGTCCTAACCACTGGACCGCCAGGGAATTCCCAGATAATGCTTTTTTGGAAAGCCTTCTTGGACTCCTCTAGCCAATGCTATGCAAATCCCTCCAGCCCTTGTGTGTACCCTCCTCTGAGGCCTTACACACAGCATTATCACGTCCTAGACACTAGTCTCCTTCCCCACTAACCGTGTGTTCTCTGGGTTCAGGCACCATGTCTGTCTTGTCCATGCAATATCTGCAGAGCCTATCACAGCACTTAGCACACAGCAAGTGCTCCCTAAATGGTTGTTGAGCTACTGAACATGAATGAGGAAGGGGAATGGAGAGAAAATAGGAGGAAGTTCCTGCTTTCAAGGAAGTTCGCAGCTGTGAACATTCAACACCCAGGGAAAAGTGTTAAGAATGCTGGGAGGTGCAAACCCAGCTGAGAGGGGGACGTGTGTCTCCCCGAGTTAAGATAGTGAGGAGAAGGGCTCCCAGTCCCTCCAAGCCTGAGGGTCTTTGCCCTGCCCCAAGTGGGCTACAGTCACCATGGTCCTAGCTGGACCTCAGAGACCTCCAAGAGGCCTATTAAACACCAGGTTTTAGGGTCTGACTCAGTCAGCCTACAGTGGGTCCCTGGAACCTGCACTGTAACAAGTCAGGTGCTCCACCCATGAGTCTGCTGCCCATGTCTCCCACCCCCCTGAGCTGGCTCCCCACCACCACCACCACCACCACCACCACCAGGATGACTCTTGGCCCCTTGAGAAGTGCCTGTAGAGAAGCCTAGTGAGGTGACTCTGGAGAGTCTGAGGGCAGCACCGTGCCACTCCCTGATGCCTCCACCATGTAGCACAGTGCCAGTGTGCACCGCTCAGCAAAGTTCCCTTGACTTGAGTGGTGGTGCTTCTTGAGAGGCCCAGGGAAAGCCCACCTCTGGAGAGGCAGAGTGTCTTCTGGTCTCCATCTTACTGGGAAAGTCAACCCCAACATTTGTCCTGATGTTCTGTCAGCCTTGCCCTGCTCTGGACCCAGCCCAAGGACTTCCAGCTGCCCTTGGTCCCCTGGCATTAAGGGAGTCCAGCTCCTGCCCCTACCCCTCCTCTGCTTAGTACCCCTGCTCATGCCTGAGAGCCTGAGTTCAGCCTGTAAGGCCCTTTGGTGACACCCACACCTCCCACTCCTTCCCACCCCCCAGGCTCCTGCGTGGGACGTGGAACATAGGACAAACACTCCAGCCTGTTTTCTGTCCCACTTCCTGCTTGGCTGCCTGCCCTCCCTTGGGCAGGCCTGGCCTCTCTCCCCTCCCTGGGAGCAGAGTCATCCTCTCCAGGGCCTACTGGGAATGGGCCCTGAGATAGGGCAGCAAGGCCCCAGGGCTGGGGTCCTTTGTCCAGGGCCAGCTCAGCTGAGGGCAGCCCCACATTCCTCCTGATTCCTCTTCCCACATGGTGACTCAGCAGCCAACCCACCCCACCCCCAGCCAGGCACAGCTACATCTCCTTCTGCCTTGGACTGGAGGACTCTGGGACCCTAGAGAAACATATTTCCCCCGAAGTTACAAACACCCTCAGAGACCCCCCAAATCACACACACATAGAATAGCTCATTCATTCAAATAGTCACGAACCAGGCTGGTTTTAGGTGCTGAGGACATAGCAGGGAACAAGATACTGCCTCTGCCTTCCCTGTCTTCCAACCCCGCTGGGGAGGCAGGCAGGTCTGACTCAGAAAAAGGCCACAAATAAATGTAGAAGCACAACTGCCACGGGTGCTAAGAAAGGGGAGGGGTGGGGTGCTGTAAAGGTAAACACTGGAGGAGTGAGCAGATTCCACCTGGGAGTGGCTTACACATCCAAGAGTACAGTCAGGCAGGGTATATATGTGCTACTGGCCACGCACACGTGAGAAGCACACCCACAGAAAGCTCAGGTCCAGCAAGCTCTCTTCCCCTCCTGCACGCACACTTGCAGGCTCTAATTCCAAGTGAGCTGAGCATGGCCCTCGCCTTCCAGAATACCTGCCTCCATTTGGGGCAGGGTCCTGAAGACTGAATGCTCTACCACCCCCAGCCTCCTCAGATGAGCCCCTTTCCCTCTGTGGTGGTAGCAGTGGCTCCCTAGCCACTTCACCTGTCTTATCCTGCCAGGGCCCCATTTCTGGGGAGGAGGTCCAGAGGTAACAGCCAGCCCAAAGCCTCCAGGACAATGCCCCCCACCCTTAACTGTCTGTCCCGGGTGGAGATGGAGCGGGCAGCAGGGTCAGGCAAGCTCCAAGGAGCGGAGACTTCCTGCCAGCTGGGCGTTGCTTGTCCCTCACACCCCTGGCCCCTTCCTGGAGTCACCCTTCTTTTTTGTTTTAATTTTTAAATTTTATTTATTTTTTATACAGCAGGTTCATATTAGTTACCTATTTTATACATATTAGTGTATATATGTCAATCCCAATCTCCCAATTCATCCCATCACCACCACCCCCTGCCACTTTCCCCCCTTGGTGTCCATACGTTTGTTCTCTACATCTGTGTCTCTATTTCTGCCCTGCAAACCGGTTCATCTGTACCATTTTTCTAGGTTCCACATGTATGCGTTAATATACGATATTTGTTTTTCTCTTTCTGACTTACTTGACTCTGTATGACAGTCTCTAGATCCATCCTGGGTCACCCTTCTGAGCGCCAAACCTCTGGGCTTTGTTTCTCACACCCGGGGGCTGGGCCAGGCTGGCGTAAGCCCAAACACTAGTCCCTGAGGACAGTGCTTGGGGTCAGCACAGGGTCAGTGTAGGCCCACATGTTGGACTCCCTCCTGGCTCTTGTCTTCCACACTTCTCTGATGTTTGTCTTGGGGTGGAGTCTCTCCCTCATTCTTCCCAGGCTCAGCCCCTCGCTTCAGCCTCCAGCCCACTTTTCTCTATTTATTTATTTATATTTATTGAGGTATAGTTGATTTACAATATTGTATAAGTTTCAGTCGTACAACATAGTGATCCACAATTTTTAAAGATTATACTTGGGAATTCCCTGGCGGTCCAGTGGTTAGGACTCCGCGCTTTCACCGCCTGGGCCCGAGTTCTATCCCTGGTCGTCAGGGAACTAGGATCCCACAAGCTGCGCAGCATGGCCAAAAGAAAAAAAAAAAGTTATACTCCATTTAAAAGTGTTATAAAATATTGGCTATATTCCTTGTGCTGGACAATATATCCTTGTAGCTTATTTATTTTATATATAGTAGCTTGTACCTCTTAATCTCCTACCCCTATCTTGCCCCAGCCCACTTTTCTCTTGATTCCTTGGGCTAGGCTTTTCTGGCAGCCCAAACCAACTTGTTACATATGGTTTTACAAGCTTAGGACACCATGGTGCCTACTACCCAATATATACTGCCTACTACCCAAAATATACTGTTATTTTTCATAACAGTATAATTGAGTGAGAATGCCAGGGGCAAGGAAGTTGGAGAAAAGTGCAGAATTACATGCTGAAGGACTCTTATTTTAGGAAATAATTTGTTAACTACCTTTTTCTTCTCCTTTCCTAAAAATGTAAGACCCTGTGTTCTGATGACCCTCCTTCCCTTTTATCTTGGGTCTCCAACTGGACCTTGGCTTCCTGAATGAGATGACATGAATGGGTCTTGAGGAGGGAAGCCCACATTTGTTATGCCTCCTCTGTGTCACACACTGGGCTGCCTGGTTCCTTTGATTCTCCTGATAATCCTTTTACAGGTGAGGAAACCAAGGCTCAGAAATTCTGTGAATTTGCCCCAGGCTGAATGGAACCAGGGCTAACTGACCTAGATCCTGGGCCAATGGACTTTGGAAGTGCTCCAGGGAACCCTGCAGGGGAGGTGGAGTGAGGGCTGGAGACCGCCCCTCAGCTTTCTGAACTGCAAATACCCCAAACTGGTCCTCTTAGTTCCAGCAAGGGAACACAAATGAGCACACACACATCATACACATTGCGGTAACAGTGCGTACTTCTGCCAGGACTAAGTTCGGGTCCCTTACTAGGCTGCAACCCAGAATGAACAGACTGGACATGCTGGCCCCAGGGAAAGATGGGAGGAGACCATGACTCATGCCCACATCACAATCTTCTATAGGCTCCCAAAGAGACCTCCACAACACAAAAGGAAAGGGCTCAGTTCATCACCAGAGCACCCCATCTTACCCTTAAGAATCTTCTGGGACCCCTCCAGTTGGTCCCTGTCCCAGAAGGTCAGGTTCACACTTTAGCCCCTTTGTCACAACTGCTCCTGAGGGATAAACTGAGGCTGGAGTAGGGATGGGCAAGGTCAGGAAACAAGTACCACCCCTGTTCCACTCTAATGTTTAGCAGCAGTTGGGGAAACAAAGTTGCTGGTAATGAACAGATTTCTAGGGCTATCTCTGCTGCTGGGAATAGGGGGCTCATCTGGCCTTTGCATCAGGGTCAGAGCAGTACCCAGGTCCCTCTGCCCAGAGCCAAGGGAGAAAGGAGTCTGTGCTATCCCAGACGTGGCAGGGCCTTTGGATATCAGGGAGGGGCTCGTGAGGCAGGCCCAGAAGGGCAAAGGGTAGCACGGAGAGTGGGACAGGGTAGCAGGGAGGGTGGGACTGGGCAGCTCTGGGTAAAAAAATGAGGCAGGGCCAGAGGGCCAGGTTCTCCCCTGGGGCAGGGGCAGGTCCCTGGGCTCTGGCACAGAGGGGAGACAGATAGTCCTGAGTTTCCCTGGGGACACCACACATGACCCAAGGCACTGCCAGGACACCCCCTATCCCACCCCCAGGGCCAGGAGATGAGTCAGAGGCTGTGGCCAGGAGCTTCCTCCTAGACTGGGAGGAAATGAGCAAGGCCTTTTCAGACCTGAGAGCTCTAAAACATTTAAAAAGGAAGCCCCCAGGGGACTCTACAGGCAAGCCACAGCCCAATGGGGTGTGTGTAGGTGGAGCCACAGAGGGAAAGTGGGCTGGGCCTCTGTACATTCCCAGGGAAGGGGCAGGGTATGGGGGGATGATGGGCGTCAGTGGCCAGAGTGGGAGGCAGAGGTCATTTGGCTGTGAACTGTTCTCCTGCTGGATAACTGTGCAGAGGATGAAACAGTGAGCACAGAACCCCTCCCTCTTATTTTGCTCTACAGCCTGGGATGGGGATGCCTGGGTTTCTGGGCCACCTCTCCCCTCTAGAGGGCTGTGGAGCAGGCCTGAGTCATGTCTGTGCCCCTGGGCCACCCACTTATAGGACTAGGGGAGGGACCAGCTGTTGACATTTCCTACAAGGAGGAGCCCTGCTCCCCCTCCCTCAGCTCTCTGATGTCCCTGCCCCTGCCCTATTCTCAGCCCTTCTTCCTCTGGCCTTCTATTCTGGGGCTGTGGTCACAGTTTATATTTGGGATGAGCACATCACAGTGCATCTGACCATTCCTGGCAGAGCTGCCAGCCCCAGGGAGTCCTGGCTCCAAGCACAGTGGCAACCCAGTGTGCAGGCCCCCATAGTCTGCCTGTGGGGGATATGGCAGTCCCCAGGCACACCAGGTGGGAGTTCTGAAAGTGGCGAGACCAGGAAGGACCGAGTTGGGGGGTACTTAACGCATTATCGTAGCTCTCAGCTAGGGAGCAGAGAACAGAGGGCAGAGCACCTGGTTGAAGGGGTGGTGGTGATGGGTCCCTAAATGAGGGGGAGAGGCAAGGGGTAATTTTGATCCTTTTTCCTGTAGCTGACCTCCCAAACTTGCCCCTAATTGGGAAGAGGGGTGTTAGGGCTAAGTTCTGTCCTCGAGTCGGGGGTGGGAGGAATACTATGTTCTCTGTAGTGCTCCAGGCTTATTTCAGTACTAGGAGTTCCAGGAGCCTGGAGGCAGGAACCTGGCCTCAGTTCAGCACCACTCTCTCCCCAGAGCCCATTGTGAATGGGCGGTGGCCTCTGGCTAGAGGTGCTTCTTTTAGGTCCACTTCAGTTTGTCCCTTTGAACAGGGCAGGACAAGGAGGGGTCGCATCAAAACTCTGGAGAGGGCAATGTGCTGCTATCTTCAATCCTTGTCCTTGAAGCCTGGGCTCTGCTCAGACACGCGCCACTCCCCAGGCCAATAGTCTCAGCACTTCTCCCGCCCGCGCTCGGAGGCGGGGCAGGCCCGCAGCGCTAGGAATGTAAGCTGGGGGCCTGGCGCCTGGGGCACATTCCAGGGGAGACCCCAGGCCCGGGGGGCAAGTTTGCGCAACTCGGCGCCCAGCTAAGCCTGGGATCAGGGGAGGGCACCTCCACCAACTCTCTCTTCTCTTCCTCACCACTTGGCGGGGCACCCCGGGAGGTGATTGTGTGCCTCCCAGAGTTCTGGCCCGGAAACCGGGTGCCTGCGAGTGCGCCGGAAAAGGCTGCCTGCGGGGGGCTGAGCGCAGGGAGCAGGAGGGGAGGTAGGGCGGGCCATCTGGAAAAGGGCCTCTCCCGGCACTGTGCACGAGTCGGTTCTGGGGTGCAGGCAAACGAGGGCAGGCCGGCGGTTTAAAATTAGCCCGGCCCGCTCCCTCCCTTCCAGCTTCACGGCCGGCGGCGGCAGCTGTACGAGACGGTGGGGGCGGTGACTCAAAGGGCTCTTCCACCAGTGCAGCCTCCCGCGCTCGGGGTGTCACGGGCCAGGCCGCTTCCCGGGAACTCCCCTCAGCCCGTGAAGACTCTTCTCCACCGGCACTCCCCAGCCGGGCCTCACCAGGCAGGGACAACACTCCGTCCGGCTGGACCCAATCCAGCCTCCAGACACCTCCAGTGGCCCGCCCCGGGTCCGCCCTCCTCGTGGTCCCGCCCCCACCTGACCTGAAGCAGGTGAAAGCTGGTCTATCCCCAGCTCCGTCTCCTAAGTCCGCTACCGCCCAAACACCCACGCCACCCTATCCAGAGCAGTTAACCAGGCAGACTGGCAGCGAGCGGACCCCGAGCGCCTCCCCAGGTGGGCCTCATTTCGAGGGCCAGCCTGGGTGCCGCAGAGTACAAGCTCCCCCATCCTCCCTTCTTCAGCTTCCCTCAACTTGAGAGGCGTTCCCCACAAGCCGGGCAACGTGTACCTTGGGTCCCCAGCCCAAAACTTTCCCGAGGAGCGCACCCGCTCCAGCCTCTCCTCGAGGGGCTCCCAAAGGCTTTCATGGCGCTGACCCTGAACCCTCGGTCGCCCCCAACCTTTCTCCGGCTCCCCTCACCTTGAGCGGCGCCCCCAGCAGGTGGTGCAGCGCGGGTATCTGCGCGCCCAGGGGCAGCGCCCCGTCCAGGCTGCAGGTGGGGGCCCGGCGCGGCTCCGGGAAGTTGGCACATGCGAAAGGGTCGGTGTCCTCTAGGTACTGCACCCGCACGGTCACCACTGATACCGGCTCCCCGTCCCCGCGGTCTTCCTCGCCGGCCATGGCTCCGCCAGTGGCTCGCTCAGTGCGCCTCCGGGCGGGTCCCGGCCGCGCCGCGGCGTCTACTCAACTAGCTCGCAGTCTGGGCGGGACCGGGCCGGACGCCGAGGAAGAGGGGCGGAGCCAGGCGGAGGCGGGGCGGAGGAAGGGGGTGGAGCTAATAGTAGTCTCCGGAGGCTAGGAGTGGGCAACCGCTGCCGGTGGCGGAGACTGCAGCCAGCCACTCAGAGGGCGTGATCATGGTCCTGTTAGTTCACTGGCTAGTCCGGGGGAAAACCCGAGCTCGCGCGCCCCTCACCCACTTCGAGAGCGCGCGGAGCACGGGGAGGCTTTCTCTGGGCTTGGGGGCGGTGAGGATGCGCTCTCTTTAGGGCAAGGTGGGGTGGAAGTTTCTTCGGATCGTGGCCCGCCAGGTCCCCCTCGGTTTAGGGGCGAGAAGGTCCTGATTCCTTCAGCTGAGGGATGAAGTGGATGGGCTTCCCTCATTTGGAGAAAGCAGGTAGATGGGTCCCTTTCAGTTTAGAGCAAGAAGTGAAAATAGATTACACTCAATTCGAAGGAAGAGGTGGGATCATTTACCTTTAGTTGGAGGAAAAAGAGGGACGGGTGCCCCTAATTCTGGGAAAAGGATGGGATGACTCAGTTTGGCGGCGAGGTAGAACGTTACCCTCAATTTTGGGGAAGAACGGAGATGGGTTGCCCTTCAGCTTGAATGAAAAGTGGAAACGGTCCTTTTCAGTTTGGGGCGAGATAAGCCGAATGTCCCCTCAGGTTTGGGGAAGAGGTTGGGTGGATCCCTCTTAGTTTGAAGGGAATCGATAGACTGGGGTTTCCATAGTTTAGGGAAGAAGATACGTTTCCTTCATTGTCTCATGGAAAAGGTGAGAAGCGTTCACTGTAGTTTAAGGGAAAGGGAGGCTGGCTGTTCCTCGGTTTGGTAAATGAAGAGGAACAGCCTCCTATTCAGCCTGGAATGAGCTGGGCCCCATCTGGGCCTTGGGATTTCTGGGGACGATGGGGACAGTTGTCCCTCACGGCTTTCTAAAAAGGGCCCAGTGCGCGTGCGCAGCTCTGGTCTGGGCGGGGACCCGAAGGGGGCCCCTCCAGTCTGCACCGGGCAGCGCCGGAGCCCGTGGCCTCGGTATCGGGGGCCGGCTGCTGGCCGCGGGCAGCACTCTCGGTGGCGGGGCTGCGCTCCTCCCGCCTGGACCCCGCCTCCCGGCAGACCCCAGTCACTCCAGCGGCTGGCCGTCGCCACCGTCGCCACCGGCTGGTGGAATGCAGAGGTGCCCCTGGAGGGCTGTGGCCGCTCACAGCTCTGAATCCGGGTCGGGGGAGGTTTTGGGAGAGTTTGGGGGAGCGGGCTTGAAGGAATAGGTTGCAGGACTTGGGGAAGGGCTGCACTGGGGAATTTCCAGAGTCGGGACTGGTTTAGAGCGGAGAGGCAGGCGTCCGCACTACGGACGCCCGGGGCAGGGTCTCGGAGTCCGGACCTGGCTTGGGGGTATCGGAGCCGGGATTGGGGGGAGCGGGCCCCACGTGCCTGTGACGCGGGGGCGGCCGGTAGGCGGCGGCGGCGACGGCGACGCGGGGCCGGCGGCCGTGCGGTGCCGGGAGGGCTGCTAGGCAGGCGGCAGGATGCTGCGCGCCGCACTGCTGCTGCTCGGGCTGCCCCTGGCGGGGGCGGGAGCAACCGAAGAGCCCACCCAGGAGCCGGGGTCGCCGGGTGAGCCTCCCCCAGGGTTGGCGCTCTTCCGCTGGCAGTGGCACGAGGTGGAGGCGCCCTACCTGGTAGCCCTCTGGATCCTGGTGGCCAGCCTGGCTAAAATCGGTGAGTGCGTGTGTGCGTGCGCCAGGGCCGGCGGCCGTCATTGGACCCGTCCCCAACCCCTAGTCCCCAGATCCGGGCCGGCTTCTTGCAGAGTGCCCCGACCTAGCTTCCGATTCCACAAATCCAGGCTCTCACATTGTTTCTGCGCCTCCTCTTGTGGATCTCCCTCCTCCCCTTCTCCTCGAGTGGGAGCCCTGAGGATTTGCCTTCTCAAAGGGCTGCCCCAGCTCTCTCCAGCCCCATCCCTAGACTCCTTTGCCCTTTCCTCTCTTCTCCTTGAAGTAAGCTCTTTGATCTGGGCTCTCCTCCACCAATCCCCAGCCTCCTAAAAGCTTCTGTCAGCAGTGAAGACGTGTGGGGACATTGAGGGGATGGTGTTCTCCTGCAAACCCAGGCATCCTGGTCCTGAGGAAGCAGCCTTCCCTGGAGGCCACCGCCAAGTGTCCATTCTCTTGGGATACTAAACTGCCACTTTTCCTCTATTCCCCCTCTGCTCCCCTAAAGGTGCCCCCTTCTTGTGCTTAGCTGCGCCCGCCCCCCCCCCCCCATTCAGGTCTACCTTCTTCCCACCTCAGGATATAAGAAACTTCCATTTATTGGGGCCTTACTCTGTACCGCCTGCACTAGATGCTTTCATACATCCAGTCTCCTTCAGTCTGCACAGTAAAGGTTGTGCTTCAGACTCCTTTCCTTGAATAGAGCTGCTTTTCCTTGCCTCTGCCCCTTCCTCCCCACTTCTGAGCAGCCAGTGGTCCCTCCTCCCACCACAGACCCTCCTCCCTCTCCCTGTTGTGCAGGCTCTGCTGTGGGGGTGACTAATTATAGCTGAGCCGTTGCTACTCACTCCCCATCTATGCAGGCACAGCCTGTACTCCAGTCTCACCAATACAGTCTTCATGTAGGAATCACACAGTCTAGGATTTGCCCCCTTCTCCCCCCAGGGACACAGCTGGGGGTGGGGGCTGGGCAGGAACAGAATAACTCTCCACTCTGCTGTGGCAGCCCATTAATAATGGAAAATGGGGCTTGAAATGCCCTCAGGGAGCCTAGTGCTGTCAGAGAACAGGCTTTTGTGAAGGGTTTTTGCTGGGATTAATACATGCTCTGGAGATAAGGATGGAATAAAGTCCCTGAAGGAGAGGAAAGGGGGACCAAAGGTAGGGATGAGTGTGGGAAGAGCTATGGCTGAGCTCACCTTAGGGCCTGGCAGCAATGAGAGCAAGGTGGGAGGAGCCTCAGATTTTGGAGCCCAGAATTGGGTTTGCTGAGAAGTCTGCCAGTTGGAGTTCCTGTCTTATTTAGGGTTTACAGCAATGACTGTAGTTTCCCCCATAAATCATAGTGCTTTTTCTAGCTTGGATGACATGCCCTATGGAGGTAGAAGAGAGCCTTTTTCTCATCAAACAAAACAAACAAACAAAAAATCCTTGGGATTAGGGGCAGGGGAGATGGGTAGAATGTTCAGAGATACCTTTCCCCAGCTTCATTACCAGGAGATTTTTTTTTTCCTTTTATTCACCAAATATTTATGTAGATCCCACCATGTGCCAGGCACTGTCCTAGGCTCTCTGGGTACAGCTTCCAAAGGGCACTGTCTTAGCATTGGGTCTCACACAGCCTAACACAGAGGCTTCCCTCACTACTCACCGCACTAGGGATTGTCTGGGGAGAGGTGCTCATCTGGTCTCAGGTCCCAAGGGAAAGCCATAACAGTTTATATTAGGAGGCAAAGGTAGGAGTGGCAATAGTGCTAGAAAACCTCCTCTTCTTTCCTAGGGACAGATCTGTTATTATTTTCTCCCAGAGTCATAATGAATTAACACTTGTTGAGATCCTATTATGTGTCTGACATTCTGCTAGGAAAATTCACACTATATCATTTTATCCTCACCCTGTGTGAGCGGTATTTTTCCCCATATTACAGGAGAAGAAATTGAAATTCAGGTAAATTAAATAATTTGCCTGAGATCACACAATTAGGAAGGGATGGAGCCAGAAGAAGAACTGGATCTCTGACTGCTAAACTTAATGCTTTTCAAACTACTGAGTCCTTAGTGAGCCTATATAATGAAAAGCACATTGGGCTAGGAGGTCTACAGTGCTCCTAGGAGGTATGATATGCATTATGGTCTAGCTCGAGAGGCAGGGCACAATAAGATAATAATAGGTAACATTTATAGAGTGCTTATTGTAAACCACTGGGCTAAATGCTTTTGAGTAGACTGTCTTACTTAAACCTCACAACAATCCTATGAGATCATTACTGTTTTTATCCCCATTTTACTGATGAGAAAACTCAAAGTCAAAGAGGTGAAGTTATTTGCTCCAAGGTCACAGAACTAGTAAATGGAAGAGCTAGGCTTTAAACCCAGGCAGCCTGACTCCAGAGGTCCTGATTTTTACAGCTGTGTTATGCATAAAAATATACCTAGTATTTGCTGAGATTCAAATAATGGCAATGGATAAGGGAGATCAGAGAAAGGTGAGGCCCTTCGAGGATTAGAGAGGAGGGGGCATTTCCAGAAGGGGAAAAAGTAAGCAAAGGTCTAGGTTACCATGACAGGAGCACCAAGAAACAGACAACTTTGGCTGCAGTGGGGGATTTGAAGCCCTGGAGGCTGGAGATTCTAGCAGTCCTGGATTTTTCTTCTTCCTTGGTCCCAGTGTCAGGGGTCCCGACCTTGAATAAACTTCTAAGACTGGGAGGTTATAGGCCAGTGTGTGTGTGTGTGTGTGTGTGTGTGTGTGTACATCCCATAAGCTGATAGCTCCTGCCCTCTTCTTGCATTGTAGTGTTTCACTTGTCTCGGAAGGTGACGTCTCTGGTCCCTGAGAGCTGCCTGCTGATTTTGCTGGGACTGGTGCTGGGGGGCATTGTCTTGGCTGTGGCCAAGAAAGCTGAATACCAGCTGGAGCCAGGCACCTTCTTCCTCTTCCTGTTGCCTCCTATCGTGCTGGACTCGGGCTATTTCATGCCTAGCCGGCTGTTCTTTGACAACCTGGGTGCCATCCTCACCTACGCTGTGGTGGGCACACTCTGGAATGCCTTCACGACAGGTGCTGCCCTCTGGGGCCTGCAGCAGGCTGGACTTGTGGGTGAGTGACCTTAAGACCTGGACTGATAGCGGGAGGCTTTGCCAGACTCATCACCCAGCTCCCTTTTCTTCCAGCTCTGAAGATCCTGTGTTGATGAGAGCCATGCCCTGAGAGCTCCATCTTAGGTCCCTCCCAACTGGAGTGTGAGGCAATGCTCCAGATGGGCCTTCAGCCTTCATTTAGGTCCCTGCCAGATGAGTCTGGGCTTCTGCAGATGACAGCTGAGTAGGGGCCTGGCTCCCAGCTGTGTGTGGGCTGCCAAGGCTGGGACTCTGCCGCCTCCTGCCCTGACACCATACTGCCACTTGCCAGCCTGGCTCCCCTGAGGCACAGCTCACCTTTCCTGTGAGGGCTCTGCCCAGGCCACATCAGGGTGGTTTTCTGTTTTTATTATTATTTTTAATAAATACATATTATACATCCACAGAATGCAAGACACTACACTGGGTGTTCTCTCTTTACTCATCCCACTGGCTCTTCATAGCAACCTTGCTGGGGGTATAATTTGTCCCACTTTAATGGATGAGGAAATAGAGGCCCTTAAACTCATTCGATATCAGGTCCAAAGTTAGCAGGAGAGGTCTGTTTTACTGAGGCTCTTTGTCCTGTCCTGCTCCCTTCTTCCTCATTTCCTGGCCCCCAAATCCATTCAACCCTGAATGATGACTCAGACTTCTTCACAGATGCAAGGGGAGGTTTGCAATTTCCACTTGGGGACTCCAACCTGGTTTTGCTAATGGGTCACTGAACTATTTGGGGGCAGGAAGGGAAGGGAGGACATCAGACCATAGTAACAGTAATCCTAATAATAGATAATATCTATTGGTTGCTTACTATGTATTAGGCACTGGCTAAATAAGGAACTTTTTGAGTTTCTTATTGTTCTATTATTATTCTCAATATATACATGTGGAAACTGAGGTTCACAGAGATTACATGGCATGTTCAAGTCCCACCTGTGGTGGGTGCTTCCCATACTATATTCAGCCCTCATGGATGGATAGTCCCTCCCCCTCCTGCTGAGAACTGTGTCGAATTCCTTAGGCTGAGAACCACCGGGGTGGGAGAAAGCACTCTCTTTCGTTCTTCTCCCGAATAAAGCCAGCCAGCAGCCAATTTCCACCTGCTGGTGGTTATTATTACTGTTGCTGCAGTTCTTATTGTCAGTGCCACCTTAGCTTTCCAGGTTACATAGAGCTACCGTAGCCATCTCCTGGGTTGATTTTTGCAGCAGTACTGTTAGGCAGGCATATGAGGAGGCATGGCTTATGAGAAGTCATGTGACAATGACAGTGCCAACATCACAGAGCTGGTAAGTGGCAAAGGCAGGCCTTAGGCTCAAGACCTAAGGTCTCCTGACCTGCAGGCTGATGCTCTCTTCACCATCCCAGGTCCTCTCGGGGCATACTTGTTTTAATAGTGGGGCTGGAGTCTGGGCTTGTCACAGGGACTGCTGTAGGCAATTCAGTACCTCACCATTTGCTGTCCCTCGAAAGCCCCTAGAGTGCAGGCTGGCTTGCTGGACTTCCTGCTGTTCGGGAGCCTCATCTCAGCAGTGGACCCCGTGGCCGTGCTGGCTGTCTTTGAGGAGGTGCACGTCAACGAGACCCTCTTTATCATCGTCTTCGGCGAGTCCCTGCTCAATGATGCAGTTACTGTGGTGAGAGTGCTCGGCTGGCTGCCGTTCCTTGACCCCAGGCTGCCATGCTCTGACCAGGCTCGACTCTTCCCCGGGCCCCCTGGGGAAGAAATATGGTCTCTGCTTTCCCCCTCTCCAAGCAGTCCAAATTGCTGCCTTCCCCCGGCGCTCCTGATGCTCCTCTTCTCGCTTAGGTGCTGTACAAGGTCTGCAACTCTTTTGTGGAGATGGGCTCTGCCAACGTGCAGGCCACTGACTACCTGAAGGGAGTCGGTCAGTATTTCCCCCCTCTTGGCGGGCACTGGAGTTCTGCCTCCCCTGGGTTGCTGAGCCACTGCCCCCCACTGCGTCAGGACAGAGGACGCTGCTCGGGTTGCCTCATTCCCTTCCCTCCTGTATGGAGAAATAGGGCCCTGAGAACCTGAGAAGGAGGGCCTTTCCTGGAATCCTAGCTCTGGGACCCTGACCCCTGGGAAGCACAGTGGGCATCATCCTCCACTCTCTGCCAGGCAGCAGTCTTGTCAGCCCTGGTGGGGTCCGGGCCAGGGGTCATGCTGACAACCCACTCCTCCCCCAGCCTCCTTGTTTGTGGTCAGTCTGGGCGGGGCAGCCGTGGGCTTAGTCTTTGCCTTCCTCCTGGCCCTGACCACACGCTTCACCAAGCGGGTCCGCATCATCGAGCCTCTGCTGGTCTTCCTCCTCGCCTACGCAGCCTACCTTACTGCTGAAATGGCCTCGCTCTCCGCCATTCTTGCGTGAGTCCTGGGGGCCTTGCAGGCAGGCAGCTGGGAGGGGGCACTGGAGATGGTCGCCCCTCACATGGACAGAAGCAGGACCCGGAGGAGTCCATAGGTCTCCCTGAGCCCTTGTGGGAGTGGGAGCTTCAAACTCCCCTGGGGAGATACTAAGCCTCAGGTAACATTCCAGGACCTGCCTCTAGGGCTGTTCTGGGCACCCCAGAACCCAAACTTCCTCTGCTTAAAGTGCTCTCTGGGGTGTAGGCTGAGCTGGAAGTGGACTTTGAGGCCTGGTGCTACTGGCTCTGGTGGCCACAGAACTCTAAAAGGTGCCTCAGACAGTGTGCTAGTCAGAGCATGTTTCTCCCACCTTCCCCCTCCAGAAGGCACCGAGAGGGAAGCCTGGAGATTTGGACCCTTTTATCCCAGGACCACCACTACCTATCCTTGGATGGTCTCCATGCCTCCCTGGGCTTCGGCTCTGAGAATCTGACATCCTGTGATGGGCAACACCCTCTCCTGCGCATGCTCAAACCCCAAAGGCTGTGCTTCCTGTGGCCCCTCCTCACTCGCCCTGACTCTCCATTCCTCTCCCAGGGTGACTATGTGTGGCCTGGGCTGTAAGAAGTACGTGGAGGCCAACATCTCCCATAAGTCCCGCACAGCTGTCAAGTACACAATGAAGACTCTAGCCAGCTGCGCTGAGACCATCATCTTCATGCTGCTTGGCATCTCGGCCGTGGACTCTTCCAAGTGGGCCTGGGACTCTGGGCTGGTGCTGGGCACCCTCTTCTTCATCCTGTTCTTCCGAGCCCTCGGTATTGCCCTCTGCTTTCCCACCCTCCTTCCTGCCCACCCTCCCAGCTCATCTCCCAGTCTGAGTCCACATCCTTGTCAACAATTTCTAAGCCTCCCCTTATTGCTCACCCCTCCCAGCCTGTCAGACCTTAGCCCAGATACTTGGTGCCATCCATGCCCAGTGCCCTCCACTCCTGCTGTACGCGTGCCCTCCAACACCCTGCTCCCACTGGCCTCCCTCCTGCTGTAGGCGTAGTCCTGCAGACGTGGGTGCTGAATCAGTTCCGGCTGGTCCCTCTGGACAAGATTGACCAGGTGGTGATGTCCTATGGGGGCCTGCGGGGGGCTGTGGCCTTCGCTCTCGTCATCCTCCTGGACAGGACCAAGATCCCTGCCAAGGACTACTTTGTAGCCACCACTATTGTGGTGGTCTTCTTCACAGTCATCGTGCAGGTGGGAGCGCCCATGAGGCTGGATGGGGAGAGGGTCTGGCAGGCCCTGGGGGAGGCTTGGAGCCTATGGGAGAGGGGCTCCTCTTCCTCTTGTGGGAGGCAGGGGGGCTTGACTTCCCAGACCTTGAGTGCAGTGAGGTGGGGATACAGAAGCTGAAGCCTAACTATGGGGAGGGAAAGGCAGCAGGGAACTGGACAGGGCTGCGCTCACTGGCTGCCTGTCCGTAGGGCCTGACCATCAAGCCACTGGTCAAGTGGCTGAAGGTGAAGAGGAGTGAGCATCACAAACCCACCCTGAACCAGGAGCTGCATGAGCACGTGGGTACCAGAACCCCATCCCTCCACCTGTCCCTCTCTCCCTTCTCCTATTTTGAGCAGAGTCCTGATCCGGTCCCCCTACCCACCCCCCTTCTAGACTTTTGACCACATTCTGGCTGCAGTGGAGGACGTTGTGGGGCACCATGGCTATCACTACTGGAGGGACAGGTGAGGGAGCTGCCCCGAGGCTCCTTCAGCAGCGGCAGCCTCACCAGCCAGGGCAGCACGGGGGATGTGCACACTTCTGAGGAGGGACACAGTCAGGCTCAGGCTGGGCGACCTCTTCCTGAAGCCCTTCAGGCAGTACTGGTGTCCCAGTACTCTCAGGATAAGACAAGGCTCCCCAGTGAGGCCTGCGCAGCTCTGCCCTGCATGGTCTGGCACCTCCAGACACCAGCCGCATTGTGCTCAGCTGTGTCTTTGACTCTCTGTCTGCCAATGAAATGAACCCTGCTTTAGAAACTCAGAACCCACCATGCTCCCCCGGCCCTGGCCACTGGGACCTGTGCACATGTTGTTCTTTCTACTAGAACATTCCTTTGCCTCCCTCTCACCTACTTGACCTCTATTCATCCTTCAGATCTTACCACAGGCATCAAGTCCTTAGGGAGGTTTCCCTGGCCTCCCTGACTAGGACAAATCCCTATCATACTGTATAATTATCCTTTATAGTTCTTACCATGGTTGTAATTTTACAGTTATATATAATAACTTCATTAACGTCAGGCTTTCCTACAACACTGTCAGTTCCATAAGGGCAGGGACCAGCTTCGAGATTCTCCCTGACTGATGCCCACACCAAGAGACATAGGCCCAGCGCTGGCTGTGCCCCTGCCCTGTCTGAGGAAGGGCCAGCCGCCCAGGCCTTGGGGATGGCACTCAGGACCGGGCCTGGCATCCTCTGTAGGTGGGAGCAGTTTGATAAGAAGTACCTGAGTCAGCTGTTGATGCGGCGGTCAGCCTACCGCATCCGGGACCAGATTTGGGATGTGTACTACAGACTCAACATCCGGGATGCCATCAGCTTCGTGGACCAGGTGGGCCGGCAGACAATGGTGGGTGGGCAGGTGGCCAGCAGGGCAAGGCAGGAAGTGGTGACAAGCAGGCAGGCCCTGAGCAGGCAGTTGGGAATTCCCAGCAGACGCCATAGTCTTGTGAAGTGGCAGCTACAGGAACGAGCCTGGCCTGATGCTGACATGTAGAGTCTAGCAGGCAGTACAGAAAGGTAGGAAACAGCTGGACTCTGGAGTCAGCAGATGTGGTTCAGTTCTTATCATCTCACGCTTGTGACCTTGGGTAAGTCACTTATCCTCTCGGAGCCTCAGTTTCAACTGTAAGAAAGCGCGAGTAAGAGTACCTCTGTCAGAGTTTTGTAGATTCAGTATAAAAAGTGCCTAGCACAGTCCCTGGAACTTCAAAAGAGCAAAGTGTGTTAACCATTGTTATTCTTTTTATTACCCTCTGATTGTCTGGGCCACCTTTCATCTGATTGCCATTTTGACCTCTGACTTGGCCCCTGCAGGGAGGCCACGTCTTGTCCTCCACCGGGCTCACTCTGCCCTCTATGCCCAGCCGCAATTCTGTGGCAGAGACCTCTGTCACCAACCTGCTGTAAGTCCTTGAGCCCCCTTCCCCTTCTTCAAGCTCCTCTCTATTGCGCCCTCTCTCTGAATCCCTTCTGGGGAAGATTTGTGAGCACCTTTGCTTCTGCCCTTCCCCTGGCCTGTGCCTCCTGGCCCGTCCCTAGCACATGTGTCTCCTCCCTCCTGCAGGAGGGAGAGTGGCAGTGGAGCATGTCTGGATCTGCAGGTGATTGACACAGTACGCAGCGGCCGGGACCGTGAGGATGCTGTGATGCACCACCTGCTCTGTGGAGGCCTCTACAAACCTCGCTACAGGGTGAGAGCAGCCAGGGCAGAGTTCTGAGGGGGAGCACTGTCTGGGGAGGCCACGATGGAAGCCTCAAGAGGCAGCTGGCACCAGCTTGTGGAGAGCTATGGATGCCCAGTTGAAAAGTGTGGGCTTCATCTTGTTGGTTATAACCTTTAGTTTTTTAGTTTTTTTTTTTTTTTTTTTTGAGAAAGGTTGGCCTGTTACAAGAACTGTTTAAGAATGTCTTCTCTGGTAGCAGAGGGCAGATCAAACTGGAGGGGGTGAGTTGAGAGGCTGGGAGAGCCAGTTGGGAAGCTGGAGTGAACCACTGCGGATTAGACCTGCGTGGTCAGAAGGGAGAGGAGCACAAAGAACTGTGTGATCAGCCAGGAAGGGGAGAGCAGGAGATACAGAGGGCTTGATGGGGTCACAGACAGAAGCAGGAGTGCTGAGGAAGCCGCCTGCAGGACCACCCTAACCTGGGGGAGGCAGACATCTGTTTTAGGTAATGTGAGTTAGTCCAATGCAGGTCATGAAGCTTTGGGGTCGGAAAGGCCCAACCCATACAGGAAGGAATCTGTTGCAACCCCACAAGGGGGCAGCAAGCCATTACCTTGAACCTTTTTGAAATGAGAAGCCAGCTGTTACCATTCCTGGCAGCTTTAACAGTCAAGGCTGTTTCTACTGCTGAGACAGATTGGTTTCCTTTAATTTTCTCCCACTGCTCCTGATTTGACTCTGCAGCTCTGCAGAGTTAAGTCTGCAAAGGTTTCAAAACAGCTTCCTTCCACACAGGCCTCCTTGCCCTCAGGCCAGCAGCTCCTGTCCTTGGTGTGTCTTCTTTAGTCATTAGAAATGAGGCCCCTTGGAGTTCTCTGGTAGCCTAGTGGTTAGGATTCTGGGCTTTCACTGCCGTGGCCTGGGTTTGGCACAGGGGCTCTTTCACCTTTCTAGTTCTGGAACTTGCCATTCTCTTCCCACAGCCCAGAATCCCTCCAGCTTTGGCTCACCACCCTGAGGCCCCATATTGTTCTTACAGTCAGGCAACCCACCATGTCTTCCTCAGTTAATGACTATTAAACCCTGTCGCAGCCTACCTGTGGGGTTTTTTGTTTGTTTTTTGGTTTTGTTTACTTTTTTCTTATGGAAAATTTCTGTCGTTCACAAAACTAGAGAGAATAACTCATTTAACCACCACTCACCTCCAATAATTTTCAATGCATGGTCAATTCTGTTACATTCTGTCCCCCCCTACGCCCCATCTACACTTTATTATCTTAAAGCAAACTCCAGACATCATATCATCTCTAAATATTTCCACATGTATCTCTAGGTGGCAAGATTCTTTAAAAAAAAAAAAGCCTTAGTACCCTTATCACTTACAACAAATAACAGTGATTCCTTCTCACCTCAAATATCCAGCCAGTGGTCAATAAATACCTTTTTCCAGCTGGTTTGTTCAAGTCAGGATCCAAATAAAGTCCACAGTTTGCATTTAGTAAACATGTCTCTTTATTTTTAAAAAATCTGTGATAGTTTTGTCTTCCTTTTTTTCTCCTTATTATTTACTTACTGAAGAAACTGGATACATTATCTCAGAGAATGTTCCATTTTACAGATTTTGCTGATTGTATTCCAGTGGTGGTGTTTAACATGTTCCTCTACATACTGTATTTCTTGGTAGTTAAATCTGGAGGCCTGGTTGTATTCAGGAACATTCGATAGGTGTGCTATGTATTTCTTATTGTATTACATCAGGAAGTACATAATGACCGACTGTCTGTGGATGTGTGTGTGTAAGATTGGTCAATGGTTCAGTCCAACCAGTTGTGAAGTCAATTAAAAAAACTGGATTAAGATTGTGCTTATCCCTGTTAAATGTCATCTTATTTGATTTAGCCCATCATTCCATTGTTTGGATCCCATGTCTGCCACCAAACATCTCAGATTCACATCATATGAAAATTTGCTAAGTCTGTTAACTTTGTATTCATCAAAATCAACATAAAAATGTTGAAGAGGATAGAGCTGAGGACAGAGCCCTGTGGCATGCTACTAAAGACTTTCCTCCAGACTGACCTTGATCAAGAATTTTTGGGGTATGGTTACTCAACCAGTTCTAAATCCACTTAGTTATGCCAGAACACAATCCATAATTCCTCATGTTCTTCACAGAAATATCATTAGAGAGAGACAGAAGTGTCTAGTATGCAGTTAGAAACATAAGATTATAGTTTAGGAGAGAGACACGGGCTGGAGATAAAGATTTGGAAGCAATCTATATCAGAGGTTTCCTGGCCTGGCTACATCAGAATCTCCCAGGGACCTTGCTAGAATACATATTCCTGGCTTCACCTCCTGGAGAGTCTGATCCTGTAGTGTGCAATGGGATGAGGAATCTGCTCTTAATAAGTCCCCTGAGGGGATTCAAATGTAGCTGGTCTGATGGCTGATGTTTGGGAAACACAGATGTATCCCTGGGCTAGCTGGCGCTGAGAGTGGACACTTTCACTGGAGAGGGCATTTAGAGGGGAGAGGGGGTGCCAAGGACAACACTGAGGAATGCACATGTAAGAAAAGGAAGGGGAGCCAGCGGAGGAGAGAGAAGGAGCCCTTGGAGGGGCAGTAGCAGATGGTGTCTCGGGGGCCTGGGGCAGGAGGGCTGGACATTGCACAGATGTTGCCTAACCAGAGGCCATGGCACTGCTGACCAGGGACAAAGCAGCACACTGAAGCTGCAGGCAAACCCCACTGGAGCTGTATTTTTTTTTTTTTTAGTTTGCATTTCTTTTTTTTTTTTTTTTCTTTTTTTTTCAACATCTTTATTGGAGTATAATTGCTTTATAATGGTGTGTTAGTTTCCACTTTGTAACAAAGTGAATCAGCTATACATATACATGGAGCTGTATTTCTGATAGTCAAGGAATTAATGGGTACTAGGGAAAGTGTCAGAATGTAAGTGTAAAAGTCTGGCAGCAAAAGCGATGCAATGGTATCAATGGAAAGGCCTTTTTCAAGGAGGTAAGGGCAGGAGCACGCTTAAAAGCAGAGGGAGGGGGGCCAGTGTCGAGGGAAGGATTGAAGATGCAGGAAAGTGGAGGACCGGGAGGGAGGAGGGAGCAGAGCAGGGAACTGATGGAGGCAGGGAGTGAGCTAAGCAAAGCGGAGGCCTGGGTTGGGGAGTGATGAGCCCTGTGAAGGAGGTGGGCCCCTGCACGCCCAGGAGAGAAGGGCACCTCTGTGTGAGTGTGTAGAAGAGGGCAGCTGGGAGGAGACTTAAAGGGGGCTCTTAGATCCAGCTCAGGGAAGCAGAAAATATGAGGCAAAGGAAAGGGACCAGACTGGGGATGTGAGGCAGGACAAATGATTGGGAACATGCGGGCAGCACTTTGGAGGGTTACCACTAGGTAATGAAAAGGCCGCTCAGCAGTCAAGGGCAGAGGTGGAGACAGTCTAAGTGAGTGTGTAGTGGGCTTGGTCTTTATGAGAAAGAGTTGGAAAGAGGAGAGATGGGGGTCGTCCTGAATTGGACACCAATTCAGGTATTGTTGGACTGAGAGGGTCGAAGGTATCAAGAGAGATAGTCATGGAAGTTCAAAGTGCAGCCTGAGGAGTCATGGTGGTGGCTGTAGAACTGGCTAGCTGGAGAGTTCCAGCTGGACAGAGTCCTGTGTAGTTAAAAAGAGGCAAATGGGCCAAGCATGTGGACCAGGCTCAGATAAACAGAGGTGCAAAGAAGGAAATGCCCCCCTTGGCCTCACAGGACTGAGGGGACAAGACACAGGGTCCCCTGCCTCTTGTCGCTTCAGATCAGAGAGAACTGAGAGAGGGCAGTAGGGAATACGGAAAGCCAAATTTGAGGGAACAGGTTCTGGGATAAAGGAAAGTTTTTCCCCAGTGAACTGAGCATATAGAGAGTATAGAGTCTGGCTGGGTCCCTACTGTATTTTTTGTTTTGTTTTGTTTTTTCAATCCATGGCTAGTTCTGGCAACAGTGGGCCGGCAGGAGCTATGGTGAACATGGGGCTGTGGCCTGGGGTCCCTGTGGGAGGCCAGGACACCCAGCCTCACGGCAGGGCGGGGCTGTCATTGTCAGTACAAAGCCAGCTGCAGCCGCCACTTCATCTCTGAGGATGCGCAGGAGCGCCAGGACAAGGAGGTCTTCCAGCAGAACATGAAGCGGCGGCTGGAGTCCTTTAAGTCCACCAAGCACAACATCTGCTTCACCAAGAGCAAGCCACGACCCCGCAAGGCCGGCCGCAAGAAGGCATGTGCTTTCTCTGGGACTCCTGTTTGCAGCTGCAGGCTGATGGCACACAGTTTTGAGCTTCCAAGTATTGGAATCCAGCCTAGGGGGACCCCCTAGATGGATAATCCTCAGGGACTTGGGGGCTGCAGCAGCTTGGGTTCCCTTTTGCATCTTCCTGGAGCCCCAGAAGGGGAAGGCAAGGGCTTCAGAAGGAGATCAGCCTCTTGTCCATGTGGTCACCTGCTGGGAGGCAGCAGGACCACCTACCAGAGGTGAAATGGGCAGGAGAAAGGCAGATTCCTTGTTGGGGGGACTCCATGAGCTCCTTATTCAGCCCAGGCTGATGTACTGAGTGTCCTTGCTGGGGCACATCAGACTCCACAACACTTGCCGGGGTTGGTGGGGGGCGGTCAAGGGATGGTAGAACCATTGGGACTGACAGATTCCCTTCCCTGCTGCATCAGGAAGACCTGTCCTCCTGTTGACCCCACCAGACGACAGGGTTGGGGTTTGGGGCCAGGGCCAGAGGCTTAGGGTTTTTTGTTTTTTTGTCCTTAGAAGGATGGCATGGCTAACACGGAGGCTACAAATGGGAAACCTCCTCGAGACCTGGGCTTCCAGGACACAGGCAAGCAAGGAGTGGGGTGGAGTTGAGGATGGGATAGGGAGGGAAAGGGCAGGGGCCCATCAGCCAGAAGCCTGAAGGACCTCCTCTGTACAGCATTCAATACCATAAACTGGGGCTCTTCCCCTCAGGGACTAGACGGGCACACTTGATTTCAAAGCTGAACATGTCTAAGCAGTTATTAGACATCTGTGACATCAGATAGCTAACTACAGGTTACAGGCCCTGAGGACTTGGAGAAGGTGTCATAAAGGGGGAGCTTGGTCTGGGCCTTGAAGGATGGGTGAACCCTGGTGTCCCCGTCTGTAAAACCAGGAGTTTGGATGAGCTGCACACTGATGGGCCTTCCAGCCCTCCAGATGTTTATGCTGCCAGTTGACGATGGGATCTGGGGCTGAGAGATGATGGGGGAGCTGGAAAGTGTGACTTCCCTTATGGCTTCCTCTGAGGACCTGGCTTTCCCTGTTGCCTCCTTCAGCTCTGCAGCCCCACCTCCCTTCCTCTCAAACACACAACTCCGTAGGCCAGTGCTGTAACAGCCACAGGACAAAGCAGGTGTCCCTGCCAACTGTGGGCTCTACCTGGGTGGACAGGGGGTCTGGCTTGGGGTTGTGTGGTACCAAGAGGCAGCTGCTGGTGGCCAACCCCACTCGGCTCTTGTCCCTCTCCAGCTGCTGTGATATTAGCCGTAGAGTCTGAGGAGGAGGAGGACAGTGACAGTTCGGAGACAGAGAAGGAGGACGATGAAGGGATCATCTTTGTGGCTCGGGCTACCAGTGAGGTTCTCCAAGAGGGCAAAGTTTCAGGTAATGGCTTCCTCCCGCCTACCTCCCTCTGGAGCTGTGCAGCTGGCTTCCTCCCCCTTCACTGATGGCCTCTACTCCAGACAATCCCTCTTCCTATTCGCTCATTTATTCACCAACCAGCATTTACTGAGCATCTCCTTTATGTCAGACACCTGACATACATGATCTGATTCAATCCTCACAACAACCAAGATGGGGAAACTGAGCTCAAAGGAATTCTGGACTTGTCCAGAACCAACCAGAATTTGAACCTGACCCACCCGATTCAAAGTCCAAAGCCTTTTTACTGCCGTGCCGCCTCCCTTTACTCTCTGGCGAGAAACACGAGGTGACAAGCAAACCTAACACCAGACTCTGTTGTGACCCGTGAGAGCTCAGCACACCAGCCCTCAGGTACAGACCCGGTGAGGGTGGCAGCCTGACCTGAGAGAGGAGCCTGACTTGGCTCAAGCACCCTAGGTGTCTTTTAAAAAACATATTACAGAAAATTTCAAAATATACAATAGACAGAATAGTAAAATAAACTTCCCATCTATCCACCAGACAGCTTCAATAATTATCTACTCCTAACCAATCTTATTTCATCTATACCCTCACTATGCCCCTCTCTTCACTGGATTCTTTTGAAGCAAATCTCAAATATCATTATCACTTTATCAAAAAATACTTCAGCATGTATCTCTAAAAGATAAGGATTCTTCTTAAAAATATAACCACAATACCATTATCATATCCAAAATCTTTGTTATCAGATATCCAGTTGGTGTTCAAGTTTCCCTGATTGTCTTAATATTTTTTTACAGTAGGTTTGTTCAAATAAAAATCCAGACAAGACCCACCGATGAAATTTGGTTGATAAGTCTCTTTTAATCTACAGCAGTGATTCTTAAGAGGGTAGTGGTGGAGTGATTTTGCCCTCTAGGGGATTGTCTGGAGACATCTTGGGTTGTCACAGCCGGAGGGGGTACCTCTGCAATGAGTGGGTAGAGGCCAGGGATGCTGGTAAACATCCTACAATGCACACGACAGCCCCCCTACAACAAAGTATCTCTTCCAACCTGTCAATAATGTCAAGTTTGAAAAACCCTGATTTATAGGTTCCCCCCACCAATCCTTTTTTTCTTGCATTGTATTTATTGAAATAACCTGGTTATTTGTCCCACAGTCTTTCCTTGTCTGGATTTTGCTGATTGCATCCCCAAAGCATCATTTAATATGTTTCACTGACCCTTATATTTCCCTTAAACCAATAATTAAATCCAGATCAGATTTGGTAAGCATACTTCATAGGTGGTGATGCTGTACCTCCTATTGCATTCATCACACCAGGAAGCATATACCATGTGGTTGTCTCTCTTTTTGTGAAGTTAACATTGATAACAGGCTTTAGCTATTGTTGGCTTGATCCATCCATTATCAAGTTCCCTGTCAACTTTTCATCAGACGGTCTTGGCAGCCATTGGTGATCACTGCCAGATCCAACATTTCATTAGGGGTTGCACAATGGTGATATTCTATGTCTCTTTTTTCATCTGCATTGATTAACAGTAATTCTTCTACCAAAAAAACTTCCCTTCATCAATTACTTAGTTACTTTGAGGTACAGTTCATATAGGGAAGAATAGATAAATGCTTGAATTTTTCATTTTATTTATCAGTTTTCATACCAACAGTTAGTTCCCCAGCATCCTCTAAAGGTGAACACTGAAGTTTTTTGTTTAGTTTTGGTTGTTGTTAAAATTCAATCCAGCATCCCAGGTCTTTCAAGAGAGGTAGTTTTACTTTCAATCGCAGAATTAATACATTTCATAACATACTCAGTCAAGATTTTTGGAGTGCTCAGGACTTTATCAATGAGCAGACACATACTGAGCACCTATCATACGCAAGGCATTGAGCTTGACTTTGGAGAACAAGGGGTGGTAGGTGGCCAGAGGGCTGCTCTTTCCCAGGTTTCCTCTTTCAGAACCTCAGACTTCCCGTAATGCAGCGGCCGGGCCTTCCATGCTGGCTGCCAGCAGTTCTGGGATTCTCAGGTCCCCTGTGCTCTGGCATCCCCCTCGCCGGCACAGCTTTAGCCTGTTGTTAGGTTCGCATGAGCTCACACTCCTGGACTCTGTCCCACCAAAGGGCTGTGGTGGGAACTCAGGCAAGGAGCCCAGTGGCCAAGCCTCAAGATCTTCCTCACCCTGCTGCTGTCTCACCCTGGGATGGGGCTTGGCAGGATGTGGTTTAAGACTAGCACTGCAAGTTGGGTGAGGGCTGATCGTAGATGGGTTTTTTCTTGCCTTGATCCCGCTTTCTCTTGCTTTAGTTATTTTCATTTGTTCAATAGGTATTTGTTGAGCAACTGCTATGTGCCCAGCCCTGTGCTAGGTGCTGGGTATACTATGGGGAGCAAAACCAGCTGTGGTGCTTCCACTCGGCAAGGCATGCATCAAATAATTGCACACATGGATGCTATGTGGCAACTGTGGAATGAACTTATTTACTGAAAGTGTGCTTATACTTGAGAAAGATTCCACTGGATTGGTAATGAGTGCATGTGTACTCTGTCCCCAGGGAGCCTTGAGGTGTGCCCAAGCCCACGCATCATCCCCCCCTCCCCAACCTGTGCAGAGAAGGAGCTGCCCTGGAAGAGTGGGCAGGGGGACCTGGCAGTCTACGTGTCCTCAGAGACCACCAAGATTGTGCCCGTGGACATGCAGACAGGCTGGAACCAGAGCATCTCGTCCCTGGAGAGCCTGGCATCCCCGCCCTGTACCCAGGCCCCAGCTATGACCCGCCTGCCTCCCCGCTCACTGGTCACTGAAGAGCCCCAGGCCCCTCTCAACCTGCCTTCTGATCTACGCCCTAGCTTTGCCTTTCCCCCGAGCCTGGCCAAGGCTGGCCGCTCTCACAGCGAGAGCAGCGCTGACATCCCCCAGCAGCAGGAGCTGCAGCCCCTCATGGGACACGAGGACCACACTCATCTCAGCCCAGGCACCGCCAACTCCCACTGGTGCATCCAGTTCAACAGAGGTGGCCGGCTGTAGCCCAGGGACTCGAGGAGGAGCAGGGGGCCGGAGCCCCTGTGGAAACCTTCCCTGCACAATGGGCAGAGGAGCCCACTCAACCTGATATGGGGTTAGAGGGGCCTGGACTGAAGTAGCAACTGGGCTCCCGTGGGGCAGGTCAGACGGGTTTCCTGGGCTGGTCCTCACAGGGACCTTTTTCACCACCCTCCCTGCTTCTAACTCCTGCCACTTTCCCTTTCAGTAAGGCCCTTACCCTGGCTCAAGACCCAGTCCAGAGCTTCTAGGGGCAAGGTCCAGAGATGCGGGTAGTTGATGCCCCTTCCCCAGAGGGTCCTCATGGGGTGACTCTACGCAGATGTTCTTGCCCCCAAAGCAAGGGCATCATTCCTCAGCTGACACTGGCCTTTCCTGCCCTCCATCTCCTCCCTAGCACCAGCGCAAGGACAGTACCCTGGCAGAAGGCTCCGCGAGGGGCTGGTCCTCAGAGGGTATGGGGTAGGAAGTGCAGCAGGCTTTGCTGCCCTGTTGGGTCAGCTACCCATAATCGATCTGTTTAGGGCAGTGGGAATCTGTCTCCACTCCTTGCTTTATCTCCTTCCCTTTGCTGCCAGTCACTGGGGCAATAGTTCCTCCTTTTCCAGGACTTAGGCCACAGGGCTGGGCCAGGCTTCACAACAGGGCTGCTTCTTAGCCAGGGTTACTCTGGGGGATCTGCTGCTCTGTGTCCAAGTTTGGACCTTTCAGATCCTTGGGTCTGGGTTTTATGAGGAGGGGAGACGATGGCCTCTGGGCTCCCACCCACATTGTCACCTTGTTATTCCTCAAACAGGAAAGGAGCCAGGTATCCCAGGGCCACTGCTCCACTGCTCTGGGGCTGGGATGCCTGGCTGCAGTGGTAAGGGGCTGACTGGGTGGCAGGTGACTTTCCTGGGGTTAGCGCCTGCCCTGTATTTTGTACTTTGAACCTAAGATACATTAAACATCTCTCGGATGGATGTGTGTCCTGTGTCCATGTGTCTGGGGGTTCTGGGGTGTGGGCAGGGGGCAAGAGGGCAGGTGGTGAGGGAGATGGAAAATGCCAATTCCCTGCCCCAGGGCTTCCTGGATAGAGAATGGGGAGGGGGGTCCTGGGGTCCTGGGAAGGACTGTTAGGCCCTATGGCCCTCCCTCCCTCCTCTCCCATTCCTTCCCAATACATCACCTTACAGGATGTCTGCAGTCCGGGGGATTGCTGTATGGGCACAGGGTCACAGAACTGGGAGTCCACAAAATGGGAACAACCTGTAGGAAAAGAGACCCCAGAGGTCAGGTGCCAAGGTGCCCAAAGATGCAGCCACCACACACTGGGACTGGATAAGCCTTCCTTAAACACCTGGAGGGAGGTGTAGGACAAATGAACAGAAGTGTTCTGCACCTGGCGGGTGGGAGGACAATCTCAAGGGAGCTGGTTACCTTGAGTGTTTCCGACACAAATTGGATAGTGTGGGGTCCAGAAACATTTAGGGACAGAAATCCCTGATAACAGCAGACCCAGATTCAATTTCCACTGTGCTGGAGGATTTACAAAAAAAAAAAAATTATCTATCTTTATTGACACCTAACACACACACCATAAAATTCACCCATTTAAAATGTACAGTTCAGTGGTTTTTAACATAGTCACCGAGTTGTGCAACCCTCACCAC
This sequence comes from Eubalaena glacialis, assembly GCF_028564815.1. Taxonomy (NCBI): domain Eukaryota; kingdom Metazoa; phylum Chordata; class Mammalia; order Artiodactyla; family Balaenidae; genus Eubalaena; species Eubalaena glacialis. Next base: position 19,537,886 of record NC_083733.1, on the reverse strand, counting down.
AGCCTTAGTTTAGAACGTTTTCATCGTCCCCAAAAGAAACTGTACCATCAGCCGTCACTCCTCACCCTCCGCCTAGCCCTAGGTAATCACCATCCTGTTCTTCATCTGTACAGATCTGAAGGACCCAACACACTGCAAAGGTTACAAATTTAGTCAACATTTTTTCTGTGTTATGCCTGGGGAAGGTGTGAAGAGAAGGAAGAGTGACTTTTAGGCTTTGCCCTCACACTGCTTACAGTTGGCAGTGTTAAGGCCTAGCGGTTAGTCCCAGCTCTCACTCACTGGCTATGTTATCTTAGGTATGTCACGTATTCTCTCTGAGCCCCAGTGTCTTCATCTCTAAAATGAGGTAACAATCATACTTACTTCATAAGGTTGCTGTCTGGATTAGATGATGAAATGTAAAAACCTAGTATACAGCCTGGCCCATGGTAAGGGATTATAATGTTTGTCCTCATTGGTGTTACATTACAAGCCAAAGAACATGTGAGGCCTTGAGGAAATCTGGGAGGGCTTTGGGAGGAGCATGAGTGTGTGTGTGTGGAGGGGCTCTGACAACATGGGCAAAATTGCATGGGTGCATTCCAGGTGGGAAGAGCAGCATGAATAAAAGATATCTGGAGCACATGTGGTGAAAAGCAAGGAGCAGCGGGTGATGTGCTGGGGAGAGACCAGCCAGGGACACAAAGGCTTGGGTGGGGTGACCCTGCTGAGTTTTGGAGGTGGCAGAAAGCCAGCCTGGAGAATTATGATCTGGGGAGTGTGGGCAGTGATGCGCATTAGGGAGCTCAAACGTAGCTGGTGCCAGGTGGAGGATGTGTGAAACCCCACGTGGAGGAAGGGTTGGTAGGAGGAAAGGCTAGAAATGGAAGACCTGTTGGGAGGCTCCTCCAGCAGCCCAGGGATGTGAAGGTGCTTGTGCTGAAGAGGGCAGGCAGCCATTCTCAGACCGCAGTATCAGAATCACTGGGAGCTTGTCAAACACAGATTCCTGGGCCTACCCCAAAGGTTCTGACTCAGCAGGTCTATGGGAGCCCAGCAATTTATAATCTTAACCAGGTCTCCAGAGGAAGGTGGCCCAGACACCACATCCTTCAAAAATTACGAGATTAGAAAGGTTTAGAAATAAAATCCCCATCATCAGACAACTGGTGGTGTAGGGGAGGGGGGTGCAGAGGGGCTCCTGGGCCTGGAGCTGGGTAAAAGGAGGGACTTCCAGGCAAATAGGGTTGGTCAGAGATGAGCAGACTGAGGGTAAGAAAGCAGGTGAGCACAGCCGGGAGGAGGCAGGCATCTGGGATGCAGGAGAGCAAGCAAGTCACCACCTGACTAGGCAGGATGGCAGAAGTGGCCTCCAGTGCCTTGAAGGAGGAAGGATTTTGACCTGGGGAGATGGACATGGGCATTCCAGGTATAGGAGACAGTTTGAGACATGACTTGTGATCAGATGAGTTTTCCAGGCCTGTATAAGAGCTGGTAAGGAAGGCTCTAGATGGTCTTGAAGGCCACACTAAGGAGTCTGGAGTTTATTTAGGCCAGAGGTGAGAGAGATCTGAAGGGTTTAGGGTATTTGTCAACTTAACTGTCTGGGGCAGTACTAAAAAGGGTATGCAAGGTTTGGGATGGAATGAGGGCAATGATTGTGGATCTCTTATCACTAGGCCCCTTGAGGCACAGAGCTCCCACTTCATTTTTGGTTGAGTCATGTTGGTAAGAAATGCAAAGCTGAGGGAAGGTTGGGGAAGGGGCAGGGGAGGGAGGCCCATCCCCATTTTATGATCTCAGTGGAAAAGGCTGCTGTGAGTAGATTTTGCTGCCAGGAGAGCCACAGAGATAGGCCCCATGAGTCACTGTTCAGTCCTGCAAGCTCAGCCCACAAAGCCTGCTGTGGTCATTGGCACAGGCTGGCTCCAGGCCCAGCCCCCAGTGTTCCCCACTAGACTCAGTTTGTCCCCGTTTCTATCTGTATCTTTGCCATCCTGGGGCTGTGCATCCTGCAGCTCTTTGCCTCTTCTGTGTCCCTTTCAGACCGAGCCTCTGAACTGTCTCCATTTGTGACTCTGGTTTACATCTGGCTCATAAATGGGGAACCTCAGGAGGACAGGGGTAGTGCGACCAGTCTCAGGCACCCCTCAACATTTATTCCAGGCCCTGTGCTAGGTGCTGGAAGTATAGAAGTGGATAAAACACAGTCTGTCTTCGCAAAGCTTACAGCATACATTCTGTGTGGAGTGAATAAACCAAGGCCTGGTCCTGCCGCTGAATCAGTCTGTCTGCCTGTGCCCGGGGGTGCTGGGGTCAGTTATGGCCTGTGGCTTGAGGTCTCTCTTAGCACTGGAGGGGTACATGTGCCTGCCAGCAGGTCCAACCAGCTCTTAGGGCTCACAGGGGGCCTGGCTGGTGGGTGGGGGTGGGCAGACAGTGGGCAGCACAAGGGGAGGGAGGGAGCTGGAGGCAGTGACTCAGTGGGGCGGCTCTAGGACAGCTGGGGAGGGAGCCAAGGTTGGTCCTGATGCTCGCTGTAGCTAGAGGAGGGTAGGAATGAGAGGGCCTGCTGGGGGTTGGGGATGGAGCAGGACAACTCCAAGGCTCCTCACTCACAGCCAGATCCCCTCATGAAGAAGGCTCCCGGGCAGCTGCTCCGAGAATCTGGACTTGGTGCTGACGTGGCAGCTGCGATGGTGGGGAGGGGAGGATTGCTATTGTTCCCTCTGTGCCTGCTTCTGATGCCCAGGTTCCCTCCTCTGGCAGCCTCCCTGGGCTCATGAAGGAGGTGACTACCTTAGAGCCAGGGAAGCCACTGCACCCACTGCCCTCTCCCCACAAGGAACCAAGGGCCTGAGCATGTTATGGGGCACAGTGTCTTTTTCTGGCCACATAACCTACCTTCTTACAATCTTCCCACAAATTTGGGGGAGTGTCAGGCCAGGCCCACGTGCCCCAAAGGGACTTCACACCTCAGAGCTGGGAGAGACCTCACAGGTCAACTGTCCAAGTGACTTTCACCAGTTCAGGGTCCCCCAGCTGAGGATGAAATGAGGGGCAGGACACGAACACAGCCCAAGAGCTGGCAGCAAGTGGACCTTCAACATACAGGGTCTTTCCTAGTTCTCGGGGCAATCCCAGGAGGAAAGAATGACTTTCTTTTCTTTTTTCTTTCCTTTTTTTTTTTCACAGGTGAGTAAGATGAGGCTCAAAGAGAACCGAGTTGCTGGAGTTCAGTCAGCAGGTAAGTGGAAGAGCAGAGCTGGCCCTCTAGTTCTAGAATCCTGACCTCAGTCTCAGCCTCCTCGGTGGGATTTTGTGGGAGGGGTGTGGGGTTGGGGAGGGAGCGTATATGAAGGAAGTGCAGGAACGCAAGCGCAAGCGAGTGGTGGGTCTGGGACTGGCGGATTGGTGGATTCCGGCAGGTCTGGGTCAGCTCCCACCACAGAGCCCCCTCCCTGCCTCCTCTTTCCCTCTAACCCAAACAGCAGCCCATCATGGGATAATACAACCTGGCTCTTGGTGCCTGGGACTGAGGACTGGAAGGAAGATGGGGTCTGCAACGGAAGGGCCCCTCCCTCCCACCCTCCGTGAAGATACCCCTACTGGCTGCCAGCAGCACCAAGCAGCTGGTCTGGGCTTAGGGAGTCTCTCTTCCTAGGGGCCTCCTGGGCCCCTGGGCCCACACTTTTCTTCTCCCGGCTGACAGGAACGAGTGCTCCTTGTCTTGCTGAGGGAGGCTGTGGTAGGGCTCCCCGCATCCTGCGTGCATTCAAGAGCAGAAGCTCCCCTCTCCCCTCCGCCGCCACCCTGCAAGCCCCTTTCCTCAGCCCCAGGCGGACCCCTTGCTCACTCACCCTCGCGCACCTACGCCGCCTTCCCCAGCGCGGGAGCGCTTCCGGAGCGCTGAGCAGGCGCGGTGGGAAGGCCGTTGGTCGCTGCCCCAACCGGCGAACTGAGAAGCCAAGTCAAAGTCAGCGGGGGCTTGGGCGGCGGCGGGGGGTAGGGCGGTGAAGCTGAGGCGTCCGGGCCCGCGGGGGACGAGGAGGCGGATGGGCCGGAGGCGCTGCGAGAGCCCGCGTTTTCGCGCTTTCCGGCCGGCTCTGGCGGCTGCCGTCGGGCCTGGCGGGGTGGGCTGTGGCTGCGTCCTCCGGCCCCCAGGGGGCGGTGCGGCGCGGCGCCCGGTCCTCTGCCGCGCTCTTTCCCGCCCCCGCGGCCAGGAGGCGGCGCCCGTCAACGCCAGGCGCCGCGCTGTACCCGCCGTCGAGGCGGCGGTGTGGTACGTTCGAGGGCTCTGGCTGCCTGGCCTTCCGGGTTCGGGGTTCCCCTCGGCGCGTACCCCGGGCGTGAGCGCGGCGGGCGGGCGAGCGAGGGAGCGGGAGCGCGAGTGCCCCGGGGCGGGGGATGAGGCCAGGGTCGGCTGGGCCCACGGGAGCGCGAGCACCAGACAGCGCCCCGCCCACCCCGTGAGCGTCCCACCTGCGCAGGCCCGCCTAGCGTGGCGGCAAGTGAGCGTTCGAGCTTGGGGCCTCCCGGCGAAGGCCCACGTGAGCGTGGACCCGCGAGCCGTGAGCTGGAGGGAGAGACACCGGCTCTTCTCCCCGCTTCTCAGGCCTGAACTGCGGCACTGACTGCGCTCCTTGAGCCGGGCACCAAGACTGGCACCAACTACGGCCTAGTGCCTTCTACCTGCATCACCCGCGCAGCCCTACCCGACCATCTTCAACTGTTTCCTGGATGAGCTGAGGCCTCAGTTCACACCGAGGGCTTAGCCCCTCTGCCACTTGCCGGGAGCAGGCCCACCCTTAAGGAAGGGGTGATGGAAGGGCCCCTGGAGGATGGGGATGAGTCCTTAGCCTCCCAGGGCCACGCCACCGACTGGAGGTTTGCTGTGTGCAGTTTCAGAGATGCCTGGGATGAGGGGGAACCTGCTCCCCAGATGCAGAACCCCAATCCTCCGAGCCCACCAGCAGGGGCAGCCCAGGGGGAAGGGCTACAGGGCAGCCCTCTGCCTGGTGAGCTTCAGTCACCTCCAGGACAGAAGGTTGCAGATGGGTCGGGGGATGGCCAGAGGGGCGTATTAGGAGGTTCCTCAGTCCAGTGGGAGGAACCAGCCTCCTCTGGAATGGAGATCCTCCTATGCCCAATGTCCTCCCACCTTAGTCTGGCACAGGATGAGAATGACAGCCAAGGAGGAGGCTTGGCAGGGGACTCAGTTTCAGGCAGGGCAATGCCAATCCGCTTGGACCCTGAAGGGTTGGACAGTGACCCTGTGAACCTCGGAGGTCTTTTATCTGAGACATCGTCAGAGCTACTGGAGGCAGGTAAGGAAGGAAAGTCTTGGAAGGGAGTGAGGGTACCTGGAGGTGGGGAGGCCTCTGACTCTACTCAGGCTAAAGCCCAAGTTCACTTAGGGCTCTCTGGGTAAATGGCCCAATGTAGACCCAAGCCATTTTCCTTCCCAAGACCCCAACGGATCCAGGCTCCTTAAGTCCACTGACTGCGTCCTGGCCCAAGACCTTGCCTGGGAGCTGCTTGCCAGTGGCCTGGCTGCCCTGCCAGGTAACTGGGAGACACTAGAGGCAGAAGAGATGGGGTGACTTGATTGTGCAGGTGTTCACTGCCTTCTCTGCACAGGGACTCGGGATGTAGAAGGCCGGGCAGTGCTGCTTCTGAGTGCCCATAACCCGGCCTGGCTTAACCCCAAGTGCAGCAGCCATGAACTCATCCGCCTCCTGCTCTACCTGCGAAGCATCCCCAGGTTGGGGGGAGGAGGTTGTGGGACAGAACCTGAGCAAGGGGATGGCAGGGTTGTGGAAATAGATACTGAACCAAAGCCTGCTCCTTTAGGCCCAAAGTACAGGCCCTGGGACTGACCGTGTTAGTGGACGCCCGAATTTGTTCCCCAATCTCTTCCCTCTTCTGGGGGCTCAGCCAGCTGCAAGTGAGTACAGGATTATAGCTCTTCTCTTCCCCCCCAACCCTTTTTATAGGGTTGGGAGCAGGGCTGAGCTCAGATTCCTTGCAGGAAGCAGCCCCAGGGTCGGTGCACCAGGTGCTGCTAGTGGGAAAGATGCCTCAGGAGGTGCCTTCAGGGCTGCAGGTAGGGACTGAGCCATTTTGGCCAGGGTGGAGGTGGGGTGCTTCCCCACCAGGCCTGAGTCCACTACACCTTCTTTTTTTGCAGTTAGAGCAGCTGTCCTCTCATCAGAGGCTGCTGACCCACATCTCCACCTCGGGGTTGCCCACTTCACTAGGAGGAGGCCTGCCTTACTGCCACCAGGCCTGGCTGGGCTTCCGGATGGTCAGTGCACTGGGTGGGGCATAGGGTGGGTAGGCAGGCAGTCTGGCCAGCAGAGGAGGCTCCCCTGGGCTGGCTTGAGCAGCGCAGTGGCCTGGGATCCAAGATGCCTGGGACTGGCACTGTGCACTGCCCTGGTCATGCCTGCCTCTGCTCACAGCGTCTGGAAACCCTACTGCAGAGCTGCCAGGTGGTTTGTGCCCTGCTCCAGGGGGCCATTGAGAGCATGAAGGCTGTGCCCCAGCCCATGGAGTCTGGGGTGAGTGTCTCCTTTCAACACCTCCCCGAATGCTCCCTATCTTCTTCCTCTTCTCCCACGCACACCTCCACTGCCTGTTGCCCTTAATCACAGGAAGTCGGTCGGCTGCTGCGGCAGGCACGGGTCCTGATGCAGCATGTGCTAGACTCACCTCGGTTGGCATGGCTACAGTGCCAGGGAGCCTTGGAGCTGGCATGGCTGAAGCAGGAGGTTCCAGAGGTGACCCTGAGCCCAGACTACAGGTAGGTGGAAGCCCAGATCTTTCCCCAGCCCACCATATCCCATGCCAAGGACTCAGTGGCTGGCTCAGAACCAGCCAGGATTGTGGTCCTAGGACAGGGTGGAGCGGAGCTAGGCACTCAGCAGGGGCGCTAAGACATGTACCATGCACCAGGCCTGCAGTGGACGAGGTTGAGGAGCTGTATGGTCGTGTGGATGGATTGCTGCACCAACTGACCCTGCAGAGTAACCAGCGAGTACAAGCACTGGAGTTGGTCCAGATGCTGGAGGCCCAGGAGAGCGAGCTGCACCAGGTGAGAACTATCCGCCCAGGTGGGCGTCACCTCTAATCTCAAGCATCACCCCCACCCCACAGCAGTTCTCCTTTCTTTGTTTGTACTCCTCCAGATTGAAGTGTGGCTACAGCAGGTGGGTTGGCCAGCACTTGAGGAGCCAAGGGAACCCTCATTGGACATGCTGCTTCAGGCCCAAGGCCCTTTTTGGGACCTGGACCAAATTGCCCAGGTGAGTTTAGTTACTTGTTCATTGAGCACGGAGAGAGAGGGGAACGGGTTGGGGGTGGAGGGAAGGTCTTCGCAGAAATGACTGATACGAACATGTAGACATCTATGGAAAAGACCTGGGCTCGCGGGCTGCACTACCAGGCCCCGGCTTGCTGAGCCCAGTCTCTGTCTCCAGGAGCAGGTCAGGCGAGGGGAGAAACTTCTGCAGCCACTGGTTGGCTGGGATGCGGCTGAACTAGGCCCCTCTGGGGCCCGCTTTCTGACCCTGCAAGCCCAGTTGACCGACTTCTGTAGGGCTTTAGCCCAGCGGCGGCAGCGGCTGGCAGATGCTGAGAGGCTGTTGCAGTTCTTCAAGCAGGTGGGTGAGGGGTCCCATCCCTGGCTCCAGGTGGTCAGTGAAGCCAGAGGGGTGGCTGCTCCGCTCTACGACAGCTTGAGCTTTGTTGTATACCTTGCCTGTTTTCTCTTCTTGTTTTCAGTCTGACCCCAAAATCCTACCACTGAGGATGCAGCCTGGGGCCAACATTCTGTGGGGATGGGGGGAGGTAGAGGAGAAGGCTCAGCAGTCTTGGTGGGATCCTTCCTCAATGCCTATCTGGCCTTGGTGTTGCAGGCCTTGACGTGGGCTGAGGAGGGGCAGCGAGTGTTGGCAGAGCTGGAACAGGAACGCCCAGGGGTTGTGCTGCAACGGCTGCAGCTGCATTGGACCAAGCATCCTGACTTGCCTCCTGCCCACTTCCGAAGGATGTGGGCTCTAGCCACAGGGCTGGGATCTGAGGGTATCCGCCAGGAGTGCCGCTGGGCCTGGGCGCGGTGCCAGGACACCTGGCTGGCCCTGGACCAGAAGTTGGAAGCTGCTCTGAAGCCACCACTGACAGGTAGCACAGCTAGCTTGTGTGTCAGCCGGGTGCTGGCTGTACCTGCTACCCCTCCCCTGAGGAAGGCATACAGCCTTGATCGGAATCTGGGACTGAGTCTCAGAGAATCTGCCCACCACTGCCACCATGAGGCCGTTGTGGCTGCCTGCCACAGACCAGAGGCTGGAGTTGGTGCCCAGTCAGGGTCATGCCCCACCATGCCTCCGCCAGGTAGCTCTGAACCCAGGAGTCCCAACAGGTAGGCAGTGAGCAGGGCGGGGAGGGCAGTGTGGCAGGGCAGATGTCTTGGGTCCTGATTCCACCTACCTGGTAGACTCCAGCTGGTGCTGGCGGAGATGGTGGCTACAGAGCGGGAGTATGTCCACGCTCTTGACTACACCATGGAGAACTACTTCCCTGAGCTGGATCGCGCTGATGTGCCCCAGGGCCTCCGTGGCCAGCGCGCCCACCTCTTTGGCAACCTGGAGAAGCTGCGGGACTTCCACCGTCATTTCTTCTTGCGTGAGCTGGAGGCCTGTACCCAGCACCCACCCCGGGTGGCCTATGCCTTCCTGCGCCATGTAAGTCCCACAGGCCGCACAGGCCCTGGCTGATTCTGCCACGTTCAACAGAGAGCTATTGGGCATGTGCTTGGGGTCAGGCCCTATGATGGGTACAGCTATGAGCAGGACCAACTGGTCCCTGTTTTTCAGGGTGCTTTTAGTTTAGCAGAGGAGACATAAAAGTAAAAAAGATAATTCCATATTATAGTTGAGGTTAGGAGGGAAAAAACGGGATAGATAGGTGATTGTGAGTTAGCAGCAAGGCAGAGGTATCCCCTTTAGAGAGAGCAGTTAGAGAGGCCGCTTAGAGGAGCTGATGTTTGAGCTAAGGCCAGAGGGAGGGGCTGCAGTCAGAGCATTCCATCCAGAGGAAAGATCAAGTGCAAAGCCCTGGGCAGGAAAGAGGCCCAGTGGTCAAGGAAGAGAGAAGTCAGTGTAGCATAGCGTAGTGAGCAAGGGAAGGTGTAGTCCGAGGTGAGGTGAGATTAGAGCACTGCCCTCAGAGCTGTGGGAGCAGCAGAGCTGTGGGAGCAGCAGAGCTGTACGCAGGACTTCTTCCCCAGAGGGCCTGAGGGCAAGCCCCTCTCCGCACAGTGCCTCTTGCCAGATCACCCATCATTCAAAGCAGGGCACATTGGCTCTGTGTGGGGAGGCCTCCTTGGGACCTTTAGGCATTTTGGTCCTCCCAAACTGAGAGTGGTTTGGCCCCCTTGGATGCTGGCCCATTTGCACCAGGCCAAGCAGTGTATCTTTGCAGAGGGTGCAGTTTGGGATGTACGCACTCTACAGCAAGAATAAACCATGCTCCGATGCCCTGATGACCAGCTATGGTCACATCTTTTTCAGGGTAGGTGAGCCTGAGACTGTAGTGGGACGGGGGGATGGAGCAAATAACCTGAAGCTCCCTGACGGTCTCTTACGCACCTGGCAGGACAAGCAGCAAGCACTGGGGGACCACTTGGACTTGGCCTCCTATCTGCTGAAGCCCATCCAGCGCATGAGCAAGTACGCACTGCTGCTGCAGGAGCTGGCACGGGCCTGCGGGGGCACCGTGCCAGAGCTGAGTGCCCTGCGGGCTGCCCAGAGCCTCGTGCGCTTCCAGCTGCGACACGGCAATGACTTGCTAGCCATGGATGCCATCCAGGGCTGTGACGTGAGTCATCACAGGCTGTGGTGGGCAGGGGCAGTGGGTGTGAAGGGAGGGGGCAGAAGAGGCTGGGCACCCACTGGGCCCCAACTTGGCAGGTCAACCTCAAGGAACAGGGGCAGTTGGTCCGACAGGATGAGTTCACGGTGCGCTCTGGGCGCCACAAGTCCCTGCGTCGTGTTTTCCTCTTTGAGGAGCTGTTGCTTTTCAGCAAGCCTCGCCGAGGACCCAAAGGCATCGACACATTTGCCTACAAGCGCTCCTTCAAGGTAGGCCCACCCAACCCCTCCCTCTGCCCCCTGCACCCCCAGTGCCTCACTAAGCTCCTTTCCTGGCCACACAGATGGCAGACCTTGGCCTCACTGAGTGCTGTGGGGATAGCAACCTGCGCTTTGAGATCTGGTTTCGCCGTCGCAAGGCCAGGGACACCTTTGTGCTACAAGCTGCCAGCTTGGCCACGAAGCAGGCTTGGACAGCTGACATCTCCCGCCTGCTCTGGAGGCAGGCTGTCCACAACAGGGGTGGGTCCCTGCCCCATTTCACCCCACGCTCCCCTCCTTGGAGAGCTTACATTGTCCCAGAGGGGCCCCAAGGAGGGCCTAGGGACCTGGAAATACTTGGGAGGATGGAAAAGGTCCCTTAGCAGCAGCCAGCGCAGGGGAAAGAACTCCAAAGTCAGGCAGTCCTGCAATCAGTCTCAGACTGTGCACACAGTATTAACGTCTGAGCGTCAGAGGCCTCATCTTTAAAAGGAGAATTATGACACCTCATGGGATTGTTGGGAAAGGCTCAGCGCACAGGACAATCTGCAGGCTATAGGTGTACAGGAGAGACTAATATAAGGGGGAAGAGTGATAAAGGGCTGGGCTCATGTCCAGATGTCCACTCTCCACCCAGAGGTGCGCATGGCTGAGATGGTGTCGTTGGGTGTGGGGAACAAGGCCTTCCAGGACATCGCCCCTAGCAAAGAAGCTATCAACGACCGCACCGTCAACTATATCCTGAAGTGCCAAGGTAGCAGGCAGGCTGCAGGGGGTTGGGGTGAGGAGAGCTGCACAGGCAGCAACATGGACCTCTGTCAGCCCTAGCCTGCGCTCCCCTCAGGACCTTGGCCCAGCTGGGCTCTGGCCTGTCCCAACCTGACCCTCTTTCTCATACAGAAGTTCGCTCTCGGGCCTCCATTGCTGTGGCCCCATTTGACTATGACAGCCCTTACCTGGGGGCCTCAAGCTCCCTTTCTGGAGACCCTGCTTCTTGCTCTGTACTGGGGTCCCTCAACCTGCATCTGTACAGAGACCCAGCTGTTCTGGGCTTCCGCTGGCCCCTGTATTCCACCAGCTTCCCAGAGGAAGCAGTACTGGAGACTGAAGCTGAGCTGGGCAGCCAGCCATCTTTGAGTAGGTCTGGGCTTGGCCAGAGGCAGGAGGGCATGGCTTGGGGTCTGGGCCTCCTCTGCTGACAGCTCACCCAGTCTCCCTTCTTAGCTCCTGAGGACTCAGAGGTCTCCTCCCAGTGCCCGTCAGCCAGTGGCTCCAGTGGCTCAGACAGCAGCTGTGTGTCAGGGCAGGCCCTGGGCAGGGGCCTGGAGGACTTGTCCTATGTGAGTGCTATTTAGCCTTATACCCACCAGCCCTTTCTCAGCCCTGCCTGGGCCTATGGCTGCCTTGCTTTTAGGTGGAAATGGGGGTGGTAGGTCAGAGCCATTCCTCAAAGACCCCACCTGGACCCCGAGCCAGGGAAATACATGTTCATGCCTAGCTTTGCACCACAGGTCTGAGCCTGGGCTTGAAGGTGGGCAGTGGATCCAGGAGTTGCTAGATCCAAGGAACATCACCTCTCTCGGGATCTGCTATGACCAGGCCATGGGTGGCACCTGGGTCGCCTCCAGCCTACATGCACAGCCCTGTCGACTACCCTTTCTGATGTCTGTGTCATTGGAGAGATCAGCAGGGACCTCTCCAGGGGATGCTGGTTGCAGAGCCTAAATGAGCACCCTGATTCTGGGCCCCTGGTCTCATGTCCCCTTTTTCTGTCCCCATCTCCAGCTCCCACCCCAGTTGTTCCCACCCAGAACAGAGGGTGGGTGTTTGTTTCTATGCTGTAGGGTGGTGGGACATCTAGTGACTGGGCTGCCCCACCCCTCAGTAGGAATACAGGTGGGTTCCTAGCCACTGCTTCCCAACCCCTGGTCTCAAAGCCAAGCTCATCCCTGTTGGACTCTTACTCTTGCCTGCCCTGGCTCCCCAGGCCCAGCCCCTTCTTTCCTGGGTCAGTTTGGTTATATTGATTCAAAGCTTTTTGAATAGCTTTCAGTTTAAGATTATTTCACTGGTTGTAAGGTCTTTGGTGTCTCAGAGATGGAGTCCAGACCCTTGACTTGTGATTTATTCTCTGTTTATAATAAAAAATAAACTAACAAACACACCCTTGGATGGGCACACACATTCTGGGGACATCCCCGGTTAAAATGAACCTTGGCGATGGGATGGGGTGTTTGTGGGGCAGCTTCTCTGGGCACCTTAGCCATCTTGTAAATACTTGCTCAGGAGAGAGTAAGAGACAGACCTCGACAGGCCCCTCTGGATGAGCAGGTCCACACAGTGGCCATATTTCCTGGCGAAAGGCAGTGTGAGCTGGAAGGAAAAGGCTGGTCTTATTCCTGACTTCCTGGCTGGGTGCTTACTCTGGCTGTGTGGATGGGGTCCTCCTATCTGGGTGGGGGCAGGGTCAAGGCAAGGCCACCTGATGCTGTTGAGCTCGCTTCTGCCTAAAGGCGTCTCACAGACCTGTGGTTTGGAGTGGCTACCAGGGAACACAACAGAATGAATAGAGGGCCAAAAGTGCATGTTTCCTGCCACTGGTTTTCCACTTTCTAGTCGTAGATGCTGACTTCACTTTCCACTCAATAGACTAGGCATAGGATAGTAACTTGGCACTTTTGTGTTTATAGTGAAAGGTGTTATAGTAATGTACTTGATTACAGAAATGCCAGATTAATGAAAAATTAGCTAAATCTTTTTCACCTACAATGTTAAAATAAAAATGTGAATCCTAAAATTATTTTAAGGAATCAAAAAACAAAAAACCTGAGTCATTCCTTTGCCCTTATTGAACATTTTCCTTTTCTTTGTAAAAACTGCTTTAAAGCAGCTTAAGTGTAAAAGGAATGTACAAAAGTATTGACATCATGGCTGAGTAGGTGAAGTTGGTATCAGTCATTGAAAACATCTATCTGACTCCCAGTAGTTTCTCTGATTTCAGCACCCCAAAACCTTGAGCTCATATGATGTGCTTCCCTGAGTATAGTCAGGGTTGTTAGTGATGAAGGCTAAATTGGTAACATGGGAGGAAAACTACAAAAACCAGCGGCCTGCATACTGCTTTTTGACTACTCTAGACAGGTTAATTTCATCCATTGTTCCTCCCTCCCTGGGACCAGGGACTAGAGGTCTAGTTGCCTGTCTTGCCTTCTGGGCAGCACTGGCCTGGCCCTCATGCAGCAAGACAGTGTCCATCTGAGGCATCTGGAGGGTTGCCATTCCCAGTGGGGTGCAGGTGGCCCTCACCTCCACCCAGCTGTACAGATGTTCCTGGGTGTACCGGTCATCCTTGAAGCCAGTGACGGCCAGCAAGTCCACCACAAACTGCTTGGGGCTGATGTTCAGGGTCTGCCAGAAGAGCCCACAGTCAGGCAGGGCTGGGGGCAGCAGTGTGACACACATTTGCTCCCAGCCCCTCAGAGTGGGATGCAGAGCAGGGGCTTCCCTGGGCCTGCAGGAGCCGCAGAGGTCAGAGGATACTGTCACTTCAAACTGCCTCTTGGCCAAGGCTTGGCCCAGATGCTGCTGCCCTGTCTCCCTGTCCCTGCCCTTCTGTCCCTGACCTCTTCCCCTTACTCCCCTGACCCCATCTTGGCTTGCTTCCTCTTGCCTTGCCTACTTACTGTGGAGGCAAGGGGACAGTGGAGAAGGAACAGGGCCTGAGGCCTATCTCACGTACCCACAGCCGGTTGGCCAGGGAGACCACCTTGGCTGTGATGGCTTTGGGGTCCTTTTGCCTGATGGAATCCAGAATGATGTCAGTCAGGAAGCGGTGACATTTCTGTGCATAAAACATCTCTTCCCAGGACAGAGAGAAACTCAGGAAAGTCACCTCTGTGGAGGAGAGAGCGGATGTGGCCACATCTGCCACGGCTAGAGCCTTAGAGCCAGCCCGGAGTAAGGGAGAGGTGTAGGGCTTCCAAGGGAGACTGTATCCCTGAAGTACCCTGGGTGGGGGCTCAGGCATCTCCGCGAGGAAGTGCAGGGCCAGGCATGACTCCAGAGCCTTACCTCGGGGCTGGGGGCTGGCTGTGGGTAGCATGTGCCTGAGGTTGTCCATCTGTGTGGTATAGATGATGCTGTCCTCAAAGAACATGCAGGAGCCATCACTACCCACCACGGGGGGGTGGGTCACTTTGAGGATGACCCCTGTGCTGTCCACCTCACTGGCCTCAGGCAGAGACTGCTCAGGGGCAGGACTTTCTGTGAAAACAACATGGGGGGAGGGCTCTCCTTAAGCCACCTCAGAGCCCAAGCAGGGAGGAGACCTCTGGCAACAGACCAGTACAGTCAGTCACGAGCCTTTGCCTCCAGCTTCTCAGAAGTGGTACCCTGGGCTGGCAGGGGCATGTTCTGGCTGTCCTCTCTCCATTGCCCTTGAATCACTGCAAGCCAAATCCTGAATTTCAGAACTCCAAGGAACTTTCCAAATCCTCTGTTGAACTAGGACTGGTAGTAAATAGAGCTGATAACAACCCAGCTGGGGACTGGAAATCTTTGTAAAATTATGAGAGGAGCTTTTGTGGGGAGTTGCTGATGCATGCCCACTCTGAAGAATATGCTTGAGGGACTTCCCTGGTGGCACAGTGGTTAAGAATCCGCCTGCCAATGCAGGGGACACAGGTTTGATCCCTGCTCCGGGAAGATCCCACGTGCCGCAGAGCAACTAAGCCCACGTGCCACAACTACTGTGCCTGCGCTCTAGAGCCCTCGAGCCACAACTACTGAAGCCCACGTGCCTAGAGCTCGTGCGCCGCAACAAGAGAGGCCACTGCAATGAGAAGCCCACGCACTGCAACGAAGAGTAGCCCCTGCTCACCACAACTAGAGAAAGCCCGTGCACAGCAACGAAGACCCAACGCAGCCAAAAATAAATAAATAAATAATAAATAAATTTATTAAAAAAAAAAAAGAATCCGCCTGCGCATGCAGGGGACATGGGTTCGATCCCTGTTCGGGAAGATCCCACATGCCGCGGAGCAGCTAAGCCCGTGCGCTACAACTACTGAGCCTGTGCTCTAGAGCCCTCAAGCCACAACTACTGAGCCCGCGTGCTGCAACTCCTGAAGCCCACAGGCCTAGAGCCCATGCTCCGCAACAAGAGAAGCCACCGCAATGAGAAGCCTGCGCACTGCAATTAAGAGTAGCCCCTGGGGCTTCCCTGGTGGCGCAGTGGTTGAGAGTCTGCCTGCCAATGCAGGGGACACGGGTTCGAGCCCTGGTCTGGGAAGATCCCACATGCCGCGGAGCAACTGGGCCCGTGAGCCACAATTACTGAGCCTGCGCTCCGCAACAAGAGAGGCTGCGATAATGAGAGGCCCGCGCACCGCGATGAAGAGTGGCCCCCGCTTGGCGCAACTAGAGAAAGCCCTTGCATAGAAACGAAGACCCAACACAGCCAAAAATAAATAAAATTAAAAAAAAAAAAGAGTAGCCCCTGCTTGCCGCAGCTAGAGAAAGCCTGTGTGCAGCAACGAAGACCAGCACAGCCAAAAATAAAACAAATTAATTAAAAAAAAAAAAAAGAATATGCTTGAGAAACCAACTTGGGGCTCACAGGTGGGCCCAAGAAGACCCCTCCAAGCAGGGCCCAAGCCACTAAAAGGGAAAAAGACAGAATACTGTAGGAAGGACTTTGAAGGAGCAGAGGAAACAGTCCGTCATAGCAGTTCTCAGCTCACTTCCCTGGGCTGCTCCACACTTCCCCACTACACACACACCTGTCTATTCAGCCCGGTCCCCATATACCCTCCTGTCTTCTGGACTTCTCCCCTTGGATGTCCATCAGTACCTCACATGCAATGTGTCCTCTTCCCCAAGTCCTACTCCTTCTCTTGTCCTTCCTACCTCAGTAACCATCCACCCCCTTGCAATCACCCAAACCAGAAACCTGCCCCCTCCTTGGCCTGATACTTTCCTGCTTCTTCCAACTGCCTAACTTGTTTCATCTAGAATGATCTTGGCATTTCTAACACATATCCTCCTGCTGCTGCATTTCCTCTGCCCTGGAACGAACTTTCTAAATGCACACCTGACTGCTTGCTTCCTTGTTTAGAATGCTTCAGTGGCTGTCCACTCCCCTTAGGATCAGAACAAACTGCTAGGTCCTGAACCTGACCCACAAGACCTGTCCTGATTTCCTTATGTCTTCAGCCTTATCTCTTTATCACTTCATGTGAAGCCTGGTCTCCAGCTGCTAGACCCATGACTTGTGTTTCCTCAAGCACCCAAGGCTTCTCCTTCTTTCCCCTGCTGACTCCTCAGCCCCCAACCCTTCTCTGTGCTCCTATCACTTTATAGGCACTTCCTCCCATATGCCTCAAGTAGTTTCTCAAGCCCCCAAGTCATGTCAGTGTGCCTGTCATTTCTGGGCCTTCTGCTTGGCATCAGTGAGTGCAGAGCTCTAGTCCCCCTTAATCACTGACTCGCTCTGTGGTCTTGGCCAAGGTTTGCCTTCTCTGTTGTAAATGAGAATTAGGTCAAGGATGGGACAGGACTCACCTCTCTCCTTTGGCCTCTGCTTGCCCCAGTCCTTCAAGGTGACAGTTCTTTTCATGGGGAAGTATGGCTTAAAGGTTGGCTCTGGCCCCTTGTCTTTGGTTCCAGCTCCAGCCCCTGCCTGTGGGCCTGGGTCCTTCTCTGAGGCTGTGTAATGGCCTTTCCAGGAAGCTGAGGTGCTGGGCTGGGAAACAGCCTCACTTCCTGAGGGGAGCTGCAGGGTGGCTTCCTCCAAGGAGCTGCTCCGGGAGGCTGGCAGTGGCTGGAATTCCCATTGTTTGCAATTGACCATGTCCCATTCCCTTACCAGGGAGATGAGTTTTTGCATGGGGGTGACAGGAGGGTCTTTGCTTTCAGATTTCTGTGTGAGGTTGACTGTGGTGCACTTCTTCTTGGGAGGACTCTCAGGGTGGGCCCCCCAGTGTCTAGGGTTGGCACATAGGCCAGGACAGTGTGAGTATGTGCTGGGATTACCCGCCCTCTTGGCACCTCGGCATAGGGACACCTGGATTGTCCGGAAGTACTGCTCAGCCTCCTCTATCTGGCTGGACCTGGCCAGGGACCCCTTGGCCTTGTTCCGTGGAGTCCTGTCATTGCAGTCTTGGAACTCCATAGGCATGCAAGCTGTGGTCTGGAGAGGGAGGGCACAGCAGCTCTGGGCATGTTGTGCTTCCACATCGAAGCCTTACCCAAGATCTCATAAGCTGGGTCTCTAAGACTTCACTTGCTTACCCAGAACAATCCCATCCCCCACATGGGTCTTACATTTGAGATTTGCTCAGTCTGAGTGGGGGTGGTACCAGCCCAGGGTCCTTTCACACGCCAAAGGGACATATCAGCATCCCAGGCCACAGGCAGCCAGCATTTCCTTGTGTCTCCCTCAAGGTTCAGAAACCAGTCACTGTGCCAGGAGCCACGTAGGCCCGGCTCTTTCATTTTGCCACGCCCCTCAGTAGCGGTCTGCCCTCTGAGCCCTGTGCTGGTGTTCTTTCAGGACAACACCAAACCAAAAAATGCTGGGACTTACTTCTTTGGCATCTCTACTGAACTCCACCAGTGACCCTGGCCCTTCTGTCACCACGTGCAGCCTTCTGATGGGAAAAACTTCTTCATTTCCAGATTCTTTCTCCTGGATCCATGACCTGCAGACTCCAAGAGGGTTTGGTTAGTAAGCAGAAGCTTCCACTAGTCCATCGACCACGTCTGCCCTTTGGCTGGGAGTTAACTCTAGGCAGCAGGGGAGAAGGGGCTTAAAAGGGTTTTGCTTAGGTCCCTGCCCAATCCTGGGCCTGCTCCACCCCCTTAACCCTAAGGAGAACAGGTCCTACTGGGAGGTGAGACTTAGGACAGGATTCCCAAGAGGAATATAAAGGTTCAAACTTTAGAACATGGTGTCAGGAGCAGTTTCCTTACTTGTATGCCTCACATTGGATAAGGGCTTCTGAGAGGGATGGGATGTGGTATTCCTCCACCTCCTGGCAGAGGAGGGGCCATTCCCTGCAAATGACAAGGAGATGTCACACTGGGCATCTGGGGTGGGAGTGTGGGTGGGGTTATAAGCCTCCAGAGCTGCTGCCTTGAACAGCAGTTCACATGTTGGAAATAATATAATCTCCCTGAAGGCTACAAACTCAAATTTCCTTCTTGAAGAGGGATGGGGTTTCATTATATGATTTCCTTCCTTCACTCACTTAAATTCAGATGGTAAAAATAGTTTTCCAAGTCTCAGGAAGTTGAGAATGTGTCGAAACATTTGGCCATCCCCGTGGATCAGGAGGGTCTGTCCATATGTGATCCAGTACACTCTCTGAGGGTTGGACAGCAGTTCTGGATACTGCAAAGGGTTGGACACCAGACTCTTTTTAGTCTGTTAGTCAAAGGGCTACATCCTTATTAAGGGGCAGGTCAGCCTTCTCTTCGTTTTCCTAACCATTCTAGAGCAGTGGCTTTGGGATTTCCATCTCCCTATCTTGTTGGCCATAAGGAGCCATAATGAGGAGCAGAGCATCTAGGGAGAAGCACATCATCTCTGCTTCAAGTTTTGCTGGCTCCTAGACCACTCTCTTGAGGCATCTGGAACCTCACCCTATGTCCTGCTCAGTCCAGGCCCCTCAGACTGGCCTCATCCCTACCCAAACTCCTAAAGGCCTTCCCAGAATGCTGCTCATACAATAAAAGCACTTTGGGCCATGGAGCAGAGGGAAGGTCCTTGTTTTAATCAGGTGCTGAAGGCTGTGTGAGGGTCAGGTGACAGATTCTTCTCAGCCGCAGAAGCCAAAAGGAGAGGAGGGCAGCCTCAGGCCAGCAGTACCTTCAGCAGGGTCTGCAGGGTGGTTGCATACCAGTGGCTTCCAACATAAACTTTGACGATCTGTTGGGGGGAATACACAGTGATTTCTGCCATCCACTCCTCATCTAAGGAAACCAATGAGAGGGAACACATCATGTGGCCAGAAGGGAAATTAGGTAGGGCATTTTGTCTATTACATGTTAAGACACAATATCTTCATCAGTCATATTCTGTTGCCTAGTCTGAGAAGCAGCAGAAATCCCTGACATCAACCTTTTCTGCTCCTCAGGCCTTCCCTGTGGCTCACCATATGGTTTCCTGGGTGTCAAGGTGGGTTTAGAACAGCAGCTTGGAGGGTCAGCTGGTGACTCTGGGTTGGGGGAGGGCCACCAACCCCAAGGGCACTGCTGTTCTTCCCCTGGCCCACCTCTCCCAAGAAAGCTTGGCTGATGTACCTTTCTACCTACCTTGCTAACTGCTTCTGGTTTCTGGCTGGGTGTGAAATTTTCCACATGGCCACTCAGACCGGAGCTAGGAGTCCCTCTGTATGTTTCTGCTTATGGTTTGGCAAATATCATAGAGCCAGCCTCTCATCAAATCACTGTCACTTCTACAGAGACCAAGCCTCGAGGTATGTCTGGAGAATGGGGCTTTATTCTGGGAAGATGAACTCATGACCCTTTTCCTGGGGTGACTAGATTTAGGCTTTGTTCTGTATTAAGAACCAGTTTCTAATGAGCTTTGTAATGAATGAAGGGTATATAAATAGATGATATAACCAAGAGGTATATAATTAGATTGTGAACCTCATGAAGATAGAAACTGGGTCTGTTTTGCTCTCTTCTGTACCTCTAGTGTTATCTACTGTCCTGGTATATGGTGGGTGCTCAAATACGTACTGAATGTTGCTGAATGATAGTAATATAGCATAAATTGATCTAAAACACTTTTTGTTAGGAAACAGTTACAGGCAGCTGGTGAAACAACATTGGCTTTAGACTCAGATTTAAATCCCAGCTTGACCACGATTTAGTAATATAAGCAAGTTACCTCCCTGAGCCTCTGCTTCTTTTGTTAAATGGACCCAGGGATCATTCTTCCCTGGATGGCTGCGAGGACCAAATGGGCATAGCATCGGCTCCCAGAGCCAGAGCAGGCATGCCCTTGGGGTCCCATGTGGCCCCCCAACTGGGTCAGTCTGCACTGCTCAGCCTGGACTACTTGAGGCTACCTGTGGGCTTGGAATGGGGAGGGGTCACCTAACATGAAAGTTTCCTTTTAGGCGAAACCCACAGATGTTAGTCTAGCTTTCCTTTTCTGTTCCATCTACAGTTCCTGGTTCTAGCCAGCCTTATCTTTCCTCTGTGATCCCCTAGACCCTCCTCTGATGTTGAATTCAAACTGAGAAGCTTCTTTATTTACTGAGCACATCCATGGGTGCCAGAGTCCTTGGCTCCAGATGAGTCTTCAGAGCCACTTTCATTGGCTCATAGGTGATGTCCCTCTTGTCCAGGAAGGCACAGAGCTCGTACACTTCAGAAATGGTCTCAGTCAGGGGCAGCCGGCAAGTCCCCAGCCAGTTCCTGCCCAGAGGAAAGGCCTGTCACAGAGAGCCTCAGCACTGCACCCCAAGGGAGTCCAGCCTGTCAACCTTCCATGTCTAGAATGTCTTGCCCTAACACTAACTCAAGCCTGTGGCCACTAACGTCATTTCCTTAACTGGTTTCTGGTGATGTCTCATAGTGGGGTATACTTGGACACATAGGCTCACCCTTTTGGAGCTGAGCTTGACCTATTTCAGCAAAGCCCTCTAAATTGACTAATTGCAAGCCTCCAAGCCCTGTCTCAGGTTCCAGAATCCAGGCCAGGGCCCAGTCACTCCACTTTTGCCCCCATAAATATCTGCCCAAGACATCTCAGTCACTATGTGGCAGCCTGTCACAGTTTGGGAGATTACTGATACCTTGTATGCCCAGGAAACCCCCCACCTCCAAAGGCACTTGTCTTTGCCCTCTGTGCCCTGTGACATCAGGGGTGGGACATCTCTGGGAGAGATGGATGGTGTGGGCCACAAATGACAGTTTTGGGGTAAGACAGTGTTTGGGGTTGGCTGACCCTCTCCCCAGGTGCTCAGGAAAACCCATTTCTATCTTTAGTTTTGGTACCAGTGTATTTTGTGAGCCTAAGAGAGTTGCTCTACTCTGAACCTGTTTACCTTTCTATAAAACAGGATTAGGGGCTTCCCTGGTGGTGCAGTGGTTAAGAATCCACCTGCCAATGCAGGAGACACAGGTTCGAGCCCTGGTCCAGGAAGATCCCACATGCCGCGGAGCAACTAAGCCCATGCATCACAACTACTGAGCCTGTGCTCTAGAGCCCGCGAGCCACAACTACTGAAGCCCGTGCACCACAACTACTGAAGCCAGTGTGCATAGAGCAGGTGCTCTACAACAAGAGAAGCCACCGCAATGAGAAGCCCATGTACTGCAACGAAGAGTAGCCCCCTCTCGCCACAACTAGAGAAAGCCCGTGCACAGCAACGAAGACCCAACACAGCCATAAATAAATAAATAAATAAATTAATTAATTAAATTAATTTAAAAAACAGGATTAGAATCCATGCCCCTGCACTAATGGGAACATTCTGAGCTCATCCCGCAAGGCAGAGGCCAGGTATCACCTCCTCCAGGAAGCCTGCCTTGCCTTGCTTCTTGGGGGGGGGCTCACCCCTGGCTCTGACTTTCTGTGTGTCAGAGAGCCTCCCAAGGGTTGTGGGGAGGACCTTTGAAGGAGGGGGACTATCCAGCACCCTAAGTGTTGTGACTGGCCTGGTCACCTCAGACCTAGCACAGGGCAAGAACCAGAGCAATGGATTACAGAGGATGGAAATATGAAACGGTGTGAGACCTTTGAACCTTGGGAACCTTATACCTTGGCACCAGGCCTCTCCTCTGAGGCCCAAATTTGGTGGTGCTGGTGTGGGTAGTAGGAGTGGCTAAAATGATCAGTTTGTCCCCAAGGACACTACTTTCTCTGGCTCATGGGCAGGGCCCCAGGTTGGTTCCTCGAGAAAGGTAAAGCTCAGCCTGAGTGGGACCAAGCTGTGCTCTGAGGAGGGCCTTACTTAACGTGCTGGAAGAGGACCCCGTTCCCAGTGATGTACAGTCTACTTCCATCCAGAGTGCTCTCGATGCGGAGCTGTCCCAGTGCGGAGTCTGGGTACTTGACAAGCAGACCCAGGGCCATCACGTACAGTGGCTTCACAGACTCTAGGCCTGCTGCACGGCTCCCCTTCCCAGGGCTTGGAGGAGGACAGGAGGTCCGGGAACAGCCACCTGTGCCAGAGAGAAAGGGGTGACTCCTAGATCCCTCATGGTCATAACTGTATTGGAAGCTTTGGGTCTTGCTTCCTACTGCTGCCTTAAATCAGTAACTAAAGAGACTTTGAGGGAGCTTATTTCCTTGCACAGCCAAATCTGGATCTGCTCGAAATCAGTATAGTTCTTCTTATATTCAGTCAGGTTTAGAGGTCAAAACTATTTGTTAAGAGGCGGGGTGGGTATGGGGGTAGATTAATTAGCTGTATCACTAACATTTGAATTTCAGAATACCAGCCATCTGGCCCCAGCCTCTGCAGGAATTTCCCTTAGTTCCAAGCTCTGCTCTAATTATCCATGGGTAAAGAATGACAACCATAGCATAGAACCTAATGTGCATTACAGGCTTCCCGGATTCACAGTCCCTATCACTCTTGGGCAGAATTTTCCCCGGAGACACACTGTGTAGTGTTACTTTCAGGTTGGATATTTGTATTGCGGGCTCATGGGTGAAACCTTGTTCTCCTGCAGTGGGCACAATGCACAGTCTACAGGACCCTGTTCCAGTGGCAACTGTGGGCCAGTCGCAAGCTGCCAGGTGATTTTCATGGGTCATCTCCAACCCTACAAGAGGGGTAGTACTCTCCTCTTATCACAGATGAGAAAACTGTCCTGAGAGGCCAGTTAAGAACCTTGCCCCAAATAGCAAAGCTAGGTGGGGCACAGCTGAGATTTGAGAGCACCTCTACCTCCAAGGCTACGAGAGCTGTTTCCCTCAGTTATGGTGCTTTATAAAAGACAAAAAACATGCTTTGTGTTTGGGGGCTGCTTTATGGCTTACAGAGCCCGTCCACAGGCACGCTTCCCTTCCAACTTCACATAGCTCTTGTGCAGCATGCACCACTCTACTCATCTCTCTGACCCATGTTCTCTGAAGGAACAGAAGTCTTTGGGGGAGAGGTTTGAACTTACACCCTTTGAAGTGGGTTGTAAGATCCCAAGACAGGCTCCTGAGGCCTGCAGCAGGATGCCACTACCCCCAAATAGGATAGGACACCACTTGCCTGGGGAGGAGTCTGGGAGAGCTGGCCTAAAAGTAGGGAAAGCCTGATTCCCATGGAATAAATATCTGGTGACACGCAGGCCAAACTTCACATGTGCAAGACAGTTCTATATATTCTCAGAATGCCAGCTGAGGCCACACTAAGGTAGCTAGCTCCTGCAACATGCACAGTAGCTTCCATAGACATGCAGGATTTGGGAAATGGGATGGTTAAAGGCAAATAAAAAATATGAGGAGCAAATTGGAATGAGGTTGGGCTGGGAACTTGAAGGCCTGGACCAGGGTCAGGAAGTGTCAGGAGCAGGCAGAAACAGGCACAGCAGCCAGGGATTTGAAGTAGGGGGGACAAAGGAACTGGGGGGGTGTGTGGGATAACTGAAGTCCTATGGGGAATTTCCCATGCCCTCCAGCTATGCCTGGAAGAGGAAGGATGGGAGTGGCAGGTAGGGGTTAGTTACAAGTTCCCAGTTGCTTGACACATCCACAAGGAGGGCAGACCTCCCCTGACCTTGGGAAGCCGGGCCTCAGGCCCAACTTCCCTCCCCTGGACACTCTGGCCCGGTTTCCCCACCCAGGCTGGGCTGAGCTGCCTACAGGTCAGTGGCAAGACTGAGCAGACAGAGGGCACACTGGGTTTCAGACTGAAATTTCTCTTCTCAGATTCTAAGTCAGCCAAAACACCCACTTCTCTCACCACCATCCAAAGCCCAAAGTGGTTGTAGGAGGAAAGATGTTTGTTTTTGGCTTTTCTGGCTAAAGCCCAGACTGCCCCAGGATGTCAAGGGGAGGGCAAGGTTCCCCTGGTGACATACCCGTGTTCATTCGGTACAACCTCACAGCTTCACTGAGCTCAGGGATTTCCAGAATTTCCACTTCTGCTTCTAACACATCTATGTTGGAGAAATTATCTGGTAGTAAAATCTTCTGTGAGCGGAGAAAATTCACTTGAAAAACAAAGGGAAACAAAATGGGTTAACAAGGTTATTTCTGATCTAATTGTAGGTCCAGGTTTTGGCAGGTTTTTGGTGCTACAACTTATCCTAGGCGCTCCTTATTCCAAAACAATTTCTAAACATACCTGGTTAGATTAGCTTTCAGTCTGTGGTTTTCAAGGTGAAAAACCCCAAATTACTTTGTTTTCCTGTGTCTGAGTCCGTGGGTGTGGCTTCCCATGGCCTGGCCTGGGGCTCCCAAGCCAGGCCTTCCTGGTGAGCACACTGGCCCTGAGACTTACCCTGTGAGTCTTGACCCAAGAGCAGGTCATTCCAAAAGAGGGAGTTGTCTTGCCGCTTAGAGAGGAAGGGCCTGGCCGAGCCTGGGTTGGCAGGTGGCTCTTGCAGTTTGTCCCTGCCTGGACTGCAGTGTGGGAGGCAGAGATGGAGCCAACGCTACTGTCCTGTGTGAATCAACTTGGAGATTCAGAAGCACATTATAGACAACTTTCCAGGTGACTGTGACTATGAAAGGCTGGGGTTCCAGGCATTTGGTCCCCAGTACAATTTGGGTGTTTCCTGCCCTATTCATATAGGCAGCAGCAGCATCTTGGAATCAGTTCAGTTCACACCCCACCGGAGCCTGTCCTGGTGGAGGAGGGAGGCTCTCTTCTGTCCAGGCTTGAAGATCTCATCCCTCCTTAGGCCACTAGCTCAGGTGGACAATTCTACAATGATTCTGGGGAACCTTTCACCATCCACCCTTTTTCCCTTTTATCCTGAGTTTAGTGGAAGTGAGAGGAGGAAGGGACCATCCTTTGAAACAACCCTATTCCCTCATTTTATGGTGAGAGGAACTGAGGTCTAGAGCCCAGCTGGATACATAAAGGCAGAGAGATAAGTAGTTTGGAGTCCAGCTCAGGGCCTTGCCCTTTACACCGACTCTTGTGGCCCGTGACACCACTGCAGCTAGTTTCCAGTGCCCCTTTACACCCAGGCCATTCCAAAATGAACAGGGAATAAAATAGCCCTGAGGCTAGTGGGAGTCTAATGCTGGGAATCCATTTGCTTCCAGGAAGACTCTGTCATGCTTCCACCAGCTCTGCCCAGGGAAGCTCCTGAGGCCCTAAGCCCCAAGCTGGGCCTCCAAGGGGTGTGGGGTTAGGAGGGGTGGATGGGTCCTATCAGCCTGCCGCCACCTCCCACCCCCCCTCCCCCCACTACCCCTCCCCCAACCCCCCCGGATAGAGCAATCACCAATGAAGCGGAACTCGCTGCACTCGCACTCGATGAGGGCCACGGTCTTAGCCAGCCACAGCAGATTGTCTTCAGTTACCAGGCTTGGATACTTGGCCACTAGGTCTAGGGGCAGGAAGCAGTAGTGCACTTCCTCTTCTGTGTCTAACAGTGGTGTATCCATAAGTCCCAAAGGTGCCTTATCATGTAGGCCTGGAGGAGAACGTGCAGAGGGGCGTCACCACCTCCCAGAGGCCAGGGCTCTCAGAAGTGGGCAGGGCTCTCATTGACCCAGGGGCCCCAGAGGAAGCTGAAGAGATCACCCCAGACATGGTCCCTGCCAGATACCTCCTTCTTCTCACTCACGCTTTTCAGATGTAACCCTAGGTTTGGCAGAAGTGTGGTGGGGAGCAGGGCATGGAAATCTAGTTTTTCTGCAGTGAAGGGCAGTGGGACATGTGAAATTTTGGCTTATATACTCAGTCATTAAATTCATACTGGTTACCTATTTGTTTCTTTTTAATTGATCAAACCAACCACAGATAAAATAGATGACCTACAGATAAAATAGATCCTTTTGACTCTCCCGAAATCTCAAAACCCATCAATAATCATGAATGGCTATTCTGGTGTCCCAGGTAGGTCGATCTATGCTGCAAGGCGCCCACCAGACAGTGATCATTTGGAGACATTCCTTGTGTGGTGGTTAGAGGTGACTTGAAAGTATGGTGGAGTGCCCTGACCAATAGGACGGGGTGGAATGCAGCCCAGCCTTGCCCAAGTGAAACCAGCAGGCAGGGGAATGAACATGGAGAAGGATGTTTAGTTCCAGTGAGTAAGAAGTCATGGAGAGGGCATGTGGCAGGTACAAGCTCAAAGGAGATGACAGGAAGGTAGAGAAATCATCCAGAACTAGTTCAGAAATCAGGGCACTCTCTGGATTGAAGCCACTTCTGTTAGAGTGAGAAGGGAAGCTGGTCTGGGCTTCAGAAAAGGTCAGCCTGTGGTTATACCTGTGAAGGCTGGGCTTTTTATAGGAAATTCTGAGGGTTTGCTGATACACTTCCACGTTCGCCAGTAGTTCAAAGATGCTCTCTCGGCAACAGGTATGTCTGCAGGCCTCACACGTAGATGGTGTTTCCCTTCCTTCAGATTATCTAGAGTCTGTGAGATAAAGAAGATTATTGCTATGAAAATTTTAAACCAAGTAACTATCTACCAATTCTAGGGTAAAATACCATGAAAAATAGCTTGTGACTTACTTTGGTAAACTGTTTTGAAATAGTCACTCACAAAAATGTAAAAATGTAGGTCTATAAGATGATATGCTGATATTCAAAATATCAATGACTATTTCTTTTCTGATTTTGAAACAATTTTTTCTGGATTATAATTTTATGTTGATTGATAGAAATTTATCTTATGCAATCTTAAGAGTAATTTATATTTAATAATTAAAAACTTAAGATTTTATGCTATCATTTCTCCTCAAGAGTTCAGAAACCCTTTTGACCTGTTATAATTGTGATCTGCTTATTGTTTGTGCTCATCCTAATCCTGGAATGTGATTTAAGTAGGGAAATGGAAGTGGCACTGAGCATCACACTTTTCAAAGCACTTTTACCTACATTTGCTCATTTACCCTGACACAGCTCTGTGAGATAGATGTGGTGTTTGCATTCCCACTTTGCTGATGAGACAGTTGCAGTCAAAGGATCTGTGAGTTGCCCAAGCAGTCTTCCAAGTCCAGAGCTTCTCCACTTGAAGGAGCAGGTGACCAGGGGTGGGCAGAGGCTGGAATGGAGCACCCCAGCTAGGTTGGGCTGAAGCCCAGGGTAGAGTCTTCATGCTGCTCACATTCAGGGATCTACCCTTCCTAAAAAGTCCTGCACAGGGCGCAGATTACCATAACATTAAGCCCATTTTTTCTGTCCCTTCCTTAGAAGAAAATAGTATTTTCCCAAGAAATTTTTGGAAATAGCTGGAAAAGTAGTCCTCTAAAGGCACCACATGACCAGTTCTTTCTCTAAGAGCCTCAAAATGGACAGAACACCTCAGATGCAGTATGAAACTAATAAAAGAACCTGCTTAGCTACACAGGTGAAGCTCTTGTGAAGCTGCTCAAGGGAATCCTGAGCTTTGAGAAGAGCCCTCTGGTGGCCATGGCTATAAACTGCACCCTCATAACTGCTTAAGGTCTGTAAAAGGAGAGGACCGGAGCGGGTAATCTTCCCCACTTTGGGTGGCTGATGTATTTGTGGAAGGACTGGACAATGGCAGGGTCATGGGGAGTGCTTTCCTGGAGGCACTGACAATGGAGGAGAACAGTGCATGCGTGAAACAGCAGAAGTGAGTCTGTCATTCATTCATTTGAGAAATACTTGTACAACATCAGGGCCACAGTCAGATACTGTGCCTGGATCCAACAGTTTACATATACTGAGATAAGAGGCAGCATCAGTTATGAAGTTTCAGGACCTCCAGGAACTCTGGGATTTCTTTCGACAGCATTAGAAGGGGACCCAAGCTTTCTTTCTTTTTTTTTTTTTTTTTTGACCCAAGCTTTCTTGTCCCTCTTTGCTCAAGACTGCACACGACTTTAGCTTCTATGTCAAAGTGTAGCCGTTCTCAGGAGGAAAATCAGTGAGAGGTGGATTTCCGTATGAGGGAGTAGTTGGTCTTGGGCAAAGAGGAATAAAAATGAGGTGCCAGGAAGGTTACTGAGAGGCTGGAACAGATTCTGTATCAGTGGGTAGGCAGGATTATTGAGTTAAGGTGAGGGATAATAGCCTGGCAGTATTTGTGCTGTGAAGCAAATAAAGGAAAATGGTGACTGTGCACAGACGGGACAGGACAGGGTCGGGGGGACAGTAGGTAGGGATATATGCTCAGCCACCTGCTTCTCTGCCTTGAATGTGGCTTTGTTTAAGGTGTATGGAGGTTGAGGGAGTGTGTGAGGTGAATTTAGAGCAGTAAACAAGAGCCAGAGAGTGAAGAGCTCTGTCAGCTGGGCTGAGGAGTATATCCCCTGGTTAAGAGAAGCCATTGAAGGATTCAAAGCAGGGACTGTGATTTGAATGATATTCACACCATCTCCACCCAGTCAGCCAGCAAGTCCTAGGACTCCATCTTCTGCTCTTGGCACCACCCCTTCTCTCCTCTCCCTTCCCCCAGTCCTGGTCTCCTTGTCCCCAGGCCCTCTCCACTCAGTGATCTTTCAAACAGGAAAATGAGTCCAAACCACTCCCCATCCTAAAAATCTTCAGTGCTCCCCATTACCTATGGGATCAAGTCCAAATTCTCCTTAGCAGTGCATGTAAGCTCCTTCACAATCAAGGACCAGGAGCAGGGTATACACGAGCAATACAAGGGCCTTGAACTCAGACAGACTGGGGTTTTAATCTTGACTCTGTCACTTAAGAGCTAACATTTACTGCTCAGGCGCTTTTAAACTGAATCCTCCTAATGTCCCCCAACTCACAAAGTAGGCTCTAGTACTATCACTCTCTTTTAGCAAATAGGAAACAAGATCCAGGAAGAGAAAGAGTACTCAGTGCCCCAAGTAAGTGGAGATGCTAGGACTGGAACCCAGGATGATAGAGCCTGTGCTCTTAACCACTTTTCTTAACCAGCTGCCTCCCATTTGTCACTTAACCTCTGCAAGCCTCAGGCTCCTCACATGCAAAGTGGAGACAGTAAAATCTGGAAGATGTTGTAAGGATTAAAGGAAATATTATGTTAATTTCCTTCTTTTTAGTGGTCAAATCTCAAACTACCTTTCCAGCTTCATCTGCCACCATTCTTTCTGTCTCCACCCCAACATCTGTGACATTAACTGCATACAACTCCAAAGACACACCATGTTCAGTGATACCTCCTCAACTTTATGTATGCTGTTCCCTCTTCCCAGAATACCTCTCTCCTCCCTTCCCTGCCTGAAGGGCCTGGAGCCTCCCCCAGCCAGAGTGGTTCATCCTCCCCCTCTGTTCCCACAGACCCCTGCAAACTTTTCTATCTCAGCCTCTTGCTTGGTTTCAGGCCTGTCCGTCCCCCTCTACCGAGGCTCCTGGAAAAAGGACTGGATTGATGCATCCCCAGCTTCTAGTCTAGAGCCTAGTATGTAGTAAGTGCTCAGAACCGCTGTGTTGAATGAAAGAATGCATAAAAATGGAGGGCTGGAGGGCTGAGTCCTCTGGAATGAAAAGCAAAATGAGACATGGGGGAGCCAAAAGGAGCTGGCAGAGAAGCAGACTGCACTCATAAAAACTGAGAAAGATGGTGAGAATCCAAAACCATAGGAAAAGCCAGCACAGGATTACAATGGGCAGAGACCAGAGAGATCAGAGGACAGTGGAGGCAGCAATTCCAACTTGGGAGCTGGAGTCCAGAGGGAAGATCTAATGGGGTGAAGGACAGGGATGAAGGAGGAGATGGAGACAGGATGACAGGAAGAAAGGGCTCAGCTTGGGTCTGATTGGTAATGGATTGAAAGACATTGGGTGAAGTAGCATGAAAAGGAAGTGAAACTAGGGAGAGCTTGCAAGAGACAGCATATCATTCCAAGCCTATCCTAAGCTAACCGAATCACAGGAACCTGAACCTGCCATTTACTTTATCTGCAGATTCAAATCCCGAGATTCTCAGTGGAAGAAATAGTGGTGCCCTTGAACAACTCTAAATCAGCCACTGGGGAGGCGACATGTTGGGGGAGGGAATCCCTACCTGGGAGAACAACCTGTTTGAGGATGGACCTAGAAGCACTATTTGGAGGTGCTCTTTGGTACGCAGGTGTGTCCTTTGGGGCGGGTCAGTAATGAGAGTCCAACTAGCTTGAGAGATGTACTAGTTGAGGGAAGAATGATCTAATTTATAGAAATGAAATATCCATTTCCTGCTACTTCCACTAATGTAAAGTGTAAGCAGTACCATTTTCCCCCAAAAAAGGTGTGTTTGACAAATCTTGAAAAGGAAAAAAAAAAAAACAAACACAAACAAGTAAATCTACGAAGATCGCAATTCCTGCCACTCAAGACATGCTGGAAGCATTAGGCCCAGGAGCCTCAACTAGGTTTTTTTCTAAACTTTCTCAGCCAATCCTTGCTCTGACTTCTAGAAATACAAGGCCTTCTTCTCATGGGGAGCCATTTGGGTGCTGTAAGAATCCATGGGAAGCATCCCTTAACCCCTTCAACATGCTTTGTTGGTCTCAATAACACCTACTTATTTATTTACTGTCTGCCAGTCTCCCCTAATAGATATAACCTCCAAGACCATGAGGACCCTGCCTGTTTTGTTCTCTGCTGTATTTGCAGCACCCACAATAGTGTCTGTGGGATCTCAATATATTTTTGTGGAATGAATGAATGAATGAGTGAAGAGCACTTCAGAGAGCCCATGCTTCCAGCTGTCCTTTGGCTTTGCTGACTGAAGTTGCCACAGAGCATGTGGCTGGTCTTCTGTGGACTTCAATTCCCTTTTTTTCTGCCTGAATATTACTTCTGGTACTTTTACTCTTCATATATTATGACCCAGAAAGTTATTAGAGGGAGGGTTTCTTTAGGGAAATACAGACCTGAATTCAAATGGCTACTTGCTAGCACAAGGATAACTGATGTTGCTTTTGGCCTAGATAATAGTGAAAAAATATGTCAATCAGAGGCAACATAAGACTGATGGCACAGGGGCGAGTGTGTGTGTGTGTGTGTGTGTGTGTGTGTGTGTGTGTGTGTGTACGGTTGCCAAAAGATGGCTGACAAATGCCCTACTGGCAGAGCCTTGGGACTTAACGGAGGTTTTCCAAAGCAGCAGCAGTGCTCAGAGATGCCTTATGCTCTGATGTGGGCTGTTGGAAGGAATGTGATGGTAAGAGAGCTTGGGGAAGATTGCAAATCTCCAACTGCTTTGTAAAGACAAGGAGGGCCAGCACCACTTGGAAGCTCAAAGGAAGCAAGGCCGGTAGAACAAAAGGATATTCAGAACAGCTGCTATCAGCCAAACAAGCTAAATAAGACACACCTATCAGCGTCTCAAACCTGCCCCTCCACTGCCAGCTCCAGCCCCCTCACCCTGAAGTAGATTCAGCCTTCACAGATCATCTTGGGTATATCATTCAATGTTCTCTCAGCAGATATTTATTAAACACCTGTTACACAGGCCCAGTACTGTGAGAGATGCTGGGAATGTGAACATGAAAAGAATACAAGCTAGCGCGGGAGAAAGACATATGAATACATGGTCTCAACAGAATTAGCACTGATCTGAGAGCAGAGAGGCAAAACTCTACCTGGAAATGTCAGGCTAGTCTTCCAGTGGGCCTCATTTAGGCTAAATCTTGAAGGGGAAGCATTCTAGAAAGAGGGAACAGCAAGTGAAAAGGTGCGGAGAGAAAGCATTTAGGGTGCTCAGTGACATGCCTGAACACTGAGGGGTGTGTGTGTGTGTGTGTGTGCGCATATGTGCATGCGTATGTGCCCATGCATGCATGTAGGTGTGTATATGTGTTGGGATATGAGTCAGGACAAGCAGATGGGCTGTCCTGTGAGGAGCCCTGATGCCATGTCAAGGCATTTACACTTGAGCTGTCCACTTACCCATATCAACAGATGAGCTACACTGTTGGGATAAATATCTGCTGTTTACATAATCTTCCTTTACAAGATCACAGTGGTAATCTGTCTTCACATCATGAGTAATAGGAAATGTGAGACTCGTCAGTGGTCTGTTTTCTTAAAAGCATCATTTGTGTGATCAACATAAAAACTCTCTGGCTCCCTTGAGCACAAGGAATGCAGGCGTTTTTGGGTTGCTTGCTGGTAGCCGAACACTCACAGGTGGAACGATTTAAGTTTCCAAACTTAGAAGTCCTCAGAAGGCAGTGAAAAAGGAAACACAAGTAGCATATACTGTCAACATACTAAGTCCTCGGTGGACTTCAAGGGGGCAAGTAAAAGGGAATCAACAGTCTGCCATGAACCTTGAACCCTTGTGAATTACCCTGAAGAAAAATTTCACACTCTGCAGTAGCAGCTATGACTCACAACCAAGCTGATAGCATATGAGAGGCTTGGAGCAGCTTACATTTACACAAAGGGGACTTCCCAAATTACACAGAAGGTCCTAGGAAGCACTGTGACATTAATGTACAGACCTGTAATGACTAGTTTATATCTCCCCTGTGAACAAGATATGACATTCCTAAGCATCCAGGCTCATGGATTTACATACCAACTTTGGTGACTCCAAATTTATGTCTCTAGACCTGACTGCTTCCATGAATTCCACATCTATACATCTGGCTGCCTCCTCCCCATCACCACTTGGATGTTTGACAAGCACCATTTTCTTGCCTCTCAAACTTAATACATTCAAATCCGAACTCCTGATTTTTCCCTCTGAGCCTGCACCTCAGAATCCATCTTTCACCTGATTGCCCAGGATACAAACAGAGGAGTTATCCATTCTCTCTCACTCTACCTCCAATTCATCAGCAAACCCTATCAGTCCTGTCATCAAGACATATCCAGAATTTGAACACTTCTAAATCCACCATTACCACCTTAGGCCAAACCATCACTATCTTTCATTTGAATGCTTCAGGAGCCTCCTAACTTGTCTTCCTGCTCCTCCCATGTCCCAGTAGAGTCTAGGCCAGGGGTCAACAAAATTTTTTCTGTAAAAGGCCAGATAGTAAATATTTTAGGCTTTGAGAATATAGTTCCTGTTGCAACTATTCAACTCTGTATTGTAGCTTGAGAACAGCTATAGACAATATATAAACAAATAAGCTTGGCGTGTTCCAATAAAAGTTTGTTAATGAACACTGAAATTTGAATTTCATATAATTTTTATGTGCCACAAAATATTTTTCTTTTGATTTTTTTCAACCATCTAAAACTGTAAAAGCAATTCTTAGCTCACAGGTTGTACAAAAAAGGTAGTGGGCTGGATTTGGTCCATGGGATGTAAATAGTTTGCTGACTCCAGGTCTAATGTTAAGCCAGAAGTTAATGATGTTTTTATAGCTCTATTGAAATATATTTCATATTATATCTAATGTGAATAAATTTTATATTATATATAAATGATAAAATTTACTCACTTATACAATTCAATGATTTTAAGTATGTTCACAGAGTTGTGCAACCATCATCACAATCTATTTTAACATCATAAAAAGAAACCCTGTACCCATTTACAGTCCACTGCCTATTTTTGCTCACCCTATCCTTCTCACCCCATACCTTGGCCTTAGGCAACCACTAATCTACTTTCTGTCCCTATTAACTTTGTGTATTCTGCACATTTTATATAAATGGAATCATACAGTATATGGTCTTTTGTGTCTGACTTCTTTCACTTAGCATAACATTTCAAAGTTCATCTTTGTTGTTATGTGTATCAGTACTTCATTCCTTTTTATTGACAAATAATAATCCATTGTATGGATATATCATTTTGTTTGTCTATTTATCAGCTGATGAACTTACAGGTTGTTTCCACTTTTTGGCTATTATGAATAATGCTGCTATGAACATTTGTCTACAAGTGTTTGTGTGGACATCCTGTAGGTTTTAATTTCTCTTGGGTATATATGTGGGAGTGGAACTTCTGGGTCATAATGATATGTTTAATTTTTTGAGGAC
This sequence comes from Eubalaena glacialis, assembly GCF_028564815.1. Classification (NCBI taxonomy): domain Eukaryota; kingdom Metazoa; phylum Chordata; class Mammalia; order Artiodactyla; family Balaenidae; genus Eubalaena; species Eubalaena glacialis. The sequence goes on along the minus strand of NC_083733.1, from coordinate 19,503,733 downwards.
CTGCCAGACTGTTTTCCAAAGAGGTTGCACAAATTTACATTCCAACAGCAGTGTATGAGGGTTCCAGTTTCTCCATATCTTTGCCAACACCTGTTACTGTCTTTTTGATGAGAGGCATTCTAGTGGGTGTGAAGTGGTAACTCATCACGGTTTTGATTTGCATTTCTCTGATGGCTAATGATATTGAGCATTTTTCATGTGCTTATTGCCCATTTGTATATCTTCTTTGGAGAAATGTCTACTCAAATCCTTTGCTCATTTTAAAATTTGATTGTCTTTTTGTTGTTTAGTTGTAAGTGTTCTTTATATATTCTGGATACATGTCCCTTATCAGATGTGTGATTTGCAAATATTTTGTTCCATTCTGTGTGTGGTCTTTTTACTTTCTTTTTTTTTTTAAATAAATTTATTTATTTATATTTTTGGCTGTGTTGGGTCTTCGCTGCTGCGCGCGGGCTTTCTCCAGCTGCAGCGAGCAGGGCCTACTCTTCATTGCAGTGCACGGGCCTCTCATCGCGATGGCTTCTCTTGTTGCGGAGCACGGGCTCCAGGCACGTGGGCTTCAGTAGTCGTGGCACATGGGCTCAGTAGTTGTGGCTCACGGGCTTAGCTGCTCCGCGGCATGTGGGATCTTCCCGGACCAGGGCTCGAACCCGTGTCCCCTGCACTGGCAGGCGGATTCACAACCACTGCGCCACCAGGGAAGCCCTCTTTTTACTTTCTTGATGGTGTCCTTTGAAGCACAAAATTTTTAAATTTTGATGAAATTCAAAATTCATCTATTTTTTCTTTTGTTGCTTGTGCTTTTGATGTTGTACCTGAGAAAACACTGCTTAACCCAAGGTCTAATGATCTTTTAAAATGTTAAATTTGATAATTTTACTTCTTTCTTTAAACATCTCCAAAAGGTACCTATAACATTTAGAATAGATCCTGTGTCTTCAGTGTCACCTGTGAGACTCTGCAAGATCTGGTCCATAGCCTCCTCTGACCTCATCTGTTTTTGGCATCTCCCTACTTTTTTTTTTTTTTTTCCACACCGAATGGCATGTGGAATCTTAGTTCCCCGGCCAGGGATTGAACCCACACCCCCTGCACTGGAAGCGCGGAGTCTTAATCACTAGACCACCAGGGAAGTCCCGGCATCTCCTTACTTCTCATTGCACCTGACAATGGCTGCTGAGTCTGCCTCTTCCAAGTCACTCTAACCTCAGGGCATTTGTGTTTGTTTGTTTGTTTGTTTTTTAAATAAATTAATTTATTTATTTATGGCTGCACTGGGTCTTCGTTGCTGCGCGCAGGCTTTCTTTAGTTGCGTCGAGCGGGGGCTACTCTTCGTTGCGGTGCGCGGGCTTCTCATTGCAGTGGCTTCTCTTGTTGCGGAGCACAGGCTCTAGGTGTGCGGGCTTCAGTAGTTGCAGCACGCAGGCTCAGTATTTGTGGCGCATGGGCTTAGTTGCTCCATGGCATGTGGGATCTTCCTGGACCAGGGCTCGAACCCGTGTCCCCTGCATTGGCAGGCGGATTCTTAACCGCTGCGCCACCAGGGAAGCCGCCATTTGTCTTTGTTGTTCCTTATGCCTCAAAGCTCTTTCCCAGACGTCTGCATGACTTGTCCCTTTTTCATTCGGTCTTCTGCTCAAATGTTGCCTTGTCAATGAGGCCAGCCCTGACCACTCTTTCTAAAGGAGTAGCTGGCCTCAGTCACTTGCTATCTCCTTACCACATACTACACATCAGTACATTACAAAACAAGCAGATTAGATGTAAATGCTTTATTCTTTCAACTAAATTCCAGTACTATGAGGGCAGTGACTGATAGAATAAATAAAAACTATACATACAAAAAGAAAATCATATAAACACATTCTGAAACCCCAAGAAGTTCTAGAATACAGAAATGCCATCCTCCTTCACTATTACACAGGAAACACTGCTCTATTCTTCATAGCACACACCTCTATCTGACCTTGTATGGCTGTATGGTTTATTCCTACATCTCCAGTGCTTGGCCTGTGATTGGTGCTCAATACACAATAAGTGTTACACTTAGAATCAAGACAATAATAGGTATTGAGTGTGTCCTTTGAAGGCCAAAGCTACAGGCCAGGGGGAGGTGGGGTGGGCAGGTGGATGGGGCTGGGGGACGGGAGAGATAAAGGGTAGGGATGTGAGGGGATGAGGAAGGGTAGAGAGCAGAGCAGCAGTGTGAGCTCAGGCACCTGTCCTCCAGAAGATTCCCATCTCATTCTACTTGTTGGCTCCTATATGGCTTTCCAACAAAGTTTACTATATTATAGATAATCCTGTGTAGGATATGCCACCTGTTGCGTGCATGGGAACTTTAGTTAGTGGGAGGCAAAGTCCCATTTTTATTGCTAGGGGCTAAATCTGAAGGACTCTACAGTGAGCAGCACCAACAGGGTAGAACAATTTAGATATGTGTTGTCCAATATGGTAGCCATTAGCCATATATGGCTATTGAGTACTTGAAATGTGATAGTCTGAATCTGAGATGTGCTTTAAGTGTAAAATACACATCAGATTTTGAAGACTTAGTACATATAAAGAATGTAAAATATATTAATTTAAAAATATTGATTACATATTGAAATGACAGTATTTAAATATACTGGGTTAAATAAAATATAATATTAAAATTAATTTCACTTGGTTTTTTTTGATGTGGCTACTAGAAAAATTTAAATTACACACGTGGCTCACATATGTGGTTTATATTATATTTTTATTGGATCATCCTATGTTTTCCTTAAAGCCCATAGGAATAATGCCTGGTAACCACAGTGCTTTCAATAAATACTGGCTGAATGCATTAAGGTGGGCTGCCTGAGAAGGGTCTTTAGACTAGAACTGGCAAACTCCATTTTCTCCAAGCAAAATGTTTGTACACTTAGGTAAGAACCTGAGTATGTGGACAGGCCTTAGGAGTGGGGAAAATGATGGAAACGAGTGAGGCTGTTGATTTGCTTGAGATTGCTGTTGATTCTCCAGCTATATTTACACTCTGCTTCAATGAATAAATACCACTTCAGCTGGGCCAGCCTAAATGTTTATTTAGAGCACCATTTCCAAAACATAAGCACTTGTTTTTTGGTCTGTTTTAGGGAGGCAGATCCATATGATTCCTCAAATACTTCTACTGCTCACACAACTTGGAACTTTGGAATTGGACCAATTCATTGGCTTCTGAGTTGTTACCTCCCATTTAGAAGTTGCTTCCCAAATATATTTTGTTTCAATTTGGGAAGTAAGGACATCAAAGGAATTAAAGGGCTGATAAACTGTAGAATAGGCTTGTGCTCTTTAAAATGGTTCTTCAAAAAATTGCCTTGATCTCTCTGATTTTCTGCAAGTGACTCCCTCCTTTTCCCCACAATATGGTGCTTTGGTATAGAATCATTAGCAATCTTGGGAATTCCCTGGCAGTCCAGTGGTAAGGACTCTGCATTTCCACTGCCAGGGGCCCAGGTTTGATCCCTGGTCGGGGAACAAGCCGCGTGGTGCAACCCCCCCCTAAAAAAAAAAATCAGCAGCCATCTTGACATTCCAGGCTGTTTAAGTGATTTGGAAGCCAATTGTAAGCAATTCTAGTACTCAGTTCCTGGGATAGTTGAACAAATTTTTATTTCGGGTGGGTAACTTTAAAAAAAATAAAAAGAAAAGAATATACAACAACTTGCACTGGAGTATGTTAAGGATTTTGATTTCCAAATGTATAATACCTTTTAAGAGAAAACACTGATTTCGTAAACAGTGTCCATGAAAACATGCATTATGAAATGTTCTCATTCCCATATGACCCAGATATGCATGGTCTACCTCAATTCTCTTCTTTGAGGTGTTGGAGAGGCATAGTTCGTAGTGCACTGAGCTGCACTGTGGCTTGTCAGTCAGTGCTCGTGAAGACAGAATAAACAACATCTTGTCCAGACAGTAGGATTAACAGGGAGCATGGCCAATGGTCCTTCCCAGTCATAATATTTAGTTCTTCCAGGTTAAAAAAAATCATTGTTCAAAAACTAAGAATAAACTAATTAAGATAAACCACAGAAATGATTTCTGTAGTCTGGAGAAAAATTAGGAAAGAAGGTAATGTTCTTCAGTGATACTACGATGGTTTAAAAGTAAAGGTATTTAAAGCTCTTACACCGGGAAAAGAAGTCTTGAAAAACAGAGAAGTGAAGACGAATGAAAGATTCTGCAGTTTGGAGGACATTTTACTTTGCTGTAAGTGAACATTGTGTACCTAACAGGCACAGTGAGAAGTGATGTCCTTTTTTTTTTTTTTTTTTAAATTAATTAATTAATTAATTTTTGGCTGCATTGGGTCTTCGTTGCTGCGCACGGGCTTCCTCTAGTTGCGGCAAGTGGGCTTCTCATTGTGGTGGCTTCTCTTGTTCTGAAGCACGGGCTCTAGGCGCATGGGCTTCAGTAGTTGTGGCACATGGGCTCAGTAGTTGTGGCGCACGGGCTTAGTTGCTCCGCGGCATGTGGGATCTTCCCGGAACAGGGATCGAACCCATGTCCCCTGCATTGGCAGGAGGATTCTTAACCACTGGGCCACCAGGGAAGTCCTGAGAAGTAATGTTCTTGACAAATCTTTTAGATTTTAAATCTCAGACACAGTGTATGTAGCAAATCCTACAATTTCTAGTGTTTCCACCTTTTAAAATTCAACAACAAAAGAAAGAAGAAGCTTAAGCTAGGATTTCCAAGAGTCAAGAACACCCTTTCAGGCCATGGAAAGTCCTATCCTGGGTCTGTGGTGGCTGCTGGCATAGATAAGGCAGAGTCAGGATGAAATCCTTTATTCAGAACATGCATTTCTAGTGTACCGTTTATTACCTTATCTCACTCATCACACTTCCTCATTAAGAGGATCATCTCAGCAACGAATATATAAAAGGACACAACATTTTAGTGATGTAAGGCCTATGTTACTGATCACCACTCCTGGAAGACAAGAGTATCTTACCTGCAGCAAAGGCATCAGCTGCAAACCCAGTGCTTGCTCATAGAGCAAGTTCAGTTCTGCACAACTGGAGAAGGAGAGTTTGGAGGTGTAGAGGTAATAGTGCACATGCCTGAATGTGGAACCATCTCTGTCAATGAACAGCCTCTGGCTTTCCAAAGAGGTCAACGCTGAAGCCTCCTTCCATAACAGGGAGTCTGGGAACTGAGCGAGTTTGCTTCTGGGAACCGAGAAATGCCAGCCCCCGACGTTGAAATGAAACAAATCCTCTGCTGACTCATGAGGCATACCAGGCTCCTCCTAAAGGGGAAATGAAAAGAGATCTATGCAATAAAAGGAAATAAAAAGCATCCATACTGGAAAGGAAGAAGTAAAATTATTTCTATTTGTAGATGATGTGATCTTGCATAAAGAAAATCCTGAGGAATTCACTATTAAGTTATTAGAAATGAGTTCAAGAAGGTTGAAGGGTACAGATCAATATAAAAAATCAACTGTATTTTCATACACTAGCAATGAACAACACAAAAATGAAATTAAGAAAACAATTCCATTCACAATAGTATCAAAAAGAACAAAGTAATTAGGAATAAATTTAACAAAAGAAGTGAAATACTTGTACTCTGAAAACGTCAAAACATAGTTGAAAGAAAATTTAAAACACCTAAATAAATGGAAAAACATCCCATGTTCACGGATCAGAAGACAATATTGTTATGGTAGCAATACTCTTCAAATTGATCTATTGTACAATTGAACACAATCCCTATGAAAATTCCAACTGCTTTTTTTTCTTTTGCAAAAATTGACAAGCTGATGTTAAAATTCATGTGGAAATACAAGGGACCCAGAATAATCAAAACAATCTTGAAAAAGCAGAACGAAATTTGAGGATTCACACTTCACACTTTCAAAACATACTACAAAAACAAACAAAAAAAACAAAACAAAAGCGTACTACAGTAATCTACAGTAATCAAGATGGTGTGCTACTGCATAAGGACAGACATTTGAATAACTGAAACGGAATTAAGAGTCCAGAAATAAACCATTACATTTATGGTTAATTAATTTTGACAAGAGAGCCAAGAAAAGACAATGGGTAAAGAATAGCCTTTTCGGCTTCCCTGGTGGCGCAGCAGTTGAGAATCTGCCTGCCAATGCAGGGGACACGGGTTCGTGCCCCGGTCTGGGAAGATCCCATATGCCACGGAGCAACTAGGCCCGTAAGCCACAACTACTGAGCCTGCGCGTCTGGAGCCTGTGCTCCGCAACAAGAGAGGCCGCGATAGTGAGAGGCCCGCGCACCGCGATGAAGAGAAGAGTGGCCCCCACTTGCTGCAAATGGAGAAAGCCCTCGCACAGAAATGAAGACCCAACACAGCCAAAAATAAATAAGTAAAAAAAAAAAAAAAAAGAATAGCCTTTTCAAAAAATGGTGCTGACTGGACATCCACATGCAGAAAAAAAAAAAAAAAGTTGGATTCCTACCTCACACCATACAAAAAATTAACACCAAATGGATCATAAACCTAAAAATAAGAGCTAAAGATATAAAACCCTTAGAAGAAAACAAAATCTTCATGACCTTGGATTATGCAATGCCTTCTTAGATAAGATACAAAAAGCAAAAGTGAAATAAATAGATAAATAAACAAACCAATAAATAAATAAAACTTCATCAAAAGTAAAAACATTTGTGCTTCAAAAGACATCATCGAGAAAGTAAAAAGACAACCCATATAACGGAACAAATCATCTATCTGATAAAGAATCTGTACTTAGACTATGTAAAAAGAACATTTACTACTCAATAATAGAAAGACAAATAACCAAATTTAAAAGTGGGTTAGGGGCTTCCCTGGTGGCACAGTGGTTGAGAGTCTGCCTGCCAATTCAGGGAACACGGGTTCGAGCCCTGGTCTGGGAAGATCCCACATGCCGCGGAGCAGCTAGGCCCGTGAGCCACAGTTGCTGAGCCTGCGCGTCTGGAGCCTGTGCTCCGCAACGGGAGAGGCCGCGATAGTGAGAGGCCCGCGCGCCGCAATGAAGAGTGGCCCCCGCTCGCCGCAACCAGAGAAAGCCCTCACACAGAAACAAAGACCCAGCACAGCCAAAATAAGTAAATAAATAAATTAATTTATTAAAAAAAAAAAAAGTGCGTTAAGAATCTAAATAGACATTTCTTCAAAGAAGATTCACAAATGGCCAATAGCACATGAAAACATACTTAGCGTCATTAGTCATTAGGGAAATGCAAAGCAAAACTCACAATGAGATACCATTTAACACCCACTAGGATGACCTGAATCAAAATAATAGATAATAACAAGTGTTGACAAAGATTGGAGAAATTAGGAATCTCATACACTGCTGATGGGAGTGTAAAATTGTGCAGTTGCTCTGCAAAACAGTTCAGTGGTTCCTCAAAACATTAAACACAGAGTTCTTACATGGTTCGCAATTCCACTTCCAGATATAAGCGCAAGAGGAATGAAATCCTATGACCAAGCAAAATTTGCAGGCATTCATAGAAGAATTATTTATAATAGCCCAAAAGTAGAAACAACCAAAATGTCCATCAGCTGATGAACTAGTAAACAAACTGTAGTGTATTCATACAATGCAATGCTATTTGTCAATAAAAAGGAATGAAGTACTGATACATGCTAGAACATAGACGAAACCTTGAAACATTATGCAAAGTGAAAGAAGCCAGACGCTAAAGACCACATATTATTCCATCTATATGTAATGTGCAGAATAGGCAAATTTATAGAGAGAGAGAGAATAGATTAGTGGTTGCCTAGGGCTGGGGAGATTGGAGGGGAAATGGAAAATGACTTGTAATACATATGGAATTTCTCTTTGGGATGATGGAAATGTTCTAAAATTGATTGTGGTGATGGCTGCACAGCTCTGTGACCATACTAAAAACCACTGAATAGTACACTTTAAAATAGTAAATTGTACGGTATGTGAATTATATCTTAATAAAGCTCTTTTTGAAAGAGTTATGATGAGGTGCTCCCCACCCCACTGAATATGTCAGGGCTCTCTTGGAATCATACCTGCAGAGACATTACATTATTAAGGCCATGGCAGGATGGCTGAATGCTGTGGGTTCCTTTTTATATATACAAAAGCAGCAAAGATCATTAACCTTCCCCAGTTCATTGTTAAAAGTTGAAGGTTATCTATTCATAAACAAATTGTCCATTTTGCTTCAAGATGACCTAAATTATCAACACTATAGAAAAGCAGAAAGCCATCAAACATACAATCTGTATCAGACTTTAAAAAAAACACTCAAGGAGCACTACTCTTATAAAAAAAATTTAGAGTCGTAAATAGTATGTAACACTTTACCTAAAAAAGAACCATAAAACAATACTGAATTTGTGAAAATAAAGGGAAGCCTCACTAAAATGGAGTCAGGAGGCCAGAAGAGGGAGCTCTCACACACATGCCACTCAAGGTCAATAAAAGATCCAACCAAAGAGACATAACTCAAAGCTCCAGCAGGAGGTGATACTACCTTACTATTGGCCAGCAGGAGGAAGATTTTCTTCTTGCCTGGCACAGCTCAGCCAGTGAGAGACTGTCACAACTCAGCCAATGAAAAGTCACTATACTTCAAACTCCCAGTTTCCTCCAATGGATTTTTTGTTTATAACAGCCCCTCCCAACTTCCCCTTCTCCCTATAAAAGAGTTTCATCTTTTGCTTTACCAGACTTGCATGTGGTTCACCCTGGTTGCATGTCCTGAGTTGCAGTTCTTTACTGCTCCCAAATAAACCTGTTTTGCTGGTAAAAAATAACTGATTGTTTTAGGTTAACAAATTCTAGGTAAACATTATGCATGCTGAAGTGATTGGGGTGCAACGTACCAATATTTGTAACTTATTTTAAAATTTATCTAAAGATAAGATGAATCGATAGAAGGATGGATAGAGGATATGTGATTAAACAATTACAGCAAAATGTTCATTGTAGAATCTAGGTGGTAGGTATATAGTTTCACCGTAAAATTCTTTCAAACTAAATGTTTCAAAATTTGTATTAAAATGTTGGTGGGGGGAAAGAATGTTAAAATAAGAGGTGGTTTCTCAAGGCAGGAAAAGCCCACTTCTCCAACGGAAGTCTGCATCTATTTTGACAGCTGAGTTAGGAAAATAAATGCATGCAACAAAGAAGGGGGTGGGGTTCTCTTCTTATAACAAGCCTTGTTGAAATATTCAGATATAAAGAACAACAATTATACATGGCCCGTTTGAGGCTAGAAGAATTAAAAGGGACATGAAGAGAAAGATTACAAACTGTAATGGTGTCACGACTCACAGAAGCAGAGCTGGAAAAGCCAATCTAGTGAGCTAATCTAAGCTTTTGAGTCCTGGCCTTTCTAAACATAGGTAAGGCTGAACATGACAAGCTGAGGGTAACTAAGGACCCCACCTAGACCAGAAAGCATAAATATGCAAGGACTCTTGATTTTGCTTTCTATTCTCCTTAAAGGTGACAGGCTGGTTGAGAGCTCAGTGAAAGTGTCCCAAGTGTGCATATTTTGGGTGCCAAATAAAACCTGCTCCTTGAACGTGAGCCACAGTTCTGGTCTCAGTTCCTCTTTTCTTATTAAAGATAGGGTATGACAAGAGGTTTTGCCACAGAGTTTGCCTCCTTCTTACAGGTACATGGCCCATCCACAGGTGGGCTCTCAAGAGAAGCCTGCTGGAGGGAGGGTTGGGGTTAAGGATGTGGTTATGCTTTCCAGAGTTTTCTTCCCAAAGACTGCTCAGGAGCTGGTTAGTGCAGAACTACCCCAGCCTGGGAAGAGCCCTCAGTCACAGGCTGGGGGCCTGTAGTACTTGAAGGACAAAAGGCTTCTTGCCAGATTGACTGCACGAAATGGGGCAGCCCCAGCATAGTCATCCCCATCCCATCCCAAAGGGTATCTCTCTTTTCCACACTGAGCCCTCTCTCCCAGAGGAGCTCCTTCCAAATCAGTTTCTAGAACTAGAACTGCCTCATGCTCTAAAGACAGGACCTCAACTCCTCAGAGACAACGTTTCATATCTGGAGCTTCCCATCATGCCTCAGAGAGCTGCCCGCCAACCCAATCCTTCAGATCCCCCCACACCCACCACGGTCACCCTCCCGCCCACCGCCTTGCCTCAGAGACAACATCCCCAAGCACTAGAGATATGAAGACCACTCCGTCAGAAGCACACTCCCACCCTTCAGACCTGGCGTCCCCCACACCCTCAGAGCTATGACACTTCAACTCTCAAAGCAGGTACATTCTTCTGACTCCTCAGAACTAGCCCCCAAACCCTTCAAAGCTGGGGCTATATCCACCCCCTGTGTCCCAGAGTCAGGTTCCTAACCCCACAGCCCTAATCCTCCGCCACATCGCACCCATTCGCTGTTTTAGCGGTTTTGGGGTCCCCGCCAGGGCGGGCTCCATACCATGGTCTAAGGTCCTGAGGCGGGTGGCCAGGAGCGTGACCCGGGCAATAACGGCCCCCGGAAGCGCGGCAACGCGCGGGGCGGGGCCTGGAGGCGTGGGGCGGGGCTTGGAGCGCGCCGGGCGGCCTCGCGGGCGGTGACAGGTGAGCGGCGGAGTGGGGCAGGTGGGCGGGAATGGCGGAGCAGTGGGAGCTGGACGAGGAGGGCATCTGCCGCCTGGGGGCGCTGACCCTGGAGCAACCCGGTAGGGCCAGGCCGGGAGGGCCTGGATCGGGAGCTTGGGGTTAGAGGCTGAGGGGAGAAAACTGAGGGGGAGGCAGAGGAACCTGAGGTAGATGGCGGGGAACGGCGGCGGAGGAGCGGTCTCTGAGGCGGAGGAGGGGTTACTGAAGCGGAAGGGTTACAGTGAAGTAGAGGTGAAGGAACTGAAGTAACCGGGGAGTTTGGGGCGGAGGGCGAGAAATTGAGGGAGAGAAGCCCGAGTCTAAAATGGAGAAGGAGAAACAAGGTTAAGCGGACCCTGAGGCCAGGAACACAGAACTGGACAGTCTGAACTAGTGGAAGGAAAATGAGCCCCAAGAGGGGCATTGGCGGGAGAAGGGAAGCGCTGTGAGAAGGGCTTTTGAGGTCGGGGTGCTATTGAGGAGCCATAAAGGGCGTTAAAGGGCGTTAATTTTGGCAGTTTCGGAAACTAACGACCCGGGAGGGCTTTTCCTGGTTGGGGTGAAATGGGAAAGGATGTTCCTTGATCAGCCCCTCTCTTCGTCCAGTCTTCACCTCAAGAACTTGGCGATTTCTTTGATCCATCTGGATGCGTAGCCTCCTTTTGAGACTCAGAAAGGGGTCTGATGTAAAAGGAATGAATAGCAGCTGATCTCTCGAGGCGTTTAGATCAGTACCTTGACTTCGTCCTAGAGGTAAAACGGGCGGAGTGACTGCTGACCCCACCTCTGACCTGGGGTCTGACTCACACAGCTTGCTTTTTAAGTTTTTAAGGAGTAGAAATGTGGGAAAAGTTATTAGCGTTCCTGATTCAACTTTTAGCCTTCCTAAATTCACTGCATCGTAATGGCAGGCCCTGTGTTAAATGCTTTCACTGCATTATTTAATCCCCATAACAAACCTGTGAAGCAGATGCTGTTACTGTTCCTATTTTACAGTTGAGGAAAATTGGGTTTAGACTCTTGCCCGAAGCCGCACAGCCGTAAGTAATGCAGCCAGGGTTTATTAACCCAGGACTCTGATTCCAGAGCCTGCGCTCTAACCGTAACAAAGTTACCTTTCTTGCTTCCTCTAGTACTTTTTATTTGTGGGATATGCAATAGCTTGGTTTTATTTTATTTAAATTATTTGTGATTTAAAATTTATCAAAATTAATACATGCTGGTAACAGTCAAACACTACATGAGTGAGCAAAGAGGGTATTAATCGGTCCTTCTTCTGGAAATCCCCCACCCCACCCCAAAGATAATGGTTTGGTGTGCATATAGATAGATTGATGTAGATATTTCAGGTTTTTCTTTTCCAAACTATTAATACTTTGAGCTCCCCTAATTTACAAGTTACCTAAGAAAAGCTTCATTGGCTTGACATACTGGTGTACCTTTCTTTTCTTTTTTCCTTTCCTTCTTTCTTTTTTAAAAATTTATTCAACTTGATTTGGGGAGGCACATACCCCTTCCATTTTCCAGCTAGAATAATATGTGGCAGGATTTTTTTTTTTTTTTTTTTTTTGCTTGTTAGCTTGTTTTTATTACATGTGAATAACAAAATTGTGCTCATTGTGACAATTCAAACTATACAAAAGTATCTAAAGTAAAAGAATATTCTTCCCTCTCCTTTTCTGTTGCTTATACAAATATACACACATAGGTATCCTTTTTTATCTTTTTAAGGAATAGAGCATATATACTATTCGGCAATTTGATTTTTTTACTTACCAATAAAACAAGGATACTTTTCTTTCCTCCCTTCCGTCCTCCCTTCCTTCCTTCTTTCTTTCTTTCTTTCTTTCTTTCTATCCTTCCGCCACATGGCTTGCACATCTTCGTTCCCCAACGAGAGATTGAACCCAGGCCCTGGGCAGTGAGAGCGGAGTCCTAACCCCTGGATGGCCAGGGAATTCCCAAAACATGGATACTTTTCAGTTAAATGAATGTGCTGGTATATGCATTCTAAAATTCTTCTGTATAAAATCACAGTGGTCACCTTGGGGGAGAGAGGCTTTTACTTTTATTCTGTACTTTTCTGTACTGTTAGAATTTTCTGGCTGTGTTATAAGCATTACTTTCTTTTTAATATCCAAAGGGATAATCTTGGTGGTACAATTATAGACCTTTTCTATATGTTTCTTTTCTTTGTTATATTTCTCTGTACTAAAAATTTCTAATAAATATTTATCCTTTGTCATGCAGAAAATTTTCATCTTAAGGTAGTCAAGTTTATTTTTCCTTATGATGTGTGATTTTTGTGTTTTATTTATGAAGTTTTCCCCTACACTGATGCAATAGGGTCCTGCGTTTTTTTTTTTCTAAAAATTCTGCAGCTTTGCTTTTCACATTATGTCTAATCTATCCAGGGGCTTCCCTGGTGGCTCAGTGGTTAAGAATCCGCCTGCTCATGCAGGGGACACGGGCCCGAGCCCTGGTCGGGGAAGATCCCACATGCCGCGGAGCAGCTAAGCCCGTGCACCTAGAGCCCGTGCTCCACAACAAGAGAAGCCACCACAATGAGAAGCCCGCGCACCGCAATGAAGGGTAGCCCCCGCTCCCCGCAACTAGAGAAAGCCTGAGCGCAGCAATGAGGACCCAACGCAGCCAAAAAATTAATTAATTAATTAATTAATTAATTATGATCTATTTCGTTTGATATCTGGAAACAATGGATTCCAAATTTTAAAAAAATCTAATCTATTTGGAGTTTATTTTTATATATGATATGTGATATAATATAATTGTATTTTTCTATGCTAATAGCCAGTTTTCCCGGAACCTATTTGTAGTGTTATCTCTGCTATATTCCAAGTCACTTTATAAATGTGGGTCTGTTTCTGGGTTTTCTATTCTGTTCCATTGTTCTGTTTATCTACTCCTGCACCAATATCAGACTTTTGTAATTACCATGGCTTAACAGTAAATCTTTTTTTAAAAATTAATTAATTAATTTACTTATTTTTGGCTGCGTTGGGTCTTCGTTGCTGCGCGCGGGCTTTCTCTAGTTATGGCAAGTGGGGGCTACTCTTCACTGAGGTGGCTTCTCTTGTTGCAGAGCAGGGGCTCCAGAGCACAGGCTCAGTAGCTCTGCGGCATGTGGGATCTTCCCCCACCAGGGCTCGATCCTGTGTACCCTGCATTGCCAGGCAGATTCTTAACCACTGCACCACCAGGGAAGTCCCTAAAATCTTTTTTCAAGATCACATATAAAACCTAAAAATACTTAACAGTAATTTCTTAATATCAAATATCCAATTAGTTTTCTAATTTCCCCACTGTCCTATACATTTTTTCTTTTTTTTTAATTTTTGGAATCAGGATCTATATAAGGTCTATTGCAACTGGTTGATATTTACCTTAAATCTTATTTGATCTACAGGTTCTTCCCATTATTTTTCTTGTATTTTCTATTGTTTTTGAAGAAACTAGTCATGTCCTGAATAATTTCTTACAATCTGGATTTTGCTCACTACATTCCTAAGATGTTTAACATTTACCTCTGTTCCTTGTATTTCCTATGAATTGGTAGTTAGATAAGGCTTGATCACATTCAGGTTTGATTTTTTTTTTTTATTTATTTTTGGCTGCGTTGGGTCTTCGTTGCTGTGCACGGGCTTTCTCTAGTTGTGGTGAGGGGAGGCTACTCTTCATTGAGGTGTGCGGGCTTCTCACTGCAGTGGCCTCTCTTGTTGCGGAGCATGGGCTCTAGGCACGTGGGCTTCAGTAGTTGCAGCACGCGGGCTCAGTTAGTTGTGGCTCGTGGGCTCTAGAGCGCAGGCTCAGTAGTTGTGGTGAACGGGCTTAGTTGCTCCTCGGCATGTGGGATCTTCCAGGACCAGGGATCGAACCCGTGTCCCCTGCACTGGCAGGAGGATTCTTCACCACTGCGCAACCAGGGAAGTCCCTGTTTTTTTGGGTTTTTTTGCAAGACCACTTCATAAGTGATGGTGTATACTTCCATCAGTATATAACATCTGGTGTTCTTTTTGTGATATTATCAGTCATTGAATATGATTGCCTAGGGTCCATTAATTCATTCGGGATTGCAAAATGATAATTTTAAAATTCTTTAATATTTGTTAGTTGTAATACTTATATAAAAAGACATTTCCTCATGCCAACTATTTGGTTATCCTGAGGCACAGTTTGTATAGGAAAGAAAGGATAAATGCTTGATATTTTTCACCTTATTTACCAGTTTTTAGAAAAATGAGTTGTTTTCTTAGCATCCTCCAAAGGTGACCAACGAGGGTTGTTTTGTTTTCTTTTTTTTTTTTAAACCCCACATGTGTTTATTTATTTATTTATTTTTCGCTGTGTTGGGTCTTCGTTTCTGTGCGCAGGCTTTCTCCAGTTGTGGCAAGCGGGGGCCACTGTTCATCGCGGTGCGCGGGCCTCTCACTATCGCGGCCTCTCTTGTTGCGGAGCACAGGCTCCAGCCGCGCAGGCTCAGTAGGTGTGGCTCACGGGCCTAGTTGCTCCGCGGCATGTGGGATCTTCCCAGACCAGGGCTCGAACCCGTGTCGCCTGCATTAGCAGGCAGATTCTCAACCACTGCGCCACCAGGGAAGCCTATGTTTTCTTCATATAATTATAAACTTATTGATTTAAGAACTTGTCCCAAATTTGGTAGTGGGAGATCTTTCATGTTGATTCCTGAGGCCTTTTTTATTTAAGTTTTATTTATTTGAAACTCTTTCATCATTATTATAAATAGGCTTTATTAAAGATTATGAATTCAGTTTCCAAGTGAACTATAAATGGTTTTCTATAAGGGGATTACTTGATGTTTTCATGATTAAAGCATGTTTCTGCCCATTGTGGTTATTGTGGCCCTTATAGTAAAATTGGAAGATTATTCTGTTGTTCTTGACATCTATGATGTGCAGTGTTTGATTTGTTCTCTGATCTATTTGTATTCACTCTCTTTATAACCATTGAAACTGAGTGCATAATCTCTTAAGACCGGTACTTCATATGAATCATAAAAAAAAAATCTGTCCCAATGGCAGTTTATCATTTGATTGATAATTCTAGTTCCCTTTAAAAATGTTAAAATGTCTGCTCTTCAAAATAGACTGCAGTGAAAGGCATGTGAAATGCAGCAGGGCACTGAATGAAGTCATAACTGACCTTAGCTTTTGTCCCATTATAACAAGATTCTCAGTGTATTAGATCATTGCATAGTACAGAGCTACCAATATGGTGCCCTCAAAGTAGGGAAATTTTTTTTTTGCTTTTTTTTTTGAGATATAATTCACATCCTATAACACTTAAAGTATACAATTCAGTGTCACTTAGTACATTGTACAACCATCACCACTGTCTAGTTCCAGAACATTTTCATCAACCCAAAAGGAAACCCCATACCCATTAGGCAGTCAGTCCTCATTTCCAGCTCCACCCGGCCCCTGGCAACCACTAATCTGCTTTCTGTCTCCATGGATTTGCTTGTTCTAGATATTTCATGTAAATGGAATCATACAATATGTGGCCTTTTGTGTCTGGCTTCTTTCTCTTAGCATGATATTATTAAGGTTGATCCATATTTTAGCATAAAGGGTACTTCATCCCTTTTTAAAAATATTTATCATTAACAGACTTTGTTTTTAAAAGCAGTTTTAGGTTTACAGAAAAACTGAGCAGAAGGTGCAAAGAGTTCCCATATACTCTTCCCCGTATAACACCTCCCCCATATCCCCTCCCAGTTTTCCTATTATTAATATCTTGCATTCACGTGGTACATTTGTTATGGTTGTTGAACCAATAATAATACATTATTATTAACTAAAGTCTATAGTTTACATTAGGGTTCACTCTTTGTGTTGTACAGTTCTGTGGGTTTTGACAAATGTATATAGTCATGTGTCCACCATTACAGTATCAACAGAATAGTTTCACTGACCTAAAAATCCCCAGTGCTCCACCTATTCATCCGTCGCTCACCACTGAACCCCTGGAAACCACTGACCTTTTTCCTGTTGCCTTTTTCAGAATGTCATATAGTTGTAATCATACAGTATATAACCCCTGGCAACCACTGATTCTGTAAAAAATTTTTTTTAATCTTTTAATTGAGGTATGATTGACATATAACATTAACTTAGTTTCAGGCGTACAGTATAATGGTTTGATGTTTATATACATTGCAAAATGATCACTGCAATAAGTCTAGGTAACATTTGTCATCTTACATAGTAACAAAATTTTTTTTCTTGCAATGACAACTTTTGAGATCTACTCTTAGCAACTTTCAAATATGTAATACAGTGTTAGTAACTAGTCATCATACTGTACATCACTGATCTTTTTAGTGTTGCCTTTTTCAGAATGTTATACAGTTGGAATTATATGTGTATAACCTTTTCAAACTGACTTCTTTCATTTAGTAATGTGTATTTAAGGCTGCTCCATGTCGTTCCACGGCTTGATCCATAGCTCATTTTATTGCTGAGTAATATTCCACTATGTAAATGTACCATAGTTTGTTTATCCATTTACTTATTGAAGGACATCTTGGTTGCTTCTAAGTTGTGGCAATTAGGGATAAAGCTGCCATAAACATTCACATACAGGTTTCTGTGTGGACATAAACTTTCAACTCACTTGAGCATAATTGCTAGGTCTTATGGTAAAAGCCATGTTTAGCTTTGTAAGAAACTGCCAAACTATCTTCCAAAGTGGAAGATACCTTTGCATTCCACTAACAGTGAATGAGAGTTCCTGTTGCCCCCATGCTATGGTCTGAATATTTGTGTCCTCCCCTCCCAATTCATACATTGAAATTCTAATGCCTAATGTGATGGTACTAAGCGGTAGAGCCTCTGGGAGGTGATTAGGTCATGAACGCCCTCATAAAAGAGATTAATGACCTTATAAAAGAGACCAGAAAATTCCCTTGCCCCCTTCCACCATGTGAGGACACATTGAGAAGTAGGTAGTCTGCAACCTGGAAGAAGGCTTGCACCAGAACCTGACTATGCTGGCACCCTGATCTTGGACTTCCAGTCTCCAGAATTGTGACAAATAAATG
Organism: Eubalaena glacialis; assembly: GCF_028564815.1. Classification (NCBI taxonomy): domain Eukaryota; kingdom Metazoa; phylum Chordata; class Mammalia; order Artiodactyla; family Balaenidae; genus Eubalaena; species Eubalaena glacialis. Next base: position 19,486,029 of record NC_083733.1, on the reverse strand, counting down.
TTTGTTGTTTATAAGCCACCCAGTCTGTAGTATTTTGTTATAGCAACCCAAACAGACAAAGACACCCCACATCTTCACCAATATTTGGAGTTGTCAGCGTTTTGGATTTTAACCACTCTAATAAGTGTAGAGTGGTATCTTGTAATTTGCAATTTCCTAATGATTTATGATGTTGAGCATCTTTTCATATGTTTGTTTGCCATCTGTATATCTTCTTTGGTGAGGTGTCTGATCAAATCTTTTGACTAATTTTTTTTAAAAATAGTAATACATTTTTTTTTTTTCTTTTTGGTCTTCGTTGCTGCGTTTGGGCTTTCTCTAGTTGTGGCGAGCGGGGGCTACTCTTCGTTGCGGTGCACGGGCTTCTCATTGCGGTGGGTTCTCTTGTGCGGAGCATGGGCTCTAGGCACATGGACTTCAGTAGTTGTGGCGCATGGGCTTAGCTGCTCCCTGGCATGTGGGATCTTCCCGGACCAGGGCTTGAACCCGTGTCCCCTGCATTGGCAGGCGGATTCTTAACCACTGCGCCAGCAGGGAAGTCCTTGACTAAATTTTTATTATTTTTTAAAATTAATTTATTTTATTTTTGGCTGTGTTGGGTCTTCATTGCTGTGCACGGTCTTTCTCTAGTTGTGGAGAGCGGGAGCTACTCTTCATTGCCGTGCACAGGCTTCTCATTGCGGTGGTTTCTCTTGTTGTGGAGCACAGGCTCTAGGCACGCGGGCTTCAGTAGTTGTGGCACTTGGGCTCAGTAGTTGTGGCTCGCAGGCTCTAGAGCACAGGCTCAGTAGTTGTGGCGCACGGGCTTAGTTGCTCCGCGGCATGTGGAATCTTCCGGACCAGGGCTCGAACTCGTGTCCCCTGCATTGGCAGGAGGATTCTTAACCACTGCGCCACCAGTGAAGTCCTTGACTAAATTTTTAATTGGGTTTTCTTATTTTTGAGCTTTAAGAGTTCTCTGTATATTTTGGATACTAGTCTTTTTTCAGATTTGTGTTTTGCATATATTTTTTCCCACTCTGTGTCTTGTCTTTTCAGTCTCTTAACAGTTTCCCAGTGTCTTTTGCAGAGCAGAAGTTTTAAATTTTAGTAAGTCCCACTTCTCAAGTTTTTCTTTCATGGATCATGCTTTTAGTGTTGTATTAAAAATTTATTGCCAGGACTTCCCTGGCAGTCCAGTGGTTAAGACTCTGTGCTCCCAATGCAGGGGGGGCATGGGTTTGATCCCTGGTCGGGGAACTAAGATCCTGCATGCTGCGCAGCACGGCCAAAAAATAATAATAATAAAAAATAAAAATTTACTGCCAAACCCAAAGTCACCTGGATTTTCTCCTTTGTTATCTTTGAGAAGTCTTACAGTTTTGTGTTTTACATTTAGATCCATTTTGAATTAATTTTTATGAAAGTTATAAGGTCTGTATCTAGATTTCTTTTATTTTCTTTTTGTATGTGGATGTCCAGTTGTTCTAGCACCATTTGTTGAAAGGCTATCCTTTTTCCACTGAATTGACTTTGTCAAAGAGCAATGGACTATACTTGTGTAGGTCTATTTCTGGGCTCTCTATTCTATCTGTTAATCTTTTTTTCTCTTCCAACACCACACTGTCTTGATTATTATAGTTCTAAAGTAAGATTTGAAGTCCAGTAGTATTAGTCCTCTGACTTTGTTTTTCTTCTTCAATGTTGTGTTGGCTCTTCTGGGTCTTTTGCCTTTTACATATAAACTTTAGAATCAGTTTGTTGATATCTACAAAATAACTTGCTGGGACATCATTCCTTTTTATGGGCTGAGTAATATTTTGTTGTATGGATATATACCACATTTTGTTTATCCATTCATCTATTGGTGGCCATTTGAGTTGTTTCTACCATTTGACTATTTTGAATAAAGCTGCTATGAACATGGATGTAGACATATCTGTTAGAGTCCTTGATTTCAATTTTTTTGAATACACATTCAGAAATGGAATTGTTCTACTGTTTATTTGGTTTTTGGATTTTGGGTTTTTTTGCTCTGATCTTCATTTCTGAAATGACCTTTCATTTTATTTTTATTATTTCTTGAATTCTGTCTTCTCCATTTTCAAATCTTCCTTATCTTTCCAGTAATCTTTCTGAATTTTTCTAATTCTAATTTACATTTTTCAGCAATTCTCAAACTTTTTGGTATCAGGATTCCATTACACTCGTAAATATTATTTAGAACTTCAAAGAGCTTTTATTAATGTGGATTATATCTACTTATATTTACCATATTTGAAATTGAAACAGAAAATTTAAAAATGTTTATTTAATTCATTAAAAGGTAACATAACATACCCGTTACATGTTAATGTATATAATGTTTTTTTAATGTCTTAATTGAAGACATCCAGATTCTCATATCTTCTTCTGTGTTAAATATGTTATGATATGTTGTTTTTGTTGAAATATAGATATATTTCATATATATATATACACAGTCATACAGATATATAGTTGGAAAAGGTGGGAGTATTTAAATAGCCTTTTCAGTGAATTTTCTTCTTTGATATGACATGAAAACTGAGCAAATGGTAGTTTCTCAAAGTTTAGTTGTATGTGGAATCTGAAACCATATCAATGAACTTTTTGTACTCTGTTACATTAAAATCCATTGGTAATCTTGCATTTATTTATTTTTATTTTTAATTATTTTAATTTTTGGCTGCGTCGGGTCTTAGTTGCAGCACATGGGATCTTTCCTTGTGGCGCACAGGCTTCTCTCTAATTGCGATGCACAGGCTGCAGAGCGTTTGGCCTCTTAGTTTGCGGCACACGGGCTCTCTAGTTGAGGCACGCGTGCTCAGTAGTTGTCGTGAGGGCTTAGTTGCCCCGTGGCACGTGGGATCCTAGTTCCCCGACCAGGTATCGAACCCGCGTCCCCTGAATTGGAAGGTGGACTCTTAATCACTGGACCACCAGGGAATTCCCCAGGTAATTTTGCATTTAAACAGATCTTTTACCCATGTATGATTTTGTAATAACATCAGGCATCCGTCATTTGAAAAATATTAACTCACTGAGTTATGTCTGTCTTCCAAATACTGACAAATTTCATTTTGTAACATTAAAAAATCATGTTTGTTAGTATCATCACAAATCTCATCAGAGAGATCTTTAGGTTTTGGAATCTATCAAGTTCATGGTGGCAAATACAAGTTTATCAAAATTCTAATTTCAGCTTGGAAGCTCATATGTTATAATTGACAACAGTTGCTGTCACTTGTCTTCCTGAAGTGACAGCCTCACTTTCTTTATTTTCAAGGAAATGTCTGCCAACTATTCAAGTCTGAATAACCATAGTATGTCAGATTTTTCGGGTAAAAATGGTGTTCTAAAAAAAAAAGGGGGGTTAGTTAAGCTGGCATCTCAAAATCCACACAAGTGTTTTCCCTCAAGGCATCCACCATACTTCAGTATTAAGCAGAAGTACTTCATGCGTACTTCCCGTTTAGTCACACAATATAAAAAAGACGTACTCAAGCGTCAAGATTTACTAAAATTAACCATTTTTATTGCTTTTTTGAGGGCATTCTTAAGAGAAAGTGGCTTTTTTTTTTAACTGCAAGCATACAAGGGTGACGAATACAATGACTAAGAATGAAGTTTGATGCCACTGCCCTGACTCATCCTAAGGCCTCAGTAGTTTTTGCTTTTACACAGTATGTGCAAATATCAACACAGCAAAAAGAGCTATTAATGTTCTAATATTATTATGAAAATAATTTTTTAAAATAGTTTTGATTTTGTGGACCCCCTGTACATGTCTCAGGGACCTCCAGGGGTGTAGGGACCATGTTTTGAGAGCTGTTACATTTTGTTATGACGTCTTTTAGCTTTTGAAATTTGTTTTGAAATACTAAGTTAAAATTTTCATTTGTTTTGTGGATGTATCTTTTTGGAGTGCTTTCATTCTTTAAGGATGCTATTCTGCTCTTTTTTCTTTTTTGTTTTAATAACCTCATATAAAATTTAACTGTAAACCTTTTCTGTCTCTTTGTTAAAGTGCATTACGTTTTCTATACTTTTAGATGGGAAGAGTGGGCCAGAATAGCTTTTCTAGTTTCAAGGTTTTGGAGCTCCCTCTTCTGTTGTGTTCACAAAGTACTAAAAACAGGGCTTTAAACTTCTGGAGAACTGCCATCTCTGCTTCCCTCCCTGACTTGTATCTGGACCTTCTCTTTCTTTTGAACCTATTGTCTCTATCCCCTTCAATGTGGATTCTACTCCCACTGATTTCTCTCAGGGATGAGTCTTGCCTTGAAAGGGATCTTCAGTTTCATACTTTTTATAGTTTATAGGTCCTAGACTCCTTCAGTCTGCTCCAGCACCTTAAGAGCTTATTTCAGTGCAATCCCCTGGCAGTCACCTGCAAATGGGATTCTGCAGACACTCCTTCCAGTTTTGGTTGCTGTTCTCATTTTGGCCCACCACACTTGCCAGTGAGCTCCTATTGGCAGTTTTGAGATTCTCCTCTTTTCAGTGCTGTTAGAAGTCTAGTTGACATATATGTATGTATGTACATATGTATGTGTATATATATATTTATATATATATAGTATATATACACATATACCCACATATGTACATACACACACACATATATATTCTTTAAAACACAGTCACACACACACAGACACAGAGTCATACTTTTCCCTCACTTAATGTCTTGGAGATCTTTCCATATGAGCATCTACAAATCTACCTCATTCTTTTTAATGACTGCATAACAATAATTAACATGTATATAGCACCATGTGTCAGGCACTATTCTAAGTTTTGTATACACACACATATATATGTATATATCTTTATATACACACATATATATATTCATTTAATCCCTACAACATCTTGTGAGGTAAGTACTGTTATTATCTCCATTTTACAGATAAGGAAACCGATGCACAGAGAAGTTAAGTGACTTGTACAAGGTCACAGATCTAGTACATTGTCCATCGTATCAATGAACTGCTGCTTAAGCCATCTAGTTCTACTCTTCTCCTGATGGGCTCTTTGACAATTTTCTTTTTCTCCTTTTCCTCCCTCCCTCCCTCCCTCCCTCCCTTCCTTCCTCCTAAAACTTTCCTGTGATTGACATCCTTCTGGTCTACGTTATATATCCTGGCAAAATGTTGTGAATATCATCTATAGGGCTAAATCCTCGCAGTGGGATTGCTGAATTTGTTTGTTTGTTTTGAGAACTTTTGGAGACTTTTACTACATCCTTCAGGGTAATTAGAGAACTCAAGGGTTCTGTAAAACCAAGGCTTGGCGTCACTGCGTAAGACCATATTGATGCTTTTAAAAGTATGATCTGATCTTCTTATGAGCCTTGAATGTAGGATCTTTCACAGATGAGATACGGGAGGAAGGAAGGCCTGTTTTCAGTGACTCTGCTCTTTATCCAAGCAGAGATCATAATATATCTACTGATGATCTCTTTTCAGAACTGGTGGAGTCTCTTTCATTGCAGGGATCTTACGCTGGAAAAATCCATTCCATTGGTGATGCCTTCAGAAATTTTAAAAGTCTCCGATCCTTAGATTTATCAAGAAATTTGATCACTAGCCTGAAGGTAAGTTCTATATTCTATGACCAGTCTGTTTATTTTTTTGATGAGAAGAAATAAAAGATAGATAAATCAGCCTGGGGAATATAGCATCTTCCTTTTAAATGTTTCCAAACTAAATTTTACTATTCACTGTAAAATTCTTTTATGTTTGACATTTTTTTATTATAAAATATTGGGAAAAAATTCCTTTTATACTGAGAGAAAACTATATTAAACTATCACTGCCTAGGGCAATAGTACAATTTTTTTAAAAATTTTTTTAAAAAATTTATTTATGGCTGTGTTGGGTCAATAGTACAATTTTTAATGTGTGTTAAAAAATTATGAGGAGCACTCTTAAAAGTACAGATTCTTGGGAATTCCCTGGTGGTCCAGTAATTAGGACTCTGTGCTTTCATTGCTGAGGGCACGGGTTCAATCCCTGGTCAGGGAACTAAGATTCTACAAGCTATGCGGCATGGCCAAAAAAAAAATAATAATAATAAATAAATATATAATAATAATAATAATAATAAGAGTACAGAGTCTTAGTCCCTATTCCGAGAGAGACTCTAAGTTAATAAATCTGTGGTGGGTCCAGGACATTCCCAGGGGATTCTGATGATGTTGGTGCATGGCCTAAGTTGCTACTGTGAGTTTTTTCTAGGAGGGGGAGGAAATGATGGTCTTGAAAACAAAAATTTCCAGGCCAGGAGATGGTGGAGCAGAGGGCAGTTTAGGAAAGTAGGTGGGAGCATGCTTAAGCAGAAAGTGTGAGGATTAGCAAACACACAGAAAGAGCTCTACAAATATAAACGCCCGCACACACAGAGATGGAAGTTTTATTTTCTTTGCATAGACCCCCAAATGGTATTTCTTCCACTGTTCCCTTTTTGCCCAGCTATGGGGCTGTCTTGATAAAGCCCTTCTGTGCAAGACTGAAGGTGAAAGACTTACAGATTCTATCCAGGATTGGTTAATGATCTGGATTATTCCTCCAGTTTTGCATTTCTTAGGGGAAACTTGTTCAACAACACAAACTAGACCCAATCTCAAGGTCTAAGACTAAGGGCCCCGAAAGAAGAAATCCAAGCTAGATCAAATTTCCAACTAGGATTCTAAAAGCAGAAATTCCAAGTTGAACTAGGTCTTTAGACTCTTTGATAACAGCCCTTTGTATTTGGCCCACAAATTTCAGAAAGTATTAGTACAGAGTTATTTAGGTCTCCTCTTCTCATATGTATTTTTATCTGATTGTTCTTTTCAGACTAAAAAAAAATTGAGTGAACATTGCTGTCATTTGCTTTTGTACTCTCTTTTGTTCCATTTCTGTAAATTGGCTGAAAACTGTTGTGAAGATTAATCAAATTAGCACGTGTAATCAAATATTACATATATAAGACTCCTGTAGTGTTTGGCATATAGGAAGCACTTAATAAATGTTAGTTTTACAAATTTTTTTGCATCTATGATTTATCTGCATGTATTCATCTCTAGCAGCTCTGAATCATTTTGCTTAATTTTCCCAGGGGAGAGATGTTTTGTGTTTAGTTCTAGTGTAGCGTTGGGGAATACATGAATTTATGCCAACTGGGAAACATGAGAGGAGGATAAGAATTGTTCCCTTGACTTTTACAATGAGACATTAAAAGATTACTTGAGCTGGGACATCAGACACATTTAAAGACAGTCCTAATGGTGTACTGCCCTGAGAGTGAGGCCAAAAGCACTGATAAATATTCCCAACCATTGACCTTTTCACAATGTAGAAGTTAGTGGAACTGAAAAAAGCCAGAAAGAAATGCATCCAACTGTAAACAGTGTTCTATTCAGAAATGTTTTGAATATATCTTTGAGTTTTCTAAACTTCCTGCAATTATAAAAAGGTTAATTTTAAATGAGAGGAGAATAAAAACATTATTTTATAAATACATGATGGAAAATAATTTTACCTTTCTGAAATAACTCTCAATGACAGAGTTCCTTTTATGGTAACCATTTTTACTACTAACAGTATGTGATTATACATATATGTACATGTTTTGAAATATTGTCCTGAAATTTAGTGTTGGGCACAAGCACCTAACTAGCCAAATACATGAAAATTAAACAATTATTTTCGATAGTAGGTTTTAGCAAAGGAGAAAAATTGTGGCTTTTCCTCTCCAGTGTCCCAGTTCTGATTGTACTGTTGCTAGAGAAGTGGGGGGAGGGGGCGGGGTTGCTAAGTCCACAGAAATAGAACAGAAGAAGGCAGAACATTTCTACCAAGGAGAACTGACTGATTGGAGGATGGGGAGCTTGTGGGGTGGCAGTAACTCTGAAGGGGGAAACAAGGACAAAAGGGTCTCCAGACTGGTCCAGCAGGGAAGACTTGGAGATCGCATTGTTTTGTTTTGCCATATAGTCCATTCACCCTAAAAGTGAGGTCTTGAGATATAAGAACATATACATACACACTTAATTTTTTTCCCTGCCGTTCTCCCCAGAACCATCTCTCTTTTGCCTCTCTCCCTCCCTCTTTTAAATTGAGGTGCTCCTGGGGTCAGGAGAGTGGTTATAGCAAGGGTGAGAGAAGTGCAAAAGTGACTTGGCTTGGCTACCACTGAGAAGGATTGGATTGGGAGAGTGATGGGGGGCAACAGAAGTAGAGAACTGACAGCAGTTATTTGGATGTCAGAGCTTATAAAGGAGGAAATGTATGATATCTATGAATTATTTAATGTATAGCACATCCAGTACCCATGGGCTGCAGCATTCTTATTCTCAGGCAACTAAATGGGAATTTCAACCCTGCCTTTCTCATAGGTGTCTCAGGTAACTGTTTAAGGATGGAAAGTAATAGTTGTATTTCCATCTTTATCTGTGAGATTCCTAGTGCTTCCCAATGTGCAGTTTCACAATGTAGTCTTTTCCTTGCAGGGCATCCAGTATTTATGTTCACTCCAAGACCTGAATTTATATTATAACAACATTCCTTCATTAGTGGAGGTGTCCCGCCTACAGCCTTTACCCTTCCTCAAAGAACTAGATTTGAGACTCAATCCTGTTGTCAGGAAAGATACAGATTATAGGCTCTTTGCTGTGTACACGCTACAAACTCTGGAGAAACTGGGTGAGACCCTCCTCCCCTGTTCTTTGCCCCAGAATCTTACTTTAAACCAGCTGCCTCCTAACCTTTTGGATGTTGGCCCAGAGTGTGCACTGGCAGGATATATTTGTTTATTAGTCAATATTTATGTAACTCTTTTGTTTTGGCAGGATGTAGGACAAGTCCTTTTATTGTTTATTGAATGACAGTCTATGATTTTATCAGTTACTTCCAGCTTTAGTTTTCTTCAGTTGATGGTTTCACCACCACTTCCTCCCCAACAAAAAGTTTCCAGGTTGAGATTTATTTTTCCAGGTGCCCCAACTTTGTAACTGAATTAGCAACAGAAAATGAATACAACAACTCTTTGGGGCTTAGTTGTCAAGGAACAATAAATATTCCTTTAAATGAGTTAGTCTGTATTTCTTTATAATTTTATTGTTGAGTATACATTTCTTGTTGATATAAACTTCTATGTTACATGCCCCTGGGAAAGTTATTATAGAGGGACTAAGAAAAGTCTTTCAGAAATGGTGTAACTTTCAGCCTTAAGATTAGGCCATTTGGATTGTTTGCTGACCAAGCTGTACTTTGCTGCAGAGGTAGTTACACTTATGTGGCAGTTGTTGCTATGGTGTCCCTGTAGTCTCCCTGAGTTACTAGTGCTCCAGTGACAACATAATAGCATTATTCTGTGACCCATCTCTAACAAAAGATGAGACTGATCTTTAGTTTTTACTCTGTGAATATGCTTTGCTGACCTATTACTGTTTACTCCAAAAAGAAACATGCTCAGACCACGGTTTTTGCCTCTAGATGACCGAGCTGTACGAGAAAGTGAGAGAAAGGCTGCCAAGCTGCATTTTAGTCAGTTGGGTAACAATGAAAATTTTCTTTTAGAGGTGGAAAAAAGGTAAGAAGATTTTTTACAAAAATTTTTTTTAGTTTGGTTCTGGACAGAGAATAGTGAATTCCTGCTTAACTTTCTTCATTTTGCAGCAGAAATCTCTACAAGTTGTAAGAATCCTCAGATCAGAAATGAAAGTATCTATGCAACATTTTGAGATTTGTCTGGGGTGAGAATCTGGCCCTCAGTGGTACATTTCTGCTTTCTTGAACTATTGGGTCTTCTTTGGATATAATCGTTGTACATTCTCTAAAGTTGTTGTTCAAAGTTTATAGATAGGGATATTATGGGATTACTTATCATCCCCATAAATGTATACCAACCCTTTCTTGGTAGAGTTATAAATCAGTACATGGTCTTTTCCCATTGAATTAGGAGGATTACGTTACCATGGGCAGGGTTGTTAGAGATAAATTTGTTGAAGAATGATAAGGGAAGCATTTCTGTACAAAACCAAAAGTAAATGGACCTTTAAGCTCTAAAGTATCTGAATGGTAGATTTTTTTCTATTTCTTATTACCAAAATTCTATCAAAGTAAGGTACCATATCTTCTACCCCAAAACTCATGCTTTTAAAAAAAAGTTGCTTTATTATTTTTGAAAAATAGAAGTTTATTATAAACAATTTAAATAATACCGAAGTACAGGGAAAAAAAGTCAAAATCACCCCATATTTTGCTACCGAGTTAACTACTAGTAATGTTTGGTATACATCCTTCCAGACATCTGTGTACCTCTATACACATGTAGATGTATCTATTAGTACTTTTTTCTGATGGTAAAAGTAATGTGGGTTTATTGTTGAGAATATGGAAAGTAGAGAAAAAAACAAGGAATAAGCCACTCATAATCCCACTACCCAGAAATAAATACTAATTATATTATGGTAAATATCCTCTTAGTCTTAGGTGTATGTATGTGTGTGTGTGTGTGTGTGTGTGTGTGTGTTTTGTGTGTGCATGTTTATATATTATAACAATATATAACATTATATATTATATAATCAATATGTAAGTATAAAATAATAAATATATTACATTTATTTTATAGTAATTTTCTTCCTATACATACCATTTTTAATTTGATAAAATATGAAAATATCCACACAACATTAAATATTCTTCCCCAGAATGTTTTTTATTTGTTTACTTCTTTATTGTCTTTCCCCTCCACTAGACCATAGCTCCATGAGAACAAAGACCTTGCTTGTCTTGTTTACTGCAGTATCCCTAGTGCCTAGAACAATGTCTGGCCCATATAAGGTGCTAAGGAGTAATTTGTTGAATGATGAATGAATGAAGTCAGTGCCTGTTGGCCTGGGATCTTGCTCTTTTCCACTGACTTTGCCTGTCTCTGCTCTGATCCATTATATATTTTATAATGTAATCCTCAGAGAGCAGCCTTAGTTCCCTATTTTTTTAAGCTCCCTTTTTTTTAAAGTCAAGTTTATTGAGGTTAATTTACACAGACTAAAATTCACCCTGCTGTAGAAAGAAATGGAATGTGTCTTAAAAATTATTTGTGTATGTACTTTGTAAATTAATTCCTATTTTATATGCATTGGGGTACCTTGTTTACTATAGAAATCCAAAGATGAGTTAATGTATAACTGAATAAACTTACTAGTGAGGCAAATAATTTTCACCACTATATTTCTGTTTAGTTACCTTATAGTGACTGCAAAAACAGAGGTAAAATGTTGCTCAAGTGCCCGGTATTAACATTAATACTTTATAAGCTCTCCAACCTTGGGTGGAGGTTTTTTTTTAAAGCCTTTCTGAGTCCCAGGTCCCCCAACCTATAAAATGGTGATAATATATTAATAGGAGAGCTTTTATGATTAAATGAAATGGTGGGTGTAAAGTGCCTGGCTTATAGTCTAGGCTGTCTGTACTTACTGTATTTTCCAATCTGTACTTCCCAATCTTACTATACTGCATCAACCAACTGCAAACACTTGCCTTTCTTGTCTCTTTTTCAAACTAATAGCTATAGTTGTCTCCATTATAATTCTTGGTAAAAGAACCTTCTTTTCTGTGTCCTAACTATGAGTTTTTTAATACAAAAGAAAATATTATTATTTTATAATATGAAATACTATTCCCTCAATCACCCAGACCTAAGTTTGTGTCAAGAAAACAGAGTAAGTTCTGAACTTTCTGGCTTTCATGCTTTAAAAGCTGAACTATAGTGTCTTTCTCTCTCATTATTCCCAATGAAAATATGACTTTTTAAAAAATAGCTTTAACTGAAATATTTGTGAAAATAATATGTTCTAGAGCATTTGAAAAAAAAAAATCTGATCACCCTGAAATAATGTTTTCTAAATAGCCTTTACTGGTGCTCTCAGAAGCTTCTTTTGAGTTTTAAATAAATTATTCGATGTGATAGCTCTAGGGAGAAGACAGTGAAAAACTGTGTAGCAAATGAGAGCACTGCATCAAAAGTCAGCACTGATGTTGATAACAGGATTGAAACTGGTAAGTTTTTCCTTTCTGATCACAAAACGATTAAAACATTAGTTGTTTCTGTTTTCATGGCCAATCTTGAGTAGGATGAAGACAAAATAGTTGAGAGATAACACACATTTGAAGAAAGCACAAGATTTACTGGCTTGTATTTTTCCTCTTTTCTTTCACTGCCAGAAGGGCCCTGTTTACTGAGCAGGCCTAAGCCAAAACCCATCAAAGTGCACAAGCTGTACTCAGAGAGTTCAATTTCACTTACATCACTTTATATCATTAGGACATCCTAAAAATTGCATTGCCGATCTCCACAGGATTCACTAACCAGAGACTCAGGACTCATCTGCATCAATGCAGCTCACACCCTTAGCCTTCTGGGCTTCTCCACCTTGAACCTTTGCAGCTACAGAATCTCTTGTGTTTGTGCTATATTCTTGGGGATTGTTGCCCGTACACACTATTGGTAATCCAATGTAAATAAGGTGGTTATGCCACATTAATGGTCATGCCACAGGCTAGGAGAAAGCTTTCCACTGGAGAAATTGCATTCAGTGTGCCCTTATAGATTAATTTGGTACTCATCAGATGACCTTTTAATTGAGAAAACTTTCTTTTATATCAAGGCCTATGTCCCTTTGAAGGGTCTATTGAATTATATACAAACTCTAAAAATTAATCCTTAAAATCTCAACAATAACTAATAGATTGACTATGTAGCTTAGACATTAAGGGTTTTCAGTTTGTAACATACAGTATTTTATTTCCTGACTTCTTATCTATCCATGTAGACTTTAATTGACAAGTTATTTTCACAGTATTTCATGGTAAAATAAACCATAGTGAGGTATGATTTTTATTTTCCTTTCTTGGAAGTCTCAGCACATGTAAGTCATGGACCATGGATTGCTCTACTTCCTCTTAAATAACATTTTTTATATTTCAAAATTGATGAAATTCTATTGTAATAATTTTGGAAAATACTGAAAAGCATGAAGAACAATATTTTAATCACTCAGAACCCTGTCCCCTAAAGAGAATCCCAGTTAATTTGGTATATAGCTTTCCTGGTTTTTTTCTAGGTACAAGCATTTATATATCCATTTCCAGAAAGACAAAGATACACTAAAGCATAGTTTGACTGCCTTTTTTTGTATGAGCTGAGTTAAACTTCATTTATATCATATTACATCATTAGCACACACAGAGTCACTCCATGAATTAAAACGTTTTAAAGTGCACAGTCTTTACTGAGAACAAACTGCTTTACTAGACACAGGGCCCATTTCTAAAGGTTCTTGGAAGCTCCAGCTGTTGCTGGAATTTTTTTTAATGTAAAATTTATTTTGCCATGTTGAAACGTTAAAGAGCTTTGCTTTCCCCTGAAAATTATGTTTGTGCCAGATCCCTGGGGAGTGTTGCCTGTAAGCACTGTTGGTAATCCAATATGACTAAAGTAGTTATACATTAATGGTCGTGCCACAGGCTAGGAGAAAACTTTCTGAAAAATATTTCCCACTAGCTCAATTGTTCAAAACAGTGCTTTCTACCAATCATTTAGGATGGCAGGGAAACTCACTGTCATGGATCCTCATCCTAGTCTCCTAACCACATAATCTTTGACTCTTTCAAAGTTCCCTGTCTCTTTTCCCATACCCCTAAAATAAGCATACCTAGGCTATGCCTTCAGACTCTCTTCTTTCTCTACTCTTTGCCCTATTGATCTCATCTATTTCCACAGCTTGCTTTATTTCCTCCCTGTAGATGACTCTTAAATATGTTGGTCTAGCTTTGACAACTTGTACCAGTGTCTCTGCACCAGTCCCCCATTTCTGTTGACCAACTATTAATGTACACTTGGAATCACCACTGAATAATTTTCCAGCCCCTCAAGCTAAACATGTTTAAAAACCAAATGAACCCCTTTCCTCCAGCCCTAAACAGCTCTTAGGGTTTCATTAGTGTTACCACCACTTTCCCATTACTGAGGCTCAGAACCAGAGCAGGGTTTGATGCTGCCCCTCCCCTAAAGTCCAGCTGAATGTTCATACCTTAGACTATGATTCACAATTAACAAGCCTTCTTTTCCCTTTCCTAATAGTCTCTTAACAGGCATGCCTATCATTTACTGAGTATAGACTCTGGGCCAGGCCCTGTGTATTATCTCATTTAATCCTCACAACAATCTTGAAGGTGGTTATAATTATCCTTGTTTTACACATGAGGAAACTGAGGCCCAAAGAGGTGAAATAACTTGCTCTAATTATGCAGTAAGTGGTAGAGCTGGGATGCAAACTCTAGTCCATCTGTCATCAAAGTCCTCTTAAACATTACACCATGCTGCCTCCCAGTCTCTCCTTTCATTCTCTTAAAACTCAGCTATGATTATTATACTTGCCTGCTCAAAAACTTGCATGACTCCCACTCATCTACTGAATTAAGAGTCCTTAATCTGACCCAAAGGGCTTCTCTAAATGGTGGCTGCAGGTTATCTCTTCAACCTACCCTGAAACCTTATCTCCTGTTTCTCAACTACAATATCCAATGCTTCAATCAAACCAAACCACTCCCTCCTCCTCACATAGTTCTTCCTTTTTCTCTCTTCTGCCCGTGAACTAATGCTGTCCCTTCTGCTTGGAATGCTTGAATCAAAATCCTGGTCTTTCTTTATGACCCAACTCAAAGTCCATTCTTTTTAGTGAAATTTTTTGATTCCTCGACCAAAATTCTTTTCCTTTTTTTGTAAACTCACATAATTTATCTTCTAGAACATATATTCTGGAAGTAGAAAATGCAGCCATTCCCTGAATCACTTGCAACATAATTAGGATAATGAGACAAACATGAAAGAGCTAAGTAACACAATTTCAGGCAGTGCATATGAAAACATCAAATGAATGATACAGATCAGTATTCCTCAAACTCAGGGTTGTGGACTCCTAGTCCAGGGATATATCTTAGAGGTCCATAGGCAGTGTGAGACCCTTTAATTTTGTGCTTTTGTTTGATGCAGTTTTGAAAAATATTTAAAAGATGTAAAAGCAAAAATACTCTTTTGCAGTATTAGTCTGCTATTTAAAAAATAGAATATTTTTTAGAACAGCTTTAGATTCACAGCAAAATTGAACAGAAGTACAGAATTCCCATATACCTCCTGCCTCCACACATGCAAGTCCTCCCCCATTACCAACGTCGGCATCAGAGTGGTGCTTTTGTTAGAACTGATGAATCTACAGTGACACATCATCACCCAAAGTCCTTAGTTTACTTTAGGGTTCATTCTTGGTGTTGTACATTCTATGGATTTGGCAAATGTATAATGACATGTATCTGCCATTTTAGTATCACACAGAATAGTTTCACTGCCCTATACTCTGTGCTCACCTAGCCATCCCTTTCTCGCCTTCTAACCCCTGGCAACCACTGATCTTTTTACCATCTCCATATTTTTTTTAATAGATTTATTTATTTTTATTTATTTATTTTTGGCAGCATTGGGTCTTCGTTTCTGCTCACAGGCTTTCTCTAGTTGTGGCGAGTGGGGGCTACTCTTCATTGCGGTGCGTGGGTTTCTTGTTGTGGTGGCTTCTCTTGTTGCAGAGCACGGGCTCTAGAGTGCAGGCTCGGTTAGTTGTGGCACGTTTTGTTTATCCATTTATTTGTTGATGGACACTTGGGTTGCTCCCATGTTTTAGCTATTGTGAATAATGCTGCTATGAACATGGGTATACAAATATCTCTCAAGACCCTGCTTTCGCTTCTTTGGGGTTTGCACCCAAAAGTGAAATTACTGGATCATATAGTAATTTTATTTTTAATTTTTTTAAGGAACTGCCATACTGTTGTCCATAGCAGCTGTACCATTTTATATTCCCACCAACAGTGCGCAAGAGTTCTGATTTCTCTACATCCTTACCGTTTGTTATTTTCTGTTTTTTTTATAGTAGCCATCCTAATGGGTGTGAGGTGGTATCTTGTATTTTTAATTTGTATTTCCCTAATGATCAGTGATGTTGAGTATTTTTTTGTGTGCTATTTGCCATTTGTATATCTTCGTTTGGAGAAATGTCTATTCAGGTCCTTTGTTATTGAATCAGGTTGTTTGTTTTTTTTTGTTGAGTGTTAGCAGTTCTCTATATATTCTAGCTATTAATCCCTTATCAGATATATGATTTGCGAATATTTTCTCCCATTCTGTGGGTTGCCTTGTTACTCTGTGGATATTGTTTTTAGAGGCACAAAATTTTTAATTTTTTAAAATAAATTTATTTATTTTATTTATTTTTGGCTGCGTTGGGTCTTTGTTGCTGTGTGCGGGCTTTCTCTAGTTGCTGCGAGCAGGGGCTACTCTTCGTAGCAGTGCACGGGCTTCTCGTTGCGGTGGCTTCTCTTGTTGCGGAGCACGGGCTCTAGGCATGCGGGCTTCAGTAGTTGTGGCATGTGGGCTCAGTAGTTGTGGCACGTGGGCTCAGTAGTTGTGGCTCGCGGGCTCTAGAGCGCAGGCTCAGCAGTTGTGGCGCACGGCCTTAGTTGCTCCACGGCATGTGGGATCTTCCTGGACCAGGGCTTGAACCCGTGTGCCCTGCATTGGCAGGCGGATTCTTAACCACTGTGCCACCAGGGAAGCCCCTTAATTTTTCATGATGTTCAATTTGTCTATTTTTTCTTTCGTTGCTTTGCTTTTGGTGTCACATTGCCAAATCCAGTGTCATGAAGCATTTTCCCTATGTTTTCTTCTAAGAGTTTTATAGTTTAAGGTGTTACATTTAGGTCTTTGGTCCATTCTGAGTTAATTTTTGTGTATGTGTTAGGTAAGGGTCCAGCTTCATTCTTTTGCAAGAGGAATGAGGGATGGGTAGCTGCTACTTTGCTAAGAACTGAAATTAAGCAAAATTAACCCTAATTTACCTTCCACATCTTCCCCCAGAAGTTGCAAGTCTTCAATAGACTTCAGAATTCCAAAATAGTTACGACAGAATTCTGCCAGTGCAGTTGTTGCCTAGGTGGGAGACAGATGCAAGATGCTTCTTACTCTGCCATCTTCCCCTGTCTCCACAGTTTTGCCTTTTCCAGAATGTCATATAGTTGGAATCGTACAGTATGTAGCCTTTTCAGATTGGCTTCATCTACTTAGTAATATGCATTGAAGTTTCCTCCATATTTTTTCATGGCTTGGTAGCTACTTTCTTTTTAGTGCTTAATAATATTCCATTATTATTATCTGGAATATTTGTTCATCCATTCACCTACTGAAGAACATCTTGATTGTTCCTAGGTTTTGGCAATTATGAAAAAAGCTGCTATAGACATCTATTTGCAGGTGTTTGTAGGGACATAAGCTTTCAACTCCTTTGGGTAAATACCAAGTGTTTAGTTTTGTAAGAAATTGCCAAACTGTCACCCAATATAATCTGCTTTTTAAAATATCTTTTTATACACTGAGTTTCTTAAATTGAAGTTTCTCAGACTGGATTCATATTCTCAGAGTTTATGAGGATGTTGAGTTTGAGAAACAGTAATGTAGATGGGCATATGTTATAGAGGCTCAGGGTGTGCTAGGAGCAAATGAGGAAAGGTTTTGTGGCAGGTAGAAGTTCATTTCTCCCTCATATAGAGATCCAGATGTTGGCAGTCTAGGGATGTTATTGGGGGTTCTAAGAGGTGAATAAAGGATATAGTGGAGGGCAACTGGCAATCTCTGACACAATGGATGTGAGAGCAATTCAGCGAACAAGTGTATATCTACTGGAAAATCCTGTGTTAGAGGCTAGGCGCATTAGGAAATGACACAACAGTGTCAGATCTTCAGATACTCCCACACCAGAGAGATTTATCATAGCTATTAGGTTACAAGTCAGGCTGAGACATGAGTTCGACTGTGATAGAGATAAAGAACTATGGGGGAGAGGCACTAGCAGTTAGTACTGACTGGGGACCTGGGAAAAGACTTCACAAAAAGGAGACATTTAGGTTGGGCAGTCAAATAGAATTCATTGGACATAGTTGGGCGTTCAGTGCATAGAGAAGTAGAAAAAACAGGTGTGACAGATTAGGAAATTGACTCAGCTTGTGACTGGAGCTAAGGTGCTTGACTAAAGCCAAGTTGCAAAGGGCCTCTTTACTAAACATTTTCATTTTATTCTCTTGAAAATGGGTAGCAAAGGTGTTTTAGATGGTAAGCATGATTAAGTGTGTGACTTAGAGAGATAACTCTAAATTGGAACAGTAGTCCCAATGGGAGATAATAAGGACATGTCCTGACATAGGGCAATAATAGCAGTGTGAATGCAAATGAGGAGGTACAGATTGATTAAATCCTTGAGGATATGAAAAGAAAACTTGGAGATAAAACATTAAGTGTTTTTACCTGCAATGTTTTGCTAGGGAGTCCAAACTCCAAAGAGTTGAATTTTGAATGAAATACATATCAGATATTTAAGGGGGAAAAACACAAGGTTACTTAGGCAGTCTGTTCGTGGTGGGAAAAAACTATAATTTCCTTTCATTATTATCATATCTACAATGGCTATCATATATTAATATATATTATATAGACTATAATATATATTATAATTTATATATACTAATAATATATGATAATATATATCATATATATTATTTCAAAAGTCGGGGATTAAGTTGTCCTCATTGGGGATAAGCAATTTAAGGGAAATGGCAAATCTTTATTTATTTTGGGTTTTTTTGTTTTGTTTTGTTTTAAATATTTATCTATTTATTTATTTGGCTGCGCTGGGTCTTAGTTGCAGCACGCAGGATCTTCATTGCCACGTGCGGGATCTTTAGTTGTGGCATGCGGACTCTTAGTTGCAGCATGGGAATCTAGTTCCCTGACCTGGGATCGAACCTGGGCCCCCTGCATTGGGAGTGTGGAGTCTTAACCACTGGACCACCAGGGAAGTCCCCTTCATTTATTTTGGAGGCTAGTGCTAGACCCATTATTTCTGCTCTCAAAATTTTATCTCAGTGGAATCTAGGGTACAAGATGTTTATTAGAGATCAATATCGAAAGGAAGGGGAGGAAGGAGAGTTGAGCAGAGGGACAGCTCTAGAGCAAGGACTGCCCCTGGGCCCCATTTGGTCACTGCATATGGACTGCCTCTGGAAGGGCATGACATCAGGAGGTAGTTCTCTGTAGCTGAGACACACTCTGAAGAGCAAATCAAGTCCTCCTTGAAAGGGATCTGGGTAGTGCATCTCTGTTTCTACCTCAGATGGGTTGCAAGGTTTTTGGCCAAATGTGTGAAGCAGGGCCTCATCCATCTAAGATTACTGGTAATTGAAGTAGCCAACTATTAGTTCTTTGCCACCAGCATCAGCATTATAAAGCCATTTCTCTGTCATTAAAAATATAAAACAATTTTCAGTGGTAAAATGATAATGAATTATGGTCCTATCACATTGGTTATATGGGTATAAAAACCTGGGCTGGACAACAATGTCATAAATACATTTGCTTTTGGAATTAAGTGTTGGATATATTTTACAGCTGAAGAAAAAGAAGAAAATAAATTGAAGTATAAGACAAGAAAAAAATTATCTCGGAATGCAAATTGTTTCTTTTTCCTGATTTTTCCTGACTGTGGTACATGACATGCTTAGTCATAATGTAGCAGAGCAAGGTGTCAGTTTATCTTTTTCAGGAGTGAGCGTATATCTTGAATATGACACCAAAAGTGTAACAACCAAAGAAAAAATAGTTGAGTCACACTTTATAAAAATTTAAAACTTTTGTGCTTCAAAGGACACTATCAAGAAAGTAAAAAAAGCTGGGGAATTCCCTGGCAGTCCAGTGGTTAGGACTTCGTGCTTCCACTGGAGGGAGCATGGGTTCCAACCCTGGTTGGGGAACTTACAAGATCCCTCATGCCACGCGGTGTGGCCAAAATAATAATAATAATAATTAATTAATTAAAAAAACAAAGAAAGTAAAAAAGCAACCCACAGAATGGGAGACAATATTTGCAAACCATATATCTGACAAGGGTCTAGTATCCATTCTATACAAAAAAACTCTTACAAATCAATAACAAAAAGACAAACAACCCAATTAGAAAATGGGCAAAAGATTGAATAGACATTTCTCTAAAGAAGTTACGCAACTAGCCAACAAGCACATGAAAGATGTTCAACATCACTAGCCATCAGGGAAATGCAAATCAAAACCACAAGGAAGATACCATTTCACACCCACTAGGATGGCTAGAATCAAACGGACAGATAACAAGTGACAGCAAAGATGTGGAGAAATTGGAACCCTCATACATTTCTGGTGGGAAAAGAAAATGGTATATCTTCTTTGGAAAACAATTTAGAAGTTCCTCAAAAAGTTAGAGTTACCATTTGACCCAGCAATTCCGCTCCTAGATATATACCCAAGAGAAATGAAAACATATATCCACACAAAGACTTGTACAGGAATGAAATCAGCATTATCCATAATAGCCAAAAAGTCTATCAACTGATGAATGGAGAAACAAAATAATGGCATATCCATATAAGGCATATTTTTCAGCCTAAAAAGTATTGAAGTACTGATACATGCTACAATGTTTATCTTGAAAGCATCATGCTACTTGACAGAAACCAGATACAAAAGGTCAAACATATTATTCCATCTACATGAAATGTCCAGAATAAGCAAATCCTATTTGATGTTTGCTAGGGGCTGGTGGGGAGGAGAGAATTGAGAGTGACAGTTAATTTGGTTTGTTTTGGGGTGAGGAAAGTGAAGGTGGTGATGGTTGTACAACTTTGTGAATACAGTAAAAATCACTGAATTGTATACTGTAAAAGGGTGACTTATATGGCATGTGCATTATATCTCAATTAAAATAAAGATTCCCCCCACCAAAAAAAGTGATTCTATAGAATTTGATAATTGATTGACATTTGAGATGAGTGAGAGAACATCAAAGAACAAGTTTCTATCTTCAGGGATTGGGTCAATAGTAATGCCAGTATTAAGACCAGGGTTAGGGATGGAGGTGGGGACCATCAGCAGAAGTAGGCCTGGAAGTGAAGATTATGAGTTCGATTTAGAAAATACTTGTGAATTCTCTGGTGGTCCAGTGGTTAGGACTCAGCACTTTCACTGCTGGGCCCGGATTCAATCCGTGGTCGGGGAATTAAGATCCCACAAGACGTGCGGTGTGGCCAAAAAAGAAAAAAAAAAAAAGAAAATACTGACTTTTTAGTTGTCTATAGGGCACTCTTTGGGGGGCAGTTCAAAAAGCTTAAGTCTGGACATGAAACGACAGATCAGAGTTAAGAGATTTAAATTTAGGGTCATCCAGATTTGGGAGATAGCTGACACCAAAGAGAAGGTATGATAGCATTCAGCAAAGAGTTGGACCTTGGGGGATTTGTTTGAACCAAGAGGTAGGTTGAAAGAAAAAGAACCTGTGAATCTAAAAAAGAGCATTAGCAGGGTAGGAGAAAAACCAGGATGGAGCAGGGTCTTGGACACCTGGGAATTTTGTGTTGTTCTGTAGGAAAGGGGTAAGAGGAGCCTTGAACCCAAAGTCACAGCTTACTAACCATTCTAATTTTCTACTAAGAATCAGGTTAAAATCAGCAATTTCTGCTTCACCTAGTTTTGTTTTGTTTTGTTTTGTTTTCCTGTGTTGCTACTGCAAAGGAACCACAGAACATAAACTTTGACAGCTTATATCACTTTGAGAAATACAGTTCTGTCAAGTACAAGGGTGGAAGAACATCTTGTATTGAAGTAGTAGGACATTTCATTCCCAAAAGGCAACTCAGAAATAAGAAGCATTTTAGAGCTCCAAATGGACTGAAGGGCTGGATTTTCAAAAGGCTGGCTTTATTCTCACTCTGTATTCTCAGTTGCCCTGCCTTATAGTAGCTTTCTGTTGCCAGAGCCTGAACATGGGAACTAGCAGAAGAGCACATTGTTTGACTAAGGCCCAGATTTTGGAAACTATCTTAATTCTTATACAATCCTACTAGAGAAAAAAACCTCCCTAAACAAAAACCTCTTATCTTCATCCATGGGTCCCCCAGAAGACCCCAAATCCCAGAATTCTGCAATTAATAAGTATCGATCAAGGATATGCAAAAACTTTTGTACAAGTGTTACAATCTAATAGAAATCCTAACTAACTCTTTTTGAGGTGGCCAGGATAGGATACAGTTTTTGTTTGTTTTTCCTTTCTATTTTTAAAGTTGTTTCTCTAATGATAGGCAAAAAATACTGGGAAACCTAAGGATTTGGCATTCGTTTCTATGAAATAGGTCCTGATTAGTCTTTTTCTTTGAACAAATGAGGAAATCAAGGCAGAAAGAAGCTGGTTTGAAATGATGAAGCTGATTTAAAATGATGAATCACTGCAGACTGTTGATTAAAGCCCTGGAGATGCCTGATGTCAGGAGTCTATTGCCAGCCATCTCCCCCTATAGCTGGAGATTGTTGAATTGGTGTCAGAGTTTATTATATATTCACTTCAGAAGTATGCAAAATATTTGCCTTCTTCTTAATTTCTCTTGAGCATTTCATAATTTATGAAGCCATTTCATATCCATTGTCTTGTTTTAACCTCACCTCAACTCTAAGAGATAGGAAATTTAGATTTTATCATCACTGTTTTACAAGTGGAGAGATTGAGAGAGGTTAAGCAGTTTGTCCAAGTTCACATGGTCTCCAAGTAGTGGCACCAGAACTAACTCTCAATCTTGTGACTTCTCTTCTAGTATCTTTCCATATGACATGTTGCCTTTAAAGTCTGGTCAGTGCTTCATTGTATGCCTTTTCTTTTGACACAGGCTCAAACAAAGGACTTTTTATTCCCTTCCCTAACTGGGAAGTAAAGGATTCCCCAACAAGTACTTCTGTAACCCAGGGCAATGGTATACCAGATCAGAAATTAGACACTTTGCCACTGGGGACACAGGTAATGTACTCACTTTCCTGCTGATCTGTTGACTAGTCAATGATTAATGCTAATAATCCAGTGGACTCTCAATTATTGTGAAGGTCTAAGAGGACTTTTTAAATTTAATTTTTATTGGAGTGTAGTTGATTTACAATGTTGTGTTAGTTTCTGCTGTACAACAAAGTGAATCAGTTATACATATACATATATCCACTCTTTTTTAGGTTCTTTTCCTGTATAGGTCATTACAGAGTATTGAGTAGAGTTCCCTGTGCTATACAGCAGGTTCTTATTAGTTATCTGTTTTATGTATAGTAGTGTGTATATGTCAATCCCAATCTCCCAATTTATCCCTCTCCCCTTCCCCCTTGGTAACCATTAAGTTTGTTTTCTACATCTGTGACTCTAGTTCTGTTTTGTAAATAAGTTCATTTGTATCATTTTTTAAGACTCCACATATAAGCTATATATGATATTGTCTTTCTCTGTCTGACTTAAGAGGACTTTTTTGATGAAGGCATGTTAGACACTTTAAAAGGAAAGCACAAGACAGGATGCAAAGGGCCTTCTCCATTAATTTCAATCTCCCCTTTCCCTCTCCCCCAGTACCTGATCAAATGTAGTATATTTATACATATAACTTCAGCACATTTTATGCCAGGCATTTTGGCACTCAAACAGGGATACAACTGTTACAGGTTTTGTCTGGTTTTCAGTTTTCTCCTCTCTACCTAATGTCTCCATTTCCTGTTACCTGGCTTCTTTACATTTTCTAACTTTGCCTTTTAATTACTGGATCTTAACATCTCAGGGGTAGCTCTCCCAACACTCCCTCTTCAATGAAACATAAAAAAAGAAAAGTTAAGGGGTAAAGATGGCATAGAAGTTGTGGGCAATGAAGAGGTAGAGATCATGCAAGATGAGGGAAGAATGAAAAATAAGTTTTTAAAGAAAAAAATTGGTGGGAGTCCATTACTTATTTATATGAATGAATGTGATGCAGGAAGCAGAATTGACTACTTCATATTCAACTTCTCCTTTTGTCTGCATTTTTATTGATAAATTATGAGCAATAAGTTTGCTGAAAATAGCCAGAAGGAGAAAGAAGAGAAGGAAAGACTGATTAATCCACAATTTGGATAATCAACACTGTACAAAGAAAAAGATAGTAAGATTTCAGGTTGAATTTATAATACCTTCATTTTATAAAAAGACAGATTAACATTTAGTTGGTTTCTTTGTTTTTGGAGATTCTACTTGGGTAATTTAGAAACTATTTCAATTACCATTTTTAAAAAAATTGGTATTCTTTTAAAGGAAATGGAGACAAAGTATACTGTAATCTACAGTTAACATTAAATAGCACTTTTTAGATTAAAAAAACTTTGAAATTACTTCTTGAAGTGTGAGAGAAAAGGAAATTGAATAGCCTGCTATATGTCCTCTTAGTTTAAGAAATAGGAAGTAGGATTTCTTTCTCTGCATAACTACCAAAAAGATGCTGAATACTTGAAGATGATTTTGTAAAAAGCAAACTCTAGAAAGCTTTCTACTTTGTATCAATCCTTGCTTAATTATGCCTTAGATTAATTTTCAGCCTATTAAAAAGTCTCAGTAGCTCCTATGGTTGATACTCAGCTTTACTAGAGGTAAAATAAGTATGGGAGTTCTTTAAGCAGAAATAAGTTGGAAAAGGTGGTACCATCTAACTTCTATGCTGAGTTATCTAAAGCAGGGAAAATACAATATTTCACTGCTTGGTATGTCCTTTACCATCTAAGGATATTTTGTCTTTTCAAGTCATCCCCTTATCCGCTCCAAAGCAACTCTAGAATCGCTTTGTATTGTGACTATTTTAAAACAAGCTTAAATCTTGACCTTTGCTTGAAGATCTTTTTCCCTAGTTTGCAAGGATGGACTTGCTTACTAATAGGAAAGTATTCTGAACCTCCCTGTTCTAGTTAAACTCATGTCTGAATGCCCATTGACTCCCTTCTCCTAAACTTTGAAACTTTTTTTTAGATGCAGGAAGTGGCAAGAAGGGAGATGCCAAGTGAGAATCACCAGGAAGATGGTAAATATTTTGCTTACAGTATTTTTCTCCACACTAGTCAGAGAAATCTAGGTGTGATGGGATTTGGGAGAAGATGGAGATGTCTCAGTCCTTGAATTATTTTCTGCTTTCATAAGGGGCTGCCCTGGATGCTTAGTGACCTGTGAGGTCTTTCAGGTTGAAGAGTGGATATTCTGACTTCCTTTGTTCTTGACTTTTTGTATTGGCTGACTATTGCTTGTTTCTTTTACCTTTCTTGCCTTCTTTTGGATTTATTATGTTTTTATTCATCCATTTTTTTCTTTCTGCTAGTTTACAAGTTATACACTGTTTCTATACTTTTGGTATTATTCCCAAAACTATAATATGTGTCCTTAACTTATTCAACTTTAAAATTAATCCATACCTTAACTCTTCTCTTGGATAATTCAAAGACCTTAAAGTAATTTACTCCTTTTAATCCCTCCTGATTTATGTATTATTATTATGGATTTTAATTCTCTATATTTTTAAAACTCACAAGATACTATTTTTATAAAGTCATTGTTCATTTAAATTTATCCATGTATTTACCACTTTGTTTGTTCTTTTTTTTAATTTTTATTTTCTGGCCGCACCACGTGGCCTGTGGGATCTTAGTTCCCTGACCAGGGATCGAACCTGCACCCCCTGTATTGGAAGCATGGATTCTAAACCACTGGACCGCCAGGGCAGTCCCTTTACTTCTCTTTTTTTTAATCCCAGACTTCCCTTCTGAGATAATTTTCCTCTAGCTTATAGTACATCTTTTAGAATTTTCTTTAGTGTGTGTCTACTGGTGATGAATTCTTTCAGTTTTTGTCTGAAAATGCCCCAATTTCACTATCATTCTTAAAGGGTATTTTGGCTGGGTATAAATTTCTATGTTGGCAGTTATTTCTTTCAAAATATTGAAGGTATTCCACTGTATTCTATCTTTTGTGGTTGCTTTTGAGAAGTCACCTAGAACAGGGGTCCCCCCCACCCCCCATCCCTGGGCCTGCACAGCAGGAGGTGAGCGGCGGGTGAGCGAGCGAAGCTTGATCTACCGCTCCCCATCACTCCCCATCGCTTGCATTACCAGCTGAACCATCGCTCGCATCACTGGCTGAACCATCACTCGCATCACCACCTGAACCATCTCCACACCCCTGACCAGGTCCGTGGAAAAATTGTCTCCCACAAAAACCGGTCCCTGGTGCCAAAAAGGTTGGGGACCACTGAGCTAGAAATTTGTCACTCCTGCAAGAATAATCTGTCTTATTTTTCCTCTGGCTGCTTTTAAGATTTTCCAATTGTCTTTGATTTTCTGCAATTTCACTATGGTGTGTGGACTTCTTTTTGTTTATCTTGTTTGGTATTTATTACACTTGAATTTGTGAATTCTGTCTCATTATTTCTGTAAAGTGCTTCAAAAATTATTTATGTCCCATTTTTTCTATCTTGTCCTTCTGAGACTCTTGATTAAGTAAATGTATGTCCTCTTTCACTTTGTCCTCTTTGTCTCTTATTCTTTTATATTTTTCATCTTTCTTTGGTTTGATCTGCATTCTGGATAACTCCTTCTGACCCATATTTAAATTCACTAACATTCTTTTCAGCTGTGTCTAATCTGTTGTTAAGCTTGTCTTCTGAATTCTTAATCTCCGTAGTTTATTTTCAGTTTTATAAATTCGATTTGCTTCTTTTTCAAATCTGCTGGGTCACTTTTTATAAGCAGAAATTTCCCAGCTGTTTTATATATCTTTAAACATAGTAAAAATAGCCATCTTATAGGCTGCATCTATTAATTCCAATTTTTGTGCATGTTGTCTGGTTTTTCTACTCATTCTCACTTGTGTTGTCTTATTTCCTTTTTTGTTTGTTTGTTTTGGCTACTTGCTGGCTATTGTATTTTAAAAACTATTTGTAGGAATGATTTAAAGTCTTACATGAAGATATTTTTTCCAGATCAGATTTTCATTTGCTTCTACCAGTTGCCTGGGACACTATCAGCCTGGGATCACCTTAATCCAAGCTCAAGGCTTGAGGTTCCCTGGACCACCCAGATGATGCAAACCTGGATTACCAGTGTACAAGGGCTGGTTTATTTCCAGTTTACCTTTACTTTGAAGATTGTATCCTGATTAGGATTCCATCTTAATGTGGGGAGTGGGTGAGGGGGTGGTTTCTCGTACTCCTTACCTTGGCTGGATCCTGAACTTGGACTTCTATACCTTTCACCCTAAAGCTCCTTAGGGTAAAAGTCACTTTAAGTGCTAGACTCACCTATATGAGTTCTTGCTGTTTTGTAGATTTTGGCCTAGAAATTCCTCACTAGCTTATTAGCTCTTTGATGCTTTTAAGAACATATATCATCCCACTTTTTAAATATCTTCAACAGGAGGGATAGTCTGAATTATCTAATCTCATTACTTGTTCTTAGATTCTTTTTCTTACATAAAGATATTGTTCTATAACCTTTCCCCTACTGTATAGACTGGCACTTGGTAAAAATGTTGATAATCTTAAAGGTTCTGTAGAGATAGAAGGTACTTGGTTCCACTTTTTAAAAGTTAATGTGACTAACTCAGGAAGGCCTTCAAGCGTATGAATTTCTGAAAGCCCCAAGGAGCACAAAGACTTCTCTTTTTGTCTGATGCTCTACTTGCCCTACTCTGAGGCTTTTTGGAGATGACAGATACACCTGTTTGAGAGAAATACTTTATAGCTGGATTAGGGATTTTCATAGGTTTTGCATTTCCTGCCATTTAATTGGCTTAGGATAGTGGTTCCCTATGTGTGAACCTAGATCCTCTGGGTAGAGGTTGGGGGTAGGAGTGAGTTTAGCTTTATTGCGAGGAGTCTATGAAATCATAGACCTACCAACTATTGTCTGAATACCTAAGATCACAACTTCTGTCATGTGGGGGTGCACCAAAATAGTAGAAATCGTATATAGAAAACTCTGACACTACAGTTTTAGAAGGAAATTCCTACAGGATTATGTTGACATGAAATTTATCTCCAGAATGTTACAGATTCTTTACTGTCTACACAATGTCCAACATGTTTTGTTTTTCCATGTAGGAATCCTTTTATCACTTTATGCTACCATTTATAAAAATTATAAACCATCTCTTCCTGAGAACTTTTTTTTGGTAGACAGAGGTATATCCAGTGAACAGGGATACCCTAAGAAGAATTCTCATTGTCTTTTGTTTTTTTTCCCCCTTGGTGATGGTTAGAATTCAGACGCTACTCGCCTCATCAATCCACAGTTCGAACCCCAGAGAAGATGGCTAGAGAAGGGTACCGAATATCTTTTTTGGACAACAAGTCTTCAGGTTCTTCTCCAGAAAAGGACTTGATACTAAAACCTGATACTTATCAGCTTACCCATGACGCCTCATTGGGTAAACGCCTGGATGTGGGTGATTCTAGACAGATTCATCCCTATCAGTTACCTTCAGATGCTGGTCTAGAAAATTATGGTAGTCATTATTCTCAAAATCCATCCCTGCATGGAAGTCTTGGTAAAAGGCCTCAGAGAAGCAGGAACTACCGAGAATATAGCACAAAACCTTCAAATAACATGAAGGCCACCACATCCCATTCCTGCGGAGACTTACTGACCTCTCTGTCAAACCCTGACTCCAGCACCGGAAGGCTTTTGAAGCTTAGTTCAGGTAATAGCTTCCTGTTAGTTTATAGACCTCTTTCATAGGCTTGAAGATTGAGGTATAACTGGAAATTTTGGAATTAATATTTCTTAGATTGGGGAATTCCCTGGCGGTCCAGTGGTTAGGACTCTGCGCTTTCACTGCCTAGGGCGCGGGTTCAATCCCTGGTTGGGGAACTAAGATCCTGCAAGCTGAAAATAAATAAATAAATAAATAAAGTCACCAGTGGTCCATAGAGCCTTGAGAAATCTGCAGGGTATGAGTTTAACATGATAGATATATTAGAGAAAATTTATAGAAAATTTATAGAAATGCAGACTTCATAACTATATGTTATTTTAGTTAAATATTGATAGCATCCTGGGACATATTTCTAGTTACATCTAGTCTTCTCTGGCCACAATCACTTCTATTCTGAGTTACTTTTTCAGAAAAAGCTAGTTTAAGGGTAAGAGACCACTCTTCAGTTATTTATTTATTCAACAAAATGTATTGAATACCTACTATGTGCCAGATACTATTCTATCTGCAGATAAAGTAGCAAACAAAAATAAAATTCCATGTATTTTTTTTATTTTGACATAATATAAAAGGTCCCTACTTTCATGGAATTTCTATTTTAAAGAGGGTAAGACAGATGATAAACAAGTTATAAATATATGTCAGGTTATGATAAGTGTTGTGAAGAAAAGTAACATAAGGGTATTAGAGAGTAATATGGAGGAGGTGATGTTTTAGATAGAATGGTCAGGGTAAGCTTCTCAGGTGAGATATCATAAAAGTAGAGACTTGAATGAAGTAAGAGTGTGAGCCATGTGGATAACTGGGGGGAGAAATTTTAGACAGTGGAAATAGTAAGTGCAAAGTTCCTGAGGCTGGAACATGCTTGGCATGTTCCAGGAACAATGAGGAGGCCAGGGCTGCTGCTGCAAATTGAGCTAGGTAAAGAGTATAGATGAAGTCAGATAGCCAGACATTTATTCTGGGTGAGATCAGAAGCTGTTGGAGAGTTTGTAGCAGATGAGTGACATGATCTAACTTAAGAATTACTCTGGCTGCTGAGTTGAGAATAGACAATGGGGAGCAAGGATAGAAGTTTTAAAAATTAACAGATTAGAATCTGGATAAGAGATGTTGGTAGCTTGAACTAGAGAGATAGCAGTGTAGGTGGTGAGAAATAGATTCTGAATATGTTCTGAAGATAACACTCCATGATTTGTTGGTGGATTGAGGATGAAGTGTGAGAGAAAGAAGGTCAAGGATAACTCCCAGGTTTCAAGTCTGAATAACTGGAAGAATGAAGTTACCATTTTACTCAGATGGAAAAGAGTGTGAGGAACAGGTTTTAGGATAGATACCAAGAGTTGGTCTTAGTCAGCTTAAGTTTGAGGTGCCTATTAAAACTTCTCAGAGATGCCAATTTGATAAGTAGACATATTAGTCTGGAGTTCAGGGAAGAAGGTGGGGCTGGGAATTAAGTGTGTGGATGGCATTAAAACAGACTAGATGAGATCTCCCCAAGGGAGTGAATATAGATAGAAAAGATATCTGAAAAGATATCTGAGGACTAATCTGAGTCCTCCAACAATTAGAAATCTCGTAGATGAAGAGAAACCATCATGGAGAGCAAGAAAGAGGCAGCTACTAAGGTAGGAGAAAAACAAAAAGCCAAGAGAGAGTGGTATCCTGGAAGCCAAGTGAAGAATATGTTCCAAGAAGGAGGGAGTGATAAATACAGTGTCAGATGTCCTTAATAGATGTCTTTAACACTTCTGGGACTGAGAAATGATCATGGTATTTGGCAACGCATTAGTGAGCAGCTTCAGGAGATGCGTTGTTAATAAAAGCCTTGTTGAGGTGAGTTCAAGAAAGAATCAAAGGAGAAGCGGTAGAGTTACCAAATATATATGACCCCTTCAAGGAGTTTTGCAGTGAAGGGGAGCAAAGACATGGAAATGTAGCTGGAAGGGGGATGGAATCAAGGAGATCATGGTGGAAATGATCCAGTAGAGGGAAAATTGATGATGCAGGAGAGAAAAGCGACAATTACAAGAAAAAAAATTGGGGAGTGGTCAAGAGGAGATGGAATCCAGTCCACCAGTGGAGAGGTTGGCCTTGGATAGAAGCACAGACAGTTCATCTATTACAAGAAGGAAGGGAGGGAATTTATAGACACAAATACAGGTAGAATTGGTAGATTTAGTGGTTAGATCACATAGATGTTTTCTTAGATTGCCTCTCTTTTGCTCAGAGAAGTAAAGAGATCAGCAACTGAGAGTAAGGAGGGGGGAGAAGGTATTGGAAGTTTGAGGAGAAGAGAGATGTGAAATAGTGATCTCAAAGAATAGAAGAGTAGGACTTCCCTGGTGGTACAGTGGCTAAGACTCCTCGCTCCCAATGCACGGGGCCCAGGTTCGATCCCTGGTCAGGGAACTAGATCCCACATGCCACAACTAAAGATCCTGCATGCTGCAACTAAGACCCAGCACAGCCAAATAAATAAATAAACATTTTAAAAAATGGGAAAAGAATTTGAAAAAGAGTAGATACATGTATATGTAAAACTGAATCATTTTGCTGTACACCTGAAACCAATACAACATTGTTAATCAACTATACTCCAATATAAAATAAAAATTTAAAAAAAAGAATAGAAGAGTAAATTGATTAGAGTAATGTATTAGGGTAGCTGGGCCCAGTTAAGATAGTGGTTATGAATTTAAAGTGAAGATGTTGGAAAGAGATATATGTTGTTTTCCAGTCACTTCCCACTGCTCTGCTGTAGGCTTGGAGTATGTGCACAGTTGGATTTAACCAGAGTTGGGGTTTTGTCAGGTGGAGGGAGAGAGAAAGGGCCCAGAGAGTTGAGGGTATATACTAGGGAGAGATCATTATGACCCTTGGACTCCAGACAGGGTAAGGATGGAAGTAAGACATGAGAGAGTTGAAGAGTAGGTTCATCTCCTGGCCTGTTTCCTTGACAGATCTGTATGCCACAACCCATTTCAACAGCGACCCTGCTCTGCTGGTGAATGTAGAGCAAAAATTATCCACCAGCCTCGGCGATTTAACACCAGCACATGGTTCTTTCCCAAACAACACCATCCTGGGAGACTCTCTGCGGACACTGCTGTTGCCTACTGGGACTTCAGAAAACAGAGAGAGTTTGACCAAGGGGTCATTAAGCCCATTGAGAAGAGGATTCAAACGGAAAGAAAATATCCTTGACACCCTGAATCCAAAACATGGTTTCAGAGATGCTACAGGCAGCGAGGCAAGTGTTGGCTTGTTTGTGCTCGTGCAAAAGCACATCAGGTCCAAGAGCAGAATGGGATTCTGTTTTGGTGGTGGTGGTTCGGATGAAAAGTGGTAGAAATTCAAAGGGATTTTCAGAGGCCAGTGGGTAATACTGCCAGGCCAAAGCCTGTGATCCTTTTGCCCTTGGGAAAGTCATTCCCCTTCTGCAGCATTTCCTCATTTCTGTCACAGGGAGCAGGGTCCCTAATCTACTTCCAGAGCATAAACATGGTGGAGAAGTACTCTGATAATAAGAAGTGGTGGACAGAGTTTACCACAGGAAGGAATGCAGAAGTTGCCAGGGGCTCAGGGTTGGCTGAAGAGTGATCTCTGTAGCATTGATGTTTATAATCTTATCATGTTTACACATTTGCTTTGGCCACAAATCACTAACTTGCTTGGGATCTTTCTTCTAAAAGCATTGCTTTCCTGTCCAGAAATTTAAATTATTCCAATTTTTTTCCAAGATGAATTAGATTATCCAAGGGATTTTTAGCTGAGAGTTGGTTCAGAGAATGAACAACAAATCAAGAACCATTCCCACATATACAATATAATTCATTCCATAAAATTGTAGTATGATAGTTAGTGTTGTTCTTACTTAGTAACTAAGTTTTGTTGCTGCCGTTGCATACATCCCTCCATGGAGAATGCCTTCTTCTCTCCTCTCATCTGTTTGAATATTAATTTTTCTCCAGGCCTTACTTCCATCATGAAGCTTTCTTCTCATTAGTTAAAAGAATTATAGCTCTTGGGGCATTCTCTTCCCTTGAACCCATAATCTTTGTCATACGAATCATTTGTCATTTAATCATTTACTGCCTTGTGAGAAAGCAGGGGATTTGGTCAAAAACAACTATTTCTAGTCACTTATTTTTCAGTTGATGGAAATCTTTTTGCACATTGACATGGGTTTATAAGGGGGTTTTGTTGTTGTTTCGTTGGTTGGTTTTTTTACCCTTCAAATACTTTCTATTCAGTTTTCAAAACTTTGGAGGTGGTTGTAATTTTTGTGCACCAAAGAGGGCAGTCTTGTAATACTTTTTTGACTTTCTGGTCCTTTTTTGTTTTCCATTTTCAGCCACTGATGCCTATTTTTCCAGACAAGAGCACTGGTGTTAATGTATTTAGGGCGAAGGTACAGCAACACTTAGGATATTTGGGTGCTATATTAATAAGACGTATTCTAGGAGATTTTTTCACCTCTATTTCATGTGATAGGATTGTTAAAACAGCAATTAAAATCTCAATGCACTTTTCTGGACTATCTTAAAAAATTCCCATTTCTTTTTTCCTGTTAGATACTATATTTCTTTATATGAAAAGTTATAAAAGAGCTGTTTGAATATAAATATAAAAGAAATACACTGTTCAGTTTCTAGAAAGGTATAAATCAGAAGAGCATTTAAAAAGTTATAAAAAGTAATCCCATATAAAAAAACACACAAAATTAAACCAAACATGAATTTGTGAAAATTTATTTTTGACCAGCTGACTTTAGAATCATAGACAAATTATAAAAATTAATTTTTAAAAAAGCCATGAGGCATGGCTTTTCAGCTTTTAATTTGCTGAAAATTAAAAGTAACAAAATTATTCCAAAGTTCATAAAAAAAATTATCCCCCGCTCTCACCACATTGTGATAAATGAAAGAAAATACATAAAGGCATGTACGTGTTTCTAAGTTGTTCCATGATGCGCACACAGAATTACCAATACATGAAAAACCAATGACAGTAAATATCCATTTTTGACAAGATCCTCTAAAGTGGGCTTGTAGTGTAACCAGTTTTTCTCTGACTTTTCTTCCTAATCAGGCTGTTAACTTCTTAAGGACCTCATCTTTTACTTCTTCATATGTTCACAGTCCTTATGTAGAACTCTCCATGCACGTGATCAGTGTTCAGTACAGATCTGTTGAATAAATGTTTATCCCATTTGTAATGCTTTTCCTTATTAATCATAGGCCACCTGTGTGACTCAAGTCATAGGTATCACTGTCTGGTGTTCTGCTTCACAGTTGTCATATATGACAGCATTATCTAATTAATCATCTATAGTTTTAATATCAAAAGAGCCAAAGATTGAGAAATAATTTGGCTGTTTTTAATATATAACAGCTTTCTTGAATTCCCTTGAGACCCTACAGAAAAGATTTGTAGATTGATCTGTCCAGTAAAATTCCCAATTGTTTTTTATTCATTCAGACATGACTAAATAAATAGACATATACATCATATCTGAATGAATAAACAATTGGGAGTTTCATTGGAGAGCTCTACCTATACATCTATATACATAAGATTCTTACTGAATAAAAAGTATCTTTAGTACTGGGTCCAACAATAACATTTAACATAACATTTAAAATGTTATAAGATATTTATGTTTATTATATATTAATATACTAAATATAAGCTTATGAGTTATAACTTTTATTAAATTACTCCCCATTTTATTTTATGATATATAATACCTTAAAAGATGTTCTGCAGTTTAATCTTTCCATATTACATAACATAATACATTGAGCCATAGACATAGGTGTTAAAACATTTTTTGTTTTCTTCTGAAAATCTCTACAGAAAATTATGATAGAAGATACTGTTACCTTTGAAATTATCCTTGTATATATTATTGTATT
This sequence comes from Eubalaena glacialis, assembly GCF_028564815.1. Classification (NCBI taxonomy): domain Eukaryota; kingdom Metazoa; phylum Chordata; class Mammalia; order Artiodactyla; family Balaenidae; genus Eubalaena; species Eubalaena glacialis. The sequence goes on along the minus strand of NC_083733.1, from coordinate 19,451,406 downwards.
TGCCTTGGACATTAATATTCTATTCAAATCCAAACTGAAAGATGAAACCAACTTTCTTTTTTTCTTTTTTCTTTTTTTAATGTTAACACTTTAAATGTCTGGATTTTTACTTCCCTTATTGTGTTAGAATGACAAATGGTTGGGTTTTTTGGTTTTTTTCTTGAGCCTCTCTCTAGTGACCTGGGCAGTTTGCATGGTTTGCCAGGAAACCACAGTCCCCCGATCTCTGCCAGAACATCCCATGTGGCCACTGTCCTCAGACAGCTCCTGGAGCTTGTGGATAAGCACTGGAACGGTTCCGGCTCCCTCCTCCTCAACAAGAAGTTTCTGGGTAAGTGAGTGCATTCTCAGTTCCTGGAGAAAGGCTCAGACCTTGCTTCTGCTTTGTGTTTCTGCTCTATGTTCTGATAAAAGCCACTCAGTCCCCTTAACTTGCAGGGAAAATTGTTCTCATGATCACTTACCAAAATTTCTCAGCCACACAGTGATTGACAAACCTGCATTTTTCTTATAATCTTCTTCTAACCTGTTGTTTGTTTGTTTGTTTGCTTGTTTGTTTGTTTTTGGCTGCACAGAGCAGCTTGCAGGATCTTAGTTCCCCGACCAGGGATTGAACCCCGGGCCCACAGCAGTGAAAGCACCGAGTCCTAACCACTGGACCTCTAGGGAATTCCCTTCCCTGTTTGTATTTATCAGCACTCTTCCCTCGTGTACCAATTGTCTTGTTCCTCCTGTAACTTTTTCTTGACAGTCTTTGAGTGATGAGATATAAAATAGAGCATGGTCATGTTAATGATTACAAAAGGATTTTATGATCCTTGGGAAAGTGCCAACAATAAATACAACAGAAATTGGGTTTGATCATTAGAGTTCTGAGATGCCTGTTGAAATATTCGATTCGAAAAATATGATTCAAAAAACTCCAATGACTAGATGACGTGGACTCTTTTTTAGGGCTTCTTTTTTAGGAAATTGGGGGAAAACGGTTTTGCAAATATTGTCCCCATGTGTTTATTTGTTGTTTAATGGAAGAAGAATTCAAGGAGCTGTTGGTGGTGGTAAAAGTTTAAGTAAGAACTAGAAACTTTAAAGTTGTTTGGGTTTAACTTTTCTTTTTTTCTTTTTTTTTTTTAAATGTCTTTTATTTATTTATTTTTGGCTGCGCTGGGTCTTCGTTGCTGTGCGCAGGCTTTCTCTAGTTGCGGTGAGCGGGTGCTACTCTTCGTTGCGGTGCATGGGCTTCTCATTGCGGTGGCTTCTCTTGTTGCAGAGCACGGGCTCTAGGCACGTGAGCTTCAGTAGTTGTGGCTCGCGGGCTCTAGAGCGCAGGCTCAATAGTTGTGGCGCACGGGCTTCGCTGCTCCGCGGCATGTGGGAACTTCCCGGACCAAGGCTTGAACCCTTGTCCCCTGCATTGGCAGGCGGATTCTTAACCACTGTGCCACCAGGGAAGCCCATAATTTTTTATCTCCATCATGAAACATCTCTTACAGCCACTTACTAAATTCTTGAAAAAAGGAGATATTAGATTACCCTATTTGTCCTACAGAGCTGGTAGTTATTGACTAGGAATTCTGTGCTTTAGCTTTTAAGATTGGCCCGTGTGCCCAACCTGAATTTTTGGCAGGTCCTGCCCGAGATCTGCTTCTGACTTTGGTAGTCCCTGCTCCTTCTCAGCAGTGGTGTCGCTCACATCCTGAAGATACATCAAAAGCCTTCCACAAGAGGGAGATGGAACTGAAGGAGACGGGGCAGCTGGTCCCTAATGACATGGTATGCTGCTCTCGTCTTCTTTTCCTACTCCTCCTTTACTAGAAAAGGATGGGGCAGCAAGACTAGAACATGTCTGTGCCATAAAGAACATCATCACCATGAGCACCTAGATGTTTCTGAACTGAAATATAGAAAAGTCAGTCTGTGCAAATCTGGAACACAAAACTTGCAGGGACAGCTTGGAGATTTTGCAGGGATGACTCCCTAATCCTAGCCCTAATCCAAAAATTCTAAGGAAAGACTTGAAATGGAAAAAGAAAAAAAAAAAAAGGCCCTAGAGTAAAAACATTTAGGACCATGTTCTTGAAGGTTATGGTTTGATTCAGATGAGGGAAGTTAGATGTCTCTGGGATTATCTTTCCTCCCTTCTGATGGAGAGCCCTAAACCAGGGGCCATTCCTAGAGTGTTAGGCTGCTGGCTCTGGAAGGGAAAGAAGGGACTCATATTCTTAGGCTTTTTTTCCCCCCTTTTCTTAACATTAGAGGATTTTCAGGCATCAAGTTTAGTTTCTAGAAACTTTAGATAGGTGACTCAGATGCTGGCCACTTGTCAAAACAACCACTTGTTCTGCAAGAGTAGTGGATAACTCACAGGAAAGATTGCAATTGCATGTGATAAATTTGTTTGCTGCACTTGAGCTATGTTTACCAATGAATTAAAATTCTAGTGAGAAAGAGAGATGCTGACCTCCATTCAGTTTATCACTAAACAGAGGAAAGATTGTTTCAGTTTTCTAAAAGCACTCCTCAGAATTTCAGATTCTTAATGTGTTTGTATTTTGTTTTCTAATCTAAAGGAAAGTTTGAAGCAAAAACTGGTCAGAGTGCTGGAGGAAAACCTCATTTTGTCAGAAAAAATCCAGCAATTGGAGGAAGGTGCTACCACCTCAATTGTGAGTGGGCACCAGTCCCACACTTATGGTAAGTTCAGGAAAGCAATGTGTGGTGCATCCCAAGACAACCGTTTGTTTATAGATGGCCCGTTTAATAAGCTTCGTCATCCAGAGCTCACATGGCTTCCTAAATGGAAACAACCATCTAGCCTCAGAGTTGTAATGCAGGTGACTTGAGTTACCAGAGTAAAAGAGTTTACTCTTTTATCAGTGTAAAGCATTTACAAATGTGTTATTATTGTCATTATTTTTTTCTGATTATAGCAGAAGATCTTGTTCTTTACAGAAAGTTTGAAAAATATAAGGAAAATATAATCTCACTACCCAGAAATAACTACAATTAGTGTTTTTGGTATATTTTCTTTCACCATATGCCTATACATATATTTAACTCAGAATTAAAATTTGTGTCTTGATTTTTAAAAACTAATTTATGTACAACAAAATACACACATTTTAAGTTTGATGAGTTTTGACAGATATATATATTCATTTAACTCCATCCCCATCAAAATACAGAACACTTCTGTACTCTAGAAAGTTTGACCCTTGTGCACTCAGTTCCCGCTACTCTCTACCCTAGGCAATCTGATTTCTACAACCTAATGTTATTAATTTAATAGCACAGGCATTTCCTATAATGTTACATGAATATACCATATTTCTCTATTCAGTCCTCTATATAGTTGTTTTTAATGTTAGCTATTATAAATAAAGCTGCCATTTTTATATTATAAATAATTCTAATTCTAAGAATTTCCAAACATTCGAAAGACCTGAAATAGAAGAAAAGATCCTAGAGTGAAAATGCTTCTCTAAGATTCTCTTTCTTCTCTTCTGATGGAGCTGAGAGTCCTAATATTTATGCTGTGATAAATAATGCAGCTATTAATATCTGTGTATATAAATCTTTGTTTACATGTTAGACTATTTTCCTAGCAGACATTCCCAGAAGTAGAATTAGTGGGTCAAAAGATGTGGACATTTTTGAGGTTTTTGTTACACATTGCCAAATCATTCCCAAGAAAGATGGTTTCAGTTTACACTCATATCGGCAGTAAGTATGTATTTGAATGCCTTTTCATTTCACCCTTGCCAGCACTGGGTATTATATTTTTTTGCCATTATGATAAGTGAATAATAATATCCCATTGAATTCTTGATTTGTACTACTTTATTATTAGTATAGTTTAGGTAGATAAAGTCTACCTCGACTTTAAGCTTCTAGCTAAGCACCCACAAACAAACATTATGGGTATTTGGATTTGAATGAGGAATTTGATTTGGAAATCAGCATTGAATTTCCAGAGTTGAATCTCATCACTATCTGATATTCATAAGCCTGAATAATCAAGACATCATTCTCCACTTACCTGCACTGAAAATAAATAGGTGTTTATTCACTAGATACCTATTTTCTTTTTTTTAAATAAATTTATTTATTTTATTTATTTTTGGCTGCATTGGGTGTCCGTTGCTGCGCGCGGGCTTTTCTCTAGTTGCGGCGAACAGGGGCTACTCTTCATTGCGGTGTGCAGACTTCTCATTGCATTGGCTTCTCATGTTGCGGAGCACGGGCTCTAGGCACGTGGGCTTCAGTAGTTGTGGCTCGCAGGCTCTAGAGCACAGGCTCAGTAGTTGTGGCGCACGGGCTTAGTTGCTCCACGGCATGTGGGATCTTCCCAGACCAGGGCTCGAACCCGTGTCCCCTGCATTGACAGGCGGATTCTTAACCACTGCGCCACCAGGGAAGCCCTAGATACCTATTTTCAATCAGCCATGAGACCCAGTTCTCTATTTTGGATTACTGGTGATAAATACAGCTGTTGCAGCCCTGATTTCCACCTTCCAGAACCTTGCTACTCAAAATGTGAGTCACACATCACAACATTAGCATCACCTGGGAGCTTGTTAGACATATAGAAAATCTGGCCTCACCTCAGACCTACTGAATCAGGATCTGTTTTCTAAAAAGATCCCCAGGTGATCTGTAAGCATATTAAAGTTTAAGTACTGTTCTAGAAGACTGACTTGCTTAGGACCAGAGTTCCTGTGCTTTTACCTACCTTATTATTGCAGGCAGTGGCAACATATTTGGAAAGCTAGATATGAATGCCTTGGCCACAAAGCCAGTTTCTGAAAGCACTCATTGAGCTATTGTCATGTGCCTGACACAGTTCTAGATGTTTTCACATATTCCGTACGGAGTGAAGGACATACATTCCATGAACTAAAATGGATAATACAAGGAGACCAAATATTTGTTGACTGCCTATGCTATGTGAGCACAGATGTCTCACTGACTCCTCATAACAGTGCTACCCGGCAGGGTTACTAGCTGTAGTGAAACTCACAAAAATGAACTAACGTGCAAGATTAAGTGGTTGAATTTTAATTCAGATATGTCTGTTGTGAAACCCTATATTCTTGCCACTATATCTGCTGTCTCCAAGGGAGGGAATGGTGAATTGAGTGTGGAGGTAGGTGCAGTGGGGCCCCCAACTCTTCAAGATGTCTCCCTGATCACTCAAGCTCTGCTCAAAGACTAGCCGCTTGGAATCCTCTCACCCCTGGCTACTGTAACCTTTGTAGATGATCTTCTGCGCAAAAACCAACAGCTGAACATGCAGGTGGCTTGCCTGAACCAGGAGCTTGCCCAGCTGAAAAAGCTGGAGGAGACAGTGGCCCTTCTCCACGAAAGTCAGAGGTAGGACTGGGTCCATCTAGCTGACTTCTGGAAGCAGATATTTACTTTCCTTTATCTCCTTTGTTTTACTTGGCAAGTTAATATCTATATACTTTTCAAATTAACTCTATTCTGTGTGCAAACCACCTGTATCCAGGCCAGTTTGCTCAGGGATCAAAATACTGCTTTCCAGAACATACCAGTTTCTGATTCAGCAGATCTGGGTTGGGAACTGAGAATTTGCATTTCTAGTAAGTTTCCAGGTGATGCTCTTGCTTCTGGCCTGGGGACCACACTTTGAGAACATTAAGATATATATCTTTAGTGATGCTATATTTTAGAGTAACTTGAAATAATTCTTCTGTGTGTTGTTAAACCATCAATTCAATAAATAGGTTCAATTCATTTCATTTTGTTTGATTCATAGGGAATATTTTTATTATTTTGATTTAATCTTGTGTATAATTAATGTAAAACTTACATGGTCCCAAAGTCAGATCCACAAAATCAGATAAATTCAGACAAATCTAGCTTCCTTATCTGTCTCCTCTATCCTTTCCTTCCTTCCCACCAGCCTTCCATTGCAGGTGTGGGTGTGTATTTGTATTCCCCCTCTATTATATAAAAAGAGGCATAATGTTGCTTTAACATTTTATCTAGAAATCATTTCACAGTGGTGTATAGAGTTAGTTCTCACTCCTTTTGATACATGCATAGGACTCCACTGTGTGTGTATTTAATTAGTCCTCTGCTGATGGACATTACAGTATCTTGTTGTTGCAGATAGTGCTGCAGTGAATAACATTGTGCATGCATCTTTTTTGGCGGGGAGGGGCAGTCTCTGATAGCTTCCAACATTACATGGTAATACAGAGTCCAAGAATACAGTCATGACTAGCACCATTAGTTTAATTGCAGAGGCAGGACAGATTAGAAGAAGTAGAAATTAAGATTTGGGGATAGAAATTGGAGGCCTGGTCAGGTGCCAGTCTCCCAGTGCGTCTACTTACTTCATCATGAAAGTGCTTTGGAAAGAACAGAACAATCACTATATAAAATGTGAACTATGTTATTGCTACAGTCAGTCTGGAACATAAACAGAACTGCAATGAATAAATAAACTGTCCGCCTGCTTTTAAAATAACCAAGTCATAAATCAGACAGTTCTTTCTATTTAAAGATGTTACTTCATTTTACATTTATTTTTTTATTTTTATTTATTTATTTTTTACATTTATCTTTAGCAAACATTTCAGGTCAGAATGGCAACTACTTTGCTTTTATGACTTCATGACTGTCTTTTTTCCCCATGCCTCAGATCCCTGGTGGTAACTAATGAGTATCTGCTGCAGCAGCTGACTAAAGAGCAAAAAGGTTATTCTGGGAAAGCACTCCTGCCTCCTGAGAAGAGTCATCATTTGGGGAGATCATCGCCCTTTGGGAAAAGCACGCTGTCTTCCTCCTCACCAGTGGCACATGATACGGGTCAGTATCTAATACAGAGTGTTTCAGACTCTGTCCCAGAGCCTAGTCTATGGAGCTAGCACTGCACACCTTCTTTGCAGCTTCCCTCTCAGCCCCAGGGGGCTCTCAGTGTTATTGCCACTAGTATGGTGGTATTCACTCTCAAGATTAAGAAAAAAATCTTACTTTAATTATACTGTATTGGTCCTTTTTATTTCTTTTTATCTCCTCCCATCAAGTCGTTCTTTCCTTCTGACCACATAAATAGTTGGCACTTAGTCCTAGGCATCATATCACATAGAAACGTTTGGCTGAAAATGTCAAAAAGAAAATAACACTAGACATTTTTCCCAAGTGTCAGTTGAAACTGTGTAGTAGGAAGTTTAAAAAGAACATCCATGGCCAGGTATGTTTTGTGTTAGCAGAAATTTTGGAGAACCTCTATTGATCAGTTCATCAAACGTGTTTTGGGTTTTCTCCCACCATAGTGAAAAGGTGACAAGGTCCGGTGTCTTCCTGGAGCAGCCAACAGTTTGTGTGATGGAGCTCAAAGCTTGCCATTGGTACCAAACAGGCCTAAATAAAAGCCTAGAGAGATCCTGGAAAGACAGACAGAGAGTAGGTAATTCCTACTCTGGAGAATTGGAGAAGGCATCAGTGAGGACTTGTTTGAGTGGAAGCTTGGCAGAATGAGTACAATGGTACCAGGTAGAGGGGGTGCAGAGCCTCCTAGGGCAAGAGTACAGAGTAGGAGAGTCTGGGGCCCCCAGAGGGATCACTGGGCAGGGAAGATGTAGGTCATGGTGCCATGACAGTATATAACTGGGGGACCTGTCCTAGCCTGGGAGGGAGGTGTGATATCAGGAAAATGTCCCCTAAAGAAATGATCTTTCAACCAAGACCTGAAGAATTGAATAGGAGGTCACCAGGCAAAGCATAGGACTGAGGGCAGAGGCAGTGGGGAGAGCTGCAGAGAGAAATAGCATAAGCAAAGGCCATGAAATGGGAAGGAACATGGTTCATTCAGAGAATGGAGGGCCTGAGAGGAGATACACAGGAGCTAGGTTGCATGGCTCCCTAAAGATTTTAGATTGGGAAGGCAGATGGGTAGTATTCAATAGATTTGTGTTTGAGAAGCTTTCTCTATAAGAAGAGTGGATTGACCTCCGGCCATGTGGAGTGGACCAGAGAGGAGCTAGAGAGATGAGAGAGAAGGCTGGTGCAGTCTAGACCAGAGGTGTGGCTTCTGAAAGTTAGCTTTGGGCTCAGCATCTACTTTACATGTCAGTACCTTGTATTTCAGACTGAGGATCAATCTTTTCTTTAATCCTGATTGATTAGGCATCAATGGGAAAAGATAATGCAAGTGGCTCTAGGTATGTCTCTACTTCAAGGTTGCACAAGTAGCTAATGTTGCCAGAGAGCTGTAGAGGGCAAAGGACTGTCAACCTAATGTCATATTGTACTTCTCTTCATCTTCAGGGTCATGTCAGAGAGAGAGACAGGTGGAAAGATTAGACACTTATTTGCTGCCCTGACCTAGGTGCTGTGCAGGGAAGGAGAGCTATTGCTGTAATAATGAGACATGAAGATCACAACTAAGATCACACATCTCTAAGTTATAAATAAAATCTACAGATCTCTCAATTTTACGTAGGTTCCCAAAAGGAGCATGCACAGAGGAGCCATAAGTTTCTTTGAGCTGCATGGCTCTGAGGGAGCTAGAGTCAGCTCGTTTTCTCTGGAAGTGTCAGTAAGAAGAGCCCCCCTCCCCGCTTTCCTGGGCCTGTCTTGGCCCCATTGAGAGGCCTCCAAAGAGCCTAAGCCTTGCCCAGGTAGGGTAGCCTTAGCTAGTAGCCTTACAGCCCTGTGTTGTCATATTTCACCATCCCAGCCCAGTGCACAGGCCAACTTACTGGACAGCCGATGGGGGCTAGGGGAGGTGGGGGCAGGGATAACGGACCTCTTTCTACAACCCAGCCCTCCCTTCCTTCTCCTATGAACATCTGAGAATGCTAGCCCAGAACCTATTCAGGGTACCTCTAAGGAGGAGCAAAGAGCCTGACCCAGACTAAGTCACCTTCCACTCTATTTTCTATTGTCACTGAAAGTGGCTGGTCCTACCCTAGGCCAGGCCCCTCTCTAGGGTTGCTGGCCACTCGTGCAGAGGTCAACTGTGTTTCTGATTTTCGCTGTGTGGCCCTTGGTCAATCCCTTGGGATTGGTGGCATCAAGGGAAGGGCCAAAGAGTTGTTGCCCTATGGGGCTAAGTGGGCTCAACATGGAGTGGGGGAAGACCCCTGAAGCAAGTAGAAAATAAGTGGACAAGAATTCCTCACCCTGGGCCTGGCACTATTAGGAGAAAGAAGGAAACAAGGCTGGGATGGAAAACAGGTCCTCAGGGAAGTTCTCCAAAAGGAGAGGCAGGGCCCCTCTGAGGTTTGGCCTTCCCGCCAGCTATACATAGAGGGTTTTAATGGCTCCATCCCACAGATCCTAACTTCTCTTCCTTGCCCAACTGGCTTTGCTAGCGAGGGTACCCAAAGCTTTCCACCATGAGGAGGCTATGCGGAGATGGAGCAGTGATAACTGAAGGGCTGAAGTGGCATTGTTTGGTCAGTTCCTGCCATGAACCAGATTCGGCTAGACTAAGGGTATTCCTGGCTCCGGGTGGGCCTTGATTTCCCACAGGCTCCATAACCACTTTTAAAGAAGAGGGGGCTTTACCCCTACAAGGTGGAGTTTCGGGACTCGGCCAGTTCTCTCTCTGGGCTCCACTAAGCCACACTGCCAATCATAGGAGGGGCCAAACTGCTGCTCCCATACGCACTGGATGGTAATCTCACCTGCAGCTTAATAGCTTAATAACCTGGACCAGGCCAATTTGCAGGATTTGGGTTTCTCTCCTATTATGCTAATTTAAGTAAGCTTGCAATTTAAACCAATTCCCCAGGGCTGGAGGAAGTATTCCTCTTACTGTATGCTGGTGGGAGAGGTAGAGCTGTCTGAAACTCTTCCCTGAGCAATGCAAGGTCAGCGGAGTCAGGAGGATCCCACAACAGTCAGCCATTAGGCAAGGCTCTGCTGTGACCAGGTGATGATCTCTGCTCTCTAATTCTCACCTCACCCCCCAGCGTCTCTGTTCCAAGCCACACTATCACTCTTTACCCTCGCTCCAAGTGACTTTGGGCTCAAGGGACTCTGGGGCCACCTGGGGCAAGAACATCCTAGAACAGCCCGAGGGAGAGGGAATAAACAGTTGTGCTGCTTTGCTTTGTTATCTGGGTGAAGAAAAAATATTTGTGAATGTGTGCCTTTTAAGCCTTTTCTAGCACTCTTAGGGACTCTGGGCAGTCCCTAAGTTCCATCCAGCCCACTTGTCAGCAGGAGGGAAGGAGAGTTGGCCCCAAAGCCTTAGACTTGGGAATAACTCTGGCCTAACATTGAGAACCTCAGAGGGGAGAAAAGGTTGATCTGAAAGCTCCCAGGAGTTCTCAGGATCAGAGAGAGACCCCCCCCCCGCCCTGCAACCTGGGATGATGAACAGATGGGAGGGAATCAGCAAGAAGAGGCCCCTTCACTGTTGGACACCCTGCTCACCTGTCAAAGGCTGATGTTGGGTGCCAAGTTCTATCGCTGGCCATCCAGCCTCATTTTTGGAAATCAGTGTTGGGGCTTGCTGTGTTAGAAAGAGCCTCGCCAGGGAGGCAAGAGGCATGGTTCTGGCCTCTATTCTGCGGAAGCCCCTTCACTCTCTGGGCCTGAGTTTCCTCAGCTATAAAATTGGGAGTTGAACTGTCTACTGTCTGCTGTCTTGCATTTTCTGATATTCTGAGATGCAGCCCAGCATGACTCACCTTGGTAGCCCTCTGGAGTGGAGGCCTGTCAGCAAGCTTAGAGCTGAGGCCTGGCACTGGGCCCCACCAATGCTTAGCCTAGTCTGAGTTTGCTGTCTCATCGCCCCCCTGCTGTGAAAGCAGAGAGGCCAAGACTGAGGCCCTAATTGCGGGAAGGTAGCCATGATGTCAGAACTCTAGGTCAGGGCTGAGGTAAAAGGCTTTTGATTTCCCTATAGAGCATCCTCATTCAGCCTGGCTCTGTGCTAATGGAAGGGGCCTGGTGTGTGTCTTTTTCTGGGCAGGGCTGCCAGTGGAAGAATCAGCAGAGTGCAACTTGGAAGGGGTTGATGACACTGAGGGGTCGTGGGGTGTGAATGTCATTACCCTTGTTGTCATATACCTGACCAGGCCATATTGGTACAAAAGGTGGCTTTATTGAGGTCCAGGTAAGAATTAGCACTTGGCCAGAGCAGCAGCTTAAATATGAGGCAAGCAGGCAGGGGTTAGCCATGCCCGGGGCTAGGTTGGGGTGGTGAGGCTATAGGCACAGACTCTCCCCAGACAGACAGAAGTCGAGGAGGAAAGAAAAAGGGGAAGGGGATGCAGAGCAGTCTGGGTCAGAGGTCTGGTGGGCTGGCCCCATAGGGCTGGGCAGGAAGCGCTGGGCGGCAGATCCAGCAAGGAGGGGACCGGGCTCTCTTGCTCCACATGCCCCTTAGGCCCAGGCCTGAGCCTCTGGCAGGGGCAGCCGTGCTAGGGGGGGCCTTCCCAGGCCTCACTTCTTCACCTTGGCATCATAGGTACCTGCATTCTTGTAGGCACTCACATAGCCACTGTCATCCAGGATGTCCTGCCGCCCAGCAATGCCCTTGCCCTTGCCGCTCTCATCGAAGCGTTCCTTGTGGGAGCCCGTGTACTTGCTGGTGTCAGTCAGCCGTTCCACAGCACCCCCTGTTTTTGCTTTCTGTTTGGACAGAGTTCCCCCAGGGGTACCTGGTTAGGGAGCCCAGCCCTTCCAACCCCAGCCAAGATTCCCCATACCCCCCTCAGTGGCCAGCCGAGACCATCAGGGCACTTACAGTAACACCCACGTTGGCTGGTTCCTTGCCTGCCACCAGCTGGCAGATGGCATCAAAGGCCTCCTCCTTGCTCTTCCCCTTGAATCGTTTGGGTGCCAGCTCTTCTAGGGCCTTCTTGAACTCCTCATAGTTGATGACCCGGGCAGACTTCCCCCTGCCAGGTATGTGGACACCATGAGTTTTCCCCCTTCTCCACATCCTCCCTGGTTCCAGCCCCCCAATTCCCCTTCTAGGAACATCAGAAGCAGGGAATGCCTGGGGCTCACTTGACTTTGGAGAAGACGATGTCGACATCGGTCCCTGTCACAGCCTTTCCATCAGCCACCTTGCAGTCCTTGCACAGCTTGGCCCAGTTCTTGCCATTCATCTCGTGCCCACTGGCCTTGGGATCACCATGGATGGCAAACTTGCGGAAGCTTTCCTCCAGCCCAGCCACGTCTGTGCTCGCTGCCATGCCACCCTGTTAGGGACCCACCTTGGTCACCTCCTAGCCAAGCTCTCCCCCCCACCCCCCAAGGCACAGAGCATCACTGCCTCTACCTCAAAACCTGCAAGGTTGAAGTTGCAGGCACTTCTGCCACATACCCTCAGAGCTGGAGATGGAGCTGCCTGCAGAAAGGGGCCAGCACTCAATGTCTGACTGGGCCCCAGAGCCGTGAGGAAGAGCCCCGAGAGGAAAGGTCCTGTCACTTAATGCCAGCCTGGCTCAGAGTGGAGTTCAGAAGATGAAATCATGATGCTCGCACCAGGCTGGGAACAGAGTAGCACTGTCCAGAAAAACTGTGAGAGCAGCAGCTGGGGCCGTGGCTTTGTCTGGCCCTGGCACAAGGCCTGCTTGGGTGGAAGTGAGGGTGGCAGAGCGGGCCCCCTCCCTGGGAGTTCCATGCCAGGCTGGGTCAGTACCAGGCCAGGCTGCTGGTTGGGCAGGTATTTAGTGAGGACAGTGTCTCTCTCAGGGTCATGAGGACCCAGCAAGACCCAGCCCAGGCTGAGAAGGGAGCCAGAGCACAGGCAGGGGTGCAGCTGGCCCAGCTGGGACCTTGTTACTATTTGCTGTTAAACAAAAACATGAGGGAAGGGGAACTTGGGGCTGGCCTGGCCACAGTTTGTGAAGCCTGGAGACAGTTGCTAAGGGAGGGTGGTACTGCTTGGAGAATGTTGCTAAGGGCAGGATGGTGTCAGGGCAGCTCAGGGAGAAGCTCCCAGTGCTGCTGGGCTGGGCTGGAGAATGGGCTCACGGGTGGGGCATATCAGCACTCCCAGCACCTGGGGCACAACCGTGGCTTCCTGGCCCCTTTCCAGCCATTGGGGCTGTAACGTCCCAATTTGTGGAGTTTAGGAGGAGCAGGAGATTGAGGGGCTAGCCTGAGTGGGGGTTGTAGAGTTATGAGCCCCTAGAGGCATGATGGCAAGTGAGACTGTGGCCTTGGCCCTGTAATCCTCACACCTACGCTCTGCTCTGCGCTGAAGCACACTTCCCCAATGTCTACACCTTCAGCCCTCTATGGAGGCCTCCTGGCCACACCCTGAGCACCACCACACTAGTCCACACTCTCACAGCTGTGTGCACTTAGCCCTGGCCCTCCATACCCTCGGCCTTAGTCCCACTGACCACAACCCTTAACCTGGTACTCAGACCTCCCTGACCACACCAGCCCTGCAATGAAGTGCCCCTCACACCCCTTACTGCAGTCCCCTGACCACACCCACAGCCCTGGGACTAAGGGCCCAGGCCATTCCCTCAGCATGCACGCCCCACACATATACTAACAGCCCTGTACTGAGGCCCCCCAATAATACCCTCAGCCCTGCACTAAAGGGTCTTCCCCACACTTGCCCACAGCACCCACTGCAGTGCCCGACCACACCCTCAGCTCTGCACTGAAACTCCCTCCATGTAACACAGCCTGGTACTGAGGCCTCCCTGACCACACCCTCAGCCCTGCACTGCAGCCACTTCCATCCATACACGGGAAGCCCTGGGACTGGGTCCCCCGTCCACACACCCACAGGCCTTACTGAGACCCCTAACCAGAGCCTCACAACTCACCCTCTCTCCATACATATGCAGCCCCTGACCACACCCTCAGTTGTGTCCTCAGCAACTATCTTCCACCTCTCCCTTTTATAATAGAGCCTCCAGTGACCACAGCCTGGAGCCTGCCTGCCTGCCTACCCCCCTTCCACTACCACTGGCCTTAACACTGAAAACCCTCCCCGGGTCACCACACTCACCCATCCCTAAATTGCAGTTTCTGGAACTGGGCTCACCCACAGCTCCTACATTGCAGCAACTCGGTGGGTCCAGAATCCCTTTCAAACAGCACTCCCCTTCCCTCTCCCTACACTGCAATCTCCCACCAGCAATCTGAAGGAGACCCGCACTTTGTTCACCAAGGGTAAAGTCTGGGGGAGCTTGAGTGCCACAGGATGCTTGTTCCAGGGGCCTAGCAGGACCCTGCACCTGTGCTCACTCCTGTCTGTGAGAAGATGGATTCTTGGTAATTTCAGGCTGATCAGGTGGTGCCAAGTCACAGGCCCCGGTCCCAGGGGTCTGCAGGCCACGCTCGCTCCCGCTGGGACAGCTGGAGTAATCAATCAGCAAGGAGTTGGGGGTGGGGGTGGAACGTTTGGGCCCAGCGCAGGACCGCTCAGCTCGTGTCCTCAACTCGGTACCATCCAGGGTTGAGACCCCTCCCAGGCCGCTCCCACCCCACCCCCTTCTTATCGTGCAGGATATTGATTAGAGTGGTCGGCGCCGGGGTCTCCTACCGGCTTCTACCTCGTGGCTGCTCCTGCAGTGCACGTTCGATGGACAGAAAGAAGGACGCAAGAATGGACCGATGGACGCAGGAGACTAGGCGGCTCCGCAGCTCTGCTCCCTGCCGGCTCTGGGGCGGGACTGCAGGCCGGGCGGTTCCGCCGTATTATTCCCTTGTTTCTCGGTCTCCATAGAGACGGCGAGTCCCACCCCCGGGGCTGTCTCGGCGGGAGAGTGACCAAGGTCACGCTGGCTCCACCTACCCGACCCCGCCCGCTCCGCGCTCCGCGGGGGCGGAGCTGCTGCGATAGTCTCATCCCGCTGCACCCGGGGCAGCTCTGTGGCTGGGGTGACCAGACCTTTGTATTCTGGACGTCCTCGGATGGCCCGCATCCTGGGCTCCGCCCGAAGTTCAAAGCAGATGCCCGCCTCCAGGGGAGATCCAACTTCCCAGAGCAGCAACCGAAGGCCTTTGGCGGGGGGCGGGGTGGGGGCGTGCAGAGGAGTGGGAAGGTCCCTTCCCTTAGTGACAGTGGGGTCTAGAGCTGGCTCAAGACCACAGCTCTCCAATGAACGTGTGGCATCCCAGGTCACAACTCCGGGTCACTGGGGGCGGGAGGGGACAGTGAACGAATCACGAGTGCCAGCCCCAAAATCCTGGTACACCGACCTCTCTCCCGCGGCCAGGGAAAAGCTCCTGGACTTCCTGGGTCCGCGTCCTCATTTATTCCCACCCCAACCCGGTGTTAGCCTCGCAGTCTCTGCTTCCGCTGCTGCCTCCCGAGCCCAAAGCCTGCTTCCCCTCCTCTCTCCAAGTGCAAACCCTATCTTCAAGAAAAATAACCTCCTCCAGGCAGCTTCCAGGACCTTTCCCAACCAGGAGCCCCGTACCTGAGCTTCTCCATATGACAATCTGGGTGGCCACCCAGCGTACGGGGGGGGGGGGGACCCACCTCACCCTTTGCCCCTAGGCTGACTGGCAATGGTCCGGCTCCAGGAGGGCCCGTGGCCCTTGCCATTAAGAAGGTATGCACAGATGAAATTTTGAAAAAAAAAAAAAAAAAAAAAAGGTATGCACTAACTACGCAAAAGCATAAAAAAGTTTATTGGAGCATCACGGCTGGTGGGGGCTGTTATTGCTGAGTCATGGGGGAGGGGGCCGATCCCGCCGGCCCTTAGGGGCCCCTAAAGTGCACTCAGTGCGGCGGGGGTGGGGGTGTTGCATAGAGAGTCTGTCCCGCCGCTCCTCCGCCATCCCTGCTTCTTGTCCCAGCTAAGCGAGACCGGCTTCCGGGCCGCCCCGAGCACCGGGCTCGCCGCTACTCGGGCTTACGAAAACGGCCGGCGCACGCGCCTGCAGCGCCAGCCGGGGCTTTCTGCCCCTGCCCACGGGGGAGGCCAGACCGGCGCTGCCTAGGCGCGTCTGAGCCACTGGAATCTCATCCATGGACTCGGCTGACGCCGAGTGGTAGGCGCCTGCAGGGCTGGCGTCAGCGGAATCCGACGACGAGCTGGAGCGGCGGCCGGGGGTCCGCGGCCCTATGGGGTCGGAAGGGAACGTGAGACTAGGAGCTGCTACTCACTTAGGGCCCTACCTTTCCCTCCCTCGTAGCTCCCCGAGCAGGATCCGGTCAGGAAGGGGCGCTCACCCGGCAGCCTGGGCAACGGGGGCTCCCGGTCCAAGGTTCTGGAGGTCGGTACCTTATACATGCGCCGCTTCCTTTTTTTCTGCAGAGACAGTGGGAAGCCTGAATACCCCTTCCCCAGACCTCACATCGCCAAAAGACGCGCAGGAGTAGAGAAGGGTAGAGGCTTCTTTCCCATCCCCTTCCACCGGGCAGGGGGCCCAGCACAGTCCCCCCCTACCTGGGGTCGGATCCGGGGGGTCAGAGCGAGAGTCTCTGGGGAGGAGGGCGGTGGAGGCTCCACGTGGCCGCGGGTGGCAAGGAACCGGGAGGGGCTGAAGGGGAAGTGGGAGGATAAATGCTGGATGCTGTTGTTCCTTCAAATCCCACCCTGTTGGAGGTCCTAAAATAAGCCTCCCTTCCTAGCTGGAAAGGGGCATTGATCTGTCCAAGGCCATGATAGCCTGGACCAAGACCTGTGCCTTGGCTTTGGCCTAACCCCTTTCTCCCACCTCAGATGGCCCTGCCATGCCAATGGGAGATGTGAGGTGGCACTTGCCCAGGTTGCACTCACTTGGCATTCACTGAGGCAGGCCTGGCCTGGCCAGGGGGCTCTGGGCGCACATGGCTGAAGGTCCGCATGTAGAACTCCATCTCCTGGGGAAGATGGAGGTGAGGGAGGCTGGGAGGCCAGGTGTGGGTCCAGGGCCTTCTGGGTCCTGGGCCCACTCTGTCTTGGATGCAACACCCCCTTACTGGTTTCTGTGGGAGGTCTGGGCACAGAGGTCTAGGGCTGTCCTCCAGGCTTCCCAGGTATGCTGGGAAAACCCCAATGCAGAATGAGGCTTAAAACACCTGTTTTTGTACCTTACCCCACCCCCACCATTTTCCTCACTTCATTTAGTCAAACTCCACCTCCTCCAGGAAGCCTCCAGCCTCATGTGTCCAATGTACCCAGTCTAGAGCTGTTCTGGCCAAGTTGGGTTGGGGAGAAGAGGGACTCAGAGAGGCCCTCTCCTGCTCCTGGCTCCTCCCAGGGCTCCAGTCTCTGAACCGATTTTTTTCCCTAGTTGGGAGACTGGGCAGTTCACACACCCGGGTGTGCACCCGAGGCTGCGAGGCTACCTGCAGGAATCCATGGTTCCCTCGGAGCTGAGTCCTCAGAGTACCAGACACAATCTCAGCTGCTGGCGGGGAGTGGGGGGGATGAGCGGTCTCCCCAACTTCTACCGGTAAAGGGAAGGCAGTAGGTGGTGGAAAAAACAGCGCCACAGCCCCACCTGGGACCAGGCTTATGGGTGTTCTCTGTCTTGTTTAGTCGCTGATCCTCACAGTGACCATGGGAGTAGCAGACCCAACCCCTGAAAGTGAAGGGGTCTGAAGCCGGGAGGTAGCAGGAGTGGCCTAGGCTCGCACCCCAGCACACAGCAAGCGCCGGGCCACGCCCAAGAGGACTGCAGGTGAGGAAACAAAAGCCAGGAAAAACAGCCTGAGAAGGGAGCCTGGCGGAGGATGTGGGGTGGCTGGGGGTAGGGCACTGGACAGCTGTCGCCGACTAGGCAGTCGTTTCCATGGAGACCCGGGCGTCCTGACTAATGCAGAGACGACACTGTAACAGCAACACCGTCTCTAAAACAAGCCTATGTTTGGGGGCAACGGCTCCAGAGTGGGGCCCCTCCCGCATTCCTGCTCAGGGTGGGGGTGGGGAGGCCGCCTGCAGGACGGCCCTAGCAGATCTGGGGGACAAGCCCAGCCAGTCACCGGCTGGCTACACAGAGGCAGAGAATGAACCCTGGGCAAGCCCTGTGCCCAACACCTGCCCAGGCTGGCCCTTTGGGGAGGAATGTGGAGGTGCCAGCCTGAGCAGAGGAGCCCTGGGAAAGAGGAAGGAGTCAAAGGCCAGTCACAAGGGCTGGGACGCCAAGGGAATCCTTCCCCCACACATTTCCTCTTCACCAGTGTGCACCTAGCACCCCTCCAGGGCCCAGGAGAGAGGGGGCAAAGCCTACCCTGGTGCCCCTGGGTTCTAGAAGTGTAGGGCAGAGGGCAGGGCAGCAGTAGAGGATGGTCTCAGAAGCCTGATGGGCCAGAATGGGACAGGAGCCAGGCCCTAGCCAGCTGGGGAAGTTTGAGGGTGCCACCAGGGTGTCCCCATTCAAATTCCCCTCCCCTCATCAAAGCTGTCCGTACAATCCTCCCTCAGAGACATTCAAAACTTGCACATTCCTGAATGGTACATGGCACCTCTCAGCCTCAGCTCTCCTCTGTACGATGGGACAAACACACCCCTTCTCCCTCTGCCGACGTCTCCCTCAGGTCATTTTCAGATGATATTAAATGCCCTTGCTGCTGGCACATCTGGCCCCAAAGCCTAAGCAGGCAGTAACTACAGAGCAGGGGTCCCGAGCATTCGAGTCTGGGGATCCCAGGGCCAGCCCTGCCTCAGTGGGCACTGGCTGTGAAGCTTAAGAAAGTCTCCTGCCTACCTCTCTGAGCCTCAGTCTCCTCTGTGAAGTGGGGATAGGGATGGTGCCCACTCCCAGGATGGCTGCCACTGTGCTTACATGGGTTCTGTGCCCAGCACCAGGGCAGGTACACAACGGTGTGGCAGTTGCGGGGGGGAGGGGGTCTCTACCAACAGCCATCACTCCCCCAGGCCTACCCAGGCCTGGCAGCCTGGCCCACCCCTGGCGATGAGAACAGGAGAGGTGAGGTCCCAAGCACTCCCCCAATCCACCCACCAGCCTGTGTTTGTGTCCAGTTGCCATGAGGACTTCGGATCCAGAGCTCAGCCTTCCCAACAAGGCCTGCCTGGGCCCCCTGCCTTCCCAGTCCCTGGGGGCTCCAAGGACTGGACCACCCCACCCCCAGCTGCTGACCTCAGGAAGCCAAGGGGCATGGGAATGGGGATAGGCTGATCAACAGCTGGGCTGGCCAGGCCCCGAGCCTGGGCTGGAGGATTCCTGCTTCAGAGTGCAGAGACCTTAACTCTTCCTAGACCCAGCTTGCTTAATCTTTCTTGGCCTCAATATGTTCATCTGCAACATGGGTACGGTAGCATTACCTGCCTCATGGGCTGTTTCAAGATTTAAATGGAGTAATGGGTATAAGGGCTCAGGGTCACAGGTGGAGAGAACTGATGGCTCTATCCTGGTGACCCAGTCCTTGATCCATCCCTCTCTCTTCTCCTGCGGCCACAACCTGCCTGCTTCCAGGCTCCCACATTCTGTGCCCTCCAGCACATGCTTAGAGCCTTTCCCCTGGGGTCAGGGAAACACAGGGCTTCCTCTGGCTGTGGCCACACTTGAGCAAGCAGGCACATGCTTAGTACAGGCTTGCCCTCGCCTCTGCTGCCTCCAGCACCCCCTACCCCAGCTGCTCTTCCAGGCCTGCTTCCCTTTGCCCTGTCTTGTCACTGGCTACTCGCTGCACAGCCCACCACCCCTCCCACACCCCTTCTCCCACTCCCTCAGCCCTCTGGGCCACTTCTATACCTGAATGGGCCGCATCCTGGGGGGACATGACTCAAGCTCCCTGTGGGCCCCCTTCGCCTCCTGGGGCGGACGATGCTGCACGATGTATTCATAGGTGGTGAGCTTGTGCCACACTGAGGGGGTGAAGAGAGGGCTCAGTGCAATGGAAAAGGAACCCTGGAGTTCAGAAGGTGAGGGAGGGTACCCAACCACAGGCTAAAACCATTGTCCCCATATACACTAAGCCATGGAGTGAGACCAGGTCACCATTAGAGAGCCAGCACTAGGAAGGGGCATAGTTTCAAGGCTCTACAGCCCAAACTGGGTAACTTCCAGCTTAGGGACTCCCATCCCATGAAAGGCAGGTGTGGGTGTATATGTGGGGGTAGGGGCAGGGGGCACTTACTGAGATAAATGTGGGGCACTTACTGAGATAAATGTGGAAGCAGAGCAGGTGGCCGAGCAGGGCTGTGGAGAGCAGGCCCAGAAGGATGAGAAGGGCAGCCAGAGCCAGGATGGCAGGAGCCTGGGTCTCCACAGGGGCAGCAGGCAGGAACACGAACCACACATCTGTGTGATTCTTCAAGACTGCAAGGCACAGGCAGACTGTGCTCAGCCAGGGATGTAACCAGTGACCAGAACAGGCCCAGGGTTGGGGGATGGGAGTGAGCCTGGAGCCCACACTGACCTTCAAAGTGGCGGTTGGTACGCAGCCGCATGGGGTTGACAAAGAACTCCACAAAGACATAAGTGGCCACCAGCACGAGGAGCAGGACGCCCAGTAAGGCAGATGCCACACTGTGTAGAAAGAGCCTGGGCCCAGCCGTGGGCAGCTGTCAGCACCCAGGTGCTCCAGCTGGGCAAGGGCCCAGAGCTCAGAAGGGCCGGTGGTTAGGATGGGGAGCTGGGCCTCCGACCCCACAGCCCTGACTCCTCACGAAGCCAAAGCCTTAGGGCAAAGGTGAATATAGGTGGCCACCCCCAACAGGCTCCCCACCTTTCCCTGGGCCAGCAGGAGAAAAGACTCCAAACCTACCCTCATCGCTCTCAGGCGGAAGCCATCGGGAGCATCACCCTCAGACCAGCACACACACTAACGCACACCAGCGCACACGTCCCGCAAGTACCCCTATCATCGCCCCGCCCCATACGCAGGTTCAAGGCCCCTGGCTCGCACAGACACAGGCATCGCCAGGCACCCCTGTGGCCCAGGCCTGGCTCTCACCGGTAGTTCCTCTCGCCCACGCAGTTGTTGAGCCACTTGCAGTGGTGGTCAAAGCCGCACACGCATTTGTTGCAGGCGCTGCAGTGCTTGGAACGAGCACTCCTGCGGTGGGGAGGGGGCACAGCGCGGTTGCGGGATTCTCCCTCCTTTTGCTGCCCGGCCTGGCTGGGGGGTTGCCAGTTCCGCGCCTGGAGCGGGTCACCCACCCGCGCCTAAGCGGAGAGCGGAGCGCGTAAAAGGGGAGCATGCGCGCCCTCTGGCGGGGGACACTGTGGGGCGGGGCACCCGGAGGAAGCAGCGCTTCTGAAGAGGCGGGGTGGGGGCGGGGACGGGAGGTGTACCCAGCGGCGGGAGGAGGAGTAGGCGGCGTTATACTGTCCCGCTCTGGGACAGTGCACCCGGGTGATGGTGGCGTGAAACGAAAACGGAGTTTTCCAAGCAAGGACCCCCTTTGCCCAGCCAGGAGGCAATGCAGGTATGGGGCCAGGGAGCAGACGAGAGCAAGGCTGCTGGACCCAGGGCCTGCGGTGCTCTTCCTGACATCGCCATTTTTTGAGTCCCTGTTTCTCTGCCACACTATGGGAAATTTCCTGGCATTCTTCCAGAAAACCCCAGTCTATCTGGGCTAATCCAAAGGGAGACAAAGGAAGAGGGGTAAGCAGACATCTGGGTGAGCAGTAAGCAGTTCACCGCAGTGGGTCAGGTGAGGTGAGGCTACATTAGGAATGCAAGAGAGTCTCCCTGCCCCAGGGAGGAACCAGGAAAGGCCAAAGGAGAGTGGAAGAATAAATTTCGACCCCCTCCCCCAGAACAGAATGGAGCCCTGGAATATGCAGCAACTGCCAGAGCATCCACTGAGGAACAACGCGCTGACTGGTGTCTAGTGAAAGAAAGGATGGTCTGATGCCGAAGTCCTCAGCATCTTAATGCCGTTGGCTCTTTCTCTGTCCTATGGACAGAACCCCTTCAACAGGCTGCTTGGGGCTTAATATTAAAAGTGTGGAGCTAGCCTTGAACCATACCCCCATCCCTGATCCCCTACCTAAGGCTGGGAGACTGGGATGCTCCAGAGAGGGGCTTAGGGAGGCAGTCTGGACCAGCCAAGGGGGTATGGGCTCTGTACATTCTGACCCCTCAATGTGACCTGGAGTAAGTCACTTGGCCTCTCTGGGCCTCAGATTCCTCGTGCATAAACAAGGATAACAGTATTGGCTTCGGGGCCAGGCAGGCTGGGTTGTGAATCTGGCTGCCCAGTAGCCATATGACCAACCTCAGGCCACTCAGCCTTTCTGAGCATTGGACTCTTCCTCCTCTGTGAAGTGAGAAAGATGTTGCCCACTCTGCAGGGTGGTTGTTCATAAGCACTTAGCACATGGTAAGTAGTCAAGTGTTGCTCCCCTCTCTGCCCATACCTGGGAATGCTGGTGAGAGAAGGGGGGTGGTTACTGGTAGAGTTAGTCATCAGAAGTGTTTGTGGCAGTGCCAATTGTTTCCTACTTTGTTGGAAATGCTATTCCTCATCTTCTGTTTCCAATCACCTTCTCCCTCACCCAGTTCTCTGTCACTCCACTAAGATTCTTGACTGTGTGAAATAAGAGGGTTCTGAGGCTTCAGAATGACTGTAAAGCCTGGGCATGCCCCTGTCTGCCTTCAGCTCCCACTGGCAGTTCCCCGGGCACACTCATCGGCCACACACACCCAGTCCACACACACTCACACATCTACGTCGCACAAGTTGCAGTGCAGGTCTTCAATGACGTGTGCATGTTGGCTGCGGTTGAAGATGGGCAGGGGCCCAGCATAGCTCTTGTCCCGCACATTGGCATCTGCTGGATCGATGGAAACAGCAGTCAGGTGCACCACGAGGTGGCCAGCAAAGATGGCGCCCATGCACTGACCCAGCAGGTTAAAGACTCACTCCACACTGCCGGCTGAGAGCCCCACTTCTGCTTCCTGTGGCCAGAGAACTGCTCTCTACCTCCATGTGACTCCCCAGTGCAGAGACTCTCTGCCTGTGCCACCTCCTACTTGTGCCGCCTCCTACCTGTGCCCCATATGGAAGAGCAGAGGGGCTATCTGGTAATGGAGCTCACAAGCCAGCACTGCCTGCTGCTGCTGAGGAGACCAACTATAGGGCCCTGGCCTCACTAATCCAGGCCTGGCGTAGGCCCTGGCTGATCTTACCTCAGAATCTGACCTGGTTTCTGATTCTAAATGGTGAAATGAGACTGAAAGAGACCATCCTCTAAAGGTTGAAGGACCCAAAATATAAGTTCTAAGCTTGTTTATCTTGCTTTCACAGGAGGTCAGCTCTGAGAAGAAGACATCCTCTCCCAGCAGCCAGGCCAGTTGGAGAATCACTTGCAGACAGGGCCTCATATATCCACTGCCTCCCCAATCTAGAGTCCAGGTACTTGGAGCCCTGGGGCTGAATGTCTGGGACGGCCTAACATGTTCAGGGGCTGGCCAGGGGGCAGCATGGCTAATTCCTGAAACACAGATCTTCCAGGATCTATCTGCTCAGCAGTTGGACCAAATGCTGGACACAGTATGCTGACAACTTACTGCAAAGTAAATGTGTAAAACTTCACTAATAGATTCCACCCAGGCAGCCATCCACCCTCCATCTAGCTATCTATCAATCCATCCATCTATCCTCTTGCTAGCCAAGTAGACATCATCTCTCCATCACTTATCCTCCATCCATCAGCTGTCCAACCTCCTTTTTTTCTTCCTCTTCACAGCAGCCAAATTTTCCTACATGTCTGCAGGAGCCAGGCTCCACCCTAATGTGCTATACCAGAGCTGAAAGAGACAATCCTGTGGCCCATCACAACCTCTCTATCCCTACGGCCCTGGCTGTGCGTCAGGCCGTCACCTCTTGCCTGGGTTATTCCATAGTCTCCTGACTCTGCTTCTCATGTCTGCGTCCCCTTGAGTACCCTTTACTTGGGTAGTGAGCTCTGAAAAGCTTAAACCTAAAGCCTTGACTGCTTAAACTCCTGCAGTGGCTCTCAAGCTAAAGTTTACTCTTCAGCTCAGTGTTCACGGCCCCTTTTCCTCTGGATCCTCTCAAACCTCTCTGGTATCACCAACCACTACTCCTTACCATTCCAGGCTCTCTTCAGACACACTGAATATAGGCAAACATTTAGTTTCCTGCCTGCTCCAACACTTCTTCCCTCCCCCCCCCCACCCCCCTGGTTCATTCATTCAGCTATTTACTGAGGTCTTTCTCTATGCCAGGCACTGAGGGATATGGCAGGAGCAAGACAGACTTGGCCCCTAGCCCCAAGGAGCCTACAGTCTGGCAGGAAACACAGAGGTTAATCAAAGAGTAGGTTGATTGCAATAACGAAAGTTCAGGGGACTATGTGAGTTTGTAACTGGGTGACCTCATCTAGTCTGAAGGGACCTGGAAAGTTTCCCTGAGGAAGTATCATCTCAGCTGAGACTTAGAGAGAAACAGATGACAGGAACGTGGCAGGTAATATAAAGAGGAAAGGGGGCCTGGCTGGGTACTGGGAACAAGCAGAGTCCCAACTAGATGTGTGGTCCCAGCTCAGCTTATTGGTGCCATGCAAGAAAGAGAGCCCATGTCACCAAATTCTGGCTTTTCAGAAGGAACCAGAAATCTGGATTTGTGTCTGGATATATGAGGCATCTCATTTTTAAAATGTTGACAAGGAAATAAATAATTTTTTAAATGTACCTGCCAAAGAAACACTTAAGATATGTCCATTTTGTGTGTTCGTTATCCCTCAATTAAAAAAAAAATCTGTAGGCCAAACTGGCCCATGGGCTGCTAGGTCTTGACTTCTAACTTAGCTGGGTATTGGGGTGGAGAGACAGGCTAGGAGCTTCCAGGCAGAGACCAGTGTTGTTGCAACAGAGAACAACAGAGGAAATAAAATAAGAAGATGCTGGGGAGAGAAGCAGAGTCCAGAATGTGGAGAGCCATGATGATCTTGAACCTTAAGGCAGGAAGAAGCTATTAGAGGGTGTTAAGCTGGGGAGTAACTTTATCATATTTGTTTTTTGAAAGGGCACTCTGGCTGCAGGGATAGAGATGGACTGGCCGTGGTGAGAGCATGTGTGGGGAGACCTGTTTGGAAACGAATGGTCATCTAGGTAAGAGAGGCAGATGGCAGTGGGGAGAAAAGAGGGCAAATACAATAGCTTTTTAGGAGGCAAAATCAACAGGACTTGATGACTGACTGGATATAGGTGATGAAGGAAAGGGGCGGAGCCAAGAGTACCTAGAGAGGCCAGGAAGAGGGAAGGAGGGGAGCTGAGAGCAACAGGTATGCATCTGGGTGGTGATGTTGGTCTACATGGCCCTCCTCCTGCACCCACAGTCTGCTGTATGAATCCCTACCCCCATACTTACCATGTGATGATCTCCAATCTACAAGGCTTTCCTCCAGTTGGAAGCGGAACACCTAGAGCTGGGGCCCTGTTTTACCCATCTTTGCAACCCTAGGGCCCAGGCAAGTTCTAGGTGCAAGGTGAGTGCTTGGTACACACCATTACCCTACCTCATTCTGCAGGGGCCCCTGAGGGAACCTGCAGAAGGAAGGTGGCTTTGATGGGAGGACAGAGAACCATTCAGGCCTGGAAATGGGAGTGCCAAACCAGGTGGTTCTTTGAGCCTCCAGCATTGCCCAAAGCAATAAATATGGGGAGGACAAAACCCTCAAACCATCCCACTGCCTCAGAGTCAGACTGCCTGAGCAGTCCTTCTGGCCTCACAGGGTAGCAATTGTGTGACCTCAGGAAGTCATTTAATCTCTCTGAGCCCCAATTTCTTTTATGAAAGTGGAGAGAACACCTTCCTTACAGATTATTATGAGAGTTGAACAAGATCATCCATGTATAGGGGTTGGCACAGTGCCTGCCACATATAAGTGCTCGATAAATGCTAGTTACTCTTGGTTACTGTTATTTGCTCTGATTCTGCTCACTCCAAACTATGTGGTTATTAACCTGGCTTCCCAGGTACCCTGATGGCAGAAAGCCAGGGAGTCCTGAGTGAGTGGTGTACCCATTCCGGATCATGGGAGGAATGTTCCATGAAGCATTCTACTTAATAGCACTGACTAAGCCCTGTTGGTCACCTCAGAGAAAGTCTAGTTTTCATGTACAAAGTTGATGACTAGGCCCCGGGCCCTAGTGAAGCAGGAAGCCCCTCAGTGACACTGCTGGCATCGGAGACCAACAACCTTCTCTAGAGTCCTTCTCCACCCACCTGCCCTGGCTACCCACCAGCCAAGGGCTCTATGGTTTCCCAAGAGAGCATGCTCACATTCATGGCTCATACGTTCTGGTGCTCACACACACACATCCTTGTGTGCTCCTTGTCCCCTGCCTGGGAAGCAGGCAGGACTCCTCCTGTCAGATAGAGGAGAAGGCTAAGATGCGGAGAGCTGGCAGAAGCTGCTCAGCCTTGTGCAGCTCTGAAAGGGCTGAGTTGAAGGGTGCTGACTCTACGCCTGAGACTTTCAAATTCATCCCTGCTCACTCCTTTAGCTCACCCTAGGCCGCCTTCTCCCAGAGGCCCAAGGAATCATCTCCATGAAGCACACACACCAAGGCACACTCTCATGGGCACCCTCTGGACTGGGGCACGTGGCCACATGCTGCCCCTCAACCGCCCAGACTTGCAGCCACATCCTCTGCTCCTGGGGCCTGTGGTCAGGGCTGGGGCAGTCACATCACTAAGTTCAGGCAAGCTCATGTTTGTCACAATTCCCAGGAGCTTCCAGGGCATATTTATCCCTCCTCTTGTCAATTCAACCTTACCCTAAAAGAGTCTGATTTATAAAATCGATGAGCTCCTAAACAGTCCTGGGTACAGCATAATAATCTCTGTAAATAAAACCATATTTTAAATGTACCAGGAAACTTACCATGTAAAGGAATTCTACCATTATTCTTATTCTTTCCAAAAAGTGAAAAATTATTTCATAAATGGAATAAGGTACTCTCTTTTATCCCTTGTTGAGCTCTGGACACAATTAGCTTAAAGAGAGCTTTAAGGTTCTCTTCTGTAATTGCTCTTGTGGTACCTCAGTTGATGAGGTTCCCATCTGTGTGGGGCTTTCAACGCTCCAAGGTTCGTTAGGCCTGTTCCCTCACCCAATCAGGCAGAGGGGTCAGATGGGGGTTGGAGGCCAGGCAGGTAGGCAACTGGTCCCCCCAGGCAGAGACAGGGCCCATCTGCGCTCTCTGAGGCTCTGGAACCCAGCTTCAGGCCTCGCCCATGTCCCTCCATCCATTGTCCCCACTCTTCTATGTACCAGTCCCACACTTTCCCAAGGATACAGCATAGCCAGCAGGCACCCAGTGGTGAGGCAGGAGGGGAACAAGGACCCCAAAGCCAATCACAGCAAAGAAGAGGTACAGCAGCCAGGCCACAATCTGGAGCGGGTGAGGGGGCCAGCTCCACCCATTCCGGCGGGACCGCTGGCCCTGCAGCTCCGGGGAGTGTCCGCTGGCCTGTGCAGGTGCTGTCCATACATTCTTCTCAGGGGCTGTCTTGTTAGAGGGCTTGTTGCAGATGTTCATCTCCAGAGGGAGAAAAGGTAGAAAGATCATTAGCCTGAGGAGGCCCAGGCTGGAGCCCAGAGCCCCATGCCTGCAGTCAGGTTTCAGCAGGAGGGGCAGGCTAGTATGTGAAGGCATCTCCCAGCTACTTTGCAGGGGAATCCGGGGCCCTAGCATGAGTAGCCTGGCAGTGAGGAAGGATGGCAGTAGAGTGCTAGTCTCAAAGCCCCAGAGCAAGTTCTGGCCCCAGTCCTAGCCAGGACAAGGTAGGAAGGTCCAGGGTTTATTCAGCTCACAGTGTGACTGCCTGTTATTCTGCTCTGTCTCCACAGCCATCAGAGTTAAACCCAATAAGACATGTTCTCATCTGGTAACAATATCAGGCTGAGGCCAGAGCGATGAGAACACATGCTGATTCTGTTAGGATTAGTCACCTCTGTCTTGAGGCCCAAATGCAAGTGTCAGAGAGGGCCCCGTTACACTTTGCTAAGGGAAACAGGGAGTGGAGGTGTTCAAAAGAGGGATCTGGCCTCTGCCCCTCAGCAAGCATGTAATCCCTTTAAGGACTGGGGGGCCCTGAACCATCTCCCCTGTGCCTCAGATAAGCTACCTGGGGCTTCTTGGCTGGAGAGAAGCCAGCACACAAGAGAGGGGAGGAATCCTCATTGGTTCCCTCCAGCAGTGGAAATGACCATGTTTCTCTAAGTAAATGTGGGCCTGGTACAGTGAGAACAAAAAGGTGAGCTGATGCCTTTGACTCACTTGAGGGAGTTCAGGGAAAGACAGGCCTTGGCCAGAGCCAAACCACCAGATGGCAGCACTCTTTACCCCCATCCCACCATCGCTCAGCCCAAGAGCTGACTCGGTGGTCAAAGATACATGCAGGGCAGACGGGTAGGCCTGTCATGACAGGAGAAAGAGCCCAACCCCAGTATCTTCTGGGCCTGAGGTGGGACCAGAGCCTGGGCAGGCAGTGCCTCACTTGGGTAGACAGGCCAATTCGGAGCTCTTGGTGGGAAGGTCAAGAGCTGCAGAAAAAACCCTGGCAGCTGGACTCTCCTTTCAGGAGTCCATGCCTGTTGGCCAGGGAGTCTGACTAAGCCCAAGGGTATGGCAGACCCTGCTCAGCACATCTGCCTTGAACACCTTCCTCACTTCTAAACCCAACAAAATGTGACTTGACCTTCAGAGCCCACTGCAAGCATCACCTCATCCAGGAAGCTTTCCCTGATGCCCCAAGTTAGTCAGGGGGCCCTCACACTCAGTCTTTATTGGGCAAGTCACTTTGCTGTTTGGAACACTTTGCCATCTCCATGTCTGCCCCCCTGTTATGCCAGCTTCCCCTAAGGGCAGCAAAGGTACTGTGATTCATTCACCTATGTTCCCCACATCCCCTCCCCCAAGCACCCAGAACATACCTTGTACATAGTAGGTGCTCAGTAAATGTTTTCTGACTTGAAAACATCTGAAATAAAAGGAAATGTGGGCACGGTAAATGATGAGGAATCCTGACTCAACCAAAGCCATCTAGCCCGTTCTGCCCTGCCTTCAATCTGCACAGTCGCCAGGCACCCGTACCCACCCCACTCACGCCAGCCCCATGGCTGTTACCCTAGCTGCCAGACACTCACGCTCAGCCACTCTGCCCTTCATCCCACCTGAGGCCCAGAGCCTCCTGTAAACCAAACTTGGAGAGTCTGAGTAGCCTCATCCCAAAGCTAAATGGAGTGACCCTAGCTTTCTCCCAGGGACTCCACTGGAATTCTTTGGTCATTTGCTTTGTCTTCAGTAAAAAGCAATGAAAGGTGAAAAAAGAGCCCCAGCTTCGGAGGAAACAGATCTAGGTTCAAGTCCTGGTTCTTCACTTACTAGCTGAGTGGCTTGAGTTTCTTCATCTGAAAAACAGGGGTAGGGATGCCTACCTAGGGCTGTATATAGATCAGCAACACTGTAGGTAAAGCATTGACACATAAATGTTCCCTAAATGATAGACATTATGATTACCCTTAAAATAGCCCTCTGGGGTGTCCTCATCTCTCCAGACTGAGGAGGCTACCGCATCTGATATTCTGTGAGGTTTTATGAGGTTATGCCCAAAGTGATGGGGTTGGTTGAAGTTGCTTTCTTAAGTCAGTAGTCCCAAGGAACACATTGTCATAAGAGCTGGGCCACTGGATTGTCATTCTAAACTTCTCAGCTTTGATCAAAGATGACAAAGGTGATCAAAAAGCTGGCATCACTTTATTTGGAATGTCCCCAGAGGTGCAAATCTTTGTCCTTGATTTTTGGAAACAAAGGTCATCAGGTCAAGCCCAGTGTATACAGTTGAGCTGGGCAGTTCTGCTCAGGAGGACAAATCCCTGTGGCTTCCACATAGGTTCTCCAGTGATATCATCACCAGGGCAACTTCTTTGAAGGGAACCCATTAATTGGGATTCCTAAGTCCTGACTTTCTCTTTGCCATCCTCACACCTGAATAACCCAACACCTTGAGGTAGTTTATAAAGAAAGAAGCAGAGGCACATGGCTGGCTGACAGGCCCCCGCTGCCGGAGTGGGCTGGCAGTGGCCACAGGCACCCCCAGTGCTGCTGCATCCCTGACACCTGAGGCAGGAGGAGTCACCACCTGAGGCCAGGGGCCTACCACAAACAGCCTTAGGGGTTTCTCTGATACCAAACCCCAGTACCCTTGGCCCAGACAGGTACCACTTGTATGAGACCATGGATGAGGGGATGGTGCTGTCGGGTGTAAGTCCCTTGCAGCAGTGGCAGCCTGGTACCATGCCACCTGCAACAACCAACTCTTAACTGATGATATTTTCCCTTGTGGAGTTGGTGGCCACAAATTCTTTTGGCCCAAAAAATTTTGATTAAAAGGGCTTGGAGGTAGGAGAGAATCCAAGATGAGGCTTCAAGCATGGATGGGACCAGGCACTGTCACCAGACCCAGGGACTTCTCTGGCTGTCCTACCCCTCTCAGCACTTCCCTAGGAGACCAGATTAAAAGATGCGTGGTTCTGCTACCAGACAACATGGCCAGCTTGTGCACTCATGCCTTGGCCCAGTCAGTGCTTATTGCGGTCCAGCCCCCTTGTGCATTAAAGACGTAAACACAGATGAGACCATGTTCCTGCCCTCAGGGGCCCAGACAGATTTCAGGGAAGTGGGTGAATGGGTATTCTGGCAGCCCTGCAGGGGCCAGCCATTCAGTATGATAAAACACGGAGTGGGTGGGTTTGGGGTCAGAGAGCAAGATCCACAGAGAGAGAGAGAGAGAGACAGAGACAGAGACAGATGAGCCCTGGGAAGTTGCAGGGTCAGATCCTAGGTTGAAACCAAGTGCCCCTAAAACCAAGTTCCCTTACCAAGATTATGATTAATCTCTCTCTCCAAAACTTTATTCCCTTTCAAGTCACCTCTGACCTCAATCCTGTGCTAACTGAACACTAAACAACCAGAGTCGCATGACTAAAACTGCTGTTGTCGATGACATCATTAATGTACTAAAATTGCTACTATAGATGTCATCATTAATGTACAAACTCAGGTTGTTTCTCCAGGGCAAGATGAGCTAACAGATCCCTGAGCCATGGACCACCTGGCCAAAGAATCATAAACCAGAGACATTCTGACTCCTGAAACTACAATTAAGAAATGTCACAAAAATGTCACAGGACAATGATTAATCCCAGCCTCTTTGTTCTCCTCCCTCCCCCCACCAAAAAAAAAAAAGAAAACTCTAACTCAAAGACCAAGTTGGAGTGGACCTGAGGCATGTCTCCCACTCCCTTTGCTTGGCACCCTGCAATAAACACTGTATTTGCCTTCACCACAGCCTGGTGTCAGCAGATTGGCTTTGCTACGTGTTGGGCAAGCAGATCCGACTTTGGTTCAGTAACAAGGTGATCACAGGAGGCCAGGTGAGTAAGTTTAGGCACTGTTGAAAGAGCCACAGGGAATCACAGAAAGTTTAAACAGGGGAGTTGACATAAAGGTGATGGGTGTTTTAGAAAGCTTTCTAGTCACACTGGGAAGGAGGGCATGAGCAAGAAGCAAAAGGGCATGGGGGTAGGTGACACCACAGCAGGCTGGCCTAGGGAGGGCAGCAGCCTATTGTATTGGGAGGAGTTGGGTGGGAAGTGGGGGTCAAGCCCACAAGCTCCCTGATGCCCTGCTGCATCTTTGGTGGGCTGAGAGGTATGTGGACCTTGACAAAAGATTCTCAAGTACCTTCTGCTGCCACAGAACAAACCACAGAGTTAAGCTGGTGGAGACAGAAAGAAGACAAGAGCAAAGAGGCCCCGTGGAGTGTTAGGCCAAAGGTAGCCACTGCCCTGGTGAGCCAAGGGCCCACCTGGCTTCTGACGCAGGCTGGAGGGCCTGTGCAGGTCCCTCCCTGTCCCAACAAGGGGAAGGCCATTGCTAGGATGACAATAATCTATGTTAACATTGACTTGCTTAAAGTCTAAAATAGCATTTTCCAAATAAGGTTAGGCTACCTTAATTTATATGCCTATTTTTTTTTTTTTAATAATTCTTTATTTATTTATTTTTGGCTGTGTTGGGTCTTCGTTTCTGTGTGAGGGCTTTCTCCAGTTGCGGCAAGTGGGGGCCACTCTTCATTGCGGTGCGCGGGCCTCTCACTATCGCGGCCTCTCTTGTTGCGGAACACAGGCTCCAGACGCGCAGACTCAGTAGTTGTGGCTCACGGGCCTAGTTGCTCCGCGGCATGTGGGATCTTCCCAGACCTGGGCTCGAACCCGTGTCCCCTGCATTGGCAGGCAGATTCTCAACCACTGCGCCACCAGGAAAGCCCTATATGCCTAATTTAAGTGAGGAAAATCTTACCATTTCAGGTTCTCATTATGAACTACAGAATAGTTACCTGACTGGTCCACTTCCCTCTTGCCCACCTCTGCTCTCACCAAAAAAAAATATTTAGGAATGTTGTTCTGAGATTCATGAATAGCATTGTAAAAGAACCAGACTGAGGTGAAAAGTACCAGCCCTGGAGAGGCTGTAGGCATCCCTGCATTTCTGCAAGATGTCTGAGAATTTCAGGAAAGAATCTACTTAAGTACCAGAGGGTTTGTTGGTAGAGGCCACAGAACTGGGAAGGTACAGTGATGGGGTCAGAAGAGAGGTGACAGGGCTGATGTGGGGGCTTGGAGGGCCTGGAGATCTGAGTTACCAACAGGGAGAAACAGGTTGGAGCCAGGGAAGAGGGCTAGGCCTGGAGACATAGCCTGGTTCTGGTCCCTGCGTTGCCACTCACAGATTGAGGAACCTGGTGGGCAAATTTCACAAAGCCATCTCTTTGGATCTCTCCTTTATTTATTTTTCAAAAAGGTTAACTGGAAAGCAATTTGGTAATGTCTACCAAACTTGAGAACACATATACCCTTGAGCCAAGACATTCCATTTCTAGGTATTTATCTTACACATATGCTCATAAAGTGCACAAAGATTCATTGCAGTCTTGTTTGTAATAATAAAGGACAAAAAACAATACAAACAAATATATGGCACATCCACACAGTGGAATGCTATATAACATCAAAAATAATGAGGGATGAAATGACTTTTGATACACAGTTAAGCAGAAAAGCAAGATGTGGGACAGTTGTAGAGTGTGCTACGAGTGAGTGAAAACCAAGGTGGATGGATAGACATCTACGTTCCTATATGCACAGATTCTCTCTGGAAAGAAATGCAAGAAAGCAAACATAGGGATAGCCTGTGAGAAGGTGATCCAGTGGCTGGGGATGAGAGATTTGCTTCTACTATGTACTCCTTGGTGCTGTTTGGATTTTTTTTTTTTTTTTTTTTTTTTTACCATGTGCATGTACTACTTTTGAAAAAAAAAAAGTCAAATAAATAATTGAAGGGTGTCATCTCTTACCCTCCTGGCCCCAGTGGGCTGCCATGTGGACCAAATGTGCTCGTGTGATCTAGAGCCCAGTACTGCACCAGGCAAACAAGGAAATCTTGCCTAACAACCATGCAACAAAAGAGCACTCAGTTTTAGTTCAATGCTTTCTCACTCTCGAAACAAGTTCTGAGTTGTTCAGCTGAAGAGCTCCCTGTGAGCTGTTAGGGCTTTTGTTAAAGCCGGAATCAGACAAGCAGGCAGCACAACAGAGGAGCAGCTGGGCAGGACCTTGTTCCAAATCTCAGCTGAAGGTCAGCTCAGCTCCCCGTGACTCCAGAACCCAAAGGGAAGGTGCATGCCACAGGAAGGTTTCATTCCCAACCATCTTTTCTTTTTGCTAGAGGATTTATGGTTGCTGTGTGTGTGATTTTCTATGGATACTTCAAAACAAGTTTTCTGGTTTTTTCCCAGGATCTACTTTTAAACCCATTTTCACTGAGATTTAACAGATGCCCAATTTAACCATCTAAAGGAGGGGCTGGAAAGAAAATGCTGCATGGTGCACACTGTTTTACAGCACAAAATGTTATTTATAAAAGAACTTTCAAGGGGCAAGTACTTTGTTTATTAGAATTACCCACAGGTGCCAAAGTAGTCTCTGGACTTAAGATTCTGGGAAGTGGCTAGTTTGACTAAGAGATACACATCACAGCAACTCCCAGAAAATAAATTGGAACCTCAAGCCTTTCTCATAGACCTCTCTAGTCATTGGTCTCAGATGTGGCTGGGCTCCTCACATCAACAACACACAGAAGTCTGATGCTAGGGCAGGAAAAGCTTGAAACCTCAGTCATTCCTGAGCTGACATGGTCTGCAGACATTTCCTGTGCCATTCTCTTCCTGAAGCAACCACTGCAAACTATTTGGGATTCAAGTTAAGCCAAGGAAAGAGGACAAGAAGAAGGGAGCAACATGGAGCTGAAACAAGGCCAGTGAGCAGAGGCAAGCATTGTTGATTTTAACCAGGAAATCAACTCCCATGATGGTAGAAGCAAGCCTTGAGGAACACCCACCAAGAAACTGTCATTAAGAACAACTTTGTAAGAAAAAAAAGTAAGAAAAGTAAGAAAAACAAAAGAAAAAAACCTGTCTAATTAAGTACCAATGTTGCCTTTATTGAATCTCATGGTGATTATCTGTTTACAAACCCGTCTCCCACTGTGAACCACCAGTTCCACAAAAAGAGGGACCACCCCTCACCCATCTCTAAATCCAGTTCTCCTTCAAGAAGGGAAGTTAAGCCACTTCTTACCATTTCTGCTGCCATCACCCTAATCCAAGCCCCAGTCATTGCTCCCCTACGGTATTTCAACAGTAACAATAACCATCGCTAGCATTTAGAGGGCATTTATTCTTTGCTAGGCACTGCTTTAAGTGTTTTGATGGAATTCACTTATTAAACCCTCACAACTCTCTGAGGTAGGTCCTATCATTTCAAATTGTTCTCATAGGCCTCTCTAGTCATTGGTCTCAGATGTGGCTGGCCCCTCACTTTCTCTCTCATAAACAACATGCAGAACAATATGCCCCTTTCACAGATGAGGACACTGAGTCTCAGAGAGACTAAGTAAATTCTAGGAGGCACAGCTAGACTGGCAGAACTAGGATGGCCCTCAGCTGACTTCCTGGTGTGCCCTGTCACAATCACACTGCTCACCTCACCAGAGTGAGGTGAGCTTTTCAAAACTTGAAATTCATCAAAACTCCTCAATGGTTTCCTCCTCCTGCTAGGATAAAGTTGAAACCGCCACCGCATCCTTCAAGGCTCCCCTCACGCTTGCTGTTCCTCTGTACCTGCTGCCTCCAGATCTTTGCATTTGCTTTTGCCTCTTCCAGAAACACCGTTTCCCTGATCACAATGCTGGCTCCTTTTCAACCCTCAGCTCTTGGCTTAAAAGTCACATGATAGAGCGGAGCCTCCCTGACCACCTCCCTTCATTTCAGCACCAGAGCATTTAACCCAGCCTGAAATCACTTCAGTTGTGTATCTGGCTCCTGCTCCCCGCAACCCCGCCCCGCCCCTTCTTAACACTGCGGGTTCTGGAGAACCGCGGTGTCCTCTCTGGAGCCCTCCGTGGCCCCGCGCCTGGCAAAAAGCAGACGCTCAATGCAGATCTGTGAACCGGATGAATGCTAGAAGGAAGCCGGGCGCTCTGCCCGGTACCTGGAGCCCAGGCCGCGGGATCCAGGCGCAGAGCTCGGCCGGGCGGCAGCAGCTCTGGCCCCGTGGCTGAGGCCAGGCTTCGAGGAGGGAACTGCAGCGGGGGCTCCTCACCTGCGCGTCGTCGACCGAGCCGATCGGCCTTGCCAAGGTCACTCAGCGGCTCAGCCCCCGCGCCTGGCCGTCCACCCACCCCAGGGCGGCGGCGCTTCAGACTCTCGCAGCGGAGACGGTTCCCGGGACCCGGAGGCGGTGCGCCCCGGATCGGGGCCCCATCCCGGGCCGCGCGGGGGAGGTTAGGCCCGCAAGTCCTCCGGCTCCGGCTCGAGCGGGCTGGCTGTACCGCGGGGCGAGGCTGACACGGGCTGGGCCTCGTCCGGCGCGGGCCCGTTCCCCTGGCAACGGCGCGGGCTACGGCGCCCCACAGCGGCCAAACCGCGCTGCGTCACGTCGCTCCGGCACCCTGGCTCCGGGCGGGGCTCACCAGGGACCCCCTGGCGTCCTAGCCCAACCATTCTCCATTCCTTTCCAACATTTCTTCTCAAAAACCCACTT
Organism: Eubalaena glacialis; assembly: GCF_028564815.1. Lineage (NCBI taxonomy): Eukaryota > Metazoa > Chordata > Mammalia > Artiodactyla > Balaenidae > Eubalaena > Eubalaena glacialis. The sequence continues at coordinate 19,415,394 of NC_083733.1, read as the reverse complement.
TCCCCACGCCCAATCCACAGCTTGTCTTCTCGAAATCCTAACTTGTCCCAGAGGTGTTCCCCTCCAGTTTCCCCCCTGAGCCCACCACTCTCAGGGAGACCCCCAGTCAGCCTGCCCACTTTTTAATGCGTATGTGCTGGGCACTGGACATACCATGGGGAACACCCACGAGATCCCTGTCTTTCAGGGAGATTACAGGCTAAGGGGAAGACAGATCTAGAGACAAATAAATACAGTATACATATTGTGGCCCATAATATAAAGTGTGAAGTATAAGAGCTCAAAATATCTCCTTTCTGGGACTTCCCTGGCAGTCCAGTGGTTAGGACTCTGCGCTCTCACTGTCAATGGCCTGGGGTCAATTCCTAGTCGGGTTCAATCCCTGGTCCTGTTCAATCTCTGGTCGGGGAACTAAGGTCCCACAAGACCCGTGGTGCAGCCAAATAATAGTAGTAGTGGTGGTAATAATAATAACATCTTCTTTCTTTATTTCCTTTATTTATAAATTTATTTATTTATTTTTTTGGCTGTGTTGGGTCTTCGTTGCTGTGCGCAGGCTTTCTCTAGTTGCGGTGAGCGGGGGCTACTCTTCGTTGGGGTGTGCGAGCTTCTCATTGTCGTGGCTTCTCTTGTTGTGGAGCATGGGCTCTAGCCGCGTGGGCTTCAGTAGTTGTGGCACGTGGGCTCAGTAGTTGTGGCTTGCGGGCTCTAGAGCGCAGGCTCAGTAGTTGTGGCGCACGGGCTTAGTTGCTCCGCAGCATGTGGGATCTTCCCGGACCAGGGATCGAACCTGTGTCCCCTGCATTGGCAGGTGGATTTTTAACCACTGCGCCACCAAGGAAGCCCTCTTTATTTCCTTGAAATCAAGCATAAATCCTACTGGGAGCTCCCATATTCCAGGCTGATGGGAAATTCAGTCTTGGTCTCTACTAGGCTCCTCTTTACCCAGGTTATTCCAAGGACTCAGGATCTCCTGCAGGAGCAAACACTGTGAGAAGCACTGTCTGGTCATGGGTCCTCTCTGGTACTAAGGCCACAGCCATTGTCCCACCCACAGGACTTTTAGATTTGGGCCTTGTGGGGCCATGCCTGCTGCACCGGGGCTGCCAGGGGACAGGCACTTGCTTCCTCTGTTCCAGGGCCTGCAGACTGTCTTCCCTTTCCCTGCCTGAGGGACCTCCCTGCTGAACTTGGTTTCCCTGAATGCTCCCTCTCCCCTCCACTTGGGGACACTCAGAATGAACCCTCCTATGAGCTCAGGCTTTCTCAAAAGACAGGAAGAGACTTTGTCTTCCACCAGGTGTCCTATCCATATCTCCAAGGCCCTAAAAAGGTGAGCAGCTGGCTGGCTACCTGCTCAGAATGGGCTGGACAGAAAACATCCCTATCACTAAAATTATCAGCCACAAGCATACAACAAAAGCAACATAGCAACTCCTGCTCTGTCATATGCCAATTGTGGGTCCTGTGCAAGTGTCTTTATCTCTCTACCATACAAATTCTTGTTTCCAGGACTGATAAACTCAAACTTGATATGGAATAAATATCAGTGCTACTCTGGCCTCAGAAATACAAGATGACTCCTCAACTCTTATCTGGAATTGTAGAACTTAGGGTCGAAAAGAGATGGTGACCCAGAAATCAAGGTGGAGGGTGAGCCCTTCTATGCCCACAGGGAAGGGAGGGACTGGAGAGTCAAGCCTTCTGGACCCTGGGTCCATCTGCCTCCCAGGCACTTCTAGATGTCCCGTGGGTATCTAAATGCAGCATACCCCTCTATGCCCTCTTCGTCCTTCCCACAACCTGCTCCTCCCTTCAGGCCCTCTGAAGGGCACCACTACCTACCCAGTCTCCTCCTAGTCCTTGCCCAGCTAACCCATACAGTCCCCAAGACCAGGCAGTCTTCCCTCTGAAATACGTCCTGTGTTCATTCTTCCCACCCCACTGTAGCCCAGACCACCAGCATCTTTCTTGCTGACTCTGCAGCAGCGTTCTGTCTGTCTCCCTAACATCAGCCTGCCTGCTTCCAGTGCATTCTCCTCCCAGCTGCCAGGCTTATCATTCCTTCTCTTTATTTGTTAAAGTGGGTGGTAGTCTGAATAACGGCTTCCCAAAGATGTCCATATCCTAATTTCTGGAACCTATGAATATGTTACCTCACATGGCAAAGTGTACTTTGCAGATATGATAAGGATCTTGAGATGGGAGAGATTATCCTGGATTATCCAGGTGAGCTCAGTATAATCACAAGGGCCCTTATAAGAGAGAGTCATGGGAGGGTCAGAGTGGGAGGAGATGTGATGATGAAAGCAGAGGTCAGAGAGATTTGAAGACAGTATACTTCTGGCTTTGAAGATAGAGGAAGAAGCCATGAGCCAACGAATACAGGTGTCCTCTAGAATCTGGAAAAGGTAAGGGAACAGATCCTCCCCTAGAGCCTCCAGAAGGAACCAGTCAGCTGACCCCTTGACATTAGCCCAGTGAGACCCATTTCAAACTTCTGACCTCCAGAACTGCAAGATAATAAATTCATGTTGTTTTAAGCCACTGAATTTGTGGCACTTTGTTGTATCAGCAATAGGAAACTAATACAGTGGGTTTCAAATAGGGTTAAGTATATACATGCATTTATCCAATTAAAGCTATTTCATTTGAAACAAAAATGACTGCCCAGATTCCCTGGATGTCTATCTGAGTGACTTCAGGCCAAGCTCTCTGAAAAGAAGACTCCCTCTGGCCAAATTTGCTTCTTAAAGGCACAGGCAATTTGATGGTGTTCTGAGTCTGTCATCCTGGTGTGGTAACCAATCCAGAACCTGACACGGCCCAGGGCATCACCTACTGAGGAAGGCCACACATTGCTAACACCACCTAATCAGTCTTCTGTTTAAGATACTTCCAGGGCTTCCTTTTGCCTTTAGGATCCATTGAAATGCCAAAGCATGGCTTCCAAAGCCCAGCCCAGCGAGCTCCCGTCCACCTCCTCATCCCCGTCCCCTGATTGGTGCAATTCCTGGAACCCAAGTCTTTCGCTCCCACCCCAGGCTCTTTCCCACAGGGTTCCCTTTACTTTGAGTGTAGTTTCAGCTCCTACTGCCCCCTCTAGCCAGTTTCTATGAAAACATGAGACACATTTTTCTGGGACAGAAGTCATCTCTTAGGGCAGGACTTGTTCCTGCTCAGAGCAGCTGCCCCTGACCAGCAAGGCAGGTCTGCCCAGGGTGAACAGCCCAGGCTGTAGGGACAAAAAAACCCAACTGTGGTTTAAAGAACTTGTGCACATGTGTGTGACAAGGTTCCAAGCTAGCTTACCTGACTCCTAGAGTTGCCAGAAGAGACTCCTAGGCAGCTCCTCCCACCCTGGGCTGGATCCAGCAGCCCATTCTTAATTAGAGCCAATGTATGCCCAGGCTTCCTGGGACTTGTCACTTGTCCCAGGGCATGTCAGTGGTTACCTGTTTCAATCCGAGCTCTGCCAGTCACCAGCTGGGCAAATTCCTTAACCTCTCTAAATCTCAGTTTGCTCCTATGTGAAACAGGGATAACAATAGCTACAGCATAGAGCCATGATGAGGCCTAAAAATGTGGTCCTGCCTATGAAGCACACAGAATGTCCCATTGGTAGTGGACATTGATACGTATAATCTAGACCCTACTTGTCTTTCAATCAGGAAATGATCCTCTCCATTTCATTAACAAATGGAGTTAAATTTTAATTATCAAATTCACCTGGTGGGATACGGTTAGCCACAGCTCTTGCTCTCTGGGTCCATTTTGTCTGGGTCACAGTACACTTTCCAGTGGGCCTTGGATGAGTCAGCCCATCCACTTGGCTTGTCCCCATGGCCACCAGCATCTCTTGCCCTGGCAAACATAGCGCCCTCATGACTGGTCTTTCGCTTCCACTGCAGGCTCCCCATCCCCATCAGTCCGTTCTCCTCACAGCCTGTGGCTGTCTTTAAAAAAAAAAAAAAGGAAAGAAAAAAAGGCAAACTGATTATTTTACTTCTTGCTACAACTCTCAATGACTCTCCCTGCTCCCCGGGGAGCAGTATTTCGATATACCATGAAATTAGAATAAAAACCTCCTCCAAAACCTCCCTTGCCCCCTGGCTCCAGCTGACCTCTGCAGCCTCCTGGCCTCCCTTTCCTTGAAGGACGAGACTCCCTCTTATACTAGGGGCCTTTGCATGTGATGCTTTTGCTACCTGGAACATCACTTCCTCCAGGAAAACTTTCTCTGACCCTCAGAATAGAAGAGGTCACAAGACTCTGCTGTCTAGTTCCTTCTGTCAGTAGTGGCTCCTTGATTGTATAGTGATCTGATTAGGGGCTGTCCTCCAGCCAGACACAGAGACCACAAGGGGAGGAATATTTATCTAACTCACCATGGCTTCCCTAAGCATGGAGCCTGGAACACAGTAAGCACTCAATAGTTGTTTGTTGAATGAACGAAGGAGGGAACAAACAAATGAAAGGATAGAGCTACTTATAGGAATTCTTTTGTGAAGCCTTTTGTAAGATAAATAATACTTGTTGAATCATTTTTGGTGTAAAAATTGACTTTCCTATATTACCGTCCCTTCATCATAGTAAATCTATTATTTCCATGTCCCCTGTAAAGATTTTTTTTATTTGCTACATTCAAGACATTTTCCTTCCATTAATTTTTCCTTGTTAAGTAGTTTTTGTGACCATTTTATGCTTTAAGAAAGAAGTGCCATTTGGTATTTACAATATTCTCTCAGCTTCCTTGGTGAGAAGACTCTGGCAGCTTTCTCACTGTTGACTCTGACCAGTGCAGCTTGGAACGCGATGTCATCCCTCCAGAACTCTCTCAGACCTAGATAAAACTTATTCTGTGTCTCCAGTTAGGAACAAGGTGTTTGGAAACAGCACCTTATGCAACAGAGATGATGCAGGGCCATCCCTCGGAGGCAAATGAAATAAAGATCACGGCGTGTGGAGAATGTATTCACAGTGTCCTAGGAACCAAAGATTTTAAAGCTTCTCTGCCAGTAATTCAGTTTTTATTTTATGTTTCTTGGAAAATGGAAGGCCTGTATTTACCACATGTGTTATCTCAGATGCAGACAGGGGAAAAAAAAAAAAGGTATCCTGCGCTGATAAGGATTTCCATGGCAGCCCGGTCAAAGCTGCCCTCTTTGCAACTGGCCTCCACCTGGCCCTGCACGTGCTCCCCTGGGAGGGGTTTCTCTATTCAGCATGATATCTGTCTTTTTGCTTCCTCATTTCTATGGGGAATGGTACATGCATACAAAGTCATTGACTATTCTTACTTTATTTCAGAAATGTGCAGGGCTGAGGCACCTGAATTTTTCCTCAAATACTTTAAAGCAAACTATGTGGCAGAACCCCTCATGCCTGCTCCCAGAGGAATTTCCTTTGAGTGTTCATATCTCGAAAGCTTATGTAACCTGACACAATTATCTAAAAAGCCTTGGAATCCGAAAGAACAGAGATATGAGCTAGGAATGAAGGTTGGAGCTGGGAAAGAAGTGTTCTCCCAGCCTGGGGACTGGGTCATACTTCACTATGACAATGCACAATTCAACTTCCAAAGAAAAATGTTAACCCCTGGCACTGTGACCAGTGGGTACCCTCGCTTATCTCTCTGAACAAGGAATCTCTTGATGAGGTGCTCGAGGGGCATTACAAAGCCTTAGACCTGGCTGGCGATTAAAAATATTTCTATAACCATCTTGAGCAACTGGTCTTCCCAGGATGAAAGCAAGAGTGGCTTGGGCCCCTTCTAGAAGATAACCCTCTCCACTGACTCAAAGATCAACCCATCCTGAGAGTTGGGGTCTCATGCCAGTTGCTAGCGCTGCAAAGGAGGTATGGAGTGAGCTCTGAAATCCATATTTTCACCAAGTGATTGGTCCAGGTGATTTTGACTCAAGCCCAGCTCAATCCCCAACTCAGGGGAGAGGGAAGGAGATGAGGACAGAAACTGTAAGTGCAGACCTAAAATCAGGACTCCACAGGGAGATGATTTCGGGCCATGTGCCTGAAAGCCCTTGCGCCAAGAAGCTTCTTTCTCCTCTCTTTGTTTTCACTTTTAGAAATCCCAGCCCCACTTGCCATTTGCATACCAGCGGTGAGGGACCTCCAAGGAGAATAGGCACCACTCATAGGTGGTTGGCTTTTCAAGGAATTTGCTGGAGAAAATTGGAGGCAGGGCAGTGAACAAAACCCCCTCCATCTGGTTTCAGTTTATTTGAAAAAACAACACACACAGGCCTCCCCACCAGCAATCAGAAAACAGCCACAGCTCCCCAAGGAGGGTGTTAGCCACAAGGGGTGGGACTGAATTATGTATATGCAAATAAATTAAACCAGCCAGCCAACAGCAACTAATTTTTGTATCTTTTGCAGTTGTTCTGCCAAGAAAAGGCCTGAATCAGGGTGATGGAAGTTGTAAGGAAGCAAGTTTTGGAATTAGTTTTAACAACTTGCCTTAATTCTACCATTGGGAGACATGTTTCTAATCCAGAAGCAAATTTTATTTTATTTTATTTTATTTTTTAAAATTTTTTGGAGCAGAAAAAGTCTTATCACAGGGCCAAGCAAGAAAAATGGGTGGCTCATGCTCAAAAACCCTAAAGTCCCAGAAGCAAATTTTAAAAGGTTGATAGTCTTTCACCTGGGTGTTGCCCACTGAATAATGCCAACCTCCTAGGCTGAAGGCCAGGGGGCAGTGCTGCCTGATGGTTGGGAGCAGGGTGTCTGGACGGCTGAGTGACCTAGGGCATGTCACTGAATCTCTCTGAGTCTGTTTTCTTATGTATAGAATGGTTGTACCTGCTTCATAGGGATAATGTGAGGATAGTAAATAAAATTAAGTATGAGGAAGTCAAACACAAGGACTGGCACACAGCAAGCACATAGTAAATGTGGCAGAGGATTATGAATAACTCAGAGCCTCACTGCAGGACCCAAGAAGACCAGTTTCACCTGGAGTCAGCCAAGCTGTCCCAGCAAGTGTTCTCAGCTGGGGCTTGCCTTTCCCCTGGGGCTGGTCCAGAAAACCCTTTAGAGCAAATTCTCTTAGTGTTTTCCAAACTCGAGGGCCCTAATCCCCAAATACCTGCCTTCAATCCTGGAAGCAAAAGAAAAGTTCAGAGAAGGGTGCTGGACACGGTTTGAAAATGCAAGTGATACTCCTGGCTTCCTGCATTTCCCCATCCCTTCTCCCCAGTAAGCGAAGGGCCTGACTTCCAGGTGCACAGCCTAGAGGAGAGGGATGGGGGACTCAGTTCATGCCCAGTGAGTTGGCAGTCTCCCAGGCTCTTGTGCCACGTGAGCGATGTGCTGGGGACCATGGGCACCCAGCTACCTCTGGGCTCAGCCCTCATATGTCCACAAGCACTTTCGGCTGTTTATCCAAAACAGACCTTTGCTTCTGTCCCTCGTAGGGATGCACCAACAGGACTCCCTGCCTCCCCTCTTTCCTTGTCCCCAAACCCATTTCCTGGCCAACTGGGACAGGGGCCTTATTTGCTCAAGACCATTCCCAGCTCTCCTTTGCCCTCAGAATGAAGTCTAAGAGGGCACATGTGGCAAACTTAGCTCTGCATTAACAGAGCCAGACTTCGGGCTCTGGTACACTTGATTTTGAATCTTGGGGCTGGTCCAAGATTCAAACTTAAGTGAACCTGAGTTTGAGACCTTGAACAATTTTCCTAGCCTCCGGAAGCCTCAGTTTCCTTGAATGTAAAATAGTAATGATGATACCCACTACAAAGGGCTATTGTGAGGCTTCTGCACCCCAACACAGGGCTTGGGACAGAGCAAGAGGTTTGGAGGCCAGTGCATGGAATGAAGATTGAGGATGAGGTAGGAGGGGTCGGCTGCCAGAACTAGGGAAGATGATTAGACCAGTTTTGGACATGCTGAGTGTAAGGGGCCTATAGGTGTCCACGGGAGGCATCTGGGGGCAGCTGGACATGTGGGCCTGGAGTTAAGAGCAAGGCCTTGGCTGGAAAGAAGCGTGGGAGTCGCCAGTATGTGAGTAGGAAGATGAGCTCATGGTGGGGGAGGGACTGAGTATGAGGCTTCCACAGCCAGAGGTTCACCCACAGGGAAGAGAAGCTTGTGAAGGAGGCTGAGAGGGAGAGCCAGAGAGGTAGGAGGAAACCCAGCAGCAGTGGCTTTGCAGGTGCCAAAGGGAGAAAGGGCCTGGGGTACTGAGGAGTTAACTGAAAGCAGAGGTGTATCCATGGTATGTGAGGACTAGGATGTCATTCACTGGTGACCCTGGCGTGGTCAGGAGTGGGAGCTGACTCAGAGCTAGAGTGGGGAGAGGAGAGTGGAGATGGTGACTATAGACAGTTTTTGAGAAATACGGCTGAGAATGGTGGGGGGGAGCATGAGAACAATGCTTGGGGAAAGGGATATAGGATTGAGTGAGAGAAGTTCTTTATTGCGATTACCAGAGGGAGAGGCCAGAGCCGAGCCAGCATGCATGCTGCTGGGAGGGAGCCAGTGGTTAGTTATTACAGCCACGGTGCCCAGCACAGGGCCCGGCATGAAGTAGGAACTCAATAAAAGTACTCCCTGTGAGGACGGGAAGGGACGGGGTCTGGAACTTGGGTGGAGAGATTGGCCATTGGCAGGAAGAGGCTCCCCTCTGCCATTGTGCCAGGAGGGAGGAGTGATGGGGTGCCAGGGGGTAAGCAGAATACAAGGCAGGGCCTCCTTGGGACTCTGCTGCCTCTGAACCTGAAGATGAGCTCGTGGTGGGGGAGGGACTGAGCGTGAGGCTTCCACAGCCTGACCACAGAGGAAGGAAGAGGAGGTGATAAGTGAGTGCTTGGCTCCAGAAACCTGGTGTGGTCAGGGAACAGAACATGAGCTCTTAGAGCCTGCCACTTGGCACGCCCCATCCTGGATTTCTGTTCCTACCATCCTCAGGTCCAGCGGTCACCTTCCCTGTACCCCTTTCAGAGCCATGCCCTCCCCCAAAGGCCAGCAGATGGGGCCAGTGAGCTGCCGGGCTCGGCGGGAACAGACCGGAGCCAGCCTGCCAGCCCCCCACCCCACCCCACCCCCGCCGCCACCTCACGGCCCTCCAGAGCCTGGGGCACGGGGGGTGGGGGGTTTGGCTCACCAGGTTTCTGACTCAGGGGGTGGCGAGGGGTGAGACTAAGGACGAAGGAAAACTATGGGTTGAGGGCTTAGGGGTGGGGTGGCTCAGGGGCTTCGCTCCTTCCGCTTGCCCTTCATTCCTCTGCCCCTGCCAGGCCCTGCCTTATCTGCTGGGGCTCCTACCGTCTGCCCCCACCCCCTTCCCTTCTCTTCCCTGGAGGACCCTGCCAGCCCAGACTCTTGGTTCTGGCAGAGGCTGGTTCTCTGCCCTTGGGCAGGCACAGCCTGGCACCAGGCCTCAGACAGGGCTGGGCCAGCCCCTCCCAGTCATGACTGCCTGAACCACCTTCTTTCCACTTCCAGAATGTCTCCACCTGATGAGAGGAAAGGGGTCAGCTGCTGAGGAGGTCACAGGGTGCTGGTGCATAGATCCTGGGAAGGAGGCCTGACCGCCTAGCCTCCTGGCCGCCTGGCCTAGGAAGTAGGATGAATTTCTGGAGGGGTGGGTTAAATAAAAATGTGACAGATCATCCAGTCCCACGAGACCCAAACCATGCAAGACTAATATTTCTGTCTAAGGTGGCACAGTGTCCCAGAAGCTGAACAGGCAACACCTCCAGCCCATCCTAGCCATCCTATACTCCACAACCAAAGACAATTCCCTACATCCCCTCTCAGCAAGTCTCTCTCCCCATCGTGGGCTTCCCAATGAGTCAGGATCCTTCATGTTTCCTCCCCAGAACAGCGTAAGATCTTGTTTCTCAGACTCTGTTTTCACCTTGCTTTCCCACTTCCACCTCCCTACCCTTTGACTCCTGCTCTGGCAAGCACTGGCACTACCTGTGTGGCCTTGACCTTGAAAGCTGCCTGGGACCCCTCTTCCTCTCCTCTACATCCCCTCTGCAGTCCCAGGGGGAAGCCCTTAATGGTCGGAAGCTGGAGAAACCACAGCCAGACTCTCAGTAGGATAACTAGAGCTGGGAGGGGGGCGTCCCACCAACCCAGGGTCTACAGCTCAGATCAGGAGACCAGGTCAAGGGTGCTGTGTCCACCTCTGAGACTGGGACACAGATTCAGGACAACAGGAGTCAGCAGGTTTTGGAGAGTGAATGTTTCCCTGAGTGTCCAGAGAATGGACCCAAGGGAGTCACTGAAAACACACACAACACACACACACGTACTTACACGCACATACAGGATTATGGCACAGGGAGAGACATGTCATTTGTGTATGGACAAGCTATGGAGCCCACGGACATGAGTGTACACAAATACAGGCATACACAGGCACACAAGGTCATGTACCCAAAGTCAGGCACACACACCCTCCCCAGGCAAGTGCTGCCTCCCTGGGCCAGGGCTAGCTTGTAATCTGTACTTACAGGAGGAGAAATAGGTGGAAGCACAGAAGTGGCTCTGGGAAGGACATGGGTCCTTCACCTTCCCCTTAAGTGGGTCTGACTCCCAGCCCATCCCTGAGACTCCCCCGGCTCATCAGGGGGCCATGCCTGTATGGCAGAGAAGGCTTTGGAGGAAGCATTGCCTTGAAGCCCTGGCACAGAGGCTGAGCATCTAAGATAGAGAATGGGCAACAGGATTGGGAGGGGTCCATGACCTCCGAGGACCTAGTGTGGGCATGGATGAAGCACTGGGCAAGGGTCCATAAGAAGCAGAGACCCCTCTGCCATGGGCTGACCTACTGACCTCACCACAGGACCTGGCAGCAAGGTACTGGCACCAACTCCTAGTGCCTGCAGAGTCTGGCATGGATGCCAAGCACAGGGTGCCAGACACTGGGGTGGGCAAGGTGGGGGGCCATTGGGCCCCGCATCAACACAGAACTTCATACACACAGGCAGGGAAATGCACCCACATGCACTTATTTTATACCCTGGGGAATCCTAAGAGCAGGGCAGGGATCACCCTGTCCTAGAGGCTGCCCTCACTGACTCCCCAGGTGTCCCCATTGGCCTGGCTCTTGGAGTCCCTGGGGTTGGAGGGTGGGCTGGAGTTAATGGGAGGCCTAGATGCTTCCTCAGAACCGCGCCTCCACACACCCGCGCCCACACATATACACTTTTGTGGCAGGAGGAGGTGGGGTTGCTGCATCCCCAGGGCTGGAAAGTGGAAGGAAGGGGGAAGGCGGGGCAGAGACCTTCGCGAACCGGGTCGGTCACCCTCCTCCCCCCAGCCCCCTGCCCCAAATCGGTCGGTGGCCACCGGCAGCTTAGGTGTGAGAGCACGTCAGGGCCTGTGTGCTAGGCACCTGCAGCGGCGCAGGGCGTCGGAGTACGTTACGTGTGCCGGCGTTGGCCGCGGCTGCCTGGTGAGGGCGAGCTGGTTGCCCGCGGTGTTCCGGCAGGCCCGGCGACCGCGGCGGTGCTGTCAGTGTGGGGAACTTGGATGGAGGTTGCGCGTGTCCTCAGGCGTCCCGAGCAAGTGTGACCTGTGGATGTGCTCACCTGGGAGCCGCGGCTCAGCCGCCCAGGGCGCGCGTGTCGGGGCGCAGGAGTGAGCGGATGCGGGGCACTAGGGCTAGACCGACCGGACCTCTCCCGGGCGCGGCGGGTGGCGAAGCTGCTGCTCCTCGAGCAGCAACTTTGGGACTCGGTTCCGGCTTCTTCGAAAGCGGATCTGGCCTCGGGGGCGGGGCAGAGGGCGGGAGGTAGAGGTGGGGGCACCTGCCGGGCACCGGGTGCGAGGAGAGAAGTAAAGGAAAGCCCCGCCCCTTCCCCGCCTCCGCTCCGCCCTCGCCCCCGCCCCCGGGGCTCTTTATAAACTCGGCCCGAGGGCTAACAGAGAAAGCGAGTATCCCTCCCGCCCCTGGCTGGTGTTCTGCACCACCCCGCGCCCCGGCCCCGAGTCCCAATCCCTGCTCTCCAGCCCGGCCCCTGCCCCGCCCCGGCCCAGCCCGGCCCGGCCGCCATGGAGAGCTGGCCCTGGCCGTCGGGCGGCGCCTGGCTGCTTGTGGCGGCCCGTGCGCTGCTGCAGCTGCTGCGCGCGGACCTGCGTCTGGGCCGCCCGCTGCTGGCGGCGCTGGCGCTGCTGGCCGCGCTCGACTGGCTGTGCCAGCGCCTGCTGCCCCCGCTGGCCGCGCTTGCCGTGTTGGCCGCCACCGGCTGGATCGTGTTGTCCCGCCTGGCGCGCCCGCAGCGCCTGCCCGTGGCGACTCGCGCGGTGCTCATCACCGGTGAGTGCGCGGGGCGCGGAGCGCGGGGATTCCAGGTTCGAGGGCGGGACCGGACACTCAGAGGGCTCCCCGTGGGCATGCCAAGGCAAGGCGGGACCCCTAGTCCAGGAGTGGGGGAGTCCCTCTCCCCTGGGTGCAGGGAATCAGCCAAGTAGGAAGAGCAGGGCACCTCCCCAAGTCCGGGTTAACTACCTGTGGCTTCGGGGAGTGTTGGAGGGAAAATGAGGCAGGGAGCGGGCAGGTGCGCAGGGGAAACTTGTAGCTAAGAAAGAAGAAGCCTTCTGGAGTTTGGGGTTTATGCTATGTCCCTGTCCAAGAGAGCAGTCTTCGGACAGAGGACACTGCTCTGAGGGACTTCAGAGGATGGTCACCCTTTGAACTCTGCCTAACATCCCCACATGGGAGGTCCCATCTCCTCTTCCCTGGGATTAGAGGAATAGGCTTAGATGAAGAGTTGGGACCCACAATTGGCTGGGCTCCTTGGAGTCCAGAAAAGCTTGAGGTCATCATGAGGGACAGCTGGGCATTCAGCTGCCTCTCAGATCCCACCATCCAAACCTAAATTGCTGAAGTAGCTGTCCAGAGTCTGCACCCAGCACGCCACCACCATTCCTCCTGGTTCTCTGTGCCCAGGAAGGAGGTGAGGTCTTGGAGAGCTGGGCTCAGGTGCCTCTGGCCACCTGGCTGAGCTCTCTTTGTGTGGAGCAAGGAATAAATCTGTCATCAGAAGGAGGGAAGGAGGAGCTGAGGCCCAGCCTGAAGTGGGGAGGGGGACAAAGGCCAGTGGGCACTGGCTCCATTGTATGGGGGAGGGGCAGCCTGGTCTCTCCCCTAACCCCCATGGCTTTGGACAGGCGCTCAGGGCTCTGCCCTTGCAATGGGCCTGGGCTGGGGGCAGCCACTAGCTGACTGGCTTCTCAGAGACCTCAGTCTAGCAGGGGGCCCTGCGTGATCAGATGGAGCTGGAAGAACTTCCCAGAGGAGGCCATCCTTGAGCTGGGCCTCAGAGGATGGGTGGAGATAGGTGGAGTGTGGAAGGTGTTTTGGATCAGACAAAGGGTGTGGGATAGAAGCTTGAGGCAGGAATGAGCATGGCCTGGGCAGGGGACAGTCAGTAACCAGTCTGGCTGCTGAGATGTGGTGGGATATGAGGTTGTTTCCTTGGAAGGGGCCTTGAATGCCTGGCAAGAAGCCAGAATGTACTGAGGCAGGGTGAAGGTGGCATGAGGGTTTGGGCTTCAGTTAAGATGGTGGAGACAGAGCAGGGCTCAGGCTGGATGGGAGAGACCTTAGTTCAGGGTGGAGTGTGAAGTTTCAAGGGACCCCAGTTTTAGTGGTTTAAGGAAGGAGAGATGACAGACCTCCTGGTATCAAGCAGGGAGCTTCTTCCCCCAGGGATGAGGCAGCTCCCCTCCTGCCCTCTAATTAATGAGTTATCTCAACAGGACCCAGGCCATCTGCAGATACTAGTGACCCAGGCAGTCTTTCCTGGGATCTCACCCCAGGCCTTTGTGCTGCCGCTGTTACATCTCCTAGCCTCGAGCCTGGGAGTGAGGTGAGAGGAGGGATGCCTTTTGTGACTTGGGCTTCCCTCAGCTCTGGTTGCAAAGCCCCGTGAGGGAGGAGGGCAAGAAGACTGCCCAGCCCACCCATGTAAGCATCAAGAGTAGGCCTCCAAGCTTCCCAATGCCCCCAAACTCTGGGGTTTCCTCTCTCACCACTGACTGCAAGACAAGTAGGTGACCAGGCCCTGCCTCACCTGCTAGGAACGCTGTGTCTTGAGGCTGCCAGAGCTGCCACCCACCCCTCCCTGAGAATGCTCCTGAGAACCGCTGGCCAAGGCTACTTGGGGAGCTCAGCCCTGGGGTCAGGGTTTGGGTTGAGTGGCTGGGTGCCTTGTGTGCACAGCTGTGCACTGCTGGGGTCTCATGGGAGTGAGCCCATTGTTGTTCACGGCTCACTGCACGTAGGTTGGAGTTATGTGCAGGTATCCAAATGTGTGTGCAGGTGAGCAAGAGGGTGTGAAAGGCTTGGGTGACTGTGTTGGGACCGCAGAGCTGAGGTTCTGGAAGGCCTCAGTTTCCCTGTGAAGGGCCTGTCTGCTCTGGAAGGGAGCTTAGGCAAGTGGGGACACACACACACACACACACACACACACACACACACACACACACACACACACACACACAAGGGCGCTCACTCCCCTCCCCCAACCAGACTTGCCCAGGAAATACCCCTCAGCTGGGGCTGGCTGATGGGTCCCCAGCCACACAAAGCCCAGCTTGCAGCCCCCTGCCTAGCTTTGTTCTCTGCCTTAACAGAGGGGACGGAGCTGAAATGGGGGGAACTGGTTGTGCAGAACCACTTTGCAGCTTCTGCTCAGCAAGACCACCATGGGGGCAGGCTCCAGAGAGCCTCCTCCTTCACTGCTCCCAGCCCTGGTTGGCCACCCGTGGAGCCGGATTGGAATGGGAACAATCAAGGAAGCAGGGGTTTATCAGACCCACTTGCTGGCTCTACCTGGTGGTTCATCTCTCTACATACCAAAGACGGAAATTAGGCCTCCAAGAGTGGTAACTGACCTCAGGTCACACTTGGTGGGCGTGGGAAGGGATTCTAACGCAGATCTGTTCTTATCTTCATCCATTGTGCCCCTGTCCTGGGGGCAAGCGGTCTGGGGCTCAGAGAATGCTCCAGTGTTGCCACTGATTGGAATTCCAAGGGTGGTGGTCAGGGGTGAAGTGCAGATGGGCCTCCAACTTGCCTAGAGCCAGGAATAATAGTAGAGGGTGTTGAGGCTGGAAAGGAAGGTGGATCTCAGGTTGTACAGGGTCTGGATGATGGGAATAGAGGACTTCGGCTTCATCCTAAGGGCTGTGGGGAACCTTGGAGAGGTTTTCAGCAGCAGAGGGATATTGTCATTTTTGGAAGGATCCCTCTGGCTGCTTCGGTAGAGAATGGATTCAAGGGGGCAAGGTGGGACAGCACTACAAAAGGGGGCTGCTTCAGTGTCCAGGTAAGAGGAAGACGCCTGGGCAAAGGCAGTGAGAAAGGAAGGGAGGCTGTGCAGTAATACTGTGCATGCGAGCTGAGGCCTGATATCGACCAGACAGAAGGACATCAGAGCTGGGACTGGGTCTCAGCTGGGACTGGCTGACCTGCAGTAGAGTCCTGACCTTAATATATGCTGGCTGAGTGACTTTGGGAAGCAACTTAGCATTACTAGGACTCAGTTTCCTCATCTGTAAAGTGGGGATCATAAGCCACGTTTGATGGGGTAGCTATGAGTCGTCAGGGAGATGACAGTTGTGAAAGAGTTGGTACTCAGGTGCTCAGCCAGAGGGGCAAAGCCTGCCAGAGATGGGCTTAGGAAAAGAAGGGAGGGCTGCTGACTGCTGGTACATTGGGTGTCAGAGGCCTGGATCCCATCCAGACCGTGGTGACCCTGGGGTTGTCTCAGGCCGGACTGGGCCACAGTGGGAGTTCACTGGCTTCCCTTCCCTGGCCAGGCTGTGACTCTGGTTTTGGCAAGGCAACGGCCAAGAAGCTGGACACGCTGGGCTTCACAGTGCTGGCCACCGTGTTGGATTTGAATAGCCCTGGTGCCCTAGAGCTGCGCGCCTGCTGTTCTCCTCGTTTAAAGCTGCTACAGATGGACCTGACCAAGCCAGCGGATATTAGCCGCGTGCTGGAGTTCACCAAGGCCCACACCGCCAGCACTGGTCAGTAGGCTCAGCTCCGCCAGGAAAGGGCGCGGCTGGGCAGGTGTGAGGGGGCAGGGATCGGAGGTCTGCTGCCGAGCTGATCCTCAGCTTCCCTCCTGGCTCCATGCCTTCAGGTCTGTGGGGCTTGGTCAACAATGCGGGTCAGAACATCCTCGTGGCAGATGCGGAGCTGTCTCCAGTGTCCACATTCCGCAGCTGCATGGAGGTGAACTTCTTCGGTACACTCGAGATGACCAAGGGCCTCTTGCCACTGCTGCGCCATTCGAGCGGTCGCATTGTGACTGTGAGCAGCCCGGCAGGTGAGGGTCCTCCCACACCGGAGCAGAAAAGGTGCCTCTGCAGGGCGGGGAGAGATGCTGGAGCCCCTGGCCCAGGCTGAGCTGCCCACTCCCAATCCATCCCCAGGAGACATGCCATTTCCGTGCTTGGCTGCCTATGGGACCTCCAAAGCGGCTGTTGCGTTGCTCATGGACACGTTCAGTTGTGAACTTCTGCCCTGGGGTGTCAAGGTCAGCGTCATCCAGCCTGCCTGCTTCAAGACAGGTGAGGTTCAGGGATTTGGGGCTGGGGCCTGTGTGGTGTACTGGGGGAGAGGGGGAAGGTGGGGTGGGTGTGGTCTTGTCTGAAGTGGGGTTGGGTCTGAGG
This sequence comes from Eubalaena glacialis, assembly GCF_028564815.1. Lineage (NCBI taxonomy): Eukaryota > Metazoa > Chordata > Mammalia > Artiodactyla > Balaenidae > Eubalaena > Eubalaena glacialis. Next base: position 19,398,723 of record NC_083733.1, on the reverse strand, counting down.
AATGGGCGTGGCTTTGGCTGGGGGCGGGTCTCAGGTTGTGAGTTAGAGAGACCTGGGTCTGGCTTTGGCTTCCCTAACAGACCCCACTCTGACCTTGCCACTCATTCCCCAGAGGCAGTGAAAGACATGGACCAGTGGGAAGAGCGCAAGCGGCAGCTGCTTGCCAACCTGCCCCGAGAGCTGCTGCAGGCCTACGGTGAGGACTACATCGAGCACTTGAACGGACAGTTCCTGCATTGTCTGAGCCAAGCACTGCCAGACCTCAGCCCGGTTGTAGATGCCATCACCGATGCGCTGCTGGCAGCTCAACCACGCCGCCGCTATTACCCAGGCCACGGCCTGGGACTCATGTACTTCATCCACTACTACCTGCCTGAGGGCCTGCGGCGCCGTTTCCTGCAGTCCTTCTTCATCAGTCCCTATGTGCCAAGAGCACTGCGGCCTGGCCAGCCCGGCCTTACCTCTGCCCGGGATGTAGCCCAGGACCCAGGCCCTAAACCGGGCCCTTCCCCCACTGCCCAATGAGCAGTACGTGCATAGAACTGCTCCAGCAGAGGAGATCCCTTATGCTCTTGGTCCTCCCCTGGGCATTCTGACCCCCAGGTCTGCCCCAAAGCCTGGCCTAAAGGACCCCAAACCCACCCACTGCCAATGTCACAGGCCAGGCCTGGTGAGGCTAAGGCTTCCCAGTGAACCTCCGGGCCTCTCAGGCTTCATGAGCCCGAACAGACCCTCCTGGGCACAAGGCTCCACCATGCACCTTGGAGAACCCAGCTGGATGGGGAATTTAGTGCAAGACTCAGCTGTAGCCTTTGACAGGATCCTGCAGACAGTGCCTCTGCAAACTAAGGAGTGACTGGGAAGGTTGGGGACCCCCTCAGGATTACTTCTTGGCACCAGTGCCTCAGTGCTGCGATTTGAAGGGTGAATCCCACTGTTTCTTGACTGGCTCAAGAATTAGGGCCCTGACCACCCACCCCAAGCCCCCCAAGCCACAGGGAGGCTGCATATTCTACTTGCCTGATTGCCACTTTTTGAATAAAGACAAATTTTTATTTCTCCTAGAATGGGGGAGATGCTATGTTCGCCTAGGTGACAGGCTGTGGCTGTGAAACAGACTGGGCACTGCCTGGGGGCCGAGGCTCTGGGCACAGACTCTGGTTTATACCTAACCCCCTTCAACAACCTTGGGCAGATCATTTATCCATAGGTTTCCTCATAGTGAAACGGGGGTAATGACCCCAGCCCAGGGAGTTCTGGGGCTCAACGAAGCAAAGAGGGAGGCCTGGGCGCCCTCTAGAGTCAGGAGCCAGTGCCACGGGCCTGTCAGAGCCTCCAGCAGAGGAAGGGGCTAATCCTCCACTGACTTTCCCCACCCTGAGGAATCTGGCTGCACAGTTGTCAGGGCCAGCCTAGGGCTGCCTGCCACCCGAGGAAGGAAGGTAGAAGGCTTAGGTGGGGGTGGGCTCAGCGAGGGTGGGGCCTGAGGGGAGTTGGGGATCTGGGAGAGGGACTAGGGCCCAAAGGAGACAGAAGACAGCTGGGCTTAGAGAGGGCAGTTTTTATTGTCTCAGAGGGGCAGCGCTACTTCCCCTATTCCCCAAGGACACGCACGCTCTATCCTGCCCCTGCGCCATGGCTCTGGGGGACCCACTGAGGGAAGAGGAGGTTCACGCTGCCCCCAGGGGTTCTCAGGTTAGGGAGGAACACAAAAGTGACCACATGCTTCTCAGACACGTCAGCGGCTGTAAACATAGGGCTGAGGGGGCCTCCTTGCTCTGGAGGTGGGGGGCTTGGTCCATCCTTGGTGGGGGGAGCAGGTGCCCAGCCCCTTTTCAGGCCCAAGAGCAGTCTCAGAGAGGGTCAGGGAAGCTGGGCAGCCACTAGGACAGTGTGCTATCCCCCAGGGCACGTAGGTGAGCCGTGAGCTTTGTCACAGCACACGCAGACACACAGGCGCACACACACACTTGTGGGGAGCCTTGGGCCAGGGTGCTAGAAGATGGGGATGTAGTTGTCGATCTTCGCCCGGTGGCGCTGGGCGATGCACTCCGCAATCCATACAATGTTGCGACACTCCTGCTCCTTGAGCTTCACAAAGGCGTAGAAAACACCAAAGTGGAACTGGTTCAGGAAGGCCAACTTGTTCAGTTTCACCTGCAGACACAGGCAGGAGTGGTGTGCAGGTGGCCATGACCAGAGTCAGGCCTAAGCCACCAACCCCTCCCTACGATGGGCAGGGCCAGCACTCACCTCGTGCTCGAAGAATCGGTCCTCCAGGGTCTTGTCTCCAGGGTTGCTGCCCGCACCCTCGAAGAGCAGCTTGTACTCCTGGCCCAGGGGAGCAGGGGGAAGCATGAGCATGAGGGTGCTGTTGGGTATGGTGTGGGGACGTGGGTGCCAACATGCCCGCCCACCGTTCAATAGCCAGGGCACTCACCGGGTAGTAGTCGGCCACGTTCTTGACCTGCTCGTAGTCGTCAGCCCGAGCCAGCTGGGCCAGGCCCTCAGGGTAGAGCCGCCCGCAGTGCGGAAAGAGCTTGGCACGGTCCTCCTTGGAAAGCTCTGTGCCGAAGGAGTTGATGGTGATGATGAATGCGCGGCGGTCTGCTTCAAACTGTGGGGCCGAAGCACAGGCGAGGAGAGAGGGACGGGGAGGGAGGCAGCAGCCAGTCAGTTGGCAGGGCTTCCCCCAGGCCAGGGATGGGGGACCAGCAGGTGGGAGGGTGGGCAGGCACTCACCTCCAGGATAGGACACATGGCATCGGCTGTGGTCCCACCCAGCAGGGTGCAGAACTTGTAGAAGGACTCCAGGTAGGCCTGTGCAGAGCATGGGGCTTCCTCAGCCCAGGCAGGGAGACTTGAGGGGGTCTGCCAGGCCTCCTCCTCACAGTTCCCTCCTTCCCTCCCCGACCCCTTTCATGCTGAATCCAAACATCATACCCGTGGCCAGGGCAGCCCCCGTGTCAGAGCCCCTGAAACATCCACAGATTTCCGACTGTTAATCAGCCGAGTAGCAGTAGCCTGCTGCCTCTCCCCACCCAGTAGTGACAGAACAACTTCTGGCCCACTGTCTGCTTCATGGTGCGGTGCCCCTCACACCCTCATCCCACGGAGTGCCAGGCTCAGAGAAGGGCTCTGTCTTCCCCCTGCTGCTCTGCCTGCCCTTCCCCCAAATCTCCCCTCCTCCCCTCTCTCCTCAGAAAACCACGTGTCAATGGGCCAGTGAAGGATGGTGACCTCTGAGAGTTCACGGGGATGGCCTGGACTGGGTGCCTTGGCCCCCCTCAGCACCCCACCTTAAAGAGCATCTCCTCCCTCTTCCCATCCCCTAGGTAGTTCCCAGGCATCACGCAGCAGGAACCAAACTGTACTGTCAGCCCAGCTCCTCCTCAGGGATGGTTATTGCCGGCACAGATGTCAGCCCTGCGATGTGATGGCTGGACACACAGGCTGCCGGTGGGAGCAAGCACTTCCTGCCCAGGCAAATTGGATCTGCTGGGCATGAGGAGAAGCCAGGTCAGCCCAGGCCTCAGGTCCCTCCCACGCCTAACTCCTGAAACTAGCTAGGCCCAGGCAGGCTTCCTTCCCTGAACCTCTCCATGTCAAGGAAAGGGGGACAGTCTCATGGCCCCCTGGGGAGCTCCCTCTACTCAGGTGCTCCGGGGTCCCACTTGGTGGCATGGCCACAAGAACTCCAGCTCTACAGGCTAGAGACTATTCTTCTGAGCTGGGGGGTGAGGGCTGGGAGGCAGGGAAAGCTTTCTGTGCCGAGGTCTGCCCTCTAAGGAGCAGAGAACATTCCACCCACCACTTGCTGATGTGGGCCACAGGTTCTACTGACCCAAGAGAGGAGGTGAGATGACACCCAGGAGTCCACGAGCCCAGGCTGAGCCTGGCCAGCAGCACTGGGCAAGCTGGGCTCAGGGGAAGGCCTGAGGTGACCACTGGGGTCACAGGAAACAAAAGTCTAGAACAGGTCAGGGGGAAAGAAGCCTGGAAAGGGAGAGTGGACCCCAGCATAGCAGAGGGCTCGCGTGGTAGCTGCCAATCCTACCATGGATTAGTGGCACTGTTTAGTACCTCTGGGACTGTCCCCAGCCACCTCTTTCCCCGTGGCCAGCCAAGCTGGGTGTGTCCAAATCTCCAGGCCTGCCCCAGTGGGGCCTGCAGTTCCTATCTGTGGGGGAAGCCACCAGCCTTTGCCGAGCTGGACTGATCCTGGAGACGCTGACCCCAGGGTGGTGGAGACAGGTGGCATAGGCCCAGACTCTCTTCAGGAGGCTCAGGAGCTGAAGAAACTGGCAAGACCCCAGAGTCCCAGGTACCAAGGTCACCTTCCCACCCCCGTCCTGCCCCCTGGAGTCTGCCAGCCCATGTCTGCTGCACCAGCTGCCTACAGTTCCCACCTGCTACTGGGGGTCCGCCTAATCTCCCATCTGTGGCCACTGGGCTGGGACATCGCCTGACAGGCGGTCCTGGCACGGCGCCTGCATCATTGGGTCGGTGTTTACAAGCTGGTGCCCGGGCAGCCCTCACCAGTGACTCCAGCTAGAACCAGTCAGGCCCGGTGACGGTGTGGGTGAGGCTGGGGGGACAGCCGCACCCCTCACCCTGCCTCAGGGCAAGGAAGCCGGCAGTGGGCCAGCTGGGCGGGCAACAGCACTGTGGGGGCGGGCGGGGGCTGCGGGCAGCGTGAGCACTGGCACACCTGAGCCGGCTCTCACTGCCTACCCGACCCCCATGGCCCCCCTCACCCCGCCCTCCCCATCTCCCTCTTTCTCTCCCTACTGGCAGGCAAATGAGAGCACTCACTTTGCAGACAAGCTGAGCCGTGCTGCCAGTGTCTAGCAAGTGGCTTCAGGCAACCCACTCTCCTTCTCTAAGTCCTCAGTTTCCTCATCTTACAAATGGGGATACTGATGCCTACCTAGCTCCTAGGGCAGTCCCGAGGAGTAAAGAAGCCAATAATCTTCCTACCTCTAGTCTTGTCCCCTCTAGTCTGTCCTCACATTCTGATGATACTCTGCCCTGTTGGAAACCTTCATTGGCCGACCCTGCCCACAGAATAAAATTCAAACTTCTGGCCTGGCATTCAAGACCCTGGATGACTTGATCCTGTGCCTGCCTTTTTTTCCAGACCTGTCTCCCACTGTCCATCTGGAACCTGCACTTCCACAGCAAACTGCCTGCCGCTTGGCCCATGTTCCACACTTGCTTCTGCATGTGCTGTCCCTCTGCCTACACTACTACAACCTCCAGGTAAGCTCTTCACCTACCTCCAGACCCTCCCTGCACCCTGGCCCAGACCCCCGCAGGGAGACTGGAGGGCCTGCGCTCCGGCTGCCACTGTGTTGGCTACCTAGCTCCAACTAGGACAGGAGAAGAGCCTCACCATGAAGATCCAAGAGACAGATGTTCTCAGGGTTAGGTCAGCAGGGCTGTTGGCCAGTGCTATCTTCAGGCCCCCTTCAGGGCCTGCCCACTACTGACCCATCAGAGGTCCTGGCTTCAGAGGTCCTCACCATGGCCAGGGCCCAGTCTGCCCCAAAAAGCCCTCACTGGTCCCTGGCCGGCCCCCTTCCTTGGCTCTCAGCCCTGCTCCTAACCTCTTTGGGCCAGGGCAGGGCTGACCCAGGAATCCCAAGTCCACTCTATTTCCAGGGGTCACCAGCTTGTCCCACAGCCTGGTGGGAAGCAGAAGGTGGGTGGGGTTGAAGATGATGGGCCACGGCACTGGTTCTAGACCTGGGAACCTGGGGACACAGGGACCTGGCTATGCCTGGCTGGGCTGCTCCCCACACCGTGCTCAGGTGCCTGTCCTTGCTGGTGACAGTCCAGGTGGGGTGAGCCTGAGAGCTATGGCCTGGGTGGTGGCCAGTAACCCCTCCTGGATGCAGGGGGAGTGGCCATTCAGGAGCCCGCTCTGACAGGCCAAGCTGCGGAGCACCAGCCGCTCCTGCTGATTTGATCTGGGTCCAAGGGATGGAGAACCTGTTTCATGAAGTCTTGCACCAGTCACGGGAGCCAGAGAGTGAGCAGATAAGCCCCTGGGAGAGGAGCCTGGAGCAGCTGTGTCCTGTCCCAGCACCCCACATAAATCATCAGCCCACCGTGCCCATGGCCCCGTCCACCTACTTCACCACCACTGGGCCCAGGGGCACTACCTTGTAGAGCGTGTTTCGGATGATCTCGATGTTCATCTCATCAAGGTCCTGCTCTGAGATGCAGTCCTGGAAAAAAGCCGCTGGGGAGGAAAGACGTGGGTATGAGGGGCGGGCGAGTGGACTCGGCCGAAGCAAGAATCGTGCTGATGTTCAACTGCCCCTGCAGGGCACAGAGGACCCCTGCCACAAGGCCCATCTGGCTGGTAATTGGGGGGCACTCAACCTGGTCTGGACTACTGCCTTAGAAGTGGCCGAAGCAATACTCCAGGCCATGTGTACTGACCTGAGCTTCTCCTGCCTTCTTGCTCCTAAAACTGATTTATAAAGGAGGCGGCCAGCCATAACATGATCTAATCGCCTCTGGGGCAGACCCAAGCTCAGATCATGCCAAAGAAAGACTTGCATAAGAGGCTGTGACATCCTCCCTTCTCGAGGGGCAGCTGTGGATTCTGGGCCTGACGCCCACTTCTCTGCATCTCCCAGGAGAGCCTGGGGCCCACATTTGGAAAACCGTCCTTCTCCTTAGAACAAGGAATGAGCATGACAGCTGGGTGAGCATGGAGCAGTGACCCAGGGGGCCACTGGAGGGCTGGGAATTAGAGGCCAAAGCAGGATAGAGCCCCTCGATCCCCAGGGACCCACGGACTCACTGGTCTGTTTCTTCTTTAAAGATGGAGAAACTGAAGAAACCACCAACAGCCCAGAAGTAGCTCAGAGTTATTGTGAGAGATAAGATCTTGTGCAGGTAAGGCCAGCAAGTAGGGCTTAGGCCTCTTAGTGCAGGACCAAGTGCAGCTTAGGGCCCAGTTGTTCAACCCTGGCGGCTTCCTGGAGGTGGTGCCCTGGGGACTAGGACTCTGGCTGTGAGGGCACTAGCTGGCGACAGCCTTAGTGCCTTCTCCCCAGCCGCCCTCCAAGGCAGGCAGGAGCCAGTGCTGCCTAGGCGGGGCCCTGCAGGAAGCCCCCAGTTCCCCTTCCTTCCTTGGCCTCTGACATGAACTCTGCATCCTGCCGGACACTGCCTGACTTGGCCCCTGGGACCTGCTTTGTGGAGGTAAGTGAAGCTCTTTGCTTCCCTCCTCTGCCTCACAGGCAGCAAGCCACTCCAGCCCAGCTTACGGCCATGGTCTGTCAGAGCTCCCAAGACTCCAAGGGACCCGAAACCCTCTCTCCACTCTGCGTGAGCTCAGCCCTCCTCTGCATTCGGAGAAATCAGACAGATTCACAAAGTGAGATGGTCTGAGTCAGGCCCTGGGGCTAGTCGGCCTGGCCCAGCAAAAGCAACAGGAAGGGAGCAAAAGGCAGGGTGAGGAGGAGAGAATGGGAGGCGAAGTGGAAGGGAAGAGAAAGGTAAGCAGCAGTGGCGCGGACCTCGCTTTCTGGCTCAGGGCCGCCCCTGGGGGTCCGAAAACCCCACACGGCGGCACTGACACTGATGCCGCTGCCCGCCACCTCCCTCCTCCGCCAGGGTAGCTCACCCAAGGGCGTGTCCACCAGAATGGCATTGTAGAGCTCGGCGGGCGTCTGCGCGATGTTCACGGCCTCCATCTGCTCAAAGCTGCCTAGTGGGTGGCACTTGGGCACAAGCTCGGCGATAGAGCGCTGGTGCAGTGTGCCCGTGATGAGCAGGATTACGTTGTCAATCATGTAGCTGTAACTGCGGGAGGCACACAGCAGCGCGGCAGCCCTTGAAGTCCTGGCACAGCACCACGCCCCTGCCCCCACCCGGCGCAGGCCACCAGCCCCTCAACGGCAAGCACCACCTCAGGCTCCTCTCCCTGTCCAAGGGTGCCCCCTCCTCCGGCACCAGAAGCACAGGACAGACATGGCCCCTCCCTGGGGTGGGGGGAGAACTCATGCCCCACGAGTGATCAGGAAGCAGGTAGTAACTACCCCCCAGGTGTGAACAGTGTTCTGGCAGGACACGGGAAGCACGCGCACGGAGGTGAGGCGCACGGGCCAGCCTGGGGGATGAAAGAACTGGGAGATGAAAGCATGTTCTGGGAAGAGGGAACAGTGTGTGCAAAGGCCTGGAAGCAATCGCTGAGTGGCGGACGCCTCAAGGAACTGAGCACGGTCAGGGTTGGCAGAAGGAAGGGAACCGGTGCAATGCTGCCAGCAGGCTGGAGCCTAGAGGCGGGTCCTGTGGGCCCGGCTGAGGGTCCTGACTTCGTTTTGAGCACGAGGGACCCATGAGCAGGATATAAGCAAGGAGTACCACAGGCACTCTGGCTGCTGGTGGGGACAGAGGGGGAGATGGCAAGAGGAGGAGAGGCTGAGGAGTGGAGTGGGGAGAAGCTTCTCTAGGGAAAACCAGAGAAAACTCAGAGGGAGGGTCCCTGGAGTAAGGCCCCTGGTCAGTCAGGCTGAGACAAGCAGGCAGACAGCTGCCCTGTGCAGCCCACTCCAAAGACAGGGCACTGCCTCCTCCTTTAGGGCCTGAGGATCCACCCAGGATGGCCTGGAGGAGACCCAGAGACCTGGAAGGAGCCTGGGCTCAGGTCAGTCCCCTCCGGCACAGAAGGCCCGCTCTGGACAGTGCACGGGCAGCAGAGGGGGCTGGAGAGCTGGGGAGGGGTGGGGCTACCCAGCTCAGACTTGGCAACGGGCAAGCTCTGCCTCCACCCTTTGAGACAATGCCACAAAGGGGCTGTGGCCAAGAGTTCTGTGTAGTCACCTGTGTGAGCAATGGGGTGAAGAGGGCGAGAGGGCCCCAGTCAGGCTGCAGGAGCCACAACATTCCTCCAGCTTGTCACCAGTGATGATCTCAGGGCATGAGGCAGCTGGATGAGGCCTGGGGGTTCAGCTCCAAGGCCAGAGTGGGGCTCCCACTGAAGGGTGGGAGCTGGGCTGGAGGCTGCTGCCCTGAATTGGGCACTGAGCACACCCTGGCTGTTGGGTGGGCCAACAGCTGTCCTGTGACAGTATCTTGAGGCTGTCCAAGGTAGGAAGTGGCCCCCAATTCCAAGGGAAGAAAAGTAAGGAGGTGGTGGCCTAGGCCTCAGCTCAGAGGGCTGGCTACTGGGGGAACTCCCACAGGGCCTGCCAGGAAGGCGGCAGGAGGAAGAAACCACAGCTCCTGTCCCCGCCTGACCCCCACCCCCCTGCTTGCTACACACTCCCGCAACTCCCACCCAGCCCAGTGCCCTGCTATGACCTCTGCTCTCTCGGGCCTGGGGCCAGGCAGCTGCCCTCTCTCTGCCCCCAATCCGACTGGGTCAGCCACAGGATGTGTGCTGAGAAGAGACAGGCCTGCCTTCTCAAACTGAGGGCTTCAGGCAGGGCCCGTTCACAGCCGCGAGCCGAGGGGCCCGAACGGCCAGCCTTTTGCCCCCACCTGACAGAGCTGGCAGAGTCGAGGGACCTCAGAGAGATCCCGCCAGAGCTTTGTGCCTTGGTCTCCAGCCCCAGCCTGCATTGTCCCTAACCTGGACAGCACATCCCTCTTGCCCCTGATGCCTCCAGAATCTCACGCACCGCAGGACCCACTATACATCATCTCCCGCAACACTCCACCTGTGTCCCATCCAGCCCCACTCTAGCCATCGTGTTCCCTGAGACAGCCACAAAGTCCCCACCCCCGAACCCGAAGATGCTCGTTCACGCTCTCACCAGACTTTGGGCAGGGACGGGGAGAACGCTGTACCTCTTCGAGCTGTTCTATCCAACTGATCCCACAACCACCAGCATCACCAGCCCCACTGTCAGAGGATATGAGACACAGAGGCTGCAGGCCCCAGGCCCTGTCACATCATAAAGCAGAGGAGCACCGTGTCTCTTGGTCAGTGTCCATGCACCTCCACCCACGTCCAGGTTGCCATGCCTTGACTCTACACTCCCCATCTAGCCTTGCCTTCTCAGAGGAATCTCCACAAGTCAGTTTCCTTTCTCTAAACCTCTCCGCTCCTTGCACCACAGGGTATTCATTTATGTTGGGGACGGGGCTGGTGTCAGGGCCCAAGGAAGGTGCCTTGGCAATCGTCAGGGTCCTGACCCGGCTCGGAGGTGAGCCCTGTGGGAAGACTCCACTGTCTGGCTTTGCTGCTGTCCCTCCAGTGATGTGGAACAGGATGGCTATGATTCACTTTTCAGCCCTGACAGCAGATGTGAGGGCTGGTGATAGCACCCCCTGGCTGCCCCCAGACTCTCCTGCTATAAGTCCTGGCTGGGCACCAAGGGAAATGCTAAGCCAAGTAAAGCTCCCCAGCCCCTTCCAAGGCCCCCTTCTAATCCAGGCTAGGCCAGCTTTGGATGACCCTATGCCAGGCCCAGCGGCTCCCTCCCCCGGGTCAACTGCAAGGTTACTATGGCAGTAGCCCCTGTTTCTCTCCCCTGCCCAGTGAGAGCCAGAATCTCCTTTCCTGGGATGAAAGGAGGCAGGGCATGGCAGAGATGATGCCGGCCCAGCTGTCTGCTTTTCCCCCAAGGTGAAGGCCTTCAGCAGGCAGGGAAATCCTCCTCCTCGTCTGGCTTGAGCTGCTCCCTCCCTGCCCCCAGAAAGCCACTCCACCAGTCCTCCCTTCATTTGGCCTTAATAGGAGAGTGTGAGGTTCCAGCTGGTCAGCATCTCCCTCCAGAGGAAGACAGTTGGGGAGTGGACAGGCATCTGCCCGCCAGGCCAAAGAGGCCCTCTTGGGGTGGGAGTAGGGCAGTCTGTATTGCTCTGCCCTGAGGCCCTCCCTCACCCTGTGCCTTCAAGAGTCAGCTTGGGGGCTTCCCTGGTGGCGCAGTGGTTGGGAGTCTGCCTGCCAATGCAGGGGACACAGGTTCGAGCCCTGGTCTGGGAAGATCCCACATGCCGCGGAGCAACTAAGCCCGTGAGCCACAACTACTGAGCCTGCGCGTCTGGAGCCTGTGCTCCGCAACGGGAGAGGCTGCGATAATGAGAGGCCCGCGCACCGCGATGAAGAGTGGCCCCCGTTCGCCGCAACTGGAGAAAGCCCTCGCACAGAAACGAAGACCCAACACAGCCAAAAATAAATTAATAAATTAATAAATTTAAAAAAAAAAAAAAAGAGTCAGCTTGGGCCGAAAGAAGTCTTGGGATGGGGTTTAGAAAGCCACTTCCTCCAAGAAGTCTTCCCAGCCCCTAGCCAAGTCCTGTCCCTCTGCTGTTCCCTTTGGCGCCACCTGCTGGAGCATGATGGCTTGCTCCCATGGTCTCATCATTTGGCCCCGGGGGCCAGGCTTGGCGCTGGATAGGCCATGATGACTACCCGGCCAGTTGGCCCATCTACAGCTCCCAGCAGAAGCTGCTAGTAACCGTACCTGTGCTCAATCACATCTGGCTCCTACAGAGCACTGTCCAGGTGGAAAGTGAACAGAGATATCAAGCTGTGGCTTCAGCACATTACCTGTCAAGCCTCAGTTTCCCCTCTGCAATTAGGATGACTGAAGTACAGCCCCCAGCAGAGCCAGTGACGCCCTGACCTTCTCCTTATTAAAATCCTGCCCCTCTCCTGAGGTCCAGTTGGGTCCTCCCTGACCCAACCTGAGACCTGAGACCTCTGAGCATCAAAGGGCGCCTGCATGCTCTCCCTCAGGCTCAGGAGAACAGTGTCAGTGCTGGCTCTCCCTCAGGGCCGGAGCCGGGTCGAGCCCAGGACCCAGAAACCACAGCAGGCCTAGCGCCCCAGCCTACAGAGACCCTGCTATCAACTCAGAAACGGTGGTTGTGGACAGTGAAGGCTGGGGGGCCAAAATAGGGAGGCCTAAGGACACCTGACACCTGCTGTGACCCAGCAGAGCCCAAGGTTTGGAAAATGTGACCTGGGGAGAGTGGCAGGTGTGCTGACAGGCCCACTGGGCACTTGAGGCCATTGTCCCAGGACAAAGCTTCTTTCCAGCTGCCCACTCCAGGCTGGTGGCACTGAGGCCCCTGGCACAGTAGAATATGAGACCTCACCTCCCCCAGATGGTGCAGGTCACCGTGCCCGGGCTCTGCCAATGGGTACCTGGGCTTCAGGCAGGTGCTACACACTGGAGACGGCCCCTCCAGGGAGGCTCACTCATCTAAGGACAAGGCCTTTGGGGCCCACCTGGGAATCCCCAGAGACCAAACTCACTTCTCCACAGGCCATTCTCTCCCAGCTTCCCTTCTGGGGCCTAGTCTCTCATAGGACGCCATATGGGATGGCCCAGATCAAAGTCTCCTCTGAAGCTCAGAAAACCCAACAGAGGCTCTACCCCATGTCAGACAGCAAGTGAATGGCTGAGTCTGGAAGGAGCCCTTGGTACAGTGATGTATTACATGTTATCACCATGAAATTGAGCTGAATCATCTCAAAACCACATGACTGATGACAGTCTACTTCAGAGGGACCTCTCTCACTCAGGGCCTGTCTACCACACATGAGGCAGCTGCCTCCACTCTGGCCACCCACTCTGAGTGGCCTCTCGAACCCCATCTGACCCTCGAGTCCTCTCAATGCTGAAGCCCCTGGTTCCATTTGTGGCAGCTGCCCACAGGCCTCCCCAGAAGCTATCTGCACCACCACTGGCACCCATCCTATTGCATCCATAAGTCTCCCTCCCTCCTGGCACTGCGCCTGGCCCAGAGCTGAATACTGGTCATGTGTGTTGGCTCAAGGCTGGCTGGGATCTACAAAAGCACTGGACACTGTTTCTCACACAGGAGGGCAGAGGAGACCTTGCCCAGCTTCTGCTTGCCCACCTGCAATGACAAGGAACTCACTGCCTCCTGCAGAAACCAGTTCCAGCCATCCTGGGGCAGCTCCGAAGGCGACTAAGAGATTCTGAAGTCTGGAGCTAAGATGACCTCTGTGGTGGTCCCAACCTCCGCCCCAGCTGGGCCAGCTCTGTCTGTGGGCAGCACTGGCATTGTTCCCTCAAGTCCCCACACCCAGGATGGGGTATCTAGCTGACGCGTCCATCACCTGGGGATGGCACTCTCCTTTCCGGTAACATCCCTCTGGACATCTCTAGGGTATCTGCCTCCTTCCCCGAGGGTCACAGAGCCAGGGGCTCCGTGCTCCACCTGCTCGGGACATGTATGGTTCCCCCTGCCTTCCCCCAATTCTTCTTTCAAATGCCCTTCCCCTCAGCCAAACAGCCACCTCCTCAGGGAAGCCAGTGGTGAGTCCCTGGCCTGGGGAGGTCCCCTGGACAGGCCCCTGTGGAAGCCTTCACCCCTTTCTGCAACACTCCTTACTCCTGGGATGAGCCAGGGTGGAGGCGGTTACGGAGGTGGCGTGGAGGAGGAAGAGGAGGAGCAGCCGGGGAGGTAGGAGTTAAATCGAAGAGACACCATGAGAGGAAGGAGACTGCTGGAAGGAGGTAAGACGGGTGTGGCTCCTATGTCTGGCTCCTATGCTCCAGGGTCTGGAGACCCTGGCCACATGAAGGTCAGCGGTGACCTTAGCCAGGGCCTTTGGTGGAGTGATGGGATGGCTGGAAGCGGACTGGAGGCTCAGGATGCAGGAGGTGAGAGAACACAGATGGAATGTAGAAGTGCAGGCCGCACAAGATGGGTTTTTAATGGTGTGAGAGATTTGAACTTGTTTAGATGCTGTTGGGAAGAATCTGGAAGGGAAGGGGCTGCACAGACAGGAGTGCAGATGAGTGGCCCTCAGGGTTCAGGGAGTGGGGTGAGGGGACTCAGGACATCGGCAGAAGGACCCAAGAGAAGAGGAGGGTACCTCTGCCATTGGAACGGGGTTGAGGGGCACAGACACAGTGCTGGGAGGTGTACTGGCTTCTACTGTCTCTGTGGAGGAAAAGGTGGGCCATCTACCCAGAGAGAAGGCTGGGGGCAGGCGATGAACGGTGTTTAAGATGGGGAGGTGGTCTTCCCACCCTCGGTGGGGAGCTGCAGGGTGCTGAGTAGGGAGAGCGAGTGGCCAGCTGGGCAGGGACAGGCCAGGCCAGCTGAACTGGTAAGTGTGCATGTCTGGCAGCAGGGAAAATCCACCCAACACTGGCTTCCCCGGCTCTGCTCCCGGCAGCGGAGGTGGGGGAGGGCGCCTCGAGGCTGGAGGCTGCTGGGCTTCCTCCAGGGCTGGGGAGCTGCCAGCCGGGTGGGACCATGAGATGGGCGGCCAAGAGCGCTGCGGATGCTGGCAGAAGAGTGCTTGAATGATGGACCAGGGAACCTCAGCTGGGGAGGGAGGAAAATGAAGACAGAAGGGGTGGCGGGGGAGGAAGCAAGGTCCAGAGCCCTGCTGAGTCCGGAACCCATGTCCCACAAGGGGCTGAGAGTGGGCTGGAAGGCCTGAAGGCTGTGGGTAGAGACGGGGTGCCTGACTCAGCGATTTCAGGGCCGGAGCAGTTCCAGGTGGTGACATGTTCTTGGGCAGCCATCGTGGGGGTGGCTGAAGTGGAGAGCAGAGGAGCAGGTCACTGGAGATGACGAGGTCATGAACGAGCAGCCACAGGCTCAGACAGGCTGACACGTGGCTGCCGAGCTCTTCCTGAGACAGAGCAGGACTGAGGGGATGGGAAGACTGTGAGCCACAATCACCCATGAATGGAAGGGGCGGGGAAGTGACAGCCTGCCACAGGATAGTGCTTGGCTGCTTTAAGCATGCTTGGTGCTTGCAGCCAACCTCCAGCAAACAGCTGGCGGCCATGCAGCCTCAGTCACGCTCAGAGCCCTCTCCAGTTTCATGGCCTGGCAGGCTAAGACCAAGCCTCTGAGGGCACCAAGACAGGCCAGGGGCTGGCAGCACAGGCAGGTGGCCAAGCAGGCAGCAGGATGGATGACATGTGCCCTCTGACCACTGGCATGGGGTCAGTCTCCTCTGGCCAGCCTAGCTAGCAAGGCCAGAACATTCACCAGGAAGCTGAAGGAGCCCTGTGCAAACAAGGTGAAGGCTTGGCTCTGGCAATAAACGCACTGCTTCCTGGTATGTCCTTCAGTTCTGGCCTTGGGGTAAAGGACACCCAGGCCCAGGCTAGGGGTTGACTGACAGATGGGCACTGCAGTATGACCTCCAATGTGGCAGCACGAGACACATGCCATCTCTGGCCTCCTGCCCAGAAGGACCATGTCGGCTGTACCCTGACGGGGGCCAGGGCAGTATGATATGGATCCAGCCAGGACAGCAGGGAGGTCCCCCGGAAGGAGGCTTGTGGCCAGGAGACAGCCTGCTTCCCAGCCTGTGCCCTTCAAGTGTCCCAGCCTGTGGCCTCAACCCAAGGATAGAGCCCTTCTGGTTGCAGCCCCTACTTGAGCAAGTGGATCTCGAGTAAATGGCTGCTCCTGGCTGGGGGTGGGAAGCAGGCCAAGCAGCAGGCATCCAGCCCTGTCGCTGCAAGTATAAGTGTAGGAGGTATGCCAGGTCCCACGGATCTGGGGGTCCCGCCAGCAGGGAAGGGTTAAAGCTAGACAGTACCCAGAAGAGCACCTGGAAAGGCTTCCCCACAACACACACTCACACTCCAGCAGTGCAGAGCATGCTCATGTAAGCCAGCCACCGATGTCTCTGTCCACCACCTGCGCTGGGCAGCCCCCTGGGCCGGGGCCAACTCTTTGTCCACCAGGCCCTGGCTCATGGCTCCTGGGCCATCCTGGCAGAAGGGGCCTCTCTATCTCCGTTTCCACAGGCACACCTGGCGAGCAGAGGCTGTCTCATCCAAGTGCCCTCCCCAGCCTGTAGGTCTCAGGGTCCTTTCCTCTTCTCCAGGAGCTTAGTGGAGGCAGGGTTGCACCCAAGGATTAGACAGTAAGAACGCTGGGCAGCCAAGGGTTGTTAGCATGGGGGCCTGGGCCAGAACTGGGAAAGGCGGCCAGGTGTTCAGCACCCTCTCTGCCTTGCCCCGCTTCTCCCTGAGACCCAGGGCCATGGTCAGAGACGACAGAGGACAGCCTCAGCCCACACAGGGTCACAGGGCCTGAATGGTCCATCCCAAAACCTGACTCTTCAAAGCTCTACCCATCCCCCGACCCCATCATGGGCAGTGGGGGCCTGGTGAGTGTTCAGGGTGAGTGTTATAGGGTGAACGAGGGAAAGGGCTCCTGTCATCCCTGATCCCTGTTGACACCAGGGACGCAGGGAAAGCAGCTTCATCCAGCACTACAGCGTGGGACACTCGGGCCTGCCCACCAGATTCCCAGACAGCAGTGAAGTGGCTGGTGACCCCATTTTATAGGTGGTGGCCTGGGCCCAGCATTGTTGAATGAGCAGCCCAGCCACCCAACCCGGGAGGACCCTGCTGACAGAGGAGCTGCCCCATCCAGTGGGGGGAAAAGGCACTATAGAGAACACTCACGTAATGAAGTCCAGGAAGCTGGCGAGCGGCTCATAGGCATGGTTCCTCATGTGGCGGAACTCCACCACCATCTTCTCCTTGAGCCGGTCATCGATGACGGACACTGTCAGCGGTGATGCCTCATTGGCCAGGAAGTTGCCGTAGTCGGTGCTCTGCAGGTGCAGCTTCAGGTCTGAAACCCAAGGGTGGGGGGTGAGAGCTGGCCGTGCTGAGCCTCCCCAGGACCCCAAGTCCCTGTCCCCACCCCGACTCTGGGTCCCAGACCCTCTCCTGCAGTTGTGCCCTGCTGCTACCCTGACCTCCTGTCCCTGCCTCCACCTCCCTGTTGGCTCAGAGCCTACTCCAGGGCAGTCAGGCCAAAGCCAGGACACTGGGCCCCAGAGTCCAAGTACAAGTAGAACCATTGTTCCCCCAAACGACAAGAAAACCTGGGAAACCCCAACCCAAGGTGCCATTCACAACCCACAGCCTTTGAGGCTCTCCTGCATGGTGGGCTCCAGGATGGCCCTACCTTAAAGCAGAATAAGACATGGGCCCTACCCTCCAGAGCCTCAGGGTTAAAGGAGCAAGCCAACGTACCCCCAGGCAGAAACAATGCATATGAAATGAAGGACATGCCCCAGGCCAAGGGTAAAGTGGAGAGGGCACCAAGATAGGGCTGAGAGGACACTCCAGGCTGGGCCAGGCAAAACGCAGGGACAGGAAAATGCAAAGGAAGCAGCTAGCAGGATGGCATGAGTGAGGAGTGGCCTAAAGGGCAAATGAGCGGTGTGAGGGGGAGATGAGGCTGGGGAGAAAGATGGGCCTTGCCCAAGGAGTGGCTGGAGGCAGGCAAGCCAGGCCCACGGGCTCTCCTGAGCTCTTCAGAGCAGGGGTGAGGGAAAAGGGAGGAGAGGACAGAGCGGAAGGGCCCTGGGGAGGCAGGACAGGTGAGTCCCAGGGGAATCGTGGCAACAACCTGTCTCGCAGCTGTTGCCCGTGCATCCCATCCCCCAGTCTCTTCTCCACCCAGCAGCCAGAGCGATCTTAAAACACCAGGCAGACCCCATCACACATCTGCACATCCTCACCTCAGGGCCTTTCCCTGTCCCCTTGCTTGGAAAGTGATAAGCTCTCCTCAAATGCCCGTCTTCAGAGGCTTCTCCTATAGCCCCACCACTCTGTCCCTTCATTTGTGCCATTTTTCTTTGTAACACATCACATCCCACCTGGCACGGGGCACATAAACCACGATAGCAGGGACTCTGGGTCACTGCAGTATGCTAGAGCCTAGAACACAGTATGTTCTGGTGCATTTTCATGTTCAGTAAGTAACCGTGGAATAAATGGAAGACTGGGAAGAGGGTTGGTGAAGACAGCAGGAGGGTTTGCTCCTGGGCTTTGAAATGGGGGACACTGCGGTAGTGATGGCAGTACCAAGGACAGTGGCTGAGGAGGGACCCATGTGTGCATATGCATGCGAGTGTGGATTAAGGCCCAACAGCGGAGGCTGGCTTCTGCTGACTGAGGAATGCATGCTTTCTGTGCCCTGGAAGGTTGCCCAGAGGATGACAGGAAGGGTGACACCTATGAACATTTCCACAAGCACCGCCCCCCTTGCCCCGGCTTAAGGCCTCCCCGTGTGTCTGTGGACCTGGAGGGCCATGCTATACCGGGCTGCTTAGAGAGGAAGGGCGAGTGGGGCACATCATCGCTCTACAGACTTAGGGGACCCCTGTGGTGCCCCTCCTCCTGTACCCCATCAGGAGGAGAATGCTCCCAGCCCAGAGTCAGGTGTGCCAAAGAAGAGACGGAAGAGTATATGGGAGGGAGGCGTGGAGGGAGGGAGGAAGGGAGGGAGGGGTGCGTGCCATCGGAGTGGCCACTTTCTACCTGCACCCGGGTGGCAGTCAGCACTCCTGTCCTCTGTGGCTCCTGGGCACTCAGAGTGGACTTGAACCTCGTGAGGCCTGCAGGAGGCCTTCATCATCCTCTGCCTTTGCCATCGCTCTACCAGTCACACCTTTTTTCTGGTGGCCACCCAAAAGGGGGACAGAGCTGAGGGCAAGGTGGAGCAGGGAGAAGCCACCAGCCCCCTGCTCTGCCCCGTGGACCCCACTGCCATTTTGCCCGGGAGGTGTGCACACTCCTCCATCCTCACCCCCGGCCGTCTGCTGTGAGCCCTGCCCTGGGTCCATTCTTCCCCCTCCTCACCAGTGTGGC
Source organism: Eubalaena glacialis (assembly GCF_028564815.1). Lineage (NCBI taxonomy): Eukaryota > Metazoa > Chordata > Mammalia > Artiodactyla > Balaenidae > Eubalaena > Eubalaena glacialis. The sequence continues at coordinate 19,380,124 of NC_083733.1, read as the reverse complement.
CAAGGCCCACCTACACCTGGAATAAGGCATGGGTAAGAAGGTACTTTGCTCAGTAATGCTCGAGTCGTTGCAGTATTTGATTAACCATTTGGTTGTTACAGAAAAATTCTTAACTCTAATTGAGGGATTTCGCTGTATTAGCATAAGCCTGTATTTCCACCTCTAGTGATGGGTTTTACAAGCTAGCTTTTAATAACCCTGACTCTAGATAAGTGCACAAGTATTTTGTGTTTTTTTTTTAAAGAAACATGGGGGGCTTCCCTGGTGGTGCAGTGGTTAAGAATCCGCCTGCCAATGCAGGGGACACGGGTTCGAGCCCTGGTCTGCGAAGATCCCACATGCCGCGGAGCAACTCGGCCCGTGAGCCACAATTACTGAGCCTGCGCGTCTGGAGCCTGTGCTCGGCAACGAGAGGCCGCGATAGTGAGAGGCCCGCGCACGGCGATGAAGAGTGGCCCCCGCTTGCCACAACTAGCGAAAGCCCTCGCACAGAAACGAAGACCCAACACAGCCATACATACATACATACATAAAAAGAATGTAAGCAGACAAGAATAGCATTAAAACCATAAAAAAATAAAAAAAAATAAAAAAATAAAAATAAAAAAAAAAGAATCCGCCTGCCAATGCAGGGGACACGGGTTCGAGCCCTGGTCCAGGAAGATCCCACATGCTGGGGAGCAACTAAGCCTGTGAGCCACAACTACTGAAGCCCATGCGCCTAGAGCCCGTGCTCCACAACAAGAGAAGCTGCCGCAATGAGAAGCCCACACACTGCAACGAACTGTAGCTCCTGCTCGCCACAACTAGAGAAAACCCGCACGCAGCAACAAAGACCCAATGTAGCCAAAAATTAAAAATAAATAAGTTTATTAAAAAAAGAAACATGGTTTACTTGCACAAAACTGATAAGTTTTGAGAGATCATTAATGCCCTCGAAGTGGTTTTTGTGGGTATGAAACAAATGGTGAGAATATGAATTGGTCCCTCTTATTTTCATACTGAAATTAACTCTACTTAATTTATCAAGTCATATGTCATATGCCCTGCTTTTACATCTTTTATCTATCAGTAAACATTGTGATACTTGAAAAAACTAGTGGGCAGGGAGTTCTGGCCCGGGCAAAGTAGGTGCTCCAATCCCCACTAGGGGAAGCCACAGCGCGGACAGCAGCTGGAAGCCCAGGCCGGGATGTGGTGTTCTGGGTCAGACGGTCTGGCGCAGCAGCTGCCAGCTCAAGCCTGTCCGTTTATCCATCCAGCCACTGCAGCCAGCAAAGAGCCCTTCTCAGGCGGTGACAGGCCACAGCCAGGGCTTGGAAGCCATACCAGATGCACAAGGCAAAAAGCAGGGCAAAACCCAGTCCTCTTGGCAGGGCCCCTCATGCCAGTGGTCCCACTATTCTCTGGGACAGTGAGTTTGGGCCCTGGACCCCAGCCCGGCCTCCTGATTCCTATCCTCCAAAGCATCCAGGGGCCAGGCCTCCCGACACCCCCTCGCCTGGCATCCTTGCACTTGCTGCTGGAAGGCTTCCCCAAGTGCCGTGCCACACCTCCACTAGAGTCGCCCGAGCTCTCCAGTCGCGTGAAACCTCTGTGCCCCAGCCTCACCTGCTCCACGGGGCTGCCCTCCCTGGGCAGGCTCGCTCCCCAAGTCCCCCACCACCAAGCACCCTCTCTCCTCTCCAGCCCCCACCAACTCCATTCAACACCTGGCACTGATGAGGTGGGAGGCAGCATCCCAACACAAGGCGGGAACCAAGACCAACTCTAACTGGAAACAGATGGGCCCTGCTGAATACTTAGCGCCATACCAGGAGCAACCTATGTGCTGGACCCACCAGCCATGCCCATTTCACAGACTCAAAAAAGGGAAATCAGAGGAAACATGAAACGTGTCCAGAGTCCCACAGTCAAGTATAGAGAGGCTGGGGATATAGATCAGACCTGGTGGATTCTCTCCATCCCCAACTCTGGTCTCCTCTCCTCCCCACCCCTTACATTTTTGACCATTCTCCCATGGCCCTTGGCCCAGGATGGGCCTTTCAGATATGGACCCAGCTGCCCAGGCAGACTTTAGTTCCAGAAGAGCTGGCAGGTGGCAGAGAGGTAAGAGGGGCCACGGCAGGCCCCTCCACAGCCTCGGAGGCAACCTGGACGCTCACTGCCCACCTGACAGGGGCCCTAGACTGTCATGATTCACGGATAACCGCTCTGGCATCACTTGTGGTGCCAGCCATTCCTTCAGAAGCTAGTACGTGCGAATAAGAGGGGCAAAGCTGATGGGTGGACTCTCCTTTGCATGCCCCCCACCCCTGGGTCTTAGCATGGGCCTTAAAGCAAACATCCCTGTGTCTTGGCTACTGCGTTCTGCTGACGCTGCATCTGGGGACTTGGCTGCTGGAACACAGATGACCGGGTGGTTTCTGCTAGTGTTTGTCGAATCAGAGCAAACCCGGGAGATTCTACCGAGAATCCTGCCCGAGGCCTGAGGAGTTTTCCTTACCAGGAAACTCATTTTTAAAAGCCCCCAGTGATGACATCAGAGGGCCATTCCAGACCACTTCCCCTGGCCAAGACCCACTTCTCCCTGTGACCCAGGGTGAGGGGACAGCCCACCAGCCAAGAAGGCAACTTGGAGGCAGGCAGGCTAGCCGATCCTTTGGCTCAGACCACACAGGGCTTCTGAACCAGCTCTGACCCTGTTCAAGAAATCTGGCGACCAGGCCCAGTGGCTGGCAGCCCCAAGCCCTTTACACAGTCCTCAGGGCTGGGACAGGCCCATTAGAAACCAGCCCCCTCCCCTCCAGCTTCCTGCTCTCTCCGAGGGATGTGGAGGAGGTGTGACTGGGGATGGGATCAGAGCATAGCAGAAGAGGCCTGGAACTTGTTGAGAGCTTTGTGGGAGACTCGGTCGCCCAGCCCTGGCCCAGCCCCCGAGGGCAGACGAGGACGCCAGGGGCTCTGGGAAGGCAGGGGCTAATTCTGCTCTGTGCCCTGAGCTGGGAAGCCTGAAAGCCTCGGTGACAGCCCGAGAGCCCCAGACGTGACTGGGCTGAGGCGTGAGCAGTGTTCTGGTTAGCACAGATGTGGGGGACTGCTCTGGTCTACCCACAAGCCCAGCTGTCTACCCCAGATCCTCCCATCCATGGCCCAGCATCAGGAATGTCTGGCCAGTCTGGGATCTCTCACAGCAAAAGACTTCCTCAGAGGCTGAGTTCTCATGTCCAAGAAGATGCTGCTGCTGTCAGGAAGTTCTCTCTGCAGTACGACCTAAAGCCCTCCTCAGAGGAAGCCAATCAGCTCAGTTTCCCGTTGCCTGCAGCCTCCCCTGAGGGCCTTGGGCCAGCTCCTCAGGGCCCCTCAACCCCGCCCAGGACCCTCCCAGGCCTCCTCTGCTTCCCAGTGTTGCCTGTCCCAATGTTCTGGTGACTATCCCCCCAACTTCACTTCCCAGGGCCGCTCAGGCCTCCTCACCGCCACGGTGCCCTTTTGCTGGTCTCCTGCCCCACAGCTTGGCTCCCAGCTCCCAAGTCCACTCTCCATACCATCACCAGAGTGTTGTCTTCCAACTCCAACGTGTCGCTGTCACCTTTACCCAGCAGCCCCTGTGGCCCCAGAGCCTGGCCTCCTCCCCCCAGCCTGTGAGGCCCCACACCCTCAGCCCTAGCACTGCCTCGGCCTTAGCCCTTGACTCTCTGCTCTACCGGTGCTATTCTCCGGTTAGGGCGACCTGCCTGTGATCTCTGGCCCAAGCAAGTGCTCCAGGCAAGTCCACAGGGTGCCCGCGAGAGAAGCCCTTGAAGTCCAGGAAACAGGGCTGCTTCCTCAGGCCCAGCCAGAGAGGCTGGTTTGGGAGGGCACACCCCAGCCTGGCAAGTGAGAGCCCTGCCCTCCCTCCTCCACAGGGCACCCCTGTCCACCTTGAGACAGCCTGTGTCGAAGACCATTGCCCTGCTCCAGCAGGATCCAGCTGAGCTCTTCGAAGGCGCCTGGGCAGGTTGTAGTCCAACACCCACCTGGCATGACTGTTCCTCCCAGGGCCATGCCAGACTCAAGGAGGCCCCATAGCTGCCACCTGTCCCTCCACTGCCTGCCAACCCCCTACCCAGGTCTTCTGGGCCAGGACCCCTCACCAGCAAAGCCCAGGCCCCAGCTAGCACCTCTGATTACCACTCTCGCCCCTGATTAGCAGGAGGGCATGAGGACCCCTAGCCTGTCCAACACTCTCTGCTCTCTGAGGGACCAGGCGTGGGCTTGGCAGCCAGCTCCAGCCAGACCTTGAGAGGTGGCAGCTGGGCAACCCTGTCTCCCATCCACTTCCTGAAACCTTTCCCAGATCCTGCCAGCCCTGAAAGTGATCTTTCAGCCCCACCAGGGCTCCCAGGGGCAGGCAGCACACGGCGTCTCCAGTCCCCAAGCCTCTGCAGCAAGGGCCCCAGGGAGGCAGGGAGGGAGGGTCTTGGCCCAGGCCAGGGATTGGTCTTACGCTGCCCCATGGGCCCAGCAGGCACAGGGGCAGCCCTGGCACAGTACACTAGGCGGGGCGGCCCCCTGCTCTAGACTCACCCATAGCCTCATGGCCCACGGAGGGGCCTTGCTGGCCAGCTGGCCACGGCACAGTGTGAGAGGACAGTGTGTTCCCAGACTTCACTTCTGCTTTTCCAGAGGTCACTCAACGATGCTCTCCTGGGGAGCTCAGGGGTTTTCAGGAATTGAGGCCCGCTGAGTGAAACCAGATGTGCAAATATGCTCCCTAGAGCCTAGCGTGCCCATCCTGCCACTCCCTGCGAGGGTGGTGGAGCCCTGGAGCCTGTTCTACCACTTCGCTGGGCCCAGGTGAAGGGACTGCTTTGAAGGGACTGGACCTGGGCTCTACCTCCAGTGCTTGTTCTGCCCTAAGGGCTCCCTAATGCTGCAACTTCCAGGGGCTCAAAGCAGGGAAACTCAGACAAATGGACAGATGTGGACAGACGGCCAGGCTGGTGGCCCAATGGAGCCATAACCACCCCCCTCAGCAAATGGACTGTGTTTGAGTCTCCTCCCCAGGCTCTGGGGGTGGGGAGACCTCTTTTCTTCAGATCAGCTCCAAAGCAGATGTGTGCACTGGCTGGCTGGCTCTACAGGGTCAGAGCACCACATCTGGAACTCCCAGCGTGGGAGCCACAGCATGGAAACCATTAACCCTGGGTTTACCTGGGGGCTGCAGCACAGACTAAGCATCCTCCTCACCCCCAGGCCTCTACCAGGGCCCATCACAGGCTCCCTGTAGACCTCATATAACTGACTAGCCCTGGGTTCCAACTCTTCCTATCAAATACCAGCTCTTCCTCCCCTCCCTCAGGTGTCGCCTGGCATTCCCCATCCAGAGCCTTGGCATTGCCCCCACCCCAAATTGAGGTGTCCATGGCCTCTTGCTAGCCCAGGACAAGGTCCATGCACAGCCACAGCCCCTCTCTGAAGCCCCATTTTGCCAGGTCACTGGTTTCAGGACACAGCTCCTTAGGTGGTTTAGTGGGACAAGGAAGAGAGACCCTGGGCTTTGGGACCACAGTGACCTGAGTTCAAATCTTGTCCCACAGCTTGGCCCTGAGCAGCTGGTGGAATCTCTTGGACCCAGGCTCCTGGCCAGTCACCTGGTGAAAGGCCCTGCAGTGCCAGCCTCCGAGGGTAGACACTGAACAGAGACAGTGCTATACAGAGAAAACTGAGCATGGCACAGCACACCCAGAGCTCCACAGAGAGGATCCCACCCAGAGCTCCCCAACGGAGAGGCTCAGTCCCAGTCAGGTGGTCTGTGTTCTGACTCCAGGCTGTTGCTCAGGCCGTCCCACTCAGCGCTCCACAGGGTGCCCCTGCCCTTCCTTCCCATGGTCCCGACCCTTCCCCAGGGCTCTGGTGTGTCCTCTCCCCAGGGGCCCTTGTGCAGCACGGGCACACACACGCACAGGCCACACTCTGCTATCTCCTGGGGAAGGACAAACAAAGTGGGCTCAAAATCTGGGACCCCTGTCCCTAAGCCCATGTCTCACCTCACCTATGAGCAGGATCATACAGAGCTTTGGGCAGCCCGACCCCAAGGACCCGGACAGAGGCTAGGACCCAACTCTGCACCACCCACCACATGGTGAGCTATTGCCCTGCCGTCCTCGGGAGCAGGCGGGAGCTGGTGCAGCCAAGGGCAGCTGTTGCTCCGTGGGAAGCCCCCAGGCTGGCGGGCCAGCAGTCTCGGGAAGAACCTGGAGGCTACTGCTGGCACGGCCACATGCAAGTTACTGGGTTTCAGTTGGCATGAGGCAGAGATCCTGAAGGAAAAGGACAGCGAGTTCTCCTTCCTAGGTCCCTAGGCTGGCATTTTGTTTCATACCGGAGGCCTTTCAGTGAGGTGCGGCATTTGCAGAAGGGGGATGGGGCCGATTTGTAGAAGTGGCCCGGATGACACCAGGTCAGTGACACCAGCCACCAGCATATCAGAATCAGAGATTTGATAAGCGGGAGTGTCACTCCCCTTGTCTAGGAGGCAGCAGGATGTCTGCTGTCTAGGTGGCAGCAAGGTTCACCACCCTTCTCCTTGCTCCGAGACAGGTGGCAGGTGGTGACAGAGCACATGTAATTACCCTCAGGAACACCTCGTCCCTGCAGCTGGGAGAATGAAAGCATCACTCACAGCCCACGAGGAAGACAACCCATCCGACAGTCAGGAGGGTGCCAGGCAGGTGACAGTCCCACGTGCCAAAGGGAGGGGCAGAACTGGTTACTGCTGCACCCAGGGCAAGTTCCAAGAAGCTCTCCTCTGACTGAGTGGAGATCCGCCTGGATAGCCCCTCACCAGGACGTCCGCACCCAGGTCTCCATGGAACTGGCATGTCCCAGGAGACACGGGGCTTGCAGGGCAGCTTCCCTTGTTGCCCTCCACAGCCCAGACTGAGAATCAAGCGAGCCAGCCTCGCCCTGGGAGGCAGGGCCCACACCTCTGCTGCTGCCCTGTACTTTGACCCTGAACAAGCTCTCTCTTCTCCAGGCTTACCACCACAGTTACAGTGCATGCAGGCTGGAGTGGACCTGGGGCTGCGAGCGAAGAGCTTCTTTTCACTTTCCCAAAGATGTATGTTTGCCTGGGTGTTGAATGAGAAGAGGTGAAGTGGCCCTGCGCGGCTAGGTGCCAGGCAGCCCAGGAAAGGCCAGCTGTGGCAGGGAGCTTCTCAAAAGCTGGCTCATGCCCATGTCTGGCTCCTGGGTCCACTGGCCCACACCGCCTGAGCAATCCTCTCTGCCCTTGATGCTTGGCTTCTGTTCTACATGCATAGTCCTTTGGAGGAAGGACCCTAAGATAAGATGGAGCTCACTTCAACTAGGGGAAAGCAGTTTTAGGGTCCCAGGGGCTGCTGTTCCTGTGAAATTAAGCCAGGTCAGGCTGGATCCTGGTTGCAGCATCTTGCCGGCTCCACGGTACCTAGAGTCCAAGCTATGGAAATACTCACTGTGCTCAGACCTAGGCCCTATGGATGGGCTCTCAGGATCAGGCCTCATTTGGGGCTGCGAGCCATGCTGTTCTCAGCACGAAGCCTCCTTCCCTGCAGCTCACAGAAACAAGACCAAGCAACCCGGGCCAGGAGCAGAGTTGATCCTTTCCATACTCATGCCCAGCAGACCCAAGAGGCCTGGGCCAGGCAGGAAGTGGCAGGAACAGCAGCATCCAAGCTGGTCCTGTCCAGGACCCCTGACCCCCTCACCCACCCTGCTCAAGGGGCTGACAGGAAACACACAGGGGAAGCAGTGACACACCAGACTGAGTGTGATCAGCACTCAGGCTGGCCCTGGGAGAGAGGTGGTCGCCTTCTCCGGGAATCTCATAGCACTCCACTTTCCCCAGGCCTTGCCACACGGCATCTCGCTTGGAGTCTAAAGTGTTGAAGGTGGGGGAAATGGGTGAGCTACGACCCATGACTGGCATCCTCGGGCCCTGTGTGCCAGGTCATGGGTCGCAGCTCACCTGTATTCCTCAGCTCCCAACCCTTAATTCCCACGCTAGATACCATGTGGCAAGCCCTGGGGGAATGGCAAGGGCCCCAGAATCAGGGTCTCTTTCACCTGAGCACCCCATCCCGAGTTGGGGGCCGGGCACAAAGAGGCATAGTCCAGGCAGCCTTCAGTGAACAAATGAAGGAAAGAATCAAAAAATGTACAGTGACTGGACAGGAGGAGCAAGACAGGTGTCAGGAGACCATAAGCAAGGCCTTGGGCCTCACCTGGACCCAATTTCCCAGGTAAAATAAGAGGGTTGGATAAGGTTACTTCCAGGGGCCTGGCCAACTCTGACACTCTCTACCCTGATCAGGCCTGGATCTCACTGACTCTGTGCGACCCCAGCCCCTGAGGGCCACGCAGGGGCTCAGGGTGAGGCCAGAGGCCTGGGTATCCAGGAAGCAGCCCTGGCAGAGCTCAGAGCAGGTGCCGGGGAGGCCCGGGGCTGTGGAGCAGTGGCAAGCAGGAAAAGCTGAGTTGCAGCAGCAAAGACACCACAGATGACTCCTTGGAGGGGAAAGCCCCATCCGCCAGCCAAACACGAAGCCTCGGCTGAGGTCAAAGCCTGAAAATCACTGCCTGAGTGGCCAAGGGGGGACAAGGTCTGGCCCAGGGCCAGGCCAGAGTTGGCCAGGAAAGCAGTGCCCGGCACCCAGTCAGGGCTGTTCCTCCACGCATCCCTTTCCCCGCCACAGGTCTCCCTGCCACCCCTCAGGACCACCCACACTCACACGGGGGCAGCCCCACCCCAGCCCCTTGAGCTGCAGGGTGCTGAGTGCAGATGGGCAGAGCAGGTGTCAGGCCCAGCCTACTAAATGGCCCTTCAGGGCCTTGATTTTCCTGCCTCTAAAAGAAGAGGAAGGCCAATATTCCCACACAGGATAGTTTTTTGTTTATTTTTTTTTAATCAACTAAGGAGTTGGTGTTGGATGAGGCAGGGAGGCCAATGGAAAGACCCCTCCAAATCGGGGTGCAGGGTGGAGAGTTGTCAATTACCTGATAACATGACTGTATGTACCTATACTCTAGAGAGTCTGGGGTGCCTGATTTGGGCCTCTCCCAGAGTCACCCTACACAAATGTACCTGTATGTGCCACATGCACCCCTACATGTCCCCCAAAGTGCTGAAGAAGGCTGGAGGAGAGGAGTCCATCCTGAGGATGAATTTCCCGTCTCCTGGAGGGACCAGAGTAGCAGGACCAAAGTGGAGGCCACCTGGGGAAGGATGGTGCTTCTGGGAGCCTAGGAAGCGTGGCCCTGACTCCTGGGCAGCCTCAAGCTCCTACTTGGAGCCCCCAAGACCCTTGGTTCATAGCTAGCACACTGTGCTGAAGCTGAAGCTGCCGCTCCGACTCTGAGGACTGCCAGCATGACCCAGGTGGAAGTAAACAAGGACAGCTTGGTGGTCAAGGCTGGAGCAGCCTACACTGGGCACAAGGTGGACAGCATCGGGGAATTCTCCCTGGCCTTCCCCTTCCTAACCCAGGAAGCTGGGGCACAGGGAGGTGAGGGTGGGAAGAGATGGACAGACAGGAGACACTGAGCCACGAGCCCTACTTAATCTGGTAAGGCCAACTGGGGCTTGGGTAAAGGAAGTAGGGCCCAGGGCAGAGTCCCAAGGGACAGCAGCTAAAGGCAGGTGCTGCACAGAGAAGCACAAGAGATGCACCAGTGGGTCCAGCCACACCCCCTTCCCTGGCTCTCAGGCAGCGGAATGGTCCTGTTCCACCACCTTGTGGCCAAAGGGAGGATGGCACTGTCAACAGCCAGAGGCTCTGCTCTGGCTCCGCGCGATTTAATAACAGCCTCAGACTCCTGGTCCGCATCTCCCGCAGCCGTTGATCCCTGAGGGAATAGGCTGCAGGCACCTGCAGAGCCATGGAGAAATGTGTCACAAAGAACAAGAATAGGACTGAGGTGGACGTGAGTCGGGAAAGCCAGAATGGAGACAAGGCGAGCATGAGTCTGATCATGAGGGACTGGTCTGTCTTGCATCAGTGAAGCAAGGGGCCTTCTGAGGGCAAAACTGAAGAGGTTACAGAGGAAGCCTGGTCATCCTCAGCTCTCTACACCCTTGTCCTCCAATTCGGCCAGACGCTCCCAAATCTCCAAATCCCTTTATCCAGCTCTCTAACCCCTGTCTCTAATGCTTAATGCTGTATCAAAAAAAAAAAAAAAAAAAGTGCTTAATAACCTAGAAACAGGACAATCTACAACATGGTGCACCCCTCCAGGACGGGGGCCTCAGCTTCCCCTCCCCCATACCCCACACCCTAGCCCCCTGCCAGTACCAATAAAGACCTGCCGCTCATCCAATCATACAAATATCCATTGAGCATTCACTCTGGCTAGGCATGTGCTGTTGAGTCCTAACAACGTGCAAGTGATTTCTGTTTCATTTTACAGGTGGGCAAACTAGCTTCAAGGCATTAAATCACATGCATAGTGTCACACAGTTGGCCAGAAAGGGAGCCACGGTCTGCCTGATGCCTGGCCTCACACACAACTCAAGAAAGGTCCTGGTGACCCAGAGAGGCCCTAGGGTCCTGACTCTGAGCAGGCAGAGGTGATTTACAAGAGAGACCATTACATCACGTCCTCACACCTGTTCATCCTTAACGCTGACCCTTCCAACAAGCTGGAGTGCATCTAACAGCTGAACCCAAAGCACAAGAACAGCTACAAGTAAGAAAAGGGTTCTAGGGTGCTGTAGCAGGCGCTCTGACCACAGGGGGCCAGGGACAAACTACTGGAGGCAGACCTGGGCCCTCAGGGACAGTGGTTTGGTGTCATCTCGTTTCAAGTCTAACAGCACTAATTCGGGAGAAAGTCTGCTATGTTTAGTGTGTGCCACTGTAAAAGCAAGAAAGTGAGACTAATACATTCCAGAACGGGTTTATGCAAAATGTTTAAAATTTGGATCTTTCCCTCTTTTCCATCCAGAAACCCTGGGCACCCAGAAAGCCTCATCTTCAAGGGTCCTGGATGGCTGACATTTGCCTGTGCTGAGGTCACCTCAAAAGGTCCTAAGCACAGGTTCAGACACTGGCTCCACCTCAGAAACCAGGCCCAAGAAATCAGGGAGTAAATCCAAGGACAAGTGTGTTAACACCCACCAGAGCAACTTCTGACATGAACTCTGGGGCAGGGCTTATGAAACGGGGGTTATCAGTTCCTGTATGGACTATCTTGACCATAAACAGCTTCCCAGATAAAACCAGGCCAAAGTATATACTAGTGCAAGATGTAATCAGTGAAGGGAAAGCAAGAAGTAGGGGTGGGGAAGAGGCGACAAGGGAAAGAGAGAAAAATAGGCAGGTGAGAGGTGAGCTGCACGTGGACAGGGGCTTTGGGGCTCTAGTCTGAGTGACATGAAGTGTCTGGCCCTGGCCCTCATGCATCCCCTGGACACTGAGTCTTCTGGTGTAAAGAGAAGGGGCTTGATGGGGGCTCCCTAAGGCTCAGACCAGCCCTACAATGCTGTGAACGAAAATCTGGAAGAACACCCCAGGGTCACCAGCAGGGGTCTTGCCTTGGATGGCAGATGGGTGTAAGTACCTTCTCTTTGCTCGCCTGTATGTTCAAATTTCCTTTATTTTACATATCTTTAGCGGATGTTTTAAGTTATAAAACATTTGTTCACTACGACACATTTGAACAATGGAAGGTACATAAAATTTAAAACTGACATATTCCCCCTCCCAGCCTTTCCAATCCCTCTCTGCAGAGGCTGCCACTCTAGACTTGTTGTCTATGCTTCCAAACATGTTTCCATGTGCACGTTACCTGGCATTCTACTAAAATGGGACTATATTACACGCAACACTTTGCAATTTCTCACCTAGCAAGATATTTCTAAATCAGTCTTCATGGAACGTCACACTTTTGAGCACTGGAATAGTATTCCACTGTTAAGCACAGACCATGATTTATTTAACCAAAACCTGTCAATGGCTACTCCGCTGGTTCTAACAGGTTGCAGTTACCAACAGGGCTGGTGTGAACACCTCTGTATGCGCCATCCTGTGCTAATTTAGGGGATATGATCCTGTAAGTGGGTATATAGGGCCACACAGCACATATACATGCAATGTTTAAACAAGGCAGTAAAAACTTGTCCCCCAAGGATCTACACCAAGTCACCCTTCCACCAACTCTATTTTTGGAATTTTTTTTCAAGTTTTGTTTAGTTAAAAAGGAGACCAAAAAAGAAAAAAAGAAAAGAAACCACCATGCCCAGTCACGCAGGAGGCACAGCAGGGATCTGGAGGGGAATCCCTGGCTGTGGCTCTCCCTGCTCTGCTCGCCAAATTAGGCTCCATGCCAGGTATCCTCCTCAGGCCACGCTTATGTCCACTTGGCCTGCCATTAAGGCTGCTCTCCAGCCTCCTGGCAGGACCTGTGGGCAGGACTAGGCTTCCAAGGGAGGCTTGCCCTGGTTGCAAGCCAACAGACGGCCGGGCCGGGCGTGGGCTGAGCTGCCGGCCACCAGTGTGCTGATGACTTCCAGATTGGTATCTTTAGTGCTACTTCCCCTGAGCACCAGATCCGCACAGCCGCCTCCCTCAGACACTCTGACCCAGCACTTCTGAGACACAACACCTCGTCCTCCACCACCCTGTCCATGCCCCAAACCTTCTCCTCCTCCGGTGGTCCCCATCTCAGAAGCAGTTCCAGCACCCACCCAGACATTTGAGGTCAAAATCCTAACTTCTAACCCCTCTCACCACCATACGTAAGGCAGACTGGCCCAATCTTATCAGTCTCATGCCCTAAGCTGGTCTCTGACCCAGTCCCTCTTCTGCCCACGTGCCACTCCTGCCCCAGCTGAGCCCCGTTCTCTCACTCGGAGAGCTGGAATAGCACCTGCCTCTAGCCTGGTTCCTCCTAAACCCAACCTCCTGAGCCCCACATCAAGTTTCATATCACACCACCAACACTCGTCCCCTTCACAATTCCCCCCTCCTTCATCTACTGACAGATCAAATCCAAGCTGGCTCATGGCAGCAAGACCTCCTTCCTGCCTACCCCTCGCCTCCACCCCTGCTCTGGGGCCTCATCCTCTTGCAGCAGCAGCCAGCTGGAGAGGAACAGTCAAGTCACCACCAGCGATCCATGCCAGCGCATCAATCATTGGGTGCTGGGGGTAGGGGGGAGATGTCTCTTCACACAGCAATGCCACTGCCCAGGGCAGTCGGGACAACATGGGCCATCAAACACTGAGGGGAAAACTTCAGGTGTGTGTGGGCCAAGGCTCTCACAGCTCAGAGACTCAATGTAGTCGTTCCCTTCGGTCCAAGTGCAAACCCTCTCCATGTGTACACCCTTCCCCCAATGCCTCCCAAGCGCCTCTCTCGTGTTTGTGGTCACTGGATTGTCAGAACCCTGTCCTCTCTTCCTCTGGATCACATCTGACTCTGAGGAATTCTGGACCAAGCTAAGCTTGTCTTGCTGTCTAAGCTGTGGTCACGCAGTTTCACCAAATCGATATATTCTCCTCTGACAAACAAAATGGAACAAAGTGTTTCCAGGCAAGAACATAAACTCTTAAGCAAGACATTTCCCACACACAGACCTTGACCTAACTGAAGAATCTCTCTCTCTCTCTCTTTTTTTAAACACAACTCTCATCCCTCCTAAGCCATGTATCTTTCCAAGGCACCCAAGGCCTTCGATGAACCAGCCCAATGCGCCTATCCACCCTCAGCCCTGCACACCGCTGACACATGCTCTACTCTCTCTTCCCAGTTCCCAAAGCTCTCCTGATATTCTATGCAGTTTCACATTTCTGAGACTGCTAATGCCATTCCTTCTTCCCCCCTCCTTGACCTGGCTAATTTTTTGTGTGTGACAATTTCACTGAGATATAATTCATGTATCATACAATTTTCCCATTTAAAATGTACAATTCAATGGTTTTTAGTATATTCAGAGTTGTGCAACCATCATCACAATTTTAGAACATTTTCATTACCCCAAAAAGAAGCCCTGTACCCTTTAACTGCTACTCCTCACATGCTCCCACTGCCCCAAAGTGTACCCTGTGACTACTGGACATTCAATGCTGTTTTGATGTCCACCAGTCTGCCCATTAGGCACACCTGCCCCCAAGCAAGGCCTGTGTGACATGTTTTCATTACCCACTCGAGGCCCAGCATGGGTGCCTGCCTCCCAGGAGTGACAGGAAGGAATGACCACAGTGGGAGCAGCTGGCTTCCCTGACTGCTCTCTCGGCTCCAGGCCCTGTGCTTACACGTCACTAACATTTCAGAGTGATCTTATTAATACTCTCATTGTGGGTTTCCCTGGTGGCATAGTGGTTGAGAATCCGCCTACCAATGCAGGGGACACAGGTTCGAGCCCTGGTCCGGGAGGATCCCACATGCCGCAGAGCAACAAAGCCCTCGTGCCACAACTACTGCGCCTGCACTCTAGAGCCCATGAGCCCCAACTACTGAAGCCTGTGCGTCTGGAGCCTGTGCTCCGCAACAAGAGAAGCCCCCACAATGAGAAGCCCGCGCACCTCAACGAAGAGTAGCCCCTGCTCGCTGCAACTAGAGAAAGCCCGCACGCAGCAATGAAGACCCAACGCAGCCATAAATTAATTAATTAATTAATTTTTAAAAATACTCTCATTGTGCAGTTGAGGATAAACCACTTGCCCAGGGTCACAAAGCCAGTAACAGGCTGAGCAGGGATTCATCAGTGAGTTGAGTTCATTGGTGAGCTCCACTCTGTCTGTATGTTGTCTCTGCCCATCCACTCCATGCACTGCCGTCAGCTTCTAGCCCTGCTCTCCTCTGTTCTCATTAAGGTCACCAATGACCTCTGAAGGGCAAAACCAAATGGAGAGCTGTCTGACTTTATTTCAATCTCTTGGTCATGTTTGTCAGTCACCACCCCCTTCTTTTTCTCTCTTGGGGCTACCAACCTCTCAGGGGATGCCTTTGGTCTTTCTGGCAGGACCATCTTTTGCCCCATCCTTGCTTAATGGAAGCCCTATTGGGGGGAGGGTCTCATCTAGGGCCTCTACTCTTCTGATTCTATGCTCTCTCTTGGGGTCAGTGGCCACACTTCTACCCTGATTCCCCAAGCTCAGACCTCACACCTGAGCAGCAAAAACAGTCTCCACATCTTCACTCAGATGGCTCACAGATCCCTCAATCCCATCTTCTCACTCTTTCTCCAACCTGTTCCTTCCACAGTCCACTATCATTTCACTCGCCACCTACACAGTTGCCTAAGCCAGAGAGGAGACATCAGCCTTGACTCTTCCTTCTTCCTCAGCCTCCTTATCCAACCCTCAAATCCTATCAACTCCTCTTCCTATAATTCCCCCTCACAATGCTCCCTACCAATGCCTGAAGACAGGCTGCCATCATCTTCTCTGCCTTGGATTACTTATAAGACTCTGCAGACTGTTCTTCCCACCTTCAGTGTGGCCCCGACCCCCAAAACACTTTTCAAACTGCAGGTACATTCTGAAGTACAAGTCCAGTAGTTTTACCCTCCCATCCCCTGCATTCAGGACAAAGCCCTTCCTGTGGTTTTTGCAATCCTTCAAAGCTGATCTCTTTCCAGCCACATTCCTGGTCACACTACAATTAGTGCTGAATAACAAACTGTGCCACTAATAACTAATTAGTGCCACTCCTGGAGACACCATCTATGTTTGCATCTGCAGTTTGATGTGACTGGTGATTTCGCCAAGGCCAGCCTGGAGTCTCACTTTCCTCTTCCTATATGAGACTGTGTCTTGTGAAATAGTGTTGAAATGCAGAAGGAAATGTTGTAATGAACAAAAGACAAGTGATTCAGGACAGAGAGGGATACAGTGTTCTGAAAGACAACCAGCATATCACACATGTGAGCTCTTCAACCATGGTCCCTGAGCATCTAACTCACTGGCTGAGGAAAACAATCACTCGGGACCACCTAACTCACATGGAAGTTGAGAAGATCACAGGGTTCCTCCTCCTGAATGCTAAGCATACTTCTTTACAAGAGGAAGGATATGTACTGAATGGTCCAAGTGTCAGGGAGAGCCCCCATTCCAAATTAGGAACAGGCATCTGGTACCCATCAGCTGAGTTACAGCTGCATAATCCAGCAAGCCATAGGCTTCTCTGTATTTTCCAAGTTGCTAAGTAAGAAGGGAGCTAATTCATAGAAAAATCCTAGAAATAATGACCAACTCAGCAACAGTGAGAAACCCCTGGACTCAGATTATGGTCTCTAAATATCATTTTCCTATAAAAAGAATCAGGTCCCCTAAGAGAAACGATGACTCTAGGTCTGGGTCAACAAATGTACAAGATAACATTAGAATACACTGTCATCTCAGTAGTAAGGAAGGCTACAGGGTTATGTCAAAAAACTTATACAACAGGCAGCCTATTGTACAAGCTCCCAGTGGCCAAAGGACAATTTGAGCACTGATAAAGTTAAAAGACTGAAGCACAACAAATATATTAAAATCCATAAGTGTGTTATGATACCAAACAAACAAAAAGAACAAACAAACCTCATTCGTCATCTTTGGAGGATGTTGGAAAACGAACTCATTATTTTGGAAGCTAGTAAATATGGGAAAGAATTAAGCATTTATCCTGCCTCTCCTATACAGACTGTATTTCAGGGTAACCAAGTAGTTGATTACTGGCAATTTCCAGGTATAGAAGTATTCAAGCTAGCAATTGCAGAAGGAAACATAAAATTAAAATATCACCATTTTGCAACCCCTAATGAAATAATGGTTCTAGGCAATAAATATCAATGGTTCCTATGTCATAAAAAGGGAAATAACTAAAGAGAAACAATTCTCAATAGAAGTACAAATGACATCTATTAAATATTCTTTTAAAAAAAAATGGAACCAGAATCTAATTAGGTCTTTAGATCTAACTATCAATTTACAGGAAAAACAAGGGACAGAGGAACACGTTAAAACTATACAGGAGGGATATAATCAGCAAAGTTGAGATGGAAGGAAAATCTATAAATTAAATGACCCAGCTTCTTCAGTAAATAAAAGGAAAAGTGAGACAGAAAACCTATATACTAAAAGACTTCTGATAGCATCAATCAATTGAAATATATGGATCATAATTGGACCCCGCTTGAAACAAATTGTATCAAAAAATCATTTGAGACAATCAGACAAATCTAAACACGAAATGGATATTTGATGACATCAAAAACTATTGTTTCTTTTAAAGGAGAACTAATCGGATTGTGGTTATGTTAAAAAAAAAAAAAATCATGATCTTTTTTAGGAACACCAAAATATTTACAGCTGAAGTGATACGCTGTCTGGGATTTACTTCAAAATAATTTGAGAGTGGGGGGATAAATGCAGCTATTATTGAAACAAGATTGATAACAACAAAAGTTGATCATTGTTGTAATTAGGTGATTATTATTTATAGGTTCGTTATACTATTCCCTCTAATTTGTATATGTTTAATGATTTCCATAATAAATAGTTTTTAAGAGAAAAGAAGAAAGGGGAAATTCTGCAGGGCAGGGCCAGAGTCTCACTCATACCTGTATTCCCAACAGCCAGTCAGACAAATTAATAATAATGCTTTTAGGCTGAAGCCAAGGTCAAAGCTAAGGGTTCAAGCTCAGAACTATGGTAATACCTGAAATACCTGCCTGGCTCTCTTATGAGGCACAGAAGCTGGCATACAGTAGGCCTTCAGGAAGTGTTTTTTGAATGAGCAAATGAAGACTTGAACATCGAATTAGCACGACATATGTTCCTCATGATCTGAAATACATTCACTTAGTCACATCCGACCACCTCAAATTCAGCAGGCCTCCATGGAAGGTGATGCTCCCTGCCACCACTCTCTCTGCCTCCACACCCAGTGCTGAGGGGCCAGGGGCTTCCTCCCCTGGGCTCAGCCTGATGTTTTTAAACCAAGGGTCTGGGTTCCGAGCAGATGTGTGCTCTTGTCCCCCGCACCCTACCACCCAGGACTCCTTTTGGTCCCTCTGATTGGCCCAACTATTTCTCCTTGGCATGCTGGTCGCTCTGCCCGAAATGCACCCCACCCCACCCCACCCCATCCCTGGCCTAGCTCTCTGCACAGCTGGCTCCTCATTGTCCACACCTCAGCTCGAATATCCTTCCTCAGCAAGGCCTGAACCAGCCACACTCTCTACAGAAAGTTCCCCTCTGATTCTCTATCATTTCTCCACTGTCCCTTTCACAGGCAACACCCTTAATATGCAATTATATATTTCCTTTGCTTTAAAATAACAGTAACTGCAGCTAGCACACTGACTCAGTACTTACCATGTGCCAAGTTCATGCTAAGTGTTTTACAGGGATTATCTTGTTTAGCTTTCACAACCACCCCATCAGTAAAGATACGTATCATTTTATTTATTATTTCCATTTTACAGATGATGAAACTCAGGACAGAGCAGTTACATGGCCACAGAGCCGTGCAGTAGTAAGCCCACATTTGTAACTGCTATGCTACACTGATCTCTTAATGTCTTCTGGCCCCACTGACCTCCACCCCCAGACTATGAGGGTCAAGGGAACATCATTCAACAAAGTACCTCAGACCCTACTGCTGTGCCTGGCATAAAAGAGGTGCTTTACAAGTATATGTGGAATGAATGAAAACATTCAAAGTAATCCTGTATGATTTCTCTTTGTGTATCTCTGACCCACCTCCTCTTCCCCACAAGTCCCTAGCACAGGACCCAGCTTCCAGAAGGTACTCAACACATCCAGAAACACTCAGAGCTGAAAAGAGCTTTTGTGGCCACCTAGCTCTGTCCCCTCAGTTCACCAAGGGGTAGGACCTTCTCCTACCTCTGAGAAGAGACAATCAAGCAAGATGGACAATGGAGGATACATGGACTTCAGCGGTCCTAAGAGGCTGAGTTCTAGCAAAAGAGGTCAGCAGCAGATGCCCTGATGGAGTAGAAGCCAAGGAGGAAGGCTAGGGTGTGGTGGAGGGTCTATATGTACTTGCTGTACCTTGCAGAACAAATAAACACCCTCCAGCCAATGTCCTGAGCCTTCTGGAAACTGTCCCACTTCTAAAACATGTTCTTTGGAAACCTCATCATCTCAGGACACACCTACAGATTTCATAGGGACCACAGGCTTCCTTGGTCTCTCCTTCCCACCTCCCTCCCCTCGCCCCTCTCTCTTTCCCTTTTCCCTGGAGATAAAGAGGCAAAAACACCCAGCAACAAAGGGCTGGAGATCAGGCCTCTGGGGTGACCTTCAGGAGCAGAGAAGGCCTTTCTGTAGAGGACAAGTGGAGTTTCTGGTCACTCCTTCCTGCCTCTGGTTATCTCCAGCCCCTGAAAGTCCAGAGCATCTCCAGCCTAGAGTCCCAAGAATCTCAAACTCTGTGTTGACAGACTTCTAGGAAATCAGCACAAACAAACACAAGAGCTGCAACTGGATGGAGGGAGACAACATTCTAGCCTAGCATGGCCACAAAGGGATTCTAAGATGGGATGGTACTGGGTCTGGGCCTTAAAGGGTGGGAATCACTGGGTTTCACGGGAGTAAGAAGGAAGCAGAGGAAATGGCTAGTGCAAATAATACTGAAACGAGCTAACATTTACCTAGCGCTTATTCTGTGCTTGGTGCTGAGCTAAGTGTTTTACACATAATAACTTGTTGACATCTCTCAACCTTGTGAGATAGGTGCTGTTAATGTGTCAGATGAAGAACCCAAGACCCAGAGGCGTTAAATAACTTGTCTAAGGTGATTCAGTAATTGGTGCAGCTGGGATTCAAAGTCAGATTTGAAAGTTCAAAGTCCACCACACAATGTGCACCAAAAGCTGGGGGATGGCTTGCATGAGGGAAAGGAATATGTGTGAAAGAGCGAGGGACTCCCACTAAAGGGCTGGATGGTGATCCACAAGGGGACCATGTGTGAGCAGTGCTGTAGGAAGAATGGCTTAACATGTTTATGGGGGATGATGGAGGGTCTGCTGGGAAGATGGGAACCCCATGCCCCCAGAAGCTCTACAGGGGTGGGGTAGGAGGGCAGGAGTGAGGAAAGCCTAGAAGAGAAACAAGTTTACCAAATGCCAGTTGGTAATCAATGGTGTCCACACTCAGATTTAAGCAAATAAAGATCTCCCTCCAGTCCCAATCAGTCCACAAAACTCCCATTAAATACCACTGTGTGCCAAGCCCTGCCCTGTGCAGCCTCCCTCTGTTTCTCCTCTGTTTGCCACAGTGAGGACAATGAGGTTGCTGGCAAGTTCCTACAACCCAGCACCCTAAAGTGCTCTCCTCTCCTTCCCCACCTCCACTCTCATAAGGGAGGTGAAAGACTTTTCTTGCACATTTATGTTAAAACCATCATGTCCACAATTGTATTTGAACTGCAGTAAGTTTTAAAAGTTAAAAGTATTTATTTTCACATTACGGGTCCAATTTGCAAGGTACATAACTGTTTTTTTAACTGAGCTCACTTTTAACCTCAGGAAGTTTATGATGAGAAAATTTTCTCCAGAAGGTAAATCATCTGGCCATCTTCCCCCTCCAGCTACCAACCAGGAGGCTAGCAGTACCTCTGTTCGAGGATATCACCTGGAGGTCAGGGATGGGAACTCACAGCCCAGCCACTGTGCCCTTCACTACCACCTGGGGGGCGGGGGTGGGTAGGGGGAGGAGGAAGAGAAGACTGGAATCAGGGAAGTCTCTAATTCCGTAAATCTGATGCTGTGCCTCACGGAGTCAATTCCACTTTGGAGCTGTGTGTCCTGAGAAGAAAGTGGAACTCAGCTTCTCACCATTCTTGTGCTAGAAAACCCTGTCTGAACAGGCACCCTGTTCAGAAGGTGGGAATTATTGTCAAATACAGGTGTATGAACTTCCCGACTTTCAGGGCTCTCCCAAACACTGCCTTCAGAAGACCGCTCAGCCAGTGGATCGGCGATGGGAGGAAACTCTCGCTAAGCTGGCTCAGCAATTCCCCAGAAAGGCTCACTCCGCAGGCCAACGTGAAGACACAATGAGCCCAAAGCCCTTGGTGTATGTGCTGGGAGGGAAAGCCGGGGACTTTTCCGCTTAGCTTCCCTAAGCGTTGCCACGAGACAGCTCTCTGGCTACGTCAGGGTAAAGAGACTTGTATGAGAACATCTCACACCAGCTAACCACTCCCGAGAGATCCTCTCTTCCAAACTACATGGCGAGCAGAACGGGGAAGAAGTGGCCCCCAGCAGAGGCGAACCACTGCGGTTCTTAAAGCCTTGTTTGCGTTTGGGCCCCCACGGAGCCGCAAATGGAGGTATATTTCCTTCCGGCGCACCCGCCATTAGCCCCCGGATTCCCAGCAGGCCTCTCAGGCCCGGATCCGGTTCCCCGACCTCTCAGGCCCTTCGAGAACCCCCAGCTTCCGCTCCCAGACCTCAGAACCTTCAGGCCCGCGCCGGCCTCCCTGCCGGCCTTTCGAGGCCCCGCAGCCCGGCCCCGCGGCTCACCCTCGAGCGTCTCGCACTGCACCAGGTTGAGGTAGTCCGCCTGGCTGAGCACCCCGGCCTTCAGGCCGCGCACCAGTCCCTCCAAGTAGCCATTGTCCACGTTGAAGTAAAGCTCCGGGAAGAACGACATGGTTACGGCGGGGGCGGCTGGACCGGAGGACCCGGACCTGCCGGCACGCAGCACAACTCCAAGATCAGCTGACGCGGCGCCCACAGCGGGCTGTCAAGCGCATCAGGTGACGCGCAAGCGGCCCACGTGACCACAACGGGGCGGGGTTCTGAGCGGCGCCCGGCTTCCGGGTGGTTTCTCGCGGAACGGTTGCGCAGGTGTGGGCTGGGGACCGCCCACTGGCGCCTGCGCGCTGAGGAGAGGAGGGCCTCCTGCTCCCTGGCGGGAGCGGCTTGGAGTGTCCAAGGCCGACCGCGTGGTGGCGCCCGTGGCCGCAGGGATTCGATTGGGCCTTCACTCTAGATTTCCCGAGTCTGGTGCACGTGGTGCTGTGGCGGCCAGAGGAGTAAAGATGGGAGTGGGCGGCGCTTCTTATGCTTGGAAATATTCCAGACTGTTGAGTCAGCCTTCCCCTGAGAGGAACTGAGGTCCGGTGAGGGGCAGGCTTCGCTGCGGGTCACGCGTCGAGTTAACCGCAAGCAGGCCCTGAAGCCTAATGTTTTGTTAGCCTGCTGGGAGCTGCAACTCCTATGCTGCATTGCGCCCTCCCTTCCCCGCATTTATTATATTATATAAGATTCTCAAGGGTAGGAGCGCGGCCCTCCTCTGCTTCTCCCAACGGCGCCTGGCACTCTAAGAGCACGCATGTAAGTGACTCATGATGGGATAGCGCAGGCCCTGGGGTAGGGATGTGTGTGTGGTGTCTTGGCTTGAGGCACCTTCGCCCCTGCCATGACCTCCCCCCTCCGACGGTCACGTTCGAAATAACGCCACAACCCTGGGGTTGGTCCCATCCTTTATTGTCGCTCCCCTGCCCAAGCCCCGACCCCGACGTCGGCCGACTAGGTGCGGCTGCAGGGGTTCGTGGCAGTACCCAGCTTGCGGCAGTAGCAGAAGGCGTTGAAGAAACGGCAGTAGCACGTGGCACATGGGTCGCAGCATGGTACCTGGTGTCCCAGACAGGACTCGTGCAGCCTTACGCAGCGACGCGGGGAGCGCGGCTTGCGTCCTTCCGGATGTAGCACCTGCAGGGGTTGGGGAACATGGGCCTTCAGCGGCAGCTTCAGGGACCTGCCCCAATCAAGGCGGGACGGCAGTGGAGCATGGGGAGGGATGGTCTGCAGTGTCACCCCAAGTGAGAGGGTCACCGAAGTGGAGCTAGAGGTTGATGCCTGATCCCCCCACCCAGAGATTGTGGCCTCAGCCCTTTTCCTGAGCAGTTACCTCTGCCAAGGCCTTGGCCTCTGCCTCCTGCAGCAGAGCCTCTTCCACCTGTTCTGCCGTTGTCCTCTTCAGCGGGGGCTGCAGGCCCAGGCCTGGGACAGATGATGTGAGGGCAGAAACCCCCCATGCACAAGACACCCACCTCCCAGGCCTGGGATTGGGAAGGGGGAAAGAGGGCTCATACCAGGCAGAATAGTTTGTGGCCAGAGAGTGTCCAGGCCCCACCCATCCCCACCCCTGCCCACACTGACCTTGGAGCTCTGGGAACAAGGCTTGGTCGGGCCTTCCAATGCCCTCCAGGGGAGCCAAGCCCATCTGGGCCCCCTGCATGGCGGGCATTGCCAGCAGCAGGGCACAACTCAGCAGCACTGCGGTCAGCATGGCCTGGCTCAGCAGGAAGACCCACCACTTAGTCCCTCTTCATCCTTAGAACACCCTCTAGGTGCCCTATCCCAGATAGAAGACCCCTAGAGAGTAGGAGTCTCTGCCCAATCTGAGGACTTACCTCTGCTTGCTGGATCCTTGCCCCAAGAGTTCCTGGCCACCCCATGCCCTCGGTTTATATGGCAGGGTCTAATGAAGGGCCCACACGTGACTGCTCCCTGCAGCCAGGGCATGAGGGGCCCCCGCAGAGGGTGGGGGCACAATTCAGGCCTCTCTCACTGGAACCTGGGCTCTATTAGAGAGGTACCCATCTCCAATTTGGAGTGAGGTCTCCAGGAGCCAATCAAAGTTTGGGAACAAGATAGGGTGCCCAGGGCCCCCACATTTCTGCAGGACAGGGACCTGGGGAATGGGGATGGGTAGGCTGGAGCCATTAGCAATAACAAGGAAGGCGGCCCTGAACACTTAATTTAATTTGTGGCCCCGGAGATGCTCATTCAGACCCTACGCATGGCATGTTCCCTTTGCTTCCAGGAACCTGGGTCAAGGGCATTGGAGGGGGTGATGGGCCAGTGACCAGAGCGGGGTGGAGTTGGGGTGCAGACCTAGACCCTGGGTTTTTGAGGGGAGAGAGGGGAGGGGAGAAGCCCACTTAGCCAAAAGCAGGCCCTCTGCCTCCATCTCTGGCCCTACCTCTCCTCTCCCTTCTTCCTCCAGGCTTCTCCAAGACCCCAGCCCTGCTCCTGCCCCCGCACCCTTTTCTGCCTGGGGTTCCTGGAAGCCAAGGTGGCCGAACGGACTGTTCCCTGGGTGGGCGAGGAGCTTCAGAGTAAAAAGCTTTCAGGCCGCCTGCCTCATTAGTGCTAATGGCTGCTCCTTTCCGCCCTGCGTTGTCAGGCCTGTGCCCACGCCTGGTCTCATCAGCACGGGGCAGATGTGAGGACTGCCCTTTCATAGAGATGGTGGGACACACAGGACCCCACCTGCCCCAGCCTTCCCTCACCGGCCCCCCCAAGGGCACTTTATTACACACTTGCCACTTGGGGAAGGGAATGCAGGCTGAGTCAGCTTCCAGGACTCAATATACAAACAGCTGGCCCAAGACAGCAGGAGGAGGATGTAGAGGCTGTTTGGGCTATTCTGACCAGGGCGAGGCCTGAGGAAGTCCTTCCAGAAAGCAGTTGGAAACCATAGGTTATCATCTGGCAGCTTCTGGCCTGACATCAACACAGCAATTGGTCTTGGAGAGAGAGTTGCCTGGAGAGGGGCGCTCTGCAGAGGGTGAGCCTGTGGCAGTCGTCTTCCACAGATGGGCATTGATGTCTGTTCTGGGATCAGACTGGCATTGGACTCGCTTGTGGTTGGCCCAGGGTAACAGTCCTAGGAGCTCAGAGGGTCACCTACTATGGCCCAGGGGAGGAGCAGGGGAGTGAGGGAAAGCCCCTCTGGGGAGGTGGTCCATGGATAATCCAGCAAAGGGCCAGTCCCCATTTCTCCCCCTGGAATGGTGCTGGCTGTTTTGGTGACTCTGTCACAAAGCAGACCTGGTGTCAAGGCCTCCCTGGCAACTGACATTAACCATTCTTTCCCAGAAGCCATAGCTGGGCTCAGTGGCCCACCCCAGGGGTTTCTTTTCTTATAGTGGTGCAGGGTGAAGGTATCAGGCACCCAGGTGTGCCCCCATCTTGGTTGGGCCACATGGAGTTCAGGAAGGGTAATACATCAAATGTACCCGAGACATTTTCCCCAAATCTTTATGCCCTGGCCCCATCCTTGGAGGTTTGGCTGAAGAGACGGTGGTGAGGAGCAGGGACTGCGTGAGTATTTTGGCAGGGTACCCCAGGTGAGGTGAGGCAGGGGCTCTGAGCACCTGGCTGAGCCTGGTCAGCACTCATGCTAAGAACAGCTCTTCATCTTGGAGCGGGGGTGCTCCTGCCAGCTAGGCCCTTGGTGTCTTTGCTCACCTACAGATCAGTGGCTGTCTTCACTTGGGTGTGTGGACACAGGTGTATTGGCCCCATCCATGGACAGCAGGGGCTGCCAAGGTCCCTGGTCGGATCCAGTGGGGAAGACAGTCAAGAAAACCAACAATCAAAACACAGTGGAACAGTGGGACTTCCCTGGTGGTCCAGGGAAGGCTCTGCGCTTCCACTGCAGGGGGCATGGGTTCCATCCCTGGTCAGGGAACTAAGATCCCGCATCCTGCGCATCGTGGCCAAAAAAACAAAAAGAAAAAAAACACAGTGGAATGACCAAAGAAATATTGGCTATTTGATGACATTAAGGAATAACTGTTAACTTTTTTAGTTGTGATAATGCTATTGTAGTCATGATTTTTTTTTTAAAAAGGATTCTTTTAGAGAAAAATGATATATTTACTGATAAAATTGTATGAAGTATGGTATTTGCCTCAAAATAATCTGAAGTAGGGGGGATAGCAGGAGGTGATATAGATGAAACAAAATTTTTCATGAGCTGGTAATTGTTGAAGCTGGGTGGTGGGTACATGGGCTTCGTTATCCTAATACTGCTACTTTTGTATATGTTTGAAATTTTCCATGATAAAATATTTGTTTATGCCCTTTCCCACCCCACCCTCCATCGGCCCTCAGCTCAGTTTCACCCAGCCGCCCTCCCATCACCACTGAATTGGCCCAAAACACAGCCTATGGGTTTCTTGTTATAACTCTGTATCTCTATCTATATGTCTATCTATGAATTGATCTGTAGATCAATTTTAAATCTGTATTTAAAGTTAATTTTCCATTGGTTTATCAGATTTTATTAATCTTTGCCAATAATCAGTCTTTGGCTTGATTTACCAAATTTTGTTACAATTAAGTTTCTGCCTTCCCATCATTTTCTGTTTTCCTAGCATTTGTTGATCCTTATGTTTATCTTTCTTCCCTTTTTTTTAAAATAAATTTATTTATTTATTTTTGGCTGCGTTGGGTCTTCATTGCTGCCTGCGGGCTTTCTCTAGTTGAGGTGAGCGGGGGCTACTTCTTGTTGCGGTGCGTGGGCTTCTCATTGTGGTGGCTTCTCTTGTTGCGGAGCACGGGCTTCGTAGTTGTGGCTCGCAGGCTCTAGAGCACAGGCTCAGTAGTTGTGGCGCACGGGCTTAGTTGCTCCACGGCATGTGGGATCTTCCTGGACTAGGGATTGAACCCGTGTCCCCTGCATTGGCAGGCGGATTCTTAACCACTGCACCACCAGAGAAGTCCCTATCTTTCTTCCTGATGAACACAGTTGCCTACACCTAGTAGTCTATAAAAGGCTCCTCAGGAGCCCTTTCCATTTGCTGAGTACAAACACTGCGTGAGTGATTTTTCGGGTCTGGAACTGGCCTGATGTTCGCAGGACAATGCTTTTTGGCAGAAAGACTTTCAGAAATCTGTGACATGTTCTGGGTGGAGGATTTGGCAGACCTGGGAGGATGCAAAGCCTACTTCGTGAGGCTGAGGATGGACCCCAAACATAGGGACCCTGACTTCAAGGAGGAGAAGGGGGAGAGTGTGGATGCTCTGTGCCAAAGATCAAGTGTGGGGACAAGGAGGGATGCTTGATCCCTACCCCTCCTCCTCTTTTTCCTCCAGCAAGGTAGTTCTCACCCAAGGGTGCTGTTCCTGCTTTGTCCCACAGGGGGCAGCAGAGCACCCACTGGCTCTCCTAATCCAGCTTCATTCTTATTTTAAAAAAACATATTTTTATTTAAATTTATTTATTTATTTTTGGCAGCATTGGGTCTTCGTTGCTGCGCGCGGGCTTTTCTCTAGTTGCAGCGAGCGGGGGCTGCTCTTCATTGCGGTGCTCAGGCTTCTCATTGCAGTGGCTTCTCTTGTTGCGGAGCATGGGCTCTAGGCACGTGGGCTTCAGTAGTTGTGGCACGCGGGCTCAGTAGCTGTGGCTTGAGGGCTCTAGAGCGCAGGCTCAGTAGTTGTGGTGCACGGGCTTAGCTGCTCCGCGGCATGTGGGATCTTCCCGGACCAGGGCTCGAACCTGTGTCTCCTGCATTGGCAGGTGGATTCTTAACCACTGTGCCACGAGGGAAGCCCCAGCTTCATTCTGATAGGTGGATCCCCACCCAGCACGCTGTCCCTGGCCCCATGGTTCATCTGTAGGACTTCCAAAAGCCAGAGGTTGCTTGGAGAGGTGCGGCCCCCTCATTCATCCAGGGAGGGGAGCAGGATGGAAAGGGGTTATTCCAGGCTGGTGTATATATACATATATATATATATTTTTGACTGAATATAGTTGACTCAAAATGTTGTGTTAGCTTCTGGTGTACAGCAAAGTGATTCAGTTATACATATATATGTTCTTTTTCATATTATTTTCCATTATGGTTCATTACAGGATATTGAATATAGTTCCCTGTGCTATACAATAGGACCTTGTTGTTTATCCATTCTATGTATAGTAGTTTGCATCTGCTAGTCCCAACCTCCCAATCAACCCTCCCCCCCCCCCCCCCGCCTTGGCAACTACAAGTCTGTTCTCTATGTCTGGGAGTCTGTTTTTGTTTCATAGATAAGTTCATTTGTGTCATATTTTAGATTCCACATATAAGCGATATCATATAGTATTTGTCTTTCTCTTTCTGACTTACTTTGCTTAGTATGATAATCTCTGGGTCCATCCATGTAGCTGCAAATGGCATTACTTCATTCTTTTCATGGCTGAGTAATATTCCATTGTGTATATAGGTAGATAGATAGATAGATAGATAGATATAGATATAGATATAGATATACACACCACATCTTTATCCATTCATCTGTCAATGGACATTTAGGTTGTTTCCATGTCTTGATTATTGTGAATAGTGCTGCTATGAACATAGGGGCGCTTATATCTTTTCGAATTATAGTTTTGTCCAGATATATGCCCAGGAGTGGGATTGCCGGATCACATGGCAACTCTATTTTTAGTTTTTTGAGGAACCTCCATACTGTTCTCCATAGTAGCTACACCAATTTACTTTCCCACCAACAGTGTAGGAGGGTTCCCTTTTCTCCACACCCTCTCCAGCATTTGTTATTTGCAGACTTTTTTTTTTTAATATATTTATTTATTTTATTTATTTATTTTTGGCTGTGTTGGGTCTTCGTTGCTGTGCGCGGGCTTTCTCTAGTTGCAGCGAGCGGGGGCTACTCTTCGTTGTGGTGCACGGGCTTCAGTAGTTGTGGCACGCAGGCTCAGTAGTTGTGGCCCACGGGATCTAGAGCGCAGGCTCAGTAGTTGTGGCACACGGGCTTAGTTGCTCCGCGGCATGTGGGATCTTCCCGGACCAGGACTTGAACCTGTGTCCCCTGCATTGGCAGGAGGATTCTTAACCACTGCGCCGCCAGGGAAGTCCCTGCAGACTTTTTAATGATGGCCATTCTGACCAGTGTGACCTTTACCTGCTACAAGTTTACCCAATGCCCCAGTGGGTAAACTTGGGTACCTCATTGTAGTTTTGATTTGCATTTCTCTAATTATTAGCAATGTTGAGCATCTTTTCATGTGCATATTGGCCACCTGTATGTCTTCTTGGGAGAAAAGTCTAGTTAGGTCTTCCAGGCTGGTGTCTCTTAAGCCCTCAGCTGGAGGGGGTCCCACTGTGATCAGGACCCCCTAGGTGGGAGAGTCATGTTTGTTGCATGAATGCCAGTGCTTGCCGTTCTCCCATTCATTCGAGAACTATTTGAGCACATGCTGCATGACCAGCACTATGCAAAGGGGTCTATACTTCAAGGCTTGGTCAGAGGCCGTGGTGACCTGAAGCTCCTGATTTCTGGGGTCAGCCAGGCTTCATGGGCTTGCCTGTTGCCAATGAAAGTGTAGGCTGGGGTCAAGCCAGGGAGAGCAGAGCATGGTGCAGGGCCAGCTGGTGGATGGAACAGCCCTTCCCCTGACTGTAAGGGGGCTCATGCCCAGAGACACTCCTTCCCCCTTGGGCCTTGCTCTAACTCCCTCTTCCTCTCCCCCCACAGGCCTCCCCTTCAGTGCTGGTAATGGGCCCTTTATTGGGGTCCCCAGAACATTTGAGCTGTGGCTGGAGTGCTCAGATGAAATTTCACAAAAAGGACAGGGAAAACAAATAGGCCCAGCCAATCTGGCTCATAGGATGTGACTTGCAGTTTGGATGCATGGGCCCCTCCAAGATGGCAAAGGCCATCCTAAACACCAACTTCAACCCATTCTAAAGACATCTACAACCCCCAGTGTCCAAATCTTCAGACATCCAGAGAGGTAACCAGTCCCTCCTCCTGCCTGCCAGGTCCTACTTTTCTAGGTGAAATCTTCAGTTTCTGGAGGTGTTGCAGGATCCTACCTTCTGCCACAGGTTATCCGTGCCCTTAATATGTCCAAAGCACGACATCAGCACCCACACTCACAGGAAACCCACCAAAGTGGTGCAGAGCTTGTTCCGTTCCAAGTGATAAGAGGACTCTTGAGTATAACAGAATTTCTGGGGAGTGAAATTGAGTCCCCAGCAACCCTCCACAGAGGCATGGCACTGTTGGGCCAGGGAGAGGCACTCGGGATGTCCCCTAAATTGTTTCTAATCCATCCCCATAGAATGGAGCAACCTGACTCCGTGAGGACGTTCAGTGGCTCAGCTGGGGCCCCAGGAACAAAGGTGTTTGCACAACAAGAACCACTGGACTGTCTGGAAATGATTCTCAACCTAGAAACTGCTCTTCCTGCTAAAGACCCAGGAGTTCTCAACCTGCTCATCCCTGCCACTCATGTTCTGTGCAAGTAAGAAGAGAGGCTACAGGAACTCTGGACATAGGCAAAAAGGTACAGCCTAGGACTTCCCTGGTGGCACAGTGGTTAAGAATCCGCCTGCCAATGCAGGGGACACGGGTTCGAGCCCTGGTCCGGGAAGATCCCACATGCCGTGGAGCAACTAAACCCATGCACCACAACTACTGAGCCTGCGCTCTAGAGCCCACGAGCCACAACTACTGAGACCACGTGCCACAACTACTGAAGCCCATGCGCCTAGAGCCCGTGCTCTGCAACAAGAGAAGCCACCGCAATGAGAAGCCCGCACACTACAGCGAAGAGTAGCCCCCGCTCACCGCAACTAGAGAAAGCCCGCGCACAGCAACGAAGACCCAACGCAGCCAAATAAATAAATAAAAAGATACAGCCTAGGGTAATGGGCACAGAGGTGAGACAAGACGGTACCTGGCTTGACAGGTTCAAGGTGAGCTTAAGGTCAGCTCAAGAAAGGAGAGAGAGCTGCAGCTGCTCCCAGAGTTCTCTGGACTCACTCCTTTCTGTTTTTACCCCTCCTCATCTCCTATGCCTCCAGCTACAAAGAAGGTCTAGGAGGTGGAGGTATGGGAGCTGGGAGGGGAATGAGTCCTGTGGGGGAGCCGTCATCTGGGGGTGTTGGATGGAAAGGATAACCTTCCAGCTTAAACCAGTCCCCCTGGGCACAGTTGTCACCCAAGCACCAAGCCTTTGCCCAGTATGGGAGAAAGAGCTCATAGGGTGGCCCCTGCCAGCAACCCCACTTTTGCCCCTGTAGGCCCTGCATAAACTATCTCCACAAAGCCCTGGGTAGCAGTCCTCCTCCCCAACTCTAACCAAAGCCAGACTTTGTGTCAGGATCTGTCATAGAGGCAAGTTTTCCTCCCTGCCTCATCCCTTTACCTGCTACAAGTTTACCTAATACCCCATAGCAAGACTCCCAGTCCACATGTTTAACTCTCAGTAGAACATGGAACTAAACATTATCATCCCTGTTTTACAGATCAGAAAGCTTTAAGTGACTTAGCTTTGGTTACTCAGCTAAAAAGGTGTTGGCCTGCTTTCCCTCCTTCCTCGCACGGCCCAGGGTATGTTTTAGAGCTGGAGAAGAGGCGTGGTTGTTGTGTGTGTGGGGGGGCACGTGTGCGTGCGCCTCTGGGACAGGGCTCAGCCCTAAAGTGTCTCCCCACACACACCTCCTGCCTGTGGGAATCTTTCACCCACCCACAGAGCTCCCAGGGGTACAAAGGCAAAAGTAAGCAGCTGCTCCAGTGGGCTCAGTTGGCTGGTAGAGCTGTGCTGAGTGTCTTTATGCTCGTGGCCGTATTTCTAAGTAGCCCATGAATCAAAGGAGAAGTCACAAAGGAAACTAGAAATGTTTCAAACTGAATGATAATGAAATACATCAAAACTTATGGGATGCAGCTAAAGCAATGCATGTTTAAGTGGATATATTAGAAAAGAAAAATGTTTGAAAATTAATTACATAAGATTCTTCAAGTGGGGTGAAAACATTTTCAATAAACAGGGTGGGAGCAAGTGCCTATCTATTTTACCTGTACTTTGCAGCCTTCACAAAAATTAATTTGAGGTGGCTCATCAACATAATTGTGAAGGCAAAACAAAGATTCTAGAAAAAAAAATATCTTCATAACCTTGGAGTAGGTAAAGATTTCTTAAATAAGACAAAGTGCTATCAAAGATTGATAAATTAGACTTCATTAAAACTAAGAACTTGGACTTCCCTGGTGGCGCAGTGGTTAAGAATCCACCTGCCAATGCAGGGGACACGGGTTCGACCCCTGGTCCGGAAAGATCCCGCATGCAGCGGAGCAGCTAAGCCCGTGCGCTACAACTACTGAAGCCCATGCTACCTAGAGCCTGTGCGCCGCAACTACTGAGCCTGCACACCTAGAGCCCGTGCTCCGCAACAAGAGAAGCCACCGCAATGAGAAGCCTGCGCACCACAACGAAGAGTAGCCCCTGCTCGCCGCAACTAGAGAAAGCCTGCACGCAGCAACGAAGACCCAATGCAGCCAAATAAATAAATAAATAAATAAAATTTTAAAAAAAACAAAACTAAGAACTTCTGGGAATTCCCTGGCGGTCCAGTGGTTAGGACTCAGTGCTCTCACTGCTGGGGCCCCAGGTTCCATCCCTTGGTGGGGGAACTAAGATCCTACAAGCTGCAGGGCCAAAAAAACCCAAAACAAACAACTTCTAGTCATTAATTAAAGATAATTAAAGTGAAAAGATAAGCCACAAACTGGGAAAAGAACATTACAATGTATAGACAAAAAATGACTCATGCAGAATTCCACAGTCATTAAGGAAAAAGGACTTGAACAGACCCTTCACAAAAAAGGATTTCCCAATGGCCAATAAACGTGTGGAAAGGTGCTCAACATCACTAGAGAAATTTAATTCATAGAGAAATGTGAGTTAAAACCACAATGAGATACTACTATACACTGACTAGAATGACTAAAAGATTGACAATACCAAGTGTTGGCGAGGATATGAAGTAACTAGAACCGGTAAGAGGTAAAAAGAAAACTGTGGGGACTTACCTGGTGGCGCAATGGCTAAGAATCCGCCTGCCAATGCAGGGGACACAGGTTCAAGCCCTGGTCCGGGAAGATCCCACATGCTGTGGAGCAGCTAAGCCCGTGCGCCACAACTACTGAGCTTGCGCTCTAGAGCCCGTGCTCTGCAACAAGAGAAGCCACCACAATGAGAAGCCTGCCTGCCGCAACGAAGAGTAGCCCCCGTTCACCGCAACTAGAGAAAGCCCGTGCGCAGCGATGAAGACCCAACGTAGCCAAAAATAAATAAATTTATATATTAAAAAAAAAACCGTGGTACAGCACAGGGAATATAGCCAATATTTTATAATAACTTTATTTTTTTTAATATTTATTTATTTTTTGGCTGTGTCATGTCTTAGTTGCGGCATGTTGACTCTTAGCTGCGGCATGTGAGATCTAGTTCCCCAACCAGGGATCGAACCCGGGCCCCCTGCATTGGGAGCGTGTAGTCCTTCTCACTGGACCACTAGAGAAGTCCCTATAATAACTTTAAATGGAGTATATTCTGTAAAAGTATTGAATCACCATGTTGTATACATGAAACTAATACAACATTGTAAATCAACTATACTTTAATTTTTAAAAATGTCCTATAAGCCACTCCCGACCTGTGGGAATATAAACCTCCTGTGACAAGTACTAAACTCTTGATAAATATGTTATTATAGGTTGCAAGTTGAGTTTTCTGAGCATGCAGATAGCTACTGGGAAGGCTTAGTAGGGCATGCGTGGATACTAATTCCCCTAGCCAGTGTTGCTGGTCTGTGTTGTATAGTATTATCTATCAATACATGTATACGTTTACAGGATACCATTAGAATTCACTGTATCTCCAACCTTTCAATTAATGTACTTTGGTTAGTAGTGATCTTAA
Organism: Eubalaena glacialis; assembly: GCF_028564815.1. Lineage (NCBI taxonomy): Eukaryota > Metazoa > Chordata > Mammalia > Artiodactyla > Balaenidae > Eubalaena > Eubalaena glacialis. The sequence goes on along the minus strand of NC_083733.1, from coordinate 19,346,628 downwards.
TACCTTAATTCAAAAGGAATCAGCAGAATCACTGTTGGGTAACTATAACTCCAACACCAAACTTTCTCAAGCATTCTGTTAAAAAATCTCAGAGGGAGAGGATGCTGTACATGCTTTTGCTTTTATTTAATCAGGATTGAGGAAATTATACCTTTTAATTAAGCTAAATTGGTAGTTTAAAATTCTGTATTAAATTTATTTGTTAACCATAAACTATATTATGAAATAGAGTCAATATTTTGTTTCATATTTAATGGCATTTGTTAGGATTTAATATTTATAAAATCTCACCTGATACAAATTATTTTTCTGCCTGCACTCTTCAGAAAAAATTGTGAAAGCTACAATATCAGTAATCTCTTCTTGTTAAGATTATCTTCACTTAATTCTGCATTAAAATGTGTTTACTAAGGGCAGAGAGCATGAAAAAATAAAACTGTGGTGTTTACTATAACTACTACGCCTGACCTTCCACCCAGCAAGTTTACTCTTTGGTACAAACCCAAGAGGAGTGGGTGCAATGCCTAATAAAAGATATGTGTATAGAATGTTCTTAGCAACTTTATTCATGACAGCTAAAAACTAGAAACAATCCAAATATCCATCAACAGGAAAATGGATAAATAATGGTGTATTCATACAGCTGGAAACTGCACAGCTATAAAAAGTTAATGAACTGCTATACACAACAACACGGACGAATCTCACAGACGTAAAGTTGAACAAAAGGTACAAGCCACAGAAGAGTGAATATGGTATGATTCCATTTACATGACGTTCAAAACCAGACAAAACTGTAATAAATGGTGATGGAGCTCTGAATAGTGGTTAACTCTGGGGGCATTATTGACTGAGTGAGGGGAATTGGGAAGACTTCTGCAGTGCTGGAAATGTTTTTTTATTTTATTTTATTTTATTTTTAAAGATTTTTTTTGATGTGGCCCATTTTTAAAGTCTTTATTGAACTTGTTACAATATTGATTCTGTTTTTTTTTATGTTTTGGTTTTTTGGCTGTGAGGCATGTGGGATCTTAGCTCCCTGACCAGGGATCGAACCCGCACCCCCTGCATTGGAAGGCGAAGTCTTAACCACTGCACTGCCAGGGAAGTCCCTGGAAATGTTTTTTTTTTTTTAGAGATTCGAGTTTTTAATTTTTATTTATTTATTTATTTTTGGCTGTGTTGGGTCTTCGTTTCTGTGCGAAGGCTTTCTCTAGTTGCGGCAAGCAGGGGCCACTCTTCATCGCGGTGCGCGGGCCTCTCACTATCGTGGCCTCTCTTGTTGCGGAGCACAGGCTCCAGACGCGCAGGCTCAGTAATTGTGGCACACGGGCTCAGCTGCTCCGTGGCACGTGGGATCTTCCCAGACCAGGGCTCGAACCCGTGTCCCCTGCATTAGCAGGCAGATTCTCAACCACTGCGCCACCAGGGAAGCCCCTGGAAATGTTTTATATCTTGAATGTTTTATATCTGGGTGGTGGTCACACGAGTTTCCTTTTCACTGTGGGTTCTTCCCTGACTTTGGACTTTGACATGATTCTTATTCGTACTTGAACCTCTCTCATTGCACCTCTCCTCAAATCAACTCATGTCGTTTGAAGAGTTCTTCAGACCACAGACCAAAAATCACCCCTTGGAGATGGTGGCAGTGGGTGCCAGGAGAAGAAGGGTACCTATTGTCTGGGTCAGTGGCATTGAAAATGGTCGTTTCCCCAGCTTGCTATCATTATATGTGTTTGTCTTGTCTCTTGTGACACTTGTTTTCTTCCCTGTCCTTGGGGGGGTGTCTTCAAGCTGTTGACTTCTGGGATTTGCAGATTTCACAATGTGATCCTACTTATTTTTTTGTCTGTAGGTTATTTCTCCAGGGGAAAAGACAGTAATTTCCTAAAATCCATATGAATGTAAAGAAAAGCAGTTTGTTACTGGTTGTTGGTGGGTTTTTTTTATAGGGCAAAATAAAAATAGTAAAAAGAAAAAAATGGTATCAATGAGATGACAGCAGTTGTAATGAACAGAAAGCTTGATTCAAACTGTCTTAAATTATAAACATAATTTATTGGCTCATCTAATTGAACAGTCCAGAAATAGCGCTGGTTTCAGATGAAGTTTGATACAATGCCTTTTGATTTTATAAGGAGTTGATGTGGCAGACACAGCCGGTTGCCTTCCTAATACCTATTCCCCCGTCCTCCAAAAAAGAAGGCCACTTTTGTTTGGGGAAGTGCCTAGTTAAACAGAGTAACTTTCTCAGATTCCCTAAGAGTTCATGGTGTCCCTGGGATACATTGTGACCCACAAGACTTACGTTGAGGGCTTCTGGGAAAGTTGCTTCTCTGGCAGAGGTGTCTCCCTTTTCTGCTTCTTTTCCCTTCAACTTCCTGCTGAGAATGTGAGTATAATGCTTAGAGCTGTAGCAGCCAACTTGTGACCTTAAGGCAATGAGGCAACAACCTTGAGAATGGACTAGCTTGCTAAAGATGGTAGACAAGGGAAGCAGAGCATGCCTCCGTGACATTGTAAAGCAGTTGCACCAACCCTGGTCTGCCCACCTCCTGATATCTTATTGCATGAGACAAACATGAAACAAATATTTGTTTAAGCTACTGTTAGGTTTTTCTCTTACTTGAGACTAACCACATTCCCAACTGATATCTTCAATTTCTTTACATCTCTTGTGTACATCTTTTGTGGTAAATGCTTCATTCTAAGGCTTGTTTCCCTTTGTAGACACAAACTGGCTTCCAGCAGCCTCAGAAGCCTCCTGCTTCCTCGCTTGCATCCTACAGGAGAGAGTCATCTTTATCCTAGAATTCCCTGGTCCTGGTTCTGAAAATCCTGCTGGCATCTACTGCTGGCGTCTGTGGCTGGAGAACTCACGGTGAGTTCCTCTGATCTGGGCAGGGCCTGATGGTCCTCCCTTGACCCTAGCTGAGCCCTTACAGACCCTGAGCATCCCTAAGATCAGCCTGTGAGTGACAAATGTCCTGACCTCCAGAGGCCTTGCCTCATCTGTGGCTGGAGGTAGAGTATCACATGGGACAGCACCTTCTGCCAAGGTCAGGGCCAAAAATCTGCCCTTGTGAGCCAGGTTTGGCTTTTGGCTTGGGCAGGTGTTGACTCTGGGCAAATTGCCAGCCCAGAAAAGAATGATTTTGGGTGTGAGATCTCATTCTTCCTCAGCACAGCCTTGAAAGCATGTGCTCAGGGTGTTTTGTTGCTAAGATAGCAGTTGGGCTGTGTTCGAGTGGTCCAGAGAAAGCTTAAACTGCAGAGGGTCTGGGTATCATAACAGTCTTGTCTGAGGTCACAAAGTTTGTAAGTGGTGGAGCTGAGAGTCAAACTGAGAAGTGTGACACTCCACCGAAACCCCTCGCAATCAACCATGATGCTAAGACACAATGACACTTAGGGTCATATATATATATATATATATATATTTTTTTTTTTTAAACTCGACTTTTTTAAAAAATATTTATTTATTTATTTTGGCTGTGCCAGGTCTTAGTTGCGGCACGTGGGATCTTCTTTTTTTTTCTTAGTTGTGGCATGCGGACTTCTTAGTTGCAGCATGCGAACTCTTAGTTGTGACAAGCAGGATCTAGTTCTCCAACCAGGGATCAAACCCAGGCCCCCTACATTGGGAGCGTGGAGACTTACCCACTGGACCACCTGGGAAGTCCCTATATGTATTTTCAACACAGACCTCCTTTGATTGTATTATAAGTACACAGGAATATTCTGCAGTTCCACAAAGAAATGTGCTTTCTCCCATTTTCCCTGAAGCGCATGACTCTTTGACCTCTCTTTTATTGTTATACTTATTTTGGAGATATGAGTACAGAGAAGTAGTTCTAAACTTCAGCATTGGCAATGGTTCAGGAGTAAGACTAAAAGCCACACGCAGACTCAATACTGGGGAGGTGTGGGGTGTGCTTGGCCTGAAAGGGGAAGCCATTGACACCAGGTGGAGATGCAGCGCCAGTGTTGCCAGAGCTTCAGATGTTTCAAGAAAAGCCAGAAAACTGAATTTTTATATGTTGCTTCAATGCTGGCTCAAAAAAGCATTGTGCAGGTTCTCAAGTTCTCACTTCCAGTGTAATGGGAGAGAATTTCTGTCCTGGCAGTGGTTCTAGCCTGAAGTGCTGTGAGAACAGCAGTCAAGATTTCCTTCTTCCTGCACTACTGGTAGGAGGAAGGAAATACCACCTGGAGGAGGTGGTATTGGTATTTAAAGAGGGTTCCTAAAGGTGGATGGAGCGTTCTGAAAGGAAGAAGGTAGGGAGTGACCTCAGTACAGCTTTTGCCCAGTTGTTCATCACAGGAATGCTACTGGGCCCTGCAGTTTCCAGCATCACAACCCCCTGTCCCCCACTTGTCCACACCCTCAGCTTCTTGGTTCCAGCCTCGAGGGGTTCAGCCCACGTCTGCCCTTCACTTTTCTTCTTCCTGGGAACCAAGGAACAGCTGACGAGGCCCAAGGTGTCCTCCCATGGCTTCCCAGCAAACTGGGCTGGGGCCTGCTCCCTGGGGTTGGCAAAGGGAACCACTAGCTCTTGGGGCCTTCCCCTTGAACTCAGAAGGTAAGGCAGCAGAAAGAAGGGAGGAGGGCCTGAGGATTCCCCACTGGGTGAGAGTCACCCTCCCCAGGCCATGCCTACTTTTCAGAAAGGGTAAGCCAACTAGGCTGGCTGCCTGGACCCCATACTTAGGTGGGCGAGGTGTGGGGGGCAGCTACCTTCTATCTTGTGAACTACATCATCATCCAATTTCAGCATCATAAATAGCACAGCAACCTCATCTTATGGGCCCCCTGATGTGATGCAATAATCACCAATATAATATTCTTACCAAAATTGTTTAACGTGAATCTAATCTTGAGGAAGCAGTCAGGTAAATCCAGAATATGGTGCTAACAGGGAACTATATCCAATCTCCTGGGATAAACCATAATGGAAAAGAATATTAAAAAAAAGAATGTGTATATGTATGTAAAACTGAGTCACTTTGCTGTACAGCAGAGATTGGCACAGCACTGTAAATCAACTACACTTCAATAAAAAAGATAATAATAAAATATGGAAACAGAATGAGGTGCTAAAACTGGCCTGAACTCTTACAAAAAGTAATCAGACAAAAAGGCTGAGTATGGGGTAGAGAATACTCTTCTATATTAAAAGAGACTAAAAAGACCTAACAACCAAACATGTGAACCTTGCCTCCTGAACTGAAATAAAAACGCTGTAAAGGCATTCTTGAGACCAGTAGGGATGACACGACTGAATGGCTGCTTATTTCCTTGGATGTCATGTGGCGCTCTAATGGTGTAGAGTTGGGTCTCTCAGCGTGAACACTTTGGAGACAGATAATTCTCTTTTCTGGGACTTTAGCAGCATTTCTGGCCCCTGCCCGCTAGGTGTCAGGAGCACCGCACCCGTTCAGGTGCAACAAGCTGAAAAGTCAGAGATGGTTTAGAATTAGCAATGAAGGTTGCATCACATCATGAATTTACTAAAGAAGCACCTTAAAATGGTTAAATGGTGAATTTTATGATACGTGAATTTTTTCTCACGTGAATTTTTTCTCAATAAAAAATGTCTCCGTTTGACATTGTCAAATAATCCCTGGGGGACAAAATCACCCCAGCTGAAACCACCGGTGCAGAGTACACTGCTGGGTGGGAAGGTTGGTGGGAGGGAGCGGGGCAGGAGAGGGAATGCAGGCCGAAGGATTGGGGAGGGAAATGTCTTGTTTGTAACTTACTTTCAAAGAGCAATTGTGGTAAAATGTTAACCATTAGTGACACTAGGTGACAGGTGTGTGGGTTGTTCATTTGACTATTCTGTCAGCTTTCTATAGACTAATTTTTTTTCAAAACCAAAAGAAAAGAATTCAATTTGAAATTTTCTGTTTACAACATCCCAGCGGACCCATGACAGGTGCCAACTGTGCAGCCTCCCTTCAGGTACCGTTACCGTAAGTGCCTACATTGGTTGAGTTGCTCACATTCTTCTTGCTCCGAGGGAAGACTCTTTCCTTATCTCGCACACCTCTCTCTCCTCTCTCTCTCTGTCTCGCTCCCTTGCTCCCTTTCTCTGTCCCTCCTGCCCTATGTCACTCTAAGACTCCCTGAATATTTTGGCCTGTGCTGCACACTATGGAGAGAAAAGCATCCTATGAACCGTCATACACTCAGACTGGTGCTGATGATACGCTCTGTCAGTTCCTTTGTGGGGAGTATTCTCTCCTGTGGTAGCTTTAAAACACGGTCACAAAACTCTTTAGCGCTTGTTCATTTAGAGACAGGTGTCTATGACCCCTCTCCTTGAATATGGACTCTGCAACTACTTAACCAATAAAATATGGTGGAAGTGACACTGTACTAGTTTCCAGATCCAGGCCTTAGAAAACTAGCATCTGCCATTTTCTGTCTCCTTTGAGATACTGCTCTTGGAACTCAGCTGTCACGCTGTGAGGAAGCCCAAGCCACCCTGTGGAGAGGCACATGTGGAGAGAAGCAGCATACAGCACCAACTTGAAAGCCATGTGAGTGAGTTATCTTGGAAGTGGATTCTCCTGGCCCAGCTGTGTGTGTTAGGGGTTAGGGGTGCGGGGTGCAGAGCTGAGCTGTGCCTGCTGAGCTCTGCTCATTTTGTAGATTCGTGAGCAAACTTCATGGTTGCTGTGTTTCTAAGTCACTAATCTTTGGAGTGGTTTGTTTGCAGTGATAGATAACTGATGCATCCCCTACTGGGGGGAAGGGCTTGAAAGGCAGGAAGTGGGCCAGCCCTCTAGCCCCATAGCTAGGACCTAGGTCAGCACTTGTTCCTTCAACAAGTATTTATTGAGTAGTCACCAAGTGCTAGACACTATACCAGGGATTGAGGAGTTAGCAGTGAATGAGGTGGACCTACGCTGCCTGGGGGGCACAGCTCAGGCACAGTAATGAGACAACTATAGCCTCAGCTTGAGAAAGGGGGAGGGAGAACTGTCTTCCTGTGGGGGAGTATTTCTAAGCTGAGACCTGACTCAGGAAAAGGAGTCACCCATGCAGAGAAGCAGAGAAAGGGCAGATGGAACACCATGTGCCAGTTCTGGGTAAGGTTGCCAGATTTGGCAAATAAAAAAAAAAAAAATTAACACCCAGTTAAATTTGAACTTCAGTTAAACAATGAATACTTTTTTAGTATATACATATACCCCGTGCAATATTGAGGACATTCTTTTTTTTTTTTCCCCCTAGCTTATGTATTTATTTATTTATTTTTATATTTATTTTTGACTGTGTTGGGTCTTCGTTTCTGTGCGAGGGCTTTCTCTAGTTGTGGCAAGCGGGGGCCACTCTTCATCGCAGTGCGTGGGCCTCTCACTATCGTGACCTCTCTTGTTGCGGAGCACAGGCTCCAGACGCGCAGGCTCAGTAGTTGTGGCTCACGGGCCTAGTTGCTCCGCGGCATGTGGGATCTTCCCAGACCAGGGCTCGAACCCGAGTCTCCTGCATTAGCAGGCAGATTCTCAACCACTACACCACCAGGGAAGCCCCGGGGACATTCTTATACTAAAAAGTTATTCATTATTTATTTGAAATTCAAGTTTAATTGGGAGTCCTGTATTTTATCTGGCAACCCTAGTTCTAGGGCAAAAAAAAGAGAGAGGAGAAAAAAAACCTCTTGATTTCAAGGGACCGTTCAGGAAGCTGGATGTAGCACACAGACAAACAAGGCCTGGCATGAGGGGTAAAGCTGAGCAGGAACAAGGTCAGAAAAGGTCAGCTTGGGACTTCCCTGGTGGCGCAATGGTTAAGAATCCACCTGCCAATGCAGGGGACACAGGTTCAAGCCCTGGTCCGGGAAGATCCCACATGCCATGGAGCAACTAAACCCGTGCGCCACAACTACTGAGCCTGCGCTCTAGAGCCTGCGAGCTACAACTACTGAGCCCGCCTGCCACAACTACTGAAGCCCGCGTGCCTAGAGCCCATGCTCTGCAACAAAGAGAAGCCAACACAATGAGAAGCCCGCGCACCGCATCGAAGAGTAGCCCCCGCTCGCCGCAACTAGAGAAAGCCTCTGTGCAGCAATGAAAACCCAACACAGGGCTTCCCTGGTGGCGCAGTGGTTGAGAATCTGCCTGCCAATGCAGGGGACACGGGTTCGAGCCCTGGTCTGGGAAGATCCCACATGCCGCGGAGCAACTAGGCCCGTGAGCCACAACTACTGAGCCTGCGCCTCTGGAGCCTGTGCTCCGCAACAAGAGAGGCCGCGACAGTGAGAGGCCCGCGCACTGCGATGAAGAGTGGCCCCTGCTCGCCGCAACTAGAGAAAGCCCTCGCACAGAAACGGAGACCCAACACAGCCAAAAATAAATAGATAAATAAGTAAATAAAATTAAATTTAAAAAATTTTAAAAAAGAAAGAAAACCCAATGCAGCCATAAATAAATAAATAATTTTTAAAAATAAAGAAAAGGTCAGCTTGCCAAGGTCCATTTTGAGTTTCACCCTGAAGCAGTGGGGAGCCATGGGAGGGTTTGGAGCAGGGGAGTGACAGTTAGTTTTGTGTTTTAGATATTCCGGGCTCCCATGTGAGAGGGATGGGAGCCTCTAGGCAGGGAAACCAGGAGGAGTCTCTTGCCCTGCAGTGCTCATACTCTGCATTGTTACCACAAAGCCATGAGAATGTTGCTGGACTAATCCCCCACTTTATATTTTTCTTTTCTACAATGTAAGTGTTTTAAGCTATAAATTTCTCCCTAATCACTGCCTCAGTATATCCCACAAGTTTTGATATGTTTAGTTTTTATTATCACTTCATTCAGAATATTTTCTAATTTCCCTTGAAATGTCTCCTCTGACCTATGGATTCTTTACGTGTGTTGTATGATTTCCAAATATTTGAGATTTTTCTGTGAATCTCATCGTTATTCATTTTCATTTCCTTCCACTGTGGTCATAGAACATACTTGGCACATTCTTTGAATTTTATGAATATCGTTTGATGGGTGAACATATGGTCTATCATGGTGAAGGTAGCACGTTTGCTGGAAAAGAAAGTGAACGCTGCAGCTGTTGAGTTTAGTGTTCATAAATGTCCATTACAGTCAGGGTAGTTGACAATGTTCTTCTGTTCTTCTATGTATTTCCTTATTATTTAGTCGAGTTATTTTATTCTTTGATGTGTGGGGTATAAAAGTCTTCAGTGATTATTATAGATTCGTCTAGTTCTTCCCTTTTCTGTCAGTTTTTTTCTTCAAATATTTTGAAGCTCTGTTACTACATATACACACATGTATGATTATTATGACTTTCCAGTGAATGATTTTATCCATATGGATTTCCCTGTTTAGCTTGGATAACACCCATTCTCTTGAAGTCCACCACGTCTGATATGACTATTGCCACTGCAGCTTTCCTAGGCTCACTGTCAGCTTGGCATATCTTTATCCATTCTTTACTTTCACCTTATTTATGTCTTTATATTTAAAGTGAGCATAATTATAGACAGCATATAGTTGGGTCTTACTTTTCTGTTCATCGGAGAATCTCTGCCCTTGACTTGGCATTGTAGTACATTTACATCTAATTATTACTCATATTATTGATATGGTTGATTTAGTTCCATGATTTTACTATTCACTTTCTGTTTTTCCACTGTTTTTGTGCCTCTGTTCCTGTTTGGGTTTTGGAGGTAGAATACAAAATTCTCTTGTATTCTCACTGTTCCATTTATCAGGTGATGTGTAAGGTTGCTAATTTCTAGTGATTTCTAGAACAAGAGTGGACTCTGCAGCAGGTCCAGGCTACAGTATGAGCAGTCCTGCCGCTTATGTCAAACAATCAGATAGATTCCAGAGAAAGATGCTGTGGGGAGCCTTGGGCAAGCCCCAACAGGAGAGTCACAGGGACTCTCTTCTACAACATTAGAAGAGAAATTGCTGACCTTGGTTATTGACTGAGTTCATGACTGTGGGTCATCATGTGACCATGTGGCTAGACCTGCTCGTCATGAACTGGGTGCTGGCCAACGCACAAAATCATTAGGTTGGCCAGGCCAAGCAGCGAGTCCATCATTAATTAGATGCTGTATATCCCAGATCAAGCTTAGGCAGATCCAAATAGTATAAGTAATCTCTATCAACAGGTGGCTCAAACACCAATGTCGCCTAACACTGTTGCACTGATGCCTCTCGCTCATCTCACACCCACGCATCAGGTGGGATACCCAGCAAACGGCTAATAGAGGGAGAAAGCCCAAGCTTGGTTCAAGGACGTGTTGTTTTGGTGTGAAAGAAACAAACTGAAAATTAACTGCTCTTGCATTGCACCCCCAGCTGTGGGGGGAAATCTTCCCAGTGGAGAAAAGTTTGAGCAGTGCACCTAGACAGAGGTGAAAGCAGGACCTGCTTCACAGGCCTGAGAGCTGTTTAGTCACACAGGGCAACCTGCACGAAAGGGTCCCACACTTGTTTAATGCCCTGCTGTCGCCACCTTGAAATTCATAATCTTTCTGAACAAGGTGCTCTACATGTTTATTTTGCACTGAATCCCATAAAATATGTCCTGAGTAAAAGGTTCCAAGACCAGTGTAGAATAGCAGAATAGGGGACCCACAGTAGATAAGACTACCTTGACTGGTATGTGCCATGATATCCAAGTGTGTGTGTGTGTGTGTGTGTGTGTATGTGCATACAGCCGTATGGTACTTATTAGGTCCTCAAAAATGATGACTATTGTTACTCTATGTTATTGATGATGACTATGAGGATGATAAGAGTTATTGGACTCTTCCAGCATCGTTTTTCAAACTTTGTTTAACCCTGGTTAATTCACTGTCCACAAGCCATCCTTCTGTTTTGTTGCACTGAAAGGAAAACAATGAAAAAATGCAAAGCATTTTTTATTCAAGCAGTGCCTTTGATAACTCTCAGGAATTTAACACAAATACATACCTAGCCTTTCAAACACCCACTAAGATTTTTGGACACCCTCATTCAACCCCCATCCAACCAGTTGCATCAGCGGTCCCTAAAATTCCACCCCACACCCCTCCCAGCTGCCACAGATTCTCTCAGAATTCACATGGACCGGCACCCACACTCACCCAGGTCATCTGGGTGAGTGTGGGTGATGTCTGTACAATTCCCCACCAGTTCAATGTGAAAACTCCTGCCAGGGACAGCTGATGTGCAAGCTGCAAACCCTATCATTTTCACTTGAAAATTTTTATCACAAATTAGAAATTATGCATGTGTGTGATTTCTAGTGCCTATGAAGGATGAGAAGGCTTGGCATCTTGAAAGGGCATTAGATACATTCCTATAGTGTTCTAGATTTCCAGGGAGAGCCAGAGGTTGTGATTATGTGGAAGCTTAGCAAGGAAACAAAGGTGATTCTCTGCCGTTGTGGAGTCTGGAGGTTGGGGATCTGAAAACTCTGAAAGCTCTGAAAACGCCTTAAGGTGAGGCCCTGGGGATACAAGCGCCCTGGTTTAAGGAGGGCTGCCTATGTCAAGGGGAAAACCAGCAATTCCACCGCCTCTCGTGATACAACAAATATGGGGTTTTAGATTTTAAAAAGCCAGGGCCAAGAGAGGATGGGGATGAAGCATGGTGTCACCCGCTCCTTTCACATTTTCTGCAAGAAAGAAACCCTTGTGGAGACTCCTGGCTCAGTAAATGAGTCACTGGCTTTATAAGCCAAGAGAGATTGGAAAGCAGATTCCAGGAAACAAGCAAGGAGGAAGCTTGGGGAAGGTTTTCAGCTTTAGTGTGAAACTGTCAAGTCTCTATGCTCTTGTGGGAACTCAAGGAGAAAAACAACAGTGAGAAAGACTAGAGAAATAGCAAGGGACCAGACAGGGCTCAAGTGAGAGCCTGGGCATTTGGGCAATTTGGAATGACTGATGGAACCAACTCTGCAAATTATCCAGGCAGTTTCAGAGAGGGAGAAAATACCCCAGTGTTCCAAGGCCTACAGTCATTCCTTATCCAACAGTTGATATTTATGAGCATCCATCAAGTTCCTGTGCTGGGCACTGGGCGTAGAGTAGTCAATGAGGCACCGTGGTCCCTGGTCCTACAGAACTCACAGCCGTTGAGCAAGTCATCATACTTGTGCCAAGTGACAAGGAGGAAGGTTCAGGGGTATGAGCCACTGTGGGAATCCTAGAAGACTTCTTGACACCTAGGGTAGGATTGTCTAGACACACCAAAGGTCAGGCTAAATTTCAGGCAGAGGCCTGGATCAGAGAGAGCAGGGCTCCTTGGAAGAAATGAATGGTGAGCAGTTTGGGGGACAGAAGCACAAGAAAAGACTGGATGAATCCTTTCACTTCTCTCATTTTGGGTTATTTGTTTGCTTAGCAAATTTAGGGAGGTGCATCTCCTAAGTGGCAGGCAGTCTATTTGGCACTTACTGTTTATTTACAGAACAATTCAATTCACCAGTGTTTACTGAGTTCCTTGAGCAAGTGAGCTGGGCCCAGCCACGGAGCAGGCAGAGGGCAAAGCAAGAGCGCAGGCCCAGAGGTGGGACCCCACAAAGAAGTCTCAGGGAAGAGCCAGGAGTCCCTTGGGGGCCGGAGTGGGATGAGGGAGCTGAGGCCTGAGGGAACACCAAGCTGATGTTCAGACTCCAGCCTGGTGGGGAGCAGAATGAGTCCTGGAGAGATCCTTGCCCTGAGAAGCCGAGGCCAGGTGGGGGAGGTCTCCCCTCAGCACATTCTCTTCTGTGTGACGCTGGAGATAATTAACCCAGGGGCCCTAACAGCTGCCACCACCCCCTTCAGGAATCCAAGTCCTCCCTGCATGACTTCTAGGCCACACTCCCGCTGCACAGCTCTGTGGGAGAAAGGAGTCTCATTAAACACTTTGATCAGATGTGCTGGCCTGGAGTCACCAGTCTGCTTTCTGGGACAGCCTCCGCCAGCTCTCTGGGCTCCCAAGAGCCCGGGCTGATGGCTGCCTTCCCCCCAGGCCAGGGGCCTGCCAACTCTCTGCTGGTCAAAGTCCTTCGGGCCCTCAAGGAGCCTTACTCAACTCACAATGGCATCTGGGGGAGCAGGGGAGCCCTGGGAGGGAAGGTAAGAGTCTTGGTTCCCATCCCAGCCTGGCTGCCGGTTCACTGGCCTCAGGCATGGCCTTGCTCTCTCTGCAACTTGATGACTTTTGAGATCTAGGACCTCTGAATCTGAGAACCAGGCACAGGGTCAGGTGACTCGACCTAGAGCTAGTCTTGGTGTGGGATCCCTGGAGAGGAGCAGGTGGCCCTTTAGGGAGGGGAGGCAGACAAGGGCTGTGATGTGAGAAGCACAGGGCATTGTGAGAATGAAGAGGTTGCTGACCTGGCCTGGGGTCCAGAGAGGTATCCCAGAGGAAGTGGTGTCTGAGCTGAGACCTAAAGGGTGGGCAGGAGTTACCAGGTTGAAGGAAACAGAAAAAAGATGCACAGAACAGCCTGTGCAAAGATATGGAGGCGTGGGAAAGCAGGATGTATTCACAGAACAAAGAAGTTCAGTCTGGCTGAGCTAGGACCTCATGGGGAGGAACTGGCCAGAGATGAAGGGCCAGCAGGGAAGTGAGAAGGGACAGGGTTCAATATGCAGAAGCCATCAAGCGGCTCTGTAGAGAATGGACCAGGTCGGGTGAAACCAAGAACACTAGGAGGCCAGAAAGGAGGTGCAGATGGTGCCCTGGCCAAGGGGCAGAGAGGATGGGGCAACTTGATGGCCAAAGAGGTGTCAGGGGAAAGGCCACCCAGACTAACCTGAGAACCTGGGAGGGAGAGCAGTTCTGAGGAGAAGAGACGGGGTCGACTTTATACAGTGAGTTTGGGATGCCCAAGGGTCATCTTAAGTGGGGAAATGGCACAAGAGATGGGGAGTGAAGACTCAAGGCATCACTGTGGGAACAGAAACAAGGCCCTGGAAGCTGTCAGGATGGCCTGGAGAAAAGAATCAAGGATGAGGGAAGGGGACCCAGCACCCTGAGGAGCCCACAGAGGGGCATGAAGAGCTATAGCCAGAGAAGCAGCTAGAAATCCAAGAGGAGCAGTCACAGAAGCCAGAGGGAGTTTCAGAAGAGGGGGAAGATCATCCGTGTTCAACACACGTGGATCAGGTCAAAGGCGGAGAGGACTGAAAAGTGGAGAGTCAGGGAACTTTTACAAAAAGGCTCAAGTCTGGAGGAGGTTTTAATGGTGGTGGTGGCCTTCCCTGTGACCATGATATGCAACCAGGTCTGAGTGTGAGCAGGACCGCTGCATAGGGCTGAAGAGCTTGTGCACTGCACAGTCCAGTGACTATCCATTCACGAAAATGTGGCTTGGGGTAAGTGGGCACCTCCTGGAGTTTGGAGGTATTTTGTGAAGCCTGTTACTGCAGTGTGGAGACTTCCCACGTGGTGGCGCCAAAGACCAAGACTGTCTTGGGCTTGGCTGGGGCAGGGGTCAGTTTGAAGATCGTTAGCCTCCAGGTCATTATCCCATGTGTGGAGGGTATTGCCAGATGCCCAGTGACTAGGCCCTTCCCCACCTCGACACCCTCCACATCTCTGTCAGAACAGTTCTCGTAGCGGTAGGAACTCAGAAATAAACTACACACCACACACTGTAGCCTTTGCCAGGGGGCCTGGCCTGAAAGAGTCCCAGGCAAGCAACTCATCCCAGGATCTGGGAGAGGCACGGATGTCCCTCCCGCTTGTTCCTTAGGAGAAGGGAGTCTCAGGAAGGAAGGAAGAACGCCTGGCCCAGCCAGAGAGACACAGTCACCCCACCCCAGCAAGGCCCTCCTCACAGGTCCCCCTGGAGGCCAAAGCTGGATCAGCGAGGACAATGGCAGAGATAGCCCCACCTGGGGGAGAGTCCCCAGGGAAGTCACCTGTCGAGCCTGGTGACTCCGGACTAGAAGCTTAAACCCACCTGGTGCAGGGGCGGGCCTGGTAATGCCTGAATACATAATGGCCATGTATTTGAAAACGATGATACGTTTATTAAAAACCATTCTTTATATAAGTAAATACAAAGAAGAAAAGAAAGCCACGTGAAATTATGCCCAGAGATGATGGCCGCTGCTGGAAGAGGCCTCCTGACAGCTCTCCAGGGCAATGGATACAGGTTTGACCTGGGGAGACTCCTGCTACAGGAGAATGGGTGGCTGTTCTGGTGCTTTCCCCCAGTCCTCTGTGTCTATTGTGTTGAGCACCTTTCCCTATTCAGAGATATAAAACCCTCACTCCCTACTCTGCCTGACCTGACTCCACCACCTCTCAGACGTTACCTTCTTTCCCTCTATCCTAGCCCACGTGACTCAAATACAGCAAGGTCATTCCCACCTCCAAGCTGTTGCCCCAGCTGTTCCCCCTGCCTGGAATACAGTGGTCCCTCGGTACCCGCTGGGGATTGGTTCCAGGACCCCCTCACGGATACCAAAATCTGTGGATGCTCAAGTCCCTGTATCAAATAACGTAGTACAGTCAGCCCCCATGGATACAGAGAGTCGACTGTACTCTTTCACTGTATCATTTTGTGACTGTTTCCTTCTTGTCATTCAGGTCTTGGCTCCAAAGTTACTGTCTCAAAGAGGCCTACCCTGTCCACCCTGACTAAAGTAGCACCTTAGCCCCATCGCTCCAAATCGCATCACCCTGGTTTGTTTTCTCCACAGCTTTTCCTTCTCTCTGAGGTCATCTTACGGATATGTGAGCTTGATTATTGTCTGTTTCCTTGGGCTGGAGTGTGAACTCCTTGAGAACAGAGACCTTGCCTATCTGGTCTGCATCTGTGTCCCCAGCATCCAGAATGATGCCAGGCACATAGTAGATGCTCAATCCATGCCCCACGTCCATTTTCAGTGGCTAGGGGTTATCTCAGGGCACACATGAACCTCCTTCACCCTCTGTATCACACTGATGGTCACCAGGACTGTGCCATCCCTTTATCTCTGATTGAACAAGCCAGCAATCAGTATCCTTAGACACAGAACTTTTCTTGCCTGGATACCTCTTCCTTTGGGATAAATTTCTTTCCTTTTTTAAAAAATATTTATTTATTTATTTGGCTGCATGGGGTCTTAGTTGCGGCACACGGGCTCCTCAGCTGTGGCATGCATGTGGGATCTAGTTCCCCGACCAGGGACCGAACCCAGGCCCCCTGCATTGGGAGCACAAGAGTTTATCCACTGTGCCACCAGGAAAGTCCCTGGGATAAATTTCTTTTTCTTTTTTTTTCTTTTTATTTATTTATCTTTTTTTTTTTAATTTATTTATTTGTTTTTATTTTTGGCTGTGTTGGGTCTTCGTTGCTGTGCGCGGGCTTTCTCTAGTTGCGGTGAGCGGGGGCTACTCTTCACTGCAGTGCACGGACTTCTCATTGTCGTGGCTTCTCTTGTTGCAGAGCACGGGCTCTAAGTGCACGGGCTTCAGTAGTTGTGGTACGCGGGCTCAGTTGTTGTGGCTCGTGGGCTCTAGAGCACAGGCTCAGTAGTTGTGGCGCATGGGCTTAGTTGCTCCACGGCATGTGGGATCTTCCTGGACCAGGGCTCGAACCCGTGTCCCCTGCATTGGCAGGCAGATTCTTAACCACTGCACCACCAGGGAAGCCCTAAATTTCTTGAAGTGGAACTTCAGGGTGAAAAGGAGGGTTTGCACTTGACATCCTGATATATACTGAAAAAACTACTCTTAAATACTCAAACCACTTCCCATTCTCTACAAAGCATCCACTTACACATCGTGTTCATCACTGCCAATCTCAGGGGTCAAAAAAAAGTCTCTTGTTTACATTTGCATTGTGTTGATTATTAATGAGACAGAGTACCCCTTAAAAGTGCAATTTTAGTGAGTGAATGGATGAGTGCAGTTAAAGCATCAGAAAAGAGAAGTGGCTACAGGAACCGCAAGGTGAGAGTGCTAAAGCCAAGACTTAAACGTGGGCAGCATCCCTGGCCCTTGCCCTTTGACACACACATTGGGCAGTAGGGGCCAGGCTGGGACTGGAGGTGGGCGGAGGTGGTGGCAGGTCCAGGCACACCCACAGACCCACACTTAGCCCCCTTCAAGACTGCATCTGCTCCCACCACCCACTGAAGTGCCCTAGCGGAGCATAGTGCCCTGGTCCCTCTCGCATTTGATCTCTTGGTGAGCCAGTTGACCATCATCGCCTCCAAAAGCTGTCTCTAGCCTAGATCCCTCTTTCCTCTACCCACATGTCCACCTGCCTTCTGGACACCTCCTTCTGGATGGATAGTACCCAGACCCTTCAGATGCCACCTGCTCAAATTGACCATATCACCTTCCCCTAACCTGATCCTCCAGGCCTCCCCACATCACTGAAAAACACCCATCACCCAGGCCCAAAAGTCTGGCATGATCTGGGATGCCTGCCTCTCTAGACCTCACATCCCATCAGTCACCCAGCCGTCCATTTTGCCTCCTGAACATCTCTTGAATGTCTCCATCTCTACTGCCTCAACTCTGGCGCAGGCCACCATGACCTTGGCAGGGAAATGATAGCAGCCTCCTTGCTGCCTCTACCTGCCCCCTCCAAGCACTGCCTGAATGACCTTTGCAAAGCACAGATATGGCCACAGAATTCCCCAGCTTAAAGCCCAGGCTCCCCATCACCCTCCATGCTCCTTAGCCAGTCCCCAAAGCCCCTCATGGCTGACCTCATCCCCAACACATACACAATTCTCCCACCACATTAAGCTTCTGCTCCCCGCCAGCAAAGGAGGCTGCTCCTCCCTCCTGTACCTTGAACTCTGCTGTGCTCTCTGCCACAGATGCTCCTCTAAAGACCCACCCCCTGCCTGCCTAGGGAGCCTCAACAACTTGCCCCATTCCTACAAAGCCCTTCCTAACCAGCACACACCTTCTCTCACACACATAAATGTGCACACAGACACAGTCACAGTCACGCATTCACACTGGTGACATAAGAGGTGTAGAGACTCAGGGATGACCTGCCCTAATTGACAGTGAGTCCCCAAGCACAGGGACTGGGTGGCCTCACCTCTGTCCACCCTTCTGGAACCCCCAGGGCCGAGCACACACCAGGCTCCACGAAAGCTTGCTGAATATCTGGCAAATGAATGAATGAATGTGTACATCCTATCTGAGGCATGTGAGCACAGGCGCAGTAAGGGGCAGACTTTATTCTGTCCCGTCACAGGAAACTGGGGGGTGACGTTGCACACCAGAGAGCTGTAGCCATGGGGGCTGTGGGGTGGGGTGAGGGAAGCTTCTGTTTTTCTGTGTTTTGGGACTCGAACTGCGTTACTTTCAAAAGTGGAACTAGCTGCACCATATGTGAGGAACTGGAGTTCACTATGGTTCTCACCACCCTCTGCCATCTATTAGAGGGATTTTTTTTCTCAGGCCAGAGCCCATCCCTTCAGGAATGTGAACTGCTCGAAGGTAGAAATGGTGATGATTCGGTGCTCTGCCCTAGCTCCCAGCTAGCACCAGCAGAGCGTATACTCAGACAGAGCCAAACTAATTAGGATTCGGTGAGCTGAATTGGAGCTCAGATGCTGCCCCTTCCTCTGACCATGGAAAGGCCCTGCCTTCCCTGAGCCTCAGGTGGTGCCTCTGTGAAATGGGTGTCAGCTGTGTCCTTCCTCCCCTGGCTCACTGGTTGCTGTGGAGAGGCCTGGTAGGCCTCTAGCACCCCGTGATCCTCGGAGGCTGTCACTCCCTCAAGGCCCCTGAACAGGGGGAGAGGGCTCAGGTGTCCCATCTGCTCACTGCAGCCCCATCCATGCCTGGCCCTGATGGATAAAGGATGGGGAACCAGGAGTGGTCACAGACAAGGACAATAGGCAGTGATGGGTACTCAGAAGGGGTGAGTGGGAAGCCAGAGGACACAGGTTTCTTGGAGGAGGTGACATTTGAGCTGTTTTCCAAGTGGATAAGGGAGAGGAGCATCCCAGGCAGAAGGGAGGCTGGGAGAAGAGACAGAGGCCAGAGAGTAGGGACCATGTCCAGGGATCCGCAGGGAGGCTGGTGTAGTGGAAACAGAGCAGGAGGGGCTGGCAGGACAGGTGGGAGATGAGGAGGTGAGGTCATCTAAGGCCAGATCTCCTGGGTCTTGGAGGCCTCACTACAGAGTCTGGACTTACCCTGAGGGCATTGGGGAACCAATATGACCTGACTTATGATTTAAAAGATCACTTGAGGGAATTCCCTGGTGGTCCAGTGGTTAGGACTCCATGCTTCCACTGCAGGGGGCCCAGGTTTGATCCCTGGTTGGAGAGCTAAGATCCCACAGGCCACAAGATGTGGCCAAAAAACCCCAAAAAGATCACTCGAGCTGTTGGATGGACAACAACTGTAGGGTACAAAGGAGGCGGCAGGGAGGCCAGAAAAGATGGTGGCCCAGACCCGGGTACCAGCTGTGACAATGCAGAGATGTGGCCAGACACTGGACAGAGAGACTGATTGACTGTGATGAGCAAGGGCGTTATCTATTAGAATTGGGAATTTTCTGGAAGCGGAATTCCAGAATTCCAGGCCAAGAAAGAGTTCCTCGGACAGTACCCTGGTGAGTCCCCACAATCACCGCTGCCTCATCAGAGTCTCAAGCAATGGCACAGGGACAACTCTGTGCCACTGCCACCCCAGGGCCCAGCATGCTGCCCAGCCCTGAATGGTCAGTGGGTGTTTGTTGAGTGAATTAATAAACAACAGAGTTCTAATAGTGGGAGGTGAGGTGCAGGGAGGGAACGAATCTGAAACATGTTAAGGAGGTAGAATCTACAGGACTAGGAGGCTGAATTAAGGTGGGGGTAGAGAGGGGGACGTCCAGGGTTCATGCATTTACTCATTCATTCAATCTCTCATTCGATAAATATTTCTTGAATTCCTACTATGAGCCAGGGACAGTGGTGATGAGGACATCTGTGGCCCCTGCCCCCACAGAGCTTAGAGACTCACAGTGAGGCAGGCTTAGGCGCGTGAGCACACATGGGCACACATGCTACCTGGTGGTGATGGGTGACATGAAGGCATGAGTCCACAGGACATGGGGACAGAGAGTACCAAGGAGAGGCTGTCTTCAGAGAAGGTGGTCAGAGGATGCCTTGCTGAGGAGATGACTTTCCAGGTGGGCAGGGGCCAATTGGTGCCAGTTTTGAGAGCTCCAGAGAGGCCCAGCCTCACTCAGGTGGGAGCCTAGGTGGACAGTGGTGCTTTGCAGAGATGAGAACAAAGGAAGAAGAGTCCCTCTGGGGAAGGTCATGAGATCTGGTGGGTCATCCAGGGCCTCTGGAACAGGAGAGGGCTCTGGGCACAGGGGAAGGCTCAGGATGTTCAGCAGTGGACGGATGAAGTCCTGAGACTGGATGATATTTTAGGGTGGGGGGAAACAGAAAGAAGAACCCAGTCTCTGGAAGCAATCCCCAGGTCTACTGACTACAGAAAAGGGGGTGCTGCAAAGGAAGGCAAAGAGGAGGGGCTGGAGAGGGGGAGAACTGGGAGAGGGTGAGGTGTGTCTCTGGTAAGAGCTGGCGAGGGAGAGGATGTCAGTGCCCCTTGCTGCCTCTAAAGGTGACAGACTACAGAGTGAACCCTGAAGGGTGGGGTTGGAGAGGACCGGTGTTGTCTTATTGATGGGAAGGGTGGGGGAGTGGAGCTGGCCCTTTTACCCCAGTGTGAGGTCAGCTATCAGCTCCACCGTAACCCACTCCAGGGGAGAGCCAGTATTCTAGCCCCCTTATTGGAAAGGACTGGGTTCTGGCCCCCTTGGAAAACATGTACCCAGACCTTGCCAGGGTCCTCACCCATGCTTCCAGAGAAAGGCCTGAGACTCCGCAGATGCCAGTACCCAGTGAGTGGTGACTGCGTGGCCTGGCTAAGAGCTCAGACTTACCGGTGCCAGATGGTGGCAGGAAGGACAGCCTGCCCCCACAGCAGGGAAACTGAGGCCGGCGGACGGGCAGGGCTCAGGGGCAGCGTCCAGACCCAGAAGGTGTCTGATGAGTAGCCTTCAGGCCTTCCTGTTCCCCTCTCTGAAACTGGCCCTGATCCTTTCCTCCAACCAACTCAACCCAGCAGTGGCCCCTCCAGGACCTGTTTCACATATGGGGGCCTGAAAGGTGTCTAGAGCCCACGGAATTCAAGGAGGGAGCAGGCAGGCGAGGCTCTCCGGTGCACCCGGTTTTGGGGTCTGCATGGGAAAGAATGGTTCCTTCCTGCCTTTGCTAATGGTTCTCCGAAAGTCGCCCTATTCCCGCATATGTATCCGGATCCCGAGCGCTGAGAACTCCCACCGCCCGCGTGTCGTCCAGGGTTCCCCCCCCGCCCCGCGCCCCGTCCCGTCCCGTCCCGTCCCGTCTCGCCCCGCCCCGCCTCGCCTCGCCCCGCCCCGCCCCGTCAAGCTGGTGGACGCCGCCAGCCACCGGCCTGGCCCGTTAGCCGAGAGGGCGGAGCGAGCCGTGGGCGCCTCCAGGGGTGCGGGAGCCGCGGGAGCGCAGGGGGTGGGGCCCAGCTGGCCAGGGGAGGAGCGGGGCGTCTGGGCTGCAGGCGGCGGAGCAGAGGGAGGGGCGGGCAGCAGCGGCGGCGACCGCGGCAGCTGCGGCGCGACCTAGCCGGGCAGCGACCAGTGCACGGAGAGCGCGAAGTCCGCGCAGCCCAGCGCAGCCATGTGAGTGTCCCCGCCGTTTCCGGGGGCCGCGGGCAGGGCGGGGGTCGGGCGCGGCGGTTCTGGTGCCTCCCCCGCCTGGGGAGTCCCGGATCTGCTGCCCCGGCTGAGGCCCTGTCCCGTATCGCCCCATCCCCGGGACCCAGGCCTCGCGGTGTCGTTCCTCCCCTCCTCTCGGGCGCGGAGGACGCCCACAAAAGCCGCCGCCTCTGGGCCTGCCGCACCCGGCGCTGCCTCCTTCCCTCCCACGGCAAGGCCCAGGCGGCCTGTGCCCCGGGGCTCTGGGGTGGGCCAGGCCTGAGGGTGGGCCCTTGGCGCCAGCCTGGGCCCTGGCACGGACGCTCACCGGGAGCCCCACTGCCCTCGCCGTAGGAGAGACTGAGCTGGGAATGGGGAGAGGGCGACGAGGGGTGCAGGCCCGCCTCCGAGATGAACTAATCTCTCTGGCCCCACCGGCTGGCCTAAGCCGCTTTGGGCCCCGACCCGAGGTGGCCGATCCGGCTTCGGGCTGGGCTCTTCGTGCTAAATCTGGCGCGGCCCAGGCCGGAGAGGATAGCCCCGGCGCCGTGGGGGAACAGACCCTGTACCTGGAAATGAGAGGCTGGTGTGGAAACTCTGCAAGCAGCCAGGCCTGGGCAGCCTGCAGAACCGGTTTGGGGAAGGGGCTGCTCACCAGGGCTAGGGGTCTGGGTAAGCCGGGGTTCAGCACCCTCTGTTCTCCTCTCCCCGTTAGGCCTGAGTCCAGCCTCCAAGACTGACGCATCTCAGCCAGTTCTGGGTTGCTTCTAATATGTGTCCAGGCTGGCTGGCCGAGCACCTACTGTGTGCAGTCCAGTGTAACAATAACGGTGGGCCATCTGTGGGGCTTGCCCTGGGCCTGCATCGCTCAGTGCCGGCACAGCCTTCTGAGGAGGGTTACCAGATGATCTGGCAAATGCAGAAACTGGCCCAGAGAGGTTAAGTAATATTCTGAAGGTCACACAGCTGGTTTGGAGGGAGGTGGGAATTAGACCCAGATCTGAATTCTTGCCACTGCACTATCCGCTTCCCCGGCATGGAGGGTAGCGGCGGGGATGGGTGGGCGGGGAGAGAGATGAGAACTGGAGAGTGAGGTACAAAACCTCACTGTCAAAAACAATAAACAAACAAAAACAACCCAACAAAAAAAACCTCTCTGTCCTGCGTCCTGTGGGGCAGCAGCTGCAGAGGGGTACCTGGAAATGGGGGGGGGAATGAGGGGAGCACACAGGGCGCTGGGCTGGGTCCTCTCCCGGTGGAAAAGCTGGCGGGGAGGAC
The DNA here is from genome assembly GCF_028564815.1 of Eubalaena glacialis. Classification (NCBI taxonomy): domain Eukaryota; kingdom Metazoa; phylum Chordata; class Mammalia; order Artiodactyla; family Balaenidae; genus Eubalaena; species Eubalaena glacialis. The sequence goes on along the minus strand of NC_083733.1, from coordinate 19,323,701 downwards.
GCGGCTGAGTCACTGCGGGCCCCTCGCTGCAGCTCGGACTAGCGCCTCTGCCAGGCCCGGCCCGGGGGAGGCCACAAGGCTTCCAGTGCGCCGCCGTCCGGGAATGTGACCAGCTGACCAGGGAGGGGGCCGGCAGGAAGTGAGGCCACCCGGCCGCCTCCGCCCGGTTCCGGGGTGGGGGGTCCCAGGCCGCACCGCGCCCCCCTCCCTCCCTGCTCCCGCAGCTGCAGCATGACGTCAGCAGCCGGGTTTGGGGCAGTTGCTATGGAGACAGGGGCAGGCTCAGGAGGGACCCCATTCTTCCTTGAAGCCGCCCCTTGCCCGGGTTATTTTTAGCGTCTGTTTACCTCAGTCCTGGGCGGCCCTGCGGTGGGGCGGGGCTGGACCGGAGACTCCCGGGAAAGCGGCTGGCCTGGCATACCACTGAGCTGGGCAGCACAGGTGGCGGGACCTCCTGACCCACACAAGTGCACCAGTTTTGGCGTGTAGAGGGTATTAGAGGCCGCGGGATCTGGGGCCACGCAAGCGGGCAGAGTTCCATTCCTAGCTGCCCCGAGCTGGCTATGCTGCAGGCCGCATCACCCTTGAGACCTGGGTTCTTTCCCATGTCCAGAACAGACTTCAGGGCTGCCATAAGTCCAGATAATCCCCTGGCTCTTATCAGCCAGCCTCTCCCCCCCCCCCATTTGAGGTGGCCCCTCTCCCTTTGCTCAAGAGGTTCAGCTCTTTCCCTTCCCCCACCCCCAGCAGGGGAGATCTTGCCTATTCACCCTCTGGAATTGTCACTTAGATTGATATTCTGATGGTCATTTGGACCAACAGTTATACATCCTGGTCCCTGTGGCAGAAGCCCAGAGAAAGAAAATTGATGGGACAGTCAGCCTACTCTGAGTCCAGCCCACCTACTCAGTTCCAGAATCCCAGGGAACCCCCACCCTGCCCCATTCTCAGAGGGCAGAACCCCACCTGCTGATACAATCAGAAAGTAAGGAAGGGAAAAGGAAATTGTCTATGAGGTAGAGGAGTTGGGGTAGATAGAGACTTGAAATCTACCCCTCTAGCAGCTCAGGATCTACCTGTATCTGGGCAACCCAGTTCAATCAGCCCCCAACTCATAATCAGCTCCTGCCTTCCTTCATTGCTTTGGTGCAGGGTGCAGAGGGTACAGCAGTGAGCAAAGCAGACAGGCCTCAGCCCCCAGAGTTCACAATCTGGTTGGAAGACAGACCCTAAAGGGGAACTGACAACTGAGTTATGTGGCCTCAGGGATCAGTGAGAGAGGAAACTATGAGGCACCTTAAAGGGGGACCCAATCCAAGGCAGGCTTCTTGGAGGAAGAAGTAGTAGGGTAAGACTTGAAAAAAGAGAGGGAGCTGGTCAGGCTGAGAGTAGTGGGAAGAGGATATAGGATCAATGAGAGCTGCTGCTTAAATGCTGAAGAGCCTTACAGGCATGGAGAGAATTCACAGTATCTGGAACAGAACGATCATGGGGGGAACAGAGGACTGTGAGGGGAGGAGGAAGGTATATGAGGGAAGGGACAGAGCCTGAAGGTCTTGTGGGTCATGTTAGAGAGTCTGGACTTTATCCTTGGGGTAGAGGAATGCCCATGGATGTTTCACAAGAGTTAGAATAGAGGGAAGTTAAAGATTTAGAGTCCTGAGGTTTGAATCCTGGCCCTACCACTTAACAGCTGTGTAATCTTGGGCAGATTAATAATTGTTAATAACATCAGTTAACATTTGTTGTGTGTTTACAGTGAGGTACTGTGTCCATCCCAACTTCTGTACTCCACATACAATTCTCCCTTCCCCGAACACTCCCAGTAGAGGAAGTATCTCATTTCATCCTCCCAACAGCCCTGTGAGATAGTTGTTATTATTATTGTTGTTATCCTCATTTAACAGATGGATATCTGCAGCCCCAAAAGGTTAAGAAATGTCTCGCCCAAAGTCACACAGCCAGTTAGCCTCAGGTTTCTCATCTGTGAAGTGGGGCTAATAGGACACACCCCATAGGTTTGTTGCCAGAATTAAATGAGATGATGTTTGTTAATTAAGCACAGTGCCTGGCATAGAAAGCACTTGATAAAGGACAGTTTTTAGCATTGTCAGGTGACTGGAATTTCCAGAGGGGCAATGCTGTTATTGAATAGATCATTGTGGGTTAGCACGGAGACAGGGAACCCAATAGGAAGCTGCTGTAGGGTTCTAGGTGAGAATTGGTGATGGCTTGGCCTTGAGTTCTAGCTATGGGGGTGGAGGTGAGGGGGCAGATTCCAGAGACGGCAGGAGTGGGTGGCTGAGTAGATGTGGGGGTAACAGAGGCTGAGGGATCCACGATGATTCCTAGTTTCTGTCTTGAACAACTGGATAAATAGATGGTGGGGCTGTCGTGGAGAGGTTAAGACTGGGGAGAGTCAGGTTTGAGGAGGAAAGTGGTGACTTTAGTTTGGGGACTTCAAACTTAGCACATCCCTAATAACCCACTCCACATTGTCACTCAGCTTCCAGGAGGTATCAAGCAGGCAGCTGGATAAACAGGCCTGGTGCTCAGATGAACGGTTTGGGCAAGGAAGAGATATGGAAGCTGGCAACATTTAGATGGCATTAAGCTGTGGGAGATGTACCCAGCCCATGAGTGGGGAGGATGAGGCCCATTCGGGGATGGGGAGAAAGACAGATCCTCTGGGAAAATAAGATGTGCAGCCAGAGAGATAGGTGGAAAGCCAGAGGCATGTTGCCTCTTGAAATCCAAGACAAGGAAAGGCTCAAGGAAGAGAAAGAGAACTACACAGTGAAAAGCTTTGCTGAGATCAAGCACCATAAGGACCAAACATTGGACACTGGATTCAGCAATGGGGAAGTCACTGGTGACCTTGTCCCAACCAGTCAGGGGAGTACTGGGTACAGAAGCTGGACCAGGATAGGAAGAAGAGTGGGTGGGTTTGGAGAGGAAATGGAGGTAGACACCTCTTCAAGAAACTTGGCTCTAAAAGAGCCAAATAGGGTGAGGGGTAGGGTAGCTAGAAAGAGACTGGGAGTCCACAGAGGGGTCATTTCTTTTTGTAGTTATTTATTTAAAGTTAACTTTATACTGAAATATAATATTCACACAGAAAGGGTACATGTCCTAAGTGTACAGCTCACAAGACATTTTCACAAAGGAACACACCCATATAGGATCAGGAAATAGAACCCAGATTAGGAAACAGAACATAATCAGTACCCTGTCAGCCCCCTTGTGCTCCCTTCCAGTCACTACTCCCCAGGGGTAGTGTCACTACTATTAATAGTCACTACTATTCTGACTTCTATCACCATAGATTAAGTTTAACTGTTTTTGAACTTTATATCAAGGAACTCAAACATATATCCTCTCTTGTGGTCTTCCTTTTTTCACTCAACATTATGTCTGTAGGATTCATCCATATCGTTGCATGTGGTTGTATATTGTTCATTCTTTTTGTTGTATAGCATTCCATTATCTACTGATGGGCATTTGGATAGTTTCCAGGGTTGTTTTCATCTTTTATGTGGGAGTGACTTGAGCTTGTTTGAGGCTTGTGGAGAAAGTTTGAAACACTCATCTTCCATGGGAAGGGAGAGAGATGGCTAAGGTCACACATGAGGATTTCCCGCATGGGAAACAAAAGCCTGGCTGAGGTTGAGATTTGCTCTTTTCCAGCCCAGCTGCTGTGCCAAGACCTCTGGCAGCTCCCGCCAGCCTGTGCACAGGTGCAGAGAAGGCAGGGGGTTGGGTTGCCCAGGGTTGGTTTCTGCCAGGTAAGAGAGAAGCCCAGGGTGCTGGGGATATTGGTAGCAGGCGAGCAAGCTGGAGTGGTGGCTGCAGATCCAGGCTGGGGAGAAGGGTGTGCAAGGAAGGTAGGGAAGAGAAGGTAGGAGGGAACTGGCAGAGAGAAAGAAAGCAGAGGCGGATTTTGAGCTCTGTGCAGGGCGATGTCTGTGCAATTCCGGCTGTTATCTCCAGAGACTTGCGTAGGGTTGTCACTTAGTAAATAGTTGAATAAATGAGCTGAGGGCTCAAGAGGTCACAGGTAGAAGGCAGGTGAGGTGGGGGTGATGGAGATGTGGTTCTGATTTAGGAAAGGGGCATTCCAGAGCCAGGTGATGAGACTGGGGTGTTCTCATGGAGGGTGGCTGCAGGGAGCAGAGAGGCCAGTGTTGGGTGGGCAATCCATGGGAATGCATAGCTGCCAGCATAGGGTGCACAGCACCCAGTCTTCAAGGAGGGAGGGGGAGATAGCATTTCTCAAACTAGGATCCTTGGACATCTTGCATCTGAATCTGTAGGGGGGTGGTGGGCTGGTTGGAAATGCAGACCCCTGGGCCCACCCCAGCCTCTTGGGGAAAAAGTAAGCCCAGTGCAGCAGAATTGAGCATCAAGGAGCAAGAGTTTTTATGGGGTGGAGGAGCACCCAGCCCATCTGAGAGGATGAGATGCTCAATGGACCCTGAGTATGGTGGCCTTTATCCAGGCTAGAGTTGGATAGGGATAGTCAATGAAGAGATACGGGGGGCAGGAAAGAGCCAACACCAAGGGGATTCAGCCCATGTGAGGTGGGGGCCAGAAGGAAGGGGCCTCTGCCCTAGGATGCAGCTTCTGCCAGAGAGAAGGGCCTGATTGGGCAATGGGACCGGATCCTCTACCCTGTGGCCTGGGGGTAGAGAGGGTGTCCAGACTGAGCATCCCCTCTGAGGGTGGAGGGATGGGGGTGGTGCATGGTGCTATGGGACTCTCTGCACCCAGCTGCTTCTCTTCCTTCTCTCGGCGGCAACACATAATATGGGGTTGATCCAGTCCCCCACTTTTAGCTCCTTCTCAGCCTCCAAACCCCCTCATGCTCAGTGCTTCTCTGCCGTCCTTTGGCACAGTCCCTCCACTCAGCACCCCCAGCCCTTCCTTCCACTCTCTCAGCCCCTGCTCTCTAGCCTTCACACACTCAGAACCCCAACTCTCAGCCCTCTGTGTCCAGCTCTCCCTCAGCACCCCTCAACAGCCACTCTATGAGGCCCCTGTGCTAACTGCACCCAATTCAGCCCCACCCGGTGTCCTCACTCTGTTTATCCCTCCATATTCACCGCCGCCCTCGACTCCCTTTACCCACACTCCTGACCCAGCCGAGAAGACCCCCATAAGTCCCCTGCCTGAGGGGAACCTCCAGTCACCCCTCCCAGAGGCTGGGAGGGGGGCCAAGGGCCCGGTGCCCCCGTGGTCCGGCCGGTCCCGCCCCATCCTGGCGGGCTGAGTCAGGCGGCAGGAACTGGGCGGGGGGCGGCGCCGGGAGGAGCTGAAGCAGGAGCCAGAGTCGCTGGGAGCGAGCGCGGAGCCCAGCCCGGCCGGTACCGAGTGGCCCTGGGCCGGCGGGGACACGGGGGGCAAGCGCGGGGCTTGGAGGGCTGTCCCGGACCTACCATGAACTCCAAGAAGAGAGGTAGGACCTGGTCCGGGGCTGCGGAGGCTCCGGGGCTGGTCCCAGGGGGCTGCGGGCCGCGTTCTGGGGGCCTGGGGCGCGTGTTTCGCCGGAGCGGTGTGGGGGTCTGCGGAGGATCTCTTCCTGCTAAGGTCACGGGCGAAGGCTGCTGTCTGTGACTCAGTTTCCCGTTTGGAGTCTCAGGAAAGTGGAGGGGGCGGGGCACTTCTCGGCACTGCCCCCCACCCTGGGAATCCCCCGGCTCTGGGCATCGGGAGGGCTCTGGTGTCTGGGCGCCTCGGAGCGGGTGGGGGCTGGAGGGGAGCAGCTTCCGCGGGGCGGGCCGGTGTGGGGAACCCAACCTGCACAGGCCGGGCCTGCCAGGCAGCTCCGCTGGGCTCAAAGCACGCACCCCGCCCCGCCCCGTGACCTCCTGCGGCCTCTTGGGGTGTGGGCGTGGGAGCTCCTGGTCCACTTGGGGGGAGGAGGTCAGGGCAGGGCTGGGGAGCCCGCCCCACCCCCGGGTAAACAGGCGCTTCCGCACATTCTTCGCGCGCCCCTCCCCTTTCCTGCCCCTTCCCAGCCCGGGGAGGGTCCCAGTGCGACCCCCCTTCCTGCCCCGCGCGGCAGGCGGAGCCTGCACCTCTGCAGGAAGTGGGGGCGTAGCCGAGGCCACGCTGAGTCCGACACCGAGTCACCCGCGGCCGCCCTGTCATAAGCACCAGGGCCGCTGGGGTTCGGACTCCAGCCTCAGGCCGTGGCCGGCAGGACTGAGATACAGAGTCTGGGCCGCGGAGGGGGGGCTTCAAGGGCCTGATTGGCGCTGGACACCCGCCCTCGCCACCCCCAGGGAGCCCCGCGCGGACTCGTTCCATGATGTCCCTGTCGGTGCGGCCGCAGCGCCGCCTGCTCAGCGCACGGGTCAGTAGGAGCCAGTCCTTCGCAGGCGTCCTCGGCAGCCAGGAGCGGGGGCCCAGGTACGCGGCAGAGGGGGGCTAATGGGGTCAAGAGAGTCTGACCGGGTTGGAGTGTGCAAGTGAGGGTTTGGGGGATGACTTCTTGCCCCTTCCTGAGTGCAGTCTCTTCTTCAGGAGCTTCCCAGCCTTCAGTCCCCTGGGGCCCCCACGGAAGCCCCCAGCGCTCTCCCGAGTGTCCAAGATGTTTTCAGTGGCGCACCCGGCCCCCAAGGTCCCGCAGCCTGAGCGGCTGGACCTGGTGTACACGGCACTCAAGCGAGGCCTGACGTAAGCAGTGCCCTCCCAATGCCTTGTCCCATGATCCCTCCCTAAGTCCTCATTCCCTTTCTGCTAGTAGGAACCTTCCCCAGCCTCACACCCTCTCCTCACTGCCTGTTCCCTGGGCAGGTAGAAGCTGGAGAGGTAAGATAACTCTTGTGGTCACCCCTTTCCCCAGGGCCTATTTGGAAGTGCACCAGCAGGAGCAGGAGAAACTCCAAAGACAGATAAGGGAGTCCAAGAGGAATTCCCGCCTGGTAAGTGAAGGGTTCGCATCCCGTATGCCCAGGATTAATATGCCCTTTGCTCTTGTGGTGTGGGGGGCTGGGCAGCACCAGCCCTGGGTGACATCAGAGCTGTTTTCTGGGGTGACTTAGTCCAGGTGTGACTAGAAAAGTGGGTATCAGGAAAGGCTGGGGAGTTTCTCTCCTCAGCTTTCCCAGGCTGCACGTACTTTCTGCCTGGGACCCAGTGCCTGTCCCTGGGAGGTTCCAGTGGGTTGGGTCAAACCCCACAGACATGGACAGCAGAAGATTATGTTGTAGTGGTACTGAGGGAGAGCCATGGTTCTTCCTGGGGAACAGGTCAGGGCTTCCCAGAGGAAGAAACATTTCTGCTGGGTCTTGAAGCATGAACAGGAGTTCCCTGGTAGAGGGAACCATGCATGAGGAGGCACAGAGCTCTCTTCCTAGGGGTTGTAGAAAAGGCAGTGGGCCAGGGGAGGGATCCCATGGAAGAGGTGGGGAGAAGAGTACTAGAGGGGTCTTGGGGACCAAATCTATGACACCAGCAAAGACCAGGCACGTGGGAAGGTAGGTCAGTCCCTGCTTTGACTGGAATGGCTGTGGACCGTGGTGTGAGAGGGAGGAAGGCTGTGATGAAAAGGAGCTAGGTAGGTCTGGGTGAGCAACTGCCCCTGCTGGAGTACTTCCCCTACCTCCTAATGCCCCCCTCATCTCTACCCGCAGGGCTTCCTGTATGACTTGGACAAGGTGAGTGTATAGAGAACGGTGTTGGAAGAGGTTGGCTCAGGGGGCGGTAAAGGGCCCTGGGCCTTAGGCTTCTCCTAACGCACCTCTCCCCCAGCAAGTCAAGTCCATTGAACGCTTCCTACGACGGCTGGAGTTCCACGCCAGCAAGGTACTTGTGCAGCGTGCGTGTGTGCTTGCAGCGTGGGGTGGGGGATTGGGTATCACGGGGAGATGGGATGATGCTAGGCCCTGGGTGAGCAACCCCAGTAGTGAGTCTCAATCCCCCCTCTGCCACCCCACTCATCTGCCCAGATCGACGAGCTGTATGAGGCATACTGTGTCCAGCGGCGTCTCCGGGATGGCGCCTACAACATGGTCCGTGCCTACAGCACCGGCTCCCCAGGGAGCCGTGAGGCCCGGGACAGCCTGGCCGAGGCTACTCGGGGGCATCGGGAGTACACAGAGGTGAGGGATGTGTGCCAGTGAGGCAGAGGCACAGAGTGTGGCAGAGCTGGTGAGAGGGGACTGGTTCTTGACCTCCTCCTGTCCCTGCCCATCCCCCTCAGAGCATGTGCCTGCTGGAGAGCGAGCTGGAAGCACAGCTGGGAGAGTTCCATCTCCGGATGAAAGGTACCAAGTGGTGAGGCCGACTGGTGGCGGGGAGAGGGAGGTGTGTGCCTGAGACCCCTGGACCCCGCTCATCTCCTTCTCCCCCACTCCCAGGGCTGGCCGGCTTCGCCAGGTTATGTGTGGGCGATCAGTATGAGGTAGGAGGATGGGCAGGGAAGGGCTGGGATGGCAGGGTCGCAACACCAAGGGCTGCTTCATCCTGCCTCTTCCCCTAGATCTTCATGAAATATGGGCGTCAGCGCTGGAAACTACGGGGCCGCATAGAGGGTAGTGGAAAGCAGGTGTGGGACAGTGAGGAAACCGTCTTTCTTCCTCTGCTTACGGAGTTCCTGTCCATCAAGGTGATGTCTCTGCCCAGAACCATAGGACACCAAGATCCTGTGACTCTATGACCCTGTGAACCCCTTATGATCCTCATGACCCTGAGACCCTTACCCCTGTGACCCGCATCTGGTTCCATGGCCCTGTGAATGTGTGACCCCTTGACCTTCATGACCCTGTGATTTCCTTGTGACCTCCTGACCTTGTGAATATATGACCCCTGAACTCTCATGAGGCTGTGACTCCCACGACCTCGATGACTACAAATTTAGACCCCTGTGGTCCCCGTGCTCCCAGGCTGCTTCGAGCCTCCATGGCCCCATTACCCTGAGAACTCCATTCCCTGTAACTTCCTCATGGCCCGATGACCCTGTGACTGTCACATAACCTCTATGCAAATTCAGACCTCTGATCTCCCACAATCTCATGACCCCTACACCCTTGTGACCCCACCATGCATTCTTGGCTACAGGTGACAGAACTGAAGGGCCTGGCCAACCATGTGGTTGTAGGCAGCGTCTCCTGTGAGACCAAGGATCTGTTCGCCGCCCTGCCCCAGGTTGTAGCTGTGGACATTAATGACCTTGGCACCATCAAGCTCAGCCTGGAAGTCACGTGGAGGTTGGTGGGGCTGAGGGGCTTGGAGACGGGGCTGGGGCTTGATGTTAGCACCTGCTAACAGCTTCTTCCCTCTCCAGTCCCTTCGACAAGGATGACCAGCCCTCAGCCGCTTCTACTGTCAACAAGGCCTCCACAGTCACCAAGCGCTTCTCCACCTACAGCCAGAGCCCACCAGACACGCCCTCACTTCGGGAGCAGGCCTTCTATGTGAGTCACATCCCGGGCTCAGCCCCTCACCCAGGGGTTTGCTGGGGGTGGTCCTGAGATGTCCTTTTCTCTCTCCTAGAATATGCTGAGGCGGCAGGAGGAGCTGGAGAATGGGACAGCGTGGTCCCTGTCATCCGAATCTTCCGATGACTCCTCTAGCCCACAGCTCTCAGGCACTGCGCGCCACTCCTCAGCCCCCAGGCCCCTGGTGCAGCAGCCTGAGCCTCTGCCCATCCAGGTTGCCTTCCGTAGGGCTGAGACCTCCACTTCTGGGACCGTGGACGAGGAGAGGGCCATGGCCCCAGCCCTGGCCAATGGGCATGCCCCCTACAGCCGGACTCTGAGCCATATCAGTGAGGCCAGTGTGGATGCTGCCCTGGCTGAGGCTTCAGTGGAGGCTGCAGGCCTAGAAAGTCTAGTCCGGGGACCCAGCCCACCTGCACCCCCAGATCCCACACATGGGGAGCACCCTAGTCCTGTCCTTTCTGCCCTGGACCCTGGCCATTCTGCCACAAGCCCCACTCTCAGTACAACAGGCCCCACCCACACATCTACAGACCCTGCCCCCTCTGCACACCTAGACTCAGTTAACAAGAGCATAAATTCTAGCTCTCCTGAATTGCCAGACCCCACTCACACCACTACAAGCTCCACCTCTAGTGCCGTAAGCCCTACCCATAGTGCTCCAAGCCTCACTCACACTTCCACAAGTTCTACCCACAAGACTGTGGTCTCTACCGTCACTATTACAGGCCCTACCCCCAGTACCACAGGACCAGTCCAGACCACCACAAGTCCCACCCACAAGCCAATGCTTTCTACCCTCACTCCTGCAGCTCCTGCCCCCAATACTACAGGCCCAGTCCAGACCACCACAAGCCTCAGCCACACTGTCACACACCTGACACACACTGTCACAAGCCCCACCAGCAAGCACATGATCTCTACCCTCTCTACTGCAGGCCCTACCCCCAGTACCACAGACCCAGCCCAGACTACCACAAGCCCCACCCACACTACCACTAGCACCACCCACACTACTGCAAGCCCTACCCATACCACAATAAGCCCCGCCCATACCATAATAAGCCCCGCCCACACTACTGCAAGCTCTACCTACACCACCACAAGCAGTACCCACACTACTGCAACCCCTACTCACACAGCCAGGATTTCAACTCACACCGCTACACCCAATGCTAAGGACCCAGTCCAGATCACCATGAGTCCTACCCATTCTGTCACAAGTCCCACCCTTATAACTGTAAGCCCTTCCACTTTTCTAGACCTTGCCACGCTCTCCAACCCCTCTGCAAACACAGACCCTCCCCTCCCAGGCATCGACCCCCTGTCCTGTAGCTATGCAGCCTCCACTTCCTGCACTCAGGCAGACCCCATAGCCCTCTGCACCTCCCACCCAAGTCCTACCTGTTCCAGTTGGGAACCACTCACAAGCCCTTCCCCAAAACTCCCAGAAGCCATCCATCAGAGCCCAAGTCCCCCTCCCTCACCCCTAGCCCCTGTGCCTCAGCATTCAGACCCTAGAGTGGCCAGGGCTGCCCAGGCCCCAGTTCCAGGGGCAGCTGGAGGTGCTGGGGACAGGAAACTGGAAGAGGCACTGGGGGCCCTAATGGCTGCCCTGGATGACTATCGTGGCCAGTTTCCTGAGCTGCAGGGCCTGGAGCAGGAGGTGACCCGGCTGGAGAGTCTGCTTATGGTGAGGAGGGCTGGGCTGGTTTGCGGCAGCGCAGGGAGGGCAGCCAGGCAGGGGCCACAGCTCTGACGCCCTTCACAACCCCAGCAGAGACAAGGCCTGACTCGCAGCCGGACCTCCAGTCTTAGCATCACTGTGGAGCATGCCCTGGAGAGCTTCAGCTTCCTCAATGAAGATGAAGATAATGACAGTCCTGGGGACAGGTGAGAGAGGCTAGGAGCGGGGGAAGAGGGAAGGTGAGTAGCAGGTGAAGGAGAAAGACGAGAAAGGGGAACAGGTGAGGTGAGGCCAGGGGGAGCATGTAAAGAGAGCAGTAAGATGGGTGGTGGGCTCGAGGGAGGTGGGTGGGAGGGGATGGACTTGCTGGCGGGTACATCTGTGTTCACCCTTCCCATGTACCCCTCGTGTGTCCTTGTTGCTCATGTTTTCAATCCCATCTGTATCCCCAGTGCTTCTGGTCACCTTCCTCCTCATCCCTGCAGTGTCTGCCTCCTCCGTCGGTCCCCACCAGCTCCTGAGCCTCCAGCTCCTCCTCTCTTCCTTGGCCTCACCTTGAACCTACCCTGTGAACGAGCCTTTACTGTGCCTCCCCATGCATCCTGTGCCCCCCAGCATCAACCCCCTCTGTCTGGACCCCAGCTTTCCCAGAGACCCTGGCCCCTTGGCTCTTTGTCCCAGAGTGGCCTTTGCCGATTCCCAGTTGAAGGTCATGCCCGGCCCCGCCTCCCTCCGCTGCTGCCCAGGTTATGGCCCCGTGCCCTGCGCCCCTTGGGCCGCAACCCCTTGCAGTCCACATTGCGTAGACCATCCCGCCTGCAACCCTACTCCCGCCCATCCAAGCCCCGGCGGCCCCAGAGGTCCCAGCAGTCCTAGCTGGAGGTAGCCCTGGGCAGACAGGCTCTGGAGACCCCTGCTACCACCTGCTGGTCCCAGCCCTTTCCTCTTTCTGGAAGTCCTCCGTGAACTTACCCATTGTCTGTTGTTTGTGCCTGATGTGTTCTTCTGTTCTGGGATGGGGGGAACTTAATAAAAATACTCTGGTGACCAGATGATGATGTGTGCTCCTGGGGCGGTTGACCCCATTTTTCTCTCAGGCCCCCAAACAGCCCGGAGCCTGGGGCTGAGGACAGCCTCGACTCACCTAGTGCCCGACCCCTCAGCACGGAGTGTCCAGCTCTGGACACTGCCTTGGTCCAGCACCTGTACCACTGCAGCCGCCTCCTGCTGGTGAGGCTAGTGGTATTTCCCCACCCTTCCCTTGTAGCCCCTTCCCCCAGGGAGCCCTACACTTCAATCCTGGCCCTCCACACCTCCTCTGAGTTCCACTCCCCAATGTCCCAGGGCCTGGCTCTTGCTGAATGGAACACCTCCCACACTCTGGCTCCCCCAAGTCTCTCCCGATGCATGCAGGGACTTGTAGTCCCTGGTCTCCACCCTCTCTAAGCTCTGTCTTGAGGTCTGAGCTACTTGGCCACCCCTATTCTCCAGAAACTGGGCACATTTGGGCCCCTGCGCTGCCAGGAGGCATGGGCCCTGGAGCGGCTACTGCGGGAGGCCCGAGTGCTCGAAGCAGTATGTGAGCTTAGCAGGCGATGGGAAATCCCTGCCACCTCTGCCCAGGAAGGTAAAAGCTGTGTGGGCTCTGGCTCGTGTCTGCCCCAAAGTTCCTCCCTTGCCTTATCCCACCTACGCGCCTGTCTCCCCACCGGCCCGTTCTGTTGCTGACAGTTTCCTGCACCTCCTCACAGTGGTGCAGTTCTCGGCCTCCCGGCCCGGCTTCCTGACCTTCTGGGACCAATGTACAGAGGGACTCAGCCCCTTCATCTGCCCTGTGGAGCGGGTGCTCCTCACCTTCTGCAATCAGTACAGCGCCCGTCTCTCCCTGCGCCAGCCAGGCTTAGCCGAGGCTGGTGAGTGGGCTGCCTACCTGCCCCCTCTGCTCTCCTTTCTCAGATCCCCAGTGATGGGACCTCAGGGAAAACCAGGTCAGCCCACAGAGACATGCTGAGATGAGCGCTGGGAAGAAACATCGAAGGCTCATGCCTCAGCACAAAAGGGCCCAGATTGGACCCTTTTGTGCTGGGTCCCTGGACCTGCGCATGGGGTGGGAGCACTCTTCCCTCTAAGGACCCAGGTCCATCCACACTCTGAGACCTGCGGCACTGCCTCCCACAGTGTGTGTCAAGTTCCTGGAGGATGCCCTGGGGCAGAAGCTGCCCCGGAGGCCCCAGTCAGGCCCTGGAGAGCAGCTCACCGTCTTCCAGTTCTGGAGTTACGTCGAAGCCTTGGACAGCTCCTCCATGGAGGCCTATGTGACCGAGACTGCCGAGGAGGGTGAGGCAGTAGCCCTGGTCACAAAGTGGCCCGATGCTATGGGTGGGTCTGAAGGTGTGAATTCAGGACCTGAAGGTACAAAAGAACCCACCCTGGGAGGCTCTTTGCCCTGCCAGCTTGTTCCAACTGACACCCCCCTGCCCGGCTTCCTTCTTTCAGTGTTACTGGTGCGGAATCTGAACTCAGATGACCAGGCTGTTGTGCTGAAAGCCCTGAGGTTGGCACCTGAGGGGCGGCTTCGAAGTGATGGGCTCCGGGCCCTCAGCTCCCTGCTTGTCCATGGCAACAACAAGGTCATGGCTGCTGTCAGCACTCAGCTCCGGAGCCTGTCACTGGGCCCTGCCTTCCGGGAAAGGGTAAGAGTCGGGCAGGGCTCCCTGAGGGCAAAGGCTGGGGTCCCAGGCTCCCAGTGTCTGGCTAAGTCTGCCCTCCCACCCTTAACCAGGCCCTACTCTGCTTCCTGGACCAGCTCGAGGATGAGGATGTGCAGACGAGAGTGGCTGGCTGCTTGGCCCTGGGCTGCATCAAGGTGACCCCTTTCTCTCCCCTCCCAGCTCCCCAAGCCCTGGGTCCTGAGCCCTTCTCACCTGCTCCACTGGGCCCACCTCAATGCTCTCTCCCCCGGTAGGCTCCTGAAGGCATTGAGCCCCTGGTGTACCTGTGCCAAACGGACACAGAAGCCGTGAGGGAAGCAGCTCGGCAGAGTCTGCAGCAATGCGGTGAGACTGGGGAATGGGAGATATGGGTCAAGTTGAGTTCTATGACATTTTGGCTGCTGGGAATAGGGGTGAGATGGGGTCAGGGGTGGGAGGGCCAGGGCGGGGCTAGGGCCTCTCCTGACCCCATCTTTATCCATTACAGGGGAAGAGGGACAGTCTGCCCATCGACGGCTGGAGGAGTCACTGGATGCCCTACCCCGCATCTTCGGGCCCGGCAGCATGGCCAGCACGGCATTTTAAACTCCCCACCCACCAGCCCCCAGTGCCCCTTCCCCCCACTTTCAGGGCTTACCAGGCACTGGCAGGGAGGGTGAGGGCTGGCTCCAGACACTCCTCCCTCACAGATTCCTATCAATGAAAATCTAATATATTCTCCTTTTGTCCTCGGGGTGGGTAGAGTCAGTGCCGCAGTCAAGTGCCTCCCAGCCTCGGCTCAGCACACTTGCCATAGATCGGTGTCCCGGGCCTGGCCGTCCTGCCTCTGCCCTGCCACGTCCCTTGGTTTTGTATTTTATTTACAGAGTTTTACAGAAAATAAAAAAGCAAAATGCCTTTCCTACATAGCCTGGACTGGTGCACTACTGACCTTCTGCTCCAGCACACTCTGGCTGTGGCCCTGACAGTAGTGTGTCCACACTCCAACTGTGACAATGCCATGTGCTTTTGCCCTGGAAATCCAGATGGAAGAGAGCCCAGAGGCTGGAACTGGGCTTGGAAAAGAGGGCAGAGGAAGAGGGTGGTGGAGTGTTGCTGAGGAGGCCCGGCCTGCAGGTGGGTGTACCCTGGGCCTGGAAGCTGTGGGCCTAGACTGGAGCCAAACTGTGGAGTTGGCCTAGAGAAGGCCCAAAGGGTGCCAGTCCTGGGAGTGGCTCCCTAGCCGCCAGCTCACTTGGCCAGGAGGCAAAGAGGAAGCAGGCAGGAAAAGGTGTGGTGGTGGCTGGAGCTTCTGGCCACCAGGGGGCAGCAGAACCCCGTCAGGGAATGCCAGGCTTCTGGGTCTTCGCCTCAGCCCAGGCAGCTTCCTACAGAAGGCGCTGAGCACGAGGAGCTCCTCGAGCACTGGGTAGTTGAGAGGAGATTCTTGCAGAGGCGAAGAGCTGGGGCCTGGGAGGCAGGAGACCCGGATGGCTGCCCTGTGACTCTAAACAGAAAGTCCCTCCTCTCCCTGAGCCACCTCCTCTCTGTAATAACAAACCTGACTAAACCCTGTGACCTCCCCACAGCTGGTAGACTTGTGCTGCTTCAGGAAAGAGGGCTCCAGGGAGAGGGCTCACGTGAGTTTATTAACCCCAGAAAGTTAAGTGTTCAATGGGAGGAACCTGAGGGTAGGGGGGGACTTCAGCATGGCAGGCCTGTTCTAGGGAGGGCCCGAGGGAGGCCCACACTCAAGGCTGGAGAAACAGGTCTTCCACCCTTCCCCTCTCCCTCCAGAGACATATCAATGGAGACAGTGCAAGGGCAGGGCCTTCCCCACTCCCTGAGCCCACTCTGGCGTCCCAGTACCTGTGGCTGTAGCACAGCAGCGTGACACCCTGGGGGGAGTCTGTCCCTGCACTCAGGTAGAGCCAATGAGATGCCAACAGTCCCCCCTGGGGGGTGACCCAGATCCCCAGAGAGCCCTGCCCCCCTGTGTTTTAGAGCTGTGTATGAAGAGGTTTGGCCGGGCCCTTAACCACCTGCTGGGGAAGCCAAGCTGAGCAGAAAAAAAAACGGTAACAGGAAGGAGCACAGGAAACACCTGTGTGTGGATGCAGGTGGCTCATTCCAGTTGGGTGGGGGCAGGCTGACAGCCCTCAGCGCATCGGCACAGCGCGGTGCTCCCTCTGTGACTGTGACGGGTGGCATGGGAGGGATAGTGTAGCTCAGTTTTGGGGTGGTCGGCTGGAGTGGTAGGGGAGGGGAAGGCAAACAAACGATAGAGACCAAGCCAGCACCCAAAGCCGGCCACAGCCTGGGCCTGCCGCAGGGGCCCCTGCATCAGGGTTGCAGTCCCAGAACCACCCCTAGGAGGCCCTCAGGCCTGAGGCCCCACAAGAGGTCCCCTAGTAGGGCAGGACTGTCCACTGACATCCAAAGCGTGGCCTGTGTGGCGGGGAAAGAGGAAGTGAACACTGGCTGACCAGGTCCTGCGAAAGTGCAGGCGGGGGTGACTGGACTGGCACAAGCTCATGGCTTAACCCACAGGAGGAGACGGGGCCTGGGCAAGAAGTGTAGGATGGGAAAATGTCCCAGCCAGGGGTCAACCGGGACTGTCATTGGAAGTCTGAGTGGCTCTACATCTCTGCATTCCAATTCTGGGAAGGGATAAGGTACCTACCTCTGTCCTCTACAAGGAGAGTCCTGAATCCCGAGCCTCGTATTCAGCTCTAGGTGAAGGTGGATATGAAGGTCAGAGTGGGCAGGAGCTAGAATTAGGGCACTGTGAGGTACAGCTGAAGGACTGTCAAGGCCAAGACAAAAAGAGCCTCGGGCCTTTGCCCCACTAACCCTACCCAGCTCAGAGCAGTGTGAACCAACCCCAGGACAGCCACTCAACCCCTCTCCATCAGTGACTTGAAGTCAGGCTGGATGGCCTCCTATACCCTGGCTCAGGCCCATGTCTGTGAGATGGTGGGGGGCAGGGAGAGCCCTTGTCCTCCCTCCTGTACACCCTGCCCTCCCCCAACACACATAGCCTCACATAGGTCTTCCCACAGGGCAAAGCTCCTCCCAGCACACCTCCCATCTCCTACCCCGCTGTCACACAGGTTTGGGGAGGCACTCACTCCCACGACTCTGGACAATTGAGAGCCTGCTGCCTCCAGTGATGGGAGGTTGATGACACCATCGGGAGTCAAATGCACCAGAGCAGGGAAAGCCTGTCCCCAGCTGTCCTGTGGAGCCTGTGCCAGCCTCTTGAGGGGACAGAAGGAAGTGGGCCTCCAAGTTCTGTGACACACTGAGAAGCACCCCATCAATCAAGTCCATCAAGGCCACAGCCATGCCTTGGCCACCATCGTTGGGGGTCTCCCCAGAAGAAACTAATAAGCATGCACTGCAAAAAAAGGGACCAGGCTGAGGTAGTCCAGAATACAATTTATTATGTTGGTGGTCCCTGGAGGCTCCCCCGACTCCCCTCTTTTCCTTTTGCCCTCTTCTAACCTTACCTTTCCTCCAGTCTCCCACTCTTCTTCCTCATGTATTCCACGCTGCAGAGAACCAAAAAAAAGAAGAAAAAAAAAAAAAAAGCATGTTGGTAAATGCAAAGAAGCAGATGGGTTGGCACGTGGGAAGAGAACTGCTTCTTTGTCTCGCCTACAGAGCGGGGGTGACTTCCTTGTGTGCTCCTGCCTGGTGTGTGGGTACAATCTGCTGAACCCTAGGCATATGACATGCTCCCCCCAACCCCAAACAGCCCTGGAGTGCCCTATTTAGGCCATCCATCACCCATGGACAGAAGGCTCTTGGCTTGGCTGCCAGACCTGGCTCTTCTGGGCCTACATAATACCGAAGGGTGAGCTTGGGAAGGACTCCCGGGCCTATACAAACAGCTCAGGAAGAACATCTATCATTTGGAAAAGAAGACTGTCATTGACCTGCGAGAAGGGGCCTCTTGTTTCAGAAGGCTGCAATGGGGTGTGCAATGGGGTCACAGTTTAAGTTTAATGTCAATGGTCACGTCTCACTTATCTCTGAAGACACCCAGGGCATATGGATCTTCAATAAGTACTGACTTGGAGCAGCTGAATAAGCAGATGAATTGCCATGCTAACACCAACGTTTCTAGCTATTTCCTCTGAATCTCCTTACAACTTTCTCCTCCACCTCCTCCTCAGGCATCCTCTTATAAACATCACTCCACAGGATTCCATTCTAGGCCCTTTTCTCCTCTCTTTTGAAACGCACTCCCTGAACCACCTCATCCATTTCTCTGGCTTCCATCTATATGCTGAGGCTGTATGCCAGTGATTCACACGGCTCTCTCACCTCCCGACCCCCATATCCAACTGCTGACTGGACACCTTTTGAACAGCATTCTCAAAATCAAACTTATCTCAAAACCTGTTTCTCCTCCAGAACTTCTGGAGAAAGTACTCAGGTACTCAGGCCACACAACTGGGCCTTACCCTTGACTCTTTCCCTGTCCCCTCTTCCAGCCATCAGAATCTTCTCAATTAAATGCCCTAAATATTTCTAAATTCTGTCTGCTTCTCTTTATCCCCATTGGCACCACTCAGTTTCAGGACATATTGACCTGTCTCCCAAACAATAAAACTGCCCCCTCACAGGCTCCCTGCCTCTGATCTTGCCCTTCTTCCGTCCATTCTCCATGGTGCAAAGTGATTTCTAAAAACATAAACCCACCACTACAGTTTCTCTTTCTCTTAGGGAAAATTCCAGCTCCCTCAACCTGGCTCACGAAGGCTTTTAAGTGTGTTCCTCTCTCCAGCCTCACTTCTGCCACCTAACTTCTCAGTCTGCACTGGACCTCACCAAACCACCCGCAGGGCTTGCTTGCCCCTCTGTGGTACACTCTTCCCACTCCTCATCTTGCCTTGCTAATGCCTGGTTACCTGATAGGCTTCAACCTAGACATCACAAATTTCTTCAGGAAGCTTCCCTTCCACTGGGCTCCTGTCACAGAAGCATGCATTTCCCCTAGTACAGTACTAGGGGAATCACACCCCATTGCAATTGCTCATTTACTTTGTACCCTCCAATATATACATCCACAAGTATTTTCTGACTAGTCTACTAGGTAACAGGTACCACCCAAGTCTGCAAAAGATGATTGGTGCCTTGCTTGTAGAGCTCGGTCCAAGTGTTTTGTTTTGTTTTTAAACAGCTTTATTGAGATTTAGTCCACGTACCATGCAATTCACCCATTTAAAATGTACAATTCAGTAGTGGCTTTTAGTGTATTTACAGAGTTGTGCAATCATCACAATCAATTTTAGAGATTTCATCAACCCCAAAAGAAACTTGGCACTCCTTAGGTATTATCCCTGGGAACTCTACATCCCCTTCCCTTTCCCGGCCCCCAGCCCCCGAGGCAACCACTAATCTACTGTAACCACAGATCCTATAGATTTGTCTATTCTGACATTTCTTTTTTTTTTTTTTTTTTGGCCGCACCACGCAGCATGTGGGATCTTAGTTCCCCGACCGGGGATCGAACCCGCACCCCCTGCAGTGGAAGTGTGGACTCTTAACCACTGGACCGCCAGGGAAGTCCCTGGATGTTTCTTATAAATGAAATCAGGTTAGGTCTTTCCAACTTACCCGATTGTAAGATTCACCTGAGAACTTCCGTGGAGATTCAAATTCAGAGACCAGGGAATCTGTATTTTAAACACGTGCTCCAGGCAGTTCTCTATTTAATCAGGCTGCATCTGCCTTTACTGTCCCCAGCAAAAGTGGGTCAAGAAATAGCTTTTGATGAATACTGCTAAAACTTAACACGATCTGAAAACATTTTGAACATGAAAGGACAGTGTATGTTTAATGCAGAAAAAGCCTGGATACTCAAAATACCCCCCGGAGTCCCCCATGAAACATAGCTCTTTAGAACGCACTTTTACTGGGACTTCCCTGGTAGTGCAGTGGTTAAGAATCCGCCTGCCAATGCAGGGGACACGGTTCGAGCCCTTGTCAAGGAAGATCCCACATGCTGTGGAGCAACTAAGCCCGTGCGCCATAACTACTGAGCCTGTGCTCTAGAGTCCGCGTGACACAACTACTGAAGCCCGCGCGCCTACAGCCCGTGCTCCGCAGCAAGAGAAGCCACCGCGATGAGAAGCCCACACACCGCAACAGAGAGTAGCCCCGCTCGCTGCAACTAGAGAAAGCCCGTGCGCAGCAACGAAGACCCAATGCAGCCAAAATATAAATAAATTAATTAATTATTTTAAAAATGCACTTTTACCACGGGGATCTCAAATAAGGAATGGAATGGAAGCCTGAGCAGGGGACAATATAGGGAGGGAGAACTGAGATCAGACCAGTGGAGGCGGCAAGCAAGTTGCATCCACAGGGGCCAGAGGGGGCAGTTAGAAAGGGGCTTGTGGAGTGGCTGACGAGTTTGGGATTTACCCCCAGGACACTGGGGAGTCATCCATGGGCTTGAAGCAGGGGAATTTTGTGATCACATCTGTGCTTTGGAAAGGTCGCTTTGGCAGTTGTGTGGAGGGAGGAAGCGGGGAGCAGTGAGGAGTCTGCTGCTGTGGTCAAAGTGACGGTGCCCGAGCCAGGATGGAGGCAGTGGACACAGAGAGGAGGTTAGAGCGAAGAGATGTTCTGAAGGTAGAATGGACAGGATTTGGAGATTGATGGGATGTGGGAGATGAGAAAATGAAGCTCAGGTTTCTGGCCTGTGTGGTGGATGGGTTGTGGCATCTTTCACTGAAAAGGGGGAGCCCTAGAGAAGCAAATTGGGAAGAGAGTGACAAGGCTCATAAGGGTGGCCTGGGAGCCATCCAGGAGGAAGTGTCCAGAAAGAAGCTAGATACGTAGATCTGGGCAAGAAAAGAAGGGTGTAGGCTAGAGGCAGAACTTTGAGAGTCCTCCTTGCTTTACTGATATCCAGTGACCAATCTGTTCCTCCCACACATGCAGCCCATGCCTTTTACTTGCTTCTCCATCCTTGACTTTTACCTACTAATGCTCATGAGGTTTAGTGTCTCCAGACTAATATAAGACAAAACATAAGGCCCTTGAGGACTAGGGACATCATCTCTCTCCAGTATTACCCTAGCCTTGAGCATAGACCTGGGCATCGAGCAGTTATTCAGGTTACAGATTAATAAGTCATGATTCCAAATACCTCTGCTATCTGCTTTCCAAATGGCTGGAATTTCCCCCGTTAAAGCCCTTCCTGGGACTTCCCAGGCAGTCCAATGGTTAAGACTCCGCGCTTCCAATGCAGGGGGCGCAG
Source organism: Eubalaena glacialis (assembly GCF_028564815.1). NCBI lineage: Eukaryota > Metazoa > Chordata > Mammalia > Artiodactyla > Balaenidae > Eubalaena > Eubalaena glacialis. The sequence continues at coordinate 19,302,602 of NC_083733.1, read as the reverse complement.
GTTCAATCCTTTGTCAGAGAACTAAGATCCTACATGCTGCATGGTGCACACCCCCAAAATAAAATAAATAATAAAATAAAATAAAATTATGTTTTAAAACAACCTCTTCCTTTGGGTTAAGGCAATAGTGTCCAACTTGCATTAGAGGGCAGACACCTTTTTACCCTTAAACAAATCACATAAAATTCGGAGAAGGGGGAGAAAATGAGGGAGCAGAGAGGCCCAGAGCCTGCCTGATAGACCTCCCTTCCTCTTCCCCCTCCCAAGCAGCCCCTGAGCTAAAGCATCATGTCCAGAGGATCCCTATAAAAATGGAAATGCTACCGAACAGTGAGAAGCCCTGAGCAGCCAGTGAAAGAACAGGAAGAGAGAGGGTGGGGCTGGAAGATCTGAGTACTCATTCTGGTTTTGCCAAGTTACTGGACGACTCTGAGCAAGTCACTTCATTTCTAGAGCTTAGGACAAAACTGTGGCTGGCTCTTCAAAAAGAACTGTGAACATCAGTTGAAAGGGCAGGCATGAAGGTGTTTTGCAAAGTGAAAAGTGTAAAGATTAGATGGAGTATTTAAGGGTGATCAATGCATACCTGAAAAATGCAGGTAAGAGCACAGAGAACAAAAGTGACCTACTTCTCAAATGTGAGATGTAGGCCCAGGCAAAGTCCTTCTTTAGACTTTAGAGAGCAGTAGTTTGAGCTGAGAGGTAAAAAATAAACAGGGTTTTTACAGGGGTCTGAAGAAAGCAGACATCAATAAGGAAAAAAATTCCTGTGGTCTGGGTAGGAGATGATGTAGAAGGGCAGGTCTTTAAAATTTAGGAGAAAGTGGTTGGCCTTGGCAGCTGACATTGAAAGCTTTCCAAACATCTTATAAGGTTTAGTATCACTACACCCTAGTTCAAAAGTATGGGATGACTTGCTGTCCCTCCAACACTCTTCTACCCTTTTATGTCCTTGATTATGGCTCTTCACCTTACACACCTTTGCCTTGTTAATGCCTTCTGATCCTTTAACACCCAGTTGAAATGAGATACTCCTGGGGAATGATTTGCTCCTTTATCTATGAGTTCATTTCTTCTCATTATAACAATTAATGCATTAATTGTTTTTTGGTTTTGTTTTCTAAATTTTGAGTTTAAGGGCAGGAAACACATCTTGGGTCATCTTTGTATCCCCAGTGCCTAGAAAGGGAGCTGAACACAGCTGGTACTCAATAAATCTTTGCTGAATTGGAATATATCTCACACATGTCCTCAACAGACACAGAGAAATGGGAGTGTTCAGGTGTAGCTTCAGGTCTTACCCCCAAAGTGGGCAGGAAGAGTCTTGCCCATTGTTACTTAGAAAATCAGCACATTTCTCCTCCATTTGTTGATTCTCTTGCTTAATGAGTTCCAAAAAACACATAAATGATCAAGATTATTGCAAGCTTTACCTGGGGGCAATAGTGGGAGCTAAGGAAGATGTTGGAAATAGAATTGTTCTCCTGAGAATTACAGCACAAAGTACACTTTTCTTAGAAAGAATGGCTTCCAGGCCAAGGAACGCTTAGTCAGTAAGTAATTCTATTAATTAATCTAGAAAGACCATGTCCATCAGAAGGTAGATTTGGGAGTGAGGGTAGGTTACTAAGACGCATAAAAATAAAAGAAATAATAATGATCGTTTACATTTATTATATGATTACTGGTGCCTAGAACTATGCCTAAAGTTTTACTTGCATTTTCTCATTCAGTCCTTAGTAAAGTACAATTATCATCCCATCTTATGGAGAAGAAACCTGCAGTTGAGTTGTTACTAATTCACCCAAGATCACACAGCTAATAAGGAGCCAAGACAAGATTCAAATGCCAGACAATCTGACTCCAGCATCAGAGAGGATGATATTAAACACTTAAGTTATATAAATTACATCTCAACCTAATGAACTGCTTACCAAAGCTTTCTAGTAATATGGCTTCCCAGGAGGCTCTCCTATAGGGACAGAATATGCCTTTTGCCAGCATGTGAGCACCAGTCCACTTCCCAGTTAGTCACTTGGCTTATCCATCAAGCTCCTGTGCACCTGATGAGTCCCTAAGGAAGGAATCCACTCTCGAGGCTGAGGGCCAGATCCTAGAACGTGGTGACTTCACCAATACTATGTGGTAAGCTGACAGCCTTCTGCTGATAATGCCCTGAACTCCTGTGGACTACAAACCTGAGATAGTCCATGGGAAGAACACTTCCTTAAATCACTTGGTGCTTTTAAGTCACCACAGTTCTCGTTGGTGACGCAGTCTGGGATAGTACTGCAGGGAACAAACCTGTCCTTATTTTTATCATCCCAACTGTTCCACAGGCTCTCATCATATTACTTTTCCTTCTCACCTTGTTTCTGTCCAGCATGAAACAGCCTATCCTGTTGGTTTGGCTTTCCGTTTCTTGGTCTTTGGGGCCAATTTCATGAAGTAGGACACATCACCATTTCCTGCAAGAAGAAAACATTTCCTTTTGTTCCTTCCTAGTGATCCTCAGCGTTCTCTCAGCCATGTAAGAGCAGCATATGGGAATCTTTGTCTTCAGAGAGCCCGCTCCAAGGCCACTTGGACCCCATTCCTGGCTTCTAACTGATGCCTCAGAGGTCATATAGTTGTAATTATAGTTGATATAATATAAATATAGTAGTTGTCTTAGTCCATTCAGGCTGCTATAACAAAATACCACTGACTAGGTGGCTTATAAACAGCAGATGTTTACTGTTCACAGTTCTGGAGGCTGGAAAATCTGAGGTCAAGGCACCAACATGGTCATATTCTGGTGAAGGCCCTTTTCCTGGTTCATAGCTGTGCCTTCTTGCCATGTCCTCACATGGTGGAAGGGGCTAGGATCTCTATGAAACTTCTTTTATAAGGCACTAGCCCCATTTATGAGGGTTCCGCCCTCAGGACTTAAGCACCTCCCAAAGGCCCCACTTACTAATACCATCACATCTAGCATTAGGATTTCAACATATGAATTTTGGGGAGGACACAAATATTCAGACCTTAGCAGTTGTAAATATAATTGTAAATACAGTTGAGGGTTTTTGCCATCTAAATACATTGCCTTGGACTTCCTTGGTGGTCCAGTGGGTAAGACTCTGCGCTCCCAATGCACGGGACCCGGATTCCATCCCTGGTTGGGGAACTAGATCCTGTATGCATGCCACAACTAAGAGTCCGCATGCCGCAACTAAAAAAGATCCTGCATGCCGCAACTAAGACTGGGCGCAGCCAAACTAAATAAATCAATCAATAAATACATTGCCTTATATTTATCCACATGAATGCTTTAGAGGTGTGGAGAAAAGGGAACCCTCTTGCACTGTTCATGGGAATGTAAATTGATACAGCCACTATGGAGAACAGTATGGAGTTTCCTTAAAGAACTAAAAATAGAATTACCATATGACCCAGCAATCCCACTACTGGGCATATACCCAGAGAAAACCATAATTCAAAAAGACACATGCATCCCAATGTTCATTGCAGCACTATTTACAATAGCCAGGTCATGGAAGCAACCTAAATGCCCATCGACAGATGAATGGATAAAGAAGATGTGGTACATAGATACAATGGAATATTACTCAGCCATAAAAAGGAACGAAATTGGGTCATTTGTAGAGACGTGGATGGATCTAGAGACTGTCACACAGAGTGAAGTAAGTCAGAAAGAGAAAACAAATATCGTATATTAACGCATATATGTGGAACCTAGAAAATGGTACAGATGAACCAGTTTGCCGAGCAGAAATGGAGACACAGAAGTAGAGAAAAAACATATGGACACCAAGGGGGGAAAGCGGGTGGGGCGGGAGGTTGTGGGGTGATGAAGTAGGAGATTGGGATTGACATGTATACACTGATGTGGATAAAATGGATGACTAATAAGAAAAATAAATAAATAAATAAACATAAAAAAAGAAGACATTCTTTTTTTAAAAAATAAATTTATGTATTTATTTATTTTTATTTTTGGCTGCGTCGGGCCTTTGTTGCTGCACGCGGGCTTCCTCTAGTTGTCGCGAGCGGGGGCTACTCTTCATTGCGGTGCGTGGGCTTCTTATTGCGGTGGCTTCTCTTTGTTGAGGAGCACGGGCTCTAGGTGTGCCGGCTTCAGTAGTTGTGGCTCACGGGCTCTAGAGCGCAGGCTCAGTAGTTGTGGCGCACGAGCTTAGCTGCTCCGCGGCATGTAGGATCTTCCCGGACCAAGGCTTAAACCCATGTCCCTGCATTGGCAGGCAGATTCTTAACCACTGCGCCACCAGGGACGTTCTAGAAGACACTCTTGAAGCTTAAAGATAAGATGGTTTGAGGCAAGGTCTTAGAGAAAGCGAATTAGTCAGATTATTAAAGATACCAGAAAGAAAAGAAGCTAAGCATTAAAGTGTAAGTCAGCTTTGTTTCCAGTACATAGTTCCTAAGTATACCAGGAGCTGTTTGGAGTGGAGGGCTGAAAAAAATGCAAAATGCAAATATTCCAGAGGTGTCTGGTAATTTTTCTCTAAGTTTGCCTTTTCTTTATGCTTGAGTCCTCAGGTGTTCATAAGAGACTACTGGAATAACTTGGTTTCTAGAAAAAGGGGTCACATGTAAATTTTCCAGATACTTCACACATTTCTGGAATAGTAAATAATCACATAAGGCAAGTACCTATTACTAGAAATCAGAAAACTTGGGTGTTGGTGCTGAGAAACCAAATTATCCCTTTTCTTCATGTCTGTACCCAAGCAGCTGAATGTTGCTTAGAGAAAAACCGCATACTGGGCCACCTGGTTTAACTTTAAACTCATGATCACAAACTTCAAATGGGTACCCGATACCACCAAGGCAGTCCCACTAGGAAAACTGCAAGCTTGCTTTCTCTCTCCCCTGCATTTGCACTCATCTTCACCCTTGTTACCCTAATTTCCACAGTGGAAGCATCCTGTTCCTATCCAAGGTCAATCCTCCCAGTTTCCTTATATCCTCCCATGAATTTCACCCTGATTTAAGTCAAGCAAGGGAATTCCCTGGCAGTCCAGTGGTTAAGCTCTTTCACTCCTGTGGGCGTGGGTTCGATCCCTGGTCAGGGAACTAAGGTCCTGCAAGCCCTGTGGCGCAGCAAAAAAAAAAAAAAAAAGTCAAGCAAGGCTTCGCTTTCCTGTATCACTCCCAATGACAAATAAACATGCTCTAGAACCCTTTCATCTTTTAAAACATGCTCTAGAATTCTTTCATCCTCCCTTAACCCCATATCCTTCCACATTTATCCCTGAATTTCTTTGCTCCCTTCGCAGCTAAGCTTCTCTCATGTTGCCTATGTGTGCTGTCTCTATTTCCTCACTTTCCTGTTCACTCTTCAACCCATTCTAGTCAGGTCCACACCTCTGATTTACCAGCATGAATCAAGCCAAAGTCACCAATGATAATCTCATCTTCCAAGGTGACCAATTCAATATAGCCATGTCTCTGGCCCAAGTTTACCTCTCAGCAGCACTAAACACAGTTGACCATTCCCCTCCTACCTGAACCCTTCTCTGCCCTTGGATTCCAAATTCAACACTCTGTGGATTTCCTTCTGTCTTCCTGGCTGTTCCTTCTCAGTCTCCTTCTCCATTACCCTATCTCTAAATGCTGGAGTGCCTAGGATTTGGCCTTGGAACTTCTCTTCACTCTTTCCTCCAAGTCAGAGGTCTTATCAACTGACAGCCCCCACGTGCGGCTTAATCAGCTCATGCAGTTTTAAAACATCTGACTTAGTTGCCAACACTTGGAGATTTTACACAAAAAAACCCCCCAGATTTCCTTTAAAAAGAAAAAAACAAAATATCTGTCAACATTGGGCTAACATTCTCCTAATGGAACAATCAGCTCAATGGAGCAGAAGCTGCCCACTTGATGGGTCCGTTTGTTCTCCGTGATCTAAGGTAAGGGAGTTGAGAATACAGTCCTGAGTTAGATTCCCATAAGTATCAAAGACTGTCCTCCCTGAGCCACCAGAACATCGTCCAGTCAGTCTTCAGGGAATTTTACTGCTGGTTGGGTAGAGTCCGCAGGTGCATCTCAGGGAGGGGGAGGGGCGACCGCACTGTGAGGGGCTGAAGGACCCCGTCCACAGAGAGCTTAACAGCTCTCGGGCAAAAACAAGAAATGTAGGTTTTAAAATACACAATTACGCCGCTCCAAATACATAAAGTCCTTTTGGCAAAAGACTGCTATGATCGTGTAAAAGCATCAAGTCTGGCCTTCTTCTGGCCTCTCCGGGCTGAGATGGCCTGGGCACACCAGAAAGCCCTCGCCCTCTTCTCTCACACCCGGTATTAGGAGGCCCTCTTGTAGGGCGGAGAGATCCCCCAAAACCGCTGGGCAAGGACAGCCCTGCTCGCCGTGGCTCGCAGGCGCTGGATTGTTTCTGAGGAGCCGGGAGTGAGAAGGGACCCGCCCGGCCTTACCCGGTGGCGGGCTGCGGTGCGGCGCTCGGGGGGCGGGTCCGGCCCTGGTAGGGCGGAGACTGGGGCGGGGCCCCAGGCGGGGCCCCACCCAAGAACCGCCTCAGCCCCACCGCCTAGACCCGCGCGCGCTTCCTCCAAACACCCTCCCCCCCACCCCCTCCCTTACGGATTCAGAGCGGGTGACTGCAGCTAAGGAACCAGGTCAACCGGGCCGGGATCCTGGACCGCCCAGAGGCGACTGCCTCCGCCCAGGAAGCCCCACCCAGCGGGAGCCCGGACGTCGGGCTCCCTAAGAACCCACGCGCGACCGGTCGAGGGCGCGTGCGGCGTGACGCGACCCGCAGCGCGTCCCGTGACGCCATCGCGCCCGCTTTTGAAAGTTGGCGCCCGGGGCCGCCTCCCATGCTGCCCTGCGCCAACCCCTCCCCTCACCTTTCCTCCCCCGCCCTCCACTCGTCGCCCGACCGGCCCCCCCACCCGTCCCTTCCCTTATCAGCACCCGCGGCCCCGGCAGCGCCGACGCAGGCGCACTGCACCGCGCCGCCGCCATTTTGTGTCCGAGTCTGTGGAGCGATTAAACCGTGCGCGGAGCTGCTTCTTTGGCGGCAGCGGCGGCGGCGGTAGCCGGTGCGGGTGCGCGGAGCTGGCTGGGGACGCCGGGTGGCCGGAGCGGTGGAGCGGCGGCGGAGCGAGCGCTGCGGGGGGTGTGGCGCGGAGGTAAGGGGGCCCCGGGTGGAGGAGGTTTCGCGGGCCGCCTCTAGGTGTCACGATGGGGCCGCTCCGGTCGGCGCTGGCTGTAGCCCGGCGCCAGCGCCGCCGCCGGGGGGTGTTTGTCTCCCTCTACCGTCCCTGCTGCGGCGCGGCCGCCGCCATTGCCCGTCGCCGCCGCGGCCCGGCCGCCCCCCCCCCTCCGCCCGCTCGCCCGCCCGCCCGGTCGCTCGCTAGGCCTCCCTCCTACGGCGCGCTAGGCCTCCGGCGGTGGCAGCGACAGAGGCCCGCGCGCTGGCGACTCCATTTTCCTTCCTTTGTCTCTGCCCTCGAGGCCGGCTCTTGGCCCGACCGATCACCCGGCCGCGGCCCGCCCTCTGCCCTCCGCCCCTCCCGCCATGGGTGGCCTCAGCCGAGAGGCGATCTCCGCTCCCCGGCTTCCGCGCCCGCCTCGCTCAAGTGTCGACACCCAGCCACCGCGCGCGCAGCCAGGTCTCCATGCAGTATGGGTGTCGGGCCCTTGCTGACGCCTCTCGGGCTGCCCATCCTCCAGCCTGCCCAGTCCCGGAACCTACCCTGCGGCCTTGCGAGCGTCCTCCGCCGCCCGGCTGCTCCGCGGTCGCTCCCAGTCCGCGCGTCGCCGCCGCTGGTCTCCGTCTCCACCGAGTGGCGCAGGCGGCGCTGCTGCGGCTGCGAGTAGAGGGACCCCAGAGCTGCCGAGAGCTCCCTCTGCAAGGCTGGCTGAGCTGCTCGCGCCTCGACGCCGCCTGAGCGGGCGGGGGGACGCGCGCTCGCCGCCCCCGCCGGGCCCCGCTGCGCCCCCAAACTAGCGCCCGGGCTCCTCGCCCGATCCGACCGGTGCGGCCCCCCCACGGTGGGCGGAAAGGACACGAGTTCCACAAGTTTTTCTCGAGCCAGGGTCGGATTCCCCTTGCAGTGATAGGAGCCTGACTTTGTGCGCTAAGAGATCTCAAAGGGATCAAAACTTAATTTCATTCTGATCTCAAGTGACGTGACAAATTCCTGAATTCGGGATTATGGGCTGGCTAAATTGGTTCAGGCAACTCTTGAGTTTCCGTCTCGCTTTAAAACGTCCTGACGCTAACTTACTACAGTGTTTAGTACCTGATGCTTTTAGGGTTCGGGGAAGGCAGTTTTGCCCCGGGATTGTGCAACCCGATCTAAAGCGCCAGTAGGGCAGAATGAATTTATTCTTGACTCCACTGGTAATTTGCCCATATGCTGAAATATGAGGGATGATGTTGTAATTGAATCCTGGGTCACTAGTTGCAGTTGGTTTATAAATATCTACGCGTAATGTAACCACTTTTTAGTAGCTGACTTCCTGCAGCCCTGAGTTCAGCAATAAGTAAACATTCGCATATGTAGCGTCTTCCTGCTTTCTTTGAGTTTAGATCAAATAGGAAAGTTAAAATTCCAGGTCCCCTTTAGGTGGCAAAAGAAGTTAAACAGGGAATGTATGTTAAATTTATTCTGTCCTTAAGTTATCTTGCATCATTAAAAAGCTTCCTGTCGAATTGCCAGTTTTTTCTTTTCCCTCAAATATTCTAGTACCTTAATACAACATCGTGCAGCACTTGATGTATCAACTGGGGTTGCTTTGGAGAGAGGAAAGTCTTGATTAAATAGCGGGGCGGGGAGGGGGAGTGGGGAGGCTATGTTAAGTTTATGAGGAAATTAAAACAGCCTGGTGCTAAGCAAAATTGACCGGTCTAATGTGTGTAATCTCAATCTGTAGAATTCTGCAGCAAATGCCTCCATAGGGGAGTATTTTCAACATTACTTTTTTGAACCCTACAAAAATGTTCTTTCTCCCTCTCCTCCATAATAAAGTTGCCCTAAGTAACTAAATGCAGTAGTGTTGATGGAGTGTCAGGTTTGAGAATAGAACCACGCTTAATTGTCTAATATATTGGTCCGTTTGTGTAATTTTTGGCATTCTTGTAATTTTCAGTTTTACTTTCCTTTTGAAATTGTGGATGGCAGGTGGCATGTTTTACTTATTAAAGTAAGGTCCACACGGGTTAAAATCCAGCGGGTCTGTAGTTGAGTCAGGAGGAAAGCTTGTTTTCCCGGTAGCACTGTGCTCCATAGACCATGTTTTGCTTCTTGATTTCAATTGTGCCATGTACAGCCATCAGCTTCTTGGTCTTACACATCGTTTATGTCTTTTTTTTTTTTTTTAAATACTCTATGTATGTATGTATGTGTATATGTATGGCTGTGTTGGGTCTTCCTTGCTGTGCGTGGGCTTTCTCTAGTTGTCGCGACCGAGGGCTACTCTTCGTTGCGGTGCGCAGGCTTCTTCTCATTGTGGTGGCTTCTCTTGTTGCGGAGCACAGGTTCTAGGTGTGTGGGCTCAGTAGTTGTGACACATGGGCTTAGTTGCTCCATGGCATGTGGGATCTTTCTGGACCAGAGCTCGAACCCGTGTCCCCTGCATTGGCAGGTGGACTCCTAACCACCGCGCCACCAGGGAAGTCCCGTTTATGTCGTTTTAATGGTATAGATCTTGTCCACAGAGTTGCTGTCCTTTAAGATTTCCTGTATGCCAGGATTCATACTTTGTTTGTTTGTTTGTTTTGGCTGCGCCGTGCACCATGCGGGATCTTAGTTTCCTGACCAGAGATAGAACCCAGAGATCTAACCCGTGCCCCCTGCATTGGGAGTGCAGAGTCTTTTTTTTTTTTTTTTTTTTTAAAGAGTCTTAACCACTGGACCGCCAGGGAAGTCCCCTTTGTTTTTATTGGAAAACTAAGTTTACAGAGAGAATAAATTGAGGACATAAGGTTACCCAAGGAAACTTAAATCGCTAGTATGAGGAAGATTACAACAGGAATGTTTACCTACCTAGGAAAATATTGCTTGTTTAAGAGTAGCTGGTAAACATAGGGAAATACTGCTTATTTAAGAGTAGCTGTAGGGCTTCCCTGGTGGCGCAGTGGTTGAGAGTCTGCCTGCCAATGCAGGGGACACGGGTTCGAGCCCTGGTCTGGGAAGATCCCACATGCCGTGGAGCAACTGGGCCCGTGAGCCACAACTACTGAGCCTGTGCGTCTGGAGCTTGTGCTCCGCAACAAGAGAGGCCGCGACAGTGAGAGGCCCGCGCACCGCGATGAAGAGTGGCCCCCACTTGCCACAACTAGAGAAAGCCCACGCACAGAAACGAAGACCCAACACAGCCAAAAATAAATAAATAAGTAAATAATAAAAAAAAAAAAAAAAGTAGCTGTAAAAGTTATCTTTAGGGATCCATTCAACCAACTTAAAATTTAGGAGCTATAAAAGTTATCCTTAATATGCATTCAAATTCTAAGAGCTTTAGGATTTTGCTTTAAAGGACATAGAAAAAAGGAGGGCACCCACCAAGGACTTCTCTGAGTGGCTTGGGGAGTTCCTTGGGAGTGGCAGAAGCCACCTGTGGCTGACTAGGGCCCTGAGGCAGAGTCTTGCAGAGTGGTGCCTGCTGTCAGAATGTTCCTCTAGAGGCTGGTTTTTTGCTTCAGGGATGCTACTGGCATCAAATTCACTCTACATTAACTACTTTATAGGCTCTATTTCATTTTTTTAAACCAGAAACCTAGTTGACCATCTGTCTAACTTTTTTACCTATCTTGATTTCAGATGACTAGAGGCTTTTTTGCCAAAAATTAGGTTCCTCTTCAAACAAGTAGGATTTGTCATAACTTAATGCTTTGAGAAAGAGTATACAGGTTTAGAAAGAACAATAATGGCAAGTAATGTATAACTTTGAAGACCATGGTTCACAATTAAATGTGTAGATTTGGTATACCATATTTGTTTTTTTTAAACATCCCCAGACTTTCTCTAGTTGTTGTCTTCAGATCTTCCCTGGCAGTACCTTTGTGCATTTTCTCAGTGTTTAGTATTTGAATGCAAAGATGTGGCATTGCGTATAGACTGCTAACATATACCTCAAGAATAGTGATTTTTCCACACTTGATCTTATTTTTAGTCACCCATCAATTTTCAGGGGCGTAAAATTTCATTCCTTTTTACGCATATTAGTGACAATATATGAACTCCAATACAAAAGTGTTTTGTGGACTAAATGCACTAATTCTCTTCTTAGGTTACAGAGAAGACTTTTCTTTAGCTTCATCTGGTAAAGTATTATATCAGTTTAGTTTTGTGGGCTTTAGTTATGAGATGGGTTCCCTCTTAATTGTACCTAATATGCCAACTTCTTTGGAAATGCGTAAATTTAGCTCTTTCATTTCATTTGGGAGTCCCCCCCCCCCCCCCCGCCAGGGAGTTAAGTACAACTCTACCATTGCCTGAAGCTTGACAGTCCATTTATTTGTATTTTAGGGAGAGAATTGTCAAGTAACAATATGACCTAACAGTATTTTATTATTTGTCTGAAAAGAGATATTTCATTGCTGTGCTTCTAGGATTTTCAAAGGTCAGTAGTGAAAGCTCCCCCCATAGTTATCTTTTTTTTTTTTTTAAGAAAGTAAATCTTTTTTTTTTTTTAATTTATTTATGGCTGTGTTGGGTCTTCGTTTCTGTGCGAGGGCTTTCTCTGGTTGTGGCAAGCGGGGGCCACTCTTCATCTCGGTGCGCGGGCCTCTCACTATCGCGGCCTCTCTTGTTGCGGAGCACAGGCTCCAGACGCGCAGGCTCAGTAATTGTGGCTCACGGGCCCAGCTGCTCCGCGGCACGTGGGATCTTCCCAGACCAGGGCTCGAACCTGTGTCCCCTGAATTGGCAGGCAGATTCTCAACCACTGCGCCACCAGGGAAGCCCCGTAGTTATCTTATTACGGGAAAAATACAGTCTTTACTTGTGGTTTAAACTAACTTAATCAGTAAAACCACTACTTGCTGAAGATAAGGAAATAAACTGTTAAAGGAGTATTACTGCATCTATAAGAATTAATTTTTTGGTAGTTTAACTGTATTTACATTATTTGGTTGCAAAGTCACAATGGGGTGCTATTTTGATGATCAGAAATCTTTAGTTCTTTATATATTTAGCAAATGTTTAAAAAAATAAGTGAAGGTTTTATTATTGACTTGATAGACATTTACAGCATGTCAATTAGTAATGTGACGTTTTAGCAAGTATATTGTTTCCCAATTTTATTAGTCTTCCTTTTGCCCTCATTTTGCTTTTCACACGGTATCTGCATTTGTGTGTGTTTGGTGTTCATAAAATGATTTGTGCTTCTATTTTAGAATGATCACAGACCTGGGGCCAAAGAACAAGATGCAGTAGTGGACAGATTGCTGACCAGAGGCTTGAGAGCTGAGTTCTGTCTTCCCTGCTCAAACTGACTTTGCAGCCACGGAGAGGTAAATGCTGTTTCCATTTCTTGGTCTTAAAAATAAGAGTAATAAGACCTTCCTGGGGTTGGAGGATTTGCTGGATCATTCTTGGGTATAGGAGATACAGGACAGTGGGTGATTGAGGGCATACAAGCTTTATATTCAGGCAGTACTCCATTTGAAACTCTGTGTGCACTGTTGTATACTAGCTGGGTGACACTGGGCAAATTACTTAACCTTTCTACTCCTACAGTCCTTATTTGTGAGAATAATACCAATTAAAGAGACTATGCTCGGAGTTGATGAGAATGTGTATAAAGCATCAAGTACCATTCTGAGTATGTACATAGAAAGACACAAGGATATGGTGGCTGCTTTTCTGTAGAAACCCAAAATACATTCCAAATGTACATTCCATTCAACCCAAATATACATTCCAAAATGTATATTTTGACTCTTGGCAAATGACCTCAAAAGTCCATGGCTTGTGGCAATTTGTAATTTTGATGAGGAACAGATGGAATCCTATTATTGGGGAAGCTGGTATCCTAGATAAAAATTGTCTCACTTAATTTGATTTAACCTAGCTGATAACCCATGTTTGCTTCGTAGTGTTACAGTCATTATAAATAATTTTTTAAAAAACATTTGAAAGGGTCACTTAAAATTTACTTTAGCCTACAATTTCTGCTATGAAATATAATGAACAGTATAGGGAACTTGAAACAGGCCTCTCATAAATGTCAGAGTCTACTAGGCTTTGGGATTTCATTAACAATAAAGTAGGGTTCTAGGTGTGAAAATTATCTCTTCTCAGGCTACCAGGAAAAACATCTTTCTTATCCCCTTCTAGGGGATAAGAATAATGTGAAAATAGTTTAATTGCACTTGTGTAATGGCGAAAAGGAGTGTAAAAGTGAGGGTTACAAATGCTGAGATTAGATAAGCTTATATGAATGAATCATCTAAATGACTATTAAGATTTTTCTTACAAGCTGTGCCTGGACAAATAGAGAGGAGGAAGGGAACAGGAGTGAAAGCTCTTCTCTTCTTCAACTCTCTGTTTTCCAAGTGGGCAGCTTGGTACCTCGATAGATATAAAGGACAAGATGTATGTGCTAGTATTCTGTCGCTCCGGAAATAACTTGTGCCCTGCAGGTTCTTTTAATGTTGACACGCAGTGCATACTAATGAGCTGCTGAAAAGAGAAACAATACTGATTTGAAAAGCTATTGAGAAAACTAGCCTTAAGAGTTTGGGGAATGGGGTTGTAAGAACATTTTGGTCACTTTTAAGTGTTATGACTAGTTTAATTGTTTAGATCCCTTGTTCTCAAACTGGGATATGAATACCCTTAGGGTACAAAGTGGTATGATTCCGGGGTACTTGACGCCACAAGATAAACATGACCCATCTTCTTGGAGCTTCAATTGTGCTCACTGAGGGGGCGGTGAGTTAAGTAATTTAACTGGTAAGTAATTACAAATTTTTTTACATTAAAGCAAATATATATTTTAGGAGAAGAATGTGAACTCTATGACTGTCTAAGATAACACAGGTCTTCAACAAAATAGGGTATGAGTGCTTGGGAGTGGGAAGCCCTATTTGTATAGGTACTACAGTGCAAACATTTGAGAAGCAGTACTTTTGAGCTATGTAACAGCTCTACCATCCAGCTCCTTACTTTGTCCCCTGTAGTATCTACTGTGGACTATAGAAGTTAAATTGTATTAAATGGAGCTTGTTTGCTTGTATGCATGTTCCTACACATGCCCAACATGCACAAGAGCTCTGTGCAGATTGGTAGACAGTTCTAGATGGCTGGACCAAGTCATCAAGACCATTCCAATGATATAAGAATTATAATTTAAAAGAAAAGCAGCAGCAGTGAGCAAAATCAGGTCTAAAACTGTAAATTCTATAAAACAGAATTTTGAAAACAAATGTCACATTAACTCGAGCATAATTAACAATTTATACTGGTTTTTGTACCCGCCCCCCCGCCCCCATTCACGTTAGTCAGAGTCATAATAAAATGGCTAAATCCTAAGCTATAGACCTTATGACTCCTAAAATAATTATTTGAAAGCATCTATTCTTAACTGTTTTGTGTGTTTTACAATCTCTAAGTATTGTTACTAGAGTATTGCTCTTAATGTATATGGCACTTAAGAATTACATTTTCTGTATTGATAATGCCTGCTCTTTGAATACAGGTTTTATATTTGAACCTAACTGGTTCTAGATATACTGAAGTGTGACTTTCTCTGAAATGATGTAAATTGGATCAACTCAGATACTTAGATGTGCTCTAAATACCTGCAATATTTATTTATTGAGTACTTGTAATGTGCTCATTCCATCCTTTGAACACTTGCCTTTCTACTTTGTGCCAGGGAGTGCATTAGGTACTGGGGATTTCAAGATGAGTAAGAAAAGGTTCCTTTTCCTGAGGGTCTTAAGTAGAGTATGGGGCAAGAGATCTATAAATAAGTGTTGTCAGTGCTCTGATAAAACTGTGTTCAGGGTGCAGGGAGGATGGTCAGTTACAGAAGTTAGTGAAAGGTGTTGGGAAAGGCTTTCTGGAGGAGAGACCCTGATCTAGGTGTATCAGGAAATACAAAAGAAGCATAAAATTAGATTTTAATCTTACTAGGGCACCAAGGCTTAGCCAGCGTGCAGCTTGATAGCTGTGGCAAGTTCATTAAGGGTGACTTCCTTGTCCCTTCCTTCCCATTTGTAAAATGACATATCTATTCTATTGGAGGCTTATGACAGTTAAATGTAGTATCGTTAGGGGGAAATATATACAGTTGGCCCTTGAACAATGTGGGCTTGAACTGCTTGGTCCACTTATACACAGATTTTTTTTTTTCCCCATAGTAAATACTACGGTACTAGTAAATACTAAGGTACTACATCCCACAGTTGGCTGAATCCACTAATGAGGGTATGGTGTATATGGAGGGCTGACTATAAATTAAACTTGGATTTTAAACTACATGGAAGTTCAGCTCTCCCCTAAACCCCATGTTCTTTGAGAGTCAGCTATATGTTTGTAACTAACTGTAATGTGCTACATAGGGGTAAAGCGATGATCTTTACACTTTAGCAATAGTTGGTCATTGTATATATTTTGCATTAAATCGAATAGTGATGACCACCAGAGAGTACACAAGTTAAGTGAACTTAAGTGGGACTTATCAGGAAATTAATCAGAAAATATATTGAGCAGTAGACAAACGGATAAGTAAACAGGATCAAATCCCATGTTGGGAGTGATGTTTGACAACCACTAAAAAAAAAAGCTGATTGGGAAGACTATTAACCAGCAAAATGCTTATGAGAAGTTGTGTTTTTTTTGTTTTTTTGTTTTTTTGTTTTGTTTTTTAATATAGTACATGGTGGGGGGAGGGGTAGGCAGAGAATTGGATGAAGGCAGTCAAAAGATACAAACTTCCATTTATAAGATACATAAGTACTTATACATAAGATACATAAGTACTTATGTATAAGATACATAAGCACTTAGGGTGCTTATATGTGCAAGGTGATAAGTGTAATTAACACTGCTGTATGTTACATATGAAAGTTAAGAGTAAATCCTAAGAGTCTCATCATGGAGAAAAATATTTTTTTCTATTTCTTTAATTTTATATTTGTATGAAAGTTTACCACACTAAACTTACTGTGGTAAATATTTCATGACGTATGTAAGTCAAATCATACGCTGTACACCTTGAACTTATACAGTGCTATACATCAATTATATCTAAGTAAAACTGGAAGAAAAAAATTAAAATATGGTACAAAAAATTGTTATGGAAGAAAAGTAAAGAAAAACTCAAACAGTAATAACCTGGCATATAGCAAGAGCTTGTTTGAATGAATGAATGCCAAGGAAAAAAAGACTAAATGGATAGGCATCAAAATACTAGTCAAAACAAAATAAACTAGTAGTGTGAGGGTGGTTAGGTTTGGGGTGACTTTTTTTGGTTTTCTGTAGTTTTATAACATAGTTATTTTATAATGCAAATAGGTTTTTTTTCTTAGAATTATCAAAATTTGGGAGTAACAATATGCAACAATAGAGGACTAATTAAATTATGATACACCTGTTTACAGACAGTCCTCTGTATCTGCAGATTCAACCAACTTCGATAAAGAGGGACCATTATACTGTGCCATTTTATACATAAGGGACTTGAGCATCCACAGATTTGGGTATCTGGCCAGACTGGGAGGTGTCCTGGAACCAATTTCCTGTGGATACCCAGGGACAACTGTAATAGAATGTCATGCAACCATTTTATTACGTCTAGAAATATATTGAAATGGAGAGGGATTTGAGACATGCTACATAAAGAAAGCAGATTATCAAATAGTATGCACAATATGATTTCGTGTGAGAGTAAATACGTGTATATATGGGGAGGGGACTGTGGATATAAACCAGCATGTTTATGTAAAATGTATAAGTTCACATTCTTGCTTATCAGAGTTTTCTCCTATTACCTGTATTGTATAATTTTTAAAGGGCAAAAGGAATACAATACAATAGGAAGTAGTACTGAAGCTTTCCAGTAAGTATAAAGAAATAATAAAAGTATTTTTGCCTAGTAAAGCTAGGCTCGAGAGCCTTGCGGGAACAGTTGCAAAAGTGCAGGCAGGTGGAGGGCACTGGCAGCCATGTATCTGCCCAAGTGTTAGAGGGAATTGAGGTTGCAGTGGCAATTCTTAAAACTTTCCTTACTTAAATTTGGTCTTAAACTTTTTTTGTATCATTCGAGTAATGTTTAGTTTCATTCTTTGGTAGAGTCTAACAATTGTAGAATTATACTAGAACCTAACGAACCTTTTACTTTTTTCCCTAGAGGTAAACACTATTAATAGTTTGGTGTGTTTCCTTTCGGTTTTTTCCTCCACTTTTGTAAATGGGCATGTACATATGGTACAGTTTTTAAAACAACATGTAATTGTGCAAGTATTCTGTGACTACCACATTCAATACAAGGACATGAAAGGAAATATTTCAAACAGTACAAAATGATAATAGTGAAAAGTAATAACTTTCTCCTGCCTCTCATCCCTCAGTTTTCTTCCTCAGAGGTAATAAATATTACCAATTTTTCATATATCCTTCCAGAGAAAATTCTACATATATATAAACATGTGTTTATGTATCTTTTTTTTAAAAAACACAAATGGTAGCATACTATACACATTGTTCTGGACATTTGAGTTGTTTTCGATCTTTTGCTGTTAGAGAAAGATGCTACAATAATTATCCTTCTTGCGTACAGCTCTTTGGGCACATGTACTAGTGTATCTGTAGGATAAATTCATAAAAGTTGAACTGCTTATATATTCCTAGAAGAGGGAGTGGCATGTACAAAGGCCCAGAGGCAAGAGAAAAGAAACCTAGGATGTTCTGGATACTGAAAGCAACGACTAGAGCAGAGTGGATGAGGCTGGTTGCAGATCTGCTGATAGGGCCTTGAAGGACCCTGTAGGCCCGGTGAAAGGGTTTAGACTTCAGCCTAAGAGTTTTAGCATGGGAGGTTTCAGAAGGGAAGTCTCCTTGCTGATAATGAATTTATATTTTAGAAATCTGTGGCCACTGTGTAAAAAATGGGTGGTAATGGAGCAAGAGGGAAAGCAGGGAAACTAGTCAGGAGGCCATCGCACTTGGCCAGGCAAGATATAATGTCGGCCTGACTTAAGGTAGGGGATCTCAACAGAATTGCTGTTTGTCTAGTTTTGTTGTATTTTTTGTTTTGTTTTGTTAAACTAAGCTGGAATCCTATCCTGTGTCCTCTTTTGTAACCTTTTTTCATGTTATATGTTATGAACATTTTCCTTGTTAGATACCCTATGTTACCTCAGATTACTGGAACATACTTCCTTATTGCTGAATGTTAAGCTTTCTAACCTATTCCTTGTTGTTGGCCTTAGCTGTTTGCCTCTAATACTTCATGTCTCTTCTTATTCTCCATGGTTTGAATTATTTCTAAAGTAAGAGTAAATTGACTTTGAATGAGAGCCAAGTTAATTGTAAATTTGAGTGCATAGACTTTTATCTATTCAGAATCCTATCAAGTATATAGCTATAGCTCTAAGCATTTTTCACACTGAAATTAAATCCTGTGTTTCTTGTTTTGAAAGAGGTAGGTGATACACTAGCTTCCCCAACAAGGAACGAGGAAATAGAGTCCTAAAATGTCCTAGATGGGTGAGGGCTTTTGAAGAAAAGAGCAGATAGATATCTTGATGCTTTGTGTGCAGTGTGGGGGGGGGGGGAATTATACCCTGGCTTAGAGCAGCCTTTCTAGTTTAAAACATACCCTAATGGAGGGGGGAAGAGCCACTGTATCTTTTTTTTTTTTTTTGGCTGCTTTGGGTCTTAGTTGCAGCACGCGGGATCTTCATTGCGGCACGTGGGCTTCTGTCTAGTTCCAGAGCATGGGCTCAGTAGTGTGGCACATGGGCTTAGTTGCCCCGAAGCACGTGGCATCTTAGTTCCCCGACCAGGGATCAAACCCGCGTTCCCTGCATTAGAAGGCGGATTCTCTTTTTTTTTTTTTTTAATTAATTAATTAATTTAATTTTTGGCTGCGTTGGGTCTTTGTTGTTGCGCGTGGGCTTTCTCTAGTTGAGGTGAGCGGGGGCTACACTTTGTTGCGGAGCATGGGCTCTAGGCGCGCGGGCTTCAGTAGTTGTGGCTTGCGGGCTCAGTTGTTGAGGCTCACAGGCTCTAGAGCGCAGGCTCAGTAGTTGTGGCGCACGGGCTTCGTTGCTCCGCGGCATGTGGGACCTTCCTGGACCAGAGCTCAAACCCATGTCCCCTGCATTGGCAGGCGGATTCTTAACCACTGCGCCACTAGGGAAGCCCCCAGCCTACTACTTTTTAGATAAACTCTGGTATTACAAAACTCTGGCATAGCATAGTCACTGTCACAAATTGTTAGGTGTGTGCAAGATACTATACATTCACAGAAGTATGGTACAGAACTATAATAATAGAGGACACCCTAATTGTTTTTAGTATTTCTTGTGTTCTGTTTTATTTGTATCTTACAGCTTTCTACTTCTGTTTAAAATTTTTTTGTTGTAGGTATATGTTGAGACTATAAAATAGTAGTGACTTGGTTTCCTGTTGGGAATAAATTTTATTATATAATACATTTTTTTCTTTCTGGCTCCTTGGCGGACAAGGCCTTTGATTCTTCTTTTGTCTTGTTTTTTGAGTATTTGTAAATATATAAATTTCCCCCCAACTTCTTGATTAAGCTTTTGTCTATTTTTTTTTTTTTTTAACATCTTTATTGGAGTATAATTGCTTTACAATGGTGTGTTAGTTTCTGCTTTATAACAAAGTGAATCAGTTATATATATACATATGTTACCATATCTCTTCCCTCTTGTGTCTCCCTCCCCCACCCTCCCTATCCCGCCCCTCTAGGTGGTCATAAAGCACGGAGCTGATCTCCCTGTGCTGTGGCTGCTTCCCACTAGCTATCTATTTTACATTTTATATTTCTTTTTTTCCTCTATTTGTTTCCATATTTCTCAGGAGTAACCAAGTTGACAGATTACTTGTTTTTATAACCTAGTATTAGTTCAAAGTAGCATTTTGTTTCTTTTATTGTTTAAACTTCTCTGTGTTCCTATGCGTGTATAGCCTTTTTCTGTTTTTCAGATTTCTTTATTCTGTTAAACAACACTTTAACTATTATTCATATTTTACGCTGTACTATTTACTCACTAAGGATGTCTCTCTGTATTTTTTTCATATTAACTGTTTCTTGATCTTTATTCAAAGGCAGTATATTGCCACTTATTATTGCTATTACTATGCTTTTGGTACAGACATTGTTTAAGCTGTTGACTTCTGATTTAACCTTGACCTTATAGGAGACCCCATTTACCAAATAAAGTGGTCTTGTTTCTACAAAGTAGCCTTCAGGAGTGAGTACTGGGTTATAGAGACCCTGGAGCAGTGGCCACATGGTCACTGACACACGCTGTAAAACCATGAATTCACTCCGTTATGTGTGTCCATTTCTCTTTTTCTTTCCCCCTTTTTCCTTTTGTTGTATGTTGAGCTTGTCCATACCATCTAGAGAGATCTTTTGATATTGATGCTACCCACAATAGAGGTGAAATTTTAGAACTTCCTTCTTTTTTTTTTTTTTTAAATGCTGTTTTGTTTTGGTTTGGTTTTTTTTTTTTTTAATTAATTAATTTATTTATTATTTTTGGCTGTGTTGGGTCTTCGTTTCTGTGCGAGGGCTTTCTCCAGTTGCGGCGAGCGGGGGCCGCTCTTCATTGCGATGCGCGGGCCTCTCACTGTCGCGGCCTCTCGTTGCGGAGCACAGGCTCCAGACGTGCAGGCTCAGTAGTTGTGGCTCACGGGCCTAGTTGCTCCGCGGCATGTGGGATCTTCCCAGACCAGGGCTCGAACCCGTGTCCCCTGCATTGGCAGGCAGACTCTTAACCACTGCGCCACCAGGGAAGCCCAGAACTTCCTTCTTGAGTCATACATTCCATTATTTGCTTATATGGGAATCATATTAGTTTTGAGATAAGGCTTTTTTTTTTATTTTTCCAAATAAATAAACAAAATGATTCTTTGTTGTAAAGAAGGAACCAAAAATTCTAATAGTAGAAAACTACGGGTATTTGAGTGGTTTTGATTTATGTTGACTTGCATTTAGGGTGCATAACTGTTGTGTTCTATCAATAAGTCAGTCACTTCAAAGCCATAGTCAGCAGGCATTCTATATCAGAATTACCTTGGGACCTTTTGAAATAAGGGCTGTCCCACCCCAGACCTACTGAATCAGAATCTCTGGGATCTGTGCATTTTAAAGCTCACCAGGTGATTTTGACACCAACCAGGTTTGGGAACCACTGCTCAGGTAGAACCTGCCCCCAATCCATAGATGTGCTGTGTATTTTACACTGTATGTGTGTAATTTATTCCTTTTTATAACATAGTTATTTATTCAAGGTGATACTTGCTGTACATCCCCAACCTTTCTCATGTTCTCAGTGATGAAACACTGTAGGAGCACTCTAAAGACAGTCTTAACTCTGAGCTGCTTTCAGGATTATGGGCCTGGAGCAGGGCAAGGAGGGACCTGGTGGTCTCTGACATAGTCACCCTTGGGAGAACAAGGAGAAATGAGGCATTAGGTTGCTGTATGCCAGGAAAAGTGTCATTCAGGGTGTAGAAAGCAGAGAGGGATAGCTCGTGCCTGGGAGGCAGCCTCCGATCCATACTGTGGCACTAGGTTGCTGACTGCCAGATAAGCGTTGTCTTCTGTTTCACATATAAATGTCCAATAAGTGAAATAAACAGGGTACCCTTAATGAGGGCCTAGAACATGACCTCTGAAATCAGGTCACGATAATAAATGAGGTGGTTTAATACAGTTCCACTTGATTTTTTTTGCACAAAGTTTGTCTAATTCCATACATATTTAAGTTTTTCCACTTACTGTTTCCTCTGCTAGAATGTTCCTCTCTACTGTAGTTCGCCTGTCAAGGTCTATTTTATCCTTTAAGATCCACCTTTAGCAATTCCTCTCGTTAAAGCCCTCTTTCACCAGCTTAAGCTATCCTTTTTGCCAGGGTGGTGGGAAGTATGTGTTAACCTCTGTTATAGCACACACTATATAGCTCTTGTTTGTTCTCTTTGTCTCCCTGTCAGCTGAGGAGATGTCTGAGAACCAAGCCCTGTGCAGTTAGGACTTTTTTTTCCAAGTAATTAAAAGGGAAATTCATTTCTGTGTACCCAGCATCAGGTGCCTTTTGATAAAAGGATTATTATTGGTTTAGCACTTATTATTCTTTGTAGCAAAAGAACTCTTTCACCTCCTATGATTGTTTCACCATATTGTTGAATTAATATTGTTGCAATTACAAATATTTTATTAGTATGTATGTATTTCCTTATTTCCTAGATTCAAAGCTCTCCATAAATAGATTTTTTCAAGTAGCTGTTAGAATCATTGTTTTGCTTTGACTGCACCTTTTAATATTAACAAATGGGGAGAAGGTGGGTTAAAAACTGGGGTGCTCTTAACCTTTTTTACTTAAAAGAGATACAATTTTATTTCCCTTTTAATTACTTCTCCCTCCTCCCCCAAATGCCCCATCTGTTCTTATTAAAGTTAATGGCACACAACAGGGAAGAGAAAGGTGCACATGTGACTGAGTAGGTGAGTGCTACTTTAGATAAAGGCTGCTTCCGCTTCCAGTCACCCTGAAGTAAATGGTCGCTAATGTTTTTCTGCTTCTCAGACTGAGTCATCCTTTCCACTCAGCTCCTCCCCATTCTTTATGATAGTCTGCAACTTTCCTGGTACTCAGTATTAATCAGCATGATACTTTGCTTTGAGTTATCTTAAGTTCTCAGATAAGATGATGATGTATATATTTTCAGGAATAGTAGAGTAAAATGGTTATTTTATTTGACTTTTTAAACCTAATTTTTGTTCCAAAAGGGTAAATAATTTTTGTTATTTTTGGTTAGTGTTCTGCATCTAATAAAAGTCAGCTTTTCCTTTCATTCTCAGGAGAAACTGGTTACTTATTTGTAATTCCTTTTTTTTTCCCTTGTCCTAATGGCGCTTAGTATCCTCTGCAGTCAGAATACTGGACTAGGTTTTTCAGTCTCCTGGGTAAAAACATTCTTCTAATTTAAAGATGTAGAAAAGAGAAAGCTACAAGGTGTCTCCTCTCTTCTCTGCCTTCTAATGATGTCTGATGTTTTGTATTGAGCAGTCTGAAGGCAAGTTGTTAGGTGACCTCCATGTTAGGCTATTTCAGAATTGCTGTGGCTTATGGAATCTCAGTGGGGAGTTGGGGCTGCTGTTTCTTGCCAAGAGTGTAGACAGTCTTCTGATCTGCTCCAGGAAATAAGTTGGGGTTTTAGCTATCTGTTGTCCCGGTAGAGAACAACAATAATGTATTAGGGCTTCCCTGGTGGCGCAGTGGTTGAGAGTCTGCCTGCTAATGCGGGGGACACGGGTTCGAGCCGTGGTCTGGGAAGATCCCACATGCCACGGAGCAACTAAGCCCGTGAGCCACAACTACTGAGCCTGCGCATCTGGAGCCTGTGCTCCGCAACAAGAGAGGCCGCGATAGTGAGAGGCCCGCGCACCGCGATGAAGAGTGGCCCCCGCTTGCCGCCACTAGAGAAAGCCCTTGCACAGAAACGAAGACCCAACACAGCCAAAAATAAAAAAAAAAAAAGTGTATTAAACAAAAAGTTTTGGTGATTTTATTTATAAAGCAGACTTCTGGAAATTGTCCTTCTCTACTGTCTTATTCTCAATACACATGTGTTATTCTTAGTACACATATATTTTATAATAACCAGTGTCCCCAAATGACTAAACTCTGAACTAGTGAGTATGAAAGGTTATTTTGGTTGTTTTCCTTTGAGAAATAACCTGACACATTTGCTATCTAGCCACATAATCAGGTGATAAATTACTAAGTCTTAACATCTTCAAAAATTAGTGTATTCACAATTAGCTTTTATTTTTGTGGCAGGATTTTTAAAATCTTAAACCTATACTTGTGTTGTTAAGACTTATTATTTTCTATTTGAGAAATGATACAAACATAGCAATAAAGGATATAAATTCATATAGTTAAGCTTCCACGTAGCATACAAACAAGGTTTTGTTTTTCCATGTTCTCTTCCTGCTTTTGTCATGTGCAGGAACCATTTATACATGTTTCATATGACAGTGACACCAGTATTGAATGTCTGCTGCTTACCTAACACTGTTTTTGTGTTCATTGCTGTAGAGTATTCAGAAGTAAAAGGCATAGTTCCTGCCCTTAATGAGCTAATAGTCTATTAGGGGAAAAGACAGATACATAGAACAGTATATTACAGACAAAATAACAAAAATGAAACAAATAAATTAGAGTTCAGTCTGCATTGGTCAAGGTTGAGAAGACTTTGAGTAGGGGATAACTTGACCTGGCGGGGACAAGACAGTAGGCTCTTGTGTGGGAGATACCCCAAAGGTGAGGTTGGATGGGTCGAAAGGATGGTAAAAAATCATACAGAACTCTGGGATCGAAGCCAAAGAGTTCAGAGTTGATTGAGTAACCCTCAATCCTCATGAGTTTTTCTGCCGCATTTCAGGAAGATTTAGTCTGGCAGCAATATGCTGGACAGACTTACTATAGTAAGATAGACCAGCCTGGGAGGCTGTTTTGTTCCTTTTTGGCTCTTTTTCTCTTTCATTCCTGGATTTGAGCAGTCACCAGATTCTGTCAACTGGTTGCTACCTTCATTCTGCAGATAATTGGTAGTTTATCAGAGAAGTCATTTTTGTGGGGAAAATTTATCTAAGGTTTGTGATTAGAATTCTAAGAAACAGAAAGGTCATATGTTAAGCTAACGTGTTCATTGCCTTCTGGGGTGACCTATAAGGATATAGAGGAGCACAGTAGCCAGGCTCTGCCTGCATTGTTTTATTTAATCTTTATGACAGCCAGTGAAATGGATACGGTTATTATCTTTGTTTTGTAGGAAAGGGTACTGAGGCACAGAAGGGTAGCATGTCTCACTCCAGGCCACACTGCTAGTAAGTAGAAGAACCAGAATTGGAATGCAGGTCTCTGGTTGGAAAGCCTAAGCTCTTAATGACTATTCCATTCTGTTTCTCCTCTTGCCCCACCCCCTTTTTTTTTAGCTATGAAACAAGCATTTTCCTCATATAAGGATTATATTAAAACATGATTTTTAATATCTGCATAGTATTCTGTTTCGTGGATGTATCATCATTTACCAAATTTAACTATTCCCCTGTGGTTGTACTTTTAGGTTGTTTATAATTATTCACTCTGATTAATAATGTCCTTATAATCTTCGTGTTCATCTCTGATTATTTCTTTTTTTTTAATTTATTTATTTTTTTAATATTTAGTTTTGGCTGCGTTGGGTCTTCGTTGCTGCGCACGGGCTTTCTCTAGTTGTGGTGAGCGGGGACTACTCTTTGTTGCGGTGCGTGAACTTCTCATTGCAGTGGCTTCTCTTGTTGCGGAGCACGGGCTCTAAGCATGCGGGCTTCAGTAGTTGTGGCACGCGGGCTCAGTAGTTGTAGCTCGCGGGCTTTAAGAGCGCAGGCTCAGTAGTTGTGGCACATGGACTTACTTGATCCGTGACATGTGGGATCTTCCCGGCCAGGGCTCGAACCCGTGTCTCTTGCATTGGCAGGCGGATTCTTAGCCACTGAGCCACCAGGGAAGTCCTTTGATTATTTCTGGGCATAAAGTCTGAAGTGGAATTACTGGATCACAGTAATTTGAATATTTAAAAAATTCTTGATTCATATCACCAGTTACCTTGCTGTTTTTTGGGGATTTTTTCATTGAAGTATAGTTTACCTACAACATTACATTAGTTTCAGGTGTACAACATAGTGATTCGATTTTTTTTTAGATTGCACACCATACAAAGTTAATATTTTTTATTCTCTGTAACATTTATTTTATAACTGGTAGTTTGTACCTCTAGTCCCCTTCACCTTTTTTGCCCATCCCCCCCAACTCACCTCCTCTCTGGCAACCACTAGATTGTTCTCTGTATCTGTGAGTTACCTCGCTCATTTCACTGCACCTTGACCAACATTGGGAGTTATCCTTTAAAACAGCGTTAACAGTTTAATAGAGGTAAAATGCTGTCACATTATTTTAATTTGTATTCCTCTTAATGTTTAGGAGATTTGGTTGTTTTTTTTTTTTTTTTCTTATTCATCTGCCATTTGTATTTCTTTGAATGATCTACTTGTGTCCTTTTCCCAGCTTTCTCTTTTGGTATTTGTCTTTTTCTTATAAAATTTACAATTACTGGGGACTTCCCTGGTGGCACAGTGGTTAAGAATCCGCCTGCCAATACGGGGGACATGGGTTCAAGCCCTGGTCCGGGAAGATCCCACATGCCGCGGAGCAGCTAAGCCCGTGCGCCACAACTACTGAGCCTGCGCTCCAGAACCCTCGAGCCACAACTACTGAGCCCAGGCACCACAACTACTGAAACCCGCACGCCTAGAGCTGGTGCTCCGCAGCAAGAGAAGCCACTGCAATGAGAAGCCCACACACCGCAACGAAGAGTAGTCCCCGCTCGCCTCAACTAGAGGAAAAGCCTGTGTGCAGCAATGAAGAACCAATGCAGCTGAAAATAAAATAAAGAAAATAAAGAAATTTTTAAAAAAAATTTACAATTACTTATATAATAAGGATATTAGTATTAATCCTTTGTCATAATATGTTGCAAATATATTTTCTTGTTGGCCATTTTATTCAACATGTTTTTGTTTTTACAAAAAAAATTATTTTTACTTTAAGGTGGTCAAAATTTCAACAGTTTCCTCTAGGCTCTTCTGTTATTTAGAAATCTAAACACAAAGCCTTCCTTATTCTGAGATCAGAAGGTCACTCACCTATATCTTATTTCAAGTTTGGTGTTTGGATTTGTCTTTTTTTGTGTGTGTGTGGCCGTGTGGCTTGTGGGATCCCAGTTCCCTGACCAGAGATTGAACCTGGGCCCTTGGCAGTGACAGCGTGGAGTCCTAACCACTGGACCACCTGGGAACTCCCATGTCTTTTTTGTGTTTTTGTTAACGTCTCTCCTTATCTCTGACAACAGAATATATTCCAGATGGATTAAAGCTATAACTCATTGTTTTCCAAGTATTTATAGTTTTTCTGGTACCTTTTTTTTTTTTTTTTTAATTTATGGCTGTGTTGGGTCTTCGTTTCTGTGCAAGGGCTTTCTCTAGTTGTGGCAAGCGGGGGCCACTCTTCATCGCGGTGCGCGGACCTCTCACCATCGTGGCCACTCTTCATCACGGTGCGCGGACCTCTCACCATCGTGGCCTCTCTTGTTGCGGAGCACAGGCTCCAGACGCGCAGGCTCAGCAATTGTGGCTCACGGGCCTAGTCGCTCCGCGGCATGTGGGATCTTCCCAGACCAGGGCTCGAACCCGTGTCCCCTTCATTCGCAGGCAGATTCTCAACCACTGCGCCACCAGGGAAGCCCTTTCTGGTACCTTTTATCAAATAATCCTCTTTCCCCCACTAATTTTATTTTATTTTTTTTGTTTTTTTGTTTTTTTATTTTTGGCTGTGTTGGGTCGTCGTTGCTGTGCATGGGCTTTCTCTAGTTGCGGTGAGTGGGGCTACTCTCTTCGTTGCAGTGTGCGGGCTTCCCATTGTCTTGGCTTCTCTTGTGGAGCACGGACTCCAGGCACGCGGGCTTCAGTAATTGTGGCATACGGGCTCAGTAGTTGTGGCTTGTGGGCTCTTGAGCACAGGCTCAGTAGTTGCGGCGCACGGGCTTAGTTGCTCTGCGGCATGTGGGATCTTCCCGGGCCAGGGCTCGAACCTGTATCCCCTGCATTGGCAGGTGGATTCTTAACCACTGCGCCACCAGGGAAGAGCTCCCCCACTAATTTTAAACTGACAACTTTTTATATGCTAGGAGTTTTTTCTGGATTCTCTGTTTACATTGGCTGGCTGTGATAGTGACAGTACTATACTGTATTACTTATTGTGGCTTTATACTATGTTAATATTTGGAAATAAAAAATGGCCTTCTGGGGACTTCCTTGGTGGTGCAGTGGTTAAAGAATCCGCCTGCCAATGCAGGCAGCGCTGGTTCGAGCCCTGGTCCAGGAAGATCCCACATGCCGTGGAGCAACTAAGCCCGTGCCCCACAACAAGAGAAGCCACCGCAATGAGAAGCCCGCGCACCGCAACGAAGAGTAGCCCCAGCTCGCTGCAACTAGAGAAAGCCAGCACACAGCAACGAAGACCCAATGCGGCCAAAAAAAAAAAAAAGTAGCGTTCATTTTTCAGAAATTTTATTGCTATCCTCAATATCTTGTTTATTTTTCAGAGATTTTGAAGATTAAATGAACTAGAAATAATTAACATCTTTACAATGTTTGGCCTTTCTCATCATGGATATAGATAGTAGTGTCCCTATTTAGTGAGGTCTTTTATGCCTCCTGGAAGAGTTTTGTGATCTTCAAATAGGTCTTCAAATTTTGAATTGAGGTTATGTTAAAGATTGTTACAACTTTGTATTTCTATGTTTTTCTGTATTTTCTATTAAATATATATGTGTATACAATTTCAAGTTTATTTATAGCTCATCTTGTTCCACAAAGAATTTGAAGAAATGTATAGAAAATACAAATGGTAAATGATATAAAGTCAAAACCCCAGAAAATACAAATTAGAATAAAAGGTTACTACATAGTTTGAGAGGAAAAAGATTTATTAGGGTGTGGCCAGCTAAAGTAATGGTAACATGATCCTGTTACATAGGTCTCACAATGAAAGAAAAAAATTCCTTAGTTGAAGCAAAGCTTTTCTAAGCATGTAACTCCAAATGAAATTTCTCCCATGTATACTTTAGTGTAAGCCAAGGGCATAATGCTAAAACAAAACTTGGTGAAAGCAAGTTCTGTAGGGGATAAGACCATGTGACCCAAGTATACCCAGCTTTCTGATGGTCTGGCATAGTTCTGGGATAAAGCCTAGAATAGGATGCTGAATTCCACAGAGAGGTCAAGTCAGATAAGGACAGAAAAGTCTCCTTTGGATTTACCAATTAAGGGCCATTGCTGGCTTCAGAGCAGTTCAGTAGAGTATTGGGGAACAGAAACCAGACTGGTGAACTGAGGCATGGAAGAGAAGTAAAGGTATAGAGACAGCTAGTGTGAGGTTGAGTGTGGGGGAATACGGAGATGGCAGATGCTAAATTGTCAAGAGGGGTTAAGGGGAGTTTTAAGATAAAAAGATTTGAGCAATATAGAGCTGACAGGCAGGAGGGGGAGGGCTGATCCAGCAGGTTCCCCTAGGATTCAGTCCAGGCTGGTGGTGTAGGAGCATAGGCAGACCTCAGGGGCCTTGACCTCGCGGGCCTTTGCATTAGAGTCTGGGCCTGTGTATCCTCCCACTCAACCAGTCAGCATGTGTTTTTTTCACAGTGAGAGAATAGTGGTGAGCAAGGGCAGGGTGGTGCTCAAATACCAGTTTCCTCTCTTCCAGCTCCCTCACCCCCATGTGCCAGTTTCACTCTGCCTCAGTCTGAGGGAACCTCCTCCTGCCCCATCTTCTACCCATAAGTTGATAGAATGATTTTTTAAAAAGTGTTCCTAAGCTTCAGTTTTTCACCAAGATGGTAGAGAATACAGGAAGGATCTGGTCTTCAGAGTTCCATTTTTTGTGTGCTACTGCAGCCCAGAGGACTAACCCATGTGCCAAGCTCATTTGGTTGGATTAGGGATTAGAATCTAGGTTTCTTTCTTTTCTTTTTTTTTTTTAAGCTGCACCTCGCAGCTTGCGGGATTTTAGTTGCCCTACCAGGGATCGAATCCAGGCCACAGCAGTGAAAGCGCTGAGTCCTAACCACTGGACCGCTAGGAAATTCCCCAGGTTTCTTTATTCCTTATCCAATGCCATTGAGTTGAAGGTGACAGCCAAACACTCACATGAGAGAGATCCTTTAGGCAGTGAAACTGGGGGATTGCGCTTGTGGATTTGGGTGGAGACAGCTGAAGTAAAAAGGCTAGTGAACGGAATGGCTACGGAGAAGGGAACAGAGCCTGGATGTGCTCAGAGCGGCTGGTGGAGGAGCTCTCAGAGACAGGGGAAGCCAAGGGAGAAGAAAGGCTGATGAAGGAGGAGTATGAGTTTCATACTGTTATATGCCAAAGAAACTGAGTTTGAGGATGAGGGGGAGGCCTTTGGGTTGGCTGGTGTGGTTCCTGGTGAATGGTGCTTGTAGACCAAGCACAGGGACCACAGAGGGCTAGATAGGGCAAGGACAGGTTCTTAAGATAAGAGCAGAGCCATATACACGATCTCATCTATATTTAAAAATACATATCTATAAGAGGAAAAAAACTCAGAAAACAGCACCAAAGTATACTAGGTGATTATCTTTAGGTATAGGAATTGCGAACAACTTTTTAAAAAAATTTTATATGTGCTTCATTTTTCAGACTTCTATAAATAGGCTAGTATGCTTTAATAATCTGAAAATGTTGTGTCCAGAAGTTAATGTAAAAACCCGTTTTTAATGGCGTTGGTCCACAAAAAGATTTGACAAAACCTAGAAAGCATGCCTGACTCAAGCAAGGAGAGAGGCAAAGAACATGAGAGACTCAAGAGAAACTGAGTGGAAAGCAGGACACACAGCTGAGTCCATAGAGGGAGGAAAGGGATGGATCAGAACCGCTAATGGGGTGACACAGCTAGGAGAGTACAGGCCCCAGGGAGTGAGGAGAGCGACCTGGTCCAGGCTGTTAAGTTTGTTACTGATTCATAGACTCCTTTTCCTTGGAGGAAGTTAAGTAGAAGGATCCACTGTTGGAAGGGATGCACTGCTGGCAGGGATTTCCAAGCAGTATGTGGGCCAGGCTGGTGGCTTGCTACTTTGTGTCTGATTTTTCTTTGTGAAAATAGAACCTACTGCTTTAAGACCCTGAATAGATGCTGATGTTCATGGACCTTATGCCATGTGTTTTTTCACAGTGAGAGAACACTCTTGTCAGCTCAACTCGCTGGCAGCACAGTTGGTTTCAATTTGTACTCCTTTGTACCAATTCTTTTTCACCTGGTTTATAATTCTGTAACCTCTTTTAGGTTGTACTTGGTTATTAAAAGCAGTTTCTAATATTTTAAGTTCTCAAATTCATGGCAGAGACAACATGGATTTTTCTGTGTTCTTCACATTGTTGTGTGCTACAAAATCTCACAGAGCTCAGAGATTAAATGTTTTTCCTCCACTGTTTTTTTTTTTTTTTTTAATTTATTTTGGTTGCACCAGGTCTTAGTTTTGGCAGGCGGGCTACTTAGTTGAGGCTCTCAGACTCCTCAGTTGTGGCTCACGGGCTCCTGAGTTGTGGCGTGCGAACTCTTAGTTGCAGCATGCATGTGGGATCTAGTTCCCTGACCAGGGATCGAACCCACATCCCCTGCATTGGAAGGCGGATTCTTAACCACTGCGCCACCAGGGAGGTCCCTCTACCGGTTTTATTATTGAGGATATCTCAATAGCCTGGGATTATGTAGTGATTCTGTGGCAGGGCTAGCATTAGCATTTACAGCTTGTGAATTTTTTGTTCTTTGTCCTTTGATACTTTTCCAAGAATGTTTCCAAGGTGGATGGGGCTTTTTCTCTGTTCCTAACTCCAACATTGAAGTTATCATCTTTGCTGGGGTACTAATGTCAGAGACCTTCATGGCCTGGAAAATGCTTTTTAAAAAAATGTGAGAAGAGTAATGGTATAAAGTAGTACATCGCAAACTTTAATATATGATACCACTTAGGGATCTATTAAATTGCAAATTCTGATTCTGTGGGTCAAGGGTGGAGCCTGAAGTTCTGTGTTTCTAACAAGTTCCAAGGTTAAGCCAATGCTGCTGGTCCTCAGATCATACTTTGAATAACAGAGGTATAAACCGTGCTGTCCAATACTGTAGCCCTTAACCACATGTGGCTGTTGAGAACTTACAGTGTGACTAGTTCAGATTGAGGTGTACTATAAAATATATACCAGATTTCAGAGGCTTATGAAGAAAGAATATACAATATCTCAATTTTTTATATTGATTTCATCTTGAATTGATAATATTTTGGACATATTGGGTTAAATAAAATAGATTGCTAAAATTAATTTCACCTGTTTCTTTTTAAACATGGCTACTGGAAATTTTTATTTTTATTTATTTATTTTTTTAAATTTGTCTTTATTTTTGGCTGTGTTGGGTCTTTGTTGCTGCTTACAGGCTTTCTCTAGTTGTGTCGAGCAGGGGCTACTCTCCATTGTGGTGCGTGGGCTTCTCATTGCAGTGGTTTCTCTTGTTGCGGAACGCGGGCTCTAGGCGCGTGGGCTTCAGTAGTTGTGGCACGCGGGCTCAGTAGTTGTGGTGCACGGGCTTAGTTGCTCCACAGCATGTGGGATCTTCCCAGACCAGGGATCAAACGCGTGTCCCCTGCATTGGCAGGCGGATTCTTAACCACTGTGCTACCAGGGAAGTCCCTGGAAATTTTTTAATGGTACATATGTGGCTCACTTTTGTGGCTTCCATTATATTTCTATTGGATAGTGCCAGTATAGAACATTCCTGTCCCGAGAATAAACCATCTGAACAGTATTGGTTATATAAAAGTAATTATAGTTACGATCATGGCTCAAGTAGTCTTTCGTGATCAGAAATATAAATAAGATCTTATAAAAATGCTAGCACATTGATGCTCAGACATTTTTTATTTACAGGCAAATTATAAAGCACTTCACAAATGTCCCTTGACCCTCATGTTCTGTGGTAACATTTTGTTATATTTGTCCTCACTGTTAATGGAACAGATAGTAAGAGATCTTTGCATTGAGCATTGTATCAATAGTATACTCTTGGTTGTTGAGAATAAGGGACTAATGAAAGCAGGTAATGGCAGAACAAATCAGGACAACCCAACAACCCACAAGGTTTTCCATTAGCCTTGGTTTTTGTTCCATGCAGATGGTGAGGTTTACTGAATCTGTCCAAATATGTAGGTTGCTTCAAGCCTGGCTTTTGCCCTCAAAGAGCTTTAACAAGCCAACTGGGGAAATGGATCATTTTGAGAAAAATTTTAAGTGCATAATAGTGTGGTTGTTTTATCAGCAGACACATTCAGGGAAAAGTAATGGCTAAAGACCAACAAGTCATGAATCTGAATAGGTTATCTGGGATCAGATACTGAGGGGCTTTGAAAGCCAGAGGGTGTTATATGTATCATGCATCTTTCCCTTTTGCAAAAATACGGATACACCTTGTTGAAGAAATCAAGCACTATTCTTTATGAACCAAGTAAATCTTAATTTCCCCTGCTCAGAAAGCATATGTGGGACTTCCCTGGTGGCACAGTGGTTAAGAATCCCCCTGCCAGTGCAGGCGACATGGGTTCGAGCCCTGGTCTGGGAAGATCCCACATGCCGCGGAGCAGCTAAGCCCGTGCACCACAACTACTGAAGCCCGCATGCCTAGAGCCCGTGCTCTGCAACAAGAGAAGCCACCGCAATGAGAAGCCTGTGCACCGCAATGAAGAGTAGCCTCCACTCGCTGCAACTAGAGAAAAGCCCACACGCAGCAACGAAGACCCAGTGCGGCCAAAAATAAAATAAATAAAATTTTAAAAAGGAAAGAAAGCAAGCATATATGATTTCCCATTGACAGCCAAATGAGTATAGTCTTTTTTTTTTTTTGGCTGTGTTGGGCCCTGGTTTCTGTGCGAGGGCTTTCTCTAGTTGCGGCAAGTGGGGGCCACTCTTCATCGCGGTGCGCGGGCCTCTCACTATCGCGGCCTCTCTTGTTGCAGAGAGCAGGCTCCAGACGCGCAGGCTCAGTAGTTGTGGCTCACGGGCCTAGTTGCTCCGCGGCATGTGGGATCTTCCCAGACCAGGGCTCGAACCCGTGTTCCCTGCATTGGTAGGCAGATTCTCAACCACTGCGCCACCAGGGAAGCCCTTTTTTTTTTTTTTTTTTTTTTTTTTCTTCTTTAAAGTGGTGATTATGTCTCTGGGCTGCTTCAACTTAATTAATTTATTTTTGGCTGTGTTGGGTCTTCGTTTCTGTGCGAGGGCTTTCTTTAGTTGTGGCAAGCGGGGGCCACTCTTCATCGCGGTGCGCGGGCCTCTCACTATCGCGGCCTCTCTTGTTGCGGAGAGCAGGCTCCAGACGCGCAGGCTCAGTAGTTGTGGCTCACGGGCCCAGTTGCTCCGCGGCATGTGGGATCCTCCCGGACCAGGGCTCGAACCCGTGTCCCCTGCATTGGCAGGCAGATTCTCAACCACTGCGCCACCAGGGAAGCCCGAGTATAGTCTTAATATTTTGTCATTCAAGACCGTCCAATCTATGGCCACAACCAGTACATCTTTCTCCTATCTCCTTATACCCTTTCCTCTCTCCTGTGCTTTTTAAGTCTTTTATTCTTTAACTCTTTTATTCTTTCTCATAACCAATTCCGTCATATATTTTTTCTACGTAGGGACCCCCTCCCCTGCAAAATTTGTGTGTGTGCACATACACCATGCTGTCTTTAAATATCCTGCCCATCTTGATCTCACACCTGGTTATGTAGGGTTCTCCAAACCTACCACTTTTACCTTGAGCCATTGTACCTATTCTGTCTTTTTTGTTAGACAGTAACTCCTAGAATGCAGGACCAGGCCTGCATAGTCTTAGTCTTTGTACTGCTTTACAGGTGGTCCTGACTTAGGGAGCCTTCTCTGACTGCTAGTATGGATAGTGTTAAGGTACCTGAATTGAAGAAACGTGTCTCTAATAGAAGTAGCAAAAGCTTTGTTTGAGACGAGGGCAAGAATACACAACACTTTAAATTTTAATTTTGAATTAACCTTTTATATATTTGTCAGTTTTGTTAAGTCAGATTATTGATATGAATTAAATAATTGATCAGACTCATTTTATTCTTAGGTATCTGGGTACTCTCAGCACTCACAAGACATAAGAGCCAGAAACTGTGAATCAGAAAAAAACGGATTTTTTTTTCCTGTTTTCTATTATATATTCAGTTAGCGTTTATTGTGTTCTTACCAACCTGGGCATAGTGCTCAAGAGTAAAAACTACTTGTTTTCATGGTCTCTGTCCTCAAGGAACTCATGGTCTTATAGACAAGAGAGATACATGAATGTCAAGTTGATGGTATGAGACAGGAGGTAGCGGTGTGTGTAACTACAAGCAGGACCATTGGAGTCTGGATCCAAGTTCTGATTTTGACTCCAAAAAAAACTCTGGTGGCTTGTTTTCTAAGGGAGAATTTAGCTAAAAACAGTGAGGTCCTCTGCCAGATATAAGAAATGTGTAAGATTTAAACCAGTTTTGTGAATAACTCTTTAATATCAAATATCCAGTCAGAGTTGAATCTCATTGTCTTGTGGCTTTTTTTTTTTTTTTTAATAAATTTATTTCTTTATTTTTGGCTGCGTTGGGTCTTCATTGCTACGAGCGGGGGCTACTCTTTGTTGTGGTGCGCGGGCTTCTTGTTGCGGAGCACAGGCTCTAGAGCGTAGGCTCAGTAGTTGTGGCGCACGGGCTTAGTTGCTCCGTTGCATGTGGGATCTTCCCGGACCAGGGCTTGAACCCATGTCCCCTGCATTGGCAGGCGGACTCTTAACCACTGTGCCACCAGGGAAGTCCCTTTTTAAAAAAAAAAAAAAAAAAGATTTAATTTTATTTATTTTTGGCTGTGTTGGATCTTTTTTTGACTGTGTTGCTGCGTGCGAGCTTTCTCTAGTTGTGGTGAGCGGGGGCTACTCTTCGTTGTGGTGCGCAGGCTTCTCCTTGCGGTGGCTTCTGTTATGGCTCTAAGCGCATGGGCTTCAGTAGCTGTGGCACGCGGGCTCTAGAGCACAGGCTCAGTAGTTGTGGTGCACGGGCTTAGTTGCTCCGCGGCATGTGGGATCTTCCCAGACCAGGGATCAAACCTGTGTCCCCTGCATTGGCAGGTGGATTCTTATGCACTGTGCCACCAGGGAAGTCCTCGTGGCATTTTTTTAAACCATTTGTTGGTTTGAATCAGAATCCAGACAAGATCCATACACTGTGATTGCTGTATCTCTTAGGCCTCTTTTGTCTGTATCAGAGTTTCTCAACCTCTGCACTGTTGACATTTGGGGACCAATAATTCTTTGTTGTGGAGGACTGACCTGTGCATAGCAGGATGTTTAGTAACATCTCTGGCCTCTGCCAGAGCATCTACAAGATACTGGTAGCACACCTGCCGCAGTAGTGACAACCAGAAACGTGTCCAGGCCTTGCCAGATGTCTCTTGGAGGCATAGTCACCCCAGGTTGAGAACCACTGATCTGTAGGTTCTCCCTCTACCCTTCCCATTTTTTTTTCTCCTGGTGATTTATTTGCAGAAGAAACTGGGTAGTTATTCCTGCAGTTTCCTTCAGTCTGAATTTAATGAATTTCATCCCTGTAGTGTAATTTAATATCATCTGTCACCAGTTTCCTGTTAATTGGTAGTTGGATCTAGAGGCTTGATTCGTTTCAGATTTTTTTGTTTTGTTTGACAAGACTGCTTCATAGGTGGTATTCCATTCTTCCATCAGGAGGTAAATAATATCTGTTGTGTCTTTTTGTAATATTAACAACCACTGGTGCCTAATTCATTCATCAGGGGTCTTTTTTGTTTAAAATGTATATGTTTTCAATTAGACAAATTTTATTTTATATAATAATCTGTGTTCTCCCTTAATAAAGGAAGGGGAAATGGAAGGTGAGGCGGTTGAAGCCATTGTGGAAGAGTCTGAAACTTTCATTAAAGGAAAGGAGAGAAAGACTTACCAGAGACGCCGGGAAGGGGGCCAAGAAGAGGACGCTTGCCACCTACCCCAGAACCAGACTGATGGGGGTGAGGTGGTCCAGGATGTCAATAGCAGTGTACAGATGGTAATGATGGAACAGCTGGATCCTACCCTTCTTCAGATGAAGACTGAAGTAATGGAGGGTGCAGTTGCTCCAGAAGCAGAGGCTGCTGTAGACGATACCCAGATTATAACCTTGCAGGTTGTAAATATGGAGGAACAGCCTATAAACATAGGAGAGCTTCAGCTTGTGCAAGTACCCGTTCCCGTGACTGTACCTGTTGCTACCACTTCAGTAGAAGAACTTCAGGGGGCTTATGAGAATGAAGTGTCTAAAGAGGGCCTTGCAGAAAGTGAACCCATGATATGTCACACCTTACCTTTGCCTGAAGGGTTTCAAGTGGTAAAAGTGGGGGCCAATGGAGAGGTGGAGACGCTAGAGCAAGGGGAACTTCCGCCTCAGGAAGATCCTAGTTGGCAAAAGGACCCAGACTATCAACCACCCGCCAAAAAAACAAAGAAAACCAAAAAGAGCAAACTGCGTTACACGGAGGAGGGCAAAGATGTGGATGTCTCTGTGTACGATTTTGAGGAAGAGCAGCAGGAGGGTCTGCTGTCAGAGGTTAACGCAGAGAAAGTGGTTGGTAACATGAAGCCTCCAAAACCAACAAAAATTAAAAAGAAAGGTAAAATGAGTTTATCCATTATACTCTCATAAAACCTTTTTGGGATAAAGCACATAACACAGTGTCTATGCAGGTTATTTTACATTAAATGGATTTATTTTAAAGATTGTGATGTGGGCACCAGTCTTTTTAAGCCAGTCTAAAAGAAGTTTTTCCAGGTTGAGTACTTTTTAAGTCCTGAAGAGAAAGAAGTAAATCTATTAGTGGCATGAGATAATTATAACTCAATGTGACTTAGTTGGCTTTAGCTATAAAAGGCTAATGAAATATATTTGTGGAAGTTTAAGATTAGGATTAATCTTAACACTTTGAAACCCTGCAACAAGTAAGTGTTTTATTTTGTACATAGGTGTAAAGAAGACATTCCAGTGTGAGCTTTGCAGTTACACATGTCCACGGCGTTCAAATTTGGATCGGCACATGAAAAGTCACACTGATGAGAGACCACACAAGTGCCATCTCTGTGGCAGGGCATTCAGGACAGTCACCCTTCTGAGGAATCACCTTAACACACACACAGGTGGGTGCTGGTTAAGAATGTTGGGGGCTACAGCATAGCAAAGGTTTAAACTTGGGTTTTAAATATCATCTAAGCTGATTCCAGTGGGAATAAGAGTGGGAAGATTTTTTTGTTCTTTCTTATGGTACCCTCTTTGTGATCTTGATTTATTGTAAGCAGATGGACTTAGTTATAGGCAAATGTAAAGAAAGTTTAGTGGAAAATAATCTAAATTTTATAAGGATGGTGATTCAGAAAAAGATTTTCTCTGGTAGTTAACCTATAATATTTCCCAAAGGTATCACCACTGTGTTGCTAAGGTTTTAACAACAATGACAAAAACTAACCCCCCCTAAATTCCCAGGCGGTAATTGCCAGGCACTATGAGGAAGAACATTAGAAATAGAAGTGAAATCCTACCTTTGTAAAAACTATGGTTTCTGGTTGTTTTACCTCAAAGAAGATAATTCATAATCCCAGAATGGAAAATTTAAGTCACCATTCCAGCAATTCAAACATTTATTCATTCATGGTTCACACATACTTAATACTCTAATATTAGCTTCATGTTGGCTGTGGTCAGGTTCTGGGGTCACTAAAGAGGAGAGACTATGGGCTAAAGCTCTCTTTAGACTCTCTTCTGGGCTCTTTATACTTTCGGTGTTGGCATTTGGCTGCAAGTGCTAATAGAAACTTCTTTCACCTAGTTCTTCATGCAGAATAGCTTTCCTCTATCCAGATTCTCCACCTCGTTTCATATGATGATTCTTGTTTTTTATTTGATGTGCTGGTTGTCTGATGAATGTGATCAAGTAGGGACTGGCCAATGAGCAGTATGCTGTGCATTAGTATATTTGCTAATGTGACTTGGTCACTTTTCACCAACTACCTAGTTTCTACCCAGACACTTGATAATAATATGTTTTATTTGGTAGTTTGAAACCCTAGGGAAAGGGCATATGACTAGATGAAAGCAGCTGGCCCCACTATAGGACTTGCCAGAACGGGAGTGCCTTGATGTGGGCACTGCATGTCATGGTCTAGTCCTCAGCTTTGGAAATAAGAAATTCAGTCTGTCTGGTTATTCAGGAATGATTTGGCAGGACTAATTCATACTAACCAAACCCTCAAGAGTCAGATTCATATCAGAAAATCAGTTTATGCCGAGGAATATACCTTTTTATTTTCTAGATGCAGTCATATTGCATCCTATGTCAGGATGCTGTAGCAATTGAAGGGTGACTTGGTGAGCCATGGACCTTGAGCAGAGGGACATAGGCAGTCATGTGGGTCAACCCGATGAAAACTTCTGTCCCACAGCAGTGTCCACTTCTTTCCTAATTGCCATGCTTATGTCTACCAGAGGCAAGCCTCTTTCTCTCCCCTAAATAATACTAGGTAAACATTGGAAATTCTTTGTTTTCAACTTACCTCGTCCTAATAGAAATGGATGTTGCTTTCCTTCTCTTGTTAGTCGTTGTTTTACTTAACCTATTTGTACCACCAGACTATACATTTTTCATAGATAAGAACTCTATCCTTCACTCTTAATCCTCAGTGGTACTAAAGAAGCAAATTGAGCAAATGAACATTCTTTGGAATTTTCTAGTTACTATCATATCCAATCACATTTCCCTCTCCAGTGTTTTCTCAATCTCTGGGAGAATCATTTCTGCAGATGGCTGGACCCATTCATTACATTGTGACTCTTCTTAATTCCATTCTCAAAAATAGCCTTCCTTTGATTTTGGTGTTTGAGATTACCTTGCTATTCACCCCTTACCCACAGCCCACAATTACAGATAGTCCCTAGTTTCTAAATAATAACCTATGAAGGTAGCACTGTGTTCTACTGTCAGCTTTATCTCCTCATTATCATTATTACCTGGGCATGATATTTTCAGTGCAGTGTTCAGAATATAAAGTGGCTAGAGAAGATCTACTAAAGTAATGTTATGTTATGGGGCTACTATGGGAAGACATATTAAAAACGGTAAGATTATCTCAGTGAAAGAAAAAACAAAACAAGAAATATAGAGGGTATATTATTAGTTCATAAAAATATTTAAATATTCCATGATTTGACTTTCAGATCACAGAATATTAGATATTGATGTTTGAAAATGATCTGTTTAAATCACATAACATACAAGGCAATATTACTTTATAAAGCCTTTGATAAATCTCTAGAATACCTTATCAAACCAAATTTATATAGAAAACATGTTATTATATTTGTATTTTTTTTAAAGAAAAAGTGGGTCAGTATGGACAGCCCAGTGGCCCTATATGTATAATCATAATAACAGTAAGATTTGATGTGCAAAAGGATCTTGAGTCAAATAACTATTAATTCTGTGGCCTGTACTTGATAAAAATTGAGGTTTAAAGATGTTGTATATTTTTTAGAAGGGTTGAAACAGAATGGTGTTTCTGTTAACCTTTAATCCATAGTGACCAGAATATTCACAAAATAGGGATAAAAAATATTTTGTATTCAAAGGCAGCATACTCAAATGGATAATTAAGAGAAACTAAATGTTTGGCATGTGTTTCTAATATTTTGGGGTTAGTGTTGTAAAGTCAGCTGGGCTCACCCATAGCTTTTGGAGCTACTCTCAGGGAGGGTTGATGAGATGACCAGGGTCCAACCTCATGTAGCAGTTGTGTCACACATTGAACTCTGTAATTAACTGTGCCCTTGATCTTGTCTTTCTGTTATACCCTCCTTTCTCTAGGTACTCGTCCTCACAAGTGCCCAGACTGCGACATGGCCTTTGTGACTAGTGGAGAATTGGTGCGGCATCGTCGTTACAAACACACCCATGAGAAGCCATTTAAGTGTTCCATGTGCGATTACGCCAGTGTAGAAGTGAGTATTCAGCTCCTTGTTGGTTCCTCTCTGAAGAAGATCATGATTCCAGTATGAACTGTCCTCATACTGACTTAATACAAGATAGAAAATCTTGCTAGATTACTGCACTCCCACTCTCCCTCCCCACCACCAAAAAAAAAAAAAACTGTAATGAGTGTGAAAGGTTTTCCCATTAAAAAAAGAGCACTAACGGGACTTCCCTGGTGGCGCGGTGGATAAGGCTCAGCGCTCCCAGTGCAGGGGGCCCAGGTTTGATCCCTGGTCAGGGAACTAGATCCCACATGCATGCCGCAACTAAGACCCGCAACCAAAAAAAAAACAAAAACAAAAAGGAGCAGTAGGGACGTCCCTGGTGGCACAGTGGTTAAGAACCTGCCTGCCAATGCAGGGGACACAGGTTCGAGCCCTGGTTCAGGAAGACCCCACCACAACCCCACATGCCTCGGAGCAACTATGCCCATGCACCACAACTACTGAGCCTGCGCTTTAGAGCCCACACGCCACAACTATTGAAGCCTGCGAACTCTAGAGCCCACGTGCTGCAATTACTGAGCCCGTGTGCTGCAACTACTGAAGCCCACGCATGTAGAGCCCGTGCTCTGCAATAAGAGAAGCCACCGCAATGAGAAGCCCGCGCACCACAACGAAGAGTAACCCCCGCTTGCCACAATTAGAGAAAGCCCACGTGCAGCAACGAAGACCCAACGCAGCCAAAATATAATTAATTAATTTTTAAAAAATCATCTAAAAAAAAAGAGCACTAATCCACATATTATTACAGGCAAGTGCTACCAAACTTCAAAGAAAAGAGTAACTATACCAAGAGCACTTCAAAATGGAAGATTTTAGGGACTTCCCTAGTGCTCCAGTGGCTAAGATTCTGTGCTCCCAATGCAGGGGGCCCGGGCTCCATCCCTAGTGAGGGAACTAGATCCCACATGCCTCAACTAAAAGATCCCGCATGCTGCAACTAAAAGATCCTTCGTGCCACAATGAAGGTCCTATGTGCTGCAACTAAGATCCTACGTGCTGCAACTAAGGCCCAGCAGCTAGCTAGCTAACTAGCTTGCTTGCTTGCTTGGTTGCTTTCTTTCTTTATATGTATGTGTGTGTGTGTGTGTGTGTGTGTGTGTGTATATATATATATCACCTTTATTATTTGAGGCTACCCTGTTACCAAAACTGGATAAGGATACTTCCAAAAAGAAAACTGTTCTGTTTCTCACAGAAAAGCCAAA
Source organism: Eubalaena glacialis (assembly GCF_028564815.1). Taxonomy (NCBI): domain Eukaryota; kingdom Metazoa; phylum Chordata; class Mammalia; order Artiodactyla; family Balaenidae; genus Eubalaena; species Eubalaena glacialis. Next base: position 19,260,403 of record NC_083733.1, on the reverse strand, counting down.
ATTCTAAGTGAATTAACAAACCAAATTTGGTACTAGATTTTAAAATAAGTGATTACTAAATAGAATGTATCTAAAATGCAAGAATAATTCAGCATTAGGATATAATTGGTGTATACTACACTGAGAGATTAAAGAAAAACCATATCATTTCTATAGATTATTGAAAAATCATAAAATTTAATACTTATTACCGTTTAGAGTTCTAGCAAGTCAAGAGTAGAAAAAAATATCTTTAGGGACTTCCCTGGTGGCGCAGTGGTTAAGAATCTGCCTGCCAATGCAGGGATCACTGGTTCAAGCCCTGGTCCGGGGAGATCCCACATGCCGTGGAGCAGCTAAGGCCGCACACCGCAACAAAGAGCAGCCCCTGCTCGCCGCAACTAGAGAAAGCCCGCGCAGCAACGAAGACCCAATGCAGCCAAAAAAAAAAAAAAAAATTTATTATAAGGAGTATATACTGGAAATCCATAGTAAACCCAGCCTAATTAACTCTGAAACACTGGAAGTATTCCCAGTAAACTTTGGAACAAGATTTCCATTCCTACTGTTACCATTTCAACATTGTATTGGAAATCCTAGCTAGTAGTATAAAATAATAAATGAATTATAAATGGAAAGACAAAGCTGTCATGTCTTGCAGACATATTTGCTTACATAGAAAATTCAAGAGTATTGGCTGAAAAACCTAAAGCAGTAAGAGTTCATTTGGGTGGTCAGATCCAAGATAAATACAAAAGAATCAGTGACTTATTTTATACAATATCAATAGTAGGAAACAGGTTCAAACCCTAACAGCAATAAAATGACCTAGGGATAAACTGAACAGCAAAAAACATCTGATACCTACCTGTAAGAAGAAAACGTCTCAAAATTTTCCAAAGGACATAAATAAATACACATTTCAGGTTGATTCTAAATTTCAACTGGAAGAGTAAATATGAATGACTAAGAAAATTTTGGAAAACCAATGAGGGGCTTGGGCTTCCCTGGTGGCTCAGTGGTTAAGAATCCGCCTGCCAATGCAGGGGACACGGGTTTGAGCCCTGGTCCGGGGAGATCCCACATGCCATGGAGCAACTAAGCCCACGCGCCACAACTACTGAGCCTGCACTCTAGAGCCTGTGAGCCACAACTACTGAGCCCATGTGCCACAACTACTGAAACCTGCGCGCATAGAGCCCGTGCTCCACAAGAGAAGCCACCACAATGAGAAGTCTGCACACCGCAACGAAGAGTAGCCCCCACTCGCCCCAACTAGAGAAAGCCCGCACGCAGCAATGAAGACCCAACGCAGCCATAAATGAATAAATTTTAAAAAACAAAAAAAAGAATGAGGGGCTTGTGCTATCGGCTGTTTGAAAACTATATGGTAAATGAAGACAGTGTGATATTGGAGCAGGAATAAACAAATAGTCTGTTGAAAAAGAATAGATCCGGGCTTCCCTGGTGGCGCAGGGGTTGGGAGTCTGCCTGCTGATGCGGGGGACATGGGTTCGAGCCCTGGTCTGGGAGGATCCCGCATGCCGCGGAGCAGCTAGGCCTGTGAGCCACAACTACTGAGCCTGCGCGTCTGGAGCCTGTGCTCCGCAACAAGAGAGGCCGCGATAGTGAGAGGCCCGCGCACCGCGATGAAGAGTGGCCCCCGCTTGCCGCAACTGGGGAGAGCCCTCGCACAGAAACGAAGACCCAACACAGCCATAAATAAATAAATGAATGAATGAATGAATAAATAAATAAATAAATAAATAATCCCTGTGTATATAGGAATTTAATATATGGTAAATAGGCAAGTTTTGGAAAGAGAATTATTCAGTAATGCTGTTGGGACCATTCTTTAGCCTTACAGTGTGTGGAATTTTACTATATAGCACTTAGAAGTACAGGGAGATTTTAATGTAAAAATTGGAACACTTTTTAAAATTTTCAAAGGAAACATTAGTGTTCAAAACACTTCTTAGAGTCAAGTTTGAAAGTCACTGTTTTGTTGGAAAGATATTTAATAAAAGATGAAAAGCATAAGTCCATAGTGAGGAAGGTGAGAGGCCCCTGGCGCCTGGCCTGTCAGGGAAGTGCTGATGATAGGAAGAGAGACTTAAGGGAATTAAAATGCATTTATTAACTTGGATTCAAAATTTGTTAGAAAATTGATCCATAAATAAGCATGGATTATTTTAAAACTATTATGGAAGATTTCAAACATATATAGAAGTAGACAGACTAGTATAATACACCCCCATGTACCTATCACCCAGCCTAACAGTTAATAATAGCCCATCTTGACTCATCTATGCCCCTATCCATTTTACCCTTTTCCCTTGGATTATGATAGGGATTTGAGAGGCAACAGTTACAAATAATGAGGAGGAAGAAATACTATCTTTTAGACTTCTTCTGTATTATGAACTGCAGTGTCCAAAAAATAAGCTTTTGTGCCTGACCCACAGTATTCATGTCACAGTCTATGTTAACGAAAGTTTAAGAGGTTCGGTTGCTTTTGTGTTTCAGGTCAGCAAATTAAAACGTCACATTCGCTCTCACACTGGAGAGCGTCCTTTCCAGTGCAGCTTATGCAGTTATGCCAGCAGGGACACATACAAGCTGAAAAGGCACATGAGAACCCATTCAGGTAGGACTTCTCCCTTCCTCGTATTAATGAACCGCTTTTTAGTGGATCCCGTGGGACCCTGTGAACCACCACATGCCCCTATTAGTTACCCAAATGGAAGCTGGCATGAGAGTAGTATATAATTGACAAATGCTTCTCTGGCACATCTTTGGAATTCATTGCTCTGAATATACATTGGAGAATGGAAAGTTTTCACTGTTAGAAGAAGTCTGGGTAGGTTACGTAAGTAACCCAACTCGTCAGTTTTCCAAAGTACTCTCTTTTCCTAAAAAGAAAATCTTGCAGGTCCTCCTGTCATCCCGTCTGCTTTCCCCCAAAGGTAAGTACTACTGTAGGAACTACTCTTACTAAAATGTGAAGGACTCCGTGGCAGAGCTGGGCAAAGCAGAGGTGGTGGCCACAGTTTGGGACTTCTTTTCCATCTCTAAAGATAGGCATGAGCCAGGCAGTGGGCCTGAGCCTCATCCTTCCTAAATTAAGAACTGTAGATTCTCTGTGGATTAGCACATCTGCCACCTGGATTACGCTCCAATTATATGATAGTATTCAGTTATTTCATCTAAGTTCATTTTGTATTTCCTTTTAAGGGGAAAAACCTTATGAATGTTATATTTGTCATGCACGGTTTACCCAAAGTGGTACCATGAAGATGCACATTTTACAGAAGCACACAGAAAATGTGGCCAAATTTCACTGTCCCCACTGTGACACTGTCATAGCCCGAAAAAGTGATTTGGGTAAGTAAATTAACTAGTGGCAAATGAAAAATATATTTTGACAAATTTGTGAAAATAATGGAGATCACAAATTAACTTCTTTCATGTAAGTTTTGTGAATGTGAATGGCCTGCTGTTTAATAAAAGTCAGTGCTTAGATGCTAGTGATACTTTCTTCTCTCTCCTTTCTCTTACTGAAGCTAAGCTACAAGATTCTTTCCTGACTATAGCTCATCTATAAATTAATGGCAGCTGTAATGAGAGAAAACAGTATAATTAAAGCCCCCAAATAGGGAAGTGACATAGTATGATTCGAACTAAGGTCAGTTCACTTCAGGTTCTTTTCACAATATTTGTACTTCCTCTAGGTAATGGGACTGTTTTATTGGTTTGGTGATAGCTATATTTCTGTGCGTAATTAAGCTAGAGTTTATATAGAGGCAGAGTTTGGTGGTAGAAATTTTAGTATGACCCATATTCTTTTTTTTTTTAAATAAATTTATTTATTTATCTATTTATTCATTTATTTATGGCTGCGTTGCGTCTTCGTTGCTGCGTGCAGGCTTTTTCTAGTTGCAGCGAGCGGGGGCTACTCTTTGTTGTGTGTGGGCTCCTAATTGCAGTGGCCTCTCTTGTTGCGGAGCACAGGCTCTAGGCATGCGGGCTTCAGTAGTTGTGGCATGCAGACTCAGTAGTTGTGGCTTGTGGGCTCTAGAGCACAGGCTCAGTAGTTGTGGCTCGTGGGCTTAGTTGCTCTGCGGCATGTGGGATCTTCCCGGACCAGGGCTCGAACCATGTCCCCTGCATTGGCATGCATGCAGATTCTTAACCACTGCACCACCAGGGAAGTCCCATACTATGACCCATATTCTTAAAGATAAGGTCATCTGGATTTATCCCTTTGTTTTTATTATTTAAAAGAGGTAAAAATATTGCCCCAGTCTGTTCTCTATCCAAAATGCATTGCTCCCTGAATAATAATAATAATATAAACTTAGGTAAATTGTACTTTACAGGTTGTCTTTTACTTTTGTTTTACTTCTTTACTCATTTGATCTTCACAACTACCATATGAAGTCATCAAGGTATATTCTAGCTTTATAGATGATGAACAGGTGTCTTGACCAAAGCTACACAACACAGCTTATGAGTGGCAAAGCTGGACTTGAATCCTCTCGAACCCTCTAGAGCTGTTTCTCACACAGTGGAGTACATAAATACCCAGGTCATATCAGGAGCATACTGAGCCACAGCATAAATTTGGCCTGTCTTTCTGCAGCATTGGTTATACTCAGAAGGTTTTGAGTAAAGTTATACAACTGAGCTGGCGTCTTAAGAAACATTTTTACGTTAATATGACTATATTGAACAAACTGTAGACTGACTAACGTTTTTAAGATGAAACTGTGAGCTTGAAGTAGAGGACTTTGGGCTCCACATAAGATCCAGTGGGTCATGTGTTCATCCTACTCTGCTCTTGAAAGGACTTTGTTAGAAAAACTTAAGAGGTACTGTCCTCAGGTAAATGAAAGAGTTTTACTGTTCTCACTGTATAGAAACTAAAACCTAAACCAGTAATATCTCATGGCAGTGTGTGAGCTGTTAGGCCACTGTTTGAATTATTCACATTTTTTTTTAAGTTATTCACTTTCATGATGCAAATAAAAACCTTGAGTGTTTTATACTTGCATGATACCTCTTAGACCCTGCATAACGAGCTCTTTATGAGGCACTTAATTGCCTAGGAGCTGTCAAATAATAGTTATCTCCCAAAACTATTCCCAAACAAGTTTGTGTTCCCCAAAGCAGGTCTGATTTCACACTAATATCCAATAATTAAGATTCATCACTTTGGGACACAGGAAAGCATGGAGAATCTTGACAGACCTACCAGAGTCAAGATTCACCTTCAAATACTTAACTGCTCTAAGTCTTTTTTTTTTTTTTTTTAACTGATGTATAAGAATAATTCCTACCTTACAGAATCATTATTGTAAGTATTTAATAAGAATGTATGAAAGAAAATCTTTAACTATTAAGTCTCTATCTGAGGACCAGAAGGGGAAAGTTGAGGCCTAAAAATTATTTGGAATAATATATTTGTGTATAAAAGGCCTTCATATAGTGAACATGTGTAGAGAGTTAAAAGTGAGCCATTCCTTTCCCTTATCTTACTTCCATTCCCCAGAATAGGCCCTCTTTAAGTGTGATGTGATATTACCTTGTTTGAGCAGATTGGTAGCACCATAAATTCATGATCCCAAATGCAGCTGGGCTCCTGAGTAATCCAGCTGTTTGTCCTCATCAGTTGTGCTCCCATTCTCCTCAGTGAGTTTGTCCATGCATTCATTCATTCCACAAATGTTCGGGTGCCTGCAATGTGGGAGGTTCCATGACAGAGTAGGATAAATCATTGTTAACTTTCTTTAAACCTCTAATCTTCCTTCCCTTTTCTCTTTGCCTCCCTGGTCTCAGTATGTAACCTCTTTTCCTACTTCACAAAAAAATAAAGGCAACAGGTTGAAACTTCACATTTCCTGTTATCAGATGTGTAAACCTACCTGCATTCATCCTCTTTCCCCATCTGCTACTAGAGAGTTTGTGTCACTCTTCTTGTCTGTGGCCTGTCCCTTTGCCCTGATCCCACTCTCCTGTGTTCTTGGCAGCCTTTACGTGGTCAGGTATCGCATCTTTACCTTCGTTTTCATGTTCTCACTCCTTAATCTTTTGCCTCAACTCTAAATGTGCTTACATCTCTCTTGTCTTTTTTTAAAAAAAAGTCTTTCCCTTCTAGGTTTAACTCTTATTTCCTTCCTAGCCAATGCTCATGAGTTATATCCCTCACAGTCCTCTCTTCCTCAGCTTCTAGTTTCCTTCCCATCTGGCTTATACCCATCACTCTATAAAGTGACTCTGACTAAGATCACCAATGACCCCACATTGCAGAATGTAGGGAACGTTCAACTCCCCATCTGCCTTGATCTCTTAGCATCATTCTTCATAGCAGGCTGCACCCTTCTGCTTAAAACAGTCTTCCTTTGGCTTTCATGGCACTACATCCTGTTGGTTTTCTTCTGATTTCTCTGACTGTTCCTTCTCAACCTTCTCTTGTTTTAATCCTTTTTCCTCTCACTGGCCTTAACTGTTAGGTTTCTTAAGGCATGACCCATACTCTTTTTCTTTCTTTGCCTTAGTGATTTCATCAGTTCTCTTGGTCTCACTCAAATCCTACTCCAAATCTGTCCTTTGATTTAGGCTTATGTGACCATCTATTCCTTGCCATCCCTATCCCTACTTGATACCGTTGACATTTCAACTTCAACATGTCCAAAACTGAAGGTCTAAAACACCTTTACCCCCTCGCCCCAAAGGTAAACACAGCTTGGGCTTCAGCCCTGTCCCACTATTCCTTGTCTCAGTAAATGGCCCCACCATCTGCTCAGTTTTCCAAGCCAGAAACCTGGAGGTCATTCATGATACCCACCTTTCTCTTCCTCACTCTCTGGCCAGTCACTCAATCCTGTTGATTCAACTTCTTAGGTCTCTCATCAGTTCTTCTCCTTCCCTCTGTACCCACTGCCATCTCCTTTATCCAAACCACCACCTTCTTTCACCTATCCAGTTTCAACGTCTCCACTAGTCTCCCCATGTCTGTTACTCCTTTTATTCATTTTCTGTATAGCAGCCAGAGTAATTATTTTAAGAAGCAGAAAGAAATGTATTCTTAACTCTTTGAAATGCTTGTTTGTGTTTTCACAAGATGGACTGCGCTTTGTATTTTGCTTTCAGGTGTCCACTTGCGAAAGCAGCATTCCTACATTGAGCAGGGCAAGAAATGCCGATACTGCGATGCTGTATTTCATGAGCGCTATGCCCTCATCCAGCACCAGAAGTCACACAAGAACGAGAAGCGCTTTAAGTGTGATCAGTGTGATTACGCTTGCAGACAGGTAGAGCCCTTCATAGTTAGAAAACGGTTGATGTCCCATTAGTGTTAGGTTTTATCAGAGGGTTTTTATATACCTTGTATGGTGACTATTTTTAAGGATAATATTTTCAAACTGTGGTTTGTGAGATTGTCACCAAAGGTCCTGCTTCTCGATTGTATCATGTCTGGTTCCAACTGACAGTTTTATTCAGTCACACCTTCCCCCACCCTCCACCCCCTCCAGGCAGACTGCTGCTGGCTTTTCTCAAAACCATGGGAAGTAAGTCCAGGACTTGAGAGAAGGGAAGAATCTGGTCCTGGGGCCTGATGCTTGGGAGTGATGTACAGAAGCAGCCCAGCAGGAGTGAGCGTATCTGTGCTAGGATTTTGGGAAGCAGTTTTGTACCCCAGTATGGTTAACTTTATCCTCTCAATAAGCAGTTTTGAGCCTAGACCCTTGGGAGAGAAAGGTCTTGTCAGCTACGCGCACACAGATGGTGGCTGGGGTAGCAGCCCTAGGACAGGCTCTGAGACCTTCCCCCACCCCACTTTCTTTCAGGAGAGGCACATGATCATGCATAAGCGCACCCACACCGGGGAGAAGCCTTATGCCTGCAGCCACTGCGACAAGACCTTCCGCCAGAAACAGCTCCTTGACATGCACTTCAAACGCTATCATGACCCCAACTTTGTCCCCGCGGCCTTCGTCTGTTCTAAGTGTGGGAAAACATTTACACGCCGGGTAAGAGTCAGAACTTTACTTCCTGTCTTACAGTTCTTGATACCACGTTCTTGAGCTTCCACTGCAAAGCAGGGCAGTTTTTTCCACTGAGGTTATAAATATAGAGATGCACTGTCATTTGGAAAAGGGTCAGTCATCCCCACCTCAAGGTTTTCTGTCCATGTGTGAACCCTTCCACTGATGAGGAACTCAGTATATTTTTATTTATTTATTTGGCTGCACCGGGTCTTAGTTGTGGCCTGCAGGATCTTTGTTGCAGCATGTGGGCTCTTTAGGTGCATCATGTGAACTCTTAGTTGTGGCATGTGGGATCTAGTTCCCTGACCAGGGATCGAACCCAGGCCCCCTGTGTTGGGAGTGTGGAATCTTAGCCACTGGACCACCAGGGAAGTCCCGGGAACTTAGTACTTTTTTTTAACAGTTCTGTCCTGGATCTTCACTTAGGGCCATGTTTGTCAGGTCTGCACAGGACAGGGAGGTTGGTCTGATTCTCCCCTACTCAGAGGACCCAACCTCATCTTCTGAGCAACTCTCCTCTCTTGCCCACCCTTGTCTCTCTCCCCGCCCCCTCCAGATGGAGACCATTTCCTCTGAATGGGGAGAGTATGTTCAGGACACATTTAGCAGTTACTAGAACATTGAGACTTAATAGGATTTCCTGCTGCCCCCCTGGTGGTTTTTTTAATTAAACTAAAAGAGAACTTCCAATTTTATTCTTATCTTTTTTAGTAATGTTTTCAAAGAGGGTTTTGTTCCTTTTGTTAGAATACCATGGCGAGACATGCTGATAATTGTGCTGGTCCAGATGGTGTAGAAGGGGAAAATGGAGGAGAAACGAAGAAGAGTAAACGTGGAAGGAAAAGAAAGATGCGCTCTAAAAAGGAAGACTCCTCTGACAGTGGTAAGTAACTTGTTTCTTGAGTTAGTTACACATGGCAGGTTTTGGTGCAGAGTGTCCAGTGTATTTACGTATGGACATGCTGGGATACAGAGATAGGCCAGTCTCTCATACTTCCTTTAAACCTCGAATCTTCCTGATGTGTGTATATATTTACAACAGCAGTTAGTTTATTCCTGGAGCAAATTTTCTTTTTTTTTTTTCTTTTTTTTTTTCTCATGGCATTCCATTGCTTGATAAGATATTATATGTTATGTTCAGTTAAAGCTGAAGCAAAATTAATATCTTTACTCAATTTACTCAGATTAGTGATATTCTAAGGCCAGCAGAGTTTCTTTTCTATGTTCATAGCTTTTACATTTAGGAAGCTGGTCTAGATTTGAGCAGTGAATCTAATGGACATGAAGAAGGTTGCTTAAGCATCCTGACCAACTTCTGGTTTGACTGCCTGTGTCAGCCTAGCCTTGAGATGTGTTGATCAAATCCATGAAGGTCAGCCTTTCTCTTCCTACCTTAATCTCTCCATTTATAATTTAAAACTTTGCCTATTTTCCTACCATTGATGTTCTTTGGGGTGTTAGTCATGAAATCCAGACAGAAAGTATATGCGTTGTGGTGCTAGACTCATGAAGGGGGTGGCAAACAAGGGTGTTGGTAATGTAGGAGTCACGTTTGATTATACTAACTTATTCCATAGTGTTAGGTTTTATAATGTGGATACTTGGGCTACTGGCAGCCAGTTAAGAAGTCATATCTGTGACTTAAAGATTTAAGGTTTTTGTGGAAAAGGATGTAGAGGGGTTTTGTTTTGGAGAATGCACTTATAGATGATGCCTAATGTATTTCTAAGGAGTTCTCATTTTGTCTTCTGCATTGCTTGTCAGTAGAAATAGCGGGGAAGGAAATGAAATTTCTGAAAACGTATTAAAGAACTTATGTTACTTTATTGGTTTTATTATAAAATTTGTTCATGAAAGTACTAGGTTTTTAATACTTAAATCTATAACAAAGTCCCTTTTGTTTTTTATCTTAATAAAGCCTTCACTTTTCTATTCAGAACTTTAACTATTTCTGGGAGAATATTCATCTAAGCATAACAGTAGTTTATATTTTGCTGCCTTTTTTAGTAGAAAAGCTATTTTAAGCAATATCTTCACTCGGTTTTAAGTGAATGCCTCTTTTAAAATGTCACTTTGCTTAATTTTTATAAAAGCGCATCACTCTCTACTGAGAATTTTGTGGGATCCCTTTGTTTGGCTAAGAAATTGAGTGGACTGTTGGGAGGTGCCAAGGAATGTCAGAGGGCCTCAAGTACCAGCAGAGATCCACAGATAACCTTGAGCTTCAGGATACCTGTAGTTGCTCTTCGTTGCAGAGCCTCCTACTGCCACAGACATCGTCCCATACCCTTTTTTCTCATGGTTCTTCCCTGTTCATTTCTGTGGTTAATCTCCCAACAAAACCAGCTCTACTCTGTAATTGTACTTTACCAGAAGCATCTTTCACCTGCAGAGTTTATTGACGGTTCCTAATAGGTTTCTACAGTTCCTCCCTTTGTCTTCTGCACTGCTGGTTTGTACAGCACAGTGTTTAGTTTTGGACCTCATACCTAGTGTCTCTTTATCCCAGAATTTCTGGGCTGGTGAAGGCCACACAGTCATATTTGTTCCCTCCCAGAAGTTCTGCCTGTTGGCCATCGGCAAAAATTGACCAGCAGAGTCTACTGCTTTTTTCAAGGCTTTTTGCCAAAATCTCTCCCAGCCAATAAGCCTTTGACCCTATTAACCTTCTTTGTGTGCTTTTTCCCCCAATTCTGACTGAATTTGTTTAATTTTCTAGGCATTGGGCCAACTTAGGCAATAGGGGGCTTGAATAAGTTCAGCAGGAAAGCGTGTCGTCCTTGACACTCTGCCACGTACCAGTACGTTCCCCACATTTTCACTTAGGATTTCAGTCACTTGGCAAATAAGGCATTTTGTCCTGAAGATCAGGCATTTACCCACAGACTTCTAAATTTAAACATTTGGTGCTAGAGAAAGAGAATGTGCTTGTAACCTGCATTTCTTGGAGGAAGGCAGACGGGGTACATTTTGTGCCTTGGCAATGGGGGAGGGGTAGCAAGAACTCTTTGGTTGCCTATAGGTGTGGGCGGCAGAATAGCCCCAAACTGTGGTTAGTTGTGCCTTACAAATCATTAGCTTCTCTCTATTTCTATAAAATGAGGGTAATATCTTTTATTTAATGAAGCCTAAATGGAATAATGGAGAATTTTTAAACTGTGATGTACAGTGTAAAAATCAACTGTGATTATGTAGTAGAATGTAAGTTACAGAGCACGATTACAGGCATTATCTCAATCCTTGTGATCCTTGGGAGTGCTTTAGAGACTACACAAGGAAACTGAGGTTCAGTGTGGTCATGGTCCCAGGTCACACACTTAGGAGATCTGAGACTCAAAACCATATTATCAGGCTCCTCGTCAGTGTTCTTTCTATAGTAGTTCCCTCTCCTTTTATGTGATAATGGCATTCGGGAGAAGGTAAGGGAGTTAAGAATGACCTGTTGGGTTTGGAACAGCTGGGAATTAAATTAAATCCCAAAACCTGGCCTTATGCTTTTCGTAGTAAATAGGACCTCACGGTGCTTCAAGAACTTCATACACACAGACACGCATGCACACATTCCACCACTCTTCAGGGGTCCATCTCAGTCTTAGTGTCCTGCTTTATCCTTGTGTAGTAGGTAGAGGGAACATTTGTTTCATTTTCAACTTAGAACACCATTTGTGGGGTTTTTTTTATATAACTGGCATACTGTGGAGTTGCCTCTAAGAATTCAAAACTCAATATTCTGATATCTAAAGCTGATAGAAAAAAGTAATATCCAGTCCACATAAAATATGAATAGTATTTACGTTGATTTGCTTATTCTGCATCAATACCAGTTTACTCTGTTAACACTGATAACAAAAATTCCAGTGAAAGCATTTTTTAAATGGGCTTTTAACGATGAAAATAAATACGTAACTAGACTTCACAGAATATGTGATTATTTGTGTGTTATTTTTTCTTCCACCACTCTTCTCCTTGCCCCACTACCTCTTCTTCCTGATTTCATGAGAAGAAAATGCTGAGCCAGACCTGGATGACAATGAGGATGAGGAGGAGCCTGCCGTGGAGATTGAACCCGAGCCAGAGCCTCAGCCTGTGACCCCAGCCCCACCACCTGCCAAGAAGCGGAGAGGACGCCCCCCTGGCAGAACCAACCAGCCCAAACAGACCCAGCGTAAGTTGACTATCTCAGCACAGTAGGCTGGCGTCCTCTCCTAACACGTGGGGAAGCCAGACAGGTCCTTATTCTTTGGGTAGATGGGAACTGAGCCATGAGAACAAATTAAGGTCACACTGGGAACAAACTCTCAGGAAGCGATTTTTTGGTTTTTACTGAGGAACATCTCTAGAGGCCTGTTAGGTTTCAGCAAGAGAAAGTCCAGAGTAGAAGGGTACTTATGTTCTACAAGGTGGGTACTGTTAATGTGGGAGGGTTTTACAAAACAACCAGAGTCATAGTCAGCTGGCAAAATTGATGTGGTAATGAATGTAAAACAGCCAAATTTTAAAAGATAGAGGGAAAAAGCAATTTCTGAGCTGACACTGACCCTCCTAAGAAATCCAGGCCTGTGGATTCTATTGGTGGCCTCCTGGTTTATGAGAGGACACAGAGGAGGTGTCCGCCCTCCACGTCACACCACGTAGCAGTCCTATACTGGACGTGGCCCTTGTGACAGCAGGCTCTGCAGGGTCTCAGGTCTCTGTTCTATTCATGAATCTCCTAAAAGCTGGCAAGTGTTTTTCTTTCTTTAACAAATACACGGTTTCATCTATTTTTTTAATATGCTCCCTGAGCCCCATGTCCAGATGTCTTATTGCAGAGGGGTGGTTGACTCTAAAGATCCCGGGAACTATTTTGCCTATACACATTTGAGTGAGTGAACTGGCGGGAGGGCCCTGGGTGTTGGGAGAACTTCAGACTCAAAAATGTCAGGTTCTTTGCTATAGGTGAGTCGTCTCTAAAACGGACCTACATCCCACGCTCTGTGAAGTATTCCTAGTCCCGCACCATCTGCATTTTTTGCCTGTCTCACACACACTATTATGAAGCCCAAATTTATGACATAAAGGAAAACTAAGTTTTTTAATATGTAATTTGGGAGGCATATGAAGAGGAGTGTCAACATTTTGTTCTTTGATAGTATCTAGAGTAGTGGGGCTTCGTGTATGGCCGCACTTTAGGTTATTAGGTCTTTTTGATTGACTTTCTCTGTATCGAATCTAAGGCTTTCCTGTGTTGCTGACATTCATTTAGTGTCGCGTCTGAAAAGACCCTTGCAATCCTTGGGGGCTTTAATGGAGCATTTGTTTTGTTCACGCTCTTCTTTGCCAGCAACAGCCATTATTCAGGTCGAAGACCAGAATACAGGTGCAATTGAGAACATTATAGTTGAAGTCAAAAAAGAGCCAGACGCAGAGCCCGCGGAGGGGGAGGAAGAGGAGCCCCAGCCAGCCGCCACAGACGCCCCCAACGGAGACCTCACGCCCGAGATGATCCTCAGCATGATGGACCGGTGATGGCGGGGCCTCGCTCGTTGCCAGGACTGCTCTGGGCTGTGTTTAAACGGCCCGCATCTTAATTTTTCTCCCTTCTTTCTTCTTTTGGCTTTGGGAAAAGCATCATTTTACCAAACATACTGAGAACTAAAACTTCAAGGATGATGTTAGAAAAATGTGATTTAACTAGAACTTGCTGTTTGATGTTAGCAAATCATGGAATGTTCTGAGTCCCTGAGGGTTTACTGTGAAGTGCTGAGGACAGTGTTGACGCCTAACTGGTTTTCTTAGATGGAAACAGAGACATTGAACCCTCTCTCTTGCTATGGTAAACCACTCCAGAAACCACCACTGGGTTTCCCAGAGTTCTATGGTCTTCTTCCCAGGAGAGTTTTTAATTGTAAATGCAGACTTGGGAAGGACTTAGACTTTTAAACTGGTTTTTGCTTTTGCTTTGCCCTGACTCTCTTTGCTTGGAGTCAGCTGCACACCAGTAGTATGGCATGCTACGATTGGTTTCTGTCCTGAAGACTTTGCCTCTTTCTTGGCAAAGTTTCTGGTATGGTCAAGCTTGTAAATAACTTTTTTTACATTTTAATCTTTTCCATTAATTAAGAGGTTGAAAAGAAGTGCAGTGTAAGAAAACCCAGCATTTTAATTACTTGCAAATTAAGTTTCCACAGACTGTAGTATGTAAATGTTGACAAGGAATTGGATCACAGTCATGTAGCAGAATGGCACCCAGACTGCTGCCCGCTAGTGACGGACACCCACATGGAAGATCATGATTTTCCAGCCCATGGAGCCAGCATTTGAACCTTGTACAATTAACTTTGTTATGATTTCCCATCTACATTTTCTTTGTTTGTAGCTGAGTTTTGTGTTTTATAAATCCTCTGTTAAAGCAGAAGGGTGATTATGAGTGGGTCACAGCAGCTCTTAAAAGCTGGGCCAGAAAATTTCACTAGGTCAGTAATTTAAACTTTGGATCTTCAAAAAATAATGTGAAGCAAAACCAACTAAAAAGTGATTCTTGCACATGAACTGTCACACGTTTAAAATGTGTTTTTTAGAGAGCCTCAGTCTTGCTGATTTCAAACACTTTTTTCTTCTGTGTATTGCTTTTAAGAGAGCCATCAGTTAGCTATCAGACTCTAGGTTGATGCATTTTGTACTTAGCTGTACTGTGTGATATTTTTCATTATTTTAGGACGCCAACATGAGACCTGTAATAAAATATGTAATGGGGTTGAAAGCTGGGGAGGAGGATCTACTGCTGTACAGCTAATAAATCATAACGGATTAACAAGTGCTCCAAACACTCCGACTTGTGTGATTCCTGCCTAACGAGGGGCCCAGAGGGGTCTATGTGCGTAGCCTCAGGCAGTGCAGGCCTCCTCGCCTTTCAGACGCAAGCTATGTTTCCAGGATGACCGCTTCCTCTCTAGCAAATGAGAGAGATGATCTTGGCAGGTGATGGAATATTGAGTGCATCCTGCTGCAAGTTTCAGTGCCCCAAAAGTGGTATGTGAGTAGAGAGGTGAGTGTATACAGCTGCCAGCCCCATGATCCAACTGAAGAGCCGGTTGCCTGTGGTAGAGCAGGTGGGCTACAGAGCTTAGAGGAGAAGGGGCTGATGGGAATCTTTGGCCTCGAGATCTCAGCTCAAGGAGAGCTGGGATCAAAATACATCGAGCTCTGCCAAGTGCAGGGGAACAGAGAGAAGCTGGGCCCAGTCTGCCCTAGAGAAGTTCATTTGAAGGAGACATGTGCCACCACCAGGCTGTGGGGTGAGAGTCCTAGATAGCACAGCTGCTTGTTAGCACCTAGGAAGCAGGATGGAAAGGGAGTGTGTTAGGAAGTTTATGCATTAGTGAAATACCTTCTTGCTGCTGTTGGCCATTTCTGGGTAGATTCCTTTGGCAAGCCCCTTTTCCGTGAAAGCTTTGGCCACTAGTTACAGGTTTTTTGGTTTTTTGTTTGGTTTTTAAAAATTTTTTTTTTATTGAAGTATTTACAGTGTGTTAATTACTGCTGTACAGTGATGTTGATTAAGTTATATATACATTCTTTTTTTTTTAACACTACTTTCCATTATGGTTTGTCATAGGATTTTTTATTTTAATTTTTATTTATTTGGTTGCACCGGGTCTGTAGTTGTGGCAGGCGGGCTCCTTAGTTGTGGCATGCGAACTCTCTGTTGCAGCATGCAAGTGGGATCTAGTTCCCAGACCAGGGATCAAACCTGGGCCCCCTGCATTGGGAGCACAGAGTCTTATCCACTGCACTGCCAGGGAAGACCCCTGTCATAGGATATTAAATATAGTTCTCTGTGTTATACAGTAGGACCTTGTTGTTTATCCATTCTATACATAAAAGCTTACATCAGCTAACCTCAACCTCCCACTCCATCCCTCCCCCATCCCCCCTCCCACTTGGCAACCACCACCACCAGTCTGTTCTCTATGTCCGTGATTCTGTTTCTGTTTCATAGATAAGTGCATTCGTGTCATATTTTAGATTCCACATATAAGTGATATATGGTATTTGTCTTTCTGACCTACTTAGTATGATAATCTCTAGTTGCATCCATGTTGCTGCAAATGGCATTATTTCGTTCTTTTTTATGGCTGAGTAGTATTCCACTGTATATACGTACCACATCTTATTTATCCATTCATCTGTCGATGG
Source organism: Eubalaena glacialis (assembly GCF_028564815.1). Taxonomy (NCBI): domain Eukaryota; kingdom Metazoa; phylum Chordata; class Mammalia; order Artiodactyla; family Balaenidae; genus Eubalaena; species Eubalaena glacialis. The sequence goes on along the minus strand of NC_083733.1, from coordinate 19,244,195 downwards.
ACATTTAGGTGGTTTCCTTGTCTCGGCTGTTGCAAATAGTGCTGCTGTGAACATAGGGGTGCGTGTATCTTTTTGAATTATGGTTTAGTTTTCTGAGGAACCTCCATACTGTTTTCCATAGTGGCTGCACCAACTTACATTCCCATCAACAGTGTAGGAGGGTTCCCTTTTCTCCACACCCTCTCCAGCATGTTATTTGTAGACTTTATAATGATGGCCATTCTGACTGGTGTGAGGTGGTACCTCATTGTAGTTTTGGTTTGCATATCTCTAATAATTAGTGATGTTGATCATCTTTTCATGTGCACATGGTCATCTGTGTTTCTTCTTTGGAGAAATGTCTATTTAGGTCTTCTGCCCATTTTTAGATTCGGTTGTTTGTTTTTCTTTGTTGAGTTGTATGAACTGTTCGTATATTTTGGAAATTAAGCCCTTGTCTTTCACATCATTTGCAGGTATTTTCTCCCATTCCATAGGTTGTCTGTTCGGTTTTTTTACGGTTTCCTTTGCTATGCAAAAGCTTGTAAGTTTGATTAAGTCCCATTTGTTTATTTTTGTTTTTATTTCTATTGCCTTGGGAGACTGACCTAAGAACATTGGTACGATTTGTGTCAGAGAATGTTTTGCCTGTGTTCCCTTCTAGGAGTTTTATGGTGTCATGTCTTATGTTTAAGTCTTTAAGCCATTTGAGTTTATTTTTGTGTATGGCGAGAGAGTGTGTTCTGACTTCACTGATTTACATGCAGCTGTCCAACTTTCCCAGCACCACTTGCTGAAGAGACTGTCTTTTTCCCATTATATATTCTTGCCTCCTTTGTCAAAGATTAATTGAAGGTTTGGGTTTATTTCTGGGCTCTCTACTCTGTTCCATTGATCCATATGTCTGTTTTTATGCCAATTTTGATTACTATAGCTTTGTAGTATTGTCTGAAGTCTTGGAGGGTTACGCCTCCTGCCTTGTTCTTTTTCTTCAGGATCGCTTTGGCAATTCTGGGTCTTTTATGGTTCCACATGAATTTTAGGATTATTTGTTCTAGTTCTGTGAAAAATATCATGGGTAACTTGATAGGGGTCTCATTAAAACTGTAGATTGCTTTGGGTAGTATGGCCATTTTAACATTATTAATTCTTCCAATCCAAGAGCATGGGGTATCTTTCCATTTCTTTGAATCATCTTCAGTTTCCTTTATTAATGTTTTATAGTTCTCAGCCTGTAAGTCTTTCACCTCCTTGGTGAGATTTATTCCTAAGTATTTTATTTTTTGGATTGCGATTTTTTTTTTTTTTAAATTTATTTTTATTTTTTGGCTGTGTTGGGTCTTCGTTTCTATGCAAGGGCTTTCTCCAGTTGCGGCGAGCGGGGGCCACTCTCCATCGCGGTGCGCGTGCCTCTCACTGTCACGGCCTCTCTTGTTGCGGAGCACAGGCTCCAGACACGCAGGCTCAGCAGTTGTGGCTCACGGGCCCAGTTGCTCCGCAGCATGTGGGATCTTCCCAGACCAGGGCTCGAACCTGTGTCCCCTGCATTGGCAGGGAGATTCTCAACCACTGCGCCAGCAGGGAAGCCCGTATTGCGATTTTAAAAGGTATTTTTTTTTTTTACATTCCCTTTGTGATATTTCCTTGTTGGTGTAAAGAAGTGTAACCAGTATGTTAATCTTGTATCTTGCTACCTTGCTGAATTCATTTATCGGTTCTGGTAGTTTTTGTGTGGAGTCTTTAGGGGTTTCTATATATAGTATATCATCTGCATATAATGACAGTTTTACCTCTTCCCTTCCAATTTGGATACTTTTTTTTTAAATTTACTTTTGGCTGCGTTGGGTCTTCGTTGCTGCGCACAGGCTTTCTCTAGTTGAGGCAAGTGGGGGCTACTCCTTGTTGCAGTGCGTGGGCTTCTCGTTAGGCGCGTGGGCTTCAGTAGTTGTAGTACACGGGCTCAGTAGTTGTGGCATGCGGGCTTAGCTGCTCCGTGGCATGTGGGATCTTCCCGGACCAGGGCTCGAACCCATGTCCCCTGCGTGGGCAGGCGGCTTCTTTTAACCACTGCACCACCAGGGAAGTCCCCCAATTTGGATACCTTTTATTTCTTTTTCTTGTTTGCTATGGCTAGGACTTCCAATTCTGTGTTGAATAGAAGAGGTGAGAGTGGGCATCCTTGTCTTCTTCCAGATTTTAGTGGGAAAGCTTTCAGCTTTTCACCATTGAGTATTATATTGGCTGTGGGTTTGTCATAAATAGCTTTTATTATCTCGAGATAATTATAGGGTTTTTTCTTTTTTTAAATTTTATTTATTTATTTATTTATGGCTGCGTTGGGTCCTTGTTTCTGTGCGAGGGCTTTCTCTCTAGTTGCGGCAAGCGGGGGCCACTCTTCATCGCGGTGCGCGGGCCTCTCACTATCGCGGCCTCTCTTGTTGCGGGGCACAGGCTCCAGACGCGCAGGCTCAGCAATTGTGGCTCACGGGCCTAGTTGCTACGCGGCATGTGGGATCCTCCCAGACCAGGGCCCGAACCCGTGTCCCCCTGCATTTGCAGGCAGACTCTCAACCACTGCGCCACCAGGGAAGCCCCAATTATAGGGTTTTTTAACCAGAATTCCAACTTACCAGTTTTCAGTGAAAAGTAAGTAACAGTGGACAAGCTGTGTGAAGGCTTCGGCTGGTTTGTGGTGTCCATGCAGTCGGGTCTCCCAGAAAAATCGGTATCATCAGGGGCCTTGGGACTGTGAACCAGGCAATCAGCAACTTGGACTGAATGTTAGTGGCCCGAGGCTGTCAGGGCATTTGGTCTCTATCCCAGGCATGGGCTAACCCCCACTGCCACCAGGAACCAGAGCACCCCCTACCAGAGTTGTTTCAGTGGCCACATAGCTTTTTAAAATTTTTAAGTATAGGGTATTCCCTGGTGGTCCAGTGGTTGGGACTCTGCGCTTCCACTGCAGGGGGCCCGGGTTCAATCCCTGGTCGGGGAACTGGGATCCTGCAAGCCACACAGCCGCCCCACCCCCCACCCCCCAAAACAATTTTTTTTAAGTATAATAGAAAATCTCTTCATAGAACAGCAAGCAGTTTATCTTCAGCATAACTTTTCTGTTCTAATTGTATATATTCAAATTGTTTACAAGTAGGTTGGTTTTGGTTGGGGAGGGGGCAAGAAAAGTGACATTGTGATGCAGCTAAGGCCGGAAGGAGATTCCTCCATTGGCATAGCCCCATGATACATCCTGTGTGACTCCATTAAATGTGAAACCTTCACACTCTTACTCCACACGGGAGAACTTTTGACGGGAGCCTCATGGCAGTCCTGGGAGCTGCAGCCTGGCCTGTCACCCTGTGCTAATGGAGCAGGCGGGGCTTATTCCTCATTATGAGCTTTTAGCATTTCCTGAGCGCCCACGGAGTGTCATGCTGTCTAGAACACAGAGACAGTCTTGAACAAGTTGAAGGCCGCTCTCCCTCTCATGAGTCACTCACTTGTGGGAGCTGAGTCCCACGTGTTCACTTGGTCTCTGATAGCAGTTATGCTTGTTTTGTCACCGCCATCCTGACGGCCAGCAGTTACGGAGATGTGTGGCTAGCCTGGCACCCCGTCCTAATCTCCAGGCTGATCCTGGTTTCCTCCTCCGCAGCCCCCTGCTTGTCCTCACAGCACTCACTAGACGGGCTGATGCCACCAGTGCAGCTGTTGGTCTCAAGACGCCCTCCACCTGGGAGCAGCTCGAACCCTTTGGCACTTATTCCCTCTTGTGTTTCTCATTCTTGTCATTCGAAACAAAAATCCCAGTGAGGGGGGTTTTCTATCCTTCTGTTCTGGAGTCTTAAGGTTGCCATGGTAAGACTTGGCAAATACAAGTGTTCCCTGAGTTCCAGGCCCTGTTGTGAGCACCTCTCTAAACATTTAATCCTTACACTTCAAGGTAAGTTAATAGCTCCAGCTTACAAAACAGGAACTGGATGCCCAGAAAGATTAAGTGACTTACTCAGTGTCAAACAGCCAGTAAGAGGTGGAGTCAGGACTTGAATTCAGGCAGTGTGCCTTCAGAACCTTCATTCTTGGCCACTTGGCCATACTGTGTGTGAGAGCTGCTGAGCTCGCACCCTAGAAGCAGTTGGTGGGTTCTGTGTGGTCTCTTGTGAGAGTCTTAACCTGAACTCTCTCTCAAGTCGGGAGGCAGCAGAGCAGGACATCCTCTCGCCTCTGTTGGCAGGAACTCAGCACCCTCTCCGGCTGAGTCCTGCCCTGTCAGCCCTGGGCTATCACACCTGGGCCTGCTGCTTTAGGGAAGGGGGCTTCCTCCAAGTTGTTACTATTCAGTTTCTACTTTGTCCTAATCTATGGTGGACCTCAGCAAAGGGAGATGAGATTTTGTGGGGGATGGTGGTAGTCAGATGACTGGAAAATGCTCCCACTGTCTCCAGGCCTCAAGGTGAGGAGAGGTAGCTGGAGATGGGAAAGAAACCAAGAGACTCTGCCCAGTGTCTCTCACCTCCTCTCAGGTTGTTTCACTTCTGCCTGGCTGAGCTGTGGGCAGGGCAGAGGGCTGTTCCTTATCTCATAGAGTTTAATTAGACTAATGGAAGAAAAAAATTGAATCCCCTCCTGTGAACCCTCCAGAATCTAGGTCCCTGGTCTTTTTTTTTTTTTTTAATATTTATTTTATTTATTTATTTGGTTGCACCGGGTCTTAGTTGCAGCAGGTGCATGTTGAGGCACGCACGTGGGATCTAGTTCCCTGACCAGGGGTCGCACCCGGGCCCGCTGCATTGGGAGCACAGAGTCTTAACCACTGCACCACCAGGGAAGTCCCTAGGTCCCTGATCTTTTATAGGGTATCATGCATCCCATGACCTGATGGCCTCCTAGGCCTCTCTCCTAGTGGTTCCCCCCTCCCCAAACTCTCTCCAGCTCAGGGAGAATGCAGACATGAGAGGACCCCCCCCCCCACATACATTGCCTTTGCTCATGAGTCACTCCACCCCTCCCTGCAGCCCTTGGGGCTGGCTGCCCCCTGATGGTACACCCCCATCTTCTGGCCCTGACCCAGCTTGAACTTGATGAAAGCTAAGGAACCTCTGCCGCAGAGAAGGGCGTGGGGGCCCATCTGGTGTTTTTTCCACCCTGTCAACAGTTTGTGACTCTCCGACGGGGTGAGGGACTCCAGGTTAGAAGCAACAGATAGGGTTCTCCAGGTTTAGGAGGGATCCGATGCTCCTTTCTGAACAGACGCCCCTTGCGTCCTGCGTGCTGTCCACCTTCCCCGCTGGGCTTTGGAGGGGACGGACCGAGGCGGGCCGCAGAGATCCCCGAGCGGGCAGCGCCCCCTGGTGCTCGCGGCGGGGATATGGCGCGGGGTGGAAGTAGTGGGGTAGGAACCGATAGAGGCACGCGATACGCGAGACCCTCCCGGCCACACCTCTCCCTTCCCTCCCCAGGTCTGCCCTAACGGAGTAGCTCCTGAGCGACGGCGCGGGCGGGCAGCTGGGATCTGCCCCCCTCCTACACCGTCGTACCCGCGCGACTTCTCCCAGCCCGCGGAGGCCGGGCAGGGAGGAGCCGGGCCGGGGGCGGCCTGGCAGGAAGCGGCGCTTACCTTCCGCTGCAGGAGGAGCAGGTGGCTGCAGTGCGCGCCCAGGCCCCAGGCTTCCTGTGCTCGCCCGCCGCTACCGTTTCTCTTCGGAGCTCCTTGGGCCACCCGGCCGCCGTGCCGGCCGCATGGCCCAGACCCCCGACGGCATATCCTGCGAGCTGCGAGGTAAGCGCTGGCCCTTGTCGCCTTCTTGGCTGGGAGGAAGCAGAGCAGCCCCAGAAAGCAGAGGCCCACCCAGCGCCTCGTGGCACCGGGCAAGCGGTTCCCTCTGCTCCTCGGGAGGGCTTGGCGGCCCAAATCCACTCCACTCCTTCCTCGCTGGCCCACAGATGAGCCCAGGCCCCCTATCCCGGTACAGACCGTGAGCATGAATTGACCTCCATGGGAGGACCAGTTGCCCAGCAGGCTGCCCTTCCACAGGCGAGATCACCAGGTTCCTGTGGCCCAAGGAGGCAGAGCTGCTGCTGAAAACCTGGCTGCCAGAGCGGGAGGGTGCTGAGCAAGGTCATGTCCTGGTATGGCGGGGGCAGAGGCTGGGAGGGCCACTGGGGCCCCAGCAGAAAGAGGCTCTTGCCCTGCCCAGGGTGTCAGACACTCTCTCCCCTCAGGCACTGCTCCGATGGAGAGCCTACCTGCTCCACACCTGCCTTCCCCTGAGGGTGAGTCCCAGGGCCCAGCTGCCACCCCTTTGCCCTCCAGCAGCTTCCTTGATGAGGGCTGCATCTGTGGTGGTGTCCTTGCGGGCTCTGCCCTTCCAACAGCACTGGGCTCCCGGCAGTAGGCAGGACTGGAGTGTAGTCAGGTCCAGCTCTGAGATCCAGGCTGCACAAAGGACTGGGCTCCCAAGAGGGTGGGGCTTGGGCCTTGGTCGAGGCTGACCCAGGCGCTCCGCAGGTGGACTGCACGTTCAGCTACCTGGAGGTCCAGGCCATGGCGCTGCAGGAGACACCCCCTCAGGTGAGACCCCTAGTGCCCCACCAGGGCCTGCAGTCTGGTCTTCCCCTCCCCCCAACCTGCCCCACACTTGGAGCCCAGCCCCTGCCCCACCCACCCACCCTAGGTCACCTTTGAGCTGGAGTCCCTACCTGAACTGGTCCTGGAATTTCCTGGTGTGGCTGCCCTGGAACAGCTGGCCCAGCACATCGCTGCTGCCATCAGGAAGGTCTTCCCTTGCTCAACCCTTGGGTGAGGCCCAGCAACTGAGGGGGCTGGGGGTGAAGGAAGGCAGCGAGGGGTGCTCTGGATGGCACAGTGGGTGACCTCACTCCCAGGGCCTAGAAGTCCCTTGCCCCCTTCTCCATGTCCCTCCTCAGGAAGCTATTCCGGAGGCCCACGCCCCCCTCCATGCTGGCTCGGCTGGAGAGAAGCAGCCCCTCAGAGGCCACCTCGCCCAGCAGCCCCTGTGGTAAGGGCCAAGGTGGGGCCGCACAGGGCTTCCAGCCTACCCCCTCCTGCATCCTGACCCCTGGATTTGGAGGTCTCACAAACTGAACAGAGCCACTCAAGGCACAGCCGCTACCCAGCTTTGGGCTGATCTTTCTCCATCTCTGACCTTTTGTCTCTCTCTTTCCCCCACCCCTGCCTCATCACACCACTGGCACCAACACAGGTGGCTTTTCGGAGACATATGAGGCTCTGTGTGACTACAATGGCTTCCCTTTCCGAGAGGAGATTCAGTGGGTGAGAGTAGGGCCCTCTCTGGGGGCTCTGGAGACATCTGATCCCCCATGTGCTTTGAATCCCTCCCTACGCCTTGTGTCCCAAGTAAGTTGGAGGTACTTTCTTCCCACCCAGGATGTGGACACTATCTACCATCGTCAGGGCTGCCGCCATTTCAGCCTAGGCGACTTCAGCCATCTGGGAAGTCGGTGAGTGGCCTGCAAGGTCTGTGAAGAGAGGAAGATCCCATGACCCACATTCCTGGGCCTTAGCCTCTCCATGGAGGGGGGATGCTAGGCCTAGGATCTGGCTGGAGGGCCCTGAGCTCTGCCCCTGCCCTTTCTTCCATCCAGGGACCTGGCCTTGAGTGTGGCCGCCCTGTCTTACAACCTGTGGTTCCGGTGCCTCTCCTGCGTGGACATGAAGCTGGTGAGAGCATAGGGGTGGGGGTGGGGGGGGGGCGTGGCCGGGGGGCCAGGGTGCAGCCCACTGAGCGCCCCCCACCTTCTGGTTCTCAGAGCCTTGAGGTCTTGGAACAGATTCTGCACATGATGAGTCAGTCATCCCACCTGGAGGAGCTGGTGCTGGAGACCTGTGGCCTGAGGGGGTAGGGGGGACAGGGTAGGGATTGGGGAGGGGAGTCTGGGCGCTTGGGATGGAGAGACTAGTGGCCTGGGGAGGAGTTGGGAATCCAGGGTCAGAGCCTCACACCTGGTGTCTGGTCCCCAGAGACTTCGTCCGGCGACTGGCCCAGGCCCTGGCAGGGCACACGAGTTCCGGGTTGCGGGAGCTCAGCCTGGCGGGGAACGTGCTGGATGACCGAGGTACGGCTGAGCCTGGGGAACCCGGGGGCTGGCGCTGGAGGAGGTGAGACCCATATGGCTGCCCCCATCCCCCAGGCGTGGCTGCACTCAGCAGACACCTAGAGCATCATCCTGGAGCCCTGAGGAGACTCACCCTAGCGCAGACTGGGTTGACTCCGCGAGGTAGGCGGGCTGAGGGTGGCTGGGGGAGGTGGAGCTGGGAGGTGGGGCAGCCTGATTGTGAGCCCCCTCCTCCACCACCAGGAATGAGGGCTCTGGGCCGGGCGCTGGCTTCCAATGCAGCCTTTGACTCTGCCCTAACCCACTTGGACCTTTCCGGGAATCCCGGGGCACTGGGGGCCTCGGAGGACAATGGGGTGAGTGGCCATCCTTAGGGCGGTGATTGGGGGCGCCGCCGGCAGTGGAGTGTCAGGAAGCTTTTGGTGGGGTGATCCCTGACTCACTCCCTCCCATCTCCATCATCCCACCAGGGCCTCTATAGTTTCCTGAGCCGTCCTAATGTTCTGACGTTCCTGAATCTCGCAGGCACTGACACCGCCCTGGACACTGTGAGGGGGTGGTCAGTGGGGGGGATGATTTGTCGGGCTGGCCGGGCCTAAGGCCCAAGGGTCGACTGGAGGGCAGGGCGGGAAGGGGCTCAGTCCCCCGGCCAGTGTAGCCCACACGCTCCTCCCGCAGCTCTTCGCCTCGCTGTCCCGCGGCTGCTGCGCCAGCCTCACCCACCTCGACGCTTCGAGGAACGTGTTCTCCCGCACGTAAGGGGGGCGGGGCGGGGCGGGGGTGGGACTCTGCCGGGAGCCGCCTCCCCGCGCCAGGAAGTCCACTGCTCCCGTTCCCCCGCCCCAGGAAGTCCAGGGCTGCGCCTGACGCGCTGCAGCTCTTCCTCAGCCGCGCCGGGACGCTTCGGCACCTGTGCCTGGCGGGCTGCAAGCTGCCGCCGGACGCGCTCAGGTCAGTGTCCCTGCCCACGGCTAGGCCCCCGTCTGTGCGGCCACCACCCAGGCCTGGCCTCCAGCACCTCACCCCGCTCGTATCGCACCCATGACCCTCCTGGCATCCTGGCCCTTCCTTCTTGCTATTCGCGCTCTAGGGCCCCTGTTCCCAGCTCCCGCCACCCCCTGTGACATTCCCTCCCAGGGCGCTTTTGGAAGGCCTTGCGCTCAACACGCACATGGACGACCTGCACCTGGACCTCAGCGCTTGTGAGGTGAGCGCCCGCCCCGGAGACGAGAGCGGGCAGTGGACCCACACGTCGGCTGTGGGGCTGGGGCTGTGAGGCGGAAGCGCTGGGCCGTTGCGGGCCTGATCCTCCCCACCTGTGGCCTGTTGGCCTGAGCGCGTTCCACCTTCCACCTTCAGCTGCGCTCCGCCGGCGCTCAGGTGATTCAAGACTTAGTGTGCGACGCTGGCGCAGTGAGCTCCCTGGATCTGGCGGATAATGGTGAGGCCGCCCAGAAACCCATCCTCCCACCATCCACCAAATTCCCACCCCTCCCACTCCCGCAGCCTCGCCTTGTGCCTGACCTGAGCCACCCCCAGGCTTCGGCTCAGACATGGTGACTCTGGTGCTGGCCATCGGGAGGAGTCGGTCCCTGCGACACGTGGCGCTTGGAAGGAACTTCAATGTCCGGTGCAAGTGAGCCCCCATCTCACTCCTGGGCCTCCCAACAGCACCCCACCACCCGGGTCTCCCGCCAACCGCTGCCCCTGCCCACAGGGAGACCCTGGACGACGTCCTGCACCGGATTGTTCAGCTCATGCAGGATGACGACTGTGTGAGTTCGCGGAACCATGCGGGATCCTCAGGCAATGGACCCCTGTGACCCCTCCTACTCCTGCTCCCTGACCTGCCTTGCTTGCTGACCCCTGACTCCAACCACAAATGGCTTTCTCTTAACCCCAGCCCCTGCAGTCTCTGTCCGTGGCTGAGTCGCGACTGAAACTGGGCGCCAGCGTCCTGCTCCGGGCCCTGGGCGCCAATCCTAACCTGACAGCCCTGGATATCAGCGGCAACGCCATGGGGGACACCGGCGCCAAGATGCTGGCCAAGGCGCTTCGGGTCAACACGAGGCTCCGGTGGGCGGGGTCAGAGGGGTGGGACCAATGGGGGAGGAGGGCGTGTATGGAGGGGCTTACTGGGCTAAGGGGCAGAGCTGAACGAAGCGGAGCAAGTGGAGCGCAGGGGTGCTCCAGACGAATGGAAAGGCAAGCGGGGTTGGGTGGGGCCTTGCAGAGCTCCACCCCCGACTGAACCCTGGCCCGGCCCAGGTCTGTGGTCTGGGACCGGAACCACACGTCTGCTGTGGGCCTGCTGGACGTGGCACAGGCCCTGGAGCAGAACCGCAGCCTGAAGGCCATGCCTCTGCCACTGAACGATGTGGCCCAGGCGCAGCGCAGCCGCCCTGAACTGACAGCACGTGCCGTGCACCAGGTGGGGGTTCCCTCTGTTCCCCGCCCTCCTCTGTGCCTTGGCCCCACCCCCCACCACTTCTCAATATCTCTTGTGCCCAGATCCAAGCCTGTCTCCTGCGGAACAACCGCGCAGACCATGCTTCTACTGACTGCACCTCCCGCTCGAAGCCACTAGGTCTGGGGTCAGACCCCTCCGAACAGGTCAGAATCCCCTCCCTCGACGTTGAGCACACACAGAAGGTAGGGGATGGGGAGAGCTGTGGCAGCTGAGATCCTCCGTAAGTCTGAGGCTCTGACTTTCCTGGGGCCATGGTGCCTGAATCCTGCTGTCCCAGACAAGTCCCTTTCCTTGATCTGCAGAGGAGCCAAAGGATCTTGAAATAGTTCCCCCAAATAACACTTCTAGTTGCTTTTTTAAAGCATTTTTTTTCCTTTTTTTAAATTTTGAACTAATTTTAAACTTACAGAAAAATTACAAGACTAGCACACAGAACTTTTTTTGTCCTGAGCTATTTAAGAGTATGTTGCCAGCAATATGCCCTGTCACCTATGCAAATACTTTACGGTGTGTATTTCCTACAAACCTTTTATTTTTATTTTTATTTTTTTATTTTCTGGCTGCTCTGCACAGCTTGCGGGATCTTAGTTCCCGGACCAGGGATTGACCCCGGGCCTGCTGCAGTGGAAGTGTGGAGTCCTAACCACTGGACTGCAGGGAATTCCCTTAAAGCATTTAAATAGGCTCCCCTGTTAAAGACAGGAGGTATTTTAAAATTTTCAGTCATTTCTCTCCACCCCCAACTGTAGCCCCACCTGTGACTTCCCATTCACGGGGCTTCCCTTCCCCCTCCACTGACCTTTGTTGTGGCCAAACCCAGTGACCCTTTTTCTGGCTTCATCTCCCTCCAGTACCTTGTCTTGGTGAGATGTTCCCTATCCATCCATTCCCAATTCCCACTTCTCTCCCAAGCTCCAGAGCCCAGGCATCATGACCCAGACATCCTGCAGGGGCTTCACATTCTGTGTCTTCAAGTGATCTCATCATCTCCCACATCTCTCTCTTCTCTCTACCCTGGAGCCCAGTCTCGCTGGTGCCCACACCCACCAAGTGCTGTGGACAGAGCTTCAGTCCATGTCTCTCTTGGCCACACCGAAGCCCCCACAGACCTCCTTGGTTCTGCCTCTTGACTGATTCTCTCAAACACACCACTCTTTACTCCCACCCCAACTATCCTTTTCTCCCCCTGGTCCTTCCTCCATGGCTCCTCACTCCCATTTCTCTTCATCCCTCAATCTGTCCTCTAGCTGGATGATGAACAGACTGAGCTTCTAAAACACTGACATGACTAACAGCTCTTTTCCTTCCTATTCTGGACACTTAGGAAGTATATATAAAGTCCCTACAATGAACTAAAGGAGACATTGCTCTCCCTCCTTGAACAGATAGGGTCCCTAAGTGGCTGTCCTGATGGTATCGGTTTCAGGACCTCACTCACCCTGTTGGAGACCTTGGGAAGGAGGCAGTCAGGGGATGGGGAGGGGACCAGGCTGAGACTGATTCCTCTTGCCTTCCAGGAAGTGAATGAACTGTGTCAGTCGGTGCAGGAACACGTGGAGTTGCTGGGCTGTGGGGCTGGGCCCCAGGGTGAAGCTGCTGTGCACCAGGCCGAGGATGCCATCCAAAATGCCAACTTCTCTCTCAGTGTGAGCACCCCCTCCCACTACGAGGACCCTTCCCCTCTTAGGTGTCAATTTGCAACTCCGTTTCCTCCTTGGCCTCCAGATTCTCCCCATTCTACATGAGGCTGGGAGCTCCCCAAGCCACCAATGGCAGCTGCGGCAGAAGCTGGAGGGCCTCCTGGGACAGGTGGGCGAGGTCTGCCGCCGGGACATTCAGGTGAGATAGTGCCCTTGCCCCAGCCCCACCTCCATATTCAGGCTTGACCCCCATCCATAGGCTTGCCTGTGATATCCCCTGAGTCAATGTTCTGTGAGGGTTGGAGCCTCAAGCCAATTGGTCTGGGCCCCAGCCACACCCTCACCGTGCTCTGACCTTTGCCCAGGACTTCACTCAGACCACACTAGACACCACAAGGAGCCTCTGCCCACAGATGCTGCAGGGACCCAGGTGGAGGGAGCAGCTAGAGGGGGTCCTGGGAGGCTCAAGGGGTCTCCCAGAGCTGCTCCCAGAGTACCTGCTGCAAGATGCCTTCACGAGGCTCAGGTAGGCTGGGTAGGGCTGGGCTGGGCTGGGTAGAGACAGCACACTAACCCTTGCCCTCTGTTGCCGTCAGGGACATGCGCCTGTCAGTCACAGGGACCTTGGCAGAGAGCATTGTGGCTCAGGCTGTGGCAGGTCTGAGTGCAGCCCGGGATCGGCTGGTGAGCAGGAACTGCGTGCTTACACACACACACACACACACATACATACATACACATACACACACACACACACATATACACACACACACACACACACACACACACACACACACTCTGACGTGGCCACTGCCTTGCAGGGGTTCTGTAATGTCTTCTGGGGTCAGATAGCCCAGGGGTATTTCAGGGTTCCCTTTGCACTGATATGACTATGGCTGAGGCCCTGCCTGTCCATCTTTGGGGTGCCTGGTATTGCAGGTGGAGAGTCTGGCTCAACAGGCAACAGAGGCAATGCCCCCTGTCATACCGGCACTAGATGGAGGCGAGCCCAGCCCCCTTGGGCCTGGGGAATTGGAAGGTCTTTTCTTCCCTGAGGAGGAGAAGGAAAAGGAGAATGAAGAGGAGCAGAAGGTAGGTGGTCCTAGAACTCTGGGCCTAGAACCCTAGATCTTCCCATCTTGTTCTGGAGTGTGGAAGGAGGGGAGGCAGCTCCCCGCCACCCCAGGCTGAGTTTGTGTCTTCCCCACCAGGATGACAGTCCTCCACAGAAGTGGCCTGAATCCAACCGCTGTCTTCACCTGGTCCCCTCCACTCACAGTAAGTCAGGGCCTGGGGGAAGAGAGCTACTCAGGTTGGGCTGAAGTTCCATTAGACCTGGACACCTGGACACATACATTCACCCCTGTCCCGGGAACTCCCTGACCCTTGAGTGGGCTGGGCCAGGACCCCCGTGCAACGTGCAAAGTTGGGGTCCGCTGTGGTCAGTTAGCACAGGGTGGGACCTGAGCAGACCAGGGCCGGGACACAGTCTCCTCTCACCTCGTTACCTCCCCGCCCCCCCACCCCTTCCCTAGCCCCAGGATGCGCATGCTTGGCGGCGCCGCGCGCCGCTCGGGGCCGCGCTCAGCACCACGGACAGCGGCGGCGGGGGAGGGGCGGGTGGGGGGCGGGCAGCGTAGCTGGGCCCCTCCCCGCGCCCTGGGCGGGTCCCCCGCCGCCCTAGCGTCGCCGCCGCCACCTCCCTGAGCTTGGCGCTCGGTGCTCTTCTGGTGCTCTCCCCTCAGGTGCTGCTGAGGAACCAGAGCCGGAGCCCGAGCTGGCGGCTCCGGGGGAAGATGCAGAGCCGCAGGCGGGGCCATCCGCTCGTGGCTCTCCGAGCCCCGCCGCCCCTGGGCCCCCGGCCGGCCCGTTGCCTCGCATGGACCTGCCACCCGCCGGGCAGCCCCTGCGCCATCCGACCCGGGCCCGGCCGCGGCCACGGCGCCAGCACCACCACCGCCCACCGCCGGGGGGCCCCCAGGTGAGCGCCCTACCCCCACTCCAGAGCTCGTGGAATTGGGGGTCGCGAGTGGCCTGTTCGCGCCTTACGGGTGATGGCCGGCAGGGAGGTGGGTGCCCAAGACCACCTGGTCATACTGCCGAGTTCTGGCTTCTTCCTGGCCAACCCCCCCACCCCATGCTCATGCGGGGTCACGAGTGTGTGGATTTCGTTGAGGGAGCGCTTGGGTGTAGGACTCTGCCTCAGGTTGGCTGCTGCATGGGTAGATGTGTGAGAGGGGGTGTCTGTCTTATCCTCCCTCTCCCGGGGTTAATGAAAGATGCTGGGCCCCTGGCTGTGGGGACAGTCCTGCGTTTACTGCACGTCCGGTGCGGGTGTATGTGTGGGCTGGGTACTGGCGCGGGCAGTGGGCACGGGGCCAGAGGCGGGGAGGAGCCGGCTTGAGGCCCCCCCAGAGGGTCTGACGCAGCAGCAGGCGCCGCTGAGCCGGCAGCAGGCTGGGTGGGGTGGGGTGGAAGGTACTGCAGGGAACTGTTTGGAGCAGAGGGGGTGGCAAGTGGGAACGTGTGACCCAGCGGGTGCGTGGGCTCTAGCCCGCTGGTGACCAGGTGGTTCAGGGTGTTTAGGATACTCTGTGGGACAAGCATGGGTGTGAACTGGGTATGTCCAGGGCCAACTACAGGCGAGGGGGGTACGTGAAACCAGCATCTCCGCCCACCAGCTGGGCAGTGGGAGAGCTTGTGTCAGCAGCCCTATAGGGTCACTGCAGCTCCCAAGTCCTGGAGTTGCCCAGAGCCTGCCGTTGGACAAGGAAGGTGGAGAGCAGTCACAGTTGCACTCAGCCCGGAGCCTTAACCCTGTGGTGTTCTTCAGGTGCCCCCGGCCCTGCCGCAGGAAGGGAATGGTCTCAGTGCCCGTGTGGACGAGGGCGTGGAGGAATTCTTCTCCAAAAGGCTGATCCATCAGGATCGCCTGTGAGTAAGGGGCAATTGCAAGGGGTGGGAGAGGGTAGAATGCTCCATGGGCCTTCCCACTTACTGCTGGCTGTCCCCACAGCTGGGCCCCCGAGGAGGACCCGGCAGCCGAGGGGGGTACCACCCCTGTCCCCCGTACACTTCGAAAGAAGCTGGGCACTCTCTTTGCCTTCAAGAAGCCTCGTTCAACACGTGGGTCACGGCCTGATCTAGAGACCAGCCCTGGGGCAGCTCCCCGCTCTCGAAAAACCACACTTGGGGACTTGCTTCGGCCACCAGCCCGTCCTGGCCGTGGTGAGGAGGCTGGTGGGGCTGAAGGGGGCACCAGCAGCCCCGACCCCACCCGCAGGAGTCGGCCTCGATACACTCGGGAAAGCAAGGCCTACTCCATGATACTGCTACCTGCAGAGGAGGAGGAGACAACATTGGGTGCCAGACCTGACAAGGTAAGGCCTGGTGACAGGGAGCGAAGGCTCTGCAGGAACAGTGAGGGCAGTGGGCTCTCTCCCGACTTGGGTATCTCTGTTCCCAGCAGCAGCCCCTGGAGCGGGGAGACACAGAGCTGGCCCCAACCTTTGAACAGCGAGTACAAGTGATGCTGCAGAGGATCGGCGTGAGCAGAGGCAGCGGGAGTGCCGAAGGCAAGAGGAAGCAAGTGAGCTGGGAAGGGACACATGTGGGAAGTCAGGAGGCAGGTGACACGTAGCTCGTTTTATGTGGGTGATTTATGTGACCAGGAGGAGACTCATGACACACAGACAGGTCTGTCGATTCTTTCCCTCCCCACAAAAGTCATCAGAGTCAACCTTTCTTCTCTCTTGGCTTCTACCCTGACCCAGGCCACTGATACCTCCTCCTTGAAGCGGATGGTCCTTTCTCTGCAGATCTAACAGAAATCTGGCTTTGCCATCTGCATTTGAAATAGCAAATCCTCCAGGGGCTTCCTCTCAAGACATTGCCCTGACTCCTAATCCTGCCTCAAGGCCCAGTGGGGTCTCAGCCCTCGTCACTGCTTTCACCTCACTGCTTTCAACCCCGGTTCATCTCAGAGCCTCTACACAGATTCCTCTGTCTGGAACTCCTCTCTGCCCCACTTCCAGCCTCTCATCCCCACCCATGGGCTACACCAGGTCCCTCTTCATCCATCCCTGTATTTCCCTGTGGGCCTTCCCTGACTCTCTTCCATGGCCACCCTGCTGATGCCACTCTCTGATCACAGTTCCTAATAAGAACCACCACCCTACGGACTATCCCTTTAATAACTTCAGGAAAATAAGAAACACAAATGAAGTGAAACTCAGCTTGAATTTAGAAACATTAAGGTATAGAAAGTGAATCACAGAATTAAAAAATTACTGTGTGTGTCTGTGCTTGCATATGCTTGTGTGTGTTAACTGTCCACCATCACAGACTGAGCTCCAAGAGGACCAGGACTGGGTTTGCCATGTTCTTGCCCAGCCCACGGTGGGCATTTAGTGGCAGTTATAACAAGAATGAATAAAAGAACAAGGCTAGCACGAGGGTGGGACAGGATCAAGCTTGACTTCCCTATTTCCTACAGAGCAAAGACGGAGAGATCAAGAAGGCTGGCTCAGATGGTAAGTGGGACCCTGGGCTACGGCAGTACATTTTTGGGGAGGAGGAGATAGTCCCCAAGGGGTTTGCTCTCCCTGGCAGAAGAGTGGGAATAGCCATGTTTTTCTTCCCCTCACTAAGCCTAAGCCCCCAGCCCTGCCTTTGCAGGTGACATTATGGACAGTTCCACAGAGGCCCCTCCCATCTCGATCAAGTCCCGCACCCACTCTGTGTCTGCTGGTGAGTGAGGGCCACTATGTTGGGGGTCATGCAGGGACAGGCTGGAGGGGATCAGACCATTGGTCAGGTTCACCTCCGATGCCTGGCCCAGGTCTTGGCTGACACCTTTCTCCCTGCAGACCCTTCATGCAGACCTGGTCCAGGGGGCCAGGGGCCTGAGTCTGCCACCTGGAAGACACTAGGGCAGCAGCTGAATGCAGAGCTCAGGGGCCGTGGTTGGGGTCAACAGGATGGTCCAGGCCCCCCCTCCCCTTGTCCCAGCCCAAGCCCCCGAAGAGCCAGCCCCTCCCCAGACAGCCTGGGCCTCCCAGAGGATTCCTGCTTAGGCTCCAGGAATGAAGGTAAGCAGGTACCCTAGCCCCCACCCAATACTGGGCTAGGGCCTGGAGGAGTCCCTGCTGGGAACTCAGCTCCTCTGGGGACTCTGAAGGTGGGAGGCAAGGGCTGGAGCGGGGGCAGCTGTTGGGACCATACCCTGATACCCTGGCCTCCCCCAGATGGCCAGCTGAGGCCGAGGCCTCTCTTGGCGGGGCGACGAGCAGTGTCTGTGCATGAGGACCAGCTCCAGGCCCCTGTTGGTGAGGGGAGACACCTCCATGTGTGCTTGAGTGCAGGAGGAGATGGGGGAGGGTGGGCTCCCTTCGAGGCTCTGGTCCTCGGAGGGGGCCACCAGTGGCGTGAGGGGTTGAGAAATCAGGGAGCCAGAGGCCAGGAGCAAGGGTCTGCGAAGCCCTTCCTACTAGCCCTGGCTCTACCTCCACAAGAGCAACCTCTGCCAGGGGTGGGAGGATGCCGGGGAAGGGGGAGGCTCTGAAGGCAAGTGTGCGTGGGGGTCGAGGACAGGCAGCAAGCCCTTAGCAACCCTCCCCAAGTCTTTCTGTATCCCTCAGAACGGCCCCTGCGGCTGCAGCGCTCCCCTGTCCTCAAGCGCAGGCCAAAGCTTGAGACACCTCCATCTCCAAGCATAGGTAAAGGGGGCTGGAGCCAGTTGGGTGGGCGGCAGGACTGCTCAGTTGACAGTCCTGACCCTTTCTCTCTCCTCCTCTCCCTGTGCAGGATCTGGCCTCGGAGCCGAGCCTCTACCCCCACAGTCTACAGAGCCCTCGGGCCCTGAGCGGAGCCCACCATCCCCAGCCACAGACCAAAGAGGCAGCGGCCCCAACCCCTGACCTTCTCCTTTCCTGCCGCATGAGATTATTTTATTAAAAAACTTAAAGGAAGCTGGTGTGGAGCCCTGTTTGTTTATCCACCCCCAGGCACGGACCTGTGCACGCATCCTCCCACGTGCTCACTTGACCCCTCACACCTGGGTTAGTTCAGCCTCCGGCTGTGGCTCCATCAGAAAGTGCAAGGCCCAGGCCACAAGCTGGGGAGGGAGCCTGGGAAGAGAACCATGGTTGTAGGCCAATGGAGACTGGGACAGGTAACCAAGAGACTGGGGGCACCCCCAGGCACTCACCTGGCAGCTTGGACCTGGGCACACAGGGAGGGGCAGGGTGGCTCGTACTCATATTGGAAGGCAGAACCGTCAAGATGCCTCTTTTGGGGGTCCTGAAGCGGGGGGTATGGTGTCTGGAGAGGGGCCAAAAAGGCCCCTAACCTCATCCAAGGCTACCCCCAGCCCAGCCCCATTCTACCCTCCAGTTGTAAGGGGTGCTATGCTCACCCAGACAGGGCTGGACTCCAGGGTTCCCTTGGTGGTTCTTGTCCTTGGAGAGTGCTGCCAGGTCTTGGGGGGTAACCCTAGCTCCTTGAACTCCAGACTAGGTCTCTGGGCCATGGTTACATGGGCCTGGTGTAGACTGGGGACATGGCCAAGGGGTGACAGACTTGGGGTGCAGCTCAGGGGTGGGGAGTTGGGTACATGGCTGGGGTGTGGGGAACTGGGGGGCAGGGGGCCATGGGCTGAGCAGATGGCTGACAGGGGCTGGGAGGTGCCCTTCTGCGCTGGGTCTGGAGCAGCCAAGGGCAAGGCAGGCAGAAGGCTGATACTGGCACCACTCTCCTCTGACAGCATGTGGCTGGGTAGGGCAGGGGTTCCTGAGGAGGAAGCGGACTCACCATGGGCACAGACCTCTCAGCTCAGACTAGCTGAATGACCTGTGAACATAGGCCTGCAGGAACTGTGTTCACCCCCCCCACCCAGCTGTGCACCCTTTCACAGCATCCTGTGTAGCCCAGGCATCTAAATGATAGACAGCACCAAGAACATGGGGCCTGAACACCAGCTTACCTGAGGAACTGGGTGAGGAAGGAGGAGAGGAGATGAGAGTCAGCGATAGGTCCTGTAGAGCCGGGTGTGGTGGGGGTAGCTCAGGGCCTGGCGGTCAGGGGAGGCTTATCAGCACGGAGGGCACTGGGCACGCAGGCACTCCCCTCTTGACCTCTCCAGTCCTCCTTACCCTGTGCCCTCTGACCTGGGCCCAGAGAGCTCAGGATTTGCTGGTCATTCTCAGAGATGTGCAGCCATAGGCTGGGAACAGAGTACACAGCTTCTCCCTGTAGGATGAGAACATTCAGTTTGGCCCTTGCCCAACTCCCCACTCCGACATGTCCCAAGAGAAGCCCCAGACTGACCGTGGCTCTGCAGCGTGAGGCCGCCCAGCGGGTGAGGGGGGGTGCTGTGCAAGGGCCTGCCAGCATCAGACAGCTCTCAGCCAGGCTCACTAGCGCCCCCCGATGCTCCTGGTCCTCCTCTACCTCATCCAGAAGTTGGGACAGTGAAAGGCCTAGGGACAGAGGACCGGGGGATGGGCTGAAGCTCAAAGAAGAGGAACGGGAGTGGAGGGGGGGAGAAGGGCTTATTAAGGAAGCAGGGGGGTGATGGCTGGAGAGATCACTCTACAGGGAGTTAGGGCAACTGGCCAACCCCTATAAGTACCTGCACTGGGGGAGGTGGACTCTGAAAGGTGCTCCCTAGAGAAACAGAGAACAAGCCTGAGGAAAAATCCTGAAGCCTATCTGATAACACAGATTTGCCATTCCCTGACCGAACCACACCTGACCCAAGAGCCCAACCCCAAACTCACTCCAAGCAGTCATAGAGCTTTTTCCGCACATCCGGGTCCTGGTTGCTGGGAAAGAGAAGTAGTAGGCAGTCAATGTAACTAGGAGCCCAAGGCCTACGCCAACGCCAGCCAGGCCTGGGTGGGGAGTACAGCTGGAGGGTGGAGGCATCACTTACCAACCAGTCACCCGTTCCCGGGGCTGCTCCGTGGGCAGCAGGCTGAAGCGGTCCACCTGGAGGTAGAACTCCGCGGGCTGGAGGAGTGAGTTCAGGGACCGGGTCTCAGGAGTTGTCAGGAAGTCGGGCCCAGTAACCCACCCAAGCCAGCCTCACCACTCACCGCGCCTCCCTCGGCGACTTGGACGCGGACCCCGCAGTTCTGCAGTAACAGCAGCCGGCCTTCTGCCCCTCGAAAGCCGAACTCCTTCTCCTCCCTGCAGCGAGCGCGATCCTCACTAACGCGCTTGCCTGAACACTGCCCCGCCCGCCTGGGACCCGCCCGCCTGAAACCCGCCCACTTCGGGCTCAAGGCTCGTGCTCTCCCACCGGATTCCAATCTTCCCAGGCTCCGCGGAGCCTCTCTCACCAGTCCGAGGCGTTCAGAGCCTCCCGCGTCACCAAGCATCGGATACTGTGGGTCCCGTCGGACACAAGTAGCGTGGCCCCTTCAGACGTGTCAGGAGCGCGGGACGGGCCCGGGGCCTCGGCCTCCTGCAGTACCTGACGGCGACGACCTGCGTCAAACCCCCCGCCCGGGGCCCAGCACTGGTCTCCGGGCCCTGAGAAGCGGGTGGGGACTCACCTTGAGCAGCTGCCCCGCCCGCGGGCTTGAGAGTGCCTCTGACCCTAGAACCAGCTCTCGAATCCAAGGCCGCAGGACCAGACTCCCCAAGCCTGCCATTCCCGCCGCGGTAGCCAGCCGAGCACCTCTGGCCCGCGTTTTCCGCGGGCGCCGCGGCCCCGCCCCTCCTCGGAAGAGGAAACGTACGGCGGCTGGGCGGGACCTGAGGTCGAGGTCCCGCCCATGAGCGTGCCCGCGCGTGCGCACGAGCGCGTCCTAGTCGGGAACTTGTCTGCAGACCCGTGTTGGTTCAACTGTATACTGTCCTGCTTACTCTTCCCCGAGCATCTCTCCCAAGCAGCGGCCGGGCGTTTGCGCCGTTCTTCAAGACTCCTGTGGCACTGGGCAGGAAGGGGCCAAGGGCTGGCTCCGATGGAGTGGGAGGGATCTGGGGCCTGAGGCTGCAGCCAAGGGTGGTCCGAGTGGGTGGCTCAAAGCCACTTCAACGCCTGTGACCCCAAGGAGTTAAGCAATTATTTGTTGTGACTCAGTTTCCTCATCTACAAAATGCGCAGTCTTGTTAGGCCAGTGGAAATAACAGTACATAGCATTCACGTAACAGTACATAGCATTCACGCTTCCCTAGTGGCGCAGTGGTTAAGAATCCGCCTGCCAATGCAGGGGACACGGGTTCGAACCCTGGTCCGGGATCCTACATGCCGCTGAGCAACTAAGCCTGTGCGCCACAACTACTGAGCCTGCGCTCTAGAGCCCGTGAGCCACAACTACTGAGCCCGCGTGCCACAACCACTGAAGCCCGCACGTCTAGAGCCCGTGCTCCACAACAAGAGAAGCCACCGCAATGGGAAGCCTGCCCACTGCGACGAAAGAGTAGCCCCCGCTTGCGGCAACTAGAGAAAACCCGCGCCCAGCAACGAAGACCCAACACAGCCAAAAAAAATTAATTTTTAAAAAGATTAACATGATAAATTTTAAGAAAGTACACAGCATTCAACAAATACTTCCCTCTCTCTCCCCTCGGATTGGCCAAGCCCCTCCCCCAGATTCCCGGGGCGCGGGGACCGTAGCGTAATGACGTAGGAGGGCGCAAAGATTCTCCCACCCTTATCTCCGTTTCCTAGGAAACGTGGACTCCGCGTTCAACTCCCCGTCGCTGCCCCCTTGACGTCACGGTCCGGACAGGAGGGCGGGGCGAGTGCTACCGCCAGGGGCGGGGCGGCGCGGGCCGGCCGGGCTGTGCACCTGCGCCTCGGCGGTCCGCCTGGGGCATCATCCCCGGCCCGCCTGGCCCCGCCATGGCCAGGCCGCAGAGGACTCCGGCACGCAGTCCCGACAGCATCGTCGAGGTGAAGAGCAAAGTAAGGGCCCCTCCAGCCCCGGCTCCGGCCTCGGCCCTAGGCGCTTCCAATTCCCTCATTCTCCCCTTCCTGGCTCCTTGGTCCCCACCACCTTTTTCTCTCCTCCATCCTCCACGTCCCATTCTCCGGCTTTTCTTCTCGCTTTCCCCCATCCATCCTCCTTCCTTCTACTGCCGGCCTCAAGAGTCCCTCTGTGGCCTGGGTACCTGGAGGGCGGGGAGAAGACCTTGGACAGCGTCCCTTGTACTGGGTGCAAGGCTGCAGCTGTTGTGAAGCCCCCCTGTCTTTCTCACCCCTGCCACCTTCGGAACTGTGGTGAGAAAGGGCACGGACTCCATCCTAACCCCTCCCCGCCCCCCCCCCACCCCGGCCTCCAGTTTGATGCCGAGTTCCGACGCTTCGCGCTGCCCCGCGCTTCGGTGAGCGGCTTCCAAGAGTTCTCTCGGTTGCTGCGTGCGGTACACCAGATCCCGGGCCTGGACGTGCTGCTTGGCTATACGGATGCTCACGGCAACCTACTGCCCCTCACCAACGACGACAGCCTGCACCGGGCCCTGGCCAGTGGGCCCCCGCCGCTGCGCCTGCTAGTGCAGAAGCGGGGTGAGGAGGATGGGGTACAGTGGGCAGCCTCTGTGGGGTAGGGTGACAGGGCAAGTCTACAAGGGTTAGTCCATGCCCAGTGTGCCCAGGCTTCACTCTCTGCAGTCCCTGCCCTTGGCCTGACCTCCAAGTGGCAGGAAATAGCTACAGTGCCCCCTTCCTCAGGGCTTGGCCTGATAGAAAAGGGCCCAAATGGGAAAGCAGGGTCTCTGATCTCAGCATCCCCCTCTCCTGCAGCAGAAGCTGATTCCAGTGGCCTGGCCTTTGCCTCCAACTCTCTGCAGCGGCGCAAGAAAGGGCTCCTACTTCGGCCAGTGGCACCCCTGCGCACGCGGCCACCCCTGCTAATCAGCCTGCCACAAGATTTCCGCCAGGTTTCTTCAGTCATAGATGTGGACCTACTGCCTGAGACCCACCGACGGGTGCGGCTGCATAAGCATGGTTCCGACCGCCCCCTGGGTTTCTACATCCGAGATGGCATGAGTGTGCGCGTAGCTCCCCAGGGCCTGGAACGGGTTCCAGGCATCTTCATCTCCCGCCTGGTACGAGGGGGCCTGGCTGAGAGTACAGGGCTGCTGGCAGTCAGTGATGAGATCCTCGAGGTCAATGGCATTGAGGTAGCTGGGAAGACCTTGGACCAAGTGACGGACATGATGGTCGCGAACAGCCACAACCTCATTGTCACTGTCAAGCCAGCTAATCAGCGCAATAATGTGGTGCGTGGGGCATCTGGGCGTCTGACAGGGCCTCCTTCTGCTGGGCCTGGGCCTGCTGAGCCTGATAGCGACGATGACAGCAGTGATCTGATCATTGAGAACCGCGAGCCTCCCTGTTCCAATGGGCTGTCTCAGGGGCCTCCATGCTGGGACCTGCGCCCAAGCCGCCTACTTCCTGATGCCCGCAGCTCTCTGCCCTCCCTGGATGATCAGGAGCAGGCCAGCTCTGGCTGGGGGAGTAGCATTCAAGGAGATGGTAGTGGCTTCAGCCTCTGACAGGCAAAGATGCAGCCCCTTGCCCTTCCAGGCAGCTGGGACATGGCAGGGACTTCCCCAGTGGGGTTTTTTAGCTTGCTCATGGGGCCCTCTCAGTCTGGGGAACATTAAAGGTTTTCTACAAATGCAGTTATGGTCCTTCTGTTTCCCAGCCCTAGCCTCCTCCTTGATCCCACAATCTTGCCTTCTGGCCTGGACATGAGGCAGGAGTGGAGGAGTGATAAGGGCAGCAGAGAAACCTTCCTGTAGTCAAGCAGCAGGAGGGACACCAGGCTTGGCATTTCTAGGGTAAGAAAGGCTCTTATGGAAACAAACCCCACTGTGTACAAAAGGTTTAATTTTGACAAAGGGTTAAGAGGCTGGGATGGCCCTTCCACAGCCACCAGTGACTGGGAAGAGTGCTCTGGGGATACTGCCCATCCCACTGCTCCTGTCTTCGAACTCCACTCTATGATGGGGCCCAGTCCTGCCCTTTACCACCATGTAGCAATCCTCAGTGAGACCCCTGACTCTATCCCCATAAAAGGGCTCAGGCATCCATCTTCACAAAGACCTTGGGGCAGGAAAAGATCTTGATGGCCTCCTCTACCTGCACCAGCTTCCGGTCCAGCTCAGCACGATGGCTCTGGGCTCTCAGTGAATCTGCCCCAGCAGGCAGCAGCACCAGCTCACGCAGCAGCTGGCTCTGGCCTACAGGGGCCCCAGGAACAGTAAGTGCTGGGCAGGGGTGCCTGGTCCCCAGTGGGTTCCCCATCCAGCTCCCTTTGGCCACATACTCACTCTGGAGCAGATTGCTCAGTGTCTCCAGCCGCTGGTTCTCAGGCATGCAAGTGTGGCCAGGGGGCATGGCCGGGTCCGGCTGGCTGTGCTGACGGGCCTCAGCCTCCTGCCGCCACAGATCCCTGCGCTCCAACAAGCTGCGATGCAACAGACTCAGGACTGATGATCCCAGGGCAGATGTTGGCTCCCACCCACCATAAGCGTCCCTTACCCTGGATGTTGGGCAGTAGGACCTACTAATGGGGCACGTGACCCTTCTGTGTGGCGTTGTAGTGCTCCTGGGCCTGCCGTTGCTGCTCCAGCACCTGTGCCAGGACTTGCAGCGAGCGAGAATGCCGCCGGGGGGCCCTCTTGGCAGTGCGAGCATTGTGGGTAATGAAGTCCACACTTGGGCCTGGGCCCTGCAGGACATGGCAAGCATGATGAAGTAGACAGCACTGTGTTGTGCCCCTGAACCTCCCCAGGATCCCTGCCCTACCTCCCAGCCCTCACACATCCTCTCACCTTAGCATTGGGACCTGGTGGGGTTAGCTGAGGACTGGGGACACGGGGTGGTGGGAACCCAGGGCCGCAACGGGAATGTGCCCGCAGGAAGTGGGCAGGCTCTGTCCCAGAGGCAGGGCCGGGCTCCTGTAGGCCAAGGCATAGCAGAGGGATCAGTCAGGCTGAGGTCAGGGTCTCAAGCCATAAGACCAAGCCTCTGGCCCTCCTGCCTTTCAGGATCTTTCTCTATCACCAGTCCTCTGGGCCTGGCCTCCTTCGTCTTGAAGGAGCACTTCTCCTCATCAGCATTTAAACATGTGTGTTTCTCACATCTTTAAGAAAACAAATACCCCTCCTTCTATCTCAGTCCTGGCTTCAGCCACCATTTCTTTTTTTCTTTCCTTCCTAGCCAAGATTTCTGGCTCTGTCCCCACCAAGGTCACCAACAACTGGTCTCCAAGCCCTCAAATCCAGGGTCACTTCCCTGGTCTCATCGTCCTCAGCCAGATCCTCAATAACTCCTGGGTCTCACTCCTGACATCCACACCTGATTCTCCATCTGCTTGCTGGACCCATTCCCACTCCCTGCGAGTCCCACAAATGCTTCTGATTCAACACATCCACATATGACCTTATTGTCTTTTCTCTCAATCCTGCCTCTCCGTCTCAGACCCGTGGATAGAGAAGTGGTGCCACTATCTACCCAAGACAGAATCCTACCACCATACATACCCCTGCCCCTGCCCTTCCCATTGTCCTCAGAAATAAACGTAAGAAGTGGATTATGTGGCCCTTTATGATGTGGGTACAGGTGACTTCTTGGCCTAACCTCACGCTCTTCTTCCCTCACAGTGAATTGAAAACAGCATCCCCACTGCCCACACTCCCTCTGGTCTTAGGACTTCTATCCGTGAGGTTCCATCTCTATAGAATGTTCTCCTCCATCCTCCCCTGGCCTAATTCCTACTTGCCCCTCAGAATCACCCAGCCATCATCACTTCTGAGAAAGCCCCCAGCCCCACTCTGCAGCAGAACCAGCTATCTCTTAGTCCCCTGTTACCTTAGTTCCCTGCGGTTTTCCTCCCTCCTCATAACTCAGATCAGAGTACAATTGCCAAAAAGATGGGCAATACTTCTGGCTGCCTGAGGCAGGTACCTGCAGCTGGGCCTTGACATGGGACTCCACTTTGTCATACTTGGGTGAGCGCCACAGAGCCTTCAGGGGCCTGGACTGGTCCTGCTCCCGGCTGTGCTCCTGCTCACGGAAGCGCCTCTGGATCTCCCTGATCCGCCTCAGGTTCTCCTTCTCATGGTCTTTAGGGTCCTTCCCTGGGGAAAAGATGTTGCCAGGCTCTGCCCTACATACAGCCCATGCAATCCAACTCACAACAGTGAACACACAGGCCCACGCCCTGCCTCCCACAGAAAGATCTCCCTGACATCTCCATCTAAGTCCACCTCGTCACCTTGTTCCCTTCCTCACACAGTAATTATCTTCTTCTATTCCTGATGATTTTCTACATTTTTTATTGCGAAGTATACCATTAATCATCTTGCATATCATATTCACCACTTCACTTGTTTATTGTCTCTCATCTTGATTCGATGATGCTCTTCTCCAACCTTGTTTTCCTAGCACCTATAGGGCCTGGCACACAGTAGACACTCAACAAACAACCTTTCATTGATGCATGAATTCATGAAGCTGAGCTATGGGTTTTCTGGGGGATACCTCATCTAGTCCTCTCCTGCGAGGAAGAGGAGAGGACTTTTATAGTTGGGGAAACTAACACTCAGAGAGGTAAAGCCTGAGCCTTCCTCAGGGAAGGAGAAGCAGCTGCTTTTGATCTCAGCTTTGACTTCAGACTCGCCTCGTCCCTTCTGTCCAGAACTTACTCTTGGGAGAGGCCCCTGGGCCTAGGGAGATACCCCCGAGCTGCAGCAGCACGCCACCCACGCCGCGCCGGCCACGCTCCAGGATTTCTCGGGCTCCGGGACCGATGCGGGGGCCGCGGGGAGGGGTGGCGTCTAGGTCGGGGTCCGGAGTCAGCAGGCCCAACTTCATTGCGTTTCCCTCAAGGCGCCCTTGGGCTGAGAGAAGAGATGGGGCGGAGCGCGGAGTTCAGTGGTGGAGCTGGGCCCGACCCTTGCTCTGGCTTCGCCAGGGTGAGGCACCCCACAACTCACCCGAGGCCGGCCGCCGGTAGTAGTCAGGACAGAGCGTAGGGTCTGGGGGGATGGGCCCCGAGATGCGGGACGGACCCTCGCACATGCCGCCGTCGTCCTTCTGCAACAGTGCACCGAGGCCTGCCGGGCTATGCATCTCCGGCCCCGAACCCCCTTCCTCAACCCAGTACCTCCTCCCTGGACCCGGGCCCTGACCCTAGCTGTGCCGCCCTGCCTGCGTTCCCGGCCCTCGCCCCGCCTCCCGACCCTGGCCTGCGCTCGCCACCTCCGCTCTCAACCCACTTCTCTGCTCCGTTGGCAGCCCCTCACCCGGGCAGGGGACTCACCCGAGCAGTTTCACCGCCCACTGCCGCCACCCGACCTCTTTGCTGTTGCCAGGTAACAATGATTTCCGTCCCTAAGGTCAGGGGCCAATGCCCCTGGCGCAAAGCCTTCTGGGGCTTGTAGTTCCAGCTGAGGGTGGGGCCAGACCGGCTGCCAGTTGCCCTTCGCAACCCGGCCCTTCTCCGGGGTCAGCTCACGGTCTACCAGTCTAGGGTCCGCCCTCCACCTCCCACCCCCCACGTCCCCCAAGCAACCGTCGAGGATGCGCTGATCCTCCGCAGCCATGGCCTCAGCAGGGGCTGAGAAGCGGCCAGCGACCCAAGAGGGAACAGCCTTGGGGCAGTCACAGCTTACGGAGGTGCCTGGTGGCCATGCGCAGAATTCTGAGGTGACCATTAGGCTGTCTGGCCTTCAAACAGTTGGCCACAGAGCTTTAGGAGACCAGCTTCTGTGCAATGACCCCCTAACTGCCAGGACAGGCTCCACAGGCTGGGAGGGGCATGGGCTGGTGCCCTTCATCCATATTTGGTATCTAATGGCTGATCCCTGTATCCTTTGCCTGGCCATGGTGACCAGTTATCTATGTGTCACCTCTAGTGTCCAGTTATGGGAGATCAGTGCCTGGTGCCAGCCCATGAGGCCTGCCAAACCCAGGGTGAAGACAAGTGTCCAACAGGACCAGTCTCAGAGCCAAAGATCCAGGAGGAAAGACTCAAGCTGGAGGAAGAGAGGCACAAGCCAGAGGTGCAGGCACTAGAGGAGAGAGGCCCCAGGCCTATGGCCTCCATTGTGAGGACCAGTCATGGTCTGAAGAGGAAGCCGGTCAAGTGAGGGGGCTTTCAGAGGGAAGAAGCTGAAGGGCTGGGGAGGTGGAATGGGGGTGGATTCTGTAGGATTCCTAAATCGGGCATTCCTGCAGTGTACATACTTATCCCCTGCCACCACCATCACTCCTCCCCTCTTCTGTCCCTCAAGAGCTCTGATGTAGGGAACATCCAGAAAGGGAGTCTCAAAGCCTTGTAAGTGACTGAACTCATGAGCTCTTGGCCCCTGTCCAGCCCCGGGCCTCACTGACCAGGAAAGGGACAAGAATCTGGGCCTGGGGTGGTAGGCAGACAGGGCTATTCCCTAGGACAGGGCACAGGAGCCAAGGCTGGAGGCTGGCTCCTCAGGCCTTCTTGTCCCCTAGCCTCCCAGGACCTAGCCACCAAGCCCATCCTAGGGCTGAAGCTGAGGTGCCACAGGGGATGCCGCTGCAGAGGGAGGAGCGGGAGAGTAGCCAGAGTGAGCCCTCACCGTCTGCCAAACAGCACAAAAAAGCCAAGAAGCGCAAGAGTGTGGGAACCCCAGTGCTCCCTGTGGTGGCCAGCACAGTGTCTGCGCCCTCAGAGACCTTAGGACTGGAGCGTGAGTGGCATTCCCCGGGCCTTCCCTTTATCCCCCGCCTGCTGGACCCCTGACATGGCACAGCTTGGCGCTCCAGCCCCTGCCCTGCCCCGGGTCCTTGCAGGAAAGGCCCAGCGCCTGCGGCCCCTGTACCAGTACATCAACTATTGCAACCCTGAGCTGAACCAGGCAGGGGAGGGGGACAGGGAGGCCGAGGCTGAGGTGAAGCCTGAGTCGGAGCTGGCCCTCGTCCCCGAGGAGACAGGTGTGGAGCAACTGCAGGCCTTGCTGCCCACGGCAGGTGAGCTGGGCTCAGGCCTCACTTTGCCCTGCCCCAATATGTTCATGACCCCCACCTACACTCTGGTTCCCCTGGGAGAGGAAGCTGGCAAGGAGCCTGGGGGTTTGCCCAGCCTGGGGGTCAGCGGTTGCCTCAAGGCTGAGATGGACAAGTCAACTCAGGTGGACATCAACAAGATGCTAAGTGTCTGCGCTGCCCCACTTGTACCCCCACTCTCTCCTCAGTACAAGTGACTGTCCTGCCCCACTGGGGGCTCCCCTTCTCCCAAGCCTGAACCAGAGCAGCAGTCTATGGCCCTAGGCACTCAGGTGGAAGAGGGGATTCTGGCCCTGCCCCTACTTGGGACCTTGGGTTTGCTAAAAATAAACGTTTTTCCTTTTCTCAGACTGTGATTCCCCAAATAAGATGCCTGAAGAGGGAGCGGCCGGGAAGAAGGGTGGAGGATTCCCCAGTACAGTGAACTGGATTGCCCAAGAACTTGACAGAAATATAGATTCCTGGGCACTACCCCAGACCTAATTGAATCAGAATCTGCAGGGGCGGGGCCTGGTTCTGTGCATTTAAAACCTCCTCAGATGAACCTGAAGGTCAGACAAGATAACAGTGGGGATGGAAAGGCGGGTGGTAAGGAGGAACTTGGGGAAGAGAAAGGAAAAGGACTGTCAGATCGTGGGAAGCGGGTGCTTCGCCTTGCTCCCTGTCTCCCAGGGAAGGGGCCTGCATTGATCTGACCTTGAGGGGACCAACACTTGGAATCCTCCCTCTGAGGTGGCAGAGTTCATTTGCCTGTCCCAAGAGGGGCAGCTCTCACAGCTGGACCAGACTTTGCCCCCAGAGTGGCCCCAGGTGATAGAGGAATTGGTGCCCTTTTCTGGCAGGCAAGGGGTGGTGGTGGAGGTGAATGTTCTCTTTGGACCCCTGTGGCTGAGCCACTGGATGACTGCGGCATCTCATCCTCAGGGGTCTCTGGGAAGAGGGGGCCAGTGCTGGCCATTTTGGAGAGCCCCCATCCTGCTGCCTCCTGGTCCTCTTGCATGTCCCTCAGACATCGTAAACACAGGGAATTCCAGATTAAATGGATTTCTCCTCCCTCCAACCTGCTTTTCCTCCTGTTTCTCATCTACACAATTGTTCAAGCCAAAATCCTGATATCACCCCAGACCCCATCCTATTCTTTGCTCATTGACTCCTGCCAGCTAATCAGGCATCAAGGCAGGTGAATCTACCCTCTCAGACAGAGAATCTCTCGGACACCCCAGTCAGCACCCTTGCCTGGGACACTGTCATCTCCAGGTGAGAGCTCACTAGTCTCCCTGCCAGTGGGCCCTTGCCCCACCAACCCACCCAATGATTCTGCTACACACACTCCTGAACCCCTGATGGTGTTGCCCCGCCTCTAGCACCCTGCTCCTCTTACCCCAGCTACCGTAAAACTTTTTAGTGGCTTCCTGTAATTCCCTTACCAACTACACCTTTTCTTACCTTCCCTCTCTGCCTGTGGGGCTTCCCCTGCCTAAAATGCCTTTATTTCTTCACCCTCAACCTGGCTAGTATACATGTACGCTTGAGGACTCACGGCGCCTTTCTTCCTGCTGAGCCAGGCAGCACCCAGTGCTGTACTGCCCTGCATTGTAGCATCTACACGCTACTATCACTGTGGGTTATATAACTATTTCGGGGACTAGACTGTGAACTCCCCAAGGGCATGTGTCATTGCACCGCATCCACCTAACAGAGGGGCCCCATGAAAGGCACCAAGATAAGGAGACCAAGGTGGGGAGCCGAGGAAGCTGCAGAGAGGGACAGGTTAGGATCTGAAAGGCTGAGGCCATCCAAAGTCCAGGACCATATGGGGGGGCCCTGGAATAATGGCCTGGCCATCCAGGAAGGGAGGGGGTGGGCAGGCCCAGATGGAGGAAGTAGGAAGAAAATGGGCATAATCCCAGGCTGTTCCCTCCTTTAGGGGTCACTTGGATGCTCACTGGCCCCATGGCAAGGCCTCAGGGCAAGCCGTGGGGTCAGGACATTTATTCTTTTTGCCCACACTTCTCCCTGGGCAGTGACTTGACTGAGCTTCTACAGGGACCATGCAGACTGAAATGTTGTCCATAGGGATGAGCACGAATTCTCCAGGAATTTTAAAGGTAGAGGGCTCTTCAAGATAACTGAGTTTGATCTCCTGACTTTATGGCTGAGGAAGCAGAGGCCTGCAAAGGAGTGGCCTTGCATGAGACCACACCCTGGGGCCCAGGGAGGGCCTGCCCTTTCCTGAGCCCTGAAGATCTCTGAACCTGGGGGCTCTCCGGCTAAGGCCTGACCCAAGAAGGCTGAGCATCTGCTTTCTCTGTGTGGTCTCCAGGGCTGGAGGTGTCGGCCAGGCCAGCACTGATAAGGAAGATCTGTTCCTATCTCTTCACAGGTGACGTAGGAAATACTCAGTAACCACAGAAGAATCAGTCTGTTTCCCGGGCGCTTATTCACTTGACAGGCTTGTCTAAGCAGGGTGGGTGATAGTAGCCACAGAAAGGAACAAGACACCACTACCGCTCCTAGAAGCTCACTCTAAGTGTACAATGCTGAGGCAGCATAATTCAAGGAGACGCGATACGGAAGGGCTGAGGACCAAAGCTGTGGCGCCACAGGTGGTGGTGGTGACTGCCACTTTGCCTGCAGGAGTGAAGAGGCAGCTCTCCAGCTGCTTCCTGAAGGAGAGAGTTGGGTGGCCTTCCAGTCAGAGGACATGCCAGGGATGAAGCCTCACTAGTGTGGAAGATGTCAGCCCCATGTAGGAGGGCCATTTAGCACGGCTGAAGCAGAGGCCTGGCTATCAGACCAGGCTGGGTGAGCCTGGGAGGGATAAGGAGGGGTGTAGGCAACGAGGGATCTTGGCCTGACATTTTGGAGAGGTTGCTTGGGCATTAGCGTGAATGGCCGAATAAGGAAGGGAAAGACTGGGGATAGGGAGGCGAGGAGGCTGCTGCCATTGTCTGGGTGAGTGCGAGTCCTAGATTTGGTTGGGGGTTGGAAAATAAGCAACAGGTATTCTGGAAGTTCTCTTCTGCTTGCTGTAACAGAGAGGAAAAGCTAACTGCATTTTCATTGGCTTGGAAAAACTTTATTTTGACCCAAGGAAGATCCTGAGATTTGGGAAACAGGTCCTGGGAGGTGATGCTGACTTCCTCCAGGAGGGGGAGCTGCAGGACAAGCCTGGAACCAGTTGACTCTGTCACCTCTGGGAACCAGAACCCTGCTGGCTTCCTTGGGAACAGGCATCTGGGCCACTTCACGGTACCTCTCCTCCCCGGCACCAATCCAAGAGACACATGATGGTAAAGATGTCTGAGGGATGGCCATGGACCTAGGTTCTGCAGAGTACCAACAGAGGACCTGGGTCCTCAAGAGTAGCTCTGCCCTAAGCCCATGTACAGTCGGCCCCAGGACTTGGTCGGAATCCATCTTTGTAAACCAGAGGTTTTGTTGCAGAGTCCTATAAAACCTAAGTGCCACTGTGGGTCAATAACATGGCCCTTTCTTAAGTAAGAGCATCTGAGTCGGATGCAATGGATGCATGTGCTTGCTTTCTTGGTCAACACCCAAATTTAGGGGGGATCTCAACATCCTATTAACACACAGAAGGATGACCTGGAGCTGAGCCGGAAGGGGGCAGCTTCTCCTTCTTCACCTCTACCAGCATCCTGCCTGGTGGGGTTCTCTCTACAGTCCACCTACTAGTTCAGGCCAAGCTGAGATTCCTGCTGTAGAGAGGAATGTAACCTGGATGAGGACCCGAGCGGGGAGGGGCAATGCCTGGGCACTCAAGAGTCTGAGATGCCACAAGCACTAAGGAAGGAGTAGTTCAGGGTCAGGCTCTGTAGTCAGAGGACCCTGACCAGGCTCCTAGCTCTGTCACTTATAACTTACAGGAGGCAAGTAACTTTGCCCCTCTCTGCTCTGAATAACGGGAATATTAATAGTAGTACCTCGTAGAGTGGTTTGGATGTGAAACGGAATAATACACGTGAACCGTCTATCCCGGGGACCCCAGCATGCAATAAGTAGACCCCAACACTAGCCACTGTTATTTTATCTCACAAAGACAAGGTCTGAAACCAGGACAATACAGGAAAATAGGCCTGGTGACTCCTATAAAGGGTGCCAGGAGGAAGAGGGAGCCCTCTCTGAGCCTTTCTCTTTCTGGTGAGGAGTCCATAGCAGGCCAGAAAAGAGGGAAGATTAGAGAAGGGGAAAGTTTGGTCCAGGCTTAATTCTGGCAGAGGAAACAAAGGAGTAGATGTGTCCTTTCCCACCGTCCTGCCCCACCTGCCCCTGACTGACAGGGTTAAAAGCCTCTTCCTGTGGGGAGAACAGGGTAGTAAAAGCAGAGCTGGAGACTGGTTGGCTAGGCCAGGCAGTGCTCGGCTACACCCCGGCTACAGTGCTTCCGAGGGGCAGCGCCTTCCTCCAGTTCACCCCGTCTAGCCTCCCTGGGGCCACTCCTCACCCCTCCTCTCCCAGGGCTCCTCTGGAGCCAACCCCTTGGTTTCAAGAACAGAACCCTTCCTGACCTCCAGCCCCGGGAGACCTCAAACTCTCCCACTGTCTCCCCTTAAACATCAGGCCTGATTGGCCCCCTGAAGTCTTAAGTCCTGTTTGCTGAGGAAAGACTTCTTGGAGGGCTCCTGAGGGATTCAGCTGCAAGGGAATAAGCCAGGAGATGAGGGCAGACAGTGGTAGGAGCCTGTGTGTCCCGCTAGATAGTGATGGATCCAGAGCAGGTCAGGGCTGCCATGGAGCCATGAGGAAAGAGAAAAATAGAAACAAATCTACAACAATCAACAAGCCTTTCATTATTAAAGAAACCCAATCTACCAAACAAACAACCAACAACCACATGTCATAGTGTCAGACTTTCTGATTTATTAACATTTATCAGATGTCCCAGAGCTCTCCCCTGTCTCCTCTCTGCCAACTCAGGGGCCCTCTGCCCTAGGTCAACAGCCCCTGAGAGCTCATCTACTACAGAACTCCTCCTCCCTGCCAGGGAAGGGGCAGCCTGGAGGCCGGAAGGGCTTGGTCACATGGGAGAGAGGGCAGGTGCAGATCCCTGAGGGATGACTTCCTGCCCTCACCATTCCTGAGATGCCCCAGCCCAGGACGGGCATGGAAACAAGGCCTCTTGTCATTTCTCCTCAGGCCTGAGGAATCAAGCCAAGCTGGCTCCTTGCTGTGCTTTCTCATCCAGTTAAGACCGCAAATAGGCCGATGAAGCCCCCAAGTCAAGCCTTTGCTGGAACTGCTCACACACTGGGGGCAGCTCCGCCCTGTGCAGTGTGCCGGCCCTCTCAGCCATGGCAATAGGAACGGCACCGCCCCACCAGTCTGAGGAGTAAATGAGCACTGGAGGGGGCGTTCTCCTGGGGCCACCTTCGGATTCACCCGAATTCAACTCTGCCCAAGTTGACCTATCAAATGAAAGACACTGTGCTATAACCAAGCCCTCCCATCACAGCTCCTCCCTCGCCCTTTGCCCCGTGGCAGGGAGCCCACGTGCAGGCTCACAGGTTATTCCGCTGGAGCGCCTCGCACAGGTTCTGGTTGGCGTCGGGCTCCTCCGTCAGCACCTCCACAGCCTCCCACTCCCCGGATCGGCTCGACCGTTTGATGGCATCCACCACGCTCTGCATGTAGAGCCCATCCTCGAATGAGGCGGCCATGGAGACGGGGGTGTGGTCCCATGTGCGGCGGTCCCCCTGCCCCTGGAAGGACTGGCGCAGGGCCTGCACCATGTAGACCATGCCCTTCAGGTAAAGCAGCGGGACATCCTGGGGCCCCTGCTCAGGGAGCCCCGTGCCCACAGCCAGCGAGTCCCTCAGCAGCAGCTCCTCTTGTGTGGCAGAGTTCTTCTGCCCGTAGAGGTCAGCTCCCCGGGCAACAAGGCGTCCCGCAGAGCCCACCACCATGACCTCGTGCACAAAGGCGCCTGGCATGTTGAAGTTGAGTGTTACTGTGCTGCACACACCCCCGCCCATGAGCATCTGGAAGAAACAGAAGTCATCGCTGGTGACATGCCGGATGCCACGGATGGCTGCATTCTGCCTCACAAAGGTCTTGAGCAGCCCATGTACCTTCTCAGCTTTCTGGCCAGTCAGGTGGGTCAGCAGGTCCACAATGTAGGTGCCCATGGTGTGCAGGCCCCCACCGCCCATGAGCTCGTCACAGATCCACCCGTAGTTGGGGCTGAGCAGGCTGCCCGAGTAGACGCGGGCATCACAGATCATCACTGCACCCACGTAGTGCTCGGCAATCAGCTGCTTCATGCGCACGAAGGCAGGCAGGAAGCGCAGCACGTTCCCCACCAGGCTCATCAGCTGCGGGTAGTAGCGCGAGGCTGTCACCATCCGGAAGGCATCCACCGAGGTTGCTGCCTTCTCACAAACCACATTCTTCCCAATGCCTGAGAATAAAACACAGCGGGAAATCTCAAAGTTCCAAGGGGTTTACACTGGGAAAAGAAAACCCATTTCTGGAAGGCAGATGACTCAGGAAAGCCGTCTCTGAGACCAGGTGGTGACCTGGGACAAGAGGAAAGGTGATCAGCTTGGATGAAAATGGTACCCAGTGACTGGGACTAGAGAAAGAGTAATGGGCTCGAGAAAGAGAAGCAAGTTCTTAAAGGAAAAATGAAAGGAGTAGAGGCAGAAGGTGCAAACCAGGAGTGGGCGGTGAAGAGACGTGGTACAAGGTTAATTTCATGTGTCAACTTGGTTAGGTTATGGTGCCCCCCAAATACTAGTCTAGACACTGCTAGGAAGATACCTTTAGATCTGATTAACATTTAAACCAGTAGACTTTGAGTAGAGCAGATTACCCTCCATAATGTGGGTAGGCCTCAACTCATCAGATGAAGGCCTTGAGAAAAAAGACTGAAGTTCCCTGAAGAGAAAGGAATTCTGCCTCCAGACTGCCTTCAGACTCAAGTCTGCAACATCACCTCTTGCTGGAATTCAGATTTGCTCTGCAGATTTCAGATCTGTCAGCTCCTAAAATAGCATGAATCAATTTTTAGAAAATAAATCTCTACCTCCCTCTCTCACTCAATATACATCCTCCTGGTTCTGTTTATCTAGAGAACACTGCCTAATACAAGTGGGCTGGAGAGGTGGACATGCTTCTTGGACATGCTTATGTACCTTTATGCATTTATTAGATCATCAGCTTGGGGTAAGAAAATCAAATCTATATTCTAGGGGATGAGCTTAGCACTCTCAGTTGTAACTGCAGAAAGGGCTCTAAGATTCCTCGCAGATTGTCCTCTGAAAACACTGGTTCAACAAGTTAGTGTAGTCATAAGGCCTGAAAATGCTTGGCTCCAGTAGGAGGGGAAAGGGAGAGAAAACATCCTTTCTGTCTCATGCCTGTTCTGAGTACATCGCAGCTGGAATGCACCCAGAGAGCAAAACAAAGCTAGACAAAGCCCTGAAGAGAGAGACCAAGAGGACTGAGCAGCTCCCACACGAGGAAAAGGAAAGGATCAACACTCCTCCACATCACGAGATGAAAGCTCATGAGGGTACGAACAGCCACAAGACACCAACTCCTGGAGTATTCCTGTGAGCTTGGGATGGTTCAAGCAGAAGAAAGTCTTATGCTAAT
Source organism: Eubalaena glacialis (assembly GCF_028564815.1). Lineage (NCBI taxonomy): Eukaryota > Metazoa > Chordata > Mammalia > Artiodactyla > Balaenidae > Eubalaena > Eubalaena glacialis. The sequence goes on along the minus strand of NC_083733.1, from coordinate 19,207,390 downwards.
ATCTTCAACAGAAAACTTACAAAGCCCAAGAAGTCGTATGGACTGGACACACACAGGTTTTGGGGTACAGCAAGCTAGGGAAGGGTGAAGACATCCAGTTATTCCATTACTCATTCCACAGACACTGCCCTTGGGGTGCAACTCAAATCCCACTACCTCAATTCACCCACGAAGTCATGGGTTTCTTGAGGGAACAAGCTCAAGGGTCTGGTACAGATGGCAGAATAAGGGAAGACTTCATGGGGGAGTGCCGCCAGGGTTATCTTTAAGGAAGCAGATGTTCCAGGGAGCATAAGGGGGAAAGGACACCCAGGCAGGAAACTGCATGTGCAAAGGCACTGAGGAAAGGGCTGGGATTCCTAAAGTCCTGAGTGCACACCAGGAAACAGGTTGGAGAGTTTACACAGGGTCTATAAGAAATGTAGGAAATTGGATAGATAGTTGGTAGCATCACTCACAAAGACATCCAAGGTGGTGGGGTAGGTTTGGGGTTGGAATCCCAAACTGAGCTCTTGATACTCCCTTCCCTGAGTTTTCTCCATCTCAGTCAATGGCGATTCCATTCTCCCTGTTTCTCAAGCCAAAATCACGGATGTCACTCTCACATCCATCCCACTTTCAATCATCAGTAAATCCTGTTGGCTTAGCTTTCAAACTACATCCAGGATCTCACCAGTTCCTACTACCACCACTGCCACCTTCCTCATCCAAGTCACCACACTTTTTCGCCTGGATTATTGCAATGGTAACTTAACTGGTCTCCCTCAGTCTTTTTTTTTTTTTAATAAATTAATTTTTTAAATTTATTTATTTTTGGCTGCGTTGGGTCTTTGTTGCTGTGCATGGGCTTTCTCCAGTTGCGGCGAGCAGGGGCTACTCTTTGTTGCGGTGCGCGGGCTTCTCATGGTGGTGGCTTCTCTTGTTGCGGAGCACGGGCTCTAGGCACACAGGCTTCAGTAGTTGTGGCTCGCGGGCTCTAGAGCGCAGGCTCAGTAGTTGTGGCGCATGGGCTTAGTTGCTCCGCGGCATGTGGGATCTTCCGGGACCAGGGCTCGAACCCATGTCCCCTGCACTGGTAGGCGGATTCTTTACCGCTGCACCACCAGGGAAGTCCGGCTTCTTCTTCTTTTTTTAATTTTTATTTAATTTTTTATTTTAATAAATAAAAAATATTTATTTATTAATTTAGGATGCGCTGGGTCCCAGTTGTGCACACGGGATCCTCGTTGCGGCCTGCAGGATCTTTTTTTTTAGTTGCAGCATGCGGACTTCTTAGTTGCAGCATGTGGACTTCTTAGTTGCAGCATGTGAACTCTTAGTTGTGGCATGCAGGATCTAGTTCCCTAACCAGGGGTTGAACCCGGGCCCCCCGCGATGCGAGCGCGGAGTCCCACCCACTGGACCACCAGGGAAGTCCCTGGGTGTAGCTTCTTCTGATGGACTTGGATTCTGTTCACACAGGCTCAGGAGGGGAACTTGTCTGGCCACCTTGCAACAGAAACAATGGGGCCCCAGGACAGCTGACTGCTCAGAAAGGGCCACTTATTGGTGCCAAACTCGAGCTTTGGAGCCACTTTGGGATTCAAATTCTGGTTCTCTCGCTTGGTTGCTGCATGACCTGGGACATTTCTAAACCTCTCTGGGCTTTGGTTTAGTACACTGCAAAAGGAGAGTCACATCTACCATGCAGGGTAGAACAGTAAGTCAAATGAGGCAGTATATGTAAAGTGCTCAGCCCAGCACAGCTCTGTCAACGGTACATTTTATAACCATCACCATGGGAGAGACCCAGCAGATGTCATAAATACAGGAAAAAAAGGGTCCACTGTGACTCATATTTTAAGACTCACACAGAAGCTACATTTTCCAGGCCAATAATATCAGTGTTCAATATTTTTAAAATTTAATTTTTAAAAAGAAGTTTAAAGATCAACATGAACATAGATGAGTTTTCTTATTCTATGTGCTGTTTATCAGGCCTCTCATAGAGTTAGGCCCAGACCAGTCCTTGGGAAGCTCACATCCTGACAAAGCCCACAGGAGATAATCTGGTGCCTTTGGCCAATCCTTCCAAGCTCCCCTCACTTCCTACCCTCTCCCCTGCCACCCTGACCCTCAAGAACCCCACACAGCATTTGCCATCTGCACACATGGGATTCTCGGGCATGAACTCCCAGTGTTACGAAGCTCAGTGCTGCGGCAAGGAGGAACACATGTAGATCAGTAGCCTATGACCTAATTCAATCTCTTCACTTTACAAAACTCTTGAAATCTCCTGCTCTTCTCTAAACAGTAACGAAATCTTTACAACAGGTACTGGCAGGACAACAGGAGAATGGCTAGCCAAGCGTTACATGCCCAAGGCGGGGAGCAGTGTGGAAAGGGCAGGGGGCCAAGGTAAGGGGAGAGGCCCTTGAACAGGGGTCCAGAGCTGGAGGGAGGCCCTGCAGGGAGAGTAGCCCCTAACTGCTATCACTATCTGCTCTTGGAGTGTCTCCAATGCTTCCCCACACTTGTGGGATTTTAGGATTAGGGACAGGAGAATCACAATACTGGGTGAGAATTTGGCCACTTGGCTGAAGCTCTGGCCAACCCAGAGGTTTCCTGCTACAACTATGCACAGCAGGGGTTGGGGTGGACACTGCAACGTGGGGAGGAGAGGAGATGGGCTGGGAGGAAAAGGACTCCTGTGGCTGCTGAGAGTTTGGTGGTGATAAAACTAGAGTAAGTAATATCTACTTCATGCCACGAGAGGTCAGGGAAGGGGAAGAGGCCTTCCTTCTTGAGCCTGAACAGTAAGAGAGCTTTTGAACTTGGGACCCAGTAGTATTATTAGTGTGGGAGCTAAAGGCCATCCTGAGTTAAACCAGGCTCCTGCAGGCCAGCTGCACGGGTCCTGTACCTTTAGGAAGACTGGTGTTGCCTTGAAAGACATGTTTATTTAAGTTTATCTAGCTTTCCTGTTAGGAAATCAAGGAGATATTAGAGAAGCTGAAAACCACTTTTGTCTCCAGGGAATGGGGAAAGCATGGATGCCGAGTGCCATTAGCTCAGATCTTCTGGAGGCTGAACAAGTTCCAGACTGCAAGCCTCTCTCCAGCTCATGCTCCCCAGACGACCTATGAGTAAAGTGCCCTGAGAAGCTGCCCCAAACCACCTCTTTGTTCCTTAGTAACGCACCACAGGTTCACAGCTCTGGGACAACACTGCTGTTTCCCTCTCTAGAGGTGTGGGACTAGACAAATGATTTCAAACAGCAAGGAAGAGAAGCAGCCCCAGAAAAAGCACCACTTTTATGTTTTACAAAATCCATGGATTCTGCCTTTTTTTTTTTTTTTTAACAAAGAATGTTCTGCTACTTAGAAAAGTAAGTTTGAAAGCCACCAGACAGAATCACTGCTGCCCACAGCCCAGTCTCTCCTGGGTCACAAGCCCCTGTCGGCTCCCTGAGTCACACCAGCAGACTGGGCTTGCACAGGTAGAATTTGTGAACACTTCCATTCAACCAGTGTGCCAGGCCCTGTGCTAAGCTCAGAGGATACAACATCAGGCATGATCTCTACTTTCAGACAACTTACAGTTTAGTGGGAGAGAAAGCCATTAATCAAATTATCCTATGAATACACGTAGAACTGCACTTGTGATAAATGCAATGAAGATGATATTAATGTTAATATGAAAGATATAGCAGGGACCTGATCTGGACTGGGGGTCAGGGAAGGCATCCCAAGGGACTGGTGTTCTTGGGATTAAATGATCTGGGTCAGGCTGCTTGAGGAATGATCCCTTGTTATCTTAAGAGCCCATGGGGAAAGGATTGGCAAACCCAGCATTTTTCTAATGAAGCACACAAGTGCCAAGAACTGGGCACAGAAACTTACCTTTTAGTGACAGATTTAAGAAAACATTCAACTATGGCAAAAATGGTGGGGCACTTTGTACATTAAAATTTTTCTGAACCACTTCTAAATTGAGAAATAAAACATTAGAGTCCCTCCCTCTCCTTTAAGGAATTCATGGGAAAGCCACAAGGATGAAATCTGAGGTGGAAAAAAATGAAAAGTCAAACAAAAGTAGAAAATAAGACCCTGAGAAAACCGTAATTCAAAAAGACACATGCACCCCAATGTTCATTGCAGCACTATTTACAATAGCCAGGACATGGAAACAACCTAAGTGTCCATCGACAGATGAATGGATAGAGAAGATGTGGTACATATACACAATGGAATATTACTCAGCCATAATAAGGAACGAAATAGGGTCATTTGTAGAGATGTGGATGGACCTAGACTGTCATACAGTGTGAAGTAAGTCAGAAAGAGAAAACCAAATATTGCATATTAATGCATACATGTGGAATCTAGAAAAATGGTACAGATGAACCTATTTGCAGCACAGGAACAGAGATGCATACATAAAGAACAGATGTGTGGACACAGTGGGGGAAGGGAGAGGGTGGGATAAATTGGGAGATTAGGTTTGACATAAATACACTACCATGTGTAAACCAGATAGCTAGTGGGAACCTGTGGTATAGCACAGGGAGCTCAGCTCGGTGCTCTGTGATGAGCTAGATGGGTGGGATGGGGGGTGGGAGGGAGGTCCAAGAAGGAGCTCCTTCCAGAGCTTTACATTACAGGAGGAAAGAATGGGTCCTGCTTTTGAGGCATTAATTTAAGTACAGTCCTCCAGGGACTTCCCTGGTGGCGCAGTGGTTAAGAATCTGCCTGCCAATGCAGGGGACACGGGTTCGAGCCCTGGCCCAGGAAGATCCCACATGTCACAGAGCAACTAAGCCTGTGCGCCACAACTACTGAGCCTGTGCTCTAGAGTCCACGAGCCACAACTACTGAGCCCGTGTGCTGCAACTACTGAAGCCCACACACCTAGAGCCCATGCTCCGCAACAAGAGAAGCCACCACAATGAGAAGACCACGCACCATAACTAGAGAAAGCCTGCGCGCAGCAACGAAGACCCAACGTTGCCATAAATAAATAAATAAATTTATATTTATAAAGAGATATATATATAGTCCTCCAACCTACAGAAAAGTGTTCCACATTTGAGATGACTTAGAATGCTTAGTTTCATTTCTAAGCTACATTCAACTCAGTGAACACTTACCTAACGAACATCCAGAGGAGACGCCTACCATTTATTTTTGATGTGAATTTAAGTTAAACAAATCTGCTCTTCCATGTGGGACAACAGGAAAGGCTGGCTTTCCCTTGTAACGTGATGCCAGTGTCCTTCTTGGTCAGTACTCGGAGGCAGTCATATATCATGCTGAAAAGGCTGAATGATACCTTCATTTCACAGGGGCCCACACAGGTTGAGAGGGACAGAAATAGGGTCAAAAGTGGGGTCTGATGTCAAGGTCAGTTTGGTGCTCTGCCTACAGCAGTTCATGCACTCACACCAAGTCATTTGGGAAAACTGGAGGAGTTCTCATGGCCTCTTCCATATAAGTTAAAATTAAGTCAGAATTCTCACTAAAAAAAAAAAAAAAAGAAAGCAAGCACACAGGGAGTCAACTTCATGGTCACAACAGGCTCAGCGACTCCTTTGAGGCCTAAGTGGGCAGTGCCTGAGGGCAGGTCCAGCTGACAAGGGCTCTCCCAGCCCAACCAAATTGGCACTGTGGTCGTGTACCTGCAAGAACAGACCAAGGACCCTCATTCATACCCTCCTCCTTCCTGACAACAGAGATGTGGAGAAAAGGCTGATGGCCTTACTTCACTGAGGGCTGGGATACAAGACCCCAGAAGCTTCTGGTCATCCCTGTCCTTCCTGTTTATATTAAATGGCCCAAAGTCCAATGTTTTCCTGTACCAGGAAAACAGCAGGCTTGGGCCCAAAGAACTCTGGGGTTTCCTCTTTCTCCTTACACAGCTCAGAAATGGCCTCTGTGGGGACCCTAAAGTTCAAGAAGGCGACCAGAGCCTCTAGAATTCTGCCTCTGCGGGGACCCTAAAGTTCAAGAAGGCGACCAGAGCCTCTAGAACTCTGCCTCTGCACACACCTGGCCTCACCAACCTGCAATCATGCCACAAGGAACGGTGAGAAGTCAAGTGACCATGGTAGCTTGATTCCCTTGAACCAGCCCTCTGTTAAAGTGTTGGCTTAAGTCTACTTCTAAACCCAATCTGGGAGTATTATCTGCCCTAAAAATCTAGGGCCAGTGAATAGCTCCAATGTCACACATCCTCAGAGAGAGCTCTCTGGAAAAGACAAACCATCTATAATTTTTGGTCAAAACTTACATGCCCTAAATCAACAACCAGACAGACTGCTATTCCTGCTCACTTCAATGAACACTTATCCTCTCCAACCCATTGGGCTAGAGGTGACAGACACCCTCTTATTCTCAGACTACGGGACAGACAAGCAGCAGAGCCTTGGACCCTCCACCATGCTAGTGGCCAGGAGTGGCGGTCAGCCTCACGGCATATCAGTTCCTGGACCCACAGATCTCTGACTGCATCAGACAGACACCTGGCTCCCATCACCTTATATAAAACAATTACTCTGTCAATCAATTATATGCTACCTGAATTGTTACTTGTCTTTTCTCATTTACCTTGCAATGTGTGTTACTTCTAGTCTCTTCAACTGGACTGTGAAATATGAAAGCAGAGACAGCTCCAATCCAACACTGCTCTGAATGTCAAGAATGACATCAGGACAGTGCCTAGCACACAGGAGACATTTTTTAAAAAACTGCTGGATGAATGTTTACTGGTTTGTTTTCCTATTAAATTAGATTCTGATTCCTATATAAGACAAAGAGAATAGTTTTTCTACAGTTGACAGGAAAGAGAAGCCCAACAGGAACTGCAGGAGAACAGCTCACCAAGCCATGCCCAGCCAAGGGCAGGAGGTGGCTGAGCAAACTATTTCCGGAGGGAGCAGAGATGTGAGCAGGCTGATCTGTGGATCCTGCCAGGGAAACTCAGCGCTGTCAGAGAGCCGTCCCACCCTCTGGCATACAAAATTGCAAAGCTTGGTGGGAAGGGTGTGTGCTCAATCTAGTCAAGGACTGACAAAATATGAGAAATGGCAGCCTTGATACACATCCTCTTCTCCTTTCTGTGGTGCTGCGTGCCACAGAAATGGAAGAACAAATGCATCAATCACAGCCGATTCCCCAGTGCCCAGGTCTTTGAACTCTGACTTCACAGAGGCAAACTTTACAATGCCTGAAATGTAATAATCTCTAGCCCCTGTGACAGGCCAACTCGAAAGACATTTGCTTAATTTTTGCTCAGGGATTTACTTATGGGAGGTGGGGAACGCTGCATGTCTCCCAGCCACTGGAGCATTTCCTCCCCCAGCCATAAGGCCTCCCAACGTGCCCTCCCTCGGCACTGCTTCAGGGATGAGTGCTGTCCCAGATCCAGGCCCAAGAAGGACCACCCAGGCCCAGAGGAGAGCAGTGACACTCAAGGACCACCGAGAGGGAGGCGCAATCTGCCCTTGCTATGGCCTGACTGTCCGTACCTAGAGCCTTCACAGATATCTGTCGGGTAAGCGGAGGGGGGATGTTGATGCACACCAGATCCACGTCTTGATGCAGCAAGACGTCATCGGTCCGGCTGGTGTAGAAGGTGATGTTCATCTCCTCGGCAAGCTGCTTCGCCTCCTCCTCAGTCTTCCCCCACAGGGCCTCCACCGTGAACCCTTCTGCCCGCAGCAGCGGGACCAGAACCCGGGCAGAGCTGCCAGTCCCAAACACGCCCACTCCGGGAAGCATCTTCATGCTGGCTTCTCCATTCACCAACTCATCTCCTCACAAGAGTCTCCAGCATGAGTACGACCATCCCACAGTCCTGGTCACACATGGCTCCTGGAACAGCAAGCAGGACACTGGCTGTTAGTGGAGGGCACACGCAGCTGAGGCTACTTTCTGGGCTGATTCGGAAGCAGCAAGTTCTCTGCCACAAAAGACAAATGAAATACTGCTCCAAAGTGAAACGCTGCAGAAGCTTCTCCCATGGAGACTTAAGGATATTAGCAATATCTATGTACTAGGAGGAGGAAAGATGAAAAATGAGTAAAGCTAGGTTCAAATTTCTGTTCTGTTACTTAATTTTCAGTGTGACTCTGGTCAAACCATTTAACCTCTAGGGCCTTAAATTGTACAAGTTCATGATTCTATGATATTATATTACACAAAGAAAAAGAAGAAAAAGAAGAGTGTTATTATATTACAGTAAAAGACGAAAGAGAACTACTTAGGTGTTATACACGTTATAATTTAAAAGTTAATGGTAGCAAGCATAGGAAAATGTTCACTAGAAACCAAAAATACCAAAAAAAAATTCCAACTACCAAACTGGCAGCAGCAGCAGCAATAACAAGGATATTTAGAATGAAATTTTTTAAAAAAATGTATTTGTTTTATTTATTTTTGGCTGCATTGGATCTTCATTGCAGTGCGCGGGCTTCTCATTGTGGGGCTCGGTAGTTGTGGCGCATGGGCTTAGTTGCTCCGCGGCATGTGGGATCTTCCTGGACCAGGGATCGAACCCGCGTCTGCTGCATTCGCAGGCGGATTCTTAACCACTGCGCCACCAGGGAAGCCCAGAATGAAATTTTTTATATAAAAATATCCATGCTAACGTTGACTAAGATAGTGAAAAATTTGGAAATGAGATAGATGTTCAATAACAGTAGTGGGTTAGATTAATAACACTACGGAGCCACTGAAAATCATGAGTAGAAGGCCCTCAGTGACCTGAAAGACATCACCATGTATTCACTGAAAAGGCAGAAAACAATATGTGAAGCATAACAATTTTATTTAAAACAAAACCAAAAAAAGCACAAAAGGTGTATGTATGTATGAGAATATACAAGGATATCTCTATCAATAACCATACTCCATACAGAGGACATAACAGAAGACCTGAATTTAATAATTATTACTCAAATTGTTGGGATTGTGGATGATTTTTGTTTTCTGAACTTTGCCAAATTTTCTACAATGAATGTTTCTTACTTATTATGGAGCTTTTCCTTCTGATCACAAGGGTTTATAAAATGAAATAAAGAACGAGACCAAACAAAAGTCTGCTTGGAAACCACAGTGAGATTTAGGTGTGTGCAGGGTATCAGGTTTCTCCACACAGCACTCCCTCAGCTAAACAAGTGGTCCCCATTCTAGCTGTGTATACGGTCACTGGTGACCCCAGACCCACTGAATCAGACTGTGGGGATGAGGCTATGTCACCATCACTTTCTTTTTCATTTGGTTCTTATTTTATTGTGGTAAAATACACATAAAATTTACTATCTTAACCATTTTTAAGTGTACAGTTCGTGGTATTACGTACATTCATACCGTTGTGTAACCATCACCATCATCTACTTCCAAAACTCTTTTCACATTGCAAAATTGAAACTCTGTCCCCGTTAAACAATAACTTCTCATTTCAACCCCTCCCCCCAGCCCCTGGCAACCACCATGTCTCTATGAATCTGACTACTGTAGGTACCTTATATAAGTGGAATCTTATAGCATTTGTCCTTTTGTGACTGGCTTATTTCACTTAGCATGTCCTCAAGGTTCATCCATGGTGTAGCTTATGTCAGAATTTCCTCCCTTTTTGAGGTTGAATAATATTCCATTGTATGTATATACTACATTTTGCTTATGCGTTCATTTGTACATGAACACCTGGATAGCTTCCACATCTTAGCTACTATGAATAATGCTGTTATGAACATGGGTGTACAAATACTTCTTCCAGACTCTGCTTCCAATTCTTTTGGGTATATACCCAGAGGTGGAATTGCTGGATCATACGGTAAATCTGTTTTTAATTTTTTGAGGAACTGCCATACTGTTTTCCACAGGTCCTGTACCATTTTATTTAGTTATTATTATTTTTAAATTATTTATTTATTTATTTAGGCCAAGCCACGCAGCTTGTGGGATCTTAGTTCTGCGACCAGGGATTGAACCCGGGCCCACAGCAGTGAAAGTGCCAAGTCCTAACCACTAGACCACCAGGGAACTCCCAAGGTCCTGTACCATTTTAAATAATAATTTTACAAACACCTTACAGTCCCTTAGTCTACCAATTATCTTTTAAAAAAATCTACTTTCTGCAAATCACAATTTTTATTATTATTATTATTATTTTTTTTAAATTAATTAATTAATTTATTTATTTTTGGCTGTGTTGGGTCTTCGTTTCTGTGCGAGGGCTTTCTCTCTAGTTGCGGCAAGTGGGGGCCACTCTTCATCACAGCGCGCGGGCCTCTCACCATCGCGGCCTCTCCAGCCGCGGAGCACAGGCTCCAGACGCGCAGGCTCAGCAGTTGTGGCTCACGGGCCTAGCTGCTCCGCGGCATGTGGGATCCTTCCAGACCAGGGCTCGAACCCGTGTCCCCTGCATCGGCAGGCAGACTCTCAACCACTGCGCCACCAGGGAAGCCCCAAATCACAATTTTTAAAAAGTTGTATCCAAATGTTGGATATCCAAATGCTGTTCTACTTTCATCCATGTACCATTGCTTCACTTGCATCTCCTCACAGATCAGTCAACCTATTTGTCAGTTTAATGGAGACATGGCATTCCTTTTGCAAATCCCTAATAATTAACTACCTCCTTCCCCAACTGTGAGCACTAGCGACATATACATCTCTTCCTTCCCCATCCATGACATCCTCCCACCTTTCTGGTCATTTCTGAGCACTACTTTCAGGCTCCCCTGCTCTTATCCTCAGCTCCTTCAATGTTGAGCTTCTTGAGGTTGTCAGAGGTGTTCTCTTCTCTTCTTGCTCCACATATTCTTTGTACTACTCATGTCCCAGGCTTTAATTAGTATACCAGTGACTTCCAAATCTGCAGCACAAGCCCCGCTTTCTCTCCAGAGCCTCACACCCATATATTCTAAGCTCCACAAAACCCACACGACCAAACCTGAACAGAAGCAGTGAAGTAAGATGGTGAGAACACACAAAGTGAAGGCATCCAGGACATCTGGGATCAAATTCTGGCCTCACCACTTCCTAGCTGAATGCAATGTTTTTCATGGGAAAAGCAGGTCTAATGCTGTTTAGCTCCTGGGGTTTTTTGAAGATTAAATGAGGTCCGGTTGTAAGTGCCCAGTAAAGTGTCTAGTATACAGTCAGCATTTAATAATTATCATAAACCTTCCCTCAAACATTTTCTTCCTGTATTCTCTGTCTCTTGGTATGTCACCATCATCAACTCGGTTCCTCAACTCAGAAAGCTGGCCAGCATTGCAATCTCTTTATTCCCTTACCTGTACAGGTAACTCATCACCAAGTCTTGTTGATCCTCCCTCTTTATTATGTCTTAAATCCACCCCTTCTTTGATATCCCCTCTGCCACTGCCCTAGTCTAGCCCCCAGCACCACTCACCTGGATGACTGCAACAACCTTCTACTTGATCTCTCTTGCTTCCATTCTTTCCTTCCTTCATCCATTCCTCACATTGCGAAGAGATCTTTCTAAAATGCAAACGGAATCACATCACTCCCTTCCTTTTTAAACATTTCAGTGACTTCTCATTGGACTCAGTATGAAGTCCAGATCTATAGTATGACTTACAAGGCCCTGCAAGATCCAGAAATCTCAAGACAGGTCTAGCTTTGTGTAGGGTCACTTTCAAGGGTTATCTCCAAAAGAGATGAGTTTCAAAACACATACCTAGATAACCTAGTAAGAAGAACACTCTGTGAAATTACTAGCTATAAACCAGTTAAAAGTTGGGGAGATAGTTACTCAAGATGAAAACAATGGCTTCAGAGTAACAGATGATGAGTGTATTTTTTCTTTCTGGGAGAATTAAACAGTGGGGAACAGTTTTTTATTGAGCCCCTTTTAGATCATATTAACATATAAATTTGTACATGATTGTTCACAGGAGAATTAATCATAATAGTCAAAAAGTAGAAACAACCCAAATGTCCATCAACTGCTGAATCGGTAAACAAAATCTGGTATAACCATACAAAGTAGTACTATTCAGCCACAACAAGTAATGAAGTACTGATACAAGCTACAACACAGATGAACCTTGAAAACATTATGCTAAGTGAAAGAAGCTAGTCACAGAAGGCCACATATTATATGATTCCATTTATATAAAATGTTCAGAACAGGCAAATCCGTGGAGACAGAAGGTAAATTAGGGGATGGGGGAAAGGAAGGAATTGGGAGGTACAGTAAAGTAAGATGTTCTCACCATCTTACTTTATTGCTTCTGTTCAGGTTTGGTCATGTGGGTTTTGTGGAGCTTAGAATATACGGGTGTGAAGCTCTGGAGAGAAAGCTGGGCTTGTGCTGCAGATTTGGAAGTCACTGGTATACTAATTAACTTTATTCTTCTACATTTGGTTATTTAGTTGTTCCAGCCCCATTTGTTGAAGAGACTATTCTTTCCCCCAGAATGACCTTGGCACCTTTACTGAAAATCAGTTGATCATAAACGTATGGGTTTATTTATGGACTCTCAATTTTATTCCATTGGTCTATACATCTGTCCTGAACTTACAGTAAGTTCTGAAATCAGTAAATGTGAGTCTTCTAACTTTGTTCTTTTTAAATATTATTTTGGCTATTATGGGACCCTTGTATTTTCCTATAAATTTTAGGATCAGTTTGTCAATCTGGGATTTTGATAGAGATTGCTTCGAATCTGTAGATCAATTTGGGGACTGTTGTCACCTTAACAATATTGTTTTCTGATTCATGAACATGGGATGTCTAATTTCTTTCAACAATGTTTTGTAGTTTTTAGAGTATAAGTTACGTACTTTTATGTTAAATTTATTTCTAAGTATTTTATTTTATGCTATAGTAAATGGAATTGTTTTCTTAATTTCATTTTCAGATCCAGCTTCTCTTTTGCTTCTACCGTAGATACAGTTGTACTGTGCGAAGTATACATCTCTGTTAGGGGTTGGTTTGCCCGTATAGCCCACAGTACAGCATCCTACAGTACTGCTTGATCCTACCTGAAGGACACCTGTGCCTTTGTGAACCACGGACATAAGCATGACTTGAGCTGCCTCTAACTCCAGACCCCTGTCAGCTTCCTGCCTCCTCCTGTCTCTACTCTCTGGGCTGTGGAGCTTGGCTTGTTCCCTGCACTCTACCATTTCTACCATTGGGTTCTAGCTTAACCATCTTTCTTTCTTTTCTTTTTTTCTTTTTTTTTGGCCATGCCACGTAGCATGTGGGATCTTAGTTCCCCAACCGGGGATTGAACCCGCGCTCCCTGCATTGGAAGCGCAGTCTTAACCACTGGACTGCCAGGGAAGTCCCATCTTTCTTTCTGATGGTGAATAATGTCCGTGGCCTCTCAGCCACCTCTCTTTCCTCTTTGCTGATAATTCTCTTGCCCTTACAGGATTCCCTTCTAGTTAGAAAACAGGTCAGTCACATACTATCTTCTATAATTTTCATGTCCTGAACTCCCTTTAGCTATTTTGGTCACTTTCTGCATTTACAGGTTTTTGGGGGGTTACTTACAAGTCATGGATATTCTGGGAGCTTGAGAGTGTAAAATTTGTAGCACTACACAGTAAGATTCTGCTTAAGCTTTGTGGGTCATTCATTAAAACAGCTCTAAGGGTCAGGCGAGTAAGACATAGCCACCATAAGCAAGGATGTCCGTGTCCTCTCTAAATTCCTGCCCAGGGCACACTTCTTCCTCTCTCACACCTCATTCCTTCATGCTCTAATTATATTTGGGTGTATATTTGCACTGGTGGCTTAAAACAACAGAATGGATTAGAAGAAATTTTAATAACCTCTGTTTCACTGACAGTGACTCAAAGGGCAGCTTCATCAACACCCATAAATAAAGGGGCAAGAGCTGGCCTCTGAGGAAGCCAGATGGCATGAAGCTAGGCAAGCTTGACTAGGTATTTCCTGCTCCAGTAGACAGAACTGGTTTTCCTCATTTATTTCAGTGATTACCCTTTCTCACCCCTAACATGTCCTATTGCTTGCCCCCAATATCCTTGTACATACCTTTCATGTGCCTCCAAAGATCTCCACAAACCCAGTCCTGCCTAGCTCACATGCATTCCAATCAGCATATGCTGGTCAGGAATGAAGGGGGAAAAGTGCCTTGACAGGACTGACTACATATAGTTTGACAAGGCTATAGGTTATGGGGAAGGTAGCACTGAGGTTAGAAGCATGGAATCTGCAGCCAACCTTGCCTGGGCTCAAATCCTGGCTCCACCACTGACCAACTAGGTAACGTCAGGTAAGTTTCTTAATCATTCTGTGCCTCTGTTTCCTCATCTGTAAAATGGGGTTAACTGTATGTACCTCATAGAGGAGTTAAGGATTAAATGAGTTAATATTCATGAGCGTTTAAAACAGGGCCTGGCCCCATAGTAAGTCACTACATGGATCTTTTTTTTTTTTTTTTTTAAGCTATGTATGACTGCCTTAGATATCTCCTCTTCGAAAGCTGTGTAGGACTATGAAGATAATATTCTAAGCTAATATGCAGTGAGTGCAATAGGCCAGGCAGTGTTTAGTGTAATGTATAATATATCCCTTCAAGTCTACGCAATTCTGTCTTACAGATGAGGAAAGCAGAAGCTTAGAGTCGCTAGGTAACTCTTCCAGGGTTCCACAGCTGGTTTTGTGTAACACACCTGCCACAACTAGCTGTGAAACCTGGAGCAGGTTACTGAGCTTCTCCGAGCCTCCATAAAAACAGAGGCTTGTATGTGTGGAACAACTCTTCTTTCATCCTTAGCGATGAGTGTGAGCCAGGAAAGTTCATTCTGCTCCCTGGCTTGGTGACTGCTTGCCTCAGCTCCACCACTCAAACCAATATTTGCTCTGTTCATACATCACACCTTTATTGAGGGCCCCAACAGGGAGACTGTAGGAGATAAAAAGATGAAAAGACACAGTCTTAACTTTGGGAGCAAGTAGTCAGAAAGGGAGTAGGGGCCAGAGCTGGTGGCACAAGTGCTAATCTAAGGAGTTTGGACTTTGATTGGTGGGTGTGCTCGGTACTTCTGCTCTGTCCCACTTTTGCCACCTGATGCCCTCTCTGCTCTGCTCTGTCCCCCACGAATCAGAAGGTCAGTCTCTAAGAACTATATCACATGGGCTTCAGGCCCTCTGGCTTCCATCTGGGTCCAGCCAATCTCAGGAGGAGATCAGAGCACAGGAAGAAAGGTTACAGTATTCATTCTCTGCCTCTCTCCCTACCAGCATGTGGCTCTGGCAGGAGCTGTGATCCTTGACCAAGGTCAGTGTCTACAGAGGACCCCTCTCCCATAGCCACAGATTTTGCTGGGTTCCAGTACCTCTCCCTTCCCCCACTGTGCCTCAGGTGGTAACAGTATCAGCTATAGCCAGTCCCTACCAGTCCCTCGGTGGGCCACCATCCCTTGTAGGTTTCCCTTACCGCACTCACCATTGTAAATAATCTCTCCATTAAAGGCTTTTCAATAACCCTCTGAATGTGCTGGCTGTGTCCTGCCTGGACCCTAACTAATACAGTAAACAAAGAGAAGCACTGAATTTTTTTTTTTTTTAAATTTCATGTAGGTGGAATAGAGTTCAGGAGACACTAGACACAGAGAACCAGTTAAGATATAAAATAAGAGATAGGGAGGGTCTGATGGAGGGAATGAAGTGGAGCAGACAGCTATCAATAGGACCTGGGATTATGAGGGGAGAGGGAAAAGCCAAAAATGGCACCAAACTATAGACCAACATCTCTCTCATAAACATAGGCACAAAATCCTCAACAAAGTAGCAAACTGAATCCAGCAATGTGTTAAAAGGACAATGCACGATGACCAAGAGAATGTAAGGCTGGTTCAATATTCTAAAATCAATTACTATAATTCAACATATCAAGTCATGAAATTAGTTATTAAATTGCATTAATTAGAAATGCAAATTAAAACTTATTTATTACAACTACACACCTATTGGAATGTGTGAAATTCAGAAAATCTGATATCAAAAACTGGCGAGGGGCTTCCCTGGTGGCGCAGTGGTTGAGAATCTGCCTGCCAATGCAGGGGACACGGGTTCGAGCCCTGGTCTGGGAAGATCCCACATGCCGCGGAGCAACTGGGCCCGTGAGCCACAATTACTGAGTCTGCGCGTCTGGAGCCTGTGCTCCACAACAAGAGAGGCCGCTTTAGTGAGAGGCCCGCGCACCGCGATGAAGAGTGGCCCCCACCTGCCACAACTAGAGAAAGCCCTCGCACAGAAACAAAGACCCAACACAGCCATAAATAAATAAATTAAAGAAAAACAAAAAAAAAAAACTGGCGAGGATATAAAGCAGCTGTTCGTTGTTAGTGAAAATGAAAAATGGTACAGCCACTTTGGAAAACAGTTTGTCGTCTTTTAAAGTTAAATATACACAGCATACAACCTAGCAATCCCACTTCCAGCTATTAACCAAGAGAAATGAAAACTTATGTTCACACAAAAACCCATATGTGAAGGCTTACTTTATAATGTCTAATGTTGGCTTTATTTGTAACTCCCAAAACTTGGAACCAACACTAATGTCCTTCAACTGGTGAGTGGATCAACAAACGGTAGTATATTAATGTAATGGAATACTACTCGGCAATAAAAAAAGAACTACTAATACACGCCACGACATGGATGAATCTCAAATGTATTATATGCTAGATGAAAGATGCTAGACTCCAAAGGCTCCATACTGTGTGATTCCATTTATATCACATAATAAAAAAGGCAAATTATAGGGGCAGAATAATAGATCAGTGGTTCCCAAGGGTTGGGGTCAGGGGCCTGAGGAGACTACAAAATGCCACAAGGGAATTTTGGGGGTGGGGAATGGTGAAGGAACTGTTCTATATCTTGACTATGGTGGTGGTTATATGACTATATGCATTTGTCAAAACTCATAGAACTGTACACTAAAAATGGTCAATTTTACTGGTATGTAAATTATATTAAAAAAAATGTGACCCCCTAAAAAATGATACTGAAGTTCTAAGCCTGGGAAGTTGTAGTATCATTAAGAGAAACAGGGAAGCCATGAGGCCTGACAGTTGAGACACGTGCCAAAACTGGGATTTGTGGATTCTGTTCTTCCCAGACTGGCTAAATATCATCTTATCTTCTGTATGTCTAGTCCATGGAGCCACAGCTTCTGCAAAACCACAGGACGAGACCCACTCCCCATCACAGAGGTGGGCCAAATCCAATATGATACCTGTTTTTTGTTTTTTTAAATTTATTATTTGTTTATTTATGGCTGGGTCGGGCCTTAGTTGCAGTGTGAGGGCTCTGTAGTTGTGGCGTGCAGGCTCCAGGGTGTGTGGGCTCTGTAGTTGTGGCACTCGGGTTCCAGAGCGCCTGGGCTCTGTAGTTTGCAGCACATGGGCTCTAGTTGAGGCACGCGAGCTCGGTAGTTGTGCTGCACGGGCTTAGTTGCCCCGCGGCATGTGGGATCTTAGTTCCCAGGGACTGAGCCTGCATCCCCTGCATTGTAAGGCAGATTCTTTACTGCTGGACCACCAGGGAAGTCCCTGTTTTTGTAAATAAAGTTTTACTGGAACACAGTTACACCCATTCCTTTATCTATGGCTGCTTTTGTGCTACGACAGCAAAGTAGCTGCAACAGAGACCATATGGTCCACAAAGCCTGAAATATTTACCATCTGGCCCTTTACAGAAAAGGGTTGCTGATCCCTGCCCTATCCCAGGGGTTATGAGGCCAGGAGCTCCAAGTGACAGCGTATAGTCATGAAGGTAGCCAGGATTATGATAAAAAGAACACCCTACCTCACTGTGTGTGTGAAGAGTCACAGGTTCTGGGAACTCTGGTGTTAGTGCATAACTTCAGAGAGGTCACTCATTCATTAGGCAGTTTAAGTAGGGGTCACACCCCGGGCAGAAGGTGCCTATGAATCCTTTTCTACCAACAATTGTTTATAATGTTGGGGGTTTCAGCGTGCTGAGCTAAAACCTATATTTCCCAGCCTCCCTTGCAAACAGGTGTGTCTAGGAAGACAAATAATACAAGGTACAGTTTGGTAGAGTTTCTGGAAACGTTCTTTAAAGATAGGGCAACCCCGGGACTTCCCTAGTGGTCCAGTGGTTAAAACTCCACACTCACAATGCAGGGGGTCCAGGTTTGATCCCTGGTCAGGGAACTAGATCCCGCATGCTGCAACTAAGAACCCACATGCTGCAACTAAGAACCCACATGCCGCAACTAAAAAAAGAGCCTGGGGGACTTTCCTGGTGGCGCAGTGGTTAAGAACCCGCCTGCCAATGCAGGGGACATGGGTTTGAGCCCTGGTCCAGGAAGATCCCAATGCCGTGGAGCAACTAAGCCCGTGCGCCACAACTACTGAGCCTGCACTCTAGAGCCTGTGAGCCACAACTACTGAGCCCGTGTGCCACAACTACTGAAGCCCATGCGCCTAGAGCCCATGCTCCACAACAAGAGAAGCCACCGCAAAGAGAAGCCCGTGCACCGCAACAAAGAGTAGCCCCTGCTCACCGCAACTAGAGAAAGCCCACGTACAGCAACAAAGACTCAACACAGCCAAAAACAAGTAAATAAATAAATTTAAAAAATAAAAAATAAAAAATAAAAATTTAAAAAGAGCCTGGGGCTTCCCTGGTGGCACAGTGGTTGGGAATCCACCTGCCAGTGCAGGGGACACGGGTTCGAGCCCTGGTCTGGGAGGATCTCACATGTCACAGAGCAACTGGGCCCGTGCACCACAACTGCTGAGCCTGCGCACCACAGCTGCTGAAGCCTGCGCGCCTAGAACTTGTGCTCTGAAACAAGGAGGGGCCGCCGCAGTGAGAAGCCCGCGCACCACAGCGAGGAGTGGCCCCCGCTTGCTGCAACTAGAGAAAGCCCGTGCACAGCAACGAAGACCCAACGCAGTCAAAAATAAAATAAAATAAATAAATTTATAAAAATAAATAAATAAAAATTAAAAAAGAGCCTGCATGTTGCAACTAAAGATCCTGCATGCTGCAACAAAGATCCCACGTGCCGCAACTAAGACCCGGCACAGCCGAAATAAATTAAAAAGACGGCAATCTCAGTTGTCGGGCGTATTCCCCCCCCACCTCCCCCTTCATTCTGCCTGAAATGCAGACTCTATGGTTCGAGTTGCCACAGACATCTGACCACCAGGAGGCAATCTGAGGATGGAACACAATTTCCTGCAGATATTGGCACTGAGATGGTGAATCAGATGTCATCCACGCCCTTAAGGAACTCCATTTCATCAACAAGACAGGCAGGTAAACACATTTGTTATACGGTATGACAGGTAGAGCAACAGGAACCTGTGTGTGGCACAGAGAAGAGCACCATTAACTACATGGGCCCCAGGTGGTGTGCAAGCAGGAAAGGCTTCCTGGAGATGATGTAACAGGTCTGAGTTGGTCAGAAAGGCTGGTCATAGAGCCTCTCCAACACATCCAATGGCAAGGCCCTCCTTTTACTGGTGGTCCGCTTCTGTTCTTCTGGGGCCACTTTAGCCAGAAAGTTCTACTTTAGATTGACTTGAAGTCTACCCTCATTTAACTTCCATCCCATTGGTCTTACTTCTACACTGTGGAACAACCTGTGATGTTCCTAATGAAACTCTCATATTTCCTCTATGTTTCCTAGGTTGTTTGCAGATGGCCACAATAATTCCCTTCCTTGTTTTCATGCCTTGGGTAGTCAATCACTTCGCACAGTGACTCTGTACTTAGCCATGTCACTTGCTCTGGCCAATGGGACATTAGCAACATGACACAAGAGGTTTGAAAAGTACTTGTGCATTAAGGCTTGCTCTGTGGCTACTCCTGGGATCTCTGGAGCCATCACCATGTGAACAAGCCCAGGCCATCCTAATGGATCATAAGAAACATGTGACCAAGTCATCCCCTCTGCTCCAGCTGACAATGAGTCAATTGCCAGTTGACTGAGATCATTTCAGGCTATCCAGTTCTAGCTGAGCTTACCCAGACCAGAACCACCACCCAGGTTGCCCTAAGAACCATGAGAAATAATAAATGTTTGTCTTAAGGTACTGAATTTTGAGGTTTGTTATACCACAAAAGCTAACTGATACACTCCTTTACAGACCGAACTCCCTTAATTCCCTCAGACCTTCCTCACGTTCTCTATCCTGCTGGCTAAGGCTGCTCTGGTTTGTCCATTGTCTAGATTGTCAATATGCCCCTGAAATGCAGCCCCCAGAACTGAACACCATATCCTGAGCATATTCTGGCCTTCTTCCCTGTACATTACACTCCTGTTGCTTCCATTCATTTTAGAATTTAGACAGCCATGTCATCCTGACACATGGTAGGATTTTGCACATGTCCTAATATTCTGTACTTGCATAGTTAGGTTTTCAAAAATTTTAATTGGGGTAAAATACATATACATCAAATTTACCATCTTAACCATTTAAAAATGTACAGTTCAGTGGCATTCAGTACATTCACATTGTTGTACAACCATCACCACCACCCATCCATAGAACTCTTTTCACCCTGCAAAACTAAAACTCTATATCCATTAAATGATAACTCCCCACTCCCCCTCCCCCCAGCCCCTGGTAACCACCGTTCTACTTTCTGTCTATATGGGTCTGACTACCCTAGGTACCTCATATTAAGTGTAACCATATTATACTTGTGCTTTTGTGACTGGTTTATTTCACTTAGCACAATGTCCTCAAGGCTCACCCATGTTGTAGCATATGTCAGAATTTCCTTCCTTTTTAAAGCTGGATAATATTCCACTGCATGTACATACCACATTTTGTTTATCCATTCATCTGTCAGTAGACACTTGGGTAGCTTCCACATTTTAGCTACTGTGAACAATGCTGCTATGAACATGGGTGTACAAATGACAGGTTTTAAAAAAATAAATTTATTTACTTATTTACTTACTTACTTACTTATTTATTTATTTATTTATGGCTGCACTGGGTCTTCGTTGCTGCGCGTGAGCTTTCTTTTTAGTTGCAGCGAGCGGGGGCTACTCTTCATTGCAGTGTGCAGGCCTCTCACTGCGGTGGCTTCTCTTGTTGCGGAGCATGGGCTCTAGGCGCGCGGGCTTCAGTAGCTGTGGCACGCAGTCTCAGTAGTTGTGGCTCGCGGGCTCTAGAGCACAGGCTCAGTAGTTGTGGTGCACGGCCTTAGTTGCTCCGCAGCATGTGGGATCTTCCCGGGCCAGGGCTTGAACCCTGCATTGGCAGGCAGATTCTTAACTACTGCGCCACCAGGGAAGCCCTCAGGGTTTTTTTCAAGTGTCATTACTTGTTCTGGAATTTTGTCTTCCTGATGCTATTAGAATCATCAAGCTATTCAGAAGCTTACAGATGGATGGAGCCGGGGTGGTTCCATCCAAGCTATTAAAAAATCTATAATACTTTGCCTTGTAACTATATATTTTTAAGTTACAAATTATGCTTTCTACTTTTCAGTGCCAGGCTTCAAAAAGAGCCATTAGGGATTTCTACAAAGTTACTGCCTTGTAATAGTATCTTTACCCTGCAAGCCACATAAATGCAGTCAACTGATTTTCAGCCAAAGTATTAATTCAATGGGGAAAGAATACTCTTTTTAAAAAATGGTGTTGTGGGCTTCCCTGGTGGCGCAGCGGTTAAGAATCCACCTGCCAATGCAGGGGACACGGGTTCGAGCCCTGGTCAGGAAAGATCTCACATGCCGCGGAGCAACTAAGCCCGTGAGCCACAACTACTGCACCTGCCCTCTGGAGCCTGCGAGCCACAACTACGGAAGCCTATGCGCCTCGAGTCTGTGCTCCGCAACAAGAGACACCACTGCAATGAGAAGCCCGCACACCGCAACAAAGAGTAGCCCCCGCTCACCGCAACGAAGAGTAGCCCCCGCTCACCGCAACTAAAGAAAGCCCACGTGCAGCAATGAAGACCCAACACAGCCAAAAATAAATAAACTAATTAATTTTTTAAAAAATGGTGTTGGAACAATTAGATTTCCATATGGCAAACAAAAAACCTGACCCTTCCTTTCTCACTGTGTACACAATAATTAATTCAAAATGAATCAAAGACCTAAATGTAAAAGCCAGAACCATAAAGCTTCTAGAAAAACATATCAGAGAACATTTTCAAGGCCATGGAATAGGTAAAGATTTCTTGGACAGGACACAAAAAGCATTAACCCATTGATAAACTGGATTTCAAAATTTTAAAGAATTTCTGCTCACTAAAAGACTCCACTAAAAAAATAAACAGGTAAGCCACAGATTAGCAAAAAATATTTGCCAAACATATATGTAACAAAGGACTTGTATGCAGAAGAAATCCTACAAATCAACGATGAAAAAATGAACAACTTGATTTTTTTTAACTGTCAAAGGACTTTGATCGCTTCACACCAAAGATACAGGAAAAGCCAATAAGCACATGAAAAGGCACTCCATATCATTAGTTATCAGGGATATGCAAACTAAAACCACGCTGGCTGAGATACTCAAGATACTCGCTAGAATGGCAAAGAAAAAAAAGAAAAAGACTGACAATCCCAAACTTTGGAGAGGATATGGAGCAAACAGAACTCTCATACATTGTTGGTGGCAGTGTAAAATAGTACAGTCACTTTGGAAAACTGACATTTTCTTATAAAGTTAAACATATATCAACTCAATGACACAGCAACTCCACTCGTAGATATTTACCCAAGAAAATGAAAACATACGTCCACAAAAAACTTAGACAAAATGTTCTCAGCAGTCCTAATTCATCTTAGCCCCAAATTGGAAATAAACCCAAATGTTTATGAATAGGAGATGAGATAAACAAATTATGGTATAGGCATACAATGGAATACAGAAAAGCAGTAAAAATGAATGAACTACTAATATATGCAACAACATGTGTGAATCTTAAAAATATTATGTTGAGTGAAAGATGCTAGGCACACACACCAAAAAAACCCCCCATACTGTAGGATTCCATTTATTTGAGGTACAGGAACAGGCAAACCTTACTTATTAGTGACAGTAGTCAGAAGTGGTAGCGTGGTGGTTGGCAGGTTGGGGTGTGGGGCAGGGAGGTGTGGAACCAACTAGAAAGGGGCACCAGGAAACGAATGATGGTGGAAATACTCTATATCTTGTGTTGCATTGTGGTTACATGGGGATATATTTGTCACAACTCATCAAACTGAATACTTAGCATCTGTGCATTTAATTGTATGTAAATTATACCTCAATTTTTAACCACCATAAGTTGTGTCTGAGGGTATAGAACAACCTACTTGCACCTTGCGGATTTACATCTATAATCAAATTAAATGGACATGTGTGAATTAAAAGTCTCTTTCCTTTAAGACAAAACAAAAACCGTGTAAGCATACTTTTGGTACCAATACAGTTGGCCCTCCGTATCTACGCATCCTCAGATTCAACCAACCATGGATCTAAGATATTAAAAAAAAAAGAAAATACCAGAATGTTCCAAAACATAAAACTAGAATTTGCTGCACACCAGTGACTATTTACATAGTTTTACACTGTATTAACAACTATTTACATAGCATTTACATTGTATTAGGTATTATAAGTAATCTAGAGATGATATAAAGCATACGAGAGGATGTATGTTATATGCCATTTTATATAAGGGACTGAAGCATGCGCGGATTTTGGTATCCATAGGGGTCCTGGAACCACCTACCCCCCCCCGCCCCCCCCCCACCCCCCCCGCACACACACAGATACCGAGGGATGACTGTATGGAGACAATGGCTGAAGCCAAGCTAAGGCCAATGATCTACTAAGTCTCGGCACTTGCTGAGGATCTGAAGATGGCACTTTTCCCTAGCCAACATCACACTGGATGAGCTGCTGAGCTGTGGGTGTTAGGCAAGTCCTCACCACTCACAAACAACTCATACTAAGGAAGTGAGGGTTCAGAAAGTTCTTCTCCGGCATCGCTGTAGGCAGGTGAAGCTAATGAAGGCCTTAAGTGAGAAATAATGTGTAACAGTTTTTGGTTGTAGCTGTACAGGTTGGGCAATAAGGTTAGCACGCCACAAAGGCGGCTAGCTCAGCTCCCAGCCCCCCACACCCCAGAACCAGCCCACAGCTGGAACTCCCCAGCAGCAGCCGCCTTTGAGAGCTGTGCACCCTTACGGCACCCCTCCTCAGACTTCGCCGCAGACCTCTGGCCCCTCAGACACATTCCAAGGGGCCAGTATCAAGGGGCTTGTTTGGGAATTAGATTTTTCTGAGGATGAATTTTTTCAGTAATTCTATCTTAATATAAAATATGCTAAAATAGGGGCTTCCCTGGTGGCACAGTGGTTGAGAATCTGCCTGCCGATGCAGGGGACATGGGTTCGAGCCCTGGTCTGGGAAGATCCCACATGCCGCGGAGCAACTGGGCCCGTGAGCCACAACTACTGAGCCTGCACGTCTGGAGTCTGCGCTCCGCAACAAGAGAGGCCGCGATAGTGAGAGGCCCGTGCACCGCGATGAAGAGTGGCCCCAGCTCGCCGCAACTAGAGAAAGCCCTCACACAGAAATGAAGACCCAACACAGCCAAAAATAAATAAATAAATTTATTTAAAAAAAAAAAAAAAAAAAAGCTAAAATAAAGCACTGTGGCCAGTGATGAGGCCAGGACCCTAGTTATTGAGTTGGGCCCTCAATAAATCTTCCTGTCTTCCTTCCTTCCTTCCTTCCTCCCTTCCTCCCTTCCTCCCTCCCTCCCTCCTTTCTTATTTATTTATTTATCGTGCCACGTGGTTTGCAGGATCTTAGTTCTCCAACCAGGGACTGAACCCGCGCCCTCCGTGTTGAAAGCACAGAGTCCTAACCACTGGACCACCAGGGAATTCCCCAATCTTTTTTTTTTTTTTTTTTTAATTAATTTATTTTTATTTTTGGCTGCGTTGGGTCTTTGTTGCTGCGCATGGGCTTTCTCTAGTTGTAGTGAGCGGGGGCTACTCTTCGTCGCAGTACATGGGCTTCTCATTGCGGTGGCTTCTCTTGTTGCGGAGCACGGGCTCCAGGCGCGCGGGCTTCAGTAGTTGTGGCACGCGGGCTCAGTAGTTGTGGCTCGTGGGCTCTAGAGCACAGGCTCAGTAGTTGTGGCACACGGGCTTAGCTGCTCTGCGGCATGTGGGATCTTCCCAGACCAGGGCTCGAACCTGTGTCTCCTGCATTGGTAGGCAGATTCTGAACCACTGTGCCACCAGGGAAGTCCCCCAATTTATTTTTAAAACAGATTGTGACATTAGCTGTGTTTCCTCCTACCTCTCTGGCCATTTCTCTGCTAGTTTCTCCTGATAATGACTGTGGTAACCATTGCTTCTGGCTCATGACTGATGATCCTATTCGGTCTCTTGGCTTTAAATACTATCTATTATCTGACGACTCCCAAAGTTATCAGCCAGGTCCTCTTCCTTGAGCTCCAGGATAGTATAAACAACTGCCTATCTGATGTACATTTCGACTTGGTGTCCAGAACTAAACTCCTGATGTTTCTCCCCACCAAACTCTCTCTTCCCACAATGGCTTCATCTCAGGAACTGGTAACACAAATTTTCTAACTGTTCAAATCAAAACCTTGGAGTAGTCCTTGATCCTTCTTCTTCTTTCACACTTCTCACCTGATCCATAAAAAAAAGTTTTGCTGGCTCTCTACCTTCAAAACACATCCTGTATCCAAGCACTTCCTACTACTCTACTGCCACCACCTTAGTTCAAGTCACTATCACCTCTCCCCAGTGCTACTACGACAGCCCACCTGGTCTCCCAGATTCTACCCTGCCCCTTCCCATGCTGCACCCCCAATCTATTGTCAACACAGCGCTGAGAGTGACGCAATTAAAATGTAAGTCAGATCAAGCCACTCCCCTGCCCAAAGGCGCCACAAGCTTCCCATCTCTCTTAGAATAAAAGCCAAGGTTCTTCCCCTGACCTACAAAAGGCCCTACATGATCTGTCTGCACCCTATCCTCTTTCTGACCTTATACCCAATTTCTCTTCCCCTTGCTCTCTCTGCTCCAGCCACAGTGGTTCACTGCTGTATGTATCTCAAACATACCAGGTATGTCTCTGTCTCAGGGCCTTTGTGCTGGCAGTTCCCTCTACTGTACAGATGATATCAATTTGGCTTACTCACTCCCTCACTTCCTTCAGGTCTCTATTCGAAAGCTGTCTTATCAGAAACAGGTTTATCTTCCCATTGTTGGTCTCATCCTACCACCCCTGCTAGAACGCATGCTCCTTGAGGAAAGGGAATTTTTTGTCTGTTTTGTTCACTGCTATACCCCCAAGTTCCTAGAACAAGGCCTGATATGTAGTGGGTGCTCAGTAAATATTTGCTGAAAAAAATGAAAGATTTCAGACCTTGCTCCTGCATAGTTAATCAATAAACCAAGACGTATATACTGAACTCATCAAAACTGTAAATAATTCTGTATGATCTTGGGATATGTTCACAAATGTAATAAAGAGAGTACTTACGTTGTTAATTAAATAGTTTGGGGCAGAATCTGGTTTAATAGTTTAGGAAAGAAAGCATCCTATAACAGAATAGCTCTGTCTGCCAATTGGGATTAGGAAAATGAGCTGATGCTCTCAGTCTTAAGCTACAACTTGACCAGTCAAGAGGGGCCCTCACCCAGAACTGTCTCTCCAACTACCACCACTCCTCTACATGACATGACTCAAGCTTATCAGTTAGCTCAGACCCCTTGTAGTCAAGTTTCCTCTCTCTAACAGAGAAGCACACTGTAAACCAAGCCTTGGGACTTCCCCAATGGCGCAGTGGTTAAGAATCCGCCTGCCAGTGCAGGGGACACGGGTTTGAGCCCTGGTCCGGGAAGATCCCACATGCCGTGGAGCAACTAAGTCCGTGCACCACAACTACTGAGCCCGAGCTCTAGAGCCCGTGAACCACAACTACTGAAGCCCGCGCACCTAGAGCCCATGCTCCGAAACAAGAGAAGCCACCGCAAAGAGAAGCCCGCGCACTGCAATGAAGAGTAGCCCCCACTTGCCGCAACTAGAGAAAGCCCGCGCGCAGCAACGAAGACCCAACACAGCCATAAATAAATACATAAATAAGTAAGTAAGTAAATAAATAAATAATCAATCAAGGCTTGCAGGACCACAGTGACCCAGCACTTAGGGGCTACGTTCAGTCAAATGCCAACAGACAATCGTGAAGGGAAAGTAAGTGATAGTGGACTCAAACAAGTGATAGTGATTCAAACCTAACCAGTTCCTAAGGAACCGCTCTGGCTGCAGTGGAGCCGTCCTGCCCCCACAGCCAGTCCATCCCTACAACCCATCAATTGGACATCTTAAGGCCCCTTGAATTCATCCACTGCTCTGGTTCCCTGAACAGACATCCAGCGGGTCTCCTGGACCTGACCACTTCCTTCCCCAGCCTCTAAGTGACCCTAAGATAAAGCCCAAATTCCTTCATGGGCTCTCCCCAGTGTGGGTTGGGCCTTTCCCCATCTCTCCACCTTAGCATTTTCCCCTTTACACTGCACTCAGCATGCTAGCAGCTACCAAATCTCTCTCTTTCAGTCCTGCTCTGAGACTCTGGTCCAAACTGTTTGCTCTGCCTGAAACAATCTTTTCTTTTTCTTATTTCCTCAGGATAACTCCTCAGATCTGTTAGGTCTCCAGTTAAACACCACTTCTTCAGAGAAGCTGTGCCTGAGCTTTGGCTTTCACAGCGCCCGTCACACTTCATTGGGATCTGTCATGATGTCAAGAGGTTGCCTGTCTCACACTTTGCTGTCACCAGGACAGAGCAGTGTCTGAAGCTGAGTAGGTGCTGCTAAGCAATGATTGAGGAATGAGCATACAAATGAATAAGTACTAGAACAGATGAATCAAGAAGTCAGGTCAAAACAAAGCCTTCGTGGTAGCTGCACTGACTAGAAGGCAACAGTTTTTCCTGCTCAAGTTCTTCTTTTCCTTCCTATTTTTTTTTTTTTTTTAAGATTTAATTTTATTTATTTTTGGCTGCGTTGGGTCTTTGTTGCTGCGCGCCAGCTTTCTCTAGTTGCGGCGAGCGGGGGCTACTCTTCGTTGCGGTGCACAGGCTTCTCCTTGCGGTGGCTTCTCTTGTTGAGGAGCACGGGCTCTAGAAGTGCTGGCCTCAGTAGTTGCGGCACACGGGCTCAGTGGTTGTGGCATGCAGGCTTAGCTGCTCCATGGCATGTGGGACCTTCCCAGACCAAGGATCGAACCTGTGTCCCCTGCATTGGCAGGCGAATTCTTATCCACTGTGCCACCAGGGAAGTCTCTCCTTCCTATTTTAAATAAAATATGTTCTAAAATCTTGAAGAATATAAGCTTCTTTGTTGTTTTTTTTTTTTGGCCACGCCACAGGGCTTGCGGGATCTTAGTTCCCTAACCAGGGATTGAACCCAAGCCCTGGCAGTGAAAGTGCCGAGTCCTAACCACTGGACCACCAGCGAATTTCCTGAATATAAGCTTCTCTGAATGATGCTCCAGAACTGATACGTGGAACATCACCATAGGAGGGGGGTGCCATGACGTAACATCCAGTTGCAAAGGGATCTATAACATAAGAGCATAATTCTTGAGCATGGTAAAGGAGATAAAATTAAAATGTAAAGGTCAATTTTAAGCTCAATCCTCATTTTGCAAAACCCAGGAAACTGGTGGGGAAATAAGTAGCCTTCCATGGGGCCTTCAACATCAGTCATGTACCAAGAACTAATTAGGAAGGTATGTCTAACTGTCCCCCAGCCCTCCTTTTGGCCTCCCAACACCTGGAATTGAGCCACTGTGGTAGACAGGCTGTCACTGCGTGGATAGCAGAGCTGGACCCAAGAGGGAAGACAACCACACCTCATCACCCGAGCCTGAGCAGAAACCAGGGGAAGTATGCAGCTTGAGTTCTGAACTGCATGTTCATAGCAGAGGGACTACCTGCAGTTCAGTTAGAGCTCTCCATGAACCAGCTTGTACTTATAGTCTGAAAGGGTAGCACTGCTTTCTGCAGGACTGCTTTCAGATAAATGTGAAAGTGTTTCTTTACCTACATGTATGTTTCCATTGAAAAATAAAAGCCAAACAAAACAAACAGGTATTGAGTTTTACACAGGAGTTATGACAAATACTTTGGTCCCTGGGTTTCAACGATCCAAAGGCTCTGTGGGAAGGTTTAGCTTTTCTATGATTTGTTTGTTTATTTTAAGTGTCTTACACTGACTCAATGACATAGAGATCGCTGCCTTCTCACTGACAGCAAAAACACAAACAGGACCAAGGAAAGAAATGCTATTCCCCCATTTCTACAAGCTGACACGGAGGTAAACCGTTAGGCAGCCACCAGAGAGCAGGAGAGCACACCCAGCCCTAGCCAAAGATGCCAGTTCCCCATCTCTGCACTCCCCTCCACACAGTGTCCTAGGAGGGACACTAATGAAAGGCCTAATGACCTGTCTAATGAGGTGTAACTACCTAATGTACAAAAGGGTCAGCTAAATTGGGTCATAAAGGAGAAGTAAATTTAACACCCACAGAGGTATCTGGATAATTATTAGATCTGAAAGTTAGTTTCAGCTGATGATTACAGTAAGAAAAAGTACTTATCTACCAGCTGTATTAATTCTTTATTGCTTTTGAAAGTCTGGCAATAACAAGAAGATTATTTTTTCAAAGATTGCCTTAACAATGAGTTCTAGACTGACATCAACCTGAAAATTCCATCCTCAGCCCTACTCTCTCACAGAGCAATTTTATCTAATCCTTCAACTTCACTCTGACCTCCATGAAAACGTTCTTAACTGGTTCTATACTTCTAAGTGTCTACTGGAAATCCCACCTGAGAGACCTACCAGCTTCTCCCAACCCAAAATCATCTTTCCTCTCCTTCTCCTGTGCTCCCTCACCCCACTTAATGGTACAATATCCAGTCACCAGAGTTCTTTCCTCATTCGTTCCCTAATATTTGTAAGGGCAACAATGAGTCAGGCATTATGCCAGAAGGTGGGGCACAGAGCAGTGATCCAGACAGGTCAGGTTCCTGGAGCTTAGTCTCCACTTCTTGCTACACCCACCGCTGAATACCAAGGAATAATTTGACAGAGGAACACAATGAGTGGCAGGCATGTGACAAAGACTCTGCCTTTGCTGAGGTAAAGTACACTTGGCTGTGATGCATGTGAAGTAGCCAACCCTAGAGTGAGGTGTATTACATACTTTGGTTTTACCTGTAATCCCAAGAAGAGGATGAGTTTTTAATTATAATAATAAAACATTTTTCAATGTGCAAACCTAATTTACTACGGTTTTCTTTGTGTTTTCCACCTTCTACATGGATACAAGCATCCTGTCGCTGTGAAAATGGCTATTTCTATGGCAGCGAGAGACACTTTAGAGAATTACCTATCTGCCTTCCTTCAGATTTTGGGTGTAGGACATTCTTAGGGCACCCCAGAACACAACAACCCTGACCGGTGTTCTCTAACTCTGTTATATGGCCTCTGGTCACCAGGAAGGTTGAGTAGTTCTCCAGTGACTGGACATGCCTGGTGCCCTTCACAAACATCTCCACTTGTATGCGGAAAACTGCTCACCAACTAGGCCATGATCATGTTCAGCTGTGTTAAACCTGAGACGTAAAATAATCTAATCTCAGGACAGTCTTTGCCATACCACCCCCTTTTTCCTGTTTTCCTTTTGGTTAATGTGTAATGAAGGAGGCCGGTTATAAAATACAGGATGTATATGGGATAGGCCCACCTGAAAATAGCCATTCATTTTAGTATTTTAGAATTTTCTGAGTATTGTTTAAATGACGCTCAATGTTTTACCTCACTATTGAGACTCTAAGCTCTTTCAGGACCAAGACTGTATTAAGGAGATAACAGGTCCCTGAAACTTAACACTTCAAGGTATTTGGTAACACTCCTATAATAATTTGGAAATTACTTGAAGGCATTTAAATGTTCTTTGGACAACAATCTTAGCATATCAGGAATATTAAGCAGTGAAGGAAGGAGAAAGAAAGACAATAATTTTAAAAGAATAACCACTATGATCAGGAGCAAGCCTTCCGCTGGGGGAACCAAAACAGCCATTTAAGCACAATGATTTAGTTTCGAAAATAAGATCAGATAAGAAATACTATGTTCAATCATTTCCCCCATTGCTTCAAAAAGCAAGCTATGTCCCCTTAGCACCTGGCACAGGAATATGAGTGCAAAAGGCTGAAAAGTAACAGGAAGTACAGCTGATCTCTCTACCATCCCCCATTTCCCTGACAATGAGAGGATGCCTGGATGACAAATACACATCTCAAAGGCTCCCAGAGCCACCCCCAGAGAGGCCCCTCTGAGATGATAACCATTTCCTAGCAGGAACCACCACCGAGCTGCAGAAACCATTAACCATGTACATCCTAAAACGTGCTTTGAGATGCTGTAACACAAAACCATCCATCAACAAGCACCAAAAGAGACCCTAAGGGTCAAAACTATTCATCAACGAGCACCAAAAGAAATAGCAGTCTTAGAAAGCAGCATAAGATCTGTACAGTCACCTTTCAAATACATGCATGTAAATTCATTATCCTAGGTAACTGCACTACTGTTTGGTTCATGACACCTGAGTTAGGAAACATCAGTGCCGCCCCGTCCCTGCCACCGTTCTCCCTCCACCACTTTTAATACAGTCAGAGAGCAAGAAGGGGTGAAGGCTCGCAGAGAGAAAACAAGTTCAGTATCATTCTTTACACAAGCAAGAAACTTTCAGGAGGGGTTTGTTGGTTTGTTTGTTTTAATATTTACTCATTATAGAAAATTACTATGTGTTCTTTTTATGTTCCTTTTTGCTAAGTTTTTACAAAAAACTTTTGTAAGTTTTAGCAAAAACTTTTGCTTAGCTTTTTGGTAAGATGTACTTGTAATCAAACTGTATTCACAACTTTGTATCCTCATTTTTTTTCACTTACTATTTTGACATAAGCATTTTTCATGTTGTCACAGACAGTTTTTAAGGGTTACGTGGTATTTTACTGACTACATGAACCAGCTTTTCCTTTCTCTAGTGTTAGGCACCTATGTCATCTTCCAATTTCCTGTTATAACCATTATACAGGTTAAGAAATTATGGCCCAGAAATTACATGATTTGCCTAACATTATCATTCTAAGCAAAATATAATCGTGAAAGTAACTAATAAAGATTTTGAGGTTGTAAAGTGATATGGTAAATCTCAAAACCAAGTAGAAGCGTTTCCGGTTGTATTTTGGGATTATCTATTCTCATGAGAAATTGAGAGCTGACAGTTTGAGAGGAGCAGAGTTATCCCAGGCCAGAAAGGAAGACTGCGCTCAGTACTTAGTTCCCATTCCTCAAAGCTTTCGTTCCTAATCTTTCATAGTAGAAGACAGATAGGAACCGTTACAGAAGCAGCTTCTGGGAATGGCTCTGAGAGGTGGTGGGGAGACTGAGGTATCCCCACAGCAATTCCGGGCAATCCTGGATCCCAAAGAGTGTGGCATTTTGTCACTGGCAACCTTGAAAACTGACAGTACCTAGGACAAAGGCACTACTTGCAATTCCCCTTCTAAGAGCAGGAACTAAAGAACACGTGTTAAGGGTAGGGTTTGAGTGTATTTAAGTACTGCAGGAACATTCACCTCTTCCTTCTTAATGTTTAATCCTATTTTCTAAGTGTTCATTCCCATCATCATGAAAAAGAAATATTTACTCCATTTCTCATTTCCTTTGTCTGGGTTTAAAGACATGGTACTTTAATGAGCTCATTCCTGACCTAACGGCTAATTCATAAGTGAATGTTAGTGTGCTGGGAAGTCTTACTGTTTTCATGTTTTTCTCAGTATCTTTTATCATTCTGATTTTCACGAGCCCAAACTTATTTCAACTATCTTTCATTCCCCACTCTTAAAAACACCTGACATCTAAATTTTCAAGTAATTTGGACTTTTAGGCTGTCCTGAAGTTTACTAATACAAAGCTGCTTTTATTTGTATATAAGAAAAATAATGTCCTATTACTATACTGTAAACGAATTCTCAAATACAGCAAAATAACCAATTTTTTTCTAGACACTGTCCAATTCTAATAGTGGATTTATCCTAGAATTGGACCTCCTATTATAAAAACACACAAGTGACTTGTTAGGCATCAGAAGGGCTCTTCTGCTTCTAAGTGAGTGGTCGCTGATTCCTGTGTTTTCCGAACACCAACTCTGTATTACAACTTCCTACATGAGATCACACTGTGTCTCCATTTTATTTCTCCTCTTATTG
Organism: Eubalaena glacialis; assembly: GCF_028564815.1. NCBI lineage: Eukaryota > Metazoa > Chordata > Mammalia > Artiodactyla > Balaenidae > Eubalaena > Eubalaena glacialis. Next base: position 19,174,073 of record NC_083733.1, on the reverse strand, counting down.
TATAACTAGAAAAGCAGTTCAGTGAAAGTAAATCCTGCTAGCATTACTGATTTATCTGGTAAGTTGGCCTGTTAAATACTGTTGATTACTTTACTACAGGCCAGGTTTGATAACTGCCCTCAGCTGTCCCAGAAAATGGAATGGATGTTAAGTAATTATTTGTCAAAGGTTTCATTGCCATAGCAATGAAGAAACACTTTGAGAGTGTGCACATCTTTCTCCTCTGAAAACAAGTGTCTTTCTGATTAGAGGGGCTAAAATAATGCACACAAATCCATGGGGCACACTCACCACATTTAAGCATTATCTCCTCCAAATGCTCATTCAAGGAAGTATTTGCACTGACATTCAAAGCACCCTCCCACCCCCTATCCAGTGCCACAGATGGTAATTGCTCCCTTCCATCTACTTTGATTTTGGCCTACTTGTCTGTCTTCTATCTGGGCCAACGCTAAAGTAATGAGGGTTTCTACACAGAATACAATAATTTTCATAAAGCTTTTCTGACAGGATTTGGTTAACAGTGCCAACGTTCCCCCACAGATTACTATCCTTCTGATAATACCCCATTGTCTCTTGAGGTAGTTATACAAATATTTCCAGAGATGGAAGAAAAGTCAATAAAATGCAAAGCCGCAATAGCCATAGTTATGGACAAAGGAAGAACAAAGCTTTCTTCCTTAAACTAATTTGACCTATTAACATTATCATACTTTCAATGCATCTTCTCTTATCACTCTGAGGGGTAAAAAAAAAAAAAACAAAAAAAACCCCTGCGGCAAAGTCAAATACACAGTGAAAATTAGTTTTATCAAGCTAGCAACAAACTGACTTCGATGATTAGAATCAGGGACCACCTTTTAAAAATCACACACTTCTTTTCCCCATATTACAAACATTTATGTCTTTTGGGGGAGTACTTTTTTTTTTCATTGCTAATCCTACTACTAATGGGTTCTAGTATTACTATAGAAATCACATATTTGAATTTTCCCAACAAATAAAAATAACAGATCCGATCCAGACCAATCATTCCATAGGAAAGGTATAGAACAACCAGGTGGTAAGAGAAAGTCTCTCACAATAGAATCTTTAGCTGTAAAATGGTGGGGGTCGGGTGGGTGTCTACCAATAGAACTGTCTGCTGAAAATTTTCAACTCTTGGTACAGATAAATTCTCTAAACTCCTAGTCCAAAAGCAGTAACTTTTCACATTTTCTGTAAAATGGATGGCCTTAAAACTCTTGTTCCCTGGTGTAGCTTTTCAGAATGAAATGAGTTTCCTTATCAAGAATGTATCTAGGGGCTTCCCTGGTGGCGCAGTGGTTGAGAACCCGCCTGCCAATGCAGGGGACACGGGTTAGATCCCTGGTCCGGGAAGATCCCACATGCCGCCGAGCAACTAAGCCCGTGCGCCACAACTACTGAGCCTGAGCTCTAGAGCCCACGAGCCACAACTACTGAGCCCGCGTGCCACAACTACTGAAGCCTGTGCGCCGTGCTCCGCAACGAGAAGCCACCGCAATGAGAAGCCCGCCTACCACAACGAAGAGGAGCCCCTGCTCTCTGCAACTAGAGAAAGCCCGCGCCCAGCTACGAAGACCCAACGGCAGCCAAAAATAAATAAATAAGAATGTTATCTAGATTCCCTGACTACCATCTTCTCCATATCTCTCCACATCACAATAATGCATTAAGTGTCTTTTCTAATTTAAACAGTTGTTCCGTTCAACTGAAGGTCACAGACTCAGGGGTCTTCCTTCTGAGACCTTTGTGCCCCATAGCTTACAAAGGTCCTCTGCGCCCTGTGCGACCAGTTTCTGGATACTAAAAGCCACCTACTTCCTTCCTCGTGTGTATTGCCCTCAGCATGACACTGTGGGAACAATGAACATAAATAAGGTTTATAACCTTCCTTGGTGTCTATCCAAGGCAGTTTTAAACTTTTCTACTCCTGTCTTGTTCTTTAGATGCTGCTGTAAACTCTTCACACCACCATTCACAAGTCCTGATCTCCCGGCCCCCTCTTCCTCCCTCACCATTCATCTGATAATGCCTTGAGAATACTTCACCTCACCTTTTGTCTTCGCAAGTCCATCTGTTTCCTTCTTGAGCTTCAAAGGTAGGCCAGGCCCAGGGAGATCTGGCCAGTGGACACTCCGGGACTGGCAGAGCCACCGCACCTTCTGGAGTGTCCCTTCTCCCACCTGCCACCTGAACGCTCTTTTCTTAAAGATTTATCCCCCAAAAGTACCATCTCACTCTGAAAGACGATGGACCAGCTACCCCACAAGCCCTTTGTCTGAGGTTCCCATACCTCACATTCTTATCCACAAAGCGTCGGTCCTCACACAGGTAGGGGGTTCTGCTCGGCACAGGGCGGGGGAGCCTAGGTTTTCGCGTCCAGTAAAGGGATGGGTTATGGCCGAGGTCCTTCCAGGAGTCAAAATTCTAAAATTCTACGACCAAACTTGCAGGTCCTATTTCTGAGGCGGGAGGACGAACTCTGGGGCGACCCCCGAACTCCGAGCCCGCGCTGGCTGTTAGAACGGCCCCCTCCAGCCCCAGCTCTGCGTATCCCCGCCTCCGACCTCGGGCGCCGGGCCGCGGAGGAGGCCCGGCAGGCGCCCGCTCGCCGCCGCGCCATGCCCTTCTTCATCCTCACCCGCCGTCGCCAGCCGCCTCTCACCTGGCAAGCTGGCATGCCCCGCCCTGCGCCGCACCGGAGACCAAGGGTCTGGACGGGTCTCGGCGGCCACCAGCCCTCCTTGAGGGAGGCTGGCGGGGTCGCACGGGCCTCGGAATCTAGCGCGCCGCCACCGGGAACGCGCCGCCTGGTTTCTAAGGAACCGGGGTCTGGAAAGGGAGGGGCGGGACGGCGGGAGGTCTGCGCATGCTCCCTGACGGGGGTGGACCAGCGCAGGGAGGGGCCGCGGCCGAGAGCTGCGCATGCTCGCTGGTTGGGGGCGGAGGTTAAGCAGTCTGGCTGGAACCCCTGGTCATTCGTTTCCGGCGGTGGAGGCAGCAGACGGAGAGGTTTCCCAGCCTAGGCTTCTTTCCGGTCCGTCGCCCGGCAGCAAGAGCGAGGAGGTTCTAAGTAGTGTGGTGGGCGTTGGTTGTCCCAGAAAAAAGGAAGGTCTGCTGCTGGATAACGATGTATCTTTGCAGAACGACAGTTCTCTCGAATTCGCCGGACTTCGCGGCTTTCTGACTCCTAATGACTCGCTTTTTCGTGCCTGTCTGGGGTCCACTTCTGGATGTTCTTTGGTTGTTCCTTACATGTCAGTGCTTTTCAAGACTGTGACCTCAGTCCTCCTGATCTCTTTACTGGAACCTATTTCCCCCCAAATAAATACCACTTTGTAACGGGACTACCCTTTGTTTCACCAAACTGTCCGCTAGAGCAGCGAAATAAACCTGTAAGCCTTAGTGTAAAACAGGCTATGTTGGAAATGTGTCTGGAGGGAAATGAATTTACTGTGGCTTTACTTATAGAACCAGGACATTTGTGCTTAATCTAATACTCCACTCTTCCCTCTACACTAGTTTTCCCCTGAGAGTCCTGTAAAATGCCCCCTGAGGGAAGCATTCTGTAGTAATTAAGTTTGGAAAATGCTGGGTTAAGCTACACATCTTAACACAGGATTTTTAGAGCTTTCAATTAGTGGGTGATGTTCACTGTGAGCATCCATGACAGTTTTCATTATTTACTGGGTCACAGAACCCTTTTCCAGTTCCAGGAAACATGTCTCTCTGAGATAGATTTATATGCTCTCCAGCAAACCTCCTCACTCCAGTGACTTTTAGCCACCACCCATTCCCTTCTGTTCCCTGTATTATCTTGTGGATAATATATCCCTATATTATCCATCCTTTCACCCCAACAAAAAGCCTGCAGTTGCCTTGTCTCTTGCTACCCCGATCTCCCTCACATCCGGTCACTCATCCTGTGGTGCTAACATCCCCTAAATATTTCTCAAACCTGCCTTCTTGTGTTTGGCCTTGTCCTTCTAGATGGTTTCTTTGCTTCTAGTCTTGTCTCCAGGTGGACAGCAGCATAATCTATTTTATGCCTCCTCTGCATAAAACCCTGGTGCCTTGGGAGCAGAGGAGGCAGCTTGAGGCAGGAGCAGGCCAGTCACACTAGGGGGCATCCTCATGGAGGCAGGGTGGTCATATGTACTGTGTCCCTAGGTGCCAAGCCCTGCCCTATGCATGCTGTAATCCCTCTGTCACCATAGGGAAGCAGGATTAACATGTTAAGAATGGGGAAAATGAAGCTGACAAAGGTTAATTTTCTGGGGTCACCCAAACTGGGATTTTGAGCATGAGCTCTTTTTCCTCAGACTGAAAGGAAGCTAACCTTAATACCCCTCAGAAGAGTTCTGACCAGTGTTTGGAGCGAGCGTATTTAGAATGCATTAAAATCTTACTTTGAGGAGAAGAGGTCCTATGGCCCACCTTTTTGTATTTGCTACTTTTTCTTTGTCTCAGATGAAAGCTGTTTCGCGGGAGAGAATCAAAGCTTTAAGTATCTATGCTCTTTGGGGTCTTGCAAAAGTCTTGAGAATCCTTGAGACACCAGGAGCCTAGGCACTCGACAAGTAGACTGGGAAGGGGCCAAGCCCTCCAGGATGGCTGTGCCACACTAAGGGTGCCAATCCCAGTAAGACTCACAACAGAGACCAGACACTCGTGACTACTCATGGATGTGTATTTTAATAAAAATAATTCTGTCAAAATACAACAGGAGTTTTTTTCATCTCTCAAGTACAATTTAATAGGATGTTTTGTGTTAGAATTCTCTCTAAACCCTCCCACACCCACAAGTTTCATGCTAATGCCAAGTATCAACTTGCGAGGACAAAGGCAGAACCAGTGTGCACAATGTGGAGGACGTCTGTGTCGGCTGTAGTTACTAATGGAGGAAAACCCAATGCAAAGAGGCAGCGCCTGAGGCAGCCAGAGTCCACAATCTGGCCACAGGTCCGTGTGCACGGGGCTGGTGGTCAAGTAGGGCTCTCCTGCCCAGCTGCCACACAGTGTGCATACCTGAGTTGTGAGCGACCAAAGGAACTTTCAGCTCTGACAGGTCTCTGCCTCATCTTCTTTGTGCTTGCTTAAGGGGTAGGAAGGTGCTGGGAGGCTGGGCAGTCCCCGCTTCTCCATCTCTTGGTGTCCCTGTTGTGCCGGCCGACACCCAGCCACAGACCCATGTAGGTGAGGAATAGGGGTTCTGGCTTTCTTTGCGTGTCCGCCAGTTTCTGCTCTGGAAGGAGCGACCATTTGGTGAAGCAAGAGGAAAAGGTAAGTAGGGAAGGCTGCTCCCCCAGGGCTGAACAACCCAACAGAGCCAGGTCTTCTTCCTGCCTCCTTGGTTCAAGTTCAGCTCTTCACTGGGACTCCTCCCAGGTGCCTTCCCCACTCTCGGCTCCCGGAAGCAGGCTGGCAGGACTGGGTGTGCATAAGGGGCTCCTCGGGCTGGCAGGCAGGCCTGGACTATCAGCAAGACAGTGGGCTCAAGCAGCTTGAGTTTGGTCCTCTCCACGGCTTGTGGGGCAAAGGCTTATGTCCCAAAGGTATGCTGTCCAACTGGGACAGAAAGCCCCTCTGGAGAGGAACAGAGTAAACAACTTGGACTCAGCTGAAACAGTGAGATAAGGCACAGAAAATGGGGAGGTGGCCATGGGTACTGAGTGTGAGGCAGGCGGACACCCAACCCCAAGCAGCACACAGCTGTCCTGAGCCCTCCTGGGCCGCTCAGCCGCTCTACAACCCAAGCCCAGGCACCCATCCCCACCCCTGATACACCCCTGAAGGTACCAGCTGCGCAGACACTGCTGGAGGCCTCATCAGCCTAACCCCTCACCCGCCATTCAGCTTTAGGACTAAACAGTGTTGTCCAATCCTCAGGGATGAGGTTAGTCCCAGTTCTGCCCTAATTTGTTGTGTGACTTTGGCCAAGTCACTTAATCTCCTGGGCCTGTTTCCTTATCTATAAAAGGAGAGGATTGTTGGAGTAGATGTTCTCTGAACTTCATTCCAGTTGCAAAAGCCTCTGGTTTTAATTCCCAATCCTGCTTGCTTCTGACCATTTTAAGAGCCTGATGTTTCCAACTTCCTGGTTTGGGAGCTAGGCATCCCCAGGTTTGCACAGGATGAATTTCCTTTACAGACAGGACAACACCTCCCTGATGGGTTGCGGTCTCTGGGATGCCAGCTGGGGCCCTAGTAGGGACCAAGAAAAAAGCAGCAGCCTACAGGATCATGTCCCAGGGCAGAATTCTGGGAGAGCACAGGGCCACTGGGCCCATCACCAGCAGTTAGTCCAACTCAATCATTTCTCTTGTTGTCCAGCTGTAGGCCCAGCGAGTCCTGGTGGGCACTGAATATCTCAGGCCACACCAACCATTCCTGAATCCACTGATGGAGAGCAGGAGCTTGGCCAGCCCAGATCCAGGCAGGGACTGGAAGCTCGACTTCTGACCCTGCCCCTTTGCAGGGGCTGCCTGGGCACTCCCTCCCACTGTGAGGCCGATGGGGAAATCCCAGCCCATCCTGGTGCTCCTCTGGGAGGCCTCTTCCCTTTCTTCCTCCTGGGCAGTCTGTCCTCTCCACAGATGGCCGGCCTAAGTCCTGGCAGCATCGTAACCCTTCCTCTCCTGATTCCCTGATGGCAGTACCAGGACTGTTTTTGACCCACTAGCTGTGAGGATCCGTCTGACATGGACGGTGGGACATTTGTAAAGCCCGTGAGGTCCTTTCCTCTGGCCAGCAAATATTCTTAACAGTCTTTCCTAAGAGTGGCCGGGGCCAAACTGCAAAGGAGCTGCCTGGCACAGCTACAGTGAGGCCTGGCCTAGGGGGTCAAGGGTTCCATCCACTCCAGCGACTGGCAGCCCAAAAATCTGTCTCCACAAGGTCCTGGCTTTTCAACAGAAAGCATCAATTCCATCAGAGCTGTGCAGAGACGGTGAAGATCCAGGCAGGAAGAAGGCAGCCCCTGTATTCAAGGGCCTCTGTCCTGGGTATGGAGACTTCCTCCCCGCAGCCTGATACTCAGCAGCTCTCGGGTCAAAGGCAGGTAATTTCCAGGCAATCAATTTAGAGTAAATGAATTATTTGGCCATCTTAACAACAAAGGTAGGCAGGATGTTGAAAAGGGAAGAGAGAGAGAGGCAAGGCAGGCAGTGAGAGGCAGGGTAGAATGGTAGATAGCGTGCTAGCCAAGGACCCTCTAACTCCCTTGCTCTGCTGTGTAGCCCCGGGCCAATTCATCTCTTCTTTGGACCCTTGGCCCTGCAGTTCTCTGCTCAGTTCAGCTCTCAGGGGCCTAGGCACCCACACCTCTCAGATGCTGCAAACCAGCTTAGCCTGACCTGCCCACTATGTGGCCCCCAAAGCCTACTGGGCTTCCCTAGGCTGCAGCTGGGCCTGTGGCTCAACAAAGGGGAAGCCTGAAATAAACGAATCACTTGGCTGAGGTGACAGAGATGATTCTTTTTTAATGAGTTGGACTCAAAAACATATGGTGTCTGGACAGCTTCACCCAAGAGGTGCTGGACCACTAACACTACGATAAATACTGTGTCTTTTTTTAATATATATATTTATATATATATATATATAATCTCATTTTTTTTTACTTATGAAAATAATAAGCTATCACCAACTTGGATAGGCTTCACCACTAAATTAGCAGAAACCAGCTCAGCACAAACTCTCCAGAGATAAATACTGGTGGCTCAGTCAGGAGGGGGAAAAAAAAAGATTAAAAAACCCCAACCTCTCCTCAAAACAAACCCCTTCTTTCAAAATAGAAGTAACCAGACAATACTGTGTCATAGGCCGCTGCACATGAAAGGGGGGAGAGAGAGAGAGACTGAGGGTGGGAGAAAAAGAAAGGAAGGAAGGGAAGGAGGGAAGGAAGGAAAGGAACGGGGGAGGCCAGGCAGGAGGAGTGGACTCTGCCCATGGCTTCCAGGTCCCTGCACCAGGTGCCGATGGAGGGCAGGGCTGCTCCAGCCCTGGGGCCGAGGGAGGGCCAGGTGGGGCCAGACAGTGTGGTCAGCTAGTGCAAGTAGTCGTCGACTCTGGCAAAGGAGCAAGATCCCAGGCCCGCTCGGGCCATGAGCCGTAGACATTCAGATGCCTGGCCCAAGGCGAGCATCAGAGTGGGCTGCTTTGGCAGGTTCTGAGACTCTGTGGAGAAGAGACAAGGCCTGGTCACTACCCTGCTCAGGGCTAAGCCCAGGTCAAAGTTCCCTTGGGAGCAGAAGGTTGGGGGAGTGGACAGAATCTCTTGGAACAGAGCGTTCACGTGTCTCTGTGTGAGTGTGTCCCAGCCATCAGGCCATGGCCCTGCCTGTGAATCTCAGCTTTCTTTAGAGCACTGAGCTAGCCAAGGCCCAGGGTCATGGTCTAGGGCCCATCATGATCTAGCCAGCCAACTCAGTTGGGCAGAGGGAGGTCAGGGTTTAGGTTCAGCTATGGGAGCCCAAGAGTCCTATGGGTCACCAGAGAGCCTCTGGGCAGAGCTCACTGCCCAGATTTGGATAAACATCAGCAATTTCTAGGGAGAGGTGAAGGGGCCAACCTAGGTACTCATAGGCCAGCTTCTGTTTTTGTTAGATCCACTTACCTAAAATGGCGCTGTTGAGGGCAGCGCATACAGGCTCCCTCTGGATGGGGTCAAGCTGCTGGCCAACTGGGCAGCTCCAGGGGTCTGAGTACGCAAGCAGGCTAAAGGCATCCTAAAGGACAGGGCATTCTTGAGAGGATTGTGGCACACACCACGCACCCCCTCCTCCATGGCTCCAGGGGGATACAGGGCCCTGCGTGATGCCCACGGAGAGCACAACATACCCCAACTGAAGGGTCAGGTAGGGCTGTGTCCTCCCCAGAACCTAGAGAGGGTGGGGTGTACCCTGAATGTCCTGTTCCCCACTGTAGACTTGACTAGAGCCCGCTCTGTCCTGTTGCTGCTGCCTGCCCCCAGTGCCCTCCCACAGTCACCCTGCCCCACCACCAAATGGGGGCCCATTCTGTATGAGGGCCTGGCTTGTTCTGTACCTGCAGCATCTCCGTGTGGGCCAAATTCTTGCCGTATTCCCGGCCCAGCTGCTCACTCAGTGCCTGCAACTCACGGCCAAACAGGATAATCCTTTCTGTGGCCGCCTGATTGCCCCCGCAGAGCTGCCGCCGAGGATGCCCATCATCTGCACCCAGAGCCCAGCAGGGAACACATCAGGAGGGATAAAGAGAGAAAGGGAGGACTAGGGTGGGGACCCCAAAGAGAACACGACAAGAAGGACCTTGGCTGGGGGTAGGGTGGGGTGGTGCAGCTTCTGCTAGAGGCAAGTGAGGGCGGAGAGGAGCAGGTGGGCCATCCAGAGCTGAGCTCTTCTTCGTCCACCTAGCCCATGGTCTAGGAGTCAGACAGGACTCAAAGCTTGCCCTCTTCCCACCCTCTGCAAGATGCAAGGGTGTTCATAAGGTGTCTGCTCTCACCAACTCCCTCCAGCCACAAACGCTGGGAACTTGTTCTGGGCAGCAGGCTGAGGCCTTCCCACCTCAAGCGCCGATTCATGATTGGCTAAGGAGGCAGTGGACCAGATCTGGATAGAGCTTCTCAAGCCACCAAAGCCTGCCCATCCCAACCCCCACAGAGGGGAGAGGGCACCGGGACTGAGCAATGCCGCCTGTGGAACACCATGCGGGGGCATGGCCTTACCCATGCTGGACTCATCCGTCTGCAGGTCCTCATGCTTGTAGGCACCATTGACAATGCGTGTGGACATGCTCTCCAGCACACCATTGGGGTAATGTTCTGCCTCCATCTCCATCTCACTGTCGCTGCGGAGAAGGGTTGAGGTGGGAGTTAGCAAAGGGGATGTGACTGGAGCAGCCTGGTTGGGCCTCCATTTAGGTTTTAGCCGCAGTATGCAGTGGGTAAACTGAGGTCCCCAAAGGGCAGGAAGGACAGCTCCCAGGCTTCCCAGGCTCTAATACTTGGGCCCTACTATGACACCAGCCATCCCAGAGGCTTGTTACCTCACTCCCACTCTGGTCCCCACGCTGCCTCCGTGACCGTCCCCACCCTGGCCCTCCTCTGAGTTGGTACACCCCTTCTATACACCCCCTGACCCCCAATGACCAGGGCAGGTAAGTCCTGATAGGCATCTCTGGGAGCCAAACCCACGTCGGCCCTGTGGCATGCTGGAGGGCTACTGAAAGCCACCTACAGTCTGCAACCTAAAAACCCTGCCTGCCCAACCTGGCTGACCACAAGCTAAGCCCAGTAAAAGCTCCTTTAGTATAGACCCTGGGGGTTCTGAGAGGCCTGGTATCCTTGGAGGCAACCACATTCTCAGTGTCAGCGCCTCTGGAGAAAGACAGGGCCAAGGAAAGTGGCAGCTGAATCAAGAGTTGGACCAGAAGCTGGAGCCAATGCCAGGCCTGGTGGGTCAGCGGCTACTATTCCAGGCACAGACCTGGGATGGAGGTGGGGGGTAAAGGGCAGGGTGGCGCTCAAAGGACAGGCTGCAGTGGGCGCAGAGCAGAAGGCAGGAGGAAGAAGCAGAGCAGAACAGGCACCTGGTCTCCTGGTTACTGGTACTGCTGTGGGGCTGGGACTTGGTGGAATCTGTTGAGTTGGACTCGGAGTAATTGACTGAGGATGGAGATGAGGAGGATGAGGATGACGACGAGGAAGAGGAGGAGCTGGGCGGAGGGTATTTACTGTGGTTCTGTTTGCTCTTGGTGGAAGCGACACCATTGCTGCAGCTGGGACTATCTGCTCCTAAAAGCCGGGGGACAGTCAGAAGAGGAGGGGCAGCTTGCCATCAAGCAGGGCCCCAGGAATAACTACAGTGATCCCATTTCCCTTCCCCCAATCCAGCAGCAAGCCCTGAGCCCATCCCAGGGAAGGGTGTATGGGTGGCCTTGCTTCTCCACACCAGTTCTTCCCAGAGCCCTCTGGAGAGTGGCTGACCTGTGTTGTGCATGTGGGAACTAGTGGGGCCGTGTCGGGGGCTGAGGCTTGGGGAGCCAGGGTAGCTGTCCTGGGACTTGGGGCTTCGGGAGCTCAAGCTGCGGACCTCACTGTCAGTCCCATTCACCATCTCCACAAACTGCCGGCACCTGCAGAAGGAGCAGAGCAGCAACGCTCTGGGCTTGGTCCGGGTTGTGTATGCCCACCACCAGCTGGGCTGTGGGGGACCTGACGGTGCCCCAAACCTACTTGAGCATGAAGAGCAGGTTGGGGTTGTGCTCCAGCAGCCCTGGGTAGAAGCGCTGTGTGGTCTCAATGGCCTCACCCACACGGCCCTCCAGCACCAGCTTCTGGATCTCTGTAGAGAGCAAGAATGCGGCAGTGAGCGAGGGGCCGCAGACCTTCCTCACAGCCACACGTCTACACACTGCCAGCCCCAAGCACGGACCAGCTGACAGTCAGGTGGGCTGGCTCAGAGTGGCAAGCCCACTGAGATGCTCACAGAAGAGGCTGAAGAAACAACCTGGCCATCCAGCCCCACCATAGATCCTGGTTTCTGTCAAGTGTCAGGTAGTCCTCAAAGAATAAGAGGGGAAAATGGAGGGGGGCGCTCTTAGCCCAGAGGCAGCAGGTTGAGTTTGGAGGCCTGCTCCTATGGAGTACAGGTTGCCAGGGACCCGGGCGGGGGAAGAGGTCCTGGCTGTGGGAGCATAATCTAGGGATGGGCACCCGGGCAGCTTCGTGGCCTGAGAGGCTCCTCTTCAGACAGACTTCTCTCCTCAGGCTTCACAGGGGGTTGGCAATGGGAGCTCATGGATTCTGGGCCAGGGCCCACGTCTCGGTGGTCTTCAGGGGCTGAGGCACGCCCCCTGAAGAGAGAGGAGGTCATCCTCCTCACACTGGCAGCTCTGACGTTGACACCTCTCAGGCCGTCGGCATCGCGCTCTTGCCCTGGGGCCTGGTGCGTCTTGCTGGGAGCGACTTCTGGGTAGATCCCAAGTCTGGGATCCCTTTCCGACTGTCTGGCTGGGCGTGGCTTCTCTGGGAGACACAGACACATGCACATACACAGAGACGACAGGCTCAGAGTGACGCAAGCAGGCACACACAGACACACGTGTCCACACACACCTACTCTCCCTCACTCTCCTCTCCTCTTCCTATCTCCTTTCTGGGCTGTTTCCTCTTTCCCAGCACCCTCCTTCCACAAAAGAGCCCCAAATACGCAGTATGCAGGCTAGTATGAACACCAGGAAAGCTTCCTTTGGCTCCTTCTTTGTCTGTCTGCAAAGCCCAGGACCAGAGGTGGGAAGCAGAGAGAGGTCTACCACAGTGGCCACGGAGCATCAGCCTTCCCCATGTCTGACTGCTTCAGTCCCCTCTCTGCCCAGGGGCAGGCAGAACTACTAAGGTTGAGTAAATGGTGGCAAAGGCAGGGCACTGAACTGGTAAGATGCAAACACACTCTTTCTAGAAGACCGTGAACAGGAGGCTGAGTGGAACCAGGATGCAGGAGAAAGGAAAAAAGCATGGAGGAAGATCCAGCCATACCAGGCCCCAGCCTGCGCCAGGCCACCAGAGTATGCATTAGGGAGGCTGCACCGAGACATTCCCATGCTGCTGGACTGTCCTTCTGGACAGTGTGGCCTTGAAAGAGGGACAGAAGAAGGGCCTGGGGCTGGGCTGTGGGCTGGTCTTCTGGTGAGGACCTGAGCTGAACAGACTCCTGACAGGTTACCCAAGGCTGCCATGAGCCAGAGAGCAGAATTAGGGACAGGTGAGAGAGAGAGGGAGAGGGGAGAGGAGAATCAACCTTACTTTGTCTGTTCTTTATGGACGCTTGTTCTTCCTGAATCGGGGTTTCAGTCATTCGGGCAAAAGCCGTGGCCGTGGCACAATACCCATGATGCACCAGGTAAGATGAGACCATGCTAGAAAAAAGGAAACGCTCAAGGTGACACTTAAGAACTGCATTTCTCACCAACCCCCTGATGGGACAGACTATCTCCCTGTTAGGTTTTCCCTGAACATATCTTAAAGGTGCAACCTCCACAGAATAACAAAGAGACTGAAACAAAATGAAAACATCCCCCAGTGCTCATGCAGTCAGGCGGGAGAGGGGCAGGTCACATCTGTCCTCACAGCTTGGAGGAGTGGCTGCAGTTTCTCTGGGATATGCTGCCCACAGGCGGGCAAGTATGATAACAAAAGTACATACAGAGGCACATACCATCTCCTTATAGAAGCGGCTGCCTCCTGTGACCTGCAGCAAACCCAGAGACTGCCGAGAGTCTCTATGAGGGCTTCCTGGATGGGCAGCCAGCCAAGCAGTCTGGCAGCTGCCCAGTGATGATGCATGCCATGTGCGTACCTTCTACAGACACAGGAGCTCCTCTGCAGGTGCCCCACGCGCCCGGCAGAAGCATTCCAGCTCAGGTGAACCTGGCCCTCAGGAGTGTTGGCTCTAGACGGTGATGGGGAGCTAACCCACGACCCAAGTTACTCCACGATACACAACAAATTAAGGGCCCAAGAAGCCAAGGTTTCAGGCAGTAACATGGCCAACAGGAACACAATCTTTGGGAGATGGCCCTGAGAAGCCTGATGCCCAGAAACCATTTAATCCCACCCAAAGCTGACTAAGCAGCAGCACACGTAGAGTTCTCATATCTGATGTGTACAAAAGTGAATACCTTGGTGTGTGCATATGTCAATGTCATTATTATAACTGCCAAACACGAATGTCTGAAGGGCTGTCATGTGGAAGGCACAGAAGTTCAGCTGTGTGTTCCCTCATGTTTTAAGGGGTAAATGAGATGATCCATATAAAGTGCCTAGCAAAGCAAGAAGTCAATATATACAACCTCTTATTACGAAATTATGTATTTATAACATTAATTATGAATAAGAATTATAATATTTATATTATTATAAACACAAGGGCAAAAATTCTTGATAAAACATGGTTCAGATGCGCCCATATGCACGTCAGAGGCCACTAAAATGTACAGTCCCTTTGACTCAGTAATTCCACTTCTTGCAAGGACACCCAGAAAATAATCTTAAATATGGAAAACTCTTTATGTACAAAAGGGTGACCTACACAAGCAAGAGAGAGGAAATAACCTGAACCTACCACCAAGGGAAGCCAGCCAAGGGGCTTGTGGCAAATGTGTCTGCGAGATAATACAGCCATTAACAATGTCCATAAAGCGAAGTTATATGAAATCACAGATATGAGTTATATGCAGGTCTCAGCAAATACTACATATGAACACACACAGGCACACAGATACATACATGTAAACAAATACACCCACGTGCTGAGCCCAGGCCCTGTCAACTGAGAGTATTAGTCCCTCCCCCACACAGCTGGGGCAGCTCCACTTCTCCCCTTGCCTGTCCCAGCAAGCCTGCTATGGGGACTGGCACCGTGCTGGCCCTCCAAGGAAGGGCTTCTTATAAGTTCTGGGGGCTGGGGACAAGATGTAGTAGTGCTGCTATTCCTGAGAAGGGTCTGGCCACCTAGCCCCTGCCTCAGCCCTCCCATGGGGCCTGCCTCAATATCAATCCCTAAAGAAAGGAAGGCTACACAAAGAACCCAGTGTGCACCCCACCCCCACCCGCTGGACTCTGGTACCCCGGTGTCTGCAGGGCAATGACCAGAGCTAGTAGAAGCCCAGCCCTTCTCTGCCCACCCCTGGGAGCCAAGCTAACAAACTAACCCACCTCCTGGCAGAGTGGGTACAGGTCATTGCCTCACTCAGGCCTGCAGCTGTCAACTGGAAGAGAGAACCATATCTGGCCTCCCTTGGGATTCTCATCAAGACTGTCTCCCAGGAGAGGCTGGGAATTAATCAGCCAAGAGCCAGCTAGGTCCTAGGGAGGACCCTCTTCACACCACCACTGCCACAGATGCAAGGGACTTAGCTGGATCTGACCCTGAGAGGTGACCTTAGACCAGAGTCATGGCATGACAGACACTCCCTATGATGGAAAAAAAAAGTGCACAGAGGAAGATACCACAGGGCGTACTAGCACATCCTCTGCAAAATGACCTGGGGAAGGAAAACAGCCCTGCTGGTGATATTACATACAGGGCCTTCCGATCCAGTTGAGGGGGCAAAGGTTTAACTAGGAGCAGCTCTGGAGAACTGAACTAAGAGAGGAGCAGGAGAGCAGCAGGCAGAGTCATCCTGGGAGTGCTTTCCAGAAGGAATGCTACCCACTAAAGTTCACAAGAGCAGCTTGTTGCAGTACAGGGGCCTACAGGAGAGTGAGGCCCCTGGGATGGGGCAGGGCTGGGTAAGGGCGGGAGCGGGGCACTCACTTCTGCAGCACCGCCTGCCACTCGCCAAGCCGGGCACTGATGGGGAAGCAGTGGACAGTGCCCTGGACCTTGGCACGCCACTCCCGCATGTAGTCCTCAATGTCAAACAGGAAGGGCTGCTGCCCAAAGTTGGCGTCCACAATCTCCCCAGGTGTCTGCAGGCCTACGGTGGGGTAGAGGTTGGCCTGAGGAGGAGAATGAAATGTCAGTTGGGCCCTGAGGGCAATGGGGCAGCAGGGCCTCGCCTCATCTCACCTCTAGCACAGAGGGGAAGGCGCTGGCTCCTGCAGGCCGTTGCTTTGGCTTTGAGAGAATTGCAGCATGGCTGGGGGAGGCAGGGCTAAGCCACATTCTGCCCACCTCCCTAGCAGAGACACTATTCCCCAAAGTTTGAGGGGAGAAAGCAAAAGAAAAGCAAGCCAGGCTCAACATGGAGTCTCTTGCCCTGCATCAGAGGCTGTAGTGTTCCCAAAGCCCAAGGCCCCCCTTCGGGACTCAGCCAGGGCACAGAGAGGCAGGCTGGGCTCCACAACCCTGCAGGCATGCCCGTGAAGATCTGCTGCAGGGGTGGATGATGGCTCCTCTCAGAAAGATCCAGGACCAAGGATCCCTTTGCCACAAAAAAGGGGGGTATATAAGGGGGCAGGAAGGGATGCGGGGAGAGAGGAAAGGAGGGGAGGAAGAGGAGAGTATGGTCAAATGACCAAGGGGGTTAGGTGGTATGGACCCCCTGACACTGGAAAAGGGTAAAGAAAGGCTGCTGCCCTTCCTGTCTGAGGCTCACTAAGAGGAGGATCTTCTGGCCAGTGAGGTTTGGGCATGTCCCTCTGGGTGTAGGGCTCCCCACTTCCCATCTATCCCCTGCCTTGACCAGCTTTTGCCAGGTCGCTCCCTCACTCCATGCCTCCTATGGCTCCCACTGCTACAGCCCAATGTCTCACCAGCCTCCTCCTCATTGTCCCCGGGTCCCCAGTCTTCTCTTCCACCTTCCATCCTCAGACCACGTATCATTCCTGACTACCACGTGCTGGTACTGCACACTGGGTTCAGCCTTTCTAGCACTTGGCACAGAGTGCCATCACATCCACGTCTGGGTGTTTCATGTCATACCTCCACCACTAGACTCTTCCCCACTCAGGGTCAGAATTCTCCTCCTGTGTCTGTTCTCTTTCTTTGCTTAGGACCACAGCCCCTCTCTGGGGACTCCAGGTTGGAGGGAAGGATTTTGATACATAGACAGAGGTTCTAGCAGGATCCTGTGTGTTGCAGTCTGGGCTTCAGAAGGCCCCTCAGATCACAGGGGCATTTCCTATTCCTAGAGCATCACAGGGGAGCCCAGAATCCCTAAGCAGCCCCCAGAGTCAGCAAACCTTTCCTCCTTCCAGACCCCAGCCAGGGCACACAGAGCCAGGCCAGGATCCCAGCATTCTGGGTGGAGGCCCTGCATGTGACAAGGCCTGTGATGACTCACGACAAAGAAGGACTGGAGTGCAGGAGGTGGGATGAGCCCTGAACGAAGCCAGCAGGAAACCTCACCCTTTTCTAAGAGGAGAAAACCCCATAAATCTCACCTCTCTGGCCCAGGAGTACCCTGCACAGTAGCAGGTTCAGTCCCCTAGGGTACTGGCTTTCCTCAGGGATCTTTGATGGGTATGCACAGGGACCTGGCTCCCTAACAGTTCAGGAACAATTTTCTATACTTTGCACACAGGTCCACTGGTTATAAGCCACACAGAACTGGTTCAGACCAGCTGAGCCATGGACCTACCTCATCTCTGCCCACACCGTCCCCCACCTCCTAGCTGCCTTTGGAAATGCCACAAATCTCTGTCACCTGCTAAGAGTCATGGAGGAAGACCAGGCCTTGTTGCTGGAGAGAGAAGAAGGCTGGCAGGTACCGCCTACTGGTACCTTCAAGCTGACGACACAGCACACATCCCTGGCTGGGGAAAGGGCAGGACTCCACACCCTGCACTTGCAGGTAACACCATGCCCTTTCCCAGTTGGCCCCCGGGGCCAGAGCAGGAGACCCAATAGTAGTACTTACCGGGAGGTCTGTGAAGGCTATACCTGTGGAGGGAAAGGAACAGTCATCAGGCCACCTGGTTTCCCATGTCTCTGTGGGCCCCGCAAGGGTCCGTCACAATGGCTGGGGGAGGAGCTGGTCACCACATCTCCCCTATGGTGAAGGACAAGCACTAGCCAGGGCTTGGTAGGTTTATTTTTTATTTTACTTTATTTTATTTATATTTTTAATAAATTTATTTATTTATTTATTTTTGGCTGCTTTGGGTCTTCGTTGCTGTGTGCGTGGGCTTTCTCTAGTTGCGGCGAGTGGGGGCTACTCTTTGTTGCGGTGCGCGGGCTTCTCATTGTGGTGGCTTCTCTTGTTGTGAGCTCTAGGCACGCAGGCTTCAGTACTTGTGGCACACGGGCTCAGTAGTTGTGGCTTGTGAGCTCTAGAGCGCAGGCTCAGTAGTTGTGGCGCACGGGCTTAATTGCACCACAGCATGTGGGATCTTCCCGGATCAGGGCTCGAACCCATGTCCCCTGCATTGGCCAGCGGATTCTTAACCACTGCGTTACCAGGGAAGTCCCGCCTGGTAGGTTTACACCCTGGCGTTCCCTTTGCTGAGTCGCTTGGCCAGAAGTGAAGTCAGATATTTGGGTATTTGTCCACAGCATTTCTACCCTCTCAGGGAAAACCTGCTAGGAAGGACTAAACCCAAATGATCCACCGTGAGACCTCTCTAGGCCTGATTGTTCTCTTGATCCAACATGTATTTATGGAGACCTCCTGTGTATGCCAGGCCCTTTTCCATCCATTACCTCATCTGATCCTCATACCAACTATGGGTAGCAGGCTTTCTTACCCCCATTTTACAGATGTGGAAAGTAAGCCTCAGAGGTTAAATGATTTGCCAGCAGTCATAAAACCAGCAGAAACTAGTGGGACTGGACTCATTCCTAGTCTGATGCTCCAACATCATCTCTAAGCTGACAGAGCAGTGGAGACAGAGAGGGCGGCAGCTGCCCATCTTCAGCCCATACTTGCCCAGAGTCCCCAGAGATTCCGAGTTGACAAAGCCCAAGTTAACAGTGGCCTGTGTACCCTCTGAACTCTCCTGCCAAGAGAAGAGGCTGTGTTTCTAGGGACCTTAGTCCTGAATCAGAAGTGAGGGTAGAAGGGATAGGGACCCTAAATATAGGAAGAGCCCTGAGCAGGAGAGGGGCCTCAGCATATCTACCAGAGCATTCATATTTTGCAGATTGAGAAATGACTCAAGGCCCAAGGACACTCTCCCAAGGGCTCATAGCCTTCCCATTTTTTAAAATTCTTATATCTTCTAGAAGCTCCTAAGTTTTTGGCCTGAGAGGTTTTCAAACCACTGACTAGAGGTCCCTGTCTACTCCCTCAACTCCACCCCAAAAAGAAACCGAAACCCAGCAAGACTGAAGAACAGGTGAGGGTCTGATGATAGGTCTCCCAGTAAACCTGGGGCCAGAATCCTGACAGCAGCCAAGTGAGCATCCCATGTTCTTCCTCTGTGCTGGGCACTGGAATCATGTCTTACAAGGAAGCATTTAATCCTCAGAACAACCCTGGAAGGTGTATACTGTCTCTGACACTAGTTTACATATGAAAAAACCAAGGCACAGAGAAACTGTTTACATTCTTTACTGGGCTATTTTGCTCCTCAGTGAAAGAAGTTCAGAAACCCATGACCTTCCTGCCTGAGGCAACTCCTGAGCCCCACATGCAGAGTCAGCAGTCACAGAACTAGCAGGATGGAATCTGGAAGCCCCTCCATGTCCACCCACCAGGTCTGCATGGGAGCTGCCCCCATGCATCTCAGTGTGGCCAGGCTACTGCTGCTGTACTCCCAGGCTCATGAAGAGGCCCACAGAACCCTGGAAGAAAGCGGAGTCCAGGCTCCATCAATTATCTGCAGTGTGACCTTTGGCAAGCTACCCAACCTCTCTGAGCCCATCTGAAAAAAGGGGGTAACAATATACCCAACACCTCAAGAAGGAAGGAGAAACAGATTCTCTATGAAAGCTGCTTCATAAACTGTGAGGTCTAGGTACAAGTTGGCTACAGTTGCGCCACAGGGCGAGACAACTGCCACATTTCTGCCCAGGGGATGACCTACCCAGGCTTGCCTAGCTCTACTCACAATGGCACTCAGGAAGGACAAGGCCTTGAGGTGCTTCCAGGAGGATGAGGAAAGAGGCTACTCCACCCCCTATTGCACTGAACAAGGGCAACACTGCTCCCTGTAGCCCTGTAGGTCTCTGGGAGCCTCCACAAACACATTGTGATGGCAAGATCTGAGATGGCCCACGGGAAGATCTGAGAAGGTCCAGGCAAAGATCCAGGATGCAAATAGGACATTTAAACCTGCTGCTAAGAAGTACCCTGAGCCAAAAAGACATAGCTCAGGGGTCACTGAGGCTGAGGGTATAAACAGCCTGTATAAAAATTACTCTGGGGACTTCCCTGGGTGTTCAGTGGTTAAGAATCCGCGCTTCAGGGCTTCCCTGGTGGCACAGTGGTTAACAGTCCGCCTGCCAATTCAGGAGACACGGGTTCGAGCCCTGGTCTGGGAGGATCCCACGTGCCGTGGAGCAACTAAGCCCAGGCGCCCTAGAGCCCGTGTTCTGCAACGGGGGAGGCCACCGCAATGAGAGGCCCATGCACCGCAGCGAAGAGTGGCCCCTGCTCGCCACAGCTAGAGAGTTCCCGCACGCAGCAACGAGGACCCAACGCAGCCATAAATAAATAAATAAATAAATAAATAAATTTATTAAAAAAAAAGAAAAAGAATCCGCGCTTCCACTGCAGGAGGTGCGGGTTCGATCCCTGGTGGGAAAGCCAAGATCCCACATGCTGTGCAATGCAGCCAAAAAAAAAATTACTCTGAAAGCTCATGGACCACTTGTGGGTGAGACGTCAGTCTCCAGTCTCCATTCACTCAGTGTTCATTTGTTCTCCCGTCAAGTATTTGCTGAGACCTCCCAGGAGCTAGGCCCTATGACAGGCAATAGGGAACCAGCTGTAAGCCTGGCCCTAAAAGTGCTGCAAACTCCAGCAAGAGAGATGGCGTGCAACTAGTAATTACACAGACAACTGACCAATGACACATAGGGTGAGTGCTGTGACAGAGGAAAATGGAGCAAATAAAAGGAGCGGGGTGGCCAGAGGCAGGAAACATCACTCTGCTTCTCTAAAGAGAGAAATGTTCTGAGGTTAGAGAGCAATGATTGGCTCACTGATCCTGCGTGAGATTCTGAAGTGCATTATATTGATAAGCTGGCTTGTGAAAAGGAAACAAGGTCATTAGAAGATTCACCAAGTGGTCTATCACTTTCATTGACTTTCCATCAAATTTCGTGATCTAGAAAATGCAGAGGATAGGTCATATCCATTTCTTAGTAAGGTCTCAGTAGTATCCTTGTGGAAAGACAGAAAAACACAAGATTCAATTAACATAATGAAGTGATTCTTAAATGGCTGGTGTCTACATGGACAAGCTGTAGGCTGAAGGGCTCAAATCCAGCCTTGTCCTCTTCCAATATTTTTATCAATATCTTGATGAAAACACAAATAAACATGTTTATCAAAATTTAGGTTAATACAATGCTGAAGAGGATACCAAATATTCGAGATAGAAAAAGCAAGACCAAAGAAGATCGTGACAGGCTAGAAAAATAGATAATATAGGCCTAAAGGAAGTTTTATTACAAGATGTGTGAGGTCTTCCATGGGGTCTATATAAACACGTACTAGGGGGGACTTCCCAGGTGGTGCAGTGGTTAAGAATCTGCCTGCCAATGCAGGGGACATGGGTTCGAGCCCTGGTCCGGGAAGATCCCACACGCAGAGCAACTAAGCCCGTGCACCACAACTACTGAGCCTGTGTGCCTAGAGCCCGTGCTCCGCAATAAGAGAAGCCACTGCAATGAGAAGCCCGCGCACCACGATGAAGAGTAGCCCCCACTCACTGAAACTAGAGAAAGCCCGCTCGAAGCAACGAAGACCCAACGCAGCCAAAAATAAATTAATTAATTAAAAAAAACCAAAACAAAACAAAAAAAACATGTACTAGGGAGAGGAGTTTTTATTTTTTATTTTTCTATTTTTTTTGGTCATGCCGCGCGGCATGTGGGATCTTGGTTCCCCAACCAGGTATCAAACCCGTGCCCCCTGCAGTGGAAAGTGCGGAGTCTTAACCACTGGACTGCCTGGGAAGTCCTGGGAGATGAGTTTTTAAAAACAGTGTGAGGGGGCTTCCCTGGTGGCACAGTGGTTAAGAATCTGCCTGCCAATGCAGGGGACACAGGTTCAAGCCCTGGTCCGGGAAGATCCCACGTGCCGCGGAGCAACTAAGCCCGCGCACCACAACTACTGAGCCCAAGCTCTAGAGCCCACGAGCTACAACTACTGAGCCCACGTCCCACAACTACTGAGCCCACGCACCACAACTACTGAAGCCCATGCGCCTAGAGCCCATGCTCCGCAGCAAAAGCAGCCACCTCAATGAGAAGCCTGCGCACCGCAAGAAAGAGTAGACCCCGCTCGCCACAACTAGAGAAAGCCCACGTGCAGCAACGAAGACCCAACGCGGCCTAAATAAATAAACAAATAAATAAAATAAAAACAGTGTGAGGGTCTGGGCTGACATTAAGGTGGCCATGAGCTCCTTAGGGACCTAGGGATCTGACTGACAAAGAGCTTAGGGCCCAGAGGCGGGAGGTGCAGGTGCAGAAGGGACAGCAGATATGCCCCAAATCTTATGTCCCACAGCAGGTGCCATGCTCTGAGCAAAGTGTGGACAAGCTGAAGAGATGTAAGGAGGGCAAGTATTCAGAGCAGACGGGCAGAACTGGGCCTGGCTCAGAGGGGCAAGTGAAACAGGGCTTGGGTAAGGACTGATAGCCCATAACAGTGGCCCCTGGGACTCTGACAGCAGAAAAGTTAAGAGGCAGGAAACAGCTGGAGTCAGAGAACAGAGTGGGGAATGAGGAGTCATCTTGAGACCTTGGCCTTGCCCTCCAGCAGCTAGCTCCTCACAGGCTGGATACCAGCAACTGCAGCTAGGTGGCCATGGATTTCAGGGGAGAGTTTTTCTGGATGTGCACCTGGGTCAGCTCTGCATCGTCTGTGCTATGCTCTTGGCTGCCCATTCTAGGCTGTGGCATCTGACTGCCCTGTTGAGGAATGCTGGCTCCTGCTCGCTCAGCCCCAGCCGCAAGTAAACCCCATTTCCACTCAGGTCCCCTGATTTTGCCCGGGCTCATCTCCTGGAGAAGCCACAGAGGGATGTGGGGAGTGGCAGCCACCTTTTGACTGCCCCGCAAACCAGGGGAAGTGAGCCTCCTACAAGTTGGGTTCAAAGTAAAATGCCCAACTCCCTTTCCTGGCAAGGCCTGTGGTCAACCTGGCTGATAGGGTTCTGCCAGATTAGAGACCTCTGCAAACCCAGGCAGGCAGGCCCAGCAGTTAGGTACCACCTCAGGGCCACTTTGGCCATGGGTTCCACTCACTCGAGGGCCAAATAGCAGTCAGCCCTACTAGGGCAAGGTGTCAGAATAGCCAAAGTTCCTCTCTCTCTTAGTTTCTAATCCTAAATTCCTAAATGTGTACAGGACTACTCTTCAAGGTATCCTCCAGAGTTCTCAAGACCTTCCAAGGACTGCTGCTTTTCCTGGGTTTCTGATCCTAGTTGACAGCACAACTAATCCAGCCACTTTACCATGTTCCCTTCTTTCCAGTGCACCCCATCTATCACTAAGCCCCGCTGCGGCACCCCTAGGCCTTTGCAGGCCTGTTCTCCACTGCCTGCACCCATCACCACGGCCACGGCTCATGCCACCTGCCTCTTCCTCAGCCCTTACTCCAATCAGTCCCTCCTTCTCAGTTTAACCAAAGGGACTTTTTCAATATAACTCTGTCCAGGTTGCTGTCTATTAACCACAAACAGGCCAGAAGAGACCTGACCCCATCTGACTCCAGCCTGTTTACCTCCTGTACTAGAGCAGCCCTCACTGTTGCTCCATAGCAACCAGTGCCCTGCAGAAGGGCCAGAGAAAGTCTGGGCCCAGGAGACAGGCATACAAATCACTACCACTGTCAAGTAGGTACTAGGGCCCCTCAAACTTCTCATTGACCCTAAACCTCGCTCCAACGAGTGTCACACAGGCCAGGAGCATGACCACGACATTGCTGCTCTCTCAGCACTGACCCAGGCTCGATAAATGCTGCTGAATTGGATGGATTAACAAAGGGACCACTTCTATACCCTCCGTTCCCCTTGCAGGGCTCTGATGCTAGGAAATGGCTGCAGTTGCCCTGAGCTCAGCAGAGGATCTACAACAGTGCTTTGGCTTCAAAGCCTCTCACCAACCAAAGTGGCTCCACAGGGCAGACCCTCCAAGGTCCCCTATGTACCCACCAAGGCTGTGGCCATTCTTGGTGTAGAAGCAAGTGCCATTGATGAGGTTGACGCAGCAGCCAATCACGTCTCCTGTAGTGAATGTGGGACCATAGGGCTGGCCAGTCCCCGAGGAACAGAAGGAATGCCCATCATCACCATGGTAACCATAGGAATGTTTATCCCAACCTGTGGGGGAAAAGAGAGCAAGAGCTGAGGTGAGGTACTTGAGAAAAAAACAAGACAGTCACAGAAGCCCACCCAGGTCTGAGCTCCTCTCCCTAGCCTGCTACTACCTCACCAGCACTCCTGGCCTCTCACAGAGCCAGCTGTGGGCAGGGTCTGGCTATGCTAAATGAGCAGTGAGTTCAGCAAGTCACTGCCCTGAGGAGTTGAGGCAGCCCTACTGAAGAAGGAGCCCAAGCTGTGGTTGATAGGAACCAAAACCATGAGTGCCCTGAAAGGGACTTATCAGAGGGCCATGAAACAAGGAGGTAGTTGGGGAAAGCCTCATGAAGGAGAAGAGGCTTGAACTGAACTCTGAGGTGTATCATGGTTGTTGTTTTTCTTTTTTTAAATTTATTTATCTTATTTATTTATTTCTGGCTGCACTGGGTCTTCGTTGCTGCGTGCGGGCTTTCTCTCGTTGCGGCGAGTGGGGGC
The DNA here is from genome assembly GCF_028564815.1 of Eubalaena glacialis. Lineage (NCBI taxonomy): Eukaryota > Metazoa > Chordata > Mammalia > Artiodactyla > Balaenidae > Eubalaena > Eubalaena glacialis. Next base: position 19,149,652 of record NC_083733.1, on the reverse strand, counting down.
TACTCTACATTGAGCTGCGCAGGCTTCTCATTGCGGTGGCTTCTCTTGTTGAGGAGCAATGGGCTCTCGGCGCATGGACTTCAGTAGTTGTGGCGTGCGGGTTCAGCAGTTGTGGCTCGTGGGCTCTAGAGCACAGGCTCAGTAGTGGTGGCGCACGGGCTTAGCTGCTCCGTGGTATGTGGGATCTTCCTGGACCAGGGATTGAACCCATGTCCCCTGCATTGGTAGGCGGATTCTTAACCACTGCACCACCAGGGAAGCCCCTGATGGCTTCTCTTTGTTGTGGAGCACGGGCTCTAGGTGTGCGGGCTTCAGTAGTTGGGGCACGCAGGCTCAGTAGTTGTGGCTCATGGGCTCTAGAGCGCAGGCTCAGTAGTTGTGGCACACGGGCTTAGTTGCTCCACAGCATGTGGGATCTTCCCAGACCAGGGCTCGAACCCGTGTCCCCTGCACTGGCAGGCGGATTCCTAATCACTGTGCCACCAGGGAAGTCCCATGGTTGTTGTTCTTTTAATGTTTTTTTTAACTTAAGTATAATTTACATGTAATAAGAGTCTTCCTTTTTAATTGATAGTTCAACAAGTTTTAACAAATGTTACCACCATCACGATCAAGATATAGAACATTTCCATCACTCCAAAAAGTTTCCCCTCATGCCTCTTTGCAGTCAATTCCACTCCACGCACCCCCAAGTCTTTGGCAACACTGATCTGATTTGTTCCTATGGTTCTGCCTTTTACAGAATGTCATATAAATGGAATCACAGAATATGGAGTTTCTTGTGTCTGGCATCTTTCACTTAGCATAATGCGTTTGAGACTCATCCACATTGTTAGGTGTACCAGTATTTTGCTTCTTTTATTGCTGAGTAGTACTCCATTGTATGGACATACCACAGTTTGTCCGTTCCCTAGTTGATGACATATAGTTGTTTCTAATTTTTTGCTATTATGAATAAAGCCAATAAATATTTGTATATAGGTCTTTGTGCAGACATATGTTTTCATTTCTCTTAACTAAATACTAAGAAGTGGTACTGCCAGGTCACAAGGTAAGTATATCTTTTACTTGATAACAAACTGCCAAACTGTTTTCCAAAGTAGCTGTACTGTTTTGCATTCCCACCAGCAATGTATGAGTTCACAATCTCACCAGCACTTGTTACTGTCAGTTGTTCTGGTTTTCTCTTCTTCTCTTAGACATTTTAGTAGGTATGTAGGGGCTTTAATTTGCATTTCCCCAATGTCCAAGGATGTTGAGCATCTTTTCATATACTTATTTACCATCAGTTTATTAGAAAATTATTGAATTGTCTATTCAAATTTTTAACCCATTTTAAATAAAAATCAGGTTGTATATCTTACTGAGCTATAAGGTTATAGATATATTTTGGATACAAAATGTGTTTTACAAATATTTTCTCCCAGTCTGTGGCTTGTCTTTTTCATTTTCTTAACAGTATCTCTCAAAGGCCTGCTGGGATTTTTTTTTCTTTATCATTTTTTTAATTATTTTTTTTTATTGGTGTATAGTTGATTTCCTGCTGGGATTTTGATTGGGATTGTGTTGAATCTACAGATCAATTTGGAGAGAATAGATAGCTTAATAATATTGATTATTCAAATCCATGAACATGGTATACCTCTCCATTTATTTAGGTCTTCTTTAATTTCTCTCAACAGATTTTTAACAAATTTATTTCTAAGTATTTCACTTTCAATGTTATTATATATATATTTTTAATAATAATATTGAACTTTTAAAAATTTATTTATTTTATTTATGTATTTTTGGCTGTGTTGGGTCTTCATTGCTGCATGCAGCTAGTTGTGGAGAGCGGGGCTACTCTTTGTTGCTGTGCGTGGGCTTCTCATTGCAGTGGCTTCTCTTGCTGCAGAGCACGGGCTCTAGGTGAACAGGCTTCAGTAGTTGTGGCACGTGGGCTCAGTAGTTGTGGCTCACGGGCTTAGTTGCTCCGTGGCATGTGGGATCTTTCCGGACCAGGACTCGAACCCATGTCCCCTGCATTGGCAGATGGATTCTCAACCACTGCACCACCAGGGAAGCCCTTATTATATTATTTAAAATTTTATTTTCTAATTGTTTCTTGGTATTATATCAAAATATAATTGATTTTGGGGGTGGGAGGATGGGGTCAAGGTTTCTTTCTGGAGTGATAAAAATGTTCTAAAATTAGATTATGGGGCTAAAATTAGATTATGCTCCGTGCTGCGGAGCAACTAGGCCCGTGCACCACAACTACTGAGCCTGCGCTCTAGAGCCCGTGAGCCACAACCACTGAGCCTGTGCCACAACTACTGAAGCCCGCGCGCCTGGAGCCTGTGCTCCGCAACAAGAGAAGCCACTGCAGTGAGAAGCCCACGCACCACAACGAGGAGTGGCCCCCACTTGCCGCAACTGAGGAGGGCTGCGCACAGCAACGGAGAACAAAAGCAGCCAAAATAAATAAAATAAATTTATTAAAAAAAAAAAGAGTACAGAAAGTGGGGCATCCTTGAGGGTCAAAGAATAGGTTCTATTTTTTAAAAATAAATAAATAAATAAATAAAATTAGATTATGATAATGGTTGCACAACTCTGTAAACATGTTAAAAACCACTGAACTGTACACTTTAAAAGAGTAGATTTTATGGTATGTAAATTTTATCTCAATAAAGCTATTAAACACACACGTATTTGAGTTTTTATTTATTCATCTGGTATCCTGCATCCTTGTCAAACTCACCAATTAGTTCTGGTAGCTTTTGTGAAGATTACAGTGCCCACTGGGAAAGGGTTCCTAAGCAAGAAGCCCCACTTCCCACATACAAAGAACATATGTGCAATTCAGAGAAAGCCAGAAGCACAAGACTTCAGGCCAGAGGCCTGAGTTCTCGGCATGGAGTCTCCCAAGATGGGCTATTCTGCTACAGTGCCCTGCAGCTGCTAGAAACCCAAACTTCTGCTCCAGTGGCCTGGGATGCCAGGGATGGCGGTGGGGCTCTCTCAATGCTGCTTGACCAGCACAGCCTTCCCTAAAGCCAAGTCCACTGCTTACCACCTCCTGAGGCCATGTGGCTGTGGGGGAAGACTGTCCAACAAAGCCACTGCCCATTCTAGCCGTCCCCAAAGAATCCTTGTAGACAGACTGCTTGCTGTTCCTATGGTTCCTCTCAGAACTATGTCCACAGCTGCTGACAGATGCTCACTGGCTCCTCCCTTTGGCCAGTGCGTCAGGGTTTGCCAATGCTTGCCCCTTGAAGATTTCCGTAACATTCTTTGGTCCTCCCCTAGCATACTGCTCACATCCTTGATCAATTCCGGTTCCTGCTGAGCCTCTCCAATCACCAGTCACTGTTCCTGGGACTGTCCCTGTCTCACTCACCGCTTCCTAACCCTTCCCCCAACCCCCACCATCAGAAGTCTGAGAGGTGACACAGGTGTGTGCATATACATGTATGTGTGTTTGTGTGTGGTGACTAGTTCCAGCCCACTTCTTTATCACACAAGGATGATCCTGTGTGACAGACCTTTTATGCAGATTTTACTGTCTAGAAGGTAGAAGACACACACTGGAAGGTTTTCTTTTTTTTTTTTTTTTTTTTAGCTTTCTCCAATTGAAGCAGTAGGTACTTTTTTTTTTTTTTTGAAGCAGTAGGTACTCTTAAAAAACTAATACAAATGTGGCCATTTGATTTATTAAAGCTAGAGAAATCTTCCGGAAGAATTGTTTCCAACTTGGTCAGTGACTCAAGGATATCTGGGAGCTATTTTTGTCTCAGTGTATGAGAGCTGCTCAATAATGATCACCAAAACAACAGATGCTTACATTTTCAAAGACCTAAAATAAAAATTAAAGTATTTTTGAATACTTTTCTTCAAAAATAAACTATACAATTATTTTGACAAACCTACCATAGAATTTTTGGATTTTTAACTCAAGCTACTCAAGCTATAAATATGGATTTAAAATTTTTAAAAACTAAAGAACTCAATAAAAAACCAAAATATTTATTTAGAGTCAATTCAGGATTCACCATCACCTCAGTTTGGCTGAAAAATAGATACATTTTCCTGTTTTGTTTTGTTTTTCTTCAATTTCCAAATGATTTATCAATTATATAGATTTGCCCAGAGGAAGAAAATTCATAGTCCCTGTGACACACTGAATAAGGCCTCCCAAAGATGTCCAGGTCCTAATCTCTAGAACCTGTGAAATATGCTACCTTGCATGGTAATAAAGATTTTGCAGAAGTGATTAAGTCAAGGCTCTTGAAATGGGGAGATTATCCTGGATTATCTGGGGGCAGGGAGGGTAGGATAATGCAATTACAGGGGTACTTGTAAGAGAGAGGCAGAAGAGTCAAGTCAGAAAAGGTGATGTGATGGTGGAAGCAGAGAAAGAATGGAAGATGCTATTACACTGCTGGCTTTGAAGATGGACGATGGGGGCCATAAATCAAGGAATGTAGGTGGACTATAGAAGCTAAAAAGGGCAAGGAAATGGATTCTCCCCAAGAGTCTCCAGAAAGACTACTACCCTGCTGACACCTTGATTTTAGGACTTCTGTCCTCCAGAACTGTAAAATGATTATTTTAAGCCACTACTATTGTTACAGCAGCAATAGGAAACTAATACAGTCCACTATGGCTATAGAAGAAGTTTCTGAGCATCTGGAATGATCAGTGCAGAGACGCAACACCTCAGCTACTTGTCTCTTGCTCGTCAAAGTGCTATGAAGTTAAAAGCTTTTCAAAGAAAATCACAGAGCTATAATGTATCTTCAATTGAAGCTATCATTTCATAGCCAATATTTTTTCCAAACACAATTAAGAGCCTGTGTGTGTGTATAAGGGTGTATATGTATGTGTTTGAAAGGTAGCTTGGGTTAAAAACAGAATGTTATTATACAGCTCATTTAGTAACAGTGGCTGCAGCAGCAGCAGCAGCAGGTTGGTTTAAGACCTCTGTGCTGGACTTCCCTGGTGGCACAGTGGTTAAGAATCCGCCTGCCAATGCAGGGGACATGGGTTTGAGCCCTGGTCCGGGAAGATCCCACATGCCGTGGAGCAGCTGAGCCTGTGCGCTACCACAATGAGAAGCCCGACGGTAGCAACGAAGACCCAATGCAGACAAAAATAAGTAAATAAAATGAATAAATTAAAAAAAAAAAAAAAAAGACCTCTGTGCTACTTTCCCATCCTCTGGAAAGAACATGCATCATCCAACTGTTATCAATTAGTTAATAAAGGCCTACTCCATGGAGTTGACAAAGTGAGGGTGATGGGTGGTGTGAAAGGAGCAGAGAAGACATTAATATATAAGTAAATCAATAAGCAAACAAGAAAACACCTGGTAGAGGAAATGTGCTCTGAAGAAAACAAAGCCAGATGATAGCCTGGAAGTGGGACTGGGGATGAGGACTGACCAGGATGGAGTAGTCAAGTTAGTCCTCGCTGAGGGCTGACCCCTGAGCAGAGGTCTGCTTGATGAGAGAATCAGAAGGAAGAACTTTTGGGGTAAAGGGAATGAGCTCAGCATGTCTGAGAAACAGAGCCAGTGGGGCTGGAGCTGAGTGAGACTTAGGAAAGACTGGGAGCAGAGGCGACAGGGTTTGCTGGATGTGGGCACTGCTAGTATGAGGGGAAGTAAGGATGACTCCCAGGTTTTTGTCCGGGCAAATGGGTGGATGGTGCTATCATTTACTAAGAGACAGGGAAGATGGGCAGAAGGAAGAGATCTTTAGGACACGTTAAGTTTGAGATGTCTTATTAGACATCTAAGCAGTTGGGTGGCAATACGAGGCAGGTGAGATGACTGTGGCTCATCCCAGATGTGACAGGGCTGCCATGGGAACACTCACTAAACAAACAGTGGTGTGGACAGAAAACTTAAAATGAAGTCACTGGAGGATTTTCCTATGTGTTGTCCTCATACAATGGCTTTCTGTTTTTCCTCTGGGAGAAAAATTCAGGCTAGTCAAGGACTAGAAAGGGCAGAACAAACACAAGAGAAAGGCACCCGAAGCCCAAAATAGATGAGGACATGTTAAAGGGCACAAAGTTACTCTAAATGGATTCAGTTACCCCGCCCTCAATGAACCTTCTCCCCAGGGCTTGAGAAGCTGTATAGCAGACAGAAGCTGGTACTACCACAGCCATTCTTAAGGAATCGGGCAGACAGAAAAAGAACTACAAGGCCAAGGCCTAACTGCTGTTGCACATTCTGCAGTGAGTCTGTTTTTTGTTGTCAGTCTCAGGCTAAGGAGGGGGGTTTGGCCGCTGTTAGAAAGAAACACTGTAGTCCTGGGTGCCAGGGTAGCCAGTGTGACCTGAAGGGCCCCTGCAGTCTGGTCCTGGACATAGCACTGTCTCTCCAAGATGGTAGGCCCTGGGCAGTCACTCACCTCCTCAAACCTTGGTTCCCTTCTCTACAAAATGAAAGGGGAGCAATCAGACATCATTGTCAAAGGGCCCTAGGTGTCTACTTGTAAGAAACACTCCAAGACTCCAAACCAGTCAGTAAGTATGGTAATCCCCATCTGAGGGCTGAGGAAGCTGAGGCACTGAGAGGCTCCACAAAGGCCTGTGGTCCTGCAGATTACAATCTCAGAAGCTTGGGTCTCCTATCTTCTTTTTTTTTTGGCCAGGCCACGTGGCTTGTGGGATCTTTAGTTCCCCGACCGGGGATGAAACCCGCATCCCCTGCAGTGGAAGCGCAGAGTCTTAACCACTGGACCGCCAGGGAAGTCGCCGGGTCTCCTATCTTCTGAGGAACATTCAAGTAAGCTCCAAGCAGGTATCCATGAGGGTGAAGACAAAACCTCCTCCTTCCTGGGGTGGCCCCAACCAATTGTAGGGAAGAGGAAGATGCTTTAAAGGTAGAACAGCATGAGCTCCTCAAGACTGGGCTCCATCAGAACAAACTTCAGGTAACCCCTACAAGGTTTCTGGACCCTAGGCTTGGTCACCTGACCAATACTACTCCCTGTAGGTAACTGGCTGGGTTCCATCAACTTTTGAGAAGGAACTGGGCACAAGTCCCCCAGGGCTGCAAGAACAAACAGCAGGAAAGGGGAACAAGGAGTGCCAGGATTTGTCTGCTAGCTCCCCTTCACTGGGGGATAGCACTCCTTTTCTTAAGAAGTAGCTCCTTCCCTGTGCCAACCCTGTGGCTTCGGTGGGGAATGCTAATTCTAGTTAGCCTCCTCCCTGACCCAAGCTGGACCAGTAAGAGATCTTCCCGGAATTTTTGTACAAGGGAGCTGGGAGGAGAGCGGGTCTCAAAGCTCTGTGCTGTCATTGTTCCAACTTCATGTAGAAAGCCAGTTTGACAGACTAAAGCTAATAAACAGAAAGCAGAGACAAAAGACAGGGACAGAGACAGAAAGAAAAGTCCCAGACAGCATTTGAGTCCCTAAGACTTCGCTCCTCTGCTTGCCCTGAGGTCTGGCTGACCGAGTTGGTTAGAGATGGGATTCTCTACCTTGAAGCAACCAAAGTTCTCTGACTAAAGGGGCCACATCCAAGCATCTTTTTCTTTACCTTGCATAACACGTGGCCCACAGTAGGTGCTCAAGAAATGTACGTTGAAATGAAAAGGGAAATGGGTCAAGGGCTGGCAGGAAGCCTGAAGTACAAGACACTGGGGTCAGACCATGCTGACACACCACCCATGGGCAATCCTGGGCTTGACTGTGAGTTTTGTTATCGTGATTTTTCTTTTCAAGCAAAGTAAAGCAGTTAGAGCAATCTGCCTGCATCATGCCCCCTTTTATACAGACTAATAGCGAAGCCACTTCCGGGCCTTTGAAAGAGGCTGCAGACCTGGCTCTATCCCTGGGAAAGTCATTTAACTTCTCTGGTCTCAGTTTCCTCATCTATGAAACAGGGCAGGTGATGCAAATATCCCTGCCAGCTCTAGAAGAATCGATGGTTCTTAGCTCTCCTTCTCATTAAGAGTCTAGCAACTATGGTCTTTCCCGTACCTCTGCCTGGGTAAGTCTCCCCTCCAGCCCTACCACCCTCAGCTTCAGGACAGGACCTCCTCCAACCCCCTATTCCTGCCCTGGAGTCAAAGTCAGCAACTTTCTAAGCGTGAGCCCTGGCAGGATAAGCAGTCACCCATCCCTGGATGGGCCTGGTGTGAAGCTGGGGTGATGTGCCTAGGAATTAGAGTTATCACCCTCACCACAGGGCCAGAGCCAGCTGTCTCAGAGGACAGTGGGATGTGAGGGCCAGAAGAAAACGAGGGGGCTCAGCTGCCCTGCACAGCTATCAGGCCCTGTAGGGAGACAGGTCCAGGTGGCTCTGGGTCAAAGGATGGCTGGTGCTGCACGATAGGGACAACACTGTGACAGAGAGTGCCACCCAACTAACCATTCTTCCCTCTCCAAAGAGAATAAGCCCTGTCACTCTCAGAGAGAATGGATGGATAGCCAGCCTGGTGCCCACATAGAAAAGCCTATCCCTGCCACATCAGACACCTATCAGACGCCAGTGACACAAGGAGAAGCCACGCCAGGAGGCTTCAGGCCAGGAGGCCCCAAGTGCCCAGTTCAGATGCTCTGGCACCACCCACTTCCCCCTCCATCATCACTCAGACGGGAACTCCCAATCACAGAAGTATGGGGGTGGCTGAGGAAATGGCTCATCATCTTGGCACTCCCAGATGCCATCCCTGGTTACAGTGTCCTCAAGGTGGGAAACTCTGTATAGGGGTGCCAGGGACTCCAGCATGATTGCTCCAAGAGTTGCCCCATGCCACTCCCATCTGGCAGGACACGTCAAGGGCCTCAGTCCCAGGGGAACTAGGAATGGAGAGGACTCCTACTTCTGAGTAGAAAGATTTCCACATCATCAGCGCATTAGCACAGAAACCTGGAAGGGGGCTGGTGCTGTGCCTGTCCACTAGGTTCCAGTCCTGGCCCGCAACTGACCAGCACACAGGGTCCAGCTCAGGCCTCACAAACTACCCTAAGCTCTGGTCCCCATGCCACCACATCAGCCATCTCTCCCCAAGGAATGGATCCTGATCATCACTGGACTTTGGGATCAGAAGGACTTGGGTTTGAATCTCAATTCTGTCACTTCTTAGCCCTCTGAGTTCCCTTGGCTGAACTCTTTCAGGGTTGGTGGGAAGATTAAATGAGAATGGACATGGAACACCAGCCTACAGGAGGCACTCCCTGGCAAGTTTCCCTGGCCTCTCTGTCTCTAACACCAGCTCCATGGTCAAGCCTGGGCACTTCAGACTTCCTGCTCCTTTCTTTCCTGAGGGAGCGAGTGGGGTGGAGCTGGCTTTCCTAACTAACAGCCCACCAACGGCAGCCCTAGGCCTGTTCCACTCTTACTTGTCCCCAGTTTCCTGGGGAGGTCACCTGGCCCTCGGAGCAGTCGGCAGAGTTCAACAGCCATGTCATTCATGGGGCTGGCTATGGAGGGAAGGCACTGGGCTGGCTCAGCCAGGGTGCTTCCTAAACCTGGGGTTGCTGTGGAGAGAGCACATATGTCATAGGAGACCTCATGGCAGGGCTGCTTCTCAAGGATGCACTCACTCAGAGTCACCACTCCCTGGAAATCCATCAGACAAATGTTTTCCCCATAACCTCAAATATCTTAAAAAATCTGATAGGACCCACAGCCTGGAGCAGCTCGACAATGGATAATGGGAAAGCAAAAGAGATTCTCTCATTCAGCAAACTCCGTGTGGTGGCATCAGGAAGTCCCGTCATAGTACTCACAAGACTGTTACCCCAAGTTCTAGGAACCTTGGGACCAAGGAACAGGACCAACATAAGCCTAAGGTGATGCTTCTGGCAGCTCCAGGCCAAAGGGGCCAGGGGTGCCCTGGAGGGTCTTCTTTTTATGGTAGTTCAACATGAAAGCCAAGGCAAAGAGGGCAGGAGAAAAAGGCTATCTCTGCAGATAGCTGTGACACCAGGTAGAGCCTGCCCTCATAGGGGCACCCAGGCCCTACACTGCGACAGATGTCAGCCTGAAGCCATGGGCAGGGTGAGGGACTGTACAGCCAGCACCTGCATATAAAGGGGGCTTCTACAGGTCATATTCCTCCCCAACCCTGACAGAAATAGATACCTGATTGCCAGGAGAGGCCCAGGGACATCCAGGGTGGGTTTTGTTGGGTCTGGCTAAGACATGGCTCAAGTGGCATCTGGCACATTTGGCAGGGCTACCTGCCAATGCCTCAGGCTCCCAGAGGACAGGCTGGGTCTGTCATCCATGCTGAATCAGGCTAAGGAAAGGGGTGAACTGTCCCACTAAACTGAGGTACAACCTCAGCTCCCAGGCCTTGGTATCTTTCCTCTGGGATTGGGTTTGGCTTGTCCTTATTTCCACTAAGCTCCTTTCGAACTTCTGGGGAAAGTTAGTGGACAGATGACCCCTGGTAATGTAGGAGCCTGTGACTTTCTGCACATACTGCCAGATCCTGAGAAACGGGCATGCATAAAACCCTTCCCAAAAGAAGGCCCAGCGTGGTAGTCCAGTATTTCCAGGACGCCTAGATACAGACTCCCTCAAGGAGGCAACAAGAGGTTGAGCAGTAACTGGTCCCCACTCAGCTCCACCCTCATGTGGCCCCAGCCTCCAGCCACACCAGACGACACTTGATAATCTCTGTTTTCAGAGACTGACAAACTCAGGTTTCAGAACTGGCTCTTCTGCTGTCGATGAAACCTCTTATCTCAAAGGACTTAACTTAACCTGAAAAACACAGCCTTAAATCCAAAAATTTTACCCCTGTGCTACAGAGAGGTAGGAGCTGGTATCTGGAAGAAGAAAAGAGGATACTGTAGACAAGAAATCCTTAGGCCCAGGAATAATAACTTACTTGTTATCTTAGCTGCCTCATTTCAAAAGGCTGCCAAGGAGCCCTGATACACTGTGGTAATACAGCTCTCCCTGTGGGTAAGAAAGGCCCATGGAAAAGGACCACGGGCTTAACTGGCCACAGGGCCAAGGGCACTGCTGGCCCAGAGAGGAGCAGCAGGGAAACAGAGGGCCTCTTACATGAAACAAGCTCCACAGTAGGGACTGGGGAGGGTCCTGTGGCACAAACCATTAACCCCCATGTGAACCACCAGGAGTTTTGACCAGCTACCTGGCCCTTGGGCCCAACTACCAAACCACCCTCTGCCTGGACTGCCCAGTAGAACCTGCTGCCAGAGCTACAAGGCCTCTGGGTTTCTATCCCTCCACTTCCACCCAGTCATTTCCCAAGGACATTTCAGAGAAAGAACAGAATGAGAAAGGCAACAAGGGGTTGGGCAGCACCAAGCTCATAAACCCCAACCTATCTTCCCACAGCCCTGGTCCTGGGCAGCTGTTCCAGTGGCTTCAGGGAATCTCCTGGCTGCCCCCCTTTTCCAGGGAGGGCTGCCTCAAGGTACCTTATAGGCGTGAACTCAGGACCATCACCAGTCAGCTTCTTCCCTTCACCAGCCTCAGGGAGTACTCACTTGGGAGGCTTGTACAGTGCCTACAATCAAGCCAGGGTTGCTGAGGCCTATTCCCAGGCACACTGCCGGGATTAGGAGGAGGTACACCCAGACGCCCAGTGGCGCCCTGATGATTCAACCCACTCAGCTGGAGAGAAGCACGACTTCCCTCACGGAGGGACTGAGCAGCCCCACGGCAGACCCCTGTGAAGCAACGTAGATCCTAGGGTGAAAGATGCTCCAAAGAGAGGTGGTGGTCAATGATGAATACGAAGGGGGCTCATCAGCTGTGGGGAACAAGGGTCTCAGCCCACACGGAGTGGGACAGAAGCAGTCCCCATTTGGTGGGTACAGACAAACAGCACTTCCAGACTACTGGAAACCCACTTACGTGCCAGTAATCGCTAAGACATCTGCTGCACAAAGCCACCTGCTATTGGTATTTGCTCTGAGCAGACATCTTATTCTGCATATCCTTAGGAGGATAGAGAGGAAGGATATCCAACACTCAGTTATTTATCGCCACACCGACAGGAGCTAGCCTCTGCCCTCATGAACCTGGCATGGACCCTCAGTGCTCTGCCCTGATCTCTGCTATCTGCTGTTCCTTTCCCATGGCACACGCAGATATGAAATATCAGCTGTTTGCAGAATGTGTCCCACCCAGTAGAAGCAGGACCCAGCCACAGGGATTAGGACACAAACACTCCCATGGGTGTGCTCCTAATAGCCCACTCTGTTAGGAAGGTAACAGTCTTAATAAGGTCAGCTCCAGGGAGAGGAAAAGATGCTCACTTGATCATGAGCATCATGTGGAACGAAAGCAGACAGTCGCCCTGCCACCCCTCTTTGCCCTACCACTATACCCTCCCCTCTCACCCCCACTGAGGCCCAGCTGCCAGGTGCCATTTGCTTCAGAAGATATGCCCCCCCATCCCCAATCCCCAGCTGTGGTTCTTCCAGCTGCTTCTTTTCCAACAGTTCAAGGAAAGGATGCCTCAATGGGCCTGGGTTCTCCTTTGAGGGGTTGTAGTAATTAAGGTAATAGATGCTACCCAAGAGAACACCTGCCTCCTCCAAGGAAATGGCAAGGAGGAAACTATCATCTGTCCAGCTCTGATGCGGATGAGGCCGCCTATCAACACGGCCTGAGTCTCCCTGGCTCTGTCTGACATACAAGACACAGAAGGAAGATCTGTTCTATCCTTGCCCCTTCAAAGCACCCGAGCTTGGGAGAAGCCCAAATCCCCCATATCCACACCCCGACTTTCTTCCTGCTTCTCCAATCCAGGGATGCCAGCCCATGCGGTTTGCTGCCAGCTCAACAACTGAAGGGTGGGGCTGCAGGTACACTCACCTGCCTGCAGATCATCCTTCCTGGCTGCAAAGCCATTTAGCCAAGGGTTCTGACATTCTTATTTTGGGCCACACCTGTTCCTTGGTTCATACTTAAGGAGGCCAAAAACACTTTATAAAAGATAAACATCAACACTTCCACATCTTCCAACAGAAACCTCTGACCATGCAAGCTACGACATGCCCATATGTTCCCGGGAAAAACTGAGCACACGGCCTCATACGAGAAGCACTCCCTGTTACCACCTGCTCCCAGGGCCAAGTGAGACCCCTGGCATGGCTACCCTCTACTCCTGACAGCCCTAAAGGCAAAGATGTGCTTGCTGAGCTAGTACAGGAAAACCTATAAGAAAACACTCAAAAAATCAACATCCTGACTTTGGTTGCTATTCCATCTTCGTCCTCCAGAATTCACCTCCAGCTAATGTACTAAACATGTCTACTCAAATACAGAAAACACAGCACTGGAGAGAAAATGTAGTTCAGATTACACCTAACTCCACTCTGATACACAAACACCCATAAAAGAACTTTAAATGTATAGGTTCTTTCTTCCTCAGGTAGGAAAAAAAAAAAAAAACCTTCCTGGGGACTTCCCTGGTGGCACAGTGATTAAGAATTCGCCTGCCAATGCAGGCGACACGGGTTCAATTCCTGGTCCGGGAAGATCCCACATGCCGTGGAACAACTAAGCCCATGTGTCACAACTACTGAGCCTGAGCTCTAGAACCCACGTGCCACAACTACTGAGCCCACATGCCACAATTACTGAAGTCCACGCGCCTAGAGCCGGTGCTCCGCAACAAGAGAAGCCACCACAATGAGAAGCCCGCGCACCGCAACGAAGAGTAGCCCCCACCCGTCACAACTACAGAAAGCCCACACGCAGCAATGAAGACCCGACGCAGCCAAAAATAAATAAATATATACATACATACATACATTTATTAAAAAAAAAAACCTTTCTCAATAACAACATAAGCTAAAATTTGGGTACCCCTTTTTTGTATCAGGCACTATTCTAAGCACTTGATCCCCATACCCATCCCATATATGAGTTAGGTACTAGTATCGCATCCATTTTACACATGGGGAAACTGAGCCCCAGAGCAGTTAAGTAACTTGCTCTAGGTAACACAGCTGCCAGGTTGCAAATACAGTGTGGCTCCAGAGTCCATGTTCTTGGCCACTGAGCTACACTGCTCGAGAAGCCAACCACAGCCCAAGGGGTCTTTCCTCACACGAGCAAAAGTGAGCCAGTAGCTGGTTCAACAACACTGAGCCCCGACATACAGAAAAGGGGAGACAGTGACTCCTCCTACAGAATGAAGGTAGTGGCAGAGCCCCCATGCACAATCAGTGCCACAATAGGGCAGTGCAGGGAGGCTGAGCTCCAAATGAAGGCTTCTAGCCCAAGGCAGGTTGCAGGCCAGGGGGACCTGACTCGGCACTGGTTCCAAAACACACTTGGCTTACTGAAGCTACTTCACTGAGGCAAAGCACAGGGAAATGCAGGAATGGCCTGCTCCCATAGCCCAAGGGCATCTGTGCTCACTCTGGGAGAGCTGCTATAAAAAGATGTGGTCCAGCCCCAAGAAGTTCACAACCGAGCAAGGATACAGTTGGGTAAATGTGAAAGAATCACATGGGGCAGGGTGGCAAGTGTCATCAGAGACATGATCAGGGCTGAAGGGGTCAGGCAAGACTGCACGAGGGGTCACAAGCAAGAAGGACACTTCCAGGGCAAGAAGGACATCTGTCAAGGGGCAGAGCAGGAAATGTCTGCAGGATGTTTGGGGTCCCACACAGACATGCTGGTGTGCAGCATGTGTGGAGGGCAGAGGTGGCAGAAAAGGCTGAGCAGGGCCCACAGCACCTGTGTCCTGTGGGCAGAGGGGTCAGAGGTCCAAAGCAGGCAAGGGGCAGAGTGTACAAAGGGAATGGAGAGCAGAGGCCTGAGGTAAAGAGATTAATCAGGAGGCCATGGAAATAGCCCAATGGAGAAGCTGTAGAGGCTGGAGGCCCAATGGAGTAGGGATAGAGAAGGGGGCCAAATTAAAGAGATGCTTGGGAAGCAGCAGAACCATGGGATGAGAGAAAGGGAGGGCATGACAGTTACTCTGAGGTCTCCCACTTATGGGCCAAGGCGGACAGTGGCTGTCAACAGAGACAGGGAACACACGAGGATCTGGTTTTTGCAGGAAGGTAACCTCATTTTGGGGCAAGCGGGTTCACTGTCTATTGGACCTTAAGCAAAACACTGGGGTTTCTGGAGGCATGATCTGCTCAAAGACAGAGTGGAGACAGAGGAGTAAGTTCTGTGCTCTTGCCTGGAGGGCTCTTCAGCTGCCCCTTAACTGCACTTACAGGGCCTGGCAAAGCACAATCAACCATTCATAGGCAACAGAGAGTCTGCTGAGTTCCTCAAGGAAGGTGAGAACTGCCTCCACTACCTCCATACCCACTTCACCCAGCAACTTTAAGTTCTAATCAAGCCACAACTACTGAGCCCGCGTGCTGCAACTACTGAAGCCCGCGCACTTAGAGCCCGTGCTCCACAACAAGAGAAGCCACTGCGATGAGAAGCCTGCGCACCGCAACGAAGAGCAGCCCCCGCTTGCTGCAACTAGAGGAAGCTTGCATGCCACAACTAAAGATCCCGCATGCCACAACAAAGATCCCACACATGGCAACGAAGATCTCACGTGCCTCAACTAAGACCTGGCTCAGCCAAATAAATAAATAAATAAATAAAATTTTAAAAAATTAACTCAAAATGGATCAAAAACCTAAATAGAAGAGTAAAATGGGAATTCCCTGGCAGTCCAGTGGTTAGGACTCCCCACTTCCACTGCACGGGGAACAGGTTCGATTCCTGATCAGGAAACTAAGATCCCACATGCCATGTGGTGTGGCCAAAAAAAAAAAAAAAAGAGTAAAATTATGAACCTCTTAGAAGAAAACATATTTAAAATTCACGACCTTGGATTTGGCAAAGGATTCTTAGATATGATACCAAAAGCATGAGCAACAAAAGAAAGAAATAGATAAACTGGACTTCATCAAAATTAAAAACTTTTGTGCTTCAAAAGATATCAAGAAAAGACAACCTGGGACTTCCCTGGCAGTCCAGTGGTTAAGAATCTGCGCTTCCACTGCAGGGGGCACGGGTTCGATCCCTGGTTGAGGAACTAAGATCCCACATGCCTCAGTGTGGCCGAAAAAAATAAATAAATAAAAGAAAAGAAAAGACAACCTAATACACACACACACACACACACACACACACACACACACAAAATGGAATACTACTCAGCCATAAAAAACAACGAAATAATGCCATTTGCAGCAACATGGATGGACCTAGAGATTATCATACTAAGTGAAGTCAGAAAAAGAAAGACAAATACCATATGATACCATGTATATGTGAAATCTAAAATATGATACAAATGAATTTATTTACAAAACAGAAACAGAGTCACAGACATAAAGAACAAACTTACGGTTACCAAAGGGGAAAGGGGGGGTAAGGGGAGGGATAAATTAGGACTTTGGGATTAGCAGATACAAACTACTATATATAAAATAGATAAACAACAAGGTCCTACTATATAGCACAGGGAACTATATTCAATAGCCTAAAATAAACCATAATAGAAAAGATATGAAAAAAGAAAAAAAAAGTCAACCTAAAGAATAGGGGATGGTGGTGTGATGAATTGGGCGATTGGGATTGACATGTATACAACTGATAACTAATAAGAACCTGCTGTATAAAAAAATTTAAAAATTATTAAAAAAAAAGAATAGGGGAAAAGATTTGCAAATCATATAACTGACAAGAAACTTGTATCCTGAACATATAAAGAACTCTTACAACTCAATAATAAAAAGATAAATAACCCAATTTAAAAATAGGCAAGCCACGCAGCATGACCAAAAAAAAAAAAGCAGAAGATATTAATAGACATTTCTCCAAGGAAGATAGACAAATGGTCAATAAGCACATGAAAAGAGGCTTGATATTATTAGTCATCAGGGAAATGAAATGAAAACCACAATGAAATACCACTTCACACCCACTAGGATGACTATAATCAAAAAGTCAGATAATAACAAGTGTTGGCAAAGATATGGAGAAATCAACCCTCATACACTGCTAGTGGGAATGTAAAATGGGGCAGCCACTATGGAAAACAGTCTGGCAGTTCCTCAAATGACTAAACAGTGTTACCATATGACCGAGCATTTCTACTCCTAGGTATACAGTCAAGAGAAATGAAAACACATGTCTACAAAAAAACTTGTACACAAATGTTTATAGCAGCATCAATCGTAACAGCCAAAAGGTGGAAACAATCCAAATGACCATCAACAGATGCATGGATAAGCAAAATGTGATATATCCATACAAAAGAATAATATTCTGCCATAAGAAGGAATGAAGCTCTGAAACATGCTACAGCATAGACGAACCTCGAAAACATTATGCTAACTGAAAGAAGCCAGTCACAAAGGGCCACATATTATATGACTCTACTGATATGAAATCTCCAGAATAGGAAAATCCGTGGAGACAGAAAGTAGATTAGTGGTTCCAGGGGCTAGAAGAAGGGAAAGTCCAGGAATGACTATTAATGGGTATGGAGTTTTTCTCTAGGATGATGAAAATAATCTGGAATTAGACTGTAGTGATGGTAGCACAACTTTGTAACTATATTAAAACCACGGAATTGTACACTTTAAAGGAGTGAATTTTATGGTATGTTAATTATATCTCAATTTTAAAATATGTATGAAACGGACTTACTTCCCTAGTGGTCCAGTGGGTAAGACTCCACGCTCCCAATGCAGGGGGCCTGGGTTCGATCCCTGGTCGGGTAACTAGATCCTGCATGCATGTCGCAACTAAGAGTCTGCATGCCGCAACTAAGAAGGCTGCATGCCACATCGAAGATCCCATGTGCTGCAACTAACAACCGGCGCACCCAAAATAAATAAATAAATAAATAAATAAATAAATAAATATTTAAAAAAAAGAAAGCAACAGATTGATAACAGTGATTGTTCTTTTTTTAATAAATAACAAAATGGATTCAATTAATCTAAAAGATCAGTCACAAAGATGCTTTTAGGTTTCAGTAATATTAATATAGTCATTTTCCTATACATTAAGAGAACCAGATGGCCAAAGCAGAATATACTAAAAGCAATGCCACAAGAAAAAGCTGCTACTTGAACAAGCTAACAAGAGAGGAAGAGGACACCAAAAAATGTCCTCCCCAAAAGACCAACTGGCCCTGATGGATTCACTGATAAATTAATCTACCACCTCCTGAAGTTCCCTGACATGCCTGAGCTCTCACAGTTCCTACTACCCAGGAGCCCCAGCCCAGCCTTGACCCCTTCTAGAAGGCCTCTTTTAAACTAGTTCACTCCTGAACTAGCAAATATGATCACATCTTGCCTCTGCTGAAAACACTCCTGAAACTCAGCCATAAAAAAGAACAAAATAATGCCGTTTGCAGCAACATGAGTGAACCTAGAGACTGTCATACTGAGTGAAGTAAGTCAGACACAGAAAGACAAATATATGATATCACTTATATGTGGAATCTAAAAAAAAGGGTACAAATGAACTTATTTACAAAACGGAAGTAGAGTCACGGATGTAGAAAACAAACTTATGGTTACCAGGGGATATGGCGGGGGAGGGATAAATTGGAAGATTGGAACTGACATATACACACTACTATATATAAAATAGATAACTAATAAGAATCTGCTGTATAGCACAGGGAACTCTACTCAATAGTCTGTAATGGTCTATATGGGAAAAGAATCTTAAAAAAAAAAAAAAAGAGAGGCTATATGTGCATGTATAACTGATTTACTTTGCTGTACACCTGAAACTAACACCACATTGTAAATCAACTATACTTCAATAAAAATTAAAAACAACAAACACTCCTGCAGTTCCCACTGCTTATATATACAGAAGTCCAGGCCCCTTGCCATAGTACACAAGACTCTTCCCTCAACTGGTTCATCCTGACTGTTCCCAGGAAGCCATCCCATCACAGCAGACAACTTATGGATCCACTCTCAGGCCCTATAGTATCACTGCCCAAAACCATCGGGCAAACTCCTATTTGCCCCTAAATGCCAGGCTGAAACACCACTTCACAGTGCTGTGGTGCAGTAACCACCCCTACAGCTACCCTCCACTAAATACACCTGTATCTATAAAGGAGATACATCAACCCTCAAACATCTCATCTGGAGTTAACACCAAAGTCTCAAATTCTAGACACAGCTAAGGTCACTACCATCACTCCCCTCCCACCAACCATACATCCAAACAGTCCAAATAGCTTTCACCTCAACCAATGACCTCTTAGAAATCAGAAGCAACTGGCAGAAAGGCTTTAGCTGTTATCATCCTCCACCTCTCACCTCACTACCAAAATACATGCAAGTAGTTTCAGGTCTAACTGTTTATGAATGATGATACTTTTGGTTTTGGAGAATGTTATGCTCATCATACACACACACATGCGTGCACGTGCGCGCACACACACACGCACACACACACACAAAGTGACCCCAGGAAATGGAAAGCACCAAAGGGGATCCTGATCTTCCAAACCCAGTGCTGGGAGGAACAGTGGCAGGCCCCCCCCCCCCATCATTCCTGAGAGGAGTGTCTCACCACTATCCCTACATCTGTCCTGTGCTAGGTCTGTGCAGCCATTCAACCAGCCCTGTATCCGGGAAAGCCAGAGGCATCCACCATTCCTAGGGAGAATCCCTATCTAGATGTAACCTGATTCCTACTTTCCACCTTAAGGAATAATCAGGGAGATGATCAGATATGGCAGGAAGGAAAACCCGCAGGAGCTGGCAGGCAGAGTGAAAATGAAGACAGGTACAATATCCACAGAACACTGAGGCTCCTTTCTCTTGCCCAAAGAGAGATGCACCAGTGAGGATGTAAAAAAGGTGCTAGCTTTCCTGATGTGTTAGTGCAGGAACTAACACCTTATCCACTGTCCCCAAGCCCCTTCTCCCTACAGGGCCACCCCCTGTGCCCAGGCAGGGTCCGACTTCACAACAATGTTACATTAACAATGTCAAAGCACAAGACCCGCAGCTCACCTCTAAGCAGCCCAGAGGAGTCAAAAGACCCATCTTAAGACCAAGGCAAACAGACTAAGACAGCTCCACATGGCTCTATCTCAAACAGTTTCAGGTCAATTTAGGCAGACCTTGAACTCCTCCTACCTCACCTGCTCCACACCATGGATCCCAAACCCAGTGGCCAGGCGAAAACGATTCTTACTAAAGAAGGATGAGTGTGTGGAACTCAGAATATCATGCACATGGTAAAAGACTGCATTCCAAGACCAGCTAAAAGACAGGCATGAGGGCTTTTTGATGCAGGGGCATTTGCTTTTGGTTATTTTATTTTAATTTTATTTATATTTTTAAAACAGGTAATATATTCACAAGAAAGAAAATGTGAAAGCTTCAAAAGTGAAAAATTTCCTTCCCAGTCCTATCCCCAGCCACCCTGTCCCAAGGGACAGCCAATATTACAAGTTTTTCTTAGCTTTCCAAAGATATTCTATGCGTGTACAAGCAGATACGGATATATTCATTTTCCCTCATTTTTTTTAACATTTGGTAGCATAATGTATATTGTTCTATGCCTTATATTTTTCACTTAGTGATACATCCCAGAGATTACTCCAAAACAGTACTTGAAGAGCCGCCTCATTTTTTTCATGGCTGCATAGTATTCTTTTACATAGATTAACAAAAATTCATTTAACCAATGTTCAGAGTTGCTTAAAGTGCCACCCAATAACAGATTATAGTAGTTACTTTTGTATAACGAACCTATAAAAGCCTCTTTTCTCTGCCACCAAAGCCGTGCAAAAGTTCAAAGAGCACATTTACTGCAAAAAAAAGATTTAGGAATCAGTTTACCTTTGATGGGAAATTATTTTTCTAAGCTCCCTGTTCACAAAGAGACAGAGCTATGAACACTGTAGATCTAGTCAGCTAAGGCCAAGGCTTGAATAACAAAGATCACAGCTGCACGCTACACAAAGAGGCCAAACATGCCACACACATTCTGATTAATAACTAAAGGACAGTTTTTGCTCAGATCAAAGCCAAATTTTTTTTAAAAGTCAGGTTCCTGGCAATTAGTTGAATCCTGAGCAGGTCTAGATTTCAAGTACTTGAAATTAGTCAATGACAAAAAAACCTGATTGATATTAAACATAGATTGGGAAAGACATACGGTTTAAGTGCTATTCGCTCTTTGGAAAAAGCCAGCTGCCTTCTCTGTGTCAGAGGCCAAAAAGTAGAGAGGGCCCGGGCAAAAACACAAGGACTTTTCCTGCCTCCGTGACAGTGTCAGGACAGCTTGCACCGTGCCACTTACACCACTCAAGGGACAAATGGACTTAGGACCATATTCTAGAACCCACCAGCTTCTGGTAGAGGCTTTTGTCCCCTCAACTGCGCCTAGCCCAGGACTGGGCATGAACTGCTGGGCAGAAAACAGCTGAAAGGGTGCCTGGGTGGTAGAGGAGGCCCACCTGCAGGGTCCAGAGCCTTCCACAAATCTGAGGTTGCTGACTGTAAATCTAAGTCTCACGCGCATCCTCCTGTTTATTAAGAAACTGCCTCAACTGTCTTCCACATGGAGGTCACTTAAAGACTTTGGTCATTAACATGGTAAAGTAAAAAAGGAACCAACGCTGGTGGCAGCCTTCCTCTCCATATATGCCAGAGTCCCATGCTGGTAAGCAAAGGCCAATAGCAGTGAGGGCTACTGAGGTGTATTCCCACTGGGAGCAAGCTCAGGTCACTTGGTTTTGACTGTAAACAGTTCAAATTCCATGAAGGACAATCACTTGCCAATTAATTTTTGGAATGGAAGCCCACACCAGCCCGGCCCAATGGCCACCTTTCAGGATCCTCCACCCAATGGCCTGGCTTAGCAAGTAGGCAGCCAGCAAACAAAGTCCTCTCCAGCTTGTTGGCTGCCACCATGACTCCCATCACAGAATGGATCAAGAGAGCAGAAAAATGTTCTCTTAGCCAATGACTCACCAGGAAGTCTGTTCATGTTGACGCCTTGAGCTGAGAGTCCTATTCCCATGTACCTTTGAAAAAGCATACATATAAAAATTCTGGTTAGCAAATGATTATGCATCTCCCTTCTCAAATATTTCTTGGTAAAAGACAGAAAAACAGGAAAAGCAATGAATGTAGAGACTCTTTTAACAAACTAGTGGTTCTTGGAGAACCTTTACATTTTGATTTTCTAATGGAAATCTCTCAATGCCTTAAGCAGCTGGAGAAACAGGAGGTAGTGTCTGTAACCAGGAACCACTGGCTTCAGTTTCAGAGGAAAGTTTCCTGGAGTCACTGCTTCCAGTCTCTTGGTTTCTGGCTCCAGCTAAGGTGGCGGAATCTACTCCCAAGAAGTGCCTAAAGTAACTAGTTCAATCCTAGGTAGTGTTTGGCAGAATAATGCAAGATCAAGCCCAAAGGGACAAGTCACTCTTCAGCAAAGACCAAAACATGGAAGAAGTAAAGCCAGCTGGATCCATATAGGATCGTAAAGACCCCTCACACAGGGCTTCTTCTCTGGGGTCTCCAAATTCATTACCCTTGCCCTATACATTCACCACTGGCCTCCTCAGTCATCCAAAGCTGAAGGTGGTGGTGTGTGAGGCCCCAGAGACCCACCCCGTACCCTTCCCACCCAGGTACCTAAACAATTTAGGCAGCTACAGCCAGGTGGGACCCATGCTGGGCAACTCTGTCAAAGATATCTCAGTGGCACTCATGAGAGGGCAGGTCA
The DNA here is from genome assembly GCF_028564815.1 of Eubalaena glacialis. NCBI lineage: Eukaryota > Metazoa > Chordata > Mammalia > Artiodactyla > Balaenidae > Eubalaena > Eubalaena glacialis. The sequence continues at coordinate 19,126,948 of NC_083733.1, read as the reverse complement.
GAAAAGGAAATGAACAGGGTTTTTTTCGTCTAAATATTTGTAGTGTACAAAGAAACAGTGAGGTATTTCCCCAAGAACTTAGAAATAAGAGAAACAAGTCACCACTATCTAAGTGTAAAATAGTAGAAACGCACACATGATGCCTGAATTAACCACATACGAGCATCAAGAGGTAGTTGAGAAGCTCACAATATTGAAAACACCAACCAAGACGGCTAAGGGGTAACTTTACGGTTGCATTAACAATGTGAATAAGGACTTCCCTCGTGGCGCAGTGGTTAAGAATCCGCCTGCCAATGCAGGGGACACGGGTTCGATCCCTGGTCCGGGAAGATCCCACATGCTGCGGAGCATCTAAGCCCATGTGCCACAACTACTGAGCCTGCGCTCTAGAGCCCACACGCTGCAACTACTGAAGCCCGCGCGTTCTAGGGCTGTGTGCCACAACTACTGAGCCCGCGTGTTGCAACTACTGAAGCCCACGCGCCTAGAGCCTGTGCTTCGCAACAAGAGAAGCCACCGCAATGAGAAGCCCGTGCACGGCAAAGAAGAGTAGCCCCCGCTCGCCGCAACTAGAGAAAGCCCATGTGCAGCAACGAAGACCCAATGCAGCCAAAAATAAATAAATAAGTAAATAAAAACAATGTGAATGAGCTTAATGCCACTGAACTGTTCACTTAAAAATAGTTAAAATGATAAAATTTATGTGATGTATATTTTACCACAATAAAAAATGTTTTTTTAAAAAAGCTATTACAGGGGGTTGCCTTATTTTGACCATTTCCAAGCAGCTTACATTTACATTCTAATTGTTCCCTGTTGTAATTCTGCAAGAAACCATTTTACATACATTTCCCCACCTTGGGCCATTCTTTTTCTCTCCTGGCATGTTCCATGCACCTTATGTACCTGTTTCCTAACACTACCAGAGCCCCCACAACGTGGTGCTCCTGAAGCTGCGAGCCTTCCACCTGCAGCAAATGCCCCTTTGCCCTTCTCTGGCCAGCTGCACCACTGGGTGTTGGAGAGCAGGGAGGAAGGCTCTGACCCACCCATTTTCCCCTGAAACCAGCTACCCCCCATCTTGCTGGGCAGGACCCAGGAAAAGACAGCGATCAACACAGGGCGTCGGGCCGAATAACTGGCCTGCAGGGGTTAGGGGAAAGGGGAGGGAAGGGAAAGGAGAAAAGGGAAAGGAACAGCACTTCAAAGAATGACTCCCATGGTTCAAAAGACTCTCAAACTGCCTGCTACCTCCTGTCAGGAGGGGACCTTCAAGGACCATCAGGAGCAGAAGCTGTGTAAGCCTGCTGGCAGGATTCCCATTAGACTAAAACCTGCACATTTGCCCAGAAAAACAGCAGCCCAAATAATCAGCTTCCTTACTTTACGTGGAAGATGCTGCCAAAAGTTGGTCTCCATTCCCTTTACACCACGGCTGACCAAGCAGCAAATTACCCCAACTGCCTCGAAGTCATCAATCAACATATGCAAATGCAACATAGCCAGGAGTTTTCCTGACTTGGATGCCAGGCCACTTATCCTGCCCTGTTTAGAGGGGCCTGGCCTCTGCCCAACACCACATGTGATCCCATCCCTGGCATACAGGTTCCCTGACACTAAGATGAGGGCTTGTGTTTGAAGCACATGTGCTTCCTGGGTGACCCCCAACTGCTTAAGGTTACTGCAAATAGGGGAGGTCAAGGGTCATCCAGGAAGAGTATGCTTGGCCACCAGCAACAGAGCTCTGGTTCCACAACTTCCCATGGGAACAGGGAACTACTAAGGCACATGCACTCAAACACAAGTTGCTTATGTCTCTCCACAGGGGAAATCTCTTCCACCTCCAGCAGCTAGCCTTCAACACCTCCCTATAGACTCTGCCCCACAGGTGGGACAGTTTTTACCAGTGGATGGCCTGGGAGCCTCTGTACAAACCCCAGGGCCAACTTGAGAACCTGAGTAGATAAGCTAAGGGTAGAGCACACAGAGGAGAGCAATACCCACACTTGGATGTCATGCCCCCGTGAGTGTCAATGACACAGGGAGCAGCCCCACAGAAGCCTAAGTTGCATGTTCATATGAGGTCAAGCTAAGTCAGTGTTCAAAGGGAATGAGTCCCAATTTTTCAAACACTGGGTGATATTAAGTCTTTTCCAAAAGTATGATGTTCTAAAATTACAAAAAGATGCAGCCTTCCAGCAAGCCTTCATACACTTAAAAACTGTTAACCAACCAGTCTAAGATCAGCAAAGAGTGGAAAAAAAACTATAAGGACACTGTGAATATACTAAAAAAACAGTGAGTCGTACACTATGAGTGAATTATATGGTATATTCAATTACTTCTCAAAAACACTTAACAGGGCTTCCCTAGTGGCTCAGTGGTTAAGAATCTGCCTGCCAATACAGGGGACACAGGTTCGAGCCCTGGTCTGGGAAGATCCCAGATGACGCAGAGCAACTAAACCCGTGCGCTACAACTACTGAGCCTGAGCTCTAGAGCCCGCCAGCCACAATTACTGAAGTCTGTGCTCCTAGAGCCCGTGCTCCGTAACAAGAGAAGCCACCACAATGAGAAGCCCGCACACCGCAACAAAGAGTAGTCCCCACTCACAGCAACTAAAGAAAGCCTGCGTGCAGCAATGAAGACCCAACGCAGCCAAAAATAAATAAATAAATAAATAAATTTATTTTTAAAAAAAAAACACTTAACAAACTAGGCATAAAAGGAAACTATCTCAACATAATAAAAGGCCTTATATGAGAAACCCACAGCTAACATCATATCCAATGGTGAAAGAATGAGAACTTTTCCTCTAAAATCAGGAACAGGACAAAGATGTTTGCTTTCGCCACTTCTATTCAACAGAGTATTAGAAATTCTAGCCAAAGCAAGTAGACAAGAAAAAGAAATAAAAGGTATCCAAATTGGAAAGGAGTAGGTAAAACTATCTCTGTTCACAGATGACATGATACTATGTGTAGAAATCCTATATTCCACAAAAAACTGTTAGTACTAACAAACAAATTCAGCAAAGTCACAGGATACAAAATCAACACACAAAAAGCAGTCATGTTTCAACATAAACACTGAACAATCGAAAAAAGAAATCAAGAAAATAATTCCATTCACAATAGCATCAAAAAGAATAAAATACTTAGGAATTAACTTTACCAAGAAGGCAAAAAGCTTGTACACTAAAAACTAAAATGTTGCTGAAATTTTAGAAGACAGAAATAGGAAATTCCCTGGCAATCCAGTGGTTAGGACCCAGGGCTTTCACTGTTGGGGCCCGGGGTTCGATCCCTGGTCAGGGAACTAAGAACCAGCAAGCCATGTGGCACAGCCAATCAATCAATCAATCAATCAATCAATCAATAAAATTTTATAAATAAATAAATAAATTTTAAAAAAGACACAGGGACTTCCCTGGTGGTCCAGTGGCTAAGACTCCACGCTCCCAATGCAGGGGGCCTGGGTTCAGTCCGTGGTCAGGGAACTAGATCCCACATGCTGCAAATAAGACCCGGCACAGCCAAATAAATAAATAAAATATTTAAATAAATAAGTAAAAAGAAACAAATAAATGGAAAGACATCTGTGTTCATGGATTGGAAGACAATATTGTTAAGATGTCAATACTACCCAAAGCAATATACAGAATCAACGCCATCCATTTGGGAAAAGAAAAGTTGGGGACTTCCCTGGTGGTGTAGTAGTTAAGAATCCGCCTGCCAATTCAGGGGACACAGGTTCGATCCCTGGTCCGGGAAGATCCCACATGCTGCAGAGCAACTAAGCCCATACGCCACAACCACTGAGCCTGTGCTCTGGAGCCCACGAGCCACAACTACTGAGCCCACGCACCACAACTACTGAAGCCCACGCAACTAGAGCCCATGTTCTGCAATAAGAGAAGCCACCGTAATGAGAAGCCCGTGTACCACAACGAAGAGTAGGCCCCACTCGCCGCAACTAGAGAAAGCCCACGCACAGCAACAAAGACCTAATGCAGCCAAAAAAACAAATAAAAATAAAATAAAATTAAGAACCCAGAAATAAACTCTCCTATATGTGGTCAACTGATTTCAATAAAGATGCCAAGACGATTCGATGGGAAAGTGATAGTCTTTTCAACAAATGGGACATCAGGATATCCAAACAGATACACAACTGGTGCTGGGACAACTGGATATCCACATGCAGAAGAATGAAGTTGGGGCTTCCCTGGTGGCGCAGTGGTTAAGAATGCGCCTGCCAAAGCAGGCGACACGGGTTCGAGCCCTAGTCCGGGAATATCCCACTTGCCGCAGAGCAACTAAGCCCATGCGCCACAACTAACCCTGCACTCTAGAGCCCACGGGCCACAACTACTGAATCCTGCGCACCTAGAGCCCGTGCTCCACAACAAGAGAAACCACCGCAATGAGAAGCCTGTGCACTGCAACGAAGAGTAGCCCCCGTTCGCCACAACTAGAGAAAGCCCTCGCACAGCAACGAAGACCCAACGCAGCCAAAAATAAATAAATTTATTAAAAAAAACAACAAAAAAAGAATGAAGTTGGACCCTTACCATACACCATATGCAAAATTAACTCAGAATGGATCAAAGACCTAAATGTAAAACCTAAAACTATAAAACTCTTTGAAGAAAACAGAGGAGAAAAGCTTTATGACATTGGAATTGGCAATGATTTCCTGGATTCTTTGGACACCCAAAGCACAGGCAACAAAAGAAAAAATAAACTGGACTACATCTAACTTTTTGTACATCAAAGGACTGTCAACACAGTGAAAAACAACCAAAGAAATGGGAAAAATATTTGCAAATAATATACCTGATAAGGGTTTAATAACCAGGATATATAAAGAACTCTTACAATCAAAAACAAAAAAACAAGCAACTCTATTAAAAATGGGCAACGGACTTGAATAAACAAGAGATACACATGGCCAATCACCACATGAAAAGACGCTCAGCATCACTAATTATTAGGAAATACACATCAAAACCACAATGAGATACCATTTCACACCCTTTAGTATGGTTATTATCAAAAAACCAGAAAATAACAAGTATTAGTGAGGATGTAGAGAAACTGAAACCCATGTGTATTAATGGTGCAGCCACTGTGGAAAACAGTATGGCAGTTAATTATATGGTAATTCAAACACAGAATTACCATAAGATCCAACAATTCCACTTCTGGGCATATACCCAAAAGAATTGAAAGCAGAATTCTAACAGATAATCTGGACACCCAAATTCATAGTGGCTTTATTCACAATCAGCTAAAGGTGTATTAAAAAGAAATAACAAGACCAAAATGGAGTCATCTGCCCCTAGGACAGCAAACCAAGACTTCACTGCACATCAACTATACCTCAATTAAAAAAAAAAATTAGGGCTTCCCTGGTGGCGCAGTGGTTAAGAATCCCCCTGCCAACGCAGGGGACACGGGTTCGAGCCCTGGTCTGGGAAGATTCCCACAGGCCGCAGAGCAACTAAGCCCGTGTGCCACAACTACTGAGCCTGCGCTCTAGAGCCCGCAAGCCACAACTACTGAAGCCTGTGCACCTAGAGCCCGTGCTGCGCAACAATAGAAGCCACGACAATGAGAAGCCCACACACTGCAACGAAGAGTAAGTAGCCCCCGCTCACCGCAACTAGAGAAAGTCCGCGCACAGCAACGAAGACCCAACACAGCCATAAATTAATTAATTAATTAATTTAAAAAAAATTAATTGCGCTTTGAACCTCTCTCAGGAATGTGACCTTTAAACAATCAATCTGAAATTTCCTGATTAGCACTAGTGAGGTAATCTGCATGATAAAACCCCACCATTCCCTTCCTGCAAAAGATGTCCTGCCTAAAACAATCCTTCCTTTTCTTTTGCTAATAACTTCCTTGCCCCACCCTCCTTCTGCCGATAAAAACCTTTCATTTTGTACAACCCCTTGGAAGGAGTATCTCTCTACTTGCTAGATGGGATGCTGCCCAATTCATGAACCGTTGAATAAAGCCAATTAAATCTTCAAATTCACTCAGTTGTATTTTTGTTTTTTAACGGGTAGAAAGTGTCTATTGATGAGTGGATAAACAGAATATGGTATTTACACACAATGGAATGTTATACAGCCTTAAAAAGGAAAGAAATTCGGACATATGCTACAACATGGATGAACCTTGAGGACACTATGCTAAATGAAATAAAATTCATAAAGACAGAAAGAACGGTGGTTGCCAGGGTCTAGGGGGAGGGGAGAATAGGGAGTTATTGTTTAATGGGTACAGAGTTTCAGTTCGGCAAGACGAAAAAAGTTCTGGAGACAGATGATGGTGATGGTTATACAACGTTAATGTACTTAAAGCCATTGAACTGTACACTTAAGAATGATTAAAATGGTAAATTTTATGTTATGTATTTATATTTTACCACAATAAAATAAATGAACACATATCAGAACAACTGTTTAAAAAAAAAAAGGTTCAAGCCCACTATCACCAATTATAACATTTGTTATTACATAAAGTATTTTCCTCTCTTCAAGCTTGGTCATTTAGGGTCCAGGGAGATAATATCTTTACCTGCCTTTTCCAAAGTGTCATCTCTAGCCAAAAACCCAGCATGTGAATATGAGTTTATTTGGTTCTGATACCTCCCAAAGATCAATCCCTCAACCCAAACATACAAGCACAAGAGATGGAGCCTAAGTCTGCAGGCTCCAACCCTACGTCTCATGCCACAGTGGGGAGAACAGATGCTGTGTCTGCTGCCCACCTCAGGATGCAGGGGCTATGGGCTGGAGCCCCCAGCCCTCAGAGGAAAAGCAAGAGTCAGTGCAGTGCTGGGCACATAATGGACATTCAACAAACGCCTAGGGTTCATCCATTCACAGGCTGGTAAAGAATTTTATCACCAAAGTCACAGGCTCTCTCTCCCAGCCACATTTCAATGGGAACCTCAGCTTCTAGCTGGTATGAGGTCATGACAGAGCTATGTGACAGATAAGTGAGCTCTGAACTCAGCCACAACATCCCCAGTACTATTCTCCCCTCTCGCTGACATTGGACTTCAGCACTGTGAAATTAAATGACTTAAAACCACAGAGCTAGTGACATAACAGGCACAAGGGAAGTTCACATCTCCATCTACTCACAAAAAATCTAGGTAAGACCTGAGGTTTCCTCTCAATCACCAATGAGGGGACTTCCCTGGTGGCACAGTGGTTAAGAATCCGCCTGCCAATGCAGAGGACATGGGTTCGAGCCCTGGTCCAGGAAGATCCCACATGCCGCGGAGCAACTAAGCCTATGCTCCACAACTACTGAGCCTGCGCTCTGGAGTCCGCGAGCCACAACTACTGAAGCCCACGTGCCTAGAGCCTGTGCTCCACAGCAAAAGAAGCCACCGCAATGAGAAACCCATGCACCGCAACGAAGAAGAGCCCCCACTCGCCGCAACTAGAGAAAGCCCGTGGGCAGCAACGAAGACCCAACACATCCAAAAATAAATACATAAATAAATAAATTTATTAAAAAGAAAAATCACCAATGAGTAACACGTGTAGTGCCTTGCCAGGTCCTGGACTGATGCGGTCCCAGCTCTCCGATAGGCTGCCATGAATGAGGCAAAACAATAAGGAAAAAAAACCCAAACCCAAGTATGTTCACCTTTGGATCTAAGAAGCAGGAAGAATGACGTTAAGAAGTCACCCTGACACTGCCTCTCCTCCGTTGATCTCTGGTGGCACTTGAAAATGAATGGGTTGTTTGCTGCTGTTGGGTCCTTGCTAAAGTTGTAAAAACAGGTGTGATAAATGTCTCTTCATAGAGGCCTCTGTAGTCACCCATTCCACAAAGATCCTCTGTGCCTACTACAGCGCTGGGGACACAAGGGTGGATTCCCTGCCCTGGAACAGTTTCCAGTGCCAAGTCAGGGGTGGGCCAGAGAATCAGGGTGCAATGAGTGGGGGGTTCCCAGAGGAAGCGAAGGCTGAGCCAAGACCTAGTAAAGGAGATGAGGGGAAAAAAAAAAAAAAGGAGCTTGTTCCACATAGAAGCAACAGAATGTGCTGAGGCGTAGAGGCAAGAAAGCAGCCCCGTGGTCAAGGAAGTGAGAGGAGTTCAGTGTGGCTGGGTCACAGCTTGGGCAGACCTAAAAAGAGCCAAAGCTGGAGCCGGAAACAAGCTATTCACACACAGCCTGCATGCTAGCTTAAGGAGTTTGAACTTCAGGGGAGGTCAATGGGAAGCTGCAGAAAGGGTTTAGAAAGGGCGCAACTGATCAAACATCTGATATTTGAAAAATGGATTGAAGAGGCAAAACTAGAGGCTACCAAAATCATCCCAGTGGAAGATGACAAGGCTGGACAAGGACAGAAACAGTGGGATGGCAAGACGTGGAGAGAGCCAAGTGTTCTTTAGAATACGGTGAACTTACTGGGTGGGGGAGGAGCTGCCCAGGACACATCCCAACACAACCAGTCACCAAAGAAAGGGCAATTCTGAGACGTACCTGGAAAGTTTGGAGCCTAAGTGCCTGTCAGTAGCAGCCTTGCTCCAGCTCTGCTCCAAGCCTTTACACTGTGCACAAACAGCTGAACAGGAAACATACCTGTATCAGAGCAAATATATCGGACAAACCCAGATTCAAATCGCCTCTTCACCATGTGCCCAAGGGCACATCACTTGGCCTGTCAGAGTCTGCTTCCTCAGCGATCACCATGAATCCAGAGAGCCCTCAGGGCAGCCACTGAAATGAGTGGACAACCCCACTGTCCTCTAGTTCATGCACTGGAGGCTCTTCTAGTATTGGAATCTGGTAAAGGAAAGTAGGCCATCCTTGAAGGCCTGGATCTTGGGACATCTAAAAACAAATGCCTGTTTACATGGGACTGCCAAGGAGAAAGAAGGTGAACATTTGCTTCCTTCTTGGTAATGGGTCAGGCAATGCTAGGAACACTAACAGACACAGGCTGACACGGTCTCCTGGGAGGGACGCAACAAGGGCTCTCACTCCCCAAGCTGGCGACAGGCACAGACAGAGCTTAGTTCCCCACACTTCACATCTCCGCTAGGGCTTTCTTTTCAAGTAGCAGGATATATCTGAGAAGCTTGGGGGAACAGTTATTTACTCCATAAAATGACTGAAAGCAAGGTAAACCCATCTGATTTACTCCTTTCTTCTAATATGGTAGCAAAATAGAAAATAGCGTTTGTCGGAGAGGTGAAACAGCCAGTAAGTGTAGAGGGACAACAGATGAGCTCTCATGGCAGAGAGGCCATGAGTCGGCCTCTAACTTCTCAGTCTCTACTCTTCACCGCAAAAACCACAACATGGGCTAGAAGAGTGACTCCGCCTCTCTGTCAGGCTCCAGAGAGAAGAGGGCTGGGGCAGGATCTCCCAGAGAGCAGGAGAGAAGAGCAGCAGCAGTGGCCCTCAGCTGACCACACAGCCAGGTCCACCCTGAGGCAGCAGGTCCAAACTGGGGCCCTGGAAAATGACCAGCCTTGAGAATGGACTGGTCGTTTCTGGGGCCCCTGCTGCCCTCCACCCGCCTCTGCTGACTCTCCCACAAAAGCAACAGTCCGCTGAAACCACTGCAGTCACGCAGAGAGTTGCGAGCATGTTCCAATCAGCTTACATTCTTCTTTTTTCTCTTTAGTTTTCCATATTTTCTACAATTAACATAAATTACTTTGATAATCATAGAAAAATCATTTTCAAGAGCCAGCTGATGGCTGCATACTGAGGAGGTTGCTGGCTCTCACCCATCAGACTCTCCCTGGATTGTCCCAGGGCAACATTTCAATGCCAGAGAGACACAATGGGGGACCTGGGCTTCATGGTCAGCTCCTCAGTATACTCACTTCCCTGAGCCTTGACAGGAGGGCAGAATCTGCATCAGAAGAGCACACCTTCAGAAACAGCAAGAAATGGTCAAAATCCATGCTCAGTAGAGGAGCTGGGGCTCCTGGTTCATCCCAAGCATAACCCAGAGGAGACCCTCAGGAGACCCCCCTGAAGTGACACAGCCTCAGCACAGCTCTAATTGACTGGAGAGTCTTCCATGACCCAGGCAGGCCTGGGGGTAGACAGAGGACAGGACCTTAGAAAGCAGGCCTCTGGACTCTCACACCCTTCGAAGATGTACAGCAAGGCCTGGAGGGAGGAGACCACCCCTTTGCTGTAATCCCCCACCTGGTCCTCAGAGATAGTTTGGAGCGCTCCACGCAAGGAACCTCTTTGGCAACAAGTCTGACATTCCCTTCCTGCCTCCTGAAGAGAAGCACCTGAAGAGTTTTAAAGTGACAGGGACACTTTGCGGCAGGGCTCCAGAGACAACATCCCAGACTCTGAAGCCTGGTCTCAGACACTGCAGCCTAACTCAGGACTGTGGGTCTTTGATTTCACCCCACATCTCAGGTTCCCTATCAGAAGAAGAGAGGCTGGACTAAACGGGCTCCTAAGCGCCTTCCCAGCTCTGGCCTAGAGACTTCGGTTCTTGGCAGAATAATGTCTGGGTACTGTTGCAAATGTGCTGTACCCAGTTTCAAGCCCAAGATGGGGCAGACCCTGGAACAGCAATCAAAAAGTCATCAAGAAGACATCAAAAGAAAAGGAAATTATAGATCAATATACCTTCTGAAGAGAGATGCACAAATTCTCAACAAAACTATAGCAAACCAAATTCAACAACATTAAAAGGATTAATATCACGACCAAGTGAGATTTATGCCAGGAAATCAAGGGCAATTTAACATAAGAAAATCAATCAAGGCACTTCCCTGGTGGTGCAGTGGTTAAGAATCCGCCCGCCAATGCAGGGGACGTGGGTTCGAGCCCTGGTCCAAGAAGATCCCACGTGCTGTGGAGCAACTTAAGCCCATGCGCCACAACTACTGAGCCTGTGCTCTAGGGCCCGCAAGCCACAACTATTGAAGGCCACGTGCCCTAGAGCCCACACATCGCAACTACTGAGCCCATGCGTCACAACTACTGAAGCCAGTGTGCTCTAGGGCCCGCGTACCACAACTACTGAGCCCGTGTGCTGCAACTACTGAAGCCTGCGTGCCTAGAGCCCGTGCTACGCAACAAGAGAAGCCACTGTAATGAGAAACCCACATACTGCAACGAAGAGTAGCCCCCGCTCACTGCAACTAGAGAAAGCCCACACGTAGCAATGAAGACCCAATGCAGCCAAAAGAAAAAATAAAGAAAATCAATCAATATAATAAACCACATTAACAGAAAGAAGGAAAAAGAAAACCACATGATCATCTCAACTGACAGAAAAAGCATTTGAAAAATCCAGCATCCCTTCATGATAAAAACACTCAGAAAACTAGGAACAAAAGGGAACTTCCTCAACATGATAAAGGGCATTTATGAAAAACTCACAGCCAACATACCCAATGGTGAAAGATTGAAAGCTTTTACCCTAAGATGAGGAACAATACAAGGATGTCCACCTTGCACCACTGCTATTCAACACTGTACTGGAAGTTCTACTCAGACCGATTAGACAAGAAAAAGAAATAAAAGGCATAAAAATTGGAAAGGAATAAGTAAAACTATCTCTATTTGCAGATGACATGATCCTATATCTAGAAAATCCTATATATAGAAAGTCCCAAACAATACACAGAAAGCTTACTAGACCTAATAAACTAGCTAATAAATAGCAAAGTTGCAGGATGCAAAATCAACACACAAAAAGCAGTTTCAATATACTAACACTGAACAGTCAAAGGAGAAAATTAAGAAAACAATTCCATTTACAATAGCATCAAAACAAACAAACAAACAAACAAAAAAACCCTTAGGAATAAATTTAACCAAGGAGATGAAAGGTTTGTATACAAAAAATTATAAAACATTGCTAAAAGAAATTAAAGAAGACAAAAATAAATGGAAAGACATCCCATGTTCATGGACTGGAAAGCTTAATATTGTTAAGATGGAGAGTATTGTTAATATACTCTAAATTGATTTACAGATTCAACACAATCCCTACCAAAATTCCAACAGTCTTTTTTGTAGAAATGGAAAAGTCAGTCCTCAAAATCCATATGGACTTGCAAGGGATCCCAAGTAGCTAAAACAATCTTGAAGAAAGAACAAAGTTAAAGGATTCATACTTCCCAATTTCAAAACTTACTACAAAACTACAGTAATCAAAACAGTGTGGTACTGGCATAGGTAGACATATAGACTAGTGGAATAGAATTAAAAGCCCAGAAATAAATTTATACGGCTGAATTACTTTCAACAAGAATGCTAAGTCCATTCAATGGGTAAAGAATAGTCTCTTCAACAATTGGTGCTGGGACAACTGGATTTCTACTTCATACCTTATATAAAAATTAACTCAAAATGGATCAATGATCATAATGCAAGAGCTAAAACCATAAAACTCTTAGAAGATAACATAGGGGAAAAGATTCATGACATTGGTTTAGGCCATGGATTCTTAGATATGATACCAAAAGCATGAGCACCGAAAGAAAAAAATAGATGAACTGGACTTCATCAAAATTAAAACTTTTATGCATCAAAGGTCATTATCAAGAAAGTGAAAAGAGGGAATTCCCTGGTGGTACAGTGGTTAGGACTCCGTACTCCCACCGCAGGGGGCACGGGTTCGATCCCTGGTCAGGGAACTGAGAATCCACAAGCTGCCCAGCGAGGCAAAAAAAAAAAAAAAAAAAAAAAAAAAGTGAAAAGACAACCTAGAGAATGGGAGAAAATATTTCCAATTCATATATCCTATAAGGATCTACTATTCAAAATATATACAGAATTCCTACAACTCAACAACAAAAAGACAACTCAATTATAAAATAGCCAAAGGACTTGAATAGACATTTGTATCGCCAAAGAAGATATACAAATGGCCAATAAATACATGAAAAGATGCTCAACATTACTAGTCATTAGGAACTGCAAACCAAAACCAAAATGAGATACTAATTCACACCTAGGATGAGGAAGGAAGGGAGGGAGGAAGAAAGAAGGAAATAAGTTGTTGGTGAAGATGTAGAGAAATTAGAAACGTCACACATTGCTGGTGGGGATATAAAATTGTATAGCTGCTTTGGAAAATCGTTTGGTGATTCCTCAAAAAGTTAAACATGGAACAATCAAGCAATTCTTTTTTTTTTTTGGTCATACTATGGGGCTTGTAGGATCCTAGTTCCCTGACCAGGGATCTAACCTGGGCCCCCTGCAGTGGAAGCACAGAGCCCCAACCACTGGACCACCAGGGAATGCCAATCAAGCAATTCTTAAGTGTACATTCAAAAGAACTGAAAAGACGGTCACTTCCCTGGTGGCGCAGTGGTTAAGAATCTGCCTGCCAGTGCAGGGGACACGGGTTCAAACCCTGGTCCGGGAAGATCCCACATGCCACGGAGCAACTAAGCCCGCGTGCCCCAACTACTGAAGCCCGCGCACCTAGAGCCCGTGCTCCGCAGCAAGAGAAGCCACCGCAATTAGAAGCCCGCGCACCGCAACGAAGAGCAGCCCCCGCTCACCACAACTAGAGAAAGCCCGTGCACAGCAACAGAGACCCAACGCAGCCAAAAATAAATAATAAATTTATTTTTTTTAAATGGCTAAAATGGTACGTTTTATGTTATATTTATTTTATCATACACACACACACACACACACACACACACACACACACAGTGTCACCAAAAACACCCCTATGGCCCTGCAGGCCAGCATTAGCCTCATCTGGCTTTTCCGGACAAGACAAGTAAGGCTTGGCAGAGCTCAGTGGAAAGCATCAGAGTATCCTGGCCTCATGTCAGGGCCAGAAGAAAGAAGTCCCTCACCATAAGCACACAGCAGATGACAAGAGTGAAGAACACAGAACTAACTCTTTTTACTTTTCATCAATTTCTCCTTAGAGGGAAGGTGGATTTTATGGACTGGCAAGCCCGTAGACACTTTTAACAAATGTTACCAATGACTATGGGACCTGAACTTTTTTTTTTTTGGCCGTGCCACAAGGCTTGCGGGATCTTAGTTCCCCAACCAGGGATCCAACCCAGGCCCTGGCAGTGAAAGTGCCAAGTCCTAACCACTGGACCACCAGGGAATTGCCTGAACATTTTTAATTTAAGCTCCATCAACTGAATGTCTCCAGGCCCACAGAGCTCTGGTAGGAAGTGACAAAGAGGAGAGAAGAGACAAGCTCCTCAGCCTCAGGGCTGAGATGGCTCTCGGGGGCTGCAGGAAGGTAAGCTCTGCCGTCAAGCCTCTCAGGTCAAAGGGCCAGTCACCACTGCCCCGTCCCCTGCCTCAGACCCCCCAAGGAGCTACTGGAATCTCATCGGACAGTTTCCTCTTAACATCTAACACGTTAAGCCGCAGCTCGCAAGGCTGGCAATCTTGTCTCTGTCAGAACCTGCCCCAGATAAGAAATCAACAGCCTCCACAACAGAGGGGATCTCTGGGGTCGTGGTTACAAAACGGTCCCTGGGAGACATTTCAGGAGAAACACCAACTGACATTTAGCTCTGAAACGAGGGCTAATATTTGATGCTGGGGATTTTACTTCCTGGTCTGACGGGCCTGCTTAAAGCCACAGTCCTTCATGACACCAGCTACTGTGTACAAGCTGCTCCTCTAGCAACCACACCCCAACCCTGCCCCTCTACCAGGAAGCCACCCAGTCACCCACTGAGCCCAATTCTGTGCAGGCCCCCCCAACTGAGAGGAAGAGTATTACATGAACGGACCCAACCCGGTACCATCCAAGAAAGAGCAAGCCTGAAGGCAAAGGGACCATGAGACAGGATATGCTTGCAGGGAGGAAGGTGGTTCTGAATGTGTGTCTGGAGACTCTCATGCATACACTACCACTAGCACCATCAAAACACCCGGAGAGTCCACAAGACAGGAAGGGGTGGAACAGCCCCCATGGGTGGCCCTAGGCAGGTTATTCACAACCCTGCATTCTGGCTCCTTCCCTAAAGAATCTCCTGGGAAATTCAAGTACCAAGCCTTGAAAATTTCCAGAGCTTACCACATTCCAAAACCAAAGACACTGCCCTTAACTAGAGGGTATAACCAACTGGCACCCCACCTTAATGTGAGAGGGTTCCCACCAGACCCCACATCCCATAAGCTTTGGACCCTAACCTCTCTGGCCCTGTGTAATTATAAAGGTGGAGCAGAGCTCAGTGTGGACACAGCAAATGCTCTTAGGTACTCAGATATTACCCTTAACTCTCTAGTTACAGGTGTTCATCCAGAAACTGGCCTTGAGTTTGCTGGTTTGTAACTTAGCATCTTTCATTATTCTCAGCACGGGGTCTTACTCAAGTAACCTACCATTACATGGAAACTAAGTCCTAATGATTTTGAAAGCATCAAATTCCATGTAATAAACCCCTTCCTGCTTAAAATATCTGGACTCGTTTCTGTTTTCTGCACTAGTCTCAAATGATATAACATACATAATGGCAATAACCTGGATTTGTTTAAACCTGCATCTCTCTGTCCCTTCTGCTATCTATTGATATTTTTAAAATGTACACCATGTCAGGTGTTACAAGAGCGAATGTATTCCTTTACAGTTTAAAAAAAAATTATAGGTAAAATAAAAATACATTTTGGTTAAAAAAAAAAGGCAAAGCAAATGTAACTACCAATAAACTCCTCGCACAACAGTTGATATTAAAACAGAGCATTCTATAAAATAGCCCATGCCAATTTCAGACACATGGTTTTGTAGACCAGGTTATAACCAGTTCTGCTCAGCAAACCATCCCCTCTACTTCTTTCCTCTTGGTTCAGCTCTGCCTCGGCAATGTCCTCTAGAAGAGACAAGCTGAGCCCTTGGACCATCTGGGCACAACTGCCCTTCTCCTCTCTCCACCTCTTCTCATCTTAAATTGTCTCTGCCCTGAGGACCAGTAGGTTTTGTCTCATGATGCAACTCTGACAAAAAGACAGCAGCTGCCTGGTGCATTGTGCAGTGAGAAAACATCTGGGGCTCTGTCTGGACAAGAACGAATGCTGCTATCAATCCGTAACATTTGCCATGCAAGCTGAGTGGACAATGGGGGTATTTGAGCCTTGACACTTGTCATCCATAACTTAAACTTCCCTGAATCCCAGGCCATCTCTAAGGTCCAAGAGGTAGGAGAGGAAGAGAGTGTACAAGGAATGCTAAGACTTACCCCTCCCCCACTTCCCTACACAGTCCAGAGCATCTTTCACTGGCCCCTTCATGGCAGGGGGCTGGGTCCTGTTCCAGCACCAAGTCTCCTTGTCTCACTTCTAGCAAGAGTCACAACCTCACAATTCAATTACAACAGAACACCAAGGATCCTAGAGCTAGAAAGACATTTTATGTGGATTTTAAACAAAATTTCTAGGGAGGCAGAGGAACATCCTTGCATTTAGACACGGTGTCATCCACCCCTCTCCTAGTGATCAATCCCTTCCTTCTAACCTCTGACCACCCACTCTGGGCCCTTGATTCCCTCCCAATGGTCCCAGAATAGGATGGCACACAGTGCCTGCCATGCAGAGCTGCTGAGACCATCCTCCTGTGCTCCACTCTGATGAGCTCCTTGCTTCCCCTCTAACAGGGAATCTCCCTTACCTGGTGACTCATCTAGGGAAAAGACCAGGGAATTCCCTGGCGGTCCAGTGGTTAGGACTCTGCGCTTCCACCGCAGGGGGCCCGGGTTCGATCCCTGGTCGGAGAACTAAGATCCCGCAAGCTGCACGGTGCGGCCCCCAAAAAGAAAAGAAAAGACCAAACATTCCCGAGAACAAAAAATAAAGGGGGTGGGGTGGGGGAGGGGTAGGCGTGAAGTGAATTTTAGGAATTTCTCTAGAGGCTGATCCTTGACCAAGGAAGTCCCCATTTATGAAGAAAGAAGCCACACTCCTCACTCTCACCTCGAAGTTGGAGCCTGGGTGGTGACATACAGTGGGCAGGGAGGTCTCAGGGAAGCCCAGATGTGCTCAGGGCAGGAACAGGTCTTACCAGAAAAGAGGATGCCATGTGGACTCCAGCCCTCTCACTCTAGGCCAGAGCTGCACCTCAGTACACCCACCCAACTAGACCTGGGCTTTAACCCCCAATATAGGTAAGCAATACAACACTCCAAGCTGCTCCAGAGCCCCAATACACCACATCTCCAGAAACAGTGCAATGTGTTACTATGGAGAGATGCAGCCCAAAGCTCAGCATCTGCCCCTGAGGCCATGAGCACTGGGGGGGATGTCGGTGAGAACAGGGCACAATCACTGTTTGTACCTGCCTTGGGCAAAGACAGCACCTACTTCTCAGAGCTGGCAGGACAAGGCCTTCTCCAGGTCCACAGATGAGCACCAAATCTCTCAACAGCACTGTACAATGCACAGAGACTGGAGTGGGGGTCCCAGGGTGAGAGGCCAGCCACAGGCTGTCTCTAGACTGGAGGGCCTGCGCTCAAGTAGCTCTGCAAACCAGAAACATGGCAGGTGAGATCTTAATTGGGTGAGTGGATCTCTGAGTCTCCATGGAAAATCATGGACAATGTTGTCTTTCAGATGGGACTTAACAAAACCAGAGTACCAGAGAATACCAGCCACACACAGAGACCTTTCACCTCTGAGAAGCCACTCTGGCTACCAGTCTTCAACATCCTACCTATGTATCCCACCATACAGGAGAAAGGCCAACCAAGAGAGAAAAAAGACAAATGCTGTAGGAAAGCCATGCCCAGAGTCAAGGACCTAAAGTCACTGGCCCGGGGCTTCCCTGGTGGCGCAGTGGTTAAGAATCCGCCTGCCAATGCAGGGGACACAGGTTCGAGCCCTGGTCTGGGAAGATTCCACATGCCGCGGAGCAACGAAGCCCGTGTGCCACAACTACTGAGCCTGCGCTCTAGAGCTCGCGAGCCACAACTACTGAAGCCCACGCGCCTAGAGCCCGTGCTCTGCAACAAGAGAAGCCCGTGCAATGCAACAAAGAGTAGCCCCTGCTCGCCACAACTAGAGAAAGCCCACACGCAGCAACGAAGACCCAACGCAGCCAATGAATGAATGAATGAATGAATGGGTAAATAAATAAATAAATAAATAATAAATTCTTTTTAAAAAATAAATAAATAAAGCCACTGGCCCGCACCGGACAGGAATCTCAGCCAGAGGGGCCTGGCTGAACCAAACCAGCAGAGTTTCTTCTCCCCTATCCACTCTCAAAAGTGCAGGCAGGAGACTTCCCTGGTGGTCCAGTGGTTGAGACTCCGTGCTCCCAATGCAGGGGGCCTGGGTTCGATCCCTGGTCAGGGAACTGGATCTCACATGCCACTACTAAAGATCCCGCATGCCGCAATTGAGACCCCAAGCAGCCAAATAAATAAATAAATAAATAAATGTCAAAAGCGCAGGCTGATCCAAAGTCCTCGTATATTGCTACTGCCCTCAGGATAAGCCCAAGCTCTCTGGCCAAAGCACATAAGGTAATTCTGACCTGGCCCCTGCCTACCTCATGCTCTGTGTTCCACGTCTTTGATGCACTGTTCCTTTCGTCTCAAGCATCGCTTCTCACTTTGTCCATCTGGAACCCTCCAACCTATCCTTCCAGATTCAGCATCATCACCTCTTATATGAAGCTTTCCCCAGACTCTCAGGTACAGGAGGAAGTCCAACCCCTGGGCCACCCCTGGGTACAGCACACACCATGGATGGGCTTTTTCTACAACAGCCTATGAGGTCATATGCACAGGCCTATCTGCCTCCTCTCTAGATAGGCCTCAGGCCTGTGTTCCTGGGGCCCAGGTCTGGGCCTGGGACAAAACAATGGGTGCCTCGTTGTCATGTGGAGAATTAATGGATGAGCACATTACTGCCTGGCCAAAGGAAGCTGGCTGCAAGTGAAAGGAAAGGCAGACTGGCTGTGGCCAAAGGGCCACAAGGCCTGGGCCTGAGCACCAGATGCAGAGGAGAGGAGAGCGCCCGCATCCCACCCCCGCAGCTCCATCCAGTGCTCTAGCCCAGGCTTGCTGTTCTTGGGTAGAGCCACTCATCACATGTCAGGAGGCCACAACCGCCGCCGCCGCTGGGATGATGTTACAGTCTATTTTGAGGGTCACACTGGAGCATCTGTCAGCCTAGTCAGCCACACCCTCCATGTGTCATCACTAAGAGCTGGAGACACCCAAAGGTCCATGAACTCTGCCTGAGCATGTCACTTCCCCAGGGACCCTCAGTTTCAGGGCCTCCTTGGCTTCCTAACAAGATCAACCCAGATGCCCTTATCTCCTGGCACCAGTGGCAGGGCTCTGATGTCTCCTCACCCCACCAGATCTGCTCCTGGGGTTCCCAGCTCTGGTGACTCGGCAAATGCAGCTGAAGCCCATCAGTCTGAGCCTGGCTTTTAGCTCAAACATAACCCCTCCTTCTCCAGCTCTCCCTTATATTTGAGGAGTGCCCAGAAAGCCCAGCACCCAGATGTCAAGCCAGTTACCAACCAGGCTCATTTTAGGCCCAACAGGTCTCACCTGCTGAGAAACTCCTACTCATCCCTCAAAACCATGCCCAGGCTCTGCCTCCTCTTGTAGAGAGCCTTTCAGTGGACTCTCTACGGAATAGGCCAGAGGCTCTCTGAGGACAAGGCTGGCCTGTGCAGGCTTTACTGTTGTTCTCCCTGTACCTAGTATACACCTGGCACATAGAAGGTATGAATCAGTATAACCCTTGAAATGAAACCTTTCTAATTAGACAAGCTTAGTGTGTTCTGCTACAAAAGACATCATCAGAACAAAGGCCTTTCTGGAAAACAATGACACTGACAACTGGGTTCATAAACACCTTTTACAAAGGAGGCCTGTACTCAAATCTACAGAAAAACAAGTTTACAGATTCAATGGGATGGTAAGTCAATCAAGCCCAGTCCAGAGCACGCCACACTTCTCTGGGCCCACTCAGCACTAAACACCTTTCAGGTTTGTCCCCTAAGAACACTGTGATCCCCTAAGAATCCAACTGGACATTCCCTCACTCTACCCAGGGGAGGAATGCAACAGGGAAAGGCAGCAGCAGCGTGGACACACGTGTCTGGGATCAGGTGAGGGCATCTGACAAGTTAGGCTACTCCACTGCACACCCTAAGACCCGCAGCCAGGGCAGGTCACCAAACATCCCAGGGGCTCAGGGCTCACCCACAAAACAGGTACATCATCATCTGCTCCAGCCACTTTCCAGAGATGCCATGAGGATGGAACTAGATAATACAGGAAAGCTACATAACCGGTTAACACCTGGGTCATGGACCAAACACCTTCAACACTGACAGGAAACAGGAAACAAGCTGATCATTGTCTGCCCTGGAACTGCCCTTGGCCTCCTGAAAACCACACCTGGCCCATCTGGCTATATCTTAGCCATGAGAAGGCTTTCAGGGATTCCATAAAGAGGCCATAGGTGACATTCACACACCTTTCCTCTGACAGTGGTCAACTGAAGCAGGCCACCACAAGCATACATGACCTGGGACCTTTCTAAAACTGAGATTTCCAGTTCAGCTTAACAGCTATATTTACCTCATCTAAAAATGCTGGGAAAGTTG
The DNA here is from genome assembly GCF_028564815.1 of Eubalaena glacialis. NCBI lineage: Eukaryota > Metazoa > Chordata > Mammalia > Artiodactyla > Balaenidae > Eubalaena > Eubalaena glacialis. The sequence goes on along the minus strand of NC_083733.1, from coordinate 19,106,355 downwards.
GGAAAAGATGCTCAACTTTCTTTGGATTTGCAGGCAATACCTACAGTAAGGCAATCTAACAAGATACAGGGCCTTTTCCAGCAAGATCCACTTATAACTGAAATGTTAAAAGCCAGGTGAAGGAACCCAGGTCTCCACATTTAAACTGAAATGTAGAGACCTTCTGAAAAACTGTTCTCGTCTTTTATTAGCTCGCTGTCATCTACGATTAAGGACTCTAGAGAAAATAATCCATTTTCCTCCCTACAAGTTTAGGAAATGCCCCTCCATTTCTTTGGCAATATGAGACTGCTGCACCAACATTTCAGTCTATACTGTAACTATTTTTGCAGTGTTTGTTTTGTTTTAAGAGGCCGTTCTCATTCACACTAGTTCAAGCACATTAAATACATGCGCTTTTATCAGATGGTGGAAACGGAAAATAGAAGATTTAAAGCCCTCCAATAATATAAACTTCCTACCTGTAAATGCACTACATGGGGATAAAAGTAAAAGATGCAATAGCTTGTCACGATCATAACTTCAGAATCATAGAGTTCTGGGATTACAGGTAGCTTAGATGCTGGCCTAGCTCCCCACAGTACAGACAAGGAGATCAAAGCCCCATGACCTACCCACAACCACAGAGCCCTGCCCGGCACAGATGTTACAACTTCACTGAGGAAGCAGGCAAAGCTCTAATTCCAGCAGTCTTGCCCCCAGCAGAGCCCCTTGGCCAGGCATTTTGCAGGTACCACAAGAGGAACAGTCCCTAGGAGAGAGGAAGTATTCTGAATGCTCAAGAACACACGTCAGGGGGCTTCCCTGGTGGCGGAGTGGTTGAGAGTCTGCCTGCCGATGCAGGGGACACGGGTTCGAGCCCTGGTCTGGGAGGATCCCACATGCCGCGGAGCAACTGGGCCCGTGAGCCACAACTACTGAGCCTGCGCGTCTGGAGCCTGTGCTCCGCAACGAGAGGCCGCGACAGTGAGAGGCCCGCGCACCGCGATGAAGAGTGGTCCACGCTTGCCGCAACTAGAGAAAGCCCTCGCACAGAAACGAAGACCCAACACAGCCAAAAATAAATAAATAAATTTAAAAAAAAAAAAAGAACACACATCAGGGTTGGAAGGAAGGTCGTTGGTGGGGTTCGCAAACTACCCACACCAGACCTAAGGTCTGATGAGGAAAACCTTTCCAAAGCAGCTAAAATCATGTTATTTCATAACTTAAACACCTGCTTTGTGACAATAGCCAGAAAAAAAGGGAGACTAGGAGAAGAAAAGGAAGAAAAATGAAAAATCTCCCCTCTGATTCCCTGTATCTGCTTAGATCACCCTAAAATAGGGAGCCTCCCTAATGCTGACTTTAATGAGGACCTTCCTAAAGCTGATCCAACTGGTGTTCAAGTCTCTGGACTGAAAAACAAGTTTATGAGTAGCAAGCTCATCTGATTCTGACCATGTGCATGCTGTTTACCCTAAGATGACAGACCAGTGGCTGCCACAGCTTTGATGAATGCTGCAAAGACTCTACTATCCCTTTGAAGTCTACAGGGGCCTCTACCATGACTAAATGCCATAAAAAGGAACCTTGAATACAGTAAGAGTGTGAAAGGAGGGAAGTCACAAACACCACACAACAGTGGGGGAACTCCATTCTGGACGCTGATTTGTTAATGTAAACTTGTTATTTGTTTCCCTGACCTGTTGATGTATCTCATTACACTATCACTAAAGAGAAGCCCCTCCTCTACAAAATGTACCTATTTGTCATCAAAAGCTGCTGCTTAGACCAGGCCATGCCCACAGCCAGGTAACAGAGGTATCCGCTATTCAACCCTCTGCAGCCCAGACCAATGCAGCTCAGCAGCTCACACCAGTCACAGGTGTCAACCAGGAGACCTCAAACTCTGACCACAGGGAACAGTTCAGTGTTGGGGGAAAGAACGTGGTCAGGAGGGGCTTACCCATCTCTTCCTTTGCTGACAATCTTCACCTCAAAGTAATAAATGCCACAGGCAGCAGGTATGGGGTGGGTGGCACGCACTGAGGCTGCATCTTTGTGATTTTTGCCATGACCTAATAGAAGAGGGCAAGGAAGAAATTTCAGCAGAAGGAAATGCAAATAGAAGCCTCATTCTTCTCTGCTCCATGGCAACTTCACCCCTCCATGGCCAGAGGAAGCCCTTGCATAGTCCAAGGAATAATTACAAAACAACTGAGCAAACACATAAACCTCCCACCTTTGGCTCACCTCCTCCTGAGAATAGCAGCTCTGCCTGAGACACTGCCATTCAAACCACAGGAGGGTACATGCAATGTGGGTGCATATGTGAGAGATTCCCTAGTGCTGCTGGCAGACTCTCCAGGACACAGGCAGCCCACTTGGAAGACTAGGGGAGGAAGAGGCAGCCCTGGAAGACGCCCCCACAACTTTAGCACAGAACCCTAGGCCTTGTCTGGGATGTCTGGCAGGTGAGCAAGCTCAGGGGCCTCTGGCTAATGGAGTGGATGTGACCACCCCTTTCTTCACTTATGAAACTAAGCAGTGGTGAAGGGCCTAGCTCGAGTCAGAGGTACCCCAAAACAAGCAGGAAGGCCCTGAGAAGAATGTCCAGCCCAGCACTGGGTTTGGACACCTGCTGTGGTTCTCCTGATATCAGATGTCTCAGGGCAGAGCAGACTAGGCAGTCAATCCTTGGCCTGGTCAGCCCCACCACCCTAGACACCCCGCAGGAACTAAGGCCCAAGCCGGAGCACTCGATCTGGGGAAGGGACGTGATGGAGCACGGGCTGGGCAGCACACCCACCCCGCAGACGCTCTGGCCTTCTCCCCCTGCAACCAAACAGGTCAATACCTTTGTAGTGGACGCGGAGGTTGCCCTGGGAGAGGCCGATGTAGTTGTACTTGTCCTTGGGGCTCCAGGAGCGCGGCAGCGGCGTCTCGTGCTGGTTGACCGCGGGATACAGGCGCTGCAGGCGCCGGCTCAGTTCCTGCTCCCCTGCGGACGGCAGCCCGCATCCAGTGCCCCCGCCGGAGGAGTCTCCAACCTGCAGGTTCCCAGCTCCCGAGTCCGCCGTCGCCGCCGCCATCTTGGAAGGAGCTGCTATTGTGTCACTGGGGGCGGGGAAAAGCGGGACCAGATCCGCCTCTTTCAGCCAATGGCCAGCGAGCCAACCTGGGCCGCAGGGAAACCGAGTCCCAGTCCGGCACCTCTCCTTCGACACCACCACGCCTCGCCACATTTTGGACTCCATTTCCCACAATGCAGAGCTCCCCAGGGGCGGACCAGCTTGGGCTCGTAAGGATCTCTGGGAGATGTAGTACAAACCCTCTCGGCCATAAGCCTGCTCGGCTGAGACACTGGGACACCGAAAACTACAGTTCCCGCTGGCAACGCGGCTCCGGCCTCTCCGTTCACCTCCCTCCCCCATGGCCTCTGTTTATCTCCCTGCCTCTGTTCTGGTCGCCAGGGTCATATCCGCTATAGTGACTGACTCTGAGGAGACCCTGTTCCCGGTTCGAGTCCACCTTTGCTACTTGGCCTTCCTCCCGGCCCGCGGGTGCGGGGCTCGGAGGCGTGGCACAATCCTGACCCCGTCCCCTCCGCTGGGCTGCTGGGACCTGGTCGCCATGGCTACGGGCTGTAAACTACCACAGCTTCCCAGGCCACGAGTGCTGGCTGCCCGGCTGCCCTAGGGTCATGGACTCCCCGAAGCCGCAGTGCCCCAGCTTCGCGACCACGTCGAGGTAGGCGCTGGCCGGGCTGAGGGCGGAGAGGAGGCCTTGAGTACTTCCAGAAAAAGAAATGGTACCTGATTCGGACCTCTGCACCTCCTGTCTCTGTCCATTGGTTTGGGGCTCCAGCCCCACAGGATCAGTGGTGCAGAAACAGTTAGAATCTCAGATGACTTGTCAGCCCAGGAAGGTCGTTACATTCTAGTAAAAGGGCAGGAGCACTTTATCATTAGTAATAGCCAGCTTTTTCGTATTGAGCGTGTATTATGTGCCAAGTGCTCTATACACCATATTTAACCCTCACAACAACTCTATGAGGTAGTAATATCACTATTTTACAAATAAAGAAATAGAATCCTGAAGAGATCATGTGTCTTACACATGTTTATAAGTGATGGAGCTAGTATTTGAACCCAGCCATGTGAGACCCGAACCTGAGATCTTAGCCACAAGGATAAACAACCTCTTCACCCACTGACTTATGACAAAGAAGCATCTCTAAGCAGCCCAAGAACATCCCATGGCCTCAAGGTAGCTCCTGCCTGTATTCAGGGGTGCAGCATCTGGACACTGCAAATATGATAACAAGCTCTGTTAGCCAGGAAAGCCACAAAGTATACATATTAAAACAAAAATTTTGGCTAAATACCTTTCTAGCTCTGAGAGCTAAGAGAAGGCCCTTAAGTTCTGGGCCTCTGTTTCCATATCTCAAACATGGGAATGACACAGCCCACCTTAAACTGTTGGGAAAATTTAGGCAGCATATATGAAGCTCTCATGACAGCTCTTGCACATAATAGGCATTCAGTAAGTGTTTAATGAATGTACTTTCTTGCATCTACTCATTCCTAATGCAAAAAACCTGATCTCACCTAAACTCTAATCCCCCATGGTCAGCTGCCTTGACAGAGAAAGCCTAGAAAAGTCAAGAAATTAAATGCTGCCTTGACAGAGAAAGCCGAGAAAAGTCACAAAATGAATCACAAAAACCAGACAGCAGGCTTGAGAAAGAGTGTTGTTACCCAACACACGAATGATTTAGGAAACTGCAATCGTGTTTGAAAGGGATATGAAACAGACTCAGAAAGAGAATCCCCATGTATTTTAAGAAGGAAGCACAATGTAATTGCTGATGCTGAATTTGGTGACAGTACAAAACATCATTCCTGCCCATATTCTTCATTCACCAGTGTTTAGTAGTGTATAGTATATTGGGCCAAGCTCACTGCTTCCCTTAGAGGAATAGTGTAGGTGTCCTCCTCCAGCTGCCCTTAGAGCAGGGCCAGGATGATGAAGCATAGGCCAGACCTTAGCACTACACAAATGTCAGCAGGACCCTCTAAAAGGGACTTTGAGGGAATTCCCTGGTGGTCCAGTGGTTAGGACACTGCACTCTCACTGCCGAGGGCCCGGGTTCAATCCCTGCTCGGGGAACTAAGATCCTGCAAGCCACACAGTGTAGCCAAAAAAATAAATAAAGGGACCTTTGAATTGTGCATTTTCCTGCGGCAGGTTTCTCCTCCCCATTGGCTTTCTCCTTTCAGCCTCACATCCCTGGCACAGTAGATTTGTGGATGGAACTCAGTAGCTTGACTTCACTCAATACCAGGACTTACCCCTGTCAAACCCACTGCTTGCCATTAGTTAAATAAATGAGTTTTCTCCACCTTTGAAGTAGAAATACAGATAATCTATTTTCCATTCCTCTCTGAGAATTGGTGTAAAATATTTAATATAATACTAAAGAAGCATCCTAAGCTTTTTGGATAAGTGTATAGACTCTACCAGGTGTTTTTAAATTTATTTATTTTATTTATTTATTTTTGGCTGCTTTGGGTCTTCATCGCTGCACGCGGGCTTTCTCTAGTTGCGGCGAGCGGGGGCTACTCTTCGTTGCGGTGCACAGGCTTCTCATTGCAGTGGCTGCTCTTGTTGCGGAGCACGGGCTCTAGGCGTGCGGGCTTCAGTAGTTGCAGCATGTGGGCTCAGTAGTTGTGGCTCATGGGCTTCAGTAGTTGCAGCCTACGGGCTCAGTAGTTGTGGCTCACGGGCTCTAGAGCGCAGGCTCAGTAGTTGTGGCGCACAGGCTTAGTTGCTCCACGGCATGCGGGATCTTCCTGGGCCAGGGCTCGAACCTGTGTCCCTGCATTGGCAGGTGGATTCTTAACCACTGCGCCACCAGGGAAGCCCCAGGTGTTTTTAAAATTAACATTTGCGAATCTGTTTTTGACTACTGTCTCCCTTGGCATTCAAAACTAACATGTTACCGGCCGCTCTCGCCTTTGAGATGGCCCACACTCTGTCTGTGGAGTGTGTTTCTCTCCAAATAAATCCACCTCTTACCTATCACTTTGTCTCTCACTGAGTTCTTTCTGAAAAAACAAACAAAAAACAAAAAAAAACTAACATGTTACCTACTGAGATTTTCCATCTGGCAACTTCTCAGGATTTGTAGAGTTCCCCATAGTTTTCTTGCTTACCTTGCCCCATGTGGTAGTTTCAGCAGGAGCAAGAAGAACAGAGTTTAGAAAATTGACTGGTCTTGACAGGAAGGTATGATTTAACCCAGTGAGCAGATGGGTTGATCTGCTGCATCCTGTCTCAAACCCATAAACATCTGAGCAAAAGCCTTTCCTTTTCTACACCGGCTGCGTATTCTACATGGTTTGCTCACACTTGTTCAGTTTAGAGACAATAGAGAACTGGAGTTTGGGGTGTCACTGCTCCATGAAGTAGGACTGAAGAACCCTGCAGGACAGGGTTTCCCAACTGGGTTCACGTCACTGCTCTCAACTTCCCTGGAGTTTGGGTAATCCTTGTCTCAGTTTTATGGACAAAGACACTGAGGTTCAAGAGGTTAAACAGCATACCCAAGGTCACCAGCTAGCAAGGGGAATGAAGACACAAGTCTATCTGGCGGCATAAATCCCTCCCACCCGCCACCACCATGGATTACTGGGATCACTTCTTCCTTTTGTTCCACCTAAGTCTGACTGCCCACAGGCAGCCCTCCCTCTAGACCCCCAAATGCCTTCCTAGCTTGAGCAATGATGGCTCTCCCCAAGAGGCCTAGGAGTTAAAAGTGGATCCTTATGATCCACTTTTCCCACATCCTGCTGTCACAGTTAATATCTCTGCAGCTCCTTGCAGTTTACAGGTTATTTTTTTTAATTAATTAATTTTTAATTTTTTAATTTTTTGGCTGCATTGGGTCTTCGTTGCTGCGTGCTGGCTTCTTCTAGTTGTGGCGAGCGGGGGCTACTCTTCATTGAGGTGTGCAGGCTTCTCATTGCAGTGGCTTCTCTTGTTTCAGAGCACAGGCTCTAGGCATGCGGGCTTCAGTAGTTGTGGCTCGTGGGCTCTAGAGCGCAGGCTCAGTAGTTGTGGCGCATGGACTTAGTAGCTCTGCGGCATGTGGGATCTTCCTGTACCAGGGCTCGAACCCGTGTCCCCTGCATTGGAAGGCGGATTCTTAACCACTGCGCCACCGGGGAAGTCCCTACAGGTTATTTTTGCATATCTCTTTCACTCTTATTTAAACTTCACAACAACATTGTGAGATAGAAAATGCAAGAACTGTCTCCACCTCCTTGTGAGGAAACTGGGCTGAAAGAAGTTAAATGACTTGCCCAAGGGGATCCCTATTGGAAACACAGATGTCAGCCTCTGGGCCCTATCAGCCAGTAAGTAGAGGCTCAAGACTCCCACCCTGGCTCTTGGACCCCAGACCCTGTACTTCTTGTCCTATAGCACCTGCTTTTGGTATCACACCCCCAGAATGTGGCTGTCACATTCATGGAACTGTCATCACAGCCACAGCTAAACACTGAAGGGAAGTATAGGCCTGCAGGGTTCTCTGGGTTCATGGTGAGGGTGTCCTGCCACTGCAGGAGTTGGTGAGACTCTAGTGATGAGGAGAAGGTTTCTGGGAATGTGGGAAAATGGTTTGGGCCCCGAGCCAGGAGCTTGTTGGCAGCACCTCTGGGAATCTGGAGGCAGCACTTGGAAGACCCAGAGCCTGGCTCTGAGGGGAAAGGAAGCCATGTCTTGTGGCTCTGGGAAGAGTGGAAGTGTACTCCCCACTCAAGGCTCTGTCACCCACCACTTCCTTCTCCTTCTCTGTGCAGAGCACACTTGCGACCTTTAGGAGTGATCGTAGATGATTCCTTCCTCACAGAAGCCAAGAATACCCAGAAACGCAAGCTTTCTCAGAAACGGAAGACGCTGCTGGTTAGTGGCCGTGTCCTGTTGGAACCCTCAATTTTGATCCCCAGATCCTTTCTGCCTCCCTCTCTGCAACCCAAAAGCACCACCCACCTGAAACATGCCCCACCAAGCGGCTTCTCCCCAGTTAGGGGAGTGTGGCTCAGAGGCCAGGCCCAGCAGGCTCTGGGGTGGGAGCGTGCACACTTGCTGCACCTCACCGGAAAAGCCTTCCCAGACCTCCCCGAGCAGAGAGGGACTCAGCTCCTGCCCACAGATAACCTTCCCCTGCAACTCAGCATTCTGGAGTGGACCTCATTTCTTCATCCAGCCTGCCATGAGCCAGGCATTGTGCTGGGTGCTGGGATGGTCCCACCAGATCTGTCAAGGTCCTTCAGAGCTATGACTATATCTTTTTGTCTTTACGGCCACAGTGCCTGATGTGGTACTTGAGTGGCTGGCATATGTGCACCATAATTGCTGTATGTATGTGAAGACAGTAGTAAAGGATGTTTCTCCATTGCGCTGTTGCTCTGCACTGGAAGTAGAGACTCTTTACCCGCCTCATGACAGGTTCTCCCTCCATTCATGTTCTTTAAAATTTTTATATAAAAATGAATGCTGGGGAATTCCCTGGCGGTCCAGTGGTTAGGACTCCACACTTCCACTACAGGGGGCACAGGTTCCATCCCCGGTCTGGGAGCTAAGATCCTACATTCCTGCATGCCACGTGGCGTGGCAAAAAAAAAAAAAAGAATATTCTTCCCTCAAATTAAAAAAAAATACTGTGTTATTAAGATTTGGGGCTTTTGTTGATATGATCATAAGATTGTTATTACTATTTAACAAGCAAACAGCCATTGTCCAAATCTTACAGGTGAAAAAACACATCTGAGCAAATTTATAACTCCAGCTCACAGTGGAGAACTGTGGGCTGTGGTGGTTTTCTTTGTGGGAGTGTGTCTTGTCTGGAGGATCTGGGGACACATGAGCTGTACACTTTGTGAGGCTAGGGACTTCAAGCATGGGAACCCTGACATCAGGGAGGGAAAGGGGTAGTGTGGACTCTAAGCGGAGACCAAGCGCAGCCACAGTCCCGAAAGATCCGATTACTTGGGGCGCCTGCTCCCCATCCCCCTCAGCTGCCACCTACTCAGTGAACCTGGGGCCAGGCTCTTTCACTCCCTTTCTTCTGCGCGGCGGCAGTGACACTGTTCTCAACCACCAGAGGACGCTGTTGCCTCCTGCCGCCCCCGACCCCCGGGGCCGCCCTTCCCGTTTTCACCTGCAGGGGGAAGCAGAGAGCACGGAGCTCCCGGGAACGCCGCCTTCCAACCACCCGCTTGCGGAGGCCTTACCAGCTGTTAACAACCAGGACAAGAAAGCAGCATATGCCCAGCAATCAAAATAGGGTGACTTTTTCTCTTTACAGAAACGGCAGACAGAGCACGAAGATGGGCCTTTTTTATTTTTTAAGTCTCCCCAAATAAGCTAAATTAAGCTTTATTTCTATGACTAAACTGGTTTTGTCTGCTCAGGAAATTTTCAAGGCTAGTCTCCCTTTGTTTTTGTTCTTGTTTTTTGTTTGTTTGTTTGTTTTTAACTGAAGTCTGGTTAATTTACAATGTTGTCTTAGTTTTAAGTGTACAGAAAAGTAATTCAGCTTTACATATATAATATATATATTCTTTTTCAGGTTCTTTTCCATTATAGGTTATTACAAGATACTGAATATAGTTCCCTGTGCTATACAGTAGGTCCTTGTTGTTTAGCAGTTTTATATATAGTAGTGTGTATATGTTAATCCCAAACTCCTAATTTATCTCCCCCACACCCACCCCTCTATCCCCTTAGGTAACCATAAGTTTGTTTTCTGTGCCTGTGAGTCTATTTATGTTTTGTAAATAAGTTCATTTGTATCATTTTTTTAGATTCCACATATAAGTGATATTATATGATATTTGTCTTTCTCTGTCTGACTTACTTCATTAATATGATAATCTCTAGGTCCATCCGTGTTGCTGCAAATGGCATTATTGCATTCTTTTTTATGGCTGAGTAGTATTCCATTGTATATACATACCACATCTTCTTTAGCCATTCATCTGTTGATCAACACTCAGGTTGCTTCCATGTCTTGGCTATTGTAAATAGTGCTGCTATGAACATTGGGGTGCATGTAACTTTTCGAATTACAGTTTTCTCTGGAAATATGCCCAGGAGCAGGATCATATGGTAAATCTATTTTTAGTTTTTTAAAAAAACCTCCATACTGTTCTCCACAGTGGCTGCACCAATTTACATTCCCACCAACAGTGTAGGAGGGTTCCTTTTTCTCCACACCCTCTCCAGCATTTATTATTTGTAGACTTTTTAATCATGGCCATTCTGACTGGTGTGAGGTGATACCTCATTGTAGTTTTGATTTGCATTTCTCTAATAATTAACGATATTGAGCATCTTTTCATGTGCCTGTTGGCCTGGCCTCTTGAAAATGTGAAAAACTTACCATTAACTGACCAGGGTTAGGTGCTTCTTTGACAACTTCCCAGGTGTCTTCCAGGGTTACTTTGTCCTTTTATAAAAATCACATCAATTTTAATAGTCTTTCAAAAAAACTTTTTCTGTCTTGATTTTTAAGTTTGGCTTCTCATGTTTCCAGTTTATCTATTTCTACTTTTATTTCCTATGTTTAAAATTTTTATTATGATATTTTTTTCCTTTTCAGGCAACCACAGGCTGAAGGCTTTCTTTCCTAATAGTGAAAGGATTTTATTTTATTTTATTTTTTTACATCTTTATTGTAGTGTAATTGCTTTACAATGTTGTGTTAGTTTCTGCTGTATAACAAAGTGAATCAGCTATATGTATACAAATATCCCCATATCCTCTCCCTCTTGCACATCCCTCCCACCTTCCCTATCCGACCCCTCTAGGTGGTCACAAAGCACTGAGCTGATTTCCCTGTGCCATGCAGCTGCTTCCCACTAGCTAGCTATTTTATATTTGGTAGTGTACATATGTTAATACTACTCTCTCACTTCGTCCCAGCTTACCCTTCCCCCCTCCCCGTGTCCTCAAGTCCATTCTCTATGTCTGCGTCTTTATTCCTGTCCTGCCCCTAGGTTCATCAGAACGATTTATTTATTTATTGGCTGCGTTGGGTCTTCATTGCTGCGCGCGGGCTTTCTCTAGTTGTGGCGAGTGGGGGCTACTCCTTGTTGCGGTGCGCAGGCTTCTCATTGCGGTGGCTTCTCTTGTTGCGGAGCACGGGCTCTAGGTGTGCGGGCTTCAGTAGTTGTGGCTCACGGGCTCTAGAGCGCAGGCTCAGTAGTTGTGGCGCACGGGCTTAGTTGCTCCGCGGCACTGGGATCTTCCTGGACCAGGGCTCGAACCCGTGTCCCCTGCATTGGCAGGCGTATTCTTAACTACTGCACCACCAGGGAAGCCCCAACCATTTTTTTTTAGATAGTGAAAGGATTTTAAGCAATTAAATACTTGTGAGTGCTTTTCTGATCATATCCCAAACATTTTGAACATGTAATTTCTATAACATGTTGTATTTTTACTTTAAGTAATAAATGGGTCGGGAAAAATATTAATTTATTTTTAAATTTCTGTAAATGGTTAAGTGTTTCAGAGGTATGTTTATATTATCATTTCTTATTTCATTGTATTATATCAGGAAATGCAAGGTATACAGTTTCTCATTTAAAAGTGTGTTAACACCTTATCTGTGGTCTACGATTAGTTTTTTGTATATATTAAAAGATTGTCCTTCTTTATTTCCGTTTAATGTATGTATAAATCTACTGACTTGTCATTATCAACTGTATTACTCTTAGTATTTGTCTTTTACCCTTCTCTGCTTGATGTAGCTTATTTTGATAGGAGGGCTTTAAACTCTTTACAATTCTGTTTCATCATCTCTCTTTCCTCCCCTCTGTTTTTATCTATTCAACAAATATTTGTTGATTCCGACTGTGTGCCAGGCACTGTGGATACAGTGGTAAACAAGACAGACAAAGTCTGTGTTTCTGAGAGAAGATGGGGGTGTGATGATGGGAAAGTGTGGGCGTTGGGATTGGGAAGAGTATCAGGGAGAACCCCCGAGATGCTAAGGTTGAATAGTCAAACTGGAGCATTCTTGACCCAGGGAAAGCATGTGTGAACATATACACCCAATAAGTAGCGTTTTCGTTTTTATTTTGCCTTGCATCCAGCTAAATTATTGTGCTCCCTTAAATATTTATTCCACAATATTTGCTGAGTGCTGCTTAAGACTATGAAGAGTGTTAACACAACATTGTAAATCAACTATACTTCAATTAGGAAAAAAAAAAAAGACTATGAAGAGTGTGAAGTATGATGCCATCAGTTCTGGAAGTACAGAGATAGGTCAACCTAGACCCTTGCAAGAGGCTGGAGTCCTTCCTGGGACCTAGCAACAAGGCTTACTATGTACTTTCCAAAATATTTAGGGAAAGGATGAATGATTCAAGATTGAGAAAAAATAGGTAGAACTAATAGAATGCAAAGAAGAGCCCAAGGAGACAGTGGCATTTTCCACATTAAGAGGGTCAGGAGCCAGTTACCATTAGCCTGGAAGGACTCCTAGAACCTGGATGTGTGGGACATGGGTGGTAGGCCTAGTCTCTCTCCATCTCAGAAGAACCTGGAAGCTGGGCTCAGGGCCTTCCACAGAGGAGGTTTTAATACTGAATTCAATAATTCAATGTTCTTTTAGATTTCAAAGTAACTTATGTGCATTGTAGAAAATTTTGAAAAATACACGATTACAGACACAAAAGCACCCATGGGCCTATCATTGGAGAATAATTACTGATAACCTTTTGGATTATTTCCTCCATCTTTTCTGGGTTTTCATCTTACCTGGTTGTGCTTATTCTCTAATTTCAGGCTTTACTTAACCCTTAGAGATATAGTGCATGTTAAGCCTCTTTGTAAACATTTCATGCCTGTATAAGAATCTTCTGTTTTTAGACAGGAGTTTTCTGATTTTTTCATAGTCACAAGTAAGTCTTTGAGGACTGCCCTTAGGCATGAAGCTGCCGCTTCATCTCTGTCCCCTCTGCACTGGCCAGCCCAGACCTCAGCCTCAGCCAGCCTACCCTCCTTGGGCATTGGCCCCTGTTCATAGCCCTTCAAAACTCCTGCTGTTTCCCTGAGGTATTGGTGCTACCCAGGCAGTCTTTGTGCACCCCCCCCCACCTCCCCTGACACATCACTCTCTTCCAGAGTGACCTCAGCTCCTCCCATGAAGTCACTCAAGCTTTACTGAAATCACTGACATCATCACTTCTTCCTCTAAGAGGACCAGCCTCCCCTGGCACCCTCCAGTCAGGGCCCCCACACTCCTGTGACCTGCATCGGCTTCAGTTACTACCTGCTTATCAGTTCACTTGTCGTCCCACTTCTATCATACCCCCAGCTTCCTTCATGTCCCAGAACCCAGCAGGGGCTGGCATGTGCTATGGACCCAGAAATGTTTGATGAACAAATGAATGACTGAATGGATGAACCCTAGAAGTAGGCTTCACTGGGTAAGAGAGTCATTTTTTTCTCTCATGTTTTGAGTATTTCATAAAAAGTTTAAAAAACAAGCTCATAAATACTACTACCCCCTACCCCTGCTCAAGGTTCAAAATGAGATCCCACTGCTTCAGGGCCCTACCATCTCTCCCCTCCCCCTCCCCCAGGGGGTAGAGCCTAGTCTCCTCCCGGGGTCCACAGGTCACCCTGCTGCATCTCTGCAGTCCTGCCTGAGAGTCCAGGCTTGAGGCTGGGCCTGCCCTCCCCTGTCTCTCTTTAGCTGGACTGTGCTGTGGGGGCAAGAGATGGTCCCAGTAAGTACTCATATCTGTTTTCATAGCACAGGTATTCAATACTCACTGACAAACCTACAGAAGAGAAGAAGAACTCCTAGAAGGTGCCTGAGTCTGTATAAACCACCCTCTATTCTTTCTTGTTGCATTCTCACATCAATACAATGCAATGGGGAGCACAACCATTCCCATTTTACAGATGCAGAGACTGAGGCTCAGACTGTGGTCACATAACCAATAAGGGGGATCTAGGGTTTAATCTAATCCCTCTCTAAGGACCACAGTCTTAATTATGAACCATATTAAGAGATGTTGTGGGGGGGGAACCCAGGAGTGGAGGAGGAGCCTGGAGAGGAACATCAGGAAGGGGAGCAATATTGTCATGGTAACCCCACCTGTCCCTTCTTATAGTCCTGTCCGTTCTCCATCGGTGGCCACCTGTCCCCAAGGCCCACATACCTCAGTGACCAGACCATTCTGCATAATCGAAAGCCCTGTTCAGATGACTACCGGAAGCGAGTAGGGTAAGCCAGGGTTAGCCTGATGGTGGACGGACTGGGCCCAGAAACAGTGCAGGGGTGTTGCTGCCCCAGACCCAGGGCACAAGGGCCTGGTGGGGTGTCCATCACATTTCAGTCCACCACTCCCTGCAGTAGCTGGCAGCAGCAGCCCCTGGGCACTACCAAGCCAAGGTACCTAGAGCAACTAGAGAACTACCTACGCAAGGAGCTCCTCCTGCTGGACCTGGGTACAGATTCTGCCCAGGAGCTAAGGCTGCAGGTCAGAGCCACAGAATAACTGGGGGGAGGGCAGGGGCAGGGCCAGGAAGAAACCTTACTCACCAGGACTAGGCACTTCATTCAGGCAAGACCAGCCTTTCCCAGCTCTTTTGGGTTCCCCTTCCTGGTAAAAGAAACGTGTTCTCTGACAAAGCCAGTGAGCAGGCAAGTCTACCACCATGGAACCAAAACTCTCCTGAGGGTTGGGTTTCTTTACCTGAGTCAGGTGGCCTGAATGCTGTCTCCAGTCCCTTCTGTGATCCCCAGCACCCACCTTGGGTCATTGGGTATCAGTGAATGGAGCCTAAATCCTGGCAGTTGGGCAAGCAGGGGTCATACAATGTCTACCAGCCCAGTAACAACAGCCCCAAGTTTGAGGAACTTAGCCAGATACAGAGAGAAATCTAGATGTAACCTAGATTCTGATGCATATTAGGGAAGGAATCACCAAATCCCTCCTCAAACGGAAATGATGACGGGGAATCCCTCACTTCTGACTTAGTCACTGACAGCAGCATTTGCTGAGCACTGTCTGTGTGCCAGGCTCTGGGTGGGGCCTTAGATATGGTCTCACAAGCTAAAGGAACCTCACCAACAAAGAAGCAGAAGCTCAGAGAAGGCATCCGGCTATGTAGTAGTGGAGCTAGGATTCAAACTCAGGGCTGGTTCGGGAGCCTGTGCTCATTCCAGTACACAATGTTGCCTCCAAAAGCTTCCTGTGTGTCCGAGTGGGACAGGAAACCACACCTCTACTTAGAGGCTAGAGCCTTAGACCTTCTCCTGCCCCCACAGTGCTGTAAGATGGGGAGGGGTACTGTTAAGAGGCCAGCTGAAGCACAGTGCATGGAGGAGGCTGGCTGCCTGGAGAGCCAGAGAGGGGGCTCAGGTAGAGAGGGGGAGGTCCTGACCCAGGTCGTCTGCCAGGTCTCAGAGACAGCACCAGGAGAGGTTTCCAGAGAGCAGCTGAGAGAGATGGAGCTGCCCCTCAGCTCCCTGACTGTGAGAGACCCCGGTGGTGCCTGTGGCATTTATTTGAATGTGAGTCGCCTGGCAGCTTCATGCTAGAACACTTCTAAGCCAAGCAAAGAAAAACTTAGGTTCCACTGAGGGTGGCAGCTATAGGCCAGGAGGTGACAGTTTCCCTTTTCTTGCCAGCCTTACAGAGAGATCTTTGAATTTTTCATAGAGGACTTCAAAACATACAAGCCATTGCTATCCTCCATCAAGAATGCATATGAGGTGATGCTGGGTAAGACTGCAGCCTCCCTGCCTGGGCCCAGCCTGGAAGAGGCAGAGAGGATCCTACTCTGACCTTCTGGGTTCTGCAGCAGGGCTGGGGCAGCTACAAACTGGGCCTTGAGGTCACCAAGCCCCCCTTAGCCTTTTTATCACTGTCATGTGATAGGGCACCCCAGGGCAACTGACTACCTCCCATTCTTGGGAAGCATGGTGGGGCAGTATCTGTGGGAAATAGAGCATCTTTTCTATTGACAGTGAAGCCCAGAAGGGAGGGTGTACCCCTGGGAAGTGAGGGGGCTTCCCTCACCAGGCTCAGGAGGTGCTGGGCATGGTGCAGCTGCAGGACTAAAGGCCATATGGGGAAAGGGCATAGGTGAGACCCTGGTCCTCATCGGGACTCTGCCCCTGGTTTAAAAGCAAGTGCAGGAAGGACTTAAGCAGGAGCTATGCTTTGAACAGGCATGTATAGACTCCTCGAGTTTGCAAGGGACATAGCCACTCACTGTGACCTCAGGATCAGTGTCTCCTGGTTGTTTGTCCTCCATGGCCCCAAAGGGACTCTCCTACCTGTCCCTGCTTAGCCCACCAGAGGGAGAAGATTCGGGCTCTGGAGCCCCTGAAGGCGAAGCTTGTCACTGTGAACGAGGACTGCAACGAGAGGATCCTGGCCTTGAGGGCTAAGGAGAGATATGAAATCTCCATGCTGAAGAAAGAGAAGATGAATTTGCTAAAACTCATTGATAAGAAGAATGAGGAGAAGATCTCATTGCAGAGTGAGGTGAAAGGGAGTAATGTGGTGACCAACTCCCTGAATCCCTCCCACCCCAACCCCAGGGGTGACCTTGAGGCCTTCAGCCCTGGGGTGACCCCCTAGCTCTCTCCACCCTTCTGCCTGGAATGACATACAGAACCACCACCTCCCCCCCCATACCCCTCTCTCCACATGCTGCCCTCCTCCTCAGCTCAGCACTGGCTTGGTATGGCCCCAAATGCCAGCAGAGTCCCGCTCCTTGGCTGCCAGATTTTCTCCACAGGAGGAAGCTTCGGCACTTTGCTGGATTCTCAGGAATGACCAGTCTCCTCCTCCTTCTACCTTTCTTGTTCTCTTCCCAACAGGTGACCAAATTGAGGAAGAACTTGGCTGAGGAGTATCTGCGCTACCTCAGCGAGCGAGATGCCCGTAAGATCCTTATTGCAGACCTGAATGAGCTACGGTACCAGCGGGAAGACATGTCACTAGCCCAATCCCCAGGTAAGCCCGAGGTGAGTTTCTCTCCCCTGAAGAGGCGCTGGAGAGGAGTCTGGCTCTCACCACTCCCATTCATTCAACTCTGCTATTATCTGCTCATTCACGATGGGAGATGTTCCTGCTGCCACCTGGGTCTGTGGATCTTCTGAGCTGGCCTGAGAATCATAGACTTGTTGTTTAAGAAGGAAACAATCACTGGCAGCTGAGGCAGCCTAGACTCCCTAAGGGCAGGACAGGCCTGATACTCCACATCCTGGGTTTCTCTATTTAAGCTCAAAGCCCTATGCTGGTAGCACTGTGGAAAGACTCAGGGGTTCCCAAGCTGGGACAGCAGGAAGACCTGGGACATGCCCCAAGGGACACTCAACCCTGCCCTGGGCTACAGGCCCCAGAGGCAGGGTGACATGAGCTGGCGGGCCCCCTGGCAGGTGTCTGGGGGGAAGACCCCGTGAAGTTAACAATGGCTCTGAAGATGGCCCGGCAAGACCTGACCCGCACGCAGATGGAACTCAACACCATGAAGGCCAACTTTGGTGACGTGGTGCCCAGAAGGGACTTTGAAATGCAGGAGAAGACCCTCAAGGATCTGCAGGAGCAGGTGCTGGTGGGCAGGCAGGGTAGGGAAGGGCCATGCAGGTGAGTAGCAAGGACCAATCACCCTGCCCACAGCTGGACAGCCTGAGAGACGACTATGAAGAGGTCCGCAAGGAGCACGAGATGCTGCTGCAGTTGCACATGAGCACGCTGAAGGAGCGGGACCAGTTCTACTCTGAGCTGCAGGAGATCCAGCGCACCTCCACACCACGGCCAGACTGGTCCAAGTGTGAAGGTAATGCTGGCCATGGGAGCCCTAGGGACTGCTCAAGTGCGTGGTCTGGACTCCAGCTCCCTCTCCCCATCCGCAGATGTGGTGGCTGGAGGACGAGATCGCTGGCAAATGCTGGCCGAGGGCAAGAACAGCGACCAGCTGGTGGATGTGCTCCTGGAGGAGATTGGCGAGGGGCTGCTCCGGGAGAAAGACTTCTTCCCTGGTCTGGTAGGGGAGTCCCTGGGCTCAGGAGGCTTGGGGCCAGAGTCAGAATGGCCAGGCGTTGCTGCTGAGAAGACTTGAGGTTCTGGGGGAACTATCTGGGGCTCTGCCCTGCTTGCTGGTGGGGCTACAGAGGGGCCCAGAGATAAGCTGACATGGTTCCATACAGGGTTATGGGGAATCCATCCCCCCTTTCCTTCGATTTGATGGCGTTGTGGAGAACAAGAAGCCAACCAAGAAGGATGTGGTAAACCTCCTCAAGGATGCCTGGAAGGAACGTATCACTGAGGAGCAGGTCAGATCTCTCCAGCCATTTTGGCCTGGTGTGGTGCCTGAGTCCTCTGGTGCATGGGGGGGTGGGGGGTGTCCCTCAAGGTGCTAGGGAACAGGGAGAAGGGCCAACCGACTGTGGGGCAGGCTGACCAAGCAGTCTTCCCCCTACCCTGCAGAAAGAGAAGTTCCCAGATTTCTTCTTCAATTTCCTGGAGCGTCGCTTTGGGCCTGGTGATGCCATGGCCTGGGCTTACACCATTTTTGAATATACCAAGCTCTTCCACTCCAATGAGGTCATGAGTCAGTTCTATGCAGTCTTGATGGGAAAGGTAAGCTTGGGCCTGGCCCTCCACCCTTTGTCCCCGGCATAGGCCAGCTCTGTCCCCACCCCTCTAGGAAACAGCAAGATGGTCAATGCTTCCCCCCTAGAGGAAAGAGAGTGTGTACATCAAGCAGAAGGAGACAATAGCACAGCTGCTGAAGGAGATGACCAATGCTGACAGCCAGAACGAGGGGCTACTAACCATGGAGCAGTTAAGGTGAGAGACCAGTTGGCCACCCCAAATTTCAGCCCCGCATGACCTCTGGCCAAGCTCCTAGCTGTGCAGGGGGAAGGGGAGCCTGGTGGGAAAAGGCCAGAGACTCAGTGCATGCTGCCCTTTTGAGCACTAGTGGGGCTGGCAGAGGGGTGCGGGGAGATGGGTAGGCAGGCCTCAGCCAGGCCTGTCAGCCCTCGTGTCTCCCTACAGCACTGCCCTCAAGAGTACCTTCCCCTTCAAGAAGGACGAGAGAATTCAGGAGTTGATGGAGGCAGGGGGCTGGCATCCCAGCAGCAGCAATGCAGACTTGCTCAACTACTGCGTATTATTTATGGAGGTGGGTTGGGGCCCAGGAACTTGCCCAGTCCTGCCCTAGCCTCTGCTGGACCCTAGCCCGTGTGCCCTCACCCTGCCTTGTGGCCCCTTCCCAGGACGAGGAGGGCCAGAGCGTGCCCTTTGTGCAAAAGCTGTGGGAGCAGTACATGGATGAAAAGGATGAATACTTACAGGAGTTAAAGCAGGAGCTGGACCTGGAACTGTGAGTGACCCTGGGGACCTCAGGCTCACTTAGTCATAGGCAAGTCCTACAGGCTGGGCCACAGAGTAGCACCTCAAGCCTCAGGTCTCCCTATGCACCGAGCTTGCTGCTGGGCACTACATACTGCTCAAGCCTGGGAGAGGGCATCTTGGGGTCTGGGGTATATGGTCAAGAGGACGGTCAAGGTCTATCTCTCTCTCTCTTTGTGGGGGCAGCCATGATGAGGTGACCCTACCCAAGGTACGTGAGGCCTTGATGAACATTGATCCCAGCCTGGACAAGCAGACCCTCAACAGCTATTTGAGCCAGGCCTTCCAGCTCCCCATGACAGAACTGCCAGAAGAGGGCGAGGAAAAGGAAGAGGGCATTGTGATAAGGCTCCAGACTGCACTGGAACAGCTTCAGATGAGTGATGTTAGGCGTATGGGGCCCCGAGAGCAGGAACCTGCAAGCTGAGGCCACTGTGGGCAGCCTGAGTGCTCCTGTGCTGCTAACCTCTGACTGTTGTTATAAAATTGTTTGTCTGAACCCATGCTATTCTCTAGGTTATGCTGGGGAGTCAAGGGAAGGGTGGTTGGTCCCTGCTTGGCTGGTCCCAGAACATGCACCAAAACACAGCATATTCTGTTTGTGACATTTTATTGATGCTGGGGGGCAGGGAGGAAACCTTGAAGTGTATGTGGGGCCAAGGGGCCCCAGGTAGGGACAGGGCAGGTGTTGAGGCCTGGCCACTACTGGGCAGGGAAGACAGTGTTGCCACTGAATGCACAAGGGATGAGCTGCTGTCGGTACTCCAGGGGCAGGTGCCGCTCCACGAGCACATGCAGGGAGACTTGGTCAGTGACCAGGCCCTGCCTGCAGCAGAGGAAGATAGAGAATGAGAGAATCAGTGCCAGCACTCCCACACCCAGCACCTCCCTGCTTCCATCCACTTACCTTCGCATCAGCAGCTCCAGGTCCTCTGGCCTCACAGTCTTGCGGCCAGCATGAGCAGCAAATACCTCCAGGTCGTCACAAAGATGCTGGAAATACTTGTCCAGGCTGCCAAGAGAGTAGGGGTAAAACAGACTGTTCATGATCTGAGGGGCTCCTCTCCCCACCCCAAGTGTCAAGGACTCACCACTTCTCCACCATCTCCACAGCCTTCTTCTCCATGGGCATCTTAGCATAGAAGCTAAAGAGTTTCGCATAGTGGTTCAGTCCAATCTTGTAGGGATCTTGACGGGGTCTGGAGCCAGGGATTCGGGGCTTGGGAGAAAGCCCGGCCGACAGAGGCTCCGGAGGCTCTGAAGGTAACCTGGGGGCAAGGAGTGAACAGAGTTAGCTGAACTGCTGCTACCTAAAGAGCCCGCTAATCAAAGATAAGTCTTGCTGGCTCCTGCCAAGACTGGGGCCCTTGTGCTCCTTGGCCAGGCTGGACCAACAGCTCCAACCATTTCTGGGGGGCAGTGGGGACAGGGGGCTATGTAGAGGCCTGGTCTTTCCCTGGGGCCCCAACCCTCCACAATCTGGGCACAATGTCCCAGTCTAGCCTCATCATACAAACCAGTACTTGCTCAGGCCCATGATCTTCAGGCTTTGGCATGGACATTCCCCCTACTCAGCCCACTGCTGCCTGTCCCATTCTGCTAATCCTCCTCCAGGAAGCCTTCTCTGACTGCATACTAACCTAGGCACTTCCCCCTGTCCAGGCTCCTCTAAGCCCCTGCAAGCAGGCACCAGGGTGACAGATGTGCTCTGAGTGGGCCCCATCCAGCCCACCTTAGGGTGCTCTCCTGGGTAATCATCTTACATACCTAAAGGAAGAGTGATAAGAGTGATAACTCTGTGGTACCCAATGCCAACCTCAGTACCTGCCCCCTTCCAAGAGGCCCATGTGGAACAGGGTTGTGGGATCTTACACTGCAGTGCTAGGCGGTGGAGCTGTCTCAAGAAACTGAAGTCGCCTGGCCCGAAGGAACTCTGGGGTGCTGGAGGCCAACTCTGGACTTGCTGCAGAGGAAGGGCAGGGTTACAGAGGGCACAGGCCTGACCATCTCACTCAACCCTGAAGGCCCACAGCCTCCTTATCCTATTCCTCGAGGGCTCCATCTAGCTCCAGCCAAGCAAGGGGCCCTTCAGAGTTTCCCTGGCCCAAGACCACCTGTGCCCAGAAACACAAGCCAGGTAAGCCCCTCCTCCAAGGCCAGGGACACAGCTGTCACCCACCCACCCCCTGATCCCTGCACTGGGCCCCTTACCTGTTCTACCAGAGGTGTCTTCATCCCCTGAAGATCCTTCTGGCTCCTTGGCCTCGACAGCCCCCCAGGATCCCTCTGCTTCGGTCACTTCTATGTGTCCTTCAGGCTCTTCAGCTCTGGCGGATCCTTGTGCTTCTGCTGCCTTCTCCACTTCCCTCAAGCTTTCTTCCATTCTTTCCTCTGCCTCCTCACCTACTCCATTCTGTAAGGGCTCTACTCCATCTTCTCCAGAGATATTACTGCTGATGTTCGGAAAGCCCATAGCAAGGACACCAACCTCCTCCACCTTTCCTGCCAGAAGCTGGGCTGGTTTCCCAGCACCTGAATCAAGGGGAGAGAATACAGGCTAGAAAAGCAGTAGGCCAGGGCTGTAGCTCTGAGAAAGGTAAAGATGGAGTAGTAAAACCCAGCCTAGCCCATCAAGGAGGGAAGAGGGCCAGAGGCAGCCCCAGGGTACTGGTTTGGAATCTCCTGGCCCAACACTGACTCTGCTCTTGGATGGAGGGATCAACAGCCCTCCAAAGGGACTCGGGGGTGAGGGGGTACACATACGGGCCTGAGGAGGAAAAAACACCAATGCCAATTCTTGCTTAAGCTAGGCTTGGCTCCAGGTTGCGTGCCCCACATACTCACCGTTGTTCTGCAGCCCAAGCCCACTGCTCCATGTCCTGCGACTGGCAGCCCTCTCCACATCTTTAGCCCCAGAGTGAGAGGGGCAAGGCAGGGAGTGGTGCACACTGGGGGAACGGCCAACCAAGGGCTGGGAGAAGGGCTGGGTGTCCTCCAACACTGTGTCTGTTGGCAGAGTAGCAACAGGGGTTTTGAGGCTCTCATCTGGAGATCAAGGTCCAGTTGGCACTCAGTATTTTGCACGCCCACCTGATGCTCTGCTACCCAGTCACCAGGGCCTGGGTAGTGGACCCACAAGCCTGCCCAAGTGGCCCTCAGAGAGAGAAGACTAAGTCTACTCTAAGCCTAATCTCCCTTCCACAGCTCTCCTTGCTTACCTTCCTGCTCCTTAGCCTGGCATTCCCAGGCTCCATAGGTTGCCCCACCCAATCTGCTCACCCATGCCTCCACTTCTCATTCAGGTCCCTCTGCCTGAAACCCTTCTCTTATCCTGGTGAACTTGACTTGTCTTTTGGAATCAGGCTCCCAGGTCAGCTCTGACTGAACAGCTGATCCTGAAACCTAGCCCCTTTCAACCTCCCAATAAGCTCCAGCCACCATATCACACCCCTTTCCTACCCTCAATCCTGTAGCTCTTCAAGGATATGGGGTCCTGGAAGATACTGAGGGACTAAGACTGGACCCCAGCAAGACAAGAGGCAATTTGCAGAAAGAAAGCAGAAAGTCCTCGTAGACCTACTGGCCAGGCTTGCTCACTGTTCTTGACTCAAAGGAGAGAGGAGCAACCTTGGTCTCAGCAGCACCTCCCATCAATCATGGGGGGAAAGCTTTCCCCACAGGCCAGAAGACGGAAATCTCAACCTTACCTGGAGGAGCCAAGGCCAGGGAAGTATCTCGCAGATCCTGCAAAAGTGTACCCACATCTACAGCTCGGTGTGTAGGAGGTCTGCGGGCCAAACCAGGCCTCTTCACTGATTGTGGCTGCAGAGGTGTGGCGAAGGTCAAGTTGAGGGAGCTGACGGGAGGGACAAGGCACAAAGGAAAATCAGGTACCTGAGGTCCAACCCCCCTCCCCCACCCCAGGAGTCCCCCAGCTGCCCCAGTGCTCTCATCTCTTAGAACCCAGCCACCATGCTGTGAGCATGGAGCAGTTAAGGCCAGATTGCATTCTAGTCAGCACCCCCTTCCCCAAGCCTCTCCTCCACCAACTCCCAGAACAGGCAACAGCACCTGGTGAGGGAAGAGGCATCAGCATTCCCATGAGGCTCTGCAAGAGGATGTAAAAAGAAACCATAATAAGTTACCCAGGCCTCTCTCAGGCCTCCTCAGTCTCTCCAGAGGACAGAGAGGGTGGCCACAGGTGTTGTCCAGGACCTCACCTTGGGAGGGAGGCAGTCCCAAGTCCACTCCTTGCTGAAACACTGACAACCTCAGTCTCTGCTTCCTTCTGCCAAGAGCCAGCAGACCTGGAGCCAGGGTTGTGGGGGGCTCGAGTTCAGGAAGCTGCAGCTCCAGGCTACAAGGATGGAGCTTTTCTCAGACAAGCCAGGACACCCAACTCCGGCTCTTAGAGCCCCAAGAGGCTCCCTGACTAGTAATGCCCAGCAGCCTAGCCCAAGGAGGGAATTTACTGCACCTGCCCCGACCGCTTTCCCGTCTGGAAGCCAGGACCACCTGCGGTGCCGGCACTGGCTTCACCACTGACTCTGGCATTAGGATGGAAGATTCCGGGGCTGTAGAAATAGCAAGGAGAGAGTGGAGCTGGCAGGGCAGGCTGCCCTAAATGAGAGATACCACAGGGCTGGTGCCTGATTCTCACTGCAGGCCAGTCCTCACTCACCAGTTAGTAAGATGTTCTTCAGCAGAGTCCGGGGTGTCTGTTCCTCCAGGTGTCCACTGGCTTGAACATGGGCCAATCTGTCAATAGACTTTGGGTAAAAGCATCAAGCAATCAGTTTGTTCCTTTGCCTTGACAGTCCCTCAAGGTGGGCTCCAGAGCAGAGCTATAACTCAAGAGCCCCCTGAAGGCAACCAGAACCCTGTAGTGATCAGTGGGTAGGGCACTTACCCTGGCTCTATGAGAACAACGCCTGGCAGTCATCTTTGTTTGGCTCCTCAGCCTCCTAGAGGAAGGTGTTTGAAGCAGGGCTCTCTGGACACTGTGTAAAGAGCAGCAACTGTGAGAATTATGTAGGGAGGGTGAACTAGAGACGGGTCTTCGTCAGGGATCTTGGCTGAAGTCCTTTAC
Source organism: Eubalaena glacialis (assembly GCF_028564815.1). Classification (NCBI taxonomy): domain Eukaryota; kingdom Metazoa; phylum Chordata; class Mammalia; order Artiodactyla; family Balaenidae; genus Eubalaena; species Eubalaena glacialis. The sequence goes on along the minus strand of NC_083733.1, from coordinate 19,081,821 downwards.
CCTTAGGGACAGGGACCAGAAACCACTTGCCCTCCCACAGCCCTATTCCCAGTTCTATGTCAACAGGGTTGTGGATGAAAGGGAGCCCGAGGGGTATGGTAAGAGAGAAGGAATATGATGACCCAGCCAGAGAGAAGGGCTGAGTAAGGCTTCACAGAAGTGACTATGGCAGAAGTAGGGGTTAACCACACAGATAAGAGAAACAACTGGAAAAGTATCCATTCTAGACACTAAAACAATCCAAGGATATTTCAATATTTTTAAACCTTTTAAGTACTAGTCAGGGTCTGACAGCAACCTCCACATGGGTCACTCCAGCCCTACTCTCTCCAATCCAATCCCCTCTCAGATTCCAGAACCACATAAATGTTCCTCTGGCACAACTCCCACCTCATCACTCATAGGTCTAAAACCTATAATGAATGGCTTCCCATTGTCTATAAAGGAACTGCACTGCCCCAGGAAGTCAGCAGATGCCATCTTCCACCCTCTCTGCACCAAGAGCTCACCACAGCCCTCTCCCACTGACACTCCCACCACGTCAGGCCAAATTCGCTGCTCCCTAGCAAAGCACCTTTCCAGTTCCTGCCTCCTGACTGCTACCCAGGCTATGCTCTGCAACTCCTTTCCCATCTTTCAGCTGGGAACCGCTTGGGAGACAGTTCGGGGCAGATGCCTGGACATACTCTGGAAAAAACTGGCCTAGAGAACATAGCAGAGGTCCAGATTCTGGGCACCTATCCTTCGCTTCCAGAAGCGGACCCCCAAGGACGCCTGCATAATTGAGCTCTGAGGTCCCGAGCGGCCTGGAGTTTCAGGGGTGGGCGCACAAACAGCTGACCCGAGCCCAGCGAGGAGAAAGGAGCCTGTTCTCAGAGCCCTGGACTCTGCTCCTCTCCGAGACTCAGTTTCCGTCTCCAAACAGGGGCAGCTCTGGACCCCATCGCCCACTCCCTCTGGTTGCTCTTGTGTTGGGGCAGCGCCCTCACATACTCAGTCCGAGCACTCCGGGGTCGCCGCGGGGTGCGCGGATCCGCTGTATCCAGCACGCGCCGTAGCAGCGTGCGCGTCGTAGGCTCGCTGTCCCGGCTGTAGCTGTCCGCCATCGCCTCAGCAGCCAGCCCTCCCAGCCGCTTCGGTAGCTACGATCGCCGGCTTCCCGCCGCCACATTTAAGCCAACTCTCGCGATGCTGCTGAATTTAGGTAAACTCTCGCGAGGCTGCCGCACAGCCCCACGGGAATTGCAGTTCTAGTCCTGCCGCAGGCTTCGCCCGGTGTGTACAGTGGTGGTAGCAAACGGGTTTTGCGGGCATCCTTACCTTGAGCCTGGGCAAATATGTGCAGCCAGTCGAAGCCTCGGTTTCCTCACCTGTAAGATGAGGGTGATAACCACCTAATAAGAGTGTGTGTGTGTGTAATGAGTCAATTAGATAATGTTTAACTCAGGATCTGACAAGTAATAAGCCAGGTCATGAATAAATAGCAGTGACTATTTGTGAGAATCTCTCTCATTCTCATCTCCCTCTCCGAAGATGAGGAGAGACACATTTGGGCCAGGAAAAAAATAACTGTATTCTATATGTGACCTGATCAGATTTGCATTTGCAAAGACCAATGTGTCTATAGGACCTGTATCTTTCACAAGAGATCAGTTTGCAGGCTCAGAGGCTAGTGGGCTGTTTGTGATCCAGCAGAGATGTTAAAATCTCCAAACATCAGCAATTTTGAGATGAATTCCGGCTCTCAAAAGTTCTGTTAATGCTGGAGACTCCATTACCATATTTTCACCAATTGACAGCCCCCTGTCCCCTTTCTTAAATTTTAATGGGAGCTGAAATAGAACTTGAGCTCTGAGTTTCCTGTGGAGTTCTCCTTCATGCTCCTAAATTGTGTGTAAAGTTTCAGATACTGGCAGTGGCATGGGCGTATTTGTGCTTATATTAAAAAATAGAGCAAAGAAAAAATAAGATTCTTGCTTCTCAAAATTAGAGAACTGCAGAGGAAAATCATATTCCTCGTCATTTAGATCTGACCTTTGTGTTATCTGACTTAAATTGCTAGCCCTTTGCAGGCACATTTCCGCGATCCTATCAACCACCTAAGTGCAATATTTATTCATTATTTGTAAAGCTTTGGACTGGATAATATGGAAAAAACATAAAAAACTTCTCAAAACAATTTGAGAATGAGCTTACTTTTCACAGCATTATTTGTGTTTGCATAGATTGTCTTTACTGTGTTTACATGATTGATTAAACTTTATATTTACTATTTGTCAAAAAAACAAAACAAAACACAGGGACTGCCCTGCTGGTGTAGTGGTTAAGAATCCACCTGCCAATTCAGAGGACATTCGAGCCCTGGTCCGGGAAGATCCCACATGCTGCGGAGAAACTAAGCCCGTGTACTACAACTACTGAGCCTGCGCTCTAGAGCCCACAAGCCACAACTACGGAACCTCAGTGCCACAACTACTGAAGCCGGCGAGCCTAGAGCCCGCGAGCAACAACTACTGAAGTCTGTGCGCCTAGGGCCCGTGCTCCACAACAAAGAGAAGCCACTGCAGTGAGAAGCCCGTGCACTGCAACGAAGAGTAGCCCCCCCCTTGCCTCAACTAGAGAAAGCCCGCGCGCAGGAACGAAGACCCAATGCAGCCAAAATAATAATAATAATAAAATAATATTTTATAAATATTATTTTAAATAATAAAACACTGGGGGAATTCCCTGGTGGTCCAGTGGTTAGGACTCTGCGCTCTCACTGCCAAGGGCCTGGATTCAATCCCTGGTCCAAGAACCAAAATCCCACAAGCCGCGTGGTGTGGCCAAAAAACACAAGAAAGCAAAACTGAAAACGAACAAACAATCAAAAAACTGGGTTCATGGGGCCAGACCATGTGAGGTATCGCAGGTTCTGGAAAGGAGTTTGGAGAATATTCTAAATGCAATAGGCCACCGGAGGGATTTAAGCAGAGGTATTACATAATTATATTTTCTTTGGCAGCCATGTAAAGAACAGATTGTAGGGTAGGCAAGATTGGAATCAGGGAGACATGTGACAAAGGTTCTTGCCTTTCTCCAGAGGTGACAAGACAGAAGGTGGGCAGGGCAGTGGGGGTGGGGAGAAAGCCAGGCGTTGCATTCCAGACATTTTTTTGAGTGTAGAAGACTAAGTGTAGATTAAAGGTGATTTTATGTACTGGAAGGTAGAGTTTTTTTTTTTTTTAATTAATAATTAATTAATTAATTGGCTGCGTTGGGTTTTCATTGCTGCGCGCGGGCTTTCTCTAGTTGCAGCTAGCGGGGGCTACTCTTTGTTGTGGTGCGCGGGGTTCTCATTGTGGTGGCTTCTCTTGTTGCAGAGCACAGGCTCTAGGCACACAGGCTTCAGTAGTTGTGGCACACAGGCTCAGTAGTTGTGGTGCACGGGCTTAGTTGCTCCGTGGCATGTGGGATCTTCCCGGACCAGGGCTCGAACCCATGTCCCCTGCATTGGCAGGTGGATTCTTAACCACTGCGCCACCAGGGAAGTCCCCTTTTTTTTTTTAAACATCTTTATTGGAGTATAATTGCTGTACAATGGTGTGTTAGTTTCTGCTGTATAACAAAGTGAATCAGCTATACATATACATATATCCCCATATCCCCTCCCTCTTGCGTCTCCCTCCCACCCTCCCTATCCCACCCCTCTAGGTGAACACAAGCACAGAGCTGATCTCCCTGTGCTATGCGGCTGCTTCCCACTATTTTACATTTGGTAGTGTATATATGTCCATGCCACTCTCTCACTTCGTCCCAGCTTACCCTTCCCCCTCCCCGTGTCCTCAAGTCTGGAAAGTAATTTTATAGAGCATAATTTTCAATGTTCTGTACATAAAGAAATGACATCAGTTTGACTTCTCACCAACATTTTTTGAGTAAGGTAGGTCTTGAGACTGGTAGGAGTAGAACCGTATGAGTAACTGTATGACAATGAAAATACATAATAACAGATGCAATGACCTTTGCTGAATTTTATCTCTACTGCACACATTTTATAAACATTTAAACATATAACAGTGTGTATTCATGTTTTTACACTTGTATAAATGATTCACCCAAATGAATGCACATCTTTCACCATGGGCTACACATACTAAAGAACGCATTTCTGAATTTGAAGGGGTTCAAGCTGTGGACCTCAGTTTGCATTAGCCAGAAGGAATGGTTCTGTGAAATCCACACAAATAACCAAGGATCACATTGGTTGTAAACAGAAATGCAATGGTAATGCTTGGGTGTTGGGACCAGAAAAATAGTTCTTTTTTTCCCCATTGTCCTGTATGTTTCTAGAACATTTTAAGTATGGGTCTGTTTTACAATAAAGAATAACAAACTTGGACTTCCCTGGTGGCGCAGTGGTTAGGAATCCGCCTGCCAATGCAGGGGACACGGGTTCGAGCCCTGGTCCGGGAAGATCCCACATGCTGCGGAGCAACTAAGCCTGTGCATCACAACTACTGAGCCTGCGCTCTAGAGCCTGCACGCCACAACTATTGAAGCCTGCGCACCTAGAGCCCGCGCTCTGCAACAAGTGAAGCCACCGCAATGAGAAGCCCACGGACCGCAACAAAGAGTAGCCCCTGCTTGCCGCAGCTAGAGAAAAGCCCATGTGCGGCAACAACGACCCAATGCAGCCAAAAATAAAAAGGAATAACTAAAAAAGTGACAGTTAACTTGGAGTGCTTTTGCAAACTTTTAAAAGGCCCGATCTATTTTGTTTTTATATCAAATAATTAGAAATAATATATAAATTAGGCTTCGAATTCATACCCGTGGTCTGTAATCAGAAGAGAAAAAAGTGAGGAGGGAGAGTCAGGAGAAAGGGTGAAGAACGGCAAGAAGTGGGAGAAACGGGGAACTCGGCAAAGGAGGGCTAGCTTACAGGTAATTCTCCTGGACGAGTGCCTGGCCTCCTCTCTGGTTTTCCACAGCTTCTCTTGCCCTTTAGAACACTTTCCCCAAGGAAGTCGAGGAAGTGGGGAGGTAACTTGTTACACAATACAAATCCTGTCCAACCTCTCGTTTAACACCCCTCCAACAGTTCCCAGTCACCTGCAGAATAAAATCACAAATCTTTTAACTTGGCCCAGTTTGGTATCTTTCGGAGCTTCTGCTATTCTGGCTACCCTTGAGGATCCTTAAGGGCAGAGCCTAGCTCCTTCCTGCCTCAGGTTCTTACAGGCTGGTTCCCGGGGCAAAAACCAGCGACTCCTCCCTAACCAAGCTTTTCGTGGATTTTTTCTTCCTGGGCCTCCGCCTCCCACTTTTCCCTCTCCCTTGTTGATTTCTGTTTTTGGAGCGTTTATTTCTTTGATTAGACATCCATTAGTGGCATTCATTCACATCTATTATTCAAAAGTCTGACCCTCATCCCTCTATAGTCAGGCCGGGTCGGTATGGTTCCTGCACGGTTCCCAACTCCCTGCACTATGCTCGGCGCACAGTAGGCGCCTAGTGATCACTATGTTTAGGTCAATAAGACAGTCAAGGCAAGCGGCGTCTGAGTCGGGGGAGAGTCTCCAATGCAGACAAAAGGGCTCCCTGAGGTCCTTTGGGGCGCTGAGGCTTAGGTCCTTCCTCCCCTCCCCCGCAGGAATGTCGTGGACTCAGCAGCTCAGGGTTCGGGGATCGCTTCCGGCGAACAACACACCCTCGTCCGAAACCTGGTCCGCTTGCAACCCGACCTTACCCTTAGGCGGCGCTCCAGGCCGCAGCCGCCAAGTTTAGCGCAAGGCATTGCGGGATTTGTAGTTTCCGTAGGCACATGCCCAGGGCGCTTGCGCACTGGAGAGACGCGCGCCGCCCGACCCCCATCAGGATTCCAGGTCCTTGCGAAGGGCGGTCCAAGCGACAGCGTTCCAACCGAATACGCCTCTCTAGTCCGCCGAGGGTGAGCCGTGTAGGGGAAGAGTCCGCTCTACGTGGGCTGTCGCGGTGCCCTGCAAAGAGGCCGGAACAAGCGCGCCCCCGCTCCGGAAGTGAGCGGCTTCTGCCGCGGTGCATTGTGGGGGGCGTAGTCCTCTTTCCCAGGCGGTCCTTCGCGGCGTCCCTGGGGCCCACTCTGGAGCGCAGGCGGGCGGCTGGGCGGCTGGCTCGGCGCGGGCCGACGGGAGGCGTATTCTGGGCACGGGGCGCCGGGCCAGTCCGGCCGCGCCGGGCGGCAGTAGTGGGAGGCCGCCCAAGGCCTCGCGCGGTGCCGCCCGTCGAGGGGCGGGCGGCGGCATACAGACCGGGCCGTCGAAAGGCTCAGAAGGCCGGTGGGCCGGGCCGGGCCGCGCGGCGCAGCCATGCCTGGCTTTACGTGCTGCGTGCCAGGCTGCTACAACAACTCGCACCGGGACAAGGCGTTGCACTTCTATACGTTTCCCAAGGACGCTGAGCTGCGGCGCCTTTGGCTCAAGAATGTGTCCCGTGCCGGCGTCAGTGGGTGCTTCTCCACCTTCCAGCCCACCACGGGCCACCGTCTCTGCAGCGTTCACTTCCAGGGCGGCCGCAAAACCTACACGGTGCGGGTCCCCACCATCTTCCCGCTGCGCGGCGTCAACGAGCGCAAAGTAGCGCGCAGACCCGCGGGGGCCGCAGCTGCCCGCCGCAGGCAGCAGCAGCAGCAGCAGCAGCAACAGCAGCAGCAGCAGCAGCAGCAGCAGCAGCAGCAGCCGTCGCCGTCCGCCTCCACTGCCCAGACCGCCCAGCTGCAGCCGAACCTGGTATCTGCTTCTGCGGCTGTGCTCCTCACCCTTCAGGCTGCTGTGGACAGCAGCCAGGCTCCGGGATCCGTGCCTCCGGCGCCCACCACTCCCACGGGAGAAGATGTGAAGCCCATTGACCTGACGGTGCAAGTGGAGTTCGCGGCCGCAGAGGGCGCAGCCGCCGCAGCCGCTGCGTCGGAGCTTGAGGCTGCTACAGCAGGGCTGGAGGCCGCCGAGTGCCCCATGGGCCCCCAGTTGGTGGTGGTCGGGGAAGAGGGCTTCCCTGATACTGGCTCCGACCACTCGTACTCGTTGTCGTCAGGCACCACAGAGGAGGAGCTCTTGCGCAAGCTGAACGAGCAGCGGGACATCCTGGCGCTGATGGAGGTGAAGATGAAGGAGATGAAGGGCAGCATCCGTCACCTGCGTCTCACCGAGGCCAAACTCCGTGAAGAACTACGCGAGAAGGATCGGCTGCTGGCCATGGCTGTCATCCGCAAGAAGCACGGAATGTGAACGAGTCCCCTTTCGGCCTTCGGGACTCCCAGACTCCTGCCAGCTTAGAGGAACCTGAGGCCGCCGCTGTTGAACTCCCTCATACTCCTGGGGCACTGGTTGGCAGTACTGAGCCTTAGGGCAGCTGGACTCTTTTGCTGGTGACCAAGCACCCTCTCTTGTTTCCTCCTGAAGCAAGGTCCTGAAGTCTGGGATCTCAGACTCTGCACTGGTGACACCAGCAATTATGACTTTGTCTACCCCTCCCCACCTTCACTCCCCAACCCCAAGTTTATGTTGCAGGTTCTGGTTAAGCAGAGGCTTCAGAACCACTGAACTTGAAACATCCCCTAGGGATGCAGGCGAGATGCCCAAGGACTATGGCTTTGGGAAAACAACTAAACCTTGAGTTTGGCCGGCAATCAGAGACAACTCTTCTGTGTGTAGTGATAAGAGATCCAAGTAACATCAGTTCTACTTTTTGTGCTTTTCCTTCCCAGGTGCAGCCTCTGATTCTGTTGGGGACTGGCAGATCTGTGCCTCTGCCTCCTAGGACCTCCCTCCCAGGAGACCATCGACAAGGGGATCTAGGTGACCTGTTGATGGAGATCCAGCTTGCCAGGGCCTTAGGTCTATCCTGTTATGTTTGCTACTGGTTACAAATTCTATTTTCTGTACAATTAGACTAAAGTTTTCACTGTGTTTGTTTGGCAAAACAGATTAAACAGAAAGTAAGATTTTTATTTGGGTTTCGCCAATTTATTTTTATAAGGACTCAGCTAAGGGTCCCTGAAATATGGGGAGATGGACTTCCTGATAGGCCTCCACCTTCTGCGCCTTAGGTCTCAAGGACCAGGCTGACCCTGAGAGTAGAGGTGCTTCAGTGACTAGGTTTCTCCATAAAGAGGGCCTAAGCACAAGGACCCTGGCCTCATAAGGTCTTTGCAGAGTTCCAGCTCACCTGGAAGAGTTTGGAAATTGCACCAAATGGTCCTGGTTTGTCCATGGGTTAGCTCCCTGTGTCCTTTCAACTGGGAGAAGGAGCAACTGAGAACTAAACTGAATTGTGGCAGCCCACTTCTCTGAGGGTTTTGAATTCCTTAAGAATTTTCAGCTGGAGTTGAATTTTGCTCACTATTATAGCCCTTAGGCCTAGTATAGTGTCTGGCACACATGGGCATGCAGTTACTTAAATCAGTGAAGACCGTAGCTGGAGCCAGCCATGGACTCTTATACAGATACCTTTGACTTTGGTACACTTTCATTGTGAAGGAGGTGCATCCATAGAGGACTTCAAGAATAGGAGTTGGGATTTGTGACCCCTTGACTCATTTTCTTGGCTGTTAACATCTTTCTTTAGATTGGATATTGTAGCGGCAAGGTGACAATTTTATCTATCGTTCCAAGTAATTTAGCTCAAAGCTAGCTACAAATGCCTTTAAAGCTAGCCATGTTTAACATGGGTGTTGGGGTACAAATGGACACTTATTGGGCTCCATAAAACGTATGACTCCTTTCTCTGTTACTTATGGAAAAAGCCACTTACCTGGGGGCTTTCCCTGTGGTTTCAAACTGGAATGACTCTAAAATTAATGTCCCTCTTGTTTCTGCTCTCCTTCTGGCCCCTTGGCACTGACTTGAGAAACAAGTCTGGGGTGGGGAGGAGGGGTGGGAGAAAGGTTGTGCAGGTACCTAGATGTGGAAGGGACTGTATCTCTCCCTTCCTAGGGTTAGTTCTGGCTTGTCATAAGGTGGTGGAAGCACAGCAGTGCCCTTCCAGGCCAGGTGGAAGCCCTTTATGGGTAGGTATTGGATCAGTTGCTCAACTGCCCCACTCTTCTTCATTAGGAGTGAGGATTTTCCCAGGCCCAAGCCATGCTCTTTAGTGTGTCCTTTAGCTCCTGTGTGTTGAAGGGACTTAGACTGTTTCAGCTTTGGCTCACTTGAACCTCTCAGCAGCACTCCCAGGACAGGGTGAGGGCCAGACTGCCTAGGACTCCCCGGTGTCTGGATGTTGTGAGCACACAACCTATCTGGTGTTTTAGCTTCTGGAGGGGAGGAGGACAGCTCAGAGCAAGGGAGGTCCTAGATACACCACAAGCAGGGCAATGCAGAGTCTCCCTGACTGAGTAATAAGAGAAGAATCTAGTCAGGCAAAGTAATACAGATCTGGGATTTAATTAAACAGAAGCCTGGCCTGGTCGTATGAGGCATTCCTGGGAGGAGCGGTGGGGGTGACGGTGAGGATCTGTGAAGGACCCTTCTGTAAGAACAAGAGAACTGAGAGATCTCTGGTCAGGAGAAGACTTGTCGCTATTAACTTTACCTGTGACCCCCCTGGCTTAGCTGCAGAGCATTTCCCCAGCAGGCCTGAACTAGAGACAGGCCTTATTTCAAATGTTTGCGTTGCCCGGGAAACGATGAAAATGGGCGTTGAAAGGAAAGGGCAATGGGCGGGAGGGAGATTATGGACAATTTTATCACTTAAATCACGGGGAAGGTTTGGGCGTGCCAGTTATTACTCTTTTCTCTTAATAAAAATGAAACTCTTAGCTGCCCTGCCTGCTGGAAAAAAAAAAACAAACTTGTGAGAATGTCTTGTAGACCCTAACTGCAGAAATCTAAAGAGTAATCTTGTGTCCAGCCCAAGAAAAGCCTCGCCTGCTTGAAACCAGCTTTGGGTCCGACTAGCACCGGGCAGGGCGCAAGAATGTTAGGACAAACAGAAGCTGTGCGTTCCGCCCCGGCTAGCCTTAGAGCAACACTCGGAAGAGCTGCAGGGGCGGCCAGAGCACCAAAGGGGAGGGGGCTTTGCGAGCGGAAACAGCTCAGGGGCCCAGGGAGGGGCGGCTAGGCCGGTTTGGGGCCAGGCCGAGCTCCCACGGAGGCGGGGCCAACACAGAACGGCCGCGCAACCAGAGCTGGGCCGGACCAGCTGGGACTTAGCGATAACTGAGCCCTGACCCCCGCCTGGCGCCAAGCTCGGGTGTTCCAGAGGCTTCCGCTAGACCACAATTCTCAGGGGCTCGCCTCGGCGGCCTCCCTCCCTGACTTAGTCTCCCCTCCCGCGCTGCGGGCCGTGTCTGGGCCTCGGCGCATAGGACGTCGGGAACTGTAGTTTTCTCCTGGCGCACCTATGCCAAAAAGGAGAATGGGGGGAACTGCGTTTCCCAGAGTGCAGCGGGGTGGCAAGGGAAGGCAGGGGGGAAGGGACAGTCGGTCGCAGACCGCGCTGGGTTGCCGCCGCCGCTGCCGCCATCGTGCCAGCCCCTCGGGTGAGTGTCGGGGCTAGCGCGCTGGGGCGGGGGCTGGGCCGCAGGAGCCGCGCTCCGGGTCGCCTGGAGCCTCAGCTGCGAGTCCCCGGGCCGCCCCTCCCCTCCCCCCCCCCGGCGGCCCGAAGCCGCGCGGGGCCGGGGCCATGTGTCGCGCGCGGCTCCGCCTCCCGTCGGTCCTCTGAGGCGGCGGCCGGGGGGAACACAGAGAGAGACAGCCAGGAACCCATTTCAGGCGTACCGTGCCCGTGGCGAGCACACCGGACCGCGCCAGGGCCGGGCCTTTCTCTCTGTTCTGGACCACCCGGATGGGGCTCTCCGGGCCCCGCCCCGTCTGGCCTAGCCCGGCCTGCCCGAGTCCTGCAAACTCTGCAGGCAGGCTAGCGGGCGGACCCCAGCCACACGTCCTGCCGCCCGCCTGCCAAGGATCCGGGGATGGGCAGGTGCCACCCGGCCCGCTCCGGAGTCAGCACTGGGTAAGGGCGCCCGCCTGCCGCAGCCCTGCCCTCACCCGGTTCTCAGCCATAGCTCGGCTAGGATGTAGGTGAACGCTCCCTTGCTTGTCTGCCCGCTGAGAGTGCACAAAACCTATCTCCCACTCTGGAACTCAGATTCTTCTGCATCGAGGCCAGGGTCAGGGAATCTGGAGCGGGAGGGTGTTCCACGTGGGACTTCACCCCCGGCCAGTCTTGGAGGATCTGGCCTGATGAGATGAGGCGGCTCCGGACTCGTAGGCTCAGTCCCCGCCCTTCTCTCTGTCAGTGATCAGGCCCCAGCCGTGGGTGGGTTGGCCGGCCGCGTTAGTGGAGGGAGGGGAGGGAGGAAGCCAAGGAGGTAAGGCTGAATGTGTGAGCCTCCAACACATCGTTAGATCTCTTCAGCACAGCCTAATCCTCACTTCTGCCCCTCCCAGAGTCATCTGCCCTTTTCCCACAGTGGAGGATGATTCGATAAGAATGGTAACGGTAAGGTGGGGTTTAATGGAGGGAAAAGTAGAATCCAGGTCTGAGGTCCTTGAGCCTAGTGCCAAACAAGAGGCTGGGCTGCAAGACATTGGGCATGGGGCACATCTGGGCTGTGGGGCTCAGATTTTTGCTCTGTGAGGCCCTTCTGAAGCCTGGGTGGCAGCACTAGAGCTGGAGGCTGCAGAAAGTCAGGCTTCCCTCACCTGCCTGCTCACTTTCCAACAACTGAGTGACCTATGAACAGGCAGGAAGCTGGTTGGGCCTTGGGAAATTGCCTTTAATGATGGCTCCAAGGACTCTATTGATTTCTGGAAGTAGAGAAGTATCTAGCCATAGAGTAGTCTTCTAGCAGGCTTTGTAAAGGCACTCCTGATTGGTGATAAAATTAAGGGACAAGTCCAGAGAAGACCATGGGATATGGAGAAAAGACAGTTTGTTAAACCTTGATTCCTCTGACCCCAGTGTAGCTTCTGAGCCACAGTTCTTGCAGGGATAAAGAAGCACCTAAGTCTCTGCAGACCTGGCCTCAGCAGCATGCAGTTCTTTTAGGAGAGTTGAGTTAGGCCTGTGATGCAGGAAGCCACCATCCTTGGAATTTTTTTTCCTTGAGTATTTCCCCAGGTAATATTTTTCTGGTCATTGAACTCTAGCCTTGGAAGTTTTCCTGCAGTTGAGTTGCATTCTCCCTGGTTAAGGAGGACAGGCAAGGAAGGTTCTGTCCAGATCTCGTCACCAGGGCCTGCGTTCTCTCTGGACTCAACCCTTCTAGTCCACATCCTAGCCCACGAGCACATGGGAGTCAGGTTCATTCAGCAGACTCAGGAGAGGCCTGGTTTGCCAGTGGAGGTGGGCAAGAAGGAGGGACCACCCACAGGACACAAATAGGATCAGTGTGATTGGATCTCTTAGTGCTATAAGTAGTTGTTCCAAGACCTTGAGATTGTCTGGGTTGGTACTTTCTAGGACACTGGTGTCAGGTGAATTAGGCTTTATGGCTGTGGATTAGTTCACACATTGCAAAGCCCTAGGTGACCTGAAAACAAGCGTTTTCTTCAATGTCAAAATGCTGCTGTTCCTTGGGAAAAAGGAACAAAGGTTACTTGGGAGCAGGAGGAATTCAGGTCCCTCCCTCTCATTCCAGTCGTTAAGTTCCTTATAACTTATGTGTCTGGGGTCATCTAGGCATTGCTAGGCATCCTGACCCCCATAAATCCTTGACCTTTCTGGAATTTGGCAGGCTATCTGTGTCTCAGCTCAGAGATACGAGAAGAACCCTGAGGTTCTCCAGAATCAGTCTGCACCCTCTATTCATGTAGGGCTGACTTGGGAGGTGGGGCCTGGCATGGGATAGTCAGGATATGGCTGCGTAAGCAAGGGGGCAGGCTGTAAGGATGCTGGGTTCTCAACCAGCTCAACTAGGTCCCTTAGTGACATGGAGCCCACCTCTCCTCTCTGAGCCACGTTTCACTTTATTCTGCTGTCTTTGCAGTTGGTGGGTTGGGATAGGAAGAATGATTTAAGTGAAAAAATTCTCAAATTTTAGAACTGGAAGGCACCTTATATCAAAAAATTCTGGAATACCCTTACTGAGGCATTAGTATCTTGCTTGAAATTATTTTTTTTCTTCTTTTACACCAATGATCCATTTTATTCAGCAACCATTCTTGCAGCGCTTTCTATATGTCAGCCCACTGGGCTGAGGCTGGAGGTAGAATAATGAATCCTACAAGGCCTGGTGCTGGGGAAAGGATGTCACAGTAATGGAGGAGACAGAGGTAATGTTGCTATTATGTGCTGAGGGCTAAGTTGAAGGGACCCACAAGGGGCTCTTGGCCCTTTGCAAAAGAGGGGGCTTCTGAATGATTAGAGCACCAGAGAGGAAAGTCTGTTAGTGAGCCCACTCTCCTCTCCAGTGCCTGGAGAAACCACAGAACAAGGTATACTTCAGGATGTTGGGGCCAGGAAAGTCTGGGGTCCCTTGAGAAACTTGGCTGTCACCACTCCAAATTGCTGTGGCTGTCGAGTCTAGCAGCTGTCTTCTATCGGTAGCTCCTCCATTCCTCAGGGGTCTCTGCTGGGTGTTCTCCTGGTGCCTGAGAATCTCACCAGCATTCTGTGGTCTGTGGCCTCATTCCCTGCCTGGAACCTGGGTTTGTGGCTTCTGTCTCTTCTGAGACCCTCTCAGGTCACTTATTCAAGTGCCCAGTGCTCCTGGAGTGATATCTATCAGGACATCTTCCCAGAGTCAGACAGAGGCGCTCTCCCCAGAAGTGAAAGGGAATAGTCCTTTTGGAGAGAGGGGAGTGGATCCAAAAAGTTTTCCACAGGATGGACATTGAAAGTTGGGCAGGATTTCTGTGTGCTGGGGTTGAGCTGAACCTCCTGATGGGCCTCCTTTTTTAATTTTCTTTAATTTAATTTATTTTTTTATACTGCAGGTTCTTATTAGTTATCTATTTTATACATATTGGTGTATATATGTCAATCCCAATCTCCCAATTCATACCACCACCACTACCACACCCCCTCCACTTTCCCCCCTTGGTGTCCATACGTTTGTTCTCTACATCTGTGTCTCTGTTTCTGCCCTGCAAACCGGTTCATCTGTACCATTTTTCTAGGTTCCACATGTATGCGTTAATATACGATATTTGTTTTTCTCTTTCTGACTTACTTCACTCTGTATGACAGTCTCTAGGTCCATCCACGTCTCTACAAGCGACCCAATTTCGTTCCTTTTTATGGCTGAGTAATATTCCATTGTATATATATACTACATCTTCTTTATCCATTCGTCTGCCAATGGGCATTTAGGTTGCTTCCATGACCTGGCTATTGTAAATAGTGCTGCATTGAACATTGGGGTGCATGTGTCTTTTTGAATTACGGTTTTCTCTGGGTACATGCCCAGTAGGAGGATTGCTGGGTCATATGGTAATTCTATTTTTAGTTTTTTAAGGAACCTCCATACTGTTTTCCATAGTGGCTGTATCAATTGACATTCCCATCAACAGTGCAAGAGGGTTCCCTTTTCTCCACACCCTCTCCAGCATTTGTTGTTTGTAGATTTTCTTTTTTTTTTTAAAATAAAATTTATTTATTTTATTTATTAATTTTTGGCTGCGTTGGGTCTTCATTGCTGTGCTCAGGCTTTCTCTAGTTGCAGCGAGTGGGGGCTACTCTTCGTTGTGGCAGGCGGGCTTTTCACTGCAGTGGCTTCTTGTTGCGGAGCACAAACTCTACGCACGTGGGCTTCAGTAGTTGTGGCTCGTGGATCTAGAGCGTAGGCTCAGTAGTTGTTCCGTGGCATGTGGGATCTTCCCGGACCAGAGGTCGAACCTGTGTCCCCTGCATTGGCAGGCGGATTCTTAGCCACTGCGCCACCAGGGAAGTCCCGTTTGTAGATTTTCTGATGATGCCCATTCTAACTGGTGTGAGGTGATACCTCATTGTAGTTTTGATTTACATTTCTCTAATAATTAGTGATGTTGAGCAGCTTTTCATGTGCTTCTTGGCCATCTGTATGTCTTCTTTGGAGAAATGTCTGTTTAGGTCTTCTGCCCATTTTTTGATTGAGTTGTTTATTTTTTTGATATTGAGCTGCATGAGTTGTTTATATATTTTGGAGGTTAATCCTTTGTCCGTTGATTTGTTTGCAAATATTTTCTCCCATTCTGAGGGTTGTCTTTTCGTCTTGTTTGTAGTTTTCTTTGCTTTGCAAAAGCTTTTAAGTTTCATTAGGTCCCATTTGTTTATTTTTGTTTTTATTTCCATTACTGTAGGAGGTGGATCAAAAAAGATCTTGCTGTGATTTATGTCAAAGAGTGTTCTTCCTATGTTTTCTTCTAAGAGTTTTATAGTGTCCAGTCTTACATTTAGGTCCTAATCCATTTTGAGTTTATTTTTGTGTATGGTGTTAGGGAGTGTTCTAATTTCATTCTTTTACATGTAGCTGTCCAGCTTTCCCAGCACCACTTATTGAAGAGACTGTCTTTTCTCCATTGTATATCCTTGCCTCCTTTGTCATAGATTAGTTGACCATATGTGCGTGGGTTTATCTCTGGGCTTTCTATCCTGTTCCATTGATCTATATTTTTGTTTTTGTGCCAGTACCATATTGTCTTCTTTACTGTAGCTTTGTAGTATAGTCTGAAGTCAGGGAGTCTGATTCCTCCAGCTCCGTTTTTTTCCCTCAAGACTGCTTTGGCTATTCGGGGTCTTTTGTGTCTCCATACAAATTTTAAGATTTTTTTGTTTTAGTTCCGTAAAAAAATGCCACTGGTAATTTGATAGGGTTTGCATTGAATCTGTAGATTGCTTTGGGTAGTATAGTCATTTTCACAACATTGATTCTTCCAATCCAAGAACATGGTATATCTCTTCATCTGTTTGTATCGTCTTTAATTTCTTTCATAAGTGTCTTATAGTTTCCTTTATACAGGTCTTTTGTCTCCTTAGGTAGGTTTATTCCTAGGTATTTTATTCTTTTTGTTGCAATGGTAAATGGGAGTGTTTCCTTAATTTCTCTTTCAGATTTTTCATCATTATTGCATAGGAATGCAAGAGATTTCTGTGCATTAATTTTGTATCCCGCAACTTTACCAGATTCATTGATGAGCTCTAGTAGTTTTCTGGTGGCATCTTTAGGATTCTCTATGTATAGTATCGTGTTATCTGCAAACAGTGACAGTTTTACTTCTTCTTTTCCAATTTGTATTCCTTTTATTTCTTTTTCTTCTCTGACTGCTGTGGCTAGGACTTCCAAAACTATGTTGAATAATAGTGGCTAGAGTGGACATCTTGTCTTGTTCCTGATCTTAGAGGAAATGCTTTCAGTTTTTCACCATTGAGAATGATGTTTGCTGTGAGTTTGTCGTATATGCTGATGGGCCTCTTTCTAAAATTATTTTTTTCTGATGGGCCATTTGAGGATGTTTGTGTGTGTGGAGTTGGATTTGAGTTGACTACCCCTTCCCTAACTTTGAGATTCTGTGATTTTCTTGCTTTGACCATATGTGGCAGGATTTCTTGAAGATTCTCTCCCTGAGGGAGGCCACAGCGTGTGGGTTATCCCGGCAGTGACTTCCAGGCCTGGAGTCAGTCTGGAGTGACTGATCATTCTGGTCAGCACCCTTACCACCAGGTCTGTGTGGCACCTTCTCCTTCTCACCCTATCAGCTGGAATGTGTCTTCCTGGGAGGAATCATTTGCTCAGGTCTGGCTACGACTAGGGAAGTGTCTTAGTGGCCAGGGAAGAGGAACACAAGAGAGCTGGGGTTGGCCCTTCTCACTACCCTGGGCCTTTCTCTTTATTTGTTGCTGGTACCTGCTATGTGCCAACTCCTTAAGCACCCAGGCTGGAGAGGGGGCTACCCTGGAGAAGGAGAACCTCCCCTCATGAGAGGGGTGTGTCCAAGGTACCTGGGAACTGAGGGTAGTTTGCCTCAGTAAACTGGGGGAATTCTAGAATGTTTGTTTCTTAAAGCCTCAGGTACTGCATTAGAGCCACTAGGTCTCACCAGGGCAGAAGCTGTGGCCCCCTGGAAGGATGTCTGTAAAGAGACATTGTTTCACTTGCAGAGATGGTCAGGCCCGGGTCAAGGCAAGTTCTCATTTGTAGGTTGTAAACCTGCTTTGACAGGCTGAGCATGCACTTAGAGGCTTTCTGTTCTGATGGGCATGGAGCTTGCTGATTTCAAAGGGGAAGAAAAGGCCTGGACTCCATTCCTCACAGCCTCATTTTGCCATCTATGCTTTCTGCTGCTTGACATGGGCTCTCAGCTGTTCCAGTCCAGGCCAGTTTTGTGGACATTTTAATGCTGATTATGCCAGCGGCCTTCTGTGGTCTTGAATTCTTTCCTAATCTCTCAGAGTCTTGGTTTCTTCATCTACAAAGTTACACTAATCACACCAGCTTTACAGGGCTGTGAGACTCAAATGAGAGAACACATGTAACTGTTTGGCTTACAGGAGTTTGACTTACAGTACATGAACCAGCAAGTTCATGGATGGGAGCTCTCTAGGACAGGGGCCCCAGAGATCCCTGAGCCACCTGGGAAGGGGTGGCTACTCAAGGACTGACTAAGCGTGCAGAGGGACTATGATGCAGGTCTCGGGATTCACCTTCTGGGCCAGCCAGGGCAGCCTGAAATCTCTGGGGCCCTCTCTTCAAATAGAAGAGAAGGAAAAGGCCCTTAGGGTGCTGGGGGCACCTAGACATCAGGGGTCTGCCCCAGGAAAGGGTTCTGTCCTGGCCAGCCATCTGGGCAGCAGACCTTAGCTGATTTCCCACCCAGCTTCAGGCAGGGGAGTGGTGGACGAGGCTGTTGCCGGTCCTCGGTCAAGGCTGCTCTTTAGTGTGGTGTCCCTACAGGAGACTGAGATACCCACCTTCTTCCTAGCTCTTGACCTAGTATTCACCTAGGACCTGCCAGTGACTGCTTACAGCTGAGTCCTGCTTTATACCCTCAGTTGATTACCCCTAACATCCTCATAATTACTGATGAAGAGACAGGGTCAGAGGGTCGTACCATGAGGGAGAGGAGAAGCAAGCTAGAGGCCAGGCCTTTGAGGGTGTGGTTGTGTACCTGCTATTCAGCCCCAGTTGTCCCTCAGGTGATCAGAACCTTGCGGGGGGAGGGAGGGTGTTTGGGGCCAAGCCCCACTTCCCACACGCCTCAGACAGATGGCTGGGTGGAAGGCAAAGGATTGTTTCCTGACAACTTGGACAGAAGGTGTGGGAGGAGGGGAAGTGGGTCACTTGGCCACTTAAATTGAACAGGGTTTGCCCAGAACTCACTCCTCCAGAGCAGAGGGGCTGGGCCAGGCACCATGGGAACAGGGGTGCCCAAGTCAGGGAGACGGACCATAAACAAATATGTAAATGTGACAATCTCATGCAGTGACAAGTGCTAAGAAGACTAAACGGGGTGGTGAAGTGAGTAACTGGGTGGCTGCTTTAGACTGAGTGGTCACAGTGTCTGAAGGTGTCTATGAGGAGGTAACATTTGTCCTGACACATATGTGACAAGGAGGCAGACACATGAAGATCTACGAAGAAGGGTGATCCAGGTAGAAGGATCAACAGTTGCAAACCCCTCCAGTGAGACAGGCTCAACATGTTCCAGAAACAGGAAAATGCCCAGAGTGGCTGCAGAGGATGGGAAGGAGTGGGTGGCAGGAGACAAGGTTGGATAGCTGGGAGGCCAGGTCACCCAGGGCCTTGAAGGCAGGATAAATGGTTGAGACTATGTCAGTGGGGAATGGGAAGGGAAGTCATTGGAGGGCCATAGGACAGGATATACAGCACCCCTCAGATCATGGAAAGAGGTGCAGTTTGTTCCTGAAGGACAGGCACCCTGCAGCCTTCCCTCTCACTCCCCACAGTGCACGCCTGTGCTCTGGGTTTAAGCCAAGGTTGTCTGTCAGTCCCACCTGTCGGAGTCCTTCTCAGCCTCTGCCTCAGGGCTCTTGGAGGCCTAGCAGACAGTAAGTGTGAGGGTAATAGAGATGGTTGGTGCCAGTTTCAAGGATCCCACTATAAGCTCAGCACATCTGGCATTGTCTGCGGACCTCGGTGATGGGCCCTCAGATGTGAGCATCCTTCTGTTTTATTAGTCTGGAGTCAGTAATGTCCTCTTCCTCATCACTCTTCTGCCCCCAGCCCTGACCCAGGTCCAGCTAGGCCAGCATCTATTTCTGCTTTGCTGAGATGGTAGAATGGGGTTGTGACTTTGAAGATTTGGGAAAACTGTGAGATCATCCCCCGTGAAAACACCCATTGTTTAGTGTGGCAGTCTGCCTGGTGCCTTTGTTTGGAGGCAGAAGCCCTCGTTCAGACCCGTCTTGCCCCTGTCCTCGAAAGCCAAGGTCAGAGATCAGGGCTTCAGCCCTACATGTTCAGTTTTTTTTTTTTTTAATTAATTTATTTTATTTTTATTTATTTTTAGCTGTGTTGGGTCTTCATTGCTGTGTGCGGGCTTTCTCTAGTTGCGGTGAGCGGGGGCTACTCTTCGTTGTGGTGCACAGGCTTCATTGTGGTGGCTTCTTTTGTTGCAGAGCACAGGCTCTAAGCGTGCGGGCTTCAGTAGTTGTGGCACACAGGCTCAGTAGTTGTGGCTCACAGGCTCTAGAGTGCAGGCTCAGTAGTTGTGGCGCACGGGCTTAGTTGCTACGTGGCATGTGGAATCTTCCCGGACCAGGGCTCGAACCCGTGTCCCCTGCATTGGCAGGCGGATTCTTAACCACTGCACCACCAGGGAAGCCCCCATGTTGTTCATTTTTGTCTCCAGACTAGTTATCACTGGGAGTCCTGGCTCTGGAGTCCACTAAGCATGGTTCCATCCAGTTCCACCATTTATTAGGCTTGTGACCTTGAGCAAATTAGCTGACCTTGCTGGGCCTCATTTTGCTCATCTCTAACATGGGAGTTGACTCACAGGGTGTTAGAACAAATGCATGTAAAGCCCTTAGCGCATTTCTACACATAATACACATTAGTGAAAATGAGACATTATCAGCCAGACATTGCTGTTTCAAGTTTCAAAATACTGGAAACACTGACCCAGAATTTGAGGATAAAAATGAAGTTTTTTCTGTTACCCAGTGGAATCTCCTGGGCCAGAGGTTTTAACCTGGGGTCTGCAACAACCTCAGGGAGTATGAATGACTTGAAATCATTCACAAGGCTGGGGCATCTCTGCCTCTGCGCAAATTTATTGGGAAAGGGCCATGGTTTATGAGACATTTTTAGAGGGTCTTTGCACCCACAGAGACCTAAGGGTCAGTGAAAGCTGATGCTCAGTGGGTGAGAGGTCACCGAGGTCATTTCTGCTCCTCGAGGAGCCTGGCCTTAGTCAGCCTAAGTGAAGCAGGAGACGGTGTGGTCAGCAGCCCTCTTGAAAGAGCTGTAAGAGAAGCTGTCATGAAGGTCAGTCTCCAATCTGATGTGAGGCTGCCCCTCAGCCTTGGCATTTTGTTTCTTTCCAGGCTGTTCTTTCCACAATAAATATATTAAAAACAAGGTCAGGGCTGGCTGGCCATCCTGGGGAACATCCTCCCAGCCTGGCCCACCTCTCCCCTATGTTGCATGGGGATGGGAGGTGGGCTTTGCACCCTGTTGCTTTTTCTGGACTCAGGAATGCTGCCTCCCAGCTATGAGTGGAAAGCTTTGTGGAAGATTTGGAGTCAGAAACTATAAATCCTGTAGTTTGCTGGACTCTGTGCTGGGAGGTTGAGGGGGTGGGGTCGGGTGTGGCAGGAACCACACTGGAACCCTCACAGCCCAGAGCCACAGTGTTTCGGCAGAGGAATGGGCCCTGGGTGTGTTGATATGGCTTTGCACGTGGGGTTGGGGTCAACAGTTGAGTCTGGAAAGGAGGACCCAAATGTGTGGCATCTGAACAGTGACCTGAGGGGAGGGCGGGCACCCCGGCAGGAGGACTCACCTGTGCAAAAGACACAGGGAGCAAGCACTCAGAGAGTTCTGGTGTGTATATGTGTGGAGCTGGATGGAGGTAGGAGAGAATGGCTGAGGAGTCAGGGACGGGTGTGGATAGCCACCTGTGGGGCTTTGGGGGTTTGACCTTTAACCCAAGGGTGAGGGTTTTGTAGGGAAGGGACATGGACAGCCTTGTGGTTTAGAGCTCAGGGATGCAAAGTTAGCAGAAAGCAAGCAGTGGCCTTGACCAGAGAACCCAGTATCAGCACTGATGTACTGGGTGAGCTTGGGGCAACCAGCTGAACCTTGGTTTTCCCACCTGTAAAGTGGGCTGACAGTGGAATCTGACCACATGGCGATGTGATCACGACATAGAGATAAACACATCAGGGTCAAGCAGGCCTCGAATGAGGTTGGTGTTGGCCTCTGCGGCCCCATTTGACATCTTTAAAGCAAAGTCTTCAGTCCACATACTTTTGAAGGTTCCTTCTCCCACTTTCTGGGAGCCCCTGAGCAGTCCTGTTCCTCAGGAGAGCTCACTCTGCCCTGCCCCACTCCACCGGGCCAAAGGGGTCTTCTTGTCCTTTTATCCCTCCACCTCTTTACTCCACCACTACTTCTGCCAAGTAGTTTTTGTATTAGCATGTTATCACACTGTTAAAAACAATGTTGAAAAAGGAAAAATCACCCCCCACTTCCTTCACCTCACTGTCCCACCACATGGCGCCACTTTTTTTTTCTTTGGATCAGCTTCTGGCCTTATTTCCCCTCATCCTCCATCTCCAGCTTCTCGGTTTCCTGCCCTAATCTCTTTCTGTGGCTCCAGACATTTGCTAATGTTGTTTCTTCTGACTGGCATACTCCTTTCTCCAAGACCTTCCCTGAGGGCTGCTGAGGACAGAGGGGGAGATGGCCCTCATCCATTCCTCCAGCTTTCCCCCGCCCCAGAGTTCAAGATGCTCAGCAAGGCATCTTGAGAGCATGATGTGGTAGGGCTGGGCCACGATGAGTGAGCCAAGCATAGTGAATACTAGGGTGGAAGGGGCAGAGATGCGAGATGTGGGGCTGTGTCCTGCCTCCAGTAACCCAAGTTTGCATGTGGTACAGTCACAGTCTGACCCCTTGGAAATGTGACCAAGACAGAGCAGCTGGGACCAGCTGTTGATCCTATGTTTTTCCCATTTGTTGATGTATTTCTTGGCAGAGTGTGAACTGGGACACACCTTGTCCCAAGCAGGCCTGGCCGGGTCCAAGCTTTCTCCTCTGCTTGTTTTAGACTTTCCTGGACATTTCTTAGTCATCCAGCACTGAGCTGCTATTTTTAGTGCCACCACCTCCTAGGGGACCTAAAATAAAGCTGGCTCAGCTTCCTGGCCCCTCATTGGCTGGAGTGTTGGTCACAGGCAGGGAGATTGGCTGGATTGGGGATAAGCCACTGCCCACTAACACTGTCCTTCCCTCTGGCTCCTCTGGCCTTGGGTGAGGTCATAGGGACTGGAGCAAACTAGCACTTACCATGTTGAGTTGAGGGCTTTACTAGGTTCCCTTAGTGAGACCACAACCACTGGCAACATCAGGGTTCCACCCTCTTATATAAGAGAAGGGGGCTGAGGCCCTAAGAAGTGCAGTGACTTGCGTGAGATCCCACTACTGCCAATGGTTGTCTGCCAGGGCCAAACCCACCTGCTTACTGCTTTGGTTCAGAGTTCCTGTTATTAGGAGAGAGGGGGTGGGCTCCTCTACAGTCAGAGATGACTACAGAGCAACACACAGGTCTGCTGTCATGGATCCTGCAGGGAGATGCACGCCACCCTACCCGGGCCTGCCAAAGCGTGAGCGACTCTTTCATCTGGGGCTTGGGTTTTCCATCTAGCAGCCTGGGGTCCCTGATATCTGTAGCGGCGCGGGGGGGGCGCTCCCCCCCTCCCCCTCCTCCCCCCCTCAGAGACTGGAGAGGGGCAGCCCTTCTGATGGAACCAGTGCTGGGATGGGGATGTGAAGACATGACACATTTCCCCCTCACAGCCTTCATTTCCCCTCCCAACATTTCTGTTATTGCCTGTGATCCTCTGAACCCATGGTTCCAGCTCCGAAGTGGGTAGATGTAACCCCCATCAGTGACGAAATCATGTCACCTGGCCTCAAAGAAGTAAACTGCCCCCTTAAGACAAAGTGTGTGCGGGGGGAGTCACTCGCTGTCTTTGTTGCAAATGGGGCCTTGAGGAGCCATTTCCCTCCACTCTCACTGGGTCTTCTTCCATCTGCCAGTAAGCCCGGGGGGCAGTGTTGAGGGACTGAGTGCTGAGTCTCAGCAGGACAAGGAGTGGGCCTGAAGGCTGCAATAGAAGACACTCCACATACAGACATCAGTAGTTCCCGACCTGCAAAGTGGGAAGAATAGCAATAACTCTCGCCTTGCAGGTTATTGAGAGGATTAAATGAAAAGATATGGGGAGAGTGCTTAGCTCCTCCTTAAAAGCCCATCCCTCATTGGACTTGCTCTGACCTTCCTTTGTCCTGGCTCCACCCTCAGCACCCATCCTGCTGTTTCATCCACGAGAGCCCCTCAAAGGAGGGTCTGGGTCTGGTCCACCTCTGGGCTCCCTGCACTGGTCTGTATTGAGGGATCGCCTGTCAGTTCCCTGGGCCCTCTCTGTGTTTCCTGGGAGAACAGACCTCAGCAAAAGACTCCCTACTCAAGGAGGTCTGGGAGGGGTGGGGGTCAGTGAGGAGACTGGCTGGCTACCTCCTGCTTCCACGGTACCAAGGTACCAACACTACCCTCCCTGTCTCACTGGACTTGCAGGTCTCAACGAGGCTGGGTGACGCTCCAGAATGGGAGACAAGCCAATTTGGGAGCAGATTGGATCCAGCTTCATTCAACATTACTACCAGTTATTTGATAACGACAGAACCCAACTAGGCGCAATTTATGTAAGTCTTCAGCTCTAGGACCAGAACGGGACCTCAGGGGATCAATTCAGGTGTTGGGCCAGTGCCTCCAGTTCACAAGTTCTGGCAGCCCTCACTGAATTTGGCTGTGCCCTTTTATCTGAGCTACTCTCCATGGCACAGAGGGCTTAAGGCCTAGCCCAACTCCCTGGTCCACACATTCCTTTCTGTCACCTATAAGACTGGATTCTGATACCCTAGACAGCAGGTTCTGGGCTTGCCATTCCATGGTCCTGGGAGTGCTTCTGTTCTAGATTGGGCAGCAGCAGACAGAGGCTAGGGCTCATGGTGCCCTCTGGAGGCAGCAGCTGTAAGCATCATCAGTGCCCCACTGATCTCTCCTGGAGGCCCCAGGTCCACCTTCCTTTGGGGGGCCAAAAGCCCCTGAATGCTCATGGGAAACAAATGGGGTTAGTCCAGGGAGGTTGGTGTGTCTTGAGAAACCCTTCTATGCAGATATGATTTGCTGCTATTTTAGTGATGTTCATATATACCAAGAGTTACTTGTATTTGACCCTGCCCAAGACAGAAATGTGATTGATCAGGCCACGCCTAGCAGGTCTGCCCAGGATAGGAGAGGTAGGAGTCATCCAGCATAGCCTTGCAGCCTGACTGGGCTGTGGGCAAACTCCTTTGTGTCTCCCTCCAAAAAGTCAGGGCCAGTTCAGAAATTTTGAAGAAAAGAAAAGGATCTTACCAGTGGAAGAACAAATCCAGCACAGGTATTTGATTGTCATTATCATAGGTAGAGAATTTTAAAAACTCAAACTGGTATGACTCTGGGATCCTTGGCACTTCTACCTTATTGCTTTTAAAATCAATTAAAGCAGGCCTGACCCAGAGAAGAGTTAGCAAGGTCCTAAAAGAGTACTTTATGTATGTCATTTTATATAAACCTCAGCACATGTTCCCTTTAAAGATCAGGAAACTGAGACTCAAGGGGAGAAAAAAAAAAGTAGCTTGCTTAATGTCAGAGCTGGTAAGTAGCAGAGGCACTTGTGAGTTCTGCCCCTGAAGGCTGTGGCAGGAGAGATGGGGTGGGGAGGAAGTGAAGGTAGTGGGTTACATGTTGATGGTAGGGAGGGTCCCAGGCAAGGCCTTGTCAGCCTCCATTCCTCCTTGACCCCATGGGAAGGGCCTCTGTGGAACTCACTGATGGCTTTTCTGGGACTGGTGCTGACTGACCATGCAGCAGGATGGCTTTTGACTGAGCCGTGGCCACATATAGCCAGCCTGGAGCTCATGCATATCAAAGGCCATACAACTTCTTGAATAAAAGGTGGGAAGTGAACTTACTTATTAATAAGTTTGTATTTTGTTACATAGTCTTTCAGAGCTTGGGTTCTGCAGTGCTGGGGTGTAATTAAAGAAGTTGTTCATCCTGTAAAGTTTGGAAGTTACCTCATTTTCCTTCTTTACAGACAGGGGAACTAAGGCATGGACTAATTTCCCCAAGCAAGACCCTTTTCAGGGTCCTTTCAGGGCCTCAGAGATACTCCTTGTGCTCTGAAGCCCTGACCCCAGGTTTCCTGGTTTTCAGATTGACGCGTCATGCCTTACGTGGGAAGGACAGCAATTCCAGGGGAAAGCTGCCATTGTGGAGAAATTGTCTGTAAGTAAGGGCCAGGGCTGGGCTGCAGGCAGCTCCTTCCCCACCCCACTGGCCACAGCCCACCACCCACTCTTTCCTTTGCAGAGCCTTCCGTTCCAGAAAATCCAGCATAGCATCACGGCGCAGGACCATCAGCCCACGCCAGATAGCTGCATCATCAGCATGGTTGTGGGCCAGCTTAAGGTAATAGTGCTGCTGCCTTGCAGTGCTGCTGTCCTGCTTCTCAAGGGACACCCAAAGTGATGCCTAGAGCTGTGTAGCTCAGTACAATAGCCATCAGCCACATGTGGTGATTTTTAAATTACATTAAGTAAAATGAAATAAAATTAAAATGTAGTTCCTCAGTTGCATTAGTCATACTTCAAGTGCTTGTGGCTGCCTATTGGACAGCGCAAACGTAGAACATTTCTGTTATTGCAACAAGTCCTATTGGAGAGCACTGGTATAGAGCATTTTTGGAAAAGAGACAAGAGGTATAGGAGCAGGATGGGGCTGTGATCCAAGCCACTGGGACTTTGCACTGCCCCAAGGTGTGGGTGGGCCTTCTGCAGGCAGCTGATCCTGAACTGGAGTCCATGCTGCCACTCCCCAAGCTGGCTGCTGATTCTTCCACCTGCTGAGCAAAGCAGATTCCTGAAACTCTTGCTTCTCTTTGCATTTCTCCTTCCACTTCTCAAGACCTGTTACCTTCAAAGCCTTCCTGTGGTCCCGTACCCCCCAGGAACTCCTACTTGTTATGCTCTAACAGGCTGAAGCCAGATTCTTGATTTCCAAAAAAAGCCTCTCCTCCTTCCCAAAGCAGGACAAATGAGCTGCCCCTTAACCAGGTTCCAACCTCCTGGGCCTGTGGCATCATGGGGCCCAGAATAAAAGGCCCACATGCCTTCTCCCTAGGCTAGGCAGGGCTTCTTGAGTCCAATACGAGGGTGGAAGAAGGTGGGGGGGCCTAGGCCTCTCCAGTGGACCCGGACGGACCTGCCTTCTGGCCTGTTCTTTCCTGTTAGTTTCTCCTGCCTGTGCAAGATACCGTGCCCAGAGAGTGTGCTCAAATAGGCCTTGGGAGTGAGGAGGTCTCTCCTGGGGTCTTAGTGCCCACTTTCCCAGGCTGGAATCAGTTAGCAGTGCCTCTTCCCACCTGGCTTCAGGTTCTTTCTAGTGTTTTTGTCCAACCCCCAAAAGACTGATTTGCCTCCTTGCTGATGATAATTCCTGGAAAAAACAGTGATGTTAGAAACACCGTTGGTTGGCTGGGCTCCTACCTCAACTAGGCCTCATCTGGGTATTCTGCAGTTTGGGTGGAAGTCTCTCGCCTTTCTTTTTTCGTTGCAAATATGTTACATGACAAGAAACAGATTACCTGATAGCGATGCATTGGTTTTTTTCCCCTGTAGAGCTGTAATTAGTGTGAGCTTGGTTTTGAGCCTTTTCTCATGTACTTGGCCATAGTCAGTATTAGTAGTAGCTTCTCCTGGTTGGACTAACTGGCATAATCAGACACTAAGATTGTTTAGTTTTCAGATTACTGTGAGTTACATGGTAAGCGCTGCAGAACTCTTTCAAATTGGTCACTTGTGCCCAGAAACATGGGTTCAGAGGCACGTACGTTCTCTGCTCTGTTGCTGTAGCTAACTGGTGAGTTGTTCTGCAGTTTGTGTACATAGCAGTGTGAGCTGCCATCTCAAGGCCCCTTTGTGCCCAGTTCAGTGTTTCATACATTGTGTCAATTCACAGTTACAAATACCCCTTAGCTCTCCTAGGATTTGCATCCAAATTGTAGGGCCTGATCCCAAAGTCAGCGTTCACCTCCTGCTGAACACCCTTCCTGTTCCTTGGCCACCTTACTGAACCATTTTCTCTCTTCTCACAGGCCGATGAAGACCCCATCATGGGGTTCCACCAGATGTTCCTATTAAAGAACATCAATGATGCTTGGGTTTGCACCAATGACATGTTCAGGCTTGCCCTGCACAACTTCGGCTGATCTCCTCCCAGCCAGGCACTCATGCTGTTTCCTCCTCCCTCCTCTTCCCGATATTATTCATGCTCCTCCAGATGCTCCAAATATCATACACAAATGAGCAGGGCCGCGGTGGGAGTGGGCGCAGTGCGCTACTGCTGCCGAGGTATTGTGCATGATGTTTGGACGCTAGACTAGTTGCATCTGACGGGAGAAGTTTGTGTTGTACCAGCGCATGCCTTGGAAAGACTTAAGTAATGCGGAAGGTTGTCTTTTTTTTTTTTTTTTTTTAATCTACTGACAAGTTGCTCTAGTAACCCAAAGAAGTGAAGGAGAAAGCAGCTGCCTCACCACCGAGATATTGATTTGTTCAGATGTTTCAATGCCTCATGATACAATAAAACCACGAAAATTTTCTTAACAGTTTAAATTGTTTTAATTAGTTTAATAGTTGGCTGGGCATCAGTAACTACCCTGCCTCATTGGCTCTCTTATGTCTCACCCTCCCACCTCTACCCCACTTCAGCGATACCTGTTGCAAGGAGAAAACGCTGAAGCAGCACTCTCAGCTGGCTTCTCTCAGAAGCCCTGTAGGGCATAGTGTTCCCTCCATGGCCCACCTGGTCTTGGGAAAGTGAGCTGCAGACAGGCAGAGCTCAGGTCTGACCTGAAGCTTCGCTTGCGCTGAAGCCTCTGCAGTCAGTTCTGACGCCTCCTGTGACCTCTACACTGGGTAGGGTCAAGACTCTAATGACATGTGAGATGACCCAGAACCCCACTGAAGATGGAAAAGCCTTGGCAAAAATGGCCCATTAGCTTCAGGCCCTCTGAACTGAGGGCTCAGCAAGACCAAGTATGAGCAGAGGTTTGAGGGAGAAGGGCCTGTTCTATCCACAGAAGGGTCAGGATCACATCCAGTGTGCCCCGTAAATCCCAAGCCAAGCAGAGGGCAGCTCTGATGCTGTACTATCTGCTGTGGATATCATTACCCAAAGGGGAGTACCTCGAACAGCCAGCCTCCAATGCCCATGGAGCCAGGCCTGGTTGGGTTGGAGTATAGATTTAGAACTATGAAAGAAAGCATTCTGAGTTTGAGGGATTTAGGTTCTAGGATTTCTCACCCCTGAGACCTCTGCAAGGCATCTCTAGGCCTCCTCCAATTCCCTCCCTGACCACACACACACACCTTCACACTATCTTCAAATCCCAGGAAGTCTCAGCTGTTGGGGCAGTTTCTGCTCAGTTTTGGGGACAAGCCTTGCCTAGTACAAATCTAGCCCTTGAGCCCTGAGACCTTGGTGGTGTAAAACTGGTGGCAAGGTAGCAACCACAGGCTAGAACCAAACCCAGGACTTGGGCCGATGCCCTGTTAGGGGTTTTAGGATTGGTGAGGGCACCACAGCTTTGCCCGACCTGCACAGCCCCCTTCCCTCCTGCACTATGGATGGAAGCCAAGGACTTCCTCAGACCCCCACTGGTTGCCTGGCTACACTGGGCACTGGGCTGGATGATGTGCTGTTTGAAAGGACAGCATACTCAGGAGATTTCAGTGGGACTGATTTCTTGGCTGCTGTGTATTTGGGGGATGGAGGTTGGGGAGAGAGGTAGAAACCTGCTGCCTCTTAAACCACCCTGTATAAAATCTGCAATACAGCTTTTCCATGTACCTGTGCCTGAAATGTCTGCAATAAAGAGGTGTTTGTAAACTATGGTTCCTTTCTTTTTGCCTGAGGGTGCCAGGTCATGCAGGGGGATGCTGGGAGACATTAGGGAACAATGTGATGTTTGTGGTGGGACCATCTCCTCTGCCCTTGCAATTCCTGGGTCCGTGACTTCACGGGTCCCTTCAGGTCTTGGGTTACACTGACCCACTTCCCAAAGGGGAAACCGAGGCTCCTGCCAATTCAGCTTGTTCCTGGGGCATCTGAGGGATTCAGCTTGGGCAACCAAATTGACCCGGTCCTAGGCCCACCATGAGCCCATGCTTTGGGAGTGGACATGGACCGGGCGGGATATCCTGAGGCAAGTAGGGCGCTTTGGGCGGTCCAGTAAGTGGACATTTGCTCTACCTCAGCCTCGAGGAACTCCCCAGACCCTACTAGTGCAGGGGCGGGACCGCAGTAGGGGCGGGCTCCGGGAGGGGCGAAGCGTCCGACCCCCAGCCCGGAACCTTTCTTCTCCGCTCCGCTCAGGTTCCGGGAGCCGAGTCTGGGGCGGGCCGGAAGTGGAGGCGGTTGGTGGGGTTGGCGGGGCTCAGGGAACGCGGCGCGGGCGGCGGTTTGCGAGCTTCGGGTGGACCGAGTGTAGTGACTGGTCCCACTGTCTGGTCCTGGCGGGGCTGTGCTCAGCTGGACGGTGCGCGGCGGCGGCGAACGAACGCGGCGCGGACCCGGGCGCCCGCGGCTGGGCCCATGGCCTCCTCCTGCGCGAGCATCGACATCGAGGACGCCACGCAGCACCTGCGGGACATCCTCAAGCTGGACCGGCCCGCGGGGGGTGAGCCGGAACGGTGGGGGTGGGTCCTTGGTGAGCGGGCAGAAGGGCGGTGCGGGCCTCGGCCACCCTCATGGCCCTCGGGTCACTCAGGACCGGCTCTGCATCCTCCCGGCTGGTGAGAGCAGACGAGGGTCGGAGCGGCAAATCCCTGAGCGTGCTTGCTGAAGGGCGCAGACCCCTGGGTGCGATCCTTCCGCATCCCGGAGCCGGGCCGTTCTGCCTCGTCCTTCAGCGTCTCGGCTGAAGGTGAGGCACCTTCTCTGAGTTCGCAGAGCCCACCAGGTGTCCTGGCCGCAACGTCTCTAGTGTTCCTGGGACTGGCCCGGGTTCCCTACCCTTTTGCCATAGTTCAGAGGCCTAGTCTGGGCTCTGTATGCGGAGTTCTGGGTCTAGACCTAGGCGCTGTGCTGAAGAGCCGCTGATCTCCCTATGCAACTTGCCCTTCCTTCTGGAATACAGACTCTAGGCATGCGGTTCTGAAACTGATTTTCAGGAGGAAGGTGACCAACCCCAATTCTGTGTCCTCTTTGGGATTAAGGCAAATCACAGACTGCACAGTCCTGATTGGATTAGTCTACAAACATCTGCAAGCCCTAGTTTACGTCGATTCGTTTAAACTTTTCTTGGGTTTGCAGTGGTACCTCAGAGCTGCTCCTGCCCTCAGTGAGCTCCTAGGACACAGAGCTAACAAGGTGTAATATAATGCTCTTCTCATTGAAAGAGAGAAGTGTTTGGCACTGTGATGGGGATAGGGTGGGTGGGGTGGGGGCTGGAGAATGCCTGAGAACAGATCTGAGAGAAGAGCAATGTTTAGGCTAGGTCTTGTAATATGGAGAGGGGCTTGGGTGTCAGGAAAGACATTCTGCAAAGAGGAAATAGCATATGTGAAAGTACCAAAGTTTCATGGCAGGTTCAGGGACCTGTGAAATGTTGTAGTGGTTGAGAGAATGGCTGGTAATGGTGGTGTGGATGTGCAGTGGCCAGAGCTGAGAATTGGTGTTTCCTCAGACCCTGTTCTGAAACCTGCTGGAAGGCCCAAACTGGCTCCCTTTGGAAGCAGGCACTGGTGCTCACTCCTGGGTTTAGCTAACCTCTAATCTCTGAGAAAATCTATCTGCTGCCTGGAACCACCAAGCCCTTTTCCCCAGGCCTGGAGTGTGTGCTCCCTGGACTCATGAGCTTGGCCTGGCCCTCTCATGCTTATTAGCTGCTAGCAGACTAGTCTTCACAAAGGTTTGGTAGAGCCTGGCATGGGTAACATGTAGCTTGTTTGTTTGTCCTCATCGTAGCCTGCCTGGAAGGGAGAGTGGTCAGCTTACCCCTGAGCAGCTAACGTGGCTCTGATGCAAGTGAGGTGGCCTGTAGTCTTTGCTCTCAACTCTTTGCTTATTGATGGGTACTTGATTCCCCTGTTTGCCAAGTAGCCCTTGCTTGTCTCCTCTCACTGGAGGACCACGTGAGACCGCAGGCTGTTTTGTGACTAGAAACTTGTCATATTCCTTGAATATGAGGCCCTACTCTCCTTGCTACCTGGGAGTTTTGGAGTAGTGTCTGAACCTATGAGGGTGCTTGAAACACAGCCAATGGTAAACAACTGAAAGGCTGTCTTTCCTGATTACACACCCTACCCCATAATTTCTCTACTCTTTGTCCAACTCCTTCATGTCCATTTCTCCAGGGTGGCTTCCTCTGAGCCATTTCTGTGTCAGGCAGTCTCCTTTCTTTCTTACTTCCACATCTTATCATGTCTTTCCATGCCTTAGAAGCCCACCCTCTCTTCTCCAACCCCTCCACTACTTTGGTGTAGGCCCTGGTATCTCTCACCTGGATTCTCAACTATCCTGCATGCTACTTTAGAGCAGTCAGTCCTCTGGCCATAGCAGGTCATGTCACTTTCCCATTTAAAACTTTTGTGGCTCTCATTACCACAGGGAAAATCTAAGCACCCCAGCCTCATACCTAAGACCTCTGTAGCCTTGTTTTCCCTCCATCCTTCCCATGTTTGTGTGTTCTAGCCACGCTGGGTCTGATGGCACCGCCTCTGTAAAGTCTGTCCTGACCCTTCCCATGCCCTCCTTCAAGTACACAGAGTCCCTCTGTACTGACCCAGGCATGAGTATTAATTGGACTCAGAGCATTCTTATACCCTTCCCCCAGGTAGAAGAGCCTCATGCTCATCCTTGGTCCTAGCATGCATTGGGTTCACCATCAGTGTTTATGGAATAAAGGTTGAACAAAGGGCCCTCCTCCCCACTGACAAGCCTTGTTGAGTGTTCCTAGAGCACCTCATGGTTCTTGGATGAAGCTCTGCAGGAGGAGAGGCCAGTGGGCAGGTGGAATAACTTCATCAGAGTGGCCCTTTCTGTCTCTAGGTCCCAGTGCAGAGAGCCAGCGACCATCTAATGCCTACAATGGAGATCTCAATGGGCTCCTGGTCCCAGACCCCCTCTGCTCAGGTGATGGTACTTCAACAAACAAGCCTGGTCTCCGAGCTATGCCACCTATTAACCTGCAGGAAAAGCAGGTCATGTGAGTGTCTGGGAGATGGCAGTGGTGGTGATGGGGTCTTTGAGGCATTTGTGAACTAAAGGCATAAGGTGAGGGGAGAGGGTCCAGCAGCCTCTGCTCCTTCCCCACTAGATGACCTGGGGTGGAACACTTAACCACACTGAGTTTGCACTAGGATGAGGGGCAACGACAAGCTCAAGGGCTTGGCCTGGATCTGAAGTTTGGGCACCTGGTTTAGCATGGAAGTAGGGCCATTCCCAAGGAGGGAGGTGAGCAAGGGAAGCTGTAGGTTTGGGGACCTGTGAACCAGGCAGAGTTGGGCATCTGGGACTTTACACTTTCACCAGAGTGTCTGTATCTTCTCCCCCCAACCCTGCCCATCGAGACTTTGGGTGGGCAAGAGTCACGCTGTGCACCCCTCCCCACAGCTGCCTCTTAGGAGACGACAGTTCCACCTGCATCGGGATTTTGGCCAAGGAGGTGGAGATTGTGGCCAGCAGTGACTCTAGCATCTCGAGCAAGGCACGGGGGAGCAACAAGGTGGGCACCAGGATGTCATGGCATGTATAATGGATGGGGCACACTTAGGCTGTCCCTCCCCCATTCCATGCTGTCAGTACCGTTGGGGACTATCCTGACAGACAGGTAGTGTATCCCAGTCTCAGGAAGCCAGGGTTGGCTGCCATTCTCTGTGGGAATCTGGCCCCAAGAGTTGTGAATGGGTGGCTGGGCCTGCGCATATGGCCTCTACTGTCCCCAGGCATGCTGGGGGCTACCTCAGCTCCAGGAAAGCTGCCCCAGCCCTCGACTTCTATGACCTGCCTCACTCTTGGTTCTCAGGTGAAAATCCAGCCCGTCGCCAAGTATGACTGGGAGCAGAAATACTACTATGGCAACCTGATTGCTGTGTCCAACTCTTTCTTGGCCTATGCTATTCGGGGTGAGTAGGCACAGTACAGGGGAGGGAGGTGTTCTGCTAGGAGCCCCAGAGATGCAGCTCTACTCTCCGGTCACTCAGCCGACTCAGACCGTAGAGGTATAATGGAAGGCTTGTCTGTGCTGGTCCCAGCTCTGCCAGGCCTTCTGGAGCCGAGTGAGAAAACAGAGCTTGAGACTGGTAGTGGCAGAGAGGCAGGCAAGGGCAGGGCTTCTCTGCTGCTGCCTGGGCCTAGATACTTATTCATGGCCTACCGCTCTCCTGATTCTAGCTGCCAACAACGGCTCAGCGATGGTACGGGTGATCAGTGTCAGCACTTCAGAGAGGACCCTGCTCAAAGGCTTCACAGGCAGCGTGGCTGATCTGGCCTTTGCACACCTCAATTCCCCACAGCTGGCCTGCCTGGATGAGGCAGGCAACCTGTTTGTGTGGCGCTTGGCCCTGGTTAATGGCAAAATTCAGTATCCTTTCCCAGGGTGGGATGGGGGACTGAAGAAAAGTGGGCGGAGCTGGGTCTGCCAGACATACCTCATTATCCACCTGCCTAGCCCTTAACACCCTGCTCAGAGAAGAGATCTTGGTCCATATCCGACAGCCAGAGGGCACTCCACTGAACCACTTCCGCAGGATCATCTGGTGCCCCTTCATCCCCGAAGAGAGTGAGGACTGCTGTGAGGAGGGCAGCCCAACGGTGGCCCTGTTGCATGAGGACCGGGTGAGGGGGCTGGGCGTGGGGGGAGAGGAGGGGACCAAGTAGCAATGGTGTAGTCATGGGCTGAACGCTCACCTCCCTGTACCTGCCAGGCTGAGGTATGGGACCTGGACATGCTCCGCTCCAACCACAGCACCTGGCCCGTGGATGTCAGCCAGATCAAGCAAGGCTTCATCGTGGTAAAAGGCCACAGCACAGTAAGCCTGCAACTGACTGCCTTTCCTGCCCTCCTCTCCCCACTGCTTAATGTCCCTCATCTATTCCCTGTTCCCACAGCTGCCCAGATAGCTTTCTAGCACTCTGCCATGGGAACTCGGAGCACAGAGGGACCTGTCTCCTGTGGCGCTCACACCTAACCATGCACCCCATGGATCTGGTCTTCTCTACAGCACCCCGCCCCCATTAATTGTCTTTCATACAAACACGCAGATCCGCTTTGGGTCAGCCTAGCTCACTGCCATCCTCACCTGAGGAGGACTTGCTCCCACCTCTAGTCAGGTGGCAAAGCAAGGCTTTTTGGGTTCTTCCCAGTGCCTAAGTGAAGGGGCCCTCTCACCTGATGGGACTGTCCTGGCTACCGCAAGTCATGATGGCTTCGTCAAGTTCTGGCAGATTTACATTGAGGGGCAGGATGAGCCAAGGTAAGGCGGAGCCTGAGGGCCTGGGCTCCCCCAGGTAGGAGATCAGATCACCCACTCAGGCCACTCATATACCTGCCTGCAGGTGTTTGCACGAGTGGAAGCCTCACGATGGGAGGCCCCTCTCCTGCCTCCTGTTCTGTGACAACCACAAGAAACAGGATCCTGAGTGAGTGAGTGGGCAGGCAGGAGGGTGGTGGGCTGGACTTTGGGTTCCCAGCAGGGGCCCAGCCAGCCACTCAGTGCCTTGTTGCTTTGCAGGGTCCCTTTCTGGAGGTTCCTCATTACTGGTGCTGACCAGAATCGGGAGCTGAAGATGTGGTGCACGGTGTCCTGGACCTGCCTGCAGACCATTCGGTAAGCGGGGGCTGTGGGGCTGGGCAGGGGCAGGGTTGGGTTCCTTCCACCCTCTCAGTCTCATTCATCCTGCCTCGTGGCCCCCCCCCTCCAGCTTCTCCCCAGATATCTTCAGCTCAGTGACTGTGCCCCCCAGCCTCAAGGTTTGCCTGGACCTCTCAGCAGAATACCTGATTCTCAGCGATGTGCAACGGAAGGTGGGCTGCAGTGGGGACACTCTGGGCAGAGCTGATAGCATCAGGGAGGACAAGGGTGTGTGTGGCACATCCACAGCTTCCCAGCCCCTGAGCTCAGCTGTGAACTCGCTACCTGTGCAGGTCCTCTACGTGATGGAACTGCTGCAGAACCAGGAGGAGGGCCGTGCCTGCTTCAGCTCCATCTCTGAGTTCCTGCTCACCCACCCTGTGCTGAGCTTCGGTATCCAGGTTGTGAGTCGCTGCCGGCTGCGGCACACTGAGGTGCTGCCAGCCGAGGAGGAGAATGACAGCCTAGGGGCTGGTGAGCTGCTCAGGGTCAGGGATGTGTGTTGGGATATAGGGGAGTGCTGAGGCACAGAGGGCCAGGGGCTTAGTCGTCCACATTGTCCTTGCAGATGGGACCCACGGAGTTGGTGCCATGGAGTCTGCAGCCGGTGTGCTCATCAAGCTCTTTTGTGTGCACACTAAGTGAGTGCGCTGGGGAGGCCCGCCTGTGCCCTGTCTGTGCCCCTCCCTACTCTGCTGACTCTGACTCTCATATTCTCCCCCTGCTCTCCCTGCAGGGCATTGCAAGATGTACAGATCCGTTTCCAGCCACAGCTGAACCCTGACGTGGTGGCCCCGCTCCCCACACACCCTGCCCATGAGGACTTTGGTGAGTTGGGGGTGAGAGGAAAGCAGGTTCTGACTGGGGTCTGAAATCTGACTCAAGTGGCAGCTTTTCCCACAGCATTTGGAGAGTCTCGACCAGAACTGGCTTCTGAGGGCCTGGGATCGGCCACTCACGGCTCCCAGCCTGACCTCCGACGCATCGTGGAGCTGCCTGCACCTGCCGACTTCCTCAGTCTGAGCAGTGAGACCAAGCCCAAGCTGATGACACCTGATGCCTTCATGACACCTAGCACCTCCCTGCAGCAGGTATGCTGCGGGAGGAGTGTGGGGCGCAGGGAGGGAGGCCCTGGGAGTGCCCTCCACAGCCACAGCCCTCGTTCTCCGCATCTCCCCAGATCGCTGCATCTCCCAGTAGCAGCAGCAGCAGCAGCAGTTCCTCTCTTACAGCGGTGTCTGCCATGAGCAGTACTTCGGCCGTGGACCCCTCTTTGCCCAGGTGAAATGAGGGTCAGAGTTAGGGCGTGGCAGGGGCTGGTGCCAGGTGATGCCAGGCTCTGGCTGCTTACACTTCATCCTTCCTGCCACCAGGCCACCTGAGGAGCTGACCTTGAGCCCCAAGCTACAGCTGGATGGCGGTCTGACAATGAGCAGCAGCAGCAGCCTGCAGGCAAGCCCGCGTAGCCTCCTGCCTGGCCTGCTCCCAAGTCCGGCCGACAAATTGCCTCCCAAAGGGCCCGGGCAGGTGCGTGTGTGGGTGTGTGTGAAGTGCAGTGTAGCAGGTATATGGGAGTGGGAAGGCTGGCGGCAGTCTCCTCCCACAGCACCCTGTCTTCTGGTCCTGCTCTTCCTCAGGTGGTCCATGTTTCCCCTGAGGGTATCTCAGCCCCCGGTGTCCCTGGAGGGCAGATCCTGAGCCTTTCCATCCCCACCTCCTCTCCTCCTGGGCTGAGGCCATTTTTGACTTTCCTCCCCCTTCCCCATTGTCCCATCTCTCATCACTACACACACCAGTGCTTCGTCTCTGTACTCCTTTTACTCCTACTTCCCACCACCTAAGTTCCCACCTTTGGCCCACCTCAGGTGCCTACTGCTGCCTCTACACTATCCCTGGAGCTGCAGGAAGTGGAGCCCCTGGGGCTACCCCAGGCTTCCCCCAGCCGCACCCGCTCCCCCGATGTTATCTCCTCAGCTTCCACTGCCCTGTCCCAGGATATCCCTGAGATCGCATCTGAGGCACTGTCCCGTGGCTTTGGCTCCTCCGCTCCTGAGGGCCTGGAGCCGGACAGTATGGCCTCAGCTGCTTCAGCACTACACCTGCTGTCTCCACGGCCCCGGCCGGGACCCGAGCTTGGCCCCCAGCTTAGCCTGGATGGAGGCCCTGGGGATGGGGATCGGCATAGTACCCCTTCCCTCCTGGAGGCAGCCTTGACCCAGGAGGCCACGGCCCCTGACAGTCAGGTCTGGCCTACGGCACCAGACATTACTCGTGAGACCTGCAGCAGCCTGGCAGAGAGGTGAGGAGCTTAGGAGGGGGGAAATGTGCTGATGGTAGGGGCTTCAGATAGAATCATCCATTGCTGAGTTGGCCTGTCCCCCCAGCCCCCGGAATGGCCTCCAGGAAAAGCACAAGAGCCTGGCCTTTCACCGACCACCTTATCACCTGCTGCAGCAACACGACAGTCAGGACGCCAGTGCCGAGCAAAGGTAGGCACCACCCCGCACCGTTCCTCTCACAGGGAGGGCCAACAAGTGGGTAGGTGCCTATTCCTCTCCCTGCCCTTCCCACAGTGACCACGATGACGAGGTGGCCAGCCTGGCCTCTGCTGCAGGGGGCTTTGGCACCAGAGTTCCCACTCCACGTCTTCCTGCCAAGGACTGGAAGACCAAAGGATCCCCTCGGGCCTCACCCAAGCTCAAGCGAAAGGGCAAAAAGGATGATGGGTAGGAGGGGTCCTGGGGCCAGGGAGAGGGGTGGTCTTCAGGCTGCCTGCTTGACATGGCCTGAGGCGCTTCTCCTCTATGGCAGGGATTCGTCCGTGGGATCCCGGCTCACAGAGCACCAGGTGAGCGAGCAAACCCCTTTCTGCTTCTGGGACTCCTGCCTGTAGGGGTGGGGTAGGGTCCAAGCCTTCCCCTGGTCTGGTGTGTGGGGATGGGCGGGGTGGGCATCATGTGACTGTTGGTGTTCCTGGCAGGTGGCAGAGGCCCCTGAGGATTGGCCAGCACTAATTTGGCAACAGCAGAGAGAGCTGGCACAGCTTCGGCACAGCCAAGAAGAGCTGCTACAGCGTCTGTGCACCCAACTTGAAGGCCTACAGAGCACCGTCACGGGCCACGTAGAACGTGCCCTAGAGTCACGGCACGAGCAGGAGCGTATCCTTGTGGGCAGTGGCGCAGTATGGGGTGGCAGCAGCATTCTTGGCCCAGGAAGGGATATGGGACCTGCTGCAGCCCTGTTCCTTAGCTACAATGCAGAGCGGCGACTGGAGCGGGCACTGGCCGAGGGACAGCAGCGTGGTGGGCAGCTGCAGGAGCAGCTGACGCAACAGCTGTCCCAAGCGCTATCTTCAGCTGTGGCTGGGCGGCTGGAGCGCAGCATACGGGATGAGATCAAGAAGACGGTTCCTCCATGTGAGTTTTGCATGGAGACTTCTTCTGGGTGGGCCAGATGGGAGTGGGGCCCCCTACCTGTCAAGCTTCCCCTCATGGCTCTACCTTTCCCTCCTCACCCTGTCCCAGGTGTGTCTAGGAGTCTGGAGCCAGTGGCAGGCCAACTGAGCAACTCAGTGGCCACCAAACTCACAGCCGTGGAGGGTAGCATGAAAGAGAATATCTCCAAGCTGCTGAAGTCCAAGGTGCTGTGGGGCCCAAGATGAGGGTGGTTGGTGGTTGGTGGGCTTGGGCTCAGCTTTCAACTCAGCCCCTTCTTCCACCCCCAGAACTTAACAGATGCCATTGCCCGAGCAGCCGCAGACACGTTACAGGGGCCAATGCAGGCCGCCTACCGTGAAGCCTTCCAGAGCGTGGTACTGCCCGCCTTCGAGAAGAGCTGCCAGGCCATGTTCCAGCAGATCAATGATAGCTTCCGACTGGGCACGCAGGAATGTGAGTAGGGTCATATGCCCCAAGAGGGGAAGGGCTATCGTCTTCTCCCTACCATCCCTCTCATGGCCCCCATGGTCACTTCGCAGACTTGCAGCAGCTGGAGAGCCACATGAAGAGCCGAAAGGCACGAGAACAGGAGGCGCGGGAGCCCGTGCTGGCCCAGCTGCGGGGCCTGGTCAGCACACTGCAGGGGGCCACTGAGCAGATGGCGGCTACCGTGTCCAGCAGCGTTCGGGCTGAGGTGCAGCACCAGCTACACGTGGCTGTGGGCAGGTGTGTGGGCAGGGCACTGAGCTAGGTGGTGGGTTTGGAAAGGGCCAGACCCAACTGCCTGTTAGCCTCATCTCCCTCACTTGCCTTTGCAGCCTGCAAGAGGCAATTTTAGCACAGGTGCAGCGCATTGTTAAGGGTGAGGTGAGTGTGGCACTCAAGGAGCAGCAGGCTGCCGTCACCTCTAGCATCATGCAGGCCATGCGCTCAGCCGCTGGCACACCTGTCCCTGCCACCCACCTCGACTGCCAAGCCCAGCAAGCCCATATCCTGCAGCTGCTGCAGCAGGGCCACCTCAATCAGGCCTTCCAGCAGGTAAGCCAGGCACTAAGCCCAGATAGAGTCAGGAGTCTCCTGACAAGGCCCACACGTCATACATTCCACTCTACCCATCAGGCTTCGGGTGGTCTGGCCTCAGCAGACTCTTTTTGGTTCTCTTTGGCCTCCAGGGCATTTCCCTTGCTTTTCCCTCTGTCTGGACCCTAGATCCCTTTCTTCCTACCTCAGTCTACCTTGTTTCAGAACCACCCTTCTCAGGAAACCTTTCCTGATTCCCTAGAGTAACAACACAGCCCTACAGTGCTCTCTCTGGGCCCCAAAGCATCCCCCTCAGGATGCCCTACTCGGGTCATCCTCTCCCAGGCCACATAGCCAGACAAGCAGGCATTCCATCCTGACATTAGCTATTAACTCTGTTCTCTTCTCAGGCCCTGACAGCTGCCGACCTGAACCTGGTGCTGTACGTGTGTGAAACTGTGGACCCAGGCCAGGTTTTTGGGCAGCCACCTTGCCCCCTCTCCCAGCCTGTACTCCTTTCACTCATCCAGCAACTGGCCTCTGACCTTGGCACTCGAACTGACCTCAAGCTCAGGTGAGTGGGCATAGTCAGGGACTAGGGCTGTGGTGAAGGGCGGGAGCAGTTCAAAGCAGAGACTCCCACTTCTGCCTGACTCCCCTCCTTAATTTTCTCCACCAATCCCCTCTGCCCCCACCCATCTCAGGCTTTGAGGCCTCCATTATCAGCCTCTGGGCCTCATTGCCACCAGGGGGCACTCCTCTCTGCTGGAGGCCACCTGCAGCCTGTTCTTTTCCTAAACCCCCAGCTACCTGGAAGAAGCTGTGATGCACCTGGACCACAGTGACCCCATCACTCGGGACCACATGGGCTCTGTCATGGCCCAGGTTCGCCAGAAGCTCTTCCAGTTCCTGCAGGCGGAGCCACACAACTCACTTGGCAAAGCGGCCCGGCGTCTCAGCCTCATGCTGCACGGCCTTATGACCCCCAGCCTCCCTTAGCTAAGTCTGCCTTGCCCAGGATGGGGTGGCACTGAAGGTCAGCAGACAGGCCTAGGCCAAAGCAGGTCATGTCTGCCCTTTACCTGCTCAGGCTCCCACCTCTGGCGTGTTTGATGGGGATAGCACTGGCTATGGTCTATAGGTTGTGGTAGCCAGCAGGTTTAGGCTGGGCCCAGGGTGGGTATTGTGCCTTCTTGGGTTCTGCCATGCCTGGAGCATGACCCCTGAGATTATGACACCACTTTAGTTGAATTTTCCATGTTCCTTTTTACCACCAATTTGGTTCTTTTTGTTTTTGAAAAACATTGAGAAATTCAATTAAATGCTTTTGGAATAAAATGGAGTATGTGTGTGCTTTTCGTATGTCTTTGGCATGACTTTGATAACTGCCCTTTGTTACCTGCCCCCTCTCCTGGAGCTCTGTCTAGGCCAACCCACCCCAGGGCCCTGGACACCCACCCTCATCTGCCCAACTGCCTTCCCAGATCTCCGCTCTCCATCTCTGAGGCAAGGCAAGGGCCCTGGGATCAGCTCAGCACCACCCCGTGCCCCTGGGTTCTCCTCTCTGGAGTCCCTCCCTTCTCCTTTGCCTATCTGAACTGGGGGCGGGGCTGCTGGCTGGTTTGAGCTCCACCCTCACCCCCCCATCCAATCACAGTTCCTCCTTCTGGGGGCTGGGCCGAAGGGCTGCACTCCAAGCTGCTAGCTCTGGCACTAGGCTCCCAGCCCGGGGGGGACGATGTGCTGCCGCTTCTGTCACCGCTGGCAACCGCCCTGTGCACTGGGGCTGTTGCTGCTGCTGCTGCCGCCCCTTGGTGAGTGCCGGCGTGCTGGACCCAGCCCAGTCCGCGCACCCCCTCCCCAGGCTGGGTGTAGGTTGTGTGGGAGCTGAGGCACAGCCTTCCTGAGCGCTGAGAGTCAGGGTGGAGAGGAGGTGAGAGGGCTCCAGGGAGGGAATGTGTGCCAGTGGCTTCAGGATGTAAAGTGAGGGTGGGAACTGAACCCTAGTTTCGGAGGGAAGAACCCACAAATTCCACAGTCCCCATCCTGATAAGGGGAGACTTGACCTCTTGCAGGACTCCCAGACCAACCGTGGGATCTCTGAGGTCCTCTCTTAGGGTCGAACCTGGATCCCAGCCCCCCTCTATTCTGCCCTACCCGTCAGAAAACACCTGTCTCTGGGGAGGGGATGGAAAGGCCAAACAAAGATTGTCTAGGCTGCAGAGAAACTGGACGTTGCCAGGGGCCCTGCCTCCCTTCACCATGTCCATACTCCTTCATTTGGACCATTCTCACCTGACCTGGGACCCAGAAGCTCGTAAGAAAAGCCAACCCCTGGGACGAGGCTTCTCCTTCCCCCATCCCCACCTATCCTGTCCAGGTCTGCCTAGAAGGGGGCAGAGGAAGGGGGTCCCCAGATGTGCCCCTTAGTTCCCTGGGGCACCCCTTTCACGCTGAGTCACGTCCCCAGAACGCTCCCTGGTAAACAAGCCCCTGGGGTTTGGCGGCGGGGGTGGGGGGGATGGTGAGGGCGCACCGCCTTATCCTATCAACTATTCTCCACCCCTACCCCCAGTCCTTGTATCTCCCCTGGCAGCAACCACAGCGGGCCCAGGCCGCTGTGACACCATATACCAGGGCTTTGCCGAGTGTCTCATCCGCTTGGGGGACGGCATGGGCCGCGGAGGTGAGCTGGAGAGCGTCTGCAGGTACGGGCAGGCGTGAGGGCAGCAGCCCAACCCCACACCCTTGGGGTCTGAACCTCTTCCCTCCCATTCCAAAGCCCCCTGCCCCACCTAATTCCCCTAACCCCACACCCTTGACAGGTCTTGGAATGATTTCCACACCTGTGCCTCGCGAGTCTTGTTGGGCTGCCCCGAGGAGGCCGCCGCCGTGTGGGAGTCACTACAGCAAGAAGCTCGCCGGGCCCCACACCCAGATAACTTGCACACTCTGTGCGGCACCCCTGTGCGCCTTCAGGAGCGCGGGGTGGGCCCAGAGACCAACCAGGAGACGCTGCGGGCAACAGCGCCAGCACCCACTCTGGGCCCCGAGCCCCCTCTGCTGGCGGCTGCTCTGGCGCTCGCCTGCCTCCTGGGTCCTCTGGCCTAGCTGGTCTGGCCGGGTAGCAGCGCCCCCCGTCTCCAGCCCTGCCCTGGTGGCTGCCGTC
Source organism: Eubalaena glacialis (assembly GCF_028564815.1). Lineage (NCBI taxonomy): Eukaryota > Metazoa > Chordata > Mammalia > Artiodactyla > Balaenidae > Eubalaena > Eubalaena glacialis. Next base: position 19,039,100 of record NC_083733.1, on the reverse strand, counting down.
GTGGCTCCTCAGAAAGCGCTCGGCTTTCATTAAAGGTATTTATATTTGTACCAAGCTCCTTCCTTTCTTTCCACTGCGGCCCACCTGGCTGGGGTGGAGGCCTCAAGAAGCTGCTCCCCAGGACGAGATGGGCGGGCTGAAGGCCACCATAGGGAACTCAGTCTTTCTCTTCACAAACACTCATTTCCCAGGGGCAATGCAGAGCTTTCCATTGCCAGCAGGTTCCAAGACTTCTGGTGGTGACCCAAGATGTGCGGGAATGCACATCTTTCTCTGTTCTCCCGGGCTGGCATTCCTAGCCCTACCTGCCCCTCCTGTCCTGGCCCCTAGGGGCCATGTGAGGTGATAGAGTGTCCCCACCCCCACCCTCAGCCAGTCCACCCCCCTCCCCAGGTTCTTTCCAGTTTCCAGGCTCCTGACCATCTCACCTCCTCCTCCCTCTGCTGAACTACCACCTTAGCCTTCAAGACACAGTTCAGATTAAGTACCCTTTCCTCTCCTTCTCTGTGGTCCTGATTCATCTGAGGGGAGCCTGTTCCAGCAGGTGGGGAGCCCCCATTGGAGTCTACATTCAAGTACCTGAGGTGACCTGGAGCTGCAGAAGTTGGGGTCACAATGAGGGTTCCTCTGGCCTCATGCTCTCCACAAGCTTGTTCTTTGAGAAGAGGTGTGCAGTGTGAGGTCAGAACAATCCCAGAAGGCTTTCTGGAAGCACAGATGAGTGTGTGATGTGTGAGGAGCCCCAGTTCATCATGATGGAGAAAAAGAGCAAGAATCAGAACGGGCAGAATCCTGAGGGAAGGAGGAGGCCTCAGAGAGGGTGAGACCCTCTATTGATCAGTCATCTACTGTCCCTGCCAGGACCCTCTTCCAAGCCACCACCTCACAACTTGTGTGGGCACTGCCATGGCCTCCTCACTGGCTTCTACTCTCACTCCCTCCACTTTATTCTCCATTTTCTAAATTGAAAAACTGATCCTGATATTAAACTCCTTTTCATTGTCTATAAGGCCCTATGTAAGCCAGCTATGTTTATATATAGGACAGTTTATTCAGTCTACTCCTTCAACTCCCCCGCTGTAGTAGCACAGAGGAGTGATCTACCTACTCAGTCCTTGGGTTAAGGGGAGGTGTGAGAGAAGGACCATGATAGAGGGTGATAGGAGGTAAGGATGCAAGACAAGTGGTGGAGGAGAAGTGGGGCTGAGTTGGAGAGGGCTTTACAAGAGGGGCCCAGGCAATCAGCTGGGAGGGGAGGAGGGGTGGGAGTCCAGAACTTGGCAGGCCAGGTTTGCACTAAAGTCCATGCTGGGAGATTGTTGGCCCTAGGACAGAATCAGGCCTGATAGGACCCTTGATTAGGCTCCAGGGTGACAGGTGCCTCCAGAGACCTCCACCCTACTTTATCATGTAGGAGCCCTACTTCAGCAACGCTTCTCAAACACCCTCCCATTCCAGTTAGCTAAGATGCCTCAGTTAACTCACTCTCTGCCCTGTCTTTTCTCCTGTAATTCATTCACCTGTATTTTTATCCCCACTTCTCTCTCAGCCATTCCTTACCCATCTCACATCACCTGAAGGAGAAGGTTCAGGAAAAAAACCCTCCCAGATCCACCCCCTTTGACCACCAGTATCTTCCAGAAGGAAAGGCCAGCCTTTTATTCTTTGTACATCTATTCTCTGTGCTCAGAATAACCTTCCTCATTTCCTCCTGGTGAACTCCTACTTCTTGTTCAGTATCACCTACCGCCTCCCTAACCCTGACTCCATGCTGAATCAGAAGCCTCCTTCAGGTCCACACAGCTCCTGGACTTTCTTCTGTCTCTGTACGGATAACACTGGTTCACTGGCTTGTTACTGTCTGGGTCTAGGTCAGAATTCCCCACTCTGGATTCCCCAAGTGTCCTCTTTGTGTCTCTAGCACCCAGCCTAAGGCTGGGTATAAAGAGTGTACTTGTGGGAGTGTGTGGAGTGAAAAACAGAATTGCTAAATCCTGCATAGGAAGTGTTACAGTCAGCAAAAGCTTGGACTGAGAATGACTTCAGTATGGAGGATGTGTCTTCTTGGGGCAGCCCTCTTAACCTGAGCATACTATTTGGAGGGATGGTGCTGGGGCTTCAAACCCCAAAAGTCTTCCTAGAGCCACTCTTGGTGGGTGGCCAGGAGCAGGCTGCTTCCAGGAGCAGGGGCTCGATTGTGTTGGCCAGCCATCAAAGGGATTACCATCCTCCTGCTGTGACCTACTTTCCCCTGGTTTTTGCCCCCTAAGTCCCTGCTCTTCCCTGGAATTGAGTGACCTGGAGTGTGTGCAGGGGGTTGGGGTTGGGGACAGAATCTGCTCTCTGGCCAGGGGCTTAAGAGCTTTGTGTGTTTTATCCCAGAGCTGCAGGAAAGGGGTGGGCTGAGAGCCAAGTGGACTGGGCCCTAGACACAGCTGCCCAGGCCAGACCATCATGATGATGGTGCTTCTCACGTTTGCAGCTCTGCAGACATGGAACAGCTTATTGTTCAGGGGAGAATCTGGGGGTTGGATATCCTGAGCCCAGTCCCCTCTGCATCAATATACCTCTTCATCTCAGGGCCCCCGTGTTCTTCACCAGAGCCCAGGCCAGCACCTTCCATAGCAAGGGCTCAATAAATATTTATTGAATTAATTTGCTGAATGTCTGTAAAATAGAGGTGTTGTGTGGGTTTCTAAGCCCCATCAACCCTGGAATTCTATATTATTTTCAACCCTTACAATAACTGTGAGGTCAAGATTATGATCCCCATTATACAGATAAGAAACATGAAGCTTAAGGAGGGGAAGATGTCTTGCTTAAGTTCAGTTCACACAACTGTGGAAGTGTCAGAGCTGGGATATGATCCCAAGTTTGCTTGGCCCCTAAGTTCATTCCCTTAAGCATCACACTAGACATATGGAAATAATTTTTTTAGTTTTCTTTTTTCTTTTTATTTATTTTATTTTTGGCTGCGTGGCCTGTGGGATTTTAGTTCCCCGACCAGGGATTGAACCCATGCCCCCTTGCAGTGGAAGCATGAAGTCTTAACCACTGGACCACCAGAGAAGTCCCTAAAGTTTTCTTTTTTAATAAAATCTTTTATGAAGCCCTACTACATAAAACAGACTGTGATATTTTATTGGTGTTAATATATGTTTAGGTTTAAAGTATAACATTAGCTTATACAGTTAAAGACAATTCCATGTATGAAGTAAGGGCTCAATAAAGATGTTAAGAAATGAACAGACTGCAATGAGGAAGATGTATGGAGATTACAATCCCATCATCACTCAAAAGTAGTTGTAGCCGGGTGGTTAAGGTGATGGATTAGAAGTCCATTGGGGTTTCCCTGCCCAGGTTCAAATCCTGCCGAACTACGCCACCTTTCCCTTATGGTGATCCCTATTGAGTCACAGCCAGTTGGGGAAGAATGCTGTTGCCTTAAAGAAAGAAACTGGATTGTTCTCCAGCCCTGCTCTTTATGGTTGCCCAGTGAAAGACTCCACTAAGCACGTGGATTGCGCCCCAACAGTAAATATAAGGTAAATAATAAAAATATTATTAAAGAAGGAAAAAAAATCCCCTTATTACTTGAGACATTTATTTCCCCCCCATCTCCACCCCGAATCTGGGTTGATTGTAAAGTTAAGTGAGATAATTCTGACCCTATAGAGGAATTGTTAATGGTAACAATTTTTCTTTAATCTACTTGTTTTGCAGTCTCAGGATATACTAAATTTAGTAACAAAAACAACAATAATTAAACTGTTACTCTGAAGTTGGCCCCAAACTAATTTCACCTATTCTCAAGTTAACCATTTGCAACTCCGCTGTGATGGAGGTCAAATTCAACATATCTGAGTGCCTGAATTATTTTAATTTCAGTTTAAAAAAATAGATTTGTTAATTAAATTTATACCGATCCTTTGCGGAGTTCCAGAGGCACTTCCAGAAATCTCCTGAAATGCACTACGTCCCCAACCACGCACTATATTATTATTTTATTTTTGGCCGCGCCCCGCGGCATGCGGGATCTTAGTTTCCCCACCAGGGATCGAACCCGTGGCCCCTGCATTTGGAGCGCGGAGTCTTAACCTCTGGATCTCCATGGAAATACCCCAACCTCGCACTATAAAGCGCCCTGCCCCCAACCTGAATCTTGAAACTTTCTCCCTACTTCCCACGGTGCCTGCCCCAAACCTAGGGTCGAAACACTTGGAGCGACACATAGACTCACCTCCTACTCCCGGAGAGAGCCCGACCCCGCCCTGAAGGCGTTGATTGGCAAGCCACGCTCGGAGCGCCGCCAACCGCGTAGCCCGGCCCTCTCGAGTCCGCCCCTGCCCCGCCCCGTGGGCGGCCCGGATTTGTTTTGGCGTCAAGCGCGCGCTGTGATGACGCCACGACGCTGACGCCTGAGGATGGCTGCGGCGGCGGCGGCGGCGGCGGCGGCGGCGGTGGCCGGGGCTGTGTCTGCGGCCCGGAGAGGGTCAACACAGTCGCCCAGACGCCGAAGAGCCCGCCGCCCGCGCGAGGTGAGGCGGCCCGGCCAGGACCGACGGCCCTATGGGCGGGAGGGGCTGACGAGCTGCAGCCACGGTCGCTTACTGGAGCACTGGGCCCGTCCCTGCCCAGCCCGGAGCCCTCGGCCTGTGCCCGCTGCGCCGGGCCCTAGGGGGAGTGGGTAGCAGGCCAGGCGATGGCTGCTTGGGGTCCCTCGTGTCCGAGGCTTGACTGGCCTTGAAACATGCTGCTGCGCTGGGTAGCCCGTCTCTGAGGCCCCAAGGGCCAGGTGGACGTGGTCAGCTGTCCTGCCTGCTGTTCAACCAGTCGACATCGGTGAGGGTGAACCAACCTGGTTGTCCTCACTACGTTCTCGTGTCTGGCACCTACTCCACACCTCCTCTTTTGCGACTGAACGACAGGGTCGGGGGGCAGCTAGTCTCTTCCTTGTTCAGGCTGCGGAAAATCACACCTGAGTCCAGCCGGGTCGCCTGCTTTGTAAGCCAGTTATCTCTGCTTTTATAAGGGGAAGCCCACCTCCCTCACGCTCACTCCCTCTCCTAAAACTGTGAAGTGATAATTCCCACTTGAAAATCTGAATAAGTCCTTCATTGCCTAAAACTGGCTCCTTGGTACCTGCAGGGTAAAGGCCAAACTTCATAGTAGGGCATTCAGGGCTCTTCATAATCTGGCATAACCCTGAAGTTAACACCTGGGCACTTCTGTCTCCTGCTTACATAGTTTGTTGTTGGGAGTATGTGCATCTGCCGTTAGCTCTGTGTTTTAACACCCTTTCGCTTTAGATATGCTGTTTTCTCAATTTGTAATACTCTTCTTTCCCCCCACCCCCACCTCCACCCATCAGTTTGGAAAATTTACATCTGTCCTTTAAAATCCACCTTAGATTTAATTACCTTGGAAAAGCCTCCCTTCACATGTAACTATTGACTCCTCTACTTCAATTCATGTGACTACTGATGGAGTTTATTGTGTTGTGTCACCTGATGGTTGGCCTGGGGATTGTGTCTTCTGTCTGCATATCAGTGTCTGGCTCTGTGCTTGGCATAAAGTAGGAGCTGAGTCAACTGTGATAGGTTGCTGATTTAAGAATGGATACAGATTCAGCTATACTACTGAGCACATATCAGGGGCCAGAACCTGAGATGAGCACAGCAAATGCGAGTGCCCTGTTTGCACATTCACACGTATGCATGTGGTAGGTGGTGTAGCCTTGTCAACCTGATGGTCTAAAATCTCCTGGGGTGGTTTTTCAAAATACAAATTCAGGAGTCTCATTTTCTGAGATTTTGATGCAGAATATCTGGAATCTGGTAGGAATCTGTATTTTTTTAAAACTCTCCAGGTGACTTTACTATGCTCCTTGGTTGAAAATCTTTGTCATCACTCCAGGAAACTGTTGTGTCTTTGTCCGGTGGGAAGGGCCAGCTGTGCCTTGTAGCACACAACTGCTGTTGCAGTCTCATTTCCCATATCTTGGGGAGGCAGGATGATTTGGTGGTTAGAAGTATGGGGTTTGGAATAAGAAAGACTTTGATTCAGTTCTTGACTTTTATGAGATCTTGAGGTTCTTTGAGTCCTAGTTTGCTCATCCCATAATAGGAATAATCATGCCTACTTTATGTGGTTGCAGAGAGGAGTGAGAATGCATATAAGACGCTTAGCACAGTTGGAACTCAGAAAATGGAAGCCACTTATTACTAATGGCTGTTCTTCCCAGAGTTCATCCCATGTCAAAAGGGGATCTCATCTTAGTAAGCCTGTTTGCTCTTCAGACTGAGTCTTGATTAGGAAGCTACCTTATGTTATGTGATTTCCTTGAGGTAATTTCTGATCATCAGAGATAGCTCTGACAAAACTGTGCTTCTACTCAGGGCAGTTGCAGTTGGCTATTCCCCTAGAAAAGATGTGGATTGCTGACTCACTGGAGGGCGGGTTTGCTGAATAAGTACGTTGTCCAGGTCTAATTGCAAATCTTGTTAAGTTGTATAAATGAGCTAAGGAAAGTGCAGCTTTCAGGAAACCTGTTTGCCTCTTACACTGAGCTAGAGCTGAGCCTCACTTGGAATGGAATACCCCAGAAGATCCTAGTGTCTGTGAAATCTGAACTAGATACTGGGGCTCTCTGTCACTCACAAGTTCATTGTTAAGTGAGTGAGACTTTGGTTTAGCCATCTGTTTTTACTTTATAAGTGTGAGCATGTTATTTGGGCAACTTTCATCCTTTCCAGTGCTTCCTGACTGTGTGATGTGAATTGGCTATAGGTGTGCCAAAGTATTGACCCTTAAGCTTTGAGATAGCTGAGAACAGCTGTCTCCATTGGCCCAGGGTGCACAGAGAAAAATTTGAGAAGTACAGCCCTGGAAGAAAGGAAACAATTCCGCTTGTTGAGAGCTGGAGAGAGACTTATTTATTTGAACTTTCTTTTCTTCCAGGAATCTTACTCAGTAAGTATTAAGCCAATTTGTGTTGGCTAGGTCATCACTGAGCTAATTCTTGGTACAGCCCTCTGTTGCCATGGCATCTCATGTGATGCTAAAGTAGAAAAATGTGCTGTTTTCGTTTGCTACAGGAAAATTATCGCAGAGGGACCCCTTCCAGGCTGCCAGCCTTGAAGTGGCCTCACAGGGCATCATAAGAGTAATGGATCAGGGGACTCTTGGTGTGGAGCCATTTGGGCTGTAAGTTCCTTGAGAACAGAGATTATAACTGCCTTCTCTTTGTCTGTCACAGCTCCTGGCAGAGTTCCTGGCCCACAGCAGGACTCAGTAAATATTTATGGGTTGAACTTTAGGATTTTGGAAGGAGAACCCCAGGTACATTGCCAGAGGCTGCATTTCTGATGATGGGATGGGCAGTGGGTGGGATGTCTCAGATGGAGTTGAGGGTCAGGATAAAATGAGGAGGACATGACAAACTGTTGAACTCTCCTTCTCTCAGCCCTAAAGCAGGAGTCTCTGCTCACCAATTATTACCATGTAGAGCAGTGGTGCATAGAGTCCTTAAGAGGTGGAGTCCTGAGTTACTATATTCCAAAAAGAAGTTATAACAATTCTTATTATGAAATAGTGTTAAAAGTTAAAACATTGTGGAAGTGAATAATGAACTGTGTCTTTAGACACAAACACTAATCATTTTTAAAATAATTTGGTGTATATTTGGTATAATAATTTGGCGTATATTCCCCCAGCTTTTTTTCTTATGTATATACTAGTCTATACATTTCTACAATATGTATTTTTTAACTTTAAAAATATAATATGTGGTGATGACTTTAAAATATAGCAATAGCACAGAAGTATGTAACGTGAGAAGTAAGAGTCTCCCTTCCTTCCACCTGTTCCCCCGACATTCCCACACCCTAGAGGCAGTCACTGTCAACAGCTTCTCTTCTGCCTTTCCAGGATATTTTTTTCCCATGTATATGTCTATACCTTTTTAAAAATTCCTCATTAGACATATACTTCACATACTCTTTTTTTTTTTTTTTTGGCTGCAATACGCGGCATGCGGAACTTCCCCGACCAGGGATTGAACCCCTGCAGTGGAAGCGCAGAGTTTAACCACTGGACCACTGGGGAAGTCCCTTCACAAACTGTTTTAAACTCCTTGGTACATCACAGACATGGATACCAGTACAAAACCACTCAAACTGATGAGTATCTTTCTTTCTTTGTCAATATAGATGGATTTACCTCATTCATTTCAACAGCTGCAGAGCATTCCATTATGTGAATGTATCTTAGTTTATTTAATTATTTCCTTCCTGATGAATATTTGGGTTGTTTCAATTTTTTCATTATTATAAAGAATGGTTCCATGAGCTTTCTTTTACAAATATATCTTTGTGTACTTGTAGAAGTGGTTTTGTAGAATTATTTCTGAAAATGAAATTGCTGGGTCTCGTGTCAGTTTCCCTGTTTTAGTTTTCTAAATATTTATTTATTTATTTATTTATTTATGGCTGCATTGGGTCTTCGTTGCTGCACGCGGGCTTTCTCTAGTTGTGGCAAGCGGGGGCTACTCTTCGTTGTGGTGCGTGGGCTTCTCATTGCGGTGGCTTCTCTTGTTGTGGAGCACGGGCTCTAGGCGCGTGGGCTTCAGTAGTTACAGCATGCGGGCTCAGTAGTTGCGGCACGCGGGCTCTAGAGTGCAGGCTCAGTAGTTGTGGTGCATGGGCTTAGTTGCTCTGCAGCATGTGGGATCTTCCCGGACCAGGGCTTGAACCCATGTCCCCTGCATTGGCAGGCAGATTCTTAGCCACTGCGCCACAAGGGAAGTCCCAGTTCTCCTGTTTTAGAAAGCAGAATCGTGTGGTTCCCCCTAAGGTTGCAGAGGTCCTTGTTCAGGGTTTTGTTTTGTTTTGTTTTTTTAAATTTTATTGAAGTATAGTTGATTTACAGTGTTGTGTTTAATTTCTGCTGTACGGCAAAGTGACTCAGTTACACATATATATTCTTCTTCATATTCTTTTCCATTATGATGTATCACAGGATATTGAATATAGTTCCCTGTGCTATACAGTAGGATCTTGTTGTTTATCCATCCTATATACAGTAGTTTGCACCTGCTAATCCTAGACTCCCAATTCTTCCCCCCCCCCCCGCCCCTTGGCAACCACAAGTCCGTTCTCTATATTTGTGAGTCTGTTTTTGTTTCGTAGATATGTTCACTTGTGTCGTATTTTAGATTCCACATATAAGTGATATCATATGGTATTTGTCTTTCTCTGAGTTAACTTTGCTTAGTATGATAATCTCTAGGTCCATCCATGTTGCTGCAAATGGCATTTTTTCATTCTTTTTAATGGCTGAGTAATATTCCATTCCATACACACACACACGCACACACACACACACACACACACACATCATCTTTATCCATTCATCTGTTGATGGACATTTAGGTTGTTTCCATATCTTGCCTGTTGTAAATAGTGCTGCTGTGAACATAGGGGTGCATGTATCTTTTTTTTTTTTTTTTTTTTTTTTTAAACATCTTTATTGAAGTATAATTGCTTTACAATGGTGTGCTAGCTTCTGCTTTACAACAAAGTGAATCAGTTACACATATACATATGTTGCCATATCTCTTCCCTCTTGCATCTCCCTCCCTCCCACCCTCCCTATCCCACCCCTCTAGGTGGTCACAAAGCACCGAGCTGATCTCCCTGTGCTATGCGGCTGCTTCCCACTAGTTATCTATTTTACATTTGGTAGTGTATATATGTCCATGACACTCTCTCACCCTGTCACATCTCACCCCTCCCCCTCCCCATATCCTCAAGTCCATTCTCTAGTAGGTCTGTGTCTTTATTCCCATCTTGCCACTAGGTTCTTCATGACCTCTTTTTTTTTTTTTTTTTTCCCTTAGATTCCATATATATGTGTTAGCATACTGTATTTGTTTTTCTCTTTCTGACTTACTTCACTCTGTATGACAGACTCTAACTCCATCCACCTCATTACAAACACCTCCATTTCATTTCTTTTTATGGCTGAGTAATATTCCATTGTATATATGTGCCACATCTTCTTTATCCATTCATCCGATGATGGACACCTAGGTTGCTTCCATGTCCTGGCTATTGTAAACAGAGCTGCAATGAATATTTTGGTACATGACTCTTTCTGAATTATGGTTTTCTCAGGGTATATGCCCAGTAGTGGGATTTATCTTCTTGAATTATAGTTTTTTCTGGGTATATGCCCAGGAGTGGGATTGCTGGATCATATGGCAACTCTATTTTTAGTTTCTTGAGGAACCTCCGTACTGTTTTCCATAGTGGCCGCACCAATTTACATTCCTCCCAACAGTGTAAGAGGGTTTCCCTTTTCTCCGCACCCTCTCCAGCATTTATTATTTGTCAACTTTTTAATGATGGCCATTCTGACTGGTATGAGGTGGTACCGCACTGTTTTGATTTGCATTTTTCTGGTAATTAGTGATGATGAGCATCTTCTCAAGTGCCTATTGGCCATCTGTATGTCTTTTTAGGAGAAATGTCTATTTAGGTCTTCTAACCATTTTTCTTTTTTTAAAAATTTATTTATTTTATTTGTTTTATATTTATTTTTGGCTGCATTGGGTCTTTGTTGCTGCACGCGGGCTTTCTCTAGTTGTGGTGAGCAGGGGCTAGTCTTCGTTGTGGTGCGCCGGCTTCTCATTGCGGTGGCTTCTCTTGTTGTGGAGCACGGGCTCTAGGCACGCGGGCTTCAGTAGTTGTGGCACACGGGCTTAGTTGCTCCGTGGCATGTGGGATCTTCCCGGACCAGGGCTCGAACCTGTGTCCCCTGCATTGGCAGGCGGATTCTTAACCACTGCACCACCAGGGAAGCCCTAACCATTTTTCGATTGGGTTGTTTGTTTTTTTGTTATTGAATTGTAGGTGCTGATTGTATATTTTGGAAATTAAGCCCTTGTTGGTCCCATCATTTGCAAATATTTTCTCCCATTCCATAGGTTGTCTTTTTGTTTTGTTTATGGTTTCCTTTGCTGTGCAAAAGCTTATAAGTTTAATTAGGTCCCATTTGCTTATTTTTGATTTTATTTCTATTGCCTTGGGAAACTGATCTAGGAAAACATTGGTACGATTTATGTCAGAGAATGTTTTGCCTATGTTCTCTTCTAGGAGTTTTATGGTGTCTTGTCTCATATTTAAGTCTTTAAGCCATTTTGATTTTATTTTTAATATTTATTTATTTATTTTGCTGTGTAGGGCCTTAGTTGCCGCATTCAGGATCTTCATTGCGGCATGCGGGCTCTTTAGCTGCGGCATGTGGGGTCTAGGTCCCTGACCAGGGATCGAACCTGGGTCCCCTGCATTGGGAACTCAGAGTCTTAACCACTGTACCACCAGGGAAGTCCCGAGTTTATTTTTGTGTGTGGCGTGAGGGTCAGGGGTTTTTATCTAAAGTGACAGACTTCTTTGCCAGCTATCCCTGCTTGCCTCGTGATGGTTAGAAGTGCTGTTTAGCAGTTACTTATTTCTGGGATTCCTGAGAGATTACTGCCTACTTCATTTTGATAGACAGTCTTTCAAAACATGGGAGCAGAATATAGAGATCTTTGCAGGCAAAAGTTTGTGAAGCTTTGCCGTGGAGAACAGTCTTAGGAGGTGTTATTGGAGAGGGCTGGGTGCCTGCCTGGGAGGCATCCACAGACTTCTGTGGCCAGGAAAATTGTTTCAGGATCCATCCCTGTCCTCTGCTCCTAGGGCCCTGGTCTCCCCACAGATGGGTCTCGCAGTTTATGGACAAACTTGCTTTGGAGTTCAGATAACAATCTGTAAGACCCAAATAGACCCGAGAACTCTGGCTTCCTTTGTTGTTGAGGACATTTATACGGGCGCCCAAAGAGCATGGCTCTGGTTTAACCACCAATCTGGCCTCTTCCTGCCACTTGAAAATTTCTGAGGTTCTGGGATTGTTGCCCTGCAGCAAAAAGAAACCTGAGAACCAGCCCACCTTTCACTCAGTGTTAACAAACATTGAATGCCTGCTCGGAGCTCAGCGCTTTGTTGGGAGCCAGAGAGTTCTAGAAACCTGAGAAGTGGCCCCTTCCCTCGAAAGGCTGACAACTCTAGTGATCAGAAGTAATCTAGAGTGTAGCAGTGAGCAGTGTGACACAGATTGTACGTGGAATGGAGGTTTCGGAAGACATGCCCTTCAGAAAAGATCCTCAGGCTTCCCTGGTGGCGCAGTGGTTAAGAATCCACCTGCCAATGCAGGGGACACGGGTTCGAGCCCTGGTCCAGGAAGATCCCACATGCCGCGGAGCAACTAAGCCCATGCGCCACAACCGCTGAACCTGAGCTCTAGAGCCCATGAGCCACAACTACTGAGCCAGCATGCCGCAACTACTGAAGCCCGTGAGCCTAGAGTCCGTGCTCCGCAACAAGAGAAGCCACCGTAATGAGAAGCCCGCGCACCGCAACGAAGAGTAGCCCCTGTTCGCCACAACTAGAGAAAGCCCATGCACAGCAACGAAGACCCAACACAACCAAAAATAAATAAATTAAAAAAAAAAAAAAAGAGATCCTCAGTAAAGGTTCGTTGATTCATCAGTTGAGTGGTATGAGGAAGGATTGAGGCCTTGACCTGGTGAGTCTGAGCTCAGCTGGGCCCCAGGCACTTCTGGAGTCTATCTGGTTTGGTGGAAGGAGCTCTGGATGGAGAATGAGATTTTGGTTTGTTCTCGGCTGTCACTATCTGAGTGGCTTTGGACAAGTTTCTACCTTTTTGGCCTGTCATTTCTATGAAGTGTTAGCGAGGACAGTAGTGCTCAATGCTCACGCCTACTGCTGCACTCTGTCCAATACGCTTACCTTCTTTGAGGAGTGCTTTGGGTCAGGCTCGGAGTTGAAGGTGTGGAGGCCGACTCCAGAGAGTTCAGTACTTTCTGTAAGATGTGTTAGGATTGGTGTCGTGAGACAGAATAGTGACTTGTGAGAGCTGGCATAGCATGACCTTCCTGGGAGGTCACTTCTTGAGGCTTTCCTCATTCACCCCCACCCTGGTCACTCTGCTGGGGGCACATACATGAGAGCTGAGGACAGGAAAACACTTTGCCCTCTTCACAGACGGAATTTTGCCAGCTGCTTCCCTTGTCCCTGTTTGCCTTTTCACCTAACTGATGTGAAAAGAGAATTTAACAGATGTGATTGGAGTGTGGAGCAGCTATGATCACCTGGAGGTTATCAGCAGTTCCCCGCATCAGAGCTGGCACCTTCTTTCCTCCACTCTCGATCTGTAGTTTGGAAGGTGGAGTACCAGCATCAGCCTATCTTTGAAGAGTTTCTAACTGGAACAAATGTGAGAGAAACTGTGTCCCAGAAAGGAATAAGGAAGGCCCAGAGCAGCATAATCCTTGGCTGTCTCACTGCTGACTTGAGATCCTTGCTTAGACTTTGTTTAAAGTGAAAACTCAGGCCTTTTCTTTTGTAGACCTTAGTTTTTCTCATCAGGACCAGACTAGGTATGCACATCTAAACAAAAAGAGCCGGTGGGTACACCTGGAGACGTTACTTATTTTGTGGATCTAGGGTTCTGCCTCCTCCCCAGGAAGAAGTGACATCTGAGTAGCTGTGCTGCGTCACCCATGCAATTTGTCTTCTCTCTGAGTGGTGGTTGATGTTGTTCACAGTGTGGTCTTGGGGATCAGGGCCTGTGTTCTGCCTCAGGAATCCTGGCCAAAGAGCTTTTTTTCTCCTGAGCTGTAGCCCTTTACTGTGTTAAGTCTTGTATTTTCCCTGAAGGAAGAGATGAGTCTGCAAAATTCCAAAGTCCACAGTTCTAATCTTTGGCCTCTGTGAAAAAGAACCTTGTTTCTAAATGCCTTTGTTTATTTTTTTTTATAATTTATTAATTTATTTATTTTTGGCTGCATTGGTTCTTCGTTGCTCCGCGCGGGCTTTCTCTAGTTGGGGCGAGCGGGGGCTACTCTTCGTTGCGGTGCGCGGGCTTCTCAGTGCGGTGGCTTCTCTTGTTTCAGAGCACGGGCTCTAGGTGCGTGGGCTTCAGTAGTTGTGGCACGCAGGCTCAGTAGTTGTGGGTCGCGGGCTCTAGAGCGCAGGCTCAGTAGTTGTGGCACACGGGATTAGTTGCTCCATGGCATGTGGGATCTTCCCGGACCAGGGCTCGAACCCGTGTCCCCTGCATTGGCAGGCGGATTCTCAACCACTGCGCCACCAGGGAATCCCTAAATGCCTGTGTTTAAACATGATTTCCTAAGCTGCTATATGGGATCTCCTGGGCATTTGGGTGAAAACTGCAGCAAATCCTGAAGAGCCTGTGTTGGTTGAGGAATCTTTTCCTCGTATGTGAGGAAAGATAAATCTCATTCTGCTGAGAGTCATACTGACATACTGATTAAAACCTAAGCCCTTAATCTTTGGTCTTTTTGTCTGATGGATTGGTAATCAAGGTCTTGTGTACGTTTCAGAGGTGAGCTTTTTCCTTGGGAACATTGGTCAGTTATTGGTCAGTTATCACCACATTAGCCACATTGGTCAGTTATCACCATCTTGAATTCAGACCCTCACTCAGGGCCTCTGTGTGGGTTCTCTGTGACCCTCAAGGTGCCCCAGCAAAACCTCCCTGGGTCTCCCTCTGCTGCCTTTCATGGGATCTTTTGCTGGCTTTGAAACAGGTTGGGGGTGGGGGTTGGTGTTGCCCCTGGGCAGCCATGGAATCTCTGACCCTGACCAGCTCTTTTCCTTCTTCTTTTTTGTTTTTAAATTAATTTTTATTGGAGTGTAGTTGATTTACAATGTTGTGTTAGTTTCTGCTGTACAGCAAAGTGAATCAGTTATACGTATACATATATGCACTCTTTTTTAGATTCTGTTCCCATATAGGTCATTACAGGGTATTGAGTAGAGTTCCCTGTGCTATACAGTAGGTCCTTATTATCTATTTTATATATAGCAGTGTGTATATGTCAACCCCAATCTCCCAATTTATCCCCCCTTTTCCCCCTTGGTTGACCAGCTCTTTTCAACCATTTGATTCTACATCCAGCCACCCCACTGCAGCACTTCCAGAACTGAACTCTTCCTACTGCTTCCCAAACCTGTCCCTCCTGCTGCACTCCTGACCTTCTGCCCAGGAGCTGGAGTGAGGGACTGCAGTGCTGTCCTCTCCTCCCTTTCACCCCTGTGTCCAGCCTCCAGCCCCTGTCACTTCTCCTGCTGACCTCTCTCCATTCCGCCACCCTGTCTGTGCTGCTACCCTCCTCACTGGCCCTTTCAGTCCACTTTGACCCTCCTCCAGTTCAGCCTTATACTTCTTTCTAAACACAGAGTCACCTCTCCTTGTAAACCCTTCGGTAGCTTCCTTTCACCTCCCAGGAAGGTCCTGGCTCCTCGCTGTAACTTGGGCTGCTCTCCACAACCTAGTTCCTGCTGACCTTCCAACGCTTCAGCCCCCAGTCCTGTCTTCACATCACCAGACTGCACATTCCCAGGCACGGGGTGCTGCTCTGGGCCTCTGAGCCTTTGAGTGTGTCATCCTCTCTGCCTGAAACAACATTCCCACCTTTCCTCACCTCCCTCATTCTTACTTCAAATTCAGCGTGGGGGTCGCCTCCTCCAGGAAGCTTTCCCTAATCCCTGTGTCATTCTTGTGTCATTCATGTATCTACTATTGTTTCTCAAGCCTAACATTTACTTTGTTATATTGAAATTACCTGTTTTGATGTTTTGCTCTTCATTTAGACTATGAGTTTATTGACCGTGTTTTGCCTGTATTGGGTATGTTAAAATATACCTGCACTGGACGTCTTATTCATTCCTGTATCCCTAGTAGATGTTCAGTAAATGCTTGTTCTGAGTTGATCATTTTATCCCCAATTCTGTATATCCTAATTAATAGGAAATTCTCAGCTCTTTTCTTTCACCCCTGGGGCCCTCAGATAGACTTAGAGAAGGGCAGCCTGGATAGAAGTGACCTCTGGAAAGTGGTATTTCAGCACTTCAACTTGTCCAGGGCCCCACCAGCCACAAGGTATTAATAGTTGGAACATCTTTGTCTGGAAAACAAATGGGAAAGTCTCCTGGATCCTCATCCCATGGAAGCAGAGTGCCCCGATCCACGGCCTGAGTCTCATCTGGATGAAGTTGTTAGTGTCCTTTCTGAGCTCAAGGCCCCCTCTGCCTCTTTTTTTTTTTTTGGCTGCACTGCGTCTTCTTTGCTGTGCGGGCTTTCTCTAGTTGCGGCGAGCGGGGACTACTCTTCGATGTGGTGCGCGGGCTTCTCGTTGCGGTGGCTTCTCTTGGTGTGGAGCACGGGCTCTAGGCGCGTGGACTTCAGTAGTTGTGGCACGCAGGCTCAGTAGTTGTGGCACACGGACTTAGTTGCTTCATGGCATGTGGGATCTTCCCGGACCAGGGCTCGAACCCGTGTCTCCTGCATTGGCAGGTGGATTCTTAAGCTCTGTGCCACCAGGGAAATTCCTCCCTCTACCTCTTAAATGAAGCCCAGGCTAGTTTGGTGGCTATCTAGTGGCAGTGTGCTAAGGCTTGTGGTTCCTACTTCACTGGAATTGATTTTAACCATTTCTGGGACTTGTGTGGCATTTTAGCCATCTATGTGGTAAACTGGGGAAGTGAGAGACCCTGGAACAGGGTGTTAAACTGCCAGGGTGAAGATGGTGCATTAGAAAAGTAGTGCGAGCCATCCAGGGAAGAGTGAGGTTAGGGCAGCACCCAGAGCAGTGGGTGGTGGTGGGTTGTTGCAGTGGGGGATCAACCCCTGCAGGAGGCCTAGAGGGCCAGGAAGGTATCCATGAGGGAGGAGGCCTTGGGGAAGTGGCTTTCTACACCCTGGTGGGTGATAGTGTTGGAGAACAGGCCTCCAACACTCCACGCCCCCGTTTCAGAAAAGATGAGTCAGAGTAATAAGAGGAATAATTTTAACCTTTAAAAAACATAGGACTTCAACTATGATAAGGGACCCAGGGAGAGTAGGGAGGAGGGTGGAGGCAGTGACAGCTGAGCCTGGTGCATGTTCCTGCCCCTCTTCAGAGTTGAAGAGCAGCATGAAAATTATACCCAGGGGGATGTACATCAAGACCATGGAACTCAGACCCAGTCTTTCATCTGGATCCTTCATGGCGTCTGGGCTTCAAGCACTCAGGGGCCAAAGCCATTCTCCCTTCCAGGGAACCATACCAGAGTCAGGTCTTAAGGCTAGGTTTATCCAGGGCCAGGGGGGAGGGGGTAAGGAGGATGGCTGGGATCCCTCCAGAAGTGTCCCTGGCTATGCTGAGTTCCTTTCTTCTGTCTGTGTAGGTGTAGACGGGGCACTGCCTGCAGAGCAGGTTCTGCCAGCCTCGCTAGAGAGGATGCCCCCGTGTCCGTGATGGGCTGTGGGACAAGCAAGGTCCTTCCCGAGCCGCCCAAGGATGTCCAACTGGATCTGGTCAAGAAGGTGGAGCCCTTCAGTGGCACTAAGAGCGATGTGTACAAGCACTTCATTACAGAGGTGGACAGTGTTGGCCCTCTCAAAGCTGGGTTCCCAGAAGCCAGTCAGGGTGCAAACCCCTGCCCTGGTGCCCCCACTACCGGCCACACAGAGCCTCCCTCAGAACCACCACGCAGGGCCAGGGTGGCTAAGTACAGGGCCAAGTTCGACCCACGTGTGACGGCCAAGTACGACATCAAAGCCCTGATTGGCCGAGGCAGCTTCAGCCGAGTGGTGCGTGTGGAGCACCGGGCAACCCGGCAGCCATATGCCATTAAGATGATTGAGACCAAGTACCGGGAGGGGCGGGAGGTGTGTGAGTCGGAGCTGCGTGTGCTGCGCCGGGTGCGCCACGCCAACATCATCCAGCTGGTGGAGGTGTTTGAGACACAGGAGCGCGTGTACATGGTGATGGAGCTGGCCACTGGTGGAGAGCTCTTTGACCGCATCATCGCCAAGGGTTCTTTCACTGAGCGTGACGCCACTCGAGTGCTGCAGATGGTACTGGATGGCGTCCGGTATCTGCACGCACTGGGCATCACACACCGAGACCTCAAGCCTGAGAATCTGCTCTACTACCACCCAGGCACTGACTCCAAGATCATCATCACTGACTTTGGCCTGGCCAGTGCCCGCAAGAAGGGTGACGACTGCCTGATGAAGACCACCTGTGGCACGCCCGAGTACATTGCCCCTGAGGTCCTGGTCCGCAAGCCCTACACCAACTCAGTCGACATGTGGGCGCTGGGCGTCATCGCCTACATCCTGCTCAGTGGCACCATGCCCTTTGAGGATGACAACCGCACCCGGCTGTACCGGCAGATCCTCAGGGGCAAGTACAGTTACTCGGGGGAGGTGAGTCTTCTGTCTCGGGGATGTTGGGAGGCCCCTGGGTGGGTGGGGGCTCCTATCCTACAGCCCTTAATCAGGGGCATGTGCTCTCAGGGCCATGTTCGTGGGGCCAGACAGATGATGTAAAAATGGTAAAGTGAGAGTAGTAGGGTATCTTAGCTTGGATTTCCCCGAAAGTGAGCCCTGAGACAAGGACTTGGGAGCAGATAGTTTAATTGGAATGTGATTCCAGTAAGCACAAGTGAAGGGTGGGGAAAGTGAGGCAGAAAGGGAGTGGAGTGGACTGCCACTGTGGACCATTGGAACTCAGTTCCACTGGGGACCCTGTGAATAATCATGTGGAATGTGCTCAGAATTGTACCACTGAGGGGCAGGAAAGAGGGTGGGTTTTAATCCACTGACTCTTGTATGAGTCGAGAATTTCTTTGCAGGGGCTTTAAATCCCTGGCACTTCCGGGCTGTTCTGAATGCCAACTAGTGGTGGAGAAAGTCCTCAGGCAAAGAAGCAGAGAGATACAGGCACTGGCCATGGCAAGCTGTCAGCACAGCACGCACATGAGCACTGCAGCTGCAGGCGAGCCCAGAGGTGGGCTGAGAGGAAGCAGGGCAGGGCATCCATAGCATCTGGTCCAGAGGACTAGGGCAAGCTAGTGACCATGCCCTGTCTAAAGGAACAGCTGCTTCTCATCTCAGCCCAGTTTTGCCACAGAGCAGGGCGGACTCCATGCACCCAGACATTCCAGTTTTTTAAAGAGAAGCCAGAAAATCTCATCTTAAAGTGTTAAAATATAATTCACATATTTAAGCAGTACCATGTGCTTAACCCAGCAAATGCTTACTTCTGGCCCTAATTCAACCAGCAGGCCATCAGTTTGTGTCTTTGGATCCATTGATAGTCCTGATGCCTGAAAAGACCTGTTAGGTTTCCGCACTGCTGGCAGCTGAAGGGAGGTTCAGAAAGAGTAAGAACTGACAGACAGGATGCTGACCGGGTAGGAGACAAGGCTCACCACAGGAAACGGTGAGCACAGCAAGCTGGATAGAATGTTCTTGGGGAGGTTGTGAAGAAAAGAATGTGTGATGGCTTTATGTGGGAGGTGAGGTAAGCTTTGCAGGATGACAGGATTCTGCCAAGGCAGTGAGGGCCCCTCCGCAAGTGCCCCCTGCAGAGTGCTCCCCACAGTGTTCCTCTCAGGCCTGCCCTGCTATCCATGCCTCCTGAACAACCCATGGAGAGGGGAGGGAGCTCTGGGACCAGCTCCCTTCTGCAGCCCAGCTTTCCTCCCAGGAATGTTGGACTGGGCCCTCCCTGGTCTCAACCAATTGGCCCAGAGCAGCATTTCCTACAGGAGTTGCCCCAGAGTCTCATGAAGGCAAAGTGCCTGCAGTGCTTGTGGTCCTGTGCTCCATCATCTTCCCTGTCAGCTTCAGGACCTGGCCGTGGGGTCAGTCAAGGATTTCCCTCCTGTGAGCATGGGGGCTGGCCTTCCCTAGGGGGTCCCCACATCACGTGCCTCAGGGTGGTGAGAGGAAGGGAGGGAAGCCACCTTCTTCCGGCCAGCTCTGTGCTGACCACAGGTGAAGGAGAAACTGGGACATTCTCCAGCTCTCCCCTAAAGTTTTTCATGTTTTCTTCTGTGCTCCAAATGGATTCAACAAAACAAACGCCGACTGGCTGGGAAGCCCAGGCTGTGATGCAGTGGTCACAGCGGACACCGCCCTGCTCACCCTTTGGGCTGGGTTTCATCACAGGTCAGAAGAGCCAGAATCCACCTCACAGAGGCAGTGTTGTGCCAGGGCCCTGCCTGGCTTGCCCTTGGAGCTCTGTGTGGTGTAGCTTAGCTACAGGAGGCAGGGAGGTTTCCCAAGAGTTGCTGACAAAGGAAAGATTCTTTCCAGAAGTATGTAGGTTTGCCCAAGAGTTCCTGATTCCGGCAGTTGTTGATCAGGCAGTTTATCTAATGGGAGCTTGCAGAGTCTTGCTAACTGGCTATTGATTATCTGAGGGTGAGAGAATGACAAATAAATAGGGTGGGGAATGAACTCAGGCTTCCTGTTCCTATTGTGGCCACAGACTGGGTCCTGAGACTCTGCTTCCTGCTCTGCTGGAATCACGTGGCATGGGTCTGGGGCTCCCGGTGTGTGTGGGGGCACTGCCCAACCTTTGGCCCCCAATGCCCTTCATCTGAAGCTGAAAACATCAGTTTCCAGTCCCAGATTCAAATCCCTGGCCAGCACTGATGGCACCTGTCTGTTACCAGGAGCTTGGCAGACCCCAAGAGGAGATTCCACCACCATCTGCAGAGAGCTCTGGATTGGGAGGAGTTTGTCTGGGGTATTTCCTGGGTAAGGAGGCCTTATCATTAGATCAGGCTCTCTGAGCTGGAGACCAGGCACCTTTCTCTTATGCTTGTAATTGCCTACCCGTAAGTGCACTGGGGACGATGCAGAGAGACATGAAGGCCTGTTCCCCATCCCCATGAAACTTGAGATTGCCCGGGAGAAAAGACTAGGAATAGGAAATGGCCACAGAACGAACCCTTGTTGGCAGGCATATGCCAGCACAGGCCTGGGCAGTCTGGAACATGGGCCGTGGGGCGCAGGTCAGGTGGTGGATTGACCCCCCTTCTTAGGACTGGGCCCTGCCCCCATCCTCACCCAACCATCTGTCTTCTACTGTGTGATGGTCATTTGCCCTTATGAAGGCATTCTGAGTAAGCAAGGCCCTGTCTGAGAGCCTCAGGGAGGTGTTTCCATCTAGCTTCTTGTGCAAATAAGGGACTGCCCACTTTGAACTCAGCAAGGTTTGGAGGTGTGCATTCCTCACCTGACAGTAAGTCCCATGGCACTTGGTGCCTTTCTAATAGGCACCCTGCCCCCTTATAGTGGTTTCTCGTGTATATCACACCCTGTCTGGTGTGCTTGTTTCCCAGGGGCTCTATCCCTGCAGCCCTCTTTCAGACTCGGTAGTTTCTGTGGACTTGAATAGAGGACTTCCTTCAGGAGGTGGGCTTTGAGGAGGAGGAAGCTCAGAGAAGGGGATATTGCTCACTGTGCTCCAGAATAAACAGGAGATTGTTTGGGAATAACAGCAGAGGTTGATGAGGCTGGGCCAGGCCTGGTGTTTGTTGCTGGGAGCTCTGTAGTGCCAGGGATTATTTGGAGATTCCAAGCATTAGGTGGGAGGGAGCCCTCTGGGTTCTTGACAGTGAAGGGGAAATGTAACAGGAAGTGTTGTGGGAGACTAGCTGGGGGGAAACTAACTGGGGGCTGTTGGAATAATCCCAGTTTAGAATGGGGGAGCCTGGTGTCCTGGGGATGTTTGGGTCAGATCAAGGATTCTAGCGAGTGGGCTCAACATAGTACATGTGAGCCATAGTTTAGAAAGAGAAGGAGTTGGGGGGCAGAGCCCTCCTGCAGCTCTGCAGGAGGAGCATCATCTTACGAGGCAGATTGAGAAAGGACCCCAAGCTGCCCTCTGCCCCGGAGAATATGTAGAGTCCTGCTTTGACATCCCCACATGGGACCCAGCAGTGGAGGGATGCACACAAGTGGGGCCTCCTTCAGCACCTGCCCCACAATGCTGACACTCTAGACACTCTAGCCCCCAGCCCTGGCCCCACGCTCCACCCCATTCCCTACACACCATGGGTCCGAGATGTTTGCTCCTTTCACTCCTCACACTATGCTTGTGCTCAGGATTTTCCCTCTGTTCCCAATGTCAGCCTAAGAAATTTGACTGGCTCTCAATCATCCCATTCAAAGATTGCTTCCATTAAGAATCATGCCAACCATTGCCATTGTGTAGCCTACTGAGTACAGGGCACAGGTCTGAGGGTTCTACACCCAGCATGTCTAATCTCTACAATAATCTTGTCAGTGGGTATAATCCCCTCATTTTATAGATTAGTAAACTGAGGCTAATGAGGTTAAGTAGCTTGTCCAGGGTCTCACAGAGGGTGGCAGGCCTGGGATTTGAATCCAGGCCATCTTGGCTTCAGAGTTCTTGGCCTTCCCATGCCCACAGTCTACTTTCCCTGACACATACGCCTCAGCGTGTTGCTGGAGTCTTTGTTTCAGCACTTTCCCAGGCTGTCATCTGTGGACATCTTTTCCCTCCCCGGCCTGTAAGGTTCTTGAGGACAGCATGTGTATCAATACATATGCTCCCAATACTTTCTCCTGCTTCTCTTGAGGGAAGCACCAGTGGTTGCTGGTGAGGCCCTGGGCAAGGACCCAGAAGTGACTGTCAGGTAGACTAGGCTGCTCCTGCTGGCTGGGAGTGTTCTCTTCTGGGGCTGGGCTCCAGGAAGAAGCGGGGAGCCTGCTGGAGATGCACTTAGGGGGTTGTTGGCCAGACCTGCTTAGAAGCAAATGTAGGAATTTTGGAAGAGGAGAGAGTTCTGGAAAGGAAAGCCTGTGACAGATGATTTTGAGAGGAGAAATCTGAATTTGTATCCAGTGACTGGAGGTGCTGGAGTGGAGAGGGCCAAGCTAGGGTCATGTTGGAAGTGATAGGGAGATAC
The DNA here is from genome assembly GCF_028564815.1 of Eubalaena glacialis. NCBI lineage: Eukaryota > Metazoa > Chordata > Mammalia > Artiodactyla > Balaenidae > Eubalaena > Eubalaena glacialis. The sequence continues at coordinate 19,016,235 of NC_083733.1, read as the reverse complement.
ATGTTGGCCAGATGTGAGGAAGGCCTGTGTGAGTGTGAGAGCAGTTTGAAGACACAAAGAGTCACCTTGAAAGAGGGAGCTTCCTGTCATGGGAGGCCTGGAGCAGCTGCTTCTAAAGGAGTGACACAGAAGGTGAGTCATCATCTGTAGACCGTACTAGAGGACTGTTATGGTCCCGCCAACTTGGAGATTCTGTGATTCACTTGACATGAAATGCGACGTTGTGGGCCTAATGTTATTGCTTTTGTCAAGAGTTCTATTCCTAGAGGCAGGATGGATGAAGAGGCTCTTGTGGGAATGATGACAGAGTGATGCCATCAGCAGCTTTGCTGTCTGCCACGTTTAGCAACTTTTAATTGTCACCCTCCTCTGCTTGGGCAGTCTCTGAGCTGTGGGCGAGCCCAGGTGACTGCGCCAGGAACAGGTGGGCTTGGGCAAAGGTTCTCACAGAGCCTTGTTCAGGAGAGTGAGTGCTGCCAGGCGGAGGACAGAATCCTGGTGGGAGACGAAGCTCACCTGCAGGACTGATCTGCCACTTCCCGGGGGATTGTGTTGGTGGGAGGTGGCTTTCCAGGGGTGGGTCTCTGGGCTGCAGGCTGACCATCCATCAACTTGGGCCAAGGGGCACTTGCTCAGGGGCTGTGAGTTACACCATGTGGTAGTTCTGATAGCCCTGCAGTAGGATGAGTGCCCAGAGCCAGAGCTGACATTTACATTCCCATCCCAACTGTTTGCCACTTCTTAAAGTGACTCTGACACTTGCCATTCTACCCTGGGATGTTGAGGATAAAATGAAGTGCAGGGCATGTGGTGTGTTCTGGTGCTCTCCACATGAAGGGCGCCAGCGCCTGTGGGGGCTGCTCATGCAGCCTGCTTCATATGCTCTGACAGAGCGGCCAGGTGAGCAGGGATAGGACCTTGCCCCAGAACCATGGGGTGGACTGCCCGGGGGACGTGGGAGAGCTGGAGACTGGACGTGTGTGGGCAGCAGAGCGGAATGCAAGGAGGCAGGTGGTGTATTTCTGGGCTCGTGCTTGGATTCTGCTGGATACCTTTAATTGCCTCGTGTTCCCATGGCCAGTGTGGATAGGGGCTTATGTGCCACCCCTGGGCCACCGCTTGCCTCCCTGGAGCCCCATCCTCTTGGCATCCCTCTGATGTTGTTGCCCTGGTTACACACTCACCTCCTGTGGTGGCAGAAACAGATGCCCATCTCCCCACATTGTTGCATTTAGCATTTTTGCCAAAACGCCTTGCTCCGACCACCTACAGCATCTCGTTATCCCAAGGTCCTTTCATTACTGCTGTTTCCCACCCCCCCCCCCCGCTGAGGTCTCCTCCAACAAAGGGGTATATTGTGGGTTGCGTTCAGAGCGGCTTCTGGTGCCCTGTCCATCCCCTCCCTCTCCTGCTCTTCCCATTGTCTGTCTCCACCTGGATAGCTCTGCCCTTTCACAGGCCCTGTTGCTTCTAGGCCCTTGAGTTCCTCTGGGACCTGCTGGGGCTCTTGTTTCTCCCACATTCTGACCTCTTTAAATCTGCTTATGACCCCCCACGCTCATCCCCCGCCTGCCCCCACTGTGGTTAAAGGTGACCTGATCCAACCACACCCCACGGCCGTGCCTCTCCAGACTCTCCTTCCTCGTAGGTTTCTCTGTCTCCCAGTGCGAGTGTGGTGCCCAGACCTGAGCTTTGCTGCAGCATGGCCCGGCCAGCCTGGAGCAGGAGACTGAGTCACCTTCATCTCTTCACTCATCCTGCCAACCCATGTAGACCTAGTGCCTGCCCTGAGCCGAGTCCTTTGTACCCAGGGTTCCAGGGACACAAACCTCTGGGGACAGAGGCCACAGTACGGGTGACATGCTGACAGCCACCAGGGATCCAAACTGCCTCAGAAATTAGAATGGGAAGAAGTTAAAAAAAAAAAAGCCAGGTTAGGCCCTGGAAATCACCTCACTTCAACAGAACCCTTGAGTGGAGATAGAAGAGACCATTATGTAGCTAGCTCTGAAATCCAGAACCTTCTAGGGCTGTTCCAGGACATTGTTTTTTTTGTTCTTGGTTTTTTTTTTGAATTTTATTTTATTTATTTTTTATACAGCAGGTTCTTATTAGTTATCTATTTTATACATATTAGTGTATATATGTCAATCCCAATCTCCCAATTCATCCCCACTCCCCCCACCCCCTGCCACTTTCCCCCCTTGGTGTCCATACGTTTGTTCTCTACATCTGTGTCTCTATTTCTGCCCTGCAAACTGGTTCATCTGTGCCATTTTTCTAGATTCCACATATATGCATTAATATACGATATTTGTTTTTCTCTTTCTGACTTGCTTCACTCTGTATGACAGTCTCTAGATCCATCCATGTCTCTACAAATGACCCAGTTTCGTTCCCTTTTTATGGCTGAGTAATATACCATTGTGTATATGTACCACATCTTTATCCATTCATCTGTTGTTAGGCATTTAGGTTGCTTCCAAGACCTGGCTATTGTAAGTAGTGCTGCAATGAACATTGGGGTGCATGTGTCTCTTTGAATTATGGTTTTCTCTGGGTATATGCCCAGTAGTGGGATTGCTGGGTCATATGGTAATTCTATTTTTAGTTTTTTAAGGAACCTCCATACTGTTCTCCATAGTGGCTGTATCAATTTACATTCCCACTAACAGTTCAAGAGGGTTCCCTTTTCTCCACACCCTCTCCAGTATTTGTTGTTCGTAGATCTTCTGATGATGGCCATTCTAACCGGTGTGAGGTGAAACTTCCTTGTAGTTTTGATTTGCATTTCTCTAATAATTTAAAATATTTTCTTGGCCGCACCGCACAGCATGTGGGATCTTAGTTCCTCGACCAGGGATCGAACCCACACCCCCTGCATTGGAAGCACAGAGTCTTAACCACTGGACTGCCAGGGAAGTCCCCATCTCAAGTTTTAGAATGCAGCTTTACCATCCTTTAAGTTGTCACACCTTTTCTCATTTTATTTTTATCTTCGAGATTCTCTGCCTCTTTTTTTAAAAATAAATTTATTTATTTATTTATATTTGGCTGCGTTGGGTCTTCGTTGCTGTGTGCGGTCTTTCTTTAGTTGTGTCGAGCGGGGGCTACTCTTCATTGCGGCGCGGGGGCTTCTCATTTCGGCGGCTTCTCTTGTTGCAGATCATGGGCTTGAGGCACACAGGCTTCAGTAGTTGTGGCACGCGGGCTCTAGCCTGCAGGCTCAGTAGTTGCGGCACGTGGGCTCAGTAGTTGTGGCTTGCGGGCTCTAGAGCGCAGGCTCAGTAGTTGTGGCGCACAGGCTTAGTTGCTCCGCAGCATGTGGGATCTTCCCGGACCAGGGCTCGAACCCGTGTCCCCTGCGTTGGCAGGCGAATTCTTAACCACTGCGCCACCAGGGAAGCTCCTCTGCCTCTTTTTAAACCTCTACTATCTTCCTCCTTTTTCTCCTGTCAGCCTCTCTCCCTCGACATCTTTCTCTTTTCTGCTGCTGAGGCCCCCCCACCCACAGCGTGGTCTCAGCACGGTGGATACTGTCTGGTCTGGAAGTCCAGACACCAGGAGGGTGAGTGTCTTGACCAGAGGAGGAGATGCTGGCTCTACAGCCCCACAGTGTCTAATTGTGCTGATTTTTTCAAAACACTTTTCCTCATGGTTAACATCAGAGTGTGCTGTTCTTATCATACTAATAGTTCTGCTCTCCTGAGTAAACCTGAAGCTCCATTTCCCAGAATTTCCTCTGTGCCCTTCTCTCTGCTCTCATTCAGGCCCATGTCAGTACAGGAAGGAGGGCTTTGAACGTGGGAATGCTGGATCTGAAAACACATGTTAAGACAAAGCTGAGGGAAGAACTGAGTCATGGGAGCAAAGCCCAGGCTTCTTTCTCCCCATTATTCCCCTAGCATCTCTTTGCCTGGGCTTCCTTCTCTGCCAGGGAACCTTCCCCAGTGTCATCATGGGCTGGGAGAGAACCCATAAAGGTCAAGACATCAAGTCAGCTTAAACGTTAGATGCTCTACTTCTCTTCCTCACATGCAGCCAAGTGGGGAAAAAAGATGGGGAGCCATCTTCTTACAACCCAGGACTTTATAAACTGGAAGAGACTTAGAAGTCATTGCATTCAGCTCCTTCATATTAAAAGTGAGGAGGCTGTGATTTCTCTACGGTCAGCCGAGACGGTAGACCTAGAACGCAGGTCACTGGGCTTCCAGCCCAGCACTTCAATCTGTCACTCAGATGCCATCCCAAAGAGACGCTAGGCCTTTTTCTCCCCTTACTTGAGAGCCGTCAGACCTGCTTACCAGAGGGAGTCTAGGGTAAGCCCTGTGAGCTGGGTTTGCTGCTGGAAGGAAGCAGCTTCTTCCTCCCTCTGCAGCCTAGGCCTCGAGAGCTGGTTCCAGCCCTTGTTCCCTTAGCCCTGGGGCTCAAGGCAGGACCATGGAAGTAGCTTGGGTAACATTCTTGCCAGGCCCTTGTGACATTAGAGCTAGAGCAAGTGAATGAGACTGGGACGGGAGGAAGTGTGTCCTCTGAGCTGGAGTGGCAAGCCCTTTCTGGTCTGGTGCCTCCCTCTGAAGGGAGAGTTGGATTCAGCTGCTGAGTGTCACCAGGAGTGACTGGTCCCATGGAAGCAGGGCGATGAGGAGGGTGAAGTTGGTTAGGAAGTGCTCATGGGGGAGATCCTTCTTCTACCCTATTGGTTTCTCTGCTGTTACAGCATCAGGAGTAGGTATCCGAGCTGCAAGGACTCTGGGGGTTACAGGGTAGGCAGGAGGGCGGCCAGCTCGATGGTCAGAAACAGGGTGGAGGTGATGCCCTTCCTCCTACAGCCTCTTCTTGTCCTCCTCTTGGGGCAGGACCCCTCACCCACACAGCTCATGAGAGACTGACTTGTGGCCAGGAGGGTGTGGGCTGTCACCCTGAGTATTGCAGCTGTCCTCTGCACACTCAGGTCTCAGGGAGACCTGAGTGTCTGGAGGCAAGGCCGACTGACATTTTGATGTTCCCTTTCATGCCCCATGCTCTTTGCCAGCCGAGAAATGGGTGGAAGCCTCTAGGAGACTGGCCAGGTGGTACCTGGGGCCTGTCCCTTCTGCCACCCACCTGAGGCTTACATGTGTCCCTGATCTGGCCCCAAGTATACTGAGGCAAAAGTTCTGTCCTTTACCCACAGCTGGCAGTTAGAGCTGTGGAAACTGAAGAGCATGACAGTTTATCATTTTCCTTTTTCCTCATGCCCATTTTTCTTTCTCTTTCTTTTGGCTCCACCGTGCAGCATGTGGGATCTTAGTTCCCCGACCAGGGATCAAACCCGTGCCCCCTGCAGTGGAAGAGTGGAATCCTAACCACTGGACTGCCAGGGAGTTCCCGTTTTTCTTTTCCTCACTTGGCTGCATATGAGGAACAGAATGTTACCTGGCCAGTCAGTCAGAGGCTGCCAGACATACTCATGTGGCTCCAGAGGCCCGAGCATGTTGGGGAGGCAGGTGGGTTGGTCTGCATGTGTTGATCGCTTTCTTTTTTTTAATTTGGTTGTGCTGGGTCTTAGTTGCGGCAGGTGGGCTCCTTATTTGCGGCTCGTGGGCTCCTTAGTTGCAGCAGGCGGGCTCCTTAGTTGCAGCTCGAGGGCGCCTTAGTTGCTGCTTGAGGGCTCTTTAGTTGCGTCTCACCGGCTCCTTAGTTGTGGCTCGCTGGCTCCTTAGTTGCGGCACATGGGCTCCTTAGTTGTGGCATGTGAACTCTTAGTTGCGGCATGCATGTGGGATCTAGTTTCCTGACCAGGGATCGAACCCGGGTCCCTTGCATTGGGAGCACGGAGTCTTAACCACTGTGCCACCAGGGAGGTCCTGATCGCTTTCTCAGGAGGTGCTGAATTGGACTTGGCCAGAAGCGTGGCCATGGGTGAGTGTGGAAGGCCTTGCTTCTCTTTTGTGAGCCCTGTTGGAGACCTCCAAGGGGCCACTATTCTGGAGGTCAACATAAGCCCCTGCCCCGCTGTCAGTGGGTTGGCTTGAGGACCACCTTCCCATGTTTGTCCTGTTTGACTTCCCGCTGCAGGTCCCTCAGTGTGTGAGGGTTAGGCTGGGTGCCATTGCACAGCCCGGTTCTCATGTCAGGACAGCTCGAGTCACATTGCCTTAGGGGACCCACCTGGCCCAGCTGCTCACAGTTCTTCAAAGATGGGGAGAGCTGGGGCCTGCCAGAGAGGGTGGGCTGGCCCTCAGACTAATGAGCCCATCAGCATTCGTCACACTGCTGCCTGTACAAGGTAATTGGAGAGGCGAGCGCCTGGGGGAGGAGGAGGGGCAGATCAATCCGGCTCACTTTGGCGATTATGGCAACAAGCAGCAGGGGTTGACAGCTGGTGTGAGCCTGTGTCACTCTGGAGGTGGAGATGCTTAAGCCCACAGTGCGTGTCTAGTGAGAGGCCCATCTGAGGCTGCACTGGACTGGTTTGGAGCTGCAGGAGGCCTTGGTTTGACTGGGTATGGATATGAAGTGGGGATGCCTCCGATCCATCTGTGTTCAGGTTCCTGACTTGTGAGTCCAGCTTCGCCACTTTTTATTCTGTCATTTGCAGAGGAGTTGCCTCTCTTCTGGCTTGACTGGACCAAGGGCCAGGGGCAGAATCCATGTCCCAGCCCTGTTTGGCTGGCCTGGGCTGGCAGCTCTGTCTTGGAGCTGTCCCGCCAACAGGCCAGGCTGAGCTGCAGTGTGTTCCCCAGTGATTTCTCCTTTTCTTGGAGACCATAAAAGCCGCCGTGCAGCACAAGCACAGGTATTCCCATGACCTGTTCCAGCTCTAGGTTTGCTTTGTCCATCAGTGGCCCCATTATGCCTGCGTCTTTCCATTTCTCAAATGAGTGACAGGGGCCACAGTGTGTCTGTGGTCTAGATTGGCTGGCCCCTCACAATGGCTCTTTGTGTTCAGGTGGCAGCAGCAAGCCATGGGGCTTTCTTGAACTGAGAGCCCACAGCTACTGTGGCAACTGTCTAGTCCAGTCACGCTGCGTGTCAGCCTCAGTATCAGAGCCCTGAGTTACACAGGCCTGCAGGGAAATGTGGACCAGGCTGCCTGCATGGGAGGGCTGTTGCTCCCTGCTCTCCCTCACTGCTCTCAGACAGCACGGGATTTATGGGCCCTAACTGCCCTCCTCCTGGAGGCCAGTCGCTTGCCAGGAATCACTGGGAGCTGGCCCATTGGTGAGGAGGACCCTGTTAGGTGGCTATTTAGAAATCTGGGCTTTCTGACTTTCTTCCAGTTCAGCTCAGTAAAAGTTGAGATTTGCTTTCCAAAGGGCAAGTAAGGATAACAACTACAAGTAGCTCCACCCCTTCTTCAGGACTCCAGATGAGTCTTTTCCTTGTTTCCTACCCCACCCCACCCACTGCCTCCCGGTACATCGACATCAGTGGGGAAGGGCATGGGGGAAGAGTTGGGGGTCAAGGAAGCCTGACTGGGGGTAGCGATACTGTGTTAGTGTGTCTGCTGAGTGGGCATGCAGCTACCCAAAATGTGGGCTCTCAGACTTTCCTGAGCCCCTTGGAGAGTGTGTTCAGGGGCTCCTCAAGGTGAAGGGCACCATGGGGTAGAACAGTCAGACCTCTCACCAGACAGGAAGGAGGGTGATAGTTCCCCTGGCATCCCAGCCGAACCACCTGGAGCAGGTTCAGCAAAAGTCCTAGCCACCCACCCTTTGGAGAGTGTCAGAGCCCGTGCCAGAGTGCTCCCATGAGATGCAGGGACTCGGAGAAGTGCTGCATCTGCCCTCCTTCGGCAGAGTAAGTCAAGGGCCCGGGCATCTGAGCCCCACATCCTGGAAGCAGCTGCAGGAGAGGGCACCCATCAGGTGCCATGCATGGGTTGTTTACTGACTGAGCCTCTATCTACTGAGTGCCTCCTGTATGCCCGGCACCAGGCACTGGTGAATAGCTAAGCATGGTCTAATGGGAACAATAAACTTGAAATTATTCGAATAGTTGCTTAGCACTGGGGGCTAAGAGAGGGAGTGTGAGCAAGTGTCCTTTAACCTGAGAACCTGAGGATTCAGCCAGGTGAAGACAATTTGTGCAGGCTGAGGCCCTGAGACAGACGGCTGTTCGGTGTGTGGCTGAGATGAGGCAGCCGTGGGTGCATGTAGCAGAGCAGGCTTTGTGCTGAGGAAAGAATATACTAAAACGAGGCTGGCACAGGGAGCCCCTGCCAGGAGCCCCTGTGTGGCTTAGAGAGGTCATGCAGACATGAGAAGCACCCCTGAGAAGGGTCCTGATCCCTGCTGGGCTCCCGGGATCCCCCTGCCATCCCAGCAGATGGAGAAATCTAGTTGCCTTGAATTGTTTCCTTTTCTCATGGCTGAGAGGCTGAGGCTGAGGCTGATGCAAAGGATGCAGTGATTATTTTGGCCACTTTTTCAGGTGGAAGGGAGGGCGGACCCTGTTTTTAAGGACTAGGAAGTGGCCCGGTATGGGCATCCAGTGATGGGAGCTTAAGTCCGGCTCAAGATATGGTGGAAGGTTTGGGTCGTTCTCATTAAATCGCCCTGAGTTATGGTGGTCCTGGGGTAGGTTGGGTGGTCTTGACGGGGACCACCTCCTTGAACCAGGCTTTGAGTCCAGGGCACCTTTGAAGTTTGCTCCTCGGGGAAGGGGTGGATCCTTCTCCTCCTAGCACACTCCTTGTCACTCAGAGAGCAGCCTCTGCTCAGTGGCCTGGGTCAGCACTGGGTGGGAAGGGGAGGCCCGGAATGCTCTGCGTGGGAGGAGCCGGGCAGTTCCTCTCTCTAGGGGGAGAGTGCAGGGCTACTGGACAGGTCTGAGTGCTGTGTAGGTGACGTCATCGGGATGTTCAGGGCAATGTTGAGTGTGCTCGCTCTAATGCTTGTCCTTGGCTTCTAGCCCTGGCCCAGTGTGTCCAACCTGGCCAAGGACTTCATTGACCGCCTGCTGACGGTGGACCCCGGCGCCCGTATGACAGCACTGCAGGCCCTGAGGCATCCGTGGGTGGTGAGCATGGCAGCCTCTTCGTCTATGAAGAATCTGCACCGCTCCATCTCCCAGAACCTCCTCAAACGCGCCTCCTCGCGCTGCCAGAGCACCAAATCTGCCCAGTCCACGCGTTCCAGCCGCTCTACACGATCCAACAAGTCTCGCCGAGTGCGGGAGCGAGAGCTGCGGGAGCTCAACCTGCGCTACCAGCAGCAGTACAATGGCTGAGCTGCCAGGCTGGGGTGCAGACATGGCATGGCCCCAGCCTGGCCACACATTGCTGTGCCATCTGGGCCCACCGCCCTCTCTAGAGATAGGTCTCTATGGTCAGTGGTAGGTGAATGGCCCCAGCCCCTTCTCTGTGCCTTCAGCAGTCCCCATCTTCACCCTGGGCCTGAGTCTGGTGCGACAGAGTGGAGGGAGCCCTGGGGCGTACGAGCCCCCTGAACGGGGAGCCTGGTCTGGCACTAATGCTCCTTTTGCTGGACAACTGCTCTGGTACATATTGGGGGAAGGGCAGGACCTGGCCTTCAGTCTCCTCACCTCTTGGCTCTTCCCTAGACCAAAGGAGCATGCAGTGCCAGGTAGAGGGTGTCCTGTGGTCCCAGGACTCTTCGGGACAGTTAGTTCTGGAATCCCCCCTTTCCTCTACCAAGCCTTCCTGTCTGCCCTCCCCCCACCCCACATTCCATGGCGTCCTGATCCTCATGACTATGCTCCAGTGCGAGGCCCAGGTAGGCCCACAGCTTGTGCCTTGGCTGGACTCTCAGCCCCTGGCTAAGTCTAAACAGCCTCCCACCTCCCAGCCAAGATCTGTCTTCCTTCATGGTGCCCCCAGGGACCCCTCCCGGCCCCAGGACTTGCCAGGATCTCTGGTGGTAGGACCATGGAATGGTCCTTGGCCCTCTGGACTGTGTGGCCACGTTGGTAGCAGGCTTGCTCCAGGCTTCAGCCTCTCTCTGACTATGAGAGTTCCTGCCCACCAGCCTACTGCACTCAGTGCCTTCTTTACAGAGCCTACTATCACCTCCCTCTCCCCCTTGGATGCCCATTCTATTCCCCAGGTGCCTCCTTCCCAACTCTGCGGGGTTAAAAGGAGCCCCACTGCTGCTACCTGGGGGATGGGGGCACCTGGGCCAAAGCAAAGGGCAGGGGCTTCTGAGGGAGAGCCCCATCAGGATTCCAGTGTCAGCCTTGGTTCCACCCTTGGTGTTGCCTCTCCCTTCAGGTGCTGCTGTTCCCTCCTCTGCAGCTGCATGAAGGAGCCATCTAGTGTCTGGCATGAGTATGGGCGGCCTAGGAATGAGCACCATGCTCTCCCTTTATCCTCCAAGAGGAAGTCGAAAGGAAGGAGCTGCTGCATTGAGGGAGGGTCCCCGGGGTGCTCAACTCTATCCCCTTGTGCTGAGCTTCTGCGCAGCTCCCCCTGGAACTTAGCCATACTGTGTGACCTGCCTCTGAACCCTGAGTGCCCGGGGCACTGACCTTCTCACGGTGGCCTTGCTCAGTCCAGCCTGTCCCTGCTTCTTTTCACAGCATTACCCTTCCATTCTGGGCCCCGCTGAATCTCCGTCTGGAGGGAGCCCCTGCGAGAGGCGGGTGGAATTGGGTGGCTGCTTTCCCAGAGGTCTGAGCCAGACCATCCCGCTGTCAGTCATGGTGCCTCCCCACCACCACAGACGGGGCTGGAACCCAAGCCCTGTCCCTCCACAGCTGCTTTCAGTGGGTGGGAAGGAGCCAGGGCCCAGCTTTAGCCTTAGCTGGACTGCAGGTCCCCTGCCAGCAGGGAGGGTTTGGCTCTCAGTTCCTCCCGGTGGGTTCCCTTGGGCTAGGCCCTCCTCTTTTTGCATGTGCCATCTCCAGTGGGAAACCAAGCCAAAAGAGACCACTCTGGGCCAAGTCATCCGTGCCTTGTACACCCCCTCCTTCTGTTTCCAGTTCTCCTAACACAAAGCAGTGGAAAGCCCAAGCCCCATGGCCTCAGAATTCCCCCTACTTCCCCAAGTGCCTCTGGGGATTTATTTCCTCTTTTGGCCAGGATGGGCCTGGTCCTGAAGGTAGGATGGAGGGAGTTTGGAGACTTGGGCCTTTATGCCATGGACTGTGGATGGAGGATGTGCAGTTATTTATTTTGTGTACTCAGTTTGTAAATGTATCCTTCGTACTCAATAAACAGGCTGCCTTCCCCAGGGAAAGCTGCCCATTCATTCCGACAGCCCAGTCTCTTGCTGTGGACAAGAGGTTGCCCAGGAGGCGGTGGGGAGGTGGGGAGAGCCCAGCCTGGTCACGGCTAGTCTAGGAGGATGCTGACTCCTCAACACCTGCCGTGCCAGAAGACAAAGTCCGCTTGGGGAGTGGGGCCCCCAAGAGCCTCTCCTTTTCCCTGAACCAGGACGACAGACAGGCATACACAAGAGGACAGAGCCTGGGGTCTTTATTGGACTGAGATGGGAAGAGGGCCTGTGGTGGGCTCGGTTGTAGGCTATGATTGATCCAGGTACTGAACTTGCTAACCCGAGTGTACGTGGCAGGCGCGCGCACGTTGCAGTCATTGGTGCCCCAGGAGACAATACCAGTGAGCACCCACGTGTCCCCCTTCTGGCAGACAAGTGGGCCTCCAGAGTCACCCTGACGGAAGGAGAAGGGAGAAGTCAGTGTGGGGGGTGGGAGTGCCACAGGACAGTGCAGAGGACAGGACGGGGCCAGTGCTCACCTGGCACGAGGAGGCCCCGAGGCCCCTGCACAGATCATAGAGTTGGTGACGCGTGAGCCCCGGTATTGCTGGCACCGACTCACGGTGACCAGGGGCAGAACCACCTGCTGCAGGCGTGCGGGAGTCACACTGCCTGTGGGCCGGGAGTGGGTGGTTAGGTCCCAGATGACTTGTCCCCACCCTGCCCTCCCACCCAGAGCTTTGGCCCGAGTTCCTACCCACACCGCTGAGGCGGCCGCAGCTAGTGGTGACACGTGAGGCCTTCAAGCAGCACCTCATTTGAGGAAGGCAGGCAAACTGCTGAGATGCGTGTTGTGTACTGGGCTGGGGAGGCGAGCTTTAGTAGCATCAGATTGTTGTTCATGGTGGTGGGGTTCCAGAAAGGGTGCGTGATGGCCTGCGGAGCCAGGAAGGGGCCATGCAGGATGGGGGTGGGCACAGGCCCCCAGGGTGATGGGTGCTGAGGGGACTAGGCCAGGGCATGCTCGGAATTCCTCACCCCCAGAGCCCACATACCTACACTGCCCACTTTTCCTTCCCCATCTGCAGCCCAGGCACTGACCCGCGAGATGGACAGAACCTGCAAAGGCTCAGTGCTGGATGATACGTCGTACTTGCCCAGGATGACAAAGTGGCAGTCAGGGCTGCAGTGAGAGTGGGGTTGGGCAGCCACAGGGAGGGCAGAGTGACAAGAGAGGGGCCTCCAGGGCAAGGAGGTGGGGAGGTGGGGCCTGGGGGTGTGCAGGTAGAAGGGAAGCACTCACACAACATTGCAGTGGGCAGCAGTGACCACCCAGGACTGGCTGATGAGGGAACCACCGCAGAAGTGGAAGCCGTTGCTGTCCTAGGGTCAGGGGTCAGAAGTGGGGGTGGGCCCAGGCTACACCCAGGCATGAAACACCTGAAACCCTGCCCCACCCCCAGGGTGCATGTACCTGCAAGGACACCTGCCAGGGCCACGAGCCCAGCACTGCGTTCTCCCCATTGACAATCCTCTGGCTGAAGCTCAGCACCGGTCTGATGGCAGGAACGCCACAACCTGACCATTGGGCTGGTGAGGACCTGCTTCCCACATCCCAGCACACCTCTCCTCCTCCTGGGTGCCCCCAGGCTATACCCCCCAGAGGGGTCCAAATCAAGAGGGCTCATCACTACCCCTTCTCACCCTGAGCACCTCTGGGCCTCTATAGCTATCTCAGCTGCCCCCATCCAACCAGCCCCCAAGTTCTGTCGATTCTCCCCCATCTCTCTCCAACCTACTCCCCACCATTCCCCAACTCCACCTCACCCCCGATCCCAGGCCATTTTTCTCCCTGTCCCCAGGAATATTCCTCTCTCCTTCCTAGCCTCTTCACTCCCTCCAGACCTCAACGGTCCATACCCCACATGCAGCCAGAAGGCTCTTCCTAAACTACACGTCCAACCTTTGCTTCTCAGCTTCCTAAACCCTCCCCGGCTCTTGGGCCCAGCCCAAGCTCCTGTCCCATTTGTGAGACTGGCCCCTGACCCCCTCTTGCGTCCTCCCAGCCTTGCCACATCCTTTTTCCTTTGCCCACTCTGTCCACCTGCTTCCCTTCTAGCCAGCCTAGCCCCTTCCCTGAGCCCCTGAGCAGGAAGCCTGGGCTCGTGCTGGGAGCTGGGTTGCCCTAAGGCTGTTCAGTCAGGGCTGGGCCAGGCCCACTCACCCCAGGAGGAGCCAAGGAGGACCAGGGTAAGGAGGAGGCTGAGCAGCAACATTGTGGCAGGCATGAGGTTGAGAACTGGGCCTGGCTTTATGGTTCTCTTCATCCTTGAGCCAAAGTCCCAGGACTGAGGCCAGGCAGCTGTGGAGGTTCAGCTCCCTGCCATGCTCTAGTCAGGAGGAGGGTCGCTTTAGGTCAAGGTCCTCCACCCAGGCCTTGACTTATCAGACAGTGCCCAGGTGTGAGGCTCTCACCTCCTCCACCCCCCAAAGCCTGGCCCCTGACTGGATCCCTGAACCACCTCACATCCCAAATGTTGAGCACCAGGTACCAAGGACTCATGGTTAAGACTTATGGTAACCACCTGGTGCCTGGGATCAGGGAAGTCTCCCAGGGCTATCAGGAGCACCAGACTCAGAGAAGCCTGCTCAGCACCCAGGGGTGTTCCTTACTGGTAGAGGGAATGTCCACCTGCACCAGCTCTGCTGTGGAAGGGCCAGGGCCAGGATGGGGGTGCTGGCGGGTTGCAAATCCTAACATATCACCTCAGTGATTCCTCATCAACTTGGAATTGGTGTCACGGTTTGCTCAGGGAGATGCTGACTCTCCTGCCACATGGTGTGTTTGGACCCAAACCTTCATCTGTCTGGCTCCAAAGCCCACACTGTTCGTGGTGAGATGATACACCTAGGAGGGGCCTTGTGCACAGGAGGGCAAGGTATGAGCCCTTGGTGACTGGCCGATCCTGGATGGAGATCAGGGGTGGAAGGATGACAGCCATCAAGTCTCAGCCTCCAGGCATTGGGGCTCCCATGGACAAGCCCCTGGTATCTACAGTCCATTCACTGTAGAGCCCCAAGCTGAGCCTGAACCGAGGGAGAGAAGACACCCCTATGTGCAAAGCTGCAACAGGTAAGTTGGCTTGCCTCCTTCTAGGGGTGTGAGGGCTTTGGCTGATTCAAGAACACATCAGTCAAAAAAATAAGATGAGTTAATTGCTGACTAGAGGGAAGGATAGATAGATTCGTGGTAAAGCAAATATAACAAAATACTAATTGTAAAGTCTGCAGTGGGTATATAGGTGTTCAACTTTTTTCCAGATTTTATGTTTTAAAATTTTCATAATACAATACTGAGGGAAAAAGCATAATCAGGGACCCAGGGATGTCCAGCCTGGAGTAGACCCTCCCCAGGGGTTGGGCAGATTCTAACAGTTCCAAAGCTCCAGGGGAGCTCAGCCATTCTCTCCCAAGGCAGGATGCTCCCACTAGCACCCTGCACCTGGGCTGACACTCAGTGGGTGCTCAGCAAAAGTCTGCTGGATAAATGTGTCATGTCATCTCTCCCCACATGAGCCCTGTGACCCCTGGCACCCAGAAAACTTGGAGTCAATCCCCTTAGTCACAGCCCAACACGTGCAAACAGAAGCTCAGCATCATGTTAGCACCTCAGGTATGCCTGGTCATCAGAGGGGTTTCACAGATAAAGGCGTTGTAGGGGTGAGGAGTGCGCTTGTGAGAACTTGCCCTTGGAATCAGGGAGCAGCTCCTCCACCAGCATTTTAGCCATCAGTGGGGATGCGGGGGGGTCTGACTGAGAGCTGTGGGCTGTGTCCTTGGCCACTGATGAGCCAGGTAAAGGCTCTATGTGGGGGCAGTACATAGGGCCTTTCGGGTTGTACAATAGCCCTCAGTGGACTAGAGGGCAAGAGCAAGGCATGGGAGTGGTAGGGGGAGCCTCTGCAGTGTGGAGAGTCAGGAGGGGGGCTTTCCACTTTGAGCCTGTGATACTTGCCAGGGCTGGGGTTCTGGAGGGGTAGATGCCTAAGGTGATGGGTGAAGTGCACCCCTTAGGCTAGGCACTGAAGCCATGGGAGGGAGTGGCCCCTGCAGGGATACCTTAGCCACAGAGCCCTGCTGGCTGCTTGTCCCCCTCCACCCAAGAAGGACACAGCCATCTGTCTAGGTGTTTGTGTTTTCTGGGTTTATTCCTCCTTGTTCCAAGCTCTAAGCCTCAGCCTACTTCACTCCACATCCATGGCCTGCACAGTTTCCTCCAGCAGCTCCAGGGTCAGTGGCATCACTGTCTCCGAGAGGACAGCTGTGGTCCCAGGGGCAAAGCGGTACTGTCTGGACCTGGGAAGGAGAAAGGATGACCTCTCAAATTGGCCCATCAAGTGGCCCGTCCTCTCTTTGCAGCCCCCTATCTCCCTTGCTACCACCCCATCCTCCCCTGTGATTCCCCCATCTCACATGCTCCTACCTCTCTATAGGTTCTGTGGGAGAGCTCAGTGTTCGCAGCAGCTTGGCGCTGGTCCCAGTGATCACACATGCATCCACACTGCCCCCAGAGCCCAGGTCACCCAGGATCCCTGCAGTGATGGCTTCCACCAGCAGCTCCTGCGCTGCCTCCAGCTGTAAAGATGTGTGTGTGTGTGTGAGTCCTGATGGACCTTTCTAGTATCACCCTCAGGCTACAGCCTGGAGACTGTTAATCTTGAAGGCTGGACTATTTACCATTTGCTCACACCCAAACTCCTCTCTCTTCCCTACACCCCCATCTCCACCCCAGGCTCCTCTACCCTGGTTTCAGTATCCCTCTCTCCAGAGACCCCAATGTTCCCACTGTCCCCATCTTCACAAACTTCTCTGAGTCACACTTGTGGCTCTGCTTCCAGTGGCCTGTTCACCCACCCCCAATCCTTGGCTCACTGCCTTTTTCTTTCTGGGCCTTAAGCACCTATAAAGTGACATATGCCTTCTGCTTCCATCCACCCTAAACAAAATCCAGACTCCAGACCCCACCTGCTGTTCCCTTCTCTCTCAACACCAAATGGCCCTCTCTGAGTTTTGACTTCTGGGACAGTCCAAGCATTGGCACTGTTGGAATAGCACTTCACCCTCACTCCACCGGCCCCTCAGTCTCCACTCAGTCGTCACCTCCGAGAGGCCTTTCCCGACCTCTAGAGTAGGCCAGGGTACCTCTGCGTTTCCCCAGCTCCCGGGTGCACTTCCCACCAATGCACGCGTCGTGGGGGGCGGGGCGGGGGAGATGTCGCTCACCGTCATGTTCGGCTGGAACCGGTCCTCCAGCACTGCCAGGGCCGCATCCTGGCCGGAGCCTGCAGGCAGGAAGGGCAACTGAGGTCAGCCGCGGCCTCCCAGTCGCGGGATAAACGTTGAGGTCGCACGGGCAGGGTTCGCGGGAAGGGGGCGGAAGCGCTCACCCAGGGCCGTGAAGGGCAGACGGCTGTAGGAACCGTGGGGGTGCACGCTGTAGAGCTGCGGTCCGGTGAAGTCTACACCGCCCACAATCAGCGAGGCGCCCACGTAGCCCCGGTACCTTTTCGCGGAGCGGGTGCGGTCAGTCGAACGCACTGGAATCCAGGTCCCGCCCCTCCGCGATACCGCCCCTGCACCCGAGCCCCGCCCCTTCCCGTGGTCTGGCGCCCCGTGACCGACAGCGTTCCTTCCTGCCACTGTCTTAGCTCCTCTTAGGCCAGCCTCTTCCGGTCTCTCGGACCTCGCAGCGCCGCCCTTTCTCCTGTCAAGCCTCCTCTCAGCCCCGCCCTCCCCCCAACTGCCCCTCCCCAGGATCATTTTAGCCCCGCCCCAGTACCGGAAGAGCGTCTGGCGCAACGCGCGGGTGACGGTGGCCACGCGGGGCTCGCGGCCTGTGGACAGCGCGTGTAGCTCCATGTTGGACGCCGCCATCCGCGTGGTCATCTCTGCGTCCGCGGCTACTCCAGCCCCACAGCAGCTGAAGGCGAAGGGAGGGTTCGTGTGGGCGGGACTAGGATGTGCTGGGACCCGGGATGGGAACGAGGGGGCGGTTCTTGAGGGGGGAACTGGGCGGGGGAATGCTCACTAGATTTTAGGGGCGATGAAGTGGATCTTTTCGCAGCTCTGGTACGCCACGATCGAATCGTTAGTGGCCCGCGTATCCGCGCCCAGGATGACCCCGTCCTGGAGAGGGGGGGAAGAGCCATTGGTTCAGTACCCACCTCCCATTCCCGGCCGCTCCTCTGAGTGTTACAATCCCAACTCCCTACTCACTCGGAACACAAGGCCTGCGATGGTGGTTCCGGTCTTGCGTGCATGAGGGACACGGAGCCCCGGGAGGGAGCGTTCCAAGGCTGCGTTTCTGGAAACGGAGGGGAGAAACCCAGGTTTCAGTTCTTCTGGGAACTGAACTGAAACATCTCCTAACTCCGTCCCGGCTTCCCTCACCTTTCGGGTAAGCCTGGGAACCCAAGTCGTTCCACACACGTACCTTCCCCCACCCTCGCCCCCAGGAATTTTAAAGACCCTGGGGCTCCCACTCCCGGAAGCCCCAACTGAGGGCGTAGGCAGCTGGGGAACCAACCATTCCCCCACTCACCTCTCGCAGTTTTCGAAGGAGAAGCCCTTTTGGGGTTCTAGCGCTGTCTTCTGCATCTCCAGGTGGGCAGGGGGTCAGAGGAGTGGGATCAACACGGAGGGAGGAAGGCCGAAGCCTTGACCTCTCTCTGGCTGCACTACTGAGCTTCCTCCTTTTGCTTTCACCTTCCCTCAGAGCATGCCGGCCCCTTTTTTCTGCATCTTCTCTTTCACTTTCACCTTCAGCTCTGGTCCTAGGCAGCTTGGGAAGGGGGAGATGCCCCTTGCCTGGCTCTCCATGCTGCTCCTGGGCCCTCTGTCTGAACAGAGGGACAAATCCCTCCTCTCTGGCCACTGTCCAGCCTGAGCCCCGAGCTCTGCCTACCCTGACCCCAACTCTAACCTCAGGTCCCAAAGCCCTGAGGCTGTCACATTGACCAGGTCTCTGTTCTCATTGTTGGTGGCCTTCCAACAGCATCAGTCTTGTCTGTCATTTGTCCTTCTCCCAACTCCTGCCTCTCTTTTGCTGCCTTTGCCTTCTTCCTAAAACCTCAAACACCGAGGCTCAGTCCTCGGCCAAGGTGATGCTGATCCTTCCGTCTTCCATGTCTCGGATGCTGTCTTCCCTCTCTCAAGAGGGGCACCGTAGCTGTGCATCTGGTGGCTCATAGGCATGCTGGGCTCTACCCATGGCTAAGCCTCATTTCACATCCCAAATGACCCTTTATCCACTTCTTTCTCCTAATTACTGCTTGTTTTAGCTAGCATCCTCTCTCCCCTGGACACTGCACTGGCCTCCCTGGTTTCCCCACACTTCCTGCCCCTCACCCTCCATCCCAGGCTACACTCTGCCCTGCAGAGAGGGGGCTCTTTTCTAGATTGGAGATCTGGTCACACTCTTTCCCTGGTTAAACCCTGTATCAGCTGCATGCTGCTCTTAGGTTGAAACCAGTCTTTACAGTTACCCTTCTCATTCCATCTCATCTCAGCACAGGCACCACCTCCTCTGGGAAGCCTTCCCTAACCCACAAGAATCACCACCTTGTTCCTCCCTAAACTTTTCTCTCAGATCACTTAGCTCCATTAATTAAATCTTCAGTAGTGAAATGACCTATTTAGTGCCTGTCACTCTCCTAGATGCTAAACTCTTGTGCTTCTGTCACCCACCTAGCACTCAAAAGTCTCTGTCTAGAGGCGGGGTCTCACCTGCCCTTTTGGGAGCTAGGAGGGGCAGCTCAGATCTTCCCCATCCTGCACCCTAGGCTCCACATACCCCCATTCTACAGCTGTGTGTGCAGCTCCCTCCAGTCCCCTGCCCAGAGCAGAGGCAGGCACGGAGAGGCTGCTTAAATAGCTCAATCAGAAGAGTGGGAAGCTGTACATCTCAAGGTGCCCAATTCAATCCCAGGCTCTAGCAAAGCTCTTCTTGCCCTATGCTCCACAAAGCACCAGGCCTGCAGATGAATGAATCCTGGTGTGAGGACCCTAGCGCCTTTCCCTGAACCCATAACACACGTCAGGGCTTATAGCAGCAAAGGAAGGTCTTTATTCAGGGGGCATGGGCCTTGGGCTGGCAGTTGGGGGTATGGCGGTGCTATTTCGGTAGGTACCCAGCAGGATGGCATTGATATGCTCCAGTGTCTGGTTGCTGAAGACCATATTGAGGTGCTGTATCCCAGGCAGAGGCAGCAGGTGCACAGGCTGCTGTTGGCGGCCCTGCCAGTGGGCACAGAGCTCGGTGCTGCGCGTGGCCACGGTGTCATCCCCGTCCTCATAGAGCACACCCACAGGGTCCGTGTAGGGGAAGCCATGGTCAAAGATGTAGGTGCTGGGTGTGGGCAGGCCCACGCCATACAGACAGTATACTTCCACTCCAGGTGCTGGGAGCCCTGCCAGCAGGTCTCGTGACTGTAACCACATGTACCAGCCTTCCTCAAAGTGCAGGTCTGTAAAGAACCGCTGCAAGTCACGGCTTGTGTAGTTGAAGGTGGGGGTGGAAATGAACACGTGGTCCTCGGGCCATGCCTGGCTGGAGGGAAACATCCAGGGGGACGCTGTTGTCATGCGCTGCTCCTCTTTCAGCTTGATGCTGGACATGATTGGGATGCCCTGGTTGTCACCTGTGGACACAGAGCAAGGTGGGGCAGGGAGCCAGTCCTGGCTACCCCCGGCCCACAACTTGCCCCCCAGCCCAAGCTCAGCTGGATGCTCAACCTTGTCTTGCCCACGCCAAACATCGACTCCAAGTCATGGACTAGAACCGGCCTGGCATTCAGGAGGTGCTCCGTGTGTACTTGTTAAGTGAGAAGCCCTAGTGGCACCTCTGTGAGGCAGAGCTGTAGAGCTTCAACAGGAGGGCAGGGAGGGGTTTCCTGCGTGTGTGAACAGTGGGGGATGGTGCTGGCAGTTCTCTCTCAGGCAAGTGTCTGTTGGCCCCTGTGGCCTGTGCTGCACAGGGCTCAGAGCTGTGTCCTGGGAAGAATGAAATGAGACCAGTCTCTGTTTGACACTCATTGATATAGTCTGGGGAGCGTTTCCTTCACTTAAGCTCCTAGGGGTAAGGCCATGTCTGGCTGTGCTCAGAATACAGTGGGTGCTCTGCAGGTGGTAGCTATGCCACTCCTTGGGGAAGGGCAGGAGGGGCTCCCAGGGTCTGGCCCTGGCTTAGGGCAGATCCCTGGGCAAAGGGGCTCCTGGGAGCAGAAGGCAGCCGAAAGCTGAGTGGGTAGGACCTGAGGCCACAAGGAACAGACCTCAGCAATGAGTCAGATTGCTGGGGTTAACTTCCTCTTTGTCTACTTCCCCTTTGTCATCGCTGAGACACTGTCAGGAGACACTCTAATGGTCCAGGCCAGGCTCACTGCTCTCAGAGGGCCAATGAAAGGGGCTGTGCCCCAAAGGTGGTAGACAACACCCCCAGCCTGGCATTGCGAGAAGAAACAGGAGTGAGGGCAGGCCCACGGTCAGCTTCATTCCACCCCCCACCCCTCCCCATGGGACACAAGTGATCGGAGGCCCTCTCACCTGAGGCCAAGATTATCATGGGCTTGATGGAGCCACCCCAGGGAGCCCCAAGAGAGATGAAACCATCGATGAAGCGGTCCTTCCAGGCCTGGGGCTGGCGCAGTAAGAAATAGAGCAAGTGCAGGCAGCCGAGGCTGTGCCCAATGAGGAAGACAGGCCTTCTGTAGGTAGCGTGCATTTCCTCCACCAGCCCAGCAAGCTTCAGGTAGTACTCCTCCTGCTGGCCTGCAGGGGGGTGGATGGGTCAGCACAGCTGGGATTAGGGGCCATCTGCCCTGCCTCAAGCCCCCTATGCACAGAGATACTCACTGGGCTCCAGCCGCCAGTCGTAGGGGGCGGCCCGCACCGTCTCATCCCGCACATACCCATTGTTGACCAAGTTCTGAACCAGTGTGTGCATGTAACCTGTGGGCGAGGCAGCGGCACTGGGGGTTCTGGCCGTGGCTCCTGCAAGCCCACCAAGCCTAGAGCCCCACACTTTCCTGCAACACACACACCTGCCAACTTGCTGTTGTCCAGATACTCAACAGAGTAGGTCTTGCCAAAGCCGGGAACACGGATCTGTACACCGGGAGCATTGGATACTCGCCCAGAGCTGCGGTTGTAGACAACCCTGGGGGCAGTGGGACAGTCAGCGGAGCGGCAACCAAGGAGCAGGGTGTGGGGCTAGGCCAGAGGGGATGGCACGAACCTGGTGTTATCGATCCAGCAGTCTACCCCAACGGGTAGGAACATATTGAGATCCAGCCAGATGGTGAAAAAGTCGTCTGTTTTGCGGTAGCACATCCAGTTCACCACATTTGGTTTATCCAGCTTGGCTTCCAGCTGATTCCCCAGGCAGCCAGGCACTGCGGGCACCAGCCTTCACTCTGGATCCCTCCCATTTCCCTGCAGTGGACCCCACCCCGGTCTCACCTCCCCGACACTGCAGTGACCAGCCCCGCCCCTTCATCTCCCACACCCTCCACCCCCAGGGACGAAGGACAAGATCCTCTCTTTCTGATCACATCGCCCGCCCCGTCCCCCCAAAGCCCAGGCTCCCCTCAGTCAGGGAAGGTACAGGGGCCAAGGCCACTGACCCCTGCCCCCACCAAGCAAACATCTAGCGTGGCTCTCCATCACTGCCAAAGTCCAAGGGGAGAACAAATAGTACGAGGGAGCGGGGCCGGGCCTAGGAGCAGGGGCAGGACCTGATGAGCCTCTCCTGCTCTCCTGGGCTGGGCACCTTGTCCTTGCCGGGTTGGGGGCTGAGGAAGGAGTGGTGGGGCTTGGACCAGGGTCCGGTGACTACAGCTGACCACAGCTTGTAATGCCCCGGCCAAGCCCTCAGGCACACCCACCCTCTACTCCACCCACCTCGGGGAGACAACTCCAAGACACAAGAACAGTGTGGTGCGAGAAGGGGTTGATTTCTCTGCAGGACAAGCCTTTGGCCCCTCCAGACGCTGAGGCAGGGATCAGGGCTAATGCAAGGGCAGAAGGGCCTCGGCAGGCTCTGCTACCAGGGGCTGGGGCCCAGGTTCCCCAAGGTCTGCCCTGGTGTATCAGGGGCCTGGTGGGGGCTTACCGAGGATGACGGGCCGTGTGTGGTTACTGAGCTCAGCCTTGGGCGTGGTGTGCGGGGGGAAGAGCACATTGAAGAGCCAGAAGGGGGCGGCGGGGGGGAGCAGCAGCCCCAGCAGCAGCAGGACCCACTGCCGCGGGGAGCCGGGCGGCCCCATTCCAGCCCTCGTGCCTAGTGCCCAGTGAAGCAGTCCTGGGCTGGCCTTATCTGGAGTGGGGGTGGGAGGGGCCCCAGGGTCAGTGGGAGGGACAGCCTGGCCAATGGGGGTGGCCAGAGATTGCCGGAAAGGGGCACAGCCTCAGGGAGCCGGCTCTGGGCCTGGGTTCAGTTCCGCCTTCTTCCCTTGGTGCCAGGGGAAACAGAGCCGGGGCAGCGGGAGGCCCAGAAGTACACAATGTTTTATTGAAAAAAGTCAGGCTTCAGCTGGCTGGTTCCATTCAGCTCGGCTTGGTGGGAGTCCCTGCCCACAGTAGCCTGAGTCAGATCTTCCTGCAGGCCGGCTGGGCCAGACCCCTCCCTGGTCGCCCTTCCCCTCCTCTCTGATGGTGACATTCGAACAATAAATATGCAATAAATAGCGCTCCTGGGCCAGCTGCCTTCAAACCCCACATCAGCCCCCACCAGTCTTCTGAGTCAGGACAGGCGTCCTGGGGTGCTGGACAGGAAGTCCCCAAACCTCTCAGGGTCTTGCAGGACCTCGGATCCACCTCCATTGCCAGGTCTGGGCCCAGTCTCCAAGGAGACCTAGCAAAGCTGGGTCGAGGGCAGGGCTGGGCAAAGCAGGGCTGGCGGGCGGGTGCTGGGAGGGGGCTGTTTGTTACCCTGGACACCTCCACTCTAGGCCACAAGTCTGTATTGGGCTCAGGAGTAGATGGTGATGACTTCACGGCCACCACCACGGACCAACAGCACCCGTTCGAGGCCCTCAGTCAGCACCTCCAGGAACTCCATGTCTGTAGGGCATCAGGTCAAGGAGGCAGCACCCAGGGAAGCACCAAGGGGCACCCAGGGAAGTTTGGCCCGTCGGTCAGAGCTGGGTGCCCTGGCACCCCCTAGGGCACCCAGGGAGAGGAGCTCCTGGCCTGACCTCACACACTGTCCACCTCCCCACTGCCCGCCTCTTTACAAAGGGATACAGTTCTCATCGCCCTCGCTGTTCTTGGGTGGGCCGGGCATGTTCAGTAGGACCAGGCGGGCGTCATGGGAGCGTGTGACAATGACTTCATTGAGCTTCACAGCCGTGTGCATGCGCCGCACATTGGATTGGTCCCTGCAGATAATGCAGCTCATCATGGACCCCGCCCCTGGCCCACCCACAGGGCTTGTCTGCCCCCATCCCACCTCCAACCCCAGACCCTAATGTGGCTGGGTCCATTTCTGCTGCACTCACGGCTTAATATGTACCAGCTCCCGGAAGTTGTCGGGGGCATGGCTGGGGTCCCAGGGCTCCGCTGCCATATATTTGTCCCGTGTCCATGTCATCTGGATCTTGTCAGTCCCAGCTGCAGACTCTTCCTCCTCGTCTGAGTACAGGCTCTCCAGTCGCAGGGCTGAGTGCCGGTCCTTGACCAGCTGGGCCTGAGGACAATCAGAGGAAGTCGCCTCAGTGCCATGGGAAAGGGTGGGCCTGGCTGGCCCAGCATGATCACCCAGCCTTAGGGAAATGGGTGGGGCTGGGGTGAATCATTCTGATGCTCCCACCTGACGGCGTCTCCCAAGGCCTGACCCTGCCCCGGACCGAGAAGGCCACTGACCTCTCGCTCCCGCTCAGTCTTGGTCAGCCTCATCTGCCGCAGCATCTGGGAGCGCTGCTCCATCATCAGTGTCCGCTCGTAGGTATATGCGGAGATGTCGCTGTTATGCTGGGGAGAGGGTGAGCCGTGAGGACCGCGCTATGTGGGGCAGGGTATCCACAGGGCTACGTCGGGCAGGTGGCTTACCATCTCCACCACTTCCACCTCTGCCTCGAGGCGCAGGTGGTACAGGAAGACAGCCAGATCCTTCTTCATCTGGATGCTGTTGTCATCCATCTGGGCCACCGTGAAGATGCGCATCCGGCACTTCCTCCAGACCTGTGGCAACAGAAGGTGGTGGTTCAATCACACCCCACCCCTCCAAGGGCCCAGCCCCTCACACCGGGGCCCAACCGTCTGGCCCACCTTGTGCTGGCGTAACAGGAAGGGCAAGAGCATGAGCATGCCACCGTCGTGGACAATCCACCACACATCGATGTGGCCCTCCAGGTAGCGCTCGTGGTTGCTGGGGTAGAAGGCGATGTTCTTGGGCACGAGCAGGGCCAGATGGGCGGCCGTGGTGCAGCGCACGGTGTCTGGGGAGGAGGGGCACTACTGATCGTCAGCCTGTGACCCTCTGGCCTCTGTCCCCACTTGACCCCTGCCCCTGTCCTACGTGGTCGAGCCCAGGCCCTGACCCTCACGCACCAATAAAGGTCTTCCAGGCACGTGGGTCCTCACTCTGTCGCCAGCCGTAGGGCCAGCCCAGCACCACGGAGTTATGCCTCATGCCACCCAGGCCGCAAGACTGGATGAGGTGGGCCAGCCCCTCACGCACCTTGCTGGCCACCACCACCTGGCAGAAGCCCTTCACCTTCTCAATCTCCATCATGTTCTTGATTGTCTGTGGGGAACATAGCAGGGTCAGAAATCAAGGCCATCAGCGTCCCCTCTGCTGGGCTCCCCACCAAGGCCCCTAGGGCGCAGAGGGTGGGGGTGGGGGAGGAGACGGGGGCAAGCTGCCCACCCAGAGGCCATGTTTTCAAGATGGGACAGTTATAACCCCCTTGCTCCAGCTCTCAGCTGGCAGCAGTGCTGTCCACCTGGCTGGCCAGCACTGGTCCCCTCCCCCGTGCACCAGCTGCAGCCCGGACATCTCTAGTCCAGCTCAGTGTCCTCCCAACACCGCCCCCTTACAGCAGGCACCTGCTCAGCGGCCTGGGCCTCGCCATAGCTCTCCAAGAAGCTGCCCTGGATGACAGAACCAACAATGGTCAGGCCCTTGCCGGCCTTGAGCTGGGAGGCGAAAGTGAGGAGCCGTGGGTACTTCACATGAAGGTCCTCATCTAGCTTCAGCAGAACCAGCAGCTGAGGCCTGTGGTGGCCGAATGGAGAGGGAGCCTGAGACCAGGGCAAGAGGTTTCCAGGGAGCCCAGCTCCTTCCCTTCTTGGCTCACAGGCCCCTACAGGTAGCAGTGATCCAAGGGCCAAATAAGCAGGATGGTGCCCCTGGCGACTCAGGACAGGGAGCACGGACTAGGGAGCGGGAGCCAGCACCTCTTGACTCTCCCACCCTCACAGTGCCCCCTGAGAACCCAGACTGGGCCCCGCCAGGCCGGGCGTGACTCACCGCCAGTTCTTGGTGTGAGGAGGTCCCTCCTCTAGCCGCAACAGTGCATAGCGGGCAGCACTCAGGGACAGGCCTCGGATCCCGTCGCCCCACTCCTTCTCAGCCCTGCAGAGGCCCCCACAAGCTGGTGAGCCCCTGGTCCCACCCAGGGGTTGTGTCCGTGTGCAGGTGAGATGAAGGGGCCAGGCCCGGGTCACAGTCCCCCAGCCCCAGCACCACGGTGGCTAACAAAGGATGGCTCAGCTCCCCACAACCCAACAAAGAGTGGCCCAATGGCCCCGAGCAGGCAGCAGCCCTCACTCACCCTTGGTACTCAATGTACTTGTAGATCATGCCGGCAATGAGCATGGCGACCAGGGCATAGTACCAGGAGGAGACAAACATAAGAGCCAGGCAGAGGCTCATGCCCAGAAAGGACAGCGCCCTGGGCCAGAGAGTGGGAAAGGGCCAGAATCAGAGAGAGACCAATAGGGCCCCAGGCCCAGACCCCCTACCTCTCACCAATAGCAACTGCTGCCCAGAAAATTCAAACCCCATCCGGAATGGGGCTCCTGGCTTCCCCAGTAGCTCTTGTGTCAGAGGACCTGGCTCAGGGGCCCAGCTGGCACTTACCAGTGATAGTACTTGAACCGAGGCCGCCAGTTGGGGGTCCTCAGGAGCGTCTGCACAGCACAGGCCAGGTTCACAAACAGGTAACACATCAGGAAGAACCTGCAGCACAGGGAGTGGCTGGTACAGAGCGGCCTCCTTGGCAGCCAGGTACCTGATGTCCCTGCCCTTCCAGGCTGGGCGTGGATGAGGAACCAGGACATGTCATGGCCCTGCCCTGCACGGGCTCAGGCAGGTCTCTCAGCCTCACCACGCCCAGTCCCACAGCCTGATGCAGATGGGACACTGCAGCAGTGTCTGCAGAACCAGGTCTTAGAGGATGGGCAAGTGTTCGCAGGCAGAGGAGGGGAGGGGGCTGCAGGCAGGGGGAACAGCTGTGGAAGAGGATGGTGTCAAGGAGGGCTCAGCGTCTGGAGACGGCTAGACAACAGTCAGGCCTCTGGCCTGGGTGACCAGTTGGATGAGGGGCTGTCATGAATGTGGGGAGAGTGGGTCAGGGGAAGACAACAAGGGCCATTTTGAATCACTGAATTAGAGACACTTGGGGGACACTGCGGTGGGTGTGGGAGACTGGGACGGGGGAGGCCTACCCCATGAGCCCTCCAGAAATGAGAGCCGAGGGGCAGAGGGCTGAGTGGAGGGGACGCCAACCTCAGCTGGTACGAGAGGAAGGACAGACAAGAAGGCAGCAGGGCTTATGAAAGAGGGCGTGCCAGGGGGCAGGGACTCCCATGAGGTGTCCCATTAGGGCTGCCAGGAGGAGCCACGTGATAAAGGCTGAGATACATCCTCTGACTTGGGCAGTAAGGGGCCACCACCCAAGACGACTGTGGCAAGAACAGTTTCAGGTGTGCGCTGACGTGTGGGTGGAGCTGGGCAGTAATGGGCGGAGGTGTGCTGGGGGGAACAACAGAGCACTGACTCCAGCAGGCCTGGCTGGGGCTGGGGGGCGGCTACTTCAGGGGGAAGGGGGTCCCTCTCAGTCTCACAGGCTGAGTGGGGCAGTGAAGGCTGGCTCAGTCATAACTGAACAAGCAAAAGGAGCACCGGCAGTGGAGCAAGATGTGTGAGGAGAGGTGGAGTGGGCCCCAACCCTGGCAGAGGTGAACACAGCAAGGACACGAGCCCTGCCGCCAGGACCCCTGGAAATTGCCGCGTGCTCACCACCTCCTGCAGGGCACTGGCAGATTCAGATGCCCAGCATTCCAGAACTTTAAAAGCAAACAACTTTGAAAACAGATGGATGGGGTAGTGGTGGCCTCATCAAGGTGCTAGAGACCAGTGCTTGCCCTGACCCTGCTCTGGGGGTCTCCCACAGAGGCACATGGGACCTACTGGTCTCTTTAAAATTTCTGAGTAAGTGCCAGGCTCGCTCCAGAAGGCAGAAGTGGCTGAGCTCTGCCAGGCAAACATCCCCCCATACAGCCTGACACATCTCCCTACTGCGCCCTCAACACCAGACAGGGTCACAGAGCTGTTGGGCGGGGCCCCCGGCTGAGGGGTGTTGAGAGTGCAAGGAGTCTTTCCCAAGACCATCCCCCAGCCCTGCCCTGGCCCCCAGCTCACATGGATAGAATGGGGGCCACCATGTCAAGGGAGGCAATGAGGATGCCCAGCTCAGCGATGAGTGCCGTCAGGAGGAGTGCCCATGTTGGTTCGCCATTTGCCTTGCCATGGCCAAAAACCTGCAAGCACCAGGGTCAGAAGTGAAGAAGTTGGTTCCATTGCCCCCATTCCACACCTAAGGCCACAAGTCACAGCCTGGCCTCCATCATGAAGTCCCTCTGGGGCTCAGGTCACACCCATGCCTATCCTGATAGGTACAAGTTCCTCTGCCCTCCACTTCCTCAGGCCTCTCTGCTGTGGATGAGCCACAGAGAGGCCTTGAGGATTCTGGGCCCAAGCAGCTCTGCCAACAGCAGGGCAGGGCCAGGGCCAGGGCCAGGGCAGCTCTCAGCAACTCTCCATGGATAGCTGCATGGCCCTGGCCCCCAGCAGGATAAAACGCACCCATACTTACCTCCTACCTCTCTCCCCCAGCCAGTGTGAGGGGCCAGGAGCACCCAGGCGGTGGGGGAGTGCAGAAAGCTCACCCGGAGGAAGGGGATGATGTTGTCCTTGGCGATGGCCTGCAACAGGCGTGGTGCCCCAGTGAGGCTCTGTAGGCCGGCGCCGCAGGTTGAGAAGAAGGAACCGATGACGATGACCCAGGGCGAAGGCCAGGCTAACGTGCCCACCACCAGGTTCCTGCTGACGCCATCGCCGTACCTGCAGGGGCCGGGCTCAGGCCATGCTCCATGCAAGGAGCCCCCCAAACCCTGGGTGGGGTCGCCCAGAGTGAGGGTTGGCAGGGGTCAGGAAGGATGGCTATGGTGGACAGAGCTCTGGCCCCTCAGCAGAGGCCAGGCCACCAGCCCCTATCCTTTCCCCTCAGCCCAGCCCCGATCTGATGTCACCCTCCTCTCAGAAGCAAAAGTTCTGCTGGGGCCTGACCCACCACTGGCAACCAGCAGCCTGAGGACATGTGTGGAACCACGTGTGCAAGGGGGGCCTGTGTCAGGGCAGCAAAAGCTGAGCCCAGTGCCACGGGGAGGGGCCCAGATCACTCACTTGTCCCGGAGGACCACACCCTCGATGCAGGCGCCAAAGAGAACCACGCTGCTGAAGTCTGTGGCTGAGTCAAGGAAAGCTCGGCCTCCGCTGCCACTTCCGTCCCCGTGCATCCCCGCACAGCGCCCAAGGGTCCCTCGCCCAAGCCTTAGCTGGCAGACTCAGCTGGGACACCTGCAGCTGCGGGTTTCGTGTTGTGTACACACCCCTTGAGTGTGCGCGTGTGTGTGAGGGGTGAGGAACACATGCACCCATAGGGAGTGTGTCTGCGCGTGCCAGCTGGTGACTTATACACAGGCAAGTGCCTCCTGTCCCCCTTCCCCACCCACCCCAGGCCTGGGAAAGGATACACACAAGGGAGGTTGTAACAATGGCCAGAATGGTCCCCACTGGGATGGACTTCTGAGCATCTCGGAGGTCCCCGGAGCGGTTTGAGCCAGCCATAATGCCTCCAAAAACAAGGAAACTCCCTCAGGGGCTCCCCGGGAGTGGGGGCAGGGCAGGGTGGGTGGGCAAGAGGGCTCACCCGTTACGGAGGGGAAGAAGATGCCGACCAGCACGGTGAAGGACGTGGCGATGTCGGCCACCACGTACAGGGGCAGGCTCTCCTTCAGGCCAAGGGCGTCTGTGGAGGGCAGCCCGTGCTTCTCCACGACCTCACCCTTCTCCAGGTAGGCGCTCCACAGGTTTTCTGTGGGGGCAGCAGCATCACCACTGCAGCCCCACCTACTTCCCAGGGAAGTTTGGGGCAGCCCAGCCAGAGGCTGCAGATGTAAGAGGTTCTCGGGGTTCAGGGGGGTGACTTCAGCCGAATGGCTATGGTGTCAGCCACCAGGCTGCTCTGGCCACAGAGAAGGAGCTGTCTGGCTAGAAGTCTGAAAGGCGAAGGTGGCTGAGCCACCATCACCTGACACTGCCTGCCTCCTAGACAGAGGCCCTTTATGGCTCCTGTGAGAACAATCACAGGCAGGGTCAGGGGCTGGTGGCTGGGGAGAAATGGGCTGCCAGAACTTTCTCGGGGTTGTTGCAGGCCTGGGACACTGGCCAAACAGGCTCCGTTCACCCGAAACCCAGCTGCCAGGAGCCAGGCTGAGAGGACACGGCTGGGCTGGGAAGGCAGCCAGAACTGCCTCCCATTCCTGAGCTGGCCACACAAGGACGGCTCTGTGCTAATCCGTCCTTCTGTGCTCATTCCCTACCTCCTGCTCATTGTGGGGGGCAGGAGCAGGACAGGAGGGAGGACGCACCCTGGAGCACGCCAGCAGCTGCACCAGGGATGCCAGGGATCTCAGTCACATTGTTGAGCAGAAAGTAGGGGTCGCAGGAGTCTGCGGTGAGGTTGGGGCTGTGGCAGAAGAGGCTCCAGAGCCGAGTGGCCACGGTCTCGTTGTCCACCACGGCCGTCTTGGCACAGACATCAAACTGGTCCCGGGACAGGGTCCTATTGCCCAGCATACATACTCTGTGGGGGGGTGGGGGGGACAGAAGCATCAGCACCTGCTCAGCCGGAGACCCCAACCTGCTCCCACCCTGTAGCCTCTACAACTCAAGGCATCAAAGGCCATCCACGTGGGAAGGATGTCAGTGCAATGCCTGGATGTATTCCCAGGTTACTTACGGAAACACGGGAGGGTCAAAAATAGACTTGATGCCCCCAGCATAGATGGAGAGGATGGAGATGATCACACAGGCCAGGAAGAGCGAGGCAAATTTGTTCACATACTTGACACCAACAAACACCACCAGGGTCATGAAGGTCAGAAAAATGGTCCCATACACCCGCATGTTGTTCAAAGTGGCACTCGACATGTCATGAGTGCCTGTTGGGTAAAAAATGGCGGCTGGTGGGGCAATGTAGGTCTGAAACAAGAAGACAGATAGAGGAGGTTCAATCTTCCTATGTGGAGAGTCAAGCCCTACATTTTGGTTTTCTTTTTAAGAGTATCTAGAGGGGAGTTCCCTGGCGGTCCAGTGGTTAGGACTCAGTGCTTTCACTGCCATGGCCCAGGTTCAATCCCTGGTTGGGGAACTAAGACCCTATAAGCTGCACGGCCAAAAAAAAAACAAAAACAAAAAAGAGTACTCAGAAAAAGCCAGTCACAAAAGAGCATATATCGTATGAGTCCATTTATATGACAAGTCCAGAATAGGTAAACCTGATTAAATCTTTATCTATCTATCTATCTATCTATCTGGCTGTGCCGGGTCTTAGGTGCAGCACGTGGGATCTTTGTTGCTGCGTGGGGGATCTTCATTGCAGCATGCAGGATCTTTTAGTTGCAGCATGCGGGATCTAGTTCCTGACCGGGGATCGAACCCGGGCCCCCTGCATGGGGAGCACGGAGTCTTAACCACTAGACCACCAGGGAAGTCCCTGATTATATCTTATTGAAGACAGAAAGAAGATTAATGGGTGCCTAGGGCTGGGGGGAATGGAGAGTGATCACTAATAACCATGGGGTTTCTTCTTGGGGTGATGAAAATGTTCTAAAATTGACTGTGGTGATAGTTGCACAACTTTATGAATATACTAAAAACCATCCAATTGTATACTTTAAATGGGTAGTGAATTGTATGGTATGTGAATTATCTCTTAATAAAGCCATTATTGGCTTCCCTGGTGGCGCAGTGGTTAAGAATCCGCCTGCCAATGCAGGGGACACAGGTTCGAGCCCTGGTCCGGGAAGATGCCACATGCCGTGGAGCAACTAAGCCCGTGCGCCACAACTACTGAGCCTGCACTCTAGAGCCCGTGAGCCACAACTACTGAAGCCCGCACACCTAGAGCCCGTGCCCCGCAACAAGAGAAGCCACCACAATGAGCAGCCCACACACCGCTACAAAGAGTAGCCCCCGCTCACCGCAACTAGAGAAAGCCTGCGCACAGCAACAAAGACCCAACGCAGCCAAAAAAAAAAAAAAAGCCATTATTTACAAAAAAGAAAAAAAGGATCCAGACACAGGAGTTGACCTGAATAGCTAAATAGTAAAAGTGGAACAGTTTGAGGAGCAACAAAATAATGACAGCACAGGATTATGAGCCAAAGAATAAAATAAATATCCAGGAGTCCATGGGACTTCCCTGGTGGCGCAGTGGTTGGGAGGCTGCCTGCCAATGCAGGGGACACAGGTTCGAGCCCTGGTCCAGGAAGATCCCACATGCTGTGGAGCAACTAAGCCTGCGTGCCACAACTACTGAGCCTGTGCTCTAGAGCCCGCAGGCCACAACTACAGAGCCCACGCGCCACGACTACTGAAGCCCGCTCGCCTAGAGACCATGCTCTGCAACAAGAGAAGCCACTGCAATGAGAAGCCCGCGCACCGCGACAGAGTAGCCCCCGCTCGCCACAGCTAGAGAAAGCCCGCGCACAGCAACGAAGACCTAACGCAGCCAAAAATAAATAAATAAATAAATTTATTAAAAAAAAAATATATATATATATCCAGGAGTCCATACTGATATAAATACATGGTTGAATAAATAAACAAATGGAAAAAGGACAATTTCCTTACAGAAGAAATCAACATAATAAATGTAGGAATGTGGGTAATAGAAAAACAAACAGGGCTTCCCTGGTGGCGCAGTGGTTAAGAACCCGCCTGCCAATGCAGGGGACACAGGTTTGAGCCCTGGTCCGGGAAGATCCCACGTGTCACAGAGCAACTAAGCTCGTGCACCGCAACTACTGAGCCTGCGCTCTAGAGCCCGTGAGCCACAACTACTGAAGCCCGCGCGCCTAGAGCCGGTGCTCTGCAACAAGAGAAGCCACCGCAATGAGAAGCCCGCGCACTGCAACGAAGAGTAGCCCCCGCTCTCAGCAACTAGAGAAAACCCGCGTGCAGCAGCAGAGAAGACCCAATGCAGCCAAAAATTAAATAAATGAATAAATAAATAAATTTATAAAAAGAAAAAGAAAAACAAACAACAAAACCCCCAGAATATCCAGGAACAGTCTCCACGCAACAGACAGGGGACCTGGAGGTGGGAATAGACAGGCAGTTCCTCTATGCCCAGGGGTGGGCACTTTTTACCCTGTGCTCCCCACTGCTCCTCCCCCTCTTCTCCCACCACAAGGGCAGTTCAGTGGGAAGCGGGAAACTGAGTCAGAGCACACATGAGGCCCACAGAGGGGGCACTGACCTCCAAACAGGGTCAGGGTCCTGTGGCTGTTCACCCTGATTTAAGGATGAGGATAAGATGGATATGAAGGGCTTTATTAGCACAGAGTCCTGGGGGAGACAGAGCTGGCCAGAGTCCACATGAGCCTGGGAGGCAGGCTCTGCATCACCACCAAGATCTGTCACTGAGTTAAATGCAGTAGTTCACAGACCACCTGCCATGGTTGAAATGTTGCCCGAGTGGATGGAACATCCAGGGTCAAGGTGAAGACAGCCAGGCCCCTTCCTTGCCTGGCCCAAACTGGGAAAGGGCTGAAGGGGAGACTGGCTTGAACAAAGATCTTTCTCCCTCGAAGAGGCCTCCCTCATTACAAGCCCTAGACCCTGACCAGAGGTGAAGGGAGCATGAGCCGCCTGGGCCTATGGGAAATGGACTGTTTGGACAAGACCAGAGTTGGCCAGGGCTTAGCCTGACTCACCAGCAGGATCTCAATGGCCCCCAGGATGTACATAGCCGCTGCAAATGTTGTTCCCAGGTAGAAGCACAGGCCAACAGCCCCTCCAAATTCTGGTCCCAGCGAGCGGGAGATCATGAAATAGGAGCCCCCAGCTACAACAGAAAAAGCATACATAGGTCAAGGCTGGTTCTTCTTCAAGGGGGCCACTCCCATGACAACCCTTCACAACCATCCAGAGGGACAGGGACTGCTTTTCCCATTTACGAACGAGCAGAAGGGTTAGCAGACTCACCCAAGGCGGCGTGGTTAATAAGTGGCCAGGCTGCGGTTGGACCTGATTTCCATTTGACTCCAACACCCAGCATGGGCCCGCGACATGAATACTCTGCTGGGGCAGCTCTAGGTCCGCAGCAAAGCCTAAGTGGCCTACTGTCCCCCAACTCCCTGCAGTTAGGTCAGTCCCCGCAGCCTCCCCTGGTTGGGTGTGTCCTATCTCAGCACGCCTCACCCCTCCCAAGGGCTATTGTCTGTTAGTCTGACCCTCCAGACCAGGGCAGGGACTGTCTAGCTTTTTGCCCCTAGGGCCGGCCACTGGGTGAGTGTCCATGGCTGACCCTCCTGCCCTGAATCTGTGCTTCCATCAGAGTCTAACACCCCTGGCAAGACTGAGTCAACACTGGACCCCAGGGCCAGTGAGGGTGCAGGGGACAAGAACAATCCCATGCTGCTGGTTGAATTTGCTCCTGATGAAACTTCTCTGGTGAAAAATCTGGGAACAGGGATCAAGAAGCTTTAAAAAGGCTAATCCCTTTCATGCTGTAATCCCACCTCTAGGACCCTCTCCTAAGGAAACTGCCAGGGGCGTGAACAAAGATCAGTGTGCAAGGCTGTTTATGACAATAATGTTTACAATAGTGAAAAAGTAGAACCCAAGAGTAGGAGAATAATCACATAAATTAGGTAATGTCAATCCTGTTTTAAAAAAACAAATGAACTGTTTCCAGCACTTGAGAAACACACAGACACACAGACACACACACAGACACACAGACACACAGACACACACACACACACACACACAGTTTGGGGAAAACAATACATCTCAATACTTTATAAGACCCTAAGACCATGTATGAAAAGGCTAACAGTTATGACCTTAGGATGGTGGGATTATGGGTACTTTTCATTTTCTTTTCTACATTTTTTGCACTTTCAAACCCTCTATGGTAAACATATATTGCCTTTTTTCCCCTATTACTTTTATACTAATGCTAATAAAGCTGTTATTTGAAAAAAATAGAAAAGGATTCAAACACAGAAGCCAACCCGAATAGCCAAATAGCCAAAGTGGAACAGTTCGAGCAAAACAATAAATAATGATGGTACTAAGATTATGAGCCAAAGAATAAAATAAATATCCAGGAGTCCACAGTGATAAAAATACATGGTTGAGTAAGTGAATAAACGGAGTCTCTGAAAACCAAGTCCAATCTCATCATCCCAGCTGAAAACCCTCTGCATTGTCTGTCCTGTAATCCACAGTGTGGCCCAGACTCCTTGGCTTGGGCCACCAGGTATGCCCCATCACCTTCTTTATCTGCCCCAGCCCCCGCTTTTAAAAAAATTACTTTTATCCAAAAAAAAAAAAAAAAGCCCAAACAAACAAAACACAAAACAACAGCAATCTCAAACTCTGTCAAGCAAGGATGCTCCTAAGTGGTAGCACTGTCATGGAGTCAAGGACTAAGATCCCACCAGAAAACTGCCTGAGGGGGCAATGAGTGTTCCTAGGCATGTCAAGGTAGATTCTGGGCCCATCCCCACCTCGGGCCTGAGTGGTGCTCACCCACCTGGAACCACGCCGTTGGTGGCAATGGCGCTCATGGAGATGGCCGTCAGCAAGGTCTGTGGAAAGGAGGGCCTAGGTGAGCAGCTCAGCTGGGTGGGCTCTGGGGGGTGGCCGTGGCCCTGCCCCAGCTGGGATACTCACACAGCAGCAGCAAATGAGCACAATGAGGAGGGCCTGCAGCACACCGGCCGTGCCCACCATCCAGGTCAGCCGCAGGAAGAGGATAACCCCGAAGATATTCTGCAGGCAGGGCAGGTACACCCCCATGAGGGTGCCCATGCTGGGTGCCTATGGAGCAGGACGGGAAGGGGGAGACAGAGCATCAGAGGGGCCCAGATGCTCCATGGAAGGCCAGCCCCTAGTCACTTGACAGTCCCCCGCCCCCAGGGTGTTCTACCAGAGAACAGGTTGCAGAGGGATATTCCAAGTGGAGTCCTGGGGAGTGCAGGGGGTAAGGTGAGAGGATGTCTGTGTTGACTTTCATACATGAAGAAACAGTTTGGGACTGGGAAGGTATAAAACCTGATTCTTTTCAAAACCCCACGTGTGAGCTTTTGAGCCTCACCTCCCCCTCATGGTACTGCCCCCTTCCCTTCCTCTCTTCTTTTATACTTCTGGAAAGTGAGGTCTGTGTCAGATCTCCACCTTCCCACCCAGCATGCCCCATGTCACCCAAGCCAGAGTCTAAGAAGTTGTTCCTGACCCTCCCTCTCTCCAACCCCCCAGTTCAGTCCAGTGGACACTGAGTCCTGCCCAGTCTGCCTCTCAAGCTGCCCTGAGATCAGCCTTCCTTGCCTCAGCCTTAGTCCCTTGAACCTGGGGCACTACATCTGGGGCACCTGGATGGTGCCTTCTTGTGCCTGTCAACCTCTCCACACTCCAGCCCGCTCTGCTGCCAGAGCAGATCTCT
This sequence comes from Eubalaena glacialis, assembly GCF_028564815.1. NCBI lineage: Eukaryota > Metazoa > Chordata > Mammalia > Artiodactyla > Balaenidae > Eubalaena > Eubalaena glacialis. The sequence continues at coordinate 18,979,988 of NC_083733.1, read as the reverse complement.
GAAAACCAAGTCCAATCTCATCATCCCTACTAAAACCCCTCTGCATTGTCTATACTGTAATGCATAGTGTGGGCCAGGCTCCTTGGCTTGGGCTACCAGGCCTGCCCCATCACCTTTGTCAGCCTCAGCCCCTGACAACATCAGTCCCTCAGAGCCTCTGAACCAGGGCATGTGCTGGGCTCTGCCTGGGAGGGTTACCCCTGCCTCACTGCCTGGCAAATTCCTCTTCAGTTAAACCTTCAGGAGACTTAACTGTTTCCTCTTCCAGGAAGTTCCCCCAGGTTGCCTTAGCTGGAGTTGGTACTTCCTCTTGCATCCCCTCAGCATCTGATATACCCTTCCATCATAGTGGTCACGGTAACTGTTCACTCGAATGACCATACTGGGTAGACTTGGCTTGTTCACTGTTCTATCATCAGCAGGCCCTGCTGGTACTCAAAAGGTGCTCCTGAGCCCAGTGAACGATGCCTTAGAAGGCCTCTGGGATAACCTGTTGGGAAAATCCTGCATAGAGAGTAGAGACTCAGGCTGGAGGGCAGGTAGGGAAGGTCTAACGGGCATATCCAGGCAGGATTTCTTAGCTACCTAAGGGTAGAGTAGGGGCCAAACAAGAGGCCAGGGCAGACGCTGAAGCACAGAATTAGGGCTGGTGCCTTCCTCTTTTTTTTTTATTTTAAATATTTATTTATTTGGCTGCGCTGGGTCTTAGTTGCAGCATGTGGGCTCTTAGTTGCGGGATGCAGGATCTAGTCCCCTGGCCAGGGATCGAACCCAGGCCCCCTGCATTGGGAGCGCAGAGTCTTAACCACTAGACCACCAGGGGAGTCCCATGGGCTGGTGCCTTCTTGAAGAACTGAGCCTCACATGAGAGCAGCCCAGAGTAGTGGGGCCCTGAGAGCTTCCACCAGAGCCCCAGCAAAGCCTGCTGCCCTGGAGCTGGGGTGGGAGAAAGAACTCTGGCCACAGGAACTCTTCTCAAGGGTCCAGGCCTGGGGCAGGATCTGTGTTCAGCCTTAAGGACCACAGAAAGGCCTAGAGGGGCCCGAGTAAAAACAAATGGTCCCTCAAACTGTCCTGCACAGTGTAGGTGACGGATACACCTCATCTGGGCTCTGTCTGAGCCCTTCTCAGAGGCCCTGGACCACCCGCTGGATAGTAGCAGCTCCCAGCCCCCCATTTGAGGCTGAGTCACTCTGGGAAAAGGGCAGTGTGGGAAAGGGCAGGGCCGGAAATGCTTTCTGCATCTCCAAATAACCTCTGGCAGCCTCAGAAGGTCACCAGGCTACAGGCGGAGCGGCTGCCACGGAGAGGCTGCCTTGGGCCTTGGTGTGGTCTGGTTGGAGGACCGCCCTTCCGGCTTTAAGCTTTCCTTTTCTGAGGCCCCTGCTCAGACCTGCCTGGGTGAGGGCCACAGCTCAGCGGCCCCAGCTCCCTAGCTTCCTACTGACTCTCTGTGGACTTGTCCAGGCTCCTGCTTTCTCCATGAAAAAGCCACTGGTGCTGGGACACTCAGCCATCCTCTCACATCTTTAACTTAGGGCCAGGTGAGCTGGCAGGTAAGCTGAGGCTGGACCCCAGCATCCTCACAGACTCCTCATAAGGCCAAGGGACCATGGCCCTTCACCAACTCAGAATTTCTTCTGACACATTGTTGAGATGTACACTAGCCTTTCTTAGGGACCTTTTTACTCCCAGCCACCAGCTTCCTGGGCTTGGTCTGAAGGGACAGGGAGGAGGCTTTTACCCAAGGATCCCACCACCCACTGCAGGGCTAAACACGGACAGCCACAGATAGTCAGGGTTCTCTGCTATCTGCAGTTCAGAAAATATCAGCAAAATCACAACCAGCAGGATAGGGTGGGGGTCACGTCTGTGTGACCTCAAGATCTCAGCTGCCCTCTCTCAAGCGTGGGCTAGTTTGCCTCCCAGAAGTGAGGGGTGCACATCAGCCTCTCGCCTTGGCCCACCTCAGTAAGGTCCAAATCTCATGGGCAGGTCTGAGGTTGGGGATCTGCCTTATTTCAACCAAGAGCTCCTCCTGCCTGTGCTGACCTCCAGCAAGAATACTACAGCTAATGCCAGACTCAAGCTCCTTCCAAATCACAGCTTCTTCCCAAACTCAGGGAGTCAGTAAACATGGAGGGAACGTTCTTTGCCTCCAAACTGAAAACGTAGGGAGGAAAAAAACCCAGCATTCAGTTAAACTGAGCCCTGTCACACAGGGGAGCTGAGCAAAGATGTGCAAAGTCATCCCGAAGAGAGGACGGCTGGAGGGCCAGAGGCCTGGATAGCGACTAGGGATGGGACCAGGAGAGGGATAGGGAAGCCCCAAGAGGCATGCTCCTATCACCCCCAACCCTGGCGCTCAAGGAACCCAGGGGCTGTCGGAGGGGTCTGCCAGTGGAGCCAACACAGTGAGAAGCAGAAGGGTTTAGTCAACTGCTCTAGATCACATAGCCCCGAGGGACAACCAGGTTCCTGGATCCAAAGGTAATATCCTTATCCATCCTGATGGGATGCCAGTGATCTGGCATTCTACATAGTCACATACCTCACAGTAAGCCCACAAGTCTCCCAGCATTATGCATTGATCTTGTTTAGCTTAGTCACCTTAGGCAAGTTACTTAATACCCCAACACTCAAGCTTCCTCATCTGTAAAATGGGGATGATAATAGCACCTGTCTCACAGCTTTGTTGTGAAGATGACACACAAGAACCCAAGCCCACTGCTTAGAATGATGCCTCACACACAGAGAGGCCTAAGTAACGTCACGTTCCACTGTTATTTTTGAGGGCCTCCCTGGTCCTATGCCCTGAGGGCCACCTCCTTGGCCCACCCCCTGAAGCCTCCTTGAGCCCAAAGCACTCAGTGCCCATCCTCCATGCTCACCAAACCTGGCACCTACTTCCCCCAGGATTCTCATAACTATGTGGGGAAACTGCCAACTCCATGGTGTTGAATCTGTCTTCCTAGGAGTGGCCTCTCTGCTGCCCCTGACCAGCTCACCTTGGCTGCTCTCCGGCGGGTGCCCTCTCCACTCTCAGCCTCCTCATGCTCCTTGGCGCCCTGTGTGAGGTTGGTGTAGCTGACGAGCTTGCCCAGAAGAGATGATACCTTTGGGCGGATGTCCAGCTCTTCCTGTAAACAGAGCCACAGGGCAATCTGGCAACCGGCACCAGGCTACCTGTGTGTAGCCAGCAGCCTGGCCTCTGGCCCCTTGCCAAGCCCTGAGGCAGGCCTGGGCTCTTGCCTGGGGAAGCGCAAGCCAGCCCACTGGGCAGGTGTGGGTGCCACACCCCAGCACTCACTTCTCTCTGTCCCACCTTGGCTACAATCACTACCAGCCCATTTGCAAAACTACCTGCCTTGGGGGGAAAGGGCAGGACAGGGCATGGCTGGCAGACAGGCGAATGGCACGCTTCAGTCTGCCTGTTCAGCCTGGCCACCTCCCAGCTGTGAGTAGGCCTCTGGGACTCATATCTGCCCTCAACAAAAAAGCCACCCTAGTCACCCCAGGGAACCAAGGAAGTCAAAAGAGGTGTGGGACAAGTGAAGTCTCTCTTATCTGCCCAAACCCTGATTGTCCTGGATGGCCTTCTCCACCAGGCCTCACACCCCGTGAGTAACCCACCTCAATCCCCAAGGTGGGATCCTGGACCCCTAGCCCATCTGCAGGTGGGGCCAGGTCAAGAGGCCTTCCAGGGCTCCAGCTCCCGCGCAGCACCTAGCACAGCTTCCCCAGCACTGTGCCTCTGCCTGCCTCTGGCCCACATTTAGTCTTTCCCTGTCTATCAGCTCCCTTCTGACCCTACACACAAGGAGAAACTGGTTCGGAGTAAGAAGTGAAGATGCAGGTCTTTGCAGGTATATGGAGATTGAAGAGCCTATGAGACTTCCATGGGGCAGCTGAATGTGTGGGTCAGAATTTAGGGGCCTAAACCATGACTTCAATCCAGATACAACTTCTGAGCTTGAGTCTGAAAATGAAAAAATTCAAGTTCAAAGGCACAAAATTGGGAATGTTTCCAAAGAGACATCCACTGAGGCTGCAGGTATGGCTAGAGGGGGCAGATCTGGTGAGAAGGACCAGGGCTCAGTAAACTTGACGGGGACAGAGTTGGAGGAGTCAACCAGGAAGGCCAGGGAAGAGTTCACAGGAGAGGGAAGAATCATGGACTATGAGAAGTCCTAGAAGTGAAGGGGACAAAGGAAATCCTGAGGTAAGAAATACTGAGAGGTGGTGACCTTGCTGAGGGGCTGCATGGAAGTCAAAGGTGAACACCCCTGGAGGTGGTAATGGGGTACAGTGGCCTCTGGGAAAGCAGTTTCAGTTCAAAGGGCCGAGGGAACCACAGCCTGGCTGCCAAGGGAGCGAGACAGACAAGGGGAGACTGGAGGAGAAGCCGAGACATAAGGAGGCACAACATCCAGCCTGTCTGCTTAGGTAAAGCTTGGGTCCTGACAGGTCCCTGCCCGCCCACCTCCCTGCCACACCTGTGGCCCAGAATGGCTCCTCAGCTACCTCAAACAGTGCCAGGTTCCTGTCATGGTAGTCACTTCCTCTGGAAGCTTCCATGGGACAAAGAAAAGGGCTGCTCTCTTTGTGGTTGCCATGTCCTGTGGAGAGAGAGGAACGGAATCCCAGTCAGGGGCTGCCTACTGAACCCCCAGCATGCACTCCTCCCCAGCAGGCGTGCTGTCATCTCTGTGGAGCACTCTGTGGGCGTTACCATGCTGGGCCTGTTTCCCCATCATACTCTGCCAGCCTCCTTGAAAGGGCCAGAATTGGCAGTGGCCAATGATCAAAACCCAGCACGCAGGGCTTCCCTGGTGGCGCAGTGGTTAAGAATCCGCCTGCCAACGCAGGGGACACGGGTTCAAGCCCTGGTCCGGGAAGATCCCACAGGCCGTGGAGCAACTAGGCCCGTGTGCCACAGCTACTGAGCCTGCGCTCTACAGCCCGTGCGCCACAACTACTGAGCCTGCGTGCCACAACTACTGAAGCCCATGTGCCTAGAGCCTGTGCTTCGCAACAAGAGAAGCCACTGCAATGAGAAGACCGCGCACCGCAGCGAAGAGTAGCCCCTGCCCGCCTCAACTAGAGAAAAACCCATGCGCGGCAATGAAGACCCAACTCAGCCAAAAATAAAATAAATTAAAAAAAGAAAAAAGAAAAAAAAGCATGTACACTCATCTAGCAGAGGGCACAGGTGTGAAGGGCCCAGACAGCACGTGTTAACACCAAGGGGCAGAGTCAACTGCAGGAGGGCGTGGCCCAGTCATGGCCCACCTTCAGACCACCCCTGAGACACACACTCCCATTTTCCAGCCCTTCGGGAATATCCAGTGTGCCGGGTGCCCAGGGCTCGGTGTCTTCGGGGCTCCCCCCAGGTGCTGCCCTCCAGACAGATGAAGCCACACAGGGCTCCTTCTGCCGCCATGGCCAGCCGGCCACCTACTAGCCACCCCACCATGCACTGCGCAGGGGCGTCCTTGAGGGCCACCTGAGGCATGCCGGGAGGAGAGGCAAGCAGCAGACTGGCCAGAGAGCGGAAGTGGGTGCTTGAAGCTGTCTAGGGTCATCTGGGAAAGCCCTACAGAAGCCTGACCAGGTGGGTGTGGGACTAAGCAGGACTGTTGGCAGGACCCTCTTGTTGACCTACCTCCCTGTCCCCAGATCGTGGCTGCTTGCTCCAGACTAGGCATGTGGCCAATCCCAGCGTCCACCTACCCCACAGGCTGGTGAGGCAGTGCCTCAGCACCAAGAAAACCTCACAGAAAGGAGCCAGATGCACCTTTTTTTTATACGCCTGCCTCAACTCTCAAAGCTCGCCTGCATTTTCTGGCCACCGGCATTCACACTCTTCCCTGTTTTCCAAACTTTGTCCACTGTGAGTCTCAGTGGGTGACATTCCCAGCTTTTCATCAAGCAGGCAGAAGACACCAAGTACTCCTTTTCCAGCTGCTAACAGTAAAACCCCCTTCAGACAGTCTGACAGCTGCAGTGGCAGTGGCAGTGGCTGGAGGCTTCACAGCAAATGGAAAGATGACATCTTGGTTCAAAGAAGCCACATTGGTGTTGGATGGCAATGACTGTGGCAGCAGTGCTGGCCTAGTGTCCAGTGATGGAGGCGGCAACAGAAGTGTCTTCACTGATCCAGCCTAGTGGGGTATTCCAGCCATGCCTGGTTTTGTGAGAGCCACCTGCCAACCTTTTCTGGTTAAATAGCCCATAATCCATTTCTCTTGTTTGCAGCTAAGAATACTGAACGATGATACATCCTCCTCGATCTGATACATCCTCTTGCCATCAGTATGAGACTTAACTTGCCTTCTCTGAGCCAACAATCACTCAGCAGGTGCTGCACTGTGGATTCTTTACTGTCCAAAGAGACTGACAGGGAAAGCATGCTCATGACAATTTCTGGGGCAAAATCAGCTGTTCCTTCCCACAGTATGTAAAAGTGGTACATCGCCTCATCTAGGAACCTGGACTAGCTAAGTAAGCCAAGCAGCTCAGTCCCAGAAGCTACATGTCTGTATGTAGGCCACTGCCAATGGCACAGTGGACAAAGGTAGTGGGAATTCAGGCCAACCTACAGAACCATGTTAAAGCCTCATGGGGGGACTTCCCTGGTGGCGCAGTGGTTAAGAATCTGCCTGTCAATGCAGGGGACATGGGTTAGAGCCCTGGTCCGGGAAGATCCCACATGCCATGGAGCAACTAAGCCAGTGTGCCACAACTACTGAGCCTGCGTGCCACAACTACTGAAACCCACGTGCCTAGAGCCCAGGCTCCGCAACAAGAGAAACCACCGCAATGAGAAGCCCACACACTGCAACAAAGAGTAGCCCCCATTCACCACAACTAGAGAAAGCCCACGCGCAGCAACGAAGACCCAACGCACCCAAAAATAAATAAATAATTAAAAAAAAAAAAAAAAGCCTCGTGGGGTCACATAGCTCCTCAGACACCCTGTGACATTTGCTGTGCCCTTGATACTTGTTCAGGATCAGGATAAGGAGCCACAACAAAAATCTGAAAACCCAGTAACACTGCCCATTACACTGACAGCCCTTCAGTGAGAAGCCTCTGAAAAGTACTCTTGGATTTTTGTGACAAAAAAATATCTCCCCTGAATAAGTCAGAGGTTTCATTTTGTCAAAAAAAGGCAACTATAAGAGCTCATCTTATTTCCCTTTCTACCTTGGCTGCCAGGAACCTCTAAGCTAAATTTATTTTTTAGAGGCAGTCACCATCTACCTCGTCTCAGAGTCCTTGCCTCTTTCCTCTGCATGGTTTTGACCTGACAGTAACAGTCCCCTGGGGAGGCATTTCTGTTGCATATCTCTTCTGATCCTTTTGTGGAAGTAGGCTGAAAGTAAAGTATAAATTATTCTAAACTCCTGCACTGCAGCCTGCCCCACCATTGTTACCTCATCTCTCTGAGGACTGCACTAGTATCCAGAAAACACAGAGCTGAGCACACAGCAGTTCCCCCAAAATGCCTGTGGACGGTCCTCTAAGACCCAGCTGATCCTTGTCCCTCAGCCATGAGTCCAGGGCAGCTCAGAGCCCTTGCAAGGGTTACCTCTAGTCCTCACAGCAACACTCCAGTAGATACCATTTACCCCCTTTTAGTAACAAGGAACGTAAAGCTCAGAGAGATTCAGAGGCAAGGTCACTCAGTGAGAGGGCCAAACTTGGGACCCAGGATCCACCAGAGCCAGGTGGGAGCTGAGTTGTAGGTTCTACTCCTATTTTGGACGCCCACCCATCCCAGGAGGCACCCCAGGGTGCAGTACAAGCCTTTAACTAGAGAAGAGTGTCTGGGGTTTGCAATTTGGCCAGGGTGTGCATACCCAAGGCTCTTGGTGCTCAGTGGCCAGCAGACTAGCTTGGATTCCTGAACCTCCCACTGTGTGACCCAGGGCAACCTGCCTACCCTCTCTGTGTTGCCTTGGTTTCCTTTTCCATGAAGTAGAGCTAGTAACACGTACTCTTCCAACTGCCCAGATGCATCAGAAAAGGGACAATCTGGTGCCAGACACCCAGCAGGGATTCCGTGGAGTTCCCCAAAACCTCATTTAAAGACAGCTCCCATGGGATTGTGGGAACTGGGTGGGTGGGGGGGTTGGTGTCTCAGCAGTGCCTGGATACCTGTACTGCCCTCAGCTATTCCAAAAATTCCAGGGCAGGTCTGGGCATGCCTGCCAGGCCAAAGCCGCTCAGATACCACCTAAGACCCCTGGCAAACCACAGCATGAAGGCTGGGCCTGGGCGCTGCCTGTGAGGTACACATATATGCGTGTTCCTGCCGGCAGCTGTGAGTGTACCAGCTGCAAGCAGGGACCCAGGTGACACTCCTGGTCCCTCTGCTCACAGGTATCTGCCAGGGGTACTCCTCTAGAGCCTCTTCACCCCCTGCCCACAGGCCACGGTGAGTTGGATGAACAGGCCCATCTAGGCCTTTGGAGCAGAGGTATGGGCCTTGAGAGATTCAGACACCAAGCTGGGGGGTCCCCCAACAAGAAGGATCATAACCACTCACCAGGGTGCAGAGTGTCCCCCATACGGCAGACGCAGTCAAGATCTGGCTGAAAGGGAGGAAGAGGAGGAAGAAGGGGGATAGTGGGAAGAGCTGGCCCAGCCTGGAGGGACCTGGCAGGACTCAGCCAATGTGGCTCCAGCTCCCTATAGTCACCCTGTGAGAGGCCAAGGCGGGGCCAGAGGCAGGGCTCCACTCTGCCTACCCACTGGTCCAGGCTGATCTTAGGGATGCAGCCCAGCCCAGCCCAGCCTCTGGGGAGAGCGAGCCTCCAAGGGCTAACAGAGGAGCAGGGGTGGATGCTGGCTCCTGCTCTGGCCACTGGAACAAGGCTAGGGGCAGGTGCCGGCATGGGGCAGGGGTTGAGGTGTGTGTACCCACACAGCTGTCAAGCCTGTTAAATGACCATGATGTCCAGCAGCCTATGCCACTGTCCTGTGCCATCTCCTCACACAGCAGTCAGGTGACACACATATAGCCATCACCCACGTCAGGCATGGATCACCTCAGTCATGTCACCATCACAGACAGATCAGAGTCAGATCAAGATCACATCACCTGATACATGCCAACACACATGTTCCCTGCATATCTCCATCATGGTCAGTCACAGACTAAGCATTTGTCATCAGTCACATCACCATCCTCATCATCGATAACCCTGCAGGAAATGGTGGCCCACAAGAAGTGCTATCCTGACCCCACCTTCACTCTGCAGTACCCCACAGCTATACACTTGCACAAGCACAATTACACATGCATATGCTGCTACACATACAGACACATTTTCTCGGCAGTGTTCACACTCCAAGAGTGGGCCCTGCAAGGACAGCCCCCTGGGGGGCTCCCGGGGGAGGAGATGGTGAAAGGGTCAAGGGCAGGCGCCTAGGAGGGGAGGAGGGGTTTACCTTCAGGCCCAGTTTAACATCTAGGTTAAGAGTTAGGGCTCTGGAGTCTCCAACCCTCGATTTGAATCCCCTAGAGCAAGTTACATAAAGGCTCCATGCCTCAATTCACTTCTTCCTAAGCGTGAGTAACATGACCTATCCCATGGGGGAAATTAGGAGGATTAAACGAGTTAATTCACTTCAAGTGCCTAGACAAGCCTGGTCCCGTGTGAGTGCTCCACAGATGCCCACTGTACCTACAGATGTAAGCTGGGATCCACGCAAGTGCACTCACAGGCAGTTACCCACAGACCCCCTCAGGCAGGCACAGCCTTCTTTCCAGGGCCCCGGAGTGCTGGGAGGGAAGAGGAGACGGGAGGAGAGAGAGGGTAGTCTTAGGGAAAGAGATGCTGCCGCACAAAAGTGTAGGCAAGACGGGAAGAGGTTAGGGGTGGTTCACAGGAGGTAGGAGGTGAAGGGTCTGGGGTCCGGGCTGCGGTCGTTGCTCCCAGCCGGGAAAGGCCAGAGATGGAGGCTCAGCGCTCTCCGCGCCCCGGGCGGCCCGGCTGGCCCGGCTGGCCCGGCAGGCCTGGCCACGTCTGCAGCCCCCGCCCGCGGCCCGCAAGGGAGGAGCTGGGGCGGGGAGGGAGGCCCGACCGCAACCGCGGGCGCCGGGGGCCCAGGAAAATTGTGTCTGCGCGCGCGGAGTAAGGGACTGCCGGCGGCGACTCAGTCTAAGAAAAGTTGGGCCCGCATCGACGTGTGCGCGCACCGGCCGGCGTCGGTGTGAGAGCGGGCCCAGCGTGGCCAGCTTCCCTGCCCCTGCCCCCGCCCCCGCCAAGGACCCCTCCGGGCGCGTCCTCACCCTCCGAGTTCTCCCGATCGGCGCGCTCCCCGTAGTCCACCCAACTGAGACCCTCGAGGTTGTCATAGTCGCCGCGGCGCGGCCCGTCCACCGGCACCACGGTGAAGTGAGGCATCCTGCGCGCTCGGCCCAGCCGCGCCCGCCGCCCCTGCCGCCCGCCTGACTGTCCCCGCCGCCCTGGGCCGGCGCGCCCCGCCCGCTCACATTCCTCCCCGCTGCGCTCACTTCCTCCGCCCGCCCCGCGGGCCGCCCCTCGGGGGCGGGGAGCAGGAGGGGCTCGGACCGGCTCCTCCCTGAGGGGGGGGGGGGCGCCCAGGCGGCGTGAAGACCCCGGGGCGGGAGTACTACTCCACGGGCTGGGTAGGCCCGATTCCTGTGTGACCTCGGGTGGTGAGCCGCCCTCTCTGAGCCTTAGTTGCGGTACTTGTAAAATGGGGAAATGCGCTTCCACCTCTTGGGGCTGCTTGAGGGCCGTGAGATGGGGTACGGGGTGCATTGGCCCTGCGCTTTGTGCCTAGTGAGCGCTCAGTGACATTTCTGTGATTCAGGGACGGGGAAGGATAGGGAGGAGCGCAAAGGTCATTCCAGTCCTGCCCAGGGCCTCCCACCATTCCTGAGTACCCCCTCCCCATTTTCATCATCTCTCTCTTCCACCTCTCTCCTCCGAAACCTTGGAAACGGAAACCCAGGAAAGTCCCCTCCCTTCCCCCACCCTCCATGTCTCCCTGTTGGAGGCTGCTGGGGATTCCTGACCCTTCAGTAGAGGCTGCTTCCTCCTCGGTAGGAAGGACACCCATCCCCCTCGCCCAGCCCCGTTTGCCTCTTTGGACGCTGCATTGGATTCTTTAGCCAAGTTCTTTCATCTCAGTTTTATCTTTTACTGTCTCACCTCTTAGGGATTCCTTTACCCAAGCCATTTACTTCTTTGCTTTTAAATTTTCTTTCACTTTCTACTCCACTGCTTCAGATAACTTATCCAGTTGGCTTTACTTTAACATCTTTATCTTTCTAGGCCATTCTTTTAGCTATTTGTTTCTCTATCAGAAAAGCCCAGAGGCCACCTCACACCTCTGTCTCCATTTTTTTTTCTCCCTTTTATGACTCAGAGGGCTTTAGAATATCAGAATTAGTGGTATCTTTTCAACCTACCTCAGATTCTGTGCCCTCTGACCTCCAGCTCTGGGGCAGAATAAGGGATCAGAGTCGCTGGGCCCTGCAGGAAGACCTCGGAGCTGACCCCTATTCTGCCCCCTACCCCACAGTCATCCTGGCCAGGGTCTGTTGCTTTGGCACCTTCACCTGCCCACAGTAGCAGCCTTCCAATGGACTCCCTGCTCCTGGTAGAGCCACCTCTTCTGAAAAGAAAGCCCAAGCTCTTCTCTTGGTCCACAAGGCCCTGCTCCCTCTGGCCCCTTCAGCCTCTCCAGCTGCATCTCTCCCTATCCTCCTCCCCAGCCTCAGCCTTTCTGGCTGAGCATCAGGGAAGACCAGATGCTCAGATGCTTTGGCTTCTTTCACTTCCCCAAACTCAAGGAGTTTCTGTGCCGCACTTGCACCTGGCAGAATGCCTTTCTACCCTCTGCCCCCACCCTCATTTACCAAACTCCTCTGTATGGAGGAGGCCTCAGCTTGGAGTACCACTTCTTCCCCAGAAGACTTCTCTGAAACACACCCCACCTCCCCACTACCCCGCTTCACCCTCCCCTGGATTGTGTTCCCCTGGGGCACTTTCCCTTCATAGGACCCACTGCAGGGAGAAATGTGTTGGTGGAGATCTTTAATGTTTTTCATGCCCACTAGACTGTGGAGTTCACATTGGCAGGACCATTTTGGTCTCATTACCTTGGTATCTTCAGTCCTGGTCCCAACACATTTTTTGACTAAAGAATGAGCAGGTGCCCCCTCCTTGGTTTTCCCTGATGCTCTGCAAAGGTTCCCCATAGTTCTTACCTGGCGTCTCTCCTCAGGGGTGGGGTCAGGTGCTGTGTGGAGGATAGGTCACTACAGCACAACTGAAACCTTAGACTCTGGGGGACTCTGTAGCTAGGATACAACTTCCCCCATACTATTGACTGGTCAAATAGCCTGCACCATCAGGGTACTCATGGGCAATAATAACAGGCAAAAACTAACAGACATTTAGAAGAACAGACATTTCAAAAGAAAACATCTATCAGGAAAATTATTAGAATACATGGATCAAAAATTCAAAATTAGCCTAATAAACATATTACAAAAGATAAGAATATTAGCAATATGAAACATGAAAATATAAAAAAGAACAAGCAGAAATATAAGGTAGAGAAAAATATAATTATTCCAGTGATCTATGGCTTCATAACAAATTACCCCAAAACAGTGGCTTAAAGCAACAATCAACAAAAATATTTATTTGCTCACAAATCAGTAAGCTGAGGAAGCTCATCTCTATTCCACATGGCATCAGTTAGGACTGGAGGATTCACTTCCAAGATGATTCATGGGAATTCCCTTGTGGTTCAGTGGTTAGGACTCCTGCTTCCACTGCCAGGGGCCCGGGCTCAGTTCCTGGTCCGGGAACTAAGATCGCACAAGCCGCGGGGCGTGACCAAAAACAAAAAGATGATTCACTTACATTACCAGCAAATTGTTATTGGCTGTAGGCTAAGAGCTCAGTGGGGCTGTGGACCAGGGCACTGGGTCCTCTGCGTGTGGACCTCTCCCTGGGCTGCTTGGCTTCCTTGTAGTATAGTGGCTACAGTCCATTAGTAAGCATCCCAAGAAGCAGGACAGTTCTCTGGGCCTACGCCTGGAAACGGGCACAGCATCACTTTTGCCATATTTCACTGGTCAAGCAGTTAGAAAGCCCAGATTCAAGGGGTGGGCAGACATGGAACCCATCTTTGGATGGGAGAAGCACATGGGACCATATATTAAAATTACCACAATAATTGAAATAACACAATAGGCGGTCTAATGGCATAAAGTTATAATCAAGAATGAATCAATAAATTGGAAAGACCAAGTTAAGGAATTCTCCCAAAAGAAGAAAGAAAAAACAAAGAAAGAGAAAACAGAAAAGAGATATGGGAGGACAGAAAAACAAGTTCTAATATCTGCACAGTAGGAATTCCAGAAAAAGAGTAAAATGAAAATGGAGAAAAAGTACAGCATGAATGAACCTTGACAACGTTATGCTAACTGTAGGAAGCCAGATACAAAGGTCACCTATTATATGATTCCATTTGTAAGAAATATCCAGGATAGGGAAATCCATAGAGACAGAAAGCAGATTGGTGGTTAGGGGGAAAGAGAAGGATGGCGAGCAACTGCTTAATGGGTAGAGGGTCTCCATTTAGGGTGATTGAAATATTTTGGAACTAGATAGAAGTGGTGGTTGTTCAACACTGTGAATGTACTAAATGCCACTGAATTATTCACTTTAAAATGGTTAATTTTATGGTTTGTGAATTTCACTTCAATAAAAATAAATTGCTAGAACTATAGGGAGAAACTGATACATACACCATCGCAGTGGAAGATTTCACCACAACTGTCATGTTTACAAATAGGTCAAAAAAACCCAGCAAGATATAAAAGATTTTAATAACACAATTAATGATGGTGACCTAATGGACATGTATATAGTTCTACATACAACAATTGGAAAATTCCTTATTTTGGTCAAGTATACTTGGAACATTTACAAAAATTGATTATTGGTTGTGAGGAATACCTCAACAGAACTTCTGCTTCCAATGATGATTGTGTAACAGCGGCCAAATATTCACACACCATAATTATATACAGTATATAGTTCACAAAATGAACACACCAGGTAACCAGCACCCAGATCAAGACAGAGCACTTTACCAACAATCCTGAGGCCCTTCCTCATGCCCCCTGCCAGTCATTACCTCCCCTGAGGCTACCCTTAAACAGACTTTAACATCATAGATCAGTTTTGCCTGTTTTTGTACTTTATAGAAATGGAATAATATGATAGGTATTATTTTATATCTTGCTTCTTTCACTCAAGATTATTTTGTAAGATTCTCGCAAGTTGTGGTGTGTGACTGTAATTTGTTCTTTTTCATTGCTGTGTACTCTTCCATGGAGTTAATATAGCACCGTTGATTTCTCTATTGTTAGGTTATTTTCAATTTGAAGTTATTAAAAATAGCTCTTCTCTAAATATATTTGTTCATGTCTTTCAGTGCACATGTGTGCAGGCATTTCTCTTGGGTCTTTATTTTTTAATTTTATTTATTTATTTATTTACTTATTTATGCAGGCTATGCCAGATCATCGTTGCAGCATGCAGGCTCTTAGCTGCGGCACGCAAACTCAGTTGTGGCATGCATGCAGGATCTAGTTCCCCAACCAGGGATTGAACCTGGGCCCCTTGCATTGGGAGCGCAGAGTCTTACCCACTGAACCACCAGGGAATTCCCTCTGCTGGGTCTTTAGGGAAAAAAAAAAGTTAAATTCTTGAGTATATGTGTCTTTAACTTTAGTAAATAATGTCAAACTCTTTTTCAATGCAGTTTTTATCAGTTTACACTGCCACCAGCAGGGTATGAGAGAATACCTGCCGCTCCACACCCTTACAAACGCTTGGTATTGTTCATCTGTTGAATTTTAGTTATCCTTTTCTGTGAGTTTTATTTTGCATGTCCTTAGTGACTAGTAAGGTTGACTACCTTTTCATTTTCTTTTTTTAGTATTTATTTATTTATTTGGCCACGCTGGGTCTTTTTTTCTTTTTTTCAACATCTTTTTTTGAATTTTTGAATTTTATTTTATTTATTTTTTTATACGTAGGTTCTTATTTGTTATCTATGTTATACATATTAGTGTGTATATGTCAATCCCAATCTCCCAATTCATCCCACCACCACCATCCCCCCCTGCCACTTTTCCCCCTTGGTGTCCATACGTTTGTTCTCTACATCTGTGTCTCTATTTCTGCCCTGCAAACCGGTTCATCTGTACCATTTTTCTAGGTTCCACATATATGCGTTAATATACGATATTTGTTTTTCTCTTTCTGACTTACTTCACTCTGTATGACAGTCTCTAGATCCATCCATGTCTCTACAAATGACCCAATTTCGTTCCTTTTTATGGCTGAGTAATATTCCATTGTATCTATGTACCACATCTTCTTTATCCATTCATCTGTCGATGGGCATTTAGGTTGCTTCCATGACCTGGCTATTGTAAATAGTGCTGTAATGAACACTGGAGTGCATGTGTCTTTTTTTTTTTCCTTTAACATCTTTATTGGAGTATAATTGCTTTACAATGGTGTGTTAGTTTCTGCTGTATAACAAAGTGAATCAGCTATATGTATACATATATCCCCATATCCCCTCCCTCTTGCGCCTCTCTCCCACCCCTCTAGGTGGTCACAAAGCACCGAGCTAATATCCCTGTGCTATGCAACTGCTTCCCACTAGCTATCTATTTTACATTTGGTATTGTATATATGTCAATGCTACTCTCTTACTTCGTCCCAGCTTACCCTTCCCCCTCCCCGTGTCCTCCAGTCCATTCTCTATGTCTGCGTCTTTATTCCTGTCCTGCCCCTAGGTTCATCAGAACCATCTTTTTAGACTCCATATATATGTGTTAGCATACGGTATTTGTTTTTCTCTTTCTGACTTACTTCACTCTGTATGACAGACTCTAGGTCCATCCACCTCATCACAAATAACTCAATTTCGTTCCTTTTTACGGCTGACTAATATTCCATTGTATATATGCGCCACATCTTCTTTATCCATTCATCTGTTGATGGACACTTAGGTTGCTTCTATGTCCTGGCTACTGTAAATAGTGCTGCAATGAACACTGGGGTGAATGTGTCTTTTTGAATTATGGTTTTCTCTGGGTATATGCCCAGTAGTGGGATTGCTGGGTCATATGGTAGTTCTATTTTTAGTTTTTTTTTTTTTTAAATTTATTTTATTTATTTATTTATGGCTGTGTTTGGTCCTCGTTTCTGTGTGAGGGCTTTCTCTAGTTGTGGCAAGTGGGGGCCACTCTTCATCACGGTGCGCGGGCCTCTCACCACCGCGGCCTCACTTGTTGCGGAGCACAGGCTCCAGACACGCAGGCTCAGTAGCTGTGGCTCACGGGCCCAGCTGCTCTGCGGCATGTGGGATCTTCCCAGACCAGGGCTCGAACCCGTGTCCCCTGCATTGGCAGGCAGACTCTCAACCACTGCACCACCAGGGAAGCCCTATTTTTAGTTTTTTAAGGAACCTCCATACTGTTCTCCATAGTGCCTGTATCAATTTACATTCCCACCAACAGTGCAAGAGGGTTCCCTTTTCTCCACACCCTCTCCAGCATTTGTTGTTTGTAGATTTTCTGATGATGCCCATTCTGACAGGTGTGAGGTGATACCTCATTGTAGTTTTGATTTGCATTTCTCTAATAATTAGTGATGTTGAGCAGCTTTTCATGTGCTTCTTGGCCATCTGTATGTCTTGGAGAAATGTGTATTTAGGTCTTCTGCCCATTTTTTGATTGAGGTGTTTGTTTCCTTAATATTGAGCTGCATGAGCTGTTTATATATTTTAGAGATTAATCCTTTGTCTGTTGATTCGTTTGCAAATATTTTCTCCCATTCTGAGGGTTGTCTTTTCATCTGGTTTATAGTTTTCTTTGCTGTGCAAAAGCTTTTAAGTTTCATTAGGTCCCATTTGTTTATTTTTGTTTTTGTTTCCATTGCTCAAGGAGGTGGGTCAAAAAAGATCTTGTTGTGATTTATGTCAAAGAGTGTTTTTCCTGTGTTTTCCTCTAAGAGTTTTATAGTGTCTGGTCTCACATTTAGGTCTTTAATCCATTTTGAGTTTATTTTTGTGTATGGTGTTAGTGTTCATAATTTCATTCTTTTACATGTAGCTGTCCAGTTTTCCCAGCATCACTTATTGAAGAGCGTGCTGGGTCTTAGTTGCGGCACTCTGGATCTTCATTGCTGGTGCGGGATCTTTGTTGCGGCATGTGGGATCTTTTAAGCTGTGGCATGTGAACTCTTAGTTGCAGCATGTGCAATCTAGTTCCCTGACCAGGACTCAAAGCCAGGCCCCCTGCATTGGGAGCGCTGAGTCTTAGCCACTGGACCACCAGGGAAGTCCCTTTCTAAGAGTTTTGTACTTTTATCTTTCGCATTTGGAACAATAACATATTCAAATTAATTTTATTTTGTATGTTTTATTCTATATGGTGTGAACTAGGGGTCAATATCCTTTTTTTTTTTTTTTCACAAATGGATATCCAGTTGTTCCAGTTTGTCCTTATGGGTTCATTCAGGTTCTCCTCCACCTCACATCCAGCTCTCCTTTTTAACTCTGGCCCAGCTTACCCGTACAGATTTAAGACCCAACACCAGATCAAGCAGCCTTTTCCATTGTCTCCTATATGTGCATAAAGTCTAATCCCTATAATAAATCTCTTATTTTATATCATTCACTGTGGATCTACTTATCTGATCAAATATTTACTGATATCATGCTCTTAAAGTGGGAAGACTCACTCTACTTGATGTCAAGACTTGTTTTAAAGTTGCCGAGATGGGACTTCCCTGGTGGCCCAGTGGTTAGGAATCCGCCTATCAATGCAGGGGACATTGAGCCCCGGTCCGGGAAGATCCCACATGCCGCTGAGCAACTAAGCCCGTGTGCCACAACTACTGAGCCTGCGCTCTAGAGCCCGCGAGCCACAACTACTGAGTCCGCGTGCCACAATTACTGAAGCCCGCGCACCTAGAGCCCGTGCTCCGCAACAAGAGAAGCCACCGCAATGAGACGCCCGTGCACCGCAACGAAGAGTAGCCCCTGCTCGCCGCAACTAGAGAAAGCCCGTGTGCAGCAACGAAGACCCAATGCAGCCAAAAATAAATTAATTAAAAAAACTAAAGTTGCCGTGATTAAAACTTCATAGTATTAATACTACAATAAACAAATAGCCCAAATAAATGGAACAGAATTCAAAGAGAGACCCACACATATATGGACACAATTTATGTCATACGTGGCACTGTAGTCTCTCTGCTAATTTCAAGTTCCCATGGAAGGAACTTCGATCTGGCTCTGGCCCACCCTTGCGGATTGGGAGAGGAAAGTGGTCCGAGATGGAAGGCCTGTAGTAAGCTGAGCAGATGGCACTATGTTCCTTTTTTTTCTTTTCAAGACCTGATTTCTCCACCTCCATTAAAAAATCAGTTTAAGAAAAAAAAGAGGACCTTATCTGAAAAATCTAAAAGCTTTTCATGCTTTCTCTCTTGATATTTCCAAACAAGTTAGTTTATGCTATAAAAGGTATCACCCTTTAAAAACAAACAAACAAAAAAAAAAATTTTAAACCTTTCAGAGAGACATTGGGAACTACCACTGTCACACTCCATGATGGGATCAACTCTGCACTTGATTCCTTAGTGCTCTTCTGTGGGCTCAGGCTTTTAGAATAAGAATAAGGTAAGATGCCTCTGCCTTTCCTGAGAAAGACAAAGCTGGAGGCCAATGGGAACCACCCATCTTGAGCAGCTGGGGCTAGAACATAAGACCGCTCACCAACCAAGAGCCCACCAGACCCAACCCCCCTGCCTGTGAAGAAGGAAGGACATTCACACCTGGCTCTGTACCCAAAGTGTTTATTCTCGCATACCTATGTTTGTGCCTGGACCACTAGGAGGGGAACTTTGTGAGACTTTGACACAGTGACCTCTGGAGGACTGGCCAGGTCACTAGAGCCATAGGATGAGGATTGAGAAGGTGGCAGCAGCCATGAGGCCTAGAACGACGTGTGGGGAGGCTTTTGAGGGCCTCTGGAGGGCCTGATTGGTTGGCCACTTGTTTCCCACACGGTGTGCGGCCAGGTGTTCATTCTGAGGCTGAGTCAGGTGGGAGTGGCACGACCTGCCCACCTGCCTGTTTGGAAATTCATCCTCCGCAGGGCTCTGGCCACTGTTTTCCTCTCTCACCTGGGGATGAAAGTCAGCAGTCAGTGGCTTCCCCAGCACCCACCCTCCCATGCCCGTCACCTGCTGAAACACTGAACCATCTTTTTGCCCAGCCCAGCATACCTGTTCCATTTGTCTGAAGACCCGCAGCAGGTTTCCACGAAGGACACCCTGCAGCTCTTCCTCCCTCCAGCCACGCCTCAGCAACTCCTCTATCAGTACCGGGTATGTGGACACGTCCTCCAGCCCCTCAGGGAACCTGTGTGGCCACCAGCTGGCTAGCTGTGGACCCGATCCTGGCCTAGGGCCCACTGTCATACCAGCCCCAGCTACATGTGGGAAATAAAGGTCTGTGTTCTTCAGGCTACTGAATGGAACTTGGAAGCTCCTTGAAGACTGGGCTTCTGCAGCATTTACCTGCTGAGCAGATGCTCAGTCCACAGCACATCTGCTGGGCTGGGAGTAGAGCATGTGCTGGGCAGATGAGGTCGCCTGTGAGGGGGTGGGTACTTAACAACTGTGATGGCTTGGAGTGGGAATGGGTCCACTGGGCCACAGGAGGGACAGGGAGAGTCCAGGAAACAGGTCCTGGGAGTGGGGAGATGTCAGGTGGGCTGGAAGGCCAGAGTCTGTGGTGGAGGCCTGAAGGATGGGAGGACCATGGGATAAGGAACTGAGACTAAAGGACTCCCCACTGAACCCCCACCCAAGACAAACCCCAGGGAAACACTCACCGGCCAGACCCATCATAGTTTCCGCTAATCCCGATGAACTCAGATCCAGTGACAGCCCTGATGTGGTCAAAGTGATCTAGGGGGTGAGGGTTGTGGTGGGCAGCACGAGGCTGGAGTTAGATCCTGGGACCAGCCCTGGTCTGGGGGAACTCAGCGTGGCCAATCCCCTGCCCACAGCACTCCAGGACATAACAGCTGACTCCACAGAGCTCCCAGCCCATTGTGAGTTCTGAAGTGGCTATAGGCTAGACACCGGACCCAGAGTGAACCTCAGGGCCACCAACCCCTTTGGATCTTTTCCTGCCCAGGAGCCACCACGCCTCTGGGTTCCTTGAGAGCCTGGTTGCGGGGCTCTGCCTGTCCTTTCCAGAGATGTGGGAGCAAACGTGAGACTCAGAGGCAGAGGCAATTGCCTCCCCAAAACCCATCAGCACTGGTTGTAGCCCTAGATCTGGGTTCAGGGCAGTGAAGAGCTGTGTCTGCTCCCCTGGGCTGTTGGGAGGCCTGCCCAGGGCCCAGCAGGTATGCCAGACGCCTAGAGCTGTCCTGAGGGCCCTAGCGGCCACAGGCCAAGCTACAACTGCACAAGGAGTCGAAGCGGGGCTCACCTGCCACGGTGGACACATTAGCAAACAGGTTACACGGCAGCACCCCCGTGGACAGCGACACCATAACAATGCCACCATTTTTCTTCTACATGGATAAACAAATGGACACTCAGCTTGGCACTTCCAGCCTGATGGCCTGCCACCTATGCCCTGGGGGCCCTGATAGGGTAAGTGCTCACTCCTGGCCTGAAGGGTTGGGTAAGGCTTCACTTCTCTTGGCCCCTGGGTGGAACGGATTTGGCCTTGAGTTTCAGAGATGGGGGAGGGTTAACCAGCCTTGGATCCAAGGGTGAGTGAGGCCTGGGCTGGTAGCTTTGTTCAGGGTCAAGGGTCTTGGGATAGGGACTTCCCTGGTGGTGCAGTGGTTAAGACTCCCCACTCCCAATGCAGGGGGCCCGGGTTCGATCCCTGGTCAGGGAACTAGATCCCACACGCATGCTGCAACTAAGAGTTCTCATGCTGCAATTAAGGAGCCCGCCTGCTGCAACTAAGACCCAGCACAACCAAATAAATAAATAAATAAATATTTTTTTTTAAAAAAAGGATCTTTGGATGAAGCATGCCTAGTCCCAGGTTTGAGGGCTGGGGTGGCTGCTCACCAGAAGTTGCAGGATGTCATCGGGAACATTCAGCATATTGTCGCACACAGCCTTGGCAGCTGAGTGGGAGAAGATCACAGGGGCCCTTGACACCTTCAGGGCTTGCCGCGCCAAGGTGTCCGACCCATAGGACAAGTCCACCATCATGCCCAGGCGGTTCATTTCCCCTATCACCTTCTGCAGGGACAGGTGGGTTTTTTTTTTTTGCAGGGGGGGGTCAGGAGGGACGCACGTGTATGCGCATATCTGTAGGGAACGTGAGGGGTAGGATATGGAAAAGGAGTCCTTACCTCACCAAAGCTTGTCAACCCACTGATGTCGGTGTAGAAGTGTTGAAACTTGGTGGAACTCTCTGCCCTGAAGGACAGCCAGAGGAAGGCAATCTAGCAGGCCCTACCTTGGCCAACAGAGCCTGGACTTCCAGGCTCTTTGTCCATCCATCCCACCTCAGAACAGGGTGAGGATCCGGACCAGCTGCTTTCTGGGAGTGTGAGGGACCTGCTGAGACCCCACAGCCTCCCTCTGTGGACCCCTCTGTCCTCACCTCTCTGGCAGTTTCTTCACCATGCGTCTACCGTTCCACCCTGGCCAGGCACTGCTCACCAGGGCGTGTTGCAGGTGAAGGTGAGTGTCAGGTAGCGTACTCCCAGCAGATAGAAACTGCGCAGCACAGAGAGGCTGCTGTCTAGTGAGTGACCACCCTCCACACCAATAAGGCAAGCCAGCTTTTGAGTGCCGTTCAGTCCTAGAAGAGGGCAGAGAATCAAGCGGTCAGAGCCCAGGGCCAGAACCACCAGAGTGAGGCCCTGACTATCCTCCCATTCCCCAGCCCACCTCTGGCTGAGGTCACAAGCTCCAGTTCAGAGTAGGAGGCACACACGCGACGAATGAGGTCAATCTGCTCCAGCGTGAGGCGCACAGCATCCTGGTCCTGGGTGTGGCATGGTGCGTAGGCTGACCAGAACTGGGAGTTGGCCCAGGGGTCCAGAATGAGATCAGGGTGGTCTCCAGGTGCCCTTGGCCTGCTACTCCTCCTCAGCCCCCAAGGTACTCATCTGGGTCAGTGGCCCTGAGTGCGGCACTGCATGACCCCGTGGTACCTTGATTATTCAGCTTGCTGCCAGCAGCCAAACTGGCGGGACCCGTCCTCACCTGTTTGTCCATGTGCTATGTGAATGCCCCAAAGGCAATCCACCATATCCTTTGTGGTTTCAGAGCCCCCACGTTCGCCAGGGATTTTCTGATCACTTTCTTGGAGTCTGCACAGAACCTGGGCAACCATGCCGCTGGCCAGCTTTGACCTCCAACACCCCTGCACTCTCCAGCAGCCCCATGATGGCAGACTGTGTGTCCTCTGATAGTCAGAGGCCGGTCTACCCAGGTTCCTGTGGCCCCCACATTCCCCAGCGGCCGTTAAGTGTGTCCCTCTGGTACCTGGGCACCCACAAGGCCATCCCTGAGCTTGTCCAGGCTGGTTTGGCCAAGGCTGAAATTGCGCAGGTTGACCTCCGGTAGCTTGTTCCGGAAATGCTGTTTCAGGAGCAGGGGCAGGTGGTTCTGGCTGGGGGGGGTCAAGACAAAGTAAGAGTAGGGGACGTGGCCTCCAGGTCATGGGCCTGTTCTGTCCCAGCCCACCTCCCCCCTCACACAGACGGTAGTCCTGAGGAGGAGTTCTTAGGTGGGGGGTTCCACCGGCAACGGGGTAATGGGGAGGAAGGCGCCATGGGTGATGGAGGAGAGACGGGTGGTGTGAGGGAGCCTCCTACTAGCCCTTCCTCTCCTGC
The DNA here is from genome assembly GCF_028564815.1 of Eubalaena glacialis. NCBI lineage: Eukaryota > Metazoa > Chordata > Mammalia > Artiodactyla > Balaenidae > Eubalaena > Eubalaena glacialis. The sequence goes on along the minus strand of NC_083733.1, from coordinate 18,957,010 downwards.
CCAGGGGCGGGTTCAGCCCCCACCAGCCGGCACGCCGCACCGACGCACCCATCCACGAGCCGGAAGTCCCGCATCAGGGCCCGCGCGCGCTCATGCAGACTCGGGGCTCTCGGGGAGCCCGGCACTGTTGGGGCGCTGGAGGTGTCCGGCCTGGTCGAGGCGCTGGGGGTTCCCTGCGTGGTCCGGGCGCGGGTTACCGGCCACGGCAGCAGCCACAGCAGGAGCAAAAGACGCAGAAGAGGCCAACGGGTGAGCGCGCGGGGAGCCTTGCGGCCTACGGGCGGCACGCTTCACAGGGCCGAGCAGGCGGGCAGAGGCGGGTCTCGAGAGCCTGAGAGGGGCGGGCGAGGGTCAGAGGGCGACGATGGGGTCCCGACCGTCGATGTAGGTGACCCAGCGGCGCGGCCTCGTCTGAAGCGGCTGGAGTCAGGACGCTCGACAGACGCGCGGGGACCCATAATGCCGCCTCACAGCGTGGCCGCCAGGGGGCGGTAGGATCTTCCCGCCCGGACTAGGACGGCGCCCTAGTGGGCCAGGCTGGCTTCTGTTGCGAGCGCCCGCTAGCGATGCATCGCGGGCTCCCTCCGCCCCTGCTCCCGGCCCTCCAGGCACCCCTCCCGAGCTGTGTGTACCTACGGACTCGGGGAGGAGGCCAGTGGGGGAACTGGGAGAGGTCCAGGAATCTTCCTAATTTCACCTCTAGCCAGGCAGGTCGCAGGTCCATGTGGGGTTTTAGTTGCAGGGATATGCCCGCCCTCCAACGGGTTAAATATTCCATGAAATTCTAGGAAGAATTAGAATTCAGAAGAGTGAATTAGATCTGTATGTTTTGACTGACAGAAAAGTGATTCCCTATATATTTTTAATAAAAATGAAATTTAAGAATAATACTTATGGGAGACCATTTTGTTTTAGTATCTCGTGTTAAAATTTACTTCTGTGCATGTGTTGTTACACACACACACACACAAAAGACCCTAGAGGAATATACATACTAAACATTAGTTAATGGTCGCCATCTTGGGAAGGGGGTTACCTACTCCCTGGTCAATTTATGTCTCATCTTTTTTTGTATATGGTCATCCTGACTGAGGGAAGTCGAAGGCAGTGCTGGTGAAGGCTGGCCATGGTGGTAAGAGGTTCATGAAGGCACCAGAACAGTAGCTGAGCCTTGAAAGGATGGGGCTTGGATACCGCAGGGGAGTGGAGAGGGCATCTGGATTGGCCAATAGCCTAGGCAAAGGTCTGGTTTGAGCAGGATGACTGTGCTGTGGGGGAAGAGCTGGAAGAGTCTGCAAGGCACAGAGTAGGGGGACAAGGTCCAGTTAGGGCCCTTGGTGCTAAGAGCATGAGAGGCTTAGTCTCTTAAGGATAGGCAGAACTCCTCCTTCAGGATAAGGTGGTTTCCCGCCTGGCCAGTGGCCTGGACAGTATAATTCGTTGTTTTCTGCAGAAAAAGCTATGGTTTAGGGGGAACTGATCTCAAAACTGAAGTTGGGTGGCATCTGAGGCTCCTGGGCCTGCATCAGGTCCTGCCAGGCTGAGAGGGGCCAACAACACAGGCTGAAATCTAGTCTGAGTTGTCCCCCCCTTTTGCATTTGTATGTGTCTCCTCTCTCTTGGACTCCCTGACAAGCCGGCCTCCCCTCTCGGTGCCAGAGGGACCTTGGCCTCTGGTGACCACTGCCCCCTGTCCATCACTGCCCCTTTCTCATGCCTCAGGGGCAAGGACAAAGTCTGACCTGGTTGCCTCCAGCTTGCCTTCCTCAGCTCAGGAAGGACAAAGGGGGGTGGAGGTGTTTATATTTCTGGTGACTCATACATCTGAGCTGACCTGCCACGGAGGTCTTCATTTAAGTGACGTTAAACAACCTAATGAATGATGACTTTGCTGATAGTTTCTCAGAAGTGCAGAAGCTTTTCATATACATTTGTTTCCTATATTAGTCTTAGGTAAAAGGAGAGGGCATAATGTTTACAGTTAATTTTAAAATGTTATCAAATTAATGCATATGCAGTTTCAAATGTCTGGTTTTGGTTGACTAAGTAAATAAATCAAAGTTACAGTCCTCCTGACAATCATTAGAAAAGTTGGGAAAAATATAAAAAGGATCTTGAAGGCATCAGGGAGTTAACAAGATATTGAAAAATTACTTGTGAAGGATCCAGGGAGGGTGGAAACCCAGAGGTGGGCCAGGTCTTTGGGCTGTTTCTTCCACTAGGGACTTTGTGGGGCTAAGGAAATAGAGATTAGTATCCAGGGTCCCCCAAAAGTAAGGGAGAACCCTGAGGAGTTGGAACACAAGACAGCACACCCTAGGGGAAAGAGTGAATCAGGCCTCAGCAATCCTGGTTATCAAACAATTGTCTCTCAACTGCAGATCCAGCCTTCTGTTATTCTCTGCTCTATGAGGCTGGGGCTTGAACTCTTGAAACCACATTTCCTAGCCACCCAGCTGGCTTCCTATTACATTCTGCCAGTAGGAGTTACCAGAGAAAGGGAGATGGAAAGACAGGAGAGGAAAACAGGAATGTCTCTCTCATTTTTTGTGTTTATGTCAGTGCGGCTCCAGCAGTGGCAGTTGGCTGCGAGCTCCAACTTCTTCTGGCCATCGTTGAGCAGCCCTGTCATGCCCATTCAGAACACCTGTACCGACTGAGCAGCGCCTTAGAGACCTTAGAGGTCTGAGCGCCAGCAACACAGGGCCCTTCTATAAGCTTCTATCTTCTAGTAACCTCCACCTCTTCCCATTTCCCCCTAATTGGACTCGGAGCTGGATCAGCTCAGCTTGGAAGGCTCTGAAATGGGATTAAGGTGATCTCGGAGCGCTGCTCAATCCATTCCAAAAGAAGTCAAGCAAGAAGAGAACAGGTGAAACAAATAGAAAGCACTATTAGAACTTTCTGAGTAACAGTTCAGAGACCAGCCAACTTGGACCCTGAGGCAAGAGGAAAAATGTGTACTTCTATACACATTATAAATGTATTTTTTAATGGTTAGTTTTTCCAGAATATTAAAATAGTTGAAAAAAATGGAAGAACTTAAAGTAGGTGTATTAAAACTCACAACACTATTTTATGTTTCCATATTTTACTTATACTCAAACCAGAATTATAATTTTATTTCTCTGGCTTTAATGGAAGCAAACTCATGAATAATATTTTCAAAACCTGCTTCTTTGCTTAGTTCATTTTCTATTGATAGATTGAATGTTTGACAATTTCTCTTGACCAAGTGACATTCTTCAGTAATTTTTTTAAATAACTGCAGCTTACTGAGACTTCTATTGCAGGATGCCACCATAACTAGTATAGCTAAAAATTTTTTCAAGGCTATTCCCAAATTTGGATACGATTCCACTGAGCAAAATTTGTGAATCAATTTTAGAAGATCCGAACACAATGCCGATTTTATATTACAAAGCGTCAATGTTGCGTGTTTCTTAAAGCCGTCAGTTGGAATTTCTATATGACTTAAAATTTCAGAATATGTAGCAGGCAAGTCAGTGGCTGCTTTTGACAAATCAGATGTATTCATAGAACATAACTTTTCTCCAGTTAAAAATTCAAAATCCGAAGACTGTGTTTAAATTTTTATACCTCCATTTCAAACGTGAAATTAGGACACCTATAATCTGCTTAGTTTCTATTTGATATGCACTTTCCCATAATAATTGATATTCCCCTTAGGTGGTTTGTATATTTCCAATTTCTCTCTCTCCTTTTGTTGGTCCAAAAATGTATTTACTTTCCTTCATTTTTAAAAAAATTTATGTGTTTTATTTCGGCTGCATTGGGTCTTCGTTGCTGCACACGGGCTTTCTCTAGTTGTGGTGAGTGGGGGCTACTCTTCATTGCGGTGTGAGGGCTTCTCATTGCAGTGGCTTCTCTTGTTGCGGAGCACGGGCTCTAGGCGCGCGGACTTCAGTAGTTGTGGTGCACGGGCTTAGTTGCTCCGCGGCATGTGTGATCTTCCTGGACCAGGGCCCGAACCCGTGTTCCCTGCATTGGCAGGCAGATTCTTAACCACTGCGCCACCAGGGAAGCCCACTTTCCTTCATTTTTGAAGGATATTTTCACTGTCCACAGAATTCAACATTGGTAGTTACTTTCATCAGACTAAAGGTGTTCCACTGTGTGTGGATTTCCATTATTTCTGTTGAAAATTCAGATGTCAGTTTTATTGTTGTTACACAAGTTAAAGTGATTTTTTTTTTTTTTTGGCTGCGCCTCGTGGCTTGCAGGATCTTAGTTCCACGAGCAGGGATTGAACCTGGGCCCCAGCAGTGAAAGCACCAAGTCCTAACCACTGGACCACCAGGTAATTCCCTAATGTGATTTGTTTTAATATTACACCTTTTTTTTTTAACATCTTTATTGAAGTATAATTGCTTTACAATGGTGTGTTTGTTTCTGCTTTATAACAAAGTGAATCAGCTATACATATACATATATCCCCATATCTCTTCCCTCTTGCGTCTCCCTCCCTCCCACCCCTCTATCCCACCGAGCTGATTATGACAGCTTTTAAGATAATCTTTGGGGGAATTCCCTGGTGGTCCAGTGGTTAGGACTCCGCATTCTCCTTACCGAAGGCAAGGGTTCAGTTCCTGGTCGGGAAACTAAAATCCCACAAACCGCACAGCATGGCAAAAAAGAAACCCCAAAAAACAAAAAACAACCTTTGGTCTTTGGCTCCTAGAAGTTTGATTTTTTTTTTTTCTGTTAAGTTTGATTTTGAAATGCATTTGGTGTTATTATGAATAGTGCTGCTATAAATATTATTTCATATACCTTTTTAGGGAACTGGAGAACATATGTATGCATTCCTCTTGGATATATAGCTGGGATGTAATTGCTCAGCCAATGGGATATGTGTAGATTGTTAGTATTAACTATTATGTTTTATTAGTCATTATCTTTTTTTATCATGTTATTTATTATTATTACCTCTCGTTATTTTTAAAATAAATTTATTTATTTTATTTTATTTATTTATTTTTGACGGCGCTGGGTCTTCATTGCTGCGTGTGGGCTTTCTCTACTTGCGGCGAGCGGGGGCCACTCCCCGCTGCAGTGCGCAGGCTTCTCATTGCGGCGTCTCTCCCGTTGCAGAGCATGGGCTCTAGGTACGCGGGGCTCAGTAGTTGTGGCACACTGGCTCTAGAGCGCAGGCTCAGTAGTTGTGGCGCATGGGCTTAGTTGCTCCGCGGCATGTTGAATCTCCCCGGACCAGGGCTCGAACCCATGTCCCCTGCATTGGCAGGTGGATTCTTAACCACTGCGCCACCAGGGAGGCCCTACGTCTCATTATTAACTCAATGTATTAACTCAATCTTGGCTATAATTAGTGCAGTTGCTATTATCATTAATGAACTGGGGGAAGATGGGGTGGTTGTCTAAGTAGCCTGAACCGATTAGAGAGGAAGTCCCTGAGGAACAGGGGAGGAGGTGTGCCCACATCCAGAGCAGTCTAGCCATTGGAGGTCCATGGCCCATTAAGTAGCCTGAGATTCTGGGCTCTGTGCAAATAGGTACAAAGATCATTTGTGATCTAGGCATGTTCTCTTCTTGGGCATCTGAACCAGAATTCCCTGAAAGATCCCCAGGTGGTACTCAGTGGGTCAGGATGTGGATTGAGGTGAGCTACACAGAGGGAACCGAGTAAGGTCCACCCTCCCGCAGCCAGAGCCACCCACTGTCTTCTTCCAGTGCTGAGCCAAGCCACCTGGGTTTCCTCAGGCCACTGCCAACAGGTCTTCCTTGAGTATCCGGTGTCTAAACTGCAGGGTCCCCCACCAAACCCCAGTATTGGGAGCCTGCACCACAGACCCCACCACGGAGAAGGACACTCGTGCTGATTCCATTTCTAAAACATTTATTTTCAGGAAATGTTTGTGCTCGCATGCAAGGAAACTTTGTGGGGTATCTGTGGCTGCCAAAGTGACATCTGGCAGGATTAACTGGATCACCAGAGCCAAACAATGAGGACTGGGAAGCAGCAATAACTGTGAGGCCTGGGCCCATGTGGGGGCAAGATTTTGAGAATGACCACTTAGGTGACAAAATGGGATTCCCACGAACCGCAGCTCTGGTTAGTTTCTGGTCTGGAGCCAGATCCTCTCTCTGATGCAGACGTGGGAGGACGGAGCGGCAAGAGCTGCCCAGCTGCTCATCTGGAAACTCATCCTCCAAGGGACTCTGTCCCTCGTTCTCCTCCCGTACCTGGAGGCGGCAGTCAGCGGGCAGCACCTCTCACAGCACCCCCACGTACACCTGCTCAGACCACCTGCTCAGAGCTACTCTTTTGCCCAGCCCAGCATACCTGTTCCACCTGTCTGAAGACCCGCCGCACGTTTCCTCGAAGCACACCCCAGAGCTCTTCCTCACTCTAGCCATGCCTCAGTAACTCCTCTATCAGTACCGGGTATATGGACACGTCCTCCAGCCCCTGTGGGAACCTGTGTGGCCGCCAGCCAGCCAGCTATTGGGCCTCAGACCTGTTCCCTGGTCCTGAGTCAGAACCAAAGCCCTATGTGTCCACGGTCCACTGAACCCCAGCCCTGGTCAGATATGGAAAATGGAGACTTGGAGAGAGTAAATGATTCACTCCTGCTCTTCATCCTTCAGGGGAAGGCCCCAAAAGCGCCTCGACTATTCGTCAAAAGTCGTTGAATTGTACTGTTGAGATCTATGCCTTTCACTGAATGCAATTTTTGTCTCCATTTATAAAGAGAAGAAAAGCTTTTTAAGAACTGGGTTGACCCCCCTGCATGCACAGACCCAGCTGCAGGCAGAGAAGATGGTCAGCCCAGCCCAGACCTTGCTAAGAGTCTGCTCAGAGGCCGTGGGTCTGCTGGCACTGGATGGGCGCAGATGCTGGGCAGATGAGCTCTGTGTGGTGTTTTAGACAAATATGATGACCTAGAGTAGGGCCAAACAGACAGGAGAGCCCAGGAAGCAGACCCTGGGAGAGGGGAGATACCAGTTGGGCCAGCACACCTGAGGCTATGGTCAAGGCCATGAGGACCACAGTGTGGTGGGCACGGTGGCTGTGAAAGCCCCACTGCTGCCCAGCCAACCGAGACAAGCCACGGGGAAGCACTCACCGGCCAGCCCCGTCATAATCTCCGCCAATCCCGACGAACTTGCATCCAATGACTGCCCTGATGTGGTCGAAGTGATCTGAAGAATGGGAAGTCAGCAGTGTGGGGCTTCCAGGGCAGGAGTGGGGGTGATGACTGGCCTCTGTTGACTCCCCTTTTTGCAGCCTGTAGGCCAAACAGGCCAGTTCCTTCATGGCCTGGCACCGAGAGTACCAACTAGAGGACCCTGAGGTTTGATGTGAAGTGATCCCAGCTGGCTCTAAACTGGACTTCAGATTTGGAGTGGACCCCAGAGCCCCCTGTTTGGGCTATTTCCCACCCAAGATTCACCCTGCCTCCCAATCTCCCTGAGAACCTGTGGGGGCTCCTTTCCCCGGGTGTGGAGGATGAGAGAGGAACAAGAGTACAACTGATGAAGACCCCAGAGACCTAAGGAGCTGTCCAGTCCCTTGGCCAGAGGTAGGGGCAGTGCGCTTTAGGAGCCCCCGCAGAGGCACAGATGGGCAGCACCCGGGCTCTGTGTCTGACAGCCTCCCTGATACCCATCAGTATCGCAGTTTTGATTTCGTGGCTCCAGTTCCACATGGCACCAAGGTGCTGTGTACCGTCCATTACTGGGTTTTTGGGAGCTGTACCTATTGCCAACAGGTGGGTCAAACCACTGGGGCTCTTCTGAAGTCCTCCCCAAATTTGGACCCAGCTTCAGCTCCAAATCAGAGTTTTCAGAGAGCCCAGGGTGAGGCTCACCTGCCACGGTAGGCACGTTGGCTAACGGGTTGCACTGCAGCACCCGCACGGACAAGGACACCATCACGATGCCACCGTTCTTCTTCTGCAGGGGCGGACCGGTGGACAGTCAGCTTGGCCCCCAGCACAGCCACCTGCCTGTTCGCTCTCTCGGCCCCTGTGAGGAAGGTGTTGAGGTCAGAGTCGTCTCCTCTCTGGGTTTGTGTGAATGGAGGAGCCGCAGCCCTGGTCTGGGTGGTGTCTTGGCCCTGGGTCTCCGGGTTTGGAGGAGTATCTTACCACCTAGACCCCCACCTAGGGCTCAAGAGTTCAGGGGCTGTGGACCGTGGGTTTTGGGGGCAGAAGATATTTAACCTGGGGTTTGAGGAAATTGAGGGAGAAGAGGCTCAGGTTCAAGAGCTCCTGGTTTGAACCTCTTGCTTTAGGTTTGAGGGCCAGGGCAGTCTCTCACCAGAAGCTGCAGGATATCATCAGGAACATTCCGAGTGTTCTTGCACACACCCCGGGCAGCTGAGTGGGAGAAGATGACAGGTGCCTGTGACACGTCTAGGGCTCGCCGTGCCACAGCATCGAGACATGGGACAAGTCCACCATCATGCCCAGGCGGTTCATTTCTGCCACCACCTTCTGCAGGGACAGGATGGGGAGAGGGCATCAGGGCTGCATTTATCCTGTGTGCATTTATCTGTAGGGAACAGGCGGGGCTGTACATTCATGTGGGGCAGGGTATGGAACCCGGGTCCTTACCTCGCCAAAGCCGGTCAGCCGACTGACATTGCTGTAGAAGGGGTGGATACCCTTTGCTGAGCTCTGTGCCCTGCAGGATGGCCAGGAGGCAGTCTGACTGGTGGCCATGACTTGGCTACAAGAGCCTAGAAAGAGGTTCTGTCGAACCGTCTACACCTGCAACTCCCTGGTGCAAGAGGAGGGACCCAAACTGGGCTGTGCCTGGCAGTAGGAGGGCCCTTCTGGGGATTCAGTCTTGTTCTGCAAACCTCCATTCCCCTCCCCACCCCAGGTTCAGGGCCAGATCCCAGGGGTAAACTTGCTTTGGGCCCCAGCGTGATCTTGGGCAGATCCCTGCCTCACTGGGCCCTTACCATCTGCACTGCTCTCACCAGGGCGTGTTGCAGGTGTGGGTGAGTGTCACGTAGCGCACACCCAGCACATAGAAGGTACGCAAGATGGAGAGGCTACTGTCCAGTGAGTGGCCGCCCTCCACACCAATGAGGCAAGCCAACTTCCGGGTATTGTTGAGAGCTGGGGGCAGGTAGGTCAGATGATCATTTTCAGAGGCAGGGGTAGCTTACTGAAGTCCCTAACACCTACCACCACCAGTCTGTTTACCTTTTTTTTTTTTTTTTTTGGCCGTGCCGCGCAGCATGAGGGCTCTTAGTTCCCCCACCGGGGATCAAACCCGAGCGCCCTGCAGTGGAAGCGTGGAGTCTTAACCTCTGGACTACCAGGGAAGTCCCCTGTCTACCTTTAACTGAGGTCACAAGCTCCAGCTCAGAATAGGAGGCACACATGAGGCGGATGAGGTCAATTTGCTCCAGGGGGAGGCGCACAGCATCCCGTTCGTGGGTCTGGCATGGGACGTAGGCTGACCAGAACTGAGGGAAGGCCAGGGCTTAGTTTGGGCTTTGGAACTCCTTGGGCTTCTCATAGCCTCCTCAGCTGGCACAGCACTCACTGTGCCCAGAAGTCACATGTAATGCGTTGCTTTTTCTGTGGTACTTGGATGCCTGTCAGGTTGGGTCACTGTGACCCCTGTAGCCCCCAGCATCCATGGCATGGCACTTTCTAGGTCACTATGGTAACTTAGTTCCAATGTGACTAACCTGTGGTCTCTGAGGCCCCCAAACTGCCCCACATTCCCCAGCAGCCATGGTGGCACCTTGTGTGTCCCTTTGGTACCTGGGCACCCACGAGACCGTCTTTCAGCCTGTCCAAGCTGGTCTGGCCATGGCTAAAATTGCACAGATTAACATCCTGTAGCCCATTGTGGTAAAACTGCCTCAGGACCAGGGGCATGTCGTTGTGGCTGGAGGGAGGTCAAGGCAAATGGGTGGGCTCCTTAGGTTTTGGGATCAGGCAGGACACATTGCCTGGCCTGGGCCAGCCTGGGGGTCCCCCACCTCACACTGTCACACAGACTATACTAGGAGCAGCTGAGGCCTGGGCTGAGGGGTTCCCACCAGGGAGGGGATGACAGAGAAGGGGAAGGGCATCCATAGATGATGGAGAGGACATCCAGGGGTGGTGTGAGGGAGCCTCCCCACTAGCTCTGCATGCTCCGGACCTCCTCCCCTGCCCAGGGCCAGGCTAGGCCCCCACCGGCCCCCACCAGCCCGCACACACTGCAGCCACCCGTCCACAAGCGGAAAGTCCCGCATCAGGGCCCGCGTGCGCTCCCGCGGACTTGGGGTGCTGGAGGTGCCCGGCGTGGTCTGGACGCGGGTTACCGGCCGCAGCAGCAGACACAGCAGGAGCAGCAGACACAGCAGAGGTCACTGGCTGAGTGCGCGGGGACCTTCGAGGCCCCCGGGCCGCAAGCTGCGCAGGGCCAGGCAGGTGGGCAGAGGCGGGTCTGAGAGGGGCGGGCGATGGGGTTCTGCCCGTCGACACAGGCCACCCAGCGGCGCGGCCTCGCGAGGGGGGCGGGGTGAGGGAGGGGATACAGAGTCACAGGACCCTGCGACCCGTGTGCGGAGAGCCGCGATCCGCGAAGCCCGGTGGCCACAGGGCGGCACTGCCCTCCCGCCCGCTGCTCAGAGGCAGCTCCCGCGGGCTAAGCTGGCCTCTGCTGAGAGCCCGCTCGCCTCCCATCGCGGCTTCCCTCCGCCCCTGCCCCTCTTCCCACTCCCACTGCTCCGAGGGGGCGCCCTAGGTTGCTCTCCCCTGCCTCTAACCTTCCTGTCCAAGCTGGGGTGCTTCTCTCAGAGGGCCACCTTCAGCCCGAGGCCTCCCGGGAGCACACCTCGTCCCCATCTGCCTGCAGCCAGCCCCGCCCACTCCGAGGGCTGCGTGCGAGTGTCTGTGCGGCCACAAGTGCTCTGGGCTCCCGGTTTCCTGGTACTGGGCCATGTGGGCTGGTGTGGGGGAAGAGAGAGTTTCTGGAAATGGGGGGTAACCTTGTGAGCTCTGGATTCAGGAAGGGGCCCTCTGCCCCCGACCTTCTCTCTCCACCTACTTGACTCCCCAACCTGCATGACCATTCTCTGGGGACTTCAACCAGCACCTGGGAACTATCAGGAACCTCCCCCACTTCTGTCAGCCAGCCTCAGGAAAGAGCGCCCTCAGGAGTTGCTACACCTCCCCAGGACCTGAATAGAGGGACTTTTGGGATGTGAACTGAACAACCTTCTGGGGAGAGTCAACGACCCTTTTACTCAACAGAGCAGGAACCCAGTCAGTAGGCTATTTGAGTGGAAGGAAATGAAGTCATTTCCATGGCAGCAGAGCCCCCATCGCAGCAACCTTCCTCCCAGAGCTGCTGGCTGACCTTCTGGCCAGGATCCCTCCTACCTCAGCGTGGAAGGCCCGGCCTCGTGGAGAAGTATAGGTTCTGAGGAAAGACCTGGCACCTGGGTTCTGCGGCTACACTTGCCTTATCTCGTGGCCCTTGTGGCTCTAGCTTTCCCAGAAACCTCAAGGGCTAAGTGCCTGTGCTTGCTCAGAGGCTGCAGGCCATTCCCCATTTCCAGCCTCAGGCCCTCCCCCTAGCTGCCTCCTTTGGGGACCCCCTCCCCCCAACACACACACATACACACACACACGCACACACACACACACACACATAGAGGGGATGTGCCTTCTCACAGAAGCTCAACCACTGAGATGCTTTAGGAACTGTGCCCAAACTCCTTCATCCCCAGCCTCTCAAGTTTTTGCTCTGATCCCTGGCACCCCCTGGAGCTGTTCCACCTTTGGAACCTTTCCTGGGTAGCAGGAGTGCCTAGCACAGGGGTAGTGACCTAAGTCTGAGCACTGGCGACCCTAGAAATCTGTTACAGAAAAACATTTTATTGAGCAGGAAGGGACCCCACTGGGGACAGAAAGGGCTGGGAATAAAGGAGCATGTGAACCTCGGGGCAGGGTGCGTGCTGCTTGACTCTCCATCCTGTTCTTGCTTCAGGGAGCAGGTCTTCCTGGGTCTCTCTATCCTGCCTCCTGAGACCCCAGGCAGGAGGCTCTTTGGGAAGCCACAGATTGCTGCTTTCAGTTTCAAAAAACCCAGCTCCCCCCTGGTTTGTGGTGGTGGCCGCTGACAATGGCTCAGGGCAGGAGCCCATGTGGTAGACTGCTAAGGCTTCTCTGCACCCTGTCTCTGCTCCTGCATCCTCCTCGGCTCGGCCCCTGAGGATTGAGCGGAGGAACATCACGTTTTCTTCCAGGCCAGCTTCAGCCCTGGGATGTTCAGGGCAGACTCTCATTTCAAACCTCAGTTTCTGAGGCTCCTTGCTTATGGCCATTTAGTGTGGAAGGAGGCTCCTGGCTGAGGAAGGCTCAAACAGAACGACGTAGGTTCTAATCTGTGGCAGTTGGCAGTGGGGGACGGGGTGGGTCACTGCAGGAAGAGGCATTCGCTGCCTTAGGCAGTTAAACCGTTGCCCTCTCTTCAGAATGGCTCAGCCAGCAAGATTCTGTGGGGTCCACCTCCTGGCACCATGCTGCAATCGCCGGATTTTGGGTCTGGGGCAACCCAGGTCTTCGTCCGACTCTTCCAGAGTGCGCTTTCTCTTGGGAGCACGTCTGGAGACTGGCTTCTCTGCTTCCACCTTTGCTGGCATGGCCAAAGGAACATCCCCGTAGGCCCGGTAGCCACCAACCAGGCAGTATGTCTCCCCATGCCAGCCCAACTGCGTTTCTCCACACCCTCGGTAGAGGACATGGTAGTGACCAGGGGTAGGAGGAGAGACGGGAGCCACTGCTGCTGCAAAGAAAATCAGAACTGATCAGTCACTTCTGCTGTACACAGTCTCCTGCCAGAATTTCCCTCTCTCATGTCTCTCCCAGTTTCTGGCTGAAGACCTTTAATCTACTTGACATCCAAAACACAGCCTTGGCCCATCACCTCTATGAGTCCCTAGAGAAGGGACACTGGCTGCAAAAGCAATTCCTAGAGCCTACGGCTGCAGCACATGAGGAAGTCTCTTCACCGTTTCTAGGGAAAACAGTAGAACCCGAAAGTAATTGCAATCATGATCCTCTCCATCTCTCCCTTCCACAACAGAGAAAACATTTCTTGCAGTCTGTCACTTCTGAGGCTTTAATGGAAATGTCTTTCAAGGTTTGGAAAAAAATAATATAAGTTGGTTAAGAACCCCTCCCACCTTGGCAACCCCCCTTGGGCCCCATTTATACTGCCTGTTTCAACCACACTGAACTCTAGCCCTCTGATACTTCTATCTAGATTAGAACAAGGCCAAATACTGAGGCAGAGTGATCAGGAGACTCAGAACCGGGTTCTGGGTACCAAGTCTAGGCTCACATCAACCCAGCCTCCTGGGACACCATCTCCTCAGCCCTCCAGTCTCATTAGCACTTCAAAACCCCCCTTGGTTCTTCCGGTCTTCCCATCAATATGGCACCACCCTCTCCCTTAGTACTCAGCAGCTCAGGATGGGATGTGTCTGAGGGCACCGATATAGATGTCTACATGACAGCACAGAGGTGCTTGGGTTTGAAGGTGTGTTTGAAGAGTGGCCCTCTTCTTCAAACTGCTCCATTTACCATTTGCCAACAAAAATGCACTTGTCTTTTGCTAAGAGGCCAATCAGGAAAGGGTCTGAATGGAAGCATCCTGTAGCCCAAAGGGGAAGGCTACATTTAGAAAGATCAGAACCATCCTGCACACTTGTCCAGGGATGACCTTTCACTTGTCCTCAGCAGTGAGCACTGTGGGTCCCTGAAGGTGTCCCAGATCACTGGTATTACTTACAGCTGGGAAAGTGCTCAGGTGTATGTGGTGGGCAAGCCCCACAGGAACATGTGCCAGCCAGGGGAGGTTGTGTGTACACCATGAATCCTGTACAGATGCCCGGTCTCAGTGTACCTGCTGCACTGCCCTCCCAGGGAACAGAGGACAGGTTAGAGTAAATATAGAAGATCTGGTCAGACATTCTCTCTCAGACAACCAAAGAGATTGGTATCTGTTGGAGAACTGGTAGGGAAGTTTCTCTGAGGGCAGCACGTTGGCACAGTTACCCTTACCCAGTGAGGTCATATAAGGAATCTGTGACTTGAGGGGCAGGCTTCAGGAGGAGGGGCAGTTTTGTGGAGGAGAGTAGGGTGGAGGCAGAGGTACTCTGCCTGGCCCCTCACACCTGGGCCTCCCCACCCATGCCCTAGTCTAGTAGACACCCCACGTGGGGCATGCCGGTGGGCTGGCACAGCCCCAAGGGCCCCAGGAGGGCAAGAGAGACCCACATTGTGAGATTGGCTTGAGAGGCAAGATTAACGTCAGAGACAGCTAGGTTGTACGGTACTGACCCTAAGAGACAGAGATTTGTGTGGACTGGGGAATCAGGGAAGGCTACTTGGAAGTGGGCCTGAAGGACAAATGAGATTTGGACCCATGGGGAAGAGAGGGAAGACATTCCAGATTGGAAGAATAAAAGCAAAGACACACTCTCCTCGACCTTGTCCTGCCCCAAATATAAATTCATAAAACCCTCACATTTTCACAACTGAGGACTGAAGAAAACTAAGAGGTTAAGGGGCCTACCCAGTGTTACACAGGTAGTGGAGAGGTGTTCTGCTCAATGGTTAGGTTCATGTTGGGGCTCCGGATTTACAGCTGATAGGAATGTGAGGACAAGCTCATGCCATTTCAAACATTTCCAAGTGATACTGAGAGAGATGTTAAAGGTGCAAAATGAGGGTGCTGAATGACCTCACAAAGTGAGAATGGTGGGCCCATTTTCATATGAAATTCAAAACAAGTTCATGACTAAAGGACATAATACAAAATGACAACATAATCATTACACTCCCCTCTGCCCTAGAAGTCAAAATCATTATAATCCTCTCTCTCTCCACCATGAAAGGATGAGATAAAGGCTCAGCAGCAGCCCCCGTGAAACACATGGTCAACACTGTGAAGAGGTGTTACTAAGGCGATTTGGTCCGACTCAGAGAAGGAAAGAGACAACTCTGCCCTTAGCCTGATCAGGCCCACAGGAAGGAACCACATTGGGGACAGCCTTTGAGAGTGTGGCAATGAGAGAGAACCTTCTTTAGGAGGGGACTCCCTGTTGCCGACCTTGAAAAAGCAAAGAAGGGACATTCATTTACTGGGGCTGTTGCAGAGGGGATGTGCCCAGAGGTTGGGCCACCCTGCTTGAGAATCAAAGCACCTTCTAGTCCTAAACTGCTTGAATGCTGCAATCGCCAGATTTTGGGTCTGGGGCAACCCAGGTCTTCGTCCGACTCTTCCGGAGCGCGCTTTCTCTTGGGAGCACGTCTGGGGACTGGCTTCTCTGCTTCCACCTTTGCTGGCATGGCCAAAGGAACATCCCCGTAGGCCCGGTAGCCACAACCAGGCAGTATGTCTCCCCATGCCAGCCCAACTGCGTTTCTCCACACCCTCGGTAGAGGACATGGTAGTGAC
This sequence comes from Eubalaena glacialis, assembly GCF_028564815.1. Lineage (NCBI taxonomy): Eukaryota > Metazoa > Chordata > Mammalia > Artiodactyla > Balaenidae > Eubalaena > Eubalaena glacialis. Next base: position 18,941,542 of record NC_083733.1, on the reverse strand, counting down.
CAGGGGTAGGAGGAGAGACGGGAGCCACTGCTGCTGCAAAGAAAATCAGAACTGATCAGTCACTTCTGCTGCACACAGTCTCCTGCCAGAATTTCCCTCTCTCATGTCTCTCCCAGTTTCTGGCTGAAGACCTTTAATCTACTTGACATCCAAAACACAGCCTTGGCCCATCACCTCTATGAGTCCCTAGAGAAGGGACACTGGCTGCAAAAGCAATTCCTAGAGCCTACGGCTGCAGCACATGAGGAAGTCTCTTCACCGTTTCCAGGGAAAACAGTAGAACCCGAAAGTAATTGCAATCATGATCCACTCCATCTCTCCCTTCCACAACAGAGAAAACATTTCTTGCAGTCTGTCACTTCTGAGGCTTTAATGGAAATGTCTTTCAAGGTTTGGAAAAAAATAATCTAATATAAGTTGGTTAAGAACCCCTCCCACCTTGGCAACCCCCCTTGGGCCCCATTTATACTGCCTGTTTCAACCACACTGAACTCTAGCCCTCTGATACTTCTATCTAGATTAGAACAAGGCCAAATACTGAGGCAGAGTGATCAGGAGACTCAGAACCGGGTTCTGGGTACCAAGTCTAGGCTCACATCAACCCAGCCTCCTGGGACACCATCTCCTCAGCCCTCCAGTCTCATTAGCACTTCAAAACCCCCCTTGGTTCTTCCGGTCTTCCCATCAATATGGCACCACCCTCTCCCTTAGTACTCAGCAGCTCAGGATGGGATGTGTCTGAGGGCACCGATATAGATGTCTACATGACAGCACAGAGGTGCTTGGGTTTGAAGGTGTGTTTGAAGAGTGGCCCTCTTCTTCAAACTGCTCCATTTACCATTTGCCAACAAAAATGCACTTGTCTTTTGCTAAGAGGCCAATCAGGAAAGGGTCTGAATGGAAGCATCCTGTAGCCCAAAGGGGAAGGCTACATTTATAAAGATCAGAACAATCCGGCACACTTGTCCAGGGATGACCTTTCACTTCTCCTCAACAGTGAGCACTGTGGGTCCCTGAAGGTGTCCCAGGTCACTGGTATTACTTACAGCTGGGAAAGTGCTCAGGTGTATGTGGTGGGCAAGCCCCACAGGAACATGTGGCAGCCAGGGGAGTTTGTGTGTACACCATGAATCCTGTACAGATGCCCGGTCTCAGTGTACCTGCTGCACTGCCCTCCCAGGGAACAGAGGACAGGTTAGAGTAAATATAGAAGATCTAGTCAGACATTCTCTCTCAGACAAACAAAGAGATTGGTATCTGGTGGAGAACTGGTAGGGAAGTTTCTCTGAGGGCAGCACGTTGGCACAGTTACCCTTACCCAGTGAGGTCATATAAGGAATCTGTGACTTGAGGGGCAGGCTTCAGAAGGAGGGGCAGTTTTGTGGAGGAGAGTAGGGTGGAGGCAGAGGTACTCTGCCTGGCCCCTCACACCTGGGCCTCCCCACCCATGCCCTAGTCTAGTAGACACCCCACGTGGGGCGTGCCGGTGGGCTGGCACAGCCCCAGGGGCCCCAGGAGGGCAAGAGAGACCCACATTGTGAGATTGGCTTGAGAGGCAAGACTAACGTCAGAGACAGCTAGGTTGTACGGCACTGACCCTAAGAGGCAGAGATTTGTGTGGACTGGGGAATCAGGGAAGGCTCCTTGGCAGTGGGCCTGAAGGACAAGTGAGATTTGGACCCATGGGGAAGAGAGGAAAGACATTCCAGATTGGAAGAATAAAAGCAAAGACACATTCTCCTCGACCTTGTCCTGCCCCAAATATAAATTCATAGAACCCTCACATTTTCACAACTGAGGACTGAAGAAAACCAAGAGGTTAAGGGGCCTACCCAGTGTTACACAGGTAGTGGAGAGGTGTTCTGCTCAATGGTTAGGTTCATGTTGGGGCTCCGGATTTACAGCTGATAGGAATGTGAGGACAAGCTCATGCCATTTCAAACATTTCCAAGTGATACTGAGAGAGATGTTAAAGGTGCAAAATGAGGGTGCTGAATGACCACACAAAGTGGGAATGGTGGGCCCATTTTCATATGAAATTCAAAACAAGTTCATGACCAAAGGACATAATACAAAATGACAACATAATCATTACTCTCCCCTCTGCCCTAGATGTCAAAATCATTATAATCCTCTCTCTCTCCACCATGAAAGGATGAGATAAAGGCTCAGCAGCAGCCCCCGTGAAACACATGGTCAACACTGTGAAGAGGTGTGACTAAGACGATTTGGTCCGACTCAGAGAAGGAAAGAGACAACTCTGCCCTTAGCCTGATCAGGCCCACAGGAAGGAACCACATTGGGGGCAGCCTTTGAGAGTGTGGCAATGAGAGAGAACCTTCTTTAGGAGGGGACTCCCTGTTGCCGACCTTGAAAAAGCAAAGAAGGGACATTCGTTTACTGGGGCTGTTGCAGAGGGGATGTGCCCAGGAGGTAGAGACTGCTTGGACTACTGTTGTAGAGGTTGGGCCACCCTGGTTGAGAACCACAGCACCTTGTATTCCTAAACTGCTTGAATCAGCGGGTGCACGTTAGGACAGACGAAGTCAGGCCTCATTGGAGCAGACTGCCTTTGGGAGTGGTAGAAGGTAAAATGTGAAGGGGAATGCTCTGGAGGAGCTTTGTCATGGCAGGTGGGCCAGCATGAGACCATTCAGATTCTCCAAGTCTCCAGAGAATACTTGGCTGGGAGCATCCCTCTGATGTGGTGCGGGGACTCCTACCTTAACAGGACCTGGCTGGGCATCTGGGGGAGGCAGAATAAATGGTTTATTAACTTAAGAGAGCGAGAGACTCACCTGGGGGGTTCCACAAAACCACTTAAAAAGACTTGTACCTGGATTCTTGAGCCAACCCTCAGAAAACTTATCTAGATCTGGAGTAGGGCTCAGGAAGCTGCACTTTTAATAAGCTTCCTGGGCAGTCCCACCATAGTGGTCCATGGATAGAGTGACCAAATTATTGTGTATTCTCGGTTGCTTTTGGGAGTCAAAGTGGGCAATGTTAAAAACTGCAGCAGGCATACGTATAAACAGGGAATATTCAAGGCAAACAGAGGTGTATAGTTATTCTATGCATGAATCAGATTTGAGAAAAGCTAGCCTGGTGGTTAAAGAACACAACCCTTGGGACAGACAGACCAGATTCTGTCCTACTTACTTGTGTGATTTTGACCAAGTTCTTTTATCCTTCTGACTGTTTCTTCATATGGAAAAGAGCTATGGCTGTACATTTAGCACAATATTCTCTTTTGGCAAAGGTTGCTCTGGGTCCATTTGTGTTCTCTGTAACTTAATCCTTTCCGGTGTGCAAGCATTTTTAAGTTGTTTGGTGAAGTATTACATTTGACTTTCAACTGTTCATTACTTTGGGCAAAGCTTATATAATGCTGCAGAGACTAGAACCTATGCAGAGATAGTGAGAGGATGTTATAAGCTTATTCTGCCGGTTTATAAAAAAGTTTAACCTTTTCTCCTCTTCCTCCGCCTGCCACCAAGAGATGAGAAAGAAGGCAGAGCCTGGAAATGCACACCAAGCAATACTTCTGTGTCAGTTTGCCTTTTATTCCTCTGCCAGTACTTCCCAGAGAGATTTCACCAAAAGTGCCTAAGCTTGCCATGGCCATTGTTGTGAAGAAAATTTCTCTCTATTGCTAGTCACATCCCCTTTTCCTTCTCCTGGGCGCTTAATGGATGTTTGGGGGCAGGAAATAAAATTTAAACTAAAACATCAATTGAAAGAGCCTTCGTCCTAAGTGTGGTAGTTTGGAGTGTGAATCTTCTCAGTCCAGTGAATTCTGCCCCAGTGGAAGCTGTTATTAAGGGACACCCATGGAAACATCGCTTATTGTTAGAAACCATGACATAATACAGAGCCAAGATCGACTTTATTCTTCATGTGAAAGACTACAGAGAGCCATGCTCAGTAGTTCACCCTCCAGTGTTGGCCAGCAGCTTACCTTTTGAAGCCAGACAGCAGCCCGGGCCGTCAGAAGGTGACTAGGCAGCCCAGAGCACCCTACTGACAAGTGTGCTCACCCATCCAGCACAGAGGGAAAGGTCCCTGTGGTGGCATCATATATAAGCCTGCTGCAATAAGGTTTGCTGGTGCAAAGGCTCTCTCACTGAGGAGGACCCTAGTCCTGGAAGGCTTCTCCTCCGGCGAGCTGCCAGCTCAATCTTCTGAACCAGGCTCACGTCCCAGGGATGGGTCACAAAGCTGACGACGGTGCCTGGCACCTCGCTCCCCACCCGGCCCACCCTCCCTGCTCTGTGGATGTAGTCTTGCAGGGTGAGAGGGAAATCATAATTGATGACTAGCTCCACCTGGGTGCTGTCCAGGCCCCGAGAGGCGATGTCTGTGCAGAGAAGTATGTCTCGGGAGCCCTTCTGGAAGGACTGGAAGATGCCTGCCCTCATTGAGGCTGGCATCTGTCCCTGCAGTCTTAAGTGTTGGATTTTGTGGTCATCCAGAATATACCCCAGCCAGTTCACAGTGCTGGAGCAATTACAGAACACCAGAACAGTTCCTGCGGGGCCAGTCCTATATGCTCTGTCATGCTGCTTGAGGATCTGCACCAACCCAGTCACCTTCTCTGTTCCCTTCAGCCTCATGAATGTCTGTCTGACATGAGGCATGATGCAGTGGAGCTTGTCACTGGTAACGGTAGTTAGAGAGTCTAAGCTGGCAACTTTACTCAGCAGCTGGCCTACACCTTCGGGAAATGTGGCCCCCACCAGCACTAACTGAGCTTTGGGATTGAAGGGGTCTTTTAAGTCAGCTGGGCCTTCTGCTATATGGCTCCCCTCCAAGATGTAATCCACCAGTTCCAGGAAGCTTTCATCCAACAGCGTGTCTGCCTCATCCAACACCAAGAAGGACAGCTGCTCCAGGCTGATCAGTTGAGTTTTCAGGGCCTTCCACAGAGCCCCCGGAGTGGCCACTAGTATATCTGCTGGAGGTTGTTTGGACAGTTGCAGCCTGATCCTACTCATGCCATGGCCTCCCCCTAACTCCCGCACCTGGAGGCCCAAGGAGCTGCCCAAGGGCTGGGCCACGGCCCGCACCTGTTCGGCTAATTCTCGAGAAGGCACAAGAACCAGGCCTCGAGGAGCAGGGATACGACAGGGGTCCAGGCTTGGCTGGCCCAAGAGCCGTTGAAGGAGAGGTAGCATGTAGCCGAGGGTTTTGCCACTGCCCGTTTCTGCGGCGCAGAGGATGTGGCGGCCGCGAAGGAGTGGGGGAATGGTACTCGACTGCACGGTTGTGGGCCGAACAACTTCGGGAGCAGTCTCTCGTAGTGCGCTCAGAACGCGGAGCTCCAGACCCAGATCGGTGAAGCTGCCCTTGGGCGAGAGGTTCCGCAGCGCCGGAGCCTCATGTTGCGCGCGCTCGATGGAGAAATGGTCCCCGTGGGCGCGCCGATTCCTCCAGCCGCGCGAAGCGAGTGGCGCGGGCTCCCAAGGGCCCAGCGTGAGGCGTGCCGGCTGGTTCAACTCCGGTCGCCGCGCTGAGATCAGCAGCGGCCCAGGTCGCACCAGCACCCGCCGCGGGGGGCTCCGCTGCCCGCTCTGCCGCTCTTCCTGCCGCCGCTGTAGAGCCCGCGGGATGCGCACCACGGGCAGGGGCTCGTTGCGACCGCGGACCATCAGGTCCCGGCGAGGCGCCAGAAGCAACCGAGCCGCGAGCGACAACAGCCGCAGCCGCCGTGCTAGAGCCATATTCCCCTTGCTGCGGGAGAGGCGCACGACAGTGACGTCACGGGCGCGCCAAGGCCTCGCGGACGGTGGCTGGCGCGGCTCAGTAAGGCCCGCGGAATTGGCGAACTGTGTGGAAGGAGCGGGATCTGTAGAGCTCAGCAGCGGCGAGGTCTGTAGGTCCGAACAGGGGATGGTGACTCCAGGCCCCGGCCAACCTTGGGGAAGGGTGCGCGGTGGAGGCAGGACCGGGGTCCGGCGATAGGCGGCGATGGGGCCCTGGCATTTACGAAACAGGAGGGCGGAGGGCTTCTGGCGATCCGATGTCCGATCCCTGCAATGCTCTTTTGTCGCCCTCACAGCTCCTGTCATGGCTTGGCCAGTTCGGGTCTCCCCCTGTAACTTATGAGGGTGCGGCGATGTTTTCCCAGATGTGGTCCCCGTGTAAGGTCTTTTAATACAAGTATTTATTGAGAGTCTGAGTGAATGGTCAGGCCTGGGGGCCGAGACCAGGAGTCCGGAGTCGTAGATCCAGGCTCACCCTTCCCTTAGAGCTCCCCAGAGAGCTGAGGGCCCCGAGGGCAAGCTGATGGCCTTCAGCGTATCTTCTCTTCAGTCAAGAGAACTCATCTCTTGGTACTTTTCGCCTTTCTTTTCAGCTGAGGTTCATTCTCCCCTCCCTTGTCACCCTTTCCAACTTCTCATCCTGAACCCACTGCTTTCTTGGCTAGTTCACCTCCACCGGCTTTCCAGTCAGATACCTCAATTCCGTAAATAGCAGCGAGGAGGGTCCTGCTACAGGTTTGTGGCTTGTCTCACAAAGCCATGGTCAGGCAGGATATTTTACTTGAATTCAGTTGTTCAGGTTGCCAAAAAGCCTTACACTACTGGTACTTCTTGAACGGATCCCGAAAATGGGTGTCAGATCATTTCTGTAATTTCCAGTGCCTGGGGTAGGAGATAAGGTAAATGTGGATTAACCACCTAGGAGGTTCTTAACATCTGGAGAAAGAGTTTTACTTTCATCAGATACCGTTATAGAGATAAATACTATTAAATTTCAGATAGCATTTTGATACACGATAGACTTTCTGGAGAGTTACCTGTTAAGCCAGCAGAGGAGAGAGTTTTGAGTACTCACGGGTGAACAGAGTCATTGGCTAGAGCAGTGGCTCTTGAGTGAGGGTGATTTTGCCCTCACCCTTCCCCCAGGACGTTTGACAATGGCTGGAGACATTTTTCTTTGTCACATCCGGGGGGGGGGGGTGCTGCAGGCATCTAGGGGGTAGAGGCCAGGATGCTACTACATATCGTACAAGGCATAGGACAGCCCTCCCCACCACCCCAAAAGAATTATCTGTCAATAGTGTGCTGTGGAGAAACCTTGGATAGAGGCTGAGGACTGAAGAGAGGCTGAGGTTGTCACATGTACTCTCACTTCAGGTAGTCAGTCACATTTGCCAGACTCTTGTGTGGCCCTGCCCCTTTCCCAGAATCTGTAGCAGCCACACTGATGCCATTGCTTGTCATGTCCTTGGGATGAGAAAACCTTGGGGGCTCCTGAAAGTCATAAACACAGGAAGGAGTGATTTAGGAGGGTGACGTGGGAGAAGAGAACTTTAGGAAGAACAAAACTGTCCTCATGTGTTTGGGAAATGTGCCAGATGGAAAAGAGATGAGGTGTGCCATGGGGTGTACCATTCCAGAAGGCAGACTGGGACTGATGCGTGACAGGGAGTCAGATTCTGAATTTGATATAGACTGCTGTAGCAACTAGAAATGCCTAGATCTGTCTAGAGAGTGCTGGGTTTTCTGTCACTGCAGAGTTCATGTATAGGCTGATGACCACTGATTGGTGATATGATAGAGGGGAGTTGATATAAAGGCTGCTCTAAGATATTGTGATTCTACACTACTTTTACGATTCTTTCCCAGAACTCGGAGCTCCTTGTTCGTTAGCTGAAGAGCTCCTTGGATGTCTGCTCTGACATGTTTCATCCATTTACATGTGCCACTCATTTTTCAGGTACAAAACAAAGAATCGCTTTGCACAAAGCCAGAAGGGATACATTGAAAGAATTATCAGAAAAGAATAATACATAGGTATGTATTTGCATTGACTTTCTCCAAATATTTGAGACAGGGTAGCTGGTTAGTGGCTGCTTTCTCATGCTCGAGCCCTTACAATGTGATCACCTCAGAATGTCATAGGGATTGGAGCCTGTCTGAGCCTGTCTGTCTCTGCCCATGGCCCCTAGTTTCTTCTTGTCATTGCTTTAGATACTGTGTAAGGCCCTTCTCTTTTCCTCCTGCTCACAGCAGACATTGAGTAACCTCTAGTTATTACTGAGATGCATATTTCACAGTATAGTACTTTAGAAATGAGAAAGGTTTACTTATTGTGGAAACAAATGTAGGCTCCTGGGAGTGTTAGTGTCACTTGGTAATGTTTTTCCCAGGGCTGCCATGGTAACTGACGTTGCCTGGTTACTCCCTAAGTTTTGAAAAGAATTCTTCCTTGGATCTCAGGTGATAGTGGTACATTCCTTCATTCATTTATTCATTCAGTAAATATTTTCTGAGCACCATGTATGTGCCAGGTACTTTTCATATGGACAGTGGACAAAACAGACAAAATTCCTGCCCTGGTGAACTGTATAGTCTGATTTAATTGGCTTGGGGTGAGGCCTGGCCATTGGTAGTTTTTAAAATCTCTCCAGATGATTCTAATGTACAGCTAGATTTGAGAATCACAGTTGTAAATGAAGCACTTTGGGAATTGCAAAGGCATTGCAGAAGTAAAAAGTGGCTGTTGGTATTCCTTCACTATTCCTGCATTTTCCTGCCTGCATCAGGACTGTTGTACAAGTGCTGATCATTTTCTTTTCAGCCCTTTTCGCTGTTTGCCTAGACCCTTTATCCCTCTTTCTAACCTAACACCCTACCTCCTTCTTGTCTTTCAATCTCCAGTCCATCATCTGTTTGGGATTTATCCTAAACTTGGTGGGAAGCCATTGCAGGGTATAAACAGAGAAGTGGTGTTAGCAGAGATGCCTTTTTCAGACACCATACTGGCTATTGTAAGAGAACAGATAGGAGGGGGCAGGAGTAGATTTGGGGAGACTCATTAGGAGACTGGCTTTGTGCACAGTGGTGGCCTTGGAGATGGAGTAAAGCAGGCAGGTTAGAGTCATATTTGGAAGGTTAGTGATGGCTTGGAGGTGACTAGGAGTTAGTGATGAATTGGATGTGGGGATTGTGGGTTAAGGATGTGTAATTGGGTAAATGGAGGTGCTACTTACTGAAATGGGAAAAATTTTCTCCCCACATATTGGCCTGATAAACACCTTCTCACCCTTTAGACCTTGAATCAGAGATTCTTTCTTTTTTTATTTTATTATATTTTATTTTATTTGGGCTGCGATGCCAGCTTGCAGGATCTTAGTTCCCCAACCAGGGACTGAACCCAGGCCCCCTGAACTGGAGGCACAGGGTCCGAACCACTGGACCACCGGGGAATTCCCAGCAGAGATTTTTTTCTTTCTTTTCTTTCTTTTTTTAATACAAGTTTTAATTAATTGATCAATTAATTAATTTATTTATTTTTGGTTGCGTTGGGTCTTCGTTGCCGCGCGTGGGCTTTCTGTAGTTGCGGCGAGCAGGGACTACTCTTCGTTGCGGTGCACGGGCTTCTCACTGCAGTGGCTTCTCTTGTCGCGGAGCACGGGCTCTATGCGCGCGGGCTTCAGAAGTTGTGGCGCACGGGCTTAGTTGCTCCGCGGCATGTGGGATCTTCCCGGACCAGGGAGCAAACCCGTGTCCCCTGCATTGGCAGGCGGATTCTTGTTTTGTTTAAACATCTTTATTGGAGTATAATTGCTTTACAATGGTGTGTTAGTTTCTGCTGTATAACAAAGTGAATCAGCTATATGCATACGTATATCCCCATATCCCCTCCCTCTTGCGTCTCCCTCCCACCCTCCTGATCCCACTCCTCTAGGTGGTCGCAAGGCACTGAGCTGATCTCCCTGCGCTATGCAGCTGCTTCCCACTAGCTAGCTATTTTACATTTGGTATTGTATATATGTCAATGCTACTCTCTTACTTCGTCCCAGCTTACCCTTCCCCCTCCCCATGTCCTCAAGTCCATTCTCTACGTCTGCGTCTTTATTCCTGCCCTGCCCCTAGGTTCATCAGAACCATTTTATTTTTTTAGATTCCATATATATGTGTTAGCATGCGGTATTTGTTTTTCTCTTTCTGACTTACTTCACTCTGTGTGACAGACTCTAGGTCTATCCACCTCACTACAAATAACTCAGTTTCGTTTCTTTTTATGGCTGAGTAATATTCCATTGTATATATGTGCCACATCTTCTTTATCTATTCGTCTGTCGATGGACACTTAGGTTGCTTCCATGTCCTGGCTATTGTAAACAGTGCTGGCAGGTGGATTCTGAACCACTGCGCCACCAGGGAAGTCCCCAGAGGTTATTTCTTAAGGGAGGCCCTCCTCAACCGCCATCAGTCTCTTCCCTGCTGACATAGACTCCCACAGCCTTACGTAACTGCTCCTTCATAGCACCATACACAGTTTTAATTTCACACATATTTGTAAGTTCCCTTTCTATAACCCTCTGTTCTATTGAACCTTTCCCTCCTGCCTCATCATTTTATCTCTAGTGCCTACCAGTGCTTGGCATATCTTAGGGGCTCAGTAAGCATCTGTTGAATAAATAATTGGAGACAGAGGACAAGGCTTAGGAGGGAAGATCAAGGCTTTGTTTTCTACATGTTGAGTAGAAGATGCCCTTAAGACATCCGAGTGGGGCTGTGTTTCGAGCAGTTGGTGTGAGGTTGGGATGCCTTTGGAGATGATCATGGCCAATATTTTAAACCATGGGAGTGAATAAATTTGTGAGGGAGGATGTGTGAAATTAGAAGGGAAGAGGGCCCACGACTAAGGAGCAACCTCAACATGTGAGGGGAGGAGGTGAAACCAGCAAAAGAGACTGAAAAGCAGGGGTAGAGAGGAAAACTGGGAGAGTGTGCGGTCGACGAACCCAGGGAGGAGAGAGATCAAGGAAGAGGGGAGGCTCAACCATGCCATGTGCTGCTAGCAAAACAAGATTGAGGACAGGCCAGTGTCTCATAGATTGAGCAACTTCGAGGTAATTGGTGACTTTAATCAGAGCAGTTTTGGGAGAGTGGCAGAGGGGGAGGCCAGGCCGGCGTAGGCTGAGGAGTAAAAAGTTAGTACCTCTGAGAAGAGCATCCTTGGCAAGCTTTGTAGTTTTTAGAGGGGACCATGTTTGCTTAGAATAAATAAGTTAACAGTTATCTCTGGGACATGGGATTTTGATTTTCTTCGTTTTACTCCTGTTGCTCTACCTTCAAAATATTTTTAGAATGTGACCACTTCTCACCACCTCCCCTACTATCTCTCCGTCCTGAGCCACCATCATCTCTGACATCGGTGACTGAAGAGCGTTCTAACTGATCTGCCTGTGTCTACCGTGGCCCCCACAGTCTGTTTTTCATACAGCAGTCACCGTGATCATGGGGAATGTGATCAGTCATGCCACTCCTCTCCTTAAAACCCTTCACTGGCTCCTATCGTGAAGAGCTAACAAAGCCCGCAGAGCGTCCTACAGGGCCATTCGGGGTCTGACCACTGTGTCCTATCTGCTTACTGCTCTCCATCCATTGTGTATCTGACTTCCATTACTCTCTTCTCCTTTCTGTGCCGCAACCACAGTGGGCTCCTTACTGTTCTTCTAACACACCAGACAAGCTCCTGCCCCAGGGTCTTTGCACTGGCCCTTTCCCCTCCTGTGCACTCTTCCACTAGATACCAACTTGGCTAACTCAAATCTCTGCTCAGATGTCATCTTCTCATTGAAGCTTATCTGGGCTTCTCTATTTAACATTTTAACCTATGGGGATGAGGTGGGGGGGAAATGGGTGAAGGTGGTCAGAGGATACAAACTTCCAGTTACAAGACCAATACATTCTGGGATGTAATGTACAGCATGGCAACTATGGTTAACAATACTGTATTGTATCTTTTTTCTTTTTAAATTTTATTTATGTATTTATTTGTTTATTTTTGGCTGTGTTGGGTCTTCGTTGCTGCACGTGGGCTTTCTCTAGTTGCGGTGAGCGGGGGCTCCTCTTCGTTGCGGCGCGCAGGCTTCTCATTGTGGTGGCTTCTCTTGTTGCGGAGCACCGGCTCTAGGCGCGCGGGCTTCAGTAGTTGCGGCACGTGGGCTCAGTAGTTGTGGCACGTGGGCTCTAGAGCGCAGGCTCAGTAGTTGTGGCGCACGGGCTTAGTTGCTCCGCGGCATGTTGGATCTTTCCGGACTAGGGCTCGAACCCGTGTCCCCTGCATTGGCAGGTGGATTCTTAACCACTGCGCCACCAGGGAAGCCCTACGTCTCATTATTAACTCAATGTATTAACTCAATCTTGGCTATAATTAGTGCAGTTGCTATTATCATTAATGAACTGGGGGAAGATGGGGTGGTTGTCTAAGTAGCCTGAACCGATTAGAGAGGAAGTCCCTGAGGAACAGGGGAGGAGGTGTGCCCACATCCAGAGCAGTCTAGCCATTGGAGGTCCATGGCCCATTAAGTAGCCTGAGATTCTGGGCTCTGTGCAAATAGGTACAAAGATCATTTGTGATCTAGGCATGTTCTCTTCTTGGGCATCTGAACCAGAATTCCCTGAAAGATCCCCAGGTGGTACTCAGTGGGTCAGGATGTGGATTGAGGTGAGCTACACAGAGGGAACCGAGTAAGGTCCACCCTCCCGCAGCCAGAGCCACCCACTGTCTTCTTCCAGTGCTGAGCCAAGCCACCTGGGTTTCCTCAGGCCACTGCCAACAGGTCTTCCTTGAGTATCCGGTGTCTAAACTGCAGGGTCCCCCACCAAACCCCAGTATTGGGAGCCTGCACCACAGACCCCACCACGGAGAAGGACACTCGTGCTGATTCCATTTCTAAAACATTTATTTTCAGGAAATGTTTGTGCTCGCATGCAAGGAAACTTTGTGGGGTATCTGTGGCTGCCAAAGTGACATCTGGCAGGATTAACTGGATCACCAGAGCCAAACAATGAGGACTGGGAAGCAGCAATAACTGTGAGGCCTGGGCCCATGTGGGGGCAAGATTTTGAGAATGACCACTTAGGTGACAAAATGGGATTCCCACGAACCGCAGCTCTGGTTAGTTTCTGGTCTGGAGCCAGATCCTCTCTCTGATGCAGACGTGGGAGGACGGAGCGGCAAGAGCTGCCCAGCTGCTCATCTGGAAACTCATCCTCCAAGGGACTCTGTCCCTCGTTCTCCTCCCGTACCTGGAGGCGGCAGTCAGCGGGCAGCACCTCTCACAGCACCCCCACGTACACCTGCTCAGACCACCTGCTCAGAGCTACTCTTTTGCCCAGCCCAGCATACCTGTTCCACCTGTCTGAAGACCCGCCGCACGTTTCCTCGAAGCACACCCCAGAGCTCTTCCTCACTCTAGCCATGCCTCAGTAACTCCTCTATCAGTACCGGGTATATGGACACGTCCTCCAGCCCCTGTGGGAACCTGTGTGGCCGCCAGCCAGCCAGCTATTGGGCCTCAGACCTGTTCCCTGGTCCTGAGTCAGAACCAAAGCCCTATGTGTCCACGGTCCACTGAACCCCAGCCCTGGTCAGATATGGAAAATGGAGACTTGGAGAGAGTAAATGATTCACTCCTGCTCTTCATCCTTCAGGGGAAGGCCCCAAAAGCGCCTCGACTATTCGTCAAAAGTCATTGAATTGTACTGTTGAGATCTATGCCTTTCACTGAATGCAATTTTTGTCTCCATTCATAAAGAGAAGAAAAGCTTTTTAAGAACTGGGTTGACCCCCCTGCATGCACAGACCCAGCTGCAGGCAGAGAAGATGGTCAGCCCAGCCCAGACCTTGCTAAGAGTCTGCTCAGAGGCCGTGGGTCTGCTGGCACTGGATGGGCGCAGATGCTGGGCAGATGAGCTCTGTGTGGTGTTTTAGACAAATATGATGACCTAGAGTAGGGCCAAACAGACAGGAGAGCCCAGGAAGCAGACCCTGGGAGAGGGGAGATACCAGTTGGGCCAGCACACCTGAGGCTATGGTCAAGGCCATGAGGACCACAGTGTGGTGGGCACGGTGGCTGTGAAAGCCCCACTGCTGCCCAGCCAACCGAGACAAGCCACGGGGAAGCACTCACCGGCCAGCCCCGTCATAATCTCCGCCAATCCCGACGAACTTGCATCCAATGACTGCCCTGATGTGGTCGAAGTGATCTGAAGAATGGGAAGTCAGCAGTGTGGGGCTTCCAGGGCAGGGGTGGGGGTGATGACTGGCCTCTGTTGATTCCCCTTTTTGCAGCCTGTAGGCCAAACAGGCCAGTTCCTTCATGGCCTGGCACCGAGAGTACCAACTAGAGGGCCCTGAGGTTTGATGTGAAGTGATCCCAGCTGGCTCTAAACTGGACTTCAGATTTGGAGTGGACCCCAGAGCCCCCTGTTTGGGCCATTTCCCACCCAAGATTCACCCTGCCTCCCAGTCTCCTTGAGAACCTGTGGGGGCTCCTTTCCCCGGGTGTGGAGGATGAGAGAGGAACAAGAGTACAACTGATGAAGACCCCAGAGACCTAAGGAGCTGTCCAGTCCCTTGGCCAGAGGTAGGGGCAGTGCGCTTTAGGAGCCCCCGCAGAGGCACAGATGGGCAGCACCCGGGCTCTGTGTCTGACAGCCTCCCTGATACCCATCAGTATCGCAGTTTTGATTTCGTGGCTCCAGTTCCACATGGCACCAAGGTGCTGTGTACCGTCCATTACTGGGTTTTTGGGAGCTGTACCTATTGCCAACAGGTGGGTCAAACCACTGGGGCTCTTCTGAAGTCCTCCCCAAATTTGGACCCAGCTTCAGCTCCAAATCAGAGTTTTCAGAGAGCCCAGGGTGAGGCTCACCTGCCACGGTAGGCACGTTGGCTAACGGGTTGCACTGCAGCACCCGCACGGACAAGGACACCATCACGATGCCACCGTTCTTCTTCTGCAGGGGCGGACCGGTGGACAGTCAGCTTGGCCCCCAGCACAGCCACCTGCCTGTTCACTCTCTCGGCCCCTGTGAGGAAGGTGTTGAGGTCAGAGTCGTCTCCTCTCTGGGTTTGTGTGAATGGAGGAGCCGCAGCCCTGGTCTGGGTGGTGTCTTGGCCCTGGGTCTCCGGGTTTGGAGGAGTATCTTACCACCTAGACCCCCACCTAGGGCTCAAGAGTTCAGGGGCTGTGGACCGTGGGTTTTGGGGGCAGAAGATATTTAACCTGGGGTTTGAGGAAATTGAGGGAGAAGAGGCTCAGGTTCAAGGGCTCCTGGTTTGAACCTCTTGCTTTAGGTTTGAGGGCCAGGGCAGTCTCTCACCAGAAGCTGCAGGATATCATCAGGAACATTCCGAGTGTTCTTGCACACACCCCGGGCAGCTGAGTGGGAGAAGATGACAGGTGCCTGTGACACGTCTAGGGCTCGCCGTGCCACAGCATCGAGACATGGGACAAGTCCACCATCATGCCCAGGCGGTTCATTTCTGCCACCACCTTCTGCAGGGACAGGATGGGGAGAGGGCATCAGGGCTGCATTTATCCTGTGTGCATTTATCTGTAGGGAACAGGCGGGGCTGTACATTCATGTGGGGCAGGGTATGGAACCCGGGTCCTTACCTCGCCAAAGCCGGTCAGCCGACTGACATTGCTGTAGAAGGGGTGGATACCCTTTGCTGAGCTCTGTGCCCTGCAGGATGGCCAGGAGGCAGTCTGACTGGTGGCCATGACTTGGCTACAAGAGCCTAGAAAGAGGTTCTGTCGAACCGTCTACACCTGCAACTCCCTGGTGCAAGAGGAGGGACCCAAACTGGGCTGTGCCTGGCAGTAGGAGGGCCCTTCTGGGGATTCAGTCTTGTTCTGCAAACCTCCATTCCCCTCCCCACCCCAGGTTCAGGGCCGGATCCCAGGGGTAAACTTGCTTTGGGCCCCAGCGTGATCTTGGGCAGATCCCTGCCTCACTAGGCCCTTACCACCTGCACTGCTCTCACCAGGGCGTGTTGCAGGTGTGGGTGAGTGTCACGTAGCGCACACCCAGCGCATAGAAGGTACGCAAGATGGAGAGGCTACTGTCCAGTGAGTGGCCGCCCTCCACACCAATGAGGCAAGCCAACTTCCGGGTATTGTTGAGAGCTGGGGGCAGGTAGGTCAGATGATCATTTTCAGAGGCAGGGGTAGCTTACTGAAGTCCCTAACACCTACCACCACCAGTCTGTTAACCTTTTTTTTTTTTTTTTTTGGCCGTGCCGCGCAGCATGAGGGCTCTTAGTTCCCCCACCGGGGATCA
This sequence comes from Eubalaena glacialis, assembly GCF_028564815.1. NCBI lineage: Eukaryota > Metazoa > Chordata > Mammalia > Artiodactyla > Balaenidae > Eubalaena > Eubalaena glacialis. Next base: position 18,925,448 of record NC_083733.1, on the reverse strand, counting down.
AACCCGAGCGCCCTGCAGTGGAAGCGTGGAGTCTTAACCTCTGGACTACCAGGGAAGTCCCCTGTCTACCTTTAACTGAGGTCACAAGCTCCAGCTCAGAATAGGAGGCACACATGAGGCGGATGAGGTCAATTTGCTCCAGGGGGAGGCGCACAGCATCCCGTTCGTGGGTCTGGCATGGGACGTAGGCTGACCAGAACTGAGGGAAGGCCAGGGCTTAGTTTGGGCTTTGGAACTCCTTGGGCTTCTCATAGCCTCCTCAGCTGGCACAGCACTCACTGTGCCCAGAAGTCACATGTAATGCGTTGCTTTTTCTGTGGTACTTGGATGCCTGTCAGGTTGGGTCACTGTGACCCCTGTAGCCCCCAGCATCCATGGCATGGCACTTGCTAGGTCACTATGGTAACTTAGTTCCAATGTGACTAACCTGTGGTCTCTGAGGCCCCCAAACTGCCCCACATTCCCCAGCAGCCATGGTGGCACCTTGTGTGTCCCTTTGGTACCTGGGCACCCACGAGACCGTCTTTCAGCCTGTCCAAGCTGGTCTGGCCATGGCTAAAATTGCACAGATTAACATCCTGTAGCCCATTGTGGTAAAACTGCCTCAGGACCAGGGGCATGTCGTTGTGGCTGGAGGGAGGTCAAGGCAAATGGGTGGGCTCCTTAGGTTTTGGGATCAGGCAGGACACATTGCCTGGCCTGGGCCAGCCTGGGGGTCCCCCACCTCACACTGTCACACAGACTATACTAGGAGCAGCTGAGGCCTGGGCTGAGGGGTTCCCACCAGGGAGGGGATGACAGAGAAGGGGAAGGGCATCCATAGATGATGGAGAGGACATCCAGGGGTGGTGTGAGGGAGCCTCCCCACTAGCTCTGCATGCTCCGGACCTCCTCCCCTGCCCAGGGCCAGGCTAGGCCCCCACCGGCCCCCACCAGCCCGCACACACTGCAGCCACCCGTCCACAAGCGGAAAGTCCCGCATCAGGGCCCGCGTGCGCTCCCGCGGACTTGGGGTGCTGGAGGTGCCCGGCGTGGTCTGGACGCGGGTTACCGGCCGCAGCAGCAGACACAGCAGGAGCAGCAGACACAGCAGAGGTCACTGGCTGAGTGCGCGGGGACCTTCGAGGCCCCCGGGCCGCAAGCTGCGCAGGGCCAGGCAGGTGGGCAGAGGCGGGTCTGAGAGGGGCGGGCGATGGGGTTCTGCCCGTCGACACAGGCCACCCAGCGGCGCGGCCTCGCGAGGGGGGCGGGGTGAGAGAGGGGATACAGAGTCACAGGACCCTGCGACCCGTGTGCGGAGAGCCGCGATCCGCGAAGCCCGGCGGCCACAGGGCGGCACTGCCCTCCCGCCCGCTGCTCAGAGGCAGCTCCCGCGGGCTAAGCTGGCCTCTGCTGAGAGCCCGCTCGCCTCCCATCGCGGCTTCCCTCCGCCCCTGCCCCTCTTCCCACTCCCACTGCTCCGAGGGGGCGCCCTAGGTTGCTCTCCCCTGCCTCTAACCTTCCTGTCCAAGCTGGGGTGCTTCTCTCAGAGGGCCACCTTCAGCCCGAGGCCTCCCGGGAGCACACCTCGTCCCCATCTGCCTGCAGCCAGCCCCGCCCACTCCGAGGGCTGCGTGCGAGTGTCTGTGCGGCCACAAGTGCTCTGGGCTCCCGGTTTCCTGGTACTGGGCCATGTGGGCTGGTGTGGGGGAAGAGAGAGTTTCTGGAAATGGGGGGTAACCTTGTGAGCTCTGGATTCAGGAAGGGGCCCTCTGCCCCCGACCTTCTCTCTCCACCTACTTGATTCCCCAACCTGCATGACCATTCTCTGGGGACTTCAACCAGCACCTGGGAACTATCAGGAACCTCCCCCACTTCTGTCAGCCAGCCTCAGGAAAGAGCGCCCTCAGGAGTTGCTACACCTCCCCAGGACCTGAATAGAGGGACTTTTGGGATGTGAACTGAACAACCTTCTGGGGAGAGTCAACGACCCTTTTACTCAACAGAGCAGGAACCCAGTCAGTAGGCTATTTGAGTGGAAGGAAATGAAGTCATTTCCATGGCAGCAGAGCCCCCATCGCAGCAACCTTCCTCCCAGAGCTGCTGGCTGACCTTCTGGCCAGGATCCCTCCTACCTCAGCGTGGAAGGCCCGGCCTCGTGGAGAAGTATAGGTTCTGAGGAAAGACCTGGCACCTGGGTTCTGCGGCTACACTTGCCTTATCTCGTGGCCCTTGTGGCTCTAGCTTTCCCAGAAACCTCAAGGGCTAAGTGCCTGTGCTTGCTCAGAGGCCGCAGGCCATTCCCCATTTCCAGCCTCAGGCCCTCCCCCTAGCTGCCTCCTTTGGGGACCCCCTCCCCCCAACACACACACATACACACACGCGCACACACACACACACACACACACATAGAGGGGATGTGCCTTCTCACAGAAGCTCAACCACAGATGCTTTAGGGACTGTGCCCAAACTCCTTCATCCCCAGCCTCTCAAGTTTTTGCTCTGATCCCTGGCACCCCCTGGAGCTGTTCCACCTTTGGAACCTTTCCTGGGTAGCAGGAGTGCCTAGCACAGGGGTAGTGACCTAAGTCTGAGCACTGGCGACCCTAGAAATCTGTTACAGAAAAACATTTTATTGAGCAGGAAGGGACCCCACTGGGGACAGAAAGGGCTGGGAATAAAGGAGCATGTGAACCTCGGGGCAGGGTGCGTGCTGCTTGACTCTCCATCCTGTTCTTGCTTCAGGGAGCAGGTCTTCCTGGGTCCCTCTATCCTGCCTCCTGAGACCCCAGGCAGGAGGCTCTTTGGGAAGCCACAGATTGCTGCTTTCAGTTTCAAAAAACCCAGCTCCCCCCTGGTTTGTGGTGGTGGCCGCTGACAATGGCTCAGGGCAGGAGCCCATGTGGTAGACTGCTAAGGCTTCTCTGCACCCTGTCTCTGCTCCTGCATCCTCCTCGGCTCGGCCCCTGAGGATTGAGCGGAGGAACATCACGTTTTCTTCCAGGCCAGCTTCAGCCCTGGGATGTTCAGGGCAGACTCTCATTTCAAACCTCAGTTTCTGAGGCTCCTTGCTTATGGCCATTTAGTGTGGAAGGAGGCTCCTGGCTGAGGAAGGCTCAAACAGAACGACGTAGGTTCTAATCTGTGGCAGTTGGCAGTTGGGGGACGGGGTGGGTCACTGCAGGAAGAGGCATTCGCTGCCTTAGGCAGTTAAACCGTTGCCCTCTCTTCAGAATGGCTCAGCCAGCAAGATTCTGTGGGGTCCACCTCCTGGCACCATGCTGCAATCGCCGGATTTTGGGTCTGGGGCAACCCAGGTCTTCGTCCGACTCTTCCAGAGCGCGCTTTCTCTTGGGAGCACGTCTGGGGACTGGCTTCTCTGCTTCCACCTTTGCTGGCGTGGCCAAAGGAACATCCCCGTAGGCCCGGTAGCCACCAACCAGGCAGTATGTCTCCCCATGCCAGCCCAACTGCGTTTCTCCACACCCTCGGTAGAGGACATGGTAGTGACCAGGGGTAGGAGGAGAGACGGGAGCCACTGCTGCTGCAAAGAAAATCAGAACTGATCAGTCACTTCTGCTGTACACAGTCTCCTGCCAGAATTTCCCTCTCTCATGTCTCTCCCAGTTTCTGGCTGAAGACCTTTAATCTACTTGACATCCAAAACACAGCCTTGGCCCATCACCTCTATGAGTCCCTAGAGAAGGGACACTGGCTGCAAAAGCAATTCCTAGAGCCTACGGCCGCAGTACATGAGGAAGTCTCTTCACCGTTTCCAGGGAAAACAGTAGAACCTGAAAGTAGTTGCAATCATGATCCTCTCCATCTCTCCCTTCCACAACAGAGAAAACATTTCTTGCACTCTGTCACTTTTGAGGCTTTAATGGAAATGTCTTTCAAGTTTTGGATAAAAATAATCTAATATAAGTTGGTTAAGAACCCCTCCCACCTTGGCAACCCCTCTTGGGCCCCATTTATACTGCCTGCTTCAACCACACTGAACTCTAGCCCTCTGATACTTTTATCTAGATTAGAACAAGGCCAAATACTGAGGCAGAGTGATCAGGAGACTCAGAACCGGGTTCTGGGTACCAAGTCTAGGCTCACATCAACCCAGCCTCCTGGGACACCATCTCCTCAGCCCTCCAGTCTCATTAGCACTTCAACACCCCCCTTGGTTCTTCCGGTCTTCCCATCAATATGGCACCACCCTCTCCCTTAGTACTCAGCAGCTCAGGATGGGATGTGTCTGAGGGCACCGATATAGATGTCTACATGAGAGCACAGAGGTGCCTGGGTTTGAAGGTGTGTTTGAAGAGTGGCCCTCTTCTTCAAACTGCTCCATTTACCATTTGCCAACAAAAATGCACTTGTCTTTTGCTAAGAGGCCAATCAGGAAAGGGTCTGAATGGAAGCATCCTGTAGCCCAAAGGGGAAGGCTACATTTAGAAAGATCAGAACCATCCTGCACACTTGTCCAGGGATGACCTTTCACTTGTCCTCAACAGTGAGCACTGTGGGTCCCTGAAGGTGTCCCAGGTCACTGGTATTACTTACAGCTGGGAAAGTGCTCAGGTGTATGTGGTGGGCAAGCCCCACAGGAACATGTGGCAGCCAGGGGAGTTTGTGTGTACACCATGAATCCTGTACAGATGCCCGGTCTCAGTGTACCTGCTGCACTGCCCTCCCAGGGAACAGAGGACAGGTTAGAGTAAATATAGAAGATCTGGTCAGACATTCTCTCTCAGACAACCAAAGAGATTGGTATCTGTTGGAGAACTGGCAGGGAAGTTTCTCTGAGGGCAGCACGTTGGCCTAGTTACCCTTACCCAGTGAGGTCATATAAGGAACTTGTGACTTGAGAGGCAGGCTTTAGGAGGAGGGGCAGTTTTGTGGAGGAGAGTAGGGTGGAGGCAGAGGTACTCTGCCTGGCCCCTCACACCTGGGCCTCCCCACCCATGCCCTAGTCTAGTAGACACCCCACGTGGGGCGTGCCGGTGGGCTGGCACAGCCCCAGGGGCCCCAGGAGGGCAAGAGAGACCCACATTCTGAGATTGGCTTGAGAGGCAAGACTAACGTCAGAGACAGCTAGGTTGTATGGCACTGACCCTAAGAGGCAGAGATTTGTGTGGACTGGGGAATCAGGGAAGGCTCCTTGGCTGTGGGCCTGAAGGACAAGTGAGATTTGGACCCATGGGGAACAGAGGGAAGACATTCCAGATTGGAAGAATAAAAGCAAAGACACACTCTCCTCGACCTTGTCCTGCCCCAAATATAAATTCATAGAACCCTCACATTTTCACAACTGAGGACTGAGGAAAACCAAGAGGTTAAGGGGCCTACCCAGTGTTACACAGGTAGAGGAGAGGTGTTCTGCTCAATGGTTAGGTTCATGTTGGGGCTCCGGATTTACAGCTGATAGGAATGTGAGGACAAGCTCATGCCATTTCAAACATTTCCAAGTGATACTTAGAGAGATGTTAAAGGTGCAAAATGAGGGTGCTGAATGACCTCACAAAGTGAGAATGGTGGGCCCATTTTCATATGAAATTCAAAACAAGTTCATGACCAAAGGACATAATACAAAATGACAACATAATCATTACACTCCCCTCTGCCCTAGAAGTAAAAATTATAATCCTCTCTCTCTCCACCATGAAAGGTTGAGATAAAGGCTCAGCAGCAGCCCCCGTGAAACACATGGTCAACACTGTGAAGAGGTGTCACTAAGACGATTTGGTCCGACTCAGAGAAGGAAAGAGACAACTCAGCCCTTAGCCTGATCAGGCCCACAGGAAGGAACCACATTGGGGACAGCCTTTGAGAGTGTGGCAATGAGAGAGAACCTTCTTTAGGAGGGGACTCCCTGTTGCTGACCTTGAAAAAGCAAAGAAGGGACATTCGTTTACTGGGGCTGTTGCAGAGGGGATGTGCCCAGAGGTTGGGCCACCCTGCTTGAGAATCAAAGCACCTTCTAGTCCTAAACTGCTTGAATGCTGCAATCGCCAGATTTTGGGTCTGGGGCAACCCAGGTCTTCGTCCGACTCTTCCGGAGCGCGCTTTCTCTTGGGTGCACGTCTGGGGACTGGCTTCTCTGTTTCCACCTTTTCTGGCGTGGCCAAAGGAACATCCCCGTTGGCCCGGTAGCCACCAACCAGGCAGTATGTCTTCCCATGCCAGCCCAACTGCGTTTCTCCACACCCTCGGTAGAGGACATGGTAGTGACCAGGGGTAGGAGGAGAGACGGGAGCCACTGCTGCTGCAAAGAAAATCAGAACTGATCAGTCACTTCTGCTGTACACAGTCTCCTGCCAGAATTTCCCTCTCTCATGTCTCTCCCAGTTTCTGGCTGAAGACCTTTAATCTACTTGACATCCAAAACACAGCCTTGGCCCATCACCTCTATGAGTCCCTAGAGAAGGGACACTGGCTGCAAAAGCAATTCCTAGAGCCTACGGCTGCAGCACATGAGGAAGTCTCTTCACCGTTTCCAGGGAAAACAGTAGAACCCGAAAGTAATTGCAATCATGATCCTCTCCATCTCTCCCTTCCACAACAGAGAAAACATTTCTTGCACTCTGTCACTTTTGAGGCTTTAATGGAAATGTCTTTCAAGTTTTGGATAAAAATAATCTAATATAAGTTGGTTAAGAACCCCTCCCACCTTGGCAACCCCTCTTGGGCCCCATTTATACTGCCTGTTTCAACCACACTGAACTCTAGCCCTCTGATACTTTTATCTAGATTAGAACAAGGCCAAATACTCAGGCAGAGTGATCAGGAGACTCAGAGCCGCGTTCTGGGTACCAGTCTAGGATCACATAAACCCAGCCTCCTGGGACACCATCTCCTCAGCCCTCCAGTCTCATTAGCACTTCAACACCCCCCTTGGTTCCTCCGGTCTTCCCATCAATATGACACCACCCTCTCCCCTAGTACTCAGCAGCTCAGGATGGGATGTGTCTGAGGGCACCGATATAGATGTCTACATGACAGCACAGAGGTGCCTGGGTTTGCAGGTGTGTTTCAAGAGTGGCCCTCTTCCTCAAACTTCTCCATTTACTATTTGCCAACAAAAATGCACTTGTCTTTTGCTAAGAGGCCAATCAGAAAGGGTCTGAATGGAAGCATCCTGTAGGCCAAAGGGGAAGGCTACATTTCTAAAGATCAGAACCATCCTGCACACTTGTCCAGGGATGACCTTTCACTTGTCCTCAGCAGTGAGCACTGTGGGTCCCTGAAGGTGTCCCAGGTCACTGGTATTACTTACAGCTGGGAAAGTGCTCAGGTGTATGTGGTGGGCAAGCCCCACAGGAACATGTGCCAGCCAGGGGAGGTTGTGTGTACACCATGCCTCTTGTAGAGATGCCCCGTCTTGGTGTACCTGCCGCACTGCCCACCCATGGAACAGAGCACATGTTAGAGTAAATATAGAGGATCCGGTCACACATTCTCTTTCAGACAACCAAAGATATTGGTAACTGGTGGAGAACTGGCAGGGAAGTTTCTCTGAGGGCAGCACGTTGGCACAGTTACCCTGCCATGGAAACTGTGAGAAGGCCTATGAGGTCATCACTACCCAGTGAGGTCATAATAAGGAACCTGTGACTTGAGGGGCAGGCTTCAGGAGGAGGGGCAGTTTTGTGGAGGAGAGTAGGGTGGAGGCAGAGGTACTCTGCCTGGCCCCTCACACCTGCGCCTCCCCACCCATGCCCTAGTCTAGTAGACACCCCACGTGGGGCGTGCCGGTGGGCTGGCACAGCCCCAGGGGCCCCAGGAGGGCAAGAGAGACCCACATTCTGAGATTGGCTTGAGAGGCAAGACTAACGTCAGAGACAGCTAGGTTGTATGGCACTGACCCTAAGAGGCAGAGATTTGTGTGGACTGGGGAATCAGGGAAGGCTCCTTGGCTGTGGGCCTGAAGGACAAGTGAGATTTGGACCCATGGGGAACAGAGGGAAGACATTCCAGATTGGAAGAATAAAAGCAAAGACACACTCTCCTCGACCTTGTCCTGCCCCAAATATAAATTCATAGAACCCTCACATTTTCACAACTGAGGACTGAGGAAAACCAAGAGGTTAAGGGGCCTACCCAGTGTTACACAGGTAGAGGAGAGGTGTTCTGCTCAATGGTTAGGTTCATGTTGGGGCTCCGGATTTACAGCTGATAGGAATGTGAGGACAAGCTCATGCCATTTCAAACATTTCCAAGTGATACTTAGAGAGATGTTAAAGGTGCAAAATGAGGGTGCTGAATGACCTCACAAAGTGAGAATGGTGGGCCCATTTTCATATGAAATTCAAAACAAGTTCATGACCAAAGGACATAATACAAAATGACAACATAATCATTACACTCCCCTCTGCCCTAGAAGTAAAAATTATAATCCTCTCTCTCTCCACCATGAAAGGTTGAGATAAAGGCTCAGCAGCAGCCCCCGTGAAACACATGGTCAACACTGTGAAGAGGTGTCACTAAGACGATTTGGTCCGACTCAGAGAAGGAAAGAGACAACTCAGCCCTTAGCCTGATCAGGCCCACAGGAAGGAACCACATTGGGGACAGCCTTTGAGAGTGTGGCAATGAGAGAGAACCTTCTTTAGGAGGGGACTCCCTGTTGCTGACCTTGAAAAAGCAAAGAAGGGACATTCGTTTACTGGGGCTGTTGCAGAGGGGATGTGCCCAGAGGTTGGGCCACCCTGCTTGAGAATCAAAGCACCTTCTAGTCCTAAACTGCTTGAATGCTGCAATCGCCAGATTTTGGGTCTGGGGCAACCCAGGTCTTCGTCCGACTCTTCCGGAGCGCGCTTTCTCTTGGGTGCACGTCTGGGGACTGGCTTCTCTGTTTCCACCTTTTCTGGCATGGCCAAAGGAACATCCCCGTTGGCCCGGTAGCCACCAACCAGGCAGTATGTCTTCCCATGCCAGCCCAACTGCGTTTCTCCACACCCTCGGTAGAGGACATGGTAGTGACCAGGGGTAGGAGGAGAGACGGGAGCCACTGCTGCTGCAAAGAAAATCAGAACTGATCAGTCACTTCTGCTGTACACAGTCTCCTGCCAGAATTTCCCTCTCTCATGTCTCTCCCAGTTTCTGGCTGAAGACCTTTAATCTACTTGACATCCAAAACACAGCCTTGGCCCATCACCTCTATGAGTCCCTAGAGAAGGGACACTGGCTGCAAAAGCAATTCCTAGAGCCTACGGCTGCAGCACATGAGGAAGTCTCTTCACCGTTTCCAGGGAAAACAGTAGAACCCGAAAGTAATTGCAATCATGATCCTCTCCATCTCTCCCTTCCACAACAGAGAAAACATTTCTTGCACTCTGTCACTTTTGAGGCTTTAATGGAAATGTCTTTCAAGTTTTGGATAAAAATAATCTAATATAAGTTGGTTAAGAACCCCTCCCACCTTGGCAACCCCTCTTGGGCCCCATTTATACTGCCTGTTTCAACCACACTGAACTCTAGCCCTCTGATACTTTTATCTAGATTAGAACAAGGCCAAATACTCAGGCAGAGTGATCAGGAGACTCAGAGCCGCGTTCTGGGTACCAGTCTAGGATCACATAAACCCAGCCTCCTGGGACACCATCTCCTCAGCCCTCCAGTCTCATTAGCACTTCAACACCCCCCTTGGTTCCTCCGGTCTTCCCATCAATATGACACCACCCTCTCCCCTAGTACTCAGCAGCTCAGGATGGGATGTGTCTGAGGGCACCGATATAGATGTCTACATGACAGCACAGAGGTGCCTGGGTTTGCAGGTGTGTTTCAAGAGTGGCCCTCTTCCTCAAACTTCTCCATTTACTATTTGCCAACAAAAATGCACTTGTCTTTTGCTAAGAGGCCAATCAGAAAGGGTCTGAATGGAAGCATCCTGTAGGCCAAAGGGGAAGGCTACATTTCTAAAGATCAGAACCATCCTGCACACTTGTCCAGGGATGACCTTTCACTTGTCCTCAGCAGTGAGCACTGTGGGTCCCTGAAGGTGTCCCAGGTCACTGGTATTACTTACAGCTGGGAAAGTGCTCAGGTGTATGTGGTGGGCAAGCCCCACAGGAACATGTGCCAGCCAGGGGAGGTTGTGTGTACACCATGCCTCATGTAGAGATGCCCCGTCTTGGTGTACCTGCCGCACTGCCCACCCATGGAACAGAGCACATGTTAGAGTAAATATAGAGGATCCGGTCACACATTCTCTTTCAGACAACCAAAGATATTGGTAACTGGTGGAGAACTGGCAGGGAAGTTTCTCTGAGGGCAGCACGTTGGCACAGTTACCCTGCCATGGAAACTGTGAGAAGGCCTATGAGGTCATCACTACCCAGTGAGGTCATAATAAGGAACCTGTGACTTGAGGGGCAGGCTTCAGGAGGAGGGGCAGTTTTGTGGAGGAGAGTAGGGTGGAGGCAGAGGTACTCTGCCTGGCCCCTCACACCTGCGCCTCCCCACCCATGCCCTAGTCTAGTAGACACCCCACGTGGGGCGTGCCGGTGGGCTGGCACAGCCCCAGGGGCCCCAGGAGGGCAAGAGAGACCCACATTCTGAGATTGGCTTGAGAGGCAAGATTAACGTCAGAGACAGCTAGGTTGTATGGCACTGACCCTAAGAGGCAGAGATTTGTGTGGACTGGGGAATCAGGGAAGGCTCCTTGGCAGTGGGCCTGAAGGACAAGTGAGATTTGGACCCATGGGGAACAGAGGGAAGACATTCCAGATTGGAAGAATAAAAGCAAAGACACACTCTCCTCGACCTTGTCCTGCCCCAAATATAAATTCATAGAACCCTCACATTTTCACAACTGAGGACTGAGGAAAACCAAGAGGTTAAGGGGCCTACCCAGTGTTACACAGGTAGTGGAGAGGTGTTCTGCTCAATGGTTAGGTTCATGTTGGGGCTCACGGATTTACAGCTGATAGGAATGTGAGGACAAGCTCATGCCATTTCAAACATTTCCAAGTGATACTGAGAGAGATGTTAAAGGTGCAAAATGAGGGTGCTGAATGACCACACAAAGTGGGAATGGTGGGCCCATTTTCATATGAAATTCAAAACAAGTTCATGACCAAAGGACATAATACAAAATGACAACATAATCATTACACTCCCCTCTGCCCTAGATGTCAAAATCATTATAATCCTCTCTCTCTCCACCATGAAAGGATGAGATAAAGGCTCAGCAGCAGCCCCCGTGAAACACATGGTCAACACCGTGAAGAGGTGTCACTAAGACGATTTGGTCCGACTCAGAGAAGGAAAGAGACAACTCTGCCCTTAGCCTGATCAGACCCAGAGGAAGGAACCACATTGGGGGCAGCCTTTGAGAGTGTGGCAATGAGAGAGAACCTTCTTTAGGAGGGGACTCCCTGTTGCCGACCTTGAAAAAGCAAAGAAGGGACATTCGTTTACTGGGGCTGTTGCAGAGGGGATGTGCCCAGGAGGTAGAGACTGCTTGGACTATTGTTTTAGAGGTTGGGCCACCCTGGTTGAGAACCACAGCACCTTGTATTCCTAAACTGCTTGAATCAGCGGGTGCACGTTAGGACAGACGAAGTCAGGCCTCATTGGAGCAGACTGCCTTTGGGAGTGGTAGAAGGTAAAATGTGAAGGGGAATGCTCTGGAGGAGCTTTGTCATGGCAAGTGGGCCAGCATGAGACCATTCAGATTCTCCAAGTCTCCAGAGAATACTTGGCTGGGAGCATCCCTCTGATGTGGTGCGGGGACTCCTACCTTAACAGGACCTGGCTGGGCATCTGGGGGAGGCAGAATAAATGGTTTATTAACTTAAGAGAGCGAGAGACTCACCTGGGGGGTTCCACAAAACCACTTAAAAAGACTTGTACCTGGATTCTTGAGCCAACCCTCAGAAAACTTATCTAGATCTGGAGTAGGGCTCAGGAAGCTGCACTTTTAATAAGCTTCCTGGGCAGTCCCACCATAGTGGTCCATGGATAGAGTGACCAAATTATTGTGTATTCTCGGTTGCTTTTGGGAGTCAAAGTGGGCAATGTTGAAAACTACAGCAGGCATACGTATAAACAGGGAATATTCAAGGCAAACAGAGGTGTATAGTTATTCTATGCATGAATCAGATTTGAGAAAAGCTAGCCTGGTGGTTAAAGAACACAACCCTTGGGACAGACAGACCAGATTCTGTCCTACTTACTTGTGTGATTTTGACCAAGTTCTTTTATCCTTCTGTTTCTTCATATGGAAAACAGCTATGGCTGTACATTTAGCACAATATTCTCTTTTGGCAAAGGTTGCTCTGGGTCCATTTGTGTTCTCTGCAACTTAATCCTTTCCGGTGTGCAAGCATTTTTAAGTTGTTTGGTGAAGTATTACATTTGACTTTCAACTGTTCATTACTTTGGGCAAAGCTTATATAATGCTGCAGAGACTAGAACCTATGCAGAGATAGTGAGAGGATGTTATAAGCTTATTCTGCCGGTTTATAAAAAAGTTTAACCTTTTCTCCTCTTCCTCCGCCTGCCACCAAGAGATGAGAAAGAAGGCAGAGCCTGGAAATGCACACCAAGCAATACTTCTGTGTCAGTTTGCCTTTTATTCCTCTGCCAGTACTTCCCAGAGAGATTTCACCAAAAGTGCCTAAGCTTGCCATGGCCATTGTTGTGAAGAAAATTTCTCTCTATTGCTAGTCACATCCCCTTTTCCTTCTCCTGGGCGCTTAATGGATGTTTGGGGGCAGGAAATAAAATTTAAACTAAAACATCAATTGAAAGAGCCTTCGTCCTAAGTGTGGTAGTTTGAAGTGTGAATCTTCTCAGTCTAGTGAATTCTGCCCCAGTGGAAGCTGTTATTAAGGGACACCCATGGAAACATCGCTTATTGTTAGAAACCATGACATAATACAGAGCCAAGATCGACTTTATTCTTCATGTGAAAGACTACAGAGAGCCATGCTCAGTAGTTCACCCTCCAGTGTTGGCCAGCAGCTTACCTTTTGAAGCCAGACAGCAGCCCGGGCCGTCAGAAGGTGACTAGGCAGCCCAGAGCACCCTACTGACAAGTGTGCTCACCCATCCAGCACAGAGGGAAAGGTCCCTGTGGTGGCATCATATATAAGCCTGCTGCAATAAGGTTTGCTGGTGCAAAGGCTCTCTCACTGAGGAGGACCCTAGTCCTGGAAGGCTTCTCCTCCGGCGAGCTGCCAGCTCAATCTTCTGAACCAGGCTCACGTCCCAGGGATGGGTCACAAAGCTGACGACGGTGCCTGGCACCTCGCTCCCCACCCGGCCCACCCTCCCTGCTCTGTGGATGTAGTCTTGCAGGGTGAGAGGGAAATCATAATTGATGACTAGCTCCACCTGGGTGCTGTCCAGGCCCCGAGAGGCGATGTCTGTGCAGAGAAGTATGTCTCGGGAGCCCTTCTGGAAGGACTGGAAGATGCCTGCCCTCATTGAGGCTGGCATCTGTCCCTGCAGTCTTAAGTGTTGGATTTTGTGGTCATCCAGAATATACCCCAGCCAGTTCACAGTGCTGGAGCAATTACAGAACACCAGAACAGTTCCTGCGGGGCCAGTCCTATATGCTCTGTCATGCTGCTTGAGGATCTGCACCAACCCAGTCACCTTCTCTGTTCCCTTCAGCCTCATGAATGTCTGTCTGACATGAGGCATGATGCAGTGGAGCTTGTCACTGGTAACGGTAGTTAGAGAGTCTAAGCTGGCAACTTTACTCAGCAGCTGGCCTACACCTTCGGGAAATGTGGCCCCCACCAGCACTAACTGAGCTTTGGGATTGAAGGGGTCTTTTAAGTCAGCTGGGCCTTCTGCTATATGGCTCCCCTCCAAGATGTAATCCACCAGTTCCAGGAAGCTTTCATCCAACAGCGTGTCTGCCTCATCCAACACCAAGAAGGACAGCTGCTCCAGGCTGATCAGTTGAGTTTTCAGGGCCTTCCACAGAGCCCCCGGAGTGGCCACTAGTATATCTGCTGGAGGTTGTTTGGACAGTTGCAGCCTGATCCTACTCATGCCATGGCCTCCCCCTAACTCCCGCACCTGGAGGCCCAAGGAGCTGCCCAAGGGCTGGGCCACGGCCCGCACCTGTTCGGCTAATTCTCGAGAAGGCACAAGAACCAGGCCTCGAGGAGCAGGGATACGACAGGGGTCCAGGCTTGGCTGGCCCAAGAGCCGTTGAAGGAGAGGTAGCATGTAGCCGAGGGTTTTGCCACTGCCCGTTTCTGCGGCGCAGAGGATGTGGCGGCCGCGAAGGAGTGGGGGAATGGTACTCGACTGCACGGTTGTGGGCCGAACAACTTCGGGAGCAGTCTCTCGTAGTGCGCTCAGAACGCGGAGCTCCAGACCCAGATCGGTGAAGCTGCCCTTGGGCGAGAGGTTCCGCAGCGCCGGAGCCTCATGTTGCGCGCGCTCGATGGAGAAATGGTCCCCGTGGGCGCGCCGATTCCTCCAGCCGCGCGAAGCGAGTGGCGCGGGCTCCCAAGGGCCCAGCGTGAGGCGTGCCGGCTGGTTCAACTCCGGTCGCCGCGCTGAGATCAGCAGCGGCCCAGGTCGCACCAGCACCGGCCGCGGGGGGCTCCGCTGCCCGCTCTGCCGCTCTTCCTGCCGCCGCTGTAGAGCCCGCGGGATGCGCACCACGGGCAGGGGCTCGTTGCGACCGCGGACCATCAGGTCCCGGCGAGGCGCCAGAAGCAACCGAGCCGCGAGCGACAACAGCCGCAGCCGCCGTGCTAGAGCCATATTCCCCTTGCTGCGGGAGAGGCGCACGACAGTGACGTCACGGGCGCGCCAAGGCCTCGCGGACGGTGGCTGGCGCGGCTCAGTAAGGCCCGCGGAATTGGCGAACTGTGTGGAAGGAGCGGGATCTGTAGAGCTCAGCAGCGGCGAGGTCTGTAGGTCCGAACAGGGGATGGTGACTCCAGGCCCCGGCCAACCTTGGGGAAGGGTGCGCGGTGGAGGCAGGACCGGGGTCCGGCGATAGGCGGCGATGGGGCCCTGGCATTTACGAAACAGGAGGGCGGAGGGCTTCTGGCGATCCGATGTCCGATCCCTGCAATGCTCTTTTGTCGCCCTCACAGCTCCTGTCATGGCTTGGCCAGTTCGGGTCTCCCCCTGTAACTTATGAGGGTGCGGCGATGTTTTCCCAGATGTGGTCCCCGTGTAAGGTCTTTTAATACAAGTATTTATTGAGAGTCTGAGTGAATGGTCAGGCCTGGGGGCCGAGACCAGGAGTCCGGAGTCGTAGATCCAGGCTCACCCTTCCCTTAGAGCTCCCCAGAGAGCTGAGGGCCCCGAGGGCAAGCTGATGGCCTTCAGCGTATCTTCTCTTCAGTCAAGAGAACTCATCTCTTGGTACTTTTCGCCTTTCTTTTCAGCTGAGGTTCATTCTCCCCTCCCTTGTCACCCTTTCCAACTTCTCATCCTGAACCCACTGCTTTCTTGGCTAGTTCACCTCCACCGGCTTTCCAGTCAGATACCTCAATTCCGTAAATAGCAGCGAGGAGGGTCCTGCTACAGGTTTGTGGCTTGTCTCACAAAGCCATGGTCAGGCAGGATATTTTACTTGAATTCAGTTGTTCAGGTTGCCAAAAAGCCTTACACTACTGGTACTTCTTGAACGGATCCCGAAAATGGGTGTCAGATCATTTCTGTAATTTCCAGTGCCTGGGGTAGGAGATAAGGTAAATGTGGATTAACCACCTAGGAGGTTCTTAACATCTGGAGAAGGAGTTTTACTTTCATCAGATACCGTTATAGAGATAAATACTATTAAATTTCAGATAGCATTTTGATACACGATAGACTTTCTGGAGAGTTACCTGTTAAGCCAGCAGAGGAGAGAGTTTTGAGTACTCACGGGTGAACAGAGTCATTGGCTAGAGCAGTGGCTCTTGAGTGAGGGTGATTTTGCCCTCACCCTTCCCCCAGGACGTTTGACAATGGCTGGAGACATTTTTCTTTGTCACATCCGGGGGGGGGGGGTGCTGCAGGCATCTAGGGGGTAGAGGCCAGGATGCTACTACATATCGTACAAGGCATAGGACAGCCCTCCCCACCACCCCAAAAGAATTATCTGTCAATAGTGTGCTGTGGAGAAACCTTGGATAGAGGCTGAGGACTGAAGAGAGGCTGAGGTTGTCACATGTACTCTCACTTCAGGTAGTCAGTCACATTTGCCAGACTCTTGTGTGGCCCTGCCCCTTTCCCAGAATCTGTAGCAGCCACACTGATGCCATTGCTTGTCATGTCCTTGGGATGAGAAAACCTTGGGGGCTCCTGAAAGTCATAAACACAGGAAGGAGTGATTTAGGAGGGTGACGTGGGAGAAGAGAACTTTAGGAAGAACAAAACTGTCCTCATGTGTTTGGGAAATGTGCCAGATGGAAAAGAGATGAGGTGTGCCATGGGGTGTACCATTCCAGAAGGCAGACTGGGACTGATGCGTGACAGGGAGTCAGATTCTGAATTTGATATAGACAGCTGTAGCAACTAGAAATGCCTAGATCTGTCTAGAGAGTGCTGGGTTTTCTGTCACTGCAGAGTTCATGTATAGGCTGATGACCACTGATTGGTGATATGATAGAGGGGAGTTGATATAAAGGCTGCTCTAAGATATTGTGATTCTACACTACTTTTACGATTCTTTCCCAGAACTCGGAGCTCCTTGTTCGTTAGCTGAAGAGCTCCTTGGATGTCTGCTCTGACATGTTTCATCCATTTACATGTGCCACTCATTTTTCAGGTACAAAACAAAGAATCGCTTTGCACAAAGCCAGAAGGGATACATTGAAAGAATTATCAGAAAAGAATAATACATAGGTATGTATTTGCATTGACTTTCTCCAAATATTTGAGACAGGGTAGCTGGTTAGTGGCTGCTTTCTCATGCTCGAGCCCTTACAATGTGATCACCTCAGAATGTCATAGGGATTGGAGCCTGTCTGAGCCTGTCTGTCTCTGCCCATGGCCCCTAGTTTCTTCTTGTCATTGCTTTAGATACTGTGTAAGGCCCTTCTCTTTTCCTCCTGCTCACAGCAGACATTGAGTAACCTCTAGTTATTACTGAGATGCATATTTCACAGTATAGTACTTTAGAAATGAGAAAGGTTTACTTATTGTGGAAACAAATGTAGGCTCCTGGGAGTGTTAGTGTCACTTGGTAATGTTTTTCCCAGGGCTGCCATGGTAACTGACGTTGCCTGGTTACTCCCTAAGTTTTGAAAAGAATTCTTCCTTGGATCTCAGGTGATAGTGGTACATTCCTTCATTCATTTATTCATTCAGTAAATATTTTCTGAGCACCATGTATGTGCCAGGTACTTTTCATATGGACAGTGGACAAAACAGACAAAATTCCTGCCCTGGTGAACTGTATAGTCTGATTTAATTGGCTTGGGGTGAGGCCTGGCCATTGGTAGTTTTTAAAATCTCTCCAGATGATTCTAATGTACAGCTAGATTTGAGAATCACAGTTGTAAATGAAGCACTTTGGGAATTGCAAAGGCATTGCAGAAGTAAAAAGTGGCTGTTGGTATTCCTTCACTATTCCTGCATTTTCCTGCCTGCATCAGGACTGTTGTACAAGTGCTGATCATTTTCTTTTCAGCCCTTTTCGCTGTTTGCCTAGACCCTTTATCCCTCTTTCTAACCTAACACCCTACCTCCTTCTTGTCTTTCAATCTCCAGTCCATCATCTGTTTGGGATTTATCCTAAACTTGGTGGGAAGCCATTGCAGGGTATAAACAGAGAAGTGGTGTTAGCAGAGATGCCTTTTTCAGACACCATACTGGCTATTGTAAGAGAACAGATAGGAGGGGGCAGGAGTAGATTTGGGGAGACTCATTAGGAGACTGGCTTTGTGCACAGTGGTGGCCTTGGAGATGGAGTAAAGCAGGCAGGTTAGAGTCATATTTGGAAGGTTAGTGATGGCTTGGAGGTGACTAGGAGTTAGTGATGAATTGGATGTGGGGATTGTGGGTTAAGGATGTGTAATTGGGTAAATGGAGGTGCTACTTACTGAAATGGGAAAAATTTTCTCCCCACATATTGGCCTGATAAACACCTTCTCACCCTTTAGACCTTGAATCAGAGATTCTTTCTTTTTTTATTTTATTATATTTTATTTTATTTGGGCTGCGATGCCAGCTTGCAGGATCTTAGTTCCCCAACCAGGGACTGAACCCAGGCCCCCTGAACTGGAGGCACAGGGTCCGAACCACTGGACCACCGGGGAATTCCCAGCAGAGATTTTTTTCTTTCTTTTCTTTCTTTTTTTAATACAAGTTTTAATTAATTGATCAATTAATTAATTTATTTATTTTTGGTTGCGTTGGGTCTTCGTTGCCGCGCGTGGGCTTTCTGTAGTTGCGGCGAGCAGGGACTACTCTTCGTTGCGGTGCACGGGCTTCTCACTGCAGTGGCTTCTCTTGTCGCGGAGCACGGGCTCTATGCGCGCGGGCTTCAGAAGTTGTGGCGCACGGGCTTAGTTGCTCCGCGGCATGTGGGATCTTCCCGGACCAGGGAGCAAACCCGTGTCCCCTGCATTGGCAGGCGGATTCTTGTTTTGTTTAAACATCTTTATTGGAGTATAATTGCTTTACAATGGTGTGTTAGTTTCTGCTGTATAACAAAGTGAATCAGCTATATGCATACGTATATCCCCATATCCCCTCCCTCTTGCGTCTCCCTCCCACCCTCCTGATCCCACTCCTCTAGGTGGTCGCAAGGCACTGAGCTGATCTCCCTGCGCTATGCAGCTGCTTCCCACTAGCTAGCTATTTTACATTTGGTATTGTATATATGTCAATGCTACTCTCTTACTTCGTCCCAGCTTACCCTTCCCCCTCCCCATGTCCTCAAGTCCATTCTCTACGTCTGCGTCTTTATTCCTGCCCTGCCCCTAGGTTCATCAGAACCATTTTATTTTTTTAGATTCCATATATATGTGTTAGCATGCGGTATTTGTTTTTCTCTTTCTGACTTACTTCACTCTGTGTGACAGACTCTAGGTCTATCCACCTCACTACAAATAACTCAGTTTCGTTTCTTTTTATGGCTGAGTAATATTCCATTGTATATATGTGCCACATCTTCTTTATCTATTCGTCTGTCGATGGACACTTAGGTTGCTTCCATGTCCTGGCTATTGTAAACAGTGCTGGCAGGTGGATTCTGAACCACTGCGCCACCAGGGAAGTCCCCAGAGGTTATTTCTTAAGGGAGGCCCTCCTCAACCGCCATCAGTCTCTTCCCTGCTGACATAGACTCCCACAGCCTTACGTAACTGCTCCTTCATAGCACCATACACAGTTTTAATTTCACACATATTTGTAAGTTCCCTTTCTATAACCCTCTGTTCTATTGAACCTTTCCCTCCTGCCTCATCATTTTATCTCTAGTGCCTACCAGTGCTTGGCATATCTTAGGGGCTCAGTAAGCATCTGTTGAATAAATAATTGGAGACAGAGGACAAGGCTTAGGAGGGAAGATCAAGGCTTTGTTTTCTACATGTTGAGTAGAAGATGCCCTTAAGACATCCGAGTGGGGCTGTGTTTCGAGCAGTTGGTGTGAGGTTGGGATGCCTTTGGAGATGATCATGGCCAATATTTTAAACCATGGGAGTGAATAAATTTGTGAGGGAGGATGTGTGAAATTAGAAGGGAAGAGGGCCCACGACTAAGGAGCAACCTCAACATGTGAGGGGAGGAGGTGAAACCAGCAAAAGAGACTGAAAAGCAGGGGTAGAGAGGAAAACTGGGAGAGTGTGCGGTCGACGAACCCAGGGAGGAGAGAGATCAAGGAAGAGGGGAGGCTCAACCATGCCATGTGCTGCTAGCAAAACAAGATTGAGGACAGGCCAGTGTCTCATAGATTGAGCAACTTCGAGGTAATTGGTGACTTTAATCAGAGCAGTTTTGGGAGAGTGGCAGAGGGGGAGGCCAGGCCGGCGTAGGCTGAGGAGTAAAAAGTTAGTACCTCTGAGAAGAGCATCCTTGGCAAGCTTTGTAGTTTTTAGAGGGGACCATGTTTGCTTAGAATAAATAAGTTAACAGTTATCTCTGGGACATGGGATTTTGATTTTCTTCGTTTTACTCCTGTTGCTCTACCTTCAAAATATTTTTAGAATGTGACCACTTCTCACCACCTCCCCTACTATCTCTCCGTCCTGAGCCACCATCATCTCTGACATCGGTGACTGAAGAGCGTTCTAACTGATCTGCCTGTGTCTACCGTGGCCCCCACAGTCTGTTTTTCATACAGCAGTCACCGTGATCATGGGGAATGTGATCAGTCATGCCACTCCTCTCCTTAAAACCCTTCACTGGCTCCTATCGTGAAGAGCTAACAAAGCCCGCAGAGCGTCCTACAGGGCCATTCGGGGTCTGACCACTGTGTCCTATCTGCTTACTGCTCTCCATCCATTGTGTATCTGACTTCCATTACTCTCTTCTCCTTTCTGTGCCGCAACCACAGTGGGCTCCTTACTGTTCTTCTAACACACCAGACAAGCTCCTGCCCCAGGGTCTTTGCACTGGCCCTTTCCCCTCCTGTGCACTCTTCCACTAGATACCAACTTGGCTAACTCAAATCTCTGCTCAGATGTCATCTTCTCATTGAAGCTTATCTGGGCTTCTCTATTTAACATTTTAACCTATGGGGATGAGGTGGGGGGGAAATGGGTGAAGGTGGTCAGAGGATACAAACTTCCAGTTACAAGACCAATACATTCTGGGATGTAATGTACAGCATGGCAACTATGGTTAACAATACTGTATTGTATCTTTTTTCTTTTTAAATTTTATTTATGTATTTATTTGTTTATTTTTGGCTGTGTTGGGTCTTCGTTGCTGCACGTGGGCTTTCTCTAGTTGCGGTGAGCGGGGGCTCCTCTTCGTTGCGGCGCGCGGGCTTCTCATTGTGGTGGCTTCTCTTGTTGCGGAGCACCGGCTCTAGGCTCGCGGGCTTCAGTAGTTGCGGCACGTGGGCTCAGTAGTTGTGGCACGTGGGCTCTAGAGCTCAGGCTCTAGATCGCAGACTCAGTAGTTGTGGCGCACGGGCTTAGTTGCTCCGCGGCATGTGGGATCTTTCTGGACTAGGGATTGAACCCGTGTCACCTGCACTGGCAGGCGGATTCTTAACCACTGCGCCACCATGGAAGTCCCAGTAATACTGTATTTTATCCTGAAAGTTGCTAAGAGAGTAGATCTTAAAGGTTCTCATGATAAGAATAAAATTATGTGAGGTGATAGATATTCTCTAAACTTATTGTGGTAATCATTTGGTGATATATACATATGTGAAATCTTTATGTTGTACACCTTAAACTAATGCAGTATCATATGTCAATTTTATCTGAATGAAACTGGAAAAAATTTTTAACCCATCCACAGTGTTTTCAATCTCCTTTCTCCCTGCTCTTTTTTACTCTATAGCACTATCAATTTTCCAACATACTATGTAATTTATTTACTATGCTTATTGTTTTTGCCTTTTTCCTCAATGGAATGAAAGCTCTACCAGAGCAGGAATCTTTGTCTGTTTTCTTCTCTAATGTATCCCCAAAGACTAGGACAGTGACTAGTACAGAGTAGACACTTAATAAATATTTGTTGGATGCATAAATGAGCATGCATTGTTTTATGATAAGAGAAAAGGAAAACCAGATACTCTGTGTTGGAAAGAAAAAGGAAAGCCTGCTCTGGATAACAGAAGAGATTTTCTCCATTTGAATTTCTGACTCTCTTTCTTCAGGAATGATTGTGAACAGCCTCTCTCTGTGTTACCACAACAAACTCATCTTAGCCCCTATGGTTCGGGTAGGGACTCTCCCAATGCGGCTGCTGGCCCTGGACTATGGAGCGGACATTGTGTATTGTGAGGTAAGGGGCTCGTGATCTTCCCGGAGAGCTCTTCCACAGGTGCAGCCTCCCCATCTGTGGGTGGGAGTGGTCAGGAGTTAGAGGAGGCAGGATGGGCTCTCCCTTCACAGGTGCCCACTGAAGGCAGCAGAAGACAAACACGCAGGAGTCCTGTGAGCCCTGCTGAGGACCAGGAGCCTGGACAGCACGGAGGCATTGTGGGACACCTGGGCCAGGTGGCTAGATGAGCATCGTGTCAGGTCACTGCTGTGGCCCCCATAGGAGTTAATACACATTCAGTACATGAATGAGTGAACTCAAGATCAGGAAGAGGAGGAAAAGGACCAGATTCAGGCCAGGAAAGCTGGATGGGGTTGGTTTTGGGAACCATAGGATTTTCTGGTGGCAGTAGCTAGTGGACCAGCTACTGGCCGGCTGCTGTGGAGAATATTAAGACTTCAGACCCAGGTTTAGAAAGCATCTTCTAGGAAAAATAGAGTTACAGGAGTAGCTGATACTGGATAGGGATGGTGAGCAGTGGTTCTCAGTTGGGCATGTGTCAGAATTATCTGGGCAGCTTCCCCCGCAATCCCCAATCCTGATATGTCCCTCTAGCGGGTGTGAGACGTTAAAGAAACCACCCCAGTGCTTCTGATATTTCCATCTTTAAGAGCCACCTGCGGTGGGGTGAGGACTGTGGCTATAAAAGGGAAACACAAGGAATCCTTGTGGTGGTGGAACTATTCTGTGTCAACATCCTGGTTGCGAAGGGTTAACATTTGCAAGATGTTACCATGAGGAGAAATTGGGCAATGGGTACATAGAATCTCACATTCTTACAATTGCATGTGAACCTCCAATTATCTCAAAATAAAAAGTTTAATTGAAAAGAAAGCCACTGGTGTAGGGTCTTCCCTGGTAGTCCAGTGGTTAAGACTCTGCGCTCCCAAAGCAGGGGGCCCGGGTTCAATCCCTGGTCGGGGAACTAGATCCCACATGCATGCCGCAACTAAGAGTTCGCATGCTGAACTAAGAAGCCCGCATGCGACAACTAAGAGCCTGCATGCCGCAGCTAAACATACCGCATGCTGCAACTAAACACACCGAAACGAAGATCCTGCATGCCGCAAATGAGACCCGGCGCAGCCAAAAGAAATAAATATTAAAAAAAAAAAAAAGAAAAAAAGTTTAATTGAAAAGAAAGACACTGGTGTAGGGACTTCCCTGGTGGTCCAGTGGATAAGACTCTGCACTCCCAATGCATGGGGCCTGGGTTTGATCCCTGGTCAGGGAACTAGATCCCGCAGGCATGCCACAACTAAGAGTCTACATGCCGCAACTAAGAAGCCTGCATGCTGCGACGAAGATTCTGTGTGCCGCAGCTAAGACCCAGCGCAGCCAAAATAAATAAATAAAATAATAAATAAATAAATAAATTTTAAAAAAGAAAATTACCTGATTAGGGGACAGCTGTGGCACATAGATGTGAACACTTGAGGGGTTAATGGATTGAGGGGTAAGCAGCAAAGTGAGGAAGTAGAAATAAGGCTGCTGACTACCCCCCAGAAATTCAAGAGGTGAAGGGAGGAAGTGTATAGCTGGAGGTGAAGGAAGATGAGTGAATGGAGTTGTTTGTTGGAAACTTGCTTGTTTGTAGCGTAGGAAGAAGGACTTAACAATGAGGGGAGGCCTGAAGATTTGGGGCATTAGGGGGATTTGTAGGGCCAGGTCTTGGAGGGGACAGGATTCTTGACGAGGTGGTAGGACCTGCCTTCCTCTGAGATAGAGCAAGGAGGAGAGGGCGAAGATGATGAAAGGGAGGGAAACTGAGGGGTTTTGCCTGAGAGAATTGTTTTACAAGATGTAGGAAGCCAGTCTTCTGTTGGAAATGAGGGTGGCAAGTGTGGGCTAGGGACCTGAGGAAAGGAAGTGAAGGTGTTTTGGTCCTATTCCCATGGGGAATGGGCACTGGGAGATGTGCCTGGCAGGCAGGTGTGCACAGTGATACTGGTTTGCAGCTTTGTAGGAAGGAGAGCTTAAGAAGCCTGGCAGGGGGATGCCCATGGCAGGGATTGGCATGCCAGTATCTATAGCAGGGCAGGGGCAGAGGCATCTAGGGTGCTGACAAGGTGAAATGGGAAGGAGGGAGTATGTGTTGTCCAAAGGTGGGAGTCAGAAAGGGATTTTCCAGAGTTCAGGGTCACAGAGACCCAAGACCTGACTTTTAAGTGGTTTGTCGAAGTAGAGGTGAGGAGGCCCCAAACATGTGAGCTGGGCTGTTAGTGTACATCCATAAAGCTTCCAGGCTGCCAGAACGTGCCTACGGCAGGAAGGAGCCTGTTCCCAGGGGCCAGTCCCAGGGGAATGTGGTAGTGCGCTGAGCATATTCATCTGGCCACTCAACCCTTGAGCCTACTCTCTGGCCCCAGGGTGGTCAGCCATGGGTTAGATATAGCCTTTCCTGGCCAGCACTCTCCTTGGCCTCCAGAAAAAACCTCTTGGATTTGGAAGGGGATTGGGAGGAGGAACTATGAAGAATCAGAGACTCAGATTCTGAGGTCTGGGGAACCAAAAAGATGAAATCCCAGAGAACAGCTGTTACCTTTCATTACTTGTGATTCTCCTCCACCCCAGGACAGAGGGCGCATGCTAGCTCTTCATCCACTTAGTCCATGTTTACCAATAGGGTCCTGTGGGATGACTCAGACTCAAGGATGAAGCCCACTGCTTCTTCCCTGCTGCCCCAACTCCATCTCTGTCCAGCTGTAGCCCCCCCATGGTTGCTTCAAGGCCCGGGATGTATAGTGTCCCTCTCCTCTCTACCCGTGCTTCGCATACTGTCTCCATCAATTATTTGCTTACTCTGATGACCCTTCATGTCCCTACTCTCCCTAATCTTGTGCTGTCACGAAAAGTAAGAGTGGGTCCATTGAGTGCTAACCCTTTATTTTCAGATTAATTTGTGTCTCTGCGGTGGCCAGCCTGCTGGTTTCTTCTGTTAGACCAAGTGGTGGTAAGGGCTTCAGGCCTTTAAAGCACCAGCTCACCTGGGCTCAAACATTCTGGGGCAAGATTCTGAGGGTTGCTAAAATTGAGGAAAAGGCAGTAGTGCCTATATTGACATATTCAGCCTCCTTGGCCTTCACTTTTCCTGTGCGAGCAGCATTTTTCTGGGACCCCAGAGGGTGGAGTTGTATTCACTTGGAGATAATGTGGAGTGAAACACCAGGATGGAAGTGAGTGAGTGTATGACAGCACGGTGTCTGCTCTAGACAGCCACTATGTGTTTATAGCCCTGGGGGAATCAGTCTGTGATGAGGTCACGGAAGCTGGGTAGTGAGAAAGAGAGCTGACCTGCAGATTCTGGATGCTTCATCAGCTGCTTTGTTGAGAATTCTTAGGGTTGTTTTCAAGCACTTGGGAAGTCATGGTCCCAGGATTTATGTGGTGACTTCAGAATGTGACTCTCCTAATTGGTCAAAGCTTGGTTTTCCTCATGATTGTGACTAATCCATTCTTCCAGGGCTCTGCTTGAGTTTGGAGCAGAGTAAATACTGATTAAAACCCTTTGTATGTTTAATGAGCGCTTGCTCTGGGAGAGTCAATATGGCTTATGAACAAATTAAGGGACCTCTGCCAGAGGAGACCTAGGCCCTTTACCCAGACCTAGCTGCTGTGGAGCAGAGGCCGGCGGGCAGGCCAACTGGCCCCTGCCTGTGGTGAGTAGGTCTCTGGGAACTGGGCCCTGAGTACTGGGAAAGGTACAGCATGGTGCCTGGTGCCCCCTGGTGGATCCAGAGTTGCTCTTCAGGCCAGCTGTGTAGATGATCTTAACTGTGTTCACCTGAGGTGACCCATCTGTGGGTTAGATCGTCAAACCACACCATCCACCTCTCAGGACCTAGTGTAGGACCTAGGGCATACCAGGCATACAGGCACCTCCTTAAAAGGCCTGCAGAACCCTCAGCAGTTGGAGGTGAAGAAAGGATGAACCAGCTCAGCAAAAGTTAAGGGAGCAGTAGTCTGATTCCCCACCAAGGTCTGCCCTATTGACGGAGTTTTCTAGGGATTCATCAGATGTCACTTAACTATTCCTTTTTTTAAAAAATTTATTTATTTTATTTGTTTTATTTTTGGCTGCGTTGGGTCTTTGTTGCTGCGTGCGGGCTTTCTCTAGTTGCGGCGAGCGGGGGCTACTCTTAGTTGCGGTGCGCGGGCTTCTCATTGCGGTGGCTTCTCTTGTTGCGGAGCACGGGCTCTAGGCGTGCGGGCTTCAGTAGTTGTGGCTTGTGGGTTCTGGAGCGCAGGCTTAGTAGTTGTAGCGCACGGGCTTAGTTGCTCCGTGGCATGTGGGATCTTCCTGGACCAGGGCTTGAACCTGTGTCCCCTGCACTGGCAGGTGGATTCTTAACCACTGCGCCACCAGGGAAGCCCCCCTGTTCCTTTTTATAAGAACAATGGATGGACGGACCATGGATTGTCATACTGAGTGAAGTAAATCAGACAGAGAAAGACAAATATCATATGATATCACTTATATGTGGAATCTAAAAAAATGGTACAAATGAACTTATTTACAAAACAGAAATAGAGTCACAGATGTAGAAAACAAATTTATGGTTACCTGGGGGAAAGAGAGGGGGATAAATTGGGAGATTGGGATTGACATATACACACTACTATATATAAAATAGATAACTAATAAGAACCTACTGTATAGCACAGGGAACTCTACTCAATACTCTGTAATGAGCTATATGTGAAAAGAATCTAAAAAATAGTCGATATATGTATATGTATAACTGATTCACTTTGCTGTACAACAGAAACTAACACAACATTGTAAATCAACTACACTCAAATAAAAATTAAATAAAAACCAAAAACCAAAAACAACAGGACTCCAGTGGCCCAGACATGAGAGGACACCTACCTTTTAATAGGCAGGATGAAGGGAGAAGGCAATATTCTTAAGAGACTTTGATTACCAAAATGGGTACTTAAATTTTTTTGTGTGGTAAAAAACACATAACATAAATTTTACCATCTTAACTGTTTTTCAGTGTACTGTTCAGTAGTTGTGAAACAGATCTCCAGAACCTTTTCATCTTGCAAAACTGAAACTCTATGCCCATTAAACAACAACTCCCCTCCCCACAGCCCCTGATAACCACCATTCTACTTTCTGTTTCTATGAATTTGAATACTTCAGCTACCTTATGTAAGTGGAAATATGCAATATTTGTCTTTTTGTGACTGGCTTATTTCACTTAGCATAATATCCTCAAGGTTCATCCATGTTGTACTATGTAACAGGATTTCTTTCCATTTTTAGTCTGAATAATATTATATTATGTAATATGTATACTATCTTTTGCTTATCCATTCATCTGTCGATGGACATTTGGGTTGCTTCTATCTCTTGGCTATTTTGAATAGTGTTGTGAATGTAGGTGTGCAGATACTCCTTTGAGATCCAGCTTTCAATTCTTTGGGACATATATATATACCCAGAAGTAGGATTTGCTGGATCATGTGGTAGTTTTATTTTTCGTTTTTTGAGGAACTTCCATACTGTTTTCCCTGTGTTTTGCGCCATTTTACAATCCCACCAGCAGTCCACAGTTTCTAAAATCTTTGCCAACGCTTGCTATTTTCTCTTTTTTTTTTGATAGTAGCCATGCTAATGGGTATGAGGTGACAGCTCATTGTGGTTTTGATTTGCATTTCTCTGATGATTAGTGATGTTGAGCATGTTTTTATATGCTTCTCGGCCATCAGTATATCTTTTTTTTTTTTCACATCTTTATTGGAGTATAATTGCTTTACAATGGTGTGTTAGTTTCTGCTGTATAACACAGTGAATCAGCTATATGTATACATATATCCCCATATCTCCTCCGTCTTGCGTCTCCCTCCCACCCTCCCTATCCCACCCCTCTAGGTGGTCACAAAGCACCGAGCTCATCTCCCTGTGCTATGCTGCTTCTCACTAGCTATCTATTTTACATTTGGTGGTGTATATAAGTCCATGCCACTCTCTCACTTTGTCCCAGCTTACCCTTCCCCCTCCCCGTGTCCTAAAGTCCATTCTCTACATCTGCGTCTTTATTCCTGTCCTGCCCCTAGGTTCTTCATAACAACGTTTTTTTTTTTTTTAGATTCCATATATATGTGTTAGCATACAGTATATCATCTTTGAAGAAGTTTCTATTCAAGTCTTTGCCCAGAATGGGTAATTTTTTAAAACTTAGAAAAAAAATTATTTATGGAAAAAGTTGCAGGAATGGACAAAGAACATCCATATACCCTTTACCCAGACTGACCTACTGTCAACATTTTGCTTGATTTGTTTTATAATTTGAGCTCTCTCTTTAATATATGTATTTTCTCCTTAACTATTTGCGAGTAAGTTTCATATACTATGATATCTTACTTCTCAAATACTTCATTGATATTTTCTAAGAATAAAGTCATTCTTCTATACAATTGTTATACAGCCATCATCTTCAGTAAATTTAATACTGATACTTTTTTCTGATCTATCTTCCATATTCTAGTTTTGCCAATTGACCCAAAATTGTTCCTCTAAGCATTTTTTAACATCTTTTTTGAGATATGGTTCACATACCATATAAATCAACAATTTAAGGTGTACAATTCATTGGCTTTTGGTGTATTTATGAAATTGTGTATCCACCCTGCAATCAATTTTTGAACATTTTCATCACACCAAAAAGAAACCTTATATCCATTAGCAATCACTCCCCAATTTCTTCCTCCCCCAGTCCCTGGAAACCACTAGCCTACCTTCTGTCTCTATAGCTTTGCCGGTTTGGGACATTTCATATAAATGGAATCATGTGATATATGGCCTTTTGTGTCTGGTTTCTTTGCATTGCATATCATTGCATGTATCAGCACTTCATTCCTTTTAATGACTGATTAATAGTCAATTGTATGTTTATACCACAATTTGTTTATTGGTTCATCAATTGATAGACATTTGGATTATTTCTACCTTTTGGCTATTATGAACCATGCTGCTATGAACATGTGTGTACATGTTTTTGTGTGGACATGTTTTCATTTCTCTTGGGTATATACCTAAGAATAGAATTGCTGGATCATATGGTAACTCTATGTTTAAACATTTGAGGGACTGCCTGACTGTTTTCCAAAGCAGCTGTACCATTTTGCATTATCATTAGTGGTGTATGAAATTTCCAATTTCTCCATATCCTTGCCAACACTTATTGTCTTTTTTTTTTTTAAAGAAACAGAGAACTTTTGTTTTTTTTTTGGCTGTGCCGTGCGACATGTGGGAGCTTTAGTTCTCCAACCAGGGATCGAACCTGTGCCCCCTGCAGTGGAAGCTCGGAGTCTTAACCACTGGACCGCCAAGGAAGTCCCTTACTGTCTTTTTGTTTATAGCCATCCTAGTAGCTCTGAAATGGTATCTCACTGTGTTTTTTTTTTTTAAAGATAGGTTTCATTTTTTTTTTTATTTTTTGGCTGCACCAGGGATTGAACCCAGGCCCTTGGCAGTGAGAACGTGGAGTCCTAACCACTGGACTGCCAGGGAATTCCCCTCATTGTGGTTTTGATTTGCATTTCCTAATGAATAATGATGTTGAGCATCTTTTCTTATGTTTATTGTCCATTTATATATCTTCTTTGGAGAAATGTCTGTTCATATCCTATGCCCATTTTAATTTATTTATTTTTAAACATCTTTATTGGAGTATAATTGCTTTACAATGGTGTGTTAGTTTCTGCCGTATAACAAAGTGAATCAGCTATATGTATACATATATCCCCATATCCCCTCCCTCTTGCACCTCCCTCCCACCCTCCCTATCCCACCCCTCTAGGTGGTCACAAAGCACTGAGCTGATCTCCCTGTGCTATGCAGCTGCTTTCCACTAGCTATCTATTTTACATTTGGTAGTGTATATATATGTCAATGCTACTCTCTTACTTCTTCCCAGCTTACCCTTCCCCCTCCCTGGGTCCTCAAGTCCATTCTCTACGTCTGCGTCTTTATTCCTGTCCTGCCCCTAGGTTCATCAGACCTTTTTTTTTTTAGATTCCATATATATGTGTTAGCACACGGTATTTGTTTTTCTCTCTCTGACTTCACTCTGTGTGACAGACTCTAGGTCCATACACCTCACTACAGATAACTCAATTTTGTTTCTTTTTATGCTATGCCCATTTTTAAATTGAGTTATTTGTCTTTTTATTCTAAGAGTTGTAGGAGTTCTTTATATATTCGGGATACTAGACCTTTATCAGCTAAATGATTTGCAAATATTTTCTCCCATTCTGTGGATTGTCTTTTCCACTTTATTATTTTTTTAAAAGACTTTATTTTTATTTTTATTTTTATTTTTTTTAATACGTTTATTTATTTATTTATTTTTGGCTGTGTTGGGTCTTCGTTTCTGTGCGAGGGCTTTCTCTAGTTGCGGCGAGCAGGGACCACTCTTCATCGCGGTGCGCGGGCCTCTCACTATCGCGGCCTCTCTTGTTGCGGATCACAGGCTCCAGACACGCAGGCTCAGTAGTTGTGGCTCACGGGCCCAGTTGTTCCGCGGCATGTGGGATCTTCCCAGACCAGGGCTCGAACCCGTGTCCCCTGCATTGGCAGGCAGATTCTCAACCACTGTGCCACCAGGGAAGCCCTATTTTTATTTTTTTAAATTTTATTTAAGTATAGTTGATTCACTGTGTTTTTTTTTTTTTTTTTTGGCTGCATTGGTTCTTCGTTGCAGTGTGTGGGCCTCCCACTGCGGCAGCTTCTCTTGTTGTGGAGCATGGGCTCTAAGTGCATGGGCTTCAGCAGTTGTGGCGCCGCGGGCTCAGCAGTTCCGTGGCATGTGGGATCTTCCCGGACCAGGGATCGAACCCATGTCCCCTTTGTTGGCAGGTGGATTCTCAACCACTGCGCCACCAGGGTAGTCCCTGATTCAATTTATTGATAGTATCCTTTGATGCACAAAAATTTTTAATTTTAATGAAGTACAATTTACCTAATTTTTTCCTTTGTTGTTTGTGCTTTTGGTATCATGTCTAAGAAATTATTGCTTAATCTAAGGCCACAAAGATTTATACTTAGGTTTTTTTCTATGAATTTTATAGTTTTGGCTCTTACACTTAGGTCTTGGATGCATTTTGAGTTAATTTTTGTGTACGTTATGAGGTAGGGATCAAAATTCATTTTCTTGCGTGTGGATATCCAGTTGTCCCAGCACCTGTTAAAAAGACAGTTCTTTCCCCAATAAATTGTCTTGATACTCTTGTCAAAAATCAGTTGGTCATAGATGTTTTGGTTTGTATCTGGACTCTCAAATCTATTCCATTGATCTATGTGTCTATCCTTATGCCAGTACCATACATCTTGATTATTATAGTTTGCTAGTGGGTCTTGAGATTAGGAAGTGTGAATCCTCCAACTTTATTCTTCTATTTCAAGATTGTTTTGTCTATTCTAGGTTCCATATGAATTTTAGGATCATCTGTCAATTTCTGCAAAAATGGCAGCTAGGATTCTGATGGTGTTTGTGTTGAATCTACAGATCAGTTTGGGGAATATTGCTATCTTAACAATATTAAATCTTCCAGTCGTTGAACATGATATGTCTTTTTTTTTTTTAATATTTATTTATTTATGTAGTTGGCTGTGCCGGGTCTTAGTTGCGGCACAGGGGATCTTCGCTGCGGCATGCGGGATCTTTAGTTGTAGCATGCGGGATCTAGTTCCCTGACTAGGGATCGAACCCAGGCACCCTGCATTGGGAGCGTGGAGTCTTAACCACTGGACCATCAGGGAAGTCTGGATATATCTTTTCATTTATTTAAATCTCCTTTAATTTCTTTAAACAATATCTTATAGTTTTTAGTGTAAAAGTCTTTCATCTCCTTGTTTTCTGGCTGTCATTGTTTCTCATGAAAAATCAGTTGTTAGTCTTATTGAGAATCCCTTGTACATGGTAAGTCACTTCTCTCTTGCTGCTTTCAAGATTATCTCTTTGTCTTTGATTTTCAGCTGTTTGATTGTGATGTGTCTAGGTGTGGATCTCTTTTAAGTTTATTCTACTTGGAGTTTGTTGAGCTTCTTGGATGTGTAGATTAATGTTTTTCATCAAATTTGGGAATTTTTCTGCCATTATTTCTTCAAATATTTATTCTATCCCTTCTCTCCTTCTGGAACTCCCATTATTCATTTTGGCAGTGATTTTTTTTTTTTTTTTTTTTTGAGCGGGCAATCACACAGTTTGTCAATCTGAGTTTATTTGTGTTTCTGAAAACAAGAGATATACCAAAGATTCTTTAACCAAACTAGAGGTTAAAAGACTATGAAGATAGGCCAGAGATGGGGATGGAAAGGTAGCATGGAGAGACACTGGTGATAAGCAAGATCAGCTCAGATAGAGAAAGCAAGTCAAGTGGAATGGAGGAGATGAAGGTAGCAGGATGTAATAGGAACATAACATGTGACAGACAAGGAAGAATAAGCCCATATATAATAAGGCACTTTAAAATTAAATGCTGTTCAAACATTGGGTAGCCATATGAATAAAAAGTGACTTAGAAAGGGCCTTAATTTTCAGATAAGTTAAAAAGCAAATTAGTTTTAAAAAGAAGACAAAAACCAATCAAAATTATATTCTTTTTCTTAAATAAATTTATTTATTTATTTATTTTATTTATTTTTGGCTGCATTGGGTCTTCGTTGCTGCACACAGGCTTTTCTCTAGTTGTGGCGAGCGGGGGCTACTCTTCATTGTGGTGCGTGGGGTTATTGCTGTGGCTTCTCTTGTTGCGGAGCATGGGCTCTAGGCACGTGGGCTGCAGTAGTTGTGGCACATGGCTCAGTAGTTGTGGCTCGTGGGCTCTAGAGCGCAGGCTCAGTAGTTGTGGCACACAGGCTTAGTTGCTCCGCGACATGTGGGATCTTCCCGGACCAGTGCTCAAACCCACGTCTCCTGCATTGGCAGGTGGATTCGTAACCACTGTGCCACCAGTGGTTATTATATTCTTAACTGTGATGGAGATAGATTTGGGAACTAGAAGGCATTGTTTGTGGCAAAATTGGAGTTGTCTCTTCTATAGAAGTAAAATGATATGTATGATAAAAATTGAGGAAGTGATATTGATAAAGGAAAAATATTTGTGATAATTGAGACAGAAAAATAACATCCAATTTGACAAAGGATAGTTTTTTTTCTGCACAACTTGTATAGATGTAAAAGGCAGTTTGGTAGGAAGATGCACGGATGATACACTCTACCACGTGGAAAAACAATGTTTGTTTTCACCAATTAAGGAAATGCAGTGAAAAAAAACCTATGAGGTTCTACTCTATAACCAAAGAGCTAACTAAAATGAATAAAATTGGTAAACAATAGTGTTGGTGTGTGGGTGAGCAGGCACATGTGTGGTTTTATTGATGACAATTTAAATTAATTTCTCCACTTAACAACCAGGTGAGCATCTGCTTGCATGTAAGGCATTGAAGTGGCTCCAGCAGATGTTCAGTGAGCACTAGCAACGTGCTAGGTGCTAGTGATGCAAAGATGAATGAGACTGTGTCCAGGTCCCAAAGGCTCTTTCGGTGGAGTGGGGAGACAGAAAAGAAAATAAGACCATTCAAGGGCCATTTTGCCTCAAGTCCTCCTCTTGGGGCCCTGAGGAGGACCTGGTCAGCACCCTCAAAGCCCACCTTTGTGTGAACCGAGAACCTTCCTCAGGGCATTTGTTGTCTAATGGTAAAGGTACGACAGGTGCATCTGTAACTAGCATACAAAGAGGAAGTGGTCAGGCTGTGAAGGTAGACTGGGCAGGGGGTTTGAGGAATCCCGAGGAGGACAAGTTACTGCTGGCAGGAGTGGGGGCCCAGCAAGGTTTGCCTCACTTTCCCCTGCTTGTTCTTAGCCGAAGCTCAGCCTGGCTGCAAACCTTCTTTTTATAAGCACAGGCCACTCAGTGCTGCCCACTTGTCCACCTGCCTTCTTGCCTGCCCCTGCAACCAGGATCACTGCCTACAGGGGCTCTGTGTTGGGGTCTGTCCGTCCCTTGGGACACCACACTGATTCTTGGGGCTTGGATGCCAACCGTGCATCCATACTGCTTGGTGGTGGTGATTTGTGTGGTCAGGCCTGGTGAGCATCAGATACTTGATGACCTGGATGCAGCATAGAGAGAATAGCCACAGAAACACCTAGAGCATGTTTTTTTTTTAATTCTTTTTAAAAATATATATTATTTATTTATTTATTTGGTCGCGCCAGGTCTTAGTTGTGGCAGGCGGGCTCCTTAGTTGTGGCTTGCCGGGCCCCCTGCATTGGGAGCTTGGAGTCTTAACCACTGCGCCACCGGGGAAGTCCCATAAAACATGTATTAACCTGGATGGTGGATATGCTGGGGGGAGCCCCATGGATGCCATGGGACGCCTTTGGCCACTTTAGCCCTAAATGCTCCCATGAGGGAGCAAAGGCCATTGTGCTCACCCGGCTGGGGTTGTGACTTGCTGAGGCTTATAGGGAGTCAGTATGGGGATGAGTTCCAGGGCTGAGAGTTTCTTTCTATCTTCTTCTGGTCTCCCAGAACCCCTGGGCAGGAGCTTTTGGGCAGTGTGACAGGTTCCTGGCTCTTCAGATCTGTCTTCCACATCTATTGAAATGATCACTGAACAAAGCAGAGCAGCCTTGTCTCCCACCAAGAGGTAGAGAATGTCAACCCTTTAGGAGACTTGAATTTCCTTTCATTTTTTATGATCCTGGTTTTGAAGAACTCCCTTTTTCCTTTCTTTCCTTAGTCTTTGAATATCTCCAGAGCTGAGGAGCTCGCCCCTTTTATTTCCACAGAGTGTGACCCAGGTTGAATAGGGCTTTTAGACTTTTCTTTCCTGTGTCAATCTCAAATCTTCCTCCCTGTGCTTCTGTTCACTGGCCCCACTTTTGTCCTTGGACGTTTCCTGGGAGCCCTTCACCTTGCCGTTTGCATATGGATGAGGTGGGAGGTTCTTTGAGGGGATGGACTGGAGCTGAGACTAGTAGGTGAGAAAAATCCAGGTGTCCACATCCTAGGCTATTGTCTGATCTCTGATTCCCTGAGTGGCTCAACCCTTCTAGGCCCGAGACTCTGCAAGGTCCCTGGGAAGAGCAGCTGATGGAGGGGAGCTCACTTAGGCCCCTGCTTGCCATGCTTGGTTGGGGAGGACAGCACTACGTGTCCCCAAAGCCATGATTTGATGTTGGTAGTAGGGTGACAGGCCAAGCAGCCCCCATCAGGTGTGTGATGAAGGTCTTCCCCACTATGTCCAGGACCTATGTGTCCAGGACTGACATGTGCCCTCTGATTCCTCTGCAGGAGCTGATTGACCTCAAGATGCTTCAGTGCAAGAGAGTTGT
Organism: Eubalaena glacialis; assembly: GCF_028564815.1. NCBI lineage: Eukaryota > Metazoa > Chordata > Mammalia > Artiodactyla > Balaenidae > Eubalaena > Eubalaena glacialis. The sequence goes on along the minus strand of NC_083733.1, from coordinate 18,890,202 downwards.
CAATGGTGAGTGCAGCTGTGGTCCCAGGATTGTGTGTATGCCCGGTCATGCCCAAACTGTGCTACCACTGCCCTTGCCTGGGTGTCAGTGTCCTCCAGGGTGCTCCTTGCCTGTGTAATTTTGTGGATCACATGCTCTCTTTTTTTTAAAGATACATTGATTATAAGCCAATTTTTAAAAAATTAATTAATTAATTAATTTTTGGCTGCATTGGGTCTTCATTGCTGCGCGTGGGCTTTCTCTAGTTGCAGCAAGTGGGGGCTACTCTTTGTTGCAGCACGCAGGCTTCTCATTGCAGTGGCTTCTCTTGTTGCAGAGCACAGGCTGTAGGCGCACCAGCTTCAGTAGTTGCAGCACGCGGGCTCAGTAGTTGTGGCACACGGGCTCAGTTGCTCTGCGGCATGTGGGATCTTCCCGGACCAGGGCGCGAACCCATGTCCCCTGCATTGGCAGGCGGATTCTTAACCACTGCGCCACCAGGGAAGTCCCCACATGCTCTCTTGAGAATAGTCACTGCTCTCCAGAGACCATGACAAATAGCCAGATGTGAAACAGGCTGAGAATGCCTTCTACCCACAGGCTTGCTGGCGTATAAATCACCAGGTTTCATAGTACAGGAGGGACCTTTGGGGTCAAGATGGCTTCGGCACTGATCCTGGCTCTGCCACTCACTAACTGTGACCTTGGGCAAGTCACTTGACCTCTCTGCCTCAGTTCCTTTAGCTGTAAAAGGAAAATCATAATCCCTGCTTTACTTAAATTACAGGGTTGGAGTGAGGATCAAATAAGATAAGGGACATGTAAGACCTTTGCAAATGGAAGTGGTTGTGCTGAGTTGTGGTTTTGCTTATACTTTATTGATGAGGCTGATTCTGCTTTGATGAGAGTTGTAGTATTGTTTGAGGTTTTTGAAAAGTATACACGCTTGTGAAATCTTAATATAAGTTCACTAGAACTTTTGTCAATTTTGTCTTTAATTGTTTTAGATTTATATTTTCTTTGTGTTATGAAAAATTCAATGTTATAGATGTATATAACCTAAAAAATGAAAATCCCCCATAATCCCATACTTGAAGAGTAATCACAAGGAGAATTAACATGTACTTTTTACACATTTCGTAAAGTGTGCGTATAAAAATATGACATGTTTATATATACTCTCTCCCCTATACACACACACACTTGGGATCATGATACACGTTTTGCCACTTACTTTTCTTTTCTTTTTTTTTGGCCGCACTGTGTGGTACACGGGATCCTAGTTCCCCGACCAGGGATTGAACCCATGCCCCCTGCAGTGGAAGCGCAGAGTCCCAACCAGTGGACTGCCCTGGAAGTCCCTGCCACTTACTTTTCTATTAGGACATTTTCCCATGTCAATACCTATAGATGACTGTGTCAGAATTGATTTCGCCAGTGCTTTAACAGGGGTTTCAGTATTTTGATGTTAAACAGAAAAGCATAGTATAAACACACTAAGTTTTTGTCGTTCTTCTCTCAGACTGCTTACTGCCAGTCATGAGAAGTCTCTGCTGTTGGTGATCACTTCGATTACCTCTCCCAACATGTCACTGCCTTTACCCCACCTTTTTAACCTTCTAATCTGTTTGTTGCTGGGATGATAATAACAGCTTCCCTTTATGGAAGTGCTTTACGTGCATTAAAGATCCCATTTATTTCTCAGAATAGCCTTTGAGATAGGCATATTCTCCCATCTGCCACATTGGACCCTTCCATGTGGTAGTCATCTTTGAAAGCTAATAATGTTAGTACCTATTGTAGAACTTCATTATGAAGAGCATGAGAGATTCTTGTTGTTTGCAATAGTTATGTTCTATAAAGTTGCTAAGACCACCAAATTAGCAAATACGGAACCATTACTCCTAGGGGAAATACAGAGTTAGGTTCCTGTAAGCCTCTGGTCACGTTCTTTCATTATGTATTTCAGATCAATATATAACCTTGTTTTATGTGTCTTTCTGTTTAAAGACACATTATTTAACATATACTGTTAATTCATTAACATCGAACTCACAGTCAACAGCACTATGATTTCATGCCTGAATAAAGCTTGTCTAACACATTTATTTTCTCCATAAGGCACACCACAGCTTTCTTATGCTTAGGAACACTAGATAGCACTTCAGCAGTATGATTGGGGCCATTTTAAACATTGAGATCACCAACAAAAACACAAAAATGCAAAAAAAAAAAAAGTGGCATTAAATATACCACCATAAAGACACTTGTTTGCAGGATGAGAGCTGAAACAAGAAGGCAGAATGTTGCCTTGTTTGACCTCAGCTGGTAATGTGTGCATTGGTGACAGAAATTTTTTGCAGTCTGTGAATGACCACGAAAACACCACAAGTGTTGATTTGGGGGTTACAAATAAATTTAGCAAGCAGGCAAATTTGCAAATACACAACTGCAAATAATGAGGATTGACTGTAATATGGTAAATCTCCACTCACAGTACCTAGCACATGATAGATAAGTAATTAAGAACAGCAACTTTGCTGAACTTCAGAGTGACATCTTCTGGGAAAATTTGGGCAAAATCTGAAGCAAAGATAAGGTTCCTCTTATCTTTGTACATCTTTTTTTTCAACGTTAAAAACATTGCAAAATGTCATTTGCAGCAACATGGGTGGGCCAAGAGATTATCATACTAAGTGAAGTAAGTCAGACAGAGAAAGACAAATATCATATGTTATCACTTATATGATATCACTTATATGTGGAATCTAAAAAAATGATACAAATGAACTTATTTACCAAACAGAAATAGAGTCACAGATGTAGAAAACAGACTTATGGTTACCAGGGGGGAAAGGGGTGGGGGAGGGATAAATTGGGAGATTGGAATTGACGTAGACACACTACTGTATATAAAATAGATAACTAATAAGGACCTACTGTATAGCACAGGAAACTCTACTCAGTACTCTGTAGTGACCTATATGGGAAAAGAATCTAAAAAAAGAGTGGATATATGTATATGTATAACTGATTTACTTTGCTGTACAGCAGAAACTAACAACATTGTAAACCAACTATACTCCAATAAAAATTTTTTAAAGAAATGTAAAGTACAGATGATTCCAAAGATTCATGAGGTCACTTCTAGCTGAGCAGAAAAATTTCTTCTAAAAAAGGTCATTTCTGGGTTTATAGACTGAAGGAAATGTGGGAAAAAACCCAATTATATATGAGAAAGATATTCACAATATATTGTATCTTGTGTTATTTTGAGGGTTCCATAATAAAGTAAACATTGCAGAAAGAAGGAATCCAAAGCAATGAATAATTCATTAAAAAATCTTTTTCTCAAAAAAAAAGTGCAAAATGTAAACACCATGCAGAGAAAGTGCATAAAACACAAGCACACGGTTTAGTATATAACTGTAAAGCGAGGGACCATGTAACTCACCATCCTTAGGTCAGGGAATAGACCATCATCAGCACCTCAGAAGTCTCCCACGTATACCCTGATTTCTTTCGAGTATAGTTTACTTCTAGCATCCCATTTTTCCCTTCAAGGTGATACTTTTGTTGTGTTTTCTTCCAGGGGTTAGGCGAGGTTGAACCTGCTTCTTCACTGAGTGGCCCTGTATGTTTTTCTTTTCTTGCAGAGGTGCTCAGCACAGTCGACTTTGTCGCTCCCGACGACCGAGTAGTCTTCCGCACCTGCGAAAGAGAGCAGAGCAGGGTCGTCTTCCAGATGGTACCATATCCCGGGACAGAGCGAATTTCCCGTCTCGTGCCTTGTGCCGGGCCAGTGTTACATGCCTGGGCTCCATTGCACAGTGGTCTTCAGTCTTCCTGAAGACCCTGCTTTAAACGGTTTTCAGAGATCTGCTCATGAGCGATTACACTGTTGGAGATGGTTTATGGAGATCAAGCTATTAGCAGTCTGTTACGTGCCTCCAGTCTCAAATTTAATTTCCTTCATTGTAGGGATTGGCTATTTGGCATGACTTATATATTTTTATTCCCTAGCATTGGTTGTTCAGATCATGGTCTTTGTTTTGTGTAATCTGTATATATTTCCCATAAAAAGAAATTAAGTTTCTTGAAGAGTAGTTAAGATTTGTGTTAGGATTGTAGTGATTCTCTAGTTCTCTTCTCTCGCTTTGGGCATTTCTCGGTATTTTTTCAGAAATACTTCCTGAATGATGTTTAGGTTTGTAAAAAATTGATAACAATGAGTAGCCTTATGATAAAGCAAATATAGCAAAATGTTAATTGTAGAATCTAAGTGGTGGGTATATGAATGTTCACTATAAAATTTTTCCAACTTTTTTGTATGTTTGAAAGTATTCACAGCATTGATGACATTGTCTCAGCCTTCCAGGTCCACTTTTGGCCTCCAACAGTGAGCTAGTCCCGTGGGCTAGCTGTTTGAGAGAATGCCAGCTGGACTTCACTTGCTGATGTGTGTGTGTGTCTGTGTGTGTGCATGGCGTGCCTGAGCGTGTTTGTCTATGCATATGGACCTGTATCAGGGCAGTGGTTGATACAGCCTCTTGTCTTCCCAGGGGACTTCAGATGCAGAGCGAGCTCTTGCTGTGGCCAGGCTTGTGTAAGTTCTTCCCTGTTTGGTACTGTCTTTGCCTCTCTTGTGGGCTGTGAGGTCTTACTGTTCCTGGGGACTTTGGAGGTGACCACCCTCCTGCTTCCTAGTCCACTACTTTCTGTTTCCAGGCTCAGGTTCCCTTCTCTATTTGTCGCGTCCAAGGGCTGCCCTGGGACTCATGTGAACGCACTGTGTCTGGACCCCATAGAACCTCTGGGTGGGAGCCTATTTTTTAGTGTTTATTTGTGAGGTTTCCTTTGCAGATACTCTCATGAAGTGTAGGTAAGACTTACTGTTTCCTAAATTAATGAAGGCAGGAGAGTAATGTGGTTAAGGAGAGGGGCTTTAGACTTAGACCTGGGTTGGAATTCTGGCTTTGCTACCTGCTGACTGTGTGACCTTAGGTAAGTTACTTAACCTCACTGAGAACTTAGCTTCCTCATGTATAAAATGATACCAATAGTACCACCTCCCTCTGGCGTTATAGGGAAGGGTAAATGAAATGATGCATGTAAATGTCTTTGCAGTATGTGGCACGTCGTGAGTGTTTAGTAAGTTGTTAGCTATTGTTATTAATTACAACAAGGGTGAGAAGGAACTCGGGCAGTAGTTGCTGCTGGTCACAGACTGGTAACTGTGTATGTAGCAGATGATGAGGAAAGGGTCCTTTCTACATCTGAGACTTGTTTAGAGGAAGCCAGCTGTGCAGCCTAGCACGCAAGGACAGTCCTCCACTTCCTCCAGAACCAGTGCTCTGGGAAAGGGCTCTTGTGCTTATGTCACTTTTGTGCATTATGGCTTTCACTACCCAGTTAGAACTGGAACTCTGGGATGGAGTGCAGTGTGGCTGTCATTTGATATTCGAGTTATCTGATACAGCTCAGAACTAGCAAAATCCTCTACAACTAGCCCTTCCCATAATGTGTGAGCACGTTATGTTCTTCCTCTAGAGCTCTGCCCAGGAGGAGAGGCGGTTGCACATTTTAGAGACAGGATTTTTCAGCTTCTGTCTCTGAGGGTTGGTGTGTTTTAGAGGGCCAGGGAACATTAAGAATTCCATGAGCACGGACGCATACCTTTGACTTTATGTCCTACCCTCAAGTTGAATATTTATTACCTTTCCTCCTTCATGTTTTTCCAGAGAAAATGATGTGGCTGGTATTGACGTCAACATGGGCTGTCCTAAAGAGTATTCCACCAAGGTAAACTGATTTCGTTATACTCTTCACAAATACAGGGTGCAGATTAAAGGAGACTGACAAGAGGTGATGACTAAGTACAGTACCTGACTCTGGACTAGATCCTGTACTAATGGGCAAAATGCTCAAAAGGATATTATTAGATCAACTGGCAAAATTGGAATATAGACCATGGTAGATTAGCTAAAAATACTGTATCAGTGAAAATATATGAAGTTGATAACTTCTGTGGTTATGTAAGAATATCCATATTCTTAGAAAATACACACTGAAATATTTAGGGGTCAAGGGCTATGATATATGTAATTACCCTCAAATGGTTCAGGAAAAATTTTAAATGTGCACACAAACATATACATATATACATAAATAAATACACACACACACACACACACACACACACACACACAGCACTCGTGTCCAAGTAATAAAACAAATGATGTAAATGTTAAAAGAAAGAATAAAGTGAACAGGGCTTTGTTTTTTCATGAATAAAAATAGAGGATGCAATACATGTGTCCCCACTGTCATATCAGAATAGACCAGACAGGACTGCTATAGAAGCTCAGAGAAAGCAGCAGAAGGGCAGCCCTTAAACTCAGCATCCTGTGGGGAAATGTAGTCCTTGGTGAGGAGGTTTGGGACTCTGCAGGCAGAGGGAGTGGCACAAGCAGGGACCCAGAGGCCAATGTGAAGTAGAGGCAGGGAACCTTGATTTGACCAGAGGGTTGGGAAGTGGGTAGTGAAGAGGAAGCAGAGGAACACAGGATTGAAAATCTTGGTTGGGACCAGATTAGCTGAACTTTGATTTTAGATACCTCTGATCTTTTTCGAACAGAGAAGGCTTGTGATCAGAAACTTAGTTTCTTCCCCCAGGGGAAACCAATGTTACTAGTTTCTTGTGTGTCTTTCCAAATATATTCTATAAATAGAAATACTAATCTGGAAGCCATGTGTCTAGTGGATTCAAGTGGAAAGAGGCCAGAGGTCAGGATACAGATGTCGGAGATGAGTGTTTTGGGTCCACAGGAGAGACCAGGGATGGACACAAGAGAAGCCAAATTGGAGCAGAATTTGATAGCACTTGGCTGGCAAATGATTGGACTGGGAGTGGGAGGCAGGGTGAGTGGTGGGGGTAGAGGGAGGAAAGACTGGCAGCCAGGAAGACGGTAGGTCTTCAGTGTCATCAGGACTGCTGGAGGAAGAGGATGTTTGGAGCGGATAACAAGGACAGCTTGGGGTTGGCTGAGTGTGAGGCACCAGAGGGATACCTGCAGGGCCGCCCCTGGGAACCTTATCACAGGGTGCGAGGGTCTGCAGTGTAGACATAACAGATGTCCCCATAGCCCACTGCCCAGAGTTAGCCACTCTGCTTTCAGGAGTTACTTGGCCTGGAGACCTTTGATTTAGGCCAGGAGGCTGAAGACTGCCTGAGGGAAAGGCCCTTTGGATGCTTGAAATCCAGAGGGCCTTGTGGACAGCTGCTTCAAGGAATCGTGGAGGTTTGAAATTGTCTATGAGGAGTTGAAAACATCAGGCTCTGTTTTGCTACCTTCTAATTACTCCTTTGTGTGCCTGAGTTATGTACAGAGCAGAGTTGGAGTTGAAATTGTTGGAATACTCTCCCTGAGATTGTGGAGTGAAAAAAGCAAGGAGCAGAATTGTATAGGGTGTATCACCATTTATATATGGGGGATGGGGAATGAAAATATATATTTACTTTTCTTTTTATACAATATATTTGGAAAGACACACAAGAAACTGGTGACACTGGTTTCCCCTGGGGAAGGAAACTAAGCTTTAACTTGGTTTTGCATAGGGAATAAATTCCCCTTGTAGGGGTGCTCTTCAAAATAATTAACAACAGTCACAGCACTGGCACTGACCAGTCAGAACAGATACCTCCCAGTGTGCTGTACCAGTACATGCCAGCTGAATATCTGCTCTCTTCTCATGGTTCAAAAACTTAAGTCATGTTAAAAAAATTAATTGAATAGTTTTCCCTCCTTCTAAGGAGGGAGAGTTCTTACTCTTTATCCTTTTGAACCTTTAAGATTTTTAATATGTTGCCTATTCTAAAAAGCAAGTTAAGTTAAATAGAAAGGGAGGAAGGAAGGAAATACCAATTGGAAAAGCCATTGTTGTCGAAGGGGCAGTGAGACTGGATTTTAGATCCTGTGGTTCAATAAGGAAGGGCCGGATCGTGTGTGAGGTGAAGGACAGACGGAGTCAGGGTGAGTGGCCAGGGCTTCCTGAAGGCCTGTAAGGTTTGTATCTGGAGGTAGTCCAGGGCTAGTAGCTCTGTTCTTTTAGTTCTCCTCTGAAATGCAGGCTCAGTCTGCGCTGGTTCTCTCTGGTTCTAATGTGTAGTTCTTAAACATGAAATTAAACTGTAATAACTGAATTTAAACCTTCTGAGCACATTCCTTGAGCATTCATTAGTATGTAGTCTATATACTTGACAGCATATATTTATTGGATTTGTTTTTCTCCCCTTCACCTCACTCTTAATGGGTTCAGATTTTTAACATTCTCCCCTCCTCCACTTATTAAAGTAATTCATACCATTGCCCAGGACTTGGATAATATAGAAAAGTACAAAAAAGAACAATAAAATCACCAGTAATCACACCGTCAAGAGACAGCCCCTGGTGTTAATGCTGAGATTTAAGTGACTACAGGGGTTGTTGATTCCATTAGCTAGGGCTTTTGTTAGAGTTTGACATTGGTCTGGGTGCTCAGGACTGGGCCGGCCATTGTTGCTGGCAGGGTATCAGGGCCTGGACAAGGTTTGGAGGTTGTGTGCCTCTGAGTGGCTTTGCTGGCAGAGGTGGTGTCCAAGCAAGTGACGGTAGGATAGGAAGAAGTTGCATTTGATCTCATTTCAAAGGAAGAATGACCCATTGTTTTCTTAAGGGCTTGGCAGATGGTGGGGTTTAGTTTATTAAGGCACTGAGACCCTGGGTAGGAAATGGGCAGTCCTGAAAAATGATTTTTTAGAACCCACTTCTAGATAGATCTGTGGGTCTTGCTAAGGGGATCAGAGTGCTGGCTTTTAGAATTCATCAAACTGATCCCTGATGTTTTGGGCACAGGCGATTGCCAGTGGACCTTGGTTCCTTGGAGGCAAGTGCTGGGGTACTGCCAGGATGCCATACCACAGGGAGGAGCCACCCTCCTCCAGCTGTAAGAGCCCCTCTGTGTGCTTTTCCTTAGGGAGGAATGGGAGCTGCCCTGCTATCAGATCCTGACAAGATTGAGAAGGTAAGTCCTGCATGAGTGAAAGCAGAGGTCCTTAAACATGCCTATGAACTAGAGTTGCCTGGAACACCTCCCCTACCCTTCCCCCAGATTTAGAGAATCAGTCACTCCACCTGGGGTCTGGAAAGTTTTTCAAAGGCTTTCCAGTGATTTTGACATATAGCCAGGTTCAGAAACCCCTGAGCCAGCCTGCAGTAGCCTTGGAGTTCCTTAAAAGCCCAGGGCTAGGGACATGTCAGTAGAGAGCCAGGGGTCCTGAGGACTCATTTAGAGCCGCCTCTGTATTGCCTCTCTCCCTTCTGAGAAGATCATGAGAGCATATGCCAGGCTACCTGTGGGTGGTGGGCAGGCTCAGTGGCTGTGTGTGTCAGGATGTAGGGGATTGCCCTCTCCCCGGGGGCTTGATGAGAGCATCAGTGGGTGCCCTGCACACTGGTGGAGTCCACCATCAGTATGAGAGCAGGCCAGGCCAGGCCAAGGCCATACAAGGTAAGCTGAAGTTAGTCTCCTCTGATCTCCTTCCCTTGGTGATTCTGGTGGCCAGGTTTATGAGGCCTTAGGGTCAGGTTGATGTTTGCCACCAGTGTTGTGAGCTGCCAGTACATGTGGGAGTGACATTTTCTGCCATACCACATGCACCTTTTACTTTCCTCTCGCAGTTCACCAGCTTTTTCCTTGCTGCTCCCCTTAGCTCCTTTGATTTCCTTTTCATTCTCCATCCCCACTTCCACCTCTGGGCTTTAAGCCTCCTAGTGCCTCCCATAGGCTAGAGCAACTTGGGATAAGGCACCACCATTAAGAGCTGCCACTGCTGTGTCAGCAGCTCAACCCTGTTATTTTTCCAGCCCCACTGTGTCTGGGATCTAGGAAAATTCGCGTGTTTATGGGCTAGGTGCCTCCTCATTTTTCCCGTGTGTGGACAGGCACAGATAATGACCTCCAGTCAGACACCTCTATGCAGGCTGGAGTGGATGTGGACAACTGTGGATTCCACGCTTAGGGAAGGGGCCTCAGTAGCGGGTGGTTTGCTTCACAGCACATACATACAGGCATTTCTGTTATCCTCTGGCCTCCTGGCTTCTCCCACCCATGCTGTTGGCTCTGTCCTCGCCACTGCCCTTCTTTGGGCACATTTCTCACATGAGGCAGCAGACTTAACACCCCCCCTCAGAAGCTCAGTTCATTTCGTTAATTCTCTGGTTGGCAGGGTGGTCGGTTGAGCCAGGTCGGGCTAGTGGACAGGTTTTGCCTTGTGAAAGAGAGGTTGCAGGCTTCTACAGTAAAGCCAAATGAGACTCAGGAAGAGTGGGATGGATTAGATTCAGGCTCAAATTGTGCTGGCAAACTGGGTGAGCTGGATGAGAGCTTTGTATGTCCTTCCAGGCTTGGTGTTTTAGGTCCATGGTTCCATCTGTGGGAGCATCTCAGGACCACCTTAGAGATTTTTTCAAAATAAGACTGCTTGTTTGGGGGCGATGAAAATTTTTGGAAATAGATAGTGGTGATGGTTGTACGACATCTTGAGCTAATGCCACTAAATTATACACTTAGAAATGGTTAAGACAGACAATTGTATGTATATATGTTTTACCACAATAATAATTTTTTTAAAAGGATGCTATCTATTGAGAATTCTGCATATTCTTGGGGTAGACAGAGGCAGAGAGGGGGTATCAGTCTTTTGAAAAAGCTTCCCAGGTGACTCTGGTGTACCCTCCCTGGATTAAGAACCTCAGTTTAAGACTCTTTATCAGTAATAGCCTCTCTCTGACCCTTGCCCCAGATTCCCTGGGCCCCCGGCTGCTCAGGGCATCCCCTTGTGTGCACTGCACTTGGGCCATGGCTAACAATCAGCAGGGCCAGGACTTGAGCTCAGTTCTCACTGATTCCCAGGCCTGTGCTTTCCCATCCTCCTGCCTGCCCCCTCCCCAACAACCAGGGGAGCCAAAGTCTGCTTTTCCTGAGTCAGCCAGTGGATCTGGGGAGACGTGCCTGCCCGTGGGTAGATATGCCCAGATACCGGCCCGTCTCAGGTCCTTTTCCCCCACAGACTTTTCACGCCACAGAGACATGGGGTGTGGCTTGGATCTGGGAGAGTTGGGTCCAGGAGAGGTTCTGCTAGAGTCTGACCAAAAGACAGACTCTATTTGCCCTTTCCTCTCAGTGTGACTCTTGCAAAGGGCTAGGACTTTTCGTTACTAATTTCCTTCCTGGTCCTGAACATGCACGTGAAATGAACAGAAAACGAACTGAAGAAGGTGCTTAGAGTTGCTTGGATAAAATACACCAAGAGGAAGTTCTGCAAAACAGAGAACTGGGTCAAACCAGCTGATGTTGCTTAAATCACCAGACATCAGAGGATTCTGAGTCAGCACTTGCAAAGGAACCCTCCAGAGATTGTATTGTCAGCTTGAAGGACAGGACTAGAGTGAGAATTTTTATTGTGTATCTTGATGGATCTGGCATTCCCTCTTCCTCCCTTAAAGGGCAGGTGCCCCTTTAAGCCCTGCCAGAGTCACCCTAGGACCTCAGGCCCAGTCAGCCTCCTGGGGCAGCACCTGGGGACTGTTCCTTCCTGTCAGTCTCTGGCAGTTGTGCCTGGGCCAGTAGGCCCTGTCTTGCCCATGATCTGTCCTATCAGCCCAGGCTCTTTGTCTAATGTCTCCTGGAGGGGCCTGCCTTAGCCTGTCCCTGAGAGAAAGGCCTCCTTCACTGGTTCTTGTGACCTGGCTCTCTACTGCCCCCACCTGTCTAGAACCAGACTGGCAGCTGCTGCCTGGATGTCCCCTCTGCTCTGCTGGACCAGGGATCCAGTTTCTTGGAAGAGGGCTCTTGGCATCACCTTCCCCCTAGCTTGCCTCGCCCAAAATTTTTGATGAGGGAAGAAGATAAAGATAGCAAGGTCACAGACATGCAGTGTCATCTACACCTTTCTTGATCTCTGACTCTTTGTCTGGACTTGCTACTTCCCTGACACTTTCCTGTGTGACTTTCTTGATCTTTATTTGGAGTCCTTTGCAATTACTATGCAAAATAAACACTTTTAAATATGTTGACTATGTTGTCTTTTCCTTTGCCAGTTTCATTCCTGTATATCTGACTCCCCTAAAGAGAGGGGGTACCTGAGGACAGGGCCCAGGACCTGCTCAAACTTTCCTGCTCACTCACTTGGCAGATCCTGGAACAGCACTCAGGAAACATGCCTTCAATCAGGAATGGAGCTGTGAGCCATGTGTTCTCAACCAGGGTTAGGCCTCAGAATCATTTTGAGGAGGGAATGTGTTGGGCAGAGTCTTTTGAAATCACATATTCCTAAGCCCTGTCCCTAGAGACTCATTCAGGAAAGATGAGGTGGAATCTAAGATTCTGTATTTCTTAGGCGCTCCAGGTGATTCTGATGTTTGCCCTGGCAAAGGATCACTGTGTTCTGTACAAGCATGCATGCAGATCCATTCATGCATTCATTCACTCATTCATTCATTTACCAAATATATGTATACTGCTATGTACCAGGCAAGGGGCTGCTGGTGCTGGGGCTCTAGCAGAGAAAAAGGTGAACTCCTTCCCTCATGGAGCTTCCATGTATATGCGTGCAACAGGCGCATTCACATGGACACGTACATGGACATAAACATGTCCATGCCACTGGGCCGCACAGGTCTGGAGCAGAATTCATTAGTACAAGCAGTTGTGGTGTTTGTTCCAGAAGAGGCAGATGCTCTTGTATTCTCCCCGCTGCAGATCCTCAGCACTCTTGTTAAAGGGACACAGAGACCTGTGACCTGCAAGATTCGCATCCTGCCATCGGTAAATATCTTACATCTGAAGGTCCATTTTCTCTGGGGATGCTGATTTGGGGGTGTGAATGATTCTTGAGGGGCTGAATTAGGTTTGGAGGAGGGGGTAGAGCTGAGCCCACTTTAGGAGCTGGCAGCTGCTCCCTCTGTGGCTTCAGTAAACACTCTGTGTGGTCCTGTCCCTCAGCTGGAAGATACCCTGAGCCTTGTTAAGCGAATAGAGAGGACCGGCATTGCAGCCATCGCGGTTCATGGGAGGTGAGTGGTTGCCTTTCTAGTGACTGACTTGCAGGGAGGTCCCTAGCCATCTTAATGATTCTTCACCAGACCCCAGGTGACTACCAGCTTCTCTTCTACATATACAGCCTAGCTCTGCTTAGCTCACTGACATCCCCTAAGTTCAGAGGGCAGTCAAACTCTTTATGGGGGTTGCATTTTTCTTTGTTTCATTCATTGAGCATCTACTGGTGGTAGGCACTACACCAAGATTTAGAGATACAGAGAGACCAATGGGAAGGAGAAACACCCCTACCCTCAAGACGTGTAAATGGTAGAGAATGAGTGATTTGCTCAAAATTATATCACGTAGCCAGGAAGTGGTGGAATTAGAAATCTGACTCTGAATCTCATTTTCTTTACACTACATTCAGCAATAGCTCCTCCCTTGAATGACCCCAGGCAGATTGCTCTTCTTTTAAAGGCACTGCCTCTTTTGTCTGCCCCTGTTGGACTGCCAGCTGTCACAGTGACTACTTTAAACAGTCCTTGAATCTGCTGTCTACTGAGAGCTGAGGTATTGCTGAAGGCTACCCTTGGTTTCCCAGTCGAACTCGCTCCCCGTGTCCAGGATATACTTTTGTACAGAATCCCAGGTCAGCAGACTTTGGCCAGGGTGACCTCTCTTTTGAGTGGTGTTCCTTTTGAGTTCAGGCGTCTTGTAGGAACAGTGCATTTTTTGCTGGTTGTACCTGTTACAGCATTTTCAGAGAAGGGAACCCAGAACTCCAACACATAAAACCAGAGAAGCAGAGCTGTGCGTGTTGAAGCCAGCAGGGGGTGGTGAAAGGCTACACACGCGTACACACAGGCCCCCCCCTGGAGGCAGCAGGCTCTGGGCTCAGACTGCCTGGTTTCAAATCCCAGGTCTGGGTTCAAATCCCAGGTCTGCTGCTTGTTGGCTGTGTATCCTTGGACAAGTCATTTAACCTCTCTGAGCACCACAGTCCTCATTTGGAAATTAAGATAATTTCTGCTTGATAGGGTTGTCATGAGGCTTTTATGAGATTATGAATATACAGCCTTGGCATAGTGCCTGGCATAGAGTGTTCTCTGAATAAATAAACCTATTCCTTTTTCCCAGTAGTTGGAAACACTAGGAAGACAGATTTGGGCGAGTTTAAAGAGGGACTTTCAGGCCATCAAAGCTGTTAAGGATGGGCTAGAATTGGGCTGCTGGGGGTGCAGGGAGGTGGAGGTGGAGGCTGGGTTGATAGGGCTTTCTAAGGCCCTGTGGCCCCTGACACTTTTGTTGAGGAGTATAGCAGAGGGACACATGCAGGTAGGACCTGGGCAAGGGCTTTCTGGTCGACCACATCTCTGGCTTGTCCCTGTGCACAGCTCAAGTTAGGGCTTACCTTAGCATCCCTAAGACTCACTCACTCATACACAAGAGCTTCTTGCAGTTGACCTTGGATGCAGGGGCCCTGGGTTGTGGTCTTGCCTCCCCTGCGGCTCTTTGTGACAGCCATGGTCTGTGGCCTGCTCTGGTTGCCGGGCCTACCCTGTGCCAGGTGCCTCTCCCCAGGATCAGCTGCCCAACTTGGCCTCAGCACACGCAGCTGTGTGGGAGTGGCCAGTCTGAGTGGCAGCAGCTGTTCCCAGTCCCTCTGGGAGGCCAAGACCGGGACAGTAGGGGTAGCATTCTTAAGGCACCGTCCCTCATCTCTGGCAGAGGCAAGGGGAAGCTGGGGAGTGGCGGTGTGACCACCCACATCGGCTTCCTGCAGCCATGCCTCACCTGCAGACCTTTGAGAGCTGGACTTGCCTTCTCAGCATGGACCTGTGCTGCCCCTGTCTGGCACAACAGAGGTCAGGGAGAGCTGTCCCCTGTAGCCCAGAGCCCTGTCCCTGCTGGCCACATGGCCTTCCTGAGGTTCAGCAAGGAGGACAGTAGGATTTGGCTGACATAACCCGGTGCTAAGTGTGACATGACCTTTGGCACTCAGCCCCCAGCCCCATCTCTTTATCTCCAAGGAAGCGGGAGGAGCGACCTCAGCACCCTGTCAGCTGTGAAGCCATCAAAGCCATCGCCGAAACCCTCTCCATTCCTGTCATAGCCAAGTAAGCCTCCCTTCTTCCTCGTTTATTTTTTTATGCCTCGCTTCACTCAGAAGGGATTTGAACTGACAAACAGAAAATGGAATGCGATAGCATCAAAAAATGACTGTAAGAGAAAAGAAAAAAAGGGTGTGACAAAAATGAACTTGGCAATGAGGCTGAGAAGGGCCCATTGTGTCCCTTGGCCTCTGTTGAGTGGCCGATGTAGGTATGCAGTAGACAGGGACCCAGGACATTCCTATGCACGGGTTGAGGTGGGAGTGTTCAGGGAGAGCAAGAGAGTGGCTGCTGAAACAGGCCCAGGGGAAGGTGACATCACACCCAGAGTTAGGTGTGTAGGGTGTAGGGTGAGGCGTCTCAAGCCAGAGCACAGAGAGCCATGGCTCAGGAGCATGAGGCAGGCCACAGACCAAAGCCCAGATGAGCCCAGATCCTGGACAGTGACAGGACCAGAACCTAGACTGGCAGGTGTGAGGTACCGATGACCAGCCCAAAGGCTTAGCAGTAAGACAGCAGTGTCCTGTTGCCACTGGGGAGCTGGCTTGTGTGGGCCAGTCGGGAGTCCAGCTCAACCCTGTACCTGCCTGATGGCAGGTTGGGAACAGAGAAGTTCTGAAGCCCTAAAGCCCTGACAAAAGGCATGCCTGACTGGAGGGAGGGACGGGGTAGCTAAGGGTGGGGTGGTCCCCAGGCCAAGGAGTGTTAGGGGTGGCTTGGAGAGAGGGTAGGGCTACTCGAGACCCTGGACCCTGTTGCTGCTGTTGCCACCTGAGGGGGGTTCCCCCACCCCCATCCTCACACACAGTGCTGTCTCTGGGCTGAGGCTGCTGCCTGGCTCCTAATGGAACAGACAAAGAGCAGTTTCCAAGGGGCCACAGAGTGGCTGAAAGGGAAATTGCAACCAAACTGGGCCTCCTTCCTTCCTCTCATGACCACCACTGCGTCTGTTCCCTCTCTAGGGTTTTGACCCAGCCGTCAGTGGGCATATAGGTGCCCCAGCCTGGGGGTTTTCCTGTGATCCCTGTATCCACGTACAGACCCCATCCTTCGGATGTGGGCTGGCTTTAGCCACTGTTCGGAATGAGGGGGAAGGAAGGTAAACGCTCCGGAGTACCTCTTAAGTGCCAGGCACGGTTTGGACTGCTTTATTTTGTTATCTCACTTGGTGCTCCTGACCCCACAGTGGGGTGTGTGTTATAATCTCCAGTGTCCCGAAGCTCTCGTAGCTGAAGGACTTCGCCAAAGCCACACACTGAATAAGTGGCAGATTTAGGAGTTGCCTTTTTCTGAAATTGCTTATACAAGGATGGGGATACCCCTCACCCCACTGTTGCTTTTCAGTGGAGGATCTCACGACCACATCCAAGGATATTTGGATATAGAGGACTTTCGACAAGCCACGGCAGCCTCTTCAGTGATGGTGGCCCGAGCGGCCATGTGGAACCCATCCATCTTCCTCAAGGAGGGTCCACGACCCTTGGAGGAGGTCATGCAGAAGTACATCAGATACGTATGTCTATGCACTTTTTCAAAACAAACATTTCTCACTGTCTGCCACGTTCCTGCAGAAAGTGCTTTGGGTGAGCCCCCAGCCCCCAGCAGCTCTCCTTTTCTTTTCTCTTTTTAAAAATTTATTATTTATTCATTTATTTATTTTTGGCTGAATTGGGTCTTCGTTGCTGTGCGCGGGCTTCCTCTAGTTGCGGCGAGTGGGGGCTACTCTTCGTCGCGGTGCGCGGGCTTCTCATTGCGGTGGCTTCTCTTGTTGCAGAGCATGGGCTCTAGGCGCACGTGCTTCAGTAGTTGTGGCACACGGGCTCAGTAGTTGTGGCTCGCGGGCTCTAGAGCGCAGGCTCAGTAGTTGTGGCGCACAGTCTTAGTTGCTCCGTGGCATGTGGGATCTTCCCGGACCAGGGCTCGAACCCGTGTCCCCTGCATTGGCAGGCGGATTCTTAACCACTGCGCCACCAGGGAAGCCCCTCTCCTTTTCTTTTTAGTGTAGCATAGCATTGGGTCTCCCTGGCTGCAATGTGAAGAGCAGGGTGCTGGGGAGGCATGGCCCTACCATCGCCCCCTTCTAAAGCTTTCAAGGTGTGAGGATCATAGCAAGGGCTTCTGGATCCAGGATGCAGTTGGGGCCCCAAACACATGATATCTTTCTCTTAGTCTCTGTCACCCCCTGCCCCCCTACACATACACACGCGTGCACAATGACAGTGGTGTCTGTGTCACTCATGCCAGTGGGTTGGCACCAGAGGAGCCACAGCCAGGAGGAGCCATTGTAGCTGTTGTGAGGACAGATTCTCTCCGTAAAGACGTGTCAACTGGTCGTCAGTCATAGTCACTTCTAAACGTCTTCTCTTGCTAATTCCCAGAATGCTTTAGCCTCTGACTTAGGAAATAGCCTAACTTTGACCCTCTCCTCAGGGAATAGCTTTTTCTTCTCACCCGGGGTTTGATGGTAGTGCCCGGGCATTTCCCTGTAAAGGAGTTTTTTGGCACCTGCACTATTTCCTTGGCACTGCCCTGGCACCCTGTGAGACTCTGACCAGCTGTGCATATCTGTCGGCAAAGACAGTGAGTGGTCCTCAAATTCCTCAGTGAGTTGGGCCTGAGCAGAGAGTGCAGCCCTCACCCTGAGCAGACTTCCACCCTCCCCTTCAGTCCTGCAGCTCCTACCCACCTGGGGTGTCAGGAGCTTCTCAGATCCTCAGGCTGCCATGGGCAGTTGTGGCTGCCATGACATGTGGGTGTCCCCAGGGCTGTGCAAACTGGGGGTGGTAGGAGGCCCTGAGGCCTGTGCCCAGAGCTGGGCAGCCTCTGTTCTAGAGCCTCTTCTGCTTGACGCTGCAGCCTTCATCCCCTTGGTTCTGGGTGTCCTGTTGGGCAGGTTGGCTCTCCAATGGCCTGGGTCAACCAGAGGCAAGGGGGGCTTAGCTCAGTCTAGGTCGGCCGGCTGGCAGGTCTGTGGCAGGGAAGGCACGTTCAGTAGTGCCAAGCTTGCTCACTGGCTGAAAGGTGATGTTATTCTTCCTTCTCAGCCCGTCCCTTGGCAACTCCTCAAGAGGGTGTGTTGGGCCAGAGAAAGGGAGTGGCTTTCAAGCATAGGCAGGGCTGCTTCTGGTCCAGCCAGGTGCCTTCTGTCCCAAACAAGCTGAATCAAGGCCTTGCTGCCAGCCGTGGCTTACCCACGTATCCCTGCTTTGTCCTGAGCATGTGGTGGCACCTCCAAGGCACTGAAGACATAGGCCTTGCTGGAGGTATTAGAAGATTTGATAGGGGGCGAGAGGGGGAGAGGGTTCTGGGGGGCTGGGGCACCCTTTACCCACTGCTCTCCTGCCTGCCCCAGCCAGGCCGACTTCCACTGGGTATCCCTGGGCAGTTGTTTGGCCTCCCTGAGCCTGCATTTCCCAGTCTGAGTAGTGGTAACTACTTGTTTAGCTCAATGAAGTGACAAGTAACACGTGCGAACATGCTTGGTCAATGGTGCTGGACTTTTCCCATGCTGGGAGAAATTGGAGACAGGCTGTTTAAGATGTGGAAGGGGCAGGCACTCACTATGGTTATAAGGAGTAGAAGAATCTCACCCCTGTCCTGGGGCTGGTCCTGCCACACCAGAACTTGGCTGTTCCCCCCTCCCTGCCTTGGAAGATGCTCGGCAACAGGTCCTCTGTGGTAGCCGATGCAGGAGGAGCTCCCTGCACATCTGGACCTTAGTCAGGCTGTCCAGTAGAGTGTGCTCCTGACTGTGGGCCTCAGCTGTGACCCTCAAGCATTGTGCCACTGACTAGAGGAGTAGATGGCCAAGATGGAGAGGGCTCTTTTATGGGGTCACACTGCCTCGGCTGCAAGCCCCTCTGATGCCCCCTTGGAGCCCCTTTTCCTGCCATCAGAGCAGAGCTCAGGCCTCAGAGCCTGCCTGGGCAGCAAGGGGGCTCATGGCAGTTCTTCTCTCAGGCTGTGCAGTATGACAACCACTACACCAACACCAAGTACTGCTTGTGCCAGATGCTACGAGAACAGCTGGAGTCGCCCCAGGGGAGGTTGCTCCATGCCGCCCAGTCTTCCCAGGAAATTTGGTGAGAGGGGCAATGGGCTGTTCATCTGTCCTTGCAGACATTACCCAGACTTGACC
Organism: Eubalaena glacialis; assembly: GCF_028564815.1. Classification (NCBI taxonomy): domain Eukaryota; kingdom Metazoa; phylum Chordata; class Mammalia; order Artiodactyla; family Balaenidae; genus Eubalaena; species Eubalaena glacialis. The sequence goes on along the minus strand of NC_083733.1, from coordinate 18,870,894 downwards.
CTGAGCCCTAAGCTGACTCTACCAGGGGACCCAAGTATCTTGTGAGCTCAAGAGGATAACTCTCAAGAGTATCACTCTGTAGCTCTGCGTGGTACCTCAGTTTAGGCTTGGCCTGTGTGTGGTCAGGGCGGGAAGTGGGGAACCAGTCAGTGGTCAAGCCTCCGTGTCTTCCTCCCACGGGCCTGCATGAGGACAAGGCTGTGCATATCCCCAGTGCTTGGTCAGCATAGCTCAACTCACTCACTGCTGGCTAGGGACACCTGCCCATGTGTTCCTCCTCAGAAGAGAGGCTGCAGGTGACCTTTGGAATCTATTCCACCCAGCCCAGCCTGCCCTCCAGTGCTCACGCTCAGGGACCTGCATTCATTCTCCATCTGTCAGTTCAGGCTGATCACAGGGGTGTGTAGAAAGCACCTTCTGATGGCTAGGCCCTGGTGGTGTTTGGGTATATGTGGGGGGCATTTCTCAGTGGTGGGGCCCTGGGCTCCTGCAGTAGTTTCCTGAATGCTGGCTCCACTAAGGGGCTTCCCCTACTCTGCTTGTCCCTTCATAGTGAGGCCTTTGGCCTTGGTGCCTTCTGTGAGGAGACCACACGAGAGCTGGACGCCCGGCGGGCCAAACTCTTGGCCAGGAGCCCAGAAGAGGTGGAGGAGCCAGCTGAAGACACCTCTGGTATCATTAAGATGGCTGTCAAGTTTGACCGGTAGGTCTCCAGCTTGGCCTCAGCTTGGGCCAGGGCCAGTGTCCTCAGGTCTGACTGGGCCAGCAAGCTGGCTGCCATCCATGGTTAATGCCAAGCTTAGGGACCACAGATCTCCTTGGTTTGGATGCTTGTTCTCAGTTTTCAGCAACCCAAAGAAGGCACTTTGGAGAAGACAGTCGCTGAAAGCCCAGGCAGTGCTGTCAGGGTTGTGCATGCTGTCCCTAGGGTGACTAAACTATACCTTTTTCCTGACCCACCCCTTCCCACAACTCAGGCTGGGGAGACTTGTCCCCTCTGTTCCTCAAAGTCTGTGTTTTCTCCTTGGCCCTCAGGAATTAGCTGCCTGCAGGGAGCTCCAGAATAGCAGCAGGACCTAAAGCCTCATCTGGCTAAGCAGCCTACCCTCACTGCCCCTCGCTAGCCCTGTGGTGCCCTCTCTAGGCAGAAATAGCCTCAGGCCAATTATTGCCTCAGACTGTGACTCAGCTTTGAATGGGGCCCTCATCCTTGTCTCTGCGATCTGGAATCTGAACCTTTCTGGGGTCCCCAGGCCCAGACCAGGAGTCAGTCTTGTCTGGCAAAGTCTTGGGAGGAGGGATGTAGGCACAGCTGTTGGGCAGTCATATCCAGGGAGAGCTCCTGGTGGGAAGCTGGAACATGGCGCTTCCCACCCTGTTACCGCCTGACTCTGAAACTGGAGTCCACTGTGCCCAAGGCAGCAGCGGATCATCCTGACACTTGGTGGACATAATCAGGGTGGGCCCTGAGCTAGATCCTGAGACCACTGTATGGCCACCTGTGTCCCCACTCCCACCCACTCCCTCCTGATATTGTCTTGAGAGGCAAATTGTACCTTTCTTCTTGGCTGTTGAAGGCTGTTTTCCAGGCTGGAGCTCAGAGTGCTGGAGTTCACTTCCCATTCCAATTCCCCAAGCAACTGAAGCCCATCTTCCCTTTAGGTAGAACTCAGGCCCCAAGCCACTGGTGGGACAGAAATGGGAGCTCAAGGGAATAGGTGCAGGAGTCCTAAGGCAGCAGTTTGCTGTCCCAGTTCCTGCAGCTCCTACCAGGAACTGAGTAGGGCCCCTGCTGAGGAATGGAGTGCTCATGGTAGGTGGGCCCTGACACCTTTCCCTCCTTCCCCAGGAGAGCATACTCACCCCAGATCACCCCCAAGATGTGCCTGCTGGAGTGGTGCCGGAGGGAGAAGTTGGCACAGCCTGTGTATGAAACGGTGAGTTCCTGCCTGTGGCCTGCCCTGCATCCAGCCCACAGCACTCCCACGGCTAGTGCCGCCACCCCGAGTCCACCCACAGCTCGTACCTGCACTCCAGACTGCTTGGCTGGAGCCTGGCTTTGCCTTCTTTGCCTTCTAGCTCCTTCCCTTTGACAGTGGACCTGTTGTCTAGTTCTGGCCACTTTCATAAAACTGAACTAGAGGCCTGAGTAAGAGGCTGCTTCCGCCAGTCCCCTCCAGTGGCATTGCTTAGGCAGGAGAGACTTCTCTGGAGAGGGCCAATTGGCTTAGGAAGGACGCTCAAACCTAAAAGTTAGACTGACATGTTTTTGGACCAGGGCTCAGCCAGTGGGGCACAGAATTGGGCCCCATGTCTGGGGCCCCTCAGGGGAAACTTTGAGACAGTCTTGCTTCACTTTCTTTGGTCCCCATGGCCTGTTTAGGTTGCTCTGTCTCTTTTGGACTGGCCTTCTGACCTCCAAGCTTGTATCTTCTGGGCCTTGTGTTCCCTTCTGCCAGAGTGACTTTTCCAAAATGAATTTGATTCTGTCCCCCTTGCTCGCGTCCTCATCAGCTCCTCAGCGCCTTTGGGATCAAGCCCTACTACCTCAGCACAGAGCACGAGACCCCCATGTGTCTTTCTGCTTCAGGTCACATCCACTCAGCTCTCTGTCCGCCACATCACCTGGTCGCTCTGCCAGGTGTACCTTCTTTGCCCCAGTCCTTGTTCCCTCTCACTGCTTTGCCATCTGGTGAACTCCTTCTCATTTTGGGGGACCTGGCCCACCCAGATGTCAGTAGGAGGAAGCTCCATAGTCACATGCAGCTAAGGGCTCTGACGGACCTTTGCTTAGGTCCATGACAGAACTCCTGACACGCTGGGATGTCACTGACTGTTTGTGTATCTACCTTTCTTCCCTGGAAGATGCACTAGGCACTTCTGCTGGGGAGGAGCATGTGATACAGGTAGCCTTCATTTGATTTAGGTGGGAAGTACTTCCCTCCAGGGCTTGGCCCTCTTGCTCTCATGCAGCCATCCCTGTTTCCTTTGCTCTCTCTGTACCAGGTTCAACGGCCCCTGGATCGCCTCTTCTGTTCTGTTGTCACTGTTGCCGAACAAAAGTACCAGTCCACCTTGTGGTGAGTTTCCTTATCAGTGGGCATGAGGCTTGTCAGCAGGGCCTGATCCTCGCATTGGCCTGGGAGGGTTAGGGGGATGGTGTACCTGGGCAGTGGCATCCCTGGGCAGTGACCCCTTCCCTAGTTTTGTCAGAATCTCTGCCAAGGGCGTGTAGAGTAAGGCCTCCCAGACTCTAGTCCTGTAACCAGTCTGCCTGTCTCCCTGCCTTATTGCCCCATGCCTCGTCTGCCTAGGGACAAGTCCAAGAAACTGGCGGAGCAGGCTGCAGCCATCGTCTGTCTGCGGAGCCAGGGCCTCCCTGAGGGTCGGCTGGGTGAGGAGGGCCCCTCCTTGCACAAGCGCAAGCGGGAGGCCCCTGACCAAGACACTGGGGACCCCAGAGCTCAGGAGCCAGCCATGCCTGGGGAGCTGTGCAAGAAGCCCTTTTTAGCCTTGGCAAGTGGTAAAGAGAGCCCACTGGAAGGCTGGTGACTACCGTCCCTACCCTGGTCAGCCCCTCCCTGGGCCTGGCCCTAGGATGGCTATGGGTGCAGAGCATCAGCCAGATGCCACTGGACAACTTGTTGCCACTGCTGGCAGGAATTAAGAGGTTCTGGCCTGGGCCAGCAGCCTGGAGCACAGGCCAAGGGATCCTCAGAGTGCCCATCTCCTTTGGTGGGTCTGAGTAGCAGAGCCAAGTTCCCAGTGACCTCAGTATTTTCTTTGAAAACAGGAGCTTTTCAGGTGGCACCTCCCCAACCTGACATTGGTACAGTGCAATAAAGACACCCTCCACCCTTACCCATGGCTGGTTGCTTCAGCCTGGCACCTTTACACATGGACAGATGTCCTGGCATAATTATTCTGCTTCCACCCTCTGTGCAGAGCTGGGGCTTTCTAAAACATTTCTCCTACCCATCCTTATGAGTCTAGATGGAGGTGGTGGGTTGGTTATCACCTTTAATGCTCACTGGACTTGAGTTGAGCCAGGAAAGTCCAAGAAGCCCATTCTCCTGATGGTAAACCTGAGGTACTGGCCATCAGTTGGCTTTCCTGATGAGAGGTGATATGGAATCTGGGGGAATGATTAGGGTGTCTGGTGCCCTAGTAAGGGACCAGCTCAGGTGAGGGGGGGGGTGCTGGGTCTGACCCCAGCTAGAGCTCAGACCTGTGAGGTGCCTGCTCTGAGCAGAGGACACTGGAGACTGCTGATGGCAGCAATTTGGGGGCCTTGTGATTGCCTGCCCATGCCACTGCCCACCCCCCCTTCCGCCCCCACCATCCTGTTCGGGCCGGAAGGAAGTGGCAGATTCTCTTTAATTTTCTTCTGGCAGTGAGAAGCAAACAAACAGCTACTGCATCTTATGGGGCCTCCCCCACCCCGCTTACTGGGAGGGGCGTTCTGACCAAAGGTCCCTGCCCAGCACCGCCTCTGCTTCCTCAGCTGTAAACATGCTGCTTTTCCTCCCCTTTTCAAAGCTCTGTGAGGAGGGGGGATTCCCCTCTGGGCCAAGGCCTTGTTTCTCCCATCTACTCAGGGTCAGGCCCCTGTGCCAGTCAGTACCCCCAGCCCTGATGACCTGAATCAGGGGTTGGGCAGGTAAGGCCCCTGTCTCAGTCCCGGAGCAGTCCCTCCCTGCACCCACACTTGCTCTTCTGTTTGCAGATAAGGATACCAATACCAGTGGCCTCCCAGAGCCCATCACTCTTTGACCTTGGGCAAGTCACTTCTAGTTCTTGCTGGGCCCAAGGGCCCTTCTCTGAGTGGGATCAGCTGTTCTCTTCCTGCTCGAGGCTGGCTGGAGGATAGTCTCGCCCTATGATAGCGGCACTGTGCAGCTAATGGGTCACTCCATACCGAGGCTGCCCTAACTAACTTCCCAGACCAGCGCTTCCAGAGAAGGAGCCCCACCCAGGAGAGAGACTGAGGCTTGGTTCAGTCTCAGCCATCAAACTTTAGGCACAATTTATTTCTGATTTTTCTTACAAAAAACTGTTTCAGTCAAAATGCCCCCTTTGCCTTTCCTCATACCCCAACTGGAACAGGAAAGACAGAGAGGCCCCAGTGGACCCCTCAGGCATCCTGAGCTAGTCAGAACTTGTGGGAGGACCCTGTGTGGGCCAGGTACCAAGTCTTAAGATCCACTTCCCTGGTGGGGTTGGGCTCTGTCCTCAGACCTCTTCTCCCACCAGTGTGGTTTCCCTGGGGAAGCCCCTTCTCTGGAGGGGTCAGGTTCATTTCTGGACTATGGGGAAGGAAAGGCAGGGGTAGAGGTCAGTCGCTAAGATAGAATTTAGAGTGTGGGGACTTTGAAGGCCCAGGAAAAGTAGTGGGGAAAGGGTTAGTCACAGGGGAGCAGGTGGGGAGGGGCTAGTGTGTGTTCCTTGACTGAGGATGTCTGGCAAAATCCTGGTTGAATATGTTGGCCCTCAAATGGTCTCGCTTTAGCACACATCAGTGATGCCTGCCCTGGTCTCAGAGAGACCTGCCTAAGAGCTGGGACCAACTGGGAGGGCCCAGTCAGGTCTGAAAGTGCCACCCACTGTTCTCATCATGCCCACCTTAAACTCAGGCCACTTAGATGCCCAAACCCCTCTCTGGTCTGGTGACCACCATACTTATCCATCCATTCCAGCCACCCTGATTGAGGACTTCCTCTTAGCTCATCATATTTTGGGGCACATGGTTTTGATATGAGCACAAGAGGGAGGGACAAGGCTGGAGAGGGTGGCAGGTCTTCCGAAGGCCACAGCAAGCGGACTGGACTTGGTGCAAAGATGGGTGGGTAATCTCTTGCCCCTGCAGTCCTGCATACTCAGTCCTTCCAGGTGTCACTCCTGCTCAGAACTCCTCCATGGCTCTCAATTGCCCCCTGGATCAAGTCCAAACTCCTCAGCCTAGCGCTGGAGGACAAAGTGCTGACCCTGTCTTCTCAGCACCATGTGCTGACTTCAGCAACTAACTTTCTTCGATTGTAGTTGGCTGGTCATATCGCCTCCGCCCAGATTGGGAGCTGCTCAAGGGCACTCCTTGTGTCCCTTCTGGCCAGCCTGGGCATGGGGGTAGGGAGCAGGCACAGAGGAAAAATCAAACAAGAGCTTGTGTTGGGGGGATGTGTGCCATGGAGAGGAGGAACTTTTCTAAACTCTGACTTTCTTCCAAGGCTCCTATTTGCCCTAATGTGGAACAAGGGGGGCTGGACTGAGCTAAGCTGTACCATTCCATGGCTCAAGAGGCCACAGGAGAGCCTTCAGCGATGAGAATTCAGGGCCAGGCCTGTGGCAGCTGATGGAAGGGATGGTTTTCCTCAGTCTCGAGCCTGGCTGGCATTCACATAGGAGGGAGGGGCACCCACACAGTCCTTGTCCACCAGCCTGGCCAAGTCTGGGGTTCTGTCTGTTGCACTGGGTCCCTGGGCCTCCTGGTTTCACAGGGCTCTCAGAAGGCTGGAGGTGGGTCAGATGGCCTCCTGCCACCTAAGAGAGCTTTGGAGCTGACCTGAGGAGGAGCTTATGGGGGAGGTCCTGGACCTGGCTAAGGAAAAGGGGTGGAGAGAGTTTGTATATTGATGTCTGTGTATTGATTCGTCACAGCCTGCAGAGCTCCCAGCCATTGCTGCCTTTCTTACAAAGGCGGTAACACTCTTCCTGCAGTTGGTGCCCACCCCCTGCCTCAGCCCTCATCACTCCAGGTTAGGGTTCTCAGTTTCCTCCAGAGCAGAAACCTTCCCCAAGACATGAGCCCTTTTAAGTGTTCTCCAGGTGCATGGTAGCTGGGAACACAGATGCGTCGCTAAGCATTTGATGAATGGGTGAATTTTTCAAGCCACCTATAGCTTCTCTGCTCCTTTCCCAGTGGTGGGGCTGACGGGCCCATGATCTCCCTCTTGCCTTCCCCCCTGGCCTGGCTGGCTGAGCCCCTGGTTCAGGTAAAGTCATTTATGGAGGGCAGAGGGGTTAGATGAAGGTCCATTTTCTCCATCCAGATGATAACCTGGGAGGTATTGTGGGGGGGTGGTAGGGGGCACACATCCTGAAACTGCATCGTTTTATGATGAGGAGAAGTGAGCTGGCTAAGCTTCTGGGGCCTTTTACTATACTAAGGGTCATGTTACATGTAGTACTAATTGGCAGACCAACGATCTGCCTGGGGCCGAAAGCTGTAAAGTTAGCGTGGAGTTTGGGCTCTAAACTCCACACCTAGGCCCTCAAGGTTGGAGATCCTTTGAAGGCAGTACTGCTTATTGGAAGGCTGTTTCACCCACTTAATACCATTTGCTCCCTCTCCTTGACTACTGTTATCTCCTTCTGCCTCTAACCTTCCCCTCCCCCACTCCAATCCAGAGATTCATTCAGAATTCTGAACATGGAAGTCTTCTGCTGGAAACCCTTTTGTGGCTCCCTCCTGCACTCAGGATAAAGTCCAGATACCTTGCAGTGGCTTGCAGTACCCTGCCCCTTCATCTGGCTTTACCTTTGGCTTCTGTTCACTGCGTGTACTCTCTGGTCTCCAAGTCTTTGGAAATCTGTTCTCTGCCTGGAACCATCTTTCTCACTTCTTGCCCATCTCTCCAATTCTTACTTAGCCTTGTGGACGCCTGCAGCCTGGGAGATTATGAGCCTTCTCTGAGCTCTTGGCACAGCCCTAATCTCTTTGCACAGTGATTATAGATTTGCTTGCCTCCTCTCCCTGATGCCTGAAGGGAGATTAATTTATCTCTGCCTCCCCAGGTCCAGCACAGGTATGGGTACAGAGCACAGTGCAGGAAAAGTTTTCTGACCTCAGGGGTGAACCAATCCAAGATAAACGTCTCAACGGCTCTGTATATTCCCTGTCCTCCTGACCCTAGGCCTAGTTGGGCTCTCCCTAGGGCTCCCTGGTAGCTCAGGTTGTCAGTCCACATATTGAGACATCTCTGGAGGGTGCTCCACCTTGCCCTCTTCTCCAGCGGCTTTTGTGGACAGCGTGGGATGTGCCTGGGCTCTTGCACCTGCACCCAAGTTTCTGAGACATAGCAACTTGGTTCCTCTGGCAACACACTTCTAGGGATGCTGTGCCCTTCGCAGCCTGGAGCTAGGGGAGTTGGTCACCGCCACCTCTTCCAGCTCTCCGTCCATCCTGTGCCTTGGAGGAGCCCTAAGTAAACAAGCCAGGCTCAGCGTCCCTGGGCCCGGCCTCCACCTCAGGGCCCAGGAGGAGGCATCTTGGGTAGTCTCCAGGCAAGACAGGCCCATAGGGGAGGGGCAGAGAGTGAAACTGTTCTGACGCAGTGTCATTTCCTCCCCCCTAACAGCCACTCAGTTTGGGTAACACAATCCCTCTCGCTTTAACCGATGTGCATCGGGATGCAGAGGTCACAGAGCCCGTTGAATGGTGCGAGTTCACGACGGGGTTTTCCCGTTCAGTCGGCCTGACTTACAGCAGGGACAGACCCTGCCCCTGGGCTTTGCCAAGGCCTCGAATGCGCCGGCTGTCCTCGAAAGAGCAGCTGCCAGGCCGGCTGACGGCGAGCAGACAAAGGCTCAGCCAGCAAAGCGCGGGCCCCGCCCCCGCAAGGGTGGGTCTGCAGCGACTGGTAGCTCAGACTTGGGCCTCGTTGTGCAACCCAGGTTTCCTCCGGCTCCGCCCCACCTTAGCTGGAAGCCTGACCCAGTCCCAGCCTTCTCGAGACTCCGCCATTAAGGCTGGGGTAAAGGGATGAGGGAGTGAGTGATGTCCACGTAACCCTCCGGGGCGCTGTTACCTTCCCCAAACCCAGCCAGGCAGGAATAACACTGCAGCCGCGTGTCACCGCACCCTTAACCCCAAGGCTCTTGGCGCCCCTTCCCCAACGTGGGGTCTGCCTAATAAGGCAAGGGATCTCTGACTGGCCGGTGGTGGGCCCCTCAATATAATTAGAGGGCTATCGACCTCACACCCTGGTACCGGGTCCTGGCTTAGAAGGAGTTGATGCAAACTACGACTCCCAAGAGGTAGTAGGGCTATCCGGCTCTCCATAATCACGTGACTTCCTTCTCCTGGAGAGGTAGTCACGCGGTAGGCCGGCGAGGGGGCGGTGCCATCGGGCTCGTCCGCGGCGCCAGTGGCCTATGGGCGGCCGGGTTAGATGGGCGCGCGGTAGGGGGCGGGACCGGGCTCGCGGCACGGCGCGGGAGCGCGCCGGTGGCGGCCGCTGTAGGGGGGCGGGGAATATCGTCTAAGGCGACCGTGGCAGCTTGGGCATCGACGACTGGCAGTGGTGGCGGCTCCTGGTGCGGTTCGGCGCGCGGCCAGTTTTAGAGTTCGGAACGGAACGCTCGACGTCGCGGTCCCCGCCCGGAAAGTTTGCTGCGGAGCTGCAACCTCCTGGCCGGCGCGGCCCGGCATGAAGCGGCGCTGAGGAGCCGCCGCCGCCGCCGCCGCCGCCGCCGCCGCCGCCGCCGCTGCCTGAGGAGGAGCCGCAGCACCCTGGGCCACGCCGATGACTACTGCAAACTGTGGCGCCCACGACGAGCTCGACTTTAAACTCGTCTTTGGCGAGGACGGGGCGCCGCCACCGCCGCCCCCGGTCTCGCGGCCTGCAGGTGGGTGCCGGGCGGGGCGGGAACGAGTAGCGTCAGCTCTTCTCGCTCGCAAGAGCTCGCCCCCTCCCTGCCTGGTCCCTTGGTTGTCCCGGGTCTGGTAACATCGTGTGTGTGTGTGGGGGGGGGGGGGTGAGTGTCCGGTAACATCGTGTGTGTGTGTGTGTGTGTGTGTGTGGTGATGTAACATTGTGTGTGGGGGGGGTGAGTGGTAACATCGTGTGTGGTGTGTGTGTGGTGAGTGGCTGGTAACATCGCGTGTGTGTGTGTGTGTGTGTGTGTGTGTGTGTGTGTGTGTGTGTGGTGAGTGTCTGGTAACATCGTGTGTGTGTGTGGTGAGTGAAGAGCGGATTTAAACCGCTGAGGAGGCGTGTGGGTCGCAGCGACGTGGAAGTGGCCGCGGGCTAGGCTGGAAGCAAACTAGTAGGGAACTGGACTCCGGGACGCCTGTGGCCAGTGGACGCCCGGGGTTTGGAGGCCGAGGGTCGGGGCCGCTGCCCAGGTGGCGTCTGGTTGTCGCTGCTTTGCCAGCGTGGTGCGGAGGAAATGTCCCTGTGAAGTGTAAGCAGGTTTGGTTTTTCATCTATTCTAGGTTTTAAAAACAATCTGCATTTGAAAGATGCGCATTCTGGAAGTGCAGGAGCTCTCTAAAATTCGTGCGCATGTCTGTTTAAATCTACTTTGCTAGGAGAGTTACGCTGTAGTGTTAACTTCCACTTGTGCAAGTTAATGGCCCACATTTAATTCGAAGTGTAACTGTAACGGGACTTTCCCGAAAACTGGGTTTCTTTTTTTTTGAGCTAAGTGTTTCGGAAGATTTTAAAAAGTGGGGTGCCGTGTTTGTAATTTTCCTAGAAAGTTCTGGAAGTCAGTTTTTATTTTAAGAAAAAGCTCACCTCGGAAGATGTTTTAAAGGAGATCATGAGTTGGGTTTTAAAGGAGAGCGTGAAAGGCTGGGCACCATAATGCTTGGAGGTCAGACCAGTCAGGAAATAGAAACAGGATGGTTGGGGACTCTCCTGTGACCTGGTTTGGAATAGTGTGGTTCATTAAGTTCAGTTTCCCTATTACTTATGCAGGCGAACTTCAAAAGGGAGATGGATAAGACTAATCCCCTTTTATTTTTTCCGGTGTTAGGTGAATTACTTTATGTTCATATTGATGTTCAAGAGACTGTTCTGTAGGGTAGCACTGAAAAACATATCTGAACGTATGGCATAAGGATTCTCTGGGAAGTATTTGTACTGTATTATCAGCCCTATTAGTCTTTATATGTTAGATGTCTTTCTCAACATAGTAAATAATTTACAGTAGTTATTTGTTGGCTGCGTTTTTTTCAATTTCACTGACATCATTTGAGCACCTATTATGCTCAAGGTAGTGTTAGGTAGTGTTACGATGGATGCAGAAAGAACTGAGGCCCCTCAAGGAGCTTGGGAAATGGAATGGGGGGCACATAACCCAAATAACTGTGCTGCTAGGCTAACTGAATGGTGGTGCAGCTTATAATAGAGGTAGAAACAGGGGGAAAGTGGCATTGGTGGAGAGGGTTGCATTGAATTGTACTTAAATTATGGGGATTTAGCAAAATAAAATCTTGTTTGAATGAGTATTTTCATTATAAAGAAGATAAAGTTGATGATGTCAGCAAACCTTTATTGGGCACAAACTTGATTAGAGTACATTAAATACCAAATATATGATCAATAAAGATTTAACCAAACATATGAGTAATAAAGGATTATCATCAAATAGGAGTTGTATGTACATCTAAAACATTAAATAACATTTAAATGCTATGAAAACAGCTATTTAAGGAATGATTTTTGCCATAAAACCCCTAAAAAAACATTTTGATATTAAATGGGTGTAGAGTTAAGGTTTGAAACTTGATTTACAACTGATTTTCCCAAAGTTAAACTTGAGCAGTTTTATTTGTGACAAAAAGTCCACTTTAAAGTAGTCTATTTTTTTTTTAACATTTTTATTGGCGTATAATTGCTTTACAGTGGTGTGTTAGTTTCTGCGTTATAACAAAGTGAATCAGCTATACATATACATATATCCTCATATCTCTTCTAGTAGCTATTTTTTGTAAATTAAAAAATATTAGGTTGAAATACACATGACATAAACCATTTTTAATTGAATGATTCAGTGGCATTTAGTGCATTCCCAGTGTTGTGCAACCACCACATCTAATTTCAAAACATTTTCATCACCCCAAAAGGAAACCCCAAACCCACTAAGCAGTTGCTCCTCATTCTCCCTTTTCCCCTTCAGGTCCCTGGCAGCCGAATCTCTAATCTGGGATCTGTCTCTATGGATTTACCTATTCTGGATATTTCATATAAATGGAATCATACATATGTGACCTTTTGTGTCTGGCTTCTTTCATTTAGCATAGTGTTTTTGTGGTTCATCCATGCTGTAGAACATCGCAGTACGTCATTCTTTTTTAATGACTGAATCACGTTCTGTTGTATATATACTCCAATTTGTTTATTCATCCATAGATGGACAGGACATGAGCTGTTTCTACCTTTAGGCTATTGTAAATAGTGCTGCTATGAACACCTAGCAGCTAATTTTTAAATTCTATTGAAAAGGATGTGTTATTCAAAACTAAGGTTTCAAAGTTATTTGCCCACAAAATTAATTTCATTTTTTAAATAAATCCATTTCTTTTTTTAAAAATTTATTTATTTATTTTATTTTTGGCGGGCTTCTCATTGCGGTAGCTTCTGTTGTGGAGCACGGGCTCTAGGCGCACGAGCTTCAGTAGTTGTGGCCACTCGGGCTCAGTAGTTGTGTCTCGTGGGCTCTAGAGTGCAGGCTCAGTAGTTGTGGCGCACTGGCTTAGTTGCTCCGCGGCATGTGGGATCTTCTGGGACCAGGGATCAAACCCGTGTCCCCTGCCTTGGCAGGCGGATTCTCAACCACTGCGCCACCAGAGAAGTCCCTGATTTCATTTTACTATGCATAATTATGAGTGTGTAGTTTGAAGGAACTAAGTGGATTAACTGACCTACATTTAGGATGATAATATGAAGTAAAGTGGGCCATGAGAGTAAAATTGCTTACTAGGATTCAGATCAGTATTGGGTCATATCAGTGAGTTTACTTGTTTCTGAATTCTCTTCCTCACTGAAGCAGAACATTCCATGAGGGCATTGATAATGTCTGTATCTTGTTCATAGATGCCTAGCACAGTGCGTTTAACATAGTAGGCAACCAGTATTTGTTCAGTTAATGAAAAAGTACCACTTAAGTTTTGAGTCAGTCCTTACGGTTTTTTTTGTTGTTGTTGTTGTTGTTTTTTGGTGGTAGGGGAAGTTTATGAGACTTGTTTCAGTTCTTTGACTTATATTGGTCAATTCCGTAAGACAGCAGATCTTGGTAATTTTGGGCTGCAGGTTTTCCTTCTCTCTAAAGGCTTAAGAGTACTTGTATCACATCTAAATTTCCATACAGAAGATTTTTGAAAAATATTTGGAGGTGGGGGGGGGATAGTGGATGGAGACTGAGAACAAGCCAAGGGGCTGAATTTAGTGAATATCCTAAGCAAGCTTGTTAAAGTACAAATTAGATGATTTGATGATTTGACACTTGTTAAGTTCGATATGTTGTGACTTTTTTTTTTTAACATCTTTATTGGAGTATAATTGCTTTACAATGGTGTGTTAGTTTCTGCTGTATAACAAAGTGAATCAGCTATACATAAACATATATCGCCAGTAACTGACTTTTTAAGTTTATTGCTTACCAAGGTGTTTTGAGATTTTTCCATTAAAGAAAATATAAGATCCTAGTCTTTAGCTTTTTGTTTTTTTTTAAATAGGACAGTGTCCACTTTGATTTTTTTCCAGTTAAAAATGAATCAAAATACTATGTTTACATTTCTTTTACTTAATACTCAGTTTCAAAATGAAGAGCTACCTCAATAGTAAATAGAGAATTTAAAATTGGTAAGTGTTTAATGTATTTCATTAATATTATTTGCCATTATATTTTGCCATTATAAAGGGCAGTTTCTGGTGCTCTATTTTAGTGTATTGATTGTATATCTCTAATTTAGTTTGATGTTGTAATAATCTTTATGTTTCAAATTCAAAGTTTCATTCTCAGGGTTTGTTCATTACTAAACATTGACTTTTTAGTCCTGAATGAGAGTCACTGGGAGGAGGGTGTGCTATAGGTGTGTTATGTCTTACCTCGTGCTGCTTTTTGAAAGGGGAGAAATATCTTAGATACAATATGTATTTTTGTAAGAAAGTTACTTTATGTTAAGTGTAGTTTTATCAGATACCAGTTTAGTATACACCTTTTTCACATAAAGTTGAGGGAAAAAATTTTAAAATAAAAATTAAAAAAATGAAGTTGAGGAACTTTTTCTAGATTATTGTCCTAGTCTTTAATCTGTAGTGTTCTACTTTGTTTGGTGCTTGGACGTCTGATTCTATTCTTTATAATTTACTGTCTTTTAGATAATTTCATTTTCTCATTTTTTGGTTTTTATTGATAATTTATACTCAGTGGTTTTGTTTTATCTTGTTTTAAATGAGATAATATATTTAAAGCTCTTAGCACAGTCCTTGGCCCAGTGGTACTCATTAAGTGATGGTGGTTAACATTTTTTTAAAAACACACAAAAACTGACGATAGGTTATTTTTTATTTCCTCCTAATTCCTAGACCTTTTTCCTATACTAAAATAAAACATTTAGAGAGAGTAGGGGCAAATGAGAGATCCTGTCTTTTAAACCTTTCTTAGATGAGTTGGAATATTTGTCTTAGATATTTTAATTTTTTCCTCTTAATTCTATTATTTTTTCAATGTTACCTTCTTTCTCATACCTTACTAAACATAAGTACTGAAGGTCACTTGCTTTTAATTACGTTTTTCTACTTTCTTGAATTAAGTATGGTGTGAAGGATGGTTAATTTGCTAACCCTACTAAGTATAATTGGATATTTAAATCAGTATGAAAAAAGAGAAGTTGCTTGTATGGTTTCCTGTAGAAATTAATGGTGTGTTTGCATGGCGCATTAGATACTGTAAAGGAAGATTTGATTACTGCTGAAACTTACTTTCATACCATAGGTCAGCTTTTTCTTTAGACTCGAATGCAGTGAGGATATATATTAAGTGATTGAGTCAGTGATAAACATTTCACCATTTCACTTGGAAGAATAATATAATATTCTGTTTCCTTGACACTCTTCCTGATAGGGGTAGAGGATGCTCCTGAGGGTATTAGCAGAATTTTGTGATGGAGATTAGTGAATAAATGTGTTTTAGTGAGTATGGGGAAAAATTGAGGAAAAAATTTCAATGTCATATTGTTTTGTTAAAACTTTATCATTGTAAGAGCATTGCTATACCTGTGCTTTCTTAGATTTTCCCATTTGCCAATACAGAAGGGATATTTTGGCATATATTCTAAAATATTAGAGGTAATACTGTAGTTTTATTAGATGATACGAAAATTAAAGCTTGGCATTATGTACATTGCTAAGAAATTGTGGGGGTCTAGTAAGGCCTGAATCTTAAGTATTTAAGGGCATTTGAGATGTTAACTTAAGGTAAATTGTAGAATCAACTTCTTAGTATGACTTGCCTTTCTGTGGCAACCAGTAAACTTCGCCTAAAATTACTGTATTTTTATTGAAGTATATCCCAAACTCTGCTTTTGAGTCTTGCTCTGTATTTATTTTTTCAGTGAAGTGTGATCATGAGGACATTTTTGGTAAGAAATTGTGGAGTTTGTTGTTCTTCAGAAAAAGTAATAAATAAAATACTAATATATAAAATGGAATATTTTAAGAGAAGATAATTAGTTGTGTTACTGATTGTAAAGTTTAACGCCCTTTACTTTCCTTCTTAGTATTGAGTAGTTGGTGATTCAATATGGTGATGTTTTATTTTAAGTAAGAGGTGGGGTTGAGAAAGCCAGAATACATTGAAGTCAATTGCATTACTCTGAGAGTTAGGAAACCTGAGTAGGTTGAGCCTCATTTGATAGTAAGCAGTAGTTTGACTGCTCACAGCAGTAACATAAATAAGGGAGGTGTTGTCTAAAGCTGTCCTGGTGGGTCAGGGGAGTAGACACAGCAGACTTGGCAGTAAGCCTGGCTTCTAAAACAAAATCCAAGTCATCAAATTTGCCCAGGCATGCCATATGAGGTTCAAGTAACAGTGGAATTTAAGAGGAGTGAGTTTGTTCGGGGAGGCTTAGGAGAGTCACAAGCAGTAGCAAGGTTTTTTAACAGTCATAATTTTAGCTCAAACATAGCATGAGTCTGCATATATTTCAGCATTTCTGGTAATGTTTATATAATTATATTGCATGACTCTCACCTGTTTGCCTGAATTTGGTAAACTTGAGAGGAACTATTAGACCTGTAATATTTAAGCAGAATGTTGTATGAATTGTCTGTGAATTGATAGCTGACATTTAATCGTTGGGACAGTTCTAGTTAACATATTGGTATTCCTATGTGTAAGGGAAATGCATCTTTATGAAAGCCTGAAAGTCTCAGGTACACTGGAGAAGTAACTTGAAGGCTTCATTTTCCTACAAAATGTACAGTTTCCATATGTCTTATGTTTCAGAAGCAGGTGAGATTTTTAATATTTTAAAATACGTTTTCAGTGTCTTAAAATTTTTATATTTCTTAATTTTGTATTAAATTTTCATCAGCTTTGCTGTTTAATTAGAAAATAGGTAGGATTATGTGAGCTTTGAAATTATAACTTTTTTCAATAATGTTGATTTATATCACATGTAAAAATATTTCTAGAAACATTTTTTCCCATCATTGGCCAGAACACTTTAATGGACAGTTTGTGAATTTTATTTATTTATTTATGTAATTTGTTTAAAAAATTAATTTATTTATTTTTGGCTGCGTTGGGTCTTCGTTGCGGCGTGCGGGCTTTTCTCTAGTTGCAGAGAGCGGGGGCTACTCTTCCTTGTGGTGCGCGGGCTTCTCACTGCGGTGGCTTCTCTTGTTGCGGAGCGTGGGCTCTAGGCGCGCGGGCTTCAGTAGTTATGGCTCGGAGGCTCTAGAGCACAGGCTCAGTAGTTGTGGTGCACGGGCTTAGTTGCTCCGTGGCATGTGGGAATCTTCCCGGACCAGGGCTCCAACCCTTGTCCCCTGCATTGGCGGGTGGATTCTTAACCACTGCGCCACCAGGGAGGCCCCTATTGCTGTCTTTTTATTGGATTAGTTGGTTGATAAATTATGCCACTTCCTGAAAATGAGTTATATCTTCCCCTTTCTCTGCTCTATGGCCAAAATCAAGTCTTAGTCACCTCCTGTTTGGATTTGTGTAGTTTTTTCTTCATACTTTATAACCTCCCAAGTAAATTTTGAAAGTCACAGCTAAGATTATCTTTGATTCCTGCTCCCTTGTGTCTGTAACCTGCCTCTTCACTCGTTTTCCTCATTGTGCTTTACCTTTTTTTTTTTTTTTGGGCTGCATTGGGTCTTCATTGCTGCACGCAGGCTTTCTGTAGTTGCGGCGAGCGGGGGCTACTCTTTGTTGCAGTGCACAGGCTTCTCATTGCGGTGGCTTCTCTTGTTGTGGAGCACGGGCTCTAGGCGTGTGGGCTTCAGTAGTTGCAGCATGCAGGCTCAGTAGTTGTGGCTCACGGGCTTAGTTGCTCCACGGCATGTGGGGTCTTCCCGGACCAGGGATTGAACCCTTGTCCCCTGTATTGGCAGGCGAATTCTTATCCACTGCGCCACCAGGGAAGTCCCCTGTGCTTTACCTTTTTTATATCCCTTACTCTGTACATTAGTATCAAGTTCATTATTTTTAGTTTTATTTATCTCTTTTCAGTCCTAACATGAAATCTTTCCTTCTACCCATTTGTCTGAACTGCCTCTGCCATCCACATATTATTTCATAGTCTTTTTCTTTTGTGAGGCAATTTAGAAACATTATTTTGAGGTAGTACTGAACTAGATCTGGGTTCTAAATTCATATCTATTACTAGTTGAGTGACACTGCTTAAAAAGCACAGAATAATTTCAGGCTAATTTAATTCTTTTATTTTATAAGAGAGGAAATTGAGGCTCAGGATGGTTTGCCCAGGGTCATTTAACTAGTTAGTTACAAAACAGAGACCCAGGATCTCTGGCTCCTAGTCTTTGTTCTTCTCTAGTAAATTGCTTAATTTCTGCTTGAAAATCCTAGAGTTGTTTTTGCACCGCCTATAATTTTGATCATTTTTGTAACTGTTCCTTTTTTTGTGTGTTGTTAGGTAAATATTTAATCCAATATTATTGACTACCTATTTATGTGCAAGTTATTTTTATATACATTATTTCTAAGTCTCATGATAACCTGAAGAGGAAGGTACTGTTTCCATTTTACCTGAGGAAGCAGAAATGAAGGTAGATTTGACCATCTAGAAAGTAGAAGGGTTGGAATTTGAACCCAGGTTTTCTGATTTGGGCTCTTTCTACTATTCCTCTTGCCTCTCTCCTCCCAGGAAGAGTTTAAGTACAGAAATAGTTTTTCGTTTGGTAAAACCAAGACTCATGGTGAAGCACATGGACTCAAACATGTCTGAGCTAGGGTTTACAAGTTACGCATGTGTTCCTGTGACTAGATTTTCTGCTTTTGGCTCAGAATGGCCGCTTGAGGGATGCTTCTTACTCTCGCCTGCTCTAGACATTTTTAAATGGTAGCAGTGGGACTTGTCTGATGGCGCAGTGGTTAAGAATCCGCCTGCCAGTGCAGGGGACACGGTTCTGTCCCTGGTCGGGAAGATCCCACATGCCATGGAGCAACTAAGCCCGTGCGCCACAACTACTGAGCCTGCGAGCCACAACTACTGAGCCCACGTGCTGCAGCTACTAAAGCCTGTGCGCCTAGAGCCCGTGCTCTGCAACAAGAGTAGCCACTGCAGTGAGAAGCCTGCTCACCGCAGTGAAGGGTAGTCCCCGCTCACCGCAACTAGAGAAAGCCAGCACGCAGCAACAAAGACCCAATGCAACCAAAGATAAACAAATTAATTAATTAATTAAAAGAAAAACTTACTGTGTCACTATTATTATGTATGAATATGATTCAGTTTATTGGAGTGGATGTATTTTAAATACAGCAGTAATACAGGTACAGAGAAGGCCCTCTGAGAGCGTAAATGACAGAGTTTAACTTTGAGAGGTCACAGAAGAGGTTACAATTGAGCTGAATCCAGTAGGATGATTTGCTTTAGGTAGATAGGGTAGGAAATACATTTCAGGCCCATTGATGACCACTCCCCAAAACACAAGTTAGCATGGTCCTTTCATTTTGGAAGGTTGAAGATCAGGCTATAATATCCAGATGTGGCTGGAGAGCCTGTTATGCTGTATTGAGGAGTTTGGATTTTAGATTGAAGACAGGGAGCTGTCAAAGGATTCCAAGCTGGACAGGAATGTCAGATTTGTGGCTTAGATCTCTCTGCTGCACTGTGGATAATGGATTGAGTAAGGCAGGAATGGAGGCAAGAGCAGTGTTGTTCTGAGAAATGATAATGGGCAGAGGAGTGGAGATGGCAAGTTGGGAATGACGCTGAGATAGATGTAGGGGAAAGAAATCAAAAGGACTGGTATCAATTGACTAAGGAGAGGAAGGAGACTAGGATTATTTCTGTTTTTCTAATTTTGGTCAACTGTGATAGGAGAAACAGATTTGGAGGTGGGAAGGGGGAAAGATGATTCATTTTTAATAAAATATACCGAGTACTATGAAAAGTCTGGGAGGCTTATATACTGTTTTACCAAAGAGTGATAAAGTGTGGAGAAGAGACTAGACAAAGTAAAAAGGAGGTTTGGACTTCTGGTGGGGTGTAAGTTGTGGGTAGGTGACTAGGAAATGTATGATAAATAAGGGTTGTTTTGTAAGATTTGTTATGCAGATAGGAGTAGTTCTCTTCCTGGTACGGGAGAGGGGAACACCTTTATAAAGGGAAATTTATGCCCAGCTTTTGGGCAGAAAGGGAGAGGGCAGAGAGTTCTTCCTGTTTGCTGTTTTTCAATTGACTTCAACTCAAATAATCCTTATGCCAAAGTTGCTTATTTTGGAGTAGCATATTCTGATCCCCTTCAATAATAAACTATTTATTTGAAGTGTACAGTTTGGCAAGTTTTGACACATGTATATCTATGGAAATTTAATCACATTAAAGGTAGTAAACATATCCATCACCCCAAAAGTTTCTATGTGTCCTTTGTCATCATTCCCACCCACACACTTTTCCCCTTTTCCCAGACAACTGCTGAAATCACTATAGAAAACATATAAATGGAATCATGAAGTATATAGTTTTTTTTTGTCTGATTTCTTTCATTTGACATTGTTATTTTGAGATTCATCCATGTTAATGAGCCTATCAATAGGTCATTCATTTTTTTAAAAATATTTATTTATTTATTTGTTTGCGTTGGGTCTTACTTGGGGCACACGAGATCTTCATTGTGGCATGCGGGATCTTTAGTTGTGGCATGCAGGATCCTTTTTTTTTTTTTTTTTGGTTGCGGCATGCAGAATCTTTAGTTGAGGCATGTGAGATCTAGTTCCCTGACCAGGGATCGAACCCCGGGCCTCCTGCATTGGGAGCGTGGAGTCTTAGCCACTGGATCACTAGGGAGGTCCCAGGTCATTCATTCTTATTGGAGAGTAGTTTCCATTGTATGCATATCCCACAATTTGTTTATCCATTCACCTCTTGATGGACTTTTGGATTGTTTTGGCTTACAAATAAAGCTGCTGTGAATATCATGTATAAGTCTTTGTGTGGGCACATATTTCCTTTATCCTTGGACCTATGATTGGATCACATGGTAGGTATGTTTAACTTTTTGAGAGACTGATAAACTGTTTTCCAAAGTGGATATATCATTTCACATTCCTTACTAGCAGTGAAAATGTACATTTCCACATTTTCACCTATGTTTGGTGTGGTCAGTCTTTTTAATTTTAGTCATTCTAATAGGTGTGTAGTAGTATCTCCTTGTGGTTTTATTTTATACTTCCCTAATGACTAATGCTGTTGAACATCTTTTTATGTGCTTTTTTGCCATCTGTATGTCTTTTTTGGTGAAGTGTCTGTTTAAGTCTTTTGCCTATTGAAAAAAGCTTTTCATATTGAAATAATTGTAGATTTACAGAATGTTGCAAAAAATACAGAGAGGGAGTTTCTGGGTATCCTTTACTCAGTTTCTCCCAATGATAAACTCTTGCATAACTATAGTATAATATCAAGACCAGGAAAATGCCATTGCTACAATCCACCAAACTTATTCACTTGTCACCATTTTTACATGCACTCTCTGTGTGTATGTGTAGTTCTGGACAATTTAAAAAATTTTTTTTTATTAATTTTTATTGGAGTATAATTGATTCACAATGTTGTGTTAGTTTCTGCTGTACAGCAAAGTGAATCAGTTATACATATACATATATCCACTCTTTTTAGATTCTTTTCCCATATAAGTTCTGTGCAATTTTATCACATGTGTAGGTTCGTGTATCCACTGCCACAATCAAGATGCAGAACTATTCATTACCACAAAGTTCCATCTCATTAATCCCTTTATAGCCACCCTACTTCCCTCCCACCTCCCCACCCCAGTCTCTAATTCCTGGTAACCACTAATCTGTTCTCTATCTCTATAATTTTATTTTAAGAAAATGTTAAATAAATTGAGTCATATATTGTACTATTTAACCTTTTGAGATTGGCTTTTCCACTCAGTGTAATTCCTTGGTGAGCCTTCCAAGTTGTTATGTATATTAAATTTGCTCTTTTTAATTACTGAGTAGTATTCCATGATACGGATGTATTACAATTTGTTTAACCTTTTACCCGTTGAAGGACATTTGGTTATTTCCAGTTATTGGCTGTTATGAATAAAGTTACTGTGAAATTTGTGTGTAGATTTTTGTGTGGATATAAGTTTTCATTTCTCTTGTATAAATGACTAAAAGTGCAGTTGCCCCCCAACCTGCAATATGTGAGTTAAGTTTTATAAGAAATTGCCAAACTTTCACATTCCCACCTGTAGTGCACAGGTTACCCAGTTTCTCCACATCTTAGGCAGCATTTGGTATTATCAGCATTTCTTATTTTAGCCATTCTGATGTGTGTGTAGCGATATCTCATTATGGTTTTAATTGATATTCCCCTAATGACTGACACTATTAAGCATCTTTTTTTTATCATCTGTATATCATTTTTGGTCAAGCATCTATTGAAGTCCTTGCATCTTTAAAAATTTTTTTTATTGTTGAGTTTTGAGCAATGTTTACTTTTTTTAGACACAAGTCCTTTATCAGATATATGCTTTGCAAAGAGTTTCTCTTAATCTATGGCTTGTCTTTTCATTAACAGTGTCTTTTGCAGAGGTTTTTAGTTTTGATGAAGTTTGATTTATCAATTTGTTCTTTTATGGATTGTGCTTTTGATGTTACAGCTGAGAAATCTTTGCCTAACCTGTATAACAAAAAAGAAGCAGACTCATAGAGAACGAACTAGTGGTTACCAGTGGGGAGAGGGAAAGGAAGAGGGGCAATAAAGAGGTAGAGGATTAAGAGGTACAAACTACTAAATGGAAAAACAGCTACAAGTATATATTGTACAACGCGGGGAGTATAGCTAACATTTTATAATAACTATAAATGAAGTATATAACCTTTCAAAAAATAAAATAAATTGCAAAAAAAAAAAAAGAGAAATCTGCTTAACCTGAGCTCACAAAGATTTTCTCCAAGGTTTTCTTTTGGAGGTTTTATAGTTTTGGGTATTGTATTTAGGTCTGTGTTCTATTTTGAGTTAATTTTTTGCGTGTATGGTGTGAGGTATGGACCCAAGTTCACTGTTTTTACATATGGATATCCAATTCTTCCAGCCCCATTTGTTGAAAGAGCTATCTTTTTCCACTGCATTACCTTTGCACCTTTTTCAAAAATCAGTTGACCATATATGTGTGAGTTTATTTTTCGACTGTGTTCTATGTTGAGTTGTGTGTCTGTTCTTTACAGATACTGCACTGTCATTTCTGTACCTTTATAGTAACTCTTGAAATCAGATAGTGTCATTTTTCCAACTTTGTTCTTTTCCAGATTGTTTTGGCTATTCTAAACCTTTTGCCTTTCCATATAAATTTTAGAATCTGCCAAACTGTTTTTCAGACTAGCTGCACCATTTTATATTCCTATCAGCAGTGTGCAAGAGTTCCAGTTTCTCCACATCCTTGCTAATACTTGTTATTTTTCTATTGTGGTCTCTCACTGTGGTTTTGATTTGCATTTCTCTAACGACTAACAATGTTGAACATTTTTTCATGTGCTTACTGGCTATTTTTACATCTTCTTTGCTGAAATGTGTATGCAAGTCCTAAAAATATTTCCATTTTTAAATTGGGTTGTTTGTCTTTTTGTTGTTGAGTTTTAAGAGTTCTTTATATATTCTGGTATTCTGGATACTGTTTGAGTATCATGTGCTTGTAACAGTACATTCTTTTCACATGGTGTGCATTCCATCCTAGAATCCCCCAAACCCCTCATTGATTTTTTATTTATTTTTAAAGATTTTTTTTGATGTGGACCATTTTTAAAGTCTTTTTTGAATTTTGTTACAATATTGCTTCTGTTTTATGTTTTGGTTTTTTGGCCGCAAGGCATGTGAGATCTTAGCTCCCCGACCAGGGATCGAACCCTCACCCCCTGCATTGGAAGGCGAAGTCTTAACCGCTGGACCGCCAGGGAAGTCCCTCTGGTTGATTTTTTTAAAGTTGCATAGTTTAAAGTTTCATTCTTTGTGATGTATAGTTCTTTGGGCTTTGGCAAATGCAGAGTTATTTATTCCTTACCCTAATACCATATAGAACAGTTTCATTATTTTAAAAATTCACCCACTCCCTCTTACCTTTATGTCTGGTTTCTTTCACTTTGCAAAATGCATTTAAGCTTCATCTGTGTCATTGTATGAATAAATATCTAGTTCCTTTTTATCACTATAAAGTATTCCACTGTATGGATGTATCACAGTTTATCCATTTACCTGTTGAAAGATATTTTGGTTCCTCTTGATATTTGGCAATTATGAATAAATCTTCTGTAAAGAGTCACATACAGGTTTTTGTGTGAACATAAGTGTTTAATTCACTTGGTCTTCTCATAGAATCATTTTGGTTTCATTAATTTTTCTCTATTCTCTGTTTTCTGCTTTCATCTTCATTATCGCCTTTCAAACAGAGAATTTTAAGAAAGAGGAGTGGTTAATATCTGCTTTTTCAAGGCGATTGATACAGGTGCAGTGTATCTGAAGCCAGATAACACTGGAAAGTGAAGAAGTGGAGACAGTGACAGTACACTACTGTTTCTAAAAATTTAGTTTTTAGAGCAGGTTCTCTCAACTTTGGCATTATTGACATTATTTATTTATTTATTTATTTGGTTGTGGCAGGTGGGCTCCTCAGTTGTGGCATGCGGGCTCCCCAGTTTCGGCATGCGAACTCCTAGCTGCGGCATGCGTGTGGGATCTAGTTCCCTGACCAGGGATTGAACCCTGGCCCCCTGTATTGGGAGCACAGAGTCCTAACCACTGCGCCACCAGGGAAGTCCTATTATAGACATTTTGGACTAGATAATTCTTTGTTTTAAAGGGAGCTGAGGGAATCCCTGGCTGTCCAGTGGTTGGGACTTGCCCTTCCACTGCAGGGGGCACGGGTTCGATCCCTGGTTGGGGAACTAAGATCCCGCAAGCCGCGCAGTGTGACCAAAAAAAAGGCCACATCATGGGCCCACATCATGATGCAGCATCAGCATCCCTGGCCCCTACTCGCCATATGTCAGTTGTATCCCTCTGGCTGTGACAATCGAAAATGCTTCTAGACATTGTCAAATGTTCCCTGTGGGGCAAAATTGTCCCCCATTGAGAAACCAGTGTTTTAGAGGAAGGAGGAGGGAGAAGACTCTAAAGAAGAATTCAAATCTCAGGGAAGCTTTTTAAAGGAAGTGAGAGATTGAAGGAAGTAGCCAGTGAGAGAAGGAGAGAAGGGGAAGGTTGAAGTTATGAAAGAGAAGATAGCTGATGGAATTCGGGGCTGGAAATTAGATCATAGGTGGAGAGAGTAGCTTTATATCTGAGATGAGTCACTTTTTTTATGAGAAAGGAAGAAATGAAAAGGATAAATGAAGAATTTGTATAGATACATGTATTTTTGAGGGTGGCATAGGAGATATTGGCTCTTTGTCAAGTAGGGTCAGGATCCCTTGCTAAATGGGGTGTCACTATGGAGACGATGACTGAAGAGATTAGAGGTTTGGGATATGGAAAATAAGAGAGGGAGCTGAGCAGAAAAAAGCAAAAACGTTACTGAGTGGCCTTCAGGGCTCAGCTCAGTAGGCAATTTGAAGATTTGTGTTTCTACCAGTCTGGATGGTTGTTATCCTCTTCTCCCTACCCCCACAGCAATAGTTGACTGTTCAGGTGTAATAACAGAAGACAGATGATTGGATTGATTCTGGGCTGAAATTTGCTGTATGGAAGGAAGGTCAAAGAGTGGATGGAAATGAGCTACCAGGAAGAAGGCAGTTGAAGTGATGGAATTTGAGATACAGACTAGATAAGGAAGCAAGGAAAGCCAGGAGATGAAAGATAGTTTGAAAGAAAAGGGAGGGGTGCAGAGACTGCATCTAGATGAGGTAACACAGTGGGTATAATGGAATAATAATAATATAGTGTTCAGAGATGGGAATTTGAGTTTAAGATTACAGATGTTAAATGAGCTCTGGCAATGTCAAAGTCCAAGTTAGGTTCCTGGGAGTTGGATACTAAAGTAAGGTGAGGGGTGAAGGGCAAGGATGTTGAAGACACCTAGGATCAAGTAGACATGGAGTGTCGAGGAAGCCTGTGTCAGATGCCAGTGACCTAAAGGCCATTAGATACTGGTAATAACAGGTGGAAGGTGATTTAGCTGGATGGTGTGGGCCTTCCAAAAACTGGTAAGAAATGTTCCAAAAGCTGGGAGAGGCGTGTAGGAATAGTTGAAAGAGTGTTGACTCTATCTTTTGAGCCCAGAATATGAATTTGAGAGTTGATGGGTGGGCAGCCATACATTACAATGACTACTAGAGAAGCAGTGTCCTTAAGGGAACCAACTTTAAATTTGAGAGATAGGGATGGGAGGGAGTATTCTGTTAAGAGATCGAGAGCAGAGAGGAGTCGGGGGGAAGGTGTCATCCTTGTTTGTAGCCTGAAGCCCAGGGGAAAAGTGAAGAGTAATAAGGGATTAAGAGAAGAAACAAGATGTAAAAGAGAATACTGGGTTTGGGAGAAATGGAGGGATTATAACATGACATTTCTTTCTAGACACCGTGGTTCTTGTACACTCATTGAAGGCATAAGGATTAGTATTCATATCACTGTGGTAAAGGACTTACTGGTGTGGTTCATTAGAGGACTACTTTTAAATTCTTATATTATGCTTTTATTATTATTTGATAATACACTGTCAGTCTTTTCGTATGTTTGTTTGTTTTTTGACTGTGTCACGCGGCTTGTGGGATCTTAGTTCCCTGACCAGGGATCGAAACTGGGCCCTTGGCAGTGAAAGCATGGAGTCCTAACCACTGGACCATCAGAGAATTCCCTGCTGTTTGTTTTTTAAGTAGTGGAACTCCATCATTGACTTAAAAATTATAGTCAATAGTAATATGCAGATTATTGAGACCCAGATTTGTTTCTGTTCTGTTAAATGTTATATATAATAAGTCTAACATTTATTTGATATCTATTCCAGATATGATAATAGGTGTTGATATAGATTATCTAGAATGCTCACAGCAACCTTTCCGTGTAGATATTGTCCTTAATTTACAGATGAGGTAATTGAAACTCAGATTAATTAACTTAATGAAGGTAAGGCAGCTAGTAAGTGGTATATTTGACTCCAAAGACAGGGTTCTCCATTGTATTTTTCTCCTTTGATTTCCCGCCCCCCAGGCTTATTGAGTTAGTCCATGCTACCTCCTAAATATGATACACAACCCAATTTTCGTCTAATGTGGTCTTACTGTGTTCTGTATTTGTGTTGGAATCATCATAAGAACACTTCGTTGTTTTCTCTCTTAAGGGATTTTTCCTCAGCTTCTCATGGTCATTTGAATTTTGTCTTCTGTAGTACCTGCCATTATGTATAATTAATACAGATAGTATAATATTGGAAACATAAACATATATTTGATATCTTTATATTGTTTATTCATAAGTAACTTGAAAAGGATAAGTTCTAAATGCTGATATTCATGTCTCTGTTTTCAAAACAATTTACCTACCTAATTGCTACCATGATTTCTTGCCCTAGTCATGAGAATATCACATGGGATGGGCTCAAAGCCTTATTATTATAATCTAGGTAGATTTAATTTTCTCTTAATTGTTTTCTCCTTGTAGGACACTATAATGGCTATCTTAGGAGAAAATTGTTCTGGCTTTTTAAAAATTTTAATATATTTATTTATTTTTGGCTGCGTTGGGTCTTCGTTGCTGCGCGTCGGCTTTCTCTAGTTTCAGCGAGCAGGGGCTACTCTTCATTGCAGCTCACAGGCTTCTCATTGCAGTGGCTTCTCTTGTTGCGGAGCTCGGGCTCTAGGCGCACGGGCTTCAGTAGTTGTGGCTCCTGGGCTCTAGAGCGCAGCCTCAGTAGTTGTGGCACATGGGCTTAGTTGTTCCGCGGCATGTGGGATCTTCCCGGACCAGGGCTCGAACCCGTGTTCCCTGCATTGGCAGGCGGATTCTTAACCACTGCGCCACCAGGGAAGTCCCTTGGCTTTTTTTTTTTTTTTTTTTTTCCAGACAAAATCAGACTAGTACATATTCTATAGATGACTAAATTTAAATAAATAAGATGACCTTATTTTTTTCCAACATGTGGATGTTAAGCTATGATTGCAGCCCCATTTCTATGCTATTGACTTTTTCCCTGTAATCAAGCATAGTAATGCTAAGTAAATGATTCTTCTGTTTTTTCTTTCCCTTGTGAGAATTCCTTTGGTCAACTGTTCCTTATTATTATTTTTCAGTAATGATAGAACCTAAAGACAGTGGAGGCCCTTGCTTTTAAAAACTCTTCTCAGGAAGTATTTTCTTTCTGCTTTGGTGGGATATAGTGGAATTGAGTACCTGTTTGAAATTCCACAGTCATTCTAGCATTCAGTGTACTAGCTTCTTAATATGTTCTTGAATGAAGTGGATTTCCTCTGCTTAATGAATTTGGGGTATAAATTAGTTCACTTTCTCTTGCTGCTGCTTTTTTTAAAAAAAAAATTTATTTACTTATTTGGCTGTGCTGGGTCTTATTTGCGGCATGCAGGATCTTCGTTGCGGCATGTGGGATCTTTTTAGTTGCAGCATGCGTCTCTTAGTTGCAACATGTGGGATCTAGTTCCCTGACCAGAGATCGAACCCGGGCCCCCTGCATTGGGAGTGTGGAGTCTTAACCGCTGGACCACCAGGGAAGTCCCTCTCTTGCTTCTTTATTGCATTATTTTTTCTACTCTAGCTGTGCTAATATAATTTCATTTTACACAGAATTTTGCTTTTTTATTACTCATTTTTTGGTAATGTTTTCATTTTTCTTTCCGAGTTACTGAATCATTGTGAATTTAGCCAATAGCTGTTAACTCTCATTTTTCTTACAAAGTACTATTTTTTTTTTTTTTTTTAGTTATTACAAGTATTGTCAAAGTTATACATGCCTTAGTTTAAAGAATCAAATTGTTCAGTAAAGCTTATTCTGGAAAAAGTAGTTCCTTGACCCTGCCTCTACCTCACCTTCCTTCTTCCCCTTCTTCCCCTGTCTTGCATACGTGTTACATGTCCTCCTTTTGCTTGGTTACTTCACACTCGTTTTGGTGGAGTATTTACTTCAGTAGCTTATGGAAAGTAATGGGAGGTAAATATTTGAGACTGTACATATTTTTAAATGTCTTTATTCTCTCCTCACACTTAATTATGGCTGGTTTTAGAAATCTAGATTAGATATAATTTTTTCTCAAATTTTTGAAGGTATTGCTCTCCATTTTCTTCAGCTTCCAGAGTTGTTTTTGAGAAGTCTGATGACATTCTAATTCTCGATTCTTCATGTGTAACCTGTTTCTCCCTTCCCAGTCTTTTAGGTTTTTCTCTTTGTCTTTTGTATTCTGAAATGTCATGATGATGTGTATGGATCTGTTTTCACCTATTGTGCTGGACTTTCAGTGATCCTTTATTCCTCTTCATTTTCTTCTCTCTTCTTTTGGAACCTAAAGTTTCAACTGTGGGACTTCCTGGACAAATTCTCATATTCTCTCCCATTTCCTTTGTCTCTTTGCTGAACTCTTTGGAGGAGTTTCTTCAACTTGATCTTTCTCTTCTTTTAAATTTATTTATTTTTTAAATTTTTGTCTACGTTGGGTCTTCATTGCTGCACGCAAGCTTTCTCTAGTCACGGCGAGCGGAGGCTACTCTTCATTGCAGTGTGTGGGCTTCTCATTGTGGTGGCTTCTCTTGATTATGGGCTCTAGGCACGTGGGCTTCAGTAGTTGTGGCACACTGTTATTTTTAATTTCTATGGGCTCTTTCTTATCTTTTTAAGTCAGCACATGTTTTTGTTTCTGGGTTGCAATATCTTCTTTTTTTCTCTGAGGTTATTGAGGATAGGTTTTGGTTTTATTGTTGAGGTTTCCATCTTATTGCATAGTCTTTTTCCTCCACCTTTCTTTTCTTCTCTTTTTGCCTCTGTCTTTAATGTTGAAGCTTTTCTTGGGTCTTCAATGATCTTTGGCTATCTGTTTATTTTTTAAAACGGGGCACAAAAAATGGCAATTCTGTGATCACAAGTGGCACTTGCTAACTGCAGGCCTCATCGTAGGAGTTGTACTAGGTTAACTGTGATTTTAGTCTATTGTCTGCAGAGTATAAGTCCATTATTAAACTGTGACAAGGGAGGGAAAAGTGCTGGGGGTTTCAATATACAAGTTTTAGAGAGACGTTTAGTTCATCAGTCTGTTTTCAGTATGGTTACCCTGGCTCTCAGGTAACCTGTTTTACCTATTCAGAAAATCTCTAGCCTTCTGCCTAGAGGGACAGTTATCCAGCAGTGCGGAGTTAGGAGGTGTGGGAAATTGGGGAGGTGGTTAGTGACTCACTAAATAAACAAACTTTGTGCCAGTCTTGCTTTCAGCTTTGCCTTCACCTCTACTTCCAAAAGTACCTGGTGGTGCATTTCCTGAGTGTTTGGAGTTCTTTGGAAATAAGTTTTCTTTTCACTGTTGGCTTAAGTTTTAGCTTTTTCAGGTGCTAAATCAGTTACCATGTGTCCTGCATTCCAGCTTCTAAAAGTTCTGTTGCCATGGTTTCATCTGCTGTTCTTTTTGTTCTTGTGAGTTTACACTCTTAAAAAAAAAAAATTCTTTTACTATCCTTTAGTGGAGTTTCAGTAGGGAATGGGTAAATGTGTGTTTTCAGTTCTCTGTGTGGAAGTTCTTTCAGTTTGTTTTTGTTTTTTATTGAGGTGAAATTTACATAACACAACCATTTTAAAGAATACAGTTAAAGTGGTGTTTAGTGTATTTACAGTATTGTGCAACTGTCAGCTCTCTCTAGTTTCAAAACTTTTTCATCACCTCTTTAAAATACCTGATATGAGTGATACCCATTAAGTAATCACTCCCCATTTCCTCCTCCCCCTCCATCCTCAGTAACCTCTAATCTGCTTTTGCCTATTCTAGAAATATCATATAAAAGACATCATACAATATGTGACCTTTTTTGTCTGGCTTCTTTTCCTTAGCATAATGTTTTCCAGGTTCATCCAGGTTGCAGCATCTGTTAATACTTTGCTTCTTTTTATGGCTGAATAGTATTCCATTGTATGTATGTACCATAATTTGCTGCCCTATTCATTCATTGATGGTCATTTTTATTGTTTCTACCTTATGGCTATTATGAGTAATGTTGCTGTAAATATTTGCGTCAAAGCTTCTTTGAAGACATATATTTGCATTCTCTTGGGTATATACCTAGAGGTAGAATTGCTGGGTCCTGTGGTAGTTTTATGTTTAACTTTTTAAGGCAATGTCAAACTGTTTCCCTTAACATCTGCACCATTTTACTTGGCCACAACCATTATAAGGTTTCCTGTTTTTCCACATCCTCACCAACACAACACTTGTTATTTTCTAGGGGTTTTTTGTTTGTTTTTTCTTTCCTTTTCTTTTTGTTTATTTTTGTTTTAAAATTGAAGCCATTCTAGTGGGTCTGAAGTGGTATTGTGGTTTTGATTTGCGTTTTCTTAATGACCGATGATGTTGAACGTATTTTCATGTGCTTGTTGGCAATTTATATATCTTCTTTGGAGAAATGTCTATTCAAGTCCTTTGCCCATTAAAAAAAAATTAATTTATTTGTTTTTATTTTCGACTGTGTTGGGTCTTTGTTGCTGTGCGTGGGCTTTCTCTAGTTGTGGCGAGTAGGGGCTACTCTTCATTCTGGTGCGTGGGCTTCTCATTGCAGTGCCTTCTCTTGTTGTGGAGCATGGGCTCTAGGCGCACGGGCTTCAGTAGTTGTGGCATGCAGGCTCAGTAGTTGTGGCTCTCGGGCTCTATAGAGCAGGCTCAGTAGTTGTGGCACACGGGCTTAGTTGCTCCGTGGTATGTGGGATCTTCCTGGACCAGGGATCGAACCTGTTGGCAGGCGGATTCTTACCCACTGCGCCAACAGGGAAGTCCATATTGATAGTATCTTTTTTTTTTTAATTTTTAAATTTTATTTAATTAATTTTTTTATACAGCAGGTTCTTATTAGTCATCAATTTTATACACATCAGTGTATACATGTCAATCCCAATCGCCCAATTCATCACACCAACATCCGCACCCTGCCGCGGCTTTCCCCCCTTGGTGTACATACGTTTGTTCTCTACATCTGTGTCTCAACTTCTGCCCTGCAAACCGGTTCATCTGTACCATTTTTCTAGGTTCCACATACATGCATTAATATACGATATTTGTTTTTCTCATTCTGACTTACTTCACTCTGTATGACAGTCTCTAGATCCATCCACGTCTCAACAAATGACCCAATTTCATTCCTTTTTATGGCTGAGTAATATACCATCGTATATATGTACCACAACTTCTTTATCCATTCGTTTGTCGATGGGCATTTATGTCGTTTCCATGAATCTGGCTATTGTAAATAGTGCTGCAATGAACATTGGGGTGCATGCGTCTTTTTGAATTATGGTTTTCTCTGGGTATATGCCCAGTAGTAGGATTGCTGGATCATATGGTAATTCTATTTTTAGTTTTTTAAGGAGCCTCCATACTGTTCTCCATAGTGGCTGTATCAATTTACATTCCCACCAACAGTGCAAGAGGGTTCCCTTTTCTCCACACCCTCTCCAGCATTTGTTGTTTGTAGATTTTCTGATGATGCCCATTCTAACTGGTGTGAGGTGATACCTCATTGTAGTTTTGATTTGCATTTGTCTAATAATTAGTGATGTTGAGCAGCTTTTCATGTGCCTCTTGGCCATCTGTATGTCTTCTTTGGAGAAATGTCTATTTAGGTCTTCTGCCCATTTTTGGATTGGGTTGTTTGTTTCTTTAATATTGAGCTGCATGAGCTGTTTATATATTTTGGAGATTAATCTGTTATCCGTTGATTCGTTTGCAAATATTTTCTCCCATTCTGAGGGTTGTCTTTTCGTCTTGTTTATGGTTTCCTTTGCTGTGCAAAAGCTTTGAAGTTTCATTAGGTCCCATTTGTTTTTTTTTGTTTTTGTTTCCATTACTCTAGGAGGTGGATCAAAAAAGATCTTGCTATGATTTATGTCAAAGAGTGTTCTTCCTATGTTTTCCTCTAAGAGCTTTATAGTGTCCGGTCTTACATTTAGGTCTCAAATCCATTTTGAGTTTATTTTTGTGTGTGGTGTTAGGGAGTGTTCTAATTTCATTCTTTTCCATGTAGCTGTCCAGTTTTCCCAGCACCACTTATTGAAGAGACTGTCTTTTCTCCATTGTATATCCTTGCCTCCTTTGTCATAGATTAGTTGACCATATGTGCGTGGGTTTATCTCTGGGCTTTCTGTCTTGTTCCATTGATCTATGTTTCTGTTTTTGTGCCAGTACCATATTGTCTTGATTACTGTAGCTTTGTAGTATAGCCTGAAGTCAGGGAGTCTGATTCCTCCCGCTCCGTTTTTTTCCCTCAAGACTGCTTTGGCTATTCGGGGTCTTTTGTGTCTCCATACAAATTTTAAGATTTTTTGTTCTAGTTCCGTAAAAAATGCCATTGGTAATTCGATAGGGATTGCATTGAATCTGTAGATTGCTTTGGGTAGTATAGTCATTTTTACAATATTGATTCTTCCAATCCAAGAACATGGTATATCTCTCCATCTGTTGGTACCATCTTTAATTTCTTTCATCAGTGTCTTACAGTTTTCTGCATACAGGTCTTTTGTCTCCCTAGGTAGGATTATTCCTAGGTGTTTTATTCTTTTTGTTGCAATGGTAAATGGGAGTGTTTCCTTAATTTCTCTTTCAAATTTTTCATCATTAGTGTATATGAATGCAAGAGATTTCTGTGCATTAATTTTGTATCCTGCAACTTTACCAAATTCATTGATTAGCTCTAGTAGTTTTCTGGTGGCATCTTTAGGATTCTCTATGTATAGTATCATGTCATCTGCAGACAGTGACAGTTTTACTTCTTCTTTTCCAATTTGTATTCCTTTTATTTCTTTTTCTTCTCTGATTGCCGTGGCTAGGACTTCCAAAACTATGCTGAATAATAGTAGTGAGAGTGGACATCCTTGTCTTGTTCCTGATCTTAGAGGAAGTGCTTTCAGTTTTTCTCCATTGAGAATGATGTTTGCTGTGGGTTTGTCGTATATGGCCATTATTATGTTGAGGTAATTTCCCTCTATGCCCACTTTCTGGAGAGTTTTTTATCATAAATGGGTGTTGAATTTTGTCAAAAGCTTTTTCTGCATCTATTGAGATGATCATATGGTTTTTATTCTTCAATTTGTTAATATGGTGTATCACATTGATTGATTTGCGTATATTGAAGAATCCTTGCATCCCTGGGATAAATCCCACTTGATCATGGTGTATGATCCTTTTAATGTGTTGTTGGATTCTGTTTTCTAGTATTTTGTTGAGGATTTTTGCATCTATATTCATCAGTGATATTGGTCTGTAATTTTCTTTTTTTGTAGTATCTTTGTCTCGTTTTGGTATCAGGGTGATGGTGGCCTCATAGAATGAGTTTGGGAGTGTTCCTTCCTCTGCAATTCTTTGGAAGAGTTTGAGAAGGATGGGTGTTAGCTCTTCTCTAAATGTTTGACAGAATTCACCTGTGAAGCCATCTGGTCCTGGACTTTTGTTTGTTGGAAGATTTTTCATCACAGTTTCAATTTCATTACTTGTGATTGGTCTGTTCATATTTTCTATTTCTTCCTGGTTCAGTCTTGGAAGGTTATATCTTTCTAAGAATTTGTCCATTTCTTCCAGGTTGTCCATTTTATTGGCATAGAGTTGCTTGTAGTAGTCCCTTAGGATGCTTTGTATTTCTGCGGTGTCTGTTGTAACTTCTCCTTTTTCATTTCTAGTTTTTTGATTTGAGTCCTCTCCCTCTTTTTCTTGATGAGTCTGGCTAATGGTTTATCGATTTTGTTTATCTTCTCAAAGAACCAGCTTTTAGTTTTATTGATCTTTGCTATTGTTCTCTTTGTTTCTATTTCATTTATTTCCACTCTGATCTTTATGATTTCTTTCCTTCTGCTAACTTTGGGTTTTGTTTGTTCTTTTTTCTCTAGTTCCTTTAGGTGTAAGGTTAGATTGTTTATTTGAGATTTTTCTTGTTTCTTGAGGTAGGCTTGTATAGCTATAAACTTCCCTCTTAGAACTGCTTTTGGTGCATCCCATAGGTTTTGGATCGTCATGTTTTCGTTGTCATTTATCTCTAGGTGTTTTTTGATTTCCTCTTTGATTTCCTCAGTGATCTCTTGGTTATTTAGTAATGTATTGTTTAGCCTCCACGTGTTTGTGTTTTTTACGTTTTTTTCCCTGTAATTCATTTCTAATCTCATAGCGTTGTGGTCAGAAAAGATGCTTGATATGATTTCAATTTTCTTAAATTTACTGAGGCTTGATTTGTGACCCAAGATGTGATATATCCTGGAGCATGTTCCATGTGCACTTGAGAAGAAAGTGTAATCTGCTGTTTCTGGATGAAATGTCCTGTAAATATTAATGAAATCTATCTGGTCTCTTGTGTCATTTAAAGCTTCTGTTTCCTTGTTTATTTCCATTTTGGATGATCTGTCCATTGGTGTAAGTGAGGTGTTAAAGTCCCCCACTATTATTGTGTTACTGTCGATTTCCTCTTTTATAGCTGTTAGCAGTTGCCTTATGTATTGAGGTGCTCCTATGTTGGGTGCATATATATTTATAATTGTTATATCTTCTTCTTGGATTGATCCTTTGATCATTATGTAGTGTTCTTCCTTGTCTCTTGTAACATTCTTTATTTTAAAGTGTATTGTATCTGATATGAGTATTGCTACTCCGACTTTCTTTTGATTTCCATTTGCATGGAATATCTTTTTCCATCCCCTCACTTTCAGTCTGAATGTGTCCCTAGGTCTGAAGTGGGTCTCTTGTAGACAGTATATAGATGGGTCTTGTTTTTGTATCCATTCAGCAAGCCTGTGTCTTTTGGTTGGAGCATTTAATCCATTCACGTTTAAGGTAATTATCGATATGTGTGTTCCTATGACCGTTTTCTTAATTGTTTTGGGTTTGTTTTTGTAGGTCCTTTTCTTCTCTTGTGTTTCCCACTTAGAGAAGTTCCTTCAGCATTTGTTGTAGAGCTGGTTTGGTGGTGCTGAATTCTCTTAGCTTTTGCTTGTCTGTAAAGCTTTTGATTTCTCCATCGAATCTGAACGAGATCCTTGCCGGGTAGAGTAATCTTGGTTGTAGGTTCTTCCCTTTCATCACTTTAAGTATATCATGCCACTCCCTTCTGGCTTGTAGAGTTTCTGCTGAGAAATCAGCTGTTAACCTTATGGGAGTTCCCTTGTATGTTATTTGTTGTTTTTCCCTTGCTGCTTTCAATAATTTTTCTTTGTCTTTAATTTTTGCTAATTTGATTACTATGTGTCTTGGTGTGTTTCTCCTTGGGTTTATCCTGTATGGGACTCTCTGTACTTCCTGGACTTGGGTGGCTATTTCCTTTCCCATGTTAGGGAAGTTTTCCACTATAATCTCTTCAGATATTTTCTCTGGTCCTTTCTCTCTCTCTTCTCCTTCTGGGACCCCTATAATGCGAATGTTGTTGCGTTTAATGTTGTCCCAGAGGTCTCTTAGGCTGTCTTCATTTCTTTTCATTCTTTTTTCTTTATTCTGTTCCGCAGCAGTGAATTCCACCATTCT
Source organism: Eubalaena glacialis (assembly GCF_028564815.1). NCBI lineage: Eukaryota > Metazoa > Chordata > Mammalia > Artiodactyla > Balaenidae > Eubalaena > Eubalaena glacialis. The sequence continues at coordinate 18,834,783 of NC_083733.1, read as the reverse complement.
GTCTTCCAGGTCACTTATCTGTTCTTATGCCTCAGTTATTCTGCTATTGATTCCTTCTAGTGTAGTTTCCATTTCAGTTATTGTATTGTTCATTTCTGTTTGTTTGTTCTTTAATTCTTCTAGGTCTTTGTTAAACATTTCTTACATCTTCTTGATCTTTGCCTCCATTCTTTTTCCGAGGTTCCTGGATCATCTTCACTGTCATTCTGAATTCTTTTTCTGGAAGGTTGCCTATCTCCACTTCATTTAGTTGTTTTTCTTGGGTTTTATTTTTTTCCTTCATCTGGTACATAGCCCTCTGTCTTTTCATCTTGTCTGTCTTTCTGTGAATGTGGTTTTTGTTCCACAGGCTGCAGGATTGTAGTTCTTCTTGCTTGTGCTGTCTGCCCTCTGGTGGATGAGGCTGTCTAAGAGGCTTGTGTAAGTTTCCTGATGGGAGGGACTGGTGGTGGGTAGAGCTGACTGTTGCTCTGGTGGGCAGAGCTCAGCAAAACTTTAATCTGCTTGACTGCTGATGGGTGGGGCTGGGTTGTTGTTGGTTGTTTGGCCTGAGGCAACCCAACACTGGAGCCTACCTGGGCTCTTTGGTGGGGCTAATGACAGACTCTGGGAGGGCTCACACCAAGGAGTACTTCCCAGAACTTTTGCTGCCAGTGTCCTTGTCCCCACGGTGAGCCACAGCCACCCCCCGCCTCTGCAGGAGACCCTCCAACAGTAGCAGGTAGGTCTGGTTCAGTCTCCCCTGGGGTCACTGCTCCTTCCCCTGAGTCCCGATGCACACACTACTTTGTGTGTGCCCTCCAAGAGTGGAGTCTCTGTTTCCCCCAGTCCTGTGAAAGTCCTGCGATCAAATCCCACTAGGCTTCAAAGTCTGATTCTCTAGGAATTCCTTCTCCTGTTGCCGGACCCCCAGGTTGGGAAGCCTGACGTGGGGCTCAGAACCTTCACTCCAGTGGGTAGACTTCTGTGGTATAAGTGTTCTCCAGTCTGTGAGTCACCCACCCTTCAGTTATGGGATTTGATTTTACTGTGATTGCGCCCCTCCTACCGTCTCATTGTGGCTTCTCCTTTGTCTTTGGATGTGGGGTATCTTTTTTGGTGAGTTCCAGTGTCTTCCTGTCGATGATTGTCCAGCAGCTAGTTGTGATTCTGGTGTTCTCTCAAGAGGGAGTGAGAGCATGTCCTTCTATTCCGCCATCTTGGCTCCTCCTCGGATAGTATCTTTTGAAGCACAAAAGTTTTTAATTTTTATGAAGTCCATTTCATCTAGTTTTTCTTTTGTTCCTCATACTTTTAGTGTCAAATCTAAGAATACCAAATCTTTCATGCCAAATCTGAGGTCATGAAAGTATACACCTATATTTTCTTCTAAAAGTTTTATGGGTCTAGCTCTTATATTTAGGTCATTGATCCATTTTGAGTTAATTTTTGTGTATGATGTGAGGTGGGGTTCAACTTCATTCTTTTGTATGTGGTTATTCAGTTGTCCCAGGACCATTTGTTGAAAGGACTGTTCTTTCTTCATTGAGTTGTCTTAGCACCCTTGTCAAAAATCAGTTGGCCAGATGCTCAACACACTAATTATTAGAGAAATGCAAATCAGAACTACAGTGAGGTATCACCTCACACTGGTTAGAATGGCCATCATCAAAAAGTCTACAAATAATCAATGCTGGAGAGGGTGTGGACAAAAGGGAACCCTCCTACACTGTTGGTGGGAGTGTTAATTGGTGCAGCCACTATGGAGAACAGTATGGAGGTTCCTTAAAAAATTAAAAATAGAGTTACCATATGATCTAGCAATCTCACTCCTGGGCATATACCCAGAAAAGACGAAAACTAATTCAAAAAGATACATGCACCGCAGTGTTCATAGTAACTCTGTTTACAGTAGCCAAGACATGGAAGCAACCTAAATGTCCATCGACAGATGAGTGGATAAAGAAGATGTGGTGTGTATACATATATATATATATATATATATATATATATATATATATATATATATATGTATACACACACACACATATACAATGGAATGTTACTCAGCTATAAAAAAGAATGAAATAATGCCATTTGCAGCAACATGGATGGACCTAGAGATTATCATATTAAGTGAAGTAGTAAGTAAGACAGAAAGACAAGTATCATATGATATCACTTATATGTGGAATCTAAAAAAGTGATACAAATCAACTTATTTACAAAACAGAAATAGACTCACAGACATAGAAAACAAATATATGGTTACCAAAGGGGAAAAGGGTGGGGAGGGATAAATTAGGCGTTTGGGATTAACAGATAGACACTACTATGTCAAAAAATAGATAAACAACAAGAACCTACTATATAGCACAGGGAACTATACTCAATATCCTGTAATAACCTATAATGGAAAAAAATCTGAAAAAGAATAGATATATATAAGTATAACTGAATCACTTTGCTGTACACCTGAAACTAACACAACATTTTAAATCAACTATACTTCAGTTTTAAAAAAAGGAAAGAAAATCAGTTGGCCATACATTATGCTAAGTGAAATACGTCAGACAGAGAAAGACAAATGCTATATGATGTCACTTATATGTGGAATCTAAAAAATATTGGGTTGGCCAAAAAGTTTGTTTGGGTTTTCCGTAAGATGTTATGGAACAACCCGAACGAATTTTTTGGGCAACCCAGTACAACAAACTAGTGAATATAACAAAAAAGAAGCAAACTCACAGATATAGCGAACAAGCTAGTGGTTACCAGTGGGCGGGGGGGGGGGGCAGTATAGGGTTGGAGGAGTGGGAGGTACAAAGTATTGGGTGTAAGATAAGCTACAAGAATGTATTATACAATATGAGGAATATAGCCAATATTTTGTAATAGCTGTAAATGGAGTGTAACCTTTAAAAATTGTATTAAAAAAATCAATTGTCCATAGATGTTTTGGGTTTATTTCTGGACTCTTAGCTCTGTTTGTTCCATTAGTTTATATGTCTTTCCTTGTGCCAGTACCACACTGTTCTGATTACTGTCGTTTCGTAGTAAGTTTTGAATTGTGAAGTGTGAGTCCTCCTGCTTCGTTTTTCATCTTCAATATTATTTTGGCTGTTCTAGGCCCCTTTCAGTTACATATAAATTTGAGGATTGGTCTTTCCATTTATGCAGAAAAAGTTATTGAAATTTTGGTAGAGATTGTATTGACTCTGTAGATTGCTTTGTGGAGTATTGCAGTGTTAACAATATTAAAGTCTTCCAATTCATGAACAAGGGAAGTCTCTTACCATTTATTTAGGTTTTCTTTCATTTCTTTCAGCAAAATTTTGTAGTTTTTAGTGTGCAAGTATTTTTGGTTAAATGTATTCCTAAGTATTATATTCTTTTGGAGGCTATTATAAATAGAATTTTCTTAGTTTCCTTTTTGGATTGTTCATTGCAGCATATAGAAGCACAACTGAATTTTATGTGTTGATCTTCTACCCTGCAACTTTCCTGAATTTGTTTATTAGCTCTAGTTGTGTTTTGTGGATTCTGTGAGATTTTCCATATATAGAATCATGTCATCAGCAAATAGAGATAGTTTTACCTCTTCCTTTCTGAACTGGATGCTTTCTATTTCTTTTTATTGCCTAATTGCTGGCTAGGACTTTCCAGTATACAATGTTGAATAGCAGTGGTGAAAGCAGGCGTCGTTGTCTTGTTCCTGATTTGGGGGGGGAAAGCCTTCTGTTTTTCATCATTAAGTATGATGTTAGCTGCGGGTTTTTCATAAACACCCTTGATCATTTTAAGGACTTCCCTTTTATTCCTAGTTTGCTGAGTTTTTTTTTTTTTCCATCATGATAGGGTATTGAATTCTGTCAAATACCTTTTCTGTGTTAATTCAGATGATTGTGTGGTTTTTTCTTTCATTCTGGTAATGTGGTAATTGATTTTTGTATGTTGAACCACCCTTACATTCCTGGGATAAATTCCATTTGGTCCTTTTAATGTGGTGTTAGATTTGGTTAGTATTTTGTTGAGAATTTTTGCATCTATATTTATAAGAGATATTGGCCTGTAGTTTTCTTGTGGTATTTTTGTCTTGTTTTGGTATCAGGGTAAAACTGGGCTTGTAGAATGTTAGGAAGTGTTCTCTACTCTTTTGTTTTTTTGGAAGAGTTTGAGAAGGATTGCTGTTAATTCTTATCTAAATGTTTGGTAGAAGCCATGTTGTCCTGGACTTGTTTTGTTGGGGAGATTTTTTGGCTACTCATTCAATCTCTTTACTTGATATAGGTCTCTTGAGATTTTCTGTTTCTTCTGAGTCATTATTGGTAATTTGTGTGTTTGTAAGAATTTTCCCATTTCTTGTAGATTGTCTAAGTTGGTGGTATGCAGTTGTTCATAGTATTCTCGTACATATTTCTACCAGTACCAGTTACAACACATCCTAACAGAGTACACTTAGGTTGTACTAAACTATTTTCTCAACTTTGAAAATATTCTTGCCTGAAGTTGTTCCATGCAGACTATTCATAGAAGGCTGATTTTTCAGTTTAAACTCTGCATTGAGTCTTCAAGTAAATAATAATTAAGTAAAATCAGTAACATTTGGTTACACAGCAGGAGCCAAGGAAAAGCTTGAAACCTTTTGCCTTGTTTTGTAATTGCCTCTTGATGTTGCTACCAGTGTCCTCAATTTTTCAACCAACCATCCTTGCTGATAGTCTTTACTAGTTTATTTTCTCTGAAGTTTCTTCATTTGCTGCAGTCAAACACAATTTAATAAATCACCATTAGTAAGTGGCTTTCTTTGCTTGCCTAACAGATGAGCCATTCAGAAACTTTCTTTGGTTGCAGCCTCATTTTAATTTTTTCTTCTTCTGAAGAAATTCTGCTGTGATAAGGTATTCTGTTTTTTCTCATTTTTTCTCTTGTTTTCCTGTGAGTTGGGAGTATTGTGATGAATGCTTACTGGAAATGCTGATGTATAAGGTATTCTTATAGCACAGCCATAATGTTATTGCACAATAAACATAATTCTTTGCCATCTAATTTGATAAGATAACTCACACTCTACTGTGCCTTAAAAGCATGGCATTCAATTTGAAGTCCACTTTTCTCTTTCCTGTTTTTTAGCGGTAGGTATGTACCAGTAAGTTTTAAAAAATGTTGCAATGCATCAATATGCTTTGCGCTCAGATGCACATAGAACTGTATCACTGCAGTTTGTTAGTGCACCAAGTAACAGTGGGAAGCATTATCTCTCACAGCTACTCAGCTCTACTTTTGTTCCATGAAAGTAACCATAGGTTGTATATAAATGAATGAGCATGGTTATATTCCAATAAAACTTTATTTGTGGACACCAGAATTTGAATTTCACATTATTTTGTGTCATTAAACAACACTATTTTGATTTTTTCCAACCATTTAAAAACCATTCTTAGTTTGTAGCCTGTGCAGAAACAGGTGGTAGGCCAGGTTTGGCCTGTGGGCTATATTTTACCAACCCCTGCTTTACAGTTTAAGCAAATACATTTGTAGGAAACCTGTGTTGCCCAGATTACTGCATGCTTGCCTGGGGCCCCCTGGTGGCTGAAGGGGGCAAATACGTCTCGAGATGGTCAAATTACTGAAGCACCATGAATTTGAGAATTCTAGAGTTGGAAATCTAGATGTAGGACTGTTTATCATAGTGAGATTGTAGTAGCCGCTCATATCATTTCCAGAGCTTGGACTTTGGTGACATTTAGGAAAAAGATAAAACAGCACTCCCCCAAATTTTGTATGCAAATCTCTGCAGTGCTTTAAGACATCATTCTGATATAGAATGTTTCTTCATCTACAGTTTACTTGGGGGAAGGGTGTGGAATTCAGCATTATTCAACACAAAATGGCATTGGTACAATAATTACATTTTAATGAAACTACATCTTCCAAGGGTGACTTTCTTCCCTTCTCCCCCACCCTTTCCCCCCCCCCAAAGGGTTGAAGTTTAATAAATTGATAATTTTTGCTACTTTATCAAGTACATTTCTTTTTTTAAAAAATGAATTAATTAATTTTGGGCTGTGTTGGGTCTTCGTTGCTGCGTGCGGGCTTTTCTCTAGTTGCAGCGAGTGGGGGCTATCCTTCGTTGCAGTGCATGGGCTTCTTATTGCGGTGGCTTCTCCTGTTGTGGAGCACGGGCTCTAGGCGCGTGGGCTTCAGTAGTTGTGGGCTCAGTAGTTGTGGTTTGCAGGCTCTAGAGCTCAGGCTCAGTAGTTGTGGTGCACTGGCTTAGTTGCTCCGCGACATGTGGGATCTTCCCGGACCAGGGCTCAAACCCATGTCCCCTGCGTTGGTAGGCAGAGTCTTAACCACTACACCACCAGGGAAGTCCCTATCAGGTACATTTCTAAGTAAAATTGGATTTTTTTTTTTAACTACAAAAGTATGGTGGTGAAGAATTCAGTGACAGTTTGTATAGTTGGGTGCTGCTGTCTTGCTTTGAACCAAGGTGCCAGCAGTTTTTTAAATTTTAGCAAACTATACATAGCATAAAATCTACCATCTTAACCATTTATAAGTGTATAGTTTAGTGGAATTAAGTATAGTCCCATTTTTGTGCACCTGCAGGGGTGAGTTTTTTAATCTGCCATTTTAAACTTTTTTTTATATATATATAAATTTATTTTATTTTATTTTTTATTTATTTATTTTTGGCTGTGTTGGGTCTTCATTGCTATGCGCGGGCTTTCTCTAGTTGTGGCGAGCAGGGGTTACTCTTCGCTGCAGTGCGCGGGCTTCCCATTGCGGTGGCTTCTCTTGTTGCAGGGCACGGGCTCTACGTGCACGGGCCTCAGTAATTGTGGTTCACAGGCTCTAGAGCACAGACTCAGTAGTTGTGGCGCACGGGCTTAGTTGCTCCGTGGCATGTGGGATCTTCCCGGACCAGGGCTCGAACCCGTGTCCCCTGCATTGGCAGGCGGATTCTTAACCACTGCATCACCAGGGAAGTCCCCATTTTAAACTCTTGATCCAAAAAATGAAACCCTCCTGTTCTGGTCAATCCCAGATTTACTATATATTTATGAATGAAATTATCCTCAAATATAATAGAGATCATGCATTTCCTTTTTAAAACTTTGATGGTTTATATTATCCTTAGAATAAAATTTAAACTCCTTACCACGATCCTTCTAGGTTTTTGCTTCTTTCAGTTTTCCCCCTTCAGTTGTTAGCTGTTGCCATAGTTGACCTTTTGCTTCCTCAAAGAAGCCAAGGTCTTATCTGACTCAGAGTTTGCTTATACTGTCCCCCGGTGTTGGAGCTCTAATACCCATGCCTCTCCACCACCACCTCCCTTTTCTTTGCTTGCTGGTTCCTATGCTACCTTCTCAGAAAGGCCATCCCTGTACTCTCTTTAAAATAGGTTCCTTCTTTAGTCTCTTTCCCACCACTTAGTAATACTTACAGTTTTTAATTTTTGTTTTTGTCGATCTCCTCTGAGACTGTACACTTCATGAGGGCAAGGACCATGCATGTCTTATTTATACCTAGCATCTAGAACAATTCCTAGAAAATACTAATCACATTATAAATAGTTGTTGAATGAATGAACACTTTTTTCACTTGGATTCTGGTATGCCACACTCTTTTGGTTCTTCCATTTCACTGACTGTCTCTTCTTCTTCTTATCCATTCTTTTTTGTCTCCCTGTCGCTAAAGTTTGGAATCCTCTATGCCTCAGTTGCCTGCTTTCTTCTTCTTTTTTTTAATAGATCTTTATTGGAGTATAATTGCTTCACAATACTGTATTAGTTCCTGTTGTACACCAAAGTGAATCAGCCATATGCATACATATATTCCCTCCCTCTTGAGCCTCCCTCCCATCCTCCCTGTCCCATCCCTCTAGGTCATTGCAAAGCACCAAGCTGATCTCCCTGTGGCCTGCTTTCTTCTATATCTATCTCTATCTAAACTCACTCCCTAGTCATCTTTTCTGGTCTTATGGCTTCAAATATTATCTATACATTCATAAGACTCCCAAATTTATATGGCCAGGCTGAGACTTTTTTTTTTTTTTTTTAGGCCGCGCCGTGCGGCATGCAGGATCTTAGCTCCCAGCCAGGGATTGAACCCGTGCCTCCTGCATTGGGAGTGTGGAGCCTTAACCACTGGACTGCCAAGGAAGTCCCCAGGCTGAGACTTTTTAATGTAACTATCTACTTGATATCTCTACTTGGAAAGTTTATTGGAATCTCACATTTAATATGTCCAAAGTAAAGTTTTTTTATTTCGTATCTCTCAACTGTGTCTCATTTTCTCCTTCATTTCAGTAATTAGAAGTACTGTTCTTGTAATAGTTCAGGCCCAAAACCTTGGTGTCATCTTTGAGTCCCCTCTTTCTCCCATTTAATTCATCAGTGAGTTCTGACAGCTCTACCATAATTAAAAAAAAACTCACTTCTTAATGTTTCCTCTACTTTTACAACCCACCACCTCCTGGGTCCTTATGCTCCATTATTTTGCACCTGGCTTATAACAATAGTCTCTTAAATGTATATCAGATTATGTATATCAGATCATGACACTCCTTTGCTTACACTCCTCCAGTGGTTTCTCATCTCGTAATAAAAACCAGTCATTCTACTGGTTTGTGAGGCCTTACTTGAGTAGCCAGTGGCCCCACCCCCCACCAAGCCCTTATCATTTTATCTCCTCACTCTATTCCCACTGGCCTTCTTGCTTTTTCTCATACACTCCAAAAATACTCCATTCTCAGGCCTTTTGCACTCACTATTTCCTATACCCACAATATTCTTCCCCTAGATCTCTGTATAGCTCATTCCTCATATCCTTTTGGTATCTCCTCAAACATTGGAGAAAGAGCCCTTTTCTGACCTAAATTAACTTCCCCTCTTCCCTACTCCATTCTCCTTACTCTATTTTATTTTTCCTTATAGCAAATATCACCACCTGACATTTTACTAGAATATAAGTTCTAAGAGGATGGTGACTTTACTCATATGTAAAGCTTACTCATGTTTTCGGTGTCTACAACATGCCTGCTATATAGTAGCTACTCAAAAAATATTTATTAAATGAATGATCACATTGCTTCTGGTTTTAGGGCAAAATACACATATATGGTTGAAAAGTGAATAGGACAAAGTTAGCACCTGCAAAATGGCAAAATGGGAATACAGAAAGAAACTGGTTAATGACTTTGTTGAACTGAAGAAATAACACCTACACTGGAGATGTTCTACCTTTGGACCTGGTGTTATTGTTGGATGAAAAATACTGCCCCTCCCCCTCAGCTACTTTGAGTTCAGTTTTCTGTTCTTTGCAGCCTACAAACATCATATTTCATACAGAACCATTTTAGTCCTAAATTACACTAAATTTTAAAATAACATCTTGGTTGAAGAAACTGTCTTATGTCCCTCCAGTGTTGCAAATTAAAACAAGTCTTATGAAACAAATGTCTCTGTGTAGTAGGAGTGCTAAAAATGTGTGTGCCCTGTCATCTAGTAACTCTGCCCTTAATTTATCCTTGAAGACTACTTCAAAAGAAGATAAAAAGCTATAGGTATAGAGATGTTCAATGCTACATTATTTATCAGAGTAAAAAGTAGGAAATAACTATGATCATTGACTTTTGACATTTTATATGGCCTTGAAAATTGTTTAGAAACTTTATAAAGCCCAATATAATATGAAAAAATTGAAAGACCAAGTTGTATGTTAAATAGGCAAAACTAATCTAGGCTGTTAGAAGTCAGTATAGTGGTTACTTTTGTGGGAGAGGTAATAACTTGGAAGGGAGCCAAAGGGGGACTTCTGAGATGTTCTTTTTTTTTTTTTTTGAAGTATAGTTGATTTACAGTGTTGTATTAGTTTCTGGTGTACAGCAAAGGGATTCAGATATGTATGTGTGTGTGTGTGTGTATATATATATATATATATATATATATATATATATATTCTTTTTCAGATTCTTTTCCATTATAGTTTATTACAGGATATTGAATATAACTTCCTGTGCCATACAGTAGGACCTTGTTGTTTATCTGCTTTTTATATAGTAGTTTGTATCTGCTAATCCCAAACTCCTAATTTATCCCTCCTCCTGTGTTCTTTTTTTTAAAGGGAGCTATTACAGGGTGTGTATGTTTGTGACAGTTTACCCAAACTATATACTTATGTGTACTTTTGTGTATGTACCTTATCCTTTAATAAAAGGTTTAAAAAAAACCCAAAACTGTTATGGTCCAACTGTATAAAATATATACCCATGTAGACCAGGACATACATGAAAATGTTAAATGTGAGGTGATAGCACTTGTTTACAATTTCTTTGATGATTTTCTTATAGTCAGATAAACAAATTTTTTAACTTTTAAAAAATACTTTTAATTGTGAAAAATATACATATTATGTTCACTATATATTTATTACAGCTTTATTGAGATATAATTTACATACCGTACAATTCACCCATTTAGAGTTTACAATTTAGTGGTTTTTAGTTTATTCACAGAATAGTGCAACCATTACCACAGTCACTGTTGCAACATTTTCATCACCCCAGAAAGAAACCCAATACCCATTAGCAGTCACTCCCCATTTTCCCCCAAACCTCTTCATTTTGTTGTTTATTATTATTTTTTTAATAAATTTATTTATTTTTGGCTGCGTTGGGTCCTCTTTGCTGCCCACGGGCTTTCTACTCTTCATTGTGGTGCATGGGCTTCTCATTGCGATGGCTTCTCTTGTTGCGGAGCACGGGCTCTAGGCGTGCCGGTTTCAGTAGTTGCAGCACACAGGCTTGGTAGTTGTGGCTCACGGGCTTGGTTGCTCCACGGCATGTGGGATCTTCCCGGACCAGGGCTCGAACCTGTGTCCCCTGCATTGGCAGGCAGATTCTTAACCACTGTGCCACCAGTGAAGTCCTTGTTGTTTATTTTTAATAACTTTTCCCTTCAGCTTTTTTTTTCCTTTTTTTCAATAAATTTATTTATTTGTTTTTATTTTTGGCTGTCTTGGGGTCTTCGTTGCTGTGCGTGGGCTTTCTCTAGTTGCAGCGAGCGGGAGCTACTCTTCGTTGCGGTACGCGGGCTTCTCATTGCGGTGGTTTCTCTTGTGGAGCATGGGCTCCAGGCACGCGGGCTTCAGTAGTTGTGGCATGTGGACTCAGTAGTTGTGGCTCGTGGGCTCTCTAGAGCGCAGACTCAGTAGTTGTGGCGCACAGGCTTAGTTGCTCCGCAGCATGTGGGATCTTCCCGGACCAGGGCTTGAACCCGTGTCCCCTGCATTGGCAGGTGGATTCCACTGCGCCACCAGGGAAGCCCCCTTCAGCTTTTTATCTAAGTCACAGATGGGTTTTCTTCTTTGGAGTTCTCATTTCCTTCTTTTCTTGATTCAGTAAGTGGGGTGAGAGAGTGGAGTGAGCGGTATACTTAGAAAGGTATTTCAATTTATTAGGAAATATTTCAGAATTTTAAAAAAATAAGGTTTGTATTGGGTTCTTGCTATATTAGTCATTGTGTTAGGTTGCTTGCCTTAAAATGGTCCTGTGCATTTCAGGTAATACTCTACTCACAGCCTTCCAGTTTTATAGAAAAAAGTGCCTCAGAAAACTGAGGTTCAAGCAGGTTAAATAACTTGTCCATGTTCACACAGTGGTGGAAAGGTAGAGCCAGGGTTTAAACCTAGGGGGTTTTGTTTTGTTGTTTTAATATATGTAAGAACTCTTTACTGAGTATGTTCACTAACCACAGAACATCTTAAAAACTCCAAAATCTAGGACTTATGGAGGTAGTTAAATTATAGGATGCTGGCTAATGACACCAAGAGTCTAAAGACATGTGTTTGTTATTTTCCACTGGTACTTATGTAATTAAATAATGTGATCTACTTGAGTACTTTTGAGAAGAGGCTACAGATTTGTGCTTCTCTTTGTTGTATCTATGAACAGTTTTGTCTTTGGTTTCCCAGTGGTGATCTCTTTGGAAAAAGTGAAGGTGTTCAACCAGCACCTTGTATGAGGGGTTAGTACTTCTTCTGCCTCTGTGAAAATGGAAAATAATCGCTCCTTCCTAAAAGTGAAGTTGCAAAAATACCCTTATTGCTGCAGGTGCTCTCAGTAGGTAATTTGGCAGGACTTATTTAGTATTACTCTAGCAAGGGGTACATTTTAAAAGTTCTGCCTTTATGAGATTACTTTAACAATTAATCAATAGTTAAAAGCCCTGTTACTTTCTAGTTGAGGTAAAGGATCCAGTGGGGTCATGTGGCTTTTGTAACCTGGTTTGCCATGACCAAAGATATGAATTCTTGATGGTGTGACTGAAGGGAAGACCTCTTTCTGTTCATCATAAACATTTCCTGAATTTTATTGCAAGGAAACTGAGGCCTTGGAGAGGTGAAAATATGTGACTAAGCTCACAACTAATGGCAGAGGTAGGCTAGTGTCTAGGTCTCCTGAATTTCAGTCTGTAATACTTTGCATTAATAAACTAGTGTGTATACTTATAATTAAAAACCTTTCAAAGACTCTGCTTTATCCTTTACTCCATTTTAACCTGCAGACCCCAGATGAGGCTGAATTTCTATGATCATATCATTACATAATTCTGTGAATATTTTTTAGAATTATGGATATGATTATTTCTTTTATAAAAGTATTTATTGTTTTCAGATTCTTATTTTGGAAAATACGGAAATACAGAAAAAGAAAAAATTAAATATGTGATAATTATGTATATCTGCAGAAATAATCAGATACATTAAAACACACACACACACCACTCTTCAGTGGAGCTAATGTACATTTTATGTCCCACTTTCTTCCTCTCAAGATTATTATTTACATTCTCATCTAGTAATTTATACATCTAAGATTTCTAATTTCTTGTTTTGTTAATTTTTTTCTTTTTTGTTCCCCCCAACCCCCATAGATCTTGAGCCAGATGATTGTGCATCCATTTACATCTTTAATGTAGATCCACCTCCATCTACTTTAAACTCACCACTTTGCTTACCACATCATGGATTACCGTCTCACTCTTCTGTTTTGTCACCATCGTTTCAGCTCCAAGGTCACAAAAACTATGAAGGAACTTGTGAAATTCCTGAATCTAAATACAGCCCATTAGGTGGTCCCAAACCCTTTGAGTGCCCAAGTATTCAAATTACATCCATCTCTCCTAACTGTCATCAAGAAATTGATGCTCATGAAGATGACCTACACATAAATGACCCAGAAAGGGAATATTTGGAAAGGCCTTCTAGAGATCATCTCTATCTTCCTCTTGAGCCATCCTACCGGGAGTCTTCCCTTAGTCCTAGTCCTGCCAGCAGCATCTCTTCTAGGAGCTGGTTCTCAGATGCGTCTTCTTGTGAATCTCTTTCACATATTTATGATGATGTAGATTCGGAGTTGAATGAAGCTGCTGCCCGATTTACTCTCGGATCCCCTCTGACTTCTCCTGGTGGCTCCCCAGGAGGCTGCCCTGGAGAAGAGTCCTGGAATCAACAGTATGGACTTGGACACTCCTTGTCACCTAGGCAATCTCCTTGCCACTCTCCTAGATCTAGTGTCACTGATGAGAATTGGCTGAGCCCCAGGCCAGCCTCAGGACCCTCATCAAGGCCTACTTCCCCTTGTGGGAAACGGCGGCACTCTAGTGCTGAGGTTTGTTATGCTGGGTCCCTTTCGCCTCATCACTCACCTGTTCCTTCTCCTGGTCACTCCCCCAGGGGAAGTGTAACAGAAGATACCTGGCTCAATGCTTCTGTCCAGGGTGGATCAGGCCTTGGCCCTGCACTTTTTCCATTTCAGTACTGTGTAGAGACTGATATTCCTCTGAAAACAAGGAAGACTTCTGAAGATCAAGCTACCGTACTACCAGGAAAATTAGAGCTCTGTTCAGATGACCAAGGGAATCTTTCACCATCCCGGGAAACTTCAATAGATGATGGCCTTGGATCTCAGTATCTTTTAAAGAAAGATTCATCTGGTGACCAATTTCTTTCAGTTCCTTCACCCTTTACCTGGAGCAAACCAAAGCCTGGTCACACCCCTATATTTCGGTGAGTTGATGGAAATAGATGATGGTCATTTTTCATGTTTATGTGTTATTGGTGGCATGTAACTACATTATCTATATAGAATTATTTGACCGTTTTTCTTCCTCCTCCTTTTTTTTTCCTTCAGTTTCTTCCAGACAAAGTCCACATTTATTTTCCTTTTAGTCTTAAAAGTGTCTTTAGATAGGCTAAAGTTACCATTTTAAAAGTGTATAATGAATTGTAGATAATAGCAAATTAATTACATTTAAGAATCCCTAGAAGGAATTTTCTTGTCCACAAAAGCTTCTTGTAAAAGATTGATTATAGTTTGAATTAAATTACTAATAAAACCACTTGGGAATAGGCTTTTTATATTTTTAAGAACTCAATATACAAGTGAAATTTGCTTTTTATATTTGTGGCAAGTGTTTTTTTCCATAATTTTTTTTTTTTGTCTTTTGACTTTATAAGTTTGTGCTTTTTTTGTTGTTGTAGAGGAATTTTTAAATTTTATATATTCAAGTTTGTCTTTTCCTTCACGGCTTTTGGATTTTATGTTATATTTGAAAGCCTACCCCACTCTAAAGTAACTACAAATAAACAAAAAAACTAACTTTCACAAGTTTCTAACAAAATTTTTATGTATAATTTTTATAATATGTGTACGTAACATATGTAGTATTTGTATTTATAAATTTTATATATATATATATATATTTTTTTTTGAATCTTGAGTCCGGCTAAGGACTGGAGTGAAGACTATTGTAATGACTTTATTTTCTAAATGGCTTATCAGTTATCACAATGCCATTTATAGAATCAATCTAGTCTATAATTGATTAGAAAAGACAACTTACCATGTATTAAATCCCCACACGGAGTTGGGTCTGTTTACTTTTTTTAAAAATGGTTTTTCGTTGGTATGAATGTTTATTTCTGGATCTAGATCTTTAGAAAAATATAATGTGGAATTATGGTATTGAAGATTCCTTTGAGCCCATCACTTTGCATCTGAAAATTATCTTAATCTTTTTAAGGGTTTGCTTGCACAAGTGCAGAAACTCGCTGAGAGTTGATGAAGTTGAGTTGTTGCTTCAGACTAATAAAAATTAATACCTTTGAGCTTCAGAGTAGCTGGTAAAGCTAGGCTGAGGACATTCAAGGAAGTAATGAAATGATTTAGGAATTTACTGTAGGCATGATAGCATTTCAAAGGTAGAAGAGACCTTTAAAGTCCCATTTCACCAATCATTAAGAAGATATTACTTTCTAATACAAATCATTCTAGGTTTGGGTCCATTAATATTTGACCTGTGGACATAGAAGTTGTTTCTTTTCTAATGCCATATTTTCAATGCTAATATATCTAAATGAACCTCTCCCCTTTAAGCTGTTTAAATTATTTTGATTGTTTTTGTAATTATATACACATATTTGAGAAAGTTACAGTTTTATGAAATGTTAGAATTTGTCCTTTTAAAAAATATATATACGAAACTAAAAAGTAGATAAAATTGATTTTATTCTTCAGGTTAAAGAATTATTTCTTAAACACCCACCATATCCAGTGTTATAACTTATTAACTGAAGTTTTGTTTATTTTATTTTATTTTTTGAATACTTTGCTTCAATGATCATGGGAAGAAATGTTGGTGCAAGTAATTTGAATCATTGCTTGACAATACTAGTGTGGTGAAATGCATCTTTGTGTGTTTTGTTTATAGCACGTCTTCATTACCTCCACTAGACTGGCCTTTACCAACTCATTTTGGACAATATGAACTGAAAATAGAAGTGCAACCTAAAACTCATCATCGAGCCCATTATGAAACTGAAGGTAGCCGAGGAGCAGTAAAAGCATCTACTGGGGGACATCCTGTTGTGAAGGTATGAGATTTTGGGGGTGTTTCTGCAGATACCATACATCTGTTAATGATACGGTCTATTCAGTCAGGTACTGCTGAGCCCGAAGAGAGAAAATTTTCAAACCTAGAAAGCTTACATTGAGGTTTTGTGTCCTTGTTGATATAGCAGCACTTCCGCATTGAGGTTTTTTTTTTTTTGCTAGGCTAAAAGATATTCTTCCTGGACTGACTCTCCAGCTGGTGAAACTCTGGGGAAAGATTATAATGGTCAAATAGTTGTTTTTCTGATTTAAAAAAGAAAAAATTGTGGTATGTTTATAAGTACAATACATGCTTGTTTAAAGTCCAAATAATACAGAAAAATAGAAAGAGTAAAGCAATAAAATACCTAAAATCTAAACCCCTCAGAAATAAGCAGTTGTTAACATTTGATTAACATTCCAGATAATTCTCTATGTGTATGTTTAGTGGAAGACTAGATGGATGACTAGAAAAATGCATGGATTTTTTTTAAGGATAGGATTATGTTGGACATCTTTGTAATTAAATTAATTTTTATTTGAATTTATTAGAAGAAAATAAAACTAAAGTGAAATTATTATAATTATATAATATTCGAGTGTATAAAATATAATATGTAAGTTTTGACTCATAAGAATTGAATATTAACTTTAATTTTACTTGAATGAAACATTTAAAAAATGAAACAGAAATAAAACTATATGAACTACTGAATCTTAGATATTGTTCTTCACTCTAAGAGGTCCTAAAAGATCTTTCTAAGGTCAAAGAGATTAAATAAATTATTGAGAGATTGAATTTTTGTTTTAGATTTAGATGGTATAAATTGCTCCCTTCTCTGAAAAATGAGGTAATTGTCTCTCTTAAACTTCTTCCCCCTGCACTACCCTCTACCTCCTGAATTTTGTTGCTTATATTATTCTTCCTTTCAGATCTATAGACATCTCCCTGCCTCATGTCCCACCACTCCTGTTATTTAGCTTAGTCCTATATGTATTGATAGTTGGATTCAGTGATTACTACTAATTCTTTTTTATTTTTTCTTTTTCAAGTGTTTTTGTTTGTTTAAGGAGGGCTTTGGATTCTATATTCCTTGCATTCTTTCATGTTTGAGAATGTTTATTTGTTGCGTTTATATACTCAAACATCAGAGTGGCTATGTATAATAATCTTGATACTCATTTTTTTCTCTTAGTACTTGTCTTATGGCATTGTGTATTGTAGTGGAGAAATTAATTATATCTGAAGTAAATTTGAACTAATACAGTTTATGGGCTATCATTTCCTATACCAGCCATGCTTTGTGATTTATTGTCATTATCTAAACATGTTTTGTAGTTTTGACAAACAAATCTTTACATTTTAGGTGGGTTTTAAAATGACTTGTAGCAAGAAATGTCAGTTCTAGAAAAAGAGATCAGGTTTGTGGTTACCAGAGGCAGGGGGTTGGTGGGGGGGACTGGATGAGGGTAGTCAAAAGGTACAAACTTCCAGTTATAAGATAAGTAGTGGGGATGTAATGTACAACATGGTGAATGTAGTTAACACTGTTGTATGGTATATTTGAAAGTTGCTAAGAGAGTAATTCTCATCACAAGAAAACCCCCTCCCCCATATAACTGTATGAAGTCATGGATGTTAATTAAATTTATCATGGTAATCAGTTTGCAATATGTGTAAATCAAGTAATTATGCTGTATACCTTAAATTTACAGTGCTGTATGTCAATTATAGCTCAATAAAACTGAAAGAAAAAAAAAGGTCAGGAAAACTCAACATAGGAATTTTACCCTTTGTTATCAGAGTTACAGTTTGCTCTTAATGACAGCTTAATTTAGGAGAAGGTTTCTTTGCTTCATTTCTTGTATATTTTTTCTTTTCTTTTTCAAAAATTTTTAAAATTTATTTTAAAATATTTATTTATTTTATTTTATTTATTTACTTTTGGCTGCGTTGTGTCTTAGTTGCAGCACGCGGGATCTTCGTTGAGGCATGCAGGATCATTTGTTGCGGCATGCGGGTTCTTCATGGCTTCTCTCTAGCTGTGGCATGCGGGTTTTCTCTTCTCTAGTTGTGATGCTCAGGCTGCAGGGCGCTTCAGCTCTGTAGTTCTGGCGCGCGGGTTCCAGAGCTCGTGGGCTCTGTAGTTTGCCGCACGCCAGCTGTAGTTGAGGTGCGCGAGCTCAGTAGTTGTGGCACGCGGGCTTAGTTGCCCCACGACATGTGGAATCTTAGTTCCCTACCCAGGGATCGAACCAGAGTCCCCTGCATTGTAAGGTGGATTCTTTACCCCTGGACCACCAGGGAAGCCCCCCCACCTTTGTTTATAAATGGCTGCACCGAGCAGCTTGTGAGGTCTTAGTTCCCGGACCAGGGATTGAACCCAGGCTCTGGCAGTGAAAGCACAGAGTCCTAACCACTGGACTGCCAGGGAATTCCCCATTTCTTGTATCTTTGCCTTTTGAAAGAAGTTATTTACAAGTGCTTAAATAAACAAAATCTTTTGGGAGTACAAGTGATTTGTTTCCACAGTATTCCTTTAATTAAAAACTGATTCCCTGCCAAAATAAGCGGGGCTGGGGAGGGGGAATTCCCTGGCAGTCTGGTGGTTAGGACTCGGTGCTTCCACTGCCAGGGCTCCCTGCTTAAAGGGAGACTAACACTTTGAATATTATCAATGTTTTATATTCTCCTTGTGAGTGGCTTATTTTTTTTTTCTAACTTGTTTCTTTAGAAATTATATCATTCATTATACTTGAAATTATTTACTTAACCAGAGTATGTCTGGAGGTTGATGTTTCTTTTTCAGTCTTCTCCATTACCTATGATGCTCCCTTTCAAATTGAGATTCTTCCTTCCTGCAAGAAAAATTTTCTACATTATGTATCTATATATTTCCTGTTCCATATGTTTTGTCTTTACTTCAGAGACTCCAGTTACTATTCAGATGTTGACTTCTTTGTCTGTCCTCCATATCTGTATTATTTTCTCGGGATACTTTAATGTCTTTTTTTTTTTTTTTTAATAAATCTATTTATTTATTTATTTATTTATGGCTGCATTGGGTCTTCGTTGCTGCCCGTGGGCTTTCTCTAGTTGCGGCAAGTGGGGGCTGCTCTTCGTTGCGGTGCGCAGGCTTCTTATTGTGGTGGCTTCTCTTGTTGTGGAGCACGGGCTCTATGCATGCGGGCTTCCGTAGTTGTGGCTTGCGGGCTCTAGAGCACAGGCTCAGTAGTTGTGGCCCACGGGCTTAGTTGCTCCGCGGCCTGTGGGATCTTCCCGGACCAGAGGTCGAACCCGTGTCCCCTGCATTGGCTGGCGGATTCTTAACCACTGCGCCACCAGGGAAGCCCCCTGCGATTGTGTATTGTGTTTTGTGTTTTGAATTTAAATTGGTTCCTTGGCTCCACTTTCCACTCATTTGATATTTTATCATTATATTTGGTCTCATGATTTATTGAATTTATATTCTTGAATCTTTTAGTGTGGAGCATGCACCAGCAGTCAATTTCTGGGTTCTGTTTCCTGTGTGTGTGTGTTGAGGGGAGGTTTTGTTTTCATTTTTATTGTTTTTTCAACTGTCTTTTGCATAATTTCTTACTTTTTTCCTTAAATAAAAACAAAAACAAAACATGTATATTATGGTTGCATAATTGCCTTGTCTTTTCCTCCCATTTTGTTTGAGAGCTTTGGTCCATAGCCTGAGGCGATTGGGGTAAAGCGGTAGAGAATTAGTTTAGGATAGGCCTTCTTGGGTTTGGCTCAAGAGAGTGAACAATATCATGTATGTGGCCCACTCCCAGTATTCTAGTGTGTATCATATTTTCATGAGCTTTGCTTGTTCCTCTTGTACAACGCAGAGTTCTGAAAGATGTAAGCACTCCTGACCTTTTTTGCCTCTGCCAAAGGCCCTGGAGCAGAATGTAGGATCTTTTCTTCGTGAGGCAGAGTTTTTCCTTGACTTGCCTCAGAGCTGCCTACTTAGAACTTTGATCTACTTTGCTACAAATTAGTTAGCATTCTCTGCTATTTTATTTTCCCACTTTATTACTTTTATTCCATTAATTTACTCTTTAATTTTATTTGCTCACTTTTCCTATTACCGTTCCTGGTGAGTGAAGGTATGGATTGGTTAGCAGCTCTGCCACACTGCATCAGAGTCTTCTGTTTCACAGTCCTCACCACCCCCTTGCCCTTTTGAAGTTTATAGCTCAAAGTTGTTCTTTGTTTGGTTATTACTGGTAGATTTTTGGCTGTTTCCTACCCCCCACACATATACATTTTGTTTATTTTGTTAGGTATTAGGGGAAGAAGATTGTGATACTACTTCATTTCTGTCTTTATCCAGAAGTTCTTTTTCTTTTTCTAATATCAAGAGGAAAATAAGCATTATATGATGAGAGCAGGTCATGCCAAATTGAAAATGAAACATTCCTGATTGTACATACTCTACCACACTTGCAGAGCTGTATGCTTTGTATGGAACACTCTATTTGTGCATGCCCACTTCTGAGACCACAGATTTTCCACCAGCAGAGGTGGCCCCTCTCCAGGAACTAAGAAGAATATTTGTAAGATTTCTACACTATTCTGAGAATTTTTTTTTTAAATTTTTAAATTTTATTTTATTTATTTTTTTATACAGCGGGTCCTTGTTAGTCATCAGTTTTATACACATCAGTGTATACATGTCAATCCCAATTGCCCAATTCATCACACCACCGCCACCACCACCCCCGCCGCTTTCCCCCCTTGGTGTCCATACATTTGTTCCCTACATCTGTGTCTCAATTTCTGCCCTGCAAACTGGTTCATCTGTACCATTTTTCTAGGTTCCACATATATGCGCTAATATATGATATTTGTTTTTCTCATTCTGACTTACTTCACTCTGTATGACAGTCTCTAGGTCCATCCATGTCTCTACAAATGACCCAATTTCGTTCCTTTTTATGGCTGAGTAATATTCCATTGTATATACCACATCTGCTTTATCCATTCGTCTGTCAGTGGGCATTTAGGTTGCTTCCATGTCCTGGCTATTGTAAATAGTGCTGCAATGAACATTGGGGTGCATGCGCCTTTTTGAATTATGGTTTTCTCTGGGTATATGCCCAGTAGTGGGATTCCTGGGTCATATGGTAATTCTATTTTTAGTTTTTTAAGGAGCCTCCATACTGTTCTCCATAGTGGCTGTATCAATTTACATTCCCACCAACAGTGCAAGAGGGTTCCCTTTTCTCCACACCCTCTCCAGCATTTGTTGTTTGTAGATTTTCTGATGATGCCCATTCTAACTGGTGTGAGGAGATAGCTCATTGTAGTTTTGATTTGCATTTGTCTAATAATTAGTGATTTTGAGCAGCTTTCCATGTGCCTCTTGGCCATCTGTATGTCTTCTTTGGAGAAATGTCTGCTTAGGTCTTCTGCCCATTTTTGGATTGGGTTGTTTGTTTTTTTAATATTGAGTTTCATGAGCTGTTTATATATTTTGGAGATTAATCCTTTGTCCATTGATTCGTTTGCAAATATTTTCTCCCATTCTGAGGGTTGTCTTTTCGTCTTGTTTATGGTTTCCTTTGCTGTGCAAAAGCTTTGAAGTTTCAATAGGTCCCATTTGTTTATTTTTATTTTTATTTCCATTACTCTAGGAGGTGGATCAAAAAAGATCTTGCTGTGATTTATGTCAAAGAGTGTTCTTCCTATGTTTTCCTCTAAGAGTTTTATAGTGTCCGGTCTTACATTTAGGTCTCTAATCCATTTTGAGTTTATTTTTGTGTATGGTGTTAAGGAGTGTTCTAATTTCATTCTTTTCCATGTAGCTGTCCAGTTTTCCCAGCACCACTTATTGAAGAGACTGTCTTTTCTCCATTGTATATCCTTGCCTCCTTTGTCATAGATTAGTTGACCATATGTGCGTGGGTTTATCTCTGGGCTTTCTATCTTGTTCCATTGATCTATGTTTCTGTTTTTGTGCCAGTACCATATTGTCTTGATTACTGTAGCTTTGTAGTATAGTCTGAAGTCAGGGAGTATGATTCCTCCCGCTCCATTTTTTTCCCTCAAGACTGCTTTGGCTATTCGGGGTCTTTTGTGTCTCCAAACAAATTTTAAGATTTTTTGTTCTAGTTCCGTAAAAAATGCCATTGGTAATTTGATAGGGATTGCACTGAATCTGTAGATTGCTTTGGGTAGTATAGTCATTTTCACAGTATTGATTCTTCCAATCCAAGAACATGGTATATCTCTCCATCTGTTGGTACCATCTTTAATTTCTTTCATCAGTGTCTTACAGTTTTCTGCATACAAGTCTTTTGTCTCCCTAGGTAGGTTTATTCCTAGGTATTTTATTCTTTTTGTTGCAATGGTAAATGGGAGTGTTTCCTTAATTTCTCTTTCAAATTTTTCATCATTAGTGTATAAGAATGCAAGAGATTTCTGTGCATTAATTTTGTATCCTGCAACTTTACCAAATTCATTGATTAGCTCTAGTAGTTTTCTGGTGGCATCTTTAGGATTCTCTATGTATAGTATCATGTCATCTGCAAACAGTGACAGTTTTACTTTTTCTTTTCCAATTTGTATTCCTTTTATTTCTTTTTCTTCTCTGATTGCCATGGCTAGGACTTCCAAAACTATGCTGAATAATAGTGGTGAGAGTGGACATCCTTGTCTTGTTCCTGATCTTAGAGGAAATGCTTTCAGTTTTTCACCATTGAGAACGATGTTTGCTGTGGGTTTGTCGTATATGGCCTTTATTATGTTGAGGTAGTTTCCCTCTATGCCCGCTTTCTGGAGAGTTTTTATCATAAATGGGTGTTAAATTTTGTCAAAAGCTTTTCGGCACCTATTGAGATGATCATATGGTTTTTATTCTTCAATTTGTTAATATGGTGTATCACATTGATTGATTTACGTATATCGAAGAATCCTTGCATCCCTGGGATAAATCCCACTTGATCATGGTGTATGATCCTTTTAATGTGTTGTTGGATTCTGTTTGCTAGTATTTTGTTGAGGATTTTTTTTTTTTTAATAAATTTATTTATTTATTTTTGGCTCTGTTGGGTCTTCGTTGCTGCGCACAGGCTTTCTCTAGTTGCAGCGAGCGGGGGCTACTCTTCGTTATGGTGCACGGACTTCTCACTGCGGTGGCTTCTCTTGTTGCAGAGCACGGGCTCTAGGCGCGTGGGCTTCAGTAGTTGTGGCGCACGGGCTCAGTAGTTGTGGCTCGCGGGCTCTAGAGTGCAGGCTCAGTAGTTGTGGCGCACGGGCTTAGTTGCTCCGCAGCATGTGGGATCTTCCCGGACCAGGGATCGAACCTGTGTCCCTTGCATTGGCAGGCGGATTCTCAACCACTGCGCCACCAGGGAAGTCCCTTGTTGAGGATTTTTGCAACTATATTCATCAGTGATATTGGTCTGTAATTTTCTTTTTTTGTAGTATCTTTGTCTGGTTTGGTATCAGGGTGATGGTGGCCTCATAGAATGAGTTTGGGAGTGTTCCTTCCTCTGCAATTCTTTGGAAGAGTTTGAGAAGGATGGGTGTTAGCTCTTCTCTAAATGTTTCATAGAATTCACCTGTGAGGCCATCTGGTCCTGAACTTTTGTTTGTTGGAAGATTTTTCATCACAGTTTCAATTTCATTACTTGTGATTGGTCTGTTCATATTTTCTATTTCTTCCTGGTTCAGTCTTGGAAGGTTATACCTTTCTAAGAATTTGTCCATTTCTTCCAGGTTGTCAATTTTATTGGTATAGAGTTGCTTGTAGTAGTCCCTTAGGATGCTTTGTATTTCTGCGGTGTCCGTTGTAACTTCTCCTTTTTCATTTCTAATTTTATTGATTTGAGTCCTCTCCCTCTTTTTCTTGATGAGTCTGGCTAATGGTTTATCGATTTTGTTTATCTTCTCAAAGAACCAGCTTTTAGTTTTATTGATCTTTGCTATTGTTTTCTTTGTTTCTATTTCATTTATTTCTGCTCTGATCTTTATGATTCCTTTCCTTCTGCTAACTTTGGGCTTTGTTTGCTCTTCCTTCTCTAGTTCCTTTAGGTGTAAGGTTAGATTGTTTATTTGAGATTTTTCTTGTTTCTTGAGATAGGCTTGTATAGCTATAAACTTCCCTCTTAGAACTGCTTTTGCTGCATCCCATAGATTTTGGATCGTCGTGTTTTCATTGTCATTTGTCTCTAGGTATTTTTTGATTTCCTCTTTGATTTCTTCAGTGATCTCTTGGTTATT
The DNA here is from genome assembly GCF_028564815.1 of Eubalaena glacialis. Lineage (NCBI taxonomy): Eukaryota > Metazoa > Chordata > Mammalia > Artiodactyla > Balaenidae > Eubalaena > Eubalaena glacialis. The sequence goes on along the minus strand of NC_083733.1, from coordinate 18,810,619 downwards.
TAGTAACGTATTGTTTAGCCTGCATGTGTTTGTGTTTTTTACGTTTTTTTCCCTGTAATTCATTTCTAATCTCATAGCGTTGTGGTCAGAAAAGATGCTTGATATTATTTCAGTTTTCTTAAATTTACTGAGGCTTGATTTGTGACCCAAGATGTGATCTATCCTGGAGAATGTTCCGTGCACACTTGAGAAGAAAGTGTAATCTGCTGTTTTTGGATGGAATGTCCTATAAATATCAATTAAATCTATCTGGTCTCTTGTGTCATTTAAAGCTTCTGTTTCCTTATTTATTTTCATTTTGGATGATCTGTCCATTGGTGTAAGTGAGGTGTTAAAGTCCCCCACTATTTTTGTGTTACTGTCGATTTCCTCTTTTATAGCTGTTAGCAGTTGCCTTATGTATTGAGGTGTTCCTATGTTGGGTGCATGTATATTTATAATTGTTATATCTTCTTCTTGGATTGATCTCTTGATCATTATGTAGTGTCCTTCCTTGTCTCTTGTAACATTCTTTATTTTAAAGTGTATTTTATCTGATATGAGTATTGCTACTCCGGTTTTCTTTTGATTTCCATTTGCATGGAATATCTTTTTCCATCCCCTCACTTTCAGTCTGAATGTGTCCCTAGGTCTGAACTGGGTCTCTTGTAGACAGCGTATATATGGGTCTTGTTTTTGTATCCATTCAGCAAGCCTGTGTCTTTTGGTTGGAGCATTTAATCCATTCACATTTAAGGTAATTATCGATATCTATGTTCCTATGACCATTTTCTTAATTGTTTTGGGTTTGTTTTTGTAGGTCCTTTTCTTCTCTTGTGTTTCCCACTTAGAGAAGTTCCTTCAGCATTTGTTGTAGAGCTGGTTTGGTGGTGCTGAATTCTCTTAGCTTTTGCTTGTCTGTAAAGCTTTTGATTTCTCCATCGAATCTGAACGAGATCCTTGCCGGGTAGAGTAATCTTGGTTGTAGGTTCTTCCCTTTCATCACTTTAAGTATATCATGCCACTCCCTTCTGGCTTGTAGAGTTTCTGCTGAGAAATCAGCTGTTAACCTTATGGGAGTTCCCTTGTATGTTATTTGTTGTTTTTCCCTTGCTGCTTTTAATAATTTTTCTTTGTCTTTAATTTTTACCAATTTGATTACTATGTGTCTCTGCATGTTTCTCCTTGGGTTTATCCTGTATGGGACTCTCTGTACTTCCTGGACTTGGGTGGCTATTTCCTTTCCCATGTTAGGGAAGTTTTCCACTATAATCTCTTCAGATATTTTCTCTGGTCCTTTCTCTTTCTCTTCTCCTTTGGGACCCCTATAATGCGAATGTTGTTGCGTTTAATGTTGTCCCAGAGGTCTCTTAGGCTGTCTTCATTTTTTTTTTTTTAATAAATTTATTTATTTTTATTTTTGGCTGTGTTGGGTCTTCGTTTCTGTGCTAGGGCTTTCTCTAGTTGTGGCGAGCGGGGGCCACTCTTCATCGCGGTGCGCGGGCCTCTTACTATCGCTGCCTCTCTTGTTGCGGAGCACAGGCTCCAGACGCGCAGGCTCAGTAGTTGTGGCTCACGGGCCCAGTTGCTCCGCGGCATGTGGGATCTTCCCAGACCAGGGCTCGAACCCGTGTCCCCCGTATTGGCAGGCAGATTCTCAACCACTGCGCCACCAGGGAAGCCCTGTCTTCATTTCTTTTCATTCTTTTTTCTTTATTGTGTTCCGCAGCAGTGAATTACACCATTCCGTCTTCCAGGTCACTTATCCGTTCTTCTGCCTCAGTTATTCTGCTATTGATTCCTTCTAGTGTAGTTTTCATTTCAGTTATTGTGTTGTTCATCTCTGTTTGTTTGTTCTTTAATTCTTCTAGGTCTCTGTTAAACACTTCTTTCATCTTCTCGATCTTTGCCTCCATTCTTTTTCCGAGGTCCTGGATCATCTTCACTATCATTATTCTGAATTCTTTTTCTGGAAGGTTGCCTATCTCCACTTCATTTAGTTGTTTTTCTGGGGTTTTGTCTTGTTCCTTCATCTGGTACATAGCCCTCTGCCTTTTCATCTTGTGTATCTTTCTGTGAATGTGGTTTTTGTTCCACAGGCTGCAGGATTGTAGTTCTTCTTGCTTGTGCTGTCTGCCCTCTGGTGGATGAGGCTATCTAAGAGGCTTGTGCAAGTTTCCTGATGGTAGAGACTGGATATTCTGAGAATTTCTTAATACTCAGAGAGCGAAAGAGGAAGGCACCAATTGCCATTCCAGACCAGTCTGACCATTACACATAAGAGTGGTGTGCTTGGTTCTCAAGCCTGGGAAAAATGCCTTGATTTTGTTCTGTATGTGCAGACTTTTAAAAAATGTTTTATTGCTGTATGGGAATGCATCATTAAAGTACACAAATCTTAACATGTATAGCTCAATGAATTTTTCATACACACACAGACACACACACACACACACTCACACACACGTAAAACTACAAACAGGTTAAGATATAGAATGTTTTAAGCACCCCAGAAGACTCCCTTGTGCCCTTCCCAGTTTATATCTTCTAACCAAAGGTAATTGTGCTTCTGACCATTTATTATCATTGATTAGTTTTTTTATTCATGAATTGCTAATAAATGGACTTATACAAAATGTTCTGTTTTCTGTCTAGCTTTATTTATTCAACACATGAGCTTGAAATTCATCCAGTTTGGGGTTTTTTGTAGTTTAAAAAAATTTGCTGTATAATAGTCCATTGTATGAATTTGCTACAATTTCTTTATCTGTCGTTCTGTTCATTGACACTTGGTTTGTGTCCAGTTTTGAAATATTATGAATAAAGCTGCTGTATGCTTTTTTTCACACATATCTTTTGATGGACGAAGCATTCACATTTTTTTGGTATATGTTTATATGTCTCAGAGTGGAATTGCTGGTTTTTCAAAGGAGCTGTACCAGTTTTTACTCCTGACCAGCCATATATGAAAGTTCCAGTTGCTCTACATCCTCACCAATAATACCAGCACTTGGTTGTTGTCTTTTAATTTTAACCATTCTGACAGGGATGTGGAGGTATCACACTGGTTTTAAATTGTTGTTTCTTGATAACCAGTGAAGTTGAACATCTTTTCATATGTTTATCAGACATTTGGCTGTCCTTTTTTGTGAAGTGTCTGTTCACATCTCTTGACCAATTTTTAAATTGTTTCTTTTTCTTATTGATTTGTAGGCGTTTTAAATATTTGGATATAAGTCCTTTGTCAGATATATGTATGGCAAATGACATTTCTTTTCCTAGTCTGTTGCTTGCTTTTTCACTTTCTTAATTGTGTCTTTTGATAAATGGAAGTTTTTAATTTTAATGAAGTCCAAATTATCAGTCTTCTTTTCCATGGAAAGTGCTTTCATACCTTTTCAAGAATCTTTGCTTACTCCAGGTTATGAAGATAGTTTCCTGTGTTTTATTCTGGAAGCTTTATTGCTTTACCTTTTACGTATAGGTCTGTGATCTATCTCAAATTAATTTTTGTATATGAATTAAAGGTAAAGATTAAGATACATTTTTTTTTCTTATGGATAGAAGTTGATCCAGTACCATTATTGAAAAGCCCATCATTTTTCTACTCTATGACATTGGTGCCTTTGTCATAAATCAGGTGACCAGCCATCTATCTGTGGCTCTCTTTCCTAACTCTTCATTCTGTGCCATTGGACTATTTGTTCTATCTTAGTACCATTACTACATTGCATTAATTACAATTTCTTTATAGTAAATCTTGATATTTGATAGTGTGGGTCTTCTTTTAGGATTGTACTGGTTATTCTAGGTCCTTTGCATTTCTGTATGAATTTTAGAGTCAGCTTGTCAATCTCTACCCACCACACCCCCAAAATTTAAAAAAAAAAAAAAAACCTGCTGGGATTTTGATTAAGATTACCCAATGGTTAGGACTCAGCACTTTCACTGCAGAGGGCACGGGTTCAATCCCTGGTCAAGGAACTAAGATCCCATGAGCCTCACGGCGGTGGCCCAAAAAAAAAAAAAAAAGATTACCTAAGAGTTTTATAGTTTAAATCATACATTTAGGTCTTTTCTCCATTTGAGTTAATTTTTGTATATGGTGTTAGGTAAGGGTCCAACTTTATTCTTTTGCATGTAGTTATCCAGTTTTCTCAGCAGCATTTGTTGAAAAGACTCTCCTTTCCTCATTGAATAGTCTTAACATTGTTGTTAAAAATCATCCCTGGCGGTCCAGTGGTTAGGACTTGGCACTTTCACTCCCAGGGCCCAGGTTCAATCCCTGATCAGGGAACTAAGATCCCTGTGTGGTACAGTCAAAAACAAAACAAAACAAAACAAAAACCTTTGACCATATGTGCAAGGGTTTATTTCTAGGCTCTCTATTCTGTCCTATTGGTCTCTGTGTCTGTCTTTGTGCTAGTTCCACAGTGTTTTGATTACGGTAGCTTTGTAGTAAGCTTTGAAATCTGAAAGTGTGAGTCTTCAGTTTTGTTCTTTGTTTTTGAAGATTGTCTTGGCTATTCAGGGTCCCTTGAGATTCCATATGACTTTTAGGATGGATTTTTCTATTCTGCAAAAAATCTTTGAGATTTTTATGCAGACTGCATTGAATCTGTAGATTGCTTTAGGTAGTATTGACATGTTAACAATAATAAATCTTCCAATCCATGAACATGGAATGTTTTTCCATTTATTCATGTCTTCTTTAATTTTTTTCAGCAATGTTGTATAGTTTTCATTGTGTAAAGCTTTCACCTCTTTGATTGAGTTAATTCCTAGGCATTTTATTCTTTTTGATGCTATTGTAAATGGAATTGTTTTCATAATTTCCTTTTCAGGTTGTTCACTGTTTGTGTATAGAAATGCAACTGATTTTCATGTGTTGACTTTGTGTCCTGCTACTTTGTTGACTTCATTTATTATCTCTAGCAGTTTTTGTTTTTGTTTTGGTAGAATCATTAGGGTTTTCTTTCTTTTCTTTTTTAAATTAATTAATTAATTAATTTTTAGCTGTGTTGGGTCTTCGTTGCTGTGCACGGGCTTTCTCTAGTTGTGGTGAGCGGGGGCTACTCTTCGTTGTGGTGCGTGGGCTTCTCATTGTCGTGGCTTTCTCTTGTTGTGGAGCACGGGCTCTGGTGCACAGACTTCAGTAGTTGTGGCACATGGGCTCAGTAGTTGTGGCTTGTGGGCTCTAGAGCTCAGGCTCAGTAGTTGTGGCGCACAGGCTTAGTTGCTCCATGGCATGTGGGATCTTCCCGGGCCAGGGCTCGAACCTGTGTCCCTTACATTGGTAGGCAGAGTCTTTTTTTTTTTTTTTAAATTAATTAATTAATTAATTAATTAATTTTATTTTTGGCTGTGTTGGGTCTTCGTTTCTGTGCAAGGGCTTTCTCTAGTTGCGGCAAGCGGGGGCCACTCTTCATCGCTGTGTGCGGGCCTCTCACTATCGCGGCCTCTCTTGTTGCGGAGCACAGGCTCCAGACGCGCAGGCTCAGTAGTTGTGGCTCACGGGCCCAGTTGCTCCGCGGCATGTGGGATCTTCCCAGACCAGGGCTCGAACCCGTGTCCCCTGCATTGGCAGGCAGATTCTCAACCACTGCGCCACCAGGGAAGCCCAGAATTTGGTTTAATGTTGACATTTATCCAAAAAATGCTAGATGCCAACATGCTCTTAAATTGCCTAATTTAGTGACATTTTGCATATTTGTTCTGTTGCTAATTGCAAAAATTGATTTTTTTTTGGTAGTTCTTTGTAGTTTACAAAATGTTTTCTCAGAGTTTATATTTAATATTTGCTAAAGTTTTTTGAAAAGGGCAAGGCAAGTACATTGTACAGATGATTTAAGATTACACTTAATGTAATTGGTAGAGATCTTAAACCCAGGTCTTTTGACTCTGCTGTTCCACTTTCCATTGTACCATGTTGCCTCTTATAGTTATCTTATAATTTCATTTGCTTTTCACTTTATGAAGTACTTTCACGTTATCTCCTTTAATTCTCTAAATAAGCCTTTTTAGAAATCCTGGTGTTTGATTTAAAGACAAGTGCTGTTTCTACAACGTTTGGAGCCCCTGATAAAAATCTTGGACCTTGTTTACCATTATTTTAGTTTAAGCTCTTTTAGATTAATTGTGGTAGGCTAACTACTATGACTAATAATCTCTAGTTCTTGTTGGTTTGGGACAGAAAAGTTTATTTTCTTTTGTATTGTCACTCTTGAATACAAGGTCTGTCTATCTTCTGATACAATCATGTTCAGCACACAGCCTCCATGGTCCCTGGGAAAAGGGAAGAAAGTATAGGAAAGGCACATGAAGATACATGAACCTGGATATATGAACCTGGAAATTACTACCAATTATTACTAGTAACTGTCCAGGAGTAATCACTTGCAAATGAGTGGCCCTACTCATTTGCAAGAGGACTAGGAAAGGTATACTATACAGTTCTATACATAAATCTTTGGTGGTCAGCTTGTCTTCTCATCCACATTCCCTATACAGTGTTGGTCTTTAAGTACATTCAGGAGTTAATACTAGTAGCTAAATGACTGGTATGGGCTCTGCAGTCATACTGCTTGGGTTTGAATCCTGAGCTGTACTGTATCTTTGGCCAAGCAGTTTAACTTTTCTAGACCTTTTATTGAATCATTCATTGCTTAGTTTATTCATTCACCTATCCTTTCACTCATTCAATAAATATTTTTTGATTGCTCACTACATTATAGGCAATATTGTAGATGCTGGGGATCCAGAGATGAATAAGACAGAAAAGGTTCCTGCCCTTATGGGTCTTTCTTGCATTATACTGAGAAGAGACAATGAGCAAATAAACAAAATAATATTAGAATGTATTAAGGGCTATATTGGAAATTAGAATATGATGTGATAGAGGTTAATTATGGAGGGAACGTTACCTCCAATTCCTCTTTTGTAGAATGAGAATAATATCACCTACCTAAGAGCTGATGTGGGGATCAAATGAAACATTGCATGTAAAGAACATAGTAAATGTTCAGTAAATATTATTTGATATTATTACTAAGGCTTCTTTTAGCAGCTTGATCAATGTTCTGTGAACCCTGATGGAGAAAATGCAGCAGAATAAGATATCTATATTGGCATCTTAGAATTCAGCTGGGTTGATTGCTGTCATTTTAAAGAGCTGTGTTTGCATTCCATTGGCCAGTGTTGTATCAAAATGAAAAGAGAAAGAGCACTTAAGCACAAGTTCTAGAAATCTTTCTGATACTCCCCAAAGGAGGATTTCAGATGTTCTCAATATAATTATATGTTGAGAGCCAAGAAGTTTCTGAAGTATATATTTCTTGAAATTTTAAAAACTCAAACTATGAAGCTGTTGAAAAATACCACCTACTTTCTAGCCAACTAATAAACTAACTTTTTCTTTTATTCAAAGTAAATAATCTTATTCATTAATATGGTCTGCAAATATGTAATACACGCAGGGTAGTTTGTTACTGTAGCTGGGGATTCAAGAGGGGGAGTGGAATCAGACATGTTTCCTACTCTCATGAAATTTCTAGTTCAGTGAAGTTTGCAAACAAGATAATAACAAAAGTATGATAAAGCTTTAATGGAGGAAATTCAGATCTCTATGAGAGCAAATAGGGACCTAAAACCCAGATGAAGGGGTTGAATCAGGCACTGCTTATTTGAGGGAAGTTCCTAGCTAATTAATAAACATTAGCCAGGGAAAAGCTAAATACTAAGAAAGTGAAAGTATTAAGCAGAGGAAAGGGTTTAGAGCTACACTGTCCAATCCAGCAGCCACTAGCCACATTTAAATTTAAATTAACTAAAATTAAAAATTCAGTTCTTCACTTGCATTAACAACACTTCAAGGCTTGGTAGCCAATGTGGGTAATGGTTACATTGCCTTTTGAACAAGTGATGCTGTAGCAATTGGACATCCATAGACAAGAAAATAAACCTTAACCTAAACTTCACACCTTACACAACAATTGATATGACATGGATCATGGGTTTTTTTTTTACAATGCAGATATAGAATATTTTCATCATTGCGGAAAGTTCTGTTGAGCAGTGCTGATTTAGAAGGCTGTGAGACCAAAGGAAATATGGCATGTTAATGAATTACAAGAAATATACAACAGTAGAATTTGATTTCATTTGTCTAAAAAGTATTAGTATTTTAGGAATTATCAGAAACATTTTATTCTCATTTTTCAAAATGTGAAAATCATTTGAAATTACATCAATTTTTAATTTAGCATAGGTAATGGCAACTGTATTTAAATAAAAAATATACTGTTTATAGACCAAGATGAATATTCTTTAAGAGCTTTTACATTGTCTTTTTAACGAATGGTGCTGTAGCAGTTGGACATCTTTAAGCAAATAAAACCACCTTAACCTAAACCTCACATCTTATACAAAAATTAATTCAAAATGGATTGTGAAATTAAGTGTGAATTGTAAAACCATAAAACTTTTAGAACAAAGCACAGGAGAAAATCTTCAGGACCTCAAGCTATGAGAAAAGTTCTCGGACATGATACCAAAAGCATGATACTAGAAGAAAAAATTGATAAATTGGACTTCATCAAAATTAAAAACTTTAGCTCTGTGAAAGATCCTATTAAGAGGATGGAGGACTTCCCTGGTGGGCCAGTGGTTGGGACTCTGCACTCCCAATGCAGGGGGTACTGGTTCAATCCCTGGTCGAGGAACTAAGATTCCACGTGCTGCACAGCATGGCAAAAAAAAAAAAAAAAAAAAAGGATGGCAAAGACAGGCTATAGACAGGGAGAAAACATTTGCAAACCACATATCTGACAAAGATCTTGTATCTAGAATATGTAAAGAACTTTGAAAACTCAACAGTAAAAAAGCAATCCAGTTAGAAATGGGCACAAGACATGAACAGACATTTTGACAAGGAGGAGATAAGATGGCAAATAAGCATGTGAAAAGATTTTCCACATTATTAGCCATTAGAAAAATGCAAATTAAAACCATAATGAGATATCACTATATGCCTTATAGAACAGTTAAATAAAAAAATAGTGATAATACTAAATGCTGGCAAGGATGCCAAGAAACTTTATCCCACCTAAACTGCTGTTAGGAATGTAAAATGGTACAACCACTCCGCAAGATAGTTTGTCAGGTTCTTAAAAAACTAAACTTGCATTTACCACATGACCCTGGAATCACATTTGGCATTTATCACAGAAAAATAAAAACTTGTTCACACAATAACCTGTAAGGTTCATAGTGGTGTCATTTTTCATAGTCAAAAATTAGAAACAAGCCAAACGGAAGAAGAGTTAAACAAACTGGTATATCCATACAATGCACTAGCCACCATTCAGCAATAAAAAGGAGCAAACTGTTGATACACACAAGTTGGAAGGTTCTCCGTGGAACTATGCTGAGTGGAAAAAAAGGCAATCTCAAATGGTTACATACTGTGATTCCATTTATATATATAACATTCTCAAAATGGCAGAGCTACAGAGATGACACTAGATTAGCGGTTGCCAGGGAACAGGAACTGGTTGAAGACTGTGAATGTAAACGGGTAGCAGAAGAGAGTTCCTTTGTGGTAATGGAAGAGTTCTGGATCATGACTGTTACGGTGGTTACTTGAATCTACATATGGGATAAAATTGCATAAAATTACACACATACTTTATTATACAGAGATAAATTTTATGAAGGAATAAATATTTTGAGCCTTATCCCAAAAGTTACTGAAATTTAAAATGGAGATTGTAGTATTATTTTCCATAACTAGACTTTGTATTTCATCATATGCCAAGATTCATTTCCAGGTGATGATTTTTTGTATGATGTTGTTATATGTACATTTTCAGTTTGAAGCAATTTATATTATGGAAATTTAATTTTGTATTTTTATTATCTCTACATTGTGTTGTCATGTTTCTAATATATTCAGATCCGTTCCCTCCAAGTAATGTAGCAGAACTGATAATAGAACTCCTCTTATTGAAGCTGCTTTAGTCTGTCCTATACCTTCAGGCTTTAACCCTCCAGCTTTAGTTAAATTAAGCAGGCACAGACCTTTGCTATGGAAACGTACAGAAACATAACAAACAACTTAGCTTACTTTCTTCTACAAAGCAGAAGGTGACCTGAAGAGAAGTATCCTGATACTAGATGAAAGATTTTAGAGAATAGTGTTAACAGTAGCAATAATTTATTGCCTATAACATTGGCAGCAAATGGGATGGGATGGAATGATAGTCTAATTAATTTATTTGATGTTCTTTTAAAGTCCTTGAGTTGCAAAGGAGAAGCCCTATTTTTCTTATGCTGTAGTATATATGCTTGGAGCAGATGTTGGCTGAAATACGTGTTATGAAATATATTCCCTTTGAAATCTTATATGCCTGATTACCTTCCCCCATCACTGGCTCATTTTACTATCAAAGTATAAAGGACAGGTGGCTTATGTCTTTGCCAAGCTGGTATTAATATGAGTCATCTAATATGACTGGGATACTTTGGAATATAGTACTTACTGATATGTTACGTGATATTTGGGTAACTTAATAGATAGCAATAAAATTTTTAGTTTGTATTTTCTATTTTAGATTTTACTACTTCATTTTAAACAGCTACTTTAGTGGTTATAATTCTTATTTAAATAATTCTGTTGACTAACCTCGTGTTATTTTGTTCCACAAAATTGTACTCTCTCATTCCAAAGTTCATTCATTCAGCAATGATTAAATGCCCATAACGTGATAGGTACTATACTAGGCTCTGGAGATAACAAGAATGACACTGTCCCCTTCACAGTACTTTGAGGCAAGTGGTAAAGTTGTTGGTGCTTCTTCCTCCACTACAAGAACAGTTGGTTCCATAGAATAATTTGTTCAATGTAGGATTAAACATGAAAGAGCAACAATAAGTATAGCAGAAAGGATGATTAGCCATGAGTTTGGAGTAGTTCCTTAATCTTTCTTAGCTTAAGATTCTTCATCTATAAACTGGAAAAAATGGCATGTACTCCACAGGAGTTTTAGAATTACATAAACTAATTTAGTTAAAGTATATCACCACTCTCTACCTTTACTTTTTCACCTCTGTGTCCAAATTTGGATGACTCTCATTCTATATTATCACTTACCCCATCTGCCTCCTTACAAACCAAAAGGGAAAAGTGACTGAACCATATTTGTGTGCATATGCATACATACGCCCACACTGTTACTATTTCTACTTTAGTTATTGATTTATTTAGGCTTTATTTTTTTTTTTTTACTGTAATCATGTTGGCATTTTATTTTTTATGGAATATTTTCCATTCAATTCAAGCTTTAACATTTATTAACTTGTTTATACCAAAATATGTAAAAAGAAATCACAACTGAAATATTTTTTTTTTTTTTTTTAATTAATTTATTTTTTATTTATGGCTGTGTTGGGTCTTCGTTTCTGTGCGAGGGCTTTCTCTAGTTGTGGCAAGCGGGGGCCACTCTTCATCGCGGTGCGCGGGCCTCTCACTATCGCGGCCTCTCTTGTTGCGGAGCACAGGCTCCAGACGCGCAGGCTCAGTAATTGTGGCTCACGGGCCCAGCTGCTCTGCGGCATGTGGGATCTTCCCAGACCAGGGCTCGAACTCGTGTCCCCTGCATTAGCAGGCAGATTCTCAACCACTGCGCCACCAGGGAAGCCCCACAACTGAAATATTGATAGATTTCTTAAATACACAAATATTTAAATATTTACAGAAAACTGCCATTTCCAGTTAAATATACTAGATTAAACACATGTGTTTACCTTCATTAGACATTAAACAGTTACAACTTAAGCTTGTTGGTTGGCGAGAAAGAACCAGTAATTAAGAAGCACAAATCATTTTACACTAAAGAACCTTGGAAAGGCTCAGGGGGTTGAGGCACTGGTGTCTCTGAAAGTGGGATGTGAGGTAAGGCCGAAAACAGAAATATTGTTGAAGGTCTACAAAAGAAGCAGTTAAACTTCCCAGATTTTTCTCCCTTATGTGGTATAACGAAGTGATAACCACTGGCTTACCTTGGGAGAATTCTGGAGATTTATTCTCTAGAGGGAGTGAAATAGAAGTTCTAGGTTCTAGAATAACTGAAGGCAGGGCTTGAGGATCTGTACAGAAAATGGGGTGGGGATGAAAGGGGAGGCATAATGAAAGTCTGTGTACTGAATAGGGAGAGCTTTGACTCCTCTTAACTCCCAAAATGCTTGCAGTAGGTTTATGTTCCCTAGACAGGAGACTGGAGGATTTGCTTTTAGGCAAACTGGTCCAAGATAAAATACCAGTGTGCCTCTCGACTTGCAAATCTTCTAAGGCTAGTGGTTCTCAACCCTATCAGACCCAACCCCACTCTTAAAATTTTAAACAAATATTTTATAATACTTTATTTACCTGAAATGGAAATTCAAGGACAATATAATCAGCCTACACATATAATTTTAGAAATACCAATATAATGCTTTTATTATTAAGAGGAAATAAATTTAGAAAACGGTTATAAACAAATTATAACAAAAAGTTATATTTCAAAATGAAAAGGCTTGGTAATGACTATAGAGAAAACAATGAAATAATTAGATACTTGTATCTACAGCATCACTACATCACACTGGCACATAGGCAAGTGTGTTGATCAGCAACCTAAATTCCACAAGTGAGTGGCATTACTAGCAATGACATGATTTTCTGAAATGATCAACTTTTGCTAAAGTTTACCTCGGGAATTCCCTGGTGGTCCAGTGGTTAGGACTCTGTGCTTCCAATGCAGGAGGTACGGGTTCAATCCCTGGTCGGGGAGCTAAGATTCCACGTGCCGTGCAGCGCAGCCAAAATAAATAAATAAATAAAGTTTACCTCAGTTTACATGGCAGTTGCATTCATGAAAAATTCATATGTGTTAAAACTGCGATTTGGGTGGTATTTATATATACTAAGTAGTTGGGTTCCAAGTTCGTAAACGTTTCTGTATACACGAATATATATGATGGGACATTCTGAAGTTCTGTGCAACGTAGGCTAGTTCCTCTCTTTGAAGAACAATGATTATCTCGTGCATTGATAGGAGTTTGAATTTCTGGCCCCTTTCCATTAAGTACCTATATGCACCTCACTCATCATGTTGCCATACTCATTCATTTATAAATTGACTGAGCCTGTTTTGGGGCAACAATGGCAGAGTAGTTAAGATAGAGAGTATACTGGCACTCTCATCATTTTACACTGCTGCTCAGGGAGCTACAAATCACAGTGATGCAGTTAAAACTCAGTAGTGTTTAAAGTGCTATGAGTACTGAAACTTTTGCAGTGCATACTCATCATGTCATCATGATGTCATCATTCTACTCATCATGTCAAAACAAGAAACAGAAAGAGGATTTCAGTCATCCTTTTAAAGCACAGTAGACTCTATTTTGTTATTGTGCAATAACGCTGTGGCTGGGCTAAAAGAATGTATGTATTATATGGCCTCACATTTCCATCTAGATGTCTCACTGTTACCTTGAATACCACATGACTAACATTGAAAACATTACCTTATCTTCCTCCAAACATGTTCTAAATCAGTGACTTCTTCATTTCTTTATTTGCTAGTGATACCATCATTCTCTTGGGTACTGAAGCTCAGAACTTCGAATTTCTTTGTTCCCTTCTCTTTATTATTCTATACGTAGCCAGTGACAAAAAATCTCTTTAGGATCTCATAAGAAAGACTTATTGCATTAATTGTCCTTCATGTCTATTTTCTATTTATGTTCTCACTTCTACCCTTGTTTAAACTTTCAGTACACATGATTTTAGTGCTTCAGCCTCTTAGCTGGTTTCCATGATTTCGTCTTTTCTCTCCTTCACAGAGCCTTAATTGCTTTTTATCATGTGCTTCCCTATCTCCTATATTATTATTATTATTTTTAAAATAAATTTATTTATTTTTGGCTGTGTTAGGTCTTCGTTTCTGTGCGAGGGCTTTCTCCAGCTGTGGCGAGCGGGGGCCACTCTTCATCGCGGTGCGCGGGCCTCTCACTGTCGCGGCCTCTCCCATTGCGGAGCACACGCTCCAGACGCACAGGCTCAGTAGTTGTGGCTCACGGGCTTAGTTGCTCCGCGGCATGTGGGATCTTCCCAGACCAGGGCTCGAACCTGTGTCCCCTGCACTGGCAGGCAGACTCTTAACCACTGCGCCACCAGGGAAGCCCCTATCCTGTATTATTATTATTAATAAATTTCTGCCTTTTAAGGTCTTCACTAATTCCTTAAAATTTAATACATGCCACTTTGTTCTTTTTTTTAGTGTCACCTATATAATACTGGCTGAAGCAGTGACATTTGATACAGATATTTCCATAATGGATCCTCAATAAAAAGAGGAAGGGGTGGAGTGGTGAACAAGACAAAGTTTCTGCCTTTTGGGAACTTATGTGGTAATAAGGAAAACAGATATAAACAAATTATAAAATACTTTTTAAAAATTAATTAATTAGTTTATTTATTTATTTTTGGCTGCATTGGGTCTTCGCTGCTGCCCACAGGCTTTCTCTAGTTGTGGAGAGTGGGGGCTACCGTTCGTTGCGGTGCGCGGGCTTCTCATTGCGGTGGCTTCTCTTGTTGTGGAGCACAGGCTCCAGGCATGCAGGCTTCAGTAGTTGTGGCACGCAGGCTCAGTAGTTGTGGCGCACGGGCTTAGTTGCTCCGCGGCATGTGGGATCTTCCTGGGCCAGGGCTCAAACCCGTGTCCCCTGCATTGGCAGGCAGATTCCTAACCACTGCGCCACCAGGGAAGTCCCTAAAATACTTTTGATAGTGATAAATACTATGAAAAATAATAAAACAGGATAAAGGGATAGAAATGTGATGTTTTAGATAGGGTGGTTTTCTCTGAGAAGTTGACCTTTGAGTGTAGAGCTGAAGGAGTGAGGTAGTATGAAGATCAGCAGGAAGAATATTCCAGAGGGACAAAATATTAAGTGTGAAGGTCCTGAGGTTAGGAATGAGCTTGAGTGGTTCATGCAATAAGGCCAAGATGGCCAGAGCAGACTGTGGAAGGGAGAGAGTAGGAGAAGGTAAGGGAACAAGTTATCCAGGGCCCAGATCACACAGGACTTGTAAATCATCATAGGGCATTTGAATTTAGTTCTGAGTATGGAAGGAAGCCATTAGAGAGTTCTGAGCAGGGGTGTAAAGTTATCTGGTTAATGTTACAAGTTTGTTCTGACTCCTGGACAGAGAATAGGCTATCAGGGAGCAAGAGTAAGAACAGGGAGAGCAGTTATAAGGCTATTGCAATGGTCCAGGCTTTATTTGCTTCTCTGTAAAGGCACAGGGCTGAAAATCATCCTGGGTAAATTATTTTATCTGATAATAGACAAAAGACTTCATGTCCTTTCCTGGGTAGAGGAGGATAATCAATAAATTATGATGTTGCTTGGTTACAAACTCCACCGTAAAGCCAGGGATGGGCAAGCAGGAGGGAGTAAAGCAGTCACCTGAAGGACAACATAATCAAATAAAACTCTTTCTACATATTTGAAACTCTGACTAGATTCCATACTTCAAATCTGGATGCACACTAATAGCTAACATTTGTTAGGTACATGCCAGACACTGAACTAGGCACTCTATATTTGCTATCATGTGTCAGGATACTTTACAAAACCATAGTGCAGAAACAGAAGAGAATTTCTTTTAAGGTTATTAGGTAGCTCATAAAATCGCAGGTTTGGAAGCTATGTGGCCTAGAACAGTGTGCAGCCACCCTAGCCAGTTTTGCTCTAGTGAAAACATCACTGACACTGTGACTCACAACCCCAACTTGTAGGGACAGTGCTTAGGACTGGGCATCAGAAACTCCACCACTACTGTCTTGAAGAGCTGGGCACTCCGCTGTGCTTACCAAAAAATTGACTTTAGGCAGTCTATGTTATCATATTGTACCCTTGCTGGTTCAATGGAATAAAACAGCCATAGAGCAAATCTTCCTCCCAGAGGCATTTGGGGCCAAAAGTAGGAGTGGGGATTGCTGAGCGAGATCTCTCTGAGATTTGTAAGATCTCCACCAAGTGCACGTAAGCCACCATCTCAAAGCAGAGGAATCTGACTAAAACTGCAGTAAAGCCGATACAGCTTAAGAACTGTGGCCTGACCAAAAAAAAAAAAATAGCATCTCTCTTTCTGAAGGTAAATACTTGCTACTTCAGTTCCTAGAGTTCTTTTATACAAAATGTCTAGTATATGTTAAACTATACATACACACACAAGAAAGTGTGAACCACAGCTAAGAGAAAACAATCAATAGAAGCTAGCCCAGAGATGACCTAAATCTAACTCTGTGTCTGGGTTGGAGTTATCAGAAAGAGACTTTAACATAACAATGATGAAAATGCTAAATTATCTAGTAGAAAAGGTAGGCTAAATATGTGAAGAGATGAAGGAATTTCAATAGAGACATGGAAAAAAAATTTTTTTAATCAAAAGGATAATGATAAGGACAAAGATACAAGAAGAGAAAACTACAGACTAATATCTGTAAAGAATATAAGCACAAAAATCCTCAACATAAAACTAGCAAACCAAATCCAACAGCACATTAAAAGGATTATACAGCATGACCAAGTGGAATTTACCTCAAAAATGCAGATGATTCAACATATGAAAATCAGTTGTTGTAATATGCCATACTAATAGAATGAAGGCATAAAAACCACATGATCATCTCAATTGACACAGAAAAGGCATTTGACAAAATTTAACAGCGTATCATTTAAAAAAAAAAACAAAACAGCAAACTAAGAAAAGGGGGAAAGTCCTTAACATGATTAAGGTCATTTATGAAAAGCCCACAGCTAATAACATCATACTTAATGGTAAAAGACTGAAAGCTTTTCCCCTAAGATCAGGAGCAAGACAAGGATTCTTGCTTTCGCCACTGCTATTCAACATTTGTGCTGGAAGTTCTAGCCAGAGCTGTTAGGCAATAAAAAGAAATAAAAGACATCCAAATTGGAAAGGAAGAGGTAAAGTTATCTCTATTAACAGATGACATGCTCACATACTTTAAAAATCCCAAATAATCCCCAAGAAAGCTGCTAGAGCTAATAAATGAGTTTACAAAGTTTCAGGGTAGGAGATCAACACATACTTACCAGTTGTGTTTCTGTGTATCACTGATCAACAACCCTAAGAGGACATTAAGAAAGCAGTTTTCATTTACAATAGCATCTAAAAGTATTAAATACTTAGGAATTCATTTAACCAAGGAGGTATAAGGACTTGTATGCTGAAAACTGTAAAATATTGCTGAAAGAAATAAAAATAAATGGAAATATATAAAGTGAAAATAAAATCCAAATATACATGAAACAAAAATAAATAGAAAGACATTCTGTGTTCATGGAGAGGAGACTTAATTAACATTGTTAAGATATCAGTACTGCCCAAAGCAATCCACAAATTTAATGCAATACTTACCCAAATTCCGACAACCCTTTTTGCAGAATGGAAAAGCATATCCTCAAATTCATAATGGGGACTTCCCTGGTGGCACAGTGGTTAAGAATCTGCCAACCAATGCAGGGAGCAGGGTTTGAGCCCTGGTCCAGGAAGATCCCACATGCTGCAGAGCAACTAATCCCATGCGCCACAACTACTGAGCCCGTGTGCCACAACTACTGAAGCCTGTGCGCCTAGAGCCCATGCTCTGCAACAAGAGAAGCCACTGCAATGAGAAGCCTGCTCATCACAACAAAGGGTAGCTGCCGCTCACCGCAACTAGAGAAAGCCCGCACACAGCAATGAAGACCCAACGCAGCCATAAATAAATAAATAAATAAATTTATTTAAAAAAAAAATTCATATGGAATTGCAAGGGGCCTCAAATAGCTGAAACAATCCTGAAAAAGAAGAGTAAGGTTGGAGAACTCCCTTTCCCTGACTTGTAACATACTACAAAGCTACAGTATTTTAAACAGTATGATACTGGCATAAAGACAGACCAATGAAATAGAATAGAAAGCCCAGAAATAAGCCCTAACATATATGGTCAGTTCATTTTTGATAGGGTTCCAAAACCATTCAGTAGGAGAAATGACAGTCTTTTCAACAAATGGTGTTGGGAAAATTAGATATCCCCATGCAAAATAATGTAGTTGGATCCTTGCCTTACATTATATACAAAAATTAACTAAAAATGGATCATAGACCTAAAACTATAAAATTCTTAGAAAAAAACATGAGGAAAATCTTCTCAACATTGGATTTGGTAATGGTTTCTTAAGTATGACACCTAAAGCACAGGCAACAAAAGAAACAAAATAAATTAGACTCCATCAAAATTTTAAAACTTTTGTGCATCAAAGGACACAACCAAGAAAGTAAAAAGACAGCCTGCAGAATGGGAGATAATATTTGCAAATCACATAACTGCAAGGGATTAATAGTCAGAATATATAAAGAACTTGTACAACTCAGCATCAAAACAAATATAAATGCACACCCATATGTACTCCCAAAGAATGTTGAATTTTTTGTTTAAGCAGGCACTTAACTTGGTTGGAGTCAACCTGTAAAACCTGTCTCCCTGTGGTTGGTGGTAGCTCATAATCTCATTTCAGTTATTTTAGCCTTAGGCTGCTTGGATCTATCCTGTTCTTGAATGGTTTACAGGTCAGCCAAAGGATTGGGCAGAGTCTATATATATATAAAATTTGGAGTTCCTCCTCTCTGGCTGTCTCTTTTCTGGGATTTGCCTCTTTCTTTCCAGAGGTTGTGACAGACTCTGTCTGTCCTTGGTTCTTCAAGCCCGTCAGACTGTAGATTTCTTTGGTAGTTTTAGTCGCACTGTAAGGCATGGACTGTGGCTTTCCCTCAGGTTAAAAGCCTTAAAAACAGGAAACACACCTTTTGTTATTCTCTTCTTACATGTGTCAGTTTGTTTCCAGTATCTGCTTACTTTGGTGTTCTCTCCGTCCTTTCAAGGTGGGTCCAATGGGTGCTACTCAGCCATCAGACTGGACATAGGAGTCTCCCTAAGTGCTTTAGGCTCTGTTTCTTTTAACTGCCTCCTTTCTTGTGGTCGCTGTTTTTACCTCCAGCACCTCCTGGTCATCACCCTTATTAATCCTGTGTAGCCATCTTAACCTCAGCAGTAGTGAAGGGTACCAAAGAAAGTCAAGTAGCCTAGCTTGTTAAGTCAGTTGAAATTTTAACTTGGAAACATGGAATAGGATTTTTCAGATCCTTTCTACTAAAAGTGTCTCTGATTTTAACAGCCCGTTAGAGGACCTTCCCACATACCCTGATCTTTAGGTCTGGTCTGGATGGTTAATGTTGCCTGGAGCACAGAATCAACATTTCTTTTGTATTCTCCACAGCACTCTACCAAGGCTTTTCAAAATTTAGGTTGATCTAGATTTTAATCCAAAAAAACTCCCTCATCCCTTTGTAATATATTGCAGCATTTTATAACTCTTAAAATATTTCTGCAATTTAGAGGGCTGTTCACTTATTACTTGTTTTTATTATTATCTTTTTTGAAATAACATTTTATGTATCAATAGTATATGATACAAATATAATAGACTTACTGTTGTAAGCTTATTGTAAAATGCATGGATAATGAATTGTATTTTTCTGTGTTTGCTCTTCCAAATTAGCTCCTGGGCTATAGTGAAAAGCCGATAAATCTACAGATGTTTATTGGAACAGCAGATGATCGATATTTACGGCCTCATGCGTTTTACCAGGTGCATCGGATCACTGGGAAGACAGTTGCTACTGCAAGCCAAGAGATAATAATTGCCAGCACAAAGGTTCTGGAAATTCCACTTCTTCCTGAAAACAATATGTCAGTCAGGTATCTTGAAACATATCCCAAAATGGACTGTTCTTTCTTTTCCTAAAATAACTTTCAGAAGAAAAGTATATTTATTTTTATAGTACAAAAATAAGTCATTGTTCTAAATTAACTGAATAACATTATGTAAATAATTATAGTATATTTGATAAGGTTGGTACCACATTTCCATAAAGAAAATTCAATTCAGCAAAAGTTTATGACCATGTAGTACCAGCCAAGCATCATGCTAGGTGATAGAGACAAAAGTATATGGACTTTTTTTCAAGTAGCTCACAGTCTAATAGGATAGACAGTAAGTAAACAATTGCAGTAAAACTATGTTTGTTAAGTTTCCTTGAGGAAAACTTCAACTCTACTTCCAGGTGTCCCATTTCACCCGTTTCCAAATAAAATGAGGTGGCCAACTTCTGAATGAGAATGCAGTAGAGTTTTGTTCAGGTGGATTAGTTAGGAATATATATATAGTACCTGTAACAGAAACCTGAAATGCAGTGGCTTAAACAGCTAGAGGTTTAATTTTTCATTCCATGAAAGAAATATACACATAGGCATCTTAGGGCTAGCACAGTGGTTGCATAAGTCATTGGGGCCCCAAGCTCCTTCTGTTTATTCTTCTCTGCTATTATTAGCATGTGGTTTCCATCCTCAAGATTGCCTCATGATCCACAATAGCTACTGGAGCTCTAGCCATCATAACTGTAATCCTGGAAGGAATAGGAAGAACGGGTAAGAGGAGGGGTAAGAGAGAACTTCCATCTGAGTCAGGCCTCTTTCAAGAGCTTTTCCCAGAAACTTATCCAACACCTTTACTACATCTCATTGATCATCCTTGTATATAAGGAAGACCTGGGTATGTTTTTTTTACCTGAGTGCATTGCCACCGCTAACAAGATGGGGGTCTGTTACTAAGAAAAACAGAAAAAAAGAATATTTAGTAGGCAACTATTATTCTGCCACAACCAGGTATGTGAAACTTACAGTGAAGTTTGTTAGAGAAATTGGTTCAAACTATAATATAGGTCTTTCTTAAGATGGCAATATCTGTCCCAGGTTATTGCGAGAATAGTCCTATTAAAATCAGATTTCAGTCTCGAGTTCTTCTCTTTTAAATTTATATTTAAATGACTTTTTAGGTAAACTGAATATACCCCTGAGGACATAGTAACTTATGACATAATTGTACTATTATAAAATAAGAATTGCCTCTTATTTACTTATCACCAGAAAAGACAAGTTAATATTGATTTAAATAAAACCTTATCTTTGCCTGCTTTGTTCAAAGGAACAGTACTCGAGAACTCAACTCCACTAAGTCATTACACGGGCTACGATAGAGTTTTTTCGTGGCAGAGGTAGACAGGTAGCTGATAATCTCTACTCTTAAATTTCTGTGTTCTGTAATAATTAAAAAAAGAACTTTGGATTCTTAGCCAATCCTTTATTCAGGTACTTGAGCAAAACACTTAAGAAAAACATTGAAAAAAAAAAAAGAGGGGCTTCCCTGGTGGCGCAGTGGTTGAGAATCTGCCTGCCAATGCAGGGGACACGGGTTCGAGCCCTGGTCTGGGAGGATCCCACGTGCCGCGGAGCAACTGGGCCCGTGAGCCACAATTACTGAGCCTGCGCGTCTGGAGCCTGTGCTCCGCAACAAGAGAGGCCGCGACAGTGAGAGGCCCGCGCACCGCGATGAAGAGTGGCCCCCTGCTTGCCACAACTAGAGAAAGCCCTCGCAGAGAAACGAAGACCCAACACAGCCATAAATAAAATAAATAAATAAGCCCGCCTTCCTCCTTAAAAAAAAAAAAGAAAGAAAGAAAGAAAAACATTGACTCCAGGCATCCTATTTGACCAATCTTCAAATAAGGTGAGGTAGCCAGCCTCTAAATGAGGATGCAAGAAGGCTTCCTCTCTTTTACTCTAGGATCTTACTTTTTTTTTTTTTTTTGGCCGCGCCATGTGGCTTGTGGGATCTTAGTTCCCCGACCAGGGATCAAACCTGGGCCCTCGGCAGTGAAAGCACAGAGTCCTAACCACTGGACCACCAGGGAATTCCCTAGGATCTTACTTTTTCATCTAGCATCAAAAGCAATATGAATATACTATTATTCAGCTGCAGAGGGGAATTTGAAATTCAACTTTGAACTATCTAAGAACTCATAAAATTGATTCTTAGGTGACAGTTTGCAGACCATGTTTCCATTGATTCCTCTGGATAGTTCAAGCAGTAGACTTGAATCAAGTTAAATAGAAATCACCAGAAGCTTATAACTTAATGGACTGTTAGAAAGATTTTATCTCTTAAGTTGGTCATTATTACACACACACACACACACACACACACACACACACACACACACACACAGAGTCTTTTCAGGTTAAAGGAAAAGAGTTGATATTTGATGACACGGTAGATTTTGCTTTACCAGACAAGGAGAGACCTACGAAAGCTTTATCATCTTTACTTTTTAAAAAAAATATTTATTTATTTATTTGGCTGCGCAGGGTCTTAGTTGTGGCACGTGGGATCTTCATTGTGGTATGTGCGGCATGCAAACTCTTCGTTGAGGCAGTGGGACTCTTGGTTGTGGCATGTGGGATCTAGTTCCCTGACCAGGGATCACACCTGGGCCCCCTGCATTGGGAGTGTGGAGTCTTAGCCACTGGACCAAGAGGGAAGTCCCTATCATCTTTACTTTTTGCCTCAGCTTCCCAAAAGTTCATGATCAAGCTCAATTATAGTAATTATAGTAATTCATATAACCCTAGATTTGGGATATATTTATCTTCTGTTTCTTCTATTCAAAAATATTTTCTATTTCTTTCTTCTTGACCTTATTTGTATTTATGTTGTAAAATGCCTCATATCCTTTTTAAAAATAATGTATAAATCAATAAATTAAAGAAAACAGAGTACATGAGTTTCTAAGACATTCTCTCAAGAACTTGGGAAAGCCTTACCTACAGAATAGCGTGAACAAATCAGAGCAGTAGGATCTGAACGTATCTTCCTCCTCCTTTTCACATGGAACAGAGGTGGTAGTCAAGATTCATGTTCCCTTCTCCAACCAGAGCTGGCATATACTGCCTGCCTGGATCAGACCAGAAAGAAAAAAGCTGTAGAAATACCATTATTACTAGTAGCAAGCAGCTTAGCCCCCTTACCCCACCCTGCTCTGCCATACACACACCTGAAGCTTCTCTGGCTATCTGTCCACTCTGAACTGTTAGATTGGGGAACAGGAATTCTACAGGAACCAAGGTTTGTGACAACAACATTGTGTGTGTCCAAGAAAGGGTTGAGTAAGGAGCAACTAGGAAGTTACCCAAATCTAAGAAACCTTTTCTAAGTACCTTAGATAACAGGGCAGCTAATGCTGAATGAGCCTGTTTTATCCAGGAACTAATTACTAGGATAAACTGTAGTGACTGAATGTAATATAGTTTCAGGTAGTGGTAGATTAAAAAATTGCGAATGATAAGACCGTTGTTCAAAATAATTTATGCACAAGTGAGTTGTAGGTATGTATTAAAAGGCTCTAGTGGGGACTTCCCTGGTGGTCCACGCTAGAAGTGTATGACTCCACGCTTCCACTGCAAGGGGCACGGGTTCGATCCCCGGTCGGGGAACTAGGATCCTGCATGCCGTGTGGCATGGCCAAAAAAAAAGAAAAAGGCTCTGTTGTTTAAGGTGGGGAAAGATTGGTAGATAGTCCCCTTGTTTTGCCTACTATCACACAGGCTTGGTCATTTCAAACCTAATCTATCTTGGATGTGTAAGACCCTTTATTTAAGACCAGTATACCAACCCATAAACCATAGAGACACTCTACAAGATGCTTTAAATATAGCATGCTAGTATATTGCCTTACCGTACTCATAACTCCTCCCGGTTTTTAAAACTCGATGAATATGGATGTGGCAGTGTTGCACTCTGATCTAAAATATAATTGTGTTTTTTTTTTTTTTTATAATTGTGTTTTAAACAGAATTTAATAGTTATTTTCATTCCTATAAATGTAGTTTTTTTGGTGGTTTGGTAGCTTTTCTTTTCGTTTTTTTTTTTTTTTGCATTTCTTAGCCAGAGTTTTAAGATTGTCATTTCTGATATTCTTATTCCAAATCTTCTGCTAGAAACTTAACTCTCTGCTAAAATACCTTCCCTTAAAACTCAGTAAAATGCAGACTTCTCTGGTGGCACAGTGGTTAAGAATCCGCCTGCCATGTACGGGACACGTGTTCGATCCCTGATCGAGGAAGATCCCACATGCCGTGGAGCAGCTAAGCCCGTGTGCCACTACCACTGAGCCTGTGCTCTAGAGCCCGCGAGCCACAACTACTCAGCCCGCATGCCACAACTACTGAAGCCCACGCGCCTAGAGCCCGTGCTCTGCAACAAGAGAAGCCACCGCAATGAGAAGCCCGTGTACCGCAACAAAGTAGCCCCAGCTTACCACAACTAGAGAAAGCCTGCGCGCAGCAGCGAAGACCCAAAGCAGCCAAACATAAAATAAATGTATTAAAAAAAACAAAACTCAGTAAAATGGGGACTTCCCTGGTGATCCAGTGGTTAAGACTCTGTGCTTCCAATGCAGGGGGCCTGGGTTCAATCCCTGGTCAGGGAACTAGATCCCACATGCCGCAACTAAAGATCCTGCATGCTGCAACTAAAGATCCCGCATGCCGCAACTAAAGATCCTTCACGCCGCAATGAAGATCCCACCTGCAGACGCAGCCAAAAAAACAAACAAAAAAACTCAGTAGCATGGATAATCTCTGGTATTTCCCACTAAATACTCATGTTGGCATATTAACATGAATAATCACTACTTTGATACAATTTGATCAATACTGCTTTGAGCTAAAGTACAGTTTTTCAATACTAGTTAAATATAATTTGTTATCCATAAATGAAAAATGTTTATTTCCAAAAATATTTACTTTTTTAGAAATTTCTTTTCCTTTGTCTTTCCTAAGATGAAAATATTTATATTTTTCAGATTCTTCCTTGAGCTTTACTGGTTCTTATCTTGATAACCTAGCTTTGTAACATATATTATCCTTCAAAGTTACTTCTCTAGCCTCTGGGCAGTGCGCATTAGAGTTGGAACATTAGAGCATTAGAGTTGGTGGACAAAGTAAGAGGATGGATAATAAGAAATGCCATAAGAGAGAGTAAACTTTAACTAGAATGTTTGATTGTTAGTTACCTCTTGCTTTATTCTTCTAATATGTGAATAACAAAGATATGTTATAGGTACTGGTGTTTCCTACCATGATTGTGTGTTAAGCAGCTATACTTAGTAATAAAATTTGAAGATAATGAAATTTTAGACCTTAAATGCCAAAACTTTAATCTTATATGTGCATTTCTTAGAAATGTAAGCCTGGGAATTCCCTGGTGTTCCAGTGGTTAGGACTCTGCGCTTTCACTGCCGAGGGCGCAGGTTCAATCCCTGGTCGGGGAACTAAGATCCTGCAAGCCTCGAAGTGTGCCCCCCCCCAAAAAAAAAAGAAAGAAAGAAATGAAAGCCTGATAGATTGTTTTTATTAATAAATGTATCATACAAAAGTTTAAATATGTTATTAATGACTTATTTGTAGTCCTGTAAGTTAATCTTTTCTGGCCTAGTTATATTTATAGAATTAGAGTCTTTACTTTATATTTCACTCATCTAGTTCTGTAACGCAAACTGCCCCCCAAATTTAGTGGCTTAAAGTAGTAACTCTTTATTGTTTTTCATGATTATTTTGGTTGGTTGGACTCAGCTGATCCACTCATGTGGTGTTGGCTGGGATCACTTATGCCCCTGAATTCGGCTGGGAGCTCAGCTGGGGTAGCTCAAGTAGAGGATTGTATGGGCTTTTCTCTCCAGCATGCTAGTTGGACATTTTCATGGTGGCTCAGGGCTCCAAGAGAACAAAAGTGGAAGTTACGGAGCTTCTTAAGTGCTAGGCTTGTAACTTACACAGCATCACTTGGCCACATTCTGTTTGTCAAGGCAAGTCATAAGGCTCACTCTCAAGGAGAGGGGACGTAGTTACTCTACCTCTTAATTGGAGAAGTGACATGTGAATACAAGAATGGGAGGAATTATTGTCAACCCTCTTTACAGACAATATGCCACCCTTAGTATTACACTTTTGTTGTACAAAAACATTTTTAATCCTAAAATTTAAATAGCAGAAAATAGCAATCATATCTTTCTTTTTTGACCTGATTTTAGATGGTGATAGTTCTTCCTGCCAAATTAACAGTAACTGTTTCGCTGAGTTGTTTAGAACCACTAATTTCTAGTAAGCAAATAAAATTTGTATATTTTTTTTCCTAGTATTGACTGTGCAGGTATTTTGAAACTCCGCAATTCAGATATAGAACTTCGAAAAGGAGAAACTGATATTGGCAGAAAGAATACTAGAGTACGACTTGTGTTTCGTGTACACATCCCACAGCCCAATGGAAAAGTCCTTTCTCTGCAGACAGCTTCTATACCTGTTGAATGCTGTAAGTGAGCCTGTGATATTTTAAAATTTTCTTTATAATAGGTTATTTTCTGTTTTGTTTATAATGTAATGTTTGGATCAAAAGTAAACTGAGGGGGCTTCCCTGGTGGCACAGTGGTTAAGAATCCGCCTGCCAATGCAGGGGACACGGGTTCGAGCCCTGGTCCCACATGCTGCAGAGCAACTAAGCCCGCGCGCCACTACTACTGAGCCTGCGCTCTAGAGCCCGCGAGCCACAACTACTGAGCCCGTGCGCCACAACTACTGAAGCCGTGTGCCTAGAGCCCGTGCTCCGCAACGAGAAGTCACCGCAATGAGAAGCCTGTGCACCCCAACGAAGAGTAGCCCCGCTCGCCACAACTAGAGAAAGCCCGTGCGCAGCAACAAAGACCCAACGCAGCCAAAACTAAATGATAATAAATAAAATAAATATTTAAAAAAAAATGTTTCCAAAAAAAATGTAAACTGAGGGCTTCCCTGGTGGCTCAGTGGTTAAGAATCCACCTGCCAATGCAAGGGACACAGGTTCGAGCCCTGGTCCGGGAAGATCCCACATGCCGCGGAGCAACTAAGCCCGTGCGCGACAACTACTGAAGCCGCACATCTAGAGCCCGTGCTCCGCAACAAGAGAAGCCACCGCAATGAGAAGCCCGTGCACTGCAACCAAGAGTAGGCCCCGCTCGCTGCAACTAGAGAAAGCCTGCATGCAGCAACAAAGATACAACGCAGCCAAAAATGAAAATAAATAAAATAAATAAACTTTTTAAAAAAGTAAACTGAAGCCCAGGGTCTGGATAGCTGGTGTGATTTTCTTATATGGAAATAAGCTACATGTTTAGGTAGAGGAGTACTGATTTTGCAGTTAGAAAATGGCTTCTCATTATAATTTGACCCTAGGTAGCCTGTGTGGCTATAGACATTCTCTTGACCATAGTTTTCTTACTTGTAAATGAGGAAGGTGGGCTTGATGACACCTGAGGACCAAATTATGAAGCTATGATTCTGACATTAAGTGTCATTGATACTTGGTCATCTTTGTTTCATTAAAATGTCGGAAGATGCCCGTCTCTGCAAGCTGACACTTCAGCTGAATAGGGACTTACAGGATTTTGGTTTTTGTTTTTTTTACCATAAATTTATGTACAACACCAGGTTGAGAAAGTGAATGCTTTTTCCCTGGTTTTTCAGAGCCAAGAAATGAGAAAAGGCCTAGAACCTGATATCTACTCAAGCCCTTGAGAACTGTGGACCTCTGGCAGGTTAGCTGATAGGACTGAAATATTGAGATTGCAATTTAGGTTTTTAGGGCACAGACTTAGAAGTGTTCTAATTCCATGTCTTAATTTTGTGTAGGAGGAAACTGAGGCACAAGTATCTCAAGTGTTCCTCCCAGGTTATTTGCTTGTTGGTGTGACAGAGCTTTGGCTAGAACACAGGTTTTCTTAGTACTCTTTTGATTATGTTATATCATTTTATTTCTATTAACCACATGCATTCTTAATTTGGGATCATACCTACTGTATTACTTTTCTATGCCTCCTTTTGCTGTTCACTGGGGTAATACTTTATCATTTTCCAGTCGACTGTGGGAATCACTGAGCAAATCCGTGGTAATAGAATCACTGTAGAAGTAATTTTTGTATTAATTTTAAATAGATAATACAGGTACATGGTACAAAATTCAAAAAGAGTAAAAGAGTATAGAGTGAAAAGTAAATTTTCAAGTCAGCTAGTTCCCTTTCTTAGAAACAGCTATCATTGCCACAATCTTTGTTACCCTGCCACACAAATGCCCATTTAAGCATATATTTCTCTAATTTTTAGCAACATAATTTAAATAATTTAAGTTCATAGAGTAGTTTGAGTTTTTGAGATGAATTTACTCTAAAATTATTCTGTTTTTTCTTTTAGTTTATTAAATTATTGTGTGATTATTGTTGAGAGTATAGAAAATGCAAAATGGTACAAAGAGTAGCATTAAAATCTTTTTTGTAATATCACTTATCTGAGATAGTCATTATTAACCTTTATTTGGATTTTTTTCCTTTTTTTTTTGGTCTACATGTGTGCGCGCATGTGCACGCTCACACAATATTTGGTAGTTTCACTTATAGTGGGCGTTTTCTCATATAGTTAAATATTCTTCAAAAATGATTTTAGCACATGCATAATATTTTATTATGGCTATGCCACTTGGTGAACACATTTTTGCTGTTACTTTGAATGTACTTGTGATAGCTAGTTTCCACTATAAATATCTAAAACTTGAATTAGTCTTACTCCCTAGGCTAGTCAGTGCTTGTTTTTACGCCCCTTCTTTGTGAGCCATTTAGAACATAAGTAAGGACATAAGTGTTTTCTGAGATCTAGATTTGTGCTTGGTACTTTCTAAGTTGTAGTTCATCCTAAATCCCAGACCCATCCCCTATGAAACATTCTCCTTGAATGGGGCTGGGATCCTAATTCATATACCTTTTGTGTCTTGGTATTAAATAGTTGGAAGAGAGGGAATTCCCTGGTGGTCCAGTGGTAAAGAATCCGCCTTGCAATGCAGGGGACGGGGGTTCAATCCCTGGTCAGGGAACTAAGATTCCACATGCCGCGGGGCAACTAAACCCGCGTGACACAACTACTGAGCCTGCACACCTCAACTAGAGCCCACGTGCCACAAACTACAGAGCCCACGCACCCTGGAGCCCACACGCCACAACTAGAGAAGAGAAAACCCACACACCACAACTAGAGAGAAGCCCGTGCACGGCAACGAAAGATCCTGCATGCCACAACTAAGACCCAACACAGCTGAAAGTAAATAAAATAAATAAATCTTCAAAAAACTAAATAGTTGGAAGAGGCATAGTGAACTGGGACTGCATGCTTCATAAAGGCAGTCAAGTTGTTTAAATTTCTTTAAAATGTTGTTCTGGCCAAACAAAACACAGCTGACCCTCAAAGCCACCAATTTTCCACCCAAGTAGTAGGACTAAAAGTAGACCTGTTTCCAAAATGTGAAGAAGAAAGTATAATCCACCCTTTTTGTTTGTTTTAATCCAGAGAGAAACCTAGTTATTGAGGCATTTGGCAGGAATAAACCCTTAGAGAACCTAAACAGTCAAAAGAAGTATAATGTATAGCTTGAAACTCAAGCATTTTTTAAAAAGGAAAGAAAAGCCAGAAGTAGGATCCCCAGAAAATACAGCAACTTGAAATCAATAGATATTAGAAAAAGGCGGCAACAAGGAAAAGTTAATAGTTTACATAATGACTTGTAGGCTTTAAGAAAAATTATGTTCACATACCCTGGGAAGGAAGAGTATAGTGCACTAAGAAATATTTATGTTCATTTTTAAAAATTCTGTATTGAAATGTGTACTTCATGGATACTTCAATTCTTTAGAATATGTCCAAAATGTAATCCTGATGCCTCACTGATGATCTAGTTGTTTTCTTGATGAAAGGGCTACTTGGTGTTTGTCCTTTAGAAACTTGTCTTCTTTTAATTGTATGCAATATAATTATGCATCTTCGGATTTAATTTGCTTTTTGTAATTATATTAAATTTATCAATTTTAACAGACAAGTTGTGGGGAAGAAATGTATTAAAGACAAGCTGAAAAGAGAAAAGTGGATGAGGTGAATGTGTTGGAGTCAATATAAGTTGTAGGCATTAATTAATTTCTCTTTATTAGTTTCTCTATAGTTGTAGTCTAAGAAAATTATTTAAAATCACATGACTCTAATAAATCTATTTTGTTTTCTAAATAGCATAGCTATTTTAGTGGATATTGTTACCATTGCCTTGCATTTTAAAAACCCAGAGTTGCTTCTTTTATAGCTAGACTTTGTCATTTACATATGAAAGAGTGTAAACTAATATTTTGTTTCTTCTCAACTCTTAAAAAAACAAAAAAACAGCCCAGCGGTCTGCTCAAGAACTTCCTCATATTGAGAAGTACAGTATCAACAGTTGTTCTGTAAATGGAGGTCATGAAATGATTGTTACTGGATCTAATTTTCTTCCAGAATCCAAAATCATCTTTCTTGAAAAAGGACAAGGTAAATAATATAAGATCTGAGTTGACTCAGACATAGAAAACAAACTTATGGTTACCAAACGGGATAGGAGGGGGGGAGGGATAAATTAGGAGTTTGTGATAAGCAGATACAAGCTACTATATATACTATATATACTATATAAACAACAAGGTCCTAATGTAGAGCACAGGGAACTATATTCAGTATCTTGTAATAAACTATAATGGAAAAGAATCCGAAAAAGAATAAATATATATATATATATATATATATATATATATATACACAACTGAATCACTTTGCTGTACACCAGAAACTAACATAACATTGTAAATCAACTATACTTCAATAAATAAATAAATGGATAGATAGATAAATAAGATTTGAGTTGATTGACCTCAGACTAAGGGGCAAAAGGTTAAAGTGAATTATTCAGATGTTTCACTGACATTAATCACAAAATAGTTTTCTTAAAGCTATAGGCATCATTTACACAGATTTTACTGTAAACCAAACATTTATTAAATTTTCATATGAATATTAAGTTCTCATTAAGGATGTCTCAAAAGTAAAAGAATCCCCCAATATTTCTTCAAGAGAATTGAAAATATAAGTCACACAGAAATTTGGACACAAATGTTTTTAGCAGCATTAATCATAATAGCCAAAAATGTAAACAACTCAAATACTTATCAACTGATAAATGGATAATCAAAATGTGATATATTCATACAATGGGATATTATTTAGCCATAAAAAAGAATCAAGTACTGATTAATGCTACAACATGGATGACCCTTAAAAACATTTTGCTAGGGACTTCCCTGGTGGTCCAGTGGTTAAGACTCCACACTCTCAATGCAGGGGGCCCAGGTTCGATCCCTGGTCAGGGAACTGGATCCCGCATGCTGCAACTAAGAGCCCGCATGCCGCAACTAAAAGATCCTGCATGCCTCAACTGAAGAGCCCACGTTGAGGCACGCTGCAACAAAGATCCCATGTGCTGCAACTAAGACCTGGCGCAGCCAAATAAATAAATACATTTTTTAACTTATTAAAATTAATTTAAAAAATAAAAACAAGAAAAATCTCAAACAACCTAACTTTACACCTCAAGGAACTAGAAAAAGTACAAATGAAGCCCAAAGCTGGTAGAAGGAAGGAAATAACAAAAATTACAGCAGAAATAAGTGAAATAGAGACTAAAAAGACAATAGAAAATATAAGTGAAGCTAGGAGCTGGTTCTTTGAAAAGAGAAACAAAGTTGACAAACTTTTAGCTAGACTCACCAAGAAAAAAGAGGACTCATGTAAAATCAGAAATGAAAGAGGAAATATTACAGCTGATACCACAGAAATACAAAGGGTCATAAGAGACCACTGTGAACAATCATATGCCAAAAAATTGGACAGCCTAGAAAAAAATGGATAAATTCCTAAAAACATACAACCTACCAAAGACTGAATCATGATGAAATAGAATATCTGAGCAGACCAAATACTAGTAGGACGATTGAATCAGTAATCAAAACCTCCCAACAAACAAAAGTCCAGGATCAGACAGCTTCACTGATGAATTCTACCAAACATTCAAAGAAGAACTAATACCAAGCCTTCTAAATTTTTCCAAGAAACAGGAGAGGAGGGAACTATCCAAACTCATTTTTTGAGGCCAGCATTACCTTGATATCAAAACCATTACAGGCCAATATCCCTGATGAATATAGATGCAAAAATCTTCAACAAAATATTAGCAAACCAAATTCAACAGTACTTTAACGGGATCATATACCATTATCAAGTGGGATTTATTCCAGAGATAGACGGATGGTTTAACATTCACAAATCAGTCAACGTTATACACCACATTATCGTGATTAAAAAAAGCATTTGACAAATTCAGCATCCATTTATGATTAAAAAACTGTTGGGCTTCCTTGGTGGCACAGTGGTTGAGAATCCGCCTGCCAATGCAGGGGAAACGGGTTCAATCCCTGGTCTGGGAAGATCCCACATGCCACGGAGCAACTAAGCCTGCATGCTGCAACTACTGAAGCCCACGCACCTAGAGCCCATGCTCCGCAACAAGAGAAGCCACCACAGTGAGAAGCCTGTGCACCGCAACGAAGAGTAGCCCCTGCTTGCCTCAACTAGAGAAAGCCCACGTGCAGCAACGAAGACCCAACACAGCCAAAAATAAATAAATAAATAAATTTATTTAAAAAAAAAAACTTAAAAAAACTGTCAACAAAGAGGGTGTAGAAGGAATGTACCTTAACATAATAGAGGCCATATGTGACCAGCCCATAGCTAATATCTTAATGGTGAAAAGCTGAAAGCTTTTCCTCTTAAGATCAGGAAGACAAGGATGCCCACTCTTGCCACTTTTATTCAACATAGTATAGGAAGTTCTAGCCAGAAAAGTTAGGCAAGAAAAAGAAATAAAAGGTATTCCAATTGGAAAGGAAGAAGTAAAACTGTCACTATTTGCAGATGATGTGGTATTATATATAGGAAGCCATAAAGCTCTATCGAAAAAACTGTTAAAACTAATAAATTCAGTTAAGTTGCAGGATATAAAACAAATATACAATAAATATAAAACAAATATACAAAAATATGTTGTATTTCTATATAATAATGTACTATCAGGAAGAGAAATTAAGAAAATATCATTTACAATTGCATCAAAAAGGATAAAATACCTAGGAATAAATTTAACCAAGAAGGTGAAAGACCTATGTATCAGAAACTACAAGATGTTAATGAAAGAAATTGAAGAAGAC
Source organism: Eubalaena glacialis (assembly GCF_028564815.1). Lineage (NCBI taxonomy): Eukaryota > Metazoa > Chordata > Mammalia > Artiodactyla > Balaenidae > Eubalaena > Eubalaena glacialis. The sequence goes on along the minus strand of NC_083733.1, from coordinate 18,777,438 downwards.
ACAAATAAATGGAAAGATATTCTATGCTCATGGATTGGAAGAATTAATATTGTGAAAATGTCCATATTACCAAAAGCAATCTACAGATTCAGTGCAATCCCTATCGAAGTTCCAATGGCATTTTTCACAGAAATAAAACAATCCTAAAATTTCTATGGAACTGTTAAAGACCCCAAATAGCCAGAGTAATCTGGAGAAAGAGGAGCAAAGCTGGAGACATCACACTCCCTGATTTCAAACTATATTACAAAGCTATCGTAATTAAATTAGTATGGTATTGGCATCAAAACAGACATATAGATCAATGGAACAGAATAGAGAGCCCAGAAATAAACCTACACGTATATGGTCAATTAATACAAAACAAAGGAGCCAAGAATACACGATGGGGAAAGAACAAGTTTCTTCAATAAGTGGTATTGGGAAAATTAGCCACATGCAAAAGAATGAAAGTGGGCCACTCTCTTAAACCATACACAAAAATTAACTCAAAATGGATTGAAGGCTTGAATGTAAAACCTGAAACCGTAAAACTAGAAAAATACATAGGTGGTAAGCCATGGCATAGGTCTTGACAATGATTTTTTGAGTCTGACACCAAAAGCAAAAGCATCAAAAGCAAAAATAAACAAGAGGGACTACATCAAACTAAAAAGCATCTGCACAACAAAGGAAACCATCAACAAAATGAAAAGGCAACCTACTGAATGAGAGAAAATATTTACAAATAATATATCTGATAAGGGGCTACTATCCAAAGCATATAAAGAGCTCATATAGCTCAATAGCAAAAAATCAAACAATCCCAATTAAGAAATGGGCAGAAGATCCCAATAGACATTTTTTTCCAAAGAAGATCACAGATGGCCAACAGATATGAAAAGACGCTCTACATTGTTAATCATCAGTGAAATGCAAGTCAAAACCATAGAGAGATACCACCTCCCACCTCTTAGAATGGCTATTATTAAAAAGACTAGAAAAAAACAAGTGTTGTCAAGGATGTGGAGAAAAGGGAATCGTTGCATACTGTTTGTGGGAATGTAAACTGGTGCAATCACTACAAAAAATATTTTGGAGGTTCCTCAAAAAATTAAAAGTAGAACTACCATATGATCTAGTGGTACACTTCTGAGTATTTATCTGAAAAAAACAGAAACACTTAACTTGAAAAAACATATACACCCCTGTGTTCATTGCAGCAGTATTTACAGTGCCAAGACTAGGTTAAGGACCCTGACCTCTGTGCTCTTAGTACATCCAGAATGCTCCTTTATTAGCTATTGTAACCACCACATTTCATTATAATGAACTGTTTATATTTGCCTTTCATCCACAAACTGAAGGCAGGGTATCCTATCTCCATTATCTCAGCAACCCAAAGTGCTTGGCATGTTGGGACCCAGCAGATGATTGCTGAACTGAGCTGTAGTTCTGAGTAGGCATAACATTTGTCTGTAGTATTTCTTGTGCACAAGGGTAGCTCTTAGCTATATTGGACTGGAAAGTGATAGTCACAATCTAGACGGCATTTCATTGAGTCTTCTGATATTTTCACAGACCAGATGAAGTCATGCTAACTGTGAAGATACTTGTATGGGTTAGTCACTGGGTAAATGCCCATGACATAAAAATAATGCTGGAGTGAGAGCTCTAGTAGCAGGTGGGGCTTTCCCCAGGTAAATAATTCACTTGGGATGAAGAGACAGAAAATGTGCTGGCCAGATCTTTAGGTGACACAGATCTGGAAAGCCTAGGAAATAGTTCATAAGACCATCAGTATCTAAGAAGATCTTGACAAGCCAAGCAATCTTAGAAAATGAAGTCTAGTAGGGGGAAATTAACATAACAAGGGTTGGGGGTTAAAAAAAAAAGCCAGCTGCATAAGTACAGTGTGGGAGCTTGAGCTTGGCAGTAGGAAATGTGGCAGACAGAGGGACACTGCTGGCCACACACTAAGTGTATGAGTCAGCATGGTGTAGCTGCCCCAGAAAACTTATTAACAGAGACACAGCATCTCCACATAATTTGGCAAGAGCCTCAGTCACACTCTATCATTCTGGATCATTTCTCACCTGGTCTACTCAGTCCTGAGCCTGGTGCATTTGGAGGGAGATGGTCACACTGGAGGAGAATTCAAAGAAGAGTGACCAGGAAGGCTAAAATATTGTTTAAGGGATAAATGCAGAACTGGGGGTGCTAGCCAGCAGAAAAAGAGACACAGGCAAACAGAGCTTCTTTTAAACATCTGAAGTATTGTCTCACAGAGATGCTCAAGATTTTTGGGCGGTGGCTACAAGGAATAGTGTTTAGACCAGAGGTTGGATACTAGAAGGAGACAGATGTCGTCTATCATGAAGATAGATGCAATTTTTTAGCAACAGTTACTATCCAAAGATGAAATGGATTACTTGGTTAGGGATTGAGTTTCCCATTACTTAAGGCATACAAGCAGAAGTTGACCACCACTTGGTAGAGGTGTTTTCAGAAGATTTTCAAACATCACTTAGTAGAATAAACTCTCTGGGCCCTGCAAACTTGGGCAGCCCAAGATCTTTCTCCACATTTTTTCCCCGTGGGTACACATTTTATTTTCATAATGGAAGTCAGCGAGATAAAGATTCCTTTTGCCAATAAATTTGTGATACTAAATACATTAGATTTTGTATGCTTTTTGACTTGAATTCCTTTTAACTCTAAATTGTTTCCGTCAATAGATGGGCGACCTCAGTGGGAAGTAGAAGGGAAAATAATCAAAGAAAAATGTCAAGGGGTAAGAAGTTTACTTCTTTAGAAATATATAAGAAACTTAATGAGAAAATTGGATAATGCTGCTTTATGGTATAGATGAGGAGTCTTATCTGTTGAGTAATGGAAAAGTAAATTAGAATTTTTAGAAGTTTGGACGTGAGATAGATACTTTCCTGGTACTAAAATTAAAGTTTAAGAAAGATAAACAGTTGGTGTCTTTCTTCCCCTTTTTTGTGTATAGGAAAGGAGAAATTAGAAATGAAAGATTATTAGAAGGTTCTTACTGAAGTTATTGATTTATTTCTCTGAATTCAGTGAAGAGATCAAACAAATTCAGTGAAGAACTTATACAGTGGGCAAAAAATAGGAGGAGGACAAGCCCGCGGGGGTTTGTGTATTTAATACACTATTTCCAACTCCTTCACATTAAGCCTTCCAGGAATCAGCACTGAAAGTTGTGGTCCCTTCATCCTGGTTGGAATGGAGACAGAATTTTTTCTGGGATAGACAGTACCACTTCCTACAGTGCTCTCCAAAGACCTAGAGAAGTTAGATTAAGGATTGCAGTTGAGGACTTCCCTGGTGGTCCAGTGGTTAAGACTCTACGCTGCCAATGCAGGGGGAGCGGGTTCAGTCCCTGGTTGGGGAACTGAGATCCCCACACGCTGTGCGGTGCGGCCGAAAGATTAAAAATAAAAAAAAAAGGATTGCACTTGATTTGGGGCTAAAAGTTTTCACCCTGCATATGTAAAATTATTCTTAATATAGATGCAGATTTTGTGTATTGCCAGTTTAGAACATTTTGAATATAAAATTTAAGATAAGGGAGTTCCCTGGTGGTCTAGTGGTTAGGATTCGGTGCTTTCCCTGCCATGGACCAGGCTCAATCCCTGGTCGGGGAACTGAGATATCCTGCAAGCTGCGCAGTGAGGCCCAAAAAAAAAAAAAAAAAAATTTAAGATAAGAAATCTAAACTGTAACACAGCTTGGGAACTATTAAACTTGATTAAAAATTAGAACAGACTTCCACTTAAGGTGTATAGTAATATGTAATATTTATTAGAGCAAAATATCTGGCTATATAGTATGTAAGACTTTTGATTTCTGCTACAACTAGAAACCCAAGTGGGTGAGTGAAAAGCAGTTTCTCCTTTAATGGTTTACTTGAAAGAGCTTTTCTCTGTTAAGACTGAAGTATCCATAGAGTAAATCTCCAGATGACTTATATACCAGTTTACTCGCATAATGAGCCTGAATAGTTAAGACTCATGAGGCGTGTTAAGTTTAGCAGGTGCATTTCATTTTTAGTTCTGAGTATAACACAATCTTGCTTTCCATGCTCCTTAGGCTCACATTGTCCTTGAAGTTCCTCCATATCATAACCCAGCAGTTACAGCTGCAGTGCAGGTGCACTTTTATCTTTGCAATGGCAAGAGGAAAAAAAGCCAGTCTCAACGTTTTACTTACACACCAGGTACGAGGAGTTGTTGTGATGGTTTACTATAGAGCTTTCTTTCATAATGAATAAAAAGTTATTCAATGAATCCTGTATTAGAGTGTTTAAAGGTAAGGTCCTTATAATCAATAAAAATCCCAACGCATGCTTAATCTGTAAAGTTTGTATTGACTTTAAATATTAGATCTGATAGCAATTGTTATTTTGTAGTCACTTATTATAAGGAAATTAAAAGATTGTATCAATAGATTTGAAGTCTGTTTTTCAGGAGTTACCAAAAATCACCAGCACTGTTGGAATAGTAGGTGTTTGTGAATATGTGTGAACTTTCCTTGTGCCCTTAGCACTGCAGAAAGGCAGTGTACCTGTTTCATAGTGTCTTCATCTCAACCATTCCCAATCAAAATGGAAAATCTCTCATTAAATTTTCATTTGGCAAGCAGCAACTGTAGCATATATTGGCTTTGGGGGAATATAACATTGATGGCAGAATTCCTGATTTTATAGAGACACCATAACAAAGGATGCTTTCACACCTCTTTCTACAGCAGTTCAAGTGCTGTAATTTTCCAGATCTGGATTGTGACACATGAATATTATATGCAGTAATTCATGCTGATGTTTACATACTTAGAGAACAGACATTTATAGAGGTCTTCTCTGTGTTAGGTACTGCATTTGTCACCAGAACATATAATGATAAAAAAATCATAGTGAACCTTATTCTTCAAAACTTGTTGTAAAAACTTTTAAATGGTTTATAGTAAATGAAAAGAACAAACACATGAATTTGAGAGGGTATTGGTTGTTAGTCATTCATTTGTCATCATATTCTTTAAAGCCTGGCTGTATTTCATTTAGAGCCTCTGAAGGCCACTTATATTCCAGAATCTGAAAATTATTATTACTTGATCGTGTTAATACATTACTTGGTAATAAAATATTTCAGATAATTTTCAAATAGAATACAAACCTTTGAAAACAAAAGATTTTGATTAGCCATTTCATTTACTCATTAATTCAATAAGTATTTAAGGGTGCACACTAGTTGGGTAAAACCTCTCTTAGCTTCTCTCATGGAGCTTATAATCTAGTGGAACAAATAGAAGCTAATAAACCTCTAAATAAATAAATTACTTACAAATTTGTATTTAGAAACAGAGATAAGGAATGTTAAGGAAAGGGAAACAGTGCTGTGGGTGAAAATAACAGAGGGACCCTTGTCTAGGCTAATTGGTTGTGAAAAGACTTCTATGAGGAGTTGAGAACTGGAAAATAATAGTAATAGTTTATAATTATGTAACATTTACTATGTTTTAGTACTGTTCTAAGAGCTTTCTGTATTCATTTAATCCTCTTAATAAACCTATGGGATAGGTTATTGTCTTATTTTACAAATGAGGAGACTGAGTGGCTAAGTAATGTACCCAAGGTCTCACAGCATAAGTCCTAGAGCCAAACATCATACATAGGCAGTCTGGTTCCAGAGTCTGGGCTCATAACGTATCCTAGACTACATCTGTTTGTTCATTTATTTAGTAAACATATAGAGCATTTAGTGTGTGCTGGGTGCTATTCTCAGCAGTTTATACATAATAACTCATTTATCCTCCCATAACCCTATAAGGTAGGTAGTGTCGCCCTTCCCATTTGGCAAGTGAGTGAACTGAGATCACACAGCTAATAAAGGCAGAGGTGAGATTTTAATCCAGGCAGTATGACTGTACAATCTATACTGTTAATTACTGTTAGATAAAGTGTGGGAGAACATTCCACATAAAGGCAGTAGCATATGCAAAGGCCTTATGGTTGGTTGGATCATAGAGTATTAAAAGAGTTGTAAGAAGTGAGTTTTAATAGGGAGGTGATGTGATCAGATTTGTAATTCAAAAATAATTTTTCCCATGTTTCTTCTGTCACTTTATAAGATGTCATTGACCAGTTTTAGTCTTTTCTCAACTTACTAACTGTGGAGGGTGAGATTTATATGGGAGAGGCCCAAGAAGGTTAAAAAGGTGATTCAGACAGCTAGAGTATTTTGAGTATACAGAGGAGAGAGCATCAGTGATGATAAAGAATATCAGGTTTCTGGGAAGGATGGAAGAGGATAGGATTTAAAATATGCAAGTTGGAATGGACCTTAAATGGGAGAAGGAACAGGAGGGAAGGTAAAGGAGATGAACAAGATGGTTATACATTAGGAAGGTTTACAGATTTAGTAATGGAGAGTTTAGGGAGTTTCCATATGATAGCTTCAATTTTGTTTCTGTAAAGAATGACATGAAGTCTCCTATTGTGAGCAGAGAGAGGGGAATGTCGGTGATTTGGCAGTTTAACAGTGTGGAGAAGTTTGAAAAAGTTGTTGTAAAGAGGGAAAAATAAGTTACCACAGAAATGTAATAGGATTCTAGGCATGATCAAAGGGCACCTTTGATGTTGATATTGGTTAATTTATGGATACTAATTAGCTCTGCTGTGTAACTTTCTTAAGCAGCACTCAGATTCTTCAGGGCAGGTGGTAAAATATGGATAGTAGAACTCTTCCAGGGTGAGAGTTACTAAAGACAACAGGGTCCAAGAATGTTAGCAAATTCTTTTGAGATGAGGAACTATAGAATCTAACCTGAATAAGAAGGGAGAGAGCTTCTAGAATTGGGGTAAAAAGACAATAGGGTCAGCATGTTAGAGGTGTTGATTACTACCATCATAGTGGTGGTAATAGGCAAACAGAAAGGAGCAAATATAATGCCTTTACATTATCAGCTCTTGAATTGAGAGGACAATATAAAGGCAGAGTCCTAGAGGGCATTACATGTAAGAATGGAAATCAGTGGGGCTCCAGAGTGCAGGGAGATATTGTATTGGCCTGGAGCTGTCATAACTGGCTTTATGGTTGACAGAATACAAATCAGGTGGCACACACTAACGAAGGAAGAGTGGACACACAGGAGTGTTTGGACAGTCCTTATTCTGGTTGATTACTGCCTTTTGTCTGTAACATTTGGCTTTTTTCACTTTTTTTCTAAAATGAAATTTTGAATAAAGTTTTTACAAAGGCAAATACATAACTGTGAATTTTTTTAAAAGACAAGTTGAAAAAAATTTTTTAAAACACCCATATTCTCTTCCACTCTGTCATTCTCTCCTTTTAGATCCTTTTGATCCATATATAGATACATCCTTTTAAAAATAGAAATGGGACCATGCTATATTATATATACTAATTTTGTAACCTGAACATTTTTATTTTTCCTTATCAGCAGATAGAGTTTAACAGAATTTTGATAGCTTTTTAGTATTCTACTGTATGACCCTTTGTTATTTTAGAATTATTGTGTTTGTCTTTTTAATTTTATGAATTCTTTATATTAGAGATTTTAACCATTTGTTTATGTTGGGGCAATAATTCCTTTTTAAATTTTATAAAAATTTTAGGTATTCATAAGTTGCATTTTTTTTTTTTAATTTATTCATTTATTTATTTATTTGCTGCATTGGGTCTTCGTTGCTGCGCGCGGGCTTCTCACTGCGGTGGCTTCTCTTGTTGCGGAGCACAGGCTCTAGGTGCATGGGCTTCAGTAGTCGTCGCACGTGGGCTCAGTAGTTGTGGCTCATGGACTCTAGAGCACAGGCTCAGTAGTTATGGTGCATGGGCTTAGTTGCTCCGCAGCATGTGGGATCTTCCCGGACCAGGGCTCAAACCCATGTCTCCTGCATTGGCAGGCAGATTCTTAACCAGTGCGCCACCAGGGAAGCCCAAGTTGCATGTTTTTTATTAAAGGATTTGTTAATTTGTTTCCTTTTTGGCAACCCCCTAGCAATAGGGATCTGACCAATATCAATATCCAATGGAGGAATAATCATTAGCTGCAAGTGGCTGATTTTAAAAAAATTTTTTTTAAGTTAGGGATTGTGTTTAGTATTATTTGTCCCACAATCCATTTACTTTGTAGAATGAAGACAGTTAGCAGCATATGTGTATGATTCACAAACTACCCTTACCGCAGATGGTAATAGAGCACACAGTCCTTCCTTAGTGGTGCTGCCTGAACTTCTGCCCAGCTTCTGGCTTCAGAACTTCCAATGTGGGAGACTCTACCCCCACCCTAGAGGAAATGTGTCTCCCTCTGAAGCCCAGCAGAAGTTATTTGTACTTGGGGGTACCATCTGAGCTCTGGTTTTTGGAATCATGGGGATTTTTCAGAGCAGCATTAGAGCCAAACTCTCATGTATAATATTTTGCCTGTGGAAGGGTATATTCTGTGTTCCAAATAGTTGAATGGACAGACTGACTTTTGTATTGTGGTTGTTTAGATTGGGAGAAAAAGCCTGCCTTACAGTCAGGAGATCAGATCTCAGCTCTGCCACAGACTGTACCTACTGATTAACCTCTATTAAATGAGGATATAATACTAAAGCGGTGGTTTTCAAATTGCTTAGGTTGTTTATTCTTCAAATAAAATCTTACGCAAAAAGCCAGTGTATGAAAAAGGATGAAAGCTAGCTTGGGTGCTGTCTTTGCACTGGAAAAGGAAATCCAGAGCTCTTTCTCTTTACATCCTGTTCTTCTACATCCACCACTTGAAGAAGAGTGCGAGGCTTCTCATGGTTTGAAAACCACTAGACCAGTTGATTTTTCTTTTTCTGGATGCCTCTGTTCATCAACATTCTAAGTTTGAGAATTAGCATGTATAATACAAAAGGTAGAGTTATTCTGTTTCTAAAACTCATCTCGTTGTAGATATTATAAGATCTGTTTAACTGTATTTCCCTCCAAACAAGAATAAATTACCGTAGACCAGCAGTGAGGACTTCTTATGGTTTGGTCAGGTTGGAGTCTGAATCTCTTATAGACAAAAAGAGTGATACTTGATTTGGCAGAGTGGAAATGCACTCGATTTAGTAGAGCAGAATTCTCAATCTGGGTACCCAGATGTCAGTCAGGAACATAGAAATAAGGATTGGATCATGCAAAAAAGATGGATGTTATGCTGTAGTTTTCAGTCCCTCTGTCTCCTTTTTAGTGCATGATAACCAACCACTTATGTAACCAAGGGCCCTACCTGTTCCATTCAGGATTAAGGGATGAGAGTAGGCTTTCTTTGGATATTCTCCTTCCTTATGTAGAAATATGACTCTGGATATAGGATTCACTGTAGCTTTCCTGAGACCAGAGTAGGAGCTGAAGCAGAAGACAAAAAAATCTAGTAGTCCAAGGACAAAGTTCTAGTTCTGCCAAAGTCAGAAGAAAAGTAAGTGCATCAAGACATTAGGGGGAAAAAAAAAGAGAAGAAAAAGAAAAAGACATTAGAGAGGTCAGGAGCCAATAGACACGGTGAACCATACTTGAAATACCTGAGCAAGAATCAGAAACTGGATGGAGGTCTGGGTCAAGAACATGAGCATTGTGGCAGAAGCAAGAAGATTGGTGATATACCTTTCTCTCGGTCCTTAGGGTTGTTGTCTCATTGTTAGAGGTGGGCTCACCTGTTGCCAGATTTAGAGGCTAAAGCAGGTGAATAATGAACCCATCCTGTTCTTCTAGGAAGCCAGAGCAAAGTGCAGAACTCAAATGCACCCCAAACAAGCGCTCCATTAATTACCTCTTCTACAGTAAAATATACTATCAGGGCTATCTTAATTCTTACCTTCATTTTCTCAGATTGAGACCATGCTTATGTGAAGAGACTTGTACTTGGCAAAGGTTTGATAAATGGACAGATGAGATTTGACCTTGCTTTGGGTCTCGTTATTTTCCTTTGACATAAAATGGAGTTTCTTATATTTTGTGAAGATCATGAAAGTTTTAATTATGTTAATTCTTAGTACAAACTTGGAAGGAACAATGAGATGTGAATTTAGGAAAATTATTTTTAAATGTATTATAGCACTTCAATAGGAGGCTAAAGTAGATAATTTTTAGAAAAATGGACTGAAGTGCTTGCCAAGAGAAACAATGACATCAGTTGTTTTGACACACAATAAATTAACTGACGGTTCTTTTCTGTTTTGATATGCATATTAAATAAAATAAGCAAAATGCATTGATTCCTACTTTAAGCAGTCCTTTCATCAAGTAGACTCATCCTAAATCATGGATCTGCTACTTTTCTAATGTCATAAAGGATGATGATTGGTATTTGTAACCTCTGCTTGCTTGGTGGAATGGTGAAGTAGAATTTCCGTTGGTAATACAGTATACTGCAGTGAATAAAAGCATGGACTTTGGAGGTAGAAAAACCTGTGTTCAAGTCCTTATGATACCACTTAGCTGCTGTGAGATCGTAGTGTCTTTAATCTCCTCTTCAGTATACTCATCTATAAGGCAGGGATAATAATAATCCCTACCTCATAATGATCTTGGGGTTTTTAAAAAATTATTTATTTTTAAATAAGTAATATATATACATGGTGGAAAACATTCAAAAGGCCCCAAAACTTAGACAGTAAAAAGTAAATCTTCCTCATGCTCCTATCCCCTATTCACCTAGTTTCCCTTCCCAGCAATAAACCCAACAGTTATCAGTTTCCTGTGCATCTTTCCAGAGATATCCACACATATATAAGCAAAAACGTGTGTACACGTGTATATGCGTATGTATATATACACACACAATATTTTACGTGAACTGTGACATATACACATGTTCTGCAATTGACTTTTTTTTTACTTAACAACGTGTCTTAGAGATCTTTCCAACATCATTTCATAGAGGTCTATGCAGTATTGGTTTTTTTCTTTTTTTTAACTTGAATACTTTTGAAGCAAGAACCACTCCGTGTTGTCTTCTATTTACTGGTTTCACATATTTTATATTATCTGCCTTTCCTGAAGGCATTTGAGTTTTCAACCCCTGGCTTGTGTGTGCACTACAGTTGTGTAGCCTAGAATGAAGGCCTTTCATAATTATTTTATGTATTATGTAATAACATTTGCATTAATCACTTTCTTTTCAGTTTTGATGAAGCAAGAACACAGAGAAGAGATTGATTTGTCTTCAGTTCCATCATTGCCTCATCCTGTCCAGACCCAGAGGCCTTCTTCAGATACAGGACACCTACATGACAGTGTACTGTCTGCACAGAGAAGCTTGGTTTGTCCCATCCAGCTAACATATGCATCCATGGTAACCTCAGCCCATCTGCCACAGTTGCAGTGTAGGGATGAGAGTGCTGGTAAAGAACAGCATATGATACCTTCTTCAGTTGTGCACCAGCCTTTTCAAGTCACACCAACACCTCCTGTAGGGTCTTCCTATCAGCCTATGCAAACTAATGTCGTATTCAATGGACCAACTTGTCTTCCTGTTAATGCTGCCTCTAGTCAAGAATTTGATCCAGTTTTGTTTCAGCAGGATGCAGCTCTTCCTAATTTAATAAATCTTGGCTGTCAGCCACCATCATCCATACCTTTTCATTCTTCAAATTCAGGCTCAACAGGACATCTCTTAGCCCACACACCTCATTCTGTGCAGACCTTGCCTCATCTGCCGTCAATGGGATACTGTTGTTCAAACACAGGACAAAGATCTCTTTCTTCTCCAGTGGCCGATCAGGTCACAGGTCAGCCTTCCCCTCAATTACAACCCATTACGTATGGTCCTTCACATTCAGGGACTGCTACAACAGCTTCCCAAGCAGCCTCTCATCCCTTGGCCAGTTCACCACTTTCTGGGCCACCATCTCCTCAGCTACAGCCTATGCCTTACCAGTCTCCTAGCTCAGGAACTGCCTCATCACAGTCTCTAGCCACCAGAATGCATTCTGGACAGCACTCAACTCAAGCACAAAGTACAGGCCAGGGAGGTCTTTCTGCACCTTCATCCTTATTATGTCACAGTTTGTGCAATCCAGCTTCATTTCCACCTGATGAGGCAACTGTGAACATTAAACCTGAACCTGAAGAGCAGGAACCTAACTTTTCTACAATTGGTCTTCAGGACATCACTTTAGATGATGGTAAGTTCATCTTTATGCTTTGAAGCAGTGAAGATCCAGGAACTTCCTTCCCTTAAGAGTCATGAGAAAGTTACCATGGATTGTTTATTGGCATATGGTTGGGCTTTTTAATAAGTTGTTTTTACTAGAAATATGTTGATATATGACTCTGAAGATAGACATGAACATATATGCTTTAAAGTCTATTTTACCACTTATATCTGTTGCGAAGGGTGAGACCTTGAGTAATAACCTACCACCTATTTGTGATGGAAATGAAGATGTGAGCTTTTATTGAGCATTTTTCCTTTCAGAACATACGGTGAGGTCACAGTGTCTAGAGAATGGAATTCAGAAGTGTTAATTCACTAAACATTGCAGAATGCCATCTCTTTGCAAGGCACAGAGTTAAATGCTAGGAATACTAGGAAGGTATGAGGATAGAGTTCTTGTCCTTGAGGAGACTCACACAAGTAAAGAACCTGCTTCTCTGTGGCCCTGCCAGCTTGCTGAGTCAGATAGTGGTGATAGTACAAGACCAGACTGGTTTGCTGCTGCTGGTACAGCTGTTGGCACCATGATAAAAAGAAGCTATTTATGTAAATGTAGCAAGTTGTTATGTAGACCTCTGTTTTTATGAAATCATAAATTGGACAGCAAACTCTGGAAATTAATTATTTTAATAATTGAAAATTCCCCCAAGGTAGGATTTTCAGGTAATAATTTTAGTTTATTCTTGGCTTTGTCATTTATATGGTAGTGAAATTTTGTCTAAATAGGAATTCAGTGAAAGCTACCTGTAAGTGTTGTACAATATGAAAAATTTGAAACATGGATATAGAATTTTAATTCTCTCTCTGATTCTGTATTAATCTGTAGAAAAGTAACTCTAGATCAGCCATCTCCTTTATACATCTGGAGAGGCTATTTACTACTTAGTTGCAAAGCTGGTTTTAAATTCCAAATTCCAAACATAAGGGAAAAGGAAGGTAAATAAAATGATAAAATGTGGGAGCCCCCACCCTACCCCCGACCTGGCACCAGGGCTTTACTGTCAGATCAGTATATGAGGATACAATGATGCAGTAGGTCTTAGTCACTTACAACCAAGATATAAAAGAAGCACATTGGGAGATCAGCAAAGAGATGTGAAAGATTCTATAAGAAGGATTCAGAGAGGCTTCCTTGAGGAGATGACTTTTAAGCCAGTCTTGGAGGATGAGTATATTTTTCAGTAAATAAAGATCAATCGCTTCTTATCCTTTTGGCTAAGAACAAGTATAGTATCAGTAAATGAGAATCAAAGGGAAAACCAGACAACAGAAGCAGAAACATAGAGCTATGTCTGGGAAAGCATGATTTTCTGTGGCTGGAGGGCAGATGGCATAGTAGAGGATGGCTTTCAAAGCCACAAGGGGATACGCCAGGTCATTTGTGTATAAACAGAAGGTATAGCTGTAAACCAGCAAAACCTACAATTTGCATAGCATTGTTATCTAATTGAACTCTTACTAATCCTCTAGATAGCTATATTTAGAGAATCAGACTTTCTGAAGGTCACATAACTGGTAAGTAGCAGAGCTGAGACTGGAGGCAGGTCTTTTCAGTCTAGTCTTTTTCTTGCAGTACTACAGCTGCCCCCCAGCAACAGCAGGCCATGGTGGTTAGAATGCAGCGCTAAAGGGGATCCCCCAAGCTTTTTTTAATTCCTAGAGAATAGTGGAACATTCTCTAGGAATGCATGTGCAGAATTTCACTGCATGAATATATGTTCACAACAGCATCTGATCTGTCACACTTGTATTGCTTTCAAGGTTTGTGTTTAGAATTTTAATCCCTGAAACAAAGGGTGAGACCTGGAGTGTGATAACCTACCACTTCAGTGAAGCCACTGAAAACACAAGATTTATTAAGCAGGTCTCATAGCTGCTGGGTATTCCAGCTCGTTTTCTTTCCAAATGAAGACTGTTTTTCTAAAAAGAGACCAAAGCTGGACCCTGCTCTTTCTAATTTACCACAGATTGAGTGATTTTTGGGGGGACAGCAAATTGGAACTTTTAGAAACGCTTTATGGAATTTTTATTTCATCTTTTGAATATGTGAAGATTCTTTTGAATATGTGAAGATGTGTTGCAGAAACAGAGAATCTGGAAAAATGAGGTCTATGAGGGCAAGTATAAAAGCAATTTCATTTTTGTTCCATTCACAATTAAGCAAAGTTCCCCACAGAGGACAAGGACTGGCTAATGAATTCCCTTATTGCCACCTGTCAGGAGACTTGATAGAAGCTGAGTGATGGGACTTCCCTGGTGGTCCAGTGGTTAAGACTCTGCGCTTCCAATGCAGGGGGCGTGGATTCAATCCCTGGTCGGGGAACTAGGATCCTGCATGCTGTGCGGTGCAGCCACAAAAAAGCTTAAAAAAAAAAAAGAAGCTCAGTGGTGCTAGCAGTAATTAAAGAGGGGGTGGGAGAACTAAAATACACTCCTGGGCACCTCCAATTATTGGATGTATAATTTTTGCAATTTACATTTTGATGCTATCAAATATCAAATGAATTTTTGATGTTTGCCAACTGACTCATTGATTATGTTATTTGGATTTGCCTTTTTTTTTGGATTTGCCTTTGAAGGTAAACTAGAGGCTTAGAAAATCCTACAGTTCTGCAGAGTTTTAATATAAATTCATTAAAAAAACAATAATAACATATTTCATAGGCCTTGAACTCCTTAGTACTTGGAACTCTGTAGTACTTGAATGGCCCCTTTCTGGTAAGCTTTAAAAGTAAGCCATAAAACATGCCAAAAAGGATTAGAAGTACTTAAAGCGAACTTTGCAGTTAGCTTGAGCTCAAGTTTTATTTTAACTTTTCTATATTGTGCTAAGCATTAAGTACAAAGTAATTTCCACTCCACAACTAGAGGACACAAGTAATTTCTTTAAATTTGTGTTATACTAGTTAAATATACTTATCATCTAATCCTAATAACTTTCATTAATCCTATTTGTTTTATATTTATTTACCCCTTTCTTTTTTATCAAATTAAAGATTAAAACAAATAAAATATCCTTTTTATTTTTGAAATTTTTAAGATGGAGTCTGTCAAGAATCATTCAGGTATTACTTGACTGTTACTTTTAGAAATACAGACATAGGGCTTCCCTGGTGGCGCAGTGGTTGAGAATCTGCCTGCCAATGCAGGGGACACGGGTTCGAGCCCTGGTCTGGGAAGATCCCACATGCCGCGGAGCGACTAGGCCCGTAAGCCACAGTTGCTGAGCCTGCGCGTCTGGAGCCTGTGCTCCGCAACAAGAGAGGCCGCGATAGTGAGAGGCCCGCGCACCGCGATGAAGAGTGGCCCCACTTGCCGCAACTAGAGAAAGCCCTCGCAGAGAAACAAAGACCCAACACAGCCATAAATAAATAAATAAATAAATAAATAAATAAAAAAGAAATACGGACATTAACACCTTAATTTTTTATTATAAATTCAGTGACATTTAATAGAGAAGATATTAGTGCACCTCAGCTCAGAAATTCAAGACTTGTAGAACTAAAAATACTCTAATACGGCTCCCCCATTTTATAGATAAAGAATCTGAGTTTTATAGAGCTTAAGGTATTCATCCAGGGTAACACTGATTTAATAGCAGAGTAAAGACTAAAACCCAAGTCTCCTGGTTCCTAGTTCAGTACTCTAAGAGTTTTTTCAGTATCTGCAATCATGTTTTTCATCAGTCTGTGGTTTGAGACTGTGGATGTAGAGCAAGCAGAATAGATGAAAGAAAATGCTGTTTTCTCAGCAGAGCCTTGGTTTGTGAGAGGGGCCAGGGCAATCTTAAAATTCTAGATTCTCAGTATAGATGAAGTTTTAAAGGCTCTCTACTCCATCCTCGTCTTTCACACTGGAATTCATACTCTGGTATCCCTAGTGATATTATATTCCTGTTGGTCTCTTCATCTCCAGATTCTTTGGAACATCTCAGGGCCTTTTAAGTTCCAGCTGCCCTTGTTTTATGTGGGCTCTGGTGCCTCTGGAATCATGCAGAACAAATCTAATCATTGTTCTGTAATAATCCTTCACATGTGTGAAATCTTGATCTCTTTCCCAAGTCTTAAAAACACTCCAGCAATTTCATCCTTCCCTCAGCCTCACTAACATGGTAGTTCCCTTCTGCTTGAACCCTGGTGTTTAGTTCCTTTTCGTAGTGCATATCCAGAAGGGAACACTCTAGCCAGCTCAAAGTGGATTGGGACCGTCACCTTCCTTGTTCAGAAGACTTTATTTATCAGTTTGGTGTTAGGTCAGGGGATTTTTCTTAGCTTCATCTTGCTGTTAATTTAGTGAGTCATAAGTACTAGTCATTAGTCATAACTAAATCACATTCATTCTGTATCCCCACCCCCCACCCCTCCACCATGGATTTTTACATATGTTTTTGGAACCCACGACTAAACTTTGCAGTTATCCTTGTTCAGTTTCATTGAGGTGATTTTGACCCCTCATGTCAATCTTCCAAACTCAGGAGAGTCCCAGAAGCGTTTCTCGTTTTCAGAGTAATGTGGCTCCCTCCTCGGGGGGATTACTCCTTGGGGTAGTAGCAGCAACAGAATACTGACCTTTACCAATTGATGTTCTCTTTCAAGCAGTCCCCTTGGAAGGCTGTAATATATACTTACTCAACCAATTAGAGTATTGTTCAAAATTCTTTTGCTACTTTCATTTTTCTTTGCTACCTAAGTGTACCATTGCCCCTGCTTGGAAAGCATGTGCTACTCTGTAAAATTATCAGTGAGTTTTTACTCAGATGGTAAAGTTTGTGTGCCTGGAGCTGTAATTTTTCCTAAACACTTCTGTGCATTATAGTGTGTATGTCCCAGATTTGGACCAAGTGATATACATTAAAACAGTACAAAAATATAGAAATTGTCACAGCTGTGTTTTAAGCATTTTAATTAAGATTATAGTATTGTTAAACTAGACTGTCTTAGACTTTTAAATACAGGCCCATTTAATTTGTGATTGAGCTGAATCCAGTAAGAACTTTCCATTAGAGTCCCTCAATTCCCTCTTGTCCTCCTTTGTTCACAAACTAACAGAGCCATAGCTACAGCTCTTCAGCAGAGAAGAGGGTACATGTTAAATATAGCCTGACCTGCTGCTGTGGTGAAAACTGACACTGCCACTTGCAGGCTCTGTGCAGTAACATGCTGATCCTGAATGTAGGGCAATTGCTAATTTGACTGTAAACAGGGACTCTAGATGTGACCTCTGCTGCTGCAGTTCTATATAGGTGACAAGCAGATGAACCTGCTTTCCAGTTGCAAGGAAATGATAAATACAAGATTCAGGTGATTAACTTGGATGGGGAAATCAGGAGACTGGTATGGAGGAGCAGAATGGTAAATATTATTGTCAGTGTGCTAGCCCACCTGTTGGATACTCGTTTACTGGTGTTTATTGTATTTAAATAAATAAAACAAAAGAAAGCCATGCATAGCCAATGATGAGAATGGGTCCCAAATGAGGTGTTGAATCACTTAGGGGCTCAGTAGTGGAGGGAGGTAGATAATACTGAACTTTCTCTTTTAACTAGGACTCTGGGTAACTCATGAATACTCTTCTGGGAGGCATACATGTACCATCCAGCCTCAAACATACTTATGATGGATAATTCCAGAGGCAAAAAGTCCCACAAATAATACCCATGTAGGCTTTGGATCATGGCTTATGCAGAACGGATCATGATGGGGATTCAGGACCTTAGACACAACCACTCTTGGACATATAATAAGAAAATTTAATTTTTAGACCCAGTGAAGCAAGGGCAAGCATTTGAGAAGACCTTTTATTTCTCATATCAGGTGTGTCTGTGTTATCTCACATGGCACAAATTAGTTATATTGCATATGAACAAAATTTTTTCCTTGAATCAACTTGACACTAAAATTTATACATAAACTGGGAAAAATCCAAGAGAGGTTACCAGTAAATAGCCAGCATATCACAGCATATCAGAAGTCTTCAAAATAAATTCACTTCAAAAAGTGTATTTAAAAATAATTAATGAATTAATTTTCTGTCTCACATGTATTGCATATATATTTTGCCAGTTCGTTTGTTTACCAGTTTTTAAAATAGTGTTTTGATCTATAGAAATGTAAAATATTTAGGTGGTCCAACCTAATATATCTTTTCTTTTTGATTTCTGTTTGTTTGTTTGTTTGTTTTTATTTTTGGCTGCGTTGGGTCTTCATTGCTGTGCGAGGGCTTTTCTCTAGTTGCGGTGAGCGGGGGCTACTCTTCATTGTGGTGCGCGGGCTTCTCATTGTGGTGGCTTCTCATTGTGGAGCACGGGCTGTAGGCAAACGGGCTTCAGTAGTTGTGGCACATGGGCTCAGTAGTTGTGGCTCACGGGCTCTAGAGCGCAGGCGCAGTAGTTGTGGCGCACGGGCTTAGTTGCTCCACAGCATTTCTTTTTGATTTGTGCTTTGGGAATCTTGTTTAGAAAGGCTTATCTCACCCCAGTGTTATACAAAGTTCCCACTTATATTTTCCTCTAGGACTTGAATGATCTTACTGTTAATATTTAAATTTTTTATTTAACCTAGACTTTATTGGAGTATAAGACACTGAGTTGTAAGATATTGAGGGTGGGATCTAAATTTAGTTTTTAAATACTTCGCTGATTGCCCCAACACTACTTATAGTATGTATTTCATTGATTCTATTGGGCACTTTTTATTTCAAACATGTTAACATCTCTGAAACCTGGATGTATCTGTGATAAATAAATGTTTTACATTCTAAAAATAATAATAGTGAATTATGGTTACTGTTTCTTGATAATAAAACTTTTTTTTTTGAACACTGTGGTAGGCACTTTGCTAGTAGCTCATTAGTTCTTCCCAACAATCTGTAAAAAGTGAATTATTAACCTTATTTTCAGAGATGTGGCTCAGAGAGCTTAAGCACTTTACCAGTGTTATATGACCACAGACACTGGGACTGGCATTTGAATCCAGGTCTGTCTGAAATTTAGATCGTCTTGCATGTGTTTAGTGGCTTCTGAAATAACTATAGTTGATTACTTTATATAATGTCACTTCTATAAACACAGTAAACATAGTAACTTTCTGATGTCTGTCAAGTGTAAGATACAAAGCCAGTGTCTAAAGATGTATTCTATTTTAAAATTCATATCCTGTTTCTGAGTTCCTTTGGAAATGAATCATTCACAGGGACAAAAATATGTTATTTACCTATTTTTTATTTATTTATTTATTTGGCTGTGTTGGGTTTTCGTTGCTGCGTGAGGGCTTTCTCTAGTTGTGGCGAGAAGGGGATACTCTTCGTTGCGGTGTGTGGGCTTCTCATTGTGGTGGCTTCTAGTTGCAGAGCACGGGCTCTAGGCTCGTGAGCTTCAGTAGTTGTGGCACATGGGCTCAGTAGTTGTGGCACACGGGCTTAGTTGCTCTGCAGTGTGTGGGATCTTCCTGGAGCAGGGATTGAACCTGTGTCCCCTGCATTGGCAGGCAGATTCTTAACTGCTGTGCCACCAGGAAAGTCCATGCAATTTTAAATACAGTAAACAAACCTCATTGATGAGGTAACATTTGATCAAAAACTTGAAGATGAGACGAAAAAACCTTGAAGATGAGGAAATTACCAATGTAGATACCTGGGGGAAGAGTATTCTAGGCAAAAGGGACAAGCAGAGGAAAGACCCTAAGGTAAGAGCATGTCTGTCTTATTGAGGAATGGCAATGAGGCCAGTGTGGCTGGAATATGAGGGATCTAGGGGGAAAGTAGTAGGAGATGTGGTCAAGGAGGTAATGGGGAGCCAAACGTGTAGGGCAACAGTTCTCAAACTTTTTGGTCTCAGGACTCCTTTTTTTTTTCTTTTTAATTGAAGTATAGTTGATTTACAGTGTTGTGCGAATCTCTGCTGTACAGCAAAGTGACTCAGTTATACACACATATACATTCTTTTTTTATATGCTTTTCCATTATGGTTTATCACAGGATATTGAATATAGTTCCTTGTGCTATACATTAGGACCTTGTTGTTTATCCATTCTAAACGTAATAGTTTGCATCTACCAAACCCAAACTCCCAGTCCCTCCCTCTCCTTTCCCCCCGCCCCCCTTGGCAACCAAAGTCTGTTTTCTATGTCTATGAGTCAGTTTCTGTTTTGTGGATAAGTTCATTTGTGCCATATTTTATATTCCACACGTAAGTGATATCATATGATACTTCTCTTTCTCTGTCTGACTTACTTCACTTAGTATGATAATCTCTAGTTGCATCCATGTTGCTGCAAATGACATTATTTCATTCTTTTTTATGTCTGAGTAGTATTCCCTTGTATATATGTACCACATCTTCTTTATCCATTCATCTGTCGATGGACATTTAGGTTATTTCCATGTTTTGGCTATTGTGAACAGTGCTGCTATGAACATAGGGGTGCACGTATCTCTTTGAATTATAGTTTTGTCTGGGTATATTCCCAGGAGTGGGATTGCTGGATCATATGGTAATTCTATTTTTAGTTTTCTGAGGAATCTTCATACTGTTTTCCATAGTGGCTGTACCAACTTACATTCCCACCAACAGTGTAGTTCCCTTTTCTCCATACCCTCTCCAGCATTTATTTGTAGACTTTTTAATGGTGGCCATTCTGACCGGTGTGAGGTGGTACCTCATTGTAGTTTTGATTTGCATCTCTCCAATAATTAGTGATGTTGAGCATCTGTTAGCATGCCCATGTGTTTTCTGCCCATTTTTTGATTGGGTTGTTTGTTTTTTTGTTGTTGAGTTGTATGAGCTGTTTGTATATTTTGGAGATTAAGCCCTTGTCTGTCATATCATTTGCAAATGTTTTCTCCCATTCCGTAGGTTGTCTTTTCGTTGTTGTTTTTCTTTTTAATGGTTTCCTCAGCTGTACAAAAGCTTGTAAGTTTGATTAAGTCCCATTTGTTTATTTTTGTTTTTGTTTCTATTGCCTTGGGAGACTGACCTAAGAAAACATTGGTATTATGTCAGAGAATGTTTTTCCTATGCTCTCTTCTAGGAGTTTTATAGTGTCATGTCTCATGTTTAAGTCTTTAAGCCATTTTGAGTTTATTTTTGTGCATGGTGTGAGGGTGTGTAAATCAACTTCATTGATTTACATGCAACTGTCCAACTTTCCCAGCACCACTTGCTGAAGAGACTGTCTTTTTCTCAGGACTCCTTTATAATCTTAAAAATTTTTGAGGATCCCCGAGAACTTTTATTTAGGTGGTTTGTATGTATCAGTTTTTACTTGTATTAGAAGTTAAAACTGAGAACTTTTTTTTTTTTAAATAAATTTGTTTATTTAATTATTTATTTTTTGGCTGCACGCGGGCTTTCTCTACTTGCAGTGAGCAGGGGCTACTCTTCGTTGAGGTGCGCGGGCTTCTCATTGCGGTGGCTTCTCTTGTTGTGGAGCACGGGATCTAGGCGCACAGGCTTCAGTAGTTGCAGCACGTGGGCTCAGTAGTTGTGGCTCACGGGCTCTAGAGCGCAGGCTCAGTAGTTGTGGCGCACGGGCTTAGTTGCTCCACGGCATGTGGGATCTTCTGGGACCAGGGCTGGAACCCGCATCCCCTGCACTGGCAGGCGGATTCTTTTTTTTTTTTTAATTACTGTTGGTTTTTTGTTTTTTGGTTTTTTTGGGCTGCATTAAGTTTTCGCTGCTGCACGCAGGCTTTCTTTAGTTGCATCGAGCAGGGGCTACTCTTCGTTGCGGTGCGTGGGCTTCTCATGGTGGCTTCTCTTGTTGTGGAGCATGGGCTCTAGGCGCATGGGCTTCAGTAGTTGTGGCACGTGGGCTCAGTAGTTGTGCAACGAGGGCTCTAGAGTGCAGGCTCAGTAGTTGTGGTGCATGGGCTCAATTGCTCCGCAGCATGTGGGATCTTCCCAGACCAGGGTTCGAACCCATGTCCCCTGCATTGGCAGGCGGATTCTTAACCACTGCGAGGCAGGCTGATTCTTAACCACTGCACCACCAGGGAAGCCCCTGATATAGGTTTTAACAGGGTCACTCTGGCTGCTGGGTAGAGAGGCAAGGGCAGAAACAGGGAGACCAGTTAAGATGCTATTATAGTAATCCAGGCCAGAAATGATGGTTTGGACTAAGAGATGGACTGATTTTTGATGTATTTTGAAGTTAGAGCCAGTAGCATTTCCTGACAGATTCCATGTGAGGTGTGAGAGAGAGAAGTTAAAGATGACACCAATGGGGTTTTGCCTGAGCAACTGAAAAGATGGAGTTGCTGTCAGGTAAGATGGGGAAGGCTCTGGATGGAGCAGGTTTTGGAGAAAGATCTGGTGTTCAATTTTGGATGTGTTATGTTTATGGTATCTGTTGAACATTCAAGTAGAGATATAAAGTAGTCAGTTGGCTGAATGAGTCTAGAGTTTGGAAGTGAGTTATAGACTGAAGATATAAATTTGAGAGTTGTTGGCATGCAGGAGGTAGTTAAAGCCACAAGACTAGATGAGGTCATTAAGTGATAATTTAATTGTCCTGCCTTTATCAATTTAGGTAATAATAATTGTATTTCTATAAAATGTTGCAGAGTGCCTACACTTACATTTCAGGAGACTTTGAATAAATAAGTAAACAAATTCACAAGTAAATAAACAGATTTACAAGGGTTAAACAGCTTCCCTTAGGTCACCAATCCAGTAAGTGATGACACTACAGTTCCAAAGCCTTTCTTTTCTTGTACCCACCAGATCATTGTCTTGTTTGTATAAACCAGAAAAGCCTATATATCGATAAGGTGGCTAAAGTAAGCAACTTGGTCAAACGGGGAGGCAGCTTGGATGAGTGGGGAAATTTTGCTCATCTTCCCACAGACATATTTCATAATTTATAAATATTTAATTTTTCAAAACTTTCTTATAAAAGGAACAGATTCTGGGACTTCCCTGGTGGTCCAGTGGGTAAAACTCCACGCTCCCAATGCAGGGGGCTCGGGTTCAATCCCTGATCGGGGAACTAGATCCTGCATGCATGCTGCTACTAAGTGTCTGCATGACACAACTACGTCCCAGCGCAGCCTAAATAAATAAATAATAAATAAAAATTTTTTTAAAAGGAACAGATTCCATATCCCAGATTTATAAATTTTAAGAGGGATTTACAGAAGTCCTCCAGGTGTTGCTTTGAGTTAATGGTTAGATCTGTGAAAACCTCATTCAGTCATTTCATACAATGTTCTGCTATGAGAAAACCCAGTTTTTTTTCTTAATATTTATTTTATTTATTTATTTAAGCTGTGCCGGGTGTTAGTTGCGGCACACGAGATCTTTTAGTTGTGGCATGTGGACTTCTTTAGTTGCAGCATGTGGATGCTTAATTGCAGCATGTGGGCTTCTTTAGTTGTGGCATGTGGACTCTTAGTTGCGGCATGCGGGCTCTTAGTTGCAGCATACATGCAGGATCTAGTTCCCCAACCAGGGATTGATCCTGGGCCCACTGTATTGGGAGCGCGGAGCCTTACCCACTGGACCACCAGGGAAGTCCCACGCAGTTTGTTTTTGAAATTTTTAAAATTCGGTAGAATATACATAACATAAAATTTACCATTTTAACCATTTTAAGTGTATGGTTCAGTGACATTAAGTACACTCACAGTAGTGTGTAGCCATCGCCACTGTGTATTTCAAGAACTTTTTCATCACCCTAAACAACAACTCTGTACACATTAAGCAATAACTCCCCATTCTCTCCCCACAACCCAGCCTGTGGTAACCTTTATTCTGCTTTCCATTTCCATAACTTTCCCTACTCAAGATACCTCATATAAGTGGAATACAACATTTGTCCTTTTGTGTCTGGCTTATTTCACTTAGCGTAATGTTTCCAAGGTTCAGCCATGTTGTAAGCATAGATCAGAATTTCATTCCTTTTTATGGCTGAATAATATTCCATTGTATGTATATGCCATATTTTGTTTGTCCATTCATCTGTTGAAAGACATTTGGTTTGTTTCCACCTTTTGGCTGTTGTGAATAATGATGCTTTGAATATTGGAGTATAGGTATCTGAGTCTCTATTTTCAGTTCTATTGGGTATTCTGGGAGTGGAATTGCTGGATCAAATGGAATTCTTTTTTCAACTTTTTGAGGAACTGCCAAACTAATATTTTTCCCACAGTGGCTGCACCATTTTACATTTACAGTGCATGAGGGTTCCAGTGTCTCCACATCCTTGCCAACACTTATTTTTTATTAAAAAAAAAAAAAACAGCCATCCTAAATGGGTGTAAAGTGGTATCATTGTGGATTTATTTTGCATTTCCCTAATGACCAATGATGTTGGATATCTTTTCATGAGCTTATTGGTCGTTTGTTTATTTTTTCTGGAGAAATGTCTAGTCAAATATTTTGCCCATTTTTTTGGTTGAGTTTGGTTTTTTGGTTGAGATGTAGGAGTTATTTATATATTTTGAATATTAAATCCTTATCAAATAAGTTATTTGCGTATATTTTCTCCCATTCTATGGATTGTTTTTTCACTCTCTTGATAGGATACTTTGATGTTTTTAATTTTGATGAAGTCCAGTTTATCAATTTTTTTCTTTTGTTGCCTGTGCTTTTAGTGTCATACTTAAGAAATCGTTGCCCAATTTAAGGTCATGAAGATTTGCCCTATGTTTTCTTCTTCTAAGAGTTTTATAATTTTAGCTCTTATGTTTAGGTCTTTGATCCATTTTGAGTTAACTTTGTATATGGTATGAAGGATGAGTCCAGCTTCCATTCTTTTTTTGCATGTCCAATAGAACCCTTGCTTGAAAGTGAAAATGAATTGACTGTATATTGTCATGGTTTGTTTCTGGGCTATTTTTCTTTTACATTTTTATTGGAGTATAGTTGATTCACAGTGTTGTGTTAGTTTCTGCTGTACAGAAGAGTGAATCAGTTATACATATACGTATATCCACTCTTTTTAGATTCTTTAAAAATACGGAATGCTTCATGAATTTGCATGTCATACTTGCACAGGGGCCATGCTAATCTTCTCTGTACCGTTCCAGTTTTAGTATATGTGCTGCTGAAGCGAGCACTTTCTGGGCTATTTTATTCCTTTGGTCTGTATGTCTGTCCTTATGCCTGTATCACACTGTTTTGATTACTGTAGCTTTGTAGTAAGTTTTGAAATCAGGAAGTGTGTCTTCCATCTTTGTTCTTTTTCAAGACTGTTTTGGCTTTTCAGGGTCCTTGGAGATTGCATATGAATTTCAGGATGGGTTTTTCTGTTTCTGCAAAAACACTGTTGGGATTTTGATAGGGATTGCATTGAATCTGTACATTGCTTTGGGTAGTATTATCATCTTAACAATATGACGTCTTGAACATGGGATGTTTTCCCATTTATTTAGATCTTCTGTTTCCTTCAGCAATGTGTAGCTTTCAGTGTACGAATCTTATACCTCCTTGGTTAATTTTTTTTTTTTTTTTAATTTATTTATTTATGGCTGTGTTGGGTCTTCGTTTCTGTGCGAGGGCTTTCTCTAGTTGCGGCAAGCGGGGGCCACTCTTCATCGTGGTGCACGGGCCTCTCACTATCACGGCCTCTCCCGTTGTGGAGCACAGGCTCCAGATGCGCAGGCTCAGCAATTGTGGCTCATGGGCCCAGTCGCTCCGCTGCATGTGGGATCCTCCCAGACCAGGGCTCGAACCCGTGTCCCCTGCATTGGCAGGCAGACTCTCAACCACTGCGCCACCAGGGAAGCCCTCCTTGGTTAATTTTTAAGTATTTTGTTCTTTTTAATGGTATTGTAAATGGACTTGATTTATAAATTTCCTTTTTAGATTGTTCATTAAAAGTGTATAGAATACAACTAAATTTTGTGTGTTGATTTTATATCCTGTAATTTATTAGTGCTAACATTTTTTTGTATGTTGATTCTTCAGAGCTTTCTATGTATTGGATCATGTCATTTGTGAACAGAGGTCATTTTACCTCTTCCTTTTATTTCTGTAGCCTAATCTCTCTGGCTAGAACTTCCAGTACTGTGTTGAATAGAAGTGGCAAAAGTGAATATCCTTGTCATGTTCTTCCTCTTAGAGGGAAAGCTTTCAGTCTTTAACCATTGAGTATGATGTTATCTGTGGGTTTTTCATATATGGTCTTTAACATGTTAAGGAAATTTCTTTCTATTCCTAGTTTATTGGGTGTTTTTATCTTGAAAGAGTATTGAAATTTGTCAAATACTTCTGAATTAATTGAGATGATCATATGGGTTTTTTTCCCTTCATTCTAGTAATGTATACTATATTACATTCATTGATTTTTCGTATGTTGGACTATTCTTGCATTCTGGGAATAAATCTCACTTGGTCATGATGTGTAACCGTTTTAGTATGCTGCTGAACTCAGTTTGCTAGTACTTTTGTTAAGGATTTTTACATCTATATTCACAGGGGATATTCTGTAGTTTTCTTTTCTTGTAGTGTCTTTGTCTGGCCTTGATATCAGGGTAATGCTGGCCCTAGAATGAGAGGGGAAGTGTTCCCTTCTCTGTTATCTTTTGGAAGAGTTTAAGGGTTAGTGTTAATTCTTTAAATGTCTGGTGAAAGTTTTTGTGATAGGAAGAGATAAATCAGGTATTTTTTGGAGCTGTCAACAGTGTTTCAAGGAACTAGAAAAATGTCTCGAGGACTGCAAGTCTCCACAAGCACAATCTGAAACTACCACTGTATCAGCCAACTCACAAAAGCCCCCAGCGTCTGTTGGCCCGGGCTTCTTTCTTCTAATTTATGTGCTGATTTACGTGGACTCACATGTTCTACACTTTAGAATCTGTTTTGAAGGACTCAGTTGTGAAGATTGGGCAACCTCAGAAGGGAGACTTTTGACAATATATCTGGAGTCTTTAAAATACTTCATACACACTGTAATCCTTAAGTCACCCCTGAAAGCTAGGTGAGTGATCTCAAATTTAGTAATAAAGAAGCTTAAGGCAGAAAAATTTTGCCTACGCACAAAGGATTTCTGGTTTTTGTGTTTTGTTTTGACCCCTTTAGTGAGGCTGCATTTTGAACAGATTGGCTCCTCCTTTGTTTTCCCTCTTTTATCTGCCTAAGAGGAGGGTATTAATTAGTTCACAGAGACTACAGTTTCTTCTCTTCCAAGATAAAATAAGCATTCTTCTAGAATCTAATAAAAGGTTAGGTCCTTTTATTTGAATTCATACAGCAAAGGCCAAAAATAATTCCTTATAGGTCAAAGGAGGAGGTTTTGCCTCATTGTATTTTGGACTCTTTAACTGGGCATCTGTGTGTGTCAGCGATTATCACAAAACTGGTAATAGTGACTCTTCTTGAGTACAGTGACTTTCAACATTTTTGACAGCTTCTAACAATAAGAAGTAAGTTTTATAGCATGATCCATTACATAACAAACAAACACAAAAATCATACACAACTAACGTGAAAGGCTCACAAGCCAATCCTTAACCTTTATTAAAAAAAATGTAGCTTATCTTCTATTTTGTTCTATTTATTTTTTTAAATACTGATTTCAGCTTGCTGAATTGATTTCATAGCCTGCTAATGGATGTGAACTTCAGTTTAAAAAATATTCCTCCATGACCCACAAATTTACCTATGCATATAGTGTTCTGGGCTCGTACCCTTAGACATTTTGATTCTGTGCTCTGAAGTAGAGCCCAGGAGTTTATTTTTTTATTAAGTGCCCAGATAACTCTGATGTAACCACAGACATGTATTTGGGAACCACTGATAGATGTAATCTAATAAAAACTAGTTTATTTAAAACTAAATCTGTCCTTTAAAATCACTGAAAACCATCATTGTAACTTTTTTAAATGACTGCCCTTTTAAATTTAGAAAATAAATCAGCGTTACCTAAACTCTCTGGACTCCAGTATTTATATTATCTAATAAAATGCGGGGAGCCATTTTATGCAGTGATTGACAGATAAAGGACAACTAAATTCCTCTTAATTATAGAAAAAAACAAGCTGGGCATGTAGTAGATTGTTACCCTCTGGTTTGTTCCATTCAGTAGTGATGTTGTCTTCTTTGACACAGACCAGTTTATGTCTGACTTGGAACACCAGCCATCAGGTTCAGCAGAGAAATGGCCTAACCACAGTGAGCTCTCATGTCCACCTCCTTTCTGGAGAATCTAGAGGGTGAGTGTTGATTGAAATGTGTCACTGTTTTTGTGCCCAAGTCTGATATTTGCATGCAGTGGCCAGATTTGCATGTGCTGCAGAGGAGGGGGTATACATGGGCATCTTCTTGGTAGGGGCCCACTCATTATCTCTGGAGCTAAACTTTGACTGTAAGAGTGCTTTTTAAATTTAACTACACTCAGGCTCTCATATTTATAATTTTAGTCTGGGGTTGAATAAAAGTCAAGTGTTGATTGGATTTATTGAACCAAAGCAGAGGGAGTCCTGTCTATATGAATTCTGTGGCTTGGGTGCGGAGTAAATTTGGTTGCTGATCAGGTGTGTAAGCCTACTCATTTCTGGTCAAGTGCTCTAAGTTTTGATGTGAGGCAGTATGGAATGGAAATAAAGCAGGAAATGTTAGCCATTTGCCAGAGGCAGCCTGGATCGTTTACCCTTGAGCCTGTCCTTTAGGCCCATGTTTGCACGCTGGTAGTTCATCTGGGGCTCCATTTGGAAGGAGTCAGTGCTTGTGAGGAGGGGGCTGGGCCTCAGGCCTCTCTACCTCAGCAAGCAACCATACCACTCCCTCTCCCTCACACAGCTTCTTTCTTCAAAGACTCTCAAAGCCATGTGAGAAAGTCTGTGGTAGAAATTATAAACATACAGATTGTAGTTCTCAAAATGCCATTTGAATTTCATTTTAATGAATTTGGATTTGGAAGGGGACTTAGAAATCATGTCCACTACCCAAATCTTTATATTTAGGATACTAAAGCTTCCTGATCAGACAAGGCACCAAAACCCTGGCTTCTCCCAGAAGCTAGGCCAGCCTACCCTGGTCTCACATCATTGGCAACTAAATTTCTACATATCTATAAAACTCTCAGGAGAGTTATAGAAGGATTTAAATGAATTTCCTTGTATCATAGTTGAGAAAATCAGTTGAAAAAAGATTAAGTTGCCCTAGTCACATCACGGCTGAACCAAAATTAAAGCTTATTTCTTCCAGTGTTTACCCCACTGCCCTTCCTGTGTATGAAGCAACAAGTTGGTCACTAGTGATCTTGGTAAGAAATGTTTCTGTGGAGTGAAGGGATCAATGGATGACTAAGGAATGAACAGGAGGTAAGAATAGAGAAACAGCAGGCAGTGTAGATAACTCCTTTAAGATGTTAAACAATGAAAGAAAAAAATTAGACATAGAGGGCCATGTGGGGTCTAGGGTTTTTATTTGTTTGCTTGCTTGCTTGTTTGAGATAGAGACTTACCCATATTTAAGCAATGATGAAAAGAATCCAGGAGGAGAGGGTGGGTGGGTAGATTGATTAAAGAGATGGAAGAGTGCAGGAAATTGATGGGGCAAGGTCTTGAAGAGGCAAGCATGTGGGATTCATAGCATAGGTGTGGAATGAGTCATGTGGGTTTACAGCTCTGGAGCTCAGGTTTGGGCCCTGGAGACAACAGATGTGGGAGTCAACAGTACAGTATATAGAAATGGACAAGATTACTCAGAGAAAATGTATAAAATGAAAAAAAATAAGGAAAAGGACAGTCTTCTGATAGGCCTAAAATTCAGAATCCCACATCTTTTTTTTTTTTTTTAATTTATTTATTTTTGGCTGTGTTGGGTCTTTGTTGCCGCGCGCAGGCTTTCTCTAGTTGCGGTGAGCGGGGGCTACTCTTCGTTGCAGTGTGCGGGCTTCTCATTGCGGTGCCTTCTTCTGTTGCGGAGCCGGGCTCTAGGTGCGCGGGCTTCAGTAGTTGTGGCTCGCGGGCTCTAGAGCGCTGGCTCAGTAGTTGTGGCTCACGGGCTTAGTTGCTCCGCGGCATGTGGGATCTTCCTGGACCAGGGCTCGAACCCATGTCCCCTGCATTGGCAGGTGGATTCTTAACCACTGCACCTCCAGGGAAGTCCCCAGAATCTCACATCTTAACCTAAGTTGAAAAGAAGTTTTTTCTTTTGGGGTTTTTTCCCCCCCACATTTCAGTTTTTACTGATACAAAAACATACGTGCTGATACTTGAATATACTTTCAAGTAACTGTGTACTGTGTACTCAGCTGGAGACTTAATGTTTGTAGAATGTTTTGAGTTACAACTTTTTCTAGAGGAAAGATCTGTATGACACTTAGTATAGTATCACATATATAAGAGGTTTCTTAGAAAGAAAGGACCCTTAATAATAGGACTGATCTCCCCCTCAGTCAGTTGTGGAAAAAAGTGTCATAATTTCCCTTTAGTAGTATTAAATCTAATGTTAAAAGTGAAGGGTATCTTCTGATCATTGTGCATGTAATTTTCAATCTGTCCTATGGTTGGAAGCTATCTAGAGTTCAGTGTAAAACTTAAAATAACTTAGGGAATTCCCTGGCGGTCCAGTGGTTAGGACTTGGTGCTTTCACTGCCGGGGCCCGGGTTCAATCCCTGGTCAGGGAACTAAGATCCTGCAAACCACACAACGCAGCCAAAAAATAGAATAGAATAGAATAGAATGGAATGGAATGGAATGGAATAAAATAACTTAGTTAAAAACTTGATATGATAGAGCTCAAGCTGGTTATCTTGGTTCTTGCTTAAAATGCTTAAATATTCTTTCTGTCTTACCTTTATGGTGATGAGTTTTATTTTTGTTAATAATGTAAGCTAGGTTATTATAACATAGATCCCAAAATACAGTGGCTTAACTACACTGGAATTTTCTCTCACACCTTACGGTAATTCAGAGATCAGGATTCCTGTTTCATTTAGTTGTTTCTCTACCTCTTTAGGTATTGTCAAAGCAGAGTCACCACGTTGACTGAGTCTTAGCCCAAAGCTAGGGGTGTGAAAAGGAGGGGAAGAGGTTACTGAGCAAGTGATGAGGGAGATGCACACATCACTTTTACTCACACTTAATTAGAGAAAGCAAGTTACATGGTCATACCTTGCTACAAAAGGGAAGCCAGGAAATGTAGTCTGTAGCTGAGTGGCCCTGTGACTAGTTAAACTCAATTACTAGAGAAGAATGAATTAGGACATTTAGCAGTCTACCATAGGTACCTTCTAAGTTTTCAGGAACTTTTTTCTGTCTTCAGCTCGAAAAGGCAAATTAATTAGATTTTGATAAATGCAAATTAATTCTTCAGCTCATTCCATAAATAGTTGAATTCAGTATTTTATATATTTCATTTAGATGGTATACTTATAACTTATCTAATAACCTAAAAGTAAATCTTAGGAAAACTATGCTTATAGAGTAATAAACCATAAAGTAATACTAGTTTTTCATCCATTTAAAGTAATTTCTATTCCTTTACTTCCAAATTTCTCTTATTTCTTCATTTCAAGTGAAATTCAGAAAATGATTGTACTTATATATGGCCTTCATTTTATAAAATGTAATATCTCCATAAAATTGTTCACCCAGAGAATGAATTATACCTTTAATCTTGGGGTGTAAGGAAAGGAAGAAAAGATGAATTTGCTAAACTTTGATGAATGTTCATTGCAGCTTTAAAATGAAATAGTATACATAAATGGAGACTGATTATACCAAAAAATACTTTACAAAAGTGATCAAGGTGCTCAGATGCTAGTTATGAAGGCCCTTTGAACTTTTGTTTGTTTGACAATGTGCATCCACCTACTCCAAAGGCAGTGCCCTGGGTTACCCTGCCCCTCCACCTGGTGGTGAGATTTCATACCCTACCATGCTTGCCAGCTCTAACTCTGAATCCGTAAGCATTGGAAGTAGCTCTAAATAAGAGGCCGGTTGTTACTCAAACACCTCATTCTTGTGTGTAGAGATAGCATTACAGTGGACTGCTAATTTGAACATTTCTTGGATTTAAAAAAAAAAAAGTTGTTTTTTCTTACAGCGAATATTGCTGATGGCTCTGACTACTTCTGTTGTGGTAGCATAGGCAAGCCAGGTGTTGGGGTAATGGGAGTCAAGGACGGTAGCTGCCACAAGTAGGCCAAATGCTGTGACCTACATAACCTGTTACCACGGGTGTTGAGGGCTGTTGACCCTTGTTCTAGGCTTTTAATTCACTTTACTCTTTATAGGGGGGAAGTGATAAAATTGTACAGTAGGGGCATAAACAACTTATGTTTTTACCTTAAATTGGTGAAAAAAAAATAAAGCCAACTCACATGCTTTGCGGAGTATGACTTAAATAAATCAATAAATTCATGCATATATACATTCAAAAGGAAGTGAAAATTGCAAGCACTAATTTTTTAAAGAAATTAGTACTGTATTTATCAAGATTGCTAATGATTTACATATAAATTACATTATAGATTTGTTTACCAGTAATAATTTTAATTTGCTCAAGTTGACAAATTTTGGCCAGTCACATTAGAAGGCTATCTCAGGAACCCAGAGGTGGGAGCCAGAGCCCAGAGCCCCCAGCCTAAGTGTGAAGTGAGGGGGCAAAGGAGAGCAGTGGGCTTGGATACCACACTGTGCTCAAGTTATTGCTAAAGGATGGTGAAGGGACTGCTTTGTTACAGTTCTGACTCCCTGGCCTAAAATTCATATTCAGTAGCTATTAATTGAGTATAATTTTTGTTGTTGTTTTGCCAAGTCCCATATTACATTAAAGATTCAATTGGCACATAACTTTAATCAGCACTCAATATTTACCAAGCACTAAGGAGTCAATGGAGAACAAGATAGACAAGTTCCTTGCCCTTTTGGAACTTAAATCTACTGACTGATTATTATATATTAAAGTATATTTGAGTATAGTCGGCTTGAGTGCTTCTTTGTGGAAAATCTTCTTAGCTTTATCCTAGTCTTAAAATCCTGAACTGTCAGGAACCTTGCAGGTTGGTTTAACTAAATGAGGTTATGCACACTAGGCAAAAGAACAGCAGAACTTTGGTAAGGGGGAACAGAAATAACACACCTTCGATCAGGCTTTTGCTATAAAGGTCACCACCTGACTTCTTCAGAAAATGATGTGTTTATCCTTATCATCAAAGTGTACTTGGTAAGTGGGTGGATAGTGCTTGTTATAGACCCTCATCCTCAAGAAAATGTAAGCATTGACTTCCTCATAAAGACACAGGAAAACAATATATCACATGGTTTTTGATGATGATAAAGCACCATTTTTAATCATCTTGTTTTAAAACTTAACAATGAGACAAGATTTGAAAAAGGTGTGTTTAATGGCAGCCTGGAACATCTCTGAAGTTACCGTCTTTGGAAGGAATAAGCGACAGGAAAGATGACTTGAATGTGAGCTGGGTACTTGATTCTATATTTGGCTTTTTGCCACTGCTGCTGTGAGACCTGTTTAAAATAGATACTGCCAAAATCAAAATCAGATGCCTTGTGTTAGTCTTAATAACATTCTCTGGTCCCTTTCCAACCCCACCACCTAATGAACTTTCAGGGTACTATTCCAAATAGCTTCCAAGTAATTGTACTGAATTATGATCCATTTATTCAGTCATCAGAAATTGATGTTTCCTCGGTAGTAAAGTCCTTGTCCTTCAGGAGTTCACAGGCTATTTAAGAGACAGATAATACTGATGCCTACTGATAATCTAATGCGATGAGTAGTGTTAGAGGCCATGCAGAGAGATCACGGGCCATCCTTGTGCTCTTTCTTAGCACGAGACTACCCCATAGACCCACACATAGAATCTACACTGAAAACACTGCTCCCTTGTTATGACAGAGGTGCCAAAGGCTGCCTTGTCTATTTATGTCCCTTTATCTACTATATAAGAGGTTTTTTAAAAATCTCCATTATACCTATGAGGAAACTGAAGAGAAAATGTATTGTCATGCAGAGCATTCCCATAACTTTTCATTTACATAGAAACTATTTCAGTGAGTTATTTCTAGCAGTCAGGAGTCAGTTTAGATTAATTCCATCCTTCTTTGCAAACCATCATGAACGGTCAATAAATCCTAGCCTGGAAAATTTACTTGAAAAGCATCCTCTATCTGACAAAGACCTTCATAAGTCTGTACCAATGACCTTCAAAAACTGATCTCAGTTAGTGATTATTAGAGCTAGCCAACACTGCTTAGTCTTCATCCTTTTGTAGTTAGATTCCTTTAGCTTCTAGTCCTACTTCTTTGCCTCACTTTTAAAAAAAAAGTTTTTTAACATCTTTATTGGAGTATGATTGCTTTACTAGTCCCACTTCTTTACTATTCTACATTAAATACTAACCACAGTCAAGCCAAATTTTTATCCTTCACTTCTTTGCCCTTCTGAGTACTGCCACTTGAAAATTTGTCTGATGACAAATCACAGACTTCTACAGTTAAAGAGACCTTATTAGTTTAACACCATCATTGTATAGCTAAGGAAATGGGAGTCTTAGATATATGAAGTAATTTGTCCAAGGACACACATGGAATTAGTGGCAGAGCCTGTATTCAAGCCAAACCTAATTTCCAGGCCATTCCTTTGCTTACATATTTGCTTTCCCAGGTCCTATTTTCTCATCAGATCACAAGGCTACTCCCACTCTTTTTTTCTTCAGCCTTTTGCTCCTCAGTGGAACTATGAAACTGCTCCCATACTTCCAGGTCTCTAGTAAGAAGGTACATACATCTCTTCTTGCTCTGACCATTGAGTGTAGTCCCTTACCCATAGGATTTTTCCATTTGGATGTTCTAATTTCCAAATCCAATTCCAGACCTAACCTACCACCTTCCTCCTCTAAATTCCTCCTCAGCTTATTTCCAGTAGTGACAGCGCTGTTCTTCCTAGACTTAAAACGGTGGTAGTGGCGAATCAGTCCTTTCCTCTTTCCCTCTTCTTACCATCACCACACTCACTGTGAGCACCACACATGTCCAGGTCCTTTGCATTATCTTTGTCTAAATGATTTCCATGCTCTTCTACTCTTTTGGCCTTCAAGAAGTTGAACAGGTGTTTTGAAACTGAGTCTACCATTTACTAAGAAAATTGTGTGAACTGGCAAAGCCTCTGTTAACTGATCTGTAAAGTGGGGTAATAGTGATCTTAAAATGCTGTGAAGATTAACTGAAATAAGATATAAATTTCAACTGTAAAGTTAACCCATGGATACTCAATAAATATTTGTGGAGCGAATGTTAGTTCCATTCTCCTTATAGCCATGATGAGTATATGAGTTTGAAGAATTTTTTTCTTAACTACCTAAACAATAAAAAGATTAGATGTTAATATTTGAACATTTTTTTAAGGGGTTTGAAGCCATTTCTTTTCTTTTTTTTAAATTTATTTATTTATTTTTGGCTGTGCTGGGTCTTCGTTGCTGCACACGCTTTCTCTAGTTGTGGCAAGTGGGGGCTACTCTTCGTTGCGGTGGGCAGGCTTCTCACTGCAGTGGCTTCTGTTGTTGCGGAGCATGGGCTGTGGGCACGTGGGCTTCAGTAGTTGTGGCACACAGGCTCAGTAGTTGTGGCACGTGGGCTCTAGAGTGCAGGCTCAGTAGTTGTGGCACACAGGCTTAGTTGCTCCGCGGCATGTGGCATCTTCCCGGACCAGGGCGCGAACCTGTGTCCCCTGCATTGGCAGGCAGATTCTTAACCACTGCGCCACCAGGGAAGTCCTCTTTTCCTTTTTTTAATCTTTTCTTTTTTTTTTTTTTGGCTGCATTCGGTCTCTGTTGCTGCACGTGGGCTTTCTCTCTAGTTACGGCAAGTGGGAGCTACTCTTTGTTGCAGTGCATGGGCTTCTCATTGTGGTGGCTTCTTTTGTTGCAGAGCATGGGCTCTAGGCACACGGGCTTCCGTAGTTGTGGCACGTGGGCTCTAGAGTGCAGGCTCAGTAGTTGTGGCGCACAGGCTTAGTTGCTCCACGGCATGTGGGATCTTCCCGGACCAGGGATTGAACCTGTGTCCCCTGCATTGGCAGGCGGATTCTTAACCACTGCGCCACCAGGGAAGTCCTTGAAGATTTCTTAAACAATCATTAGTGTCTCCTTTGCTCTATGATCACTTCAAATGCTAATTATAGAGATTTTTTTTGTCTTGGTCTATTTTTGTTTATAACAGCTGTATTGAGATATAAGTCATTACTATAAAATTATCCTTGAAAATACACAATTCATTGGTTTTTTAGTATATTCATAGAGTTGTGCAACCATCGTCAGTAACTAATTTTTAAACATTTTCATTACTCCAGAAAGAAACCCCATACCCCTGAGCAGTCACTCCCCATTCCTTCCTTCCCATTACTCCTGGCAACCACCTATTTATTTTCTGTCAGTTCTGGCCATTTTATATAAATGGAATCAAACAATATATGACCTTTTGTGTTTGGCTTCTTTCACTTAGCATAATGTTTTCAAGGTTCATCCATGTTGTAGCATGTATTAGAACTTCATTCTTTTTTTAAGACTGAATAATATTTCATTTTGTGGAATAGACCACATTTTGTTTATTCATTCATTAATGGTAGACGTTTGGGTTATTTCCACTTTGGAGCTATTATGAATAATGCTGGTATGAACATTTGAGTACAAGTTTTTATGTGGATGTATGTTTTCAGTTCTCTTGAGTATATGCCTAAGAGTGGAATTAGTATAGAATCTTTAGTTGATAAAGCAAAGAATTTTCATTTCAAAGCAAAGAATTCTCATGGTGAGAGAACTAAAGTTTCTTATTTGGGGTGTTCCCGTCTATGTTGGTTCCTTAAGATTAAAACTCTTTGCACTGGACCTCACAGAAGACTGTGCTTCCTGAGGTGCTTGGCACATCATAGAAACCAACAAAATCAAGAGCCTTTTCTGAAAGGATCAGAAATAATACAAATGCCCCCACATGATAAAGGATGTTTGCATTAGCATAGGGTAACAAAATAACCCCCAAATCTCAGTGGTTTACTCTCATCAAAGCATTTATTTTCATTTACTTTATATACAGGTGCAGTGCAGGAATCAGAAAGGGAAAACTCTCCTAAAAGGATGAAATTAAGGAAAAGTTAGATTAAGGTGAACACATTTCAAAAGTATCCTATCTTCTGCTAGAGCAAGAGCCTTTAGAGTGAGGGTAAGAACGTTTACCTTTTTCCTCAGCCATTCCCCTTCCCAAAGAAAATTGAACTGAAAGGTAGAGAAGGGGGTGGTCTGGAACTTTTGGAGTGATGTTGCCATCCAGTTCAAGAGCAGACTTCAAGCACTGCCTTTATCTTTATAGAAAGCGATGGAAAGGGAAAAAATGTCTTTGAAATAGTGCTTGGCATTGAGCATCATATGGTCAGTCACACAGAGGTCACTAATCACTCTTCCCTTTCTTGTTTTTCAGTGAACGAGGTAATTGGGAGAGACATGTCCCAGATTTCTGTTTCCCAAGGAACAGGGGCGAGCAGGCAGGCTCCCCTCCCAGGTCCTGATTCCCTGGATTTAGGAAGATCCGACGGGCTCTAACAGCGCTCACTGCAGCCTTGTGTCCACCATCATGTACTTCTCAGCATGTTTCTCTCTTTGGACCTTGGGCTTCCAACTCTGCAACCTTCAGGATGGAGCCAGGAGTTGGGATCACCATATGTGGGGAAAGCAGCATTCCTCCAACTCAGGCCTTGGGTAGATTTTTTAAAAGAACAGGAGCAGCACAGACTGTCTGATCTTTGGGGAAATGAGCTTTGCTTTTTATATTTAAATAGGATACTTTTATATGATGGGTGCTTTGAGTGTGAATGCAGCAGGCTCTCCATTTCAGAGGTGCTGCTTTTGCAGGTGATCTGGTTGCTTAGCTAGGATTGGTGATTTGTACTGCTTTATTGTCATTTGAAGGACTCTTTAGCTTTGATGATATTTTTAAAGTAGAAACTTTTGATAAAACCTTCCAGAGGCAAACATTAAAAAAAAATTATTCCCCCAAGCCCACACCTATGCCTCGGAAACTCAGCATGTGTCCTGAAGCCTTTCATAGATTCATAGGAAGTAAAGCCAAATGTAGCTCATACCTCTTTATAAAAGTAAACTGTTAGATAAAATGACACCATTCCAATCATTGAAGTGTTGGAATATAAAATGACATTCCAGAGCATAGCATTTTCGTAACTTTCTAGGTAATCTTCCTGCAATCTCTCCATGCTGTCTCCATGTTGAAATTGCTTTTTTCCCTCAGGGCCTTGGGTAAGATAACTACATGTAAGGGAACTTTGAAAGGTGGGGTTTCTTAGCTTGGTAGCTTTAATTTCCTGCCATCCTACAAACAGGTAGACTGTAGAGTACTCTTCCCTTTTGTGTCCTCTGGTCCCAGACCTTTTCCAAGTGGAAGCATCTGCATTTGGCTGCCACAATCTTGTGATGATTTGTTTAGGCAACTTTGCTGCTTCTAGCTTATCTCTAGAGGCCAGGCTGTGTCAGAAGCTAAGTACAAATGAGCTATGCTTCAAGACAGGAGCAGAGAACATTCAGGATTCCAGATGAGACGCTTTTAAGATTTACACTGGCATGGAAGGCTTTTCCCTCATTCTGTTTACAGCCTAAAATGATTCTGGCCTACCCTCCCATCTGCATGGCCTAAAAAATAGCCTTTTTCTAAAAGGCTTTGAGGCAATTCCAAAAATGAGATAGCATTCTAAACCTGACCCTCCACACCAAAGATGCCCTGGTGCTGCTGCTGGTAAGGCTGGTGTCCAAGGCGGGGCCAGCAAGAAACTCCAGCCTGCTGTCTACCAAAGGAGGTGCCCGACTTGGGTGCTTTTTTCAAACCCTGCCCTTACCCCTCCCCTTAATGGGATTAGTTTCCCGTTCCAAGGCCTGGGCCTATTTCAACACCCCTGAAGTTTGCAGTATGTTTTCAAATGAAATGTACTTTTATTCAGGAAGCAAATTTTCTGAGTGCCTACATGTGAGACAGTGTGCTGGGCTGGTCAAAGGCTTGATGCTATTATTCCAGGGGATTGTGGGTCCTAGATGCCAGGACTGTCTACTGAGGCCAAGTGAGGCCTGGGTGGAGGGAGCCAGGTCATTGCCTACCGCCTCTAGTCAACCAGTTAGGAGCTATTGACCCAGGATGAGGAAGTATGGTCTTTTTTTTTTTTTCCTTTAAGCCATGATGTTTTAGATTTCTCCCTAAAATTAGTTAGAAAAAAATGCCTGTACTTCAGCAAATCACTCTAGTCCTTCTTGGAGCCTGGTGTTGTCACATTTTCTTTGAAAGTGAGTTTTGTGTCACAGTGTGGATAGTGAGATTTGCTTCAGCGCCTGTGGTTGGAAGCCCAGAGTTTCCTTTGGAGGGGTTGCGGCGGCTGGCCGCCTTGAGATGAAGTTCCAGAGAGTTGGCCAGACTTGCCTCCACTCTCTTGCCCCTGGTGTAGGTGCCTCACATGGGGTTCTTGCAAGAGCTTCCCTTGCAAGACCCTTTGGGGGTGCTCTGCTGCCCTCAAGAATAAAAGCCTCTATGATACAGAGTTGCTATGCACCAAATTTTGATGCCTTTTAAATACCTTGATGCCTGTAGCACTAGACATGCTCTTTCCTATTTAAAATAAAAATTAAATTTTAAAATAGAGCTTTGTATACTATGTAAGCAGTTTTGTATCAGCTTTGTAAAAGCTTTGGTGTAAAAGACAGTATTTTTTGTTTTTGTAGATAAATACCTTAATTTTTGTGCAACATAGTGGTGTTACAGCACACATCCATTGGACTATGCAAATTGATTTCTAGTAACAGCACTGAGCAACTGGGCATGTGCTAGGACCCACCCCTTCCCCCTCCAACCCATGCTATATCTTGGGTTGAGGAATGGGATGAGCAGCCTTCTGCTTACTGGAGATGCACAGAGAAACATGGCTGAAAACAGCTAGGAACAGATGTCTTTGGGTTCAGGTGTGGTGCTGCTGCCCGGGGTGCAACCCACCCCTGCCCAGGGTTAGCCACTATCACCAGAGCTCTGCTGAGTCTGGCTGTGAAGCCCTGTTTTTGATACTCAGAACAGATGGTCATCTGTAAGGCTCAGATTGGGTTCAAGTTGAAACCTTGTATTTTATAAAATGGATGATGTTCAATTAAGGAACTGATTCTCAGTTATGTTTACAGCACTTGAGATTGTGTTTTCTTGTACATTTTGTATTTTAAAACCTTTTATAGGAGTACAGTGCTCCTTACACAAATACAAAGGGAAGAAGAGCCAGCAATTCAGGCTCCTCAGTTACAGTGCTGAAATAATAAACGGTGACAGGTCAACAGTCTCCTTGAAATCTGCCTGAGTGTTCCTCTGCATGGGGCTGGTGTGGAGCCCCTCACTCTGTGCCAAAGTGAAGGGCACTTTGGCTTTTAAAAAGTCCACTTGGTTGGGAACCTTTGTTTATTTTACGGAGGAGAGGGTAGAGTTCCAAATTCCTTCCGAAGCTTCAGTTCAGCACCCTCTAATGGGTGCAAAGGACATTCCAAGGTGTCTGCTGAGTTCAGGACAACTGACCTGCCCAAGGTGTGCATGAAAAGTAGGCAGAAGTCCCTTTAAAGTCAAGCCTGAGTTTTTGTGTGAGGGCCTCCTGCCCCCTATTGTCCTCTGGGGATATTGCAGTACAGTCCATCAAAACAGCCTGTGATTTTTTGCCATCTGTTATTCTTTGTGTCACGCTAGAGGGGGGCTAGCATCCTTAGGTGGGACCACCACTGGCGCAATGTGACCACGGAGGTCAGTATCCTGGGGACTGGGGCCAGCGCTGTCTGCCACCCTGCCCCCCACCAGAAGGGACAGGGGAAGGTAGAACATTGGGATCTTTACTCAGAAGCTCCCTGGAGTCATACGCTGAAGGCACCAGGGTTTACATTTTTTAAAAAGAAAGCAAGCCTGCTATGGACATCAGCCCTATGGAATCTGTAGGCATGGACCATAGCCAGAACAGAACAAAGGCTCTCTGCTACGTAAGAGGCCCAGATCAGACCACTGGGAGCAGGGTAGTGCCATTCCACCCCCAGCCCTGCATTCAGGGTCCAGCCATCATCTTTGGGGTGAACAGGCAGAGTAATAAGTAGGGGGGATGGAGCTGGGGCTTGAGCTCCTCTGGGGGCCTTCTGAGAATTTTGAGAAGCCAGAAAGAAGCTACCAGGTTGAGGGCCCTGGTTCTCTGGATGCAGGAGAGTCCCGTAAGCTGAGGACATCAGCCAGCTCTTACCTCCTGGCTCCCTCACCTACAAACACACCCATTCTTTGGGGGCCTGTAGCACAGTGCGAGGTGGGTCACCAACAGGCATCAGACTGGTGTAGTCATCGGGGGCTAGCTGCAGAAGTGACAGATATTTAGGCAGGGAGCTCCAGGCTCAGCCAGGTTCCCAAGCCCTCCAGCCACACCTCACCTGGTAGGCCTGGAAGACGCTGAGCAGATCCTTCATACCAGCTGTGTATGGGACACCCTGCATACGGACCAGGGCTCCTGGCTGGGACAACACTGAGGTGGGAGCAGAGGCCAGGGCAGCAGGGGGCGTGGTGAGGTAGCCCACAGTGGTGGGGGAGACTGGGGGGCTAGGGTGGGAAAGGCAGGGATTTAGTAGTGCAGTGCCACCTGTGGCCTAGACCAAGACCTACCTGCCTCTTCCCTTGCCTCTGCCTTGTGTTTGGTTCATTTCCTCCTCCCTAATACCCCTGTCTCTACAGGGTCATCTCTGTTCTAGTTTGTAGATGGCATCAGTCAGCCCACATCTGTCACTCCCTTGTCGTCTCAGAGTAAAGTTGAAGTTCCAGCAGACCTTGAGTTATTTGGCCCAGGAAGGGAATCATGATCCTCCCCCAAACCAGGACAAGGGGGCAAGACTGTGAAGTAATCTTAGCAGCAGGGTACCTGGGGTAGTAAGCTGTGTAGTTCATGTAGAGTTGAGTGGCTGGCCCTGGGTAGTAGGCAACCGGGGTGGGGGCAGCGGGCACCCTGGCAGCTGGGAGCAGTGCTGAAGAGGGATACAGAGCTGCTGTCTCAGTGGGAATGAGTGTTGGGGTGGCCTGGAAGGTGGCGTAGGTGGGCGGTGAGAGGCCTAGAGGCAGAAGTAGAGAGCGTATCTGCAGGGAGCTCAGCACTGCCCTGGGTGGGGCAGCCAGAAGGGAGTCCCCACCGTAGAAAGTGAGGGTTATAACAGCCTGGCCCCCACATGCCTCCTTCTTCCCCAGCCCCCTGGGACACTCACAGGGCAGCTTGCAGGGTGGAGGGGACATGCCACTGCGACCCAAGGTGCCCCCCATCAGGACATGGCTCATCTCCTCTGTGGAGCAGGGGACCACCTCCACATAGCGTTCCTTCATTGCTTTCTTATGGCAACGCTGAGCAGCAGCTAGGGCCCGCTCTGCTGATGTCATCTGGATGAAGGCATCACCCGATGGCCGGCCCTGTGCACACCATCTTGTAAGCAGTCTGTCGTGTGCAAAAATGCCTTCCTCCCAATCACACACCCCTCTGTAACTAAGTGTGCTCCCCCACTGGACACAGCTTTACCTGCTGGTTGAGTACCATGTGCACACCGTGGGGCCGAATGTCAGCCGCTGCCTCCCCCAGAAAGCTTAGGATGTCTTCGATGGTGGCTGTGTAGGGCAGGCCTCGAAGGCGTACACAGTCTCTCCCGGTCCCAGCTGCCAGTGGGAAGGGGATGGGCAGCAGTGGAGCAGT
The DNA here is from genome assembly GCF_028564815.1 of Eubalaena glacialis. Classification (NCBI taxonomy): domain Eukaryota; kingdom Metazoa; phylum Chordata; class Mammalia; order Artiodactyla; family Balaenidae; genus Eubalaena; species Eubalaena glacialis. The sequence continues at coordinate 18,734,554 of NC_083733.1, read as the reverse complement.
CAGTGTGGGAAGGAGTGGGCTGGAGGCATAGCGGTTCAGGACCTAGTAAGGAAGGAAGCAGCAGGCTGGTTATGCCAAGTAGGGCAGGGCCAAGGAGGGCATGGAAGGGGCACCCTGGAGAAGCACACGGGGGTAGGGGGAGCCCTGGGTGGCTCACCTGCTGCACCTCGGCTGCAGTGCTCCGGAAGAGTTCAATGTATCGCTTACCCAGCGTGCCCTTATGCCTGCGTAATGCAGCCTGTGCCAGCTCCTCACAGGCGAAGAGGGCAAAGGCATCACCAGTGGGCCGGCCGTCAGGGTGGCGCACAAAGAGCAGCCCATCGGCACCCCCAGTCACTGGGCACTCTGGCCCCAGGAAGCCTAGCACGTCTGCTGGCCCAGCCGAGAAGGGCAGTCCCCGCAGCCGCAGGATCACTTGGTCTTCCCGTGACAGGAAACGAGCCACCTCTAGTGAAGTGCCTTGGTGGGGGGCGTGGGAGTCACCTACTGACTTCATTTGTGCCCTTCCAAATACCCACCCACACCTAGCACACAGGGGAGCAGAAAGGCAAGGGGCGTCGGGGAAGCAGGACATGGATCAAGAACCAGGGGGATCTAGATGCTGTTGGGAGCACACTCACCCCCTGCGATCTTTACAAACTCCTCTCCTGTTGCTTTATATACCTGTGGGAACAGCCCATGAGTTTCATGCTTGCCCGGCCTCAGCTCTGCCCCGCTCCGCTCCCAAGCCCAGAGCCCCACCTCGATATAGCGGACACCCATGTGGTGCTTGTGTCTCTGCAGCGCTAGGTCCCGCTGCTCGCTGTCCACAAAACGGATGAGGGCCTCACCATTTCTGCGGCCCTGGGCGTTGAGGCACAGTGCTACACCACCCCTGTGGAGCCAGTGCTGCGTTAGTGCCTCCTGGGTAGGCCTGCCCTCCTGGGTCCACCCATGCTGCTGTACCCACCTGGCAATATTGAGCCCTTTGAAGAATCTAGCCACGTCCTGGTCTGATGACTGCCAGGGCAGCCCGCGAGCCCGAACCACAGTCTCGCTGTCCACCACGTCGGCCTTGCTGCTGTGGGGCGGGGCTCAGTCAGAGCTGTCCAGCTGGTGTCACCCCCAACCCTGCCCCCTCACTCACCAAGGCCCTGTCTCATATTTCTGCTTTACCACTTCGGGCTTCGAAAACAGTTGACCTGAGAGGAGATGGCATGGGGGTCAGCAGGGTCTGGTGGAGGGGGGTCTCCCCACCAAGCACTGCAAAAAGAGGACAGTTGAGGGGGATGAGGAGGTAACAAAGGGGCTTTCACCCTGTGGTCTCTCAGAGGTGACAAATGGGGAGGGGAACTTGGAGGAAGTAATAGGCAGGCAGTCACCCAGCCCTGAGAACAGGTGAAAGGTGGTGAGAGGAACCTTACCGCTGGGTCCATCAAGCAGGTGGAGGATGACAGCTACCATTGTCTTCACTTCCCACACCCCAAAATCGTCCTCTGTGGCATCTGTCTCCAGCCCCAAGTCTATGAGCAGAGAGCTAACAATGAGGAAATCCCAGCATGAGAGGGCAACCAGCATGTCCCACTGAGGCTCAAGTCCCCTACATAGACACATGCAGAATCCTGGCAAACACATTTGTTTTGGCCCAGCTCATGGATCCCCTTAAAGGTCCCCAGCCCAGACATATGTAGACATATGCCCACATTCCAAACGTGCCCCAGCACAGGCACAGAGACATGCAGTCAGGGACTCAGCAGGTAATGTAAACTTGCATGTGTTCATTCAACCCACCAGCATGCACATACTCAGAGACATTCAGCCTACAGCCGCCCCCCCCCCCCCTAATCCTGCTAGGTCACAGATACCCTGTGCCATGGTGGCCACAGTGAGGTCCCTGGCAGGGCGGCTGCTTGGGTGCTGCACGTGGAACTCTCTGCGGAGGTCGTAGAAGGAGAAGAAGGTGTCCGGGAGCACCAGGTTCTGGGGGCACATGGGAATGGGGATGAATGGGGGGAATTGAGCTGCCCTGCCCACCCCCGTGACAAGAAGGGTCCTAGGAACCCTATCCCCTGTTGTGCCCTCAGTGGTGGCATACCTTCCTGGAGGCCTCAGAGTGCAGGACCTGTCGCAGCAGCTGCTGCCCATCAGTGCAGAGCATGTAGGGGCCCCCGCCCAGCAAAGCCACATCCCCGCTCACCAGCTGTGAGAACTAGGAATAGGGAGCGGAGAGAGACAGAGGGACTCACAGCTAGGCGGGCAGGGGGAGGGAGGGCGCAGGCTTGCAAAGCTGGTTCAGCCAGATGTTCAGCCCTACCCTGCCTGGGGAGGAGGTGGCCATGCCTGTTGGGCCTGGCTCTGTGTCCTCCTTCTCCCCCAGTCCACTGTCACCTTCTCCAGGCCAAATGGGAGCAGTCACATATCACCCAAGCCCCCATCACACACACTCCAGGAGTCTGGAATGGGGCCAGAGCAAACACCTGGTGGAGTAGGACAAGCCAGGTGGGAAAGGGCGGGGCAAAGCAGGTTAAACCTGTCCCTGACCAGGCACCACCCTCAGGTGGGGGAGGCCCAGTCCTGCCTGAGGCCCCGCCTGCTCATGGTCAATGGCAGCCCCGCCCCTAGGTCTGACCAACTGAGGAGCAGAGAAACTCCAAGGACAGAACTGACAGAGCTCCACACCTGGACGCCAGGGGCAGCATGAGCTTTGACCCAGATCTTATCGACCGGCTGGCACTGAGTTGTTTGCTCATAGAGGGGGCGGAAAGCTGCCCTGCCCCTCCCCCATCCTCTATCCCTGCTGGAGAACTGGTACAAGCACAAACCACAGGCCCAAGAACCTCTCCTAACCCCAGCTATCTGAGGCTGACAGAGCAAGGCAACCCAGCACACTCCTCAAGTGGGGGCTACCTTGGGAGTCCTTCTGGAACAGACTCAGGTTCGACATCTTTGTGCCTGTTTCCTCATCAGGAACCACCAGAGTTGTTGGAAGATGAAAGAACTTGTGCTAGTAAAGCACTTTCACTCATTCCACTCAAGAGTCAGGCACAGGGTGAGCCCAGTAATGAAGATAAGAAAAACAGCAAAGGGAACCGACTCCCACTTCAGCCAGGGCCGGGAGGCACCCCAGGCCTTTGCACTCAGGAGGCAGGTAGCCTCCAGGCGGGGTCCGGACAGCGCCCACGCCTGGCCAGCCGGCCGAGACAGGCCAGGACGAGCAGCTTACACCTGGCGGCGCCTGCCTCCTGGGCAGAAACCGCCCTACGCCCCTGCTCCAGCGTCTCCCAGGCGGGTGGGTGGGCCGAGGATGCAGGCAGCAGGGACCGTGACCTATGGCCAAGTCTGGGCCCCTCGGCCCTTTCAGCTTCCGGCTGCTGTTCTGGGAGACCTGGCCGGGCAGGTCCCCAGAGGCGTCTCAGCCTAGCTCTCCCGCAGGCCAGGGACTCTGGGAGGGGTCTCGCAGCCTCCATCTCCACCCCCTCAGTAGGAGTGGACCACTGGAAAGTCTGAAAAGACGCCCCCCTAGGAATGGCCGGCACACGCGGACACACGCACACGCACACGCACACGCGGGAGTCACTGAAAGTTTCAAACAACAGGAACCTGTCCTACCGCCCCGGCCAGTTGGTTGTGGTGCGCCAAGCCTCGCCTCCTGCCGCCTCTCCCGCCGAGAAATGTCCCTGCAGCCCGGCCGGGCCTCCATTCACCCCGGCCCCAGCGCTCACCTGCTGCAGCACCTTGTCCAGCGGCTCGGCCCGCGCCAGGCTGTCGGCGCTCAGGCCGCTCGCCTCGCGGCACTGCGGGCTCAGTGCGGCCGCCTCGGCGCGCACCAGTGACTTATGCAATGTCCCCACCTGCGAGCGGCGGGGAAAACCGATCAGCCGCTGCGCCCCTCGGATCCTGAAGCTCCCTGGAGATCCCACCGCCCTCTTTCCACCCTACCTGGCGGCTCCGCGGCTCCACCACTTGCCAGACTAGGAGGATTAAGTCGGTCTCGTCGGAGCCCAGGTCCGGCCCCAGCGCACCCGCCGTGGCCCCGAACAGTACGACCAGGGGTCCAGGCCCGGGACGGGGGTCGGCAGCGGAGTCTGCGGCGGGGTTCGTGCCTGAGGGCGGTGGCTGGGGTGGCAGCGGAGTCATGGCCGCACAGGGAGGGGGTGCTCGGCCAGACAGACACACGCGGACCGACGAAGCGCACGCACTCACCGACCGACGGCAGACGCGGATCGGCTTGGGCGGGACACCGTGTGTTATGGGCGGCACCTGCGGCCCGGCTGCCGCAGTGGGCACTGCTGAGACCCGCCCGCGGCGCCCCGCGGGGCGGGGCGGCTACCGGCCCCCGCCCTCTCTGGGCGAGTTACCTGTCGGCCCCGCCGGCCACGTGACCGAGGGCGGCCCCCGGGAACCATGGGGGAGGGCCGCTAGACTCTAGCCCTGCACGCGCACACTCACAAGGCTGGCCTGGGCTCGCGCTCCCCCACTGGGCCCTGTCTGACTTCTGGGGCGACCCCCTTCCCTCTCCGCTCCCCCACCGGGCCTCCGCCAAGGAAAGTGCAAATCCAGGGGCCTTTTTTAGTCCGTAAGGGTCCTTTGGACTTGTGAAAATCACCAGGAGGCAGCCTGGAGGCTGTGGGGGTCACGACGGCCGGTCTGGAGGGGTAAAAGAAGTCACCCAAGGTCAAAGGGGGCGGTAAGAGTTACCAGGTATCACCCAAAGGCTTGTAGGGGGGTCGCCAGAGGTCGACTGGGGTTGGGGGAGGGTGGCAGGAAGCACAAGAGATCATTAGAGCCATTTGGGTATTCACCAGAGGTCAGTGGGCAGGGTTTGTGCACACAAGTGCGAAGGCTGGGCCTCAGCCTGGCTCCAGGAAGTGCCCGCGGTGCCAAAGAGCGGTCGGAGGTGCGCAGGCCTCGGTGCTGGGGAAGGAAGAAGCGCGTCTCCCCCACCCCCGGCCCCAGCTCCCGAGAGCGGCTCCCCGGCGCTGAGCCGGATGGTCCCGGCAAGGAGCCTCACCCCTACCCCACGTGCGGCCTGCCGCCTGTTTTCGCCCTTCCCCCTTGACAACAGGCCTGTTGCCTGGAGATGTGAGCGTGCCGGCCGGTGGGGGCTAGAGGCAAAAGTGCAATGTGCGTAAGGGAGCCGCAAATCCTCCATCTCTTCTCTTCTTCGGACAGCCCTTCGTGGAGGGCTCCCAGCACACTTTGGCCCTGTCGGGCTTGGTGAGGCTCCTTTACGGCGAGTTTCCAGGCCGCCCCGGACTTTCCCGAATTCTCCCGTTTATATGACTGAGAAACTGAAGAAGAATCCGGCGGGAAGAAGGGGCTCCAGCCCGGCAGGAGCAGACACAGAGGGTTGCCAAGCCCGAGCCGGAACTGGGGCGGGAGCCGCACCTCACGCTTTCGGACAAGCTGGGCGCTACGTTCGGACCTTCAGACAACTGAGAGCGAAAGAGCCCGGCGTAGAGGAGGCGCCTCCGAGGCCTTGCCCACTAATTCCAACTGCACCGCGTCCCCATTTGGCGGATAAACAGACTGAGGGCGCCTGGGACACGGCGGCTGGAAGGGAGAGGGAAGTAGACTGGTTTTCCAGCGGTTTCGGGCGACCAGCGCTTCCCCTTGCGGTGTAGGCGAATGTCCACGCTCCGCTGCCCTTGGTAAGACAGCCACCCTACTGCCAACCCGCTTGACCCCACCCCCGGAGGCGCTAAGCCAATCAGGCCCGGGGGGGAGGAGGAAATGCGCTCTTCGGGTACCACCCTCCTCTAGATAAGCCTGGAATGTCAAATATTTGTTCGGTGGGCGGGGCGCAACTGCGAGGTAAGGCCCCTCCCCCACCCAGCCAGGAGCTCGCGTGCGCCAGGCTAAATCGGGCCTTCCTCCCGGCCACGCCCTTGCAGCTAATTGCACTTCACCCCAACAGCACCCCAGCCTCTCCTAAAACTTCCCTGGCGTGCATTGCCCCTTGTCAGGCTCCAGACTGGGCTCTGCTCCTAGACGACAGAGCCCCGGGCCATCCCGGCGCTACCTGATCTAAATCTCACCCTTCCTGGCGCTCCCATCCATTCAACCTTTAGACCTTCGCGCTGGGCCCTTCCATATTCTTCCTTCAGCGCGGGTCTCAAAGCCGGGTTCCCGGGGAAGCCTCCCCCTCGAGGTGCCGTCCTGAGCGCATTCCCATTGGAGAGGCATTCATGCGTGTACAGGTCCCTGCGGGTAGTAACCCCAAGCGTGGGGCGGCTCCCCCAAAACTCCCGTGCACCTGTCCGACCGCCTCCACCTACATGACAATTCCCGATGTTTGGACTCTTGAAAAACTAAATTCGTTAAAACAACGTTAGGCCCCCTGCTTTGCTGAGCTCCCTTACTCATCTTCAGATGGGTCCTCCCAGATCACACCATTAATACTAAACAACCCGCACTCCTGTCCCCCAGCCGGCTCTCATGTCTCCTTTCTGCCAGCACTAAACCAGCTACTAACAAGATAAATCGTTTATTGTCTCCCTACCCCACCATCCACCCACCCGCGAGAATATCAGATCCTGGAGGAAAGGCTCAATCCCAGAGCCTATCACTGGGCCTGCCAGGCACATAGTAGTAGCTCAAGAATGAATGAATGGTTGACTAAGCTCTCTTCCCGTATCCATGAAAAGTAACCTTCCCTGGGGCCACAGGGCCTTTGCACTAGAGTCTCATCTGTGCCCTTTCCTCCCCTCCCAACACACCCTTGCCCTAGTTAACCTCTGCCCTCCCTCCAAATTTTCCCCTCTCAAGGCACATCCCTCCTTAGCAGGGGTCCCCACTGTAGTTTGAGATTTCTGTATTTCACTGATGAATGTCCCCCAGCCCCACACTGCTACTAGCTAGTGTTCACGAATCACGAATGAATGAATCGGAGATACGGTACGCGAGAGGAATCAGTGAGGCTCCAACGGCACACCCAGAGTCCTTTCCCAAACCGTACTCCAGGTACCTGGGAAAAAGGAACTTCGTCCAGCGAGCCTGCCCGCAAGCTAGCGGAATCCCATCCTCACTTCAGCCCTTGGAAGCCTGCCACTAAGGCAGCCGGCGCTCCAGCCGCAGGTACGTGAAAGTCTGGGCAGATACAGGGAGGGGTTCCTCACCAGGGGAGTGTGGCTCTTCTCGTGGATCTCCAGGGCGTTTAGGAATGGTGTAAAACACCCTCCTCGCTCCCTCCTGAGAAATATTCCGCTGTCGAAGAGGATTCGACACTGGGTGCTTGCTTGGCGATCCACACTCGCGGCGATCCACACTCGCCGGCCCAGGCCCATCCCCACGCTCAGCCGCCAGCGGCCCCCAGCTGGGCCAGCTGCGACCCTTCCTTACCTCCCAGGCCTCCAGGGTAGCAAGCGCACTAGGTTCCCCTGGGGTTCGCATCTCCGCGCCTTTGCCGCCGAATAGCCTCTGAGTACCCACCAGAGGGCGCCCTGACTCTGTAGACGGAACCAGGTGTTGCGGGGCAGGGAGGAGCTGGCACTGGAAGGCTCGACCGGAGGACGCCCCAGGTGAAAGGGGAAGCCCTTGACACCGCCCCCCAGGCCACTTACCTCCCGCTTGAGAGTCTTCGAGGCTCCTGGCTCTCTGGACATAGGCCAGGATTTTAAGCTTGGTGTTCAGGGCCCTCAAACTGCTCTGTTCCACTTTCACCCACCACTGTGCTCTACACTGCTGTGATTCTTCTGGTCTACAGACTGGTGCACATGCTAAGCTCCCTGCCTGGAGAACCCACCTACCTAATCATCCCTTTGTTTTCCTGGCACACTCCTACTTATCCATCAAGACCCATCTCTAATAATTCTTCCAGGCAGCCTTCCTTGATGTCTAGACCAGGTTAGAGGCCCTGTTCTGGGCCCCTTGCCCCAGGGTTCTGTCATGATTGGGTCAGTGTTGGCCTCTCATGACTCTAGGGAGGCTCTGGCAGCAGAGGAGTAGGAGGCTGCTGAGCTCTGAGCTTTAGGGAGAATCATTTGCCTCCAAATAGACTTAGCTCTGGCTACCACACCAGCTTAGAAGCCCTGGTGTTGATTGGGTTGCCCCAAGCCCAGCCACCCACCTGGTTCAGGTAGGGAAGCTTGGAGCTTGGGTGAGGGAGGGGTGGTTGCAGAGGGCCCAGTTACAGAGGAGGGCAGAGGCTGTTGGCTGGATTCTCACCTGAGGAAGATACCACAACTGGCCTGGCTCCTCAGTCCCACCTCTAGCCTTTGCTCAGAATGTTCTGCTCCACAGGAACACTCTCTCTCTTTCCCAGAATTCACATCCAACCTGTGGACCTCTCAGTCCCTTATCTTCTTCTCTAGATCTGACAGGCACCAGGACCCTATCTTGGAAAGGGGGAGGGTTATAGAGAAGGGGGTTCATCACTCATTGATTCAACATATATTAAGCACCTGCTGTGTGCCAGGGATTATACAGGTGGTAACCGAGGAGGACAAATGAGGGGCTTGCTCTTCCAGCAATTATATTCTAATGGGAGCTAGGCAGGAGCTGCTTCAAAGCCAGTGATCATGTCTGGGCTGAGATCTAAATCAGTTGGGTCCCCAAAAGTGGGGTCTGCAAAGTGGTCCCAGTGCAACAAGTGCAGAAGTCCTGTGGGAGAATGAGGGTGTCCTGTTCTAGGCAGCAAGGAAGCCATTGAGGCTGGAGATGAGAGAGTTGAGGAAGAGGGAGAGTAGAAGTTGGGGGAAACCAGAATACCCGCCAGGGTCCTCACTCACTGTGAGATGCATATGATGCATGCAATGAGAGGGTCATAAATGGGGTTAGGTGGACAGTGATGGGGCCTGATTTAATGTTTAATGCCACAGGAATAATTGCATAAATTAGGACATCAGTAAGGAGGCTGGTATGGAGATGAGGGTAATGTGGCTTTGGGAGGGTAGAGCTGGCAGAACTTGGTGACCACCTAGTTGTGGGTCTGAGACTCAAGGAGGTATCTTGAGTCCAGGATGACCCGGGGTCTGCAGCCCAGGGGATCATGTGAATGATGGGGTCATGGTGAAAATGAGGGAACCTCACCCTCTGACCCCTCTCCATAGTGCCAGCACTGGTTATTACTGACCAGACCTTGGCACCCCCTGCCCCAATGGCCATGGTCCTATCATCTTCAGGGCCTATGGGAGTGGGGCAACAGGGAACTGCTCCCAAAAACAGGGCCACCCTTTGAGGAGCCCATGGGCATCTGAGGCTGCAGGGCTGACAAGACATTCAGACTGTGGCCAGAGTCCAAGGCAGCCCAGGCTGTCCTGATCCATACCCTACCCCCACTTAACCCTTGGCTCTGGACTCCTGCCTGTCCCTAGCCCTGGCAGAAGGGTCTCTATGGTCTCCCATACTGGGCCTGCACCAGACTGGTCCTCAGCAGCCCCTCTGCTGGGGCCTGGGATGGAGGTGAGGGAGGCAGGGGTTTTGAAAGGGGGTCACTGGGCCAGGGTCTGAGGTGGGAGATAGTTGGACCTTAAGAGAGGAGGGTATTCCAACCACGAATGTGTTTCACTGAAAGAATATAGGAGGGGCAGGCCAAGATGGTGAGTAGATTCATTGAGGGTCACTGCAGAGAGGCTGGGTCAGCCATTGACCAAGAGGAAAAAAGGAAGGAAGAGAGGGAGGGAGGGAGGAAGGAAGGGGCAGGACAGAGGTCTTGGGACCAGCCAGGGATGACCAGGGTATTGACTGGCTTTCAGGAGGGGGTGTGTGAAGGATCAAGACCTCCAGTCTCCAAACATGCTGGTCACCCTATTCCAGAGTAACACATGGTACCAGAATATTACTGGTTGTCAAATCTTTGCCCACTCTATTCGCCCCCGATTCCATGCACAGAGAGTCTGTGTCCTCTCTGGATCCCCGGTTTGCGTGGGTTGGGAGTGGTAGGGGGACATGAGGTCCCAACACCCCTTCCGGTCTTCAGGGGAACTAACCGATGGGCTGGCGCAGGATTGAGGCGCAAGCCCTTTCTTAACCCGGCGAGCAAACTGTTTAGTCGGGTCGGGGGGGCGGGGGGTGATTCTACACTCCAGACCCTGAAACAGGCGGACTGAACTCTCACTGGGAAGGGAAACACGCTGACCTGGCCCTTTCCCGGGCAGACAGCAGGTGGCCCCTGGGCCAGTGTGGCTTGAACCCAGATGCCCTCGGGGCAGGGTGCAAAGAACCGACTTGGGAGTTGCCCAAAGGTCCTGGTCAGTCTCCTCAGGCTCAAGAACAGCTTGGGACTCACTTCTCCCCTTCTTCCTCTTGCTTTGACCCGCGTAGTTCAGTAGCGGCGAGCACTGGACCCTGAATTCCCATTCGGCCCGGCGCATTCTAGATCCCTCGTCAAGGAGGCGCCAGGAATCGGGGATGAGGGCTGCGCTGCGTGGACTCAGGGTACCGAGGGCTGGGCTGGGTACCCAGCAGACGCGAGCTGGGTCTGATCAGCTGAGAGCGTGCGCGAAAGCCAGGCTGAGCCTCGATAGATCGATGCGCTCGGCGTGCAGCGCGGTTAAGGGAGTTGGCCAGGGATGAGTAGGGGCTGGGCAGCGAGCTCCGACTGGGAAGGAGAGTTCCTATTGGCAGGCCGTTTTCAGGAGGCGGATCCTGATTGGCCCGGCTGCTGTGAAGGCTGCAAGCGGCGGGGTTAAGCGCGTCGCCGCCGCCCGGGCCTAGGCACGAGACCGCAGAGCTGAGTCCGCACCTCGGACTTTGAGCTGCGGTCACTGCCATGGGCCTCCGCCTCTGCCCTTACCGCGCCGCCCTGCTCCCGAGTGGCCTCCTGTTACTCCTGATGCTCACAGTTGCGGCGCTCCCGGCTGGACGTCCGCCACCGGTGGTGCTGGGTGAGGCGCGCGTCCAGTCGGGGGTCCGTTCGCTCGTGCGTCCGTCTGGATGGGGTGCGGGCGGGGCTGTCTGCATCTGCTCTAAGCACGGGGTGAGGGAGCGTGTGATTGTTTTGTCACCTGGGTCGGCCCGTCCACTTCCTGCTATGCTGGGCGCGGTTGTGGTCAAACTCTTGTCACCTTACTCTATAGAATATGGGGGTAAGTGGGCGGGTTACCACGCGTTTGCGCATCGGTACGCCTGTTCATCTCATTCCCAAGCCTCGCCTCATCCCCATTTTTTAGCTGGAAAGACCGAGGCTCTTTGGCCCCACTCCTGAGGGCCGGTAGGAGGTAGGGGTGGCTTCGGAGTTGGCCCCCAGGGGCCTCAGCGTTGACTTGGGCTTGGCATGGACGCTGTCTCCCTCCACCCTTCCAGCCCGACACATTTCAGAGGGCATTACTGAAAGGGAGCTCTTTGGGGAAGGATTGCTCTCCTAACCTGCCACCAGGGCTTTCCCCTAACTTATCAAATATGTGGCATTGGGCCTGAGGGAGGAGGCCCAAGGGAATCTGAGGATGGCTATAGACAGAGGGAGGGGTTGAGACAATGGCTATGAACAGATGTCATACTGTACCCTTACTCCTGCCAGACCTACTTGGACTACGCTATGTTGGGGCTAGGCAACCTCCCCGGTCTACCTCCTCCTTGCTGCTGGCCCAGGCAACTGTACAGGAACCAGTAGTATTTCCTTGTGGTGGGTGTGGCAGGGATGAGACCTCTGTCTTGGGGTCTTTGGGTGTCTCATTCAGGCCATCACTCCCACGAAGAGCTAGTGTGTTGGTGGCCATCCAGGGCTCCTAAAAGCAGAGGCATGCCAAGGTATACATTACATACTGAGTCTGCTGCAGCATGACCCCCATGCTCTTTCTGCTGGGAGTATTTTAATGGGGATGATGCAGATCACAGAAGGGTAGGGTTGTCAGGCAGTGTGACCCCAGGGGTCCTCCACCAGGAGCTCTGGGCCAGGAAATGCTCCCGGGGAATGCTGGGCCCAGGTTCACCATGGAGTTTGGGCAGATTTGGCCTTGCCTTCCCTAAGCTTGCAGGATGAGTCCCAGAGGTGAGGTCTGTGCTGGGCAGGCACAGAGAATCCACTGACCCAGTCAGGGAAGGTTTCCTGGAGTACGCAGCTGGAGCTGAGTCCAGGAGAGAGTTCCAGGCAGAGGGAACTACGTATCAGAGGGAGGGAGCTAAGCAGTCCAGGCTCTCTGGAATGGAGTGGGGGAAGGACTAGATGGTGCAGGGCTCGTGACTGGTTGGGTCATCTGGACTTTGTCTTGGGGGCCTGCAGGGAGCCTTGTGTGGACCTAAGGAGTACTGAGTATGAAGGGTGTGGCATTGGGAAGTGTGTGGTCTCTGACCGGACTGGTCCTAGGCCTTTTCACCTGTATTGGTGCTAAATGCACTCATTAATTCATTTAGTTCTTAGTTGTTCTAGGTCACAGCAGAGGAGCCTCAGGTTGTACCTAGAGGCACTGAGCAACTGGAATCGTAACCTGCCCAGCTTCTAAGAGAATGAGGCTATTGGCATTAATCCTGGGAAACCCCATGGTGGGCAGCAGACAAGCTGTTCCTGGGCACAGAGCAGGGACCTAACCTTGGCCATCAGAGGATCAGCATCCAAGGGTGACCAGTCTCTGTGGGTGGGACTCAAATTGGTGGTAGAGGAAGCAGAGGCCAGAGAAGGGATACTGAAGGCCCTGGGTGGGGGAAGGGACTATAGCAAGCTATTTCCACCTCTCCCAGCCTCAGTCTCTTTATCTGTAAAGTAGGCATAATAAGGATATTCTTCCCAGTGTTACTTGAGGTGAAAGGCATGTGGATGGCTCTTATCTAGTTCTAGGCACAGAGGGACCCAGGAAGTGACCATTGGTATTTTTAGAGGCCACACAGCCTGGCCAGGCAAAGGGTATCCAGGCAAAGCAGATCAGGTGACTTCCTCTTTCACCTATTTCCTCTCTGGTGGAAACAGTGACCAAGGTTTCTTCACTGCCCTGTCTAGTCCACAAGCATCTCATCTAGAGGCTGTCATGCTGGGGACTCCCCACTTCTGCACCACATCATGAAGGGAGGTGAATGCAGGTGCCACACCTCCCTCCCATGGCTGCCCTGAGGACACAGTGGGATGGTGCACAAGGAGGGCGTGCCCTCTGCAGGGCTGTGTTCACAGCTGGAGGCCAGTGAATGCCCTCGAGAGCCAAACACTGGATCCTAAATGGGGTTTGGAAGGTGTCAAGAGAATGGCACTCAGGAGCAGGTGAGGCCTGAAAAGTCACTGGGAGTAAATGGACTGTGAAGGGCCTTGAATGTTAGGCAGTGAAGCAAGGGGGGAGGGGGGGGAGGGGTTTGAGTGTTACAAGGGCCCCAGGGCTCTGTATAGACTGAATAAGTAGAGTGAAGTCATCCTTGGAGCCTGGTCACCCCCACCCCCATTGGGCTGTGGCTGGAATGGTATGTTGCTTCAAGAGAGCCATTTCCAACACAGGTGTGCCAAGACGCTAGGGCCCTCCAGGTGGGGTGCACTCTGGAACCTTTAGCAGGGTTTAGCTTCTGGGCTCTGGCCTTTAGCAAGCCCTGAGGACCTCAGTAGGCTGGCAGGTGCCTGCTTCTCTCAACTGTTTCTGTTCATTGCCCCCCTCCAGAGCCTATCCTGGAGTGCCTTCTTTGCATTTATTTTTGGCTGGTTAAGTGGCCCAGTGCTCTGTCCTGTTTCCCAATCCTTCTTTCAGAGTATACAAGACCCTGCCTATGAAGCCAAAACCACCGTCTGTACCCCAACACTGAATTAAATCTCGGAGACAGAGTTTTGGGTGAAGTAGAGAGGAATAGCTTTATTGCTTTGCCAGGCAAAGGGGGCCACAGCGGGCTAATGCCCTCAAAACTCTGTGTCCCAACTTGGAGAGGGTAGTGAGAAGTTTGATAGTAATGGTTCAAGAGGGTGTGATCAGCTCATGGACATTCTTCTGATTGGTTGGTGTTGAGGTGAGTGGGAGTCAACATCATCAACCTTCTGGTTCCAGCGTGTGTGGGGTTTGCTTGCTTGTGGGCAGCATACCATCGTTAACCCGTTAACCACTGACTTCTCCCATCTGGTGGGGGTTTCAGTATCTGCAAAACAGCTCAAAGATATTGTTGTGTGTATCCCTTGATGGGGAACCAGGACCTTACCCCAAGGCTGCACTATGGTTTCTCTTTGACTGTTTCTCCTTTGTCTTGCATCCCCTCCCTTCCCTAATTAGCAACTGCATGAATCTGCCAGTTGGAACTCAGGGAAGGTCGTGGAGGCTGAATGAAGCCTGTTTCCTGTAATCAAAGAAATGGGGAACACAGAAAGGCTTTTGTGCCTAGGAGCCCCACAGGTATCACCTACTCTGCAGCCTGGAACAGCCGTGGGTAGAAGGCCTTTGGGTTTCCAGGCGCAGGGTCTCATTCATGCTCTATGTCCCCCTTCAGTGCCCGGTGATTTGGGCAACCAGCTGGAGGCAAAGCTGGACAAGCCGACAGTCGTGCACTACCTCTGCTCCAAGAGGACAGACAGCTACTTCACACTCTGGCTGAACCTGGAACTGCTGCTGCCTGTCATCATTGACTGCTGGATTGACAATATCAGGTGGGGGCTGGGGCACAGGTGGGGCGCTGCTCACTGACCCGGTCTAGAGACGCCTCCAGAGCCCATTTCTATCTCATCTGCGCCTCAAGAGATACATCTATCTCAGGCTCAGGGTCACTGACCTCTCTCCCTTCCCATTTCCTCTGTCTGGTCCACACCACCTTGGCACTCTCCCAGACAGAACTTTCTTCCCTTTCCTGTTGCTCCTGTCCCTACCCTCTCCAGTGCCTCAGGCCCTATTTGTGGTTTCTATGCTCCAGCCCCTATTCACAGCCTCGCCTTGGCCCCCACCCTTTCCCTTGCCTCTGACTTGGCCACACCTGCCCCCTCCAGCTGCTTGGGGATTCCTGTCCACTTGCTGTTCTTTCAGCCTGGAATCACCCTTTACACCCTTTGCCTGATAAACTCCCTCCCATTCACTCCTTAAAACCCAAGCCTGCTTCCTTTGTGAAGTCTCCCTGCCACTCCCCAGAGCTCTTTTTGTTTGTTTGTCTTTTATAAATTTATTTATGTATTTAATTTTTGGCTGCATTGGGTCTTTGTTGCTGCGCGCGGGCTTTCTCTAGTGTGGTGAGCAGGGACTACTCTTCGTTGCGGTGCGTGGGCTTCTCATTGTAGTGGCTTCTCTTGTTGTGGAGCACGGGCTCTAGGCACGCGGGCTTCTGTAGTTGTGGCACATGGGCTCAGTAGTTGTGGCTCGTGGGCTCTAGAGCACAGGCTCAGTAGTTGTGGCGCACGGTCTTAGTTGCTCCGCGGCATGTGGGGTCTTCCCGGCCCAGGGCTTGAATCCGTGTCTCCTGCATTGGCAGGCGGATTCTTAACCACTTCTCCACCAGGGAAGTCCATCTCCAGAGCTCTTAACCTCCCCTTTCCCCGGCCACATGCCTGCTCCTCTAACCTGCATTCCCTGCCTGCCAAACATTGTTTCCTAGGATATTTCTTCCATAATAAGATAATCATGTAATGAGAATTACTGCTTATTGAGTGCAAACACTATACATTTTACATACTTTCTTTCATTGAGTCTTACAGCAATCCGGTGAAACAAGTGCTGTTTTTAGACCTGTTTTACAGATGAGGAAATCTGGAAGCTCAAAGAGGTTGCAAAATTGCTTAGGGTCACTCAGCTAATAAGTGACAAACTAGAATTTGAACCCAGAGTTGTGTGCCTCTGAACTAAGGTTCCCGCCCACCCTGAGCTCCCTGAAGGCAGGGACTGTGTCTCTTTTATCTTTAAAGCTGTAGGACCAGAAACACAATTGGTTTTCAATAAATATTTGAGCTGAATGGAGTCTTTCAAATTAAGATTGTTTTTTCCCCTGGAGACACACTAGCTGGTTCTAGCTGGTTCTGTGGGCACCCTGCCTTTCCCTGTTGTTTATGACACCTGCTTTGTTGACTCTCCTCCTCCTTGTGTGATCAGGGTTATTTCTGGGATGTTGATCCGCATTTCTATTTTTGTTGCAGAAGCATGGTCTCAGTACTGCCAGTTGGAGGTACAGGCTGATACTGAGAGGGGCTTATCTACCTTTGTTGGGCCGCTGACCTGTTTATACTTGCATCCAGCACAGAGTGCTTTGGCTTTCTAGAACTTTGCTGAGTGGCCATTGGGATGATCTACAGATTGCCCTGGAGAGAGTGGGTCCCCAGGACTTTTATTTGGGCCAGTGTTGGGTATCTTGTCAGCTTTCTGTGGCTGATCTTTAAGGATGGGTGGGACTCAGGACCACTGGGGACTGCAGGTCTAGCCTGTGTTTTCTCAGGCACATTTGCCTCCTTAGTATCAAGGGAGGCCAGAGCAGGGTTCCTGGCCTGGCACAAGGCTTTCCTCCTGTCTTCCACCACCCTGTCCCCATCATGTCTCCAGGCCTTGCCCACCCACTCACACAGCAGCCACAGGTACTCGGGGTTTCTCTGTCTGGTTCTGTTGTGTGTTGCATTCATCATCTCCTTTGCCCTGTGTTGTGTTATGGTGGGTGGCAGGAGCTGGATCCATGGAGATGGAGCAATGGGAGCCTGCGAAGTTAGGCTGCCTGCCTTTTGGGGTCAAGTGTGATGTTCATGGCAGAGCCAGGCCTGGCAGCCAGATCCCTCTCCCAACCATATCTAAGACCTGCATTAGACAGTATGGGTGACATTGAGGAGAAGAGAATATTGCCTGACAGGGGTCCTGGAGTCAGTCTTTGGAGTGAGCCTTAGTGGGGGTCCTCATTTGGATGTGGTTACTCTGATCTGTGCTTTACAAATTTGCTTTGTTACTTTTTGGTCTGCCCTATACATCTGACCAAACCTGAGGATGGGAAGGGAATATGGCTCAGGACACAATACAGTATTGGGACACACCAACTTAGGTGTCACCTCTGGGTCACTGGCTCAATATCCCCTCCTGGCAGGCTGGTCTACAACCGAACGTCCCGCACCACCCAGTTTCCTGATGGTGTGGATGTGCGTGTCCCTGGCTTTGGGAAGACCTTCTCACTGGAGTTCCTGGACCCCAGCAAAAGCAGTGTGGGTGTGTAGCCCTTCCTCATGGCCCCCAGGGAATGGGGATGGAGGTTCTGATGGACTCCGAGAGTGGGAGGAGCCCTGTTGGTTTGAGTGGGGGTAGCCTGTGAACCGTCTCTGATCAGTGTGGGCACAGAGCCCTATAGCACTCCTTCGGGGATCTCCCGGCTGAAGGTGTCACAGTCTCCTTGGCAGGCGTGGTGTGGGCAGCTGACAATGACTGTACTGTCTCTAATCCTATGGATTTATGTCTGTAGGTTCCTATTTCCACACCATGGTGGAGAACCTTGTGGGCTGGGGCTACACACGAGGTGAGGACGTCCGGGGGGCCCCCTATGACTGGCGCCGAGCTCCAAGTAAGTGGTTGCTCTCATTTCCTCCCTGAGGTCATGGGGGAGGGGGTTGGGGAGGAGGAGATCACAGCCACCAAAGGCCCTGGGCCTTTCCCTACTCCCGGGTCTCTGGCATCCAGCCCAGCCATCACAGCTCCCACCCCTGGTCAATCTGTCCTGTCCTTACCCCACCCTCAGCCCAGGATTTCTGGGCCTCTGAGCCCTGGGGAGAGATAATGAGGCTGAGGAGGGGAAAAGGAGCTTCTTCTCCCTTCATGGAAATTGAGGGGAAACCAGACCCTCCCCACTTGGATTTTCACACGCTCCCCACCCACCTAGTCCTGGGTCTGGCCTGAGACACAGTCTGTGGTTCAGGCCCAAGGACCCTTCCTGCCTGACCCCCGCCTGGCTCTGGCCTGCAGATGAAAACGGGCCCTACTTCCTGGCCCTCCGCGAGATGATCGAGGAGATGCACCAGCTGTATGGGGGCCCCGTGGTGCTGGCTGCCCACAGTATGGGCAACATGTACACGCTCTACTTTCTGCAGCAGCAGCCACAGGCCTGGAAGGACAAGTATATCCATGCCTTTGTGGCACTGGGTCCGCCCTGGGGGGGCGTGGCCAAGACCCTGCGCGTCCTGGCCTCAGGTAAGACCCTGCCTGGCCCAGCATGGGGGGTGCTGGTATCAGAGATGGCACACTCTCTTTCCCTCTACAGTGGCCTCCTGGGCCACCCTCACGTCTCTTCTCTTGGGTCAGGACCCTTCCTTCTCCAGAGTTGTATTCTTTTCCAAACATCTCTTTCTAAAAGAAAATATAACACTACTTCTAAATTCACCTCTCCAGCTGATGACTCTTGTTATCTGTGTAGGTTTCTTGCAACATGTACACGGAGTGGCATAACCGTTGGTAATAGGGCACACGTGTACACACACACACACACACACACACACACACACACAGCTTGGGCCTGGCTGGCCTAACTTGGTTTGATCCAAAGGTCTCTGGAGGAGCCTTCTCCCTCTCTCTTACCCCCATCCTCACTTCTTCATCCCCACCTTTGCCCCAGAGAAGGAAGGTTGGGCTACAGTTTCCTGTTTATGAGTTACACCTCCCTCTGTGGCAGCAGGGAGCCTCTGTGGGCCACACAGAGAGGAAGCAGGTGCAGATTTGTCTGGGCCTGCTTGCTTGGCAGTTGGGAAAACCACCTCCTTCCCTGTTCCTCCCCAATCCACCTGCCTTTTCACGACTGTTAGAACATACCAGCTGTAGCCCCAGGGCTCGCTTCCCTCTGCTAGGACTGGATGTGAGCCCCATGACCGCTCACTTCAGGAGCTGTGAGCCAGGGCTGTACCAAGCATCTGATGAGCTTTCTTCCTCAAGTGACTGCCACTGCCTGACCTGCTTATTGGTCACCTGATCATTGTGATCAGTCCTCTCCCAGTAGTGACCCTGGATTAGCTGGACAGTGAATCCAATTATAGTGAGGACTCATCACAGCTACCTACTCTGTCCAGCCTGGACCTGAAAGGAGAGATGTGGGCCCTTCTGAGTTTGAGACAAGTTACCATGGTGGAGTTCAGGTACTGGCCCTTTCAGAGCTTCCCCATGAGTCCCCTTAGAGCGGTGGTCCCCAACCTTTTTGGCACCAGGGAATGGTTTTGTGGAAGACAATTTTTCCACGGAGGGGGCGGGGGGCTTGGGAGGGGTGATGGTTCAGGCGGTAATGCGAGTGATGGGGAGCGGTAGGTAAATCGTCACTCTCTGGCCCACTGCTCACCTCCTGCTGTGCAGCCCCGTTCCTAACGGGCCGCGAACTGGTAATGGTCCGCGGCCCGGGGGTTGCGGACCCCTGCCTTAGAGCTTTGCCTCGGATTCTGGGAAACTGCTGTCAGGCTCTGGCAGTCTGGGAGTGGGGGTGGGACAGGACGGGTGGTAGTTGTGGACCTTAGCTAGGGGTTCCCTTTTCTGAGGGCTCCTAGAGCCAGGCCCCAGCAGGCAGAGCTGAAGGCCTGCAGTCAGTGGTGGGGTGATGGGTGGCCGTGGGTCCTGGGCAGAGGCCCCTGTTCCCAAGTTCCAGCTCATCCTCTGGCGATCTCACTGGCTGGTGAGTGCGTTTGTGCTGCTGGCATTCCTATGTGAGAAAGACTCTCACTTTGTCTGCAGCCTCCCCTCCTGCCCTGTCTCCTGCAGGCCTGGCTGCCCAGGTCAGTGCCAGGCAGGTGGGTGGGATGAGACCAGGGCTGGCTGGATGTAGGTCTGAGCCTAGAAAGGGAAAAAATGTTTACATAGCTCAATGTAATAAAAGATTAAGAGGACTGTGTCTTTGGGCTGCCCACCTGCTGATTCACCTGTGACAAGGTCAGTACCCACAGGCCGGGTGATGAGTGCTCTGGGGAAGGTATTGTTTTTACCATAAAATCACCCTGTGGGCGTGTGCTGCCTAAATCCCTGGTGACAAAATGCAAAAGGAAAGAAACAAATCTTGGTCATGTGCTTCCTAGATAGAGCAAAAATGCAGGGAAATAGGGGAGTTGTCACCGCGTTAACAGCATAGAGATGCCAGAGTGCTGGCCAGGCCCCGGCTGGGGGCTGGCAGGGGCCCTGGCGGTGAGCATGCTGCCCAGCTGGCTTGCATTCCCGAGCACAGACTGACTGGAGCCCTCTACCCGCAGGAGACAACAACCGGATCCCGGTCATTGGGCCCCTGAAGATCCGGGAGCAGCAGCGGTCTGCCGTCTCCACCAGCTGGCTGCTGCCCTACAACTACACCTGGTCACCCAAAAAGGTCTTCGTGCACACACCCACAGCCAACTACACTCTGCAGGACTATCGCCGCTTCTTCCAGGACATCGGCTTCGAAGACGGCTGGCTCATGCGGCAGGACACGGAGGGGCTGGTTGAGGCCATGGTGCCACCTGGCGTGCGACTGCACTGCCTCTACGGCACTGGTGTCCCTACGCCAGACTCCTTCTACTATGAAAGCTTCCCAGACCGCGACCCGAAAATCTGCTTTGGTGATGGTGACGGCACTGTGAACTTGCAGAGCGCCCTGCAGTGCCAGGCCTGGCGCGGCCGCCAGGAGCAAGAAGTGTCATTGCAGGCACTGCCGGGCACTGAGCACATCGCGATGCTGGCCAACGCCACTACCCTGGCCTATCTGAAACGCGTGCTCCTCGGGCCCTGATTCCTATGCTGGGCAGGGCTCTGGGATGGCCTGGCCACCACTGCTTCTCCTGGCCTCTGGGGCAACCATGGCCCATGAGTTGAGCAGTTTGTGACTGATCATCTAAGGCCCTGGATCTTGGGTTGTGAAGTGGGGAAATGCTGGGTTTTTTATCCTTCCTCTCTGGGAATGAGGAAGGAAGACATAGTCTGAACTTACTTGAGGGACCCTTCGAAAGAATGCTGCTGATGGTGGAATTGTGACCTCAGGACTGGCTCCGCAGGTGGATTGGCTGGCACCTGGCCCCAATCCCCAGTGCTGGGGCCTTGTGTTCCTCCTACCCCTGTGGCCTTTTCACACTCGCCCACCAGGGCCTGGCTCCTCAGCTTTCTTGTGAGGGATGTTACTGAACTGTGGTCCCTAGGTTGGGCTCCTGGTCCCTAGGGTGTACCTTCTCACACATTGGCCACAAGTCGGCCTGCTACTGGCCATGGGTGGCTGGAGCTGCTGTCTTCGCTGTGGCCTAGCTGCTCACACAGCCTGACTGTGGCTTTCTGGGGGCAGCCCGGTTCCCCCTGCAGGCAGGGGTGGGTTGTTATGTTATCCATGGTTCCCAGGCCCTGGGGCATTCACTCCTACCTCCCTTACTTCTAAGAACAGCCTAGCTCAGGGCTGGGCAGCAGATGGCCCCCCAGTTCTCGGGGCTGTGTCCCAGGAGCCCTGATCTCCTTGGTTGGGCTGTTGCCCACAGTATTGATGCTGCCTCCCTTTGCCCTGGGGCTGTGGTTCAAGAATGAGAGCAGAGCCTGGTGCCATGCCCTTTAGGTACTCATGAAGAAAGAGAACTCAAGGAAGCAGCCAAGGCCAATCAGAGCCACACTGAGCTGCCCTCTTGCTGACCCTCCACCACATCGCCACCCTGCCCAGGATCTCTCTAGCATTCACGTGGGCTGGCACAGGACTGAGAGGAGGTAGGACTCTTGCCCACTCTGCCCAGCACCCATCCCCACCAGGCAGCTCAGTGGTGTTTAGTCAGCAGGGACTCGCCCAGAAACTTGAGTGGGCCCCTGAGAGAGCCAGGGGCCTTAGGGGCCCCCTAGGGGTTTTCTTCCTGCTCCAGAGGTGCTGCATGGATCTCCCTGTGATAGCAGGGATGGAGGATGTGGATCTGCCTTGGTGGTCTCCAAGTGGGCAATGCCTAAAGGCCAAGACTTGGGTCTAGCCTCTGGGGTGGAGCCCCAAAGCCACAGTCAGGCTGGACTGTGCTTCGCTCCTACAAGGTTTCTGTGAAGCGGAATTTTCTCTGTTGCATTCATACCCAGCATCTGTCTCTCCCTTTGTTCCTGAGTGGTGGGCCCCACATGGGGCTCTGAGCAGGCTGTACCTCGATTCTGGCAATAAAAGTATTCTGGATGCTGTAAAGTGCCCTGGCCTAGCCTCTGCTCTGAGCATGAGAGGAAGGAGGCAGTGGAAGGGTGAGGGGGCTAGCAAGGCAGGTAATCAGAGGCTAGACCATGACCTTTCTGGGGCCTTGATGGGTTCTCTCAGCACCAAAGCATGGCTCCTGTGCACCTCTTTGGGTTTCATCCTCCTTCCCCCTCTCCTGGGATCTAGTTCCCCTCCTAGGACTGAGAACCAGCACCTGAAACATTCCTGTTGGAATGAAGCTCCTGCCCACCACCCCACCCCGCCGCTCCTATTTGGTCAACAGGCCCCAAATGCCACCCCACAGCTGGGAGCCAAGGACAATCCTGACGGTAACCCTGTCTGGACTCTCCTTCCCAGCCTTCTGTCCTCCCTCAGCTTGCAGGTCTCAGCATCCTTTGAATTTTTTTAGGATGCTACCCTTCTACTTTGTTTCATCAGTTCATCTGCCCGCCATCTGTCCCTCTTTGGGAACAGAGTGAGACTGAGGAGGGAGGGAGAGAGACCAAGATGGGCAGAGATATAGGGACTGAGAGACTGGGGACCAAATGCAGATGGATAAGGACAGAGGAACACAGAGAGTCTGAGACAGGAAAACGTGTGTAAGGATGGAGACTAGGCCAGAAGTCTGTGGTGCAGAGCCCAGAGCTGGGGGCCAGTGGGGGTGGTGGGAGCCCCAGTTCCTGCCTCCTCCACAGGAGCCTGGCCAGCCTGGGTTTTAGGTGTCAATACACCCTATGCCGCTAGAGGGCGCTCTGAATCTTCTCACTACACCAGTTATTGGCCAGACCTGGAAAAATGGGTGGCCCAGAGGGTTAGGATGCCTAGGAATACATAGGTCCAGCTGCATTGCTGGCCTTGGTAAAAAGGATGACAACATGAAAGGGAGTAAACCCTTACCCCCAGGTCCTGCCCAGCCTGACTCTTAGTGCCCTGACACATACCCACTCATGGCCTTGCCGCCACCCTCTCACCCCTGATCTATTTCAACTCCACTTCTACCCTCAGTTTCACAGCTGTAGAGACAGGGTATGGAGTCAGAGCAGGCTTCAGGACCAGCAGACTGGGGTTCAAATCTGAGCTCTACCATCTCTAGCCAAGTAGCTTGGGGAGTCTCCTGACCTCCCTAAGCTTCGGTTTGCTCACCTTAAAAATGGGGATGGGGACTTCTCTGGTAGTGCAGTGGTTGAGAATCCACCTGCCAATGCAGGGGACACGGGTTCAATCCCTGGTCCAGGAAGATCCCACATGCCGCGGAGCAACTAAGCCCATGTGCCACAACTTTTGAGCCTGCGCTCTAGAGCCCACGAGCCACAACTACTGAGCCTGTGTGCCACAGCTACTGAAGCCTGCGTGCCTAGAGCCCATGCTCTGCAACAAGAGAAGCCACTGCAATGAGAAGCCCGCACACCGCAACGAAGCATAGCCCCCGCTTGCTGCAACTAGAAAAAGCCCGCGCAAAGCAACAGAGCCCCAACGCGGCCAAAAAAGAAAAAAAAAAAAGAAAAATGGGGATGAATAAATGTACACTGTAGGGTGGTCCTGAGGAACACTGATGGTTTTGGAGAACATTTGATTCAGTGCTTGGTTCATGGTGGCTTTCAGCTGGCAGGATGCTGTAACTGGGTGTGAGACAGTGAAGAGGTTCTGAGAGCTTGTAGGTCATGTATGCTGCTGATACAAGGACAAGTGGACTGGCTGTTACTGAGTGACACAAGTGTCCAGAGCCCTTCCTCTGCCAGGCCAGGAAGGCAGGAGGAACTGATCCAGGGGGCAAAGGGTCAGATTCTAATGACTCCAAATATATGCATGCAGACATACCTCAGAGATACTGTGAGTTCGGTTCCAGACCACCACAATAAAGTGAAGGTCGCAGTAAAGTGAGTCACATGAATTTTTTTTTTGTTTTCTGGTGCATCTAAAAGTTGTTTACGCTATAGTCTAGCCTATTAAGTGTGCAATAGCATTGTCTAAAAAAACAATGTACATACCTTCATTAAAAAATACTTTAGTGGACTTCCCTGGTGGCACGCTGGTTAAGATCCCACATGCCGTGGAGCAACTAAGCCCGTGCGCCACAACTACTGAGCCTGTGCTCTAGAGCCCACGAGCCACAACTGCTGAAGCCTGCGTGCCTAGAGCCCATGCTCCGCAACAAAAGAAGCCACTGCAATAAGCCCGCACAGCACAACGAAAAGCAGCCCCCGCTCGCCGCAACTAGAGAAAGCCCGTGCACAGCAATGAAGACCCAACACAGCCAAAAATAAAAAATAAAAAAAATAAAACTTTAGTGCAAAAAAATGCTAACCATCATCTGACAAAACAGCATTGCCACAAACCTTCTGTTTATAAAAGATGCAACATCTGCAAATCACAATAAGGCGCAGAGCAATAAGACATGTTATGCCTGTACTCTCATTCACACTTAGGGAAAGTATTCCAAGCAGAGAGCACAAGGAGGGCAGCACCAGTGAACGCTCTTCAAGGATCATCACCTCAGGTCTATAGGTAGGAGTATGGAAGGGTTTTTAGGCAGAGGAGATACGAAGTCATTCCAATCTGTATTTTAGGAGCACCTCTTACCCTTTGGGGATGGGTTAGAGAGAGCAGGCTAGGGATTGGGAGGCTGTTACGGCTGGGGAGAAGAAAACCATGAGATAGGGCCTGGGGGGGCAGGAGGAGGAAGGGTTCAGGGTGCTGCCCATTTCCTGCTGGGTCACTACGTGGTGGGGAGCAGGGTTTTGTGTGTAGGCAGTCTGGAACCAGAGGATGTGTAGTTGTGAACACGTGTCGGGGGGGAAATGACTCCATGGCCCAGGAGAGAATCATGGCTTGAGGTGTGGACAGGAAGCTAAGGGGTAGGGCTCAGCTTTCCATGAGATCAGGAGGCCCTAAACAGAGCCCCAGAGCTACCAGAGGAAAAGGAGCCCTAGAAGGAGATGGAGGAGGAGCAACCACAGGGAGAGGAAGAGGACAGGAGGGTGCAGCTCCAAGAGGGGTCAGGCAGGATGAGGACTGGAAACTGTCCTCAAGCCTGGGCCCCAGAGGCCTGGGGTTGGCTCTGGAAGTTCAGCGGTGTCCATGTGTCTGTAGGGACCTTAAAGGATGCACGGTGGTAGGAGCTGTGACTCGGTGGACGAATCCTGGGTCTGTCTCCTTAGGGTCTCTAGGCGGAGGGTTGGCTGTGAACGGGGTATGGAGGCTGTTTAGAGCTCCTCGTGTGAGCTATATGGGGTCCCCCGGGAGTGCGGCCCAGGCCAAGGGCCACAGAGGAACCGGGTGTGGGGGCACTTAGAGGTCCCCGCGGGAGCGTCCCCGTATTGAGTCCCTCGGAGGCCCCGAGAGACTCCAGGGTCGGGGAGCAGCCAATCAGTCGGCTAGGGGGGCTGGGCCCGGGTCGCGGTCCGCCGGGGGCTGGGACCTCACCTTCGGACGCCTGAGCGCGGCCGGCGGAATCCCAGAGGCCGCGGCGGCCCCCTGGGGCCCGGAAGCGCCGCCGCCCGCGAGCCCCGCGCGGAGCCAGGCGACCTGTCCCGACGCGGCGCGCGCTGTCGCGATCCGGCGGCGGATGACGTGGCGGGGGCGGGGCCTGAGCGGTCGCGGCGGCGGCGGTGGCAGCGCGACCGAGCATCCCGGGGGCGCCGGGCCACCACGAGGTAACGGGCCGCGGGCGGGCGCGCCGAGGGAGCCGGGCCGTGGGAGCGGGGCCGGGGGAGCCGGGCCGAGGGAGCAGGGCCGCGGGAGCCGGGCCGGGGCCGCGTTCTGCTGGGGCCGAACTCTCTGCGCCGCCGCTGCATGCGGGATGCGGCTCCCGGAACCCAGCACCGGGCAGGCGGGCCGCGGGCACGTGAGAGACGCTGCGAGTGAGCGCGTGCCCGAGGGGGACGCTGTGCGTGTGAGCGGGCCCTTGAGCGTGAGGGGGACTCCAGGAGTGTAAGACTGAGCGTGTGAGGAGGACGCTGTGTGTGTATGTGTGTCTGTGTGTGTGAGAGAGTCAGTCTGAGGGTGACCCTGAGTGTGCGAGACGCAGAGTGTGAGGGTGACGCTGTTAGTATGACGGAGACTCGGTGTGTGTGTGAAAGAGACCCTAGTGTGGAGGTGACTCCATGAGTGTGAGAGGGACTCAGAGGGAGATTGTGAGAGACTGAGTGTGAGAGAGACCGCGGTCAGAGTGACCCTGAGTGCGACCCTGTGAACGTGAAAGAGACCGTGTGAGATACTCCAGTGTGAGTCTGGTGCTGAGAAAGAACCTGTGCTGCGTGGGACAGACTCTGAAAATGAGTAAAGGCCCGGGGGACGAGCCTGAGGATGTGAGCACCTGAGCAGAGCTTCCTGGGGCCGCGGGGAGACTGGCCTGTTGGAGGGAGGACGGTGTGTGCTCCTGCTACTATGGCTCTTCTTAGTGTCTTGACATCCTGTCATCTTGTTTGATCATCTCATGTCGTAAATGGAAGGCGATATTTGTGAAACATTAAGAGAATTCTTCACAAAGTACTGAGCGAACAGTCTGGGCACCACTTGTGTTATAGCCAGTGATAAGCAGGAATCAATATTTAACTTAACATTTGTTTTTGAATACCTCTTGTGTGCACTGGACTGTGTGCTTGGTAAAAAGAATTCAGTCTCTGCCCTTGATGGGGAAGAAAAAGCACTAGCGGTGAATTTAGCACCGGGCTAGCAGAATGCTCAGCCATCTGGTGCTTATCTCTGAGAGCTGCTCCCTGATTTTGAAGATCTGGGAGGAGCAGACTTTTGAAAGCCTGTGAGCGCTTCCTGAGATCATTTTCAACTCTCTGTTCTTGTTGGGAGGCCCTTGAGGAAACGGCCCAGGCTGCCTACATTGCTGAGGTCCCACTGTGTGCTAATGGCTTTTGCTTCCCAACTTTGGTCTCAGATTGTCATTAAAAGTTCTTATATTTGATTTTCCTTTCCTGACAAATTTGTGGGAAACCACAAGCCTGATATTCTCCTGTCTGCCTCCTTCCCTGTCTGACTGTGGACATATTTTTATTACAAACCAAAAATAAATACCAGTTATGTGACTGATCTCTCTGGCATTTCTTGGTACAGGAAATTTCCTGACTTCTGTCCTTTGTCCTTCCTGCTGTAGTCTCCAGGATGTGTGGATACTTTACTACAAAAGTGATGCAAGTGGTGCTCAAGGGACCTGGGACAGAGGGAACAGCAGTTGTCTAGACATGCATGATTTGAAAGGACCAGGCTGGTTCTCAGACACGTGTTCAGTTACACCCCACTGTGGGTGTGTTCGAACTTCTAAGTAATTGAGTGCTACCCCTGCTGGGCATGTAAAAATTAGATTTTACAAAAGGAAATATCGTCCTGCTGCTTACTAGGTTCATTTTTTGATAAGTTGCCTCTCTTTGTTGCAGAGATTAATTGGAGACACGTGGAATTAGGCCTGGCTGTGGAGACTTCATTTTCTTCTTCGTACCTGACCATTTATGATGAGGTGGCTTATGAAAGTGTGATGGTTGCTTATTTCCTCACAGGTGAATATTATTGCTCTGTTCTTCGTTAATTTTCTTGGATCTTTGTGAGTTGTAAAGCGTTTTAGTTAGTTATTTGAGTACAATACTAGTAAAGAGAATGGCTCACACATAATTAACAGTTATGTAACACTATAATTATTATATAAATAAATTATATATTTATTATATCTCTTTCTAAAGAGTAATTGTGGTGGTTTATATTTAAAGATACTTGCAATGAGGAAGTAAAAATAGGAAACCAAAGCCATGGAAAAGACTAGATATCAAGTACTGTTGAAAAGTGAGGGTATCTATTCACTGTGATTGGGAGCTGAATTTGATATTGAGTTTCCTGGTGTCCTAGGTGAAAAGACAAATGTAAAGAGTCACATAATTTAAGTTTAAGCATAAAAAAAGTAATGCATTTTCATTGTAGAAATTTTGTAAAACTCAAAGTATAAAAAAGAAAAAAGTCTTCTGTGTTTTCACCACATTTAAGATTTTGGTGTCTTTCTCAACAGCGTTTTTTTTTTTTTTTCATAGTCATCAATTATAAAAGTTTTAGAATACAGCTTGTAAAATATTCTTTGTAACTGAACTTTGAAAGAGACAATTTTTCTCCCTGAAAATTGCATATGATAGTTTCATGGTTAAATTTTCATGAGGAAATTTTAGTGGTCTGGTGAATTCCTTTATTATCTGCTGCACAGGCGCTTGGAAATATGATGAAAACCTGTTAGAAAGCTGTGTTATGTCCTTACAAGTGGGGTTTAACACTAGTTTCTCAAGGCAGGAACTTACTTATAGGGTGTGTGGAATTGTTTAATGAACACTGTCTTCAACAATGAGTTTAGAGACTGTTTTGTTTTGTTTTGTTTTGCGGTGCCGAGGGGCTTGCGGGATCTTAGTTCCCCAACCACGGATCGAACCTGGGCCCCCTGCAGTGGAAGCACAGATCCTAACCACTGGACTGCCAGGGAATTCCCAAGAGACTGTGTTTTCGAGAGAGGGAGACTGAGACACACACATGCAGGGACACAAGGATATGTGTGGAGAAAGAAGTCAGCCAGGATGTTGAGGAAAATGGTGGGAGAAGAAGGGTGTTAGAGGCAAAGGACTCAGTATGAGCAAAGATGTGTTTTTCTGATGGGCTCTGGAAACCCTGGACTACTCCAGGTTCTGGAAATTGTAAGTAATTCAGTGTGGCTGGACCATGGGAGGGACCATATGCAGCAGGGGGTCTAGTGATAAGGCCCTGATAAGAAGGTTGGAATTGATCCTAAAGACCTCGGGCGGCACCTGAGGAAGAGTTTCTAACTGTGCTCTGATAGCAACCAACTCAGTAGATAGTAAGGTTGGTATTCTGTTGTGAAACTTGAGGAGCCAAAGCAGTTTTTCCCTGTTGGAAAGCTGTCTCCCACCACTGGATCTGCCCCCATTTCCTGCATGGAGGTAAGCCCTACTGCAGGTGCCTTTTTTTTTGTTTTTCCCCTCAGAATTCACATAATTTTAGACAAGAACTATGTTGGGACATTCCATTTTCAGGTGTTCTAGATCCTTGCTGATTTTATGTTTACTTGTTCTATTGATGACTGAGAGAGGTGTATTGAAGTCTTCAACTGTAATTGTGGATTTGTCTATTTTTCCTTTCAGATCTATCACTTTTTGCTTCATGTATTTTGAAGCTATGCTGTTGGAGGAAATACACGTTTAGAATTTTCTTCTTGCCGAATTGACCTCTTTATCATTATATAATGTTCTCTTTTATCCCTAGCAATACTTCTTATTCTGAAGTCTCGTCGGATGTTAATATAGTTAATCCCCCTTGGTTTTGATTAGTGTTTACATGTTTTTTCACCATCTTTTTACCTGTAACTTATGTCTTTATAGTTCAAGTGGGTTTCCTGTAGACTGCATATTGGGCTTTGCGTTTTTATCTAACCCAACAATGCCTGTCTTATAATTGGTGTGTTTAGATCATTTACATTTCATGTTATTATTGATATGGTTGGATTAAAATCTGCCACCTTGCTAGTTGTTTTCTGTTTTCTACTTAATTCATATGTTCTTTGCTTCTTTTTTCTTCTTTTTTCTACCTACTTTTGGATTGAGTATTTTTTATGATGTTTTATCTCCACTGTTGGCTTATTATTTATACCGTTTTTAACTTTCTAGTGTTTGCCCTAGTTTCACAATGTACATCTTTAATTAATCACAGTTTACCTTTAAATAATATTACATCAATTTTCGCATATAATATTATATAAGAACCTTACAGTAGTATAACTCCCAGTTCTTCTTTCTTACCTTTGTGCTATTGTTGTCATACACTTTACTTTTACCTATGCAATAAATTAACACTGCATTGCTACTATTTTTGCTTTAGGCAGTTAGTTATATTCTAAGGCAATTAAGAGAATCAAAAAAGTATATTTTTTAATATTTACCTCAGACCATTTGATAGTGTCCTACAACTCTTAGATGCTCTGTTCTGTTTTTTTTCACATTTTGACTCGTATGGTTTTCATTTCTCTGCTGAAATTCCACATATGTTCCTGCATGCTGACCAAATTTTCCATTAGAGCCTTTAATGTATTAATCATAGTTATTTTATTTATTTATTTTAAAATTTATTTTATTGAAGTACAGTTGGTTTACAATGTTGTATTAATTTCTGCTCTATAGCAAAGTGATTCACATATAAATGTATATATGTATATTCTTTTTTTTTTAATAAATTTATTTATATTTGGCTGTGTTGGGTCTCTGTTGCTGCGTGCGGGCTTTCTCTAGCTGTGGCGAGCGGGGGCTACTCTTCATTGTGGTGCGTGGGCTTCTTATTGCAGTGGCTTCTCTTGTTGTGGAGCATGGGCTCTAGGTGCACAGGCTTCAGTAGTTGTGGCACGCGGGCTCAGTAGTTGCGGCTCGTGGGCTATAGAGCGTAAGTTCAGTAGTTGTGGTGCACAGGCTTAGTTGCTCCACGGCATGTGGGATCTTCCAGGACCAGGGCTCGAACCCTTGTCCCCTGCATTGGAAGGTGGATTCTTAACCACTGTGCCACCAGGGAAGTCCCAGTCATAGTTATTTTAAATTCCCTGTCTGATAGTTCCAATATCTGGATCATCTCTAAGTCTTGTCCTATTGATTAATTTGCCTGTTGATAGTGGGTTGTTTTTGTTGCTTTTTTTATGTTGCTTGTGATTTGTTATTGATTGTCAGATGTAATATGTGGAAAAGTAGAGATTGAGGTACATAGTCTTTATTCTGGGAAATGGGTACAACGTCTTCTTTTGCTAGCCTGTTAATGTGGGAGTTTGAGTCATTTAGGGGTGAGTTGGGTTTGGGTTTTGTTGTTGCTATGGTTACCTTAGGTGCACCAGTGGCTCCAAATTCCTCTGGTGTTTCCTTGCCCTGAGGGTGGATTTTTCTGTGCTTATGCTCCACCTTCAGCATTAGGCTTCTTTGTGCACCTGTGCCTCAACACACAGTGTACCACAGCCTTGTTGCTGGGTGCTTGCTAACCTGGTGGTGGGGAGTAGAGGGGTTCTCTGTTGTCTTGGTTCAGCCTGAGCCTTAGGCAGGCCCTATTTCCCTGGGTCTGGGGGGTTAGATCTTTCTGGGTGAGCCGGCCATGTCTAATGGTCTGGACCAGAATTTCCTGCTCCTCCCGCAGGCAGAGAGGATTGTTTTATTTTTCTTTCACCCTGTCCCAGCTGCCTTGGGAATGACAGAGTTTCCCCATTCCCCAGGGGTTTAAGATTTTTAGAGAAGGGAGCAGGTGGACCTTCGTATTTTTCCCAGAGCAGTGACTGCTTTCCTTCTCCAGGCCAGCACTTCTGAGAGGCTTTCTCTGGCCTAGTATTTCTTGTGAGCACCCACTGAGGTCTCACTGGAGAAAACCCTCGAAGTGTCTATGGCTCTTGCTAACCCAAACTTGACCTTTAGTAATTCATTAAAAATTGTTCCCGAATTCTTCTTTCCTGCCTGTATGGTGGTTCCATTGTTCTCCCTCCGCCACAGGTAAGCCAGAACTTGCATCTCTCTGGGAGGTATCTGTTTTTCCTTAAATCTCAGTCTGGTTGGTTGGCCTGTAACCTCAGCTCTCTAATGATTTCAAGAAAAGTTACAATTCTGTAGATTATCTGCCTTTTTCTTGTCATTGGAGTGGGAGTGATGCTTTTCCCAGCTTTCTACATCTTAAGTGAAAGTTAGAAGTCAAGGCAGTTACATTTCATACTATTTTTAAATTTTCCAGTGAAGTGAGTTTACCTCTCTTTTTCCCTCCCTGTGATATTGTGATTATTTATTTGGTCTTTGTCCACTGTTCCTGTCCCACAGCTCTTGTAATTTCCTAATAAGAGCCATAGAGGCATCTTTTGTTATAACATTTGTTTTGTTCCCAGTTCCTGAAATAGCTCCAGATCAGTAAAGGTTGAACGGATGTCTTTTCTTATTTATATAACCAGCCCCTTTCAACACACCTGAGTTTATGTTAATGAGGTGATTTTTGGAAAGCATCTAGATCCTCTAAGGATGGGGGTTGCTTGTCGAGGGAACCAACCCTGTGATTAGAAGGTTTGGAAGTTTTAGTCCAGGTCTGACCTCCTGGGAGGGGAGAGGGTCTGGAGATTGAATCAATCACCAATGGTCAGTGATTTGATCAGTTATGCCTTTGTAATGAAGCCTCCATAAAGAACCCAAAAGGACAGGTTTTGGAGAGCTTCCCGTGCCTCTTCTCCATACCTTGACCTCTGCATCTCTTCCATCTGGCTGTTCCTGAGTTATATCCTTTATAATGAACTGGTAATCTAGTAAGTAAACTGTTTTCCTGAGTTCTGTGGGCAGCTCTAGCAAATTAATTGAACCCGAGGAGGGGATAGTGGGAACCTCCGATTCATAGCCAGTTGGTCAGAAGCACAGGAACAACCTGGACTTGCGATTTGGCATCTTAAGTTGGGTGGGGAGGGCTGTTTTGTAAGATTGAGCCCTTAACCTGAGGAATCTGTTGCTATTTCCAGGTAGGTGGTGTTAGAATTGATTAAATTGTAGCAGACACCAGATCTGCTGGGTGTTGCAGAATTGTTGGATAGAAAATGCAGTCTGGTATCAGAAGTCCAAATAGAATACCTGGTAACCTCCTCCCCCTCCCCACCAGCTAGGGTCTGATGAATAGGGGGAGGCTGGAGTGACCACTGGGGCCAGGTTTCTCTGCTTGCCTCCATGTTGAGTTGAGTGGAAAAGGGCAACCTAAGTCTCTGTGCACTGACTTTTTTGTTTTTTAAAGGAATGTAAGGTGCGGGGTGGTGGGGGGGAACCCTTTTCCTCTACCCATTTTAGGTTCCTTGGCTGGGGCATTGTAAATTAGACTGGCGAAAGACAGATTAACAAGAGAAAAACAATCAAGTTTATTAATGTGCATAGAGCATACACATGGAAGCACTCACTGATGAAGAGCCTGCACCTGACTCTTTTTTTTTTTTTTTAAATTTATTTTTGGCTGCGTTGGGTCTTTGTTGCTGAGCGCGGGCTTTCTCTAGTTGCAGCGAGCGGGGGCTACTCTTTGTTGCGTTGCGTGGGCTTCTCATTGCGGTGGCTTCTCTTTTTGCGGAGCACGGGCTCTAGGCGCGTGGGCTTCAGTAGTTGTGGTACATGGGCTCAGTAGTTGTGACTTGTGGGCTCTAGAGCGCAGGCTCAGTAGTTGTGGTGCACGGGCTTAGTTGCTCCACGGCATGTGGGATCTTCCCAGACCAGGGCTCGAACCCGTGTCCCCTGCATTGGCAGGTGGATTCTTAACCACTGTGCCACCAGGGAAGCCCCTGCACCTGACTTTTATGTGAGACAGGCTCCTCAGGTGTTTCCTAGTTTTGTTTTCATGCATATCTGAGCTCACTTGACAGACACATGAAAACAGATATTTTCCCACGTGCCAGCATAGAGTCACCTTCATGGCTTGGTGCCAGGAGTGAAAGGAAAAGTGGTGCTGCCTTAAAGCCAGGCCTCATAATAAGCAAAGTAGGCTGGCTCAACTCCTCTGGGAGTGGGGGAAGGCTTATTAATGGCCCCAGAGGAGCTTTTTCACTTGGGCTCAGGTCTAGACTCTGGAGGGGTACTGGGACAGGTAAGGCAGGAGTTTTGAGTGGGGCTTGTGGAGACTGGAGTTTTCCCTGAGAACTACTCAGTCTTGAGTGGCTGTGGTTCACTTGCTCTGAGCTCCATGAGGCAAGATTCCAGCACATCCGTTGTTGTTGACTAGATGAGAAGGTTCTGGGAAGATGACGTACTGATCCCATTCTTATTCCTGGAAGTTATCTCTGTGACCTTAAAGGACTGACTCCTGGGAGGGAATCAAGTGGCTTATCAGATTCCTTTCTCCAGAAGATGAACTAGGAGTTGGGGATCTGAATTCCCAATTCCTAGGGCACAGAAATTGAGGAAGAGAGAAGGTCCTGCTGAGTGCAGGGTCAGGAAGGTGCTTGTCTTCCTCTGACAGATTCTGGGTCCTTCGTAGGTAGGTTGGTGTGGGATCCATCTTCTTTGAGGTTTCTGGACTGGCCCAATGATGATCCAAAAGAAGTAGTGTGCATGTGTGTGCATGTGTGTATGTGTGCACACCATCTCCCTACAGGATGCCTTCCAATGCCAGATCTGTGGATAAGAGGAGACTTATAGCTTTGTCTTGGTGTCAAGATTACTGGGTCCTGTTTTGGGGGAAATCTCTTTGCAGCCCCAGGTGGTAGTGAGAGGCAGGCTGAGGAGGAAAACAAATAAGCCAATAGCAGATGAGTCCCACATTAGGGTGCCCTCTGAATGTTCTTTCTTCATCTGGTCTTATTATGTTATCTCTCTCTTTTAGGCACTTTGGAAGAAGAAAGGTGTTGAATGAGCAAGCAGCAACGTGGGAAGTGAGGTGGGTGTTAATGGACATAGCGACACAAGGGTGTGTATTTTCATGGATGTTCTCTCCTTGGTCTAGTCTCTGCAGTAGCGATATGCCCTTGTCTTAGCATCTTCCTAGCCCTTCCCACCACCTGTTCATGTTCTTTGCTGGCCTGAGAGTAGCTACAGACCTCTCCACATGTGGCTGGACACTGCAGAAGTCCCTGTTTATGTTTGGGTGGAGGTGAGTGAGTATGGAAACTGAGAGGCCCATCAGGCTGGCTAGTGCTGGGACTCTGGCAAGTTTGTAGGTTTTAAGTTGGTAAGAACAGAGCAAAACCTACACCTCAGGGAGAATCCATGCTATGGATAAACCTAATGCCAGCCTACCCTGGGCATCAAGCCTCTTGTTAGAAGTCACCCTCGTGTCGTGTCTGAGCCCTGTTGGTGTCTTTCTTGGGAGCAGTGGAGGTCAGCCTGCCTCCATTTCTCTGTATCCTGTGGTGGGAACTGAGACAGGCTCATTGTATTTAGGTCTGTGTATGAGTCATGCTGTCCCTACACAAGAGGTGGGCAGGGAAATCCGCCTGCCTTGCAGGTCTGAACTAGAGCCTTATCAGCCCCTACCCTAGACTGACATACTTATATTCTTTGCCAGGCCATAGTAAACACAGGTGTGAAGGAACTATTTGCCATGGAAGCCAGGGAGCTGGAGAGCCGCACACCCACATACCATCTCATTCCTGAGGCCAGCCGGCCCAGGGAGGAAGAAGATGTCAGCATGCTACCTCAGCAGTCCACAGAAACTATGCAGCTGAAGAAGGAGATCTCTCTGCTGAATGGGGTCAGCCTGGTGGTGGGCAACATGATCGGCTCAGGAATCTTTGTCTCACCCAAGGGCGTGCTGGTCTACACTGCCTCCTATGGGTTGTCGCTGATCATATGGGCCATTGGTGGGCTTTTCTCCGTTGTGGGTGCCCTTTGCTATGCAGAACTGGGGACCACCATCACCAAGTCTGGGGCCAGCTACGCTTATATTCTAGAGGCCTTTGGGGGCTTCATTGCCTTTATCCGCCTCTGGGCCTCCCTGCTAATTGTTGAGCCCACCAGTCAGGCCATTATCGCTATCACCTTTGCCAACTACATCATCCAGCCCTCCTTTCCCACCTGCGAGCCCCCGTACCTGGCCTGCCGTCTCCTCGCTGCAGCCTGCATGTGTAAGTCTGAGGGCTTAGCGGGGGAGTATGCGTGGGGCTGTGGGTTATTTTTATAATGCTAATGGTAATTTATATTTGAACAGCATAATTTGCTTTTCTTTTTCTGTGGGGAAGAGAGACATCTTACCTTTTTGAAGAAGCAATTTCACCAAAGTCATTTGTTCCTGAGATAAGTAAGGGTAAATGATGGGGATGGGGAGAGTCTGAATCTGTTTGTGGCTTTTGGTGCCTCACTTTCCTTCTTGGGTGTCCCTGAGTGAGTTCTGTTCCCCAGTCTATGTGACAGGTTGGTGCATGTCTTATATTTGTCTTGTTTTGATTGGTGTCAACATCGCTAGTTGTAACTTAACCCAGGAAAAACCCTCAGTGCTGAGGCGTTTATTCTGCTGCCCAAAAAAAAAAAAAGTTATTTTGCTTCCCAGCTTTTAATCTTAAACCAGTTGAAAGCCATCAGTGAGGAAATGGGCTTCTCTAGACTGTGGGGGTCCCAAGGCTTTATGTCCTGCAGGCTCACAGTAGGACCACTCCTTCGTGCCACTGCCACTCTTCACAGGCCGATCTAAGCAGCAGGCACCACACCAAAATGGCTGTTTCCCATTGGTGTTTCAGATTTCTTTATGCTGACTTTGTAAACAAGCTCTGCCTGCAGCCAGTGAGGAAGGTGGCTTCTACCCTGTATTTGGGTTTCTGAGGGCAGAACCTGAGAGATCCCAGTGGATCTCTCTTTATTTTCCTTTTTTTCTTATAAGGTTGTAAGGAGGAATTCTGTGTGAAAACACTGGAAGGGAGAGAAGATTATTGTGAACTTAGTCTAGTAAAGCTAGTGTTTTAGCTGAGAAGTGGCCCAGAACTCCCTGTGTTCCTTAGCACTGTGCTGCCAGAGGCACTTAATTATACTCTGTTCTTTCCATATCTTTGCTTGCAAAAGCTTTGGCAGTATGTGTAGTTTATCCACAGTGTTAAAAATAGACTGACAGTACCTTGGAGTTAGCCGTAAAGGATTGTACAATATGCTGTGACTCCTGACTTTAAGGAATTTATTAAAGACAGATGTTAAAAGGGAACTCTTCCACAGATACCCCTAGGAGGAGAGAAAGTGGGAACTCAGCTGTATATCTGATAGGGTTTCACCAGGGGGACTCTAGCCTGACTGAGCTCTCTAAAAAAGGGAATAATTTTCTGATTATAAAACATGTTTGTTCAGGAGAAAATTAAATTAGCCTCAAATCACCTATAACCTACCACCAAGACATGAGTACTTTTATTTTTTTTAATATTTATTTATTTATTTCGGCTGCGTCATGCAGCGACTGAACCCGCGCCCCCTGCATTGGGAGCCCAGAGTCTTAACCGCTGGACTGTCAGGGAAGTCCCCAGACAGGAGTACTTTTTTAAAAAAAATAAATTTATTGGGCTTCCCTGGTGGTGCAGTGGTTAAGAACCTGCCTGCCAATGCAGGGGTCACGGGTTCAAGCCCTGGTCCAGGAAGATCCCACATGCTGTGGAGCAACTAAGCCCGTGAGCCACAACTACTGAGCCTGTGCTCTAGAGCCTGTGAGCCACAACTACTGAGCCCGTGTGCCACAACTACTGAAGCCCGCGCGCCTAGAGCCTGAGCTCCGCAACAAGAGAGGCCACCGCAATGAGAAGCCAGAGCACCACAATGAAGAGTAGCCCCCGCTCACCGCAACTAGAGAAAGCCCACACACAGCAAAAAAGACCCA
This sequence comes from Eubalaena glacialis, assembly GCF_028564815.1. Lineage (NCBI taxonomy): Eukaryota > Metazoa > Chordata > Mammalia > Artiodactyla > Balaenidae > Eubalaena > Eubalaena glacialis. The sequence goes on along the minus strand of NC_083733.1, from coordinate 18,697,363 downwards.
ATGCAGCCAAAAATAAATAAATTAAAAAAAAATAAATAAATAAATTTATTTATTTGTTTTTGGCTGCGTTGGGTCTTCGTTGTTATGCGTGGGCTTTTCTCTAGGCTTTTATCTAGTTGTGGAGACGGGGGGCTACTCTTCGTTGTGGTGCGCAGTCTTCTTATTGCGGTGGCTTCTCTTTGTTGCAAGCCCGGGTTGTAGGCACACGGGCTTCGGTAGTTGAGGCTCACAGACTGTAGAGCGCAGGCTCAGTAGTTGTGACGCACGGGCTTAGTTGCTCGCGGCGTGTGGGATCTTCCCGGACCAGGGCTCGAACCCGTGTCCCCTGCATTGGCAGGCAGGTTCTTAACCCTTGCGCCACCAGGGAAGCCCGACATATGGGTACTTTTAATAGTTCAGTTACGTCTTCATTTCTTTCTGTTATAGAATTGGAATCATACTTTGCATATAACTTGATATTATGCTTTTTAAACTTAGTATATCATGGATTTCCCCCCTTTTTGTGAAATGTTCTTCAAAAGAAACATTTTTTTTTTTAATAAATTTATTTATTTTATTTATTTATTTTTGGCTGCGTTGGGTCTTTGTTGTGGCACGCGGGCTTTTCATTGTGGTGACTTCTCTTGTTGCGGAGCACGGGCTTCAGGTGCGCGGGCTTCAGTAGTTGTGGCTCGCGGGCTCTAGAGCGCAGGCTCAGTAGTTGTGGCGCACAGGCTTAGTTGCTCTGCGGCATGTGGGATCTTCCTGGACCAGGGCTCGAACCTGTGTCTCCTGCATTGGCAGGCAGATTCTTAACCACTGCTCCACCAGGGAAGTCCCAAAAGAAACATTTTTTAAAGTTATATATATATATATATATATATATATATATAATATATATATATATATGTATATATTATATATATCTCTTCTTTTTTATTAAAAGGTGATGCATAGACCCTACAGAGAATTAGAAAAATGCAAAAAAGAAAAAAGAAAGTTAAAATCACCCATGATTTTACCTCCCAGAGAACTATTGTTCCTATTTGTGTGAAATACCTTCCGGTATTTTTTTTTCTGCTTATCCATCATTTAAAAAAAGTACCCTTGAGATCATACTCTTTGTGGTTTGTATACTGCATTTTAAAAAATTTAATATTTAATCCCTTTCACCAAATATTCTTAGAAAACGTGGTTTGGGACACACAAGTAGTTTCCAGGCAGTGTAATATAGTGGTTAAGATCATAGCCTCTCTTGGGAGTTCCCTGGCGGCCTAGTGGTTAGGATTCCCAAAAAAAAGGACTTCCCTGGCCGTCCAGTGGTTAAGACTCCGAGCTTCCACTGCAGGGGGTGTGGGTTCATCCCGGTCTCTCGGCATGGCCAGTGGGTGGGGGGAGGGGGAAGATCATAGGCTCCCATGCCAGACTGGGTTTGATTCCAGCTTTACCATTGAGTAGCTACTGACCTTGGAGGAGATAGTTAACTGGTGCCTTAATTTTCTCATTTTGTAAAATGGGAATTTTGATTGTACTGTGAACTGAAAAAAACATGCACAACCTAAAAGCTGAGAATTATGTTTTATTCAGCAGACAAAACTGAGGATTTAAGCCTGGGGCACAGCATCTCAGGTAGCTCTGAGACACTGCTGCAAAGAGGTAAGGGAGGGGCCGGGATATATAGGAGTTTTTGCAACAAAGACCAGGTAGTCGGAACATCAAAAGATGACTGTTTTTTGTTTTTGTTTTTTCGCTGCCGGAAAAATGGGATCGAACCCATGCCCCCTGCAGTGGAAGCTTGGAGTCTTACCCACTGGACCGCCAGGGAAGTCCCAAAAGATTACTGTTAATTAAAGAAAACCAGATATCTCGTTAAGGAATTGAGCACTTTTCTATGTATGGAAAAATGCAAAAGTCAGGGCTCATTGAAATCATTCCTTTGATATGTAGCTCAGCTATCTGGGGCCAGTATCCTGTGGTTTCTCAACCTAAGTCTCTTCAGGGTGCACTGTCCGGGGTGGCTGCAGTTAGTGGGTGGATGACTGCTAGATGGCAGGCATCCTGTTTCTATCCTGAGGTCCCTCAGGGCTCTCCGTGGAGCAGCTGTTTTGTGATGGCTTGATGGCTGCAACATTCTTTGTTTACTGATATGGCAGGCAACAATTTTTTTCATTTCATTGATAGTACCTATCTGAAAAGTTTGTTGTGAGGAATAAGTGAATCAATACAAATAAAGTACAGTACTTCTCTCTGCCTGGCATACAGTAAGTGCCCTATAATATCATTATTAAAAATAATGCTGCTGTGTAGAAATCATTTTCAGAGTTTCTTCATATTTTATTAGGATAAAATTATAAAAGAGGAATCCCTGTGTCTAAAGAATTAAACTGTTTTAAGTTTCTTCGTATTTTACCCAGTTGCTTTCTAGAAGGTTTCGTGAATTTGTACTCTTTTCTGAGCACCTGTGAGTGCCTGTGCATTGGTCCCTTGATGGCCTTAGGATGAATTCCAAGAATAACCAAATCAAAGGGCACCTCTGTACATAATTTCTCACATAAAGAAGATTTTTGTTTGTTAAATCTTTTTTCTTTTATGATTTTTCCCATTGTTTTTTCTGCTTAGGAAGCCCATCCCCACACTAGGAACTGATCTTTTGATTGGAGGAGAGACCTCACCTCTTAGAAATGCAAAGTTATGGTATCATATAACTTCTTTCATTCAAATGTACTTTTACGCAGATTACTCAGTATTTGCATTACCAAAAACCCCTATTCCAGAAACCAAGGCATTTCCATAAAGCGGGCCTGAGGGCGGGAAACTTGTCAGAGGTGGTGCCAAGTCATTAAAACCTTGTCCCATCCTAACAGACTAGGTTTTAGGGCTCAGTTTACTCCTCTTCTTGGAAATTAGGGTGTAGAATCAGGCTGATGTATCATCCAGCTAAGCTGGGGTGTGCTGGAGGGAGCCTCCTTGGACAGGGGTGGCACTGAGAGCAGCCTGGTCTCAAGAGACCTAAATTGGAAGAAACCAACTATGTCATAATTAGGGGAAAAAACAAAGATCTGCACTGAATGCTGGGTGAGGCTTGGGTAGGAGAATTACGTTAGTCTTGAAACTGAGACATGAGAGGGGTCCAGGTTAGTTGGGAGACTGCTTAAAGAAGTTATATCCATGCTAGGCGAGACAATTAAAGTTCCATCCTAGAAGAAAGGGCCTAGGCAGTCTCCATATAACTAACTCTAGGGCAGAGCTGCAAGCTGGTGGCCCACGGGCCTGCACAGTGTTCTAAATAATTTTGAATTACTTGCCAACATTTAAAAATCAGGATTTGCCCTTTCTCTTGAAAAATCAAAAGTTCTGGCAAACTTGGACCCATATTCCAGCCTCACACAATCAGCTGCATTTGAGTAGTGGTTACTCCTTTAAGTGGAGCATATATTCTCCCATTCACTGCAGTCCCCCACTCCCTCTTGTTTTATATCCAGACATTCTTGCCTTTGCTCATTTATATTGCCTTCTCGGGCCCTGAAGGCATTGCTATTTCAGATCCTGGCTTCCAGCAGCCCTCCACCCCAGTCCCAGGTTACACATGGCAGGGAGATACATCCAAGCAGCTTTTTTTTTTTTTTTTTTGGATTTCAGATTGTCTTAGGTGGTACTCATTATGTCAGAACAGTGGTTCTCAACTGGAGATGAGTTTTCCCCCCAGGAGACATTTGGCAAGGTTTGGAGACATTTTTGGTTGTCGCATCTGCTGGGAAGGGGTGTTGCTGGCATCTAGTGGGTACAGGTCAGGAGTGCTGCTGAACATCCTATAATGCACAGGACAGCCCCACATGACAGACTTATCTGGCCCAAAATGTCAATTGTGCTGAGATTGAGAAACTGTCATTCTGCTGTTATGTATTCTGGGATCTTGGACTCTTCTGTGGTGGGTGGGGCCTCAGGCTGCCCGCTGAGCTCAGTATGCTTAGGGGCTCTTATTCACTTATGGGACTGTAGGGGAAAATGGCACTTATTGAGGTCCATAGGTCCTTTCTCTGACCAGGTGACCAGCAGTATTCTCAGTAGCCCAGGTGCCCAGCATTGTAGGAGTACTTCATTTGTCTGCAGAAGTGTGTGTTTCTGGCTTAGGTCTTGGTGCATTTATCGTTGTGGGATCCTGTTGGTTATGTAACCTCAAATACATCATTGGAGAGTATTTGCCATGAACTGACATGGAAGTCAGTTCAGCACTGACACAGTGGCATCAGCAGAGGTCTGCTCACAGCTGAGACTCCATTGTCCCTGAGGGTTTGTTTGGTAAGGCTGACAGGGAAGGGAGGAGGAGGGGAAGGAAGAAGGAAAGGGAGACTGTCAAGGGTGAGACTGCAGTGAGGAAACACTGTGTGTGCCTGAATGGCTTCCTCTTGCCTCTTGCTGTCTTGGACTCATGCCTGGGCAGGGTTCTGAGTAGCGAGGATACTCTCCCCTATTTTGGTCAGTTGCTGCTATGGATAGACAGCTTTTATGTTCTGACAGTGACAGGCCTGAGGAGGACTGGTCTTGACCACAGTTGCTCAAAAACCCTGGATTCTAACCCTATATATAGTTTGAATGTTTTGATAATAAGACTAAATATGTATACTTGTGTAGTTAAAAACAAAGAGGCTTTTAAAAAAGACATGTATATTATGTATTCATACACATGCCAAGAGGTAGCTTCTGATTCCAGGATCTCCATCTGGAAGGGTTTACCTCTCCTAGACTGTTGTAGAACATTTCTCTCCTAAGAGACTTGTAGATGTTTTTTTCCCCTTCTTTTTCTTTTCCCACTTTGTCGTTGTTGTTAAGGATTGCACTCCTCTGTCCTTGAATGCCTGTTTGTGGGAGGAATTGGAAGGTTCCCTTTCCTCCCAGTGCTTGTAGGAGAAGGGAGCCACGACAGCATAACTGGAACTGCAGCTTCAGATGCCAGGCCATCTCCTCATCAGAAGGAGAGTATGAGAGGTGCAGTTTTTGTCTGTGGGCACATGTATTATTCAGGATTAGTCTGGGTTTCAAACAACTGAAAACCAAAAGGAGCATGGCTCAAGCATGTTGAAATTTATTTCTCTCACATGTTAAAAGTAGGCAGCGTGGGGCTAGTAGGATGACTTCATAATTCTTCAGGTTCCTTCCTTCTGTTTTACTGCTCTGCCATCCTCAGCATGTGACTTCTGGCTGGTGTCCAGGATGGCTACTCAAGCTCTAGTCATGTCTGCGTTGTAACTGACAGGAAGGACAAAGAAAGGCACCTCTCACCCTTCAAAGATACTCCTATAAGGTCTTACTTATGTGACACTTTGCTTATATCCCTGTGTTAAGAACTTAGTTACTTGGCCATACCTGCCTGCAAAAGAGGCTGGGAAATGTCATCATTATTTTGGGCAGCCGGACTCCAGCTAAAATTTCTGTTACTAAGGAAAGATGGAAGAACAGGTATTAGAAGATATGTAGCCATCTTTGCCACAGAGAGACTTTGGGGATTTGTTTCTGCTTAGGGATTGGATCTGGATCTGCTATTTGAGTATTTCTCAGCAACAAGCCCCTAGAGAGCCTGGAAGACCCTCACATGGGTCCCACACTCATTGGTGCAGGCTTGCAGCAAGGAAATGAGATCGGAGGAAGAGGGAAGGCGTGGATGTTTTAATTGTGGTAGTTGAGTCTGAGCGCCTGGCCTCCAGGCTCAGCCTGGCTCTCTTGTATTTGAGCTCTGGTATAGTCCTTGCTGCTAGATGGGAGCTCTGGGAGGCGGGTGGGGGTGGGGTGGGGGGGTGGGGGATCAGATGGTGAAATTTTGTTTCTTAATTAGAATCAGGAAAACATTCGAGGGAGTTGGCTTCTGCTTGGTAGACTGTTCTCGGAGCTCTCTGTTCTCTGGCAGGGCTGAGAGTCCAGTGAAGCAAGCAGGGCTCCTGGGGCCAGCATTTAAGGATGCACTCACTCTCAGGTTTGCCAGGTTGTCCCCTGACAGTGAGTGCCTACTTAAATTTTGTGCTCTGGGCTCCTTACTCACCTTACTCTACTCCTGGTCCTGCTCCCTGGCTACATAGTGTTGTTGTTGTTGTTTTATAAATTTATTTTTTTTATTTATTTATTTTTGGCTGCGTTGGGTCTTTGTTGCTGCGCGCGGGCTTTTCTCTAGTTGCGGCCAGCATGGGCTACTCTTCGTTGTGGTGCATGGGCTTCTCATTGCGGTGGCTTCTCTTGCTGCAGAGCACGGGCTCTAGGCACATGGGCTTCAGTAGTTGTGGCTCGTGGGCTCTAGAGCGCAGGCTCAGTAGTTGGGGCGCACAGGCTTAGTTGCGGCGCACAGGCTTAGTTGCTCAGCGGCATGTGGGATCTTCCCGGACCAGGGCTCGAACCCATGTCCCCTGCACTGGCAGGCGGATCCTAACCACTGCACCACCAGGGAAGTCCTACATAGTGGTTTGTTATTTTTTTTTTTTAATTTACTTTTGTCTGTGTTGGGTCTTTGTTGCTACGCGTGGGCTTTTCTCTAGTTGCGGCGATTGGGGGCTACTCTTCGTTGTGGTGCGCGGGCTTCTCATTGCGGTGGCTTGTCTGTTGCGGAGCATGGGCTCTCGGCACGTGGGCTTTGGTAGTTGTGGCTCATGGGCTCTAGAGTGCAGGCTCAGTAGTTGTGGCGCACGGGCTTAGTTGCTCGCGGCATGTGGGATCTTCCCCGGACCAGGGCTCGAACCTGTGTCCCCTGAATTGGCAGGCAGATTCTTCACCACTGCACCACCAGGGAAGTCCTACATAATGTTTTAAATTAAGTACTTTTATTGAGAAAGAAGTGTATGTGCATGGTAAGTAAGTCAAAGTATCTAAAATGGTGTACCGTGGAAAAGTCTCCTCCCTCTCAGAGCTTTAGTCTTCCTCCCTGAGGCAGCTGCTGTGACCAGGCTTTTGTGTATCCTTCCATCCGGTCTTTGAGAAGAGGCTCTGCAGGGGCTTCCATTGAGGTGCTGCCTTCACTCATTGAATTCCCACTGTGTGCAGAGAGGCCCAAGCCATGGGGGCAGTTTGTAGCAGGATGGAGGGAAGGAAAATGAGCAGAACCCAGAGGAGGGAGTGCCTGTCAGTGGGCTGAGGAGTGTGTCAGCTTCTCACCCCATCTTGCGGCCACATTTCAGTGCTACAAACCAGAAGCACAGCAAGCACAGCCAGGACATTGTGAGACAGTCTCCTTCTCCGTGTGTATGTCCATCTTTCTGTTTCTATCGCTCTTCTTGTCTCCATCTCTTTGTCTCTGCCTCCTTGTCTTTGTCTCTTGTCTGTCTTGCCTCTTCCTCTGTCTTCTGTATATTTCTGTGTCTTTCCTCATCAACCTTTTTTTTTTTTAACATCTTTGTTGGAGTATAATTGCTGTACAATGGTGTGTTAGTTTCTGCTGTATAACAAAGTGAATCAGCTATACATATACATATATCCCCATATCTCCTCCCTCTCACGTCTCCCTCTCACCCTCCCTATCCCACCCCTCTAGGTGGTCACAGAGCACCGAGCTGATCTCCCTGTGCTATGCTGCTTCCCACTAGCTATCTATTTTACATTTGGTATTGTATATATGTCCATGCCACTCTCTCACTTCGTCCCAGCTTACCCTTCCCCCTCCCCGTGTCCTCAAGTCCATTCTCTACGTCTTCGTCTTTATTCCTGTCCTGCCCCTAGGTTCTTCAGAACCTTTTTTTTTTTAGGTTCCATATATGTGTGTTAGCATACAGTATTTGTTTTTCTCCTTCATCAATCTTTTTCTCACAAGCTGCACAGTTTCTTACAAGCTGCTCTCACTTCTGCTCGTTTTTGTAGTCCTGCTTCCTTCCTCTGCTTTCTTGTGGCTTTTCTTCCTCTGTTACAGGGGCTTGTATGTGATTTTGACTTGCTGTGGCTCCTGACTTCGCTGCTGTTAGATAGGTTCAGTCTCTTGGTATCCTGACTCCATATTCTTGGGAGAGATAATCAAATAGGCTCAGCTTGGGTCCGTTGTTGGACTCTATCAGCCGTGATAGGGAAGGGGGAGCAAGTCCCAAGAAGGGGCCTGGCAGGTACTTCAAAATATGCTTACTGTATTGCACAGAGGCCTGTGGATTACTGGTGGCTATTTATTAGGTAATCCTCATGTTAGCTGATCTAGGCTTAGCTTCACACAGTGAACTCTGATTAGCAGGGCAGGTCCCCGGGAAGACCTGCCAGCAGTGTGCATTCCTTTGGTCTTCTCCCTTCCCCCTTGGCCACTATTTACTCCCCACCGCCTTGTTTCTCCCCCACCCCCCTGCCCCCACACACCCTATATGACTGACTAGTAAGCACCTGTGTCATTTGCCAAAGTACTGAATGAAAGCTCTTAAAGTGCCATGGAGGCTGTTCAGCCACTCATGTTTATATCCACAGGCTGGCCCTAGGCTCTCCTCTCCATTTGAGTGGAGGAATGTCCAACTTTCTGAAAATTGCCTTGCTCCAGGGGATTGGCAGTTAAGCGAAAGTCATCACCATCTTGATTCCAACCAGGGTTGATCAGTTCCCATCTTTGCTTGGCAGTAAGCTTAAGAAAACAGTATACTTTTGTTTCCCCCTAAGAATTTGTGATCTCCTTGGGGAAGTACCACCCAGATGCCTGAGGGAGAGAGAGGAACCTTCTTGAGACATATGTCCATATGACCACAGCACAAGGTACTAAGCTGTGTGTGAAGTGAGAATGTTGTAGGGTTCAGGGAGAGAGAGCTCAGGGAGGAGCTGGCTGATATATTTTAGCAAGGTTTTACAGAGGAAGTGGGGACTGAGCTAGACCTTGAAAGTGGGAGTTGCTATTGCCTATGGCAGGAGGAGGAGGGGAGGACATTTCTCTTATGTGTATATCCGGCATCAGTAAGGAGAGAGTCTGGCTGAAGGAGAGAGTGCAACATGGGTAGAAGTAGGTAGACGTGGCCTGGAGGATGAGCCCCCAAATTTTGTAATAACATTTGAGGTTCTCGTAAAAGTTCTATTTTTGGAGGCTAGGGGCAGTACTTAGAGGTGTCACTGTGGAGCCCCTTGGATACTGTTCTCGAGTCCTCTCCATGGATCAGAGCAGTCCCTATTTAGCAGGGGTAAGGTGGTGGGACCTCTAACACAGGACCCAGGTATCACTGAGGTACGTGAGGAGCTGGAATGTAAAGCCAGCAGTGCTGACGCGCGCCCACTTCTCCATGGGCCTATCCGAGAACTGGGAGGTTTGGATAGGAATGGGGGTGGGGGAGATGAGGGAGGTCTATGTAAGCTTGGGAATGGTAGTTAGCCTCTGTCAACCTCAGTTTCCTCATCTGTAAAATGGGAATAGGAATGTCTATTTCGTGGTTGTGAGAATTAATTGAGAGGATATATGTGAAATTGTCAGGCACATGACAGGCTTTTTAAAAATAATTACATGCAAAACATTGTCTCCCTAACTGCTAGGTGACCTGCCACCTGCATTTAAATTGACCTTATTTGTTGTTGGGCCTCTCTTGTCCCCATTCTCTAATGTGGCCGTGGAGAGGTCTTGTGCCCCAGGTGGTTTGAAACTTTGGGAATCTGAGTGGGGAAGAATGGGTGAAGTTCACCATTCCTGGGCCTGGGGGGAATTTCCAAAAATGGTTCGGGCTGCCAGAATGCATGAATATGTGGTAGTGCATGCCTTTGTATCATTACTTGTCAACAGTGATGGGATGTTTTCCTCTCAGCTGGGGCAGATGGGGGATGTCCCCCATTTGCCTGTTCTCCTGGTTCTGACCGGTCCATCGGCCACTTTGCCTTAGGCAGGCAGGATAGAAATGATGCGCTTTGTAAAGAGAGGTTGGGCGTCAGTGCCCTCAGCTCAAGCCTGCCACTGACTTTATGGTTTTCTTCCTAGGTCTGCTGACGTTTGTGAACTGTGCCTACGTCAAGTGGGGCACACGTGTGCAGGACACATTCACTTACGCCAAGGTCCTGGCACTCATTGCCATCATTGTCATGGGCCTTGTTAAACTGTGCCAGGGTAAGAAGGGCCCCAGGTCGGAAGGAGGGTGGGTGACTCCGGGAGTTCCCCTGGATTCCCTGAGGAGGATGTGGGGACTCCGTTAGCTTTACTGTTCAGCTCTTTCTGTATACGTGCTAGACTGTGTCAGTGACAACAGGAAATCTGTTCTCGGGCTTCTTAGGCGAGGCTGGTTTGGCCTAATGGACATGAGTTAGCCCCTCCCTCAGGGCTGCTTTCCCTTTGTGATGGTGGGGAGCATTGCAAGAAGCCAGCCGAAGGCCTAGGAGCTTTTGAAACTTGGGTTGTAATTGGGTCGTAAAAGTAATCAGTGGAGATAGAGTGAGCCCTGCTCTGGCTCCTGCTTTTGGTCTGTGACCGCCAGTCAGTGGGGAGGAGGGCTTGGCCCTCCTTGAGAGGGGTGGGAAGTGTGTGGGTGGCAGGGAGATGGGGTCTGGAAATGAGTGGTTATTTTGCAGCCTTTACTTTTCATCTGGACTTGCTCTTATTTAGCATTTCCTCCTAAAGTCAGCTCTCAGCAAAATATTAAAATATTGTGAAGCTGGCACTGACTTTCCTGCCTGTTGGCTTTAGAGAGCTTTTCATTCCCAGATCAGAGCAGGCTGACAGGGAGGGTAACAGGCCTCCCAATATTCCCTGACCCCTTAGAGAAGTCCTGAGGTGCCCTTGGCCCAGGATGTCTCAATCATTAGACAACACAGTTCTCTCGGTCATCTGTCTCTAAACTTGACTGTGTTTACAATCCCCTGAGGAGCTGAGACTCCAATCTCAGACCTATTGGATCAAACTCTGGTTGGCTTGGAGTTCAAAAAGATGTGTTTTGGGGAATTCCCTGGTGGCCTAGTGGTTAGGATTCTGGCTTTCACTGCCGAGGTCCCAGGTTCAATCCCTGGTCAGGGAACTAAGATCCCACAAGCCGCGTGGCGCGGCCAAAAACCAAAACAAAACAAAAAAAGAAAAAGGTATGTTTTTAAGAAGTGCCCTGGGTGAATCTTAGGCAGCTGGTCCAGTACCTTTGTGCCTGTATGCCAAGTTAGTACAGCCAGCCATCTGGATGTTCCTAGAGTCTCTGAAACATCTTGGGGTCAAATTGGGTAGTTGAGTAATTCTCCCTCCAGGATCTGTGCCCTAGGGAACAACTACTGTGTATGATGAGTGGCACCCCTGGGGTTCGGGAGTCTCTACTTTCCCTCCTCTTTGTTGCACACCCAGCCCTTTTTGCCACATTGGGGGATGGGTCTAGGCTTTCTGCAGTGGGTGACAGCAGGCTTCCTTAGAAGTCTGGGTCTTATTAAAAACCTCCAATGTGTCTAGAAGGTCTGTCTCCTGGACAGCTGGGTGCTGTTCCCTTGGCTTGCAAGTCTGCAGTCTCTGGAGGCCTCCAAGGAGGATGACAGATGTCTAGGCTGCCTCTCCAAAGGTGGAGGTGGCCCAGGCCTACCCCAGGCCCAGTGAGAAATAAGATCCCAGTTCCTTCAAAGCCTGTGATTTCCTGCCGCACACAACCATAGCCACTGCGAGTAGAGCAACAGAGTTCTCTCCATGAGACTGAGAAACCCATATGACCAAGTTGTGGAACCGTCTGGGCCATGAGAGGCAGTTCCACAGGAAGATCTAATTGTTAATGAAAAATGACTCCTTTATGTGAAACAGGGTTCTTTCTAAAAATAGGAAGAAGAACTGTGGCCTACCGTGTGGTCTCCTGCAGGAAATGGAAATTCACTAGGGCTTTGGAAAAGGTGTTATCACGTCAGAAGGCAGCCAGGAATGTCTTTGTTTTTCTGAGATTGTCTAGTTCTACTAAAGGAAAATGAACTATTCAGAGGGAGTGGGTGGGGTGTGGGGAGCTGGTGGTGGTGGTTCTTTTGGTATTAAATTGTTTTTGTTTTTTGTTTTCTTCTCCCTGCCCTCTTGCTTTTCCCTTCTTTTCTTGACCCTCCTCCTCTCTCCTTTTCTTGCCTCTTCCCTTCCTCTTTCTTGCTGCCCCTCCCCCTCCTTCCTCTTCTCCTTACACCTGCCATCTCTCCTGTCCTTCTCCTTCCTCTTTCTCCTCTCTGCACCCCTCCCCGCCTTTGCCCCCACAGGACACTCTGAGCACTTTCAGGATGCCTTTAAGGGTTCCTCCTGGGACTTGGGAGACCTCTCTCTCGCCCTCTACTCTGCCCTCTTCTCTTACTCAGGTTGGGACACCCTTAATTTTGTAACAGAAGAAATCAAAAACCCAGAAAGGTAAAGGTGGGACCTCGCTCTCCCCAACTTGGCTGGAACTCCTGCTGATAGTGGGCACGCTTGCCCTCTTCCCTCCCCTCCCCCCTCTGTCTCTCATCCCTTCTTCTTCCTGTTCCCCCTTCTCCAGCTGTGAGGGATTAGGGGCGAGGACGGGAGTGAGTGAAGGTGGGAAACCCCTGGCTCCTCAGCCTCATATTCACACTGGAGGATCCCCAGGGTCCTTCCTGGAGGAGAGGTCCTTCGGTGGGCAGCAGCTAACCCAGCTGGGGCTGAGATGTTAAGACCTTGCACTCTGGTGCTGACACTGAAGCCTGGGGAGCCAGAAGCTTATTCTGGGCAGCCAGGTTCCCAGCCTGGCCTCCAGTCCCTAGAGGACAGTGCTCCTCCTTCAGTGGGACCCAGTGGTCCCACTGGGGCGAGGATCAAATATTGATCATGAGCCATCTTCACAGGGAAGGGTCTCTCTCTCTCTCTCTCTCAGTAGAAAGAGCCTGGGGCGTGGGGCGCATACTTCCCTTAGGCTACGTGGGGAAGAGGAGTCAGCCTCAAAGATCCAGAGGCCAGGGAATTCCTGGGTAACTTTGACCCCCAAGGAGAGGTTGGTTCCAGGTAGTCCTATTTCTGTTGTCCTGACAGAAATTTGCCCCTGGCCATTGGGATTTCTATGCCGACTGTGACACTCATCTACATCCTGACCAACGTGGCCTATTACACAGTGCTGAGCATTTCAGATGTCCTTGGCAGTGATGCTGTGGCTGTGGTGAGTCTGTTGGGATCCCCATTTGCTCGTCATCTCATAGTACTGAATGGCTGGATCTTTGTTTCTGCTGCCACTCCAGCTCTGCAAGGCCAGGTGGTGGGTCTGGGCCAGAGGGCGGGCTGCTCAGCAGTGACGGCATTTGTCCTGAGAGATGCAGGAGGCTGTGGAAACCCCGTCCTGTGCTGAGTGCCTCTTCTGTGCTCTGTCCCCAGACATTTGCTGACCAGACATTTGGCATGTTTAGCTGGACCATTCCCATTGCTGTTGCCCTGTCCTGCTTTGGGGGCCTCAACGCATCTATCTTTGCTTCATCAAGGTACTGTGTTTCTGCTTCACCGATAACAGACCAGTATTTAATTCTCTGAGGCTCTAGGTGAATCCATCGGAGCCCTTCTTTCCCTTATCCCTCTCTCGGACATGCAGGGTGTGTATGTGTGTGTATGCAAGTGTGGCCATGATCGTATAGTGGTTAGTACTCTGTGTTGTGTATGCGTGTGTGCATGCGTGTCCTTGCCTTTGTACAACATTTGTGTGCTGGTCGCTTACGTTTCCATGTGAGATGAGGACAGATTGGTAAGAGGTAGAGGGGAAGAACGCAGTAGCTTGGAGGAGGGATCCTGTTGGGGACCAGACTCTAGGCTCCTGCAGATTATGCTGCAGGCCCAGGATTCATTCTTGTAATAAATGATTATTGAGCACTTGCTGTATACTGGGTACTGGTACAGGATGACTCTGCCCCTCACATCACAGAAAACACTGCGGCCGACAGGTAGGCTCCAGCTCTTTTCTCTGTACAGAGGCTCACCTGTAAGAGCACTGTCCTTCCAGTTGTTTCATAGAGAGGACCAGTTCTGCCTTTTCAGGCTGATTCTGCTACCTGGTCTCAGGGTTCCGGCACGTCCCCTCTTCTTCAGCAATTCACTTCATCACTTGGCCCTTCTCTTTGGTGGATGTTCATTTGGAGGCAGCTGTGCACAAGCTTCTCTCATCTTCACTTAGAGAAATCACAAAACAGTTTCTCATCTCCCCTCTTCCTTATTGGACATACTTCTAAAGGAAATCGTTTGCATTTTGACTGTCATTCATCTTTCTACCCATAGGTAGGCTTCTACTACCTTAAAAATGTTCTTGTCAAGGGTGCCAGTGACTTCCTTCTTAGCCTGCTTTTAGTTCTTACCCTACTGGACCCCTGAAGCAAGTGATATTTACCACCCTTCTTCCTCTGAAACTATTCCCATGGCTGCTGTGACCCTCTGATATCTAAGAGGAAGTCTTCTTTCTTGATTTCTCTTCCACTCACCGTATAAATGTTGCTGTCTCCAGGGCCAGGAGTATAATAGGCATTCAGTAAATATTTGCCACATGAACAGATAGGAGAATGAATTAATGAAAGAGATAGTTTTGTCCTATTCATTCTTCTTACTAATTTTGACACCCCAGTCCATGTACTTGGGGCCTCTGTAGGGCAACCAGAGTAATAAAGAGATCAAGGCCTTGTAAAAGAATATGGTGTCAGGGGTTCCCTGGTGGCCTAGTGGTTAGGATTCTGGGCTTTCACTGCCGTGGCCCAGGTTAAATCCCTGATTGGGGAACTGAGATCCCGCAAGCTGTGTGGTGCAGCCAAAAAAAAAAAAAAAGAATATGGTGTCATCTTCCCTCACCTCAGCCTGGTGTGGCCAAGGTTGCACCCCATGTGGCTGTTCATAAGTTGCCCCACTCAAAGATGATGTTTCCCATAGCCTCACCCTTATTGAGGCCCAGGACATCCCAACTGACTCTGCCAATTGTCCCAAAATATTTAGGTAGTAGGTATATTCTAACCTCACTCAGCTATCTTGTGGCATTGACAGGATGAGGGTGAGGGTGAGGGTAGGGGACTCAGAGTAAGAATCTGGACCTGCACATGAAGTGAACTGCAGTAATGTCAAGATAATGCACAACCGTTTCTGCCTGTGTTACCTTCTTCACTTTCTCTTTATTACCCATGCAGCTGTCTTTGGCTTTGTACTAGACACCTTTGCCTCACCTTCACATCCTCTCCAGCATTCCCTCTGCATATTTCTCCTCTACTTTAGTACAGATATTAGCCTTGTGAGCCAACTTCAACATCGTGCCCTATGACATCCTTCCAGATGATACCATCAACTCCTGTGGCTCCACCTGGATGGCCCATAAGTATCTCAAACTTCACATGTGCCCCATGTGTGCTTTGTCTCCAGCTGTGAGGTTGTGGTCCGTCAGTCCTCCTTACTTGGCCTCTTGGCCTCTTTTTGTTTTTGTGGGGGTTGGTGCACCACACAGCTCGTGGGATCTTAGTTCCCCAACCAGGGATCGAACCTGGGCCCTCAGCAGTGAAAGCGCAGAGTCCTGACCACTGGACTGCCAGGGAATTCCCAGCCTCTTGGCCTCTTGATTTTTTCCCTTGGAGTCCACCCTCATCTCCCAGCTCAAATGTGTGGGCACACACAGAAGACCAGCAGATTTGTCCTCTGCCAGGGTGTCCACCCTCATTCAGACCTCTTCTATTATGGGACCTTGTCACAGATGTCTGGCTGTCCCCCCCATACCTTAGCCTCTCCCTGCTTTAGTTGGCCTCAGTGATGTTACCAGAGTCTCTGTGTCAAATCCGGTCAGGCTGTTACTTCAGAGCCACAGCTGGTTCTTGGTGTTTGTTCAGACTCCACAGCATGGCCTCATAAGCAGGTTTTTCCCAGCACTCTCCTCACACACCTTATCCTGGGACTATAGGCATTCTAGCGCCCACCTTCAAAGAGGCTATACTCTTATATGCCTCTAAGCCTCTTTTGCCTTTGCCCATGCTGTGTCTCCACCCAACACTCACCTTCTGGAAAACCCCAACTGTTCTTCCCAGTCCAGATGTGATCATCTCTTGTGAAGCTTTTTGTTCCCCAGCCCACCCCCAAGCTTGGTGCTGTGTGCTCCATGATGCTGCTGACTACCTGGATGGCGTTTCATTTCTCTGCTGCTCTGTTTCCCAGTCAGTAGGCCTCATTAGGTGCAGAGAGAAAGCTTGGGTTGTCTCTTTGAGCCCCAGGCTCTCCCTGACTTTTCATATACCAGGAGCTCAGGGAAGGTATATGGAGGGCAGACCATCAGAAGTCTGGCTGCCCTTCTTTAAAAAGCCATTATGTTATGTAGGAAATGTGTGGGGTGGCAGAGTGGGGTACCCCGGTGGAGTGGATTGGGGTGCCAATGGGTGATGGCAGGGTGAGGTATCCATTGGGTGATGGTGGGTTGCATAGCTGAGGGGCTGGGGGTGTCAGTGGGTAACAGTGGGGTAGGGCATTCATGGGTAATGGTGGAGACATCTGTGGGTAAAATGGGGGTAGGTTGGGTTGGTCATGCATAGAGAACATGGGAGGTTCCTGAGAGACTGCCCCCTGCTTTCTTCTGGAGCTGAGCCTGGTTTGTCTGAGTGAGGAGTGTGGCTGCATGGCTGAGTACAAAGATGCTCCTGACACATTTTTTTGTCCTTCCAGGTTGTTTTTCGTGGGCTCCCGTGAGGGCCACCTCCCGGACCTTCTCTCCATGATCCACGTTGAGCGTTTTACACCCATCCCGGCTTTATTGTTCAATGTAAGCTGTGCTGGGGAGTGTGGGGATTGGACGTATCTGTGTGGTGCTCCTGCCAACTTTATGAGAAGACTGTTTGGGGGGAGGTGTACTAGCTTCTTGGGATACTTCCTGAGCCTCTCAGTGTTTCTTCCTTTTTCTTACAATTTTTTAAAAATATAAAAGTAAAACATAGTTATATTAGGGAAGGCAAATACTACAAAAGAATATAAAAGTGAATTAGTAAGATTTATCTATCTTTTCTGTCAGTGGCTTCCTTTTTTCCTCCTCCTACTAGCTCCTCTTTTTTTTTAAATCATATTTAGAAAAGCCAGGCCAGTTGTACACTAGCTACCCTAGGGGCCTCTGTTCATATCATAGGCATCATAGATTTATATATAGTAGATGGCATTAAAGTGTTTTATTTCAACAAAATCAGTAAATTATTAAGTATTCTGACAGACGGAAGGAGTCCTGAAGAAAGACTGTCATTTTCTAATTTGCACTAAGGTATTATTAGGTGTAAAGGCTAACAGGGACCCTGAGGAAGGCCTTACTCCAAGATTTGAAAAATAGTTCATTTTCTTGTCATTTAGTTCTTTCCTTTATGGTTTCATTACTTAAAGTTTTGGATTCATCTGGAATTTATATTTTGGTGAATGGAGTGAGGTAGGCATTCACTTAATTTTTTTCTCAAATGGCTAGCCAACTGTACAAATATCATTTATTGAATAATCCACTTTTCCACATTTTTCAAATTTTTATCATATAAAAATAGCTAATTTTTAGAGTGCTTCTTATGTGCCAAGTACCATGATTTGCCCCTTAAATGTACAGTCATCTCAACTCATCCTTCCTCATCCTTGCATCAGCACCAAGCTTCCTTATTTAGCTTTATACGGAATATTTGAGAACTAAAGAGGGGCTGAGGGTACTTCTTCAGTTCCCCTCTCCCCACTGGAATTTTCATTGCAATTCTTACCTGTTTATTTGTCTTGATGAACTTTTGTATCATTTTATCAAAATAACGAAATATCCTCTCAATATATTGATTGGGATAGCACTGAATTTATAAATTTAGGGCAATCTGACATCATGTCTTGTAAATTAATCACCTTCCACCCCACTTTTCTCCTCTTAATATAGGGTCTCCTTTCTCTCTGTAGAATGGGCTCTTCTTGTTTTAAATCCTTTGTTGATAATTTGGGTGAAAAGACAGGTAGGGGGAACTCCATATTCTTGAAGTTAAAGCAAATCTATTATTTATTTATTTATTTTTAAATGTTATGTTATTTTTTTTTTAATACAGCAGATTCTTATTAGTCATCAATTTTATCCACATCAGTGTATACATGTCAATCCCAATCTCCCAATTCATCCCCACCACCACCCCCCACCCCCTGCCACTTTCCCCCCTTGGTGTCCATACGTTTGTTCTCTACATCTGTGTCTCTGTTTCTGCCCTGCAAACCAGTTCATCTGTACCATTTTTCTAGGTTCCACATATATGCGTTAATATAGGATATTTGTTTTTCTCTTTCTGACTTACTTCATTCTGTATGGCAGTCTCTAGATCCATCCACGTCTCTACAAATGACCCAATTTCATTCCTTTTTATGGCTGAGTAATATTCCATTGTATATATGTACCACATCTTCTTTATCTGTTCGTCTGTCGATGGACATTTAGGTTGCTTCCATAAATAGTGCTGCAGTGAACATTGGGGTGCATGTGTCTTTTTGAATTATGGTTTTCTCTGGGTATATGCCCAGTAGTGGAATTGCTGGGTCATATAGTAATTCTATTTTTAGTTTTTTAAGGAACCTCCATACTCTTCTCCATAGCAGCTGTATCAATTGACATTCCCACCAACAGTGCGAGAGGGTTCCCTTTTCTCCACACCCTCTTCAACCTTTGTTGTTTGTAGATTTTCTGATGATGCCCATTCTAACTGGTGTGAGGTGATACCTCATTGTAGTTTTGATTTGCACTTCTCTAATAATTAGTGATGTTGAGCAGCTTTTCATGTGCTTCTTGGCCATCTGTATGTCTTCTTTGGAGAAATGTCTATTTAGGTCTTCTGCCCATTTTTTGATTGGGTTGTTTGTTTTTGTGATATTGAGCTGCATGAGCTGTTTGTATATTTTGGAGATTAATCCCTCATCAGTTGCTTCATTTGCAGATATTTCCTCCCATTCTGAGGGTTGTTTTTTTGTCTTGTTTGTAGTTTCCTTTGCTTTGCAAAAGCTTTTAAGTTTCATTAGGTCCCATTTGTTTATTTTTGTTTTTATTTCCATTACTCTAGGAAGTGGCTCAAAAAAGATCTTGCTGTGATTTATGTCAAAGAGTGTTTTTCCTGTGTTTTCCTCTAAGAGTTTTATAGTGTCTGGTCTTACATTTAGGTCTCTAATCCATTTTGAGTTTATTTTTGTGTGTGGTGTTAGGGAGTGTTCTAATTTCATTCTTTTCCATGTAGCCGTCCAGTTTTCCCAGTACCACTTATTGAAGAGACTGTCTTTTCTCCATTGTATATCCTTGCCTCCTTTGTCATAGATTAGTTGACCATATGTGCGTGGGTTTATCTCTGGGCTTTCTATCCTGTTCCATTGATCTATATTTCTGTTTTTGTGCCAGTACCATATTGTCTTGATTACTGTAGCTTTGTAGTATAGTCTGAAGTCAGGGAGTCTGATTCCTCCAGCTCCGTTTTTTTCCCTCAAGACTGCTTTGGCTGTTAAAGCAAATCTAACCTTGTCCCAGGACTCTAGTCCCTGACTCCTGTCTTCTAGAACTCTTTTGTTCCAGAGGACAAATCCTGTCATACTTCTTCCCAGGGGGATGGTTCCATTTTGCTAATCTGCATTTCTAAGGCTCCAGGACAGTGAGATAGTTCTGGAGACATTTCCTCCACTTGTATGCCAGGTAGTTGGGACCCACGTATAACAGTCTCCAGAGGGCACAGTGTGATTCATGTTGAGGTTGGTGCATTGCAGTGAGGAGGGCCTCACTGTCTGCCATCAGAAGGGGAACCGAGTCTGGCTTGTTACTGAAGTGCTTGCAAAAAGAAGGGAGGCATTGAGTGCAGGAAGGGCCCCCAAAAGAAGAAGGAGAGAAGGCCGTTGCGAAGAATGGACCTATCTGATGCCAAGGGATCACTGAAAAGACCTGGAGGTAATCTGGTGAAGCTAAGTCAGCAGTCAGCAGATGTGGTGCTGACTGCTGGACGGTGGAGTCTCCTGGGTGGCTTGGTGGTGACAGTGCCCACTTCTCCCCAACCTCTCCCCCTCCAGTGCACCATGACACTCATCTACCTCACTGTGGAGGATGTCTTCCTGCTCATCAACTACTTCAGCTTCAGCTACTGGTTCTTTGTGGGCCTGTCTGTCGCTGGACAGCTCTACCTTCGCTGGAAGGAGCCCGAGCGGCCCCGGCCTCTCAAGGTCAGTGGCTCTAGGCTAGGAGGGGTGGGCCATCTCCCCAAGGTGACTTCTTCCCCATACCCCATTCTCCTGTTCCCCCATCCTACTTTATCTAATATCTCACCTCCCTTCATTTCAGCTGAGCCTGTTTTTTCCCATCGTGTTCTGCATATGCTCCTTGTTTCTGGTGGTTGTGCCCCTCTTCAGTGACACCATCAATTCCCTCATTGGCATCGGGATTGCCCTCTCTGGGGTCCCCATCTACTTCCTGGGTGTTTATCTGCCAGAGTCCCGGAGACCACTCTTTATTCGGAATGTCCTTGGTGAGCTTCTCTTTGCCTATCACACACTGGCCTTGTGTGTGTGTGTGTATACAAAGACGCATGCACAGGTGGGTGTGGCTAACAGCTTCCGCATACTAGTGATACGCTGGAAGCCTGGCCGCCCCTTTTGGTCTTGACATGATCACTTTAATTCCAACTTTAGACTCGTAGTTTGGGGTTAAAACACTCCCTCCTGAAAGTTCAGTCCATATAGCAAGACAAGGAGTCATGCATCAGACCCTCTGGTGGGGCATGGGATGGAGGACAGTGAGGGTTGCTGGGAGTGAGCCTGGTACAGGGTACCCAGGGGACAGGTGGGGAGGGAACCACATGCTTTTAATCAGCCTTGTGGTGTTCAGACTGGGGCTGTGGCTAAATGTCAGTTTGCTAAATTCTATTCTCTATTTTCATTTAGCTGCTATCACCGAAGTCACCCAGAAGCTTTGCTTTTGCGTCCTGACTGAGCTAGATGTAGCTGAAGAGAGACAGGTTGAGAGGAAAACTGAGTAGAGGCCAGAGGTGATATCCCCTGAGGCCTGGAAGGCCGCTACCTGTGGCCACAGCCACCGAAGTCCAGATGACAGGACTGTGTGGACCCAACTCTCTTATACTCAAGGAGGGCTGTTGGCCCGCATTATGTAAGGGGGCTCAGGGCTGATGGCCTGCTCAGGTGGTCACTCTCATCGGTAAGCTATGGGTCTCAGGATCTGGGGCCAGCCTGAAGGTGGGGACTTCAGAGGGTGGTGGTGGCAGAGGGCTCGGGGAATAGGGGAATGGTTGCTTAGTTTTGTTCCTGGTGAGTAGGTGCAGCCCTTGCAAACACTTACTTGGTGAGCTGCATTGGGGGAAGAGGGAGTGCTAGGTTAATAGCTGTGGCTGGTGGTTTCTGAATTTGAGGTTTGAACCGGGAGTTTCTACAAAGGGGCTGCTCTATGGGAAGTTTTCCTCTGACCAGGTCCAAGCATCTGACATTAGAGGCCTGAAATGCTACCATTTCTTCCTCTGGCTCAAAATCCTTCCCTGGTGAAAGAGTTGTATTCTATTATTTATTGATATTATTTAATCCAGGACACCAGTTCTAGCAAAGCATTGGTGTTCATTAATCTACAGGATGCAGTAGGCTGATTGTGTTTAAAAATTCAAAGTATCCCAAAGCAAGTCCCTCTGACCTTAGAGGTGTCTATGTGGTGGTGGGTCAGACTCTGACCACAGATTGTTTTGCTCGGTTTTAGCACAGTCTTCTGTTGAGTCTTACCTGCAGAGGTGAACTTTAAAGATTTTTTACTCATGTACAAGTTACACTTTAGTATACAGATAGGTCACATGTTACAAGCACCTGGCTCAAGTTCCACAAGGACAGAGGAACAAATTCATGAGTCAGAGGTCTGGTAATACTGCTACTTTGAAAGATAATCCTTTATTTTACTTGAGACCTTAGGTCTCTGTTCTAGTTGACAAAAAGCAAATCCCTGGGTTTCTGGTATGAACTCTAAGAGGGCAGAAACTGTCCTAGGATTCAGGTGAATCACTTGAATTCTTTCAGCTGTCAATGGTTTAGAGAACATCTCCTGGACCCAAACTGACAAGTAGCTTGTTCCTCTCTGTAAGGGCCGGTATGAGGGTCTGCTGTGCAGACCCATGCAAGCCCATCTTGGTGCTAGAAGTGGTCATTTTTCTGAAAACCTCACACCAGGCTGCATCCTCCTCCTCTTCTGTCCCTGACACCAGGCACCAGGCTTTTTTTACACTGAGCCACCTTGGTGTGGATCATCGGGATAATGCACTCATCTCCTGCCTGCCTCCCCTTGCCTGAGGCCTGGTGGGGCTGCAGTCTCAGGAAGAGCTTGGTACTTTGGAGACTTCTATTTTCTCTCTGTGGAGATCAGTGAGGACTCTGGAAGTAAAGCTGCTTCAACCTCCATCAGCAGATTCATGATCGGAAGCAACTAATTCTGGCGCTCAGGCTGTGCTTTAGCACCCAGGTCTGGCCAAAGGGGTAGGTTTGCCCTAATGGATGTTCCTTCATGGGCCACATGGCTGCACTGGATTGGACAACTGTCCTGTGATGATTCCAGACACTGTCATCCTGGACCCAGAAGAACCTGCTGGCTTGGTATGCCCCATGGGCTTCTTGTCCTTAGGTTTTGAAATTGGTCAATGATAAAGATGGGAACTATGAGGCAATCTACCTTTCTGACCATTCTTCTCCACCAAACCGGCCCCAGTTGCAGACAAGGGACTAACCTTGGTCACACTTGCTCAATAAAGGCAATTTAGGGGAGCATGCTCACAGCTGCCTTTTGTTCAGGGCATGCATGCATCTGTGAGAACATGGGAGTACATTCCTACTGTCATGGGTTGGGGATTTGCCTGACAACAGGGAGTCTTGTGCAAAGGCTGACTTGCCCAGACTGTGTAAACATGACTCCTGTCTGACCCAATCTGGCACCTATCCCAGGGATCCTCTGGAGCTAATCCTTCAAGCAGACTGCACTTGTCTTTGAAGGATCCCTGACCCAGGCTTTAGTTTTCTCTACTGAAGTAAATGACCAGCTGATCTCAGGAACTTGTTGCCTCGCAGTGGCTCCAGGGGGAAGCAAGGCCCTCACACTCCAGGTGCCCTAGTACTTGCTTAGTGAGCCATGTCACCCCCCTCTCATTACTGGATGGTGACCACATTCTTCCCCTCTGTGCTGGATACAGACTTCTCCCAGGAAGCCTTCTGAGGGAGGGATGCCAGAGACTCCTTACAGCACTCAGGCTTCCTAGTGGAATTAATTTCTGCGAGGTCTTTGTTGTTTATCTCCTTCAATCCTTCTCCTGGTGTGCTAATCCCTTTTGCAGTAGGTACAGTTTGTGAAGCTGTCAGCCCTTTAATGTTGGCAAACTGTAAATGAGTACAGAAACAGCAGTGAGCACATTATAATGGCAGAGTGGTTTTCAATCCTTTGTTTCTATGCTTACAGGAGACTGAGATGACTAGTATTAGATCTGTACGTTGCTGCCTGTTATTGCAGCACTGAATTGCACCTTAGTGGATAGTTAGGTTGGGAAACCAAGTCTGTTTGTTGGTTTTATAACTGCAATAGTAGGGCCCGAATATACATACACATGGAAATTAATCACTTTGGGAGGTTTAACAACTTGTAGATAAGAAGATAAAGATGTACAAAAAATATAAAGTGAAATGGGTGCAGGTAGGATAGAAAAGTAGAGATGCTTATGGAATCTTAGAATTGGCAGGAAGAAGACATTTCCTTGTGTAATTTATCTTCCCATGTGATAATAAGTCTGTGCCACAGGGCAAGAGGGCACACCTTGAATCAAAGTTTCTGTATATTGTTTCCCTAGACCTGTGCAGTCCAGTATGGTAGCTGCTAGCTACATGTAGCTAGTTAAATAAAATATTAAAATTCAATTCCTCAGTTGCACTAATCACATTTCAAGTGCTCAACAGCCATATGTGGCTAATGGCTACTACTGCACAGTGCAGGTATAGAACCTATTCGTCACTGCAGAATAAATGCCAACTCAGTCAGAGTTAAGGCATTTGTGGTTTGGAAAGGAATAGGGAAAGAGAGTGTGCTTACAAGAGATACAAGTTTTGGTAAAAAAAATTGGTCCTGTTGACTGTAGTTTGTTTTTGGTGAGTGCTGTGTCTAGTTAAACATTTCTCAATGGAAAGCCAAGTTTAGGATGTACTTTGCTTTTCCTCACTTGCCTTAAGTTCTTAGCGTCTGAAACTTCTCACCAACCCCTCCCCCTTTTTGGCGAGGGGGTAAAGGGAGCAGGGAGTATGGTGGGAAAGCACATAAGATAGTCAGATTTAAAAAGGTTTTAAAGGAATTACTTGCTCCCCTGTTCAAAGTTAGTTTTTATTAAAGAGATTCATACATACTCTGTTCCTTGGCACCACTGCCAGAGGAAACTAGCAATCTTTACAACCATTATCAGAGTCAGGAAGCAGGGAGGTAGAGATAGCTGTTAACTAAAACCTCTCATGGCTCAGGCAGATTCTACTTTCTTTCCTAATGGCCATTACTATCCAGTCTGTGCCGCTACAAGGGACCCACTGCAGCCCTTCTAGAGTCCCTCTATCAAAAGAAACAGCCCTTTACTGGAGGCAGGTGGCCTGGGAAAGCCCAGTCTTAGTGCTGACAAAACAGGAGACGCTCTTCCCCTTAATTGGCTTTGGCGTAGGAGGAGAATGGGAATGCAGGTAAGATGTCTGGGCCAGGAAGCTTCACTTGCACAGCATCTCCCCCGCCCCCAGACTCTAAGGTCAGTTTTGACTGAGACAAAGGGGGGCCCTACAGATAGTAGAAAAGACGCACTCCCTTAGTGCAAGTTTTCACCATGGTGGAATGGTGCTGTTGGATATGCTTTTTCCTTCCACGTGTTAAGCTAGGAAGCCCGAGAGGATGTTAACTAGTGTGGCTGACACTGCAGTCACAGAACCCTCAGGGGCTTGTGGTAGAACCTCAGGGATGTCACAGGATCATCAGTCTGAATCCAGGTCATGGGGGCTGTCATAGCCAAACTCCTTCTGCACATCCAAAGGGTATTTGCTCCACATCTGTGGTCCTCTGTTGTCTCCTTCTTCTTCACTGAGGCTGTTGTAATCATCAGAGACTAGAATGAGATAACAGGAATGGGCTCTAATTGTATGGTTTTCTAAATGACCACAAAAGCCCCTTCCCTTCTCAAAAAAGTCTGTTTTGTTTCCTATTATAAAATACTTGCTCAATAAAGAAAATTTAGAATATAGAACAATTTTTTAAAAAGCAATAAAATTCTTCCCATGTAAACCAAGTCCTTTAACATTGGAGTGCTTTGTCATTTTCCTCTCAGTATTTTTTTTTTGTTGTTACAATAGTTGTAGTCATATTGCAAATATAATTTTGTTCCTTGCCACTTCCCCAATAGAATATCCCATAGCTTGATTAACTGTTCCTCTATCAATCATCAAACACCAAGAAAGTCAAAGAACTGTGGTGCCAGAGCATCCTTCCTTCCTCTTCCCCCACGTACCATGTCTGTGTTGTTGCACAGGTAAATGCAACAATTCCTTGGCTTGTGAAAACCCTGGGCCCACTCCTACTGGCAAACCTCTCCAGCACTCTATTCAAAGTAGAAGGGAAAGGGACCATTGCTAGGCAATGAAAGAACTAAGGATTTGAACCCAGGCCTAACTGACATTATACATCCAGCAGCCCCCTGGGAACACTGGTCCTTGCATGTCCTACAGCTCCACCAGCTTGTGGTCAAGCTGGTGGAGCTCAAAGGGCAGAAAAGGAAAACCAGCTAAGATATACCTGTCAACCTTGCTCACACCTCAGTCCCAGATCCCACCAGTCCCTCCCCAACCAGGGCTGCTACCACCTACCTCTGGAATCTTCATCTCCGTCACTGTTCTCCTCCTCTGGGTACTCATTGCGCCAATTATTCTCACTGTTCTCATCATCTTCATCTTCATAAATGTCCTCTGGTTGTTGGTCATCATTCACCTGCACATCTCAACATAAACATGAGTATAAGTCAAAACCTCTAAAGTTATGCTCTGGAGGAAGCTATTAGCAGACCAACTGGGAGAGATGTCATTTAAGGGTGATGTGTGAAAAAGAGAAAACATAGGTGTTAGTTTGGTAGAGGCTGCAGTAACCTTACGCTGTGAGAGGGAGACAGTAGCCCTACTCTACTCAGAGTCCAGCTCCAGGAACCACATTTCCTGGTTGGATGATCTGAACTCTACCAGAAGGGAACGCAGCAGGATGCGGAGGAGAGACAGCTCTGAGCAGGTGATGGCAGTGATCTTCAAACTGCTGAAGGCCAGCCAGGTAGGAGAGGGATTATATGGATTACAGGTGATACCAAAGGTTAGAGCCAAAACCCAAGTGTGAAATGCAGAAAGGAGGGGGCTGTGCAGTCGTCCAAGGTGGGTACCTGACTGTGAGGCTACTTATAGTGCAGGTGTGGGATAGGGTGCTTCTCTCATAATAAGAGGATGAGAGGTAGACCTTAACTTTTCTCATTAATAATTTTAGAATTTAATAACGTCAGGATGTTAGCTTTCTTAATCCAAGGTTTTTCACCCTTTAAGATAAAATTAAAAAAAAAAAAAAAGCTTTTGTTTCCATAGGTCCCCTACACAAAATGGCTAAGTATTTCCATATAGCCTATGCACATTCTGTCATATACTTTATTCTTTTAAATTTTTACTTATTTATTTTTTAAATTAATTTTTATTGGAGTATAGTTGCTTTACTCCTCTCATATACTTTAAATCATCTCTAGATTACTTGTAATACCTAATACAACGCAAATACTATGTAAATAGTTGCCAGTGTGCAGCAAATTCAAATTTTGCCTTTTGTAACTTTCTGGAATTTCCCCCACCGGAATATTTTTGATCTGTGGTTGGTTGAATTCAGGGATGCAGAGCCCACGGAACCTGCAGATTACATAGCGCCAACTGCATAAACAAGACTATGTTGCAAACCTTGTAAGAGACTCATTAAGAGCAAAAAGTATCAATGTAGACTGTCTTTCCCAAAATTCCTGCACTAAACCCAGGTTTCTAAAAGGCATTTAGCATAAATTTTTCGTTTTAAGCAAGGATAAGAACTAAGAACAATGGCGATCAGGAGTAGAACCTAGGGAGGCAAAGCATGTGACTAGAAAATGAACTGAGGCTGCCTCATGCCCCCTGCCTCACGGGCCCCCTTACCAACTCCCACTCTTGGCTATAGGGCTGCACAGAGAGGATGTTCTCAATCCATCCTGGAGTGGCCATGTCCAAATAGTAAATGTCATACACATAGTTGTCCTTCTGTTCCTCCTGGTACCCAACTCTTGGTCCATCTTCAGATACAGTCAACCGCTCACGGATCAACTCTACAGAATTGCAGAGGATCACATCTGGGTCAGAGGTCTGTAAAGAGAACAGCATGTAAAATAGATAGCTAGTGGGAAGCAGCCGCATAGCACAGGGAGATCAGCTCGGTGCTTTGTGACCACCTAGAGGGGTGGGATAGGGAGGGTGGGAGGGAGGGAGATGCAAGAGGAAAGAGATATGGGAACATATGTATATGTATAACTGATTCACTTAGTTATAAAGCAGAAACTAACACACCATTGTAAAGCAATTATACTCCAATAAAGATGCTTTAAAAAAAAAAAAAAAAAAAGAGAACAGCAGATGATACATGCATAACTTAAAACATGGATGTCCCAAGAGGAGGAACCTAAGACCTCGGTGAAGGAAGCCTCCCTGCAGTTCTGTATGTTGAATTCAAGATTCTTATCCCCATGGCCTACTAGTCTCTTCTCAGTTATCTATGAAATTAAAAAAAAATCAAGTCTCTATAAAATTAATGTGTAGTACTTTTTTTAAGATAGAAACTTACAAGATAGCTTCCTGCTCTTTTGTGCTTGGCTGACATAAGAGAGCACACGGGAAGACTGGCCTGAGGAAGGGGAGAGCCAGCAGAGCTGGCTAGTCTTGCCCCCAGGCTCTGCTTCTACAGGTCTTCTCTGAGCTCCTTTGGTATGATGTTCTCCCCTTGGAGATCCACAGGCCGACAGCAGCACCCCTATGGTTGACCCCCAAATGGGTCTGCATTTTGTGTGGCCTCCTATAGGGGCCTATGGGCGATTCCTGGACCCTGGTGACTACCACCAGCCATCACCCACCACTTGGCTTGCTCACCCTGACATCCTGCTTTTAATCACAAATGAGGAGTGGCCTCCCCTATAATCCTTTTTCTGATAGTTTGAGATGGATTGCCCCAGAATAGAACTTGCCCAGGTAAGATGTGCTCCAGTGGCAAGAGGCTGTGTTGTCTAGGGGAGCACAGGTCACTTTGGAAACCAGAGGGACATGCTGCCAGTCACTCTCGACAGGTTCATCACCAGAAGCTCTGCAGCTCAAACCAGACACCATACAGGGGGAAGAGGGGGGTGTCCCATGGCCAGGGCAGATAAAGGGAGACCAATGTTCTCATCATTTACAGGCTACAGGGAATTAATTCTTTCTTGGTCCAAAGTCAAAAGGAACTAGAGATGTCAGTTTTTGTGCAGACTCTTGACCAACCTCAAAGCTGCTTACAAGAAAACTTCTGGTTCCAACTCACAAGCCCCCAGCCTTCAGTTCAACAAATTATGCAGCCATTAAAATATTTACAAAAACTAGCAATACAGGGACTTCCCTGGTGGCGCAGTGGTTAAGAATCTGCCTGCCAACGCAGGGGACATGGGTTCGAGCCCTGGTCTGGGAAGATCCCACATGCTGCGGAGCAACTAAGCCCGTGCGCCACAACTACTGAGCCTGCACTCTAAAGCCCGCGATCCACGACTACTGAAGCCTGCGCGCCTAGAGCCC
This sequence comes from Eubalaena glacialis, assembly GCF_028564815.1. Classification (NCBI taxonomy): domain Eukaryota; kingdom Metazoa; phylum Chordata; class Mammalia; order Artiodactyla; family Balaenidae; genus Eubalaena; species Eubalaena glacialis. The sequence continues at coordinate 18,668,682 of NC_083733.1, read as the reverse complement.
GTGCTTTGCAACAAGAGAAGCCACTGCAATGGGAAGCCTGCGCAGCACAACTAGAGAAAGCCCGCGCACAGCAACGAAGACCCAACACAACCAAACATAAATAAATAAATAAATATATTAAAAAAACAAAACAACAGGGGCTTCCCTGGTAGCGCAGTGGTTAAGAATTCACCTGCCAATGCAGCGGACACGGGTTCGAGCCCTGGTCCGGGAAGATCCCACATGCTGCGGTGCAACTAAGCCCATGCGCCACAACTACTGAGCCTGCGCTGTAGAGCCCGCGTGCCACAACTACTGAAACCCGCATGCCTAGAGCCTGTGCTCTGCAGCAAGAGAAGCCACTGCAATGAGAAGTCCGTGCACCACAACGAAGAGTAGCCCCCGCTCACCACAACTAGAGAAAGCCCGCGCGCAGCAACGAAGACCCAATGCAGCCAAAAATAAATAAAAATTAAAAAAACAAACTAGCAATACAGAAAAACGCCAGACATAGAATTTTACACTCAAAAGGAAATAAACCAATTTTACACTCAAAAGGAAATAAACCAATTTTACTCCAGTTATCTTTGGGATGGGGGAAAAATGGGTGATTCGCCCCTGCCCTTTTACTTTTAATTTTGCTACTATTTTTTCAAATTTCCTGTAATGAACATATATTATTTTCATAAAAGAAAAATTGTTTTAAAGTCTAGTCTGTGTATGTTTACTTATATCTTCAATTATGCTACAAACAGCATTTTCTATTATTAAACATAAATAAGTATTTTCCCATCTTTCCAGTCTTCATGGTTATCAATTTAATGGTCCAAGCAGTTGCACATGTCAATTTCTTAGACATAATTTTTAGCCTCCATACACAACATTGCAATGAATGTGTCAATTCTTGCATTTAAAAAATGGAGATAAAAGTACCTACCTTATATGGTTTTTGTGAGGATAAAATGAGTTAAAGTGGGGGGGAAAAGTACCTAACACAGTACTTGACAAGTAATTACTTAGTATACCAATAGTTGCTTTTGTTAATACCATAGCTATTTGCTTCTGCTGAATTATTTCCCTAGGATAAATCCTGGGGGTGCAATTACTAAACAAAATGAACTGAACTTTTCCCCTTTAATTTTTCAGATTTGTTGTCAAATATACTTTGTTTAAAACTGAGATCGTGTCGGGACTTCCCTGGTGGCTCAGTGGTTAAGACTCCACGCTCCCAATGCAGGGGGCCTGGGTTCGATCCCTGGTCGGGGAACTAGATCCCACATGTGTGCCGCAAGTAAGGAGCCTGCCTGCGGCAACTAAGACCCCACGCAACCAAATAAATAAATAGCTAAATAAATAAATAAAATAAAAACTTAAAAAAACAAAAACCCCAAAACTGAGATCATTTCAATTTAAGAAGAAACCCACTGTAATGTGGCAGAGAAATGCTCTCACTAATTTTAAAATCTCTTTAGAGACTTCCCTGGTGGTACAATGGTTAAGAATCCTCCTGCCAATGCAGGGGACATGGGTCCGAGCCCTGGTCTGGGAAGATCCCACATGCTGTGGAGCAACTAAGCCCGTGCGCCACAACTACTGAACCTGCGCTCTAGAGCCCGCGAGCCACAACTACTGAAGCCCGTGTGCCTAGAGCCCGTGCTCCACAACAAGAGAAGCCACCGCAATGAGAAGGCCGTGCACCACAAGGAAGAGCAGCCCCCGCTCGCCCCAACTAGAGAAAGCCCGCGTGCAGCAACGAAGACCCAACGCAGCCAACAACAACAACAAATCTCTTTAGATTTTTGGATGGCTTTAGAATCCAAACAATAAAAATAGTTTTAAAATACTAGGCTCCAATCTATTTTTAGGATGCCTGATATTACTGTAAAGCCCTGCTGTTTTCCCAAAGGCTTGCATCAATTTTAAGCACAACAGTCGTACAATTTTAATCACAGCCTTGCCAGCAGAGCTACCACAACCCTTTTCCTCATAGTCTAGTAGGCATAAAACCTCAAGTTTGCTTTCAGTTTAAATTTATGTTCTTTAATAATTATTCTGCGCAAACATTTTTGATGTGTTTACAGTTTGTATTGCATTGTTGGGAAAATCTGTGTTCATATCCTTCCTAACTTATCTACTAGTTTTTCTTATATGATTTAATGAGCTATTTAATTGACTTGATTCCATTGAACATTGGTTTACTTTTAAAAATGTGTAACTCATGATGCAGTGTGGAATTAGTTTTGGTAAAAGAGGTGGCTATGGACATCATGCCCAAATTGTTATCCAGGTATACTAGGAATGTGATTAAATATCTTTTGCTTGATATATTTTGAATAAAAATTTCATTTTTTAAAAATAAAGTTATTTTTTATTTATTTATTTTTGGCTGTGTTGGGTCTTCGTTGCTGCGTGCAGGCTTTCTCTAGTTGCGGCGAGTGGGGGCTACTCTTTGTTGCGGTGCGCGGGCTTCTCATTGCGGTGGCTTCTCTTGTTGCAGAGCACAGGCTCTAGGTGCGCGGGCTTCAGTAGTTGCAGCACGCGGGCTCAGTAGTTGTGGCGCACAGGCTTAGTTGCTCCGCGGCATCTGGGATCTTCCTGGACCAGGGTTTGAACCCGTGTCCCCAGCATTGAGCATTGGCAGGCGGATTCTTAACCACTGCGCCACCAGGGAAGCCCAAAATTTCATTTTTTTAAACTCCAAAAACTTAAAAGGAGATTTGAAAAATGTTTATCAAGAGGGGGCATACCTTAGATTGAGAATTTTCTATTTCTTTGGTCTTATTGCATGTAGTTGACTTTGCTTTTTGGAAGTGAGGTACAAAACTAACTTAGAAAATGTAATTAGTAGAAAGTAACACTGGGGGCTTCCCTGGTGGCACAGTGGTTGAGAATCCGCCTGCCAATGCAGGGGAGAGGGGTTCAATCCCTGGTCCGGGAAGATCCCATATGCCGTGGAACAACTAAGCCCGTGCGCCACAACTACTGAGCCTGAGCTCTAGAGCCCGTGAGCCACAACTACTGAAGCCTGCGCGCCTAAAGCCCATGCTCTGCAACAAGAGAAGCCACCGCAATGAGAAGCCCGTGCACTGCAAAGAAGAGTAGACCCCACTCGCCTCAACTAGAGAAAGCCCACGCACAGCAACGAAGACCCAACAGAGCCAAAGATAAACTTAAAAAAAAAAAAAAAAGTAACACTGAATTAAATGTGAGAAGACTTGCATTCTAATCCAAAATCTGCCTCAAACTTGGTATGCTACCCAGGCCTGGTCCTTTAACCTCCCTTTGATGAGTTTTCCCCTCTGCTTTATCTTTACCTTGGTCAGAATCCTCCAGTGATTCCCCATCTCTGGGTGAAAGGCAATGTATCCTTGCAACTGCCTAGTTGAAAGGGTTTAGCAGGTATCCTCTCCCCAAATTCCTTACTATCTTCCCCCATCCCCCTGGGCTCCATGCACAATGACCTTGCAAACACCAGACAAATTCGGCTTCAGGGTCTTTGCACTTAGAGCTCCTCAGTGTGAAACCCCTCTGCCCAAGATATCTGCAGTGCCTTGCCATTCAAGTCTTTACTCAAAAGTCATTTTCTCAGTGAAAATGACATTGAAATGGAATGATGAATGAAGCGCCCCAATAGCCCATTTCACCATTTGACACTGAATTTGTTTGATGTTTCTCTCCTCTACCTGAATGTTAGGTCCTCACTGCTGTATCCACAGAACCTAAGAACCACGCCTGGCACATAGTGGGCGCTGAGTAAATACTTGTTGAATGGATAATCTAACCTGTAAAACATGTCCATCAAGCTGGATGGATCATCCATCTCTAAAGTGAAGCCATGTGTACCCTCTTTAACTGTGTGCTAACTTTGCGTACTCTCTGTCCCGAGAAGCCCAGAGCTCGACTCCCGGCGTGTACTCACTTTGCAGGAGATCGCGGCGGCCTCTGGGTCTCCTTCCTCGTGGACCAGGTCCAACAGCTGGAAGCCTGCGTCCTCGGCGGCTTCTGGGCTTCCCGGCGCGTCCTCGGACCCCAAGCCGCCCGAAGGAATTCCCGAGGATCGGCGGCTAGAGACTACCCTGTAGCGGCCGTTCTGCCGGATCTCCCGAGCCGACGCACGGAGATGACGGCGGATACGCTGCTGGCTGCCCTGGGACGGGCGCAGGGCGGCTCGCACGAGCGGCTGTACTGGCTCCTCCTGCGGGGAGTGGGGAGGGGGGAAGAAGCGGGGTTGTGGGGCGGCATAATCAGGGGTTCGTGAAAGGGTGAGGGAAAATGATGCACCCCAGCTGCGACCTAAGATCCCTTTCACGCTGGCTCCCTCCCGGCCCTATACCTGGGAGCGCACGGTGGCCACCAACTGGAAGACATTATTTTCTGCTGCTCTCTCCAGATCCTCCGGAGGCGTCTTTTGGGCTCCCGACTCAACTGCGCTGGGGCAGCGGCGTTTACAAGCGAGGACAAGTGCCTCAGCGGGTTCCGCACTGCGTTTCCGCTTCACGCGGAGGACCGCTGTCACGCCCGCCTCCATTGCAGCTGTCGTGGAGCACTATGGGAATGCGCGGGGTGCGACGGAAGAGCTTTCCAGTTCTGCTTCCGGGCCCCGCCCCCGGCACGCTCAGCGGGCCCAGGGAAGTCCCGCCTTTGCACGCCTGCCGCGGTAAGATGGCGGTGGCGGCGGAAGTGAATGGAGTGGTTCTCCTGGCCGGTGAGGCGCTGGGCTGGTTGGGAAGGTGGGGTCGCGGTTGAAGGGTCGGGTGCAGCCAGCATCCTGTGCTCAGCCCAAGGTGTCGGCGGAGGAATGTGGCATGGTCGTACTCGGACACTGGGGTACGCATTTCTTCGGGACTCTGGAGGAACTTTCTAGAGTCCGTATGGGGCGGCTCAGAGCTCCCGGTCCGGCGGTAGTGCGGGGTTCTAGGCGGTCCCTGGCTCTGCCATCCAGTCGGGTCATTGCTTCTAGCTGGGCCTGTGACTGAGCACCTCTGCCGGGACCTGGATCATAGTACTTGGTGCCTCCCTTCAGCGATAGAGACCCGCGCCGCAAAATTAACGGAGCTCCAGCCATCGCGCCTCGACTGGGCCACGGTTCCCTGGCTCACTGGTCTTTCCCAGTCACAGTATTCTCAGTAGTTGAAAATCTCAGTAGTTGGAAACCAGTCTATCTACCACACACTGGCCAGAGCGGCCCTGTAAAAGCGTACATCCAACGTAGATATTCTTTTGCTTAAAACCCTTGAGTGGCTCCCAGTGCATTTAGAACAAAATCCAAACACCTTTCCGCAGCCGACATTGCAGAAGCCCATCCCTAGTCGCCCATCATTTCTTCTGCTCAAAGTGCTTCAGTCACTCAGGCTTTTGTCACTCTGCACCTTGTTCTTTACATCTTAGGACCTTTTCTTGGAAAAGTTGGGGTAAGGATTCCTGAAATATGAGCATTGCACTTTCACAGCTTTTAACCTGGGATATTCTGTAGGCCTCAGCTTAGATGCTCTTTTCCTCAGAGAGTCTTTCCATAACTTTGTTATTCTCTTTCATAGCGCCCTGTATATTTCCTTTCTTGCCCTCAGGTAGTCTTTAATTGTATATTTATATTTATTCTCTTTCTCCCATTAGGGTCTGTAAATTCTTGGAGGACAAGGACCTCCTCTGTATTGTTTACGATAGTCCTCTAGTCCTAATACAGTGCCTGGCATACAGAAGGTGCCTAGTAAATTTTGAATAAATGAACCAGACGTCTGCTCTGAAATCTGACTAGTAAAGCAATTAGGGCTTGCAATGGTGATTTCCATTAACCGTGTGAGTTCACAGCTCTTGGAGAATGAGGAGGAGGTTAGAGTATCCTGAATCTGGAGTATGGGCTCCTTCTTGGAGAGGACAAGTCCTAATAATACGAGGAGATTCATCCATAGAAGATGTTTAGTGTTCACCCAGAGAGGTAACAGGACATGGTTCCTGTCCTCAAGCATTTATTTAGACTTATATGAAACCAGTGATTTCTCTACAGATCTGCAAAGACACTGTGGTCCTAGTTACAGCCTCTGCAACATCATAGATGAAAAGGGAATTCCATAAATTACAGTTCTTTACTATACTCTTAACCTTTAAGTGACTTTATGGTTGATTCCACATGGACCACAGGATAAGGGTTTCAGGACTCTTCACAACGTGGACCCCACCAACATGTTTGATTCCTTGTTCAGTGAAACTTCAGCTAAACGGATTAGTTCACTGTGCATGATGGTCTAAGCCTTTCTAATCTGGTGAAGTGCTCTCTCCCTCTCCTCACCCACCTAAATCCTACCCATCTTTTAAACTTTTGTCTACTACAGCATTTGTTGGACACGGTTATCTAAAGCATATTACAAATTATGGTAGTTCTAGGTACTCTGTCTTTTAATAATAAGTATTAGCAGAGATGTGCAGAGCTGATTGTAGCAGCGCTTTTCAAACTGTAGGTTGCAACCCTTTGGTGAGTTATTAAATCAATTTAGTGGATCGTGACCAGCATAAAAAATAAAAATTAAATACAGTGGACTATATCAGAGGGTCTTGCCTACAGGAAGACTAAGTATTGTTTTGTGAAACTTTACATGTGCGTGTGTATGTTGTCTCTCAAGGTAAAGCATATTTCTTACTGGGGTTGTCAGAAAGCTTGAGAGCCACTAAATTAGAGAATAGATATGCTGAAGTAGAGTTAGAGGTAGAGTTTTACTGAAGGACAAATTGACTACTTTGAACCAGTCCAGTGACTGCCTGAGTCTTTTCAGAAAAGATTGTTCTCCGTCCTCTAGTATAAGAATTCAGTGTTTATTTAGTTTAGATAACTTCAAAAGAAAGTAACTCTTGCCAGTAAAATGCCTTAGGAATGTTTAGGGTCCTGTGGAGTAGGCATTCTTTCTAAGGTTTCCTGATGATGGATCAGTGTTTATCAAGAAATGAATGGGAGTGTGGAACACTTGCTGTTTTCTGAATGGTAAGAGGGAGGGCACTGTGAGAGGCCATATCTGCTGAGAAGTACTTTCAGACTTTGAGCTTTGGTGTTTATCTCTCAGAAATAGATCTCTTTGGAGAAAGAGGCCATATAAGATATGCATCTGGTGACATTTATTTGAAGGCTTTGTTTTTTTTTCAGACGGAGAAAGGTTTTTAAAAATTGTTTTTAAAATTGAATATGGGGCTTCCCTGGTGGCGCAGTGGTTGAGAATCTGCCTGCCAATGCAGGGGACGCGGGTTCAAGCCCTGGTCTGGGAAGATCCCAAATGCCGCGGAGCAACTGGGCCCGTGAGCCACAGTTACTGAGCCTGCGCGTCTGGAGCCTGTGCTCCACAACAAGAGAGGCCATGACAGTGAGAGGCCCACGCACCGCGATGAAGAGTGGCCCCTGCTCGCTGCAACTAGAGAAAGCCCTCGCACAGAAACGAAGACCTAACAGCCAAAAATAAATAAATAAATAAAAATTAAAAAAAAAAATTGAATAGGGAGTGGATAAGTAATCATAAAAAATAGTGAGGCATAAAGAATGACAATATCATGGACACCTGTATTCCCACCACCCGGTATTTTTAATTTTTAATTAAAAAAAAATTTTTTTTTAAAATTTATTTACCTTGGCTGTGTTGGATCTTCGTTGCTGCGTGCGAGCTTTCTCTAGTTGCGGCGAGCGGGGGCTACTCTTCATTGCGGTGTGTGGGCTTCTCATTGCGGTGGCTTCTCTTGCTGCAGAGCACTGGCTCTAGGCGCGCGGGCTTCAGTAGTTGCAGCTCGTGGGCTCAGTAGTTGTAGCTCGCGGGCTTCAGTAGTTGTGGCGCACAGGCTTAGTTGCTCCGTGGCATGTGAGATCTTCGCGGACCAGGGCTCGAACCCTTGTCCCCTGCATTGGCAGGTGGATTCTTAACCACTGCGCCACCAGGGAAGCCCCCACCACCCAGTTTTAGAAAAATAACAATACTGTTACTTTTGAAGTCCCTTGTGTGGCCCTCGTTGATTCCATCCTTTTCCCTTCCCTCTTAGAGGTAACCAATATCCTCATTCCCTGCCATGCTTTTTAGTGTGATCCCTGAAGAATATATTGTTCTATGTTGAATAGTTATAAATTTCATATGAATGGAATCATTTGTATTCTGTGATTTGCTTCTCTTTTGGCTCAATGTTATATTCCTGGGATTAGCCATGTTTGCATATAGCTCTGATTTATTTGTTCAGGTGAGGTTTCTTTGTTGGTTTGAATTGCTTTTTCTTTGTATTTTTCCTTAAACTGAGTGTTTACCTTTCTGAGGCAGTATTGGTGACACTCCTTTACCACCACCCCAATCTCTGTGTTCTGCTTTCCTTCTAGCCCTTTCCTTTGCTTTATTTCTCTTCTTACCTGCCTTCACCTGAGGCTGTACTCAGGTGCACCTGTAAGGCTCATTTGACCCTATTGGAATCATTGAGGACTGCTGAAGTTTCCAGATAGCTTTCTGAGTTTTTGTCTTAATAGTATTTGATGTTATATGCTGAATATAAAACCAAGTAACTCTGCTGGAAGGATTAAAATGCTGATTAACAAATATTTTCAGTGACTGTGACAGTTTTGTCTATTTCTTGATTTCTTTTTTTTTTTTCTCTACATTTTTGGGCATTACAATTTGAAGAGATTTCTGACGATCAGACCTATCTACAGGCAGCTGGCAAGGCTGCTTTTCTACGCTAAAACTGAGGAGCTAATTGGCACCATGAAAGTCTTCTGCGGGCGGGCCAACCCAACCACGGGGTCTGTGGAGTGGCTGGAGGAGGATGAGCATTATGATTACCACCAGGAGATCGCAAGGTAACAAGGGTTTTTCCACAGTTGGCTGCAGCTGGGTGGGGCCCTTGATCTCAAAGCAGATGCCTTGGAATCCAGCCTGAGTGGGGAATAGGCTGTCACCTAGTGCTTCTGATCAGGGCAGGTGTTGGTCACCAGCAGGTCTGCTCAGCTGGGCAGGTTTGTGTGGGAGTTAGGCAAAGTTATGCCTGTGTGGAGAGTCAGACATTTTGTGGCAGCTGTACCAGAGTCCCCGAGGATATGTCTTGTGGACCAAAGAGGACCCGAGGTTCAGTAGTAGTAGTAGTAGTAGACGAGTTTATGAAATTTAATTATTTACTTGTGTCACTGAAATGGTGGCACATTTATCATATAGTTAAATTCTCTTTAATGGAAAAAGTGGGAAAAAATGAGGTTTTTTTTTTCCTTTGGAGGGATGTTTAAAAGTATGTAAGTGAGTTACTGTTGTTTAGCAATCATTAAGTGCATATGACACCGTGCTAAGGCTGTGAATACCAAAATGACAAAGATAAGGTTCTCATCCTCAAAGAACATGCAGTTTTGTGGAATAGACAGACATATAAAAAATTATGACACCATGAGATAAAAGTCAGTGGAAATGGGCACAAAAGTACATGGAAGCAGCAAGAACCAACTGGGCTGGGAGGGCGATATTTGAATGATTTCCTGAATCTAAAGGGAGGGAGATTGCTTTCTGAGCAGCAGGGATTATGTGCAAGCTTCCAGATGAGCTAGTTTGAGGAATGGCTAGCCAGGTCAGTGTGGCTGGAGTGTGGTGCAAAATTAGGGCTATGGTGAGAGAGGATGCTGAAAAGGTAGGCAGGGGTCATGTTGTAATTGGTGGTAACAAAATGCAGGAAGAGGAACCTGATTGTATAAGTTCTAGTTTAGCCACTTCTTAAGCTACTTGACTTCTTAACGTCAAGTAGCTTGACGTTGGCCAAGCTACTAAACTTCTCTGAGGATCAGTGTAGTAATATATGCCTCATATACAGTATAACAGTATATACCTCAGTATAACAATATGTATATCTCATCATATAATACCCTTTTCTTAGGGTTATTTGATGAGTGAATGAAGTACAATGTCTGGTACAGAGTAAGGGCTCAAACACATTACTTTCTTTCTAAATATTTTGGACGTTATTTTCTGAGTGATTGAGGTGTTAAATGGGAAAGAAAAAAGATTAGGTTGCATTTTGGAACATTAACCTGAGAGCAGTGTGGAAAGTGGGTTGGAGGGTGTGAAAACCGTATGGGCATTTGGGTGGATATTGCAACCCCAAGGCTGAGAGAGTGGAGGTGGAGAGAGGAGGAAAAAGCTTTGCGAGAGCTTGAGTTTAGTAACTCATTGGATGCAATGATGGAAGGAGAGAGAGAAAATTCAGTAAGCACCAAGATTTCTGGTTAGAGTGACTACGTGGATGGAACTGTTGTTCCTTGAGAAGAACACAGGAGGAATGGGTGTTGTTGGGGTGATGAAGATTAGGTATCTGGCTTTGGACATCCAGATGGAAATGCCACTGGGCAGATAAATATGGGTCTGGAGACAGTTTGCAGTTGTTAGAGTTGAAACTGGAAGAGATTGCAGGCTTTCAGAGATTGTGTAGAATGTGAAAGGTAGAGGGCTGGAGAAGGAATCCTGGAATAGCTGATGAGGCAAGACAACCAGGAGGGCATGGCCAGAGAGTAGAAAGGAAGAGAATGTTTCAGGAAGAGGGAGTGTCCAGCAGGGTCGGAGAAATCCTGGATGTTAGTGATGTGAGTGAGCTGGTGGTGCTTAGGGAGAGTGATGTCAGTGGAGTCAGGGGAGTGAGTGGGTGGTGAGGCAGGGAAGATGGGGGAGTGAAAATGCCCCTTAAAAGGTGGAGAAAAGTAGAAAGGACCAGATTTCAACTAAACACTCACAGGTGGGTTCAAATGTTAAAAACCTTGGTATGCCATTAAAAAAAAAAAGAAGTCTTTGCTTTTGGTGCAGTGTTCCTCAAAATGTAGAGTATGAAATACCTGTGTCACAGTTGCCTGGAGCACCAGTTCAAGTGCAGATTTCCAGACTCCAGCTCCATCTTCTAGATCAGAAGCTCTTTGTGTGTATTGTGGGAATCTGCATGTAAAATAAGCTCTTCATTAATTCTGATGTCAACCCGAAGCTGGAGGTCCTCTGTTTAATGAGAGTGCCTTGACTCTCACCTGGAATTCTCAGAAAGCATCTTTGCGCTGAGCCTGTTGAGTTCTGGGGGCTTATCCTGACCCTGCCAGAGATTTTTCAAGTTTTTGAATTACTACGATAGAAAACATGGATAAGCAGCTCTCCTCCCTGTAGTTTGGTGAACGCTTCTTAGTTGTCCCTGATGACAACTAAGGGAAAGTGCCAGGCATGATACCCTTCACATATACAGCAGGCATATACTTTCCCTTTCCCCGATTCCTCTCCCCAGTGTTACGTGTGTGATCATCCCAATGTACAAATGTATGCAAGATTATGTAAAGTATTGGACACATCTGAGATGTTCCTGAGGAAAAAATCGTATGATGTACAACATGATCAGTATGCTAGGACTATGGAATTACTGTGACAGGGCTAACTATCAGCATTTTTAGTCCGAGATTCTTTACTGAAAATAAACATCTTTCTCTGAGATTTTTCCCTGCAGTACAGGAGAATGACAGTTTATAGCTCTATTAAAATAGTTTAAAACGGGCCTGGATATTTGTTCCATCTGATAAAGAATATGTTTATATATGTGAATATTCTCATATGTTGATGTTTATCATTATTAGCAGAAGTTTCTGACCTGTCTTTTTATTTTTTTAGGTCATCCTATGCTGATATGCTGCATGACAAAGACAGGGTAAGTATAGAAGGAAACTGTTATCTTGATGTGGTGTTTGAAACTTTCCGTTACAAGAAGGTTAAAAACTTCCCCCAGAGGCATGATGTTAGAATGATGCAGAGAGGCAGTACGGTGTAGTGGTTGGGAAATCAGGAAGCTGGGTCCTACTTCCTGCTCTATTATTGACTTGAGCGTGACCTTGGAGAAAACATGGGACCTCCGCAGACCTCATTTATTAGAATTTACAATGAGTGGGCCATACTAGCTGATTTCCATGATCTCTAGATAAAAATACTTTAATTACACAGTTTCACCTTGTATAGTCAGTTTGTAATTTTAAAATAAAATCTCTAGAGGTCACTGCAGACTGTATTTTGTAAAGCATATTTGGCTTTCACTGCAGAATTACATTTCAGCTTTTGTCCTTTGTTTCATCTGAGTTTTCTTTGTCTGTTTGAGTAAATGTTACAGTTCTGGTCTTATGATGGCTAGCAACCCAGGATTTCCTGGTCTACCAGAGTGCTTGACTAGTCAGCCTCATCCAGATGGTTCAGAAATTGGGAGGCTTGAAGGAGAATGATGCAGGGCTACACTTAAAAACTGAGCAGTGCACTGCAGAAAGATCAGGGAACATGGCAGGGCTGGTCATGAGGCTGTGTTGGTGGTGGTGTCTCCTTCACCCAGCCCTGGTTAACTGCTCAGCTTGCCTACTTCTTGGCAACACTATGACAGAAGGACCTCCTTCAGCACCATTAGTGTGTAGGCTCCACGGGAGGGGCTAGGTGCCTCTCTAATTTTCGTCAAATATCTGAGTGCCTTTGCTGAGCTGTTGGGGAATTACAGAATGTGGAACAAATATTGTTCCCGGCATTTGACTAATCCTTTCTAGTTTAATGGTCTTCTTCTTGGACTCGTGGGCCTATGAGCCTCTCTGATTTTAGTGTCATCGCCATTGAGGGTCCTTCTTGACCGAGCTTCCAGGGGATTTGGACAAATGGCATTGTCATCCATCTGGTCAGCCAAGCCAGATGGCGCCCTTTTCCTTATCTGAGCCTGTAGTTAGTTGGTCGTCAAATTCTATGGTTCTTTCAACCCCATTGCCTGCTCAGCCGTCATTTACTGGCGTTGGTCCCTCTTCTCCTTCCTCTATACAGCAGCCCAAGGGGTCTTTCTGAAATGCCCATCTGACCATGTTACTCCTCTGGTTAAAACCCTTCAGTGGCCTCTCCCTGCTTTTGAGGAAAAATTCAACTGCCTTGGTGGAACATTCCTGACTCTTCATTATTTACCTCTAACTTCTGTTCTCCCCTCCCCAGTTCTGCACATGAGGAAATGGAGTCATAAGTTGCTGGTTAGTGGCAGAGTCAAGAAAAACATATTTCTTTATGCTTTTGCATGGTGCCTCACATTTTGTTGTTTTATTTTATTTTATTTTTTTTAGTAAGGTTTTATTTATTTATTATTTGTTTATTTTTTTGGCTGCGTTGGGTCTTCGTTACTGCACGCGAGCTTTCTCTGGTTGCAGTGAGCCGGGGCTACTCTTTATTGTGGTGCGCAGGCGTCTTATTGCGGTGGCTTCTCTTGTTGTGGAGCATGGGCTCTAGGCGTGCGGGCTCAGTAGTTGTGACGTGCAGGCTCGGTAGTTGTGGCTCACAGGCTCTATAGCACAGGCTCAGTAGTTGTGGCACATGGGTTAGTTGCTTCGTGGCACGTGGGATCTTCCTGGACCAGGGCTAGAACCCGTGTCCCCTGCATTAACAGGCAGATTCCTAACCACTGCGCCACCAGGGAAGTCTTGTTGTTGTTTTAAAACACTTCCATTATCCCATAAAATTATTTCCTGTTTGTAATCAATCCTGGTACCCAACTCCCTGGTTGCCCCCGCCCGCCAGGCAACCACTGATAGGTTTTCTGTCTCTATAGTTTTGCCTTTTCTAGAAATTTCATCTAAATGAAATCATACGATATATAGTCTTATGTGTCTTTCTCCCTTCATTCATCATTTGAGGGTCATTCATGTTGAATGTGTCAATATCTATGCCTTTTTTTTTTTTGGCCATGCTATGTAGCATGCGGGATCTTAGTTCCCCGACCAAGGATTGAACCCACGCCCCCTGCATTGGGAGCACGGAGTATTAACCACTGGACCTCCAGGGAAGTCCCAATATCCATTCCTTTTTATTGCTGAGTAATATTCCATTATATGGATATACCATGTTTTATCCATTTACCAATTAACAGACATTTGGATTGTTTCCAGTTTTTGGCTATTTTGAATAGTTTTGTTGTGAACGTTCACATATAAGTCTTTGTGTGGACATGTTTTCATTTCTTTCAGAAAATGTATAAGAGGGACTTCCCTGGTGGTGCAGTGGTTAAGAGTCTGCCTGCCAATGCAGGGGACACGGGTTCGAGGCCTGGTCCGGGAAGATCCCACATGCCGCGGAGCAGCTAAGCCCGTGCACCACAACTACTGAGCTTGCGCTCTAGAGCCCACATGCCACAACTACTGAGCCCAAGTGCCACAACTACTGAAGCCTGCGCGCCTAGAGCCCGTGCTCTGCAACAAGAGAAGCCACCACAGTGAGAAGCCCGTGCACTGCAACGAAGAGTAGCCCCCGCTCGCCGCAACTAGGGAAAGCCCGCGTGCAGCGACGAAGACCCAAGGCAGCCAAAAATAAATTAATTAATTAAAAAAAAATAAAACTACAAAGTTAAATAATGTACACTTAACATATAGACCCAGCAATTCTACTCTTATACATTTTTTTAAAATTAATTAATTAATTTATTTTTGGCTGCCTTGGGTCTTCATCGCTGCCCGTGGGCTTTCTCTAGTTGCGGTGAGTGGGGGCTACTCTTCGTTGCGGTGCACGGGCTCTAGGCGCACGGGCTTCAGTAGTTGTGGCACGTGGGCTCTAGAGCGCAGGCTCAGTAGTTGTGGTGCACGGGCTTAGCTGCTCCGCGGCATGTGGAATCTTCCCGGACCAGGGCTCGAACCCGTGTCCCCTGCATTGGCAGGCAGATTCTTAACCACTGTGCCACCAGGGAAGTCCCTAACTTTGTAGTTGTAATTTCCATTTTTTCTAATGGCTAATGATGTCAAACATCGTTTCATGTGCTTATTTGCTATCCGAAAATCTTTTTTGGTGTAGTCTAGGGTTTTGAACATTAGGTAGGACTCTTGATAGATACTACCAATTGCCTTTTAAGAGGGCTCCAATAGTAGCTTTAAAGTTGTATAATTAATTTTATTTATTTATTTTGTATACAGCAGGTTCTTATTAGTTATCTATTTTATACATATTAGTGTATACATGTCAATCCCAGTCTCCCAGTTCATCCCCACCCCCTGCCACTTGCCCCTCTTGGTGTCCATACGTTTGTTCTCTACGTCTGTGTCTCTGTTTCTGCCCTGCAAAACGGTTCATCTGCACGATTTTTCTAGATTCAAAGTTGGATAATTAAAAAGTGATAGCTAATTTAATAGGTGTTATTAATTTGGAACATATGTGGGCCCTGGTTTACTGTTGAGGATGCTACTAATTAGGGTTCTCAGGTGATCAGCTCACTGAAACTCCCAGGCCAGCTCCCAGTCCCACTCTCTTTCTTGTTACCCCACAGGCACAGCTACACAAAGAAAACTGTGCCCTCCTGCTTTTTGGGGATATAGTGCATTTGATGTTCATTTTCCTAGTTCAACAATTCTAACAATTGCCATCCTGTTTTTTTTAACTTTTTTTTTTCTTTCATCATGGTAAAAAGCACATAACATTAAATGACATACTGATTTTATCCAAAGCATAAATGCAGTTACTTTAGGAGTCAAATATTTCTGTGAGGCTTATTGTGAAAAATAGCAGTCCCAGGGCTTCCCTGGTGGTGCAGTGGTTAAGAATCTGCCTGCCAATGCAGGGGACACAGGTTTGTGCCCTGGTCCGGAGAAGATCCCACATGCCGCGGAGCAACTAAGCCTGTGCGCCACAACTACTGAGCCTGTGCTCTAGAGCCCGCGAGCCACAACTGCTGAGCCCATGAGCCACAACTACTGGAGCCTGTGCGCCTAGAGCCCGTGCTCCGCAGCAAGAGAAGCTGCCACAATGAGAAGCCCGCGCTCTGCAACGAAGAGTAGCCCCCGCTTGCTGCAATTAGAGAAAGCCTGTGTGCAGCAACAAAGACCCAACACAGCCAAAAAATAAATAAATAAAAAATAATTTCTAATAAACAAATAAATAAAAAATAAAATTGGGTAGACAGAATACACACACACAGAAAAAAACACACCATTTAAAAAAAAAAAAGAAGGGACTTCCCTGGTTGTGCAGTGGTTAAGAACCCGCCTGCCAATGCAGGGGACACAGGTTCGAGCCCTGGTCCGGGAAGATCTCACATACCACGGAGCAGCTAAGCCCATGAGCCACAACTACTGAGCCTGCACTCTAGAGCCCACGTGCCACAACTACTGAAGCCCGTGCGTCTAGAGCCCGTGCTCCACAACAAGAGAAGCCACTGCAGTGATAAGCCCAGGCACTGCAACGAAGAGTAGCCCCCACTCACTGCAACTAGAGAAAGCCCGTGCTCAGCAACGAAGACCCAACGCAGCCAAAGATAAATAAATAAATAAATAAATTTATTTTAAAAAAAGAAAGTCCCTTGGTGTATCATCCCCCAGACAGTACCTTTTAATGGTTACCCTCAGAGGCAACCTCATTTCTTTTCTTTGAGCTGTTTTATGTTTACTTCCAGATCTAAATAACTATTATCTATTGACTTCCCACTGTGAGAGCTGAGAGTTTGGTATTCTTTCAGCTCCTCCTTCCCACTCGTTCTCCTTTTGTCCCAATGTAGTTATAATTTTTGCTAAATTAATATTCAGTGTTTCAGTAGGCAAGTCACTTAAATTCTTTGTGCCTCTGTTTTCTCATCTGTAAAATAGGGATAACGATAATACCTCCTTTTGAAGGGTTGTGATGAGGTAAACACATAAATGTGTGTGTTAGTTAAAATCATATGTTGACTTTATTAGACATGTGTAAACACTGTTCACAGTTGAGCTATGTGATATACTTTGATTGCTTTTTCTTTCTTGAATAACTCTTTATTAATAATTATCTTATTTTTGCTTTGTTTTCTTTCTTTTTTTTTCTTTCTTTTTTGGCCACGCCTTGCTGCTTGCAGGATCTTAAGTTCCCCGACTAGGGATTGAACCCACGCCCTCGGCAGTAAAAGGGTGGAGTCCTAACCACTGGACTGCCAGGGAATTCCCTTGCTTAGTTTTCTATGTACTCATACTTTTATGCCCAAACTTTCTCCCAATAGTATAAATTTCCTTTCTGAAGGAAAGGTCAAAACAATCAGCTATTCTGTCAGTTTCATCTTCTTGGAGATTGTCTCTGGGATCATTTTGCCCTGCTCCAGTCTAGACTGGGTGCCTTCTAGACCTGCTGTGTATCTGTCATCCTGGGATTCTTGTTTATTGTCTGTAGACTTCCTTCATTCCTCTTTTTTTATTGGGTCCTCCGTTTCCTGGATCCCATGTATTCCTCTTTGGTTCCCTCCCTCTTTGGTGAAGCTCATCCTTCCTCACTTTCCTGTGAGAGGGTTCGTGGGAAGTAAGGTTTTTGAGACTTGGCTTATCCAAAAACTTCTGTATTTTATCCTCACACTTAAGGCTGGATTCTAGTTTGGAAATCACTTCAGAATTTTGACATTATCACTCCATTTTCTTTTTAAGTCTAGTACTATTTTAAAGGCTTTGATATTTTAAAGTCTAGTACTATTCGTGTTCTTTAAAAGAACCTTTTTGTTATAACATAGACACACAAAACAGTATAAAATGTATATGTATAGTTTAAAGAAGAATAATAAAACAAATGCTCATAGACTCACTACTCAGTAATGGAACATTACCATTACTCGGAATTCCTTATGTGTTCCTTGATTGCATTTGTTTTCCTCCTTCCAGAAGTTTCCACTGTCTTGAATTTTGTATCAGTTACTCTCTTGCTTTTCTTTATAGTTTTACCACCTACTACATGTCCTTAAAATATAAATTCTTAGTTTTGCCCGTTTTTGAACTTTACACAATGTAGTCATAATGTGTTTACTCTTTGTGACTTGTCTTTTTGCTCAGCATTGTTTTTGAGATTCATCCATTTTGCATGTAGCTGTAAGTTCATTCATTTTCACTGCTGTACAGATTCCATTGTGTAAATACATCACTACTTACCCATTCTTCTGCTGATAGGCTTTGGGGTTGTTTCCAGCTTCTTTCTATTGTAAGTAGTGCTACCTGGAACATTCCAGTAACTGTACTCTGGTGCATATGCATACTTTTCTCTAGGGTGTGTATACCTGGGAATGGAATTGTTGCCCATCAGCCATCAGGTGTGTTTAGCTCTACTGGGTAATGTCAGATTCTTTTCCAAACTAATCGTGCCAGTTTACATTCTCACATCCTATTAACCAGTTTTTACATCTTTGACAATCTGGTAGGATTGAACTAGTCTCTCACTATAGTTTTAATTTGCATTCCCCTGATCACTGCTGAATGTGAGCTTTTTTCATTTTTTATTGGCTATTCATGTTTCCTCTTTTATGACCTAGTAATTTGTAGGAATTCTTTATATATTCTGGGTACTAACCATTTGTCAGTTATATGTATTGCTGGTTTCTTAGTTTGTGGGGTTTTTTTTCACAATACAGGTTCTTAAATTTAATGTCAAATTTATCTTATATTTTCTTTATTGACTGGTGCTTTTTGTCTCATATTTAAGAAATCCTTCCTTTTGCCAAGGGTTTAAAAGCTATTGCTGATAATACTGAATTTCAATTGTTTTTTATTTACTGATTTGGAATCCTGTAATCTTTCTCAGTTCTCTTAATTCTAATAATTATTTGTAGGTGTTTTGGGTTTTCTTCACACTCATCTCATATGTGATTAATAATAATTTTCTTTCTTTCTATCTAGATCTTATTTCATTTTTTCTTGCTCTAATGTGTTGGATAGAATCTCCAATATAATGTTCACTTCATCTGATTTTTGGGGAATTTATTTGCTAAAGATTGTTTTTAATATCCTTTAATCTCTTTCGTTTATTTATTTATTTATTCGGTTGCATTGGGTCTTTGTTGCTGCACGTGGGCTTTCTCCAGTTGCTGCGAGTCGGGGCTGCTCTTCATTGCAGTGCGCGGGCTTCTCATTGCGGTGGCTTCTCTTGTTGCGGAGCACGGGCTCTAGGCGCGCGGGCTTCAGTAGTTGTGGCACTCAGGCTCTAGGGCACTAGGGCTTCAGTAGTTGTGGCGCACGGGCTTAGTTGCTCCACCGCATGTGGGATCTTCCCGAACCAGGGATCAAACCTGTGTCCCTGCATTGGCAGGCAGATTCTTAACCACTGCGCCACCAGGGAAGTACCCTGCTGGTGGACTCTTTAATCTCTGCAGCATATATACTGATATCACCACCTCATCACCCGCCCTTCATTCCCAGTTTTTGGTTACTTGTACTTCTTTTTCTTCCTTTACCATTTTTTTTCCTTTTCTTTTTTGGACTGGTCTTACCAGAGGTTCATCAAGTTTTTAGTCTTTTGAAATAACTAAATTTTATCTTCATTGATTTCTGTTTTATATTTGTTTCCTAATTCATTAATTATTGTTCTTTATTATTTTTATTCATCTACTCATTTGGAGTTTATTTTGCAGCCCTCTTTCTAATTTTTTAGGTGGATGCCTGTCATCGTTTGTCTTTTTTTAATGCATTTCTCTCCAAATATTGCTCTAGCCATCCCATGAGTTTTGATATATAGTTTAAAAAATATTACTCAATTCTAGATTTTTTTTTTAATGCAGACCAAGCCCAGACCTCAGGCCCAGCAGAAATCTGCATTTTTTTGTTTGTTTGTTTTTGTTTTTTGGCCTTGCCATGCAGTTTGTGGAATCTCAGTTCCCTGACCAGGGATTGCACCTGGGCCACGGCAGTGAAAGCCCAGAATCTTTACCACTAGGACACCAGGGAACTCCCTAGATATTTTCTAATTTCCTTTTGCTTTAGTCTTTTACCTGTGAGTTTAAAATTTCTTAATGTTCAAAAGTCTTTTTTTCTTTAGTTACATTTTTGTTATTGAAATTTCTAACTTGATTGTACTGTGGTCAGAGAATATTGCCCTTTTGATACCAGTCCTGTATCAAAATATAGTCCCGTATTAGTTATTTTCTACTGCATAACAAATTATCCCCAAATTTAATGGCTTAAAGAGTTATCTCACTTTTTTAAAAATTAATTAATTAATTTTATTTTTGGCTGCTTTGGGTCTTCGTTGCTGCGCCTGGGCTTTCTCTAGTTGTGGCGAGAGGGGGCTACTCTTCACTGTGGTGCACGGGCTTCTTATTGTGGTGGCTTGTCTTGTTGAGTACGGGCTCTAGGCGTGCAGGCTTCAGTAGTTGTGGCATGAGGGCTCAGTGGTTGTGGCTCTTGGGCTCTAGAGCGCAGGCTCAGTAGTTGTGGCACACGGACTTAGTTGCTCCATGGCATGTGGGATCTTCCCGGACCAGGGCTCGAACCTGTGTCCCCTGCATTGGCAGGCAGATTCTTAACCACTGTGCCACCAGGGAAGTCCATGTCTCACAGTTTTTGTGGGTCAGAAATCTGGACTCAGCTTAGCTTGAGTTCCCTGCCTCTGGGTCTCTTATAGGCTGTGATCAAGGTGTCAGCTGGTAGGGGAGTCATCTTAAGGCTCAACTCAGGTGAATCCACTTCTAGGTGTTTGGCCTCTTTTTTTTTTTTTTTTTAATGTGTGTGTGTGTGTGTATGTATGTATGTATGGCTGCGTCAGGTCTTAGTTGCGGCACGCGGGATCTTCGTTGTGGCATGCGGGATCTTCGTTGTGGCACGTGGGCTTCTCTCTAGTTGTGGCCCGTGTGCTCAGTAGTTGCGGTGCATGGGCTTAGTTGCCCCTCAGCGTGTGGGATCTTAGTTCCCTGACCAGGGATTGAACCCGTGTCCCCTGCATTGGAAGGCGGATTCTTAACCACTGAACCACCAGGGAAGTCCATGTTTGGCCTCTTAATATTACTTACTGACTTGGCAAGGTCATCAGTGCATTTAAACAGATTTACATATATTTACCCCATCATTTTTAGTTATTTTCAACAGAAGGGTCAGGGTACTTAATCAACCAAACTGTTATAGAGAAAAAAATGTGTCTGCTTAAGCTACTATGGACCTGAACTAAAAACGAAGAAATGATTTTGTGAGAGGAAAATATTTTTTAGCCCAGGAAGCTGTATGAATTAGAGTCCAGTGAGGAGACCAAAAGCAACGTTACATATTTCAACAGAGGGAATTTAATAGAAGGAATTGGTTACACAGGTGTGGGAGGGCTGGGAGGCACCAGGGTAGCCTAGTGATAGTAATTGCAGGAAGCAGTCCCCTTTCCTAGGGCTGGGGACACAAAGGGAGAAGACTGGGGTTTCCAGAACCTAGATGTGTGGAGGAGAGGTCCTGTGAGGCTAGTGCTCAGATCTCTGAGAGGAATCTCTGCTTGAGTGCTGCTGCTAGCTCTGAAGGGCCCAAGGAGAGCCCTTATGTGGGAAGGAACAAGCTTTCTCCTTTCTCCTACCTTCCAGTCACCCTCTAGTTCCCCTGTTGTCCAGTCCTAACAGCTGGAAAGAGAAGAATGTAGTTTGCAGAACCCTAGCCCCAGCATGTCTAAGCAGAGTATAGAAGAGTGGATGTGAAGGGGAGAGACAATCGCTTAATTTAAGAGGTTGATCCAGTGCCCCCGGAGCCTCAGGAGGCCTGCCCAACTCAGCCAGTGTAAGTCACAGAGGTTACAGGGTCATGACTTACACTGCTGCTGCCAACCATGACTTCAGAACTTCACAAAGCACTTATTTATAATAACTGGTATGAAATAACAGCTTTTTCTCCCTTTTTCTTAGAATATGAAATATTACCAAGGTATCCGGGCTGCTGTGAGCAGGGTGAAGGGCAAAGGACAGAAGGCCTTGGTTCTTGACATTGGCACTGGCACAGGACTCTTGTCAATGATGGCTGTCACGGCTGGTGCTGACTTCTGCTATGCCATTGAGGTGAGCCACACTCTTCACATGTTTGTCCTGTGTCCAATGTGGGAAGTCCTTTGTGTCCCTTGCACTCTGCCCATCTGTTTGTTCACAGACAGACATTCATGGAGTGTTCACTCCATGGCAAGCACAGGGCCAGGTTCAGAGAACACAGAGATGAATCAGACACAGTCCCTTCCTCCAGGAGCTCATTTTCTTCCCTGCAAACAGCGGTTCTCAGCCTTGGCTGCATGTCAGAATCACTGAGGAGCTTTAAAAAAGCTAATGTCTAGTCAGTCGTTGTCATGTCCTCCCCCCACCTACCCATTTTAATTATTATTCTGGGATGTGGCCTGGGCATTGGGATTTTTGAATGTGCACCAAGGTTGAGATTACTACCTTAAAGATCCCCACAGAGCCAGCCATCTTACTACATTTACCAGTAGTTCCGCAGTCTGCCATTTCTTTCCTTTAATAAAACATTAAACATATATTATTTTTCTGATAATGTAAATAATACATATCCTTATACGAGATTTGGTAAATATAAAATAAAAATAGTGTGTTAACTGTTATCAAAGTTAACTATTGTTAAAATTTTGGTGTATTTTCTTCCAAGCTTTTGGGAAAGGGAGCATGTATTTAAGCACTTTGCCCGACAAAATTTGGTTCATATGGTGATTAAGTTGCAGATAACAAAGTCCCAAAATAACAGTGGCTTAAACAGATAGAAGAAGTTTTTTGCTTTCTCACATGAAGTGTAGAGGTCAGCATTCTGGGTGTTATACCCAGACTCCTTCCAGCTCCCCCGCCACCCCTTGCTTACAGGGTAGCCCTCATGTTTATGGTCTAGAAAGGTAGGCATTTTAGGCTGAGGGAATACCGTGGTATGTTTGGGGAAGTGTCATCCAGAGTTGTGGCAGAGGGTTGTTATGATAGAAAAACCTAGAAAGGTGGATTATAGCTAGACTCTGGAAGACCTGAGTGTCTCAATAAAGACTTTTAACTCTAATATCTTGAGTTAGGTGTTCTTAACCTGAGGTAAGAATAATGGGCTTCAGGTCTCCATAAAAGTCCTGAGAGGAATGTGTGCATGGGTGCGTGCGGTTCTGTACACTTGCCTCAGGATTTCATTAAATTGATTAAGAGCCATTTCTTTGCCTTTGTGGGAGTCTTTGAGCTGATAAAAAGAAATCAGTGTAGGCTCAACTAGATTTTTTTTTTTTTAATTTTCTTCCAGAAACATTTTAATAAAAATTAGCCATTTCCAAGAAACGCCCACTGCATGCCCACCAATAAAAGGGAACCATAACAAATAGAAAATTTACCATATGGCTATGATTTAGAGGAAAAAAACTAGTGCACACTCAAGCACACCAGCAAAGTCAAATATTAAAGTCACATTCTTTCTTATGGGCTATGATTAGGATTCTGAAGAGACTGAAATAAAACTTAATACAAATGCTGAACTATTCAGGTCAAAGAACCTCTACAGAAGCATCTGACCTCAAAGGCATTCCAGTTTGAGACTCAATTTCAGAATAAGGCATAACAAATGAACACAAGACATACAGCGTGAAAGGAGGGATTCTGTAATTCCCAACATACTCTGAACCTGATAGAACAAATCTAGGTTTTTTTTAAATTATTATTTTTCTTTAAACAATTGCCAAGACTGGAATCAAAGATAAATAGAAGGCACAACAGTTTTGCTCTGGTTTTGTGTTAGATTTTTTAAAAAGAAATTTTTTTTTTTTTTTACAAATACAAATTAAACATGAAAAAACTACTTCAAAAAAAACCTAACAATTCAAGAAAAGCTTATCAGTTGCATTCTAGACATTTAAAACCTATTGCACAATTTAAATTTCAGTGGTAAAAACAGTAGGTTTTGGAACTGTTTTGTGACCACGTATCCAAAGAAAAACTCCACTAACACCTTTTATTCAGTTTTTAACCATACCAGAGAGAATCTAAATTGTCAATTTTCCAACAGCAATTTTTCCACACCAGAAGGTAGTCATGACTCTCAAAGAAGAGACAGTTTGGGTTCTTCCTGCCTTAAAAGTGTTTATCAAATCCTGTAATTCTCACAGGCTTTTGAAACATGTAGAAAATAAGTAAGAAATATTCCAGTGAATGAAACATACCAAATGTCAGTAATAAGCAAGACACATTCCTTTGGGGAAACTGTTAAAAAGAAAACCAGTCTGTATATGCAAATAAAACAAGGAAATGCAGTCTTTTTTTTTTCTTCTTTAAAAGTCCGTTTTTCCTAAAATATCATTCCACAAAATGATATGAAGTGAAGGACTAAAAGGTGGCGGGGTCAGGGAGAGAGGGGGAAGGAGCACACACCATTAATACAAAAAGTAAAATTGTACAAACATAAGCAGTGTATCATAGACTAGAATCAGATTCCAAGATACCAAAAGTTGGCTGAAGAAATTCACCATTCTGTGGGAGCTAGGGTTTGTACTGCTGCCTGAAGATCGGTGAAGAGCAATTCACTGCCTTGGAGCAATGCCCTTTCCCACTCCAAATCCTGGTTTCTGCACCATGCCTCCTCGGGTGGTGCCTGTCATCGCACCACCCAGCCCACCTCGAGGGCCTCCAGGTCCCCGCAGGCGGTTATCTCGGCAATCCCCTTCCTGGGCGGCTTGAGTCTTCTTTTCTTCCACATTCAGGCGGACCTCACCTCTGAACATGATGGGCCTGTTGCTAAGCACCTTCTGAACAGGCTCAGAATCATCAAACACAATGAACCCAAAGTTGGGTAATTTCCCACTGCTGTTAATACGCAGCTCCACCACATTCCCATAATTTTGAAAAAAATCTTTAAGCTCTGATTTGTCCACCTCATGAGGCAGGTTGCTGATAAAGAGCTGGTGACTGTCAGGGTGTCTCACGATTCTTTGGGGTTCAACATCACCTTGCTCACCAGCCTCACAGACTGGTCTAGGTCCCCTCTGGAGAGGAACATTTATTCACTGTTCTTGAACCCTTTGATCCCTCTGAGGCCTCTGCGGTGGAATTTGAGATTCAGGCTTAGACTCCGGACGAGACTGTGAAGCTGGTACTTTAACAGCATGAGGTGGTATCCCAGTAACTGGAACAGCTCCACTGGGTGGAAGGTTCTTGCTGGTCACAGATGCCCAAGAAAAGGTTCTCAAGTCCTTCTGCACTGTCTGGGCTATGTCTGCAGGCGCTGGAGAAGAACTCTTCTGAGCATCCTCAGGAGCAGTTTCTTCCAATACTGGCTCAGACTTTTCCTCTTGGACTTCAGACACAGGTTCTTGCTCCGGTTCTGGTTCAGCAACAGGTTCTTCTAAATGTTCTTCTAAGTCATTGCTGACAGTTTGATCATAGGAAGTTCCAGAATCATCAGGTACCACTTCAGGTGTCTGCTGTCTTTCTTCAGGTTCCTCTACTTCTTCAGATTCTTCCTGAGGCTCAGTGACAAAGCCACCAAAGACCTCATCTTGGTATCTGAAGATATCATTGTGAACATAGAACTTATTTGCAACAGAGCTCTCAGGAGCAAGGACAGAGGTCTGCATGAATCTCCTCAAAGCCTGGTTGTTATTAGAGAGCAAGCCCATCACCTGGACCACCACACGGTTGTTCAGAGTGGCACGAGCATCGACATGACGGATCTTAGTGTGGCAATTGGTGAAGTTTTGTGACATCACTTTCCTATGGATTTCTTTCTGTCCATAGACTGCATCTGCTGGCTTTCCATTTGAATCCAATCCCGCATGGACATAAGAAGAGTTCTTTCCATAAAATCTGTGTAGCATGTCTGGGGCCTGGTTCAGCAGTGTGTAATACTGTCTCACAAATTCCCGCCCGACCAGCAGGGGACTAGGCTTCTCCATAACCATTGCTTTGGTCGATTCAGCCTGCACGGCTGAGCGGGAGAGGAACAAGCTCTGCTCCACAGCACGGCAAAAAACAAAAAACTCAACTAGATTTTATTATCTTTGTAAATGAAGAAACTAAGACCCATAGAGGTTAAAGATATAAGTCCCACAGTTAATAAGTAGGAGAGCTAGACCTGGAGCTTGGTCTTTTTAGTTCCTAATATGGTGCTCACTCCACATTGGTAGCTTTGATGGGAGGGTGTGAGTGTGTGAGAGTTAGTTTTCTAGTGTGGGTGTCTAGGGTGGAGGCAGGGTTGCCATTGACTGGTAAGAGGAACTCACAGGAAGATAACTTACTTTGCAGGAAAGACAATGCATTTCATTTTGGACGTGTTGAGAATGAGAGAGACAGGTCTTGTGGCAGGACCCAGTATATATGTGGACTGCTAATTAAAAGTATAGGGTGAGAACATATTTTTCGATAGAATTGGTAGGACTGTACTCTTAGGTTTTTCCATATTTTTACATCACTTACCTGGATTTCAAGTTCTCTTGCTGCTCTCGCCTGTGACTCTCAGACCTCTTCGTTTGACTCTTGACATCTTATGGTGGCCTCCCAGTTTTTGTTTAGTGACTACCTGTTTGATCCTCTGATCTTCCTGTCTGTGGATTGCCCTGTGGTTTCAGCTCTGCCTGAGCTGCATGGCAACAGGAAAGACAGGTCCAGGAGAAAGAGTGAGAGAGAACCTGCTGGTCCCTATAGACGGAAGTCTGAACCTTGAGAGAGTTGCATATATAGTGGATTTGGGACTCACTTGCTAAAGATGTGACAGGTGAAGCTGGCAGTGTAGGAGGTTGTCCACGGAGAGAGAGTACACTGAAAAGAGCAAACCTTGGAACACGCCTATGTTCAGGGGGCTGAGGGAAGAAGAGTGGCCATAAAGTCAAGTCCAGACAGACACGAAGAGACCCTAGAGGGTAGGGGCAGACTGCATAGAAATCGTGAGAAAGAGGGAGTGGTCAGAAGGTGTGGATGTTGTAGAGTAGCGCTGTCCAATAGAACTTTCTGATGTTGAAAATCTTCTATGGCTCTACTGGCCAGTATGCTGGTCCCTAGCCACATGTGGCAGCTGAGCACTTGAAATGTGACCAGTAGGCCCGAGGAACTGCATTTTTGAATTTTATTCAGTTTTAATTTACATTTAAATAGCTACATATGGCTACTGTATTAGCGCAGGTGTAGAAATTGAGCAGGATGAGGACTGAGAAAGCTGTGGGTTGGCAGCTAGGAGGTTATTGGTGACCCGCCTTTAGGTGATATTTTCAGGAGAGTAAGGTTGAGGAATGGATGGAATATAAGAAATCACAGACACTGACTGTAGGCTTCTCTTTTAGTACATTTGAAAAGGAAGGAATATTTGGGGAAGGTGCATTGGTTACAGTGATTTCTGTGGCAAATGCCTTGAAAACAAAGCATGGTCCTGGCTTCTTCTCTTTCTTTCTCCTTTTTAAGGGCAAAAAGAACTTTCCCAGGAATCTCTAGCAGACCTCTCTTTAGGTATCATTGGCCAGAATAAGGTTAAATGCCATTTAACTTACCTCATTGACCTTAGACCAGACAGGTGCACCACTTGAAAGAAGGTCAGTTCCCCAAACTGATTTGAGGGCCGGGGGAGGACACAGAATGATGTTGGGAAGTCAGCTTCAGGGTTCATTCCATATAATGTTGGGGTGAGTTCTTGAGTTCTTGGTGGCTGAGGAGGAGGCTGTGAATGACAGAGCCTGAAGGGTCAGTGGAGGAGATGAATGATAAGTCATGAGGCAGGAGGGCTGAGAGGATGGTGTGAGCTTGTGATACTTTTGGGGTGGAGGTAAACTGATTGGTGAGAACTGAGGGTTTGAGGCCCTCAAACTATGAATACATCAAAACCATCAAGCCAGAGCCTAGAAATAATTTGAAACAGATTGTGAAGATTTTTTTTCCTAGCTGAGCACATATGCATTCTTTATAGAAGAATATAGCATTTCCCTTTTGATTATAATAAAAGAAATACGTGATCATGGGAGAAAATATGGGTGATGCAGAAAAGGTCTTAGAAAAAAATGGAAATCTTGTCATCGTGACCAGACACTTTATCATTTTCAAAAATTTCCTCTCTCTGTGTGTGGCCGCGTGTGCATCTGTATGTTTTATGCAGTGACGTGGTTGGAGCTGTGCAATCTAAATTGGGCAGGCTGGAAAGTAAGAGTTGGAGAAACTTATGTTTAGGGACATGTGAAGGGTTCAGGGAAGACTTCTGTACGGGGGGGATTTGTGCTGCCCTGGAAAGTTGGGTTTGCTTTGGCAGGTGGGGGTAGGGCAGGGAAGGCTCAGGCTTGCCTCCTGCACAATGAGGACATCCGCGTGGCTGTAGCATTGGTTGTGTGTGTGTGAGTGTGTGTGTGTGTGTGTGTGTATCGGGTGGAGGGTGTGGGAGGGGAGTAAGGCTGGGTAAAGTAAGGTGGTCCACATTTTGGAGGGCCTCAAATACCGTAAGAAAATACAGGCTGTGTTCTGCTAGCAGTAGGGATTTGAGACAGTTTTGAGCAGGAGGGTAACCTGCTCACACTTAACATCTACTACAGTTACAGTCTCACTTTCCTCTAGGGAGCACATACACTTCCTGTCCCAGGTCACAGATCATGGTTTCGTGAGGCAAGTCCCCTTCCTGGTTCCCTCTAGCATAGCACTGACACCTGCCATCCTTACTAAGTAGTGCAGCCTCCTTGGGAGCCCCCTGCATCCCTCCTGTGCCTGGCATGTAATGGGAAGGCCCAGCTGCAAGTTAAACCCAGCGGAATCTCATCCTTTTGTATTCATTTCCAAGACACATGTTTGGAGAAGTATTTAAGTTACATAGATGAAGTCTTGTTTATTTATCAGATGAACCCAAATCAGCCCAATGAAGTATTTTGCCTGTATCAAATGGTAACAAAGGTACATTTTGTGTATTCAGGAAGAAATTCTGTAGTGGAGGCCTCTTTTACTTCAAGTCATAGGACCAGAATCAAGGCATATCTTGGGTTTTAGGATGTTATTTAATTTATTGCTCATTTTTACTTGGGTTTTGTCTCTAATTTTTAGGTTTTCAAACCTATGGCTGATGCTGCTGTGAAGATTGTGGAGAAAAATGGCTTCAGTGATAAGATTAAGATTATCAACAAGCATTCCACTGAGGTGACCATAGGGCCAGGTAAGATCAACACATCCTGTGTCAAAAGCTTTACTTGGTCTTGTAGGAGAGAGGAAAAGGTGTATTCCAGTTTGTGGAATAGATGTACCCAGGTAATCACAGAGACTGGGGCCTCTCCATGTGCTGATCTGAAGATAAGCACTTTGCTTTTCTGTTAGTTTATTTCTCTACTAGTTGAAACAAATCAGGAATGAGTAAACCAGAGCTAATCAAGTATAAGAGTGGTGATGCAAACAAATGAAACCTTTTGCTTAAGCAAGTTGGAATTCTTATGTGGTTCAATTTATCTGAGTTTTGAGTTTTATCAGACAGAGGTAAAACTAAGTTGATAGTAGAAAGAGGTTTGCTTAGTTCCGATATCCTGTCTCAGTATCCAGTGTGAGAGATTTGCCTGTGTAGCTCGGTCTCTCCAGGTTTTCAGAATATTTTTTATAGTTGAGGAATTTGTATCAGACTTCTAACATTTCACATGCCACTGATACCGGAAGAGCACAGTGGAAAGATTTACAAGAAGCTTCTAGGGAGACTTCCCTGGTGGCACAGTGGTTAAGAATCTGCCTGCCAATGCAGCGGACACAGGTTCAAACCCTGGTCCAGGAAGATCCCACATGCCACGGAGCAACTAAACCTGTGCGCCACAACTACTGAGCCTGTGCTCTAGACCCCACGAACCACAACTACTGAGCCCGTGAGCCACAATTACCAAGCCTGTGTGCCACAACTACTGAAGCCTGTGCACCTAGAGCCCATGCTCCGCAACAAGAGAAGCCACTGCAATGAGAAGCTCGTGCACCACAACTAGAGAAAGCCCGCAACTAGAGAAAGCCTGTGTGCAGCAACGAAGACCCAATGCAGCCAAAAATAAATAAATAAATAAATAAATTTATTTATTTAAAAGAAAAAAGAAAAGAAGCATCTACCTAAAGTCAACATTTTTCTCCCATTTGAAAAACATTTTTTATGGAGAATCGGAAACATTTACAAAAGAAGGGATTAGTATACCCTTTATTTATTTTTAAAGCATAACATACATATAGAAGAGTGCACAGATCATCCCATTTTTAATCAACATTATTGAGGTATAATTCATGTAAAGTAGATACACCCATTTGAAGTGTATAGTTTGAGTTTTAACAAATGTAAACACACTTGTAACCACTTCCACCATCAAGATACTAGAATGTCTCCATCACGCTCAAAGAGATTCCTCATGACTCTTTGCAGTCATTCCCCCCCATATCCCTGGCCCTAGGCACCCACTGATCTGCTTTCTTCAATATAGATTAGATTGGCCTTTTCTAGAATTTTGAATAAGTGAAATTGTACAGTGTGTACTCTTTTGTGCCTGCTTTCTTTTCTGTAGCACAGTGCTTTTGAGTTTTGTCCACAGTGTTTCATGTAAAAAGCATTCATTTCCTTCTGTTACTGAGCAACACTCCATGTGTGTACATCCCATAATCCGTTCATCCCTTCACCTATTGATGGACATGAGTAGTTTCTTGGATAGGTCTTTAGGTTCACTGATCTTTTCTTTTGTGGTGTCTGATCTGCTGTCAAGCATATCTAGTGAACTTTTCATTTCTGATACTGTATTTTTCAGCTCTGAAAGTTCCCTTTGATTCTTTTTTACAACTCCCGTTGTTCTATATGTTCATGTGTTCCTTTAAATAGTTAACATATTTATATTAGCTGTTTTAACATCCTTCTTTTCCACTGCCTCTCTCTGTCTTCTCTGGGTTTGTTCTATTGACTAATATTTATCCTGGTTTTGGGTCCTGTTTTCCTTCTTTGTGTGTCTAGTAATTTTTATTTGAATGTTGTGTATATTGGGAGATTGGCATTGCTAAGTGCTGAGTTTTGTTTTCTTCCCTTAAAAGCTTTGTCTGGCATGCAGTTGGGTTTCTTGCAGATCAGTTTGATCCTTTCAAGGCTTGTTTTTAAGCTTTGTTGGAGCAGGGTTAGAATAGCTTTAAGACAGGGTTTCTCAACTGCAGCACTGTTGACATTTTGGGCCTGATAATTCTTTGCTGGGAGAGTTGTCCTGTGCATCGTGGGATGTTTACCACTGGCCTCTAACTGGTAGAAGCCCATAGCACCTCCCTCCCCCACACCATTTGTGTCAACAAAAAATGTCTCCAGAAATTGCCAAATGTGCCAGGTGTGTGTAAGGGGGTGGGGGCAAAGCTCCCCCTATTGAGAACCCTTGTTCTAAGCCTGCTTTAGCCATACTAGTACAGCGTGACCTTTCTGGGGTCTCTGCTGAGTGCCTGGGCGCTGGCTAATCAGAACTAGAATGTTTCTTAGTCCTCTGAGCTCTGGCAGTTGTTCACCTTATAGCTACATGGTCATCCTTTGCCCGGCCTTCTAGAGGCTTAGCCTGTGTGTGTGTGACTATAGTCAGCAAGAGACATGAGGGGAACCCTCTGCAGATTTCTGAAGCCCTTTTTCTGTGTAACTTCCTGTCTGGCTCTCTCCCTGAAGTGTAGCCTCCTCCACTCCCTTGAACGCTTTGCTGTCTCCTTATTCAGCAAGACACTTTGCTTGGCTTCTCACTCTGTCTACCGAGTACCATGGTCTGGAAAGTGCCTGCTGGCTGGAAGCCAGGGCAGTAGTAGAGGTCACTTTGTTTCCCATTGTTCAACGTCTAAAACCACTTGTTTCATATATTTCGCCAGGTTTTCTAGTTGATTATGGTGGTGGATAAGTCTGATCCCAGTTACTCCATTTTGGCCCGAGAGCTTGAGAGCACGGAGACTCACCTGCCGAGCAGCCTTTGCCGTGTCACTCATCTGTGCTCTGCCCTGTGCCTCCTCCAGGCTGTGTGTTGTTCACGCCAGGCCCCTCATGTTTCTTAATATTTTTCTATGTAGTGCTTATGACTGCAATAATGAAGTAATTATGTAATTATGTATTTAATGTCTGTATCCCCACACAGCTGAAGCATCCTGAGCTCATGGACTGTGTAGTCTTATTAATTATTCCATTCCATAACTTGGCACAGGGCCTGGCACATGAAAGAATTCAGTCATATTTGTTTAGTGAGTAGATTGTCAGCTTTGCTTGGTCCTTAACCCCTTGTAAATGGGACTTTGTTTCTACTTCTTCAACTTGACAAGTGGCTTCCTCACTGCCCGGGCTGATGGTCTTTTCCCTGCTTTACAAACACTGCAGCTTTGGTACTTCTGCCATTCAGTCCTTCTGAAAACTTTCCCTTCCCAGGCCTCAGTGACATCTCCCAGTCTTGGGTTCTCCTTTGCAGCTTCCTTTTTGCTCCCAAATGCATATTTCCAAGCTTCTGTTCTGAGCCCTTTTAAAAAATGGCGTCTGAGTTTGTTGCCTATTCTCCACAGATGGATTACATGCTGAGACGTGTAGCAGCCGACTTGGGGTGGCATTTATTCATTCATCCAGTCATTTGGTGAAGACTTCTGAGGCACCTGGGGTGACTGCCCCTCCTCTGGCTCCCCCTGCACCCTCTGTACCCTTCTACATTAGTACTCACAGGCTCTCAAAAAGTATTTGTTGAAATTCATTAGATCATAAAGCTTTATTTTTGAAGCAGATTTGGGCAATAAATCATTTTAAGTTACATAATTGGCTTAAAAATTATTCAGAAGGTAGAATTGGTAGGGCTTGGTGATTGATTAGATGTAGGGTGACAAAAAGGGAGGAATCAAGAATTTAGCTAACATTTGCTGACTGTTACTGGGTGCTCGGCATTGTTCTAGGCACTGGGGTGCAATGGTGAACAGGCCAGTCAGGGTTCTGGTTCTCCTGGAGCTGGTCAGTGATGCCCAGGTTTCAGGACTGTGTGACTGGTGGTGCCGTTCATTGAGAAGAAATGTTGGACAGAGAAGCAGGTGTGTGCAAGTGGGGTGGTTGGCTTAGTATGGGACAGTGTATTTCAGTTGGAGTTTGGCATGATATCAGAGAGGATGGGCAGTGACCTGGGAGGGTGGTCTCTGTGCCAGGAGACAGAAGTTTCTTCTCAGCCTCCTTTCACGTTGTGCTGCCATTGAGAACACGTGTACTTCATAGGAACTGGATAGGTTTTACCTTTGTTATTCGAAACACCACCAGGTGAAGCAGATCTTGTAACCTACCACTCTTTTACAGATGAGGTGACTTATGGTCAGGACTGAGGGTTTAAGGCTAGAAAGTGGGATCCAGGCCCAGCTCTCTATGACTCAAGGTTCAAGCTCTCTCTACTGCGTCCTTCTTTGAACCTCTTAATGCTGCTCTTTTCTTGCTTCATCTGTGATACTTGTCTTCTGTGTAGGGAAGATGAGTGGGCTTTGTCAAATTGTAATTCATGAGCCATTAGGAGTGTTTACAGTTAATTCTCCATGATGAATACCCCTTCCAAAGTCAGTTTTATCTCGGCTCATTAAAAATTGTAATTGTAGAAGTAACATTACTTTACATTATATTATAGAGGTTTAAAAAATAGAGTTAACAGAAAGACCTTCCATAATCCTACTGTCCTTAAAAAACTGATATTTGGGGGATTGTTTGGTAGCAAGAAACTAACTTGATTAAGGGGGATTTAGTGTAAGGAACTGGGGTTTCTGAATCTTGGATCTCAGTTGTATCATTGGGTATCAGTGGAATCAGCCTCTCTCTTGCTTTAGTTTTCTCCCCCTCTCTGCAGCCTAGAAATATCTGAAGTACCAGCATTCAGTTTTTGCTTTTCAAATAATTTTTGCTAATTTATTAGTTAATAGTTTAATTGTTTGTATCTCTCTAATTGCTAATAAGAATGAAAATTTTTTCATATATTTGATTGATTTGCTTTCTATTTTGAACTATTTGTATTTTTGCCTGGTTTTCTTCTTGGGTGTTTGTAGTTTTCTGATCAGTTTTACAAGTCCCTTGCAATATTAAACATACAGAAAAATTGATAGAGTAGTATGCTGAACACCCATGTTCTCTTAAACAAGACTTAGTCACTCGTTAGCATTTTGATGTGTACGTGTTATGTCAGTGTGGCTTTTATTTTATTTTTTTTTTGCTGAAGCGTTGAAAAGTCAGTTGCAGACATGATGACACTTCTAAATACTTCAGCATATGTACGTGCTTTCAATTTTAGTGACCTATTAACCTTTTATCTTTTACATATTTGCTGTAAATATTTGTTCCAATCTGTTGCTTGCTTCTGACTCTTTCCTTTTGTTTCTCAGATGGTGACATGCCATGCCGTGCCAACATCCTGATCACGGAGCTGTTTGACACGGAACTGATTGGGGAGGGAGCACTGCCCTCCTATGAACACGCACACAGGCATCTCGTGCAGGTAGGGGACTGAGGGCCTCCTTTGGGCAAATTGCTGTGATCTCAGTTGACTCACACAGCTCTCATTGACACAGCACGCTCTACGTAGCCCGAGCCCTCAGTACCTCTCTGTACACCTTAGGGCACCCTTTGATTCCTACGAGATTCTGATTGTCCTCAATTATGACTTCTGTGCCTCTTGAATGCCAAGTCTTAGTAGGTTAGAGTCAAAAGACTAGAAACTATCTTCAAATTCAATTCAGCAAACATTCTTTGAATGTCACCTGTGTGTAAGGTGTTCTAGCATCCAGGGAGAAGTATAAGCCATTCTTCTTGCTTCTACATCCACACTAGTCAGCAGTGGTAAGGACTTGATGGGCCAAATGGAGAGGTACGCAGAAGCACCACTGACATTTGGTTTAGGGCTGGTGGAAAAGGTCAAGGGTCAGGAAGGAGATGAGGACATGTGTGGAGAGGGTGGAATTTGGAAAGGCACTGAGGAAAAGGAGAGATGTCTCAGGTGGAGGACCTGTTTGGTAGGTCAGTGGGAATACCAGCCTAAGGTGCTTGTAAGCTAATGTGGAGAATGGGGTAGAGGACAGAAGACTGTGAATGCCAGGCTGTTCCAGATGAAGGAGTTTGGGTGGTGATAATCTTTGGCAGTTTTTTTTCTTTTAATAAATTTGTTTGTTTGTTTTTATTTTTGGCTGTGTTGGGTCTTCATTGCAGTGCGCAGGCTTTTCTCTAGTTGCGGTGAGCGGGGGCTACTCTTCATTGCGGTGCACAGGCTTCTCATTGCGGTGGCTTCTCTTGTTGTGGAGCATGGGCTCTAGGCACGCAGGCTTTAGTAGCTGTGGCACACAGGCTCAGTAGTTGGGGTTTGCGGGCTCTTGAGCGCAGGCTCAGTAGTTGTGGCGCACGGGCTTAGCTGCTCTGCAGCATTTGGGATCTTCCCAGGCCAGGGCTTGAACCCGTGTCCCTTGCATTGGCAGGTGGATTCTTAACCACTGTGCCACCAGGGAAGCCCCGACAGTTGTTTTGAGAAAGGAGAGATATG
Source organism: Eubalaena glacialis (assembly GCF_028564815.1). NCBI lineage: Eukaryota > Metazoa > Chordata > Mammalia > Artiodactyla > Balaenidae > Eubalaena > Eubalaena glacialis. Next base: position 18,633,577 of record NC_083733.1, on the reverse strand, counting down.
CTGAAAATGTTAGCTCAGAGATGTTGGTCTTGCTTTTTTATGAATATAAACTGGGAGGTGGAGACTCAGAGGCAAAGGCCGGCTGGGGAAGTGTGAGTGTTTGCTGCTTCTGCTGGCACCTGCCATGTGGGCACTGTTCACATGAGCCCGTAACTGTCTTAGCCCGGGATTCTTTGAGGGGTACTTAGTACCCCTGGAGTGAGGAAGGGGGCTCCTTCCAAGGCATTTGGGGCCAGCGTCCACATTACTCATGTGGTCAGCATGTGATGGTGATCGTCCTCCAGCTCCCCATCCTGCGTGAGATATCTCGTCATCTCCAAAATGCAAAATTCTTCCTAGTAACTTTGGTAGAAATTATTTCTATTTCTCCACATTAAAACCATCAATTAGATGAATCCCTGAAATAGAGAACAAGGATATTTAGAATTAATGTTGTCCAATTTGTCTATCTCTAGTTCATCTAGTAATTAAAGGCGCACTGGCAGCCGTCCTCAGCTTCCTCTCCCAGCTGGCCCGTAGCAGCCGAGTGTGCACTGTCCACTCTGATCCCTGTCCCCGTCTGCCCAGCCTGAGTCTCAGCTTGAAGGAGCTATGGCGGCACACAGTCTCCATTACCGTGTCCCTTTTCCTGCCACATTGGAGGTCATGGAACTGGGGTGCTGGAGTGTCTGACAGTCCATGTGGTATTGCAGTGACCCAGGAATTGATCTCAGAGACACATTTATTGGTACCTTCATTTTGCAGGGCCCTTTTCTGAGTACCAAGAATACGAGGATGAGCTCCTGGGGAGGCAGGTAGGTGGGCAGGTGGTCACAGTACAGTTTGAGGTCCACGCTGATGGTGGTCGGTGGGGTGAGGTCCTGCCCACTCTGGTGGGAGAAGGCGGGGAGGTTGGGGAAGATGAAGCATGAGCTGAGTCAGTCTTGAGAGTGAGCAGGGTTTGGCCTGGCAGCTGCGGGGAGTCGCGGCAGAGGAGGTCAGCCTGCACAAAGATGTGAAGATGGGTCAGATTATGGGTGTGTGGGAGGCAGGGTAAGAGAGAAGGCTGAAGAGCTGGGCAGGGCCTGACCAAGAAGGGCCCCGGTGCTCCAGAAGGCAATGTGGTAGCTCAGAAGGGTTTTAAGCAGAGGATCAGTGTCAGATTTACGCAGGCAGGCATGTGGAGAGCAGCTGGGGTGCAACACTAGAGGCAGGAAGACTAGTTAGAAGGTGGCTGGAGTTGTCCAGGTGCTGGGCTGAGGTAGGCCTTAGTCAGGGCCATAGAAATGGAACCCAGAGAAGTAGACTCGGGGAGGAGGAAGGTGGTCAAGGACTCCTGTTACTTAGATGTGGAGGCATTGAGGATGATGCCAGGGTTTGAGGTGTAGGTGACTGGCTTGGATGGTGGTGCTCCCTGTTGACTGGGAGGAGGACCAGGCCTGGGAAGGTGGGGGAGAGGTGAAGGTGACTTGTTTGGTTTAGACAGACTTTGAGCTGAGGGTCAGCCAAGTAGAGAGGACTAGGAGGCATTTGGGCACATGTATTTGGTAAATGAAGATGGAGTGCTTGAGGTCAAACGGGAGAGTACACGGTGGGAGAAAAAGATGGTCCAGACCAGGTCTCTGGGGAATTCTCTCTGTGAGGGATGGGCAGGGGAAGCACAGCTTTGTGAAGGAGACAGAGTGGGAGAGCAGTGCTTCTCATCCAGAGCTGTGTCTGGAGACAGTTTTGATGTCACAACTGAGAGGTGGTGCTACTGTCATCTCGTGCGTAGAGGTCAGGGATGTTACCAAACATCCTACAATGCACAGAGAAGCCCCCACAGTAAAGGATCAGCTGATCCAAAAGGTCACTAGTGCTGAGGTAGAGAAACCCTGTGCTTGTGCTTTCTGTGCGGTAGCAGCTGTGAGTGTCCTCTTCATGGCTGGGCCCCTATTGCCTGGCGTGTAGAGCGTGTTGGATGAATGAGGCAGAAGGGAAATTGGATGAGGGACTGCAGCCAAAGCCAAGTGAGGAGAGTGGTCGGCAGTGCCAGGTGAGGCCAGGAGGTCAGGTCGGTTGAGGGTGGACACTTGTCCATTGGGCTGTGCAGTAAGAAGGTTCTGGTGTCTGGGTGAGAGCTACACTGAAGGGAAGCTCGGAGCTCAGTGCCAGGATTACTGCTTAGCAGGAAGACTTAGACTCTTTCTTCACAGTTGGTGTGGGAGTTAATCAGCATGATGACAGTTAAGGTTTATTTTTGAAATATTCAAGAGTGTCAGGTAGCTAGGAACTTACCTGACATAAGTCGTCTTAGGCATAATGTGTATTCTTTCTGAAATCTGGTTTCTTCTGTTCCCAAGGGCATTGGCTGAAAACAGTTCACTGTCCTAATAGTGATAAGGCATTAGATGTTACTAAACCTGCCTAATATTAGGGAATAAATCTCTTTTGCTCAATGGGAATTACTGTGGGTCAACGTAACTGGTTATTTTTTTGTTCTTTTGTTTTACTTTTTTAATATAAACTTAGGAAAATTGTGAGGCAGTGCCTCACAGAGCAACCGTCTACGCGCAGCTGGTGGAGTCCAGGAGGATGTGGTCATGGAACAAGCTGTTTCCCATCCGTGTTCAGACCAGCCTTGGAGAGCAAGTCATCGTCCCCCCCTTGGAACTGGAGAGGTGTCCTGGCGCGCCCTCTGTCTACGACATTCAGCTGAACCAGGTGTCTCTCACTGACTTCACTGTCCTCAGCGACGTGCTGCCTATGTTCAGGTACCAAGGAGCCACCCAGGGTCATGGCGTTTGGAGACACTTGGTGAATTGCGGTCTTTGGCAGTTCTTTTTGAGTTCATTTTGACATCAGGAGTCCATTGCAAACAAGTCTCATTGCTGGTGAGGTCACCATAAATGCTTAAAGATGGAGTGTGTGAGCTTAAATATGTGTGTGAGCTTAAAATATGCTTCTTCCATAGTGTGGACTTCAGCAAGCAAGTCAGTAGCTCAGCAGCCTCCCATAGCAGGCAGTTTGAACCTCTGGCATCTGGCCAAGCTCAGGTGGTTCTCTCCTGGTGGGATATTGAAATGGACCCTGAGGGGAAGATCAAGTGCACCATGGCCCCCTTCTGGGCACACTCGGATCCAGAGGAGCTCCAGGTAAGAGGCAGGAGCTGAGCACGTTTTCGTGGAAATCAGGAAACTTGTCCACTTTTGGTCCTGGGAAAGGAGCATGTTGAATCTTAGATTCCTAAGAATTTAGAGATAGAAGGGACTATGGCAGAATCAATGTCAAAGAAGAGTTTAAAAGAAAAAAAAGCAAGGCTAGCTGTAGTAAGATATAAGATAGACCTCTCAGGCCAAGTTCATGGTCAGCACCAGCAGTCACAGTGAGCCATAGGGCAGCTTTGGTGTGCTGGCTCTCCCCTCGTCCTGGTACAGCCACTCTTAGACCTGCCCACTGAGTAATCCAGGGGTCCTCAGATTAGCTTGTGATAGAGAACTACAGCCTGTCTACAGCCGCATTTTCTGTGGCCTCAAAATCTACCTTCTTCAGCTCAATGGAAAGTGGGGAGGATGTGAACTACAGAAAAGGAAATACATATTATATTCCTTTTTCTTTAAAAATATTTTTTAAAATTAATTTTATTTATTTTTCGGCTGTGTTGGGTCTTCGTTGCTGTGCACGGGCTTTCTCTAGTTGAGGCGAGCAGGGGCTACTCTTTATTGCAGTGCGCTGGCTTCTCACTGCAGTGGCTTCTCTTGTTGCAGAGCACGGGCTCTAGGCGCGCGGGCTTCAGTAGTTGTGGCTCGCAGGCTCTAGAGCGTGGGCTCAGTACCTGTGGAACATGGGCTTAGTTGCTCCACGGCACGTGGGATCTTCCCGGACCAGGGCTCAAACCCGTGTCCCCTGCATTGGCAGGTGGATTCTTAACCACTGCGCCACCAGGGAAGTCCAAGAACCATGCAGATTTAAACTGCAGTGAAATACTGTTTCTCATGTATTAGTGAATAAAGTTCAGAGTTTGCACACTGTTGGTGGAGCCGTGGGGCAGCTCAGGAGGGTGATCACCAGAGCGTTGTGGAGTGCAGCAAGGCCCACAGTCTGTCAGGATGGGAAGTGATGCCCCTTCTAGGCATTTAGGCTCTGGATGGAGCTGCATACGTGTAGAATGACGTGTGTGCCAGGATACTCACTGCAGCCCTGATTAAATAGAAAAGACTGGAACAACCTAGAGGCCACCAGCAGGGACTGGCTAAGTCCATTTTCCTGCATCCACTCAGAGGGTGAGGTGGCTCTCTCTGCACTGATGTGGAACAATCTCAAGGATAGATCAAGTGAAACAACAAGAGGCGCAGAACAGTGTGTGCTATGCCAACGTTGGTGTTATTAAAAATAAGAATATATGTGTTTATGAGCTTTTATGTGTGGTGCATGTATGTAAGGGTATCTTGGGAAGAATTCACAGAAATTGGTAAAAAGGGTTGCTTCTGGGAAGGGAGCTGGAGGTTAGGGGTGGAAAGGAAACTTATTTTTCACTCCATGACCCTTTTATATCTTTTGAGTTTTCTCTCATGTGCATGTATTATCTACCCCTCTGTACACAAACACAAGGGAAGAAAGTGGGAAAGGTGCTTCAGGACCAAGGAATCAAACGTTCCCTCCACCTGGGAGGCCTTGGGCACTGTCCTCTGTGTGTTCTGACTTCCTGTTACCACTTGCTGGGCACTGGCTTTGTTTTGACTGCTCAGCTGCTGGTTCTGGGTGTATACATGGTGACTTCAGGGAAGGCCTTAGCATCTCATCCTGCTACCTGAGTTACTGCTTAGGCCAAAGGGTCGTGACTGCTGTGGGATTTCGGTCAGTCTTCCTGGGCCCTTGAGCTGCCCCCGCTCCACTCTAGGAGTGTGGTGATTGCAAAATTAGCATAAGAATTTCATTAAAATGTTAATACTTCTCATTTGTATATCTTCAAAGTGCTTCTATGTGTATTTTCTCCTTGAATCCTCATATAAGACATGCTGGGTAACCACACAAAGCTGGGCCCAATGAGGGGAGCAGGGCCTCAGGTGTAGGCAGCCTTGGTGGGTGCTTGTCCCCAGGTGTCCTGACTGTGGGGCTTGTGTCCTTCCTCTACCAGTGGTGACTTTTGGACTGTTTCGAATTTGAAGAGCTGCTAATGAATCTCCCTCATGACTTCACTAAACTGCTTTTGATCAGCCTCAGACAGTGGATTCTGGCTATCATAGCTCTTTAGCATTAAGACCTGGGAGGCTGGTGTGTGGGAGGGACATGGTGACAGGGAGGCACTGTGGGAGCCCAGGAGGGGTCAGGGAGGCATAGTAAAGAATGAATAACAGGTTTTAGAGAATCTTTTTTTTCCTCCTTGTTAGTGTTTATTTTTTCCAGAATGTATCTGGTTAGATTTTAATTTTCTAGCTTTTATATTCAAATAGACATCTTAGATAGATGGGAATGTCATTCACCTGTCTTTAAGTTAAGTTCAAGATCAGGTAGGATAGAATGTGTTGACTGAAAAAAAAAAAAAAAACCACAGTGTGAGAGTTGTGACTTAACTGTATTTGAAGCCAGATGAGGACTGTAGCCTGGGAGACAGCCTCTCAGCTCTGAGGAGCTACTCTGAAGAGGTGTGGGTGGGGGCAGGAGGTCAGTATAGATTTGATTTTAGTGGAGGGGAGATACTTGCAATCAAGTATACATTTTGGCAGAAGGTTCCTGCTAGTCACGGGAAGGTTACTGCTAGTCACGAATGTCTCTGTTAATGAATTTAGTGTTTTTCTAGATATGAGAAGACACACACACACACACACACACACACACACACACACGGCACACAGCACACGGCAGAGGCTGGAGTCCCCTCCCCTGAGCCCACCTTGAAGACCACTGCCCTAGGCCACGTTCTATCTTTCTGAAGCCAGCAGTGTTCCAGCAAGATTTTGAACCTTTAGCCTCTCTGACTTGAGGATTTTCTTCTTTATCTCTTTGGCCATAGTAGCTATCTATAGTCCACACAGTGGTTTCCCTGCAAATTGATTTTTGACTTGGGTTTTGGCCCCCGGATTAGATGCATTGCTCTTGTTGCAGCTTGGTGATAGCTGATTCTCTTCCTGTTTCAGTGGCGCGACCACTGGATGCAGTGTGTGTACTTCCTGCCAGAAGAGGAGCCAGTTGTCCAGGGCTCAGCCCTCTGCCTGGTAGCCCACCACGACGACTACTGTGTGTGGTACAGCCTCCAGAGGACCAGGTGTGCCCCGAGCCTCACTGGGTGGGGCACTGGGCTTGTGACACTGTGCCTTTATATAAATTCCCTGTACGAACCCTGTAGAGGTTTGAGTGGGCACATTTGTATCTGAACAGAATAAGAGCGGAAGTTTGTGACTGGGTATTTCAATGCCTGTTTGTGTGTACTCAGAAGAGGCTCCCCTAGTGGCAGGACCCCCATTTGGAGCAGATATATATGAAAAGCCTTGAATTGGAGGGCCCTCCGACCTCTGACGCCCACTCCACAGCCAGTGCCTAGACTCATGCCCCCTAGAGGACCATGGGTGTGTCCCCTCTCCATCTCGATTTCCCTGGGGCAGGTCCCTGTGCCGTGCCTTCATGCTCGCTGGTGCCTAGCAGGTCATCACCCTGTGTCTGTTCATTTCCTGGCCCAGCCCCGAAAAGGACGGGAGAGCCCACCCAGCACGCCCTGTGTGCGACTGCCAGGCTCACCTGCTCTGGAACCGGCCTCGGTTTGGAGAGATCAATGATCAGAACAGAACTGATCAATACGTCCAGGCCCTGAGGACGGTAAGTGTCCAGCCCCTTAGGTGGTTGTAGGCCAGGAGGGGTTTGTCCCATGGACCCGACCGAGCTCATTGCTCACTTATGATTAGCTGGTTTTGTTTTCTGTGCTCCCTTCTCTGTCCATGAGTGGCTTCAGCCGGCTCCTTCTGGGCGGGCATTCGGTCAGAGGCCAGGGAGCTTGTTTCTGGACTACCTGAGGGCTTGTTCTCTGCTCTTCTATGGGAGCCTCTCCCTGGCCCCTGCCTTTGTCCCTCTGGACACTTTGCCTTTACGGTCACCAGCAATTCCTTTGGGTGATCCTTGTGGATTCAGCCATCCCATTATTCCTCTCATCTGCTGCTTCCTTTCTAAAATTTTCTAGAATGTAAATTTTGTCATGTAACTCTCCTGAAAGACCTTTGCTCCCTGCTGCCTGTGGAAGGTGTCTCTCAGCCTGGGGACCACACACAAGGTTTGGACGGCAGTCTCTGGACCCCTTGGAGTCATATGCAGAAAAATATGTGTGCATGTATGCACATGCATGCATTTTTTGGGGGAGGGAGGGTCCCAACCATCCTAAGTTTCTCTCAGAGGGGTCTGTTGACCCATAAAGGCATTCCTGCTTTGGGGAGTCATTTGACGTGCCCACGGCTTTCTGTGCTGTGACCAGGTAGGGAAGAGGCCTGTGGTCGTGGATTGGGAGGTTGCCTCTGATAAACAGGGCAGCCCTTCAGCTGGGCCTTCTAGGACGGCTTGAGGACAGTCTTTCCTGATGGTGGGGAGAGGTGAGGGAGGTGGGTGTGTTGGAGGGGGGTGCTGGTTACCACCTGGGCCTGGGAGGCAGGTATGACTGGTGTTAGGGCATGGGAAGATCCAGCCAGGCCGTGTAGGGGATGGAGTGAGGAGGAGATCAAGATTGAATAATCACAGAGTGAGTTAGGGGGTCAGATGGGAAATGTTCCTGTCAGTTTGTCAACAGGAATTTCTTGACATTGTAAGAAAATCTGTGCTGAGGTTGTTCTTTTCTGCAGGTGCTTAAGCCGGACGGCGTCTGCCTGTGCGTCAGTGATGGCAGTCTGCTCTCCATGCTGGCCCATCACCTTGGGGCAGAGCAGGTACTGGACATGTGCCTTCTACCAGGTTCCTGACGGCCGCTCTTGAGTTCGGGTGTCATGTGGTCTGGGTACACGGTTTTGTGACTAAAGCTCTTTCAAGTGCAGCTGCCACATATGTGGCGGGCGTGCTTGCATTGGTGGCTGAGGGGTTGTTGCCTCGTGTGCGGGCAGGAGTCAGGCTATAGCTGTTGCCCCATCGCCACAGCTTCCGAGTCTGAGTCTGCCACCTCGCTAGGCTCAGCGCAGAATGTTGTACTGTCCCAGGGGGATAATGAGCACAGGTAGAATTAGTTAGACATTGTCCTCTGCCTTGCAGTTGCATTTTAATCTTTGTTTTCTTTCTCTGTTAAGTGCATCTCCTACAACTAATAGCATGGTATCCTCTTCAGGTATTTACGATAGAGAATTCAGCAGCTTCTCATAGACTGATGAAAAAAGTAAGTGATAATTGTTGTTACTGAAATAATGAGGGGACCTGTGGGGCCTGCCTTCCTGAGTCTGGGATTGATCGCTTTGAAGCAGTGCTGGTACCAAGGGAACTGGGAGAAGTAGCAGCTGCCAGTGAAGTTCTTGTGACTCCTGAGTCGAGAGCTGGCCTGGAAGTCTTCTAGGGCTGTCATTGAATAGCAGTGAGCGTTTAGACTCTACTTTGTTTTTTTGTGGCTGACGAAGTGTAGGCTTCTCTCCTCACTTCACATAAAACTAAAAAAACTAAAATCTTTGTGGTGATAGAACTGAATTTGAGATTTGTTTCTGGGGCACCAGCGCCCACGGAGTCACTGCTCACAAACTGACCTGACTGGTTGGTTCTGTGACAGTGTTCCTCCTCCTGGCCAGTGATTCCCTCTCTGAAGGATAACCTACCTCCACCAGAACTACAAGCCTACAGCTAAGTCTTGCCAGTGTGCCTGCAAGAGAAATTTCTTTTGCTCTTATGACATTTTGCTCCTGATCTCATCTGAGGTCTGTAGGAGGCCTTTGGATGGGAGAAGTTCTGCAAAGCAGCTGAAAGTGGTGCTCCAGAACTGTTTGGCCAGAGAACTGCACACAGATAAAGCAACTGAGATGTTCTTTTTGTGGACAAAAACAATAGTTTTGTTTTCTCTCTAAGATCTTCAAGGCTAACCACTTGGAAGATAAAATTAATATAATAGAGAAACGGCCTGAATTATTAACACCTGCAGACTTGGAGGGTAAAAAGGTAAGTAGTGAGTGCTCTACATTTGCTCTGGACAGCACGGCTCTGAGATAGCCCGACTGCCCCCTTCTCCGGACCTCACTGTGTGTCCCCCAGTCACTCACCAGCTAAGAACTTGCCGCTGTTGAGGGTGTGGTGAGGTTTGCAGAGATGCCTGCTGAGCAAATACTTGCACAGCTCTCAAGTGGCTAATGGCTGTTCCTTCAGCAACGGCAGACGGGCTCTGCTGGGAGCGACTTCGGCACATCGTGTCCCCTCCCTTTTCCCTTCACAGCACTGCTGTGCACGCTTCCGCCTCCCATCTGTTCCTCAGTCTCCCGTGTGCCTCCGAAACTGCTCCCGGCCCTCAGTATCCTTAGCTACTAGACACGGTCTCCCTGCCGCTTCATCTCCCTGGCCTCCTGCACCCTCACAACAGGGGCCTCTCCCTCCTCAACATACTTCTCTTTAGGCCCTTAAGAGGCTGCCTTTCCAGGGTTTCCTCTTCTCTTTCTGGCTGCTCCTTCTCAGTCCTTCATCGGTCTCTCTTCCTTCACTTGGTCCTTCCCTGCAAGCGTCCTTGGTGCTCTCTCCTTGTCTGTCCTCTCCTCTTCCGTTGCATCTCCTCTCAGGACCATCACATCCCTTCCCATGTGGGAATCGTGGATGTCCAAGCCGGGTCTTCAAATCTCACATATCCCACAGGCCCTTCAAGCTGGAACCTGTCATCTTTCTTGCCAACTTTTTTTTTAACCCCTTTATTGAGATATAATTGACATACCATAAAATTAACCCATTTCAAGTGTACAATTTGAAGATTTTTTTAGTAAATATACAGAATTATATAACTGTCACACTGTCTAGTTCTAGAACTTCCATCACCCAGCCCCTAGCCCCAGGCAGCCACTGATGTGGTTTCTGTCTCTGTAAATTTGCCTTTTCTTGGCATTTCATGTGAGTGGAATAATACAATATGTGGTCTTTTGTGTCTGGCTTATTTCACTGTTCATGGCTGAAAGGTTCATCTGTGTTGTAGAATGTGTCAGTATTTTGTTCCTTTTCAATGCTGAGTAGTATTCCAGGGTATGACTGTGTGATATTTGGTTTACCCATTCACTTGTTGGTAGACATTTGAATTGTTTCCAGTTTTTGACTATTATGAATAATGCTACTGTGAGCATGGGTATGTTAAGTCTTTGTGAGGGTTTGTGTTTTTGGTTCCCTTAGATACCTAGGCTTGGAATTGCTGGATTGTGTGATATTTTTGTTTAACTTTTTTTTTTTTTTTTTTTGGCTGCGCCATAAGGCTTGTGAGATATTAGTTCCCTGACCAGGGATTGAACCTGGGCCCTCAGCAGTGAAAGTGCCGAGTCCTAACCAGTGGACCGCCAGGGAATTCACTGTTTAACTTTTAAATAAACTACTAAACTGTTATCCAAAGCGGGTATACCATTTTACATCCCAACCAGTAATGTATGAGGGTTCCAGTTTTTCGATATCTTTACCAACACTTCGTATTGTCTCTTTTTTTTTTTTAGTATAGCCATTTTAGTGGGTGTGTGGTGATGTCTCATAGTTTTGATTTGTGTTTGCCTAATGACTAGTAATGTTGAACACCTTTTCATGTGCTTATTAGCTATTCTATATCTTGTTTAGTGAAATATCTATTTAAGCCTTTTGCCTGTTTTCCTCCCATGCCTTTTTTTTAAGAACAGCTTTCTTTCTGAGATATGGTTCATACAGCAAAGAAATTTAAAGTGTACAGTTCAGTGATTTAGTATATTCATAAGATTATGCAACCATCACCACAGTCAATTTTAGAACATTTTCATCACCCAGAAAGAAACTCCTTGCCCATTAGCAGTCACTCCCTATTTATCCCCAGCCTCCCAGCCCTAGGCAGCCACTAGCCTGTTTTCCTTCTGTATGGATGTGCCAGTTCTGGACATTTCATATAAATGGAATCATGCGACGTATAGTCCTTCATAGGTGGCTTCTTTCAAAGTTCGTTCATGTTACAGCATAAATCAATACTTCATTTCTTTTTGCTGCTGAATAATACTCCACTGTATGGCTATACCACATTTTATTTGTCCATACTGATGGACGTTTATTTATCCATATTGATGGACAGTTGATGGACATTTGGGTGGTTTCTCCTTTTTGGCTACCATGAAGGATGCTGCTCTGATCATTCGTGTACAAGTTGCTCTTTCTTTCCCTTACAGATGAGGATTAAAAAGATATTTAGGGAATTCCTTGGCGGTCCAATGGTTAGGACTCCACGCTTCCACTGCAGGGGGCATGAGTTCAGTCCCTGGTTGGGGAACTAAGATCCCACAAGCCGCACGGCACGGCCAAAAAAAAAAAAAGAGAAAGAAGGAAAATTTAAATTCTGAAAGCCATTGATATGGTGCACTGGCTAGACTCCAGGTCACTATTGAGTAGAAGTGGTGAGAGTGGGCATTCTTGCCTCGATGTTGGGGGAGCAGGGAATACACAGGGCCAACCCCTTTCTGTGTTCGTTGTTTCCTTCTGCATCTCTGTCATCTCATCCAGGAACCCATGCGTCATCTTGGACTGGCCCTGTCCTTGATGCCTGTCTGCTTGGGCCCAGCCCTGGGTGGTCTGGCTCCTCAGCATCTGCTGTCTGGTTCTCCTGCCTTTGACACAGACTCCCCCCTCCTTGCCTGGACTGTAGCAGTGCTCGCCCAAGTCATGTCCTGTCCCCAGCTCCACCTGCAGGTCGCCTCCCTACTTCCTGCATACTAAGGGGATATTTCTTTTTTCTTTTTTTCGCCACACTGCACGGCTTGTGGGATCTCTCAGTTCCCCAGTCAGGGATTGAACGCGGGCCACAGCAGTGAAAGCCCAGAATCCTAACCACTAGGCCACCAGGGAACTCCTGAGGGATCTTTCTAAAGCACATTTCTTCTGATATTAAACCCTGATTAAAGCTTTTCGTGATCCCCTCTTGCCTCCAGGGCAGAGTCCAGTCCCCTTTACCTGTCATCAGCTGCCTTTGGTGACCTGGCTTCTCTCCACCTCTGTGGCCTCGCTCTTTACCGTCCTACCCCACCGGCTCGTCTGATCCCAAAAGGGCCTTGCTCTCTTTCACATCCCTGCTTTTGCTTCTGCCCATCCCTCTGCCTGTAATCCCTACTCCTTTGCTTTTCTGTCTCCTGTTCATGCATTTATTCATCTAATCAGCAAACCTTCACTGACCATCTGCTCTGGGCCAGGTACTGTGCTGGGAATACTATGCTGCCACTTCTCTGTCCCTACTTCTGTGGTCTCCGAGCCTGGTGAAGGAGACAGACTAGCGCTGATAATAAATTGTCATGATAAGGCTTTGAGTAGGGTTTACAGGATGCCATCCTGGAAGCCCTTCCCTATGCTCTTACCTCTAGAGTCTCTCCACGAGCCCCTTCCTTGCTTCTGTCAGAGCTTACTGCACTCTCTGAGGCTGGCCCCCAGCCTTGTCTGCTACCCCTTCCACTCTGCACTCCTGAGGGCAGGGCTCATGTCTGTTTCTCATCTTTGTATCCTCAAGGGCAGGTGCAGACCTTGACATGCTTGTTGACTGACTGACTGACCGAGTGGGTGAGTGAATGAATGAATGAATGTGCCTGTGAAACTTGTAACCTGTCCTTTGCTCCTCAGCCGAATCCTTCTGACGCCCTGGTCCTGCTTCTTGCTCTGATCGCCAGGTTTCTCTCCTCCTGGGTGAGCCGTTCTTCACCACCAGCCTGCTTCCGTGGCACAACCTGTACTTCTGGTATGTACGGACTGCTGTGGACAGGCACCTGGCGCCTGGCGCTGTGGTGATGCCCCAGGCTGCCTCGCTGCACATGATGGTCGTGGAGTTCAGGGTAGGCCACCCAGAAGTTTTCGGGCAGGGGATGGGGGGGACCTTGTTTTCTTGTAAAGACTTTGGATGCAGATGGAGCAACTAGGGTCTTAATAGTTTGGGCCTCTGTTTTTCTTTGTCATCACACTACAGGGCTGAATAGAAGAGACTTGCCTTTGTAAAAATGAAGCACATGAAATGGAAATGGCTGTGTTGTCATTTTACAATTATGGCTTATCAGAATAATTTTAAGATATAAAGAGTTTCAGAAGATAAGCTGTGCAGCTTGCTCTGCTCTCATTAAGAGCTGAGGCTCCAGTTCTGTTACCATACCTCACACGCAGACCGCGCCACGCTGGGCCGAGGGGCCTGGCCCCCCCGTCCTGTTAGTAAAGTGACTGTTCTGGCAAAAAAAAAAAAAGAGAGCTGAGGCTCCAGTTGTTAAAAGCATTTTGAGATGGGTGAGTCAGCTTCTTTATGCGAGAAAAATTGAAAAGCTTCATTTTAATTTTCTCATCAAAGCAGAACCACAGTCACAAAGTCATTTTGGGAAAGACATCTTTTATTAAAAGGATTTTGAAATGCTTTTAACCTGAAATGTAGCGTGAACGTCATTTGATATTTCTTTGATAAGAACAGCTTTATCCATTGGTAGCTTAGTGGGTCCATCACTTAATTTTCTGGGCATTTCTTTTGTGTTATTTATTCACTTGATCAGATTCCATGAAAATTCTGGTTTTCATGGCCAAAGAGGGAATGTGGAGAATGACACTGTTCCTAGGCATACGTCCAAGAGACAGAGGATGCAACGTTGACTGGCCTGAGTGCACCTCTGGTCCCCTCGTGGGATCCTGTCCTCATGCTCTCTTTATAGGCGTAGAGCCTCGAGAACTGGTTGATAGAGCTCTTCCCAATGAACCGGTGTTCAGGATGGACAGGGAGGGAGTTAGAGACACTATCCTGGTAGCTCTGGCCGATTGTCCCTCATAGGAGAGGGCTTGGGATCATGGGAGGCTTTACAGGTTTGAGGAACCATCCTGGGTCTTTGGTGTCTCTGGGTCCCTTCAACTGTGGGCATTTCTTCCAGGCCTGAGGGAGCAGCAAGATGTGCCTCAGGTTTGGACCTGGGGCAGCCCCCCAGCCTGACCTCACTTACCCTTCCTGCTCTTGTCACCACACTTCCGTGTGCCTGGGTGGGCGTGGACATCTCTGTGCTGTCCCACAGAACCCTTGGCGTGCCTGCCCACCCGCCCCCATTGGGTGAGTGCAGATGTTGGTGTGCCCTGGCCGGGTGGGTGTCAGTGAAGGCTGTGCCTTCCTTACAGGACCTGTGGAGGATCCGGAGCCCCTGTGGTGACTGTGAAGGCTTCGATGTGCACATCATGGATGATATGATTAAGGTAGGCAGGGCCACAGCTCCCACCCGCAGTGTCCACCCACCCACTCCACATGGCCACAGGCTTCTGATGGGGACGTTTGGCTTCCATGGAGGGACCTGGGTTGGGCAATGCGGGCAGCATGCAGGGAGCTCCTCTTTTGGGGGCAGCGAGGGCAGGTGTATCCGTTCTACTTGGTTCACCATGAGCATGAGAAGCCATTGGGTCTCCAAGTCTGGCTGGTATTAGGCCATTCTAGGCCCTGGGCTGTAACCCCTGAATCAGAATTTTGGGTTGGGGCCCATCCACCACCAGGCCACTGGAACCATTCCTGTCAGTGTCAGCAGCTTGTTCTCTTTTCGGACAGTCTCTCTAGAAGGCAATTTTGGCAACCTTCTGAGCCAGCCATTTTCATTTTGGGGACTCCATTCCAGGGGAAGGTGCTTGAGCATGGAGGGGGGTGGGATGTGGAAGGAGGGTCCTGCAGGGTTATTTGTACATCAGTAGGGGATCGAGTCAGCCACCAGGGTCTGCATCTCCCAGAACCCAGAGCAGTCTTGAAAGTGCCAGTGATATTTGACTCGGCCAGGATGGATGTGAAGAGTCATGAGCCCCGTTAGAAGGGCAGGGCAGGGAGCACCATCCCATTTTTATGTATTAAGAAAATTCACACGTGTAATAACTATAAATGGAAAGTAACCTTTAAAAATTGTGTACAATATTAAATTTTTTTTTAATAATATAAATTTATTTATTTATTTATTTTTGGCTGTGTTGGGTCTTCGTTGCTGCACACGGGCTTTCTCTAGTTGCGGCGAGCAGGGGCTACTCTTCGTTGCGGTGCACGGGCTTCTCGTTGCCGTGGCTTCTCGTTGCCGTGGCTTCTCTTATTGCGGAGCACAGCCTCTAGGCGCGTGGGCTTCAGTAGTTGTGGCACGTGGGCTCAGTAGTTGTGGCTTGCGGGCTCTAGAGCGCAGGCTCAGTAGTTGTGCACGGGCTTAGTTGCTCCACAGCCTGTGGGATCTTCCCGGACCAGGGCTCGAACCCATGTCCCCTGCATTGGCAGGCTGATTCTTAACCAGTGTGCCAGCAGGGAAGTCCCCCCAATTTTTTTTTAATTAGAAAAAAATTTACACATACAGAGAAAAAGGGGTGGAGCAGTGGACACCAAAATGTTAGTTGTGTGATTAGGAAGTGGTTAACATTTTCCTCATTTTGCTTATCTTTCTGTTTACAATTTTCTACAGTGATTGTGGATTACTTGTGTAAACATATTTTAAGTAAATAAATCCAGTGGACATTTTCAGTTTCCATCTTACCTGCCTCTCCACAGCAGACCACTGACTGTTCGATGCTTCTAGAAATCACTGCACACCCGGGCTCCCCCTGGCCACTTCTCAGGCTCCTTCCTGGATTCCTCCCCTCTTCTCATCCCCTAATGTGTCCTGTGTTCTAGGTCTCCCCCAGGCCCCTGCCCAGACCCCCATAGCTGTCCCCATCTTCTCTCTTTGCTGGCCAAGAGATGCTGTCTGCATCTCTCCTGAGCTCAGACCAAATAGCTAAGAGCTGTGGATTCTCCACCGAGATGACTTCAGGCACTCTGACCTGATGCTTCCAGAATCCATCTTCTCTTTCCCCTCCCTGAGCCTGGCCCCTTCCAGTGCTCCTGTCCTAGACCTGCTGCCACTTCATACCTGCCTGCTGGGCTCAGGGCCCCAGCAACCTCCCAGACAAGTCTTCGCCTTCCCTTGCAGTTGGTTGTTGGGTTCCATAACCATCAGGTCCTTTGTGAGCCAGTTTTCTTCCCCTGCTGCTGCTGGTCTGGTCTGGTCTGGGGCACTTTGATCTCTCGTTGTCTGACCATGCACCCTCCTGCCTCTCCCAGTCGGCCTTCCTCCGCAGGGAGCCCAGGTGAATCTGTAGATCCAAAGTCCGGCCCTGTCTGTCCCCTGCGGGAAAACCCTGTAAGGCTCCCTGAGCCCCTACTCCTACCCCTGCAGTCACCCCACCACTGCTCGGCCCGCTCTGCGCTGCTCTTTGCCCTTTCCCTGCTGGGCTTTGTCCACTCTCCTCTTTGCTGCCAACTTCTGTGTAACCTTCAAGAGGCAGCCTCGAGATCACCCCTCCGGGCAGCTCTCCTGCCCAGCCCTGTTCTCAGCCGGTCAGTGTCCCCCAGGCACTGTGTTCGCTTGTCTTCCAGTTGTCTCCCTCTAGACTGGGAGCCTTGTGTGGGGGTGATCTGGCAGCTGTAGTGCTCAGAAAGGGTCACTGAATGGGCAAGTGTCCAAATGACAGGTGTTTTCATCAGTATAGACAGTTGGTCTTCAAGGTAGCTCGTGAGATGGGCAGTGTCATCCAGTTTTATATTTTATTTTATTTTACTTTATTTTATTTTATTTATTTTTGGCTGGGTTGGGTCTTCGTTGCTGCGCGTGGGTTTTCTCTAGTTGCGGCGAGCGGAGGGCTACTCTTCGTTGCGGTGCACGGGCTTCAGTAGTTGTGGCTCGCGGGCTCAGTAGTTGTGGCTTGGCGGCTCTGGAGCACAGGCTCAGTAGTTGTGGCACACGGCCTTAGTTACTCCGCGGCATGTGGGATTTCCCGGACCAGGAATCGAACCCTGCATTAGCAGGCGGATTCTTTTTTTTTTTTTTTTTAAATACGTCTTTTTTTTTTAAGGAACTCCTTTATTTATTTATTTATTTATTTATTTATTTATTTATTATTTAATTTTTATTTATTTATTTATTATTTATTTATTATTTATTTATTATTTATTGTTTATTTATTATTTATTTATTTATTTATTTATCTATCTATTTATTTATTTATCTATCTATCTATCTATCTATCTGTGTATGTATGTATGTACGTATGTATGTATGGCTGTGTTGGGTCTTCGTTTCTGTGCGAGGGCTTTCTCTAGTTGCGGCAAGCGGGGGCCACGCTTCATTGCGGTGCGCGGGCCTCTCACTATCGCGGCCTCTCTTGTTGCGGAGCACAGGCTCCAGACGCGCAGGCTCAGTAGTTGTGGCTCACGGGCCTAGTTGCTCCGCGGCATGTGGGATCTTCCCAGACCAGGGCTCGAACCCATGTCCCCTGCATTGGCAGGCAGATTCTCAACCACTGCGCCACCAGGGAATTCCCACTCATCCAGTTTTAAAAGGGAGATAATGAAGCTTAGAGTGACTTACCGAGGAAACGGTTTGTGAGTGGTGACAGGAACAGAAGCCAGCTGGTCAGGCTAGGCACCTGTGGTCTTTTGTGAGGACCCACTGCCCCCACGTGACCGTGGCAATTACCCTGAGGGACCAGGGCCATGGAGGTTAGGGGCCACTGGCATAGATAAACTCTGGAGACGAGGACATGAGCCCCTTGTTCCCTGGCCGCCCGGCTCTGTCTCTGCACACTCCTGCCTCCTCTTCCCTTCTCAGCACGCCCTCAACTTCAGGGAGAGCAAGGAGGCCGAGCCCCACCCGCTGTGGGAGTACCCATGCTGCAGCCGCTCCGAGCCCCAGCAGATCCTGACCTTTGATTTTCGGCAGCCAGTCCCCCTGCAGCCCGTCTGTGCTGAGGGTGCCATCGAGCTGAGGAGGTGAGTGTGGGCTCCAAGGTGGGGGGAGTGGGGGAAGTGGCAGGGTTGCTTTCTCATAGTTATTGCCCGAGTGGCTGAGCACTTACTTTGGCCACTTTCATGTGGGTGGGATGGCTGTCCTTGTCTCAGCCTTGCCCTTCCTGAAGTGGCCCTGAGTGTATAGTGGGTCCCCACAGCTTCTGGGGGGGAGAGCGAGCCAGAGTGGGCTCTCTCAGATCCTCCCACATCTGAGGCTCCCTTTGAGCTAAGCAGCATGTTACACATAGCTGCAGAGAAATGTGAATTTGGTTGCTATGGTTACCCATTGGATCATATTCCTGAACTCTCCTGGGAATTAAAGCAGGTTAGGAATTGGCAGGGGCTGTCGTTGTTATGCGTGGTCAGGCCCATCCAGCTCCAGCTCTAGCTC
Source organism: Eubalaena glacialis (assembly GCF_028564815.1). Classification (NCBI taxonomy): domain Eukaryota; kingdom Metazoa; phylum Chordata; class Mammalia; order Artiodactyla; family Balaenidae; genus Eubalaena; species Eubalaena glacialis. The sequence continues at coordinate 18,615,311 of NC_083733.1, read as the reverse complement.
CCTTCATGGGGAGGGGCTGCTTCTTCCCGGAGGAAAAACTTTCTTCTAACTGGGTGGAGGCCGTGAGCCCAGAGCCCCTTTGGGCTCCTGTGACAAGGGGGAGGCAGGGCAGTTGCCCATCTGTGCCTGCCATCCAGAGTATCTGGGAGAGATCTTCTAGACTTTGATGCCTGGACTCCTCTCTGAGCCTTCTGAGCCAAACCTTTCTGTGACCTCAGGCCGAGGAGGCTGGTCCGGCAGCAAGCTGGCCCTGCCCCAGGGTTACTCTGAGTATTTGGCCAGGCTGTGGGGAGTGAGTGGGAGCTTTGGGTTGTGGCTCTTCTTGCTCAGCATTTTACTGAGTTTCCTTTAGTTAGGTGGAGTGTTAGGAGCCTCCTAACTGGGCAGGATGGAAGTGGAAGAGACGAGAGGTTTCTGAAAAGCAGAGGGGAGCCATGACCATGCTTAGCCAGTCTCTCATGCGGCTGTTTGTTTTTGGCCCAACATTCCCACCCCCCATCCCACCCTCACCCCCAGGCCCGGGAGGAGCCACGGGGCCGTCCTGTGGATGGAATACCACCTGACCCCAGACAGCACGGTCAGCACCGGCCTCCTGAAGCCTGCGGAGGACAAGGTAGTGCTGTGTGCGCGGGTCCCAGAGTGGGCCGGCCCTGAGAGCAGGTGCCGCCGTGCCACCCGCCTGTGCTCCGGGTGTTCCTGGCACGTTCAGCCAGATGATAACTCCTCAGTGGCCCCAGGTCACCTGGCCCTGAACAGCAGCTTCCCACTGTGAGCTGCCTGGGCTGGAGGCTGGCCAGGAGGGCGTTGGGGTGTCAGAAGCCCTCACCGCCTTCTTGCTGCTACCCCTGCAGGGGTACTGTTGCTGGAACCCCCACTGCAAGCAGGCTGTGTACTTCTTCAACACCACACTAGACCCCAGAGTGCCACCAGGTGGCCCCCAGACCGTCACCTACACCGTGGAGTTCCACCCCCACACTGGAGATGTCACCGTGGATTTCACGCTCTCAGATGCCCTGGACCGTGGGTGCTGACCCTCACTTGTTGAGAAATAAAGTGGCGGAGGGCGCCAGGCTCTGAATGGTGTGGCTTTCTGTGAAAGAAGGTGAAGGCGCCTCTCCTTTCAGGGCCCGGCTCGGCCTCTGGGCTTGGAGGAGACCTCTTCCCTTTTTGTGTTTTTGCACTGCGGCTCCTTGCTCCAGATGTGGTGGGAAGCGGGGATGGCTTTGGAGCTGAGGAGGGGCCAAGGAGCCCACCCTGCAGTGGTTATGAAGTGCTCAGAAAGCTCCAAGGCTACAGCGTCCCTCCTGCCCAACCAGGGAGTGGAGCCAGAGTTGACTGGGCTGGGCAGGTTGGGCTGCTCTTGGCTATGCAGTGCTGGGGCGGGCATGCTGCTCTCGTGGGAGCTGGCCTAGCCTGGCCTGCACTGGGAACCTTTGAGTCCCACCTGCCTGCTTCAGCTAGGAGGGGCTTCTGGGGGCAGAGTTGCTGACTTATGGCTGGGCCCCAGGCCTTGAAGACCCTGGCAGGGCCAGGCCAAGGACCGAGTTCAGACCCTTTCACTTGCTAAGTAGTGGCACCAATCCACATTTGTAAGGGTCTGGCCTCCATGTGCAGCACCAGCAGGTGACCAAGACCAGCACCTGGACACCAGACTGCTTTTCAGAGGATAGGGAGGAGGCTGCCCCAAAGCAGTTCCTCAGAGGCAGACCCAGGACACCAGCCATCAGAAGGGAGCCAGGAGGTACGGCCCTTTCCCGTGTGCCCCGCTTCTAGCAGAAGGACCTCGTTCCCTAGAAGTCAGGGGCGGATGGGTATGAGTGCAGTCACCCCGACATTGCCTTGCCAGGGAAGGTCAGAGAGTCCCAAGGAGGACCCAGCCTTGTTTCTTCCCACACTCGAGGTGCCCTTCTGCTGTTTACTCGAGTTCCAGAGGGAGTAAGAGAACCCAAGGGGCCTGGTTTCCTGGTGGTTCAGGGCAGACTCAGGCTGTGCCCATCCTGTGGGGAGAGGCAGGAAAGGCAGGCCCCCCACAGTGGTCTCCCCACAGCCCCGCCTGGCCGCCTAGCCCCTTGGAGTCAGAGCAGGGCCCAGCCCAGCTTTTCACTTAAATGAGTGGAGAACACCAGCCTTGAGCCTCACAGTTTTATTTTTTCCTCATTATGCATCCTTTCAGCACCAGTAAAGGAAAAAAAAAAACACCTCTCTTTTCAAAATGTTTTATCAGGTGTAAAGATTGTTTTTCTTCTAGGGAAGAGTCGTCTGGATATATATTTGATAATGTTCTTACCAAAACCTCAGGTGTGCTTACCATATAAAACCCCTAATGTCCCATGAGGATACAATACAGAAAAAAATACAGAAATTAAAAAAGTCTTTTTTTTTTTTTAAAACAGTATTTCTAAATCTCAGCAAGTTAATACAATAGTTAAAAAGCATCAAGATTAATATCCATACTTAAAACTCAAGGTGGTCTGGACAAATGAAATGACCGTTTTCTTCCGAAGTTGACCCCTGCCTCCTGCCTTCTCTGGAGGAGGCTGGGCCCGGGGCAGGTGCGGGGCCTTGGGGATTTGGGTGACCCTTGGTCTGTCCTTCCCAGGCCTAGATGCCACAGAAACATCTGAGATGTTTCTTTGCTTTCTTTCTTAAAAATCGAAATGGAAAAGTCTGGCTTGTACATAGCCCCGGGGGTGCACAGGCTTGATGAAACTCGTGGCTGGGCGATGGCAGCCTCAGCGCTGAGGCCCTGCCAGAGGGCGGTGCGAGGGGAGCAGGGAGCCAGGCCAGTTCTGCTCTGGACACTAGGCAGGCTGGGCGGAGGCGACCTTGTTAGGACAGGAAATGACTGAGGCACAGGGAGGTATGACTTGCCTAAGGCTGCCCTGTGAGTAGGGAGAGAAGCATGGCCCCCTGTGCCTTGGCTCCCCACCAGCTGCCCTGGGAGGCAGGCGGCCCTTCTGAAGGATGGAAGCTGTGCTGGAGTCGCTCTGCTTCAGGAGCCCTGGCCCTGCTTCTGCTGTTGTCCTGGGCACACAGCTGACCCGCAGCCTAGGGGCCTCGGCTCAGGCCCAGACATCTAGGCATCACATCTGCCCCGTTGAGCTCCACCTGTGAGCAGATTCCTGGCTCCTCCTGGGATTGGAGGCCTCTGACCCAGTGAAGCCTAGCCAGGGCCCCGAGAGCCACAGCCTTGGAGGAGGGGTGCAGCAGAGAGCCCAAGGAGGACTACACCTTAGACGGTGAGCAGCCCCTCCTGGCTTGACTTGAGGGGTGGGACTGGGGGCCTGGCCAGCGAAGTGCTCCAGGCAGTGAGGCCCTCAGCTCAGCTGCTGCCCCAGCCAGGGGCATTCAGACCAATCAGTGCCACTGTGAGTGTGGCTCTCAGGAGTGTCTTACTCCAGCGCAGGCCTGGCCTCTGGCCTTGGCCCCCTCTTGGTCCCTCTTGCAGCTCAGTGGGTGACAAGGCACAGCGTCAGCTTATAGGCACCAGGAGGCTCCTGGCAGCATGGTCCTGGTGTGTCCCCAGCCTCGTTGGGCAGAACTGGCCTCGAGCCAGGCGGGCACATTGGGTGGGGCGCTGTGAGGAGGGGAGACCATTGGGAGTTGTCAGTAACAGCTCCCAGAGTCGAAGGGGCCTCGCACCTGGAAGCAGACAAAACCCTCCCTGCGTGACTCTGGGGGGCATCCCCAGGTGAGTTTAAAAAGGCAGGTGGGCAGAGGCAGTGCTGCCGTGGGAAGAGGAGCTGTGGGCTTCACCTGCAGGCTCTGCCATGCTGTGCGCATGTGCCCGGGGCTGGCCCTGGTCACATGGTGGCAGAGTGGATGCCAGCCAGTACCACTCCCTGCCTGGGGCAAGCAGTGGCCATTGGCCTTGCCACCCCCAGCCTGCACGCTGGTGGGGGGACAGGCTGCTCTGTGCCTTGGCTTCCAACCCCTTTGTCCAGGGCCCCCGGATCGGGTAGCTGTTGAGGATGGGCCTGGGAGGACAGAGCCGCAGCCCCACCCAGAGGCAGGTGGACGGTTCCTGAGCTCAGCCAGCACGTGGACGGGGACAGTCCCCAGGAAAAGATTGGTCCCAAACCAGAAGGGTGTCCGGAGGGGAGACAGGATCAGGCAGAAAGAGGATGTGTTGGTTTTGACAGAAGAGAAGCTACAAATCTATCATTTTCAAAACCAGAAGTCCCCCTCCCCCGTAATGCCATGAGTTGCCCTTTTTCCTGTAAAAAAGTGATGCTCTTTCCTTGGATTCCTGTCTATGGCTTCATTGCCCAGATTGGAGTCTCCAAGGGAGGCTCCAGGCTCTGCTGTGCCTGTCTCAGGAAGAGCAGCGTTCTCCCTCGTGGCTTGCAGACCCTTTAAAGTGAAGGGTTGTTTTTGTTCTTAACTTTTTTGATTTTCTTTTTAAAATGTAATCGCCCTTGAATGCAAGACCCTGGGGAAGAGCCCGGGCTTGCTGGTAACTGGACACAGCCCTCACGGTCCCTGCTCGTGAGCTGTCCAGGCTGGAGGTGGCGAGCCGGTGGCCGTGTGTCCAGGAATGCTTCTTTGGCTGGTTCTGATTGTGTTTGGAGTTTGGCCTTGGGTGAGGCCTGAGTGAGGGGTCTGTGGCTACAGCGTGGCACGTGGCATGCGGGCAGCGTGCATGCAAGGGTGCAGGCATGCGAGACAACATGGTAGCAGACAAAAATAATGAACCCTGGACGAAGCTTGAGAAGAGATATAAAGAGTACAGAAACCCGGTTCTCGTACTAACCCACGGGTTACAAACTAGGTTGTGCTGTAGATTTGTAGAAAATAACGATTTGAAAGAATGGCACTGGTTGGGCAGCCAGGACTCCCAAGGCCGGCCTGACTCCTGTCCATGGCGAGTGCCCAGAAGTGCTGGGCAGCGCTGGTTCCAGCTCACCCAGGACTGGCTGCAGCTCTCCCAGGCCCCTGCCCCCCTCCCCCAGCACGGGTGGTGCTCGCTGGAGGGGACATGGCCAGGGAGGGACTGCGGCTCAGAGGGCTGGCGGAGGCCCTGCTGCTCGTGATGACTTGGCTCATTTATGCCTCCTCCTCCCCCGCAGACACCATCAGTCGCATGGCCACCGGGAGGTGGTCTGTCAGGCCTGACAGCTGGGTGATGAAACTGAATTCTTCCACCTCCTGGGCGGGGGGAGGAGAAACATCCCAGTTAGACCCAAAGGGCATCCTGTAAAGGAGAGGCCTGGCCCGGACCTTCCTGAAGGCAGAGGGGTGGGAAGATCCATGGGCCCCAAAGGCCTCCTGGACGGGCACGTCCCATTTCCAGAGGAGAGCTCAGTGCTGCCAAGGGGTGCAGGGCTAGGGTCCCCTATCTACAGACACGGCCTGGCTGCCCTGCCCAGCCCAGCCCAGCCCAGCCCAGCCCAGCCCAGCCCAGACTCACGGCCTTCCAGTCTGGGCACAGCCCCTCCTCCCCGTGCAGCATGTAGTCAATGCGCCTGCCGTTGCCCTTCAGCAGCTCTTTGCGTCCCTTCTGGCCTCCCCCGGGGCTCTTGCTGGTGGGGAAAGCGAGGTACTCGCGACGACCTTCCTCGCTCTCCAGGACCCTGCTCACACAGAAGGCACAGGAAGGCAAGGTGAGCCCCGCCCCCGCTGCGGTCCAGGTCCTGAATGTGGAGCCACGTTCTGCCCACAAGTCAGACCAAACCCCTGCATTTAAGATCTGTCTTCCCTGTGAGCCCCAAAAGGGACTGGGATGGACAGAGACCGCGCCCGAGCCTGTGAGTTCCTGACCGACCTGGGCCACTCCAGAATGTGCCTGGGAGTGTCCCGTGTCCACCGTGGGCTGGCAGCACTCGCTTTCCCTTTCTGAACCAGAACGTTGGCACCACCCAGAGCCCCAGTGACTAAGTGTGGGACAGAACTGCCCAGCCCCTCTCCAGGATGGGTTCTGCTCTGAGCTAAGAGTGTCCTGTTTTGGGGAACTTGATCTTTGCAGTGAGCCTCAGGGACCCTCCTCTTCTGGAAGTCCCCAGGCCTCCCATGACTCTTGTTTCAGGTCAGCAGGGGGCCAGGGGAGCCAGGAGAGCAACCAGACCCCATCCCAGGACTGGACTGCTGTGTCGGTCTGTCCCTGAGTGGCTGTGCCATCAAACCTCTGAGCCTCCATTGTCCCCTCTAACACAAGAATGATGACTGTGGCCCCAGAACACTGGGGACCAGGTGTGTCAAGAAAGGAACAAGGTAGGATGCGGCTGTCGCCCCATTTCTCAGTGGAAGGAAACTGATAGGAATGCGTATGTGTTGGTCAAGGATCTACAGGGAGGGCAGGGCGTTCAGGTGGAATGTTACGCCCTGAGTCCGGGTCTTCTGACTCCTTGACTGCCATCTGCTTCCTGCCAGGTTTCCTCCAGAGCCTGAATATCAGTGGGAAGGAGCCTTCAAGGAACACCCCATCTCAGAGGGCAGATGCAGGCCAATGTTGGGAGTGAGAGGTGCAGCCACCGAGAGACACTACACAGGCCTGCCTGCCCGGCTAACGCCTGGACAAATGGACAGGGCACCTGGACAGGCACAGCCAGCGAACATGGATTTCTGCAGGGTCTTTATCAGCCTTGAGATAAATAACACTAATGACATGCAGAACATCATCATATCTCAGAAATGTAATCCATTACTGTCTTTTGCCTTTGATAATTAATTCCAGCATCAATGATGTAAGAGTTACTGATAGTCATTTTTAAATCATCATCTCATAAAAAGATAATTTTCTAGGCATAGGATGATGTTTCAAATTTAGTCTATAATCTAATTAATTGGCTCAAATTAGCTGCAAGGAGCCATTACTGTGGCTCTGTGCAGTCTCGGGCTGTGAATTATAAATTGGCTCTGCTGCTGGCCTCTCAACTGTGTCCATTTTGGAAGTCTCGGGTTCAAGAATGCAGTTTGGCTGGGATGGAACTGTCTCTACTTTGAAAAGGACTGGCTTGTCTTATCTCTGTTCGTGTTTTTATTTGCCTAATGGGTGGCTACCAGCTGCCGGGCTCCTGTAGCAGACACCAGCCCCAAGGCTCTTCGGCAGGGGTCTGTGCAGCGCTCGGCCTTGCCCTGGGAGATTCTGGTCCTTTTTCCCGTGCCCAAGGCAGGCTGGGGCTCAGGGCAGGCCAAGCTCTGGTAGAGTGGACCCGGACTCTGGGTGCTGGTGTAGGAAACACCACCTTGAGGCCCCAGGCCTACTCGGAGGCTTCTTCTTGGTAAGGATACCCCTGGGGCGTGAGGCCCACCACAGCGTCCGCCCACCCCCAGCTTGCATCCCTGAGGCTCTCACAGGCGTCATCCCACGGGGCTGTGCGCTCTTGTCTGCCCGCAGAGCCCATCTCTCCACACCTGTTTCTGGGTTGGTGCTCATCCCAGACCTGGAAGCTGCCTGGATCTGCCTACCCTGCCTGACCGCGGCAGCATGGGTGCTGGGTGCTTACTTTTGCAGATTGTCAGGGGTGCACACTTCCTCGTCGTAGAGACCGTCCTTGTCCAATAGGGTACCTGGGGACAAGGGGGTGAGAGTGGTCACTGCGGGAAGGGCCCAGCCAGCCTCAAGGAGGGCTGCCTCCCTGGGGCAGGAGGGGTAGGCCAGGGCTTCTGTGGGCTGGGCAGCTGAGTGCCCCCCCTCCCCCCAGCAGTGGGGTCTTGGGGGCAGGTCTCTCCGGGAAGCCCGTGGGGTATCAGGCCTCGGCAGTGCCCCTCCCCTGCCCCAGTCCCCCCTCCCCTCCCGCCCCAGAGTCCGTGCCCAGCCCCGGCTCACCGATTGCCCACGGCTTCTCCTCCCCAGGCCCCAGGCGGCAGGGGTCCTTGTAACGTGTAAACAGGGGGTGCTGCTGCTCCAGCTTGTCGTCTGTGCAGGGAGGGAGGGAGTGCTGAGGGGCTCCGGGCGTCTGGCCTGTCCTGGAGGGCCACCTGCCCCTGGTTCCGGTCTGACCAGAGTCACCAGGTCCCTGTCCCTCAGGTAACTGCCTCTGGGTGGGGTCTGTGTCCCCAGACAGATGGATCTGTGGTTCATCTGTCACTGGGTTTCTGTGTCCTTGAAAATGCCCCCTCTAACACCCGTCAGAATTGTGCCTGGTGGGACTTACCTGGTGGTCCAGTGGTTAAGACTCCACGCTCCCAATGCAGGGGGCCTGGGTTCAATCCCGGATCAGGGAACTAGATCCTGCATGCCACAACTAAAAGCGCCTGCATGCCACAACTAAAAAAAAAATCCTGCACGTGGCAACAAAGATCCCACGTGCCGCAACTAAGACCCGGCACAGCCAAATAAATAAATGTTTAAAAAAAAAAAAAAATTGTGCCTGGTGCAAAGTAAGAGCTGAATACAGACTTGGTGAGTATCATTAGCTAACCCCATTAGTCTGGGTTTCAGAGGCTCCCAGCCTTCCCTGCCAGAGGTTCATCTGTGGGGCATCTCTTTGTCTCCAGCAAGGTGGCCTCTGAGCTATTTAGGGAGAGCAAGGGCTCTTATTCTAGGATTTCTCGGGGGCAGAGAAATCATAGTCTTGCTAAATGTCCCACCCCCATGCTCTGGAGGAGCAGGAAGTTATTTTAGCTGCCTAACCCCGGTCTTTCCAGCTGTGACTGGAGCCCACGCCTCCCCGAGTGGCTGACCCTAATGGTGAGGAGCACGCCTCACCAGAGGAGCAGTTGTCAAAGTTAAAATCTCCGCAGACGACGTCAAACGCCACCAGCTCCTCGGGGTTGGCTGCGCTGGACGAGGAGGTAGATTTTCGGAAATCAGCCAGCCAGTCCTGAAGCATGTTCAGCTGCTCACACCGGATGTCACTGTCCTCTGTGCAGCAGAACCACAGAGAGATGATGAAGCTGCTGCCAGGCCCCAGCCGGACCAGTCCCAACCCTCTGAGGGGACATTCCCCACCCGCTGAAGCTCGGGCGCCTGGACCCTACCTGGCAGGGCGTGCAGGTGTGTGCAGGAGATGTACCCGACAATTCTTTGGTCGTGAGGTGTATTTCCTACCTGCACCTGTAGGGGAGGAAGCGAGGTGTTGGTGATGAGGCCTATGAGTTATGAGTTACTGCTCTGAGCACAAGGGGACACTGGCGACTCCTGTCCCCAGCCAGGTCAAACCCTCAGAAGCCCAGCTCTGTCGACTCCTGGCTAGACTGGGGCCCCGGGAAGAACAGCACATGTCCTGCTTCTAGGAGCTTCTGCTCCAGTGTGGGAGGCAGATGCATGAAGAAGTACCAGCCTGTGGCATGGTGAGTGCCACCGACAATTCAGGCACGGTTTTACAGGAGGAGATGCAGAAATTGCTCCCCACACCCCTGCTGTCTCCTGGTGACCAGAAGGTCCACATGGATGACCCTCAAGTGCCAGCCCCTTGGTTCTTTGTCCACTCCTGCGTGGTGGCTCTTTCCTCCTCCCCTTGGTCACACCCTGGACCTGATCATGGCTTGGAGCCCATCCCTGTGAAGTCTGAAACAGGATCCCTTCTGGGATGTGGTGCAGCCACAAAGCCCACCACCCTCCTCCACTGTGAGAGGCCTTGGACCTTGCCTTCGGCTCTGTCTTCCCAGTCTCTGCCTCTCTGGCTTCATGAGCAGTCATTTTAGCTGCTTTTTGATTGTGGTTCCCTGTTAGTCCCCAGATCTGGGATGACAGCTGTGGCCGGTGTCACCATGGCACCTATGTCATAGCTGACCCCAGGCACCCCATGGCCTCCATCCTGAGCCCAGTCCTCCTTCCTCCACAGGGGCTTCTTCACGCTGTACCCTCCCCAACCTCGGTCCTTGCCTCCTGCTCACCTCCTTCACTGGAGACAGCGTCCCTGGCAGGTGGAGTGGGGCCGAGGGCTCCTCCCTGACTCCCTGCCCAATTGCAGGTGACCCTGGCAGACTGTTTCCATGGGTTGGCGTAATGAAAACGAGCATCTCAGTTGTACAGCACAGACAACTCGGCCCCCAGTGGTGAGCCTGGTGCAAGCCTGAGCCCTTGTTGGGCTGTGGTCGGGGAGGGGAGGGTTGGCCACCCAGCCTGCGGGTTCTCAGGCCCTCTGCTGGAGGCTGTGACAGGAGAGTCCCTCCTGGCATGCTCCCCAGACCGTCCTCGGGTGCCCTTCCCAGAGGCCTCTGGTTGGATCCACATCCTCTTCCTCTCTGGGCTTTCTCCCATCTGAGCCTCAGCTGTCTTCCCCATATTTCACTAATCTCTTTCAGACTGGGTTTCGTATGATGATGAGACCCTGGACCTCGGGAAGTCTCCAGGGAGGGTGACTGTAGAGGCCAGTTCTTGGCTGAGGTGCATGCAGCAGCAGCGCAGGTGCCCCTGGCCTCTGCTGAGCATAGCTCTGCCCATCCTCCAGCTAACAGTGGCCTGGACTCATCACGGGCCCTCCGCTCTGAGAGCCTCGGGTGGCTTCCATCCTTCTTTCTGCTGCTGAAGTCAGGTTGGTATTATTCTCCTCCATGAGGTCTTTCTCGTCATCAAACACCCTTTGCTTTCTACAGCTCTTCATCCCCTTTCCCAGCCTGGATAGATGCACATCTTTCCTTTTCCAGTGCCCAGGCAGATGAATGTCTGGTTACTTGATAATGGGCCTGGATTTGGGGCTGTTTATAAGCTCATATGTTCACCATTCACTTCTTGCCCATATTCCAGGCCCAGACCTTGGCCCAATGGTACCCCCAACCCTGGAATCCCTTGGAAATTACACACCATTGGTTCCCCCTGTTGCAAAAACACAACACAGCTTTAAAACCACAGTGCCCCCAGAGGCCACACGATGGTGCTGTCTGCATCCTCAGGCCGGGAGTCTGTTCCCTCCTCTATAATATTCACGCTGTGAGCACCATGCCTAGCGCTTCACAGATGCAGCCTTACTAGAGCCTCACAACAACTATGAGGATTATACTAAAATTACGCCATCAGTGGCCGGGGTCATGAGGCTCTGGTGGCGGAGGCCGGTTCAAATCTGATGCTCAAATCTGACGTTCTTGGCTCATGCCCAGTTCCTCCCCCTGCTCTACGCTGCTTTCTGAGCTCCTGGTGACTGAGCCACGCTTTTCAGCAGCTGCCCATTTGAGGCTTTTAGTGCATAAGCCCCTCACTCGCTCAGCACTTCATGTCACCTGCCTGTGCTGAATCCTGGGTGGGGACGGAGACAAGTGCAGGGAGGCACCCCTCGGCGCTGCTGCTGAGGAGAACCCGCCCGGAGGGAAGACACGCAGCACGAGGTATGTCAGCCCCCCGCCCGCTTCCTTCCATCAGTCCTGTGAGCTCACCAAGATCCACTTTATTATGTGCTGGGACTTACTGATTCCCGGCTTGAGTCCTCGGGAGCCTCAGAGGCTCGAGTTTCTCTTGCAAAAAACAAACAGTCACTCTGAGAGGTTGTGCCTTTAGTCCTGGTGGACAGACTGTCAATAGAGCAGGGCCCAGAATCAGGCTCTCTCCCTCCCGAGGCAGAAGCCAGTCCAGTCCCTCCCTCCTTTCTCCGGGCGTCTCGGTAGCAGGAAAGCACACTTTCCTCGAGGATGAGAAGCTCTGCAGAGTAAATGGGTAGGCAGGGCTGGACGGGGAGCCCCGGGTGAAGGGAGCAGCCAGGCTAGCACATTTCCAGCCCCTGGGCCCTTCCGGGGCTGGCCTGGCTCCTGAAACCTCGCTTATTTCACTCTTCCACGTAGAGAAAGAGGCACACTCGCCAACAGAGACGAGCTGGGTCTGCTGTGCCGGGCACAACGGCTCTGCTCTCGAGTTCTGTCTGACGGGAGAGGCGGGCAGCAAGACACCTGGGGCCAGGGCTGAGGAACCCCCGAGGGAAAGCTGGCTTGTGCTGGACGCCGCTGAGGAGAGCTCCACTGAGGTGGGGCAGCCAAGACAAGGGGGATCGGCACATGGAGGCCCCTCAGGGTGCGGCTGGAGCAGAGCCCAGGGAGGTTGAAGGGGCCCAGATGAAGGCTGACTTCTCCCTGAGGCAGCAGGAAGCTGGTAAAAGGAGTCAGACTTGGGACATGAGGAGGACGGGTTAGAAGTGGGAGGACAGCCCAAAACATCTGGGTGGATGCAGAGGAATGGTGGCCTGGGCAGTGATCTTGCAGCTGGAGATACGGGGTGGACCCAGAGGTATCTGGAAAGTGAAAGTGGGAGCCGGGGTGGATTGACTGGGCTCAGGGCAAGAGAGTACTCAGCAAGTGCGGAAATGGAGGCTGTGGAGCCACTTCCCCGGGCAGGTGCCTGGGGCCGGCTGGCCATGGTAACAGCTTGGAAATGAAGAGGGCTGGCCAAGTGGGGTCACCTGCTTTGGGGGCTGCCAACCCCCAGCTCAGGCTGAGAGCTGGACAGAATGCAGCAGGCCTGGTGCTGCCAGATCTGCCAAGGTGGGGAGAGAAGTTGCAAACTGAGTTTCATGTGAAATTGCTTGATTCTTAAATGTTGGCCAACACAAGAAATTTTTTAATGGTGTGGACCAAATTAAACATATCTGAAGACTAGTTTTAGATCCAGGAGGTAGAGGGCTCTTCAGCATTTAGAGGATGGGCAGGCGACAAGGATCCTGGAAGGAACGGCCAGAGAGGTAGGGGGTGGGAGGGAAGCCCACGTCGGAGGGGCTGTCCCAAGGAGACTTGTGACCCTGGTGGGCATGATAGTTGGGGTGCCAGGCTGAGGAAAGAGAGGAGGAGGGGGCGTGTGGGCTGGGGGAAGGCTTGAAGGGGCCCTGGCCTTTGAGCCGTCTGTAGTAGGGCAGGCGGGAGGGAGAGGGTGTGTTCCCTCCCACCCACAAACTGACATGTCCCCTCCTTCCCCAGAAGGTCACTCTGGCTGCTGAGACAGAACACTGACAAACCATATGCCAAAATGGGGAGGTTGGTCTCCTGTAAGAGGAGTGCCTTCAATTTCAGCGTCTCAGGAGAGCCAGGGACCACAGATATGCGCCGGCTGAGCCACACAAGAGGCCTGAGCGATGGGAGGGGAGTTGTGGGCGTTGGGGTGTGGCCCTGGCTCCCGCAGGCTCCGTGTGGACCATCCACCTGGGCCCTCGCTCCTGGCAGGAGCTTGACTGACAGGTGGCACTTCCCTGGACAGGCCGAGCACGGTCAGAGCTGAGGCCTGGGCATGAGCGCCTCACCACACTGGGCCTCCACAGTAGCTGCACCAGCCCCCTCCGTTCACGGAACTCCTTCTAGGAGAACTGAGAAGTCTTGAGGGGAATACAGAGAAGATCCGCACCCGAAGCAGCTGCTGCCTCTGGGGGCAGAAAGCCCTGTTCTGTAGCAGCTGGCCAAACGGTGCTTCGGAAAACTCTGGAAGCACCAAGAGCAGCTTTTGGATGGGGAGCAGGAAGTCAACATGCTGAGCGTGTCAGGCTCAGAAGAAGATAAATGCGTAATGACCAAATTACCGTGGTCTAAAAACTCCCCCAATTGCACCCAAATTAGCAGAAATAATTATGATTCACTTTAATTAGTGACTGTGGAAGTGAAGCCTCGGGCTGGTGGGCAGAGAGCCTGGTGTGGCAGCTGCGTGACAGCCAGGAGGGAGAGGGCGTCCTGGCCAGTGAGGCTGGTGGCCTGAGGGAGCAGGTGTGGTAACGGCAGGGCCTGAGAGGCCTGCCTGCAAGCCTACAGCCATTTGTCTGCAATGATTCAGAGAAGGGGCTCCCTGCCTCCACCGCCTACCACCTTCACCACCGGCACCATGAGAACCTCCCAGGCCTCGCTGCTCCTGTGCCGCTCCCCACCTTGTGAGTAGGCTCTACGTTGCCCCCGCTTTACAGATGGGGAAATGGTGGCTCAGAGATCTGAGGAACTTGCCTGAGATCACCCAGCCTGGAGCCTCGGCTCCTGTCCCTGCATTCTTATTTCCCTTGTCCCTGAGCTGGGGGCCCCCCGGTTCCGCTCCATGAAAGGCCTTGTCTGCCCCCTGCCCTCCAAGAGAGCGAGGATCCCGGCTACAGCCTGCCTCCCGCCGTGGCTCTGGGACCTGCTGGTTGAGGCCTCCTACCTTGAGATACAGAGCTCCCTTCGAGGCCAGGCTGTCGGAGGACCGCCCGTTGGGGTAACAGTGATAGGCCACGTCCATGATGGGGTAGCGGCTGGCAAAGAAGAGGCCGCTGTTGAGACACTTGAAGCTGCAGCAGCCGTGGCAGCCATAGACCCCGACGTCATAGAGGATGTACTCAAAGTAGCCGTGCAGCTGGTCTTTCAACTTGGCGGCCGCCCGCTTGTCAAACACCTCCTGCAGGCACAGGAAGTCCAGGTTGGCGGGAAAGAAGGCTGAGACCTCGTGGTCAAAAGCCTCGTCCGGGTGGCGCCTCCTGCGCACGGCTGCCTTCTTTGCCACCGAGGCCTTGTACGGGAGCTTGCTGTTGGCGCCTGGCTCCCCACCGCCGCCGTCGGCCCCGGCCCGCGCCTTCACCAGGGACTCCCTGGAGGCCGAGGGGCTGCCCAGGCTCCCCGAGTCCCCATCCCGCTGACTCTGGTTAGGCGTCTGGCCCCGTGGGCCCCCACCAGCCCCGTTCCTGGCCTGGCCCCCAGCGGGGGGGTCGACGGCTTCGGGGGGCCGGCCCCCCTCGTCGCCACCGATGCGCACGATGCAGGCGTCCTCAAGGCTGCCGCCGTCAGCTGGGTCCCCGGAGGCCAGGCCGTTGGCAGCCTCATCGCTAGGGTGACGCCCACCATCACCCTTGTACTCCACAGAGGCCGTCCTCTTAATGCTCCCAGGGACGGCCCGGGCCACGCCATCACTGCCCTGCGGTGACACCAGGCTGCTGAAGCTGGCCGCGCTGATGGAGGTGTTGGTGGGTGAGTCGATGTAGATTTTGATCTGGGGCCTACTGGCCCCGTTGCGGATTCTCTGGCCGATTTCTTTGGCCCGGGCTTGGGTGTTGAAAACGTTGTTGAGCCTGGCCAGCGAGTCCGGGAGGAGGCAGAGGTTGGCAGTGGCGAAGCAGAAGCTTTTGCCAGGACCCGTACCCTTCCATTCACTGAGCAGGGCCGCCCCGCCGGCTGGGCCCTTGTCCTCCAGCCGGGAGTAGACGTAGGGCCGGCGGGCCGACTGCAGGGTGGACCAGAGGAGGAACCCAAGGAGCGCAAAGGGCAGCGAGGCGACCAGGAGGGCCAGGTAGACGGGCGTGAAGAGCACTGTGCAGAGCAGCTGGAGGTAGCACGGGTCATCCGCCCGCTGGCGCTTCTCGTAGGTGGTGGGTATGAAGGAGGCCAGGAGCCGGTCCACCAGCCAGTAGCATGGGAAGATGAGGGCCCAGGACACGGCGTGCAGGGCAGACAGACAGCTGTTGGGAAAGGGGGTCGTGTACAAAACCATTGCAGCTCACTGGGCGCCGCGGCCGGCCCTACTACATGATGTCCCTGGCGGTGCAGGCACTTTCCTGGGCGGGGCGGGCGAGTGGGGGTCGGCTAGAGGAGGGTCACCTGCTGGTGAGACACGACTGTGGGTGGTCAGCGGCGCATGTCGGCCAATCAGTCATGGTTCCCCTCAGTGGACCATGCTGGGCCACCAAAGGCTGCTGGAGAACCTGCAAGACAGAAGGTGAGGGGGCTTTTATTCATCTTTAGGGGGGCAGGTCGGATGCTGGGGCCATTGCCCTGCTCACCCCGTTCCTGCCTCCTCTGACATGAGCAGGACTGTTCTGAGGACCAGGCCGGAGCCGGCAGGCTCACGTGGGGCGTTTGGGACCAGGAGCGGGCCTGGCACGCTGCATTTGACCGTGTGTTAGGCTCTCTTCGAGGAAACTGCCTGGTGACCTGACTGCCTCTAGCTGACTTTTTTTTTTTTGGCTGCACTGTGTGGCTTGCGGGATCTTAGTTCCCCGACCGGGGATCGAGCCTGGGCCCCTGGCATTGGAAGCTCAGTGTCCTAACCACTGGACCACCAGAGAATTCCCTAGCTGACCATTTTGACCTCGTAAGCTAATTGCTTGGAAACTGGCCCAGGATTTGAGGAGCACAGTTGGTGGGCATGCAGGACATGGGGTGTCCTAGAGGATGCCTGGGCCTGACACTGGCCTGGAGCAGCCTGAAGCCCGTCAGGAGCCAGCGGTGTGTTCAGAACAGGCGAGGGGTGAGCCTGAGTCAGAGGAGCCGCAGACACAGCCGCCTGTCACTGAGTGCCGAAAAGGGGCCAGAGGGTCCTGGGGCAGAGGGCGGTGTGGCTGGCGGGGCCCCGGAGGGGAGAGTCCCTCCACAACCAGGCTCTTACTGTGCCCCAGCCTGCAGCATCAGACCATCTCTGCCGTCCCGCTCCTGCTGAGCCCCAGCAGAAATATCCGCCTGACGAGGACCCAGGCACTGTGTGGGCCTTCCCAAGTTCTAGAATGATCAGAGTTACCCAGTTACAGGGGACCCTGATGGTCCCTGTGACCTTTGAAGAAGCTCCCTGGAGCTTTGAGGGTCTGGCCCAAGCTTCTCCCCTAAGCCCCCCGCCACACAGCCCCAGGGCCCAGCTGAGGCTCACAGCTGCCAGAATGAGTCCACCCCGGGTCCCCACCCCAGCCCGTGCAGGAGCTGCCGTGGGTCTCAGAGCAGGCCCAGGGCCCCGCCCAGGAGAGGTCGCAGGTGCATTCATTGTACTGAACGTAGAATCAATAAAGACAAGGGTCTGGACTATTTACCCAGCCTCCAGGGACCAAGGGCGATCATTCTGTGGTGCAGCTGGTATAAACATAACGCAGAGTTTTTACGAGTTGATGTGTCACGGGCCCAGCCCTGCTTCTGCCATGGCCCCTTGGGGGTCTGCATCCACAGGGCCATCTGTCCCGGCCCCACAACCTCTCTTCCTCCTGCCTTCCTGGTCACCTCAGCCGGGACCTGGGTGTCATCTGGACTCTGCCTTCCCTCAGTCCCCACATCCCATCAGTCCCTCCTGCCCACCCAAGCCCCCGTGGAGCCCCTATGCTGGTCCAGGACTGCATCACATGTCACCCACTTTCCCGGCCTCTTCCCCATCAGGCCGTCCTCCACACGATGGCTGGAGAGACTCTGTCTAATCTGATCACATCACAGATGCCTCAGCCCCACTGAGGCCTTGCTCAGCACTTATTGGGCGTTGCATCTCCCCAGCCAGGCCCACCCATGTCTGCAGCCCCAGCCCGCTTTGTGTTCACCTCCCAGTCTCTGGATGTGGTTTCCTGTCCACGCCTTGCTATTTTCTCTGCCCCTCGTCCAGCTCACCCTTCTTCTTCTAAGACTCAGCTTAGAAATCACCTCCTCAGACAGGCCCTTTTGTCCCCCTTGCCAGGTGGCTTAGGTACCTTCTCTGGGGGCTCCCGTCCCCCTTGGGCATGGCCTGATCTCTGCAATTCTAGATCATAAACGCTCATGGGGTGAGGCTACCTCCCTGCAGAACTGGGGGCTTCTTGGAAGGAGGAGCTGCACTGAGGGCGCCGGGGTTCCCCGGGCTGCACTAGCAGCGGAATCTCAGGAAATGGGTGAGTAAACGTTGGTCGATCTGCCTCACGGTGTAAGGAGGGGGAGTTTCAGTCACCCAGTCGCACTCCTGCGGCCACCATCTGATGTCGGGGTGTGGTGCTCAACCTGGAACAGAGCTTAATGTCGGAAGATGAACTTAAGCCGGTGGCTGTGTCTGGTTCTGGAGAATGTGTTTCACAAAGATTTTACTTTCTTCAGAGGAAATCACTTTGAAGCAAACACTGGAAGGTTACGTTTCGAAGCAGGTGTGTCTACTCAGACCACAGCCATCTGACCAGGAGCCCCTCACTCAGGTGTGAGCAACGAGGCTCACTGGTGGTGAGGCCGGAGAGCCAGCCCCAGTATCCTCCCCGCCACATGCTGTCCTGGAGCCTCAGACTCAGCCAGTGGCCTTCACCACCTCCCCCACACCCAGCCCGAATCCTGGCCTCTGAGGGCCAGACCCCGGGTCGGGTATGTCCTAACCCTGATGGCCTTGGTCCTGTGATTGGCTTTTTCAAGGGCCCTGTGAACTCAGGCCGGGCTGGTGGGCTGGGGCCCCAAGACCAATTTCATACTGACAGTGGCTGAAATTGGAGGACTTGCTGCAAGTGTGCTGACCCTCTGTGCCATGATCTCCTCTAACCCCACAGCAGAGCTGTGTCACCTCTGTGGCTCAGGGCTCGCAGCTCAGGCTTGGAGGGGCTGGTGGCTACCCAAGGAGGCCACACCTGCCGTCTGACATACTCAGTTGTTCTTTCTTTAAATCCCAGCAGTTTCATTTGAGTTTAACCTGGAGTTGGGGTGACAGCCCCCTCGCACTCCCACGTAGCCTGATGGGTTTGCCTTCCCCCTCCCACGGCACACCGAGCGTACACCTACAGGAGCCCGCTGGCTTCAGGCTGGCTGCAGCAAGAGCTGCAAGAGAGCACACAGCCGCCTGAACCATCTGGGCCCCCAGGAAGAGCCTGCAGTCCTGTCCCTGCAGGGTGGGGTGTCTGGAGCTTCCCCAGCTGCCAGGAGCATCCGTGCTTGGTACCAAGGTGCTCGGGGTTGGGGTCCAGGCCAGACACCTGGGGAGCCCTGGATGTCGCCCCAGTGTCACAGAACAGACCCCCTCCCACATCTCCCTCCCCTCTTTCCTCTTCTCTGTAGCCTGAGGTCATCAGCCCAGCCCAGCCAACACCATCTTCCCCCGAGCACCTGCCCCACCCGGCACCATTCCCCTGTGCTCAGTCGCAGGCCACAGGCCCCAGACCCACAGTCTGCACCGCGGTCTGGAGGAGCTTCCGAAACAATCTGATTAGACTCTTTCTCCCTTTGGTGGTCTCATCGTCTCGGGGGACAAAGTCCAGTCTCCCAATCTCTGTCTAGGGTCCTCTGTGCTCCTGCCCTCACTGGCCTCTTTCCCCGCCCAGCCTCCACCTGGGCTCCTCCACCACCTCTGATGCCCACTGCTGTCTAACCTCCAGGCCCCTGCCCCTGCCGGGCTCTCTGCCTGACACTCCTTTCCTGCCTTGTCTCTTGTCAGCTCCTCCTTACTCTTCAGGGCCCAGCTGATATGCCGCCTCCTGCGGGGTGGGATGGAGGGCAGGAGGGGTCTTCTTTGACCCACCCAGGGCTGCCTGTGACCCCCAAACCCTCTCCACGCTGTGCTGTCATCCTGGCAGGAACTGGAGTGGTTTAACATCTGGATCCCACAAACGGAACTCCGTCAGGACTGTCTGGCTGAGCTCAGGGCGTGCCTGAGGAAGGGATGGGCCCTGCTGTGTCCAGGCTGAGAGGCTGGGAAGGTGGAGCGGGTGGGGCTGTCTGCCCCACAAGGAGCACTGTCACACTGTGTTAGGAGTCAGGCGTGGCCGGGCCCTGGCTGTGATGACAGCTCTGGAGGAAGGATTTGGGAGGAGAGGAGAGGGTCTGTTCTATTCACGCCTTGCTGCCCTCCAAGCAGAACTGGCCTGTGTTCCGTGGGGTGGCCATAGCTCCGTCATGGGTCAGAGGTAAATGCAGCCTCGCTCCATAAAAGGCTTCCTGAGATAAATTCTTAAACCTTCGGTTCTGTGTGGCTTATCCCCAACTGGCTGATCAGGGTTGGGATCTGCTGGGACAGGGCTATTGGGTGGTGGTGAGTGTCCCTCTTCAGCTCCCCTGGGTCCTCCTCAGTTCTGCTGTGGCCCCAGAAACCCTTTTCGGCAAGTTCCCTCCCCAGCCCTGCCTGCAGTGGTAGGTGTGACTTTTCTGCCTCCCCTGGGCTGGTCATAGGAATGTTTTTTGTCCCCATTCAGGCATCGATGGATTTGAGGGGGCTGGCAGCCCAGAGGGCCGATGGGCAGCAGTGGCTACCACAGCGGTTCTCCAAGATGTGGTAGATCCGAGCACCTCGGTCCTTCCTGCCTGCCATCCTGGCCCTTCACGACTCTCCTAGGTCCCCTGTCCAGAACCCCTCCACCTGCCTCTCCTTCCACGGTGCCCTGGACATAAGGAGCCTCAGGTGCTGCCCACCTGCCCTGCTGCCACGTGCAGTCCCTGCATCCACGCACAGAAGCTGCTGATGCAATTGACACAAAAGGGATTGCCACCAATGGAGCTGGTTTCTAAAGCTCTGTGGTTAATTATTTTGTCTCAGTGAAATGAAAGGAGGGTAAACAAACAACAACACATTAATTAGTCTGATCTACACTTTCTCCATGAAAGAGGAGAGCAAAGTTAAACATTGGAGGCTGGCAGCTTCTCAGAGAACCCGAGAGTCCTCAGAGGGCTGGCAGGGCAGGATGTGGTGCACAGGCGCCCAGCCTGCGCCCCAAGTCGCGGCCCTTTCTCTCGCCTGGCCCGGCCCGGGTTCTGTCTCCCAGGGAGGAACACCCGCCTCTCCTCCCCGCCGCAGTTCTCTGCTTCCGTGTCCTGGGGCTGGCACCTTTGCCAAGCAAAGTGCACCATGGGCATTTCTGGTGGGGCTGACAGGTCCCTCAAAAGCCCTGTGTGCTGAGCTGTTGCCAGTCAACCCTGCAGGCAGGATTGCTCTTTCAGGTTCCTATTTTAAAGCCGACCATCACCCTCGGGCTTATCCCTATTGTGAATCCTGGTGTGTGGCTTCTAGGGTTGCTTGGGATGACCTCTGCCCCAATACCATGGTTTCCAGAACTGGCCTGGAGTCCCAGACACCCTCAGGTCCTGGGCTCAGGAGTGGGGGTCTACACAGTGCCCAAGAGAGGGCTCCCAGGACTCAAACGCTCTGTTCTAGAAGCGGAGACCACAGACTCACTCCCTCACCCCCGGCTGCGTTGCTCAATGCTCAGCGTGGGCTCAAAGGTCAGGCTGACCTGAGTGAAATCCTGGCACTGGAGTCAGGCTCACTGAACCTCTGTCGCATAACGGGAGTAACAATACCTTCCTTCCAGGACTATCACGAGGATTAAAGGGGGCCAGGCCGCTAACATGGCTGGCCCTGTTTCCTTCCCTACCTCCCCCGCTCCTTGCAGGACCTCCCTGACCACCCCTCCCCTGAGGCTGGCCCCTGTTTGTTCTCCCCGACCTGTAAACTCAGTGGAGTTTGCAGACAGGACCAGCTGGTTCTGTGTGCTGTTCTGGGGGCAGCTTGAGCCTGCCTACTGTATTTCTAGGCCCCGGACTGACCTGCAGAGCCCTCAGATCCTCAGAGATGCCTCCACACTCTTTAGGTCGGAGCCACTGGCCTTCACTAACGTGTTCCTCCCCCTGCGGCGAGGACTGGACTGGGTCTGATTGCGACAAGGAGACCGGGCTGTGGAGCCAGGATGGACAGAGGAGCAGAGAGCTCCACAGTTTGCAGATGGGAGAGGAAGAGGCGGCTGGTCAGGTCCTGGACAGCACCTGGGAGGTCACAGGCCCAGCCACTCCCAGACAGGCAACGCCTGGGCTATTGAGAGCAAGCAGCTCACACCGCACTTGCTTCTGCAGGTTATTGATGATCTGTGGTGACCCGTCAACACGGAGACCCCCGGTTGCTAACCTGTGACCTGCGGCCACCACAGCATGAGAAGTGGGGACTCGGACTGATCAAAGTCACTGTCCTCAGAGCTCCGGGGCTGGCTAATCTGCTGTCCGCTGGTGGGGGGGGGGGGGCATCCTCAGGAATAGGGCCTGGCCAGGCCTGGTCCTGTTTGAGTGAAGATGGCGGGGTAGAGAGATGGGTCCCCAACAGCCCTTGTGGGCGAGCTGCAGTGGACAAGATCTCTGCTACTGGATGCCAAATAACACTGGCGCTGAGACGCCATCCCACTTCCATCTCCCTGGGAAGTGGACCTGGCATGTGTGCTGGTCCCCAAGATGAGCTGCACAGAGGCCCAAAGGGTCCTAGGGGTGCTGACTTTGAATTTAAATTTCTCCTGCAGCATGAAAGTGAGTAAGCCAGACCAGTTCTACTGGCGAAGGCAAGCCCTGGCTCCTCTGAGGAAGCCCACACCATCTTTTGGGATCTCTAAGCCTTACTTTGGGAACTTCTGGGAATCTGGGTCAGGTGTTGCCCCATGTTGGGCTAGGGTGGGCCCTGGCCCTCCCTCACACCACTTCCATCTGGTCCTCATGCCTGCTGAGCACTCTCATCCCGGCAGCAGGGCTGGGAGTCCTGGAGCAGAGGGACCTCCTCTCATCGTCTTCGTTTCCAAAGGCTCACGTCTAGCAGGAGCTGGGCCAAGCCCCAGGTTTCCGCAGGAAAGGCGGAGAGGATTGTTCCAATCCAGTGACCAGAATGTGCTCGCATCGCCGGCAGCACTGAGATCAGGGCCGGCCCATTTCTGCCTGGATGCCTGCTGGGGAGGGGTTGGCATGGCAACATGAGCTCTGAGCTGCTGAAACTTGGAGTCAACTCGTAGCTGGGAGGACAGAAAGAACGACAGAAGAGGATGCTTTCCCGTGCGACGCAGGTTAGACAAATCCAGGCTAATCCCTGAAAGCCACATCCCAGAAGCCGAACCGGGGTCCAGGGTCTGGTGTGAACACATGTGCTGTAGCAACGACTCCCACCAACACAGCTGTACCAGGTAAATGTCTATTCACCCTTCCATGTCCAAAGCACCTGCCTCCCCTTCCTTGAAGCCCTCCCCAGCCTCCCTACCCCTCCCACCTCTCCCTCCCTTGCATATCCCCAACTGTCCCTCTAATCGGGTACCTGCTGGTTTGCACATCAGGCCCCCCACCAGCCTGAGAGCTCCCAGTGGAGTCTCAAGCACCAACACAGGCCCGAATCCTAGCCTGCTCCAGCGCTATGGATGTGGCAGACCTACTTTGCTGCCCCACACCAATGCAAGGGGAGGGCCGTGAGCCACACCAGGCCAGTCGGCACCCCAGCAGCCTCTTGACCCCACTGAATGGTCACACGACCCTAGCTCTTCCTGGACCCCTCAGGAAAGAGGCCTGCATTTTCTCTGAGATGGAAGTACTGAGAGCCTAAAGCTTCTGGAGCCTTCCTGGAGAGTGAATCCAATTCAGAGGAAAACAGACCTTAGGGCTGGAAGGAGAGAGGCCAAGTCCTGATGACATCTTTGAGCTCCAAGTTCCCTGTGCCTGAGGCCAACGCAAGCCCCAGAGTTTCTAACTAACGAGTTGGCAAAATACCTTTTTCTTTGCTCTAGACACTTTGATCTGGGTTTCTGTCATTTGCCCCCAAAAGGATCCTGACTAATATATACCTGCTACTTGATTTTTCCAAAACTTAATTCTTATCAGTTCCCTTCCTGTGCAAACCTCCTTTGGTACCCCCTGGCTTGCCTACTGGGCAAAGGGGGTCTCCCTCCTGAGTGCTCGAAGGCCTGGTGAGACCTGGTGCCTGTGGTTTGTGCCCCATGAGCATCCCTTAGGAGACAGCAGTGCAGACATTATAAGCACAAACTCTGGTGTCAGAAGTGCAGGTTCAGGTCCTGCTTCTGATATTGGACAAGGTGCTTAACTGACTCTCTGAGCTATAGTTTCCTCATCTGTTAAGCACACATAGTAACAATATCTCAGGGTAGTTAGAGATGATGGATGGGCAGCACTTAGCATGGTGCCTGACACATCTCTAATACAGTCAGCCCTCTGAATCCGCGGTTCCTCACTCCTCCGTATCCATGGATGCGGATCCCGCAGATACGGAGGGCTGACTCTGAGGGACTTGAGCATCTCTGGATTTTGGTATCTGTGGGAGGTCCTGGAACCAATCCCCTGTGGATACTGAAGGGCGACTGTAATATTATTTTATTACTACTACTACTACTGTTAATTTCTTTGTTGCAAAGGCCCTCAAGATACAGCTGGAGCCTTTGAAGTTTCCTCCTCGTGTGCTTGGTTGCTTGACAAAAAGCGTGCCCTGCTATCCCAAATGAGGGGCAAGGATGGTGCAGGGGATGCCGGGCCTCCATCTCCGGACAGGACTGTCTATTGTGGGCTGCTTGTGCAAGCCCAAGTCACAGGCCTCTGCAGAAGCCAGATGCAGGCAGTGGGGCCATAAAATTTTCAAAACGAAATTTTCCATGGGAGCTATTAATGCGTCATGTGGTTTCTGAGAATAGGAACAGGCTGCAAGCAGCTCTGTGGCACTCCTTCAATCAGTCAGCCTCGGCATTTCCATGTCAGAACTCAGAAAGCCCAGATAAAGCCAATTCCTGCGTGACCGGAAAGAAAATCTTAAGCCAGGTTGAAGTTATATGTGCTGGGGTGCCCCAACCAACCTAGTGTTTAGAGTTGCAGGACCTTTGGGTTCAGGACCTTGTGTAGCAGGGATGTGGGCCAGTTGCCTGGGAGTATGGGCTCCATAATGGGGTGGGGCTGAGTTCGAAGATCTGGCCACCCTACCCTCTATGGTCTGCTATTCCAGAATCATCTGTTGGTGACTGAAATGGGGACTGTTAAGGAGAAGGCTGGATGGTGGCTGATACCTAAATCCACACCTGAGCCATCCTGAGCGGCATCTTCTCTCATTCCTATGTACCCTTGTATTAGTTTCAGGAACCTGCCTGCAGCCAGATCTGTCTGCCTAGAGTCTGCTGAGGGCTGAAGCCCATAGGGCGCCTGCCAGTCCTTTGCCTTCACGGCGGCTGAACCCACGGTGGGGAGGTGCTGGGGGGTGAGGGCTTCCTACATGATGAATATCAGGTCTGAGATCGCCCTTTTCACAGGGTCTGCTCCACTTGGCATTGACAGGGCAGCTCCAGGGCAGGACTGGAGCAGGCAGTTGTTGACTACTGGAGAGGTCACGTGCCAACAGCTGAGCATCTAGACGGGCCTGGGCCTCCTACTTCAAGAGCTCTGGGCCTGCCCAAGTGCTGAGGTTTGTGCCTGAGCCTCGCCTTGCAAGTGGCCAGAAGCCGGGCATCCTGGAACTCCCTAGCAGGTCACATCACCTGCCTCAGGTGGGCCCTGTGTTGTCTGCTGTGTGACCAGCTGAGTGCCAGCCCCCAACAAGTTCCCTGCTGGCCAGCGCCACTCAGGAGAGTCCTTTCTCAGGGACGGACACTAGGAGGAATCTCGCTTCTCTCAGGCTCCGCTGTTGAGGCTTTTGTCCCAGCAAAGTCCCTGCTTCCCTGACATGAGAGCTGATGTTAATGGTCCTTGAGCCGAACAAGGCTTGGAACATACTTCACTTAAGAAGAAATGACAACATACTTTCTGTGGGAGTAGAACTTTAAATACAAGTCCACACAAATGGCAGGATTTATGCAGACTCAGTGTTCAGCTGCGTTTCAAGTACAGCCTTTCCTCCTGGAATGGATTGGCTGGCAGAGCAGTGTGTAGGCATTTCAAGGCACCAGAGAACACAGATGAAGACAACAAACCTCCCTAAAACGGAATACACTTGCTAAAATTCTTCTGAAAGGAATCATTTCACATTCAGCCTCAAGTTTTCTATGCAAAGAACATTTAACAAACTGAGTCCTAGAGGAGAATTTATGCAAAGATTAAAAAGCAAATCAGTGCGAATGAGTAAATAAAATCAGACATCAGCATCTCACCAACCTTCCCCGTAGCTCTGGGCAGCTGGGCCCGAGGGCTGCATTTCTGAACCGAGACTGGATCTCACTCACCACTGAGGCCTGAGGTCCTTGTCCTGGGCCCTTTCAGAGATCTTGGACACCAGGCCACTGCTATCCTCAGGTCCTGCCTCTGCACACGGTACCACAGGAGCCCTTGGCTCTGAGAGAACCAGCCAGAAGACCTCCTGAGAGAGGATGGCCCAGCTCAGGCCGAACCATGGACTGCTTGCTTGGGGAGGCCTCCGACCTGCCTGCAGGGCTGTCCTGGGCCTGCTCCAGAAGGTATAACTGGGAGGGGATTGGGGGCTGCTGTCTGCTACCCTGGGGAGTGGGACTTAGAGCTACATTTGCATAAGAATGTGAATTAGTCATTTGTCCACAGCAAAGACCAGTGGGGAAGACGTCATGGGGATCTATAGCCCCCCAAGTTCCCTCTAATTGCTGCCACCAAACCTGCTTCCAAGGGTCTTCTGAGGCTCTGGGTTCCAGTTAACCCCTGCCTCTCTGGTAGTGGTGCCCTGTCTATACCTACTCTTAGCTGTTGAATCCTACAGTTCTGAAAAGGGAGACAAGAACTCTTGGATGGAGACCACATGTCCCCAGATTGCTGGTGTAGACATGCTAGTGTAGACTGTGACGCGTCTCCATTCAGGAGTGACTAACTTAAAAAGATAAGCATGCTTTGCCTTTGTGAAGATCCGGGTTAGACTTTTCTTCCCTTTTTGCCCACATCTGCCTGCAAGCCTAGGACAGGCCTCTTACCTCACTTCCTCTGGCCCCTAGAGCAGTGTGGGCCTACTTTCTAGGCATGAGGCAAGATTGCACCTCCTGGTCCCCTTGCAGTTGGGTGGTATCGTGTGACTAGCTCTGACCCACAAGCTGTGAGTGAAAGTGATGTGTGTCACTGCTGGGCCAGAGTACTTCACAGCAGGTATATGCGGTTGGTCCCAGGGGCCAAGCAGGGCCTGCAGGGGATGGGAGGAGGGAGCTTTGAGATGAAGCCAACAGCTTGGGGTGTCAGAGCCCAGAGGCCAGGCGCGGTCAGACGCTGCCAGGTCGTGCTGGCTGACTGGTGCCTGCCAGGGCTGGTGAGGGGCAGAGGCAGAGGCAGGGGCAGGGCAGCAGCTGTCAAGCTGGGAGGCTGGGGGTGCTCGGCATCCATTCCCTATGAGTCAGATGCTGCTTGGGGTATTTCACAGCAAGGGCCCAAGAATTTCTGGGGCAGAGCCTTGCTTTCTAGGGGTGTATATTAGAGTGTGGGGGTGTCCTCCTAGAGGGTATGGAGACAGGAAAGTGGTGGGTGGTGGGTGGTGGGTGAAGCAAGCAGTGAGCAAGGGAGGGAGGTAAGATGGGGTGGCAGAGAGAGCTGAGAGTAGGCACGAGGAAGGCAGTGTCACTCAGGAGTCCTGCCTGCCAGCCTGTGCCCTTGATGGCCACAGTGACCGCCAGATCCCAGATTACAGGTCAGGAGGAGACACCGGGGGAGGAGCAGCTGTGGAAAATGGGCTTGAGAAGAGGCTCCAGTGCATGCACTTACAGTTCACCCCTAGTTGGTTCTGTTTAACTTAAGTGCTTAGAATGTCCAGTTAGCATCCCACCCATACCACGCAGACCTCAGAGTAGTGAGAGCCTGGCGTGTGCTGGCTGCACTCTGGAAGGACTGAGTGACCCCCTGGCTGTGACCCTCTGGCTGGCTGTGGGTCTGGGCAGCCACCCAGCTTGATGCTACGTGCACCACCCCCCACTGCTCGACAGAAGGTGCACAGGGTATCTCACCGGGCTTTCTGGTAGAGATTTGGAAAGAACATTTTCAGAACAGAGGTCAGCACCAATGTGAAAACAGTCTATGCAGTTTCAACCAGATTTGCTTTAAGAAACAGGTCCAACAGGAGGCCTAAGCGGCTTGATCCTCATCTCTCCCTCAGCTCTCTTCCCCCTGGTCCTGGGCCACCATCCTTCTTGTTCCCTTTCCTGCCCCTGGGACTGCTCTTTCTCCGAGCCCTTTGTTGTCCCCTCCTCCCTGGCCCACCCCTTAGGAGCTGGACCTTCCCCTGCCTCCTCTCTCTTCTCTTGGTTGATCTCTCATGGGTCACCTGTTCCCAGGTGATAGCCAGCCCAGGTGTCTCTCCTGACCTCTGACCCCATGAATTTAATTGACATCTCTCTGTCTTCCCCTAAAAGTTTATCATTTGTCTTCCCCTACTTACCCAACACCAGCTCTGTCTCCTGAGCGGTCCTAGGCCCCTGGACCTCCTCCATACCCCCCTCCTCTTACCAGCCCACGGTTCTGCCTCCCTAACCCCTTGCATCCATTCCCACGGCTACGCCCAGTTCAGGCCTCACCCTCTCCCACCTAGACGCTGTAACAGCCATCACCTGGTCCCCCTGCAGCTGGGCTCCCTCCTCTGATCCACATGGCAGCTGGTGGCATCTTTCTAAACTACACATTGGACCACATTGCTCCCCTGCTAAACTCTTCAGTGGCCCTCGCTGACCCCAGGAAGATGCACCTGGCAGGGAAGGACAGGAAAGGGGGGGCGAGGCCCAGCAGCCTGATTGCTCTGCGTCCCCGCCTACTTCTGAAGTCCTGGGGACCCTGAACTGCGCAATTTCCCCCGAAGCCCTTCTAGCCCTCCATGCCTTTGCTGAGGCGGTTTCCTTGCAGCCATCATCTGTGCGAAGGGATGAGGCCTCAGCAGAGGCGCTCAGGGTTTGGAAGTCACAGTGATGGTCTCTTCACCAAACCCCAGCCAGTCCCCTCCTCTGTGGCCCCAGGGATAACTAGAGACCTTTGGCCCGGCTCAACTGAGCCATTTCTCTCTTGACATTGGTAGTTTCCATGCATTTATTGCATGTTTGCAGTCTGCACACCAGAAAGGTAACCAGCCTCCCATACTTTCAGATCTACCACACTAGACACAGAACTGAGAGAGAGAAGGCTTGAGCAATGTTGGCAAATTCCATACCTCAAAACAAAGGGAGGGAGGGCCTAATGTGTGTGGCCCTATAGGGTGTCTGCAGGACCAGGGACCCTGCCCACATAGTGACACCAGCAGCTTTGGAGCTCATCCACCCACTTTGACCTCCACTCCTGGGGAACTCAAGTTCTTTCTTCCCCTTGCAGGCACTCAGTATTTTATCCCATCACCTGTATGTTGGGCACAGAGTAGGCAGGTAATAGGAACCCCTGATGACTGATTGACAAGCAACAGCCCTGCCCCCTGCAGACCTGGAGTCCAGCCAGGATGGCTTCAGCAATCCAGCTCATCTGGGGCCACCTGTGGCCCGCTCAGGACCTCAAACTCATTCCCTCCCTCCCTTCCACACTCTCTCCCTGTGAGGTGGGACTACGAGCCAGTCCATGGCAGAGACATGAGGGAGACTAGAAATGAGCCTCAGAAAAGCAGAACTAACAGATCCACTTCTTGGGACATCTGAGCAGTTGTTGCACAGAACACATCTCATAGAATGTGCTCTTGACACTGATGGTGCAGCTACACTGTACAACCACCCCAAGCAGATACTGTTGGCTCCATTTACAGATGAGAAAACTGAGACTCAGAAAAGTAAATGACAGTCCCCGAGAAGTGTAGCCTGGTCACAGACCCCAATTTCCCTTTCCTCTCTGCATTTCTCACCAAAGTTTAATACACATGATATGCAAAATATGCAAACGAGCGCTGTCCAGCACCAAGCCCCGCTACCTCCAGGACAAGTTCCCCACACTAACCCCCTTGTCTTGCTTGTTCTTCCCCCTCAGTTCCCACCAAACAAGATCCTCACCCTGTCTTTCCAGTCTCTGAAGCTTACATTTGTCACCCACCCCCACTGAGCCCTTAGTGAAGACCCTAATAATTTTCCTCCCTCCCTGTGGACTGCCGGCCTCATCCAGCTCCTCTTTTGTTTTTCCATCCAGTCACCTTCACCTTGGACCCCCAAATCTCCCTACTCCCAGCCTGGTGACCTCCCCAGAAACCGCGAAAACATCTAATTTGCCAATATTTGGGAGGAAGCAGGTTCTTATAATGGTCTTGCTGTCCTGGCTCCTGGACTGAAGTTCCCAACTCTCAGGGGGTCAGAAAATGTGTTTCTGGTTTCCACTTTTATTGTAGTAGTTTGAATTATTTCTCTGGGATGGATTCGAGACTAGAATTACGAGGTAAACTTTAAAGCTTCTGATACATATGGCCAAACTGCTTTTCTCCAAGGTTGTTTGAGAGTGCCTGTTTCACAGCATCCTTACTGTGAAATGCACTGGGTTTTAGCATTAAAAAAAATTTTTTTAAATAGTTTAATGGGTAATGATATCTGATTACAATTTCCAGGATATTTAAATTGTATTCCTTCATTATTGTGAAGTGCTGCCTCAATCCTTTTCCTACTTATTGAAGGAGTTCGAATTTTCTCCATAGATTTGGGTGTGTCAGACATACCCCCTCTGCAGGCATTGAACCACATGAGGGTGGGTTCAGAATGGGACCAAACTGCTTGCTCCAGATTGCTTACCCCAGAGCTGTGTTTTCAAACTTTTTATCCAAGCAGCAGAACCTTTTCTCAAACAATCTCACACAGCACCTCTTTATATAAAACATTAATAAGTAGCCTATGAGGGGAGGCCTGGAGCGCCCCCTCCCGTCCCCCTCCCCCTTCCAGAAGCTCCTCTCACCTGAGGAGGGGCCGCGGGGACCTTCTTGTCCTTCTGGCTGAAGAGGGAGCACTCCCTGCGTGAACTCAAGGACCTGAAAGTAGATGAGCGGTTCACAGAGGTGTCCGGACCTCCACAGTCACCGAGCAGCGCAGTACAAGTGAGCCAGGTACAAAGACCGAGGGGCCGCACCTGCGCCGGAGGCACCGCCACACCCTCCACGTCGCCAAGGAGAGGGTGTGGGCCCCGCTGTCCGCACGAAGTTCAGCCAGAGGGGGTGGGAGCTGAGGTTTGTGGGACAGACCTAGACAGGCCCGGGGGATAGGAGGGTTGACAGGTGCGGAGGACTCCGTGGGTGGGGGGCACGAGGCTTCCACGTGGACGGCTGGACCCTGGCCAAGCCGGCGATGTGGAGGTGAGTGGCGGGGAGAGGCGAATTCGGAGCCCCGGCCGCGGCGTAGGGGTTTGATCTGATAGGCGAAGCTAGAACAATCAGAGTTCTCCGCAGGAGCTTTGTGTAATCTCAGCCTCACAAAGACACCTGAGGGTGGGGGAGAGCTGAACCCAGACCCGGAAAGAGGGACAGTGGCTACTGGGACGGGGGTGGGGCACGGGGAGGAAGCCGCTTGGCCGCAGATAAGGAGTAGACAGACCGGCAGAGGAAAGGCTCAGCGGGGACGCTTCGTGAACCCAATGGGGTCTTCGGAGGGGGGCGTTTGGGAGGGCGCTCGTGTGAGCGGAGACCTTTGGACACGAAGCCACCTGCTCCTCGCATTCCTTGTTGACCCAGTCGGAGGATCGGCGGGCCCAGACACTCCCTAGTAGGGGTTCTTAGGCCCGGCTCACTTTCTGGCCCCGCCCCACCCTTCTAGCCCCGCCCCGGCCTCAGGTGTTGGATCCGCCCCGATTTCTGGTCGCGAGGCCCCTGGGCCTCAGGCACTACCTGGCCTCGACTCTCTCGGGCCCGCCTCCTGAAACCTGGCCCCAGGCAGCTCTCTGGCCGCGCCCCCTGGCCTCAGGCAAGGTCCTGGCTCTTTAGTCCCTCCTTCCAGTCCCAAGTCACGCCCCCGAATTTGCAGCCGAATCCCTGGCTTTTGGCTCGGCCTCTTGGATTTCGGCCCAGGAAGTTCAGCCCGCACCCGCGCAACCCTGCGCGGAGCTCGTTGGCTTTACACCTTTTCAAGCCAGTTCTGCTGCCCGGCCCAGAGCCCTCTTACCACCCTCACATCGCAGGCAAGGCAACTGTTACTCCCCAGGGCCCCTCTGGACCAGCCCCTGTCCTGTATATACACTTATTTTGCAAATCACCCAAACTGTTTCAGAAGAATCTGAAATTTGAGTCCCAAGCCCTCTGCCCTCAAGCCAAAGATGTTGCAGAGGAGCTGTAGGAGTGTCTTCTCACCTGGGAAACAGTTGGCGCCCTCCTGATTAGAAATCCATAAGAAAACCTCCAGTGAGACAAGGGTTCTAGTCAGCTGAAAGGTCTTGGGCAAGTCATTTAACTTCTGAGCCTCAGATGCCCCCTCCCCCGTAACACTGGGGTTCCCTACAGGATCTTGGATGGCTACGGCCAGGACCAAGTGAGCACAGGTACTGCATGTTACCAGATCAGAGAGGGAAGAAGGAAGCCTGAGCCCCTAGGTCCTCGCTCTACATGCTCTACACGAGGGGCCCCTTGTTTTTATGGACACCCTGGCTTATTTCCTCTGAGTTAAGCACTTGGCAGGCATCCCTCCCCACCCATGGCCTGGGGAGTCCAGCCTGCCAAGACGTTAGAGGGTGTCCTGTCCCCTGTGCCTGGGACGCCTGCCTCCTCACCCTCAGTAAGCCACCTTCACCCTGCCCCTAGACCACAGGCTGGCAAACATCTGAAAGTGGACATAAAGGAGCCATCCCGACCTTTGCAGCTCTCAGCTCCCACCGCGCTCTCCCAGAGCAGTGAGGAGCTCACACCTCACCTCTCAATGAGAGATTTGCCAAGGAGGGTGTCTTTGTCCTCAGATATTCCCCAAACTATCCCCCGTAGGCTGCATAGCCTCTCTCCCCTCCCATACTCTTCTGAAAAATCCCCTGTGTGTTTTTCCAAAATAAAATTAAATGACAGGAACTAACTATTTAGGGAGGGGTTCCTGATAGGAAATGGAATCTCTGCAACCTTGAGATTACAGGACTTTTCCTCTTCTCAAAAGAAAAGAAAAACATGTCAGATCATTGGTATTCTGAGCCAGACCTTGTTTTGAAATATGCTCTCCTCTGTCCTTCAACAAACTACAGCCTTTCTCCCTCTTTGAAAATAAGACCACATCAAGTCAGGGATTAGAAATGGGAAAAATTCAATCAGAGCCTCCCTCTGCCAGTTATATATCTCAGTACACTCCCAGGAGAGCAGAATCAGCTCCCATTATAACCCAGCTCAGCATCATCATTCAAAACGCACCAGTAGGAAATGGTGAAACAGAAGGACCTTTCATCTCGAGTGAGCGAGGCCTGCAGCACTGCTCTCCTAGCTCTGGAAGCTGGCGGTGTCTGGGGCCAGTGGAGCTGGGGCCTGTTGCTTAAATAGGCAGTGGGAGGGGGGTTAGGGCGGGCCTGGGGGGTGGGCATGGAAAGTGGGCCGTTTACCCAGCACAGCAAGGCAGTGTCCACCGAGCCAGCAGTGGTCCTAAATACGCGCCTGCCTGCTTATCCACCATGAGCCTCAAGCCCACAGGCCCCCAGACCACAGACCATCACCTGGGATGACCCCTGATGGACGTGCAGCTCCAAGTGAGACCACATGCCCAGACGCACGGAGCTTTGTCCGGGTTCCTGGATGCCTCTACCTGTCCTGAGACACAGCCTGGAGAGCAGAACCAGCTGTGGAGTTGGATGGACCTGCTCCCTAGACCAGTAAGTAGTGGCCTCAAGCAGGGCATCTCACCAAGCCTCAGTTTCTACTTTCTTGAAATGAGGATAATAACACTGACTTTATAGGTCCAGAAATAATGTTTGCAAAGGGCCTAGCACCTAGAAGGTTGGTTTGTTTATCCACATGATGATGCTGGAGTCAGGTTACCTTCGACAAGGTTCAAGCCCAGAGAGGTTTGGTAACATACACAAAGTCACACAGCCCTTCAGCTGAGTGTCAGGGTCAGACTTCATGCAGACCTGAGACTAAGTTGGGTTGGCAGAAGCCCCTTGAGGTGAGGGTGGGGAGCAACTGCTGGCCTTGGGGAAAGGTCTTGACTGAACTCTGGTGAAGGAGTTACCCCTAGAACCCCAGCACCAAGGTAAGGGAAGAGGCATGGCTGGACAGGCAAGCTGAGCTGGCTAGTCTGTGCATTTGGTTGGGACCTTAGTGGGGGATGCAGAAGTATCCTAGAATAACTACTAGGAATGGCTGGTGAGAGGAGTTTGTTTCTTTCTACTTGTACAGAGCAGGTCTTGTTTAGGAGCATAACTGATGTGTGGTTAGAATACACATGTGTGGTTAGAATTGCACGTTTTTTCCTGAGGTTTATCTTTACTCTCATGATGTCAGCTCTCTTGTCATTCTAATTTCAAAGGAACCTATCTCCCTTCATTTTGGCTTGCCAGATAATTTATCATTCAAAAATTGAACTAGCAAATGTTTATTTCTTTCCCTGAGAGTCAAACTTGAAAGGCACAGTGTGTATACTTTAGTTCTAGGCTGAGCTGTTTTTTCATCTCTGTAAACTTTTCTTGTATTATTTCTTTCTAGATGTTTTCCTCATCGTATGCCTCATCCCATCCATCTCTCTCTCTCTCCTATTTTTGGGCTGTGACCCCATTTCCCATTTTCCAGATCAGTTATTTGCACCTTTGTTTGTTTTCTGTGTCTCCATTTCTGGTTGGATGTTTTATTTTATCCTCAACATCACTGATCCCTTTGTTCTGTTGTTTCAATTAGGCAAACTACTACATCCAGATGTTTCTCCATTCTTTTATAGTCATGGAATTACAGACATTTTTGTTGTTGTTGTTGTTCTGATCTGTTCCTGTTAGTATTTTGGTCATTTATTTCTTTCAACGTAGTTATTACTCAGTTCACCTTACTTGCTCCTGAGGCTTTGCAGATTCCATCATCTAAAAACAAATTAATTGACGTTCCTTGAGGGCCTACTGTGTTCAGACACTGCTGCTTAGCATCTAACACTGTGGTGCCTGCTTCCCTTCCAAGGTTAACTCAGGAGAATTCTGCAGTTAGAGCTGCTTTGAGAGGGATTCTGATTAAGATTTATTGCATCTTGTTCTAAAAACAATTCAAGATGACTTAAACTGTGTTCTATGTACAATATAATACTTCTTTTTTTAAGCAGTGAGAGAATTAGGGCTAAGGGAAAATAAAGATGGAAAAAACACGAAGTAGCCAAGCAGAGATGGGAAGATGGAGTGAGTGAGGGGAGGGTCTTGACTCTGACGGTAGCCTCAAATGGGCACAAAGGAGATGTGCTTTATGACTGAAACCTGTCCTTTTGATTTTTGCTGGTGTTGACCCTTTGAGTTCTTACTTGAATGGCTGCAGCACAGAACGGGCCACATGGTGCAGCTCACTGTGCAGGCCCCCAGGGTGGGAAACGCTTTTGTGTTTTGTTCCCAATAGGGATGGAATTGAAAAGAAACAAGAGGTGAGATACACTCATGATGTGGATGTGTGGGCGGCTGCCTGTAAACACTGGAACAGTTGCCTCCTGCTCACCTTCCAAAAGTCAGTATTGATTGAGCAACTAATTAGCTGTGTATTTCCTGTGCTCTGAATCAGATTGTTTCCCTGTTTTGGGGTGGCAGGTGTCATCTGGGTGAGAAGAAGGCTTCTTGGGGGGCTCTCTGTTCCCATAGAACACCAGAGTGGCCTCATTTCACACCTCTCAGGAAAGTTTTCCGAGTGACAGATTGATTGGTGTATGGGTGGTTACCAAAAAAGATTCTATTTTATTAGCTGTTTGTCTTGCAAAGTGAAATCATTTAAAAAAAAAAAACTTTATCAAAATGTCATCGTCCGGGGGTTTAAGAACGTGCCCTCTGGCTTTGAGGGAAGATTTGCAGATCCTACAGGTAAAGAGCTGTCATGTCAGGGTCTCACTAAAGCCCTTGAGTGATGAGCTCAGTCGTGGCCGCCAGCCTGAGCCTCTCTTGCGGTGGGGTGGAGGGCACCCAGGGCCAGCTGGGCACCAAATGATGTTGCCAGACCTCATCCTGGTGCCTGAAATGCCTTTTTTTTTTCTTTTTAATACATCCAGGGAAAATAAAAAATGAGAGATTCATGCACATGAATGCTCATGTATAGGTAATTTTGCTTTTCTGTTTGAGGAGGAAATAGAAAACATTCCACTTACTCATTTTTTTTAGAGTAAAAACAAGGAAATATATTAGACAATTAAAAAGTATTTGGGGGCTTCCCTGGTGGCGCAGTGGTTGAGAATCTGCCTGCTAATGCAGGGGACACGGATTCGAGCCCTGGTCTGGGAAGATCCCACATGCCGCGGAGCAACTGGGCCCGTGCGCCACAATTACTGAGCCTGCGTGTCTGGAGCCTGTGCTCCGCAACAAGAGAGGCCGCGATAGTGAGAGGCCCGCGCACCGCGATGAAGAGTGGCCCCCGCTTGCCACAACTAGAGAAAGCCCTCGCACAGAAACGAAGACCCAACACAGCCAAAAATAAATAAATAAAAATAAATAAATAAATTTAAAAAAAAAAAAAAAAAAAAAAAAGTATTTGGTTTCCTGGTGGGATGAATTGGGAGATTGGGATTGACGTATATACACTAATACGTATAAAATAGGTAACTAATAAGAACCTGCTGTATAAAAAAATAAATAAAATTTAAAAATTAAAAAAAAAAAAAGGATTTGGTTTCCTATTGGTGAGAAAGACAGAGAGGAGATTGAAAGCAGTGGAGGGAAGGCAAGAGTCAGAGTCCTGTCTCCAGGGACCACCCTGCCTTCTCTGCTGCAGCTCCCTGCTCCCAGCCCCGGCAGGCCCGGCCCCTTCAGTCGGGTGGGCAGGCTCTGTCCTTGGCCTCTTCCTCACCCTCAACGTGTCCTGTCCAGAGCCAGTCCCTCCCAGCTCTGCGGTCCATTTCCAGTCCCTGCTGCCCCCCTTCTCTGGCTGTCATTTCCCCTCAGGCCTCCTCATTTCTTGCCCGCATGGTGGCACAGCCAGTAAGCCTGGGTGTGGCCCCTTCCATCATGCTCCGTGTCCAAGCCCGTGATCCCCACCACAAGCAGTCTGAGTTCATCCTGCCCTTGTCCAGCATCTCAGATCTCTCTGTGCACAGAACAAATCCCCCTACCTTGCCTGGCTTGGGGACCCTTGGTGATGGGCCCCCCTCCTCAGCCTCACGTCTGCCTTTTTCTTCCTCCCAGTGATTCATTCTGATGGCCTCAACCTCTAGCTTTCCTCTTTCCTGGAACATGCCATGCTCTTTCACGCCTCCGTGCCTTTGCACATGCTGTCCCCTGTGTCTGGAACACCCTCCCCAGTCCATCTACCTGGCACCCAGCCTCTAAGGCTCAGCTCGGCAGCTGTCAAGCCCCTCCCTTCAATTGCACACCCACCGGGTTTTGTGCTGGCAGCCCAGAGCCCCCCGAGTGCAGAGCATGGAGCCCAGTCCCTGAGAGGCCCTCAAGGAACCTTGGTTGAATTAATAAAATGGTTTCTAGCCAGACCAGAAAGTTAGTCACCAAAAGGTTCAGTTCCCTCTGTACATACCAGTTGGCACAGCAGGAGCTGTGAGAAAACTGCTCCTAATTGTTTGAACTAGTGCATCCATTAGGCTGCCTTATATAAAGGGAGATAGGCAAACATGTAGCCTTAAATGTTAAAAGACCTGTGTCAACTCACGTGTGTTGGTGGTAGTGCTTGCAGCTGGCTGAGATCACTACCATCATCATCATCATCAACCTTTTCGGGGGCACCCGCTGCGTGCCAGAAACTGCGCTAAGCTAAGGCTGTTGCATGCAGAACCTCTTGTTTAATTCTCTGAACAGCCTGGGAAGGTTTGGGTGTTATTGTTCCCATACTCGGAGAGGGAAACTGAGGCTCGGGGAGGGTAAATGACTTGTCTGAGTCACACGGCTAGAGAGTGGCAGAGCCCAGACTCTGTGGGGAAGGCTTATCGATAGCCCCCTCCTGGCTAGGGTTTTGACCCTCCAGGGCTCCCTAATACTCAGGAGGCACCCACAGACCAGGGAGGAACACCCCAGGGGTCTGGGAAGGCTTGTAGCCACCACCCTCCCCCCTCTCTGCTGCTGCCCTCCTGTCCCAGAGGGACTTGAGGTGGATGCTGCCACTATTTGTCCTTAGCACCAGAGTGTGGATTGGTCCAAGGGCTGTTGCTCTGGACAGAATGCTGGTGAGGCTTGGAAGGTATGAACCCACAGGAACCGGGTAGAGCTATTGCCGTGGGGCTGGGCAGGTGCTGTGAGGACATGCTGGCCAAGCTCACTGTCTCTCACCTGGTCCTTCAGCCTGGCCCCTACCATCTGTTCTCGCACAGAAGCCAAAGTGATCTTTCTGCGTGCAAACCTGAGTGCCTTCCAAGCTTAAAACTCTTTCATTGCCCCCGGAATAAAATCCATGCCCTGAGCCCACCATCCTCTCACGTCTCACTCTTTGCCAGTCTTCTCCTCCTCTGCTGGTACCTCCAGAGCCCTTCTGTTTCCTCCATGGTCCTGGTCTCTCTCAGGCAGGGTCTTCCTCACGCTGTCCCCTCATGCTGGAATCCCCCTCCCTTGCCTGGCTGGCTGCTCCTCAGCTTCAGGTCTCAGCTGAAAAGTCGTCCTCAGGGAAGCCTTCCTGATCTCCCCGGCGGTCAGTATGAGGGCCTCCTGCAGGCAGCACCCGGTGCTCCCAGCCCTGCCTCAGAGGTGAGCTCTGGGGGGGGCTAGGGGCTGGGACCTGGCCACCTGCATACAGACAGAGCCATGGGGACTGACGACCAGGAGGGACAACATACCCCAAATGTGACCCTCCAGAGGGAGATGCCAAATCTGGTTCCAGGATGTTGGGGCCTCATACTGGGAGGGGGGCTGTCCAAGAGGCGGGCAGTGCCTGGAACGTGCAGGGCTGTGGCCACGTGGACCCCAAGCTGAAGCCACAGCTGTGGACGTCCCTTCTCAAGGAAGGCAGGCGGAGGGAAAAAGGGGGTCAAGGACAGAACCTTGAGACGTATCCCATTTTTGGCTTGGTGAGGAAAGAGGAGCCAAAAAGAGCACTTGGGAAAAGGCGGAAGAATGCAGAAAAAAAAAGTAGCTAAGATATAGCACTGTTTTTATTTAGGTCTCAGATAGTCTTACTTTTTTTCTGTTTCACTTAGAATAGCTGGAACAGGAGGGCCCTACGTGGCAGTCCCTGGGATGAGAACACCGTGTGTCAAGGCGGCTGCCGAATCCCTCTCTATTTTTACGTTCCTGACACTACCTCTTTGAGCCCCGAGGAGGCATCCTGGCCTGAGGTGGACTGAGCCGGCATCTCTGAGGCAGATGTGGCCAGCCCTCACCTCGTTCTCCAGAAACCACCAAAAAGTCAGGTATTCACTTCTCTTGACCAGAAATAAATGCATTAGACAAATGTTCTCAGGCAATTTTGAGGGATGTAAACACAAAATCACCCCATAAATTGTTTTCTTTCCTTGGTTCAAAGTTGGTTTTTTTGTTCGCATTAGTTACATTAAAATTGGACAGTAATTAATGTTCTTAAAATAGAATGTCTGTATTCCCAAGTTTAGAAAGAAAAACCACCTAGGAAAGGAAAACGTGGACGCATGTGAAATGCCATTCCATTGGCCACGGAGGCTTTCACGAGCCTCAGCAGGGAGCCCTGCCCAGTGGGGTTTATGGCGGAGCAGCCCGTGTCTGCGGTCGCTTTCCACCCTGTCTCCCCTCAACCCCTCCACCCAGCTCCAGGTCAAGGAAGCCTTTGACATCTATGGCCTGGAGCCCTGGGGGTTTGCCAACCTCTAATTACATTTCTTTTTTTAAATATTGATAAACAGTTCCTCTGTTGATTCAAACGTTTTTAAACACCGAGCCTGTAGGTGTTGGCTCAGAAAAAAGAGAACAGATCCCCCAGGCCTCCTTGGGCCGAGGAGTTTCTCCCTGAGCTTCCTCGGGCTCTTGGCCTCTCATTCAAACACTGAAGGAAGAAAACTGTCCCTCTGTGTGTGGGTGGGGGGAGGTCACTTCAGGATTCAAAATCAGGCCTGGCTGGGCTGAAGGGTGAGGCCTGGCTTGCCTAGGTGGGGGCTTCTGGCCTCTCCTACTAGGTGGGCTCCTGCTCTGGGTTCAGGGTGGAGGTGCGGCGGGCAATGGCGGCGGGTGAGGTGGGAGGGGCTACCATCCAGCTGCCACTGCCCCGTGGCCTGATGCTCCACTGCAGGTCTGTTACCACCTCGCTGGTCCCTGGTCCTCACAGGCTTTGGATGTAAACAGGACAACAGTGGTGGCCTCCGCCTTCCTTCCCCCCAGCACGGCTGCTATGTGGGATGGAGGGGAGTGGGAGTGGAGGGGACCTCTTCTAGTCCCGTGGGGTCCAGAAGAGCTAAGTGTCATCCATTCCATCTTGGGGACACCCACATACTAGGACCCTCCAGGCCCAGGCTCCCCCAGACGTAGCTGACTGCAATATGGGGGGAGGGTGGTGGTCGCCGTTCCTCCTGGGTGACTCAGAGCCCGGTCAGCTGCTTCTTGCCTAGACTGCCAGGTTCCCTGTCTTCACTGATTAGAGGACTTGGCCAGCTGCCAGGTATCGACATCGCTTCTGTAGTGCCCATGTCCAGAGAGGAGTGCCTGGTGACAAACACAGTCACATCAGTGACACCCATGATACCCCGAAGCCCTCGGCTCCATGGGGCTTACACTGAGTTCCTGACATCATCACACCTCCCCATTCTACACCATAGCAGGGTGGCTACTATTGTCGTTACCATTTTACAGATGAGGAGACTGAGGCCCAGCGAAGTAAAGCGTGCTGCCCAAGATCACAGTGGAGGAGCTGGGATTTGAACCGAGGTCCATGTGATTCTGAAACCAGAGCTCTTCTCAATCTATCCTGTCACAGAGCCTCCTGGTCTCATTTCTTGCCTTTGGCAAGTGGCCTCTGGAAGGGGCCACCCTCAAACAGAAGCATCAGGGGTGATGTGTCCTGGGTCAAGGGCTTTATGGAGGTACTGGCAGCCACAGTGCTTCTTGTCCAGTCTTGCCCAGCTCTGCTTGGGTGTCCCCCTTAGTTGAGGGGCCTGTTGGCATGACCCATTTGGGCTGCAATTTTAAGAGGCAATTATGGATCATCTTGGTGACCATCGGGCCCTTCTGCTACATCCCAGGAAATGGACCTAACCCTGTTACAGGGTAAATCAGATATAATCAGCTGCTAATTCAATGTAGTGGCTCTGTCAACATTTATCAAGATATAGAAGCTGGTCCAGTGAGTTAGACAACAGTGATGGTCGGATTAGACTCAGACAAGAAGGACCAACCAGTACTTTCTGACAGCATTAAGAAAAAATTAAGTGGAAGAGACAAACTTTTTCAGTACCATACATTATAGGTACACACAGTCATGTGTCCCAGACATAGATGGGGGCAACTTTCAGACTGGCCACGTGCACACCGCCAGCCTCATCCTGCCATGGTCACATCTTTCAAGTCCTGACAAAAGTGCCTAGACACCTGGAACACTGCCCTGTTCAAAACCGAAGCTGGGAGATCAACCAGTAAGTGCGGCTGGCCCTTCCTTCCCCTTCTGTGCCTGAGGATCATAAAACTCTCAGCCTCTGAGCTCATGGACATGGAAAACTTCTGACCAGCTCTGAGTGGGAGAGAATTTCTCTTCTAACTGGTGATTTGGGAGTCACATAGGCCAAATAATAATCAGATTATTGGGGATTGTGATTGGATCTGTTACTTTCAGATTGGATTGAAATTTTTGTCCCCTCTTTCTTCTCGACTGCCAGCCCAGCTGACCAACAGAGATCCCAGACCCTTCTCTGCAAACTCATGGAGGTGGTGGCCACTAAGAGCCAATAACGTTTCGCAGACTCCTACCACAGCCTCCCTTCACTGCACGGGCCTGCCTTCCAGTCCTCTCTGCAAGCTCCGACACGCCCTCACCCACACCAGGGCCAGCTAGTGACCTTCCTCTGGTCCATCAAGTCCCTCTTTTGGACCATTGCTTCTCCAGCTCCTCTCACAATTGGTAAGGTCTGACTCCTATAATAATTTCCTTATGCCATCATGCTTGCATGGTTCTGCCTCCCTGACTGAGCCCTGAGTGATACAGCACCCTCAGTTTGTCTCCCCCATAAAATGGGGGTGATGTGAGATATACCAGCCCCGGGAAGGGGACTGCATCAAATGCTAAGGGCTGTGAGCCTGGGATTGATCCTGGCAGGTACATTTCTCATCATCTGAGGATAAGCTTTAGGCCAGAATCATGACTCGGTCGGGCTTTTCGTCTTGGCACCAACAGTGGGAGCCCCACAGAGCAGGGTCCACATGAGGTCAGCAGACACGTTTATGCTGGTGTTGGAAGGCGTGGGGTGTTCTTCTAATGGTCTGATTGGTTGTATAGCCTGGTGGGTACCGTGACTGAGAGTTTAAAGCAATGGCTGGTCAGAGCCTTTCCTGCTGGTATCTCAGTCCAGAACGCACCCCCAAGTTGGCATGTCATTCCCCTGGGAAGCCAGTGTGTGCTGAGTTAGGAGGCTTCCAGGAAGTTGCTGAGAAGGGCAAGAATGGCTCGTTGGGACTGAGGCCCACTCTGTTGACTTGCTGGTGAGGAGGTTTTGTTCCTGGATTGATAAGGAGCTAGTCTTGCCTCTTTTTTTTTTTTTTTTTAAAGACATTTATTTAGCTTTGCTCTTATTATTATTTGTAAATTTTTTGGTTGCGTTGGGTCTTTGTTGCTGCGTGTGGGATTTCTCTAGTTGCAGCGAGCGGGGGCTACTCTTCATTGCGGTGCGCAGGCCTCTCATTGCGGTGCCCCTCTTGTTGTGCAGCACGGGCTCTAGGCACAGGGGCTTCAGTAGTTGTGGCGCATGGGCACAGTAGTTGTGGCTCAAGGTCTCTAGAGCACAGGCTTA
Organism: Eubalaena glacialis; assembly: GCF_028564815.1. NCBI lineage: Eukaryota > Metazoa > Chordata > Mammalia > Artiodactyla > Balaenidae > Eubalaena > Eubalaena glacialis. The sequence goes on along the minus strand of NC_083733.1, from coordinate 18,573,201 downwards.
GTAGCTGTGGCGCACGGGCTTAGTTGCTCCGCGGCATGTGAGATTTTCCCGGACCAGGGCTCAAACCCGTGTCCCCTGCATTGGCAGGCGGATTCTTAACCACTGCGCCACCAGGGAAGCCCCAGGCTTGCCTCTTTGAGGCTGGAGAGGGATTTGTAGCGGCCGCATCAGGGTACTGCCTCCAGCAGGGCCTTTGCGCCTACAGAACACTCTGCTATCCACATGGCTCCCTCGTCCGCTTTATTCAGGGCACCCCCCTTGGCATAGCCTGTACCACCCCGTATAAAATAACACCCTTTCCATCACCCTCTGTCCCCTTACCCGGCTCCATTTTTCTTTCCTGAATATCACCACTTCACACAGTATGCATTTCTGTGTTGTCTTTCCTCCTCCACTAGGAAGTAAAGCCCACAAAGGCAGTGACTGTGTCTGTCTTGTTCCCTGCTGCTCCCCCAGAACAGCACCCGGCTCACAGCAGACACCAGTGCAAATTTGCTGCAGGTCAGAACTGAGCTTGGTGTAAAGAAAAGGGTCCTGACCTCACCTCTTCCTCTGTCTTCCTGCCCCTAACCTGAAGGAAGGCTACTTCTTGATGTCAGGAAGGCTACTTTCATCAGTTAGGTACCAAACACGAGTTCTCAACATCCGGGTATTTTTTTTTTTTTTAGTCTTTTTTTTTTAAAATAAATTTATTTATTTATTTATTTTTGGCTGCGTTGGGTCTTCATTGCTGCACGCGGGCTTTCTCTAGTTGCGTTGAGTGGGGGCTACTCTTCGTTGCGGTGCGCAGGCTTCTCATTGCGGTGGCTTCTCTTGTTGCAGAGCATGGGCTCTAGGCGCGCGGGCTTCAGTAGTTGTGGCACGCACGCTCTAGAGCGCAGGCTCAGTAGTTGTGGCGCACGGGCTTAGATGCTCCGTGGCATGTGGAATCTTCCCAGACCAGGGATCGAACCCGTGTCCCCTGCATTGGCAGGCGGATTCTTAACCACTGCACCACCAGGGAAACCCCTAATCATTACTCTTGATCGTGGGATCTGTAACCATTTTGGAAGTGGATTTGGTGTGATTAAATTCTTTCCTGGCTTAATCCTTTATGGAAAACAAAAGTTTTAAATGAAGTGAATTAGGATGGATTTGCTGATGTTTGATCGCCTGCAGGATAATTTACCCTGGCTCACTTCAACCCCGAGGCTTGGCCAGCACCCTGAAGGATACACCACTGGATCGATCCTCCTACAACGGAGGAGAGAAGATTCCCCTTTTTATAGAATGCCTGTGACTAAAGGGGCCAAGGTCCTCGAGGAGCTGTCAGAAAGCCTGTGCGCTTTATTCTGCCGGGAGCACCAGTCCTCCCGGTGAGGCTGCGGCGTGGCTGGGATGAGGGGCAGCATCACACCCCTGGCCTGGTTTCTGTGTTTTCTCCCGGAATCCCCGTGACCACAGCTTAGCAAACGCAAGGGTGGGTGTGCAGTGCTGGTAGACAAGGAGGGTCTGGTGGGAAACCTTTAGTAGCAGGACTGCAGGATGAGTCAGCGTCCCTCAGGGAGCAGGAAGGGAGTCACCTGTGTCCCTGGCCCACCTGTCACTGAGGCTCCAGCCCCCAGAGACTGTTTTTGGCCCAGCCCAGGGCAGAATCAGGGGCTATCACGACAGCCTGAAACACTGTTTCTAAGAATAGAACATAGAAAAGAAAGCTTTCTGCCCAAATTGGAAACGAAAAGGCACTGGTACTTGGCGGGGCCACTCCAGTGACTTGGCACACTCTGTGGGAGACCTTGTTCTTGGCGACACCAGAAGTGGGGCAGCCTCTGTAACCCTAGTCACATGTGTCCGGACTTGCCAGGCCCTGTGGGCCAGGCTGGGGTAGACCCTGGCTCTTACCCAGACATTTGGTAACTCTTGGAAAATGGGATTTTCCTCTTCTGATAATTTGATTTTTAACTTATTTATGGAATCTGTAGCTTTTGGTGGAGACCTGTTTCTGAGGCACTATGAGTGGGGACAGCTGGGTTTCTTCCCCCAAGGCAGGTGTTTTGATAAAGATTTGGGGTCACATCCTTGGGACTCATGGCTGCCCTGTAGCTTCTGTCCTACTGGCCAGGACTGCATTGTTCCCAAGACTCTGCTGGCTTCCTGACCGGCCTTCATGAAAGGAGATGCACAGAATCATTCTGTCTGGGAGGCCTGATGTTCCTCTCCCATCATGAAGAGCCAAGCTACACTCAGAAGAAAATGGTGACTTGGAGTAAAACATATAGGCTGAAAGCCCTCTTCCTCTTTCAGAAATGTAAGTAAACATGGCCTGGGCCCTGGAGAGATGCCAGCTCCGCTGCAGGATGGCACACCTCAGGGGCTGCCCTTTCACAGTAAAACCCTCGGTTCACACCCCCTTCTCACTGGGTACAGTTTGGAGGCTCATGTGGGCACATGCCCCTCACCCCTGAGAGTGGAAATCCAGAGACATCCCTCTGCCCTCAACCCAGGACTTAACAACAGCTAACACAGGTGGAGCCCATTCTTTATGCTGGACTCAGTGCCAAGGGGTTTACCCCACTCTGTACTCAACCCTGATCCCGTCCGAGAAGCCCTCAGCGCTCACAGCTTTTGCCCTTGGTCAGCAGCAGGGCTGGGTTTTCGAGCCCCATGGGTCTAATGCTGGAGCCTATGCTCTTAGCCAGCCTGCCATTTTTCCCACAGGGCCTGTCTGATGATTCATTTCTTATTCTACACCCAGAGACAGTGAGGAGTAAACCAGAATAAAAGGGGGCTATTATGATACCACTATTTGCCGTTTATCTAAATTAGATAATGAATCACAGAGCTACTTGAAACAATATACACGTCAACCTCCTGAACATTTAGTTATCACTTAGTGCCATTTGATGGTGCCTATGGTATAATTAACACCTTCGTCTAGAAAATATGACATTTCTGTGAAATGGAAAAGCGAAAGAGAAAATAAATTTAACCTGGTCCTTCTCTTCCGTGCGGACAGGGCAACAGACCCATGGTGGTGGTCAGCTGGCATGGCTTAGGCTGGTGAATGGACAAGCAAGCATTCCCAACTCTCTCCAGGCGGGATTGTGTCCTGGGAAGGGGGCAGCCTGTCGTCGAAGTAGCAGCAGGCCCAGCTGAGCGACGCTACTGAGCCCCAGATAACTCGGTGCCCATTCATCAGCCTCAGCAGAATCGGGCATCTGCCACTGGCATCTCCAGATGTTTGCCTTTATCAGATGTCGATGCGGTTCAGTGTTTTCATTAAGGGCCTTGTTGAAAGCTCTAGCTGGTTGGGGACGCTTATTGTTCATTTTATTTGAGTTCCTTATCATGTTCAAAATGTTCCAGGCACCATTAGGAGACACAAAAGCCTCAGAAAACACAGTTGCAGGGGGCGGAAGCTCACTGTAGCGTGGAGGAGACACACCACCGACATTTACAAACATTTGCTGAACAGAATCAGCTGTTAGGAATGAAAGTCGCTCACAGCAGCACAACAGGGCATGGGGGGCAGGGAGGTGGAGACAGGATTTAATGTTTGCCTGAGGGAATCTTCTAAAATCAGATGGGTGTTCCAGCCTGTTTGTTCATTAATGTGGTCTTCTGATTGCTTCCCAGGGAGAATGGGGTGTGGGGGCCAGACATGAGGCAGAAGCTTGATCAGAAAAAGATTAAAGGGGACACACATCTTGACTTGAGGTGAACATTTGAGGTGCAGGTCCAGGCACGTTATAATTATTGCTTAATCATAAATGTAGCTTGGCGGGATGCGTTGATTCACACACAGGTTGCTAAAGGCATTTAGGGAAAACAACGTAGGCAATGAGAACTGTCTCCATCAATTTGTAAAATTCACATCTGAGACAGCATCCTGGAAGGGCAGAGAACCCTGCTAATAGGCATAAATTACAGCCATCTTCCTCAGAAAAGGATAATTTCAATCATCAATAACCTCTTGAAAGAATACCTGGAGAGTATGCCTTTTTAAAAATTGACTTCATTTATTCTCCTCCTCTTATCAAAAAAGGATTTTGGAGGCTTATAGCAAAAGATATGACAGTGAGGTTATTAAAATAGAAATGGGAAATTAAAACCCAGTCAGAAAAGAGAATACAAAATTTCTAACTACAACGACTAACCTTTCTTCTGTGATCAAGGTCTAAAGTTAGCCTCGAGCTTCCTGGAATCCAAGGTGAAAAGGGAAAACAATCAGTTATGTAGGTTCAGTTACATTTAGGACAAAGCATGTCAATTCATGAGTATTTAATTATTTGTGAATTTATAAAAGCAAGAGAGGCAGAGGAAACTCCTAGGAAAATGGAGGAGAGATTTTTTAAATATTTAGAAAAGAAAAGATGGATATCGAAATTTTTTTGTGAGAGGCAAAGCTTAGGCAACAGTGGCAGACACGTTCACTGAGATCTGGGTGGGTGAACCTGGGGTGGCTTTGTTGCGATCAGTTTATTGCTGAATAAATCACAATTTGTGATTTGGTGAGCCAGCCAAGGCCATGACCAGGACCCAGGCATTTGGCGTGTCTGGCCCGTCCTTGGGAAGAGGCTGTGTCCTATTTCTCTGTACCAGTGCCTGGTACATTTTGCACATAAAGAACTCAACCATGGCTCTGTCTCCCCTGAGTTGAGAACCCCAGGAGGGCAAGGACACAGTCCCAGCACCCTGGGGTGTCTGCCAGCTCCTAGTAGCCATTCAGTTGGAGTTGTATGCTAATAGCTCGCAAACTAAAGATGGGAGAAGCACCATAAAATGCCAAGCACTATTAGTGGAAGCAACTTAGTGGGAGCATTTTCATAACTCAACCGGCAATGATCAAATCTGCCGGTTTTCATTGTGGAGAACTCCTGGATGGACCTGCCCAGGGGCAGGTGGGCAGTTATGATGCGTTGGATGAGTGGGTACAGTTGTGATGTTGGACTTCTTTTAATTAATTAATTTATTTTAAATTTATTTATTTATTTATTTATTTATGGCTGCATTGGGTCTTCATTGCTGGGCATAGGCTTTCTCTAGTTGTGGCGAGCGGGGGCTACTCTTTGTTGTGGTGCGCGGGCTTATTGCGGTGGCTTCTCTTGTTGCGGAGCATGGGCTCTAGAGCGCAGGCTCAGTAGTTGTGGCGCATGGGCTTAGTTGCTCCGCATCATGTGGGATCTTCCCGGACCAGGGCTCGAACCCCTGTCCCCTGCACTGGCGGGTGGATTCTTAACCACTGCGCCAACCGGGGAAGTCCTGGACTTCTTTTTAGAAGGCTCTGTCGTGGCCCTTCTGATGGCGCGCTCACCGTGGGGCTCTGCGGGCTGTGTCGGGTCTCATAGGGCCCTGCTAGTGGGTAGGTGGGGGAGGGACCCTCAGTGACAATGCTGACCTGTCTCTAGCTGTCCTCCCAGCAGGCTTTAGGGTGGGATTCGAGCAGGCACTGCATTTTACCAGCTGGTTTGCAGCTGCCTTTTATCCTCACTTAGTGCAGATTCCTGTGCTTCTCTACAGAGCCTTTGTATTTCACGCTTTTCTTTGAAATGTCCCTAGAGGGCTCATTTCGGCCCTGCAGAGAATGCCTTTCTTGAGAGATGGAGCCCTGGGCTCAGGGGGGCAGGGTCTCGTGGAGGCTCCCGAGGTCGGGGAGGCTGGGGGGCCGGGGGGGGCAGTGCAGTGAGGGCAGAGCACCGTGGCCTGGACGTCAAGTCCCCAGGAGGGGGGATGCATTGCACACAAGACATCACGTGTGGCGGAGGCAGGCTGTGTGGGTCCCTCACGTCCTCCCACATTGGGCCTGTGTCGGGGGCAGTTGTGTCTGAAGTGAGGAGCTGGGAAGCAGCAGGAGCGCTGGTCTGGGCACGACGGCAGCGGGACTCTGCGTTAATCAGGTTTCCTCTCTGGGCCTCAGTTTTCCACATCTCTGAAGTGAGGGTTGGAATAGTAGCTCAGTAACACCAGATCAGGGTGTCCTGAGGTAAAAGGCAACTCGAAGTCCCGTCGCAGTGCCTGGCTCGGAGCACGTGCTCCTGTGGCTGTGATTCCTGGGCTGATTATCCTGCCCTGGAGGCTGAAGGAGCTCCGTCCCCCAAGCCCTCACTCCCTCGAAGCAAGTTTTACACCCTCAGGAGAGGACGCTGAGCTTATCGCCCACTCGGGCGAGCCTCACGGCCTGCCTGACCCCGTGTGAGAAGTGGGGATCTCTGATCGTTCCGCCTGTCCCCCGAGGGCTGCGAATCAAGTGCTGTCCCCAGAAGGTCCGCAGCCCAGAGCCGGACACACAATTGCCCCACGAGGGCCGGTGTTAGTATTAGCCACTGTGGTTGCTCCATGGGTGTTAGGAAGCACGGGGCTCCGGGGCGGGGGCGGTTGGGGGGGGGGCAGATGCCCCTGGGGGAAAGAGAAGGGGAGGGCTGAGGGGCGGTCCTTGCTGTCCACACACTCGGATGGCCCCATCAACCTGAACATTGTTGGTGTTGTCACCCCAGCTGCCGCTCTGAGGTTCAGGCACAGATGACGCATGAATTCCCCTCCCCAGCGGGTCTCACCACTGCCACCCCGGCCTCAGGGGCAGGACTGTCTTATATTTTTATATGCTAAATCTGGCATCCCTAAGCCAAGGGGTTAAGAATAAACAGTGGGTGGGCTAGAGGATTTAAATCAGCCTGACACTGGACACTCGAGACTCAAAACAGCTGTGCGTGCACGAGCATTCCCAACTACGAATCCTCACTTTGCCGCAGGGTGTGACTGAGGATCATTTTATCTGTTTCTCCATCACCATGGATGGAAACACTGGAATAGATCCTAATTTTTTTGTTTGTTAATTCCAAAGTTTCCCAGACATGGAAAAGGACTTATAAGTCAGATGAAGGGCCCAAAAAGTACTTTAGGTAAAATAAACAGTAATAGGGATACCAGCAGCATTGGTGGGCCCTGAGCCTATAATGGATGGCGAGAATTTAGGCAGAGCGGACTCTTAATGGCAGGACCACGGCATCTGAAATATCAGGTCAGGAATCGCTCAGACTCTGCAGCAGATGCTGGTGAGTTCTGCCCCAGTAGGGAGCCCGCTGGCCATCGTTGGCTGCCACTGCAGGGTGGGAGGGTGAGGGCTGCTGTCAGCATTAAGGTGTGAAGAGGGAGACCAGAACAAGAAGCCAGCAGGAGGAGACCATGTGGCTGAACTGGTTTAAGGTCCGAGTGCCCCCGTGGGCATGGTTGGGGGGGGCAGCGTCCAGGCAGCGCCGGCCTGTGTGCCACCCCTGGGTCAACCCAGTCCCCCTGCTCCCCCAGGCCTGTCCTCCTGCCAGGACCACCTCAATGCAGTGATCAGAACCGGCAAACTCCTTGGGTACTTGGTACTGGGGCACTGCTGTGGGGTTGGAGTGAGGAGCTCCAGTTACGGGGGTCACGCTGCCTGGCCAGATGGGGGCCAAGAGCTGGGGTCTGAGGGCAAGGGCAGTTCCCTGACACCTTCCACCATCCTCTGCCAAAGTGACCGCTACAGTTCTAGATGGCGGCCTGGGCTTGTGGGGCCCAGAGGAGCCCCTGTCTTGACTCCCTGCTTAGTCACTCCCGCCTCCCCTGCAGTCATGGATGGAAGGGTGGGGAGTGAGGGGTTAGAGGGGAAGGGACGGGGGATGGACTGAGGCTGAGCTGATGGCCAGCTGGGCCGCCCACAAGAATCAAGGCGGGGCAGGTGGAAGTGATGATGGATAAAGATCAAAGAAGATGAGGCCTGAGCACAGCAGTGGAGGAAGGTGCAGCCAACATGCAGAGCATCCTTATGAAACCAGTTGGGTCACTAAAGCAAGCCCCAAACTTTATCTCGGTTTTTGACTCTGTAAAATGGAGCTCCCTCCCTGCTTTGTCCTGGTGGCACCCAGGGGAAGTGGCTGTGATACCCTGGAGACCCCAGGGCAGTGGGATGGCCATCAAGATGTGCTGAGGGTGGGGGTTGGGGGGTAGAAGTGGAAATGATAGACAAGAGGAATTCAGGAGTCTGATCATCATGTTTGGAGACAGGGTGGCTGGGAGGCCAGTGTGCCTTGAGCAGAAATGAGGGCATGGGGGATGTGTGTTTTGTAATGTGTTGAGTTTGAGAAGGCGGCTAGCAGCTGCAAATGTGGGCCTGGACCAGGGAAGCCAGAGGCCGGAGGCCAGTGAGGGTCAGTTGCATCAGGAAGTTTATGAGCAGCCAAGGGGCATTTGCTGAGCAGAGAAACAAGCCAAAGATAGTGCTGTGGGGAGAGTGGGCATCTAGAAGCAGCAAGGTGACAGGATGGAGGAGAGGAGGCGGGAGGACGCTGGGAAAGTACACTGCGTGGAGGCTAGGGCGGCAGAGGCAGTGTCGGATGAGACTGAGGCACCTTCCTGGAAAAGGAATAGGGAAGGGAGGGCATGAAGTGCAGATGACGAGGAATGAGTGGATGGTGAGGACATGGAAGAAAATTTTACTGACTGTCAAGGTCCCCCCCACCAGCAACCTGTTCGGAACCATGAGTCCCCACTGGCCCAATGCCCAGTGCCAAGATACACTGCCATTCCTGGCTGCCAGACACAGCCCTTGGGAGTGGGCAGGGAGGAAGCCCATGGCCAGGATGACAGCCCCCAAGTCCCACAAGTGACCAAACCGCCTAACACCAAACATATATAAAAGGTCAAGATCAGGACATTCAACAGATTTCCAGCCACGTCTACCTCCCAAAACATAGCTGTGAATCCAGAAGTAAACAGAAAGCAGTAGAAATGGCTGCCACCGCCCCGCCAATACTATCGGGCTTTGCTTTGCAAGGCGAGACCCTGAAGCCCTCACTCAGAGCCGACTTGCTTTTATTTAACACACAGTTCTGATCAACATTGTAACCTGGTTTCAATTTTTAAAAAAATCAAAATCGAGAAAAAAAGCACAAGGTAAATGGCTGTGCAAATCTCAAATGTGTGAGATCACTCCAGGGAGGGCTTGGCCTGGACAGGCGCTCGGTTCCCACTGAAGACTGATATTCTATGATTCCCACATTTTTGTAAAGAGGATCCCTGAGTTATGAAGACATTGTGGAATAATATTCCATCTCCATTGCTTAAGAAGGTAGGGTAGTGTATGGTACATGTTAGGAAGTAGTGTTTTTAGAAGTTTAGGCTCTCGAGCAGGGAATGGAACCCGATTTACTGAGCACTTACTATGTATTCACCAACTTAAATACGTTTACCTCCTAACAGTCCTGCAAGTAACTATTATCTTTACCATTTTATAGAAAAGAAAACAGACTTAGAAAGCTGAAGTGATTTGTCCCAGCCACACTGCGAATGCTTTTTCCACGTCACCCTCTGCTTCCCTGCAGTGTCCTGGCAGTGTCCTGTGTGGAAAGCCTGCTCTCTGACAACAGGTGGACCTACTGGCCCGGAGCCCGGTGATGCCCTTGAGGGTAGTGCTGATGCTGGCACTGCCCCATCAGCTCACTCTGGAGCCATATGTTCCTGCCTCACCCTCCACAGCTTTGGCCACTCTGAGGTGTGGCAGCGGGGGAACCAGCCCCGCTCCTGCCTCTGAATCCAGGACGAAGCTCCCCTTTCCTCCTGGGTAGACCATGAGCAGTAAAGTCCTTGCAGCTGGAAGGCAAGCAAATAGCTACGAGAGCCCCATCATGAGGGATAGTTTTGTGAACCCCGTCCTCCAGGGAAAATCACTCCTGAAGGACTTTAAAGCTGACAGGCTCTGTTTTTCATTCCCTAATCATTCAGAAAAATACATCCATTTCAGTTTATTCAAAACAGTGGAAAATCATTGAGGTTTTTCCTGTTTAAAGGTCAAACTGTAAAAAGATAAGTGGACTCAGAGAAATCCAGGCTAGTCATGAAAACGTGGCAGTGTATTAAAATCCAAAAAAGATTTAATCCTTCTTTGGAAACAGCTCATAATAATCCCCTCTCTACTCTCCCCTATGTGTGTTAAACTTCTGTTTTTAAGTTCAAGGACACGAAGCAAGTGACTTTGAGTGGGTGGAGCATGGGCTGTGCAGACTGGGGTCCTGGCTCAGAATCCCTGACCAGCTGCTCCACACCAAGTGTGAAGCCTGGAGCAAGTACCCTCACCCCCTGAACCTCAGTTCCCTCGCCTGTAAAATGGGGAAGATCTCCGGTCTCGGTGCTCTCCTACTGGCCTGGGGTGCTGCCTAGCAAGGTGTAGGCCTGTGGGCCTTTGAGAACCTTCCCAACAGCCCATCCATGCCTTCCACCTGAGAGGCGGACAGGTGTGGCCTGGCTTCGTCTGCTGGCCATACGGAGGGCGGAGGGCGCTGCCGGACTAGGGCCCAGCCCGGAGACAGATCCCCTGCTCCAGCCTCCTTCCCCGCCTCTGGCCCCAGGACATTCCCAGACTCTGATAGGGCTCTGCCGCATGGACTTGCGTGACCTGTGAAGGCCTTGCCGCTGGAAGATAAACAAGTATCTGCGAGATTCCCGTCAGGAGGACATTTTAAAGGGCACTCGGTAATTTAACTGCTTTTGTGAAGCTGAGCAAGTCATGGGGGAATGAGAGAGTATTTTGAAAACACGGCCTGGACAGGAAAATCCTGGCTTTCCTCTTTGTTAAAAACTTGGAGAAAATCTTTAAGGGCATCTTTGGGAAGATAAGGAACAGCTGTGTCCCCCCTTTATCAAATCAAGGCTCCCTCTCTGCTCAGTTTTGTGTAGCTCTGCCGTGGAGTAGGCTCAGCCCGGTCTCCCACACCAGCAGCCCGACTCATGGGGTCCGGGAGATGCAGTCAGGTTTCCCAGTGGCAGTCCCTCTAAGACGTGGGAGGCTCCCACAAACGGGAGCTGGCTTTTGTTTCTTGATTTGTGTCCAAGTAGGAACAGAAGAAATGGCATGGGTAAAAATCTGTAGGGGAGAGTGCCGGCTCTCGGCTCCAGCCAACAGGGGCGTGGCAGGAGATGAGGCTGGCAGCAGCCAGATCCCGCAGACATCGGGTGGAGAGAGTGACGTGTCTCATTTGTGTCCTACAAAGGTCACACGGGCTGAGGGAGGGGAAGGGCTCAGAGGCAGCAGGGCCCGGTTGCCTTGGTCACCCAGGGACATGGTGGCGGGGAAGCACAGATGATGAATCTGGAGAGCTGGTGGGCTGGTGTGCCATGGAGGGCAAGGGACAGGTGGGCCTGGGAGGAGCCCTGGGCACTTGGGTGGATGTGAGGGCTCGGTATGAGATGAGCTGGGGGAGGCATGGTATGCATGTGGGTGTCGGCGGTGAGTCAGAGTTGGGCAGGTAGAAACTGAGGTGCCCGAGGGACATCCAGGTGGACTGAGGTGCTGTAGGACATAAAAGTGCACAGTTAGAGAGAAAGTCAAGCCAGAGGTAGAAAAGTGGATGAGGCCAGCACACGGGTGGCCGGTAACTGAAGCCAAAGAGTGGACGAGGTCCCACAGGGAGAGTGTAGGATGAGGCCCAAAGAGGGCCAGGACAAGCTCCAGGAATGACGGGCATTCGAGCTTAAGGAAACAGATTCCATGGAGAAGCCTAAGGAGTGGACAGAGGGGTGACTGGGAGAATGTGGAGTCAGGGGGACCCGGAGACAAGAGTCTACAGGGGTCAGGGCCATGGGGAGTGTTGCCTGAGAGACTGGACTCCTGGCTGGGTTAACCTGTGGGTGACTGAGAGGCATTTAGCCCGACCAGCAATGCCGAGGTTCATGCTGTGGTTTCAGCCAGCTCTGCAGATGGTCTGTTTTCCTGGATAGAAGGTTCAAAGTGGGCTCCTTGGGAGTTTCCAGGAGATCTGTCTGTGGAAACTTTATCCCACATCTTAAATTTTCTCCCTGACAGGATCTTTTTAATTTATATAAAAGTGTAACCAGGGCTACTGTGTTTATGTTATTTTAATCTTGACTTTAAAAATACTTACAGCAAACACTTATTTTAAACGTTAACATGAGGTTCTATTTTACTGTCCTTTATGCTCTTCAAATGAAGTGCCTAATTTTAAAAGATCTACAAATTACATATGTAATTTGTGGGCTCTTGGAGAGAGTCTACCTCTTCAGCTTTTTTTTCAGGTCACAAGAGACCTGTCTTAGACCATTAGGTATTTAATGTGACATGCTCTGCTTTGCAAAGTAAAAGAGAAAGGGCTGTTTTTGGCTCGGATACAGCAGCTTTGCCCCCAGATGTGTCCAACAGCCTGATTTAGTATTAAAGTTCTGAAATGATTGGTTATCCATTAGGGTGGCTATTTAAAGAGTTCATTGAATCGGCTACAAACCAACAACATCTGCGCTGAAGGGCAGCTAGGTGAGGCCAGGAAGAACCAAATGGAATCTGAATGGAGCTGTGGATTCTGCCTTCCGTGAGGCTCTGAGAGCAGACCTCCAATAAGAAAAGTTACAGGTTGCTGGTGATCAGGCAGGTGCCAGATGCTGCCTGCTGGGCCCGGGTCAGGGAGGACTCCTCGCTGTGAATGAAAACTGTCACGGGGCATGGCTCAGAGCTGGACCCTTTCCTCTTGCTGTGTCTCACTCCTCCCCTCCCCCATCTCTCCCTTGTCCCCTGCCAGCCCCTTCCCATCTCCCCCTCCCTGGGGCCTCAGACCCTGAGCTGTCCCAGGCCTACACTTCCGCCCCACTGTTCCCTCCCCAAGTCATTGCAGCCGCCCCAGCAGGGCTTGCTCCCAATCCCTCCTGCAGCACGTCACCAACAAACTGCAAGTCTAAGGCCATTGTCGTCTTCCCCTAACCCTGGCAGTTTCCTCTTATAGGCATCACCCAACTTGTCCCCTCACTCTGCCTCCTCCTTGTATGCCTAGCAAACAGTTTACCTTGGCAAGTTCACCAGGAAGCAATAATACTGCTAAAGCCCGGCGCTTGGTGGATCTTTTATTTCTGAAGTTGTGTGTGTGTAGGTAGGTGTGCCTTCGGTGGGTGTTTAGCAGTTTCCAGGCTGAAGTTATTACTCCCCACGCTAACCAGAACAGCCCTTAGGGCTTCAGCACTTGGTGTGCCAGAGCACAGGCAATGCTGTATTCCAGGGGCATCTTGGCTGGTCCAAGGGCCTGCTTTGTCCAAGTCTAGGCGGGAGGCCTGTGTCCTTGGAGGATGTGTCAGTCCCCCTAAGAGCTCCATGGCTGGAGAGCTCCCTACGGATTTCTGGGACACTCAGTCACAAATGCTGTACCCGGACTTCCCTGGTGGTCCAGTGGTTAAGACTCCACGTTCCCACTGCAGGGGGCATGGGGTTCGATCCCTGGTTGGGGTAAGATCCCACATGCTGCACAGCGCGGCCAAAAAGAAGAAAAAAAAAACCAAACAAATGCCATACCCAAGGGCTCTTTGTAGTGGCTGCTGTGGTGTCTGCCTAGACCTTGTCTTCAGGGCTGGCACATCTATCCTCTGGATGCTGGGACTATCTCGCAGCTGCGTCCCTTCCTGGAATTGCCCTCGGCAGAGGTGAACTGCCTCACTCAAGGTTAAGCCCTTTCCCAGAGGTTGGCCTGGGGAGGAAGCACCAAGGCCAGGCCCCTTGGCCTCCGTTTGGGACAACTCTGAGGGGCCATCTCAGCTCCTGAATTCCCTGTAGAACTGCTAAGGCCTCAGGTGCAACCACAGTCTGGCTCAATTTCTCCCTCTCCCCAATCCTGCCTTCGTCACTTCCTTGCACTCACCGTCAAGTCTGCACACAACTCGGGGAAACCAATCTAAGACAGCTGCCATGGCTGAGCTCAGAGAGAGGCAGGGCTGACCCAGCACCCCTCAACCCCCTCAAACTCCCAATCCAGAGCTATCCTGCCTGGCTATGCTGTGCCGGGGCTGCTGAGATGTCTCAATTGTTCTACTGTTATACTCAAGCCTTCCTAAGGGTTACTTGGGAGATATTTGTTTTTGGACGAGAACTTAGGAAAAATTGTGCTTCTTCGGGACCTTGGTCTGTGTTTGATTTGTGTTTATGCTACCTACACCAACAACTGGGGAAGAGATCAGGCTTTCTTTGCTTTCGCTGCTAGGAAGCTTGGAGCTCAGTCCATGTTGCAAGACACCCTGGTGCCTTCTGAGTTCCCTTAACACACCTTCCTCACTACTGTTATTTGTGTTGCTTTGCTGTATCACACAGCTCCCTCTGAGCTGCCTCAAAGCCTGTTTGGAACGAGATGAGGTATTAATGAGAAAACACATACATACAGTGTTAGGACTGTGTTGTCAGACAGACCTGGCTGCTGGTTACCATCTGGGACATTTGCCAAGTCACAACTTCTCTGAACCATAGTTTCTTCAGCCAGGAAGTGGGCCTGATGCCTGCATCACAGGATTATTTTGAAGATACATACAGTAAACACATGGCTGATACACATCAAGTGCTCAATAAATGGAAGACGTTAATAACACTTTTTAAATGAAATTGTGTTGCTCTCATGAACCTGCCCTATCAGGTGGTCTGATCTCCCTCCTTCCTCCCTGTCACATGCTGCCTATTAGCCAAGAGGCATTTCTGGGCCCTTGGGTTTCACTTTCTCGTGGGAGAAGGACGGCCACCCAGGCATCCACGGCTCCCAGCAGGCTGTGTGGACCAGCAGCAGGGGCAGTGGAGGTGTTCACGGATTGTTAATCCAGGCAGGTGGACACACAATTAAAACAATCATGATATAAATGAGCACATACTTGGCTGGAGGAAAACTGAAAGTAAAACTCTTAATGTAAACTGAGCCTTCAGAAAATGAAAAAAAGGTTGTAGATGAGAGATATGTGATGAGTAATTTAACCAAGATGATGTAAATCTAGGCCTTTGAATACTTTAAATATAACCATCTGATATAAAAAGAAGTGCACTAAATTTTTTAAAGCTGAGATCTTTCCTCGGGTGAGAGACTCACTTTCCTGCAGGGACATGTTCCCCAAAAGGCAAGTGGAAAAGGCAAAGAATAAATCCATGTCGGCATCATATCCCCCTCCAGCCAGCTTAGGAGGATCCTACGCATTTTGTAGTCTGTCCTAGCATCCCATATGTCACACGTCACCTTGCAAACCAGTTTGGAACCCGTATTAGAACAGAAAAGCCCATTTCAAGAGGGTGGTGGCTTAGGAAAATCTATCTTTTATTTGTTCCTAAAGTCAACAGGTCCCTGGCTCTGTCCCCTCGTAAATGCCACACGGGCCTGAACCTTGGCCTGGAGCTCATCCAAAAATGGGTGTGAAACTGGAGTTGCTCGTTTTTCTTGGAGATGAGGGGTCTGGAGCAGGAACCATCTGTAGGCAGATCTAGAACAGGCCTCCTGGGTGCATCTCTTTGGGAGGACACGGGGATGGCATGAGGACAGGATGCTGAGGAGGGGGCTCAAGGGCAGGATGGAGAGGGGGTAGGCACAGAGGAGGCACTGGTTGGTCTATTTGTAGGAGTGGGCCTCAGGAAGGGGGAGAGGAGCGAAGAAGTGGAGGGAGGCTAGGGCCCAGCAAGTACCTGGCTGGGCATTTACTCCTGGAGGGGCGAGGGGTACTAGGCCACACCCCTGAGGCTGGCTTGGGAGGGGCCAGGTGAGTCTGGGAGGAAGCTTCACAGAGCTGCTATGGCCACTAGTGAGACAGGGAGAGGCTCGGGGTTGACAGCCCTGAGCCAGGGTCCCCCTGCTGGGCCAGCTGAAGTGCAGGGACATGGGCTGAGCACATGAACCGGCCTCAGGACTTCAAGTCAGGCCTCAGAAGCCTTCATTTCTGGGATCAACCAATGCAAGAGGGACAGTCGATGCCTGGGGGACCAGGGACCTCCTACTCTATCACCCACAGGCAGCCCCTTGTCTATCCCCTGTGGGGACAATGTCCCCCTCAGTGCATAGCCTGAGGAAGGAGGCGGGGCAGGGTTGCATTTTCAGTCTCTTTCAGCATCTATTGACTCTTCTCCTTAAAAACTGTTATCTACACATTTCCTTGCACCTCCAGAATTTTGATGAGTTGAGAAAATCCACGTACTTCACCTCCATCTCAATAACAGTAAGTTTCTTCCCTTCCTATGGAAGATAGAGGGTCAGAGACGACCAGGGACCCTTCCCTCATGCTCCACATAGCAGATGCCTCAGGGTCCAGTTTCCAAGCACTGGCTGGTGCATTTACCCCGTGGGATGATGATGATGATGATGATGATGATGATGATGATGATGATGAAGTACACAGCCTTATTCCTAAAATAAGTATAATGACAATAATGATAAAGGCAGCATCAGAGAGTCGGGGAGAGAACAGATTTTGGAGCCAGACTGCCTGGGCCCAAATCCCGGCTCCACCTCTCACTGACTATGGGAAACTGGAGGTCACTTGACTTCTTTGTGCCAGGCTCCCTCATCTGTAAATTGGGACTCAGAGAAGCTAATTATGGGATGTGTTTAGATGGGTGCCTGGCACGTGGTAGCGTCCTTACCAGCTATTGCTATTATTATTCTTATTTTATTGATATCATTGCTGTAGGCCAAGGCTTTTTCATGTACCGTGTCATTTGAATCTCACAATCCTATAAGGGATAAGATATTATTATTATCACTCTTTATGGATGAGGAAACTGAGGCTCAGAGAGGTTGATGGACGTGCCCAAAGATACCCAGCCTGATATGGAGCCTGTCTAACCCTTGCAAAGCTGTACAGCCTGGTTACCCGGGATGATAAGCGGCGCTTCACCCTTATCCCTTTTATCCCTGCCCAGCCAGGTGGGAGGTTCTACCACCTCTACTTCATGCACGGAGATAACGGCTAGGTGAGTTAAGTGGCTCCCACACAGGCCTGCCTGCCCCAGCTGAGCCGCTTTTGGGCCAGCTGATCAGGACCGCTCTTCAAAATCACAATTTAACTGCTCCGCTGCGTCCATTATTCTGTGCGTGGAGGCAACTGCCCCACAGGCCAGCCCACTTGGTGCCGCAGCAGTGATTAATAAGGATATTCTGCATTCACAGGAGGCCTCTCGGCCAGGGCCTCAGAGTACTTTGCAAGCATTAATTAAGCTTCATGGTTGTGGCTCAGGTACGTGGGGGCTCTGGATTCAGTTTACATGTCTTTAGCTGATGCAGAAAGAGACCAAATCACTCCCCCAGTAAGCCGTGGCCTTCAGCCCGGCCAGGCCCCAATGGGCATTCCTCATCCCTGGAGTTTGGCCAAAATCATTTGCAGAGAAAAGACTTCCTACTTGTTCTTCCAGACTTCAGAATAATAAGCAGCACTCAGAAGCCATTTCGCATTTGAGTTAGGTCCAGGCCTACAGCTCCATGGCTGGGCCTCACCTGGTGCCCACCCACTGGCCCACCTAGGTTAAATAGCAGCTGATGTAGCTCACGGCCTGCACCTGCTAGTGTAGCAAAGCCTACCGTACCCGTATGTGGGGCCTTTGGGGTCAGGCTGGTTCCTGCAACACCATCTGCACAGTATCCGCCATTCTCCATCCCTCATCTGCTTCGCCTCCATTCCCAGGTCTGCCCTCACACATCTGCCACTTGCTTGCTGCGGCTCTGACGTCCCAGAGCTTGCGGGGAGGTGGGAAGAGACCGCGTAACTCAGGGTAAAGAGCTTGGGCTTCCACCCAAGGATGTGGGGGGACCACAAAAGGGAGGGGCATGGTCAGATTTGTGCTTTGGGATGATGCTTCAGGGAGATGCGTATGTGGGGTGCGGGATGGGGAGGCCTGAGGCAGTGGGGCCAGGAGGAGGCAACGAGCCAGGGGAGCGCAGATGGGGCTCCTGCTGGCTGTGGCAGTGGGGTGAAGAGAAGGAGCTTGAGCGACGTTTAGAGGAGATTGACAGGACTTGGTGACTACCCGGAGGCGGCATGAGAGAGAAGGAGGAGCCCTAGATGACCCTCCCAGCTACTGGATCCACTCTGCTGGGCAGTTATGCCCTCTGGGTCCAGCACTGGGCCAGTAAACTTGTGACCGACTTGGCAATGTTAGTGCAGACGGGCTCTCCCAGCTTCCCCGGAGAAGCTCTGTCAGAGGGAACAACCAAACCCAAACCCCTCACTCTCCCCTTCCATCTCCCAGGAACCATCCTTTCTGGCTTGGCCAGGGAATAAGGCCTGACACTGAGAGCTCAGCCTCCATTCCTGGGCCACAGACATGCCAGGACACCACTGAGTTGACCCACGGGAGTCTGGGGGTGGGCATTTGTTCCCCACTTGGCTGATGAAACCAAGGCTCAGGGGTTAAGTGACCTGCCTGCATGGCTGAATGGTGGCCCCTGAAAGGTGTCCATGCCCTAATCCCTGAAACCTGTGAATATGTTACTTTATGTGGCAAAAAGAACTCTGCAGATGTGATTAGGTTAAGGATTTTCAGCTGGGGAGATTATCCTGCATTATCCAGGTGGGCCCAGTGTAATAATTACAACAGTCCTTATAAGAGGAGGCAAGAACGCCAAAGGTAGAAGGGGATTTGCCCATAGAAGCAGAAGCAACGTGCTTTAAAGAGGGAGGAAGGCTCCAAAAGCCAAGGAATACAGGCAGCCTCTAGAAGTTGGAAAAAACAAGGAAATGGATTCTCCCCTAGAGCTTCCAGAAGGAACGCCAGGCTGCTGACACTGATTTGAGCCCAGTGAAACTGATTTCGGGCTTCTGACTTCCAAAACTGTAAGATAATAAATTCCTCAGCATCGTCCAACTACATCAGAAATTCTCAGTAGGAGGTATAATTTATTCTGGGCGAGAGAAGAGGTTTGTCTTGATTTTGCCCAGGCCCTCACAAAATCAGAACCAACCTTTTTCCTCGTCCAGAACTGGGGAAGCCACAGATGCCGGGTGCAGCCCTTGTTTAAGCTGTGACCTGAGCAAGACAGAGGGATGAGCCCCCTGGAAAGGGGCTGGAAGAGTGTGGGAGGCAGAGGATAGGAAAGTGCTTGAGGAGGAAAACAAGAATTTCGCTGTTGTCACAAAAGTAGGAGCCCCAGCGGCCTGAGGGACCCGGTGAGGGGAGAAGGGGTGGGGAGGAATTCTGCCTCCTGCTGAGGGTTTCTGTTGTAGTTGGACGACGCTGATGATCTGGGGAGAAAGGGGAGGGAACGTCCTCCTGAGGCACAGATCTGAGATGAATGCAGATTGCTTCTCCTCAGTTTAACCTCCAGGGAACAGAGGGTGAATCTCTGCATCCTGTGGGCGAATCTGCCATAGAGAGGGAGGCGGAGCTGGGAGCACCTGGGCTGAGCCTCACTGAGGCTCCTTTTCAGCTTATTCCTTTTTTTTTTGGCCGCACTGCACGGCATGTGGGATCTTAGTTCCCTGACCAGGGATCAAACCCGTGTCCTCCGCATTTGAAGCGCAGAGTCTTAACCATTGGTCTGCCAGGGAAGTGCCCCCTTTTTAGCTTAAAGTGTCAGATTTTCCTTGACAAGGAATAGTTTCTTTAACCATTGTACATATACACAGACCCGCCCTGGCTTACACGACTTTAGTTATGATCGCTCACATTCATACAGTCCTGGGGGGCTTTGTGGTCATTTTCAAGGTTATGAGCTCATTGATCCTCCCAACCTCTGAGGCCAGAACTGGTATCATCCCATTTTGCAGTTGAGCAAACTGAGGCTCAGAGAGGTGACATGGTTAGTTCAAGTTTGTTGTCAGAGGCAGGATTTTGACTGAGCTTTTCTGGCCTCCTTTATGACACAGAAGGGAGCTCAAATATCATCGTGTTCACCCCTGTTCTGTGACCGTGCTCAGCGAGGCTCGAGACTTTTCCTGACATACCACAGGGAGCTAACAGCAAACTGGGTTGGGCCTTTGTACCTAGGGGTCTTATCCCTGCATGCTGACCTCTGCTTCAGGCCTGGACAAGGGGCCTTGGCCCACCCCATTGTTTACCTACTAACAAGTATTTCCTAAGGTTGGTGCTATTCCAGGCTCTGTGGGGAGCTCTGAGCATGGAGGAACAGGCTGACACAGATGAAGCAAGTCATGGAGGCTGATGTGGGTGGCTGTGGAGCCCAGCAGTGCCTGAGTGGGGGCTGCCATTCAGCAGAGTGGCATTGGGAGGAGGGACCATCTGGAGGCCTCGGTAGGGGCTGGGCAGCCCACACTGGGGTAGACGTGGCCAAAAGCATGAGGGTAAGAGGTCGAGGTGACAAGGGACTCGGGCTGGGGAGGTCTCCTGCTCAGGCAGGCCCTCCCTGCACAAAGCCAGAGGATCTGGTTCCATCTTCTTCAGGTGTTGCCTTCCTCACTAGCCCTTCACTTTGCTTCATCATAGGAAACACCTGCAGAGCCCCGGCTGCGCCCTTCAGGGTTTCGGGTGTGGGTTTGAGGGGGTGGGGGGATGCTGGGCCAGCACGTACAGAAGTATGGCAGGTTGGGGCCCAGAGCCAGGGGGTGATCACAGCCATCCCTGTCCTGGCCATTGGGATGACTGTCTCTTCTGATTCCTCTCTTTGGCCAGGAGTACTGCCATGTCCTTACACCACTAGAGAGACCCTGTGTGTACATGACAGAATATAATTGTCCTACAGATGCTATCTCGGGCCTTTGAATGCTGAGCCTTCCCCCAGGGCATCAACCCTGTTCTACTGCCTGCTTCACTCACCCCTCCACATGGTGTCATGGGGGCTGCAGGGGAGTAAGCATCTCTGGAGACCCTTGTGACTCCTGGGCATTTTGTGTAGAGCATTGGTGGTATGTGACATCATGGAAGTTAGGTTGGACCGGAGTCCACCATGACGGGTAAAGTAACTTCACTTCTGAACCCCAGTTCTCTCATCTATAAGATGTTTGAGAGGAAGAAATGAGAAAATCCTTACAGAATGTTTTAGCATGGTGCCAGGCACCAGAATGCTCAATAGATGCTGTGTGGTTCTCCTGCAAAGCTGTGGCCCTGGTGACGCTACTATAAACCAGAAGAAATCCTTAAAGAAATAGTCCCCAATAAAAGGTGCAGAAATCTCACAAGATGGTGTGGAAGAGAGGCCTGGGCCTCAACCAATGGAATGATGTCCATTATGGCACGCCCCCCTCAATCATCCGACAATGGGCTTAGAAGGGCCAGAATCAGAACCTCTGGCTTCAGACCCTTGGTTGTCAATTCTTAGCACATGGAATATAAAGTTAACCTCATGGATGTCCCTAGAGGTGCCCCACGCAGTCAAGGCTGGAACTGATGAGGGAGAACATCCCCTATTGGAAAGAAGTCGGTTGCTTGGGCAGGTAGCGTGGGCAGGAGCCCTGCATGGCCAGAGGGTCTCCTCCAGCCAGAAGGTTCATAAGACTCCATGAGAAGTGTCAGTGGCTGGGCTTCCCCCAGTGGGGAGGGAAGGGACCCAGCTTCCTCATCTCTCCAAGAGAGTCTTTGGATCCTGAGGCAGGTGGCAGAAGCAGGAGGCAAACTCAGCTGGATGCCATGAGGACAAGGAGCAGCCCTTAGGGAGCCAGAGGCCTTAGGGCTCTGCTGGCCACTGGAGCAGATCTAGGCTGGGAAGAAGGAATAACAAAAACCAGGAGGCTAGGAGGACAGAGGCAGGAAGATGGAAGCCCTCTGGGAAGCAGCAAATAGTTAGCTCTTTGTATTGTTGGAGTTGTGAGAAGATGGGGTTGGGTGAACCTCTAGGCTAGGCCCAACCGCAGCTAGTGCTGAGTGGTGGGGATTTGGAGAACAAGCAGCCCTGCTGAGAGAGGGCAGTGTATACAACCCAGAAGGAACAGCACCTGGGTCTGCCAGCCCTCCTCTCGTCTTATGCTGCAAAGAAGCCAATCACATGTGTTTCCGTGAGGTTGATGACATACCTTCAGCACAGAGCCGGGCATTGGGGGGTGCCCAGGGGAGCACTGAGGGAGTGGTTTGACCCAAAAAGGAGCGGGGACTGGTCCATCTGACCACGGACCGGATTTTTCTCAAGGAAAATAAACTTCAGAGAGTAGAACAAAGGTAAAAATAAAATAGAGACTCTATTTTAGACTATCTTATCTATTACACTATTAATAATCCTGCCCCATTTTTGTAAAGTGCATAGCATGGTTCTAAACAGGATCTTTCTATGATCAGCCATCCAGTCAACATGTTTGCTGAGCATCTACTAAGGTTTCATGCAGAACCAGCTTCCAGGGGTACCTGGATACAGGTACACCCACAAGGAAATGAATGTTGATTCAGTAACCTCATTTGGTCTCTGACAACCCCATTTACCATGGGGACGGGGCACTGGAAGAAGAGGAAAGAGTGGTGGGCTGGCTGGCCAAGGTCACACTGATAAGCAGTTCATGACGAGACCAGGAAGTTCCTCCAGGTCCCCCACGGCCACCTTGAGCTGACCCCCAGCAGCTCACCATGACTGTTTGTTTGGCTCTTACAGAAGTAAGACTGATGGGAGTTTCCAGTGATAGCTACTGAATATCCGAGGGAGAGACAGGTTTCAGAAAACTGTGAAACAATGAAAAGCTCTTAACAATTGATTTACAATCAATACGGTGAACAAATAGCAACTAAAATAGAAATATCCCCGAGAGACAGATCTCCACTCCTTGTGACTGTTCCTGTCACCCCGCTCACTTCCCAGTCCTGGCTGTGTGTGTGCGTTTAAATCCACCGGACAGACTCAGGCCTCAGCCCTGTGCTGTTCGACACTTTATTAATAACAACAGTAACTACATTTATGGACTGCTTCTCTCTGCCAGATGCTTTAAATGTGCTCATTTAATCCTCCCATCAATCCGCTTAGGTTGATATGATTATTCCCATTTCATAGATACTGAGGGTAATTCAGCTCCCAAGTTTCAGAGGTTTAAACTTAGGTCTGTCTGATTCCAATACAGATGGTCTTCCTACTTCTCTGTGGTCATCAAACTTGCAGATGGCAGGGAAGAGCTGGGAAAAGTTGTGAAAGCATTCAGTGAAAGATTCAGGCCCCTAAAATATCTTGAGGCCCTGGGCAGCACTGTCCAGTAGAACTTTCTGTGATGACAGGAATGTTCTGTATCTGGGCTATCCACTATGGTAGCCACTAGCCACACGTGGCTATAGGGAACTTGAAAAGTAGCTAGTGTGACTGAGAAACTGAATGTTTAAGTTAATTAATTAATTAATTTATTTATTTTTTAATTTATTTATTTTTGGCTGCATTGGGTCTTTGTTGCTGTGCGTGGGCTTTCTCTAGTTGCGGCAAGTGGGGTCTACTCTTCGTTGCGGTGTGTGGGCCTCTCATTGCCATGGCTTCTCTTGTTGCGGAGCACAGGCTCTAGGCGTGCAGGCTTCAGTAGTTATAGCACACGGGCTCAGTAGTTGTGGCGCACGGGCTTAGTTGCTCTGCGGCATGTGGGATCTTCCCGGACCAGGGCTCGAACCTGTGTCCCCTGCACTGGCAGGCGGATTCTTAGCCACTACGCCACCAGGGAAGCCCTTAAGTTAATTTAAATAGCCACATGTGGCTAGTGGCTACTGTGCTGGACTAAAGGTGTACCTAGGGCTGTGGGCAGAAACCAACAGGATGATGCTGGGTCAGAATCTGTGCAGCTGTTGCATTTGGGTCATAGGAACAGGACAGGGAATTGAAAATGACTGGGGCCCAAGCTGATGCACTGTGAGCTCGGGCTTCAGTGGGTGAGGCCTCTGCAGGCACCTCTAGATGTGGGAGCTGAGACATTAAATCAGAGAAAGGAAGGAGGGAGGGAGGGAGTGGGCAGGCAGAAGGGAGAGGAGAGGCTTGGAAAGCAGAGGCAGGTACAAGATGGGTTCATCCGAGCACCCAGTCCCTTGTTCTCTGAGCTAAAGCCCCATAAATGTGAAGGAAAGAAGACTTCTCAATGCCAGCTAATGGCTCTGCCCCAAAGAGAAGCACCTTCCTGAAGTCCCTCTGCCGGGTGCCCTAGACTTCCTGTGAGCTTATGTCCACGTCCTTTTCCTTTGTTTGCTTTGGAGCATTCAAGCAGCCTGTGTCTCATCCTGGGAGCTGGAAAATAAACATCACTGTGGAGACAAACTCACTTGGCTCCACTTACAGCGGCTAACGGCCTGTGATTTTCTAGCTCAAAGGCCCTTTGCTTCTGTGAGCATCGCCCGAGAAGATTTGGCCCTGGAAAAAGATATTAGGAGGCTGAGGGCAATAAACTGCCTGTGATCAGAAAGGCTCAGGACAGACCCCTGACAGGGGCATCAGAGGCAACACTCTGAACAGGACAGCCACATGGGCTGCCTCAGCCACTCTGCCTCTGGTTTGCAAACTGAATGTGCCCCTCAGCCCACTCTCACCACACCCTGCAGATTTGGGGGGAGCAGGTGCAACAACAGATGGGCCTGGGCAACTTGCTCCAGAGAGGCATCCTTGCCTTGGGCTTTCAAGGGCTGGGATGGATTTACCCTTTGTCCTCCTACTGCCTTGAGTCTGGACTAAAAAGGGCAGGAGGTTGATAGCAGAACTAGTCACAGGGAGAAAAGGGCCTTCCCAGGAAGTGATGCTGAGACTTGGGACCTCTAACTCCTTTTCTGTTCTGATTATGGAAGGAGAAGAAAGGGTGCACTTGGGTAGTTTGCAAGACCTCTCTGAGGTACCCACATCCTAGAGCCCTCCGTTTGCACCTGAGCCTGGAGTAGGGGCTGGAGAGGGTCAGGCAAGGATACAGGTGGCCACAGTGCTGTGTACAGATAGCCCAGAGGAGGCCATGATCAGTCTGGTTCTTGATTCTGGGAACTACAGTTATGTCAAAAATCCCAGTGGTCAGCGATGACTGTGGCCAGAGGCCCCAGCCTGGGGAGTCTCAGTGATGTGACCAAACTGGCTGCCCCATTGGAGGTGATCCCTCTCTGATGGCTGCACATTAGATGCCACAGACAAGGCAGACATGGGTGAGGATCTAGGTACTGCAGGGTTATGGATCTGGAGTTGGTCCTGGCCCACCAGCTACCCTGAGGGTAGGTTGTAAGGAAGCCGAGGGCTGCTTTACTGGTGATCTGGGCTCCAATGTGATAAAGCAAAGGCCTGTCTGCTTTCCTGCTGGATATTGAGGCTCAGTCCAATCAATCTGCCTGCCAGACCCTGTGCTTTTGCTGTGAGGGTCAGTGTAATAGGGGCTGCCAGAGCCAGGTACCAATCAGAGCTGCATGTGGGCAGGTTAGTGCTCTGTGCTGCAGCACGGTGGTTCTGAAAAACTCAGCAAGCCTCTGTTTTCAGGGGCCAGGGAACTCTGCCCTGGCAACCTTGGTGCTGGGCTGGATTTCCTGGGAAGGCTCTGAGTGGGTTGGGGGATACTGGGCCTCAAGGCTACAACATAGATTCCAGGAGAATGGTTGCTTCTGCTCTCAGCAAGAGCTTGGGTTAGGAGAAAGGAGCTTGGGGCACATGTGATGGACCCTTCCTTCCTGGTCTGCCGTGTAGCGTGATCAATTGCAGCTCAGTTGGGGATGAGTGGGGCTGTGTAGCCCAAGGCTGACACAGGCCTGTCCTAGTTATCCTTGTGAGCAATGAGTCTCTACCAGCCCCTTGGGCTGTGCCCTTCCCTGTTCTTTTCCAAATAAAGAACTTGAGGACCAAGGGAGGAAACTCTTCCTGGAGCATGCAGTGGGTCCCATCTTAAGGGAGTAAATTCTGGGTCTGCAGCGAGGAAAGGCACTTAAAAGTGGGGCCAGGCTTCCAGTGTGAGTGTAAGAGGAGGCAACACACAAGGTCAGCTTTGACTCGACAGCAGCAGAAGTTGCCCTCCCACCCTCCCTGCCAGCTCCCCCACCAACATAACACCCGCCTCCCGCCTGTCCCTTTCGCCTCTCTCCCTTTCTTTTTCCTCCCGGGAATGCACAGGAACATTTTCCAGAGAGAACACGTAAGCCTCAGCAAAGCCCATTACGGTGCCCCTTGGTGAATATTTGGAGCAGATGCTGTCTACTGCCTCCCCAGTCCCGCCATTTACTGACTGCAGTGCCAGGGCCACGGGCTGTGATTCTGTGGCAAGATTCAATTTCATAGATGTCAATAAGCTGAGGGTTAATTCAGACTCTGAGGCTGAGCGTGACAGCTATTTTGGGTCAAGTCTACATTTCATTCCTGAATGGACTCTGGCTTACCCATCCTTTCCCCGGTCCAGCTCCTCAGCTTTCATTTTGAGTTCACACACTGAGTTTGGCCACATGCCTACGGAAGCCCTGGGCTAATTTCCAATCTTGGAGGCCTTTTCCCCTCACCCCCGCCACTGTTCATTGTGAAAACCAAACACCATAGAAGAGAATTTGGTAATACTTCATGTGGAATCGTGCCTCTCTCATAGCAACAAATTCTGTTAGGTTTTCTCCTTCGATCTGGGCCCATGTGTGTGATGGCTGGACCTGGACATTCTCTTTATGGTCTGTTTATTCAATTAATGTTAGATGCGTCTCTGTGGCCTTTGAGTCTTCGAGAGCATAATTTCCAGTGGCTGCAGCATGTCGTGTCAAGTGGATAGACATGCGTTATTTAATCACTTGTCTTCTGTGCACGCTATTGCTGAAAGCCAGGTCACCTGACCTGATTTTGGCTCATAACACACATTTGGCAGTCCCAGTGCAGGGATGTGCAAAAGTGGGGCCAGATTTCAGATGCATTTATTCATGAAACATGTATTAACTGTCAGTTAAAGGCAAGGAACCATGGCATAGGGGAGAGGACAAGGTTTAGGGGAGTAAGAAAATGTGACCCTAGATAACCAGTGGCTTGAGAGTCTGGCTGGGGCAAGGAGACAGACCCCCAGGTCTCACATGATGAGGGGGGATGTTAGGGCTTCTGATCCCCAGGAAAGTTATGATATGCCTGGTTCTGAGAAACTAGGTTCTCAAGTAATAGGGACTTATCTTTGAGACATTGGTGCATCCCCAATTATTTGTTACTGATGATAAACTAATAAAGTTCGGAACTAATTTACCGAAAAAACAAACAAGCAGAGATGCTGGGGGCTTTTCCTATCATCACTTCCATTTCAGTCACGTGTCTTCTGATGTTTCTAGAGTAGGAAGAGAAAGGATGTGGAGGCAGAGCTGCACTTGTGGGAACTGTGGGAAAACTGGGACTCCCATCCATCATGTTCATGGGCTGGGGCGGGCAGGCTAAAAACCACTGATACGAGAAGAAGAATAACTGCTGTTTACTGAGCTCCTGCTTCAAGACAGACACTGTACTAGGCACTTTACGTAAGGAAACGTGAGTCCCTTTATAACAGTGTTTTACAGTAGAGATGATTCTTTTCATGATTAAGAAGAGCTTGTGAATTAGAAAAGTTAAATGATTCACTAGAGGTGACTTCTCAGTATCTCTTCTCCAAAACCAGGTAGCTGCGTAGTATTTCATGTAACCCTTTTTCTAAAAAGGGATCTCGTGCATCTTTGCCTTTCAAAATAAAATGGTAACTGGATAGCAATCCAGACCTAGGAATGCAAGAGAAATTATATGGAATAATTTTAGAAAGTCTCTCTTAAGGTAATTTACTTTCCAGTGAGAGTATATACTTAGAGCTGAAATTGATAAGCATGTATGTTTAGAATTAGTACTTAAGTTATTTTGGTCATTTTCAAAAGAAACTGTACCGTTAAATTAACATACCACATCAGTGGGCTAACAACCTCATCTCATCCTCACTCCTTTTGCTGGTAGATTAAAGACTAGGGTATTTACAGACTTTCTACTCTTCCTGGAAAAGTCAGGAGTCCAGACAAGAAACCACTGACCAGCAAATCTCAGTGCTAGACCAGGATCTGTGCATTGAACTGGTGGCTAGATGTGTGTGGTGGGCAGAGGAGGATTTGAGGGACCCGGGGTGAGCACTCCAAGGGCCAGGGAAGCCTGGGCCTGGTTTTTAAAATTTGACTTTGTTGTTTTTCTTGCTACAACCATACTTCATAGTCCCATGAGTCAGAGCCATAGGTTTTGTTTTCAAATGGCCTAGAGAGGGCCTTGCTCAAGGTGATGATTTATTCTGATTCTTTCACGGGAACCTTCTTCTACATCTGACTGTGGATGATGAAATGCTCTCATGACCACCCCTTGGGGTATCCCTGCTTCACACTCAATCCCTGCACCCCATCATCATGTGTTCAGAGGGACTTCAGTGACAGTTTCCTCTGAAGGCATGTCCATCATGCCTGCCCCCCATGTATGGGGTGACATCCAGTCTGCAGGCTGGTGTACATCCTTGAAACTTTGCGATGAGTTTGGAGCTAGAGAGGAATTTGGGAGTCCTTGGCATATAGAGGGGAGCTACATCCCTCTACAAGAGTAGGTGAGGTCAGCAGGGGTGCGGGCACCTGGGGAAAGACTGAGATCTGTCTTGGGGCAACCACACTTGAGCTGCCAGTAGAGGGTGGAAGGGTTGAAAGGCACAGTAGAAGAGATGGGAGCTGAGCTGGGGAAACACAGTGCCCCAGGGCAAAGAAGCAGAGGGTTTCAAGGAGGGAGTGACCAGGAGGGCCTGTTGAAGCCAAGAGGCCCAGGCTGTGTGGAGCCTGCTGGGATTCCTCTTTGCTGCTTTTGTTTGTTAAATTTTACCCAAATCTTGGAAATTATAAATCCTATGCTGTGGGATGAGTCTTACTCCTTTTTTTTTTCCAGTTGTTTTCACATGGTCATAGATTATTATATGATCATTAAAGAACATTTGGAAGAAAAAGTGGAAAGCAAAATTTTAAATACTTAATTTCCACCCTTTCTAAACACACCAAATGTTGACATTTTGGTATATTTTCTTTCAGTGGCTTTCAGTGGGTTTTCAGTGGTTTAGAGTTTTTAAAATTGCAATTATACTGTATTTATAAATTTGCACACAATTTAACATTTATACTACAAGCATCGATCTAGGATTGGTCTTTTAAAACATGGCAAACATCATTCAGACTGGTACAAGGTTCAGCACCCACCTTTTAATTCAATCGTCTTCATTATATTACTCCTTTCTGTTATATATATTTTGGCTACTTAACGTCAGGTACTGAGAGTAGTATGTAAATTTATGCCCACAACTGTCTTCATCTTGTATTTTTAATAGTAACGGGTTTTGCCTCAAGTATTTTGATGCTAAAATACTGAGTGTACAAATGTTCAGAACACTTATGCTTTCACAATTGCTCCTATGAATATAAAATTACCCTTTTTATCCTGCTTGACGCTGCTTATTGCCTTAAATTGTGCTTTGTCTGACAGAGCCACTCACGCTTTTTCTTTTGTTTGCATTTACCTAGTATAGCTTTGCCTACCCTGGAATCATTTTATTTTAGGTGAGTCTCTTGTATTAATTTAATCTGGGAACCTTTGTCTTCTAACAAGGGGATGGTAAATGCTTACATTTATTGTCCTAATCATTTCGGGTGGCCTCTTGTCATCTTGTTTTGTGTTTTCTGCATTTCCTTTCTTTTCTGACTTTTGAGCCATAGCTGGTGATTTCTTTTACCTTCTGCAGTGATTAGGAAGGGAGACATCTTGTTTCTCACTCCACTGGTCTACATTTTATTGCCTCCAATAAAGGTCTTAATTTGTCTCTGTGTTCGGTTTGTAAGCAGCTCTGCTTATCTCAGCCTGGCCCTTCTCATCTCCAGGAGGTGACATCCTCTGCAGAATGGCTTTAAAGGCCCTCTGTTGATTTCTTTGTTTGCTCACTCAGGGAAAGGAGTCCTGCATAGCTGGAGCAGGAATGCTGAGAGCGTCTATCCAGAGGAGGTGCCCCATGCTTCCTGCGAGATGGAGGGACCATCTAGGCTCTAGCCAGAGGGGTGTGTGTATGGCGATGGTGATGGGGGAAGGCAGGAATTGTCATTACCACTGCCTATGGAAGCCCCAGGAAGTGCCTGTTGGCCTTTGATTGAGGAAACTGGCCTGAGCAGACCCGGCCCAGCTGGCAGGGATGAGCTCTCTGCAGAGAGAGCGTCCCAGGGCTGAGGGACCAGAGTAACGGTGGGTGGGGGTTGGTGGGCCTGAGCTGGCAGGGTCCTGGTTCTGGCCTAGACAGGTGGTTCAGGGCCTGTCAGTCTCAGGCGTGAAAATTCCTGGGCACATAAATTTTTTTTATATTCTTTTTTTTTTTAATTGAAGTATAGTTGATTTGCAATATGGTGGGCACATAAATTATTTTTAAATATGCTTTTTTTGGAATTCCCTGGCGGCCCAGTTGTTAGGACTCTGCACTTCCACTGCAGGGGGCACAGGTTCAGTCCCTGGTTGGGGAACTAAGATCCCACATGCCGAGCAGCATGGGCAAAAAAATATGTGTGTGCGCATGTGCGTGTGTGCGTATATGCTTATTTATTTATTTATTTATTTATTTATGGCTGTGTTGGGTCTTCGTTGCTGCGTGCGGGCTTTCCCTAGTTGCGGCGAGCGGGGGCTACTCTTTGTTGCGGTGCACAGGCTTCTCATTGTGGTGGCTTCTCTTGTTGCGGAGCACAGGCTCTAGGCGTGTGGGCTCAGTAGTTGTGGCACGCGGGCTCAGTAGTTGTGGCTCGTGGGCTCTAGAGTGCAGGCTCAGTAGTTGTGGCGCACAGACTTAGTTGCTCTGCAGCATGTGGGATCTTCCTGGGCCAGGGCTTGAACCCATGTCTGCTACCTTGGCAGGCGCATTCTTAACCCCTGCGCCACCAGGGAAGTCCCTGTGTATGCTTTTTAAGACTTGTAAATGGAACTTCAGTGAGGGTTTTCTCAGGGCCTCCGTTTGTCTACTGTCTTAACCAGGTATTGCTCCCATGTATTTTATATTAAAACTCTCTCTGTGGGGCAATTAACAGCTTTAAATGACTTATTTAAATTTAAGCACCTCTGGCATTTTTTTCAGTTATGCAAGATAGTTGCTCCTCTGTATCCCCTAACACAGAGGTGCCAGTTTTGGGGAGGGCAATGCCACAGCCACAGAGGGGGGAGGGCTGGGGCCTGGGAAGGCAGGGTGGGGCTGCTTGGGGAGGACAGCCTGCCAAGGCCTAGGAAGGTCTCCAGAGGGAGACAGGCCAGGTGGAGCTTCATTGTTGTCTTTTTTTGCTTTTTCCAGCTTTATAGAGGTAATAATCACACAGAACATGTGTAGGTTTAAGGTGAACAATGTGATGATTTGATACATGTTTATATTGCGAAATGATTATCACAAGCCTTCATTTTTGTAGGGCCTGAGAGGCAGAGGTGGGGCTATGCTGCCGCCAGTGATCCTCTGCCTGACAGGGCCAAGGGTTTCCTAAGAGTGGCCACAGGTCAGAAGGAGCAGTGAGAAGCTGGTGAGAAGGGGCAGTGCATGCAATGGTCAGAGCTTTGACAGGGCCAGCCTGGCTTCTGGGGAGGGTGGTGGGCCAAATAGCTACTCAGGAGAGCCAGACCGTATCCACCAGACTGACCACCGAAGGCTGACACCTCACAAACACCAAGTTCCTTTGGGACCAGCACCTCAGCTGATCCTCTGGGAAGCCTTGGAACACTTAAGCCAGAATCACGAGGTAGCATCATCAGGGTCCAGAGAAGCAGGTGTCAAGGAGGCCTTGGGGCTGGGACAAAGCCACGCCTGGCCACTGGAGTCAAGGTCATCACTCTAATCTCCTTCCTGTTCCAGGCCCACATGGTCATGATGGCTACTGTCAAGCCCTTGGAGCACCAGATGAGGAAACTGAGGTCCAGAGATGTAGATGATATATCCAAGGTCACTCAACAGGCTGATTCCAATTCCTTACAGTGTTTCAAAATATTTTGACCCATATGCTTTTCTTCTTCTATATGAGTTGGTGTAAACCCTCTGACTCAGATGTTAATGTCCAGACCTAACACATGCAAGTGTGTGTGTGTGTATGTGTGTGATTCCCTCTGTTAGAGTCAGTCGTTCCTCTTCTGTGTTTCCAGTGCTCTCTGTTCATCCCTCCATCATACGATTTATCTTGCTGCACTGGAATTATCTGTCTGTGTGTGTCCTCCTGACAGGAGTGAGTACCTAAGGGCAGGGACTTTGTACTGTTCTTTGTATACAGTAGGCACACATGAATTTTGTTAGATGAATGTTGATGAATTCACAACTGTCCACTCACTATACATAGGTTACCATGGCTTGGCCCTATTAAATGTGCAATCCTTCTATGATTGATTAATTAAAAATTCTTCTGAAGGTTAATAACTGAAAAACTATACTTTGCTTAGCATACTATGCCTGTGAGGAGCATAGCTGTTTGGGCCACACTGCTTCATGGTGCCCCTTGTGGCAGCGTGCTCTAATTGCAGGCAAAGGGTCTCAGGAGTGGGTCTTTCAAACGAAACATGTAAAGGAAAAACATTTTCACCAAATGTATGCAACAAGTTCCTGAAATACACCAGCCTCTGCTTCCATTGCCCTTACTCTGCTACCCCAGCATCAGTAGCTGGAATCACAGCTGCTCAGATTTGACATGAGATAAGGTTGGCAATATTTCTAAGATCTCAATTTGGCTCACCTGCTGGGGCTACAGGTGAGGCAGCACCTATAAGGAAACAACATGAAGTAGCCATGTTCATTTTCACATTTCCTACTCTGTGCTCCATGTTCTGTTTTAGACTTGGCTAACCCCCTAAGGACAGGGATTGTGTCTCATTCACTTCTGTCTCTCCAGTGGTTGGTGCAGGGCTTAACACAGAGTAGGTGCCATGTGCTGTGCTGGGACTGTCTAAGAATTGGCGTGGCAGAGCCTTGGGGTCAGAATGATCAGGTAAAAGAGACCTGGCTGGCAAGCTGCTCTGAAGTAACCACAGCTCTACTTGCTGGTGCCCAACCATTCCAAACATCCATGCCTTTATTATTATTCTGATTTCTCAATTTGATTTTATTCTCCAGAAGTCACCATTCCACTCTGTCGCATTCAGTGTGTGTGGACACACATTAGTCATTACTGGGGTCAATGACCAGATGAGCCCTTAACATTCCATTACCAAGACAAGTGTTTGTCATTTCTCATTAGTGTTATGTTTATAATCACTAGGGACTTATCCCTGGACAACTTGTCAAAATCTGCGTGGCCTTGTCAACACGTGGCAGGTTTATCCTTCCAGAACTGTGGAGGGCATCTGGAACCCTCGCATGACTTTCCAAAGAAAACGCAGTGCACCACCATGGTCTCTTTCATCTTCTATCATCTTGCACATCAAAACTCCCCCTTCACTCATCAAGGGACTGTTGCAGAGCTGTGAATATTACCTCCCCACTGCCTCACATCCTTCACAGAACTGCAGGTGCCTCTTGGAAGAAGTGCCGCATCTGTGTCCCTTTCCCTTCCTGCCTTTACTTTCCATTGTTATTAGAAGTGTAGCCATGGAGAGAAATCTGGTGGTCAGTGGCGACTGCAGCCCTGAGAAAAGATATATTTTCCTTCTAATCAGACTAAGGAGAATGGGGTTTGGTTTCTAGTCCCTGCAGTCTGCAGAGAAATAAGCAGAACAAACTCAAGACGGCAAGTCCAGAAAAATCCCCTTTTGTGAAACAAGCTCTCTGCACGGGGGGTGGGGGTCACTGATTGATAGGTACTGCAACCGGAATGGGCTGTGGAATTTGCAGTGACCCTGACTCAGGCCCTCACAGCAGCCAGTCTGGGAGGCAGCCACTCAGGGGCATTGCTGGAGAATCACATACCAAAGGATAACACTGCCTGCCTCCTGGAGCACAGAGAAAAGGTCTCAGTCCAGGGACAAGCCTCTGCCTCCTCCCTCACAGAAAAAGCCCTCCTGAGCTTTTTGCCTGGATTTGGGCACTGCGGCTGTGCTTGGCATCTGTGCCTCTTGGCAGCTCGTGCTGCCTGCTGCTTGACACAGGCAGCCATCCTCGTAGCAGACCTCCCAGCCTTCTCCTGCCTAGAGCTTTTGTGAAGACCAAATGAGAGAAAAGTCCACGCATGTTCTCTAAAGAGCAAAGAGCACTGGTAGGAATGCTGGATGGCTGTGCTGTCTGGCCACGTCCTCCACAAGCTCAGGCTTTGGGTATGCTTGATGAGCACGTTCCACACGGCAACAAAACGCCCCAATTCAGTGAGATACCTCAAATTGGTAGTTTCAGATTTTACATCCCTTTCTTTGCCTATGAACTTTTTTTTGGCCAACAATTGTTAGCCACAGGTTTTCTAAACCCTTCTTACCAAACATCTATTTCCTACTGAAACTCTCTTCTCCATTTCAGGGTCCCCAGAATACACCACTGGCATACCCAGCCTTGTTCATTTGGTCACAACTTTTCCCTGCCTTCCCTCCCCACCCTACTGACCCTTCACAGCCTCTTCACATTGTACCCACCTTTTTTTTTTCTTTATAAATTTGTTTTTATTTTTGGCTGTGTTGGGTCTTCGTTGCTGTGCGCGGGCTTTCTCTAGTTGCAGCGAGCGGGGGCTACTCTACATTGTGGTGTGCAGGCTTCTCATTGTCGTGGCTTCTCTTGTTGCGGAGCACGGGCTCTAGAGCTCAGGCTCAGTAGTTGTGGCACACGGGCTTTGTTGCTCCGCGGCATGTGGGATCTTCCTGGACCAGGGATCGAACCCGTGTCCCCTGCGTTGGCAGGCGGATTCTTAACCACTGCACCACCAGGGAAGCCCTGTACCCACCCTTGAAGACCAAGCAGAAGACCTCTCTACAAGCTGACCCACAAATGACCTCGCCCTCCTTCAAAAGAAGTTATTGGGTTCCTGCTGATCTTGAACCATGAGGCAGTAATCACAGTGGTTGAGAGCAGGCTCTGCAGTCAGCTTGCCCACCTCTTACTGCTTGTGTGACCTTGGGCAAGTTACTTGAAGTTCCTGGGCATTGCTTTCCTCAGCTATAAAATAGGGATAATAACAGTAGCTCTTTTATGCATATCAAGGGCTGAGCACAATGCCTGATGCACCGTAAGCACTCAGTAAAGGAGAGCTAGTATTATCCTAAGAATTTTCTTTGTATGTTGCCATGTAAGGCCATAGCAACCCAGGAAAAGTAGATTTTATTGTCCCAGATGAGGAAAATGAAACTCAGAAAGGTTAAAGCACTTGCCCAAGGCCACACATTTGGTGATGAAGCTGAGATTCAGAGTCAGGTCTATCTGGTTGGGAGCCACAGCTTTCCCACCACCATAGCCAACCCACCTTAATAGGCCTCCTGTTGTTACGTCAGCCCGTCTTCCTTGGTTTACCCTTCACGTGGGCATTGCTCCTCTCCCCAGCCAGACCCTGGGGTCCTCTGGAGCAAGGTTTCTCAAAACACCGCCACCCTAGCTATGTACCATTCAGTATCTGTTGAGTGAACAAAAGAGTGAATGGATGGGGTACTTCACTAGTGGCTCAGTGGTTAAGAATCCGCCTGCCAATGCAGGGGACATGGGTTCGAGCCCTGGTCCAGGAATATTCCACATGCCGCGGAGCAACTAAGCCCGTGCGCCACAACTACTGAAGCCTGCGCGCCTAGAGCCCGCTCTCCGCTACGAGAGAAGCCACCGCAATGAGAAGCCCGCGCACTGCAACGAAGAGTAGCCCCCACTCAACGCAATTAGAGAAAGCCCGCCCGCAGCAACGAAGACCCAATGCAGCCATAAATAAATAAACTTATTTTTTTTAAAAAAAGAGCGAATGGATGGGAAAAATTCATTTCAAGACCAGAATCTATCCCCAAATAACCTAGCCCTGGTACTTAAGTCCCTGGAAGTCAGGGGCCTCTCAGCAGAACCAGGGGCCATCCTACCTCCAGGCCCTTCCCCACTTCAACCCACCCACCACACTGACCCAGGATATCTGACCATGTTTCTCTCCTTCTATAAAGCACTTCCAGGGATTTCTGCACTTCCTGTGGGACTAGTCTATAGAAAGGAGTTTGGTTCCAACATGCTCTGTTAACATAAGTCTTCACTGAGCTTAACATGTATTTCTTTGATCTAGAAGGCAAACTTTTGGAAAAGAAGAGATGGTCAAGAATAGCAATGATGTGCTCCCTCAGAGCTGTGCAGTAAAGGGACCACGGCCATGTTCTCCTGGGGCTATGGTTTCTTTATTTATGTCCCTTTATTTTTAAAGTAAAACTGCATGTAAAGTGCTCTAAACACCAAGATCAGAATGCAGAACTTCAGGATAAACATGACAGAACGATGGCTGTTTTGCTGCTTGCCTCATCGTCCCAGAGAAAGAACCTCACGTGTGTTGATGGGACATAGGAGAACATGAAAGATGCTGAGGTGTGCCCAAA
This sequence comes from Eubalaena glacialis, assembly GCF_028564815.1. Classification (NCBI taxonomy): domain Eukaryota; kingdom Metazoa; phylum Chordata; class Mammalia; order Artiodactyla; family Balaenidae; genus Eubalaena; species Eubalaena glacialis. The sequence continues at coordinate 18,537,169 of NC_083733.1, read as the reverse complement.
GTTACTGAGACCCTATGTTTTGGTGTAGACACAATCAAATGAAACTGTCCTTTAAGCCTCCTCAGGAAACAAGCAAAGATGGGGGGTGAAGCAGTAGAATTGTAGAGAAGACCATGGAGATTCTGAACAGAAACTTTTCTATTAAAGAACACCTGAAATCCCATTTAGTCATAGCTACCATTTTTTGAGTGCTCAAGACTCCATAACTTGACCAAGGCCAATGGGTGGCACAGTGGCTTTGACCTCGCGTATGTCCAACTCCTATCCAGCATCTTTCTTCTAAAGCACAAGGCTCTCATTTCCCCGAGGAATCATGGAGTCCAAGAGACTTAGAGCTCTTGAGTCATCTGTTGTAAGTACCCTCTAATCATCCTCTTCCTCAACTCATTAGCAGAGGTCAAGACCTGTGCATAATTCGGTTAGCTAATTTGTTTATTCATCGTATGCTTATATAAATGGCTTGAAATCTTTCCTCAGTATCCTTATTTGCAAGAAAATTTGGCCCACATCAAGGTAATTCATGAGCTTATACTTACAAGTGTTTTCAATCATGTTTTAACTAGTAGTAAATCTTTTGTTTGATTTATCTGAAAATTGTTCTTCTTCCTCTTGCCCCTGTCTTGTAAGATTCTATGAGCCCCCTCTGATAACAACAGCAGCTAAGTAAAGATAAACAAGTGAAATTAATTTTAATAATATTGTTTATTTAACCGAATGTATCCAAAATGTTATTTTATTTTATCCAAAACATTATTAATGAGCTATTTTATATTTTTTATACTAATTTTTCAAAATCTGGTGTATATTTTATACTTACAGCACATCTCAATTCGGACTAGTCATATCTCAAGTGCTCAATAGCCACATATGGGTATTATATTGGAAACACAGATATAAATAGGCATTCTTCTTTTCCTATTTCATCTGTTTCTATTTCAACTTTAGGTTTTGCATTAGGATTGGATCATAAAAGGCTATGTTAATGGAAATGTGCCCTTTGGATAATTTAATAAACATAGCAGCGGTTTAGGACAGTGGAAAGAACATACCTTAGGAGTTATAAAACCTGGGTTCTAATCCTCAGCTAACCGGGCAACCCTCAACTTCCCTCAGCCTCTTTCCTCATGTTAAAAAAGAGATGATGGCTTATGATTATTAAGTTTCTCTTACAGCACACACCGTTTTCAGGGTTTCTGCAGCTGTTTCCTCTTTCCAGACAAAATTTTTGTATGACAGTGCTTATCCCAAGTTGGAGTAGTGTTCCCTGTGCCCAGTTCTGTGCCTGGCACACTGCAGGAACAAGAAATGTTTGTTGAATGAACGAAATCCAGTTCTTTGAGGGATCCTCGGGCCTCTCAGTTTTTGCAGAATAACTATAGCAGCCTTAGCAATTAATTACATTTTCATTTCCTTTCTCATATTAGCCTAAAGTGCTGACAATCTAAGCTTTCTGAAGGGTAATAGCCAGGATTAGAAACCATTTCCTGATCCTGTTAGCAAAGGAGATGGTGCTCAGCTATAGGCATGACTGCCTAGAGACCCCTGCAAAGGGCCTCCCTCTTGTTACATGCTGTTCTTATGCTGAGGAGAGTTAATTAATGACTCTAAATAAGAAAACAATCAAATCTGTCTGCAGTCATATGAGTCAGAGCGGACCCAGATGGGGAGCCGGTCCTTGGCCTCCAAATGCCCTCGGGAAAAGCAATAGCAGCCTTTGCTCCATACGTCAAGAGCCTTGCAAAATCCCAACCTAGAAGGGAAAGGAATTGCTCAAAATGGATTGGAGACCCAGCATGATGTGAAGCAGTTTCTTAAAAGGCCAGGCCCCCTGCCTGGGTGTTATGCACACTGAGGTCTAGGGAGAGGAGAAAAAGCACAAGTCTATTTCTCTCTACTCTCTTTAGACACCCAAACCTACGGCAACTGCATGGGGAGTTCTCAGGCACAGGCCCCCTGTGTGTGTGTGGCAAGATTGGGGCAGTTGACACTGCCACCCTGGGAGGACTGGAGAATATGTGGCTTAAAGCCCATCAAGCCCCAAACCTGCCCACCTTCAGGACTCCCGTAGCCACATATGAAGGTGGAACATTGGTTGTGACGGCATGAGGGTGGAAATGTGATGTTTCCCTGAGATTAGTTGAGGCTCACAACAGTGAAAACTTTTATTTTGGTGTTAGAAGCTTTGCTGTGAAAAATCTGAGAGAGGGAACAGGTGGAAGGAGCCTCTTAACAATATCCAAGTGTCCTCAGCATTGGAACAGGATGCTAGCAGATAAAGATAAGCCTGTTTCTTTAGCTCTATATGTACTCTGTTGAATAATAACATCCTCGTTTTTTTTTTTTCCTCTCTCTCTATTCTTGCAAGCTTGGCTTCCTGTGAAACTGTTCCACTCTAGAAAAACCCTGGACCACTGGCCATGAGGGTCATATACTCTCCTTTCCCCTTCTTTGGTAATCAAGTTCCGGTAACAAGCCCTTTGTCAGGATAAGATGTAAAGTATGTGGCAATACCTTTGCTCAATTTGAAAGGACTCCTTGTGATTTATGTCTGAATCTTAGTTGGTCCCCAATCCCATTACTCTAAAATTTGGTTAGAATCTCACAGAAGACAGTACAATACTTCAATTTTCCTTCTACAATAGCAGTAGGAAAAAAAAATAGTGGTCAGGAGGAGTCTCTGGAGTCTAAGATATCCAGGTTGGAACGTAAACGTTGCTCCTCCTGATCTGTATAACCACGTTGCTCCTCCTGATCTGTATAACCATGGGCAAAACCCTTTCCTCTCAAAGCTTCATTTCCTCATCTTGAAAGTGGGAGTAACACCACCACCCACATCATAGGACTGTGAGGATTAAATACATTCTTACATGTGAAGAGCCTGACTCAGAAATGTTTCCTCTTATTATTAGCTTGTAATTCTTTAAATAGGGATTGCTGATGGGTTCATTCAAAGTGATGCAGTAGATCGTCTACAGCTATGTTTTCTCCTGTTCCATTCTGTGACGAGCTTTGGGGAAGTCCTCACAGAGGCCGTGGTCCTCAGAGCTTGCTTCTACTCCATGCCCTAAAATTCTCCCTTTCCACTAGGCGGGGCTGGGGCCAGTGCTCCAGAACCTTGGACAGCTCCACACCCTAGGGACTGCTGGGCGGCCTGAGGGAGCAGGAAGCACTTGGGGGATTTTCCCAGAAGGGCTGCATTACTGTGGGGATTTAGGAATCCCAAAAGCCGCAGTCTCATTCCCAGCATGTGTACCACTTGAACGCATGCTGAGATTCTTCAACACAACCAGCCCTCCTGGAAAATTCTGAGGAGCCTCTCCTCAGAAACTCCATCCATAGGAGTTACCGAATCTTCAGGGCCTTTCCTCCTCTCCTATGAACTCCAAGGATTTTTTCTTTTTTGAGCCCAAGAAGAACAGAAATACTACCCACAACTTCCTGTATCTGCTGATATTTAATCTGTTTGGCTTCAGTACAAGGATTATACATTCTTGATTAACCTCAAGTGAAAGTAATAATGTATGAGTATGAAGAAAGGCTTTAGAAGACAGAGATTCAGGTATGAATTTAAAAAAACAATGTTATTGCCTGTATGTGATGTTAAGCGACATTCTCTTATTAGGATAAGCAGGTAGTTCAATTTATGAGATAATTTAGCTTTTCGCTCTCCAATGCAGAACACAACACGCATATGCAGTCACCTTCCAAACAGGCAAGGAGGAGATTAAGTCCTATTTTTACTTTATGATACTGAGTCATGTAGTTCAATGAAAATCACATGGATGTCAAAGTAAGAACAATACCAGGTATTTAAATATCTCTTTTCCTTTAAGGAGCTCTAAAGAGTTTGTGGCTGCAAGAAATCACTTTAGAGCAACACCAGGAGAGGAGACACATGTCACCAGGTGGGCATTTAAGACTGAGCACATCTCATCCATCTCCCCTGCTCCCATCATTAGGCCTGGAGGAGCCAGTGTTTCCCAGTTCTTTGTGTTTAGAAATAGACTCCTGATATCTGCATTTTCTGGGCCATATTGTTGATGAGAAAAAGAAAGCATATGTTTGAAAAATATGTTTTTGACTAATAATGAGGAAGAGGGGAGGACAAAAGTAGAATAGGAAGAAAAAGGAGAAAGGAATTGAAGAAGCAGAGGAAAAGACAGGAAATATGCTTAAATCTCCCGAGCTTGATGAATGTTTTTCATGCATTTTTCTCTTAAACAAATTTGATGCCCACCCCCAACTGGATGAAAACTTGAACAAATGTCTTTAGGCCCTCTTTAAATATTTCCATATAGGCGAGGACAGTGGCAGTTCCATTACTTGAAGGAATTGCAGACAAGAACATCAACTCAGGACTCCAAAAGCAGACAAGTAGCCCCCAAATGGTTTTTACCTAACAATGCCCACACCCACCTTGAGCTTTCACACCGTGGGGGAGTGTTAGTTGCCAAATTTCAACTTGGTTTCCCAGCAGAGGTCACTGTGGATACTTGTGGAGACTGGACCGGGCAGGGCTGGGCTGGATGGTGGCTCTGGTAACTGTTCTTCCTGTGGTTCCATTGGCCACTGTCTAGCCCCTCATACAGGAAAGGAGTCTCTGGTGACAGCACCTTTGCCGTCAAAGTGCTATGAAACTGAGGTCACTTGGTGGGAGTGGGCAGGTCTGGGAGGGCTGTCCTCATCCTCCAGGGATATCTACCCATAGTGATATATCTGTGTCACGTTCGTGCCCTCTCCGTGAGTGTACCTGGTATTACTGAGAGGCCACCCGTCACTGACCAGCAACTCCAGCCACTCCAGCCCCATGGTCCTTCCAGATAGAGGCCAAAGTGACAAAAGTTGTCTTGCCACACAATCTTGCACCCACCTCATAAAGGACTCTGCTGTTGAGCTCCCCAAGCCCCACTTGTCAGCCCATGATGGTGGGGGGCAGAATTCTGGTCCTTAGGGCAGCCCGTTACAGCAGGATAAGGTTTCTGAGGGATGGGAAGGGCAGAGCCCTGGTGAGGATATTAGGGGCAGACCCAAATCACCAGAAGGGCTGAAGAGAGCTCCACATACTTATGAGATCCCACTTTCTGCGCCACACCGCATGCACATGACCTGAAGCTACCTCCACCCTGAGGGCATCCACTGGGACCCTAGGTCATTACTGCAGCTTGAGGGTTGAAGGGGTGACTACCCTGCCCCCGCCCCCATCGAAGGCCAGCAGTAATTGATTCTTTTCACACACATCCGGCCAGATGCACAAGGGACACACACATATACACTGGAGCACACATTGGCACCTCACCCAGCCATACACATTCACACTCACACTCTGACCTGCACCCTCACCCATGTAATCACACTGTGACACATACAAACACACTCGAATCCTGGAACCAAATTTGATCTAACACGGCTGATGGAGCGGGGTTGGGGGGGGTCCAGTCAGGATGCCCCTACGGCCCCTGGCCCACTCATGCCTCCTGAACCCTGGGCCCCTCCTCGAGAGGCGGAGCCCCTTGCTTGTCCACGTTCTCGTGGTCACAGGACTTGAACGCTGCACAGAAGGGACCCTGGCTACCATCGCACACACGGCGTCTTGGGTGCTGGACCGGCGAGGGTGGTGGTGTGCAGGGAAGAAGGGTGTGGGGCATAGTGCCCTGCCCGGCGCAGCCGCCTCCTCCCTTGGGATTTTCCATCCCGGCTCGCGCGGGCCCGCGAGGAGCGAGCGCGCTTTGTCTCCCGCCTGGTTTCTGGCACGTTTCCGCAGAAGCTCTCCGCGCCGCGCCCGAAGCCTCCCCCACCCCCCATTCCCCCGGCCGCGCCCCCCGCCCAGCCAGTGGCGCAGGCCCGCCAGTGCGGCGACCGCGGCTTTGTCCTCTCGCAGATGCCGGGGCCGAGCGCGAAAGCCCTGCGCCCGGAGCGGCCGCCGCATAGCCGGGACACAGGTCTGAGGCGCACCCCGCGCCGAGCAGAACAGCCCGAGGGTCTATGGGCGCGGGGGGCGTCTGCCTGGAGCTCCAGGGCGCTTGAGAGGGGGACTAGCCCTGTCCCGCCCAGCATGTGCCCATCCAGGTCTGGCTCCCCTCTGCGGTTCAGCAGCCAGGGTCTCCGGGGTGGGGCGGGGCAGGGAGGGTCGTCTTGACTCAGGGTCCCTGGCCTGGATCCCGTTAGAGAGGGCCAAGTCGATAAGGCCCGGGAGGGGAGAGGTCGGGAGGGGTTCTTCAATCCCTTTTACTTTTCCCCACCGCACACCCCACACCCAGGCCACTCCGACCTTAGGCACGGGGCCCAGATCGCAGAGGACCCCGAGAATCCGTCAGGGCTCTCCTGTACCGGCGACTCCTAACAGGGTGGGGAAGGGTCTCCCGGCCTTTGCCCCTCACATCCCATTCCCCCCTACCCCCCATAACCTAGGCGGGTCCAGCTGGGACGGGGAAGAGTCGTCTGGCTCCATCTTCATCCCGTCCCCCCTTTTCACAAAATCCTAGGCTTCGGGAGAGGGGTGGGTACGAGGAAGGGTCTTCCTGACATCCCCAAACAGCCCTTCCTCAGGAGGGTCTGAGCGGAGGAGAAGGAATATCGCGGTTTCATCCATCACACCCAGACCCTCTTTGTAAGCTCAAGCAGCCGAGGTGTGGGGAAGGGTCCTCCTGCCTCCGAGTCTTTCATCCCAGAACACTCCCTGCCATCCTCAATAATCCAAGCAGCCTCGACTTCAGGCACAGGCGGAGGGAGGCTCCAAGCTCTCAACGCCCTCTCAAGAGAGATGGTGGGGTAGGTCCCCAGCCCTCGCCCCTCACGCTTAAGAGCCTCCTCCACCATAAGGCAAAAACTAACCAAAGCTGCTCCGACCTCAGGCGCGGGGCCACAGGGAGGCCCACGAGGGGCTCACCGGGACAGATGGTCTTGAGGGCGGTGAGGACAGGTCCCATCAACTCCCCAGGCCCTCTCACGCCTCAATTCATTCCTTCCTCAATAAAACAAAAGCGAATCCAGCAGCACCGACCTCAGAGATGCGGAAGGACGGTCGGCGCCCGGCAGCGCATCCAGCTCCTCCGGGCTCCTCACGGCTTCGGCTTCCAGGCAAGGGCTCTCGACGCGGGGCGGCGGCGGCGGCAGCAGAGAAAGCTGAGACCGCTCCTCTTCGCCCCGGAGCCTCCCTCGGACTCAGCACCTGGAGCGGCGAACAGCTCCGCGCCTCATTCCGCTGACCCCGCCTCCTCCGCGCCGCCGTAGCCAATAGAGACCCGAGCCCCGCCCAGGGGGTCGCCCATTGGGGGGCGCCATCTCCCCTCCCTTCGGCCCCGCCCGCGGGTTCTTCTGTCTCTCTTGCTAGACCAAATCCCCGAGAGCCCGCCGGTGTTTTCGTACAGCCTTCTGGAACTTGTAGTCCTTTAAGGACGCGGAGTGGGCTCATGTCTCGGGCAGATAATGAGAGATGGACTGCATTTCCCAGGGTGCATTGACAAAACCGAGGCGCTGAGGAGGGCGGGAGGACTGTTTCTATAGCAAAGGCGGCTGGTTGGGGACGGCTGACGGAGTAATGGGGCAGGCCGCGGGACCGTCGAAGGATTGTGCATGACTTCGGGCAGCCTCCTTTGGCAGGCCGTTTCCATTCTCTTTTCACCTCGGTCCCCACCCCGGGACTCTGGGCCTCAGTTTTCTTATCTGTAAAGAAGGGCGTGGAGTCGTCTCCCCGCCCACACTCCGCGGTGTTAGGGCAAACCGAGGGCGAGCTGCCCAGCAAAGGTGAGAGAGGATGGAGACCTTCGGCTTGAGAGTGGAAGGGGAGCATTCTGAACTTTATCCCTTTGTTTTTGCCTCTGTCTTGTCATAGAGGAGCGCTTTGTTTTTGGTCATTTTCCTTGGGCCATCAAGGCCTTATCCCGGATTCTGGCCTCCTTCACGCCACTCCCCGTACCGCAGCGTCTCCCCACAGCGTAGCCAGAGGGCGCTTCTGCTTAAAACCCTTCACCAGGCTTCCCATTGCCTCCGGAATTAAACCCACATTCCTCAGTGTCAGTCTAAAGGCCCTTCAAGATCTGGACTCCACCTTCTTGCAACACTCTGAACTTCTTTGGAAGCTGAGAAGCCTTAAGCACTCGTTCTCTCCCGTGGGTCCCTCCACCCTGCACTCAGCTAATGCCTCACACTCTTCAAGCCCCAACCTAGACGCTGCCTCCTCAGTGAAGCCTTCCCAGATGCCCGGCTCCGTATGAGGTACCTCACCTTGCGTTTGAGCAGCACCCTCTACTTCCCCCATTCTACTTGTGTATTTGAGTATCTGTCTTCCATATTAGATGATAAGATCCACAGAGCAGGGACCGTGTCTATATTATTCACACTTACAGTCCAGTGCCTGTAGTGTCTGGTGCATAGTAGGTACTCAATAGATATTTGTTGAATTGAAAATGAACGTATTGTAATTGAATTTCGCATGATCTTGATCTTCTATGGTTAGGCATTTCCCATTGCTGAAAGTGTTCAACTAGAGGGATACCACCGCCTTGAAGAAATGTTTGTGTTATTCAAACAATGGATTTAAATTTTGCCTGAGTGCTTTGAGGGCCTTTCTAGTCCTGTGACGAAAGGGAGTGATAGATTCATGCCTATCATTCCTTGGAAGTCCTGTCAATTCTCCCCTAAATGTCATCAGTTCTTCATGTTCCTCTATTTCTAGCTGTTGGCTCTTCTTCTTTCTGTGCCTAAACACCCTACCTCCCACTCCCTTTCTGGGAAAGATCTTTTGCTCCTATCAGTTATGGAGTAAAGGCAGTCTGAGATCCCTGCCCTTCTTTCAGCCCTCTGCTCAGCATCATAGGGCCCTGGTGGTGATAACCCACCTTGCTAGGTAGCATCTTTTCTGATTCTTTTTCCACTCAGGGCCCTGGTGTTGGCCAGATGGTCCAATTAATCCCACACATGCTTTGTATGTCACCACATCCAGACATTTTGGATGTATCTTAGCTAAAGCATTCTTGGGAGAATGCCTTAATAAATGGGAATAGTTAATTCGTGGCCAAAGAAGTAACCAGGGAGGCTATTACCCTAAACCTGATTCAAACCAAAAAGACAGAGCCTGAGAAAGCAACCCTGCCATCCTTGCGCTGATGACATCCAGGGAGGGAAGGATAGAATGGGGGAAGGAGTCAAATGGATTGCACTTAGGAAAGAACTAACAGGACTTCTAACTAACAGGCAGAGGGGCTTTGATCCTGGCTAAACCATGAGGAAAGGCCTTTGGAGCTGGGCGGACAGATAGTGGGGGGGCTCATTACTGAAGATGAGAAAACTGTAGGAGGTAGGAGGAAATGGGGTTTGTGCTGACACAGAGTGCCTAATTTTGTGGATGCAGTGAGAGCCGAGGTTGTTGGAAAAGTGGGAAGGGGAGGACTACACCACAGGGTGGACACCAGCACAGCAATGGCAGAGTATCAGCAGAGGGCTACCAAAGAAGACCGCCTGGAGCAACAGTTGAAACTCTAGAGGTCAGTTTAGCCCTTCAGGAGTAGTGCTAGTTTTCAGGAAATTGTTATAAGTAGGGTAAAAGTCAGGGTTCCACGATTCTCCCAGAAAGCAGGGACTAAAATAGCATCGGCCCAGCCAAGCAGATTCAGGAAACGTGGATTCTAATTCTGACTTTGCCTCTGATTAGATGTATGACCCTGGGCTGGACCTGTTTCTTCAGTTGTAAAATACTATTTATTGGTGGTAGGGAGCAGGTAATAAGGTGGAGGTGGGGGAATTCAAGCCCATTTACTAGCTGTGTGACCTTGTACACACTACCTTCTCAGATCTAGAGTTTGCTTATTTGACAGTGTTGTAATGGAGAAATGAGATGCCTTATGTAAAGCACTTCATAAATATTAAGCACTTAATGAACGTTTGTCTGTTTCCACATTCTTCATCTTGGATTATCAGTAGTTGGTTTGATTGTGAACAAATAGGCAGGAGGTAATGTCCTGGGCAATCTGGGTTCAAATCCCCATTCTCTCTCTTATTAGTTGTATGATTTTGGTCAGGCATATGCTCAATATATTTGTTTTGTCTTTTTTAAGGAGTGGTTTTAGAGCAGAGAATTGTGAGAGAAAGGAATTCTAGATGCTTATAAACTAGAGTTGCAAAGTATTCCAGGGGAACACTGAGCTAGCCTGCTACCTTGTCAGAGAGGCAGAAGGTCTCAGTGAAGTTCCATAGGTCTTCTAATTCATTAACGAGGGGATTAACCAGAATGCTGAATCTCAGACATGGGGCTGGAGTGATTAATCAGGGCTGGCTCCTCAGTAAATCAGGCTGAGAAATATAACTTTATTCTAATGATAATGAAGGTTTTTAAGAAGATGTGCATTTTGAAAAGGTCTAGGGCCTGTGTGGAAAATGACCAGGAGAAGATGAGGCTTAGATGTCGGTTGCAAGCTGCTGCAGTGATCAAGCACGGCATCAATGAAGATGGAAAAAAGGGGTGGATCTGAGATGTATTAAGGAGGTAAATATTCAGGGAATTCCCTGGCAGTCCAGTGGTTAGGATTCGATGCTTTCACTGCCATGGGCCTGGGTTCGATCCCTGGTCGGAGAACTAAGATCCCACAAGCCGTGCAGTGTGGCCAAAAAAAAAAAAGAAATATCAAGAGGACTTTGTGAGTGATGAGCTGAGGGTGTGGCAGAAAGTGGTGAGTCAAGGGTGATGCCCGGGTGTCTGCCTTGTGTAACTAGGTGAATGCATGGTGGTGCTTTCCTCTGAGGTACGGAGTAGTAAAGGAGTAGGTTTAGGCAGGAAGAGGAGGAGGTGAGTTTGAGGTGAGTGGGACATCAGGTGAGATGTCCATTAGGTGATTTGGAGCTTATCTTGGGAGAATGCCTTAATATATGGGAGTAATTAATTCATGGCCAAAGAAGAAGCAATCAGGGAGACTATTACCCTGAACCTAATTCAAATAAAAAAGACAGAGCCTGAGAGCCTGTCATCCTTGAGAGATCTGATCTGGAGAAAGAACCTTAAGCTATCAAGTTCTTAACATATACATCATAACTGAAGCCATGGAAGTGAATGAAATCCTTCAGTAGAGAGGGTGAAAGAGAAGACCAAAATCCCTTGGGAAATGCCAACATTTCAGGGACAAGTAGAGGAAGAGGAGCGCAGAAGTAAAGGTGAGAACAGAGAGATAGGAAGAAAACCAAAGAAGGGTGTGCCACAGAATCCAAATGGAGGAAGTGAAGTGACGTGCTGTAGAACAGTCTAGTAAGCCAAAGTCTGAACAATTGAACCCCAGATTTAGCAACAAAGAGGTCACTGGCAATCTTGGAGAGAGTAGTTTCAATGGAGCAGCAGGGGCAGAAGTCTGAGTGTGTGGGAAGTGGATGTAGATAACTCTTGTTAGTGGTTTTGAAGGGGAGGAGAGAAAACCAGAAAGGATGTAGAGTTGGGAGACAGTTTTAAGTTGGGAGAGATTAGGACATTTAAAAATGCTCATGGGGAAAAGCCAGTACATGGACGGTTGAGTATACAGGAAAGAGAAGGATTGATGGACGAAGTGAGGTCAGCAAGAGGATGGGAGGTGGTGGGGTTCAGAGTGAGCCTCAGGCGGGAGAAGGGAAAGGATGGAGTTGGAGATGCAGGTAGGTCAGCAGTTTGGTAGGTAGGTAGTTGGGAGGTGGGCTCAGGAAATGGAGGGAATTCACACCTGATAGCCATTACTTGTGATGAGAGGCAAGGATATCAGTGTGAGGAAATGGGATGGGGTGGGAAGCTTGGAGAAAGAGGAAAATGTTCAAGATGGCTGCTACGGAAAAGAGGAGGGAATGCTAATAGCAACCCACAGAGACTGCAGAGCAGTGGTGAGGGACTGCTGAGGCTGGAGGCCATGGGTTTGTGGGGGCACTAATCTATGAGGTATGGGCTTTCTTCAGCATCCCATCAGCCCTGAGATAAGCATGGAGAAGGCTACTGGTGAGGCTGATCCAGGGCTGGGCTTTGCTGGACAAGGGAGACAATTCTTTAAGGAAGTTGAAGATGCTGGCAAGAGAGGTGGAAGAGGTAGTCCACCAAGAGGAAGGAGGGGAAGCCAGAATGGAGTGGAAAGATTGGAGGGGTGGGGTTCTCAGTGGAGTGAGAGAATAGATGTGATGGGTGGGAGAGAAGAGCAGGGAGGGCAGGCATGTTGGTCAGAGGTAGAGGAGCTATGGGCAGGGGCAGGGTGGCTGGATTGCACAGAGGAGATCATGGGTTTGAAAGGCAAATTTGTTGGATGGGTCATTGACAAGTGTTCCAGGAGGATGACTGCTTTGAAGGAGAGAGGAAGTCTGGTAGCCCTTTGCCAAACTGTACATTGAGTGAGAAGTTAACAGATGATGGCCAGGAGGAGGGATAGGGTGCAGAGCACTCTGACATGAGTGTCACAGTAATCAAGATGTTGGGAGCTAAGAAGGAGCCCTCTTACACAGGGCATGATGGGTAAGGAGGAAGAGAAGCAATAAGCTTTCTCATATATTTTCACAGAACTATCATCTCAACATCATCTACACATGATCAGTTTTATACACAACTAAAAGGCAGAACGTCTAGGAATAAAATTAACCGAACCAAAAAACAATTCCAGATTTCATGATGAAGTTGTATCAACCAAGTTCAATGGTAGTGATTCCTGCATTTATATTTTGGTATAGTTTGTAGTTTTAAGTACGTGCATATCAACTAGAAAACGTGTTTAACAGTTTTGCAAATTTCGTTTCTTAGCAACTATTTGTTTTCTCAGTTTAGAACATAAATTAGAGAACTTGTGTTGACTTTTTTATTCAAATGTAGAGTTTAGAGCTTAATTCATGCCTTTGAAATGCCATGAATTCGAAATGTAGCCATTTTCCTTTCTGCATCCTTGAAAAGGATTACAAGGATTTTATTAGTCTTTCAGATAATCTTGCCGGCACATACAGACTTGCCACAAGCGTCTCCTATCAGTAATGTTGGATTGTGAGTGATGCTGCAGAAGTGTTGTGTATGAGATATTTAAGACGAGTCAAATAAGCAGCCAACTTTAGGATTTCCCAAACAGCAGCTCAGTTTATAATTAAGGGACTTGGTATAGAATATGAAATGTGCATCTAAATGTTAGTTGAGCAAAATTACCTCCGTAATTTCTAAAGGAAAAAGGACAAAATCAGTTAATTGCTCTGAACAATCTCTGTCATTTTTTTTTTTTTTTTTAAAAGCAATGTTATTTAAAAATACTTTTGTATGGGGGTAATTCCCTGGCGATCCAGTGGTTGGGACTCGGTGCTTTCACTGGGTTCAATCCCTGGTCTGGGAACTAAGATCCCGTGCAGCGTGGCCAAAAAAAAAAACCCAAAAACTTTTGTATTGTTGATATGTTGATATGTCTTTGTAATCTTGAAACAGGCCTGCTATTCCAGCCCCTTAAAGCAGGGGGTGCTCAGAAAATATTTTGTGAATCAACTCATGAATGTTATGATAATCTGTCCATTGTTTAAAATTCTTCCTTTCATCTTAAACTTTCATAAAATATTCTTATAAAAGGAGTGATTCCTTTTAAACATAAGTCAGATCATGTCACACCTCTGTAAAAATGCCTCCAGTGGCTTCTTTGTCTCTTTGAGCGCAAGCCTTTCAGTCTTTATGATGGCTTACAGGGCCATATACATTCTGACTCCTGTAGCTTCTCTGCCTCATCTCCTAGGCTCCTTCTGCTTCAGCTCATTGACCTCCATGTTATTCCTTGATTGCATCAAGTACACTTTGGCCTCAGGGCCTTTGCACTTGCTGTTCCCTCTGCTTGAAAGATCTTCCCTAGATATCCTCACGGACATCCCATATAAAATGGCAGCCTTCCCTCTCCTGGCACTCTCTATCCCCCTTTCCTGCTTTTTTTCTCTGATAGCACTTACTACCACCTGACATATTATACATTCTTTTACTTATCCGTTTATTGTCTGTCTCTTCCCCACTCTCACTCCATTAACCCACTAGAATGAACTCTCCTTTAGGGTAGAGACTGTGTCTATTTTGTTTACTGCTCTACTCACAGCACATGGCGCAGCACCGGGTACATAACAGGTACTCAGAAAAACATGGTGAATGAATAAGAATAACATTATCATCCCTAGTACATGATCCTAACATCTATTTTTATTTTTCCATGCAGTCCACATGTAGGACACATGTATTTAATATTTCATATTCTGGAAATCATAGATTAGGTATAATTTTGAGTTCTGCTTGTTTTTTTCAACATGTAATAAGCATTTTCCCTTGCTAAGATTGAATTCTTTTCTCAATTGTTCATTCTCTCATTCATTCAACAAATAGCTAATGAGGCTTTTCTATGTTCCAGACAGTGCTGGGACTACAGTAGTAAATTGGATGCAGGACTTGCCCTCGAGGAACAGAGATTCTTTATAAACACCATCTGTAATGATTGCCTGATATTCCATCAAACACCATACTATACTTAACCGCTCTCCTATTTGAGACTTTTTGTTTATTATTAATAATGATGTAATGAATATCTCCAAATATATACTAATTACCTTTTACAAATTATTCTTTAAGGTAGATTCCCAAGTGAACAGTTATTGGGGTAAAGGATTAAATATGCTTTTGGTTTCTTTAAGATTTTTTTTTTTTTTTTGATGTGGACCATTTTTAAAGTCTTTATTGAATTTGTTACAATATTGCTTCTGCTTTATGTTTTGGTTTTTTTGGCCCTGGGGCATGTGGGGTCTTAGCTCCCCGACCAGGGATCGAACCTGCACCCCGTGCATTGGAAGGTGAAGTCTTAACCACTGGACCACCAGGGAAGTCCCGCTGTTGGTTTTTTGATACCATCTGCCACATTGATTTCAAAAAGTGGTGGTACCCATTTTACCCAATCGCCAGTATGAATGTTCCAGCTTTATCACAACCTCTCCAGTATTGGACATTACTTTTCAGTTTTGGCTCATGTAACATATAAAATGACCTTTCCTTTTATTTTTGCATATAATTGATGTCTAGTAAGAGTGCATATTTTTGGTTTTCTTCTTTTGTCATTGTTTAGTTCAGTGGGTCCCTAGGAGGCTCTTGGAGGGTGATTGTAGATTGTGCCCAATGTTTAGCACACATTGTTGGCTTATAGTATCTTAGAGTTGGAAGGGACTGCATTCATCATCCAGTTCAACTAAAATTTCTGATAGATGGCTTTCCAGCCTCTGTTTGTATACCCCTGGCAATGGGGACCTCACCACCTCACAAGGAAGCCTGTCTTGTTTTTGCCCTGTTCTACAGGTGTTGACCTGGCATGCAGTCCCTGTGGCTCCTGTGTGGCCCCATTTCTGCCCTCTGAAGCAGCAGAGTCCACGCACCAGATGTTACAGAACCTCCCTACCTTGGCTGCCCATCTCTGCAAGTATGTGACCAGACTAGAGTGGTCAACCCCCGGTAAGTCTGGCAGGCCCAGAGGCCAAGACACTGTCCCACTCACAAGTCTGCAGTGGCTGTGTCAGCAACCTCTTTAGCTGGGTTCATATGAAGCTCAAGGTCAGCTGAGATTCTAAGACCTACTTTACATGACCTGAAGCCAAAACTAGTTCCTTTTATCCCACACTTCTGCAGTTGATTTTTTTAAACCTGAAAACAAGACTTTGCTTTTCTCCCTGTTTTATTTCAATGTGTTGGTAGAGAAGCTGCCCTGGTCGACTCCTGTCTAAAATGGGGATAATAAGAGTCATTCTGACAACTTCATGTGTTGGTGTGATGATTGAATGAGTTGCAGAGTTGGACATTTTTCACTCATTTTGGTTGCCTGGCAGCTGAGCCTCCTTCCTGTGCTTGAGGAATTCCACGCGTCATGAAGTGGAGCCATTTTCCTTTGCAGCTAAGGCCTGGGCATCGGCCTCAGGCTCAGGCTTCTCCAGTCAGACAAGCCCCCCATCCCCATGCCACCCCTCACCAGTTTTGAATTGGAAGCCAGTGACAGCAAAGGAGCAGAGTCTGCTTTACAACCCTTTTAGTGACTTGATGGGTGCAATCTCAGTTTCCAGTGACAGCAGTTTTACGGGCACCATCGAGCATAAGGGTGTCTGTGGTGTAGGTAGCAGGGACAGTATGCTAGACTCTGTAGTCATGATGATGTCTCCTTAGACCATTGCTGAGTTAGGGTTTGGGGCATTGTTCCTGACTGTGTGCTTCCAAGTCTGAGTCTCAACTCTCCTGGAGATTTTGTGAGCTATATACAGGATATGAAAAGTGCATTGAAAAATGCTAAGCACCACACATATACAAGATATTATTGTTTGGGATTTTGATACTTAAGTAGTGGGCATGAGGAGAATGGGGGGAGGTTCGCCTGAGCTCTTTACCTGCTGAGAATTCAGACAGGTTTAGACATGCCTGGAAAGCTGGCTGGTGGGAGGGTGTGATGGCAGGAACTTGTGGGCTAGATACTGGCTCAACAGTTAAAGGCTGACCACTGACCCCAAGGCCGTTGGAATGGAGATGGCAATTGCCAGAGGGCCTGCTGGGCACACACAAGTGGACTGGCTACTTGCCCTCTCCTACCCTTGGGCCATTACCAAAAGCCAGGGCCAGGAGGTGGGGCTAGGCTATAAAGCAGGTCACCTGTGGCTGTGCAGTTGCCCCTGGGGTATCCTCACTGGGGTGGAAGAGGAAACCTGTCTGAATATGCCCCCAACCTGGAACCACAGGAGGGTTTATGAGTAGGTTGGGATTCCATCTTGGGCTGCCTTCAGGCTGCCCTTCGTCCCACTGAGCTGTGGCTTGGAGCTCTCCAGCCCTGCCTGGCTGTGCCTCCAGAGTCCTGCCTCACAGGCTGCCATTAAGTCCATCAGCCCTGGATGACCCAGAGTGGGACTGAGGCTGGCACTGCTGCTGTGGTCATTAATGGGCCCTTGGAAGCTTTGTGATGTTGAGTACAGCTTCTCTGGGGACTTCCTATTTTGAACCCCACATCACTCCCAAATCAGCCTGGCTCGATGTGTATATGGCGGGGGGGTGCTTCTGCCTTAGGGCATTCCCTGCACGCTGAACACTGTTACTGGCCTGATCCCTGCCTTTGCCCAGTGCCCTGGTGCACCTCCAGGGAGGACCGAGATCTCGATGTGTCCAAATCAGCCAGAGGTCATGTATTGGGCCTGGACCATGGTCCTGCCTTTCAGTGTCTAAGTTACTTTGTGTCAGGTAGTACCCTGGCACTTTATATGCTTCCTCTTATTAAATCTTCACCACAATTCCATGAACTAAGTACCATTATAATTCCCATTTTACAGACAAGGAAACAGACCCATAGAGGTTACGGGACTAGCTCAAGGTCATACAGTCAGTAAGTGGCAGAGCTGAGCTGGTCATTCACCAGCAGAGCCTGAGAATTGCCTTTCCTTCAGCCCATTCCACTGTGGGGCATCTCTGGCTGTTGAAGTGTTTTCTCTTACATGGAGCTAAAATTTTCTCCCTAAGTCAGTCTTATTCCTGTTTCTGCTTATCCCAGTGGCCCACTGTGGCAGCTCCTGGTCTCCCAGTGTTCCAGCTCAGTTCTCTACTCCATTCATGGTTGGGGTACTTCATCTTCTTCCTCTGGGAATATCTGAACCATTTTGTATCAGCTAAGTCCTTAGGACAATCACTGCAGGAAGATCATGGCTGGGTAGCTCTCTAATTCTCTAGTTACCTTGACTCTAAAGGTGGTAGGATCCAGTCTGTCCCACTCCTGAATGGGTTGTGTCAAGAAATAGTCAACCTAGCCACTGGCTGTAGAAGGGACTTGGGAGAAAGTTCTCCTTCACTGAGAAAATGGCAGAAAAACAGTCAAAACAGCAGAAACAGTATTAATACTATGCTAAGGTTTTTGTTGCTTCTTTCTCCCTGACTGGAATACAGGCTTCCTGAGGGCAGGGATTTTTGCTAGTTTTGTTTACTGCTGTATCCGCAGTGCCTAGAATGGTGCCTGGAACACAGTGAATATACAAATATTTGTTGAACGAATGACTAATACAGTTCCACATCCAGTGTCACCTCCTTAGGTTACTAAGTTGTTTTGGAGAATAATGTGATCTCCCCAGCCCATGGCTTTGCATTACCTCACCAGTAGTTTTTCTGATTTTGTTGTGATTTTGATTCATAACCATATGTAAAGTACATTTGATAAATAATCCTGCCTCCAAAACAATTTCCTTTGATCTGGTAAACCTAAGTAAAAACTGGAATTTGGTTCAGCTTGGTGAAGAGCAAAGAGGAGTTACTGGATTTCTAGTCTCCTACCCTATGGAAAAACGTTCTGTGACTTTCTGCTTTGAATTTTGAGCTTGAATTCAGAATGTAAATCTACCAGGAAACAACTAAGTAAGAGGAATGTTAGTCTCTACATTTTCTTCTCATTCTCTGTACACAAAAAATACATCTCATTGTTGAAAATGAGAAAATACAGGTAAGCAAAGTGATGAAATTAGAAACCACTTATATTCTCACCATTCAGAGATGATTATGGCTATTATTTTTCTGTTTATATTGAATATGAAATTAGCTGACATCTGACATGGTGATTGATTCAGTGAAGGAGCTACGTTTTTATGATGAGAAGGTGAACATGGGAGATCTGGTTTCCAGCCCAGGTCGACCTGGGCTAAGAGGAGACCACAGATCTGAGTCCAGCAAGGCACAGGGAGCAAAGGTAAATGGATGGAGTCACCTCCAGTTTACATCCCAGAATCTGACTCTGGAGGGTGACCCTAGAAGTGCAGGAGGCTAGACTGGGAAGTAAGTGAGGAAAACAACTTTGACCTGGCTGAACATCCCGGATTTGACATACAGCAAATTTCATGATATTTTCCTAGAAATGGGAGTATCTTTTCCAAAGATACTGAAGAACTGAAGTTGAGATAATCTTGGAAGAGTTGGCCCAAGGATGACTCTCAGAAAGACAGGCTGTGTAAGCAAGGCTCTGGGAACTGTGAACACAGTGAGGGCTCACAGTGTAATTGGCTGGTTTTCTCTGGACCAGTTCTTTTCCACCCTGATTTTCTAGGGAGGGACCACGTCACTTCTGGTTCATGACTCACTGCAGGAAAATGTGAAGATCTGTGTGACTTGGACCTGAGGTCAAGTCCTTGGGCAACTTAGCACCTTCAAGCTGCCCTATATGGGATTCCTAGGAAGCCTGGGGCATGGGCCAATGACTCACATTTTTCTTTAAAGTTAATGCAAATTTTGCATTCTTCTCCATGATATTTGTCTTAATATTAAAATAATATTTTTAAAAATCTTTAAATGAAGTTGATATTCTAGGGTGCTAGGCACACAGGCACTTTGTGTAAATGTTTCTTGAATGAATGAATGTTGCTCACTCCCGTCTCTGGGATGCTCTTGCTCAGGCTTCGGCAAGTCTGAAAAAGCATGATGGGACCATTGGGCTGGGAGGTAAAGGATTTAATACTCACTGGGCACCACCTATATGCCAGGTGAATTGCCAGGTTTTTTTCCTACACAGCTTCAGTTTAGTCCTCATAATCCTACCAGGGTCCCTATTTTATAGGCAAGTAGTTGGAGAATCAGAGAAATTAGGTAACTTTCTCAAGGTCTGGAATGGGGCAGGACCAAGATGAAAATCAAGGTCTGTCTGGGCCTCTGCTCCTTCCATGTACCACATGGCCCACTGAGGCCAGTTCACCCATCAATTTCTTGGAGACTGCATGGGGAATGCGGCCCACTGCTGTGTCCTGGGGGCATGAAAGAAACTCCACAAGTCTGTCTTCCTGTACTAAAGGCTGAAAGAACGGGGATCACAGAACTTGACTGTAGCAGGGGAAGGCAGCACCTCTGGGGGTCTGGAGCACATCCTTTCATTCCTAAGCTGGCCAAGTTGGGGCACCCTGGGATGCTCCATGAGGAAAAGGGCACACTTGCTATGTTATTTCAGGATAACAATCATTCAGGATGGTTGTTGGCATTTGTAGTTCATTTAATCTTTTGAACTTTGTTCCTAGTCTTTTATGGCTCAAGTTCAAGTTTCACTGTCTCCACTCAGCTATGAGTTGAGTGTCCCCGGCTGAGGGAGCCACCATGGCTTTGTGGAACTCTCCAAAAGCACAAATTATAAGGTTATTGTAATTCCAGATTATTCACAGATGTCCGGGGGTGGTTGTTAACATGATTATTCAGTGAGGGCATTGCAGTCCCTGAAGCAGACGTGGCCATTTCACCTTCCAAGAAGAGCCCACGATGTCTTTCTCCTCCTCTTTAAGTTAGCGTCGTGGCACCCTCAACTCTTACTTCCAAAACTCCTTGCCTAGGACACAAGGCAGGCAGGTGGGTGGGTGTGTGTGTTGGGGGGTGGGTGGATTGGGGACTTGAGCCTAGAGAGCTGGATTCCTTAAGGCAATTATAAGTGGTTGCAAAAGGTAAATATGGTATAACCCCACAAGATACAGGCTTAGAGAAGGAGCTGGAAGACTTGTTCCTGGGTGTTAACTAGCAGTGGTGTCTTTGGGAGGGAGTCCACACATCCTTCAGTTCTTTTACCTGCCTACATTTTTACCTTTTCTGACATGAACATGCATTGCTTTTCTAATAAGAAAAAAGAGAACTATAAACAAGTCCTATTGTTGGATATTTAGGTAATTCTGATTTTTTATGAGTATAAACAGTGCAGAGCAGGAATAATTGCCTGAAAATGAGTTAAAAATTGTAATGCGGGGGCTTCCCTGGTGGCGCAATGGTTAAGAATCCGCCTGCCAGTGCAGGGGACACGGGTTCGAGCCCTGGTCCGGGAAGATCCCATATGCTGCGGAGCAACTAAACCCGTGCTCCACAACTACTGAGCCTGCACTCTAAAGCCTGAGAGCCACAGCTACTGAGCCCGTGTGCCATGACTACTGAAGCCCGCATGCCCAGAGCCCATGCTCCGCAACAAGAGAAGCCACCGTAATGAGAAGCCCGCGCACCGCCACAAAGAGTTGCCCCCGTTCGCCGCAACTGGAGAAAAGCCCGCGCACAGCAACGAAGACTCAGCGCAGCCAAAAATAAATAATTTTTTAAAAAAATTGTAAAGCACAAAAAGACCGCTTCTCTAAATTCTGAAAAGCTGATAAAATTGCTTAAAGATGTTTAAGAGGGTTTTAAAACTGCTGCAGTGGTCAACAGCAGGTCCCTATGCAAAAAGCAATAACTAGACATAGTAGTTTTCAACCCAGTCATTCTTTCAATAATGGTTCATCAGGTTGACCAAAATACCACATTTTAGAAACTTGTAAACTTCTCTTTTGAAGTGCCTTCGGTACCAGTCGCTGGCACACGGGTGGGAAGTGAAGGCAAGAATCTCATCTGGTTGTTAGCTCTGAGTTTGTGGAGTGGACCTGAGGCCCAGAGTCATAGGCTGGCAAGGTCGTGTGCCCATAGAAGTCACTTGACCCTGGTGAGTGACCCAGAAGCAAGGTGGGGTGCAGGTTGCTACTTCAGTGTTGAAAACAACTCCAGTCATTGAAGTGGCTTTTCTATTTAATGTCTTTTAAGTTACAACAACAGACTGTTGTCTCTTATGAAAAAGAAAACTGGAGAAGTCTCTTTTGTCTGCCAACCCTAGCTGTTCCCAGAGCTGCTGTGACCTAACCAGCACTCTCGGTGGCCTTAAGCCCCATGTCCAGCTGCACCCTCTCTGCCTTACCCCCGCCTGGAATCATCCAGCCTTCCATCTTCTCTGTGGGGCTTCAGAGCTGTCAAGCTCTACTGGGACAAAAGAAAATTAGCACCACCACAGAGATTAGCCCGTTTCCAACTTAGCCGGCTCTTTGCCAGTCCTTTTATTCATACCTGGCCAGACATTAATTTCATTCCCCGTGGTGGCTGTTTCCTGCTTGTCCAACTCTCCTCAAATTGTCCACCCCACTGCTGTCTCTGTCTCCAGTGACCGCAAAGTCTGCTGCCCCGGGAGAGTGGAGTATATCAGGTTCTCAGCTCCTCGCTTCCTTGCTTCTAACAGGATCCACATGACATTTCCAAGACCAACCTTCCTCCTAGGCTTTCCCTCCCACCCTCTCTTGCCTCTTCCAGGACCCAGTTCCATAAATTATCCTCTTTCTCTGATTCTCTAATCCTTCCCTGTTCTTTCCTTCACCCTACAAGCATAATTCTTTCCCATTCTAGAAAACCTTAACTTTACTTTCTCTTCCCTGGCACCTCCCACCCTGTCCTTTGAACAAGCGTCTTGAAAGTAGCCCACATTTTGTGCCTCCATTTCCTTGGCTTCTTTTATTCCCCACCAAGTCTGGATTCTACCCCCATCATTATACCAATACTGCCTTTGCTAAGGCCACCAGTGGCTTTTAAATTGTCAAATTATTAATGACATCTTTTCACCTGAACTGACCTACCTCTGTGATATGTGGTCAATTTCTGTAATGCCTCCTTAAACTCGTGATTTCATTGGCTTTCTTGTCTCCTGATGCTTCCCAGCTGTTTCCTCTGACCTCCCATCCTCTACCAATCCTTAACTACTGGTGTGCCCCCAGTTTTGTCCTTGGCCCTGCTGCTCAGCCTTCCTGCCTGTGCGTCTTCCCATGAGCTTTTTAGTGAGAAGGGTTTTGGCTGTGGCCAGTGGCTGCCCAGTAGAGTACTTACTGTAGAACCAGAAACTATTAGATCTCTTTGATCTCCAACACAGCACATCAACCTTGACCCAGAAGATTAAATTTCTAGTAGTGGAAATTCGGGCATTGGACCCTTGGTGGATTTGATGCAGCCAAGTCTTGTATGTGATTCTCACATTCACCATAGGGGGCCATCCCCTTCCTGCCCAGGACTCAACCAACCTGGGGGGACATAGAGCATGGCTCATGAAGGCTGTGCGCCCAGAGGGCTGCTCCATGTTACGTTTCAGAGTCTTCCATGTTGACACATGTAGCTCTAATTCATTTGCCTTCATTACTCTAAAGCATTCCACTGCATGGATATACTACCGTACCTGTTCTGCTGATGAACATTAAGATTGTTCCTAGTTTTCTGATATTTCCCACAATGTTGTGGTAACGCTCTCATACTTGTCTCCTTTGCACACATGCCGCGTTGCTCTAGGGTGTGTGTGCATCTTGGACTTTACTAGTGATTGCCAAGTGGCTTCCCAAAGATTGTACAGTGTACACTCCCGCCAGCATGCAGTCACAGTCCCCAACATTTTCAACCAAAGGTAAAGATGAAAGTGCCACCTGTCTCAGTCTTGGCAGTCCTCTCGCTTAAACCCTGCTCGGAGAAGTCCCCACGCTCCACAGTGAGGCTGTTTGCAACTTTTGCAGGATTGGAAGTTTCTCCTCTATGAGTGCCTGCTGCCAGGGCCAGCTACATAATATGTGGGAAGTGTTCAAAAAGCAGGAAAAAGCTTTTTTCTTTTTTCCACAGTTTCTCTCTCAACCTGTAACACTTTTTAATTTGTTATTTAATGTTGTGCTTCCTCAGGCACAGGGGTTACTCACAGCTCAAGTGCAGCCCCTCATAGTGCCTGGGGCCCTGCCCCATGACATGGCACACACACCCAACCGTGACCCCTCCCGTGCCTGTGCCCAGACCCCTACCAGTACAGGCATGGCCACTGGGTGGGAGCGGTGGGCAGGTGGTGGGGACCTGTCCCAGGAAGGCGTGACCTCGAGTGAATCAAGGGGCTCAGCTCTTGGCACATGCTCTGTTGTCCCATCAGACTTCAATTACAAAACACAAACTCAAAGACAAAATTATTAATGATTTCGAGATGATGACCTCAGAGCATTAAATCTGGAGTGCGGGACCCCGTTTCAACTGCACTGGTCACTCGCCCATGAAGCCAGCCTGCCGGCCACACCCCTCAAACCCAGGTGCCCAAGATCCCGTCGCCTGCCCTGTTCTGGATTAGCGGAGGACCCAGTGTGAGTATGTTGAGTTTTATTAGCATAGGCATCATGGTTTCTGTGAAAAGGTCCCCCAGTTGTCAAGTTTGTGTCTGTTTGGAGTTTGCGTTCCTCTTTTTGTTCCTCAGTGGCTTCAGCCACTTGACCTGATTCTTCTTTTGGTTCTCTGTTTCTCAGTGTGGCAGTATGTTTGTTCACTACATTTGCAGACATGTCGCTTAGGCCCAGGTACCAAAGTAATGTTTAAAACTATATGACGGGGGGCTTCCTTGGTGGGACAGTGGTTAAGAATCTGCCTGCCAATGCAGGGGACACGGGTTCGAGCCCTGGTCCAGGAAGATCCCACATGCCGCGGAGCAACTAAGCCTGTGTGCCACAACTGCTGAGCCCATGTGCCACAACTCCTGGGCGCCTAGAGCCCGTGCTCCGCAACAAGAGAAGCCACCACAGTGAGAAGCCCGGGCACCGCAACGAAGAGTAGCCCCTGCTCGCCACAACTAGAGAAAGCCTGTGCGCAGCAACGAAGACCCAACGCAGCCAAAAATAAATTAATTAATTAATTTTAAAAAAAGGGACTTCCCTGGTGACGCAGTGGTTAAGAATCTGCCTGCCAATGCAGGGGACACAGGTTTGATCCCTTGTCCAGGAAGATCCCACATGCCACGGAGCAACTAAGCCCGTGCGCCACAACTACTGAGCCTGCGCTCTAAAGCCCGAGAGCCACAACTACTGAGCCCATGTGCCACAACTGCTGAAGCCTGCACGCCTAGAGCCCGTGATCCTCAACAAGAGAAGCCACTGCAATGAGAAGCCCGCGCACCGCAATGAAGAGTAGCCCCCACTCGCCACAACTAGAGAAAGCCCGTGCGTAGCAACAAAGACCCAATGCAGCCAAAAATAAATAAATAAGTAAATTTTTTAAAAACCCCTATATGATGGAAAAGTATGGAAACTCTAGAGACTAAGTCAGCTACAGCTCTGTTTGGCTCATCCAATGTGTGGCTCCTCATCTAATCTAGTGAAATATAAAGTCAATGTGATAGTCATCAGTGGAAGTAAGGCAATTTTGACTTAACAGAACTACACTCCAACCCAAACAATAATAAGGCATGGTAAGAAATAGCATAAAAGCTAGTTTTAAAATATTTCTGAACAAATTTGTTTTTAAAATTGTAAGATTTTATTTTCTCAACAAATGTTATGTAGAATAGAAAAGTTAATTTCGTATTCCATTCAATATGAGTAGAAAGCACTGAAATGGGATTTGGATCAGAATGGAAAATTTGAAGAGAGTTCTGGGATTTCTCGAGGTTGGGCAGCTAAAGACTTCGTAGGAGAAATCCTTTTCGTGTGTGTTAATATTCTTGCTGTTTAAAAATAAGTATTTGCCTTCAAAAAGGCATTTCTAAAAATAAATTTAGTTTCAGTTTTGTTTATTCTCCTTTTTTTTAAAAAGTTGTTTGGACTAACATAGTTTTTTACTATTCCTATCCACTAAAATTTTCCAGAATACTAGATTTCCAAAATTCAGCTGATGATAGAGTTTGCTAGGAAAAAATAATAGATTATAAGGAAGCAACAGGAAACACCCAAATTTCTGTTTATTCGTAATGTAACTACACATTTTTACAGCCATTCATTAACTGTTTGACCCAGAGCCTGGGGGGTCAGCCTCTGAATTTGTCGTCTGGTAAACTGAGAGCAACAGAGCACCTGCTTCCCTGCCTGGAGATGAGGTGATAGGTGGTTAGAAGGAGAGCGAGGAGAAAAGTTACATTTGTGGGGTGTTTGTTTTATGACACTTGTCTAACACGTATCCTTACTTAATCCTCACAACTGAGCCCCTTGGCATGTGTGGAGACTGAGGCACAGAGCAGGACAGTCACTTGGCCAAGGCCACCGAGTGGAGAAGCCACAGAAGCCGTCCAGCTCAAACACTCTGTCCCTCTCAAGATCAGTGAGCCTAGTGGTACTGAGCCATGTGGTCTGCAGAAGGAAGCCGAGCGCTCTGAGGGCACACACGCCTCTGGTCTGCTTCTTCTTTCTCTGTTCTCCTTTCAGCTGTGCTTGGGTCACATGGAGAGAAGCGGCTGCTTTCAGAGGCAGGCCCCTGAAGTGCTCTGCGCTGGTGGGGCCATCCACGAGCCATAGAGGTTTAGAGAAGTTCAGTTTCTCTGATGGGGGAAGATGAACGGCCCAGACAGCCTTTACCGGGAAATCAGGCTAGTTAGAGTGAGCGGCACTCAGCGGGCAAGGCTCCCCCATGCAGCCCAACACAGAGCAGGGAGTGTTTTGCAGATCAGGAACCTGAAGCCAGGAGAGAAGTGATATGACCAGGACCCCATGGCAAATCGTGGCAGAACCCGGCTCAGCGCTGGGCTTCTCACTGTCTTCACCTTGGTCAGTATGTGCCACGCAGCTGCAGATGGTTGGAGATGGCACTCATAGGTCGATGTTGGCATCTCAGCGTCATTCTCATTTATTAGGAGGCTTGGAGCCATATTCTTCTTGGGAGCTGATTATATGTTTCCAAAACCGAATTAATTCTTTGATCCTTGTTTGAGATCCTGGGATCTTGAATTATAATATGTGTTTCATGTCTCATCCCAACTCCACTGCAGATTTTGGATGATGAACAGATGGGAGCAGTTAATCTGAAATTCCTCAGGGCAAGATTTACTAACTGTATCTGTGTGGCCTGCAGGAGCTAAGAAAACTTTCTGAAGTGCCATACCCATGGAGTGCCATGTCCTGGGGAGAATCTAGCTTGGGCTGCAAGGTGAGCAAGGTAGTACTTTTTTCAGAGCACCAAGCAGAGTACTGCAGGGCGGAGCTGTCTTGGTCGCTGTGGTTCTTCCTCCTCTGGCCTGTCCCATCTATCTGGCATGCTTTGCCCAGCAGTGTCTCCGGGATGCTGTGGGACAAGAACACAGTGAGCCCATCTGAGAAAGATGCCCAGTTTGATAGTTGTCCCCGGCCACTTGCTGAGTCCCCTCAGTCTCTCAGATTCCTGGCCTCAAGCCCAGCTGTGCAGCTCTCAGCCCCTCAGCTCAGCTCCTTGGAGGCTTCCAACCTCAGTCATGACAGCCCCCTCAACCCTGTCTCTTGAATCTTGAACTGAACCTGCCTCCAACTCATGCCTGTCCCCATCCAGCTCCTGAGAAGCCCCTGGTTTCTTACCCCAAATCCCTGCACTTTGCCAAACCTCCGTGTTCCCTCCGGACCATCCTCCATCATGTGGGGTCAGGGAAAGCCCTGCTACGACCCGTCAACTTGATACTTTGGCAGGTGGGTGTGGGATGAGGCCAGGGTTGGATCAGGTAGGAGACAAAATAGCCAGAGAATGGAGAGGGCAGCTGGACGTGGGGCTACTCAGGAGTCAGGCTAAGGAAGTTCAACTCTGATGTGAGTCCACAGAGCGAGTGTAGACTGGACACAGGTGACACAGCCGAGAAGTCCAAAGCCTGAGAAAGGTGGCTTGGAGGGAAGTGGCAAGTGAAAAGCAGAGACTGGAGACCAGCTGCAGCAACTGAGGGTCTCTGGCTCTGGTGCATCTCAGCTGGGAAAGTGTGGGAGATGCAGCCATCGGTCTATGGCCCTGACTTGAGTCTGTCCCTTAGGCTGTGACACACGGCACTCTCCCAGCCTTTACTGTCACCTCTGTGCTGACTTCGGCTGTTCCTCTCCTTCCACCCCTTAGGTCTACCTCCTGAACCTCTCTGCTCACTTGCACACTCCTTGCTATTTCCCCACAAGCCCAGCTTTGGCTCCCGGCCCACCTGCTGGACCTCTGACCCCAGGCTGGTGTAGGAGGTGCCCTGCTAAGACCAAGAGCAGTGCCTGAAGCCTTCAGGAGAGGCCCTGGTGTGACCTGTGACTTTCTTCAGATACTCTTGGCACTCAGCCAACCTTGGCTGCTCACTGAACTTGACCAGGATCCACACACACACACAGACACACACACACACACCTGTTTGCTTTTGACTGAGGTGTTGGCTGCTTCTGCCCTGTGTCTGGCCCTGCCCTGTCCTGTCCTGAGTTCTCTCTCCCTTCATTCAGGGATGGAGTTCTGGGGTTCCACCTGGGCTGCGTTGGGTGCCTAATCTGGCCAGTCCTATTCTTGCTTCATGATCTCTCAGAGCTAATGTTGCAGGGCTGAGGCTGTGGAAATCGTGTGGGCAGGAGCCTCATCCATCTTGTTAGCCTGTGACTCCTCAGTGCCAACACATAGTAGGTGCCGAATAAATATTTGTACAGGGGCCTGAGTTCCAAATAGGGAGGTGGGTGGTCTCAGGGTCAGGGCCCTGATGTCCCTCCACCCTCTGCTGCTAAGATGCATATCTGTGTGTGGTGCATGTTAAACACCAGATGCGCCTGGGGCACCTGTGTCTTAGAACCCTGCATCCTTCTCCATCTGACTCTGTAGTTGACTTGAGTGCCCTGCTTGTTCACGCCCTCATGAACATATGCCAGTGGGGACAAGAACTCTCCTGGGAAGACCGTGTTCTGTTGAAATACAAGTGGTTTGGGGAAACAGGTGCTGTGCCAATATGAGCCTTGTGCAGGTGCTTGGTCAGGAGAGAGGTCACTCATTTTTGCCTTGCTCGCTGGGGTGGCCATTCTGGGCACGTGCTTTCAATTAAAATTCACCAGGAGGATTTGCTGGGCTACCTGACAAGGTGGTGAGTTGTTGCCTGATGTCTCCTGGGTGAGAGATCTAGAAAGCAGACCTTTCCCACCATTTGGGGAGTTGAGCTCAGTCAGTAGTGTCCGGAGGATGGGGGTTGCTCCCATGTTCTGAGTCTACAGAGACACTGGGTCGAGGGAAGAACGTAGATGCTGGCCTGAGCTGGAGAGCAGAGCGAGGTCTGTGGGGCCTAGAGAGGAAACTCAGACTATTTGCAATGCACACACCCTCTCCCCAGTACCCCCTGTTGCAGCCTGGCTCTTCTCAAAGTCAAGGTGAACTTCCTGAGGAAATGGAACCACGGAAGAACCTAGAGGAGAGGACAGCCTACTTCTCAGGCTCGCCTGAAAATCCACCTGCTGGCAGTTTCTGTGGATGCCCGTGAAAGTGTGTGTGACTTAAAGGAACACGCAGGACACTGTCCCATCAGGTGATGAGTTCCTTTGTCATCAAATACAAGCACTATATATTTGGTCTTTGTCCCTGGTTCCAGGCACAGAGCTTCTAAAACCCTTGTAGCTTCCTGAGTGATAGGGGTGAGAGGAACATTTTTGGTTATTCATATAAGCCTCTGCAACCAAACCTGAGTTTATGCTAATGAGATGACTCTTGGAGGGTGGGCCCTGGTTGCCAGAGGAACCAACCATGGGATTAGAGGATTGGAACTTTTATTTTTTTGATTTTTTTTTTTTTTTGAGGATTGGAACTTTTAGACCCACCCCTCCCTCCAACCTCTGGGGAGGAAAGAGGGGTTGGGCATTGAGTTAACCACCAATGACCAGTGATTTAATCAGTCATGCCTGTGTAAGGAGCCTCCATAAAAACCCTAAATGAAAGGATTCAGAGAGCTTCCAGGTTGGTGAACACATTGAGGTGCTGGGAGGGTGATGTACCCAGAGAGGGCATGGAAGCTCCGTGCACCTTCCACATACTTTGTTTTTTTGGATCTCTTCTATTTGGCTGTTCCTGAGTTGTAGCCTTTATAATAAACCAGTAGTAGTAAGTGTAGTGTTTCCCTGAGTTCATGAGCCATGTAGCAAATTATGGAACCTGAAGAGGGGATCATGGGAATCCCTAATTTGTAGCCAAATCAGAAGTGTGGGTAACCTGGGGACCCACCACTTGTGATTGGTGTCTAAAGGGGGGCAATCTTGTGGGACTGAGCCCTTTACCTTTGGGATCTGTACTAATTCCAAGTAATTAGTGTCAGAATTGCTTAATGTGAGGGGAAACCCCACACATTTGGTGTCAGAAGTATTGTGAGTAGAGGACACAGTTTTTCCTTTGGTCATGTAAGAAATAACCCCAACACATGTGTCCATTTTGTGGTTGGCTTTTTGAATCAAGCTTTCCTTTAGTGAGGCTAATGCTATCAAGGAAAATCCACAAGGGGTGAGGGAGGATCATAGTTGTTGGCAGGACTGACAACAAGGTGGAAAATTGCATTCTCAGCCTAGTTCATACTTTGGTTTACACAAATGTATGGGAACCATTGCCACTGCAGGCCCTTATGGTGCTTGAATGCAATAGAAATTAACTCCTTCATGTAGAGTTGAGTGTTTGGCCCTCAAAGTCAAGGCCTGCTGACATGAAAAATTGCTGGCCTGGCTTCTAGAAGGGAGAGAGCTAAGAATTTGGCTTAGCAAGGTCATCAACCTCTGGGTGCCTCAGCCAGAACGACAGTCTGTCCAGCAGACCATAGAGATTTCAATCAGGTCAGTGTGGTAAAGATTAGAATCTGGGTTCAGCCAGTTGCTGGAGGAGCACTTTGCACATAGCATTGGCTTCCTGGCTCCAGAATTATTTCACAGCTCATTGTAGGTTATGTAATAACCGTTTTGTTTGATAGCCCTGACCTGAAGGTAAGCCCCCGTGGTTCAGTTCCTTCAGGAGCCAGGCGTGGCTCAGCATCTCACCTCTGCCTTATCCAGTTCTGCAGCAGTGTTAGGAGTATTCCCCAAGTGAGTGGCTACACATCCCACAAACAAGGCAGGAATGACAGCAGTCCACATGCTCTGCTTGGTTGGGTGGACTCCTCCAGGATCCTCATGTGGTCAGCACTGGTCCCAGTGACAGACCAGCCCTTCTGCTGCTCCCCATGGAGCCTGCTCCATCACTGTCATCTTCCTCTTCCTCAACAGGAGAGGCTGGACACAGAAGGCACTGCCGTGCCTTTGAGAAACCTGGAACAACTGGGGGAGACACAGCTGTGTAGGTAAAGAATACCTGGATGGCAGAGGAGACATGATTCTGTAGATAAACCCCACACTCACATCTGCACCCAACCAGGAGAGCAGAGGAGAGACTGGTCTCCACCACGGGGCCAAGGGCTGCCACATTCCCTCCTCCTCCTTCTTTTGAACAGCTTTACTGAAGTATAATTGATGTACAATAAGCTGCACATGTTTAAAATATACAGTTTGGTGAGTTTGACATATGTCTACGCCTGTGAAGCCATCACCACAGTCAAGACAATGAACATATTCATCACTCATTTCCTTGTGCCCCTTTGAAACCCCTCCTTCCTGCCCTTCCTGCCCTACTTAGCCAACCACTGATCTGCTGTCAGTCACTATTAGATCAGTTTACTTTTTCTAGAATTGGATATATGTGGAATCAAAACGTGTGTTCACTTTTTTGTCTAGCTTCTTTTACTCAACATTATTATTTTAGGGTTTATCTGTGTTGCTGCATATATGAATAGTTTGTTCCTTTTTGTTGCTGAGTAGCATTCTATCATATGAATATGCCACAGTTTGTTTATCCATTAATCTGTTGATGGACATTTGAGTTGTTTCTAGCTTGGGGCTACTAGAAATATAGCTTCTATGAATGTTCATAGTATTTGTGTAAACATATGCTTTTATGATTCTTGGGCATGGAATGGCTGGCTCATATGTTTAACTTAAAAAAAAAAACCTGCCAAACTTTTTTCCAAAACGGTTAGATCATTCCCATCAGCAGTTTATGAGAGTTATAGTTTCTCCATATCCTTATCAACACTTAGTATGGTCGTCCTTTTAAGTTTTAGCCATTCTAGTCGATGTGTCATGGTATCTTACTGTGGTCTTAATTTGATTTCCCTAATAACTAATGATGTTGACCATGTTTTCATGTGTTTACTTGCCATCCATATATTTTCTTTGGTGAAGTGTCTCTTCAAATTCTTTGCCCATTTTTAAAGCTGGGTTGTTTATAGTAATATAATGTATAAAATAATTATGCTATAGTATAACATGTATTATATATTAAAATAATATATATTTATTATAAAATATTTTAGATTATATATTATATATAAATATTTACAAACTATATATCCACCAAAAGGTTTATATTTCAAATATATATTCAAATATATTATATTCCTCCTGGGAATTTATTGACAGTTTCTGTGGTAAAATGGAACCAGGTAACAACTATGTTGAAACATCAAGAAGGAGACTAAAGTTTATACTTGCTTATTTTAAAAAAATTATATGTATATATCTCCACCAAAAAATATGCCTTTTGATGGATATATAGTTTGCAAATACTTTCTCGTAGTCTGTGGCTTATCTTTTCATGTTTGTAGCAGTGTATTTTGAAGCACAAAAGTTTTAAATCTTGATGAAGATTTTTTAGATCAATATATTGATTTTTATCTTTTAGAGCTTGTGCTTTTTGTGTACTATTTAGGAAATCTTTGTCAAATCCAAGTCCACAAAGGATTTCTCCTGTATTGTTTTCTAGTCATTTTATAGTGTTAGTTCTTACATTTAAGTCAGTGATCCATTTAAATTTTTGTATATCGTGTGAGGTAAGGGTCTAGGTTCAGCCATTTTCTTCCTAGATTCCTGGTGCCCTGGGTTAGTATTCTGTCCTCTCTCCACCACACCTCCATTTCCACCTCTTCATGAAGCTATCATTCTGTCTCTGATGTTTCCTAAGCTATTCAGCCTCTGATCTCCTGCTCACATGCAAGCACTTGGTGGGGACAGAGACACCATCCCCCTTCCCCCTGCTCTGGATGCCCTGGAGCACCCGCATCTGGCAGTGATCATGGAGGCGAAGACCAGAACAGCATCCCTTTGAAGCCATTCCACTCTTGATGGACAGTAAATGCTTGTGACAATTTGCCTTCCCAGATATTTATCTCTTATAGTGACAGCCAGAGGGTCTGGAACTCCCCACTGGGAGAGAAAACTGGACTCTTAGAGTTCTAAAAATCAGCAATCCATGTGCTTGGAAGGTAGGCAGCCTTCCTGAGTGGGAGCAGGTATTGTTATCTTCGTATCAGAAGTGAGCAAACTGAAGTTTCCTAAGATTCAGTGACCTGCCCAAGGTTACCCAACTGGCTCATCACAATGTGCCTTAACTCCTGGGTCCAGAAAAAAAAACACTGTCAGACTTCCTACTCCCAGGCCAGCAGTTCCCACCCTGGAAATGCTGCAAGTTGCATGTGGAATTTTCCTGCCAGCAGGACAAACTGCGGCCACACATTCTTTTATGGTTTCAAAGAAAAGCAACTGCAGTGAGTGAAGGGTTTAAAAGGGTGTATTTAAGGTCTTGGGTGCAAATCAAAGAAAGGTTTGGGAGAGGCTGGTTTACCCTTTTCCAAGTGGATCTAGGCTTTATTTTTTTCTTCTACTTTTTTTGGGTCTGGAAAGGGAGCTCTCCTGCAGGGTTCAGGGGACAGCTCGCAGCACTGAGTCTGGGAGAAAGAAGGTGAGGGCTGGCTGGTGTACCTTCTTCAGTGCCGCACACATCAGGCCCTCCACGATGCCTCACAGTCCCCATCAAGACCCAAGTTTCTCAGCCTGGTGTTCTCAGCCTGGCCCATTTCCAACCTCAGCCTCTTTTCCCCAACCTTTTCATCAGTGCTTTGTCCACCTAGCTAGGCTGGTCACCTCAGGGACACCCACACCCTTTACCTGTTCTACACCTTTCTTCCTGTCCCTCAGCTTTGCATGCAGGAGTACCCCTGCACTTGGTCCCCTGAGAATCAGCTTGGGTCCCAGATTCTCTCAGCTGGACGGGCCTGTTGCTGCCCTGGCACCCTCAGGCCTGGCTACCCTCACATGTGCTCTGCCTGTCTCTGAGGCTCAGTCTTGTAGAACCTCTTCCCCTATGGCCTGAAACTGGTAATTAGGCCTCATCTCATTTTCCTCTGCTTAACTTTCCCATGTGTCTTACCTCCCCACATAAATTGTAAGCTCCTCCTGGGCACGGACAGGTCTTATCCTTCCTCATTCCATTGTATCTCCTCATCACCTGGCCTCATCCATGTAGCACCAAATTGATGTGGATTGCTTTGATTTGATTTGCCTGGGTCTGAGTCTTAGAAGGAAGGTGGGAGGTTTGCCAGCTGTAGTTTATAGTTTTCCTATGGACTCTGGAAAGGAAACAGGCTATGGTGACACAGAGATGCAGACTGCTCTCAGGGCTGGAGGCTTGGGGTTAATCAGAGCTGGAGTTCATCTCTGAAGGTGAGAGAAATGAGGGGCCATGGAAGAGAGGTCCTGAGCTCAGAACCAGCCCTTACACCACCAGGAGTATCCCTGCCAACAGAAACGGCTCCATTGCTTCACACACGGGGAGGGCAGGAATGCTCTGCATGCCAAGCTCCAGGGGAACTCAAGCTCTGCTGCTTGGGAAAGATTTTGCTTGTGTGCAGCTTCTACCCGTCTGCTTGAACTGGTTTTAAAGAATTCAGAAAACATGCACACCAGGCACTGCAGAGGGTACTTTGGGGGCTAAAGGACGAACAAGACATGGTCCTGGCTCTTCGTAAACTTGCCGCCCAGCAGTACTAAGTTTACACACTTGAGTATGATGCAAGTCCCTGACAGTCACTAAAGGCAGGAGCTGTTTGCTGGAGAGGAGACATTTAGGATGAGAATTCCAGAAGATTAGGGCTTGGAGAAGGAAATTGCAGGAGGAGGGATCTGCGTGAGCGAAGGCGAGGAGCGAAGGCAAGGATCATGCAGGGCATGCACAGAGGATAGGACTGAGTTGCCTGAGTGTAGGCTGAGACGGGAGCTTGGGACCAGTCGGTACATATCCTTTAAAGCCAAGAGACAGAAGATAGAATGGTGGTTGCCAGGGACTTGGGGGGAGGGGGAAGGGGAGTTGTTGTTTAACAGTACAGAGTTTCAGCTTTGTAAGATGAAGTGTTTTAGCGATGGATGGTGGTGATGGTTGCACAACAATGTGACTGTACTTAATACCACGGTATTGAACACATAAAAATGGTCAGATATGTTTCTCCAAAGAAGATATACAGGTTGCCAACAAACACATGAAAGGATGCTCAACATCACTAATCATTAGAGAAATGCAAATCAAAACCACAATGAGGTATCACCTCACACTGGTCAGGATGGCCATCATCAAAATATCTACAAACAATAAATGTTGGAGAGGGTGTGGATAAAAGGGAACCCTCTTACACTGTTGGTGGGAATGTAAATTGATACAGCCACTATGGAGAACAGTATGGAGGTTCCTTAAAAAACTAAAAATAGAACTACCATGTGACCCAGCAATCCCACTACTGGGCGTATACCCTGAAAAAAACATAATTCAAGAAGAGACATGTACCCCAGTGTTCATTGCAGCGCTATTTACAATAGCCAGGATATGGAAGCAACCTAAGTGTCCATCGACAGATGAATGGATAAAGAAGATGTGGCACATATATACAATGGAATATTACTCAGCCATAAAAAGAAATGAAATTTAGTTATTTGTAGTGAGGTGGATGGACCTAGAGCCTGTCCTACAGAGTGAAGTAAGTCAGAAAGAGAAAAACAAATACCGTATGCTAACACATATATATGGAATCTAAAAAAAAAAAAAAAATCGTTCTGATGAACCTAGGGGCAGGACAGGAATAAGGCGCAGATGTAGAGAATGGACTTGAGGACACAGTGAGGGGGAAAGGTAAGCTGGGACGAAGTGAGAGAGTAGCATTGACATATATACACTACCAAATGTAAAATAGATAGCTAGTGGGAAGCAGCTGCATAGCACAGGGAGATCAGCTTGGTGCTTTGTGACCACCTAGAGGGGTGGGATAGGGAAGGTGGGAGGGAGATGCAAGAGGGAGGGGATATGGGGATATATGTATACATATAGCTGATTCACTTTGTTGTACAGCAGAAACTAACACACCATTGTAAAGCAATTATATTCCAATAAAGGTGTTAAAAATAAATAAGAAAGAAATAAAGCCACCCTAAAAAAAAAACAGTCAGATGGTATATTTTATGTTATATGTATTTTACCACACCAAAAAAAAAAAAAAATCCTTGAAAGCCAGCTTAATGTTTTAAGCGCATGACCTCTGGATTAGATAAACAGACCTAGGTTGGGTAACCTTGGCTTCATAGTTGGGTAACCTTGGGCAAGTTAGCTCATTTCTGAAAGCCTCAGTTTCCTTATCAGTAAAACTGGGATGATGTCAAAACCAGTTTGTAGAGCAGCTGTGAGGAGTAAATGAGGATATGGCTGTGGTGTGCACAGTATGTGCCTACATACAGTCATACGGTAAGCACTCAACAGATGATCATTGTTAATGCCATGTGCTGAGTCTCTTGCCTTAGGGAACCCAGCACTGATGGCGGGGGGCAGTCATTGGAAGGGGCAGGATGTGAAGCCTGGTAGTGCTCAGACACATGTAGTAGACAAGTAATGCTGGGGGCCGTGTCAGGAGACAGTGGGGGTACTCTGAGTATGGAGGATGACCTTCCAAAGCTGCATGGAGCCAGAAATGAGGCCCAGCTTCATATCACACACACACACACACTCTGTGATCTTGAATCCACTATCCTATTTTGTGCTTCCTATTTTTCTCATCATTTTTGTGTTTATGTCTCTTTTGGAGTGATTATTTTTTATTATTGTCTTTTTTTTCCTCTATTAATTGAAAGTTATACACCGTGGTTTTTTTTTCTTTTTCCTTTTAGATTTCTTAGAATTACCACATGCATACTTATCAATATCTAAAGTTAGTCCCTCACTTGACCTTCCTCTTTGCAAAATGTAAAATCTTAAAACATCTGAACTCTGTCTACCGCCTCCTGACTGTTACATTATTGTGATGTACTTTAATTCTATCTGGTTTTATTGTGACCTCACAGGACCTTATAATTCCTGTTATATTATACAGCCAATGTTTGTTCAGCTTTACCCACATATTTACCACTTTTTTGGGCTCTTCATACCTTCTAGCATCTCCGATTTTCCATCTGGGATCATTTTTTTTCTGCCTAACATACATCCTTTTTTTTTTTTTTAAACTTTTATTGGGGTATAGTTGATTTACAATGTTGTGTTAGTTTCAGGTGTACAGCAAAGTGAATCAGTTATACATATATCCTCTCTTTTTTACATTCTTTTCCCATATAGGCCATTACAGAGTACTGAGTAGAGTTCCCTGTGCTATACAGTAGGTCCTTATTAGTTATCTATTTTATATATAGTAGTGTGTATATGTCAATCCCAATCTTTCAATGTATCCCTCCCCCTCTTATCCCCTAGTACCCATAAATTTATTTTCTACATCTGTAACTATTTCTGTTTTGTAGATAAGTTCATTTGTAGCCTTCTTCAGACTAACATACATCCTTTACAATATCTTTTAATGAGAGTTCCTTTGTTATACATTCTGTCAGGTTTTGCTTGTCTGAAAATGTGTTTGTTTTGTGCTCATTCATGGGAGATATTTTCACTGGATAAAGAATTCTGGCTTGTCAGGTCCCTTCCACTCCCAGCTTCTATAGTTGCCATTGATAAATCAGCTGTAATCTAAGCACACTGAATTTTTCTTTGGTTCTCTCTCTCTTTCTTTTGTGTATGTTCTGCAATTTACTGTATGTGTTTAAGGGTGTGTTTTTTTCTTTTCCTCTTCTTTTTTCAATCCTGCTTGGAATTCCTTGGGATAATTAACATCTGTGAATGGTGTCTCTTATCAGTTCTGGTAAATTCTCAGCCAGTATCTCTTCAAGCATTGCCTCTCTCCATTTTCTTTCTCCTCTCCTCCCAGAACTCCTACTAATGATAGGCCACTCTTTTCCATGTCTCTTAAGTTTTATTCTGTATTTTCTATCTTTTGGTCTCTCTGTGCTGTTTTCTGTTGCTTATCTCTAATCCACCTGCCAGTTCACAGGTTGTCTCTTTACTTAAGTCTAATCTTCCACTGTATTTTATTATTATTATTTTTTATTGAAGTATAGTTGATTAACAATGTTGTATTAGTTTCAGGTGTACAGCAAAGTGATTCAGTTATACATACATATATCTATTTTTTTCCACTGCATTTTAAAATTTCAGGTACGTTATTTTTCATTTCTGGAAGTTCCCTTTGCTTCTTTCTCAAATTGGTTAGGTCACTCTTTATAGTTTTCTAATTCCTGCATATATTTTCAAGCTTGTCTTTTATTTCATTAAGCATAGTAAGCATGATTGGTTTCATTAAGCATAGTAAGCATGACTGGTAAGCGTGATTGGTTTATTACACTCAATAATTCCACTATCTGAAGTTGTTGTACATCTGTGTGTGCTGTCGTCTCTGCTGGTTCTTGTTCATTGTTTCCTTGTGTGCTTGGTTATTTTTGGCTTGTGTACTGCTCAAAATTTACTTGAAATTTTATTGGGGGTATTTGCTGAAGCCTGGGACGAAGATGCCTTCCCCCAGGGAGGATTTACCTTCTGCCAGATGCTTCAGGGAAATAGCAATCCAGGAATGCTTTGAACTAAATTCATGACTTGAGGCTTTTTGAACCACTCAGTGATATGAATTTGGCCAGGTAGTCTGTATGAAGGCTAGCTTGTGGTTATAACTTCACAGGGACATACCCTCCCCACTTTTTTTGCATCCCCTGTAGGTGAGACCTTCTAGGGTGCCAGCTTAATCTAAGAGGGTCTCCTGGTAGATTCCCCACTTGTGACAGGCCCTGAGTTTTGTTTTTTGTTTTTGTTTTTTAATATTTATTTATTTATTTGGTTGTGCCGGGTCTTAGTTGCGGCAGGCGGGCTCCTTAGTTGTGGCATGCAAACTCTTAGTTGCGGCATGCATGTGGGATCTAGTTCCCTGACCAGGGATCGAATGCGGCCCCCTGCATTAGTAGCACAGAGTCTTAACCACTGCGCCACCAGGGAAGTCCCAAGCCCTGAGTTTTGACATTTGTCCACATTGCCCCTCAAGGCCATTCAAACTGAGATTCACGTATACCTGTATCTGAAAACACCCACAGAGCCAAAATGACTTTGGCGCTCCTTACTTTTCTCTGTTCTTGCCTCTCCTTTGATTTTGACCTTATTCCTTTCTCTCTTGCCAGTTCTTCAATACTTTTAAAAAGGATTTTTCATGTTTCATCTAGTATTTTGAGTTGTTTTCAGCAACTGTATTCATTAAAACAGAAGTTGGAGGATCTTCTTATTCTGTGTGATTTTTAAAAATTGAAGTATAGTTGATTTACCATATTGTATTAGTTACAGGTGTATGACATAGTGATTCCATATTTTTATAGATTATACTCCTTTTAAATTATTACAAAATAATGGTTATATTTCCCTGTGCTGTACAATATATTCATGCTGTGTGATTTTGAATAAGTCACTTCCCCTCTCTGGGCGTCAATCTTACCTACTTCATAGGGTGGTTGGGAGGATTAAATGAGAAGATGAAGATAAAGGCACAGTGCTCTGCACATAGTGCTTGTTCTTGGCACAAGAAACAGCTGTTCCCTTTCCTCTTACTTCCTGGTGAGGCTGGATTTTTAGGACAAAGCAGGAGCCCAGTCATTGAGTCTGAGTCCCAAAGTCCTCCTTCAACCCCTGAGGTACAGGTACCAGCTGAAGTTTGACCCCACACATGGAGGTCTGTAGCACAACCAAGCTGGGCTGGGTGCCAGTGACAGGGGAGGCCCCTAACCACCAGCTTCAGTGCTGAGGAGCATAAAGGGCCCCTGGGGAAGTCTGGACCCATGGCCTCAGCAGCTTCCCCAGAAGTGATTACCCCTCAGGCCTGCAAGGGTGTTTGGCTGTACACAGTTTGGGGTGACTTGGCTTATGAACCAAGCCTCTGGAAAAAAAAAATTCCCCCTGGGTCTGGAAGGCCACTGATATGTGTTCATTCCCAGAGGAACCAGTTTTCTGGAGCCAGCAGGTCAGGAGTGCCCCTCTCTACCTTGGGGAGCTGGAACAAGGGAGTCCCTTGGGGGCCGTACAGGCTCTCCCCAGAGTCAATTTTGACCCCTCCACCCGCCTCCATTACAGTTCTCCACCCCGCTGCCCGCCCCACTGCACCACCAGTGTCAGCCCGAGTCACTACAGCTCTCCCTGACACCAGAGGGTTTTAATGCATTTCCAAAGTCATAGATACTGCTTTCTGTGGATATTTTCTTCCCAAAGAGAATTCCCGAAACTCAGGGTCAGATGACACTGCAGTAACATGTTCCCTCAGCCCCATTTGGTGTTTATTGGGGAACCTCCCGTCCTTCCCTGAGCTTAACCTAGTCATTTCTGTCCCCATGGCCCTTAGGCCATTTCCCGGGAGGGTGAGGTCTGGCTGGGCAGGTTGGGCAGGCTGGACACTTTCACTCTGACAGTATGCATTGCAGAGTCTCAGCCCAGAGAGACCCTTCTAGATTTGAGTCAGGTGGCGTGGGGAGCAGGTTGGAGATCGTTGCCTTGGCTGTAGAGCAGCCCAGGTCTGGAAGAATGAAAAGTCACATGATCCTAACTCATTACAGAATACTTTATAGAATGAAGTCACTTTCTTATCAAATGCAGCACTTTTTGCCATTTTTTCTGTATACATGCATAAAATAGCTTTTTAAACAAGCTCATCCAGCTAAAAAAAAGATACAGGCCCTTACAAAATGGAAAATGAGATTCAAATGTGGATAAAATGTGTCAATTAAGGAGCCCTAGTCCCTGGGCTGCTGCAGTTTATACCCTTTAGAGAAGGCAACATTCTCGGAAGGTTGGGCTATATCCTAATTATACAATGGGGAATTGGTGTGTCTTCAGAGGAGAGAATTACTAAGAGCTTTTAGCATGAGCTGTCTCCAAGAAATTCCCTACAGAGGCAGAGGGAGGAGCATTAGGCCAGCGCCTGACTCAGTCACCCATTCTTGTATCAAGAGGCGAACATCACTGCATCTTTTCATTTAAAATCTGGGAATTTCTCTGGAATTATTTGAACTCCCAGAGCAAAGTCTATAATTCTTTCAAGGCACTTCTTATCTCACATCATAAGATGTTTTTCGGAGATTTGCTTGTGTTGTTTCCTTGGCCTGGGCTGCCCTTTCACCCTTTACCTACTGGCAAACCTCTGTTTGTTACTCAGAGACTGTTCAAGCAGCATCTCCCCACAAAGCTGGCCATGATCCTTGACACTCCCAAAAGAAAGACCAGCTCACCCAATTCTGCTGGAGAGTGAGGTATGAATGAGAATGACATAAAACAAGTGCTATTCCCACCTTCCTTCCTGATACACTTGTTCTGGAACATTCTTTGATCAGTTCACAGAGCACTTGGAATTGCGTTGGCCTCTTGGTTCCCCCACTGGGCCGTAAGCCCCTTGTGAAAGGGCTGAGTGGCCCCCTACCCCTCACTCCTACTCTCCACGTCCCCAGGGATGCTTGCTGGACCAGGCTCTGTAGGCTGTGTGGGGTCATTGAGTGTCTCAATGCAGACTGCAACCTCCATGGGTTAAGGTATTCATCTGTCTTCCCCGAGGCATCTAGTATAGGGCCCCACGTGTGGCAGGTACCCTAAAAATACTTGTGAAATTAAAGAAAGGGAGTGAATTGCAGACCCTTTGCAATGGAAGATGCTGAGATGCCGAGGGTCTTAGCAACTTTCCTAAGCCAAAATGAGTGGACTTAAGAATGAGTTTCTAGGACCTCACTTGGTGATGCCAGCTTGAGAAGCTTTCAAGCAATGCAACATTAGAAGGCCCATCTCCAAGGGAGGTGCCACAGGATACCTTCGAGGACAGGCTGACCTTTAATGAGCCCTTTGGTGGAAAACCAGCTAAACCAGCTAGGACGGGACCCAAGAACAGCCAGCTCACAGCTGGTTCTTCTGAAGGCTAAACAATGGGAGCAGTTCCCAGCAGGGACACTAGGGTTCTGAAATAAGTGTGGCATTTATGCTCATCTGCCTGTGGTATCAGGAGTTAGATTGACCAGAGCTGGACAGCAGCATTTCTGCCTCCAGCCTAGGTTTGTTACCCTGGGCAGTGCCTCTGGCTCTTGACTGTCCTTATTCCTGAATATGCTGCTCAGGTGCAGGAATTTTGGCCCCAGGCACACGTGTCTCTAGTTACCAGCCTAGAAGCTTATGGGGCATCATTTCTGGGTATTTAGTCTCCCAGATTTGAACCCTGAAGACTGACTTCCCCCAGGCCTTCTGTACTCAGCCTCTGCACTGTTCCCTGGTGGACCAGGATGAGTGGGAGCTCTCATCTGCCTGCATGGCCCGGCTCCCAACACAAAGACTAGCTGGCTTATCTTAGGCTGGCGCGAAACGGGAAGGCCAAGGCTGCAGGGCTGTGTGGAAAAGGGGTTGCCCCTGAACAGTGTCCAGCCAGAGTCTCGCTCAGGACCCCTGCACCATGGAGGAGGTGGTCAGGACTGTCTGGGAAGTCACCCACAGCATTGGGAACTCCTGTGGTTCCCTTTGTGGTGTTTCTCTCTCACTGTGTCCGGGAATCACTGTGGAGCCTGCCACCCATTCTGCTCCTCCAGGCCACTAACTGCAGATGGAGTTTCTTGTGTTTTCCCCCAGACCTGGGGAGTACAGAGTCACAAACAGATTTTGCAACCTCCCGATGAACCCTGGGGCCGAGACCTGTCTGGAGGGGAGGCAGAGCCAGTCCTTCTCCTCTACCAAGGCTCCTTGTGTTCCCCTGTAATGGGGGGAAGGGCACAGCCCTCCCAACCCCACCTGCCTGAGGCACTGGCTGAAGGCTGAGCAGTGCAGTCTTCCCTCTTCCCTCTCCTTGGAGGCTGTGCCCCACTCTCCCACTTCTTAGCTCCTTAATTCTGAACCTCTTACACTCCACCCCTTGCTGACCCACCTCACCTTCTTGGGCAGGTGGAATCTGCTGAGTAAAGCCTCATGGTTGTCTGTGTGCATCGCACTGGCAAGACAAGGATGGACACGACACTCTCCCTAGCCTCAAGGAGCCCACAGTCTGCCGGTACAGACAAGTGCTAATGTCAAATTGTGTACATGGACTGTGGGACGCAGAGGAAGGAGCTGTTCATTGTGACCCGCTTCCCCAGAGAGGGCACAGCTGAGCAGGGCTTGACAAAGGAGTAGGAGTTCTCTGTGTGGATGAGGCAGGAGATGGCCCAGCTGCTGGAGGGGACAGCGTGCACAAAGCCATGGGGGCATGGCACATTCAGGGAGCCACAACCCATTGGTTACCATGCAAGAGAGAAACAAGGGAAGAGGCTGGAGAGGGTGGCCGGCCTTGCAGACCAAGCCGAGTGGTGACTCTGTCCTGAAGGCTGCAGTGAGGGTCCAAGGAGACTCCGCCTGTTTCTTCTTTTTTTAAAAAAAGCTTTATTAAGGTATAATTGATGTATATAAACCAAACATACTTAAAAGTGTACAATCCGGTGAGCTTTAACGTATACATGTATATAAGGTATATATATACACCTGTGAAACAATCACCACAATCAAGATAATGAACACATCCATCTCCTCCAAAAGTTTCCTTGTGTCCCTTTGTCATGCCTCTGTCCCATCCCCGCTATTTCCAGGCAACCACCCTTCTGCTGCTCTCTGTCACTACAGATTAGATTATATTTTTCTGAATTTTATATAAATGAAATCATCCAGTATGTACTATTTTAGTTTGTTGTTCTTATCACTCAGCACATTAGTTTTGCGATTCATCCATGTTGTGTATATTAATAATTAATTCCTTTTCATTGCTAAGTAGTAGTCCACTGTACAGATTATACCACAATTTGTTTATTTCTTCACCTGCTGATGGACATTTGGGTTGTTTCTAGTTTAGAGCTGCCTTGAATATCTGCATGCCGGTGTTTGGGTAAGTAGCTAGGAATGGAATGGCTGGGTCATATGATAGGTATATGTTTAACTTTTAAAAAAATTACCAAACTATTTTCCAAGTGGTTGTTCCATTTCATATTCCCATCAACAATATATGAAGTTTCCACATACCCTTTCTTGACTGGCTATGAACTATAGGGTGAACCTTCAGAATTGAGTCTCCATTGGATTTGCCTAGCTGGTGACTGCAGCTGAAGCCCTAAGACATGCACTTCTTGGGCCCAGGACAGGGAGGGAGGGGCCTCCTGGAAATCCTTCCAGAAGACGGAGTCAGACTTGGCATCATCTTAGGAGGCTTGTTGGTCAATGATACTGCCCCAGGGGCTGGAGGAATTCAGCAGGACCTGAGGATAATGAACTAAAGCACCTCTAGCTCAGCACTTGAAAAAATTCCTCTGGACCCAAAGAGCCACAGTCCAACAGTTACAGCCCAATTTTCACAGAAACTAATTTTTGTATAAGTAAATGATTTCAGTTGGTGTCGGGGCCCCAATCAGTTGTGGGAGAGGCCTGGTCCCTGGCTCAGAGCCCTGTTCCTGGGAAGTGGCCCCCTGGCCAGACTTCCCTAGGAAGAGCCATAGAACCAAGGGCTCTAGAGTCCTGGGGACCATCCAGGTCAAGGCTGCTGATCTAGGTCCATTCCCTGCAGAAGGGAGCTGTGGAGCAGCATCCAGGACTAGAGGGCAAGGCTGATGTCCATGTCCCCCTGGTCACTGCTGGGGCCTAGCCTTTCTGAATCCTGATGTTTGTATGGTGTGAGGGAGCCCTGCCAGAGTTTGTAGTGGGCTGTTCATTCATTCATTCATCAATATTAATTACTGCCTCTTCGGAACCAGAGGTGAGTCAGGCAGGTTGGGGTCAGGTTGTGAAACCCTCCAGTCCCTGCCAAGGGATGTGGATGGTATTGTGTTTTAGAAAGGAACCCTGGCAGCCAATGCGGAGAATGGATTTAAGCGTGGACAGACCAAGGGCAGGAAGGTCACTAGGACGAGGCGA
The DNA here is from genome assembly GCF_028564815.1 of Eubalaena glacialis. Classification (NCBI taxonomy): domain Eukaryota; kingdom Metazoa; phylum Chordata; class Mammalia; order Artiodactyla; family Balaenidae; genus Eubalaena; species Eubalaena glacialis. The sequence goes on along the minus strand of NC_083733.1, from coordinate 18,492,537 downwards.
GGCGGGATCTGAGTGGGTGGTGGTGGTGAGAGGTCAAGGGAGAGACACGTGTGGGGGTGCGGGAGAGAGGAGTCAGCATCACCCCATGGCCACCAGCTCTTTCTTCTCATGGCTTCAGTGACATTGCTCTCTCCCGGCTCCCACCAAACACTGCATGCATAAAAAAATAAATGGAGGGATGGTTGGAGGGATAGAGGGATGGCTATTTGGCTCAGGAGTGAACCAAGGCACACATCTCCCTACCCACCCATCCATCACCTCCTGCCTGAGCAGTCATCCTTCACTGAGGTGAAGGTGGGGACCACAGGTGTCCACCCTGCCCAGCGGGATGTTAGTGATTCACGTCTGATGGCTCTCAGCATGGACTGACTCCTGGAGTCTCAGTTAGTCACCTGTGAAACAAGGGCCCTGCAATTCCTTCTTGCCGGAATTTCTAAGGCAGTGAAGAACCATAACTTTGAACTTCTGGGAAGGAAAGCCCTCAGTTTCCCATGGAGACCCCATCCTCCGGGGTGGGAGGGGAAGGAAGGAGAAGCCAGAGCCTGGTGGGGAGGTCAAAGGTCTTAGCTTGATGCCTGCCAAGGAGTTGGGTCTCAGCTGCAATCACTGAGCCTTGACGTCAGGTCTCCTTTTTCTAGTTACAGTGAGTACAGCACTGTCCAGGCAGGTTTCTGTCATTTGACTGACCTGCTGAAAGCTCTATCCACAGGTGACCTCAGAATGGCATTCATCGTAACCAGAGTTCGCCTGCAAAATAGTGTGCGTGGGCGGGGGGGCAGGGAGGAGGGATGAGAGGGGCTGTAGGCAGGGGCTGCTGCATTTGTCTGGTGTAGAGGAAGGAGCACTGGTGTGGTGCAGGAGAAACCGGAAGTCCTGAGTTCCAATCCCCTGCACCACCTCCACTGGGCGACCACGGGAGACAGGCACTTCACCTCTCTGAGCCGATCTGGACCCTGATCACAGGGGCTGCAAGTTTGTATTTGTGTCTGTGTTCCCTTGGCCTCAATCTGGACCCTGTGAGGGTCGAGGCACTGGGCACAGACCCTCTGAACTGGGTTTGAGAAGACGGATCAAAGATGTTCATCCTCCTTCTCCTGCTCGGGCTGCAACTTGTGGACTGGTTGATGCTGAGGGTTGACAGTGAGTGAATCTTAGTTTATCAGAGCTGGGAGGGTGCTTAGAGGTGTCCACTCAACCCTTCATTTGATGTTAGATGAAACAGAGGCCTAGGACTTCCCTGGAGGTCCAGTGGTTAAGACTCCGTGCTTCCACTGTAGGGGGTGGGGTTCGATCCCTGGTCAGGGGACTAAGATCCCACATGCCTTGTGGCGTGGCCAAAGAAAAAAAAGAAAGAAAAAAAAAGAAACAGAGGCTCAGAGAGGGTGGAAGAGGAGTCGAGGCCCTGGCCAGATATGGCCAAGCTTGTCCACTTGAGCTCCGAGGGCTCCCGGGGGGCCTGTGTTTGGCATTGTGGGCTGCAGTACCCCAGTGGTCACTGACTCAGAACTGGCCTGTTTCCTGCCCTGTGGCATCACCAATAGGGCCTTCCTGCCCTTGCCCATTAAACCACTCAGAGAAGAGAGCCTGCCCAGTCAGGCCTACTGGGTGAATGTGGCCTTGCTGTCCACTAGACTATTGCAGTGGTAGCAGCAGCAGGAGTGGGGAAAGTGGTCCAGGTGCAGAGAACAAAGGTGAGGAGCCCCAGGGCAGGGTGGCGGCAGGAGAGTCTCAGGGCCAGGAGATAAAGCTTGTGCTGAGCCTGGCGGTGCCTGGCACACAGAGCAGGAGCCCAGTGGTGTTGTTATTCTCAGTCCAGGGTGGTTCGATGGTAAAGGCCAGAGCCAGGAACTGAATGGTGGTGCCAGCCTGAGAAACCCGGGAAGGAGGCCTGGTGATAAGGTGTTTGGCCCTAGGCCAGATGGTACAGACTAGGCATCCCTGGACCCAGGGCATGAATTCCTGCTGATGACTCGGGAGCTTTGGAGGAGAGGGCACCCTGTAAATCTCCACAGCACTGCCAGGAAGCCCACGTAGGGTGGCTGCCATCCTGCCTTGGGTGAGTGAGGAGGAATGCGGAAAAACTGGGCAGGGCATGCCCCTGGGGAGGGAGGCTATGATCTTTGCGCTGTATTTGTGCAGCAAACACTCCCCCAGGCCTCCTGGTGCCACCTGGGAGCTGCAGATGTAGGGTACACAGTCCAGAGTGACATGGCCCTGCCCCAAGGCACAAGTCACCCCCACAAATCTTCCTCTGGGCTTTTCTCTGTGTCCTTCAGGCCTTGCCTGCTCAGGGGAGAAGAGATGCCCCTGGCTGCTTGCTGAATGAGTGATGGAAGGGGAGGAACAAGTGACCGGACAGATGGGTCCTCAGCCCACAGGCCTTCCACCAATTAGCATGGGAGGGAGGGTGACCTGGGACTCCAGCAGGTCTGGTTGGGGGGATGGTGGGAAGAAACAAACAGGCTGGGTAAGCCACAGACCTTGGCCTTCGTGATGGTCACCAAGCTCCTCCAGAGTCAAACATTGGGTCCTTCAGATGTGGGCAGACCCTTTTCCCACGCTCTCCCACATGCCCTTATCACCCCCAGCAGTACCTCTACTCCTGCTCCTTGACCATCCCATCCTCCCTCTTCCAAACCTCCCCTGCTCCCTGGCCCAGCTCAGTCCTCCACCTCTTACAGGAAGCCTTCCCTGCTGCATCAGCCCTTGCAGACCTCCTGCCTTTATCTGCTCCTGTCCCAGTGCCAGTCTCAGGCAGGGTGGGCAGCCAGTGCGGGAGGCAGCCAGAGGAGGAAGGTAGGAGGCGAGCAAGACCCAGGCCAGATGAACAGTTGGGCAGGGCCTGGAGTGGAGGCTGGAGGCCGCCAGGACTCCCAGGAAAGGAAGCCTGAGGGGGTGATCATATCTCTGGAATCTGTGCCAACATGGGTAAGATAGATGAACAATGGGAGCCCTGGTCAGAGAGCTGGGCAGGTGGGGCCAGGCAGGTGCTTCACTAGGGGTACCATTTGGGGCTGTGGTCAATGGAAGAGACAGGAAAATGGGGGAGAGGCTGGAGACCTGGGTCAGGGTGTCTCTGGACGGTGAGGCAAAGGCTAAGGCCCTACCACCTGCAGCCTCCCTTGGGCCTCTAGGCAGCAGAAGCTGGGTGCTGGAGCAGGGTGACAGGATCTGATTGGGAGCCACTGGAGAGCCCATTTTGGGTGCAGAAGCAGATACCCCCATTTGTGGAGCTCTACACATTAAATGAGGCAGCACCTCTTTCCTGACAGGTTTGGAGTGGAGCTTGCGGGAGGCAACTGTGGGACCTTTGAATGAGCCTTTGCCATGGGCAGCTCTGCCCCATCCTTTACTCTCACTCCTGGTACCACAAGTGCATCTGTGCCCCGAGTGGGGCCACTGTGGGTAGCTGGAGGTATTCTCAGCACCAACTGTCACAGCCTGACCCAAGTTACCACCCCCATAGCTAGCCCATCACAGGTGAGGAGCCCATCACATGGTGCAGCAGCAGGTATCCACTCATTTTGAGCAAAATGGGGTTCTTGGCATAGCCCCGGCCTGTCTCCTGTCCCCACACAGGCCTCATGGTGGCCTGGGTGCTCCCTGCACTCCAGGGGAGCAGTGTCTGCACCTGGAGGCCTGGTCAGCCCCACGCACCACATGCCACAGGATTGACTGTCAATAAAACATGTCAGTTCAACATCATTAGTCATGAGGGAAAAGCAGATTAAAGTCACAAAAAGATACCACCACACACCTATTAGAATGGTCAAAAGAAAAAAACTGACAATACCAAGTGCTGGTCAGGATGTGAAGCAATTGGAACTCTCAGGCATAGCTGGAGGGAAGCAAAATGGCACAGCCAGTTTGGAAAACACTTTGGCATCTTCTTATAAAGTTAAGCATCTACTTACCATATGACCCAGAAATCCCAATTCCTAGATATTTAGCCAAGGGAAATCAAGTTAGGTTCACACAAAAACCTTTATGCAACCATTTATAGTGGGCTTATTCATAATTGCCCCAAATGGCAGATAATCCAAATGTCCTTCAGCTGGCAAATGGATAAACGAACTGTGATACATCCATACGGGGGGGATGCTACTCAGCAATAAAAAGAAATCAGCTACTGATATGAGTGACAGTAGAGATCAATCTCAAATGTGTTATGCTTATTGAAAGAAGCGAGACTCTCAAAGGCTCCATACTGTTGATTCCATTCACATTTTGGAAAAAGCGAAATTATAGGGACAGAAAACAGATTAGTGGTTGCCAGGGCCTAGGGGTGGGGGAGGGGTGGGATGGGGCTGTTGACTACAGAGTGGCACAAGGGAACCTTTTGGGATGATAGAAATATTTTACACATTAGTTGTGGTGGTGATCACATGACTATGCATTTATCAGAACTAATAGAACTGTATACTACAAAAGGTGGATTTTACTGTATGTAAATGATACTTCATTAAACCTGACTTAAAACACACATACACACACACACATTAATCACAGCCACTGTTTCTGAGCACCTACTAGGCACTGTGCCAGGGGCTCTGCGTGTTTTCTCATCCGTCCACTCACTTGATCGCTCACTCAGCAAGCATTTATTGAGTGCCTCCACCAGGTGCAGCACAATGTCCAGTCAATCCTCCCTAATACCTTCAAGCCAGGTGGCTCCCCGAGTTGTGTAGAGAAGCCAGCAGGAAGATGTGGCTGGAACCCAACCCTGGGGGCCTGCAGGTGAGCTTGAAGGTTCTCTGTGGGTGCATTTTCATGGGGAGAGAAAATCCTAGCTTTGTCAGCCTCTCAAGGAAGTCTGCAACCCAGAAAGAGAGACTAAGGTGACAGAACAAAGAATGATACCCTTGTTCCCTCTCTGTGGTGCTGACCCTGCACAGGAGGGCAGGCCGTGCCCCTTATGGCTCTGAGCACAGAGCCTGCGCTGGTTTGGATTGTGGAGGCTGTGGACCCACTTCTTTGTTCAGCTTTCTTGCTGGGGGGCTCGTCCTCTGCTTGGGAACATGTCTGTGTCTGCCCAGCTCAGACGGGAGCGTCCCTGGCTTCTCTTGTGAGAATCCAAATGTGGGAACCCCTTGAATAAAGCCAGTGTGGGGTATACAATGCACAGGAACATTGTACAGCAAGAGAAATGAGCAAACCAGAGCAGCCCAGACCACAGCTCCATCTCAAAGATACAATGTGGAGTGGAGGATAAGATGACAAGATGGACAATATCTGACACCATTTAAGTATGTTGTAAAGACACAAAATAGTACCATGCATTGTTATGGTTATAAACTTATGTCATAAAAATACAAAAACATGAACAAGAAAGATACATACTAACTTCACAACTGGATTAGCTCTGGGGAAGACAATAGCAGAAAGAGGCGAAAGAATAAAAGAAAAATCAAGGGAATAAAAAAAAAAAGAGAGACAAAAAAAGCAAATATGGCAAGAGGCTAGCTAACACATTTAACAAATCAGAGATATATGAGTTAAATAAAGGGGCTGTGTTGCATATTGTTTTCTCTACTTTTGGCTTAAATATTTCATAAATAAACAAGCCAGCATGAAACTTGAAAACATCACACTAAGTGAAATAAGCAAGACACAAAAAGACAATTATTGTATATGGTTCCACTCATACGAGGTACCTAGAGTAGAAATTCATAGAGACAGAAAGTAGAATAGTGGTTACAGTGGGGCTGGGAGGAAGGAGGATAGGGAGTTATTGTCTAATGGGTATAGAGTTTCAGTTTGGAAAGATGAAAAAGTTCCGGAGATGGATAGTGGTGATGGTTGCACTACAATGTGAATGTACTTAATGCCACTGAACTGGATGCTTAAAAATGGTTAAAATGATAAATTTTATGTTATGCATATTTTACCACAATAAAAATAAATAAAAACAAGCCAGAATAGGCAAATCTATAGAGACAAAGTAGATTAGTGGTTGCCTAGGGCTGGGGAGGATTCTGGGAAAATGGGGGCCATGGCCAAGGGGTGCGGGTTTCCTTTTGTGGTAGTAAAATGTGGTCATGAAAATGTTCTAAAATTGATTGTGGTCATGGATGCACAACTCTGCGAATATACTAGGAAACATTGAATTGCACGCTTTCAATGGGTGAAGTATATGGTATGTGACATATCTTAAAGCTGTTGTGTGTTTTTTTGGGTTTTTTTGGGTGCATCACCTGGCTTGTGAGATCTTAGTTCCCCAACCAGGGATTGAACCGGGGCCCCGGCAGTGAAAGCGCAGAGTCCTAACTACTGGACTGCCAGGGAATGTTGTTTTTTAAAAAGCCAAAAGGAGGGAAATCCTTTCTGTATCGGCTACTCTAGTAGAAGCTGGGGTGTGTCTGATCTAAACCTGGCTCTGACATGAGTGTCACAAAGTCATCAGGAGCCCAGAGCCTCCTCTGCCCTGCCACCCTGTGACATGGGGAGGGAGCCCTGCCAGCCCAGCTTCCAGGGCTGGAGCTATTGCCACATCCATGGGGCTGTAGGATGGAAGCAGTTGTAGCCTCTGCTGAATGAGGTTAATGAGAATCTGCCCCAGGCTCCAGGGATTTTGAGCCTTAATTAATACTTGCAAGGCCCTCAGTGACTGTGAAATCAGAGGTTCTGTAAATCTGCACAGCAGTGGCTTTATTAGTGCCAGCACATTACGCAGGAAAAAGAAGCCAGCCTTCTTATCACTGACTTAGCTCCCTGGAGAGGCTGGTCCCAGGGTGTCGAGGCCAGGCTGAAGCTGTCTTTCATGGCCCCTTGTCTTGCTTTCCACGCCATGCCTAGGGTCCAAGTAGTCTGGACTAGTCCAGGGCTCCAGGGTGGCCACACTGAGCACTGTGGCCAGGCTCCTGACGGGGGTCTTCAGAGGGTAACCAAGCAGACCTGCCACAGCAGTCTTGGTGATTGTCCCTCCAGGCCTAAAGAAGGTTGAGCATTTCCTTTTCTACAAATCTCAGGACTCTGGTGAGGATACTGGCTACCTTCCCAGGTGGCTGTCCTTTCTGTGTTCAATGTGCCTGCTAGGATGGAGCGTAGCCAGGGCTGTGGGGCCCTGAGCAGAGGACTGGCTCTGCCCTCAGCCCAGGGCAGCCTGTGGGCGTGGAACCATTCCATGTTGCCTTAGCTCAGGTCTTTCCTGACGGTGACTCCTTCTTGGCCCCCTCAAACACCCTCCCCCAGTGGGCCCTGGGTTCTCCCAAGGCCACATGGCACAGCCTCTCTCCTCCTTTGTTCTGGTGCTGTCCTCCCAGGGATGGATCCTCAGACTACCTGATGCTTTGGGCCACCCACCCAAGAGCACCTCACACCAGCTTCTGTGGCCCGTTTTTTTTTTTTTTTTAATATTTTTATTATTTATTTGGCTGTACCAGGTCTTAGTTACGGCACGTGGGATTTTCTTTGGCGCGTGTGAGATCTTCATTGCGGCGTGCGGGATCTTTAGTTGCAGCATGCGGGATCTAGTTCCCCGACCAGGGATCGAACCCCGGCCCACTGCGTTGGGAGCGTTGAGTCTTAAACCAATGGACTACCAGGGAAGTCCCTTGGGGCCCCTGTTTATGCTAGGCATCTTGATGCTGAGCAGGACTGTCCCCACCTGGCAGAGCCTCGCTGCCCTCAGACACTGTGACCACAAACGCATTTGTAACCACTGGGATGACTCTCTGGCCAGGGAGGTGGGAGGTAGAGGGAGGTATTGGCCAGGAGCCAGGATCTGTGGCCCTGGGTGCCTTCAAAGGCCTGGGGACCTTTGAACTTAGGTACCCTAGAGGCCCATGAACTTGAGGATATGCAACCTAGGGTATCCGTGGCCCTGATGTCTTTGACCCAGAGGCCCCATAGCACCCAGTACCTGCTGACCCTGGGCCCCTGTGACCCTGGGCCAGCTTCTAGTATGTGAACCTCTCTAACTACCCCCTTTGATGGGTATCTGCTGCATGCACTGCTGTTAGGACATGGCACAGCCTTCCCTCCATGTGGGATCCTGTTTCTGAGGATCTGTTTCCCAACTCCTCTAAGTGTGTTGCATTCTAACGGATGCAACTTGTAACTCCTGCCAGGTAACTCTGAGGGTTATGAACATCCTCCCTCACGTCAGCCGTCCCTCCCTTCCTCTCTCCCTCCTGCCTCCCTGTCATCCTCTACCATAGCCAGTATATTACTCATCTCTTTTCTTATCCAGGTCCTATCAAACCAGATGGGTCTGAGGCCAAAGCCAGATGGCCTCCTATCAGAGACCCCTCTCCAAACTGACGTAGGTCTCTTCCCCAGCCCTCTCGGGGAAGCAGTGTCATGTTGTGGTTAGACCCACAGGCACTGAAGACAGCTTCCTGGGTTCAAACGCTCTATCTACCTCTTACCTGCTGTGTGACCCTGGGCAAGTTGCTTAACCTCTCTGTGCCTCATCTATAAAATAAGGCAATCATAATACTACGGCACAGAGTTCTTGTGAGGATTAAATGAGATCGTGTGCGGGGAGTGCTGGGCCTGGTACATACCCAAGGAAGGTCAGCTGTCAAGGGTGCTAAAGCAGCTGCTTCTGAATCCCCTTGAACATCCATCATCCATGTCTAAGAATGTGTCCTGAGAGAGTGGCCAGGCATCTTGTCCAAGCCAAGGTGACCCCTGTCCACAATCTGCCCCCAGATCTACCCTCAGCCTCCCGCCCTAGCAGAGGAAATGCTGCGCACAATAGATGGTTGCCAAAACCCCCGCCCCAAAAGTGTGTCTGTGCAACATGCCCCATAGGTGCCCCCCTACCCAGCTGCCTCCCAGGGCCCGAGGTAGGATGGAGGGGCTGCTTATTGAGAGGGTGCAGGCCTCTGCCTAATCAGACCATCCCAGAGGCATCTTGGAGAGGTCAGATGTCTTCTATTTATAGTTAAACTTCTTTGCCATTGTGGACCATCCCTAATTGAGGAGCTCTTTTATTATGTTTTCTTTATGTTCTCTTCATGTGTATGAGTGGAAAAATAAATGACAGGGAAAATCGTGGTATTGTGGTTAGGAAAAACTGCCAGGGAGAATGGCAGGCTTCGTGTTCACTGCCTTGGTGGCATGGCTGGGGTGTCCTAGGGCGTCAGAACAAGACATGGCCTTTCTCCGGCATGGTTATGGGATGTTCATGGGGCAGGGCGCCCGCACCTATAGGGACTGGCTGGAGCTTGAACTCTTGCTTTCCTATTGGCTCCCTGGCCGTCCTTGGGTAGGTCCTACCTCTCCAGGCCTTACTACCTAACCTTTAAAATGGGGTAACAAGCTGGCTTAGCCTCCTGGTGGGCTGGGATGCACAGTCTCCTTAGAGATGCCAATGGACAGCTTAGTAGCAAAAGCAGGAGAGGCTGAGGCCCAGTTCTGGCCTGCCCTAGGGCCCAAGACCCCTGTCCCCATGCCTTTTGGAGCCCAGGGGACCACTGTCCCTCCCCCCTTTTTTGTAGTTACTACTCCCACTGGAGGGAGAGGAGCCCAGAGTGCCCAGGCCAAGATGAGAAGAGCGATCCTATCTGGAATGGAAACTGTCCAGCAGCCCCCCATGGAGAGGCAGGAGTTAAGGTGATTATAGTGGGTCACTGAGTTGCAGCCACAGAGCTCTCTATGCACGAGTCCATTTTAGGAGGGTGGCCTGGCCTGGCATTTATCACTGTGGAGCAAGGCTTGACTTATTTTAAGCTGGGTGGAGCAAAGGGCTCGGTGTCTCTGTGGTCTGTGGTCTGTGCACATGACGAGGCTGTGGTGGGAGGGACGCCAGTGGGCCCAGGTCTTAGCCCTCATCTGACCTCCTGTGGGTCATGCCTGCAGGGATGCTCATTCTCCACCCCAGAGGTCTGGCTTGACTCCCCTCAGGCCAAGTAGACAGGGAAGGTCCATCCATAGGCCCTTGCCTTAGGCACTTGAGCAAGTCAAGGCAGTTGCTAGGGGAGTAGGAGCGTCTTGTGAAGTAGGAAAGCTGGAGAGAGCATACAGGCAGCGGAGGACTCCGGAGGGGCTTTGGAGGAATGGGTGGCTGTGGGGACACTGTTGTGTACTTGAGTCAGACCACCTGTGTTCAAGCCCCAGCCTGGCCAGTTACCAGGTATTGTGTGATCTTGGGCAAGTTACAGACTCTCTCTGTTCCTCTGTTTACTCATCTGTAAAATGTAGATAATAACAGTAACTTACACCAAGGACCACTGAGAAAGTTAAATGAGTTAAGTGGGAAACATTTAGAACCCTGCCTGGCACTTTGCAGTCCCCTGTGGCTCAGACCTGCCCTGGCCCTGCTCTGTCCCTCTGTGAATAGACAACGGGACAGTTGGTCACCTGAGACTGCCCTCCCCCTGTGAGTGGCAGGAAAGGAAGGATCCCCGCCTCAGGGCTGGCAGTGAGGCCAGTCCTGGCTGCTTCACTACCCAGATATATGGCCTCCAACAAGTCACTGGGCTTCTCTGAGCTAGTCCCCTCACTGGCCACGTGAGGATGATGATCCCCACCTCCAGGGGCATTTGAGGACTGGGTGGGAGAACAGATGGGAAGACCCAGTCTGGGGCCTGCGTGCAGTAGATGCTCAGTTCCTCCCATGAGGCCTCAGTGACTCATTGGTGTAGCAAGGGACCCTAGGACCAAGATAGCATGTGCTGCCAGTTTCATTTCCTTAATTTCTCACCAGTCCACCCCCTCCTTGCCAGTCTCACCTCCTTTGACCTTGTTCAGGCTATAGACATCTGTTCTGACCCCTCCAGACCATCTCCACACTCAGAATAACCTTCAGAACATATGAATCAGAGCATGGCACTGCCTGCCTACCACCATCTATGGCTCCCTACTGTCCTCAGGGTAAGTTTCAGATTACTTGACCTGACCTGTTAGATCAGTGTGATCTGTCCCTGCCTGCTACTCATCACCATTCCCACAACTTTCCCCAGCATATGCCATATAAGAGCTGCATGGAATGAATTGTTCCCTGGACATGGCTTGTACTTCTATCTCCAACTGTCCTGTATGCAGTTTATAAAATGAGCTGGATTTGGCCTCTGTAAACCCCTCTTCTCCCTAGTCTCACCTCCATCTGTTGGAAAAACTCTCAAGCACACTCCAAATCTTTTCCAGCCACCCTCACATAATCAAATATCTATCCTATTTAAACCCCTTCCTACCTCACCACAGAAGCCTGCAATGGGGACAGGAGGTTGTGGTGTGCCTGTCTTTTCTTTCTTGCTCCAGCTCACCCTCCACTTCCTAGCTGCTGCCTTGTGCATCTCTTTGGGGATGGACTAGGGCTGGGGAGCGAGATGGAGAGAGAAGCAAGAGACCTAAGAAGGACTTTCTTGACTCTGGAGCTGGGATCTGACATCCTGGCCTTCTCCGTGACTGATGTATAACTTCTGGATCTTTATCAGCTGGGCACTGTTATGGGCTCCTCAGAGCTCCTCTTCATGCCCTCCCCACTGGGAACCTCCAAATACAGTTCTCTGGCATGGGGTTCACCTCCTCAAGTGGCTGCTCGTGACCTACACCAGCCTCTTCCTGTCACTGTCCCTCACCTGGAAGGAAGCTCTCTTGGGCAGGATCCCTTTATGATGACCCCAGACCAGCTCCCTTCTGTTGGGGATTTGGGGGTGAGTGTGGAGCCCACACTCTGTAGGCATCTGTAAGCCACTGTGAGAAGTTTGGATGTTAGCTTTCTAAGAATGTGGGGAATCCCCCAGGGGGTTTGAAGCAGGGCAGTGAAATGATAGATGTCTACTGCACCAGTCCAGGCAAAAGACGATGGTCTTTTTCCTGGATGGGAGCTATGGAGGACAGGGGAGCTGGCCAGCTTGAAGGTGGAGCTGAAGGACTTGCTGCTGCTTTGGATGTGAGGGGCAATGAAAGGAGAAGAGTCCAGTGTTTTGTGTGAGTAACTGGGTGAACGGAGGTGCCAATCATTGAAAAGGGGAAGTCTGGGATTGAGCAGGTTGAAGGGTGCAGAAATCAAGGGATCAGTCTTGGTCCTGCAAAGTTTGAGATGCCTGTCAGGTACCAAGTGGAACTGTCAGGAGGCAGATAGATAAATGCAAGGCCTCCACCAGCCCATATGGTGCCTTTGTGCAAATGAGAGAAGGGCATCCTTTCCTTCAGGCAAATGTAGCCTCCTACCAGGGCACATAGCTGGGTGAGCTGAGCCCAGCTGGACCTCAGCCCCATGAGTCCCCTTGGCCATGCACCCTTGTGCAGCAAACAAACTACAGAACTCTGTGTGGAAGCCCTGGATGTGCAGGTCTGGAGCTCAGGGGAACATTTGGGACTGAGGAAGAGCCATAGCTTATGGGATGTTTATTTGGATGCTGTGTGGGAAAGCAACTCCCCAGCCACAGTGGGGAGGAAGGACCAGGGGTCGCCTAGGTGGGCTGAGAGCCATTCCTCTCCAGAGCCAGAGCTTTCCTTCTCTTCCTGCAGGTGAGGCCCCGCTGCTTCCGCGCAGGGCTGAGTAGCTGTGGGCCCCTTCGTCCTGTCTTCTCTAGGTTCATCCTCGGGAGTAGCACACAGGTGGGGGTGAGGAAGCCTCGTTCTCTCTCTCTCCTCTCACTTTCCATCCTTGATGCAGGTATGCTGACCTCTGTCACCGTGCTGATGTCCGTAGTATCTCCCAAGGGGCTCCACAAACAGGCTAAGTACCAGGTTGTGGGGAGGGACACTCAGAGTGCCCCTAGGCACCCAACAGGGGAGGAGCAGGAGTAGTCGACCAGGCCACAGAGACTGTAATGGCAGGAAAAGCAAAGAGCCAAGTGTTTGGTAGAGGGGTGGTTGGCGTGAGACTGCCTGGGTTCAAAGCCCAGGGCCAGTTCTTACCAGCTGGGTGACCTCAGCAAGTCCATTAGCAGCTTTGAGCCTCAGTTTATCCTATAAAATGAGGATGATAATAGTATCTACCTCATAAGGCTGTGATGAGAAATGAATTCCTTTCTTTCACATAAAGCATTTAGCACAGTACTTCAAATTGTAAACACCCGCCCCATCAATATTAGCTTATATGGTGTATTCTAGACAAGCCCTTCCCAGTGGAATCCCAAAGCCCCCTGCTAGTTGCTGAGCTGACCAAAGCAAGGAGGACACGGAGAGGCAAGCGGCCTTGCTGAGCTGGTAAAGTTTGGAGCTGCTTCCGGCCTCCCCAAATTGGGCCCTCAAGGGCTCACATCCCCAGAGCCCCCCAGAGCCATGTGGAGGTCAAGCTTGAGTCATGGCAGCTGAACGGGGGACTCTCCCCTTTGCAAACACTTCCCGAGAAGGCGATTTCACAACTCCTCCGGACCGGTCCGGAATTGCACAGCCCCCACTGTCTATGTTTCCCTGTGGTTGCACACGAAGCCTGATCTTACAGGTGAGCCCCTTTGGATCTCCAGAGCAAAAGGGAAGTTAGCTTGGCGTGTGAGCCTTTGTTATGCCACCCCCAGACCTTCTCTTCAGCCTCTATGGGATCCTAAGCCCCTTTAAAAATCTGATGAGTGCCTTAGACTCTTTTTCCAGAAAAAAGTCTCCCAAAAACATATGCTCACAAACCAAATTTTGCAAGATTCCTCATCTTTTAGGAAAGGTCCCCGTTTTAACTTGGTGATTAAGCTGGCGGGCTCTGAAGTTGAATTTCCTGGGTCCCAATGCTGCTTCTTTCATTCACTGGCTGTGAGACCTTCAACAAGTCATGAAACATCTCTAACCCTTGGTTTTCTTATCCTTAAAATGGAAGCAGCAATAGTGGCTCCTTCATAAGGTTTTGAGAGGGTTAAATGTAGGGTGACTAAATTGTTCCATTTGGGCCTTTTCCATTTTTACACCAAATGTCCCACTTTCAGGGAAATCCCTCAGTAGTGGACAAACCAGGAGAGTTGGTCACCCCTGTAAATGACATGATGCCCAGAAAGAAGTTATCCCTGTGCAGGCAGTTCACCCGAGTTCCATCACTCTCAGCAGATGCTATTGGGCTTTTCCCCAATTAATCCATCTGATAGGAATGTTGCCCTGGGGATCAGGAGTCCAGGACTCGGTTTTCAGTTTACCACTCTGTCCCCATCCTGCTTTAATGGCTTCCTCGGCAAACCTCCAGCCTCCCTGGGCTTCAGTTTGTTTACCCATCAAACAAGGGAGATGAACTTGAGAGTCACTGGGGATTCTTCCCACTAAAGCCTATGAGATTTATTCCGGGATGCTCTCCCAGTGTCTGGTAAGGCAGCCTTGAACGTGGATGGCATCAGGCATGCACTTGCCTGCTTGACACGTCAGTGAGAAAAGCCCACGTGTGTTCTAGCAACACAGTCTGCCCAGGGAGAAGCCTGGATTGGAAATTTCCTTGGCACTTCTTCCCAGCCACGCCTCCTCATTAGGGCTGAGAAAAGGTGGGAGAACACGGAGACCTTTTTCAGTGTGACTGTCCTGAGAATTAGGCAGCCCAGCATTTCAGACCCAGCACATAGAACAGAACTTGAAACATGGTACGTGCCCAGCACACATTTTCAAGGTGAATGAATACATTTCAGTCTGATGATTGAATCAGAATAACTTGGGAGGGAGAAGCAGTGCCCTCCAGGGATGACTAACGTGGACTCCCACCGAACACCATGGATCCCAACCCCAAGAGTGCCCCTTTTCAGGTGACCTAGCTACTCCCAGACCCAAGGGCTCTAGGGGGTCTCACTGGATGAGTCAGCCCAGGGAAGGGCTGCCAGGTAGTTTCAACAAAAATGTTGGACACACTCCGCACTACATGAGAAGGTTATTAATGAAGTCCCTACTGCATCTCATATTTTACAGGGTGCCATGTGGCTCTTATTTTATTCCTCTTTTTGTTTCTTGGCAAATGGGAGCTGGCTTTCTGAGGCCACAGGATCCCTTCTTGCTGCCCCAACACTTGACCTGGGGTCTATACTGACCCTTGACATTGAACACACATCCACTCTGGAATTAGGCATAGAGATTAAGGCAGTTTTCAAAAATTTAGAGCAACAGATTATTTTACTGAAGAAATAAATTTATTCATCTTACTAATAAGAGTTCTCAAGGAAGCTGAACATTCTGTCCAAGGTACCAACTTCCTCATGAGGAAAGTTGGAGAGGTGCTCTTTCCTTTAAGCCTTAGCATCTAAGGTGAAAACATGCAGGTTTGGATTGATTTGTCACAAATCATGTGTTTATAAAAGGAAAGTGTTTAGCACACCCAGCAACTATATGAGGGCACCTAGGGGCTCATCCTGGCTGCTGAGAGAGAGGCCTGAGGTGATATAGAGGACGCGGTGAGGGGGCCCCTCCCACCTCTGGTGATGGAGTTCCCACTGATATTGTGCTGGCTTTGTCGTGACCTGTATCCACCAGGCTGTACACCCACAGGGCATAGACTAGCTGTGCCTTGTCCACGTGCTCTGGGCTCTGCACTGCCCATTCCTGGACCTGGCCTAAGTAGATGTTCCACAAATGCTTCCAGAATTTCACTGAATTGTCCCTGCAGCCTGGGTAGTAGAATATTTACATGCCAGGCACACACAGTTCTGTCGGTGAAAGCTCTCCCACCTCCTGGCCATCTCGGAAGCGAGGCCTGTGGAGAAGGGTGTGTGTCGCTCTGGGCCCTGGACCCCCAGCCAGCCGGTTCCATTGATCCCAAGGCTGACTCAGTCCATCCACCACCCAGAGCCCCAGAGCCAGTGTACCAAGCAAGGGGGGAGTTGGCTTCCCTGTTTCTCCCTCCCTTTGATCCCTTCCTCCCACTAATACTGGTGGAGCACCTGGTTGGCCAGCCACTGTTCTAGACGCCGGGGACACAAGACAGGCAAGGACCCTACTTGGAAAACTCTTTATTGAGGTGCACAGAGAAAGAGGTTCATCTTTGCTTCTCAGAGAGATAAGGTGAGGGAACTCGATTACAAGTTACCCAGAGAAATGGATGTTTGCTGCTGTGGGCCTCTGGCATCCATTCTCCCTTCCCTTGGTGCCCTGTTCCACATTTTATTTGGATGCCCATCCTTCCCCCAGCAGCCTGTGGACTTCCCAGCCTCCCCCAGCTGCAGGGGTGGGCCTTGATTGAGTGAAGCCAGTCAGCACACCCGTCCACCTGGCCACAGTGATTGGCTAACAGATGGACCTCAGACCCAAGCTGGGTCCACCAGACCAGGGGAACTTTTGAAGGGCCCCTGTGACATGTTTTCTTGATCATCTGGAGAAAGACCTACTGACTCTTCTGGATGGTCAGAGCACAGACATGGCGGACATGGGTTCGGAGCAGCTTTGACCCATTTGTATCCTTGAGTGTGGCCAGGCTGGGGATGAGGTCCAGAGCCAGAGGCAGACAGGCCTAAGAGAATTCCAGAGTGGTGGAGCCAGTGCCCTGCTCGGCTGGAACCTCGGCCACCTCTGGACTCTGAGGTTACATGAGCCAACGCACTCTATTGTAGTTTGGGTTGGGTTTTCTGTAACCTCCAGCTGAGAGCATGCTAGCTGATCTCACTAAAGAGAAATTTCCAATCAGGTTGCAAGGTCAAGACTGAGGGTGCCTTGTTCAGGGGAAGGAGACCAGGCAGCTGGTTGGTGACCCATTCAGGGAGCGACAGCCTTGCATCCCCAGCCCAGGAGAGGTGGGAAAGGGCCCTCAGTGCAGACAGAGGAGCCAAGGGGCAGCAGGTCTGGTGAGGGGAAGGCTGGTGCCGAGGTCCCTCCCCCCAAGCCTGTCTGGCGCTCCCTCAATTTAACTCCACCTGACTGGTAAATGCAGAGTGCAGTCCACTTAAAGAAATCGGAGCAGCTGCCACTTCAAAGCAGGAAAGATGTGTGTAGGTGGGTGGGGAGGAGGTGGGTAATTATGCAGGGAAAATAGTTTTCTTGATATTCTTCTGGAAATGTGCATGGAGCAGAGAGAGCTGCAGGGGAGACGATAGGAAAGGGGACATGTATTAATAGAGGGTGTGCATTGTGCTTCTCCAAAGGGCCATAGAGATAGAGTGTGCAGAGCTTCCCATGCTTATCTGATCACGGCACCCTTTTTCGGGCAGCATCTGAGACTCCGTGGGACACTCCTGGATGTGGGACTTCATCCATGAATCGACTAAAGGATTTCTTGGGAATGACTGAGTCCTCCTTTTGTGTGTGTTTGTACAAAACACTGGCTGTTCCTCATGACCAGTGGGTCTGGGCACCATTTGCGTTCCACGTCTGGACATTTCACGCTCTGGGAGAGGAAAAGGGAAGTCAAGCCTAGTAGGGGAGGGGGCTGCAAGGTGCTAGGGAAAGCCGGAGCTCTACAGGCCATCTCCTTGCCCCTTAGGGATCTGCCCACTGATTCCACATACCCAGAATGCCTTGGGTGGCAGAGGGATGCCACCGAACTTTGAGAAGCAGCTCTGAGTTTGTGAACGTTGGATGCCGATAATTATCCAGCTGTGAGTAAGCTGAACATTTTTTAGGGCTATTTCTGCATAATTATAAATATTTGAGGATATTAAACTCCCAGGTTACGCATTGAGGGTATTATTTGAGCAATGGTTGGCTGCAGAGCTGGAAACGCAAACATCTTTTCATTCTTCCCTCCTGGAGCACTTAGATTATTTAATGGGATTCAAAAGAAAAAAAAGGTTCAGCTGAGGGAAAAAAAACCTGGAAGCAAAGTCAGCTGCTAATATTTCTAAATAGCTCTAAATCAAAAAAAGAGGAATGTGACCACTTTGCTTAATTGTGGTGGGTTTGTGATGCATTTTCTCTACGGGTTAGAAAAGCAATTACCATCAGGCAACCTACTTGTGCCTCCATTGTGATAAAATGTTCCCTCTAATGGGGCCAACATGCCGAGCAGTGGGCCTTTTAAACCACTAAATGCTTCCGGAGCTTTATCACGTGTGAGGCCCCTGGGTGTGCGCTGAGAGCCCAGGGCTCCCTCCCTCTAAGAACCTGTTGTGGTGCAGGGGTTTCTTAATAGGAGATGGGTCCTACGAAGCAGCAGCTGAGGTCTGGAGCATGAGTGAGGCCTGGCTCTATCCAGAGGCCCTGTGATGCTTTGGGGCTTGCCCAGCCTCACACCCTCACACCCTCACACCCTTGGCTGCCCCATCTTGCCCTCCCATCCAGTGAAGTCTCATATCTCCTCACCTGCTCCCCTCTGCAATCCTCCCACCACAGGCACCATCCCCATAGAAACATGCTCGCCTCTTCTTCCATCTGCTTTGTTAACCTGTCCCCTCCCACCACAGCTTCCCCACAGCCGCTGGGGGTTGCCGCTCATTCTCCAGCCCCCCCCCATACCCCTGGAGACCATGGCTCCTGTGCCCTTAAACAAAGCCCCCAGCCTTTGACGCTCTTTCATGCTGCCCCCCTATTTTCCAGCCCTTGCTCTGGGCCCTGATTCACCCTTTCCCACTTCAAAGACCTGCCTTCATCTTGGGTAGCTTTAATGAGGTGTGAACGACCCATTCCACCGTCCAGGTCACAAGCTTCCTTGATGCCCCTCACTTTCTGCCACATCCAGGCTGCCATGTCCAGACTGGACCCTGTACAGTCTTGGCCACACCCAGCACTCTGTGTTTCTCTCATCTTCTGCCCCCCATCCCCCAGGAGGTCTCTGGTCAGCAGCCCCGAGGATTTTGTGTCCCCTCATTTCCAGCTGGGACACTGTGGCCATCCCACTACCTCCCTCTCCGGCCCCTGAAGCTCATCATCTCCATCTCTCACTCCCAGGTGCTGCCATCTAAGGCCCCTGCCTGGGCAGGGAGCTGCTGCCTGGTGACAATACTAGCCAGCGTGGCTGGAAACCCGGCCCCGGATTCCCTCCCACTCCCCCCACCCCACCCCACCCCACCCCACCCCACCCCACCCCACCCCTGCTTCTGTCCGTAGTTCCTCGGGTCACACCGAGACACCCATGAAGACGTGTTAATTAATGTACAAATTCTTCCGAGTGAAATAACCAGGGCTTCCTTTTGCTCGAGATTCAGGCAACCCGCAGGGGGCGTCCTCCGAGACCCTCGGGCCGGCATCCCCGCTTGCTTCCACAGGGGCGCTGTGGGCGCGGTGGGCGGTGAAACCATCCAACGTCGGTTTGGAAGCTCGAGGTATCACACACAAAGATAGGTCGAAGCGGGACCGATCCGGGAAGCTGCGCTCCCCAGACGACGCGTAGAGCCGCCAGCGCCGGTGCCCGCTTCGGCTCACTATCCTTGGGTGGGGGAGCGGGAAGAGGATCTGGCCCGAGGGGGACGAACCCACGTGCACCCAGGTCTTAGCTCCATCTGGAGTTCTCTGCCCCTGCGCCCGCAGGCCCCGGGCGCCCCCTGGAGGCGGTGAGAGCCCCGAATGCGCAGCACACGCTCAGGGGGGCGCTGGCTTGAACAACGTACCGATCAACTAGAAAAGTACCCTCATAAAAATGGGCAAAGGACAGGATCAGAGACATTTGAGATGAAACACAAACGCCCAATAAAACATTAAGCTGATGTTTACATAGGCAGGATCTGTTGCAAAGCCCTTATATGCATCAGCTCCTTTAGATCTCTCAACAGAGCTACCAGGGAGTATTCCTATTCCACGGATGAGTAAACTGAAGCACAGGAGACTAAGTGACTTGCTCAAGGTTATACAGTAAGTGGCAGGGCCAGTATCTGACCCCGCAGCCTGGCACCAGAGTCTTAGGGCCTTACTCACTGCACCAGACTGTTTCTCAACATATGGAAAATATACACTCTGGCTAAAAACCAAAGTATAAATTAAAATAATTCATTCAGTAAATTAATTTGTTCTACAAGTATTTATTGGATGCCTGTTGTGAGCCAGGCCCTATTATGGGTGCAGGGGAATAGATACTAAAACACACAAAACATTAAGCTTACATTCCAGTGGGGAGAGACAAACAGTAAACATGAGACAATATTCTATGGCAGGTGGGCTAGTGCATGGGGAAAAATAGCAGGGAAAGGGGGAGAGGGAGGGCTATTTAAATCAGGTGTCAGGTGGACCTCTTTGAGAAGGTGACACTTGAGCTGAGACCTAAAGAAAGGGAAGCCTCGTGATTATCAGTGAGAGGAGCATTCCAGGCAGAGGGCAAGTCCCTGAGGCCAGTGCTGAAGGTGCTCTCCACGTGGACAGGAGGTGGTGGGCTCCTTCCTGGCCTCCCTGGTCCATCGCCAGTGCCCAGGGCCATACAAGGTGTTCAGGGAGGACTTGCCTGCTAACCATTAAGTGAGGATAACACCTGGTTTTTGCCCTGGGCATTTGCTCACTTCCCTGCAGCCGATCCCATGTGACAACTGTCCCCATGAGTCTCAGCAGAGGGTGGGATGATCTGGAGAAGTGGAAGGGAAGCCCCCACTAATATTTGGGTGGAGATAACTAACCCAGATTCTGGCCCTCTGAGCTGGGATGGCAGCAAAAGTCAGCCATGTAAAATGCAATGAGAGAGGTTTGATTACCAGGAGGGACCATCTAACCCATATCCCAGACTCCGAGAGGTCAGCCTGCACAGGGGCCTGAGGGAGTCGGGGATGAGCGCGCTCTGCACCTACCGATGGGCCCCGGCAGGATCCTGGGTGCCCAGGCGTCTGTGGTCTCTCTGCTTCACTAGATCTTGGCGGCACCTAGAATTCAGAAGTCAACTTCCCTTCAGTGAGCTCCCTGTCTGTTGCCCTGGGGTAGAAGGGCCAGGCCATGACTGTTGTCTGCATGGCCTACTTTCCTCCAGAGACAGAAGCCCAGAGTAAGGTCAGAGGGAGACCAGGTGGCCCCGGAGGAGGCGAACCCAGTTCTTTCCCAGTACCTGCCACTCTCCTTGCTGTGGCCGAAAGGCCATTCCCTTCCCCACTGGTTTGGCCTCATCACATCCCTTTGATTAGATGAATCACCTCTAAAAATTGCTTATGTTTCATATGGTGAACTGCCCTTCTGTTCAGCGCTGAATACTTCTGTTGATTCTTATGTCCACCTGGGCTCTTTTGAGTCCTGCTTAGACCAGCTTACGAAGGGGTTTTCAAGATGAGCACAAACTGGGCCAGAGCCTGGCACAGAGGGCAGGTGAGAGTAAGGGCCACTCTGGGGGCCAGCTGGTTTCTTCTCCATGTCTCTCCCAGGGTCACACAGTCTCTCTCTGAGCTTGCTTTGCTCTCTTCTCTCTCCTGACCAACAGCTCCTTTGTATCTCCTTCACTCTGAGTTTCCTTTCCCTGTCTCCTAGCTTCTGTTTCCCGCTAGTTTCTGCTTTCTTGTATCTGAACACACTATTGATCTGAACACCTCCTGACCTCTCCCTTTCCTCCTTTCCGTGCCTGCACCAGCTGCTAACTGCCTCATTGCTGGACTTCTTCATTCATGTTCCCAAGCTCACTCACCTATTTTGTGCCACGGCACGTCGTATGTCTCTGGATTGGTTGCTTTGGGTCATGGTCCTCTCCTGGTCCAATCAGTGGGGCCAAGAAGGGAGGGCACTAAGGGGGCCGGCACAAGGCTGTCTCTCCTACCAGTGCCCTGGGTGATGCAGGCACCACTATTAGACTGTCTGCTAGAGTCCCAGATTCATTAATTATTTCTATCTGTTTACTCATGCTTGAGTTTCATTTGTTGACCTTTGTTATTGTTGCCTAGAGGTCTTTTAAGGATCCTTAAAAATTCCTCAGCCACCCACCTTGGTTCACTGTGGAGGCTCTTACCCAGAGGCCTGGCAGAGGGAGGGTCATTCATAGTAAAACAAACAGTAAGTCATTTCCTCTTCCCTCTTTAGTCTCACCTTTCATCAAACAAGGGAGAAGGAACCATATTTAATAAACATCATCCATTAGATTAGATCAACAGTCTCCGAACATTGCAATTCTTCCAGAAACAGTATCTCTCTTGCCCTCACAGAAGAGCATGTGGTCAAGAGGAAATTGAATAAAGTTCTTTAATCAACCACAGTAGTATTTGAATCATTTAATTTAGGATCTGACAACCACAATTTATTTTTTAGGCCAATTTTAGCCAACCAGGAGAGCTGGCCCAGTCTGACCCATGCTTAATAAATCACCTCCTTGCCTGATTGTAGAAAGTTTGGGGAAGAGATTTTTCTGGGGCTTTTCAAACATAATCAAAACCAATCTCCCATGCTGTGTATGCCTGGCAGGAGTCCTTGGCCATGCTCCCTTCACATGGCCCTGTGGCTGTAGAGTGAGCCCTCGGGCTGGAGGGAGCCAGGGACACAAGGCAGGGAGCTGTCACCCCCGCAGCCTGTGCTTTTTATTCCTGGCTGCGGGTTCGCATGGCCAGGAAAACAAGTCAAATCAAATTAGATGCCAGACACACGCTGCTTAGTGCATCTCACCCTCTACTGCCTCAGGCTCTTCAACACCTGCTGAAACCCCCTCATTGGAAAAAATGAAAGAGGAGCTCCTGATTCAAAGTAACACCCACTGGATCCCCGATGTGGCCTCTACCAGAGTCACGTTAAATCACCCGTGAAGTCCCAGTAAAGGGTGAAATGCAAGACCCCTCCTTCAGAACCAGTCTGATGTCAGCTGCATCTGAGCCCCTGGCAGACATCTCCTCTGACCTGCCGGGCAGATGTGGTTGGGCTGAGAAAAACCCATGGGACTTCATTCTGTTCCTACTGCAAGCGACAGCCACGTGATTGCACAAGGGGCTTGATTTCAGGCCAGTCTTCCCATTTTTCTCCATCTATTCCAAAGAAACAATATGGCAGGAATGAGGCTAGGAGACCAAGACAGGGCTGGTGGCCTTCTTGGGAGTATGTAGCATTCTTGGAGACATAGTAGTGATAAGTAAGTGGCATTAAGAAAGGAGGAATCTGGTGTGGGTCAGTGCATGCAGGGAATTGTAAGTTTTTCATGAAATCCAGTTTTTTAGAGTTTCTTAGTTGGGGATGTATTGATATGAGAATAGAACCATCAACAGCCAAGGTTACGAGGGGGAGTTGTGTCCCTGCAGGGATCCAGGGAAATCCTGGGCTGGAGCCAAATGTGAGAGCCCTCCAGGCCTCCTGGTAACTGTCCAGTCACAGGCAGCATCTCCATGGTGCTGGACCTGGGGCTGCTCACCCATTTTCTAGCTCTGGGCACCCCCTTCTCTGTAGATGAACCCTTGGCTCCTGCTCCCCCCAAAACCTGAACTCACGCAAGCATGACTCTGGGTTCACTAATTCTAGTCATGACACTTGACCCAGTAGCTTGAGAGCCACTATTAACCAAGGAGACCCCCTTCTGGCTCCTTCGTGGGGGTCTCCAGGGGACAGAGTGGCTCGTGCACTCTTGTCAAGGTCCTGGGCAGCCAGGGCCACTGTCCTATAGGTGTTTGTCAGGAGGCCCCCCCACCCAGAACCTCCTCGGAGGGCATCTAAACAACAGCTGCCCATACTTAATAATGGGGGTGGGGACGGAGATTTGAGGGAGGGCTGGGGAAGCCCCTCCTCCCCTATTGGCACCCCCACCAGGCCTGACTTTTCCAATTAAACTTTGACTCTGCCACTTACTCCTGTGTACCCTTGAGCCCTGTTCTGAATTTCTGATCCTCAAAAGTAGAACAGGGCTAACAGGAGCCCTTCCCTTCCAGGGTTGCTGTGAAAATTGAGATAAGAGTTCGAGAGCATAAACTATTTCAGAAATAATAAAGATAATAGATCTTTTTAACCTAGATGCAACCAGAGATCATAAAAAATGTAGATGAGTGTAGACTGGAGATATGATCTTGTTCTAGAAAGATGAATATGTCTTGAATTGACACAAGAATGAAGTACATTTCATTAAAGAAAAAAAGTAAGGTAATTTATGCACAGCCCTACAAACATGACTCATAAAATAGAACTAACTGTAAAACAATTTTTCTTTGTCTCCCTTTGTCCTTTAAATGTTCTTATGGAGCTACCTTTTCCCTAGCCCCTGGATGAAATCTAAGCTAAATCGCCTTCTGACCCCTTCTTCACCCCTTGGCTGATGTCTTTTTGTTCCTCCTGGAGGCTTTCTTGATCAGGCTATAAGACAACCCCATGCTGGCTCTCTCGTGTCAGCAGCCACCTCTCATCCTCTGGAAATGTTCGCTCCTCCTTTGCCCTCCTGATCTCTGGGCATGCAAGCAGATCCCGACGTGGCTGCTCTCCTAGCTGCACTGCTAAGCCATCTGGCCAGCCTGTCTCCTGCCATCACGATTTCTCTGCCATGAGCCGCCCCAGTTCACTGTGTCCCTGAAGCTCCAAAGGACATGTCTTGAGCTTTCTGTGTGGTCTCACAGAAGCTCCTTTCCCCAAGCTTGAGGTGAGGAGCAAGCATCCTTCACTATCCCCCTGGGAAGAGGAGATTCACAGCACCAACTCTCCAGATATGCCCACAGAGCCCAGCACACTGCAAATGCCCAGTAAATGGCAGCCATCCCGAGCTCCTGATCCTGCCTCCTAGGCCTGAGGAAAGGGCTCTGTGGCCACTGGGCTTTGACTGCCCCTGTCCTAAGCAGTTCTAAGCTCTAAGTCCCAAGGGCAATCCCAGGTCCCTAAGTGACAGTTATTGAGAAGAGAAACTGGGATTCCACTCCAAGCCAAAATTGCCTTCCTGGTCTTTGCCAACTGTCTCCAGGGAAAAGAATACTCCCCACCCCTACATTATGACGGTAGGTGAGCAGGTGAGAAGAAAGGTGTCCCGGACAGCCACAGAAACATGGTGGATGTGGCAGTGTCCCAAGCAGGCACCAAACAACCCCCGCATTGGCTGCCCTGCTGGATATGCTGTCCTGTTAAGGGCTTACTCAGGGAGCCCAATGAGAGATGAATTGTGAGGCCCCTTGCTCAGGGTGGCCAAAGGGGTTTCAGGAGGTGCCAGGATTGGAGGCAGAATGAAAAACATGCCCCAGGAAACAGAAGACGAGAAAGCTGGGGAAAGGAAGGCAGTAGGTGTAGGAAGGAGGGAGGACCTGAGTCAGAGTTGTCTTGGGCACAAACCTAGGGTCTGAGGGTCAGCCCAGAAGCCCTGGGGCAGGGATCTGGGTCCTGTTTTCAGAATGGCCCCGGAGGAGACAGATGGTCTGGAAGGCAGTGCCATAAGAATGTCCACACCAGCAAGCCTATCTCAGATGATTAAGTGGCAGCAGATAAATTTAACTAAACGTGAGTAATGGGAACACAAAGGGGAAGTGAAGAGAAATAGAATATTTTAGCAACATAAGGAAATGAGAAGGAAATGACTTTGCAATGAAATGTCAAACTTCTGTGCCCGGACGAGATGTAATCTGGTCATTGCAGGCTTAGGGGAGTGGGGGAGTCTGTGGTTATTTCAAGAAAATTTTAATTCACTTTAATAACATATGGCCAGATTCTTTTGGGACAATGTCAGGAGACAGAACTGGGAGTCAGAGAGTGCCAGCTCTGTTAACTGGGGTGTTTCTGGTTGTTTTACAAGGAGAAGCTGTACTTAAATTCATTTCACCCATCCATCCATTCATTCAGGGAGTGAATCTTAAAACCTGAGGATTAAGAAGACAAAAGACACAATCTTGCCTACTCCTGCCCCCAGGAGATCCTGGTCAGTTGGGGTGACAGACAAGTGAACAGAAAGTTACAGGGTAGGGACACATTCTGGACCTAATACTTGATGCTCAATAGAAGTTTGTAGAATGAAAGCATGATTGAAAGGTTGGTTCTGAAAAGGCACCAAAAAGGAGTGAATATCAAGGTGGGTCTTGAAAGATGGGTTCCCCAGCTAGGCATGTAAGTCAAGGGAAGTCCAGGTAGAAGGGACTGCGTGTGACAAGGTAGAAAGGACCACATGTAGCAAAGGGGTGCTGGTTATAATCATGGGGCTGGAGGAGATTGCCCAGGGAGAGGGGACAGGGTGAGAAGAGGAAGAGGACAAGGAAGAGACACAGGATCCATGGACCCTGATGAGAAATAGCACCCTGAGGAAGGCAGACACTGAAGACCTCCCAGTCCGCTATTACTATCACTGAAATCTCTACTGCAGCCCACAGTGCCTATTCATCCGTGGAGCTTCAACTCAGACATCACATCCCCCAAGAAGTTTTTCTTTCTGGCTCAGGCTGGGGTGAGTCCGCCTTCCCCACGCATGCTCCCAGCACACCCTGTGCCACCATCCTTGTCACGGCCCACCCCAGCCCCATGTTGGGTTCGTTTGTCTGTATGCCTGCCCATCTCCCAACTGAAGCTGCCATGCCCAGCTCTGGTGGTGCCCCTACTACACTGGTGCCTCCCTGGATCCTGGCCAGGCTGTCCTGTCTATGGAATCCCATCCTAAGGATGGACAAAGTCCATCCGGAAAAGCGGTTCCAGAAGCTGAGGTCTGAATTAAGGGCTGTTGGCAGGGTCGGGGGGTGGGGTCTGACCAAGGGAAGAGTGTTTTAGTTCATATCACATCGAACTTTTGCACTTTCTAGAGGGATTCTGGAAGTGCCCTGGGTAAGAGCCCTTCTTAAGTTCCCAGAACTCTGGCTGGGAGGGGTGGGTGGTTAGGGTTATTGGGCCTGGGCAGCAAAGCCAGAGAAACATGGCCCCAGGGCAGAGAACCCGGAATAGTTGGAGTGGCGGGACGGGGAGCGGGCCCGCTGAAGCCAAGGCTCAGGACGGGGCCTAGCAGAGAGGGGCCTGTATGAAAGCCGCCTCCTTGGACAGAGCTGACTGCGGAACACGCCGCCCAAGGGAAAAATGACAGAGCTGTATGTCCACACAATGTCCGCTAGGGGGAAACAGAGGCTAAGCCAGCTGGCGGGTTGCCATGGTAACCGCGGAACCAGCTGCTGCGTTATCCCTAGACTCTGGCAGGGAGGTACGGAGAACGCCCAAGCAGGGTGTTGCGAATGCTCGCGGGTCTGTGGCCATCAGCTCCAGGCAAGGACGAAGGACCCAGGTGACTTTCCTGATTTCTCACCTCCACCCAGGTCACACTTTTGCCGGTTGAGCCAGGCATAGCAGTTGTGGAAGAAAAATAAAATGGGGTTTCGGATCAGCCAAACCAGAGCCTTCATTTTAAAGATGAAATAGAAACCCAGAGAGGGAAAGACACTTGCTGGAGACCACACAACAGCAGTCCTGTAAATAGAGCTGAAGAGAAACTGGAGGAAAAAAGGAAGAAAAGTATGCAAATGACCAAAGACCAATCTGGCAATGTGCTCTAATTTTTTTATTACCATTTTTTAATTTAAAATGTTTTAAACACACATGTGTGTATGCAT
This sequence comes from Eubalaena glacialis, assembly GCF_028564815.1. Lineage (NCBI taxonomy): Eukaryota > Metazoa > Chordata > Mammalia > Artiodactyla > Balaenidae > Eubalaena > Eubalaena glacialis. The sequence goes on along the minus strand of NC_083733.1, from coordinate 18,465,403 downwards.
ATATATAATGCTACAGTGTAACAAGAATCTCCTTTAGCTGGTCACATGCATCTTTTCCTTCCTGTACCATTTTCTTCCTTCTCCAATTAGGGTCTTTCCTTCTCTGCGCTTCTATTGCTTCTATAAAATGAAGAAGCTGGCCTAGCTGATCTCAAAGCCCATCACTCTCTATAATAAAGCAAAACCTTCATTTCATGAACTCAGCCCAGTTAACTGGGCACACGAATAGGTAAGGACTTCTTGGAGTGAGAGCCTGCTTGGCAGCCAGATGTCTGTAACTGGGCCCCTGACAGGCTAGCCCAGGTCCCTTGGGTTCATGTATCTGGTCGCAATGTTGGAGGACATTAGCCATGAACAAAAACTACCTCCACGAGAATATTTGAGAGTTAGTTAACTTGCAAGTTTATTTTAAAAACTCAAAGACATTAAGAAATAGCCTCTAGACATTCATCATTAAAGCAATGATGGGGAAACAACTCTCAAATCCAAACATAGTTAATTCAGTAAACATCATGTGAGAATAATCTTGTTTCATTTCTAGTCCCTCATTCTTTCTCTGCCCTCCTTCTCTATCCTGTTCTTGGCTCATTTTTTCTACTTTCTGATCTCTAAGCAAAGCCCCTTGTTTGGCTGCAAGAGCCCTCAGATGCCATTTGCATCTTGGAAGGCCCAATGGGATAAATCTCCCCACACAACCAACCATATCCCAAGGTCATTGAACATCCTGGTCTCAGGGGGTACAGAGGTATCTGGGGAAAGCCTTCCTTGAGTAGACATTTTTCATGATTCCAAACCCATGAGGGGAGCCTGGGATCAAACAGACTAGGCCACAGGGTCAGGGCAAAGATGGGATGCTAGGGTGCTCCTAGGGCCCATCCCATCAACTGACAAATGAGGAGACTTAATAAACAAGGAGGCAAGTGACTGGCCTGAGGAGGACCTGTCTAGGAGAGCCAGATGGCTGAGCCAGGAGCCAAAGTGAGGTCTCCTGACCTCTGGCCCTTGTTACTTGCAGGGACTACATTGTCCCTGAAGTAACATCACTTGATTCTGGCCTGAGTCACCACAGCAGGGATGAACCAAGAGTCTTTGGGTCCCTTCAGCTTGGCTTGGGGTGGCAAGAGATCACCAGGGAGGTTTTGTGAGGCAATCTGGAGCAGCAGGGGCTCAGAAAATTTGGGCTGCAGGTGCTCAGTGAACTTTTGTTGAATTTAAAACAGTTTTGGGGGCTTGTGGAGGCTTCAAGCTTGACTTGAGGGTGGGCTGGCAGGGTCAGTAATGGTCAAGAAACTGACCAAGATCAAACCTTATCAGATGTCACCATGGGGTGTCTGTGACAGGGCCCCAGATGCTCACAACTCACTGTGTGTGTCTGGGGGACTGAGTGTCCAGTTTTTCCCTTTTCTACCTTCCCTACCCCGTATGTCTGAGTAAAGAACTTTCATTAGATTGAACCAGAGACTAACTGGTACATCCATACAATATAATAGTACTCAGCAATAAAAAGGAATCAACTATTGATACGCACAACGACTTAGATGGACTTCAAGGGCATTATTCTGAGTGGAAAAATAGGCCAATCTCAAAAGGTCACATACTGTATTATTCCATTTATATAACATTCTAGAAATTACAAAAGTATAGAGATGGAGAACAGACCAGTGGTTGTCATGGATTAGAGAAGGGAGCGAGGCAGGTATCACTATGACAGCACAGGGAGTTCTTTTGTGGTGATGGTAGCTTTGTGTCTTGAATGTGGTGATGGTTATATGATTCTATACATATGATAAAGTGCCATAGGATTATACACTAGGACATTAAAAAATACATGCAAAATAGGTAAAATCTAAGTAAGGTTTGTAGACTAGTTAATTGTATTGTGCCAATATCACTTCCCTGGTTTTGATAATGTGTTATAGTTACATAAAATGCCATTATGGGGGAAGCTGGATATTGGGTACATGGAACCTCTCTGTACTACTTTTTGTACATTCTTGTGAGTCTATAATTAACTCAGAATAAGAATTTTAATAAAAACTGTACTAGTGAGCAGCTTTATTCTGTTTTGAATGTTTTGAGTTTGGAGGTGGTTAGCGTAATGTATCATCTAGGACTCTACTTACAAGAGTCAGAGAAGCCATTTTAAACTGGCATAGGACAAAAAGGACATTATTGGTGCATGTGATCAAACTATGGAACAGCGGGGATAGAGCTGCACACACAAGTCCAGCTAATGTAGGAATCACACAGACAAAATTCTCTTTCTTGTTTTCTCTCTCATTCCCCTTTCCCATCCCCTTCTCCAATCCCCCATCTCCCATCCCTTCATAGAGGAGGGAGAAGAACTTCTCCCAAAGAAAGGGGGTGCTGTTACTGAGATATGAGGGAAGGGATGTCGGGCAGAGGGGGAAAAAAGATGTCTATTACAGCATGTTAAATGGGATAACATATTTTTAAAATTTATTCATTTATTTATTCAGGCTTCACTGGGCCTTAGTTGTGGCATATGGGCTTCTTAGTTGCAGCATGCGGACTCTTAGTTGTGGCATGCATGCGGGATCTAGTTCTCCCACCAGGGATCGAACCTGGGCCCCCTGCATTGGGAGTGCAGAGTCTTACCCACTGGACCACGAGGGGACTCCCTAGCATGTTAATTAATGAAAACAGCCCCTGAATCTATTAGAAATAAGGAAACAACTTGGTGGTACAGTTTAAATTGCCGGTGTGGTGGCCTGCATGCACAGTGATCATCAGGTGAGTCTCAGTGCCAGCCAGGCTCTGGCCTGAAGACTAGTGGGTGGGTGGTCCACTGAGGGGCATGAGAGCTCTGGGGAAAAACTGTGCTGAGTCTACAGTGTCAGAGGCAGGCAGAAGAACCCATCGGAGGGCCCTTGGGACAGGATCACCAGGAACTCAACTGTAACATAGGAGGATATATGCACAGGGTCAAGAGCATGCCTGAGACAAGAGGCCACTTGAATCCAGGATCTGACACTTGGTAGCTGAGTGACCTTGGCAAGTTTCTTAAATTCTCTGAACCTGTTTCCTCACATGTAAAATTGGGATGAGAATACTTCATAGGTTGTTAAATTTAGTTGATATAGTGTATGTAAAGCACCTAGCCAGGTGGAAACTGCCAGGATCTGAGTTATCGTTATGCCAATAACTTCACAGCAGTAGAGGGTCGTAGTGGCAGGCAGGTGGCGCTCGAGTCCAGCGCTCTGCCGAAGGACGCCCTGGAAGCTCCAAATTGAAGCAGGTGCTTGGTCATATTTGAAGAGGAGGACCCGAGCGCTGAGACTCGCTTCCCCAGAGTCCCACTCGAAGCTTAGCCAAAGATCTCTCAGTGGAGGACTGAAGCTACGCAACCCCCACTCAGCGCCCCCGTCTTGTCCTCCTGGCTCTAGTGTGCCCGGAAGACAGGCGACCCGAGTTCCCTGTTGCTCCGGGAATCGCTGGTTCTCTGGGTTAACAGGGTCGGATTTGGGCGAGCTACTTTCGCCGGGTCCCGTCTCCTCTCACGAGGAGTTTTCGTGGAACCCAGGGGGTGGAACATTTTAACGAACGTTTTAAAGTGACTGGAACTTGGATATTCTTGTGTTATGGGAGAGGCCCCAGCCAGAAACCTGGACCCACGGCGGGCCGAGTGAGGAGTTGAAGGTCAAGTCCAAGTGGGTATTAAAAGACAGAGCAGGTAACATGGAAAGCATTTAGCCTCTGCCCTGCTAAAGACAAAGTCCTGCTGAGTCTCGCATCTTCTGCTCCCCAAACAGAGGGGCAGCCTCCCGCCCACCAGCTTGCGGGGTGTGAAGAGGCTTTGGGATACCTCTAGGGTACCTAGAGGCCCCCGCTGATCTCCCTGGCCCGGCCCGTGTGCCGGGAACCTGGACTGGACCTGCAAGGCTGTCTTTTCAGCAGTAGGACTGCGGGTGTGGAGCAGATGCTGAGGGGGTTGTAATGGAGACAGGAGGGCGCGGAGAAGAATGTGGTTTTTGATTGGCTGGGAGGCTTGTTAGGGCCAGCGGGCGCTGTGGTCAACCCGAAAGTGCGGACCTGCTCGAGGAAACTGGCCACTCGGATGTCTGCGCTTTGCGGCCAGTGTACAACCGCCCCCTGACCTTCAGCAGCAGAGCCTGGCAGGGTAGGGCTGTGCTTCCCCTGAGAGGTGCCCCGACCCTTCCATCCAGAGGGCTGACCTCCAGAGGAAGGAAGGGGACTGCGCCTGGGACCCAGGAACGGCCGTCCAGAGCTGTGTGAGGCTGCTCTTGGACTCCCCGCGAACCATTCCCCCATTCCTCAGCGGGTTCGGCTTCCTCCCCAGGGCTCAGAGCCCGGTGGGACCTCCGGAGCGGCAGTCAGCTGACAGGCACCAGTTACGTCGCCCATCTCTGGTGCACCCAGACCTTAGGTGAGCTGGTTCAGGAGGAGGGTTAGGGGTGGCTCTGGTTCGGTGTGGCATTTCAGAACTGTGAGGAGGAGCCAGTGATTCCTCCCAAGTGTGTGCATCCTTCTGTTAATCTGTCTATGCAGAAATCCAAGCCAACCACCAGAGCGGTGTGAATCAAGTGGCTTTGCCCCCAAAATCTCCAGTTGGTCCCTTCTCAGGTTTTATAAATGATCCGTGAAATGGACAATTGAAAATTTTAAAATCTTAGGTTAAAAATGAATAAACGTATCTTTGCACCATTTTGCTATTCTACTGCTCTTGAGTGCTGAAGGTGTGTGCACACTCAGCTCCAGCCCAGCTCGGGTCTCCCTCCTATTTCTCGGAGATCCCTTCTGAGCCCTGGACCTTGTGATGAGTGACATCTCTATACACACTTCATTCTTTCAAAGGTAATCTGTCTTTTCTCTCACTACTTTTAAGATCTTCTTTGGTGTTTTTCGGTTTCACTATGATATGTCTAAGCATAAATTTCTTTTTATTTATGTGGCTTGGGATGTTGGTATTCCAGAATCTGTAAGTTTGTGTCTTTCATCAGTTCTGAAAATTCTCATCCTTTATCTTTTCAAATATTACCTCAGTCCCCTTCTTTTCTTCTTCTGGAACCCAGTTAGATATAACTCTCTGCTTTTTTCATCTTTTCCTTCTCTTTGTCCTTTTGTGGATAATTTCCTGAGGTCTAGCTTCTGTTCACTGTTCACTGGTTTTCTCTCCAGCTATGCCTAATCTGCTGTTAACTCTGTGTGTGAAGTTTTAAATTTAACCTACTGGGACTTCCCTAGTGGTGCAGTGGTTAAGAAGCCGCCTGCCAATGCAAGGGACACAGGTTTGAGCCCTGGTCCGGGAGGATCCCACATGCTGCATAGCAACTAAGCCTGTGCGCCACAACTACTGAGCCTGTGCTCTAGAGCCCTCAAGCCACAACTACTGAGCCCACATGCCACAACTACTGAAGCCTGCACGCCTAGAGCCCGTGCTCCGCAACAAGAGAAGCCACTGCAATGAGATGCCCATGCACTGCAACGAATAGCCCCCGCTCACCGCAACTAGAGAAAGCCCATGCACAGCAACGAAGACCCAACACAGCCAAAAGTTAATTAATTAATTTAAAAAATAAATTTAACTTACTGTAGTTTTTCATTTATAAAAATTCTACTTGATTCTTATTCAGTTCTGTTTCATAATATATTTTTTTAAATTAATTTATTTATTTTTATTTATGGCTGTGTTGGGTCTTCGTTTCTGTGCAAGGGCTTTCTCCAGTTGCGGCAAGCGGGGGCCACTCTTCATCGCGGTGCGCGGGCCTCTCACTATCGCGGCCTCTCTTGTTGCGGAGCACAGGCTCCAGACGCGCAGGCTCAGTAATTGTGGCTCATGGGCCTAGTTGCTCCGCGGCATATGGGATCTTCCCAGACCAGGGCTCGAACCCGTGTCCCCTGCATTGGCAGGCAGATTCTCAACCACTGCGCCACCAGGAAAGCCCTGTTTCATAATATTTTAACAATCTTGATCTCTACTCATATACTCAACCCCTACTTGAGTTTATTAAAATAATTTTTGAAATGTATTAGATGTATTATAGTAAATTCTGTGTTTGAGAACTCCCTCTATTTGATGTTGCTATAAATCTGATTATACAATTTTATCCTACTGTCTGTCATTCATGGTTCCCTGTTTTCTGTATGTGTTTCGTGATTCAAGACTGTGAACACATATTTCTTAGGAAGGTAGTTTCCTCCAAGCAGGATTTGTGTTTGCTTCTGCCAGATGCCTGGAAGCACCATTAACCTGGGACCAATATTAACTAAAATTTTAGCTTGCAGTTTTTTAGAGCACCCAGGGACTGTGAATTCAGGTTGCAAATCCACATAGGAACCAGCTTGTGGTTACAAATTCTCAGGGGAAACATTTTCCACCTCTTCCACTCATTGCCAAGGTTTGAAACAGGCAATTTACCTTGCAGTCTCCACCAGGAGGGTGTTCACCCTTGGAGTCCCAATTTGAATTGGGGTGTGTGTGTGTGTGTGTGTGTGTGTCTCCTATTAGATATCCTACTTTGGGTGGGGTTTGAGTTTCATCACCTGGCCCCTGTGCTTACAGGACCATGAAAAATAAAGCTCAAGTTTGCCTCATTTGGCAAATGATTTCCAGGTGAAAACTAGTTTTCAGTGATCTGTCTACCACTCTAAGTTACCAGTTTTGCTTCATTTTTGGCTCTGTGTATTCCTCACCAATTTTCTAACTCACCGATCCATTTTAAAAGATTTTTTGAATGTTTCATCCAGCATTAAAGTTATTTAGTCACACTGGCAGAAATGGGGGTGGATTTGTGAGTTTAGAGGAAACCCACCAATACCAGACTTGGGAGATCTGGCTCTGCTTCAACCTCTTCTAACCTCCTCAGCTTCTTCTCATACCCAAGTAATTACACAGCCTCTAACTGTCCTGAGCTGCACCCATCCCCCACCTCCCCTGGGGGCTAAAGCCCAGTCGTTTTCCACTGCATCCACTTACTACACAAATAATGAAAATTCAGGCTACTCTCCTTACACTCAGCCTGTTCTCTAACTCCCCTTTCCCTTGCTTTGGGGAGGCCTTGGGGTAGTTTATAAACCCTCCCCTTCTGGGTGCTCTCAATGTTTTCTTTCTCACACTCATCTTGGGGTAGGGTAGAACCTCGCATTCTCCACTAGGCGGAGGGCTTGCTATTCTGAAGAATTCTTCCTTTTCTTTCCCATCCTAGTCTCCTTATACAGCCTGGGAAAGAGGGGTGGTGTTGAGGCAATGGTTAATAGAAGCAGGGCAAATTTAGAACACGGTCTGCTTCTGTAAGACCTGAGGGTGTCTAGCCCCAAATTTTTTGTCTTTTTCTTCCAGTTGTATTGAGAAATAATTGACAGACAGCACAGTATTTTAAGGTATACAGCATAATATTTGGACTTACATCATGAAATGATCATCACAATAAGTTTAGTGAACATCCATCATCTCATATAGATGCAAAATGAAAGAAATAGAAAAAGATTTTATGATGAGAACTCAGGATTTACTCTCTTAGCAACTTTCATATACAGCATACAGCTGTGTTCATTATACGGCTCATTGTTGTACATTACATCCCTAGTACTTACTTATAACTGCAAGTTTGTATCTTTTTGACTGTCTTCATCCAATTTCCTCACCCCCTACCCCCTGCTTCTGGTAACTACAAATATGAACTCTTTTTCTGAGTTTGTTTGCATGTTTGTTTATTCGGTTTTGAAGTATAATTGACCTACAACACTGTGTTAGTTCCTCTTACACAACATAGTGATTTTTTTCTATACATTTCAAATGATCACCACATAAATCTAGTTACATCACCCCAAAGATATTACTTTGTTATTGACTATATTCCCCACACTGTACATTTTATACCTGTGGCTCATTTATTTTGGGACTGGAAGTTTGTACCTCTTAATCTTCCTTACCTATTCTTCCCCCCACCCCTTCTCCTCTGGTAACCACCTGTTTGTTCTCTGTATCTATAACTCTGTTTCTGTTTTATGTTTGTTCATTTGTTTTGTTTTTCAGATTCCACATACAAGTGATATCATACAGTATTTGTCTTTCTCTGACTTATTTCACTTAGCATAGTACCCTCTAGGTCCATCGATGTTGTCAAAAATCGTAAGATTTCATTCTTTTTTTTCTTATGGACTGTGTTTTTTTTTTAATTAATTAATTAATTAATTTATTTATTTATTTTATTTATGGCTGTGTTGGGTCTTCGTTTCTGTGCGAGGGCTTTCTCTAGTTGTGGCAAGTGGGGGCCACTCTTCATCGCGGTGCACGGGCCTCTATCACGGCCTCTCTTGTTGCAGAGCACAGGCTCCGGATGCGCAAGCTCAGTAATTGTGGCTCACAGGCCTAGCTGCTCCGCGGCATGTGGGATCTTCCCAGACCAGGGCTCGAACCCGTGTCCCCTGCATTGGCAGGCAGATTCTCAACCACTGCGCCATCAGGGAAGCCCAGACTTCATTCTTTTTTATGGCTAATATTCTATTGTATATATACCACATTTTTATCCATTCATCTGTTGATGGGCACTTAGGTTGCTTCCATATCTTGGCTATTGTAGATAATGATGCAATGAACATAGGGGTACATATATCTTTTCTAATTAGTGTTTTTGTTTTCCTTGGATAAATACCCAGGAGTGAAATTGCTGGATCATGGTAGTTCTATTTTTAATTTTTTGAAAAATCTCAAACTGTTTTTCATAGTGGCTGCAGCACTTTACATTCCCACCAACAGTGCATGAGGGTTCCCTTTTCTCAGTGTCCTCACTAACAGTTGTCATTTGTCTTTTTTATAATAGCCATTCTCACAGCTGTGAGGTGATATCTCATTGTGGTTTTGATGTTCATTTCCTTGATGATTAGTGATGTTGAGCATCACTCATTTTCATTTCAACAGACAGCATTTTCATGTGTCTCTTGGCCATCTGTATGTCTTCTTTGGAAAAATGTCTATTCAGATCCTCTGCCCATTTTTAAAATTTGGTTGTTTGGTTTTTTGATGTTGAATTGTACGAGGTCTCTGTATATTTTGGATATTAACCTCTTATTGGGTATATCATTTACAAGTATCTTCTCCCATTCAGTAGGTGGTCTTTTTATTTTATTGATATTCCTTCGCTGGGCAAAAGCTTTTTAGTTTGATGTAGCCCCATTTATTTATTTTTGTTTTACTTTCCCTTGCCTGGGTAGACATATCCAAAAAATATATGTTACTAGGACTTATGTCAAAGAGAGTACTGCCTATGTTTTCTTCTAGAAGTTTTACGATTTCAGGTTTTACACTTACGCCTTTAATCCATTTTGAATTTATTTTTGTGCATGGTGTGAGAGATTATCCGGTTTGACTCTTTTGCATGTAGCTGTCCAGTTTTCCCAACACTATTTATCAAACAGGCTGTCTTTTCCCCATTTTATATTATTGTTTCCTTTGTCATAGATTAATTGCCCATATAAATGAGGGTTCATTTCTGGGCTCTCTATTCTGTTCCATTGATGTATGTGTCTGTTTTTGTGCCAATACTGTTTTGATGACTGTAGCTTGAAATCAGGGGGAGTGTGATACCTCCAGCTCTGCTCTTCTTTCTCAAGATTGTTTTGGCTATTTGGGGTCTTTTGTATTTCCATACAAATTTTAGAATTATTTTTTCTAGTTCTGTGAAAAACGCCATTTTGTCTCTCTTTTGAATGCAGAAGAATTTAAACTCAGCTCTGAGTCCTGGTTACCAGTTCTGGGACAAAAGGGAAATTTTCTCTTATCCTCTCATAGTAGTAAATGACCCATTGCTCCTGCTAACCCAGTGGTTCCCATCACATTCAAAGTAAAATCCACACTCCTTATCACAGCCTCTAAAAACCTTTGCTCCATCAAACCCCAGCCTACCTGTCCTACCTCTATGTCACTTACTCTCCCTCCCCCTCACTCTGCTACAGCTACATTAGGCATCAGTTTCTAAAACACATCAAGTTTGTTTCCACCGTGGGGCTTTGGCACCCTCAGTTCCTTCAGCCCGGAATTCTTTTCTCCCTCATGTTCCAGCAGTTGCCTCATTAGGTCTCAGTCTACTGAGTTCCTGCCTCAGAGAGGCCTCCTTAGACCACTCATTCATATTTCTGAATGATGCCTTCTGTTTGTTCCACAGCATTATATTCAGGCGGCAGTGGTGGAAAGCATTATTATTTTTTTAATGTCCATCCTCTTGATAAAGCATGTAACAAAAAGAACATTTACTTGCAATCATTTTCTACCATGTGAATATGTGATACTCTAATGTTAAAAAATCAAGTGTAAGTCTAGGAAGTTTTTAGACTATTTGTGATATATAAAACATAATTATATAAATCTAATTCTTTGTGTTGAAATTTTCCATCATTTATTTATTTCCCCAAGTACAAAATCCTGAGCAATGGGATACCAAGTAATGAATAATGAAATAACATGGCAGTGGCACAGTTTGCTTTTGAATACTGTTCGGGAGGCTACGGATTCATCTGAAGGTTTTTTGTTTTTTTCTTTCTGTAGTATCAACTATTTCATCAAGTATCTTAGCCGTAATATTCTATATATGTGGTCTGGGGAGTCAGTGTCCAAACCTTTGGTAGTGACCCACGGGTGAAGACGGCATAGAAGAGGCAACGTTGCCCCACTCCCTTCACTGTCTTATTCCTACAGCTGAAGTCAATACGTGAAATTATCTTGTTGATATGTTTACGGGGTTTTTTTGTCGGCCTCGTCCACAGGAGTGCATACTCGCTCCCAGAAAGCAGGATCTTTCCTGCCCGATCTACCGCAGCATCCCGCCCCTAGCAACACGCTCCTGGCACAGAGAAGGCGCTCAGTGACTGTTACTGGAATAAGCGGACGCAGGAGTACTCAAGCCCCACCCTCCGACCCATTGGGCCCCGATAGCGGTCCCCACCCGGGCGCCTCGGAAAGCGAAACGTCCGACCAGGCAGCCTCCATCGGACCCATGCGCGGTGGCCACTGGGAAGTGTAGTCGCGCGCCCGCCGCGGCCCGGCGGTTGCGGGAGAAAGGCTCCGCATGCGCAGGCGCACTTCCGGCTCTACCCCGCCGCTGCGGCCATTGTCCGGCCGCGGTGCGGCGAAGGCCGCCCCTCGGACTTTAGAGTTGCAGAGGACTGAACCTGCACCGGGGGCTGGAGGAGCCGGCCCGAGCCCTGGGTGGGCCTGAGGTCTCGAAATCCGGAGTCCCCAGGAGGCGGTGATTCCGAGTGCGCGGGTTGGGGCGGCACCTCCCACGGGCTTTGCGCGCGTGCGTTCGGCCGCGCCCACCATCCTGCGGGTGGGACTGGGCGTGGCCGGAGGAGGGTGTCCAGGAGGCGGCGAGCCTTTAGTTTGGGGGAGGCAGGCCCAGGCAGGGCCCGCGTACCTCCCCACCTCTCTTCCCTGGAGAAGTGGCTGCGGGGCGGAGGCGGGCCGGGCCTGGCGAGGTGCGGTGCGGTTGGCAGTTACAGCTGGCTGAGTGGGCCCTCTCCTCTCTCCCCAGACCCTGTCTAGGAGCCGGGCCCGGCGACGCAGGAATGGCCCCGAGGCCTCCGACGGCCAGGCCCCAGGTGAGCAGCCCGTTCCTACTCCGGGGCGTATTTAGAGTAGTCATTGTTCTCCGCTTGAGCGACTCCCCTTTCTGGCTTGCTTGCCCCCTCGGAGCCTCCTAGCCTTGCAAAACCAAGGTGTCCAGACCTGGGGGGAAAGGGCTTCCCCAAAGGAGGGCTGCACTGTGGGGAGGAGGGGGACCAGGGCGGGGTGGTCTTGTGGGAGGAGTTAAGAGTGGATGTATTAGATGTGTCAGTGTTGAGAATCCTGAGGGCCAAGCCAATTCCTTGAACTCTGTCCATTAGGAATCTAGAGGGTCGGGTGACAGAATAGAAAATGTAGAGGGGAAAGTGACTGTGAGTGAATGAGAGAGGAGCCCTAGCTTCTGACCCAGGGGCCACAGAGAGACCTTAAGGGACCAAAGAAGCCTGGTCTGGACTTGCCTGGGAAGAGGCTGGAGGTGGGCTCTTCCCGGGCAAGGAGGAAAACAACAAGGGAGGACGTGTCCCGTAGCTTTACATGTTTTTTTCTGCTTTAACAGAGGTATAATAATGCACATCCCCAGATGTCCCGCCTTCAACTTAATTAACGTAACGCTGATTTGTGAACCCATTTATTCTTGTGAGACAGGAGGCATTTTCTAGAAGCATCACAACTCTGAGCTTACCCATTGATTTACAGACTCTTATCAGTGAAAATATAACAAAGTTCAGGTGGTATTTTAATCCACACTCTCTTTACAATTAAGGAAAAATCACAGATTTTAGTTGCTAGGGTGTGAGACAAATCAGGTGAAAATACCAGTGTTCTTTAAAAGCAGTTCACAGGAAATTAAACACAGCATATAATGTCTTTATATTTTTGTACTTCTTGTTACATGTTTTTGTTTTACAGGGGTGAGCTTTAAGGAGTAACACAAGTAACAGTACTAGAACAAAACAGTTATTTTGTTTGAGGAGAGCCAGAGCAAATCACTGTCATCAGCACCTTTCCGTATAAAGTGTTTCCTCAGTAGGTTGTGAGAATTCAGATGACTCAACTCACTTAACACCTCATGGGGGTGTTGATCATTTCCGCATGGTGGGGGTGGGAGTTGCCTTTTGATGGTGAAAATGAATCTGTGTTCTGAGCAGTAAACTTTAGGGACCTCTTTAAACTTCACTTTTAAAGCTGTGTTCCCTAAAGCACTCAGTTATATTCTCATGGAATGGCCTGACAGTGTTCACTTGGGTTACCTAACTCAGGCTGCAGATGATGACTGGGGACGGAGGGCAGGACAGAACAGAACACTGGCCCTACAAATGGGGCTTTTCAGGCAGAAATTTCCCTTTGTCAGTGGTTCCCCTTCTCTGAGCCTGGCCCTCAGAGGAATGCAAAAGATGAGTAGTTGAGTCATGTGACTACTTATCCAGGAAGTTAATTTAGTGGGGGAGGACAGCCTCATGCAGAAGTATAGCACCAGAAAGGTGGTGTCAGGTGTTGCTGCAGAGATCCAGGGACTGCTGTGAGTGCAGAAGGGAGAGGAAATTCTGCCTGTGGGAAGAGTCAGTGGAGATTTCACCTTTGAATAGGGGCAGGGTCTAAGCAGGTGAAAATGAAGGGGGTGGGGGTAGAGCTGATTGACTGTGGGTCAGGGGTTGGGAGGCAAGAAGATGAGGGGCCTATATCCGAAACCATTGTCCTGTGTTACAGTGGGTGTGGGCTGCAGGCACTGCATAGACGAGAATACAAGGGCGTTTGGACTTTTTTCTCTTTGGCCTTGGTAATCCATTCATTCATTCAGCAGATAGTCATTGAACCCCTATGATGTGTTAAGACACTTTTCTAGGTGGTTGGTATACATTAGTGGACAAAATTTATAATGGTCTTTGCTCTCATGGAGCTTACATCTTTTTTTTTTTTTTTTAATTTATTTATTTAATTAATTTATTTTTGGCTGTGTTGAGTCTTCATTGCTGCGCACAGGCTTTCTCTAGTTGTGGCGAGCGGGGGTTACTCTTCGTTGTGGTGTGCAGGTTTCTCATTGCGGTGGCTTCTCTTGTTGCCGAGCAGGGGCTCTAGGCTCACGGGCTCAGTAGTTGTGGCTTGTGGGCTCTAGAGCGCAGGCTCAGTAGTTGTGGCACACGGGCTTAGGTGCTCCGCAGTATGTGGGATCTTCCTGGACCAGGGCTCGAACCCATGCCCCCTGCATTGGCAGGTGGATTCTTAACCACTGCACCACCAGGGAAGTCCGGAGCTTACATCTTAGAAGGAGGAGGCAAAAAATTAAGGAAATTGTATGATATCCTAGAAGGCATCAGTACCCTAGAAAAAAGATAAAAAGTAGAGAAGGATGAGGGGGATTGAGTAGGGAACTGGGGGCTTGTGGTAGGAGTGCTATTTATTTATTTATTCATTCATTCATTTATATTGGCTGCGTTGGGTCTTCGTGGCTGCGTGTGGGCTTTCTGTAGTTGTGGCGAGCAGGGGTTACCCTTTGTTGCGGTGCACGGGCTTCTCATTGCGGTGGCTTCTCTTGTTGCGGAGCATGGGCTCTAGGCACGCGGGCTTTCGTAGTTGCGGCGCGTGGGCTCTAGGGTGCGTGGGCTTCAGTAGTTGCAGCACACAGGCTCAGTGGTTGTGGCGCACGGGCTTTGTTGCTCCGCAGCATGTGGGATCTTCCTGGACCAGGGATCGAACCCATGTCCTCTGCATTGGCAGGCGGATTCTTAACCACTGGGCCACGAGGGAAGTCCAAGGAGTGCAATTTAAATAGGGTGGTCAGGGTAAGCCTTATCCTTATTGAGATGTTACCATCTGAGCAGACTTGAAGGAAGTGTGGGAGTTAACAACATTCAGGTCTGGGGGAGAGTGTTCTGGGTAGAGGGAACAGTGGGATGTGTGTCTGGTGTGTTCAAGGAGCTGCAAGGAGGCTATTGTAGCTTGAGCCAATGTTTTTGAGCAGGGAACTAACTGTTCTTAGTTTTAAAGATGGCTGTGAATGATGTGCAGGAGCAAGTGTTTGAAAGTTGGGACTCCTGTGGTTGAGACCTTCTCCCAGGGCTTAGCTAACAAATAACTAAAGTGGTCCCACAGTGGGAGGGGAATGGGAGCAGAGATGGGCTGGGCGGAATACCCCCAAAATCCTTGGGATCTATGGATTGTTAGTAACTATAGCTGTGTAAACACTATGCATTCTTTTTTCCGTTACGTGTGTACTATGTTTTTAGTTAGGATTTTGAAAAGGTGTTTACCATTCTTTTTTTTTTTTTTTTTACCATTCTTAAAGTTGAAGCCACCAGAAAAGTAAGAAATGGGGAAAGTTTTATAAGAAAAAGCTGCTTATGGAGACCAGGTTTCTTGGTGATCTATATTGAAGGGGAGGAAGTGCAGAGGGACCAGGCCCTGGTCTCTATTGACTTCAGATCCCAAGAGAGCTCTGTGGTTCAGTCATCAGGATTGAACAGACCCAGCAAAAGCTGGATCAGGTCACAAACTCAGACGAGATGCTCCAGGGAAACCAAGCCACTTGCTGAACCAGGTCAGGATGTTTGTGGCCAGGGATATTCAAGCTCCCTCCATACCGAGGTCCCCTTTCTTAACCTCTTCCTGAGCTGACTGGTGCTGGTCTTTAAGTTTCAGCTCAGACCCTCCTTCCCCTGGGTAAGGTCAAGTGCCTCTCTTGTGCATTCCTGTAACACCTATGTACACTTGTCATAGTAGTGTCTCATGTCATATGGAGTGGTGTGCTTACCCATCCATCTCGTACTGGGCTTTCTGCTTTTCTAGAGAAGGGCCACCTGACTCCTTTCATCCTTTGCTCCAAAGTACGCACACAGTAAGTGGGTGTCACATGAGCGAACGTTAATAACCACTTAACCCCAGGCAGTGATTTTATACTTTCTGCATTTTCTGCTCCTCACATAGCAAAAATGTAATTTTTCCCATTATTTTGGCTGTGCTGGGTCTTTGTTGCTGCGCGCGGGCCTTCTCTAGTTGCAGCGAGCGGGGGCCACCCTTTGTTGCTGTGGGTGGCCTTCTCCTTGCAGTGGCTTCTCCTGTTGTGGAGCATGGGCTCCAGGCACATGGGCTTCAGAAGTTGTGGCATGCGGGCTCAGCAGTTGTGGCTCGCGGGCTCTAGAGCGCGGGCTTCAGTAGTTGTGGCATGTGGGCTCAGTAGTTGTGGCACGCGGTCTTATTTGCCCCATGGCATGTGGGATCTTAGTTCCCCAAACAGGGATTGAACGCGGGTCCCCTGCATTGGAAGGCAAATTCTTAACCTCTGGACCACCAGGGAAGTCCCCTCAATTACAACATTTTAAATTTCATCTAATTTTTATGAGGATTTTTCTTTTGTTTTTTTAAATCACTTTTATGGCTGTATTATACTGCTTTGTATGATATACTAAAATTTAACCATTTCTCAGAGGACATTTAGGTTGCTTATAAAGTTTCTGCTATTACAAATAATACTGGGATAAAATCACATTGGTTACAATAGATAATTAAAAAAATTTTTTTTTTTACGAGAGAGAGATCTTTGGCAGGTTTTGGTGGCTTGCTTATCCTTAATTTGTAGAAACATTCAGATTGCTTTTCATCTTTTTCTGTCTTTTGAAAGAATTTACCTATAAAACATTTAGATTCAGGATTTTTATAAGGAGGATGACTTGGGAACAGTTTTCTCTGTTTCTTCCTCAATTTCTCTCCTTTTTTGTGTCAACATTGGTGATTTAGGATTTAAAAATTATCCACTTCACTAAGATCTTTCACATTTCTTAACACACTGCTGGGTATTTTACTGGTTTATCCCTTTATTTTTATTTTTATTTTATTTTTTTATTATTTTTTAAAATTAATTTATTATTTATTTATTTATTTTTGGCTGTGTTGGGTCTTCGTTGCTGTGCACAGGCTTTCTCTAGTTGTGGCGAGCGGGGGTTACTCTTCGTTGCGTTGCGCGGGCTTCTCATTGTGGTGGCTTTTCTTGTTGCGGAGCACAGTCTCTAGGTGCACAGGCTTCAGTAGTTGTGGCGCACGAGCTTAGTTGCTCTGCGGCATGTGGGATCTTCCCGGACCAGGGATCGAACCCATGTCCCCTGCATTGGCAGGCGGATTCTTAACCACTGTGCCACCAGGGAAGTCCCTCCCCTTATTATTATTTTTTAATTAATTAATTATTTATGGCTGCGTTGGGTCTTCGTTGCTGCGCACGGGCTTTCTCTAGTTGTGGAGAGCTGGGGCTACTCTTCGTTGTGGTGTGCGGGCTTCTCATTGCGGTGGCTTCTCTTGTTGCGGAGCATGGGCTCTAGGCGCGCAGGCTCAGTAGTTGTGGCTCGCGGGCTCTAGAGCGCAGGCTCAGTAGTTGTGGCGCATGGGCTTAGTTGCTCCGCGGCATGTGGGATCTTCCCGGACCAGGGCTCGAACCCGTGTCCCCTGCGTTGGCAGGCAGATTCTTAACCACTGCGCCACCAGGGAAGCCCCTTCCCCTTATTTTTAAATTGATTTATTTTTTTATTTCTTCTTTTAGTATATTTGTCAGAGGTTTTTTTGTTCAGCCAGTATTTAAGAGAAGCCAGCTTTTAGATTTGGCTGTTAATGCCATCGTTTTGCCATTTGCCTCTGCTATTTATAATCCAAGAATAGAATTCACTAATCTGTAATTTTTTTTAATCCTCAAAATGACTCCTCGTTTTCCTTTGGTAAGAATTACCCAGACTCTATTCATTCACTCAGCAGACATTTTTAGAATGCCTGCTCTGTGCCTGCTGGTATTCTTAACCAGGGTCACGCTTCAGAACCAGTCATGAGAAGGTACCTGCTTCCTGTGGGGTGGCAGTAAGGCTTCAGTGAGAAATTTAGTGAGGGGGTGCGTGGCCTGCAGTGAATGCTCAATAAATGTTAATTGTTGCTTTTTTATAATGAATCATGTAAGGAGCTTTTAAATGTTGCCTGGTAGGGCCTTTCATGCATGGTCAATTTTTCCAAATTGCCCCTGTGATTCTGGAAAATTCCAACATGCTTAGTTTTGGAAATACTGAAATGAAAAGGAGTTTGAGAAATTGTTGAGGGAGAAAAACATGAAAATATAGCTATAGTTCTGAAATTGAGATGTGGACCAAATACTAAAGGTGACAGGGATCTGGAAAAGCTTCAGAAGGGAAGGGACCATTGAACTGGTTCTAGAAGGATGACTTGGAATTTATCCTGTAGAGCTGAGGGAAGAAAGTACATGATGGTCAGAATAGGATGTACAAAGGCAAGGAAACATGGAAGAGAATGATGTAATCAGGGCAGAGAGTCCACTGTCGGAAGCATGGGGTGTGTGGCAGCAGGCAGAATTTAAGAAAAAGATGATTCTGTCACCTAGAGAGAATGGCCTGAGGTGGAGATCTAGAACAACCTAGAACAGTGTCGTCCAAAACAAACATAAGCTACATGGATAATTTTAAATTTTCTAGTAGCCACAATGTAGAAAGAAACAGGGGAATTTAATTTTAGTAATGCATACTATCTAACCTCATATAGCCAAAATCTTATCATTTCTACATGAATAAATATTTTAAAATTATTAATGAGGTGTTTT
The DNA here is from genome assembly GCF_028564815.1 of Eubalaena glacialis. Classification (NCBI taxonomy): domain Eukaryota; kingdom Metazoa; phylum Chordata; class Mammalia; order Artiodactyla; family Balaenidae; genus Eubalaena; species Eubalaena glacialis. Next base: position 18,447,281 of record NC_083733.1, on the reverse strand, counting down.
ATATATTTTTCGGTACTTAATGAGATGTTTTATGTATTTTTTGGTACTAATTCTTTGAAATCCAGTGTTTTACACTTAATTGCACGTCCTAATTTGGACTAGCCACATTACTAGTGCTCAGTATTCACATGTGGCAAGTGGCTACCATATTAGACAGCATAGATCTAGACCATTAGGCCATTGCCCATTGTTGGCAAGGGAGGATTTGAGCTGGTTTGAAAGATGAAGGGAAGGGACTGAATGTAGGAGACATTTTTGAGGCTGTTGGTAATTCTAGGGCATAAAGGAAAAATGAAGAGTCAAGGGTAAGGTCCAGGTTTCCAGTTGGGATACTGTAGATGATGATGCCATTAGCCTCAGTAGGGCATCTGTGTATGTGTGTGAAGGCTAACAGTAATCATGTTACTTCTCTCTGTTCGCACTTGTTAGGGACGCTGTTAACTCTCAGCTTACCAAACTGTTATTGTCCAGTATCATAGAGCACCGAGTACTTGAGTGAAAATGCCACACTGTATCCCAGTAAATTTAATGTATTCTAATTGGTTAAAGTAACTTGGTCTTAGAGGGGGGTAGTTTTTATATTACAATAATTGTATGTAGTATAAAAATTAAATGTTATATTTAATAGTTATATTAAATATAATAAATAAAAATGTTATATGTAGTATAAATACAGTATTTAAAAATACGTGATATAAATAACTAGATTATTTTTACTCATTAGCTCCCAGGCTCTGGTTTTGAGCTTTGCCAAGTTGCAAAACTACAAAGTTTCCTGAGTTATAGTTTTAGGGGATTTCTCCTGCAGGGATGGTATATGCTAGAGTTGGAGGAGCGTGTCCTTTTATAGTTGGACATGTCCTTTCTGGATGTACTCTTTCACCCTTCTGCTCTTAAAACTCTTATTTCTTCAGTTCAGGGAATCTATGTTATAGACGAGAAAATTGGATCTCCAGGAGGTCTGTGATTTGCCCAAGGATATTACGCACTTAACTTCTTAACTTAGTATGTGCTGTTTCCAGTTCTTTGCTTTGGGCTCCATCATTTGGCCAAGGTCCTCTTTATGTCAGCATGAGGAAGGGGAACATTTAATACTTCTTGTTAATTTTTAAAAGGTGTTGATTATGAGGTCCAGTTAAATCTGGAAGAAGGGTAAACAGTGTTTACAAGACATCATTGGATCATTTTATTACAGTCTGAGGTGTGACCTGCATTGGGAATGCCCTAAAGTTGCTTTGATTCAGAGTGGCTAACTCACACCAAGGATCTCAGAGTACATTTTACCTATTTAATCTTGCAGACCACTGACTGTCCGTTATGTACCAAAATGGTTCTGACCTCTGGAGATTCGAAGGCGCCTGAGACAAGGTCTTGACCCTCTAGAAGCACAGTGAACAATAGGTAACAGTCGCCATAAGGTAGTGTCTTATGAGCTGTGCTGAAGAGAGGCCTAGGGAGGGGAGCTGGGGGGCGGGGGTTAGCCTAGACCTGGAGGTAGAAATGGAGCCCCTGAGGAGAGAACTTGACTGAGTCTTGGTGGGAGAGTGAGTGTTAGCAGGCAGAGGAGGGAAGGCCGAACATTTTGAAGCAGCACTTGCAGAAGAGAGAGATCTTTTTTTTTCAAGGAGGTGTAAGTGTTCTGCACACTGACTCATGGTGTACAAGGGGAAGAGAAGCCAGAGCTGAGGCTGCAGAAGTAAGGTGAGGACTAGGTTGGAAGAGCTCAGAAGCTCACACTAAGGAGTCTAGTTTTTAATCTCAAGGAAAATTTATTAAATATTTATGGAGCACCCACTATGTGCCCGGCCGCTTGTAGCCAATGGAGATTCAGCCATAAAGAAAATAGGTAATATTCCTACTCTCCTGGAATTTACATTCTGCTGTGGGATGCAGACTGTAAACAAAATATGACACGTCAGGTGTAAGGACTATGAAAAGGAAAAGAACAGAGAGTGACAGTGCAAGGTTGGGGGGGGGGCGCTGTTTTATATAGCGTGGTCAGGGACATTGGCTCTGGTGAGGTGACATATGAACAAAAAGCGGAAGGAAGTGAGTGGGGGGCCACATGCATATCTGCAGGAAGAGGCTTCCAAGTCAAGGAACAGGCAGAGCGAAGACCTCAAGGCAGAAGCATGTGTGGTATGTTCCAGGAGTTGTAAGGAGGGCAGGGTGAGTAAAGGTAAGAGAGCAGTAGGTTAGGGATGAGGTTCAAGATGAAGTCAGGGAGATAGTGGGGGGCCAGATTGTGAAGGGCTGTGTAGCTACTATAGAGACCTTGGCTTTTACTTGGGATGAATTGGGATGCCATTGGAGGCTTTTAAGCAAAGGAATGACTTGCTCTGAAAGGTTTTAACAAGATGAGTCTAGTAGTTATATGGAAAACAGACTTTGGAGGGGTGGGGCATGAGTGGAAAAGGAGAGACAAGGTAGGAGATAGTAGCAGTGGTCCAGGTAAGAGGTGATGGTGGCATGGACTAGGGTGAGGGCGGTAAGAATAGGGAAAAATGGGAAGAAATTAAAGGTTTGTATGCCTGATCAAATTTGTTTTAGAGAAGTGACTCTGATAGTACACAGGAAAGAGTTGGTGGGACCGTGAGTAGTAGAACAGAAGTTAGTTGTCCTGCCAGGGCAAGAAATGAGTGGCCTGGACTAGACATTTGTTTACTGGTCAGCACATTCTTTAACATTAGTTCAACCTATTTGGGGAAGCAGAATAAAGTCAGGAGGCCATGTGTTAAATACGGGGAACCAACGAAGCAAAGGAATCCAGGTTGGCTGCCAGCTCTGTGTTTCTAAACCAAAGGGGCTGTAAGTTTAGAGGACAGAGTAGGAGTGGAAAGATGTTACTTCTCACAGCCTAACTTAAAATGTCTGCCTTGGTCCAAACCTTTTCTCTGCTAGCCATGTGCATCCCAAATCCAGCCTCCCTTCTCTAACTTCTCAGTCCCTGGACTGGATTCCCACTCTTTTTTCTCCCATCCTAATGGTACTTACCTCTTAAGGCCCAGTGCATAGCCTACCTTGAAGCTTCTCTCCTGTACCCAGTTTTCCCTGCCCAGAACGCTGGTAGCACCCACTTTACTATGTATTGTCTCATATCGTGCTCTAATAAACAACACATTTTAAAATAAACTGAAACCTATTCAAGGACTGCAGTGTTTTTCTTTTGCATTTTTATTCTGCCATGGTGCATATGGTAAAGCCAGGCACCTAGTAAATATCTAGTGTCTTTTTTTTTAGCATCTGGTATCATCTTACCTGGCACAGTCAGATCCCTGACCTCTGTCAGAAAAATCTGCCACGTTTCAACCCTTCTCTGTTCTTGTGGGGACACAGCCGCAGTGTTGAGCAGAAATGTGATACGGAGGAGCCATTGTTGTGTACGGATGTGGTCATGCACCTCACTCAGTAGGAGATGGGGCCACTCTCCTTTTCTCTAAAATTCAGATCTCAGCCATCTCCTTAAGGCTCAACTCAGTCAGGAAACAGATATTTAGTGTTGGGTCAGGTACTTGCTAGACGTTGGTATTCTAGAGTTCAAAAAAAAGGAAAAGTAGAGTCCCTGCTCTCACGATGCTCACCATCTAACTAGGAAAACAAGCATTAAGTAGATTATTAGGTCTGTTTGAATTGTGGACGTGCAAAGTGGCTTAAAACACATGATATGGGGATTGACCCTCCATTGGGGAATCAGAAAACCTCACTGAAGATCTGCTAACCTCCACCCGAAGTATGGAATTAGCAAGGGAAAGACGGATGGGAGGGTGGGGAGAGAATTATATCTTCCAGGAAACAGAAGTCCAGTTAAGCTATAGCTAAGCACATGGGAGGAAGGCATGGAATAAGGCAGAAACCTTCACGTAACTTTCCCTCACTGCTCCAGCGAACTCATGGCTCTGCTTTCAGTGTCTTTTCATGCTGATTGTCTTTACATACTTTATTATGTACTTCTTGAGGTAGAAATCTAACCGGGACCAAAGGAGATATTTCAAGTTGGGCATAGTGACAGGTGTCCCATGGCTTAACAAGGCCTGGTGAGGCAAGACAGAAATCAACCTGTGAGCATCAGAACTGACTATTCAAAGGCACGAGGGTCCTCAGCCAGTTTCGGTGGGTGGTGAGGAAGAAGTGATTGGAGTGGAGTAAAGCATGAAAAAATCTTTGACCTAGAAATTCCAATTCTAGCTAGCTAGCCTACAGGAATTCTAATATATTTGCACAAAGAGTATGTATTGCAGTAATGTTTGTAATAGCAAAATATTGGAACTAATCCAAATATCTAATAATAAGAACTGGTCCATTTATTCATTCACCAAGTTTTTCTAAGCATCCACTATGTGCTGGGCATCAGTCTAGGCACTGGGGGGCATATAGCTGTGAATAAGATAGGTAAAGTCCCTGTTCTCACAGAACTTGCAATTGGGGAGACAGAAAAGCTAACAAATCTCAGATAATGATTAGAAGTACAAGCATCCTTTTTCATCTGAATCTATTTGGTTCCTGAGTTCAGGTGGCAGGAATTTGGACAGTGAGCGATACCTGTTTTAGGAGAAAAATTAAGCATGGTAATATGATGCATAGTAAATTAGAGGGAGGTGCTAAGACACCTTTTCTGAGGCGGTGATGCTGGACCTGAGACCTAAACATGGTTTAGGTTGACTGGTTGTCAACCATGTCGCGATCCCAAGGCCCAGGGTGGGAACAAGCTTGATATATTCAGGGCAAGGTCAGCATGACCAGAGCCCAGTGAGTGATGGGGGAGTTTGAATCTTGTTTTTAGTACAGTGGGGTGCTATGGGTTTTAGGCAATGGGTGTGTTATGGTACAGCTGTACTCTGGGGTGCTATGAAGCAATTCAAAGAAATAAGGTGAAATTATACATAGCACTAAGGAAAGACTTCCAAGATACATAGCTAAATGTGAAAAGCAGGATGTAGAACAATTTATATGATATTTCACAAAACAAGACTGTGTGTGTGTGTGTGTGTGTGTGTGTGTGTGTGTGTGTGTGTAACATGGAAAGGGACTGTTAAGTGTATACACCAAACTGTTAACAATGGTTATTTGTAGGGAGTTTGTGGGATTGGTGATGGGGGTGAAGGAGGGCTGTCACTTTTTATTCCCTGCTGTATTTGGGTTTTGTACCAAAGGAAGCACATGGGCAGTGAGGAATTGGTGATTGTATAGGAAAGGCTTGGCTTTGAAGGGAACAAGAAGAAAACTAAGTAGGCTTACAGGATTGCGGGACACATTGCCCCTCATGACTTTCCTGCCTGCCATATTAGATTCTCTATAAAATTGTGTAACAACTAGTATATTTAACCCAACATTGCCCCCTCAGGATATCACACATGTGATCACCATTTGTGATAGACCCTACAGTAGGTTCCCAGTTTTGCCATGGGAACATTTGTGGGGTTGATCCCTACTTGAGCAGGAATGTGTTCCTACAGGAATCAGTGACATTTAAAGATGTGGCTGTGAACTTCACCCAGGAAGAATGGCACCACATGGATCCCGCTCAGAGGCGCTTGTACAGGGATGTGATGCTGGAGAACTATAGCCACTTGGTTTCTCTTGGTAAGGACCACATCTCATTGTCTATGTATTGGTGGGTCTTTCCTTTCTCAGTTGCTAAGGTTGTGGGACTCATAGTTTGGGTGACTGTGAGCAGAGTGTACAGGGTTAGAGCTTGTTCATCTTGTTGGGACCCAGCTTTATGGGTTTCTGAGCCTGCTCTTTAGGTAAAAGGTCTGTCTTTTGCAGAACTGGAAATAGGCCATTTGATTGCATGACTCCTCAAGTTGCACCATTTTTTCCCTTCAGAGTTCCTGAGGATCAAGGCCTAGTACTGACTTGTAGAGGGTTCTTTGTCTACTTGCACAAACAACCAAATCTTGTGTATTTACCCATGAGCAGGATATCAAGTTTCCAAGCCAGAGGTGATCTTCAAATTGGAGCAAGGAGAAGAGCCATGGATAGCAGAGGGAGAAATCCAAAGACCTTTCTGTCCAGGTAAATGAGGGAGAATCAAGCATGTAAGACAATGGCACAGCTGAGGGAGAGGGAAGCACCTTCAGATTGCTGCCTTGGGAGCGCCTAGACCTGTAGAAGAGGTTGGACCGTCTCCTGGATGACACCTCTGTATGTCTCCCTTCTCCATTAGGGTGTCTTGCTGCTGGTAGGTCTTGGAAGAAAAGGTACCTCTTTTTCCTTTCTGAAAGTAGCCCTTTGTTCTACACTCAGAATACCATCTCTCCCTATCCTATATCCCTACTTCTGGATTATTTTCTCCTCTGGTGTCCTCAGTCCCCCTTCATTATTTAGAGATCTCTTTTCTTACTCATTCAGACATTAATTGAACTTCCATGTCTCCTCCTTGTTTTTTCTTGCTGCTTTCACTGTCGGATGCGCCAGACTTGTAGGAAATACCCATAACCTTGATTCTCCCTCCCTCCAGACTTCTTTCCCTGACTGCACCCCTGTACCACCTGTCTGGCAAGCAACATCATCCTCCTTCCATCCTGCACTCCTGTCCATTTGATTCATTTCCTCCCTCCACAGTTCCTGGAGTATTATCCTCTCCTGGTTTCCCCACTCATTCAATGCTTCTTGGCTTTGGGTCTTTGGCTTTTCTTGCTTTTCCCTCTTAGTGAATCTACCTTAAGGAGCCTGCCTTCCGGCTTCCTCTCCTTTCTTTCTGTATTACCTCACTATAAAAGGGTGCCTGCCTTCTGGTAGTTGCAGCTCTTTATTGTGTGCTGTAGACTCAGAATCATCCTTACTTGTACCCTGGTCACTTTTATTTTCTTCTCACAGGACCCCTCCACTTGTAAGTCCCACAACGTTCTTATTAAAAGTGTAAAATCTAAATTAATCATCTTGCATCCCCAGTCAGCACATTTTGCTACATTGCCCATTATCCATTTCTCCCCTTGCCCATTAGAAATTACCAGGATTCCAGTCCCTCAGGCCAGACACCATAGTCAGTCTAGTCTTTTTCTTTCAACCCAAGTTATTTTCCTCCTTTGAGAAGTATCTTAGGTTTTCCTCCCTTTTAACTTGGACTGGTGACATCCTAAACCAAGCCGCAGACTTAGATTACTATAATTCCCAGTTGAAATTGCTCACTCAATCTTATCTTTTTGTAATCCATACTGGATTTTTTAAATCATAGTTTTATTGAGATATAATTCACATACCATAAAATTCACCCTTCTAAAGTGTACATTTCAGTGGTTGTTTGGGATATGTACAGAGTTGTGCAGCCATCACCACTATCTAAGCAGCACATGTTCAACACCCCAAGAAGAAATCTTATACCCATTAGCAGTCACTTTCCATTCCCCATACCCCCCAGCTCCTGGCAACCATTAATCTACTTTTTATCTCTATGGATTTGCCTATTCTGGATATTTTCTATATATGGAATCATAATATGTAGCCCTTTGTGACTGGCTTCTTACACTTAGCATAATGTTTCAAGGTTCATTCATATTGTAGCATGTATCAGAACTTCATTCCTTTGTATTGCTGAGTAATGTTTTATGGTATGGATATATCACATTTTGTTTATCTATTCATCACTTCATGGACCATATTGGATTTTAATGCTTTATCTTCCTAAACCAGCCACCTCTGAAAGAACTTTGCTATTACTCCCTGTACCTCATTATAGGAAGCAGAAACTCCCTTGATTTAAAGGTCCCCATCATCCCTTCCAGTATTATCTTTCTATTCCTGCTAAAAAAAGCTCCACCTAGGTTGAACTTTTTCTCGATGTTCTCTGTAAGTAGCATATAGTTTCCCTCATTAGATAATACTTTGTGCCTATCCAAAGCCACCTATTCTTTAAGTTCAAGGTCTGTCTAATCCATACAACTTAATATTTGCTAATATATTTATTTGTTTCTTCCCTGATCACAAATACCATTTATATCATCTCTACCACACAAATTCAGATTTAATATGTGCCATCTGATGGGTTTTTTTTTTAAGTCGTCAAAAGATTGAGTCTTGTTTTTATTCTTAGATTTTTAAGCTCCTGGAGAGTCTATTTATTATATTTCTAAATATTTTCTGTTTGTATTGCAGAGCATATAGAAGGCAGTCAGAAAATTACTTGATTGATTGTTATGGAATCTTGCTGGGAGAGAACTTTCTCATTCATTCATTTCAACAAACATTTCTTAAATGTCCCACTGAGAAGGATTCTAAAAGGAATACAAAACATTCTCTGTACTCAGAAATTTAGAATTGAGTCTTGTTCCAGGGTAAGGAATTTGGGAGTTTAGGGCTCCTTAGTTACTGGGGTTTTTTTTCCCCTCCTAATATTTTATTGTGCAAATTTTCAAACATTTGAGAAGTTGAAAAAACTATACAGTGAACACCATATACCTACCACCATGGTGCTATAGTTGTTAACATGTTATATTTGCTTTATCACATATCTCTTCGTCCATCTATCTATTAATCTGTCTTACCTTTGATGCATTTCCTAGTGAGTTGCATACATGAGTACATTTCACCCCTACATGCTTCAACATGTATATCATTGACTAGAGTTCAATATTTGTTCATAGTTCTTTTTTTTAGAAAATATTATATACAGTGAAATATATACCTCTTATATATGTACCATCCATTTGATTCTGACAGGTGCATTCTCCCATCCAACCCAAACTTCTGTTGATATGGAACATCTCCATCATTCCAGAAACCTCCCTCCCCTTAGTTTTTAAAAGGTTACCATTCTTAGAACCTAGACATTAATTAATTTTCTGCTATTAGTATTTTGAGGTTAAACAGAGGTTTAGAGATCAGTTTTTTAGGCAGATTAAAATAAATTGTTTTTGGTTAAGAGAGGTGATTAATGTAGAATCAGAACTCAAATAGACTAAAACCGCAGCTCTGTGTGTAAGGGCAAGGATGATTTGCCTCCTGAAATATTACTTTTTTTTCTCCATGGGAAGTATAGCCCTTGATCTCCAGTTATGTCAAAGAATCATTTCAGTTAGATCACTGGCTGCAGATTTTCTCTGCAGGGTTTGAAGATCTGAAGCCTCAGAGGTGACTTTAAAGAAATTATGAAATGAATGTATTAGGAAGATAGATTCCATGGCAGTTTGTAAAATGGACGGGAGGCATGGATAGCAGATAGGACTCTGCAAGACGGACCACGATCCTATTCCGTTTGTATCTGTGCCTAACTCTGTCTTGCTCACCTGTTCCCTACTCCCTAACAAGCCCTCCTACATGGGCTTCCTCATTCTGGACTTATTCTTCACTCTGGATCTGCAGTCTGCATTGTCACCTCTCTCCACTCTTCCTTTCTCCATTTTGGGTCTTCTCCTGAAGCTACAGGACTAATTTCAAAACAGAGTGATGTATAACTTATATCTCTTTTACTTCCTCATTCCTACTGTAGCAGTTCGTTTTAACAGGAGGGAATAGGGGACTTTTGCACTTTGGATTTCTTTCAGACTGGAAGACCAGGCCTGAAGCCAAATCTTCAAATCTGCAGCAGAGCATATCTGAAGTATCCCTTAGCACAGATGATCCCTCATGTGCCACGTTAGAAGACACTTGGGATGTTAATGGCCAGTTAGAGAGGCACAAGGAAAACTGGAAGAGACATTTGGGGCCAGATGCCTCCACCCAGAAGAAAATAATCACACCAGAGGAAGCTTGTGAGCAAAATAAATTTGTTGAAAATTCTAGATTGAACACAGACCTGGTTACACAACTGAACATTCCTCCAAGGTCTAATGAATGTGATACATTTGGGAGCAATTTGGGACATAATTCAGACTTACTTAGTCAGAATAATATCCTTGCAAAAAAGAAACCTTATAAATGTAATAAATGTAGAAAAGCCTTTATTCATAGGTCATCACTGACTAAACATGAGAAAACTCATAAAGGAGATGGAACTTTCCCCAACAGTACAGATCAGGGAATTTATCCTGGAAAGAAACACCATGAATGTACTGACTGTGGGAAAACCTTCCTCTGGAAGACACAACTTACTGAGCATCAGAGAATTCACACTGGGGAGAAACCCTTTGAATGTAATGTGTGTGGGAAGGCCTTCAGGCATAGCTCATCCCTCGGTCAGCATGAGAATGCTCATACTGGAGAGAAACCCTATCAGTGTAGTCTCTGTGGGAAAGCCTTCCAGCGCAGCTCCTCCCTTGTTCAACACCAGAGAATTCACACTGGAGAGAAACCATATCGATGTAACTTGTGTGGTAGGTCGTTTAGGCATGGCACATCCCTCACTCAGCATGAGGTCACACATAGTGGAGAGAAACCCTTCCAATGTAAGGAATGTGGGAAAGCCTTTAGTCGATGTTCTTCCCTTGTCCAGCATGAGAGGACTCACACAGGAGAGAAACCTTTTGAATGTAGCATATGTGGGAGGGCTTTTGGTCAGAGCCCATCCCTTTATAAACATATGAGGATTCATAAGAGAGGCAAACCTTACCAAAGCAATAACTACAGCATAGATTTCAAGAGCTCATCTCTTACTCAAGGTGAAAACACTCTCACTGAAGTGAAATCCTATCATTGCAATGATTGTGGGGAAGACTTCAGCCACATTACAGACTTCTCTGACCATCAGAGGATCCACACTGGAGAAAACCCCTATGATTGTGAGCAGGCCTTCAGTCAACAACCTGTTTCTCATCCTGGCGAGAAACCCTATCAATGTAATGTATGTGGGAAAGCTTTCAAAAGGAGTACGAGTTTCATAGAGCATCACAGAATTCATACTGGAGAAAAACCCTATGAATGTAATGAATGTGGAGAAGCCTTCAGTCGACGCTCATCACTGACTCAACATGAGAGAACCCACACTGGAGAGAAACCCTATGAATGTATCGACTGTGGTAAAGCCTTCAGTCAGAGTTCATCCCTCATTCAGCATGAGAGAACTCACACTGGAGAAAAACCCTATGAATGTAATGAATGTGGGCGAGCTTTCCGAAAGAAAACTAATCTGCATGATCATCAGAGAATCCATACTGGAGAAAAACCCTATGCTTGTAAGGAATGTGGGAAAAACTTCAGTCGAAGCTCAGCTCTTACTAAACATCAGAGAATTCATACACGAAATAAACTCTAGGAACCTTGAAATTAGGGAATGCGCCAAAAGCTTTAGCTAAAATATTGTTCTATTCAGTATCAGAGGATTCTTACTGGACAGAAAGCTTGAGAATGTAATGAATTGTGTGTGTGTATGTGTGCACATTGTGTGTGGAGAAAGCTCTGTGCTAGCAGACAGTGTTTTTTTTAATAAAAGCCACATTCTCTGGGACTTCCCTGGTGGTCCAGTGGTTAAGACTCCACGCTTCCAACTGCAGGGGGCACAGGTTCGATCCCTGGTCGGCGAAGATCCTGCATGCCATGTGGTGCAGCCAAAAAAGAGGGAAAAAAAAAAAAAAAAACCAGGAAAATAAATAAAAGCCACATTCTCAGATCTGATTACAGACGTGTGTAAAAACAACTACAAACATCTTATATAACCTGTTAGAAATGATATGCCTATATATTGGACTTTGTAAATCTTTTGAATATATGTTTGCAGGAGATCACCAACTTTCAACAGTTTAACTTGTAACTCTCACTGTTTACAGCCTTTTTAAAAAATAAATAAAACTCCCATGGTAGTGACCAAAACTCATTTTTCAATTGCTTGACAGCTGCATTTAACTGCAGCTCTTATGTTAAATTTACCATGGAAACCAGTTTCACCTCCAGGAATTCACCATTCAAAGAATTAGATCAACTGGTCCAACCGCTTCATTGTACAGATGAAGAAACTGAAAGCCAAAGATGTGAAGTGGTTGCACAGCATGATACAGTTTATAGCGGCAAAGCTGGGTGGAAAATGCAGGTCTCCTGGATGTTTGGCCCCATGGTCTTGCCACTGAAAAGATATTTTGGAATTCAGGGCTTTAAAATAAGTTTTAAAATAAATCAGATGCACAAATATTTAATGAGCACTCAGGAGTTGAATACTTTGGGAATTCATAAAAGCATAAGAGGCAGCAAGACATATGCAGATTTGTCACACACTTATTTAAAGCAGCTTGTTGGAAGCTTACAAACCAAAATGTTAACAGAAATTGTAAATAGTTGAACTACTAATGACTTTTTTCCTTTTCCCAAGTATCATACTTCAGCTAAGGTATGTCAGTTTCATAGAATTATTAAGTCTTCCTACTGTGCTTTTCGTGATCCTCCCATGAAAAAGCACTGCCCCAAGCTTCCTGTATTGATTTAATCAATGGGAAAACAACACAGAACTAAGAGAAAAAAATTTCCCCAAATTAATTTTACTGTAGAGAAGTATAAATCCAATTATCCATTGCCATAAAATTTGCCTTTAAATCGGTTTAGGGAATCAGCATGTAGTGGGTCATTTTGTGTGCCAAGGAAATTTTCACCATTAAAAAAGTAACTTTTATGGTTCTGTGGGGCTTTTCCATCAGTAAAGTGTGAGGTAAGCTTCAATAGCCCACTCTAATCCTTAATATCCCCTAAAGCCTCCCACGGCCTATTCTAAAGGAATTTCCAGAATCTTTGTTCGTTCATTGGCAACAGTAGTGCAGATAAATTTGGAAGCAACTGTAGAAATTGACCCCTTTCATGAAAGAGCCTCTGTTTCCCGCAAGATAAGCAAATTTTCCTGCCCTAATGATGAATCCTGGGGAGGAGTGATATGGGGTGGTGTTGATGGTGAACCTTTCCTACTGGCTTCTTTGCATGCCAGGTGGCAGGATCCATCATTTTTGTCATCCTGGACAACATGAGGCAGCTCCCAAACATCCTTCATAATTCTCTGCAGGAAAAATGTGCCTGGGGCCTGAAATGTGGGAAGTCCAGCCCAGTGAGTTTGTCATATGTGGAGCAAGATGGGATACTCTATAGCAGATCTGCCCTTCCAAGACTTTAACCATTCAAAAATACCTTGTTTATGATGTTCCATGCTTAGCATACACCACAATGCCAAGACCATGCCTGTGTTGTCTGATACATAGTTTGACAATGGGCAGTTCTACTTGGAACCTCCTCTACTGATTGGCTAGGATGCCTATCAGGAACTCATTTTTCTGTTGATTGTTTGGGGATCCCCATAGTGGACTGTTTGCAAGAATGGCATGAATTGTAACCAGTTGAGTGCTACGCAGCTGTTGTGGAAGTTTATAAAGACTTAGTTCCAGAAGACCTAAAGGAGACCACTGGTTTGTGTGTGCAGCCTGGCCTAGATCCAACCAGTCTCTGAATCTCAGCATATCATCATTGGCAGGGAGGGTGCCCAGGATGTATGTATGGCTGATTGAGCAGAGGATTCTCTAGTCCCAGCAACCATGCACCATGCACTTAATGAACACCCAGCTTCTAGGCCATATGAAATACATCCTTGTAACATCGTTGTATTATTTCAATAAATAGCCTTCTTAGTTGAATGGGAGTCAGTTTGTCTTTTTCCATTTTCAGAACTTGGCTAAGATTAAAGAGTGGTGCATCAAGGAAGAGGGATTAACTGCTAAACTCATCACAGCCAGGTGAGTTAATAGCATTTATTGATTGCTTACTACCTGAAAGACATTGTGCTAAGTACTTTATAGCCATCATTTCATTTAATCCTTACAGGTTCCCTAATAGGTCTTGTGGTGTCTTGTCTTGGCCCGGCTTTTTCCCCCCTCTTCCTCTTGTAACAATCCCTGCTGTACTGACCACAGGAACACAAGCCAGGACATCCTGGGGCTCAATGATAGTTCCAGGAACAATTGAGCCAATCAGAGTCCTTTGACAGAATTTTTTCAAAATAGACTTAGCAAGGATACTTTAATTTGAGGTTGCTAGGCTGGTAAGGTGAAGGCCTAAAGTTACGTGGAGCCTGATTCCTTACCAGAGCGGAGAGGTCTGTTGTAGCAGGAGAGGATGCAGCTGCCATGATGGTGTTCTCATTTCTCATTCCTGAGGTCCTTGGACTGGGCTCAATTTCTGAAGCTCTTCTGGGATTCAGTGGGCTCCCCACTATCAGTCGAATGAGTCCCCCCTTTGTTATATTTCTGTTGCTTGCATTAAAGAAACTTAATGCATGTATTATATCTTTGTTTTATAATGGGGAGAAAAACCCAGAGAGGTAAAGTACTGCCCATGGCAGATTCAGACTTGGAACCCAGAACTGCCTGGCTGCAAAGGCAGAGCTCTTAACCTCTAAATTTCATGTCTCCAGAGCCATGTTATGTTCAAAGAGGTGCATGTAACACAGTGTCGTTTGGGGGTGAATGGATGAAGGGATATGGTGATAGGTTAGATGGGAGACCAAGTGGAAGCAAAATGATGAAGGGCCTTGGAATGTTTTTCTTGACTGTTTCAGTAAATTAAATCCCCCAGATTCACCCACACCCTCATACTTTAATATATCAGTTATTTGCATTTGCCTAGACTGCAGATAAAATCTTGTCTCATACTTAAATAAAAAACTTCCTTATAAATATTTTTCATGTTGCTACACAGTCTCATGATCCCATTAACAAACTCCCTACTGTTGCAATAATATTTGGATAGTTTGGGGCATTGGTTTTATAATAATGACATTGAATACTTTCACCTCTTTAAGCACCCCCACTTTTTTTTTCTATAGAATTTTTTCTTAAAATATCCAGAGTGAGATAAATATCCAAAATGGGATTACTGGGTCAGCATGTATAGGTAAGTATAACCAGGTGTGAGATTCATGCAAGAATAAACTAGTTATAATAGTGCAGGAGTAATAGCTACAAAATTGCAAAAGGGAAACAAGAGAAAACCAGTCTCCTACTCCTGGTGCCTGGGTGTGTGTGGGGAAGGGCCCCAGGGCAGGCATTATGTCTGCCAGAGCATCTAGCACTTCTGTATGCCAGCATGGATGATAAAACAATTCTGCAGTTATTAGGCATATTGATGTTGGTGGTGCTCGGTTCTTTATAGCTACAATGGGCTTTTATACATACTGAACTAGTTAATTCCTATCTGTTAAAAATGCAAATGTCACATCAGGGAAGGTTTTAATGACTGCCTGGCTAAATTGGTCTTTTAAATTTTCATGGATTATTGTTAATGTCCTTCACCTTACCACAATTTGTATTTTTGATTATTTGGTTTTCTCCCCACGCCACAGTAGATTGTGATTACCAGGAAGGCAGAGTCCACATCTGTTTTGCTAACTTTTTTTTTATTCCCTTGATTATCACAATGCCAGGCACACAATAGGTACTTAATATAGTCTTGTTAGCAGTATAGTGGAGATGTGTTGATAGAGAAAGAAGACTGGCTTTTCAAAATGAAAAGATGCTCAATCTTGAAATCAGAATACTGCAAAAGAAAACAGTGAGATACTATTTCATATCCATTAGGCTGGCAAAAAATTTAGAAGTCTGGTAGGGGGAAAATGAGAACTTTTATACACTGCTAGTGAGAGGGTTAATTAGTATAATCATTTGGGGAGTAATTTGGTAATATCCAGTAAAATTGAAGTTAAGCATACTTGACCCATTGATTCCACTTCTAGATCTATGTGGTAGAGTAGAAGTACTCCCATGTGAGCACAAAGACATGTACAAGGATGATTATTGCAGCAGTGTTTGAAATAGTAAATACATGGACACAACACAAATGTCTGACAGTAAGTGAATGGGTTAATAAACCGTGGCATATTCTTAATATAATACAGTACTTCAGTAAAGGAACCAGAGCATCTGGAAACAAAACAAAACCCCCAAAAAACATTCTAACTCTCCTATTCCGCTCCTGTACCCATGCAGCTAAATGTGGCTGCAGGAAACAGAGCCACAGTGACCAGTCCCACTTTAAATCCCTGACTGCTACCCTCAGGCATTTGTTTCCCTAGTCCAGCCATTGTCCCAGTCTCCTAAGGTACTGTTTTATAGCTTCTGGCTTCTCAACCTCCAGCACTTCGCCCCAGTCCTCACTCAGCTGGTGACCTTGTTTCCTAGTTAACAGGAAAATAAAAGCAATCAGAAGGTAACTACTCACCTACGTGCATCTTGTCCCTGTGCTCTTCCTTTCTTTCCTGCTACTGTGGTTGACACTTTGTTCTCTTATCTAAGACCAACTTCTCTCTGGTGTATTAGATCCTGTTCATAAACTAGAACATCATTCCTACAGTTGTCCTCTTTCCTGCATCTTTTTTTTCTTGTCTACTGAATTTTTCCTATCAGCATAATAACGTGATTTTTCTCATCTTAAATCTATATTTGTAAATATATGTAAATATTATACACACACACACACACACACACACACACTGCATCCCCCTCCACCTGCCACTTCATTTCCTACTTAATATTCCTCAATAGAGGTGTCTAATACTCATTGTCTGCAATTCCTCTCCTTCCAGTCTCTCTTGCACCCCTTCCAATTAGGTCTTTGTTTCTGCTTTTGTCAGAGGTCACTGATGGACTCCATGTGGCTAAATCCAGTCGTATTTTTTCAGTCCTTTTACTTGACCTGTCAGCATTATTTGGTACAGTTGATCACTTCCTCACCCTTGGCTTCCAGGTTATCACACCTAGATTTCCTTATACTTTATTGACAGCTACTTCTCCCAAGTTCTATATCTTCCCTTGCTCTAGACATAGGAATTCTTCTAGGGCTCCATCTTTGGACCTCTTTTCTTTTTCTACAGTCACCCTCATTGGGACTCTCATCTACTCGCAAGACTTTAAACACCTGCTTGAAAATTTTATCTCCAGCCCAAGATTCCATACTCAAAACCAACTGCCTACTTGACACCTCCACTTGGATTTCTAACAGACATCTCAAATTTAATATGTCCAAAGATGAACTAACTCATGATCTCCCCTTCCCACCCTCATCATGAGCATGTTCCTACCTCAGCCCTCCCATCTGGGAAAAGGCAAACCCATCCTTCCAGTTGCTCAAGCCCCAAACTGGGGAACCATTCTTGATTCCTTTCTTTCACACCCCACGTCCAAGGTTCAGTAAGTTCTGTCTGCCAACTTGCAGGATATATGTGGATGGCCATTTCTTGTTGCCTCTACCATCCTAGCCCAAGTCACCATCATCATCTACGGTCCAGATATTTGCAATAAATAGCCTCCTAGTTGGTTTCCCTGCTTCCACCCGTGCCTCTCTATGTTCGAAGTTCAGCAGCCAGAGTGACACTGTAAAAGTCTAAGATTGTGTCACTCATCTTCTCAAAGCCCTCAAATAGCTCTCCACTTCACGAATAAAGACTAAAGTAAAAGCCCTATGCAGTATTGCCACCACCTGCCACCCTCCTGTATTATCTGACTCACCACTCGTCTTCTTTCTTGATCACTGTACTCCGGCTCCACCAAACTCTCTGCAGTACCTTAAACACCCACGGCAAGCTTCCACTTCAGAGGCTTTGCATTTGCTATTGACTCTTCCTGGAATCCTCTTCTTCTAGATACCACCTGGTTTGGTTCCTCACCTCCTGCAGATCTTTGTTCAGTGAACCCTTCTTTGACTATCGTATTGAAATAGCAATCCCCGGGAATTCCCTGGTGGTTCAGTGGTTAGGACTCAGGGTTTTCACTGCCAAGGGCGCGGGTTCAATCCCTGGTCAGGGAACTAAGATCCCAGAAGCCGCGTGGCGTGGCCAAAAAAAAGCAATCCCCCCGCATGGCATGCTCCACCTCCCTTCCCAGCTTCATTTTCTCCATAATACCTACCACTGCCTGACATTTACTTGTTTATTATATGTCCTTCTCAAGAAGGTAAGCTCTGTGAGAGGAGAGATTTTGGGGGGTGTAAATTTTATTGAAGCATAACATATTTACAGAAAAGTATAAAAATAGCAAGTGAGCAGCTTGATGATTGAGAACAACTTACGTATCTTGTTCAGTGCCCTGTACCCAGTACAGGAGATACTCAAATGTTTAATGAATGGTTGAACTGAGTGTACACGTACTAACAAGGCTAACATTGAAAACAATTGAAAATAAAGTTGCAGAGGGATTACATACAGTGTGATAAAACTTTAAAAAATCCATATCACCTATTTTTTTAATCAAGTCATATGAAGTAAAGGTAGGAAAGTATTAAAATACCAGCTTCAGAGTGGTGGTTTCCTCAGTAGCTAGAGGGGAAAGGGTTGGGAAGGGATAAAAGAAGACAAATTTTTTTAATAAAACAAATCTGTCAAAATATTAATATTTGTTAAAAGAGGCTGATGCATATTTGTTGTATGTGTCTCTGTGAATGTTAAACTCTTTTACAGTTAGTCTGCCTCCCTGCTCTTACCTGGTCCCTTCTCACACAAAGCCACCTCCTTGGTCCCCCTCAGTACCATGAGCCTGTCTGACCTGTACATCCAGCATGTCTGAAGGATTTAGGAGAAAGAATGATGGGCATTCATGCTCCCAAGGGTGAGAAGTCTGATCCAAGCCCAAGAAAGGGTTAGTCTTGGTACTGTCAGAATCAAAGTAGTTCCCACTCTCTAGAAATGCCATTTGAGGGAATAACTAAAAAGAAGGGGAGGGCAGGGGCACAGAGGGCTTCCTGTAGATAAGCAACATAGGTGATTATCGGCAGGAGTTGGTGGAAGGAAAGAACCAATTTTTGCTAGCAAATTGTAGTGAAAGCCATGTAATTTTGGAAAAACACTTTTTTTTTTTGACAAACATTTTAATGGATAAAGGAGCCAAGAAATTTGGACCTGATATAAAGATGGTATTTTATTCTGCTATGACCAGATAAGTATTAGTTGTAGTAATTAATGGGGTTTTTGTTTTACCATGTGCATTAAGAAACTAGCAATTACCAATTGTTCTTGAATTTTACTACTCATTTTCAGAAGTTAAGAGTTGTCACAGAGTTTTGGCATGGACTTTTCTGTTGGCTTAGAATTGCTGATAAAGCCTGAAAAGATGATAAAAGTCTTGTTCCCCTACATTCTAAAGGGTACCACAAGAACTGGGCACATGCTGCCACAGGATTCACTAGGAAGTGAGAGATTCACAACCCCTCATTCCTAGGCCCCCACTGACATATAACCACGCGACAGGGTCAGATCCAGAGGAGAGGATCCTTGTGGTGTTAGGGTGAGGCCCCTGGCCCTCCCCACAGGGCTGGGGGAATCAGGCACCAAGAGAATGACTGGAGATATTGGGGGCATCTGACATCACTGGAGCTTTCTGTCTTTATCTCCCGTAAAACCACAAGCCCACTTCAGGGCTACTACCCCGAGTTCTTAGGAGAGCTTGCACGTGTGCCTGAAGAGTGTGTATTCGGTGGTAAGGAGGTGGGGAGGAATGTAACAGACAGGTGCCTGCAACTGTCTGGAGATTTCTGAATGGAAGGGTGTTCTGCTGGAGTAACCTCACCAGCAGAACGTGAAGGCCTCTGAGCATCCGCCTTTGTGCTGTGCCTTGGAAAAAAAGGACAGGCCCACTCTCTCCGATTTCTTTGCCGTCAGAGATCACAAGACAGGATTTCAGTGGATCCTGGGTGGGGTGACCATATGTATTACTGATCAGCTAAACCAGGACCATTGAGCTCATTCTCAAGGGGGAGCTAACCAGACGGGAAGCTGGGACTGTGCTCGCAAACTGGGAGATATGTTTATCCTATGCCTGACTCCCCGGAGGAAAGAAGTCAGAGGGTGGGCAGGAGCAATGGCTCTGTGTCCCAGGGGCTGCCCCACCAAACTAGCGGGTGACCCACCTGGAGAGGGGTTGGAGGTGAGGACAGAACTAGGCTGCCCCTCTCTGAATGAATATAGTGGGCTGGGGTGAAGCTGCACGCAGCCCGCAGGCCGGTGCGCATCTCCCTGTGAGGAGGCCACCTGTTGGGGCAGGCCATCGGCCCTGGGCCCAACAGGACTAACACAGTGGACCGGCACCTTCCTTCTTAGCCCTCGCCCGACCCGTGCGGGCTGGGCATGCGGGCATCTAAGAATCAGGTATGAATTTGGAGTTTTGAACTGGTCTAGACTAAGTTTTAATAACTGTAAGTAAGCACAAAATTGCTTTTTCTCAGGTTATGAGCTCCTAAGGGGGATTTGATAGCCTGGCGAGGGCGAGAAAGCCGTTTAAAATGGTGACACCAGACAGATTAGGTTTATACCACCAAATTTAGACTTAATAGGAAGATCTGGGTGTGCCTTTTTAAGAGGTGTCAAAGGAAGCCCACTTGGACTTCCCTGTGGGTCCAGTGGTCAAGACTCCACGCTTCCACTGCAGGGGACAGGGGTTCCATCCCTGGTGGGGGAACGAAGATCCCGCATGCCTCTGGGCCAAAAAAAAAAAAAAAAAAAAAGGAAGCCCACTTAAGTCCCCCAACACTGTAGGAGCGCTGGGTAGGGAGTATAGTCCACCTAGTGCGGGCCACCCGCTTGCAAAGGGAGCAGCCTCCCAGGCCTCCAGGCGCTGCGCGGCTGGAGACTACATTTCCCGAAAGCCTTGGCGGTGGTGCGCCTCGGCTCCCGGTTTGACGTATTCCGCCACCGACCGGGGCGCTCGTGGGAGAGGAACGTGGCCCTGGCGCGTGGCATGGTCATTTTAGATCTGCGCAGAGGCGAATGCGTCCCGCTTGGTGTTCGCTCCCTCTTGAGAAAGTGCAGAGGAGGGAAGAGCTTGAGCGCGCGCCAGGTATTTGCCCTGCTACCTGCTCCCGGGGCCAGGCTACGCTCCTCTCGTGGCCGCCACCAACCCCCGACGCCCCATGGCTAGAACACGCAAGGCCGGGACCTTGCGCTCTCTCCCCCACCCCGGCTCTGCGTAGTGGCCGGAAACTGCTATCTCCTATCACGTGATCTGCTGGACCGTTTGGGGAGACGTTGAGGTAGTCTAGGTAAGTGGAGAAACTTAAGGTAACGATAGCTCCCCTCTCTGAAAAAAAGTGTGGCTTTTCCTGAGGGGCTGTAAGTTTCTACTCCCCCGAAACACGGTCATAAAACCAAAAACACCATCTCCTCTTCCTCTCTCCTCCCGTCTGCTCTCTTCCCCGGGACAGGAAGCGTCATGTGCAGCTAGGCTGGAGGGAGAATAATGAAGCCTTGAGTGAAGGGTTACACTCATGGTAATGGTAGTCTAGGTAATTAGGACCAACTCTTCCATGGAAAATAGCTTAAGGTGGATGAAACGTTGAAAAAAGAAAAGCATTGCAAAGAGCTAACAGGAAAGTGAAGAATTAGGGATCAGACTCTAGGAGAAGCAAGAGACTAAGTCATAATCCCAAGACTCAAAGCTGCTTTTGCCTGAAGGCATTTGCTGGTAGAAAGAGACACCTGTGAAAGCCAGCAGTAAAGTTGGTGGACTTGCAGTATAAGGGGTACAAATGTAAAAGTGTTGAAAGCTGGGAGTCTGAATAATCACCCCACATTTGAACTGGGACCCCAAATGAAGACACCCTCAAGAAAATGTTAAACTGGAGATAAGCCCTGGCATAGACATGTCTCCCAAATTCAGGTTGTCTTGGAGGTGTAGAGATCCTCAGCCTTCAAACTATAACATTGACCTAGTGGTGTGCCCGGGTGTCTGACAAAAGCAAATGAAAATGATCCTTAGAGAAAGGTATTATCATCTTAGACATCAAAGTATTCACACACTTCTTTTTTAGTAACTTCCAGCACATTCTCAAAGATAACCAGATACACAAGGACATAAGAAATCGTGAAAGAACATGCAGAATTAATAGACAACAAACAGACACAAACACTTCAGATATTGGAATTATCAGAGAAAGAGTATAAAATAGCAATTCTTAGTATTTTTAAAGAGATAAAAGACAAGGTTGAAAATATCTACAAAAACAAGCTTTAAAAATTGACCTAGCAGTTTAGAAAAAAATAACCAAATAGAATGTTTTTTTAAAACTAATTAAGAAAAAACAACAGCTATGTGTTTGACAGCAAATTAAACATAAAAGAAGAGAGAATGAACTGGAATATCAGTGAGAAGAAATTGTCCAGAAACTATTATTGCACAGAGACAATGAGATGGAAAGTACAGAAGACAAAGTAAAACACCTTAAGCCATTGGGTAGAAAGCCCAACATAAATTTAATCAGATTCCCAGAAGGAAAATACAGAACAAGCTATATGAAAGACATACCAAGCTACAGATTCAAGAAGCCCAATGAAACTCAAGGAGTTTCATAAATAAAAATAAGTCCACAACAGATACATCATGGTGAAACAATAGAATATAAAAGGTAAATAAAATCTTAAAAGCAATTAGAGAAAAAGATCAATTAACTTCAAGAAGTAACATCTAACTTCCCAATAGAATCTGTGGAAGCCATAGGAATGGGGAATGGAATCTTCATTGTGCTTAAAATATCTGTCAACCTAGAAGTCTGTATATAGCAAAATCTTTCAGGAATGGAGACAGAAGTATCTTTTATACGGCTAAAAACGGTCAATACTTCTTGCTCTCTGAGTGACCTGGCGCAAACTTCTTTTAAATGGGGCTACCATTGTACCACCTGTTGGGACTTATGCTAGGATTGAGTTAATGTCTGTAAAGAACTTTGCTCCATGCCCGCTTGTAGTTGGTGTTCTTTAAAATGTTTGGTCCCAAGGTGAACAAGCTGGGATTGTGGGGGTGCTGCCCTTGCGGGGAACTCTCCCCGAGCGCGTCCTGGTGGGAGCGAGTGCTGCAGGGTCCTGCCCGTCTCCCGGCCCGAACAACGCGTGCATGCCGGTGGCCACGAGGGGGCGGTGCCACACCTCAAGGGGTGTCCGGGAGGCCACACAACTTGCACCAGGTGAGCCTGTTGCCTGCTTCCTCTCCTTCTCTTTCTTCTTTCCCTTCCCGCCTTTAAAGGATGCTGGAATTTTCGCAGCATCTAAATAACGATATACTCCATCCACAAGGGATGCACCTGAGGGGAAGAGATCTGGAACACCTGGCAATAGGGCCGATCAGCGTCAGCGTCGGCTGTGGTGAGACCTGCAAATCCCAGGCAACCCTGTCATAAATAATGCAGGAGGGGCTCAGTACCTCCGTGGGCAAAATGGGTTTTTTCCCCACAACTTTTTCTTTAAAAAAATTTCAAACCAACAGAAACGTTTTCAAAACTGTACAATCAACAAACATTCATATATCTTTCATCTGGATTCACTGTCAATCCAATTTGCCAGGTTATTTACACACACATATTATTTTATTTTGTTTTGGCTGAACCGTTTTAGACCTACCTGCAGACATCCTGACACTTTACACCTAAAATACTTCACCCTGCATCTCCTAGAATCAAGGACATTCTCACACGCAGCCACAATACCATTATCACACCTAAGACGCTCGGCATGGATATAACTAAATACAATTAAATGATATACGGTTCCATATTTAAATTTCCCCAATTATTCCAGTTTTGTCCTGTATAGCTGTAAATTTGTTTTGTTTGTGATCCAGGACCTGATCAATGGTCACCTCATTTTTTCTTTCATGACATTTTTTGAAGAGTCCAGGGAAGTTGTCTTGTAGAAGATTCTACAATCTGAATCTGTCGGCTATTCTTTGTGATTAGATGCAAGAAAGTCACTTTTGTGTAAATACTGCATAGGCCATGTTATCTTTTTCCCATTACATCGTATCAGGAGGCCCATCACGAAGGCCTGGACTATATTAGTGACACTAAGTTTGATCACTGGGCTACATGTGACAGTTTCCTGTCATAAACAATACTCTTTAAACATTAATTCCCCATTTCCCCCTCTCTCCAGCCCTTGTCAATTATACCACCATTATACTTTCTGTCTTTATGATTTTGACTACTCTAAATACCTCATATAAGTGGAATCATACAGTATTTTTCTTTTTGTGAGTTGCTTATTTCACTTAGCATAATGTCTTCAAGTTTTATCCATGTTATAGCATATTACAGAATTTCCTTCCTTTTTTTTTTTTAAAGGGAAAGGTTTAAGCATTTACCCTGTCTTTTTTTTTTTAATTAATTAATTAATTAATTATTTTATTTATGGCTGTGTTGGGTCTTCGTTTCTGTGCGAGGGCTTTCTCTAGTTGCGGCAAGTGGGGGCCACTCTTCATCGCGGTGCGCGGGCCTCTCACTATCGCGGCCTCTCTTGTTGCGGAGCACAAGCTCCAGACGCGCAGGCTCAGCAGTTGTGGCTCACGGGCCCAGTTGCTCCGCGGCATGTGGGATCTTCCCAGACCAGGGCTCGAACCCGTGTCCCCTGCATTGGCAGGCAGATTCTCAACCACTGCGCCACCAGGGAAACCCCTTCCTTCCTTTTTAAGGCCAAATAATATTCCGTGGAGTGTATTGGGTTGGTCAAAAAGTTTCTTTTGGGTTTTTCTGTAACACCATACAGAAAAACCCAAAGGAACTTTTTGGCCAACCCAATATACACCACTTTTCGGTAATCTATTCATCAGTCAGACACTTGGGTTGCTCCAATGTTTTAGCTATTGTGAATAATTCTACTATGAACATGGGTGTACAAATGTCTCTTCAAGACCCTGCTTTTAATTCTTTTGGATATAGAATTGCTGGCTCATATGGTAATTCTATTTTTAATTTTTTGAGGAACTTCTATACTGCTTTCTACAGCGACTGAACCATTTTACATTCCTACCAACAGTGCACAAGGGTTCCAGTTTCTCCACATCCTTGTCAACACTTGTTTTCTGGTTTTGTTTTGTTTTTTCTTTAATAAATTTATTTAATTTTTTTTTGGCTGCATTGGTTCTTGGATGCTCTGTTGCGGTGCGCGGGCTTCTCGTTGCGGAGCACAGGCTCTAGGCGCGCCGGCTCTAGAGCTCAGGCTCTAGAGCTCAGGCTCAGTAGTTGTGGCGCACGGGCTTAGTCGCTCTGCGGCTTGTGGGATTTTCCGAACCAGGGATCGAACCTGTGTCCCCTGCATTGGCAGGCGAATTCTTAACCACTGCGCCACCAGGGAAGTCCCTGTTTTCTGGCTTTTGGATAGTAGCCATCCTAATGGCTGTGAGGTTGTATCTTGTAGTTTTAGTTTACATTTCCCTATTGATCAGTAATGTTGAGTATCTTTTCATGTGCTTATTGGCCGTTCATATGACTTCTTTGGGAAAATGTCTATTCAAATCTTTTGCCCATTTTTGAATCAGGTTGTTTGTTGTTTTGTTACTGAGTTTTAGGAGTTCTCTATACTGGATGTTAATCCTTTACCAGATATATGCATATATATGCGTATATATACATGCATATATATGTGTATATATACATATATATATTTAAAACCTGAAAAACAGTACTAGAGATTGTTTACGGATACATGCATATGGAGTAAATATATAAAGCTGTGTACAGGAATGATCAGCACTATATTCAGTGAGTGATGTTTGGGGCAGAGGGTGGGGATAGGGTCAGGTGCATAGGAAGCTTCAACCATAGCTGATGAGTTTTATTTATTAGAGTAGGTCATGGTTACACGGATGTTCATTATGTTGTTTTCCCTTTTTGTGTGTACACCTGAGGTTATTTCACAAATTTTTAAAAAACAAAATGTAGGTTTTTAAAAATGTTTATTTATTTATTTATTGGCTGTGTTGGGTCTTTGTTGCTGCCTGAGGGCTTTCTCTATTTGCAGCGAGCGGGGGCTACTCTTCATTGCGGTGCGTGGGCTCCTTATTGCGGTGGCTTCTCTTGTTGCGGAGCACGGGCTCTAGGTGCACGGGCTTCAGTAGTTGTGGCTCACGGGCTCTAGAGCGCAGGCTCAGTAGCTGTGGCGCATGGGCTTAGTTGCTCCGCGCATGTGGGATCTTCCCGGACCAGGGATGGAACCTGTGTCCCCTGCATTGGCAGGCAATTCTTATCCACTGCGCCACCAGGGAAGCCCCAAATGTAGTTTCTTAAAGAAAAAAAAAAAAAGCTTTAATTTTTTGAGCAACTACTAGGTTCAAAAAGCTTAACATTCATTATCTACTTTAATCCTCACTTCACTCCTTTAATCACTTGCCACCACTCTGCCCTTTGTCTACTCCACTCCGGTCACACTGGCCTCCCTACTGCCTTCTTTTTTGGGCGGGGGCGGGGGGGGGGCTGTGTTGGGTCTTTGTTGCTGTGTGTGGGCTTTCTCTAGTTGCGGTGAGCAGGGGCTACTCTTACTTGTGGTGCGTGGGCTTCTCATTGCGGTCGCCCCTTACTCGGCTCCCTTCAAGGTGAGGAACCTGCTCGCAGAGCGGGCGCGTTTGGTGGGGCCGGGCTAAGAGTGCGTCCAAGGCGTGCACGAGGGCTCCATCGCCCCTTCCCTCTCCGGGGATCTCCGGAGTAGCCCCCACCGGCCTCAGCACATGGGAATCGGCGGTCGCCGACCTAGAGCAGGCCGCCACTCGAACTCCCCTCCCCCCAATCCATCCCCGCTCCCCACGCCCCTTCTCCGGCTCGCCACTCTCGGCGCTCGCCTCTCTCCGCCCCGGCCCCACGTGCGCGCGTGCTCGGGTGCTCTGCCCGGGAAGTGCTGGCGGGAGCGGCGACGGCGGCGGGAGGTTCGGTTGTCGCCCGTTGCTGCGCGGCGCCGTGCTTGTTGGCCGCCATTGCAGGTCAGGCCGCGGGCCCGGGGCGCGGGAGGCCGCGGGGAGCGAGGGCCGAGCCGGGAATGGGGGGAGGGTGCGAGGGAGCGGGAAACTAGGGAGCCGGGGCCGGGCGGGGCACACGGCTCGAGGAGAAGAATGGCGAGCCGAGGGGCGGGGAGCCGGGGAGCGGCGGACGAGAGAGGGGAGGCCGGGAAGGGGGAGGGGAGTGGGGAGGGCCGTGCAGAGGTGAGGGCGACCCAGAGGAGCCCCTGGTAGGAGGGCCGGGAATTTGGAGAAGGGAGCAATGTGGAGTCAGAAGGTGGAGGGAAGGAAGGGAGCGAGCAGGCCAGAGCGGGAGAAAGGCGGAAGGGGTGGCCGAGCGTGGGCGGAGGACGAAGAAGGGGGCAGCGCGGGCTGGAACCTCGAGGTATGTACGGAAAGGGGCTCTTCCCTGGGTGGGGAGGGAACCCAGTACGGGATGCTTGCTAGAGTGGGGTAGAACTGGAACCCAGGAAGTAGCGGGAACATCAGAAAGGGGACTTAGCGGGGGATAGGACTGTGAGGTTCCTTCGAGGGGACATTTTAAGTCGTGGGGGAGAGGCTGCTGGGAGCGGTAATTGGGAGGGTGGTTGGAAGGAAGAGACAGTCTGGAGAGTGATCCAGCTTCATTTGTGGGCGGAGTGAGAGACGAGAGAAGAGTGGGGTGGAGTCGGGTCCTGGAGGAGAGAAGTACTTAAGAATTGAGGGGGGGAAATAGGGAACGATTTGGAAAATGAGGGTGGTAGAGGAATAACGTTTAAAGACTAATCTTTGGGAGGAGGATGAACAGTTTGGAAAGAGTATTCTGGGGGTTGGGAGGTGTGGAGGAAGGCAGTTTAAAGAGTAGTTTCCTTGGGAGGTAGGAGAAAGGGTTAAACAGCTTGGTGAGCGGTCCTAGAGATAGTCTGGGGGTAGTTTGTGGGGGGGGGAGAGGGGAAGTGGATGGAGAAGTCCCAGAAAGTGGGCGGGGCTAGAAATAGAAAGTGTTTGTAGCTGAAATTGAAGGGAGGGGAGGGGGTCGGGGAGACGGTGGAGAAGATGGGGGCTGGTGGGAGGGGAATCCAGTACAGAGGGAGACCTCAAGTAGAGCTATAAAGGAAGGGGCTTTGGGAAAGATAGGGTGCCACAGCAGTAGGAGGAGGAAGGGTAGAAGGGGCCGCAGAGTAGCAGAAGATGGAGAAAACTGGAGTAACTCAGATCACTGAAGCCATCTTTTCTGCCCATTGTCTACAAATACCAGTAATTGATTCCCTCCTCATGGGAATCTTAAAATGTGATGGGAAAGTAAAAAAAGTTTGGCCAAAAAGTTCGTTCGGTTTTTTCAGTAAGATGACTCTAGTAGGGCTTAGTTGTCTTTAACTTCATTCAAAACAATTTTGTTAGATTATACTGTGGCAGCATTTTAAAAAAACATCAAAATTGGTGAATTTTTGTGTAGCCATTTTAATATTGAAGATGGAAGAAAAAAGCAACATTTTCGGCATATTATGCTTTATTATTTCAAGAAAGGTAGAAACGCAACTGAAACACAAAAAAAGATTTGTGCAGTGTATGGGGAAGGTGCTGTGACTGATCGAACGGGTCAGAAGTGGTTTTTGAAGTTTCGTGCTGGAGATTTCTTGCTGGACCATGCTCCACAGTTGGGTAGACCAGTTGAATTTGATAGCGATCAAATCGAGACATTAATTGAGAACAATCAACATTATACCATGCGGGAGATAGCCGACATACTCAAAGTATCCAAATCAAGCATTGAAAATCATTTGCACCAGCTTGGTTACGTTAATCATTTTGGTGTTTGGGTTCCACGTAAGTTAAGCGAAGAAAACCTTCTTGACCGTATTTCCACATGGGATTCTCTACTTAAACGTAACAAAAATGTTCGGTTTTTAAAACTAATTGTGACGGGCAATGAAAAGTGGTTACTGTACGGTAATGTGGAATGGAAGAGATCGCCGGGCAAGCGAAATGATCCACCACCAACCACACCAAAGGCTGATCTTCATCCAAAAAAGGTGATGTTGTGTATATGGTGGGATTGGAAAGGAGTCCTCTATTATGAGCTCCTTCCAGAAAACCAAACGATTAATTCCAACAAGTACTGCTCCCAGTTAGACCAACTGAAAACAGCACTTGACGAAAAGCATCCGGAATTAGTCAACAGAGAACGCATAATCTTCCATCAGGATACTGCAAGACTGCATGTTTCTTTGATGACCAGGCAAAAACTGTTACAGCTTGGCTGGGAAGTTCTGATTCATCCGCCATATTCACCAGACATTGCACCTTCAGATTTCCATTTATTTCAGTCTTTACAAAATTCTCTTAATGGAAAAATTTTCAATTCCCTGGAAGACTGTAAAAGACACCTGGAACAGTTCTCTGCTCAAAAAGATAAAACGTTTTGGGAAGATGGAATTATGAAGTTGCCTGAAAAATGGCAGAAGGTAGTGGAACAAAATGGTGAATACGTTATTCAATAAAGTTCTTGGTGAAAATGAAAAATGTGTCTTTTATTTTTACTTAAAAACCAAAGGAACTTTTTGGCCAACCCAATATTATCCACTTTATAGATAGGTAAACTAAGCTCACAGGAGTGAAATAATTTGCCCAAGGTCATGTAGCTAATAATGGTGGAGTCAGTTCCATCTCACACTCAGAATAAAGCCCAAGTTCTTTTGACAAAGAGCTACAAGGACCTCTCTGATCTGAGCCCTGCCTGCCCCCCTAATCAACTCAAACACAAGTTTATCCCTACCTCAGGGCCTTTACACCTGCTGTTTTTTCTCCAAAACTGCTCTTCACTGGGCTGGCTCCTTACCCTTCAGGTCTTGATTCAAATACAAGGCCTCCCTGATAACACAATGACTTTTTGTCTCTTTAACCCATTTTAGTTTACATGTTGTATTTTTTGTTTGTTTACTGTCTAACATCTGTTCCCACTACTCCCACCCCTCATGAGGACAAGGGCTTTGCCTTCTTTGTTCACTGCTATATCCTTAATACTGGCACATAGTAGGTGCTCAATAAGTATTTGCTGAATGAATGAATGACCTTACAGGGAGGTAAAACAGTTAAAAACAATCTAACTCAGGTCTCTGGGCATCTTGAAATAACAATTCTTGCATGGTGAGCTTACGAAGATTAAAAGAAATAAAAGAAATCACAAGGCCCAGAGCCACAGGATATATTTTTAAAGAGAGTTTCGATTCTCCCACCACTCACAGGCTGGACCTGGGGGTGTTCACAGGGCTCTGTGCTCTGAGAGCCCTTTGTCTCCAGAGAAGGAGGAACCCTGGCAGGAGGGGTGAGCAATCCACCAGCACCACTATTTGGGTAATAACTAGGCCTTTTCTTCCCAGGCTTGTTCTGCTGCTCCCCACACCCCTTCCCGCAGGCAGAAGTCTTCTCTATTTCACCAGGAACTGGAGCTCTCTGAAGACCGTGCAGGTCAACCATGAATTGAATAAGGTGTGTCAGGCAGAGAGAGCAGTACTTGATGAGGGAGGCTGAGTTCTTGTGATCTTGGACAAGGAAACTTTTCTTACTCTCTCTCCCTTTTTTTTGGGGGGGGGGTTGGCTACCATGGGGGCTTGAGTAAAGAGAATTGAATTAATCATCTCAGTTCCCAGCCCACTCTCTTAGTTGGTTTGTACAAGACTTCTCTCTGGTTTTATTAGTTCACACATTCATTCATTTCTTTTTATCCCTATCCTCCACTCCCATTACCCTCCTCCCCCATTCCATTTAATAAAATACCTCTGAATTTGTGTGTAGCTTTGTGAAATGTATAGTGTTGTCTCATGTGAATGTGAATTTAATTTTTTAATTAAAAAGGATCTACTATAAATCACTTCTGTTTCTTCCTGTGGTAGCCAGTAAGAAACTCCTGGTATTCATATCTTTGAGCAGTCCCCTCTTGCATTGCATAGAGGTGACCCTACTCAACAAATAGGATATTGCAAGGATAACAGTGTGCAAATTCCAAGGCTAGGGGATGAAAGACATCACAGTATCCTCTTTCTGTCTCATTGATCACCCACTCTAGGGGAAGCCGGCTACCATGCTGTGAGGACACTCAAGCAGCCCTATGGAGTGGTCTAAGAGGAGCTGAGGCCTCCTGCCAACAGTTATTACCAACTTACCAGCCATGTACGTGAGCCATTTTGAATGATTCTCCCGCCCCAGTCAAACCTTCAGACGACTGCAGCCCCAGCAACATCTTAACTGCAACCTCATGAGAGATCCCAAGCCAGAGCCAGTTAGTCAAGCCATTCCCAAGTTCCTGACCCACAGGAGCCTTGTGAGATAATAATGTTTATCTAACTTTCATGTGTCACAACATATTCTTTTTTCCCCCACCATTTAAAAATGTAAAAATCATTCTCAGCTTGAGCCGAGCTGTACAAAAACAGGTGATGTGTCACATTTGGCTCACAGGCCTTTGTTGACTCACAGTCTGCTTCGCTGTTTTGAATTGTTGCATAATTGTTCCATAATGTGCCTTCACCATATTTTGCATATTTACTCCCAGTGAGGGGCATTCAGTTTATCTCCTACTCCCAGCTACCACAGACAACAGCTGCCGTGAACATCCTCGGCCTTGTGGGAAGGGCCCTGGGATATTTGTCCAGGAGTGGAATTGCTGGGTTTCAGGGTCTTACTTAGTCTACACTCAGCAGTGCCACGTGAGAGTCCCATTTCCCCACACCCTACCAACACTTGGTGTTATCCAACTTCCTAATGTTTACTAGTCCGTGACTTGGTTTCTCCTCTTTGTTTGGCTTGCATTTCCCTGATAACTAATGAGTTTGAACATCTCTTTGCTTAGTAGCACACATTAAGGTTTCCTCTCTAAGTTGCCTATTCATGTTTTCACCCATTTTTCTATTAGATGTTTCTGACGTTTTCTTATTGGGAAGACTTCCCCTTCCTGGGCCTCAGTTTTCCCATGTGCACCACAGTTACCTACAGGGCTCTCCTGAAGTGCCATCCTTGTTTCTGAAATCTCTACAGCCTATTTCAAATAATGAGAATGTGGCTTGGGGTTGAATTTTTACATATATTATCTCATTTAAGAAACCAAGGGTTTATTTGGGAATTATAACTGAGACTTCTGGGTTCAGAGAGGTTGATGACCAGTCCAGGCCCACCCAGAGGAGTCATGGGGTTGAGCAGATGCCTAAACTGAGTTCCATTAGGAAGAGTTGGGACTGCAAATCAAAATATGGCAGCAAACAACACTTCTCTTGGGTCAAGTTGGAAATGATGTTTCTAAATGATAAGAGGAGACAAGGCATTGGAGAGCATGGGGCCTTCTTTTCCAAGCTGGTGGAAGTGAAACTATTCATAACTTTTCTTAGGGGCAGTTTGATGATTATGTGCCAAAAGCCTGAAATGCCTGCACATCCTTTGACTCAACGAATTCCCTAGGAATTTGTCCTGAAGCAGTAATTGGTCAAAGATGAGGAACGTGTTTGGTGGTGGGGAAACAAAAATCACACCTAAGTATCCCACTTCAGGAGATGGAATACTACATATGCATATGCTATCTTAAGAAAGATGCTCTAGGGAATTCCCTGGCAGTCCAGTCTTTAGGCCTCTGTGCTTTCTCTGCCGAGGGCCCGGGTTTGATCCCTGGTGGGGAAACTAAGATCCCACAAGCCATGCACAGCGAGGCCAAAAAAAAAAAAAAAAAAAAGATGTTCTATAGAAGGATTTCTAATGCTAGGGAAAGATATTAATAATTCAGTTAAGGTGAGGGGAGGGGAGGAATCCATTATAAAATGATGGATACGGAATGATCTCATTTTTCTAGGGAAAAAATATGTATGAAGGAAATCACTGGGAAAATACAATGATGTATTGAGTGCTTGCTATGGGCCATACACTGTTTTTAGTGCTTTTTATAGCCTCGTTTAATTGTCACACAACTCTTTGAGTAGGTGCTGTTATTATTCCCATATTACAGGTGAAGAAACTGAGGTCAGAGAGGTGAAATGAGCTGCCAGAGGTCACGCAGATGGTGAGTGATGAAGCCAGGATTTGAAGCCAGGTGCTGGCTCCAGAGTCACCCAAAATAGTCCCCATGGTCACCTCCATGTTTACATCTGAGGAGTGAGACCAAGATGATCCTTATTCCCTTTATCTGTATTTCCTAATTTTTCTACAATTAATATTTTAATATTTTTTAAAGCCCTCTTGTAGTGGTTGGTGCCTTTGAAACTATGAAAAAGGAGAGAGTTTTGGGGCGGAGGTGTTGTGTAGAGAAAAATCAGGAACGGGATGGGGCTTGGCTCACCTCAAACCCTACCCAAGCCCCAAACCCTCTCTCTTTTCATTCTCAAAAATATCAAGGAAGTCAAAGGTCTGATATCTGCTGTGTGACCTTGGACTGGTTCCTCACCCTTTTGGAGCCCTTTTCCAAATACGTCACATGGATTGAATTTCTGGAGAAGCCTCCCTGTCCTCCTCCCCACCCCCAGCCCTCCCAGCACCCCGAGTGAGATGTAAGGAGGAACAGCCTTGCTCAGTGGTTCTGAGAAGGAAAGGAGAGAAAGGGACAGGGAAGAGCATGGGGCCGGAGGGGGGTGGGGCGGGTAGGGGGGTGCAGAGAGGAGGAAGCTGGCGCCAGAGGTGCAGCAGGGAGGGACAGGTCTAGGGAGGGGTCCCCTCCTGTCATCTCCTCTCCCCTGGGGCTTTGAGGAGTGACTTACCCAGTCTCTGAATGTAACTCTGGGAAAGTCTGTGCTGCAGTGAGCACTGGACAGGGAGTCCAAAGACCTGGGTTCTGCTCACACCTCCCCACTGGTTACCTGTGTCCTAGTCAGTCCCATTTCTGAGCCTTGGCTCTCTCAGCCATTGAAGAGGCAAATGCCTGGCTGGTTGTGACAACATGAGGAAAGGTGCTTTGTGAGAGGCTAAGCAACTGTGTGCTATGTCAGGGGTCAACAAACTACGGCATTACTTCTGTGGTTCCTTTTTAACAGCTTTATTGAGATATAATTCAAATACCACACAGTTCACGCATTGAAAATGTACACTTCAGCAGATTTTAGTATATTCACAGAGTTGTGCAAGCATCACCATGATCAATTTTTCGTCATGCCCCAAAGAACCCTTTAGTTATCACCCTCCCCCGCCCCAGTCCCCTCAGCCTCAGGCAACAACTCCTCTGCCTTCTGTTTCCAGAGACATTTCATATCCATGAAATCATACATATGCCATCTTTGTCTGGCTTCCTTCACTTAGCATGTTTTCAAGGCTCATACGTATTGTAGCATATATCAAACTTTGGTTCCTTTTTATGGCTGAACAATATTTCATTGTATGGTTATACCACATTTTGTTTATCCATTCATCAGTTGATGGACATTTGTGTATTTATTCTACTTTTTGGCTGTTATGAATAGCTATAAACTTTGATGTACACGTGTGTGGATTTATGTTTCCATTTATTTTGGGTATATACTTAGCAGAATTGCTAACTTAAATAGTAATTATGTTTAACATTTTGAGGCAACACCTGTTTTTTTTTTTTTGTTTTTTTATTTATTTATTTTTGGTTGCGTTCAGTCTTCGTTGCTGAACATGGGCTTTCTCTAGTTGCGTCGAGCGGGGGCTACTCTTTGTTGCGGTGCGCGGGCTTCTCATTGTGGTGGCTTCTCTTGTTGCGGGGCATGGGCTCTAGGCACATGGGCTTTAGTAGTTGTGGCGCACGGGCTCAGTAGTTGTGGCTCGTGGACTCTAGAGCGCAGGCTCAGTAGTTGTAGCTCGCGGGCTTAGTTGCTCCACGGCATGTGGGATTTTCCCACACCAGGGCTTGAATCTGTGTCCCCTACATTGGCAAGTGGATTCTTAACCACTGCGCCACCAGGGAAGTCCCAACACCTGTTTTTATATAGTCCAGGAGTTAAGAATGGTTTTTATGTTCTTAAATGGTAGGGAAAAAATCAAAAGAAGAATAATATTTTATAATGTGAAAATTACACAGAAGTCAAATTTCAGTGTCCACAAAGAAAGTTTCACTGGACAGCTGCTTTCATTCATTTATGTATTGTCTATGGTGCTTTTGCATTACAGTGGCAGAGATGAGGAGTATGACAGCCCATTTGGCCTTCAAGCCTAAAGTATTTACTATCTGGTCTTTTATAGAAAATGTTTGTCGACCCCTGAACTGTGTGTTGGTATTATTAATTATTGTTTGGTGGAGGCAGCTTGGGTATGCTGCCTTGATTGGAACAGGACTCAGGTTGCCAGGTCCTGGCCTGTGAGCATAAAGGGATGAGAGCTCCTATCTAGCCCCATTTTCTGGATTGAGAAACTGAGTCCTGCAGGAAGGCTCAGGCTCATGCAAGCTGATGGGGAAGTGAGGGCCTAGCTTTCTTTTACTCCTTGGCAGCCTCCTCACCTTCAGCTAAGAACACCCAGTTGTGAATAATTCATGGCTAATGTTTGCAGATCACTCCATCTTGTCAGAGCACTTTGATCATCATTAATTAGTCAGAACCTGGCTCTGGCTGTTGCCTAATAAAACAAAAACATAAGTGGCTTTGATGTCTCCATTCCTAAAACCGAAGGTTCCATCTCTGTAGCCAGGCTTTGTACCCGCAGATTCTTTCTCTCTGCCCATCACCTCATCACCTCTCAAAGACCTACTGTTTTGGCCTGAAAGTCAGGTTTCCTGAAGGAAGGAGGGCAGTTCCAGGGTTGGAGCCCAGTCCTCATAGCAGAGAAGTCACGTCCCCTCTCTGCCCCTCAGTGTCTTTGTCGGGAAGATACGAGTAATGATGCCTATCTCTGGGGTTGTTTGTATTTATAAAAGTGTTCTGAAAGGAACCCTCATACACTGCTGGTGGGAAGGTAAAATGGCACAGCCATTGAGGGACCCTCCCAGTTCCTCAAATGACTAAATGTAGAGTTACCATATGACCCAGCAATACCATTCCTATGTATATACCCCAGAGAAACGAAAACGTGTCCACAGAAAATCTTGTACACAAATGTTCATAGCAACATTATTAAAAATAGCCAAAGGGCAGAAACAACCCAAATGTCCATCAGCTGATGGATGGACAAATAAAATGTGGCACATCTTTACAATGGAATATTATTTGGCCATAAAAAGTAAAGAAGTATTGATACACGCTACAAAATGGATGAAAACGTTACATTAAGTGAGAGAAACCAGACACAAAAGGCCACATATTGTATGATTGCATTTATGCAAAATGTCCGGAATAGGCAAATCCATAGAGTCAGAAAGAGATGAGTGGTTGCCAGGGGCTGTGGAGGATATGGAGAGTGACTGTAAATGCACACAAGGTTTCTTTGTGGGGTGATGGAAATGTCCTAAAATTGAACATGGTGATGGTTACACAACTCTGTGAATATATTAAAAAACATTGAATTGCAGACTTAAAATGGATGAATTTTATGGTACGTAAATTATACCCCAATAACACTGTTTTTTAAAAGTGCTCTGAAAACTGTAAAGTGATGAGTATGGTGTTACTCACATGCATAATAGATGACCTGTCATAATGGATGGAGCTGAGTATTCTGACCTGTCAGTTTAGGGTAGTTCCTAAGACTTTTGAAATTGGAGACACCTGGATATCTTCCTGTACATTATCTCAGGCCAGTCATTTAACTCTGAGGCCATCTGTAGAATTGGGACAGTAATCTCTGTCTCTTAGGATTGTTGTGACAATTAAGTGAATACTGTAGGAACATGCTGAGCTTGGTACTTGACACCTAGTAGATGCCTAGTGAATGATGATGACTATTTCCACATTGAGTTACCTGACTCCTCCCAGCCATCCCAGGGAGCGAGTCCGTGCTCTTCCACTTTCCTCAGAATCTACTGTTTCCAAATCTTGCCTGATCATAAGAATTACCAGGAGCATCTTTTAAAAATACAGATTCCAAGGCCCCACTTCGGACCCATTGATAAGAATCTGTATTTTTAAAAACTCTCCAGATGAGTCCTATAATCAGGCAAATTTGGGAATAAGGCTGGTCCAACCTGGAAACATTTTGCTTCTTATTTATACCCTTCCACAAACCCTTATTTTCCGTTGTTTGCTGTTTCACCCTGACTCGCTTTTCTTTGCCAAAGATCCCTCTATTTAAGAGCTCATGCTCTTGACTTCAGTAATAACGCCAGCATGAGAGTTTATAATTTCCTCATACTTTAATTCAGGGCAAAGATTGATAACATTAACAATAACAGCAATAGTGAACCTACATGTGTTTGGCGCTCTGCAGGGGTTTCCCAGGCACCTTTATGTCCTCACAGCAGCCTCGTGAGTGGATTTAAATAAGTTAAATAACTTCTCTCTTTCAGGAGAGAAAGTGGCAGAGTCAAAATTGAATATATTTATATAAAACACAAAATTAGGCAAAACTAATCTCTGTTTTAAAAGTCAAGATAATGATTACCCTTGGGTGGGGGTTTAGGGACTGATAGAGGTCAAAAAGATTCCTCGGGGGCAGGTCATGTTTTGTCCCTTATTCTGGGTGTTGGTAGCACGTGTGTTCATTGTCACTTAGGATCTGCTCACTTTTCTGTATTTGTGTTATACTTCAATGAAAAGTTTAAAAACATAGCAGTACTATATGATCCTAATTTTAAAAATATGTATGTATACATTTGCACAGAAAAAAGAATAGAAAGAAACTAAATCGAGGGACATTTTATAAAATAATTGGCCTAGATCATAAAAAATGTCAAGATCAAGAAAGACAAAGAAAAAGCAAAAGGATATATACTGTGTAGCACAGGGAATTAAACCCATTATCTTGAAATAGCCTATAATGGAGTGTAATCTGCAAAAATATTGAATCACTGTGTTGTACACCTGAAACTAACACAATATTATAAATCAAATATACTTCATTTAAAAAAAGAAAGAACGACAAAGACTGAGACACTATTCCAGTTTAAAGGAGGCTAAAGTGATAGGACAGCTACATGCAGCGCAGGATCCTGGTTTAGATCCTGGACTGGGAAAAAAATTACGTACACACACACACACACACATGGCTGATTGATAAATGTAAATATAAACTACAAATAGTATTGTTACAATGTTAAATATCCTGAGTTTGCTCTTTGTACTGTGGTTATGGATGGGCATGCCTTTGTTTTTAGGAAATAAACACTGAAGCATTTAGGGGTTAAAGACCATAATGCCTCCAATTTAATGTCAGATTGTTCAGAAAAATGCATACACACATATAAATAATTATATGAAGAGAGAAAATGAGAAAGCAAATGGTAAACAGCTGGTTGATATAGGTAAGGAGTTTCTGAGAGCGTCTTGTGCTAGTCTTTCAACCTTTGTATAAGTTTAAAGTTACACTTGTCCCTTGGTATCCACAGTGGATTGGTTCCAGTACCCCCCGCAGATACCAAAATCCACAGATGCTCCAGTCCCTTGTATAAGATGGCTCACTATTTGCATATAATGTACTCACATCCTCCTATATACTTTAAGTCATTTCTAGATTACTTATAATGCCTAATACAATGTAAATGCCATGTAAATAGTTGCTGGGCACGTGGCAAATTCAAGTTTTGCTTTTGGAACTTTCTGGACTTTTTTTTTCAAATATTCTCAATCCGTGGTTGGTTGAATCCTTGGATGGGGAACCCATGGATATGGAGGGCTGACTATATACCAGAATTACAAATTACAAAAAAAGATGGGAAGGGGAAGACAGCCACATAAACTTTCACTCTTCTGGGATTAGTACTAAAAATAAAATAGTACTAATTTTTCAAATAGCCTTTAAAAAAGTAATAAAATAGTGGTACAGTTTCCAGGAAGTGAAAGAAAATGGAAGGAAATGCACCAAGTGTCAGCTGTGCCCAGGTGTTGCTGTGCCCTGCTGGTGACATGCAAGACTTAAGGCACTAGGTAGCTTGGATTTGAATCCAGACTCTGCTGTTTACCAGATGTGACAGCCTGGGTGATTTACTTAAATTCTCTGTGCTCCTGTTTCCACCCCTCCCCTATGCAGTGGGGCTAGCAGTTCCTGCTCATGGGGTTATCACATGAGTCATGGGAGTATGAAGCATTTGTGAGGGTGTGGGCAGACACTGAGGCTCATGTAAATATCAGCCATAATATCTGGTTGGTGGGATTATGAGTGGAAAAGTCTACGTATTTTCCTTTGGTTTTGTTTTGTTTTTATTGACATTAACATTATATTACTTTCAGGTATACAACATAATGATTTGCTATTTGTATATATTGTTAAATGGTCACCACAATAAGTGTAGTTCATATTCATCACCACACATAGTTACACATTTATTTCCTGTGATGAGAAGTTTTAAGATCTACTCTTAGCAATGTTCAAATATGCAGTACAGGATTATTAACTATAGTCACCATGCTGTATATTACATCCCATGACTTATTTATTTTATCACTGGAAGTTTGTTCCTTTTGACCCCCTTCACCCATTTTACCCACCCCCACCTCTGGCAATCATCAATCTGTTCTCTGTATCTATGAATTTGGGTTTTTTGTTTTGCTTTGTTTTTAGATTTCACATATAAGTGAGAACACATGTTATTTGTCTTTCTATGTCTGACTTATTTCACTTAGCATAATGCCCTCAATCTGTGTATTTTTTAAACTGTGTCAACACACAGTAATTTTGTAATCAGAGCAACAACAAAACATCAATCTGATGGCTCAGCTTTTCCCTCTTGGACCTCTATCTCTCCTCTCCCTCCACATCCTCCCCCTCAGCTCCCTCCCCTCTGCCCACCAGATTGCATTCCTCACTTCTTTTCCCAAAGAACTATAATTAAGGTTTTACTCTGTAATTGCCATTTCATGGTTCCCAATCTGAAATCATGCTCCCGCTTGGCCTGGTTTCCATCTCCTTCTCAGCCTTGGGAAGCAGAGGCAGGATTCAGCAGAGCCCAGGATGTGCCTTGTGCTCTAAGAATGCTTGAGCTCTAGTTGTTGAATATTCACTCTATGAGTGAATATTCAACAACTGCGTGTGCTCAGCCCCTTCCCTACATTACCTTGTTCGATCTTCCCAACAACCCTATGAGGAAACTGAAGCTTGGGGAGGTGGAATAAATCATCCAAAGGCCTCACAGATAGTTGGTGGAGCTGGCATTTGAATCCACTTTGACCTGGCCTCAAAACTGGCAGATGATACTCCTACTTCCTCAACTGACAAGTATATTCTGAACTCTCCACACCAGGCATCAATGCTCTAGTGGTAGTTTTATATCAGAACTGGCCATGCTCATCCCTGCCTGTATCCTTACCCTTTGTAATGTGACTTTGCAGCTCCTCCATCTAAAAGGTGGAGTCTGGGACTTCCCTGGTGGCAGAGTGGTTAAGAATCCGCCTGCCAGCGCGGGGGACACGGGTTCGAGCCCTGGTCAGGGAAGATCCCACGTGTCGCGGAGCGACTAAGCCCGTGCACCACAACTACTGACCCTGTGCTCTAGAGTCTGCGAGCCACAACTACTGAGCCCACGTGCCACAACTACTGAAGCCCGCGCACCTAGAGCCCGTGCTCCACAACAAGAGAAGCCACCGCAATGCAAAGCCCGCGCACCACAACGAAGAGTAGCCCCTGCTTGCTGCAACTAGAGAAAGCCCGCAACTAGAGAAAGCCCGCACACAGCAATGAAGACCCAACGCAGCCCCAAAAAGTAATAAAATAAATAAATTCAAAACAATAAAAAAATAAAACGTGGAGTCTATTTCCCCAGGCCTTGAATCTGGACCAGCCTTGCTTTGGCCAGTAGAATGCAGCAGAAGTGATGGTGGACCACACCTAGGCCCCGAGAAGCCTTGTATGCTTCTGTTCTTTCTCTTGGCACACTGCCTCGTCCATGAAAACAAGCCCAGGCTAGACTG
This sequence comes from Eubalaena glacialis, assembly GCF_028564815.1. Taxonomy (NCBI): domain Eukaryota; kingdom Metazoa; phylum Chordata; class Mammalia; order Artiodactyla; family Balaenidae; genus Eubalaena; species Eubalaena glacialis. Next base: position 18,406,810 of record NC_083733.1, on the reverse strand, counting down.
CTGGAACATCATGGCCCAGTCACCCCTGCTGCCCAGCCAAAAGCCAGCCAACTGCCAGACGTGAATGAGACCATCCTAGACCTGCCAGCCACCCGCTGACCTGCTTGCTAATTGACTATAGATACATCAATGAGCCCAGGTGAGATTAGCCAAGCCTGCTCACAGCAGCAGAACCACCCAGCTGGCCCACAGACTCATGAGCAATTGTTTCAAGCCACTGAGTTTCAGGATGGTTTATTACACAGTAATAGCTAACTAATACAGCCCTTTAAAGAGGAGACAAAAAAGTGGGAGGCTGTTGAGATGACTCCAGTGTTCTAGAGGAAAGAATTCTGACTTAGCAAACATCTATTTAATGTTTACTGTGTGCTAAGCATTTTAATTTAACCCACACAACAACTTTATCTCCTACAGATGAGGAGACTGAAGCAGAGTGGTAAATAATTTGCTCAGAATCTCATAAATAGTAAGTGGCAGGCATTCCACCAATTGGCAGGCATTCCACCAATTAGCAGGTCAAGATGTGGGAAGCAGGAAGTGGAGTCCAGAAAGCTACCTTGTGAACCCTCTGGGGGCAGAAGATGGGCATTCAGAAACCTGATGATGGAGGTACTTCCCCACTGAGCTCAGTCAGAGAGTGGTACTCTGGGGAAATGGGTTGCTTAAAGAGACAGAATAATAATAATAATTCAATTTATAAATATTGGTTCTTTTCTTAAACCTTATTTATATTTATTAAGTAAATAAGAATCAGGAGCAAACCAAAAGGTACAGAGTTAGATGCTGTGTTAGTCAGCATTCTCCAGAGAAACAGAACCAATAGGATGTGAATATATAGAGAAAGAGATTCATCTGAAGGAATTGGCTCACTCAATTGCAGAGGATTGGTGAATCCAAAAATCTGATGGGGGAGACCAGTTAGGTGAGGACTCAGGAAAGAGTTGTAGTTCGAATCCAAAGGCAGCCTGCTGACAAACCAGGAAGAACCAGTGTTGCAGATGAAGTCCAAAGGCAGTCTGCTGGCAGAATTCCCTCTTGCTCAGGGGAGGTCAACCATTTGTTCTCTTCAGGCCTTCAACTGATTGGATGAGGCCCACCCTCATTATGGAGGACAATCTGCTTTACGCAAAGTCCACCAATTTAAATGTAAATCTCATCCAAAAACACCGTCACAGAAACATCAAGAACAATGATTGGCCAGATGCCTAGGCACTGTGGCCCAGCCAAGATGACACATAGCATTAACCATCACAAACACCAAGAGAGGTGGTTAATGCCACTGAAGAGCAGAGTCAGAGCTGGCAGAGAATTGACCTCTGGACTAGCCACATGGAGGTTGTTGGTGACCAGAGTGGATTCACTGTAGTGGGTAAGTCAAGATTAGCTGGTGGGGGTTGAAGAAAGAAGGAGAGAGGAGGGACAGAAGTGTGGGCAGAAGCTCTCTTGTGGAGGGAAAGCATGGCATGAGGCAGTAGCTTGAGGAAAAAGTGAGGGTTGTAGGTGGGCTGCCTAGTTTGCTTTTTCTAATGGAGATGCTAGAGCAGTGTATTTTTCAGATTGTAGGTTTTGATCCTTCACTGGGTCAATTCAGTGAGTGAGAACCAGCACTTAAAAAAAAAAAGAAGAACAGAAAAGAAGTGCACTCCTTGTTAGCTGGCCTTGCCACTGAGTACCTGAAGCCCTGTAGCAAGTGGACATTTTAAAGAGAAAAAAATTTCAACCTCACACTTCTAGGCAAATGGTGTAGTCCTCTGAGTGCTTGGGTCCTTCTGCATTAGCAGCTTGTACTTTCTGTGGCTCTATGTGGCCTGACTGATTTACCAGGCTTAAAAGGCCTGCTGATGAATTTGAAATCTCAGGCTTCCAGCCTCTATAGGTCATCAGCAAAGACCAAAAGGCCTGGCATGAACGTGAGGTTATTATTCACCTAAGAAGTCGTTATAAACCACAAGAACGCAAGCCCAGCAGGAGGGAATGGCTGCCCAGCTCCCTAGGCACACCGTGTCCTCATGCGTCCATCCAGCATGATTCATAATTAAATCTGCAGCAGGCAGGAGGCAAAATAGAATTTCGTGTAAACCTGTGTGGGAGAAGCACTTTGAATACAATTTAATTTTAAAGTTCTAGAGCTCCAGAACTTGAAATGCTTGTGACATTTCAAGTTGAGGTTGTTTCTCCCTACCCTTCACTGGCACCATCTCCGGGGAGGGAGATGACACAAAGGGTAAAAAGTTGTTGGGTCGCTTCACTGCACTAACAGACATGGCGCCGCGTTTCCCGTGCTACGCGAGTCCCGCGCCCCCGCGCCCCCGGCCCCGCGGACGGTCTGGGTTCCGCGAAGCCCGGGCCGGCCGGCCTGCTCGTGCACCACGGCAGGCCTCGCCCTCCGCGTCCTGGTCTGAGGCCCCGGCGACCACGTGGATCCTGCTTGCCCTCCCTGTGGGCGGAGCGCACACTTAGGAGCGGGCCTTCCAGAGCGCCCTGCGCGTGTCGCACGGAGGTCTGCGGTCGGGCCGTTGGTGGCAAGTACCCCGCAGCGAGTGTGGAACTAAGAACCGCGTGGCGAATCGCGGCTGTCCCGCGCTCCGCTGTGCACACTGCCACCCACGCAGATGAGCGTCGTAAAAACACCAAGTAGCCGGGCCACCTGGGCTCTGGCGCCTCCTGTTCCCGGGACAGCCTGGGACGACGCCAACACATCCTGCCATCTGTAAGCCTTGACACCCAGCAACCCCTTTCCTTTCCCACCCTCACCCCAGTCACCAAGCTTCCTCCCCTGAAACCTAATCAATGTTTTATGAATTTCAGGACACAAAATAAGAAATTTGGAGGCCTGTGTTCTACACTGAGTAAACAGGTAGCTGATACTGATGCTGGTAGTTTTCTGCCCTATTGAGACACCCTCGGGTATTAGAAAAATCAGGTTGGGACTCATTGAGGAATTACAGGGTTATGGTTGGGGAGACCAGAACATGTGAAAGGGCAGAGGAGTTTTTTAACACATACGTGCCAAGACTGTGTGGAAGGTTGGAGCCCTGCCACCTAATAGGTACGTGCTCAGCTCTGAAGCAAGGGCGGTATCAGTCCTGTTTGGCCGACAGTTGTTAGCAAATGCAAGAAAGCACTTCTCGGTAAACTCGGAAGTGGTGTTTGTGAAGTTAGGGTCATAAACTTTTATTTTGGAATACTTTTAGATATACAGCAAAGTTACAAAAGTAGTACAGGCACTTCCCCGGTGGCGCAGTGGTTAAGAATCCGCCTGCCAATGCAGGGGACACGGGTTCGAGCCCTGGTCCGGGAAGATCCCACATGCCACGGAGCAACTAAGCCCGTGCACCGCAACTATTGAGCCTGCTCTCTAGAGCCCGCGAGCCACAACTACTGAGCCCGAGTGCCACAACTATTGAAGCCCTCGCGCTTAGAGCCCGTGCTCCGCAACAAGAGAAGCCACCGCGATGAGAAGCCTGCGCGCCGCAGCAAAGAGTAGCCCCCACTCGCCACAACTAGAGAAAGCCCACACGCAGCAACGAAGACCCAACGCAGCCAAAAAGAAAATTAAAAAAAATAAAAATAAAAAAAATAAAAATAAATTAAAAAAAAAAAAAAAAAAGTTGTTGGGTCACTAAGTGTATTAGTCAGGGTTCTCTAGAGAAACAGAACCAATAGGATAGGTATAGGTGTACAGAATGAGACTTACGATGAGAGATTGGCTCACATGATTATGGAGGCCAAGAAGTCCCACGATCTGCTGTCTGCAAGCTGGAGGCTCAGGAAAGCCAGAGATGTAGTTCCAGTCCAAACCCAAAGGCCTGAGAAGGGGAGGAGTGGGGAGGGGCAATGGTATAATTCTTAGTCCAAGTCCAAAGGCCAAGAACCAGGAATTCAGGTGTTCAGGGACAGCAGAAGATGGATGTCCCAGCTCAAGCAGAAAGCAAATTCACTCTTTCTCTGCTTTTTTGTTCTACTTAGGCCCTCAATGGATTTGATGACGTCCACCAGCATTGGTGAAGGCAATCTTTTTTACTCAGTCTACTGATTCAAATGCTAATCTCTTTCAGAAACACCTAGAAGTAATGTTTTACCAGCTATCTGGGCATCCCTTAGCCCAGTCATGTTGACGCAAAATTAACCATCACACTAGGTAAGGTGTAGTTTTGGAAAACTGGCACTGAAGATGCCATATGTTCAGGTCCCATGTATGTTTCCAGTTAAATATATCATAAAAAAAAAAAAAAAAGCCAGCATGTGGGCAAAGGATCTAAAGAATTCACAGAAGGAAATTCAAATTGTATGTAACTATGTTACAGGCTCACCATGTTGCACAACTGCAGGGGGCAGCACTCCCACTGAATTCTGTTCACAGAGATGCACATTGTAATGGTCTGTAAGAGAGGATGCTCATCAATTTCTCCAAAAATAAGAGAAATGCTAATTAAAACGATAAGGTAATGTTTTTCATTTATTGAATTGGCAAAGCTCAAAGAGTTGCTAAGATCCTATGTTGCTGGGAGTGTAATTTGGTACCACCTCTATGGAGGGTGTAGTGAATACTATGGATTGGCTCTCTCAACCTGGGTCATTTCACCCTCTTCTAGTTGGTGATGTAGGAAAGCTGACTCCTACAGTTCCCAGACTCCCCTGCCCTTAGGGTTCCACCTGCCATGAATGAGAATTCCTGTTGCTCCACATCCTGTCAGCATTCGGTGTTATCAGCATTCTGGATTTTGGCCATTCTAATAGGTGTGTAGTGGTATTTCATTGTTTTAACTTGCATTTCCCTCATGATGTGATGTGGAGCATCTTTTCATATGTTTATTTTCTGTCTGTATATCTTCTCACATCTTTTGCACATTTCTTAATTGGGTTATTTGTTCTCTTGTTGTTGAATTTTAAGAGTTCTTTGTATATTTTGGATAACAGTCCTTTGTCAGTTAAGTCTTTTGCAATACAGTCTGTGACTTGTCTTTTCATTTTCTTGAAGGCGTCTTTCACAGAGCAGAAGTTTTTAATTTTAATGAAGTCCAGCTAATCAGTTCTTTCTTTCATGGATCATGCTTTTGGTATTGTATCTAAAAAGTCATTGCCAAAACCAAGGTCATCTAGATTTTCTCATATGTTATCTTCTACTAGTTTATAGTTTTGCATTTTACCTTAAGGTCTGTGATCCATTTTGAGTTAAATTTTGTGCAGAGTGTAAGGTCTGTGTCTATATTCTTTTTTTTTTTTTATGTGGATGTTCAGTTGTTCTAGCATCATTTGTTGAAAAGACTGTTGCTTTCTCCATTGTATTGCTTTTGCTTTTTTGTCAAAGGTTGGTTGACTATATTTATGTGGGTGTATTTCTGGGTTGTCTATTCTATTCTGTTGATCTGTTTGTCTTTGCTTTTGCTAATACCACACTGTCTTGATTACTGTAGGTTAATGTTAAGTCTTCAAGCTGGGTAGTGTCAGTCCTCAAACTTTGTTCTTCTCCTTCAATATTGTGTTGGCCATTCTGGGTCTTTCGCGTCTACATATAAACTTTAGAGTCAGTTTGTTAGTATTCACAAAATAACTTGCTGGGACTTTGATTAGGGTTGCATTGAATCTATAGATCAAGTTGGGAAGAACTGACACCTTGACAATATTGAGTCTTCCTATCCATGAACATGGAATTTCTCTCCATTTATTTACTTCTTTGATTTCTTTCATCAGAATTTTGTAGCTTTCCTCTTTTAGACCTTGTACGTATTTTGGTAGATTCATACCTAAGTATTTCACTTTGGGGGGTGCTAATGTAAACGGTATTGTGTTTTTAATTTCAAATTCCACTTGTTCATTGCTGATATATAGGAAAGTGATTGACTTTAAAAAAAATAATAACCTTGTGCCCTGCAACCTTGCTATAATCACGTATTATTTCCAGAATTTTTTTTCCTTGATTCTTTCTGATTTTCTACATAGATGATAATGTCAGCTGTAAACAAAGACAGTTTTATTTCTTCCTTCCCAATCTGTATCCTTTTTATTTCCTTTTTTTGGTCTTATTGCATTATTTAGGACTTCCAGTATGATGTTGAAAAGCAGTGGTAAGAGGGGACATTTACCTTGTTCCTGATCTTAGTGGGAAAACCTCAAGTTTCTTACCATGAAGCATGATGTTAACTTCAGATGATTTGTAGATATTATTTATTCAGTTGAAAAAGTTCCCCACTATTCCTAGTTTACAGAGAATTTTTCTCATGAATGGGTGTTGAATTTTGTCAAATGCTTTTTCTGCATCTATTGATATTATCATATGATTTTTTTCTTTAACCTGTTGATGTGATAGATTACATTAATTACTTTTCGAATGTTGAACCAGCCTTGTATACCTGGGATAAATCCCAATTGGTCATGATGTATAATTTTTATACATTATTGGATTCAATTTGCTAATGTTTTGTTGAGGATTTTTGCGTCTGTGTTCATAAGAGATGTTGTTCTGTACTTTTCTTGTAATGTCTTTGGTTTTGGTATTAGATTAATGCTGGCCTCAAAGAATGAGTTAGGAAGTAGTCTCTCTGCTTCTATCTTCTGAAAGAGATTATAGTGAATTGGTATAATTTTTTCCTTAAATGTCTGGTAGAATTCACTGGTGAATACATCTGGGTCTGATGCTTTCTGTTTTGAAAGGTTATTAATCATATACTCAATTTCTTTAATTGATATAGTCCTATTCAGATTGCTCACTTCTTCTTGTGTGAGTTTTGACAGATTGTATCTTTCAGGGAATTGGTCCATTTCATCTAGGTTATCATATTTGTGGGCACAGAGTTGGTTCATAGTATTCCTTGATTATTTTTAATGTCCCAGGGATCTGTAGTGATGTCCCCTCTTTCATTTCTAATATTAGAAATTTGTATCCTCTCTTTTTTTTCTTAGTCTAGCTAAAAGTGTATTGATTTTACCGATCTTTTCAAAGAACCAGCTTTTAGTTTTGTTGATTTTCTCTATTGATTTCCAGTTTTCAATTTCATTGATTTCTGCCCTAATTTTTATTATTTCTTTTCCTCTCCTGATTTTGGATTTAACTTTCTCTTAGGGACTTCCCTGGCGGTCCAGTGGTTAAGACCCTGTGCTTCCACTGCAGGGGGCACGGGTTCGATCCCTGGTCGGGGAACTAAGAGCTCGCATGCCGCGTGGCGCAGCAAAAAAAAAACAAAACAAAACAGTAATTTTCTCTTATTTTTCTGGTTTCCTATGGTAAAAGCTTAGATGATTGAATTTAAATCTTTTTTTCTAACATATGATTCAGTGCTATAAGTTTCCCTTTAAGCCGAATTTTGCTGCATCCCACAAATTTTGATGAGTTGTGTTTTCATTTTCATTTAGTTCAAAATGTTTAAAAATTTATCTTGAATTTTGACCTGTGTGTTATTGAGTAGTGTGTTGTTTTATCTCCAGGTACTTGGGGATTTTCCAGCTGTCTCTCTATTATTGATTTCTTGTTAAATTCCATGGAGTCTGAAAGCAGACATTGTGTGATTTCTATCCTTTTAATTTTAGTAAGATGTGTTTTATGGCCCAGAATGTGGTTTGTCTTGGTGAATGTTTCATATGAGCTTGAGAAGAATATATATTCTGCTGTTGTTGGATGAAGTAGTCTATAGATATATATCATATTGATGGTGATTGTTGGTGTTGCTGAGTTTAACTATGTTCTTACTGATTTTCTGCCTGCTGGACCTATTTCTGATAGAGGAATGTTGAAGTCTCCAGCTATAATAGTAGATTCATCTATTTCTCTTTACATTTCTATCAGTTTTTGCCTCACATATTTTGATGCTCTGTTGTTAGGATCTATATGGTAAGGATTGTTACATCTTCTTGGAGAACTGATCCCTTTATCATTATGCAATGCCCCTCTTTATCTCTGATAACTTTCCTTGCTCTGAAGTCCAAAATCAATCAATATAGCTACCCCTGCTTTCTTTTGATTAGTGTTAGTATGGTATATCTTTCTCCATCCATTTACTTTTTTTAAAATTAATTAATTTTTATTTTTGGCTGCGTTGTGTCTTCACTGCTGCGCACAGGCTTTCTCTAGTTGCGGCGAGTGGGGGCTACTCTTCATTGCGGTGCTCGGGCTTCTCATTGCGGTGGCTTCTTGTTGCAGAGCACGGGCTCTAGGTGCACAGGCTTCAGTAGTTGTGGCATGCGGGCTCAGTAGTTGTGGCTCATGAGCTCTAGAGCGCAGGCTCAGTAGTTGTGGCGCACGGGCTTAGTTGCCCCGCGGCATGTGGGATCTTCCCAGACCAGGGCTCGAAACCGTGTCCCCTGCATTGGCAGACGGATTCCTAACCACTGTGCCACCAGGGAAGTCCCTCAAACTATGTTTTTGCCTTTTAGTTTGAGACTTTATATATATATATATATATATATATATATATATAATGTATATATATATGGACATGATGTATTGGGTAGAAGGAACTCCTGTAAATAGGCTATGAGGTGGTAGGGTGTGGGGTTTGGAGAAGCATTCTGTCCCTAGTCCCATGATTAGGTCTTAGTCTTTTCATGAGCCAGTACATCTGGACTGTGAACTTCAAGAGCTTCTCAGTTGTTCCCCCCTTAGTTGGGGACATGACAGCTGGGGTGGACTGGAGTTGGGCATTTCCCTTCTCCCACGTGGAAAGCTGGAACTGGCTGGAGTTGTATATTTATTTTTTAATCATAATACATTCTAAAAATAAAATAACTCTCAACACCCCTCCCCCCACCCCAAATTTGGAGAGTCCTTTCCTCTTTTCTTATTTTCCTCTCTCTCTCACTGTCTCCTCCATGAGAATCAGCTCAGGGGCTTTGGCAGGGTTGTGGTTGGACTGACCTCAATTTCTCTCTCCAGAAGTTTCTGTGAAATGAGAGGAAAAGGCCTCAGCAAATCCCCCAGCACTGGTTTGTGAGAGGAGAGCGTATTAGTCAGGCTTTCTCAGGCATCAAGGCAGAATCCTGCATGCCCAGATGACTGTGTGGGAGCAGTGAGGGTTTATTGCCAGGATGCATGGCGAGGTGTGGAAGAGCCAGAAACTGCTCCCCAGGCCAGGGTATCCCGCAGGCAGCATGGAGCACTGAGCTCCACTGCAGCATCACCGGGGACATCTGGGCGCAGCTGCCCTGCCTTCTTCTCTGGTGTTTGTGCTTCCTCAGGGAGCCAGTGAGGCTGCTCCTCTTCTCCTCAGTCACATCAGTTCTGAGAGGATCTCAACCCACTGCCTGAGCTGCCGTGTTGTCTCATGACCCCACCATGACCACTCAGGCCATGACTGACTGAACCGGGAATGGACAGCAGATCCAGGGGGACACCAGCTGGGTCAAGCCAATCACATTCCCTGTCCTGGAAATTTAGGACCTGGAGATAAAGTCATTTAGATGACAACGTAACATGCATGAAAGGAAAGGCTGTGGAGTGTCGGAGCTTCGGAGGCCATGGCGGGTGAGGTGAGGGAGAGGGAAGGGGTGGCCAGAGGAGAGGCAGACATGAGAGAGCCTGGTAGCCCTGGGGGCACAACTTTGATTCTTGACTTTCTGGTTCTGGTTCCTTATAGCCAGCCTTGTCATCTTCTCTCATTGGACTCCCCGGAGTAAACCTCTCTTTATTTGAGCTGACTTTGACTCTGATTTCATCAGACTGTACCATCTTCTTCCCCTCCTTATGGCAGACATCTACAGACACTGGGTCACTCCTCTTTCCGTGAAGGTTTTTAACTTCTGGATCACTGTCCTTCTGTCCAACACCAAGAATAATAATTTTTTAATCATTCCAGTATTAACAATGAAGATGACCCTTGAAAACATCATGCTAAGTGAAAAAAGCCAGTCAGAGGACCGCATATTATAAAATTCCAGTGATATAAAATGTCCAGAGACAAATCCATAGATACTGTAAGTAGAGTAGTGGCTGCCTAGGGCTGGGGAATGTGGGGAGATAGGAATTGATGGTAAAGTGGTATGGGTTTCTTTGGGGAGTAGTAAAAATGTTTGAAAATTGATTTAGTGATGGATTGGCCCAACTCTGTAAATATGCTAAAAACCATTGAATTGTACACTTTCAATGGATGAATTATATGATATGTGAAGTATATCTCAGTAAAGCTGTTTTTAAAAACTGCTCAGTTCCCTGATCTTTTTTCCCCCAATAAACTTTTCCTCTACCTCACCTCAGCCACTCACTCCCATGGCCATAGCCTTGACCTTATCATTCCAATAGTTTCAGCCCCTCCATAGTCTCAATTTCAAGCATCCTGCTTACTAATTGCCACCTCCAACTCCAGCCCGCTCTTCTACTATTCCAACTCCAGCAATTCTTTGACCCTTTTGGAACCTGCTATCCATTTATCCCACCACCTTTCCATTGTCTCTTACCCTTATCATTTCTCACTTCCCTCTTTGTGTGGCTTAAATTCCATGGTCCAGCATTACTGTCATTCTTTTATGTACATCCTCAACTTCTTTGCCCCTCTGCTGTATTCACTTGGAAAAAAAAATTGTTAAATCCAACTCTTCGACCCTGCACCTGCACCCACGCAGCTGAATAGGGCTGAGGAAAACTCAAAAACTTCTTATTTCAAATGCCTGACCATTAACTTCAGATGGACCCCCCACCCCGGGTTCGCTTGGCAATCTTCCTGTATTTCTTAGACCATTCACCGTCCCACTCTCCTAGGAGGTTATTTCACACCTTTTTCCTTTCTCGTCTTCTTTTTTTTTATATATAAATTTATTTATTTTATTTGTTTTGGCTGCATTGGGTCTTTGTTGCTACATGCGGGCTTTCTCTAGTTGCGGCGAGCGGGGGCTACTCTTCGTTGCGGTGCGCGGGCTTTTCATTGCGGTGGCTTCTCGTTGCGGAGCACGGGTTCTACGCGCATGGGCTTCAGTAGTTGTGGCACGCGGGCTCAGTAGTTGTGGCTCGTGGGCTCTAGAGCGCAGGCTCAGCAGTTGTGGCGCGTGGGCTTAGTTGCTCCGTGACATGTGGGATCTTACTGGACCAGGGCTCGAACCCGTGTCTCCTGCATTGGCAGGCGGATTCTTAACCACTGTGCCACCAGGGAAGCCCCTTTCCTTTCTCTTCTAATTTACAACACTTCCTCTGCCCCCTGTGTTCACTTTCAGCTGATGACTTCATTAGAAGAAAACTTCCACAAGCTCCCACACCCTCACGCACCTACTTTCCAGCATCTATGCCCCTGTGCCCTGCCTTCATTCCTGTAACAATGACTGTTCTGTCTGTGCTCCTTTTTGAAGGCCAACCCCTTACTTAACGCTAGATCCCAGCCCTTCTTTCCCTCTCAGGCCGTTGTGTTCATAATCCTTCCCCTAACTTGCTCCTGCATCATCAGTCTGCTCCACCCACTGAATTTTCCCAGAAACCTTCAGTCTTGCTGTAATGTGTCAGTGTTAAAAAAAATTAAAACCTATCTTGGGGATGGATAGATAGATAGATGGACATATATGTGATAAAGCAAGTATAGGAAAATGTTAGCAGAAGAATCCAGGTGGTGGGTCTATGTGTTCAATGTATAAAATTCTTTCAACTTTTTGGTGTGTTTGAAACTTTTCATTAATAAAATGTTGGGAAAAAATTCCTATCTTGACCCCACATCTCCCTCTTGCTTTTATCTCATTTCTCTGCTCCCTTTCCCAGCAGAACTCCTGAAAAGCTTGTCTGAACATGTGTCCCATCTTTTCTTTTACCAACTGCAATCAAGCTTTTGCCCCAGCAGTTCACCAGAATGTCTCTTATAAAGCTCACCAGTGATTTCCACTGTAGGAAATGGAGTGGTCGTTTATCAGTCCTAATCTTGCTCAGTCTATCAGCTGCAGAATTTGACTCCGTTAAGTTACTCCTTGCTCCTTACAAAACTTTCTTTCCTTAATTCCAGAATGGCACTCTCTCCTCCATTTTCTCTTATCTCCTTAGTTGACTTTGTTGGTCTCTCATCTGTCCAGCCTCTTAAGGTTGAAATGCATCAGGACTTAGTTCTTAAAACATTTTCTCTATCTACAATCCCTCTCTTGTTTATCTCCTGCAGTTTCATGGATCCAATTACTATAGGATTATTCCCAAATTTATACTATCCCTAGACTGAACCCATCTCCTCTATTCCAGACTCATTTATCCAACTGCCTACTCGACATCTCCACCCAGATGTCTAAGAGGTATCTCAGAGTTAATGTGCCCACAAACTAATTCCTCATTGTAGTAGTTGTTATAATAATAGTCCCAGTGAATCACACCCCCCTTGTGTCCGTGCCTGTTTGCAGTGTAAGCATTAATTTCTTCACACACACTCCCCACCCCTGAACCTGGGCTGGCCTTGTATCTTGGCTTTGATCAGTAGAAAGTGATGGAGTATGAATTCCAGAACCTAAGCCATAAGGGGCTTTGCAGCTTTTACTCTCCCATTCTGGAACACTGAGGCCACCATGGCAAAGAAGTCCAGGCTAGCCTCACTAAAAATGAGAGCCCATGTGGAGAGCCGAGTGAGGCACCCCAGCCAGCAGCTGGTCCTGGCTCCAGCCATGTAGAGGAGGCCGTCTTGGACCTTCCAGCCCCAAACGGGCTATCAGATAACTCAACCACTTGACTGATCCCAGGCAAGATCACCAGAAGAACTGCCAGATTGCCAACCCATGTAGTCAAGAGAAATCATAAATTGTTGTTAAACTACTAAGTTTGCGCTTTTTTTTTTTTCTGCAATAGATAACTGAAACACCACTCTTGCCACTATACCTTCTCCTTCACAGCCTTCATCTCTGTAAATGTCACCTCCATTCTTCCAATTGCTCACACCAAAAAACTTGGAGTTCCTTGATTCCTCCCTTTTTCTCATCTAATCCTTCAGCAAATTATATATCATTACCTTCAAAATGTATCCAGACGCCTATACTTACCACCTCCATTGCTACCATACTGCGCCAAACTGCATCATCTCTTGCCTGGATTACTGCAGGGGCCTCCACCTTGGTCTCTCTGCTTCCATCCTGGCTCCCCTCCACTGTGTTCTCCAGCCAGCAGTGAGCGATCCTTTTAGAGTTTAAGTCAAATCCCATCACTCCTCTGCTCAAAGGACTCCGGGGACTTCACATTTCACTCAGAGTAAAAGTTAAAATCTTTACTGTGGCCTCAAGACCCCACATGATTTGGCCCTCTTCTCTCTCCCCCTTGTTCACCCTGTTTCAGCCACTGTAGCCTCTTTTCTGTCCCTTAAATAAACTAATTGGCTTCCTATCTCAAGCCCTTTGCACTTACTCTCCCCTCTGTGTAAATGGTCTCCCCCAGAGACTCACATAACTCACTTCACGTGTCTGCTCAGATGTCACTTTATTGAAGAAGCCTTCCCTGGTCATATAGAGCCCACTACTCCATCCCCACCCAAACCCCAAGCTCCATCAATTTCTAGCTCTCTTACCCTGTTTTGGACTCCTCCACAGTCAACACCACCTGACATATTACATTTTTCTTTGTTTGTTTTTTATCTGTTTTCTCCCATTAGAATATAAACTCCGTGAGGACAGGGACTTCATCTGGTTATTCACTCCAGGATCTCCGGTGCCTATTACCTATCAAATAGAACGTATTCGATATAGTTTTGCTGAATGAATGAAAGCAGAAGTGTATTGTATTAGTTTTCTATTGCTGCTGTAACAAACTACTACAAACTTGGTGACTTAGAACAAATTTATTATCTTATAGTTCAGGAGATCAGAAGTCCAAAAAAAAACATGTCTCGCCTGGCTAAAAGCAAGGTGTTGGCAGGACTGCATTCTTGCCAGCGAAGCTGTCAGGGAGAACTCATCTCCTTACTTTGTCCAGCTTCTAGAGGCTGCCCACATTCTTTGCATGATGACTCCCTTCCATCCTCAAAGCCAGCAATGATTGATTGAGTCTTCCTCACAGGGCATCATGCTGATGGCTTCCATCATCACATCTCCTTCTCCATCTCAGGCCCTCCCTCTTTCATGAATAAAGACCCTTGTGATTACATTGGGCTGACCCAGATAATCTAGGATAATCTTACCTTCTTAATATCCTTAATTTAATCATATCTGCAAAGTCCCTTTTGCCTTGAAAAGTAACATAGTGACAGGTTCCAGGGATTAGGATGTAAACATCTTTGGAGGGGTGATTATCTTGCCTACCACAGGTATTTACCAAGAAACTAATGAAGCTTAAATTCAAGCCCACTAACACAAGCCCCTCCTAAGACCCAGGAAAGGGCCCTAGTGATCTGTTCACATGGTCATATGTTTTTTTGAAAATTTACAAAAGTAAGATATTTTAACTGTAATTGGTTAAGTTTTCTGTTTCTTTCCACTCTGACTTCCCCTCTGTTGTACTGTTGCTCCTGTTGGGTGGCATTAGCATAGACCTGGGCATCTGGGGGATATAGTCACTAAGAGGAAGTTGAGTTGGGTTTAGTGAGATATGTTTATGTGGTTTGTAGTAACTTCCATGTATAGTTAAGTTAGTGTTAGCCTTCCTGGTACAGTAGTGGTTTCCAGAAATACTACAGCTGCCCAATGTTGTAATGTAAGGTTGCAAGGCCAGAGGTCCTATTGCGATATGAGCAGATCCTATGGCATCTGGAAGTATGTGGTGGTAGAGAAAACAAGATTTCAAATGTAGAGAAGCAGAAGCTAGTCTGTGGGAAATTCTTCCATTCATCAGACGTATAAAATGGTAAGCAGACAATTTTAGTTCTCATCACTGTGTAGCCAAAGCAGAAGTGCTTTCCTGTCAAGAATATACTGAGTAACGCAATATGTAGTAGATCATTTGGAAAGATGTTCACAGTCATTCTTCCCGTCACTGCACAAATGCCTTTTGCAGTGTGACATTGTTGCTCTTTCCCTCAAGATGTGGAGTCTGTCCCCATCTCTTGGCTGGGGCTGGCCTTGTGACTTGCTCTGACTAATAGAATGTGGCAGAAATGATGTGGGAGTTTCAAGCCTAGACCTCAAGAGGCCTTGCAGCTTCTGCTCTCAGCCTTTACTGTATAAAGAAGCTCTCCCATTGCTGTATAAAGAAGCCCAAACCAGCTTTCCTGAGGATGAGAGGCCTCATGGAGAGAAGAACCCAACCAAGCGCCAACACCAACCACCAGACATATGAGTGAGGCCATCTCAGTCCATCCAGCCTCAGTCCAGCCACAAGATGACTATCGCTGCATGACTGATCCCTAGCAGAAGAACCATCCACCTGATCCTGGTCTATATTGCTGACCCACAGAAACATAAGTGAATAAAATATTTGTTGTTTTAAGAACTGGATTTTGGGGCAGTTTGTTACACAATAATAATTAACTGATGCACAGCATATACATACAAATACACCATACATTTCTCTTTTTTATGAGGATCTGGTGAAATAAAATTTATCAGAGTTTCTGTGTTTAAATCTCTTGCTGTTTGACATAATAGACAGACATTGATGAAAATAACCTAAAATTTATAACATGCATATGAGGACATCAGTGTTCAACTGGTTAATGAGTATCATCAATTCAAAGATTAGTCACTAAGCATGGGCTGCAGCAGGTCAGTGGCCAGGGCAGCCTCCATGGCTATCTACAGATTTT
Source organism: Eubalaena glacialis (assembly GCF_028564815.1). NCBI lineage: Eukaryota > Metazoa > Chordata > Mammalia > Artiodactyla > Balaenidae > Eubalaena > Eubalaena glacialis. The sequence continues at coordinate 18,391,205 of NC_083733.1, read as the reverse complement.
CTTCAGGACAAATGATGTGAGGGTTGGTACATTAGTGGGGGAAGACAGAAATGGAAATAAATACTATGAAGACAGCAAGAAGTTTTTTGGCTGTCACCAGTGGGTTATATATACTACTGAAATGAATGGCAAAAACACATTCTGGGATGTGGATGGAAGCATGGTGCCCCCTGAATGGTATCGTTGACTTCACTGTATGAGTGATGATCCTCCAACAACAAAACCACCTATTGCTTGTACATTCATTTGGACAAACCATAAATTCAACATGAGTGGCACTCCACAACAATATATACCTTATTCCACCACTAGAAAGAGGATCCAGGAGTGGGTCCCACCTTCAATACCTTACAAGTAAAGACAATGAAAAACAATTTAAACATGTAAAATATGGGGCTTTTTGTGTAATTGCACCGTTACTGCTTACTGTTAACTTGATTAAAATTGTTTGATTGAAAAAAAAAAAAAAAGATTAGTCACTGCACAAGAAAATGCAAAGTGCCCTGAAATTATTCAGCTTACGTATGAAAGAAATCTGATAGGCGTTTTCCCAAATTTGACAATCTAAAATTTTACTCATTTTTTAAAAATTATTTAATTAATTAATTAATTTTTGGCTGTGTTGGGTCTTCGTTGCTGTGCGTGAGTCTTCTCTAGTTGCGGTGAGCAGGGGCTACTCTTCGTTGCAGTGTGCAGGCATCTCATTGCGGTGGCTTGTCTTGTTGCAGAGCACAGGCTCTAGGCGCGTGGGCTTCAGTAGTTGTGGCACGCGAACTCAGTAGTTGTGGCTCGCGGGCTCTAGAGCACAGGCTCAGTAGCTGTGGCGCATGGGCTTAGTTGCTCCACGGCATGTGGGATCTTCCCGGACCAGGGCTTGAACACCTGTCCCCTGCATTGGCAGGCGGATTCTTAACCACTGCGCCACCAGGGAAGCTCTAAAATTTTACTCATTTTTTAATTATAAAAATACATTAAAAATTTTTAATATATGTAAAAGAATAAAACTTCACTCATCAAAAATGAGAAAGAAACTCAACAGGGAATATTATAAAATCATTGTCATATGAAGAGATGACTGAAGAGTTTGCAGCCAAAAAATGCATGAAAAAAGGTATCAGAGAAAGGTGTCGACACCATCAATTAATAAAAATAATATTTTCTGAATGTTTGTGATGTTTGTGGTATTTACCACTTTTTTAAAATTTGTGGTTTGTAGTGATTTATTTTCTTATTCTAAATAAATACTAATTTAGGTATCTAATTTTTTTACTTGAAGTTTTGTGAGGTTTTTTTTTTCCTTAAGGGGACCTCCCCAGTTGTACCTTGTTCAGCCCCCTGAAACGTGGATCTGCCTGTGAATGAATGAATGAGCCCAAGTTCTAGTCCACAGAAGTTTATGCAGAAAGAACCCCAGGGCCTCTTCCTCAGAAGGAGGCTCTGGATGTGATAGTCTTAGTCACTCTTGTGTACCTGGCATGTCCACAGGAGAGGCAGATGATAAACACAAATGTGAGGCTTTTCGAATGTCAATGTTAACCCAAAGTGCAGCTTGAAAGGAACTTTCAGACACTACCTCCATGTAAGAGATTAGTTGGCCTGAGATTTTGGGGCAGGGAGCAAAGAACCAGAGTGTCCCCAAGACCTATTTGCATCAGGAGAGAGAAGTGGAGGAAAGGGAGCAACTTGGGATGGGCTGAGCCAACCATGCAGCTTGGTTAAATATCTATTGAGCATCTGCTACATGCCAGGCACTGTTCCATACTCTGGAACAAAACACTCAAAAATCTCTGCCCTCCTTGTGCTGACATGGCAGGTGTGGGGATGGCAGTGTAGGAGGAAGGAAGAACAATAAACACTTTAAAAAATGTGTATAGGGGCCATCCCTGATGGCGCAGTGGTTAAGACCCCACGCTCCCAATGCAGGGGGCCCAGGTTTGGTCCCTGGCCAGGGAACTAGATCCCGCATGCTGCAACTAAGAGTTCGCATGCCACAACTAAGGAACCTATGTGCCGCAACTAAGGAGCCTGCCTGCCACAACTAAGACACACTGCAATGAAATAAATTTTAAAAATAAAAATAAATAAAAAGGTATATATATTACATTAGAAAGTGGGAAGTGCAAAGGTAAAAAATAAAGCAGGGTGAGGGAGTTGGAAAGTAGTGTGTGATGGGGGTGCAGCTTTCAATAGGGAATTAGGGAAGGCCTCAGTGGAAGTTGAGCTAAGATTTGAAGGACATGAGGGAGGGAGCCCTGTGGCTATCTGAGGGAGAAATGTGATCTGTGACAGGCAGAGGGAGCAGCATGGCCAAAGGTCCTGTGACAGGAGTATATTTGGCAAGCTTGAGGAACAGTTTCAAGGCCTGGCTGCTAAAAGGAATGAATGAGGTGGAAGTAGGAGAAGGAATCTGAGAGGTAATGGGGGTCAGAGCTCATGGAGCCTTGTAATCATTTGCAGGGACTGAGGAGGATGGACACCATAGGAGGGTTTTGAGCAGAGGAGCAGTGATGTCATCTGGCTGCCGTGGAGAGAACAGATGGGGGACAAAGGCAGAAGCAGGGAGCCAGTGGAGACCATTGCCATAATCCAGGGTGAAAGGGGGTCAGATTCTAGATATATTTTGAAGGTAGAACCAACAGGATTTGCTGGATTGATATGTGAGAGAAAGAAAAGAAGGGAGAAGGACCACCTCAAAGTTTATGGCCTGAGCACCTGCACTGAATTGCCGTTACTGAGATGGGGAGGATTGCAGCAGGAGCAGAACGAAGCCTAACTCTGGAATCGCTAGGATGAGCTACAAGGGCCAGAGGGGGTTCTACCTCAAAGGTAACTGGGCCTCTGGTGTGCCAGGGTCTGACTTAATCCACGGTGCAGTTAACAGCCCCAGAACGCAGAACAGGTGATCCCTGCTTGGGAAACCATTTCCACCTCTTTCACATACTTGTAGTTGGTAAGTGAACCCACTGCCAGCACATTTTTCAGCTGTTCATTAAAATGGGTTGTTCTTGAGCATTTTCAGTTGTAAAAGGTTGAATTGGACATGGACAAAGATTGCCTTAAAATAAGTAATGCCACATAAAAAATGAAGCATGAGAATTGAAAACATATGTCCACCTAAAAACGTCTCTCTATATATCCATAGCAGTATTAGTCACAATAGCCAAAAAGTATCCATCAACTGATGAATGGATAAACAAAATGTGATGTATCCATACAATGGAGTATTGAAAATAAAAAGAAATGAAGTACTGGCATATGCTATAACATGGATATACCTTGAAAACATTATTCAAAGTGAAAGAAACCAGTTACTAAAGACCACATATTATATAATTCCATTTATATGAAATATCCAGGATAGGCAAAAATGTAGAGACAGAGGCAGATTGGTGGTTGCCTGGTAGTGGGGAGTTTGGGAGAAAATGAGGAAAAACTACTGATGTGTTCAGAGCTTCTTTTTGGGGGTGATGAAAATGTTCTAAAATTGATTATGGTGATTATTCAAGTCTGAGACTATACAAAAAATATTGAATTGTGCACTTCATTAATTTATTTTTAAACCTTTTATTTTATTTTATTGGCTGTGCCTCATGGCTTGCGGGATCCTAGTTCCTGGACCAGGGATCGAACCCGGGCCCTGGCAGTGAAAGTGCAGAGTCCCAACCACTGGACCACCAGCGAATTTCCTGAATTGTGCACTTAAAATTGGAGAATTGTATGGTAGATGAATTACATCTGAAAGCTGTTATTTTTTTAAAAGCTTTTTTGAAAATGCCCACACTAATTTCCCTAAGGGAGCTGTTACTGCAGAACACTTCATGTGAGCCAGTGTCACGGCCTGACATTGAGACCAATCAGACCACAAATGACTCCAGCCAATCACACTTGGCAATGCTCGGTCACGCACTGGTCACAGGGAACTGTCAGTACTTAATACTGATCATGGGAATTTGGGCTGACAAAGCTAATTAATTACCCATAGCATGTACAGCGGTGGTTAAGGGCACAGGCTTTGCAATGGGACAAACTGATTTTGAACCTCCGCTCTGTCTTATGACCATTGGCAAGTTAGCCTCTCTCAGCCTCAGGGTCCTCATCTGTAAATAAGAGATGATAATATCTACCCCATAGGGAGGTTAAGGGGATTAAATGCAATACTTTTGTAGAACAATTAGTACGGTGCCTAGGACTAAGTAAAGGATCAGTAAATGGTAGCTGGAATTATTGTTAATAATGTGTAAAGAGCACTGAGCACAGGGCCTGCATATAAAAAGCGCTCAAAACACAGAATGATTTTTTTTTTAATTACCTTTTTTATTTTATTTATTTATTTTGGCTGTGTTGGGTCTTTGTTGCTGTGCGCGGGCTTTCTTTAGTTGTGGCGAGCGGGGGCTACTCTTCGTTGTGGTTCATGGGCTTCTCAGTGCGGTGGCTTCTCCTGTTGTGGAGCATGGGCTCTAGGCGTGCGGGCTTCAGTAGTTGCAGCACGCGGGCTCAGTAGTTGCAGCATGTGGGCCCTAGGGTGCACGGGCTTCAGTAGTTGTGGTGCACGGGCTCAGTAGTTGTGGCTCGCAGGCTCTAGAGCACAGGCTCAGTAGTTGTGGCGCACGGGCTTAGTTGCTCCGTGGCATGTGGGATCTTCCCGGGCCAGGGCTCAAACCCGTGTCCCCTGCATTGGCAGGTGGGTTCTTAACCACTGCGCCACCAGGGAAGTCCCAGAATGATTAAAGTCATACTTTTCACAGGAAAAAATGTTTATGAGACAGAATAAACTTTACAGATAAGGACAGAAAATTTGAATTCTATTGCTTAAGGACAAGAGTAGGTGACTTTGGGAGACTGCTACTTGCCCCGACCTGGCTCCTCTGTAGCAAATACTCACAGCCTAAAGCACTGACTTTGCCCTTGAGCCTCTTTGCCAGCCCCCCCGCCCCCCGAGTCACTAATGAGCAAATCCAAGCTTCCGGAAGCTCCTAGGAGAACATTCAGCTAAGAAACTGGAGTTTTTGTTGAGGACCCCAGACAGGAAATGCCATTGCCCCTCCAAAGCATATTCTAAGACAGGGAACTAGAAAAGGAACTCAAAGCAGAAAATAACTGCAGTTGATTATCCCAGGAATGCAGGGGGCATTTCAACAGCAAAAAATCTATTTATGTAATATACCACACTGTGTGGTTAAAGGAGAAAAACGTGATCATCTCAATACCAGCATGAAAAAGTAGGTGATAAAACTCATACTTATTTATGATTAAACATTAGTAAACCAGAACTAAAGGGAAATTCCTGTTCTTGATATATCTCCCCATATGAAACAAAACTTTTTTTTTTTTAATTTATTTATTATTTACTTTTGGCTGTGTTGGGTCTTTGTTGCTGCGCACGGGCTTTCTTTAGTTGCGGCGAGTGGGGGCCACTCTTCGTTGCGGTGCGCAGGCTTCTCATTGTGGTGGCTTCTCTTATTGCAGAGCATGGGCTCTAGGTGAGCAGGCTCAGTAGTTGTGGCGCACAGGCTTAGTTGCTCTGCGGCATGTGGGATCTTCCCGGACCAGGGCTCAAACCCGTGTCCCCTGCATTGGCAGGCAGATTCTTAACCTCTGTGCCACCAGGGAAGTCCCGAGACAAAACTTAATAGTGAAATAATAGAACTATTCCCAAACCAGGAACAAGGCAAGGATGCTATCATTCTTACTGTTTGATATTATAACGGTAGCAACTTTCAACAAAGGTCCCAAGACCACTCAATGGGGAAAGAATAGTCTTTTCCACAAATGGTACTGGGACAACAGAGTATCTAAAAGAATGAAGCTGAACTCTTAGCTCACACCATCTACAGAAACGAAATCAAAATGGATTGAAAACCTAAATGTAAGAGCTAAAACTGTAAAACTCTTAGAAGAAAACATAGGTGTAAATCTTCATGACCTTGGATTAGGCAACAATTTCTTAGATATGACACCAAAGGCATGGGCAACCAAAGAAAAAAATAGATAAATTGGACTTCATCAAAATAAAAACTTCTGTGCTTTAAAGGACACTATTGTAAAAACGAAAAAGACATCCCACGGAATGGGAGAAAATATTTGAACATCATATATCTGATTAGGGTCTAGAATATATAAAGAATTCTTACAACTCAACAATAAAAAGACAAATACCTATTTTAAAAATTGACAAAGGATTCAAACAGACTTTTCTCCAAAGAAGACATGCAAGTGGACAACAAGCCCATGAAAAGGTGCTCAGCATCACTAGACATTAGGGAAATGCAGATCAAAATCACGAAATACTACTTCACGCCCACTAGGATGGCTATTTTTTAAAAATGGCTACTTTTTTTTTTTTTTAATATATTTATTTATTTATTTATTTATGGCTGCGTTGGGTCTTCGTTGCTGTGCGCGGGCTTCTCATTGTGGCAGCTTCTGTTTTTGCAGAGCACGGGCTCTAGGCGCGCGGGCTTCAGTAGCTGTGGCTCAAAGGCTCTAGAGCGCAGGCTCAGTAGTTGTGGCGCACGGGCTTAGTTGCTCCGCAGCATGTGGGATCTTCCCGGACCAGGGCTCAAACCCGTGTCCCCTACATTGGCAGGCGGATTCCAAACCACTGCACCACCAGGGAAGCCCCCAAAATGGCTAATTTTTTAAAAATGGAAAATAACAAGTGTTGGCAAAGATATGGAGAAATTGGAAATTTCATTCATTGCTGGCGGAAATGTAAAATAGTCCAGCCATTGTGGAAAACGTTTTGGCAGTTCATCAAAAAATTAAACATAGAATTACCATATGACCCAGCAGTTCCATTCTGAGGTATATATCTAAGAGAACTGAAAATGTGTTTGTACAAAAACTTGTGCATGAATGTTCAAAGCAGCATTATTCATAGTAGCCCAAAAGCAGAAACAACACAGATGTCCATCAACTGATGAATGGCTAAACAAAATGGTATATTATTCAGCCAAAAAAAGGAATGACGTCCTGATACATGCTACAATGTGAATGATCTTTGAAAACATTATGCTAAGTTTAAGACGCCAGACACTACTACTGAAGCCCGCACACCTAGAGCCCGTGCTCCGCAACAAGGGAAGCCACCGCAATGAGAAGCCCATGCACTGCAACGAAGAGTAGCCCCCGCTCACCGCAACTAGAGAAAGCCTGCGCACAGCAACAAAGACCCAACTCAGCCAAAAATATAAATAAATAAAATTTTTTTAAATGGTGAATTTTATGGTATGTGAATTATATATCAACTTTAAAAACTCTGCGAGTAGTTAAAAAACTGAAATTGAAAAATCCAGTTCCAGCAATTCCACTTCTTGGTACACAACCTAGAGACACACACACTCCCTATGCACCAGGAATGCATATAAGCACGGTTACTTCAGTGATTAAAAATGGCCACAAATTCTCTTCAGTCCCTCCTTTCAAAATGTGGGGTCTCTTTTCCCACCCTTTGAATTTAAACTGGTCTCTTGACTCACTTTAACCAATAGAATGCAACACAAGTGACTATTGCCAAGTTTTGAGCGAGGCCTCAGGAGACCTTCTGCACTTATTTTCTTGGAACATTTCCACCATCATATGACAAAGTCCAGCTGGAAAAAGAGGGCCAGACATCACAACTGAGGTTCCATGTGAGTGAGGCCATAGTGGGCCATCCCGCCAAGCTGCCAGCTGACTACAGCCACTAAGTGAGTCCAGGTAAGATCAGAAGAACCATCTTGTCAACCCATGGAATCACGAGAAATAACAAACTGTTATTGCTTTAAGCCACAACGTTTTAGGAATGCTTGGCTACCCAGTAATGGCTAACTGATACAATACTGAGGCCTTGTTTGCACGATCAAAAAACTAGGAAGCAACCCAAGTGCAGGCTGGATGGTGTAGTGGATAAGAGCCTGAAGTTTGGCCTCTAACTTGGGCCCCAAATCCCACCCTGCCACTTACCAGCTGTGTGATGATGAGAAATTTATTTGATTTATCCCTATGTCCTCCTAGGTCCTTGTAAGAATTCAAGGGGTTAATACACCTAGAGGACTTGGAATAGTTTCTGGTAGAGAGGAATACTATTAAGTGTTGACTGTTGATATTGGCTATTGATATGGTCACCAACAAAGTGTGGTTTATGTATGTGTTGGAGGGACTTCCCTGGTGGTGCAGAGGTTAAGAATCCGCCTGCCAATGCAGGGAACACAGGTTCGAGCCCTGGTCCGGGAATATCCCACATGCCGCGGAGCAACTAAGCCTGTGCGCCACAACTACTGAGCCTGCGCTCTAGAGCCCGCTCGCCTAGAGCCTGTGCTCTGCAACAGGAGAAGCCACCGCAATGAGAAGCCCAGGCGCAGCAACGACGAGTAGCCCCAGCTCGCAGCAACTAAAGAAAGCCCACACGCAGCCAAAAAATAATTAATTAATTAATTAATTAATTTAAAAAAATATATATATGTGGGAGGCGATAAAGGAGTAGATTTTCTGTATACCAACTTGGACAATTCTCAAAAATATATGATTGTATTGGAAAAAGCAAGTCATAGGACTATAACATTTACGTAAAGGTATTTTTAAAATACAGGGAGGAGGACATAAATACACCTCAGAGCATTTGCCTCTTTGAAGGCAAAGATGGGAATGGCTATCTAAGTAGAAATCAAGAAGGAGTTTTGCTTTTTTTTATAAATTTATTTATTTATTTTTGGCTGCGTTGGGTCTTCATTGCTGTGCGTGCAGGCTTTCTGTAGTTGCGGCGAGCGGGGGCTGCTCTTCGTTGCGGTGTGCGGGCTTCTCATTGCAGTGGCTTCTCTTGTTGAGGAGCATGGGCTCTAGGCACGCGGGCTTCAGTAGTTGTGGAACGTGGGCTCAGTAGTTGTGGCTTGCGGGCTGTAGAGCGCAGCCTCAGTAGTTGTGGCTCACGGGCTTAGTTGCTCCGTGGCATGTGGGATCTTCCTGGTCCAGGGCTTGAACCCGTGTCCCCTGCATTGGCAGGTGGATTCTTAACCGCTGTGCCACCAGGGAAGTCCAAGAAGGATTTTTGCTTTAATCACAATGTTCTTTTTTCTTATTATACAAAAAGACGCTAGTTGTATAATTTTTAAAAAGTTATGCATAGGAAAAAGACTAGAAGCAAAGAAGTTAAAATGCCAACATTGGTTAATTTGGTTTGGTGAGAATATGAGTGTTTTTTTTTTCCTTATTCTTTACTGCCTCCCCAGCCCCCACCCGAATTCCTGTATTAATTACAATGGTTCCGAATCCTTCCTTTTCTGCAGCATCCGCTTGGGGACCTGATCTTCCCGAGCCAGTCCTGACATCTGCCTTGTCACAGGCAGGCTCAGTCCAGTGTGCATAGCACCTGGCGCTGCTATCCAGGGCCTCCCTGCTCGGGCCCACCCAGGCCCACAGGTGGCTGTATTCTTGCCAAGGCTTCAGATCTCAGGCTTTGATCCTTAACGTGCTCGAAGAACAGCTCCTTAGTTTCGCTCATCGGAATTTAAGGGGTTCCCCTTCCTCCAGCTCCCCCAGCAAGGGGCCCTAGCACCCTCCTGCAAGCAGCTGAGGGGAAACTATGGGGAGGGGTGTTTGTACAGGAGGTGTCTGGGAAAGGGGGGAGCACAACAGAGGCACACGCCAGAGGCGATTTCCTTCATGGCAGATGCCGAATGGAGGACTTTATCAGGCTCTTTAAATTTTTCAAGACTTGTTGGTGATGTTTTGTCTTGCTGTCACTATGTTATTGAGGAGGGCAGACAAATCGGCTTTGGTGTTCTCAACTATTGTGTATAAGGGTGTGAAAGTAAAGGCTGTTGCAGGGCCTACAGAATACAGGTTAGTGGGATCCAGGTGGAAATTGGGAATCAGGAGAATTGTTTGCCTCTCTAACAGAATGGTTCCTGGATTCTTCTGTTTGGACACTTTTGTCTTCTCAGGCCTGGGTTTTATATCCAAAGGGAGATCCTGAAGTTGTTCTTTCTGATTTTGATTGATAGGTTCTGGATTAGGCACTCTGGAAAATAGTAAGTTCAGATAAGACTGTTTTTTTCCTTTTTTAATAGATCTTTATTGGAGTATAATTGCTTCACAATACCGTGTTAGTTTCTGTTGCACAACAAAGCAAATCAGCCATATGCATACATATGTCCCCATATCCCCTCCCTCTTGAGCCTACCCCCCATCCTCCCTATCCCACCCCTCTAGGTAATCGCAAAGCACCGAGCCAACCTCCCTGTGCTATGCTGCTGCTTCCCACCAGCCAACTATTTTACATTCGGTAGTGTATATATGTCGCTGCTACTCTCACTTCGCCCCAGCTTCGTCCTTCCATCCCATGCCATCAAGTCCATTCTCTATGTCTACCTCTTTATTCCTGTCCTGCATCCTGCAACTAGGTTCATCAGTACCATTTTTTTTTTTTTTAGATTCCATATATATGCGTTAACATACGGTATTTGTTTTTCTCGTTTTGACTTACTTCACTCTGTATGACAGACTCTAGGTCCATCCACCTCACTACAAATAACTAAATTTCATTTCTTTTTATGGCTGAGTAATATCCAGTGTGTATATATATATATATATACCACATCTTCTTTAGCTGTTCATCTGTCAGTGGACATTTAGGTTGGTTCCATGTCCTGGCTAGTGTAAATAGAGCTGCAATGAACATTGTGGTGCATGTCTCTTTTTGAATTATGGTTTTCTCAGGGTATATGCCCAGTAGTGGGATTGCTGGGTCATATGGTAGTTCTATTTTTACTTTTTTAAGGAACCTCCATACTGTTTTCCATAGTGGTTGTATCAATTTATATTCCCACCAACAGTGTAGGAAGGTTCCCTTTTCATCACACCCCTTCCAGCATTATTGTTTCTAGCTTTTTTGATAATGGCCATTCTGACCAGCATGAAGTGATACCTCATTGTAGTTTTGATTTGCATTTCTCTAATAATTAGTGATGTTGAGCATCTTTTCATGTGTCTCTTGGCCATCTGTATGTCCTCCTTGGTGAAATCTCTATTTAGGTCTTCCGCCCATTTTTTAACTGGATTGTTTGTTTTTTGGATATTGAGCTCCATGAGCTGTTTGTATATTTTGGCAATTAATCCTTTGTTGTTTCATTTGCAAATATTTTCTCCCATTCTGAGGGTTGTCTTTTTGTCTTGTTTATGGTTTTCTTTGCTGTGCAAAAGCTTTTAAGTTTAATTAAGTCCCATTTGTTTATTTTTGTCTTTATTTCTGTTACTCTAGGAGGTGGGTCAAAAAAGATCTTGCTGTAGCTTATGTCAAAGAGTGTTTTTCCTATGTTTTCCTCTGAAAGTTTTATAGTGTCTGGTCTTACATTTAAGTCTTTAATCCATTTGGAGTTTATTTTTGTGTATGGTGTTAGGGAGTGTTCTAATTTCATTCTTTTACGTGTAGCTCTCCAGTTTTCCCAGCACCACTTATTGAAGAGGCTGTCTTTTCTCCATTGTATGTTCTTGCCTCCTTTGTCATGAATTAGGTGCCCATATGTGCGTGGCTTTATCTCTGGGCTTTCTATCCTGTACCATTGATCTATAATTTTGTTTTTGTGCCAGTACCATACTGTCTTGATTACTGTAGCTTTGTAGTATAGTTTGAAGTCCGGGAACCTGATTCCTCCAACTCCGTTTTTCTTTCTCAAGATTGCTTTTGCTATTTGGGGTCTTTTGTGTTTCCATACGAATTGTAAGATTTTTTGTTCTAATTCTGTGAAGAATGCCATTGCTAGTTTGATGGGGTTTGCATTGAATCTGTAGATTGCTTTGGGTAGTATAGTCATTTTCACAATATTGATTCTTCCAATCCAAGAACATAGTATATTTCTCCATCTGTTTATGTCATCTTTGATTTCTTTCATCAGTGTTTTATAGTTTTCAGAGTACAGGTCTTTAGCCTCCTTAGGCAGGTTTATTCCTAGGTATTTTATTCTTTTTGTCACAGTGGTAAATGGGAGTGTTTCCTTAATTTCTCTTTCTGATTTTTCATTGTTGGTGTATAGGAATGCCAGAGATTTCTGTGCATTAATTTTGTATCCTGCAACCTTACCAAATTCATTGATTAGTTCTAGTACTTTTCTGGTGGCATCTTTAGGATTTTCTATGTATAGAATCATGTCATCTGCAAATAGTGACAGTTTTACTTCTACTTTTCCAATTTGTATTCCTTTTATTTTTCTTCCCTGATTGTTGTGACTAGGACTTCCAAAACTATGTTGAATAAGAGTGGCAAGAGTGGACATCCTTGTCTTGTTCCTGATCCTAGTGGAAATGCTTTCAGTTTTTCACCATTGAGTATGATGCTTGCTGTGGGTTTGTCATATATGGCCTTTATTATGTTGAGGTAGGTTCCCTCTATGCCCATTTTCTGCAGAGTTTTTATCATAAATGGGTGTTGAATTTTGTCAAAAGCTTTTTCTGCATCTATTGAGATGATCATATGGTTTTTATTCCTTAATTTGTTAATGTGGTGTAGCACATTGATTGATTTGCATATATTGAAGAATCCTTGCATCCATGGGATAAATCCCACTTGATCATGGTGTATGATCCTTTTAATGTGCTGTTGGATTCTGTTTGCTTGTATTTTGTTCAGGATTTTTGCACGTATGTTCATCAGTGATATTGGTCTATAATTTTCTTTTTTTGTGATATCTTTTTCTGGTTTTGGTATCAGGGTGATGGTGGCTTTGTAGAATGAATTTGGGAGTGTTTCTCCCTCTGCAATTTGTTGGAAGAGTTTGAGAAGGATCGGTGTTAGCTCTTCTCTAAATGTTTGGTAGAATTCGCCTGCGAAGCCATCTGGTCCTGTTCTTTTGTTTGTTGGAAGATTTTTAATTACGGTTTCAATTTCATTACTTGTGATAGGTCTGTTTATATTTTCTAATTCTTCCTGGTTCAGTCTTGGAAAATTGTACCTTTACAAGAATTTGTCCATTTCTTCGTGGTTGTCCATTTTATTGGCATATAGTTGTTTGTAGTAGTCTCTTATAATCCTTTGTATTTCTGCAGTGTCAGTTGTGATTTCTCCTTTTTCATTTCTAATTTTATTGATTTGTGTCCTCTCCCTTTTTTTCTTGATGAGTCTGGCTAAGGGTTTATCAATTTTGTTTATCTTCTCAAAGAACCAGCTTTTAGTTTTATTGATCTTTGCTATAGTTTTCTTCATTTCTATTTCATTTATTTCTGCTCTGATCTTTATGATCTCTTTCCTTTTACTGACTTTGGGTTTTCTTTGTTCTTCTTTGTCTAGTTGTTTTAAGTGTAGGGTTAGATTGTTTATTTGAGATTTTTCTTGTTTCCTTTTTTTTTTAACTTATTATTTTTTTGGCTGTGTTGGGTCTTCACTGCTGAGTGCGGGCTTTCTCTAGTTGCAGCAAGCAGGGGCTACTCTTCGTTGCGGTGCGCAGGCTTCTCATTGCGGTGACTTCTCTTGTTGCGGAGCATGGGCTCTAGGTGCACGGACTTCAGTAGTTGTGGCTCGCGGGCTCTAGAGTGCAGGTTCAGTAGTTGTGGCACATGGGCTTAGTGGCTCTGCGGCATGTGGGTTCTTCCCGGACCAGGGATCGTACCTGTGTCCCCTGCTTTGGCAGGAGGATTCTTAACCACTGCACCACCAGGGAAGCCCCTTTCTTGTTTCTTGAGGTGAGACTGTATTGCTATAAACGTCCCTATTAGAACTGCTTTTGCCGCATCCCATAGGTTTTGGGTTGTCATGTTTTCGTTGTCATTTGTTTCTATGTATTTTTTAAATTTCTTCTTTGACTTCTTCAGTGATCTCTTGGTTATTTAGTAGTGCACTGTTTAGCCTCCATGTATGTGTGTTTTTTACAGTTTTTTTCCTGTAATTGATTTTCAATCTCATAGTGTTGTGGTCAGAAAAGATGCTTGATACAATTTCAATTTTCTTAAATTTTCCGAGGCTTGATTTGTGACCCAAAATGTGATATATCCTGGAGAATGTTCCGTGTGCACTTGAGAAGAAAATGTATTCTGCCACTTTTGGGTGGAATGTTCTATAAATATCAATTAGATATATCTGGTCTACTGTGTCATTTAAAGCTTGTGTTTCCTTATTTATTTTCTATTTGGATGATCTGTCCATTGGTGTAAATGGGGTGTTAAAGTCCGTTACTATTATTGTGTTACTGTCGATTTCTCCTTTCATGGCTGTTAGCATTTGCCTTATGTATTGAGGTGCTCCTATGCTGGGTGCATAAACATTTATAATTGTTACATCTTCTTCTTGGATTGATCCTTTGATCATTATGTAGTGTCCCTCTTTATCTCTTGTAACAGTCTTTATTTTAAAGTCTATTTTATCTGATACAAGTATTGGTACTCCAGCTTTCTTTTGATTTCCATTTGCATGGAATATCTTTTTCCATCCCTTCACTTTCAGTCTGTATGTGTCCCTAGGTCTGAAGTGGGTCTCTTGGAGACAGCATATATATGGGTCTTGTTTTTGTATCCATTCAGCCAGTCTGTGTCTTTTGGTTGGGACATTTAATCCATTTACATTCAGGGTTATTATTGATATGTATGTTCGTATTACCATTTTCTTAATTGTTTTGGGTTTGTTTTTGTGGGTCTTTTTCTTCTCTTGTGTTTCCCACTTAGAGAAGTTTCTTTAGTGTTGTAAAGCTAATTTGGTGGTGCTGAATTCTCTTAGCTTTTGTTTGTCTGAAAAGCTTTTGGCTTCTCCATCGAATCTGAATGAGATCCTTGCTGGATAGAGTAATCTTGGTTGTAGGTTTTTCTCTTTCATCACTTTAAGTATATCCTGCCACTCCCTTCTGGCCTGCAGAGTTTCCACTGAAAAATCAGCTGATAACCTTATGGGGATTCCTTTGTATGTTATTTTTTGTTTTTCCCTTGCTGCTTTTAATATTTTTTCTTTGCATTTAATTTTTGTTAGTTTGATTAATATGTGTCTTGGTGTGTTTTTCCTAGGGTTTATCCTGTATGGGACTCTCTGTGCTTCCTGGACTTGGGTGGCAATTTCCTTTTCCATGTTCGGGGAGTTTTCAACTATAATCTCTTCAAATATTTTCTCAGACCCTTTCTTTTTCTCTTCTTCTTCTGGAACCCCTATAATTCGAATGTTGGTGCATTTAGTGTTGTCCCAGAGGTCTCTGAGATTGTCTTCAATTCTTTTCATTCTTTTTTCTTTATTCTGCTCCTTGGCAGTTATTTTCACCATTTTGTCTTCCAGCTCACTTATCTGTTCTTCTGCCTCTGTTATTCATTCCTTCTAGTGTATTTTTCATTTCAGTTATTGTGTTGTTCATCCCTGTTTGTTTGTTCTTTAGTTCTTCTAGATCTTTGTTAAATATTTCTTGTATTTTCTCAATCTGTGCTTCCATTCTATTTAAATGGAATAAATCCAATCTATTTCCGAGATTCTGAATCATCTTTACTATCGTTACTCTGAATTCTTTTTCAGGTAGATTGCCTATTTCCTGTTCATTTATTTGGTCTTGTAGATTTTTACCTTGCTCCTTCATCTGTGACATATTTTTTTGCTGTCTCTTTTTTTTTTTTTTTTTTTTTTTTTAATGAGTGGGATTGTGTTCCTGTTCTACTGGTTGTTTAGCCTGAGGCTTCCAACACTGGAGTTTGTAGGCTATTGGGTAGAACTGGGTCTTGGTGCTGAGATGAGGAACTCTGTGAGACCTTACACTGATGAATATTCCCTGGGGTCTGAGGTTCTCTGTTAGTCCAGTGGTTCAGACTCGGAGCTCCCACCGCAGGAGCTTCCACCTGACCCCGTGCTGGCAAATCAAGATCCTGCAAGCCACGTGGGGTGGCAAAAAAAAAAAAAGAACAATAACAAAGTAAAAAATAAAATTAGACTAGGAAACTAACAGATATGTTAGAAAGAATGTAAAAATAAAAATATAGATGAATCAACAACCAGAAGGTACATCAGTACCACAATAGTAAAAAAGAGGAGGAGGGAAAAGGAAAGGGAAAAAAAAAAAGGAGGTGGGGGGGAAGGCCTTGGCTGTGGAGAGCAGAGCCTAAGCAAGGGCGAGGTTTGGGTGGTGGGTGAGGCCAATGCTCAGGACTCACAGGGCTGGAAAACCCCGGGGGCTGTGGGGAGGTGGGGCTTAGGCTCAAGGGACAGAAGGAGCCCAGGCGTGCCCCCCACCCCTGATCTCAGCGCGTGGGGGACCTCACCTGGGAGCCCAGCAGGCTCCCCGTGTCCGAGTGGGCAGGGAAGTCGCCCTCCACTCCTCTCCCCCCTGCCTCTCCTGATCTCCCCTGCCTCAGGGGCACCAGTGTTGTCTGGCCTCAACTTCTCCTTCCCCCTTGCTCCCCCTACGTCCTACCGGTTCACTGTGGGGTTCCTCCCGTCTCCTTGGGGGTTAGAGTTCCCCACCAGCAGCCGCAGGCACCGTACTTGTGGGGAGATGCTAACTCCACGTCTTCCCACACAGCCATCTTGACTCCTCCCCCTCAAGACTGGTTTTTAACTCATAAATAAGACACACTCTTTATAGAAAACTAATAGAAAAAATATATATAGATAAGCCAAAAAAAAAAAGAAAGAAAGAGACCACCTACCATGTCCTAGCACCATACTAGGCATTTGGTATATGTATCAGGAGGAGCTAACTATAAATTCCATGAGAACACAGCCTTTATCTGTTACGTTTAAAGCCTGGCACTGGCCTTGCTGGAAAATTCTATATCTTGAGCTGGGTGATGATTACACTGGTATATACATATGTAAAAATTCATCAAGTTCTACATTTAAGATTTGTGCACTCAACTAAGTGCAAGTTATATCTTAATTAAAAAAAAAAAAAGAAATGTTCTAACACATGTTCCCCAGAGTTTATGTCTGGTAGTAGGTGTTTTTAAATCACATAGAGAAACAATTATTTTCCTTTCAATTCTCTTTTAGTCCTTCGAGGAGAAAGTCTCCCTTTGATGTTGATATGTCTTTGATATCTAACACTTCATGATTTCCCTTTTTGAACAGAGCTGGTCCCAGGCTCAGCCCCCAGCAGGCAGTAATAACCAGCTAGAATTTAATGATGTTTTGTCTTATTTTCATTGTACTGATTTTTAAATCAGTTACCTTCTAGTCATGGCAAGTGGTATTGGTTTCCCATTTGATGTACTGTAGTAATATTGCTTTTTAAAGTAAATTTGTTTAAATTAAAAGTGAGTTGATTTTATGAAAAATTTTAAGTATAGAATACCCATTGTATAAGGACCAGGCAAAAACAAAGATGATTCTTCAGTGACTGAAGTTTGGAGAAAATGGCTCTAGTAAATTCCATTTGCTATATATATATATATATATATATACATATACATACTACACATATGTAACAGCACAAATATGCTCTATTATAAATACATATTTTATGTATAAAAGAGCATAAGTTATATTGAGTATGTGTTTTATATGATATATATTACTTCAATAAATGTATATTAAAATTAAAAAATAAATAAGTAAAAACAAACAACAACCCTCACTTGACTCCACACACACCTTCAGCTACACCCCATTTCCTTATTCCTGTTGAAAGAAAACCCGAAAAGAATTGTCAATACTATACACGCTTCCTCACCTCTTACTCTTCTGTCTAATCCAGTCTGCTTTCTGGGTTGATTCTCCAGTGAAACTGTTCTCCCAATGACCTCAAACAGCCATATTCAATGGAAATATCTCTGACCACATCCTTCATGGCCTGCCAGCAGCATTTGATCCAGCCGACCACTTCTTCTTTTCTGAAACCCTTTCTTCTGTTGATTTCAATCTTCTGGTTTTCCTTTGACAGGTCTTAGTCCCTCCTGCTCCACCCAGACTTCAAATGTCAGAGTGCCTCGGGGCTAATCCAGTACCTTTAAGGATCATGTTTGGAGATACCCACATTAGTATCTCCAACCCAGCCTAACCTCTTAGCACCAGATACAAATAGCCCATGGCCAACTCGACATCTGCACCCAGCAAGCTCACAGCTCCTCCAGCTTCACAGTCCAGGTGGAACTCTTGATTCCTCCTGCACCTGACTCTACCTCCCTAAATGGCACCACTGTCTATCCAAGCCCCAAACCTAAGAGAAGGCCTTGACTCCTCCTTTCTTCAATCTCAAAATCAGTCTCTCAGCAAGTCTTGTCAATTTTACCCCAAAGCTCTATCGAGAATCTGACCACTTTTCTCTGTCTCCTCTGCAGTAGTCCTAGCCAGGTCCATTGTGTCTCATCTGGGCATAGCACCAGCCTCCTCTCTTTTCCCTTACTTTCATTCCTCCTGCCCCCAATTCATTTTCATACAGCAGCCAGAAGGAATGTTATAAAATATAAATCAGGCCATATTCCTCCTCTGATTAAAATTCTTCAATAGCTTCCTTTTTATCCTGGAATAAAAGACCATTTTCTGTGGCTATAGAATCCTATATGATATGTATCTCTCACCTGTTTCTTTACTCTGACCTCATCTCCCTTTCCCTGAAGACTCCCTCTGCTTCAGCCACACTGACTTCTCCTCTGTCCCTGGTTTCTAGAAGTTGCCTACCTCAGGACCTTTGCACATGCTGTTGCCTCTGCCTGGAACACTTTCTCCTAGCTTTTCCATGACTGGCTCCTTCTCAACCTTGGTCTTAGCTTCACTGTTGCCTCCTCAGAGCATCTGCCCTAACCAGTCTATCAAAAGTGGGCTTCTGGGGCTTCCCTGGTGGCGCAGTGGTTAAGAATCTGCCTGCCAGTTTTCACAGAACTAGAACAAAAAATTTCACAATTTGTATGGAAACACAAAAGACCCTGAATAGCAAAAGCAATCTTGAGAAAGAAAAACGGAGCTGGAGGAATCAGGCTCCCGGACTTCAGACTATACTACAAAGCTACAATAATCAAGACAGTATGGTACTGGCACAAAAACAGACATATAGATCAATGGAACAGGATAGAATGCCCAGAGATAAACCCACGCACATATGGTCACTTTATCTTTGATAAAGGAGGCAAGAATATACAATGGAGAAAAGACAGCCTCTTCAATAAGTGGTGCTGGGAAAACTGGACAGCTACATGTAAAAGAATGAAATTAGAACACTCCCTAACACCATACACAAAAATAAACTCAAAATGGATTAAAGACCTAAATGTAAGGCCAGACACTATAAAACTCTTAGAGGAAAACATGGGCAGAACACTCTATGACATACATCACAGCAAGATCCTTTTTGACCCACCTCCTAGAGAAATGGAAATAAAAACAAAAATAAACAAATGGGACCTAATGAAACTTAAAAGCTTTTGCACAGCAAAGGAAACCATACACAAGATGAAAAGACAGCCCTCAGAATGGGAGAAAATATTTGCAAATGAAGCAACTGACAAAGGATTAACCTCCAAAATTTACAAGCAGCTCATACAACTCAATATCAAAAAAACAAACAACCCAATCCAAAAATGAGCAGAAGACCTAAATAGACATTTCTCCAAAGAAGATATACAGATTGCCAACAAACACATGAAAGAATGCTCAACATCACTAATCATTAGAGAAATGCAAATCAAAACTACAATGAGGTATCACCTCACACCGGTCAGAATGGCCATCATCAAAAAATCTACAAACAATAAATGCTGGAGAGGGTGTGGAGAAAAGGGAACCCTCTTGCACTGTTGGTGGGAATGTAAATTGATACAGCTACTATGGAGAACAGTATGGAGGTTCCTTAAAAAACGAAAAATAGAACTACCACACGACCCAGCAGTCCCACTACTGGGCATATACCCTGAGAAAACCATAATTCACAAAGAGTCATGTACCACAATGTTCATTGCAGCTCTATTTACAATAACCTGGACATGGAAGCCACCTAAGTGTCCATCAACAGATGAATGGATAAAGAAGATGTGGCACATATATACAATGGAATATTACTCAGCCATAAAAGGAAACGAAATTGAGTTATTTGTAGTGAGGTGGATGGACCTAGAGTCTGTCCTACAGAGTGAAGTAAGTCAGAAAGAGAAAAACAAATACCGTATGCTAACACATATATATGGAATCTTAAAAAAAAAAAAAAGGTTCTGAAGAACCTAGGGGCAGGACAGGAATAAAGACACAGACATAGAGAATGGACTTGACGACACGGGGAGGAGGAAGGGTAATCTGGGATGAAGTGAGAGAGTGGCATGGACTTACATATGCTACCAAATGTAAAATAGATAGCTAGTGGGAAGCAGCCGCATAGCACAGGGAGATCAGCTCGGTGCTTTGTGACCACCTAGAGGGATGGGATAGGGAGGGTGGGAGGGAGACGCAAGAGGGAAGAGATATGGGGATATATGTATATGTATAGCTGATTCACTTTGTTATAAGGCAGAAACTAACACACCATTGTAAAGCAGTTATACTCCAATAAAGATGTTAAAAAAAGAATCCGCCTGCCAATGCAGGGAACACGGGTTTGAGCCCTTGTCCAGGAAGATCCCGCATGCTGTGGAGCAACTAAGCCCGAGCGCCACAACTACGGAGCCTGCGCTCTAGAGCCCACATGCCACAACTACTGAAGCCCACGTGCCTAAAGCCCATGCTCTGCAACAAGAGAAGCCACCGCAATGAGAAGCCCGCGCACCGCAACGAAGAGTAGCCCCCGCTCACTGCAACTAGAGAAAGCCTGCGCGCAACAAAGAAGACCCAACGCAGCCAAAAATAAATTAATTTTTTTTTAAAAATGGGCTTCCCTGGTAACCATCTTATTGCTTTATTTTTTTTCCTTCTTAGCACTTTCAATAGTCTGTAACTATCTTGTTTACTTCTCTACGTTTTTATTACAAAGTCCATGATATCAAGGATCTTGTCTATTTGATTCACCATTGCATCCTCAGTGCGCAGAATAGCATCTGACACGTAGTAGGCCCTCAATAAATATTTCTTGAATGTAATGAACGAAGAGGTAGGTGGGGCCTAGACCAAGCAGGACCTTGAGAGAGCAGCGTGGGGAGGCATTTAGGGATTTTAATCAGAGATCCAAAGTGATCAGACTTGGCAGTTGTAAATGATCAGTCTGACAGAAGTGGGGAAAACAGATTGGAGGGTGACGAAGGAAAGCTACTGCAGTAGTTCAGGAGAGAGATGATAGGGTTAAATGGAATAAGATGTACAAAGCACTTAGCATTTAACCATAAGGGATGAGAGGGGGATTACTATTACCAATATAGCAGGCAAGCAAGGATTGCTTGAATTTAATGCCGGTAAAGTTAAGAGTCCAGAGATAGAGGGACTTGTGTATCCCCTGGAATCTTTGAATCTCTAATCTCCTCCTCCAGTGATAAATGCTAGAATTTCTTATCCTTATCGAGTTAATTTGACCTCTATTTTGGTAATTTATTTTGCATTCATATTTGCATTCTTCCACCTGTGTTCCTTCTTACCACCATCATCTGGGAGGGAAGAATTTCATGGAGAGAGCTTCTGACACTTCTCATTAGCTGTGTGACCCGGTAAGTCACCTAATCTCTCTGAACTCAGTTTCATTTTCTGTAACATGAGGACTCTGATATCTATTCTGTCCATCGTGAGGATCAGTGAATAACTGTACAGAAAATATTTTCACAATGCAAGAATAATTATTTGTTATTTCACTCAGTAAATATTTATTAAGCACCTACTGTGTACCAGGCACTGTTTGTTGGTGCTGGGAATACAGCAGTGGCATGGGGGGAAAGGCAACAATAGAAGTCCATTCAGATTCTGAACATTTTGGATTTTGATTGTATTTTCCAAATTGGCAGATCACCTTGGGCCCCTGTTGAAAAATATAGATTGTTGGCCTGACCACAGTCTTGGTCAGAATGGGGAAGGTAGAATGAGGGGAGGGTTAACTATCTCTCCAAAGTTATTCAGAAAGGACTGAAAATAAGAGATTAGGTGGATTAAACTGCCTCCCTTTTCCTTTTCCCAAATACTGATCACCACTCAGCAATTCTGCATACACATCTGTGGTTTTTTGTGTTTTTTTAAAATTAATTTATTATTTATTTTTGGCTGCATTGCGTCTTTGTTGTTGCGCGCAGCTTTCTCTAGTTGCGGTGAGCGGGGGCTACTCTTCGTTGCGGTGCACGGGCTTCTTATTGTGGTGGTTTCTCTTGTTTTGGAGCACGGGCTCTAGGCGCACGAGCTTCAATAGTTGTGGCACACGGGCTCAGTAGTTGTGTCTTGCGGGCTCTAGAGCGCAGGCTCAGTAGTTGTGGCGCAAGGGCTTAGTTGTTCCGCAGCATGTGGGATCTTCCCGGACCAGGGCTTGAACCCGTGTCCCCTGCACTGGAAGGCAGATTCTTAACCACTGCACCACTAGGGAAGCCCCCTGTGGGTTTTTTTGTTTGTTTTGTTTTATAATTTATGTTAACCCTCTTATTTATTTATTTATTTTTGGCTGCATTGGGTCTTCGTTGCTGCACGCAGGCTTTCTCTAGTTGCAGCGAGCGGGGGCTACTCTTTGTTGGGTGCACAGGTTTCTCATTGCAGTGGCTTCTCTTGTTGTGGAGCACGGACTCTAGGCGCGTGGGCTTCAGAAGTTGTGGTACACGGGCTTAGTAGTTGTGGCTTGCGGGCTCTAGAGTGCAGGCTCAGTAGTTGTGGCACACGGGCTTA
Organism: Eubalaena glacialis; assembly: GCF_028564815.1. NCBI lineage: Eukaryota > Metazoa > Chordata > Mammalia > Artiodactyla > Balaenidae > Eubalaena > Eubalaena glacialis. Next base: position 18,368,572 of record NC_083733.1, on the reverse strand, counting down.
GTAGCTCCATGGCATGTGGGATCTTCCTGGACCAGGGCTTGTACCCGTGTCCCCTGAATTGGCAGGTGGATTCTTAACCACTGAGCCACCAGGGAAGCCCTACACATCTGTTTATATACTGAATTTTCCAAAACATTTCTAATAAGAAGTACCTTCAGATGGCTCCTGGGGAGGGCAAGTCCAAACATCAGAACCAACCATGTGACCTTGAAGGAAAAGGCAGTGGAAGTAGCAGAAAGCACGTCCTTGGCGGTGTTTTTGTCTGCCACAGAGCTTGCTGTACAACTGATCTGGATCTTACTGTCCTCATCGCCAAAATGAGGTCAGGGTTTCCTGACTACCAGTTCATGGAGGGGTGCTGGGTTAGTTGAATCAGAATCACCTAGGGAGCTTATTAAATCTCCAGATTCCTGGGCCTCATGGACTGGTGAGTCCGACTCAGTAGGGCCAGGATGGCGTCCATCACCTCCTCTATTTTTAATTAGCTTCCTGGGCAGTTAATTTTTGATACGTATCCAGATTTGGTATCTCACTAGGGTAGATCAGACTCTCTGTGCTTCAGTTTTCTCATCTGTAAAATATAATCATTCCTCAGATGGTAGAATTAAATAAGTTAATTTACATAATGTGCTTAGAACAGTGTCTGTCCCATAGTAAGTACTGGGTAAGTTTTAACTGTTCTGTCAGTCAAGGTCCAATCAGGAAGACAAACCACTGGGAGTATTTAAAGCAGAGGGAACTTAATGCAGAGGTGATGGAGAGGCTAAGAAGCCAAACAGGGGACAGTGAGACAACCTAGAGATTAGGCAGCAAGAAGTCATCCACCCCTTAGCAGGAGAAGGAGAGGAAAATGGTGGTGTTTCCAGAGCCCAGAGTCTGGCAGAACCTGGACCGACAGCACGAGCTGTAGCTATAGATTAAACACAGCCATTATCAAAACAGCTGAAGGAGGAGGCATACCCTGGCTTTTCCCTTTGTCTCACCCTCCAGTCTCCCACTAGTGCCTCCCATTGGCTGAACCCAGCAGGAAGTCATCTCTCAAGTGAGCCTGGGAAACCTCATCTGCAGAGATCACCCCTGCCTTTCAGGGGAAGGATGAAGAATGTCTCTGAGGACAGGTTATTAATATTTTGTTGTTATTGTTATTTTCTTTAAGGTCTTTTTGAGCCCTACAGCTCTCAAAGTCTCTAGACCTTAGCCAACCACAGGGATTCAGGGCTTTGTGAGTGCTTATTGATTAATCGATTCTGTGCCTTCAGTGTATACACATACATAAATGCTTAGCCTCTTATCTCTGGAAACTGACAGCTCAGGCCTTCGCAAAAATTCACTGGTGCAGCGGAGCCCTGCCCGAGGTTCAAGGAAAGGGAAGGTATGTGGATCAGGTTTCTTTTTGGGGATCAACTGCCTCGGCACCTTTAAGGATTCAGAAGTGATAGACGGGAAAGCTGGCCAGAGACATTACTGGGCAGAAAGGAGCGTCCCAGAAAGCTCGGGAACAGACATAAAGAAGTAGGACTGTGGAAGCATTTGTAAGGGCACTGGGCAGGGGAGGGGAGGAGCAGGAAATAGGGCCGCACCCAGTTTAAGGATACTTCCTAGAAAAGATTGGAAAATACCCGCTTGTCTTTGGGACATAACCCTGTAAGTGTGCTATGTGGGAGTGGAGCTCTGGGAATTTTGCTACCAAAAATGGGCAGAAAAGCTCTTTCTAAATATTTCTTGGAGGACCCAGAATTTAACCTTGGACCAGAGGCAAACATGTTTATTTTAAGAGGTTATTAAGAGAAGGGATCGGATATTGTGGAATTCTTCCTAATATACCAAAGACCTGCTCCCCAAATTCATTCTTCCAGCAAACATTGATGAATAGTAGGTTGGAAACTGATTCAGGCAATGAGTTTCGGAGTGAGACAGAACTGGGTTGCACTGTGGCTTTGCCTCTGTCCTAGCAGTGTGGCCTTGGGCAAGGGATTTAACCTCAGTTTCCTCGTCTGTGAAAAGGGAACTAGCGTGTAGAGTTGAGAGGATGAGAGTGAGATCATGCGTGAAAATACTTAGAGTCTGAACCCAGAGTGTGCTAGTAGTTCATTTTATTGTGACTTGTATTATTTGTATGACACTTGGCAAAACACTTTCCTGCCTATTAGCTCATTGGATTTCACATCAGCTCTGTGAGGTGGGTCAGGGAACCCACATTGATTTTGTGTCTGCTTTGCTTCTAACACCCTGCCAGATGCTTAACAGTTATTATCTTCTTGATTTCACTCAGTCAATACATATTTCAGTATCTATTTTATGCCAGGCTGTTCTGTGTACTGGGGGTACAGCAATGAACAAAGCAGACAAAAATCCCTGCCTCTCAGGGAGGATACACTCAGTGAGGGGAGAGGGACAATAAATACAGTTTAATGAATACTTAGGTTTACTATGTTCCAAAGTGCTTTACAAATATTAACTCATAACCTATGAGGAAGGTATTGTTATGCTTATCCCATTTTACAGATGAGGATACTGAGGCACAAGGGAGTTGAAAGTCACTTGGCCAAGGTCTCACAGCTTGGAAGAGCTGCATTAATGATTCAACGCCAGACAGTGTGACTCCAGAGTCCTTGCTCTTAATCATTACTGTATGTTGCCTCCCAAAAAAAAAAAAAAAAAAAAATATATATATATATATATATATATATATGTACTAATAGATTAGTGCTATTAAGTGCTATGAGTGCTATGAAAAAAAATAAAGCAGGGGAAAGAGGGTGATGAGAGAGGGCTCTCTATGTAGGGAGGTCAGGGAAGGCCTCTCAGAGGGGCCATATTTGAGCAGAGACCTGAAGGAGTGAGGGAGAAAGGCAGGTGGACATCTGGGCAAAAGCGATCCAGGCAGAGGGAAGCACCTTCAAAGGCCCACACTTGGTGTGTTCGGAGAACCACAGGGAGGCCAACGCTGAAAAAGCAGAGTGAGCAAGTGGTAGCAGATGAGTCAGAGAGTGAAAGACGGCGCAGGCTGAGCCGCTGGAAGGATGCAATTGCCTTAGGCTGATGGAAAGATTGTGGGAGGAGCAGATTTGCAGAGGAAGGTCAGTTCAGTTTGGGGTAATTCTCACCATCATTCACCAAATAGGAATTACTCATTCCAGAGGACTTTGAGAGATTAAATAGCTCACCCCAGATCACCCAGGCAGTCGTTTTCAGAGGCAAGATTCAGACGTAGGTCTGCCAACCCTAACTTAAATGCCACAGGCCTTTGGCTGGTAGGGTGCTGTGGGGAAATCTGCAGAGGTGATATTCTGCTCATCCTGATCCCTGACCCGAGGAGCTTTCAAGGAGGGGGGAAAAGGGTACTGGAGAGTGAGGCAGAAGGACACTCAGGTGAAAGTAACAATGCCAGAGATCCCACAAGGCAGTACGTAGCACGTGTTTAAATGTGAAATGCAGACAAGAAGCACAGGGAAGGTGCACTTCTTTTTGAAAGAGCAAAATGAGTGAAAGACTCCCAGTCCTGTCTGGGTGGAAGGCATCAGGGACGGGATGAACATCTGTGTTGAAAAAGGCCATGCTCTGGCGGAGATGGGAAGGCCCCCAGAGGCTCAGGGTTCTCCCTGGGCAAGTCTTTCTCCACAAATAGATGCTTTTCCATTGTGACAAAGGTATAGCCCAGGCAGGACGCCTCCCCTGGACCCGTGTCTCCAACCACAGCCTCCTCAACATGCCACTACTGGGCATCTCTGAACATGCCCCACCTTGAAGTCCTGATCTTCCTCTATTCCCAAGCTTGCGCTACCTGCAATGAGATTCCAAGAAGCTAACCCTGAGACAAGGATTCATGTACCTGAGTGACTTATTAAATTTGGAAGGGCTCCCAGGAGGAACTGGTGAGGGAGTGGAGAAGCAAGATAAAGAGGGCAAGAAGCCAAGCAAGGGTGTGATTGCAGACCAAGTCCCTGGAGGGTAGCTTCAGCCTGATCCAGCAGGGGATGCTGGATGTAAGTTACCCCTGGGAGTTTGGGGGAGGCGGGCCGGCGCTCAGCTTCCACATTCCAGCACCACTTGGTCATTGGCTAAGGGCTGGGCAAGTGAACTCCTGGGCACTTCCTTGCAAGTGCAAAGGGACCCCAGTAGCTGAAGGGCAAGCCTCTGGCCCTTCACATGTACAGGCTGCTGGGAGAATCAGCACACAGAAGCCAAACATGGGGAGTTCAGAAACCAACAAAGGGATCCCAGCGGATCTGAGCAGTGCCCTGACAGTGTCCACTACATGTGCCTTACCCATCTCAGGAAATGGTATTGCCATCCTGCTGGTTGCTCAGGCCCCAAACCCTGGAGTCATCCTTGACCTGCTCTGTCTCACACCCCCATCCAATCCTTTAGCCAATCTCGTTGGCAATACCTTCAAAATATACCCAGAGTCTGATCACTTTTTTAAAGTAACTTTGAAAAGTTGTGGTAAAGTACACAGAACATACAGTTCAGTGGCATAAAGTACATTCACATTTTTGTGCAACCATCACCATTATCCATCCACAGAACTCTTTCCATCTTGCAAAACTGAAACTCTGTACCTATTAAGCATTTTGTTTATCCATTCATTTGTCAGTGGACACTTGGGTTGCTTCCACCTCTTTAGAAATATTTATTTATTTATTTATTTATTTATTTTTATTTATTTATTTTTGGCTGTGTTGGGTTTTCGTTTCTGTGCGCGGGCTTTCTCTAGTTGCGGCGAGCGGGGGCTACTCTTCATCGCGGTGCGCGGGCTTCTCATTGTTGTGGCTTCTCTTGTTGCGGAGCACAGGCTCTAGACGCGCAGGCTCAGTAGTTGTGCCTCACGGGCCCAGTTGCTCCACGGCATGTGGGATCTTCCCAGACCAGGGCTCGAGCCCGTGTCCCCTGCATTGGCAGGCAGATTCCTAACCACTGCACCACCAGGGAAGCCCTGCTTCCACCTCTTGACTGTTGTGAATAATGCTGCTATGAACATAGATGTATTGTACAAATATCTGTTAGAGTCCGTACACTCAATTCTTTTGGGTATATACCTACAAGTGGAATTGCTGGGTCATATGGCAATTCTATTTTTAATTTTTTTTAGTAGCTGTTTTACTGTTTTCCATAGTGGCTGCAGCAGTTGACATTCCCACCGACAGTGCACAAGTGTTTCAATGTCTGCACATCCTCACCAACACTTTTTATTTTGTTTGTTTTAGTCTGATCATTTCTTACCCCTTCCACAATGACCACCCTGAATCAAGCCATTTCAGTTTTTGCCTGGCTTATTGCAGTGGAATCCCAACTGACCTCACTGTTTCTGCCCTCATCTCCTGTAGTCTTCTCAACACCACTCCTCCACTCACAGCCTCCAGTGCCTTCCTCCCCTCCTGCTCAGAGTAAAAGGCAAAGTTTTTACAATAGCCTATGAGGCTCTACAAGATTTGTTCCTCACCCTCCCAAATCTGACTCACTTCCTACTTGCTTACTCCACTCCAGCCACACTGCCTTTGTTTTTTTTTTTTTTTTTTTTTTCCTGTCCCAAGTAATCTACTGTCTCAGGGCCTTTGCCTTATTTTCTCTGCTTGGAATACTCTTTCTTCAGATATGCTTAATGTAATTTTCTCCCTCACTTCCTTCAGGTTTTATTCATTTCTCAAGGAGGCCTCTGGGCTTTCCCCATTGCTCATCAGCCCTTCCTCCATTTTCTGCCTTTCTCCTCTCTGCCCTGTGCCTGGGAGGATGACCCCTACAGACACCACCACCTGGGCTTTCTTGCCCTCAGGCTTCTGGGTGGGTTTGGTCCATGGCAGGCAATGCCAGAAGATGAAGGGTGAAAGGAGAGAGATGTTGAGTTATTTTCCCCCCACATGCCCCCTGCTCTGCTCTGGGCAGTGGCCTGTCCCTCCTGGACCACAGCTGCACTTGGGAGGGGTGGTCCTCCGCTTCAGCTCTCCAGCTCCCCCCTCCCCTCCAACCCCCCACTCCCAGTGATACCATTTCCTCCCTTTGCCCTCCAGTCCTCCAAGTTGTAACTGCTTTTCTGCTTGCTGCTGACCTCCAGACCTTCTACACCCCTGTTGGTCCCTGAACCCTGCCCGTTCCTCTAGTCCCTTCACTAAGACTTGAGCCATCCGAGCTGGATTCTGTCTCCCACTAGACCCTGACCTAAACACCTTCTAGATTATGTTATTTACAATTTCCAGCCCTACCTTCTGTTCCGTGAATTGGCACTTCCCATTCTGTTCTTCTGCATAGTACATATTATCTAACATGCTATATAGTTACTTATTTAGTTTCCTTGAACCCTCACACTCTGTGATGGAAGGTCCAAGGATGCAGGGCTGTTTGCTTCGTTCACTGTTGTATCTCCAGTGCTTGGCACACAACAGGCTATCAGCAAATATCTCTTAAATGAATGAATGAACGGCCGACCGACTAAGGGAGCTGCAGAGAAGACAGCAGTGTGGTCCAAGGTGCAGGCAGAAGAGCTGACTCTCAATTTCTCCTCTCCCCTCCCCGGCCCCGCCCGGAATGCTGAGTGCCCTGGAAGGAGGCGGAAATGAGCGTGCTCAACTGCCCTCCAGCCAGGTGTTTACTTAATTAGGACCTGTATCCCGACGCACGTCGGTGTTTGACTGTCCGCCTAATGGCTGCATCTGGTTCTCGGCGGGCGCAAAGGAACCTGCGAGGCGAGGATAGGCGGGGCCACCAGGTACTGTCTGGGGCCTGCGCAGCCTCGAAAAGCCTCTGCGCGGGTATCTAACCTCCCCTCGGGCACGGAAAGCGCCCCCTGCGGGAGAGCGAGGCGAAGGGGGTTGGAGCTCAGCAAGCAGCCTCGGGCCTCTGCGCGTCGTGCATCCCCAGACCCCAGCTGCCGGAACCACAGGCGGGATAACGGAGCGCTCCCCTGATACCAGATGCCAATTGCTCGCTTTACCATCAGCCGTGAAATTGAAGGATTACAGCGTTTCTCATTCTCTTAGTTTGGGGAACGTGAGGGTGCTATAGGGGAAAGAAACGGCTCGTGAGGCGGAGGACAAATGAGCTGGATCCTAAAGCAATAATACCAGGCAACATTTGGGCACTTGCTTTGTGCCAAGTGCTGAGTTTAGCGTTTTAAACGTGCTAATTTAATCCTCTTCTATATGTATTAATTCATTCAATCCTAGTACTTTATAGAGGGCAGATATCATAATAGCCCCACTAGACGCATGCGGAACTGAGGTTCAGAGGGGTTATTTCGCTAGCCTGAGGTCACAGCGCTAATAAGTGATGGAATCCGGGTTTGAACGCAGGCGGTGCGGCCCCAGAGCCCATGCTCGGCTAGAGAGAGGACTCCCACGGTCGCAACGCAAACTGTCCTCTTAGCCGCAGGCCTGGTGGTGGGAAGGACAGGCAGGCTTCCAGGCTAGCCCTTGAGAGCCAAAAAGTCTATAATTAGAGACTCCAGTCTCCTCCTCAAACCCCTAAATCTGAGATGGGTAGGAGGAAGGAAAGTGTTGAGGAGTCAGCCTGAGATTCTCACGACAGCTAGGGAAGGTGGGGAGGCCTCAGGGAACAGGAGGTCGTGACTGGCTGGGAAAATTCAGCTCGGGGGGGAGAGGGCGTGCAGTGTGGATCGACTGAGTTTCAGGACCGTTTCAGGGCCCGGGGCCCACTTGTGTGCCGCCACGGGTAAAGCACTTCGGGTCTGAAGTAGAGGAACGAATCCCAGCTCCATCGCATGTCCCCCAGTAAGGATACAGAAGAGCTGCTTCGTAGGGAGACTCACTGGAAGGCAGCTTCTCTCGCAGCCAGCAGTTTTTACTTAGATTATAGTAGGTATTTTAGACCAATAAAAACAGTCGCGATTTTTAAAATGCCTTTATTTGCATTTTACAAAAGTTGAGAAATTGTTAATTATTTATATCCTACGTGGGGGGTGGGAAGCTTGCTGGAGGTGATGGGGCTAATAACCATCCCTCTACCTCGCACCTTTTGGCGTCACCACGGCTTCGAACTCTGGGATCTTCTCTCCCAGCCTCCTTTTGTTCGGCTGTGCCAGGGAAGTAATGAGTTTTCCGCAAGTTGTAGCAGATTCTGTAACACGGTCCCTCGGGACCTCACTGCCAGTTTTAAACACTCCGAGTCCTGGGGGCAGGCTGATGTGGGAGGTGGGGAAAGAGGCAGGAGGTACCCGCCCGCCCCCCGCTGTAGCCGGGTGTGGGGCGGACACACCCGGCCTCCATCAAAGCTTTGGATAACAGAGAGCCTCGGGGGAGCATGAATGGGGCGCCTGTTTCCAGTCGGGTTCAGATGCATCTCCACTTTCTTTTCCACAAGACACAGAAACAATTTTCTTCGTGTGCGGCGGAGAGTGGGTTGCCTTTTTTTTTTTTCCCCTCGAACCCAGAATCTGCGAGACAGGGCCTGGGTCTCTGCCGGGAGCAACTCCAGAAAACCCGAGAGAACGCAGGAGGGGCGCGGGAGAGGACAGTGGGGGGGGCGCTTCGGGGTGCCTCCACAGCGCCAGCCCCGGCCCCACCTGCGAGGAGGCGGGACCTTGCGGCGCTGGACCAATCAGCACCTACCTGCGCTCACCTGGCCCCCCCCCCACCTCCCGCTGGCTCCCGCGAGCCGAGGTTCTCAAAGGGACGCGCTGAGCTTAGCGGAGCGCTAGCCCGCCGTCGCGGCAGCTTTTCACCCCTCTCTCTCCAGCCATGGGGCTCCCTAGTGGGCCTCTCGCGTCCCTCCTCCTCCGCTTCTTCCTCCTACTCCAGGTACTCCGTTGCCTTGCCCTGACCCCTGCCGGGACGTTCCTCAGAGGGCGGGCGGGGTCCGCACGCGGCGGTGGCGTCGGGGAGAGAGCCGAACTGGGCTGCCTGGAGCCAAGGTTGTCCGGGAAAGCCTGTGAGGACTCCCCGGGATGGGTATGCAGGGCCGGGCACGCCTGTGACCCAGCCTTCCTCTTTACCCCTCTTCCCTTAGGCGCAGGTTTACTGGCTGCCGCGCGCGGCCTCCGAGCCGTGCCGGGCAGGCTTCGGGGAAGCTGAAGTGACCTTGGAGGCGCGAGGCGCGGAGCTGGAGCCGGGCCGGGCGCGGGGGAATGGTAAGACTCCCCCCACGGGGGCCCGCCGGGCGGAACTTCGAGGCGGGGTCTGCGCTGGGGGTGTCCAGGCTGCGGCGGAGGGACTCCTGGCGCCTCCTCAGGTGTGGGGGAGGCGCAGAAAGCATCCCCGGGGCTGGAATGGGGGTGGGCGTATGGAGAGAAAGGCCGGAGAGCCTAGCGTCCTCTGACGTCCAGCCCCTCCTTGTCCCTCTGCGGCGGCTGACCTGGACCCCCTCCTTCGGAGTGCGGGGCGGCTGAGCCGCTCACCCAGCCCGGACGTGGGAAGCTCTCCCCTGGGGCCCCAGCGGAGGAATGCGCCTTCCACATTCCTCCCCCAACCCCCGCGCAGGTGTGGGGATGAGCCGTGCCCCGGGCAGCCCCCTTCGCCCCTCTCGGGCCCCCTTTGTGTACCGTGCTTTGTGTCTCCGACTGACAGACCAGGTCTGTTTCTCTTCTTCGCGCTCCCTTCCCCCGCCCCCCTTCTTGCCCGGCAGCTGGAATGCACTCTTAACCCTGCCCTTCCCGGAGGGCCCGCGCCCCTGCAGCCTGCCTGAAAACTGGGCCTGGCACACCTGGACTGGGGCCATCACGCACTGGGGACACCCCCCGATCCCCAGTGTATTGGGACTGAAATGTTAGGGCCCTTGAGGAAGTGGGAGTCCAGGAGCCAGAAGGTCTTGAGCTGTAGGGGCTGTGGGTGGGGAATCAAAGCACATTTTTGATCTCACAGTTTCTTCTACGGTTTAAAAACTTGAGGGGGTGGGGTTTACTTTGGTGCTCAGAACCAGTGTGTTATGAGATCCAGACAGCTGATGGCTGATGGGGGCTCTTTCCCTCCATCCAGGACAGTGCGGGTTCCTCCACCGGATCAAACCCAAGTTCTTAAACAGAGGTGTATCCCAGGATCCTTGGGTGGGCTTCCAGAGGGTCCTTAACCTGTGAAATTGTTTAAGAACTTGTATGCATTTTTCTGGGTAGGGGATCTAAAGTTTAAAAATTTCAAAGCAATTTAAAAACCTATGCCACCTAGCATTTTTCTAATGCCCCCATCAGCATACCCCTCACCCCAGGTACAAATTCCCACAGCTTGAATGTGCGGGTGAGCTGCCTAGGGGACAGAATGGCTCTCCTTTGTTTCTCCAAAAGAGGAGAGGGGGCCTTGAGTTCTGTAGAAGCCTTTATTTCTTCTTTTCCCCCCAAATAACTCTGCATATTGACAAAACAATTAACACCCAGGCTAGGCCAAGCTCCTTAAACTCTTGGCTGTAGGGAGCTGAGGAGAGGCATTAAGAGGCCATGCCTCATAAACTTTAAATTCTTGCACATGGGTTTATTACTGACTGGCTAACAAACTGCAACTCAGCCAACCTGTAAAAATGTTAACTTGGGCAGGGCCCCAAATCCAATTCCGGCTCCCTGAGGAAGCTTTATTGCTAACCAGACTTCTGCCAAATCTGTACACCCTCCCCCTCATTGTCAAGTTTTCCGACTACAGTCTGGGAGAGCAGGTTATGGCTCTGAGTGTTGTCTGTGCCTTATCTTTCCTACTGAAGCAAGAAATATCAGATTAACTGTCACTTCACTAAGCTTGAGGTTCTTGGGGGGAAGCAGTGATCAGATTTTCGATTTCACAGTCCGGTTGGCAAGGGCTTCTCGGTGACGTCAGGCATTTTAAACCTTTTGAGAAAATTCTGCTTTCTCGGATGTCTGGTTTATGGTTGTGAAAATGGTGGGTTCATGCCAGGAGCGCACCTAGGTTATAAAACAAAAGGTGGGTTAATGTGCTTGGCTAACCTTGAGTGCAGCTCCCTGCAACGTGCCGAGTTCTTAGAGCAGTCTTCCTGTGAAATGGGATGCTGCCTTCTTTTTAAATAAAAGCAAGTTTCTGAGCCCAATTTGTCCCAATAAATTGGGACTCCCTGGCAAAAAATAGTGGTATTTCTCCCCTTAGTCCTCAGCAGCTGACCTCTTTTCTACCTCCACCCCAGCTCCCTATCCTCCATACACAGGAGCCCCAGCCTGGATCCAGCCATGTTGAAAGGGTTGTCCTGAGGGTACATACAAACTCTCAAGTTTGGCCAAGCAGACAACAGTTTCCCTATAGCTAAGGAACAGTTGCCCTTGTTGTTCGCCCCTGGGTTATGAATTTCACAGGTGTCTATGAAGTTGAGCTCAAAGAAATTATCTGATATAATTAACACCTTGTTTGTATGTGCACTTTCCTCTTCAAAGCATTTGCACAACTCTGAGCTTGCTTTATCCTCCTGACATTCTCTTGAAGCTGGTGATGTACATTTAAACAACTTGAGCTCTTAATCCCAGAGTTGGGACTTCAGAAACCCTGTAGCCCAGCCCTGCTGGAGGTTTTAGAGGTGGAGGAACACAGGAACAGCTTAATGGATTCAATTCCCTAGGCTAAACTCGTGAGCTCCCTTGAGGGTCACAGACATGACTTTTACCTCTAGGTTTATGCCCAGGACCTGGTGCTTAATAGGTCCCAGTAGGTACTTGTGTGAACTATGACAATCTTGTGAAGTTCTGCCCATTTTACAGATGAAACTTCAGTGGTTGTGGCTTCCCCAAAGTCATCTCTGCAGCGACCAGATGGGACTTGAATGGAAGTTTCTGACTCCCAAGTTCCCTGACATTTTTTTTACCACCAGAAAGTAGGAGGTGGATGAAATGAAAATGTGGAATGTTGGAGCACCAAATCCCACCAGTAGCAACCCCCTACCCCAAGAGCGCTTAGTCATTTATTCCTTTTCATCCTAGGGTTTTCCAGAAACATTCCTGCAGAGGAAACCAGCTTGAATACAGTCTCTTTAAGTGTCCTAGTGATGGGGGCTTGGGTCAGGTGAAGCCAGGCTTGCCTAGACCAAGAGTGAGAGGTTAATCTGGAAGGAGGTAGAGCAGGAATGTTCCCCCACCCCAACCCCACAGTCTGTGGTCTGCCTTCAAGTGTGGTCTAGAAGCAAAGACAAAGGAGAGGTGGGAGGAAGGAGCTTTCGTGGTATTAGTGCAGTGATTAAAGTGAGTGACCTAAAGTGTTCTATACATCCTTCATGGAGAACAGTTGAGAGAAGCAGCTTAATTACAGTAAAAGAAATCCAGTACTTCATTATGGCCCCCTCCACAGGTTGAACTCACCCTTAGTCAGCGTTTGGGTAAGATTAAAGCTAACCCTCATTAGCTTTGGTAGAAAACTTCAAAGTTCAGTAATAAATCTGACTGAGCAGGAGTTAACTTCAAGATGGTTTTGCTTATTTCAACTCATGTAAAAATTGCCTTTTGTTTTGGAACTCCCATTCCGGGCTATGCCCTCTATTTACATTTTATTTTTTCAGTAAACATATATTTAGCATCTGCATGTATCAGGCACTATTCTAGAATGGCGGCTAAAACAATGAACAAAACTAAGACCCAGCCCTGGTGGAGCTGACTGTCTAATATTAGTTACTTTTTATGCTTATAAGAGCCTTGCCGTGCAGGTGGTGGTAACTCCCCCTCAGCTGTAAAATGAGGGTAAGAAACTTGGTGTGAGGTCACTGGGGCAGTCAGCAGTAAGGCCAGGGGGAGTCCATGGTGCCCAATAAATCTGCCTCTGTGGAATGAATATTTGGGAACTGGGGCTTCCAGCCCACCCAGCTGCCTTCCTGGCTCAGCAGCCGAGTAGGGTTGGTTGCCAAAGCCCGACGTACATCACTGTTAGCTGGTGCCTGGGGAGCAGGTCTCAAACCTCTAGTCTCTCTTCTCATCTCCTCACATGGCACTCCGTTCCTAGGTTACCCATGCAGGGTGCCCTCACCTCCCTGCTGTGTGAGGAAAGCATGGCTTACCATGAGCAATGAGTCTCTAGGAAACGATAGCTCTGCAAAGCATTTGGAGGCTGATGGAGGAGGAGGAGGGACAGAAGGGCCTGTCTCCCCAAATCAATGGAGGCTTCGGTCCTGAGGCTGAATGATCTCCATGCAAAGAACCACTGTTATTGAAGAATAGCATATGTGGAAGAAAGTGTCCAGATGATACGTGTACATACAGCTCGATGAACATCACACACTTAAAACACCCATGTACCTAGCACACATATCAAGAAACAGCATTATCAGCACCTCAAATGCCACTTCCCTCCCCATCTTTACCCTCCCCCAAGAAAACCACTATCTGGACTTCAAATACCATGGATTGATTTGCCTATATTTGAACTTTATGTAAAAGAATCATACAGAATATCCTCTTGGATCTGGCTTCTTTCACTGCACATTGTGAGATTCTTGCACAGTTCTGGATGTAGTTGTGGTTGATTGTCATTCTATAGTTTCCATCATGTGACCATCCACACTTCGGCTGTTGATGGGCGTTTGAGGAGTTTCCCTTTTTTTGGCTATTGCAGCTAGTGCTGCCGTGAACACCATTGTGCAAGGGAAACTGCATAGGCAGATCAGTTAGGTACATCCCTGGGAGCGTAATTGCTGGGTTAACTGAGGATTACCTGGGGATCTCAGTACTGTGGCCGAGTACTGAGAAGTCAGCTTTTCTGTGTCTTGAAGTAGCTGAGTCTCTTCTGGACTCTCACATCCCCCTCTCCCAACAGTCTCCTTACCAGACCCGTCCCTTCTGACTTCTTGCTTCCCACCTGGCCCTGTGCTAAGAGACAGCAAGTTTTTATTAGGTACTTGGTCACGTCCTTTGTTTGGGGGGAGAAGTCCTTCCCGTTATTTGTCCTTAAGTTAATGCTTGTTACTTTCCCCAAAGTAGAAAGGGAATCTGGAAAGGGCCCTGAATTTCTAAGGTGAGAACTTCTTCATGGGTGGAGATTTTTTATCCTGGCCAGTGTGTGAGTGGGCGGCAGCAGCCTCATATGGCCAAGGTGGTCGAATGCAGCTCCTCTCTCATTATAGAGGCAGTGAGGTGTCTGAGACTCAAGGCCAAGCTGACTGGTCATTCAGCCAACAAACATCTGTGTACCTACTGGGAGCTTGAAGTTGAGAAGCAAGCAAGGCTCACAGCTCCTTAACCTCAGTGAGCTCCCTGACCACAGGAGGAAGCAAATCAGTCACCAGGCAATTTTACTAGTGAATCCTTCATTCAGCAAATATCTGTTGAGCACCTACCAAGTGTCAGGTACTGTTCTAGGTGCCAGGGATACATTAGTGAGCAAAACATGCACAAAACCCAGGCTTTGTGGGCCATTCACCTGCTAGTGGAGGGAGATGGACAAAATAAGTAATATATGCATGTAATCAAGTGGGAGGAAAAATATAGAGTCACATAGGAAGGGCTGCTGACATGTTCTGGGAGGTGAGGGGCACCTGGCGGAAGTGATGTCCAAGCCAGAGGCCGGGGAAGGGGTTGGGACGTGAGAGGTGGCAGGGAGTGTTCCTGCCAAGGGAACAGCATATGGGGTCCAGGAACTTAAGTATGTTTAGTTTGTCTGGACCATGGAGTGTAAGGTGGGGAGCAACAGAAGGGAAGTAGGCAGGGTCCAGTCCAGCGCGGAACTTCCCTCACTCCAGAACAGAGGCAGCGTGGTGTTTGGGAAAGGCAGGAGATGTGGCTGACGTTCCAGTTGTGCCCTCATGCAGGCCACTGTCTCTGAAGTCTCCTCTGGATCCAGGACCCTGGGCCCACATCCACCATCCCTTCTTGACTCCCGACTTTTCCCAGACCCAAGGATGACGTGGTCAGCCGCAGTTGAATATTCCCCCTGGTTTCATTTAACCTGGCATTACCAGGCAGCAGGGGCAGCAAGGAAGGGCTTTCAAACAAAATGAAACAAACACATTTCATAATACCATTTACTGGAGAGCTTACTGAGTTCCAGAAACTACACTATGTACTTTATGTAATAAGCCCCTTTAATCCTCCTAAAAGCCCCATGAGGGGAGTGGAATTGGCCCCATTTCACTGGATAGGAAACCTAGGCTTGTAACTTTGTAACTTATCCAAGTTCACCGAGCTAGTAAATTGTGGAGTTAGGGCTTGAACCAGGTTGGACTCCTACTTGCGAGGTACTAACCATTTGGGAGTCAGAGTTGTGAGTCCTCTGGCCTCAGCCAAGCTGAGGAAGATTGGAAATAGTTAACATCTGACCCAAGACTTTTGAACTGCTGTTCCCTCCACTGGCCTCTGTTAATCACCAAGATCTGGAGTGATGGGGGAGGGGATGAGGAGGGGACACGTCTTTCCAGGACCCCAGCCTCCCTTTTAGGATGTAGGGGAACAGGGAGGGTTCAGATACCAGGCCCAATAGCTGACAGTGCTCTCACTGTCAGTTCTCAGCAGAGAATCTGCTTCTGGCTGTTCATCTTCTTCCTCTCCTCACCCCACCCCCTCCTCCCAGCATTGAGGACCTCCCCCAGCCCTGCTCTGAGTGGAGGAGCTTGATACGCTCTGCCCCCTCCTCCTCACCCAGCCAAATCTGGGCACCCATGTGGTTGTGGCTTACCTAGAGCATCAGTAGCCTGCAAATTCCTCAAGGTGACAAAATCCCCTCCACGCTGCAGCTGCCACGGTCCCGATGGACTTCGGGGTACGGGAGTCCTGCTGCTTGCTCAGCGAACCAAAATGCCTTATCCTGGGAAGGAAAGCAGAATGAACACTTTCCTTCCTCCCTTTACCCCACCTTTGAGCTCGTAGCTCTGGCTCTGTCGCTGACATCTGAGGAGAGGGCTGGGAGCCAGGGCCACACTGCCGGGAGGTGGGAGGGCTGGTGCCTGCTTCCCCCTCATGAGAGCCTCTCTGGGCTACACAGAACCCAAGAAGGAGAGAGCTGTTCTCCCTCAGGACTCTGAGGTATCTCAGGGGCAAGATGAGGCTGGGGAGGCACGACCCCAGGCTTTCTTCTTCCTCCTCAATCTCAGTTAGCCCACTTTTGCTTGTTCAAGAGCACATAAGATTAGTTCGAAATTACATCTCTCTTACCAAGCCTCAGACCTGTGTTGGAGACTAATAGTAGGTTGATCTTGCCCAGGGCGTCCGACTTCAGGGCCTCACATTAACTTTAAGAAGTCTTTGCTCCCTGGGAATTAATTGTGTGTATGTGTGCTTTTCTAAGAAGATTCCTCCCCCCACATTGGCAACCCCAGTCTCTCCCACCCTCAAGTCCATGTTCACTCGGAAGTTCTTCAGATTCTTGTCAAAGCCAGCAGTGAGGACAGGCCTGATGGTGTACATCTGGGCACAGGCAAGGGAAAACAGGGTTCTAGGCCTGAGGCAAGTTACTCTGGTCCCAGCTCCTCGGCCTTGATGCTCTAACTCCCCTGTGTGGGAAGTGCCTCCGTGGCCCCGGACGTGAGGAGGTGGACTGCTGGTTGATCAGACAGAGAGCAGGGCTGGAGGGCTCAGCTACTAACCTGGGTGTCTTGCTTAAGGCTGCCTGCCTTCTCACGAGCCCCATCTTGTAGCTTCAGGCAGAGAAAAAAGACAGGTACTTGTGGGCTTCCCACACACAAGCCAGAACAAGATGCCAGGCCCACACCCTTCCCTCTCCTTGTGGAGTCAGCTTCAGCCAGGGCTTCCCACCAGGGCTTCAAGACCTGCCATTTTCTTGTCTTTTATGGTCTTTTACTGCTTCCAGAATTCTCCTGTGTTCCCCAACTGGAACTCAGCCACACTACAACTGGTTTACCCCTGCCTTTGAGTCAGTAGTTTGCAAGCTTGGCTGACTATCAGGATTGCCTAGGGAGCTTTTTATTTCTATCACACCCTCTTTCATATATACTATTTTATATAGTTTGTGTAGAGTTGGGCTCGTTGGTTGGGATTTCACATTAATACGTGAATATCTATTCACTGTAAAAAAGCAATGTTTTTCAATAAAATAATAGCATGTACTATGTGACAGGTACAGCTCTTAGCATTTTACATGTATTACCTTGTTTAATCACCATAACATCCCTTGAAGTAGGTACTATTACTATCCCCATTTTATGGATGAGGAATCTGAGGCCAGAGAGGTTAAGTAACTTGCCCAAGATCATGCAAATAATAAATAGCAGAGCTTGGATTCAAATCTAAGCTGCCTGAGCTTTAACCATTGAACTCCATTGCATCTCAACAGAAGCAAATCAGAAATAAACACGTGAAAGTTCTCTCTTCCTCAGTTCTGCTCCGGTAGGGTAAGCACAGTTAATAGTTCAATGTGAATTCTTGTAGACCTTTTTCTTTTTTTTTTCTTTTTGAATTTAATGTTATTTATTTTTTTATACAGCAGGTTCTTATTAGTTATCCATTTTATACACATCAGTGTATACATGTCAATCCCAATCTCCCAATTCATCCCACCACCACCACCACCCCACCACCACTTTCCCCACTTGGTGTCCATACATGTGTTCTCTACATCTGTTGTAGACCTTTTTCTTGACAAAGAACTTATGTATGCACACAGGAATTATTAAAACAAGGATTGGACTATGTCATACTTAACAAACGTTATCGTACAACTTACTTTTTTTAACTTACTGAATCACAGGCATCTTTCCAGACTGGTAAGTACACATCTATCTTGCTTTTAACAGCTCCATAGTCTTCTACATGGTAGATATACCATGATTTATTAGCTAACCCCCTATTTTTATCTTTTACAGATGTGGAAGTGGGGAGGATTTAACGTAAAAATTGTGAAGTGTTTGAATTTTTAGAAATCTGTCAGGAATCACCTTATTAGGAAAGACTGCTGTAGAAAGATGATTGAATGAATTGTTCCTCTTAACCCCATTCAGTTAAATTAAATTTTTATGTTTGAACAATACCTTCAAGACAGGCTTTGAGGTAAGCTTAATAAGGTTACTGTACCATTTAAAAATCATTAGTTTTCACACTAACCATTGTTTTAAGGTTTAGTTATCTGAATATTTCAAAAGTATTTGAAATCAAAAATCTTTTTAATTTAAATTGCATAACTCAGAAGTGAACTATCAAATGTATTAGCACTTGCATTATTTTCCTTGGGTGTTGAAAGCTTGAGAGTGTGCCATTCAGTCAAAGCGAAAATGCATTTTTTCTCAAGTTTCTCTTTAGTTTTCAAAATCTAGTTAGCAAGCATTTTGATGAATAAAAGTTGATTTCCATTCTTAAAGAGAATACTCATTTCTGATCTTAGTTTCCAAGAAGGGCTTATGGGTTTTTTCTTAAACCCAAATATTGCTGCAATAAACAGTCTTGCACAGGGTGGTTGCATCGATGTAAAAGATTTATCCTTGAAAACCTCAAATAATTCATAACTCCTGATTCAAGACTTATGTCCTCTTATGAACATATGTGAAGTGTATGTGTGTGGAATAAGGGAATTAGATGGATGCTTACAACTCACTGGTCTCCCTTGTATTTTTTTTTAAGATTTTTAAAATATTTATTTTGTTTATTATTATTTATTTTTGGCTGTGTTGGGTCTTTGTTGCTGCACGCAGGCTATCTCTAGTTGCGGCAAGCGGGGGCTACTCTTCGTTGCGGTGTGTGGGCCTCTCATTGCCATGGCTTCTCGTTGTGAAGCACGGGCTCTAGGTACTTGGGCTTCAGTAGTTGTGGCGCACAGGCTTAGGTGCTCCGTGGCATGTAGGATCTTCCTGGACCAGGACTCGAACCCGTGTCCTCTGCATTGGCAGGTGGATTCTTAACCACTGCACCACCAGGGAAGCCCTAGTCTCTCTTGTATTGAAATAATGTGACTTTTTACACTTTTTCTTAATTTAGGAGATTTGCATTTCTTCAAACTGCATACAAAGTGAGACTTTAATATTTACAGCACCATTTCAAATTTTGACAATTGAAGTTTGCATAAAATATAACTGTATTATAATGTATAGAGTGTCTGAGCTGGAGTTCCAGAGCCACTGTGCCTGGGTTAAATCTGTTTGTCCACTTACTAGCTGTAAGGGTTGGGTAAATTTGCTTAACCTCTATGCTTCAGTTTCCTCATCTGTAAAATAGGGGTAATAATGGGGATCTCATAGGCTGTAGTGAGGATTAAATGAGTTAGGGTATGAAAAAGCATGTAGTAAATAAATAAATGTCAGGTGTTAGTGGTAGTGATAATAGCAGTGGTGTTACAGCTAGACTAGTTTGTATACTTACATCTTTAGACTGCATTCCTAGAAGAAATATTGCTGGGTCAAAGGACTTTCATAGTTCATTCAACAATTATTGAATGCCTACTTTGTATCAGGCACCGTGCTAGGTGTTGGGATATAGTGATAAGCAGATTCTAACACAGTCTCTGCCTTTGGGCATTATAGAGACTAGTAAGGGAGATAGACAATTAGATAATAGCAAGTAAACATATCATTACAAGTTGTAATGAATTCTATGGAAGAGAGTTACATAGAGCTAGGAGAGTTTTTAACAGGGGAAACTGATCTACTTTGGGAGGGTTGAGGGAAAGTTTCCCTGAGAAAGTAACTTTCAAATTAGGATCTGAAAGATGTTGGGAGTTAACTGGGTAGAATTGGAATGGGAATGTAGGGAGACACTGTTCTAGACAGAAGAAGCAGCATGTGCAAAGGCCCTGTGGTAAGGGGTTATGATGCACTTAAGAAGAGGACCATTGTGGCTAGACAATGGAGATAAGGATTGGGCACATTATAGATTTTGGGTTTTATCCTGAGAACAATGGCACATCGTGGATGAGTTTCAAACAAGTAAGTGATCTTATTTTCTTAAATGTATCATCTGTTGCGTTTTTAAAAGATCCTTTTTTTAAAATGGAGAATTTTGTACTCATTTAGGCTAAAAATGATGTAGTAAGTACTAAGGTTGGGGAGGTAGAGATGGAGAGGCATGAGTCTTGGTGATTGACTGTGAAGGGGAGTCTGAGGGAGAAATGGTCAAGGAATAGGATGCTAGATAACGGTACACTAGGCACTGTGCTAAATATTAACTCATTTAACTGAGGTAGGTATTACTAGCATCATTCCCATCTTCTAGGTATGGAAACATACTTGCCCAAAGTCTGTCACTGGAACCAAAATTTGAGTCCGGGTACTCTAGACACAGCCTTTGGGCTGCTTCTGAGGCCCAGATTTTGGATTTGTGTAGCTGAGTGCATTGATGTACTATTCCCTGGGAGATACACTGGAAAAGGACCATATTTAGGGCAAGAGTAAAGAAGATCATGAATTTGCTTTTGACATGATTTTAAGATTATGGATTATGCCTTTAAAGCATCCAGGGGGAGATATTGAAAAGACAGATATATATGGTGGTCAGAGGAAAAATCTGGACATTTGAAATTTTAATACATATTCTGAAGTGCCCTCAAAAATCCATGCCAGTTTACCTGCTTACGAGAAATAAAGGTGAGAACCAGGAACGTTAAAAAACCAATAAACTGGGCTTCCCTGGTGGCACAGTGGTTAAGAATCCGCCTGCCAGTGCAGGGGACACAGGTTCGAGTCCTGGTCTAGGAAGATCCCACATGCTGCGGAGCAACTAAGCCCGTGCGCCACAACTACTGAGCCTGCGCTCTAGAGCCCGTGAGCCACAACTACTGAAGCCCG
The DNA here is from genome assembly GCF_028564815.1 of Eubalaena glacialis. NCBI lineage: Eukaryota > Metazoa > Chordata > Mammalia > Artiodactyla > Balaenidae > Eubalaena > Eubalaena glacialis. The sequence continues at coordinate 18,347,998 of NC_083733.1, read as the reverse complement.
CGCGCCTAGAGCCCCTGCTCTGCAGCAAGAGAAGCCACGACAATGAGAAGTCCACACACCGCAACGAAGAGTAGCCCCCGCTCGCCGCAACTAGAGAAAACCCGCGCACAGCAATGAAGACCCGACGCAGCCAAAAAACAAATAAATAAATAAATTTATTAAAAAACAAACAAACAAACAAACGATAAACTGTCTTCCCTAAATCCACCTCCAGAAACTGACTCAGTAGAAGTGATGGGTGGGCTGGAAGCAGGGAATCTGGGTTTTTTTTAAAGTTCTCCAGGTGATTTTATCAGTTGTATTTGGGAACTGTTGCTCTGTGATATCATGAAGGTCACTGTGAAGAGGTGAATATATCTCTTTTAGAGAGGATCTGAAAGAAGGAACAAACTAGTAAAATGTGAATGAAAGCATGGCATTCCACCCCCGCTTTGGCCCCACAGGTTGCAGGGATCTTAGTTCCCTGACCAGGGATTGAACCTGGGCCTTGGCAGTGAAAGTGCCAAGTCCTAACCACTGGACTGCCAGGGAATTCCTGAAAGCATGGCATTTTGAATTTAACTTCCAATGCTTGTCTCAATGGAAGTTGATCCTTTTTTTTTTTTTTCCTTAATTTTCTGCTTACCTCAGGATTCTGAATGACCTTTACCTTCTTGTTCTTTTGTTTTGCTTTTTAAATTACCGTCCCTGGTTTTGAATACTTAATTGTGCTTTAAAAAGCGCAATATGTCTTATTTGGCCCTAACAAGAGCCTGGGTGGGGGTGGGTGTGTGTGTGTGTGTGTGTGTGTGTGTGTGTGTGTGTGTGTGTTTTCCCATTTTAGATACTGGAAATTACCAAGGGCTTATATTTGTTGAGTGCTTACTGTTAACAGCTTAAATATGAAGTGACTTGCCCAAAGCTGCAGGGCCAATGTGCAGCAGTTTAACCCACCAGACCCTTAATTGGTATCCCAGAGGTCCCAGGTTGATCGCTGGGATCTCTGCTCTCATTCTTGAGGGTGGGAATCATTGACAGCACCTAACACTGAGCTTTGAGTCAGCCATGTTTGGAACTCCCAGAGTGCTGTCAAGTATAGCTCAGCTTGGGTTTCTCTCTGGGGATTATAAGGGAGGACCCAGCTCCCAAGCGTGAGGAAGAACCTGAGTAATGTAGATCTTTCCAAAGAGCTTTCTGCAGAGAGGCAAAACTCCCCTAGAAAGAATTGCTTTCTCCTTAACAACATGGGGTTGCCATATACTAGTCAGAGGGGGGAAAAATCACAACGTCTCATTCTGATTGCAAATCAAATACATGTTTACTATGGAAAAACTGGAAGATAAGCAGAATGGAGGTCCACCACCCATAAAGGACCTTAGTCATTTCAAGTGAACATTTTTACTAGATCTTCCAGGTCCATTTCCCTAATCAAGTCTTCCTTGAAGATATCTGATCTGAAGGAGAGGGCCCGAGTCCCATTGCTTCATTGCCCCACAGCTCGCCCTCCTGCCTGGCATTCCTGACAATCCAGCTTCATATTCTACTTCAGTGGATCAGAGAAGGGCTACAGGCTGAGGGGCCTCAAATGCCCCATCGACACCATCTGCAGGAAGATCCAGGTCCAGGGTGAATGGTGTATAGATGGAGGCATCTGCCAGGCATAGCCACACTCCCCCAGGGTCATGCTCTTGTCCAGGAGCTGTCATCTGTGTAAAGCTGCTCCTTGCGCCGGTGGCCACTTAAGAATGCCTTTCACCAAGCGCTTCAGCTCCAGCACTGTGCTTGACTTCTTAGCATCCCCCAAGGTGGTGATCTTGTGATGATGGATCATCATGAACACCCAGGGAGGCAGGTCCACTTGCACTGCTCTCTGCTTTAGGGAATCAGTCTGGCTCCTCTGAGGGCGACCAACGGCTGTGGCAGGACACGTGGGGTGCTTTGTCTCCCGGCATGCCACGGGATAGCCCCTTGGGGTCCTAGCATGCCTCGCGGGCTCCCCATGTCCCCCCTCCGCCCGCCCGCCCGCCCGCCCGCCCGCCCGCCCGCACGCATGCCTTGCAGCCTCTGCCCATTAGTCTCCTCAGATCAGATTCTGCTCACCCTCCACCATCTTGGACTTCTTTTTTTTTTTTTAATAAACTTATTTATTTATTTATTTTTGGCTGTGCTGGGTCTTCGTTGCTGCGCGCAGGCTTTCCCTAGTTGCAGCAAGTGGGGGCTACTCTTCGTTGCGGTGCGCAGGCTTCTCATTGCGGTGGCTTCTCTTGTTGCGGAGCACGGGCTCTAGGCGTGCGGGCTTCAGTAGTTGTGGCTCATGGGCTCAGTAGTTGTGGCATGCGGGCTCTAGAGCGCAGGCTCAGTAGTTGTGGCGCACGGGCTTAGTTGCTCTGCGGCATGTGGGATCTTCCCAGACCAGGGATCGAACCTACAACCCCTGCACTGGCAGGCGGATTCTTAACCACTGCGCCACCAGGGAAGTCCCTCTTGGGCTTCTTTGGCCTGGAAAGTCATTGGTTCTGGGGAGAGCTAGTCTGCCTTCCTGGTGCCAAGGCTCCACCCCCCCCCCCTTTTTTAACGAGTATAAAGATATTAATATTTTATGATTGTCGGGCTCAGGCAATAAACTATAAGTGGCTATTTTGTAAATATTGTATATTAACGCATATATGTGGAATCTAGAAAAATGGTACAGATGAACCTATTTGTAGGGCAGGAATAGAGACATAGACGTAGAGAATGGACATGTGGACACAGGGGGGGAAGGGGAGGGTGGGACGAAGTGGGAGATTACGTTTGACATAAATAGACTACCATGTGTAAAATAGATAGCTAGTGGGAACCTGCTGTATAGCACAGGGAGATCAGCTCGGTGCTCTGTGATGACCTAGATGGGGGGAAAGGGTGGGGAGGGAGGTCCAAGAGGGAGGGGATATAGGTATACATATAGCCGATTCACTTCATTGTACAGCAGAAACTAACACAACATTGTAAAGCAGTTTTACTCCAATATAAATAAATAAATAAATAAATGGCTGTTTTGTGACCTTTTCCCCCTGAGCAAAGCACTGTTTTTCCTTGGTACTTTTTTACAGTATTTAAGGCTGTAAATGAGACATTTGAGTGACTGTAGCACACGTAATTAAGAATTCTGTTGAAAGTTAAGTTGTTGAGACTTTTTTTTTAAACACTAAGCAACAGTCATGAACATCCGTGCAGGTATGGTTTTGTCACATCTTGGATGACTTCCTGGCACAATTCTTGGGTCGAAGGACTTGTTTAAGGCTTAATTGCCCAAAATTAATTTGTGTCGATTTACGTTTCCCCCACCCCCTAACAATATATAGCAGCATGCATTCCCTAAGTATTTCACAACACTTGTCCTTTTAATTTGTATTTCTTAGTAAGTGAACTTTTTTCTACGGGTAGTTTTACTCAGGAAAATGCCAGAATCTTCTTTCAAGGCAATGCCACATACTTTCCCCTTGCACCTTCTCATCCCAGTCCCTTAACAGAAAGTAGTGATAGCTACAAGGACAAGTTTGTTTACTTTATAAGCTAGGTGTGTCTCTAGACCAAGCTAGAATGGAAACACCTTTGACAGTGTCTCCCTCATTCCCCAACAAGATGCCGTTTGGCCACAACACTTTCAAACTGATATTACTCTTCTCTTCTCATTAAAATGCCCAAAGGTCAATAGGAAAACTGTCAAGTGATCAAGTGTTGATCACTTGAAGGACATTTACCCCTGAGAGATGGTGGTTTTATTTTGCCAGAACATCCAGTAAGGTTGGACATTGGGACTACATAGCACCTCTATGTCATGGCTGAGAAGACAAGCTTCTGACCTTCATGGGTGTTTCCTTGAGAGTTGGAAGTGTCTAGGCAATTCCAACCTAAAAGCAGGCCTGGGATGAGTTCCCAGCCTAATATCCATTAATTCTTAAAAGTCCATTTAAAAAGCTTTCTTCTTTCAACAGCCCTAGTACTCCAGGGACTCAACCCTTCTTGCCCAAGTTTTATAGTGGCGCCAGCTCAGGATCTGAGGCCAGGTTTGGCAGGATGGTCTTTAGAGAGGAGCTCTGAGCACAGGCCAGGGACTCCTGGTTCCATTGGATGTTTCTATCTAGTGCAGATACACAGAGCTCTGATTTTTAAAAAAAAAAAAATCTCTAGAAGCTGTCTCAGGTTACTAACTCCCTTCCCCAACAGTATTGTAGGAATTGTATGTTCAGACTCAGTGCTGAAACCTATCCGTTTATATTGGTACAAATACCTACATCTTCATCAGGTTCATCGACTTTATGGTTCAGAATCTCTGTGGAAGAAACTGAGTTTAAAGCTGTCAAATGACTTTAAGGTCCTAGGTGGGTGTGGAAGTAAGAGCTATGTTTACGTCTCTGTTTTTCAGCCTTAAGATCTGAACTATTGCCCCATGTGCTCGTCAGTGCTCACCAACTTGTCCCAGAAAGAGTTTGACACGAGCCCATTCATGCCTCCATGACTTGGCCAAGATTTGTGGCCTTGTGGAGCTAGGCTGCAGTCAGGAATGGGAATCAGCTTCCTTCACTAGCTGTGAGAAGGTACGGTAGAAGGGGGGTGAGTAATGATGAGACCTGGTTTCGGATCAACTTCATTTTGAAACCAGTGATACAAGCCAGTAGAGCCAAGAAGCATCTGGGAGGAAGTTGTAATGATCTGCCCCAGGGCTTACCGTTTACCAGCCTCTGTGTGACTCATGGCTTACAAAGAAAACTGCTCATGTTTCTACAGGTGCCTCAGCGAGTTTCCCTGGGCAGGTCAGATTGGCTGTGAGATCTTCATCCTCTGCCTCTCCCAGTAAACCATGGAGCACCCCCTACGAAACAGTCCTCTCCAGATGCAGACTGAGCCAGCTCCCCGTTATGTTCTTTGGTGCTGTGTATCCCCTTTTCCCTTCCGTGCATCAGCCCTTAGGTAAAGCACATGGCTGTAACTAACCCCATGCCCACTCTGAGACATGGTTTCTCTATGGTGTAGAGAGAGGCATGGACTTGGAGTCAGAAGCCCTGGTTAATTGTGAGTAGGCTAAAGGTCGCTTTTATTGAGGGCTTACTCTGGGCCAGACACAGTGCTCAGTGCTGTGTGAACATTATCCCACTTATTCCTCCCAATAATCTTATGGGGTAGGTATTATTCCCATTTTCCAGATGAGAAAACAGCTTCTGTATGTTCACACGACATGGATGTGAACCCAAGTCTTTTGGACTCCAAATCCCATATTCTTCATCACTCATCTGCCTCTGCCCTTAGGATTTGAAATCTGGTCCTGCTGCTTCCGAGTTGTGGGGCTTTGTATACTTTGCTGTCCTCTCTGAAGCTGCTTCCTGAGGCACTTCAACCCCAGGGCAGTCTCTTGTTTCCGGAGTTGTCAGAATAGGGGAGTAGTATCTACCTGGTGAGTTATTTTTTGAGGACTTGGATAAGAAAACACTTAGCTGGGTGTCTCGGGCAGAGTGGGTCTTTGAAGCTTGTTCCTGCCTGCCTGACTCATGCCCCTTGGTTGTATTCTGCATCCAGCTGATGCCCAGAACGTGACCATGAGCAACAAAGTCCTTGTCGTTGGGGGGATGACAGTCTGAGGTGGCCTGCAGAGGAGCGGCTGAGGGCTGATGGGGCAGCTGGAATGTGCAGCCTGCGTGGGAGGCACGTACAATTTAAGTACCTGACTACTGACTTCTCCTTGATTGTTGGCACTGTCCCCTCTAAGAATAGATGGACAGCCCAGATACTGTGCTACAAATGTTTGGACCCATAAAACAATGGAAATGTGCCAGCAAACAGGGTAGTGAAGTGTCCCATATATTCCTGGTGGGCAGATTTTGTGGACAGCAGGAAGACGGTTTCTGGGTTTCTGGCAGCTTTTAGAGTTTGGGGGATTAAGGCATTAGCCCCCTGCTGGGTAACTTGGTGGGAGAGGATTGGAGAGTTCATTGAGAGGCACTCATTAAGTGAAAAACCTGACAGGCTTATCTGGCCAGCCCCTCTGCTAGCTGAAGACCTTCCCTTAGGAAGAGGGCTGTTTTAAGAATGGGAAAAGTGACAGTTAATTTTTATTTTTTATCAGTGTTTGAATAGCTAATGCATTCACATGGGTCAAAATTCAGAAGGATACACAGTAAAAAGTATCTTTCCTGTTCCTTAGCTACTAGCTTCTCTACCCATAAACCCGGTTTTTTGGGTCACCTTCCAGAAGTATTTATTTTAAAATACAAATGTTATCATAGACTACATTGCTCCATATCCTCTTTAAAAATTAATTTAGCTGCACCGGGTCTTTAGTTGCAGCACATGGGATCTTTGTTGCCGCGTTGGAGATCTTCGTTGCGGCATGTGGGATCTAGTTCCTTGACCAGGGATCAAACCCAGGCGCCCTGCATTGGGAGCACAGAGCCTTAACTGCTGGACCACCAGGGAAGTCCCCATATCTTTTTTTTTTTTTTAATTAACAGTATGTCTTGGAGATCTTTCCATGTCAATACATAGGGGCTTCCTTATCTTTTACAGCTTTTTATGGCTGCATAGTGTTCTCGTATAGATGTTATCATTACACAAAGTTAATCTGTCGTTGATGGACATTTAGGTTGTCTGGACTTTTGCTATTACAATCAATGCATTATTGATTAGTTTGGTAGATAGCTATGGAAAGGTGATTTTGGACAGGAGGCAGTATCCTATAAGAACTTAAAGGTACTTGAAGATACACATTTTTTTCCCTGATGCATCCCTAGTATTTAGAAGAATGTTGGGCACTTAGGAAACACTCTACTAGTTCTTTTTTTTTTTTTTTTTTTATTAATTTTATTTATTTATTTTTGGCTGTGTTGGGTCTTCGTTTCTGTGCGAGGGCTTTCTCTAGTTGTGGCAAGCGGGGGCCACTCTTCATCGCAGTGCACGGGCCTCTCACTATCGCGGCCTCTCTTGTTGCGGAGCACAGGCTCCAGACGCGCAGGCTGAGTAGTTGTGGCTCACGGGCCCAGTTGCTCCGCAGCATGTGGGATCTTCCCAGACCAGGGCTCGAACCCGTGTCCCCTGCATTGGCAGGCAGATTCTCAACCACTGCGCCACCAGGGAAGCCCCTCTACTAGTTCTTGATGGATGCTGTGTTGAAGAACCTCACTTTAGAATATGACCACCCTGAGTTCTAATTCTAATTCCACTCACTAGCTGTATGATGTTGGGCAAGCCATGTCACCTCTGAACCCCCATTTCCTCATGTGGTATGAGTCCGTATAAAGTTCTGGGGTTTACAAATTTGTGGTTTTGTGGTTTTATCTTATTTGATATTCAAGATGACTCTGTAAAGTCTAATTTTCATCTTCCAAATGAGAAAACCTAAATTCCTAATAAGTTAATTCAAGTTCTGCACCAACATGCTGATGGTTCCAACTAACAGAGTTTTGAGGGACCTTTGCATGTGTCCTTAACACAGCTTTAAGCAATGCTGAATCACCTAGTGAGTTTAGGTATTCCCTTTTAAGCTTTTCGTCTTCTTTTTACATCAAGGAGAAAGTGTGTGTGGTCCCATTTTTTTTTTTTAACTAATTAATTTATTTATTTTTGGCTGTGTTGGGTCTTCGTTGCTGGGTACAGGCTTTCTTTAGTTGTGGCGAGCGGGGGCTACTCTTTGTTGCAGTGTGCAGGCTTCTCATTGCTGTGGCTTCTCTTGTTGCGGAGCGCGGGCTCTAGGTGCGCAGGCTTCAGTAGCTGTGGCACGTGGGCTTCAGTAGTTGTGGCTCGTGGGCTCTAGAGCGCAGACTGAGTGGTTGTGACACATGGGCTTAGTTGCTCCGCGGCGTGTGGGATCTTCCCGGACCAGGGCTCGAACCCCTATCCCCTGCATTGGCAGGCAGATTCTCAACCACTGTGCCACCAGGGAAGCCCCTACTATTCTTGAATACATCTTTTAATAACATGCTTCTCTCCCTTCAAACCAAGGGAAGACAGGCCTTAGGCTCAAAGCTTCAGCAAACATGGGAATTCCCTGGAGGTCCAGTGGTTAGGACTCCACACTTTCACTACCAAGGGCGCGGGTTCGATCCCTGGTCGGGGAACTAAGATCCCGCAAACCATGCGGCATGGCCAAAAAACAAAACAAAACAAAACAAAAACTTCAGCAAATAATTGATTCTGGGGGCCACAGAATTCAAGTGCCTTTCCCAGGATCACCCATCAAGTTAAGGTCAGTGCCTGCACAAGAATGGGGTCTCCATCGCTATTAATAGTATTAACAGCAGACCTGGCCATAATGCATCCTATTTGTCAGTTCTTTACATTTATTCTCATTTAATCCTCCCAACTACCTGTAAGAGAGTTACTGTTATTATCCCCAAGTCTAGTACTTTTCTCCAAATATCACACTGCCTCACTGAGCATCTAAAAATCAATCTTTGCTATTTCAATAGATGGAGAAGGACCACAGGTAGTGGGGGTTAGGGAGGAGATAAGAAAACAAACTCTCAGGTGTGTCAGAAAGATAATATAACCATATTATATAAACGACTCAATCTAGACAGGTCTAGGTACCACTTCTGGCCCTTCCATTTCCTAGCTATGTAACTTCAGTGAATTCATTTAACCTCTCATTTTCCCAATTTAGAAAATGGGCATTAAAATCTACTTTATTGGGTGCTTGGTGAAGATTAAATGAGAAAGTATACAAATGTTAGGGCTTCCCTGGTGGCGCAGTGGTTAAGAATCCGCCTGCCAAGGCAGGGGACACGGGTTCAAGCCCTGGTCGGGGAAGATCCCACATGCTGTGGAGCAACTAAGCCCGTGCGCCACAACTACTGAGCCTGCGCTCTAGGGCCCACGAGCCACAACTACTGAGCCTGCGTGCCGCAACTACTGAAGCCCGCGTGCCTAGAGTCCATGCTGCACAGCAAAGAAGCCACCGCAATGAGAAGCCCACGCACAGCAACGAAGAGTAGTCCCCGCTCCCCGCAACTAGAGAAAATCCGCACACAGCAATGAAGACCCAATACAGCCATAAATAAATAAATTTATTTTTAAAATTCATACAGATTAAAAAAAACAAACAAATGTTAGCTGTCAATATTAGTAATTCATGATGGAAAGGACTCTCGACTCTTGAGATTGATGCTTGCTGTATTCGTTTGCTAGGGCTGCTGTAACAAAGGAACACAGACTGGGGGCTTAAACACAGAAATTTATTTTCTCACAACTCAGGAGGCTAGAAGTCCAAGATCAAGGTGTCAGCAGGGCTGGTTTCTGTTGAGGCCTCTCTCCTTAGCTTGTAGATGGCTGTCTTCTCCATGTGTCTGTACATAGTCTTCTCTCTGTAATTGTGTCCAAATTTCCTCCTCCTCTTATTAGGACATTCGTCATACTGGATTAGGGCCCACCCTAATAACCTCATTTTAATTTAATCACCTCTTTAAAGGCCCTTTTTCCAAATATAATCACATTCTGAGGTATTAGGACTTCAACACATGAATTTGAGGGGGGGAACACAATTCATGTTAAGAGAAAACTTGGACCTACAGAAAAATAAATATAATAAGTCGCTGGTAACCCCAGTCATAGGGAAGCTTCATTTCCTTCCAGTCTTTTTTAAATTTTTTCCTGTGCATAGTTACATATACTATATATGCAGTTCTACATTCTGCTTACATTTTGCATAGCTGGATAAAAAATCCATGGAGTGAATGCCCCATAGATTATTTAACTTTTGCCCTATATTAAGATGATTTAAACTCTGCCACATATCATTCCTGGTCTTTTTTAGCCCAAAGGCAAAGCAAGATTCCTCAGAAGATGAGAGCACAAAGCTGTGTGCTGGAGGTAAAGGGCAGGGTCACCCTGGGAATCTCCCTGCCCCTGGGACCCTTTGGAACTGACTCAGGCCGAGATCCCTCTTTCCCCTCCTCCCACCGGCCGAGCATGTTGTCACAGCCCATGACTCCTCAGTGGGGATGTCGTCAAGGAGGCAGGGCTGGTATCTAAGCAATCTTCTCTTTCTCAGGAGCACACTCCAGCCTTCCCACGAAGGAACCTGCCTCTGTGTGTGAGCTCTGGGGCTCTGGGGAGCTGAAGGCAGCTCTGTATGCTTTTAAGCCCTCCATCTTCCTCCCCTCCATGCACTAACCCTCTCCCCAAAAGATGGCCAGTGTCTTAAGTTCTTTCACCCAAGTTAGTTTTACCTGCTTTTGAACTTCATGTTAATGGAATCATACACGTGTCCTCTCTTGTATCTGGCTTCTGTCACTCAACCGTGTTTGTAAGATTCATTCATGTTGTTGTATGTCCTTGTGGTTGACTCATTTCATTATATGAATATTCCACCATATTTCTATTCATTGTACCTTGATGGACATTTGGGCTATTTCCAGTCTTTAACTATTATAGACAGTACTGCTGTGAATATTATAATACTTGTCTTTTAGTGGATGTATCTTTGTTGGGTCTATACCTCAAAGTAAAATTGCTGGGTCTTGGGGAACGTGTATATTTAGCTTCAGCAAATACAGCCCAACAGTTTTCCAAAATGACTATCCCATTTTACACTCCCACATCAGACTTCTACTTTTTTTTTATTGAGGTAAAATATGCATAACATAAAATTTGACCATTTTAAACAATTTGGTGACATTAAGTACGTTCAGATTGTTGTGCAACCATCACCATAGTCCGTCTCCAGAACTTTTTCATCATCCCAAACAGAAACTCTGTACCCATTAAACAATAACTACCCATTCCCCTCTCTCTCCAGCCCCTGGTAACTTCTATTCTACTTTCTATGTCTATTAATTTGAGTATTCTAGGTACCTCATATAAGTGGAATCATGCAGTATTTGCCCTTTTGTGACTAGCTTATTTTACTTAGCATAATGTTTTCAAGATTCTTCCATGTGGCAGCATGTGTCAGAACTTTATTCCTTTTAAAGACTGAATAATATTCCATTGTATCTATAGAACACATTGTGTTTATCTATTCATCTCTTGATGGACACTTGTGTTGTTTCCGTCTTTTGGCTATTGTGAATAGTGATACTATGAAAATATGTGTACACGTATCTGTTTGAGATCCTACTTCAGTTCTTTTGGGTATACGCCTAAAAGTAGAATTGCTGGATCATGTGGTAATTTTATGTTTACCTTCTGAGGAGCCACCAAACTGTTTTTCACAGTGGCTGCACCATTTCACATTCCCAGTGCAAGAGGGTTCCTATGTCTTTACATCTTGCCAACACTCGTTATTTACTTTTTTTTTTTTGCCACCCTAGTAGGTATGAAGTGGTATCTCATTGTGATTTTGATTTGTATTTCCCTAATGACTAATGATATTGAGCATTTTTTCATATGCTTATTGGCCATTTGTATACCTTATTTGAAGAAATGTCTTTTCAACTCCTTTGCTATTTTATTTATTTTTTTTAAATTGGGTTGTTTGTTTTTTGTTGTTCTTGAGTTTTAGGAGTTCATTGTATAGTCTGGATATTATTTGGAATTCTACTTTTTAATGTTATACTCTTATATACTGTTTGAATACTTCATCATGTTCATATTACTTTTCGTTGCTGTTGTTTATCTTCTCAAAGAACCAGCTTTTAGTTTTATTGATCTTTGCTATTGTTTTCTTTGTTTCTATTTCATTTATTTCTGCTCTGATCTTTATGATTTCTTTCCTTCTGCTAACTTTGGGTTTTGTTTGTTCTTCTTTCTCTAGTTCCTTTAGGTGTAAGGTTAGATTGTTTATTTGAGATTTTTCTTGTTTCTTGAGGTAGGCTTGTATAGCTATAAACTCCCTCTTAGAACTGCTTTTGCTGCATCCCATAGGTTTTGGATCATCGTGTTTTCATTGTCATTTGTCTCTAGGTATTTTTTGATTTCCTCTTTGATTTCTTCAGTGATCTCTTGGTTATTTAGTAACGTATTGTTTAGCCTCCACATGTTTGTGTTTTTTACGTTTTTTTCCCTGTAATTCATTTCTAATCTCATAGCGTTGTGGTCAGAAAAGATGCTTGATATGATTTCAATTTTCTTAAATTTACTGAGGATTTGTGACCCAAGATGTGACCTATCCTGGAGAATGTTCCGTGCGCACTTGAGAAGAAAGTGTAATCTGCTGTTTTTGGATGGAATGTCCTATAAATATCAATTAAATCTATCTGGTCTATTGTGTCATTTAAAGCTTCTGTTTCCTTATTTATTTTCATTTTGGATGATCTGTCCATTGGTGTAAGTGAGGTGTTAAAGTCCCCCACTATTATTGTGTTACTGTCAATTTCCTCTTTTATAGCTGTTAGCAGTTGCCTTATGTATTGAGGTGCTCCTATGTTGGGTGCATATATATTTATAATTGTTATATCTTCTTCTTGGATTGATCCCTTGATCATTATGTAGTGTCCTTCCTTGTCTCCTGTAACATTCTTTATTTTAAAGTCTATTTTATCTGATATGAGTATTGCTACTCCAGCTTTCTTTTTATTTCCATTTACATGGAATATCTTTTTCCATCCCTTCACTTTCAGTCTGTATGTGTCCCTAGGTCTGAAGTGGGTCTCTTGTAGACAACATATACATGGGTCTTGTTTTTGTATCCATTCAGCAAGCCTGTGTCTTTTGGTTGGAGCATTTAATCCATTCACGTTTAAGGTAATTATCGATATGTATGTTCCTATGACCATTTTCTTAATTGTTTTGGGTTTGTTTTTGTAGGTCCTTTTCTTCTCTTGTGTTTCCCACTTAGAGAAGTTCCTTTAGCATTTGTTGTAGAGCTGGTTTGGTGGTGCTGAATTCTCTTAGCTTTTGCTTGTCTGTGAAGCTTTTGATTTCTCCATCGAATCTGAATGAGATGCTTGCCGGGTAGAGTAATCTTGGTTGTAGGTTCTTCCCTTTCATCACTTTAAGTATATCATGCCACTCCCTTCTGGCTTGTAGAGTTTCTGCTGAGAAATCAGCTGTTAACCTTAGGGAGTTCCCTTGTATGTTATTTGTCGTTTTTCCCTTGCTGCTTTCAATAACTTTTCTTTGTCTTTAATTTTTGCCAATTTGATTGCTATGTGTCTTGGCATGTTTCTCCTTGGGTTTATCTTGTATGGGACTCGCTGCGCTTCCTGGACGTGGGTGGCTATTTCCTTTCCCATATTAAGGAAGTTTTTGACTATAATCTCTTCAAATATTTTCTCTGGTCCTTTCTCTGTCTCTTCTCCTTCTGGGACCCCTATAATGCGAATGTTGTTGCGTTTAATGTTGTCCCAGAGGTCTCTTAGGCTGTCTTCAATTCTTTTCATTCTTTTTTCTTTATTCTGTTCCGCAGCAGTGAATTCCACCATTCTGTCTTCCAGGTCACTTATCCGTTCTTCTGCCTCAGTTATTCTGCTATTGATTCCTCCTAGTGTAGTTTTCATTTCAGTTATTGTATTGTTCATCTCTGTTTGTTCTTGAATTCTTCTAGGTCTTTGTTAAACATTTCTTGCATCTTCTCGATCTTTGCCTCCATTCTTTTTCCAAGGTCCTGGATCATCTTCACTATCATTATTCTGAGTTCTTTTTTTGGAAGGTTGCCTATCTCCACTTCATTTAGTTGTTTTTCTGGGGTTTTATCTTGTTCCTTCCTCTGGTACATAGCCCTCTGCCTTTTCATCTTGTCTATCTTTCTGTGAATGTGGTTTTTGTTCCACAGGCTGCAGGACTGTAGTTCTTCTTGCTTCTGTCACATTACTTTTGTAGTTTAAAAACCCTCATCTGTTATCCTTTCTTATTTTAGGGAAGGATTATTTAAAACAATTGTCATCATCATCTGAAACTAAAGGACAATTTTTCAAAAAAGGGCAGTTGGGAGAGCTCACCCTGACCTTTCCATGGCACAGCACTGTCCCTCTGGTCCTTGTTGTGCTGCAGTCTAGTAAACTGATGAGTGCTGGTGTCTGGGCCAGCGTTAAGGGAACCCCTGCGTCAGGGCATGTTGCCGATGGGCCCAGTTGTAGCCCCTGGCAGGTTTCCTGACTCCATGCTTTGGCCACAAGGAAGGGTGGGTAAGAACATTGGTTGTGAATACTCTCTAGCGTATGCCTTGGAGTCAGGCTGACCTGGCTTCTGAACCTCAGTTTTCTCATCTTTGTAAAGGAGCTAATGCCTACCTTGGCAGCATAGTTGTAAAGATGAAATGGGCCCAGTCTCTGGATTAGCGAATGGTAGTTATTAACTCAGAGTGCTTGTTTAAAGGGCGGCCAAGCAGGGAGGATTCAGAAGGAGCATGACAGACTGAAACAACCCGAGGTTATCCAGAATGATCTGTGTGGGTAACGGTGTAGCAGGATGCATACAACGCATATGTAGACTCATAGCCTTCGGAAATGCTTAAAATCTTCTGCCTCCAGCTATGACCTTGGCTCAACTCTATGTCTCGTGAGACTCCATGGGGCTAATGTCGCTGAATATCTATGACTTTGGTTCTTCGGCCCACAGACCACGAAGTGATCCGCCCTCTTGAGACCAAAGTCAGAAGCCCATCTGAAACTCATATTTGATCACATTGCTGGTCAGAGGAAGTAAGCCAAGTCTCCTTCTGCAGTGGCTTGGAATAGTCCTTGATCCAGTCAGGGGGCTGTTGTCAGGTCTTGGCTCCCATGGGGTATCTTCCAGAAGCCCCTCCTTCCTAATACTCTTTTCCTCCCTTCCCCACAGTAGTTTTCACGGAGTGCCCTTGGCAAGAGTCGGCCCTGCTGACTGATGATGACTTCACTGTTCTGAACAACAAAACAGTCCAGGTAAAACACCATGTCTACCTTCAGGAGAGAAGAAAGACATTCTCTGTGCATGCCCAGCTTGCTGCTGGCCAGGAGGCCGAGGTTGCCGTGGCTGTTGTGAGCCATGTTACCCCTGCAGAGGACGCAGGGTTAGACCTCAGTTGCCCATAGCTGTGCGCGTGGGTACCGATCTAAGCAGGGTAGTGCTTGCAGCTGCCCAGTAGGGGCCGCCAGAGTCAGGCCAGGAGGGCCCAGACTGCTTTGTGAGTAATGGCCCAGTGCCCTTCCTCCCTTGAATTCCCTGTCCCACCTCCCTTTCCTTCTTTCCCATATCATGCCGGTAAACCGCAAGTGAAGGCGATCCCAACACAGGACTGCCAATCTCATGAACCTTTGGGAAGATGGACCTGAGGCTCTTGGCCACATTTCTTTGTTTTGTTTAATTTAATTTTTTGAACAGCTAATATATCCACATGGTTCAAAATTTTAAATATTAAAAAGTTATAGAATAACCTTCCCTTTTTTCTCCCCATCTGTCTAATGCCCTCTCTACCCCTCCAAGAGAAGACACAGGTAACCCTGTTACCAGTTTCTTTCCTTCTAATTTATGTATTTGTTCTATATATTAAATATATTTATATATATTATATATAGGTATAAAATAAACTTTTCCGTCCTCTTTTATGCAAAACTAACATACTATTCACATGTCTGCACCTTCTTTTTGCACTGAAAAATACATCCGTACACTGCCTATCCCCTTCTCACAGATAACCACCGTTATAAGCTTCTAGTATCCCCCAGACTTTGTCTGTATGTAAGCAGATGTGAATATATGCCTTATTTTCCCACCCTTTTACACAAAAGGTGGAACAGTGCCTGGCACATATTAAGCCCTATGTAAGTGTTTGTTAAATAAAATACTAAACTACATTAAGCTGTTCCATACCTTGTTCTTTTTCACTTAAGTATGGATATATATCAAAGATCTTTCCATGTCAGCACAGAGAGACATTCTTCATTTTTCAAGCTGTATACAATTTCCACTAGATGGATGTATTATAGTGTATTTAATTGGGCCTTCTCTGTAAGTGAACACTTAGATTATTTCCAAATTTTCTTTTACAGTAAACCCATCTGGGCCTCTATCCTTGCCCTGAGCCCCTGTAGGTGAGAGGATGTTGGGTATGTTCCAGTTGTTTGCACACCTGGGTTAAGGGGTCTTCTCTCCTTGCAGGAAAGGAAAGCACTGAAGATCTCCCCATCCAAACGTATCTTGCGAAGACGCAAGAGAGATTGGGTGGTCCCGCCAATATCTGTCCCTGAGAATGGCAAGGGTCCCTTCCCCCAGAAGCTGCATCAGGTATGACCGTGCCTTCTCCCTGGGAGTCATTGGTGTCTTCAGGGACTCTCATTCGAAGGCCTGAATATGAGGTTTCTTGCTGCTGAGCCCTGGGGCCCGCAGAGGGAAACTCTCTGATGGGAGCAGTTTCTAATCAGGCAGTGCCTCTCCACCCCTCCCCACAGAGGGTTCTTTGCTACAATAATGAGATATTTGTCACTTTGTCAGCTACCATTTCTTTTGCTTCCAGCTCAAATCTAATAAAGACAGAGGCACCAAGATTTTCTACAGCATCACGGGGCCTGGGGCAGACAGCCCCCCTGAGGGTGTCTTCACCATAGAGAAGGAAACAGGCTGGCTGCTACTGAATAAACCACTGGACCGGGAGAAAATTGCCGAGTATGAGGCAAGTAGCCTTTAGCATCCAACGAGAAGCAGGGCCCCAGGGAGGGTAGTGCCAGGCTGACCCCAGGCCTGTGTACCTACAGCTCTTTGGCCACGCTGTGTCGGAGAACGGTGCCTCCGTGGAAGAGCCCATGAACATCTCCATCATTGTAACAGACCAGAATGACCACAAGCCCAAGTTCACCCAGGATGTCTTCAGAGGGAGCGTCTTGGAAGGGGTACTACCCGGTAAGAGGACTGGGGAGGGCACAGCTATAGAGGTCTGCTGGGCCCAGACCTGGCCTTGGGTCCACTTCTGGAATCAGCCCAGACTCTTAAAGGCTGGAAGAACCCTTCATACCTGATTTCCTGGGCTGTGCCCCAGATCACCTGGGATCTTCTTAAAAGTCCAGATTCCCCCACTCCATCCCAAGATCCCTGAATAAGAATGATCCTGGAGTAGAGCCCCAGAATCTGTGTATTTGAAAATTTCCCAGAAGCTTCAGATGATCAACCAGCTGCAGCTTTGGAGCTGCAGAGACCTATATTTGAATCTGGATTTTGTCTCTTTATCTGCTGTAACCCTGGGCAAGGTCTTGACCTCTGAGCCTCAATCTTCACACCTGAAAATGGGGATAATATCAACCGTAAAGAACTGTGAAGATTAGAAATAACACATGCCTACTGCTGTGTGATATGAAGCACCTGAAATGAGGTTCTTTGGGGAAATGGCAGCTGCAAGGAGGGTGGCAAAGGCTGAGAGGTGTTAGAATGTGGTTTACAGAGAGCAGAAAATGAATTGTCAGGCTGGGGAAGAGGGTGAGAGGGGCTGGCAAAAGACTAGAGAAATAGGTGACATTAATGACCTCAAAGACAGGTGCTGGTGAGGAGGGCTCCTCTTCTCCCTTTGTCTCTGAGTTGTGGAGAATTACAGAGAAATGTGAGTTGGTTAGGCTGCCAATAACAGACATTTCCAGAAGAAAAACAGTACCTTCAACAATATGGAACCTTTTCCCCCTTTGTATTCAGGAAGCCTAGAGGTGGTCAAGCCAGGCTGGAATGGTGCTTTAACGTGTGGGGGAACTAGGCTCCTTCCATCTCGTTGCTCTGCTGTTTTGGCTTTATTCCCAAGATTACCTCATGGTTGCTGCTGGAGCCCTGGCCATTACATCCGGAAGGAGGGAAGGGGTGGGACGAATAAGCCCCTTAATTCAGAAAAACGCTTCCCCCAAAGCTGTATATCCCATTCGTCAGATTTCAGTCTCGTGGCCACAGCTAGCTGCAAGAAGCGAAATAGTCTTGGTTCCCGGTGGGCTTGTGCTCAGCCTAGAATGATTATGAGGATTATGTTTCTAAGAAGGAAGGGGAGAATGGGAAATGGGCACCAATTAGCAATCTCTGCCACGAGTGGAATGTGGGGCCAAGCCAGCGAGCAGGGTGGAGCCTCTCGGAGTTCCAGAAGTGGGCAAGGCTGGAATCGGAGCCGGAAGGGAAGGTTGCTCACTCATCAGCCCTTCTCCCCTCCAGGCACTTCTGTGATGCAGGTGACAGCCACGGATGAGGACGATGCCATCAACACCTACAACGGGGTGGTTGCTTATTCCATCCATAGTCAAGAGCCACAGGACCTCATGTTCACGGTCCACCGGAGCACAGGCACCATCAGCGTCGTCTCCAGTGGCCTGGACCGGGAGGTAAGTGGCCCTTCGGGAAGGTGCTGCCTGCCCAGGCTAGCCCAGGCTGGGGTCTGACACTCAGAGCGGAAGCCTCTGCCCCCAAAGCCCAGGGCAGAGCAGTGGGGACCCAAGTCAGCTGGGAATGGCTGCTGCTATGTCCCACGTTGATGTCCTGCAGCTCCCTTGGGCCAGTGGCACGTTGCCAAACCATCTCGTTAAGGCTGAGGAGGCAGCTGTAAAACGCAGACGTTTAATACTTTCTGCAGGTTTTCTCATTTCCTCTCGGAATGGCTCACTTAGCACACACATTGCCCAGATTTGTCCCGTGTGTGCCACAAGCAGAATTAGCTCCATGGATATTGGAGTTGCCTCCTGTTCCCTAATTAATACCTTTGCCCAAATCCACGCTCAAAGCTCCCATTCTGCATCCACCCATGGTTAGGAAGCAATGCCCAGGCTTCATCCCACGACAGGCCCAGGAGAACCGTTTGGATCCACAGTTCCCCTCCCCCTCCACCCTTTGCTTCTGGTCTTTCCTGCAGTGGGTGAGCAGTGGGTCAGGAATCAAGAGAACACTGAGAGGGAGGAACATTCCCCTTCCCTCCACGTACACCCAAGGCTGTGCCCAACGCGCAGTGGCCTTCCACTTCCACTCTCCTTTTCTCCCCAGAGAGTCCCTGAGTACACACTGACCATCCAGGCTACGGACATGAACGGGGATGGCTCCAGCACCACGGCTATGGCCGTAGTGGAAATCCTCGATGCCAATGACAACGCTCCTGTGTTTGAGCCCCAGAAGGTAATGCCCCTTCCTTCCTTCTTCCCTCGTCAGATGATGAAGGACTAAGTTTCTCCTTTCTGATGAAACTCCGGAACCAGCCTACATTGCTTCAAGTCCCAGTCCCAGCACTTGTGAGCTGTGTGACCTGAGGTGAACTACCTAACCTCTCTGTACCCTATTTCCTAATCTGTGAAATGGAGATGATGCTCCATTGTCTCCTGCTGCATTTTTCTGAGTTTTAAATGAAATAATCTATGTACAGTTCTTAACACAATCCCAGGTACACAAGTGCTCAATATGAAAATCTTTGTTGATATGGAAAGTCCTAATTTACCTCACACCTATACCTGCCCACATTCCCCCAGTGAATGCTTGTACACCTCACGTGACAGAGGACTCAGTGCCAGTCAAGGTGACACCCACCCCCTTCCATCTGTAGGTAACTCTGACTGCTAAGCATTGTTTAGGCCTGATTAAAAATTTGTTCTCAACAGCTGATTTCCCTATCTTTGCCACCTGTTCCAGAATTTCCAAAAAAGTTCCTGGTCAGTGCCCCAGAGCAATCAGACACCTAGCCCTTCTTGCCACCTTCCTTATGCCTTTCTGATCTCAGCTAGATATAGGTGACTACTCAATGGCGAGGCCTTGGGCACCCAGATCAGTGAGATTCCTGGAGCGTCAGGCCCCTGGGTGGAGGGAAAGCAGGCCCAAGATTGCTGTGGTCTGTCCCAGCAGCTGTGAGGCTGACTCTTGGGATGTTCTGCATCCATGCGTGCCCTGAAACCCCAATAAGTGGGTTGGGCGGTCCCAGAAAGGGCGAGCGGCATGGGGCGCCCCTGGAGTTGGATGGAGGATTCACAGCTGGTGAAGAGTGGAACAGCCTCTCAAGGTGGTCAGTCTCTCCGCTCTGACTGTGCTGTGCTTTCCACGCTGACAGTATGAGGCCCGTGTGCCTGAGAACGCAGTGGGCCACGAGCTGCAGAGGCTGACTGTGACCGATCTGGATGCCCCCAACTCACCGGCATGGCAGGCTACCTATCGCATTGTGGAAGGTGACAACGGGGACCATTTTACCGTCACCACCCACCCTGAGAGCAACCAGGGTATCCTGACAACCAAGAAGGTGGGTTGGTTTGGGCTTTGTACAAGGGCCACACCTGGGACAGTCAGGTCTGCAGCCTCCAGGACTAGGGGGTACCACCTGCCTTGGGAGACATACCTTGGACCACTCACCAGGGAGTGTACCAGGCCAGTGGCTTGCAACACTCTCCCATTCCTCTTGGGTTGAGGAATTCCTTTGTTCAAACTAAACCTTACCCAGGGACCCAATTCATAAAACAGATTCATAAAACACAGTTGCTGATCTAATTGAGGCAGATCAGTGGGGCCCCTCCTCCCAGATCCCAGTGTCCAGTGGCTGCTTCCAATCAGTCTTACACAGAGGGTCTCTGTTTTATTGGAATTCTTGCTAATTTTGGATTCAATCCATAATTCACATCTAGGTGTTTGGATAGTAAAATGTTTTAAATTACTTCGTAGTTAGGCATACCCTTGCCTCTCAAAAAGTCTTTTAATAAAATTGATGCTTCAAGAAGATGGGTCCAATCTTTCTTTGATTTCTTTTACCTCCTGGTTTATTATGAAGAATGGCCCAGTTTGAGAAGCAGGGCTTTATATAATACTTTAAAGGCTGTCCCCTCCTGGCAACCAAAACTTTGTAACAACCCTTTCACACTGTGAAATGAATTTCATTTATAATATAACTTTTCTAACTTATGTAATTTCTAGAAAAATGGAATGCCCTAACTGTAAAATAAAGGAGAATTTTACAGGAAAAGTTACTGATTATAAAATATTTCCATAGGTAAACCTTTGGGCACAAGTACACTAGAAAACATAATGAAGTGGTCAGTTTCTTGCGCATCGTCCAGATGTAGTAGATACTATATGTCGCTCTAGTGACTCATATCACGAGTGGTATTGATGTTTTTCCAGAACAACAAATAAACAACTTTGGGAAATGCCTGAACAAATCAAATTACGAGCTCCCCTCAGAAGTTGCATTCCTGGAAAATTCAGTATAAATTAAAACCACGCCAAAAACTCGGTTTGTATGTAAAACACATTCTAGACTATAAATATAAACAGAACATCACACCCATAAATACATGAATGTCCAAGGGGATATTGGCAAGTCACATGGGATATGGGACAGTTCTTTGTGCCCCTGCCCCAGCCTGTAAATGCCAGTGGCATCCCCAGTCATTAGGACACCTAAAAATGCCTCCTCCAAGTTTCTACAACACCCCCTAGGGGGTGTCATCACCCCATAGGGAACCAGTTCTCGGCTTAGGGCTTACTAGTCTAGTTGCCTTTGGGGTGGTGGTCTGAGAGGCCCTGCTGGATGTCCACTCAGGAAATGCAGGAGGCTCTATGGGGTAGGGAAGGGGCAGTATTGTTACTGGTGGGAGCCTCCAGCCCCTCGTTGTGGGCCCTTTCCTTCTGGCATCACAGCACTGCATGGGGCCTCCTCACAAACTCGCGGCTCAGGTCCTCCTTCCTGTTCTGTCCCAGGGCTTGGATTTCGAGGCCAAAACCCAGCACACCCTGTACGTTGAAGTGATCAACGAGGCTCCCTTTGTGGTGAAGCTCCCAACCTCCACGGCCACCGTAGTGGTCCACGTGGAGGATGTGAATGAGCCGCCCGTGTTCGTCCCACCCTCCAAAGTCATCGAGGTCCAGGAGGGCATCTCCGTCGGCGAGCCTGTCTGCACCTACACCGCGCAGGACCCGGACAAGGGGAGTCAGAAGATCAGGTACATAGGAGCTGGGCTTAAATTCAGCTAAATGCATGGGTACTGTTGGATGGGTTGTTTATTATGGCCAGAATTTGTTCTAATTGCCATAAAGACTATTAAATATTTTGAACGTCACCCCTGTACAGGGCCTTCCCTTCCTACCCTCCATATGGCTGAAGTCCAGGGGACAGGTGTTCCTGCTCCCTCTCATGTGTCCCTGCTGGGCCCCCCACCTTCTGCTCAGGCTCCCATTTGGGGGTGAGATGCATTTTGCACGTAATCCTGCTTAGGAGCCCTGAGTCCTATGAAACCCTCTGCCAGTTGGCATGAGGAGGCTTTGAATGATGACTCCAGAACTCTAAGTATTCTGAGTGTGATTCTTCTCAACTTTTCTGCTCCAGCTACCACATCCTGAGAGACCCGGCAGGGTGGCTAGCAATGGACCCAGCCAGTGGGCAGGTCACTGCTGCAGGGGTCTTGGACCGTGAGGATGAGCAGTTTGTGAAGACCAACATCTACGAAGTCATGGTCTTGGCCACGGACGATGGTGAGAGCTTCCTCCCAGCCCCTCCACATGAGCACCTTTGGAGCCAAGGACATAGCATGTCCCCTCCACAGACAGAGTGTGGTGTGGGGAAGCGGTGTCAGCAATCCTAGCTGGGAGGTCAAAGGGGTCTCTCAGAGGGGTCTTTTAAAGGGTGGTCCTAGGGTTGACTGGTTTCAACTTCCCTAAGACCCAGGAGTTAGGAGGTATCCTGAAGACTCCTTTCAGCCTAAGTTTGTGTTTCACTGAGCCCTGAATTGGCCTGTTGGTTTCCCCTTGTGAATGATTGAAAGGGGCTGCCTGGAAAGTGTCATGATTGATTAGTGATGTCACACCATGACAGGATTGGGGGTGATGATGTAACTACCATCTCTATTTTTTTTGTTTTTTTAAAGATTAAGGGGTTTTTTTTGTTTTCTTTTTTTAATTTTATTTATTTATTTATTTATGGCTGTGTTGGGTCTTTGTTTCTGTGCGAGGGCTTTCTCTAGTTGCGGCAAGTGGGGGCCACTCTTCATCGCGGTGCGCGGGCCTCTCACTATTGCGGCCTCTCTTGTTGCGGAGCACAGGCTCCAGACGCGCAGGCTCAGCAATTGTGGCTCACGGGCCTAGTCGCTCCGCGGCATGTGGGATCTTCCCAGACCAGGGCTCGAACCCGTGTCCCCTGCATTGGCAGGCAGATTCTCAACCACTGCACCACCAGGGAAGCCCTACCATCTCTATCTGACACATACTGAACCAAGGCCTGGAGGCAGGCGAGAGGTTACTGCAGGGCTGGGAAGCAAAACTTCCCTGAAGCTGATCAGCAAACACTGCATCAGCCCTGAAGTGGCCAATAGGTTTCTCTTTGTAATAGATTGGTAGTGGCTGTCTGGATGAAGTGGCTGCAACTGCGCTGTGATCAGTTAGTAATGTCTGCCATGGACACAAAATGAGAATGATGGTATGTATGCCATGCATTTGCCATCACTGGTTTGATCTATAATGAAGCTAGTGTACAGAGGCTCTTGAAAGGTTACAGTTAGACAGTAAATAGGACCCTCCTGAGGCTGATTGGGTAGGTCCTGGGGGAGCTTAACACTGATTCATCAACCCAACCAAGGGCAGATGCTGAAAAGAGATCATGTGTGTGATTATGAACAGGGAGCCCTCCCACCACTGGCACGGGGACCCTCCTGCTAACACTGATGGATGTCAATGACCATGGCCCGGTCCCTGAGCCCCGTCAGATCACCATCTGCAACCAAAGCCCTTTGCCTCAGGTGCTGAACATCACAGACAAGGACCTGTCCCCCCACACCTCCCCTTTCCGGGCCTGGCTCACACACGACTCGGACATCTACTGGACGGCAGAGGTCAATGAGAAAGGTAACTCAGTGGTGGTGGCAGATGGGTGTCTGCCCCCTACCAAGACCCAGCACACCTTCCTGCCCCAGTGTCTTGTGGGTCACCGAATTACCAGTCTCCTCAAGAATGTCAGTTAAATGCTGCTTATTAACTTAGTGTAAGCCTTTGGAATTCCACAGGAACCCTTAAAGACCATTCTAGCTCAATCACCTGCCTATACAATTGGAAAAACAGGCCCAGAGAGATGGGATGTGCCTTTCTCCCTCTCACATAATGAGGGAGTCAGAACTCCAGCACGGTGATAACAGCTAACATGCCTGAGCGTGCTTGCTGTGTGCTATGTGCGCTTCAGACGCTTTACATAGATTCGGCTACTTAATCCTCACAACAACCCTGTAAAGAAGGTACTGTTATCTCACACATACATGCATGTGCACCCATTTTACAGATGGGGAAACCAAGGCTTACAGAAGCTTAAATATCTTGCCAAGGGCATTATGGTTAGAAACTGACGGCCCCAGGATTGGAATGCAGGCAGTCTGCCATACCAGGATGCTTTGCAGCTTACCATTTATCAAACCCTGGCGATATGCAAGATGCTTTTTGTACTTTTCCATATTTAATATTTCTACCATCCTCTGTGGTCAGTATTTTTATCCCCATTTACAGATGAGAGTGAGGCTCAGAGAGGTTAAATAGTGTGCCCAAGGGCACAGTGTGGATAAGCAGTGGAGCAGAAATTGAAGCTGGGGTCCCTCACCCCCACATCCTGCTCCCAGCCACCTCCCTGTCCTTCCTCTTTCCCATCCTCCTGGGGCTCCTCTGCCTTCAGTGGATTTTCAGTTGTCACAGGACTGGAGAGGGGACTTGCTGGCATCAAGTGGGCAAGGACCCAGGTGTGTGAGAAAGATGCATCCAGGCCCAAGTGCCAATAATGCCCCTGGAGAAACCCTGCTCACTCTGGTTTAAAGCATCTTCCTCTTCCTCTTGGGGCTAGAGTCCCCCAGGAGGGGAATGGGGAGCCAGAACATTCAGGTTCTGCCGTGAAGTAATGAAATGCCTGGTACCTATTACTGCTGCTGAGCCCCGCCCAGAAAGGACTGGGGAGACCTGCTTCAGACACACATATTGTCTCATTTTTATGATTCCTGTGATTTGGGGATGTATATCCAGCACCTTTCCTTGAGGGAACCCAAGTTGGTCTCCTGTCACCCCCTTGTGGCCTAGAAGCCAATTTTTCCCCTCCCTGACTGTATCATTTACAAAGTGTAGACTCTGGAGCCAGAATGCCTTGGTTCAAGATCCAACCCTTCCATTTAACAGGTTTGTGATTGTGGGCAAGTTACTGAACCTCACTGTTCTGCAGTTTCCCTACTTGTAGAATGCTGCCTTAATTGTACCTACCTCCATACAATCACTGTGAAGATTAAATGAGTGCCTGAAAGGCATCCTGTCTGGTATATCAGTGCTCGGTAGATGCCAGTGGCCATCTTCACCACCACTGTTTCTCAAACAATCACAGATCTGGCTCTGTCAAGTGTGAGCATTATGCCCAAAGCTCAGTGGTACCAACACCTGATACTAGCATTGATACCTGGTTCTTGATTTTGACTTAGTTGTTCTATCTGACCGTGTTTTTTTTTCAGAGGAGTTAATCCAAACTCTACACCTGTGTGACCTTGGGCTGCTTACTTGACCTCCCTAAGCTTCAATGTCTGCATTTGTAAAATGAGGATAAGAGAACCTGCCTCTTAAAGTTGGGGTGGAGGTCAGAGTTGGGCTTGGCACATAGTAAGTGTCAGTTTAGTCACTGACACCGCCACCAGCACCATCATCAGCTGAGAACTCAGCCCTCCAGTGTGGGAACGGGATAGCGGGAGGGATGTTTGGGTGAAAGACCCCATGTTGGCCTCTCCACTTGGTAGACCAAACATTCAGCCTACAGAACTCTCTCTGCCTGCCGCTGCTGAATGGCAACAGGGTGAATTCTCCCTTCTGGTCTTTTAACTAAGAGGGGCCCAGCGAGCGTGCATCGCCTTTGAACTGAAAATGGCTTGAGGTCACTGCTGAAATAGGCCAGCAAGCCTGAGGGTGGGTGGGCTAGAAACGTGGGGTTGTTTTTGAATGTCCCAGGGATGGGGGGACACTACTGACACTTAGTGGTGAGGACTTGAATGCTTGGGAAGGTTCCTCATGATGAAGAATAGTTCCACCCAAGCTAATAGTGCCCTCTTTGAGAAACTTGGGTCTAAACTGAAGGCCTTTCTTCAGAGAGGCCTCTGACCCTATATTTCTCACCCACAAACACAGCCCCCCTCCCCACTCCAGGAGTGCGGCACACCCTCCCCAGAGTGGTACCCGTTGTGCAGGCCGCACTGAGGCTTGGCTTCTGCTCTGTGGCTGCCTGCTGCCCGCCCCGGGCCTTTGAAGGCTGGTTAGCACAGTGCCCATTGCAGCCTCACTGCCGGCATCTCTGAACTTGTGTGCAGTCACTAATGCTGGGATAACACAGGTTAGCACCCTCTCTGATCTGCTTAACAACATCAGTTACATCACCAAGTCATATGCATTTGGATTTATTAATAATTGATGCTCACTCAGAATATCCATGTTTCAGATACTGAAATTCTATCATACAGTTGAGGTATAAACATTATATTTACTATTGCAAGAGCAAAATGCTGCAATAATAAATGGTAGTGAACTTTCAAATAGGAAAACAGGTGGCCGGTTAATGTAAATATTAAAAGATTGGGTTAGCTATCTTTTAGGAAGAACAATGTTTGTTTGTTTTGTGGCAAGGAACAATCTAGCAGCTAATGGTACTGAGAAATTATTGGCTCTGCATGCCATGACTTTTTAAAAACATCGTATTTAAAAAATGCTGTGATTATTGATTTATTTTAAATAAAGTGATGAATTTATTCTTCTATCCAAATAATCCTTTCCACAGTGGTAAATTTGGCTTTGGCTGAATATCAGTTTTTAACACTGGGTATAGTGTGCTTTGGGGATATTGCTTCCTGTTGCCCAGATGCAGAGGCTGCCTCCTCAAACCTCCGTCATGGTGTGTTCGGTTCCCACCATTTGTGGTCTCCTGAGATGAATAATTATCTCTCCACTCCAGGAGACACAGTGGCCTTGTCCCTGAAGAAGTTCCTGAAGCAAGATACATACAACGTGCACCTTTCTCTGTCCGACCACGGCAACAAGGAACAGCTGACGGTGATCAGGGCCACCGTGTGCGACTGCCACGGCCATGTGGAGACCTGCCCCGAACGCTGGAAGGGGAGTTTCCTCCTCCCCATCCTGGGTGCTGTCCTGGCTCTGCTGTGTGAGTGCTGGCACCCTTCCCCTTCTGAGGACAGGATAGTTAGAAGACCTGATTCTACCCTGAACTTCAAGGACTAAAGGGCCATCAACATTGCGCATCTGTTCCTTATACTCTTAATTCCGGGAGTGTCATTCGATCCATAGATGTTTATGGAGGTTCTGGAAGGTGCCAGGCTTTGGGGATATATTGGGGAGCAGACACGACCCTCCTGTCAAATCGTCTAGTGGCTAGAGCGGTGGTTCTGAAGGCGTGGTCTCCAACCAACAGCATTAGCATCACCAGGAATTTGTTAGAAAGGCTAATTCTCTGGCCCACTCCTGACCTACGGATTCAGCAGCTTAGGGGTAGGACCTGGTAATCTGTGTTTTAACAAGCCCTTCAGGGGATTCTGATGCATGTTAGAGCTTGAGAGCCATTGATCTAGTGAGCAGAAATGTTTAGTTAAAAACTAATTTCTTTGCTCTAAAGGTAGAACCTATCACATTTGCTTTTTTCACTCTCTGAATTGTCCTTACACAGAAAACATGCATTCAATCACATATGAATACAAGAGCAAGCTTTAATTAGTCATCATACTGTGTAGCAAGCACTGTGTTAGGCGCTGAGGGTGCAACACTTAACAAAACAGACCAGTCCCTGCCTTCATGGAGCTTACTTTCCAGTGCAGAGAGCAGACAACAAATAATCTGGCAGAGAAATAGGTGTTGCTATGGATTAAAAGAAAGTCGGGGGAGGAGGTCTGCCATTTTAAGTAGGGTGGGCAAGAAGTATCCTTACAGAGAAGGGGATATTTGAGTAAAGACCTGAAAGAGGTGAGCAAGCAAATCATGCAGATATCTAGGGAACATCAAGTGCAAAGGCCCTGAGGCAGCTCTGTGCTTTGTGTGTGGAAACAGCAATGACTGGGATGGAAAAAGCAAGAGGGAGAAGAGTAAGAGATGAGATGAGATGAGGTCAGAGAAGTGATGGGTGTGGCGGAGCAGTGTGTTGGGCCTTGTAGGTTATTGTAAGCACTCTGGTTGAAATGGGAAGTCATCGGGTTTGGAGCAGAGGAGCAATGTGATTTGACTTGAATTTTATAGGATTCCTACTGAACAGACTGTAGAGGGCCCCAAGGGTGGGGACAGATTGCCATATGGAGCTACTGCCACAATCTAGGGGTGAGATGGTAGTTGTGACTCAGACCCAGGGTGGCGGAGTGAGAGGTGGTCATGTTTCAAGGTAGAATCAATTCAGATTCATATGTGGTATGAGGAAAAGACCCATCTATGATTCCAAGGCCTGAACAAGTAGAGACATGGAGCTTCCATTAACCAGTCTGGGAAGGACCGTGGGATGAGTCCAAATGGAGGTATCAGTAGGCAGCTGGATATATAAGCTTTGGGTGCAGGTGAGAAGTCCGGATTGCCTCCTGCCTTTCCCCAGACCCAGAGGGGGAGGAAAAGGTGAAGGAGGGGTCACAGTCTAGCCCACAAAGGGTGTGCATCCCGAGAACCCATGGCCTCCCAAAGAAGGGTAGGTCAGTTTTGTCTGGCCAGAGGGAGACAGTGGTTCCATCAGTAGGCAAAAAAAGGGATAAAGCTTAACAGTAGCTGTATCCTCTTACATTAAACAGCCACAGAGAGGGCCAGGGGGTACCCTCCTCATATGGGATTAACTGGGGGTAAGGCGAGCAACTAGGCACTAGCTGGCCAGTCCCCACTGTGTCCAAATAGACTGTCAGCCTTTCAAACCATATTACTAAAACCTAGTCCTTCTCTTAAAACTCCAAAATAGCATTTGCACCTAAGTTCACATTACTGCATTATATCAAAGTTGCACTGTCTTGCTTTTAACTTAAAGTCTATGCCTATTAGAGGACACCTAGTGACTGAAAAAGAGTCATGTTGAAAAGTAACATCTGCTGGGAGATTCCCATCCCCACAAAGGAGGATTTCCTTAAGGACCACTACCACCAATATGGGAAGACTGATAGTAAAATGATACAGAATTACAGGTGGGGGAATGAAGTCAGAATGCCAGTAGGAGGAGGTGATTTTAAGCTGAGAGCTCAAGGGTGAGAGCCATGCATATGCATAGAGAGTGTTCCAGGTGAGGCACGAGCCTGGTTGAGGGTTCTGAAGTGGGAGACTGCTGGGTATATCTGAGGAACCCCGAGGAGGCTAATGTGACTAGACTTGGGTGGCAGGGAGGGTTGGAGACAGGCAGGGGCCAGTCCTGTAGCCTTGATGAGGAGTCAGGGAATTTCCTAGGTGCAAGGGGGCCACTGAAGTGTGTTAAGCTCTGGCTGCTGAGTGGAGGGGTCTAGAATTAGATGGGGCTCTGGGGGTTTGCGGGTGCTGGCCAGCCGTGTGGTTGTTGGGGGGTGAATATTCACACTCCCCATCTCTTGCAGTCCTCCTGCTGGTGCTCCTGTTTTTGGTGAGAAAGAAACGGAAGATCAAGGATCCCCTTCTGCTCCCAGAAGACGACACCCGTGACAACGTCTTCTACTACGGCGAAGAGGGGGGTGGCGAGGAGGACCAGGTGGGGCACTGGGGGGTCTGGGGGTCGGGAGGTGGATGGCCCCCACAGCCACTGGCAGGGATGGTTGGGTCAACCAATTAACCATGTCAGCTGCGTCAACCAGACCCCGGTCTGAAGCATCCGTCTTCTGAGAGGGTGTCTGGTCCATGGCTCTAGTCTCTTTGGCCCCAGCCACCTCGACCTTGAACCTGTGCTTAACTGGGGAGGAGGGGGTTTGGAAACTAGGGCTTTCAGAGATCTCTGACATTATCTGTCTTCTAAGACCTACCCATGAACCAGAACATCCAAATGGTACGGAACTAGGGTGAAATGTAAACGGGGGGAGTGGAAGGGTCCTTCTCCATCCCGTGACCTTCCCCTTTCATGAAGGACTATGACATCACCCAACTCCACCGGGGCCTGGAAGCCCGGCCTGAGTTGGTTCTCCGCAACGATGTGGCGCCAGCCTTCATCCCCACACCCACATACCGTCCACGGCCAGCCAACCCAGATGAAATCGGCAACTTCATCATCGAGGTGAGGCATCGGGGGCCATCCTAGGGCAGCCCTTTATTCAAGCATCAGCAGCACAAGCACAGACGGGCTTGGAGTCTTGGCTCTGGGTTCAAATCTTGATTCTACCTCCAACCTGCTGTGTGACCTCTGGCATATCTGAGTAACTTCTGGGCTTCTGTTCCTCCATAAAACCCTAAGTTTCAGAGCGGTTAAGAATAGGTTAGGAATTATTTCTTTATTCAACAAATATAGTGGTTGTTAGGAGAAAACCCTGGAGCCAGACTCCCTGGATTTGAATTTTTAAAGATCTCAGGTGATTCCAATCTGGAGCAAAGTTGGTGTCCTCTGTCGTAGGGTGCTTTAGGGATTGGATGCATAATCACTTGGAACAGTGCTAGCACAGGGAATTTCCTAGGGAACATCAAAAACGGATGCCTCTGACTCACCCCCCTGAGATTGTGATTTCATTGATCTGGATGTGGCTGGGGCTTCAGAATTCTTTTAAAGATTCCCAGATAATTTAAGTTTGGGAACCGCTGGCCTGGTACCTAACATGTATTAGGTAATGATAGCTATTGTTGCTAATAGCTAAGTGTCTCTGATATTCTCAATTCTGGTCACATATTTGATTTATCTGAGGAATTTTGAAAAATATCAATGCCTGGGACCCAGACATTCATTTTTTTTAGGCTCTGATATTTTTTTAGTTCCCCAAAGAAATCAGATACATAGCCAGGGTTGTGAGAACCACAACCTAGGTACATAGAAGATGAGTGATATGAGCCTAGCACAGCCTGGTACCTTGATAGCAGTCAGTAAAAGGAGGTTTTTAATACGAGGGAGAGAAGGAGGAGGGAGAGATGGGAGGGGAGGATGGATGGATTTGGGGAGTTCAAGGAAGCAGCAGTGGGCACAGGGTTCAATGGGTGGTCAGGATACCTCACTTTGGCTTGAATCCTTCTTACCTTTCTTGCTTTCTAGAAATAGCCTGGTGGTCAGACTCTGTTCTTTAGCCTGAGCATATTTGAGAATCCTGTGCAAAAACAAAGGCGTCTGGGAAAAGTTGCTCAGGGCAACTTTGCCTTGGAGCCAAATAACCAGGAGATTTTCCCTCCAGTTAGATGAAGACAGTTTCCGGAATATCTGTGTTGGACAGTTTGCAGATACTGTCTCAATTAATGCCTATCTGCATCAACTCTGCAGAGTAGGAATCCTGTTGTCTTCCTCATTTCACAAATGAGGAAATAGTGTTCCACTATATGCCAGGTACTATGCTAATAAGTGCTTTTATATATACGTATATTCATTTATTCCTCTAAAACTATAAGAAGCCTTCCCATTTTAGAGATGAGGTGGGAAAAAATGGCGTGGAGAGATTACGTTTACACATCGTGTGTGCAGTCTGATTTCAGAGTCCCCACCCTGAACCGCTGCCCTGTCACACTGAGCGCTCGCTCTAGGCTGGGCCCTGTGCTGAGGATTTATGTGCATTATTTCATTTTCAACCTTCAAAACCTTAAAGGAGGGGAGAGCTGGCTTCGCAGATGAAGAGATGCAGGCTCAGTTAACTTGCCGGGGCTCTCACAGCTGCCAGGTGTCTGATCTCGCAGCTCCTAACCCCTGCTCTCTGTCCCCCAGAACCTGAAGGCGGCCAACACGGACCCCACGGCCCCGCCCTATGACTCCCTGTTGGTGTTCGACTATGAGGGCAGCGGCTCCGATGCCGCCTCCCTGAGCTCGCTTACCTCCTCAGCTTCCGACCAGGACCAAGACTACGACTATCTGAACGAATGGGGCAGCCGCTTCAAGAAGCTGGCAGACATGTATGGCGGGGGCCAGGACAACTAGGCCTCCCTGCCTGCAGCGCCGGGGGCCTAAACAACCAGGCCCGCAGCTGCATCTCCAAGGGGTCTCCATCCCCACCTCGGCCAGGGACTTCGGAGCTTGTTGAGAAGTAGCCTTAGCAACTTGGAGGGAAGAGGCGTGACATTAAAGGGGCAGGTTTCTAAGCCTTTCAGCATGGAGGGACCCGGGCAGTTTGATTTCAACAGTGAAAACCTCTTAGCCTCGGCCAGGGTTGCCGAATTTCCGGGAGTCTCTCCCCTGCCGTAAGATGCTCAGCCCTGTGTACCGGGCCTGGACCACCTCTGACTCCCGCATGTTGACGTTCTCTCTGGAATGGACCCTTCTCCTTAGAAAGAGGCCTCTTGTTGCAATCTGGATTTTTTTTTTTTTTTTTAAATGCTATTTTCAAAAAGTTAGAACCAGGTCCTCAGGCGCCCCTGGGGTCCTCCAGAGGCCCAGGCCAGAGCTGGCTGGCTCACGTGCCCTCACGCATTGCATTTCTCTCTGGTCTCTGGGCCCCGAGGCCTCCTGTTTGAGTGGATTACCGCGTTTTTATACCGAGCGTGTTTAGGTGGTCCTTTATTTTTTACTTTCCCTATCGATTGCTGTAGAGGAAGGGTGATGACAATGCTGTAAATGTACTAGAACTTTTTTATTAAAGGAACTTTTCCCAGAGGTGCCAGGGGAGTGAACTCTTTTTTTTTTTAATAGCAGTTTATTGACGTATAATTCACACACCATATCATTTACCCATTTAAAGTGTACAATTCAGTGGTTTTCTAGAACTTTCAGAGTTGTGCAAGGGGGAGAAAATGCTTTTAGTCCTGCAGGCTTCCCCCCAGCTTCCTCCTGATGGTAGAGGAAGCTCAGGATCTGTTTACAGGCCCAGGTAGGGGCAAACCTTCTGCGCTCCTCCCTACAGATTCAGAACTGCTATCTCTGTGTGAGAACCGTTAACTTGCTTACCCCTTTGCAGGCGATGTCTTTTCTGGACCAGTGGCCGCACACGTACGTGGTGCAGTACGTGAAGATTTCCTCTCCTATGCTGTGGGCTCTGTGTCGAAAGGCAGGGATTGGGGAGGATCCGGCTCCGCTCCTTCCCAACAAGTCCCTTAACCTCTACCTGCCTCAAGATTTTTCATGTATAAAATGGGGAGTTTTTATGGAGATTAAGTGAATTAATATCTGGCACATGGTAAGTGCTATCTGTGTTCATTGGTAACGGCTACCATTTATTCAGTACTTTTTAGACCCAAACAGCTCTTAACTTCAATTACTTCCTTTAAACAAATCCTCACAGTCACCCTCTGAGTCCCGGATCTTCCTCCTTTAAAGAATGGCTTCATTGTATTTTTTTTAAATGACTGCTGATCATCATCAAAATCAAGCCAGACAGAAAATTAGAGAACTCACCCAGGATGTCAATGAAATTGGAACATTCCTGACAACACCAGGGCACAGATGCAGGAATAAGGATGAAGAGGCAGCAGGGATTCCACGTGCGTCTTTGTTAAAGCAAAGTTTTAAATTTGTCTTTGCAATGAACCAGAAGAAAAGAATCCGAAGTGAAGCTGAAAATGTCGCTGAAGTTGAAATCAATGTGTCCTTCCTGCAGGAGGGACTGATTCTTTAAAGCAATGGTACCCCAAGCGCGGTTCCTGGACCAGCAGCGTCAGCATCGCCTGCCGAATCAGGAACTCCGCAAGCAGGACCCTGTAATCTTGTCTAACAGGCCTTCCAGGTGATTCTGATGCACGTGTGAGTTTAAGACCAAGGCTCTGAAGCGTGAGGCCGTGGGTGTCCTGAAGCCTCAGACCCTGGATGGGGAAGTTTAAAGGGAACTGAGTCTGCTAAGAAAGCTCTTCACCTGGCCTTGGTCCGTAGCACCTGAGCCCACAGTCACAGCACCTCCTGCCTCTCCCTCAAGCTGCAGCCTCTGGCTCCCGCAGCCTCAGCTTCCCCTCTACCAGGGCCCTGCTGCTACTGCTGCTACTGCTGCTAAGGTTGTGCGGGGAGGATTAGGTGTCTCAACCAGCAAACACCTGCTGCGCCTTATCTTAAACGCCTCTCTGAGAAGCCTGAATAAAGCCTGAAACCCTATCTTCAGCTGAGACTAATAATAAAGCCAAGGAGCCCCTGTCCAGGCTGGCCTTCCTCCCCTGAGATTTTTGGAGGGCGTGGAGGAGCAAAAGCAGCCTTTCCTAGCCAAGCCTCGTCTCTGCGGGTGGATCTGGATTCCCTTGGTGATGGAACTCGCCACCAGCCTCTGAGTGATTTGGAAGGAACGCGCCTGGGCTATGTGACGGGGATGGATGTTATGTCACTCTCTCACTCGGGACCTGCGTCTCATCTGCAAAATGGACTCTGGTCTTTAGGGCCTATAATAATAAGTCAAACTATTTGCAGCTGGTAGGTCTCCAGTGCTAACCACTCAGAGGGAGTGCTAACTGTAAATACCCAGTGTGGCCCGCCATACCAATGGGGACCACCTGCATGTTTGCTTTGCCTACCCTGAATGTGAATCTTTCACATTTTGAGGTCTAACAGTTGAGTGTGCATCCCTCCAATCTTTTCCCCCCTGTGCATTACATACACATTTTGCATTATATCTTTTCATAACAGGATGTAAAAGGATTGCCTTATTGTCTCCATCACATCTAGCTTGGATGTGCTGGCATGTATTTAATCTTACCACCATCCATGGACATTAGTGCTTCTAGTTTTTTGCCCTTAACAATGATAAAATAAATTCCCTGGAGCATCCACCTCTGCAGATGCTTCAAAGCCAGCCTTCTTGGACTTCCCTGGCAGTCCAATGGTTAAGACTCCGCGCTTCCACTACAGGGGGTGCGGGTTCGCTCCCTGGTCGGGGAACTAAGATCCTGCGTGCCGCGCAGTATAGCCGGAAAAAAAAATAGCCAGCCCTCCAACAACTGGGGAGGGGTGAGGGGGCCTGTGGTCCTGGTTGTGATCGAGGCCGCCTAAATCTAAGTGGAGGGTTCAGACGGGTTGGTGCTGAAAGGACCCCTCAGGCTCATTCTATTAAATGATTTTCCCCCCAGACTTAAAGCCAAAGTTGCATAACCCAAGTCCAACAAAGAAAATAACTGAAGTAAAGCTGTGGGAAGAAGGGGTCAGGGTGCCCAGAGACCTGCCTTTGGCCTCATCCTCCCAATGTTTCTCCTTAAGAACCCAAATGCAGAGCATTTTGAAAATTGCCCCCAATCTACCCCTGTCATTTTTCAGATTGGAAAAGATAGAGGTTCCAAAAGCAGGGACTCCCCAAGATCTCTCCAGCGGGTCAGAGATGGGCAGAGCCCAGGCCTCACTTCTCACCATGGCTTTTCCCTGGTGGCTGACCTGACAATCTTTGTTTTTCCTCCCCAAAAGGCTGAAGATAGGAGCCATCTCACCAGGTGGGCTTTGCCAGTCCCTGAAGGGGCCTGAGGGGATGGCTTTCATCCCCGGAAGGTTGGCAAGTAGCCGAGGCCTCAAATTCCTGGCTTCCTATGCTAGACATGGACTTTCCTTAACCACACGTCCACACAGGGATGCAGCAAGAAGACCCAGGTAGGGAGATGCTGAGGGATGGCCAGTAAGGGAGGGCCCTGAGGTCAGCCAGGCAACGGTCCTGCCATTGAAAGGGTGGGGGCAGTCACCCCGGGAAGCCCCTTGGGCAGCCCACACCCTTTGTGTCCAGTTCCAGACTCACTGGGGGCTCCACTCCTTCTGGCTAAAGGCAGAGCCTACCTCCCACCTCCCAGGAAAATAATCCACCCAGGAGGCGTGGTTCCGGGCACAGGTTCAAATCCCAGCACCTCCAGGCACGATGCCTTAGGCTAATCACTTAACCTTTCTGTGCCTCACTTCCTTCACCTGGAAGGTGGAGGAGTAAATGAGTCAGTATCTGTGAAGTGCTTAGAAGGGTGCTTGGCACAGGAGCGCTGCATAAGTGCTGTTCTCATCACTGCTGTGGTGGTGGCGGACAGACTGACAGCGTCGGGTCCTGCTCCTTTATCTCCACACTCCCAGCTTGGGCGGAAACAGCCCTTCCTACCCTTAGCGTTCCGACTGCAGAAAGGGATGTCAGTGGTTAGGGTGGCTGTGGCTTCCCCGAAGGCCCTTCCCCTCTGCACCCAGCAGAGGGCACCATCCACTCAAACCACAGCACGGCCAGCGCCTCCCAGCCTGACCGCTGAGGGCAAGGGAAGCTGAGGGTGGAAGAGCCACACTGGCTGCCGCGTGGCAGGAGCTGCCTTGGACACTGTGATGGTGATGGTGACGGTGATGGTGATAGTGGCGGCGGTCACTGTTTATCGGGTGGTGAGTGGCCGTGCCCTTCACACATGTGGCATCAGTTACATCCATTCTCCCGCCAACAACCATTGCGGGGAGAGGTTTTACGGTTCTCTTTTTTAAAGGAAATTGAGGGTCAGAGAGATTAACGACCATGCACAGCCAGGAAGTGACGGAGACAGTTTTGGGGTCCAGGTCTCCTTAATTCCCTAGTATGGGCTCTTTTTACCAGTAGGAATAAAAAAACTCCAGCTACATTGGGAGCATGGGGCAGGCAGGCAGTGGAGGAGGCTCTTCAGGTATGGCCTAACCCCCTCCACGGCAGAGCTGGCCCCACCTGACCCTGAGACTCTAAGGTCCTGACGCAGAAAAGCCACAGCATTTCCAACTGCATCGGGGGCATGTGGGGCATCACCCCAGGACTTCTTTATTCCTTAATTTAACAACTGTTTATTGAGTATGAGTTCTATGCCAGGCACTGTTCTAGGTTGCAGGGGATACAGAAATGCAGAAAACTTAAAAATCCCAGCCCTAATATATGGGGGGCTCCAGGAAAAAAAATGTGTGTAGGGCCCACCTTCCATGTGAGTCTAGGTCATAAACTGTTAAATAAAAGATATCCTATCTTCCTACATAGACCAGCATGTCTTCATGGCGATCTGGAAGGCCAGGTTTTAATCTGGATTCCCAGACACCTAGAGTACTAGGCAGAATGCGGCTGCGCGGGCAGAGTTAGCCCCCAGCCCAGGAGCGGTGGTCAGCCTACTACTCTACCCACCCCGGGCTCCATCCTACACCATGAGGGTCCTTGTGCACATGTGTGTGTGTGTATGTACTCCCCAGCCCACCCGTCCAAGCTCTGTCCACCGATCTACACAAATAGCTTTCCACTGACCACCCCTTAGGCCTAGGAGTACACACCTGGGCTGTGCTGGCTGCCCTCAGGACAGACCTGGGGAGGGCCTGGCACAATTTATTGCAGGGAATGGTCTAGAGGGCAGGGTGGGGGGCACAGGTTCTAGCAGTCACAGCTCCTTAGCTCCATAGGAGGGGCAGGAGGGCCAGAGCAGAGCCTTTTAATGCACAGGGCGAAGGCCCTTCCTGCCCAGTCTAAGGGCGATCCTGCTGACATTCAGTGGGAGACAGACGATAAACAAGATGAATCAGTGAAATGGACGGTACAGTGAAAGGTGAGGCTATAGAGGAAGATGAAGCTGGGATGGGGCATAGGAAGTAAGGGGTGGGGGTGAAGGTTCAGTTCTAGTAGTCAGGAAAGGCCTTGCTGATGTTGACTTTAAAAATATGCGCAACGTGAGAGTTGTGAGTTAAGTTTTTTTTTTTAATAAATTTATTTATTTATTATTTATTTATTTTTGGCTGCGTTGGGTCTTCCTTGCTGCGTGTGGGCTTTCTCTAGTTGTGGCGAGCGGGGGCTACTCTTCATTGCGGTGCACGGGCTTCTCATTGCAGCGGCTTCTCTTGTTGTGGAGCACGGGCTCTAGGCGCGCGGGCTTCGGTAGTTGTGGCACGTGGGCTCAGTAGTTGTGGCACGCGAGCTCTAGAGTGCAGGCTCAGTAGTTGTGACACACGGGCTTAGTTGCTCCATGGCATGTGGGATCTTCCCGGACCAGGGCTCGAACCCATGTCCGCTGCTCAAACCCGTGTTCGCTGCATTGGCAGGCGGTTTCTTAACCACCGCGCCACCAGGGAAGCTCCCGCAAGTTAAGTTTTATTTGGGGCAAAATGAGGACTGCAGCCCGGGAGACAGCGTTTCAGATAGCTCTGAGAAACTGCTCCAGGAGGCGAGGGGAGGAGCCAGGATATTTAGGAGTTTTGCAACAAAGGGCAGGTAGTCGGGAGCATCAAAAGATTATAGTTAATTAAAGAAAACCAGATATCTCAAGTTAAGGAATTTAGCGCTTTCCTATGTATGGGAAGATGCAAGAGTCTGGGCTCACTGAAATCATTCCTTTGATATGCACCTCAACCATCTGGGGCCAGTATCCTGTGTTTTCACTTCCTGAGTTTCCTCAGGGCTCACCGGCTCAAGTTGGAGGGCTGCAATCGTTGATGACTGTGACATCCTTTGTTTATTGATATGGCAGGAACTATTCCATTTCTCACTGAGAAGGGAGCATTTGAGCATAGACTGGAGGGTACTGGGGAGCAAGTACGCAGGTATGTCTAGTAAAAGTTACAAGTGCAAAGGCCCTGAGGCCGGAGCGTGCTGCAGGGATTTCAGCCGAGTTCAGCAGGGAGGCTGCTGGAGCAGAGGGAGAGAGCAAGAGTGCAGGGGGAGGTGAGGTCGGACAGGTACGGGGTGAGGCCCAGGTGCCCAGTCCTGGGCTGCCGCCTCCACAGCCGGCCTGGAGGCTGAGTTCACGACAAGGCCTGGTTCCAGAAGCCCTGGGAAAAGGCCTGATTCAGCAATCTCGCCTCCATCCAGGAGCTGGAGAAACCTGATTCCTCCTCTGCTCCATTCTCAGCCACTGAGAGGACGGCCTGGACCTGTCCGGGCCTGCCGGCAGCTGCAGAGCTGACAGGCAGGAGTTGCAAGATTCTTCTCTCTCGGGGGGTCCCCGGACTGAGCGGGGAGCCTGTCAGAAAGGAGCCCCAAGTCTGCGGGCACAGAGCCCTGGTGAAGAGTGCAGCCCCTAGAGGTCACAGAGGTGGGTGTGACCCACAGCCTCCCTTCCCTCAAGACCACACCTCTCTCAAAGGGGTGAAAAGAGGCCACTGGGAGGTGACATGTGAAAAGTACTCAGTGCTTTGCCTGACTGGCAGTTAGGGTTTAATAAGTGGTAGCTGCCATCATTACTGTTGTTGTTGCTTGTTATTAGGCCTTCTCCAAGTTAGGGGTGGAGCCCAGCCCTCAGCTGCCTCAGCGTTCCTGTGCCCACTGCCCAGCAAGCGGCAGGGGTGTGACAGGGATTGGAGAGCAATCTGAGAGGGGATGGGTGGGTCAGGAATGCTTGGGCTGGGTTCCATCCATTCCTGTTCCCACTGCCTTCCAGTAAACCAGGGCCAGCCAATAGGGCAGGGAAGGGCAGGTCTCTTGTCACCCTGGAACCTGACAACCGAGGCCTTCTGGGGAGACGGTGCTAAGTAAGTATGAGAATTACTACCTTTAGAGCTTCTGTGAATTATGCACTTACCATGTGTAAGACAATATGCTAAAGTTTCACTCCAAATCAAAACCAAAGTTTTAAAATGTCCCACAGGGCTCTGCAGGATCTGACCCCATTACCCCTGGGACCTCACCTCCCACTGCTCTTACCTCAGTCCCACCGTGGTTCTGGCTGCGTCAGCCTCCTGCTCTTCTGGGAATCGTGCAGGCTGCTTCCCACCTCGAGGCCTTTGCATTTGCTGTGCCCTCTGGCTGGCATGCTGTTCCCCTGGATATCTCATGGCTCCTCACCTCCTTCAGGCATCACCCAAATGTCCACTTGTCAGAGATTCTGTCCCACTTCAGAATTGCAACCCTGCCCCCACCCACCATGCCTTATTTTTCCATAGCATTTATTACTTCTCACCATACTATACTATATATTTTATCTATTTGTCCCCTGCCCCCCATTTAAATATAAGCTCCACGAGGGCAGGGATTTTTGTTTCTTTCCTTCACTGCTACATCCCTAACCCATGGAATAGTGCCTGGAACGTAGTAGGCATTCAATAAATGTTTGTTTAATAAACATGCTTTACGACTCTCAAGGCAGGTTTTATAAATTCCCTCTTTTTTGGGGGGGGAGGGGCTGTGCCATGTGGCCTGCGGGATCTGAGCTCCTCGACCAGGGATCGAATCTGTGCCCCCTACAGTGGAAACGTGGAGTCTTAACCACTGGACCACCAGGGAATTCCCCTATAATTTACCTTTTGGAAATGAGGAAACTCAGGCCCAGGGAGGCAGGGTTAGTCACCCATGGTCATGCCCAGATGGTTACCAGCAGAGCTGAGAGAATCCAGGAACGCCACTTGTGACATCTCATTTAACCCTGCATCAGTCCTGGAGTGGTTATGCTCATTCCATCTTACAGAGGAGCAAACTGAGGCTAGAGAGGGGCAGAGATGGGAGATGAAGCTGGTTCTGTCTGTTCTGATCAAGTCGTTGCTTCCTAGAGTGTGGGCTTCGGGCCTATGGTGGGATGTGGAATGGTGTGAGGTGATGTGTGAGCAAGGTATTAAAGTCTTACGTGATCCTGAATCACACAAAGTTGTTCCATTTTCAGTTTTCTTTCAATCCTTCTGCTTGCGTCAAGGGAAGAGTCCCCCTTTTATTGTGCTTAGCAGGTCTTTAATGACTTTAACCCTTACGGTTCTCTCTTAACCAGAGAAGGAGGGCCTAGAAATTAATGACACTGTTATGTCATCATTGTGTTTATTTTTACTTTAGTTACGGCAAGTGATGCTGGTTTTTCATTTACAATACTGTTAGTTTTTCACTTAAAATAAATTTCTTTATGTTTTAAATAGTGAGTCCATTTAAAGAAACAATATTAAGTAAAGGTTAGTGAAGGTGGAACTCAGGTATGCCAATAACAATGAAGGTGGTACTTCAAAGACTGAAGCTCGAAAATTGAAATCCGTGCTCTACTTTTTATCTTATATCTTCTTTCAAAGAGTATCACTTCCTTTGGTGGGGAGGGGGTGGGGGACAATTTACAATCCAGAAAATAAAAGAAGAATTAAGTGCTAATCTGAGTCTTAAAAGTTGCCTTCAGGGAAGAGTGGGAGGGAACTTTAGGGGCTGGAGAAATCTGGGAAGACTTCCTGAAGGAGGAAGCCCTTTGAGTTGTCCTTAAAAGATGTATGGGAGTTGGATAAGGGGCTAAAAGAAAGGAGAGTACCATGCTTTCCCTTGCCATTGACCTGTTATACAGATGAGAAAACTGAGACCCAGAAGGTAGCTATAGCAAGTGGATACAAGAGCCCAGTCTGGCTCCAGTCTCAGGATCTTGTTCCAGGGGGAAGCCAATGAAGTAGAAAATAAACTAAGTCAAGCTGGGAGGGATGGGACCCAGGGTGGCAGGGTGGGGGGATGGGGATGACAAGAGAAGAAGCTCTGGGCTTGAGTCAGTGAGGAGCCACAGTGAGCTTTGGAAAAGGGAGAAGCTGCCAAGAATAGTCGATAGCTCAGCAGAGTGCATAAGAGTGTGGGCTCTGAAGCCCCACTGCCTGGGTTCAAGTCATTCTCTGCCATTTGTGACACAAGCTCTCAGTTCCTCTACCCATAAGATGGGCATAATGGGAGTACATGCCTCACAGAGTTGCTGCAACAATCAAATAAGTTGATGCATGCAACACACTTAGAGCAGCACTTAACACATAGAAATACTCAATAAGTATTAACCTTAGGGGCTTCCCTGGTAGCGCAGTGGTTGAGAATCTGCCTGCTAATGCAGGGGACACGGGTTCGCGCCCTGGTCTGGGAAGATCCCACATGCCGCGGAGCAACTAGGCCCGTGAGCCACAACTACTGAGCCTGCGCGTCTGGAGCCTGTGCTCCGCAACAAGAGAGGCCACGATAGTGAGAGGCCCGCGCATCGCGATGAAGAGTGGCCTCCGCTTGCCACAACTAGAGAAAGCTCTGGCACAGAAACGAAGACCCAACATAGCAATCAATCAATCAATCAATAAATCTTTAAAAAAAAAAAAAAAAAGTATTAACCTTACAGGTAATATTACTACTATTATTATTGTTGTTATTAACTATAAGGTGGGCTACAAAAAGGAGAGGTTGGAGTCAGGGGGGCTGATCCAAAGGCTGCCACCTCTGTGCCTCAGTTTCCGCATCTGAATCAGCTGCTTGCTGGGGGTTCTCCTCACCAGCTCCTTGGTTTGGGGGCCCATGAAGTGCTGGAAAGAACCACTGCTGGAACTTGGTGCCCACTCATCATTCAGCAAATATTTATTGAGCCCCTACTGAGTGCCAGGCCCTGGGGATACATGGAAAAATAAGACAGCCCCACCCCGTGCCTCCCTTATAAAGCTCCAGGCTGAGGGAGGAGACCAGGAAGAACCA
Source organism: Eubalaena glacialis (assembly GCF_028564815.1). NCBI lineage: Eukaryota > Metazoa > Chordata > Mammalia > Artiodactyla > Balaenidae > Eubalaena > Eubalaena glacialis. The sequence continues at coordinate 18,305,879 of NC_083733.1, read as the reverse complement.
GGCAATTACAGGGCAGGTGATACTAGTCTGACCTGATGTGGAGTCGGGGAGGGCTTCCCAGAAGAAGTGACATCCAAGCTGAGACCTGAGGGCTGCGTAGAAGTTTGCCGTGGGCTGGAGAAGGAGATCAGGAGGAGCAGTGTGTGCTCAGCAGGGGAGAGGCATGACCAAATCGGTGCTCTAGAATGGTAATTCATGGGTGTGTTCTTTTTTTTTTTTTAATTTATTTATTTATTTATTTATTTATTTATGGCTGTGTTGGGTCTTCGTTTCTGTGCGAGGGCTTTCTCTGGTTGCGGCGAGCGGGGGCCACGCTTCATCGCGGTGCGCGGGCCTCTCACTGTCGCGGCCTCTCTTGTTGCAGAGCACAAGCTCTAGACGCGCAGGCTCAGCACAAGCTCTAGACGCTCATGTGGCTCACGGGCCTAGTTGCTCCGCGGCATGTGGGATCTGCCCAGACCAGGGCTCGAACCCATGTGCCCTGCATTGGCAGGCAGATTCTCAACCACTGCGCCACCCGGGAAGCCCCCATGGGTGTGTTCTTTATAGACACTTGCATACATGCAAAATTCCAGATGGACAAGGCCATTCACCGTTGTTGCATTGACTGTAAGAGCAAAAGGTTGGTAACAACCCTTAGTCCATCAGTGGGTGGCTGCTTAAATAAACTCTGCCACATTCACAGCATGGAATATTCCACAACTGAAAACAAACAAGAAAGCTCTTTATGCACAGATGTGGGAAGATCCTTAAGGTATCTTGTCAAGTGAAAAAAACAACTTGGAGAACAATGCGGAACATGTGCTACTTTTTGTGTAAAAGAAGAGGAGGAAAATGAGACTATATGAATTTTTTTATTTAAATATGCGGAGAGAAATTCTGGAACAGCCTTGTCCAATAGAATTTTCTCTGATGATGGAAATGTTCTATATTTCTGCTGACCAACATGGTAGCCACTAGCCACATATGGCACTTGAAATATGGCTGGAGTGACCAAGGAACAGAATTTTTAATTTAACTTAATGATTAGATTTAAATCTAATAGCCACATGTGGCTTGTAGCCACCGTATTGGACAGCATAGCTCTAGAAGAATACAAAAGAAACTCCTAACAGTAGTTAGTTAACCACAGGGAGGGAATTAATTAGGTGGATGGCTAACAGGAATGAGAGGGGCACTTGTGCTTTATACCTTTTTTGTGTCCTGTAATTTTTGAACTAGGTGAATGCCTTACCCATCTCAAAAGTTAGACTTGAAAAATGAAAAGAAGGAATGAGGGAGGGAGGCAGAGCCCTCGGGCTGCTGTGTGGAGAACGGATTAGAGAGGGAGAAGGAGCAAAAGGCGAGACCAGATGTATCAGCCAGGATGCTGGCAAGAAACAGAGGCAAACTCAAAAGATTAACTGAGCAGAGTTAATGGAGGTACTATTTACAGAGTGGTGGGCAGGGTTGCAAGGTGTCTTCATCTAAGCACTAGATTAGGTTGATAATGGGTTGACTGGGTTGATAATGGTGCCATTTTCTGAAATGAAGACAGGAAGAGGAGCAGGTTGGAGAAGGGCAATGATGCATTTGGTTCTGAACTTGCCTGTATTTTTGAGCACTTTGAGGTGCCTATTGGACATGTAAGTGGAGATGTTCGGGTGTAGTAGGGTTCTACAGGTGTGGGGTTCTGGAGAGGGCACACAGGCCAGGTGACCCTGGAAGGGAGGGGCATTGGTGCCAGCTTCACAGCGTCTGTTCTCCTTCCTACTAGAGATGGGAGAGGGAAGTTGCCATCAGCTAGAGAGGAAGGAAGAGGAGGAGTGAAGGAGAAGTGGTGGCACCATATCACGAAGGGAACCCACGTCCTTTACTTCACGTTCCTCATTTCCTCCCTTGGGGTGGTTTACTGGGTAGAAGTAAAAGCTGAGGGGCGAGGCCTGAGCACAGGGCATGAAGGAGAGAGCTGCAGGACCCCTGCGTGTGTCATTTCATGAGCTGCCAGGCAGTTGTGGGCGGCGGGGAGTAAGAGGAACAAGTCACGCCATCTACCCCTGGAAGGCCCAGCAGTGAGAAGGCTGGGGATGGAGGAAGTGGGGTGCCACTGGACCAACCAGTCCTGAAGCTCTGAGAGCACCCCATCCTGGACGACCCCATGAGAGAGGTTTTAAACAAGAGCAGCCTAACTGCTGTGAATAACATGGGGCCAATGAGAACTCCAAAAGGAAATGATAGTAAGTAAAGCTATCATCATCATCAGCCCCTCACCTTAAGAACTTTCTTGGGAGTTCCCTGGCAGTCCAGTGGTTAGGACTCAGCGCTTTCACTGCCGTGGGCCCAGGTTCAATCCCTGGTGGGGGAACTAAGATCCAGCAAGCCATGCAGTGCAGCAAAAACAACAACAACAACAAAAAACAAAACACACACAAAAAAACTTTCTTAAGAAAACTCTTAAAAGCCAGGTAGTCTGCAGAGCACTTTCTTTTATCCCACTCCAGTCGGGTGGCCAGGGCAATAGAATCCTTTTAATATACAGATCCAATAACATTCATTGTGCCAAATGACAAGGACGTTATGACCCCCATTTGGCAAGTAAGGAAATCAGGGCTAAGAAAGGTGGGAAACTTGGCTGGGCCTCCGATTCCGAGGTTCATGCACACTCCACCTCCAGGCCCAGCGCATTAGCCTCCCTTCTGTGCCATCTTCCTCCTCCCTCCGCCCCTGGCCCTGCCGCTCCCACTTGGCCACATTCCCTCTCCTCCTCCTCCTGAGATCTCCCCACCCTTCTGTCCCTCCTCTCCCTCCTTCTCTATGTCTCTATGGAAATGAAGTCAAGGTTGGTTTTGGTGGACTACACTTTACCATCCTTGAGAAATATTTTAAATGATGATCTCATGTATTGTTTCCACGAAGGAAAAAACAGTAAAATCAAGTCATTTCACTTTAGTATGTCACTCTATTTTCCCTAATAATTCGGTTGACCCTTCATAAAGGGGGAAAAGTTTCCCTCATCCTAATCAACAAGCATATCGGGTTGCTCTTGCTCCTGCTGGCTGGCGTCAGGAGCAGTTTTATTTTTCCAGGGATATTAGACATCTCGACTCATGAGCCACCAGGGAATAACTTCAGGGTTTGGATTTCAAGTGTTTCAGAGGGCTGCTTACAAACGTTCCACCCGTGCCTGCCCTCCGTGCCCACCAGATCTGTCGCTTAGACAGTTACAGTGGCCCTTGAGCTGTGCTGCCTTCCAAGACTCCTCCCCGGTCTGTGCCAGAGTAACCCTTCAGATCTCATCGGTCACTCCTCTGCTTAAACACTTCTGTTCCGTTCCCATGACCTACTAGATGAAGTCCAAGTAGCATGTCATGTGACGCCTTCCAGGCCCTGGCCTCAGCTGACATTTACAGCCTAGTCCTGCCCACCCCTCACCTCTCCCTTGGTCCAGGCCCCGCAATCCACGCTGTATCTTTTTTAGGATACAGGCTCTCCTGTTGCCTCACCTTTGCTTGTGCTTCTTCCCCCTATGTGGGTGCCTTACTTCTTCCCCATCCCTCCCCAGATCTGATCAGTTCTTACAAAAATTTCCTCTGCAAAGCCTTTCACAATCCTGGAGTCTCAGAATTAGTTGCTCCCTTGACATTGTGTTCCTTCCTCTAGTAGATTTCATTGGAGTCTAGCTCTTAGGCTAGACTTCATGTTCCTCTCTTCAGTTAGATCGTAAGCTTACTGAGGGCCTCTGCCTAATTATCTCCAGCCCACACTCACCCCTGGCACTGAGCACAGTACCTGGGACCCAGGCTGGTGCTGAGAAGTTGCTGAATTGAAATCCAAGACTGAAAACCTTCTCTGAATCCCATCTTTACCTTTCCAGTAAAGGGAGTTCATGGCTGGCCGCTTTGCCTCTCCTTTAGCCTGCAAGTGACTTGGTTCCTGCCCTGATGTCACTTCTTCCAGGAAGCCTTCCAGATTTGTCATCCCTCCTATGAGTTTCCTTAGCACCTGCCTTAATGTACTCATCGCCCTGAATTGTAAATGCTTCCATCTTCCCCACCAGTCTGAGGATGCCTTGAGGGCAGGGGCTGTGAGTCTAGCCCAGTTCATAATTATAGAGCACTTTCAGCACGCCAAGTGTGTTTTGGCACTTTATGTATACTAACTCATTTATGTGCTAAAACAAACATGAGCTAAGTAGCATTAGCCCCATTTAAAATTTTTTTTAATAAATTTATTTATTTATTTTTGGCTGCATTGGGTCTTTGTTGCTGCGCGCGGGCTTTTTCTCTAGTTGCGGCGAGCGGGGGCTACTCTTCATTGCGGTGCACTGGCTTCTCATTGTGGTGGCTTCTCTTGTTGTGGAGCACGGGCTCTAGGTGCGCGGGCTTCAGTAGCTGTGGCACGTGGGCTCAGTAGTTGTGGCATGCAGGCTCTAGAACGCAGGCTCAGTAGCTGTGGCGCACAGGCTTAGTTGCTCCGTGGCATGTGGGATCTTCCCGGACCAGGGATTGAACACGTGTCCCTTGCATTGTCAGGCAGATTCTTAACCACTGCACCACCAGGGAAGTCCCGCATTAGCCCCATTTTATGGAAGGGCAAACTAAGTCACACAGCTAGGAAGCGGAGTAACAAGGGTTTTAATCCAGGCCATCTGACTCTAGTGCCAACTATTCCCCATTGCACACTATTAATTGTATAATTTAGTGAACAGAAGTGGGGTCCGATGCTAAGAAGCCCGGCACATCCTGAACTCCTGCCCATCTTCCCTCAGGAGACATAGTTGCACGCCAGTCTGCAGGGAGTTACCCAAATGCAAGACCAAGATCTGTGCTAATAATGCATTCTTGGTGAATAGCATTTTGATAAAGACTTGTTGTTCTCCTCTGCCCGAGGAGCCACCCCATTTCCTGCTGTCCCACAGGGAGGTCCTGGGAATGGTTAACAGTGCTTTGCTGCTGAATAACCTCTGCGGTAGCTTTAGTAACAAAAGACCTCACAGCACCAGGCCAGCTGCCAGACTTCTCAAAGACAGTCCCCTCTCTCCTTGCTGGTGGGCACAATATATGGCTCAAAACCCTGAAATATGCACATAATCTTTTTTTTTTTAACATCTTTATTGGAGTATAATTGCTTTACAATGGTGTGTTAGTTTCTGCTTTATAACAAAGTGAATCAGCTATACATATACATATGTTCCCATATCTATTCCCTCTTGCATCTCCCTCCCTCCCACCCTCCCTATCCCACCCCTCTAGGTGGTCACAAAGCACCGAGCTGATCTCCCTGTGCTATGCAGCTGCTTCCCACTAGCTATCTATTTTACATTTGGTAGTGTATATATGTCCATGCCACTCTCTCACCCTGTCACATCTTACCCCTCCCCCTCCCCATATCCTCAAGTCCATTCTCTAGTAGGTCTGTGTCTTTATTCCCGTCTTGCCACTAGGTTCTTCATGACCTTTTTTTTTTTTTTTTTCTTAGATTCCATATATATGTGTTAGCATACTGTATTTGTTTTTCTTTTTCTGACTTACTTCACTCTGTATGACAGACTCTAACTCCATCCACCTCATTACAAATACCTCCATTTCATTTCTTTTTATGGCTGAGTAATATTCCATTGTATATATGTGCCACATCTTCTTTATCCATTCATCCGATGATGGACATTTAGATTGCTTCCATGTCCTGGCTATTGTAAATAGAGCTGCAATGAACATTTTGGTACATGACTCTTTTTGAATTGTGGTTTTCTCAGGGTATATGCCCAGTAGTGGGATTGCTAGGTCGTATGGTAGTTCTATTTGTAGTTTTTTAAAGAACCTCCATACTGTTCTCCATAGTGGCTGTATCAATTTACATTCCCACCAACAGTGCAAGAGGGTTCCCTTTTCTCCACACCCTCTCCAGCATTTATTGTTTCTAGATTTTTTGATGATGGCCATTCTGACTGGTGTGAGATGATATCTCATTGTAGTTTTGATTTGCATTTCTCTAATGATTAATGATGTTGAGCATTCTTTCATGTGTCTGTTGTCAATCTGTATATCTTCTTTGGAGAAATGTCTATTTAGGTCTTCTGCCCATTTTTGGATTGGGTTGTTTGTTTTTTTGTTATTGAGCTGCATGAGCTGCTTGTAAATCTTGGAGATTAATCCTTTGTCAGTTGCTTCATTTGCAAATATTTTCTCCCATTCTGAGGGTTGTCTTTTGGTCTTGTTTATGGTTTCCTTTGCTGTGCAAAAGCTTTTAAGTTTCATTAGGTCCCATTTGTTTATTTGTGTTTTTATTTCCATTTCTCTAGGAGTTGGGCCAAAAAGGATCTTGCTGTGATTTATGTCATAGAGTGTTCTGCCTATGTTTTCCTCTAAGAGTTTGATAGTGTCTGGCCTTACATTTAGGTCTTTAATCCATTTTGAGTTTATTTTTGTGTATGGTGTTAGGGAGTGTTCTAATTTCATACTTTTACATGTACCTGTCCAGTTTTCCCAACACCACTTATTGAAGAGGCTGTCTTTCCTCCACTGTATATAATCTTTGACCCAGTAACTCTACTTGGAGAAATTTATCCTAAAGACCTCTCCATACAATTCATCAAAGGCGTGTATATAAAGGAGTTCCTCATAACATTGTTTACGAGAATAAACACTGGGGGAAAAAACCCCAGGTCCATCAAAAAAGGAATTAGTTTAATAAAATATAGGCATCTAGGGCTTCCCTGGTGGCACAGTGGTTAAGAATCCGCCTGCCAATGCAGGGCACACGGGTTTGAGCCCTGGCCCGGGAAGATCCCACATGCAACTAAGCCCATGCACCACAACTACTGAGCCTGCACTCTAGAGCCCACAAGCCACAACTACTGAAGCCCGTGCGCCTAGAGCCCGTACTCCGCAAGAAGAGAAGCCACTGCAATGAGAAGCCTGCGCATCCCAGCGAAGAGTAGGCCCCACTCACTGCAACTAGAGAAAGCCCGTGCGCAGCAACGAAGACCCAACACAGCCAAAGATAAATAAATAAATTTTAAAAAAAAACAAAAATAAAATAAAATAAAATATGGGCATCTAAATAGTGGAAAATTATACAGCCATTAAAATGCTATTGGGAATCTATATTTATTGATGTGGTAGGTTGTCCATGAACTGCTGTTGAGTAAAAACACAGGTTACTCAATAGAATAGGTAAAGTAGTTTCTTCCTGAAGGAAACACAGAAAGTGGTAACAGTAGTTGCCTTTAGAGAGGGGAACAGAGTGCCTGGGGGATCAGAGAGGAAGACTTGCTTTTTAATTTTTAATGCACCTCATGTGCTCAGAATTAGATGAATCATAATCCTTTGATTAATGATACACTTGTATCATTGGTCTGTGCCTACCCAGTTTTCAATTTGATTCACTGATTAGTTTTTTTTAACTCTCCACCCGACCCAAGGGATAGAACAACAGTACCCATGGGATCCTTTTCTATCCCAAGCCCCTACATCCCCCAAAAGGTAACCAGTCTTCTGATGTTTGTGCTTTTCCTTCCCTTGCTCATTTTGTACAGTTGATACATATATACTTACGGTCCAAATAATATATTGTGTACTTGTAGTTGTTTCTAATCTTTATAAGAAGAGTATCATGCTGTATGGAACCTTTTGGAACTAGTTTTTCCATTCAGCATCATATTATGAAGATTCATTCATGCTGTTGTGCATAGCTGCAGTCCATTCATTTTTTTCATTGGTATGTATTCATCCATTGTATGAATATATTGCATTTTAAAAATCCATTATCCTGTCAATGGACATCTGGATTTTTTCCAGAGTTTTGCTATTATGAAGGATGCATCTATGAATATTCTTGTACGGGTATCCTGCTGCGCATGTTTCTGCTGTTTTCTCTGGTTAAAGGCTGAGGAATGGACTCTCTGTGGCCTGGGGTTTTTGAGTGCTCAGTGTTACTGGGCTCGTACATGTTTACACTCTCACCAACACATCAAAGAGATGCGGTTAATGCATGTTCTCTGCTATCCTACGTTAAGTTAGACTTTTTAACTTCAGCAACCGAATGAATGGGAGGCTTATTTCTCAATACTTATCCTTTCATTCCTTTCAAACTTTGTACCAGGTGCATGTATTACGTTCTCAGATAAATAAATAAAATTCAGTTATATGTTTGTCTGAAGAGACAGAGGTTGGATATAGCTCAAAATGTCAGCTAGGATGAACTCTAGGGTAACAGGTGATCTTTATTTTAATTTTTCTTCTTTTTTCTTATCTCTGCATTAATTTTTTCTACTGTGGCTATTTGCTACTTGTATAATTTTTTTAAAGAAAGAGGGAAGATACATGGTGCTCAACATCAGTCATTAAGTAAATACAAATGAAAACCACAATAAGATATCACTACACAACTGTCACAATGGCTAAAATTTAAAAGATTGCCCACACCGCCTGCTGGAGCAGGTGTGGAGCAACTAGAACTCTCATACACTGCTGACGGGGTGACAGCATGGCATAGTCACTTTGGAAAAACAGTTTGGCAATTTCTTAGAAAGTTAAACATATGCTAACCATATGATTCAGCAATTCTTTTCGTAGGTATTTACCCAAAAAAAATGAAAATATATGTCCACATAAAGACACATGAATGTTCCTAGCAGTTTTATTTATAATAACCTGAAACTGGAAACAGCCCAAATGCCCATTAACTGGTAAATGGATAAACAATTTGTGGTATCCATGCAATGGAATACTGCTAAACAAAAATGTATGTACAAAACAACATATTCAGTAGATGAATCTCAAAAGTATTTCTGGAAAAGGCAAAACTATAGGGACAGAAAATATCTCAGTGGTTGCCAGGTACTAGGGGTGGGTAGAGATTTTGTCCTCAAAGGGAGCAGGGGAATTTTTTGGCATGATGGAAACTGTCCTATATCTTGAGTATAGGGGTCGATAACTGTTTGTGTCTATTAAAATTCACGGAACTGCACACCAAAAAGGGTGAATTTTACTATATGTAAAGCATACCTCAGTGTTTAAAAATGGGGGGAAAAGGTTCAAACAAAGAAAAAGAAAGAGGGCTTGAGATCTGTGAATTCTGGGTGGTGACGTGAGGAAAGGGGGTTTCCCTTGCATTCTCTGAATCAGCAATTTATAGAACCTCCTTAAAATCTGAGGCCTGATGCCTGAAGCTCTGTCTCTGACTTGCTGGTGACCTTGGGCAAGTACCTTTCCCTCCTGGAAACTCAGTTTCTTTCCCCGGAGAGGTAGAGGAATGCTCTGATAATCTCCAAAAAATGCACAAACATCTATTGAGCTCTGACTCCCTGCCAGGCTACCCACAAAGTGTTATATGTGTTCTTTCAAATAACAGTAATGTTTTTTAAAAGTTCTTCATGGAGCATTTAGAAGTATTTAGTGCTTTGCAGGTATCAGTTCATTTATCAGTTCATTCCTCACACCACTCCTAAGAGGAAAGAATCACTGTTACCTCCATTGCATTAAGGAGGAAACCTAGGCACCCAGAGGTTACATAACTTACCAAGATCAGCACAGGCCAGTATCCGTAGGACTTGAACCCAACCCTCTCCCGCCAGGGCCCAAGGTCTTAACCATCACACAAAATCAAATGATGCTTCTTAGGCAAGATTTATAACATCATCAGTGTCTGGGTCAGAAAGGACCTTGCCTTTTATCTAGTTCAGTTTTTGTTTTTTTAAAATTAATTAATTAATTAATATTTATTTTTTGGCTGTGTTGGGTCTCCGTTTCTGTGCGAGGGCTTTCTCTAGTTGCGGCAAGTGGGGGCCACTCTTCATCGTGGTGCACGGGCCTTTCACTGTCGTGGCCTCTCTTGTTGCGGGGCACAGGCTCCAGACGCGCAGGCTCAGTAGTTGTGGCGCACGGGCCTAGTTGTTCCGCGGCATGTGGGATCTTCCCGGACCAGGGCTCGAACCCGTGTCCCCTGCATTGGCAGGCAGATTCTCAACCACTGCGCCACCAGGAAAGCCCTCTAGTTCAGTTTTTTAACTGCAGGTCTCCAGAAGTTAGTGAGGCTTCAAATCTATTCACTGGGTAAGGATTGCATTTTTAAAAAATGAAAAAGAGTGAAGTAGAGTAGAACACAAGAAAGCAGAATATATCAGAGTATATTGCACATAGGAAAGTAAGTGTTGTCTTGTGAAAATTCAATTTCAGTGTGTGTGTCCCAGCACGATGTAAATGGGGGCCTGATTGGAAAAGTCTGAGTAACATTGACTGATCTGATTTATTTTACAGAGGCTGAGACTGAGGCTCAGAGAGGGGAAGCCAACTGCCTAAGGTCACACAGCCAGCCTAGAGTCCAGTAGTGCTGGCTCCCATGGCACTAGCCATTCAATCATTCATTCATTCATTCATTCAGTAGATATTTACCTTGGCCTGCTCTGTTCCAGGCCCCATGCTAAGCACCAGGAATATAGTGACAAACAAGACAGACCAGGCCCTGTCCTCCAGGGGCCTGTCTCCTTAGAGGAATAAAAAGCAGCTGATATGGCACATAATAGCCACCCCTTATATATATTGCTTATCCTGTGCCAGACACTGGTCTGAACATGTACTAGCTCACTTGATTCCTAGACAACCCTACATGGGAGGTTCTACTATTAACATCATCAAACCCATTTAATAGGTGGGGAAACTGAGGCACAGGGTCAGTAACTTGCATATAGCTGGTAAGTGGCAGAGCTGAGATTTGAGCCCAAACAAACAGCCTGCCTCCAGAGTCTGTATTCTTAAGCACTACCCAATTCTGCCTTTTGGGTGGTTTTGCAGTGTAAACCACAGCCCAGCAACAAGTCTCACCAGGGATGGGATGGGGAAAGAGAGGCTCACAAGTGGAGAGAATTTATTGCAAACTTGGCCCCAGTATCTATCCATAGCCAGGATATTTTGGGCTCTTGGCTTTTTAAATTTTATTTATATTCTTTTTAAAAATTTCAGGTCACACCATGACTAAGTTCTGTCTACTAAGAGGAACATCTGCAGGGAACCCAGCCTCCACCCCCAGCCCCAGGAGGCACAGACCAAAACTTGGCATTAAGAAGAAGGGAAGTGGCTTTGGGGGCTCCAAGCTGCACTGGAGCTCGCTGGCTGGCTCCTGAAAGGTGGAGCTCTGCAGAGGAGCAGGGTTCCTGCCCCAAGGAGCAGGCTCCAGACAGACCATGCCTGCCACCATTTTGAGCTCCTTGGTCAGAGAAGACCACCCTCCCCCAGGTGAGTAGCCTCCTCCTGATGCTGAGGGATCATGATGTAGCTTGAATGTTAGTTTTTATGTGCCCAGTATCTATTTGCTCTTCTCTAGGTGACAGCACCATCATTTTTCTTTAGGGGACCACACCTCCCCTACTCTTAGTCCCTGTGGTCCCAGATGGCTGACTCCTCTTGCATCACTCCAGGGCTGGACACATGACCTAGTCTTGGCCAATCAGAACCACCTAGCCATCTCTTTGGCCACAGGATTGGTTCATGTCTGCACATGAGCCCAGTCAAGGCATAAAGGTGAAACCTGAGGCTTTTGCTGTACCTATTGGAAAAGTATGGTACTTTGTGGCTGGGATTGCTAAAGTGGTAGATTGGCAGCCTGTCTCTGCCTTGATAAGAGAATCCAAGAAGAAAATCAACATAGAGGAAAGCAAAGACAGAGCAAGACAGATCTGTGATGATGTAATTTGACCACCTGGAGCCATCCATGCTTGAAGTTCATCCATCGTGGACTTTTTAGTATGTGAGCTCCCAAACTTCTATTTTCTGCTTAGGCACTTATGTTCCTGGCATTTATAACCCAAAGTGATCAATACAAATGCCGACACAGCATGGTAGAGGGGAAAGATCACTGGACAAGGAGTCTCAAGGGTTAGGTTTGAGTCAAAATTTCACTATTTATTACATTTTGAAACCTCCCTGTATTTCAGTCCCTTCAACTGTGAAATGGGAATGGTATCACTGTAATACAGTGCTGTGGTGGTAAATCAAATGAGCATGGATGGGAAAGTGCTCTGTAAACTGTAAAGTGCTTTATGAACTCTAAAGCTCCATACACAAAGGGGCAGCCTCTGATGCACATGGTATTCAGTAGAGAAGGGGATCCAGAAGTGAGCAGTTGCGTTTATGCCATGTCCAGCCTGCGGCATGACATCTGATAGGTGTTTTAACCTCCCTGAGCCTTGGTTCTTGTCTTTGGAAAAATGGATTCCTTGGTGTCACTTGGGGGATTTGCAGACTGGATCAGGTGACTCCCCTGATCTTAATTAAAACCCTGCTGTGGCTCCCGATTGCTCTGGAGACACAGTCCAAGCCACTGAGCATGATTAACACAGCCCCCTCCCCCAACCCTACAACACACACTCTCCTTACCTGTCTGTTGGGTCTAATCTCCCGCCTCTTTCTCCTCCAGCTAGACTGAACCGCCTGAAAATACTGAGCCCTCCTCCCACTGGGAAAATACTTTTGCCCAGGTTCTGCCAGGAACACTCTGGCTAACTCAACTTAGATGTCACTTCCCCGCAAAGCGCCCCTCCCACACACCCACACCTCCCCACCACCCAACAACCAAAAGGATGAAGCCTGGCACAGCAGGAGGCCTGGGGACCCTACCCTGGTGTTAATGGCTGGTGTTCATTTTGATTGGCCTGGTGCCCATGCTTTACCTATTGTTAAATATTAGTATCATCCTTGCTTATTGCCCTGGATTATAAATACCTGGTTCCCTTGTCTGTTTATTGCACCAGACTGAAAGCCCTCTGAGGGCAGGGAGGCACCTCCCTCACCAGCAAAGCACTAGGCACAGCTGGGTGCCCAGTGATTGTTTATCAAATGAATGAATGGATGGATGAATGAGTGAATGAATGACTGCTGCCTGAAAAGTTGGAGAGTCTCTCTAGAAAATTATGGGCAGCCCCATCCTGAGTCTGGACTCTGGAGTTTTCTCCTAGGCCTGCAGTGGAAACCTTGCTCTTTGCCCAGGTTTTATTGCTCTGCTGGTCTCCACCCCTGTAGGAAGCTCTCTCTCTCCGACTGCCACAGTCTGGCTCGAGACTGGTCAGCTTCACGTTCCCTTCCTGCAGAACTTGGACTCTCGCTGAGAACTGCTGGGCTTAGAAGGACCAAGATGCACCCCTTTCATGAGCCCACGAGTAGGTGAGCACACACGTGTACACGCACACACACACACACAGTGCTCACTGACTCAATCTCAAGACGTTCAAAGTCATAGTTTTTAGAGCAGAAGAAAAATAAAGGATCCTTACAGGCCAGCTGAGTCATTTTACAGACAAGAAACCAAGACTTAGGGAAGGAAAGAGATTTTGCTTCAAGTGACAAGGTCAGTTCCCTACACTGTGTTCTAGCTACCCCCTGGAATTTGGTACATAAATAAATAAGTTGTTTGTCACCAAATTTCTTTGACTTGGGGCCAGGCTGAATTTGGCACAGAGTGATTTCATTGGCTGCTGACCCTGGAGAGGGTTGATCTTGTCCAACCTGGACGCAAGACTAGAAAGAGCTTTCTCTCTCCATCCCACCACTTGGACAGGTCCTTGGTTCTGAGAGGAGGGATGAGGCCTTCTCTGCTCGAAGTTGGGAGGCAGGAAGCACAGGCCTGTGGAACCTTATCTTGAGGTTCCGTATTCTGTAGCTATTCTGTAGCACCTTATCTTGAGACACCAGGTACAAAGGTATCTGTGCCAAGAGAGGGCACCCAGCCAGCCATGGAGCCCCATGGCAGCGGGCTCCCTCTCTTTCAGTGAGTCTAGGAGAGAGTGAGAGTTAGGTTGGAGGAATCCTGCTGCCCATGCACTCAGGGACTCAGGGATTCCTCTCAGTGAAAACCCCAGCGCCTGAGCATCGTGGAATGTGGAAATAATAATAGTTAATGTTTATTTAGGACTTCCAGTCTGCCACATTTACTTAGGTTATTTCACATAATTTCCACAGCCACCCGACAAGGTAGGTGCTATTATTATCCCCATTTATACAGATGAGGAAATTGAGGTCCAAAGATGCTTTAAAATGACCCATTCAAAGGCTTAGAACTAGCAGGTAGAAGAGCAGGATTCAGACCCAGGCAGCGAGGCACTAACATCTGTGCTGGGAACCATTTTGCCATACTGGTCTTGGAGCCAGAGCACCAGCCTCAAGCCTGCCCCTGCCATGACCTGGCTGTTCATCTTTCTGAGCATCAGTCGCCTCCTCTGCAAAACGGGGAGAATAGCTTTTGCTCTGTGGGCAAGTTGGAGGACCAAATGATGCGACCCAGGACCCAGCCCTCTGGTTCCAGCTCTCATCGTTACCCCCAACCTACCCCTCATGTACTGGAAGCTCCAGCCTGGCTGAAAAACCAGTCGTTCAGGCTATGCTCTTGCCATCTTCTCTTGGCTGCCCCGGGGTCTGGAATTTCAGTTCAACTCGACAGACCATTTCTTGCTAAATTAAGCAAGGTTTGCCTCTCATTTCAAATGGCACCTGGAAATAAAAGACTGCCCTGATCTCAGCAGTATAGCATGGAGATGAAGAGGCTTTGAACCCATCAAATTCCAGCTCTGTCACTTAATATGTCACCTTGGGCAAATCTCTTTACCTCTCGAGCCTCTGCTTCTAGATCTATAAAATGGATGTAGTGAGAGAGCACGAATCATATTTTGTTTATTTCTGTGTCCCCATTGTTGAGCAGAGTACCTGGCACATGGGGGTGCTTAATAAATGTTTGTTGTTTCCCTGATGAGATAATGGATCTGCACAGCCATCATCCATGATTCTAAAACCACAAGGTGAAAGGCTGATGGAGAACTTGATACTGGAAAGATCAGCTGACACCAACTGAATCTTAGTATCCTAAAAGTGAGTCAGCCAGACAATTTCTTGCTTCCTGATATGATGCTATAGGAAGTACTCAGTACCAGTTATGAAATATTTTTGCCTAAAAAAAATTGAATTGAATCAGATCAAACCTCTAGATCTAGTTTACGTGACATATGGGAGAGAGGGACATGGTAAGTGATACCATGAGGATGCATTTGATCAATATACAAAATGCAAGATATCCAACAGGACAAATGACCAGGTATCTTAAAAAATAAATGCCACTTAAAAACAAACAAACTCTGTAAATCTGGAATTATATCAAAACAGAAACAAACAAACAAACAAACAAAAGGGATCTGTTCATTTTCTTGATTGTGCTGATGGCTTCACAGTATTTGCATATGCCAAAACATCCAACTGTATACTTAAACATGTGCAGTCAATTATACTTCAAAAAAGCTGGACAAGGGTCTTCCTTGGCGGTCCGGTGGAAGACACTGCACTTCCACCGCAGGGGGCGCAGAGTCCATCCCTGGTTGGGGAACTAAGATTCTGCGTGCTGCGCAGCACAGCCAAAAAGTAGGGAAAAAAAGCCGGACGAAAAAGGATGGGGAGGGCTTCCCTGGTGGCGCAGTGGTTGAGAGTCTGCCTGCCAATGCAGGGGACACGGGTTCGAGCCCTGGTCTGGGAAGATCCCACATGCCGCGGAGCAGCTGGGCCCGTGAGCCACAACTACTGAGCCTGCGCGTCTGGAGCCTGTGCTCCGCAACAAGAGAGGCCGCGACGGTGAGAGGCCCGCGCACCGCGATGAAGAGTGGCCCCCGCTCTCCGCAACTGGAGAGAGCCCTCGCACAGAAACGAAGACCCAACACAGCCAAAAATAAATAAATAAATAAATCAATTAATTAAAGATGCAACTGCGGGGGGGAAAAAAAACTTTAAAAAAAAAAGTTAAAAAATAAAAAAAGGATGTGGAGACTTTACAAATATAAAGAGACTCAAGGGACATATAGCCCAATGCAAAATGTGACTCGCTTGAATCCTGATACAAACAAATTGTTAAAAAGATATTTTTTAGCCATTAGATAATATTTAGGAATTATTGTGAATTTTATTAGGCATTATTACTTAATTGGATGATGGTCATGTTCTCAGAGATGCAGACTGACATATTTACAGGGGAAATCACGTTATCTGGGATTTGCTTTAAAATGGTCTGCAAAAAAAAATGCAAGGGTACATATGTATTGGAATGCCCAAAATGGAACACTAATACCACCAAATGCTGGTGAGGATGTGGAGCAACAGGAACTCTCATTCATTGCTAGTGGGAATGCAAAATGGTGCAGCCACTTTGGAAGCCAGTTTGGCAATTTCTTAAAAAACTCAACGTATACTTAGCATACAATCAGCAACCATGCTCCTTGGTATTTACCCAAAGGAGTTGAAAACTTACATCCACACAAAAAACTGCACATGGATGTTTATAGCAGCTTTATTCATAATTGCCAAAACTTGGAAGCAACCAAGATGTCCTTCAGTAGGTGAATGGATAAATAAATTGTGGTACATCCTGACAATGGAATATTATTCAACGCTAAGAAGAAATGAGCTATCAAGTCATGAAAAGACATGGAACAACCTTCAATGCATATCACTAAGTAAAAGAAGCCAATCTGAAAGTCTACATACCTGCAAAAGGCATACCAAAAGTTTTGCCTTTTCCAGAATGTCATGTAATGTGATTCCAATTACATGACATTCTGGAAAAGGCAAAACTTTGGAGACAGTAAAAAGATCAGTGGTTGACAGGAGTTGGGGGGGAGGGAGGGATGAATAGGCAGGCAGGGCACGGTGGATTTTAGGGCAGTGAAATGACTCTGTATGATACTACAATGGCGGATTCACATCATTATGCATTTGTCCAAACCCATAGAACATACGAGACCCAGAGTGAACCATAATGTCAACTATGGACTTTGGGTGATTATGATGTGTCAGTGTAGGTTCATCAGTTGTAACAAATGTACTGCTCTAGCGGGGGATGTTGATGGGGGTGGCTATGTATGTGTTGGGGAGAGGGTATTTAGGAAATCTCTGTACCTCCTACTCAAATTTGCTGTGAACCTAAAACTACTTTTAAAAAAATAGTCTTAGTTTTTTTTTTAAACTCAGGGATGAAAATATGAAACAAGATTTGGTACAACGTTCACATGTTACAAAATTATACAAATTGCAAAAAATAGTTGTTGGCACTAGATGATAGATACACGGTGTTTCATTGTAACTATTCATGGTGTGCATTATACTATTTTTCCTTGTGTTTGAAATAAAAATGTTTCTTGCAGACGTGAGTGGCTGAGCTGCAAAGGGCGTTACCCCTATCAGTCACCACATTTTAACAGGAGGCTGAAGTGGGATATCCAGTTCCCTCCCCGGCATGCTGGCAGGCAGCCCGGCCCAGCAGAGGTGTCAGGAGCCCCCAGGAGCAGCAAGTATGGAGCCTCCTCTCCCCACACAATGGGGAGTCTGATCTGGCTGCAATCCCCAGCAATTCCACTTTCCCTGGGATTCCTCCCCAGCCGGCTAGGGGGTTGGGCTCCTCTTGGCTGAGGCTGGGGGAGGGGTGCCCCTCCCAGTCTGAGTGCCTTTATTACCACCCCTTCGCTGGAAGATGAAAGGAGCAGGACCGCCTGGGGAGTTAATCTTTAGCCTCCAAGCTGACCAGTTGCCAGGACACCCAGGAAATGAAAGTCGTCAGAGACACACCCTGCAGGCAATAAGGAAATCTGGTGTTGGTCATGCCAATGACAGAAGCCCGGTTAGCACCAGCAGTAGTAGGGTCTGTCATCCACCTAGAATGGTACCCGCAAGGCCTCCGGTCAACATTTCTTTCCCTGGTTAATGCCTGAAATTCTACCATTAACACTGGACTGGCCCTCAGAGAGAACTCAACTTCCAAGATTTTGATTTTTCTTTCCCGGAGTTGAGAAGCTAATGAAAGCAATGGACCTTACCACCTGCACCAACAGCTCTGCTAACAATCTCAGGGCTTTCACGACCACTCACGCCATGAAGCCCATCCATAGACACCAGGTTAAAAACCCTGGGCGGAGTTTACTGGTTCCAAAGATTTCCTTCCTTTGAAAGAATTATACCCCAGAGCTCTCTTTAAAATGCAAATGACCCTGGGAAGGTCTCAATGACTAAACAGCCCCCATGAAAGAGTTTTTCCAAGCAGAGGCCAGAGATAGCCTAAGAGACTTTAACTGCAGGGCTGGGAAAAGGAGAGCCTGGGGGTGGGGAGGCTCCATGGGGGCTCACAGTTTTGCCTGGAACTGGAAGGGGAATGTATTGAGCCTAGAGTGCTAATAGCTAACTTCACGGAGCGCTTATACGAACCTTGTGAATTAAGTGCTGCCAACATCCTCATTTTATGGATGAGGAAACTGAGAATGGACATGCTACCCAGTTAGTGGCAGAGCAGGAATTTTAACCCTCCATCAGCCTGAGATCAGGCAGCAGAGGCTCACCTTCACCTGCTCATTTGATCCTCACAATGAGGTATCCTTTTTTGATGGAAGAGGAAATTGAGGCAGTTCACTGAGGGCCACACAATGCCCTGTCTCCACAGGGAACCCCTGTGCGTCCTCTGTTCACCCTGGCTCACCCTGGACCGCTGAGGGCAGGCAGCCCTTCCTGGCCCGCTCCCTGGAGCTTGGAGAAGGGCTTGCCGAGAAGTCTGAAGCGAGCTCATGCCCGACCTGTCCTCACTACCCCTAAATGTTTTCTAAGATGCTTTTTATTGAATTCTCAGAGTGTAATGGAGGAGTCGATGAGAGCCGCTGTGGAGTTACAAGGCCAGGGCTTGCTGGGAGGAGGAAAGTAAAGCCCTAAAGTCTCCCTGGGCCGAGTGATGGTATAAAACATGAATTTTTACATAACTGAGGGGAAAAAAAATAAACGGACAAGCCGCCCCATGGGGGAAACACCTCTTTCTGTATTTCCATTATCTTGCTTAATGCACTGTCCTGCAGGAGCCTCAGTGGGAAAGGAAATACTGGAGCCTTTTCCCTCAAAGTCTCCTGGTGGGTTGAGGCAGAGAGAGAGCCAAGATGCAGAAATCCAAATGGCCTGGGCGTGTGCTCAGAAACCCATTAAAATGGAGGGGACAGTTTGGGGAAACCCATTAAAACTGAGCGGACAGGTTGGGGGGTGGTGGCTGGACTGACCTGAAACAGTGCCTTGGTTCGAGACAGTGCCTCTCCTCTGGGGTTGAGAAAGTAGCCTCAATGGGCTCAGATTCACTTTTAGCTCTGGGTGAAATATTCTAAACATGGTCTTCCCCATGAGCAAGGGGGAAAGGGGGTGGTCCGTTCCAAAGAACAACCTCCACACCCAACACTTACTGAGCAGTTGCTACCAGGCAACAAGCACTCTGCTTAGTGATTTTCTTATATTAGCTCCTAAGGACCCATTTATACAGATGAAAATACTGACTTGCCCAAAGTCACACAGCTAGTGAGTGGCTGACTCCACACACTGTAGTTCTTTTGTTTGTTTGTTTGTTTTTTGTTATTGTATTTTCCAGCTTTATTGTGATATAATTGACATATAACATTGTGTAAGTTTAAGGTGTACAAAATGTTGATTTGATACACTTACATATATTGCAAAATGATTACTACCAAAGTAACACTTAGCTAACACATACCTAACTCATAGCTAACACCCCCATCGTATCACATAATTACCATTTCTTTTTACACACACTGTAGTTCCGATCATGATTCAAGGGTAAAGGGAAAGATGGTGTCCATTGCATGGGACATTGAAAGAGTTATCTGCAAATGAAAGGTTTGGGTGATCTCTAATGGATCTCTTCCAGTCAACATTAAAGGACAGATTGAAAACCGCAGCTCCAGCTGGCGATTTTGTGGGGCCACATGAGGTGAAGCTAATAGAATAGGGGCTCTGGAATCAGAGGGAGGTGGGTTCCAGTCCTCTGTCACTTCCTACTGGCTTCAAAGTCTTTATGCCTCAGTTGTCTGTCTATCAAATGGGAATAAATAACACAGCTCTTGTGTTGTTTTGAGATGAGATTAAATGAGATGGTTAATGTCATGCTTAGCACAGAGCCCGGCACAGTAACTTTTAATGCCCAGCACCTATTGTTAACTATTATTATCCCTCACCTCTGTATCGAGCTTTTGTGGTGCAGGAAACATTGGTCTTATTAATTGTATGACAACTTCACAACAACACAGGGAGGCTCCGTGATTATTATTCCCATTTGGAAGGTGGAGAAACTGAAGTTTTGAAGGGCGGGGGAGGGGGGGGCGGGGTTTCGCCCAGTGAATTGATTTGCAGATTCACGAACCGATGGAGACCTGAAGTTAAAAAGACAGAAGTAGTTAAAAGAGTAAAATCCTTTCTGGCCCCAGGTGTTAGTGAGCCACCGCGAGGCTGGTATTCAAACCTGATGGTAATAGGAATCATGGAGCCCTACCCGCTGCTCTGACTCTACAATCCGGTCACCGGGTCGGCATGAGGCTGGGGGGCGGGATCGGGGGCGGAGCGTCCGCCCAAGCCAGCGGAGGAAGCCCGAGGCCTTGCCGCGCCGCTCATTGGCTGCGGCCGGGCAGGTGCATCCTCAGCCAATCAGCGGTGCCGGAGGCGGGGCCGTCGGGGCTCACCTGGCTCCTGCGGCTCTGCCCAGCTCAGTGGCGTCCGGAACCCCAAAGCACCTGTGAATTCGCGGAAGTTCTGCCAGACTCGAGCCCGGCCCAGCTCGGCCGGACCCTACTCAACCCACGCCCGGCCCGCCATGGGCCCTCCGTGCCGCGGCCTCTCTGCGCTCCTGCTGCTGCTGCTGCTGCAGGTACGTTGGGTCCCCTGACTTTGCAGGAGACGCCTTCCGGACCCACCAACCGCACCCCGGCCCCCAGCCCCTTCCTCTCTTTCGTCGTCCCTTCCTCTCTCCTGTCATTCCCCAGTCCCTCTTCTTCCAAGAAAGTTTGGGTACAAAGGGCCTGAATGGCCTGGAAACTGCGCCGCGCTCTGGATTCCACGGAGAAGGGAGTGGGAGCGGGTGAGGGTGAAGGGCGAGCGCGGCTTTGCCCACTGCCTCCCGCATATGCCCGAAGTGGGGGGGCGCGCCTCACTGCAGCCTCTGGGGACTCGGGTGGGCTAAGGGCGGGCAGAGGAGGGCATGGAGTAGGGTGGGCGTCGGGGTATGGGATAGGGGAGCCCTGGTGCAAGTCCGGGGGGAGCCGGGAGTAGTGGTAACGACCTCTGAGGTAAGGAAAGGGGAACCAATAGATAAAGAAGGCACCTGCCCTGTAAAGAAAGGGTAGTAAATAGGTATGGGGGCGTCCCCGGGACAAGAAAGTAGGGTCAAAAGGGGTTGGAACGCCCCTCGGTCTGAGGAACTGGACTTAAGAGTGGGAGCTCTCCCAGTATAGGGAAAGTGGAATTGGGAAGCGTAAAGATGCCTCCAATGAAATTAAAAAGGAGACTGGAAGGAAAGGGGTGCTAGGTCTGGAAAAGGTGACCCAGCAGCCCCCTCTCCTGGGAAGTCCTGGGGGCTTGGCGGCCACAGGTTTCCGAATGAAAGAGTTTGGCGTGGCTGCCTGCCCGGAGGGATGGGGATGGGCATGGGGGTGGGTCACTCCCACAGGCCTGGCGCCGGGAGCGAGGGAGGGGAGGCACTGTTGGTTTCGGTGTGGCCGGGAGGGGACCCTCTCAAGTCACCCGGGTTCCATATCTTTCTCCTACCCCAGGTCTCATCGTGGCTCTGCCAGGAGCCGGAGCCCTGCAATCCCGGCTTTGGCGCCGAGAGCTACACGTTCACCGTGTCCCGGCTGCACTTGGAGAGAGGCCGAGTCCTGGGCAGAGGTGAGGGCGCGCCGCAGTTGTCCCTGAGCAGGGTGGGGTGGGAGTGGGAAGGGTCCGAGAAATTGCGCTCCCAAGCCCCTGGGCTGGACTGGGCAAGCCCTTTCTTCCCTGGCTCAGGTGACACCCCTTTGTAATTTACGCAGATGCAGGGATCTAAACTTTTGCCATGATAGAGCAGTTGGGGTTGAGGGGGTTATCTTGTATGGTTGACTTAGTTATGGGGGGCACTTATTAGAGGCCTTCAGTGTGTCTCATATTGTCCTGACCACTTTTTTTTTAATATATATATATAATTTATTCAGGGCCACTGATTTTTTTAATTTTTTTACTTTCTTAAATTTTTGGCTGCGTTGGTTCTTCATTGCTATGCGAGGGCTTTTCTCTAGTTGCGGCGAGCGGGCGCTACTTTTTGTTGCGGTGCGCGGGCTTCTCATTGTGGCTTCTCTTGTTGCAGAGCACAGGCTCTAGGCATGCGGGCTTCAGTAGTTGTGGCACGTGGGCTCAGTAGTTGTGGCTCCTGGGCTCTAGAGCACAGGCTCAGAAGCTGTGGCACACGGGCTTAGTTGCTCTGCAGCCTGTGAGATCTTCCCGGAACAGGGCTCGAACCCGTGTCCCCTGCATTGGCAGGTGGATTCTTAGCCACTGCACCACCAGGGAAGCCCATCCTGACCACTTTGAGATGGTCTATCATTGCAAAAACCTGATGTGTGGGAAGAGGGTGGGGGTGGGTGGTAACTCCCGTGGTACAGATGAGCAAATGTGAGGCTCAGGAGGGTGGAGCCCACTTGCCCCAGGTTCAGCAGAGCAAGAATCTGAGCTAGGATCTGACTCCTAGGCCCCATTCTGCAACATCTCTGGGATGACTGAGGAGCCCTCTCTTAGTCACCAGACTGTGGCTTTTGCTCATAGAGATGAAAACATTTTGATACAGGTACCATTCCTCCAAGGAATAATGGTGTGTGTGTGTGTGTGTGTGTTTCAAAAACCTGGTAGCTGTGACTCAGGGAATGAAAACGGACACAGTGGGCCTCTGGGTCTTATCACTGTGATAATCAGGATTCTAGGGTTTGCTTTGTTTCACTTCACTGTTGCCCAGGAGTGAGAGCAAGGGAATGTTGGTTTCTCTTCTGGTTTCACTGATTCCCAGGTGCTTATTAACTACCAAAGGACTTTCTCCTCCCTCTTGATTTAGTTGATAGGGCAAGTATCATAACAATAAGAAGAAACACTTTATGAAATGTGAAATCACCCACAATTCCCCTAAGGCAATTCACTGTTTATTCTTCCAGTCTTTGGCCATGTGAAAAATCTACAGCAATCATGCTGTTGTCTGAAATTTGTTTTTGAACTTTGAAAGTCGTTCCAACAGTAGGAGACTTTTTTTTTAAACAGAGAAACTGCAGCTTGATTGATTAAACATATTTGCTTTTCTGAGGCCCGTCTGTGTTGTGTGGAGCTTTCTATTGGGTCAGAAAGGAAGTGTTGTCTGCCTGGTTTTGCAGTGGGTCCACCATTACTTGGCCAGTCTCTGCTTGATGTTCTGCCCGGCCCTGTGCTGGGCCCCCGGGAGTGATTGAGGAGATACAGGGATACTTCATCCCTGCCCCTGGTATTTCACACTCCAGCAGGTTGCTAAGAAATGTCCCAGGACCCGCTTAGAGAGCACTGTGGGACATGGGCACTTAGGTGGCAGAGTGTGGGTGCCCTGGGGTGTTCTGATGGGTATCAGTGGGCAATGAAGACTGGCTTCTGGGAGGAGGCAAAGTTGACTGAACCTTGAATTCGGGGCAAGGGTTAGAAATGGTGTGTGCATCTGTGTATGAGGTGTTGCAACATAAGTGTTGATCACTTTGTTTTCCCTCACCAAGACATCTGGTAGCACCAAGGGTGGGTTAGTCTAGTTTTTATTCCCACCACCACCACCACCACCACCACTAAGCTTTTGTATCTGACCAGTAATAATATTATTACATGTTAATGATAACATAAATATTATTATTAATAGCCCCACCTATTCGCTTTTGAACCAGACTCTGGGGCAAGTGCTTCACACATTTTCCCTCACTGAACCTTGTGACGGTGGGTACCATTGTTATTTCTCTTTTGAGATGAGGAGACTGAAGCATAAGGCAATTTCTTGATCTGCTCAGGGAGCCACAGCCGATCTTTCTCCCATTCTTTACACTTCTCAATAATCTCAAAAAAAAAAGAAAGAGGGTATTTGGGGAATTTGTGTCCATCGTGAAATAGGCATCGTCCTCCCTATGTACCCTGGAGAGCAGAGGTGTTGATAGGGCGGGACCCGAGGGGGGCTGGTGGTGATGGAGGTGGGCCAGACCTGGTGGGAAGTGGAAGGGGCCTATAGCTGGTAGTGTTTGTGGGAGAAGCAGCCTCTGGAAGCTGCTTGTGTGGCTGGTTCCAGTTTCCTTTATGTCCACATACCCAGCCCCAGTCAACAGATTTCCTGATGTTTAATTTTTTTGGCCTTTTTGGACCATGGGGTCTCCTACCACTCCAATGTGGACTCAGATGAAAGTGCCCTTCTGGTAAAATCACACATGCGATCTCAGGGAATTGGCTTTGTGATTTAAAAAGGCAGCCAGGATTTAGGGAGGTGACCTCATTCTCTTTGGACAGTCCAGGAAGATGGAGGCATGCAACATTAGCACCAGGTTTAAACATTGGCCCTGTGGGGAATTTGCTGCATGGGAGTCTGGGAACAAGGAGCCTATTGCGTTATGTCCACAGGTGGCTGAAGAGTGTCACAAATAGGGTTTTGATTAAACTTAGGGGATCTTGGGGTGGTTTTCTGGGGTCATTCCTGTGCCCTGTGAGATGGCTAACCTCACAGTCTCACTCAGCTTTGTATTTATTCCTTGGATTTCTCTCTACGTTTTAGAATGGGGAATGTACAAACAAACAAACGACACCAAAACCACAACTATAAACTGGTTCTTTAGAGTTTCTGATTATTTTCCTTTTTTTTTTTTTTTTAAGCACAAACTGGTTTGAAAAACCCAGGTCGTTAGACAGTTTCCAATCTCAGGATAATACTTGTGCACTCAGCTTTCAGTTGATTGAGGGGTGGGAAAAAAAGCAAGCAGGCTTTCAAACCGATGGTTTCCTTGCTTTGCTTCCTCCTACACCTGACCTTGGGCAAACAGGGCTTATATTTTGGGTTTGAGCTCTGATTGCTTGATGGATTGACCTTGCTCACAGGCATCCAGCTGTAAGGATTAAATACACCCATTTCCTCCTCCTTCTAAAAGATGTGCTGAAAGGTGATGGAAACAGTATGCAGGCCCCCGAATTAAACTAGGCTTTATTATTTATTTATTTATTCATTCATTCATTTATTTATTTATGGCTGTGTTGGGTCTTCGTTGCTGCATGCAGGCTTTCTCTAGTTGCGGTGAGCGGAGGCTGCTCTGGGGGCTGCTCTTCCTTGCAGTGCACAGGCTTCTCACTACGGTGGCTTCTCTTTAAACTATTTTTTTTGCTTTTTAAGTTTTTTTTTTTTTTTTTTTCCTTGGCTGCGTTGGGTCTTCGTTGCTGTGCGTGCGGGCTTTCTCTAGTTGCGGGGAGTGGGGGCTGCTCTTCGTTGTGGTGTGAGGGCTTCTCATTGCAGTGGCTTCTCTTGTTGCGGAGCGCGGGCTCTAGGCGCGCAGGCTTCAGTAGTTGTGGCACGCGGGCTCAGTAGTTGTGGCTTGCGGGCTCTAGAGTGCAGGCTCAGTAGTTGTGGCGCACGGGCTTAGTTGCTCCATGGCATGTGGGATCTTCCTGGACCAGGAATCGAACCCATGTCCCCTGCATTGGCAGGCGGTTTCTTAACCACTGCGCCATCAGGGAGGCCCCATGGTGGCTTCTCTTGTTGTGGAGCACGGGCTCTAGGCACGCGGGCTCAGTAGTTGTGACGCACCGGCTTAGTTGCTCCTCGGCATGTGGGATCCTCCCCGACCAGGGATCGAACCTGTGTCCCCTGCATTGGCAGATGGATTCTCAACGACTGTGCCACCAAGGAAGTCCCTAAACTAGGCTTTAAAAAACAAATACAGAAGCCTGCTTTGGGGTCACCTTACATCATAGGATCCCCACTCCCTCACCCCTCCAACTCCTAAACATCACTTCCCTGTTACTCACATCTGTGTCAAGGGTTGGTGCAATTCTCCCTGGGGAAGGAGACTAATGGGTCATTCTCCTGCCCTTGCCTTTGTGTCTCACAAGGAGTGGCAGAAAAGTCCTGAGCCCTGCAAGGCCATCTAAGGAAGGCTGGCACCTGCTGCTTCTGTACGGGGCCTCTAGACCTGCCTATCCCCTCTGCCAGGTGTTTATGGAAATCCCTGGTCGCTTTCTGGGGCTTTTTATTGGGTGAGCCTTTTCCTCCGAAATGCTCCTTCTAAGCCTTCCAAGCGCAACCCCAGATAAGCCAGATGCTGAAGCAATCAGCTCTCACATCTCCCAGAAGCCGCCCAAACCCGAAAATCCCTAAGAGACACCCATCACAATCCAGACTTTCTGGGTTTCCACTCTGCCTCAACCCCCATCTTCTTTCAGGGCTTTAGGCTTTCAAGGAAGGGAATGGGCTAGGGCTGGTCAGGATAGTTCCATGAGTATGAGAGACCAGGTTTGAATTTCAGCTACTAGTTGTGTGACCTTGGGTAAATCACTTTGCTTCTATGAGCCTGTTTCCCATCTGTAAAATTGGGGGGGGGGGTAGGCAATAATACTTATAGGTTTGTTGTGAGGATTAAATATGCATATTTGTTTATTCGTTTGGATTCTCTTGTCAACACACGTGAGTGCCTATTGAGTGTCAGCACTGGGCTGGACCGTGGGATTACAGTAATGAATAAAGCCGATGTGGGCTGAACATAAAGTGAGTGAGAAGGATGTTAAGGAAACAGGAAAGAGTCATTAAATGGTGGCTCATATTTCTTAGGGACAGAGTAGGCACTCATATTATTTTCAACAAATGAATGAATGAATGAATATTTACTACCTTATACCTTGGCTTATTTTTTTCCTCTCACACTGGCCAGCACTTGGGCCAGCACTCAACGTTGATTGTAATTGGCAGGGAGAGCTGCATCTGTTAGAACTTTCTAAGATGCTTGTGAAGGCTGCATGCCCAGCCAGTGGCTCTTGAAGCCAGACTATAGTGATAAGTGTGTCCCAGGGATACAGTGTACTTAGTGCTTCCCTCTGAAAGCCACGGAGGTCAGAGAGGGGAGACCTCAAACCCGATTCTGGAAATGGAAGGGCAGTTAGACATTTTAAAGTGTTTTTTTGTCTTTGGTCCACTTAAAAAAAATTGTGGTGATGTCTCTCTCTCTCTCTCTCTCTCTCCCTCCCTCCCTCTCTCTCTCTCTCTCTCTCTCCCTCCCTCCCTCCCTCTCTCTCTCTCTCTCTCTCTCTCTCTCCACTCCCTCTCCCCTCCCTCTCCCCTCGCCTTTTCTCTCTTACTGTTGTAAGTTTTCCTTTTATATACTTCAGCTTTTGCTTGTTACTGTTGGGAGCGTTTTAAGCCCCCTCTTTCTGCATTTTTCCTCTTCCCTTTCCTTCCTGTATCTACCTCAGTCCTCCACTCCCCCACCTCCCAAGGCCCAAGAACATTTAGAAGGTTCTTGAGTCAGACTGCCTAGATTGAAATCCAAGTAATGCCCCTTGCCAGCTGAGGGACATTGGCCAAGGACTTTCTAAGCCTTAGATTCCCCTTCTGTAAAATGGGCATAATAGTACCCATGTCACAGTGTGTATTAAGTGCCCAATGAATATTACATATTAAAGCCCCTGGAGTATTTGGTGCCTTCTGTTTGAGACTCTCCCTTGTTTTACCTTTGGTTCAGACATTTCCCTGTGCTCTCTCCCACCCAGCAAACCAGCCAAACCAGTTTCCTCACTCTCCCCATTTCTGTGTTAAAGCAAACACTGCTCTGCAAACAGCAAACAGTGACTAGACCAAAGTGCCCTTTGCTAGGAAAGGAAATGCTGCGGTGTTTTCTTGCTTGCCACTGTGCAGTGTGCTTGGGAAGGGCTGGAGTGGGGTTGTCTGTGGACCTGCCCATGAATATTGTTCAGAATTGGGGTGGGAGGAGTGGGCAAGGTACAACTGGGTCCGGGTGGGTAGGTGCAGGAAATCAGGGTAACCTTGAACCTGGCAGCTTTTGCTTGGTTTTTAAACATATTTCATAATACACATGGCTTAAGGGTGCCTGTCTTTTCCCCATTGCCAAAAAACGCTCTGCCCCAGCCTCTGAGACCGTGGTTTACCCACATGGCTAAGCATCAAATCACCTGGAGCACTTCAAAACCCTGAAAATTCACTGAGCTGCAGTCTCTGAAGGTGGGGTTCTGACATGGCATTTTTAAAAGCTCCCCAGGAGTCTGCTGCCACCTGATTCATCGCCCTGGACAACTCCAGTGGCGAGATCAGGAATGTTTGATGAATACATACCCAGTGCCAGCCAGGGTGTGGGCATCTGGTTGCCCATCCTGAGGCCGGGGATCCAAGGGCACCCTTGATCGGGGAGGGATAAGGCTGGTCGATCTGCCATGCTGGTGAAGGAGAGCTCTGCTGGCGCAAATTAGAGCAGACGGGGTGGAGATGAAGGGTGCCCAGAGAAGTAGCCAGTGCGCAAACCTCTCCCTGCTGTGCACCCAGTGCTGGGGGCCCTCAAGGAGATTCCAGAAATTCTTTGAGACCCCCCCCTCCCTCAGTGGCTAATTCCAATATACTGGAGAATGTCACTGGGGTGGGAAAATATTCAGAGGATGCGAGGAGTGCTCAGTTTTACCCCCTGGATCTTGGTGAATGGGAGGACGTCCTTTGCTGGGAATAGAGGAGAAAGGAGGAGCAAGTTGGGGAAGGAAAATTTATTCCTGGTTAGGAAAGTGTTAAGTTTGAAGGACCCAGAAGTGGCATCATCATGAGGGTATTTGGGAATTTCAGGTCTAGAGCTTGGGAGAACAGCAGGCACCAGTTTCAGTAGGAATTTGTATAGGACAGTGGTCTTCTTTCCTTAGTCTTGTGTCAGTAGATGCAGAGGTTTTACAGGGACCCCACACACTGGAGGAGAACATAATGGAAGGGCTATGCTGAGAGTATTTATTTGGAGGCGGCCAACAAATAAAAATACAAGTATTTGTTTCTAACCAGTGTCAGGAATGGGGCCTGCAAAAGTGGGTCCTCACAGACCTGACAGCTTGGTTAAGCCTCACGGTGGCCCAAGACGGGAACTGTCATTATCTCCTACAGACTCAGAAGTTGGACAACTTGTCTGAGGTCACCCAGCCAGGTAGTGGCAGAGCTGGACTTCTATCTTCTAAAACCCGTGCCCTTTCCCATGCCCTCGACTGCCTCGTTGCCAAACTTCATCTCCAGTGAAACTAATTCACCTTTCTAAGGCGAGTTCCTCCTGCCCTTTGGAAAAGAGGTCTTTACACCTTTTGCATCTTGCTACTTTTAATTGTGTTGCTAGAATTCAGGCTTTTTTTGCCTCTGAAGGACCTCTTTTGTCTTTCGCCTCTGAGCCATTTTCAGCCTCTGTCCCTTTTGACTTTCACTTCCTGAAAATGCTAGGTGAACTGCACTTCTTTTCGACTTTCTGAGTCTCTGAAAATGCAATTATACTGGCATTCAAGGTGGATTGGGGGGGAACCTGTCCTAAACAAACTCATGTTCCAAGTGGGACCAACTCAAGGTGTGGGCACCAGGCAGAGGTCTGGCTGTGGATCTGTCCACACTGGGAATAGAGGGAGCGTGCCCAGATCCCTGTGAGCTCAGATGTTACTGCTGGGAACTTCTGGGGTCTGCCTGAAGAGTTGAACCTGTTCCCATGAGGAAAATCATAAATGGTGGCCAGCACAGGACCCCGTGGGATAACTGGCCAAGGTCTAGATAATAATTAGTGGGCTTTGTAATTAGAAGAGCTTGTAACAATCCGAAAGCCTTTCAGATTTATGATACCTGGGCAAGTTGAAGGCTAAGAAGAACACCTGTTTGTGTGGTTTGGCACTCAGACTCCCAGGAGAGTTTTCCCAAAAGATGTTTTTGAGTGTCTTCACCTCGATGTTGCAACAGCCTCCTTTCTGGTCTTCTTGCTTCCTCTGCCCCTCTGCCAACAGTCTTTTCTCCACTCAGCAGTCAGTGATGGTTTTTAAGATTTAAGTTAGAAAGCATCACTCCTACTCAAAATCCGCCAGTCGTTTCCCATTTCACACAGAACGAAAGCCAGTCTTTTCTATGACTTACAAGCCTTCGATGATCTGCTTCCCCGCCCACCTCCACCCCTTACCTCTTGTCCTGACTGTACTTAGAACACATCAGGCACATTTCTACCTCAGGGCCTTTGCACTGGCTATTACCTCTGTCAATAATAGTTTCCCCCTGCTAGCTGCATGGCTTACTCCTTTATGTCTTCATGTCTCTGCTCAAATGTCACCCTCTCAATGAGGTCTTTCTTGAACCCCCTATTTGAGGCAGTAACCCTTTCCCCCTTCTTTGTTTTCCCCTGTAGCTCTTTTCACCATCTAACATGTATTTCACCTGTCTATTGTCTTTCTCCTCCCACTAGAACAAAAGCTCCAAGAGGGGGACTTCCCTGGTGGTCCAGTGGTTAAGACTCCGTGCTCCCATTGCAGGGGGCCCAGGTTCGATCCCTGGTCAGGGAACTAGATCCCTCATGCTGCAACTAATATCCCACGTGCCGCAACTAAGACCCAACACAGCCAAATAAATAAATAAATATTAAAAACAAAAAACAAACAACAAAAGAACTCCAGGAGGCCAGGGGCTTTTGTCTTGTTGAGTTCACAGGCTACCTGGAACTGTTCCTGGCCCATAGTAGGTGTCAGTAACTATTTGTTGAATGAAGGAATGAGGTTTCAGAGTGTCTATATAGGTCCATACATATCTTTTGCTTTTAGAAGTTATTCCACTGTGCCTTTTTCCAAAAAATAAAGTGAGATCTAATTGACATATAACATACTAGTTTCAGGTGGTGTTGTGCTTTCTGTTTTAAAGAAAAGAGGGAACTTTCTCAGTACCAGCCACAGAAAGGACACAAGGAGAAGGGGATATTCTCAGGGCATGTGTCTCCACTTGGCACTCCCCAGTTTCTCAGAGCCCTGCACACTGCTGGTGTAACCTTACCTCATTGTCTTGTCACAAAACAGCTTGCAGTCTAGAGTGTAAAGGTCAGATGAGCCATTTCTGCCCCACACTTCTTGGTGTAAGGAAGCACCAGATCAAAATCTAAACAGAGATCTGAGCCGCCAGGGCCATCTGTTTGGTTTCCTATTGTCTGGTGACACCTTCTTTGAGCAAGGCTTGCAGATACACCCAACACCTTTCTCCTGGGTATCGGCGGCATCCTTCAGGCCCATTAATTGTTCAAGACCCGGTTTCCATTCTTCCAGCTTTTGGCAATGCACAGGAGCCTGAAGGGAGCTTGTAAAGAGATGCAAAAAACTCAATCTACGGCTAACTCAATCATCTCATGGCCAAGACAAAAATCTCACAGCTCCGAAATTCATCTGATCAATAAATATTCACTGAGAGAGTATTATAGGGTAGTATCTTATAAATCTTTATGTAAGATGCATCACTTCGCCTTCAGCAATATAATGCCTAATGGGCAGAGTTGCCAGATTGAACATCAAAAATACAGGATGCTTTATTTGCCTTCAAATGTTTGTATCAATCATTGCTCAAATTACAGTGGCCACTATCTGCAAACGGAAAAAAAAAAAAATACAGAATGCCCAGTTACATTTGAATTTCAGGTAAACAATGACTGATTTTTTAGTATCAGTATGTCCCATGCAATATTTGAGACATAGTAAAAAAATTGCTTCATCCTCTCTTCTTATCATAAGCAACATTGTACAGATAGTACTAGTACGTACTATGTGCCCAGAACTCTTCCCAGATGCTGTCTCTCTCCCTTACACCTCACAAAACCACTGAGAAGTGACAGACCCTGAGCAGCTGCATGAGAGAGTGCAGTTCACTAGGACAGGAAGTGGGAGAGCCTGGCCGCGTGTTCAGTGGCTGTTGGACTCCAAAGTCTGTGCTCTTTACCGCAAGAAAAGCCAACTAACCAGATGGTCTGTGAGCAGCCAGGTGAAGGCGATGGATAGTTCCTGCTCTGAATGTCTCGGGGAGAGAAGTCCCTTGGGACGACGGAGGCATTTGTTTGTCTGTTCAAGGAATAAATTTGTTGGGCACCTGCCTAGCACTGCGCTAGGTGTTGGGGATGTAACGGGACAAAAGACAAAAATCCCTGTCCTCTTGGACTTCCTTCCCTTCTAATTGGAGGAGACAGGAGGAGGCAATTGGATGGTGATCTATGGAAGGGAAAGAAAATACTGCAGGAAGGGGGATAAGAATTATGTGTGTTGGGGTGGAGGGATTTGGGGGCTGGAGGGATTGGAGAGAGGTTGTCACTAAGAAGAATGATATTTGTGTAAAGACCTGAAGAAGTGAGATGCTCGATTGGTAATTAGGATTGGGCTGTTTCTTGAGAGAGCTGGACTTCCCACATTCTTTAAGTCCATATTGGTGCCATTTAAAAAAATTAATTAATTTATGGCTGCGCTGGGTCTTCATAGCTGCGCTCGGGCTTTCTCTAGTTGCGGCGAGCGGGGGCTACTCTTCGTTGCAGTGCACGGGCTTCTCATTGCTGTGGCTTCTCTTGTTGCAGAGCACGGGCTCCAGGCGCGCGGGCTTCAGTAGTTGCAGCACGCGGGCTCAGTAGTTGTGGTGCGTGGGCCCTCGAGTGTGCCGGCTTCAGTAGTTGCGGTGTGCGGGCTCAGTAGTTGTGGCACGTGGGCTCAGTAGTTGTGGCGCACGGGCTTCGTTGCTCCGCAGCACGTGGGATCTTCCCAGACCAGGGCTTGAACCCGTGTCCCCTGCATTGGCAGACAGATTCTTAACCACTGGACCACCAGGGAAGTCCCTTGGTGCCATTTAAAGACAATACTCTGGGCAGGCATTTTTCTAGAATAATCCTGAGAGCTAATTGTTACCACATCTCCTTTAAAGGGTATTGGATTCAAACCAAGATCCAGTGTTCTTTCCAAGCTACCCCTCCCCTTGGCCTGTTGCCCAAGAGGAGTATGGCTTTATGTCTAGTTTTCTTAACTTCCTCATGGCAGAGGGATGAGACTTCTCTGGCAGAATGTTTTTGGGGCGGCGGGGCCGAGGGGTTACATGTATACCTGTGTCCCAGGACCTGCTAGTTAGAATGAAGCCTGGTTTCAGTATGAGGATTTTCAGGCAGCAAACTTCCTCCCCCGCAAATTCTTCATCACAATTGTGTGGGAGTCTTTGAAAGGGAATGATTTGACCAACTTGTTTGTGGAAAAGTTGTGGCTTTTCCATAGAGAACATCACCACTTGAGTCAGCTTGGGACAATAACCTGGGCCCTATTGACAGGTGGGGCGGGGCCCTGAATCACTGCCATCCTGGTGAGGTTATCAGTATCAGAGGTTGAATCGACTCCGTGACATCACCCTCTCGTGGTCACAGGTACTTTAGGTGCCTGCTCTTACTCACATCCCGGGAGATACTGGCCCTAGATCTTTGCACTCTTAACAAGAAGCCCGTGGTCTTGCAGGAATGACTGGGTTCAACAGCTGCTTGGTTAGGGTCATGTGATTGGTTTCATTCCCACCCCACCTCCTGGGCTAGTAATCATGACTAAACTCTCTGGAGAGATGAGAATTTGTGGGTGTACTTCCTGTACCTTTTGCCTTTTCAAGTCTGCATTTATAAAGAAATGCTCATCTATGCCTTGCAGATGGGTGTTTCAGAGCTCGTCAGAGTCTTTGATTTTGCAACTTCCATGTAAATTGTGCTGATTTTTCTTTGGACTTTGGAATTTTTAGTTATGATTTCTCTTTCTTTCTCTCTCTCTCTCTCTTTTTTTTTCCCCTTCTAATCCTCTTGCCTGAGCCATGGGAGTACTTAAGACTTCGGGAATTAAATACCTGGGAAGGCTGTTCAGCCTAGAAAACTTACCAGGTGTGAGGTTTTACTCCTAGTTTCAACAGAGATTTGATGTCAAGGTTGTGGCTTTAATCTTCAGCATTCATTTCTCTTTTAACCTGTGAAATGAAGGAATCAGCCTCCCTAAGCCTCCGAGAGTGAAGATGAATTGGGGAGGGTAGTATGAGAAACAGGTTCACCTGGGTTCAAATCCTGACTCAACTCTTGTCTTGAGTTACTTAACCTTTCTGTGCCTCAGTCCCCTCACTTGTAAAAAGGGGATAAAATTGTAGTTCCTACTTCACAGGGTTGCGATGAAAATTCAATGAGTTAATGGACATAAAGTGCTTTCAGTGCCTGACACATAGCAAACACTCTTTAAGTATTGAGTTTTTATTATTAGACGTTTCTGCTTTAGACTTGTGTCAAGGGGGTAAAAAAAAAATGTGTAAATGCTAAAGAGCGGAAGGAGCCAGAGAGAACTAAGGATTAGAAGGGCTACATCCCCTTGTCACTTTGCTTCAAATGCAAATTGTTTGCCCACAGGTCAAGTGCTGCTGTCCAGGCAGGCAGACCATCACCAAGTGACTGCACTGATTGATAGTCACACCTATTTGGCTCAACTGTCCTATGAACTTGATTCTAGTATTACCTTCAGTTTACAGAGGGGGAAACTGAGGCTCGGAGAGAGTGACTTGCCCAAGGCCACAAAGCTAGGAAATGGCAGGCAGGGATTTGAACCCTGTTCCGCTGACCCCAACGCTTATGCCACCACCAGTGTGCCTGGACCTGGCTGGTGCTTTTCTGTGAACTCCAACTGCTCTCAGATCGCTTTCATAACCCATTGTTATTTTATATTTTTTTCCCCATATTTTTGAGTTAGGTATGTGTAGATTCTTATTGCTCCCCACCGCACCCCCTTTTTAACACACTGTTCTGCACTTATTTTCTTGGCTTGATATATCTTGGAGTTTTTGCTCATTTATAACTGCTGTATAGTGTTCTACTGTATAGTCGGTCCCCTACTGATGGATACTGGATGTTTCTATTTTTTCACTGTTACAAGCAATGTCAAGAGCATTTTAGATGGTGTAAGCAGGAGGGCCTGTGACGTGGAGATCTCTGGCCTCTGGGATTGTTACCGATCGCAGAGGGCAGATTCCTCCCGCAGCCAGTCCTGGGCATTGGAGAGGTGCCCTTGGTTTTCAGGGTTTCCTGATGATGCATGAAATAGGGTCAGCATTGGTATCAAATCACAGGCACCTTCTCTCACCAAAACTGATGTGTTTACTCTTGCAGGGGTCCTTGCCCAGCCTCCTGCTGTGCCCATCAATAGTTCAATAATTCTGTTCTTTCCCCATGCGCCAGCATCCTTAAGCCTCCATGGGCTGGAAGTTGGCCATTGAGAAAGCTGAGAACCAATTAATCTGCTTTTAAATACTTGCAAAGCGTCTCCTCCACGTGGTCCTATGGAGAATGGAGTAAAAGGAAATGGGGCAGAAATTGCAGCAGGAGGGACTAGGGTAAGACTTCTGAGGTTGGTTCGAAGCCCAGGGAGTGCATTTCTGGAGACTGACAGCCCTGTCCCGATTCTGACACCAAAAGCACCTGTGGTCACACCAGGAGCATCTTGCCTGCTCCACCTCACTCCCTTGCTGCTGCAGCCCTGTTCCATGCAGGGAATTCCAAGGTCTCTGTAAACCCTCGTAGGCCCTCCACCTAGAGGAAGAGTTAGAATTGCTTAGCACTAAACTCACAGCGAAAGAATATGTTTTAAAAAATCCATGCTTCATCATCTTTTGTTTGTTTTCTTAGATGAGAAAGAACAGCTAGAGTTGGATTCATTCATAAAAATCCATTCTTTGAAAAAGAAATCCATTCTTTGGGGGCAGAATTAGAAGAGGCTTTAAGAGTCATCTAGTTTCTTAGTTTATTATACATGAATTGGCCAGTTCAGCAAGGTTAAGTGACTGGGCCAGAGTCACACAGCTGATAGGTGCCAGAATTAGAATAATAATAATATTGTGATTAAACAGGAACCATAATTTGATCACACCCATTTATTGAGTACTCAAGCTCTTCAGGTAGGATCTCATTATTTAATCCCTGCACCAAACTGTGAGGTAGGTGCTATGACAGTTCCATCTTCAAATAATAAAACCAAAGCCTCTGGAGGTTATTGACCGATCCAGGGTCATGGCTGGTGACAGTGACAGTGGGATGGAAAAGCCGTGCCTCCCAGCCTGGCCTGCTTTTACCCCTCCCTGAGCTCAGCAGCTCCCTTTCTGAGAATATCTGCATTCTAGATTCTTCACTTTGGCCTAGAAAGGAACCTCTGGATCCCCCACGCAGCCC
The DNA here is from genome assembly GCF_028564815.1 of Eubalaena glacialis. NCBI lineage: Eukaryota > Metazoa > Chordata > Mammalia > Artiodactyla > Balaenidae > Eubalaena > Eubalaena glacialis. The sequence goes on along the minus strand of NC_083733.1, from coordinate 18,269,839 downwards.
CCAAAGTCCTTTACCAGTTTTAGCCCTTTGGGTAAAAAGCTTGGAGATCCTGCCTGCTCCTTTGGAAACACAGACTAAAGGGGTGTTCCTGGACACTTTGGGCTCCATTTAAAATCTGAATGGTGAACTGTGTCCGGAGACTAACGTTTGCAAGCAACCATTTCAGAGCTTTGTAGGTTCTTTTTAATTACTGTCATTTTTTTTCTTCCTTAAACTGCCATGGAAAGTTTCTTCCTTTCCACTTTGGGGCTGGGGCTGGGGCAGGGGCACGGGGCGGAGGGTAACCCAGTTAACTTGCCAGAGCTTGATTGACCTCCCTACCAAGCTGGATGTGAGGGAAAGTATTTTGTTTTTAAGAAATGTCTCGATGGTAGTAATAGATTGGGTTTTTTGTTTTTTTTTTTAAAGGAGGGAGGAGTCTTGATCCGATGGAGATACACAGGGACATATTATTTACAGATGGAAAGATAAGGGGTCTGGGATGGGGATGTAAATGTAATAAGACCACCGTGCGTCATGTTGTAGGTAGGTGGGGCTCATCATACTATTTTCTCTACTTTGAGATATGTTTGAAATTCTCTGTTACAAAGCTTAAACAAATCATTCAAGGGAAACCTGAATAATGATCTGTAAGTGAAAGTTCAAACACCCTCCCATTCTCAGGTGGCTGACATTAGCGATTTGGCATGCATCCTCCCAGACATTTTTCTAAGCGTTTACAGAACATGTGTGCCCATATTTGTGGGTTTTTGAAAAACCGGAGTTTTCCACAAATGGCAGTGTAATATGTAACCATCTCCCGCCTCTCCTTTACAATATGCCCTGGAAAATTTTGCACGTTAGTCCATGGAGCTTTTCCCCCCTCATTCCCTCTAACCTCAGAAAGGTGTTCCTACTAGCACAGAAGCCGACCAAGTCCCCTCAGTACAGTGTTTGAGTGCCTACTGTGTCCTCTGTGTCAAGTCACGAGGTTTCTCCTGTCCCGAGGGGCTTGGAGACAGGCGAGGGATGAGGGGTTTGGAAATGAGGGGAGGAGCATCAAAACGCTGGGATGCCAAGTTATCAGACAATGGGCTCATTCAGAACCCAGGTGGGGGAAGACCTGTGTGGGCTGGAGCCGCTGGCGGAGCTTCTGCAGGGGCGGCCGGGGAGCCGGGTCTGGGGGGTCTGGGACGTTGGGCGGCTGGGAGTAGGAAGGGGAGGAGGAGGTGGCGGCGGGGATGATATGCCAGAAGCCGAGGTGGGTGGGGAGGGACCTCCCGTGCAGATTCTGGGGGCCAGAAATGTGACAGAGGGGATGTTTGAACGGTGATGCAGGTAGCTGAGGTGAAACTGAGCTTCCTGCCCTGGAGTCCACCAGGAGAGTGGGGGGGCTACGAGGAAACCCCCTCCCGCCACCAGCACCATGGCTATTCCGGCCTGGCCTTCTGAGGCTGACAGGGCCTACCAGGGCCGCAGAAGGACTGTATAATGTGTCTGCTGCTGGCTGGCTGCTGGGGCCCTGCGGGCGGAAACCCAGGCAAGCTGGGAGAACCCGGGGAACAGGCGCAGCAGGTTCTCCTCCCTCTGTCTGCCCTGGGGCCACTGGACGGAGTCCGTCCCAGGCCCTGCTGGGGCCATCTGGAGCGGCTGTGGAGAACCAGAAATGAGCCACCCCATCCGTGCGGCCCTCGGGCCAGCGTGGTCCGGCCTGGCGCTTCAGACTTGGGGCCGCCCCACCTCAGCCACCCCAAATGCTTATCCAAAATCCACTCCTCCGTCCCCAGCCTTGCTTCCCATCTCAGCAAATGGCACCACCTGTTCTTTGCCATTCATTTGTTCGTTTGTTCATTCATTCATTGAATAAATAATGATAGCTATTATGTACCAAGCACCGTTCTAGGACTGAGGATGCAGCAGGGAACCAGACACATACGGATCTCTTTCCATGTGGAGTTTGTATTCTAGTGTGTTGACGGGAACAGGCAAGAAACATAAATATGTGAAACATTTAGGGTGTTGGGTGGCGACAAATATTTAGAACGACTCTGAGTGAGGAGTTGCTGGGAAGCGGTGGGGTGGTCTGAGAGGGCCTCACTGAAGGGGACATTTGAGCAAAGATCCAAGCGAAGTGAAAGATAAGGATGTATGTGGGTAAGGGTGTTCCAGACCCAGGGAGCAGCAGGCAGAGGCCTGAGGCAGAGTGGGAGAGCCAGGAGGCCCGTGTGCAAGAGTTCCAGGGATCCGGGGCAGGGGTGATGGGAGGAGGGCAGGGGTAGGGGCGGGTGGTCAGTGTGGAGGGCCTTGTCTCTTCCCTTCAGTCCAGATCCACCCCCCACGTCCTGCCAGTTCTGTCTCCTCACCACACACCTCCCCCACCCCCATTCCGGGCAGTGGAATACTCAGTGGGTAGTTTGAGGGGGCTCCTTCCATGGGGAGGATTAGGCTGGTGGTTAATAGCTTGGACCCTGCCCTCTGACTGCTCAGGCTCTGTAGCTGAGCACAGAGGCCTGGGGCCTCTCCCGGGCTTCTCATAGACTTGGGCCAGCGTGGCCCATGGATTCACATTTCTAATGGTGCTGTCGGTCCCTCCCTAGAGTAGCTAGGCTCTCTCCCACCTCCACCAGGACACTTTCCTGTGCTCCCTGCCTGGCTAACTCCTCTCTCAAGGCCAGCTCAGTGGATGCTTCCTCCAAGAAGCCTTCCCTGATCTTCCGCTCCCAAGACCTGGGTCAAGACATTCCCCCTCCTCCCAATACCTTCTCAGGTTGGGATTCCCTGAGTTCTCCTTTCTTCCCACCCACCAGGCTGGATGCCCTGTGAAGTGTCCTCAGCATGGCACCTAGAAGGTAGTTGACACTCAATGAGTGGTTGTTCAAGGGACAAGCTGTGGAGAATGAGGCTGCAGGGTCCCTGGGAATGGGGGTGACCTATCTATCTGTTGGGGAGTTTGGGGTGTAGTGCATTATAATGTGGACGAGGAAGCCAGATTCCTAGATCTCTTATTTTTTCCATCGGATTTTGCTCTTCCTCTTCTGAAAAACAAACCAAAAAAACCCCACTTTCAGCTGAGCTCAGATGGCTATCCCTCTGGTCGTCCTTTTAAACCATAATGGGAGCTTTAAAAGTTTCATCCTCCCCCTCCCACCATGGCTATTTGCTTCCTAAAGATAAATCAATTGTAAAAAGCAGCTTAATTTAAAGTGTTCAATTCCTGCTTTTTACGTTGAAGGAAAATTAGGGTGATAGCTGCTGCTTTTTTGAGTGCTTAGCATCAGCCAGCCACTTGAGCCCCAAACTTAACTTTCCTACCTCTTGAGCCTGCCCTGTGCCGGGCATTCAGACTGGACCTTGGGAAGCTGAGACTACAGGTGAAAATCCCCACCCTCTGTGCAGAATGTCCATTCTAGAAGGGGGGACGGGGGTGACAACAAACAGAATAGAATGTTAGAAGGTGGTTGGTACACCCCTGGGGAAAAAGGCCGAGTAAGCAGGGTGGGCGGGAGAGGAGTCTTGGGGGTGGGCTTGCACCTGTAATCCTGCTGTGGCCACAACCTTTTGACTCCCAGGCCCATTTCCATTGCACAGCTGAGAGGTTGGGGTTTAGAGAGGGAATGATAGGCATTACCTAGGGTGCCTGGGCAGTTGAGGAAATGGCTGGGAGGGTGAGGAAAACACGGAGGAGGGGAGAGGGAACTGGAAGAGGGTTGTGGGACCTAGGAGGGGGGTGTAAACATTCAGGGGTGTGTCACCCTCTCCCCTTCCCCACTCCTTGGAATGTGGTCACCCTGGCTCTGCCATTTGAAATGCTGATGAGTTAATTAGCAATTGTTTACAGGCTTTCAGCCCTAGAGTGTCAACTGTCTTTCTGGGAAACTGTTCTCCATCTTTTAACGAGCTTCAAAACCACCTGTGGAACTAATTAAAAATGCAGACTGCTGGGTCTCACCCCCTCAGAGATTCCAATTTATAAATCTGGGTGGGATCCAGGACTCTGAATTTTTAAATAAGCCCAACTGTCCTTGAACTGGAGGTCACAGGATTGCACTTCAGACCTGGGCTAGAGTCAGGCTCACCCACAAGACTTAAAAGAACAGACTTTGCGGGTCCTTCCCTCCAGAGATGAAGAAGTCTAAGGGGACGTGGGGGATTTTTCCCCTGAAACACCCTCCCCAAATGATTCTTGGTGGTGGTGGTGAGGGGGGTCTATAAACCCACCCAAAGCTATAGACAAGATGAGGGTGTGTGTGAGCATTTTTTGGCTCAGAGAGTCAACAGTTTTCATCATATTTTGAGGCATTCAGATTTCCCCCAAAGAGGAGGAAATCCTCGAAAGAGGATTTTTCTGCCTTGTCTCTGTGCAGAAGGATCAGTCTGAAGTGGGAACCCGTTCCAGGTCCATTGAGGCAGGAGTGAAGGGAAATTAACCTTGAGGGCTGCAAACTCCCCGTGTGTTCTTGCAGAAGCAAATATGAGCAAAATATGCAAGATGTCTGACAAACAGCAAAAACTCTGGTGGAGGAAGAATTCCAGTGTATTTGGAGAGGAGAGCTTGGATGGCCAAGGGGCTCGTTCTTCCTCCCTCCCTCCTTCCCTCACTATCGTTTATCCATCCAGCCATCCACCCATTATTCATTCTTCCATTCGGATAGTCACTGAGCATCTGCCGTATCCACGATCTCAGCGATCCAGGCTGCCAGAGCAGGCGGGCAGCCTGGATAGTTCAAGCTGGTGGATGACTTGAGAAATTAACTTACTTGGTTTTGGACCGAGGTGTCACTTACGAGTCTGCAAACACAGTTCCCTAATTTATGAGTCGCCCAGCCCAGTATTAAAATGCCTTGCCAAGCCCTGCTGCTGTCCTGGCGAAGCCAGCGTGAAACTCAAGTGGAGCAGAAAACAGATCCAACACGGAAATATGGCAGCTGCAGTTTCAGGTTTAGGTCGGGCCAAAAAGGAATTTTAGGGACTTTCCTTGCTGTGGACAGGGAGTAAGGTTGCTTTTCTATTTTTTGGGGGGTGGGTGGGTGTGGTTTATGATTAATCATGTGGAGTTTGATAACAGATTCAGTGACTATGTAACGCATTTCAGATATTTGAAACTAAATGCACTCCTGAAATTTTAGAGAGGGTAATTAATCATGAACCTGAGGACTATTGAGTTGTCTTTGCTTGCTATTAAACAGGCTTTCCCTAAAACAGGCGATTCATCTCCTTTTCTTTCCTTTTTTTATAAGTATTTCGGGACATGTCATGACTTTCAGATATTTAACACTTTTTAAAGATTTAATTTACTTTCATGGGAAAGTTCCCTATTGTAATTGGATCTGGTTTCTCCTTATATCTTATGCCTTTTTCTCAGCTAATCTTCCTCAATGTAAGTGTCACATAATTAAAGGGCATTATCAAGAACCCTTGTTATTGATACGCACTTGGTATTACGTATATGAGTTCATTTAGTTTTCATACCAACGCTATTATAATTATTCCCATTTTGTGGATGAGCAGACTGAGGCTCTGCAAAATGGGATTAGTAGTACCTACTTCACAAAGTTACTGGGGAGATTAAACAAGATGAACAATATAGAGTGTCAGGCATTCGCTGGGCGCTCAGAAATAGTAGCAGTTTTTTAGTATTGATATTTGTAAAATATAATAGCTATTTTTATTATTAACATTGATATAGCTCTTACAATATGCTGGGCATTGCCCTGAACATTTGCATTAATAATATATAATTCTCCCCATCACTCTGTGGGAGTAGTAAGTTCTAGACTCCATTTTTGGATGAGGGAATTATTATTTTTTATTTTTTGGCTGTGCCACAGCTTGCGGGATCTTAGTTCCCCAACCAGGAATTGAACCCCAGCCCTCGACAGTGAAAGCGCAGAGTCCTAACCACTGGACCTCCAGGGAAGTCCCTTTCAAGACTTCTTTAAGAACCTCTTGTCCCTGTTGGTCTCTTTCTTCACTTTGTTCATTTCCACCTCATTCCAGTGAAGAATTTTAAAGGTGTGGGGTAGGTACCTAGATATATAATATGCCTATCTCAGATAGGGAGAGGGAAATGGATAAAGGACAAATAAGGATAAAAGATGAGGACAGGAGGAAAGTTGAGTAGCCAAATGCTTGCCACAAATCCTCTATCCCTGCTGAAAGCAGACCACAAATTTGACTCTGAGCTTCCTACCAGTCAAAACAAAGAGTGAAATAAGATTAGTTGCATGATTGGGTTTACATGCATAAATCAGTGCTTTAGCCAGGAACCTGGCTGCTCCAGAGAGCTCGTGCCCTCCTGAAATTCTGGTAACACCTCTTTTTTTTTTTTTTAATAAATTTATTTATTTATTTATTTATTTATTTTTGGCTGTGTTGGGTCTTTGTTGCTGTGTGTGGGCTTTCTCTAGTTGTGGTGAGCGGGGGCTACTCTTCGTTGCGGTGCATGGGCTTCTCATTGCAGTGGCTTCTCTTGTTGCGGAGCACGGGCTCTAGGCACGCAGGCTTCAGTAGTTGTGGCACATGGGCTCAGTAGTTGTGGCTTGCAGGCTCTAGAGCTCAGGCTCAGTAGTTGTGGCACATGGGTTTAGTTGCTCCACAGCATGTGGGATCTTCCCGGGCCAGGGCTCGAACCTGTGTCCCTTGCATTGGCAGGCAGATTCTTAACCACTGCGCCACCAGGGAAGCCCAACACCTCTTTTTTTTGGCCATGCTGTGCGGCATGTGGGATCTTAGTTTCCCGACCAGGGACTGAACCTGCGTCCCCTGCATTGGAAGCGCAGAGTCTTAACCACTAGACTGCCAGGGAATTTGTACTTGTCTTTATTATACAACTAGTACACGTTTGTTGTAGGGAAACATTAGAAAATGTAGATAACTAAGAAGGGAAAAGAGATATAAACTGTGCATAGTATCACTATCTAGATAATCACCACAGGAAACATTTTGGTGTATATCCTTCTAGAAGGTTTCTGTTACTATATCTTATAGGTTGTAATATACTATAAATGCATATTGTAGCAATAATAGGTAATGGTGGAGATTTTACTAATACGTATCATTCCCCAGCACTCTGCTGCCTCGGCCATTGTGCCTGCGGTTCCCTGAACCTGGGACATCCCTCCCCCAGGTGTCCCCGTGGCTCTGGTCCTTACTGCATTCAGGTCATTCAGGTCGCTGCTCCAATTTCACCCTCATCAGAGTCCATCCTGTATAATAGTGCATGCCCGTACCCTGTCACTGTACCCTCTTTCCCTGTGTGTGTGTTTTCCCCCATGGTCCTTACTAGTATTCAAATTAATATTGTACTTTATTTACTTGTGTCCCTTTCTTAGAATGTGAGCCCCTTAAGGATGAGGCTTAGTCTGTTTTATATATTGCTGTACTTCTAGGGCTCAAGATACTACCATGCACATAGTAGGTCTTCAGATATTTGAATGAGTGAATTCCTATACGTCTCTCTTATTTCTGTATTTATTACAGATATGATCTCTACCAGTAACTACTAATAAAAGCCTATGTAAGTGTTTTATAGATAGAGATGTGTGTACGTGTGGGTAGTTCAAAACTGTGATCTTGCTATGCTGTGCCTGCTTAACACCTGCTGGCTGCTTCCAGATTCCTGTGAGGAGTCTTTTGTGCACCTGGCTTTTTTCAGGTAATAGTCCATCTTAGAGACCTTTCCTCCCAATCAGTTCCAGAATAATGTTGGTCATTATTCTGTTTTTTTTTATGATCCTCTGCCCGAGAATCATAGTTTCAGAGCTGGAAAGGCTCTTGGAGGCCATGTGGTCAAGCCCTTTCTCTGGCCTAAATGGTCAAGCTGCCTACCTACCTGCCGGCCTGAGAGCCGTGCCCGCCACTACCAGGTGTGTGCTCCGGGGAACTGCCTCCCACCCGAAAAATGTCACCTTCCTGACTCAGGCCTGCTTCCCATGGACACCACTCCGGGCTAGGCCCGCTCTGACCACATCCTCCCATGGGGCTAGAAGGACCTCAGAGGTCAGGGCTTGGGTCTCTTTTCTATCCCCTCTTCCCCACCATGTCCCATGCACAGTACCCTGCCCTCTACTGTTTATGGATGAATAGCTCCACACCTGCCTTCCGTCAGTCCACGTGTATTCATGGCCTGCGTGTGCCAGGTACCGGTCCCAGGACACGGGTACCGCAGAGAGGGGAACACACCAGGCCTCTGCCTTCAGGGAACTTCAGTTCTAGTGTCTAAATAGACATTAACGAGTAAATAAATAGGATTTCAGGGCGTGGCACATCTATGAAGGAAACAGAGCAGGGAAATGGTGTGGGGAGTAACTGGGTGGGGAGGAGCCGCTCTAGCTAAGAGTGGGTCAGACAAGTGGTCACAAGGAAGTGTGTGTGGTGTGTAGTGGTGGGAAGGATGACACCGTGAAAACAACTGCAGGAAGAGAATCCCAAGGAAAGGAAACAGCAAGGGCCAAGCGCCTGAGGCCGGAGGGCGCAGTGTGCTGGAGGACGGAGAGGCCAGCGTGGCGAGGGCCTGGTGGGTGTGGGGGTGCGGTGACAGGTGGGGGACGACACTGGAGGGGCAGGAGGAGGCCAGATCTTGTCTCTGGTCCAGACGGTCTCTTCTGAAGGACAGAGAAATGCCTATGCATCAGCTTCCACCCAGATGAGGTGATGCGAACCAGTCCATTCGGCTGACACATCCTTCTGGTTAATCAGGGAACCTTTGCCCTCAGCCGGAGGAGGCTCTGTCTGTTTCTTTTGGAAATGATGAGCAGGAGACCAGACCATTAAGTTTGTTCAGTGAACATGGCTTAGCTGAGTGTGGGCTCTGTGTCAGAAGGGATTTGGGGTGGATGGTTGATAGAAATGAGTCCCTGTCTAAAGTATCCTGCCTTTCAGTTCCACCTAAATCAGACCTCCCCTTGCTGCTTGTTCGTACATACGGCTCCCTGCCCCAGCATCTCATTTTTTCCTAGCTCTGAAATAGCAGCTAACATTCATTGAACTTCCCTGCTGGGTCTGACACGGTGCTAAGGGCTTTACATGGATTAACCTGCTGAATCATCCTACCCCCTTAGGAAATAGGGACCGTCAACATCTCTGTTCTACAGGTGAGAGAGGGAGGCAGGAGGTGACATTACGTGCCTGAGGTGGCGTAGTTGATAAGGGGTGAAGCTTGGATTGAACTCAGGTCATCTGACCTCTCACCTGGGCTCTTAACCACTTAATACTCTACTGTGGCCCTGAATTAAGGACTCAGAGTCTAGGCTCCTTGTCTCACAATTGGCCCTGTGTTGCCCCGTGGTGGCCAGTAGTCCTGGACTCCTTGCACACAGGTCACTGTCTTTCACAGCTCTTATCCTCCTCTTGCCAGGCATGAAGGACAGGGCTCCATCAGCTCTCTAAAGCCCCATCTCAAATTTACAGTTTGACAATGGCTGCCCCTCCCAACCTCTTAGGAGAGGAGGATGTGTCTCTTTATTTAATTAGTCCACTAATATAGAGAAGGAGAAGTCTCTTTAATTAGTCCACTAAGATTAGTAAGCCACAGACCTCTCAAGGAAAGTTCAGTAAGTGTTTACTGAGCATCTTTTATGCACCAGGCTCTGTCTGCATTCAGAGTGAGGGACCAGCATTGACTGAGTGCTTACAGTGTGCCCAGAACTGGGCTGACCTCTCCTTGCATAAGCCTTGTGTAGACTTCACCACGCTCTGGGAGGTAGGAACCACACTTAGCTCCCCTGTAAGGTGACAGAGGCCTTCCTAAAAATCGCCATGCTACGCAAAATCACCCAATAAAAACCAGGGCTTGTGGGGAAGTGGCTAGGGGCACAGCACTCAGAAACTTCATTGTGATACTTTATTATTTATTTATTTATTTATTTTGGCCGTACCATGCGGCATGAGGGACCTTAGTTCCCGGACCAGGGATCCAACCCATGCCCCCTGCAGTGGACGCTCGGACCCTTAACCACTGGACCGCCAGGGAAGTCCCCATTGTGATACTTTAGGAAAAAAAAACAGTCTGGTTATGGGCATTAAGTCTGCAGGGTTGCATCTTGTGAGTTACTGTGGAAGGAGGATAATCTGTAAGGAAATGGAAAGTTGTAACCCCAGATGGAATGGGTGTGGCACATACCACGCAAGAAACTGAGGTAGTAGGAAGATACGTGTGTTTTGTGCATTCCTCCACTTGAGCCGAGCACACTTTTCTGTGTTCACCTAGTGCTTCTCCCAGACAAAATCACGCGCATGCGCAAACTTGAAATTTGAGTTATGCTCAAATTGTTCTCTAATAAATCATTCATGTTGGAAAAAAACTGCATTTTCAAAACCAGCATTAGAGAAGAACTGACTGTTATCTCTGTTTTGCAGTGAGGTAAACCAAGTCTTGGAAAAGTAAAGCGACTGGCCACAGGGTTATACAGCTGAGAGGTGGCACAGAGCTGGGATTTAAACTCAGGTCCGCCTCCTCACATAACCTCTATGCCCCAGGGCTCTCCTGTCCTCATTCCTGGGAAGCAAGTTATGTTGACAGGGTTGGCCAGGAGGAGAGATTCTGGAACCTTAATAAGGAGAAAGAATGGTCTGTGATGAATGGCCAGTAGTTAAGAAGATGCAGAACTGATGTTTTGAAATGTTTAGTGATGACCCGGACAGCATGGACCCTTTGTGATTGAAGGGAACACCTGCAGTTTGGTGTTCAAGCAGGTCCCAGGGTCCTGAGCAGCAGCTAGAGGGTGGGGATGGGGGGAGCCCCCAGGAGGCTCAGGGCAGAGGCTCCTCACCAACTGACAGGGGGCTCTTTCAACATTTGAACCATTTTCACGTCTGTGTCACTGCAAACTAGCTGAATATCAATCAGTCCTGAATACATTTTCAATAAATACATGGTCAGTTAGTTTGGTTCATTCTTATTATAGAATCTTCCCCCACCTCCCCAGAACCTTTACTTGTTAAAAACATTAAATATACATAAAACTTGAGAAATAGTACAGCGAACACCTGAATACCCTCATTTTATAATCAACACTGTCTGTGAGCCACTTGAAAGTATGTTACAGACATTTTACCACTAAATACTTTAGCCTGCATCTCCTGAGAGTAAGGGCGTTCTCCTTTTGAAGCATTATCACACAAAGAAAATTTACAATAACATCTAAGCATCTACTCCAGATTCGAATATCCCCAAGTATCTCAAGAATGTCTCTTATTTATTATAGAATCTTACACGCAAGCCATTTAAAGCATTGGCTCCAGTGATCACAGCCGCCGCTGTGTGCACAGCAGGGAATTGTGAGAAGAAAGGTGGCTTCTTGTCTTCCAGCCAGAGCCTGCTGGCCTCCTTTTGTTCCCCAGCTTTGGGGTAGAACTTGAAGCATCTGCTGGATGTCAGGAGGTGTGGGTTGGAAGGTTCTGTTTTTGTGTTGATAAGCACACGAGTTTCATGTAAGCTATATCCACGTATACACAGGCCACACATGGAATTCAAGTTTGTAATTTAAAAAGACATTATATTTCCCCCCCTGTAATAAAGCATAGCTGGCATTTCCAGGTTTGAAGCTTGTAGGGGTAAACAGAGCTGATGGTGTCAGCAGGTTGCTTTCGAAAGGAACAAAGAGTTATGATTTAATAGACCCTGAAACTAGACTTCAGTGTCAAGATGGTATAAGCTCAGGTATGAGCGTTTTCCAGAGCTCTCACTCCTGATACTTTAGCTTTAGTTTTACATCCCCCTTTCTACTTTTCATCTGTCTTCCACAGACCCCAAAAGTGGGGGAATTTAGCAGTGAAAGTCATAAAAAGTCCCTCAATAGAGCTATTTTACATTTCTTTTTTCTTTTTTTTATGTTTAAAGTTTTTTTTTGGCTGCATTGGGTCTTCGTTGCTGCATGCGGGCTTTCTCTAGTTGCAGCGAGCGGGGGCTACTCTTTGTTGTGGTGCACAGGCTTCTCATTGCGGTGGCTTCTCTTGTTGTGGAGCACGGGCTCTAGGTGCGTGGGCTTCAGTAGTTGCGGCGCGTGGGCTCTAGAGCACAGGCTCAGTAGTTGTGGCACACGGGCTTAGTTGCTCCGCGGCATGTGGGCTCTTCCCGGACCAGGGCTCGAACCCGTGTCCCCTGCATTGGCAGGCAGATTCTTAACCACTGCGCCACCAGGGAAGTCCCTACATTTCTTTTCATACAGTAGCAGGTAACAAGTGCAGTTCCTAAACTTCTGCTCTTTTGCATAATTACGATCTCCATTTCCTGAACATGAACAGGAGACTCAGTGCTTACTTGATGCCTGATACACGCGCAGAGTTCGGTGCTAGCCCTTGTACATGGCACTCACGTTCTGTGAATTTGAATCATTCAAACTTGAAACTGCACTCTAATGTTTTGCATAATAAAGTCTCATTTTATAATCTTTTTTTTGGCTGCGCCGCACAGCTTGTGGGATCCCAGTTCCCTGAGCAGGGATCGAACCTGGGCCCCTGGCAGTGGAAGTATGGAGTCCTAACCACTGGACCACCAGGGAATTCCCTGCACAGTAAAGTCTCATTTTATATGCAACTTTTAAAGTATGGGAATCCTTCACATCTACTTCTAAGGGAAAACTTGGCACTTTTTGAGTTATGCATGGTTTTTAGCAAAACAACCTGTGTGTAAAAATCTGAGTCCGCCAGGCATGTATGTCAGCTAGCACACTGGTCTCTTTCATGTACTTTCTCACTTAATCCTCACTACAGTCCTCTGCTTTAGAGGTTGCCGTTAGACCCATCTTATGGATGAGGAACTGGGGGAGGGTAGATGACTTCACTTCAGCTGGAAGTCTGGGTAGTCGAGCTGAAACCTCAGTCCAGGTGTGTCTGCCTTCTGAGTTGCCACTCGTTACCATTATTCGGTCCCACATCCTGTGTTTTTGTTTTTGTTTTTTAAGGGAACTTTATTTTTATTTATTTATTTATTTATTTATGGCTGCGTTGGGTCTTTGTTGCTGCGCGGGCTTTCTTTAGTTGCAGCGAGCAGGGGCTACTTTACATTGCGGTACGTGGGTTTCTCATTGTGATGGATTCTCTTGTTGCGGAGCACGGGCTCTAGGCACGCGGGCTTCAGTAGTTGTGGCACGAGGGCTCAGTAGTTGTGGCTCGCGGGCTCTAGAGCACAGGCTCAGTAGTTGTGGCGCACAGGCTTAGTTGCTCCGTGGCATGTGGGATCTTCCCGGACCAGGGCTCGAACCCGTGTCCCCTGCATTGGCAGGTGGATTCTTAACCACTGCGCCACCAGGGAAGTCCCCCACATCCTATGTTGATAGCCCTGCCTGTCATAGATGTGATGTTGGTGTATATAGTATAACTGGAGCTGCAGAATTACCCTGGGCTTATTGAGGGTGGTGTTCAGGTATGCCGATATTGTGCTTCCTGTGCTACCTCCAGGCTTTCTCAACAAACTTTGTGCCAGAAAACAACCTGTGAAAGCACAGTGCTCCAGAGCTCTGGGGCCAGAGTGCTCATGCTCAGATTCCAGCTTCAAACCAGTAACTTGCAAGCTATGTGACCTTGAGCAAGTTGCTCAACCCCCATGCCTCAATTTTCCCACCTGTCAAATGGAGAAAATAATAGTACTCAGTTCATACAGTTATTGTGAAGATTCAATGTCTAGTACAGTGAGCCTGGCCACATAGTATGTGCTATAGAAAGTGTCAGTAGTAAGAGTAGTAGTAGTAGTAGCTGTTGTTGTTATTAGTATTATTACTACTACTACCATCCCCACCAAAGGCTTTAGCTGGGGTTGCCTTCAAAGTAGTATTTGTTAGGTGGTAATATTCTAGGGGAGGTGACATGTTTCCTTAAAAGGTCATTAGCAGGAATTCCCTGGCAGTCCATTGGTTAGGTCTCTGCGCTTTCACTTCCGAGGGCACGGATTGGATCCCTGGTCGGGAAACTTAAGATCCCACAAGCTGTGTGGCACAGCCCCCCCAAAAAAGTCATTTTATTCAACTATACTTCAATAAAAAATAAATTAAAAAAGACGGGTCATTAGCAAAGTCACAGTAAGATAACACTCCACACTCATTAGGAGGGCTATAATTAAAAAACAGAAAATGACAGGTGTTGGCGAGGATATGGAAGAATTAGGACCCTCATACACTGCTGGTGGGAATGTAAAATTGTGCAGCCACTGTGGAAAACCCCTGACAGTTACTCAAAAAGTTGAACATTGTTACCATATAATCTAGCAATTCCACTTCTAGGTGTATACTCAAGAGCCTTGAAAACATATGTCCACACAAAAACTTGTACACAAATGTTCATTGCATTATTCCTAGTAGCCAAAAAGTGAAAACAACCCAAATGTTCATCTACCAGTAACTGGGTAAGCAAGATGTGGTATATCCACACAATGGAATACTAGTCAGTCACAAAAAGGAATGAAATGCTAATACACACTATAACATGGATGAACTTAAAAGCATCATGCTAAGTGAAAGAAGCCAGACACAAAAGGCCACATATTGTATGATTCTATCCACATGAAATGTCCAGAAGAGGCAAATCCATAGGGACAGAAAATAGATGAGTGGTTACCAGGGGCCAGGGAAGAGGAGAGGAATGGGAGCTGACTGCTGATGGGCACGTCTTCTTTTTGGGATGATGGAAATGTTCTAGAATTAAATAGTGATGGTTGCACAACATAGGGAATAACTAAAAACCACTGAAATTGAACACTTTGAGTTGGTGAATTTTATGTGAATTATATCTCAGTTTGAAAAAATGCCAAGGGGGAGAAAATAAGATCATTGGTGAAACAGAAGCTCTTTGTGGGAGGAGGGCTCCTGCTCTGGGCTGTTAGTCAACACCCTCAAGCTGCTGGGTGAGTCTGCACAGCCCGGCTATCTGAAGAAGCTTGGTTTGCAGGCTTCTCATAAACAGAAGGGATTCCAGGAAGCCATAGCCACCTACCTGCCGAAGAAAATGGATGCCCAGATAAGTTTGACCTATTGTGTAATCAAAAGGCAGGCAGGCAGGCTTTCCAGATGAGCCTAAGCTAATGGCTTAAAAGGGTGTTTAAAAGACCAAGCTGTAGCCTGACTGGTCCAGTCTCCTGCCCAGTCAGCAGAAATGGCGTATTAAGAATGAGAGAGGAAAGTATTCAAGCTGGCATCAGTGGCATGTGTTTGCCCTGTTGTAAGGGGTTTAGTTACTGCACGGTTCTCCTGTGGAATTGACTGAGGGAGGGAGGGTTTTTTTCCCTTGCCTGGCATGCCTAGCCCTAACTCCTTTATGTTAGAAGGCAGGAAGTTCTCTGGGAATTAACACCCTAATTTAAGGGTGCTCTTATTTAAGCAAATTAAGGCCTTTGGGGATGGCCAGGTGGCTCCTCAGGTTTTGCCAGGGCCAGCGAGCCCCGTTACCAGCCAGGGTGTTGAGCCAGCTTTATTTGCAGCTCTTAGAGCCAGTTCCTTTGCTGTTGAAATTCCCCAAAGACCTCGTCTAAATGGGCCTTTTCAGCTGTCGGCACACTGCCTGCCTGTCAGCACTTTAGCCTTCCACCTGCACTGTGGGTCTTAATGAGATGCCCAGTGGCTGTCTCGGGAACAGACTGCTCCCATCTGCAACCCAACACTCCCTTCTGGTGACTTATTGCCCTGCAAGAAAAGGCAGAGACAACCAGGGAGGAGACACACTGACAGAACAGATCAGAGGGGCAGGGCAAGGTGGAGGTTTAGGTGACAGGCTTTAGGGTTAAGCTGGCCCGAGTTCAATTTCCAGCTCTGCCTGTTTGCTTGGCTGTGTTACCTTGGGCAAGTCACTTCACCTGTGTAAACCTTGTTTTAGGTTTATTCACCTGTAAAATGGGGCCACAGTACCTGCCTCCCAGGGTTGTGAGGATTGACCAAGATTCTCCATGATGCTTCTCATGCTTGATCACTTGCTGGGAACCATGAGCATGAAATCATTAGGATGATGTGTCATCCTAGCCTGCTTGCAAAGACTCATGAAGTTATGTGGGTATTTCTGGCTCATGAGCATCCTTTCCTCTCTTCTGTTGGGGGCTGACCACAGGTCCCTTAGTCAGCATCTAAACTGACTTGATTCAAAGCCCTCAATTCCCGGCCATTCCTGGGCCTCCACCATGGCCTCTGGAAAGTGTGTTCACCTTTGCTGGTCCACGTCTTCAGGGTTCATCTGAAGGACCTGCTCTCTGATTGGCTTTGGAGCCATCTGGGGCCTCCTTGGGATCTGGCTGGTTGTTTGAGGGAGACAAAGGTACCATTTATTCATTCAGTAAACATTTATTGATAACCTACTCAGTGCTCGGCAGTGTTATAGATGGGGTAGATATACAGGGATGAACACGACATTGCGGGGGCAGGCAAAACCCCTGCCCTTATGGAACTTATGTTCTCTTGGGAGGATATACCAAGTAAGTGAAGCAGGGAAGAAGGATAAGGAGGGGGTGTGGAGGCAGTGGGGTTACCTTTGAGTGAAGGAAAGGAGAGAGGGTCATCTCTGGAGGGCTGTGAGTAGAGCAGAGGCATGTCATGATCTACCTGAGATTTTAACAGGCTCACTGGGACTTCTGTGCAGAGAAGCACCTATGGGGACCTGGGCCAGAATTGGGAAGACATTAGGAGGCTACTGCAATAGTCCAGGTATCAAGAGATGAAGTGGGTCTATGGGGAAAAAAGGGTTGGGTGCTCTGTCGTGTCCATGTTCTTCTCTCATGCCCCATTTTGACCCCTCCTGCCCTCCACCTGTCACATGTGCTTTGTTTTTATTATTCACAGCACTTCACTTTGCTAGCAAGAGGTTTGGAGTGATTTGTCAGCTGGTGCTCAGAGGGTTGGGGTTGGGAGGCATTGGAAGCAACCAGCCATTGTGGCCTCGGTTGAGCCCCTTCATTCCGTCCTCCTCCCTCCCAGCACCCACGATGTTCAGCCCTAAGCATGTCTAGTCCAGGGCTCCTCTTTGGGGATCTCAGGCCTCTGAGAAACTATCAAAGACCACGGAGCATCCCGTAGGTCTCCACATCTTTACTCAATTCCAGGGACTCCTGCCTTCTCTGACGCCCATTCCCATACCTGGAACCTTGGCTCAAGTCAGAGGTGCTCACTGCTAAGTCCTCAGGGAGGGGGTCAGGCAGAGCAGAACAGTAATGTGGGAAACTTCCTTTCATGGCCACAGAGAGGTTTCCAGTTGCCTGCGAAGGGGCAGATGCTGCTCCTCTGGGCCCAAAAGGTTGGTCGGGAGGATGGGAGCAGATTGACCTCCCCATGTTTAGAGCCTGTCCACAGGCAAGGGGCCACCACATCCAAAAGCAGGAGTGGCAGATCATCAGGGGTGTGGATGGGACCAGAGGGAGGCACTTATAGGATTTTGGTTTACTGAGTGCGCCCCAGGGTCTGCACCACCTTGGTGGCCCTGTCTCTCCGGCAGGGTGACCTCAGAGACAGCTGCAGAAGTTTGTAGTTCCGAAAATCTGTAATATGAACAACCACAAAGGAGGCTCTGGCTGAGCAATTGATAAGAACACTTACCTTGCCCAAAGATCCTGCGGTGTGCAGGGACCATTCTTTAGGAAGAGGAAGCTGAGACTCAAGGTTTAATTTTCCTGAAGTCACATGGCTAGAGGCATAGATGAAATTAAAATCCAGATCTATCTAGACTCCAGTCTGATACACTGAACCTCAGGGCTGTACAGGGGCGACACCCGATGAAGCCATGTGTACGTGAGAGGGAACACTGGGGAGGCTGGCAGCCCCCTTCTGTGTTTGGGGTCAGCAAAGACATTTCCCTCTCCTCTCAGGTGGCCTCACTAATTCTACTCTCCACTGGCCCTTATCTTGCCCTCTGGTGCCTTTGTCACCGACCCTTCTAGAACGACTCAGCCCTGTACATCTTGAGGACCAGTCTGTCTCTTCTCCCAGTCTGTCCCTCACTCTGCAACTTACCCTCCTTGCCCCTTTGCCTCTGGACCGGTTCCATGGGTCAATGTCCCTCTTAAAGCGTGACTCTTGGGGGAAAAACAAAAACAAAAAAAAACAGCATTCATCATTTAGACCATTAGATTGTAACCCTGAGAGTGTACTTAGCAAACCACAAACAGAATCGAACAGAACAGGACCAGATAGCCTCCCATATCCTGGGTGTCTTATTTCTGATAATGCAACTGAAGTCGGCATTAGGGGTTTGGGGAGCCCGAGTGCAGGGCTTACCCGTTGAAGTCAGTCAACCAAACACCATCCCTCCTTCAGTTCAAAGAAAAGAAAAATGTCTGTCTATGTGAAGGTGGGAAAATAAACATGAAGCAATTCCAGTGGTACAAAGAGACATAAAAGCAAGCGCGCCTCCCACCATTTACTCCCTCCACCAGCAGCTCACCTCCTGAGACAACCAGTGGTACCAGTTTCTTGCATCCTTTGGAAGATGTTCTAAGCACATTCTCCATCCCATTTGCTTTTTGCCTTTCTTTTTAGAGACAAGTTCCTCACATATTATTACATGTAGATTTACTCTATTCTTTTTGTTGGCTACCTCGTTCTTTTAAATTTCTGCACTGTTTTCTATTGAGTGGATGCCCATTGTTTATTTCACCAGGCCTCTGTTGATGCTGTTTCTCTCTTTTGCCACTGTAGTGAGGCTCCTTGTACATCTGTCCTCATACACAGGTGTGAGTCCATCTGTGGGCTGAGGTCCTGGAGGTGGGCTTTGCTGGATGAGAGAATGTAAGCAGGTGAAATCTATACACATGGTCAGGATGCCCTCCAAAAAAAAGTCATACTGGTTCTACTAGCCACGCTGTTCAAGAAGGCCTTTGAGCCCCACATCTTACAGTTCAACCTCCGCGTCACGGATGAGAAAACTAACCCAGAATGAATGAAAGGGACTTGCCTGAGCCCTCGTCTTCCTGACAAACCCCAGAGAGAATCTGTCACCTGACTTGGTTCTTCTTCCTAGACCAGCTGACCAGAGTTCCCCCCCAGCACCTCTTCCTTCTCCAGTCACATGTGGGTCATCCCCCCTCTTTCCCACCACTCACATGGCCCCCTCCCTATGCATTTGGGTTGCTAGGATTCTCAGGGGGATCGTGGTCCCTTGGGGACAAGTCCTCTGAGCATTTGCAGAAATTTATGTTTTCCTACAGAGTAAACAGTAAGCAATTGGTCCCTCTGAGGTTTTTTTGTTTGTTTTTTTAACTTTTTGAATGGATAGTATGTTCATGGCTGGAAAATCAACCAATATAAAAAATCATACAATGAAAAGTTCTACTCTCCCCCCGTCCTCTTTTGGTCCAACAGCAGCACCTCTCCCAGAGCTGTAATCTCAGTTATTGGTTTCTTCTAAAGTTTCTTTATGCAAATACAAGCAAAGGTGAACATGTGTTCTTATCCCCCTGCACTACTTTGCAACTTGCTTTTATCACTTTAATGTCTTAAAGTTCATTCACAGCAGTGCATCAAGAGCCTTCTCATTTGTTTTATAGCCACATAGTATTTCATTGTAAGGGAATTCTATAGTTTATTTAACTAATCCTCTCTATTTATTTATTTATCCATTTATTATTTATATTTATTTATTTATTTATTTATGGCTACTTTGGGTCTTTGTTGCTGCACGTGGGCTTTCTCTAGTTGTGGAGAGCGAGGGCCACTCCTCGTTGCGGTGCGTGGGCTTCTCACTGCGGTGGCCTCTCCTGCTGCGGAGCACGGGCCCTAGGTGCACGGGCTTCAGTAGTTGTGGTGCACGGGCTCAGTTGCTCTGCGGCATGTGGGATCTTCCCAGACCAGGGATCAAACCCGCGTCCCTTGCACTGGCAGGCGGATTCTTAACCACTGTGCCACCAGGAAAGTCCAACTAATCCTCTCTTGATGGATGCTTGGGTTGTCTCCCTCCCATGTTTTGCTACTACAAACAATGCCTTAGTGAATAACCTTGTACATACGTCATTTTGCATGTGTGCAAGTTTCCAATTTTTGATTGGATAATGCGATGAAGCCAGGTAGAGAAACCACAGAGTCTTGTAAGAATTGCAACCAGAAAAATAAAGTTTGAGAACCGCTGCTAGGACAGGTGCCACAGGTCCTTGTGGCAGCAAGTGTACCCCAGCGTCTTACGAGAGTTACCCCGTGACTCTGGCTCTGTGCAGCACCTGTTTGCACCTGGGACCCGTGGGCTGGTGGTCTTCATGTAATTTTCTTTTCTTCTTTTGTTGTCTTGCCTACTTGGAATTCTTGGAGTGAGCACGCCAGTCTGAGAAGTTTCTGCTTTTTCCCGGGACTCGGAGGGATGCTGGATTGGTTGTGGGATTTCTTTCCCAGGAGCCTGCGCACGGTGGTGGTCGCTGAGGGCGCTGAGCGTTTACCTTTAGAGCCAGTTGAGCAGATTTAGCAAACACTCTTGGAAGCAACTGCCTTTCCCATCAATGCTTATTTGTTCTTGATGATGCAAAATGATGCTAGCCTCCATCGAAAAAGAGAAAGCCTCCTCTTGTAAGCGCTGTCGGACAAGCGAGCACTTGTTTTGGAGTCATCTGCAAATGCATGTGACCTGGAGACTCTGTGGGAAATGCCTAACTTGTGCAGCCTTGGCGTCCAGCTGTTCTTTGGGGCCGTTTGAGGGGTTGTGTTCCAAATGTCAGAGGCAGAGGGCCCAAGCTTTTCCAGCACAGCCCACAGTTGGAAATGGTGCAAGCCTCATATTTGTTCTTTGTGTTGGAGAAGAGGTTTCCAGACCTTGTTCATGAGTTACTGAATGATTCAAAATTCCAAGCTCCACGCCGGCTTCCCGTGTTTCCACAGCCGGTGTCAGCGCGTTTCCGTGTCAGCTAGCGCTCGGGAAACACTGAGCCCAGGTGGATGCATGTTTCTCTCTGGGTTATATTCTTGTACAGAGTCACTCTCTGGTTTTAGCAACCTACCTTTGTGCCCAGCGTGGGTTTGCACCCATCTCACCTTGCTCTCAACTTCCCCTGGAGCCTCTCTCCTTCCTCAAGCCAGAACAGTTTTATTTATTTTTATTTATTTATTTTAATCATTTATCTATTTTAAAATTAATTTTTATTAGAGTATAGTTGCTTTACGATGTTGTGTTAGTTTCTGCTGTACAGCAAATTGAATCAGTTACACGTATATGTACATCCCCTCTTTTTTTAGATTTCCTTCCCATTTAGGTCAGCAAGGCAGAACAGTTTTAGCCTAGTGGATCAACCAGCCTTGGCTGGTCCTGGGTGTGTGACTCTAACTTCAGAGACTGGCTCTCTGACCTTGAGCAAGTGACTCAAGCCTTTCTGGGCCTCAGGGGCTCATCAGGATCAAGGGGATTAAAAAAACCCCACCAGCTTCATAGCAATTTAGGAGTCAGTGTTTGTGAGGTGCTCAGCACAATGCCCGCACGTAATGACTATCATTAGATTGAATATTTACTCTTCTAATTATTGTTAATTAAGAATTATTTATGGTCTGTCTTTTCCCTCTCCACTTTTTCATACCTCTGACCTTGCGTTATTAGGTGAATGGATTGAGTCTTTTTTGAACCCTGGGACTTAGACTCATGGAGTCCTCCTCAAAGGAAATCCTAGCAACTACTTTATTTTTTACAGATTCATTGAGATGTAATTTACATACCATACAGTTTACCCATTGCAAGCATACAGGCAGATGATTTTTATAAATGTACACGCTGTGGGGCCATTGCCACAACCCAGTTTTAGAATACTTTTATCACCTCCCAAGTTCCCTTGTGCCTGTTGGCAATCAAGCCCACACCCACCCCAGCTCCAGGCAACCACTGATCTGCTTACTGTCTCTAGTTTTCTAGAATTTTCGTATAAATGGAATATGTCTTTTGTGTGCTTTTTAAAAATACCCAGGCCTGGGCCCTGTCCCAGACTAACTGAATCCTATCTCCAGGGCTGATAGTCCTTTGCAGTCTTTTGTCATTTTCTTTAACTTAGCATAATGCCTTTAAGGTTTATCTATGCTATTGTATTTTGTTCCCTTTTTTTTTTTAAATTTTATTTGTTTATTTATTTATTTATTTTTGGCTGTGCTGGGTCTTTGTTGCTTTGTTGCTGCACGGGCTTTCTCTAGTTGTGGAGAGCCAGGGCTACTCTTGGGGCTACTCTTCATTGCCGTGCGCGGGCTTCTCATTGTGGTGGCTTCTCTTGTTGTGGAGCACGGGCTCTAGGCGTGTGGGCTTCAGTAGTTGTGGCTCACGGGCTCAGTTGCTCCGCGGCATGTGGGATCTTCCCGGACCAGGGCTCAAATCCGTGTCCCCTGCATTGGCAGGCAGATTCTTAACCACTGCGCCACCAGGGAAGTCCCTTTTTTTCCCTTTTATTCCTGAGTAGCTATACCATATTTTATCTATCCTAATAACTATATAGTTGGATTTTTTTTTGATGGGAAAATGGGGAGAAAGAAGAAAATTGGGAAAGAAGATCTTTAAACATATAGTAGTGTTCATACCCTAATTTTAGAAGAGCAGAGGATATCATGGGATGCAGATCAGGGGAAGTAAGCGAATCAGGAAAGGGGTGGACCAGGATCTGAAGCATTGACCGTGGCTTCTCTGCGTGGTTGGGACCACGAGTGCTTTGTGCTTTTGGCTCTTCCTCTTTTTTTATTTCTCCCTTTTTAATTTTTTGGTAATAGTTTTGAGATATAATTCACACATCATACATTATACCCATTTAAAGTGTAGGATTCAGCCAAAGCAATCTTGAGGGGAAAAAAAACGGAGCTGGAGGAATCAGACTCCCTGACTTCAGACTATACTACAAAGCTACAGTAATCAAGACAATATGGTATTGGCACAAAAACAGAAATGTAGATCAATGGAACAGGATAGAAAGCCCAGAGATAAACCCATGCATCTATGGTCAACTAATCTATGACAAAGGAGGCAAGGATATACAATGGAGAAAAGACAGCCTCTTCAATAAGTGGTGCTGGGAAAATTGGACAGGTACATGTAAAAGTATGAAATTAGAACACTGCCTAACACCATACACAAAAATAAACTCAAAATGGATTAAAGACCTAAGTGTAAGGCCAGACACTATCAAACTCTTAGAGGAAAACATAGGCAGAACACTGTATGACATAAGTCACAGCAAGATCCTTTTTGACCCAGGTCCTAGAGAAATGGAAATAAAAACACAAATAAACAAATGGGACCTAATGAAACTTAAAAGCTTTTGCACAGCAAAGGAAACTATAAACAAGACAAAAAGACAACCCTCAGAATGGGAGAAAACATTTGCAAACAAATCAACAGACAAAGGATTAATCTCCAAAATATATAAACAGCTCATGCAGCTCAATATTAAAAAAACAACCCAATCAAAAAATGGGCAGAAGACCTAAATAGACATTTCTCCAAAGAAGACATACAGATGGCCAAGAGGCACACGAAAAGCTGCTCAACATTACTAATTATTAGAGAAATGTAAATCAAAACTGCAATGAGGTATCACCTCACACCAGTTAGAATGGGCATCATCAGAAAATCTACAAGAAACAAATGCTGGAGAGGGTGTGGAGAAAAGGGAACCCTCTTGCACTGTTGGTGGGAATGTAAATTGATAAAACAGTATGGAGTTTCCTTAAAAAACTAAAAATAGAATTACCATATGACCCAGCAATCCCACTACTGGGCATATACCCAGAGAAAACCATAATTCAAGAAAACACGTGCACCCCAGTGTTAACTGCAGCACTATGTACAATAGCCAGGTCATGGAAGCAACCTAATTGCCCATCGACGGATGAATGGATAAAGAAGATGTGGTACATATATACAATGGAATATTACTCAGCTGTAAAAAGGAATGAAATTGGGTCATTTGTAGAGACGTGGATGGACCTAGAGACTGTCATACAGAGTGAAGTAAGTCAGAAAGAGAAAAACAAATACCATATATTAATGCATATATGTGGAATCTAGAAAAATGGTGCAGATGAACCAGTTTGCAAGGCAGAAATAGAGACACAGATGCAGAGAACAAATGTATGGACACCAAGGGGGGAAGGTGCTGTGGGGTGGTGGTGGTGTGATGAATTGGGAGATTGGGATTGACATATATACACTAATATGTATGAAATAGATAACTAATAAGAACCTGCTGTATAAAAAAATAAAAATAAATAAAATGAGATGCCAAAAAAAAGAAAAAAGGAAAAAAAAAGAATGCTCCTTGGTGCCACTTTTTGCCAGGCTGCATCCTCATTAAAAAAAAAATAAATAAATAAATAAAAAATAAAATAAGTGTAGGATTCAATGGCTTTTCAATATATTCACAGAGTTGTGCTACTGCAAACAATTTTAGAACATTTTAATCATCCCAGAAAGAGATCCCTTGCCCGTACCTGCCACCCTCTGGCTCTCCCCCTCTCCACCCTCCAGCCCTAGGCAACCACGAATCTATTTTTCAGTCATAGATTTGTCTATTCTGGATATTTCATATAAATTGAACCATACAGTGCGTGGTCTTTTGTGACTGGCTTCTTTCTCTTCACATAATGTTTTCAACGTTCATCCATGGTGCAGCTTGTAGCAGTAATTAATTTCTTTTTATTGCAGAGTAATATTCTGTTATATGGGTATACCACATTTTGTTTGTTCTTCAGTTAGACATTTGGTTTGTTTCCACTCTTTGGCTGTAATGAATAATGCTGCTATGTCATCTGTGTTTTGTCACTTTTTTCCCTCTAATATATGCAAGGTACTGCTTTTGAAATTCAAAACAAAAGACTAAGATTTGGGGGAAAGAAAGATGTGGGTAACAAAAGCACCCTGATAAGAAGTGACTAAGGAACGTGAGGAGTGTGTTTTTTCCTATCACGTTCGCATCCAACAGCCCAGAGTAAAGGGAAGGGAAATCACTGAGTGTGCTTGCATCCTACTGTAAGAGAGACAGAGGTGGGGAAAGAAAGAGGCCTTGGAACCCAGAAGACCAGACCAGGCCGAGGAGAATCAGGACAATGCAGCGGTTCCGACTGTGGGTCTTCCGGACCAGCCAGAACCGCGTTTGAATCCCAGCTCTGCCACTCATTGCTGTGTGACCTTGGGAGAGTCACTTAACATCTCTGAGACTTTACTGATAAACCCGAGAGAGTGATACTTCCCTCATTGGTTGTTATGATAAGTTATTTTGCCTCTTGCCTCTCCTAGGGAAGCCTCTGTAGGATCATTCTCCACCACTGGGTGTTCCAAGCCCCTGGGGGAAGGTTTAAAACATACCCATGCTGGGGCTGTACCAGCCTTGGAGAACAGTTAGCCTGGGGCATGGCCCAGGCCTGCGTATTTTTAAAAAGCTCCCCAGGAGAGTCTCTGTGCAGGGCACATTACACTAGACCCTGGATGGAGATGAGGTTAGAGGTATTTTGTTCAAAGTGCTTTATATCACAAGTGGGCAACCGAAACCTGGAGAGCCCTTTCCGGTGCACTGGGGCCTAGGACCCAGTCCCCCAGCCCAGGGGCCAGCAGGAGGGGGAGGGAGAAGGGCCCTCCCTGGCCTTGGGGAACCCACCAGAAAGGAAAAGTGGGCAGTATCTGTGGTGTGGAAGGGAGGCTTTTCTTTCTAATCAATAAGCAAACAGTTCCTGGAGTTGCCCAACCTGGCCACAGGAATGTTTTGCTGGGTTGCAGCCAGTGGGAGTGATCAATTATCACCTCTATTCAGGTGGGTGGGGTGTTTGTGTATTTAACAGGCAGCGCCAGGATAATAAAACTCCTCCAATTTAGTGTGTAAGCCAGAGGGCTTCTTGTTCTTTTTGATGAAACCAAACCAGTTTCGCTCCCTGTGACGGCGAAGAGGTCCCTGTCCGCCTCTGCAACAGGCAGGTGGTGGTATTCACTTGCTTCCCCTGCCTCCCTTTTTTAAGTGAGTGGAGTTGAGGTTCCTTGGCAGTTAGCGTCCACCCTGGAAACTGAAGCCAAGCCTTCGGTCTCGGACTTGAGCAGAGAAGCCGCCCCTGCTTCTCCAGCGGAGCCACTAGAGCCCCACCGAGGCAGGAATATTGACATTAAGCAGAGTGAGGTTTTATCAATGGGCTCATTTCTGAACCGTATGGGAGAGGCCTGGAGAGGCAAAGGATTTAAAACTGAACTCTTTTCTGGCCTTGATCTCAAGGAGGGGAAGGGGACTGGGGAGGCCCTGTGGCCCTTCTAGACTGGAAGGACAGGAGCCAACGCCACTCCCAGGCCTGAGTGGGTCCTACATGCTAGTGTTACTCTCATTCCACTAGAATGTGAGCCCCAAGAGGGCAGGGGTCACTACCTGTTGTGTTCACGCCTGGGTCTTCAGCACCAGAACGGGGCCCAGCACGAGGGGGTGTGCAGTGCTGAGCAGGCCACGGCACTCTGCTCCTCGCCACCCCACGCTGCCGTGTGGCTCAGTCCCTTGCTCTGGCACACAGCCAGAAGCTGGGACCGTCTCTTCAAATGCCTCTTTTTGAGGCCTTCCCTAAATGCCCTTTATTAAATTGCCCCCTCTAGCCCTGCTGCTGCACAGAGCCTTGGAACCCCCTTACCTGCTTATTTTTCTCTGTTGACACTTTTCATTACTGACACTTAATAATTTTTTTTTTTTTTTTTGGCCGTGCCACATGGCATGTGGGATCTTACTTCCCCAACCAGGGATTGAACCCACACCCCTTGCACTGGAAGTGTGGAGTCTTAACCACTGAACCACCAGGGAAGTCCCTGACACTTAATAATTTATTTGTTAATTATCTCTTCCCCGTTGGAATGTAAGCCCCATGAGGGCAAAACTGTGCTTTGTTCACTGCTGTATTTCCCAGGCCTTAGAATGATGCTTGGCAATAAGTAAGGGCTCTGTAAATATTTGTTGAAGAAAGAATCCTTGAATCAGTCCCTTGAAGGAAATGAGGATGTCTCCTTTTACAGAATGGGGAAAATCATGCTCAAGGGAAGTCAAAGTAACTTGCCTACAGTGGCACCTAAGAAGCGAAGCTGGGATGTGACCTTAACTCAGTTTGACCCCGTTCACACAGATGTAAAACCATAAAAGTATTTGCACTGGCTTTTAACCAACTGTGGAAGTGCCATTTATGACATTTTTCATGGGGCTGATTACGATCAACATCTATGGTGTTTGCTGTCCGAGAACTAAAACAGTGCTAGCCCAAGCAGAAACACGATCTGGGAGCAAACATGCGCTGCCGGAGTGACCCAGGCGGCATGAGTAACCTTAAGACAAAGGGGGAAAAATCCAGGGTGACGGATCACTCCTTTATCCTGTGGGCTCCCCCTTGCAGGGGCCTGGGCTAATATGTCCTTCCTCTGCAACCTCACTGTTTTCTCTGCGCACTGATGCCCCCCACTCCACCCCAGTGTTTTTTAATTTAGTTATTTTTATTTATTTATTATTTTTGGGCGTTGGGTCTTCGTTGCTGCACACGGGCTTTCTCTAGTTGCGGCGAGCGGGGGCTACTCTTCGTTGCGGTGCGTGGGCTGCTCATTGTGGTGGCTTCTCTTGTCGCGGAGCGCGGGCTCTAGAGCACGGGGGCTTCAGTAGATGCGGTACGTGGGCTCAGTAGTTGTGGCGCTTGGGCTGTAGAGCACAGGCTCAGTAGTTGTGGCGCACAGGCTTAGTTGCTCCGTGGCATGTGGGATCTTCCCGGAACAGGGCTCGAACCCTTGTCCCCTGCATTGGCAGGCAGATTCTTAACCACTGCGCCACCAGGGAAGCCCCACCCCAGTCTGTTT
Source organism: Eubalaena glacialis (assembly GCF_028564815.1). NCBI lineage: Eukaryota > Metazoa > Chordata > Mammalia > Artiodactyla > Balaenidae > Eubalaena > Eubalaena glacialis. The sequence goes on along the minus strand of NC_083733.1, from coordinate 18,242,161 downwards.
TGATGGAAACAGAAGTGGAGGAGACTTTGGTCCTTGCGTCCCACCCAGGCAGCACCTGTTGTTGACATCTGTTTTTAGGGTGTGAGTTAAATGAAGATGGAGCCCACTTATAATTTGTTCTGGGCAAGGACATGCTGGGAGGCTGGGAGAAAGAACTTGATAAGCTTCTTGAAGGTAAACTTCTCATCCCTGGGATCCCATGGGAGCTGCCGGTCTACAAGGGCAATTTGACGGGGTGCGGGTGCCCCAGCCGAGGACGCCCTGGGAGCACAATGCACGGGCTCTGTGGACACACCTGCAAGTTGTGCTTGTACAATGTGATATTCTGAGCTGCTCATCTTCCCCAGAAAACTGTCTGGGAGTTAAGTTGGCTGATCAGAGGAACTCTGACTTATTTCAGCTTATGTAACGTGGTGGCCTAAGGGGGAACATTCTTGCGTCTAAAGTTTAAAACTTCCTCCTTTGCTTGGCTGTCTGACTGTCCTTACGTTTTTCTGAGGCCCTGGAACTGGATTTCCAAGGTGCCGCATTCATTCAAAGAGAGAGGGAGGGAGTGAGTGTGTGTCGGGGGAAGATGGGGTCAGGGAAACTTGGCTATTTTTATTCTGGTTACTCTCCATCTGTCCCATTCTGTTGTGTGAACTAACTTCCCTGTGGCCATTCAGCTAGCAACTAGTCTCGCAAATGGCTTATCAAACCAAGAGACAGGCTGCCTGGTGGTTAAGTCCTGATGGGACATCAGACCACAGGCTCTGCCACTTCATAGCTGTGTGGCTTGGCCAAGTCTCTTCATTGAGGCTTCTGAGACTGCTTCCTCGTTTAGAAGCTAGGGCTGCTGGAGTCTACCACCCAGGGTTGCTGTGTCTAGTCAGTCTATTAGGTTGTGTTACTGTCCATAGTTCTCAGTAGCAAATGGACACACATACCTGGAGACTTATCGGGGCTAAGAAGATAGTCTTCCTAGTGCAACTTGAATCTCTTCAACATCCCCTGAGTGTGGACAAACTGGAGGCCTCATCATCCTTTCCCTCCCATTTTTTAAACATAAAAGTATTTTTCTGCTGAGCATGGGTGCCCATTAAACTTGGAATGGTTAGTAAATTTGTGGACACCCACCAAAGGAAGACATTCTAGAATCGCCCAGTGCCATCAAAGAAAATGGAACCTAGAAAGAAATTTTCTAGGACGTGGTACCTGTGGAGAACTGTGGCTTTGTGGCTGGAGTTAAAAACATTGCTACTTACTGGCGAGAAGGGACTCCTGCCCAGCTAGATGACACACGTCTGTCTCCTCAGGGTGCCTTTCATCCATCAACCTAGACTTCTTGTCCTTTATCTTGAGTATTTAAGTTAGAAACCAAAGCCCTTGATTTGGGGGTACACTATGGCAGTGTGGCCCCGGGACCTCCAGGAGCCTCAGAAGGCTCTCTGATCTTGCCCTCGAGATTGTGTGTGTAATTTTCTCTTCCAATGCTGAGGTCCAATGGTCCTTGAAACAAAGGTAAATGCAGTGTTCTTTGGTGTTAGCTATGGGAAATGCCTTCTGAGGAGTGGGAGACAACCCATAAGGTACCCCTTTGTGTGTGGTGTGGGGAAAACACTACTTTCAAGTAGTTGCTTCTAAGAGACTGGGTTATCCCACTCGTTACCAGATAACTCAACTATGGTTAGCTGGCTTTGATAGCAGGCCCCGTCCTTCTATCTCCCTGAAATATATGGAGGCTTAGGAGACTGTCTTGTTCCTACCCACTCACATTCCAGCTGGGTGGGGGTGGGAGAAGAAACGGGATCCTTCACGCAGGACTGTTCGTGGCACAATGGCAATTCCAAGCAAAGAATGTTGCTGAGCGCTCAGAGCCTGCCCCAGGACCAAAAAGCTTTTCGTGGACTTGGGGTTAATTTTTCTTTGAACTTCAGTCATCTCTTGCAGAGTGAAGAAGTAGTAATTAAAGCTACTACTTCTGCCAGAATTCGCAAGAAAATGGGGCACTTGTAGGATGAATAACAACATACAAGAGTCACAATGCGTTAAAGATACTTTTTAAGTCACTCTTACTTTTGTCGTTTTCAAAAGTAATTTACTGTAATTGTAACACACCATATAATACAAAAACATTTAAGGAAAGCACCTTTTAAAAAACTGCCTCCAATCGTACTTTTTTCAATCTTCCCTCCACCTCCACTCAAATTACTGCTAACCTCCTGCTGGGTAGAATTCCTACTGTTCTAGAATGTCTTTTTTCATTTTTGTTTTTCCATAATAAGTATTCCATCCCCATTTTGCATATGGGAACAGTGGTGAAGAACACTCACTCTGGGATCCGACAGCCTGGCCCCTCCTCCCACCAGCCTTTAATTCAGGGCAAAGAAAATGGGGATGGTGATGCCTAATACCAAAGGGTGACTGCGCGCAGGGGATTCAGTCTGAAAACTGGACTTAAACAGCACAGGGCAAGGGTCTGGCTTGTAGAGACAGGCACGAGGAAGAATGGTCAGGCACTTGAACTCTCAGACTGCCTGGGTCCCAGTCCTCGCTCTGCCACTTAACTAGCTGCCTCAGTTTCTCCATCTCTAAAAAGAGGATGCTGCTGGTAGCAACCTCAAAGAGTTCTGGGATTACACGAGTTAATATTTGTAAAGTGCTTAGAAGAGAGCCTGACACATAGTGTTGTCACTTGTTTAAATATTAAGAAAATAGTGAATAAAAGGTAGTTGAAGCTATTAGTTGAATGTGTAGTTTTTGATGGCGATAATGATGATATGGTGTTGAAAAGATCTTCCCATTTAGAGATGGCCATTGGGTTCTTGGCTCTCGGGATTAGGTTTCTAAACCGAGTGACCAAATAACAAGTTTAGGAAAGGACAAAGCTGACTTCGTCCTTTGCTAGCTTTATTTTTGTTTAACTTTTTATTGTAGAAAAGTTCAAATATACCTAATTCCCATGTACCGATCCTCTGGTTTCTACAGTTCGCCATTCTTGTTTACTCCTACATGCTGGCCTGAGTGTTCACCGTACCCTGAGATGCTGCCTAGCCCTTGCTAGGGCTAGGGTTGAAAGCAAGCTTCCCAGAGCCTTCCCAGAGCTGGAGATCCCCTTGGTCTTTCCTATAATTTCTAGTTTGTCAGCCCAGAGGCTCAGGTTGCACAGAAAGATAATGAGCACCTGGAAATTCAGGTTGAGCCTGCCTGTCATGGGCACACTACTTCTGTCACTTCTCAAAGGGCGGAGCTTAACCACCATTCAGACGAGATGCCCCAGAGCAGGTTAAGAGCCTTGCATTAAGTTATTTGCAAAACCATTTTCATTTTTTCAGGCCACCACCCTTGGCAAGTCCAATCATGCTTGTCCCAACTGCCCAGATTTGGGCTGGCTGGGAAAAGGAATTCAGTGTGAAAAATGAGGGCAGCTCTTGTTACCTGCTAATATGACAAGCCCCCAACACAGTCCGGTGCCCCCATTACTTCTGCTGGGGTGGGGTTGGGGGAAGGTTATTGGAAAAACATTTTGTTTTGCTAGTTTGAAAAGAAATTCCTATTTTATAAATTTATTTATGGCTGTGTTGGGTCTTCGTTTCTGTGTGAGGGCTTTCTCCAGTTGCGGCGAGCGGGGGCCACTCTTCATCGCGGTGCGCGGGCCTCTCACTGTCGCGGCCTCTCCCGTTGCGGAGCACAGGCTCCAGATGCGCAGGCTCCAGACGCGCAGGCTCACGGGCTTAGTTGCTCCGCGGCATGTGGACTCTTCCCGGACCAGGGCTCGAACCCGTGTCCCCTGCATTGGCAGGCGGATTCTCAACCACTGCGCCACCAGGGAAGCCCCAGAAATTCCTGTTTTAGACTTAAAGGGTAGTATCTGCCCATCCTTTAAGGATTTTGTGTTTCTTCTTGCTTCTGTTGTCATTTTTTGGTGCATCTGTTCATGTAGCAAATGCTTGTCCTCTAGCTTGTCTACTCAAATGCACAGAAATCCTCCTCATCCCCTTCCACTTGCTTTGTTCTTTCACTTTCAAAATGTGCTCCCATTCACTGTCTTGGTTAATCCTCACAAAACCCGGAAGAGGTGGGCTCACTCGGTGGAATCCTTCAGGATCCAGTAGAGAAAACTGAGGCCCAGAGATGTTAAGCATTTTGCTTAAGGCCACTCAGTAAGGACATGGCAGGGAATTCCCTGGTGGTCCAGTGGTTAAGACTCCGCGTTCTCACTGCTGAGGGCCCGGGTTCAATCCCTGGTCGGGGAACTAAGATCCCACAAGCCTCAGTTTCTTCATCTTCAAATTGGGGCTAATCATGGTACATATCCTCCTGCCCCCAAACATGGTCTTAACTTTCTCTGGCAAGGGTGGGGCTGTTGGTTTCAGAAAAGTTTGCAAGGGTGGCCCCTAGTGGAAGAAATGAAAACTGCAGTCTAGACATCATAACTGGCTATAGGGCTTTCTGGCAGAGACCTGATCCTTATGCATGTAGAGGTGTCTAGCCGTGCAAAATTGGCACAAAAGTAGGAATTTTAATAAAAGATCTCTTGGACAAAATCGAACTCCCACTGGAGGAATGAGGGGGCAATTATTTGAAAGGGAGGAGAACAGGCCAACTTGAGAATTTCCCAGAAAGAACTGTTTTATCGACTGTTCCTTCTGCCTGAAAGGCCCTTGAGCCAGGTTTCTGCAAGGCTGGCTCCTTCAGGTCCCCACTAAGACGCCTCCAACTTCACAGAGGCCAGCCCTCACCATCCAGTATAAGTTACACCCTCCCCACACCTTCTTCTTCCCCTGTCACTCTTGTATCACCTTCTTTAATTCCTTTATATCTAGCATTTGTCACTACCTGAGATTTGGTTTTGTTACATGTCCATCTCTTCCACAACAGTGTAAGCTCAAGGGGAGCAGGTGCCTTGTCTATTTGTTCACAGAATTTTTTTCATCCTCAGAGCCCAGCACAGTTTCTGACAAATAGTTTGATGGAAGCCTGTTGAACGAATGAGTCTTTTGGGACTCTGATGTTTAGTGCAGACACTTTTCACCACAGCTTCTCCAGCATTGGGTATTAATACTTTTAGAGTTTTAATACTTTAATAACTATAAAACTTTAAATAGTTTTGTCTCTAAGCCACTGATCCTAAGTTCCCCCACCCAAGTTGTTCTCTTCTGTCTTTTGCATTTGTCTTGCTGTGTTGTATGTTCAGGTAGAAGACTTTCCTATGAAATCTTCCCTGTCTCTCCTAACTGACAGTGATGAGTTTCTCCACTGGGTCTCAGATTGCAAGCAGGCATTACCTCTCAATGCCTCGGAAAATAAGCATATAATCAGTACTTAATGAATATCACAATTATCCATGTCTTTTGTGGAAAATTGAATAAATGATTAACCAAAGCTACATTTGTTTTAAAATTTTTATTTAATAGTGTCTATTATGTGCCAGGCACTGTTCTATGTATCTTTTTTTTTTTCTTTTTTTTGGCCACGTCACGCATGTGGAGTCCTAACCACTGGATTGCCAGGGAACTCCCATGTTCTATGTATCTTAAAACAAGCCTAGTAGGTAGTTGCTATCGATGACTTCATTCTACAGATGGGTAGACTGAGGCACGGAGAGATTCAATGACTTGCCCAAGGTCACAGAGCTAATAAGCAGAGCTGGGACTTGAGCCCCACCCTTGCCAGGGAAAATAAGACCATGTTTGGGGGCGGGAGGGTAAGCACCATAATTACCCTCATTTTGAAGAAGAAGAAACTGAGGCTCAGAGAGGTTAAAAAATTTGCCTAAGTCCTTACTCTTAACCATGTAGCTGTGATGCCTCCCTCTTATTATCTGCCACTGTTTACTGAAATGGAAACTGTTTATTTAAATGTAGTTAATCCACAGCATCTCACTGTACCTAGGTCTCAAACTTTTGGACTCAATAGATATTCTATCTCAGTTATTTTTCATATCGTCAAGAGCCATCTGAGGGAGAGGCCCTTTTTTGTTATTGAAAAGGAGAAGTTACTTTCTAGACAGCTTACTGTTTTCAGTCTCCAAGTAGATGAGAAAAGAATCAGACCACAATTAAGTTGCCCTATAATTGTGAAGAACATAATGATGGCATCCACTACTTTGATATCTTTGCTGTTCTGTCACCGGACTGTGGTCTGTTTTACTTGTGACTGTTTTGTGTGAGTCAGGCTTTTGGTGGGTGAATGAAGTTCGATTTCTAGAGAAGGAATGCTCTTTAATGTCCTCAGTTTCCTAATCACTGTGATTTATGCCCTGCAGTGAGTTTTGAAGGATGCACCGGTCTACCAAGGACAGTCTATGTTTCTGATGACACCCGATTCAAAGTGGGCACAGATGGCGTGGTTACAGTCAAACGGCCTTTACACCTTCATCATCCAGAGATGAGTTTTCTTGTCCACGCCTGGGACTCCACCCGCAGGAAGCTCTCCACCAAAGTGACCCTGAAGGCAGTAGTGCACCACCATCACCACCACCATCATCATGTACGTTGGAGTGTTTCTTGGAAGTTCACTATTATTTTAGTTTGCTGCTTAATCCAGGTTTCTCTGCCTTGGCACTATTCACATTTGGGGCTGGATAATTTCTTGCTGTGGGTGTGTCCTGTGCACTATATGATGTTTAGCAGCATCCCTGGTCTTAACCGCTAGATGCTTGCAGCACTCTGCCAGTTGTGACAACCAAAATTGTCTCCAGACACTGCCAATGCCCCCTGGGGGTGGGTGGAAGGGGTGCAAAATAGCCCCTAGTTGAGAACCATTGGTCTAACTGAACTAGTTCTTGCTGTGGATTTTTTGTTGTTGTTGGGTGGATGGCAAGATACACTACCTTATTTCTGCAGGTAGTGTAGAATAGGAGGTAAGGGCATGGATTCTGTCTGGGATTGGGTACCAGCACTTCTATTTACTACCCGAGTAGACTTGGGGGAGTTATTTAATCTGTCTGTGCTTGACTTTCCTTATATGTAAAATGGGGATAATAATAACTCCATGAATTATTACATGTGAGATGCTGGAACTATGGTAGGTGTATGATAAGTACTCAGTAATTGTTAACTGTTCTTCTCATTCCCTTCCCAGAGGAACAATGAACACGAGTTCAGTTCTCTGGTCATTTTGCTCTTCGTGTCTCTAGTGGAGAGGGCCTTGGCAAAGAAGGGGAAGAATCAGCAGGAAGCTTTTGCCTGATTGGACTATAATCTCCACAGGATCCTTCCCCATTGTATCTGCAGTGCCTGGCCCTTAGGCCTGGCGCGTACCAGGAGCCCAGTAAATACTGAGTGGACAGATGGGTGCATTGGCCACACATGAAAGGATACATGTCTGCCCAGGTTCTTGGCAAGAATGTTTCTGGAAATTGTTACCCAAAGCCAAATGCCTTTGCCAGTTTCTAAACTGCTCCCATGGCGCTGCCTACTGAAACGTCTCTCTGGAGGGCCATTCTAGTTGTATCCCGCTATCGCGTTGGGAGTGTGGAAGTACTGTAAATGCCAAGACCTTTCAGGCTGGCTCTTGTCTTTCTCCCTGAAGACTGTTGAGATTCTAGGAATTTAATAGTCCTGATAGATCTGATTTTTCTCCCTGGTGTAATTGGCCAGACCAGAAAAGTGGGGAACTAAATTAACATGGCTTCCTGACTTAAGTCTCCAATTAATTCCATCATTCATGTAAGTCCAGCCTGGTAAGTTCTTGCTGGGCAGCTGTGTGTGGAAACCTCTTATGATCCACAGATGTAAATAAAGTTGGTTTTTCAACTTTTCCTCTTCACCTTTGCCATCTGCCTGCATGATTATGTTCAAATACATATTATAGAAAAGCACAAATTACAGTGGTTTATGTAAAATAGAGTATTTCTCTTTCAAGTTAAGGCAATTCAGTGGTAAGTTGTGGCCAGTATGGAGACTCTTGCAGTCATCAGGAGGCTAGGTTCTTTCTTTCCTTTCTGTTCTATCATCCTCAGCATACGGCTTCCATCCTCAACGATACCTCATGATCCAAGATGGCTGCTGGATTGCCATTTATCATAACTTTCCTCTGGATGGTAGGAAGTTGGAAGGGAGGAAGCCCAAAAATGTATCACTTAGTTTTCTACCTTTTAAAGAAGGCTTTGTGGAATTTTGAAGCAATATTTCTGCTTACATCTCATTAGTTGGAACTTGGCTTCATGGTCACACCTAGCTACAAGAGTAGTATAGGAAATGTAGTTTTACTTAGGTACATTGTTGGACATGAAATTTATATATATATGGGGAGAGAGACAGAGAGATGGAGAGAAAGAGAGATTTTTGTTTTTAAATAAGAAAGAATGGATATTGAGCGGTAAGTGGCAACTCTACCACAGCTGGTTTGAGGTTGACTTTGGTTTGCCCCTAGTTCAAGGGACCCTTGTGGTGCCAGGTGGCCCTACACTGGAAGGGGTCATAATCTTACCTCTCTTTTAATTCGTATAAGAATAGATCCTATATATATCAAAACATCACATCGTACACCTTAAATACAAACAATTTTTATTTTGTCAGTTATACCTTAAGAAAGCTGGGGGAAAAATATAAGTAGATCTAACTTTCCAGTTTTGTCTCTTTGGCTGGATGGGTTTTCTTGGTCTGGTATCCTTTTTTTCTGAGGGATGGATCCCATGTTCAGTATGTTTAGGCACGATTCCCTTTAATTTCACACATGAAGGGAATTCCCTGGTGGCCTAGTGGTTAGGATTCCGGGCTTTCACTGCCGTGGTCCCAGGTTCAATCCCTGGTCAGGGAACTGAGATCCCACAAGCCATACGGCACAGCCAAATAAATAAATAGATAGATAGATAGATAGATAAATATCTTTATTTAAAAATAATAATAATTTCACACGTGAAGATGTTAATGTTATGTTTTGCCAGCACAATGTTCATCATTATTTATTATCATTCTCTGAAAAGATTCCATAGTCCTGATGTCAGCAAGGTGTGCTCTTTGCCTTCCTCTTCAGTATGGCAAATGAATTTGCATTCATTCATCAAGGCCTGTTTTTTTACCATGGCTGTGCAAGATGGTCATTTTTAGGCTTAGGATACCGTGTTGAGAATCAGTTTAGTATTTATTCCTGTGCTCAGGTCAAATCCCAAATTCCACTTCATTAAAACCATAACTCAGTGTTTTACAACCAATCCAACTATCATCTTCATCATTAGCATTTATTGAGCACTTACTATGTTTCAGGCACTATTCTAAGTGCTTTACTGCAATACTAGTATCACATTTTATCCTTCCAAGGACCCTATGAGGCAGATACTAATATAATCCTCATTTTAGACATGAGGAAAGTGTGAGACAGAGAAGTTAAATAATCAGCCCAGGAAGGTGAGGTGTCACAGTGAGGATACAAAGCTAGGCAGCCTGGCTCCAGAGCCTGCCCTTGGCCAGGGCAGGACTGCTTCTCTAGGAGGTTAATGCAGAGGGTGTGTTTTAAGGGGTGTGCGAGTGACTAGTACACAGGAATGCAGGATTGGGAAGGATTTTGTGATGATATCTGGTCATATTTCATGTCTGTGTTGTGCATTTTGAGTCACATTTTAAAACCCAGGAAGCAAGGCTTGACTCTCACTTGACAGGCAGAGATGGGTGACTCTGTGGAGGGTGGAAGATGGAATTGTCCTGGAACCTTTACTGTGTTACTACCAATCACTTTAAAACACTTAAACAATTTGGAAGATCTTTCCTTCCATCTTCAGCTATCTTATTTCCCTGTGTGTGCATAAAGTTATCGCACATGAAAACTGTTCAATACGAGTCTCAAAGGGCACTTTTGGTTCCCATCCAAACAACTTCTGTTAGAACAAATGGAAACCATACGGATATACTAACACAGTGAGATTAAGGGATTAGTATTGATCACAAAGTAGTAAGTCCCCAAAACTTACCCACTTAGGCTAACTCTACTTTGGAGACCTATATCACTAGGAAAAATATAAAAGAAAAGAATATTAAAAACACCTGAATATCTAATTTTTGAGTAAGCTCTGATAGTAAATCATTGGAGCATAATGTCCTATTAAAAATGACAGGTGTGGGACTTCCCTGGTGGCACAGTGGATAAGACTCCGCGCTCCCAATGCAGGGGGCCTGTGTCCGATCCCTGGTCAGGGAGCTAGATCCCACATGCATGCTGCAACTAAGAGTTCACATGCCACAACTAAGGAGCTGGTGAGCCTCAGCTAAGGAGCTGACAAGCCGCAACTAAGGAGCCCGCCTGCCGCAACTAAGGAGCCCACGTGCTGCAACTAAGGAGCTGGCGAGCCACAACTAAGGAGCCTGTGAGCCGCAACTAAGGAGCCCACCTGCAGTGACTAAGACCTGGTCCAAATAAAGAAAGAAAGAAAGAAAGAAAGAAAGAAAAGAAAAGAAATATTTTTAAAAATGACAGATGTGAGATATAGGCTTGAAATAACTCTTAAATAATGTCAAACCCTCAAACCTATCATCGTGTGTGCATAATGATTACTGAACTCTGCACACTAAGAAGGATCAAAAGAGGAAACTGTCTTTCTGATATGGTAAAGGGGTCTGTTGGGTTTTGTTTTGGCTGTTTTATTTTGTTGTTAAACGAAAACCATGACCTGCCCTCAGAAGGCTGGAGATGCTGACTGCCTAGGTTGTTCGGCCCGTATCATCTTTCCTGAATTATCTCATTTTGTTCCTCATCTTCTTTCCTTTTAGGACTCTCCCTCTGGAACCCAGAGAGAAGTGGTCACATTTCCCAGCTCCCACCATGGTCTCAGGAGACAGAAGAGAGACTGGGTTATTCCTCCTATCAGCTGCCCAGAAAATGAGAAAGGCCCATTTCCTAAGGCTCTGGTTCAGGTACAGAGGAAGTTCTCTATTTCTCTGGGAGGAATTTGGCAGAGAAGGACCAAGGAGAGAAAGGGAAAAGAGCCAATGTCAGAATCCTTCCTTGCTAATTCATTTCTTTCTGTTTTGTCTTCAGATCAAATCTAACAGGGACAAAGAAACCCAAGTTTTCTACAGCATCACTGGCCAAGGAGCCAACACACCCCCTCTTCATGTGTTTATTATTGAAAGAGAAACAGGATGGCTAAAGGTGACGGAACCTCTGGATAGAGAAGACATTGCCAAGTACATTGTGAGTGTCTCTTAGAAGCCTGTTAATGATGGGGTTACATCCTTTCAAAATTTTTTTGGTCAACTCACGCTGATCATAGATCAGATGTTCTGGACATTTGAAGAGCTTAACTTTAGACCTGTTGATAAGGAGAAATGACAGGAGAACCTGCAAAAATTGGGGGCTGTTCATGTTTTCCTTGTTAGGAGTAAAGTGGGGAGAGTCCTGAGGCATCAGACATGATTTTAGACCCAAGATGTCAACCTGTTCTTGGGACTCAAAGTCCCTGACACAAAGGCAGAGGCTGGTGATGATGTTGGGGGACAAAAACTATTTCTGGGCCTTGAGAGCAGTGTGAGCTTAGGGAAGCTGGGAGGTAATGCGTTGATGCCAAACGCAGGGAAGTCTGCGGGGGGAACACTAGACTCGAGCAGCCAGAGCAAATTCGACCCTGCTTGGAACCAGTCAGAGTGTTTTAGGCTTCCACCCTTATCTCCTAGGCCTGGCCCCCAGCCCTTATGTGGGAAATGGGGCTCTGACCTGGTGGATGTGTTCTCCAGCCCATGGTCTCACAGGTCATGGTCTTAACCAGTGTCATGACCTCGTTGAAGCAGCAGCATGTGTGTGGGAGAAGTTCTGTGCTTGGGGGGGGGCGGTGCCTACTTGAGTGGGAGGGAGTGGGGGCCGGGTGGAGCCCACTCTGCTCTGGTTGGACCACTTCTCCCACCTCGTCTTCCCGAGTAACCCTCACCTGGCTCTTGCAGCTCTTCTCTCATGCTGTGTCTTCGAACGGGCAAGCAATCGAGGAGCCGATGGAGATTGTGATCACCGTGACTGATCAGAATGACAACAAGCCTGAGTTCACCCAGGGGGTCTTCAGGGGGTCTGTCATGGAGGGCGCTCTTCCAGGTACGTCCAGCAACGAGGAGATCAACACCCATCAAGACACTTAGATTCTTTGCACCCCCAAGTGTTGGGGCTGGCGTTTGGGGTCAGGCCCTTCATATGCACAGAACTTCTTTGGAAGACACTGTGTGTGTGTAAAACATCCTACCTATAGAAATATGTATAAAATGTTTCGGCCCAGTTTAAGCAAGGAGCAGTTTAAGAACAACCTTCCCTGATTAAGTAACAGATCCTTGTTAGTAGTTTACAGCCCCTGTACAATCCTTCTTGGTCACATTTTTTCCCTCCTCCATAAAGACAGCCACCACCCTGACTTTTGTGATAATCATTCCCTTGCTTTCATTTATCTTTTACCACGTGTGTACTTACCCCTGGATAATGTCTTGTTAGTTTTGCCTACTTTTCTACTTGGTGACAAACTGTTTTCCAAGGTGGCTGAACCAATTTATACTCCCACCAGCAATATATATCATGGAATTGTTCGACTTCTTTTTTGGCCAATCTGTTGAGTGTGTAGTTATATCTCAACATAACTTAAAATGGAATTTCTCTGATTATTAATGGGCTAAATAAGCATCTTATCATATGTTTGCTGACCAGCTGGGTTTCTTTACAACTTGTCTATTCAAGTCTTTTGCCCTTTTTTTCTCTTGGGCTGTTTGTCTTTTGCCTATTGATTTTTCTTTTTTTTAAAATGACAAATTTTATTCCAAAAGGGCTCCAGTAGTACCAGAGACATTGATGTAGAGTTTGAATATTGTTTCAGGTAAAGTGAAAATGGATAAAAGCAATATTTCTAGTTAATATATTTTTAGATAATGTGATTTTAAATGTTTGAGTTAAAATGTAATAAATATTAATGAACTTATTTGCAAAACAGAAACAGACCCACAGACAGAAAACAAACCTATGGTTACCAAAGGGGAGAGGAAAGGGGGATAAATGAGATAAACAACAAGGTCTTGCTGTATAGCACAGGGTACTTTACTCAACATCTTGTAATAAACTATAATGGAAAAGAAAAAATGTAATAAATATTAAAAATAGATGTTTTAGTATTTTATCTATTTTGAAAGGTTTATACAGAATTATAGGGGAGTTGTTTTTTTTGTTTTTTTGTTTTTGTTTTTAAAGGAGAACCACTTTATTATGAGTAGTAAATGAAACTCCATTTGTAACATAATAAACAATCGTTCCATCAGTTTCTTCACGGTTAGTCCAAAGAACAACTGCTTTAATTAGAATTTACATTTCACCTTAAATATTCTAAAATCCATCCATGTCAGCTTTGGAGTTTTAATCTTGCCTGATACTATGAAATAGGGCAAACCTTGATTGATGGTCAAGTTCCTGATTTTTGCTGTTCAGCCACTTTTCTTGATCTTTCTCTCTGATTCCGTACATTCTATAGTGTTCAGTGGACTTGCAATAAACTTCCAAGATGAAGGGGAATTTCTTGCTCATTGTTTGCCTGAACTCTTGGCTTGTATTCATCTTTCTGAACAAAAAATATGCTCCAGGGCTTCCCTGGTGGCGCAGTGGTTGAGAATCTGCCTGCTAATGCAGGGGACACGGGTTCGAGCCCTGGTCTGGGAGAATCCCACATGCCGCGGAGCAGCTGGGCCCGTGAGCCACAATTACTGAGCCTGCGCGTCTGGAGCCTGTGCTCTGCAACAAGAGAGGCCGCGATAGTGAGAGGCCCGCGCACCGCGATGAAGAGTGGCCCCCACTTGCCACAACTAGAGAAAGCCATCGCACAGATACGAAAACCCAACACAGCCATAAATAAATATATAAACAAACAAACAAACAAAAAATATATATGCTCCAAAAATGCCCACAAGTTCAGCTACTAAAACTCCTTTAAAGATCTGCTTTGCCAGTGGATCCATAGTGTGGGCTATCCTGAGGCGCGTACTCGTGGGGCTGCGCATGCCTGCCTATTGATTCTTTTTTTTTTTTTTTTTTAATTTATTTTTGGCCACGTTGGGTCTTTGTTGCTGCGCATGGGCTTTCTCTAGTTTTGGTGAGCAGGGGCTACTCTTCGTTGCAGTGCGCAGGCTTCTCATTGCGGTGGCTTCTCTTGTTGCGGAGCACAGGCTCTAGGTGTGTGGGCTTCAGTAGTTGTGGCACACGGGCTTAGTTGTTCTGCAGCACGTGGGATCTTCCCGGAGCAGGGATCGAACCTGTGTCTCCTGCATTGGCAGGCGGATTCCCAACCACTGCACCACCAGGGAAGTCCCTGCCTATTGATTCTTTTTTTTTAATTTAAATTAATTAATTTATTTATTTTTGGCTGTGTTGGGTCTTCGTTGCTGCGCACCGGCTTTCTCTAGTTGCGGCGAGTGGGGGCTACTCTTTGTTGCGGTGCGCGGGCTTCTCATTGCAGTGGCTTCTCTCATTATGGAGCACGGGCTCTAGGCACGCGGGCTTCAGTAGTTACGGCACACAGGCTCAGTAGTTGTGGCTCACGGGCTCTAGAGCACAACCTCAGTAGTTGTGGCATACGAGCTTAGTTGCTCCGCGGCATGTGGGGTCTTCCTGGACCAGGGATCGAACCCATGTCCCCTGCATTGGCAGGCGGATTTTCAACCACTGCGCCACTGGGGAAGCCCTGCCTATTGATTCTTGAAGAGTTATTTAGGTATTCTGGGAACTAGTACTTTGTCTGTCACAAGTGTTGTAAATATTTCCTTCTACCTTGAAGGCAACAATCTCAAATGACCATTCTCTCAGGTGGAACTGTGGCTAAGAAGCCAATTACGGAAATTTCTGCTATTTTTCCTATTTTATACACTGTTCACTCAGTATAAAAGACATAGCAAAAATGTTTTAGTTTAAGGTTATTTATTCCCCATACTCCTCACCCACACTTCCCACCCAAAATATCCTCTGGAAAAGCTGGGTTCTGGGAACACCCCTTGCTCGTTTGGTGGAATGCTTTCTTCCTCCCCTAGCGCTTTGGTCAGAATTTTGGAAATTAAAGTGTAGCTTGACTAAATCTTCTCCTTTGCTTCCAGGGACCTCTGTGATGGAGGTCTCAGCCACAGACGCAGACGACGATGTGAACACCTACAACGCTGCCATTGCTTACTCCATCCTCAGCCAAGATCCTGTGCTGCCACACAACAAAATGTTCACCATCAACAGGGTCACGGGCGTCATCAGTGTGCTCACCACCGGGCTGGACCGGGAGGTCAGGGGTCAAGAGGATCCAGAGGGTATTGAGGGCAAATAGCTCGATCGTCTGGATGACGTAAAACTCTACCGAGGCCAGTTGCTGCTTAGTATGGTGATGGTTCTGAGCTTTGTATCTAAACATTTGTCCAGAGGTTTGGGGCCAGGCAGGCAGGCAGGTTGGCATTTAAGCAGATGAGAAAATAATCTGTTTCTGTGCGATGGGCTGGGCTGTGCCTGATGTGGCTGTCAGTCCTGACTCGGGTGTGTTTGATCTCTACAGAGTTTTCCCACGTATACCCTGGTGGTTCAAGCTGCAGACCTTCAAGGTGACGGCTTAAGCACGACCGCAACAGCTGTGATCACAGTCAATGACACCAACGATAACCCTCCCATCTTCAACCCAACTACGGTAATAACCCTCCACCTCCTTAGGGAGTCTCCAAAGGTCCTTGGTTGTTTCCCAGTATCTCATGGGTGAACCCTTTGGAAACGTTTCCCAGACTAGTAAACTTGAAGCTAAAAAGCAAGCAGGTTGGGATGTCAGTTTTCTCTGCCCTCCTCAGCCTGGGGCCTATTGACACAGGTTTCTGAAGTTGCAAAAAGCACCTATTTTTAGGTTTTTTTTTAAGAAACCTCCATATAAAGATGTTAAAAAAAAAAGCACCTATTGACTCCCTGTCCTCATCTTGGTAGCAGATCTTACCAGGTTTTAGTTATTCATTGAACAAATATTCTCTGGGTTTATACCAGGCACTGTCTTAGACACTGGGGATATTATCACAAACAAGGCAGACGACACTTCTATTCTTGTGGAGTTTATAGTCTAGCTAGGGTGATGTTAGACAACTTATACTGATTATTGTGTATAATTATATTAAACACAGTCAAGGAGAAGGTATTGAGAGCTGTGTGAAAGAACCTGAAACCTTATTGTGTTACTTAGAAATCAGCTTAATGGTTAGTAACAGAGATTTGACTCTTGTGGTTTAAACAAACAGGGTTGACTTTTTCTCTTGTGTCACAAATGGCCCAGAGGTAGATAGTCCACTCAGTCAGTAGAAACCAAGCCTCCTTTATCTGCTTTCCCACCGTCCTTGGTACATGGGTTCTATCCCCAATGTCACCTTGTGGCCCAAGATGACAGCTGGAGCTCCAGCCATATCTGTGCTTCGTTCAGGAAGAAGGCAAAGGCAAGGGGGCATAAGGCCTTGATGTTAAGTCAAGTTTTCTTATTTCTGTGAAGACCCATCCCACAAGTTTCACTTACCTCTTACTAGCAACTGCTGTCTGCAAGGAAGACTGGAAATACAGTATTTTCTCTCGGCACGTTGCTGCCATCAACCATGTAGTTAGTGAAGAAGAGGAGAGTGGATATTCAGTAGACAATTAGCGGTGTCTGCCACTCTAACCTAGCCACTGTGAGTACAGGAGGCTTAAGAAAGACAGTTTAATGCCCCGCATCAAAAGAAAGCTTGATGAATAGCAAAAACTGAAAAACAATCAGTGTAGTGAACCAAATGAGGCCAGGTCCTACAGGACCTTGTGGACTGAATTTAGAATTTCAGAATTTATCCTGAGTGCAGTGGGATGTTATCAAAGGGTTTTAAGTAGAAGACTGTAATGACCAGACATTTATGAAAATTACTGGTACCACTGAGAGTGATGGGGAAGACGGGAATGGGGGATAAACTACAGTGTCAGCAGTTGGGCCAGAGTATGCTGAGGGGCACGGACAGCCAGGGCCTTGGCTCTTTCAGGTACTCACAGGGCCCCTGGGTGCTGGCTGCTCCACCAACAGGAAATAAGGGCCATGCTGGTAGGGTGGGCACTTCTTCCAAGACTCATCTCAAAGCTTGGGCTCAAGAAAGGACTCCCTTAGCCCCCTGAACCCTGGCTCCACAGCTGGGTCTGAGTATGTCCTAAGTGACACTTCGTTTTCTTTGCTCTGCAGTACGTGGGGTCGGTGCTTGAGAACGAGGCTAACGTGGTCATCACCACACTCACAGTGACCGATGCCGACGTCCCCAATACACCAGCGTGGGAGGCCGTTTATACAATATTAAACGATAACGAGAAGCAGTTTGTTGTCATCACAGACCCAGTAACCAATGACGGCATTTTGAAGACGGCTAAGGTTTGTATGGTTCCTGGCAAGATGCAGAAATTGACAACGCAGCCAGAGGCCCTTGTCCCCTGGTGTCTTCTCTGAAGTAGATTAGCGTGGCCTTGGTGGGGTGGGGGAGGGCAGCTCTCCCAGATTCTGGTGGGGTTTGCAGTGACTCTTCAGGCTCATGTGAGAAATCAGGACGCTCCCACACCGCACCCTAAAATTGAAGAGGAAGTGCCATCTGTTTTATTTTTATTATTTTTTATAAATTTATTTATTTTATTTTATTTTTTTATTTTTGGCTGCGTTGGGTCTTCGTTGCTGCGCACGGGCTTTCTCTAGTTGCGGCGAGCGGGGGCTACTCTTCGTTGTGGTGCACGGGCTTCTCACTGCGGTGGCTTCTCTTGTTGAGGAGCACGGGCTCCAGGTGTGCGGGCTTAAGTAGTTGTGGCACATGGGCTTAGTTGCTCCGCGGCATGTGGGATCTTCCCGGCCAGGGCTTGAACCCGTGTCCCCGGCATTGGCAGGCGATTCTGAACCACTGTGCCACCAGGGAAGTCTGTACCATCTGTTTTAATACATTCTTTCTCTGAAACATTTGCCCACCCCCCCATATCCATTTGGCAAATGAGAAGAAAAATGGTTTATGGTCTCTGCTATTTTGCTGGATGATTTTAGAAGAAGGGCAAATAAGCCTGTGAAAGATGTCTAGGAAACTTGAACAGTAAGAAGCTGAGTGATTTCCTTGTTGAAGTTAGTCAAAGAGTTAATGAACGGATCCCTAGCTTAGCGCCAGAGGTTTGACTTCCCCTTGAGCAAGTGAGCAGACCCTTCATTTCTGAATCACTTAGTATGTCATCTTAACTCCCACTAAACATTTCCTTTTTTAAATTTACTTATTTATTTATTTTTTGGTTGAGATGTGTCTTCATTGCTGTGTGCAGGCTTTCTCTAGTTGCGGCGAGCGGGGGCTACTCTTCGTTGTGGTGCGCAGGCTTCTCATTGCGGTGGCTTCTCTTGTTGCGGAGCATGGGCTCTAGGCGCATGGGCTTCAGTAGTTGTGGCACGTGGGCTCAGTAGTTGTGGCTCACGGGCTCTAGAGTGCAGGCTCAGTAGTTGTGGCGCATGGGCTTAGTTGCTCCGCAGCATGTGAGATCTTCCCAGACCAGGGCTTGAACCCATGTCCCCTGCGTTGGCAGGCAGATTCTTAACCACTGCACCGCCAGGGAAGTCCTCCCACTAAACATTTGATGTCAGTGTTTTGTGTTATTAGTCTATCACCAAAAGAAAAAAGGTAGTAATTTGAGTTCCCACCATACACAAGGTCCTTCATAAAAGTTCCAGTTGATCCCTTACAGTGCCTCTGTGAGATAGTTCCTTTTCCTACTTATTTAGGTGTGGAAACAGACCCAGAGGTTCTATTGCCCAAATCACACAGCTAAGGAAATGGCCTGGCCGGGATTTGAGCTCACTGCCGACTGATTCTGAACTTCATGTTCTTGCCACTAAACTTACTGGGGTTAGGGAGGTGGACAGCTAGGGTCGTTTGTCCATTTGCTCTCACACGGGCAGCATGTCAGCATAGGATGTGAACATTCTTACTGGTCTCAGGTAAATAAATGACTTAATGTGCTACATTTGTTAATAGAGGCTTGCCACTTGAGATTTCATGTAGCTCATCTTTATTCTTTTCCTGGGGTTCTCAACATGAATCTGGTTGCATGTTCATCACTGGGAACTTTTTAAAAAATATTGACGTCCAGACCCCAACCTCAGAGATTCCTATTCACTGGCTCTGGGGTTAGGGTCCAGGCATGTGTTTTCTTTAAAAGTTCTCAAGTCAGTTCTTCTTAATACAGCCAGATGTGAGAACCACTGATATATTGCTAACCAAAAAACAATAGTTAAGGATTTAATGTTTGTTTTTTTTTTTCCTAACATAAAATGTATTTTTTCTGCTCTTTAGGGCTTGGATTTTGAGGCCAAGCAGCAGTACATCCTGTATGTGACAGTGACTAATGCGGCCCCCTTTGAGGTCACTCTCTCCACTTCCACAGCCACCGTCACCGTGGACGTGATAGATGTGAACGAAGCCCCCATCTTCATGCCTCCTCAGAAGAAAGTGAAAGTGCCCGAGGACTTCGGCTTGGGCCTGGAGATCACGTCCTACACCGCCCAGGAGCCAGACAAATTTATGGAACAGAAGATCACGTAAGTGTGAGGGGTTTTCCACTGACTGGCAGCAACTGGCTGTGTGCGTACGTGTATGTATAAGATATTTTGTTCATGACATTTTTATCATCATTGGTCTGTGGAAGATCCTTCTCTTGTTTGGCTTATTTATATTTTTATCCCCATTCCCCGCACCTTGTCCATTCCATCCATAGTCAGCCATTGTCGGTTTACTATGCTTCCTCTCTTTGAATTTACTTAGTGTAGTAGGAATGTGGTTTTAATTTACATACATGGTATTGTGCTATAAGTAGCTTACTGTTTCTTTTTTTTTTTTTTTGTAAACTTGAACTCACTTCTGTAATGTAAATCACAGCCACAGATGCTGAAAACACACATACAAACCAACCAACAACACCACCACTGTGGCCACGTATGATAAAGGATGTTCTTATTCTTTTGAGAGCTGGGTCTGATGACATGCTTGGTGCTCCAGTGTGACAATGGTGGAAACTCAAAGGGAAGAGTGTTAAGCACAAATCCAAGCATGGCACATCTGCGTCTTTTTAGTAATAGCATGATTTCCGGGGATAACAAAGGCCTCAGTCACTTCGTCTTCTCAGAGAGGGATTCCTACCTGTTAATATTTACTTTAGAGGAAACTATTAGAATGCTCTGAACTATTTAGAGAAAAGGTTATGCAAATCCAGTGTAGAGTCCCACTTGGTAATAAATCGAGCATGTTCTTGTTTGGAGGGGGAGGTGTTTGTGTTTTAGTATCAGTGCCTGTGACTTATTAAATGTAAAACAAACATGAAGTTTAAGTGCAGCTTCAATTTCTGAGTTATTCTGGGAAGTGCTAATTCTATCCTGATTGGAAGGGCTCATAAATAGCTTTAAACTGTGCATGTGCACCATACGGATATAAAGGATCCAGGTAGTGATATTAATGGCTGCTAGAATCATTAGGTCAAGGATGATGAGGAATTTTTAAATGGAGGAACCAAGCTGGGACCATCCAAACCTTCTGATAGATTTTAACATCTGCTGGAAGAGCAAGGACAGCCCAACATGAAGTGCCATTCGAAGTGATTCAACAGCATGTACACAGTGCCCTTCTTTTCCCTTGGGGGAGAAAAGAAGGGTTGAAACAGAATCTAATCAAGCCTTAGGATTTGATTTTGATGCAGTACAGAGAATGAACAAGTTAAATGCCATGAGGAAGCAGTCAGCCAAATGCAGAATATGGGAGCTCTATGTCAAATGACCCAGTTTCTTTAGCAAATAATGACAGAAGGGTGGGGGTGACTGCTTAGATTAAGGGTATTGATTAAGAGAGGAATCAACCAATTGTAATGTGTAGACTATGCTTAAAGATGGATTCAAACAATCCAACTATAAAAGACAACCTTGAGGCAAATAGAGAAACTTGTGCATAGACTTGACATTAAGTAATTATTATTTTTGCTAGGTGTGTTAGTGGCGTCGTGATACTGTAGGATTTTTTGTTTTGTGATTAAAGCCTTGGGTTGTATGGTTTCCAGGCTGTGTTGATATCTTAGCTTGTAGTAATGAAATAGGTAGTTCAAAGCATCTATTTGGGGAAGTTCAAGGACCAAGTCTTAACAGTGTTTGCAGAGACCCTTACCCCTGGAATAAAGACCACTTGCTATATGTAGTTCATTGCTTTGCACTTCTAAGGACGTGAGGATAAGCCCACAGGTATCCAGGACCCTTTCCTCCTTCGATTTCTTTATTTCCTTTTCTGAGCCTTTCAATGACCTCGATAGATAACTGGGCAGTATATCTCTGTTTTTCATGCTTACGTTTCTTCTGTTTCTGGTATTCCTAATAAGGTGTGGCTTAACAGGATTCTCTTGGCATTTTGAATAATTTTTTGGGGGGTGGCTGTGTAAGACCAGAAGGAGCTTTACCCTCCCTGGCACCTCCCGTTAAATGCCAGTAGTGCAGCATACTCCCAAGTCACCATGTTAACCCAAATCTCCAAATGCTCATGGCGGGGGTGTTGGGTGCCATACTGTGACCGTTTGAGAACTGCTGTACGCTTTAAGGGGGGGTCAGTCTGAGAGAAACTAAAGAAATCTGACATCTAAATGCCATGCCTGATCCTGGATTGCATTCTGGATTGGGTTGGGGCAGGGGCTTGGGGAGGGTGGTACAGTTTGGGGGAAATCTACAGTTTGAATAAGTACCATGTATGAAGTGGTAGTACCATATCAAAGTTATATTTCCTGAAATTGAAAATCAAATTGTGGTTATGTAAGAGAATGCCTCTGTTCTTAAGAGAAAACACACTGACATTTTCATGAGTAAAGGAACATCATGTCTGCGACTTACTCTCAAATGGTTCAGCAAAACAAGAAATTATGTATATGTGTGTATCAACTTTTGTATATAGCAAAATATCGACAGTGGATGAATCTAGGTGAAGGGTACATGGATGGTCACCAAACCTTTCTGGCAAAATTTCTGTAGGAGTCATTATTTTTTTGAAATAAGGAAGTTAGAAGTATCTATCAACAAAGAGGAACCTTAACCTTCTTCAGCTACCTACCGTTCGCTGTTCCCGTTCTAAATCAGAGCTTGTGTCTTTCCAGGTATCGGATTTGGAGGGACGCTGCCAACTGGCTGGCGATTAATCCAGACACGGGTGCCATTTCCACTCGGGCTGAGTTGGACAGAGAGAACGTCGAGCATGTGAAGAACAGCACGTACACGGCCCTCATTATAGCCACTGACAATGGTGAGGATGCCCTTACCATTTGGTTTTTGCTGCTTCACCCTCCTGACCAGCTCACTGCCTTGCCCCTATCCTTTTGGAGGCATGAATTCTTTCTTTTTCTTTCATTCTTCAACAAAGCGTTCTCAAAGCATGGTCCCAAATGCACAGAGTTTAGGCCAAGCAGAAGTTCCTTTTTACCACTCCCTCTGTACCTGAACCCCATGGGAGCCAGACTGCCTGGGTTTAGATCCTAGGACCAAAGCTTAATACCTGTGTGAACTTGGACTTATTACCTAATTTTTAGGTCCCTCAGTTCCTTTATCCAACAAAATGATAATACCCCATCTAGGTTGAATGAGTTAATTTATGTAAAAGTGCTTGGAAGAGTGCCTGCTACCTAGTCTGTGCTCTGTAAGGACTGTTATTATCTTTATCATCATCATCATTATTAGTGAAGTGTGGCTCCTTCCAGACTGTTTCTGTGTATTCGAATACATTTATAAACATATAGAAATATGGTTTATTATAAAGCCACTATCTGGTTTATAGCCTATTTTTGTTTTTATTATAAAAACCATTGTCTTATGCATGTTTAATTTTTTTTCCTTGAACATCTGTCTTAAAGACACAGAGATCTATCTTGGCACATTATAGATCTACCTCTTTTCAATTAAATGATGTTATCTGCATATAGCATAATTTAACCATTCACACATTAAAAAACTCAGGGATTATTTCCAGTTCTCCGTTATTTTTGTGAGTGATAGGTAAACATCATTGTACATGCCTCTGTGGGCAAGTGTTTCCCATGGATAGATATTCAGAAGCGGAGTTACTGTTAAAGAGACCTGCTAGTTCCTGTGATTAAATCTGTTCCCCTCTCCCTCCCCAACCTCCCGAGGTAGTAATTCCAGATTTGGCAATCCGGAAAGCAAAGGGCAAGGCAGGTAAGCCCGTGGTGGGGCTGGATGTGTGGCTAATGAGTGATGTAGCTTTCATCACATTCTGAGCATGCTGTGGAGGGGTAACCCTGGCCTAGTCATTTAGAATCTAAAACCTGCTCCTGGAGCTGTCATTTGGGAGGCAGCAGGTTAAAAGCAGAGAGCCATGATGGGGCTCCATTTGCAGAAATGTTTTGCATAAAGGGGAAGCTAACCCATTGCTTGGGCAGCAGTGCTATGCTGGCCATCTGTCTCTGGCTGCACGGGAGTTCCCTAGCCTGGCCTGGAGGTAACCAAGAGTTGGCAAGGTTCCTGTAAAGGGCCAGGGAGTAAATATTTTAGCCTCTGTAGACCGTACAATCTCTATTGCCATCATAGCCTAGAAGCAGCCATACACAGTTTGAAAAGGGATGAGCATAGCTGTGTTCCTAATTTGGGCGGAAGACCTTAGTGTGCTGACCCCTGACCTAATACTAATGGCTAAATTATGGTACTTTTGAATATATTCCTTCAAGTGTTACTTTGTGCATGACTCAATACTTTTGATGTAGGTGTAAGAGGAGAATGAAGTTTCTTCAGAAAATCTATTATCTTATTAAAAAACACTTTTTAAAGTTTTCTTTAATTAAAAAGAATTTTAGGGGCAGTGGTTAAGAATCCGCCTGCCAATGCGGGGGACACAGGTTCAAGCCCTGCTCCGGGAAGATCCCACATGCCACGGAGCAACTAAGCCCATGCACCACAACTACTGAGCCTGCGCTCTAGAGCCTGCGAGCCACAACTACTGAAGCCCGCGTGCCTAGAGCCGGTGCTCCGCAGCAAGAGAAGCCACCACAATGAGAAGCCTGCACACCGCAATGAAGAGTAGCCCCTGCTCGCCGCAACTAGAGAAAGCCTGTGCACAGCAACGAAGACCCAACACAGCCAAAAATAAGTAAAATAAATAAATTAAAAAAAAAAGAATTTTAAATGATACTTGCTCATTGTTAAAACAAGAAAATTCAAATGATAAGTGAAAAGATCCATCCATGGGTGAATGGATAAACGAAATATGGTATACACATACACAATGGAATATTATTCAGCCTTAAAAAAGA
Source organism: Eubalaena glacialis (assembly GCF_028564815.1). Classification (NCBI taxonomy): domain Eukaryota; kingdom Metazoa; phylum Chordata; class Mammalia; order Artiodactyla; family Balaenidae; genus Eubalaena; species Eubalaena glacialis. Next base: position 18,217,924 of record NC_083733.1, on the reverse strand, counting down.
AGGAAATCCTGTCATGTGTTACAATGTGGATGGACCTTGAGGACATTGTGCTTAGTGAAATAAACCAGTCACAAAATGACAAATACTATGGGTTTCCACTTAGATGAGGTACTAATGTGGTCAAATTCATAGAAACAAAGTAGAATGGTGGTTACCAGGAACTGGAGGGGGAAATAGGGAATTGTTTAATGGGTACAGAATTTCAGTTTTGTAAGATAAAATTATGGAGAGCTGTTTCACAACTATTATACTAACACTACTGAACTGTACACTTTAAAAATGGTTGAAATGGTAAGTTTTATGCTATTTCTTTTAACCACAATTTTCAGAGGTAAAAAGAAATAATCACTATAGCCGCCCAGGTATAAATATTTATGGGTTTGAGATACATTCCTCTGGGTTTTTTTTCCCTGCAATATACTAATATTGATGATGATGATTCCTTGAGGGTCTACTTTTTCTATTATCAAGTGCTATGTCAGGATGTAAAAGAAATACAAACAGACGTGTGTATAAATCTCTGAATCTAATTTGAAAAGCAACTTGTGGCAATTGTAAAAGGCTCAATCCTTTGATAACGATCTTAAAGCCTTAGAAGTTCAGAGAAGGAGAACTAGTAGGGGGTGAGGAGGACTTCTTAGAGTGGTTAAAAAAAGTTGTGTACAAATGCTAAAGGAACTTCTCTAGGCAAGAAACACAAGAGAAGGAAAACACCTACAATAACAAACCCAAAACATTTAAGAAAATGGGAATAGGAACATACATATCGGTAATTACCTTAAATGTAAATGGATTAAATGCTCCCACCAAAAGACACAGACTGGCTGAATGGATACAAAAACAAGACCCATATATATGCTGTCTACAAGAGACCCACTTCAGACCTAGAGACACATACAGACTGAAAGTGAGGGGATGGAAAAAGATATTCCATGCAAATGGAAATCAAAAGAAAGCTGGAGTAGCAATTCTCATATCAGACAAAATAGACTTTAAAATAAAGACTATTACAAGGGACAAAGAAGGACACTATATAATGATCAAGGGATCGATCCAAGAGGAAGGTATAACAATTGTAAATATTTATGCACCCAACATAGGAGCACCTCAATACATAAGGCAAATACTAACAGCCATAAAAGGGGAAATCGACAGTAACACAATCATAGTAGGGGACTTTAACACCCCACTTTCACCAATGGACAGATCATCCAAAATGAAAATAAATAAGGAAACACAAGCTTTAAATGATACATTAAACAAGATGGACTTAATTGATATTTATAGGACATTCCACCCAAAAACAACAGAATACACATTTTTCTCAAGTGCTCATGGAACATTCTCCAGGATAGATCATATCTTGGGTCACAAATCAAGCCTTGGTAAATTTAAGAAAATTGAAATCGTATCAAGTATCTTTTCCGACCACAACGCTATGAGACTAGATATCAATTACAGGAAAAGATCTGTAAAAAATACAAACACATGGAGGCTACACAATACACTACTTAATAACGAAGTGATCACTGAAGAAATCAAAGGGGAAATCAAAAAATACCTAGAAACAAATGACAATGGAGACACGACGATCCAAAACCTATGGGATGCAGCAAAAGCAGTTCTAAGAGGGAAGTTTATAGCAATACAAGCCTACATCAAGAAACAGGAAACATCTCGAATAAACAACCTAACCTTGCACCTAAAGCAATTAGAGAAAGAAGAACAAAAAAACCCCAAAGCTAGCAGAAGGAAAGAAATCATAAAGATCAGATCAGAAATAAATGAAAAAGAAATGAAGGAAACAATAGCAAAAATCAATGAAACTAAAAGCTGGTTCTTTGAGAAGATAAACAAAATTGATAAACCATTAGCCAGACTCATCAAAAGAAAAAGGGAGAAGACTCAAATTAATAGAATTAGAAATGAAAAAGGAGAAGTAACCACTGACACTGCAGAAATACAAACGATCATGAGAGATTACTACAAGCAACTCTATGCCAATAAAATGGACAACCTGGAAGAAATGGACAGATTCTTAGAAATGCACAACCTGCCGAGACTGAACCAGGAAGAAATAGAAAATATGAACAGACCAATCACAAGCACTGAAATTGAAACTGTGATTAAAAATCTTCCAACACACAAAAGCCCAGGACCAGATGGCTTCACAGGCGAATTCTATCAAACATTTAGAGAAGAGCTAACACCTATCCTTCTCAAACTCTTCCAAAATATTGCAGAGGGAGGAACACTCCCCAACTCATTCTACGAGGCCACCATCACCCTGATACCAAAACCAGGCAAAGATGTCACAAAGAAAGAAAACTACAGGCCAATATCACTGATGAACATAGATGCAAAAATCCTCAACAAAATACTAGCAAACAGAATCCAACAGCACATTAAAAGGATCATACACCATGATCAAGTGGGGTTTATTCCAGGAATGCAAGGATTCTTCAATATACGCAAATCAATCAACGTGATACATCATATTAACAAATTGAAGGAGAAAAACCATATGATCATCTCAATAGATGCAGAGAAAGCTTTCGACAAAATTCAACACCCATTTATGATAAAAGTCCTGCAGAAAGTAGGCATAGAGGGAACTTTCCTCAACATAATAAAGGCCATATATGACAAACCCACAGCCAACATTGTCCTCAATGGTGAAAAACTGAAACCATTTCCACTAAGATCAGGAGCAAGACAAGGTTGCCCACTCTCACCACTATTATTCAACATAGTTTTGGAAGTGTTAGCCACAGCAATCAGAGACGAAAAAGAAATAAAAGGAATCCAAATCGGAAAAGAAGAAGTAAAGCTGTCACTGTTTGCAGATGACATGATACTATACATAGAGAATCCAAAAGATGCTACCAGAAAACTACTAGAGCTAATCAATGAATTTGGTAAAGTAGCAGGATACAAAATTAATGCACAGAAATCTCTTGCATTCCTGTATACTAATGATGAAAAATCTGAAAGTGAAATTAAGAAAACACTCCCGTTTACCATTGCAACAAAAAGAATAAAATACCTAGGAATAAACCTACCTAAGGAGACAAAAGACCTGTATGCAGAAAATTATAGGACACTGATGAAAGAAATTAAAGATGATACAAATAGATGGAGAGATATACCATGTTCTTGGATTGGAAGAATCAACATTGTGAAAATGACTCTGCTACCCAAAGCAATCTACAGATTCAATGCAATCCCTATCAAACTACCACTGGCATTTTTCACAGAACTAGAACAAAAAATTTCACAATTTGTATGGAAACACAAAAGACCCCGAATAGCCAAAGCAATCTTGAGAACGAAAAATGGAGCTGGAGGAATCAGGCTCCCTGACTTCAGACTATATTACAAAGCTACAGTAATCAAGACAGTTTGGTACTGGCACAAAAACAGAAATGTAGATCAATGGAACAGGATAGAAAGCCCAGAGATAAGCCCACGCACATATGGTCACCTTATCTTTGATAAAGGAGGCAAGCATATACAGTGGAGAAAAGACAGCCTCTTCAATAAGTGGTGCTGGGAAAATTGGACAGGTACATGTAAAAGTATGAAATTAGAACACTGCCTAACACCATACACAAAAATAAACTCAAAATGGATTAAAGACCTAAGTGTAAGGCCAGACACTATCAAACTCTTAGAGGAAAACATAGGCAGAACACTGTATGACATAAGTCACAGCAAGATCCTTTTTGACCCAGGTCCTAGAGAAATGGAAATAAAAACACAAATAAACAAATGGGACCTAATGAAACTTAAAAGCTTTTGCACAGCAAAGGAAACCATAAACAAGACCAAAAGACAACCCTCAGAATGGGAGAAAATATTTGCAAATGAAGCAACGGACAAAGGATTAATCTCCAAGATTTACAAGCAGCTCATGCAGCTCAATAACAAAAAAACAAACAACCCAATCCAAAAATGGGCAGAAGACCTAAATAGACATTTCTCCAAAGAAGAGATACAGATTGCCAACAGACACATGAAAGAATGCTCAACATCATTAATCATTAGAGAAATGCAAATCAAAACTACAATGAGGTATCATCTCACACCGGTCAGAATGGCCATCATCAAAAAATCTAGAAACAATAAATGCTGGAGAGGGTGTGGAGAAAAGGGAACACTCTTGCACTGTTGGTGGGAATGTAAATTGATACAGCCACTATGGAGAACAGTATGGAGGTTCCTTAAAAAACTAAAAATAGAACTACCATATGACCCAGCAATCCCACTACTGGGCATATACCCTGAGAAAACCATAATTCAGAAAGAGTCATGTACCAAAATATTCATTGCAGCTCTGTTTACAATAGCCAGGACATGGAAGCAACCTAGGTGTCCATCATCGGATGAATGGATAAAGAAGATGTGGCACATATATACAATGGAATATTACTCAGCCATAAAAAGAAATGAAATGGAGGTGTTTGTAATGAGGTGGATGGAGTTAGAGTCTGTCATACAGAGTGAAGTAAGTCAGAAAGAGAAAAACAAATACAGTATGCTAACACATATATATGGAATCTAAGGGAAAAAAAAAAAAAGAGGTCATGAAGAACCTAGTGGCAAGATGGGAATAAAGACACAGACCTACTAGAGAATGGACTTGAGGATATGGGGAGGGGGAGGGGTGAGATGTGACAGGGTGAGAGAGTGTCATGGACATATATACACTACCAAATGTAAAATAGATAACTAGTGGGAAGCAGCCGCATAGCACAGGGAGATCAGCTCGGTGCTTTGTGACCACCTAGAGGGGTGGGATAGGGAGGGTGGGAGGGAGGGAGATGCAAGAGGGACGAGATATGGCAACATATGTATATGTGTAACTGATTCACTTTGTTGTAAAGCAGAAGCTAGCACACCATTGTAAAGCAATTATACTTCAATAAAGATGTTTTTAAAAAAAAAAAAAAAAAAAATCTTCCAACACACAAAAGCCCAGGACCAGATGGCTTCACAGGCGAATTCTATCAAACATTTAGAGAAGAGCTAACACCTATCCTTCTCAAACTCTTCCAAAATATTGCAGAGGGAGGAACACTCCCCAACTCATTCTACGAGGCCACCATCACCCTGATACCAAAACCAGACAAAGATGTCACAAAGAAAGAAAACTACAGGCCAATATCACTGATGAACATAGATGCAAAAATCCTCAACAAAATACTAGCAAACAGAATCCAACAGCACATTAAAAGGATTATACACCATGATCAAGTGGGGTTTATTCCAGGAATGCAAGGATTCTTCAATATACGCAAATCAATCAACGTGATACATCATATTAACAAATTGAAGGAGAAAAACCATATGATCATCTCAATAGATGCAGAGAAAGCTTTCGACAAAATTCAACACCCATTTATGATAAAAGTCCTGCAGAAAGTAGGCATAGAGGGAACTTTCCTCAACATAATAAAGGCCATATATGACAAACCCACAGCCAACATTGTCCTCAATGGTGAAAAACTGAAACCATTTCCACTAAGATCAGGAGCAAGACAAGGTTGCCCACTCTCACCACTATTATTCAACATAGTTTTGGAAGTGTTAGCCACAGCAATCAGAGAAGAAAAAGAAATAAAAGGAATCCAAATCGGAAAAGAAGAAGTAAAGCTGTCACTGTTTGCAGATGACATGATACTATACATAGAGAATCCAAAAGATGCTACCAGAAAACTACTAGAGCTAATCAATGAATTTGGTAAAGTAGCAGGATACAAAATTAATGCACAGAAATCTCTTGCATTCCTGTATACTAATGATGAAAAATCTGAAAGTGAAATTAAGAAAACACTCCCGTTTACCATTGCAACAAAAAGAATAAAATATCTAGGAATAAACCTACCTAAGGAGACAAAAGACCTGTATGCAGAAAATTATAGGACACTGATGAAAGAAATTAAAGATGATACAAATAGATGGAGAGATATACCATGTTCTTGGATTGGAAGAATCAACATTGTGAAAATGACTCTGCTACCCAAAGCAATCTACAGATTCAATGCAATCCCTATCAAACTACCACTGGCATTTTTCACAGAACTAGAACAAAAAATTTCACAATTTGTATGGAAACACAAAAGACCCCGAATAGCCAAAGCAATCTTGAGAACGAAAAATGGAGCTGGAGGAATCAGGCTCCCTGACTTCAGACTATATTACAAAGCTACAGTAATCAAGACAGTTTGGTACTGGCACAAAAACAGAAATGTAGATCAATGGAACAGGATAGAAAGCCCAGAGATAAGCCCACGCACATATGGTCACCTTATCTTTGATAAAGGAGGCAAGCATATACAGTGGAGAAAAGACAGCCTCTTCAATAAGTGGTGCTGGGAAAATTGGACAGGTACATGTAAAAGTATGAAATTAGAACACTGCCTAACACCATACACAAAAATAAACTCAAAATGGATTAAAGACCTAAGTGTAAGGCCAGACACTATCAAACTCTTAGAGGAAAACATAGGCAGAACACTGTATGACATAAGTCACAGCAAGATCCTTTTTGACCCAGGTCCTAGAGAAATGGAAATAAAAACACAAATAAACAAATGGGACCTAATGAAACTTAAAAGCTTTTGCACAGCAAAGGAAACCATAAACAAGACCAAAAGACAACCCTCAGAATGGGAGAAAATATTTGCAAATGAAGCAACGGACAAAGGATTAATCTCCAAGATTTACAAGCAGCTCATGCAGCTCAATAACAAAAAAAACAAACAACCCAATCCAAAAATGGGCAGAAGACCTAAATAGACATTTCTCCAAAGAAGAGATACAGATTGCCAACAGACACATGAAAGAATGCTCAACATCATTAATCATTAGAGAAATGCAAATCAAAACTACAATGAGGTATCATCTCACACCGGTCAGAATGGCCATCATCAAAAAATCTAGAAACAATAAATGCTGGAGAGGGTGTGGAGAAAAGGGAACACTCTTGCACTGTTGGTGGGAATGTAAATTGATACAGCCACTATGGAGAACAGTATGGAGGTTCCTTAAAAAACTAAAAATAGAACTACCATATGACCCAGCAATCCCACTACTGGGCATATACCCTGAGAAAACCATAATTCAGAAAGAGTCATGTACCAAAATATTCATTGCAGCTCTGTTTACAATAGCCAGGACATGGAAGCAACCTAGGTGTCCATCATCGGATGAATGGATAAAGAAGATGTGGCACATATATACAATGGAATATTACTCAGCCATAAAAAGAAATGAAATGGAGGTGTTTGTAATGAGGTGGATGGAGTTAGAGTCTGTCATACAGAGTGAAGTAAGTCAGAAAGAGAAAAACAAATACAGTATGCTAACACATATATATGGAATCTAAGGGAAAAAAAAAAAAAGAGGTCATGAAGAACCTAGTGGCAAGATGGGAATAAAGACACAGACCTACTAGAGAATGGACTTGAGGATATGGGGAGGGGGAGGGGTGAGATGTGACAGGGTGAGAGAGTGTCATGGACATATATACACTACCAAATGTAAAATAGATAACTAGTGGGAAGCAGCCGCATAGCACAGGGAGATCAGCTCGGTGCTTTGTGACCACCTAGAGGGGTGGGATAGGGAGGGTGGGAGGGAGGGAGATGCAAGAGGGACGAGATATGGCAACATATGTATATGTGTAACTGATTCACTTTGTTGTAAAGCAGAAGCTAGCACACCATTGTAAAGCAATTATACTTCAATAAAGATGTTTTTAAAAAAAAAAAAAAAAAAAAATCTTCCAACACACAAAAGCCCAGGACCAGATGGCTTCACAGGCGAATTCTATCAAACATTTAGAGAAGAGCTAACACCTATCCTTCTCAAACTCTTCCAAAATATTGCAGAGGGAGGAACACTCCCCAACTCATTCTACGAGGCCACCATCACCCTGATACCAAAACCAGACAAAGATGTCACAAAGAAAGAAAACTACAGGCCAATATCACTGATGAACATAGATGCAAAAATCCTCAACAAAATACTAGCAAACAGAATCCAACAGCACATTAAAAGGATTATACACCATGATCAAGTGGGGTTTATTCCAGGAATGCAAGGATTCTTCAATATACGCAAATCAATCAACGTGATACATCATATTAACAAATTGAAGGAGAAAAACCATATGATCATCTCAATAGATGCAGAGAAAGCTTTCGACAAAATTCAACACCCATTTATGATAAAAGTCCTGCAGAAAGTAGGCATAGAGGGAACTTTCCTCAACATAATAAAGGCCATATATGACAAACCCACAGCCAACATTGTCCTCAATGGTGAAAAACTGAAACCATTTCCACTAAGATCAGGAGCAAGACAAGGTTGCCCACTCTCACCACTATTATTCAACATAGTTTTGGAAGTGTTAGCCACAGCAATCAGAGAAGAAAAAGAAATAAAAGGAATCCAAATCGGAAAAGAAGAAGTAAAGCTGTCACTGTTTGCAGATGACATGATACTATACATAGAGAATCCAAAAGATGCTACCAGAAAACTACTAGAGCTAATCAATGAATTTGGTAAAGTAGCAGGATACAAAATTAATGCACAGAAATCTCTTGCATTCCTGTATACTAATGATGAAAAATCTGAAAGTGAAATTAAGAAAACACTCCCGTTTACCATTGCAACAAAAAGAATAAAATATCTAGGAATAAACCTACCTAAGGAGACAAAAGACCTGTATGCAGAAAATTATAGGACACTGATGAAAGAAATTAAAGATGATACAAATAGATGGAGAGATATACCATGTTCTTGGATTGGAAGAATCAACATTGTGAAAATGACTCTGCTACCCAAAGCAATCTACAGATTCAATGCAATCCCTATCAAACTACCACTGGCATTTTTCACAGAACTAGAACAAAAAATTTCACAATTTGTATGGAAACACAAAAGACCCCGAATAGCCAAAGCAATCTTGAGAACGAAAAATGGAGCTGGAGGAATCAGGCTCCCTGACTTCAGACTATATTACAAAGCTACAGTAATCAAGACAGTTTGGTACTGGCACAAAAACAGAAATGTAGATCAATGGAACAGGATAGAAAGCCCAGAGATAAGCCCACGCACATATGGTCACCTTATCTTTGATAAAGGAGGCAAGCATATACAGTGGAGAAAAGACAGCCTCTTCAATAAGTGGTGCTGGGAAAATTGGACAGGTACATGTAAAAGTATGAAATTAGAACACTCCCTGACACCATACACAAAAATAAACTCAAAATGGATTAAAGACCTAAGTGTAAGGCCAGACACTATCAAACTCTTAGAGGAAAACATAGGCAGAACACTCTATGACATAAATCACAGCAAGATCCTTTTTGACCCAGGTCCTAGAGAAATGGAAATAAAAACACAAATAAACAAATGGGACCTAATGAAACTTAAAAGCGTTTGCACAGCAAAGGAAACCATAAACAAGACCAAAAGACAACCCTCAGAATGGGAGAAAATATTTGCAAATGAAGCAACTGACAAAGGATTAATCTCCAAGATTTACAAGCAGCTCATGCAGCTCAATAACAAAAAAACAAACAACCCAATCCAAAAATGGGCAGAAAACCTAAATAGACATTTCTCCAAAGAAGAGATACAGATTGCCAACAGACACATGAAAGAATGCTCAACATCATTAATCATTAGAGAAATGCAAATCAAAACTACAATGAGGTATCATCTCACACCGGTCAGAATGGCCATCATCAAAAGATCTACAAACAATAAATGCTGGAGAGGGTGTGGAGAAAAGGGAACACTCTTGCACTGTTGGTGGGAATGTAAATTGATACAGCCACTATGGAGAACAGTATGGAGGTTCCTTAAAAAACTAAAAATAGAACTACCATATGACCCAGCAATCCCACTACTGGGCATATACCCTGAGAAAACCATAATTCAGAAAGAGTCATGTACCAAAATATTCATTGCAGCTCTGTTTACAATAGCCAGGACATGGAAGCAACCTAGGTGTCCATCATCGGATGAATGGATAAAGAAGATGTGGCACATATATACAATGGAATATTACTCAGCCATAAAAAGAAATGAAATGGAGGTATTTGTAATGAGGTGAATGGAGTTAGAGTCTGTCATACAGAGTGAAGTAAGTCAGAAAGAGAAAAAGAAATACAGTATGCTAACACATATATATGGAATCTAAGGAAAAAAAAAAAATTAAAAAAAAAGGTCATGAAGAACCTAGTGGCAAGATGGGAATAAAGACACAGACCTACTAGAGAATGGACTTGAGGATATGGGGAGGGGGAGGGGTGAGATGTGACAGGGTGAGAGAGTGTCATGGACATACATACACTACCAAATGTGAAATAGATAGCTAGTGGGAAGCAGCCGCATAGCACAGGGAGATCAGCTCGGTGCTTTGTGACCACCTAGAGGGGTGGGATAGGGAGGGTGGGAGGGAGGGAGATGCAAGAGGGATGAGATATGGGAACATATGTATATGTATAACTGATTCACTTTGTTATAAAGCAGAAGCTAACACACCATTGTAAAGCAATTATACTTCAATAAAGATGTTTAAAAAAAAAATAATTAACTTAAAAAAAAAAGTTGTGTTTTTTTTTTTAATTTTATTGAAGTATAGTTGATTTACAATGTTGTGTTAATTTCTTCTGTACAGCAAAGTGACTCAGCTATATATATATATATATATTTATATATATATATATGTTCTTTTTCATATTCTTTTCCATTATGGTTTGTCACAGAATACTGAATATAGTTCCCTGTGCTATACAGTAAGACCTTGTTGTTTATCCATCCTATATATAATAGTTTGCCTTTGCTAATCCCAAACTCCCATTCCTTCCCTCCCCCCGTCCCTTGGTATAGAGATGTTAAAATTTAATGGATGAATAAAGTTATGTGTGAAGATGGAGGGAGTCCTTGGTGTGAGGAATAACTTGAATAATTGTTATCAAAGTGGGGAATAGGCATGTCGGAGGTCTGCCCAGCCAGGAATGAGGATGGCCTGGAACCGGCAGGACGGGTGGCTCTGTGGGCAGGGTGGGGCCTGGCGAGGGAGCCCTGAAGAGCCAGGAGAAGAGTTGGATTCAGTCTGATGGGAGGCACTAGGGATTCATCAGTGGTCCTGAGCTGTGACATTTCCTGTGTATTTTCTTAGGTTCTCCACCTGCTACTGGAACGGGAACCCTGCTCCTATTCCTCGATGATGTGAATGACAATGGCCCCATACCAGAACCTCGGAACATGGACTTCTGCCAGAGGAATCCACAGCCTTATATCATCAACATCATTGATCCTGATCTTCCCCCCAACACTTCTCCCTTCACAGCAGAACTAACACATGGGGCAAGTGTCAACTGGACCATTGAGTACAATGACCCAGGTGGGCACTTGAGTCTTATTTTGGAAACTTTGCTCTGACCCCGTGCTTCCCTCGCGCCTCCCGCTTCTGAATTTCCCTTCTCAATATCCACTTGTCACCCCCTTTATGTTGTTGTTTGTTTTTTTTTTTTGTTGTTGTTGTTTTTGTTTTGTTTTGGCTGCACCACACGTCTTGTGGGATCTTAGTTCCCCGACCAGAGATCGAACCTGGGCCCCCAGCAGTGGAAGCTCGGAGTCCTAACCACTGGACCACCAGGGAATTCCCCACTTGTCATCCCTTTTAAGGCTTGTTTCCTTGTCCCTTCTACATTTGTGGCATTGAACCAAAGATCCCTTTGCGTTTCTGGTGTCTGAGTCCGTGACATCCTGCCCAATAATCTACAACCCAAGCAGCTGTTATCTTCATTCAGCTTTGGAATGTCTCTAGTTCCCTAATAATTTTAATCTAGAATGAACTTTTTATCTCTCCTGATCCCCTCATTTTTGTTGCTTCCTCCAGAACATGAATCTCTGATTTTTAAGCCAAAGAAAACCCTAGAGATGATTGACTACAAAATCAATCTCAAGCTCATAGACAACCAGAACAAAGACCAAGTGACCACCTTAGATGTGCATGTGTGTGACTGTGAAGGGGTCGTCAGCGGCTGTACGAAGCCCGGGTCTTACACCGAAGCAGGATTGCAAGTTCCCGCCATTCTGGGGATTCTTGGAGGCATTCTTGCTTTTCTCAGTAAGTGCAGCTGGCAAGTGTTTCAGCCTCTACCTTCTGAAATGGGGGAGGTTTTTCTCTTACTGAGCATTTCAGGGGTAAGTGGTCCAAGACTGGAAGGCTGCCCAGTCCTTCTATTTTGTTCTTTCAGCCTCTAAGGGCAGTGTTTCTCCAGCTTGAGTGTACACAAATCACCTGTATATGAGAATGCTGATCCAGTAGGTCTGGGGTGGGGCCTCAGCCTCTGCATTTCTAACCAGCTCTGAGGTGATGCCGATGTTGCAGGTGTTTGGACCACGCTCGGAGCAGCGAGGCCTTGGTCAGTGCCAGCTCACCACTACCTCCTCCACATCCCACCCTGGAGGAGGGTTTAGAGGAAGTGGAAGGCACATATCTGGAAACTGAGCATATCACCTTCACTCACATCCCACCGGCCCAAACACAGCCACACCTGGAACCTCCCACTCTAACCGGGTGACCATGTGTCCAGTTAAAACTTGGTGCCGAGAGTAGGGGTGGAGTGTGGGGTGCACGGTGAGTATCAGTGACTCAAAGGATGAAGGGGAAAAAGGTTACTGGGGAAAATTTGGCAGTTTCTGGCACAGTCCTTAAAACCGATATCACCTGAGCCTACCTGTAGACTGAGCCCTAGGGTGGACACAGGTGCTGTTATGGTTTCTAAAAGCTAGTGGCGGGCAAGTCAGAAAACCTCAAAGATAGTGTTGTTGTTGCTTTTTTTATCATTAGGAGCTATGACACGTGGTTCAGGTCACGAAGGTCCTTGCAGTCAGACGAGGAGGCTGTTGATTGAGTCTTGAGAAAGGTTTGGTGGAAGACAGGATAGCTGGGCCACAGGACTGGGGGAATCCTCACAGCAAGAGGGCCATTTGTGGTGGTTCCCACACCAGCGAAGGCACAGAGAGAGGAAGGCTTGACGGACTGTGTAGGGCAGAGAGGCCGACCTTGCTGGAGTAGAAGAAAGTCCTTAGAGGGGAGCAATGGGACCACCTGGGGGCTTTCAGTTTAGATTCAGCAGTGTTACTGATTCTGCTGCTTCAACAGATTGAAGAAGGGATTACCTGTTGGCCTTCGGGAAATGTTTGCAGTGTGTCCCCTTAGCTCCTGCCCTCTGCTGCATCCTCTCAAAATGGAAAAGGAAGGAGAGAGTTGTTTACAATTCAGTGAACTTTCTGGACCTTTCTTCCTCCAGGATTCACGTGGCTTTATTGCCACCACGCAGTTATACTTAAAGCTACTGTTAAAAAAGTCAATATTTTATCTAACTTTGCTATGGGTGTATTTCATTAGACACAGGGGCTGAGAACAACATTTCGGAATGTTCAAATGTGCAACATTTACAGCAGAAGCAATGCCAGTGTGCAGATTTCCAATGTCTTGTTCCTTATGGGCAGACATCGAAATTAAGTGTCTAAAGAATGTTCTAGAGAGACAAGAGGATATGAAGGTTTTTGTGTAGTCAACCAATATTTGGTTGCTTACTTTGTGCAGGATTTGTCTCCGACACCGGGGATTGGGGGGTTTCAGGACAGCTGAGTTGGGTGGTGCTTCCTGAGGTGATAACAATATGCCATGTTTTCGTTACTTTCCCTTACATAACATTTAAGTAATGTTTGATAAGAAGCATCCTTTTGCAAACGATAGCCCTCCTCTGGCTCTTCAGCCCTAAGCTCCACAGGGATGGGGGCTGTTTGCAGCTTCCATTGTTTTCAGTGCTGTGTCCTCAGGGCCAAGACAGGCCTGGCCCACCTAGCAAGAACTCACTCAGTATTTCTGTTCTTGAGTCATGGTCCAGGGGGTTATATTGTTTATCTGGATAAGATCTTGGAATCTTTCTGATTTCAGAAACAGGTAGGTTGGGTACTTGCAAGTGTATGCCGCCTCCTGTCTCAGTGCAGTGATGCTTCACTAGGTACTTGGGTATAAGGACCTATAAGTTAGAAAACACACTGAATCATATTTTTTTCCCATTCACAATAAATTATTTAATTTTTTAAAAAATTAAATATTAATCGTATATAGCCTAGACATAGCCCCCGAGATCAGATGAAAACCTTGAAAATAGATTTTAAAGCGCGCTTACATGATTTATCCTAAGAGAAGATAAGGAATATACCAAGTGCTTTTCTTTTTTTTTTTTTTTTTTTGCTGTTGTTTATTTTTAATTTTAAAATTTGTTGGTGTTTTTTCATTGTGTACCAGGCGATTTTATAGTCTGTGCCCCACTCCCCCACCCCCATAACTGAATAAGAATAATATGCATGTGTTAGTCACATTTAGGCTGACCCTAAATGTCACAAACCTTGAAGGCTCACAAACCTTCAAAGGCTTCAACTCACTCTGAATCGAAGCCAAAGTCCCTCCAGAGGTCCGCATGTCCTTGCTGCCCCTCTGACCCCCTCTCCCCTTCTTTCTCCCCTGGTGATCCTGCTACAGCCACGCTGACCCTGTCTTTCCTTAACCACACCCATCTGCTTGGAGCCTTTGCCTGGACCATTTCTGCTGCCTAGAGTACTTTGCTCCAGATTTTGGGAAATGACTGATTGGTTTAAGGTCCAGTTAAAGACCACAATTGAGTTCTCATGTAATTGTCCACTGTGTAGTGCTGCATATATTAACCTCAGGGGTGTGAAGACATGTGAGTTGTCTTACAGCCATCTGTCTGGTCTGCAAGGCAGTGGTGCTCTGCGCCAGCTGCTGCTTATGGCCTTCTTGACCTGTGGCTCTCACCTCTCTCTTCCCCGCTCCAGTCCTGATTCTGCTGCTTCTGCTACTTGTTCGGAGGAGAAGGGTAGTCAAAGAGCCCTTACTGCCCCCAGAAGACGACACCCGGGACAACGTTTATTCCTATGATGAAGAAGGAGGTGGAGAAGAAGACCAGGTGGGTGTTTAAAACCATGGGAGAAAGCTTAATGGCAATCTCTTTATTTGGAGGAAGCAATGATTAGGGGAAGACAGACATTTGAAATAGCTCTGTGTCACTTTGCGTAATTTTTTAAAGACCTTTCATCTACCCAAGAAAATAGATGTTGTCATTAACCATCATCATCACCACCATCATCATCATCAATACAACATTGCTAACGTTTATTTATTGTTCAGATGAACGAACAGAGGCACAGAGCAGTTAAGCAATTTGCCCAAAGTCACAGAGCTAGGAAGCCATAAAACCAGGTGGTCTGACTCCAGAGCCTACTCTCCTCACTGCTATTTCCAGGACATGAACTTTATTCAAATTATCTTTGACATAGAGCGACTGATCTGTTTTTTGTTGTTGTTGTTGTTGTTGTTGTTTTTTTAATTTTTATTTATTTATCCATTTATTCATGGCTGTGTTGGGTCTTCGTTTCTGTGCGAGGGCTTTCTCTAGTTGTGGCAAGTGGGGGCCACTCTTCATCGCGGTGCGCGGGCCTCATTATCGTGGCCTCTCTTGTTGCGGAGCACAGGCTCCAGACGCGCAGGCTCAGTAATTGTGGCTCACGGGCGTAGTTGCTCCGCGGCATGTGGGATCTTCCCAGACCAGGACTCGAACCCGTGTCCCCTGCATTGGCAGGCAGATTCTCAACCACTGCGCCACCAGGGAAGCCCCTGTTGTTGTTTTTATAAATTTATTTTATTTATTTATTTTTGGCTGCGTTGGGTCTTCGTTGCTTTTGCGCGGGCTTTCTCTAGTTGTGGCAAGCGGGGGCTATTCTTCATTGCGGCGCGCGGGCTTCTCATTGCGGTGGCTTCTCTTGTTGTGGAGCACGAGGACTGATCTGTTTTAATATTTTGTTTCCTTTGAGTTTGCCTTGCCCTGTATTATTGAGCTATTACCACAATAATGCTGTATAACAGGCAACCCCAGAATGTCAGTGGCACACATCAATAAGCATGTTTTTCTCATGCGTTTGTGGGTTAGCTGGGACAGTTGCTGGTCTCAGCTAGTGTCTTACTCTATTCGGGCTGCTGTAACAAAATACCATAGACTGGGTGCTTATAAACAACAGAAATTTATTTCTCACAGTTCTGGAAGCTGGGAAATGCAAGGTCAAAGTGCTGGCAGATTCGGTGCCTAGTGAGGGCCCTCTTCCTGGTTCATAGATGGCCCTCGTCTCACTGTGTCCTCATGTGGTGGAATGGGCAAGGGAGCTCTGGGTGTCTTTTATAAGGGCACTAATCCCATTCCTGAGGGCTCCATACACTGTCACAACCTAATCACCTGCCAAACGTCCTACCTCCAAATACCATCACGTTGTTTCAACATGTGAATTTAGGGGGGACACAAACAGTCTATGGCATCTAGGCTCAGAAGAATGTGTGGGTTGGTTGGGGCTAGGCTGATATAGGCTGCGTTTGGCTGGATGGCTGTGTGCTGTGAGTTGTGTCCAGGAATGTTCCATGTAATTCCTATCTTCTTTGTCCCAGCAGGTAAGACCAAAGTACACTTAAAGCCTTTGCCTGTGTCACATGTATTAATGCCCCATTGGTCAAAGCAAGTCAAATGGCATAGCCCTACATTAATGGATTTCTATTCTTTTCACAGAGGATAGGGTGGGAAAGGAGTGAATATTTGCTGAATAATAATCTAATAATCATACCCTATGAAAAGTTAATAAGGTAAAACAGTCTACATCTGTACCCACAAATGTTCCTCACAAGGCTTTTATGCTATATTTCCTTCCAGTGCTATTTGGAGACTCTTAGGTTGAAAACTACCATTTCAGAAAAGAAAAAAAAACAAACCAGCTGCCATTTCAGATTACATTGGCACATGCTTGTAGATATCATACAGCTGACTGTTAAGGCCTTAGCCAGTACCATAATCTGTAAACCAAATATGACCCTGTGTTTATGACTGTTTCTGTTTTACTCTTTGCTATGCTTTTACCTTTTTCTCTAAAGGACTATGACCTGAGCCAGCTACACAGGGGCCTGGATGCTCGGCCCGAAGTGACTCGCAATGATGTGGCGCCAACCCTCCTGAGTGTGCCCCAGTATCGACCCCGACCTGCCAATCCTGATGAAATTGGAAACTTTATTGATGAAGTAAGTAAGCAGAGTCAAAAGCCAAGACACAACAAACTCATCTCTAAACTTGGAAAGGAGCAGTTGTGTCAAAAGTGAGAAAAAATCTTTAGAGTCTTTCCTTTACCATGTTTTCATCCCTGAGCCCTATTTGTTTTTTTATTTGTGCTTCATCTAAATTTCAGAACTAATAGCACTTTGAATTAGTCTTAGGGAATTTGTAGAGTTCATACAGCAAAACCAAGACTTGCTTGAAAAGATTTAATAGAATAAGAAATGAAACTAAAGAGATTCAAAGTAGATTCAGTTTCGTTTCACTAATGGGTCTCTCTTTCCCTGCACTACATTGGGATGTAATGTTAAATGTGTATCACAAGGCTACCTGAGGGCCAGAAAAATAGTTTCCATATTGTATATATCAGAAATGCATTCAACTATAAATACCAGAAGCTTAAATAGATATGAGTAGATTTACCTCATGCAAATAGAAGACTAGGGTAAGCAGTCTAGGCTGGTGCATCACCCTTTTCTACCTTTCTGCTGCATGATCTAAGCAGATCCTGTTCTCATGCTTGTTGCTTTATGATCACAAGATGGCGACCACACTTCCAGGCCTTGAGCATGTTTTCCTGTCAAGAAGTAGGAAGGGCAGAGCAGAGGGCAAAAACTTTCTTCTAGCAAACTGTTAGGCAAGAAGGAAGTCCATCCTACATGTTATTGGCCAGGACTGTCACAGGATTGTCCCTATATGCAAGGGAGGATGGGAACTGGCATTAAGTTAATTAGCTTAGGGTAAGATGAGGAAGAACTGGTGGGGTTAAGGAAAGAACCAAGTAAGATAATAATAGTCCAGTGGGATCTGTTTCCTTAAACTATGTTACCTGATTACTTGCTCAGTTGCTGGAATGATTTTCAGGGCTTGTCTGATGGTCCAGTGGCCTTCAGCAAGTCTTCACGGTGGAGGGCAGGTTTTGCTTTAGCTTCCCCGGGGAGTTGTTGTCACCAAGGACTATATAAAGCACGGCAGTGTTGGAAGTGATCGAGCCAGATCCATTCTAGGCACTGGATCTTAGAGAAAACTGAGAACAGGAAGGGCCACTTTAAACCATCCCTTTTAGATACATCTGGATTCAGGTATTTTCCTCCATTCACATTCATTTGTGTATCATCATATCTGATTATAGCTATTTCTTAATTACAAAAATAAAATGTTTGCTATTTAAAAAATATAAATTATGAAAATGTATATAAAGAAAAAATGTGCAAGTCCTCCCTCAGTTCCCCTGACCATAATCACCAAAGTTAATTTAGCAGTTTGGCATTCATCCTTTCAGATCTTCTCGGGCTGAAATGCAGGCTGTGCAGCCTGGTAGGACTGTCCTCATTGTTTTTAGTCTCTTTCCATCCTGATGGGTTGGTGCTCATCTCCCCTGCCTACATATAATTTACCAGTTTCGTTTAGGGGGAAAACATTCTGCATACTTTCTCTTTTCATTAACAATATATCATGTCCATCTTCCGTTCCAGTATGTATTACATTTACCTTGTTGGTGTTCAGTGCTCCTGGCGTTCTGCAGGACGGTCTCATTGTTGTGCGGTAACACTTGGCTTTACGCACCAAAAGAAGGCATCTTGCCTAAGATGACAGGTGTGCGATTCCTCTCAATGAAAGATCCTATTGTCTTCCTTCTTTAGAACCTGAAGGCAGCTGATAGTGACCCCACCGCCCCACCCTATGACTCTCTGCTGGTGTTTGATTATGAAGGAAGCGGTTCCGAAGCTGCTAGTCTGAGCTCCCTGAACTCCTCGGAGTCAGACCGAGACCAGGACTATGAGTACCTGAACGAATGGGGCAATCGCTTCAAGAAGCTGGCGGACATGTATGGAGGCGGCGAGGACGACTAGGGGACTCAAGACCGATGGGGAGACAGATGGGTCCCTACACTCATGTGATGGGAAATGCGGGAATAATATTCCTGGTGGTTTTCCAGCTCCCTTCACTTGAGATACGTTTCTGGAGAAGAGACCTGTGATCAGTGATAGGATAGTTATGATTTCCACTTTATAGATCTAATCTGTGTGTTAGAAGAATTTTGACTTATTCCATGAATCGTTTTTTCCCTTTCATCACTCTTTACATGATGACGATGCCCAGAAGACCCCCAAATTTTAATATTTCAAAAGAGTAGCTTCAGCCTCAGAAGGTTCTGCTGGCAACTGGCAGATTTCCTTAAGGGCTTTGTCTCATTTTTAAAAGGAAGGTGAGGGGTCAATTTCCCTATTGTAGATATAAAGAAATTAATTTGTGTGCTTTTGTTCCTCCCGTCACTGCACTGGTGTCCCATGTTCTAATATCCATTCTTACTCCCTCTGAATTCTATTACATTTCTCTGATGCAGAAATTACTGGGCTCTTTTAGGGAAAGAGGTTTATGTCTTAGTCTGGCCGTATGCTGAATGGGTATTGTGTACTCCTAAGACCTTTTAACGGTTTTCCTTTTCCATCTCCTGAGTACGTAACTTGAAATGGGCATCTATCCAGTTTACTTGTTCTGAGTAAGAGTGTTTGTTATGTGAATGTCGTTATGGGGTGCTTTGGTTCTAAACAGGGAGCCTGGACCAGAAAAGGTGGTGAGTTTTCAGGTGCCACTGAACTTTTAATGTTCATTTATCCCTAAAACAAAAGAGTGATATATGCCGGGACTCAGAATAGTGCCTGAAGTGCTGCAGCCAAAGACAGAAGCTGGCTCATCCCAGCAGAGGGGAAATGTGAAAAGTGGCCGTGGAGATGGCAGGGGAGATTGTCACTGAGCCTGGAAATTGAGCCAACTGAGGCTGAAGACGGTTGAGGTGGCTCTACCTCCAGCCCTGAAAATTCTGAAAGAGTAGAGGAATCTCAACACGTGTTTCCTGCCAGGATCCTTGTACTGTGGTTTGTACCCAAAGCACAGAATCCCCAGTGCCTGCTTTTGTTGATGTCTATAGAAAATGCTGGCTGGTCTGGACACGTTTGCGCCAAATTCCAACTGTGCATGAAAACTTCAGAATGTTTTAAAAATCCAAAATTTTTTTTTTCTTAGGAGCAGGAAGAAAACACTCCTTGAAAGGGTGTTAGCAAAGGGAGGTGAGGGTAGGGAGAACCTTAATTTGGATCCTTTTTTAGTAGAAATGCAACCTTTAAGAAACTTTTGACAACCATAGACCAGAACTTTATCTAAATTGCTTCCCTATCTATCAGCTGTTTTTGGAAGAAAAACCCATCCCTGCAACCACTTCTTAGAACTGTCTTGATTTTTCAGCAATTTAAACTCTAATGTAGTTCTGTGTAGAGAATGTCACTGTAGTTTTGAGTGTATATGTGTGTGGGTGCTGATAATTTTGTATTTTCTTTGGGAAAAGGAAAACAATTCAAGGTGGAAAAATTATTCTTAAATATTCATTTTTATAAATTTTATTAAAGAATTTTGTTACACCATTGTCAAACTTGTTTTATTTGATTACACAATTCCAGGCCAGACACACAAATGGTTAGGTGAGCTTATTCAAAACATGGAGAAAGAAGCTTCATATTAAAATGACTTCCCCTGAACTTTGTGTCATTCTGTTGGGGCAGAATAGCGGGGAAACTGTGCACCTAAGGTCACTTTATTTGAAGGATATCCATCCATGTGGCATGTAGTGAAACCAATAAAATCTCCTTGTCAGGTGGCTACTGTGGGTTGTGCCGAGGGATAGAAAGAAGCAGGGCTTCAAATAACATTGTAGGTCAGCAAAGTTAGTACAGGGCAGTGGTTCTCCACTGGGGAAGATTGTGGCCCCCTCCCCCAGGGGACGCTGGCAATTTCTGGAGATACTTTTGGTTGTCATGACTGGCGAGGTGCTACCAGCATCAAGTCCAGGTCAGGGACGCTGCTAAACATCCTACAACACACAGGACAGCCTCCCTCCACAAAGAATTATCAGGCGCAAAATATCAATAGTGCTGCTGTTGAGAAATCTTGGTATGGGCTTGCAACTTTCCTTTGCTGGAGGGGTATGACTATTTTTGGTAGATTTAAAAATTGTAGTAAAATATAACATTTTACCATTTTAAACACTTTTTAAAGTGTGCGATTCAGTGGTATTAAGTACCTTCAAAATGTTGTATAACCATCACCTCTATTTCCAGAACTTTTTCATCATCCCAAACAAATAAGTGGAATCATTTAATATTTGTCCTTTTAAATTTGGCTTATTTCACCTAGCATAATGTCTTCAAAGTTCATCCATATTGCAGCATGTATCAGAACTTCATTTTTTTTTAAGTTTTTAAAAAATTAATTAATTAATTAATTAATTTATTTATTTATTTTTGGCTGTGTTGGGTCTCCGTTGCTGCGCGCGGGCTTTCTCTAGTTGCGGAGAGCGGGGGCTACTTCTCGTTGCAGTGCGCAGGCTTCTCATTGCGGTGGCTTCTCTCTAGAGCGCAGACTCAGCAGCTGTGGTGCACGGGCTTAGCTGCTCTGTGGCATGTGGGATCCTCCCAGACCAGGGCTCGAACCTGTGTCCCCTGCATTGGCAGGTGGATTCCCAACCACTGCACCACCAGGGAAGCCCAGAACTTCATTTTTTAAATGGCTGAATAATATTCCATTATGTGTATATACAATATCATAACGTGGGGGTCAATTATGGAAAATGGAATGCAACCACTCCAGTAATCACATGTGACTTTAGAAGATAAGAACCTATAAGAACCTTCAATTGCTGGAGTCTTTGATGGGAATTCTGTTTCTATAAAAACAGCCATTGATAATTATTGGATGCTTTAGGCTTGTTAGGTCTGGGTTGAGGCAAAACAGCCCCCAGCCTGCTTAAATCGCTTGTTCGGCTGCTGACCCTAAAGTTCCTGACAAGGTTGGGTCCCTTGGCTAACTTCAAATCAACTAAACATGTTTTACACCAATACAGACTTCTTTGTGTGTCTTGAACAACCCCATATGGTTCATTGCAGAGAAGCAGCGCCCTCTCCATGTAGCTCTTGAGGGTATTGGTTGTGATGGATGTTTAATAGCATATTACCAGGGGGTCTCCCAGCTGTACTTCTGTTTTTTAACAAAGCTGCCCAGAGCAAACTGAGGATGGGGCTACCAGCATTCAATTCCTACAAACTAAAATTCTGTGAGTGTAAATACTGGACTCTTGGGACATAGGGTACTTAAAAGCCCATTTGAATAATTTTTTAGGCCTGGAGAAGCCTGAGAATGCTTCTTCTTTTTCAGACGCAGGACTTAATTACAGCCTTATAGGCCCTAGGCACTCCTCTAACATCCCATTACACGGATTAAAATGCACCCAGTGTTCCATGTGGGATATATTTTCTTGCTGTAAAAAATTTTATAGAATCTTCATGACATTGCTTTTAAGATTATGCATATCACTTTGTGGTATCTGAGGCTATGGAGCCTGAAAGATAAAATCTGGTGCCATAATGCTTTGGTATAAAGGAGTCTCAGTTCTGGGAACCCTCTTAAGCTTGTGGAAATCCCACATCAGTACTGCCCTTAGGCTTAGGCTAGGAAGGCCCCAGCCCTGGGTCCATGCTCTACCTGGCCTCCTCCACCATGCCCCTCCCCATGGCCAGGCTTGTTCACTCCAAAACCTCACCCTCCTCCCACACCACCCTCCAGGTTCTGGGACCCTCGAATTTCCTGCCCAGCCATCCCTGAGTCTGTTTCCAGGGCTCCGTGGGCCTCTTCACTTGGTCTGCCCTCTGGAAGGTGCACCATGATCCCTGTGTGTGCGCTCCTAGCCCTAGGGAGGCCAAGTGGTAGTTTCTTGGAGGTGTGTGAACAGAGCTTGGATGTGCACATCCA
Source organism: Eubalaena glacialis (assembly GCF_028564815.1). Lineage (NCBI taxonomy): Eukaryota > Metazoa > Chordata > Mammalia > Artiodactyla > Balaenidae > Eubalaena > Eubalaena glacialis. The sequence continues at coordinate 18,194,912 of NC_083733.1, read as the reverse complement.
GGCTGGGGTGTCTGCATGTGTGTGTGCAGGATGGAGACACTAGTGAGAATAAAAAGGGCTCAGTCCAGAGGTGGGGGGCTGGCTCTTCCCATATAGCCATGTCCGATATGGAGCTCTGAGGTGAAGTCTGAGAATCCTCAATTCAAACCTGGTGTATTTTTCAAGGTAGGAGGATAGAAAATATATTTTTTTTAATTTTTTTAATTTTTTTATTTTTTGGCCATGCCACGCAGCATGTGGGATCTTAGTTCCCTGACCAGGGATCGAACCCATGTTCCCTGCAGTGGAAGCGTGGAGTCTTAACCACTGGACCGCCAGGGAAGTCCCTAGAAAATATTTTAATAAAATATTGTCTACTGGTTTGATTTATACTTTGAAATATTTAGACATATGGTATGAGGGCCTCCATTTGTATTTTTCACTAATCCCCACAAATATGAGGGGTGGGCCTTTCCCACACGATGCCCTACACCCATTTTGCTAAATGTTTAACACCTTGAAATGACCTTAAAATTTTTTTTCCCCAAAATGAACTTGTGTCCACACATTATTGAAGAAAAACTGTCTATTGACAAAACCTAGGGTGGGATATAATGAAAAGAGTGCTAGGAAATTTTGTAGGTCATTTATTTCCCCTTCAAAAATGTTCCTCCAATTTATAGATATTTTGGCAGGTTTTATTTGAGGAAGAGATGCGGAGGAAGATCCAGGTAAAATTTATTAAGCATCCCCTCTGTTGTAGACATTGCTAAATACTTGAGAGCAGTATCACTTTAACTCCCTAAGATAGCCTACTGAAAATGGTTCTGTTATCTTCTCATTCTAGAGAGTAGGAAATGGCTGATGAAATAGGGCTGGAGCCCAGAGAAATGGGAGTGACCTGGAGGGGGCCTGACTCACTGAGAAGAGTTAAATGAACAATGTCCTCCCCCAGTGGCATGCATGGTCTTGCATATGGAGCACATCCCATTTCCCAAGACTTCCAGCAGCTAACTGCTGAAGAGCAGTCATCAGTCATGAACTCAGGTTAGCTCAGGGGATCTCAAGGAGATGCAGGACAGCCTCTTGGGAGCAGTTTCACGAAGTGGGTACTGGAGCTGGTTGTGACAATGACAGGAGAAATTATTGACTGAGTGAAGGGAGAGGCAGGCGTGCTAAAGTCTTGCTCTCAGAAGCATTGTCCTGGATTTGCAGCATGCCTTTCAGACAACATGACTTTTGAATGTCCCACCAGGATTCATGTAGGTGAAAACCTGTTTCAATGATATAAATCTCCAACGCATTCTGTTTTACATATTAACTCAATTTTGATGGGGTACGATTTTAATAGACATTGAATTTTCCAGGAATGCCTGTAAATAGGGCAAAGATCGAGGTTTATTGGGAACTGAGTCCATTTAGGAAATTATATCATCAATAACAATATGTGTAGCTATTCACAATGGATGTATTTAGTACTTATTTTTAAATATCACTAATGAAGAAATTCAACGGTTGAATATTGTTTTACATACCCAAACTTAATTATAAGAAGGTGCAGCAACTGATTGCTTCACTATGACCTTCAGTGTTCCGGTACTCAAATATTTTCATACTGAAATTCATATTGTCATAATTAAACTACTTCTCTCATCCTTTTTCTTTATATAGAGGTTAAACATGTTGAGTTTCTGAAATCGTGCATGTAGGTAAGTTGTGTTAGCTATGTTTACTTCCCCCGCCCCCGGGGGTACAGGTGGCCCGAGAAAAGATTTATTCGTGCAGGTTGCCGTCCCAACCAAGTCGACCCCGCCCCACGCCGCGGGCCCCGCCCCTAGGGCTTCGGCCACGCTCAACGTGGCGGCGACGCCGGTCCGCCGAGGCGCCTGCGCAGGTCGCATGTGGCGCGTCTCACTCCAGTCATGGCGGCCCTCTGGCAGACCGCGGGCAGCGGGGTTCTGGAAACGTGTGGTCTGGAGCGGATTTTGGAGGCGTTGAAGCTGCTGCTGAGCCCGGGAGGTGAGAGGACGGGTCTCGGCCCTGGCTGCACCCGGGACTCTCAGGGCCAGCGGTCTTCCAGGGCTGCCCTTCTTCCCGCGGCTTGCGCCCCTCAGGCCCTCCCCGGGACCCCTCTGGCCCTGAGGCCGCCCAGCCCCGCACCTGGGGGCTTTGGGCAGGGTCTGTCCAGCTCATTTTACCCTTGAGGAAACCGAGGTTCAGGGAGGGCTGGGATCCGTTGAATACTGATACTAACCAAGTACAATATCTCGAGCGCTTTCCTTGGGCCAGGCGCTGTGTTAAGCACCTCGGGTGCGTGATTTCAGCCGTCCCTGCTGCAGCCCTGTAAGGGGACTGCAGACACAGCCTCAGAGAGGGCCCAGCCTCTTGAGGGCGCAGGGTCCGATGTGGACACTAGAGATTTGTACGAAGTGCTAAGGAGTCCAGAAAAAGGAAGCAGTGACGTTTGAGCTGTGTTTTGGGGCGAGGATTTAGGGATTTACAGTCACTTTTAATCTTTCCTGGTGAGTTGATAAGATCTTCCCAATTTAGAATTAGAAGGGACCTTGGGAGTGGTGTAGCCTGGCACTCTCCTTTTACAGCTGAGGACGCCCACGGCTCACCGAAGAGATGAACCTGACCAAGATCACATGGTCAAATTAGAGGCAGAACACGAACCTAGAGCCAAGGTCTGCCGAACCCCCTTCTCAGACCAAGGCAGATTATTCACTATGGAGCCTCTGATGTTATCTGGAGCTTTGAGAAAGATACGCAAGAAGTAGGGCCCTACTTATAAATTAGAGCGTATAATTTGGAGGAAGGGGTTTGTAGCGTGAGCAAGATAAGGTACATGAAGGTGATGTTCCCAGTTTCAGATTTTGAGATTTCCCCCCCCCGCCCCCCAAACTACGAAAACTCCCGAAACATTATACCATACTTGCGGCAAGTGAAAAGAAGCTATTAATGGGGAATTTCCTGGCAGTCCAGTGGTTAGGACTCAGCGCTCTCACTGCGGAGGGCCCGGGTTCAATCCCTGGTGGGGGAACTAAGATCACACAATCCGTGAGGTGCAGGCAAAAAAAAAAAAAGTTATTAATAATAGTAATTGAGTGCCTGCTAAGTGTCAGTCCCTATAGTGTGCTGTTTATGTATGTATCTTTTTTTCCTCACAACAATCCCATGAGATAGGTATTACTTCTATTCCATTTTACAGATGAAGGAACCAAGGCTCAGGTACATTAGAAATTGCACAATGCCAGTCTCCTACGTGATAGAGTTAGGATTTGAATTCAGACACCTTCAACTGCAGTATGGTAACTATACTACTTTGCCCCAATGAAGAATTAAAATACAATTAAAATTGTGCAAAATACAATTTTAACTTGCTAATGGAGAGGTTACTTGTCCAGTAACTGAAACTGTCTAGAACATGACTGAGAACAGGAATAAATAAGTTAAAAAGTCTGGAAGTAATCATCTGTCACAAAGCATATACACTTCATTGGAAGACCGTCTTTAACTCTCAAAGAGTATGTGGTGGAGTTCCATACATCTACTCATTTAGCTTAGGAGAATTCAAGCATTCCTATTTGAAAAAGAATAATTTAAGTAACTTGGTAAAATGATATTATTTTGCACAGACAGGCTATTATATATTGTGTGAATCTTTCTGCTATTTTATCATATCAGCTGCTAAGGGAATTAAAAAAATACCTGTGCATAATAAGTATTCAAATGTTCCCAATGGACAGAGGATGTTGAGACAAGATTAAAGTATTTGCTAAAATTATATCCAGCTAGATTAAACGTCTTTTCATCTGCCTTTGACTACCTTTGAGGTAATATTTACTGAGAGTCAACTTTATATAGTATACTATCCTCAGTGCTTTTGGAGATAGAAATATTATTTAACAACTTGTGCTCTCAAGCATCTTGTTTGTTTGGGGAGATGGTACTCCACATATAGACCAAAGACATTCAACATGGCAGGATAATACTATTGGTGAATGGATGGTACAGGTAGCAATTGGATAGAGAAGGAGTTATCCAGGGATGGGGCTGGGGAAGGCTACAAGAGAAAGAAGGCTTCAGTCCAGGTGGGAAGAAACCAAGTCTTTCCCTTTTGAGCCATCAAAAGTTCTACAGCATTAAGTGTTTTCTCTTCCCCTGCCTTCCATTTCTGTTCTCAATTATGGGGCAAATAAGAATAACATCTTCACTTCCATTATTAGGAAGTGTGTTAAGCAGAATTTGAAAGGGGTTTTTCAGTTCTGGTGAAGTTTTGCTTGAGGTCATCTCAGCAGTAGTTTTCCTAAAATAACTTTCCACACTAAATATATATTTGTTGAACTCTGTCATTAAATTTGAATTACGTGGTGGTGGGGGCTGGAAATTTTGGTGATTTGTAAATAATGAAGCTGTATCACCCTTATTTTTGCACACCATATTGCTTTGTACTTTGAACTTAATAAAAACTACTGCACAGATTAAGAAGTCTGCTTTTAAATGTCACAAAGCATAGACATTTACATTGGTGATTGGGAAGAATAAATAATACTGTTCATGAGGGCAGCATTTCCCAAAGTGTGATACGGATGGTTTTAGGCAGTAGGTAGAGAAATATTTTGAGGCTGAAAAGCATCGAGTAGTGATCAAGAGCTTGGGTTCTGGAGCCAGCTTGCCAGAGTTGAATATGCTCTGGGGCAAATAGCTTAACCTTAGTCTCCTCATCTGGAAACAAGAATAATAATATAATACTCCATACCTCACAGAGTTGGTGTGAGGATTGAATTAAATACACAAAGCCCTTAGGACAGTATATTAACTATTACTAATTTAAGTTTAAAAAATGATTTAATTTGAAGAAATAAACAAGTAAAGCTAAGAATACACCTGGTACTCAGATAAATGGCAAAAATCGTGGAAGTGCTATATGACTGTAATTTGGAAAACATTGTTTTAAGGCCTCAGATCTCAAACTTTTTGGTTTGAGCACTCTAACACTGTTAAAAAGTGTTGAGGACTTAAAAGAGCTTTTATGTGGGTTATGTGTATCAATATTTACTGTATTAGAAATTAAGACTTCAAGAGAAACCTTTTAACTTTATTTAAATATAACAGTAACCTGTTACATGTTAACATAATGACATTTTTAATGAAAAATGTATTTTGCAAAATAAAATAACTTAGCAGGAAGAGTGACATTGTTTTACATTTGAGTGGCATTGTTTTACATTTTTGCAAATCTCCTTAATGTCTGTCTTATTAGAAGAGAGCTGGATTTTTGTATTTGCTTCTGTGTTCAATCTGTCATGACAGGTTGTTTTGATTGAAATAGATGAAGAAAGTCTATACTCACATAGGTATGTAGTTGGAAAGGGAGGCGATTTCCATCATCTTTTCAGATAATTGTGTCTATTCCTCTTTAAAACTCAACAAGAGGTAATTTCTTAAAAGGTTAGTTATAATATGGAATCTGAACTCATATCAGTGAACTTTTCAGACTTGGTACACTCGAGAGAGAACGAGAGCGTAAAAGGCAAATAATGTCTTAGTATTAATATGAAAATAGTTTTGACCTTGTAGACTTTCTGAGAGAATCTTGGCAAGGGCTTCAAAACCTGAGACCCTATACCACACTTTGAGAACTGCTGCTCTCAGAGAAATGCCTTATTTATTTTCAAGTAGATTTTATTTTTGTCACCAGTAGAGGGCAGAGGAGACTACTTTATTAAGGGGCTCTTGGAAAACAGTTAATAGCTTTTGTTTTAAGTCACTTTCTTTGTGTCCCATGTTTGGGTTCCAACATCTTATAAAGTCACAGGAGGTCACTTAGAGATTGTTTAGTGATCTTAATGGTTAGTGGCAACAAGCTATGAAAGCACTCATTTTCTTTTTAGGTATATATTACCCAAACAAACCAGATATTCATGCCAGTGGGTCAGAACACTTGCCCTGAACAGTCCTAGAGAAATATTGGAAAAATCTTACTCTTCTGATTCTCACTATGTTGAAAAAAATGTGTTATTGTTTGTTTTTCTTTTCATAGAGGTAGTTAATATTCCTTGTAGTAAAGCTTTAAAAAATATTAAAGAAACTAAAAGAAGAAAATTAAAATGACCTTAATCCCACTATCCAGAGATTACATTTTGGGAATTATATATATTTTTTGTTTACAAAAATGATCTCATATACTGCATACTGTTTTATAACCTTAAAATAGGTTTTTAGTACAGAAACAATACATAGTCACTGTGGAAAAATTTTTTAACATAATGAAGCAAAAAAGAAAAATCACCCAAAACCCTACCATCCAGAGATTATCACTGTTAATACTTTGAAGTATAGCTTTTGAGGTCTTTTTCTATGTGTGTACGTGTGCACACACATGTATATATTTTAATAAAGTTAGGTTCATTCTGTTATTGTTCAATTTTCAGAATAATACATTAGTGTCTCAGCAGTCTCCAAAGGTAGCCAATGGAGTGATTTTTTTGTTTTGTTTTATTATGAATAGATTTTTGTATATACATGTTTCAGTTATTGTACTCATTATTTTAAAAAATTATTTATTTATTTATTTATTTATGGCCATGTTGGTCTTTGTTGCTGTGCGCAGGCTTTCTCCAGTTGCAGCGAGTGGGGGCTACTCTTTGTTGCGGTACGAGGGCTTCTTATTGCAGTAGCTTCTCTTGTTGTGGAGCACAGGCTGTAAGCGCGTGGGCTCTAGAGCCCAGGCTCAGTAGTTGTGGCACACGGGCTTAGTCGCAGCATGTGGGATCTTCCTGGACCAAGGCTCGAACCCGTGTCCTCTGCATTGGCAGGTGGATTCTCAACCACTGCGCCACCAGGGAAGTCCTGTACTCATTACTCTTGATACTCTAATTGTTCCATTTGTGGCCTGTGGGACCCATTCAGGTTGGCTGTTGGACTCTTTGATGTGACCCTAGTAACCCTAGTAGTCTTTGATTGCTTCTTTGCTTTCAAGCATAAGATATCTCAGACTTGTCTTATACATTTCTTGCTGCATTCTTGAAAACAAATCTCTTTAAGAAAAAGTGATATTTAGAGACCACAAGATAGACACTAGTGACATTTATTGCTACTGAAGTGTCATTGCTTCCAGACTTTTTCAATGATTGGAACTAGGAAATACGTGGATTTTCAGAAGACAAAAAACAAATCGAGAGTTCGTACTGATATTCCCAATTAAAATGAAATATTATAGAGTTTAAATTTTTCCTAACATTATGAAAAATTTTAAGCTTATAGAAAAGTTGAAGGAATTTTACCTTGAAAATTTGTATACCATGACCTAGATTCTTTAACATGTATTTGTCCATCTAGCCATTCTTCTTTACTATATTTTATATTTTTATCTTTGTATTTTTTCCTCTTATCTGAAAATATGGGTTCCTAATGAAATTAATGTAGTTATTTACTTATTTCATATATATACACACAAATATATAGTTACATATTCATATATAATATATTCACACATGCATATAATATTTTAAAAAACAAATCCTACATTACTATCATCAACACACCTGCTGTTTCTAAGGGATTTTTGTTTGTTTGCTTTTGTCCTCAGGATGTACAAAGTTCTATATTTCAAGTCACTTGAAATAATTCTCTGTGTGGTTGTGCTGCTAACTTGGTTTAGAGTAGGAGTTGGCACACTTTTTCTGTAAAGAAGCAGGCAGTAAATATTTTGGGCTTTGTGATCCATACTGTCTCTGTCACAACTATTTACCTCTGCTGTTGTAGCTCGGAAGCAGCCAAAGATAATATGTAAATAAATAGCATGTCTATGTTCCAATAAAACTTTACTTGTAGAAATAGGTGGTGGGCCTGATTTGACCTGTAGATTGTAGTTTGGCAACCTTGGACATAAAGTATAGATTAGGTTCATTTGTTTTTTATTTTTAGGAATATTTTGAATTTTATTTTTGATTTAATTTTTTTAACTATGAAAAAAAAATACAGGGCTCCAAAAGGAAAACTCTAAAACTCATCCCTGTCTCCTCCCCACTGATCTCTCCCTCTCTCTATAGACAACTCATTTTAGTTAATTTTTAATTTGTTTTTCCACTGCTTTTTTAAAAAATAAAAACAAATAATATATTTCATGTTCCTTCCCATTGTAACACAAAAGTTATCATACTGTATACATTCTTCTACGCCTTACTTTTTAAATTCAATATGTCTTAGTGATCACTGCATAGTGGTACACAGAAGTCTTCCTCTTTCCCTTTTACAGCTGCAGGGTACTCCATTATGTGGATATGCTACTGTTTATTCATCAATTCTCTATTAATGGATATTTGGGTTGTTTTAAGCCTTTTGTTAATGTAAGAAATACTTTTACTGGACTCAGTGGGTCCATCGCTTGGGGTGCTTAGCCAGTGAACACACCAAGTACTTTTTTTAAAAAATAAATTTATTTATTTACTTATTTATTATTTTTGGCTGCATTGGGTTTTTGTTGCTGTGCGGGGACTTTTCTCCAGTTGCGGCGAGCGGGGGCTACTCTTTGTTGCGGTGCGAGGGCTTCTCATTGCCGTGGCTCCTCTTGTTGTGGAGCACCGGCTCTAGAGCACAGGCTCAGTAGCTGTGGCGCATGGGCTTAGTTGCTCCACAGCATGTGGAATCTTCCCGGACCAGGGCTTGAACCCGTGTCCCCTGCATTGGCAGGCGGATTCTTAACCACTGTGCCACCAGCGAAGTCCCAAGTACTTTCTTAAAGCAGAAGACAAGTAAGGAGTCAGGGAGATAGTGTTACCGAGTCCACGCTCTTACTGCTCACTGCTCTCCCATGACAGGCCAATAAATCGAGAGACAGGTGTTGGGGCAGGGAATAGCGGCTTTTTTCGGAAAACCAGCAGACTGAGAAGATGGTGGACTGGGGTCCGAAAGAACCATCTTACCTGAGTTAGAATTCAGGCTCCTTTTATACTAAAAGGGGAAAGGGTGTGGCTTGTTGTTGCAGACTTCTTGGTGCTGGCCAGACCCACATTCTTGCAGCTGTCCACATAGGTCTGGTCATGATGTTCTTATAAACCTCCAACTGAGAAAAATGTTATTTTCTCTTCTGCAACTTTTTATTTCTATGTGAAAGGAAAAGTGTTATACCTTTAAAGGTCAAGCCTGGGAGGCAGAGCATTGAGAAAAGGCTGTCATGTATATTTCAGGCACTAGGCAACATTCTTTTACAAAGGTGTAGAGCCAGCATGACTAAGTACAGACAACAGAGCACAAAGGTTAGAGCTAAAGGAATAGCTCCAGTATGGAGTCAGGTTTGTTCTTTGTTACAGTAGTTCTCAAAGTACTGTCTCCCCTAACCACTGGACCAGGGAAGGTTTAAGCCTGGGGGGCATGCATATTCATGAAACGGCAGGCATGATCATCCATAAGCATTATAATGAGGCAGCAGTTACTCCAGGTTGCCCAAAACTGCAAGCAAGCAGGTGCTTGGGTGTTTGCTTGTACTGTAGTATCTTGTTGGATGTATTGTAACCTTTTTAGGACAGCTGGTATCTGGAACTTTCTGAGATTTAATGATTTAACAGTCAGTTTCTGCAAAACAAAGCACACTTTGATTCAACCCCATCCCTCCCCTACTGCTGCCTAACTAACAATATGGCAATGAGTAGCTTTGTGTATATGTCACTTTGCATTTTTGCCTGTGTATCTATCTTAGGATAGATTCCTAAAAGAGGGATTGCTGGGCCAATGGTTAAATGCTTATGTAATTTTGCTAGATATTGCCAAATTTCTCTTCTTAGGGATGTACCATTTTAGCCCCTTACCAGCCATGTATGAGAGTGTGTGTTTCTGTAAAACACAAAATGTGTTATAAAAACTTTTGGATTTTAGCCACTTGATAGATGGGAAGTGATATTTCAGTATAGTTTTAATTTACTTTTCTCTTAGGAGCAAGGTTGATCATATGTTCATGTTTAAGAGCAATTTGCATTTCTTTTTCTGTAAACTGTTCATATCTTTTGCCCATGTAGTGTTTCCTACTCTGTTCACTTTAGAATATATTTAGTGAACATGTCATTAAATAATGTTCAACATAGTTTAATGGCTTCAAATAATCCATTTTTCATTCATTCAATAACTACTTATTTTGAACAGCAACTGTGTGTCAGACAGGCCTTGTTCCAGGCAAGAGTACAGCAGTGAACAAAACAGCAACATCCCTGTCCTCAAGGAGTTTTTATTCTAGTTGGTGGAGAGACAATAATAAAATAAATATTACATATACATATAGTACGTTGGATACAGGTAGACCATAATTTACTCAACATGTATTTCTAATTTTACACTATTATAAATAATGCATTGTTGAACACCCTTTTAGTTACCATCAATTGCATTTTGATCCTTTCTTAGAAGATATATTAACCTTAGTTTTGAAGTCTATTGCTGCTTGAATTCATTTATATTTTCAACATTTTATTATGGTTTTATAACCATAACCCACCTTTTCATATTATGTTTTTAGTAGTCATCCTGGGATTACAATGTACATCCTTAATTTTTCACAATCTGCTTAGAATTAATATTGTACTACTTCACAGAACTCATAAAAACCTTGCAACTATAAGGGTCCTTTTTACAGCTCCCCACCCCTTTTAGGTTTTATGCTGTAGTTTTCATGTTTATTTTATCTATGTAAGTTATAAATCCCATAATACAATTTTATAAATTTTGCTTTAGACAGTTACATATATTTAAAGAAATTAAGAGGAAAAAATTAGTCTTTTATATTTACCCACATATTTACCATTTCTGATGCTTTTCCTTCTTTGCTGAAGATCCAAGTTTCCATCTGGTACTGTTTTCCTTCAGCTTGAAGAACTTTCTTTAACATTTCTTTGTATTCCAGATCTGCTGGCAGTCAGTTATCTTAGTTTTCATTTTTCTGAAAATGTCTTCATTTTACTTTCATTTTTGAAGGTTACTTTTTATTGGATATAGAAGAGTGAGTTGACAGGTTTTTTCCCCCCTGTCAGCACTTTAAAGATGTTTTTCTACTATCTTTTAGCATTCATTGCTTGTGATGGTTAGTTCACAGCCATTCATAGCATTGGTCCCCTGTAAGTGTCATATTTTTCTGACTGCTTTCAAGATTTTCTCTTTATCTCTGGTTTTAACAATTGACTATAATATGTGTAGATGTTATATTCTTTCTACTTATCCTGATTGGGCATCACTGAGCTTACTGAATCTGTAAATTTATGTTTTTTTCACTAAATTTTGGAAAATTTTGGTCATTATTTCTTCAAATCCTTTTGTGCTCCATTTTCTCTCCTCTCCTTTTTTTTTTTTTATTTTAAATTTTATTTATTTATTTATTTATTTATGGCTGTGTTGGGTCTTCGTTTCTGTGTGAGGGCTTTCTCCAGTTGCAGCAAGTGGGGGCCACTCTTCATCGTGGTGCGTGGGCCTCTCACTATCGCGGCCTCTCTTGTTGCGGAGCACAGGCTCCAGACGCGCAGGCTCAGCAATTGTGGCTCACGGGCCCAGTCGCTCCGCGGCATGTGGGATCCTCCCAGACCAGTGCTCGAACCCGCGTCCCCCGCACTGGCAGGCAGATTCTCAACCACTGCGCCACCAGGGAAGCCCTCTCCTCTCCTTTTATTCTAGTTATCTATTTTATTACAAATAGATCATTTGATATTGTTCACAGATCCTAAGGCTCTATTTCTTTAAAATGTTTTTCTCTTTGTTGTTCAGATTGGATAATTTTTAGGGATATATATTCAAGTTCACTCATTTTTTTTTTTTTTGATCATCTCAAAGCTGTTAAGTACATCAATTGATTTTTTAAAAATTTTCAGATATTTTATTTTTAAATTCTAGTATTTCCATGTGGGTTTTTAAAAATACTTTCTACTTTTTTGCCGAGAATCCCTATTTGTTCATTCATAATGAGTACTTTCCATCACATCCTTTTTTTTTTGGCCGTGCCGTGTGGCATGTGGGATCTTAGTTCCCCAACCAGGGATCAAACCCATGTCTCTTCCAGTGGAAGTGCAGAGTCTTAACCACTGGACCCCTGGGAAGTCCCTCCATCATATCCTTGAACATAGTTATAACAGCTGCTTGAAAGTCTTTGTTCAGTCTGACACCTGGGTCATTTAGGATCAGTCTCCACTGATTGTCTTTCTCTTGAGGTGGGTCATGTTTTCATGTTTCTTTATCTGTCTAGAACTTTTGGATTGTATAATGGACATCGTGTAGGATATGCTGTTGAAACTCTGGATTCTGTTATAGTCCTCCAGAGAGTATTGATTTTTTTTGTTTTGTTTTTCTTTTTTGGCTGCACCTCGTGGCTTGTGGGATCTTAGTTCCCCGACCGGGGATTGAACCCGCGCCCTCAGCAGTGAAAGTGTAGAGTCCTAACCACTGGACCACCAGAGAATCCCTGTTTTGTTTTGTTTTGTTTTGTTTTTATAAATTTATTTATTTATTTTTGGCTGTGCTGGGTCTTCGTTTCTGTGTGAGGGCTTTCTCTAATTGCGGCGAGCGGGGGCCACTCTTCATCGCGGTGCGTGGGCCTCTCACTATCGCGGCCTCTCTTGTTGGGGAGCACAGGCTCCAGACGTGCAGGCTCAGTAGTTGTGGCTCACGGGCCCAGTTGCTCCGCGGCATGTGGGATCCTCCCAGACCAGGGCTCGAACCCATGTCCCCTGAATTGGCAGGCAGATTCTCAACCACTGCGCCACCAGGGAAGCCCTGTTTTGTTTTAAAGTAGGCAATTAACTTGACTGATTCGTACTCCAAGCTCTGTCTCTTCTGTGGTGGGCAGCAACTCTTTTCAGTTCTTTTAATCTTAGCTGACCTATTTGAAGTTCTTCCCACATATGCTTAGTTCATAGATTAGCCAGAGATTTGGGCACAGTTTATATAGAATTGGGGGCTCTTCCTCTCTGGTTCTATCCTTTCTGATATTTCTCTTCTTATTTTCCACCTGCTGTAGTTGCCCTGAATTCTGTGCTTTGGTTCTCAAGCCCATAAGACAATGGGTTTCTCTTAGAATTTTAGCTATGCTGAGGCCTAACCCCAGACTAAAAGGCAAGAAAAAGCAGGAAACTTACTCAATGCTGTTTTTCCCTTCTGAGTGCCTTCCCTAGTTTTTGCTCACTTTTGTCACCTTCAGGCACCTTCAGATATTTGCTTTTTACATTTTGTCCAGAGTTGATAGTTGTTATCTTGTGGGAGGGTTGGTCTTATAGGAGTTTTAAGGAGATCTTTATTTATTTTTTTATTTTTTATAAATTTATTTATTTATTTTTGGCTGCATTGGGTCTTCGTTGCTGCGTGCGGGCTTTGTCTAGTTGCGGCGAGTGGGGGCTACTCTTCATTGCAGTGCGCAGGCTTCTCATTGCGGTGGCTTCTCTTGTTGTGGAACACCGGCTCTAGGTGCACGGGCTTCAGTAGTTGTGGCACGTGGGCTCAGTAGTTGTGGCACGTGGGGTCAGTAGTTGTGGCTTGCGGGCTCTAGAGTGCAGGCTCAGTAGTTGTGGCGCACAGGCTTAGTTGCTCCACGGCATGTGGGATCTTCCTGGACCAGGGCTCGAACCCATGTCCCCTGCATTGGCAGGCAGATTCTTAACCACTGTGCCACCAGGGAAGTCCTAAGGAGATCTTTATTAATTACTCTTTTCATTCATTCTTTTACTCAATCAACTAACAAATACTCATTTGGAGCTTACTTTATGTACTATGCAAAGCACAGACCAAACAAGAGAGACGTGGTGCTTACCCTCATTAAGTTTAAACTCTGATAGAGAAGAAAGAAAATAAACACCAATAAAATAATTACTGATTGTGATAAGTACTACGGAGAAAAGAAATTGGGTGTTATCACAGAGTTAATAGTGTGGGGCATGGCTTTTAGATTGGTCAAGGAAGGCCACCCCCCAGGAGATAATATTTAGATTGAGACTTCTAGATACCTATGACTCAGCATTTCCACTTAAGGTATATACACATCAGGAGTGTATGTGCACACTTCTACCAAGAGACATCTATTTTAAATATTAAGAAAATCTGATGTGTGAAAAGTAGACTTTTGGGAGAGGAGGCGTATAAGTAGGGAAACCAGTTAAGAGGCTGCTGCCATAGTTCAGTTTAAAGATGTTCATGGCTTAGAGAAAGGTTGTAGTGGTGAGGTGGAGAAAATTGAATGAATTTGAGAAACATTTAGTAAGCAGAACAGACAAGACTTGGTGATGGATTGGATAAAAGAGAAAAGGAAAAGGATGGACATGTAACCAGTTAGTAACCTGGTTAGATTGTAGTAGGGAGTGAAAGGTACTCGTGAGAATCAACAATTTGTTGAATTTGAAATGCCTAAAAACATCCAAGTGGAGATTTCATTCAGCAGTTGGAAATATGTCCCTGGAACTTAGAGGGTAGACATGAGCCAGACATGTAAATTTGGGAGCTGTTAGCTTATAGATCATTTATTTATTTATTTATTTATTTATTTATTTATTTATGGCTGTGTTGGGTCTTCATTTCTGTGCGAGGGCTTTCTCTAGTTGCGGCAAGCGGGGGCCACTCTTCATCGCGGTGCGCGGGCCTCTCACTATCGCGGCCTCTCTTGTTGCGGAGCACAGGCTCCAGACGCGCAGGCTCAGTGATTGTGGCTCACGGGCCTAGTTGCTCCGCGGCTTGTGGGATCTTCCCATACCAGGGCTCGAACCCGTGTCCCCTGCATTGGCAGGCAGATTCTCAACCACTGCGCCACCAGGGAAGCCCTATAGATCATTTTTAAAGACCTGGGCCTGAATAAGATTGTCGAGGAAGAGAGTGCAGAGTTCAGGACCAGCCTTGGAGCATTTTGATATCTGGTAGAGGAAAAGAAGCCAGCAGAGGAGACATTGCAAGATGGCCATGGAGGTAGGAGGAAAACCAGGAAAGAGTGCTTGCTGTCCCAGAAACCGAGAGAGGAGTGTTTCAAGGAGTGAGTCAGCAAGGCTGTCAACTGCTGAGAGTGTGTATGAGCTCCTTCACCGGGAGAGGGCAGTAAAGACCATTTTAAGAAAGTTCAGGAAAAATTGAGAATATATATTTTGGGGGGAATGTGATTAAATTAATCTGTCTGCACCCTTATGTCTATATTCTGTGATCTGCCTCACTAGAATGTAAGTTCCATGAGGGAAAGGACTTCGTTTTGTCCTTTATCCCTGGGATCTAGAACAGTTTGACTGAATGAACCTTCTGTGGTAAAATGTTTAGCTTTTTAGATTTCTGTTCTGGCTACAATTTAAGCCCAGTAAGTTGATTAAGACCTGGCCTCTGCCCTCAGAAACAAACTAGAAGAGGTATAATGTGTTAGGTACACTATCCTAACTACATCCAAAGTGCTATGGGAAGGCAGGGAATGTGGTCTTGAATTCTGCCTAGGCTGGGGTGGCACAACTGGGGACACCTTTCTAGAAGTAATGACATCTGAGCCAGGCCTCAGAGGATGAACTGGAGTGGGCAAGGCATTCCACATGGAGGGAAGTACAGTTTGTTTTCCATGTATGTAATTTCCTTTATCTTTCTTCAAAAGGATCAGGCTCAAGTTCACTACAGATCACAAAACATGATGTCCTGTTGACTACTTTAAAATCTAACCTGTCTGCTTTGGAGGACAAGTTTCTGAAGGATCCTCACTGGAAGAAATTGAAACTCCTAAGGGATGAAATTGCTAATGAGGCAGAATGGCGACAAGACTGTATGGATGTCACCTGGCGTTTTACTTCCCAAACCTTACTGTTGCTGTTGTGCTTGAAGGAAACCATGATCCGCCTTGCAGTTGAGTTCAATCCAGGTAAACCCAACCCGAGGACTCCAGAAGCTGCTCCTGCCCTGAGCCCGGATACACTTAGTATCTCACAGCAAAAGACTGTCCAGTCAGTTTTGCAGTTTGTAGTTACCTTGGGTGTCTGCCCCTATCTTGTGCCTGGTGTTGGAGTCCCTGTGAAATACAGGACTGAGTTTGGTGCCGTTGTTCAGGACGTGGTGTGTCTCGGTGCTGCCCCCAGTGCACCCCGGAGACTGTACACCAGCTGCAAGGTCCTCCTAAATGTTGCTCAGCACGCATCTCTGGGGAGCTTGATTTTCTGCCGCCATTTTGGGGATATCGCAGCAGGTCTGTGCCAGCTGGGATTCTGCCCAACCAAGAGAAAACCGCTAAATCCCGAGGAAGAGGTAAACATACGTTGAGAGAGTGTGTGAGAGTCTGTGTGAATATGCGTGTATACTTGTGTGTAGTTGCTATAAAAGACAGTCTTAGTTCTTTGGAAAAGTGCTGATGGAAAGATCTAGAATTTTTATTTAATGTCCAAGTATCTCTGGTGGATAGATGAATCTTTATAGGGGGTTGGAGCTTTCATTTATTAAATACTAGTCCTTTCACACCTGGGGAGTCCATTTCACCTGTCCCTTCTAGCCATTTTTTGAAACAGCTGTTGCAGGCTATTTCTTTGAGCCTCTGTTTCCTCTTTTGTAAAATGTGTTTAATAATTGCAAGGTGGCTGTGAGGATTAAGGATAATGTGTGTAAAGTACCTAGCCCAATCCCCAGTAGTGCTCATCAAAAAGTTATTACCATTAATATTAATATTAAACTATTCACACCTCCTTCATTAAGTTCTTGGGAGGATTAAGGGAGATAAAGTATGCAAAGCACTGGGTACACTGCACAATCCAATCAGTGTTTGTTGTTGTTATTAGATGACAAGGGTATGTGCCTGTGTTTTGCTGACAGTCAGTAAGGATTTGAGTGTCTGGACTATAAAGGTGCTGTGGAGGTTACAGAAGCATTAGACGTGGTCCTTTTCTCAAACAGCTCACACAGTAATTGGGGAGACAAGGCTCACAAGTATAACATAGCAGTGACCACTACTCCCCCACGAGAGGACCACCGGCATCAGCACAGGAGCCTAACCAGGAGAAGCTGTTAAGATATAAGTGTATCCAGGGTCACACGTGGGGTAATTCCTTCGCTGCTGCAGCCAGATTTCATAATGCCCACTCACCTCATTTCTCTGTCACCTTTCTATGTCACCCTCCAACTTATTCCTTTTCTGTTTGTTCTCCTCTTCTATTCCCTCTTCTGCCTATGCTCACAAAACAAAACAAAACAGAAAACATTTAAAAGCCATTGTCACCCGAGTAGTGACACGAAATTATGAGCTCCCCCAGTGCACTTACATTTTGTGGAGCAGAGCTCTGTGCTCTTTACAGCAGGGTGTGAATCTTGACAGCTCTATCAGTGCCTGCTGCCTGCACTTCCTTGAGATGGGGGTTCTGGAATTACTATTGCTAGCGCTAAGCAGTGCCCAGGGGTCTCAGACAGAGGAGAGAAAAGAAAAGAGAAACACAAAGAAAGGACCAAGTGAGGGGGTGGGAGGAGAAGGGGAGACACGGCGGGTGTACACTACGAAGCTGGACAAATCCCAGCAATAGCTGCAGCTCTAAGCAGCACCTGTACCGCAGTTTGCTAAATTGTAAGGGGCAGGACTCTCTGAGAGCTTGACTGTGAGGTTACCAAAGAGGGACAGTCTCTTGAGACTCAGAGACGGGGCCCAATTAAATAACACCCTTCTTTGCTGCCCAAGTTCTGAATCAATTAAAAGGCAGTTAACAGTACGAGATGACAAGTCAAAATGTCCCCTTTATTACTCATAAAGGCAGAGTTGGAAGGTATATAGAGGGAGACAAATGGGTCTCCTAACAGTGCATTCCAGAATTAGACACACTTCTCACCCAGTTTTAAAGAGTGCCAGAAAACTGCAGCGCCTTCTGCCCCTTGGCAGGGGACATGCCCCTGAAAAATCTACGGCAGGGAAGAGCAGAACAGAACGTGTGCTCGCTCCCAAGAGATAGAAGAGGAGCGAGCTCATCTGTGCGTGCCAGGACTCACCAATCAGATAAATCAGTGCGATCTCCTGCCCGGAAGTGGGTGAGGGGATGGAGAGAGGGTCAGGAGTGGTTCAGTATTATAGCTTCCTCCAGGTAGAAGGAAATCAAGAGGCAAAAGAAGCTTGCCTCCCTCTCCCCTTACAAGCATCTTTGTTCAGTATTACAAAGCATTGCCTTCTATTGCCTGCCTAGTTTGTATTCCACAAAAGCCAAAATACGTGTTTCTTTTAGGTGTTAACCGAAGACGAAAGAGCCCTATCTAGGAAGGCGCTGAGAGACATCTTGGATCAAGTGTATCAACCATTAGCAGTCCGAGAATTACTTATCCTCCAGGGAGGACCACCCCAGGTATGCATGCCTGGGGACTCTTGTGGGTGAATCTTTAATGATAATGTGTGGTGTACTGTCTTCTTCTCCTGGGAAATTAATCTAGTTGAATCTTATTTCATCTTTTAGATTGTTAAATTATATTTGTAGAGCTAAATTACACTGACCTTTGGGATAATTTAAAAGGATTTTTCTTTTAGTGGAATGATGGAAGCGTTCCCAGGAATATTGTGATCATTTTTTAAGGCTTATGACAAAAATATATTTTATTCATTCTCAAACTGGATCTTTTTTTTTTTCTAAACTAAAATTTGGCTGTTTGACAATACATTGTTCTGGCAGAAGTGTTTGGACATCTTATTCTTTGAATGGAGTATTTGAAGTCAAGAAATTAAAATTAGAGTTATTAATGGACTATTCTTAGATCCTTTTTTGAAAAATGTAATAGTATATATTCTGCTAGGCATAAGATAGTTTCTTTTTTCCTTAAAAATAATTATTTATCCAAAATGATTTAATTTGATGATATAACTGGATTTATCTATTTTCTTTCAGTACCTAAATTTTAGTTATGAGTTTAGATGAGGAAAGCATGAAGGGCCAGAGGAATTGGCTGTAGGACCAGCTGAAGCTGGCTACAAAGATATCTCCTAGTTGAAGTCATTTTCATCTCGTCCTTAGAATATTACTGTAGCCTCACATTGGGCTCCTCTGGCTCATACTCTGCTTCTCTGAATGAGTCCACACTTTGCCAGATTAAACCAAATACATTATAAGAGCATGACGAGAAACAGAGGCTCTGGAGTTAGGCACACTGGAATTCACCTGCAGCGTGCAGTTGTTTGAATTAGTAAGCCTTTCCAACCCTCAGTTTCCTTACCCATAGAATGGGGATGGGGATGACAACAGACCCTTCCTTATAAGTTCCTTTTGAGATTGTGGGGGAGGTACTCACCACAGTGCATGGCACATCATAACCCCTTCAATAAATGGTAATTATTGATCTTCCTTAAATAAAAGAGAGAGAACAGGCTAGTTGGGATTAAATGTTTTTCTTTCACTAAGTTTTATGCTCACATAGTTAGGCACAATGAATGACCACACCATAGTTTGCGTTCTAGCCCAAAATAAGGGCCACCAAGTCTGTTTTGTTCATGGTGGCTCCACAGAGCTCTCAAAAAGGAGTTCTTGAAGAAATCTAACTCTTCTTGAAACTGCCATGTCAAAAGGAATCAGAGCAGCTGAGACCATGGAGGCAAGGACTAGTGTCCTCTCAGTGTTGTGAACTGTCCTCTTAGTGGTGAGTCATGCTCATAGGAGTCTTCTTTGGAAGCTAGATTTGATTGGAAGGACTGCATTCAGATCGGTTACATTAACCTTGTGTCCCCCAAATCTGTATTTTATTCACAGACATGTTTGTCTATTTCTGGGTTTGAAATTTCACTTGATACTTCACTTGAAGAAGTTTCACTATATTTTTACTTTCTTAAAAGTGATGCTGAAGTAGGTTTTGTAAAGGAGTCTTTTTTTCTTTTTAAGGGAAAAATTTTGCTCTTTTGAAGTCTGTATAGCATACTGTTAATCATCAGTATGACTCAGTATATTTGTATATTTTTAATTTCTGCATATCTGTTACACTGACATTCAGTTCATACCTTTCCCTTCCTTTTTTAGTCCTGCACAGATGGGAAGACACAGGTTATGTGTCGGGCCCCAGCTTGGCTCCGGCGTCTATGTGGGCAGCTCCTCTCTGAAAGGTTGATGAGACCCAGTGGTGTTCAGGCAGTAGTCCGGGGCATTTTGGAAGGAGCTGGTGGTAAGAAATAGATGTTTGTTACTTTGGTATCCACTTTCCTTTGAGTCACAGTGAAATATTGGTCTTTAGCATTTGACTGTAAAACCTGATGGAGACTAGACTTTGTGGAGAGTGAGGAGGCTAAACCTTAATGAGCTCCTTTTCCAAAGAAACTCATTTTCTTGCCATTTTTCCAAAAATAGTTGTGATACACTGCTCATGTTGTTGACTAATATTGTCAACTGTTTCAAATAACTTACACAATCAGAGGAAAACATTGCACAAAAAGTTTAAGTAAAACCCTATAGAAAACGTGAAATTCTCTGTGGAAAAGAGTCAGGGTGCTAAGAGTACTTCACCTCAGGACTTAAAATATGAAACAGTTCTCCTGAAGCTGGAGATACCCAAGAGATGCAAACTTTGGGATGAAATTTTAGATTCATTTCCACAATTATATTCCCTTAGTCCTCATTAATAGAAAGAAGGTTCATTATCATGTTAAGTATGGTAGTAGTTTTTAATTTATATTTTTTGATTTTTAAACAAAATTATACATGCACATAGTTTAAAGAGTCGATAGGTCTATAAGGCTTTTAGAGAAAAATAGCAGTTCTTTGCAGCATTTCACTCCATTTCCCATCCTCAGAAGCAACCACTTTGATCATTTTTAGCAGGTTTCTTCTGGTATTTACCTTTCTTTTTCTAACTATAATGCAGTTACAGCACCTTCTTAATTTTTCAGTTTTAGGCATCATCTATCAACTCACCATGAGTGAAAAAGGATTTTGTTCTCTTTCACAACCCTACCATCATTCACCCAAGCATACTTCCCATCCCCTTAATATAGTCATATCTTAGTTTTGGTTAGATCAGTATTGAGTGTTTATACTCTTCTGTGTGATTACTATATACAGCTGAGCTACTGTAGTATACTTTTCCTTTTTTACACACTTTTGTACTTCCTGGAGTTAACAGCTGTCTGTTTTGTTTGTCTGCTTAGTTTTGTATGTACTTATCACTAATCTGTTTTCAGACTCTGTCCCAGTTGTTTAAATCTCCTTTTAATACATTCAAATACATTAGTTGTTCTGTTTTATCTTCTTGAAGACACCTCTGTCTCTGAGTCTTCTGTTATTTGGACTAATTACCTCCACAGAGCTGTCATCCTAGGATCTCCCTTCACCTTTTTCCTGGTGATCCCCTTGGCTTTCTCTTGTATTTGGTCCCTTGTCTCCTGTATCCCCTGCACGTTAATTTCCTATTGCTGCTGTAACAAATTACCAAAAACTTAGTGGCCTTTTGATGGAAATAACATTTAAACTGAGTCCTGAATGCTGAGTAGGAATATGTTCATTGAAGAGTGAGGGAAGACTGTATAGTTAGAGAGGATCCATATATGAAGGAACTGACATAGGAAAGAACAGTGTTTTTGAGGAAATTTCAGTATGGGTAGAGCAGGGAGGGTAGAGAGTGCAGGGAAAGTGGTATGAGATGAGGGAGGGGTGTGAAATGAGGGTGGAGGGGTGTGAAATGAGGGTGGAGGGGCGGGCAGGAGCCACATCATGGAGGCATTTAGGCCTAGTTCAGGGTTTTGAACTTTATTCTGAGGGCAATGAGATACCACTGGAGGGTTTTAAGGAGAGAGACAGGATCAAATCTACATTTTAGAAATACATTTCTGGATGTATTGTGAAGAATGGGTTGAGTAAGAGCAGAAGCGGGGAAATCAGTTAAGAAGAAGCAGTCATCTGAGAGATCACAGTGGCTTGGATCAATGCAGTGGCAGTGAAAGTGCAGAGAAATGAATGAATATAAGACGTATTTAAGGGGAAGAGTTGCCAGCACTTAATGAAGGGCTGGATATGTGGGGAGGGAGAAGGAGAGAGAGAATCGATCTTGACTTTCCATTTCTGGGGTGGTCAATGTACCTTGGTCCTGTCAGACAAAATTGAGGTCGGTGTGGTTGGCAGACATTGGTAGATTTGGTCGGCAGTGGCTATAATGTTGCCTCCCCAGTTCTGCCTGCAGTGGCTTCTAGGACCAATGAAATGGAAAATTAACAGTTACCTGTGAGAAGTTGTCACATGCAGATAGGTCCTTGCATCTTCTTTTTCCAGAGAAAGCTTAGACTTCACCCAAGGGCATGCAAATTGGGGAGCTGCTATAAGAAACTTAGAACCCTAATTTTGCTACTTATGCATATATGAATATATATATGGTTTATTCTCAATGATTTGAGGCAGTTTATATTTACTCGCATATTTGCCATTTCTGGTGTTCTTCGTTTCTTTGTGTAGATCCAAATTTTAATTCAAATTTCCTTCTGCCTGAAGAACTCTAACCTTTCTTATAGTGCAGATCTACTGGCAATGAATTCCCTTAGCTCTTGTTTGTTTGAAAAAGTCTATTTCACCATCTTTTTTGAAAATATTTTTGCTGGATACAGAATTCTAGGTTGATCGCTTTTTCTTTTAGTGCTTTAAAGATGTTACTCCATTGTCTTCTGGCTTGCATGATTTCTGATGCAAAGTCTACTGTCATTTTTGTCTTTGTTCCTCTGTATCTGATACACCTTTTTTTTCTAGCTGCTTTTAAGATTTTTCTGTTTATCACTGGTTTTTAGAAATTTGATTATGATATGCCTTGGTGTGGGTGGTTTTCTTCATGTTTTTTCTGCTTAAGTTTTCTTAAGCTTCTTGGAGCTGAGGGTTTATAATTTTCATCATATTTGGAAATTTCTCAGATATTATCTTCAAATATTTTTTTTCTGTCTTCCCTTTTCTCTTTCTGGAATTTGAATTATACCTAATATTATACTTAATATTGTCCTACAAGATACTGTTCTCTGTTGATTTTTTTCAGTCTTTTTCTCTCTGTGTTTCATTTTGGATAATTTCTATTGCTACATGTTCAAGTTTATTAATCTTTTATCCTGCAGTATCTAATCTGCTGTTAATTCCATCTGGCATATTTTTCATTTCAGATTTTTTTTTTTTTTTGGCTGTGCTGCACAGCTTGTGGAATCTTAGTTCCCTGAACAGGGAGTGAACCTCGGTCCTTGGCAGTGAGAGCGCAGAGTCCTAACCACTGGACTGCCAGGGAATTTCCCTCATTTATTATTTTTTTCATTACTAGAGGTTCACTTTGGGTCTTTTTAATATCGTCCATTTCTTTCCTCATTATGATCATTCTTTTCTTTACCTTTTTGAAAATAGAGAATAAGTTTATAATAGCTGTTTAATGTCCTTGTCTCCTAATTGTCATCTCTGTTTTTATGTGTCTGTTTTTACTGATTTTTCCTTCTTGTTGTGTTCCTTTTTGCTTCTTTGCATACCTAGTAGGTTTTTTAGATTGAGAAGTTATTCACATACCATAAAATTTACTCTTTTAAAGAGTACAGTTTAATGGTTTTTAGTATATTCACAGAGTTGTGTAACCATCACCAATATCTAATTCCAAAACATTTTCATCATTTCCCCCAAAAAACCTCTTACCCATTAGCAATCACTCCCCATTCTCCCCTCCTCCAACCCTTTGTAAGCACTAATCTACTTTCCGTCTTGATGGATTTGCCTATTCTAGATATTTCATCCGAATGGAATCATGCAATATGTGGTCTTTGGTGTCTGGTTTGAGTCACTTAGCATAATGTTATACCATGAATCAGTCCTTTGTTCCTTTTTATGACTGAAAATATTTCACTGAATGGATATGCCTGGTAATTTTTTTTTTAATTAATTTATTTTATTTTTGGCTGTGTTGGGTCTTAGTTGCTGTGCACGGGCTTTCTCTAGTTGCAGCGAGCGGGGGCTACTCTTCATTGAGGTGCATGGGCTTCTCACTGCGGTGGCTTCTCTTGTTGTGGGGCATGGGCTCTAGGCACGTGGGCTTCAGTAGTTGTGGCACGCGGGCTCAGTAGTTGTGGCTCGCGGGCTCTAGAGCTCAGGATCAGTAGTTGTGGTGCACGGGTTTAGTTGCTCTGCAGCATGTGGAATCTTCCCAGACCAGGGATCGAACCCGTGTCCCCTGCATTGGCAGGCGGATTCTTAACCACTGCGCCACCAGGGAAGTCACTTGCCTGGTAATTTTTTAATGTATATTGGATGTTTTAATTTTACATTGTCGGGTGCTAGATTTTGTTGTATTCCTTTGTTGGGCTTTGTTCTGGGATGCAGTTAATTTTTTTGGGATCAGTTTGAGCCCTTCAATCCCGGCTTTTAAGCCTTGTTACTGTGGATCTAGAGCAGCCTTTAACCCAAGGTAATTTGGCACCACTACTAAGGTAATACCTTTCTGATATTCTGTGTATTAGGAGGCTTTTCCATGCTCACTAGTGGGAACATTAACTATTCCAAGCCCCGTGTGAACTGTGGGGATTGTTCCCCCTACTCCTTTCTGTGGTTCTTGCCTTGGGTTTTTTTTCTCACACACGTACACAGATCATACTCCATGAAAGACTTGAGAGAGGATTCCTCTGCCCATCTCTGGAGCTCCCTCTTTGTGTAGCTTTCACTTCTCTGGTGTTTTGCCCTGAAAATTCTAATTGTGTTGGTCTCCCTGAACTCTGAACTGTGTTTCTTTAATTCAACAAGGTGGCAGGCTTCGTTTGGGCTCTCCTTAGCCGTGGTGTAGCCTCAAAACTCTCTCTAGGTAATAGGCTAGGGTATTCATGGGACTCACCTTGTTTGCTTCCATTCTCTTAGGGTTCAGTGTCTTGGGCTGCCTGTTGTCCAGTGTCTGAAAACCATTGTTTATGTATTTTGTCCCATTTTCTAATCATCTAAGATGGTAAGGTAAATCTGGGACCTGTTACTCCATAGTTTTGGTTGAAGACAGTTTGAGGGCTTCCCTGGTGGTGCAGTGGTTAAGAATCCACCTGCCAATGCAGGGGTCATGGGTTCGAGCCCTGGTCCAGGAAGATCCCACACGCCGCAGAGCAGCTAAGCCTGTGCGTCACAACTACTGAGCCTGCGCTCTAGAGCCTGCGAGCAAGCCACAACTACTGAAGCCCGCATGCCTAGAGCCCGTGCTCTGCAACAAGAGAAGCCACCACAGTGAGAAGCCTGCACACCACAACGAAGAGTAGCCCCCACTCGCCGCAACTAGAGAAAGCCCGTGTACAGCAAAGAAGACCCAACACAGCCAAAAAAAAAAAAAAGTTTGAAATACATGATGTATATAAAGAGAGAGAATAATAATAATATTAATCATTTAAAAGGTAATAAATACTAAGAAGAAGCTAGTGTTCAAGTCGTATGAATAATATCATTACAGTGGTTAAGTGCTACTTTTTCTCTGAACCTCCCAGAAACCAACATCAAAAGGAAAGTACGGAGGGATAGATTATCTTACAGAGGAAATTAACAACTTTCAGTAGGGAAAAAATAGTTTTTACTCTAAATTTTAAGGACCTTCTGTGGTGAACTGCGATGAGTTTTTGACATCTCTGTCCATTGCTGACAGCCGGGGCGGCTGGTGGGAGTGATGCTGAGGCCACAGCTGCTGATTGGAAGAAGTGTGACCTGATTGCAAAGATTTTGGCCTCTTATCCCCAGCAGTCTCTTTCACCAGAGGATTATTATAGAGATATCTGCCCCCAGGTAAATCATTTTGTTTCTTTTGACTGTTTGAGGATTATCTGCTTATTTATAAAAAGAGGACTTTTAATGTTCATCTAATATTGAGTTAAAAACAATATAATGTTTAAATTTATTATTCATTGAGGGGCCTTCTTAATAACTGATTAAAAACCTGTGGGAGAGACTGACCTGTTAGGTTTAAGAACCCCTCACCATTAATAACTGACTAGCTTGCTCTCAGAGCTGGAATATGAAACTACAGTTTCATCATATTCTTTATCTTTTCTGTGTTTTTTATTAGTTTTAAAAAAATAGGTATTAAATAAGGTAAATTAACATGGTACACAATTTTAAAAGCACAAAAGAGTAAATGGAAAAGTAAGTCTCCCTCCCATCTCTGTACCAATTTCTTATTTATTTTGCAGAGGTAGTCTGTGTATCGTGTGTATACAACTATATGTGTGTATATGTGTGTATCTCTTCTAATTTTTATCCAGATGATAACATGCTCCACACACCGTTTTTCAGTTTTGCTTTTTTCACATAACAGTGTACCTTGGAGATCATTTCATCATTCTTTTTCTTGGGTGCATAGGTATTTCATCATATTATGTACCATAATTTATTTAACTAGCTTCCTATTTTTTTTTTAAATAAATAAATAAATAAATTTATTTATTTTTGGCTGCATTGGGTTTTTGTTGCTGTGCACGGGCTTTCTCTAGTTGCAGCAAGCAGGGACTACTCTTCATTGCAGTGTGTGGGCTTGTCATTTTGGTGGCTTCTCTTGTTGTGGAGCATGGGCTCTAGGCACATGGGCTTCAGTAGTTGTGGCACGTGGGCTCAGTAATTGTGGCTCATGGGCTCTAGAGCACAGGCTCATTAGTTGTGGCACACGGGCTTAGTTGCTCCACGGCATGTGGGATCTTCCCACACCAGGGCTCGAACCCGTGACCCCTGCATTGGCAGGCGGATTCTTAACCACTGCGCCACCAGGGAAGCCCTACCTAGCTTCCTATTAATGGACATTTAAGTTGCTTCCATGCTTCTGCTGTTACAAACCATGTTCCAGTTAATATCTATACATCTTGCCTATGTGCAAGTATTATCACAGGGAAAATTCTTAGAATTGACATTACTGGCTTAAAGGGTATGTGTATTTAAATTTTTGATTGATATTATTTATGTATCTGTTTTCCCACACTTTTGCCTATGCAATGTGTTACAAAACTTTTCTTTGTTAATCTAATAGGTGAAAGTGTGGAAGGAGTGTTCTTAGTCAGCACTCCCCATGCATTTAAATGTAAGATATGCCTTTTGGAGTACAGTGTGAAGAAAGTCATTCAGTTGTTATGCTGGTCTTCAGGATTCTCATGGGTAGGCATGCATGGTAACAAATATCACAATGCAAAATCTTATATTGGAAAATATTAAGTATAAATTATCTTACAGGATAAAGTTACCATTTGCAGTGATGAGTAAATATTTTCCAAAACTAGTAGCTATAGTTTGGGCACTTAAGGAAATGATAAAATCAAGTCATAGGTTTTAATCTTACTGAGTCTCTCTTTGGCAGTGTCAGAGGTCACATACAGTTTTTGAACAGAAGATTCTCCTGTCTACAAAAAGTAAAAGAGTCAGTTTTAAGCCAGGAACAGAATGTGCTTTTCAGTTGGGTGCTTAAACTCAAGCACGAGAGATCAATGTTTATTTTTGAGAATAAAGTAGACTTTTGTTCAGACCTGACAGGCTCTTCAGATTCTGAATATATTTATACGCCTTGACCCCATAATTGCTATTTATCATAGCAAAATTTTGGGGAAAAACTGAATATTTGGAAATAATATTTTTGAGGAATTTATAACGATATGAGAAGGTTTCAGCAATACACAAAACTGAATATTAAGTATGGTCTTAATTGAAAAGAAAAAAGAATTATACAGGAAACATATTGGAAAAAAATACACCCAAAATGTTTATAGTAATTTGGGAAGATTTAATTTTCTTCTTAAAAATTTATTCTCCAAATTTCCTACAGTGAACATGTATTTTATAAATCTGATAAAATTGTTTAATAAAAACATAGCTCCTTCAGTTCTCATACCCTTTGACACTGGGTTGTTAAATAAAAAAAAAAACTTCTGTTGGATCAGTGTTACTGCAGTAAATTTATTTTTTAGCATAAAGAAATTAATGTGTTGTCTTCTTAGTTAATGTAGTGCTTCTTGCAAAGAGCCTGGTATTTACTTCATGTAATTTTTCTTTTAGATTTTGGATTTATTTCACTTTCAAGATAAATTGACAGGACTACAATTTCAGAGAGTTGCCACCACTACCTTTATAACTATGTCAAGAGAACGGCCACAACTGGCAGCAAAGTACTTACTTCAGCCAGTGTTAGCTCCTCTTCATCGATGTTCAAATACAGCAGGTAAAGCAGGAAGTCTGCTTGTTTGCTGTCCCTCTAAAGGACCTTCTTCCGTGTTTTGGATTTAAATAACTTAAGTCTGTGGTAGTTCAGTGTCTTTAATTTTACTTTTTTTCCCCCAATTTTTTATTTTGAAAAATCCACTTCATAAAAGTTCTAAGAAGAATGCAGTGTCCTACCCCTATATACTTCACATAGTTAACATTTTAACATGTTCGCTTTCTCTTTCTCTCTTCCTACACACATACGTATTTTTTTTCTGAAGCATTTGAGAGTTAGTTGCAGACATCGAATATACAGACTTTATTCAAATCTCTTATTTGTCTCAAGAATTTCCTTTATAGCTGTTTTTAAAAAATTATATTGCATTTACTTGTTATGTCTTCTTAGTTTTCTGTAATGTAGAATAGATCCCTAATAGTCTTTCACTCTGAAACTTTTGAAGCCTAGGTTATAGAATGTTCTTCAATTTGTATTTGTCTCATTGTTTCCTCTTGATTAGATCCAGGTTAACATTTTGGCAGGAATACTACATATGATGGTTTTTTTTTTTTTTAGTCCATCAGATTAGGGGCACATGTTGTCAGTTTATTCCATTATTAGTGATGTTAAATTTGACTATTTGATTAAAGTGGTAGCAACCAGATTTCTCCACTGTAAAAACACCTTCCTCCCTTTGTAATTAATAATAATCTGTGGGATGATAGACGTATGAGACAGTGTGAATATCCTGTTTCCCAACAGTCCTTCATACTGTGGTTTCCACTGATGATTTTTGCTCATAAAATGGTGACTTTCTATTTTTTTTATTGTTTCTAATTTGTTAGTTGGTATTCTTCTCTAAGGAAGAGCTTTTCTTTTCTCCTTGCCTCATCTCTTTTTAAAAAATAATTATTTAAGTATCAATACAGATTCATAGATTCTTTTTTTATTCAGTGGGTGACTGAACATTCCTATCATTAATTTTGAAGCTTCAATTTTCCCAGATTTGGCCAGTTTTAATGTGTTAAAAGATTGACATTTTCAGCACTTCTCTCAGTGTGTGTTCATGCTTTATTGAGATTAGTGCTGGGATACAGAGTATCATTTCAGCATTCTTAGTGAGTAAAAAAAACCTTCCCATATAGTCGTTTCTGAGGTTAAAAATAAAGAGAAAAATTGATGTTGTGGTTAAGCCCAATTTAGTTCTGTGTAGACTTTGTATAAAAGTCATTTACAGTATAAATTTTTCTGAGTGTGTGTAGAGGGGTTTAGGTGGGTGAGAATGGAGAAAATCTAATTCTTGTGCATAGTAAGCACCAGATTGAGCTTTGGTGGAGTGAAATTTGTGATTATTCAGACATGATAAACGTATTTGAATAAATAATTAAAATTCCTTTATACATTTAATAGAAATCTAGTCTAGAATTAGTATTTCTTCAAAAAATGATTCAAAAAATGAAGTATTATTTCTGTTGGCCCTTGTCATTAAGGCCTAGCATTTATATCTA
This sequence comes from Eubalaena glacialis, assembly GCF_028564815.1. NCBI lineage: Eukaryota > Metazoa > Chordata > Mammalia > Artiodactyla > Balaenidae > Eubalaena > Eubalaena glacialis. Next base: position 18,165,378 of record NC_083733.1, on the reverse strand, counting down.
ATTTCATGTGTTAAGACTGTACCTCAATACTAATCTATTTATCTTCTTGTCTGTGACTGACTAGGTATTTCCTTTAGTCTGGAGTGTTGTTCTCAAAGTGTGGTCCCAGGACCAGCAGCATCAGCATCACCTGGGAATTTATTAGAAATACAACTTCTTGGGCTCCACCACAGACCTACTGAATTAGAAACTCTGATGTGGGACCCAACACTGTTTTAACAGGCCCTTTGGGTAATTCAAGTGTGTGTTCAAGTTTGACCCTTGGTCTAGAGCACTGTGCTTGGGAGGCCTAGATTCAGTCCAGTTGTGGGTCAATTATTTTTGTCCTGGGCCTTGTTCATTCATTCAAAGAATATTTATTGGACACCTATTTACCCTGCATTCTCATGTGTTAGGTTACATCTGTAACACCAGCTACATGTATTGCATATACAATCTATTGATAACAAAAAGGATTGGGTAAGAATATGACTGATCTTATATATATACCCCATCATTGCCACTGGAAAAACAATCTCTAAAGTATAAACTTTCTTATTTTGTTTTTCATATTGCATCACATTTTTAGGACTATGTGGCAATTATGATGAATTATCATATTTTATGAATGCCAATATGCACTTTTCTTCACATTAAAAAAAATTTTATTTTCGAAATCTTTTTCACATTTTAGCAACTCTAATATCTAGATGCATCTCACAATCATTGTTGGCCAGGTAGCAATTGTGGCATTGTCTGTGCCTGCAAATGAGCGTTAAAACTTGTAGAATGGATGTCAGTGACGTAGAAGAAAATCGTGAAGACAGTAGTAAAGTGGAGGACTCTTAAGGATATCACATCACTGTACTCTGTGGCACAGAGGATGATATATTATGGCAAAACACAGATACCGGTAATGGTGTTGAAATGTTTCAGAAGAGTTGGACACTTAATGTGCAGTTTTAATTCCTTATCCTGTTTATTCCAATTATTTAGCTTATATCAAGAATGATAGGGAATTCCCTGGCAGTCCAGTGGTTAGGGCTTCGTACTTCCACTACATGGGACATGGGGTCGACCCCTGGTCATGGAACTAAGATCCTGCATGCTGCATGGAGTGGCCAAAGGAAAAAAAAAAATGACATATAACAATACTGTATAAAATAAATCTAGGAGAGTTCTCTTAATACTTTTTTTAAAAAGCTCTGTTTTAAAACTTTTTTTTTTTTTTGGCCACACCAAGCAGCATGTGGGATCTTGGTTCCCTGACCAGGGATTGAACCTGTACCCCCTGCAGTGGAAGCTCAGTCTTAACCACTGGACCGCCGGGGAAGTCCCTTAAAACTTTTTAAAGGGAAATTTTCAAACACATGTACAGAGAATAGTATAATGAACACCTGTGTACCAGTCACCCAGACACAACCATTGATTCTGCCATTTTCACTTAATTTAATCTCCAACTTTTCATTCATTAATTTAAAATTAAAATCCCAAGTGATAATGTTTCATAGGTTACTTGGCAGTGTTTTTTCCTTTCTTAGTGATACATAAAATAACAATGCATGTTTATAATCAATGAAACATTCTGTGAAATATTGTATTTGAATGGTGCTGTATTGTAACTATGTTGATTTTCTAATTTTAGCTGTTACTTCCTGAACTTTCTAGTAAAACTTTTTTCCTTAGGCCCAGCTTCTTCTGTTCAATGAGGTGCTGAGTGTGGGTAATTTTGTTTTTTGTTCCTTAGAGGTTTCAGAGTGTGACATGGTGCCAGGGACCATTTTGGTGACAGAAGAAGAACTTAGTAGATGTATTGAGGATGTATATAAGGTTGGTAATTTGAGTCACTAGTGTTTTTAATTAATATTTGTACTTAGTCTTTTAAAATAATTTTGCCTTTTAAACTGGTACTTCAAGAATTGGAATGACTAATCTTAAATTCCAAACCATCAAAATCTTTTTACCTTGAAAACTGGAAACTAAGTTGTTAGTGAAAAAACTGATACATTTTGAAACTGTCAATTTCGTCATTTACTCTGAATCTTAAACAGTTCAGATTCTCTAAGTGGCACATGCCACTGATGAAAGTGTGTCTTTGAAGGAATTGACGAAGGCATTTGCAATACTGTAGGCTTCCTAAAATTTAGTGTATGATAATATTGGATCTACTTTATAATTTTTGATAGAATCATCATCATAAAGAAGTTGGAATAAATGAGTCATAGAAATGACTTCCTAAACATATACTGAAAATGAAAAAATATTTATATAAATTATATGTTCTCTATGATTGCAATCTTATAAATATATATGAAATACATATTTTTAGACAAAAATGAAATCCATTGTGTTAAGCCCAGATGGCACTGGGGTAAATATTCTTCTTTAAAGTTTATTTCAATACATTTTTTAAAAATAATTTATTTATTTATTTATTTATTTTTGGCTGCGTTGGGTCTTCGTTGCTGCGTGCGGGCTTTCTCTAGTTGCGGTGAGCGGGGGCTACTCTTCGTTGCAGTGTGTGGACTTCTCATTGCGGTGGCTTCTCTTGTTGAGGAGCACGGGCTCTAGGTGCACGGGTTTCAGTAGTCGTGGCATGCGGGCTCAGTGGTTGTGGCTCGTGGGCTCTAGAGCGCAGGCTCAGTAGTTGTGGCACATGGGCTTAGTTGCTCTGTGGCATGTGGGATCTTCCCGGACCAGGGCTCGAACCCGTGTCCCCTGCATTGGCAGGCGGATTCTTAACCACTGCGCCACCAGGGAAGTCCCTCAATACATTTCTAATAATATTTTACTATTAAAAACATTTACAAGAGTCAACAGCTTTCAGAATTATATTTCATGTAAAAAGGTACAGCCACTTTGGGAATATATTGTTTGGCGGTTTCTTAAAAAGTTAAACATAGAGTTATCATATGACTCAACAATTCCACTCATAGTTATAGAGAAGTGAAAACATATTCATATAAAACCTGTACACAAATGTTCATAGCATCATTATTCATAATAGCCAAAATGTGGAAACAACTGAGATGTCTATCAACTGATGAATGAATTAACAAATGTGATATATTCATGTAATGGAATATTTTTCATCCATAAAAAGGAATAAAGTATGGATACACGTTTCAACATGGATGAACACTTTTTTTTTTTCCTATATCGGTATATATTACATAAACCCCAGTACAGTGTACAAAAGGGAATGCTAAGTACATATTAAATACAGATGAAAAGAATCTGTTGCTAATCACTCTGTGTACCTAGGTGTACAGTGGGCCCTGGGGCCACAGTTCGTGGTTTCTGTAATGTTCTTAAATCTATATTTCAGTAGTGTTCTTGGCAGTGTCTAATTTTTGTCGATCCTAGTTGTTCATTGGTTCAAGTGCTTCAGTAACTTGAAGCACTTGAAGGGGAGCAAGCACTGTCAGTGCTGCCGTCCCCTCGTTGCCACACCCTCCTCTATGTTTGCATCATTGGCCTCTTCAGCCGGCTGGTTCTTGGCAGGAAGCTTAAGCCCCTTGTTCGTTCTGTGAGAGCCCTTTGATTATAACTGGATACTGCCATCTATAAGTCCACGTAGTCAGGCACCCAAGACTCATCACCATGTACTGAAGGGGTGATTGGAAGAGACCCCACAGTCAGCCCCTCTGAGTTGGGGAAACTCCCCATCCCTTGGGACCCTCCCCATCCCTTGGGACCCTGGTGAGCCACATGGAACTGGTCTGCCAAGGGCCACAGGAGGGGACCACTGCCATTCTGCCCACTAACACTGAGGAAAGTCAGTGATGCTGCTTCTGTTTAATGCACAGAGGCAAGTGGATAAACAGTTTAAAATTATGATTTTTTAATGTTTAAAGAAGCTAGACACAAAAGACTACCCATTGTATGATTCCATTTAAATGAAATGTTCAGAATAGGCAAATTCATGGACACAGAAAGTAGATTAGTGGTTGCTAGCGGCTGGGGCTGGGGAGTTGGGAGTGGCTGATAGTGGGAATGAGGTTTCTTTCTGAGGTAAGGAAGATGTTCTGGAATTAGATAGTGGTGATGGTTGTGCAATTTTGTGAATATACTAAAAACCACTGAATTGTACATTTTAGAGAGTGAATTTTATGGTATGTGAATTATATTTCAATACTTAAAAAATTTTTATTCCACATTTCTTATTTCTTTTCTATGGCAGTAAATTAAACATTTTAGAGTAAATTTTTAAATTTTAGTTTGTTATGAAATGGTTCAAACAAACCAAATAAAAAATGAAGAATAAAACACTCATGTACCCACCACTCAGCTGAAAAAATTACACATTACCAATTCAGTTGAAATCCTCTGTGAGCCCATCCCTGATCACATTTCCCTTGCTCCTCACCCAGTGGGAACCACGATCCTAAATTTGTGTTTATTATTCCTTAAGCTGTTTTTAGTATTGTTGTGCATGATTTTAAATTTTATTTAAATGGTATTGTAATATATCTAACTTTAATCCACTCATTTCTACTGTCAGATATTATTCTGTTTTATGACTGTATCACCATTTATTTGTTTATTCTTCTCTTGGTAGACATATGAGTTGTTTTCAGGGAGTTTTGTCTATCTGTTAGGTGCATTGTGGTTTCAGTTAGCAGTTAGTTCTCTTATTACTAGTGAGGTTGAACTTTTTTTGTCTTTTGGTTCATTCATATATTCTCTTCTTTAACTTGCCTGTTCATTTGTTTTTTACCCATTTTAATACTTGAGATATTTGCCTCTTTAAAATATTTTTAAAATAAATCTTTTTTTAATAAAACAGCCTTATTGAAATATACTTCACAGATCAAAAAATAATGTTTTAAGTATACGATTCAGTGATTTTTCAGGAAATTTACAGAGTTGTGAAACTATCACCACAGTACAGTTTTAGAACATTTCCATCACCCCAAAAAGATCCATTGTGCCTATTTATAGTCACTCCTTGGTCCCACCCCTCATCCCCAAGCAACCACTAACCTGCTCTGTATCTCTATGGATTTGCCTTTTGTGGATATTTTATATGAGGAAATCATGCAATAAGTGTTCTTTTGTGACTGGCTTCTCCCTCTTAGCATCATGTTTCTGAGGTTCATCCAGGTTGTTGCATGTATCAATATTTTGTCCCTTTTTATTGTAAGTAATATTTCACTTTATGAATGTATACCATATTTTGTTTATTTGTCATCAGTTGATGGACATTTGGATGTAGAGTAAATCTTTTTTTTAGACAACTTCATGAGATATATTTTATGTAGCGTACATTTACCCATTTGCAGTGTGCGAATCAATGGCCTTTTAGTATATTCACAGATTTGTGCAGCTGTCATCACAGTCAATTTTAGGACATTTCATTACCCCAAAAGAAACCCACACCACTCCCCACATCCCAGCCCTAGGCAGCCACTAATCTACTTTCTGTCTCTATAGATTAGCCTATTCTGAACATTGCATATAAATGGAATCATACAATATGTAGTCTTTTGTGATTAGCTTCTTTCACTTAACATGATGCTTTAAAGGTTCATCTCGATTGTAGCATGAAGCCGTACTTCACTCCTTTTTATTGCTGCATAGTATTCTGTTGTAGGTATGTACCGTATTTTGTTTATCCATTCACCATTTGATGGACATTTGGGTTCTACATTTTGGCTATTTTGAATAATGCTGCTATGGACATTTGTGTACAAGTTATTGCGTGTACATATGTTTTCATTTCTCCTGGGTATATACCTGGGAGTGGAATTGCTAGATCATATGGTAACTCTATGTTTAACCATTTGAGGTACTGTCAGATCATTTTCAAAGGGGTTGCACCATTTTACATTGCCCCCAGCAGTGTATGAGGGTGTAAAGTAAATCTTAAATCATGTTCTTTCAGATAAGAAAGAGCTTTTGCTTTGGTTTGGTTTAAGCTTTATGTATGATACTAATAAATTTGTAGATATAAATATATGCTGCTTAAAAATTCAAAACTCATTCTCATAACACTCACTTTTTACTAAAGTTGGGTATTTACTACCCTTTTATTTAATTTTGCTGTTAAAAAAACCAGAGTACACCCTTTACAATGTTGACCTGGCACACAAGTGTAGAATTAAATTGTTCATAGATAAAACAGGACCCGATGACTTAGTGGCTATAATGCTGTTTTTATTTTTTAATGCTTCATTTAGAGACTTACGAAAAGAAAGTTCTTATATCTTGTTCTACCTGTTGGTAGGCAAGGACTTTTCAGATAATATGAAGACAAGGAATTATACAGAGCAATCTAGAAAGCAGACTTTCTGAATTAGAGAATAAAGCCCAAATAACTTTTAGAAAGGTTATCTTCAGTCATGTTCCATCTAAGAAATATCATGATGAAAAATTGTAAAATAGCCAGGTTGGAATGTTAGAAAGACTTGAAAGTGCTGGTAAGAGTAGGACTAATTTTGTTTAAACTTTGGTACAAACCCCTCATAGTGTTAGGTAGACGTCAATAAATTGCTTTTAGGAGAAAAGGAAAGCAAAACAACTTCTTTCTGGCAAGTGAATTAGCCTCTAAAAATCAGAGAGATTGAGAAATAGTGAGTCCTTGCCATTTCTCCTATTGTTGCCCCCCATAAGGCGGGAAAAACCCTCATTGTTCGGTGAACAGTTTAGTGAATTAAAAACCTCCTGGAGAGACAAGCAAAACGTTAGTTTGCTGTAGACACTTGGTTATGCACAAGGACTGGGACTGTCTTGAAAGCAGGAAGGGGTGTAGAAGTTTATTCTCTCTACAAGGTTTTGGCAGCTCAGCTGCAGAGGGAAAACAGAGGAAATGTGTACGTTGGAGAAAAATGGTAAACATTGTGTAAAATTTAGCAACAAAGAGTATGTTGTCTTGATTAACTTTCTGCTAATACTAAATTATAGAGTACAGCTCAAAGGCAGGAAATAAGGAAAACATCTGGGATGGTTGAATTGATCCAGCAACTCACTCAGTAACAAGAGGGTACAAGAGGGTGTTTTAATTTTAGAGAGGCATTTGGGAACATTTCCAGCTCTGGTGTTCTCTCTCTCTCTCTCTCTTCTTTTCTTTTTAACAGATTTATTGAGATGGAACTCACATACCTCACAATTCACCGATTTAAGTGCTCAGTTCAATGTTTTTGGTATATTCACAGTGTTGTGCAACCATCACCACAATCTAATTTTAGAATATTTTTATCCCTCCTGAAAGGACTCCATACTTATTAGCTGTAACCTCCCATTCTCTCCACTTTGCCCCCAGCCCTAGGCAACCACTAATATACTTTCTGTCTCTGTAGATTTGCCTATTCCGGACATTTTATATAAATGAAATCATATAATATGTGGTCTTTTGTAGTTGGCTCCTCAGTGTTCTTAAGATTCATCCGTATTTTATCATGAAGCAGTACTTCATACCTTTTAATGCCAAATGGTGTTCTGTTGTATGGTTATATCACATTTTGTTACCTGTTTATCAGCTGATGGAAATTTGTGTTGTTTCCACATTTTGGAGTGTTATGAACAGTGTTGCTGTGGACATTCATGTACAGGTTTTTGTGTGTATGTATGTTGTCATTTCTCTTGGGTGTATACCTAGGAGTGGAATTGCTGGATCATATGGTAACTCTATGTTTAACCTTTTGAGGTACTGCCAGATCATTTTCTCAAGTGGCCACACCATTCTACATTCCCACCAGCAATATATGAGAATTCCAATTTATCCAGATTATGGCCAACGTTTGTTATCATCCTTTTTTAAAAAATAACCTTCCTAGTGGGAGTAAAGTAGTATCTCCTTGTGGCTTTGATTTACGTTTCCCTAATGACTAATGATGTTGAATAGCCTGTCATGTGCTTATTGGCCATTTGGATGTCTTCCTTGGAGAAATTTCTGTTAAGAACCTTTGCCCATTTTTATTTTTATTCTTTTAAAATTTTTAAAAATTTATTTTATTTATTTATTTTTGGCTGCATTGAGTCTTCGTTGTTGCGTGTGGGCTTTCTCTAGTTGTGGCGAGCGGGGGCTACTCTTCGTTGTGGTGTGTGGGCTTCTCCTTGCGGTGACTCCTCTTGTTGCAGAGCACGGGCTCTAGGCGCCAGGCTTCAGTCGTTGTGGCACACGGGCTCATTAGTTGTGGCTCACAGGCTCTAGAGCACAGGCTCAGTAGTTGTGGCGCACGGGCTTAGTTGCTCCATGGCATGTGGAATCCTCCCGGGCCAGGGCTCAAACCCGTGTCCCCTGCATTGGCAGGCGGATTCTTAACCACTGCACCACCAAGGAAGCCCCTTTCGCCCATTTTTAAATTGGGTTGTCTTTTTATCATTGGTGTGTTGTGGGATTGGACTCACTCTGACCAACAGCTTTCTCTATAGAAGTCCTCCTCATCAGTCTCTTCTCAGTCTCCACACCTTTGATCTTCTGTACCCTCTTTCTGAATGAGGAGTTTTTATAGTCTTGATCTCATCATAGTCTGGTGTCTTACTTTGGAGTTTTAAGTCTATTTTATCTTGGTGCTTCACTTGACGTTTCCAATTTAACATCCCATGTCACCTGTGTTATGACAGCTGTCCATCTGGCTGCCTTCTCAGTCTAACTGCAGAGCCCCTTAGTCCTCAGAACCAGTTTCTTCTTTGCTTTATACACAGTCCTGGTCAGACTGGTTATCTGATTTTTAAGACCATAGCAGAACTAGAAGTAACAAATTAGAAGTTAGTTAGACTAACTAAGGCACAATGACAAGAGCAGAGAGGACCAAGAAAGGAGACAGAAAAAATACCCCCAAAGGGCATAATCAGTTGAAAAGCAAAGTATGTTGGGGCCAGTGTGTTCAGTATACTTTGTTTAAGAAGGCAGGGATTGCATATAATTCATTTTAGAAATATTTCCTTCCAAAATTGTTAAAATATAAGTACATTTTGGTATTTAAAGGAATAAACTCTCAGCTCTCTGAATGAAAATTTTATGGCAGAAACAATGACAAGGGAAGGGCTTTTTACACTTGCATCCTTCACATACAGCAGGGAGTGGAGCAGTGTGGCTCTGGTGGGCCAGGTGGAAAGTTCTCAGCAGTACAGGTATATATACAAGTGCTAGTCGAATTGAAATGAAAACTTGGCATAGCCACTTGTACTTCATCTGCATAAATAATTCTTGTCATTTCTATGTGTGTACCTTATTTCTAGTAAAATTATCTAAGCCAAAAAGGGCATATGCTGCTCAAATAGCTTTTAGTCCAGTGGCTTCCCATTCTGTCTCCTCTGCCTCTGAGTGTCTTGGGCCTAATCTCTAGAATGTTTATATTCTTTTGTCCTCCCTGGTATGAGAGGGAGTCGTGTTTTTTTCTTTGCCTACAGAGGTGAAGAGAGGCCCATATTGCATAGAGATTGGTTCTGGGTAGGGCAGGATAAAAGAATTCCAGTTCTTTCGGATTTGGATATTTTCTTGCTCTTAAGAGAACTGGCCAGAATTCGATACTGGGTGTGGAGAGATGTTGCCTTTTAGTATTCCTCACAGTACTGGCCCAAGGCTCCCTAAAGGCAGAAGAAATTTTAGGATAGGAAAGGCTAGAAGGTACCTAATTAGTTTATTTTCTACATTCTCATTTCCATTTTCGCTCTCTGTTTCCAGGTTTAGGAAATCTTGACTTTAATTATTCAAGTCTTTTTTTCCCCGCATCTAATCTTAATGAATTTCTAATTAAAGTTTCTCTGTCAGATTGACCAGTTGACTCCTTCTTCCGAATTTTTAATTATTTGTGTAGAGTAAATTAGAATAATACAATCTTAGAGCTGGAAGGAACTTTAGAAATAATTTAGTATAATCCTTCATTTTTTTTAATAGACTTTATTTTTTAGAGCAGTTTTAGGTTCACAGAAAAATTGAGTGGAAAGTACAGAGAGTTCCTGTGTATTCTCTGCCCCCACATGTGCACAGCCTCTCCCACTATCAGCATCCCACACTGGACGGTGTATTTGTCACGGTTTGTGAACCTATGTTGACATGTCAATATCACTGTAAGTCCATAGTTTACATTAAGGTTCACCTTTGATGTGGTATATTCTTTGGGTTTTGACAAATTAATCCCTCATTTTACAGTAAAGGAAACAAAATCCAAAAGATTGTGAAGTGACTTGTCCCAAATCACACTAGTGAGTGGCAGAGCTGGTCCTGGGACCAACATTCCCTTCTCTCTCTCTTTCTCTCACTGTCTTTGTTTAGAAAAGATAATATTTGCACATGGTACAAATTTAATAAGTGCCAAAGGCTCTACAGTGAAAAGTTAGTCTCCCTCTCACCTGTGGACCCTCCCTAAAGGCAATCATTCTTTCTGGATGTTTCCGTCTCCTGTTGAGCTGTGACTTTGAATAACATGCAAAGGACTAAAAAAAGTATCCTTCAAGGATGTGTGAGATTTAAGCATTAGATTTTCTAAATGCTGCAGTTCAGATTCTGTGGTATAGTGTAGTGAAAAGCACTTGGCCTTTTGAGTCAGATGGACCTAGATTGGCTCCAGGGTTGACTATCCATGTGACTTTAGGTGACTTAAATGTGTCACTTGAGTTGCTGGGTGGTTGAATAAGGTAACTTTTGTTAGACTCATTGCATTCTTTCTTTATTTTCTTAATAAATTTATTTATTTATGTATTTATTTATTTTGGCTGCGTTGGGTCTTCGTTGCTGCACGCAGGCCTTCTCTAGTTGCAGTGCGCGGGCTCCTCGTTGTGGCTTCTCTTGTTGCGGAGCACGGGCTCTAGGCGTGCAGGCTTCAGTAGTTGTGGCACGCGGGCTTAGTTGCTCCACGGCATGTGGGATCTTCCCGGGCCAGGGCTCGAACCCATGTCCCCTGCATTGGCAGGCAGATTCTTAACCACTGCACCGCCAGGGAAGCCCAGGTCATTGCATTATTTAATAGGTGCTCAAAAAACTGTCAGTTCCTTTTTGGTTCAGGGAAACTTTTTTTTTTTAAAGACTGTTTTATGCATTATGCTCTGAAAGCATGCACAGTACAAAATACTATATTAAGTAAAACTTGCCTGGTTCTTTTGCTTCTCGTAAGTCTTAATTAAACTCAGTAAGTGCATTAGAAGTTCTAGAACACTACTGTCAAAAGGATCACTGTGATATTTTAGAAGGCAGCATTTGACTAGTTTAATCTTTAACTGGGGTAAAATCAAGTTCCAGCCTGTATTGAATTTCAATGTTAGGATTTAGTCAGCTTGATTCTGAATAGGCTCATCATGTTTCTATTTCCATACACGTACATCCCTGCAGAAGATAAGGCCATAAATTAAGAAAACTGTTCCATTCACAGTAGCATCAACAAGAATATTTAGGAACAAACTTAACATTTGCATATGGCTATATATTTTACAAAATATTTTAACATGAATTATCTTAATTGGTCCTTATGCTAAAAGCTTAACGCCTACATTATATTATCCATGAGGAAACTGGGACCTAGAGAGGTTTAAATGTCTTATCCCCGTTCACTCATTTAATATGTGGATTTGGGCAACCACATAGGTGGCAGAAACATAGTTCACACCCACGTTTCCTGATTCCTGACTTCCCAGTGCTCTTTCGGTGACTTTGCAGTGGTCTCTAAGGGATGTGTTTAACAATATAATGGGAGTCTATGAAATGAGCACGTGAGGGCTGCTTTCGGTTTTGTTTGCTTTGAAACAAAAACACATATTTATTCTTAATACTTTATAAGAAATATATATTTATTTGTTTATTTATTTTGGCCGCACCAGGTCTTAGTTGGGGCACGGGATCTTTGTTGCGGCACGCGGGATCTTCAGTTGCAACATGTGAACTCTTAGTTGTGGCATGCATGCGGGATCTAGTTCCCTGACCAGGGCTCGAACCTGGGCCCCTTGCGTTGGGGGCGCAGAGTCTTACCCACTGGGCCACCAGGAAGTCCTATTCTTAATACTTTAGACCATTTTGATTCCTCCGAGTTTTTCCTTTCTTCTTAAATTCAAATTTCCAGTCAATCTTTCCAGAGAAACTCAGTCCTCCAGACATTGAAGACAGATGCTGAACAAGCCAACATAATAAAATCAAATCTTCTATTGTTCAATCTGCTCTCCCTTCCATGGCCGAAGTTCTGTGATTCTGTTCAGATAATTTGCATTGATTGATAACTTCTAGCTGCAGCTTTTTTTTTTTTTAAAGAAAAAATGAAAATAGGGCATTGTAACTTCCCCACAAAAATAGAACTTTTGAGAAAGTAAACAGCAGTCAATCTGCTTTGTTCATTCATTCTTTGATTCAGTTAATCAGTCACCAAAAAATTTACCAAGTACGTACTGATTGCCACTCTGCTTGGTTTACAAATACAGAAATGATTAAGAATCAGCTGCTACCTGATTCCCAGTAAAGCAAACAAAGAGTTACAATAGAGCATGACTCATAGTTAAGAGTACCAAGAAACATGCCTCTCTCTTACTTGTTAGAACACCAGTCCTCTAAGTTTAGATGAAGGATAGTGAGGCTTAACCACAGAGGCCTCTTCTCAGGGCTGGATCTGTAATAGAAAGCCAAGATGCATTCATAAATGAACGTGGACATCCCCAGAAAGGAATGAGGAAATCCCCAGGTTCCCAGTGGGGTCACTGGTACCCATGTGTCTCCTTGTCTAATCTTTTCTGAGCCATTTTGGTTTTCCTAGATCCATACTGGCCTCTTATTTTGCCCCTCAGTCCTGTCCTACACATTTATACTGGAAAAGCCACAGGTAGTTATAGGAATTCCACTTTTCTTCAAAGCACCATTTCACTTACTCTCAGAGAGGCTTTTTCACACCAAAGAATTAAAAAGGTACCTTGAGAGTCTGTCTATCCCTTCTCTGCTTCAGCTTTCCTATCTCTTGGTATTTTGTTTGGTGATCCCTAGTTGTACAGATACCTCAAGTAACCTTGAGTTACCAGAAAACCTTTCAGCTAAAGAGGATTTCATCTTTCGAGTATTAACTTCAGAACTGATGGAACAGAAAGCTCCTGAGGATGGGTTAGAAATTTGTTACATCTTGGTCAAGTTGAAGATTCAGTGTTTCAAAAATTTTGGGGTGGGGAGGGATGCTTCATTTTTTTCAACTAGTCTTACCTCTTAATGGCTGAGGTACCAGAAAAGGGTAGAAGACCATGAGCAAACTTGCAGTCAAGTCAGAGAATGCTAGAGTAGATAGGAAAGAGTTTTAAAGCTTGATTAATCCAACCTCTTTATTTTCCAGATAAGAAAACTAAGACTCAGAGAAGTCAATTGATTCATGTTAAGCCTCTCAACAGCTCAGTGGAATTATTTACAAACAACCCTATGTGAAACATGCCCGATAGTTATACTGCTAAAAAAAGGAAACTTCCAAATGATATGGAACATCTTTACAACAGGTAGAAATAATATATCAAGTATTAGATTGTGTTTCAGAACTTGAATCTCTACCCCACTTTGCCTCCTAGTGAGCAGGGAAGACCCCCTCCTAGAAAGAGACTGCACATAAGCACAGTCCAAAGAAATTCCACAACACTTGGGTGTTAGGGCCCAGAGGCGGGGCAGGCAGGCCCTCCCCTCAGTGGGGCAGGAACAACTTACCTATTGTACCTTCACTGCTTCTTCAGTCGGTACTGTCACCAGCCTAGCGTGCAGGAGACTGGGAGGAACTAGCCCCAACAGTTTTTTCCGTATGTGGTGTAACTTCATTGGAAGATTCTTTTTTCCTGGGGCATTTGGTCGTTGTCAGTGCTGGCACCAAGAGATCACAGTGCAGCATTGACTGAATCAGTCCAGCCTCCCATGTCCCTTTATGGGTCACTAAACTCCAGATACAAGTCAATGATGTGAGGCAATCTACATTAAGGGAAAAGTGACCAGATTCCACTTTGGGAGTATAAGCAGCGGGTGATGTTAGATGTCAGGTGCAGACCAAACTGTTAACCTGCATGTGAGTTTAGTGTGAGGCAAGAGATTAGAAGGAGGGGACTGTCGTTGGAAAGGACTGGCTACACTGTGACCCTGGAGAGCTACCGGAAGACTTGGTAGAAAGGAGCTATATAAGACTCTCAGTAGGAGGAAGAGGAGGCCGCACAGGAGTGCTGTCCATGGTGCCACTGGGAACTTCAGCCCTACTTTGCAGAGGTCGCAGGAATAGGGTCATTAATAGTCTGACAAGCTGGGATCCACTGAATCTGAGGGGCCACAGCAGGGATAAAGTTAGGGACTGAAGAAATAAAAATATCATTGTGTACAGGAGGAGGTTAGTATTGGGAGGCCATGGGGTACATGCTTTGCTCTTTTTTACATTGTGGTAAAATAGACATAAAATTAACATTTTAACCCTGTTAAAGTGTATAATTCAGTGGCATTTACAGTGTTGCACAGCCATCATCACTGTTGTCTAGTTCCAGAACTTTTTCGTCACTCCAAATGGAAACCCCATACCCATTAGGCATTCAGTCCTCATTTCTCCCTCCCTTCAGCCCTGGCAACTGCTACTCCATTTCTTTCTCTATGGATTGTGCATGGATTTTACGTCAGACAGGTCTGGGTTCATCCTGGCCCTGTCATTTACTGACAGTTTACCTTTGCTCAACTAACACAGCTTTTCTGATCCTCAGTTTTCCACAGTTTTAGAATGAGAATAAAATGCTTAACTTGCAGGACTCCTGCGAGAATTGATTGTATATTAAATGTTTAGCTGAATACCTGGTTCACTCTTAAGTGGACATGCAATAAATGGTAGTTATTGTTTGCTTTATAAAAGCAATAACAGTGGGGTTCCTTTATTATTTTTTTTAAATTAATTTATTTTTGGCTGCGTTGGGTCTTTGTTGCTGCGTGCGGGCTTTCTCTAGTTGTGGCGAGCGGGGCCTACTCTTGGTTGTGGTGCGTGGTCTTTTCATTGTGGTGGCTTCTCTTGCTGTGGAGCACGGGCTCCAGGCGTGCAGGCTTCAGTAGTTGTGGCACGCGGGCTCAGCAGTTGTGGCTCGCGGGCTCCAGAGCGCAGGCTCAGTAGTTGTGGTGCATGGGCTTAGTTGCTCCACGGCATGTGTGAATTTCCCGGACCAGGGCTCGAACCTGTGTCCCCTGCATTGGCAGGTGGATTCTTAACCACTGTGCCACAGGGAAGTCCCCCAGTGGTGTTCCTTTAAATTGTATACAACTGCGTTTAAACTGCTTATTTACCAAAAACTCAGGTAACACAAGTTAATCACCTACTCTTACAGGTGCTGAAGTAGGGAACTTGACTTTTGCCTGCCAGGCTAGTTAAAGAGGTCAGAGAACTATATATTCAAGAACTGATTATGTGTTACAAGCTCTAAAATGCTTTTGGAATTTATAGGAGAAAAGTCATTAATGGTGGTTAGATGCTTAATGAATATTTGAATTAGAGAATGAATGAACAGTTCAACAGTGAAATGATACAGCAGGCCTATGGAAGAGGTAGAACTTGAGCTGGGTCAGTTTAATAAGTACCACTGCCTGTCTTTCATCTATAAAGTGCAATCTTGTCATTAGGATGCAGAGCAATCCATAAGGTGGATAATAGAACTGGATTTTGATGATTGTTTATAGATGGCCAGTCCAAAATTTTTGGAAAATAGATACACTTCCATTAAGGATGTTTAAAGAAAAGTAGATTAGTAGGGCTCACTCCAAGGAGGAATTTTAACTATCAGTGTTGGAAGGGAGGTGACAATCCTGTATGTGTCAAGCAGAGGCCATTCAAGTTCTTTGAGCTCTCATAGAGAAAACTCATTGATCAGTTTGAGCCAAAGGAGACTTTAAATCTTTCCACTTTGAAAAAAAAATTTTCTCTATTCTTATCTGTGAACTTAATGGATTATTGGTCAATTGATAAGAGTTATTCTTAATTTCTCCCTCTTTCCACACGCTCTTCCCCTCATCACTCTCTATCCCTTTAAACTTGTTTTTCTTCTAGCACTTGTCACTGTCTGATATTATATATTTGTTTATTTTCTGTCCCCTCACTAGAATGTATGCTCCTTTGAAGCAGATAATTTGTTTCCCACTGTATCCACAGAACCACAAACATGTCTGGCACACAGTTGGCACTCAGTAAACATACGCTGAACCTTTACATAAAAATGAATCACATATGTATATGTATAAATAGCTGTGCAGTTTTTTTCTGTTCTTTGTAAGAAAATACAAAAAAGTACAAGAAGAGAATTTAAAAATTGGAGGAGTTTATCAACAACAGCATATACCTCTGAGAAATGTGCTTGATTTGAATTCATGTTAAAGTTTGAAGTGCTTTAGCCCAGTAAATAATAAAGATTTAGCTTCATTTTGTTTGTTTGTTTGTTTGTTTTTTTGTACTAAAGATGCTGGTAAGGAAGGATGGCTCCTTAGGGATTACCTCTGGAACACACAATCCAGAGGGAAACAGTAGGCCCTTATGTTATCTGGGGGAATATCTTTCTTACCTCCTGTAATTGGTGATATCATAATTAGCCCCACATATTATTTCTGAACACTGCCATACAATGCACCTCATTTAGCTGGGCTTATGGAGGTTAGATCACGCACAGGAAGCTGGCTCCTTCGTTATCAGGCTCCACAGAGGAATTGGGAGGCTTAAGGAGTGTGAAAAATTAGGTTTGACTTAAAGGGACAGGGTTCTGTAGAAAAGCACAGAGATTTTTCCAGCTTGTGCCTCCATGACCTTTAGTTTCCCGTAAACATCATTGATTTCTACCTCAATGCTCTTTCTGTAAATTAGGGCCTCTTGAAGTTTCCCTTTCCTCATCCTTTAAAATAGGTCTGCTAATACAGACTTCGTGAGATAGTTGTAATTTCAATGTGCAGACTCTTTAAAAAATCTAACATAGTACCTGGGAGATAAAAATCCCAGCATAGTTTCTGGAACACATATTAAGTGTGTAATCATTGTCAGATCCTCTTTCTTCTTTTATTATTATTATTGTCTACACCATCAAGTTTTAGTTAATTTATTAGAACAGAATTGCATTTTAAAATCCTATAAATCCTATTGTGGGGACTTCCCTGGTGGTCCAGTGGTTAAGAATCCACCTGCCAATGCAGGGGACACGGGTTCAATCCCTGGTCCAGGAAGATCGCACATGCCGTGGAGCAACTAAGCCCATGCGCCACAACTACTTAGCCTGCGTCCTAGAGCCCACGAGCCACAACTACTGAGCTCTCATGCTGCAACTACTGAAGCCTGCACGCCTAGAGCCCGTGCTCCGTAACAAGAGAAGCCACCGCAATGAGAAGACCACGTACCACAATGAAGAGTAGCCCCCGCTCGCCGCAACTAGAGAAAGCCCATGCGCAGCAACGAAGACCCAACGCAGCCATAAAATAAATAAACAAACAAATAAATAAATAACAGTAAGCTTGTAGAGTTAAAAAAAAAAAAGAAATAAAATCCTATTGTGTTTGATTGGAGTTTTGAATAGCATTTGGCACTTCATAAGATACTTTAAATTATCCACCTTGAATAATAATAATATTAACATTAATCTTATTATTATTGGTTTATTTGTTTTATTCTTCCCGTTAAATCACAAGCAATGAGAGAGAACAATTCTTGTTCACTTTTATATTCACTACAGTGCCTAGAACAGTACTTTGATTCCAGTAGATTCAGAAGAGTTTGTTGAATCCTTTTTAAAAGGTACAAATAAAACAGTTAACATAGTTATTGTTAATAAACATCAGAATCCTCACACACTTAACCCTGTAAAGCCAGTGCAGATCTAGGTGCACATTTATTGAACTGGAGAGAATAGGACATGCCCATGTGACAGTTACATCTTAAGAATGACAAATCTAGAGCAAGCTGTGTTTTGCTTTGTTTTCTTTCAAATCTAGTCTTAAGCTTTTCTATTTGGTGGTCATTGCTTGTTAGTTTCTAATAGCAGGGCCTTTAGCAGTAAGATAATTATTGTATTGATGAATAACAGATGAAGAGACTCTTGAGGTAGTCAGAAGTAGGAAAGGAAGGGGTCAGAAAACGGGTTCACCTACCTGGTTCACCCAGCAGTTCTTCAGGCTGCATGCATGAAAGAGCAATGCTCCCTTTTTAGTCTCCCTTTGATTCAGCCTGTCTGCTAATCTCAGATGGTTTCCTTAGGCTTAGAGCTACAATTGTGCACCTCAGGGCTAGAATGTTGCTTAAGATAAGCCTCCAAGCCCTGCTAATTCGTGTATGGTGTTTGATTCCCATTCCTCCGGCCTTGCACTCAGTGTACCACCATTTCCTTTTCCCTAGGTGTACGTGGTCGGGAATGAACCTTTAACAGTTTTGGTGGATTCCCTGCTTCCTGTCCTGGGAGTGCTCTTTTCTCTCTACTGTTTTACCAAGCACAGTGTGTCTCACATAAGGTAAACAATCTAGAGAACCTTATTGTTTGTAAATACTGAAATCTTTCTTGTATGTTGTTCTTATTTTGAATATGACTTATGCCACTTTATAATTTTTTTTTTTCTTTCAAAGTCAGGAAAACATTTGACAATCCTCTAGAAAAGAAAAAGAGCTTTGCAGATTGCACGGGATTGGATCTAGTTTTTAGAATGACTTTCCTCAGCCTCTGTCTTAGACATCAGAAATGAAATCTCCGTTTACATGTGTGAACATGCCACTGTTTGATCAGTGAGAAATACTGGAATTACATGTCTAGGGAGGAGGAAATAGAGGTTGGATCATAAATACCTTG
Source organism: Eubalaena glacialis (assembly GCF_028564815.1). Lineage (NCBI taxonomy): Eukaryota > Metazoa > Chordata > Mammalia > Artiodactyla > Balaenidae > Eubalaena > Eubalaena glacialis. Next base: position 18,146,688 of record NC_083733.1, on the reverse strand, counting down.
TGAGTAGTTAGAAATCGAGTTGGGGAAATCTGGATCTGAATGTGGCACTCTGTAATTTAGGCTTGGATTTGGTGTTAGTGCTGTACAGTGTTGTTGAGAATGAAGGGATTCCTTAGTCATCCAGAAAATAATCTTTGTATTGGAATTTAAGTAGGACTCATTTTGTATCAGCTCTGTTTTCACAGTGATTTATGTTGTTTCTTCCTCCTTCTAAGACTTTAATTGGAAGTTTGAGATTGACATATACACACTACTATATATAAAATAGATAATAAGGACCTATTGTATAACACAAGGACCTCTACTCAATACTCTCTAATGGCCTATATGGGAAAAGAATCTAAAAAAGAGTGGATATATGTATATGTATAACTGATTCAGTTTGCTGTACACCTGAAACTAACACAACATTGTAAATCAGATATACTCCAATAAAAATTTTAAAAAAAAGATCCTACAGAATTCTGATTTTTGGTGTTTGAAAATCCCCCACATGTAATCTCATATTCAGTAATAGTATCTTCTTCATAGTGTTATTATGAAGACTAACTATGCATTGAAGTGTTTAGCACTGTCCCTGGCAAATAATAAGCTCAATAAATAGTCACTATCATTAAGTGATAAAGCGAAGTGCTCAGTCTTGCATATTATTCGAAGCTTACATATTGCCTTTAACTCTCTAACTTTTGGTCAGTGGATCACTGAAGCCCACAGACATGAGGGAAGTGACAAGAGAAAGTGCAGTGGAAGATGGAGGCTATAAATATGTGAATTTGGCTTCAAAAGACCATTCCTATAATAACTCTTGTTTTAGTTTTGAAGCCCAAGTCCTCACAGCACTATCATATCCTCATCAGAGACTGAGAAGGAAGAAGCAAACGTTTATTCCATTCCTGTCCTAGTTGATTGGCACGGATAAGAGGGGATAAGGAATCAGCAAGAATTTGTTGGTGTGCTGTTTCTTGGTCTCCAGTTATTGGTCCCACTGATCTTAGATGGTTTGATCACTGTAAACTTTTCTTTCACAGTGCCTGATTCAAAGGCAATGAGTTCATTTGGAATAAAAAAAAATCATGTGGGGCTCATGTGTCATATCAGGGCTGCTTCTACAACCAGAGATTAGTCAGTCACTCACTGAATTTCAGGATATTTGCATTCTGAAATTCACAAGAAGCGTAGTTTCCACTCCCGCACTTCAGTAGTACTAGGTGATTGTGCCAGCCTTTAGAATGCATGGAACCTGACTGTCATTCTTTCTTTTTTTATGTTAGCTTGTTAAATGTGTAGAGTAAGATGACAAGCTCATTTATAACTGCTTTTTTCTGCCAGGTCACTTTGCCAAGAGATCTTATTATGGATGCTGGGGAAACTGGAGAGGAAAAAGGCAATTACTAGCCTGAAAGGATTTGCAGGGTTGGACAAAACTGTGCCCTCTCTCCATTCTCTGTGCCACTTTAGAGCTGCCACTCAAGGTGGCATTATGATTACCATCAAAGAGGCCGTTTGGTGAGTCCACCCATCCTTTGCTATCTCTCTTCAGATTTAATTGTACTCGAAAGGCCATTCTGTGACTCGTCCACTAAGGGGCGCTGATAGAAAGGAAACCAGAAACTCAAGCAGCTGAGGTGCTGCTATTTATTGATATCTCTAAGTGAAATGTGAGCCTTAAATGATCCTCCAGGTTTTTCCTAGATGCTAGCTAATAGGTGCAATTTACTGGAGCCTCACAGCTCTGCATCACAAGCCCACTTACTTCACAAAGTCTTTGCCAGTGAATCGGAGTAAAAGGCAGACACATGTTCACCCTCAACACCATAACAATCCAGTTCTCCCTCTGACACTCAGAATGGTATGTGTGTTCAGAGTCAGACTTAATCCTAAGGGAAATTGTCTCAAAGCTCTCTTTTATGGTAATTTTATGGTGGGGGTTTGTTTCTCCTAGGGGTTGTTTAGAAGGCGGCTAACAAGTGTTAGTGGAATGGATAATTTATTTCTCCTGCATCTCACAAGTGTATTTTAAATTATTTCCATTTTCTAGGTGATACGTGTAGATGTTATTACCTGCGAACATAAGTTCTGGTTGATCAGAGTCCATGTAATACTTAACTGGCGGCAGCTACTCAGATGTCACATCACATTCAAAGTGCTGCTATTTGTTAAAGTGTTTACATTTAAGTAACTCTTTAAGTTCATGGTTAATTTGGTTAAGTTTTAAAACACTTATTCAATATGAGAGTCTTGAGGAAAATAGAAAAAACACATTGATTGCAAACAGAATTATCAGTACAAACTTAAGCTACTAATTTACTAAGAGTTGTTGAGCATTAGTAGGTTTTGCGGTTATAACTATGCCCCCGAACTGAAGGAGCTTAATATTTTTTGGCATGTTTATTTAAAAACCCTTTGGAACAGTTTATCCTGGGACCAATTTAGGGACTAGATAGAGAATTTTATAGTATGTGACTTATCAGCAGTTAAAACTTATTGCTGTCTTAACAAGTCTTTAGTGCAAATATGTCAAAATCAACAGTTCTTATTGAAACTACAGTTTCTCTTCTTGGTAGGAAAAAAAGTGAATAGGCAGTGATTGAATGGATCTCCATACACTGCTAGAAGCAATGGATCCTTAACCTGGGGTCTCTGTATGGACTTCTCGGAATCTATAATCCCCTTGAAATTATACACAAGAAATTTTTTTATATGCAAACATGGATTCTTTGCTGAAAATAGGGTCCATAGCTTTCATCAGGTATTGAAGACGCTCCATGTCTCCAAAACGCTGACACCATACCAAAGAAATGTGTGTGTGTGTGTTTGTGTGTGTGTGTTTGTGTGTGTGTGTGTTTGTGTGTGTGTGTGTGTGTGTGATTTTATGATTTGTTCTAAAGATCCTGCTCATGGTGCTAGTGCCCCAACGGCAGGGTCCATATCACCACCTGGTCTTTATCACCACTTACCTTTCACTCTACCATTTTGCCCAGCAGCACCAGTTATCAATAAGAAGTTTGATTAAAGAAACTCTAAAAGAGCAGCTTAGATTTCATGATCTTTGGATCCAGAATTTTTACCTTTCTGGAACTAAATATAACTATTTGGAATTGACTCTTTCATTGAAATTTTAAGAATGAATAAAATAATGCTTCTTAAGGTAGTTGTTGTCATGTCTTTTTTTTAAAAGAATACTTGAATACAGTACTTCATTTTGACAGTTGGGGTGGTTCACAGAAGCTTAGAAGCTATTTCAGCTTTTCTTCTAACATAAAATGTGGTGGAGATAACATGATTGATCTGAAGGACTCTGGAAGATTTTAGGATAATATAGGAAGTAATTCTAAGCGTAATTTCTAGGTTATTCATTCTACTAAAGGAGTATAAAGGGTATGTTATTAAGTGAACTGGCAGATTGGGACATACTGCCCAGTTAGACGGTTTGCCAAATTAACTGCAATAATTGTATTTTCAATGAAATGAAGCAGCATCTGTCATTTTTTTCTCAATTTAATCTGAAAGAAATTTTATTCTTTTTTTTAAAAATAAATTTATTTATTTTATTTTTATTTATTTTTGGCTATGTTGGGTGTTTGTTGCTGCGCGCGGGCTTTCTCTAGTTGCAGTGAGGCGGGGCCGCTCTTCATCGCGACGCGTGGGCTTCTCGTTGCAGTGGCTTCTCCCGTTGCCGAGCACGTGCTCTAGAGCGCAGGCTCAGTAGTTGTGGCGCAGGGGCCTAGCGGCTCCGTGGCATGTGGGATCTTCCCAGACCAGGGATTGAACCCATGTACCCTGCAATGACAGGCGGATTCCCAACCACTGCGCCACCAGGGAAGCCCTCTTTTTTTTTTTTTAATTAACCACTTTATTTTATTTATTTTTGGTTGTGTTGGGTCTTCGTTGCTGCGCGCAGGCTTTCTCTAGTCGTGGCAAGCGGGGGCTACTCTTTGTTGCAGTGCACGGGCTTCTTATTGTGGTGGCTTCTCTTGTTGCGGAGCACGGGCTCTAGGCGTGCGGGCTTCAGTAGTTGCGGCACATGGGCTCAGTAGTTGTGGCGCACGGGCTTAGTTGCTCCGCAGCATGTGGGATCTTCCCGGACCAGGGATCGAACCTGTGTCCCCGGCATTGGCAGGCAGATTCTTAACCACTGCGCCGCCAGGGAAGTCCCAGAAATTTTATTCTTTCGTCACAAAAGTAATGCATGTTCTTTGTATAATACAAAAAAGCATAAAGAGGAAAACAAAAATCAACCACTATCCTAATCACTGTTTACATTATTTTAGTGTTTTGTTTTCTAGTGTATCTTCTGTACCTTCTTATTTATTTACATGATACAGTATAAGAATACTGTATATTGGCTTTTTCACTTATCCGATGAATGAAAGCTAGAAGCCTTATTACCTCATGAGAATTTTCTTGAAACTTTTTGCAGAAATCATGGCACCATTTTTGATAACTTAGCCACATTTTATTACTTGGAAATTTGGCCTCCTCAGTTTTCTGCGCCTTTATGCATTTTCATAACTCAACGATTGGTTCACTGAGATTGACTGAATCTCTTCCTATGAAGATCATGTCTTTTTCCACTGCCCATAACCCTTAGTGGCTCATTGAAAAAAGGTCCAAGTTCCTTTGAATGGCATCCAAGGCTCTCTGATCTGTCCTTGCTTTTCAGCCTTCTCTTTCTCTTCTTTTCTTCAGGAACCAGAATATCTGCATAAACCTATACTTTAATTCCTCCTTGCTTTTGCAACTTATTGAAATAATAGTAATTCTTCAACATCCATCTTAAAATGAATCTTCCCTATTTGAGCAAATGACTATGTAGGACATGATAGCCTAGCTTCTGAGAATAAATACCTTTTCAGCATGGAGAAACAGGAAAATAATTTAAACAAATTTTTGAGCTCTTTATAATGATTTACTGTATGGAAATAACATGTTACTTTAGAAGATTATTAATGGGGTTTCCAAAAAAATAGTTTCTCTGGGGGATAAATCTTACCCTGCATTGCAGTGATGAAGATGAAGATGAAGCCCTATACCAGAAGGTGTCCTCAGAGCAGTGCCAGGTAGAGCACCTTGGGGACTTGCTGTCCCACTGCCAGGAATGTGGTTTGGCAGGAGACTTCTTCATCTTCTGCTTGAAGGTAAGAACTATGTATAGTTCATGGTCAGCTTTATTCTAGGGTAGTACCAGGAGCCCCTTTGAATTTTCAAGGCAGTCATAATTTTAGGTCCTAAAATTAGGTCTTAATTTAGGAGAAATAGAGGACATAAGGGTAATTTATTTTTTAGTAGCCTTTGGTTTGGTCAAAAAGAAATTTACCTTCAGCAGTACACATATGATTGAACTACTTTCCAAGATAATCTGCACTGAAATTTTAGAGATGACCAGAGCAGAGCTGTTGATCTATTAAAGGGTTAATCTTTGCTCTGTGTTGACAGTAAGAACTCTTTTGAAGTTAATAGTAGGTTTTACAGCTATAGAGTAATCCCTTATCCTTTCTGACTATTGTTTTGTCAGGTATTTGCAAAGGAGATTTAGCAGTTCTGCCTCTCTCATTTCATTTTGTAGCCACTTGAAACCTTTTCCGGGTTTGTGTCTTAGCCTGGTGGTTGTGCTTCCTTTTGCCCTAACCTCCGACAGTAACTTATGCCCCATACTGTTACTCCTTGTTTGTACTGCTAGCGACCATAAGCCGGTATCTCTGATTCCCTGTCCATCTCTGCCTTCTTTAGTATTTTCCCTAAATAAAGTGTCAACTCTAAGAGAATGTCTGTGGAGTTTAAGGTTGGTGTAGGTGTGGGAGAATGCAAGGAGGGAATCAGGGCTAACGTTCCTAGAATTGAAGTGGGTGATACTTTTTCGATGTTTCTCACCTCCCATGTTCACATTCATCCCCCTGCCCAGCCATTCACTGTAAATAACATACCAAGAAAATACCCTCTTAATTGGATAATTTCTTTAAAATTTGTTTAAAAAACAAAAAGTCAAAGGACTTTGCTCTAAACCAAGGTTCTTCTGCCTTTGTACTATTGACGTGTTGGCCTGGATAATATTTTCTTGGGGTGGGGGCTTCCTGTACATTGTAGCAAGTTTAGCAGCGTCCCTGACCTCTGCTCACTAGATGTCTGTGTCACCTCCCAATTATGACAACCAAAAATGTCCCTAGATATTGCTATGTGCCCCCTGGGGAGCAAAATTGCCCAGAAACAGTTGAGGACCACTGCTCTAAACTGTCAGTTACTATGGTAAAGCATTAATTCTTAAGGAACCTAAAGTTTTCCTTTCCCAAGGAAATTTACAGTGTGAAAGCTAAGGAAAAGCTTACAAAACCCGCAGTAATGAATTATCTATTAGTAGAAGTTTAGTTCTAAATATCTTAGGGAAAAAGAGGTGTGGTGCTGAAAGCATCTAATAGTCTCTAAAAAAGGTTTGGAAATGTTATATGACCTCAGTTCAAGGGAAGCTAGTGGTAGAGATCATAAAAATAGTGATAAAGTAAGTAATCTGTCAAACTAGTTCTTTGTGTGTATGTTTTTTATTATGAAGTTTAAAATTTTCGTATACCTGGTATCATGATATATGTATTATTCTGCAACTTACATCTTCCATTCAACTGTGTTTTTGAGATCCCTCTATATTGATATCCATATAGATCTAGTTCATTTATCTCAACTGCTACAATATAATAAATACATCACAATTTATGCTTATTGCTGTACATTTAAGTTGTTTCCAGTTTTTGGCTATTGTACATAATGAAAACAGACTGGTTCTCTATATACACATTTCAAACAGAGTTTTCTAGCTGTTTTTGAAATCCTTAGTTCTACAGGATTTTTCTTCTCTTTTTCTTTTCTCCCACACTGATAGGAGTTGACTCACATGGCTGTGGAAAATGAAGCAGAGTTAAAAACAAAGCCATTCTCCAGCGAAAGCCTCTTGGAATTAGAGCAGCACCAGACTCTTCTTGTGGAAGGTCCGGAGCGGAAGCTGCTGGTCCTCCAGCTCACGGCTGTTCTGTGTGAGAGAATGTCTGAGCAGATATTCACAAACATCACTCAGGTCAGTGACGGCCACTTGCCGGTTCCCAGCCTGGTGGTATTTGTCTATTTCAGTTTCTTTCATTCTTTCCCCCAAATGTTCAAAGAAATGTTACTCAGAGTGTGGTTTGATGACACCTGCATCAGTGTTACCTGGAATTCAGGTTAAACGTAAATTACTGAGCCCACACCAGGCTAAGAGAATCAGTACTTTCATAGGTCCTGGGAATCAGCATGTTTAACAAGCTCCTGAGGTGATTCTCATGCACATAAAACTGAGAATTATTTAAAATATTTATATATCACAGTGGTTTTCAACTAAAATTCAACAGTGGTTTTCAAATAAAATTGTCTGGGATCTTTTTCCTAATATTGATGCCTAGCCCACTTTTAGAGATTCTGATTCAGCATGTCTGCATTAGAGCCTGGGCATATGTATTTTTTTAAGCTCCGTGGATGAATCTAATGTGCGTTAAAAGTTGAGAATGATTAAACTCAAATTTGAAAAAAAAATCACTAATGATAAGATCACCTTGAATTGTATAGGTCCTGTAACTCACAGCTTATCTCCACAACAGCCTGTGAAGTGTTTTTTGAGTGTTTGTTTTGTTTTGTTTTGTTTTGCCTGTGAAGTTTTCAGATATTTTTTTTCTGTCATTAGCAGAAATTTTATTTCCAAGCTCTTCAAAGGTTATAACAAGCACAAACAGAGTATTCTTTTAAGTGTCCCAAATTAAATCAAAGGCACATCATCAAAGTAAAACACTTGTGACATTGAGTATTCATTTAGGTTGTAATATTTTCACATCACTTTTTTTTTTTAATCATTTGTAATATTCTGTAGATCACATTTAAACATTGTTTTAAAGACATGAAATAATTTAGTATTTTTTTTAAGTAAAACCACCATTATAAAGCAGAGGAACTTAAGAAGACAAAGATCAATCTGCTTCATATACAGGATGGGGCAATCTAATACACAATACAACATTAATCCTTTCAAACAAGTTTGCTAAGAAACAGCTCCCATGTTTAGTGTTAAAAATAAAACAATCTTCTTATTTAGAAAAATCAAGATATCATTTGATTAATAAAGCCCATTCTTCCCCCAATTTTATACTTGCTTGTCTTCATTTAGAAATTATAAATTCATGAGAAAAGAACAAATTTTGTTATGGTATAAAAATCTTAGTCGGGAACAACAAATTACAAATATTTAATTTTTTTTAACAAACAATACTGTTTTCCTTCCCAAAACGTAAACATCTAGTAAATAAAACATACGTAACATTCCAGGTATAGAAACACTAGTAATTCACTTAATGAAAGAGGTGTATTTTGGTATATTTGGTGGTAAGGTTTTTGTTTAAGTATAAAGCACTTCAGCAAAGAACCAGGCCATTATTATTTAAAATCTACTCCTTCACCCAGTTTCCTTGAGTAGAAACTCATAAATTTCTGTAGAATTTTGGCTAAAGGACCAGGCCACAGGAAAGGTCCTGTGAAATATCTAAAAGTCATTTGGCTGGAGGAGTGTGTTCTTGAGATTTGGAGGCAGTCATTCATCACTTGGTGCTTGAAAGCATTCCTCAGCGGACTTCTTCCCTACAGTCTTCAGAGTAAAGCACAGGATCTGGGCTCCCGAAAGGGGTTGCTTCTGGCTGGAACACCTACCAGCAGGGCTTCCTAGCAGGCATTCTGCATGCAGTACTGTTGAAGCTCTGCAGCCGCCTGAGAGACCTTGATCATCTCCACGCCGGCCTCCAGCTTGAGCTGCTCCACCAGGCACTGCAGGGCGCTCACGCTGGCCCCCAGATTTTTTTTTTTTAATGCTTTCAGAGTAGAGTAACTATGTGAATCAGTGCCTGAATTTAATGGCTCAGACATTATTTTTACCAGCTTTTTTAAAAAATAGGAAATAAAAGTACTAAAGCATAGGTAGTGTAGTCATCATATTTTACCACTTTACCACAGTTAGTTGTTGCTCGGTTGGTGAATAGTCAATTGTAACATGGTATGATTGTCACGCTTAAATCTGACTCTCCAGCTCTTTGTATCATCGTCATTGTCATCTGCCTTCCGGTGTTGCTAAGCAGCATTTCACTATAGCTCCCGCTGAGAAAATTTGCAGCTGCCTGTCAGCTCTGACTTACCGTGCCTGTTTAATGAGAATTATGCTCATTATTTCTTTCCTGGCCTCTTATTCCTTCAGTTCACTGACCCCATATTATTTAGTAGGGTGATTTGTTTCTCCTGTGTTTATATCAGTTCCTTAAAGACTTTTTCATCCAGACTTTATGTTTTTGTCTCAGGATGCTAGTTGGAAAGGAAAATGGTCTAAAAACTGATATGACTTAAGCCTTCCCACTTATCTTCTTTTACTCCTAATTAAGGAACAGTGGTGTTAGGCTGATACAAAAATGATTTGTCCCATTAAATTATCGTCAGCTGAGGTTAAAACATATCAGGACAAAAAGAAACACACAAAAAAAACATTGAACTGCATTTGGTAGTCTTACTGCTAGTGATAATTTTGGTATATTATTTTGAAATACACACGTGTATGGATATGTTATAAGTAATAAATAAGTTATTTTGTTAACATAATTAGGAAACAAGATTTTCAGCATAAGAAAGAGAGTTATAAACATAAAATTAAAGAACTTGAGTAAAACTCCTATAATATTAAGTTCTAACTGGAAGTGTTTATATGAACTCATAATTTATTTTTCTCTTTTTAAAAAGCAGGTGTTTTCTAGCTCAGTCCACTGTCAATGCCAAGAAGCAATGACAATCCAGTAGCAATAACTGTCCCCAGTACCAGATTATAGTTTCTGAATACCATCTCCTACGAAAAGAGCACAAAACTCATTGGATTAAAGGTTCATTTGGGTCTAGGGCGGGAATTGTACTGTAAGCCTCAGGGCATCTTGAAGCAGTCCGAGGTTAATGGGCTCATGTCAGTGGCATTCAGGAGCCACCTTGGAGGGGCTCCTGTTGACCACAGGTAGGACAATTTGAGCATTACAAAGAATAATACCTGCAGTGGATTAAAACACGTCAAGTACCCCCCCACCCCCCCTGCAAATCTCTTGTAGGACATGTTTGAGGTTGCTGAGGCATGAGTTCACTGTTTTGTAAATTGATAAATGAAGGGAATGAATAAAGCATTTATCTTTCCCGTGTAACTAGTCAATGAAGAAAATTTTTTCTTTGTATAAGAACCACAGGTGAAAAACTCAAAAAGAGAACTAGAAAATTATATTTTGCAATCCCCTAATAACAAAATGGATCTAGGTAACAATCATCAATGTTGCTAAAAACATTAGGGGTACTTTATAATGAATGTATTAGGCCATTTGGCACCCAAACCAACTGTTCCTTTCTTCTTCCAGCATTTTATTACAAAAACTTTCAAATTTGAAAGAATTTTATAGTGAGTACCTGTATACCCACTACCTAGTTTCTACAATTAACATTTTATTATACATGCTTTATCACATATTTATCTATGTTTCCATCTGTCTATACATTTTATTTTTGGTGGATTTCAGGGTTAATGCAAATATCGGTAATGTCAACCTGAATATTTCAGCCTGGACCAGTTAATCCTTTTTCATTTAAAAAAAATTTTTTTTAATTTTGGACCAGTTAATCTTAACATCACCGTGAGAAGCAGACATTATTATGTGCCTCCTCATGTAATGCCATAGGAAGTATGCGACATCACCTGGGAAGGGTTCTTCCCCTCAAAACCCCCAAACAATACAAAACAAACCCCCCAAAATGTGAACCTAAATCTGATCAGGGAAACTCAAGATAGAGGAGCAAATTAAGTGCCATGAGGAAACAATTAGCCAAATCCATAATGTGGGAAATTCCATAGTACAAATGACCCAGCTTCTTCATCAAATAAATGGCATTAAAGAGGAGCAGGACTGTTGGGGACTTGAGTCATATCAATGAAATGCAGTGTGTGGATCTTGATTCAAACAAGCCAATTGTATGAAGACATTTTTGCGACAGTCATGGACCAGGTATTAGAAGATATAAGGAATTTTTATTGAGTGTAGTCGTAGTATGGTTGTTATATAAAAAACAAATCTTCTTATTTGTTAGAAATGCATATAGAAGTATTCATGGGTGAGAGATTAAAAATTCAATAAAGTGTGTTGGCAGATGGCATATTAGTATATGAGATGATGCAGAGAGGAATGAGGCGTGGAACGGTCTGTACTGATACAGAGCCCTGTTCCAATTCCCGAGTTCTTTCATTCCGCAAATGTGTATTGAGAACCTACTATGTGCTACATACTCTTCTGGGTATCAGAGACACGGCAGTGAACAAAACAGACACATATCTGTGCTCTCATGGAGCTTACATTTACATAGAGGGAGAAAGAGATGGTAAACAAGTAGGCAAAAACACACAGGGCGTTAGACGGTGATAAGTACCAGAGAGAAAAATCAAGCAAGGTAAGGGGATGATAAAGGGAGTGTGGTAAGGTAAACAGGGTGGTCATGGAGAACCTCACCGAGAAAGTGACTTTTGAGCAAAGATCTGAAGCAGGCAAGGGGGGAGCTATTGAGATACTTGGAAGAGTGTTCCAGATGAGAGGGAGCATGCCTGGAGTGTGGAGGGATCAGCAAGGCGCCAGTGTATATGGAGTGGAATGAGCACGATTCCCTTTTTCCTGGTCTTTCAGGAAACTGCCACTGTCTGCACCCTTCTGTAACTGGATCACTGTAATTGGCAGAATAGAAGGGGTTCTACGTGCTGTGGTCTTTTTCATATGATAAAATTTTTTAACATAAGAAACACGTGCTCATTGTAAAAACATTTAAGCAACACAGAAGTACAAATTTTAAAAAAGTAGGGACTTCTGATTAAAGATGGTATATTGAACAAAAGTGTTTATCTGTTCCCTCTGGAAACCACAGGGACCAACAGAGCAGGAGAGGAGACACATTAGAGAAGAGAATAACAATATTTGGAAACTGGAAAATAGTAGCTGGTTCAGCAACTTCAGAAAATTGAAAGCTAAGTGCCTGCATGGAAGAAGTCAGGAAGCAAAGCACTATGCCTCAATAGAGCTGTTAAAATTTTTTTGAAATGAAAAAAAAGAAGCAAGTCACTTCTCCTTGCAGAACCCTAGAAGGACTCGGGACACCAGATAAGCTCTAAAGATGGAGCTGAATTTAGAGCTTAAACCAGGTTGAAAGGCTCCACAAGAGTCAGTAAACCCTTTGACTCCTTCCTTAACTTTGTACAACTATCTCCCCTCCACAGCAGAAGACTGGAGGTTTATTCTTGAGGGAGGTTGAACCCAAAGACTCTGAACTTGGGTGGTAGTAGCACACTGCAGAACGGGAGGATTAAGTCGATGCCTGCAGACTCAGCAGTAAGGCCTCAGCTCCCTTGCACTCAGTTGCCAGAGTGTTGGCAGCAGGTTTGCACATCCCCATAGGATTATTGTGACAATCAAATGAATAAATACCTGTAATATGTTCAGAGCAGTACCTGGTAAATAGTAACTGCTTAATGTTATCACTAAATTAAATAGCTAAATAATTAAAACTGGTTGCCTCTAGAGTCAGAATCAGGTGGGGAGAAATGGGGTAGGGCACTGCCATTTTTCATTATAAACTTTCAGGAATATTTGGCTTTTAGAATTATGTAGCTTTATAAAAAATTTTAAGTAAAAAGTAAAAGTGTCTCCCATTGTCTCCTCAATATACATAAATTCTAGAACAGGCATCAGTCACATACCTTTCCTTGTGGCTGGCAGCCCCATAAAATCACAAGAAATGAATAGTAGGGGAGGAGCTGTTGTCCAAATGGGTTAGAGGTTTCGTTGTTACAAGGTTTGGGGGAAAGGGTACTTCATAAATGACAATTACAGCTGGCTGTCAACACCAGTTAACAGCTCCCAGGTTTTTTATTTCACATACAAACTGAAAGTTTCTTTCTTAACAAAAATAGGATCATACTACTTGTTTAGCAATGTTAAATAGATAGATAGAGAAGAGGAATTTAGAAAAAGTTGGAAGGCTAGATAGTGTTCTGTTCCAGCAATTTAACAGTATATTTGTGTGAAATAGAAGCTTCCTATAATCAAGGAGTGCTTTAGAAAACTCTTTGGAGGCAAAATAGGTGGCCCAAGATGGTAGATCCGCCAGTTTCTCTGGGAAAAGCCAATGTCCTTAACTTCTAGTAATCAATAAATTCTTAGGCTAGAGAGGGTGTTGAAAATTGCCATAACCAGCATGGTTCATTACAGTAAGTGGAACTTTTAATAACCTTTCTAGTTTCCTGCCTTGCTCCAAAAGACAAGTGTTAACAAGCCATTCTCCTGACTTTGAGCCTGCAATAAAGATTCTAGCATAGCATGTGATTTGCCCAGAGAGTTAAACATGCAAGCTTGCATGGTATTTAGAGGCTTATTATGACCTATCTCAGCTATCTCATTTTCAAAGTGATTTTTCCCTTTTGAGCCATTAATCCTAAATGTGCATGTGAGTGTATGCACGTGTGTGCGTGTGCATGTATGGGTATGTGTAGGCTGTCTTTTATTCAAATGTGTTTCTACTTAAGATGATTAATCCAAGCCCAGTTAAAATGGTGCCGACCAAATTAATTCCATCCAAGGCTTAGTTGTTAGCCAAATGCTATGTAAAATCTTATATATGAATAATCTTAATCCTTTAAAACTATTGGATACTTTAAAAAATGACTCTGGATCGTTTGTGTAGATTGTTTGAGGACACTGAATTCTAAATAAAATTAATGCCTCTTCCCCCTTTCTTTGCTTACTAGAACTAGACTGTCAAAACGGGGGGAAGGAATCATTGAAGAGGAATGCTCATTAGGAGAAGCAGATCTAGGACACTCTAAGATGGTCAGAAAGTAACAAATCATTTTTCATTTTAATTTCCTGGCAAAATTCATGAAAAATAAAGGGAGGTGGATTGGTGTATTAAAAGATCTGAGAAAGTATAAATGGGCTTTCTCATTTATTGACTGTATGGCCTTGAGCAGATCGCCTCTTTAAGTCTAAGATTCTTCATCTGAAAATGAGGACAAGAGTACATCCTAAAGTTGATATGAGACCTAAGTGAGCTTGTGCATGTAAAACACTGAGCACCATGCCTGCTACATGGTAGCAGTTGTTCTTGAAGCTTCTTGCTATCGTGATGTTGATGAGGAAAAAGATGAGGAGGTAAACGTAAGATGTAAAGAGAATTTTGAGATTTTTTTTCCTTACTCCTCGCTGATTCTAAATTCCATTTCTGTGGTAGGTTGTGGACTTTGTAGCAGCAACCCTGCAGCGAGCATGTGCAAGCTTGGCCCACCAGGCAGAGAGCACTGTGGAATCACAGACACTGAGCATGTCCATGGGGCTGGTGGCCGTCATGCTGGGAGGAGCCATTCAGGTGAGTTGCAGACATGAGCCAAACTTGAAAGGAGGGAGAAGAGAAGAGAAAAATCTGTTGCTTCCCTTTCATACCCTTGTGAGAAATCAGAATGGATATTGCACACAGGAGAACTGGGATAAACAAGTCAGGTTGTTAATAAGAATTCTCTCCAAAGTGGAGGACAAGAAAACTATAACGCTTCCACCTTGTTACCTGGGTAGACTTCCCCATCAGAAAGGCAGGGCCCTTTCTGACCTGGCACGAGCTGGATTTGGAAATACCTGGCACAGTGTTTTGCATCTGTGGTGAATGCTAGATTCTCTGGCCCTCACTGTAGTGGCTCTCCAAAGCTCAGCCCTTGTCCCTACTGCTGTAGTCAGGGGAGAACCTTTGTAACCTGCTGGTTGCTTAGGATTCCATGTTTTGAATAGTTCCATTTTAGCACAGGATCCATTGTTCAACTCATATCATGTAGCATGTTAAAGCTTTGTTTCTAGTGCATGTATCTTTTACATAATTTATAATTTTTAAATTTATTCACTCAAAAAATATTTATTGCCTACTTGTTATATGCCAGATACTGAGCTAAGGTGCTGGGAATAGAGCAGTGGACAAATAGACATGGTCCCTACCTTCATGAAACTCAAAGCCAGTGAGGGAGTCAGACATTAAATAACTATTTCAAAAAATATACTTAGAATTGAATGAAGTACCTCAAACGAGAAGTGGAGGATACCAAGAGAACATAACATCTAACCTAGGCTGGGAAGGTTTCCACTGAGGACACACATATAAGTCTAAGCTAAGACTTGTTGCATAGGAGTTTGGGGGTGTGTACAGTGCAGATGGAGGAAACTCTCCCAATTAAAGAAACATCATGTATGAGGGCTGGGAAGCAGGAAAGAGCTTGGTATACTTAAGACACTGATAGAAGGCCTGAGTAGCTGAGTTGTAGAGACCAGGGGTCAGAATAAGGTGGAAAGGTAGGCACATATGTGTGTGTGACATACCACATTAGGTTAGAAGACTGCAAGAAAGCAGAATAAGTTTAGTGCAAGTATTATGAAATCTGACCTGAAGTCAAACTGGACATAACTCTTAGCAATGAGTAGGGAAACCCTCTGGGAATGGATTTTTGAGTTTGAGGATTAAAATCTGATACTGATGCTTGGTATATTAGAATTTGACTCTCTCTAGCCTGTCCTTAAGAAGAAAAGAAATTTTATTGGGGCCTGTTGTGAAACCCATTTCTTGGTAGATTTACTTAGCACTCCTAATTTTATATTTCCCATGTAGTTTGAAAAAAACATTGTTGGTTCAGTTGCTAGGGTCATATTATAGTCCTGCTGTTAGAACTGTCAAGGAGAAGTTCCCCAATGGAATAGTTTTTCTTAAGTTGTACTGTTATTGGATTTAGTTGACCTGATTGATTTGTGTTTTTCTGGTAGAATATTGATTTGAATAGTCTTTATTTCCATAGTTGAGAGTGTGCTTTTTTTTTTTTTTCTGCTTTTCTTTTTTCTTATTTAACACTTAGAAATTCAAACCATATCCCAAATGGAAAATAGAACACAGAAATCTCCATTTCCTATTCGAGAAGCCCATTGTTGAGGGGCTGGCTATGTAAATTAGTCATATTCTAGCAGAGACTCACCTGACTGATGCAAATGTACGTCCTTTACCTGTCCCTGCCCTTCCATGAGCCATCCTGACTCACTGATTATATCTTGATTCCTCTGACTTTGCACTTAAAGTGAACATAAACACGTCACTCCTATACTTTTGCCCTAGATCTATTAATTTTTTTTCCATTTGATTCAAGGATTTATAAGTGGCTTCTATAGTAATGTTAGGTTTTCTGTCTTGGTATTAAAAAAAAGTCACAATTCTGAATTATGTTTTCAGATGATCATTGGCTAGGTTGTTGCTTCAGAGTCTAGAAGATTACATTGTATTCAATACCTATCCCTGATTAGGATTCATTGTTTTAACTAATGAAACAGGATCTAACAGAATTTGAACGCTTCTTTCTTTCCTTTCTAATTTAGGTAATTAAGATGATTATTAGAACGTAGTGTCTAGGAAGAGGAGTTGATTTGGAGAAAGTGTAGGTTTAAGACTGCTAACTAGACAACCATATTTCCAAACTTATTTTCTAAATGTCAGGATCGGTCACCAGTAAAAGTATGATGTTGGTAACTTGCCTGTCCCCTCAGGGAGCAGTTTCTGCATGATGTTCCAGGGCCCATAGTGTCCTCTGAAGCACTGCTGCGTGGAACAGACCTGATCTTGGTGGGGCTGGGACTTTGAACACAAATCTTGAGATCTCATGCCACTTTTTCTGAGAGTATCATAGAATGAACTCATTCAAGAACTATTTATCAAGTGTCTCTTTTCCCTCATGGAGTTTACCTTCTAGTGGTTGTGATTAATCTGATGAATTCTTAATTTTAAAAAAAGATTTATATTTCTATATCTTGTATCTTTATATATGGCTTATTATAAAACAGAGCATACTACGTGCTGACTTCAAACGAAAGTAAAAGTACCACTTGTAAAATAAATTCAGTGACTTTGTATATAAGGACCCAGACATATAAGCTGCTCAGCTAAATATCTGAAGAAACATAGGTGATATACAGAAAGGAGAACACAAAATAAATGTAAATGTTTTTCAGAATTAGGAATTTTTAGGTCAGCATTTTATTGCTGGAAGAGACTCTTGGATTCTTCCAAAATAGTGATTCTCACTGCAGCAGGGTAAGGCAGAATGAGGGTGTGTATGCCCCCGCAGGGAAGCTTTGTAAAGTCTCATATGGGGCTTTTTCAGTGTACATGCCCTCCTCTGGCTGTCACCCGAGTTCTCCTCTGCTTCCCTGCGAAGACACACTCTCTCCTACCACCCAGCTGGTCCAACTCCCAGTTTTTTTTGTTTTTGTTTTTGTTTTTTTTAATTTATTTATTTTTGGCTGCGTTGGGTCTTCGTTGCTGCGCACAGGCTTTCTCTAGTTGCAGCGAGGGCGGGCTACTCTTTGTTGCAGTGCGCGGGCTTCTCATTGTGGTGGCTCCTCTTGTCGCGGAGCATGGGCTCTAGGTGCTCGGGCTTTAGTAGCTGTGGCACGCGGGCTCAGTAGTTGTGGCTCGTGGGCTTAGTTGCTCCGCAGCATGTGGGATCTTCCCAGACCAGGGCTCAAACCCGTGGCCCCTGCATCGGCAGGCGGATTCTCAACCACTGCGCCACCAGGGAAGCCCCAACTCCCAGTTTTTAAATTTGAGAACTTGCAGAAATTTATAACAACTCACCATCTAACTGTTCCACTCCTGACACCCTGAAAGAAATCACGGATGTGAGCTGACATAGCACTGCTCATTCTGTTCCTGAAGCATTCCAGAAACTGTGGGAGCGAGGCAGCCAGATAAAGGAATCTGTCACTCACTTGTGGGTTGCTCCTCCAGGCCTCGGGGCTTTTACACAGAATTCTGAGGTCTGGATGTGAGATCTGTGCTGACAAGCAGTGACAGGAGGAGCAATGAGGGCTTTATGGTCACTTCTCAATTTTGATAGTGGTCCTTGGTGACCCTTGAAAAATAATTAATACTTAGTGCTTCAGTTTTGTCATCTGCCAATTAAGTGAATATTACTTTATACCTCAGAAATTTTTTTTGAACATTTATAAACAAATAGTTGGCACCTGTAGTCTTAGATTTCCCTGATTATTCTTACAGTGGGAAATCCGTAGGCTTATGAAGCTGAAGGAATACATAACTTTCATTGCCTTAGAAACTATTAGATTCAGAATCCACCTACCTGCCCATGGTGATTAGAGAAGTTACCTAGTTGAATAAGGTGAATCCCACAATGACTAAGAAGTTTGAAAACAGGGAGAAAAGATGGTTGGGTTTTTTTAAAAATAGACTTTATATTTTAGAGCAGTTTTAGGTGCACCGCAAAATGGAGCAAGAGGTACAGAGATTTCTTATACACTCCCTGCCCCCACGCACGCACAGCCTCTCCCACTGTCAACATCCAGCCCCAGAGTGGTACATTTGTAGAATCAATGAACCTACATTGACACATCATCATCACCCACAGTCTGTGGTTTACATTAGGGTTCACTCTTGGTGCTGTGCACTATGGGTTTTGACAAATGTATAATGACAGGTATCAACCATTATAGTGCTGTACCTAATAGTTGCACTAACCCCAAAATCCTCTGCCTATTCATCCCTCCCTCCCCCTAACCTCTGGCAACCACTGATCTTTTCTAGTTGCGGCGAGCGGGGGCTACTGTTCGTTGCAGTGTGTGGGCTTCTCATTGCAGGGGCTTCTCTTGTTGCAGAGCATGGGCTTCAGGCGTGCAGGCTTCAGTAGTTGTGTCACGTGGGCTCAATAGTTGTGGCTCGCGGGCTCTAGAGCGCAGGCTCAGTAATTGTGGCGCACGGGCTCAGTTGCTCTGCGGCATGTGGGATCTTCCCAGACCGGGGATTGAACCTGTGTCCCCAGCATTGGCAGGTGGATTCTTAACCGCTGTGCCACCAGGGAAGTCCAAAGAATTCTTTGTATATTTTAGATAATTGTCCATAATCAAACGTGTCTTTTGCAGATACTTTCTCCTAGTCTGTGGCTTGTCATCTCTTTCTGTTGACATTGTCTTTTGCGGAGCAGAAGTTTTTGATTTTAATGAAGTCCAGCTTATCAATTATTTCTTTCATGGACTTTTTTGGTATTTCACCTAAAAAAGCCATCACCATACCTGAGGTCATCTAAATTTTCTGTCTCATGTTATCTTGTAGGAATTTTATAGTCTTGCATTTTACATTTAGGTCTATGATCCATTTTGAGTCAATTTTTGTGATAGTGTAAGGTCTGTGTCTAGATTCATTTTTTTTGCATGTGAATGTCCAGTTGTTCCAGCACCATTTGCTGAAAAGTTGGTCTTTTCTCCATTGTATTGCCTTTGCTCCTTTGTCAAAGATCAGTTGACTATCTGAGTTATGAGTGACATCTGAGTTAAGAAAATAAATCTGGGTGCAACTTGCTGTTCTTGTCAGGTGGGCATTCCAGAATCCCAGTTCATCTCACAGACCCGAAATTGGGAAGGAGTTCAGCCTTATTTTGCAGATTTGAAAACTGAGGTTCAGAGGATGGAAATACCCTGTCAAGGTGCCACAGGGAGTTAGTGGCAGGATCAGGGAGTTGGAATCCAGGTCCCCTGGGGACCAGTCCAAAGCATCCTTCTTTGCAGTTTTAGGCATTGCGTCTCATTATTGCAAAGTTCTGCACAGTGCTCGGCGTCTACCCAGGCACTCAGTGCATCAAAAGGCAATTTATAAGCAATTAATTTATAAGGCAATTATTAGAAGGCAAGAGGGTGCCAAGGGCCATCAACTTGAAAGCACTCATTTGGGCACAATATTTGCTGAGAGGAGAATAAAGTCTGCTATAAAGAATATTTCCTTGGATAATTAACTTTGTCCACCTGTTGCTCTAACAACCATCAACAGACTCTAGCTAAGAAATGTCATCCTTGTCTGAGATCAGGAAAATTAGCTATGTCAGAGAAAGAGCAGTGGAAAGAGAGTCAGGAGGTCATGCCCAGCTCTGCCATTTCTCAGTTTCTGGAGCTAAACAGTTTCCCTTTCTGGGTTGCCTGTAAATGGTGAGGTCAGACTAAATAACCTTTTTTTTTTTTTTTTTTTTTTTTTTAAGGTTTTATTTATTTATTTATTTATTTGGTTGCACTGGATCTTAGTTGCAGCAGGCAGGCTCCTTAGTTGCAGGAGTTGGGCTCCTTAGTTGTGGCTCACAGGCTCCTTAGTTGTGGCAGGTGGGCTCCTTAGTTGTGGCAGGTGGGCTCCTTAGTTGTGGCATGCAACTCTTAGTTGCAGCATGCATGTGGGATCTAGTTCCCGGACCAGGGATGGAACCTGAGCCCCCTGCATTGGGAGCGCAGAGTCTTAACCACTGCACCACCAGGGAAGTCCTGAGGTCAGACTAAATAATCTTTGAGATCCTTCAAAAAAAAAAATTAGTTGACTATATTTGTGTAGGTCTATCTCTGGGCTGTCTATTCTGTGCCATTGGTCTATTTGTATCTTTTTAAGAAGAAATTGTTGTAACAGAAATGAAAAAGAAGGGGCGGTAGGAGGAGCGGCAGCGGCCAGGCAGCCCAGCTTCGCGAAGGCTCTCAGGCGCGCCGCAGCCCGCAGGCACCGGGCATGTACCTGGCACGCGCCCGCCCCGCCGTCACGATGCCCAAGAGGCAGGTCAGCTCCGCCGAGGGGGCGGCGAAGGAGGAGCCCAAGAGGAGATTGGCGAGGTTGTCAGCTAAACCGACTCCTGCAAAAGTGGAAATGAAGCCAAAAAAGGCGGCAGGAAAGGATAAATCTTCAGACAAAAAAGTGCAAACAAAAGGGAAAAGGGGAGCAAAGGGAAAACAGGCTGAAGTGGCTGACCAAGAGACTAAAGAAGACTTACCTGCAGAAAATGAAGCAACTAAAAACGAGGAGAGCCCAGCTTCTGATGAAGCAGGAGAGAAAGAAGCCGTCTGATTAATATCAGACACCTGGTCCTGTCAGTGGTCCCTGTCTCCCTTCTTATACAATCCAGAGGAATATTTTTATCAACTATTTTGTAAATGCAAGTTTTTTAGTAGCTCTAGAAACATTTATAAAAAGGAGGGAATCCCACCTCATCCCATTTTTAAAGTGTAAATGCTTTTCTTTCAGAGGTGAGATCATTTGCTGGTTGTTTATTTTTTGGTACAACCAGAAAATAGTGGGATATTGAATATGGGAGGCTTTGATTGTCTTGGGTGTCAGCTTAACATTCCACAGATGGAGGGTGGCTTTTCTATCCTATAATACAAAGCATACTAAATGGCAGTTTGGAGTCAGTTGTGCATTTAATGTCTTAAACACTTTAAATTACTTCTCTTCCCATGTTGTTTTTGGTAGAATTGTTTCCTAAAGCAAACCATTCACCCCTTGATCTTGGCTCTCCTCGGCAGAATTTTGTGCACTCTGTTAACATCTTTGGTCGTGGTAGTCCAGTTCTTCTAGTAACTGTTAATGTGTTGTGAATGATTGACAATTTGAGTATGTAGTGTATATGATATTAAATTGTGAATTAGTGGGACTTATGATGTAACAGCATATCAATATTTGAAGATATTGGTACTTGATATCCTGTGAAGGAAAATTTGCATCCAAATTTTAAGCTGGAAAGTCACTGGAATAACTGTTCAGAAAAGAATCACAACTACATGATTGTTTAGATTTTTGGTATGTTATGTTGAGAACTGTGTACAAATTGAAATGTCTGTGTACTGATCCTCAAAACAACCAATAACATCTCAATTATGAAAAAAAAAAGGAAATGAAAAAGAAGATACTTTTATACATACACTTTTATATACATATGTACATAAAAAAAGTGCATATTTTTTACATACACTATAGATATAAATAGATATTCCCATTTCAGATGCTTAAAGAAAAAACAAAGGTCCATGATACTACAGAGGCATTGAACGAAGTCTAGCATAATGATAACACTTGCATAATTATTCTAAAATGTCTTTTCCAGTTACACATAGATTCTTGATAAAATTGACCCTTTTCTTAGGTGACATATTTTTATGGTGAAATTCTACAGGTACAAACCTGACATATACCTCAAGTTTTCATTTACTTGGGAGGAAAGTGATAGAGAAAATGAACAGTAACAATTCTGTGGAAGTATAACATGAGAATATTATATAGGTCCTATGAAAACAGTTGGTTAATTGATTGGTTGGTTGGATAATGAAGTGCATGAATGAGTAAGTAATAAATACCCTGCCTTGTTCTAAAAAGGATTTAAGACATGCAAGGTTTTCAAATGATCAGGGCTTCATAAAGCTTCATATGACAGTTTTTCCAGCATTCTCAAACAGAAGAGGATCACCACTCTGATTCTTGTTTCTTCACTGACCTCTCGTGCACCTTTCCTAGTAAGGCATGATTAGAACAAAGCTTCTGGAGAGAATAAGATCTTATGTAGTTTTCACTCCCGTTTTCTAGGAGAAATTCCCTTCTGCCAGTTACCATCCCAGTCCCTTCCAGACCTACGATGCCCTTGTATGCTAACCAGCCACTTTATAAGAAGAGCTTTATTCATTCAAGTGAGACTGTGTAAGGTTTAGGTAAGAGTGTGGACTCTAGGGCCAGACTTGTTCGCTATTTTTTTTTTGGCTGCACTATGCAGCTTGCAAGATCTTAGTTCCCCGGGCAGGGATTGAACCTGGGCCCATGGCAATGGAAGTTCAGAGTCCTATGGAGTGCCAGGGAATTCCCAAGTATATATATTTTTATGCTTTTTAAATTTATTTTTTATTTTTTGGCTGCACTGTGTGGCATGTGGATCTTCGTTCCTAGACCAGGGATTTAATGCATCCCCCCTGCAGGAGCCAGACTTGTTGAGTTCACATCTTACCATCTTCTAGTTGTGTGACCTTAGACATGTTACCTAACTGTTCTGTGCCTCAGTTTCTCCCCTGTTTACCCATCCCTTTCTCCCTCTCTCTCTCCTGCGTTGGGTCTTTGTTGCTGCGCGCGGGCTTTCTCTAGTCGCAGAGAGCAGGGTCTACTCTTTGTTGCAGTGTGCGGGCTTCTCATGGCAGTAGCTTCTCGTTGCGGAGCACGGGCTCTAGGCACGTGGGCTTCAGTAGTTGTGGCGTGTGAGCTCAGCAGTTGTGGCTCGCAGGCTCTAGAGCGGAGGCTTAGTAGTTGTGGAGCATGGGCTTAGTTGCTCCGCGGCATGTGGGATCTTCCTGGACCAGGAATTGAACCCATGTCCCCTGCATTGGCAGGCAGATTCTTAACCACTGTGCCACCACGGAAGTTCCTCCCCCCATTTAAAATATAAATAATAATAGTAACTAGATCATAGGGCCATGAATATGTATGTGTATTTTTTGTTTATTGTATTTATTTTTAAAACATACACATAGCACTTACTGTGTATCAGGCACTAAGTACTTTGCTAATATGGACTCATCTTTTTATGGCAAAAGGGACATGAAATTAAAAAATACAGTAATACAATAAAAATCAAAATATAAAAGAATTTCACCATGCGACTGGGTATTAAAATATGTTATGGTAAGAATAGCTGTAAGAGACAAACAGTCTAAGATGTAAGTGGGTACAAAGGATGAAAAGAGGCTATTCACAGAAGAAGAAATGCAGACAGTTAATAAACATGGAAGAATGCTTAACAGCACTGTTAGTCTGGTTAATGCAAATTAAAATAATCAGCCATGTTTTGCCCATCAGATTGTAAAAATTAAGACTAATAATATGTGGGGGAGTGGGGAGGGAAGAAAAGAGTAATAATTTGCATTACTGATATATGTTTTTTAACTTAGAAAAGTACCTGCACAAGGTAAGTATTCAATAAATGTTAGCTGTAATTATTCAACCATAGTATTAGAGTACCAGACTCAGGCTATATGCTGATTACACCAGGAACAAGGTTTCGTTCCTACCCGTTTTTCTCAGGATCTGTTGCCTTGTGCTCAGGTCATATTAACATCCGCTATGTTAATTTGGATTTGGCATTTTTCATTTCATTTTGTAGTTGAAGTCAAGTGAATTTGCCATTCTGAAGCAATTGCTGCCTCTGTTGGAGAAGGTCTCCAACACATACCCTGACCCTGTCATCCAGGAACTCGCCGTTGATCTCCGCATCACCATCTCTACCCACGGAGCCTTTTCCACTGAGGCTGTCAGTGTGGCTGCCCAGAGTACCCTGAACAAAAAGGATCCAGAAGGGAAAAGGGAAGAGCAGCAACAAACCAGTTATGAAAGATACAGCAATGTGTCTTATAACCACCTTGAACAACAGCGAAGCCATTGCACATCCAACCAAACAAGCCTGACACCTAATGCTCCACTCGTTCCTCAGGAAGTCCGTGAGCCCAGCATCACTACAAACCAGAAATCAGGAAGTGTAACCACAGAACAGCTCCAGGAAGCTCTTTTATCAGCTTATGATCCTCAAATTCCAACACGGGCTGCTGCCCTGAGAACTCTTTCTCGCTGGATAGAGCAGAGAGAACCAAAAGCCCTTGAGATGCAGGAGAAGCTTCTCAAGGTGAGTAGAACACCACACACACGCATACACGCGCACACACACACACACACACACACACACACACGGTGAGACCACTTTCCAGGAGCCTTGACTTGTATCAAGCACTGTCCTAGGCCACCCTTGCGGAAATTGTGATTGTTCTATGGAGGCAAGACTCAGACACAGGAAAGACTTAGATACACATGAGACTCAATTGAACACGAGCAGGGTGTCAGAACTTTTACAGCCAAGAAACCCTGTGGACAGTCAGGAGAAGGAGAGAGTTGAAATCTGGAGGAAGTAGATCTTGACATGGCTTCACAAACTAGTAACGTTTGAGCCAATGAAAGAAGACCCTGAGCAAATTCCCAGAGCAAATTCCTTTTCTGGTAGATAAGGCCACTTTCAACACTGTGACCAGCCAAGATAAGCCACCTGTTTTTTCTGGGCCCCTTTCAGAGGGGCTTTGGACAGAACTGGGTCCCCTCCCCACTTTCCCTCCATCACAGTGAAAAGGCTGTTCTTTATGTCGTAGATTTATGTGGGAGACTGTATATGCTTAGTTGGGGATCTTTTCCCGTTTGTGGAAATTGTCCTGACTTCAGTATGGGTTAGAGATTAAGAGCCAAGGGTCTAGAGACGACTGATCAAATTACAGATCATTTTCTTGGACAAAGTCACTTAAACTTTCTGAGCCTCAATTTTTACATCTGTAAAGTGAGGATAGTTGTAACTGGACGCACTTTATGTTGAAAGATTTAAAATAAAATAATTTGGGGATTCCCTGGCATCCAGTGGTTAGGACTTGGCGCTTTCACTGCCGGGGCCCCGGGTTCAGTCTCTGATCAGGGAACTAAGATCCCGCAAGCCGCAACGCACAGCCTAAACAAATAAATACGTAAATAAAATAATCCATGTAAAGCACGAATTATAGTGGCAGGCACATAATGAGCACCCAATAAAGGTTTAGTATTATTATTATTATATTACTATTATCTTTTCCATATACTCTAGCCATTAGACTAAGAATTATAATTCTGATTGAAAACATTTATTTTTAGTCACTAAAGTATTAGAACCAGTAGTGTAATGATAACTTCTGTTTATTGAGCCAGGCCCTATGCCTTTCAGACATTATCTCTAATCCTGGCAACGACCAAAATATTAACATTATCCTCATTTTATAGATGAGAAAACTGAGGCACAGAAATGTGCCAAGGATTTGCTGTCATTGAAATGTTGCTGAAAACCTCAAATTATATATCTCCTTTGAGTAATCATTAAAAATATGCCTTCACACACCTATTTAGATGGTTAATGCTATGAACATCTTTGGAGTTTTCTTTAGCTAACTTAACTTTCATCTGCTATACATAATTGGTCATCAAGTCCTGTCAATTCTTTTTTCAAGAAGTCTTTCAAATCTATCTGTTCCTCTTCATTCCCATGGCTACTACCCTGGATTAAGCTTCTCTTACTCCATACATGATTTCCACCCCTTCCAACCTGGCCATCTTCCCAACTTAACTAATCTTGGGCTCTCCCTAACATGCCACAGATGTGGAGACCAGCAGTATCAAGTTGATATCAAGAATTGCTGTTCCTGTAAAGGACACATCACTATATATGGAAAGACACCCCCCGTCTTCTAGATACCAAGCAGGAGGGACATGGACATATGGCCACTGTCTTCCTCTGGCCCTTGTGTTAGGGCCTAAGCCTAACATGTCAACTGTCATATCTTCTAGATAAGCAGTACCCGCTGCGGTTGACGTGCCCTGGTGGGTTCCTAAATTATGAGATGTGTTGAGAGTAATTTGTTACTGATGTCAGTTGACGTGCTGAAATTTGCAAAAGATTTTTAAAAATAGATTCAAGGTTATCCCAATAATAACATCTCCGTCTTGGCACTTGCATTTCCATACGCTTTCTGAGTGCAAGAGAAAAGGATCAAATTATAGCAGGTGTTCCATTAATTGGACATAACCCCAAACCTGGCCTCTGTGTGTCAGGGCCTGTAGTCTGTCATGTCATATCTAAGAATGGGCTATCTACTGTGGGCTGTAGTGGAAAAAATGTTGAGGATTGTTCTTCCAGATTTTGGCTTCCATGCCTATTCTTGGTGTATACTCAACAACTTCAAGAAGTATCTCCCCTATAATCGCTACCCTCTTTTAGCTGTTGTAACAATGGGACTTCAAACGTATATACTGTTTTCCCCACAAGATTCTAAAGTCAGACCGATATCTCGCTATAACAAAGAGGAAGAAAAGCATTTATTTTTTTGAGGCTGCTCTAAGGGTCTCTTAAATCTTGCTTGCTGTTTGTGAATCATATCACTACTGTGTTCTGTGGTTCCAGATATTCTTGGAGAACTTGGAGCATGAAGACACCTTTATATATCTGTCTGCTATACAGGGTAAGTTAGTCCTGGTTAAAGGACTTTGAGTTTGTGGACCAAAGATTATATCATGTATGTTTGCACAAAATCTCTAAATTCCTAGAGCCACAGACTGTTGGACATTTTGTCCCTCTTCCTGTCTCCTAGCTAGGACTTGATTTCAGTCATGATAATAATATTCCTAGAGAGTTCCTAAAGGGGTCCTAGAGAGTTTCAGTATCTCATAATGATAAGGAAGCCTTTATTTATGTTTACTTATCATTCTATAGATTAAATCCCATTTCCTCTAATTCAAGGAGGTAAAGAATGGCTCACACATGAGCTCTCATTATGTTGGCCTTTTAGGAACCTGACTACTGTCACTGTGCACCTTTGTTCTGTCTTTTTATTTATTTATTTATTTATTTATTTTTGGCTGTGTTGGGTCTTCATTGCTGCACACGGGCCCTCTCTAGTTGAAGTGAACAGGGGCCACTCTTCATTGCAGTGTGCTGGCCTCTCATTGTGGTGGCCTCTCCCGTTGGGAGCACGGGCTCTAGGCGTGAGGGCTCAGTAGTTGTGGCTCACGGGCCCAGCTGCTCCGCGACACGTGGGATCTTCCCAGACCAGGGCTTGAACCCATGTCCCCTGCATTGGCAGGCGGACTCCTAACACTGCGCCACCAGGGAAGCCCTGCTCTGTCTTTAAGCTAAAAGAATCTCAGAATATATAATATTTCATCATCAAAACATTTTTTGCAATAATTTTATTTCTCTTTTGTGGTTCTTTGTTGTTCTCATCTCCATTAATTTGTAGATTTCAAATCTAGAGAGAGGCCTCATGGAAAGGGGTAAGAAGCAGGCACCCTTCCCAAAAGGGTAAGAAGCAGACACGGTGAGAAGGCAGAATTAACTCACAGTTTCTCTTGGCTCCATCAGTGTCGTATAGTTCTCAGGGGCTGGGGGCTGGAGATGGATCACCAGGATGCACCACCCCTTCCCCTGCTTCTCAGCTGTATGAACTTTGGCAAATTACTTAATCCCTCAGGGCTTCAATTTCTTACCTGTAAAAAGGGAGCTAAATAGGAATGTAAAATGGTACAGCTGCTTTAGAAAACAATCTGGCAGTTCCTTGAAAAGATAAATGTAGAGTTGTCACTTGACCCGGCAATTCTAAGTATTCACCCATGAGAAATGAAAACATATTCCATACAAAAACTTGTACATGAATGTTCATAATAGCCAAAAGGTGGAAACAATCCAAATGTCCACCATTTGATGAATGGATAGACAAAATGTGGTATATACATACAATGGAATATTATTCAGCCAAAAGTAATAATGAAGTACTGAGACATGTTACAGCATGTATTAACCTTGAAAACATTATAGGTGAAAGAAGCCAGTCACAAAAAAACCACATATTGTATGGTTCCTTTATATGAAATGTCCAGAATAGGTAAATTTATGGAGACAGAAAGTAGATGAGTAGTTGTCTAGGGCTAGGGAGAAAGGGGAAAGGTTTGGGAGGTGACAGCTAAAGGGTACAGGGTTTCCTTGTGGGGTGATGAAAACATTCTAAAATTGATTGTGGTGATGTTTGTACAGCTCTGTCAGTATGCTAGGAACTATTGTATTGTATATTTTAAATTGGTGAATTTTATGGTATGTGAATTGTATCCCAATAAAGCTATCACCAAAAAAATAATAAAATAAAATTGAATGAGGATAAGCTGGGACAAAGTGAGAGCGTGGCATTGACATATATACACTACCAAATGTAAAACAGATAGCTAGTGGGAAGCTGCTGCATAGCACAGGGAGATCAGCTCGGTGCTTTGTGACCACCTAGAAGGGTGGGATAGGGAGGGTGGGAAGGAGACACAAGAGGGAGGGGATATGGGGATATATGTATATGTATAGCTGATTCACTTTGTTATAAAGCAGAAACTAACACAACAATGTAAAGTAATTATACTCCAATAAAGATGTTAAAAAAAAATTTAATGAGGAGGAGAGGGATAAAACTGTCAGAGATTAAGGAGATTAAATATAATATGGGAGATAGGATCCTGGAACAGAAAAAGGACACTAGGGAAAAACTAAGAGAATCTGAGTAAATTATGGACTTTAGTTGATAATGAAATGTCAGTATTAGTTCATTAATTGTGATAATGTACCATGCTAATGTAAAACTTAATAATAGGGGCAACTGGGTATGCAGTATATGGGAACCCTCTGTGCATCTTCTCAATAAATCCATAAATCTAAAACTATTCTATCATTAAAAGTTTATAAAGGGGGCTAACATTAAATGAGTTAATATCTTGGAAGTGCTTAGTGCATATTAAGTGTTCAATATGTTAGCTATTATGATTTTAATGTTATCATCATCATCATATCACTACTATTTCTATTGTTAGATTGCTAGGTAATAATGTGGTGATATGTGTAACTTCTCAGAGCTAAAGCTTGAGTAGGTTGATTTTGTCAGGTAGTTCCTACTACATGATAGATTACTGCAACACCCAGTATTATTTATTTATTACCATATATTATCACTCATTTATTATCACTCATGAATCTGTAGACAAATGGGGTTCAGCTGACCTGGTCTGGGCTGGGCAGCCCTGCCGCTCCCTGCAGGCCGGTGGGCTGCAGTAGCTCTGCTGCACCTGTTCCTGATCGTCCCTGGTCCAGGGCCTCCCAGGGCGCATTCGTGTGGTGATGGCAGAAGTGTATGAGAGCAAGAATAAACTCAAGAGGCCTCTTCGGGCCTAAGCTTGGAACTGACAACGTATCGCTTCTGCCTCATTCTGATGGCTAAAGCAAGTCATGTGGCCCAACCCAAAAGTCAAGGGATGGAGAAATACACTCTGTCCCTTTAGTGGGACAAACTGCCAAGTCACGGAGCAAAGGACATGGATGCAGGGAGGGGTGAAGAATTGAAGCCAGTAATGCAGTCCTTCAGGCAAGGTTCTTTGTGAGCACAAAGGCACGTGCAGCTCCTTACTGGCTACTTATTTCTTGGTGTAGTTTGGGTATCCTCTATGCAGACCTGGAAGTTGAAACTTAAGAGAGAGAGTTCAGAGGGGGAAGTGTACAGCAATGAAGGCCTGAGCCTTGGAATTCATTCTTTACTCAACAAACATTTATTGTGCACCTACTATATAGTACAAAACACTTTCACAGTGAGTTTCATGACTTAGTTAAAAAACAAGAAGACATTCTTCAAAGGAGACAAAATAACCAGTGACAGAGATAAAAGGACAGCCAGGTGAGAGCAGAAGAGTGGAGCATGTGGAGAGAGAAAGTAATTACTGGCAGCTGAGAGGTCACAGAGACCAAGAATTGAGATAAGCCTGAGGGCTGGATGGGGCTCAGGAAGCCACATGACAATGAGTGGCACTTATGGAAATCAAATAAATCAATGAGGCAAGAACCTAAAATGCTGATAATTAATAAGTCAGAAAACAAGTCATCCTGTACTTTTTTCCAGGAAACTGTAATACTGTCAAGGAGATGTTTCTCATTGATTTTTTTTTTTTTTTTTTTTGCACAAGATTTTCAGGAAGCGGTGGTGTATCATTCTCATACAGCAACATTGCTGTTTGGAATAAGTCTCTTAGCTGATTAACCCACTGAGCTCATTGGCCTCTAGGGTCTGCTATAAAAATCACAACTGTTGGTTTTGTGTTTGTTTTTACTACTTTTAATTGGTGTGCTAATCAGTTAGTAGCTAATTTGGGGATGAAGAACATGGGAGGTAGGGGTCTAATTTCTGTTCTCTGCTCCCCATGGCAGACAAGTTTGAATTAATTGATGTTTTTGGTGTTTGTAACATGCACTTAAAGGCCAAGGCCTTAGGTGAATTTCCCATTAAGAAAGGAAAGAGCTGAATTTTCCCACCTGCATTGCCAATTTCATTTGCCCAGGCCTAAAACTCCAGAGCCAAGCCATTCTGGATGTCCAGTCAGACAGTCAGACAAGACCAGCCCATGTGTAAATGTCCTGTAGTACAAGGGGGCTTGGCTGTGGTTTGAGTAGCATTAGTTTTGGGGAGTATGAGTAAGTGTGTGTATAAAGTCTTACTCTTCTAGGGTGACTGAATGTTTCCATGTAAAAGCTACAAGGTATCCTTTGCTTGCTTTATTTGTTATTTTGGAACTCTTTTGTAATTTCTCACCAACTTTGTTTGCAGTCAAGGCACAGAGCAGAGGGGAATTAAATAAGTTCATTCATTCAACAGGTATTTATTGATGCCTGATACAGGAATGTCTCATGTACGTATTATCTGTACATCACAACAATCTGAGAACTAAATTCCCTATGAGTTAAAATTTAATTTTATGAAATACTGCATCTCTTTTTAGTGCTACTGAGAAAGTGATGGTTGATGTAGTTCTCATAGCAGCTGCTCCCAGACACTCAATAGCAGCTTCTTCCGGCAGAGAATTTTATACAAGTTGCTGAGTTCCAGTTACAATCCAGAGTTTATAAATAGAACATTTAATCTTAGACTGTGTCCTTTAAGTGTCTCTCCTTTTTAGACTTCTTGTATACTCTTTTTCTCGTTGTTTTATCATCATCATCATTATACAAGTTAATACATTCTTATTGTTTTAAAAACATTTAAATGGCAAGAAAGTGTATAAGATAAAAAGTGGCAGTCTTTCTCTTCTCCAAAATAGGATTTAAAATATGTCCTTAAGAGTCCCATAATGGGGACTTCCCTGGTGGCGCAGTGGTTAAGAATCTGCCTGCCAGTGCAGGGGACACGGGTTTGAGCCCTGGTCCAGGAAGATCCCATATGCTGTGGAGCAAGTAAGCCCGTGCGCCACAACTGCTGAGCCTGGTCTCTAGAGCCCGCGAGCCACAACTACTGAGCCTGCGTGCCACAACTACTGAGCACGTGTGCCACAACTACTGAGCCCGCGTGCCACAACTACTGAAACCCCCGCGCTCTAGAGCCTGTGCTCCACAACAAGAGAAGCAACTACAATGAGAAACCCACGCACCACAACGAAGAGTAGCCCCTGCTCGTCGCAACTATAGAAAGCCCATGTGCAGCAACGAAGACCCAACGCAGCCAAAAATAAATTAATAAATTAATAAATTAATAAATTAATTTAAAAATTAAAAAAAAAAGAGTCCCATAATGTATATTTGATGTTTGGGGCATTTTTCACATTTCAGTCTTAAAATAGATGTTCAGTAATGAATGTGATAAATAAATACATGATCTTCAAATAAGATATTATAGCCAAGTTATTTATCTTAGTGTGTATCTGCTTGTGTGTCCTCGCAGTCACTTTTAATTATTTAAAGAAGATTTTGAAAGCAACACCAGTGATAGATGCATTTCGGGGATCCAAGTGATCCCCATCGGTGTCAAAAGAATCTTTGGACGAAACTACTAGGCTCGTGGCAAAAAGGAAAGAAACCCTAGGCTCTGAGCCAAGCATGGGAGGGGAAAGTATGCCAGTGTGTGTAGTGAAGAGAATCTAGACATCTTGACATGCTTGAACAAATTGCACTAACTCTTCTACCCTTTTCCTTTCACAGAAGAGTTTTCATTTCTGGCAAAAGAGCCAAGGGGAGGGAAGGCAAAAGGCCTGGAAGGGAGGAAGGTAGATACAAGGTGAAATTGTTTTTACAGAGTTTCAAACTGAGCAGGGTTACAAGTCTTAACTTGTCAGAGACTGAACTCCCTATCCATTCTCAGATTTCTACTTCAAATAAACTAAGTTGGGCAACCATTAACTGAAAATAATTCTATCCCCTGAAGGACCATCTAATTGGATTGGGCATTGAAATTTGGAATGTAGTCCTGTGAAGTTTATCATCTCCATTTATGTCCTTGAAATGGGAAGATTTCTTTTGTGTCCAGACCTTGGACCACCTAATTAACAAATGAGCATTTAGCGAATGTCTCTCATATATGCTAGCTCAGTAAATTCTTGAAGTAGTTCTGGGAAATAGACATTATCCCCATTTTTTAAACTTCTTATTTGAGATTTAATTTACACACCTGAAATTCACCCATTTAGAATGTGCAATTCAGTGGTTTCTGGTATATTTAGAGATTTGTGCAACCATCACCACTATCTAATTTTAGAACTTTTTATCATCTCAAAAAGAAACCCTATATCCATTATCAGTCAGTCCCCATTCCTCACTCCCCCTTGCCCCTGGGAACCACTAATCTACTTTTTGTCTCTATGGATTTGCCTATTCTGGACTTTTCATAATATAGAATGTGTGGACTTTTCGTCTGGTTCTTTTCACTTAGCATAACATTTGTGAGGTTCATCCATGTTGTAGCATGTATCAGGGCCTCATTCCTTTTTATGGCTGAATAATATTCCATTGTACTATTGATTAACCACATTTTGTTTATCCATTCATCAGTTGATGGACATTTGAGTTGTTTTTACTTTTAAGCTGTTATGAGGGACACTGTAATGAGTATTCACGTACAAGTTTTTGTGTGGACATATGTTTTCATTGCTCCTGGGTATACATGAGGGAATGGAATTACTGGGTCATATAGTAATTCTATGTTTAACCCTTTGAGGAACTGTCAAACTGTTTTCCAAAGTGGCTGCACCATTTTACTTTCCCACGAGCAATGTATGAGAGTTTCAATTTCTCTACATCCTGACCAATACTTGTTATTGTCTGTCCTTTTATTATAGCCATATTAGTAAGTGTGAAGTGGTATCTCATTGTGATTTTGATTTGTACTTCTCTAATGACTGATGAGGCTGAGCATCCTTTCCTGAGCTTATTTTGCATTTCTGTATCTTCTTTGGGAAGATGTCTATTCAGATTCTTTGCCCATTGTTTTCCTTTGCCCATTTTTAAATTGGATTATTTGTCTTTTCATTATTTAGTTGTAAGAATTCATATATTCTGGAAACATGTACTTTATCAAGTATACAGATTGGAGATATTTTCTGCCATTCAGTGGGTTGTCTTTTCTCTTACTAATGGTGTCATTTGAAGCACTAAACTTCTTACTTTCTTTTTCTTTTTTTTTTAAATTTATTATTTATTTGGCTGCGCCTGGTCTTAGTTGCGTCATGAGAGATCTTTAGTTGTGGCATGCAGGCTCTCAGTTGCGGCTGCATGCGGGATCCAGCTCCCTGACCAGAGATCGAACCCAGGCCCCTGCCATTGGGAGCGTGGAGTCCCACCCACTGGGCCATCAGGGAAGTCCCCTAAACTTCTTACTTTTGATGAAGTCCAGCTTATCAGTTTCCTCTGTTATTACTTTCACTTTTGGTGTCATTTCTAAGAAATCATTGCCTAACC
This sequence comes from Eubalaena glacialis, assembly GCF_028564815.1. Classification (NCBI taxonomy): domain Eukaryota; kingdom Metazoa; phylum Chordata; class Mammalia; order Artiodactyla; family Balaenidae; genus Eubalaena; species Eubalaena glacialis. The sequence goes on along the minus strand of NC_083733.1, from coordinate 18,112,421 downwards.
CAAGATAATGGAGATTTACTTCTGTGTTTTTTTCCAAGAGTTTTATTGTTTTGGCTCTTAACGTTTAAGTCTGTGATCCATTTTGAGTTAATTTTTAGGTGTGATGAGAGATATCCTCTTTTTATAGCTAAAAATTCTGAGACTTACATAGGTTAAGTCCCCTTTCCAAGATTACATAGCAAGTAATTTGAACCTTGTTGTTGACCTTCAAATCTTGCCCCCTCCTCTCCAATACACTTGGTTACTCTAGAACTTTTCAAATAATGATAGAATTTGCTCCTGTTGTTGTGCTTTTAAAGATAGAAAACATATTATGATTATGATTATCAATATTTATTAAAAGTGAATAATGCTTAATCATCTATAAAGCTTTGATTCTGTCAACAATCTTGAAATATAATAAAAGCAGATATAATTTTTTTATAAATGAAGAATTGACTTGCCTACAGCCATAAAAGTTGGGAGAGTGGCGGAGCTGGGACCAGACCCATATCTCAGGGATTCCCAGTCCACTGTACCTTATCTTAACTACAGCCCAAGTGAAATATATTATGCCTCCTCCCCTTCTCCAAGTCAGAGATTGTATTTTAAAGCCCAGAATACTTGTGTTTTACATGAGCTCTTTTTTTTTTAATAAATTTATTTTATTTATTTTTATTTTTGGCTGTGTTGGGTCTTTGTTGCTGCGCACAGGCCTCCTCTAGCTGAGGCAAGCGGGGGCCACTCTTTGTTGCAGTGCGTGGGCCTCTCATTGCGGTGGCTTCTCTTGTTGCAGAGCACGGGCTCTAGGCGCGTGGGCCTCAGCAGTTGTGGCACGCAGGCTCAGTAGTTGTGGCTCGCGGGCTCTAGAGCTCAGGCTCAGCAGCTGTGGTGCACGGGCCTAGTTGCTCCGCGGCATGTGGGATCTTCTTGGACCAGGGCTTGAACACGTGTTGCCTGCATTGGCAGACGGACTCTCAACCACTGCGCCACCAGGGAAGCCCCTGAGCTCATTTTTGAAATATCTGTCCACTGGTTTCCTCTATCAATTGAAGATTGATACAGTCAGATTTACATCAGAATATTTAGCAATTTACTACTTTTACCTGCAAGTAAAAGATAACTGACTACTTCAGGTTTAGTTATTTTCACTTTCTAAGATTTCCCAGGATAATTGCCATATAAGAGAAATGGAAATAAGTATTGTAGAAGTCACCACTTATTATTGTGTGCCAGTCATAGTAATTCTACAAGTTAGGAATTTTTATCCTTGTCTTACAGGTGAGGGAACTGAGGCTCAAAGAGGTTAAGGAACTGGCCCAAAGTGACACAGATACCAAGTGTCAATACCATGATTTGAATCTTAAGTCTATCCAGCTCTGAAGACTATGCTCTTGCCACAGGGAAAAATAATTAATCCTAAAATAGTTGTTCCTGTTTCCAAGGCACAGGGCTGGGTTTTCAGATGGTCTAAGGTATAGGAGAACCAGGCCTGTCTATGAGAAATGGTTTCACTACAAAGGAACTCTTCCTATAGCTTAATAATATGCTGATCTCGTTTGCTTGATTTGACGTGTGTGTGGTTTTACTCATTTAGCAAATGAGCACAGTATTATTTTTTAAGCAATCAATGTGTGTATCTTTGAAACTCATCTTCCATTAGTGGAATAAGTATGTTACTTCACACTGTCTGTCCTTCTTCCCGCTGCTGGTCATTATTGTTTCAGCACTGGAGACATCAGCATCATTTTAGGAGTATCAGGAAAGAGCCCTCAGAACAATCTTGGGATTTACGCAGTTTACTGAGATTGTGGATTAGGAAAACATGTAGCTTTCTGTATAGAATTTTTGATATTTGTTACATTTCTGATGCCAGTAAATTACATTTTAAAATTACTTTTTGTTTTTTAAAGGATACACTTTTTTTTAATTTTTAATTTTTTTATTTATTTATTTTAGGCTGCGTTGGGTCTTCGTTGCAGCGAGCGGGGGCTACTCTTCGTTGCAGTGCGTGGGCTTCTCATTGCGGTGGCTTCTCTTGTTGTGGAGCATTGGCTCTAGGCGCGTAGGTTTCAGTAGCTGTGGCACGTGGGCTCAGTAGTTGTGGATCGCGGGCTTAGTTGCTCCGCGGCATGTGGGATCTTCCCGGACCAGGGCTTGAACCCGTGTCGCCTGCATTGGCAGGCGGATTCTTAACCACTGCACCACCAGGGAAGCCCTAAAATTACTTACTTTAAAATAATACAAATTATGAGGCTGTGTAGAAATGGAACCCTCATACACTGCTGGTAGAAACATAAAATGGTGCAGCTCCTCTGCAAAACAGTCTGGCAGTTCTCAGAAGGTTAAACACAGTTACTGTATGATCCACCAATTCCACTCCTAGATATATACCCAAGAGAAATGAAAACATATATCCACACAAAAGCTTATATGTGAATACTCATAGTAGCATTATTCATAATAGCCAAAAAGTAGTGTCGACTGAAAAAAATGCACAACCTAAAAGTTAAGAATTATGTTTTATTTGCTGGACTTTCTGAGGACTCCAAGCCTGGGAAACAGCATCTCAGATAACTCTGAGAGATTGCTCTGAAGAGGTAAGGGAAGAGCCAGGATAAATAGGAGTTTTTGCAACAAAGAGCAGGTAGTTGGAACATCAAAAGATTGCTGTTAATTAAAGAAAACCAGATATGTCAAGTTATGGAATTTAATGCTTTTCTATGTATAGGAAGATGCAAGAGTCTGGGCTCACTGAAATCATTCCCTTGATATGCACCTCAACTATCTGGGGCCAGCATCCTGTGCTTTCTCATCCTGAGTCTCCTCAGGGTGCACCGTCAGGGGTGGCTGCAGCTGGGGTGGCTGCAGCAGTTAACTGCTAGATGGCGGGCTTCCTGTTTCTATCCTATGTTCCTCAGGGCTCACCATCAGGGAGGCTGTAATGTGATGGCTTGATGGCTGCAACATCCTTTGTTTACTGATAGGGCAGGCAATATTTTTCATTCACAGTAGAAGCAACCTAAGTATCTACCACCTGATGAATGGATAAATTAAATATGGCATATCTATGCAGTGGAATATTATTTAGTGATAAAAAGGAATGAAGTGGACTCTCCTGGTGGCGCAGTGGTTAAGAATCCGCCTGCCAATGCATGGGACATGGGTTCGAGCCCTGGTCCGGGAAGATCCCACATGCCATGGAGCAGCTAAACCAGTGAGCCAAAACTACTGAGCCTGTGCTCTAGAGCCCATGAGCCACAACTACTGAGCCCACGTGCCACAACTACTGAAGCCTGCATGCCTAGAGCCTGTGCTCCGCAACAAGAGAAGCCACTGCAATGAGAAGCCCACACACTGCAACGAAGAGTAGCCCCTGCTCGCCGCAACTAGAGAAAGCCCACATGCAGCAATGAAGACTGAACACAGCCAAAAGAAAAAATTATTTAAAAAAAAGAATGAAGTACTGATTCATGGTGCAAAGTGGATGGACGTTCAAAATATGGTAAATGAAAGGAGCCATACACAAAAGGCCGCATTTTGTATGAAATGTCCAGAATAGGCAAATCCATAGAGATAGAAGGCAGATTTGTGGTTCCCAGAGAATGGGAGGAAAGGGGAATGGGGAGTGACTGATAATGGATATGAGGTTTCTTTGGGGAGATGATGAAACATTGTGGAATTAGATAGTGGTGATCATTGCACAACCTTGTAATATACTAAAGATCACTGACTTATATACTTTTTTTTTCCAGTGTTAATAGTTTATTAATTCTCTTGCATCCATTCATTGCTTCATTTAACAAACACACCTCTAGTGCCACCAGCTATTCCAGGCTCTGTGCTAGGTTTGGGAGATACAAAAGTAAATCACATATTCCTCTCTTAAGACACTAATACATTGTAGAGATGGTCACATAGATAATTATAAGATAATGAAAAGCACTACAATAAAACTGCATGAAAGTATTGAGGGAGTCCAGAGGAGGCAGTAGCAAAGATCAACATGAAGGCCCCAAAATCTGGATCTCTGAAATTTTTGGTAGAAGCGTTGTATTGTCTACATCAGATCCAAAGTGCTGTTTTCAACAGGAGGCACTTCTTCCCTCTCCTGATTAATTTTTTTTTAACATCTTTATTGGAGTATAATTGCTTTACAATGGTGTGTTAGTTTCTGCTGTATAACAAAGTGAATCAGCTATACATATACATATATCCCCATATCTCCTCCCTCTGGCGTTTCCCTCCCACCCTCCCTATCCCACCCTTCTAGGTGGTCACAAGGCACCAAGCTGATCTCCCTGTGCTATGAGGCTGCTTCCCACTAGCTATCTATTTTACATTTGGTAGTGTATATATGTCCATGCCACTCTCTCACTTCATCCCAGCTTACCCCTCCCCCTCCCCGTGTCCTCCAGTCCATTCTCTATGCCTGCATCTTTATTCCTGTCCTGCCCCAGGTTCTTCAGAACCATTTTTTTTTCTTAGGTTCCATATATACGTGTTAGCATACGGTGTTTGTTTTTCTCTTTCTGACTTACTTCACTCTGTATGACAGTCTCTAGGTCCATCCACTTCACTACAAATAACTCAATTTCGTTTCTTTTTATGGCTGAGTAGTATTCCGTTGTATATATATGCCACATCTTCTTTATCCATTCATCTGTCGATGGACACTTAGGTTGCTTCCATGTCCTGGCTATTGTAAATAGAGCTGCAATGAACATTGTGGTACATGACTCTTTTTGAATTGTGGTTTTCTCAGGGTATATGCCCAGCAGTGGGATAGCTGGGTCATATGCTAGTTCTATTTTTAGTTTTTTAAGGAACCACCATACTGTTCTCCACAGTGGCTGTATCAATTTACATTCCCACCAGCAGTGCAAGAGGGTTCCCTTTTCTCCACACTCTCTCCAGCATTTATTGTTTGTAGATTTTTTGATGATGGCCATTCTGACCAGTGTGAGGTGATACCTCCTTGTAGTTTTGATTTGCATTTCTCTAATGATTAGTGATGTTGAGCATCCTTTCATGTGTTTGTTGGCAATCTGTATATCTTCTTTGGAGAAATGTCGCTTTAGGTCTTCTGCCCATTTTTGGATTGGGTTGTTTGTTTCTTTGATATTGAGCTGCATGAGCTGCTTGTATATTTTGGAGATTAATCCTTTCTCAGTTGCTTCGTTTGCAAATATTTTAGAAATAAAAAATAAACTTAGGAAAACCAGAACAGTAGTTTTTCATGGAGCTCTTAGGACTGTGAATAGGGACGGGCAGGATTTAGAATGTGGAGATGGAGTGAGGGGACTGAGGCTGAAAGAAAAGTGAAGGTAGGAAGATGTTCAAGAGCAGGGCAAGTATAAAGACAGGTAAGGTAAGCAGTTCAAATTGTTAGTGGAACAAAGTGGGCAGGAAGGGGAGAAGTGGGATTGGGCTGGAATGCAGAAGCTGTTGAAATGCCAAGACAAGGCATCTGAGCTTTCTGTGTGGGCTCTAGGAGGGCTTTAACAGCTTGCTGCCAGCCCACCAGTAATGTCTTGGTGATGGGCTGCCTGGATTTGAAAGCAGCGTGCTTGTTGATGGTTATTACTTTTATTCCCTTTGTTCGTATTTTCATTCATGATTTATTGAGCACCAGCCACATATCAGATGTAACTTACATTAATTCATTTACTCCTCATCACAACCCTATAAGAGTCAATATCTTTATCTCCCCATTTTTCAGGCAAAAAAACCAAAGCTCAAAGGTTGTTACCAGTAAAAGGCCAACCAGTGAGTGATGGAGTCTGGCATCAACTCCAGAGCCAAGGCCTTATACCTCTCTGCACTTACCTACTCTCTCCAGTCCATTTTCCCACCTTTCTCAAATCACCATGGCTTCTGCTCTTACAGATAGTAAAATTAAGCCATGGAACCAGTGGATCTTGACATTTTCTGCTAAGCGATTAAATACTTAATTTCTTGGTTTCCAGGGCTCATTTCAAATTTTTTACCTCCTATTCATGCAAGCTAGCCATCACAAAGGCAGGATTCATTACCTATAAGGCAGTTATGAGACACCTTGGGATAAAAAGTCAGTTGCTTACATGTCTACTTTACAAGCTATTAAGAAGGTGTAAGTACCTTCCCTGCAGAACAGCTATTTAAATTTTGCCCTGGAGCCACCCTTTCTTTAGTTAAGTTGGAATTTGAAGACAAGTTAAGAAGGATAAAATAGCAAGAGAGCTCTCAACTAAAATAGCAAGTTCCTCTTTAGACTTACCTTTAAGTACAGTATTCCTTTACTCTAAGGAATCAGTCCATTTTACTGGAACTACTTTGAGTCAACAGCTGGAGGGTCACCCTGCTCTTGCTTTTCCCTCCCAAACTAAAGTGCTTACCTTACCCTTCATTTCAAATACAAATTAAAATTCCTAATCTCACCAGATGTGATTAAGATGATTCTTAAAGCTGTTCACACACTTAATAAGCCCAATTATATTTTTTATTTATCCTGACATAGTTCCTTTTGTTGCTGAATCATAGGTTTAACATTTTTAACTGATTGAAGCATCAGTTTCCCCCTCTGTGGTCACGTCGAGATCTTGGGCAGTGGTGGAAAAGTGCACTTAAATGGTGTACAGTTTGGGCAACTCATTTTTAGATTTTTACATTAGACGTTTACACTTGGTTTTGTTTCCTGACGTTGTGGCATCTCTGCTGTCCCCGAGGAGGCTGGAAGGTTGGGAATGAACTGAGCATCAGGGAATAGATCACAGACTCTGCACTACTAAAGACCTAATTAGGTCATCTCTCCCGTCCACCTGCCAGGGCATGATTGCTGAAGTTTTCTTCCTTAGGAGAAGGCTGTTTCAGAAGCACTTTTACACTTTATGTCCAACTTCTGTTTTCCATTATTGGTAACCTGACTTTAGACAGTGACAGAAAGATTTGTAAAATATTTTTTGCCATTGGTTTTTTTCTTAATGGTTTTAAATGTTCATTCACTCAACAAATATTCATTGACCACCTACTCTGGAATATATAGTCCGAGGCAGAGAGGAGGAGGGGGACAAATGCCAATCAAAAAGTCACACAAACAAATGTGAAATGTGGCTTTGACAGGTGCTGTGAAGAAAGGTACAGTGATATGAGAGCCTGTGTTAGGGACGTTTTACCTGATAGAAAGGGGCAGGAGGAGGTGACCCGTGAGCTGAGATCTAATAGATGATTAGGAATTAACCTAGTAAAGGAGGGAGGGAACAGTAATCCAGACTGAGGGAACAGCAAAGAAGCAATGCTGTGCCAGGGGGAGGAGGCTGCAGACAGGAAGGACCCTGAAGATGAGTGAAGAAGGGGTGGACTGGGTAGGCTCTTTTTTTTCTCTTTTTCATTGAGCCTTCTCTAAAAATACCATGGTAGAAACAAGGCTCTGCTGCTTTAAAAACAACAACAAAGGATTTGAAAAATCACTGTCTTAGGCCATCTACCTGACCTATCAAGGAAGTTTTATAACCCATATCACAGGTGATGTGTCATGTGACACATACCTTTCGTCACCTTCTCATCCCTGTCAGATTGTCTCTCTTTAAGCCTGTTTTCATGAAATGCAATGAGTATGTTTGGCTGTCTCTACAAATCTCTGAACTCAGTTGTCCAGCACACAGCCCCTAACCATTACGAAAAATATTCTCATTGCAGATGACAAAGGTAAAACCATATGGAGTTATTTTAGGTCAGTGGTTTTCAAATAATTTTTTAAAGCAACGGAATCCATTTTTCAATTGAGATCTAACATGAAGGCATCAGAACCGCAAATGATTTTTATTTTCTTTTGTGCCTTTTTTCTTATATTTTTCATGTTTTCTAGCATGAACATTGATTGCTTTTATTATCAGAAGATAATGGCTTTTAAATTATGTAGCCGTTTAGGAAAACTGAATCGTTTCATGATAACAAGTTTCAGGGACCAGCACAGATTGAAACAGATGGCTCCCTCTGTTACAGTACCCCCTGTTGACCTTTTCACAACTAGGGATTACTAAGGCACAGGGTGACCGTGGCTATTTCTCCATGAAATTATATGATAACAGCAGAAACCTTACTGACGAACAGATGTTTTTCCCAAGTGGAGCTTTTCTTAATGAAATGGTTGCTTAGAAACCAGACCATAATAATAACTTTTCTATATTTAGTTTGTAAAGTGATTCAGTTTGCAAAATTACTAAGTTAGGGAATACTAATTAGATAAAATTGAATATATCCATTACTTCTTGTCTTGCAGTTGAGCAACCAAATGGTTAAATTAGCAGCAAAATTTTGTCCAGATGTGTCTATCCAGATGCTATTCATAACAAAGACATATAAGGAAAACGAGAGCTCATAGAGCCATCCTGCTCTACTCTTAACTATATGATTCTCTAGTGGCACCATGTGTTTGCTCTTTCACCAATTTGTATTAGAAGCTGTTACACGTAACACTTATTAGGTTGCTGAGAGGATCAGTTAGGTCAGTGGGTCAAAAATTGTATGTGAAAATGTGAAAATAACCTCAAGTTGAGCTCAGCAAGACAGCAGTGTAAAGGAAAGGCTCAAGAGTGAAGGTGCTTGTTTAAGATGACAGATTTGATAAATGGAAAATCTTAACATGCTAAATATTACTAACAACAAAGAAACCGCAGTATGCACCATATTCGTCAGGTGCATTAAATCTTACATTCAAACTAGACAAAAATCTAGAAGAAAATACATTTCTGTCTTCCATTTCCAATAATGATGAGATACCTCAGCTGAAAACAGTTGTTATGCAGGGTAACATATTTAAAACACTTTAAAAGCATAAAAGAGCTAACAAGAAAGCAGTGAATTACCAAGCCAACATCTTAAGAGAAAGCTGGACCCTAAAAGGTAGAGGGAGCTTAAGAACCTGCATTTGCCCTCAGGGTATTTGCTGAAATTCAGTTTTAGTTTCATGCTCTTGAAGGTCAAACCTGCAGAAATGAAAGCCTGTCTAGTCCCAACTTGAAGTGGGGAGTCTAATAGAAGACCTCCAACATTAAGCTTAGACCCCAAAGGAATACACCTTCAGATGAATCAGAAGTAAAAATGGTACCCCTTTACCTCATCCCCAGGGTCTGAGAGGGGCATTGTCTTGTCGCTAGAGACAGTGTAATCGCAGCATGGTCCACCTTTCCTGCAGATTTGCATTATTGGGATTCAGGAAAGTTCAAGCTGGGAATTAGAGTTTAAAATGTTTATATACTGGTAGTGTCTGTGGATGTCTTACAAGAACAAAAGCATATCTCTGTGGAAGAAGGGACCTTCACCCTAGACCCCAAAGAATCCTCAAAATAATTTTTTAATTTTTACTTTTATTTTTTAATTTTTAATGATTAAAAATTTTATTGTGGTAATATTTAACAAAAAATTTGCTATACTAACCATTTTTAAATGTGCAGTTTAGTGGCATTAAATATATCCACAATGTTGTATAATTGCTATCTATTTCCAAAACTTTTTCATCACCACACACAGAAACTCTTAACCGTTAAGCAATAACTCCTCATTCCTCCTCTCATAATATTATTTAATTAATAATTATTGTATATTTAATTATGTACAATAATTAAAATATATTCACAAAATAACCAAGCACAAGGAAACAAGGTCCCAGAAGACTTTAGATGTTGGACTTATCACACGCAAATTATTAAGTAACCAGGCTTCCTGTATTCATAGAAAAACAAGACAAGCTTGAAAATATCTTCAGGGATAGGAAACAATCAAAGTTGATGTAGCAGATTTGAAAAATAAACCAAATAGAATGCCTAAAAATAAAAAGTAGAATAACTAAAATTAAAATTTCAGTGGATGAGTTTTACAGCAGACATAGCTAAGAGAGAATTAATGAACCAGAAGGTAGAAAGGAAGACATTATGCAGAATGCAGCACAGAGAGACAATATTTAGTCTCTGGATGGAGAAGTCAAAAAGGAAGGATTAATAGATTTCATCTCTTAAAAGTTTAAAACTCATTCACATCGAAAATAATTTAACCTTAATTAAAATGCAAAGTATAATTAAAGAAAAAAGATTTGCAACAAGAAGGACAAACATAAATCTGTAGAGACAGAAAATAGATTTGTGGTTGCCTAGAACTGGGAGTCTGGGCAGAAAAAGAAAGTAACTGCTAATGGGTAGGAGGTTTCTTTTTGGAGTGATGAAAATCTTCCAGAATTAGACAGTGATGATGGTTGCACAGCTATGTGAATATACTAAAAACTACTGAATCATATACATTAAAAGGGTGAATTTTATGGTATATGAATTACATCTCAATAAACTTGTTTTTTTTTAAAGGACAAGCAGTTAAGCCTCTATATATAAAGAGTTCATAGTGATTAATAAGAAAAATATCCAGTAGATAAATGGATAAAAAAATAAATAGGCAATTCATAGTAGAGGAATATAAGTAATAAAAATTTGAGAAATTTTTCTAATAGGCAAAGAAATGTAGATTAAAATAATAATGAAATACAGTGTTTTTTGTACCATTTCAAAAAACACAGATTTTTTTTTTTTTTAATGGGACTATCCAGTGCTGGCCGATTGTATTGAAATGCACACACTTGAACACTCTTGGTAGGAGAATTAATAGGAACGTTTTTGGAATGCAGCTTTGAAAATGTTTATACACTTGCAGCCAATTCTTTTTCTTTGGGGAATCTACCCTAAGAGTATAAATGGGAGTTAGGTGCCTATACTAATTCTGTCTTTAAAAGTTTATGAAATTTTTCCACACATGAATAATTATGCAAATGGCTCTTGGTCCCAGGGGCAGCTCGCAATTGAAGAACCCTGAGCTTTTTGCAGCATAGCTCCCTTGTCCCCTTCTCTAGGAAGCCCCACCCCTTCCTACACCCTTTTTTAATTTCTCTCTCTGTGTTCTCGTTACACCCAAACATGCTGTACTAACCACACTGTCTTGTAATCATTGTCTAATTTGTCTCTCTGTCTAGACAGGTGCTGTCCTATTAAGTTTATAACACTTAGTACCTAGCACAGAGTAGACACCCTATTAATGTGTGAATGAGTGAAAGAATGATTTCTATTGCCTTAATTCTAAAGTTGTTTTCCAAGCTTTATGTTTATGCCATAGCTGCAGATTACTTCTATATACTCTTTTTTTTAACATCTTTATTGGAGTATAATTGCTTTACAGTGGTGTTATATACTTTTATATAAGTGATTTGTAATTTTTTTTAGTTGACTCCTTTCCCCCCTACTTCTTTTAGCAAGAGATTTTCTTTTTCTTTTTTTTTTTTAATTTTGAATTTTTTTTGGCTGCACGGCTTGCATGATCTTAGTTCCCCGACCGGAGATTGAACCCAGGCCCCGGCAGTGAAAACTCCGAGTCCTAACCACTGGACTGCCAGGGAATTCCCTCCCGTCTTTTTAACAGAAGTAAAATTGACAAGAATCCTTAATATTTCTCCATCCTAAGTAATAATATTGCTATTAAAGTTTTCAATGTTATTGTCAGACCACCTCAAATGATCTACTGTGAAAGCCAAGACATCTGGGGGAATAAGCCCCCCTCATCCTCCCATAAAAAAGAAGACTGTTAAATAAAACAAAGTTGTCCACTATAAAAACAGTGTTTGTGTATATGTGTGTGTGTGTGTGTGTGTGTGTGTGTATTTATTTCAAAGAGTGGTGTATGGATGAGAGGGCACTAAAATGCTTATGTTGATTTTAGGTTTCAGGTGATTTTTTAAAAGCAGCTTTATTGAGATATAATTCACATACCATATAACTTGTCCCTTTTAAGCGTATAATACAATATCTTTGAGTATATTCAGAGTTGCACATCTACCACCACAATCCATTTTGGAACATTTCATTACCCTAAAAAGAAACTGGTTCCCCATAGCCTTCACTCTTCAATCCTCCCATACATCCATGAGTGATTTTTCTTTTCTTCTTTATGTTTTTCTTTAGTATTTGACTCTTTTACAGTGACCATGTATTATTTATGTATCGTCAGGGGGAAAAAGCCACGTTCTTTTGATTGTGGAAACAGTTTTTCAAGTCTTCTCCTTTCCCCTCTATTTATAGGTGCCCTGCTTAGCAGAGGGATTTTAACCTGAGGGCTGTGTAGATCCCTGAAGGGGGCCATGACTAGATCTGGTTACTTGCCAAAATTGTAGGCAGGGTGTTTATGTGTATATGTGCATTTTATCAGGGCAATTTATAGTAGCTCTGCCTGGTTTCCATATGAAACTACAGTTTAAGTCCTGCATGTCATGGTTACTAATTTCACAACAATCACTTTTTCTAAGGCAGTCCTAGCCCAGAGCACCTGTCACAAAGACTTGCCTAATCATCTCATTAGGACATCTGCTATGTTTAAGGAAAAATGGGAGAATTCAGGAGTTTTGAACTTGCCTGTATCACTGCTTAGTACCCAAAGCACAGAGCAGGTCTCCGAGCATTAAGACACTGGATCATGTGAAAGATCAGCCCTGTCTTGTTAGAGCTTCAGGCCAGGTGACCACTCCCCTGGGAGGCTTCGGCTCGCTCAAAACTAGTGAGAACCTGCCGCATCAGTCAGCTTTGCTGATCCTGCAGCTTCTCTTTGCATAGGTTTGAGGTGAAAGGCCAGTAGAAAACTTACAAAAAAATGAACCTGGCATTCAGGTGGTACTCCCTCTACTGGGACCACCTAGCTAGGGGTCTTTAAGACTGCCTTATTTTCTTACCTAGATTCAGCTAAAAGAGAACTACATACTGTGTTCTGGGAAATCAGAAGCCCCTCTTTTCATATTATCAGTAAGTGTTTCTTTTAATAGCATAAAGAGAATGTTACTATACAAAATGTTTCATTCTTTGAAAGCTACATAAAGAGAACTAAATGAATAACATCCTGGTTCTTTATTTCTCACCCATGACCAGCTGAAATGAAAGTTTCTCTAAATGCATAGGGCAGTGATTACTCTCAAAGCAGTGGTAACTGCTGTTTTCTTCCTTCCTCACTTATGCCTTCAGTCAGTTAGGGCAGCTTTGTTCATATTTCTGTATGTGCTACAGACCCTTGATCATCATGTTTTTGAGGCTCACTTTTCTCACCTCTGTTCTGAATCATGCAGAAGTATTTGATAGAGGCAGTCCTGACAAAGTGGACTCTGAGCTTTTTGGTGCTGTTTTGGGTTTTATTTATTGGGGGAGGGTAATAGAATAAGAGATTTAGGGGGCTCGCAATAGCCATAAATATGTGGAGTGGAGGTGTTTGAGAATCACTGGTTGAAAACTGAAACTCACTAAAATCCAAGTTTTTTATTTCCTTTTGTATGCCTCCTCTGTCATCACTAATGTTAGCAGCATCTCAAGTTAAAGTCGTCTGTGAATTTCATTAACATTACTACCTCCCTTTTCCACGTAAAGATAAATATAAATAAAAACACCAATTAAGAACAAGGCAGTCCCTGTGAAGCACAACTAGACCCAAGAGGATTCTGCCTTGTTCATACGGGATGCAGTGTGCAGAGTGCCTCTCCTTCCTCTGACCTTGGAGTCTAACAGAAAGTAAACTTTATGGCTGATAAATACTTGAAAATATAAGATTTGCTATCTTTGGGGTTAGGATTTGCAAAGCTAGTGCTATTCCAGCAGTTATTTTCTCCTAGGCACTGCTGCCGGGTGGGTGGTGGGGTAGCATATGAAGCTTTGCAGTCCTGCTCGGTCATGTGGCAGCTCTGTGATCTTGGGCCATATTTTTCACCCTTCTGTTCCTCAGCTTCTCCCTCAGTAAAATTAGGAATGAAAATAGCATCTAATTCAAAGGATTGTTGGAAGCATTAAAGGGATGATGCATATAAAGTGCTTAGGACCATGCCCGGCATATTGAAAGCACTCATTAAATGTTAGGAATTTTTACTGTCCTTGCTATTAGGTTTTTATTTATTATAATAAATAAATATTTCATGATCCAAATGGCTTCCAGCAAGTATAGTTAACTGTCGGTAAATATAGATTATTACTAATTTTAACTTTTTGCCCTCCAAAATGGGAATTAGAGAACAATGTAAGCAAATATATTGGCCTTATTTTAGTGTTTGAGTATATTATTTAGATCTTGATTTAAAGAGGCAGACACTGGGTACTGTACCGCCATTCTTACAAATCTTCAACTTTTAGTCTAACCCTCTTTTTTCCTCAGGCCTGAGTAACACTTGCTCATCTTCAATCTTTATAAAGTTGTTGGGGCTTGTCCACACTTAACACAACTTTGGAGCTTTAGAGAAACTTAACATCACGTTGGCATGCTAGACGCTATCATTTACTCTGATTACAAGGACAGCCCAGCTATTCAGTTGAGTTCCCCATACTTCCTTGATTTAATAACCAACTTCCCCAGTTTGTGCAGCTTCCTGCATTCTTGGAGCTGAAATGATTGTTAGTTTCCATTATAATGAGCCGTCTCTAATGTAACAACTGAAGTACCCTGCTAGAGGGTAGTAGTCTCCTCTTCAGGTTCTACCTTTCTTATCTTTGTGTCCTTGAGCTGCAACAAGAAAGGACAATCACAGGTTGGTGATTATCTTTTTGTCATCAGAAGGAAAATTTCCTTGTGCCTTACCTCTTCACCATCATTGTTCTTTCAAACTAGAGCTTCCTCCCAGGTTAATATACATTTTACCTTCTTTCTAGTTTTTAAAACAAACTTATTTCTGTTAATTTCTCTGAACATAGTTTGTAAAGAATCAAGAAGCTTGTCTCCTGCCCTGCTTACCCCCCCACGGTTACAGTCCTCAGAGATAACCATCCCCTCTACCCCCGTTTAAGTAGTTTCTTCTAGTAATTACCTCCCTATTTATAAATAAAATGCTCTCATGGATCTCGATGTTAAAAATTTTGCATATTTTCTACTCATTTCCTGTATGTTGGATGAAGATTTAACGTCCACATGCACACATGCCTGCACATGCACGCCTCTACCCCTTCTCCTTCTGCCATTTCCCCATCACAGTTTTTGGCTAAATCATTGGGCAGTGTTTGTTGCTGACTCTGGATATTATTCATCGCTAAGCCTAATTCAGTTGTCCTTTCTTGTATATTTGCTTAGTTTTCTATGTAATTACTGCTAATTTTTTACAAATGATCCAACAGCTCTATCAAATACATATCATTATTTTGTCCCATCTTTACTCTCTTTACTCAGACTTAAGCCTTTTTTTTTTTTTTGGCTGCATTGGGTCTTCTGCTGCGCACAGGCTTTCTCTAGTTGCAGCGAGAGGGGGCTACTCTTCATTGTGGTACGCGAACTTCTTATTTCGGTGGCTTCTCTTGTTGTCGAGCATGGGCTCTAGGTGCGTGGGCTTCAGTAGTTGCAGTACGTGGGCTCAGTAGTTGCGACACATGGGCCCTAGAGCGCGCGAACTTCAGTAGTTGTGGCGCGTGGGCTCAGTAGTTGTGGCGCGTGGGCTTCAGTAGTTGCGGCTCGTGGGCTCTAGAGCACAGGCTCAGTAGTTGTGGCGCCTGGGCTTAGTTGCTCTGCGGCATGTGAGATCTTTCCGGACCAGGGATCGAACCCGTGTCCTCTGCATTGGCAGGCAGATTCTTAACCACTGCGCCACCAGGGAAGTCCCAGACTTCAGCCTTTGATACTTATGTTCTTTTTATCCTTGTTCGTCAGTTTTTTTTACTCCTTGACTATCACTTTAGTGAGGTTTCAGGAGGAAGATGTTTGTGATCATTCTTTTATATTTGATTGAAAATTATTTTTACATTTTCATCTCTAAAAGGGGCTGTTCTATTTAAAAGACTGTGCCCTTTATCACAATTTTTTTAACTTACATTTTATTTAGTTATATTTGATACATTACATGGTTCAAAATTCAAAAGGTACCAAAAGATACAGAGTAAAAAGTCTCTTCTCTCTTATCTATCCTCTAGTCACTCCATTTCCCTCCCTAGAAACAACCAATATCATTGGTTACTTGTGTATCCTTCCAGAACTATTTATGAGTGTATAAATGTGTGTATGTATTTCCCCTTTGTACACAAATTGTTGAATTCTATACACATTGTTTTGCACCTTGCATTCCACTTAACAATAGATATTAGTATTTATTCCATAAAAGTTCTTTAAAAGCTTCTTCATTTTTTTTATGGATGTCTTTCTTTGTCTGACTTATTTCACTTAGCATAATTCTCTCATGGTCCACCCATGTTGTTGAAAATGTTAAGATTTCTTTATTTTTCATGGCTGAATAGTATTCCATTGTGTGTGTGTGTGTGTGTGTGTGTGTGTGTGTATACACACACACACACACAACATGTCTTCTTTGTCCATTCATTCATTGATGGACTTTTAGATTGTTTTCATATCTTGGCTATTGTAAACAATGCTGTAATGAACATAGGAGTGCATGTATCTTTTTGAGTTTGTGTTTTTGTTTTCTTTGGATAAATGCCTGGTAGTGGAATTGCTAGGTCATATGGTAGTTCTATTTTAAATTTTTTCAGGAACCTCCATACTGTTTTCCACAGTAGCCATACCAATTTACAGTCCTACTGACGGTACACAAGAGTCTCCTTTTCTCCACATCGTCTCCAACACTTGTTATATCTTGTCTTTTTGATAATAGCCTTCTAACAGGTATGAGGTGGTATCTCATTGTGGTTTTGATTTATATTTCCTTGATGATTAGTGATGTTGAACATCTTTTCACGTGCCTCTTGGCCATCTGTATGTCTTCTTTGGGGAAAATGCCTATTCAGATCATCTGCCCATTTTTTAATTGGATTTTTTTTTTTTTTTTTTTTTTTTTTTTTGCTGTTGAGTTGTACGACTCTTACAGTTTTTTAATAACAAGTTTTTGAGATATAATGCATATACCATACAATTCACCCATGTAAAATATACAATTCAGTGTTTTTTTATTATATTCACAGAGTGTGTAACTGTCACCATAATTAATTTTAGAATGTTTTACCCTCCATAAAGAAACTCCATATCGTTAGCAGTCAGTCCCTATTCCCCCCCACCGACTCCCACAGCCCAAAGCAACCACTGAACCTACTTTCTGTCTGTAAATTTGCCTATTTTGGACATTTTCATATAAATGGAATCATTCAATATGTGGGGAGTTGTGTTTCTTACAGTTTTCTGCAGAAATACCTGAGAAATTCAAGTGAGTAGGTGGTTTCCAAGTTGATGTGGGTATTTTGTGAGGTAGGTTGTTGTCTGCCCAGGGGAATAAGTCAGGTTAGTTTTAAAGTGGGGATGATGTAGCAGATTCCTGGGATAGAGCCAGTCAGCAAAGACATTTAGGATTAGACTGTCTTTCCTACAATGCAAGAGCACTGTGTAAAGTGAGACCTGAACTATGGTGACTGCCCAAGGTCTGCAGAATCACTGAGCAGCATGCTGAGGGATCATCTTGAAGTCAACACTGGATCAGAATACATTTCTGGCTTTGTAATGAAAGTCTTTGGGGGAAAAAAAACAGTTATTTTACAAAATTGACTGTCTCTATTTTGTCACATAAAGTAGTTTCAATAATATTTTTTCAGTTGGTTAATTTGCCTTATCCTGTGCTTTGCCCCAAAACACAGAGCAGAACGCTTTCATGAACTCCTGCCAGATTTGGTTCACCTTTGCTTTCTCTGTATCTTATCTGTTACACCACATCTTGAAATGCATAGTCATTTTCCTGTGATCAGAGCAGGAGAGGTATCTCTCACACAATCATTTGGTCCTTATTGCCAAAGGGATTGATGTGTCATGTTTCCTTAAAGCCAGTGCTGACCCAGAAATTACCCTGTTTTCATATTACAAAGAAGGGGCCAAGGGGCATATGAAGGTTATGGTCAGGCTTCCTCAGTTGTCAAAATTCAAAAAACTTTTCAAAGAAGAAATAAAACAGCCACACAAAATCTCATCCCTTTAAATTGTTATATAGTCTTAACCATCATATGTGATTCTCTTCACTGCTCCGTCTAAGAGTAAGGAAGGAACCATTGTCCTCTAGGGGTTCATAAAGTCATAGGTGGCAACTGTATCCTGAGAAGGTAAACTCAGACAGTCAGAGAGCCATTTGGCAGCAGTCTGTGGAGCAAGCCAGCAGGAAGATAAACAATTGCTAACCTGGGACTGTGGGAAGCAAGGAAATTGTACTTTGCTATTGGCAACCTTTTTATGTAAGATTGGGAGAATTAATGCTCCCTGGTGGAACTAAAAGTTTGGCATTATAGGAAAAGTTTTTTTAAAAATCTGAATTTGTTTCTTTAACCTGAAGAAGGATATATTAGGATTCCTTTGGTTGAAAAAAATCAAACTGGCATAAGCATAAAAGGATATTTATTGGCTTATGTATCCAAAGGTTCTAGTGAGTAAATGTATAATTGGATCCTGGGGCTCAAAGCATGACACAGTTCTCTCCTTTTCTCCTTTCCTCTCTTGGCTTGACCCTTCTCTGTGTTTGCACCATTTTGGGGTTGACTTTCTCCACATGATGGCCACTGGCAGCTCCAGGTTAATCACTTCTACAGGCAAAAACAAGAAGACAAAACAAAACAATACCCCCTCCCTCCCCCCACACACACAGACTCCAGGAACTCATCTTTCCTAGTAGTTCCAAAATTGGCTCCAGGATTGAGTCTTTTCCCCCATTCCTGAACCAAACATTGTGGTGATGATGGCATGGAATATCCTAAGGCAGCCTTGACATGAGTTTGTTAACACATGAAGAGAGAGAAAGTGGGTAGTTAGCCCCACTCAAACTACATAGACTGAGAGTAGGGAAGGGATATTTCCCAAAGGAACAGCAGGTGTTGTTACCAGAAGAGAGAGTAGATGCTGTGTGCAACCAAAATGCCTGTCTGCTACAGAGAGGAAATCAAGAGCTCATTTGGTTTTGAAGTATACAGCAGGATATTCTCATAGAAGTAAATAACTTCTCTGCTAAAGATTAGTGAGGTAAAAATAGGCATAAATGACAGTAGAAGGGACTTTAGTAGTAGATGTTTTTCAGAAAAGCTAGATATAGATCAAAGTTTTATAGAGCAAATCCCATTTTACGACTGATTTCCATTATGAAGTCGCAACTATATTCCTAAAAGGAAACAAATCCACTGAATTTCGAGTTAGGAACTTCTGATGAAGAAGTAGTTATGACTGCTACAGATCTATAATACGTACCAGGCCTTGTGATACATCAGTGATAAAACATCTGCCAGCGTTGCAGTTACCAACTATCAATTCACTTTTCCTTTGGGCTCTTTTAGAATGTGGAAGCTGTTTCCTTCATTTATCCTTTTCTTAGCCGCAGACATTTTTCCTATGCTAGGAGGTCTCTAACTCCACCTTGGACCTCCAAAAACTTACCCCTCGTTTTGCATAATAGAGCTACCTACAAATGCAGTGTCACATTTTGCCAACAGGAAAGCTGTCTAATTCAGGTTCTACCACAGCCTGAAACTCCCTAAAGAGCAGAGCTTCTGTTTATGTAAAACTGGAGGCCACATAAAGGAAGACAGATGTGGCTTAAGACCCACATGCAGAGACTTCCCAGGCTTTTCAGGCAATGAAAAGGTATAAGAGTGAGGAGGGCAGAAAAGAGGATGGACAAGCAGGTGTAGCCCTCAGCAGTTGCATCGCCTTGGTGTATATCTATTTATAAGAGAATGGAACCCCAACCTATAACATAGAAAACAGTATATAGACTTTGCCTGCAAGATTGTCAAATTAAATGGAAGAATGGTAAACTCAGATAAAAAATAATTATAGATTTCTCAAGCATTTATATTACTCCTTCCCCATCTTCTCTTTCTTAATTCCTGAAATTTATATCAAGACTGTATCTTTGAACCCTTTTATTCATTCATTCGTTTGACAAATAGTTATTGAGCACTTGTTATGTGCTGGCACTCTTCTAGGCATTGAGGCTACAGTGGGGAACAAAACAAAATCCTTGACTTTGTAGAGTTCACATTCTGAGGACAGCAGTCAATAAATAAACAAGTATATATCATTTCAGGTACTATTAATTGCTAAGAAGAACAATGAAGCAGGGTGAGAAGGGTAAAGAGTGGTAGAAGAAGGAGGCTGTCATTTTATATACGATGAATGTGGTATTTGAACAGAGACATGATGGGCTTTTAGGAGCAAGCCATGGGCTACCTGGAGGAGGAGCAGCCTAGGCAGAGGGGGAAGTAAGGCGAAGATGCTGGGTTCAAAGAAGCTTGGTCTACAGCTAGGAGTTCCAGCCACAGTTGCTGGAGGACAGTGAGGAAGGGAGAGCGTGGTAAGAGGTGAGGTCAGAGGCAGAGCGAAGGCAGGTGGGGGATGGGGGCTGCTCATATTAAGGGAAGAAGGGAAACCAGTGACGGTTTGGGCAGAAGAATGATGAGGTCTGACTCGTTTTAACCAGATAGTTCCAGCTGCAGTGCAGGAATAGGGTAGAAACACGGAGACCAATTAGGAGATTTTTGAAAAAAATCAGGCCAGAAATGATGAACTGGAGTGGTTGAGGTAGAGGTGGTGAGAAGCATTCTCACCCTGGGTGTAGTTTGAGACCTGAGTTTCCTTCCTTCATTTGTTTTTTTCCTTTTTCCTCACTATTCTTTAGAGTATAGTACGTAACCCCTCCCCCCAAGTAATGGAATTTGTATTTATATAGTTTTGAGACTAAGGGCTTTATTTCTGGTCCTGTCTTAGTCATATCTCGCCTCCTCTGTCAGCCCCTGTAAAGTTTACTCGATACGGGGTTGGGCTCAGATAATGATAACACTGCTGCAGATTCTACATCTAGGAGTTCTGGCGTGATGGGAGAGGGGATCAGCACGTACTAGGAAGGGAGACTCAAGAGCAGGGTCTTCCCTACTTCTGATCAGGGAACTCAGCCGGAAGCATAGTCTACTACTAATCATGCCCAGAATTTGCATTCCTTATTTCCTTACAGAAGTTGTTCTCATCACTGACAGTTTTACAGAGAAAACTCATACTGGGGTAGAGAACTGCAGCAAAGACAGGAAGCACTGCTGTGCTTCAGGCTGATGTGTGGGCAGCGATGATACTTGTCATAGAACCTTAGTGTCTCAGACTTGGAAGGCTCCCTCAAGGGCATTTGATCCGGTCTTCTCCCACTGCTGTGTAAATCCCTGCCATGATATGTAATCATCTAGCCTCTGCTTCCAGAGTCTAGAATCCATAGATCATAGAATGTCAGTGCTGAAAGTGATCTTAGAGATCATATAGGCCTGAGACTAGAAGAATCCAGGAGTGTGAACTCTCAGACCCATGTTCTTTCCACTTACAATGTTGTCACTCCAAATACAGGGCAGCCCTTGCTGGTAGAATGACAGAGGTGGGTTTAAATGTCTCTGTTTTCATCCCATCACAGGCTGTCTGGGCTTATTTTCTTTTCAGTGCTGAACAGTAATGAATCCTTTCTTTTTATTTTCAACCCTAGGGGTTGCCCTCCTCTCAGATGTGTACCCTGAGAAAATCTTGCCTGGCCTGTTGGCACAGTATGATGGCGGTAAAGACAAGCACACACTGGAGACCAGAATGAAAGTCGGGGAAATCCTGATGCGAATTGTCAGGGCATTAGGTGAGTTTTCTTGTTCCAGCATCTGGAATGGGGTCAGGGAGCAGTATGGCTGTGGAACCAAGTCTGTGCACCTGGAGGCTTGTTATGCTAGCAAGGTGAGGACAATTTGGGGGCTGAGGTGAGTTACTTCCTGTTCAAGGATTTAGCAAATGTCCAGCACGCACCAAGAGATTGGCAGCAGTAGTGCCCATTCTTCTACAACTGCTTAGTCTCCTCCCCTGAGCTATGTTGGGGCCCTGATTTTCCTCAGAGCTGGAATGAGAAGTTTCCCACTTGCTGAGCAGCAGCAACCATGAAAAAGAAGGGGAATGTCAGACAGGGAAAGAAGAGCGCTAACTCTGGTTGAATGACTTCTGTGTACCAGGTCCTCTACGTGTATATAATCTCATCTAATTTTCCCAAGAAATTCTATGAAGAGGCTGTTGTTAGGCCCATTTTATAGATGAGGAAACTGTAGCACAGGGACCTTCAGCAATTTGTTCAAGACTCATTCAGCTGCTAAATAGTAGTGCTAAGAATTGAACCTACCAACTCGAAGGAAGTTGCTCAAAACCACACAAGCTGAGAGTTGTAAAGCCATGGGCTCTAGAGTCACACTGCTTGGGATCAAATCCCAAGCTGCTGCTTATCAGCTTTGTGATCATGGGAATGTTTCTCAACCTCTTGGTGCCTCAGTGTCCTCATATATAAAAAGAGGATATTAATAGTACTTACCTCATATGGCTATTGTAAGGATTAAATTTTACTCTTTACCCACTAGGGGAAGATTTTGAAAAACAAACTAGCTTTGGGATTCCCTGGCGGTCCAGTGGTTAGGACTCTGCGCTTCCAATGCAGGGGGCGCGGGTTCGATCCCTGGTCAGGGAACTAAGATCCCGCGTGCTGCACGGCATGGCCAAAAAACCCAAAAAAAACAACAAACTAGCTTTTGCCTCTTGTATCAAGAATTTACGTTGAATTCTTCCTTCACCAACATTTTAAGGATTTCCAAAGATTCCACATAGCCATGCATCATTTCCACGGACGTAGCCCTTAATTTTCCTAATTTCTGGGTGACCCTCTGGCTAAAGAAGATAGAACCTAGATCTCCAACCACTTAAATTCTTTTATCGCTGAAAGGAAAATCTCATGAGAGTGAAATTAAAAGATCTTTTTTCTGCCCTTTGAAGAAGGGCGAACTTTCTATATTTGCCTTAGTCTTAAATATGGGTCTGAAACATACCAGACAAGTGCACCATTATGAGAAATGATTCTCTCACAGTAGGTGTGAGTGTTAAGTTTAATGTATTACAGGATCAGATGCACCTCTGACTTCCATTTGTGTGTATCATTGTGATCATCGATCTGAGAAGGATGTGTCTGATGCATCAACGAAACATGTCTGTTCTCTGTAACTTCTGGTAGACCGCTATCATTGGCGTGATAAACGCTGAAAAGGCACATTTCTCCATCTCCACGGGCCAGTCCAAATCATTTCCTGTGGTGAGATTGAAGGTGGGGATGAAGGACTAGGTTGAGTGGGAGAGAGGCCTTGCTCCTCCTTACATAGTCCCATAATTAGCCCAATTTCCAAAACTGCCTTCTGGCATTTCAAAGCATATTCCATCAATTCTCAAAGTTCTAATATTCCTGTAGCCTACTCTAACAAGTATCCAGCTGTAAACATTGCCTTAGCTTTAACTGCTACTTTCTAATTCACCTTACCAACTTGTCCGGGTGCATAGATGAGATGGCTGACTGAAATCCTTTAAGTGAAATTAAAGCCCATTTTTACAACATAGCCAATGTCCTCAGTTTACTATTGGTGTGGAAATCCTTGTGACAGCCACTTTATAAGACTTCTTTAATAAGTACCCTAGTTTCAGTGGTCCAGGCCTTGTGCTCTCCCCATCCCCAGCTCTTCTTTGCAGCAGGGGGAGTTCCATGGGAACACAGGCCCATAGGTAGGAGCCAGGTGCAGTACTACCGCTTCCTCTTGGCTTCAGTTCCCTAACCACATCTGCTTTTCATCCTGCCACTAGACAATGGTGAAAAATCAGCAGGAGCTTTTTTTTTCTTTTCATTAAAAAAAAAAAAAATTGAAGTAGCATATACATATAGAAAAGTATATAAAGTATACTGATTTTAATAGTATAGTTTTATGGTTCTCTACATATCTGCCATCACCCAGATCAGTACAGAGAAACTTCTAATAACCCATAAAGTTTCCTTTTTTCCCTTCCTAAGCTATACCTGCCCCAGAGGTAAGCACTATTCTGACTTTTTATCAGCATCAATTTATTTTGATTGTCCTTGAACCTAATTTTTTAAAAAAATTTATTTATTTATTATTTTTGGCTGCATTGGGTCTTCATAGCTGCGCGCGGGCTTTCTCTAGTTGCAGAGAGTGGGGGCTACGCTTCATCGCGGTGCGCAGGCTTCTCATTGCAGTGGCTTTTCTTGTTGCGGAGCACGGGCTCTAGGTGCGTGGGCTTCAGTAGTTGTGGCATGCGGGCTCTAGAGCGCAGGCTCAGTAGTTGTGGCGCATGGGCTTAGATGCTCCGCGGCATGTGGGATCTTCCCGGACCAGGGCTTGAACCCGTGTCGCCTGCATTGGCAGGCGGATTCTTAACCACTGTGCCACCAGGGAAGTCTGAACCTCATTTTAATGGAATTAAATCCCCATGTTTCCAGTAAGTTGATAGATACGGACACTTGGGTAAATTTGGGTCAAATTTTAGGGGGCAAGAATATTTCATAGGCTGTGCCGTGTATTGTATTTCCTGTTGTCTCACATTACAAGGCGTATGATGTCTGGTGTCTCATTTTAGTGATGTGAAGATTGATCAGTGGTGTTTCTAGTAGGATACATCCATAATAAACTTCCCCATCAACCTTCCTCCTATTGGTTTTAAGTAACCACTGGTGATTGTTGCCTAGATTGTTGCTGTTATTTCATAGAGGTTACATTTTTTTACACATTAGGAAACAGATACAGAGACAGTTACTAACTTGCCTAATGTTACATAGCTAATTAATGATGGATCCAAAATTTCAATCCAGACAATCTGACTCCAGACCCAGTCTCTTACCCAATACACAATACTGTATCCTGAAAATTTTCCCATGTCATTAAGCATCTTTTTCCTGTCATTAACACACATTTTCCATATCCTCTATAATTTTTAATGATTGCATGAGACTATATCATTTGAATGTATCATAATTTTTTTCAACTGACCAGCTTACAGGTTGTTCTAATTTTTCACTATTATGAATTACGTTAAGATGAATATTCTTGTAGCTAAATCTTTGTGCAGATCCACGATAATTTCCTAGGAAAAATTTCTAAAAGTAGAATTTCTTAAAAGCATGTGCATATTTTAAAACATATTTATTGCTAAATTATCTTCCCAAGAGATTGTGCCAGTTTATATTTTAATGTTTGAGAATATTTGTACCCTCATCAGCACTATATATGCTATGTGTTATTTTTATCAAGCAGATATATAAAGAAATGTTACTGTGTTTTTATTTCCATTTATTCAATTGACAGGGTTAAATATTTTTCATATTTTTATTGGCTAAATTTTTGTGTTTGTGGAGGGTGTATGTGTGTGTGTGTGTGAATTGACTGTTCCTATCCTTTCTTCATGTTTCCATTGGGGTGTTGATTTTGTTATTTAATTTGTAAAAGCTTTATATATTTACAGATCTTGAACCACTAACATTTATGTTGTAAATATTTTCTTTGGTTTGTTTACATTTTAGTTTTGTTCATATTTTCTGTTTCGTTTGTTTTGAAATGTAGATGTTTTTTATTTTGATGTAGGCAAATCTATCTTTTCTTTTATGGTTTCTCTCTTATATAGAAAGGCTTTCTTAAACCAACATTTTATAAGTATGAATCTATATATTTTAATCTCTACTCCTCAACATAGAAAATATGGTGGAAGGATTTTGGTTTCATTTCTTTTATTTAAGGAACTATTTACTTTTTTTATTGTACTTTTAGAAATTTAATCTTAATGCATTGCTACATTACCAGTCACTCCAAATGTTTCTCCATCTGTTTCCTCTTATATGGCCCAATGTCGATGTTGACAATAACCTGTGGGCTGTTATATGTCATTGCATTTTTTTAAAACTTCTTTTAAATGTATAACATTAAATAACTGTGCCCAAGATATTGAATTGGTAATTGGGACAACACCTGACAAGTGGAATTAAAGCAAAGGGTATTGAGTACATCTGTAAGGGTATTTCCTTCTGAGATTGCCTAGAGCATTATTCCTGATCTGATATAGACTACACTCTTCTCACATATGCCAGATGAAGTATCTTCTCTCTCTTCAGCAGAGCTGGACAAGCACTACCAGTTCTTTGTTCCTCTAGGCCAGTGATTCTCAAATGGGGGAGTGGGGGGAAGAATTTGCCCCCCAGGGGACATTGGCAATGTCTGGAGACATTTTTAGTTGTTAAACTGGGGGCAGGGGGGACGTTACTGGCATTTAATGGGTACAGGCCAGGGAAGTTTCTAAACATCCTACAGTGCACAGGACAGCCCCCTGCAACCAAGAATGATTTGGCCCAGAATGTCAGTAGGGCTCCTGCTGATACACCCTGTTGTAGAACTCATGTTCTGCTTTATAACATCACTCAGATATGTTAGTTACATCCAGGACTGCCACATACAATTGTGCAGGTGGTTCTCAGGTTCAGAAAGTCCAAGAGGCGGTATTGTATGAATGGCAGGGCCTGGAGCTGTACAGTACTCACCTGTGCAGTCATCCTGGTGGCCTTGACTGAATTCTACCCTATCCTACATCTCAGTTACATCTTAGATTGCCATCTCACTGGAGAGAGCTTGAAAAAGTTATTCATTCCTTCTTGTAATTACAAATCCTCTTGGATGTGGGAGGTTCTGCACATGGCTAATCTTATCTATTTTATACCAATTTTATGAGCATACTTTTTAGTGGATAGCCTTTTCTGATATCTGCTGAATATAGGAGTGTGTCCTTATTATAGAGCCTGTGGCCACCTTTGAAGTGATTACATATGCCTCCTTTTTTTTTTTGCCTTCCTTTTACATTTAATGGACCATAATATGAACTGAAGTATATTTTTAAATTATCCCTTGTATTTAGGAAATATTTTATATCCTTTGCTGATATTTATTTCTCATTCTAAGGAAAAAGAGAAATAAATGAAATTGCTTTTTACTTGTTTGTGGCTCTCATTTGAATTTCAAGCTTGGATCAGAAGTCCTTGATGGAAAAACAAGTTTCCTCCTCTGCCCATAGTAATACCCAGACATTCTCTGAATTCTAATCTCCTGCCTTTGTCAAGTCTAAATCATATGAATTCCTGGGTTATTTGGTAGCTCTTTCTAATGCTCAAAGCTCTTTTTTTAATCTTTTTTTTATTTTTATTTTTATTGGGGTATAGTTGCTTTACAGTGTTGTGTTAGTTTCTGCTGCACAGCAAAGTGAATCAGCTGTATGTATACATATATCGCCTCTCTTTTAGATTTCCTTCCCATTTAGGTCACCACAGAGCACTGCGTAGAGTTCCTTGTGCTATACAGCAGGTTCTCACTAGTTTTTTATCTTGAATATGTTTATTTTTTTCTTAATCTTGAGAGCAGAGGCATCAATGTAGTTCAGTTCAAAAATGTTTTTTGAGTAGGCACTGAATGGCCAGTTCTGTGCCTGGGGCTGGAAATAGGAGCACGAAAAAGCAACCGTCTCTTCCTTCAAGGAGCTTATAGTTTAATCAGAGCCGTCAACTCATACACAGATCTTCTAAGGTGACCTGCTGATTTAGGGAGAGGCCTGTGTAGGGTAT
Organism: Eubalaena glacialis; assembly: GCF_028564815.1. Lineage (NCBI taxonomy): Eukaryota > Metazoa > Chordata > Mammalia > Artiodactyla > Balaenidae > Eubalaena > Eubalaena glacialis. Next base: position 18,085,021 of record NC_083733.1, on the reverse strand, counting down.
TATGGGAGCTCAGAGGAAACGGTCTTGTCTGTCTTTTTCTCTTTGGGACCCTGCAGTTGAATGTGACAAAGTGCTTTGGGCCTACATCAGTTCCTCATCGTTATCAAGAACAGCAGGTCAGTTTTTGAAAAATGGCTTTGTACGTTAGCTTTCAGAGATTTTCAACTCACAGCATAGCCTGAAGGTGAAAAGGTGGGTTGGATGTGGGGCTTCCCTGGTGGCGCAGTGGTTGAGAATCCGCCTGCCAATGCAGGGGACACAGGTTCGAGCCCTGGTCTGGGAAGATCCCACATGCCGCGGAGCAGCTGGGCCCGTGAGCCACAATTACTGAGCCTGCGCGTCTGGAGCCTGTGCTCCGCAACAAGAGAGGCCGCGATAGCCCGCGCACCGCAGTGAAGAGTGGGCCCCGCTTGCCACAACTAGAGAAAGCCCTCACACAGAAACGAAGACCCAACACAGCCATAAATAAATAAATAAAAATTAAAAAAAAAAAAAAAGGTGGGTTCGATGTGTGAATAATTGGATACTCATCTGGGAGTTCAGCATTCATAGATTTCAGCAGCAATGAACAACAGTCAAGGATTAGAGTTCACATACTTTGAAAGGAGAATTTTTCAGCAAAATTCAGAGAATTAAATGAAATGCTTCTTGCCAAGTTTGCCTAGGTTAGCATCAGTATAGTTCAATTCAACAAATACTTATATTAATATAAATTGGAAATACTAATCTGGCCAAAATTGAAAGTTGGAGCCCAGGCCGAATAATTTTTTTTCTTCTCTTCCTCCTTCTGTTTTTCTTCCTCATGTCAATTTTTCTGAGAGATATAACTTTAAAATCTATTCATAGACCTTTCCCTTCCTAATTGTATCAGTAATACGTGATAATTTTGGACAATTTGGAAAATATTAAGAAGTGTAAAGAAAATAATCACTAATAGTATCACCATTCAGAAGTAACCATTCTTTGTTTACATTTTGATGTTTCCTTCTAGTTTCTTTTTCTTTCTCAGACTTGTAATTACATTGTACGTATCCTGCTTTTTAAAAAATTTAACATTATAAGCACTTTTCCATGTCATTAAATATTTCTTGAAAATATAGGATTTATTGGTTGTTATTAATTAATAACCTGAATTTATCATAATTTTATTTAATTATCTTCTAGAAAGATATTGTTGAATTAGGTGGTTCCAGTTCCTTACTTTATGAGGAACTTTATGAGGATTATAAGAAGTGTGCTATTGATTATTCTTATATGTAAATCCTTTGGTGAATCTTTGATTCTTTCCTTAGGATTGGTTCTTAGAAAGGAATTACTAGGTCACAGTATGTGCCTGCTTTTAAGGCTCTTGGTATTTAGTGCTAAGTTGCCTTCCAGAAAGGGATCCTCTTGTCAGCAGTGAATGAGACTGCTAATGTCTCACAGAGAAAAATTATTCCATGGCTTCAGACCTATCCTCTAACCCTGACCAGCTATCTCTAAAATGTGTACCTTTGCTCCCAGAAGGAATGGAGGAACCTGTCAGAGAATGTTGGGGGTGGGTGGGTGGATGAAGGGAAGGAGGTCAGGGAAGGACTGATGGATGGATGCATGACTCAGTGTGAACCCATTGCTGCCCTAGAAGAACAACTCAGATCTGGTAGTGTCACCATGACATACAAAGCACAGCACTTATTTTTAGAGGCAGAACGTAGTCTTCTAATCAGCAAGCTTACACAAGTTCTAGTTTACTCTAGGTCAGAAACTTCTAAATATGAGAGCAGGAATAGAAAGCCATATTCACTCACGTTGCTTCATCTTAAGAGTACCTTCAGTGAACTCTGTAAGAAAGATCAGGAATTAATATTTGGAAAGAGGAATGAGGGGAGAGAACTAAATCTCAGGTCTGTTGCAGTGTGCCACGGCAACTAGAATGACACTGGGAATGCAGGGACAAAGCAGCTTATACTTCTAGGTTAGGAGGTACCTTTTCTCAAATTCCTCTATATGCCAGGAGAAGGGTAGGTCCTGGGCTCTAGGGTATATTTCTAACTCTTACAACCTGCAGAACACCCTTATTTAATGCGCTTTGTCAACTCTTTTCCATATCACCTGCTTAATTTTTATGTTTTAGTTCAGCATTCACTTTGCCACCTCAGAGTTCATCCAAGTGATGAGCAACCCATGATCCCATCCAGCTCCAGGATGAAGCCCGTAATCTGATTGTAGAAAACCTGATGATACCTGCCCAGAGAGGGGCAAATTCAGCCCCAAATTCTGCTCTGACAAACACCTTCTTCTAGCCAGTTGTAGAAAACAAAGGAAAATGGAATAATTGGATTTGTCTAGCAGGCTACTGGGTTCCAGTAAGATGAGGAGAGGAGCTTTTAAACAGCTGCATAATATTTTATAGTATAGATACACCACAGTTTACTTATTCAACCATTCCTCTGTGGATGAAACTTCACTTTTTTTCCTATGACATGCAGTACTGCAATATAAATTCTCATATTTGTGTGCTAATGGAAATATATGTCTGTATATATGCATATTTCATATATATGTACATATTAAAGAACTGGACCTTTATTTCTGTAAGATATTTGCCAAAGTGGATTCACTCAAAGGCTGTTTATATTTTAAATTGTTTATATACTGACAGATTACTTCCTGAAATTGTGGGTGAGATAGGGCTTTTTGAACCCCCTGCTGTGTCCATTGTCAAATAGAGAAAAATATCTTTTGAAGATTGTGTTTTTCAAAGTGAATGGACTAAAAAAAGTCCTCTTTTGTGTTATTTTGTTGTTCGTCTTGATGGCAGTGGGAAAAAAAAGTCTTGTTTAAAGTAATAAATGACTGGGAATTCCCTGGTGGTCCAGTGGTTAGGGCTCCACGCTTTCACTGCCGGAGCCCAGGTTCAGTCCCTGGTTGGGGAACTAAGATCCTGTAAGCTGTGTGGCAGCAGCCAAAAAAAAAGTAATAAATTATTAATTCATTTTGCTATTAAGTAATGTATAAGACTAGTCAAGGAATGACAAATCGCCTTTAGAAGTATCTTACTCAACAAAATTTGTTTAAAGGTGCAGCATTATAATGAATCAACTTAAGGGCATTCTAATTAGGTAGTTTCCAGAAATATTTAAACTTTTAATTTACTAATTAAAAAATTTTAGTGTAAGGGCTTTTTCTTTCATAACATATGTTTTGGTTTCTTTATGTGTAGTAAAGGACCTCAGAACATAATGGCTTAAAACAACCACCATTTATTTGTTCAGAATTCTGTAATATTGGTCATGCTTGGCAGGGCCAGCTCATCTGCTCCACATGGTGTTGTCTGGGCTCAGCTGGTGGTTCTACTGCATGCGGTGTAGGCTGGGCTCACCCAGGAGGTTGCATCCAGGTGGGATCTTGACTGGGGCACCCTAGTGCTCCTCCACATGGCTTCTGTCTGTCCCTGTGTGTGGATACTTATCATTCAGTAGTCTAAGTCAAACTTCTTTTCCGCGTGGTGAATGGTTTCCCAGAGAACGAAAGCAGAAGCTGCCAGACCTATTAAGATCTAAACCTAGAACTGGCTTAGTATGACTTCTGCCACATTCTACTGTCAAAATAAGTCCCCAAACCAGCCCAGGTTCAAGGGGAAGGGAAGTAGCCTCTGACTCTTGATGAGAGAAACGGCACTCAGGGATGGTGTGTTGGCAGCATACCTGCATACTAACTACTACACGGTCAAAAGTAGTGCAAGCTTATTGCCACGTGCCTAACAATACACAGGTATATAAAGAAATATCCAGTCTCTCCCAAATATTAGTTATATTTAATATTCTTACCTCCTAAAGTAAACAATGATAGTAGTTTGGTATATATTCTTTCACACCTTTCCCTGTGTTCTTATAGGTATGCAAAAATATATGGGCTTTTTATATGGGCTTTTTTTCTTTTACAAAAACAGAACATTAACATACTATTTTACTCTTACTGTTATTACATACTATTAGTCTGCAGTTTGCTTTCTTTGAAATCAAGTTTACCGAGGTGTAATTTACATACAGTAAAATGCCCCCATTTTTTTTTTCTTTTTAAAAGTAACTATTTCTTTTTTTTTTTTTAATTTTATTTATTTATTTATTTATTTATGGCTTTGTTGGGTCTTCGTTTCTTTGTGAGGGCTTTCTCTAGTTGCGGCAAGTGGGGGCCACTCTTCATCGCGGTGCGCGGGCCTCTCACTATCGCGGCCTCTCTTGTGGAGCACAGGCTCCAGACGCGCAGGCTCAGTAATTGTGGCTCACGGGCCTAGTTGCTCCGCGGCATGTGGGATCTTCCCAGACCAGGGCTCGAACCCGTGTCCCCGGAATTGGCAGGCAGATTCTCAACCACTGCGCCACCAGGGAAGCCCCTCCCCATTTTAAGTACACATTTCAATGAGGTTTGATATAAACTCATGTAACCATCACTATAGTCAAAATATAGAACATTTTCATCACCTCAGGAAGTTCCTTTGTGCCCAGATCATCTCCCATTCCACACCCCAATCCTGACCACCACTGATATGCTTTCTGTTATTATAGGTTAGATTTGTCTTTTCTAGAGCTTCATATAAATGGAATCATAAAGTGTATACCCTTTCATGTCTGAATTCTTTTGCTCAGCAAAGGTTTTTGAGATTCATCCATGTTGTGTATATTAATAGTTCACCACTTTTTATTGCTAAGTAGTAGTACTTTATATGACTATACCTCAATCGTTCATACATTTACCTGTTGATGGACATTCAGGTTGTTTCCAATTTTGAGCCATTATGAGTGTAGTTGCTGTGAATATTCTGGTACAAGTCTTAGTGTGAAGATATATATATATAGATATAGATATAGATATAGATATATGTTTCTCTTGGGTAAGTACCTAGGAGTGGAATTGCTGGATCATATGGTAGGTGTATAAGAAACTACCAAACTGTTTTCCAAAGTAGTTGTACCATTTTACATTATGACCAGCAAGGTATGAGAGTTCCAGTTGCTCCATATCCTTGCCAACACTTGGTATCAATATTATTTTTTTAGTTTTTAGCCGTTTTAATGAATCCGTAATGGCATCTCACTGCGGTTTTAATTTGTATTTCCCTGATGACTAATTGTGTTTAGCTCATGTCTTTTCAAGTGCTTATTTTCTATTCCTGTATCTCTTTTGTGAAGTAACTGTTAAGATCTTTTTCCATTTCTTCATTGGATTATTTCTCTTTATTTCTCCAAGTCTTTATTAAGTTGTAAGAATTTTTGTATGGAGTAGATACAAGTCCTTTGTCACATATATGTATTGCAAATAGTTTCTACCAGTCTTTTTTTTTTATTTATTTATTTAGGCTGTACCAGGTCTTAGTTGGGGCACATGGGCTCCTCACTGTGGCATGCGGGCTTCTTAGTTGCGGCATGTGAACTCTTAGTTGCAGCATCAACCAGTCTTCTCTTAATGGTGTCTTTTGAGGAGCAGACATCACTTTTTCTGGTTAAAATAATATTTATCATAATATTAAGTAAATATGCAAAAACAAAATTAATTATATATTTTAGCTCATTTACAGCTTTAAAAACATATACATTTAAAATTTTAGGGACTTCCCTGGTGGTCCAGTGGCTAAGACTCCGTGCTCCCAATGCAGGGAGCTCAGATTAGATCCCTGGTCAGGGAACTAGATCCCACATGCCGCAAATAAAGATCCCACATGCCGCAACTAAAGCTCCCACATGCTGCAACGAAGATCCCGCATGCCACAGCTAAGACCCGGCACAGCCAAATAAATAAATAAACAAATATTTAAAAAATAAAAAAATTTTAAAAATTAGAAAATAAAATAAAAATTTAATGCCAACAAAAAAAATCAAATTGATGACATTATTTTGATATGATAGATTATGTGTTGCTAAAATGAGATGAAATCACTGCCCACAGTGTGCGTATGGTTCTGATGTTAAGGTAGAGAATTTTTTTTAGATCAGCATGCCCAAGTTATTATATGTTGTATGATGAATCCTTACTCCCATATTTTCCCTCTGTATAAACTATTACAAAACCCTTGGGTTCTGAAGTCAGGCTGCCTGCATTCAAATCCCAAAGCTGCCACTTCCTGAGTCTTGAATATGTGACCATATGCAAGTTACTTAATATCTCTGTCCCTGTTCCCTCATTTGTAAAATGATCATCATAATAAGACCTATTTCATAGAGCTCTGGTGAGGCTTACAGGAGTTAATAAATGTAAAGTGCCAGGTATATAGTAAATACTCAATTAATGCTATTTATTACCTTTTTTTACCTCAAACTCTGTTCAGTAACTCTTCAAGGACTAAAGCCTCAGCTCTGTAGGGACACCAGACAGTTTTGGGTAGAATTTCAACTGCCTCAAGAAAACAGGAACTAAACTCAAACCAGGCTTCTTACATAAAGCCAGGGACCAGGTTTGTACTACCTCCCCCACCCCCTCCCACCCCCAACATACGTAAGGATGAAAGCTACAGTTACCTCTGGGAACAAGCTTCTCTCTTGGAAGATGAAAGAAGGCACACCCACCACCAGACCCTGGTCCTGGCAACTAGGACTTATTTCTATTATTTCTCAAGGCTGAAAGACCCTGAAGTAAAACTGCTTCTCAATTGGGTTACCTGCACCATCAGTTTCTTCTTTCTACTGAATATATTTTAAACAAATAAACAAAACACCTTCTTAACCCCATATCCCCTTCAAACTATAGCCCTGTTTCTCTGGTCTCTTCCACAGTTAAACTCTTAGAAAAAGTTGTCTGAACTTGCTGGCTGCACTACCTCCTTTACCATTTTCTTCCCAAGTCACTCCGAGGGGACTTTTATCCCCAGCATTCCCTTATCAATCAAAATATTGAAAAAGCCAGTGGTCAGTTCTTCATCCTCATACTACCTGACCACCCAGTAGCATTTGATATGTTTGACCATTGCCTCCTTCTTGAAACTCCTTCCTCTCCAGGCCTCCCATGCAATAGACTTGCCTGATGGCTCTTACCTCATGGCTTTTCTTCCTCAGTCTTCTTCGCTGGCTCCTTCCCCACTACCAGATCTCCAAAGTTTGGAGTCCCCTAAGGCTCTGTCCTTAGTCCTCTCTCTTTACACGGTGCTACTCATTACCTGGTCAATCTAACTAGAAGTTTATCAATTGTATTAACATTTTTTTCAAAGAACAAGCTTTTAGTTTAATTAATTTTCTTTATTGTTTTTTGGTTTTCCATTTCATTGGTTTTCCCTCCTATCTTTAATATTTCTTGCTGTAGTTATCTATCGCTACATGACAAATTACCTCAAAACTTATCGGATTAAAACAACAAACATTTATCTCATAGTTTTTGTAATTCAGGAGTTCAGTTATGCCTTAACTGGCATAAGTTATGCCTTAACTGGGTGCCAGTTATGCCTTAACTGGGTGCCTCTGCCTCAAGGATTCTCATAAGGCTGAAATCAAGGTGTTAGCTGGGCTGCAGTCTCATCTGAAGAATCAACTGAGGATACAGCAGTTCTCAAACTCACTCACATAGTTGTCAGGATTCAGTTGTTTTCAGGCTGTTGGACTGAAGGCCTCAGTTCCTTGCTGACTGTTGACCACAGCTTCCTTCAGCACTTTGCCACATGGGCCACTCCACAGGGCAACTCAACATGGCAGCTAGCTTCCACCAGAGTGAGCAATCAAGAGAGCAGGAGAGGGCAAACGAGATGAAAGTCTTCATCATTTGTACCTAATCTCAGAATTGACATCCCATTACTTTTGCCACATTCTGTTTTTTGCAAGCAAGTCACTAGGTTCAACCCCAATTCAACAGGAGGGAATTACATAAGGTATGAATATCAGGCGATGGGGATCATAGGATGCCATTTTAGGGGTTGCCTACAACAACTTCCTCCTATAAACTTTTGGTTTAACTTGTTTATTTTTCTAGTTTCTCAAGGTGAAAGCTTAGATCACTGATTTTGGACCTTTCTTCTAAAGGAAGCATTAAAAACTATAAATTATCCTATAAGAATTACTTTAGTGGCATTCCATAAATTTTGATGTGTTTTCGTTTCAAAATATTTTCTAACTTTGCTTGTGATTTCTTTTTCTACCATGGATTACTTAGAAATGTGGTGTTTTTTGTTTAAACTTCAAATATTTTCCTATCTTTTCATTCATTACATTTTCCTTTACCTCATTGAACATAGTTATAATAGCTGCTTTAAAATCCATCTCTGGGGCTTCCCTGGTGGCGCAGTGGTTGAGAATCTGCCTGCCAATGCAGGGGACACGGGTTCGAGCCCTGGTCTGGGAAGATCCCACATGCCGCGGAGCAACTGGGCCCGTGAGCCACATTTACTGAGCCTGCGCGTCTGGAGCCTGTGCTCCGCAACAAGAGAGGCCGCGATAGTGAGAGGCCCACGCACTGCGATGAAGAGTGGCCCCTGCTTGCCACAACTAGAGAAAGCCCTCGCACAGAAACGAAGACCCAACACAGCCATAAATAAAATTAATTAATTAATTTAAAAAAAAATCCATCTCTGATAATTGAAATGTCTGTATTATTCAGTCTTGGCCTCTTTTGAGTATCTTTCTCCTTGAGAATGGGTCATATTTTTGTTTTACAAGTAATTTTGGATTATGTCCTGGACATTATTAAATTATGTTGGGAAGGCTATAGATTCTGTTATGGTACTCCAAACTGTTAAATTTTTGTTTTAGCAGGCAATTAAATTAGACTCAAACTTCAAACTTTGTCTTACCTGCAGTGGGCCGTAGCTCAAATCTCACTTCAGGTCTTTCAGCCTTAGCTACCAGCTGCTTTGTGTCTAGTCTTCACATACTGAATTTCAGCACATTTCCCTGAGGTCCAGGAGAGACAATGGGAGACTATATTCACCCACCTGAATCCTTATCTTCTTCATAATCTGTGTCCTGCTTGTTTACTGCTGTGGGAGTAAATAAAGTTACAAGAGAAGAAGTCACCTTTCTCATCCTTTTTCAAATTCCGGCCAGGTTTCTATGGCCTGGCTTAGCTCAAGAAGCCAAGATCATAAAGAGCCATATGTGCTCTGTTAAGGGATTTCAATTTATGTTGACTTAATTTTTTTTTAATTTTTAAATAAATAAATTTATTTATTTATTTATTTATTTTTGGCTGTGTTGGGTCTTCGTTGCTGCTCACAGGTTTTCTCTAGTTGTGGCGAGTGAGGGCTACTCTTTGTTGTGGTGCTCGGGCTTCTCATTGCGGTGGCTTCTCTTGTTGCAGAGCATGGGCTCTAGGCACGTGGGCTTCAGTAGTTGTGGCACGCAGGCTCAGTAGTTGTGCCTCGCGGGCCCTAGAGCTCAGGCTCAGTAGTTGTGGCGCATGGGCTTAGTTGCTCTGTGGCATGTGGAATCCTCCGGGGCCAGGGCTTGAACCTGTGTCCCCTGCATTGGCAAGCGGGTTCTTAACCACTGCCCCACCAGGGAAGCCCTATGTTGACTTTAAATGGAAGTCACTGAGAGATTTTAAGGAGGGAAGAATTAATCATAATTACATTTTAGCAAAATCATTTTGGCTGCTATGTGAAGGATGAGAGTGGGACAAGACTAGAAGCAGGTAGACTCATAAGATGTTGTTGGGCAATCTGGGAACGAGATGATGATGGATATTGAATGAGGATTTACGTGTGAAAGAAGGCAAATGATGTCCCCAGATAGGAAAGAAAGCATGAGAACAAAAGTGGGATGCCTGTGTTGCGAATGGAGGACTTGACCTGTCTCCCTATAGCAAGTTGTGTTGGGTGCCTTGGGTAGTAAGGCTAGATAGGGAGGGTGGGCAGACCGCAGAGAGCCTTGAAGACTGGGCAGAGGAGTTAGGACTTGATGTGACAGGCATTTGGGGATCACTATGGATTCTTAAGAAAGGAAGCCACATGATGAGAGATGTATAGGTATGGTTGGCAGGGGCATGAAACGTGAGTGAAGAAAGGAGAGGCTGGAGCCAGAGAGATAGCTAGGAGGCTGTTTTGGCATTCCTAGGCATAAAGAGATGAAGACTTTGATTAGAGGGATGTCTGTGAGAATGGTGAGAAAAAGTAGACATTATAGACAATTCAGAAGAAAAAATGAGAGACTGTCACCTCTTTTAACATTTAGTGGAGATGGAGTTATAATCCACCTGGCACTTCCACCAAGTGTAATCCACCCAGTTATTCTCATAGTAATGTTGAGAGGCTCAAATGAAATAGTATACATAAAATGAAATATTTGTGTCATTATAAATATAAATATTTGAGTGTCATTATAGAGATGTATTTACGACTGTATTAATTCCTGTACTGGGGTTGCCAGAGACTAAAGTAGAGAGGTAGGACCACCTACAGTGGCAGCCATTAGGCAGGTAGATAGGAAATTGATGTATAGATTTAACCTTGGGACACATTTTACCTTTCTCTGTCAGAGGTATGCACTGTGACCCCCGGAGTCATAACTTCCTAAGTTTTGATCTTGACTCTAACATTTAATAGCTATGAACAAGTTACATAACCTCTCTGTTCCTTATCTGTAAAATGGGGATAATTATGGTAGCTTCCTGATAGGGTGGTTATGAAATTTAAAAGATAATATATGTAAAGTGTTCAGAACCAGCATCTTTCATGGTAAGGGGTGAATAAATGTTGGTTGCTATTATTTTCTTTTTGTCATTTTTGAGTGAGTACCATGTATTCCTCCATTCTCCCAAGGCAAAAGCCAACCTGGAGTAAATAGCTCTTCAGACAAGTAAAATGTGTGATCATCCTGTCCTATTCCAGAATACAAATCACAGTTGAGTACGCACTTTATTCCAGGCTCTCTGTTGATCACTTTATGTGCATGCTCTCACATAATCCTTGAAATGGCCCTGCAAGGTGATTCCTTTTGTTATTATTACCATTTTATAGAAAAGGTAACAGGTTCAGAGTAGTTAGTGACTTCCCCAGGATCACAATGCTAGTTGGTGCTCGATCAGGGACTCAAAGCCTGATTTCTCTGATTGCAAAGATCATGCCCCTAATCACAACTGTAAAAAACAGTTGTTTGCTTTAATCCAAAATTTTGTTTTAATTAATATGAAGACTGTAAAAGCCAAATTATACTGTGATATTAGAAAATCAGCTGTCTGATATTGGCATGAATTCTTCGAGGTAAAATATACCTTGGTGACTACAGTAGCAATAGGAAATTAATTTCTGTAACAAAAATATTGTGGGGCTTCTTTTTTTTTTAATAGTTAATTTACAATGTTGTGTTAGTTTCAAGTGTACAGCAAAGTGATTCAGTTTTATATATATATAATATATAAAATATATAGATATGCATTCTTTTTCAGATTCTTTTCCATTATAGGTTAGTACAAGATATTGAGTATAGTTCCCTGTGCTATACAGTAGGTCCTTGTTGTCTACCTAGTTTATATATAGTAGTGTGTAGATGTTAATCCCAAACTCCTAATTTATCTCTCCCCCACCCCCCACTATCCCCTTTGATAACCACAAGTCTGTTTTCTATGTCTGTGAGTCTATTTCTATTTTGTAGATAAGTTCATTTGTACCATTTTTTAGATTCCACATATAATTGATATCATATGGTATTTGCCTTTCTCTTTCTGACTTCACTTAGTATGATAATCTCTAGGTCCATCCATGTTGCTGCAAATGGCATTATTTCATTCTTTTTTATGACTGAGTAATATTCCATTGTTTATATATGTATATATACACACACACACATACATACCACATCTTCTTTATCCATTCCTCTGTTAATGGACATTTAGGTTGTTTCCATGTCTTGGCTATTGTAAATAGTGCTGCTGTGAACATCGGGGTGCATGTATCTTTTTTTTTTTTTTAATATTTATTTATTTGGTTGCACTGGGTCTTAGTTGAGGCAGGCGGGCTCCTTTGTTGCAGCTCGCTGGCTCCTTAGTTGTGGCACGTGGGCTTCTTAGTTGTGGCATGCAGACTCTTAGTTGCAGCATGCATGTGGGATCTAGTTCTCTGACCAGGGATCGAACCTGGGCCCCCTGCATTGGGAGTGCGGAGTCTTAACCACTGTGCCATCAGGGAAGTCCTGCGTTTTTCTTTTTGAGTTATGGTTTTCTCTGGATATATGCCCAGGAGTGGGATTGCAGGATCATATGGTAGCTCTATTTTTAGTTTTTTAAGGAACCTCCATACTGTTCTCCACAGTGGCTGCACCAATTTACATTCCATGGGGCTTTTATGTTAGGGAATTACAGGGGTAACAAACCACTGCCCTTGGGCCAAATCCGACCTGCTGCCTGTTTTTGTATAGCCCATGAGCTATGAATGGTTTTCACATTTTTAAATGGTTGGGGGAAGGGGGAAGCAAAAGAAGAATAATTTTCTGTGATGTGAAATGCAAATTTTAGTGTCCATATAAAGTTTTATTGAAACAGTCATGCTTATTTATGTATTGTCTATGGCTATTTTTGCACTACAGTGGCAAAATTGAGTAGTTACAATGACAAACAGAAATTGGCCCTCGAAGCCAAAAGTATTTTACTGTCTGGCTTTTTACAGAAAAAGTCTGCTGGCCCTATTCTAAGGTAACCATTATTCAAGTACATGTATATGTATTTCTTTGGCAGCCCTTCATTGCTTGCTTTTTCAACAAAGTTTCTTTGGAAGTAACTAATCTTTCCAAATCATTCTTAAGTTTTTCTTCCCCTCAAATCAAGCTTTGTATCCTACTTTAAACTTTTACCCTTTATAATTAAACCTCTTTAAATAGATTTGAGTAGATATTGCATTTCTTCTCTGAAATCACCAGCTGCAGTCATTAGCTTAGGAGATAGAAGACGCCATTGGCAAAGAGTCCATTCTTTAAAGATGACACAATTACAGTTGGCCCTACTTATCTGCAAACCTGCAGATACGGGGAGTCTTGGGGAGTCCTGGAACCAATCCCCACAGATATTGAAGGACAACTGTATACTTGAATGTTTCAGTGTTTAATTCTGCTGTTATTTTTATTTTCAGTGTCTTCATACTTTTGTCTTCTCATCTCACACCCCTAATTCCAATTTAGAGTAAATTAAAGCATTAATTTGGATCCTTTATTGTGTCCCTGAAAGGACACAGGACAGTGAAACATCTGATTTTCTCTTTTATTTACAAGTTTTAAAATAGATTCTTGGATTTGAAATAGATTCTTGCATTCACTTTGACTTATGGGCTTGCAAGAGAGTAAACCAACTAATTAGAATATAATGTTCCCTTTAAAAGAAGTTGTAACTTCATTTTCTTTTTGCTGGACCTGATGTGGTAAAGACTGATTTCATAGCAGTTGAAGGATCTTCTGTTAATAATTTAAACATAAAGTTATATTCTCAGGCCACAGGCTTCCTGATTTATGTTTGTCAATATTATGAGGCTAACTAACTCTTGGGCCTGCTTTAACAAGTTTGAACATTTATGTAGCAAATTAAATTAATTAAGTCACTGGAATGGTTTTACTACTTTCATCATAACAGAATTGTAAAGAGAGTCTCCTTCATTTAAAATATCTAGTTTTTATCTTCTTTCATCTTTTAAAATAGCTTGCCATAAACCTGGAACTTTTCCTTTCTTGTGATCACATTTCTGGGCTTTACTTTGTTAATTCCACCCTTCAAGAAAATTCCACCATGTTTCTGAAGTCTGTTACTGTCTCAAGCACACTTTTCAGGAGAACTAATCTCTTTTTCTTGTCAGTAACACACTAAGGTAGAGTCATTTGTTGTAGATTTTCCTTATAGGGTAACTTTGTATAAACTGAAAGTTTATATGCCCTTTAAACCAATCTTGGTGTTCAATGAGCTGTTGAGATGGAATGAGTAAGCTAGTTAATACATAACTATAGAAGTCTTGGCATCCTCTGTTTCAAACTGTCTTTGTTTCTATGTTACTTTAGTTCATTGAGTTGCTGAAAATCCAGTGGTACAAAGCATTTCCTGTACATTGTTTTACTTTGTCCAAAAAATATTTATCTGTGGTTCTTATTTGCACATCACTCTTATTTGAAGACATGGAAAGAAAACATCCTTTTGCAAGTCAAAGTGTAAAGTAGGGTCTTCTCCCTCTCTTTTCAGTGCCCCTCGCTTACCTTTTTTTCCTTCTCCCCTCCCACTTAAAACTTTCTTCGACTAGAAACTCATCAAATTTCAGAAATTATTTCATATCTTTCTTGTTCCTTCCCAGCTTGTAAAAAGGAGGTAGCAGGTATATTAATATTTACTAAGGTGTGGATGACAGCCTCCTATTATGCTGCCCTTCTTGGGGTGGTTTTGCTTTTTGAGTAAGGAGGCTACTTAGTCTAAAGAAATAAAGTTCTAATGATTAAATAGACTCTGAAGCAATACAGATTGCTAATAGAAGAAATATTTGGAGGCAAGAAGGTCTGTGTGTCTCTTTAAAGCATACCTGGTAATTCACTTGCACCAACAATAGTCCTACTAACAAGTTTGTTTTTCTTTAATAACTTGTCCAGAGATCTTCCCTTGGTTACATCTAAGCCTGTCAAAGTTTGTCTACCTGCAACTTGCATCCAAATCATCCATGCCTGTGTGGTCTGTGTGATGAGATACAATGAAATTAGAACCAGAAAAGGGAGGGCTAAGAGGCCCTGAAATCTTTGCTAACCTACTTCTAGCTCAGAGTCACCTCTTGGTTACATTGCCTTAAAAAGGATAACAGTATGAATGGAACACCAAAAGCAGCAGATCAACAATTAGCCTGAGGGAGAAAAGTGGGTCCTGACATGTAGACACCAGCAGGGGGGACTCTATCCAGGGACTACTCAGCATTCTTGCCCAGTGACTACTGCGACCTGCCGCCCTGGCAAGCCCCATCAAGACCAGAAGGTGGCTTTGGCTTCAGCCCTCTAATGCCCTAATGTACATCAAGTATATGGCTTTAGCAGCTTTCACAAGGCTATTTATCAGTCACCTCCTCCTGTTAGGAAATCAGAAGTGTTACCACTTTGAAGATGGTAAAGAAGAGGGGAATTTTTTTTGTTCTCCTCTTCAGGATAGAATTAATAGGATTCCAGCCCTTCAAAAGGACAATTAAGTGACAATTTTGGTGTTTGTTCATGGACCAGAGGAACTTATTCCCATTATGCCCTGTTGCTTATGCCCTCTTGTAAGATATAAATCCCTGACTTCTCTTCCATTCATATCTTATGAGGTTAATCAGAGAAAGAATGAAAATTGTAAGGACTGTGAAATGTCAGAGGTGTGGGAGAATCAGCTGGCCACATTGATGTCCACTGTTTTAGAACAGAAGTTCCTGCTGATCTTCATGGAGCGCCAAGTAAATGTCCTGATGGCAGTAGGAAGAGCCCTCTGCTTGGGAGACAAGAGAATGTATCTGTCTTTCAGTAGCTGTGTGACCTGGGATCAGCCCGTTAAAAATTTCTCTTTCCTTATTTGTAATACAGAGTTAGGAATATTTTTTTCCACCAAACTCAAATTCTTATGTGGTAATAGGCGTACAAGTGCTTTGCAGATAAAGAGGCTTACAAATGGACGCAACATTTTTTTATTCCACTGTACTGTAGCTGCATATTCTATCTTAACTAAAATCTCTCCCCTGTTCATAAAGGGCTATGTGGAGAAGGGAAACTAAAATCAGAAAAGAGATGATTTTCCCAGAGCTGCATGGGAAATTCAAGGCAGAAAAGTAATTGTTGTTAATAGATCAGAATTTACCTATGAATTTTTTTTTTTTTTAATATTTATTTATTTATTTATTTTTGCTGTGTTGGGTCTTCGTTTCTGTGCGAGGGCTTTCTCCATTTGCGGCAAGCGGGGGCCACTCTTCATCGCGGTGCGCGGGCCTCTCACTATGGCGGCCTCTCCTATTGCGGAGCACAGGCTCCAGACGCGCAGGCTCAGTAGCTGTGGCTCACGGGCCCAGTCGCTCCGCGGCATATGGGATCCTCCCAGACCAGGGCTCGAACCCGTGCCCCCTGCACTGGCAGGCAGATTCTCAACCACTGCGCCACCAGGGAAGCCCCCACCTATGAATTATTTAAATGATGAATTTCATAAAAAATTAATTGCATTTAAATTATTTAATTCTCTAAATGGCTTTTGGAAAGGTAATCCTGCCTGTCAGGATCTGCCGCGTCAATCTAATTTCCTTCTGACCTTGACAGAAATTATTGTCTCTGTTGACTCTGGTCCAGTCGCGGCAATAAGTTGTATTCATGAAATGTTACAAAAAACAAGTAATTCTTCTACTGTATTCCTTTCAGTAGTGAAATAGAGTTCCAGGCCCTAAAATGCAGGAAAAATTACTAGATATTATTGAGGACATAAAAGGGTCCATGCAGAGAGTCAGATCTATATTTTGTCTCCTGTTTCCTTATTGACCAGGTCAGCAGGAATATTTCTGTGAGGGCATGTGGCTCTCCACCATGTTACTCATCCCCAGGGATCTATTTACTTTAGTTCCCAAATAAATGGGAGGAAAAATAGTTTCTCTGGATTCCTTTTTTCAGTAACGGCTTTAGTGAGTGAAGTGTGTATTGTGACATTTGACCTTTTTATACCTTTACTCTCTTTTTTCTCCCCAAAATATCTAATATCAAATCTGAAAGTACAAAAAGTGCTGTCTTGGAAAAGGAAGAACCTACTTGAACTGGTTAGATTACAGAGGCAATTCAATGTAAATGAGATCCAGGAGCCTGGAAAGATAAGATTAAGATTCATAGATAGGCAGACAAAGACTCCAGGTCTCCATCTCCACTTGAGTCTGGTCCTTAAGAGGAAATGAAATAAAGAGCAGAAGAGATTGGGATGGACATAATAAAAGGCTGGAGCACAAAAGTTTTAAAATACTGGTAGGAGGTCTTAACTATCCCTGGGTTAATGTTTGTCAGATGTGGTTTGGCATACCCAGAGATGGAATATTGGGCCAAATGGCTGTAACTGTATGTAAGAACCTTTGAGTCTATATCTTCAATATTTTTCTTGCCTCTTTTAGGAGACTTTTATATTATACTAATATTTTTTAAAGCTGATGCAATGAAAATTAATTTAGAAGGTTTAAAAAATGTTACCCATTAAACTGCCAGCTCTGAAGTAGTAAAGACTGAAATTGTGTTGGCACCATCTTTTACTGACAAATAAGGAAGCAAAGAGCTGGGAGAAGCAATGCCATTCACAAAGCAGTGGGAAAGCTCTGGGTTCTGCTTGACTGGTGGTCAAGGGCAGGACCCGGTTCCTGTAGTGGGCATATCATGAAAGAATCCGGATCTCCTACTTCATGTTTGAAGGGAGCAACCATTGTGAATTGTCTGTGAGATCTGCCCCCAAGCCTTTGGTCTCTGAGCTATTGGAAGGCAGAGGTGTGTTTCATATCAGATTCTGCTTACACACATATACCTCTTCTCTTCTAATATGTGAAGATTTTTATATGTTATTTATTTTTCCAGCTTCAACGTGAACTAGATTATGTAGCCCTCCTTTAAGCCCTCCCGGCCCAAAACTTACTTTTAAAAAAAATAGCTTTATTGAGGTATACTTCATATACTATACAATTTACCAATTTACAGTGTGCAATTCAAAAATTTTTTGTATGTTCACAAGGTTGTACAACCATCCACAATCAATTTTGAAACATTTTCGCCACCCCAAAATAAACCCGGTACCCATTACCAGTCTGGCAATCACTAATCTTTCTGTCTCTAAGGATTTTCTTATTGTGGATATTTCCTATAAATGAAATCATACTTTTTTTTTTTGACTGGCTTCTTTAACTTACATGTTTTCAAAGTTCATCTATGTTGCAGCATGTACCTTATTCCTTTTTATTGCCAGGTAATATTCCATTGTATGGATATAACACATTTTAAAATCCATCCATCAGTTGGTGGACATTTGAGTTCTTTTCACTTCTTGACTATTATGAATAATGCTGCTTTGAACATTTCATGTTCAAGTTTTTATGTGGGAATGTGTTTTAAATTCTCTTGAGTATATACGAAGGAGTGGAATTGCTGGCTCATATGGTAACTCTGACTTTTTGAGGAACTGCCAAACTGTTTTCCAAAGTGGCTGCACCATTTTACATTTCAGCCAGCAGTGTATTAGTGTTTCAGTTTCTTCTCCTCACCAGCACTTGTTCTTGTCTTTTTGATTATAGCCATCCTAATGGGTATGAAGTGGTATCTTGTGGTTTTGGTTTGCATTTCCATAATGATTAATGGTATTGAGTATCTTCATATATGCCATTTGTATATTTTCTTTGGAAAATATGCGGTTCAGATCCTTTGCCCGTTTTGAATTTGACCTATTTGTCTTTTTTTATTGTGTTGTAAGAGTTCTTTATAGATTCTGAAGATAAGCCCTTTATCAAATACATGATTTGCAAATATATTCTCCCATCATTCTATAGGTTGTCTTTTTACTTTCTTGGTGGTGACATTTGACACACAAAAGTTTTTAATATTGGTGAAGTCCAACATACCTATTTTTTCTTTTGCCACTTGTGCTTTTGGTGTTGTATGTGAAATGCCTTTTTGTTTTTTTTGGCTGTGTTGGGTCTCGTTGCAGCATGTGGGATCTTCGTTGCGGCATGCAGGATCTTTTGTTGCAGCATGCAGGCTTCTCTCTAGTTGTGGTGCATGGGCTCCAGAGTGCGTGGGCTCTGTAATTGTGGCGCACGGGCTCCAGAGTGTGTGGGCTCTGTAGTTTGCGGCACGCGGGCTCTCTAGTTGAGGCATGGGGGCTCAGTAGTTGTGGTACGCAGGCTTAGTTGCCCCGCGGTATGTGGAATCTTAGTTCCCCGACCAGGGATCGAACCCACGTCCCCTGCATTGGAAGGCAGGTTGTCAACCACTGGACCACCAAGGAAGTCCCTGAAATGCCTTTGCCTAACCTAAGTCACAAAGATTTACTCCTGTGTTTTCTTCTAAGAGTTTTATAATTTTAGCTCTTACACTTAGATCTATGATCATTTGAAGTTACTTTTGTATATGGTGTAAGGAAGGGGTTCAGCTCTTTTACATGTGGATGTCCAGTTGTCCTAGCACCATTTGTTGAAAAACTATTCTCTTCCTGATTGAATTATCTTGACATTCTTGTTGAAAATAAATTGACCATAAAAATGAGAGTTTATTTCTAGACTCTCAGTTTATTCCATTGATCTGCAAGTGTGTCTTTAGGCTAGTACCATATTGTCTCGATTTTTGTAGCTTTGTAGTAAGTTTTTAAATTAGGAAATGGGAGTCCTCCAGCTTTGTTCTTCTTTTTCAAGATTGTTTGGTTTTTCTGTATCCCTTACATTCCCATGTGAATTTTAGGATCAGCTTGCCAACTTCTGGGGGGAAAAAAAGGCAGCTGGGGTTTTGATATAGATTACGTTGAATCTATAGATCAATTTTGGCAGCATTGCCAATCCATGAATGTGGGATGTCTTTCCATTTATTTAGTTCTTCTTTAATTTCTTTTAACAATGTTTTGTAGTTTTCAGAGTACAAGTGTTCCACTTCTTTTGTTAAATTTATTCTTAAGCATTTATTCTTTTTGATTGATTCAGTTATAAATTGAATTGTTTTCTTAATTTCATTTTCAGAGTATTAATTGCTAGTCTCAATACCTACTTTTGACACCTGGTAGCAAGAGCTAAAAAGTAGGTTAGGAACTGGCACAAAAACAGAAATATAGATCAATGGAACAGGATAGAAAGCCCAGAGATAAGCCCACGCACATATGGTCACCTTATCTTTGATAAAGGAAGCAAGCATATACAGTGGAGAAAAGACAGCCTCTTCAATAAGTGGTGCTGGGAAAATTGGACAGGTACATGTAAAAGTATGAAATTAGAACACTGCCTAACACCATACACAAAAATAAACTCAAAATGGATTAAAGACCTAAGTGTAAGGCCAGACACTATCAAACTCTTAGAGGAAAACATAGGCAGAACACTGTATGACATAAGTCACAGCAAGATCCTTTTTGACCCAGGTCCTAGAGAAATGGAAATAAAAACACAAATAAACAAATGGGACCTAATGAAACTTAAAAGCTTTTGCACAGCAAAGGAAACCATAAACAAGACCAAAAGACAACCCTCAGAATGGGAGAAAATATTTGCAAATGAAGCAACGGACAAAGGATTAATCTCCAAGATTTACAAGCAGCTCATGCAGCTCAATAACAAAAAAACAAACAACCCAATCCAAAAATGGGCAGAAGACCTAAATAGACATTTCTCCAAAGAAGAGATACAGATTGCCAACAGACACATGAAAGAATGCTCAACATCATTAATCATTAGAGAAATGCAAATCAAAACTACAATGAGGTATCATCTCACACCGGTCAGAATGGCCATCATCAAAAAATCTAGAAACAATAAATGCTGGAGAGGGTGTGGAGAAAAGGGAACACTCTTGCACTGTTGGTGGGAATGTAAATTGATACAGCCACTATGGAGAACAGTATGGAGGTTCCTTAAAAAACTAAAAATAGAACTACCATATGACCCAGCAATCCCACTACTGGGCATATACCCTGAGAAAACCATAATTCAGAAAGAGTCATGTACCAAAATATTCATTGCAGCTCTGTTTACAATAGCCAGGACATGGAAGCAACCTAGGTGTCCATCATCGGATGAATGGATAAAGAAGATGTGGCACATATATACAATGGAATATTACTCAGCCATAAAAAGAAATGAAATGGAGGTGTTTGTAATGAGGTGGATGGAGTTAGAGTCTGTCATACAGAGTGAAGTAAGTCAGAAAGAGAAAAACAAATACAGTATGCTAACACATATATATGGAATCTAAGGGAAAAAAAAAAAAAGAGGTCATGAAGAACCTAGTGGCAAGATGGGAATAAAGACACAGACCTACTAGAGAATGGACTTGAGGATATGGGGAGGGGGAGGGGTGAGATGTGACAGGGTGAGAGAGTGTCATGGACATATATACACTACCAAATGTAAAATAGATAACTAGTGGGAAGCAGCCGCATAGCACAGGGAGATCAGCTCGGTGCTTTGTGACCACCTAGAGGGATGGGATAGGGAGGGTGGGAGGGAGGGAGATGCAAGAGGGAAGAGATATGGCAACATATGTATATGTGTAACTGATTCACTTTGTTGTAAAGCAGAAGCTAGCACACCATTGTAAAGCAATTATACTTCAATAAAGATGTTTAAAAAAAAAAAAAAAAAAAAAAAGTAGGTTAGGAGGCATCAGTTGCTTCAAGTGGAGTAAATTACTTTCATGCCTGCATTGAGAGTGAAGTAGGCATCAGCACTTCTGAGCTGGTGAGGCCACACCCTACAATGACTGTGCTATCAATGACCTGATTCCTCTGTGACTATCATAGAAAAAGACTTTCTCTTGCTAAAGAATGTAGAAATTTTCAATCATTCCATGCGGCTTAACATTTTATTTACTACCCTAATTGTGTAGAGAAAACACCGTACTATTTGAATCATTATTCATTTGGAAAAAAAGTTGATCTCTAAAAGATTATCATATCCTTTGGCTGACTGTGACTTTGCAACCAGTTAACAGAGTGTAAGAGTGTCCTGAAGGCATTGCAGTAGAAGTGATCCAGCTGGAGATTAATTATTACGATGCAAACCTCATTCTACATCATAGAACAAAGACTTTTGTCCTTTCTGAACACACATATAAATTCAGATTCACCAAACTCAAGAATATATCTCTAGTTAAGCCATTCCCTTGCTCAAAAAAGCATTATCAGTCTTTTCAAATTATCAGCTGTACTGGATCAGCTGGACATTTATATGCAAAATTTCCTTTGCCTCTAAATCTCTAGTGCCCGTTAGAGTCCCTTGCACATTGTAGTGCAAGTTAAATGTTTTAATGTTTTTATTGAATTAGCTAGATGGAAGAGCTGGAGTCTGGAGATTAAATTCTGATATAATTCAGGGGTCTGTGTGTTCTTTAAAAGAATTTTTTAAATGTTGTGTTTTCATTTTAATGATAATTCTGAATCACCTGGATCCACATCATAATCAAGTTGCACTGCGCAATTTCAGTGCCCATGTTTGTGTTTAAGAAACATTGGTCTAAAACATTACTCAGAATGTATGTAAACTTCTGATTACAGAGGAGTACTGGCTGTAAGTGATCATTCAGTCTTTGGAAAATATAATTGCCTTTACCCAGCAGCACCTTAACCAGCAGGATAGGATATTTCTTAGTTATTTCCTGTTGGTAGATAGAAGAGAGTAGTTAAGAATGATTTTTTATCAGTGTTCCCTTCTATGTCTCAAAAAAAAGGAGGGGGGGTGGGAAGAGAAGAAGGAAAGAAGGAATAGAGGGCTCTGCAGACATTAATTATGGAGTTTTGAAAGGATGGTGTAAAGATTTGGCCAACAGTGGAATTTTCTTTCTCACTTGATTTTTCTCGATTACACTTTTATGACCTGTTTCACTGAACTAGAAGAGTAGTCAAGCCCTTGAAATCAGCAGGTCCCCTGACTCCAGTAGTTTATTGTGTCAGCTCAGATTTGATAGTGCTCTTTCACTATGTAAGTGTCTCTTGTTTCAGGTCATCTCGGATCCTTTATGAGGGAAGGTGGGATCTGATAGGCATAAATGAATCTATCAATGTAGACTTCAAAGTACCATTGCAAAGCTTGACTAAAAAAAAATCTTCCAAGTCCTAATTTGTTGAAGGAATCTTTTCATATATACGATAATTGATACAAACAAGTCACAGGCAGGTTAAAATTTTTCCAGCTCTCTTTTCACTATGCACTTGATTTTTCACCTTCCAAAGCAGCTCGTTTTTTTGTCAAGTTTGTTCAAACAAATCTAGATCCTTCATTTGTTTCCTTGAACACACAGCTGTTTGCTTCTCAATAAGGTTGATTATTGCTGACTTCCTGAGAAGAATATGGAGATGCAAATAGCCAGGTGTTGTCATTGTCATTGCACAAAGGAAAAGCCATTAGAGCTGAACTAGGATAAACCCCACTGACTAGAATCAACTTGAGTAAGTTTCTAAAAGTAGTCTTGGGTTTACTGTGTTCATTTCCCTGAAGCTGTTTCTGAACGCCTGAGGAAAAGATGGTGGTCTCTCCAACTTCAGTTCCATGGGTATCTCTTAGTCTAAATATTGTAGTCTACTGTGAATACTTTCTGAAAATGGGGGTGAGGGAGTTCAGAAATCAATACTATTTTTTGTAGAAGCTATATAATATGTATACTTTTAAGAAGACAACAGGATGGTAATGAATATTTGCCCTTGTCAGGGGGCAAGTGTATGCCACCTTTTCTGACAAAAGGTGAATTAGAATCTTGGAACCTTGTGGTTCAGATAAGTTTCAACTGAAGCAATACAAACTTCTCATCTGGATAAAGAAAAACACAAAAAGGCAAAAGCCAAAAATATATATATTAACCAAAACCCCTCCTGGATGATATAATTGAGGTTCTGTTGCTTAATCAGAAACTAAGGAATAGCAGTGGGTGTCCCAGAGCCTGAGGTTTTAGTTTATAATGAACTAGTTAGTCAGTAGTTGCGAAATATACTCAGCATATAACCCCTTCACATGAGCTCCTACTGTAAATAGTTACTCACCTTTCTTTATTTAATAGGTTGGCAGATGTATAAAGATGACTCTGCTCTTTGGCATATATATATATATATATATATATATATATATTACACACACTGATATTTTGAGTCATGCCGTATACTAGGCTATTGTCCCAATTAAAATTGTAATTAGAAGAAAGAAAATTATTGGGTTTAATTTTTTCTTTTATATGTTATAAAATTGACTTTTGAATCCTTTTAAAAACATACACTGCTTTAAGTTTGTTTTGGCAAATCTAACTTTTCTGGCTTTGTATTATTTTTAAATTACTATATTTATTTATTTGGTTACGCTGGGTCTTAGTTGAGGCAGGCGGGCTCCTTAGTTGTGGCTCACCAGCTCCTTAGTTGCAGCACACGGGCTCCTTAGTTGTGGCATGCGAACTCTTAGTTGCGGCATGCATATGGGATCTAGTTCCCTGAGCAGGGATCGAACCCAGGCCCCCTACATTGAGAGTGCAGAATCTTAACCATTGTGCCACCAGGGAAGTCTCTCTGGCTTTGTATTGATAAACATAGAACTGACATAGAAGTACTCTATAGCGTTAAATTTTCATATGTCATATCAGAATGCTTTTGGCTGCAGGTAACAGAAATTCCCAACTCAGTTGGCTTAAACAATAAGGAATGAATCATTGCATATGACAGAAAGTTCTGCACTGGTTAATTCTTTGCCTCCATGACATCATTCAAGATCCAAAATCTTTTCATCTTTCTACTCTGCCAGCCTCAGTTTTATTGGTCTCATCCCCTGGTTCCTCATAGTTTCATTTGGCTGTAGCAGCTCTGAGGTGTCATATTCTTTTTTTTTTTGAGGTGTCATATTCTTATCATAACCAGAGGCAAAATATTTTCTTAGGGTCTTCCAACAGATTTTCCTTACGTCTCATTGTTCAGACTGGGTCACATGTCCAAAGCAATTAAGGCTAGGGGATATGTCCACCGTGATTCATTTAAAGCAACAAAGACCTTAGCCTGAATCACGTAAGTGATGGTTGGGCAGGGGGGAAGGTGGATATTTGAACAAAATTAGAGTGCTGTTTATAAGGAAGAATGGGAAAATGCCAGTGAGATGTACACAACAAAGTTTGACATGTAGGGATCCCTAAAGCTCAAATTAAGAACCCTTTTTGTAGGATCTTTAAATTCTGTTATTGCAGCCCTTGAAGCTGTATTCTCTGATCATATGCATTCATTTTGTTCTGCATAGAAACCTGGTCAGGGCTGACCCCCAACCTGGAGACTAGGATCCAGTACAGTCTTAAGAAACCAGCCACACAGCATGACAAGAGCTAGGGAGAAGGAGGACAGTCAGAGGCTAGCAGAGCCTCCAGGAAATGGGGGCAGAGCTGTAAATCCCCGAAGAAGACCAGGTTTGAGCAAGGGTGTGGCAAATCTTGACTGTGTATGTGAGGTCTAAGGGAGGTCAGGTTGCGGAGAATGTGACAGCAGGGCACTTTGAGAAATGCATGCAGAGTGGATGCAGGGAGTGTCCCAGCTCGTCCAGTCCAATACCTGGAAAACAAGGTAGCAAGTGGGCCCAGAGCCAGCTGACTGGGTACAGTACAGGGCTCTTGAGATCCAAGTCTCCACTGGCTCCTCTTAGGTACGCTTGGGAGTGGGGTTGGTGGAGCATGCAGTTAAATGGATGCTCATTTGGAAAGTTGTAATGAAGCTCTGGCAGGGCAGGAATTTATACAAATGGAATGTTAAAATTTGGTTTTGTTAATGTAATGGTATGCCCTTGACTTTTATGGTAGGTCAGTGTAAGAAACAGCCATATGATTTCTACATTGAATATAAAAGTTCTGTTGTCCATTCTGCTCTTCCCTTTTCCCCCAGGCCTTCACATGACTTGTTCCTTCAGCTCTTCTCCTCTGACAGCTTTTCCCTGAGCTCTCACCCCTGACTCTTAACTGCTCCCCCCTCCTTATTTTTCTTCATAGCTCTTATTGCTGTTGGAAAGTTTATTTACTATTTATTGTCTTTTCCTCCACTAGAAGTAGGCTTCATAAAGATGGGAACTTTGCTTTCTTGTTCATGCTATATTATCTCCAGTACTGAGAACGTACTTGGAATATTGTAGGCACTCAGTTAAGATTTGCTGAATGAATGAGTGAGATACCTCTTGGTATTCTTCCTAAAATTTTTGTCTCCTAACAAATCTATGTTCTTTCTTTTATTGAGTAATGGGAACTATGTTTTCTGTTTCCTTTTTTGCCTCAGCTACCAGAATTGCTAAACTAAATTTGGGGTTCATTTGCAATAACCATTCTTAGCTTGGGATATGTGTACTTCTTCAATTACTATAGAACTTTTAAAAAATATTCAATTCAGTTTCAATATTTTTTATTGTAAGTTGCCTCAAATTCCATAGGGAAGTAAATGAGGATTGAAGAATAATAAATGAACTGACTGATTGACTGAAGGGTAACTGGGAGAAGTCAAAAAAGAACACCAGGCTTTTGAGTCTGGATGAAAAAGAATACTGGAGCTGTTGTTATTGGAAATTGGTACCAGATCAAAACATTACTCATAAAAGTATCTTTCTCTGTCACCATTTTGGGCACAACTCACTCCATTGTTATTGCTTGGTCAGTTTTTTTCCTCTTCCCCAGTAGGCTTTGAATGCCATGAGGGGAGGGACTCTGTCTTTCTTGTTTATGGTCCATAGTGCCTAGCACAGTACCTGGCACATAGTATCTTTTCTTTACCACTTATTTTTTTAATCCATTTTTAATTGAAATATAGTTAATTTCAATGTTGTGTTAGTTTACCACTTATTTTTAACTTTAAGTCCCTACTTTAGTAAATATTAACTAGTTTGTCATCTGCTCTTACGTTTTCAACCTGCAATTTCCCCTCCTTATGGATTTCCAGACTTCCTTCATTTCTCAGTGACTTCCTTCCCATCAAGGACCTTCATTCCTTTAACCACAGCAGCCTCCCACTCCAGTGCTCATGAATATGTGCCTTTTCTTCCTTTCTAAGTCTCCTGAATCTCATTCCCCTGTTGGCTAAGCCAAAGGTGACTCATCACCTCATAGACTTCCAACTGGAAGGGGCCTGAGAGACCATCTCGTCTAATTGACTCATCTCCAGTTGGTCCGGGGGGCTGAAGGGAATTGCCCTGAGTGACACTGCTAGTTGGCAGCAGGGCCAGAATTAGAACACAGAGCTCTTAACTCTGGTTGCACATCTCACACTGCAGAATGAGCAAGCCCCTTTCTAGCTCCAGAAAGGGAAAGTACTATAACAAAAGTAGAAAGAGATGTTTTCCTCTTAGTTGGAAATATCTTAAATGCATTGTATCATAGGAGTTAAGTGTCAGACTACCTAAGTTTGATCTTGGTTGTATTTACTCTTTGGACAAGTTATTTAACCTTTCTATCTTAGTAAATCCTTTTTCTCTTTTATCTATGCATTTGTATATTTAATATACATATTTAAATCTGTAAGTGTGGTTTGTTAATATTGAGAGAAGTTATGTGTGTGCATTTTTACATATATAAATGGAATGATACTGGTTCTATTAGTTTCTTTCACTTAACAGTGTCTTAAGGAAATTAAATATTTCCTTAAGAAATATTTTCTTAAGGAATATTAAATTTTCTTTAATAGCTTCTTTTTGGCAGCACGGCAGGTGGGATCTTAGTTCCCCGACCAGGGATCGAACCCATGCCCCCTGCAGTAGAAGCACAGAGTATTAACCACTAGATCGCCAAGGAAGTCCCAGGGGAACCTTTCTATATTGTTGCACTTAATTCTATCTTGTTCCTTTTAATGACCACATAGTATTCCATAATATGTATGGTTATTTAACCACTTCCACATTAATTAATATTTAATTTATATCTTCTCATTTTTTACTATTACAGTTCTGCAGAGAAGCCTTTATGCAGATTTTGTTGTGCATACATGTGACTGCCTTCACTAGGACTGATACTCAGAAATGCAAATACTAGTAGGCACAAAGTCCCCTCTTTTCTATTCTGAAAATAGGCTATGGCTAAGTCATCACTGATTCAATTTCTGCAATATATGTTGATATTAACTGAGCAGGAGGTGAGTCTTGTGACTGCATGTATTGTGTTAGGAACTGGGAGCATTTTAGAGAAATTAGTCCTCATCTTTTTCTTGTATTGTAGGGAAAGTACATTGTGTTCCTGACTTTGAGGGAAAACAAAAAATAAACTTCCTCCTCCTCCCCCTTCCAAGTGACTAAGATTAGTGAAATTATGCTAAGCAACCTCTGCTTGACTCTGTGATGGCTTTAACTGCACAGTACTGTAACTGTTGGTACTTATCTGTTTATACCCACCCCCTAAACTTTGGGCTGCTTAAAGGGTAAAGATTATGTTTTATCAATTTTTGTATCCCTAGAACATTAGCATGATACTGGTGCATAATTACATTTTATTGAATAAATGAGTGAATTCAGTTCAACATTGGTATTTGTTGAGTACCTAGTATGTGCAAAGATTACTAAGAACCAATAGGAACAGAGATGAAGCGAAGTTCTACCCTCAAGGAATTTATAGTCTAATGGGAGAAATAGATATAGGCTGAAAACATCTAGGAATCAAGGCATTAGTAACAAATGTGATTTAAGTACAAAGTACTGTGGGACTTCCAAGGAGGACTAATTAAGGCTGTCTGAGGATATTAAGGGAGGTTTTCACAAAGGAAGTGGCATTTGAGGCATATTAACTGGGCCTGATAGGGCAGGTTGGTGACTTTTCTATGTAAGTTATCATTTTGGTGACTTTAAACATATGCTTCAGAAACCATTTTGTCACCATTTAGATATCATGTTACCTTAGGGCTACAGAAAGGCTGGAAGTGGAGTGTTATACTTGGGTTCTGGAACTAGGGCCTCAGAGCCAAGATCAAGTCAAAGCAGCTTTAGTTCTCAGCCCATCTGTGGAGGAAGAAGTTGTTTCCATTAAAAAAAAAAAAAAAAAGTCAGTTCTGAGTGCCTTGGCGTGCTGTTTCTCCTCGCTTTAAGAATAAAATAATACAAAAACCTTTCTTGGCCCCACTTCCTTGACCAGCTACCACCCCATTTCTTTGATATGCTGTGCAGAAAACTCCTTAAGTGATCTGTCTCCAATTCTTTTTCTCCCATTATATTTTAAATCCACTTCTGTCATGCACTCACCCCTACCAGTCCATCAAAACTGTTCTTGTCGGGCTTCCCTGGTGGCTCAGTGGTTAAGAATCCACCTGCCAATGCAGGGGACACGGGTTCGAGCCCTGGTCCGGGAAGATCCCACATGCCGCGGAGCAACTAAGCCCGTGCGCCACAACTACTGAGCCTGTGCTGTAGAGCCCACAAGCCACAGCTACTGAGCCCACGTGCCACAACTACTGAAGCCCACGCGCCTAGAGCCCGTGCTCTGCAACAAGAGAAGCCACCGCAATGAGAAGCCCGTGCACCGCCATGAAGAGTAGCCCCTGCTCACCGCAACTGGAGAAAGCCCGTGCACAGCAACAAAGACCCAACGCAGCCAAAAATAAACAAATTTATTTTTTAAAAAAACCAAACTGTTCTTGTCAAGGTCAACAGTGACCTCATTGTTACTCAATCTAATGGTCAATTTTTAGTCTTCTTTTACCTGACTTATTAGCAGCATTTGATGCAGACCATTCTTTCCTCTCTGATACATTTTCTTCCCTTAATTTCTAGGATACCATGCTAATTCTCCTCCTACGTGACTGTTTATTCCTTTTCACTCTCCTTTGCTGGTTCTTCCCTTCCCAGACCCTTCCCAGACGTAATGTTGAAGGAAGGGTACAGGTTTGGTCCTCGGTCCTCTTCCCTTCCCTGCCTAAACTCACTCCCTTGATTATACATCTAGTTTCAAGGTTTTAAATATAATCTGCATTCCATTGATTCCAAAATGTATATCTTCAACCCAGACTTCTCTTCTGAACTCTCTATATATCTTCCACTACTTCCTCAACATATTAAAACTGAATTCTCCTGCTCCAGGCCTGCTTCACTTGGAGACTTTCCCACCTCAGTTGATAGTAACTTCATCCTTCCAGGCACAAAAGCAAAAATCCTGGAAGTCATTATTGGAGTACTCTGGAAATCATGTTGGTGTAATCTTCAGAATATATGCAGAATCTTTTTCTCACCCCCTCTACTGTTCAAGTCACCATCCTCTCTCAAACAGCTTACTGCAGTAGCTTCCTAATTTGTACCCTTGCTCCACCCCAGACACACATACAGACACATACACTACTGCATGTTCTTAGCACTGCAGCCAGAGTAATCTTTTAGCACTTTTTTGCTCAAAATCCTCCAAAGGCCTCTCATTTTACTCAGAAAAAGCCCAAGTCCTTACAGAGGCCTACAAAGGCTTACAAGCTCTACACCAGCACCCAGCCCTGCCATCACCCCTCTAGCCTCCTCTTGGGCTTTCTTGATGTTCCTCCACAGGCATGCTCCCCCACAAGCTTTTTTTTTACACTAGCTGTTCCCTCTTCCTGCTGTGCTCCTCCCCCAGAGGTCCACATGGGCGACAGCCTCACCTTCTAGCCTTTGATTAAATGTCTCAACCATCTCAATGAAGCCAACCCTGACCATCTTTTTAAAAACTGAAGTCTGCCACCATCTTCATTACTCCTTTTTTTTTTTTCACCCTGCTTTCCTCCTCCTGCCCCCCCCCATGGCATTTATTACCTTCTAACGTACTGTGTAATTTACACTACAGTGGAAACTCCAAGAGGGCAAGACTCTTTGCTGCTTTTGTTCACCAGTACATCCCAAGCATCAGGAGCTGTGCTTAGCATATAGTAGGACTCTCAGTAAAGATCTGCCAAATGAGAGAAGAATCATAGATCTCTCTTTGACAAGGACCCAAAATGCCTTGATTGTCTTTCACTCAATTTGCTTGAGTAGGTAGGGTGATAGTGTAGGAAGAGTACTGGGCTAATGACCAGGCTGTAGCCTAGGACCATACTTGCTGTTTGTGTGACTGTGACAGTTGTATTGAGTTTGTGAAAGTTTATTAAGCTATGCACTTATGATATACACATTTTTCTCTTTTATATATATATAAATTTTAAAGTCTTCCAATATTTTATTTCCACATGTAGGTTTTTAGATTATAATTGGGATTCTACTTGCTTTTTCACAAAATAATTCATCATGAATATTTTCCCTAACATTATTCTTCCAGAGCATGATTTTTAATGGTTATGCAAGTACTTTGAAAAGTATAAAACACCATACAATGTGCCATGGTGATATGTTATTCCTTCTTTAAGAAATTGAAAGTTTGTTTGGAAGTATTTTGATTTCTTCCCTTTTTCTACAGGGGACATGGTCTCAAAGTACCGAGAACCTTTGATCCACACCTTCCTGAGGGGAGCAAGAGCCCCAGACAGTGCTCACAGGGCCAGCAGCTTATCCAACCTTGGAGAACTGTGCCAGAGGCTGGACTTCATGCTGGGCTCTGTGGTTCACGAGGTACTGCATGTTGATTCCTTTCTCTAAAGCTTGTTTTTACTTGAACCTATGATATAGCTCAGCACTGGGAGTTAGGAGACCTGTGTCCTTTTTCTAGATCCGGTAAGTCATTTAACCTACCTCAGCCTCGCTAGTCTCATATGTATATTGAAAGTTGATTTAGTAGGAATTTTTTAATTGCAAGTGACAGGAAGTCATCTTAACCTACTTTAAGCCATAAAAGGGGATTTATTATAAAGATTCCAAGGAAACATAACAGAATTGAAGAAGCTTTGAGGAAGTGCAAACAGAAGTTTACCCTAGTTTTCTGGGCCATCTGTGAGTCTCATCTCTGTTTACAGAAAACTCTCAGGCAAATACATAATCTAATTGGCCCTCTTCGGTTGGAGGTGCCTTGTATTCAGGGAGATGGGGTCTTACTAGAAAAGAGTAATTAAGTTCCATGTTTTGTTCACTGCCTTATACCCAGTGCCTGGTACATAGTAGGTAAAGGATAAATGAGCAGCCAAAATAATAGCCATACAAGATGTTGGCACTGGACACATCTCCAGTGTTCAGAGTTTAAGGTTTAAACTGGTTTTAGAGTTTAAGATTTAGTGACAAGAGAGGCCGCGACAGTGAGAGGCCCGCGCACCACGATGAAGAGTGGCCCCCACTCGCTGCAACTAGAGAAAGCCCTCGCACAGAAACGAAGACCCAACACAGCCAAAAATAATAAATAAATAAATAAATAAAAATTAAAAAAAAAAAAGATTTAGTGAAAGGTACATTGCACTGTTGTCCTCTATGAATATCTTTCTTTAGCCTCTTAAATTTTATCTTTGCCCTTGTGTTTACTTAGTCATCAATATATGAACATATGTCTAAAGTACATACTATGTACTAGACACTCTGCTATTTAAAGATGATGATGGGCAAAAGAAGACTAGTTAATATGTTGCCAGGTGTCTTTTTACTCAGTGGGCTTCACCATCTTAAATCTTTAAGGAAGAAGATGGCTTATAAATTATAAATACGTAAATAAAATACAGTTTATATTACCTTATTATTTATGAGAGACTAGATTTTTCATATAGAGCACATAAGTTTACAAGAACAAAAACTTAGTAACTTTGTACTACTGGCTTCTTTCACATTATTCGGTATCCTAGGGCTGACCATGTTGAACATCAAATCTTAAGTATCTACTGAGAAGGAATTTTCTTCAGTGTTTGGTGATTGTGTCTTATCAACAAGCAGAGAAACATGCTCATGGATGTATACATATGCTTGAATTTATGGTATTGCCTGACTCCTGAGCTTTATATGCTTTGTTTAATTGATTATAAAGGCTACTCATTGTTAATTTTCAACTTAGGACTTTTAGCAAAGTTATACATCAGTTGTTTCCTCTTTTTTTAAAAAAAAAATTTTATTTATTTATTTATTTATTTTTGGCTGCGTTGGGTCTTCGTTGCTGCGTGCAGGCTTTCTCTAGTTGTGGCTACTCTTCGTTGCAGTGCGCGGGCTTGTCATTGTGGTGGCTTCTCTTGTTGTGGAGCTCAGGCTCTAGGCATGCAGGCTTCAGTAGTTGTGGCACGTGGGCTCAGTAGTTGTGGCTCGCGGGCTCTGGAGCCCAGGCACAGTAATTGTGGCACACGAGCTTAGTTGCTCCGCGGCATGTGGGATCTTCCTGGACCAGGGCTCAAACCCGTGTCCCCTGCACTGGCAGGCAGATTCTTAACTACTGCACCACCAGGGAAGTCCTCCTCTCCTTTAACTCTAACTCGAGGGACACAGCCCTATGCCCAACTTTCTGTATCTGTTTTTTATAACTTAGAAACAATGATTACTACCAACTTAAAACCTTTCAGTGCTCTAATATACATGAACCATTGGGCGCCTGATTTTTGTTTTGGATGGCACTTTGCAAATCTCTTATTCTTTAGTGTATTAACTTGTAACACTTAAGGACTTTGCAGGTCTATTTGGTTATAGCAGCTAAAGATTTCAGTCTGTTATAAATAATCTGGGTCATATTTTGAAATGGTTCCCACATTTTTTTTCTCTGTTTATTTGATCTGTTCACATGGCTCAACCCAAAGTGAACCATAAACCATGAACTGAAACAAACTCATGGACCATGATCTGAACCAAACCCAAATATTATTATTAATAACAGAGATAGAATTCGCATACTATACAATTCACCCACTTAAAGGGTATAATTCAGTGGTTTTTAGTGTATTCACAAAGTTGCATAAGCATCCCCCAGTTTTTTTAAACATGGCCATGAGCTGAATAAAAATTTCCCCCAGATCTCCAAGTGAATCAGCTCAGATTTGACAGTATCCCATACATTTTCTAAAGCCAATGAACTCAAACTATGCCTGACATCATGATCTTCTCTGAACCAAAAAACTGAGACCGTATTTCTTTTTGAGTTCCTAGATCTTCTTTCCTTTCTCTCTCTTAAGGAAACTGTTGCACGCTGGTGGCATATGATTTCCTGCTGAAAGTGTTGGAAAAATTTCTTGGTTTGGTTAATTAGAAAGATTGAGCTAAAGCAGGTTTGGTAACATTTAAGAAGTATCATCTTTCTGGAGACCACTTGACCTGTTGAAAGAGAACCAAATTTCCAAGCACACTTGGGGATGGGAATAAATGAGGCCCTGTCCCACCACCCACTTACCTGTGTTCACTTGGTCAGATGACCTAGACTCTGGGCTTGGTTTCCTGACCTAGAAAATGGGATTAAAATATCTATAATGCAGGATTGTTACAAGGATGTAGGGATAATGTATATGAGTAATACAGTGATTTATTCAACAATTGTTACTGAGAGCCTACTATACGCCAAGCAGCACTCTGGACACCTACAACATATCATTCTTCAAAATGGACAGTGATTCCCACCTGCATGGAGCTTACGTTCTAGGGAGAGGAGACAGACAGTAAGTGATATACATATTCAAATATATAGCATGGTAGACAATGATAAGTTCTGTGGAAAATAAGAAAAGGTAGAGCAAGTAAGGGTGACCAGGATTATAGCATTAGGTGGAGGGGAGGTTGCAGTCTAAATGGGGTAGTCAAGGTAAGCCCCATTGAGAAGGTGATTTTTGAGTGAAGAAATTTTACTTTTCTGTATTAAGATTTTTCTTTAAGGAGCATTTTGGTCATTTGAAGGGAGCTGATGATGACAGTGATGAGGATGGACAGCAAGGAGATGAGAACAGGGGTAACCAGTGTCCTTCAAATGTCCTCAGTCATACATTTACTGAACACCTGCAGTGTTCCAGGCCCCTTTGTTACAGGCCAGGAATACAAAACCCGAAAGAAACTCCTTTGTCTCCTGGGCGTGGGTAACCTGTGGGAGATACAAACGGCAATGATTACAGCTACAGTCCAGTTAATTGCGCTGGGCGCTGTGGGAGCACATGTTAGGAGCCCCTCAGTCAGGTTTGGGTGTTGTCAAAGACGTGCTGGAGGAAGAGACTCTTAGAGCTGAATCTGGAGAACAGGTAGAAATTAGGTAGCCCAAAAAAGCAGAGGCGAGCATTTCAGCAGAGGGAGCAGCTTGTGCAAAGGCACTGTGGTGTGGGACAGCCTGACATGTTTGAAGAACTATAGGAAGATCCAAAAGGTTAGAGTGAAGGGGTGGGGCGAGCGGTTAGCTGGTAGCAGGTCTGAAACAAGAGAGCAGGCAGAGGCTACATGATGAAGGGCCTTGTTAGCTTTACAGCCTTCTGGCTCACGGCGAGAATTGAGCGTTGCTTATTAAGCCCTCAGAAATGAAGTATGAATAGGTAGTAGACTGTTTGCTTACCATGGGTGCTAACACAAAGAGAGAATCCTTCCTTTTGTTTCAACCTTAGAATTGAATGTGAGGAGCTGCTGCCCTGGGGGCACCTGTCAGGCAAACCCCTTGTCCAGTGACCCTGCCCCACTTCTAGAGACCTGGACACTCTGTAACGTCAATCCCAGGAGTGTTTATCATCATTAATAATTGTGAGCACAACAAGGACAGAACCAGTCTTTATTTACCTTTGTATACCGCCTAGCGCCGAACACAGCATTTGGCATAGAGTAGGTACTCAGTAAGTGTTTACTGATTAATATTGAAGGAAGAGGAAGATAAGGCTTACTTGGGAAGACTAGTTCCTACATGTTTTAAAAATAGTAATTGGGACTTCCCTAGCAGTCCACTCCGCGCTTCCACTGCAGGGGGCGTGGGTTCGATCCCTAGTCAGGGAACTAAGATCCCGCATGCTGCGTGGTGTGGCCAAAAAAAAATAGTAATCATAGCAAGCACTTAACACTCTTCTTAGTGCCTTACGTAAGTCAGCTGATCCAATCCTCAAAGAGGAAACTGAGGCACAGAGAAATTAAATCAGTTGCCAAGTTCATGCCGATTGGAAGTGGCAAAGTTGGGATTTGAATGCAGGCAGTTGGTTCCTGTATCTGTGCTCTTAACCACTCCTCTATATTGTCTCTCAATAAATGTTTCAATTCGTTTATAAGATTACTTTTGTGCCCTTGAAAAAGAAGGGAGTTGCCATGTGAGAAAAGCTACTGACAGGAAGGGTCATGTAGCTCTGTTTTAATAGCACTTGCTTTTGGCAGTGAAACTTCAGAAGACAGTATATTCCCGCTGATTTGAAAAACCAGGTGTTTCCATCCCACATAATTTCTGTCTCTTCTTTTTAGATGTTCCTTCTTATGTAGCATCCCACACTTGCCATGTCATCAGTGCCAAACGAGCTGCCTTGGGTGGACTGCAAGTTTGAACATGATTGGACACCTGACAGTCGTAGTATTTCAGCCATTGAGTCCTCCTGTAGTCAGACCACTCTTGTCCATTCTCATTGAAAAAGTGGGATATTTGGCCTGGCTTTTAAGTAATTCTTCATTCATTTGTTTTTCATTTGACAAATACTTACTGAGCACTTACTCTGTGCCAGTTATGAGACTACAACCAAGCCTTATGCTAGATGGGGGGGATCCAGCTCTGAACACAGTGAAGTTCCTGTCCTCGTGGAGCTGACATTCTAGAGAGGAGAGTTAGGTAACTAACAAGCAAGTGTGTAAACAAATACATACTGTGTCAGATGGAGTAAGTGCTAAGGAGATGAATCTAGTAAGGCAAGGGACATGGAGGGAGTTTGCTATTGTATGTGAACTTGGATGAACAGGAAAAGCTTCACTGATTAGTGACTTAAGCAGAGCCATGAAGGGAGCAGGAGCTGATCCAGGCAGATCCATGGGGAGAAAACATTCTGGGCTTTGGCTTTTACTGTGAGTGAGATGGGAAGCCAAAGCAGAGGAATGAAATGATCTAACTTATTTTGAAAGATCATTGTGTCTTCTTCTACGACAGTTCTTTCAGTGTCTCATGAAAACTCTTGAAGTCTCTTGTAGTCTCAGAAATGCTTGGCCTCAGTGTGTACTGGTGGAAAAGGAGCTTTAACTCTGGGGAAACTTGTCTTTGGCTGCAAACTGAAGGAATTCTTCTTCGTGAGTGTTTGTCATGTGCCAGGTATGTTAGAGGACACAGACAAAGGGCCCAATCTCTTCCCCCAAGGAAATCTCAGTAGAGTGTGAAACACAGAGGAATAAATAAACAGTGGACTAGAGTGATCTCCTAGGACAAGCCCAAGGTGCTGAGGGAACACGGAGCTGGGACCCTCAGGTAAACTGTCAGGGTTTACCTGACAGCAAGAAAGTCACATTGATCAAGTGTTAGCCAGGCAGAGAAAGAGGGGAAGTGTAACTTGTTTTGATGTAAAATTGAACAAACCAGCCACCATAGGCTCTTCTGATGTGATCTGATCTGGGGGTCATAGCTGTGGTTCTTGGGCATCTGAAGAAAGCTGTCCTCCCTGTTGGGTGGTCCAGACTTGGGCCCTGTCTGTGCCATGACAGTGCTTGCTGGTAGGGAAGGAACGTAAGGGATAGGACCAACCCTTCCACAGTCTCTGTACTGGGAATTCAGGTTTTTCCTCTCTGTTGATGTCAAGATTTAACCTGTTTGGAGAGCATTATTATTGTTCTCCGATTTCTCCTTGTTCTTGTCAAGAACTGTATTGCTTAAAACCAAATCTTGATAGGCTCTTTCATCTTTATCGTTCTCCATGAAAAGTAAATATGATTTAAGCAAACCACAGCGAGAGGCCCATCCCCGGTACAGCAAATAAGATACGCCCCAGGTGACAAGTGCAGGAGCAAGCCACTTGTAAGGTAGTGCCCAGAATTCCACGAACCCGAGCTTTGGGGTCTGATGCAGAGCTATCACCTCTGATCCACTAAATGATCTGAATTGATTACCAGATTTGCCACAATCAGTGCAGTTTCCTAAGTGACAGGCCTCATGCACTGAGATGAGGGCTCAGGTAGATGTCCTGGGAAACCTCAAGGAAGCGAACGGAGCCACCACGGTTCTGTTCCACGTCAGGTTTTTTGTTTTTAAGTCTTTATAGAATTTGTTACAATATTGCTTCATTTTATGTTTTGGTTTTTTGGCCCTGAGGCATGTGGGATCCTAGCTCCCAGACCAGGGATCGAACCCTCACCCCCTGCATTGGAAGGCAAAGTCCTAACCACTAGACCGCCAGGGAAGTCCCCCACATCAGGTAAAGCAAAGCATGCGGGAATTAGAGGCCACCCTGCCTTTGCTGGTAAAGTTTCTTAGTTTACAAAATAGAAGGACAGATGGTCTAGTTTAGAACAAGTTAGCAGACTGACTGAATTTTAGCAGGAAATTTTAGGGAAAGGGATGAAGGTGCAGCTGGAAAGTTGAAATCATGCTTTCTTGATACCTCAATTCTGCTACCTCTCTTCTGGAATTTTCCAAAGTTGGTTTTTGGTACTCTTGCCATTTGTTTTATCTTTATTTATATTTCTGATTATGCTTGGTGCATGCCAGCTGTTTGGGGAGTGATGTTTTCTGTATTTCTGTTGGCTCCTATCAAGTGTCAAATTGCTTAAACTGACCTTTAGTGTTTCCAAAGCAGTCGTCATTTTTGTCTCTGCATGGCTTTCAGAAATGGATATGATTTATATAATTTAGCCAATAAAAAAAGTCCTTCCATAGTTTGGTTTACTAGAATAGGTACATTGACCCTTAGGGCAGGTAACATGAAGATCCCATGGAATGGGTTTCTGCCCTTTGGGAAGACTTCCAATTCATACATTAGTAAAGACCTTACATCATCTAGCTATCCGCCAAAGCTTTTAGGCGGGGGTGGAAGGCAGTGTTGAGTATGTCCTTGGGCTTGGAGGTGAGAGAG
Source organism: Eubalaena glacialis (assembly GCF_028564815.1). Taxonomy (NCBI): domain Eukaryota; kingdom Metazoa; phylum Chordata; class Mammalia; order Artiodactyla; family Balaenidae; genus Eubalaena; species Eubalaena glacialis. The sequence continues at coordinate 18,046,654 of NC_083733.1, read as the reverse complement.
ACTGGCCATGGGGGCGACTTGTTCAGACTGGACAGTTAGAAGAGAGCGGCCATGCGACCTCCCCGCTTCTGGTGTTTGACGAGGAGTCTACCCCACTGGCTTGTAGGAGAGCAACGTTACGAGTTGGTTGTGGGAGCTTGACCTGAACAGAAGGCTCTTCTTATCTCTCAATGATATCTGCAAGACCATATTAAAATTCTGATGCTTTAAAAACATTTTGCACAACCGAACATTATTCCTTTCATGGGATTTGATCCTGTGACAGAGGTGTTGAGGAAGGTCCAGGAACTCTTCTGTTCACAGGCTTCTTCTTGATTGTCCTGGATGGCTGATTGCAGACGGACGTGGTACAATCTGGTGCATAAATCACTAAGAGTAGGAGGCCATTCCAGCTGATCTCAGTAAGGCTTGTAACAACCAGCTCCTCTCAGTCACACCTGCAGGGTGGCCCTGGGATTCAAGGACTGGCCTTGCAGGGGAGGCCCTTTTCCAGCCAGGATGCTTCTGCCTCTCCTGATTGTGGAATAAATGCCCGACAGTCAGAGCTGGTGCTACACTGAGCCCTGAGGCAGAAGCATGGCCCACCAGCATAGTGAGGCAGAACAGAGGTGGCAAAGCTGGGCACCGGTGGGATTCCAGGCTCGGAGGCTTTTGCCCGCCAAATGTGGAAACACGGGCCCAAAACTAAACCTAGAGGGAAGCAGGCAAAAGGCTTGGGGGAGTCTGAGCATTACATGGCCCTGGGCTGGCTTTCATACTTTAGTTATCAGACTGAATAAGCTAAACTTTTATGTGTCAGGAAGGACTCAGACCTAGCTCTAACTTGTTTCTCTGATTTCAGCTCTTACCTCTTAAATGCTAAGCCTGCAAGTGGAGGTACCTATTATATTGTTGCCTGTTTGGAGGTCACCCAAGGGGCTCCTCCTAGGACTGAATTGCTTCTACTGTTAATGCCAGAGGCATGGAAGCCACAGATGACCTCGAGTCAGGGTTCCAGGTCAAAAGCAGAAGCAGCTTGCTGGGTCTTACTGAAAAACAGCCCCCAAAGAGTTGAGCTTTTCTGGGATTTCCCTTCACTTGTAAGCGTCAAGTTTGTCTAATAGATGTACAACTTGATTAAATGCCAGTGCATCACAGATGCAATTATATTTAAGAACAAGCTACTTCTTCTAATCCCTTTGCCATCACTGATTAATTAGACACTTTGAACTATGCCCAACTGTTTGAAAGCTGTGAAAAATACAACCTGCATAGTTAAAATTTCTGCACAAGCCTATTTCCTCATTTGTGCCTGTATTCTTTTTTTAAACCTTTTAAAAAACCATTCTTTAAACATAATATGTATTTATACATGTTCCCAAGCACACAATCTGGCTATTTTCTTATCATGGTTAGAAAGCCTTCCACAGTTGGCCAAGATATACACTCACACAGTAAATCACATAACAAAGTATGTGAGAGACCAATTGAAGAATTTAGACTTACCTTCAGATTTTTGCTGTCATTGGTCACACTTTCAAAATTTTTGTTTTTTCCTTTTCATTCTTGCACATATGCCTCAGAAAGGTTTGTTGCTGTTTGTTGTTGTTGTTTTCTAATGGTATCTCTTTATGGAGGTTTTAGAATATTTTTGTGCCTACCCGGAGCAGGGTGGGGGCAGGATGGCTGGTACAGGATATAGAAATTTTCTCATTTTATGACATATAATTATCAGCTATATATCTGCAAGTAAACATTACCATGTTTTGCAAGTAATTTCTAAGTCCTTTCTGTTATAGAGCTGTCTTCTAAAGTAAATGAGCCCTGAAAGACCCATTCCACAAATGAAGAAGCCCAGGCAGGGAGTCTCAGCAATTGGCCCCTGGTAACTCACGTGGGTGTACACTAGAATTGTAGGACCGGGACGTCTGGACACGCTAGAAGAAGATCAGTTTGAATATTTATGTATTTCTCTATCCCTGGGCTGAAACTTTCATCAGTTGGCACGTTGATATTCATGCCATACCTTGAACTCTGAAGCCTACTTAGCTAAATCTCCATGGTCCTCCGTCCCTAGAAGCCACTGTGTTTCAGACCATTTTTTCTTCCTTCAATTTGATGTCCCCAGAGTGGGGCAAGTAACAGTTCTTCCCACTTTTGAGGAAATATTCACCTTTGACCATACCTTTATTATATACCTGTATTCCTTCCCACTCCCTAGTCTCCCTCCTGAATTCCAAACCAGATTTTGCCCCTTTCCAGAAAAGCCAGACTAAATCAAGATCTCTACCACTATATCTCTCCCTCTTCATGGAGAATGAGGAAGCATCCCACCCCTCTCTAAGCCAGATTGTTTGTGATGAATGTGTAGAATATGGAACACAGTTGAAAGGTTTTAGGTAATTGTGCAATCCTGATTTTCATTGACTTCTTCTTCCCTCACCCTCCCAGGTAACAGCTTGTCTGGTTGCTGTGGCTAAAACAGACCATGAAGCTGAGGTGCGCAGGGCTGCCGTCCATGTGATTGTGCTGCTGCTTCGGGGACTCAGCCAGAAAGCTACTGAGGTACGTCAGTCTCTTAGCGTTTGCAAATTCCCGACCTGTTTGTTCTTTATCTGTTTATCCGTCTTCCTTTCACCAGGGCAGGCCTTGAACCTTTTTCCCGGGTGAATTCATGCGGATGAATCAGTCAGCAGGGATTGTATTGTTTGCAGGAAGATTGTATTGTTTGCATCTTCAGTGAGTCTCTGTTTCCTCTGTATCATATTAGGCAGACTGCACACTAACCACTGCAGAAAAACCAGGGCACAAGTTTACAGGTTGAGATTCTGGGTCCCAGCGTTCCCCTCAGAGGGACAGGTTCCAGGGTGAGCTAGCTGGACTGCACCAAGCCTGCCTCTATAGCCTGAACTTGAGTGATTTGTCTTCCTGACTCATTTCATTGTTCATACAGAATCATTAAAGGGCCTCATTTCAAATGTTTCCTTTCTAGCTGTGAGTTCAATCCATGAGATTTTAGTTGTTGCATAAATTAAACTTTTAATCCTCCTCCAAGTGGGTTTGGCTGGATTTCTCCCCAGTGTGTGGACAGTCCAGGAAGAAGGTTTATATATCCATATGTATGCTGAGAATGAGTGACCTCTAAATTAATTTTCTTCTTGATTTTAATGGAAATTCATTCCCAGTTGACTTTATAAAGAGAGTTTGTATTAATAATTCACTTCCTGGCATCCACAATGCTCGTCTGTGGCTGGCACATCAGTATTTAACTAAGTGTCATTGAAGCCATTAGAAAAGTGTTTTGTCAGACACATGGCTTTGTTCATGCTAGAATTTTGCCATATCAAGTTCCTGACACCATTTTTGTACAAGCGTTATCCCCTAGTAATTATCTAGGACCTTGGTAGGAGTGGGGGACATAGAGATCATAACTTGATATCTCAGATACTTGTTTTAGGGTACACACTACTCTTGTTGAGAATCTGCTGTACAAAATGGAATTAAGAAAGAGTCAGGGACTTCGCTGGTGGTGCAGTGGTTAAGAATCCACCTGCCAATGCAGGGGACACGGGTTTGAGCCCTGGTCCGGGAAGATCCCACATGCCGCAGAGCAACTAAGCCTGTGTGCCACAACTACTGATCCTGTGCTCTAGAGCCTGTGAGCCACAACTACTGAGCCCTCATGCCACAACTACTGAAGCCCGCATGCCTAGAGCCTGTGCTCCGCAACAAAGAGAAGCCACTGCAATGAGAAGCCCGCACACCACAACAAAGAGTAGCCCTCGCTCGCCGCAACTAGAGAAAGCCTATGCACAGCAACGAAGACCCAACACAGCCAAAAATAAACAAATAAATAAATAAATTTATTAAAAAAAAAAGTCAGTGTTTTTTACCCACTGTCAAGATCTACAAAACTCTTGACAAATATACCATTGTTATGTAAGTTGTTAACAATAGGGGAAACTGGGTGAGGAGTATACAGGAATTCTCTATTGTCTTTGCAACTTTTCTGTAAATCTAAAATTATTTCAAAATTTATTTTAAAATCTGAGTTACCACACTCTTAAAATAAATCTTAGAAACTCTAAGTGCACACACCCTTACTCAGTAAGTGTGTGTGCATGTATCTGTGTGTCCATAGCAGAGCAAACTGTCTGGTTAGTAAAGTGAGAGAAGAAATAGAAAGAAACTCTGTCCAGGTTTCTCACATCGGTGTGTAGCCAATGAAAGCAACACTGCTTGTCTCACCAGTACTAAAATAATTTGTGGCCATGGAAGATTTTTGCCACTTTGAAAAAGCCATGTGAATGAAAAACCTCTGTTCTCCAAACCACCTCTAGTCTGCACTCACTGGAATTTATAAATCATGCTTACTCAGTGAATAAAGAAAAGGAAATGGGATGGGATGAGGGTATGATTCCTCTTCCTGTCGCACCCTTGAGACCAGGTGTGTTAAATCTTGTAATCGTAGGTGTGATTATAATCAGGGGCACTTTAACGAGAAGCAGAGGTAACCACAAAGCTTTCAATCTAAGATTTTCTTTACTGCTCCGTTTTGCCCCCAGGAACAGCTGAAATGAAAATGCCACCTTGTTGTTGAAGTTTTGTTTTGTTTTTTTCCTTCTAATCACTCTCTCTCAAGCTGTGGAGTGCCAAAAGATAATCCTAGGTTTCAGTGAATTCTCTGTTGCTTGTAGATGTGCCAACCAAGAAACTCTGTGGTTCTGGCAGCTTGAAAAGAAAGCAGAGAGCCCAGTAAGAGGCAGAGGTCCAGAAAATCAGGAGATAGATTGGGATCAGAGAGGGGGAAGACATTACCACCCCCAACTGATGAGGTAGCTTTTACCTCTTTCCCATTTGCAAATAGCCAGAATATCCACATTGGAGGGAAATACAGCATTCACTGTCTTATTGAAACACCTATTTTCTCTGCGTAGCCTTGTTTTGGCCTTATGATCGTATCTGTTTATTCACTGATTCCCAAGTATAGCCTGAAGCCAGAAGGGAACCCCCGTTAAGCTCATTCTACCTTACCTTTGCTGAAAATTGAATTTATGAGGAACACCCAGGAGAAGGAGGTATGTTTAGACCTGTACTTTCTGTTGGCCTCAGAGTTAAGAACAGCCCTCCTCATCGTGGAGGAGATGAGCTGGGCGGCAGCATGAGAAAATTGTGCCTAACTATCCAGCTCTTCCCAAGTTAAGTCTTTGCAAGGTGACTTGTTTATTCTAAGAATTGTAAATGTTTAGGACATCCATATTCCTAAATTCATTCCAAAGACAATAATGAATAACTGGGACAGTAATGACTGAGCAACAGCCTACCAGACTGGCCCTCGTTCAGATAACAACTATGAACTCTGGACATAATATAGTAAGTAGTTAGCCGAGGACACTGAAGAGTGGTCAGAAGCCGGCAGATTCTCATGGAGTGTCCATGTTTAGAGGAGAGGCGCTGTATAGAGTAAGTTCCCATTTTCTTGGCTTTCAGCCTAGGGGCAAGTTATGTCTAGGGAGGCGTGCAGTGCATTAGAGGTACTGGTGGAGAAATCACAGTCTTTTTGGGCTGGGGAACCAGAAGACTGAATCTGGGGGAACCACAGCTACAGGAGAGAAAGGGGGGATCCTTGAAGGGAAAGATCCAGAGAGAGGATTCCTAAATTCTGTGTGCCCACATCTCTGGCTGACCCCTAAACCGAGCAAGATAATTACCTGATTTAAAAAAAAAAAAAAAAAATGCACTAATTGGAGAACAGGGTCCAGTCTCCATAATGTAACATTCATAACGTCCAGGATACAACCCAAAATACTCAATATATAAAACACCAGGAAAATGGAACATATTCTCAGTGGAAAAGAAAATTAACTGAGACCAACCCCAAGATAATCCTGATGTTAGAATTATCAGGCAAGGAATTTAATGCAGCTATTGTAATTATCCTCAAGGAAGTAACAGAAAAATATGCCTTCAGTTAAATAAAAGATAGGAAATCTCAGCAAAGAAATAGAAACAATTTTTTTTAAAAAGCCATATTGAAGTTCTAGAACTAAAACTATAATATCTGAGTGGTTTTTTTAAAATCATTTAACGGAATTAAAAGCAGAATGGAGATGACCAAGGAAAGAATAAGTGAATTTGCAGGTAGAGCAATAGAAATTATCCAGTGTGGAGAACAGAAAGAAAAGAAAAAGATTTTTTTTTAATTTTACTGAAGTATAGTTGATTCACAATGTTAATTTCTTCTGTACAGCAAAGTGACTCCGTTTTTTAAATATATATATATATATACCTACATATATATGTGTGTGTGTGTGTGTGTGTGTGTGTGTGTGTATATATATATATATTCTTTTCCATCACAGTTTGTCACAGAACGTTGAATATAGTTCCCTTTGCTATACAGTATGATCCTGTTGTTTGTCCATCCTATATATAATAGTTTGCCTCTGCTAATCCCAGACTCCCATTCCTTCCCTCCCGTACCCCACCTCCCTGTTGGCAACCACAAGTCTATTCTCTGTATCTGTGAGTCTGTTTTTGTTTGGTAGATATGTTGATTTGTATCATATTTTAGATTCCACATAGAAGTGCTACCATATGCTATTTGCCTTTCTCTTTCTGACTTACTTCACTTAGTATGATAATCTCTAGGTCCATCCATGTTGCTGCAAATGGCATTATTTCATTCTTTCTGATGGCAGAGTAATATTCCAGTGTATATACCCCATATCTTCTTTATCCATTCATCTGTTGATGGACATTTAGGTGTTGCCGTGTCTTGGTTATTGTAGATAGTGCTGCTATGAACATAGGGGTGCATGTATCTTTTTGAATTATAGTTTTGTCTGGATATATGCCCAGGAGTGGGATTGCTGGATCATATGGCAACTCTATTTTTAGTTTTTTGAGGAACCTCCATACTGGTTTTCCATAGTAACTGCACCAATTTACATTCCCACCAACAGTGTAAGAGGGTTCTCTTTTCTCCACACCCTCTCCAGCATATGTTATTTGTAGGCTTTTTAATGATGGCCATTCGGACTGGTGTGAGGTGGTACCTCACTGTAGTTTTGATTTGCAAGAAAAAGATTTTTGAATGAGTGATTTGGTGTGACCAGAGACTCTCAGAATCCTAACCCGGTATTTCCCTTAGGAGCACTGGTTCAGTATCCATTAATTCAGTGTTCACACAACTTTGTAGAACATAACTACCATAGATAATGAGAATCAACTGTATATACAATGGAAAAAAAATTGATTGTCTTAAGAATGAGTGATTTGGGGTAGACCATAGTTCTAGATTTATTTAGGTAATTACTACCACAGTCCTCTGCATAGTTTACTGAAAGTTGACTTCTTAGAAGAACTGTGAAATACTTGAGAACTTCACACAAGGGTTTGTAGTGACGAAGTATGGTGACATTTTAATATTGAAACTTTCTCCCTTGCTTTTTTTTTTTTTTTAATTAAAAAAAAATTTTTTTTTTCTTTTGGCGGTGTTGGGTCTTCGTTGCTGCGCACAGGCTTTCTCTAGTTGCGTTGAGCGGGGGCTACTTTTCGTTGCGGTGCGCAGGCTTCTCATTGCTGTGGCCTGTCTTGTTGCAGAGCACCGGCTCTAGGCGCCCGGGCTTCAGTAGTTGTGGCACGTGGGCTCAGTAGTTGTGGCTTGCGGGATCTAGAGCGCAGGCTCAGTAGTTGTGGTGCACGGGCTTAAGTTGATGCGCGGCATGTGGGATCTTCCCAGACCAGGGCTCGAACCCGTGTCCCCCGCATTGGCAAGTGGATTCTCAACTACTGCGCCACCAGGGAAGTCCCTAATGCCTAATTTTAAATGACAAAAGAATAATCTATTCTCTACTCTGTCTAGTGAGAGTTAAATAGTAGGCTTTAGAATTCATTCCTTCAAGATGACAACCAACCCTAACACCATCTCATATCTTCAAAAATAAGCAAAACCTGGAAGCATCTTCAGGGAGAAGAGTTTGGGATTAATTATTAATTGATGGCTGAATCAGGTTCAGAGCCAAATCCAGGCCTCCACCCAGGAATGGTTTTTAATTCCTTCTTTTGAGTCCAATATTGGACTCTGTTGATAGAAGCCTATTCTTAGTAACATTAGGAATAGTGGTTTCACTAACTTTTGTGCAGTTGGAAGTTACTCTCCTACTTCTTTGTGAGAGAGAAGGCAAACTGTGGCTAAAAAAAAAAAAAAAAAAAAGGGTTTGTGTATGATGTTATGCTTGTTTAATGACAGCAGTTACACAGGGTCCGTACAAAAAGATTAGTGCGTGTGTCCTGGGTTCACCTTGTGCTTGTCTGTCCAGACCGAGAACTAGGACCTGAGGAGGATGTGACACTTAATCTCTGACACAGCACAAACAGCAAGTTATAAGTGAAGGGACAGATTGAATGGAAACTTTCCTTCCTTTTATTGGCTTTGTTTTATCCTGAAAGTTACTTTGAGAGCATTTGTTGTGGGGTTTTTTTTTTGTGTGTGTGCTATGGATACAGTTAAATGAGCCCAGTTTCCTTCCCAGAGCTAGTTCCACAGACACTGCTCCTTTTAACAGATCGAAGGCTCCATGTGAGGAGCAAATGAAAAGAACATTTATATAAAAATGACTGGGATCCAGGTAATAATTACTCCTCTTGTAAACTTTGAAAAAGTGCTTGGGAGAGTCAATTCAAGACCGAAATTAAGGAGCATCAAGCTACGGCCAGTTGACCAAGGCAGCAGTTCTGTTGGTCATCCGCTACTGGCCCAGGCTTGGGTGTTTACACATTGATAGTATTAATAAATGGCATTTAATGAGAATTTAGCATTTTTGGACATTGTTTACGATGCCGTAGAGACAGAGGCATAGAGGGATTTTAAAATATATTGTAAGTTTATAAATGTTTCTTCCCCCACAGACACTTCCCTCTGACTCACCCTTAGACATTCACCTTGCTGTTGCTGCATTTCAATCTTAGAAGAAAAAAATCCTCTTAGGCCCCGTATCAGTTTCCTAGGGCTGCCGTAACAAAGTACCACAAATCGGGTGCTTAAAACAACAAAAATTTACTGTCTTAAAATTCTGGAGGCCAGAAGTCCAAAATCAAGGTGGGCCATGCTCCCTCTGAGGCCTGTAGGGAAATCCTTCCTTGCCTCTCCCCAGCTTCCAGTGGTTTGCTGGCAATCCTTAGTGTTTATTGACTTGCAGCTGTGTTACTCCAATCTCTGCCTTTGTGGTCACATGCATTCTCCCTGTGTGTCTCTGTCATGTAAACATGGCTTTCTTCTTGTAAGGACACCAGTCATATTGGGTTAGGGGCCCACCCTGCTCCAGCATGACCTTATCTTAACAAGTTACATCACAACAACTCTGTTTCCAAGTAAGGTAAGGTCACACTCTGAGGTACTGGGGGTTAGGACCTCAACATACTTTTTTGGCGGGAGCGGGGGACACGATTCAACCCATAACAGACCCTTAGGATTCCATAGTCCTTTCTGTCTTGTGCTTATGCTTCTCCATCTGTTCATTATTGCTGCATCTTGAGAAGAGCCTGTTCTGAGTGGAGTGTCTCAAATATAAAAGACAACAACGATGATGATTATAGTGGAGGTGTTGTTATTATTACTATCACTCCCACCACCACAACCACTACTACTGTCTGGTCCATAGATTTGCTAGGTTTTTGAATGATTGTTTAAAACCCACCAAAGATAATTTTATATTCAATCTAAATGAATAGGCAATTTCTTTCATGGCTGGAACTTTAGAACCTTACACTTTATCATGCCAGGCCCTCACCATTGGTCATCTCAGATTTTGGAAGGCAGACTCTGTTACATGGAATCCAGCCTTTCAACTCTGCAAGCATCTCATGATTGCATACGTCACCTTGTTCCTCCTCATGATGGACACCAACTCGACTGGGAAAATGCATAAGAACCTAGAAGCTTTGTAGATATTAAACCAAAAGGACTTATATGTTTGGACTTGATTTGACCTCCAACACTGTTGTTTTCCCCCTTTTTTGCCTACCACTGGGAAGCAGTGGATAAGGTACCACAAAATAACAATAGTAATGCTATCTGTTCTCATAAAGCAGGCACTGAGCTATTGAGTTACTGTGTTGTCTCAGTTGATTCTCTCAGGAACTCTGAGGGGTAGGTGTTGTTACCCACATTTTACCAATGACTAAACGAAGCCCCTCAGAGGTTAAGCAAACCACTCACGCTCACATGGCTAGTAAGTGGCAGAGATGGTTTAAACCCTGGCTCTGTGTCTCTAAGGCCTGTGCTCTAGCTGGCTGTAGTGTTCTGTACCTTAAACTGCTTTTTTTTTTTTTAAAGAAAGAGCAGATAAAGATTATTTTTAAGGCAAAGAATTACACCAGTAATAGGTGAAAATATACAATAAGCAGTTACCAGTTAAATTTCCTATGCTGAGAACGTTTAAAGCAACGTTCTGGTTAATTGAATACAGACCTGTACTGAGTTCCAGTTCCTGTTTAGCCATATACTTTCTCTGTAAATGGCAAGCTCTCATCACTTCTCTCTGGCAAGGTGTTGCCAAAAAATCGTGATGACTTTCTTTACTTCCTAAGACCCAGTCAGACCAGAAGCACAACTTTTCAAATGTTCATTCGGACACATTAAAAACCAGATGTTTAGTCATTAATGAATGCTTGCTTTTCTAAGGATCTCTACCATCTCTCAAATACAAGATTTCTATATGGGGTAGCAATTCGGAAGTCATGCCTTTAAACCCCTGAGGTAAAGAGGATTTGCAGCTAGATAACCCTGGAGATTATCAGGGGCATTTTTCAGTGGCATATTTTTCCCAGGATCCGAGCCAGGATCTGAGAGAGCAGGACTGGAAGGGTGTCAAGAGAGGAGCAGGACTGGGCTGGAGACAGACCTAACCTGAGGGAAGTTGGTGAACAGAAGAGAGGCAAGGCCAGGTCCAGGCACACAAAGACACCTCTGCAAGGCCACTGCTGCTGACCCAAAGGAGGGTAGAATGAGTGTGCTCTGTTCATCAGTAGCATTATAGCCCCTTCTCCCCATCACCTTGTAGTTTTTTCTTACATAATTTCTTAAGTTGAGCTATAACTCATATCCTTAAAATTAAAGTCTACAATTCAGGGGCTTTAGTATATTCTTTAAGTCGTGCAAACATCACCACCATCTAATTCCAGAGCATTTTCATTACCCCTGAAGAGACGCCCCATACTCATTAGCAGTCACTCCCTCATTACCCACTCCCTCCAACCCATGGCGACCACTAACCTACTTTCTGTTTATGAATTTGCATTTTCTAGACATTTCGTGTAAAAGGAATTATACAATATGTGGCCTTTTATGTCTGGCTCCTTTCACTTAGCATAATGTGGTCAAGGTTCATCCATATTGTAGCATGTATCAGGATTTCATTACTCTTTATGGCTGAATAATATTCTATTGTATGGATCGAGCATATTTGTTTATCCATGCATTCGTTGATGGACATTTGGGTTGTTTCCACTTTTTGGCTATTTTAAATAATGTTGCTATGAACATTTGTGTACAAGTTTTTGTGCAACATATGTTTTCAGTTTTCTTGGATATATACCTAGGAGTGGAATTGCTGAGTCATATGGTAACTTCATGTTTAGCTTTTTGAGGAACTGCCAGACTGTTTTCTAGCTGCACCATTTTTTATTTCCCCCAGAAATGCATGAGGGTTCCAAATGTTCCACATTCTCATTAACACTTGTTATTGTCTATCATTTACTAGATTTATAGCCATCCTAATGGGTATAAAGTGGTGTAGTTTATTTATTTATTTATTTAAAATTTTATTGAAGTATAGTTGTGTTAGTTTCTGGTGTACAGCACAGTGATTCAGTTATACATATATATATTCTTTTTCATATTCTTTTTCATTATAGGTTATAAGATGCTGAATATAGTTCCCTGTGCTATAAAGTAAGACCTTGTTGTTTATCTATTTTATATATAGTAGTTTGTATCTGCTAATCCCAAACTCCTAATTTATCCCTCCTCCCCTTTGTCCCCTTTGGTAACCATACGTTTGTTTTCTATGCCTGTGAATCTGTTTCTGTTTTGTAAATAAGTTCACTTGTATCATATTTTAGATTCCACATGTAAATGTTATATGATATTTGTCTTTCTCTGTCTGGCTTACTTCACTTAGTATGATAATCTCTAGGTCTGTCCATGTTGCTGCAAATGGCATTATTTAATTCTTTTTTATGGTTGTGTAGCATTCCATTGTATATATGTTACCATATCTTCTTTATCCATTTATCTGTTGATGGACATTTAGATTGCTTCCATGTCTTGGCTATTGTATATGCTGCAGTGAACATTGGAGTGCATATATCTTTTCAAATTATAGTTTTCTCCGGACATATGCCCAGGAGTGGGATTTCTGGATCATTTGGCAACTCTATTTTTAGTTTTTTGAGGGACCTCCATACTGTTATCCATAGTCGCTGTAGCAACTTACATTCCCACCAACAGTGTAGGAGGGTTCCCTTTTCTCCATACCCTTTCCAGTATTTATTATTTGTGGACTTTTTAATGATGGCCATTATGACTGGTGTGAGGCGATACCTCATTGTAGTTTTTCTTTTTAACCTTGTAATTTTGATTTGCATTTCTCTGATAATCAGCGATGTTGAGCATCCTTTCATGTGCCTCTTGGCCATCTGTATGTCTTCTTTGGAGAAATGTCTATTTACGTCTTCTGCCCATTTTTTGATTGGCTTGTTTGTCTTTTTGTTATTGAGTTGTATGAGCTGTTTGTATATTTTGGAAATTAAGCTCTTGTTGGTTGCATCATTTGCAAATATTTTCTCTCATCCTGTAGGTTGTCTTTTCATTTTGTTTATGGTTTCCTTTGCTGTGCAAAAGCTTATAAGTTTGATTAGGTCCTGTTTGTTTATTTTTGCTTTTATTTCTGTTGCCTTGGGAGACTGACCTAAGGAAACAGTGCTACAATTCATGTCAGAGAATGTTTTGCCTATGTTCTCTTCTAGGAGTTTTGTGGTGTCATGTCTTATATTTGTCTTTAAGCCATTTTGAGTTTATTTTTGTGTATGGTGTGAGGGAGTGTTCTGACTTCATTGATTTGCATGCTGCTGTCCAGCTTTTCCAACATCACTTGTCGAAGAGACTATCTTTTCTCCACTGTATATTTTTGAAGGAGTTTGTTGAAGATTAATTGACTGTAAGTGTGTGGGTTTATTTCTAGGCTCTCTAGTATGTTCCACTGATCCATGTGTCTGTTTTTATGCCAATACCATGCTGTTTTGATTACTGTAGCTTTGCTGTATTGTCTGAAGTCTGGAGGGATTATGCCTCCAGCTTTGTTCTTTTTCCTCAGAATTGCTTTGGCAATTCTGGGTCTTTTAGGATTCCATATAAATTTTAAGATTATTTGTTCTAGTCCTGTGAAAAATGTCATGGGTAATTTGATAGGGATTGCATTAAATCTGTAGATTGCTTTGGGTAGTATGGCCATTTTAACAATATTAATACTTCCAATCCAAGAACAGGGAATATCCTTCCATTTCTTTAAATCATCTTCAGTTTTCTTTATCAGTGTTTTATAGTTCTCAGCATATAAGTCTTTCACCTCCTTAGTCAGGTTTATTCCTAAGTTTTTTGGGGTTTTTTTTTGATGTGATTTTAAAAGAGATTTTTTTTTTTTACTTTCCCTTTCTGATATTTCATTGTTAGCATAAAGAAATGCAACAGATTTCTGTATATTAATCTTGTATCCTGCTACCTTGCTGAATTCACTTATCGGTTCTATAGTTTTTGTGTGCAGTCTTTAGGGTTTTCTATATTTAGTACCAGGTCATCTGCATATAATGACAGTTTTACCTCTTCCCTTCCAATTTGGATACCTTTTATTTCTTTTTCTTGTCTGATTGCTCTGGCTAGGACTTCCAATAGTATGTTAAATAGAAGTGGTGAGAGTGGGCATCCTTGTCTTGTTCCAGAGTTTAGCGGGAAGGCTTTCAGTAAAGTGGTATAGTTTAAGTTTGAATTTCCCTGATGGCTAAAGACGTTGAGCATCTTTTCATGAGCTTGTTGGCCATTTCTATATCTTCTTTGGAGAAATGTCTCTTCAGAATCTTTGCCCATTTTTAATTGGGTTATTTGTCTTTTTATTGTTAGTGTATTTGTTTTTTAATTTAATTTAATTTCCCAAGAAGTTATTCATATACATAGTATTACAAAGCTAATTCAAAGATCCATAGCCCCGTCCTCCTTTCTTACCCTCCATTCCTACTCCCCATCAGCAACTACTATTTTCAACTTGATTAGCTGCTTTTTAAAATGTTTCTGTGGTACATTAGGCTTGCTTCTGGGCTTCTTAGGTTTAATGAATCAATTTACCATCCAAACCAGGACACTTTTGAGAGTGAAAGAGGACACTATTAATAATTATACCAGCACAGCAGATGTAAACCATACTAACCTGGGCAAATCAGGACCATGACCCTAGGATTCATTCAGCTGCTTTCTAAGATCTAAACTTGTGTTGCCATTGCCTTGTTAGTTCTTTTTGTTCTGATAACTTAACGCCATTTTTAAATTCCTTTCCTGACAGGGGAGGGAGGGAGCAATGGTGTGTGTATGTATTTTGTTGTTGTTGTTGTTGTTGTTGTTGGCGTTTTCTTGGCCACACAGCGTGGCATATGGGATCTTATGTTCCCCGACCAGGGATCGAACCCACGTCCCCTGCAATGGAAGCATGGAGTCTTAACCACTGGACTCCCAGGGAAGTCCCATAAATGTGTTTTGTTTTGTTTTTGTTTTTGGCCACGCCATGTGGCATGTGGGATCTTAGTTCCCCAACCAGGGATCGAACCCGTGCCTCCTGCATTGGGAGCGTGCAGTCTTAACCTCTGGACTGCCAAGGAAGTTGTATGTGTTTAACATGCCAGCTTTCAGTAGGCAGCCTCCATTCTTCCCTCTCTAACGATGGAGAAAGTAGGTGTGGAGGACATGTGTGACAAGAGTCAGAACTCTTTTGGTTTTAAGCAACAGAAACCTAGTCTGAACTAGCTTAAGCGAAGAGAACTTTTTAGCCTACCGAATCCAAAGAAGGGCCGAACAACACTGTTGTGGGAAAAGCTGGGATAGATCTGGTCGTCAGTGACTCTTAGAATCAGGAATTGAAATGCTGCATCTCTTGTCTCTGCTTCTCCTGCATTTCGCCTTCATTCTCTCGCACTGGAGTCCAGTTTTTTCCTATGACAGCAACATGACCACTGACGATGGCCCACTGTGGCATCTTACATCCAACACTCAAAGATTCCCTCTCTGGCCCCAAATGCAAAAATTCCAGGGAAGAAACATAATGTTCCAGCTAAGATCAGATGCCCATCCCCAAGTCAACCAACTTGGCTGGGCCAGGTGGGGTGTATGGGGTTGCTGGTTTGTGTAAAACCGTGTTCAGCCTCCACCATAGCCATTTGTGAGAGGAGAGCCTAGGAGTAGGGCATAGTCCCGTAGATTTCCTCAACAGTAATTTGGCCAAATCCGTATGACATTAGTGATGGATTTAAGAAGTAAAACTGAAAAGATAAGTACCCAGTATTCTACTGTTTCTGCTAAAATATAAATGTTCAGCTTTTTCTAGTGATAACATAAGTGACAGTTTGGAAGACCTAGCATTTAAAACTGCTCCCTTTCTGCCTCTTGCACATAATCATTTACATAGATTTACATATGTTAGAACTTGGTTCGTCTTCCTCTTCTGCATCAGATGCTATTTTATTTTCTGTAGGATAGCTTTCTCCTTACCCTTCTTAATCTGATCTAAAATGACCAAGAAGGAATTCCCTGGTAGTCCAGTGGTTAGGACTGCACGCTTCCACTGCAGGGGGCACGGGTTCGAGCCCTAGCTGGGGAACTAAGATCCCACATGCCACACGGCACAGTCAAAAAAATAAATTAATAAAAAATAAAATGGCCAAGAAGAAGGTACTGTCATTTAAGCACAGAATTTTGGAATGTTACAGCTGGAAGAAGCCTTAGAGACTATTTCATTTATATTTCACAAAAATTTCCTTTGGCTTATTAACCCCATGAGTTGCTTCTTTGACATAAGGTCTCCATGGTCAAATAAGTTTGGAAAATGCTGTGTACAGCTGTATACTCCCCTCGACATTTGGTGCATGTTTGCCTTTTAGGGAGTCTGAGAAGTCCTGCAGCTAAAGTCAACAGTTTCCTCAGCTCCTCGGCCATTTACCAAGGAACCCTGTTTTCATTATTAGCATGCCAGGTAATAATGTTCCATGGAACATACTTTGGGAAATAATCCAACCGTCTTATTTTATGAATTGAGGAAATGAAGTTCATGAAGAGACTGCAGTTCTGATTTTCCAAAGCTAATGCCAGGAAGAATTAGCCCTCATTTCCACTTGTTGCTGGGAGCTTACATTGGCCAAGTGCTCATGGAAGTATAGTACCTCTCCCTCTTCCTCTTCCTTAATTCACTCATCCACCTGCAACAAGATTCATCTTTTTATCAAGGATGTCTTAGGTAACATCATCAGGGTGAGCTGGAGCACAAGATAAGCACCAGGTTTGGAAACATCAGCATCAGATCAGACCCAACATACTTTTATTGTAACAAATTATTATAACGAATATTTTAGAGTTTCCCCTTTTTATTCTCCTGAAATGAAAGGTATGGCTACGTAACCTACATGTATATTTTAAAAATCAATATAATGTCCCAACTATAATATAAAGAAGGAATAAAAGAATACTAGTTTATAATAAAATAACATATTTTAATATATAAATGTCTAGGCCAACTCTAAGATATAATGAACTATTCAGTTGCTCTTATATGTAGAATCATCATGAATGTAACAGCTACAAATACAAATTAATAATAAATATCTTGTACTGGCAACTCAGAAGTACACTGAGTAGCCTGATTTTCCAAAATGGTAAACTCTCTCTGTAAAATTCCAAACAAATCAAAATATTATCTCCTCTCAATTCATATGGTACTTGCGTTCCTGAAAAATTCAGTGTATATTAAAACCTGGCAAAAATACTTTTATTGAGCGTTTATTATATGGTAGCACGTATATCTAAGTGCTTTAATTAATTCATTTAATCTTCATAATGATCCCATTTAGGTATGACTAATATCCCCATTTTACACATGAGGAAACTAAGACAGAGAAGATAAGTAACTTGTTCAACAACTATAGTAAGTGGCAGCACGGTAGATGAACCCAGGCAGTATGGTTCCAGAACTTGTGTGCACAGGTTCTGTGACTGTCATCTGAAGGACTCAGGAACTGAGTCACTTGGGCATTTCCTGCAAAGATCATGGCTAACAGAAGGCAGCTTCAGATCCTGGAAACCTGATACCAAAAAGGAAAACAGGTCAGACTCTCTCCTTACAGCTTATTTACTGTCTGTCCCCAAGAACGATGGAGCAGGGAGAGGGGAGTGTTGAGGCCAGCCTTGGACCCAGATGCCCTGACCTCCCAGGACCTGCCAGTGTGAACTGTTCAGAGAGCAGAGACAGGAAACAGCCCTGGCTTCCTTTTTACTCTTCCTCATGTTCCACTAGCCCTTGCCAAAATCACAGGCCAAACTGGACTACGCCATCCAGCAACTTCCCATAATGGACACAGAACTGAAAAGGCAGGGAGCTGAGAAAAACTGAAGGAGACCAAATGCCTCTGGGACTGCCAGGCTGGGAAGTGAGAGTCTTGGGACTTTCCTCCTGCCCTGCAGCTTGATCGGGAATCTATTCTTCCTCTGAGAGTGATTGTGCTAATAATCATTTGGGCCTCTGGATTGCAAAACCCACTTATCTTTGCTCTATCCTCTGAAAGGGAGGAGTTCTGACTAAGTGTACCCTCCTTGGGGTGACTTAAAATGACAGTCTGGATTGATGCTCTGGGGTCTGTTCCAGCTCATTGCTTATCGCCCCGCGGTTTGTTTGCTCTTAGTAAATCTGTTCCAAATAAATTTCATGTTCTCTGAGGTTTAGTATTTAATAATGTAACTAACGTGTATTAAGGGCTTATTGTATGCCAGGCAAAGCACTGAGTTCTTTACATGCATTATCTCATTGAATCCTAACAACCCTGTGAGATAAATACGCTTATAACCCTATTTACAGGTAAGAAAATTGAGGTCCAGAAAGTTTACATTTAGATGCCCAGGTCAGACAGAAGAGAGCTGAGTACAAACCCAGGCTGTTTTACTGCCAGCTTGGCTGTTCTGAAGGAACTAATTAGAACAGGCCTGAGATTATACTTGAGGAAGAGGTAAACTGTTACAAGTATATTGGGACGAACCTGGGTTCCTAGCACTTCTGTTTCCTTAACCACTGGACTTTCTTCTACTCTTTAATTCTCCTGATCAGCAGGTATTCAGTTACTCAGCATGGTAAGGGAGCAGCCAGAGAGATCTTTCTGAAATGCAAATCTGCTGAAGTCCAGTCCTCAGGTAACATTTTTTTCAGTGGTTCCCTGTGGTCCCTAAGATAAAGACCAGGCTCCCTAACATGACATACAAGGCCCTTTATAATCTGGACCCTGCTTGACTTTATAACTGTCTCTCCCGTACTTCCTCTCATGAGCCCTCAGAACCTCATGTCAGCCCTATATAGTCTGTGTACTATTCCTTGCCTCCAGATCTTGGTCCATACTGTTTCTTATGCCTCAAATGCCTTCTCCTCCTGCCCCCAGCCTGTCCATCTGATGAACTTTTGTTCATCCTTTAGGACTCTAAATGTTAAAAGCCTTTTCTCATTTCTCAGGCAAAATTAATCCTCCTTTCTCCAGGCTCTACAGTACTTTAAATATCAGCTCAAGACTAGCGTAGATATTGTAATGCTTTGTTCACATCTGATGTCAACAGCCCCTGAACACACCAGTCACTTTTTAAAAAAATTGTGGTAAAATATACATAGCATGAAATATACCATCTTAACCATTTTTAAGTGTACAGTTCAGTAGCATTATATACATTCATGTTTTTATTATGCAATCACCACCATCCCTCCACAGAACTCTTTTCATCGTGTAAAACTGAAACTCTGTACCCATTAAATACTAACTCTCCCCCTCCCTCAGCCCCTAGCAGTCACCATCCTGTCTGTCTCTGAATTTTACTACTTTTCCATTCACTCTTATGTTCCCCAAATCTAGCACATTGCCTTGCACAGAATAATGTTTAATAAATGTTTGTTGAGAGAGTGCATGAAACCTTTTCTCTAAGATACATGGGACAATACATCTCTTAAATTTCTTTGTACCTGCCTTTGCAATAAAGACTTCTTAGATCTTAAACTGGAAATTCTGGGGCTTCCAAACTCTTCCAGTTCCCGAACCATTCTGTTCAGGTTTCCCAAGAACAGAAGTTGTCCAAACAAATTCTCGTTAGGAGGGAATTTTACCTTCCTTACTTGGAAACGCCTAAAGTTTTCATTGCAGTTGGGTTGTAGACATGCTGTCCCCAAATCAGCTGAGAGAGGGAGTCCTGAGGCGCAGTGACAGAATGAATATTGACGAGCAGCCAGAACTGTCTGCATTTCAAAACTTGGCTTCACACACACACACACACACACACACACACAATGTATATATATATATATATATGTACATTGCTGTCAAAATTTTAGCATATGTATTTCCCTTAATTCCTCCCATCTGTGTGAAGGTTTCTGCCATAATTACGGCTAACCTAGTAAAGGAGGCAGCTGCCTGCGTTTTATCCTTTCACTTTCCTACAGATGCCTTTTGGGAGCCTGTAACTTTCTCTGTCTTAAGAATTGCACTCCAGTACACGTGTTTAAGAACTTTTTTTTTTTGGACACACCACACAGCATGTGGGATCATAGTTCCCCAACCAGGGATCGAATCCATGCCCCCTGCGGTGGAAGTGCAGAGCCCTAACCACTGGACCTCCAGAGAAGTCCCAAAGAACATATTTTTTAAATATTTCAGAAAAAAAGATGTAGTCTTAATTTGTGCATCAAAAATGATTTTGAGCCAGTCCCCTTGCTGGAAAATAAAAACCTGGTTGTCGATAGTTAAGAAAATTCCAAGAAGTGCAGCAGGTCATGTCCCAATCCTGTCACCCTTGCTCTTGGCACGTAGATTTTTCATGGGCAGAGTCGTTGTAGTGATCCCTTCTTTGGAAACCATGACGTATCTCTTACTGTCTCCTACCCAGTGTTTTTTCCTAACATGCTGCACTGCTGCATCCTGGCTGCTCATTAGAGTCACCTGGAGAGCATAAAAAGAAATTAAAAGAAAAATTTTTTTAAGCCCTGAGCCCCTACCCCTAAGATTCTGATTCTTACATGTGAGGTGGGGGCCCAGACATTTTAAAAGTTCTCCATGGAATCGTACTGTGCAGCAAAGGTAGAGAATCACTATGTTAGAATGATGGTGTCGCTCAGAGGCAGAGTCTGGGCTGTGTAGCCATACTTCGGTGTGGGTGGGCAGGTTGCTTTTTCCGGCCTAGTCCACGTCTATTCTATGCTATGTGTATATTAGCACATACTACCAACCCCACCAGAGCCTCTGATGTGTCAGTGACTGTGGTTTTCTCTGACCTTTGGTCTAACTCTATAACCTTTTGTTCCTGAGGCATCTTGCACAGAGCACTGAATTCCACTAAGCAGAACCCCTAAGGAGAGTGGCCTGCACTTCCCTCATGGCCAGTCAAGCTGGACCTGAGGCTGTGTGAGCCGGGTGAGCCTGGGGTGATGCAGGATACCCCAAGCAAACCAGTGCCCCAGAGGAAACCCAAACCCTGCAGTCAGCCAGTAGCCCAGTTGCCGTTCCCCCTCCTCCCTAACCAGGCCCTATCCAAATAAACTGCTTTGATGGTGCAGGGAAAAGGTCAAATTCTCTCCATAGCATCCTCCTGCGTATTGGATTTCCTAGTAACTGCATGTGTTTAAAAACAGGGTTTGCAGCTAGACCTGACAGATGCAGGTTTGAATTCTAGCTGTGTCCTTGAGCAAATCACTAAACCTCTCTAAATCCCCTTTCCCTAATTTGCACACTGGACCTAATAACACCTACCTTGTAGAATTAAATGAGATAATGTGCATGAAGGGCTTGGCGCAGTGACTGAAGCGTAGTAAACACTCAGTAAATGGTAGCAGTGAGCCTTTGCAGGCGCTGTCTAATCCCATGTGGGAGGCGTTAGGTGCAGAAAGGGAGCAGAACTGTGCTCCCTCAGCAGGGAAGCTTCGAGGGCCAAAAAAGATGAAGCCCTTTCCCCCCAGACGTGGTAATTGAGTACAGTTTGAAAGCTGGGATTGTAATCACCTTCTAAGGACAAAGCGCCCCATCACCTCTCCCACAAGCAGCAGCCTGCTGCCTCTGCACATCCTCCGGCCATTTTCCCCTGCCTTCTTTGTTCTGTTTCTATGCCTGTGGGGGTGTAGGAAAGCTGCTGCCTTCCTCAGGTTGCTATTTAAAGGCATTCTGAGAGATGCTGCCACCGCTGCTCCCAGAGCCACCGCGGCTGCTGCGCCCGTCCCTGCCACAGCGAGTGGAGACGCTCAGCACCTACTTTCTGTTTAGGATCCCTGAGCCGTCACCCCTCCCAGGGGTTAACCATGAAGGCCGTCTTGGTCTTTGTCCGTAAACTGCCCAGACTGTCTACATCCCTGTAGCATTTTGGGCACATAACCAGTTAAATTTTCCCCCTTATTCTTCAATGAAAATCACGCATGATACCCCCTCATCGCCTTCCCACCCATCTCCAACTTGCACTTGAGATGCCCTCCTTATTTAACAGCCAGACACAATCCGGAAAGGGTAAAAATGCCATTTATCTCTAGGTCTAGCAGAGAAAAACACTTTAGGAATAAAAGGTTTTTGGAAAGCTCAGTAACCTCCAGTTAACAAGAATGCCGCCCTGAACTTCAACATGTTTGAGATTCTCTATCTGTCAGGCATGGATAGGAATCTCTTAGACATTAGTAATCCTGTCTTTCTTTGCTGACCCACCCAACGCTTTTCAATGAAGTGTCTCAAAAGCCCCGTCTTGCTGTTTGAATTGGTCCTGATTTCTTTTTTACAGACCCATCAAAGTGAACTTTGGGGTTTTATCAGTAAAGCATTTATTCTTCTTTAGACCAGAGCTCCCTGAATGAGGTCCAGATTGTCTACCTCCATTCTGCTTCCCCAATTTATTTGTTTCCTGCCCATTATCCTAGAGAGGCTGCTCGCCTCCAAGACCTCAGAGCCTAGCTGCTCTCTGCTTGCCCAGGAGAGTCCTTGCTGGTGCTTTCAGCTCTGTGCAGTGGCACAGACGGTGTTCCCGACTGTCAGGTACCGACTCTGGCCCTGATACCACATCACACCGCATCGAATCTCTTCCCCTCTTTTACAGCCCTTCCCTTTTCTTCTAACTCTCCTCCATTGATTCATCTTCCTGAGCACTCTTTCTTTGGCTCCTGCTCTCTATTTTTCATTTTCAGAGCCGTGCCTTTCCCCTCATTTTCTTAGCCGCTTTGTGGTAAACCCAACTACCTCAGTGTCAGGATAATAGTAGCAATGATACTTTGAATTATTGATCACCACGCTGTGATAGCAAAGTACTCTCATATGCATTATCTCTTTTGATCTCACAATAAACTTGTAAGGTAGGCAGTATACGTGCTTTATGCTCCCCACTTCGTGGTAGTGAAAATAATAACCACTTGGAGAGGCAGAATAATATAGTGGTTAATAAAGAGCGTTGGCTCCGAGTCAGGCTGCCAGGGTTTGAATCCTGCCTCCACCTGTCACTAGCTGTGTGGGCAAATTGGGGATAATAACAGTACCTCTCTCGTTGTGTTGTTGTGAGGATTGAGTTACTGTAGATAAAATGCCTAGAACCACACCTGGCACATAATAGGTACTGTGTGAGGATTAGCTATTGTTATCATACGTTCGTTCATTCATTTGTTCGTCAAAGGTTTACTACATGCCAGAGCCGCTGCATGCCAGGCTCTGCTCGAGGCCTCAGTGATAGAAAAGCAGCAAGATTGACAGTCCTGGCCCTCGTAGAGATCACAGTATTAGTGCCGCTTTTGCAGCAGGCATCACGTGCAAATCCTTGTGCTTGGATCTTTATAGACAGTAATTCTCACAACAACCTTCAAAGGAGGCAGTGTTATTCCCATTTTACAGAGGAGATCTCCGGGGTTCCGAAAGCCAAGGTGGTTTGCTCAAGATTCCCCAGCTGGTAATTGGGGTGTCAGGATTCACTTCACCCGATTCGCCTGCCAGCAGACCATTAGGTTCAACTGTCCATGTCTGTCTCCCCCAGATAGTGGTGAGCTCCCGAAGGCTGGAGCTGGCCCTCATCACCCAGCATGCTGAGCATGGTCTCCTGCATACAGTTCGGGAAATGTCGGCTGACTTGTGCTCTGTTTATGATCCTTGACTCTGTCCCATAACTAGTCTCTTCTCATCACTCTCACTTCCCTCAGCCACCAAGCCGTATGTTGGTTATAACATGGAAGCACAGTGGTCAAAATGAGGGTTCTCAGAGGTTGACCTACAGCTTCCTTATACCATACCTAATGCTTATTTCAGCATGTCTTTAAACAGAATTATTTGGATTCTGGGGTCTCCTCCTCTTCTGGGCCCCAATCTAGAGAATCTTTTTGTCTGCCAGGCTGGTCTCCAGCCACCAACTCCAGTTCACTTGTTTCTCGTGTCGGCTCCTGCCTTTTATTTCAATGTCTGACTTCCCTGTTCTTTCTCTGTTTTTGTCGTTGTGCCCAGTACTTACTTCTTAGCCACAAAGGGAGCCACAATTCTATTAGCTCTATAGAAGACTGAATTTCTAAGGACAATTAGTGTATGCTAGCATTTAACTTTTTAATTCTTTTATATTTAGTAACCCATTTTTTCCTTAAATATTACAGAAGTATAGGTTGGGCAGTCCTCTGCTAGATCATGCTTTCTAGAATTCTTATTTCTGTAAATGTCTCATCTGTCACCATTTGTGTTGTGTCTTATTGATCTCACAAAATAATACAAAAGAATAGCAGTTTCATTCACCTGAGTTCCATTTGTAAAATCACCTAGAAGTGTGACTTTTAAAATATTAAAATTATTTTAAATGGAAATAAATCTACTAATTGCTAAATGTCTTTACTAATGGAGTTTGTGTTAGAGAGGTAGTTTGACTAAAGATTTTTTTTCCTTCCTCTGTTTCCCAGATATTCTGGGTTGTGGTTAATATTGTTTTTATAATCAAATAAATAAATAAATTTAGGAACTAAAGAGAAGAAAGATATTCGCCATGTATTTCTTCTTTAGGTCTTTTTTTTTTTAAATTTATTTTTATATTTATTTTTGGCTGTGTTGGGTCTTTGTTTCTGTGCGAGGGCTTTCTCTAGTTGCGGCAAGCGGGGGCCTCTCACTATCGCGGCCTCTCATTGTGGAGCACAGGCTCCAGACGCGCAGGCTCAGTAGTTGTGGCTCACGGGCCCAGTTGCCCCGTTACCTGTGGGATCTTCCCAGACCAGGGCTCGAACCCGTGTCCCCTGCATTGGCAGGCAGATTCTCAACCACTGCGCCACCAGGGAGGCCCTCTTCTTTAGGTCTTAATGCAGAGATACAACAACCACTCTGGGTGTGTTCGGGGTCAAGCTCATTGAAAGTCAAACACTGTTTTCCTGCTTTTCCATTGTAAGTGCACCTGTGTGCCCAAGGCAGTCTTTTGCTCACACGGTCCCCTTTTCAGTATGTTGTGCCAAGCCACGTCTAACCCTAAAGACTGCCCTTGTCCCTGAAGCATCAGCTTTGTGTGCTCCGGGGAACTGGCACCTGGAAAGGGAGGGGGAGGGAAGGAGGAGAGAAAGTGTGTGTGTGCATGTTGCACTCACACTCTAAATTCTTTTAATAAAGGACCTGAACCCCACCCCTTTCCAAAGAGTTTTCAGACTAGGAATCTGGGTACTTCTCTAAGATATCCCCGGCCCACCCCACTCACACCCTCCACCTCCACCTTTCCCTGCAGTCCTGGGGCCTTGATGCGTGGGGGGATGAAGAGCAGGTGTGCTGAACTCTTAATGAGAGGTTTCCTCTGTGGGATTGCCTATATCCTGCCCACCACAGAGGCTCCTGTGAGTAACTTTACCTTTGAACTCTCCTTGTATTCAGCCCCTGATCCACGGGATTTGGTGACAATCCCTGGCTGGCGGGAAGCTTTGATCCTTGGGGAGTCCAGAGGAAGTCCTGTGATGTGTGGGATCCCAAGCGCTACAGGGATTGGGGAGAAGCCGTTCCAGGGTGGGTTGCTAAGATAGACCCATTAATTAAGAAGGAGTCTTTGCCTAACACTCAGTTACCTAAAAAAAGGAGATCTGGTAACTGATAACAAGGAACTCAGCACCCCTCAAGTACAAAGTGGTGTTTGCACAAGCATTATTGTTATTTTAAGGACACAGCAGTGCCAAGGAGAAAATTCCTACCCACACCAGGAAAGAACAGAGTACCTTAGCAGACCAGAATGCCTTAGAACTTTCCTTTTTAACAAGGAAAAGAAAGCTAACCTTACTTTGAATGTTAGGATGCTCTAGCAAAAAATCTCTAAGATATTTCTGACTAGGTGAAAGATTCCTCTAGAAAAAGAAGAAAAAAAAAGATGACCTTGTAATAAACAGTGGAAACACTAGAATTTCTATATAAGAGACACTGGGCTATAATTTATTGGAGAGAGTGTTAGGAGCCTTGTCTTTAAGCTCTATTCACATAACAAGCATGCTGGGTTTGCCTAGACTCTGCAGTTATTTGAGGTGGTTTGAGAGTGAGGGGACAGTAAAACTTCCCCAGGCCACTCCTTGGTGCCACCCATTGGCTACAGATAAAAGTCAGGGCAAAGGCCCTTTCACATGGTAGGGAAACGTTCTTCCTCCATCCACCTCTGCAGGCGGAAATCACTTCCTTTGCTTCCACAGAATCACCTACACTTATCTCTTAGGTTGAGGATCACGCTGCCTGGTGTGCGTGTCTGCCTCCCCGCTGGCTGTAGCTGCCAGAGGGTAGGGTTTGCGCATTATTCACCTTTTTATCACCAGCACACTGCCTGGGCATGAAGTAGGCCCTTGATAACGATTACTGAGTGAGTGAGTAATCATGAGTCAGTAGCTGTGGGGAGCCATCCTCTTTCCAGAATCGTCTCTCCTTTTCACACTGCTGGCCTTGAGGAAAGAGAAAGCTAGGTTATGAAAGAGCAGTCGGGCATAGTGCACAGTCCGAGGCAGACGCCTGCGCTTGGAGACCTGACTCCTGTGTGACCCAGCAGCTCTGGGAGAAAACCCAGGAGACAGCTGCACAGCAGAGATGGGGCAGCATCTTTGTGGGGTTTGCCCATAGGATTCAGGCACTTAATGCCGCGACATTGGGCAAAGAGCACGGAGAGTTGTCTGCAGGGCCAAGTGCATAATATGTGGGGCCCAGTGCCAAATGAAATTGCGGGGTCCCTTGTTCAGAAAAACAAGGAAAAAGTGCCGTTTGAGGTTTTTAAATATAGAGTTTTTTTCCTTTCTTCCAGTCTCTCTCTCCTTTCACTTGTCAAGGTGTTTATTATTTGCTATTAATGTTGTTCTAAGTTGAGAACCTTTTAAATGTTAGACTATTAGCATGGATTTTACTGTTCATCTTTATATTGTGCCATGCCGATTTTAAATGCAAATGTGAGCGTGTTGAACTCATATGTGGGGTCCCCGAAATTACGCAATTTGTATTCTGTAGTGGGTACATGCATATGTATTCCCTGGTTTCCCAACATTGTTTCAGTGGATGTTCTTAGAAGTTTTAGTTTTTACCAAGTAAGAAACTGGCCAGGAATAGCATGCATGCATGCCTTCTTTCATTTATAAATATTTTTTAGATATCTGCCATGTGCCAGTCACAATATGAGGCATTGGGACTATACCAGGGTGAACAAGGCAAGATGTGGTGTCAGTGTCAATAGTACGTGTGAGCTAGTGAGGAAAATGTATTTTTAATTACACAATAAATATTTAAATTACCATTGTGATAGGGGCTACAAACAGAGCTATAGGCAGGGTAGGAAAGCTTACCTAGATGGGAGCTAGGGAGGCATCCCTGAGGAAGTGGCATTTCAGGCTGAGGGTGAGTAGGAGTTGTAGGGTGAAGAGGAAGCGAAATGTCTTTCAGGCTGAGGAAACAGCCTATGTGTAAGCCTTCAGCTGGGAAGGAGCTTTGCTCAGACAAGGAAAGGAAGAAGGCCCGCACAGCTGGAGCCCAGGGAACAAGAGGGAGACCAGACAGTGACCTGGGGAGCTGGTTTTGTGTACCCTGTCCCCTACCTTCCTCCATCCAATCCCCAGTGCCTGTGCTATTCGAGAATATCAAACGACAGAAAGAGCTCTTTCTCTATTCTTTAGCAAGTCCAAGATGTGTGATGCTACACACCTAGTGTACTTGTGTGGAATGCTTAGGGGACTGTGGGGCTAAGACCCACCCCCAAAACTGATAAATTTAACTACATCACAGATGTAAGTGTACTTGTTACCCATTGAAATAACGACTTCCCAGCATTCTGTTCACCACCTTCAGTTCACTTCCTTTTCCTAAAATGTGACCTCTGTTTGCTCGAACCTCTCTTCATACACTCTCTCTGCTCTCAGGATACGTACCGTGTTCTGTTCTGTATTGTCCTCACTTATGTACGTGACTTATCCTCCCCACCAGAGTGTAAGCCTTTTTAAAGGCAGGTTCTATATCTCTTTTACCTATTAAATGGCCTTAGGAAAATCTTTGTCTAGTAGTTAATTCAGTTTAATAAAAAGCATATTTATTTTTTAATAGGTTATATATTCATAGAATGGTACAAAAGGGTATATAATCCCCCCCCATGTCTCCCCAGTGTTGCTTGCTGAAGGCAATCAGTATTTTTGCAGACGTAGTCCGTGTTTATAGTATATAGGCTGTTATATATATTTATTACATTGTTTTTATGAAAAGCCATAAAAGTGAAAGAATGAATGTCTCCATTCTCCTATTTCTTTTTTTTCTGATCTTCCTCCTTTTTTGAAATTACACACTGCACACTGGCACAGCCTTCAATATACAGCCAACTCTTGAAGTTCCAAAGTAGTGAGAGAAAAAATTTTAAAATCCATTTGAACCAATTATTGTCAGAGATGTTTACATATGGTGAAACAAACCCAACTTGGTACACATTATTAATAAATAGAACACGGCATAGCGTAGTGGCTAACATTGTAGGCCCCATTTCTTCTAAGCGAAATACAAAACCCAGAAACCATAAAGGAAAAAAACTGATAAATTTAACTATATCAAAAATGTAAATTTCTTCACTGGAAAAAAAAATTTCACAAAGAAAAAATGCCAACTAGGGAAAAAATATTTGCAATTCATATGATAGGTAATGGACCTCTCTTTTTCATATACAGAGAGCTCTTACGAATCAATAAGGAAAATTTGATTACACATGCCAGAAAAAAAATACAAGTAGTTGATGTATCTATTAAAAAGATGCAAATTTAAAACAGCAAGATGCTATTTTTCACTTGCTGAATTAGCCAAGATAAAGAGTTTGCAATATATATCACTTATGAGAATATGGGGAAATAGGAGTTTTCAGAGTGATAGGTAAAAATATAAATTATTACAACTTCTCTGGCCTAGCTATCAAGATTTTCAGTGTGCATTACCTTTTGACCTAGGAATTCCATTTCTGGATATTTGTCCTACAGATACACTTGTACATGTCTGCAAAGATTGGGTATCAGAATGTTTATTGCAGCAATATTTGTAATAGCAAAAGATCTTCAAAATATGTTGGGTATGGGGGGAATCATGGTACGTAACAGTGTAGCTCAGCGGTCCCCAACCTCTGGTAGCGGTCCATGGCCTGTTAGGAACCGGGCCGCACAGCAGGAGGTGAGTGGCTGGAGAGCGAGTGAAGCTTCATCTGTATTTACAGCCACTCCCCATTGCTGGCATTACTGCCTGAGCTCCGCCTCCTGTCACATCAGCGGTGGCATTAGATTCTCATAGGAGCACAAACCCTACTGTGAACTGTGCATGCGAGGGACCTAGGTTGCACGCTCCTTATGAGAATCTAATGCCCAGTGATCTGAGGTGGAGCTAAGGAGGTGATGCTAGGGCTGGGGAGTGGCTGAAAATACAGATTATCATTAGCAGAGAGGTTTGACTTCACAGAGACCATAATAAATCAATTGCTTGCAGACTCATATCAAAACCCCATCAGTGGGTTTCCCTGGTGGTGCAGTGGTTAAGAATCCACCTGCCAATGCAGGGGACACGGGTTCAAGCCCTGGTCCAGGAAGATCCCACATGCCGCAGAGCAACTGGGCCTGTGCGCCACAACTACTGAGCCTGCGCTCTAGAGCCTGCAAGCCACAACTACTGAGCCCACGTGCCACAACTACTGAAGCCCACATGCGTAGAGCCCATGCTGCGCAACAAGAGAAGCCACTGCAATGAGAAGCCCGTGCACCGCAATGAAGGGTAGCCCCCGCTCGCCACAACTAGAGAAAGCCCACACGCAGCAACGAAGACCCAACGCAGCCAAAAATAAATAAATAAATTTATTTTAAAAAACCCTATCAGTGAGTGGCAAGTGAAAACAAGCTCAAGGCTCCCACTGATTCTGTGTTATGGTGAGTTGTATAATTATTTCATTATATATTACAATGTAATAATAATAGAAATAAAGTGCACAATAAATGTAATGCACTTGAGTCATCCCCAAACCATCCCACCCGACCCGTGGAAAAATTGTCTTCCACGAAACCAGTCCCTGGTGTCAAAAAGGTTGGGGACCACTGGTGTAGCATATAATCCTGTGCTTTAAAAAAGGGAAGGGAAGTGGCGCAGTGGTTAAGAATCCGCCTGCCAATGCAGGGGACACGGGTTCAAGCCCTGGTCCGGGAAGATCCCACATGCCACAGAGCAACTAGGCCCGTGCGCCACAACTACTGAGCCTGCGCTCTAGAGCCCGTGAGCCACAACTGCTGAGCCCATCTGCCACAACTGCTGAAACCCAAGTGCCTAGAGCCTGTGCTCCATAACAAGAGAAGCCACCGCAATGAGAAGCCCACGCACCACAACGAAGAGTAGCCCCTGCTCGCTGCAACTAGAGAAAGCCTGCACGTAGCAACGAAGACCCAACGCAGCCAAAAATAAATAAAGTAAATAAATTTTTTAAAAGAAAAGGGGGAAAGGGGAAAATGGCACATGCATATATATATGCTTGTAAATACCTAGAATATTTCTCAAAATTAAGAATGATATCCTCTGAGAAGGGGAAGTAGGAGTCTGGGGTAGAAGAGAGACTTATTATTATTATTATTATTTTTTTAAAGTCTTTATTGAATTTGTTACAATACTGCTTCTGTTTTATGTTTTGGTTTTTTGGCCGCGAGGCCCAACCAGGGATCGAACCCGCACCCTCTGCATTGGAAGGCGAAATCTTAACCACTGGACCGCCAGGGAAGTCCCTAGACTTATTTTTTTAATATGTACTTTTTTGTACTGTATTACCTTTTCAGTAAAACTAAACAAGAACACAAGCTCTGAATGTTTAAAAACTGGCTCTACCCCTTTTTTAGCAGAGTAACCTTGCGAGGTTACTTAACCCTCTAATCCTGTTTCTTCATCTGTAAAGTGGGGCTGATAACTTTCCTTTCTGTATATGACTGGCATAAAAATCAGATAATATATGGAAAATACCTAGTGCAGTACCTGACCCCCAAAATAGTAACTTTTGAGGCAAAGAGCCCTCAACCAGAAGTAACTTTGAAAGTGGCTGCAGACAAGACATGTGACCCCCTGTGACCTGGAGTCTTCAGTCCCTCGTTTGACTAAATGATCCCTAAGGCCCCTTACTCTGAGTTTCCCTGTTCTTCTGCTAGAAGAACCCATTTCCTGCTAGAAGTTCTGGCTCCCAAGCCAGGAGGACTTGGGACAAAATTAGAAGCTCCTGGGAGTAGGTGCTCTGGCACCCTCCCAATTCCATATCAGACCATCAGATCAGAGTATTGGATGTGAAAAATGGGTGTGACTGTGTCTATGGAGTCCTCTCTTGCTTCCCATTGCAGAGTTGGAGTTGAAAAAAAATTATAGTGACTGAGGGAACGACACGGACAT
Source organism: Eubalaena glacialis (assembly GCF_028564815.1). NCBI lineage: Eukaryota > Metazoa > Chordata > Mammalia > Artiodactyla > Balaenidae > Eubalaena > Eubalaena glacialis. Next base: position 18,015,493 of record NC_083733.1, on the reverse strand, counting down.
GAAACAATGGTGGAAAAATTTTAAAGTAGTGGCAAGGAAAAGCATGATTGCTGAAGAAATAGCCTCCTGCGTTTCATAAGATAGGTGCCTGTTCTGTGGGTGTCACAGAGGGCTTTGTGGGAGCTAGAGAGGAGAATGCTGGTAAACATGCTCTAGGAGCAGCCGCATCTGGGCAGTACTGCCTACCTATGGTCCTGAGGTCTGTGCCATGCCTTGGAACTGAAGGGAGGGGTCTGGGATCACTTGGGTCTGGGGCTAAAAGGGAGCAGCAGCCACCAAGGCCAGTGTAGTGAGGGGTCAGGAGTGCATGAGAAGCCCAAAAGGAAGCCCACCTCAGTACAGCTGCCCCACTTGATCTCCAACCTGAGAGGGCCATGCGTTATCTTCTTAAAGGAGCCTGTGGGTTTCCTCACAGAACTCCTCAGACAGGAGAAGGCAGTTAGGTCATTCTGAGAAATGTTGGCACAGTAGACAGATGGCCATGACTCTGTCTCTCTCATCCAGGTGCTGAGGGACGTCCTCAAGGATCTCTACCACCTGCTGAAGCACGTGGTACGTTTGGAGCCGGATGACGTGGCCAAGCTCCATGCCCAGCTGGCCCTGGAAGAGCTGGATGAGATAATGAGAAACTTCCTGTTCCCACCACAGAAGCTGGAGAAAAAGATCACGGTCCTGCCATAGACCAACCTCAAAGGACATGGAGGAGGCAGAGGGACCAAGCAGCTAGAGCAGTGCCCAAGCCTTCAAGCAGGTGGCCCCACTGCCCCTTTGGTGCTGGCAATATGGCTGCCCCTGGAGGTGGCTTTATGTCTCTGGTCATGTGTGTCTTCAGGCTGACCTTCCTAAAGCATCTATTTAGCCATCCTGCATCCAGCCTGAAGTGTGTGCCGATAAAAGACAAAAAGATTACAGATCTCATTAATCTGCACATTTTTCACTGTCCTGTAGCATTTAGAGAAGGATGTCTACCTGATGGCAGTATATTTTTAACACAACCGGTGGAATTTGATTAATTGACCATTCTCTTGCGACTTGAGTAGAAGAGGTTGGCCCACCCATATGTCACATGTCTTGATATTCTTTCATGGTGAGATTGTCCCTCTTGTAATGAGGAGCAGCCAGAGCTTGTCATCCTTGGATGCTCAAGAGGCATTTCAGGGTACAGAGATGCAATTGTAGGTAGGGAGGGAAAGGAAATTGTTATCAAAACGTGCAAAACTGGAATAAAACTATCTTGGCTGGAAAGAATAACAGGTCTGAATCTGGTCTTCTGCTTTTGAGATGGAAAGCTATGGCGCTGAGGATTTGGATCTCCAGAAAAGAGAATCAAGCTGGTTGCGTCTTCCAGAGAAGAAAGGTAAGTGCTGTGTTTGCCCTCGCAGGCCATTTTCTTTCACTCCCGCTGCTACTGTTAGCACAGAGTTGCCCTGATTATAGGAGAAAAGAGCCACAAACATCTCAGATGAGAGAGTTTATATCCCACCTTCAGTCTTCTGCTCCTTGAGAAAGAGGAATGCTTAGACAATGTGTTCGTACTAAATGCCTGTTGGAAAGTGCATTGTGTATTGGTGACCTGATGCCAGGTTTACTGAAGTCATTTCACACGTAGCACTCTAGACGTCTTTTTATCTATTTATATATTTTGGCTACTGAATTTTGATTGCAGCTAAAAGAGAAGACAAAAAGGACATACTGGATGATTGCTTCAGACAACCCCTCCCAGTCGTCAACCTTGGTGAGGCTAACCCAGAGTCCTTAACCAGTCCTCAGCTCTGCAGGGCTGAATTTTATCACAGGGTCCTATCCCCACTCTCTGGTGCCCAGGCCCAGCAGAACCAAAACACAATTTCCCAAAACTCTCAGGTGACTGAAGGACTGTCTACAAGCAGGCCCACTTGCCAGTTAACATCAGGCTATTTTCTTCTGGCCAGATTACAGATGCATCCTTAGCTTAGAACCTTTGTGGTGAGCATCCCTTTAAAGAGGCCAGCTCACAGACAGCTATGGCCCACAGGTTAGCCTAGAGAGCAGTGAACAAAGGCAGTCAGGTGTTTTCAAGGAATATTTCCATTCAGCTAGGGTAGCTGGATTATTCCATTCTCCAAATCAAGGATGTCTAGAAAATCAGGATTGGGCTTTCAAATCAGAGAAGAATATCCTTTGGACCAGCTGGATATACACTAAAAGTTTTTATTTCTTGGCCTTCCTCTAACTAAACCTCATAAAACCCACTTAAGATAATCAGATTAGGTATGTTAGATGGTTGGTTTAACTTACTTTATTTGCATTAAATGTATTTCAGTTCTGAGGACATATCCTGATTGATCAACTTGATTAGACTGAGAAACTCTGTAGTCTAAACACCTAGTCTAGGGAGTGCCTCACAAAGCATTCTGGTCCCCTTATCTCCATTTATAAATTGCCTCTTAATTTGAATTATTTGGCAACTGGCTAAAAGCATCTGTTCTTTATTGATTTTGATGGATTCAGTTTCAGAGAGTGACCTTTTCTGTCCTTGTTACCAAACTCAAGGGGAGGATACCTTAATGTAACCCTTCTAAACACCAGATATGACCAAAATATTAAAAATTACCAAATTGTAAAATAATCTCCCATGTTATATATATAGATATATCGATATCTATATCTATATATGTCTCCATCCTTGAGAAAGAGCATGAGAATTGAGAGCTTTACGATAATAAAAACGCAAAACTTAAAAAAAAGAAAAAGGCACAGAACTCCAGGGGCAGATGGCAGGAGCAATAGTGCCACTTTCCTGCACAGTCCCGTGAGGTGTGTCTGGTTGTGTGTGACGGGCGCCTCTGCCCGTCTCGTCTCCCTCTGAGGCCACCTTCTCCTGCTGCTCCTCCAGTCTCCTCCCTGTGTCTCTGCCACAGAAGCTCTCCTGGCCTCGCACCTCCAGTCCCCTCCACTGCGTAGCAGTCTGTCCCACGCCCCCCTGTATCACTCATTGGTCTTTTACTTGCCCCCCTTCCCTTCCCTGCTTCTTCCTCCTCTTCTAGGCCACTGGCACATCTCCCTTGGTCTCCAGAGGATGGCACTGTGGCAAGAGACAGGCAGGGGCCCAAAGCTGTGGCTGCAGCCAAACCCCAGGCTCTCTGCCCAAGTGTCGACTGGTTGATCAGGTTAGACTTACTGGACATTCTGGAGAGTTTCCCTCTCTGCTGTTTTGTCCTTCCTCCTTGGCACAAACTTACCCTTCTACACACTTTCTGTTATTTAATCAAAAATCTCTTAACTTGCACTTTGCTCCTTATCATCTCTCCAAACACATACTTTTCCATATTTTCATATTCTTCTTTCTTCACCTCTCTTCTCCATTCCTTCACTTTCCTATGGCTCTGCCGACCCATCCATGTTTAAGGGCTGACCAGGGACCAGGAGGGTAGGAAAGCGAATCACAGACAACGACGACAACAATTTGTTGAGCACCTACTATGTGCCAGACGCTGCACCAGGTGCGGAGAACACTGCAGTGAACAAAATGCTTACCTTCAGGGGAAGCTTACGTTGTAGCAGGAGGAGACAGGCAACAAGTAAGATAAAGAATAAAGCAGGCTATCAAATGGTGATAAATGCTCTAGGGAAAAATCAAGTCGGGAAGGAGAGGTGAGGAGTGGATGGGGTGAGAGCTGTGAGTTCGGGTAAGTTGTCCAGAGAAGCCCTCACTGAGAAGTTGAAGTTTGAGTAAGGATCAGAAGGAGGTGAGGGAGCGGCCACGAAGGTACTTGTGGGAAGAGCGGTCCAGGCAGAGGGAGTGGCAAGTGCCAGGGCCCGGAGGTGAGAGAGGAGGGGCAGTGCTGCTGAGCGCGGTGAGCGGGCAGGAAGTGGAGCGGAGGGGGTGCAGGGGGCGACGTGCCAAGCAATGTGGAGCCTGTGGACCGCTCTGAGTGAGGGGGCAGCCACAGACCTGTTTCCACCTGAAGCCCCTTCAGCTTGTTTTTGGAAAGTGCTTTGAGGCCAAGATGATAAAAGCTATAAAATGGGAAATATATTGAGCCAGAAGGAGTTCACATCCAACCACAGTTTTTTCTCAGTTTGGAAGCGGTGAGCCCCATCCCCTTTCACCAGCCCCTTCTTTGGCAGCAGCCATTTCCCCTCGTTGGCCCCGGAAGAAAGAGGACAGCAGACGGGTTGGTCTGGCCTCCGTCCCTGCTCTGCTCCATCCCTTTGTCTGTGAGGCTGTGAGTGAAGGGAGCCTTGCCTGCCACCTGCAGTGGAGGGATGGCCAAGACACGTGAAAGTTGATCAGTTGGTTGGGGGATGATTCACCTGACCTGTACAAAACCAGATTGGCTTCTGGAGTCTCTTTGCACAGAAATCCAAAAGCTCAGCTGGAATTTCAGTGGCAAGGGAGAGAGTCAAAACGGGAGCTGAGTTCCAGGGTGGGCTGTGGGAGGCAAGCCACTCTGCCCTGACCACGACGGGGGCATGGGGGGTGGTCTTCTTCCACTGCCTCCTGGACAGCAGCAGGCGTGACCTCTAAGGGCTCTGCTGTGTCCTCCAGCGAGTTCTGCAGCCACAGAGCTTCTGCAGTCACACGCGGCAGCCTCCCTGCAGTGCGCGGCACCTCACTTCCACTCACCATTCTACTCGGAGCTGACTGGCCACTTGGGGGTTGGGGAGTTGTCTTCTTAGAACACCGGCTGCTGCACTCTTCCCTGTTGGCGGGGCTCAGGGCTGTGCTCAGCGTACCCCGTGCCTGCCAGCAGGTGTAGAGGCAACACAGACCTGCACCATCAGCCCTGGAAGGGGCTGCACCCACTTATTTGAAGGGTCATCCCTGTTGTCCCTCCCCAGTGTTCTTCATGCTGACTCAAGTAGGTCCGTACTCCCAGGAGGCTCAGGTATTACCTGCCCCCACCCCCATGACACTCTGCAGTCCCTGGGGGCATAGAGTAGCAAGATCAGTTACTCTGTGTTTCCTTTAGTTTGGAAGGTCGTTTTTTACCCATGAACTTGTATGATACAACAACATCGTGGAACAGAGAGGCAAACTATTGTTATTCCCTTTTGGTGGAATTTGGCCCAAGTCTCCTGGGGGGCTTGAGGCAGACTCTTTTGAACATCTCTTGAATCCTATGGAGCCTCTCCCCCCAAAATTAGTATAGCAGCAAAGCCCTTTCAACTAGAGCACAGTTTGGGAAGCACTCCGGAGCTCATATACACACAGGAGCCCCGGCATGTGGGTCGCACGAAGCAGTCATTGGAACTCCGCTGACACGAGCTGAGGGATGCCGACCCTGTGCTGGCCCCCTGCCCTCAGAGTGCTGAGGAGGGGCAGAGCCCTCAGGTACAAATGCCCTGGCTGCGTGCGTGTGTGTGTGTGCGCGCACACGCGCGCAGATTATATGTTTTATGAATTATAACAAACTTAAAGTATATGTAACAAAGAAGAATTCGCACAATCTCACCTCCACTCCTACCCCAAGGTTACCACTGACCAGCAGTTGGGTGTATATCCCTCCAGATCTTTCCTTCCTTTCATCCTTTTCCCGAACGAACAGGAATATACATTACTGCTTTCAAAAACAAAAATGGGATTGTCACCATAAAGAGTGTCCCATAGATTTTTTTCTTAGTCACATACCTTGGAGACACTCAGTACTTACAGCCCCCTCTCCCCTGTGATGTGGCGTGTCTTCCATTGTATAGATGAGCCACAGCTGGTTTAAGCATTTGCCTCTTGATGGTCAGTTGAATTATTTCTAAGTTCCAATGATTCTTCAGTGATTCTCAAGCATAACTCTTTGCATACTGAAGTGTTTCTCTAGGATAAGTCCTAAGAGATTGGAAGGCTGGATCCAGAAGATACGAACATTTTCAGTGTTCCTTCCAGCAACACGCTTGTGCCGATCTACGTTCCTCCATCCTCAGCTGACACTGCTTTAATAGCCATGCAGTGCAGGTTCAGTCACCACAGCAAAGTGTTAACACCATTCTCTAAATAATTCAGGCCCAGGAAATCTTCAGGGGATGGAGTTTTCTGTGTATCAAAACCACCGGTAGGGGCACAATACCACTTTGCAAGTATGCTCACCGGCAGCCAAAGTCCAGCTACGAGTACTCGTCCTGGAGAGAAATCCTGAGCTCCAGCAGGTGTATTCAAAAGAGCTCTGACTAGGCTCTCAGCTCTGAGACTCCGTCCTGAGTGTTAGGGTATGCCTTCTCATGGGGTTTGAGGTGTCCCCAGGATAATGACCACGGTTCCCACACCAGACTCAGGACATCGGGTCTGACGGCCCCTTAAAGTATCAGGTTCATCCTGTAAAACCCAGGATGAATGATTGCTGTAGCTCTACATCACTGTACATCATAATCAGTTAACACTATAAAGAGCTTATTGTGCTCTTCTGTACACTTGACATATATTAATCCACTAAATCCTCACACTGGGCCCATGAGGTAGGTATTATTATTTTTATTAATTAATTAATTAATTTATTTATTTATTTTTGGCTGCGTTGGGTCTTCGTTGCTGCACGCGGGCTTTCTCTAGTTGCGTCGAGCGGGGGCTACTCTTTGTTGCAGTGAGCGGGCTTCTCATTGTGGTGGCTTCTCTTGTTGCAGAGCACGGGCTCTAGAGCGAAGGCTCAGTAGTTGTAGCTCACAGGCTTACTTGCTCCGAGGCATTGTAGGATCTTCCTGGACCAGGGCTCAAACCTGTGTTCCCTGCACTGGCAGGCAGATTCTTAACCACTGTGCCACCAGGGAAGTCCCGAGGTAGGTATTATTATTATCCCTGTTTTACAGATGGGAAAACTGAGGCACACAAGAGGCTAATTACTTGCTCTAGATTACGTAGTTAGTGAGAAGTAGCCAAACCAGTATTTGGACCCAGGCAGTCTGGCTCCCAAGGCTGAGCTTTTAGCCACTGTGCTTTGCCACCCAATAGACACTATATTTCCAAGTGGTAAAAAACTGTTAATATAAGTGAGGATAAAGACAGTGGTTCCCTGCTTGTTCAGATGGACCATGTATGTCAAGATAAACCTCAGCCCTGATCCCCTCCAGATAGTGTCCATGTACATCAAAACCTAGCCTCAAACACCAGAACTTGTTATAAATCTTGTTTTTGACCTTGTAGTTTGCCCAGCAGCCGGAGATGATATTTGCTAAAGCCCCCCCAGCCCACCTGCTGCTGTACTTTGGCAGCTTTTGTAAATTGCTCATTGAAAGGCCTATTCTTCTTTCTGGGGGTGGCTAAGGTAGTAGACCCTTGAAGCTGCCGCGTCGTGTGTGGGAACATAGAAAATATAGTAAGTCTTCCCATGAACTCCAGTCAGAGCCCAGAAATGTCTCCTTTGAAGGTTTGTTGTTTTTTGTTTGTTTTACCCTTTTACCTCCTGTAAGCAGGGTTTCGGTTCTCAGATTTTGGTATCTCAGAATGATAACAATGGATCGTTTTAATGCTTGTGTATGTATTTCTCACATATATACATTGATAGCTCTATTCCATACCATTCCTTCAGAGAAAAAAATGAGACTGGAATTAATGGCCGTATTTTGCGGAAGGGAAAAATAAGGTCCAGAGAGATAAGTTCTTGCAGATGGGAAGAGAAAAAGGGAGAAGCGAGTGAGTGCACTAGAGCAGAGAAACTTCTGACTTTATTTGCTAGTTCTTATAGGAACCAGTTAGCCAGCACCTAACTCCATCTCAGAGATGCAGGGGGGCTGAGGGTGAGAGTTGTTGGTATTACGAGAGGAGGGCAGTTTGCGGGGCAGCTTCAGAGCTGCAGGAGCACCCTCTCTGCTGGGGAACTAGGAAGAGCTACTGGGCATTTAAGTGGTTTATTAAATGATGTAAAATTTAATCTTCACTGTCTGCTTTAAGAGCTAAAACCTGCTCAGAACAGTGCCTGGGTGGGGTACATTCACACACCCCTTTATTAGACCACACACCACTTTCCAAACTTCAAAACCTATGGTGACCATGTTAATCTTAGGGAAGGGCCAACCTGAAATTAGGCTGTCTTTACTAAAAGAATGGTGGTGCTGATGCTTCAAAGAGCTGGGCCTGGGGTGAGTCCCCCTGCCACTTTCCAAAGAAACTGTATCAGTGCTGTTCAGAGTGCAAAGAACAAGGCTCCAGCATCAGCCATGTGGGTGTTTCTCTGTGGCCAAGGCCAGGACCATGTGAGAGAGAGTCGTGGAGACTCCATGCCCCAAAAGAGAGCAGCCCAGATCCACTACCCTAACCCATCTTCTAGGTAGGAAAAGCCCTCAGTGTGCAGAAGTCCTGTCCTTTGTAAAACAAAAACTAATCCTAGTTGTTTTTGGCAACTCTCTCCTCCATGGCTTTCCCCCAGTTCTTCTGGAAAAAGCAGGCAGCACCTTTGCCAACAAAAAGACTATATCAACCCAATGCCAGGTAGATTCGGAGATCTGGGGAGTGACGTGCCCAGCTGGTCCTGTCTGCCCGCCTCTGTTTCTCCTTGGCTCTCCCTCCTAATTTCCACCTCAAATCAGCGTCTTATCTCCTTTTTCTTTTTTTTCCTTCTGGCTTAATAGCTCATTGGTTCATTGTTAAGTTTTTAAGGTCACTTAATTCAAACAAGTGTGGCAGGCATGGTGCTGGAGGAAAATGGATAGATACTTGTATGCTCTGGAGCTCACCTCTGGGACTGGCTGGCTGTCTGCTGTCCTCCCAGTGCCAGAAATGCACTTGCAAACCCAGCTGAGGAGAATCCTCAGGATGTGTTCTCACTGCTGGATGTGTAATAGAATCTCCTAGGGAATTAAATAAAAAATTCAAGCCTGGGGCTCACCCCCAGTGATTGTGACTAAATCGATCTGGGATAGGGTCCAGGCATTAGTGTTTTTCAAAAAGCTCCCCAGGTTTTAAAAGTCTAATGTGCAGCAGCCAGACGTGAGAACCACTACATCAGCTTATCTGGTGAGAAAAGAGGAGAGAGAGAGAGAGAGAGAGAGTGTGTGTGTGTGTTAGGGGGGGTGTCCTAACAAAAAGAATCTGAGAGTGGGACATATTTTGGGGGGTCTCTCCCCACGAAGGAGCTGATGGGAACTGCCTCTACCCTCAGCTCTTCTCTAATTGCTTTTTTGGAGGATCCAGCTTCAGACCTCCTCTGTGACAGTGACTAACAGTGTCTTTAATCAAGAAAAAGGACATGAAGCAGAAGCGCCAGCACATTTAAGAACTGTGGTTGATGTTATTGTAACGAAGCCAAATGAATTTGGAACAAGGTTACCTTAAGTGGCTTTGTTCTTCTCCTGCTGATCCTGCAACTGGGGCTGTGGGCTGGGATTGCATCCCGCTAAAGTCCGGGAAAGTGAGTGTGCGCTTGTGTAATGAGCAAGTATGCGTGTGTCCTTTCTGTGTATGGTATGTTACGTGCACGTGTGGGTGTGGACGTACCCACTGGTACTGGCATGGGGGTAGGTTTACAGCACCCAGAGGAGACAGCCTCTCCTCGGGCAGGAGTGCAATGCTGTTGACATCATCATTCTTGGAAATACTTTTTTTCAGGAAAAGCATCCTTTCAGGGTACTACTAGAGCCCACATTTAGTGCACCTGCCTCCCTTCCCCAGGATCACCGCGACCCTGGACGAGGGGCTGAGTGGGGCTGACACCAGCTGGGCCGTGCCAGGCAAGTCGGTGCCCTGGCTCTGGGCTGTGTTGCCAGGAGGAAGGAAGAAGGAGTCTTTTTATAATTCACTCAGAGTTGCTGGATGAGCAGGCACAGCTCTACATACTCCCCTCTTCCCTGCAAAAATTTTCTCAAAGGAACAGTGGGAGGGATTTAAATAAAGCAAAGTACTGGAATTTTGGCTACCACTAATCCTATATCCTGGCCCTCCCAACTTTCCTGCTTTCTCAGTAGACTGAGGTTGCCAGACTTTTTCACATGAGCCCATGTATGATATGGGCTGTATCCCACCCAGCGCTAGTTGAGAAGGAAATTCTGTGAATTTACAATTCATATCATTTTAAAATAATCTTTTTATTACAAGACTATTATACTTATTTATAGAATGTTTGGAGAATACAGAGAAAAGGGCAAAGAGAAAAAATTCATTGTTCTACCATCCAAACAAACCTGATCTTAATATCTGGGTGAATTTCTCTCCTGCCCTTTAATTCATAGGATTCAAAAGAAAACAACAACATAAATGTAGTCATTCATACATGACAATTTTTGTATCCTGCCTTTTTTACTTAGCATTGCATTATAAGCATTTTTGCCTATTCCTACATTCTCTTCCCGAACATTACATTATATTTAGTAGCTGCACAATATTCTGCCAAGAAGGTAGGTTATGGTTTAAAATCGCCTTCTGGATTTCTTTCTGCATTCACCTGGGGGAGGGAGAGGAAGGAAAGATGGCCAGGAAGAGCTTTTCCTGTTGAGGATTTCAAGAAAACATCTCCAGGTCTGGCTTGACACTTGGTTATCGTTCTGTGTGCCCTTCTAATCCTGACCTTCAAGCCAGCATAAAAGAACCTAGCCCCTTAGTAGGAGCTGGCAGCTCTGCCTCCAGCAGAGCAGAGGCCCTTTAATTTGAAATGAAAATGACTCTTCTATCCAAGGAGAGAGACTGGAGTTAAAATCTGACCATTGTAACTGCAGGACAGAAAAGTCCTTAAGCCTGCTTCTTCAAACGTAGCACCTAGAAATGGTACTGATTACAGAGTACTTGTCGGTAAGAGGGAAGAGTTATGAAAGGGTAACTTTGTTTGGTAGTAGCTGCCTTGCCGCTGTCAAGGCACACACTTTCCACTTGGAATTATGTATGAACGAGTGTGGTAGATTAGGCTGCCTTGAGGAGGAGGCCTGTGTGGTCAGCTGGGGGGCATAACCAGCTACTCTCTGGGGGCCCATTTAAATTCACCTCCATTACCTTCAAGAGGTTTTGATTGTGGTCAGCCCAGAGGAAGTGGATGGGATGAAGCCTGGAGGGGTTGGGGGAGACCTGGTGGCTTGGCTGCCATCCCCCATTCTGCTTGGCTTCGCTAGAGGCTGTGGGCTGGATGCCTGGGTGGAGCACTAAAGCGTGAGGTCAGAGGGGGAGGGGGCAGCCTGTGGAGCTAGAACATCCCTCCGCCCCTCCCCCGCCCAGTCATTCACTAGGCTACCAGCGGAGCAAAGCGACTCCTGGTTACTGGCTGGCAGGGTTGTCCCACAGCTTCAAGCACGAGTGATGACAAGAGGGATCGAATGGCAGGCTCCTATTGGCACAAAGGTATTTGAGTATTTCATGGGTTTGGATTTGAAAATTAGTTGAAAGGTGAAATATATGTTTGTGGTACTGTCAGCTTCAGTCATCTCAAACTCTCCAGAGCTTTGAGAATGGCCCCCTCCACCCTCCGAACTGTAGAAGTCTCTTTTCCTTGATTATTCCTCCACCTGTACTCTCACTTGTGCCCAAGATAGTTGGCACTGCCTGCCCTCACCTCCACTTCCTGAGGGCAGCACCAACAATTCTCACAGCTGCCCTTTCTCACCCCTTTTTTGTGGTTTATCTGCCTCCTAACAGGTCTCCTACCCCATTCCTAGTCCTTACCCCAAAACACCACTGGCTCAGCCATCCCCAAACAATACTTTTAACCTCTTAGTACCTTGCTCTGACATCTTCAGTATTCTCTGTTACCTACTGGATAAAATCCAAACTCCTTATTCAGTCATCCAAGGCCTTCCAGAATCCATCCCTAGCTTCCTTCTTCTCTGCAGCTAGACCTTATCAGGCACTTTCTACAGAGCAGGCACCGTTGCAACTTCTTCAGTGTAAATTTCTTGTTTCATCCAGACCTCTCTTTGCTGGCCTTCAAACACACCTCACCCATTCCTCTACCTACTCTTGTTCGTAAGCTTTGTTTCCTGTCTAGAATGCTCTTGTCTCTCTACACAGTCAGCTCAAGTCCTCCATGAAACTCTGCCCAGCCCATACCAGCTCACAGAGATCTCTTTCCCAAAATCTTCAAACTCTTGCAGTTGGATTCTCTCATCAACATTTAATTATAAACTTTCTTGTACGGTGACTTAATTTTTCAAGTGTATTTGTCTTCAAAACGGATAACCATCTAGATGGCAGGGACCAGCCTGAGACTTCGCAGTGCCAAAGCATCCTTCTCTGCTCAGAGCAGGTCTTCAGTGTTTGGTAAATGAATGTTGAAATGCCGCACGAATCTTCTGCTACAGAGCTGAATAGGAGGTTTACCCTCTGGAACCTGTGTAAAAGCCAATTCAGCAACCTCTGAATTCACATTTTTAAGTAATTGGGTATGGGATTAGTCCTATTTCTAAATCCCCAGTGGTAAGCAGAGATAAACGTGAGCTTTATTGTATCAGCCCCTTAAGGATTCCCCTACCCATCTCCCCCTGAAGAGATGAATGCAAATAGGACACGGCAAAGTGGATGTTAATTACAGGCAAATCCTGCCGGGCCACAAAGGTAAAGGCTCTCCAAGCTGCCTGATAACACCAGGTTGCTGGCCCTGCAGACCAGAAAAAGAATTTGCTCCCCGGGGGAAGCCATTTAGGGGGCCAAGGCAATTGATATGGGCAGACTGTTTACTGTTCTCATAATGTTGCATCTGGACCTGCTGTTCATTTCGGAGGTTTTAACTGACTGGTGAGGTTGTGCTGTACCAGCGCACCCCCTATAAACCTCCCTGGAACCAGCTGAGTGAGACAGGCACTAAGCCTGTGGGACAGATTTGGGGCCTTAGAAATTAACTAGGCATGAGATGATCCTGGAGCAGCCCCAGGAAACTTGAACCCAAGAAGTCATGTTGCTGTGTTGCTGAGGGCAGACGGGACCTTTCCAAACTGGCTGCTCCGTTCCTTGAGCGTCTAAACAGGTCGCTTGCAAGCAGCCAGTTGGTTGGATCTGACTCACAGACACATCTGGCCTGGCCTGTGGAGTGTTTTTTAACGTTTGAATTAGTAGCTAACACTTCAATATGAGGAGATTTCACATAAAAATCTGGATTTCTGGCTTCTCAACAGAGCACCTGGCCACGCTGGGCCCTCCCTCTCAAAGGGACATCTCCTTTAAATGGGACCTTGGCTCCGCACCAGGCCGATGCACTCATTTTTGTTGCCGCCCAGCCCCTGCTTGTTTTCCCTGTTCTAAAATTTTGCAGATGGCAAATTTGGGTGGGAGGTAGAATCAGATAGCTCCTCTAGTCTCTGGCAACTCCAGGCTCTGTGATGCCCCTGGATGTAGAGGCGGTGGCCTAGAGCTCAAGGAGTCTGTAATGCAATTGAGAAGGCATTTTTCATGAACACTGATCTCTGAACTTCCTGTCACCAAGTGTCACATCCTGGAGGGATAGGCATGTAGAATCCATAGCATCGGCAAGCAGATGCCATTCTCTGGTTGAAGTTGGCTGCAGTTAACCTTTACTGAGCACTTACTCTCAGTCAGTCGCTTCAGTCCTTGTGACAACCCTGTCAAGTAGATACTCAATCCCATTTCTGGGATGAAGACACTGAGGTTAGTGCCACACGGCTAGTGGCAGAACTGACTCCAGAGTCCTCCTCTTAACCAAGGGCTTCTCTCTCCACCTGTGCATTGTTTGCTCTTATTAGGGGCCATCTGAGGTTCAAAACACATTCCCATTGTGAATACTAGTTTTAAAAAGCACACAAAGAATGTTTAAACCATGTAGCATATTAGTGATGACTTTCTCAAGCAAAAGCCAGAAATGATTTGGTTTATGTAACACAAGATGCGGGGGGGTGGAGTAGGTGTGCCAGGGGTCTGCTTGCCTGGGGGACTGAGGGGTGAGCTCTGTGGCCCAGAGTGAGTCAGGGTGAGCCCCTAAGACTTCTGAGAGGAGCAGCTTACAGATTGCAACTCAGGTTCCTATAAATTTGTTGCAGCTTGGAAAAAGTGATGGAAATTGTCCCAGGTGTATCTGGAAGATATGTAAATTCATTTTTTACTAGTCTTCAATTATAATACCTCCAAGATTTTCTGAGATTTAGAAACCCAGCGTGTTCAGCTGGTTCTAAACTAACTTCCTCTGCTAAGAACTCCCCACCTCCCCCCAACCCCATGCGACCTCACCTCACCCAAGTCTAGCACCAGCTTTTGGGAGCTTGGAAACCTCTGGCGATGAGATCAGTTGGGAATTCAGGAGGTCATGGATGTCGGAAATAAAGGTGTAAAAAGGAGAGGAGAGTTGGTTTTGGCTTTAGGACACCGGAACTTCCAAGGTTCTTGGAAAACCATTGCAGCTTTTGAAAATGCGTTTAAAGTCATCAGCGCCCCACTGCGGGATTCAAAGCTAAGCTTGTCACAATTTCACAACTGTTAACACCTTTGACCAGTCTTTTTGTATTTAACAAGTATTCTGCGCCTTTTTTTTTTTTTTTTTTTTTTGCCTGCAGGAAGGTTCTGGGGTCTGGGCTTTAGGGAGTACCCTATACAGCGCACAGTCCCTTCGCGTGCAGCAGTCGAGGGATTTCTACCCGCTCGCCCGCTTTGCAGAGGAGGGGCAACTGAGAGTCACAATTTTGGAAGCCCTTATGGGTTATACTGGTTAACTACGCTTCAGGTTCTAGGTTGAGCACAATGACCACCTCCCCCTGGGCAGTTAGTTGGTCCCGGAACGAGCGCGGAGGAGCTCGGCTTTCGGCGCCGGTTGGGAAACCCAGTTTCGGAGGGTGCGGAGACTCTTGAGTCTTTGCGAACTGGAGTAGCCGCGTGCACTCGGGACCCTGCGTCCCACCGCCCGCCGGCCGCGTGGGGCTACCTCCGGCCGAGCTGGGAAGGAGGTGCTACCTCGCGGCCCTCGGGGGAGCCCTCCCACTCTCCTCAACTTTCCCGGCCCCAGGGCCGGAGGAGGGCGCCTCTCCCGGCGGGGACGCGCTCGGTACTTAAAGGCGGCTCGGCGGGGCCGGAGCTCTTCAGTCGGAGCGCGCGGTGGCGGCGGCGCACGGTGGAGCGAGGCGCGGCGGCGCACGGTGGAGCGAGGCGCGGCGGCGAGGAGCGGGAGGAGGGGCATGGAGCCGCCGCGGGCCTGCTGAGCACCGGAGCGCGGGCAGCCGGCGGCACGGTGAGCGCAGGCCCGGCCGGCCGGCCGGCTGCCTCGGAGGGGCGGGCTTCGCGGGGTACCCGGGCGCGCCGGGCTCCAGGGGTGCCTCTTGCTGAGCCCCGCGGACCCCGCCGGCTCCCAGGGCCGTGCGGGCGCGGCGTCCAGCGCTGGGAGGCGGGCTGAGGGCTGCGGCATCTCCAAGCTTCCCGGCTCCCGTTCCTGCAGCCCCCTCCCCGCTGACCCCTCCTCCCTTTCTTCCTCCATCCTCCTCCAGCCTCTCCTCCCTTCCTCCCTTGTGGCTCCTGTTTTGTGAATGGATTGGGAGGCGGGCGACGGTGAGGGGCACGAGGCTGGCTGGAGTCTCTCCCTGCCCCAGGCCCGCCCAGGGGTTCGCACCTGTCCAGGCACCGAGATGCTCGGCGCCCGGGTTTCTGCGGGTCAGCCGGGCCACGGCCGCACGTACCCGCGGCCTGGGCTCCCCTTCCCTTGCGGGCTCGGAGGGGCCGGCAGGGCGGCCAGGCGCAAAGGAAAGAGACCCTACCCCGCGCGCAAGTTTCCACCCCGACGCGTGTGGGCCCCGCAGCAGGGCGCACCTGTCAGCTGGAAAGGCTGCACACTGGGCAGCCCCGCAAAGTGTCGGGAGTAGATTGGCGGCGTGCATCCTTGTCTGGGTTTTTTTTCTTTCCCTCATCTCTGGGGGTGGGGGGAGGGCTTAGGGAGCGCCCCCAACCTCTTGCCCTTGAAGCCCGGTGCGCGTTAGCCTACCGGGGCCGAGCTCTCGTGGATCCCTTCCGAGCGAAGGGTATGGGGGGCAAGAGGCTCCCTCCGCCGGCTTGGGGGTGACACGGCCCCCTGTCTGGGCAGGGCCACCTGAGGCAGAGCCCCGCACCAGCGCCTGATTGCACGTGGGGTCTCCAGCTGCGGGACCTTCTTGGGTCCTGTGTGGCGTAGGGGTGCCGAGGTAATGTCTCCACTTCCTGAGCAGGGGAGGAGGGTGTCCCGCCTGGGAAAGGAGGGGGCCGGCGACACCGGGGACGCCGTCTTTGTCTGCAGGCACACTTTGCCAAGGTAGCTGGGGCCCCCGAGGAGATGAGTGAGGCCTGGGTCCACTGATTCCTTGGGTTTTCCGTTCCTTCCAGGCTGGGTCTTGGGAAACCCGCACGTGGGTGTGGCCGGCACCGCCTTCGCCAGAAGGCGAGGCTCTGGCGTGGGCGAGAAGCCTGGCCAGTGCCTTCCTGGCTGCGTTAACCTGGTGGGCACCGCCTGCGGCACTGCACCGAGGCGGGGCGCCAGCGCCCGGCAGGTCGCTGGGTTGGCCTTGGCGCCCCCTGCCCTTTCCCAGAGCGCAGGCGGGCAGTAGTGTCCGCAGCGCCCCCATGGCATGTGAGCTCTAGAGGGGGGCGGGGGCGTTCCTGGGCGGTGGATGCAGGGCCTAGGGACCCCTGGGCCGCAAGCGCGTGCGACGGCCGCGGGCTGGGGGGGCGGGGGAGAGAAGGAAGGACGGGAGTCCTGCAGAGGAAGTACGCGGCAGGCTCCCCGGGACGGCGGGGCAGAGCGCCCGGAGGCCGCGCTTCCCGGAGAGGCGAGGCTGCCAACAGCACTTTCCGGACCGAAGCTGCTGGAATGCTGAGGCCTGAGTCTCCGGCTGATTGAGGCACTAACTGCGTGTTCCTCACCCCTCCTATGTGAGAGGTGGCAGGGGAACAGACCCCCGGCAAGAAAGTGTGTTTGTGTTGAGTTGGGGGTCAGGAGTTGGGTTTAGTGAGACTTAGACTTGGAGCAAGCTTGGAAGTGAGACCTCATTGTCTGCAAAGGGTGGGTGGTGGTGGTGGAGGAAACAGGATTCTCCAGATCAGGCAGGTGGCAAGGAGGGGAGATGGGGAGAAGGCCTCAGAATGGAGGGCAGGGAGCTGGCCTCATCAGCCTTCTCCCATCCCCATCCACCTCCCCACTTGGGTAGTCTTTCAGGGCTACTAATCAGTAAAATGATTTACCTGAGACCTATGGAGCAAGAAACCATTGGAACCCCTCCTGGGGAGGATGCTAAGTCCCAGAGAATTTGGGCAAGGTCAGGCAGCCAGGAGGTAGTAGAGCTGTGTCTCAAGCACAAGACTTCTGGTTCCGAGTGCTAGGCTCTTTTCATTAAAAAAGCTATTTCCAATTGGGCAGATGCTAGAAGCCCTGACTTAGTTGCAAACAAAACCTGGCAGCATTTTCAGGAGTGGCAGGGCAGGGGGACGTGGACAGAGATTCCATGTGGGCGCTAGGACCAAGTAGATGGGGCTTCCCAGGCAGCCACCCCTCCCAGGCTGCTGCAGTGGTGGCTGCAGTTCCCTCTGGTGCCCCAGTGCTGGGCTTCCAGGAGGGCCGTCCACACCCCAGCGCTCATTTCCTCCTCTTTACCTTGTCTGCTTTTCCTGATTGCTTTCCCTTTCTTTCCTGCCTCTCAAATAAATGAGAAAAAGGTGAGAAACAGAGAACATAGGGAAACTTTCTCTTACCGATTTAGCTGTTTTGAGAAAGGGAGGCTGTTTCCTTCTTTTTTTCCTCTGGCATCTCTGTTTCCTATCTTTTCCTTCCCCACTTTCTTCATGGGCCTCATTGGTGTAATCCCCTAGTGGGTATAGGCCAGGTAGAGGCTGCCTACCTGCCCCTGCCCCCCCCCTCCTCCCTCTTCCTGGCCCCTCAGGTGCTCAAAGCTTCCTCTGGCCTCAGGCTCACCCCTACTGAAGCTTGCCTATGAGAGCTTTGGGTCAGGCAGATCCCAGTTCTGCCACCAGCTAGGTATCACACAGCTCTCTCTGGCTTTGGTTGTCTAACAATAATAAATGCTACTTTAAGTGCTTTACATATGTAACCCATTTAATCCTCAAAGATGCTAGGAAGTTAGTGCTGCAACCCACATTTTACAGATGAATTAACTAAGGGGTAGAACACAGTCACACAGATAGTGTCAGAGCTGGGATTTGAACCCCAGTAGTCTGGCTTCTGAGTCTACAGACAGTCTTAGTCATGCTCAATAAATGGTAATTGTTTTTATTAGTGGGTCATTTTCCTGGTTCTGGGCCAGGCCCAGAGAAAATGCCCCCACTGCCATTGACCAGGGATGCTGCCTCCGCCTGACACACATCTCCCACCTTCTCCCACCAGATGCCGGTGCAGCTGACAACAGCCCTGCGTGTGGTGGGCACCAGCCTGTTTGCCCTGGCAGTGCTGGGTGGCATCCTGGCAGCTTATGTGACAGGCTACCAGTTCATCCACACAGAAAAACACTACCTGTCCTTCGGGCTGTACGGTGCCATCCTGGGTCTGCACCTGCTCATCCAGAGCCTGTTTGCCTTCCTGGAGCACCGGCGCATGCGGCGGGCAGGCCGGCCACTGAAGCTGCCCTCCCCGCTGCGGCGCTCTGTGGCGCTCTGCATCGCTGCATACCAGGAGGACCCCGACTACTTGCGCAAGTGCCTGCGCTCAGCCCAGCGCATCGCCTTCCCCGACCTCAAGGTGGTCATGGTGGTGGATGGCAATCGCCAGGAGGATGCCTACATGCTGGACATCTTCCATGAGGTGCTAGGTGGCACCGAGCAAGCCGGCTTCTTTGTGTGGCGCAGCAACTTCCATGAGGCGGGTGAGGGCGAGACGGAGGCCAGCCTTCAGGAGGGCATGGACCGCGTGCGCAACGTGGTGCGGGCCAGCACCTTCTCATGCATCATGCAGAAGTGGGGAGGCAAGCGAGAGGTCATGTACACGGCCTTCAAGGCCCTTGGTGATTCAGTGGACTACATCCAGGTAAGTGTGCCTCCCTAGGTGTGTGTGGACATGTGGATGTGTCCAGCCAGGCAGGCATACTCTCCTGGGGACTTTTAGGTCCAGTCTAGGTCCTTTGTGTTGTGCACATTCCTCCTCTGCACTTAAGAAGGCAGTAGGCACCATGGTCCTCAACAGCAGTCCTGGGGTCAAAAAGACCTGGGGGGGAATCCTGGTTCTGCTGTTACTTAGCTCTGTGACTCTGGGCAGGTCTATGGATTGGTATCCCAATAATAGCAAACAAGTGTAAAGTGTATAGCATTTACTTTATACCAGACAACTGTTGTAGGCACTTCATACATTTTAGTTCTTTTAATCCTCATAATACTCCTAGGAGATAGGTACTATTATTATTTCCACTTACAGAAACTGAGCCTGAAGCACAGAGAGGCTAAGTAACTTGCCTAATGTCACATGGCAGTAAGGTGCAGAGCCAGGATTTGAGCCCTGGCAGTCTGTCCTTGTCCTCTGTGCAATACTGCCTCGATATTGGCAACATGGGGATGAGCCTCTTCATAAAGAAGTGTGGGGAAGAGCAAAAAAAAAAACATGCTCCAAAGCACTCAAATAGTTTTAGTTATGGGCTAAAAAGTCCAACTCTTTCAGGTGTCAAGTTCTTATCTGTGAGGTGGAGGGACACGTGCGAATCATCCCCCAGCCCGATTCTGCAGCCATCTTGGCAGGGCCAGGACCCTGAACAGACCCTGCCTAGCTTCCAGCCAAAGCAGGCATTGACACCAGCCTGGAAATTTTATTATGTTGACAAGGTTAACATTGCTCCAATTTTCTTTTTCTTTTTTTAATTAATTTTACTTTTGGCTGTGTTGGGTCTTCATTGTGGTGCACGGGCTTCTCATTGCGGTGGCTTCTCTTGTTGAGGAGCGTGGGCTCTAGGTGCGCGGCTTCAGTTATTGTGGCAGTCAGGCTCAGTAGTTGTGGCTCACGGGCTCTAGAGCGCAGGCTCAGTAGTTGTGGCACACAGGCTTAGTTGCTCCGCGGCATGTGGGATCTTCCCGGACCAGGCTCGAACCCACGTCCCCTGCATTGGCAGGTGGACTCTTAACCACTGCACCACCAGGGAAGTCCCCTGCTCCAATTTTCAAATAACAGAAGCTAGAGAAAACTGATGAAAGGTCATGCATTTCAGTACCAAGTAGAAACTGACACCCAGGACCCCAGATTTCTGGTCCAGCATCCACTGTCCACTCCTCTGTTCCTGCCCTTCTCTATCGCTTGAATGGATAGCGGCTGCTGCAGTAGCCCACCTACGTGCCAGCAGTCTTGCTGACAGCATGTTGCGTACTCCAATATTCAAATTTTCTATACTGTACCCACCTAAAATTAGCTTGCCACAGATTTTTTGTTTTTGGCTGTTTAGAAAGTTGCAGTGAGAGTTGGCATATTTGTCTTTTTCTGTCTTCCTAGGCCCAAGGACCTCCTCAGCCTTGGAGAGGGAGGGATGTGAGACAGTTCTTGATTCTGCAGTTCACCTAGGGTCAAGGGGCCTCTGAGACTTGCCTGGGGACTCAGAAGATTTAGAAAAAGCCCTTGAGCCGTGGCACATGCTCAAGCCTCGTGACTCTGTCATCTACTCCCTTGAAGCACAGGATCCCCCCAAACCTGCTCTACCACACCTCCTCCTTTCCTCTGTGCTCTGGTGGATCAGCAGATAGGCTCATGCACCTGAGCCAGCCTTTCTCTTGACGGCTCTGGGCTCACTGCCTGGGGCAGCCCTGGGCGCCAGTCATTGAACACTCTGGGTTTCTGCCTGTCTTCATGAGCCCTGCTGAAGGTGTCTTCCCCTCTTCGGGAGATAACCCTGCTCCAGCCAGTGGGGAAACTCAGGCAGCCAAGAGCTCTATCTTTCCTAACCTTGCTCAGCTGGAAAGACCTCCCTGGGGTGAGGGAAGCCAAGCAGCGTGAGGAATGAGATAGGGTCATGGCAGGAAGTAGTCTTGAGACCAGCAGCCCTGGGAAGCTTGGCCTATAAGCTGAGGGGGCTCTGGGAGTCTGGCCTGAGGCTCCCTGGGGCCTTCCCAGTCTGGGCCAGGATTGTAAGGATGTGTCATTGTGCAGGTAGGAGGGAGTGGCTGTGATGACTCTGCCTGGTTCCCCCTCTGCCTTCTGCTGCTTGTCTATGGCCACTGAGTCTTCCAACGTGGAGAGAGAAAGCATAGGGTTGGAGTGTAGAGGGCAGCCCACTTCCTGAAGGCTAATGGGCTCTCAGCAACTTTAGTAAAAGGATTTTAGGCTTTTGCAGAACAGGGTTTGGGCTTATCTGTGGATACTGTTCTTTGCTCTGTCAGGGGTCAGGAAACCAATTCCTCTACTCAGTGGTTATCTGGGCTTTCTGTATCATCTAAATTTACTAGAAAACAGAGGAGTCAGCTACCAGGGTAAGTGTTCGTAGCCCAGGTTCAACTAATAACAATAACAGGCCACCTGTTAGAAATAAACCAGGAGTCTCCCTAGGGAAGGCGGGCAGGTGGGCAGGATTTGATCCAGGTCCTGATTGGAGGTAGCTGGTGCCAGCTTCCAGGCCCATCCAGAGTAGAATCTACGTGAGAGCAGCCCTTGGCCGTGCTGTGCTCTGATCTGGGAGACTTGGCCAACAGAACACAGAAGGCCTGGCAGCCTCATTAGAGGTCCTGTGACTGGGCTAAATACACCCTCCACTTAGGCTGGTTGTCTAACAGGCCAGAGGCTGAAAACAGGGAAGACCCTGTTCTTAATAATCCTATGAGCAAGCTTTGGGCAGTAGCCTCTGGCAGGAGCCATTTCTTGGCCTTCTGAGAAATGTCTGCTGGCCCTGGTCTAGCCACAATGCTTGTCATCTGATTTCAATGACTTTTTGAAGAAAAAATATTATTTTGAAGAGAAATAATATTTTGAGAAATATTTTAAGACCACTTCTGAGGAGCCTGGCTCTGTAAGGGGCTAAAGATTTGTCCAGTGCTAAGCATTTCTCCCTTTCTGGGCCCAGCACTGAAAGTCTCCCGGAGATCTCTCTCTCGGTCTAGTGGCTATCAAGCCTGGTACCTGAACTTGTTTTCTTACTTTCCTTTGTTATTCATTTCACCCCTTCTATTTGGCATAGATTTCTCTGCTAGTGGCTTGAAGTGTATCATGTGAAAGGGGGTTATGTCCGTGTGTGTGTGTGTGTGTGTGTGTGTGTGTGTAGACCTGAGGTCAAAATGGACTGACAGTGCATTCCCTCTGCAGGTGTGTGACTCTGACACTGTGCTGGATCCAGCCTGCACCATTGAAATGCTTCGAGTCCTGGAGGAGGACCCCCAAGTAGGAGGAGTCGGGGGAGATGTCCAAGTAAGAAGTAACCAAGGATTACTGGGGGAGGGGGGGGTCTGGATTCTTTCTGCTTCTTAATCTAATTGGATATGCTTGGGAAATGGGCATCTTGACTTCCTAGTGTTTTGGAGGGGTGTTTCCTCTTTGACAGTTTTCAATGGTATCAAAGGGCTCATCTGCTACCCAACCCCTTTCCTGTTCTTTTAAGTGGGGAGAAATCACTTAACAGGTATATAGAGAGCCTATGCTGCTGGGAGGGGCACAGTGTTCTGAGGCCATCCATCCTGGAGGGGGCTTCCATTATGGCCAATGGTGCAGCAAGCAACTCCGAAGTTAGACGCCTGAGAAACCCTTGCTCTTAGGGACGTTGCACTGAAGAGCTCCGGGCAGTATGGTACAAATAAAGGGTCAGATCTTCTTCCAAGGGTACTGCTGGCAACATACCATGTCTTCCCAAGCTTTCCAACTGCAGAAAGGGTCAGGATGGGTGGCTGGGGTGTCTGCTTCTTTCTCAAGCCTTTCTCTTGGCCATGACCACAGGCTGCCTCCTGAGATTGAAGGTGGCTTTGACTGCTAGAGCAACTTCATTGGGACAGTCAGTGCAGATGACACAGAGGAGAGGTGGGGCTGGTGCTGGGGAGAGTGACTGGGTGTGGTCGCCTCCTCTGAGCCTCTGGTTTCCCAGCTCTGGCTGGGCGAGGACTCAACGGCCAGGAACTAGAGCAATGGGCTCCAGAACTTGGGGTGTAGGGAGGCCTCGTGGTCTCTGGTGTCTGTCTCCTGGGGCTCATGTCCTCAGGCAAGGAGGCCCAGCATCTCTGGTTCCCTTGCAGATCCTCAACAAATACGATTCATGGATCTCCTTCCTGAGCAGTGTGCGGTACTGGATGGCCTTCAACGTGGAGCGGGCTTGCCAGTCCTACTTTGGCTGTGTGCAGTGCATTAGCGGGCCCTTGGGCATGTACCGTAACAGCCTCCTTCAGCAATTCTTGGAGGACTGGTACCATCAGAAGTTCCTAGGCAGCAAGTGCAGCTTTGGGGATGACCGGCACCTCACCAACCGAGTCCTGAGTCTCGGCTACAGGACTAAGTATACAGCTCGCTCTAAATGCCTCACAGAGACCCCCACCAAGTACCTCCGGTGGCTTAACCAGCAGACCCGCTGGAGCAAGTCTTACTTCCGCGAGTGGCTCTACAACTCTCTGTGGTTCCACAAGCACCACCTCTGGATGACCTACGAATCAGTGGTCACGGGTTTCTTCCCCTTCTTCCTTATCGCCACGGTCATACAGCTTTTCTACCGTGGCCGCATCTGGAACATTCTTCTCTTCCTGCTGACAGTGCAGCTGGTGGGCATTATCAAGGCTACATACGCCTGCTTCCTTCGGGGCAACGCAGAGATGATCTTCATGTCACTCTACTCCCTTCTCTATATGTCCAGCCTCCTGCCAGCCAAGATCTTTGCCATTGCTACCATCAACAAGTCTGGCTGGGGTACCTCTGGTCGAAAAACCATTGTGGTGAACTTCATTGGCCTCATCCCTGTGTCCATCTGGGTGGCAGTCCTCCTTGGGGGGCTGGCCTACACAGCTTACTGCCAGGATCTGTTCAGTGAGACGGAGCTAGCCTTCCTTGTCTCTGGGGCCATCCTGTACGGCTGCTACTGGGTGGCCCTCCTCATGTTGTATCTGGCCATCATTGCCCGGCGATGCGGGAAGAAGCCAGAGCAGTATAGCTTAGCTTTTGCTGAGGTGTGACGTAGCCCTCAAGCAGAGCGGGAAAAGTGCAATGGGTAAGGGAGGGAAGGGGAATGGAGAAGATGGGGTGGGAGGGAGGAGGGAGTGCTGTTTTAGTTTTTTAATGGTCCAAAGGACAAATGTGAAGTGCAAAGAATTGTGACTGTAGTACGGCCTGGGCCAGCTCTGCTTAGAGGCAAGTCCAGCTCAGGGTGATGGAGGAGGCATGTATGTTTTCAGGCTGCCTGTCTGCTTGCCTCTGTGCACACGGTGGCCTCTGGGCAAGATTCCACTTCCTCCCCTGAGATCCAGAGGGAACTCAGAAGTGTGCTAAACCAAACAATAAGTTCCATTCAGTGGCAGCTTCTGATGGGTGAGTAAGCAAGGAGGGCCCGTGGGAAGCGGTTCTCTTAGCCCACCTGAACAAAATCAGAGGTGGTGGGAGAATTTCTGAGAGATCTGGGCCAGCTAGTAACGTGTCCCCGCCTCGATCTAGTTATCAATGCAATAAGATTGTGCCTGAAATACAAGGCCCAGAAGCCTGATCTTTGGGCATCAGAAAACAGGGTCCAGGAATGGTGCTTTCTTATGTGAAGTACTGCATTCCACATCTCAACATCCCAAGGATGAGCCAAACTAGCAGGGAGTTAGCACTGGACTGCTTTTAAGTGTGAAGTGTGTGTGTGTATATATATGTTAAAAAGGAAAGTTTGCCAGGAGGAACAAACGGTGGTGGTGGTGCTAAAGGCCATAGCTCAAGGCTCTATGGAGGCCTTGAGCTGAATGTATTCTACCTGGAAATTGCCCAGATATCTAGATTGTCTTGTCTGTGATCTCTGCTGAGGAGGTAAAATGTTTTCGTCATTTACCAGGAAGATTAAACCCCAACATGCTCAGAAAGGAAGTGAGGGCTTGGGTATTTCAACCTGTACACTCCTGAATTCCGCTCTCAAATTCAGCTCCAACTGAGTCTAAGACAGCCTCCTCACTTCGCTTCGCTTCACTTCACAGTGATAGTCACCTGTTCCACCCTCCTCCTCATCGGGTAAGTTTTTCAAGGTGGCGAGTGACACAGAGCCTGGACTCTTCACAGGCCCCTCTGCAACAGGCAAGCCTGCCCTCAGCACGTGGGGAAAAACTATGAGGAGCCTCTGACCACACTGGCTACAGTCTTGGAACTGCCTGGACAGATTCCTTGGCAGCCGAGCAGTACCCATGACGTTCAGGCTACGGTTGCTGACAATCACCTCTAATGGAAAGCTTTTCAGCGTTCCCTAAGGGAACCCTCAATCCAAGCTGGTCATCGTTGAGACTGTCCATTCTCCTCAGTGGCTTCTCCAGGGAATTATTACAGCCAAGTTGTGGATACTCACTACTGCATTTGCTTGCTTCTGTCCAGAAACCAAACTAGGAGATGGAATTGGTATCTAAATCCTAAGGTTCTTCTCTTCTCTCACGCCTCTCGAGGCTGTTTGATTTCCCTCTTTTTTGGAGGGGGAGTGAGGGAAGGCCATTTTCTACAGATTTGCAATCCACAGACTGTTCTGAGCTCTTGGGTTTGAAAACTGGGATATTGACTAAGCCTTTGACTTAGACGTTGCTTGCTCAAGTGTGCTTTCTCGCCAAACATCCACTCTCAGAGGGGCCTGCTGAGCCCTCAGAACCAGCAATAAGGTGGAGAGTAGTCGAGGGGGCAAGCCTCTAGTGTGCCCAGGTGCTTCCTACGAAGGAACAAAGTGTGCTCTGAGCCAGACTGGCAAACCCTGGTGCTTCCCTTCATCTCCCATGAACTCAGGGGTTTTCCAGCTGCAGCGAACACTGCTGCAGCACACAGACCTTGAGTTTGTAAGAAGACGACTGCTGGTTGACATCAGGCCTAATCCATGAAGGCTGGGAAGAGGCGGCAGGCGTTTGCTGAAGGCAGTTGTTCCAGGCTCTTCCGTGTTTTTGCTGGCCAAGAAGTAAACTATTTTGAGCACTACAATGGAAGAAATCTGGTCAGCCAACTGCAGAGCTCAGACTTCACTAAGGGCTTGTTTTTCTTCAGCTTTTACTTGAAGGTTAATGTAGGATGGACTCCCAGATGGAGAACTCTTGGCTGTCCTACCATCAGCTCTGCCTTGCTCTGTGACAATCAGCTTTCTCCAGATCAAGAGTAGGCAGGTACAAGTAGTGGGCCCACAACGTTTGACCTCAACTGGTTTTTCTAAGTTATTTTGTACATTTTCCAGCAGCGAAACCAAACTGGGTCTTCAGCTTTATTCCCGTTTCTTGTAAGGGAAGAGCCTTTATACAATTGGACACATTTTGGTTTTTCCTCAATGAGAATTTTAATCCTCTTTTGTATTATTTCTACAATAATTTGTAAACGTATTTATTTTTACTTTTTTTTTTTTTTTTTTTTACTTTCAGGTCAGATTTTTTATACTGCACTTATTTGTCAAAATAAAGATTCTCACATAATGCTGGTACCTCTGAGCTCCTCCCTCCCTCCTTGTACTTAACAAAAGCTAGCTCTTTATTCCAGTTTCAAGATTGGTCCTTGAGGAAGAACTAGGTTTGCCAAGGAAATTCCAGTGGAACTCAGAAGCAGGTAAGTTGTCACAGCTGCCTCTGGACCTGGGGAATACAGAAGGTCTACCTCAATAACTGCACACCTATGGTGGCTTAATTTTTCATTGTAGAGAGTGGACGGGGTCTTTGGTGAAATTACGAGCCAGTGAGTGAGCCCTAGTTAACCAGCTAAGGCTAAAAACCAAAGCTTGCTTCCTCCTTGAAAATGTCATTATCTGGAAGGTAATGTAGGACTGTGGCCAAGCTGAAACAATGAAAAGCAGTGGGTAAACTTCCTTCCCTGTGGAACAGGTAATAAAAAGGGAGTGAAATCAATAGCCCTCTCGTCCCATTTATTAAAGAAACAGTAAGAAAAGGTACAATGCAGGAAAACACCAACCATCCTTTCACATCAGGCTGAACGAAGCACAGTGATTTCTCCCCCTTCATTCCCCCCACCCCCACCCCAATTCCCATAACCCCATCCACATCAGTTTAATTTTGAGGTTCTTTGATTGGGAGTACCAGTGGAGAGGGAGTGGGATGAGCAGTGGAGCCTTGATCCTGGCTTCCTCTAAGTAAGTCCCAGGAGAAGGGAGCTGCAGGCCCGGTCAGGCAAGCAGAAATTTGGTGGCTCTCTGAAGTGGTTGCACTTCCCTGTTTTGTGTTCCAGCCCCCAGGGGAAGGTATGGCAGTAGAGGGTGACCAGGTCAGTGCTGCTGAAGCATGGTCCGCTCACCAACGCAACATTTCTAGACAGCAGTGAGCTGATTCTCCAGTGGTGAGCAGGGGACCGCATATGAATTGGAACCTGCAGGCCAATGTATCCCTGAGGAAAAGTCCACAAGAACAATTCAAGAAACTAGTAAGAAACAAGGGGCAGAAAGCTGTGGGACAAAAGCACAGCAGGCTTCTGGAAGGCTGGAGAGATTCCTTCTCGCAAGGCGGGATCATTCCCACCTGCCAAAGTCCATGTCCCACAGATAACATTTCACCTTCAGTCAAGAAAGACGCAGAGGGGGGGAAAAGGCTCATTTGAACTTGAGCCCCAGCTATGTACTTCAGACTGTAGCTCCATATCTACCCTTTCACCTAAAACACAGCCCCTGCCCAGAACCACAATGCCTGGAAACCAAGGTGGTCCTGGAGAGAAAATGGTGTTTAAGGGGGTAACATTCCATTTGGGTACATTGCAGCCATTGGACCCCCTGGTCTGGGGAAAGCAGCTGGGTTTGTGCCAGGGAGGCTCCCTACTCTAGGAAATGGGACCAAGGTCTTGCTTACAGGGCCATTCATCCTTGGAAAGGAAGCTGGGTTTAGACCCAGGGTCCCAGTTGGCCTTGCAAAAGGAGCTGGGTTGATACCCACAGGGCCTGCTGGCGAAGAGCCTAGGGGCCCAGGAGCTGACCTGGGGAAAGTAACCTGACCAGGGCCTAATGGGCCAGTAGACCTTGGGAAGGTAGCTGGACTTGGACCCTGTAAACCAGTGGCCCTTGGAAAGTTAGCTGGGTTGGAGCCTAGTGGCCCAGAGGCTCTTGGGAAAATTGCCGGACTTGAGCCCTGGAGGCTAGCAGACCTCTGGAAGTTAACTGGGTTTGAAGCCAATGTGTTAGAAGACTGAGAGAAAGCAACTGGGTTCAATCCCCCTGAGCCTGTCCCCCTTGGAAAAGGATTAGCATTTACTCCCATGGGGCCAGAGGGCCTTGAAAAATGAGCTGAATTAGGGCCAATGGGGCCAGGAGCCCTCGACATGGGAGATGGACTTGGCCCTGGAAGGCCAATTCCCCGAGAGCCAGGACCCGAGTTTGGGCCTATGGGGCCAGGTATTCTGGCCATGGAAGATGGGCTTGTGCCCATGTTTCCAGAAGACTGTGAGAAAGCAGCTGAATTTGCTCCTAAAAGACCTGCTGCTCTTAGAATGGGTGCAAGATCTAGGCTTTGAGGTCCAGCCATTCTTAAGTTAAGACCAGATCCTGTGCCCAAAAGGCCACCTGCTCTGGTGTCCAAATTAGGGCTTGGAGCCAGGCCACCGGCCCTTGGGTTAGGCCCAAGGCCTGGGCCCAGGCCACTTGACCTTGGGTTGGGCCCAAGGCCAGGGCCTGGAAACATACCTGACCTCGGGGCAGGGTTTGTACCTACAAAGCCTGATCTCAGATTGGGACTTGGTCCGGGGCCCAGGCCAACAGGTCTAGGATTGGGAGGACCATTCCCAGAAGTCAACAGGACACCTGCTCTCAGGTTGGGTCCAGATCCAGGGCCCATGGGGCCACCACTTCTGGGGTCAGGACCTGTTCCCAGAAGACCACCTGGCCTTGGGTTGGACATAGGACCTGGCCCTGGGAGACCCCCTAACCTTGGGTTAGACAGAGGCCCTGGGCCTGGAAGAGCCCCTGCTCTAGGATTTAGAGCAGACCCTGGGCTTGGGCCCAAGAGACCACCCGGCCTTGGGAAAGAAACTGCACCTGTGCCAGTGGGATTCATCCCTCTTGGAAAAGAAGCCATGCTTGGGTCACGAGCACCAGCAGGGAAAGGTGCTGGATTTGAAGCCAATGAGCCTGATGAAGTTGGAAAAGGAGACGGGTTCCTTGGAAATGGGGCCAAATTTCCACCAAGAGAGCCGGTTGCCATAAGGAAGGGATCTGAATTCATACCCAGCGGGTGGCCTGTGTTTAAAGCAGGACCCCCTTGTGGTCCCAGGGAACTGTCCATCCGTCCTCGAGGTGGCAGCGGAGCACGAGTCCAAGGAGTTGGCCGCTCTCTAGGGAAAATCCGGGGTTCTTTCATACTTTCTTGGGGACGTTGGTGATAATGGGCTTGGGGCGAGTTTTGAAAAGGATCTTGTTTTTGATGAGTGCTGTTACCAGGTACTGGGTGCCACTCCTGCAGCCAAGATCATCACAATCCTGCTCCCCGGGAGTGTGTTTAACAAGGACGGCAAAAGGCTTCTCCAGGTGGATGATTTTCCCATACAGGATATGATGCCCCACGATCAGCACAGGGATTCCCTTTGGCAGAACAAGAATGAGATGCCTGAGGTTCAGGGCAAGGTCGTAACATTCAGGTGCCTTCTAGAGATGCTCTTGGGAGGCAATGCTGGCACCTCCACTCCCTCAACCACTGTTGAGAAGCCACAAAGGACAACCCACCCTCATATCCTTTTTACTCCTTCTAGCCCCAAGTAAGAGAATTTCTACTTTTAGAACTGTGACCTTTCCAGATTCCCCAAAGCTAAATTTCCCTGTTACTGCAGAGGTGGGGGGAGAACAAGCAATGGCTTAGCTAGACCTTGAATAACAAACCTGAGGGCAGTCCTCACTCTGGGTCCTGGGAGCACCACCTTGGTGTAGCTTGCTTTCCTGAAGCATTAGGCAGGGAAAGAAAAGTCCCCTCACCTCAGTGGTGTAATGTAGGTCTCCCAGGAGGTTTCCAGCTAATCCAGTGCTGTAGCGAGCCTCGATCTCCCCCTGTAGCTCCATCAGCACCCATTCTGCCAGGCCTCCAGCCCCAGCACTGCAAGCAAAGGGCTGGCGGTTACAATATTTTGGAGGGGTGAAGGATAAATAATAGTGTCCTACACCACCATTCAAGGCCCAAGAGATCTCTTTGTTGAGCACGAATTCTTGGGAAACTGGGCAGTGCTAGACACTGAACTAGAAATTGAAATGCAAGGATTTGTGCAAGATGCACCTAAGGACCCCAATTCTTCCAGGGAAATTTCAAACCTATATAGCCCTAATCATTCAAGCTAAATTTTAAAAAGTCTCAAAAGGTACTCACCTGGAAATAATGATCTGCACCATGAGCTTCCCGTCTTTAAAAAGCAACTGAAAATAAGCTGTAGAGGAAAAAGAATTTCTTTAGGATAATAACAATAGCTAACATTTGTCACTTACTGTGTGCTAGGCACTTTTCTAAGTGCTTTAGACATATTTAATTTCAATCCCCTAACAACTCTATAACATGTAAAATTTTTAAACTGATATTGTACATATAAAATTGCTTCAGATCACCAAGGGTCAACTACAGTGTGGAAAGTTAATAGGTATCACAACTGCGTTCAAGGTTGCATAGCTACTAGTCTACGAGCCAGGATCTGAACCCAAGACATACACTGCAGAGCCCACACTCTTGGCCAGTATGCTAACTTGCCTTTCTCAAGGATATTATATTTTCCATTCTGCATGGTTCTAAAAAACTAAGGAATTCTTTTAGATTTTACTTTTTCCTTTGGTGATGACATAAGCTTCATGTCTGCCACTTTGGTTATCTTATATTTCAAGGTTCAAATGATCTCTTTTAACTAAAAGCCAAGAGAACGGAAAAGGTCTTCCAGACAACTTTAGTGAACGGTAAGCTGATTTCTGATGTGATTCTCATCAAACACTTTGCCCATCTTTCATCATTTAGACACTAAGGACACTGACGCTTAATCTACTTTCGTTTTATACAATGGCACCACCTGGTGGCAAGTTTGCGGCACTCTACAAGAATGAGTTAAAATGGGACATTTTTGCCTGAAACAACTGGCTTCTTGTACTTTGTCTTCCTGAGAAGGATAGATTAATGGGGAGATTGAAGGGATGGGGGATCTAAACTATAGCTTCTGTACAAATCTTTCCAATGAATAGATGGAGCCTAGTGGAAGGTTATCAGATCAGTGTTTACCAACTCTAGAACAGCAAGTTAATAGGAATTATAATTGTGCTCATGATTAGCAAACACCTGTTTAAAGTTAAACAGGTTTCCTTACTGACATGTTAATCTTCGTTTTGGATCTCCAGTGAAAAGTATATTGCCAGCAGCCCTGTAAGACAGCAGAACCTCTTACTCTTGAGCACCAAACACATTTTGGAAACATGAGGTTGGTCAATCACTGGACTTCAAATTCAAATATAAAGAGCAGCTAATATTTATTCAATTTTTACTATGAATCAGATGCTGTGCATATATATCATGGGTGGTATCTCATTCAACCACTCTGAGATAGGGACTTACCCATATTTTGCAGATAAAGTTACTGAGGTATACATTTGCTTTATGTGTACACATACAGCTAGCAGGTGGTAGAGCCAACACAAGAACCTAGGTCATCCAACCTTACACTCATAATCAATACCCTCTCAAAGGAGAAAACCAAGTGGGAATAAAAAGGCAAGAAGGCATCAGGCAGGCACTGCGTATATGCATTCAGCAAGAGCTGAATCAAGAAGTCATGTTTGAATAAGCCAGACCTGCTGTAGCAGTACCAGGTGTGGTGCCACTTGACAACAGGTAATACACTGGCTCAGGAGGGCAAAGGTCTTCTGACAGATAAGAAGGCCCCACCTCCACCATCAACAGAACAATCAAAAGCACTTTTAATATTCTTCCAAAGTTTCTTGAAGGAGAGACTAATAATTTAAAATTAGAAGGCCTAAATTCAGGTTCCAGCCTGTAAGTGTGGAACTCTTTCAGTGTCATCATACACAAGTCACTTAATGACCGTGGGGCTAAAACCTGGATTGTCTGACTCATTTAACTATCATGAAGACCAAATAAAACATATGTGGAGGGCTTCCCTGATGGCGCAGTGGTTAAGAATCCGCCTGCCAATGCAAGGGACACGGGGTCGAGCCCTCGTCCGGGAAGATCCCACATGCCGCAGAGCAACTAAGCCCCTGTGCCACAACTACGGAGCCTGCGCTCTAGAGCCACAACCACTGAAGCCCATGTGCCACAACTACTGAAGCCTGCGCGCCTAGAGCCCGTGCTCCGCAACAAAGAAGCCCACGCACCACAACAAAGAGTAGCCCCCACTCGCTGCAACTAGAGAAAGCCCACACGCAGCAACAAAGACCCGACGCAGCCAATAAATAAATTAAAAAAAAAAAATGTGGAAATGCTTTAAAGACTAACATATAGCTTATTTTTTAAAGAATGGGATAAATAAATCAGCATTTCCACACTGCAATTGTGAGTAAAATTCAGAGAATGGTAGGTACATTTTAGCCATGAATCAAAAAAGGCTCAATAACTGAAAATGAAGTTGTGAAGTTTCTAAAGGTTAATAAATGCATATAGATTGAGAAAGAGTTCTTGTAAATAAGCTTTTGATGACTGATGAAACAGTATATTTTCCTTGATACGTGTAAAATACAGGTGGTTTCAGAGAAGTAATAGGGTGTTCACACAGATACAAATTTTAGGAAAATCATGGCAGGGAAGGAGATTAATCTTTAAGACCTCTGACCACGTGTTTGAGATAGGAATGTGCAGACTGTTTAGGCAAAGGGGACGTAGAAATATTTTCAGTGCATTCCCCGTTTCCTCGACAGCCTCCTGTCAGAACAGGAATTCAAAACAGTGGCCTAAAGGGAATTCCCTGGTGGTCCAGTGGTTGGGACTCAGCGCTTTCACTGCTGTGGGCCTGGGTTCAATCCCTGGTCAGGGAACTAAGATACCGCAAGCTGCGTGGCGCGGCCAAAAAATAAAAACAAAAACAAAAAAACAGAAAAAACGGTGGCCTAAGTGGATAAAGGAAAACAGATGCCTGGTAGCTGGGTCAGAGTAGCTGCACCTCCATACTTGTAGCCGTGCTTCAATGAGCATACACAGCTCTCTATCCACTTATGTAGGAGGCCCTGCCTGAGTACACCTATTGATACTGGCAGACGTCTAGCAATTCTTGTAAAAATAAGAATTCTGTGCCCTAAAAACTTGTGCTAGACCTAATGAGATGCCAGAGATGTGAATACAAATGAAGTTCACACCCAGCTTACAAGAGTCTAGCTCACAGGAACCTGTGGACTGATATGGCTATATTTATGTACACGAGGGTGTATTTACCAAGTTAGTAAGTGATGTAGGGGAAGGCATCCCTTTGGTGAATTTTAAAATTCTACTTTAGCACCTTAAAATATCCCATTGGCTGAATCAGATTCTTCTTCTTCTCGCTCCTTGCTCTAGGCAACTATTCTCAAGAGTAGGTATGTATACCTGAGTACGTCACTGATAACACACCTGATGAAGGTGACAGGGAATATGTATTTCACTTAGTGTGGAGATGACTAAAAAAGATAATGAGAACATGCAGCCCAATCTGTCCTCATCCGCTTGAAAGTAGGCAGAAAAAGTTAGTAGGAAATCAAGGAGGTGAAGAAGTATAATACAAGTCAAATCCCATTAGTAACAACAAGTAACATTATAATGAAAATTTTCCGTATAACAAAAAGATTTCTAAGTCTTCAGTCTCAACTCATTCCAACATTTAAAAATAAGCAGAGCAATTTCTAAGTGCTTGTTCTAAGGTACAGCTTGTGTAGAAACTGCAGCTTTATCAAGAGCAACATCTGAAGGCACGGTTTGATGAATGCACCGTATCAAATCATGACACTAAAAGGAGTCACTGGAAGAGATTGCCGAGCACCTCACTCTCAACAGCCTTGAGTTTAATCCCAGATTTAGCTAGGACCAACTAACTGGTCTTTGGTGAAGAATAATAATTCCAAGTTCCTGTACAGCCAGGAAGAACTGATGCCACTTTTCAAAAAGATGTTTAAATTCAATACATTTCAGAGCGGAGTCTCACAGGCCACAATTACAGTACAGACTTGCAGACTTGGAGAGATAGGAAGGTGTGGAAAAAACCAAACACCTTTCCCCTGCAATGAATTATTTTGACTCCCTACCCCTCCCCTTATAAAAGGGGGAAATGTTTTACTACTCAATTTTTGGGGCCTTTACATAGCTAAACAAACTAAATACATAACTTCTATATTCCTAACTTAGTCAAATGACTGTAACTATGTAAACGAAACTTTTTAAAAAGCACTTTGTATGTTTTAACTATTTTTTTCCCTTAAAGAAAAAAAAAAAAAAACGCCTTTGTGGGGGGCTTCAAGATTTCTAGAAATATTATCTAAGAAATTTCTAGAAATATCTGAGGTTGCCCCAGATCATCCCCAGTCTTGAGACCTGGAGTTACTTTGGAGATCCTGAGTAAAGTCAAGACACTGTTGTTTCTCAAGACAGTGGTCCAGATGACTTCAAGACCCCTGAACAAACCACAGAACAGCAAAGGAACCCACATTCTCAGAATCAACCAAGACTCACAATGGGAGCCCTAATCAAAACTCAAAAGGTCTGTCTGAAATCAGACCAAATCTGGGATACATCTTATTTAACTGTCATTTTGAAAGTCATTAAAAACCTGAAAAATCAAAGTGCCACCACAATTTCTTAATTAGGAAGAAAAGTTCAGGCAGAGCATTATCTTTGTAATACAAAAAGCTTCATTTCTCACATAGCTAAACCTTTTTGAACATTTATCTGGATTCTCTCTTTTCATCCTGAAAACAATCCTATGATACAGGTACTATCACTCCCACTTTACAGTGAGGAAACAGGCTTAGAGAAGCTAAAGGTTAAGTAACTGGTGGAACAGCTAGTAAGTGGTAGACGGGGAATGTGAATTCTAACTCCTCCACAATCCGGCCTGTCCTGCAGTCCTCTCACACAGCCCCTTCTCATGCAGGACATCAGTATAGGAACTTGCTTTACAAACATTAGCCTTTCTCATAACATCTCCCACAAGATGGCAAATAAACCACCTATGAGGAAGATGTTATATCTTGCCACCTAAGTAACTATGACATCTGTGGGGTAGGCAACTCAAAACAAATGAGCCTGCTTTTCATCATATCCAACTGACAAGATTTAGGTTTCTGAAATCCCTAGAGATGTACTCAAGGTTACCTCCAGGATTCAAAACTACAGCCTAAACCTGTTACCTCCCTGCGTAAGGCAAAATAAGTCAAAAGAACAGAGCACATTCTTTGTTACTGATTCATCTAATCTCCTACAAAATTTGTTATCCATTGGTTTCTGAGTTGTTAAATTAATATTACTAAGGTCTTACAGAGAACATCATGAGCAATGATCCTCATGATGGTAACTGCCCCCAAAATAAAATGTAGCAGAAGAAAGCGTGCTATGTATCGTATTAAACAGAATATGCAGCTTTCACTGAAACAGGGGCTTTGACTCAATGGTTTAACCTAACTACACATAATTAATTTTATTACAGCTAAACAACGTTTAGCTGTAATAAACATTGGCCCTTTCATCTTTTCCTTTTTTGTTGCTTTTTAAACGGAATAAAGGCTTTAACTTTACAATTCTTAATTTTAAAAAATTCATTTTTATTCAAAAAAATTAAATATATGACACAAAATGTTTGCAAATTGCTGGGCCAACAATTAGCATTTACTGAGTTCTTATTCGGTCCCAGAAACTACTCTTTGTGTTTAGGGATTCAGTGAGAACTGAATCAGACCTGGATTCTGTGATTCTGCCATTTACCTAGCCTGCGTATGACGGGGTAATTTAATCTCATGTTGCAGTTTCTCCACCAATAAATTGAGCATAAAAGCGAACCCATCTCAAAGGGTGGTTGTGAGCATTAAACGAAGTTATGAATGTAAAGTCCTCAGCACAGTGCCTAACATGGTAAACCTTTAGGGTCAAGCTATTCATTACCTGGAGGAACATGGCATTTTCTTAGTACATGTCCAATAGAATGACTTTATACTACTCTGTGTACTTATTTTAATGTTTAGAGTGGGCTAAAACATCCTATAAAAGCAGCATGTTATCAGAATAAAATCAAGTTTACACAATGGGAGAACAATTCAAATATGGCAGTCAGGGTTCACCAAACTGCTTCAGGGATTAAGTTCTGGAACGTTTTTTTCTCTAAGCATGATAACTATTTCTCTGTGTGTCTTTCCATCAAATGAACAATTCAGGAACGTTTATATACAACTCAATACATTATTTTTATTAGCAGTGTTGTGATTTTGTGACTGATGGGGAGACTCTAAGTTTCAAAGGGAAGATCTTGTCTCTTGACAGGCTTATGTTATGTCATTAAGTGCTAAAATCCAGTTTCTAAATGAGAAGCTTGCTCTCCTCCAAAAAGGGGCCATGGAGAGCAGGTGGAACTGAATGCTTCCAAACTTTTCATTAGTGAAGAATGGGTTCAAAAACGTGTGTGGACACTATGCATACATGTGGTACTTTCCCATCACATTTTAAGATTCCCATGATGGAGGGAATCAATTACTGGTATTTGTAGACAATGGGTAGAAAAGATGGCTTCAGTCGATCTGAGTTACTCCAGTTTTCTCCATCTTCTGCTACTCTGCAGCCCCTTCTACCCTTCCTCCTCCTACTGCTGTGGCACCCTATCTTCCCCAAAGCCCCTTCCTTTATAGCTCTACTTGAGGTCTCCCTCAGTACTGGATTCCCCTCCCACCAGCCCCCATCTTCTCCACCGTCTCCCCGACCCACTCCCCTCCCTTCAATTTCAGCTACAAACACTTCCTATTTCTATACCCGCCCACTTTCTGGGACTTCTCCATCCGCTTCCCCCCCCCCCACAAACTACCCCCAGACTATCTCTAGGACCGCTCACCAAGCTGTTTAACCCTTTCTCCTACCTCCCAAGAAAACTACTCTTTAAACTGCCTTCCTCCACCTCCCAACCCCCGGAATACTCTTTCCAAACTGTTCATCCTCCTCCCAAAGATTAGTCTTTAAACGTTATTCCTCTACCACCCTCATTTTCCAAATCGTTCCCTATTTCCCCCCCCTCAATTCTTAAGTACTTCTCTCCTCCAGGACCCGACTCCACCCCACTCTTCTCTAGTCTCTCACTCCGCCCACAAATGAAGCTGGATCACTCTCCAGACTGTCTCTTCCTTCCAACCACGCTCCCAATTACCGCTCCCAGCAGCCTCTCCCCCACGACTTAAAATGTCCCCTCGAAGGAACCTCACAGTCCTATCCCCCGCTAAGTCCCCTTTCTGATGTTCCCGCTACTTCCCAGGTTCCAGTTCTACCCCACTCTCGCAAGCATCCCGTGCTGGGTTCCCTCCCCACCCAGGGAAGAGCCCCTTTCCGCACATACCTCGAGGTTCCGGCCCGCGCCGCCCCCTTCTCCGTCCTCCGCCCGCGCTCGGCCACTCTTTCCGCCCTTCTCCCGCTCCGCCCTGCTCGCTCCCTTCCTTCCCTCCGCCTTCCGACTCCACATTGCTCCCTTCTCCACAATTCCCGGCCCTCCTACCAGGGGGCCCCTCTGGGTCGCCCCCACCTCTGCACGGCCCTCCCCGCTCCCCTCCCCCTTCCCGGCCTCCCCTCCCCCGCCCGCCGCTCCCCGCCCCTCGGCTCGCCATTCTTCTTCTCGAGCCGCGTGCTCCGCCCGGCCCCAGCTCCCTAGCTTCCCGCTCCCTCGCACCCTCGTCCCCATTCCCGGCTCGGCCCTCGCTCCCCGCGGCCTCCCGCGCTCCCTGCCCGCGGCCTGACCTGCAATGGCGGCCGCCGAGCGCGGCGCCGCGCGGCCAACGGGCGACAACCGAACCTCCCGCCGCCGTCGCCGCCGCCGCGAGCACTGCCTGCGCACTTCCGGCCTTGCGGCGCGAGCACTTCCGGGGCAGAGCACGCGAGCGCGCGCGCACGTGGGGCCGGGGCGGAGAGAGGCGAGCGCCGAGAGTGGCTAGCCCATCCGCTGGTGAGTTGGGGAAGGGGCGTGGGGAGCAGGGATGGGACGGGGTGGGGGGAGTTCGGGTGGGTGAGGCCTGCTACAGGTCGGCGCCCGGAGGAGCTCGCCGATTCTCTTGTGCCGAGGCTGGTGGGGGCTACTCCGGAGATCCCCGGAGAGGGAAGGGGCGGTGGAGCCCTCGCGCGCGCCTTGTACGCACTCTTAGCCCGGCCCGGCCGAACGCGTCTGCTCTGCAGGCAGGTTCCTCACCTTGAAAGGAGACGAGTAAGGGGCGACCCAGAGCGGAGTGCGTATATTGGCGGCGACGGAGCGGCAGGTAGAGGGAGTAGTTGACAGATGCCGACCAGTCCTGTCGTTCCTCCCCTTGAGACGCTCTCGGTTCTTCCTGCCCCATCAGCCCCACCGTCAGTACCGTAGTTGAGTCTGTAATTTGCAAACTTAGCATGCAGTAGAGATAGAGGTGTTTGCCAAAATGCAGATTGCTAGCCATCCCCCCGCCCCAAAAGATTGGAATTCTGGAACTGTGGAATAGGACCCGGAATCCTGCATTTTTAAAAACCATTTTTTGAGGTGATTTTGATACAGGAGTACTGCGGACCTGACTTTGAGAGACTCCTTTAGACTGTCCACATTTCTTGCTTCTTTAGAGTGGCCGTGGTATTTATCCTTCTCTTCACCACCCCCACCCCCAGAAACCTCACACACAAAATACAAAGGAGACCTTAGTTCTGCCTCGAATACATCCGATCAGCTCCATGTGGCTCCGTTCAAGTGCGCACTCCCAGTTAGAGAATGAGGTTATGTTCAGTCTTTTGCTCTAAGATCACGTTTTAAATTCTCACGCCTCTTTTCCTGGACCACTTCCTTCAGGCAGTTGTCAGGATTGCTGGCAGTCTGGGTGATGCTGTACGTGTTGATCTTTTAATTTTGTTGCTGAAGAATCTTGAGCTTCTGGAGACTGTTTGATAGATTCTGTACGGGCCATGAAAGCATCATTAGTTGGATATTTAGAAGTGAACCTCCGTCGGACTTCCCTGGCGGTCCAGTGGTTAAGAAGCGGCACTTCCAAAGCAGGGGGCTCGGGTTCCATCCCTGGTTGGGGAACTAAGATCCCACATTCCGCCCGGCGCGGCTCCCTCCAAAAAAAAAGTGAAAAAAAAATAGAAATGAACCTCGATAAGATATAGTTGGAGTGTTCCACCTAGAATAGTGGTAATAAGAAACATGAGGTGTGACATACTGCTGTTTAACAATGATTCTTTTCTCCGCCCCCCCCCCCAGGAATGGGTGAATTTAAGGTCCATCGAGTACGTTTCTTTAATTATGTTCCATCAGGGATCCGCTGTGTGGCTTACAATAACCAGTCAAACAGATTGGCTGTTTCACGAACAGATGGCACTGTGGAAATTTATAATTTGTCAGCAAACTACTTTCAGGAGAAAGTAAGTCATTTGGGAGCCTGATTTGGTGTTTTTGATGTTAATTTTTTTCTTAAGTTCAGTTCTGCCAAATCGTCTATGTTTTTTGTATTCAAAGAGATCAAAAGAAAGTAACTCTCCCCCACTCTCTCCGGAGTTGTTTAGAACCACATAACAAATATGCGATCTCTTGTCTGACCGATGCGCTTAGAGTTTTGATCTGTGTGATGTTGGTTAGAAAGATCCTACTTAGGAATCTTACCTAGGAATGCTCACTGTCATTTGGAAACTGAGGTTTGCTAGATCTGTTGGGCACAATAAGAAGGGAAATTGTCAAGACCATTGCTTCATATCAGTCTCTTCACCACTGTAACTTTGGTAAAGTGGCATTTCCTGCTATAAGTGTCAGTACCCATTTCATTGTCAATTCAGAAAAAATGAGACATTTTAATATCAAACATTTTGGTGATGTGATATCAGGAAGATGGATTCCTAAGTTCATCTGTTTGAGAGAAGGTAGATTTATATGCCTTATGTTTGGGAGTAAAGATTTTAAATTAGGTAAAGTACCATTTGGGTGTATGCAAAGGGCTGTTACAGCAGCATATTTTTCAAAGGCGGTGATTACTGATTTCAAGTGCAACAAAATAATTCAGTTCACATTTATTGAGTGCCTTACATGCCCTAAGCACCATGATATAAATGAATAGAAGAAAAAATGAATGAATGCAGTGCCCAGCAGCTTAGTACTTGGAATTTAGGCACTCTGTAAGTGTTTCTAAATGACTGAGTGGCAAGTATTAGGCATTAAGATGAATGTCAGAGGCCCTACCTTCAAGGAGTTCAAAATCCAGTGGGGGGAAGACGAGTATACAGTTTCCCAACAGTGTGGCAAATTTTATGATAGACCAGAGCAGAGGCATAGAATCTTAGTGGAGAGGTGCCTTACTCTGATGAGGTGGGTTTAGGATTCCTGGAAAGAGATGACTTACTGAGCTGATCCCTGAAGCACTAATAGGAGTTAAGAAATTGCTAGTCACCACAAATGAGTCACATTCCGTAGAATGAAAAACGTGCTGTGGTACATGCTTGTTGCATACTGTGATTTTTCTTGTCATTTATGATAATTGTAATTATATAATAGTTCATATATGTTTGTTTAATGTTTTCTTCCCTGCTGAACTTCAAATTTTATGAAAACAAGGACCTTGTCAGTGATATTCATGGCTGTTCTTTACCTAGTACCTCTTATTTTCCTCTCCCATCTGTTTTCTTTTTTTTTTTTGAACAATTAATTCAGTCTAGTCTTCCACTTTCTCCATGTTCCCTTCCCTGCTATTGAAGATTGCTTAGCTCTGGTGATCACTCTCAGAACAAGAAAACATTATATTTCTGAGAGTGAAGAGTAGTGCCTAGGAGTAAGGAGACCCACATTCTCTTCATGTCGTTGACTTTGGCCCTTTGGGCAAGCCACTTAATTAACGAATATTTTGCCTTTTCAAGTTCAGATAGGAAAAATTATACCTCCTCATTCCCTTTTGTATCAAGCAGATATAAGAATAAAATTCCTTGATAGTATGAATGCTTCTTGAGTGCTAAGAAAACACTTAGAAATCTGAGACTTGAATGAAAAGCTGGAGTGGGCTGCCTTCGTTTATTTTAATTTTTTAAACAGCTTTTAATTGGTGAAATTGACACACAATAAGCAACATGTATTCAAAGTGTACATATTGATAACTTTTGACATGTATACACCTTTGAAATTATCACTCAGTCAAGGTAATTACGATGATTTTTAAAAATTAGATACATCAGATACAAACTGGATTGTCTGAAACTTTATTGTCTGAAAAGGTTTTGCAGAGCAAGTCTTAGTAAAAGAAACAAAATCAACTGTATAAGTAACTAAAATGTGAACCTGAAAAAAATGAAAATATCAGTAACATGATCTTCAGATAGTGTAAAACCCCACACTAGTTATTTCTAGAGAAGCATTTTGATTTTCCCTTTTTTGCCTGTGACCACTCAGTGCTAGTAGCTGATGAATTCGTGGTGGGTTGAAAAGTTATGGTGTTTCTGTAGTTTTTCCCAGGTCATGAGTCTCGGGCTACGGAAGCTCTGTGCTGGGCAAACGGACAGCGACTGTTTAGTGCTGGACTCAATGGAGAGATTATTGAGTATGATTTGCAGGCGTTAAACATCAAGTATGCTATGGATGCCTTTGGAGGACCCATTTGGAGCATGGCTGCCAGCCCCAATGGCTCTCAACTTTTGGTCAGTAAGCAACTATTGGTAATTCAAACCAAGATTTCTCTTGTGCCCGCTTAAACTTGCTTCCCTATGTTCATAGGAAGGTGAAATTATATTATAGCATGTAGCAACTCCAGTCTAAGCTACATTCCAGCAACTAAGCAAGCAAGTGTATCTGGATTCCAATACGAGATACAAGATTGGGGTTCTTATTGGGGATTTTAAAATCCCTTGTCCTTTGGCACTCTTTCTGCTGCTACTTTGGACCT
This sequence comes from Eubalaena glacialis, assembly GCF_028564815.1. NCBI lineage: Eukaryota > Metazoa > Chordata > Mammalia > Artiodactyla > Balaenidae > Eubalaena > Eubalaena glacialis. Next base: position 17,973,589 of record NC_083733.1, on the reverse strand, counting down.
TGTTGATTCATTTATGAAACCAGAGGTTTCAGTTTGGTTCTGCATTTCCCAAACTGTGTTCTTTGGAATTGAGAGATGTAGAAACTGTTTTTTGTTTTGTTGTGCCTTGTGTTTTATGATAAATTTTGTTTCAGAAATATGGCATACTAAATCCTTCTGTAGATTCACAACACACTTTAGTATATCAAAACTTCTGATAGGTCCTTCTACAAGTCAACTTGTGGAACCATGTTTTTCCAGTGTTTCTGAAAAAATTTTTGAGCACAGACTTAAGACTTCCCCCCAGCAGAGGGCAGACAGCAGAAGCAAGAAGAACTACAACCTGCACCTGTGGAACAAAAACCACATTCACAGAAAGAGACAAGATGAAAAGGCAGAGGGCTATGTACCAGATGAAGGAACAAGATAAAACCCCAGAAAAACAACTAAATGAAGTGGAGATAGGCAACCTTCCAGAAAAAGAATTCAGAATAATGATAGTGAAGATGATCCAGGACCTCGGAAAAAGAATGGAGGCAAAGATCGAGAAGATGCAAGAAATGTTTAACAAAGACCTAGAAGAATTAAAGAACAAACAAACAGAGATGAACAATACAATAACTGAAATGAAAACTACACTAGAAGGAATCAATAGCAGAATAACTGAGGTAGAAGAACGGATAAGTGACCTGGAAGACAGAATGGTGGAATTCACTGCTGCGGAACAGAATAAAGAAAAAAGAATGAAAAGAAATGAAGACAGCCTAAGAGACCTCTGGGACAACATTAAACGTAACAACATTCACATTATAGGGGTCCCAGAAGGAGAAGAGAGAGAGAAAGGACCAGAGAAAATATTTGAAGAGATTATAGTCAAAAACTTCCCTAACATGGGAAAAGAAATAGCCACCCAAGTCCAGGAAGCGCAGAGAGTCCCATACAGGATAAACCCAAGGAGAAACACGCCAAGACACATAGTAATCAAATTGGCCAAAATTAAAGACAAAGAAAAATTATTAAAAGCAGAAAGGGAAAAATGACAAATAACATACAAGGGAACTCCCATAAGGTTAACAGCTGATTTCTCAGCAGAAACTCTACAAGCCAGAAGGGAGTGGCATGATATACTTAAAGTGATGAAAGGGAAGAACCTACAACCGAGATTACTCTACCCGGCAAGGATCTCATTCAGATTCGATGGAGAAATCAAAAGCTTTACAGACAAACAAAAGCTAAGAGAATTCAGCACCACCAAACCAGCTCTACAACAAATGCTAAAGGAACTTCTCTAAGTGGGAAACACAAGAGAAGAAAAGGACCTACAAAAACAAACCCAAAACAGTTAAGAAAATGGTCATAGGAACATACATATCGATAATTACCTTAAACGTGAATGGATTAAATGCTCCAACCAAAAGACACAGGCTTGCTGAATGGATACAAAAACAAGACCCAGATCCCGGAAGCGCGAGCAAGGCCGCCAGATGTGCAGGCAGTGGAGGAGGAGGAAGAGATGGACCCCCCGGACTCGGCCTCGAGGGTCTTCTGTAGCCGCATCCTGAGCATGGTGAATGCGGACGATGTCAACGCCATCATCCTGGCCCAGAAGAACATGCTGGACCGCTTTGAGAAGACGAACGAGATGCTGCTCAATTTCAACAACCTGTCAAGTGCCCGCCTGCAGTAGATGAGCGAGCGCTTTCTGCACCACACAAGGACCCTGGTGGAGATGAAACGGGATCTGGACAGCATCTTCCACAGGATCAGACATCCCGGAGGCGTCCCTCCTGGAAGACGAGGATGAAGACCCCATCCCGCCCAGCACCACAACAACCATTGCCACCTCGGAACAGAGCACAGGCTCATGCGACACCAGCCCCGACACAGTCTCGCCCTCCCTCAGCCCCGGCTTCGAGGACCTGTCGCACGTCCGGCCCGGCTCCCCTGCCATCAATGGCCGCAGCCATACAGATGACGAGGAGACGCCGGGCGAGTAGCCCTACTCCCAGGAGCTCCGAGGGGTCTCAGGGCAGCAGCGGTGCCACTGCCCAGATGTCTGAGGTGGCAGTGGGTAACTCTGCCTTGAGACAGCTTTGCCACCCTACTCTGTCATTTGGGGCTCACTGGGGGACAAGGCTCCCTCCCTGGGGTATGGAATTCCTGGGGATCTATCATTCCTCCACCTTCCTCACTGAGAACATCTCTCTTCTGTAGATCCCTCTGCCAGGCCAGGGGATGACCAGTCCAGCTGGAGTCGGGTTGGGCGCAAGGGAGCTTTTCCAGAGCCAGGCCTGACGTCTGCTCTGAGCAACACCTAAAGGTTCCCAGAGACCGGAGCCAGATGTCCTCTGCCCCAGCACCCTGGTCAGGACCTCCTCAAGGTGGCCAAGCACTGTCATGTCTGAGTTCACCCCAGCCCACCCCTGTGCCTACTAATTCTGGTCTCCTTGCCCCTTCCTCCAGTGACAGTATTGAATACTTTTTCCAATCATTATCTCAAGGAGGTTTCTGAGACAGTTGTAGAAGCCTCAAGGCAGAGATTAGCCATCCACTCAGCACCGAGCCTGGTTAGGCCCTGTTTCTCGGACCAGAGGTGTGGACCCTGAGGGCCCAGCAGGCTTCTCTTGGGGCCTCCATGGAGCAAGCCGCGCCACCTTGGAGAACAGAGTTAAGCAGAATATTTTTGTACCCGATGTTTACAGATGCTGTTGGGAAGTTATCAATAAAAAGACTCTGTTACTAAAAAGGGAAAAAAGACAAAACAAAAAAAACAAGACCCATATATATGCTGTCTACAGGAGACCCACTTTAGACCTAGGGACACATTCAGGCTGAAAGTGAGGGGATGGAAAAAGATATTCCATGCAAATGGAAATCAAAAGAAAGCCAGAGTAGCAATACTCATGTCAGATAAAATAGACTTTAAAATAAAGAATGTTACAAGAGACAAGGAAGGACACTACATAATGATCAAGGGATCAATCCAAGAAGAAGATATAACAATTATAAATATATATGCACCCAACACAGGAGCATCTCAATACATAAGGCAACTGCTAACAGCTATAAAAGAGGAAATCGAGAGTAACACAATAATAGTGGGGGACTTTTAACACCTCACTTACACCAATGGACAGATCATCCAAAATGAAAATAAATAAGGAAACCGAAGCTTTAAATGACACAATAGACCAGATAGATTTAATTGATATTTATAGGACATTCCATCCAAAAACAGCAGATTACACTTTCTTCTCAAGTGCGCACGGAACATTCTCCAGGATAGATCACATCTTGGGTCACAAATCTAGCCTCAGTAAATTTAAGAAAATTGAAATCATATCAAGCATCTTTTCTGACCACAACACTATGAGATTAGAAATGAATTACAGGGGAAAAAACATAAAAAACACAAGCACATGGAGGCTAAACAATATGTTACTAAATAACCAAGAGATCACTGAAGAAATCAAAGAGGAAATCAAAAAATACCTAGAGGCAAATGACAATGAAAACACGACAATCCAAAACCTATGGGATGCAGCAAAAGCAGTTCTAAGAGGGAAGTTTATAGCTATACAAGCCTACCTCAAGAAACAAGAAAAATCTCAAATAAAAAATCTAACCTTACACCTAAAGAAACTAGAGAAAGAAGAACAAACAAAACCCAAAGTTAGCAGAAGGAAAGAAATCATAAAGATCAGAGCAGAAATAAATGAAATAGAAACAAAACAATAGCAAAGATCAATAAAACTAAAAGCTGGTTCTTTGAGAAGATAAACAAAATTGATAAACCATTAGCCAGACTCATCAAGAAAAAGAGGGAGAGGACTCAAATCAATAAAATTAGAAATGAAAAAGGAGAAGTTACAACAGACACTGAAGAAATACAAAGCATCCTAAGAGACTACTACAAGCAACTCTATGCCAATAAAATGGACAACCTGGAAGAAATGGACAAATTTTTAGAAAGGTATAACCTTCCAAGACTGAACCAGGAAGAAATAGAAAATATGAACAGACCAATCACAAGTAATGAAATTGAAACTGTGATTAAAAATCTTCCAACAAACAAAAGTCCAGGACCAGATGGCTTCACAGGTGAATTCTATCAAACATTTAGAGAAGAGCTAACACCCATCCTTCTCAAACTCTTCCAAAAAATTGCAGAGGAAGAACACTCCCAAACTCATTCTATGAGGCCACCATCACCCTGATACCAAAACCAGACAAAGATACTACAAAAAAAGAAAATTACAGACCAGTATCACTGATGAATATAGATGCAAAAATCCTCAACAAAATACTAGCAAACAGAATCCAACAACACATTAAAAGGATCATACACCATGATCGAGTGGGATTTATCCCAGGGATGCAAGGATTCTTCAATATATGCAAATCAATCAATGTGATACACCATATTAACAAACTGAAGAGTAAAAACCATATGATCATCTCAATAGATGCAGAAAAAGCTTTTGACAAAATTCAACACCCATTTATGATAAAAACTCTCCAGAAAGTGGGAATAGAGGGAACCTACCTCAACATAATAAAAGCCATATACGACAAACCCACAGTTAACATCATTCTCAATGGTGAAAAACTGAAAGCATTTCCTCTAAGATCAGGAACAAGACAAGGATGTCCACTCTCGCCACTATTATTTAACATAGTTTTGCAAGTCCTAGCCTCGGCAATCAGAGAAGAAAAAGAAATAAAAGGAATACACATTGGAAAAGAAGAAGTAAAACTGTCACTGTTTGCAGATGACATGATACTACACCTAGAGAATCCTAAAGATGCCACCAGAAAACTACTAGAGCTAATCAATGAATTTGGTAAAGTTGCAGGATACAAAATTAATGCACAGAAATCTCTTGCATTCCTATACACTAATGATGAAAAATTTGAAAGAGAAATTAAGGAAACACTCCCATTTACCGTTGCAACAAAAAGAATAAAATACCTAGGAATAAACCTACCTAGGGAGACAAACGACCTGTATGAAGAAAACTATAAGACACTGATGAAAGAAATTAAAGATGATACCAACAGATGGAGAGATACACTATATTCCTGGATTGGATGAATCAATATCGTGAAAATGACTATACTACCCAAAGCAATCTACAGATTCAGTGCAATCCCTATCGAATTACCAATGGCATTTTTTACGGAACTAGAACAAAAAATCTTAAAATTTGTATGGAGACACAAAAGACCCTGAATAGCCAAAGCAGTCTTGAGGGAAAAAAACGGAGCTGGAGGAATCAGACTCCCTGACTTCAGACTATACTATAAAGCTACAGTAATCAAGACAATATGGTACTGGCACAAAAACAGAAACATAGATCAATGGAACAAGATAGAAAGCCCGGAGATAAACCCACGCACCTGTGGTCAACTAATCTATGACAAAGGAGGCAAAGATATACAGTGGAGAGACAGTCTCTTCAATAAGTGGTGCTGGGAAAACTGGACAGCTACATATAAAAGAATGAAATTAGAACACTCCCTAACACCATACACAAAAATAAACTCAAAATGGATTAGAGACCTGTATGTAAGACTGGACACTATAAAACTGTTAAAGGAAAACATAGGAAGAACATAAATCACAGCAAGTTCTTTTTTGATCCACCTCCTAGAGTAATGGAAATAAAAACAAAAATAAGCAAATGGGACCTAATGAAACTTAAAAGCTTTTGCACGCAAAGGAAACTATAAACAGGACGAAAAGACAACCCTCAGAATGGGAGAAAATATTTGCAAACGAATCAACGGACAAAGGATTAATCTCTGAAATATATAAACAGCTCATGCAGCTCAATGTTAAAAAAATAAACAACCCAATCCAAAAATGGGCAGAAGACCTAAATAGACATTTCTCCAAAGAAGACATACAGATGGCCAAGAAGCACATGGAAAGCTGCTCAACATCACTAATTATTAGAGAAATGCAAATCAAAACTACAATGAGGTATCATCTCACACCAGTTAGAATGGGCATCATCAGAAAATCTACAAACAAATGCTGGAGAGGGTGTGGAGAGGGAACCCTCTTGCACTGTTGGTGGGAATGTAAATTGATACAGCCACTATAGAGAACAGTATGGAGGTTCCTTAAAAAAGTAAAAATAGAATTACCATATGATCCAGCAATCCCACTACTGGGCATATAGCCAGAGAAAACCAAAATTCAAAAAGACACATGTACCCCAATGTTTATTGCAGCACTATTTACAATAGCCAGGTCATGGAAGCAACCTAAATGTCCATTGACAGACGAATGGATAAAGAAGATGTGGTACATATATACAATGGAAAGACTCCCCCCCCACCCCATTCTTATCATTAGACTGGGTACTTTCAGAGTTTTAGTTTTCTGTGATGGGTTTATGATTTTTTAAAAATTTGTACTATTTTGTAATATCTTGACGTATCTCCATTTAGGTCTTTTATTTAGGCCGTGGGTGTCTAGCAGAGACATCCTGTGAAATCCTATTTCTCCTCCATGTCCTATTCAGGAATTGGGCCACTAATTGGCCTGCTTTCTGGCTAGGACATAAAGACTGCCAGGAACACACTACCAGTTTCTTGCTACCAGTACTTTTTCCCTCTCACAAACTATTTTTCTGTTTCAGAACAAGTGTTAGCTTGAAGGAGGAAATGTATATATTTGTAAATATATATATTTAGTTCTACAAAATGCTTTCTTTATTTTCTACCCCCTTTTCCATAATAGGTTGGCTGCGAAGATGGATCTGTGAAACTATTTCAGATCACCCCAGACAAAATCCAGTTTGAAAGAAATTTTGATCGTCAGAAAAGTAAGGGTTATTTGTGGTGGAGCAGTGAGTAGTCTTAACAAGAAGTTATATTTCTGTGCCACTGGGGATGGGATATTTTCCCATGGGTCCAGGTAATATTTTATCTATATGCTAACTTTCTGTGAGTGCAGCGTATGTGCTAGGTGCTATCCTTAGCTCAGGTCCTCTCCGTTGTGTAGCATAGCTACGATTGCCTGGTTAAGTAATAATACAGGAAACTAGCAATCCAAAATAGGAAAGCGAGTGTTTCTGTGTAAATCAATTTGTTAGTTCTCACTTATTTTTGTGAAGTTTTAACAAATGTGCATAAAGTCTCAAAACTCGGATTTTTCTTTAGGAGCTGTGGTTCTCAGTTCTACTCGTACATTCAAGTTGAATGGGGGAATTTTATAAACAATTGCCCCTGTTCCACCTGGACTGACTGACACTGACATCCAGAACAGAGGCTGGCAAACTATTTCTGTGAAGACACCAGCTAGTAAATATTGTAGGCTTTGCAGGCCATATAAGTCTCTGCCAACTCTTGTCATTATAGCACCACAGTCGCCCTAGGTAATACGTAACAAATGCGCATGATTGTGCTCTGGTAAAACTTCATTTACAAAAACAGGTGGTGACCCCGATTTGGCCTTTGGGCCATAGTTTGCTGACTCCTTTTCTATTATCCACTTTTTTTTTTTTTAACATATTTATTGGAATATAATTGCTTTACAATGGTGTGTTAGTTTCTGTTTTATAACAAAGTGAATCTGCTATACATATACATATATCCCTATATCTCCTCCCTCTTGCGTGTCCCTCCCACCCTCCCTATCCCACCCTGACTCCTTTTCTAGAGAGTAGTGTCTGATGTGTTCTCTGTATCCAATAGTAATATTTATCCTCTGCTAATCAGATCCCTGTATTGTTTGTTTTTAATATCTCCTGGGTGTTCTTTTTTTAATTACAAAGGTGATATAATGCTTGGTAAAAATTTCATGCATTTAGCCAAGTGTGAAAGAGAAAATAAGTGTCTCATTTCACTCTGTAGGCAACATTTTGGAACTAATCTAGACTTTTTTGTATATTCAGATAGACACATACATTCACAGGAGTGCTTGCACTTGTTTTTCAGCTTACTTTTTCATTTGATGTATCACAGACATCTTTCTGTGTCAGTCATGCCAGTCTGCATGGCATTTCATTTTATGGTGTTCCATAATTTATTTAACCAAACTCCTATTGATGGATATTAATTTTGTTTTTACTACTATAGCCAGTGCTGTAATGAACATTCTTATATACACTTGGGCATTCCTGTAAATATTTCTTTTTTGTTAAATTCCCAGTGCAATTACCATGCCAAATTTGCACGTTTAAATTTTGTTAGGTTACTACCAGATCACCTTCAAAAGGTTGTGCTTATCTATACTCCCATCAACCATTTATCCATTATTAAAAGTAAGTATCAAATATGTCATCGTGGGTCCCAGGGCAAAGTTGTCCCTCACCTGTTATAAAACAGTCCTTTGCAAGAGTGCAGTAAATGAGCTTTAAGACTATAGAATGCTAGCCGTGTAGATCTTTGTGGAAGGAGAACTCAGTTACCCTTTGCTGTATATTTATGTGTATGTCACTTTCTCTTTTGTTGTACAACTCCCAAGGTCGAATCCTGAGCCTCAGCTGGCATCCCGCTGGTACCCACATTGCAGCTGGCTCCATAGACTACATTAGTGTGTTTGATGTCAAATCAGGTGACTGTTTTCTCAGTTCATTTGGGGTGTGGGTCTTGTTTGTCAGAGTCACATTTCTGGGTTTCCAGAAGCTTGTGACCTTATGCTTTCATGAACCTTCTGAGATGCCACCATGAATTTCACTTCTTTGTTGGATTACTACTGCTGCTTTTAGGGGAATCTTGGTTCTTCAATGGAATACAGTATTTTTCATCATAAGAATTCACACTAAAATTTGCCCTCAACCGGTGAGACATTTACTATGAGCAATCAGTAGAATACCTATTTATATATACCAGTTCTTTGTAAAAGTGGGTGTCTGTATTTAAGGAACGTAAGATCTTGGTAACATAGTTGGTGAGACTTGAGATCAGAAAGCTAGAGAACAACGTGCTTCCTCTGTCCTTGGCCTAGAGAATTGGCTGATGGATTCCTTCAGTGAGGAGACTGACTTCAACTTGTTAGGTGGCTGTGTCTGTACTCCCCGCTAAAATGAGAGGTAACGCAGGGCAGGCATATTGCCTTTTTCTTTTTCCTTAGTGCTTGAGCAAGTTTTTTATTATCAGTTATATATGCATATAGTCAAAGAATTCCTTAAGTCTTGTTACAAAAAAGCAGTAGTCCCCCTATATCCCTTCTCCCACTCCTCAAAGGCAGCCACCTGCAACTCTTAGCTAATTGTTTTGGTATTTATCTTTATGCTATACATAGTACGCTTAAAATGCTTTATTTTATTTTTTTCAGTTTTAGCCCATTATTTATTGACTTCCACTATTTAACCCTCTTTCTCTGCCCTTTGCCACATGTAGCAGTATTTCCTCCTGATCCTCCCAGTATGGTTATGTTCTAACTTTGTTCAGATTAGCAGTTGATGTTTTTATTCTTAGACTATATAGATACAACTTGCATAGTAAATTTCTTTTCCTTTCCTGTATGCTTTTTGTTAATGCTGAGTGTCTGTCTCTGTCTCTCGTGTGTGTGTGTGTGTGTGTGTGTGTGTGTGTGTGTGTGATATATATATATATATCTCTCTCTCACTAATTCATCTCCACATTCTTCCAGTTGTATGATTTAGGTTCAGCTACATCTGGGTTTTTTTCCTGTTTTTTGTTTGTTGGTTTGTTTGTTTTGGCCACGCTGCGCAGCTTGTGGGATCTTAGTTCCCCCACCAGGAATTGAACCTGGGCCCCTGCAGTGAAAGCGCCAAGTCCTAACCACTGGATCGCCAGGGAATTCCCACGTCTGGTTTTCTTTCTATCACTTTTATCTCCTTGAAGGATTCTCTCCCAGAGCCTTCTGCCCTGCTCCAGCTTAGTGGAGCCAGTTTCTGGGCCTACTGCACAGCTCTGAGATCTTGAACTCTGGTTTTTCAACCATTCTGGAGATCCCCTTTGCTTTTTTCTCCAGTAGAGTTCCCTGTTGCCAAGTCATTCTCTTTCTTAGTTTATCACTTTGATGGATCCTGAGAAAGGGTGTCTGAGAAAGAATTCTAGGTTAGAAATTATTTTTCCATAGAATTTTGAAGCCGTGGTTCCATTGTCGTCCAGCTTCTAGTATTGTTATGGACTCTGATGGCTTTCTGAGGGTAGATCCTTTATGTGGGTTTTTGTGGTTGGTTTTTCCTGGGAGCTTTTAAGATCTTCCCTTTATCTTTACTGTTCTGAAATGTAATAATTATGTTTCTTGTTGTGTGGATCTGTTAACATCAATTGTATTGGACAACTTGGTAGGTTCCTTTAATCCAAAAACCCATGTTTTTCATTTCTGAGGAAAATTCTTATAATTATTTTGTAAAGGAGTTTCTTTCCATTTTCTCCTTTCTGGAATTTTGTTACTGGAACGTTGGCTCTTCTAATTTTCTTTCTTTCTTTTTTTCTTTTTCCCCCTTGTTATTTTTCATCTCTAACTTCTTACTCTGCTTCCTGGGAGAGTTTGTCATTTTTATCTTTCAGTCCTTTTATTGAGGTTCTCATTTCTGCCATTCATTTCCAGAGTTCTTTTTTGTTTCCTGAATGTTCTTTTTTACAGCATTCTCTTTTTGTTTCATTATACAGTATACTAACTCTTCTCCAAGACTATTCATGGTAATATTTGTGAAGTGTTCTTCGCCCTGGCTTTTTCCCACCTTGTTGTTCATTTTTTTCTGGTCGTATGTTGGGCCTCTGCCTTTCATCTTGAGGCTTTCCTCCCGTGTCTGGAGGTTCCTCTTATCACCACACGAGTGGCGCTGATCACATCTGAGCTTCACTGAGGAGTGGTCTGGCTGGACTGTTAGTTTGGGGATGCTCTCAAGACAGGCTCTTTAGATCTTTTCTCTTGTGCTGGTCATATTTCTCAGAAATGTTTTTTGTTCTCCTGCCTGGTGATAACAAGCCCAGCCATCAGCATTCTAAGAAGAAAGCTGGTGTTCTCAATACAGAGTTATAACATTTCACTTAATCTGTGTTCCATGCGTCACCTCTGTTTCCAGACTATCTGGAGTCACCAGTTTCTGAGTCTTCTGAGGATTCCATGGTATAAATCAGGTGGTTTCTTGGCTTTTCCTACTGCTGATTTGGACTAAGTTTTAGGGTTCTACTAAGTCGGTTACTACTCCGTGTCTGCTTTCCAGTTCCCCAAATTTTGGCACTATTGTCTTCTCTCCCTTTCTCATGGGGATTTGGAAGGGAGCAGAGTGTAATGTGTGTGTGCAGTTGGCTGCTTTTCAGTGAAGCCTCAAATGTCTCGTTTCCATTTCACCTCCCCACCAAAAATTCCTTTTGTCTGCACCCCCCCCCCCCATCGCTGCCCTCCTTCTTCAGGGAACTATTTTGGTGTTCCAAAACTGAGTTCACCATAACCACTATTTACTGGCTCTCTGTGGTCTGTGCTCAGGCAGCTGACTTACCAGATGCCTACCACAGGCAGCTTCTGAAGACTGAGGAGAAATAAGTGCCATTCACGTGAGGGCTTTGCTTTCTTTTTCAGGGAGCGCTATTCATAAGATGCTTGTGGATAGGCAGTACATGGGTGTGTCTAAGCGGAAGTGTATCATATGGGGCGTGGCCTTCCTGTCCGATGGCACCATCATAAGTGTGGACTCTGCTGGGAAGGTGCAGTTCTGGGACTCAGCTACCGGGACGCTTGTGAAGAATCATCTCATCGCAAATGCTGACGTGCAGTCCATTGCCATATCTGATGTGAGTATAGTCCCTTTTTGAGCAGTTCCTGTACACCCTGGGGCATGAGTAGAGAAGGCCGTGTCAGTGGTGTGCCACAGACACTGTTCCCTAATCCTGAATGTTGTAGTGGAGGAAGATTGAGTTTAGGACAATGCATCTGAAAACCCACACAATTTTCCTGAACACTTATTCTCCAACAGTTAGTTAGAGAATATTCTCTAAACGATTAGTTAGCAGAGAGGTTTTCTTCAGACACTCCCTGTCCCCAGTTAACCCCGTCTGATTGTAGATAGGGCACAAGTACTCTAGAAGAATCTTGAGAAGTGCTATTTCCTCTCTCTGCCTGACTGCTCTGCTTCCTATCTTGGAACATTAGAAGGTAATTTTATAGTGATTTCGAAAATACTGATTTTTCTCCTATTTGTATAGGAGTTAAAGCAGATTTGTATTGAACATGTGTGCCTCTTGCCATCTTGTAACATGAATTCTTAATCAGAAACCTTTGGATATTTTAGCAGTGAGGCACAGGAAGTGATTTTGAGGTTTTTTGTTTTTTTTTTTAATGTTTATTGGAGTATAGTTGATTTACAATGTTGTGTTAGTTTCTGCTGTACAACAAAGTGAATCAGTTATACATACACATATATCCATTCTTTTTTAGATTCTTTTCCCATATAAGTCATTACAGAGTATTGAGTAGAGTTCCCTATGCTATACACTAGGTCCTTATTAGTTATCTGTTTTATATATAGTAGTGTGTTTACGTCAATCCCAATCTCCCAATTTATCATCCCCACCCCCGCTCCTCTCCCCACCCTGTAACCATAAATTTGTTTTCTACATCTGCGACTTTGTTTTTGTTTTGTAAATAAGTTCATTTGTACCATTTTTTTAGATTCCACATGTAAGCGATATTATATGATATTTGTCTCTCTGTCTGAGCTTTGAGGTTTGTTGGCTAGATCTGTTATCTTTACGTAATTAGTTTGAGTGTTATTTTCTTACTTAAGTGTGTCTAGTGTAGAGATCACTCCTGCTCGCTTTTCTTGCCTGTAGAATGTTCCTATCCCATTTCCACAGTTTTTCCATGAGAACAATTTGTTAGTGCTAAAGCCCTATAAAACATGTAGATGTCACATATAAACTATAATAGAAGTCAAGGTTTAAATGAGTGGGAGGAATTCTCCTTTTAAAATAGAGTTTTGATCCAAAGTGGTTGTAATTATTAGACAGTAAGACTTAATTATTAAATTTAGTACTATTTAAAGTGTAATTATTTAAGGATTATGCACCTGTTCAAAGACCAAAGAAGATGTATATTTATTACTATGGAACAATTTCCAGGATATATTGGTAAGGGGAAAAAGCAGAACAGTATTACAGTGTATAATATAGTATATAATAGTGTATTAAGGAAAGGTAGAGCAGATTTATATATTAGATATTTACATATGAGATATTCTAGGACTTCTCTGGCGGTCCAGTGGTTAAGACTCAGCGCTTCCATTGCAGGGGACATGGGTTCAATCCCTGGTCAAGGAACTAAGATCCTGCATGCTGCGCGGCATGGCTAAAAAAAAAGAGAAAAGAAAAGAAACATATTCTATGTGTATACAGTTTTGCTAGTATATACATAGAATATCTCTGGAAATATTGAAAATGCAAATAATGACAGTTTCTGGAAGAAAGTTTTTGGGGGGTAGGTGGAAGACAGGTGTAACTTGTACTGCGTACCACTTTATACTGTCTGATCTTCTACCTTGTGCCTATATTACTCTATTGCATTAAGTCTTTTTTTTTTTTTTTAATTAATTTATTTATTTTTGGCTGTGTTGGGTCTTCGTTTCTGTGCGAGGGCTTTCTCCAGTTGCGGCAAGCAGGGGCCACTCTTCATCGCGGTGCGCGGGCCTCTCACTATCGCGGCCTCTCTTGTTGCGAGCACAGGCTCCAGACGCCCAGGCTCCGTAGTTGTGGCTCACGGGCCTAGTTGCTCCGCGGCATGTGGGATCTTCCCAGACCAGGACTCGAACCCGTGTCCCCTGCATTGGCAGGCAGATTCTCAACCACTGCGCCACCAGGGAAGCCCATCTATTGCATTAAGTCTTAGATACAAATGATTGTAACGTGTCATAATTTTGTTATCATGGAAAGAAGAAATACTTTTATTAAACTATGACAGAGTGGTTTTTTAAATGTAAAATTCATATTTTATAAGCACATAATATAAGCTTTTATAATATAAACTGACACAATGCTTTTTTAAACATAAAATTTATATTTTACTTATTGAAGAGCTTCTTGAGACTTAAACAGAAATTTTTTGTTATATCACTCTTACGCGTATATAAAAAGGAAAGTATGTGTGAAATAAAATGATTAGGGTATTCCTAGAACTTCTTCACGTTCAGAGTTGGACTCTGAATCACTTGAACTCAGTTATTGGGGTCCATGTTTCTCACACATGCCTCCCAGCCATCCACAGTGTTGGTAGAAGATGCTCCAATATAGTCCCAGGATTTTCTTTTAGGCTTTTGACAACTGTTCTGCAAGTTGTTTTTGTTTTGTTTTGTTTTGTTTTATTATTATTTGGCTGCATCGGGTCTTAGTTGCTGCGTGTGGGATCTTCGTCATGGCCTGCGGGATCTTTCCTTGTGGCGCGTGGAATCTTTCCTTGCAGCACACAGGCTCTTCATTGTGGCGTGCAGGCTTCTCTAGTTGTGGTGCGGGCTTCTCTCTAGTTGTGGCGCGTGGGCTCCGTTGCCCCGTGGCATGTGAGATCTTAGTTCCCCAACCAGGGATCAAACCACGTCCCCTGCATTGGAAGGTGGATTCGTAACCACTGGACCACGAGGGAAATCCGTATTCTGCAAGTTTTGATGTTCATTCTTTATCTGAAGATGTCACATAACACAGGTTGACAGATATAAATATTTTGATTTCAGAGATGTTAAGATGTGGGAAAATGTGTGCCTGAGAATCAAGGGATTGTGGTACTTTTTTTTTTTCAATTGAAACATGCAATTGTACAAATTCCAGTCCTCAGAAATGCTTATCACAAACTCTGGAGTTGGGCAGACTTGGGTTTGAATCCCAGTCATACCACTTAATAGCTACGTGTCTTCCTTGGGCAAGTTGCTTCTTTCTAAGTCTCAGTTTCTTCCTCTGTGAGAATAAGGAGGTTAGTAATACATGCTGCATGGCGTCTGAGGAAAGATTAAATGGGTTGTGCTTGTAAAGTGCTAAGTAGAGTGTCTGGCACAGCGAGTGTGCTATTGCCATTTTCACATCTCTTTTGACACCAGTCCTAATTTCAGGGCTTTTCTCCATACTCTCTTGCCAGAACAGATGGTTATATTTAGATTTCTTTTCAGTGGTTTCTCACTGACTAAAGAGTGAATTGTGGCAAACACCCAGTCCTTTGATCTTCTTAGAAGCCTTTCACCTCCATCAAGTAGGCAAGTACTGATCCCTGCAGGGAGTTGTAGGGAAAATTTGCCTTCATTTAGAGGTCAGTCCTGAGATTTTTTGTTCCGTGTGAAGCAGTCACTCTTTGATTAAGTTCGTGTGTGTGCGCGCGCGTGCGTGCACTTGTGCACCCCCCCCCCAGGTCTGGTTTTCCCTTGCTTCATTCCTGTTGCACCCCAAGAGAGCCCTTTTCTTTTGTTTGCTTTTCAGTTCTTTTATGATTCCACCTCAGGGAAAGAGAATGTGGAGTGAGAGGCCTCCCTTCCCAGTTCTTCTCTGTAGGTAGTACTTTGAGCAAACAGCCACTTGAACTGTTTAGTGGAGGTGATGGAGAGAGCGTGTGAATTCCTAAGCGGCTCAGTATTTCCACTTTTGCCTTAGGCTAATGGTTTTCAAATAGTATCCTTAGAGGAGGTGAGGGAGAGGCCTGTGCCCGGAGCAAAGGCTTTGGCAGCAGATACATGTCTGTAAACTGACAGACAGGTAAACTCTTGAAATTCCAGTTTCCTTATCTGTGTAAAGGGCTATTAAATGATGATTGGGGGGAAAAAGGGTAACATCATAACTCATCCAAACATGAAATGGAAGTATGTCAGAGATTTTCTGTAACTCATTAACTAATGAGGGAACCAGTAAGTTACAAGCAGTTCTAAGGGAGAAATCAAAGAACACAGTTATGTAAGGCCATCAGGAATGCTGAAATGATTTACAAATTGTTGCAGGACTCAGTGTCCACAGGACAATCATCAGCTGCATTCTACCAAGCAAAATTCTTTTGCATCTCTATGCAAGAGAATCTTTTGCATCACTCTCAGTGTTTTTACAATTTATGGAGTTGTAAAGTAGCTCTAGGACAATCAAAGGGCTCACCAGACAAGGACACCAGTACTTGTTATGCTCATTTCAGTCTTTTATAGTTTCTCCTGATAGGACAGATGATACTTAACCTTGCAGGTTATTGAAGGATTAGAGATGATATGACATACAACATTCCTAGCACAGTCAGTGTGTAGTTGATGGCAGCTACATGCTCACATGTGTTCAGACATCTCACTTTTCTTGACTGGCTCACCTACTCTTTACACTGTTTGATTGGTTAACTACTGATCCAGGTTTCTGATTTTTCTCACTACCCTATCAAGCCTCCTGTTTTGTTTTCTTACTCAAAGTTATGTGCATTTTTAAAAACGAGTTAAAATGAAAATGGTTTTGAGATTATAGAGGAATTTTAAAAAGTAGCTGTAGACACAGTGAGACCTTTTAAAACTAACAGAAATCCTCGTGCTCAACATGCTGACAAGAGAGAGCCTTAAACTGGGGACCAGGGAACCTGCATCTTTGTGATACTGATCAGGCCACTTCCCCTCCTCAGCCCACCCTCTCTTCATCTCTAAGAAGAGGACAGTGAATTTTAGGGTTTTCTAAGCTTCAGTCTTTTGACTGCCAGTTTTGCGACCCCTCCCCTTTCCCCAATATTGTCGCTATTCTAATGAGGTCTGGTTTGCATTATATGAAAGCACGCTAACAGTTTGAAGTACTTACTGTTAATTTTGTCAGTAGGGGGCGCTTTGTTACCTATGCGCGAACTTGCTCCCCTGATGGAATTGTTAGCTTCTGGAGGAAAAAGACCCCTGCAACCTCCCTTCCAATTCTGGGCATAGGTTTTCCCCCTAAGCTGCCCAGACAGAAAACCTCGGGGAATATTTTTAAAACTGGGCCCTGTTTTGCTCAAATGTACCTCCCTAATGATTTACTTTCTCAGCAAGAAGACAGTTTCGTGGTGGGCACAGCCGAGGGGACAGTGTTCCATTTTCAGCTGGTCTCTGTGACTTCCAACAGCAGTGAGAAGCAGTGGGTGCGGACAAAGCCATTTCAGCATCACACTCACGACGTGCGAGCCGTGGCCCACAGCCCCATAGCACTGATATCTGGAGGTGGGTTTCAGTCTTGGCCGGGGCTGCTTCATTACTCTGCCCAGCTCTGGTTATTTTCATGTGGCACTTTTTCTAATTCCGATATTTTTTCTCCCCTCCCTCCCGCTCCAGGCACAGACACCCACTTAGTCATTCGTCCTCTCATGGAGAAGGTGGAGGTAAAGAATTACGATGCTGCTCTCCGAAAAATCACTTTTCCCCATGTAAGTATCATCCTCTAATGCCCACCACGCCCTCATCTCCCGGTCTGCCTGTCCCATAAGACAGCACAGCTCACTCTTCTCGGGCAGATCTGTTGGCCTTCTGTAGTTACCTTCTTCTTCTTTCTTCCTTCTCTTTCTAAGGCAAGCCTCTGGCAAAGATATTTACAGGGGCCAAGCGATTTACAGCAGCATTCCTAGTTCAATTTCTGGGGAAATCATTCCCTTTTCCCAGTAGGTGTGGTTTATGGGGATTTTGTTTGTTTGTTTGTTTTTAATTTTTTAAAATAAATTTATTTATTTTTGGCTGCATTGGGTCTTCGTTGCTGCGCACAGGCTTTCTCTAGTTGTGGCGAGCAGGGGCTACTCTTTGTTGCGGTGCGCGGGCTTATCATTGTGGCGGCTTCTCTTGTCGCAGAGCACGGGCTCCAGGTGCGCGGGCTTCAGTAGTTGTGGCACGTGGGCTCAGTAGTTGTGGCTCATGGGCTTAGTTGCTCCACGGCATGTGGAATCTTCCCGGACCAGGGCTTGAACCCGTGTCCCCTGCATTGGCAGGCGGATTCTCAACCACGGTACCACCAGGGAAGCCCAAGGCTGGACTTTTTATTATTCTGGGTGGGAGCAGGAGAATCCAGGCTTCCAGTGTTCCTTCTAGGTAAATCAGTCATCTTTCCAGGCTAGAAACTCTTCTTCCCACTACCTGCTTCTACATTCCATTCAGCCAGTAAACCTTACTGTGTCTACCTCCTCGTTCTCTCTTGAATCTAGCCATTTCTCTTTGTCTACACTGCCATTAGCCTAGTTGGGGTCAGTGTCTTTTCTCTGGATTTCTTTACAGTAGTTTGTTAACAATCTCCTTTTATTTAGATTTGTGTCATTCCAGCCTGTTCTCCATTGATCCGTTCAAAAAGCAACTTTGTTCATCCCTCCATGCTTAAATGCCTTTGTTGGTCCTTGTTGTCCTCAGCGTAAAGACCTAATTCCTTAGCATGGCTTATGAAACCTGTCTTGATCCAGAGAAGACAGCCTCTTCCCTCACCTCTGCTCTCACGCACTGGCAGTACCCCCACCCCCATCTGCACTCAGTCTGGCAGTTCTGAAAGACTCCTTTTTATTCCCTCTAACGCTGTCTTCCCTTTGAGCTATTTCCCGTGCCATCCCTCTGCTTGGAACGTCCTGCCCTACGTTCTTCGCCTGAGGACTCTTTACCAGTGAGCCTCATCTGGGCGCCTGTCTTTACTGCCATGAGGCCTTTCTACTTTTTTTCATTACGTACTGTGCTTAGCCATGTTAAAATTCTTTGCACACTTAATGTAATTGCCTGTTTAATTTTATGTCAGCCCTTTAAACTATAAGGTTGAGAGCAGTAGCTAGGTTTTTATTTACCACTATGTTTTTAGATCCTAGGACAGTGCCTGGCGAATGGTAATACTTAGGAAATATTTATCAAGTAAATGGATTTTAACGGTAAAAAGTGTTCTGAGATGTTGCTGCTGTATCCAGTACTGAGGCAATAGATGACTCCGGCTTATTTATGTCTTTTTGATTCTTGGATACAGCGACGTCTCGTTTCCTGTGCAAAAAAGAAGCAGCTTCTCCTCTTCCAGTTTGCTCATCACTTGGAACTTTGGCGACTGGGATCCACAGTTGCAACAGGTAAGATGGGAGAAAGTTTTTTTCCAATAAGAAAACTGGAGATAGAAGCCAGAAATGGCAGTTGAAATTCTGCTTGTGGAAAAATGGAAGTAGATTTGTCTGTGTCCGTTTGAACTTATGGTTTCCCACCCACTAGATAGAGCAGAGGAGTTCCTCAGAGTGTTAAAATTGTTAGCAGGACACTGAATCATCAGTGAAAAGTTTCCAGTTCGGTATGGTGCACTGCAGGATATAGTGGTGCTGAGGGTAGTGGAATCAAAGTTCTGCCTGGCTAGACTGGGATCAAAACAGGCTGTTGAAAAATGACACGTTTTAATGTGGGGTCGTGACGGGCCTGCAGGGAAAAGAAGGTTGTGCGGATCGTACCGGGGTGACAGCCTCATGGCCTTAAGTATGACATACCTGTTTGGGTCCTGTTGTTTTATAGTAGGTTAGAGGCTTTTGCTTTAGGCTCCAAAATGAACAAATGAAGTTGAAGTCGAGGCCACACAAACTTCACTTCCATCCACCTGCATGCCTGGCTGTGGGGAGCGGCTTCAGAGAAATAGTGGTGTGCCCTAGGCTGTATCCAGGGCACCCAAGTAGAAGCTAAGGAAGTGCTCGCTGCTTTCCTCTTCGTATACATACCCCCAGAAAACTGTAAGCTTACTACGTCAGACATTTTTCTGATTTCCCAGTGGTAGAGATTTCTTTCTACCCAGGAATGACTTTTTAGAAGAAAAAATGTGTGAATAACCTTTCTTTGGGAAGAAAAATGTCAGGGATATTTCTTGTTCCAGGAAAGAATGGGGATACCCTTCCACTCTCTAAAAATGCAGATCACTTACTTCACCTCAAGACAAAGGTAAAGAAATTTAACTGTGTGTTCAGACTCTGAAATCCAGAACATTTTTCTCATTCTGAATTTTGAGGGTTTCTTAGTTGACATCATAAACTGTTTCAAATCTAAAATTATTTGGATGAAGTACTGTCAAAAGAGCTGGGTTTCCTATGATTGTAAGTCAGGCATTCAGAATTTATTGGATGAATGAATACAAGAAATTCGTTTTTCTTCTTTTGGTATTATTATGAAAATAACATGCATAGTTTTTAAAAATTCAAATAATGCGAAAGAGTATGCAGTGAAAAATGAACCTCCTTCTTAACCCCCACCCTCCCCAGAGATGATCACTGCCAATGGTTTCTTATATATTCTTCCAGAAAAAATTTTCACCCATGCGTGCATGTGTATACATCCTTTCTTTCTACAATAATGGGACTATACTATACAAACAGCTTTGTGTCTTCCTTTTTAAAAATCTTTTAATTGCACAAATATTTGTGAATACAGTCTTACTATGAAGAATTCAAACAATATTGATAATTTATATCCTTGCCCAGCTCTTTAATACTAGTCCCCTCTCCTGCAATAATTACTGTTAATTGATTAGCTGTATACCCTTCTAGATCTTTTTCTGTGTGTGAGAATATGTATGTGTGTATATATACGTACTTACATACACTCAGATGTTTTTTGAGGTTTTTTTTTTTTTTTTTTTTTTAATTTTGCTGTGTTGAGTCTTCGTTTCTATGCGAGGGCTTTCTCTAGTTGTGGCAAGCGGGGGCCACTCTTCATCGCGGTGCACGGGCCTTTCACTGTCGCGGCCTCCCTTGTTGTGGGGCACAGGCTCCAGACGCGCAGGCTCAGTAGTTGTGGCTCACGGGCCTAGTTGCTCCGCGGCATGTGGGATCTTCCCAGACCAGGGCTCGAACCCGTGTTCCCTGCATTGGCAGGCAGATTCTCAACCACTGCGCCACCAGGGAAGCCCTGAGTTTTTTGAATTACATAAATGTTACACTAAACTTTTCCAGTGTTACGCAAATTTTTTCACTTAATATCTCTTACAGGTCTTTAAAGCAGGTTGTCATTGACCAAAACAGAAAATCGGTCCCCAAGTCACTGGGCCTCCAAAGCTTCACTGCATTAAATGCCTCCCTGCTCAGGTTTCTAAAGTTAGGGTTTATTATGAAGCCACCCATGAAGTATGCGAAGGGCTGAGATAAACTCATAGGATTCAGAGACCTCTGTTCTGGGTTTTGGAAATCAAAGCCACACCGCTTAGATGTTCTACCTTTGAAATAATCATAGTGACACATAGCATATGAGTGTCAGGATTATGTGTCGGTATTTGTGGATACATTCAGAGTGGCAGGAGCTTGAGGATTCATGCTATAGTGAACCTTGTATGAAGTTTTACTTGACTATTCATCCTGCTTCCTAACGTTACCAGGGTCCTGAGAACATTATCTGCAGCTGTATCTCCCCATGTGGAAGTTGGATAGCCTATTCTACAGCTTCTCGGTTTTTTCTCTATCGTTTGAATTATGAACATGACAACATAAACCTCCAAAGGGTAAGTGATAACCCCAAGTCTGGTTGAATAAGAAGAAACCTTATAAGTGGGCGATTTTTGTGTGAAGTGGAAACGTCCTGGATATGAATCCTTGTTCAGTGAAAAGCTATTTGGAGAAACCTGTTATAAAACAGTCTCTTATTGCCATTTAAAATTATGTTTTTGGAGGATAGGGAAATGCCAGAAAGTGGCAGTAAAGGTTAGGCTTTTGAGGAGATGACAAGGGGGGTGGATAGGTTACAGTAGGCACGTCTGTGTTCCAGGCCCTTGGTTGATTGGCTTCCTTGGAGACAGGAAGCATTCATATGATTTAAGCCTGACTGTGATTATTTTTGATGGGCTCTGGGTCTAACTTCTCTCTCTCTCTCTGATTTTTTGTTACTGGTTCCCCCAAGGTTTCCAAAATGCCAGCGTTCCTTCGCTCTGCCCTTCAGATTTTGTTTTCTGAGGATTCAACGAAGCTCTTTGTGGCATCAAATCAAGGGTCTCTGCATGTTATTCGGCTGCTGGAGGGAAGCTTCAAGCACCTGCATACTTTTCAGCCTCAATCAGGTGAGAAGTAGGTAATTGGCCATGGGAGAGAGTTGTCAGTCTCGATGTTTCTTTTTTTCCATTTAAACCTCAGTTGTTGGGGGTTCACTAATGCTCTTCTCTGCCCTACAAAAATTACACTTTCGCTCACATGTTTGCGATTTAAAGTAGAAGGAGATACCTGGCAAGTGAAAACGCTCGATGAAATCTGAAGTGTTGCTCACACCTACTCTTTTCTCACTGGGTTTTTGATTCCTTATTTGGGGCCAGAGAAGTTTCATCACCCTTCTTGGAGTTTTGTTAGCAGAGCAAGAAGAAAGTTAAATCATCTGTAATCCTGACACCCAGAAATAACTACCATTATTATTTTATATATTTCCAGTAGGTGCTGGTTATGTAGGTATTTTATGGACATGTTAATCTTTTTGGTTGTTTGTTTTTATAATGATGAGCTTATACATACAGTTTCATTACCTGTCCTAATGCTTATGACCACTTTTCCATATGTTTTGAGAACATGAGTATGCATGAATGAGTGACTGTGTATAGATAACTACTGGTGAGTTAACTACTAAGGACTTAGTACCCAGTACTTCCCATGGGCCTTTTTCCTTCTCCCTTTTTCTGGCTTGTAGTGACTTCACTGTTATTTAGACTCCATCAGCCTGGAAAATCAACTTTTTAAAATCAGCTTAAACTCTCACTGTTCATAAGCTGCCCCAGAAGCAAACAGGAAAAGAAACATACAAATTAGGAGTCAGATGAAGTAAACTGACAGTATTTATTGAGTACCTGTATATGGTTTTATTATAAAACTTATATTCTTTACCTTGCATTTAGCAGTCCTTTAAAATTGGGCTCTGCATTATGTATATAACTTTATTTCTTCCTCCTATCTCATCTCACTTCCCCTTCTAGTCAGGCTGGTTTCTTCACAGCCCTCAAACCTATGTATTCCTGTCCTTGTCACTTAGGTCATGCTGTTCTCCATCCTTTTCTACCCACCTCGCTCATCCTTTAGCATCTGGTTTATGTCTAGTTATAAAGATTTTTCATTGTTTGGGGTTGTTACATGCAGCACTTACTTTGGCATATAGCATCACTGTCTGATTTTTATCCCACATGGGTCTTCATGATGCCAGATTGGTTTAAAATTCTTTAATGACAAAGATGGCTCATATGTGCCCATGCTCCCTTAGTGCTAAATATACAGCTAGTAAATTAAAGATATGCCTCGGGACTTCCCTGGTGGTGCAGTGGTTAAGAATCCACTTGCCAATGCAGGGGACACAGGTTCGATCCCTGGTCCAGGAAGATCCCACATGCCGCGGAGCAACTAAGCCCGTGCACCACAACTACTGAGCCTGCACTCTAGAGCCTGCAAGCCACAACTACTGAAGCCCGCTCACCTAGAGCCCGTGCTCTGCAACAAGAGAAGCCACCGCAATGAGAAGCCCGCGCACCACAATGAAGAGTAGCCCCTGCTCGCCACAACTAGAGAAAGCCCGTGCACAGCAACCAAGACCCAACACAGCCAAAAAAAAAAAAAAAAGTTATGCCTCAAGCCTATTTGCTGTTTGTAACTTTGTATAAAAAACATCTGATAGGAAAGTAGTTTGAAACAATTAAGGTATAGATTTTGGTGGTAGCTCTTACCCTGATTCTCCATTCTCATGGTAGTTCTGAGCAGGTGCTGCTTTCTGGTTTATCTCTCTGGCTCCTCTTTCCATGAAGGATGGCTAATTAAATTAAAATAGTAAACAGTGTAGCATCTAGAACTTATCTGCAAAACTATCTAGAAATTGTCCTATGAGTAATTTAAAACCGAGGCTCTTACTGGCTTTCGCCATCATTTTTAGGTCAGGGCTGGCTGACTGTGGACACTGAATTCAGAGGCTTAACTACTGTTTTGTCCTCACAGGGACAGTGGAGTCCATGTGCCTTTTGGCAGTCAGTCCAGATGGAAATTGGCTAGCTGCGTCAGGTACCAGTGCTGGAGTCCATGTGTACAACGTGAAACAACTAAAGGTGAGCATGAGGTTTAGTAGCAGAAAACAGGAGGAAGTTAGCTCTGCAGTTATAAGACTTAAGGCACATTGATATGACCCGGAAAATTGCTGGACTTTTTTTTAACCAAAAATTTTTCCTGTTTTACTTGTTTGGAACCCAAAAGCTATAATCTAACATTAAAATCAGTCAATGGGAACAGTGAAACCACTCATGCACAGAAATTTGAAATTAAGGATTTATGAGTAATGAATCTACATCTAGATTATGTCTGTATTTTGAGGAGGAAAATTCTGATTTACCTAGATGAATAGATGCAGATAGTAACAATTTCCTTTAATAGCTTGCCTTGTAATCTCAAGGTATTTTAAAATTAAACAGAAATAGGAATAGCAGGAAAACATTTTTCACTAATTAGTGATGATATTGCCATTCACAGATTGAATCACTAATGTTCCCTTACAAGTTGTCATCGTCATCTAAAAGTCAAATAAGAACTACGAAAAACTTACAATAAGCATTAAAAGTTTAGAGAACGATATCAAACTGCAGCATTTAATGGGTTTGCCTGTTACTGCATGACTTAATCTTTACTGCACTGTGGCAAAAGCCTGTACTGCTCTTTGAGCCATGCCTGGCATTTAAAGGTGGTCCTGTGTACTAGTGCACATGCCTTGTGATTGGACATAAATTTCCATGCCTAGGCATTTATTTCTTTTAAATCCAGTGTAGAGCTGTAGATTCCCTGTTCAATGACATGCTTATGAGCAATTCATACAAATATAGAGACAGCAGGGAAAGCTTTTTTCTGAGGTTCTCTGTGAATGCTGTTAGTTTTGTTGACAGTTAAACTTGCATTTTTTAAAAAATGCAATTAAAGTTTATTGTTTGGGGAAATGCCTGACGTTTACGGAACTTCCATAGAATAGAACTTTTTGAGTTCCAAGGAGCATTATTTTAAAACTACTGACCTAGACCATCCAGTCTTTCCTGAGGGAAGGAATCCTATTTTAGTTTTCTGTTTCTGTTATTTGTTCCCAGCTTCACTGCACAGTGCCTGCTTACAATTTCCCTGTGACTGCTCTGGCCATCGCCCCCAATACCAACAACCTTGTCATTGCTCATTCTGACCAGCAGGTAAGAGATCCCAGTGCTTTCTAATTCCCTCCAAATGGATAGTAACTTGGAAGCTGAGATAACGACAATTTTGGAGGAGCTTTTCTTTGATAGTACTGGACAATGTAAAGGTAGTTTTCTCTTATGTGTAGTAAAGCTTCCATGTATGGCCTGGGCACATCATAGGCCAGTAACATCCATTGGCTTGATAGGGCACAATGGAATGGTGAAACACTGAGATTCTAGAATAAAGAGGTATGAGAAGGAGGAAGAATGTTCAAGGGCTCATTTTACTGATTGTTTTTAGGCTAGCGATGAAATGGACTCAGGTGTTAGAGTGGATATGGGAGAACAGTGAAATTTCAGAAAGGGAATGTAAACAAACTATCCCCTTTAAAATCGCATCAAAAAAATAAAGTACTTAGGAATACGACTCACCAAGGCTTATATGCTGAGAACTATAAGACATTAATAAAGGAAATTGCAGATGATTCAAAGAAATGGAAAGCTATCCCCTGCTCTTGGATTGGAAGAATTAATATTGTTAAAATGGCCATACTACCCAAAGCAATCTATAGATTTAATGTGATCCCTATCAAATTACCTGTGACATTTTTCACAGAACTAGAACAAATAATCCTAAAATTTATATGGAATCATAAAAGACCCAGAATCGGGGCTTCCCTGGTGGTGCAGTGGTTGAGAATCTGCCTGCCAGTGCAGGGGACACGGGTTCGATCCCTGGTCCAGGAAGATTCCACATGCTGCAGAGCAACTAAGCCCGTGTGCCACAACTGCTGAGCCTGCGTGCCACAACTACTGAAGCCCACTTGTCTAGAGCCCATGCTCCGCAATGAGAAGCCCCCGCAATGAGAAGCCCATGCACTGCAACGAAGAGTAGCCCCCGCTCGCCGCAACTAGAGAAAGCCTGTGCGCAGCAGCAAAGACCCAACACAGCCAACAATAAATAAGTAAAATAAATAAATTTATTTTTTAAAAATAAATAAAAATTAAAAAAATAAAAGACCCAGAATTGCCAAAGCAAGCCTGAGGAAAAAGAACAAAGCAGGAGGCATAACCCTCCCAGACTTCAGACAATACTACAAAGCTACAGTAATCAAAACAGCATGGTATTGGCACAAAAACAGACATATGGATCAATGGAACAGCCTGGAGAGCCCAGAAATAAACCTACACACCTATGGTCAGTTAATCTTCAACAAAGGAGGCAAGAATATACAATGGGCAAAATTAGTTCTTTGTCTGCCACTTTTCCATACCAAGTTGTAAGGAGAATATAATTGTAAGAAGATCTTTAAAAAATCTGAGCTACAGAACATATTATGTATGAACTTGTCAATACTTATATATCCTCATCTGTAAAATGGGCTTGATAATACCTTCCTCACCGAGCTATTGGAAAGATTAAATGTGATCCAAGAAGCACATTTAAATAGACCACTAGGCAGATGATGCTTGCTACTTTGATTAGCAGTTTTTACACTCACACATGCACACACATACACGTTATATCCAGAAAATGAAATCTCTCATTTAAGTTCTTCTGTCATTAAAACTAGCGAGAAATTTTTTGGTACCTGTTTAATTAACAGAGATTGAGTTAATAATACACAGTGTGGCTAAGGAAACAGCACTTCATATATTGCATAAATTAGTATGACCGCTTTAGAGGACATTTTGGAGATATCTAAAAAAAAACTTAAATCCACATAATCTTTGATTCAGAAGTTCCAATTCTAGAAGTTCTTCCCATAGGTATATGCTTTTAGTTGTGCAAAAAGACATTGATTGAGAGATAATCATTATAGCTTTATGTGTAGTAGCCAAAGATTGCAAATACCTAAATGCTCATTAAGCAGACTAGGTAAATAAATCCTGGTACATACAAGAAGTGAGTAGATTATTACATGTTCTTCAAAAGGGGCATGAGTGATGTGTGTATACGTTGATATGGGTCAGTCTCCATGGTATAATGCTAATGAAAAATGCAACATACAGAATAATGTGTACTGTAGGCATAAAATACCTCTGAAAAGATATAAACAAGAAACAGGCTGCTTTTGTCTTGGGGAAAAGAGATATTACGATTGCAGGTGGTTTTTCACTATAAATCTTTCTGTGCTGTTTGAATTGTTTATTCTGTAATTTACCTTAAAATTTTTTTATTTAAAGAAAAAGTAGTGAAAATGCATATGGCTGAATATGATACAGTCAAGGTTTGTATAGATATTTTCTGGTTCAGGCTGACCCTTCTTTGGTCTTTCTGGGTACCTGCCTGCACTTGCTCTGTGTCATATCCTTCCTCAGGTATTTGAGTACAGCATTCCAGACAAACAGTATACACAATGGAGCCGGACCATCCAGAAGCAGGGGTTTCATCATCTTTGGCTCCAAAGGGATACTCCCATCACACATATCAGTTTTCATCCCAAGAGACCAATGCACATCCTTCTCCATGATGCGTACATGTTCTGCATCATCGACAAGTCGTTGGTGAGTTCTTCACCACTACCACCTGTGCTCTCGCTGGTTCTACTTTACTTAGGAATCTTTCCATTCTAAAAGCAAAGGAGGACAATAAATTACAGGAAGATGAATCAGAATAAAGGTTGCTAGTACATTCTTTGGAGGAGAGGAGCTTTTGTTTTGCAGATTTCCTCATTTTCCTACCCAGTCTCATGAGGCTCCCAGGGAAGGGGCAGCCCCTTGTGTACTGGTTTTTGCTGATTTGACTATTTCTCTGCTTTGCCTCTCAGCACATAAACTTAAGTAGGAAAGAGATTAGGTCCGTATTCGGCAGTGACCATAATCAGGGAATACCATTGGTTTGGCTGAATCACTTCCGCCTTTGCACCCTGGGATGACTGACATGATTTCATTAAAGGAGATACAGGCTGGGGTTTTGACCACTTGTGCCCCTTGGCTGAATATACTGAAACACTATCTGCAGGCTTGAGGGGTTGGTCTTAGTGTTTTGAAAAATGACCAGTTAGGAAAATTCCATTCTTCATGGCTGTGATTTAGGTGGGATGTGAGCATTCTTTTCCATTCTAGAGTCCAGCCTCTGCCAGCTGCAGTTTTGATTCACCCCAAATTTCGTGTTTTTTTCTGGGCAGGCAGTTTCTTTCCTAGGAGCAGTGTGAGCTGTGGCCATGCCTATAATGCACTTTGGGCTTAGATTACAGCCAATACAGTGTTTTGGTGTATCTGTGAAGGTGGGCGTAGGAGGAACACAGGGAAAGCAGCAGATGGCTCTAAAGGAGGTGTGCATGGTGATGTGTCACTGGAACTCATCTCGTCGGCCCTGCGTCCTCTGGGTGTGGGAAGCAGAGCTGGCTGACAAGTGCCTTCTGTGAGATGAGTGATACAGGAAGGGCCCCTCCCATTCGTTTGCCTCTTTATAACTCAGCCTAGATCAGCCCATATTTTTCCCCAAGCGTTGGTGATAAGTCCATCACTTCCTCATGCAGGGCAGAGCTATTTCCCAAGGAAGTCAGAGATAAAATATCACTTGCTTGGCTAGAGGCCATCTCTTGAGGTGTCAGTGACATCAGTGGGGCTGGTTTGTGTTGCATTTTTGCCTGCGGAGAAGTTCAGCCACTTGGCCAGTCTATGACCTGGTTGGGGGAGAGTCTAGAAAGCAGAGCCTTCATGGGCTGAGCTCCTACACATGCCAGTTTGTTTGTGTCTCACAAAGTGTTACTGACGAGACTGGCCAGAAGCCCCGGCTGGGCCCTTCAATCTTGCTGGCGTAGAGTACCAAGCTCTCTTTGCCACATACCCGCACCACGTACAGCAGAGCCGCAGGAGTGGCTCCAGCTTTCTTCCTGAAGTAAGAAGAGTCAGGGACGTAGTAAGTGTATAACGTGACAGTTAGAAGATTGTGTTCCCCGAAAAAATCACTATTGTCCTTTGTTCTGGAGAGACCCAATAAAAAAAATAATGATTTAAACAACACATTTTTGTCTTTTTAGCCTCTTCCAAATGACAAAACCTTACTCTACAATCCACTGCCTCCCACAAATGAATCAGATATCATCAGGAGGCGCACAGCTCATGCCTTTAAAATTTCTAAGAAATATAAGGTAATACATTTTGCGTTACGTTCTGGGTGGTTGGTTCCTTGTGATATTATCAAAATGTAATAAGTCCCACAATAGACAAGAGTGCCTTCATTTTACATGCAGAGAACCTGGTTTTGGGAAACCAGTGACCTTTCTGAGACTGTCTGTCCCTTAGGTTTGTAGTTCATTGTTCTCACCTCAGTAGATTAGAGGCAGGCACATCATCCTTCACCAAAATGAAATACATGGGTAGTGAGAAATGATGGTGGAGCTCAGTTGGGGTCTTTGTGTTAAAGCTGGCTTTTAAATTTGACTTCCAGTGGAGAATGTTCCACAAGATAAATTTCGAGCAAATGGAAGTCATTGAATTTATTAGATGTTCCTTTCTGGGCTCGGCTTTTCACTGTACTAGAACAGATATCCATTGAGCTTATGATACTACAGCTATTTGTGCCAACTCACAAGTTCCATATTCATGCTTCTCAGATCAGAGTTCCTTGGGCACCCTGGAACATTTTCTTGGGGGTCTGCAGAATTTTTTTAAGTGGGGGGGGGGTGTTGTAAATTATTCAAATAAGATTAACTTCTTGATGCATTTGTAACTTGCCATTTGTCAAGAATTTAGGCTCCAAACCCCTCTGTTAACATTGATTCCTAAGAAATTAAAGAATCGCAGATTTTCCATACAGAGAAACATGAAAAATCTTGCTGAAATCTTAAATGATGGAATTCAGTTTTAAAAGCTCCCAGCTTTTCCAGTCTTTTAAGTCCTATGGCAGGAAGGATTGTCAGAGATTTATACCCCTCCAGCTTGAACGAGGCTAACCTTTTAGCGCTAGTTAGTCTATTCAGGACTAGCCCCAGAACCTAACTCCTGGTGGAATCATTACCGTCTCTCTACAGCCTCTACTCTTCATGGATCTTTTGGATGAAAGAACACTAGTGGCGGTAGAACGGCCTCTGGATGACATCATTGCTCAGCTGCCACCACCCATCAAAAAGAAGAAATTTGGGACCTAAAACAGGGCACTGTCTGTGTCCTTTCTTGAATTGTCTAACCTGTTTTCACAAATCATGATAATAAAACAAAGTTATTCTTTAGGACTAGTCATTATGAATGTTATTTTCTAAAATGCTGGACAGGAATTTCCCTTCATTGACTGAAACCGAATAGAAACTCCAAGGTATATTGTAGTTGAGATAGTGTTCCAATTAGCTACAAAGTCATCCAACTTGTTTAGGTCCTGTTTGTTCTTTAGACCACACTCTCAGGGGAAAAAGGCAATAGTTACCTCCTATTCCCTAACACATGCTTGAGGCTTCAGAGAGCTGATGACCTTCATTGTCTGCCAGCCTCCAGCCTGCAGCCTGTGCAAAGTCATGGAGACTTGCCTCAAGTTGCCTTTGAGGACAGGGAAACTATGCTTGCTTATTCAAGATAGCCTAACTACTGACAGTGATAATCAGCCTTATGTTTCAAGAAAGAATATTAACTGTAGTGCTCCATCTGAAAAGTAGATGCCCTTGGTCTTTGGTAGAGCTATTAATTTTATTTGAAAGGAAAAATCAGGTTTTGGGATATCAGCCCCAGTACCCATCTTTTTATGTTCTATGCCAGTTCTAAAGGTTAAGGAAATATTGGGCATATGGAGTGGGAGTGGAGGTGGGGACCAGACAGCCTGCTATATATTTCACCATTTCTGTTCTCTTCTGCTTGCTTTGACATTGTTATTCCTGTGGGTGTTATCAACTGACTAGTTTTAATGTGATCTTTTAAATTAGAAAGTGAAGAACTAAGTTAACCTGAACTAAGCAGATAGATTTCTTTCCCATCTCAGTGGATGTATTCTGTTGCATGCCTGTGGAAACCCAGTATGTGCGGTTTTTTGTTTGTTTCGGGGGTGAAGGGCTGTAGTATAGACAGAAATATGAGGGCTCTGATGACATCATGGGTAAATTGCTGATGAAAAACATTTTTGCTGAGATGAACCCCACCCTCCAGTTTGGAAAGGGAAAAAAAATGTGAGAATTTAAAGTAGGTGTGTAGGAGGAGAATTAACAGAGGTGATAAGAGAGAAACAGAGCCCAATAATTTATAATATGAAGGACAGCCTATTTCAGGTTTGCTAAGAGAGAACAGAGACAGCAAGGTTTATAATGGTTGCCACTTCTCTACCCCACCTGTTTATGTTTTTTACAGCGATAAGAGTAATTTAAACAAATAGCTGCAACTTTTTAGGTCATTTGTGTAAAATACCTTTCCTCTTGCTTGAATAAATTTTCTTAGTGAGACATATTCTCCCAGTCTGCATTAGACTGCACTATTACAAACAGTAATAGTCTATTACAAGTAGACTGGACTGGAAGATCCTGCCCTTTCTAAGAAATGTTTTAGGTCTTCTTTTGTGTGATTGAAACCAAAGTTCAAGTCACTGATCTACAGTGAATATGACCAGAGGGAGGCTAGGATGCCTTAAATATTAACTCACTTGCTTTTCCCTGACTGTAGAGCTATAAATTCAGAGACTCTTTATTAACTGGAATCTAGTTTAAGACTTGATTTACTTAACTTTAAACATATTCTGAAACCTTGTGGATTGTGTTGGGTGTAATTCTGACGGAGAGGGCTCACAGATCATCTGAGTGAAGAAGTAAAACTGTCTGAAAGTAGAAAGCATTCCTTTGCAACATTTCCAGCCAGTGATTTGGACTTCCATAAATGGTATGGGAAGTAAAAGCTTTGGGCCTTGAAATTCTCCCTAAGTAGAGAACTTTGAATACAAATGAAATAGAAACTGATTGGGGCAAGTTAGAGAAACTGGGGGAAGGGGAAGGCAAAGCAGTATAAGTAAGAGGACACTTCGGTGCATGTGTTTTAGGGTGATTTTACTTTAGGGATTTGTGTAACCTAGGCGCATTATGTTTCTTTTTCAGGCATTTTGCAGACTGCTGCTCATACTCGAATTTTACAGAAAAATTTTGATCTGAGACCAACTTGAGAAAGGTCATGTTTGCTAACCTGACTCAAATGCTTTAAAAATTTACTTTTCTCATTTAGTAGCTAGTAATCGGATCTTTGAATGGATAATGCAACCTTTACCAGGGAGATTACAGCAAATTAGACTGAGAGAAACTAAAATCTTGGAATATTGGAAGAAAGTTAGAGATCGTCTAGTTTGGAGGGTTTTAAAGCTTTTTTTTTTTAAGCATCGAAACTTTCTTCAAATGGAACTTTGTTCTGAACGGAAACATATGATACAGATAAAAGAAGAGCTCTTCAGGTTGTTGGGGGTGGGAGTGGGGGAGGGAGGCACAAACGTTTCTGAAAGAAAACTGTGTGGCCCTTGGCCTCATTTTTATACTCATGGAAATGGAGACCAAGAGGAGAAGAAAGGGATTTTTCCCATTGTCACACAATGGTTCATTAGAAGCCCAGGTGGCATTCTTACAATTATTCCCCCACAGTCTCTTGGCTGTAGGGACCCAGTAAATATGATTAGCAGTCATGGTATGCAAAGGATTTTCCATTCCACAGGCTGCAGAGAAGATGTTTAAGCATTTCTTGCTCTGGATGAGCACTCGATTTAGCTCTAAGGGTGAGTTCTGTGGGCAGTCTTATGTGTAAACCATATAGAGTGTTGTAATGAACAACCTAGTGTGTTATCTTCTAGTGCTCACGTGGGGGTATTTCTCTAGGGTTAATTCCTGGGAGTGGAATTGCTAACTCATACTGTGTTCATTTTCTTTCACTTTTAGTTGTCCTTTGGAGTTGGCTGTATGTCCATCAGCAGGGTTTGAAAGCACTCATTTCCTTATACTTTGCTATTGTAGTGATAGTCTTTAGTTTTAGCCCATCTAATGGGTGAAAAATTATATTATACTTTGCATTTCCCTGTTTACTAATGAGATTGCTCACTTTTTTAGTGTTTTGGCTATTTGGCTAATTGTGTAAATTACATATGCATGACCTCTTCTTTTTCTCCTAATGTGTTATCTTTTTCTTTCATATCTCAAGGCATTTTATGATGTAGATCAGTACTGTCCAATAAATTCTCTATGGTGGTGGAAATGTTCTGAATCTGTGCTGTACAATAGACACTTTTGGCTCTTGAGCACTTGAAATGTGGCTAGTGTGACAAAGGAACTGAATGTTAAATTTTATTTAATTTTTTAAATTAATTTAGTTTTGGCTGTGTTGGGTCTTTGTTGCTGCACGTGGGCTTTCTCCAGTTGCGGCGAGTGGGGGCAGCTCTTTGTTGCTTTGCATGGGCTTCTCATTGCAGTGGCTTCTCTTGTTGTGGAGCACAGGCTCTAGGCACACGGGCTGCAGTAGTTGTGGCTCGCGGGTTCTAGAGCGCAGGCTCAGTAGTTGTGGCGCACGGGTTTAGTTGCTCCGCGGCATGTGGGATCTTCCCGGACCAGGGCTCGAACCCGTGTCCCCTACATTGGCAGGCGGATTCTTAACTACTTCGCCACCAGGGAAGCCCTAAATTGTATTTAATTTTAATCTGGGAATTCCCTGGTGGTCCAGTGGTTAGGACTCTGCGCTCACACTGCCAAGGGCCCGGTTTCAATCCCTGGTTGGGGAACTAAAATCCCATAAGCTGTGTGGCACAGCCAAAAAAAAAATTTTTTTTTTAATTTTAATTTAAATAGCCATGTGTGGCTAGTGGATTTCTTAGTGGACAGCACAGATCTAGATTTTTTTTTTTAGTATTTATTTGGTTGTGCCAGGTCTTATTTGCGGCTCCCCGGCTCCTTAGTTGCAGCTCACCAGCTCCTTAGTCGTGGCATGTGAACTCTTAGTTGTGGCATGCATGTGGGATCTAGTTCCGTGACCAGGGATTGAACCTGGGCCCCCTGCTTGGAATTGGAAGCTTGGAATCTTATCCACTACGCCACCAGGGAAGTACCCAAATCTAGATATTGAGGCTTAGCTTTGTGTCAGTCCTTTGTTTTTAGAACTTAATACTCACTTAACATACATTTATTGAGTGCCTGCTAAGATGATCTCAGCCCTCAAGAACTTCACAGCCTAGTCGGGGAGAGAAACAAGCCGATCAACATTAGAGATGAGCACAGAGAAGGGGCACCTAACCGGTGGGTTGAAGGTAGGAGATAGTCCTTGAGAATTGGGTAGTAATTAGCAACGTGGAAAGGAGAAGAAAAGAGGCCTTCCTGCAGCATTCTCAGTGCAAAGGTCTGAAGCGAGAGCATAGCCTCTCCAAGGGTTCACCAGTAGTTCCATGTGTCTGAAACACAGCACAGGTCGGAAATGGAGGAAAATGAGGCTGAAGGGCAGGCCGTAGTACTGGGTGCACCTGGGAGGGTGACTAAGAATCAGGGGAGGTTCCTAGGAAAGGTAAGTGTAGAGTGGTTTCCACAGAGGAAAGCTAAGTAGCTTAGATAAGTAGATTTGGATAAAGAGCCCTTAAGTCAATGTATAGTGAGAAATAAGGCCAGGTAGGAGTGGGCCTTGAAGTCTGTGGTTAAGAATTATCACTCAGTAGAAGATATAGTTATGAACCACTCAGATTCAAAGGAATGGCACAGTAAAAATGCCCATTTGTGTAAGTAAGGGACACAAGAGACTGGAAGTTAGGGAGGCAAAAAACAGGCTGTTGTGTAGGTTCTTGACTTGGGGGTTTGTGTTAGTTTGCTAGGGCTGCCATAACAGTATCACAGACTGGGTAGCTTAAACAACAGAAATTCATTTTCTCACAATTCTGGAGGCTAGAAGTCCGAGATCAAGGTATTAACAGGGTCAGTTTCTTCTAAGGCCCCCTTCCTTGGCTTGTAGATGGCCCTTTTCTCCCTGAGTCTTCACATGGTCTTCCCTATGTGTGTGTCTGTGTCCTAATCTCTGCGCCAACAGTTATATTGGATTAGGGCCCACCCTAATGACCTCATTTTAATTTAATTACCTCTTTAAAGACCCTATCTCCAAACACAGTCACATTCTGAGGTACTGTGGGTCTGGACTTCAACCTGTATATTTTGAGGGGACACAGTTCAGCCCATAACAGAGTCTGTGGAAGGGCTTTAGGAGCTTTGTGAGCCCCCAAGTTTGAATGCTGAGTTTTACACAAATGTGCATTTGTCTGAGGTGGGTCCACAGTAGGCAGCTGATTCCCAAAGGGGTCCGTGATCCCTCCCCAGTTGGCTGTTTGCATTAACTTACTCAGGAGGAAGTTAAAGATGTCAGACGAAGGCCTGGAAATGCCATAGGCATCAATAAACACAAGCTGGTGTTCAATGGTATATGAAGAATGAGAGTTTACGCTGACTAGTAGACTACAAGTGTTATTGTGAGGCACTGGAAATTCTGTTAGAACTGGTATGGGAGGAAAGTGGATTTTTATTTTTGGACCTTATTTGAATTTCATGGGAAATTATGTAATTTCCATGACTGTCAATAAAAAACACCAGTGATTTTCCATAACTAAGTGAATTCAATGAAACTAACCTTCTTCTTGTTATATCCTTGTTAATATTTTCCTAAAAAGAAAGTCACAGAGCAACAAAACTGTCACCAGCTGCTTCTCATTAGGAATGTGGTTAGCAGATGTGGGTTTTCATAGCTATAACGCATTGAGATAGTTAATCCATTTTTGTGGGTTTCATATGGATAGTGATTTATCTTGGCAGGATGAATTTTAAAATGCGCTTGCATCAGCTAAAGGATATATGCACCTTTTCCTCTTTCACTTCATGTTTGTGCTGGAGAGAAAAATACGTTTTAGGATATTTCTCCCGGAAGGCAAAGTAGTACTGTTGAAAGGGACAATTGATCTCACTGGCCTCTAATGGGGGAAGAGAATGCATGGGTACTTTTTCAGAGTTGGATGTTGGATTGGTTATCTTACAAGTTTATTTCTCCCTTTGGCCTCTTCTTTAGTAGTAATTGAGCAGCTCTTTTGTTCCTCTGGCATCAGGCCGCCTTTGTGGTATGACCTTCAGGCTTGCTAAGGGCTGCAGTTTTGCCTGGGGCCCTCTTTCCTTATGAAATTACACAACACTCAAACCTTGGAAGCAGCCCCAGATCCACTAATTCTTTCCTTTGACGGACTTTTGGCAATATGTACTCCCTTTCAGCCAAAGTGTAGCTTTACACAAGATCTGTTTGTCACCGAAATTAATTTGGCCATTTGCCCTTTAAGCCTGGAGTCAAACAGTATTATGGCAGACTCATTCCTAGATAAAGTATAGACTCTCAGCTAGAGAGTTTCTACTAAAGGTTTTATTGTTGCTGCTGCTAAAGGTCAACAGGTAATAATATAACAGCAGCGGTACTTTTTATGGAACTCTTACAGTGCATCAGGTACAGTGTTGCTAAGCACTTTGCAGACATCACCCCAGTCAACCCTTACAACCACACTTGGAGGTAGAAGGTGCCTGAAGTTTTCTGAAGAAGAGACTGAGGCCCATGACCTCAGGCCCTTGACCATTGTCATATAACTAGTAAGTGGCCAAACTACAATTTGAACCTTGTACTTTTAATTACCATGCTATATTGTACGTCTACTATGAGGGAGAAGAAAAAAAAAGACCACTGGCTTTTGAGAGAGTATAGAATCAGAGCCTGAGTAATAGAATTGTAGGAAATCATGGAACTGAGAGAGCTAATCCAACCCCCTCATTTTGAAGTAGCAATGATGCCTGCCTTGTTCTGAGAAAACAAATAACAGCTTGAGCAGAGGAGAATACCTACTGATAGGTGACAGGAATGGAAGGTGATTGGGAATTACCTCAGCCATTCCCTTTTTTAGAGGTAGATAAAATAATACGCCTGTTCAAAGAATTATCTAAGCTTGTCTCGCCATCCCTAAGAAACCGTGGGAACAGATGTGTACCCTTTTTATTTCAGATTTCATTATCCACCGTAAGTAGATTTCCACTGACTACTTGAGATTTCCTAGATGGTAATTTTCACTCTGCAAGGAACCAGTAACCTTCAGAGGGATTATTTGAAATGACTACAGTGCAGGAGGCACTGAATTTCAATCAATCACATGTTTAATGAGTTCCTTCTCTGCAAGGCGGTATTTTTGGAAGAGTGGGGAACAAAAAGAAGTCAATGGGTGGTTCCTGCCCTCCTGTATTTTATAATCTACTTGGGCGAACAAGCGAGGCATAGAATAAAATTGTTCAAAGGAAAAATCCCAGCAAACTGGGCAGCCAGGGAAAACTGGGATGAGATCTTGCTCGGTGGGAAAGTGGTTGAAAGGGGCAGGAAGTGTTTGGAAGGATGGACTCTGGCAGGAATGTGCAAGGCATCATTGGGAGACACTGGATGAGTTTGGCCAATCTGTAGTGATGAAAGAGAATGTGGAAAATTAGGTTCTGATGCAAGACCTTGTCAAAACAGCTCAATAGTTTGGAAAACTTTTATGGATATATTTGAAAATAATTTTTAAAGTAAATACCCCCAAGTAATCCCAATATCAATCTCGATTACCTTTCCTCTTCCCAGGATTAAATTACTACCTTATGTAAGTGCCCTCACTTACTATTTATTTGGAA
Source organism: Eubalaena glacialis (assembly GCF_028564815.1). Lineage (NCBI taxonomy): Eukaryota > Metazoa > Chordata > Mammalia > Artiodactyla > Balaenidae > Eubalaena > Eubalaena glacialis. The sequence continues at coordinate 17,935,991 of NC_083733.1, read as the reverse complement.
GATCACTGACTTCCTTCAATTCTACTGACCAAAAGGTCTTGACACTTTTGGAAAGAATTTCCAGCACTTCCCTTTTGCTAATAAAGGTGTCCTCAAGTGCCCAATCTCTGGGCAATTACGTATGTAAAAGTTTCAAAATTGTGCTCATCCTCTAAGGAGTCAGCTGCCAGGTGCTCTCTAATAAGCAGAAATTTCACATAACTCAGGCATCTGGGGGTTCGCGCCTCAGCTGGAGCAAAGCCAGAAATGTCTGTGACTGCAGGTGCACTTCAGCACATTGGGACCTGCCGGAACAGCGAGCTGGCCTCACTGCAATTGATTTAGGAGAGGGCTGGAGGGTTGAGCTTCTGCTGACACGTGCAGCTTGGAAAATTCTGCTCCGCTAATTGCAAAGAGGATTCTGCTGTAATGATTTTTTTGGGTAAGATACTTTTCTCATTTTGAATTCTTTCTTCATTTGGGCTCTGGGTGATTTCCAGTCTCTATTTTTATTGTTTTAACTCCTGGTATAGGAGGCTGTTTGAAAGTTTCCGCCCACACACGAATGTGCATTCAGAGTGGTGCATGGACATGGCTTACACGCTTCAACATGTACTTCATGAGCAAGCAGGTATATAGCCCCTTTTACAGGAATTGGTACTCGCTTCTTCTGCTGGCACCCCCCCACACATGAAAATATGGGGATTTTGCTTTTCTTTCCAAAAAAAAAAAAAAGGAAAGAGGGCTCATTGACGTCACGTTTTTGAGATCTCTCTCAGCAGCGTGATTTCTGGACCCTCATCTTTGAGGTCTGGGGTATGTTTTTTTGTTTGTTTGTTTTTAAAAGCCCTGGACCAGGAGGATGGGAGACCTGAGTTGTCTCTGTTTCTCCACTGTGGGCTTCCAGCCAGAGTCTTTGGCTTTCTGGGCCTCAGTTTCCTCAGCTCTTCAAGCCCATGAAACTGGAAGAACCAGGTGGATTGTATCACCCATGTCTTTGTATAAAAGCTGCTGCAGGCCCTGCAGTGTGCAGTTTCTGGGGAGGCTCATATGCACTTGCTCCAACATAAGGCCAAGGCCTCCAGGGTGAGAAAGTTAGATCTACAAATTCAAGTCCAAACACTCCAATATTTGGTTTTATGAGGCTTTTTACATTCATATTCTGCCATCTCCACTGACCCTGTACTCTGTTCACATTGGAATTCTAGCATCTTCCTAAGTAACTCATTAGACAAATATCTTTGAGGCCTACCTATTGTGGCTGCAGGGCTAAAGAAGATATGGTCTCCTCTGGCATTACTGGCAAGTAAACGGGATTACAAAGCAGAGTGACAAATGCTTTGGTTCATGCCTCTGGACCTATTGCCTAGGTGGACTATTGAGCTTCCACTGTCACCTCTGTGAAGCTGTCCCCAGGCCCAACTAAATGTTTCTTCTACTCTGCTCTCAGGGCGTTTTCTACATGTCACTTAACCACATAATATCACATCAGGTTGGTTGGTTCTCCGTTTTCCTCCCCCGCTAGACCGCCAGCTCTCACCTGTGGCACGTTTTATCCAGCTCCTCTCCAGGCCTCAAAGGGAGCACACTGCGGAGCATTCTGTAAATACGTAACGAACCAGTCAATGCAAGTGAACGTGCAACTCGGTCTTGCGGGATTGCAAAGTGCCTCTCGAAGCTGATTTTGCTTTCCGTGCCCAGGCAGCTCTGGTGAATTGCACGGTAGAGGTCAGGAGTTGGGGGTGGGGAGATCGGAGGCGTACGAGGGAGAAGGTGAGACCAAGCTCCACTTCGCTAGAGCTGCCCACGTCCGGTAAACTGTAACCCACTGGACTGCGGTCAACTCCTTAACCTCCCGGAAGCGGCTCGGCCGGCCTCTCCCCGCCCCTCCGGAAGGTGGGCGTGGCCCCTCATGAATAATGAATCACCGCGGTGAAGGGGGGCGGCGGGCCCGCCCCCTCGGGCGGGAAGGGGGAAGCGCCGAGGTTGCCTGACTGGAATGAGGGTAGCTGCGGCGACTGCGGCGGCGGGAGCGGGGCCGGCCATGGCGGTGTGGACGCGGGCCACCAAAGCGGGGCTGGTGGAGCTGCTCCTGAGGGAGCGCTGGGTCCGAGTGGTGGCCGAGCTGAGCGGGGAGAGCCTGAGCCTGACGGGCGACGCCGCGGCGGCTGAGCCTGAACCCGCTCTCGGGCCCGCGGCGGCCGCCTTCAACGGCCTCCCGAACGGCGGCGGCGCGGGCGACTCGCTGCCTGGGAGCCCGAGCCGCGGCCTGGGCCCCCCGAGCCCACCCGCGCCGCCGCGGGGCCCGGCGGGCGAGGCGGGCGCGTCACCGCCCGTGCGCCGGGTGCGGGTGGTGAAGCAGGAGGCGGGCGGCCTGGGCATCAGCATCAAGGGCGGCCGCGAGAACCGGATGCCGATCCTCATCTCCAAGATCTTCCCGGGACTGGCGGCCGACCAGAGCCGGGCGCTACGGCTGGGCGACGCCATCCTGTCGGTGAACGGCACCGACCTGCGCCAGGCCACCCACGACCAGGCCGTGCAGGCGCTGAAGCGCGCGGGCAAGGAGGTGCTGCTGGAGGGTGAGCGGGGCCGGCGGGCGGGCGGGCGGCGCTGGGCTGACCCGGCGCTCACTTTGTTTCTGCCACCCTACCCACTTTGCTGGGCCAGCCCCTTCCCTCTCCCCCGCCCCCCGGGTCCTCACCTTCCTCTCTACTGGTAGCCCGGCTCTCCCCAAACCCCGTCTGCTGGGGCTTTGAGGATGGAAAAACTGATGCTCCCTACAGGAAAAGTTGGGCAGCCGCCGAAGTGTGGCTTGCAATCCCCAAGGAAGACTCGGTTGAGATTTAGTAAGAAGCAGCCGTGCTGGAAGCCCCGCCTCTGCACGATAAGCTGACACTAAGAACTAGAGGGGGACGGAACGAAGCTCTGGAGGTCTCCGTTTGCCTCCTGAGAAGTGCCGGGTTGGCGCTTTCTTCGCTCACCTCTGGCTCCCCAGGGCAGGCGGGTCTGTTAAAAAAAAAAAAAAAAAATTCATCCACACCGGTGCCAGCGGTATGCTTGGGCAAACCACCAAAACGCTGGTTAATTTATGGGAATTTAACCCATCATTGGCTCTCAACAATAACCAAAGGAGATCATAGCACTTCATTGAAGCCAGAAAGCTGAAACAGCAAGTTTGTGTGGTTAATGAGCCTTGTTTAACAGTGGAGGCTCACGTGTTTGAACATTTACTGCCAACTAGAGTTTTGCCCCTTTTGCAGGAGACTGGTGCCAGCTTCCTACCATTCACAGGCCTCAAGGCTTTAAGCTTATTAGAAGCCTGAAATGTTAAATCTCAAGTTATGTTTGAATAGCTAGGATTATTCTTTAAGTATGCATGTGATCTGTTACCTGGGTCTTTTGTGATGAATTTATGGATTTACTAAATTTATGATTTACTAAATCTCAAAATTAAATCTCATCTACTTGAAGGACTCATGCATGTTGGAGGTAATATTCAGAAATTTTTGAGCAATCGGCCTTCTTTCACTGATGATTTCAGTCATTCAAGAAGCATTTATTGCTGGCTGTATAGAACAGAATATAAAAGGTGATGTGTCTATTTGGTGTCTAGTTGGGGAAATGATAGAAAAGTGCAAAACAACTTACAAGTTATAGATTACGGAGTGCAAACTATATAAATGCCAAGGGAATGCAAAGTTAGGAAGTAGTTAGTGGAAAATGTATTGGTCAGGGAGGAATTTTTCAAGGAGCTGAATATTGAGCCAGGTCTCCAAGGAAGTGATGGACATAGGCAGAGATGAGTCAGGAGGGTATTCCTGGCAGAGGAAGAAGAGAAGGGAAGGGGTGGGGAGTGGAGGTAGGAAGGGACCAGTCATCAAACTGAGAGGCCAGAAGTCCAGCTTGGCAAAGTGATTGTCACTTTTTTCTAAATCTGCTGGTAAATATTTGGGAAAATGTTAGTTTCCAAGTAAATATTTTAATGTGCTCCAGTTGTGAAATTCCAGTGTCCCACCTTTATAATATCCTATTTATAAATCTTATTTATATCTCACTTAGGTGGGGCTAGACATTGCTCAGAAATTAGTGCTAATAAAAGGAGTAAAATTATAGATCATGGCTTGGGTGGTATGTGTGTAAAAAAATTGTTACCATAAATGTGTACCTTGAAATTGGGCTAGCTAAGAATTCGGTTATAAATTCTTAGAGCCAGAATATTGAATGTAGTACTACTTATGTGGTGCTCAGTGGTGGTGGGCAGACATTTCAACTCTTTACCCCATATTTTTTTAAAAATCCAGTTTTTGTTTAGATATAATTTGAACCTGGTATTCATACCAATTAAATGAAAGTCATCCATCTAGTAAATGCTTCCCAATATTCATTAGCCTAAAATAGGCCACATGTGCTTTTAGAAGGAGGGTTTACAAATGGCAGCATAACATTTATTGAATGCCTATTTACCTAACACACAGGTTCTATTTTATTTTCCCATTTTGTAAAAGACAAGTAGTTTTTGTTCTTATATGTGTGGGGAAGTATGAAATTGAACTTTCAAGCCAAGGGATATAAAAATAAAATTGCTTAGAATATGTAAAATCACTGAAAACAGTGATTTAATTGAACCAAACATGTAAAATTGAGAGCTAGTGTCCCATCCAGGACACTAGCTGCATTTTGGCTGCATTGGGTCTTCATTGCTGTGCACGGGCTTCTCATTGCGATGGCTTCTCATGTTGGGGAGCACGGGATCTAGGCGCTCGGGCTTCAGTAGTTGTGGCTCGCGGGCTCTAGAGCATGGGCTTAGTTGCTCCATGGCATGTGGGATCTTCCCGGGCCAGGGCTTGAACACGTGTGCCCTGCATTGGCAGGCAGATTCTTAACCACTGCGCCACCAGGGAAGTCCCAGGTAGGCTACTATTTTTTTTTTTTTTTTTTTGGATGCGTTGGGTCTTAGTTGCTGTGCACGGGCTTTCTCCAGTTGTGGCAAGTGGGGGCTACTCTTCATTGTGGAGCACGAGCGCTAGGCATGCGGACTTCAGTAGTTGTGGCTCGCAGGCTCTAGAGCGCAGGCTCAGTCGTTGTGGCGCACAGGCTTAGTTGCTCCACGGCATGTGGGATCTTCCCGGAGCAGGGCTCGAACCCGTGTCCCCTGCCTTGGCAGGCAGATTCTTAACCACTGCGCCACCAGGGAAGTCCAAAAGCTACTTTTAAAAGATGGATTTTTATGATTAGCCCTTAAAGTTTTGGAACTGTATGGTCCTTCCATTAGATGTCTCAAAACTTGAAAAACTGCCTTAACATAGCACAGTGATGCTCTTTTGTGGTGTGGGCAGGGAATTTCAGGCATGCCCTTACCACCCCCAAGCAAAGGAAGACTAGTCTCTGGTTGCCTGTGGTTAGGGAACTGAGTGAGCTAAGGGTTTTTTTTATCTCATGGATTTGTAGGGATTATTCATTCATACATCAAACATTTATTCAGCTCTACCACGTGCCAGAGGCACTTGAAGATAGTATCTGATTCCTGCCCTCAAGAAGTTTGGAGTTGAGATAAGAGAGAGTTAAGAAATAGTACAGCAAAGGGCTAAAAGCGGTGTGAGAATAGAACTTTAGATCTATAGAGAATAGATCTATAGATCTCTCCTATAGAAGACCGTCGTGGGCATCAGAGGTTGAGGATGCCCAGGAAAAGGCTGATGGAGAAGTTGAAGTTTGAATTGAGCCTTCCCCTAAGGAGAAAGCTGCCACCAGTAAAGACACAAGTGAGAGACAGGAAGAAGTCATTTTGCCCAGTGAGGGTAGAGGACGAATGAGGACTTTGTGGTCAGCTAGACCTGGGTATGTTTCTGGCTAGTGGTTTGTAACCCCTAGGCAAGTTACTCACCCTTGCTCCACCTTAGTTTCCTCATCTGTAAAACCAGCATAGTAATAATACCTCCTCACAGGGTTGTTATTCATTTGACAGTTTATGTGCTGGGAGCCTTTTTGGGGACTGGGAATACAGCAGTAAACAACAGTAATGAAAACAAAGTCTGAATGAGGAAGGTAGGACTAGGTCATGAAGGTATGCTGTGAGTTAACAGGCACTCTCAGAATAGCCAGGATAACAAGTTGTTAAAATCCAAGGCTCCATTTTACTTGAAAAGACATACATGATAAAAATAAGTTGTTTTAGGTGAACACTTCAAGAATGAGTTTGCACTTCTTGCATGCAAACACCTTTTTCTAATCTTGTTTTCCTGTCATCTCTTGTATAGGCCAACTTTTTTATCCTTAAGTTTTGCATTTAGTTTTTCATCCCTCTGATTTTCCCTATTCCTTCACACTTGCTGTTCAGAACCTTAAAACTTGCAAATAACCGTGTACTAGTAGTTTTGACTAATGTCTCTTAGCACTGATATTAAGATATGCTGAAATTCACAGATTCTCAGCATGAAGGGGTGACTACTCTTCTATCATATTGTATGTTGAATTTACTGTATCCTGTGTGCTGGAAATGGGGTCTATCCAGAAAGCTTCTAGAATTTATATTTGAATTAGACTACACATCAAAAAGTGTTCCAGAGGAGGTTAGGAAAGAGCATCGTGTCCAGCTTAAGTTGTTGTTGTTGTTGTTTTTTTAATTTATTTATTTGGCGGTGCCAGTTCTTACGTTGCTGCGTGTGACATCTTTATTGTGGCATTCAGGATCTTTTTAGTTGCAGCATGTGGGCTCTTTTTTTTTTTCTAATGTGTATACATATTTTATTGGATCTCATTTTCTTTTTTTTTTTATGTCATTATTGGAGTATAATTGCTTTACAATGTTTTGTTAGTTTCTCCTGTATAACAAAGTGAATCAGCTATATGTATCCATGTATCCCCATATCCCCTCCCTCTTGCATCTCCCTCCCACCCTCCCTATCCCGCCCCTCTAGGTGCTCACAAAGTACCGAGCTGATCTCCCTGTGCTGTGCAGCTGCTTCCCACTAGCTATCTATTTTACATTTGGTAGTGTGTATATGTCAATGCTACTCTCTCACTTCGTCCCAGCTCCCCCCTGCCCACCCCGATCTGTGTCCTCACGTCCATTCTCTACATCTGTGTCTTTATTCCTGTCCTGCCCCTAGGTTCATCAGAACCATTTTTTTTTTTAGATTCCATATATATGTGTTAGCATATGGTATCTGTTTTTCTCTTTCTGACTTACTTCATTCTGTATGACAGGCTCTAGGTCCATCCACCTCACTACAAATAACTCAATTTCATTTCTTTTTATGGCTGAGTAATATATTACATTGTATATATGTGCCACATCTTCTTTATCCATTCATCTGTCAGTGGACATTTAGGTTGCTTCCATGACCTGGCTATTGTAAATAGTGCTGCAGTGAACATTGTGGTACATGTCTCTCTTTGAATTATGGTTTTCTCAGGGTATATGCCCAGTAGTAGGATTGCTGGGTCATATGGTAGTTCTATTTTTAGTTTTTTAAGGAACCTCCATACTGTTCTCCAAAGTGTCTGTATCAATTTACATTCCCACCAACAGTGCAAGAGGGTTCCCTTTTCTCCACACCCTCTCCAGCACTTGTTTGTAGATTTTTTGATGATGGCCAGCCTGACCGTGTGAGGTGACACCTCATTGTGGTTTTGATTTGCATTTCTCTAATGATTAGTGATGTTGAGCATCCTTTCATGTGTTTGCTGGCAATCTGTATATCTTCTTTGGAGAAATGTCTATTTAGGTCTTCCACCCATTTTTGGATTGGGTTGTTTGTTTCTTTGATATTGAGCTGCATGAGCTGCTTGTATATTTTGGAGATTAATCCTTTCTCAGTTGCTTAGTTTGCAAATATTTTCTCCCATTCTGAGAGTTGTCTTTTCGTCTTGTTTATGGTTTCCTTTGCTGTGCAAAAGCTTTTAAGTTTCATTAGGTCCCATTTGTTTATTTTTGTTTTTATTTCCATTACTCTAGGAGTTGGGTCAAAAAGGATCTTGCTGTGATTTATGTCATAGCATGTTCTGCCTATGTTTTCCTCTAAGATATTTATAGTGTCTGGGCATGCGGGCTCTCAGTTGTGGCATGTGGGATCTAGTTCCCTGACCAGAGATCAAACCCAGGCCCACTGCATTAGGAGTGAGGAGTCTTAACTACTGGACCACCAGGGAAGTCCCCAGCTTAAGGTTTGATATATGAGAAAAGATCAATACATTTTTGAAGCAATTCTCATTGGAATATTGTTGGGAAATCATCTTTTATTGTGTAAATATGATTCTAGAAGTATTGTTATCAAATCTATTGAAAAGAAAATAGTTAGGTGTATAGAGGAAGTGGACTGACATGAAATTTAATTTCAGAGTTGAAAACAATTTTTATATCTAGAATAGATTGAGATTTTGAGTGTCTTATATAATATGACTGGCTCTTTGTGTATGTTAGGGGACGTGTAACGAATACTGCTGACATTATTAGGCTGCTCATTTGAAGAAGCTAGTTTGGGTTCCTACACTGCCACTTTCTTCACTGTATGTTGGAAAAGTTGAGAGTCTCCTAGAGAAAACATTTTACATTTTCTTTGAGACTTTGCCATGTATATTCATCAGTCTAGCTCTTAAAGAACCACTAAATTGTCAGGACGTTTTGTGTTTCTCTGTTTTTTCTTTTTAACTAGCCTCTTTGTATTTCACTTGAATGATTAGACATGTTTATATGAGAAGCCATGTCTTTGTAACCAGATTATTTCTTATAGAGTTCCCCTTCTTGCTAAAATATGCCCTCTAAATTATTAGAAAAATATGAGAAATTTATTGGTTCTAATACAGAGTGGTTACGAAAATTCTAAGAGCATTTTTAGAAACCATAACCAGGCTTTCATTTAGATCTCAATTGATAACTCAGTAACTTCAACTGATGTATTCCCTGCTATATAGTCCTTACGGGATAAAGGTTACTTTACTTTGTGATCAAATGTGTATCTTTGTACCTAAGGGATGAGGTGCAGCCTGTGGCTATGGAACAGTGTTCTGCTGTGCTGAGCAGACTGAGTCATTCAAGGATCCAATCACTGTCCTTGGCTAGGCTAGCATACTCTCCTACCCAGCTGAACAACAGATGATGCTGCTTGCTTGCATTTCCCACTAAATAGTATGACAGTGCCTTAAGTTTGTTTTTATCCAGATTTTAAAATTATCTATGCATTTTTATGTGTATTTTCTCATTTGACCTTTACACAGTCCTTTGAGGTAGTGGGCTGTTGTTGATTACACTGAAGTTCATTAATGTTAAGTGAGTTACCGAAGGTCTCAGAATTTCTCTTGATTTTTAGGGGAAAAATGTTTCCTTTGGGCAAGAGGAAAAATCTTACCTGGAATTTAAAAAATTGTAAAGTCTCATCTTCCAGATGAAGAATTAATGACCAAAGAGGTTAAGTGGCATGTTTAAGGTCACCTAAGTAATCAGTGGTGGAACTCGGACTGAAACCCAGTTCACTGCTGTCTCCCTTGTACCATGATATCTACAACCAGTCATTCAGAACTTCTAGCATCTCCTATGCATCATCATGTTGCAGTGTGTTGTGAGAGATCAGTGTGCAAAAGAAGTTCAAGGTGGTCCCTGGCATCAAAGAACTTAGACTGAAATTGGGGAGAGAAAACCACCACATAGAGAGTAATTGCTGAAATGTGTAGTACTCACTCCTCAAGAGTTCTCTGAAGAGGTGATCAGTTGGGGGATGGAAGAGTCAAGTGTGACTTCATTGGGGAAGGAATAATTTTGTCTGAGGCTTAAAGGACAAGTTGCTTCTCTGAAGATGGAAGGTAGTCCAAGTTGAGGAGGTAAATTGAGCAAAAGCCAAAATGAGCATGACCTACGATAGGAAGTAAGGACAACAGGAATGGACTTGGGGGAAGAAAATTAAGCTGGGTAGATAAATTGGAGCCAGATTATGCAAGGCCTTGAAAGCAGGCCAGAGGAATTTGGAGCTTTTTCATTCTATCAGTCAACCTTAAGTACCTACTGCAAACGAGGTGTTGTGGTAGATACTGGGAATTCAAAATTGGGAGTAATCCCTGCCCTTTAGGCTAGTAGGGAAACAATTATAGCAGGCTGTGATAAGTGCTTTAAAAGAGATGAGAACATGGTGCCCCGGAAGCAGAGGTAGAAGTGCAAAGGAGACAGCATGTCAGAGGTAAGAAAGTGATGAGTAGCTGGTGTGTTGAGAGAGGTAAAGCGTGGGAAGATGCGGGAAGTGTGTAGCTGGAGAGCAGGCTGGAAAGGTGGGCAGAGGCCAGATCATCAAGGGCATTGTGTGCAGTGCCAAGCAGTAGTCACTAGTGGGGTTTATATTTTCAACCTAAAAAAAGAAGAACTTGAGTTTTATTAATATTTAATGTATAAAAAACCCTGGTTCTCTTCCTCAGTCTTATAAGACAGTGCCATTACACGCTCAATACACAAGGTGATGTCTCAAGGGAAGAGTGAAAGCTTCACAAAGCACAGGAATTGAATGTGGTGACCTTATTAATTTGTCTGCTATTATCATATTGCAACTTATTGCAGTTTACTTGAGCCTGGTTGAGTGGATTTATGATATATTATCTGCTTTTAACTAAATTAATCTTCACAAAATGAGCAAGTGGCTTAAAGATTTGCACAGAGAAACCGTGGATTGAAGATAATTCTAACAGTATAAATAATAAAAACGTAGAGTTTACATTTCTCCTAGTAGGAGCTCTTTGTCACATTTCAAGGTAAGCCTGTCAAGGAGTCAGCCTAAAAAATGAAATTGTCAAGAAGACTATTTGAAATGTGGATTAATACATTATCATGAATAATGAACTATATGAGACTGTATTGTACTTTGAATCATACAGTAGCTAAGATAGTATGACTTCATCAGGTATATATTTAGTGTATGTATTTCATCTTTATCGCATTCATTATTGATGTTTACATTTTGTATATATTCTATAATATGTATGCATTAATGAATATTTGTAGGATGAGTGTGTAGACTCACATGTTTGCTGATGAGTGTGTACTACCAAAAGTTTTAGGGGCTTCCCTGGTGGCGCAGTGATTAAGAATCCGCCTGCCAATGCAGGGGACATGGGTTCATTCCCTGGTCTGGGAAGATCCCACATGCTGCGGAGCAACTAAGCCCCTGCGCCACAACTACTGAAGCCCGCACACCTAGAGCCTGTGCTCTACAACAAGAGAAGCCACTACAATGAGAAGCCCGCGCACCTCAACGAAGAGTAGTCCCCGCTCGCCGCAACTAGAGAAAGCCTGCGCGCAGCAACGAAGACCCAACACAGCCAAAAATAGATTAATTAATTTTTAAAAAAACACTTAAAAAAAAAAAAAGTTTTAGGCCTGGCAAGCCACCCAGGTTTTAAAATGCTTTAAATGAGGAGTGCTTTAAACAAAGAAGCAATCTCTTAGAAAGAGTGGCAGATGGGGAGTGTAGGAGCTCAAGACATGACGTAAGGGAAAGCAGTTAGGAGGCTGTTGCGACACCATTAGGATAGTGAGACTGGATAGGACAGTGTGAAGCTGAAAGATGTTAAGGAGATAGAAACAACAGATAGAAGCTGAAAGATGTTAAGGAGATAGAAACAACAGATAGAAGCTGAAAGATGTTAAGGAGATAGAAACAACTGAAATGATCAGTTTGGGGACCTAAGGGGACGGAAAAAGAGAGGGAGGATAACTACGAGATGTTTGGCTTGGGAAAGTGGATATCTATGAAACCAAAACGAATGGGGGAGGAACTAGTTTTTTGGGTGAAGAGAAGAAGTTTGGTTTGGACATGTTGAATTTGAGTCACCTGTGTGACAACCTGGTGCAAAAGGCTGGTACAGGTCTGTAGTCAAGAGAAATGTCAGAAATGAGTTGAAGATTTATGAGATGTTAGGATAGAAGTGGTGATTAATGCCATAAGTGTCGCTGTAATCATTAAGAGAGTGCAAATTAAAAAGAGAAGTAGGAACAGGATGGAACGCTGCAGAACCCCTACATTTAAAATGAGAGTGGAGGAAGAGAAATCTGGAAAGAAATGGTCCAGGGAGTGGAAGTCAGGGAGGCAAGAGTTTCAAAAAGAAGGGGGTGATCAACATCTTCGGATGCTGGAGAAGTCAAGAAGGAAAAAGAAGTCCGTTGGGTTTGGTGATTAGAGAACAGGATTGTTAGAGTTCTGTTAAGAGCAGTTTCATCAGAGTGACAAGAGCAGAGGGCAGTGAGTAGACCTTACTTTTTTAAAGTTTCTCAGAAAAACAAAAGAAGCAAAGGTGGTAACTAGAGTTGAATAAAGTATCCAAGAAGGATTTTACTTTTGTAGTTGTTTGTTTTTTATTTTGTTTTGTTTTAAGGGAAAGAATTGGGACATATTTATACAGCAAGGAGAAAAGGCTGGCCGAGAAAAGGAGAGGTTGGAGAGATAGAAGGGATGGGGAACTGATGCAATCCATTCTTGAGCCAGGAAGTGACATGATGGGAACAGAATTTTGGGTTGGCAGCAGTGGATGCGCTTGATGTAGTGCAAAGAGGAAAGAGCAAATGTAGGAAAAACTACAGCTGTTGTAGTGAAAAGCAATCCAAAGCAGAGGTGATAACCATTGAAGGGGGTGATGGTGGTGGCCCTGAGAATAGAGAGGAAGATTCAATTCAAGAAACAGTTTAAAGCAGGTGATTTCTTGCCAGGGGACAGCAGATCCACTGGGGACCTTTTCCTACCCAGACAGCCTCCTTCTGACTGCCTGGGGCACCCAAAGATTGCATACCTGTAGAGAATCTCTGGCCTCTGTTACTAGCACGGGCATTTGATGCCTCAGAGATGTTGGAGTGGAAAATTGAGAGCCACTGTTTCAAAGGAAGAAATGACAGGATGTGGGGGCAGGTTGGATATAGTGAATTAGCCCTGAGATTTCTCTCCAGGGACAGCACTTAGCTTTGTTATAAAGCACTTAGGCAGTGTAACTCTGTCAGCTGGCTATGGGGATTGAGAAGAAAAATTTTAGTTTATAAACACTACATAGTCACACAGCATGAGAGCATATTCTTCCTTTAAAGGGTTTTTTCCCTAGGTTAGTGAAAGGAGTTGTTGGCTTCTTCTGCAGAAATGATGGTATATTCAGGTGAGTTTAATATTTTGTGTCTGGAGAAATACAGTTGATTTAGTTACTAACTGCCATTCTAAGGAGTATACACTTGAGTCCTTCATAAAATTTATGCTTGATTTCAGTGTAAAAACAAAATTCGTGAAATAATTTTGTATGTAAACAAAGTACCAGTGATTATGGTATCAGTAGATTGACCTTTTAGGAAGAGTAAAGAGTTATGAAACTCAAATTTGTTTTGGTTTCTATGATCCGGCTCCCAAGACATTGCTAGAATGCTTTGACATATAACTAGTTAAGAATATGCGAAGTGCAGCCTTTTTTTTTTTTTTTCGGCTGCACCCGTGGCTTGTGGGATCTTCGTTCCCCAGACTAGGGATTGAACCCGGCCTGTGAGTGAAAGTGCAGAGTCTTAACCACTGGACTGCCAGGGAATTCCCAAAGTGCAGCTTTTAAAAAAAATTACTTTGGCTTTTCTGCAACATTCTTTCTTTCTACCGCCTTTTACTCTCTTGTTTTTAATTTGCAAGGTTTTTTTTTTTAATAAATTTATTTATTTTTATTTTATTTATTTTATTTTTGGCTGCGTTGCGTCTTTGTTGCTGCGCGTGGGCTTTTCTCTGGTTGCGGTGAGCGGGGGCTACTCTTCCTTGCAGTGCAAGGGCTTCTCATTGCAGTGGCTTCTCTTGCTGTGCAGCACAGCCTCTAGGTGCGTGGGCTTCAGTAGTTGTGACACGTGGGCTCAGTAGTTGTGGCTCGCGGGCTCTAGAGAGCAGGCTCAGTAGTTGTGGCGCACGGGCTTAGTTGCTCCGCGGCATGTGGGATCTTCCCGGGCCAGGGATTGAACCCGTGTGCCCTGCATCGGCAGGCGGATTCTTAACCACCGCGCCATCAGGGAAGCCCCTGCAAGTTTTTTAGAATGCTTTATGAAAGTACACTTGATGGGATAGAGAGATGAGAAAGTTAAATCCTTATCTTTCAATTTAATTAATCTGTCATGTATATAAAATATTACACCTCACATTTGGAAAATGGGAAGCTTTGATTTTTCATTGAAAGAGACTCAGACAAATTAAAGACTTATTTATTTATTTTTAGTAAAATCAGTTGATAACTAACAGATTTTTTTTTTTAAAGAAATGCATGTGCCTTATTCAAGGCTCTTCTGGTTTCAAAGCACAGAAACCGATTCAAGCTAGTTCAAATAAAAGGGTGGAGGTATTGTAAAGATACCGACAGGTCTCAGGACTCCAGAAAAAGCTGAGCAGCTAGGCCTCAGAAATGTCACGAACCCAGGCAGTGCTGAGACTCTGCTTTCCACTCTTGCTCACGTCTCCTCGTCTTAGAGTTTCTCTGTTTCTCTCTGAGAATGTTCTTTTGCAGCAGCTTTGCTCTAGTCCTTTTATGGTTTCATTTTTTATATTTAACTCTTTAATCTACGTGGAGTTTATTTTAACATAGGTATGCAAGAGATTTAACTTTATATACTTTTCCAAATAGCTGATTATCTCAGCATTTGTCAAATAATCCTCTTGGATGCATTGTCGGATAGATTGGTGGGGCTGCCTGGAGTGCCATGTGGGGAAGGATTCCAAAGTCATATCCGGGTTCAGCAGGAAAGGCTATGCTTAATTAGTGATGTCTGCAATGAGTGTGCCGGGGTGAGGTACAATATGCTACATATCTGCCACCATAGGAATGACCTGTCCTTTCCTCGCTGATTTGAATTGCACCATTTTGTATATATTTAATTTTTTATATTCTGCAGTCTGATTCTGGATTTTCTGTTTGAGTGTTTTGTAACCACACTGTATGTTGTAACTTTAACATTTAATAATTGATAATTCAAGTGGACTACACCAGTCAAGAAGAATTTGAAAAATAACAATAAACAATTGCAGGCTGGTATAGTTACTTATTTGTGCAGATAAATTTTGGAATGATTTTATCATTCTTTAAAAAAATCCTTTGGGATTTCGATTTAAATTGTATTAAATCCATAAATTAATTTTGAAGAGAACTGAGGTCCTTGTAATATCTCTTTCCCAATCATTTTGCCAGAAATATTGGACCTCACTCATACATGTTCAAGCATGTGGCAAGAGGTTTGGGACGTTCTGATTGGCCAGGCCTAAGTCACGTATTCACCTTGGAGCCAGGGAATAGGGCAACTCCCCCGGCTTCACATGGACTGAAAGTGGGGGTTTCTCAAAAGATAATCAAGGTGATGTTACCAAAAGAAAGGGGAATGGATGGTAGGCAGGCATAAACAACAGACATCCACTACAATGTTCCAAAAACATCAGAAGATGGTATTAGAGATTAAACAAGAAACTACCGTATTAGTTGAGAGATTTAGAAACTTTACAGACAGCTGTAAAAGGAAAGCAAGAAGAATACATTTGCTTGGGTATAGGTGAGCTAGGTGGAGCTTTTCAAAGACTCTTTAAACTCTGAAGTGAATAATAAATTATTCTCAGCATTTCTTTTAGTGGTATTTTGAACATCATTTTTGTATACATTTCAAGCAACTTCTCAAGATTACATTATGATTATCATTTTATAACTAGACAAAAAAACTATATAGAGCTTATGACAGGCGCTGAAGTTAGAGATAGAATGGGATGGAGAAAAATCTTTGTCTATCAAAATAGACATACACAGTTTTCTTAGTAAGAATTATTTTGGTTGCAGAAACCCAAACCAAACTGAGCAGAATTGGAAAGTATTGCCTCATATAACTCCTAAGACTGGGGGTGGATCTACGTTTAGGTCCAGAGGGATCCAAAGGCTCAAATTATCTTGGCTGCAACATCTGCTGTGGAGAATCTAATTCTGTGTAGTCAGCTAAGATGGCGCCGGCAGTTCTAGGAATATATTGCCCTAACTTAATAACCCCTGTTAAAAAAGGAAAGTTTTTTTTCTAGCACCTTCAGTCTCTGGGAAGGACTCTGATTAACTCTGCCTTGCCTACCCCTTGGACGTATTACTATTTCCAAGATGATGGAGACTATGATCTAGGCCTGCATCATGTACCCATCCTTAGTGTATTGAGATTGGCAGCATCACCAAACTATGAAATGTGGAATGGAGTGGTTGCTAAGCAAACTTATGTCCACTCTTAATAATGCAGACATTGAAGCCATAGTGCTTGAAATATTTTTGTAGCTAAACTGTAAAGTTTTAAAAGTTAAAAACAATAGAAATAAATGACATTACTGAGAGCTTTACTCTGCTAAGCTCTTTACATGCATTGTCACAATTTCTTTTAACAGCCCTGTGAGGCAGGTATCATTATGCCCATCTTAAATATGAAGAAATTGGGGCCTGTAGAGATTAAATAATTTGTCCAAGGTCACAGCACTTGGGTGGCAGAGGCACAGTAGTTACTCAGATTTATCAGACTCCAGAGCTCCTGTTATTTACCATTATAATAGATTGCTTCTCCAGTGGATCAGTTTAGGTTAAGAAGCTAGCAAGTCTAAACACCACTATGACTGGCTTAATGTGCAGGAAATCATGCTCTGGATTCTGTGTTGTTGCATCTGTCTGAAGGTTATTGTTAGTGTCTCCCAGTCCTTGTCTCTGATTTTCCATGCTGGGCACAAATAGATAGCTGTATGTGATTATTCAACTCATTGAATACCCACATTCTGCTAGGCACTCTGGGAGAAAAGAAATGGAAAGAAAACACGAGCCCAACAACTATACTTTTAAGAAGCACCCCAAATGGCTTTATGAATGCTAATAAGCTGCACATAAATTAATCTAAATTGTTTCATACATGTCATACAAGTGAAAGACAAATGCTGAGAGAACTTGCGGTGCAGAAGTGACGAATGTTAGGAATGTGTTTCAGGTGAGAGAAGGGCAGGCCATGGAATGGGCGTGGGAGGTCTGGAGGATGGAGGTATTCTATGTGAGGGGAATGGGACATCCAGAGGACGAAGATGGGAACAAGCAGGTGATCAAACTCTAGCAAACACATTGAATGAAATAGCTGATTTTCAAGACTCTGAAACACTGACTTTTTAATAATTTTAATGTATTAGTAAAAATGATAAACCAACTTCTTAGATATTCTTGTAACAATTTTATTCGTTATCTGCTCACTGCTTTGTAATGCAAAAATCAATTTTTCTTTTGTAATTATTCTGGCCAAACTAAGGATAAATATTCTGTATTAGTTTCTTCAAAGATTATTGATTACGTTCTAGAATAAAACTGCTTTATTTTTATTTATTTACTTATTTTTGGCCACACCGTGCGGCTTGTGGGATCTTAGTTCCCCAAACAGGGATTCAGCCCAGGCCCCAGTGGGCACTAAAAGCACAGAGTCCTAACCACTGGACCGCTGGGGAATTCCATAACTGCATTTATTTTTACAGTGAACATAAAGTAAAAGTAATTGAAAAAATTAAGCTGACTCTGGGCAATATAAATTCTGCAGAAAAACAACAAAAAAAAAGACTAAAGTGAATTTCTAAAAGTCATTGCTCACCACGGAGGTTTTAATATTGATCTGCTTTGTCCATTTACAGTGTAATAGAGCTGATTTTAATAGTCATTAATTTCATCTTAGGATACAGAATAATGGCAGTCCTCACAAGATGAGTGTAAAGCATTTATACTGGATAATAAAGAAGTGAAATAGTTTTAAATGCTACCAAGCTGGATTGTAGCAGCCAGGTCTGGCAGGTATTCTCAGACAGCCATATTTGTATGTATATTTTCACATATATATTTTGACAAGAAACATGTTTTCCGTGCATGTTTTTCTTCTGCTCTCTCTAAGGAGATTGTGGCTGGAGAAAGAAGATCTAATTTGCTCTTATTCTACCACCTACCAGTTTCCTCCCACTATTCTCATTTTATTTCTCATATTCCTTCCTACTTCCTCTATGCTTGGGACTCAGAAGAAGTCTTTGGGATCTTTAAGTGTCTCCACCTCTCGGGGTGTAGTCACAGAAACTGAGTCTTGTACCAAAAATGCTTCGGTCCCAAACTGAAGCATGACGGGACAAAATACTTTGGAAAGAAAAAAAAAAAGCAAAGTATTTCTGATGGCCATTAGAAAAATGGAAAAAATAATGTTAGCATTAAATAATGTTAGCATTATAAGCCTTACATTTCTTATCTATTAAAAATAAGATACGTTTTAGTTCTCATATTTTATAGTTCTA
Source organism: Eubalaena glacialis (assembly GCF_028564815.1). NCBI lineage: Eukaryota > Metazoa > Chordata > Mammalia > Artiodactyla > Balaenidae > Eubalaena > Eubalaena glacialis. Next base: position 17,917,731 of record NC_083733.1, on the reverse strand, counting down.
AATATGAGATAGAGAATTAAGAGTTATAGTTACTATAAACTGACTATATAAAAAATACATGGATTGTCAGAGAATTAGAATGTAATCAGATTAATTTTAATACTAAAGATATTCAAAATATAGCAAATCTCTCTTTGATCATTCAGATGGAACCTCAGCATTTGTAATACTTTATTCTGAACTTTATTTATTTATTTATTTATTGGCCACATCGCGCAGCAGGCAGGCTTTTTTAGTTCCCCGACCAGGGATCGAACCCGTGCCCTCTGCAGTGGAAGTGTGGAGCCCTAACCACTGGATCGCCAGGGAATTCCCTGAACTTTATTGTTGTGAGAGAGATACACAGAAGTGCCAGATAAAAGATTTTATGTTGTAGATTTGCAGATAAATCAGCTTTTGCTCTCCTACCCTTCATTACAACTAGTAACTAATCTCCTTTAGACTAACACAGGCAGCATTTATAAAGCTATCTTTTTCTCCAAGCAGAAGAGAATCACTTAAGGAAGAAGGAATATTGAGCAATCTAGATTGCAATTAATTTTGCTACTGATTACTGTGTAACTTGAGGTTTGTTCATTGTCCTTTAGTGAACAAGGGCAAGACTCTTTTTTTTTTTCCCTTGTCAATAATTATTTATTTTTTTAACATCTTTATTGGGGTATAATTGCTTTACAATGGTGTGTGCTTTATAACAAAGTGAATCAGTTATACATCTACATATGTCCCCATATCTCTTCCCTCTTACATCTCCCTCCCTCCCACCCTCCCTATCCCACCCGTGTAGGTGGTCACAAAGCACCGAGCTGATCTCCCTGTGCTATGCGGCTGCTTCCCACTAGCTATCTATTTTACGTTTGGTAGTGTATATATGTCCATGCCACTCTCTCACTTTGTCCCAGGTTACCCTTCCCCCTCCCCGTATCCTCAAGTCCATTCTCTAGTAGGTCTGCATCTTTATTCCCTTCTTGCCCCTAGGTTTTTCTGACCAATTTTTTTTTCTTTTTTTTTTCCTTTTTTTAAGATTCCATGTATATATGTTAGCATACGGTATTTGTTTTTCTCTTTCTTTTTTTTTTAAAAATTAATTAATTTATTCATTTTTGGCTGAGTTGGGTCTTTGTTGCTGCATGCGGGCTTTATCTAGTTGCGGCGAGCAGGGGCTACTCTTCGTTGTAGTGTGCGGGCTTCTCTTTGCGGTGGCTTCTCTTGTTGCAGAGCACAGGCTCTAGGCGCGCGGGCTTCAGTAGTTGTGGCTTGTGGGCTCTAGAGCGCCGGCTCAGTACTTGTGGCGCACGGGCTTAGTTGCTCCGCGGCATGTGGGATCTTCCCAGACCAGGGCTCGAACCCGTGTCCCCTGCACTGGCAGGCGGATTCTTAACCACTGCGCCAGCAGGGAAGCCCTGTTTTTCTCCTTCTGACTTACTTCACTCTGTATGACAGTCTCTAGGTCCATCCACCTCACTACAAATAACTCAGTTTCATTCCTTTTTATGGCTGAGTAATATTCCATTGTATAGATGTGCCACATCTTCTTTATCCATTCATCTGTTGATGGACACTTAGGTTGCTTCCATGTCCTGCCTATTGTAAATAGAGCTGCAGTGAACATTTTGGTACATGACTCTTTTTGAATTATGGTTTTCTCAGGGTATATGCCCAGTAGTTGGATTACTGGGTCACATGGTAGTTCTATTTTTAGTTTTTTAAGGAACCACCATACTGTTCTCCATAGTGGCTGTATCAATTTACATTCCCACCAACAGTGCAAGAGGGTTCCCTTTTCTCCACACCCTCTCCAGCATTTATTGTTTGTAGATCTTTTGATGATGGCCATTCTGACTGGTGTGAGATGATACCTCATTGTAGTTTTGATTTGCATTTCTCTAATGATTAATGATGTTGAGCATTCTTTCATGTGTTTGTTGGCAATCTGTATATCTTCTTTGGAGAAATGTCTATTTAGGTCTTCTGCCCATTTTTGGATTGAGTTGTTTGTTTTTTTGATATTGAGCTGCATGAGGGGCAAGACTCTCTTAATGAATATTGCAAAGAAAAGCCAAAGCCTGGGACTTAGATGCCAAATAAAGCCTTCCTCTCTGCCCTTCTTAGTGTGCCCTTTTAGAGAAAGGGGGAAATTATTTACACGTGTATTACATTTATTTGTGTTGGCCATTGTTGTCAAGCAAATTTATTCACGATGATTTGGGAATTTAGATGTTGGGAATATTTTGACAAGGTTCGGAATTTTTCTTATGCAAAAAAATTTAATATATTCTCTATTAGCATCTGCACATTGGCATGAAATTATCTTTATGTCAGCCGTTCTGCTCTTCTAGACTGTGTTCTTGGTACCTAACAAAGTGCCAATCACATCACTGGTATTATGTATGTCTGTTAAATGAAAGAAGGGCATCAAACCTCAAGTATGAAAAGGTCGTTTAAAATATAGGTGACCTAAAAATGCAAGAAAAATAACAAATTTTTTGTACACCAAATTCAGGATGTGATTAATGCTAGGGCACAGGGAAGATGAATGGAGTCGGGGAGAGAGGTTCATGGGGGCTTTTTGTTAGGAAATAAAACTGAACAAATAGGACAGAATTTTGAGATTGATAAAGTTGAGTTACATGAATGTTCATTGTATTGTACTCTATATTTTTAGTGTATTTTAAATATTTCTCAATTTTAAAAATTCAGATAAAATTTAAAAGTTGTCCAATTTTTCTTTATGCTGGATCACTTAACTATCACTTTGATTGATTCTGACTCTTTAACATTTAAAAAACTTGAAGTATAATTAACATACAATAATGTGTTCTTAGGTGTTCATTTCAATGAATTTTGACAGTTGTATACACCTGTGTAACCACTACATAAGCTATAGAACATTTCCATCACCTCCAGAAGGTTCCCTCATGGCCATTTCCAGTCAATTCCTCTCCCCACCCCTACCCTAGGTAACCATTTTAAAATATCTTTCACCATAAATTAGTTTTGTCTATTCTTGAAATTTATTGGAATGGAATCAAAAGTGTCTGTTCAAGTCTTTTTACCTACATTTTTACTGGGTTGTTTATCTCTTTGTTGTTGGTTTGTAGAACTCTTTATATATTCTGAACACAGGTCTGTTTTTAGATGTGTGTGTTGTGACTATTTTTTTCATCCTGTAGCTTGTCTACTCAATTTCTCAATGGTGGATTTAGATGAGCTGAAATTTTTTCTTTCATGGTAGTATTGTGTTTCCTGTCCAAGAAATCTTTGCCTACTTCAAGGGCACAAAGCTCCATGTTTTCTTCCAGAGGCTTTATGGTTGTGTTTCAAGTTTAGACCTACAATCGATTCATCTTGAAATAATTTTTTGTATATTGACTACTTTTCTTTGCTATATGTAGCCCTCACCTGACTGGTAAGTTTCTTCTACCTTAAAGATTCTCATTATTTCTCTTTGAGGGGTAATGGCAGGAGACTGTCTGTAACTTTTACCAAACCCTTTACTAAACACTACTGCTGCCTATTTATTTACGTATGTTCCCTCTTCAGTGCTGTGTCATTGGAATCTGAGACAAACTGAGTCATCTCTCTCTGGTTTTTTGTAATTGCCCCCCATTACACCTTCAGGGGCTCCAAGGGCCTGATTTTAAAGCAGAATATTCAGGAAAGCCATATTTTCCATTCAGGAAAATAGCATCCTGGCCTAAAAGTTGCCATTGACATAATGAAGTATTATATGTGAATGCATGATTAGATAAAGGATTTTGATGCCTTACCTTTTATTCAAGCATCTTGTACAGTATTAGCATTGTAATGTTATTAGTGTCACAGAACTGGAAGGACCACTCATTAACACTAATAAATGGGAGAAAATGCACTGAACCAAAAGTAGCAGTCTTTATAACTTGTAAGACTTTCTTAAATGCAGATCTGTACTTAAAGCAGCAGGCTAACTTATTTTTGTGATGTTGATGTACTGAATGGGGGGGGCAGTGGCAAAATAGAAAGGATTAAGGAGGCAAGGACATAAAATCCTTTAATACTGCTTAGTAAGGTATTCATTTTATCCATTTGAAGAAATCTGAAATTCTTTATGAAAGGAATGTATTTTTAATTTGGGGGTGGGGAACAGTTGCTGAATCATTGGGTATTAACCAGGTTAGGGTACAGATTACAGCTGGAAGGAATGTTAATCCTGTTAGATTGTGTTTATTGTTCACAAGAACACTACCAAAAAAAAAATACCAACCTGAAATTATTCTCAGATTTTCAGGAAAAAGTTTGAACAGTTATTTTAGGTTTCTTATTTGGAGGGTAATAATCTTGAGTTTGTCTTAAAACATTTTCTTTGAGCAATCAACTCTTAATTATTCATGTGCGATTGATCAATTTTGCTATTTATTTTCCTAAAATATTTCATCTCAAGTCAGGTTTCTCTTGTCCTCTCTGGTTCTGGGTGGAGAGTGAATTGCGATAATCTGCAGCATTTACTGTGAGAAGGAAGATGAATTTTAATATTTGTTTGAGCGCAATGTAATTGGAGATAAAGCTGCTGCTACAAAATAACAAAAAAATCCCATAGATTTAAATTATTTCTGAAATATCCACTATTGTGAACTCTTTCCTTATCCCTTCCACTAGTGAGAATGGTAGAGTTAGAAGTCTTGACCCCCATAGAATTCTGCTTTTACATGTCTTTAACTTGCTGGCTGTTCATGCATGCCTTTTCATGATCCTGTCTCAGCAGTGTCTCCTCAGCTATAGGAGTAAGCTGTACAGCTGTCATGAGCCAATATAGGCACAGCCTGGGGGCTATCATCAAGGCAAGAGCTAGGGATCAGTGGCTTATTATGGTCCAGTAGAAAATAAAAGGTCCAGAAATCTGTGGGTCAACAAAGTAAGGTGATCAGAAAGCCAGCATTGCCTCTCTTCCAGGGCAGGAAAAAGTACTGTTGAGCAGAATACACCCAACTGAATCTATGTGGATAATTGCGTTGTATTGTAGAAATAGTATTGGCTTTGGAACCAAGCAGACCTAGAGTTCTGCATGATGTGGGGAAAATAATTTACACTCTTTAAGCCTCAGTTTCTTTTTCAGTCAAATGATTGTGAAGGTTACATAAAATATATTATATAAAGTAACCAGCACATAATAGGTGTTCAAACAGTGTTAATCTTCCTTCCCTTCTATGCTTCATACCTGGATCATTTTAGGATCTCATTCTGCTTGTCTGGAGAAACTGGTGTTAGCTAGTTTAGGAGCAGGTCAACAAAGCAGTAGGAGCTGATAAGGCCCTGATTCATCTCCCTCGTACACACCCAGTGTTTAGGTCATCTGCTCCTATAATTTCAGCTATTACCTGAATATCTATAATGTTTAGCTACATCTTTTTGTTCCTAGCCTTTCTGTGATCTCTTACCAGCATATCAAATTCAACCATGACCTAGGCAAGTTTCTTTGCAGTTACTTATTTGTTTAAGTGTGTGTAGCTGCTGGCCCTGTCTCCTTCCTCTCTTCTCTCTGGCTTAGAGGCTTTCTTGTTGTTCTTATCCTTCCCAGTTTTCACCTAAGGCTTATGAAGATGGCAGGAGTAAGTCCTCACGTCTCCCTGGTTAGTTGGAATTATTTTGAACAAACAAAAATTCCTACCTTTAAAGAGCTTATAGTAGAAGATAGTGTGATGGTTCTATTCACACTAAATGTAGGTTGTGAATTTGATGCACTATTGGAATTTCTAAAAATGTTAACCTTTGGATTTTTGCATTTTCCATTTAAAACAGTTCCTCAAACCCTTTCCTCCTCATCCTCCTCCTGCTCCTGTTCCTCCTCCTTCCCCTCCTCCTCCTTCCCCTCCTCCTCCTCCCCTCCTCCCCCTCCTCCTCCTCCTCCCCTCCTCCCCCTCCTCCCCTCCTCCTCCTCCTCCCCTCCTCCCCCTCCTCCCCCTCCTCCTCCTCTCCCTCCTCTCCCTTCTCTCCCTCCTCCCCCCTCCTCCTTCTTCTTCTTCTCCTCCTCCTCTTCCTCCTTCTTCTTCCTCTTCTTCTTCTTCTTCTTCTTTTGCAATAGGAATCTGTTATTTATTGAGAACCTTCTCTTAATGTTGTCTTATAAGCTAGAGAATGGTGAGGACTGTCCTCCTTTGCTCGGAGTATGATGAAGCAGAAGTAGATAGCATTGCTGCTCGGTCCTTGTGCTTCCATAAGGTCACTAGGAGCACCAGAAATCTCCCACCTGGCACCAGATTCATTGGGTTGTATTCATGCCATCAGGTCTTATTCCATATATGGAATTTTATTGCTCCTCAAAAGAAAAACATGTTGAGACAGTAGTTTCTAAGAAGTCAGACTTTGCCACAATCCCTTTTAGACGTAGCACCTCAGGCCTTTCCTAGCTTAGATTTAAAATTCTTTCAGAAACACAAATTCTTCACAGGGACAGATTATTTATTAATTTTGCTCTATGGAGAGGAAAGATCTCAAGTTAAATACATTGCCCACAACCTAAATGAACTGACTACAGATTTAAGCTTTGGGAAACCTAAAACATATTTAAGAACATCCGGTCTTAAACTGAAGCAAGATATTTTCAATGCTCTACCAACATATGGAAATTTGCAACATCGGCCCCTTCAATAATCCATCTCAATTAAATAGTCTGTGGCTTAAACAAGTATTTTTCTACTCTTCAGTTTACCACATCTTTCTTGGCATCAAATTACCTTTCTACTTAGTTCAAATCGTTAGTTTGACTGTTGGCCTGAATTCAGTTATGGAAGTGGAAATGGAAATTATTTGTGATGTTACTGCTGCGTTGTTCACGTATGGTCATGGTATTTATACAGTTTGTTTCCCTGAAGCTATATTTTTAATTGGCTATTTACAGAGTCAGACCTTTTAGCAAAAGGAGAATCCTCATATGCATGACCTAATTTACTTTCTTAGAGTTCAAGGGAAGTAATATGAAATACTTCCTCTTCATTTGCCCTCAGTCCCATCCCAGGGAAGAGGTTGTTACCAGAATTCATATTTCACAGACCCCGAGTAAGGCAGGGAGAAAGACCTCCAGTTTTATCTTTCCTCTTTCCTTCCTTCTCTTGCCCACTGATCCTTCTGGGTGGGGGGTGCTTCTGGCATCTTGTCTGTGAGATGCAACATCATGGCTTTTTCTTTTAATTGGATAATATTTTCCTTCCCATTTCCTCTTCTCAGTATCTAGCATTTCCAGCCTACTTCTTTCAGATTTTACACACATGGCTCCCTAGTGATCCCCCCCAAAGAATTTTAAGGTTCCAGTAACTTTAGGTGAATTTAAGAGAGGAAAAGTGGGATAATGACTTTTCCTCAAATAAAACTGAAGTTTCTAATAATGCTTCTTAAAAATACTTAAATGTAACCATTTAAACTATGCTCGTTAGGGAGTGTTGGGAGTATGGGAAGCCACTCTTGGCTCCTACCTTTTAACTTTTTGCTTAGCAATCATTATTACTCATCTCTCCAGTAAGTAGTACTATTTGTGCAAGATGTAGGTAATTAATCTCCAATTTCCCTACAGAAAAATGTCTTCTGTAAGCATTTGTTAATTAGGAATTGGCTGCATTTTTATTATTTAATTATTTTAATAGCTTTTTATCACAAAATAATCAAATACTTTAAAAACCTAATCACTAGGAAAATATATAAAATTAAAGATTCCACCTTTCCCCAGACTTGTTTCTGTTTAGGGAGGTTTCACAGAGCCCTCTCATCTACTATGTTATGTACTTCTATAATATTAAAATATTTACAGAGTACTTTTATAATAAAAATATAAAGGTTGGACTTCCCTGGCGGTCCAGTGGTTAAGACTCCGCACTTCCACTGCAGGGAACGCGGGTTCCATCCCTGGTCAGGGAACTGAGATCCCACATGCTGTGCGGTGCAGCCAAAAAAAAATAATAATAAAATAAATAATAAGATAAAATAAAGGTTAAGTTGTTTTAAAGCAATGAAAAGAAGAAGAAGAAAAAAAAAAAGAAATCTTACATTCATTGGACCAGTGCTTAGGAGAATATTCTGGGATACTTTGGAGAGAAACAACTTCTGTTTTCTTAAGTAAATGTCAACAATAGTTGTGTGTGTGTATGTGTATTTTTTTAAGGTTGTTTTAATTAACCATTTCAAATGTAAAGATCCTAATGCTGTTAAATCATTCTTTAGCTACTCTTCAGTATAAACTTGAAATAAATAAAGAAACAAGTTGCACTGAAAAAGATTTCCTATGTGGCTTTTGTTATTTTTTTACATAGGTTCGTAGATTAGGCTAGGGCCAAATTTGAGATATCCTGTGCAGGTATCTTTGGAGTGCAAACAGACAACCCTTTGACCTGATTACATTTTACTACTTGAGGGCAGGAGCTCTGTAGCACACAACTTATACTAATGTCCTACTCACAGCGCAAGTGATGTGAATAGTGCGTGAGCGAGATCTATGTTGTATCCTTTCTTTAACTCAATTTTTTAAAAATATACATTTATCTATTATATTATGAAGTTTGTGATCTGTGTTTCAGTAGTGATCTCAAGCTCTGCTTTGAGGGGAAAAGTCTTACAGTTTTTAGAGTACTTCTTTTCTTTTGTATAATTACCTTGGTAGCTCTTTAAAGAGGAATAATCCATAACAGCCAGGGCTACCTTTCATGGTATCTGATAACCCTTAACTAAATATCAACAACCTTTCGAGAACAGATCACAGCTTTTCACATTGAACTCTGCACTCTGGCCTTTCCTAACTACTTACTTTTCTCTGAATGTTTCGTGTCCTCGACTTTATGCTATAACCCCAGCCAGGCATGCTCACTTCCACCTTGTCTGCCTGGGGCACTTCTGCTATCTTTCAGTGATCAAGTCTCCTATTACTTTGTATAATACATTCTATATATAGTTCTGTAATAGTGCTTAATATACTGAGTTGTAATTATTTATTCATTGGTAAAATAATAGTAGTATGTACATGGTTGGTCTTTCTTTTTGCTATTTAACGGCAGAGTAGCACATGGCAAGTTTTTTCTCTTAGACCTCAGTTTCCTCATTTGTAAAATGGGAGTAATAATGTACCTATCTCATAGGGTTATTGTGAGGTTAAATGAAATTATACACATAAAACAAAACACTTAATCTGTTTTTGAACATTAAATGAGTAGTGAGGATGGTGATTGAATATTTGTGTCCTCTAGAGCTTCTTGAAGACATGGGATGTATTTTATTCACCATCCAGGGATGGTGGTGCTGAGAGGAGCCTATTTCCTCGGAGCCCTGGTCTGCTTTGTGAGCTTTATCTCATTCATCCTCATAGTAGCTCTCCACCATGCTTAGGTCAGACTCAGAAAGGCACAGTGGTCATTTTTCTGAATTCCCACCTCATGTAATCCATTATGTTATATGGTAGTGCTCCTTGGGAGGAGGTCTTAACCACTTTGTACACTAATTCATTTAACCAACGCTTATTGAGCCCGTGCTTTTTGCCATGTGCAGTGTTAATTTCTGAAACTGGTAAAAATGATTGTTAGGTTCTGTATTAGGTCATAATAGTAATGTTTCAAATTTGTATGGCTTTTGTAATTTCTAAAATCCTTTTCCATACTTTATTTAATCTTCACAATAACCCCCTAAGGATAGGTTTTATGATTTTATATATAAAGAAACAAATACAAAGAAATGAAATTAAGCCACGAGTATGGATATAAGTTCTGAATGGATGGACACACGGAAGCACAGTCTCTTCCAAAAAGTAATAACTTTCTTTTGAAAAATAGTATTCTTATCTTAGCTTTTTATTTAGTTGTAACTTGGCTGGGGCTACCGTGCCACTTTTCCAACCAGCCTGTCCCCATGCCGTTGCTGCCATGCCCACGGCAGGGAAGGACACAATGGTTCTGACTGTTCAGTCTCCTCTGTGCTGCTAAGGGCTCAGAGAGCACCATTTGCTTTCAGTGTGGGCAGGCTAGGGAGTTAAATATTGATCCCTGATTATTAATTTTAAAGTCTTGTGTCTGATATAGAAAAAGTGAATTACCACAGGGTGAAAGGACTCTGACCTGCGTTTTTAAAATATGCTAATGGCAAAGTAATAGTAATAAAATGTACCCTTCTGTGAGATTGTTAGCCAGCATCGTATTTTGCCCTTTTTCTTTTTTCCCATTCTTGAAACATGAATTGAAGTGCTCACTTGCTCTCACACACGTGAGAGTATCATGTTAATCTTAGATAAGACCTGATTACTCCATTTTTTAACTATACAGACCCAGTGAGCAAGTTTGAGTGATGACTCATTTGTACTGGCAGCTGAGTAATCTATACAAATAGTGTTTTATGATTTTCCACTATCTCAAAAACCAAACTTAAAGTTAAGGATGTATTCAGGAAAAGATGACATGGGTTTTTAGCCATGGCTTTGCCACAGACTGTGACTTGCAAGAAGTTTTCTGATTTCTTTGAGCCTCATTTTTCATAGGGTTTCAGTTTAGCATCTTTAAAAATGAACAGTTTGTACAAAATTATCACTAAGGTCTCCTCTATCTCTGAAATTTTGTAAGTTAGCTATTTTTAGATTAGTATTTGTCCACAGGACACTCTGGATGGCTGTGTGTGTGTATAGGGGGCCAAACATAATACACTTGAAATTGATAGCTATTTCATTAATCTTCTCAAATATGATAATTTTTTTAGGCTATATTGACTCTAGCTCTATGATTCAAATGTACTTACTACACTGGTGAATCTTTCTCCTTTCCTAGAATAATCTTCAGGAGAGAGGTGGATTTAGCATGCATGAAGATAAATATAATCTCACGATAAGCACTCTTACTGATTATAGGAAGTGAATATTGACACAAATTGGCTGTCAATTGCAAGGGCAAACTTTCACGTATCCAAAGCTGCTCTATAATATTACTTAATATTATTTGACAAGAATATTTGTCTTGGAATTTTGGGATTAAATGTAGATACCTCTAGAATGACACTGTTCTTTGGTTTTGTCATTATTCTGACCTCTCAAATTTACTCTGACTCGTTAAGAATGAAGTAAAAGTAAAAGTGAGCGGGGGAAGTGGAAAGGTGTTTGTCAAAGGGTACAAACTTCCGGTTATAAGATGAATAAGTTCTGGAGATCTAATATTCAACCTGGTAACTATAGTTAACAATACTATATTATATACTTGAAAGTTGCTAAGAGAATAGATCTTAACTGTTCTCACCACACACAAAAAATTGCAATTATATGAAGTGATGGATGTGTTAACTAACCTTGTTGTGGTAATTGATTTTGAAACATTTGAATCATTTTGCAAAATGTCTATCGATTTGGGTGTGTCTCTTGGTTTATCATGAATACACAGAGCCTATGTATTTTTTGAGCAAGAATACTACAGAAGTGATATATCCTTCTCAGTATATATGGGAGGGTAGGGTGCATGACATCAATATGTCTTAATACTAATGATGTAAACCTTGATTACTGTTGAATTTCTCCACATAAAGTTACTATTTTCCCTTTTGTAATTAATAAATATCTTGGGGGAGATTTGTTGAGACTGCAGGTATCCTGTAACTATTTAAACTTTCACCCTTTATTCTTTAAACTTTTCACTAATTTTAGCATTTGTCAGTGGGTCTGGCCTGCAACAGTTATTATTGTAGTGTTCTAATGATGATTTTATCTTTTTCTCGTTCCTTTGACACTTTTTAAAAATTATATACAGTCAAACATATTATTTTTAAGTTTTTTATTTATTTCTGGCTGTGTTGGGTCTTTGTTGCTGTGCACGGGCTTTCTCTAGTTGGGGCAAGCGGGGGCTACTCTTCATTGCAGTGCACGGGCTTCTCTTGTTGTGGAGCACGGGCTCTAGGCACGCGGGCTTCAGTAGTTGCAGCACGTGGGCTCAGTAGTTGTGGCACACGGGCCCTAGATTGTGCGGGCTTCAGTAGTTATGGCATGCGGGCTCAGTAGTCGTGGCTCACAGGCTTAGTTGCTCTGCAGCATGTGGGATCTTCCCGGACCAGGGATCGAACCCATGTCGCCTGCATTGGCAGGCGGATTCTTAACCACTGTGCCACCAGGGAAGTCCCATGACACTTACTGATTGGAATGATTCTTTTTGTTTTTTTGGCTGCACCTCATGGCTTGTGGGATTTTAGTTCTCGGACCAGGGATTGAACCTCGGTCCTTGGCAGTGAGAGCGCAAAGTCCTAACCACTGGACCGCCAGGGAATTCCCTTATTGGAATTCTTCTATAAGAGCTGTTCCATCTCTCCCATTTACTTATTTATTCAGTTATTTATATCAGTGTGGGCTCATGGATATTTATAATCCCATACCACTATTATTTTTTTGATGTTCAAATTGTTCCAGCTTTTTAAAAATTACCTCTTAATTTTAAAAAGTAATAAAACAAATTATAAGTGAAAACAGTAATTTGTTGTGGGTTGACCAGTGCATTACACTATCGCTTAACATTCAGTACAGTAGCTGGTTTCTGTGCACTCTGACAATTCTCAGTCCACTACAGCTGAACTCCTTAGTCATGTGTTATATAAGAATGAGGAGGGAAAGAACATGAACACATCTTTGTCTTTTCTCCTCTTCCTGAACTCAGTTAATTCTGCCAATCTGGTCAGAAAATCCCTAGTGACAACAAAAGCTTGGCAGTTACTAATAGCAGTTCTTTTGTACAATAAGAAAAATTATAAAGTGTTTAAAGAGAGGGAAACTTGGATGGTATTCTTGTTCCCCAGTGGTAACTGACTGGATGTTCAGGATGGAGTGCTTGTTGACCCCTTGAACACAGCTATTGTGCTGGGTTAATATTCTGTTTCCGTCTATAGTTTATCACTTGGAGTGCCGATCTAAAACAAACCATCCGGTGTATCCAGCTAGTCCGGGACATCCACTTTGCAACGGATAAGGATTTCCTTGTGCTTAAACTGCTAGAATTTCTTTTTTTTTTTGGTCTAGTGGAAAAACATTATTAGTGTTTTTATTAAGTATTTTTCAGTTATATCATTTTGTTTGCTGTTGTTACATCCAATTATGTGTAATATTTTATTTATACTTCTTTTATAGCATTTATCACATATTACCTTTTGTCGTTTCTCCTTTATTAATTGGTCTTTATTTGGGGGGGAGGGGTACATATCTTCCTTTTCCATCTCAACTGAACAACTTGAGGACACAGTCTGTATATTAAACTTTTTAAATATCCTACATGCTTTGCATATAGGAGAGAGTTCTTTGTTGTTGAAGAGGGGGGAACATTACAGTTTTTTTTAAGAGTAAAAAATTGTTTCCTATCATTTATGTCAGGAATAGATAAAAGTATATACATTGGATTTATGAGACAAGGATTTTCTTTACTTATAGAAGAACGTTTTAATCCATTATTGACTCCTTATAATAAGATTAAATTTTCATGTCACTGCAAGAGCAAACTGCTCATCCATAAACCATGTATTTAAGTAGATAATAGTTTATTAAATAGAATTTTGTTCTAATGACAGATTTGTTCTAATAACAAATTTAGTTGAAGAGAACCTCAACAAAGATCATTCATATACAATTTATGTGATAACCTTCAGTCTATGGAGAGAGTGACCGGTCCCACATATTATTCAAAAAGCAGATGATGGTGTTGAACACAGACCCTTTATTCAAATATCTGCAAAAATCCTTAATCTAGAGCTATTAGCAGCAGTTTTTAACTAGATTTTTTTACCCATGCCATAAATATTTCTCATGATCTCCCCAGGACAGGGAAATTAGGATTACAAAATATGTCTATATTTGTGACAGAATTTTTCATAATTCATCCAACCAATATTTACAGTTCATCTTCTGTATGTTAGTGATTTCTGCTATAAACACTTTATACTGCCAAATTTTGACCAGTGTATAACATTCGTTTGTGCTAAAACTTAGTATGCATATTGTTATAGTGATGTCATGTGGAGTGGGATAAAACTTGCTCTGAAAGGTTGGAAGCAAGTGTAATGTCAAGCCAGAGTCATAGAAAGATTGTGTGTGTGCTAGAAAAATACAAGAATTTTTGCCTCATGAATGTGCAAGAGAATGTATTCAGGACCTTAAATAGCCCTGCACAGACTGCAACACAGTTCTGAGGAGTGACTAGAAAAAAGTGAAGAACCATGGATAGATAAGCAGTATAGAAGTGATGTGTTGTAATTATCGTTGACTTTTGTGGTCTTGACTTTTAATCCCTTCAAAGACCCTTGGTCAAATGGAAAAGACGGGCAAAACAGAAACTGTGACATATGAGAAGTGCCTTAATAGTGATATGTGGAATGTTACAGAAATATAAATGAGGAAGGCTATGTGCTGTCAAAAATTGATCTTTTTGTGAAAGGGGAGACAAAGAACAATTGACTTGCTGTCTTTCTGGAGATAACTACCCTTTCCAGATATTCTTTGATGTTGCATAATGATCCCATTCTGTAGATTATGTATGTTTAATGCCTGCTATCTTCCAGGCTCTCTTAACCAGTTTACTTTTATTTTATCAGTTAATCTTATTTAATCCTCTCAGTTATTCAGGACAGTTGGTATTAGGGTTTGTATTAGAGTTTTGTGGATTAGAAATTGAGATTGAAAAGTTAAATTATTTGTCCAAATCATTAAGTTTATAATTAATAGAACTGAAATTCAAATTTGGTCTATTCAATTTCATATCTTAGCCTCTGTCTACTCTACTATACTTTGTCCAGAGTATATTGTATTAATTGTACACTCAAATACGCACTGATATTCAGTACTTCCAACACTCAAACACAGGCGTAGGCACTTTTCATACATTATCTCATTTAATTCCCACAACAGCCATTTGAAGGTGGTATTCAGTGTTTAACAAATGTGGAAACTGAGGCTCAGGCAAGTAAATTATGTGCTTCAAACCTCTCAAAATTTAAATGGTAATATCAAGACTTGAACTGAGATTCATTTGACTTTAAAATTTGTTGCTCTGTATTTACACTTCAGTGATTTTACAAAAATTATCCAAAGGGCATCAACTGTAGGTTAGCAAATGCATTGTAGGGTGTGAGATACAGATATAAGACAATTGCACGCTGATACCCCACTGTTCTTTCAGCATTTATTGAATAGTGACTTTTCCCCCATTGTCGTTGTTTCTGCTATTGAATCTTTTTCTGAAATTACGTTCTAATCCATGTTTTTCTTTGTTATTTGATGGCATATATTTAAAATTAATTTTAATATTATTATTTAATAGAACATATGCTTATTATTTAAAAGTTCAAACATTGTAGAAATAGTTAACTTCAAAAATAGAAGTCACTGTAATTGAAATGTAGATATAACCATTATTAGCGAATTGGCATATTTTTTTTGTTTGTTTAGTTTTTTTTAACATCTTTATTGGAGTATAATTGCTTTACAATGGTGTGTTAGTTTCTGCTTTATAACAAAGTGAATCAGCTATACATATACATATATCCCCATATCTCCTCCCTCTTGCGTCTCCCTCCCACCCTCCCTATCCCACCCCTTTAGGTGGTCACAAAGTACCGAGCTGATCTCCCTGTGCTGATCTCCCTGTGCTATGTGGCTGCTTCCCACTAGCTATCTATTTTACATTTGGTAGTGTATATATGTCCATGCCACTCTCTCACTTCATCCCAGCTTACCATTCTCCCTCCCTGTGTCCTCAAGTCCATTCTCTTACGTCTGCATCTTTATTCCTGTCCTGCCCCTAGGTTCTTCGGAACTTTTTTTTTTTTTTTAGATTCCATATATATGTGTTAGCATACGGTATTTGCTTTTCTCTTTCTAACTTACTTCACTTTGTATGACAGACTCTAGGTCCATCCACCTCACTACAAATAACTCAATTTTGTTT
Source organism: Eubalaena glacialis (assembly GCF_028564815.1). Lineage (NCBI taxonomy): Eukaryota > Metazoa > Chordata > Mammalia > Artiodactyla > Balaenidae > Eubalaena > Eubalaena glacialis. The sequence continues at coordinate 17,901,838 of NC_083733.1, read as the reverse complement.
CTTTTTATGTCTGAGTAATATTCCATTGTATATATGTGCCACATCTTCTTTATCAATTCATCTGTCGATGGACACTTAGGTTGCTTCCATGTCCTGGTGCGAATTGGCATATTTTTCTTGAGTACTTTATGAACATACAAATGTATATATAATTTTCTAAAACATAAAACTGAGAGCTTACTTTTTTCACTTAGCAACTCTGATACCCTTAGTTTTACCTTTGGTTTTATAGAGTTTGAGTCATTTTACCATGTTTTTAAGAATCTGATAGGGTTTATTAAAAAAAAAAAAAAGCAAAACTAGCCTCTACTTTCATATTTCAGCAGGAGACTAAGAAGCAATATAAATTATTCCTAACCAGCCTTATGCAAATTGCCTTTCTCATTGCCTCTACTCTAGTGAAAATGAAATTAAAGTCTTTATCTTTCTATTTTTTCTAATCCTATAGATGGTCAAGACTTTTCTACTGTTGTCAACAGTCCTCTGCTTTGTATGTTTTGAAGTAAGCAAAAAGGGTATGAAACAGATTGGACCATTGTTTCACATAAAGCAGTACTTCCTTTCAGGGGAGGGAGAAGTACTAAAAGTAGAATTGACTTATAAAAACAGAGATCTGGCATAGGAAATAAATATAAATCTCAACACCAAAAAGAAAAGAAAAATATGTAATTTGAAGTAGTTTTTCAAATGCAGTGTCTCCTGTTTATGGATTAGTTATATAAAGGATTCTAAACACACATAATTACTATTTAGTAGTTTCCACAGGGAAATCTGCCGGTAGCTGTCTTCCTTACAAAAACATTTAAAAATGCAAACCTAAGGTGTTTAAAACTTTTTTTTATAAAAAATTGAAAAGCTTGCATATTCTTTTGCAATTTGAAGAAACATTCGAAAGAAAATCACTTTAAATTCATTTTTTAAATATTTACTTTATAAATGACCCACAACTGGTTTTACCATATAAGATTAGTAGTTGAAGAAGACTACCAAGGAGAAATTATACAGTAAAGAGTCCAAAGACCCAAATTATTTCAATCTAGTTTGTTCTATGTTTGTATACATAAAAGCGTGAAAGCTAATACTTTTGAATAAAAGTAATAGATATCCATGTTAGAATTTGATTTAGGCCAAAAAAATATCTTTTTTTGCCAGTTTGCATAAATTTATTATAAAGGGCCATAATTTTAAAATCCTGAAATTTTAATTGCTGGGGACGAATTTCAGAGATACCTTATTTCTGGTTTGTTTGGATTTATTCCACTGTAGCTAAGAGGTTTAAAAGGAAACTTGAATTCTCCATGTCATCTTAGTAGTAATTTGAGATCATCAGAAAGAATACATCTCCTACTTTTATTGACTTGGACAGGCCTTGGAGTGAAATGGAGAAGGAAAGATGGGTAATGAAGTGAACTGAAAATCTCAGGACAAACACAAACTATAGTTATTTTTTTAAAGCAGAACATTGAAATCACATAAGCACGTGTACAGCTTCTGAGGACATGCTTGGTTTCTTTGCTGGGGATTTTTTCTTCCTGATGACTAGCAAGAAAAAAGGAGCTAACTTCACAGAGTTAAATGATAAGGCAATAATGGGAAATTAAGTATGACTTTGGAAATGCTAGTACAGCAAATCCAAAGAAGTATTGCTCAAATTTGTGTTAGATTTAAGGTTCTGGTGATTGTTCTGTAACTCCTCACTGTCGTAACTCACAAATCACTCCTCCCATGTCTTCAGACAAAAAAGTATAGAGACATGAATTTCCTGCTTTTAAAGAGAAGAAAATAATAACATCCTGCATTTGTTGAAGCAGGAGATCAAGATTGGGTTGCCATATATACATACCATTTTTCACCCATTAAAATAGCAAAGATTGTTTTAAATAAGGTTACTTCCTGTTGACAAGTCTACTGATGTGGACATGCTCATATACTGCTGGTGGGAGTATAAAATGGTATAATCCTTTTGGGGAGAAATTTGCAATATTTATCATGAGTCTTAAATATTCCTTTGACACAGTAATTTCTCTCCTGAAAAATATATTTATTATAGCATTATTTAAAATAAGTGCCCAATAAATTAGGGAACGCTTAAATAAATTATGGTAAACACGATGGAATGCTCTATAGCTATTTTTAAATGATGCTTATGAAGAATTTGTTTAACATGGGAAGATGTATGTTACCATGTTAAGTAAAGGACTAAAACATGTGGAAGGAAATGGGGTAGAATCAGGAATTTTTATATTTGTTTTCATTTTCTTTTCAGTATTTGCCAGTGTAATTATCTGAGGGGAAAGGATAAGGCCAGCAGAAGGCAAAATGGTGGTTGCCAGGGGCTGGGGGAAAGAGAATGGGGAGTTATTGTTTAAAGGGTACCGAGTTTCAGTATGGGAAGATGAAAAAGTTCTGGAGATGGATGGAGGTGATGGTTGCACAACAGTGTGAAAGTACTTGATGCCACTGAACTGTACACGTAAAAAACAGTTAAAATGGTAAATTTTATGTTATGTGTATTTTACCACAATTACCAAAAAAGGGGGGGGCCATTACAATGGTTTGGGTGATCCAGAGCATGTCGGTAGTGGGAATTGAGGGAAGTAGGTAGATTAGAGAAAAATTGCAGAGGTGGGATGAGATGGTTTGGCACTTGATTGGATATGGGGGCTAGGGAGAGGGAAGAGTCTACAAAGGTTTAGAGAAGTGGTTCCCAAAGCATCATGGGCATGAGAATCAGCCACCTGGGGGAGCTTTAATAAAATTCAGATTATTGGGCTTTATACCAGACTTGCTACACTACTGGTTTAGCCACTGTGTGGCTAGAAAGATGGTGCTGCTAATGCTAATAACTAAAGCAATGCACACAGGAGGAGATTAAAGATAATGAAGATCGGTTCACATGGGCATATGTTAAGTTTGAAGGGTTGGGGCAGCACTCTGGTGAAAGAAATCAGGGCCAACAAGAGAAATTGGTTCTCTAGATGTATGTTAAATCTAAAGATCCAGCACTGAAAGTTGCTAGAGAGGGACTTCCCTGGTGGCGCAGTGGATAGGACTCCACACTCCCAATGCAGGGGGCCCGGGTTCGATCCCAGGTCAAGGAGCTAGATCCCACATGCATGCCACAACCGGGAGTTTACATGCCACAACTAAGGAGCCCACATGCCACAACTAAGGAGCTGGTGAGCCACAACTAAGGAGCCCTGGAGCCGTAACTGAAGAGCCTGCCTGCCACAGCTAAGACCCGGTGCAGCCAAATAAATAAATAAATAAATATTAAAAAAAAAAAAAGTTGCTAGAGAGTAGAGGATAAAGTGAGCAGAAAGTGCTAAAATCAGAGCCTTGGGGAACAAATACACTGTAAGGCTAGGAGGAGGAAGCAGGTATTAGAAAATAAATGGTCAGAAAGGAGGAGTAAAAACAGTTGATAGAGTGTATTGTCAGATGTTGGAATGGTCAAGAATAGGGATTGAGAAAAAGGGCCTTTAGATTGGGTGAGTAAGAAAACATGAGCTAGTCTTTAGAATGCAGTTTTATTCAGAAGAGATTAAGGAGCAAAAGGAGAAAATAGAAACAGCAAGCATAAAGTTTTTATTTTCAAGGAGTGGTAAAGAGAGGAAGGAACCAAGTCAGGGAGAGTAAGATCAAGACAAGGCATTTTCCAGTTTGAGTAAACTTGGTACTAATTTAGGCCGGTATTTCTATGGAAGACTTGTCTCTCATGGGTCTCCTGTCTCTTTTGCTGTTCCTTCTCTTCTCCCCAGCCCCCTTATCCACCCTAAGGATAAGTCAACCCCCTTCTCCAGTCTATCAGGGCATCTGAGTAGATCTACCTTCAGTAGAGAATCTGACCCTTCTCACCACCTCCACTCCTATCACCCTGGTCTAACTACCATAATCTCTCACATTTAGTAACCTCCCAGTTGGTCTTCCTGCTTCTGCCCTTGCCCTCTTTCACTCTATTTTCAACAAAGTAGTGAGAATGATTAAAATACAAGTTAGATCTTATCACTGCTCAGCTTAAAACCTCCCAATGGCTTCCCAATTCAGAATAAAAGCCACAGTCCTTACAGTGACCTACATGAGCTGCCTCCCATTCCCTCTACCCTTATGTCCCTGTTTTCTCTCTTTCCCCCTCTATTACCCTGTGCTAGTCACACTGGCCTTACTTAATTTAACACTTTTCTCTCATCTGGAATGCTTCTCCCAAATATTCCCTTGACTGACTCCCCGCCTTCTTTAAGTCGTTGCTCAAATGTCTTCATAAGACGGCTCACCTAACCACCTTATTTACAGTCGCAAATTGACCCCCTTGCAGCACTCTGATCCGCCTTCCCTTACTGTTTACCCTTTTCCATAACACTTAATTTTTCATAACTTACTATATAATTTACTTATTTTAATTTTAATTTTTTAATTATGCAGTAAAATTGGCTCCCCCCCACCCCCCATATGGTATACACTTCTGTGAATTTTAACCCATGTATAAATTCTTGTGACCATCACCACAATAAGGATATAGGCTAGTTCTACGCTCAAAAAAAACTCATCACATCTTCCCCATGCCTGTCTTCATACAGTTTTGTCTTTTCAGTAATAGAATCATGCAGTATGTAACCTTTTGACACTGGCTTCTTTTACTCAGCATAATACCTTTGAGATTCATCCAAGTTGCTCAGTTAATTTTCCTTTTTTTTTTTTAATTTTATTTATTTATTTATTTATTTTTGGCTGCATTGGGTCTTTGTTGCTATGCGTGGGCTTTCTCTAGTTGCGGCGAGTGGGGGCTACTCTTTGTTGCGGTTTGCGAGCTTTGCATTACAGTGGCTTCTCTTGTTGCGGAGCATGGGCTCTAGGCACGTGGGCTTCAGTAGCTGTGGCACGTGGGCTAAGTAGTTGTGGCTCTTGGGCTTATTTGCTCCACGGCATGTGGGATCTTCCCGGACCAAGGCTCGAACCCGTGTCCCCTGCATTGGCAGGCGGATTCTTAACCACTGCGCCACCAGGGAATTCCCTCATTTTCCTTTTCATTGCTGAGTAATATTCTGTTCCCTGGCTGTACTGCAATTTATCCATTCACCCATTAAAGGAAATTTGGGTTGTTTCCAGTTTGGGCACTTAGGAATAGAGCTGATAAAAAACATTCATATATGTGAACATATATGAACATAAGTTTATGTGAATGTAAGTTTTTGTTTTTCTAGAATATAATTTACTTATTCATTACATTTATCCTTTTTCATTTTTTCATGTTTTGTTCATGGATATATTATTCTAGGTTCCCAAAACAGTTCCTGGCACATAGCAGGAGCTCAATAAATTAGAGAATGTGCAATGTTATTGATACTTTAAAATGGAAAGGTATAATGAAATCAGAGTCACTCTGAACATGTGTAAGGTTTACATCGCCGAACCCTAGACTGTGCAGCCTACTCAGACCCTAAATGGCAAGAGACTTGAGCTGAAAGGCACCTGCAAGTTGAGAATGTAAAAGGCTTTTTACGAAAAATAAGTAATTCCTCCCTAATGCTTTTGGTGGCCATCTATCAGATTCCTGATTTGGAGGAGGAGCTTGGGATGAGGTCAAGGAGAAACTTCTTGGGAGAATACTTAAACAGTGATGTCAACGTAACTCACTTGTGAGACAAATGAAAAGCCAGCTCTTCCACCCTAAAGATAGGTCAGAAACAAACTTGTTTGCAAAAGCAGGGGAAATATTGGCACGATTCTCCCTACATTGTCTGATCCATTTAGTTTCACTTAAACTTATAGTAAAGGTCACTTGAAGAGATAAGAAAATGATAAGCATTAGAAATTAGAGAGGAAAATAATGATTATATGAGAGATTGATGTTTATAAGCGAAGGTGATTGATATACCAGAATATTTGTGTTCACAGCCATAGGCTACTTCTGCACTATAAAGTATCTTTTGGATAAGCTTTTAAAAGCCACATAAATGGCATTCAGTTTAAAATCAGATGCTGCCTAATGCCCCAAACCAGGATAGCAGTGTACCTTGTTAATATACATGGACCCCTGTAACCTTATTCATTAGAGCATGGAATTCAGTAAGAATCAGTTGGATCTTGGATCCTATCCCGTGCATTATAGTTTTAGACGGTTCAACAAGGTTTTAGTTTAAGGTGGTTCCATGTTTAAAGTTTGAGCAAGTTTTCGGAATAAATTTTCTTCCTTTCTTAAATAAGGTTTTTTGTTTTTTGTATAAATGATATGGGCTCATCAAAGTTTCAAATATACACAACTACATAAAGAAAAAAAAAAGGCAGTCCTATGCATATTTCTAGGCACTATTGATATTTTGCTGAAAATCTTCCCAGATGTCTTTCCAGGTGTGTGTACAGTACATGTATATGTTTTTTGTCACTCTAAAGAGAAGGGATTATAGTGATGCTTTTAGGGTGGGGGAGAACCCCCTTCATTTTCAATAAGAGCGAGCAGTGCATAAAAGAAAGATTAACTTCAGCAACTAAACACCTAAAATACTATAAACATCAGAGTTTAAGCATGTTGAGGATGATCTTTAACTATGAGGAAAAGTGAAATAACTCTGAAATATATCACAGTTTCTTTTTTTTAATTTATTTAAAGATTATTTATTTATTTATTTAATTTGGCTGCGCCGGGTCTTATTTGCAGCACGCAGGATCTAGTTCCCCGACCAGGGATCGAACTCGGGCCCCCTGCATGGGGAGCGTGGATTCTTACCCACTGGACTACCAGGGAAGTCACATATCACGGTTTCTTTTTTATTATTATTATTAATTTATTAATTTATATTTCTTTCTGGCTGCTTTGGGTCTTCGTTGCTGCGTGCAGGCTTTCTCTAGTTACGGCGAGCGGGGGATACTCTTCATTGTGGTGCACAGGCTTCTCATTGCGGTGGCTTCTCTTGTTGCGGAGCACGGGCTCTAGGCGCACAGGCTCAGTAGTTGTGGCTCGCGGGCTCTAGAGCACAGGCTCAGTAGTTGTGGCACACGGGCTTAGTAGCTCCGTGACATGCGGGATCTTTCCGAACCAGGACTCGAACCCGTGTCCCCTGCATTGGCAGGCGGATTCTTAACCACTGCGCCACCAGGGAAGTCCCCATATCACGGTTTCTGAGTTGACCTGAATGCCATGTGGCGGTGTAGAGACTTTACTTATCCAGGCGGGTATCCAGGTTAAAGCACTGTGGCAACTGGGGAGGTCTAAGAACAGGACTCAGACAGAGCACCTTAACTTTTCACCTTTCCTGAATCTCAGGTAAATTAGAAACAGGTGTCTATTTATGGTTCTCCAGCCATTATGGATAACCAATTAGATGGGGGTATGGGTGCCATTGTCATCAACTCAAGTGAAACTCATTGCTCTTTTAATAAGGCCATGCAATAGGCTATGTGTGTATGCCTGTTTTATTTACTTTATTTATTTATTTTATTACACATATTTAATATGTGTAGTAATCAACTCATTGATGCTACTCTGTGATCAAACGAACTTCTGAGTGTATCATAAAGGGGGCTTTTCTAACCACTGTAGTATTCAGGAGTAGTCATTTAGAATGTCTTTAGTTTCCCCCAATTAGTAGCCCAAAAGTTAGTATACTGCCTTAAATGTTTGAAAAGTAACTCTCTGCCATTGGCAGTGACTAGAAACTGTAAGAATTTCTGCCAAAGTTATTGTGATCTAATTCTCTCTTGAAAGCACAAAGCTAAACTAAAGCATGTATTGAATGCCTGAGTCAGCTGCTCAAAGGATACACTGGTTGCGCCCCTGCTCATTTTTCTAGGATGAAAAAAATCTCCTTGGTGACCTGAAGTAGTTAGCTTTTACTCTCTCCACCTAGAAATACACATATTATAACTATACATAGAAAGAACACACACATACAAGCACACACAAACTCTTTCTAAATGTTGGCATTAGCATTATTATATTTTCTAGAATTATGCTTAACTTCAGCAGATCTTCTTGAATAACTTATACGAAAATAATTTTGCCTCTTCTACTGATTGCTGTTTAAAATTTTTAACTTTTCTAGCTTTTTAATTTAGGGAAGGAGAAGAAAGGCACCTACTACTTATTGAATGTTTAGCATGTGCCTAGAATTTTTACTTGCTTAATGTTACTGCCATTTTATAGATGAGGACTTCAGAACTGTCAAGTGAGGTCACGTAGCTCTGAAGTAGCAAGCACAGTTAGTAGTTAGTATTTGAACAAGGTCTGATTCCAAAGGCCTCTCTGTCACCACATCGTGTAGAGTGAGCGGTAGGATGCTATGCTTATAAAAGATTATTATCAATATTACTAAGTAAAAAAAGCAAGATGTGGAAACAGTAAGCATAATATACTACCATTGTGTGTATTTATGTATATACACATATGTGTGTCTATTTTCATACATGCTTAGCCTGTTGCTGGAGGACCATACAGTAATTGCCTCCAGGGATGGGAATTGGGCTGCTAGAAATACATACTCTTTATTATAAAACCTTTTATACCTTTTGAATTTTGTGTTTTTCTCTCTCTTTTTTTAAAAATTTATTTATTTTATTTATTTTTGGCTGCATTGGGCCTTCGTTGCTGCGTGCGGGCTTTCTCTAGTTGCGGCGAGCAGGGGCTACTCTTCGTTGCGGTGCGCGGGCTGCTCGTTGCGGTGGCTTCTCTTGTTGCAGAGCACGGGCTCTAGGCACATAGGCTTCAGTAGTTGTGGCACACAGGCTCAGTAGCTGTGGCTCGCGGGCTCTAGAGCGCAGGCTCAGTAGTTGTGGCGCATGGGCTTAGTTGCTCTGCGACATGTGGGCTCTTCCCGGACCAGGGCTCGAACACTTGTCCCCTGCATTGGCAGGCGGATTCTTAACCACTGCGCCACCAGGGAAACCCTGAATTTTGTTTTATATGCATGTATTACCTATTCAAAAAAGAAACAATATTTTAAAGACTTGTTAGCTATGTTTTTAGAAACATAGCTGATTATTTTTTAGATTTAGTAATCTATTTCTTAGTAAAGTTTCATAGACTTGTAAAGCTTCTAATGCTATAAAATATTAATACTAGCTATTATGACATTGATAAGCATTGATAATGATCATATCTTTCTAGTTTTTCAGTTCCCATGATACTACTCTAATGACCTACCACAGTGGAATTTGAGAGGAGGTAGATTACTGACGTAACATATATTGATGTTAGAAGAGGAAATGGTGACCGATTTATCTACATTCAATGATTTATTGACATTTTAATTCTTTTAAAGAGTTTACTAAAAAAGGATTTAACAATCTTCAGTTTATCTAGTTTTTGAAATAAGAGCACAATGCCTCAAATGATAGTAGTTGCCAGTCATGAATGAGGTAAAAGAAATATTTTATATGTCTTAAAATTGAACTTAAAAGAAAAACATTTTGCATATATTAAAAGCTATATCTTAACTTGGGGCTACCGTTAATAGAAATACCTTGTTTTTGACTATGTTTTTGTACTTGTTTTTCAAAGCTATAATGGTTTGTTTCCATAACTGACTCCCTTACTAGACTGGGCATTCCTTGAAGGCAGGGTCCATGCCTAAGTTACTCTTGTATTCTCAGTGGCTAGCCTAATGCCTGATACTTGGAAGGTAGCTAAAAATGTTGACTGAGTTGAATCGAACTGAAATAGAGATACATAGCTTAGTCTGGAGAAGAGAGAGATAATCTCAGTCTTCAGATATCTGAAGGGTTCTCATGTGGAAGAGTTTGATGTGGCCTCTGTAGTCAGCAAACCAATGGGTGGAAGTTTCAAGTTTCTAAATGTTGAGTTGTCTAAAGCTAGATGGGGCTGTCTCAGGAGGTACTGAATCTATCTCCAGATTCATTCATGATGGCCAACTACTGAGATAATTCAGGTATTTAATTGTTCATTTTTTCCTTCACTCATTTATTCAAACATTTACTGAGTAGGCACTGGTCTGGATGTTAGACACCACGATTGAATAAATTGTAAACCCTGCCTTTGGGGAACTCGCAGCCAGCAGGGGAACTGAAGTATTAACAAAGGATTACAACCCAGGGTGCTTAGAGGTTGCTACAGAAGAGTAATGGTAATACCCTGGAGAGAGTGAACAGGAAAGTCTGCTGAGGAGGTGACTCTTGAGTAGAGTTGACCAGGCCGACAAAGGGAGAAAGGAGTCCTAAGCAGAAGCAACAATATGCAAAGACTCAGAAGTTAAAGTTTTTAGGATAGAGCAGTGGTATATCATTTGGATTACATGTTCTTAAAGCACCCTCCAATCCTAAGATTCTGTGTGCTGGCTCTTTAACTTCATGTATTTTTTCACTTCATGCCAGATAGTTCGTGTATGTATATATTTCAGTTGTTATTTTTCATAGGAAGCAAAAATACTAACCTTCTTCTTTGATTTTTGTTCATTAGTTAAGTTCATCCGAGAAGTAACACCATATATCAAGAAGCCATCGTTAGTATCAGATCTGCCATGGGAAGGTGCAGCTCCCCAGTCACCGAGCTTTAGTGGCAGTGAGGACTCCGGTTCTCCAAAACACCAGAACAGCACCAAGGACAGGAAGGTCATCCCTCTCAAAATGTGCTTTGCTGCTAGAAACCTAAGCATGCCGGACCTGGAAAACAGGTGAGCTGTACCTAAGGAGAACATCGTACTCACAGCTTTGCAAACTTACAGATATGTTGCAATATTACTTTCTCCCTTTGCGTATTTTTATGCAATAATATGACTGTTGACTAAATTATATAGAGGAAAACATCAGTCTGAGATGAGAGAATCATTTTTGGACTTCCATATTTAACTTACTTCACACGTATATGTACATATATAGATCAATTTTGGATGAACACACAAGAAGCTTAATGATGGTTATGCCTGGGGAATGAAATGGGATTAGAAGGTAGAAGGAAAGAAGAGGCTTCTACTTTTCATTTTAAACCTTTCTGGAGTGTTACTATTAGTTTATTCATTATGAATAGTACTTAATAATTGAAGAAGTCTTGTCCAAGAAATTTTAAAAAATATCTCCTAGGAGGAAATTCCTTATACTATGGTAAGTGTAAAGAATCAGAGATCTTCATTATAGGTCAGACTGCATCAACTAGTAACGTGACTGTGGCAGGTTAGCTTCTTTTGACCTCAGTTTCCTCGTTTGTGAAATGAGAGCATTGGACTGGATAATTTCTAATGTCCCTCCTAGTTCTATCACCATTTGGGTTCTATGACTTTGTCTTCATTAATGCCATGATGTGGTACTGGTAAACCTAGTGTTAGGTTAGAGATGGGAAAAAAAGAGATAAAGAAACTAGTCCAAAGACATAGTTAAGGATAAACTTTTTATAATATACTTTCGCTTTTATGGTCTCCTCTGATCTGAATGCACAGCCAGGTGCCTAATCAGGATGGGATGGTTCACAGAAGACAGCAAGAAGCTGAATGACCTTCTTGGGCATTTTAGGCCATGGGGACATGGAAGCTCCTGCTCTATAATATATTATGTGTATGCTGGAAAGAGTTGAGCTCTGCAATCACACAGACCTTGGTTTGAATCCAAACTAGGTCACTTGCTCCAAGGAAGGCTCTGAGCGAGTTCCTTCACCTCTATAAACCTCCATATTCTCAGTGATTAAAAAAAAAAAATAAGAATAATGCTTAACTCAGTGTGCAGATTAAATGGGATAACACACATGAAGCCCTTTGCATAGAGCCAAACACATAGTAGGTTCTCAAGAAATAGTAGCTTAAAAAGTCTTAACTGCTAACTTTGTATGCATACATACATATATAAATATATAATATATATATATATTTATATATATTGGCCACGCCATGCAGCTTGTGGGATCTTAGTTCCCTGACCAGGGATTGAACTCAAGCCCTCAGAGGTGAAAGTGCGGAGTCCTAACCACTGGACCGCCAGGGAATTCCCATGTATACATATTTTGAAAATTACATTCTGATATATTTGTATTGTTTTTATTTGCTTTCTTTTAAAAGTTCAAGACATAGAAATTACTTCTTGTTATATACAGGTTTATTTGTGAAAGATTGTGTGTATATTGAGTCATATATAAATACAGAACAGCTTGATCTTTAAAGAAATGTTTTTTTTTTTTCATACAGTATGAATCTAATTTGTACTTATGCATACCAGGGTCGGCGATGGGGATAGATTGGGAGATTGGGATTGACATATAAACACTACTATGTATAAAATAGATAACTAATGAGAATAGACTGTAAAGCACAGGGAACTCTACTCAATGCTCTGTGGTGACCTAAGTGGGAAGGAAATCCAAGGAAGAGGGGATATATGTATATGTGTGGCTGATTCACTTTGTTGTACAGCGGAAACTAACACAACATTGTAAAGCAACTATGCTCCAATAAAAATAAAAAAGAATCTAATTTGTAAAGTAAATAATCAACTCTGCCTCTTAAATACAAATTAAAATTTTTTTCTCAAATGAGATATATTTATGTAGAGACTGTGATCTGTTAATCATGGACTTAAAAAAAATTATGTAGTTAGGACTATAGAGAAGGAATTAGAATAGAGTTACGATGTGATAAAGAGAACAAATAGCCATTAAATTTGTCAACTGATTGTCAGGCTGAGGAAAGTATTCAGGCTAAGTCCCTTCATAATAAATCATTTCTTTTTTTTTAATAAATAAATTTATTTATTTATTTTTGGCTGCTTTAGGTCTTGCTGCATGCTGGCTTTCTCTAGTTGCGGCGAGCGGGGGCTACTCTTCGTTGCAATGTGTGGGCTTCTCATTGCAGCGGCTTCTCTTGTTGCGGAGCACAGGCTCTAGGCGCGTGGGCTTCAGTAGTTGTGGCACGCGGGCTCAGTAGTTGTTGCTCGCGGGCTCGAGATCGCAGGCTCAGTAGTTGTGGCACATGGGCTTAGTAGCTCCGCGGCATGTGGGATCTTCCCGGACCAGGGCTCGAACCCATGTCCCCTGCATTGGCAGGCGGATCCTTAACCACTGTGCCACCAGGGAAGTCCCTATAAGTCATTTCTGAGAATGAGAATGGATTGTTGTCTTAGTCTGTTCAGGCTGCTGTAACAAAATACCATAAACTGGGTGGCTTATAAACAACAGAAATTTATTTTTCACAGTTAGGGAAAAGCCTTGGAAGTCTAAGATCAAGGCACTGGCATATTTAGTGTCTAGCGAAGGCCCACTTCCTGATTCATAGATGGTCATTTTCTTGCTAAGTCCTCACATGGCAGAGAAATCTAGACAGCTCCCTGGGGTCTCTCTCGTGAGAGCACTAATCCCATCTGTGAAGACTCTGCCCTCACGATCTAATCATCTCCCAGAGTCCCCATCTTCTAATTTTGTCACATTCAGGGTTAGGATTTTAATATATGAATTTGAGGCAGGGACACAAACATTTAGTCTACAGCACCTGTAGTGCTGCTGATATATTTCTATAGCACGCTGGGGTTGTGGGAGTAGGGAGAGAAGGAAGGAGGAAGGTGATATGACTTGGCTGTATTGCTGAAAGTGGTGCTAGTTTATCATCCACTAAGACATCTTTTAGAGCTCAATAACCTTGACCTTTATTAAAACTTGGGGCTGCATTCTCTTTAGCGTATATGCTAAAGACATTCGGTGGATGGTCAAGTTTGAAATAGGTTTTCAGAACCAACAGGAGAGGGCAGTTTGGGCTACAAGAGTTGTATCACACCGTGCTCTTCAGTAAGATGATCAGTCTACTTATTACTATACAAGGATAGGTCTTAGAAGAGTTAGGCTTTTGCAGATTATCAGGCTTAATGCTGCAAAGTAATTTGTTTCCAAAGTTACTTAAAATACCAAATTTGGGGACTTCCTTGGTGGTCACGTGGTTAAGATTCCGCGTGCAGTGCTCTCAGTGCAGGGGGCACGGGTTCAGTCCCTGGTTGGGGAACTAAGATCCAGCATGCTGCATGGTGCGGCCAAAAAAAGAAAAAAAAATACCAAATTTGCAAATGATCTGCTTTTTGTAAAATAGAAGTTGGAAGAGATTCAAGGTTATTCTTATGTCACTCTTACTTGCATTCCAGTGTGCTTTCTAGAGAAAAAGAAAAGCAGTAGAATTGCAGGTACCTGGCAAAATTATACGTAACTTTGGTTATACCCACAGGAATGTGAACATCTATCCTAAGTGTCTTGGTAGAAAAAAATGTTCAGAGCCATTGACTAATTAGACTGAAGTTAGGGTGATGGACTTTGTAACTTTAGGCAAACTATTTGTTTTCATAAGCCTTGGTTTCCTCCTGTATAAAATGAAAGTTTATATGAGGATTAAATAAGAGAACAGTTATAAAATTGGCATAGTATGCTCTCAATATATTATTATTATAGGTGCTGTTGGTGTCCTTGTGACCTTAAGTAAGTCCCTTAATTTCTCTGTCCTCCTATTTTTTTCTTTCTGTAAAATGGACATAATAATGCTTGCTCAACTCTGTTCTTTTACTTCAAGGATAAATAAGATAGTATCTGTAAAATCACTTGGAGCTCTTTGATCCTTAAATTTATCTCAGCTCTGTCAAAGGAAATGTCATGACAGGTAACACAGCTGCAACATTTAAAGCCATGGAGAAAAACAGTTCATTTATGAACAGCAAAAATAAGTTTCATCAGGACATCTGTCACCAAGATATTTATCACATTGCAGCCTTATATAACTGACCATATTTCTATTTGAAAATCTTAATCTTCCACATAGTCTTTTGTAAAACTCTGACAAGGAATAGGCTTAGATGTTCCCTAATCTGGAAAATAATTATGAATCTAGTATTTAAGCCCTACATAGGCAAGTGGATTCCCATCATTCTTCATTTTTTCCCTAACAATTTATTATGAAAATCTTCAAACATACAGCAAAGTCGAAAGAATTTTATAGTCAACACTCATTTTTCCACCACATAGATTCTACCATTAACATTTTACTATATATACTTTATCATGGATTGGCCCACCTATCCATCCGTCGATCCATCTTAATTTTCTTTGATGCATTTCAAAGTGAATTGCACACATTAGAATACTTCTCTCTACTCAAGCATGCATATAGAGTTCAGTGTTTTTGCTGTAGCTTTTTTCTTTTGAGACAATATTTGCATACAATAAAATACACAAATCCTAAATTTTGACAGATGCATAAAATTATGTAACCCAAGCCTATCAAGATACAGGACATTACTGTTACCTTGGAAAGTTTTCTTTTGCCCCTTCCCAGTCAATTCCCTCTCCCACCTTCCAAGGCTACTACTGTTCTGACTTGCTGTCATAGATCTGTTTCAACTATTCTAAAACTTCATGTAAATGTAGTCATATCATATGTACTTTTTTGTGATAGAATTATTTAACTCAGCGTAAGAATTTTGAGATTCATTCTTCTTGTTGCATGTAACAATAGCTCTTTCTCTTTTATTGCTGAGTAGCGTTATGTTTTATGAATATAACATAGTTTCTTTATCCATTTTCCTATTCATGGATACCTGAGCTATTTCCAGTTTGGAGCTAATATTAATAAAGTTACTGTGAATATTTTTGTTCAACTCTTGTGGGCATACGTTTTTATTTCTCTTGGATAAATTCTTAGGAGTGAAACTGCTGGCTCAAAGAGTAGGTGTATGTTTAGTTTTTTAAAAAACTGCCAGGCTTTTTTCCAGAGTGGTTGTGCCATTTTACATGCCCACCAGCAGTGTGCAAGAGTTTCCATTGCTTTACATCCTTGCCAGCATTGGTAGTGTCAGTCTTTTTAATATTAACTATATTAACTATTAATATTAAATATTCTGATGGGTGTGTAGTGGAATCTCCTTGTGGTTCATCCTTCATTTTAATGTAAAGACTTCACTTTCTAGATAAAAAACTTATTTGACATGAGAGGAAAGTGTCCTTTTTTTCTGTTTTACTACATTGATTCAGTTTCACTGTCTAGAGCTGAGAAAAAGTGCTGACCATCAGAATGAATAAGTAAAGAGGGGGAGGAAGTTTATTCGCTTCTTCCACTTCTAGTCCTCAAGACCTCACTAGATGCTTCTGATAGTTATAAGCGGTTCATTGTGGAAAGTGAAAGCTAAATAAATAATGACAAAGTCCAGGGAGAGAACATGAGCCTGTTCCTTAGCAAACAGCATTGTGGGCAGTGCGGAGTTTAGCGAGGACAAGGTGTTCGTAAACGCTGCTTTTCGGAAATGTAAATCTGTTATCATTGAGCTGGTTCACAATGTCTGGGTCATCTTCACTTTGGCTGTTTTCCATGTAAAAGGTAAATTTTGGCTTTATGATATATAAAACAACATGATTATTACTAAATTGAACACATAAGTTATGTCAAAGACTTTACTAAGCAGAAGAAATAAGCAGGCTAAACTTAAGAATCCTATGCTTCTGTGGACCTAAACATGATCTGATTCATCTGATCAGAATGTAATTGCATTTCTCAGGAAATCCTCAGTGGTTTGACCAGAGGCCAGAACTCTTCACACTGTAGCTGTCTCCTCCTCTCTCCTGTGGGCCCAAACAATGACTGGCAGACTGCCTCCAAACTTTTATTTGTAGAATTTTCATTTGAATTTGTCTTTTAAAACAGCAGTAGACGTTAGGAAACACTTTGTCCCCTTTATCAGCTCTAGGGGCTGCTTCTTCAAAGGCAGACTTCTGGATCCTAGAATCATTAGTCCTATTTTGGAGTTTATTTTCTGTTTCTTCTAATTTAATTTTCTATTTTACAATCACTTTTTAAGAAACACTGCAAAATTTCTCTTTTCATGAAAAATTGGTGATTCTGTCCTGGGAACTGTTTTATTTCCTGTTTTCATCTTTTTCCAGCCTATTGGTCCCATGATCTTTTCCTGCTTAATCAGGTTAAGTTTATTTTATATCAGACTTATTTTCCTTTCTTTCAGTTATTAATAAGTAGGATCTTTAACATCGGGATTTTCAGAGTTTAAACTGTGGCAAAGGAGCTGTGTCTGAGACACTCTCCCAGGAACTGTATGAGGTATAAAGGCTTTTTCAGAAGGTGAATGTTTTGTGTCCGGAGAAGGATGAACTGATTCCTGCCGTTAGCGCTAAGTAGGTCAGTAGGAGGAGTGAAAGAAATTTTTTGTCATGGTTTTGCAACAACTTTTAGCATGCGATTAAGGATGTTAAGCTGGTTACAGTGCCAAAGCAACCAGCTGGAAATAAATAGCCTCTGTAGAAAACAACTAGCCTGGTATAGGGTCTAAATTAAGGACATCACTGGCTCTTGCACTCAGTTTGGTGGAATGAGGGTGGATATGAATCTTCTTCTGGGTTGAGGGTGGGGCACTGGCCGCTGGGGGTGGGGAATGCTGAAACAGTCAGCCGGCCTCTTTATTTTAGCTGAGTGCTTTACTCCCACTTCCAGAGGTAACTGGTGCCTCCAATTCCCCAGCCTCTTCAGGATTCTGCAACATGGATCGGCTTGGATTTGACTCTCCCCACTTTTCTTAGGTCTGCTCTGTCTGTTTGCCAGCTTCCAAAATTTTGTTGTAGTCGCTCTTCTCCTCTTCTCCCTGAGCTTGTAGGATTATGCTTTTTAAAAATTCCCTTTAAAGTTTGGTGGTGATTTCTTAGATACAACACCAAAAGCACAGTACATAAAAGAAAAAATTGATAAGTTGAACTTCATTAAAATTAAAAACTTCTGCTCTGTAACAGACACTGTGTACTAGGCTTCTCCAGAGAAAGAAGCAACGGGATGGATAGATAGTTAGATAGATTTATTTATTTATTATAGGAATTAGCTCATGCAATTGTGGAGACCAAGAAGTCCCATGATCCGTTGTCTGCAGGCTGGAGAAACAGGAAAGCCAGTCTTATGATTCACCCTGAGTTCAAAGGCCCAAGAACCAGGAACACCAATGTGTGAGGGCAGGAGAAAAAGATGGTTGTCCAACTCAAGAAGAGAGCAAACTTGCCCCCCCCCCGCTTTTTTTATTCTATTCATGCCCTCGGTGAATTGGATGATGCCCACCTGCATTGTCGAGGGCCATCTTCTTTACTCAGTCTACTGATGATGCAAATCTATTCCAGAAACACCCTCACAGACACCCCCAGAAATAATGTTTTACCAGCTACCTGGA
Organism: Eubalaena glacialis; assembly: GCF_028564815.1. NCBI lineage: Eukaryota > Metazoa > Chordata > Mammalia > Artiodactyla > Balaenidae > Eubalaena > Eubalaena glacialis. Next base: position 17,883,724 of record NC_083733.1, on the reverse strand, counting down.
CATCCCTTAGCCCAGTCAAGTTGACACATAAAATTAACCGTCACACACTGTTAAGAGAACGAAAAGATAAGCTACAGACTGGGAGAAAATCTTTGTGAAATACATATCAGGTAAAGGACTGATATCCAAAATTTACAAAGAATTCCTAAAGCTCAACAATAAGAAAACAACCCAATTTTAAAATGGACAACAGATCTGATCTGAACAGACACTTCACCAAAGAAGAACTACAGGGCAAATAAGCATATGAAAGGTGCTCAAATCATATGCCATTAGGGAATTGCAAATTAAAACAATGAGATACCACTATACACATATTAGAATGGCCAAAATCCACCTGACAGTACCACGTGCTGGCAAAGATGTATAGTAACAGAAAGGCTTATTCATTGATGGTAGGAACGCAAAATGGTACGGCTACTTTGGAAGACAGTTTGGCAGTTTCTTACAAAGCTAAACGTAGTCTTACCATGTGACCCAGCAGTTGTGCTCCTTGGTATTTACCCAAAGGAGTCAAAAACTTATGTCCACACAAAAACCTACACACAAATGCTTTAAGCGTAATTGCCAAAACTTGAAAACAACCAAGAGGTCCTTCAATAAATAGGTGAATGGATAAACAAACTGTGGTTCATCCAGACAGTAGAATATTATTCAGTGATAAAAAGAAGTGAGCTGTCAAGCCACAGAAGACATGGAGGAACCTTAAATGCATATTGCTAACTGAAAGAAGCCAGTCTGAAAAGCTTACGTACTGTATGATTCCTTGGAAACAGTAAAAGGATCAGCAGTTGCCAGGAGTTCAGAGCCAGGGAGTGAGTGTAATATGCTATTTTAAATCTTCCCATAATAAATGTATAACTATTTTTCTTTTAGAAAATATAATCATTTTTTTAGCCAACAAATATTTATGTTAAGGACCATGACGGCAACAATTGATATAGTGGAAAATAACATTAAAAAGAAAAAACATTATAAAGTAATATAGAGGACTAAATGAAGGTCAACATGAATGTTAAGCTATTTGTCAGAAATCTCTTTTCTTCTTCTACTTTTGCTGAGCTTTTAGGATGGAGGTGTTCCTCCTGACTAGGAGTGGGTCCTCCTGGTGAGCTCTGTGTAGTCTCATCCTTCTTGGGTCCAATTAAACCTCCCCAGGCCATTTCTCTATTGTAATCCATCTTACATCCCACCATAAAATTATTATTATTATTATTTTTTTTTTTGGCCACACCAAGTGGCTTGTGGGATATATATATATCACATTTTGTTTATCCATTCCATCAATGGACATTTGGGTTGTTTCCACCTTTTGGTTATTGTGAATGATGCCTCTGTGAACCTAGGTGTACAGATATCTCATAAAATTATTTTTAATTCATTGTTTTGATCATATCGTTCCCTTGTTGAGAATCCTCAGTGATTCCATGTTGCTTACCAATTAATATTCAGACTTAACCTGCTATTCAAAACCCTCTAAATTTTAATCCCAAGCTACTTCTCACTGTATTTAGCTATAGGATAGGAAATCAAATAAATTCATCCAAACTGTAACTAAAACAGAAAGCAGGATAGCTTATGACTTGCTGTCTAAAGATACTTCAGGTGTGGGCTTTGTGAAGTGTTTTGGCTGGTCACAGATCTTATTTTATGTTTTGACTATTTTCTAGAACTTTCTGGCCTACTTGGCTATTGCCCTAGAACTGTGAAGGCATATAAAACATGGATAGACTGGTGGCTAGACCTTCAGGTAGCTAGAAGAGTAAGTCTAGTGGGAGGGCATTGAGTGGTAAGTAGGTAGGTACCACGTAGATGTGTTTATAAATTGTCTCACAGCATGACACCAGCTTGGTAAGTGTGCCCCAGAGGTGTAGAGGCCTCCATTGCAGTCCTGCTTTGCTACTACCATCTTGGGAGTGCCTTTTTTAGCCAGGAACTTTGTGGTAGTCATCACAGTTCTTTATAGAAGTAGTTTTTGTAACCTGTAATTGTGTATTAGTTAATTATAAATTTTCTGCCTTCCCCATTAGATGATAGTCCCAGTGAGAGTAGAGACTAGTTTTTTTGCCTATCTTTTTCACTGCTGTATCTCTAACACAGTGTCAAGCATAGTATCTGGCATACAGTAGGTTCTCAATAAATGTTTATTTAAGAAAGGGTGGACTGACCAGAGTTCAAATGAGAATGAATATTTGCCATATTAAGTATGGCAAATTAAAATTTGGAATTGTAAAGGAATTTCTAAACAGGACAAAAGAGAGGGATGCAAGCTTCAAGGCAGAAATGCTAGTGTACATGTAAACTGGTCATCTTTGACAGGTGGTGTGGGATCTGGTGACAGTGCTGCAAGGAAGCAAAAACTATCTTCAGAAAGATGAAAGAATAAAAAGATCTCTCCTTGGTCAGTGGCAGTTTGTCAGTTTCCAGCCTACCAAATTATTTTTCCATTTTAAAAGATATGTATGTTCACTGTTAGAACACAGCAGTGTATATATGTTAGTCATTTATTGAATGATTTTAAAAATTCATCTTGGCAAAAACTTTGATCAAAACACAAAATAGTACCCAACAAATTGCTTTATAAGGAATTTGTTGAGTGTACTTTTTAAAAAATTTACATAATTCCTAAAGGTTACTTTTGAAGTATAGATTGTTCACAGTTGAGTATTAACAAATAATAGTCATAGAGTTGAAGATCTCTTAACTATTCTTCTACCATGACTCAGTGGATGATTTAATCATATAATGTTACCCAGACCCTCAAAAACAATTTCAAATTTTCATAAAGAGTCATTCTTCAGCTATTTTCTTTATTTCACACAGTGGAAATCTCAGTTCACTGTTTGGCAGTAGGTTCTATATACCTAGCAATACTGTATACCAGAGTTTTCTAAGTATTTAAAAAAATATTAGTTCTTTCTTTACAATGTGCCTATGGGATTCAGCAAGCACACTTTGCATTTCTTTGACATGGAAATTAAGGCAAAGTGCAGTGTTCTACTACAGACTCTACAGTAGATTCCCTTATCTTAGATCATTACATTAATACTGAAACAACAGACCCAGCAGTTAGTCTTTCCGATGATGATCTTTCCACATGTGGATTTCTCTGGAATTGGACCCTAAGGAATTAAGAGAAAGTATTTATATTCTGGAATGTAAAAGTAGATTTTCAGTTATGTATGTTAAACCGTGGCAGGTTTGATGGCTTCTGATCTAGCTCACTTTTTTTTTTTCTTTTTCCACACAGATTGATAGAGCTACATTCTCCTGATAGCAGGAACACGTTGATCCTGCGTTGCAAGGATACAGCCACAGCACACTCCTGGTTCGTAGCTATCCACACCAACATAATGGCTCTCCTCCCACAGGTGTTGGCTGAACTCAATGCCATGCTTGGTGCAACCAGTACAGCAGGAGGCAGCAAGGAGGTTAAGCACATTGCCTGGCTGGCAGAACAGGTAGGCTGGGAGGCAGGGCAGGGTCTCACCGGGTCACTACTCAGAGCCAGGATGGTTCCCCCATTTCGTATGTCTGTCATGTTTATCATGCAGTCAGGCCCTGGATGTCTAGCTTGCAGATCTTTTGTTAGTCTTTTGTTTCTCCTCCCCTAGTGTTTAGTTGTTTGTTGCTAATTATCACCTCCACCAGAAGAACTGACTGTCATGATAATCATCATCATAACATAACTAAAAAGGGGTTCTTAGTAACATCTGTATCCTTAATGACTGAAGATAATTTTCACGGTTTTAGAATAGGATCAGCAAACTTCTTCTGCAAAGGGCTATTAGTGCTACAACTACTTGACTCTGCCATTATAGCAAGAAAACAGTCATAGACAATATGAACATGAATAGATGTGACTGTTTCAATAAAACTTTATTTACAAAAAGAGGTAGTGGGCTGTATTTGGCCCACAAGTCATAGTTTCCCAATTCCTGTACTAGTCTATTGACAGAGTTTCAGGGACAACAGGCTTACTCCTCTGGTCTGGGAAAATTATAAAATATACAAAACACTTTACAAGCCATTAAACACATGTGTAGTTGTCGTCTACAACTGAAAAATGAAAAGAGGAGAAACAAGAAAACCTAAGTAGATGTTGGGTAAAGGGAAAGGAAGGATATAATCCAAGTTAGTTTAGATCCAAATTTGGCAAAAGGGAGACTAAAAGTTCTACATGATGTTACAATACATCCTTTTTCTTTCTGGGCCTTCACTGTCAGCTGGGCCAGAGGGAGTTGAAAACAGAAGACAGAATAGGGATTCAGAGATGAGTGTTCAAGTGCTAGCTCTGTTTTTCACTGGTTTTAGATCTTTTTAAAAGTGCCTTCATATCTTTGCATCCTAGTTCCTTCGTGTGTGCAAGGGAGCAGGGATTGCATCAGTATCAGCCCAGGCAGCTTTTGTTCTTTTGCGTTGTTGTTTTGTTTTAAATACAGTTTCCCAGGTCTGGCTCCTCATGTTCCCCATCAAGCGTTCACATTTGGTAGACCGACGGTGGGGCCTGGAAATCTCATTTGGCTCCCCAGGTGATTGTGTAGTGGATTTTGGACTCCACTGATTTAGTTTTTTTTCAGCCGTGAAATTTTACGAACATTCCAAATAATGATTCTAATAAATTGGAACACAGAATTAGTACTGTGATGATTTCTAGGAGGCATAATTAGAATAACTAAGCAGAAGAAACTAATGAAAATCATGGTATAAGTATTTACGACTTTGAAAGTTTTAGTCTTTTAGTTGTGTTTATCATTGTTTCTATATTTTTATATGCTGGTTGAAAAACTCGATTGAGTGGTAATTGTTCTGTGCTTTCAGCAATGTTAGAAATCTTCATGATTTTAAAAAGGTAATACATTCACATAGTTCCAAGGTCAGAATAAAAAGTTAATAGGTGATGTCTTACTCTCCTTCTGGTCCCCCATCCACCTAATTCCTACCCCTTTGTGCCCAGAGAAGTAATCACTTTCATTCCTTTCTACTGAGTCTTTTGAGAGTTTCTTTATGCAAATAAAAGCAATTATGAATATATATTCTTCTTTTTCTCTTTTATAAAAGAAGATGGCATATTTGCACACTACTTTATACCTTGCTGGTTTCTTTCATTAAGCAATATATCCTGGAGATCTTTCCATATCAAAGCACAGAGAGCATTCTTTTTTACAACTGTATAGTTTTCCATTGTGTGGCTGTAGTTAAATAAGCACACCCCCCAGTTTTGTTGTCATAATCTTTTGCCATTACAAAACATGCTACAATGAATAACTTTGTAGTTTGTCCTTTCACACATGTGCTTTCCAAACTCTTTGGTTCCTGAGTTCAGATAGATCAGATAACAAGGGAACACATTATCTGAATGTATTTGGTTGTTAAGTTTCTAGTAGTGAGCAGTAAAACTTTGGTTAGAAAGGGGTTTATCCAAAGTTTTACATCATTTCCTGAGCTTTGATTGTTAGTTCATAGAACAGGGGATATTTCTATACCTGTAGGATAAATCCCAGAAGTGCAGGTTCAAAGGGTATATTAGTAATCTATCTCTATAAAACAAATTACCCCCAAGAGTTAGTGACTTTGAAATAACATTTACCTCCCACAGTTTCTAAGGATCAGGAATCTGGTAGCAGTTTAGCTGCCTGGTTCTGGCCTGGGACGCTTCATGAAGTTGCAGTCAAGCTGTCAGCAAGGGTGGCAGTCATCTGAGGGCTTGACTGGGTTGGCAGGTCCACTTCCAACAGGATTCATTTATATAGCTGTTGGCAGGAGGTCTCAGTTTCTTACTGCTTGTTGGCAGAAGTCCTCAGTTCCTTTCTATGCAGGCCTTTCCACAAGATTGGCTGAGTGTCCTCGAGACATGGCTGTGGGTTTTTGTCAGAGCGAGTGATCTGACAGAGAGAACAAGATGGAAGCCACAATACCTTTTATGACCTAGTCTCTTCTCTGTTCTTTTCATTAGAAGTGAGTTACTAAGTCCAGTCTATACCCCAGGGCTCCGGCTCTTAAAGGGAAGAATGGTAAAGAATTTGTGGACATCTTTTTAAACTACCACAAAAGGTATATGCATTTGTAATTTTGATAAATATTGCCAAATTTGCCTTCCATCAAGATTGAACTAATTTAAATTCCCACCAGCAACGTATGAGGGTTGCCAGACCTTTAAAGTGAACTTAATTTGGTTTATGCTACATACAGACAAGTAGAAAGTAGAAAGGAGAAAAATAAAGCCACAAATTCATCACAATCTGCCCTTTATGGACTGTATTTATGTGTGTGTTTCCTCCACTCAGTTGTGAGCTCTTGGAAGATAGGAGCACATTTTTCCCAAATCTTTAGCCCGCAGAGAACTTAGCCTAATGCTTTGTAAATAGTAGATGTTCACTAATTTTTTCCTTTGTCTACATATATACGTGCAAAAAGCAAGCAAACAAGTCATTAACTATAAAATACTGTCCAAGAACACAAGCTCAGGGTTGGAAAATAATACGAAGTCAAAAAGTTTCAACTTCTTTAAAAATAGTATCACGGAACTAATCCAAAGTGCTGTTTCTAAACTATTCATGATTTTTACTTTTTCCAAGTAGTTGTTTGGGTTACCCAAATCAAATACACTTAGAATAAGTTGTTCAAGCAAGACTGGATACCATTTCTCAGAGGTACTGTAATAAACTTACGTATCTGATAAGAGTTGCCTTTTTTAACGGTAAGATTGTTTAATTCTATGAGTATGAAAATGGTCAGGATAATTTTAGATCATGTAATCTTTTTAAAATAGGTAAGCATTTCTTTTAGCAATAGATGTGTTTCCTGAAAAGCTTGCATATGAATGAAACTGTTTCAGTTGTAAAGAAAAGATAGTTATCATTTATTTAACTTTAAATGATCTCTCCTTAACTTATCTGTTTGTTATTTCACATTGTCATAAATTGAGTTTGCTTAAAATAGGGAAAACCTATGCTACAGATGTTTGGTAACCAATAGATAATCTGTTCTGTGCAAGACACTTCTATCTCTTTATTGATACTTATTTTTATGTGACTGATAGTTTACCTTTTAGTTGGTTATATTCTCAAGAGGGAATCTTCTTTAAGTCCAACAAATGAGGGGACATACGTTACCTACGAAATAAGTATTTTTAAGCATTTGAGTGTTGGTAGAAAAGCCAAGACAGGCAAAGAAAGCTTTGTTTTCACAGTTCCTACCTTGTCCCTGGTTATTCTCAAACTGTGTAAAGACTCAAATTAGGAACATATACACTAAATCAGGATTAGTGGAACAATTTATTTTTTGCTCTATGTTTTCTATTGTAATAATAAAATACGTAAATAGCAGAAGTACATCACCTCTTAAAAAGATTTGTGGGATGAAGAGATTTAGGGAATGAATAATAACTATTATTAATTTTTCATCTTTAGTGCTACTCAACTCTAGTTATTAGAAAATAAAATTTGGAGAAGGCTATTGTTTGGCCAGGTGTATGCATGTGTGGTTATTGAAACACAAGCAAACCAGAACCCTAACTTTAGTATCCCTTTTTTCTCTGGCCAAAAACTCGATAGTGGGGAAAAAAAACACCTCAGTAGTGGAGTCCCAAGGCTGCTTGTACTGGTACCACAACCAAAAACACATACTACATATAGCAGGCGGCATTTTGATTCCAGTGAAAGCAAACAGTATCCTTATAAGTTAAGGCAAATAGGCAAACAGAATGACTTAAACTGCGGTTTTATTTTTCTCCAATGGCAAGTAGAAGAGGGAAAAGATATTCTCCAAAAACTAAGGACTCAAAAGAGCTAAAGAATAAACACTTTTTAAAAATTGTTAATTGAAAAAAAAGTTCTCTGTCTTGAAATTGCATATGGCTTGTATTGGCATTAGCAGTTTTCCTTTCTCTTCTTTGGGAAGAAATACATTTAATTTAGGTTTTCTAAATGCATATACTCTGATCTAGTGTTCAAAATCTCTCTTATAACTTAGCAAAAAAAATTAATTAAAAAAATCAGATAGTCATTTTATCCCTTTGGGAAGATACATTTTTACATTATTTTCCCTATGAAATATTATCCATAACAATCTCAGAGACAAAGACTTAGTAGTGCACATAAACTAGAAATCCCTTCGGGGTATCTATGACCCCGAAATTTAAGAATCCAGGAGAACCTCTTTACAGCTGACACTCTCCCTCCAGACATTACTCTAGACTAATATAGAGTCTTAGAAAACTTGGGTTCACTGGTAAGGAAAGTATTAATTATTTCTACCATACTTTGCTTGAATTCTCAGGGTTGAGTCATATATTTTGTGCTTTCAGCACAGGGTCGAACATGGGTAACTTCACTGGCTGGAATTCATTTCCCCTTCCTGGAATCAGCTCATGGCTCTAGCTAGGAGAAAAGCGTCCCAGTGGTAGATGTTATAGCACAGAACCGAACCACTCAGGTCACTTTTCAGATTATAGATGTATTCTTAAGGTGCCCTGACATGTTCAAATTACCTTCAGAAGTCATTAAGGAAGAGAAAATAAAAAGCAGATCTGAAGACAAATAAGAGACAAGTGATTCATCAATTTAAATTCACCTTGAAGCCATCAGTGATAGTGAGCAGAAAAGATGAGGGTTAAAATACTCTGTTGTTAAGCGTTCCCTGCTCAAAGGTCTCATCTTATGAAGGCAAACATTTTGATGATACCAGGGCTTTTCTTGAGCATAGTCTTTTGTTTTTTAGTCTTGGATCCTTGACAATAGGTATAAGTAGTGGTTGTTTTCCTACGTTTTTAAACCATCATAGAGATAACTGAGCTTTATGCAATTAAATGCAATGGTACACTTGAAACTGAAACGTAAACTTCCTGAACTATAATGGGGAACTCTTTGACAATAGTTTATATCAGTGTTTTCCAAAATACAGTATAGTTGGTCATATCGGCATTTAAAAAAGATAAAATAGAAATTAGCGAAGTACGTTGCACAAAGTATAGGAATTGTGTTGTTTTGGAAATTTTTAAATTCAGTATTTATATGTATGTGTTGAGTTGCAATGTAAAATGTATTTCTTATTGTAGGTCTTGATCAAAAATATTTGAAAAACAATGATGTTTATATTATACAGCCTCATTTGGTAATAGTTTCTATCCTGTACTTAGAAGATGTTACTCCCACATCAGACATATTAAAACTATTATCATTTTGAACAGAGTACTATGTATTTAATTAGAATTGGTGATAATTAGTTATTGTGGAATAGGGAAAAAACTGTGTCATATCATTAGAAAATGTCTGTAACTCACTCAGGGAGAGCTTTCTCAAACTACACAATCCACCTCACACCTCCCAGTGGAGAATCCCTGCAGGTGGGAAGGAAGGAACCTGATGGGATGTTTCCTTTTCCTCACATCTGTTAGGAAGGGGAAGCAGAATAGAGACCCACTATCTCAGGCCGTCACTGAAGGAACTTTTACAGTTACAGATCATTATAGTTAGCTCTACTTTCTGGATTTCACCACTGTAACAGGCAAAACTAGATGGTGGAAGACAACAGTGGAGACCTGTCCTCATGGCTGTGACTGAGAAGGATTTGCTGCTTTATGACTGTATGCCGTGGACAAGGGATGCCTGGGCATCACCGTGTCATAGCTACCCTCTTGTTGCCACAAGGTAAGACTAAAGACAAAAAAATAAAATGTCTATCCTCCTCTAAATCTACTAAAGAATTTTAAAATGAATTCTATTATCTTTTAGGTGGCTAAAATAGCATTTAAGTAGCTGATGTAGTTGATTTAGACAAAAATTTTCTTTCACAACCTTATTATTTTGCAGCTCCTAGCTCAAAATAAATGGTTTCTGTCACTAGTATTTTTGTGTGTATTTTTTAAGTTGTTGAAGCAGCTTCCTAACTGCTCTTTTCAAGACTTGCTTAGTCATGAAGATAAGTAAATAGTGTTTTTTTTTTCCTTTACTTTATTGACTGTGACTAGAAAACCACTGAAATTGTGGCAGCATTTTGACTGAGTGATGAAATCATTTAAACAAGACTGTGGTACTGTGGATAAACCACACAACTCAACCAAAACATTCTTCAACTTCTTTTTCTAGTATAAGAGTACATAATTTTGATTCCATCAAATAAACATTTATTTGACCTGAAGGAACAGGATGTTTCTAGCATGTCCAATGTGAGGAGTTGGAAGGGAAAAGAATAGAGAAATGTAGATTTGGGGGCCAAGATGTCTTAAGAAATAACTAGAAAGTAGTTATCTAGTGTGAAACTAGAAAACATGTTCACATTCGGTGTTATTTGGGCTTAAAAAAGAATCAGGTTTTGATCTAGCTCAAAAACTACACATTAAAAGGGAGCCCCACAGAAAATACTTGGTAGTCAGAAAGGCTAAATGGTGGAGCCATCTGGTATGTCCCACGGGCAACAGTATGGGGGCTCCTGCTTTCAGCAGACAGAGAGTCACGTGAGGCAGAGTATTCTTCTATTCCAGGAAGGCTTCTATGTTATGTAGGATTTCCTTCAATTTGCCAAGTTCCCTTACATATATCACTCTTTTTGTAAAAATATAATTTTCACATAGCTTTTCAGGAGTTTCTGTGTAATTTAGAGCTGGAGCCCTTAGATCACAGAATAGAGATAAAGGATTTATTGAGCCCCAGAGTTAGGGAAGTGTGCCCTCATTAATTCCTTCAGGACATAATGATCCTTCAGAAAGACTGAATTTGGGACTTCCCTGGCGGTCCAGTGGTTAAGACTTCGACTTCCAATACAGGGGGTGCGGGTTCGATCCCTAGTTGTGGAACTAGGATCCCACATGCCTCACGGCCAAAAAACCAAAACATAAAACAGAAGCAATATTGTAACAAATTCAATAAAGACTTTAAAAAAATGATCCACATCAAAAAAAAAAGAAAAAGACTGAATTTAACCATCAGTTTCTCTGGTTTTATTTATTTATTTTTAAAATTCTCACTAAATTATAACCTCCTTGAGGTCAAGAACTATGATTTAGCTCAGCATTTCCCATAATGCTTCGTGTATAGTAGGCCTTCAATAAATCTTAGTTGAGATAAATTCTCTTACTTAAATTACAGTTTCTCTGTCTTAGTTATATTGGGAGCATGACAGGAATTACAACAAAACATGTAGACATGTCTCAGTAGATATAATTAGAGCAATTAAATTTATATTTTCTAAAGCGTTAGAGCTTATGAATATGACTGTCCAGATCTCTTAAGCTTAAATTTTATGGAAGAGGCTTATGCTCTAGTTATGATCATAGAACGCAAGGAGGGTAGCTATATCCTTAGACATTTCCTTAACTGGGTGTTACTGGAGGGATGGAGCAGAAACCTATGACATTCCCTAGATGAGCCTTTGTTCAATATAGAAATTACAATCTCATAAACAAATAATTTCTGGACATTGACTAGACTGGACCTAGACCACCAAAGTACTTTGGTACTAAACAAGGAAATGGGGTGGTTGTGTGGGTACTATCAGTGTGGTATTAATTTGCAACTAAGGAAAAGATATAAATAAGATTTAAAACTCTTAGAAAAAAAATACAGGAGTAGATCTTAATGATCTTGGCTTAGGCAGAGCCTTCTTAGATACAACACCAAAGCACAAGCAACAAGAGAATAAATAAATAAATTGGACTTCATCAAAGTTAAAAACTTTTTTGCTTCATATGTCACCATTAAGAAAGTGAAAAAACCCACAGAATGGGAGAAAATATTTGCAAATCATATATCTAATCTGGGACTTGTATCTAGAAAATATAAAGAACTCTTACAACTCAATAATAAAAAGATAAATTACCCAATTAAAAAATGGGAAAAGGATCTGAGTAGACGTTTGTTCAGAGAAGATATGCAAATGGCCAATAAGCACATGAAAAGGTGCTCGGCATAATTAGCCATCAGGGACTTGGAAATTGAAACCACAATGAGCTATCACTTCCCACCCACTAGGATGGCTATAATTAAAAAGATAGTATGCAAGAGTAGACTAGGTTGTAGGAGAAAATAGAACCTCATACACTACTGGTGGGAGTGTAAAATGGTGCAGTTGATGTGGAAAAATCTGAAAGTTCCCGAAAAGGATAAACATAGAGTCACCGTATGACCCAGCAATTCCACTCCTAGGTTGTATATCCAAGAGAAATGAAAAATGTCCACACAAAAATTTATACATGAACGTTCATAACAGCATCATTCATGACACCTAAACAGTGGAAACAATCCAAGTGTCCATCAGCTGATGAACAGATAAACAAAATGTGGCATATCCATACAATGGAATATTATTCAGCAATAAAAAAATGTTCTGATATACACTGCAGCATGGATGAACCTTGAAAACATACTAAGTGAAAGGAGCCAGATGCAAAAGACCACATATTGTATGATTGCATTTATATGAAATGTCCAGAATAGGCAAATCTATACAGACAGAAAGCAGATTAGTTGTTGCCAGGGGTTTTTTTGGCGGGGGGCGGGGAGGGAGTTGGGAGAAATAGGGAGTGACTGCTAGTGGGTATAGGGATTCTTTTTAGGGTAATGAAAATGTGCTAAGATTGTGCTGACGGTTGCAAAACTCTCATTATACTAAAGTCCATTGAACTATATACACTTTTAAGTGGTAAAGTATATGGTGTGTGAATTATATCTCAGTAAAGCTGTTATAAATAAAACAAACCCCAAAAGCCAACAAGATTTAATAGAAGGGAATAAGACCAGTCCTTAAACTGAGTTTGAGTTCCTAATAGCCACTTATATTAGGTAATTGGGAGCATTGTTACTTAATCTTTCTGTGCCACAGATTTTTCATTTGTTAAGTGGACCCTAATGAGATAGAGTGGGTGTGAGTATTCAATGAGTCAATACTTTTAAAATGCCTACAGTGGTACCTGACACATTGTAGGTGCTCAAGTAAGTGTTAGCTTCTTTAATTATAATAATTATTTATTATTAAGTGAAAATATGTCAAGGAAGAATTTGTGTAAAAAGTATAATTGGTTTTTTGACATTGTTAAAAGAAGAGCTTAGCTCTAAACCAACAGTTTTTACAAGTAGTGAAAGTTTCATATTAAATGTGAGGAATTCAGATATATATTTGTTTTTGTTTTTTATTATTTATTGGCTGCATTGGGTCTTCGTTGCTACGCGTGGGCTTTCTCTAGCTGCGGCGAGTGGAGGCTACTCTTCGTTGCGGTGCGCGGGCTTTTCATTGTGGTGGCTTCTCTTGTTGTGGAGCACGGGCTCTAGGCACGCGGGCTTTAGTAGTTGTGGCACACGGGCTCAGTAGTTGTGGCTCAAGGGCTCTAGCGCGCAGGCTCAGTAGTTGTAGCACACGGGCTTAGTTGCTCTGCGACATGTGGGATCTTCCCGGACCAGGGCTCGAACCCGTGTCCCCTGCATTGGCAGGCGAATTCTTAACCATTGCACCACCAGGGAAGTCCCTCTTTTTTTTTTTTTTTTTTTAATTTAATTAATTAATTTATTTTATTTATGGCTGTGTTGGGTCTTTGTTTCTGTGCGAGGGCTTTCTCTAGTTGTGGCAAGCGGGGGCCACTCTTCATCGCGGTGCGTGGGCCTCTCACTATCGCGGCCTCTCTTGTTGCGGAGCACAGGCTCCAGACGCGCAGGCTCAGTAATTGTGGCTCACGGGCCCAGTTGCTCCGCGGCATGTGGGATCTTCCCAGACCAGGGCTTGAACCCGTGTCCCCTGCATTGGCAGGCAGATTCTCAACCACTGCGCCACCAGGGAAGCCCAGGGAAGTCCCTCTTAATATGCTTAATTAATTAATGAAACAGCAAGGATTCTTCACTCCTTGCTCAGGAAGTACTGGTGGATTAGGAGCAAAGGTGACAGGCAGATGAGAGGTTTAGTTTTTCCATGTGGCTGTGTGGGCCAGATGGAATTGGTTGAAGTCACTTCTTGATAGAATTAAGGGGGCTTAATCATCCTCTGCCTCCCAGAGGGGTTAGAGTATCGCCACTGAAAGAGACCAGAGGAGGAACCCAGACCAGAAGGTATCCAGTAGAGAGAGGCAAAACCAGAAAGTGGTGTGCTTATGTCATTTTAGTGTGGAGGAAAGAGGCAGTTTGAGATACATATGAGTAATGAGAAAGGACTGAATGTTCACTTTCACTAATTCTAGTACTTTGGAACATGTTCTTATGAGTGGATGAGACACACACACACACAAGGGTAACATAAACATATAGAGAAGGAAAAGATTAAGGACTCTGATGATCCAATAGCAAAGGTAGATAGTCCCTGATAAATTAAGAATTAATTGCAGTTCAAAAATCAAAGAAGGGAACTTCCCTGGTGGTGCAGTGGTTAAGAATCCGCCTGCCAGTGCAGGGGACATGGGTTCGAGCCCTGGTCCACGAAGATCCCACATGCTGCGGAGCAACTAAGCCTGTGCACCACAACTACTGAGCCTGCGCTCTAGAGCCCGTGCTCCACAACAAGAGAAGCCACCGCTTGCTGCAACTAGAGTAAGCCCACGTGCAGCAACGAAGACCCAGTGCAGCCAAAAATAAATAAATAAAATAAGTAAATTAAAAAAAAAAAAATCAAAGAAGGGCTTCCCTGGTGACGCAGTGGTTAAGAATCCACCTGCCAATGCAGGGGACACGGGTTTGAGCCCTCGTCCAGGAAGATCCCACATGCCGCGGAGCAACTAAGCCCGTGCACCACAACTACTGAGCCTGTGCTCTAGAGCCCATGGGCCACAACTACTGAACCCGCGTGCCACAGCTACTGAAGCCCACGCACATAGAGCCCGTACTCCGCAACAAGAGAAGTCACCGCAATGAGAAGCCTGCGCACCTCAGCGAAGAGTAGCCCCCGCTCGCCACAATTAGAGAAAGCCTGCGCCCAGCAATGAAGACCCAACACAGCCAAAAATAAATAAATAAAATAAATTTTAAAAATCAAAGAACACTGTTAGGGTGATATAAATTAACATGAGTTAACCATTTATATTGGCTTGCACATTTATAGATTCTTGGAAACCAAAGGTGTGTGTGTGTGTGTGTTTACTTAATAGCTGATATTTCGGGATGGTTGAGGAATTAAGTAAAAACATGAAAGTGATAAATGAAGAGGATTTTTATTTTACACATTTCTTGAGGTTAAAGCCAGGTACAGGATACAGGTAGAAAAATAGATATAGGTGCCGTGGATTTTGCAGGATGTGAATTTTGTAGTCTTTTCCTATAATCTTTCTTTGACTGGAAAAGAAAATGATCCAGAGAAAGTGTGGCTACTTTATGATGTGGAAAATTGAGTGGTGGTGTGCTTATGGGACTTATGGGGCAAAAGCTGCTGAAGCGCCTTTGCATGAGCTCATCTGGCCTCCCCACTTAAGGGGCCTTTTGGCAGTGTGTTCTAACCAACTGCTGTGCAGCAAGAGTCCAGCAGCTGGTTTGAATTAGATTCCCTCTGCCAAATATTTCATAATCAAATCTGTAGGAAAAATTCTGCTGGACTTTATATTTTTTAATGTCTGATTTGGGATTAGCAATCAAACTGAATATGGTAGAATACACCCTGTCACTTTCCTCATACTTTGTCTTACTTGGATCATATGTGGAGTAGTTTTGAAACTTATTTAACTCTTGCTGAGATAGCTAATGTGTAATTGGCATGTTGGTTCTACAGGGATCAGCCCAGGGAGGTGGTTCTCAAATTATACTTTCATGGACCTCTGGGGATTCCTTCTTCAGGGTGTCTGTAAGTTCGAAACTATTTTCACAGTAATACTAAGATGTTGTTTGCTTTTTTCATTGTTGACATTTGCACTGAGGGTTGGTAAAATTGCTGGTACCTTAGCATGAATCAAGGCAGTTGGCACCAAACTGTATGGACTTGCAGGGAGAAAACATGCCAGTTTAACCTCAAAATGTCTTTGTTGAAGCAGTAAAAATTACTAGTTTTATTTAATCTCAACCCTTGAGTACTCATCTTGTTAATAATCTGTGAGATGAAGTGGGAAGTGCTCAGAGTCCACTTCGGCTGCATAATGAGGTATGAGAATTGTTGCAGAGGAAAGCATGTGTGGTTGAGGTGCAAGTTGAACTCGCGGGGTTTTTCATGCAACACCATTTTTCACTTGAAAAAACAACTGGCTGACAAACTGTGGCTGGTCAGACTTGGGTATTTGTCAGACATTTTTTTCCCTAAAATAACCAAAATGAATTTGTCATTTAAGGAAAACACTGATGGTATTTGTTAACAATTATAAATTTCTAGCTTTCAAACAAAAATTAGAATTCTGGAAAACTAGTATCTGTCTCTGTGAGTTTGATAGCTTCCCAATACTTAAAGACTTGTCTGATGAGATCATTGGTGATACTAGCAAATGTGACTTTTTGATATAATAAAATGCTTTTAACATTTGGAAAATGTGCATAACTCAATGAAAAAATATATTCCAAATGACCAATACATGATGCTACAAAATCATGCAAGGGTAAGAAAGATCTATTCAAGCTGCAAGAGAGACCAAAGGATTTTTAATGTAACAGGATATGAAAACTTTATTGATAAGTTTTCAGATCCTACATTGCAACTAACCTTTAAGAATCCGCTTGTTGAGTTTTGGTTTGGTAGACAGAAAGATAACCACAGTTATCTGAAAAGGCTATTAAATACTCCTTCCTTGTCCAACTGACTAGCTGTGTGAGGCTCGGCATACTTAAACTGCATACTGCAGCAGAATGCAGAAGCACATATAAGAATTCAGCTCTCGGGCTTCCCTGGTGGCACAGTGGTTGAGAATCTGCCTGCCAATGCAGGGGACACGGGTTCGAGCCCTGGTCTGGGAAGATCCCACATGCCGCGGAGCAACTGGGCCCGTGAGCCACAATTACTGAGCCTGCGCGTCTGGAGCCTGTGCTCCGCAACAAGAGAGGCCGCGATAGTGAGAGGCCCGCGCACCGCGATGAAGAGTGGCCCCCGCTCGCCGCAACTGGAGAAAGCCCTCGCACAGAAACAAAGACCCAACACAGCCATAAATAAATAAATAAATTAAAAAAAAAAAGAATTCAGCTCTCTTTTATTAAGCTGGATATTAAAGAGATTTGCAAAAAATTTAAGACAATGCTACTCTTCACATTAATGTTTTGTTGTTGTTTTGGAAAATATTATTTTAATAAAAATAAGTTATTTATATTATCTAACTGGTTTGTTATTTTTTATTTTTAAAATTTCTCAGTTTTAATTTCTCATTATAGTAAATATCAGTACATATAATCCATATGAAGAAAAGTGTTTTGGAGTACTCAGTAGTTTTTAAACACTTTTTAAAAAAAATAAATTTATTTTATTTCATTTATTTTTATTTTTGGCTGCGTTGGGTCTTTGTTGCTAAGTGCGGGCTTTCTCCAGTTGCGGCGAGCAGCGGTTACTCTTCATTGTGGAGCGTGGGCTTCTCATTGTGGTGGCTTCCCTTGTTGGGAGCACGGGCTCTAGGTGTGCGGGCTTCAGTAGTTGTGGCACACAGGCTCCGCAGTTGTGGCTCGCGGGCTCTAGAGCACAGGCTCAGTAGTTGTGGTGCACGGGCTTAGTTGCTCCACGGCATGTGGGATCTTCCCAGACCAGGGCTTGAACCCGTGTCTCCTGCATTGGCAGGAGGATTCCTAACCACTACACCACCAGGGAAGCCCCCTCAGTTTTTAAGAGTGTTGAAGGGTCCTCGGACCAAAAAGTTGGCAAACCATTAGTTTTGTGCTTCTCAACTGTGGCTACACATTTGAATCATCTGGAGAACTTTTAGTAAAATAAGGTTGACTGGGCCCCACCCTAGACCAGTTAAATCTGAGTGTTTGAGGATGGGAGCCAGACATCAGTAATATTTAAAAGCTGTGCACCAGGTGATTGTAGTGTAGAGCCAGGGCTGAGAACTATAGTAATTAACTTGGCTAAACCAGTTGGTAGATCAGAAGAAGCTGCCTTTTCCTTGAGAGACACACGCTTGTCTTTTATCTGAACCAGCAGTGACTCCCTGGCAATGAAAGGAAATGTGAAGGCGCATCCATTTACTCTTAGATGTCATCTTGCTCAGGTTACTGCTAGAGGAGTAAAGGAAGGAACCAGCAAATTTGTAGAAAAATATTTCAGGTATACAGCCTACAGTGAAGCTAAGAACAAGCCATTTTATTTATTTCTCTTTGGTATACATTTCTCACCCAAGTTTTTAAAAATCCTATGTGGAAAACATTATCTGCTGAGTGATTCCTCATAGTGAGGTAGTGTGTTTGTTCTGTTATACTGATCTACTTTGAACTTGTTAAAAATAGGGAAAATATTTTTGGAAGAAGTGAATAAATTAAACTATATTAAATGGTTGTCATGAAACAAAGTGTTGAATAGTTTAATGACTTTAAAGAGAACTGCTTTCTCTTCTTTTTTTCCATATGTATACTTCACTGTTACTTTTTTAGCAGCTTTATTGTGATATGTCACATACCATACAGTTCACCCATTTAAAGTATAAAGTTTAATGTTTTTTAATATGTTCACAGAGTTACGCAATCAATATTAGGACACTTTTCTCACCCCAAAAAGAAACTCCTTACCCGTTCGTAGTCACTCTTCATTTTCCCCTCCCCCAGGCCTAAGCAACCACAAATCTACTTTCTGGCTCTATAGATTTGGCCTATTCTGAACATTGCATATATGTGGAATCATGTTATATAACCCTTTATGTCTGACTTCTTTCACTTTGTGTAATGTTTTCAAGGTTTATCCACGTTGGAGCACGTGTCACAACTTCATTCCTTTTCAAGGCTTAATGATATTCCGTTGTATGGATATAGCACATTCATCAGTTGATGGCCATTTGAGTTATTTCCACTTTTTTGACTAGACTGTTATGAATAATGCTGCTATAACACTCAGGTACAACTTTTTGTGTGAACATATGATTTTTTTGTTTTTTTGGCTGTGTTGGGTCTTCGTTGCTGTGCGTGGGCTTTCTCTAGTTGTGGTGAGCAGTGCACGGGCTTCTCACTGCGGTGGCTTCTCTTGTAACGGAGCATGGGCTCTAGGCGAGCAGGCTTCAGTAGTTGTGGCACATGGACTCAGTAGTTTTGGCACGTAGGCTCAGTAGTTGTGGCTCACAGGCTCTAGAGCGCAGGCTCAGCAGTTGTGGAGCTCGGGCTTAGTTGCTCCACAGCATGTGGGATCTTCCCGGACCAGGGCTCAAACCCATGTCCCCTGCACTGGCAGGAGGATTCTTAACCACTGCGCCACCAGGGAAGTCCCTCTTTTCACTTTCTTGATAGTGTCATCTGAAGCAAAGAAGTTTTTAATTTTGATGAAGTCCAATTTATCAGCCTTATATCGCCTGCATTTTTTGTGTTATATCTAAGAAGGCTTTCCCTAATCCAATGTCACAAAGACTTAATCCTGTGTTCTCTTCTAAAAGTTTTATAGTTTTAGCTCTACATTTCATTCTTTTATCCAAATGAAGTCAGTTTTTGTATATGGTGTGAAGTAGTGGTCAAACTTTATTCTTTTGCATGTGAAAATCCAATTATCACAGTACCATTTATTGAAAAGACTTCTTTCTCCATTGAAGTCCCTTGACATCCTTGTCAAAAATCAGTTGATCATAAATGTGAGGGTTTATTTCTGGACTCTCAATTTTATAGTTTAGTGGTAAGTTTTGAAATCAGAAGTGTGAGTCCTCCAACTTTGTTCTTTTTCAAGATTATTTTGACAATTCAGAATCTCTGGCATTTACCTATGGATTTTATGGTCAGTTTGTCGATTTCTGCAAACAAACAAACAAAAAAAGATGAAATTCTGATAGGCATCGCATTGAATCTGTAGATCAATCTAGGGAGTATTGCCATCTTAAAAATATTGTCTTCCAATCCATGATACAGGATATCTTTTTATTTATTTAGGTTTTCTTTTATTTCTTTCAGCAATGTTTTGTAGTTTTCAGAGTACAAGTTTTATACTTCTTTCATTAAATTTATTCTGAAGTAGTATTAAATTTTAATGCTATTGTAAATGAATTGTTTTCTTAATTTTCTTTTTGAATTGTTCATTGCTAGTGTATTCCATCAATACATTGATTTTTATATCTTGATCTTATATCCTACAATCTTGCTCAACTTATTTATTATTCTAATAGGTTTTTAGTAGATTCCTTAGCACTTTCTATGTACAAGATCATGTCATCTGCAAACAAGAGATAGTTTTTACCACTTCCTTTCCATTCTAGGTGCCTTTTATTTCATTTTCTTGCCTAATTGCTCTGGCCTTTTATTTCATTTTCTTGCCTAATTGCTCTGGCCAGACTCTCCAGTACAATATTTATTTATTTATTTATTTATTTATTTATTTATGTATGTATGTATGTATGTATGTATGTATGTATGTATGTATCTTTTTGACCGTGCTGTGCAGCTTGCAGGATCTTAGTTCCCCGACCAGGGATTGAACCCAGGCCACAGCAGTGAAAGTGCTGAGTCCTAACCACTGGACCACCACAGAATTCCCTCCAGTACAATTTTTTTTTTCAATTTATTTTTGGCTGCGTTGGGTCTTAGTTGCTGCTCGCGGGCTTTCTCTAGTTGTGGCAAGTGAGAGCTACTCTCTGTTGCGATGCGCGTGCTTCTCATTGCAGTGGCTTCTCTTACTGCCGAGCAGACCCGAAGCGCACGGGCTTCAGTAGTTGTGGCTCGCGGGCTCTAGAGCGCAGGCTCAGTAGTTGTGGCACACAGGCTTAGTTGCTCCGTGGCATGTGGGATCTTCCTGGACCAGGGCTCGAACACGTTTCCCTGCATTGGCAGGCAAATTCTTAACCACTGCACCACCAGGGAAGTCCACAGTACAATTTTTAACAGAAGTAGCGTAAGCAGGCATCCTTGTCTTTTTCCTGTTCTTAGGGGGAAAACATTCAATCTTTTACCATTAAGTATGATGTTAGCTCTGGGGGTTTTTTTATAGATACACTGTATCCAGGTGAGGAAGTTCCCTTCTAGTCCATGTTTGTTGAGTATTTTCATCATGGAAAGGTTTTGGATTTGTTAAAATGTTTTTTCCATGTCTGTTACAGTGATCATGTGGGTTCTGTCCTTTAGTCTATTTATATGGTTTTACTTATCAATTTATAAATCAGTCAATTTAAAAATAATTTTTAAAATCAAATTAATTTATAAGTCAATTACATATTGATTTTTGGACATTAAACCAACCTTGCACTTCTGAGATAAATCTTATTTGGTCATGCTGGATTCAATTTGGTAATAATTTGATGAGGATTTTCGTGTCTTATATTTATAAATGATATTGGTCTGTAGTTTTCTTTTCTTGAGATGTCTTTGGATTGGGTGTTAGGATATTACTGGCCTCATAGAAAGAGTTGGGAGGTATTCCCGCCTCTTCTGTTTTTTTGGAAGACTTTATAAAGAATTGGCATTGATTCTTCTTTAAATATTTGGTAGAATTCATTAGCAAAGCCATCTGGGATTAAGATTTTATTTGTTGCAAGTTTTTCACTGTTAGTTGAAGGGATTTTTAAAATATATTTTAAACCAGTGGTCCCCAACCTTTTTGGCACCAGGGACTGGTTTTGTGGAAGACATTTTTCCATGGACTGGGCGGGGGAGGGCGGGGCGGGGATGGTTAAGGTGGTAATACAAGCAATGGGGAGCGGCACATGAAGCTCTGTTCTTTCCCTTTTATCTGAAAATGGTTTTTAGTTCATGAATGTCACATTTATTATCTTTGACCTTGAAACCCTGTTCTCATGAACATCTCATGGGGCAGAATATGTATGACATATGATAGAAACTCTAAGGGTCTTTCTTGCTTATGTTTCCCAATGTTTTTTCTCTTCTCTACTTTGTTTCATTGCTGTCCCATACTTGATTTGAATCTTCTCCCCAAAATGCTTAGCTCAAGCTCTCATTTTGTTACATCTAAAAGTATTTCAAGGGGCGTTATTACTTATCCCCCCGCCAAATGAGTTGGAACTCTTTTTTTTTTTTTTTTGTCCACACTGTGCAGTCTGTGGGATCTTAGTTCCCCAACCAGGGATTGAACCCAGGCCACAGCAGTGAAAGTGCTGAGTCCTAACCACTGGATTGCCAGGGGGTTCCTAGACCTCACTTTAAAAAAAAAAAAAAAAATTATTTATTTATTTGGTTGCACTGGGTCTTAGTTGCAGCAGGCAGGCTCCTTAGTTACAGCTCACCAGCTCCTTAGTAGCAGCACGAGGGCTCCTTAGTTATGGCATGCAAACTCTTAGTTGCGGCGTGCATGTGGGATCTAGTTCCCTGATCAGGGATTGAATCCAGGCCCCCTGCATTGGGAGTGCGGAGTCTTATCCACTGTGCAACCAGGGAAGTCCCTAGAACTCACTTTTTAAAGTAGAAAGATGGCGCATCATTTTTTTTTTTTAATGTAGTAGAGTAGTATCATATTTTAAGTGAATGGGAGTCAAGAGTTGTAACCAAGTAGTTCCAAAGTTTCCTTTTTATAGCTGAATAATATTCCATTGTATGGATGTACCACATTTTGTTTATCCACTTATCAGTTGATGGACATTTGGACTATTTCCACTTTTTGGCTATTATGAATAATACTGCTATGAACTTTTGTGAACAAATTTTTATGCTAATATATGTTTTCATTTCTCCTGGGTATATACCTAGGAGTGGGATTGTTGGATCATATGGTAACATATTTAACTTTTGGAGGAACCAGTCAATTTTTAAAAAAAAATCATTGTGAAATTATAAGTTTAATATCCATTGTAGTTTGTCCTTGTTGATGCTCAAAAATGGTCCTATCTTTAGCCAGTGGTAGCTCTTCAGGTGGACTTCTCAGCCTTTTTGACAGGACTTTTATATAAAAGTGTTTGAGAATTGCCATATTATCCATTATGATAGAATACTCTGGACTTAACTTGTGTATTTTCTGCTCTAGATCTGACATTTTCCAAGAAGCCTCACTCTCTTTTTTTTTTTGAGGGGATGGGGGTTCAATTTGGGCACTAACTACATTTGTTGCTATTGGATTAGTTATTGTTTATAGGCCTTTGTTGATGGACAGAGGTAGGAAGTATGTGTAAGTGTATATATATACATATATATATATTTTAAACATAAAATACATAGTGAGTTCACACTGATACTCCATTTCAAGTTTGAGACTACAGTGTAATCACTTAACGTCTTCTGTCTTACATCTGGTTTTCCTTTTTCCCATATCCAGAATTGCAGATCTTAAGGACACCAGAGATGATCACATTAGAACATCCCATAATTGCTCATTTGCTTTATCCCACATTATATATCAGAATAGTACTACTATTATTACTACTACAACATTATCACCAACAGTATAATTACTGAAAGTAGTTGAAAAAAAATTTTTGCAGCTCCTTTTTTTAGTGGTTTCTCCCGGTTCTGTCAGTTCTCCACTAAACTCCCTGTCCACACTTTCTTATCCCCCTTTGTTGATCTCTCCTTATCTTCCAGATTTCTTTTTTTCTTTTCTTTTTTTTTTGGCCCGCACCATGCCAAAAAAAAAAAAAAAGGGGGATCTTAGTTCCCTGACCAGAGATTGAACCTCGGGCCCCCTGCATTGGAAACGCAGAGTCTTAACCACTGGACCGCCAGGGAAGTCCCCTGGATTTCTAAACATTGGCTTATTTCAGGGCTCAGATCTCTTCTCTATCAACTACCCTGTCCCTCTGGTGATTGTATCTGTTACCATAGCTTGAAATATCTCTTATACACTGACAACTCCCAAATTTATATCTCCAGACAGAATCACAGACTTATATTCTGACTGCCTATTTAACACATCATTTGCATATTTATGATCACTAGGAAGCACACTCTGTAGCAAAAGTAACATAAAATAATAAAATAGATGTTTATTTCTTTCTTATGTAAAAGAAAACAGCCGTCCTTAGCAAGAGGCTTCTACCCTTCAAGGTTGCTTCATGGCTCAAGATGGTTACTGGAAGCTTTAGCCATCATATCCAAATTGTAGGCAGGAGGAAGAAGAGGAAAAGAACAGAAGGGGCACATACCTGCTGCCTTGTTCTCCAGTTGTGGGGCTTTTCTGGTAATCCTACCCATTAACAGCTTGCAATTCATTGGACATCTCTTTCTTCAAAGAAGTTTGGGAAATACTCTTTTATCTGTGCATGTTGTCATTCGGGATAAAGGCAGCTTTCTATTTCTAAGGAAGAATGAGAGAATGAATATTGAATAGGCAAGTAGAGTTTTAAGAGTTCTTTGTGGGGATTTCCGTGGTGGTGCAGTGGTGAAGAATCTGCCTGCCAGTGCAAGGGACACAGGTTCAATCCCTGGTCCAGGAAGATCCCACATGCTGCGGAGCAACTAAGCACGTACGCCACAACTACTAAGCCTGCACTCTAGAGCCCACGAGCCACGACTACTGAGCCCTTTTGCCACAACTACTGAAGCCCGCATGCCTAGAGCCCATGCTCCGCAACAAGAGAAGCCTTCACAATGAGAAGCCCACGCACTGCAACGAAGAGTGGCCCCCGCTCACCACAACTAGAGAAAGCCCATGCACACAGCAACGAAGACCCAATGCAGCCAAAAATAAAATTAATTAATTAATTAATTTAAAAAAAAAGTGATCTCTTAAAAAAAAAAGTTCTTTGTGTATTTTGGATACAGTCCTTTACCAGGTATATGTTTTCATAAATTTTCTTCTACTTTGTGGCTTGTCTTTTCATTCTCTTAACAGTGTTTTTCAAAGAGCAAATGTTTTTAATTAATGAAGTCCAACTTAATCATTTTTTTCCTGTATGGATCCTGCTTTTGGTGTTGTATCTTTTTAGATTACTTAGATTTTCTGTTAAAATGTCTTCTTGGGCTTCCCTGGTGGCGCAACAGTTAAGAATCCGCCTGCCAAGGCAGGGGGCACGGGTTCGAGCCCTGGCCCGGGAAGATCCCACATGCCGCGGAGCAACTAAGCCCGTGTGCCACAACTACTGAGCCTGCGCTCTAGAGCTCGTGAGCCACGACTACTGAACCTGCGTGCCACAACTACTGAAGCCCGCGTGCCTAGAGCTGTGCTCCACAGCAAGAGAAGCCACCACAATGAGAAGCCTGCGTACCGCAATGAAGAGTAGCCCCCGCTCGCCGCAACCAGAGAAAGCCCATGCGCAGCAACAAAGACCCAACGCAGCCAAAAATAAAATAAATAAAATAAAATAAATTTATTAAAAAAAAAAAAAGTCTTCTTGAAGTTTTACACTATTACATTTTACGTTTAGCTCTAAGATCTATTTTGAGTTAATTTTTGGGAAGAGTGTAAGGTCTTCCAAAACAGAAAGCACCAGACCCAGATGAGTTCACTGGTGAATTCTACCAAACATTTAAGGAAGAAATTCCCTACAGTCTCTTTCAAAGGATTGAAGCAGAGGGAATACTTCGTAACTCATTCTATGAGACCAGCATTATGCTAATACCAAAACCAGACAGAGACATTATAAGAAAAATACAGACCAATATCTCTCATGAACATAGATGTAAAAATCCTCAAAACAATACTATCAAATCTAATTCAAAAAAGTATAAAAAGAATTATACATCACAACCAAGTGGGATTTATTTTAGATATGCAAGGCTGGTCCAACATTTGAAAATCAATTTGCATAGGGACTTCCCTGGCGGTCCAGTGGTTGAGACTCCACACTTCCACTGCAGGGGGCACGGGTTTGATCCCTGGTCAGGGAACTAAGATCCCACATGCTGCATGGCGTGACCACCCCACCACAAAAAAAAGAAAAGAAAAGAAAATGAATTTGTGTAATCCATCACGTCAACAAGCTGAAGAAGAAAAATCGTATCATATCAGGAGATACGGGAAAAGCATTTGACAAAATGCAACACCCATTCATGATTAAAACTTTCAGTAAACTAAGAATAAATGGGAACATTCTCAACTTGATAATGACTACCTACAAAAAATCTACAGCTAACATCATACTTAATGATGAGAAACACAAAGCTTTTCCACTAAGATCAGGCCCAAGGCAAGGATGTTCCCCTCTTGCCACTCCTTTCAACAGCATACTGGAAGTCCTTGCTAATGCAGTAAGGCAAGAAAAGGAAGTAAAACATATACAGATTGAAAAGGAAGACATAAAACTATCTTTGTTCTCAGAAGACATGATCATCTATGTAGAAAATTGAAAAGAATTGGCAAAAAACTCCTGGAACTAATAAGCTCTTATAGCATGGTTGCAGGATACAAGATCAGTGGACAAAAGTCAATTGCTTTCCTATATACTGACAATGAACAAGTGGAATTTGAAATTAAAAACACAATGCCATTTACATTAGCACCCCCCAAAATGAAATACTTAAATATAAATCTAACAAAATGTGTTCAAGATCTATATGAGGAAAACTCCAAAACTCTGATGAACAAAATCAAAGAAGAACTAAATAAATAGATATTCCATGTTCATGATAGGAAGACAATATTTTCAAGACGTCAGTTTTTCCCAAATTGATCTATAGATTCAATGCAATCCCAGTCAGAATTTTAGCAAGTTATTTTATGGATATTGACAAACTGATTCTAAAGTTTATATGGAGAGGCAAAAGACCCAGAATAGCCAACACAAAATTGAAGAACAAAGTTGGAGGACTGATGTTACCCAACTTCAAGACTTACTATAAAGCTGCAGTAATCAAGACAGTGTAGTGTTGATGAAAGAACAGACAAATATATAGATCAGTGAAACAGAATAGAGAGCTCAGAAATAGACCCCTGTAAATATCATCAGCTAATCTTTGACAAAGGAGCAAAGGCACTACAATGGAACAAATATAGTCTTTTTCAACGAATTGTGCTAGAACAACTAGATATCCACATGTAAAAAAATTTTGCCCTTCACCAGAATTAACTCAAAATGGATCATAGACCTAAGTGTAAATTGCAAAACTATAAAACTCCTAGATGGTAACAGGAGAAAACCTAGATGACCTTGGGTATTGTAATGGCTTTTTTAGATACAACACCAAAGACATGATTTATGAAAGAAATAATTAATAAGCTGGACTTCATTAAAACTAAAAATTTCTGTTCTGTGAAAGACAGTGTCAAAGAATTAGAAGAGAAGGCACAGACTAGGAAAAAATATTCGCAAAAGACACATCAGATAAATGTTATCCAAAATAATACAAAGAGCTATTGAAGCTCAACAGTAAGAAAACAAACAACTTGGGAATTCCCTGGCTGTCCAGTGGTTAGGACTGCATGTTTCCACTGCAGGGAGCATGGGTTTGATCCCTGGTCGGGGAACTAAGATCCTGCAAGCCATGGGGCACAGGCCAAAGAAAAAAAAAAAAATGAAAACAAACAACTTCATTAAAAAATGGGCCAAGGACAACATGAATAGATGCCCCACCAAAGAAAATATACAGATTGCAAATAAGAATATGAAAATATGTTTCACATTATATATCATCAGGGAAATGCAAATTAAAACAACGAGATACCACTACACACTTATTAGAATAGCCAGTATCCGGTACACTGACAACACCAAACACTGGCGAGGATATGGAGCAACAGGAACTCTCATACAATGCTGGTGGGAATGCAAAATGGTACAGCCACTTTGACAGAGTTTGGTGGTTTCTTACAAACATTTTCTTACCATACAACCCAGAAGTTCCACTCCTTGGTTTACCCAAAGGAGTTGAAAAATTATATTAAAAAAAAAACCTATGCAAAGATGTTTATAGCCACTTTATTCTTTTTTTTTTAATTGATGTATAGTTGATCTGCAATGTGTTAGTTTCTGGTATACTCAGCTTTATTCTTAATTGCCAAAACTTGGAAGCAACCAAGGCATCCTTCAGTAGGTGAATGGATAAATAAACTGTGGTAGACCCAGACAATTCAGCGCTAAAAAAAAATGAGCTATCAAGCCTGAAAAGACATGGAGGAACCTTGAATGCATATTACTAAGTGAATGAAGCCAATCTGACAAGGCTTTATACTGTGACATTTTGGAAAAAATACGACTGTGGAGATAATAAAAAGATGAGTGGTTGTAGGGAGAGGGACGATGAATAAGCAGTGCACCAAGGATTTTCAGAGCAATGAAAATTCTCTGTATATTATAGTGATGGCTATATGTCTTTATATATTTGTCAAAACCTATAAAATACACAACACCAAGAGTGAACCCTAAATTAGACTCTGGACTTTGAGTGATTATGATGTGTTGGTATAGGTTTATCCTTGGTAAAAAAGTGCCATGCTGGTGATACTGATAATGGGGGAGGATACGCATGTGTGGGGACCTATTTCTTTATCAAAATTGAATCTTCTTTTGATACGCGTGGCCTCTTGGGAGCATAAAAAAAGCTAATGGGAAACTGGGGCCTTGGGCCATCCAGCCTAGTGTTCTGCCTGTGACACCAGGGGTCATTTTATGGGAAAACAGAATGGTATCTACTTCAAAGACTATAATCTTGTTTTGAAATATACTTATCTAAAAACTGCTGATGGCTTTTATAATTTTCTGCTTATTAATCAGCATAAATTGCTGACATTTTCCTCTGACAGTGCATTAATTACTTTTGATCTTTGTTTGTGGTTCTAGGTTGGTTCATTCTGGCTCTGGATGTCGATCACCCTCACTTGGATCTGACCTTACGTTTGCTACCAGGACAGGCTCTCGGCAGGGCATTGAGATGCATCTCTTCCGGGTGGAGACGCATCGGGATCTATCGACCTGGACCCGGATACTTGTTCAGGGTTGCCATGCTGCTGCTGAGCTGATCAAGGAAGTCTCTCTAGGTACAGATCCTAGCATTTCATTTCTAATAGTAATTAAATGGAACTGTTATACTTTATTTTAAAGTAAAAACCATTATCCTGTATGCCAGACTTAAAAATGTTCTGAAATAAGGCACCTTAAAGTGATCACGATGGAAAGAAACTGGGTTTCTCTGTTTCAATAGCAAAGTTTTCATGAGCTTTTTATGTGGCTCTGAACACATTTACAACACTCTCTGTACAACATGGTAGTTTTACTGTTCATTATTTAAATCTTTATAGTGTAAGGACTCATTTACTAAATACTAGGTGCATTGACCCTCTAGTTAAGAAGATTTGGAACATGGATAGACACCCTTAAAAATATGAGCATCTGGCAAAGCTTATAGCTGTAGAAAAATAAAGAGAATTTGGAATAGGAGTCTCTTTTCCAAAGTTTGAAAATGTGTTGCCCAGTAGGTACTGAAATAAGCATCTAAAGGAAGTAAGCCTCATGGTCTCTTTCCATTGTTGAAGCGCCCTCTTGTGGCTTGTCTATATGAATTTGGAAGTATGGTTTCATACATGTATATTTGTGTATATGGTTATGTATAGATATTTCCAGATTGCTTTTCATTTTAACAAGAACAGAGAGTAGTCAAAATGAAGACACAGTTACAGTTTCTAATATGGTTTTAGTTACTTTGAATATCTTGATTGCAAGTTGGTTTACTTAGTTTTGCTCCTGTTTTCTATGTATTTTATTTTATAAACCTAGTTTTACAAAATCTATACAAAAAGAGAAAATGTTTTGAAAGCAAAATGTCTTGTGATTTATATTCCTTTCCATTGCTTTTGGAAAGTTAGGGATCTCCATGGCTTTAGAACTGCCTGGGCAGCATTTCCATGGGTCATCTTCTAACACTGGCACAAGGACAGCTTTTTCAATGTTGTCAAAGTAGCACAATTCTTCAACTATTTAGGACCTACTCTATATTTTCCTCACAACCACAATGATGATTCAAGCAATGACACCAATGCCTAGATCCCACCTTGGATTTTGACCAAAGCCACCACATCAGCAGTGTCTTTCTCACTTGTCTGTCTCCTACCCATTTTCTCTATGGAGTGGTTGGTCACCACATTAAGGACTGTGGGGCTCTGGTTTTTGTCTTGGCCGCAGAATGTGCTCTCTGGGATGGGGAAGTCCTCAGTTGGAAAGTCTGGATGCTCTGTGTTCTTGTGTGGAGTCCCAGGGGTCAGGCCAGCACACTTATTGCTGGCATATGGGGTCACCATAATCTTCTTCAAGGATCCTGAGAGATACGCTTCCCAAAACAAAGAGTGCAACGTGGCTTTTTAACACTTTTTAGTTTCGTGTTATTTCTTTGGTGTCTGGCAGCTAAACTTCATATTACAGGAATACAAAATCTATTCAGTCCTTGGCTCACAGTTGTTTAAATACAGATGGCTTGAGGAGAGGGAGAATAAGGACCACCTGGTTCCTTATATTTTTAAATGGACAAAAGAACATAATTTTTGGTAACTTTGAACTTTTTTGTTCTCATTCACAGCTCTATCTTAATATTACCTTGGTAATACTTTCATTTCCACAATTCAGATCAATTGATGTACTTATGAATCACTTACTCTGTATTTAGAGCTGTGCCAGAAATATTAAACTGGCTGAAAGTAAACTGCTTTGATGAGAACCAGAATTTCTTTAAAATGTGTTTGTGTGTGTGTGCGCGTACATGCGTGCATGCATGTACTCATGCGTGTAGGCACTTAGTCTATGTCGTAACGTGATGTATATGCTTAGTGTACACATACATGTATGTGCACATACATACATAAGCCAGCATGTCCTTCAGATGCATGTTATCACCTTCTGTTAAACTATTGGGAGATTCAGAAAGGTTTATTTAAAACTATATTTGAGGCACATCGTACTACATATTCAGGTGTTTATGGTCTAAAGAAAGCCAGGAAGTTGACAAAAAGAAATCAGTTGAGCTTTTTTTTGGTCTCTTATGTGTTTGGTTATAGTTTACACATTTAGAAGAATTTCAGTGACTACTTGTAAGGTTTGACTAGTGAATGCCATACATTATCTTTATAATGTGTATTTAGTTTTAAGCCTTTATTAGATTATACTTAGAGTAGAATTGATCAGTAATCCTTCTGGTACACAAGGACTTTTTCCTTCTAGCAAATATAACTTTAAGATGACTAGGCAGAGAATGCAGTTAACACCCTCAGGTACATAAGACCGTTTTCCATTTGTCACAGGAATTGAAAATATGAAAATACATACACTTTAGTGTGTGTAGTTGTTTGAACTTTAATAAGTATGCTTTTAAAAGCTTAATTTCATCATAACAATTACCCAAGCTGTTAAAGTTTTTAAATCATACATGAACTTCATGAAGATACTTTATATTTCTGTAGCTTGGTGATACGAAGAATAAGAAGTAGAAGATATAGGTAGGAGTTGCATTAAAAAATATGCAGAGAATGTGCAAGAGGAGAAGAAAAATGGGCATTTTAAAGTATTTAGAGTGTTAGCATATATGAAAAAAGTTTGCTTTAACCATGTTGTTCTCAATTTCATAGAAATTCTCTTGAATCCCTTTTTGTTCCTCTACTCAACAAATATTGATTGAGTATATACTCTGCTTTTACTGACTATACTAAAATAAATAAGGTAGGTGTAGCCCCTTCCTTTGAAGAAGGAAAGACAGAAACAAAAAGAATAATAAGTACATGTTGGGGTTGTTATAAGTCATAAATGAGATACATGTGTCATCTAACCCTAACACACAACTCTGTAAGGCAAGTTTTATTACTTCCATTTTCAAGATAAAGGAATTTGGGTTAGTGTGGCTGGAACTTGAACTGGGATCTTTTCAAAATGCAGTGTCTTAAGCCCCTGCGTTTCCTCCTCTAAATGACTTAGTCTTATGCGCAGATTAAACTCCTGGAGGACATATACATTATCAGTTTCTCTTAATTCATTAAATCAACAAATGCTTAGTGTTTAATTGTTTACAAAGTGCTATGCTTTGTGATGAGAGAAATAGAAACAAATAAGACCTGCTTCATGCCTTTGACCAAATAGCTATAAGAAAGGAACACAGCGTCATGTTCTTCTTTTTTAACTCTTGAGTGTGATTAGCCCACTGATTATACTTGATGGGCTGGCTTTTCCATGCAGTAACAGAGAATACTACCTCAGCCTTTCTTTGAGAGCATCCTGGGCAGCCCACTCAAAGCCCACCCTGCAAAACCCACTCTCTTCTGGGTTGTTCTGGAAGACCCAGAGGAGCCCAGGGTGACACAGCTCTGCAGCCGCTAAAGGGTCTTACTGGAAACATTGGAGCCCCCAGAGCCCTCCTACCAAGTAACTGGCCCCAGAGCAGCAGAAACAGGACTTGCAGCATAGACTTACTTTGACATTAGAGCTCTTTTTTAAAAATTAATTAATTAATTAATTTTTGGCTGCATCAGGTCTTAGTTGCAGCACGCGGGATCTTTCGTTGCAGCGTGGCACGCAGGCTCTAGAGTGCGTGGGCTCAGTAGTTGTGGCGCCGGGGCTTAGTTGCCCCGCGGCATGTGGGATCTTAGTTCCCCGACCAGGGATCGAACCTGTGTCCCATGCATTGGAAGGCGGATTCTTAACCACTGGACCACAAGGAAAGTCCTAACATTAGAGTCTTTGTTCTTCATGATACATTGGTAATCACCAGCAGTCTCTCATTTTAAAAGACACAAAGTAGAAAACATAGATTGTATTTACCAGTATTCATCTTGGTGTAACAATGAGATTTATTATTATTTATTATTAGTTAATGAGCCTTTTTTTCCTCTTAGCTTTATTAAATTTTTTACCATTAGGGAACTACTTAAAGAAAGTTATCTTTAATATATGTAATTACACTCAACAATATCCCCATGGTCTGAAAAAGCCAATGTCCCTGCCACTTAGCAGATTGTGAAGTAGTAGCCAGAGCAGTAGAAGGAAAACCAGGGCAGGTGAGGACAGTAAGTGTCACGGAAGCCTAAGGAAGAGGATTTCAAGGAGAGGAATAGCCAGTAGGGTTAAATGTATCAGTTGGATGGTTTAGGCTGGAATTAAGAGAAAATGCCCGCTAAAATTAGATTAAACATTTAAGAAATGTATTTTAGATAGAAGAGAGAGAGCAAGCGTAAAGGGGGGGGTGGGCCTTCTCTTCCCAGTCATAGGTTCATATGCACACCCTGGACCAATGCAGTCACCAGGAGAAAGCTGTGCTCTGACTGGCCCAGAGGCTATGTTCCCTTGAAGTTGAGGTCGTCCTTCCCTGAAACACATTAGGAGAGACTAGAAACCTGAATAAAATTGGAGTTTGGCTGTAAAGGAATAATGGAGAAATAAAATCTGGGTAGACAGCCAACAATGAGTCCTACAAGTATCAAGGCAAGAGCTAAAGACGTGGGTCAGATTTAGGTACATGGAAATAATTGGTGCCCTTGGAGAGAGATGCTTAGGGGTGTGATGGCACTGGCAGCTTGCAGAGGGCTGAGGGTTGAATGGAAGGTGAACCATGGATAAACTGAGTGTAGACAGCTCTTTTAAGACGTTTTGCTATGAAGAGGAGGGGAGGGGAGTGGTAGAAAGAGGAAGGTAAAGAGTTGAGTAGTGGCATTTCTTATAATAATGAGAGAGACCTGAACATCTAAAAAAGTTAATGGAAGGGATCTGACTTAGAGGGAGGTGTTGAAAATGCAAAAGGGAGAAGGAATAATCGACCTTGGGCAGTGTCTGGGATCTGGGATCCCAGTGGATGGGATCCAAAACACAGGTGGAGGGATTGGTCTTAGCCTGGAAGAGGGACAGAGGGGAGAGAGGAGGAATTGGGTGGAGATGTACACCCATATCTTAGCTGTTGAAGTGGGCATTGCCTTTTATTCCTGAGTAATTTGTGCCAAAGACACCCCCGGCTTTTACTCCATCCCTAACACCAAGTGCAATTGCAGGCTACTTTTATGTTGTTTGAATTATTAAAGTTGTATCATACTTGTATAACCTGAAAAACAATTTTTATTTTTTTGCCTAATGAACCATTGATAAGTCCCATACACCAAAACCGTCATTATAAAGAATTTTATAATATAATATTACTGAGAAGCTGGAAAAAATATTAGAATTTTAGTTTGAGGATTTCCTGGGAAGTCTAGGGCTGAAAATAATGGATTGTGCTGGGGCCCAAAGATTGGCCCTCTTTTCCCAATCCCAGTGTCTTATATTTACCCAATTAAATAAGGTCAGCATAATCATCTAGAATTGTACCCCCAAAACAGGTGTTAATGCTCTAGATCAGTAGTTCTCAACCCCAACTGCACAGTGAAATAGCCTGGAGAGCTTTTTAATAATATCGATACCTAAGGTCTACCTCCATAGATTTTATTTTATCTTTTTTTTTTTTAACATCTTTATTGGAGTATAATTGCTTTACAATGGTGTGTTAGTTTCTGCTTCCTCCATAGACTTTAATTCAGTAGGCTAGGGCATTAAAAGGTCCAAAGGTTTTTTGGAACTTTAATGGGTTGAGAACCACTACTCTAGATTTTCAAATGAAAAACAGAATAGTTTATATTATTATTATTTGGGGGGGTACCAAATTACTTTATTTGAAGGAATGGTACTAAGGAAAGAACTTGTAGATGTTTTGGTACAACTTACAGAAAAGGTAAAGGTAACCCACACATGCATGCACTGCCTTGATGACCAGGGAAGTCATCCCCATGGCTACAGGAAGCCAGCCTAAGGCTTAGCTCTCATTATCACTGTTTCCCAGGGTGTGCTTGTCAAAGAGATACTCTGCCATGCCAGATTCGGGGGCCCCCATCTTGCACAAGTTGGTTACCTGGTCACCCAATTCTTTAATGGATTTCACCTCCTCTTTCAGGTAATGAGTCTCAATGAAGTCACACAAATGGGGGTCATTTTTGTCAGTGGCCAGTTTGTGCAGTTCCAGTAGTGACGGATTCACACTTTTTTCCAAGTGTAGCGCACATTCCATTGCATTCAGCCCATTCTCCCAGTCATCACGGTCTGGTTTCTTGATATCCTGAAGGAAGATTCCACCACCCCGTTGGTTCTGCAGCTTCATCAGTTTCTCAGCATGTTCCCTCTCCTCACGAGACCGGTGAAGAAAGTATTTGGCAGAGTTCTTCAAAGCCACATCATCGCAGTCAAAATAGTATGACACGGACAGGTGGACGTAGGAGGCGTAGAGCTCCAGGTCGATCTGGAGGCTGATGGCGGCCTCCGAGCCCTAGTGGTAGTGCTGGCACACCTGCGAGGGGCACGCGGTCGTCCTGGCGGGCGGCCGAAGAGAGGCGGCGGCGGGGACCTTGGGGTGGTTGGAGGGCGCTGTGAGGTGGTGGCGCGGGCTGGCTCGGAGCGGCCGGCCGGAGCAGGGACGAACGCCAAGTTCCGTCCAAGCACTGTTGAAGCAGGAAACCGCGGCGACTCTCCGCGAAGACTGCGTCCAGAATCGTTTATATTATTAAGCAGTCAAAACTATGTATTAAAAATAAATGAGTGTGTACGACTCTGAATACACTAAAAACCATTGAGTTTTATACTTGAAATGGGTAAATTGTAGAGTATGTGAATTATGTGTCAATAAAGCTTTTTTAAAAAATACCATGTGACATTCTACATTTTGAGGGAGAAAAGGGAAAAAATTTAGTGAATTCAGTTTAATGAACATTTTAAATAGAATAGCTACTCACTATCCTCAAGTTGTCACAGACTCGTCAGGAAGCAAACAGGGAAATAAGTGTCAGGCGTGACAGTGACCGTTGTCATCTGTCCTGGGTTTCGGTGAGGTCCGTGGGGTCACCATGCAGCAGCCCCTTCATTTCTGACAGTCCTTGGGTGCTCTGTGAGCTCACCAGTGGTCCTCCTGGGTCTTTTTCCAAGCGAGCTGGAACCTAGCCCTCCTCAGGGCTTAACTCCTGCAGTCTCCCTCTGTCTCCTCCTCTCCCTCTTCTGAACCTCCATCCTCTGCCTCCATCTGTTTCTAGGGTTCCCCTCAATGCCTCACTCAGTCTTCCCCCCCCCAGCTCTCCCAAGAGTCTGTTTATTTTATTTTAACTTCAAAAAAATTTATACAATTTTAAAAGTTACTTTCCATTTACAATTATTACAAAATATTGGCTATATTCCCCACGTTGGACAGTACATCCTTGGACCCATCTTACACCCAGTAGTTTGTGCCTGCCACCCCACAACCCCTATGTGGCCCCCCCGCACCTCGGTAACCACTAGTTTGTTCTCTGTATCTGTGAGTCTGCTTCTTTTTTTGTTATATTCACTAGTTTGTTGTATTTTTTAGATTCCACATATGAGTGATACCATACAGTTCAGTAAAGCTATTATTTAAAAAATTAATGGGTACAATAATTGAAACCTTAAAGGTGAAGTCAGAGAATTTTCAAGTGCAGCTTATTCATCATATAAGGTCTCATCAGTGAACTTTGTTTAGAATGCCTGAGCTTGGATGAGTGCATGTGGGAAACTCAAGATTCCTGGTTTTATGTGGTTTTATAGGCCTTGCTCCTCTGCTGTCTCCCACCCCACCCCTGATCATCACTTTGTTCCTGACCCCTACCCCAGATTGTGGGTGGGTATTGAAGGTCTTGGGGTGAGAGGGATTAGAGAAGAGATGAGGTTGGCTGTTTTGCATATTACTTGGTAATAAATTTTTCCAGAAAACCCTGAAAGTTTATTATTTTCATTTTTAGATGAGTTTAAATTCATGATAACTAATTCTTGTGTACAGTACACACCCAACAAAGTACTTTTTATTAAACCTAACTGAAATAGTACCTCTATTAAGCCTTTTCCAATTCCCCAGAGTTTATCTACTTCCCCCTCCTCTATTCTCCCACAGTATTTTGTCCATTTCTCTATTATAGCACTTACTTCATTCTGCTGTATCCATATTTCCTTTTCTTTCTCACTTGTCTAAACAGGAACCATCTTTTGTTCAGCTCTGTATCTCCCTGCACCTAACACAGTGTCTGACACATAAAAAGTCCTCAAAACCATTTTTTTTCCAGTATAGATTGGTTGTGATTACCTGTCTGTCTTCTCTGCTGCCTTATGAGGGCAGAGAATTTTTTTTAAATATGAATAATGAATTAATGAACAAACAAACCAAAAAACTAAAACATAATTCACAATTCCACTGGACAGTTAGTCTTCATGTATGTTTTCAGATTATTCTGAGTCCAGGCTCATGAAGTTGCTTCCCTTATCTTCAGCTCTGCCCACCATCAATCCACGATGTACCCGACACAAGGAGCACAAAGCACCCACTTCTGAGTGCTGACTGTTTATCTCCCTCCCTTGATTACCTCAAAAACTGTAGTTTCTTCCTCTCTTTTAAACTTCAATATTTGATGTCCTATGATTGTCCTTGAATGCTGCTGTTGTATGTCTTTTAATATTTCTAATAACTACCCTGTCAATAAAATTAGTATATTAAATTTCTTAGCATTGGGAATTCCCTGGTGGTCCAGTGGTTAGGACTCTGTGCTCTCACTGCAAGGGGCACGGGTTCGATACCTGGTCTGGGAACTAAGATCGTGCATGACATGAGGCGCAGCCAAAAAAAAAATTTCTTACCACTTCTTATCTCTAAATTGAGGTGGATAATGGATTTATAGCCCTCCAAAAGGATTTTAGTTGAATCAAGACATCAGGATGGGGACTTCCCTGGTGGCGCAGTGGTTAAGAATCCGCCTACCAATGCAGGGGACACGGGTTCGATCCCTGGCCCGGGAAGATCCCACATGCCGCAGAACAACCAAGCCCATGTGCCACAACTGCTGAACCTGTGTGCCACAACTACTGAAGCCTGCGTGCCTAGAGCCCGTGCTCCGCAACAAGAGAAGCCACCGCAATGAGAAGCCCTCACACCACAACAAAGAGTAGCCCCCGCTCGCCGTAACTAGTGAAAGCCCACGCGCAGCAACAAAGACCCAACGCAGCCCAAAATAATAAATAAATAAATAAATTTATTTTTAAAAAAAGACATCAGGGGCTTCCCTGGTGGCACAGTGGTTGAGAATCTGCCTGCTAATGCAGGGGACACGGGTTCGAGCCCTGGTCTGGGAAGATCCCACATGCCACGGAGCAACTGGGCCCGTGAGCCACAACTACTGAGCCTGCGCGTCTGGAGCCTGTGCTCCGCAGCAAGAGAGGCCGCGACAGTGAGAGGCCCACGCACCGCGATGAAGAGTGGCCCCCCACTCGCCGCAACTAGAGAAAGCCCTCGCACAGAAACGAAGACCCAACACAGCAAAAATAAAAAAAAAATAAAAAAAAAAAAGACATCAGGATGGTTATAATAAGCCACCTGGACCAGCTCAGAGCTTTGTTAGTGAGGCCCAGATTCTGTCCCATCAGAATAGGGCCACTTCTCATAGGTGCCTGCCCTTCACACACACACACACACACACACACACACACACACATTTTCTCTCTCTCTCTCTCTCTCTCTCTCCCTCCCTCCCTCCCTCCCTCCCCCACCCCCCCGCCCCCATTAAAATCAGAGTCAGAGGCTTATTTCTCTTTGGTTCATTACTCCTGAGACCCTCTGAGGGTGAGGCAATCACATTGCCTCAACTGTTTTATTACTATTCAGGGAGAAGCCATTTAACTAAGACTATTATGCACAACATTTTTATGGCCAGTTCATATTCTCATTCAAAATTATCTGGTATTATATGTTTTAGACAAACTGAGTTCTAAACCTAAACCTACTCAGTATGACCTTTACTTCTCCTTTTCAAAGTTGAGGTAATCTTAAACAGTGTTCTGTTTTTTTAAAGTAACACACACAGACACTGACATTTGCTTTGCTTTCCTTTGCTTTCCTTTCCTTTCCTTCCCTCCTGAGGGGAAACAATCCTAAGCAGAACATTTAAGAAATCTCTTATACAAAAAGCTTGTTGAGGATTAATGGCTTGCCTTTGCTGGCTGTGATGGCCAGATCTCGCTCCACTAGGGACACAGCTGCAGGCGGCAGAAATCCTCGCCCGCCTGTATTGGACCTTCTCCAGCCAGTGCTGTAAGGACTTGGGTGGACCTCATTCTTAGAGCTTTTCTTTTCTAGACTAGAACTGACCCCTCTCTTCTCATCAGACCTCAATACCCTACTAAGCTATAGCTTCAGGGATATTAATAGAATAAAATTCTCTTGAAAACTGTACCCTGGTTGCCTTGATTGGGATCTTTTTGTTCTTCTTCCAAACCCCTCAGCCAGTCATTTAGGGATTATTGCATTGGATTACTTCCACAGGTAGTTAATTTTATCCATGTCCCCCCCGACCAGGTTCCTTTTCTGAAGGTAATTAATATTCAAAGTTCACTGTTCAAAACTCTCCTATTCGAGTAGTGCTGAAAAGGGACACTGCCAATATTTGTTATTCCTTTTCCTTATTTCTTGAACATGCCAGCTGCCTTGACTAATTGAGTGTTTTTCATGTCCAGCGCAAGGATACATTGGTCTGAGTATGAGGACTTGCTTGTTTGGGAGCCATTCTTCCTGTTCACAGTGACCAAGCCTCGCTCGACTCTGGTCCTTTAGGTGATTGTAAACTCAGCTCTCAGAGGACTTTGTTAATTCCCATGTCGCAGAGGGCCTTTCACTTGTAGCCTCTGTACTGACAACAAAACTGCTCAAGTGTTAGTGAAACAGGGACTTCACCAGTCTTGACAGAAGACATTTGCCAGTCTTGATGATCGGTTTTTTTGGTCCCATCAATTCAGATATATCTTTTGAATTTTATCTTTGATAGGACTGACAGTGTGACTTCTCAAATACCAACCAGTCCATGTTACTGCCCCTGAAAGGCGCCTCTGCTGTTTCTCCTTTGGTTGTTCCTCCCTCTTGCCCACTTGAAACCTTCTTCTTACTCCTCACTACCTATCAAGTGTGACCGTTTTTTAGGGCCTTTCTCAAGTCCCATCTCCAGGAAACCTTTCCTTGACTTTGGCCTTATTCAGTTTGGTGTTCAGTCATGTTCTATACCATCTACCTTAAGCAGTTAGGGATTTCATGTCTATGCCTATCGTTTGTGAGGTGTTGAGAGCAGGGACCATACCTCTTACTTCTCCAGTACCATATATAGCCTACTGTCAGCACAAGTATTCACTTGGTACTCACTGAATTGAACTAAATCAGATCAGATGTCAAGGAAAGTTATGGAAATTCTTCCTCATCTCAATCAAGATGTTGACTTGAGTGACCAAGACAAAACTCACTTCAGGATGTTCCAAATAGGTTAGGTATCACACATTCTCAAGAAGATTCTTTTCCCTTTTTAGAAGTCAGGAGAAGCCTTTATCACTTTCTAACTGAAGTAGTAACTTTATTAATGATGTTTTTTCTTGTCTTCAATAGGCTGCACATTAAATGGCCAAGAGGTAAGACTCACTGTCCACTATGAAAGTGGGTTCACTATCTCCAGGGAAAATGGAGGTTCCAGCAGCATATTGTACCGCTACCCCTTCGAAAGGCTGAAAATGTCTGCTGATGATGGCATCAGAAATCTGTATCTGGATTTTGGTGGTCCTGAGGGAGAACTGGTAAGCGTGCTTCTGAAAAACATGTTTATTCTAATAGGTATTCTCTTTCGTCCTTATTGCTTCTTACCTCTTCTATAGAAAACTATGGGCTTACAGACTTATATTCCATTTGGAGCCAGGAAATTCTTCTTCAGTTTTCAAAGATGCATGGGTTTGGTTTTGGGGTTTCATTGTTTTTTTTCTTTTTCCCACATTAGGAAATCATTCCCTTTTTTTAAAGTTTTGTTTGAATTTTAGAAAGAAAAAATAGATAGCCGTTTTAAGAAACAGGCTTTTAACAAATATAAGGTACAAAATACTAAACCTGGCAAACTTTAATAAATGAATTCTGTCCATTGATATTATCAGCAATTTGTTGGGATAAGAGTTAAAAGTAATAAAGCGACAGTTGCTACAGAAATTCTGCTGATCAGAAAAAAAAGATATGGAGATATGTACATACAGCCATCATCTTTTTTGACTTCCTTGTCCTTTAAAGGAAATATCAACAGGAATTCATGAGTCCCCTTGGAGAACTAGAGAAGTGTGTCAAGTGTACTTCAGAAATCAGAAATCATGATAAGGAAGTCAAAGTCATGCCTTTTCTCTCTTATCAGTATTGAGCCAGTAGTTCAAGTCTTGTCTTATACGTGAAATCTTATGTCCATTGACACAGTCACGATAGGTGTAAATTTGGAAAACAGAATCTTGAAATTTTAGAACTGAAACAGATCTTAGGGATAATGAAGTTCAAACTCCAAATGAGAAAACTGTGGCTAGAAATCTTATTTTAAATGATGAACCTTTAGGAAACTATGGATAGCCATGGACTTCAAAAGCCTGTTCATCTGGTGTCAGCTGTCCAAATTAGAGACCTGTGCTTAGAAAGGTATAACTAGCCCTCCCAACTAGCTTCAAGGGTTGTCATTCCCACCACAAACCGATAAGGGGGTATCAAAAATCATACACATAGATGGTCACACTTCAGCTGAATTCACTGTGATTCCCCCTGGGAAATATACTTACAGTCAGTGGTTTCCATATAGGATATTCCTCTTTCCTTTACATCTTCCTACGTGGCATGGTGGAATTTAATACACCGCCAATAGTGTCCTAATTGTGGATGTGAAATTTCACACTGGTGTTTAATTATGACATAGAATAACCTTACTTAAGAGTACACTTCCATTTGCGGCTCTAAGTTCCCAAGAGTTGCCATAAATCTGGCACATCCATTATCCAAGTTCTTTTTAAAAAGTAGAACATCATGTCCAAATTTGTTTATTTTGCACATTTGTTTATTAAAGCATCTGTATATAGCAGTGATAATTAATGTCCTTTCTCCACAGACCATGGACCTGCACTCCTGTCCGAAGCCGATAGTATTTGTGTTGCACACATTCTTGTCGGCCAAAGTCACTCGCATGGGACTGCTTGTATGAGCAGCAAAAAAATCAGTAAAGAGCCTTGAATGTCACAAGAAGTATTTCCACCTCAAAAAAAAAAAGAAAAGAAAAGCACAAAAAGAAAGCTCTTTGCTCTCTCCTCCAGCACAGTGCCTTGACAAGGACCTGCAAATCACTGCTGAACTGTAACCATGTTTAAAGAAGAGCTTGCCTTTCTCAAGCTACCTTGCCAGAAATTCTAGGACTCTAGTAAGCTCCAAAATAAGGCTGTTGATTTATTGTCTAGTTTCCTAATGTGGTTTCTAAGTAATTAGGTTTATTTCCCTTGATAAGAAGGGTGGCTCATTCTTTTTCTTTTTGGACATAATCAAACATCTAAGAGTTTCTTTTTTTTTCTTTTTCTTCTTCTTCCAATAGAATTTGTTTCAGGCTTAGCCTTGATCTTTTGCTAAGGACAACTATCTCTTACCAGGTGCTAGTTTGCAGCAGCCCGTGCTTCTTGGTCACTCCATATAGTTTATACATTTTGTTGGATTTTACTGTCCTCACTTACTCCTTGTACCCTAGGAAGTCCTTGAATTGCATCACCAAAGGGTTCTTCATCTGTCATGGCTCTCCCTGCATCCCACCCTGGCCATCACTTCCCACTGCATCACAAGCTTTGCCACTCATAAGTACTAACTTTAAGACTTAGAACTTGCAAGATTTGATTTACCTTGCCTTCCACTCCCTTTCTAGTAGTGACCAACTTGAAAAACAAGTTGGAAACCACTGCTTTGAAAGAAAAGTTTTGCTTGTTTTAGGATTTTCTGATTTTATCTTTGGTAGGAGCCAGGGGATAAAATTTATTTTAAAAGAAAATCCTCATTTTAGCCTAAGCCATTTTTTATTGCTTACCAAATGTGCCTTTGGTTAGGGTTAGTGGAGCTTTATTAGTTTGAATGACTGGATATCACTGCCATTCCAGGGAGATCATCTATCTAATTTTGAACAATAATTTTTGAGGTGGGTTTCCTTAGTACGGTATCTTTTTTAGTTGGCAGATCTCTTTAAGGAAGACAAATCCTGGAGAGCCAGCTTGTTTAAAGAGTACACTTTGTCAGTGAAGCCAGCTCGCTCTTTAGCACAAACATCATGTCACATTGCTTTGAGCTGTGGGAGCCCATGCAGGATCCGGGCCCTGGCCCTCTCCCTCTGTGGCAGCAGAGTGGCATCCGTCAGCAACTCTAATTCAGTGCTGGCTCAGTGATGCATCCTACAGTGGGCAGGGTGATGAGACCATGGAACAGCTACCTGGGCTTTGCTAAGCATTGCCAGATATCATCATTAGGACATAGCAGCAGTAAGATTGCT
This sequence comes from Eubalaena glacialis, assembly GCF_028564815.1. Lineage (NCBI taxonomy): Eukaryota > Metazoa > Chordata > Mammalia > Artiodactyla > Balaenidae > Eubalaena > Eubalaena glacialis. The sequence continues at coordinate 17,840,533 of NC_083733.1, read as the reverse complement.
GATTTTGTGGTACTGGAGAACTCAGCTTCTTTTTCCTAATTATGAAGGAGTATATATCTGAAAACATTTAAAATAGTATAATAGCTATATAAAATGTCAAGTTTAGCACAGTTCCCAGATCTGAAAGAAAAGGTAACACTGACTTTGATGTTCTCCCTGCTCTCTGAAGAAAGTTCTAGGAATAGTTCTCATTTACTAGAGTTATCAGGAATGCCATAAGAGGACGTGAGCACTATGGAGGGTGGAGAAGGGTAGCAGTCCAAAGATGAAAAAGAAAAAAAAAAAAAAAAAACCACAAATGTACTATTTGCAAAGCAAGAGCTATTTGGTTTGAGTGCAGACTGACCTATAGGTGGGACATATAAAAGAGCAGACTCATGAGCAGAGAGAGTTCTAGTTGGACATTGTAACCTCATTGTCTTCCCTCTGCCCCATAAATGAGTTCTTCCCCCAGCTCCAGTCCCCAAAGTCTGATCTACTTAAAACTGGAAATTGAAATCTAGACTAGAATATATCTTTTAAGAGCTTTTTTATGTTTTGAAAATTCATAAATCTAAGTTTGGTTCCATCTGGGATATGTTTGCAAATCCGAGAAGAAAGTATCTTGAAGATCCAGCTGTGATTTCTGGAAGCAGAATCTCAACACACAATACCCTCAGATAAGGGAGCTTAGACACTTTTGGCAGTGAGAGTATTATTAATCTGAGAAGTCGAACAATGCAGTTACAGACTTTTGCAGCAAAGCCATTTGGTGAGGTTTTCTGTGTTAGTATGAAAGGCTAAGCCACTGAGAATATTTTCTGGGAGAACTTCTGAGCCACGGTGCTCATTCCTTAGATGAAAAAGATCTGTTAAAAGGTATCATTAAAATGTGGGCAGGAGAGGTAAGCATTGTGTGCATTTCGGCTCATTTTGCTCAAGCTTTAGCTGTCATAGCACCAAGATCCATAGGTTTCTAGTATCTTTTGAGTCTTGATGTGAAATCAAAGTGTATGGAGGGTTTCCTTTGACCACTAGCGCCCCAAGAGCAAGAGCCCTTCAGCTGCTTGTTTAACATACTTCAGCAGCTCTCCAGTCATGGGTGACCAGGTTGTTCTTTAATTAAGTGTGTTTGTGGGATTTTCAAACCACAAATGAAGTGCTTTTTATGAATGGGACAGCCTTGATAAATAGGTATTTTGTATTAAGACGCCAAAATGTGGCAAATTATTTTCAAGTGATAGCTGAAGAGGGGCATTTTTGATATTTCACATCTTTTATAGAACAGCTGACTTTTCATTTCTTTTTCACTTTGAAATAGGAAAATTATTGAGAATGTGGTGGGCTTCCATGTGTAGAGTGGAAAGGAGCTGCAGAGTAGTGCCCCCTCATTCCGATGGACACTCCTTGTGCCCTCGGGACCCGGGGCTTAGACGTCTTCTCCACATTCCACACAGATGCCTACGAGCAGCCAATTGGTGTGTGAAAATTCTTCCTCCTCATTCTCTAAAACGTCTCCGCTCCCTCTCCCCACCGAAAAAAAAAAAAAAAGGAAAGGAAGAAAAGGCTCAATTATACTTTTTCTGGAAAAGGTGAGTCCTTTCCTGAAGTCTTCAAACAAATCTTACCTGGAAATTAGTATCTAATATTTTATATGAAGAAATACTTTAATGTATGTTTATACAGTATTTATTAGGTAGTTGTAACTATAAACTCAGCTACCTAGTAGAGTTTCAGATTAAATATTGGGACATGTACAGGAATCAAAAATATTACTTTAAATGTCATTCACCTATTTTAAAGCCATGTTTTAGCACTTCTTAGGCTAGCTAAAGTCTGATAGTGCTTGTTTTTATCATCTGTGCTCTCACAAAGTTTGTTATTGAAAATTATTGCATGCAGGAGGGATCAAATTATTTATTTCTTATATTTTTATAAGTGGAAGAATCTCTCTAACCAACAAATGATTAAAGGTGTTACTGATTATTTTCTTAATTTATCCTCCTAACAGTATGGTAACAAAGCTTTTTTCAGCCGATTAAATGCACTTAGCTAATAAACCAAAATTTACTCTTTAAAAAAAATTTAAACTGTGTGGAATCTGGACAAGACTATGTTTCTCCTAGAAAAAACACATTTCATTGTAAATGGTTTTGATGGACAAAAGTGTGTCCACTTTTGAGAAAAGGTTATATTGGATTTTTTTAATTTTGAGACAACCTCCAGGTCTCCTTGTTTAATTTATATCCATATTTTTAATTCAAATTATCTTGTAAGCTGCTATGCAAAATCTATTAAAAGCCCTACTTACTCAAAGAGTTAAACATTTTTGAAGCTTTCAGGGAAGACCTGTAGACTTAAGCACTTTCTCTGCTTTTTTTGTATCTTAGACACTTATGCTGAATTATGTTCTTATTATTTTCACTGGTTATAAGCTATTGATTGTACATAATATTTAAACCAACCAAATATCCAGCATACATTTCCATGTCGCTGCCATCCACTGTCGACGCCATGAATGAAATGGCTGGTTAGAAAGCCAAAGGTCATTTTTTTTCAATATCCAGTGAAGTAAAATGCCGGATCTGTTTGGTCTCAAAGCATGTTGAGATCTGCATATCTGTGTAAGGGAAAGAGACTTCTTTGGCATTCTGCTTAAACTTTAAGTTGAATTTGATTATAGTCATATTCATTTGTTTTATATATCTCTATCAGGTATATTACGTGCCAGGTGGTATTATATCCTACCTTGAGATTGGAAATCTCTTTCATTTAAATTTGAATTCTTATTGTGGCTTTTTTTTTTTTTTTCTCCATTAGATCAAAGTAGAGGAATCTGACATCTGCTACCATTCTCTCTGTGTCCCTACTTTAATTTTTTGGTAATCTAGAATTATTTTGTTATACATACTGTCTTTAAAAACTGACAGCAGCAGTCCCCCAACCCCTGCCCACCTTTTTAAGCTATATATTTCACTGTGCTGGGCATAGAGACAATAAATGTGTGATGACAGACAATTCTAAAATAATTATGCTGTATATCAGGATTACGTGTTTTTGAGCAATATAGCTATTCCTATGGTATAAGGATATTCAGTGAAATTTATTTTACACTAGTAATAGACTACTTAAGTGGTTGATTTTAAACCCTTTCTCTAAAGCACACACATACACACATCTAGCAGATCAGTGATAATTTCAAGTTAAAGTAAGGTACAATTAATAGACACATAGAACACATCTGTCTCTTTTTGACACTAGTTAAACTGCCAACTGGAAGAATGGTTGTTATGTATTAACTTGAAAAATATTTTAACAAGATTTCTTCTTTTATAAACTTGATAAACGTGAGCTTAATTTCTTGTCACCTCTATTCTTCCTTTCCATTTTAGGTGACTGAACCAAAGCGTATTCTGGTTTTAAAAGTGAATCTACATTTGATGTAATGCATAAATATGCCGTTTGTAAATGATTGCTTGCTCTCCAATGAACATTTGATTGTAGTCAACAAAAATCTACCAAATGAACTGTAATCCTTGAATTGCCACAAAATACATTGGTTGAAACTAAAAGGATATAACAGAGAAATGACACTTCATTTTATTGTAAGATTAGGTATTCTGGTAGATTTCTAACTTCTGAGTCCTATAAGTACTTTACTCAGTTTTGTAATAATCTTACCTCCCTGCCATTGACACAAATGCAAAAGTTTTTGAGTCCCTCTTTATCCTAGTCACATGTACACCTTTGGAACTTGATTATCACCTCTTCCAAAGTGATAGAAGTCTCTTATGAATAGACAAAAGGTTCTTTGGGACCCTAGAGAAATTTTTGAAACTGCAAACCTAGTTAATGATATATTAATTCATGGATTCTTTCATCTAATAAGCATTTATTAATGTACAGTTCTTCACAGGCACTCTGAAAGGTCCAAAAGAAAGTTCCTGCCCTCAAGTAGCACATAATCCATTACTTCTCAATCACACCATGCCATCTATTTATCAGTCGGAGGTTAAGTAATTAACCACCTCATATTTTTACCAAAGCATATCTGCAGTTCTGCTTATCTGGCAAACTGGAAAATGTTTAAAAGGATGCTCAGTCTTTGGTCCATGCCAGCATGAAAGAACTCCAAGCACATTTTAGTAGGTTGGTCTTTTCATCATGCATCATTTTTTAATTCAAAATCAGGCTTTAGTTTGAGAAGGAGACTAGTGTAGAGTATCCTTAGTAAGATAAATTACAACAACAACGACAAAAAGTTAGCTCTATTGCCCAAAGTGGATCAATGAGAAAGTCTTTTTAAAGAAAAGTTTCTTTTAACTATAAACAGAAAAGATACATGTATATTTCATCTACCCACTTTATAGATTGTGCTGACCCAGTCATTTTCACATTTACAGCCTTTAAACATCTCATTTGCTGAAAGTCCTTACATGTGGTAGATGGACTGTTGCTCCATCTGAGAGATCAAAATAATGAAGCTATTTAAAACTTAGCAAAATTCCACTTATTCTAGAACACTCGGACATTCAAACTCAGTAGAAAGGGCACCTAAAAAAAATAAGAGCAGTTGTGTGAATTTTTCCATATTTTCCTTCAGTAACAGTCCCTTTCTATCCAGCTTGCCTTCCATCTATCACTAGAGGCAGCCTTTCAGGCAACATCCTTTGTCATGCCCGGAAAGGCCCTGAGAGGTCAGTGATTGGAATGGCATAGGGAACACAGTCTCATGGGCTCCTTTCCCTTGGTTTTCAGCATCCTGGAGTTGTGCACACAAATTAGGTCATGCCTTCAATGTCTTGGTCTTTACTTTAAAACTACCCTTTGACAATCAGGTGCTAATGATTGTATACTATTGGAACCAGCACATAAGTATTGTCATGTTAAGTGTCTGTTCATCCTAGGTTGGAAGAAGTGCTTTCCTTCTATCTCAGTCCTGTTCAGGTGGGTGTCAGTTACATTTTTTCACCTCTGTTTTGTGAATTAACAGAATTTGGAGGAGGAGAAATGATTTAAACTAAGTTTTGGGTTTGGCACAATCATCAATCTTGATGATACTCTTCACACCTTAAAGCAAATCTGCCCTATCATAAGAACCAATTTCTGATTGTTTTTCTCTAGTTAGGACTCCAGTGTTATGTTTACAGTCTGTTGGGTGGATTCAGCGTGATAAGACCTGGGTGCCCAAAGAATCTGTTTCCCTTGTGGTACCAGACCCAAGGTCCTTTAGAAAATAATGTGGCAAACCACTACCTATAAAGGCCTGTTTTGGCTAATCTGTGCAAACTTTGATTATACCCTCTTGTATATATTCTGTCCTACGCAACTCTCATTTTTTTAAGTATTAAGACTTAGAAAGCTAGGATGACACTTCTACAAAGAATTAGAAGTATGTGATATTCTAGTGTTTTCCTTCCTTTTGGAACCCTGTATTTAAACAAGACTTCTTTTTTAAGTGTTGTTTAAAATTTAGGTCTCAAGTCTTCTGGCATCACCAGACTACCAAATCAAAACCCATGGCATAAAACAGGGCAGTATTTGTGTTCGTAATAATAAAAAAGCTTTCTGTGTACTCTGTAAGTATAATGCATAGACAACACTTTCCCTTGAATTGCACATCAACATAGAGCATTGTACATTACAATGAAATTTGCAACTTAAGGGTATTATATATATAAATACATATATACCTTTGTAACCTTTATACTGTAAATAAAAGAACTGCTTTTAGACTTGTATTTTTTTTTTCATTTTTTAATGTTAAAATAGTTTCAAACTTACAGGAAAGGTTTAAGAACAGTACAAAGAACTCCTACATCCCTGTCACCCAAATATCCCAATTGTTAACATTTTACATTTGTTCCATTACCCTCTCTTGTCTTTTTCTGCCATGATGCTCATCACCCTTAAATTCTCTAGTGTGTACTTTACAAACACAAGGACACTCTCCTGTATTGCCACCCTACAGCCCTCCCAATCAGGAAGTCAACTTTGGTACAACACTACCACCCATCCACAGACCCCATTTAAGTGCTGCCAATCATCCCAACAATGTCTCCTTTTCCTTTCTGGCACAGGATCCTATCCAGTATCACATGTGTTTGGTTGTCACATCTTAGCCTCTTCTGGTGCCATTTTTAAACAGATTTAGTACAACTCCAAACTCTTAAAAAACTTAGTTTCGGTGCAGTTCTACCACTGACCATCTGTGTGATGGGAGCTTAATCACTGGATCAATCTGAGCTTTATCAAACTTTGAGTCACACAGAGGAGGGGCAAGTGAGAAGTGGTTTCTCAAGAATCATGTTGGGAGATCAGTACTCCATTTATTTCGGTATCAGTCACTTTGTGTGATATCTCAGCAGAATTTTGCCCTGGCCCTACCTCTCCACAATGTTACTCACCTGAACCTTGTTTTTAATAAATTTATTTATTTTATTTATTTATTTTTGGCTGCATTGGGTCTTCGTTGCTGCACGCGGGCTTTCTCTAGTTGCAGCGAGCGGGGGCTACTCTTTGTTGCGGTGCATGGGCTCCTCATTGCGGTGGCTTCTCTTGTTGCGGAGCACGGGCTCTAGGCACGTGGGCTTCAGTAGTTGTGGCTCGCGGGCTCTAGAGCACAGGCTCAGTAGTTGTGGCACACGGGCTTAGTTGCTCCATGGCATGTGGGATCTTCCCGGACCAGGGCTCAAACCCGTGTCCCCTGCATTGGCAGGCAGATTCTTAACCACTGTGCCACCAGGGAAGCCCTGAGCCTTGTTTTTATTCCTCCTCCTCCACACTGTTCATGCCCCTAACCAAGAAGCTCCTTAACAAATTGCTCAGAACCTACTCCTTGGCATGAGCCCTAGAATGCTGGAGTTTGTATAGTCTGATTTTATGAGGTTGTATTGGCTAAGGAGAGTTGATTCACTGGTCCAAGCTTGGGTTTACAACAAGTGCCACATTCTCAGCATCAACAGAACCCAATACAGAAAAGTGCTGTGCAAGAAAGAACAAATGGGCAGCCACTATGGAGAACAGTGTGGAGGTTCCTTAAAAAACTTATAGATAAATTTACCATAAGATCCAGCAATTCCACTCCTGGGCACATATCCGGAAAAGATGAAAACTCTAATTCAAAAAGATACACGCACCCCAATGTTCATAGCAGCACTATTTACAATAGCCAAGACATGGAAGGAACCTAAATGTCCATCGACAGAGGAATGGATAAAGATGTGGTACATATATACAACAGAATATTACTCAGCCGTAAGAAAGAATGACATAATGCCATTTGCAGTAAAATGGATGGACCTAGAGATTATCATACTAAGCGAAGTCAGAAAGAGAAAGACAGATATGATACCATTTATATGTGGAATCTAAAAAAATGATACTAATGAACGTATTTACAAAAGAGAAATAGAGTCACAGACATAGAAAACAAACTTACGGTTACCAAAGGGGAAGGGGGGGCAATATATTAGGAGTTTTGGATTAATAGATACACACTACTATATATAAAATAGATAAACAACAAAGACCTACTGCATAGCACAGGGAACTATATTCAATATCTTGTAATAACCTATAATGGAAAAGAATCTGGAAAAAATATATATATATCTGAATCACTTTGCTGTACACCTGAAACTATCACAACATTGTAAATCAACTACTTAAATTAAAAATAAAAATAAAAAGAGCAAATGGAATTGGGCATTTGCAAGTCAATGACTTTCTACCTAAAATGTGGGAGCTGAGAATCTGATTTCTGCTCTACTGAAAAAGTTAGAACATGAAGTTATTGATCTGATTCAGAATCAAGCCTAAACGTGCTCCATGTGCCAGCCCACAAATAACTTAGATTTAGTGCCTTTATTCCCCCTTTCCCTCCTCCATTCACACCTCCATCCCCAGCAATAGCAACACCACTGCAGAACTGAGGTGTCCTCAGAGCCTGTTTTCAAGCTAGCATCCTACAAGAAGGTCAACGACCAGTGATCAAGTAGGATGGGGAGGAGTTCTGGTTTCGCGTCATCAGAAGCGGCTGCTCAGGACAGAACTTCCTCTAGGAGGCGGGGCTTCCTCCCGGAAGCTCTGCCTTGTAAAGCAGTCAGTGTCTGGACAGCAGGCTCACGCAAGACAAGCTTAAGCAAGAGGTCAGAGCAGAGTAGGCAGCACAAAGGGAAGATGAACACAGCCAGTGGATCTCAACCCCGCCAGCCCTTGCTATGGGCTGAACTGTATCCCACCAAAATTCATACATTGAGCTCTACCCTCAGCGCCTCAGAATGTATTTGGAAATAGAGCCTTTAAAGAGGTGATCCAGTTAAAATGATCCCATTAAGATGGATCCTAATCCAATCTGACTGGTGTCCTTATAAGAAGAGGAAATTTGGACAAAGAGATACCATGGCTCATGTGAACAGAGGAAAGACTCTGAGGACACAGCAAAAGCGTGGCCATGTGCAAGCCTAGGAAAGAGGCCTCAGAAGAAACCAACCGACCCTGCTAGCACCTTGATCTTGAACTTCTAGCCTCCAGAACTGTGAGAAAATATATTTCTATTGTTTAAGCCACCCTGTGGTATCTTGTTATGGCAGCCCTAGCAGGCTAATACAAACCTCTCTAATTGTAGGGACTTTTCATTTTAATTCTGTCTTCCAGCTGGAACAGCCTATCAAATAAGTGGAGTTAATATGTTCTCAGTTGCTCTGTTTCACGTTTATCCACCAGTTAGGTCCCTCTCTTTTGTTTGCTTATTAATTCTTTAGTTAATTATTAGTTCTTCCAGCAGCTATTGAGTATCTGTCTTGTGCCAGGCCCCTGGAAAAGCCCCAGCCCTGAGCTCTCAATGATGCAAAAGTATAGTGACTATAACATAACATCATTGGTGCCAGACATCAAATGAAAGCCTCCCCACTCAGCCATCAGTGTCTAAAAGAGCAGTGTTTCAGGGTAGAAGCTGAGAAGCCATGATTTGGAGGGTGTCTGCCTCCTCATCTCACCCAGACTCCTCAAAGGCCTTGTCCTGCCACTCCTGCCATTATCCTGACTCCAGTGTCCACAGGGATGCTCAGCACCCGGGCCTTTTGGTTCCTTGAACTCCCCATGTGTGATCATGGCCCCTTCGCTCCATCTTACCCATCCTCCAGCTCCCATGGTAGCCCCTCGACTGTGTTATACCTGAAACAGAGCCATTTCCAAAATTAAAAACTGAAGCATCCCTCTCCAGTGTGTTCCCACTGTGACTATCCTTCAATCTTTGGAGTCCTCAATTAGTCCACTGACACTTTTACTTTCTCCCTATTCACTTCCCACCTTACCTGGCTGTGATTCCATTGCAGTACCACACTCACCAAACCTGTGAATTCCCTTGCTGCTCTATCTTCATGGCAGCCTCATGGATGAACACGCACTCGAGCAGCTGAGTACCGGGGAGAAAAATCCAAAGCAAATTGTCATCTCTATACATTTATAGAAGTTGCCACCCTTTACCAGGTTTGCCCTTAACACAGTTCACTTGAAATGATTTCAAACCATCCTTACTCTCCTCACACCCCAGGCCTTCTACCTTCTCTCCCTCTCTCTCAGCAGATTCTCTTTCCTTTTAATTCACCAAGAACCAAGAAAACAGAATTCATCCAAAGGTACTCTCCCAACTTCTTGTTATCTTCTGGCCAGCCTAGGTAGGCATCTATCTTCTCTGCTCCCACTGTAATGTCTGCAGCCAATCCACCCACCTAGGCTTTGGTCCTATTCCCGTTGACTAGCTTTCTTTACTAGATCCTTCCTATTGGTTTTTAAAACATGCTGAACTCAATGAATGTGAACAACCAATCTGCTCTGCTTAAGTTCACCTGGGTAGAGCCCCCAGCTTTGGAGGCCTAAGAAAATCACTCTCCTAAGGAGAAAAGTAGTATAAAGGAAAACAGAATTGGCTTCAGACAGAGCCACCGGCATCATTATAACCGTTACCAGGGACTGAGCCCCAGTGTGGTGTACACTGTTTACATTAGCTAGCTCATTCATTTTCTCCGAAAGGTAGACAAGGTAGATACTAATTATTATTATACCCTATTAAACATCAGGAACCCAAAGCTCTGGGAAGTCAGGCTTATTGTGCGAGTAAAAACTGCCCTATAGGTGCTGTTTTATTCAACGTGGGATCCAGGACGTGAGGATTCCATTCCGCTCTGCTTCTGGCCCCGCCCCCTCGGGCCCCCAGTCCCGCCCCACCCCTGACACGCCCCTTGCCTCGTCCGGGCCCTAGTCCCACAGCCACGGCGGGGAGCGGCGCCTGCAGTGCCGATCGTGGCCGCCGGGGGGCAGCCGCGCAGCTCGGGCCCGACCGCTCTGGGCCGCGCTACTCGCTCGCCCTCGGACTCGGCTCCCCTGCAAGCGGCCACCCTACCCGCGCCCAGCGCCGACCCGCCGGGCTCCCCGCGCCGGACCAGCTTCTCGGCTCTCGGGGCCGGACCGAGGCCGCAAGCAGCGCCGCGGGGTGTGGGGCGGACCCAGGAGATGAAATGACAACGTCAACCCTCCAGGTACCTCGGCGCGGCGCGGCCCGGCCCGGCCCGGCTTGAGGAGGCCGAAGGAGGCGCGGCGGGGCCTGCGAGCGGGCGGGCGGGCGGCCTCCTCGGAGCCCCGGCCTCGCGCCCTCGCCCCGTCGCCCTGTCGTCGCCTCCGCCTGTTTCTCTTTTCTCGCGCTCGGAGCCGAGGGTCGCCTCCCGTCCAGAACGCCCGGCTCCCTCGGCCGCGCAGAGCCCCGAGGCCGCTACGTGTAGCCGGCGCCCCGGGACTGCCATGGGGATCAGCCTCACCCGGGCCTCACAAGCGACACCCGGGAAGCTCGGGCCCGCGGTCGGGCCGCTGGCTTCCCCTCCTCCTCCTGCTTCCCTTCGAACAAACCCCCGCTCCTTCCACGGTCTCCGATTTCCTCTTCTCGGCCAAAGACCCTTCATTCATTCCCTAGATCGCGTCGGGTGGTGCTGGGGTGGCGCCACCTGGATGCATGACTGACCCATCCTCCAGGTGCTGCCGGCCTTTGCTGGGCCGGAAAACAGAAACCGTTTTGCCTCAGACCGGAGTTTGAATCTCGGCTCTGCCACTCACTAGCATGTGACCTTGGGCGCTCGTTAGCTGATCTTGGAATCTCGGGTTTTCCGTCAGTAAAGTGGGGTAATACCCTGTATAGGGTTGTTGTGACAGTGGCTCTAGATTGAGTAAGTCAGGTAAAGCATTCTTAACACAGTGTCGGTTACATACTAAGTGCTCATTAAGTGATGACAGACACAGTGCTAGGGGGAGTTGGGCAAGAGGTCATGGAAGAAGAGGCATTTGGCTGGGTGGTCAAAGGATGGGGGGGCATGCAGATACCTGGAGGTGGAGGAGGGATGGTTACTCCAGGTGGACAGAAAGAGAGGTACAGAGGCGTGGAATACAGTGGAGTGCTAAGCCAGGAATTTGCTGGAGTCCAAAGCCAAGCCCCACCATCCACCAGCAGAAGCTGTTATCACACGGGTCGACAAACATGGCCTGCAGATCCCACCTGCCCAGTTTTTATTGGACATGTGAGATAAGAATGTTTTTTCCTTTTTTAAAAAGAACAGCTTTATTAAGATAAAACTCACATGCCATACAATTCACCTATTTAAAGTGTACAGTTCAGTGCTTTTAGTATATTTATAGTTGTGCAACCATCACCACAATCACTTTTAGAACACTTTCATCACCCCAGAAAGAAACCCTGGCCCCTTTAGCAGTCACACATCCCCCCTCCCGGTCCCTCTATTCCTCCTAACCCTAGGCAAACACTAATCTACTCTCTGTCCCTATGCATTTCCGTATTCCAGGCATTTCATATAAATGGAATTATACAATATGTGGTCCAGTGTGACTGGCTTCTTTCACTTAACATCGTGTCCTAGGTTTTTACGTTTTTAAGTGTCTGAAAAAAGGGATATTTCATGATATGTGAAAATCATGAAATTCAAATTTCAGTATCTATAAATAAAGTTTTATTGGAACACATCTCTGCTCATTCGTTTACATATTGTCTGTGGCTGCTTTGGGGCTACAAAGGCAGAGTTGAGTAGTTGTAACAGAGATTGTATGGCAGGAAAGTCTAAAATATTTACATTCTGGTCCTTTACAGAAAGTTTGCCACCTCCTCTGTTAGCACATCTTTGTTACCCTTTTCTTTCATCCTCATCCTTTGGCACACCTGTTACTATAGATTCGGCAGGGCTGGTAGTTTTATTTGTCACCTTTCCATCCTGTTATGCAAAACTGTTCGTCTCCAAGTTGCAACTCAGTCCTCTTGTATGTGAAAAACTATTTATGGTTGCCAGAACAACCGAATGTACTCTGAGGTGCATTAATTAATAGAGTATCTAGAAGGAGGGAGGGGATGGGCATACCTGGAGTATCGTTCTGAACCCCCCTTTCAAAAGGACAGACCCAAGCAAAGTGTATAGAGTGGAAAAGTCCAAGGAACTGGGGGTGTGTGTTCTGGAAACTAGAAGCCACTGGTGATAGGAGCACCCCTTTCATGTCTATCTGGAGGAAGGGCCTCGTGGAGGAGAGTAGACACGTGAAGCTTGTGGTTAAACTAATTATGCAGGAAGGTTCAGGGTGCCTAGCCATTATCTATTTGTAAGTATTGTAGGGAGCTGAAGCTTGAAAATAGTAGCCAACACTCACCTTTCCTCATCTCTTCAACCTGGTGAGTTTGTTTAACATCAGCCTGGCCTAATCTATCCCAGTCTGTTTGTTCTGTAGCACTCCCTGTGTCTTTCTGAGACTTCTTATTTTCAGATGAGAAAGGGCTGCACAGATGCCCAGGCCCTGCCAAGAGCTGGTCAGGAGGCTTATTGTTCACTGTGGACGGAACTGTGTGTATGCAGTGGGTTCTGCCTGCCTGGTGTCTAGTGCTGTATCAGCCTGCAGAGGATAATTCTGGTAGTGCTTCCCGGGTTGGTAAAGCTGTGGTTTCTAAAACTGGATATGTAGTTGTGGGGCAGCTCCCTGAAAGATCCAGCATGCTTTAAGTTCAGTGCAGAGTACAGGCCTACAGGGTTTAAGAGGTTTACAGAGACTCTCACAGAGTTCTTAGGAGGTTCCAGAGGATCGCTCCCCTCCACTGGCAGCTCATATATGCCTCTGGAGTAAGCACACACTTTTCCTCCTGGATCTACTGGTGTATTGAATCACACGTCTAAGCATCCCTTCCCTAGGTCTCAACTTTAGGGAAACTATCTTCTCTTTTCAGCCTAGAGAAGTGAGTTGGGCCAGTAGAAAGAAGCAGAGATCCCTTTAAGTCCATCTCATAAAACTCTTGGGTCTGGGCTTCCCTGGTGGCGCAGTGGTTGAGAATCTGCCTGCCAATGCAGGGGACATGGGTTCGAGCCCTGGTCTGGGAAGATCCCACATGCCGCGGAGCAACTAGGCCCGTGAGCCACAACTACTGAGCCTGCGCGTCTGGAGCCTGTGCTCCGCAACAAGAGAGGCCGCGATAGTGAGAGGCCCGCGCACCGCGATGAAGAGTGGCCCCCGCTTGCCGCAACTAGAGAAAGCCCTCGTACAGAAACGAAGACCCAACACAGCCAAAAATAAATAAATAAATAAATAAATTTTTAAAAAAACAAAAAAAACCTCTTGTGTCGATGGAGGACTTTCCTAGCTGGCTGGCTCCTCTCTGGCCCATGAGGTCAAGGGCAGTTTCTGGCCTCCATGCTGAACCGCACAGCAATCAGGTGGTTCTGGGGTTTGCCTTGTTGCAGGCTCTCAGTCCAGGTCTATTTCTCTTTCCCCCGAAGCTGTGAAATAGAAAGTGAACTCTCCCTTTGAGCCCTAACCTGAGATATTTGATCAGGCTTCTGCTTGACTGAGAAGAAGGTTGCTTTTAACTGTATGAGTGTATTGTGAAGAGGAACGGCTGTCTTTTAAAGCTTCCTTTCAGGGCCTTTCTAGTTGATGTTGGACAAGTAGGCCAACATAAAGGTCTGTGACTGACAGATTCCCGGGCCTGGCAATATCTCTTATCAGTGTATTCCTGCTGCCTGGAACCCAGGGGCTTTCTGGATCTCTTGGGAAGCACTGGGTTATGTGTTTTGCCTTTCCAGAAAGCCATTGATCTGGTGACAAAAGCCACAGAAGAGGATAAAGCCAAGAACTATGAGGAGGCACTCCGGCTCTACCAGCATGCTGTGGAGTATTTCCTGCACGCTATCAAATGTGAGTCCCACATGGGGTCCTCCCCAGCCGCAGAGCCCTTGCGAGAGGAGGGCGGGCACACGGGGGCTCGAAGGGGCCCCTACGTGGTTCCTCTTTGCAGATGAGGCACACAGCGACAAGGCCAAGGAGAGCATTCGAGCCAAGTGCATGCAGTACCTAGACCGGGCAGAGAAGCTGAAGGATTATTTACGAAATAAAGAGAAGCATGGCAAGAAGCCAGTCAAAGAGAACCAGAGCGAGAGCAAGGGGTGAGTACGGAGGAGCGGAGGACCTGGTGGGGACCAGAGTCCCCACGAACAGGTGTCTGTTTCCTGTGTTGCCGTCATCTTGGTGCTGATGCTGCTGTGGACTTCCCCGGCACCTTCCTTTTGGGAAAGTCTATTCATAATAGTGATAATACCTGCAGCTGCCTTCGTCAAGCACTTTACAGGAAACTTCCATTTATCAATACATCATCTCATTGGATCTGTATTGAAAAGCTGTGGGCAAGGTGGGGAGCCAGACTCTCAGGATCTAGCCCGGCTCTGCCACTTCCTAGCCATGTGACCTTGGACAAGTGCCATGACCCTCCTGGGCCTGCAGGTTCCTCATCTGTAGGAGGAGGAAGGTAGTGGGACTTCTCTCCTTGTGTTGCTCTAAGGAGCAAGTGAGATGATGCAGGTAAGGCCCTGAGAAGAGGGCTTGGAACGCAGTTAGGATTGAATAAATGTCAGCTGCTGTTATTCTCATCTTCATCTGACAGATATGGCAGCAGACTCAGAGAGGTTCAGGGAGGGCCACAGAGCTGGTACTTGATGGAGTCTGGACCCACACCCGGGGCCTCTGTTTCTGACTTTAAAGCCAGTGTTCCCTCTACAGCCTGTCACCTCCCATCTGTGGTTTGAGCACAAAGGCCAGTGGTGTCCTGGAGGTGAGGGGAGGGTGCCCAGCTGGGGAGTAGGAGAGAGGAAGGTGGTGTGTCAGCTGCCTCCCCAGAGGGGGAGGCCCTGCTCCTGGTTGGAGAGGACACGCCTGTGCTTAGACTCCCCAGAGTATGAAACACACTGAGGTAGGGGCAGGAGGACAAGCACCTCCAGGAGGGCTGGAAGAGTTTTAAGGATGGCAAGTTACTTATGTCTGAATAGGGATTGGCCCTGGAGGCACAGTCACTTGCTGTCCTGTTTTGAGTCCCTATGAAAGGCCAGTAACAGCTCCAAGTGCTTGCCTGGCTGCTCTTGAAGTCCAGCCAAAGCACAGGTCCCTCACCAGCCTTCTAGAGAGGACACATGCCGCGATTCTTACGCCCTTGATGAAGAAGCGAGGGTGGGTTATGAGAGTGTTTCCTGGAGGATCCAGAGGGGAGTGCTGATGATGTGTGGCCCCGACATCCCTGAGGTGCCTGTCTGCGGGCCTCTCACCACTGTTGAGCAGGGAAAGCATCTTTTTAGCACCAGGCTGGCAGCCAGAGCCTGGCCTTGCTCTGAGAGCCCCCTTGCCAACTGCCTCTTGCCCCAGCCTGTCATCTTCTGTCTCCTTTTCCAGCAGTGATAGTGACAGTGAAGGGGATAATCCAGAGAAAAAGAAATTGCAAGAACAGCTGATGGGTAAGAGGCTTGAGGCCTGTGGTGACGGGAGGGGGACGTGGCAAGGACCCCCTGGTGAGTTGGGCTCCAAGTCGAAGGCTCTGCCCTCATCTTGCAGGTGCTGTCGTGATGGAGAAGCCCAACATTCGGTGGAATGACGTGGCCGGGCTGGAGGGGGCCAAGGAGGCCCTCAAAGAAGCTGTCATTTTGCCAATTAAATTCCCACACTTGTTCACAGGTAAGAGTTGAGCCACTTTAGGCCCAGATGCAAAAATATCAGGCTTCTGGGAATTCCCTGGCGGTCCAGTGGTTAGGACTCTGCGCTGTCACTGCTGTGGTCCCGGGTCAGTCCCTGGTCGGGGAAGTAACATCCTGCAAGCCGCGTGGCGTGGCCAAAAAAAAAAAAAGAAAAATCAGGCTTCTGAGGCCGCCAGCTGAGGGCCCCCACTATGAAGGTGTCCAGGTGGCAGATGGTGACTCGGCTCCCTTTTGCCCTTAGCAGGCAAGGGCCCAGGGCCTGCTCATCACGGTCATCTACTCCTTGGCTTCTCTCCAGTGTCAGAAACACTTTTGTGGCTAGAACTTTGACTCGACCATCTCAGTGGTAGGCAGGGTCAGGAACCAGTGCCAGCCAGTGTCACTTTGCCAGGTCCTGGGGGTCATGAGCCAGGGCTAGGATCAAGCCCTCGGCAGGTGATTTAGTTCCCTTTACTCCTTTGCTCCTAGAGCAAAGTTGTCATGTAGAACTTTTCATTTCTGACTGTGTTTACCATGACTAAGGCCCGTCTGCTTTTTTCTGTTCCCTTTCCCCAATCAGGAAGAAGCTTACTTCAGTTCATTCTTTCTCGTAGGCAAGCGTACCCCTTGGCGGGGAATACTGCTCTTTGGACCCCCTGGCACAGGGAAATCCTACCTGGCCAAAGCAGTGGCAACGGAGGCCAACAACTCTACCTTCTTCTCTGTGTCCTCCTCAGACTTGATGTCTAAGTGGTTGGGGGAGAGTGAGAAGTAAGTCAGCCGCCAGGCTCCACTCTCCTGGCAGCCCTGGCAGCTGCTCGTGGTCCAGCTTCCCTGCCCTTGGAATCACCTCCCAGAGGAGCCCCTGTGGATGGCAGGGAAGAGTAGCCGGGAGAGGTGTATCTTGCTAGCTCGTCAGGTGGGACACGGTCCTGACAGAGCCAGCGGAGACTGGAAGGGAACTTGGGAACCATGAGTCCTCATGAAGGGAAGGGAAAGGCGCTCACAGTAACTGGGTTTCAGCTGAGTGTTCTCTGTTGGGGACTTTATACAGTTAACTTATTCCCCACACCGGCTCCCATTTTGCAGACGATCAAACTGAGGCGGAGAGGAAGGGAAGTGACTTGTCCTCAGTCCAGAGCTAATGAACGGGGCTGCCAGGATTTGAAGTTGTTGCCAAGGCTTGCTCTTCCTCTCGGTGCAGTGCTGCCAGAGGATTTGTTACCACCATTTTTTCTGTCGTCTCAGCCTCTCCGAGGGAAGGGCGAGAGGAGAGGTGGTGCTGGGACCCTGGCTGGGCATATGTGCAGGTGTCTGGATCCCAAGCCTGTGTCTCACCCTCACAGGCTAGTCAAGAACCTGTTTGAGCTGGCCAGGCAGCACAAGCCCTCCATCATCTTCATCGACGAGGTGGATTCGCTCTGCGGATCCCGCAACGAAAATGAGAGTGAGGCCGCCCGAAGGATCAAAACGGAGTTCCTGGTCCAGATGCAGGGTGTGTGCCAGTCCCGGGTCCCCTCCCTGGTTCTCGTCCCCCCCTAAAGCCAGCCTAGGGCGTCATTATTTAGCTGTGGCTGGATCTGACTGTCCTTTCGGTGGAGGGGATATCAGAGAAGCAATTCTTAGCTCCTTCTCATTGAGGAGAGGTTACTGCGGCCTTGGCCGGCCACCTCTCCGCCCCTCCCAAGGCAGGCAGGGCCGTAGGGCTCTTCACCCAAGTAAAGCCAGCCGGGTCCCTGCCGGTGGTGTCACAGGGACGGCTCCAGTTCAGGACGCAAAGTCCCTGAGGTCCTTCCCACAGGTTCTGACTGATCCTTACAGGTGTTGAGTTGGCGTCTGTGTTTCCCTTTCTCCACAGGGGTGGGGAATAACAATGATGGGACTCTGGTACTTGGTGCCACAAACATCCCGTGGGTTTTGGATTCAGCCATTAGAAGGAGGTGAGTCTTCCCCAGTAGGAGCCAGGGGCCGAGATCTGTCTCCAGCCGCGGTCAACCTGCTGCTGGCAGCAGGGGGTGCATCCTGACCCCCTTTCTCTGGCGGCTTCTCCATGTCTGCAGAGCCCTTAGTGAAGCCGGCTTCTGGAGGGCCCCCCGAGCCTCTCCATTGAGACCATCCCGCCATCCACTCTCAAGTCCTGCCATGTGCTTGGCTCTCTAGGTTTGAAAAGCGAATTTATATCCCATTGCCGGAGGAGGCTGCCCGTGCCCAGATGTTCCGGTTGCATCTGGGGAGCACTCCTCACAACCTCACAGACGCCAACATCCACGAGCTGGCCCGGAAGACGGAAGGCTACTCGGGCGCAGACATCAGCATCATCGTGCGGGATTCCCTCATGCAGCCCGTGAGGAAAGTACAGTCAGCAACACACTTCAAAAAGGTGAGCGGGCCAGCGAGGAATTGCTTAGAAAGTGTCACAGGAAAGGGGATATTGGCTTTCTGGCTGCTTGGGTGACACATTTTGGGTCTCCTGGAGAGCCAAGGGTAAGTGCATGGTGAGCTCTCTGACTCCAGGGGCTGGGGTTGCACCTGCTTCCACCTCCCCTGCAGTTCTGGCTGGAGGGTGACCATCTCAGATTGTGTGATGCTAGAGGACAGGGCACCGTGACTGTCACCTCTGCCACCCCTGCAGTCAGCACTGTGCTGATGCGCATGGTAGACCCTGCTGCATGTCTGAAAGCAATGGGTACAAAATCACACACCATGAAGAGGAACTCCATTCACGCAGCAGATGTTTGTCAGGTGTCGCCGAGGGTCCTACTGTGTGCCTGGCACTGTTCTAGGTGTCGGGGAGACACTTGTGACCACAGCAGACAAAAATCCCTGCCCTACAGGAGCCTCGTTTCTAGTGGGGGAGACAACAAACAAAATAACGACTCATTTCTTAGAGGGTGATGAGGGGAAGACAGAGCCAGGGAGGGAGGTCTGGTGTTTCTGAGGTTTGGAGGGGGTGTGGGTAGGTTTCACTCTTAAAGGATAGGCCATACTGGGTGACACTGAGTCAGGAGTTGAAGGATGGGAGGGATTGAGCTTTGGGGATATTTGGGGAGATGTTGCCAATGGAGCACGCAGCCTTCGGTTGGAAAAACATTTTGATGTCACTGCACTTGTGGTGAGATTTGATGGAGTTGGTGAGGAAGAGGAAGCTTTCTAGGCATTTGGGCCACAGATTGAGATTCCAGAGAATAGTAGCTGGAATAGCATGTTGATCACGAACCTCTGAAATCAGACTTGGAGCCACACTGACTGCCCAGCCCAAGGGTTTGAAGGAGCCCATCAGTCAGATCAGACTGATGATCTAGAAACCCAGGCATTTGTTCATACCATGCTATCACCTTCTGCTTAGGACTCAGAAACCTGAGACGTCCTGCCCCTTCCCCAAATGCCAAGGGGCAACCCCTCCAGCCAGTCAAACTCCTGTTTGGTTTCAGGTCTGTGGCCCTTCCCGCACCAACCCTAGCATTATGATCGACGACCTCCTGACCCCATGCTCACCAGGGGACCCAGGGGCCATGGAGATGACTTGGATGGATGTCCCCAGTGACAAACTCTTAGAGCCTGTGGTTTGCATGGTAAGTGGCCAGCTGGGAGAGAGGACTACACAGAGCTTGTTTTGTACACACGAGGAACCAGTAAACGTCAGCACGGTTTGATTTGGTGCAGTTGCATAGGCAGCCTCTCATCTGACTGTTCTTGGCCTCTCCTTATCCTGGTCTTGCCTGTTCTGTGAGGCAAGTGTTTGCCATTGGGCCTGGTGTGGTGGGCGTGCAGTTAGAAAAGAGCTTCTCACACGAGTTAAGAAATAATGGGAACTTAGATTCTCTCAACCGGAAGTAGGCCGTCTGGAAATGACATGAGCTGCCTCAGGAGGGGAGCGTCCCTGTCCCAGGAGGCCTTCAGGCAGAAGCCAGGCAACGGGAGTTCTGCATTAGGGGCTGGGGGGTGACCTCGGAGGCAGGGCTCTTCCCACCCTGGACTGCATGGGGTTGAGACTGAGGCAGGCTGAGGCCCTGGAGCCCAGCCTCCCTCACCCGCAAGCACTTGTCTTTGCAGTCGGACATGCTCCGGTCTTTGGCCACCACTCGGCCCACCGTGAATGCAGATGACCTCCTGAAAGTGAAGAAATTCTCAGAGGACTTTGGACAGGAGAGTTAAAACCTTCTTCACATGCGTGATGGTGAAGGTGGGAGTTGATTGGGGTCAATCCATGGTACTCCCCATGTCAGTGGGCAGACAGGGCTCCAGGGCTTGTCCTAAAGTCACTACAGCGTCCCCTCTGCTGTCTGGCCATCAGCTGGGGGAGCAGGAAGGATGGGCCTCCCCAACCGCGGAGACGCAGAAGCACATTCGGCACCCAGTGGAATACTGGCTCTTCCTGCTTCCTCCTCCTCCTCTTCTGGATGCTCACGACCTCCTTGTCCTGCCCCTCCATGGTTTTTTTTTAAACCATTTTTTGTTCCCCTAAATTAATGCTGCTTGGATTTTCGTCTTGTTTATAAATAAAGTTAAAATCTGCCTGAAGCGTCAAGGAGCGGGAGCAGCCCGTGCTTTGGGCTTGGTGCAGCAGACCTTCAGAATCGCTGGCCAGAGCCCTGCTGCCCATCCCTTCTAGACCCAAGTTTTGCTCCGTGTGAACAGAATGGCTGATGCCCTGGGTCCCCAGCCCAGGCTCTGTCTGTAAAGGCCAAGAGTAAAGCCAAGCCATTCTCTCCCTCCGGGCCCTGTGTCCTCCCTGCAGGAGAAGAGGATGGTTTTTGTGAGCACAAAGCTGTATAGATGAGAACGAGTGAAGGCAGTCAGGCGGGTTTCCCTGCTGCCTTTTCTTCCCTCTGAATGTGAGAACACTGAACCCGGCCACTGCCCCCGTGTCCCTGTCCTGGAAATGGGCTAATAAATCCTTTTCCTTTCTTGAGCCACCTGAGTGATCTCATCTTTGACTCTTGTCTGGGGCTCTTTGAAGGCCACACTTGCTTCTACTAGAAAGAGCCTCTGGTGTCTGCTCTCTTCTTTTCAGTGGAGTAGCAAGTAAACTGGAACGTCACCATCTGCTGCAGTTCCCGGGCCTGTTCTCCAGTCAGGTTCACGAGACCTTTCTTCCCCCAAGGCCTCAGAAGTGTGGTGGGGGTGTTAAAGGGACCTGGGCGATTCTTGTTGTTCAGCCTCCAGATCAGGAGGTGCAAACTGGGAAGCCTGTGGGCCAGACGTGGCCTGCAGTTGTGCTTTGGTTTGGTCTGCTGCCAACATTTAAAGTCAAGAGTTGACATAAAAATTTAGATCTCTGGCTTCTGAAACAGTAGTTTAGGGAACGCTGGACCTGAATCCCCATGAGGCAGCCTATCAGCTGCAGCTGAGCAGGGGCTGCCTTGTTCGTAGGGGGACTGTGGTCTCCAGCCCACCCGTCCCCACCTGGACTGCCTCACTCCTTTGCATTTCCTGTCCAGCCCCTGTGGCCATTTGAATCTGTGACTCCTGATAGTGAGACAGTCAGGGCTCCAGAGCTAGCAGCCCTGGAAGTGCTATCTGAGGGGCAGCAGAAGCAGCCTTGCATCCGGTTGCTGTAGCTCTCCTCCCCCTCCAAAACCTAGCATTCTTCCTTTGTATCTTCAACCAGAATGGTCCAGAACTGATTATGTGGCCCCTCTTGATCTTGTTAGCTTTGCATTGTGGTGTTTCTTTGATCTGGTTAGGAGCATCTGCTGAATTGAGCCAACTTTTGCTTAGTTCCTTGAAGGCTTAGGCCCAGTGTTCCTCTCCAGTGCTGGTGCATCAGCAGGCCTGACCTCCAGATGTCACTGTGGCTGGGATCTTTGTCACTCACTCAGGAGCTCCCCCATTATATTCTTGATTAGTTATGTGCCTTCAGCCACCAATTGCTGGTCTATAAACCACCCCCTCCTTGTACTGCTTCATTTTAGTTAGTTGTGTCTGGTTACCTTTACTTAAATCAGAAGGCTCTTGCCTTTTTTTTCCCCTAACCTGCTTCCTTATTTCTACTGCTTGAACACCTTGGCAAGTCACACGGGTTAGCAGAAACTGTAGGACTGCTGTGGTTCATCCTCACAGCTCTAGTCACAGCTTTCACAGCTGCCCTGCCTTTCCATTTCTCTCTCTACCACCAGTAACAGGGCAAATGAATGTTCTGTTCACTACTGAGGCTGGCACGGTGGCTATGCTCAATGTGGCTAATATGTGCAGAGGAATTTCCTTCCCTAAGTGCTTGCTCTGAAATTCACTTCCTCCCTACCTGGGAATTCTGTTCTAAACCTTCTGCGTACATTGATTTTCGCTGTGGAAGTTGACTTCTAAAACTTTTATTAGCTCAAGGTGCTGATCTGTGTGTGTGGCTTTCCAGCTGATATATCTGGCCAAGGTGGGAGAGATTTTCTTTCTTGTAAATGCAAGAATTTGTTGTCTTTGGGTTGTAGTGTCTTGGGCTAGTTGATCAAATCCTTCCTTGTATGTGGATTTGGTTACAACAGTAAATTTCATATATTGTCAGCAGCGTAGTCTCAGGCTTTCTCCACAGTCCACTCTGGGCAATCATTTACTTTTAGGCCTTGATTCAGGAAGCTTCCGGCAAATACTACTGATCTGCATTACAAAGGCATTACTAAGGACTGTTAACCGTAGAGCCGGTAAGGAATCTTCAGAATGTTTTGATGCCATCCTGCAGGAGCTTCTGAACACTGTCCAATAGAAAGGAGGCTCACTGAATTCTAATTTTCCTAAGGATTCATGTTTTCAGTATACGTGAGAGCTTACTACAGATTCCCAGATGGCTGAGTCTCTGTCCTCACCTCAGGGCAGTGCTGGGCCCTGTTTCTCTCTGAAGTGTGATGCACAGAGAGCCAGTTCTCTTTTGCTTGGCCTCACAGGTCCCCAGGCTTGGCTGTTTAGAGAAAGCCATGGGGGAAAATGGGTCTTTCCTGGGGTCATTTAATTAACTACTGTTTAAAACACATTTTCTCTAAACAACTTACTGGACTTCTTACGCTATGGGTACTTAGATTTTGAGGACTTTGGTAAGAGTACCTGCATGGCAAAACTCAACATAAAAATGAGGTAAGACAAGTATCAAAAGAACTGAGTTCCATAACCTCTTGACAAAGCTGTGACAGAATCTTAAAGCTAAAACACTGGTCACCATGATGCTAATTTATTTTTTTCAAAATAAGTGTGGTGACAAGGAAGCACAAGTTCTGCTTTCTGTTTCTGCCCTAATTGTGACAGGAAGAGGCTCTTTGCTCCTTCTCAACTAGAGGCGTCCCCCACTTTTCGAAACTTCACATTACACTGCGTTGCTTTTATGAAAGACCTGTATTAGTACCTGTTTTCACTAATGGAAAGAAATTTGAAGAGGATTTTCACTTCTACGAAAAAGGTGAAAGCTGAAACAGCATTCAGCTTTTGTTTTGCAGTGAGCCATTATAGAAGCAGTGCGCACTCAGAGCTGCCAGAGTGGCACCGCCAAGCTCCTTCCCTGGGAGCTACGCTCAGCATCAAGCAACCATAGCTTTGAACTGTATGTGTGAGCATCTGTGCTTTATCTCCATTTATTTTGTGCATCTGTTAGCAAGATGTGTCCTAAGGTAACTGCTTCTTCAATTTATGCTATTTCAGCTTAGGAAAGGTTTCATCAGAACACTCTTCTTTCAGATCGTGGGGGAAACCTATATCACCCCTCCCCCAGCCCTGCTCCACGGCCTTCATCCAAAGAATGAGCCAAGTACCAGCTGCCTAAGAGATCTCAGCAGAAAAGTCTTCCCCAGGTCTGTTAAAGGTGGAAAGCAAAAGCTGGAGACCTAAACTGTATCTGAACCTGTTAAAATGTATGAATACTCAGTTAATTTTGTCATTGAACTGGGGACATTCTGTCCTGTGTTTTACTTCCACAGGCAAACTGGTATCCAAAACAAACGGAGACTATGCAGGTAACACACATGAGCCCTTTGTAAACGTAAGAACTTGGTGAAGACGATCAACCACAGCCTTAATCCGCATTTTTAAACACAGCTTTCAGGTGTTTTGGGACTATATCATTATCTAATCTTGGCTTTGGGAACAGATGATACAGCTTTTCTGAAATCATGTCTACTGAGAGTGGCTATTTACTTGCCCCCGCCCCGTCTTTATCTCCATACAAAATTGCCAGGAAATGTCCACTCCTTCAGGGGAGTTATTTTTCTTCTCAAGTTGAAGGCAATACATTGTCCATAGCTCATTTCAGGGCAAACATTAACATCTTCCTCCAACTCAGGAAGGCATGCTTTGACAGGCCATTGTTTTCTGTCAGAGCAGAGCCAATACCAAGTCGATGCCAGGTAAGACATGCCCAGCTTAAAGCCGAAGTGTTTGCGTCTTGGTTTTCAGGGTCCTCAGATGCAGCAGGAAAGCTTTAGTCATTCACCTCCATCCAGTGGATGTTTGTAAATGTCTTGCTGTCCATTTTGTCAATGAACAGACAGCCCTACAAGTGGTCCATCTCATGCTGGATGATGCGGGCTGCCCACCCACTGGCCTGCCACACCACCTGCTCTCCTCCGGGGTCCATCCCTGCAAAGGAAGGTACAGCCTGGTTGAGGACATGCTGAACTACATCATTCTCAACCTACTTAGCCTTTCCTTGCCCCTGGCTGTTCCTGTTTACAAGAGGCAATATCAGAAGGGAATGCAGACAGCAGCCCCTATCCTTCCTAGAAAAGAAGTCTGAACTCTGCCTCTTACCAAGTATTCAACCTGGTTCCCAACTCTGACAAGTAGGTTGCTGGGTTCGCTATGGGGCTGAAATGAGATGATCTTCCCAAGTGACTTGCTCAAGAGGATCAATCATCCCAACCCCAGCAAAGAATCACACTGCAAAACATCCTGTGGTATGACAGGTAATGGCTTATCACTCTGGGCTAGGCAAAGCCGGGTTCGACTTCTCCCATTCCACCATGACAGATCTAATTGGCGCAGAAGTAAGAGTGTGTGTGTGTGACAAACAGACACAAGGTTGTAAGTGTGTGTGTGTGTGTGTGACAGAAACAGACACAAGGTTGTAAGAGAGTGTGTGTGTGTGTAAGACAGAGAGAAACAGACACAAGGTGAGCGACAGGGCAGAGGACGTGGTGTGAGCTAACAGGTGAACCAGGCCACCCTCCCAAACCCCCAACCCCCCAACCCTGTGCCCCACTTGAGCTGGCTCTGCTCTCACAGGCGCCTCCTGCCCCATCCCATTCCGTCAGTCCTGAATTTTGTCCACTCCAGGGTCTGCTCGTGGGTAGGTAGGCTCCGCTGATCAGCCATCAACATGTCTACGCTGTAACTGGAACTTTGCGGCAACCGTTTCGTGGGATCCGAGGCCGCCGCCTCCGCAGGTTAAAGGGGAGCACGCATTTACCCATCCGCCCCAGGGACCCCACCGCCCCGCACCTGAGATCTGCACCGCCTGGAAGCGGGGCACGCAGGCCAGGAAGCCGCTGACGCTCTCGCAGCCCTCGGGGAAGGTGACCAGGCGGCTGTCCAGCACACGCAGGCTGGGGTTCACGAACACGCGCAGAGGGAAGGGTTCCATCTGACGGGCCTCGCGCACGCGCGGGGCGCATGCGCGGAAGAGCGCCTCGGGGAACTCGAGCGCCAGCACCTGCAGCGGCACTCCGAGTTGCGGCGCGCTCAAGCCCACGCAGCGGCGGCGCCGCATCACCTGCACCAGCCGCTGCACCAGCCGCTGCAGCTCGGGTCCCGCCAGCTGCGTCGGCTCTACCGGGGCCGCCACGGCCCGCAGCGCCGGGTCCCCGACCTGGCACACGCGCGGGTACGGCGGCTCCGGCGCTCCCTGCACCAGACGCCGCACGTAGCGCCAGTAGGAGCGCCGGCGCGCCGGGCCCTCGAGGCCATCCGGGGGGGGCGTGGAGCTGTAGGCCCGGGCGCCGCCGCCCGCTACCCGCTCTCCCCACTGCAAGGCCGGCCCCACGCAGCCACGTGCCAGCAGCCACCGCAGCAGCAGCCCAGCCCCCAGCTGAACCATGGCGCGTGGAGCAGAGCCGCCCGCCCGGACGCGTCCCTCGCCGGCCCCCATAGCCCCTAGCTGACCCATGGCGCGTGGAGCCTAGCCACCCGCCCGCACGCGTCCCTCGCCGGCCCCCGTAGCCGAAGCTCCCGCCCCCAAGGACGCCGGGAAGTACAGTTCCCGCGGGCCTTCCGGGAACGCCGGTGCCGCTCACACTTCGCAGCCTGCCTCTGGGTGGCGTCCATCACCTTTATTATTTAATTCCATTTCTGATAGTTTAATCAAGCATTTACAAGAATAACCAGGAGGTTCTCCCTTTAATTATGCCTTCGCAGCCTCTCCCACGCGCGGCAACTCCCGTTCCCGCCGGGCGCTGCAGTAAGTAAGCCCCTCGGCCGCCGGGGCCCCAGTAACCGCCGCACCGGCCCGGGCGCAGGGGGCGCCTGTCAAGTGCCTGCACTAGGCTCGTCGGCCTGCGGCGGTCCCGCGGATCCCACCTCCTGTTGCCCCCCGTCAGGGAAAGCCGGGGTGAAAGGTTCGAGGACTGGCCCCTCGGCGGGGGGTTCTGGTGCTGGAGCTGTGAGCTCGGGGACTAGCGCCTTGTCGTCTAGACATAAGGCCATCTCTCTCTTCGGCAGGATAAAGGCCAGAGGCTCCTGGACGACGCTGACGTTCACATGCCCCAGGTTTCCGTACTTGGAGAGCTGAGTGGGTGGAATGCCTGGCCCAGATGGTAAAGAATAGAAGTGGAAAAAGCGTTTAATAAATTTAATTATTGATGTGTCACAGGTAAAAAAAAAAAAACACTTATTGGAAGTAACAAACACAGTTACTATATTACAATACAGGAAAAATCACCTTTGTGATACGGGACAGGCACCTATGTGGTAAAGCCAGACTTTGAAGGTAATGGGAACAGCACAGTGCAGGACGGATAGAGAAAGAAAGCACCAGGAGAGCCTCAGCAGGCACTGGCTTCCCTGGACAGGCCCAAGGAAAAGCTGGGGGAGCAGAGAGCGGCCACTCCACTGGTGGGATCACTGGCCCACTACCCTTTGGGAAATTGTGCCTCCCACACCCCCTTCACAGACACAGAGAGAGGGGGCATAGGGAAGGGAAGGCAAATTCGAAAAAATATTTTAAAAACACCATCTGTAAACATTTCATGTCAATGGAATCATACATTATGTGGTTCTTTTGTGACTGGCTTCTTCCACTTAGCCAGATATAAACATAATGTATGATTCTGTTGATAAGAAATGTCCAGAAAGGGCAAATCTACTGCAACAGAAGGTAGATTAGTGGCTGCCAGGGGCTAAGGGCAAGATTGGGGAATGACCACAAATGAACACCGGGGATCTTTCTAAACCTAGATGATAGTAATGGTTGCACACCTGTGTACACTTACTAAAAACCTTGAATTTTACAAATAGGTGAATTATTTAGTATGTGAATTATGTCAATAAAATAGTTTTAAAAATCTTTTCCCTTCTCTTACCTAAGGTCTGTGCCATCTGAGCTGGAGGAAAAAGGACTTGGAGACAGCGATTTAAATAAGGAACGAGGTCTTCCAGGAAGACAGTGCAGAACTGGACGAAGAGCTCTTGCTCCGCACTGCTGAAGGCAGCCTCTTCGGCACGATGGAAGGCCAAGATTACTTTTGTTACCTAAGAGACAAGGGCACCATCAATCACTGGGTTAGTCTATCACCATCAGCAGTGTATAAAACTAGGTACAAATGTGCACCCCTCAAGTTTTCACGAAGAAAGTTGTTCCAAACAGTACATGATATTATTATCTTGTTTAAATTCACAATTGTGGTCAATCTTCACAGTTCTGTCACTTAACTGATGTATTTCTTATCCAACTAGTTTTATTACTAGTGCAGTTTCCAGTTCCAGTGGAGGAGCATCATGAAATTATACACAGAATACATTGTTTTTGGCTCCCATGGGAGATGGACCAGAACTATGGTGGATCCAGGAAGATGAAGCAACACTATAAAAGGTTTCTACTGAGTAAGGCCTCTGAAGTTCCACAATGCTAGAACCACTAGGAAATTGTGAAGGAGGAAAAAATAGAGCTGGAAAAGAAGTTCCTCATACAAATAACAGCCTAGCTGACATTACAGGCAGGTGTCACAGTGATAGGGTTAAGAACATAAACTCTGGGGAATTCCCTGGCAGTCCAGTGGTTAGAGCTCTGTGCTTTCACTGCCGAGGGCCCAGGTTCAATCCCTGGTCACAAGCTGAGAGGCACGGCCAAACAAACCACTAAGTAAATAACAAACATAGACTCTGGTGCCAGACGTTCTGGGCTCAAACTCCAGCTGTGCCACTCACTGGTTCTGTGGCCTCTAAGTGATTACTTAAGCACCCCACGCCCTCTGTGCCTGAGTTCCCTCATCTATAAAGTAGGGCCAGCTACAGGACCTAACCTCATAGGGTTGTGAGAATTAAGTTTTAATATGTGTAAAGTATGATAAATTACGTGGCATGAAATAAGCTCTAGATGAATATTAGCTAATTACTATTATCTGAATTTCACTGACCCTAAAAAGCTTCATTGCTCATGCTTCCTCGTTCTTTCTTACAGGAGGACATCAACAGAAAGATTTTATACAACCACGTCACAACTGCCACCTGGCTGACAGCGACTGTAAGATGTCGTCAATTATAAGCAGCACCCAATATCTAAAGATTTAATGTGTAAAAAATGTGCACCATACTCAGATATTAGCAATATTGGTAGTATTACTTGTATTAGGCAGAATTCTAATATGGCTCTTGTAATCCCCGCCCCCTGGTATCCACTCCTTTGTGTAATCTCCTCCCCTTGAGTGCAGGCAGAATCTCTGACTTGTTTCTAACCCACAGAATATGGCAAAGGTGAAGGATTTGGCAGTTTTAATTAACGTCCCTAACCGGCTGATTGAATTAATGAAAAGGGAGGTTATCCTGGGTGGGCCTACCCTAATTAGATGAGCCTCTTAAAAGAGGGTTGAGGACTCCCCTAAAGGAGACTTAGCAAGGAGAGATGCTCTCCCATTGGCCCTGAAGAATCAAAAAGCCACACTGAACTGCCTATGGAGTGGGCTGGTCTCTAGGAGTTGAGGGCCTCAGTCCTACAACTGTAAGGAACAGAAATCTGCCACTGTGAGTGAGCTTGAAAGGAGGGGACCCTGAGCTCCAGATGAGTCCACAGCCTGGCCAACAACTTGATTGCAACCTTGTGAGCAGAGGACCAACCCATTTAGGCTGTGCCTGGACTCCTGACCGAAAGAAACTGAGACATGATAAATGTGTGTTGTTTTAAGCTGCTGTTTGTGTGAGTTTGTTATACAGCAATAGAAAATCAATATATTACTGAACCGTTACTACAGGTGAGACACTTCATGAAAGAGGACTAACCAGAGCTTTTCAACCAGAAAAACCTCTAAAACCACACTAAACCTAAGTCAGCAGGCACCACTGTCACACAGACTGGTTTATTACAAAAGTCTGGCCACCTGTTACTAAAGGAGGCCCCAGAAGAGAGCCAACAGTATGTGCTCACCTTGGCAAGGGCGTCCTCCAGGGCCGCAGTCACATCCTGCGCCAGGGCCATGGGGCAGCAGAGGCGCAGATCATTGAAGGCGACCAGAATATTGTTGAGGAAGCAGGCAAGGGGTGGGAAGTCTAAGAGCACCATGGGCGGCTGCAGGGTCCCCGGCTGAGTCACTGGAACAGCAGCAGGCAGGTTACTGCTGCTCAGGATGGCTGGAGCTGAGATGAGGGTGTAGGAGTTCATTTCATCCTGGAACTTCTCGACCGTTTCCTGAATTGCTTTCTGGAAAGTGCCGATAGCCACTCGCTGGAAAACAGGAGCCAACTGACCCCGGAAATCAGCCCCTACCCGGCTGAAAGACAGCCCAAAGTACATGCACTGGCCCAGCAGAGAGTCCAGACGGCTGCCTATCCCTCGGTTAAGGTCGGTCTCCAGCACCTGCAGGAATTGTGAGACTTTCTGCAGCACCCAGCCATGGAAGATGGCACTCTCATTCACGGTGTGCTCGCCCATGGCAGGGGGCAGCAACGGGTCCTCGTCTGAGAAGATGGCACGGTACTGGGTGATAATATCGAACAGATGGACACGGCAGGCCTCGATGGTTTTCGTGATGTGGAAATAGGGATCATCACTGGGGATGGCAGTCAGGATAGAACGGAGCCAAGCATCTCGGGCCTGAAGAAACTTGACCCTCAACTCAGCCTCGGTGAAGACATCCATTTGCCGTAAGAAGCCAATGACACGGAGGCAGGCAGGGAGCTGGATGTTGGTCCTCAGTTGTTGGATCAGCTGGCTCAGCATCAGCTGCGTGGACTGGCGCACTTCATTCACGATGCCCTGACGACACAGGGGGTGAGTCACCACGCTGGGAAAGACACTCCCTGGAACCCACTCCACTAACCCTGAATACTGCAGACCAACATTCCCACTGCTGTCCTGACATATGAAGTAGATTTCCTAAAACTGATGCATACAGGTTCACCAGCAAAGATCTGGTTCACTGTGGCCTACGGGCCCTGCCTGGTTCTCCTGCCCTCACCTGCTTCCTAATGCTCTCCCCTTGCTCACTGCAATCCAGCCAGAATGGCTATCTTTATACTTCAAACACTCCAACTTCTTCTCTCCTTAGCCTGCTATACTTGTTCGTACCACTTTCTGGTTTGCTCTCCCCTCCCGCATCTTCATGTGGCTGGCTCCTTCTCGTCATCTGGGTCTCAGCTTAAATGTTATCTCACCAGAAGAGCCTTTCCTGACCACTCTACCTAGAGTAACCCACCTTAGCCTCCTGCCCCATTCCCTGGTTTATTTTGTTAAGATACTTAACACTATCTGAAAGGATATTATTTATTAATTTGCCAACTAGCAGCTTATGAGAGCCAAGGACTTGTCTTTGTCCACATTGTATCCCCAGCACCTAGATCAATGCCTGGCACATGATTAATATTTATCAGCTAACTGAATAATGAATGTATGTTTTATGATCAAGCCTGCCTGCCTTGCAGAAACTGATGTGAAAAATGCAAGGAGTTTCCCTAAGGTTTCTGCCTAAAGGGTCAGTGATGACCACAGAATTACTGATAACAAGAACATCAGTTTGAGTCCTCTCTGGGCAAGTTGGCTACCTGGATGACAGGGATGGAGGAGTATTTCCTTTCCAGTCGGCGTACGTAGGCTGCAAGCTCCAGGGCCTCTTCATAATAGCTGTTCCGGACACAGGTGTCCATGAGCTGAGGGATCTCCAGGATTTCCAGGATTTCCGTGTGCCGGTTTAGAGTCAGGGTGTTCATTCGGCGATTGGAGCTGATCTCCTCAGCCTCTTTCACAAAATTCCTAGTAACAATCAGGAGTACATTGGTGGTTCACTTCTCTGTATCCAAACCTTAGCTACAAATACCAAGCACTTACTATGAACTGAGCACTGGGCTGATTTATCTGATTTAATCTTCACACCAACCCCATTAGGTAAGTACTTTTACCCTTGAGGAAATTTTAATCCCAGAGATTTTAAGCAACTTGTCCAAGATCACACAACTAATAAGTGATAAAAAGATTTGAACCCAGATCTGCCACTTAACAAGCTGTGGCAAGGTACTTAGGCTCTCTGAACTGTTTCTTCATTGGTAAAATAGTAACAGGACCCACCTCATAAGGATGTGAGGATTAAATGAGATGACGTGTATAAAGCATTTAACACAGGACCTGATATGGAGTAAATGTTCCTTTAATAACAGCTATTATTATTTTCATAATGCCCTACCTAGCCTAGAACTACAGCCTTACCCCCAAGTTCCTTCAGCCTCTTAATCTTCTCCTATGCTATGGTCCAACCTCAGTTCCTGCTACAGTCTCCATTTCTTCTCCGTAACTGCAGACACCTGCTTTGTGAAGCCCTCCATCTATTCTAGGGGATTGGAAGAGTATGAAAGCTATTCTCAAATATGCAAAGACTCAAAAGAAAACTTAAACTTTTATCACGAAAGGCTGGAAGGCAGAATTAGGGATAATGAATTGAGGGTCGAGGGAGGGAGAATATGGGTCAAAAAGGAAGAGTTTTTTGTTTTGTTTTGATGATGATTTTTACTGCCCCCAAATGGGAGGATTTCCTTGTCAGCCTCCTATCAATGAACGGTTTAGAGCAGATGACCTCTGGTCCAAGCTGTTGTGTGTACGTGTCTGTTGTGTGTATAGGTTTACATAAATATGCACATATATTAAACTGACAATTGTAGAGTTAATTATGTCAGACCCAATGATAAGTGCTTTGCATGGATTCTCTTTATTTAGTGCTCACAACAGCCCTATGAGTGGGGGACGTGCTGCTGGGTTCCAATTCTGACTTCGAAACTTACTAGCTGTGCCCTGGGACGGTCACTAACCTCTGTGTCTCAACTTCCTCATACACAAAATGCAAATAACAATACCTACCTCGAAGGCTGCTGTGCAGTTTAAATGGATTAATGAAATGCTCAGAGGAGAACCTGGCATATGGTAAGCGCTATCTAAGTGTTAGCTATTTCTGTCGTCGTAAATGATAGCGATTACAGGTATTAAAAGCCCCTTTAGCACCGGACCCGCCGCACCTGCAGCTCTGTTGGAAGCTGGGCAAGCGGTCGAGCAGGCGGCCAAGCGACTCCTCCACGTCGCCAAAGAGGCGGTGGATGCGCTCGGTGCACTCGGCGCCGCGGATGAAGGTCTTGTAGTTGGCGAAGGCCAAGTCGCGCGTCTGCTGCAGCAGCTGCGCTCGCTCCTCGGCCAGGCGGTCGGGCTCGCGCCGCAGCCGCTCCAGCCCCGAGCCGCTCAACTCCCTGAGGTAGCGGCCCACGTCGGGCCGCTCCCGCCACTGGGCCTCCGGGAAGCGGTCCCGAAACAGCGACGCCAGGAGCCCTTCATCCTCCACCTCCCCGAGAGCAGCCGCGGTGGCCGTTGCCGTGGCCGTAGTCGAGGGTGGGAGAGTCGCCATCGCCGCCATCTTCTCAGCAGCAGCGTCACTTCCCCTCCCGCTCAGCGAGGGCGCTGACTCCGTAGAACCCAAAGCAGCCCGGGCGCACTTCCGGTCTCTATGGTTTCTCATCAGGCCCACTTTCTTTCTCCGATAGTCGTCCAGGTTACGGGGCGCTAGCGTGGGGAACGACTGGAAAGCAGCTAGAGAGGCAGGCTTTGTGGTTGCCAAGGAGCGGCTGGCGGCTGCTCTTCCGTTTCCGGTAACTGAGGCACGAGGATCCGGCGTTCCAACCCAGCGGGAAAATGCGGCCTCTGACTGAAGAGGAGACGCGTGTAATGTTTGAGAAGATAGCAAAATAGTAAGAGTGCGCGGGGCAGAAGCGGGAGTGTGTGGGTGGCGGGGAGGGGCGTGGGTGGAGCGGGGGCCGCGGTGCCGGGACGAGTCCGGGCGCGGCCTCCAGTCCTCCTTTTGCTCTCAGCATCGGGGAGAATCTGCAGCTGCTGGTCGACAGGCCCGACGGCACCTACTGTTTCAGGCTGCACAACGAGCGGGTGTACTACGTGAGGTGAGGCGGCGCGGGGCCGGGTAGGCAGCATGGAGCCGGGTAGGGGCCTGGGTCCCTCCAGCCTGCCTCATCTGACACTGCCTTTTTCTTTATCCCTTCAGTGAGAAGATTTTGAAGTTGGCCGCCAATATCTCCGGTGAGAAGCTGGTGTCGCTGGGGACGTGCTTCGGAAAATTCACGAAGACCCACAGGTTTCGGTTGCACATCACAGCTCTGGATTACCTGGCACCGTATGCCAAGGTTTGTGGGGTGATTTCAGTCCGCCACTAGGGATGGAGGAAGTCTAGGCTGAGGGCCACATCAGAAGGCAGAATTGGGCACCTTTTCTGCGCCGGAGTCCCTGACGGTGCTTAGGGTCAGTGCCAGCACCTGGAGATGTGTGTACATCTTGCTGCCTGGGCGTGGTCGGGGCTCAGGAGTAGGAGCCCTGTGTGGCCGCGTAGTGGTAGTTATCTCCAGCAGAACCTGAAAAGCCTATGCAGACCCAGCTCAAGACCGAAAAGCAAATAGGTGGCTGTGAAGAGGAGCGTAGTGGGGTACAGAAAAAGAGCTGTTAAACTGCCCGTGGGAGAAGTTGATTGTAGAGTCGAGGTAAGAACCTCCTGGCAGGTCTCTAAAGGGGGTGAACATATTAAGGGAAGCATGACTCCTTCTCTCTTTTCTTTAAAAGTCATATTACAAGACAAACGAACCTCACAGGTGAAATATATAGCACGGGGCATATGGTCAGTAATATCTTAATAATCTTGTATGGAGACAGATGACACGACACAGATACAATAACTTTGTATCATTGTGATCCTTTTGTAATGTATAGAAATATCAGATCACTATGTTTTGCACCTGTAACTAACATAGTATTGTACATTACTATACTTCAACTGAAAAGAAAATAAATTAAAGAACCAAAAAACCTTAGTTCATAAGGAAAAAAAAGAAAAAAATTAACCATAGATCTAGCAGTTAGCCTATCTGCAGGGGTCTAACTATTTAGCATTTTTATGTCTCTTGGATTTAATTCTCTTTATTACAGTATAAAGTGTGGATAAAACCTGGAGCAGAGCAATCCTTCCTGTATGGGAACCATGTGCTGAAATCTGGACTTGGTCGAATCACCGAAAATACTTCTCAGTACCAGGGAGTCGTGGTGTACTCCATGGCAGACATCCCTTTGGTG
Organism: Eubalaena glacialis; assembly: GCF_028564815.1. Classification (NCBI taxonomy): domain Eukaryota; kingdom Metazoa; phylum Chordata; class Mammalia; order Artiodactyla; family Balaenidae; genus Eubalaena; species Eubalaena glacialis. The sequence continues at coordinate 17,805,802 of NC_083733.1, read as the reverse complement.
AGTAGAGATGGTTGCTGTTAAAAAATCAAGTATCTTTTTATTCAAGATGGATGTATTTTCAGTCTGCGCTTGAGAGACTAAATTCTCAGCACGTTTTGAATTCTTCAAAGAACTGTATCTTTTCGTCTTTGTTGTTTCCAGACCTCAATACGTACTTATGGAATGACTTGAGTGAATCAGTGTCTCTTCTTTTGAATCCCAGGGTTTTGGGGTGGCAGCAAAGTCTACACAAGACTGCAGGAAAGTAGACCCCATGGCGATTGTGGTATTTCATCAAGCAGACATTGGGGAATATGTGCGGCATGAAGAGACATTGACTTAAAACGAAATCATCGCGAGGACTTGTGGCTGTGTGGAAGGGCCTAGCTTTGTTTCCTGTGTCTGTGTAGGCTCCACCATCATGTTGAATTTTGTCAACACTGTGACCTCTTCAGGGACTTCTTAGTTTAATATTCTATTATGGACAAATGCAGGCTGGATTCTTATTATGCAGAAATGGCTCAAAAACGGGGTTTCGGATCTTTGTGATTTTGACTAACTAGAATGCTGTGTTTTATATTTGAATCAGAGGGCTTCTTGTTTTGAGCAACAGGTTCTAAATTGTTGGAACTGAGGACAAGAATAGCGTATTATTGTTATCTGTGATAACACTGTTTTCCAAACACATGATAAGAACGTAATGAATTTTCTTAATTATTTATTAATACTATGAAAGATAGATATTGCCATCAGAATAGTAGGTCATGTGTGGGATTTTACAAATGAAATTTGGATAAAACAGTAAGAGCAGTTTATTCTGCCGATTTTCTTTACGGTAGGTGCTGTGTAGTGTGGAAAAAAAACTTGGATTCAAATACCAGTTCTCACATCTACCAGCTGTATGGCCTTAGATGAGTCATTAAACTTTAATAAGCTTCATTTCCTTCTGTTTCAAAAAGCAGCCTAGCCGTCTTCCTAAGAATAGTTTTTAGAAGTAGAATTCATGATCGTAAAGCACCTAGCACAGTGCCTGGCAAATGATAGTGTTGAATAAATGGTAAGAATTATTTCTGTAATGTTTATACTGAGTATTTCTGTTACTAAGAGTAGGATCTTATGAATATAATTTGATTATATTATCTTGGCTTTTACAAGCAGTTTTCTCGCTCTTTTTCTTGAATGGTATGATCCCAGGCTGAATGTTATTTTTATCACGTTGATTTCTAAAACAATTTCTCTTATAAATCTTTTGGGTTTTTTTTTTTTAATTAAAAAAATTTTTTTATTGTAGTATAGTTGACATACAATATTGGATTAGTTTCAGGTGTACAGCAAAGTGATTCATTTATACATATATTCTTAACAAATCTTTAATTACCTGACTGGACTGGACAAAAAGCACTAATCAGGGACCCTGAAATAATAATTTAGCTCCTCCAGCCTTCTCCCATGCCTTCCAAAATTATTTTTAGAATTATTAAAATATTTTTCAGTGAAAAACATATCACAGACGAAAAAATTTTTAAGTACCTGTATTGTAAAGCAATTTCTTTAGTGCGTATACTGCTTAATTTAAATTCCAAAGGTGACATCTCTAAAAATAAATCATTTTTCAATTACAAAAAAGCACTCTACCAACTCCTGTTTTTGTATGCAACATATAAAACCCAGTTTTATATGTTTTTGTCCCATTTTTTTCAACTTTTCTCCCTTCCAAGGTTCTCTGTTAATTTCTAAATAGACATAGTGAAGGTTAAGGGGCTGCAGTACGATGGACAGTATTTTGATGGTAGCATTTAGTGTGTACTTTAGAAATAGTCAACGTCAAAACTTTACACATTTTTATTTATTGCGATTTTGCCTGTGTAGATGAGAGCAATAGGCTACAACTTTCTAACAAGAAAAATTGATTTTTTCCCAATAACTTTACAAAGATTTGAGAGAGCTTGTGCCCCAGAAGAAAAGAGCCAGGGCACTGTAGTTGTTCGAGCTTAGCATCTTGACTTCTTTGTGTCTGTAGTCGTTGGGATGTTGAAGAGACGCTTCAAGAAATACAGCTGCAGGATCCCAGAAAGAATAATAACAAGGCTCTGGGCTGTCGACCACCAATTCACATAGTTATAGTTTGACTGGAGTAGGAAAAAGTCAGCCATTTTTCTCATGCGAGCGAAGTTGTAGTATCGCCACATGTGAAAGATATTGTTCTGCACCTTTCGTGTACTCTTCTGCAGGACAGAAAATGAAATACAGAAAGGGTTCCTCCCTAACCTCATCTAGCCTCACCTGGGTACCCACCAGCACTAACCTAGTTTATCTGGAAGTTGAGTAACATATGATTTTATGATATGTAATAAGTAGGCTATTGGAGTTGTTGATAAATGCTAGTTTTGTTGTCTATGAAAAAATGGCCTGGACTTCAGTTTTAAAAAAATAATTTTTGTAATGAAAAACTTCAGTGCTGAAACTAGAAAGTTCCTCCAGAGTATCTCTAGATTTAGACATGTACTCAGCACATCATTGCCCTTCTGGGTGATGTCTTCTGTTCTTTGTATATGGTAAAAGATAAGGGCCTGCAAATTTTTATTGAAGGGCCAGACAGTAAATATTCTAGGCTTTGCAGGCCATACAGTCTCTTGCAACTACTAAGCTCTGCCACTGTAGCACAAAAGCAGCCATAGACATTATGTCCAGTTAGCTGTCCCTCATTATCAGTGGGGAGATGGGTTCCGGGACCTGCAGAGGATGCTGAAGTCCCATAGTCGGCCCTCCGCATCTGCAGGTTCTGCATCTGCAGATACAGAGGGCCAGCTGTAATTGTCAAATGAGCATGGCCGTGTTCTAGTCAAACTTCACTTACAAAAACAGGCAGTGAGCTTTTGTGCATCCAGGAAACTATCAAGAAAGTCAAGAGAGGTCCCAGAGAATGGGAGAAAATATTTGCAAATCATATATCTGATAAGAGACTTGTATCCAGGATATATAAAGAACTCTTAGAACTCAACCATAAAAAGACAAATAACCAGATTTTAAAATGGGCAAAGGATTTGAATAGTCATTTCTCCAAAAAAGATAACTGAAAGGCCAAAAAACACATGCAAAGATGCTCAATGTCATTAGGGAGACACAACTCAAAAACCAAAAGATACCACTTATACCCACTAGGATTGCTATAGCAAAAAAGACTGTAACATGTTTGCAGGGATATGGAGAAATTGCAACACTCATACACTGCTGGTGGGAGTGTAAAATGGTTTAGCCACTGTGGAATATAACAGTTCCTCACTGAAGGTAAAAAGTTACCATATGTGCCAGCAGAGTATACCGCTTATATGTGTACAGAGATGAAAGCATGTTCACACAAAAATTTGTAGGCAAATGCTCACAGCAGCATTGTTCATGATAGCCAAAAAGTGGAAATAACCCAGATGTCTACCAGCTGATAAGTAGATAAACAAAATATGGTGTTTTAAATATACAATAGAATACTATTCATGCAGAAAAAGGAATGAAGTACTAATACATGCTACAATGTGGATGAACCTTGAAAACATGCTAAATAAAAGAAGCCAAAGACAAAAGGCCACATTGTATGATTCCACTCATGAAGTGTACAGAACAGGCAAATCTATATAAACAAAGTAGATTAGTGAGGGATTACCCAGGGCTGAGGGGCATGGGGAACACAGAGTGAATAATAGGTCTGCAGTTTCTTTTTGGGGTGATGAAACTATTCTGGAATTAGATGCTGGTAATGGTTGCAGGACCTTGTAAACCACTAAACTGTACACTTAAAGTGGTGAATTGTATCTAAGTTAAAAAACAAACAGGCAGTGGGCCAGATTTGGCCTGTGAACCGTTATTTGCCAATTCCTGGTATAAAACAAGTGAGGAATTTCAAGAGCTCCAAGTCACAAAATTAATTAAAGGCTTCAAATCCCTTTGCCTGTTTGTTTTCTCCCCAAATGAGCCCTCACTCAGATGATATTACTCCCATAATTCTAATCTTTCCTCCAAATTTAAAGTCAGTTTCCATGGATGTTTCTCTCCCACAAAACAATTACCTCAATTGCATCCAAAGTATCATTCAGTTGTTTTCTTTCATTTTTCTCTTTGTGGTCCATCTCAGGCCCCTCATAGAAGACTCCAAAATTGAGGTATACTTGCACAGAACCAAAGCGATTTTGCTGATTTGTTAGACAAAGCTGATAAAAACCTGTAGGAATCCCTAGATCATTACCAAGTCTTGGTCTCCCACCCTCCCACCCTCTAGATTTCCCTGGAGATAACTGTTCTCCAGTGTTAAATGTGCTACTATAGCACCTTCTTTTTACTTAGGAAGTACAAAATCCAGTTTTTGATGTGGAAGATACTGATCTTACGTGAAACTTATTTTACTAAATATTATTTATAATAATATTGTTTTGCCAAATATTAGTAGCTTTAGCTCTATGTTGGATAGAAAATGTTTTCTTCCTCTTTTTCAGCGTATAATTCCCACATCTCTTAAGGAATTCCTGATCAAGAGCATATTAAGAGCATAGTGTTTGCTTCTTGCATACCGTTAGAGCTGGGATATCATCTTGAATTTGAAAGTAGGGAAAAAATGTATGCTTTGTGAATGAAAGAAGCTATCCTACTGGAGTAACTTCCTGCAAGGTGGTCTGTACGGGGGCTGATGGTTGGGGTATGTACTGGTGCTTGTTCTCAACTGGGGTCACCTCCCCGCGTGTGGTGATGGGGGAGGAGTGCGGAGGAGCAGGGTTGGAAAGGTGTGGCAGTGTATTTTATTGTCGAAATGACTGGAAGGCACTACTGGCATGTCACGTAGGGGCCAAAGATGCTGCATAATAATGCTGAACATCCTGTGCCACGCAGTGAAGGATTCTCTTATGTCCCTGTTGAGAAATAGTCTTTTTTTGTGCACCTGGCTGGTAGAGAGGACAGTTCAAACTGGTGCCGTCCAGGGTGAGGACAGGCTCGATCTGGCTGTAGGAATTTTCTGGTGACTGGAGAAGTGCTTTGTTGTAGAATGTGGATATTTTTCATGGCCATGCATTTCCTTGTGTTCTGCTTTTTGATAACTGGCTCAAGTGTTTTGATGGCTGGAAAGAAATACTATCCCATAATAAATTTATTAATTGGAATTCTGTATCATAAATGGGTCTGCCTGTTTTGATCACTTTCCAATAATCTGGTTCGTTGGAGATGGTAAGATAAAATCGAGCTTCTGGACCCTGGAGTTATAATAATTAGTCACCTGGAGACTGCTTCCAAACTGCCAGTGGACCGCTGATTAATGTCCTTGGCCATTGGCAGTCTCCAGGAAATCTGGTTTTTGGTGTTGAAGGCTAAATCTTTTTCTTACTATTTCACCATCCATATGTGAAAAAGCCAGAGCTTTTACATCTCAGGTACTTAATTAATTTCAATATTTCCTCATTATTTTCCCAATTTCAAAGAAACGTATGATTATTATAATAGCCGTGATGATGAAAACAGACCTGTCTCTTGGGTAGAGAAGTTAATCTGGCCCCGAACATTCTTAGAGGTGTCTATAAGGAAACCCTGTGGGGTATGTGCAGTGGCAGCAACATGCCGGTCATGTGACATTCCCAGTGTCCGCTGAACCTGCCGAGACACATTAAAGAGGGAGAAAAGCTCCTGCTGCATCATCAGGAAGCTAGCTGAATGGTAAGATTGACATCCAGTGACCATCAGCACAGTGGTTCTCAATCAGGGATGGTACTGCCCAACCCCCACTTTGAATTTGGGCTGAGACGTTGCCCTGGTGTTGCTGCCCTGGTGTTGCGAGTAGGGGAAGGGGGGCGGGGACAGCAATGCTGAACATCCTGCCGTGTTAGAAATAGTAAGCAGGACAAAGAAATGACCCAAATGCCAATAGCACCCCTGGTAAGAAAACATGTCTCAGACCATGCAACTGACATGTTGGTTATGTATGAATCTGGCTGTAGAGTTCTTGGCTGAACTCACTTGGTTTTGACCTCCCCAGTGGTATACCAGATTTGGGCTTATTTGATGCTTGACAATAAATAAATAAGGCATTCAATAGGTACTTGCCTCCAAGCTGCGTCTTGATAAGCCCAGGCTACAGTGAGCTGACTAGTAGCTACTATTCTATTATAAATTCAGAGATAAGAAAAATCTCTGATAGGTTAATTTAAAATAAATTTTAAGTTACATTGGAGTGGAATAAGATCAACATAGTCTTTTACTCTGTAAACAAAATTTAGAAAGTTAATAGGTTTCTAAGATAAAGAACAAAGGAAATGAACAGCTTCCAAGTTTACTGTTGAGCAGACCATCCTTGGGCACAGCATGGATTAAAGTACTTGGCCTGCGAACAGGCAACTTGAAAACATTTACCTTCCTAAAAGCAACAGGTCTGTCTGACTGCATAGAGAAGCCTTGAGTTACTGATTCTCCAATTTGCTGGAATTACCCCTAAAGGCAAGAGAGTAAATGTTGCTCCCCCAACCTCATAAACTGAAGCGTCTTTGAAATCTCTGGGTTTGTCTCCAAAGTTCATGTGACTTTTCATTCAACTTGGTACCATATCCATATTATTTTAACATTTAAAAAATGGATTCTTTCCCCTCTCATCTCTAAACTCGAGTAAGTGTGATGATTACCTCTCCAGGAAGAGGCACCCAGTTTGTCCCATGACTTTGAGCACACTTCCACAGCCCCCAATTTGAGAAGCCAAGCCATATGTTTTAGTGATTATTCATCCATCAAGAGTTTCCATTTAACTGCAGGTCTGTTTCATTAACAGGTGGGGAGTCACAGCATAATAAAGACAACTAGAACCTTGTGTTCATTTAAAACCTGACCCCCTTTACAAAAGGAAATGAACAAACAAGAAAAACAAGTCCCCAGTATGACCAAGTACCCACCTCATAACTGAAATAGAAGTATCCAGTCTGGTGGGCAAATTGCCAAAAGCATTCTGTGCCTCCTGGAGCGATCATGATGGCAAAGTCGTATCGATCCGCACCACGGAAGAGGGGCTGGTCCCCAGAGCCACTAAGAGGTTCTGTCTTCTGGCTCCTTGCAGAGCTCACTAGGTTCAGAACCACCAGTCCAGCCCCAAAGAGCAAGGGGAACATGCTGCTCTCTGGAGACTGCTCTAACTGCTTGCAGCAGCCCAGTGGAACCAAGCAGTTCAGACAACTGCTGGGATAATCATTAACTCTGCAAGTCACACGTAGGCCAGTCTCAGGGCCACACATAGATATTCCAGAAGAGAACTGGCATGGTACCCCACGTTTGGCTCACAGGAAGGATTTTTGCTTTCACCTCAAAAACTCAGTGGCTTACCAGACCTACTTCACGGGTGCTAGGTAGAATCTATTACTTCAGAAGAGAGATTTCCACCCCTCCTTTGGGCTGTCATTTTTCAGTTCTTGCCTCTTGGGGGTAAACATTAGGCAAATTTATTTACAACCACCTGAATGTACGGACTCATTTCTCGGTACACAGTGGCTGGGGAGATTTTTCTCATTCGTATCAAATTGCTAGATGATACCTGTCGCTCCTATAAGACGTGAGGGGCAACACCTGTTTCAACAGACCTCTTTCTGCCCGGTGCTACAGCTTAGGAGAGCAAAGCACAGCATGGAAGTGTGTGTAAAAATTTAAATGGATGAAGAGTGAGCAAGAGACAGTGGTCAAACCCCTCCACTGATAATCCTCCTCATTCTGCTACCTTCCACCTGACTGATACAATCATCTAAAGCTATCCAAAATCCACTTAAAGACTATTATAGGGACTTCCCTGGTGGCGCCGTGGTTAAGAATCTGCCTGCCAATGCAGGGGACACAGGTACGATCCCTGGTCCAGGAAGATCCCACATGCCGCGGAGCTGCTAAGCCCGTGCGCCACAACTACTGAGCCTGCGCTCTAGAGCCTGCGAGCCACAACTACTGAGCCCTCGTGCCACAACTACTGAAGCCTGCATGCCTAGAGCCTGTGCTCTGCAACAAGAGAAGCCACAGCAATGAGAAGCCCGCTCACCGCAACGAAGAGTAGCCCCGCTCGCCGCAACTAGAGAAAGCCCGCATGCAGCAACAAAGACCCAGTGCAGCCCCCAAAAATAAATTAAATAAATAAATAAATAAATAAATAAATTTTAAAAAGACTATTATATTGCTCAAACCCTTGATCTTTCTTTTATCTGTGGCTTCTTCAGCACCCACAGGGGGAAAAAGGCTGACTTCACGGCGGAGACATTTACGTGCATCTTATTTTATTCTCACAACAGCCTACAAGGGAAGTACCATTACCTACTACATTAGAGATGAGGAAATGGACATCCAGAGATTCCAGTGGCTAACCCACCATCTCCAAGCACAGCTGGCACAGCTGGGGCCCTGAGTGGGCCTCACACTCTTACCCATCAGGACAGTGTGTCTGTCAGTCTCTGAGTTCTGACAGTGTCTAAATGTTTTTATCTCAGCCATAATCTTAAAACAGCATGAGCACCTTCTAACCAAGTATTGCTTCAGAAGGCATCACAGTGACTCCAAGTGGTAATACTTTAACTGTCACAAGCTATGTGTTATGTTATGAAGAACACACTTCATAATTGTGTTCACTTCCAGCAAAGGCCAGATGACATCACAGCAGTCTGGAGGCACAGTGGCTCTGCAGCAGTCTCACTAAGGTGAAGGTGGGAGAGAGTGGGATCCTTTCTCAGTACATAGTGGCACAGGCATCCCCACCAGAGTCCCACCACTGCCACAGTCCTAGCACTACTCATGTGGTGAGCAGTGACTTAGATTCAGCAAAACAGTCATCAGTTCATGGTAAGTTGTATAGTTCTATAGAAACCGTAGGCAGAGTTTTATGTCTGTACAGATTTTATAACATAATAAAGATAGCATTGAAGTTATGTTAAAAAATGTTAATGGGTCTATGCATGTCTCAAATTTTGAGAAACACGATTAGGATATTTTGCTTCCTTAAATGTATCACAGTGTCATTCTTCTACCTAGAGAGCGCCATCTAACAATGTGAGAGTTGAAGGTAAAAAGCTTCTGGATCCTAAAGCTTGGTTTGGAGGGAGATCACAAGTAGCTACAACCAGATCCAGTGGAGATCAAGTTCTTGCCTTCTCACTGTAGTTTCATTTGGGGTTAATTGCTAGAAAAATAGCAGTACCCATCCCCCAAACATGTAGTTAATAGGTAATAAAGCTGTACAAAGTTTACAAATTTCAACTACAGGATGAATTTTTAAACTTTAGCATTTCTTTACATCTTGCCTTTCACTCACTCAAAAGTGAGAAAAAAGGAATTCTTTTGTCCCCGGAGGTACGTTATATGAGGAAATGGACAAATTAAGGGGAAACTTTCACATCTCTGTATGGCACAGCTTCCAAGGATTAGAACATCCAATACAGTTTGACATCAGCTTCTTAACATGGACAATACGGTTTAGCAAAGCTTGTTCAACATTTTGCTACCTCCGTCTTTTCAGCTGCAATTAAACAGCTACTTAAATTTGAGAGAAGCAAGACTTTAATGAAGAATGCTACAAGTTATGGACAATAATTAGTTCTCATTTTTAAAAAATTACAGAAAACACTTTACTGAAATTCTTTTTTCCTAAAAAGACAGTCTTTAAGGATGTCTGAGAGACAGCAAGCACAACACAGTACAAAAGGAGAAGGGAATGTTGAATTCCAGTGCAAGACACTAACACAGCACAATTAGGGAATCAGGCAGAACCAACCATTTCACAAAGAATGGAATTAGGCATTTATACTCAATCAGGATTTTTTTAAGCTTTAAAAGTCCAGCATAAAGAAGGGAATTGGGAAGAGAGGATGGGGAGAGGGGCTAAGCTTATCTACAATCACCATTTTACCAAAAAACACACTGGTTCAACCACGTGAGAAGTGGAGGTTAAACCTGCCTACATAGCCCAGCAAATAGAGCAAATGCCAAGGCAGTCACGTCTAGGAGTTGATGTCACAACTGGCTAAACAGTTTTTAAAGGGACTCTGATTCCACCAGGACTGGTCTCTCATCAACCTGGGTTCATGACAGATGAAGTTCCTTTGCATGTGCATCAGAAGGCCAAAGCTTTGCCTGGAACAAGTTTGCTCCAAATAATGCTCATGTTGCTGGTTTTAACAGGTCATGGAGTCAAAAGTGACTCCTAACAGACTCCACCATTTCCTAGGAGAAGGTTCTACTGATTACCAGGGATTTAAATTCAAGCAAACCACTAAAGAAGGGAAATACTAATGGTATTCTGGCACTGTACAAGCTATGTGCCTGTCATCTCTGTCAAGGACATGGGGTGGACTTGGCTTTGTTTCTCAGCTCCATGATCTCCAACTGTGATGAAGTGGAACTGGGACCTCCCCCACATGGGACGAAGATGCCCAAAATTCTCATCCCAGCCCAGCTTCTGAAAGAAACAGCAGACTACCAGGGGCTATTATTAGGAACCATGCTCCTGTGAATTCTGTGGAAATGAAGGCCTGTTTCAGTTCATGCCAAGTCTTTTCATGGTCCGCCAGCGATCCTTAATCATCACAGCTGTTCGGTTAACAAATGGGTAGTTTTTAGAAATGGCGGCCCAGTTTCCTTCCCCGTACTTCTGCACTCCAGCCTTGACCCACTCGCTTTCCTCTACAGTCCACTTCTGCAAAAAAAACAAAAAAGCAAAGGATTTATCACAACCTGTCTTTCTACTTATTTATATTTTCATATAGTAAAGAGGTAAACTCAATCCTAGGAGAATGATCTGAACCCAAAGGAAGGATTTATACTTTTAAAACATGATACAGAATATAAGTTAACACCGTGGATTTGGACATTTCCTAATTTTCAGTGTCCTGCCATTTCATCCTCAACTGATAACCATTTCTGCATTCAAAATTTCAAACGTGTGTTGTTCATGGTTAGGAAATGCGTCAGCTTTCTGACCACCTAGATTTTTCTTCCAGAGAGTAAATATTTAACTTAGTTTGGATTATCTGAAAATTACAAATAAAATTTTTTACCAGGTGCATGGGTAGTCTATGCCTGTGAGATGTGGGTACTTATTTTATCTCTCTTCTGCCTACACAACCAGAAAAGAGAATTTAAAATTACCTGCTTTCTTGTTATATTGGTTGTACTCTGTTCATCTGGCGCTGCTGGAAAACATTAAAAGTAGACTCATTTCAGAGCTTACCTTTCTCGGCACAAACCACAAGAAAAAGACATAGAACGTCCCCAAAGGGAAAACTTGATTCAAATTTTACAAACTTTGAGAAAAGAAAGGACATCACTAAAGGATAATTTGGTTTTGTCCTCTGCTTGCAAGATACCACTCATTTCAGTCCATGAGAATCTGTACAAAACAAATACTTTACAATCAGGCATTCAATAAATGTTGGTTAATCATGGATTTCAGGCTCTTTAGTAAAACCACTATCATTTTCTAAACTTACTGAGGAACTGTGGTATTTAAAATCCTAATATATATATACACACACATATATATATATATATGTATGTGTATGTAATATATATATGTATTTATGTGTGTATATATACACACATACTTGAGTGTGTGTGTGTGTATATATATAATTTCTGCTCATAACCCCTTGTTAATTACTGCTTTGAAATAACACAGTTTTACTGTTTTTGAATTTCCAAATCCCTGATTGTTAGATATAAGTAAAATCTGGGGGCTTCCCTGGTGGCGCAGTGGTTGAGAATCCACCTGCCAATGCAGGGGACATGGGTTCGAGCCCTGGTCCGGGAAGATCCCACATGCTGCGGAGCAACTAAGCCCATGCGCCACAACTATTGAGCCTGCGCTCCAAAGCCCATGAGCCACAACTACTGAAGCCCGTGTGCCTAGAGCCCGTGCTCTGCAACAAGAGAAGCCACCACAATGAGAAGCCCGCGCACTGCAACGAAGAGTAGCCCCCACTCGCCACAACTAGAGAAAGCCCGCACACAGCAACAAAGACCCAACATAGCCAAACATAAATAAATAAAATAAATACTTTTTTTAAAAAATTTGGCTCAATTCTTCAAACAAAAAGAACGGGGTAATAATTATTGCTTCCCACTCCAACAGACCATGTGAGATCTGGTCAAACTCTACCCTCTCACCCTATGGAAATAGATCAGGCCTCAAAAACAGGGACCAAGATAATATTTTAAAGGACCAGAGGGCTACAGTAGGGTATACAAGTATAATGGACATGGCATCTCAAGCCAACAAGAGCCAGTTAAAAAGCTGCAAGAAAAGGCCAAGTTGCATAAATGTGAAACTTGCTACAGTGTCTGCCTCAGCAGACGCCACTGTCCCAGTAATGCTTCCTGAAGAGTGAAGAAAGGTGACTCAGGAAAAGGGATACTTACAGGAGCACATTATTTATTTTTAAATTATGAAGTATTTCATAATATAGTAGAAGCCGATTTCTGAAACTGACAAATCTGGACTGCATCAGAAGTGGATGTTTTCTAGAATTTTTATATCCTGTTTTTAAAATATTTAATGCCACTTTTATTGTTACTTCTCCCATTTTCTGTGTAATCTTGATTTTGCCAACTATGTTTTTGCCAATGAAAGGTAATTTTTAAGGGCAAAACCTTTGAGGTTGGCAAAGGATTACTGTTGCTGCTGTGTTACAAAAGTCTTCAGAATCTCCAAAACTAAGGTTTAGCGTGTATATATTTCCATCAGAGTGCAAAATATGTGGTGGGAGAGATTCTAATGCAAATACTATGAAGTTCAATATTAATTAAGGAAAAGTAAAGTTTCTCATCTTAGAAAAAAACACTTATATATAGAAACTGGTAAGAGATTATTTACTTAAGTAAGATATGTAAGGAATGACCACTTCTACCTTTTCTAATTAAAAAACCTTAGGCAGAACATCAACTACAATTAAATATAGGATTTATTAAACCAAACCGGGAGTTTTCTTTAAATATAAAGCGTTGCTTTGATAGTCTCCATTGTTTAATGGGAAAAGACATAAAACTGATTCCTCATGAATCACAATGAGGAACTTTTAAACTTTTTCTAGTTTGGAGACAAGCAATTTCTGGAACACTGATGTGACAGTAACATGCACCTACACTTCAGCAAGTGTCAAGGAGAGACCAATGAGAATCATCTGGCTTACCCTGAACTTGAAACAGTTCGTCCTCTTCTACCCAAGTCTCTTTTTCTTCAACCCCATTAGAGTTGTTCCACTTGCCTTTGGGTACTCTGAGGGAACATCAGCGAGAAGACAAGGGGTAAAACAAAGTCATCCCAGGTCATCCCATACTCTGTCCTTAGCTCTACTCGTGGCCCTGTATTCCTCCCTGTTCTGCTGTGACCACATTCGAGATTCACCTACACACAACTCCCAAATCTTGACCTGGCCAGGCCTCTCCATGTCAACATCCCCCAGGTTGCAGGACCATCTCTCACACTCAGCACTGGATACATCACCATCCCCCTCAACGATCTGTTCATTTTCCTGCTGTTTGTTTGGTTGGTTGGTTCTTTGGTTTGGGCTCTATTACAGATTTCAGCATTCTTCTAACCTAGAGCTGCAAACTCCTTCCCCTCCATCACAGACATGCTCTATTCCTATCTCTGGACTGTTCTCCTTTCCCTCTCCATTCCCCTAGTCCAAGCCCATGGTCCAATACCTTTCACCAGTATTACACTAGCCTCTTAACTGGAGTCTCTCCCCCCTAGCCCCTTCCCCTTCCAAAGCCACCTGAACAATCATCCTAAAATTACCACATCCCTCCTCTATTAAGTGATGGCTCCTCACTGCCTAAACAATGAAGCCTAAATGCCCATATGGGGGAATCAAGATCATGCAGTCTGGCCCGTCAATTTCCCATCAGTTCCTCCTGTCCCCACCAACACCCACACCACCCTCTGCTCCTGCTTCCTCCTGTAAGTTCTGTGCTTTCCTGCCTCTCTATTTGCTGTTCTCTCTCCTTGGGATTCCCTTCCCTGCCAGGTGAAGTCCTGCCCATCTTTCAAGGCCATCATTCTCAATGAAGGCTGCCCAACACATACAAAAAGCCCCCGCTCCTCTGCCCTTACGATAGTGCTTCCACTTTATTACACAACCGTATCACGACATACCCTTAACCATAAGCACCTTGACGGCAGGGACCATATCCTCATTTGTCTACTCCAAACACCGGGCACAGTAACACACACCCTCATAGAAGCTGGAGAGATACTAGCTAAACTAATAATGAGATTATCAAAGAGCTGTAAAGGACTTATACCATCAAAGATTAGAATAGTAAGCAAACAAGAATCATTCCTGTGAACATGAAATTTTGAGTACTTGGGTGCAACCAAAAACAGTCCTAAACCTGAAAAATAATCCAAAACCCAAGTTATTAAATAAATGAAAATTATAGTCACTCTTACAGAACATAGCACAAATCTGACCTCAGAATTATAACATCCTTTACAAAACAAACATGGAAAGTATCTGAACTAAGTTTTGAAGAATTTATATAGATCAAAGTCACCGAAAAACCTGACCAAGAGAGTAGAGACAAACTGCTGTTTCCTTCCCCGCTATAAAAAAAATTTATTTTTAAGGCTGTCTGGGTATTTTGCAAATGAGTAATGAAAGCAGTTTGCTTAATAAGTGCATAAACTTGGAAAAAATTCCTTGAGTTCCAAGAGTTTTCTATGCAGTTACCTAAGTGGCTGGGACAAATGGTGGACTCTACTTTTCTTTATTTTTAAATTGGATCATATCCCCCAAAGGGTTATTTCTAAGAATAACTGATTTGCTTGAGACAAAGTAAAAAAAAAAAAAAAAAAATATTACACGAGGTTTTTCCTTCTCAGGATATTAGCTGTGTCAATTACTATTCATAAATACAGGTCAGACAGCATTACAGTTTAAGTTTTCCATCTATTTATCCAAGTCCTGGGATAAAAACTGATTTTAACCTCAGGGTCCATCATTTTCACCTAAGTGGCTATTCACTCTTCCTGCAGACAATCTTTGCAGATCACTTGGTAACTTTCTGCTCCTCCTCCGAACTCAGCATTTATTACATGTATAAACATTTTGGTATTTCTTAACTTCTCATGTTGTGGAAGGGGCTGAGACCTCAGTCCTCATCTTAACTGTTAGGTGGCCGTGCGGGCAAGCCGGGTCACTTCCTGGCTCACTGCGCTCCTAACTGGTGAAGTTAAAACTTAATGGTCTAGAGGGGTTGGCAAACTACAGCCTGTGGCTGCTGGTTTTTATATAGCCCTTGAACTAAGAATGGTTTTTACATTTTCCAAAGGTTGTAAAAAAAAAACAAAACAAGAATATGCACCAGAGACACAAAGCCTAAAATGTTTACCCTTTGCTAGCCTTTTATAGAAGTTTTGCATGTGGCCCCTTAAATTGCAAGAACCAAGAACTGTTACTTTGTTTGGTTAATAAACTATCTAGTAAGCACTAGTTCTGTGCTGTGGGGGATATAAAAATCTAGTAGTGGTGGCCCTGCCGTCTAGGTGATAGACCCTAATCCTGCCGTCCCCTCCTCCGATTCCACTGGCCCAGCTTCCCCTGGGTCCTGACTGCTCACTGGGCAGCAGTCTCCAGCCACCCTCCTCTTCTCCTTTCCCTCAGTGTCTGTTCAAAAGCCCTCAGTGGTGTCTGCTCAGAGGCTTTCTGATTAGGTGTATTAGACTTATCTGGGGCACAGTTAGCAAAGCAGATTAGAGAACACTCCCCTGTCCCTTCTAATTCAGTAGACAGGAGCCTGGGAATATATATTTTTTAAACACTGCACAGGTAATTGTGATATGAAGCCCCCCTTGAGAACCTCTGCCTGATAGAATATAATAGGAACTCAAAATCTGGCCCATCTACCCATCCAGACTTTTCTCCCTTCATCCTCTCTGTGCCCTGTATTCTCCTGCCATACAGACTACATGACATTTTCCGGCCCATACCAGGCTTTCTCGTGCTGTTATTCAAGAGGCTCCTGTTTCCTAGAACCGACCTCCCAATATTGCTGGATGACCTCCTACTCATTCTTCAAGGCCAGCTCAACACTTGCTCCTCTGCAAGGTTGCTCCACCCACAACTCTGCTGCCCAGGCCCAGCTCTTCTTCCCTGCCGCTCCCAAGGCACCTCACATACGCTTCGTTTAGAGCCGGGGTCATAGGATCCCTTTTTTTTGTAAAGGGCCAGTAGTACCTTCAGCTTTGCAGGCCTTACTGTCTTTGTTGCAACTACTCAACTCAACGTAGCATCAAAAGCAGCCACAGACAATACATAATTCATGGGTGTGGCTGTGTTCCAATAAACTTTATTTACAAAAACAGGCAGCAGGTGGATTTAGCCAAGGGGCCATAATTTGCCAACCTCTGCTTGAGAGTACCCATCATACTTCATACCCTTGACACATGAGAGAGGTGAATATGTCTGAAACCTTCACAGAGTCTCCCATTTATAAAACCACTGTAATCATGCACTCTCTCCAGTTTCCTTGTCTGTTCATGGGAGCAATACTTATAGTTCATAGAATTGCTGTGAGGGGTAGAGGAGATCAGGTATCAAATGAGAGTAATAGTGTGCTGACTGCATCTGCCTGCCCAGCCAATGACTCACTCACTTCCAAATGCAGGAAGTGGTGCATATAGTGCAGATTTGTGCCCGAGTATAAATCATTTATCAGAGGCCACAGCCCTATAGGGCACCCAGCACAAGCATGCCAGGGCAGAGGTCCCCAAACAGCTGTAACAGAGAGCAGTAGTAGAGATGGCAATGACCTTGGGAGATCAGTGAGGTGATCACTTACAGCAGGGTGACCAGGGGAAATTTATGGAGGAGGCAGAGTTTTAAGAGGCAGTTTGGTGTACATGGTATACAGGCCATGGGCTTTTGTGTCAAGACTGGGATTAAAAATCCCAAAGCCCAATTTTGCCATTTTTTATCTGTGTGACTTCAGGTTAAGTTAGTAACTTTTCTGAACCTTCCTCACCTAAAAAGTGGGGCTAGTAAATCACTCACAGAGTGAGGAGTGTAGATATTCAGTAAGATAATACGTGAAAGTGCTTGGCCCGCACAAAGTATTTAGTCAACATCAGCTTCTCTTCTCTTTGAAAGACAGATGGGATTCTGACAAGCAATGGTGGAGGAATGATAGTCCGAATGTGGGGAATGAGAGGCAGCAAGAAGAGTACAGTAGTAGAAACAGGGTTCCAGGGAGAGCAAGCAAACCAGTTTGCCTAGAGGAAAGATCCACAAGAGGGCACAAAGGGTAGCAAAACTGAAAGCCAGGTTGGGGGTCATGATGGGGAGCAAAATGAAAGTATTCTAACCACTGCCCCACAGAACCTAGCAGAATGTGAGAGATTAGTAATTACTGAATTTGCCAAGTCTCAAATGCTCATGGAACGTGCAAAACTATAAATATTCATAAATCTCTTTTAAGGATCAAAGTATAACGTGGCCCAATTCAAACAAACTTCCTTTAACAAACAAGACTAATATTTAGTAGTCAAGGCACTCAGAAGTTTGCTAAAAATGGAAGCAGCGGTGAGTAGGAGGCTCGGACACCCTTTCACCCTCACTCCTGCCTAGTGCAATGCCTGGAAGCCCACATGCGGGGCATCAGAACTGGCAGGATGGCTACGACGTCACTCCCCACCCTGAGTCACATTCTAGCAGTCTGAGCAAGCCTTGGTGGTGAATAACTTAGCTGAAAGTTACTTCATTCCCGGAAGCAATACCAGGCATAACCAGGACCACCAACCAGCCCCCAAACTTCTACAAAGAAGGTCTTCATACTTGGGATTCTTCTCCCCAGGGAGGGGTTGGTTGAGGATGGTGGGCTTGGATGGTGAAGCAGGAATGACTTCCTGGGAGGAGTCGAGGCCTGCGCTCGGCTCAGTGCTCTGGCTGTCCTCCTCCAAAACCAATCTGCTTATTGTCATGCGCTTGTTCTTGGGCTGCAGTTCAGAGCCACCCTCACCCTCAGCAGGGGCTGAACTTTCGTTTTCATCTTTTCTTGGTCTCTTGTTTTTGAGGGCTGGTGATGGTGGGCACACTTTATTAGGAAATACCATATCTTTCTGGTCCAGTTTTGAGAAGGCTGCCTCAGAATCTTGTGCACTGGACAGAGTCTTGAAAGCTGCTTTCAGAGCCATAATTCCAATGGTGGTTGGAGTGTTCTGTAGCTGCCTACAAATAATACAAACATAACAGAGATCAGTTTCACCATTGTGGATGCTTGTCCAAGCAGCCACAACTTTTTCAAAGTGGGAAGCTCCAAATTAGAAATTCCTCACGTTGAGAACTCTTTATTTAAAAAAAAAAACAGAGAGGGTGCGTGATACAAGCTTTATTTATAAAAGCTTCCATTTATAAGTGTGTTAAGCAGAGGCTTTAAATATGATATGTAAGTTGAACTATGGCGCTTAAACTTCAAGTAAGAGAACCCTAAAGGAACTAGGGCCAATGATGCTCCCTCCAGAGACCTCTTCAGCCTGTGTGCTGTCTAACCCATTAGTCTGCATGGACTGAAGCGGTGCTTTCCACAATGTAAGAACTCTGTGTAGTGCCTAACAACTACAAGTCCATCTGGACAACCAACTGATAATCCAGCAATCTCACCTTGAAGTCTAAACTCTTCTTCCAGCTGTCCTAGTCCAACCCTCATGTGACAGAAGTAAAAGACTGGTCTCCATTCTGCCCTCTTTCTCCTACAGTACACTTATAAATGGGATCTTGAGAATTCTCAGAGTGAGAAGAGTGCCACACGGTCTTGGAACAATGAGAAACTGCCTTTTCAAAATAAAGTTCATCTATCATTTGGACGTTTTAAGTAAAAACTGTTAGGAGAGGGCAAACTGGCAGCCTGCAGGCCAAACCCAGCTGGCAGATGTGTCTTGTCTAAGCTATTCAAGTTTTTTTTTTTTTTTTAATTGGACTAACCGCCAACATTCAAAAATTGGGAAATCTCAAAAAATTTTTTTTGGACGTCTCACATAAAAATTTGAACTGAAGTTTGGACATCTTTGGACATCTCACATAGCAACAATCACACGAAGCTTGAAAGCATGCCCTCTCTGTGTCCCAGTCCCATGCTCTCAACTGTATTATCCTAGACCCACTTTGCTCCTTTACATCTCCTACTGGGCCCGCAAAGACATCTAAATGTGTGGCCTCTGCTTTGTTAACTGGTCCTGGGAATCTGATTCACAAGTTTGAACACTGCATTAAGAGATAAGGTATCAACAGGGAAGTACTGAGTAGATACAGGTGAGGCAAGGAGAGAGAAACAGAAGGAAAGAACCTTTGAGGAATAGCCAGTCAGGAACTTCTGCCAAGGATCTGACATCCCGTTTTCAATATTCCCATCTTCCCAGGATGTGCTCTGTATATCCCACAGTGCCTTCTACGAGTAACCCAGTAACATGTTAAGAGGTCAAACCACTAATCCTGCTCGAAGAAGACGACTATGCTTCCCACACATGACCCCAGTGTTTCAGCCAACATCACAAAAGGGCATCTCTCTCACCTGACAGGTTCTCTGAGTGGCTTTTCCACAGGCTCTGGTGCTGGCTGTTTATCTTCCTTCACTGTGGTTGAGGTGGAAGACTCAGATTTCAAAGCCTTTTTGGCCATCTGGGAAAGGAAAGATGTCGTGAGGAAGAGGAAGTCACAGAATTTCATTAACTCTGCTTCTTTCACCATGAACATACTCAATATGCAAGCATGTTCACTTACAAATCCAATTTAGGCATAGACTAGAGGAGGACATAAAAAGGGAAAGAACTTACAAGAATTATCCCAAATTTCTTCCTCCCTTCCTTCCCTCAAAAAATGGCTCACAGTTTTCTGTACTAAAGGAGAACTCAATCTGAGTGGTGCTAAAAGCATCTTGACGTTGCAAGAATTCCGAAAGGTTATTTTGGACAACAAATACTTAAATGATTTTACTTTGTATCTCCTCTTCTATCCTTCCAATCTCATCCCTAATTTAGTTTCTGAATACCTAATAGACCTTTGGGGTCATATGCAAAAGTCAAATCTTCTTTTTTTTTGAAACTTAGGGATGACTGATGTCTACATTAATGTCTTTTAGTTTGTGTGTAGAATTTTTCATGACTCTGTTTCCACAAATGTTTCGCCTATTAACAGCTCTTTGAAAACCCTTACTTGTACCAAATGAAGCCCTGAGTAGGCCAATCTTACTCTAACGCCAGCTGCTCCTCTGTCACCCTCAGACTGAAGTTTTACACATTTCCAGTCAGTCCAGTGTCATTCCATTTTAGACTGCATGTCTGTAAGGAGTGGTATCTTAAGAGCTGAGAATTCTGTCCTCAACAGGGACAGTGACAGGTTATTTTCCAGTTACCTGAATATGAAGGAAAGGTTCCTAGGCCAGGCTCAAGTATCCTGACACTTGCTCCTTGAACACTCCCAACCATCTGCTTTACAAATAATTTCGAGAGTTGCCAAATGATTGCTAGGATCACTGACACTATCCTGATATGGGCCTTGCAGATCTACTGTTAGGAACTAGGATAATTTGAACACTCTCAAAATCCTTGTTTAAAAAAAAAACCCTCTCACTCAGTTCATGGTCCACCTTCTATGACAGACTAGGTTCTAATTCTTCCCTGTGCTGTCTTGAGCCTCACTGCATCCATTCTTTGTGCTTATCCCTTTGATCCAGTTAAAGTATGTCTTCATTTGGCCTCTCTTGCTAATCATACTCTAGTCACACTTTTCTCCAGTTATGCCTCCTTCCTGTTAACAACCCCATCATACCACATCTATCAAACCACTCTTCCTCTCCCAAACTTAACTCAGATTTCATCTCCTTTGGGAACCACCATCAGTTGTAATTGAATGTTCTCCTACTTTAACCACACAGATGAATCACACATAGAGGAAGTAAAAATGGGAGGTGAGGGAAACCAGGAATGTTGCATTTGCCTCTGCCAGGATCTCTGCTTCTGAATATTTAAGGCATTTAATTAAGAAAGATAGCACATATAATTCAGTTTTTTCTACACATTTACTCTTTTCACTTTAAAAAAGAGCTGTCCTTTTCTAATTGCCTACACATCCTCCAGGCTACATCACAGTTATGGGAAGAGAAGGCCAAGCCCCACCGTGAGGAGGTAGGGCTCTGCATCATCCAGGTGACTCTCCAGGAAGCGCAGCATCTTCTGCTGGAAGGTTTCGTAGGAAAAGTTCTGGATAACAGGATGGGCCAAGTTCTTTTCACGGATAATGTTCAGGAGATCATTTCTCAGCTTCTATACAAAGG
The DNA here is from genome assembly GCF_028564815.1 of Eubalaena glacialis. Classification (NCBI taxonomy): domain Eukaryota; kingdom Metazoa; phylum Chordata; class Mammalia; order Artiodactyla; family Balaenidae; genus Eubalaena; species Eubalaena glacialis. The sequence goes on along the minus strand of NC_083733.1, from coordinate 17,784,517 downwards.
ACCAATTTTTGCAACGTGAGAAAGAAAAACTCCAGTAAAAATTCAATGATAATGAGTTAAAACAATGCTATCAGAACTTTCACAATGCTGTCGATGAATATCACTGGTACACATATAAGAAGGGAAGCCTACCACAATGTAGAACAGGTCAAAAAATTACTGATCAGCCACAGTAGGTAACTATGTAGCTATAAAAAAAAAAGGATGAAGAACTTAGGATCTAAAGTACCTTTATACTTTTACATAAAGATTTTTAAACTTCCAAAAAAGAAAACCAAAAAGGATGAAAAGCTCCCTATGTACTAATATAAAAAGATCTCCAAGATACATTAAGGGAAAAAAGCAATTTACAAAATGCTCAAATTAGTGTGTAGAATATGCTCACATATGTATATGGGAAGAACAGGAAGAATGGATATATGTGTATGTCTGTATATATATACACATGCATACTCATTTGCTTGCATATGCACAGAATATCTCTGTTAAGAATAAAAGAAAAAAACATTGGTTGCCTCTAAGGAGAGGAACGAGATGGCTGAGTCAGACATGAGAGAATTTTCACTAAGCTCTTTTGTGGTACCTTTCGAATGTTGTATTACATATATGTATTACCTTTTCAAAAACTGAAAATTTATATTTATAAAGGAAAAAAAATACTAGCAGGGTACCAACAGAGCTTTTGACACCAGAAAATAGAGGAGTTAAGTCCTCACCAAGGCAGATTCTCAAGTCTGCAGGATCAGCGTTTATGTGAAGTCAGAAGTGAATACCAGTGCTGATCACTAAAGTTCAGTCAGAAACCTGACAGGAATGGGCAAGTAAATGATTTATGTAAATTTTCAAACAAATTTTTGAAAAGCCAGTCTAACAGTAAGTTATCCTGGATATAAAAGGCAACATGCTCAAGGTGCTGAATGTTTAAAGGCGAATATTTAGATAACATTCCTGACAGAGAACCCTTTCCCTGTTTCCCCACAAAAGGCAATGAGCTGGATTTAGGTCATGGGAGCAAAAATATATCAAATTTACCTGAGTTGTGGGGTCCTTGGACATATGTTTTTTCAAAATTTTTGAAGCCTTTTCAAATTCTTTGTTTTTGATACAAATAATGACTGCCTACAAAAGGGGGAAAAAGACTTTTTTTTAAACTGTTGTAATAATGAAAGGTATAATTAGAATATCAAATATCAAAATAAGCTCAACTAAAAAGTAAAACTGAGTCTTACATACCCAAGAACTTTTTCATATTCTATCAAATTCCTGTATTTAAAAACTAACAATTATTATTCAAGCGTATGAACAACCATACCCTCTCTTTCAGTGTGTAAGATAGTAGATTTTCAACGTTACATTGGATTAAAAAAAAAATAGCTGATAAAGCAAAATCTGATCTCCTGGATTACAGACCATTTACCCAATCTGAATAGGGCCTCCTAAGGAAAGGCAAAATGGACAGGAGTCATCCCCAGGTCCCCAGAACAATTGGTTTTGTTCTTTTTGGATGCAAAAGCTTTGATGTAATGGGGGGAATGAGAGGAGGAGATACTGTTGCGGGGGGGTGGGGGGGAGGGGAATAATTTGCTGACCACAGAGTTCTGCTAGTTCCATTCAGGAAAGGCCTGAGGCCAGTTCGCTAGGAGAACCAGCACAGCCTCTCATACTGTAAACCCCAGCGGGCCAACTCCAGTTAAAGTGTGCAGGGAATTGCTGAGACAAACAAACCCAGCTCAGCCACAAGCAGCAAAGAAAGAGGACAAAGTTTCAGGTAGGATGAGAAGGTCTCATCAGCCACAGAGAAAAAGGAGAATCCTTCAGTCAAGAAACCCCAAGAGAACATATGTAGAGGGCAAATAACAGTGATTGAAAATAAGAAGGATATTTAAAAAACATATGTGCACTTTTTTTAAAAATTAGAAAAGCGAGGAAAAATTGGGACCACCTGGAGTTATCTAACAGGATAAAGTAGCTACCTTAAATCCAGTCTCAAAGAAACCTATCTCACACACGAAAAAGGGAAGGAAAACTGGTCCATAGATATTTTCAGTCTTCACAGGGAAGAATTTAAGGAGAAACATACAGACCAAGAGAAGGAGGACTAGCAAGGGAATTCAGAAAGTACAAATTTCTGGTGCTTCTGTCCTCCACATGCTGAACACAGCCATAAAGGGCAAAGGAAACTGGTGTCAAACGCTTCTGAAGAACAGGCACAACACTAAGTTCCTACTGCCAGGGAGGGAACAAAGTAAATAAGTCTTTTCATTGTAATCAGATCATCATATTCACTTTTACATCATTTTCAGCAGAAAAACTATACTAAGACTATACTTACTTTCTTGAAGCATACAAAGGTTTTACTTTTTATAAATCATTTAGGTCCTACTACGTTGTTTTTTTTTAAAGATTTTTTTTGATGTGGACCATTTTTAAAGTCTTTATTGAATTTGTTACTATATTGATTCTGTTTTAAGTTTTGGTTCTTTGGCCACGAGGCACTGGAATCTTAGGTCCCCAACCAGGGATCGAACCCACACCTCCCAAATTGGAAGGCAGTCTTAACCACTGGACCGCCAGGGAAGTCCCAGGTCCTATTATGTTTTAAAATGTTATTTAACTTGCATAAAGTAAAATTAACTCTTTTTTGGCATACTGTTCTAACACATGTATCAACTTCTGTAACCGCCACAATGATACCAAAAAACCATGGATCCAATAAACCTCCCTTGTGCTGCACTCTGTAGTCACCTCCTCCCCATCCCTAACCCCTGATCTTTTCACTGTTTCATCTCTTCAGAATGTCATATAAATGGAATCATACAGTATATATGAAATCACACAGCTTAATTTTTAAAGGATGTAGCCTTGAGTCTGGCTTCTTTCCCTCAGTATAATGTCCTGGAGATCTATCTGTGTTGTTGCATTATCAGTAGTTTCTGCTATCTTATTGATGAAGCAGTGTTCTGTTGTATGGATGTACCAGTTTGTTTATCCATTCACCCACTGGAAAAATAGTTGGGTGGTCTGCAACTCTGGTGATTATGAATAGAGGTGTTAAAATATTTACGTACAGGTTTTGGTGTGACCATAACTTCATTTCTCTAAGGTAAATACCCAGGGGTGGGACTGCTGGGTCATTTGGAAAATGTATGTTTATAAGAAATGGCCAAACTGTTTTCCTGAATGGCTATACCATTCTGCACCCCATCAGCAATGTATGAGGGTTCCAGTTGCTCCACATTCACACTAGCACTTGTTAGTGTTAGTAGTTTCTAAAGTTTAGCCCCTCTCATAGGTATGTCCCAGTATTTTCTGTGGTTTTAATTTGTATTTCCCTATTGACTAAATGATGAGCATCTTTTCATGTGCTTATTTGCCATCTGTGTATTCTCTTTGGTTGTTTTTTTTAAATAGGGGTGTTTGTTTTCTTGTTCACTTTGAGAGTTCATTCTCTGAACAGTGTTTTTCTCAGAACAGAAGTTTTAATTTTGATGAAGTCCACTTTATGTTCTTGTAGATCTTGCTTTTAGTGTCATATCTAAAAACTTTTTGCCTAAGTCCAGGACATGAAGATTTTTTTTTCATGTTTTCTTCTAAAAGTTTTATAGCTTTACATTTTACATTCAGATTATGATCCACTTTGAATCAATTTTGGTATGAGTTGTAGGTCAAGGTTCATTTATTTTTTGCATAGGGACATCCAATTGTTTTAATTCCAGTTGTTGAAGACTATCCTTTTTCCGTTGAATATCTTTTTCCATTGAAATGCCTTCACATTTTTTGTTAAAAATTGATCAGTCATATTTGTGTGGGTCTATTTCTGGACTCTCTTCTGTTCCACGAATCTATATATCTACAGTCATGAGTACTGTAGCTTTATGGTAATTCTTAAAATTGGGTAGTGAGTCCTCCAGCTTCATTCTTCTTTTACAAAATTGTTTTCGTTATTTTAGTCTTTTTTTTAACCTTACCATATGTCTTTTAGAATCAGTCTGTATCTACAGAAAATCCTGCTGAGATTGTGATTAGAATTATATTAAATCCATAGATTAATTGGAGAGAACTGACATCTTAACTATATTAGGTCTTCCAATCCATGAACAGGGTATGTCTTTCCATTTAGTAGGTTGTGATTTCATCATCAGCATTTTGTTTTTTTCCACATACAGATCCTACACATGTTTTGTTAGACTTATACCTAAGTATTTTTCTTTTCTTTTTTGGAGCTATTGTAAATAACTGTTTTGGTAATTTCATTGCAGAATTTTCATTTTCATTTCATTTCACTGCTAGCATATGAAAATATGATTGATTTTATGTGTTGATCTTGTATCCTACAGTCTGGCTAAACTTACTTCTTATAGCTTTTTTGGTATAGTCCATGGAATTTTCTGTATGGATAGCCATGTCATCTGGAAAAAGGGACAATTTTATTCCTTCTTTTCCAATCTGTTGCCTTTTATTTATTTTTCTTGACTTACTGCACTGGCTAGGTCTTCTAGTATGATGTAGAGTGGAAGTGGTGAGAACGGACACCTTTGCCTTACTTTGGATCTTAAGGTCAAAGCATTCCATTCTTCACCATTAACTATGATGTTACCTGTAGTTTTTTTTGTAGATGCCTTTTATCAGGTTGAGGAAGTTCCCTTCTATTCCTGGTGTGCTGAGTGTTTTTACCATGAACTAATGTTGAATCTTGTCAAACGCTTTTTCTGCTTCAATTGATATGATCATATGGTTTTTCCTTTGGACCAACAGGGTAAATTACATTCACTGATTTTCAAATATTGAACCAGCCTTCCATTCCTGGGGCTTTAGTTTCCCTATTCTGTCACACACTAACTACATCTGCATCCGCATCCAGGACTAAGCATCAGGATAGACAGTAAAAAAAAAAAAAGGAATGGAATCCACTTCAACTTCTGGGAATCACAGCTCCACTGCTAAAGAGAAAGCATTCTCTTCCTTTAGGTTTAGGTGCCTGCCCTCCTGCCACTGTCATCACTGGGTCACTGCTGCTACCAGTGTAGTATTGCCTGAGTGCTAGGATAGAGAAGGGAAAAAAGGGAAAAAAAAAGAGATTTCTTTCACCCTCTCTGACCCTTAGCAGATACCCTTTCCTGCTCTTCAGACCAGAGAGAGCCTCTCTTGGAGTTCTTTCTATCCACACCTGGGGTGTACTTCCAGGTTTCAGGATCCTTCAAGTCCAGGCCTGGTGACACTGGAAAGGGAAAAAATGGTAATCTACTCATCACCAGTTTGGTGGACCTTCATATTCTGGTCTTCTCCATTTGCTTACTGCCCTTTACATTTCTGAGTTCTCCATTCATTCTGTCCAAGATTTATACTTGCATTAAGAAAGACAGAAGAAGGGCTTCCCTGGGTCCAATGGTTAAGGCTCTGTGCTTCCACTGCAGGAGGCACAGGTTTGATCCCTGGTCAGGGAACTAAGATCCCAGATGCCACGTGGTGTGGCCAAAAAAAAAAAAAAAAAAGAAGAATATGCTTATCTATCTTTCCCAGAACTGGAACACAGCTCCTACTATGCTTAATTTGTGAAACAAGAAAGGAAATGTGAATGCTTTCAAAATGTTAATTGAAAGTCTGCCTCCGAAGTTTGTACTGTGAGCTTTTTTAAAACTATGCATTAATTTCCTGGGAAGTTTTTTCGTTTTTGTTTTTTAAGAGATCAAACTTTGCTTTTTGAAAACTTGAAAGTTTTTGAAATAAGTATAATTTCTTCTCTTATGTTTCTGTTAAGGTTCTTACCATCTAAGCAATAGCAATGGTCTCTGGCTAACTTAAACAAAAGGGAAATTCCAAGCACAGATTTTCAATATAGGTGAGATAGGTTTATGTTGGAGGCAAGGCCAGAAAGAACATAAGAAGAGAAAACCAAACTCACAGAAGTGAAGAAAGGCTAAAAAGCAAACTCACCAAAGAAACCAGGCTGTTATGGGAAGCACAGATGCTCAAAAAGCCTTGACAAAGCTTCTTGTTTCAAGAATTAAAGTTTTAAGACATTGTGTCTGATGCACCAGCCCCTCAAATGTAGTAAGGTCCTCAAAGAAAATCAAGGTGCTATTACCAAAGGTGCACAGCAAAAGCAACACCTAAATGCTTCCCAAGAACATGCCATATATGTTACTCTCTCCTGTTCACAGAAATCTGAGGCATCTCTCTTTTAGTTATGAAAAGAAAACCAACGTAGTCTCAATATTATTATCAGCTTACAGAAGCAATTCTCAAACTTTTTGGTCTCAGGACTCTTTCTTTATACTGTAAACTGTTAATGAGGACCCCAAAGAGCTTTTGTTTATGTGGGTTATATCCGTTGTATTCACTGTATTAGAAATATAAAACTGAGAAAAATTTAAAATATTTATTAATTCATTAAAAAATAACAAACTCATTACAGGTTAACATAAATAACATATCTTTATGAAAAATTACTTATTTAATAAGACAAAAGTTTAATGAGAAGGGTGGCATTGTTTTACATTTTTCCAAATCTCCTTAATATCTGGCTTAATAGAAGAAAGATGGTATTCTCATATCTGCTTCTGCATTTCTTCTGTTGTGATATGTTGTTTTGGTTGAAATATATTAAAAAATCTGGCCTCACACAGATATAAAATTGGAAAAGGGAGTAGTATTTTAATAGCTCTTTCAGAAAATGTGGACATTCTTCTTTGACTCTACACCAAACTTTGGCAAGTGAACTCTTCATCGTTATTACATTAAAATCTGTTAGTCTGTCTTGCACTTTTAATGGATCTGTTACCCATGAATGATTTTGCAGTACAATTCATCGATCATTTGGAAATTATTGGTTTACTGAATTATGATCTTCCAAATGTTGATACATTCGTTAAAAATCTTTTTAAAATCACAGTTGTTAATATCACCATCAGTCATATCAGAAAAGTCTGAATATTGGGAAGCTACCAAGCACATGAATATAAGTTTTCCAAAATTCTAATTTTCACCTGAAAGCTTGAATTTTACCTCTGCCAACAAATACTGTCACTTGTTTTCCTTGAAGTGACTGCCAGATTACCACATCTGAATAACCCAAGTTTGTCAGTTATTTCAAGTAAAAATGGTATTCCATTACAAAAGCAGCTAGATCAGCAGCATGCAACTCAATCACACAAGTACTTATCCGGAAGAAAACCATCATGTTTTGGTATGCAGCAGAAATGCTACAGAAAAACTTCCTATATTGTCAGACGAAATACTGGAAAAACGTCTGCTCAAGACTTAATAAAATTAGTAATTTTTACTGCTTCATCAAAGACATTCTTAATTGAAACTGGCTGTTTTTTATTTTTTAAACTGCAAGCATGTGGCAATGAAGAATACAATGACTACCAGTACAATTTACCACTGCCTTGGTCACGGTCACGCTAAGGCACCAGAAATTTTACCCATCACTGTTTTTGCATCATCAATGTAAATGTCAGCGCACTGAAAACCTCAACTAACATTTTGGCATTATTATAAAGAAAGTTTTGACCCCTGAAAGGGTCCCGAAGACCTGCAGAAGATCCCTGGATCATACATTGAGAAGCTCTAACTTAACAAACAGCTTATTTGATAAACTTTTAAAAAAATTTAATAAACTTTAAGATAAATTGCTGTGATACTTTAGAGATCTTAAAAATGCATCAAAAAGCCTCAATGAGCCTATGCATTCCAAGGTAACAAATTCTATGACTAAATGAGAAATTAAAAAAAATATAAATCAAAGAGACATGTGATAACGGTATCATTTAATAACTTGGATATCAAGGTAACTATGGTAGCCAGCCTCTAAGATGGCTCCCAATGATACCCACCTCCTGCATAGTGCCATTCCACCCACAAATCCAGCTGGTCAGGTCTGTGTGGCCAAGAGCATATGGCAGAAGTGGTATGTCACTTCTGAGATTAGTTTATAAAAGACTACAGCTTTCTGTCTTGGGCTCTTGTTCTCTGGGATCCTCTAGGGGAAGCAAGCTACCTCGTTGTAAGTAGCCCTACGGAGAGGCGAGGAGCTGAAGTCTCCAGCCAACAGCCAGCGAGGAAGTGAGTCCTGCTAACATCCATGTGAGGGAGCATGGAAGCAGACCCATCAGCCCTGGTTGAGTCTTGAGATGACTGCAACCCTGGCAGGCAGCTTGACTATAACCTCATGAGAAACCTCGAGTAGGAAACACAGCTAAATCACTACCAGCTTCTTGACTCTCGGAAACTGAGAGATAATATTTATTGTTTTAAGCTGTTAAATTTGAGGTTAATTTGTTACACAGCAGTTAACAGTAATATAGTAACAAGAGATCTGGTACCTGGTGGAAAATGAAAAAGCAGAAGGGAGTCAACATAAGAAAATGGTTGACTATTTTAAGGGAATCTGGATTTTGCTAATAGATTTTTCCTAATGAAGCCCCCAAACAAGAGATCTATGAACTTAAATAATAAATATTCAACTGAAAGATAAAAGCCCACAGACTCTACCAGAAGAGCAGCCAGAAGACAGATCTATACCCCTTGTGTTCTGAAGGAGTTACATTTCTGAATTAGCTGGCTACTTAACAGTAGTTACATGAATTACCCTGAACTGGTACCACTTCTTCCCATCCAAAATATCCTTAGCTATTCTGAAAGTAGCCCTGGATTTCTCCTCCCTTGCTAATATGTCTTTTCTGGTATTTTACCTCCAACACAAACCTGACTTACCTATACTAAAAATCTATTCTTGCAATCATTCCTCCTTGGAATTGGAATTTTCTAAGCATTCTTTGTAAGACCAACAGTAGTTCCTGCCCAAGGTCCTTAACTGAATAAATAAAATATCTGCACCCCACACACAGTTTTTTAACTATTTTTTTAAACAGGGTGTCTGAGTACCCAGCACATAGCCAAGGGACAGAAAGTCTTTGCTAAACAAGGTTTTGTCCCTTACCGCCCCCCCCCCCCCGCCCCCAAGATCCCATCCTTTTACAAGGTGCTGTTATCTTTTCTTACCAATTTCCTTACTTTTACCGCCAAGGCAATGCTGAGCTGTTGTCCTTCAGTCCCCACCCCTGCATCTGCTTCCACACCCCCAGCCTTGGTTATTGGAGAAGAAAAAGCTTTTCCTGACTGGTTTCCATGGCTGCTTCAATGTTTTAAATATAAATAAGTTCCACTACTTGAAGCTACCTGAGCCATGACATAGTTCCAGTCCCAAATTCCTAGACACTCTACAAGCTTTTTTCTTGTCGAGAACACTGCCTGCGCCAGCCTTCTACCACTACTGTTTTTCAAAATGGCTGATATCTCAGCACCTCTGATTCTGTCTGTTCAAGGGGAATGTTCCCTAAGCCTCTTTCTGCAACTGCATGAAAGAGCTCAAAGCAGTCCCACATTTCCCAAGGCACCAGCTATTCTCCTTGGTCTATAATAAACAAGGGTGACAAGATCCTAGGCCAGTTACTTTTAGCCCTTTCACGATGCTGCTCTGAATGGTAATAATAACCTACAAAATGTCATTCTTCAATGCCAACTCACTTCCTGTGTACTGTGGCCCCTCCTGCCAGGGCCACTAGGGAGACCACCAAAATCACAAAAGCTGAGCACCTGCCATTAACAGTTCTTTCCAAGTCTGGGCTAGGAAGGGGTCACCTGATGAAATAACATCTATGTGGGTGAGTTATGTGTTCTGAGTGTGCTCACTTGCTCTCTCTCCATCCCTGTTTGTCTTCCACCCCACACAAAAAAGATAAGCACTGATCCTCAAAGACCTCTGATCTTTGGTAAAAGAAAAAAAATTTAAAATAGAGCCTTACAGCCTCCTTGACCAGTTTTCTACTGGATTCGACCACTGCCTCTGTCAGTGTAAATTCCGTTTTAATCATCTCCAGCACATTGATAGCTGATTCCAGTGGTGTGAGCTCAGCCTCCATATCAAAGGAACAGTCTAGGACAAAGAGCAAAATTTTCACTTTAACCTATTTTCTAAAGAGCAGAAGAATTATGTTCAAATATATATGTATTTATATATATATATAGAAAAGAAACATGCAAATATAGTAAGATTTCCATTTAATTTGCTGACATACTGGCTACAGGCTTACAAACATGTTAAGGGTCCAAATTCAAATCCATGAATTTCAAGAGACTAATTTTCAAGACAGATAAAAAGTTATTTTTTAATACATGCATCTGTATCTCAAATGGCAGGATCAGATACAAACGGCCAGAAGCTAAAGATCATTTTGCTTAACAGCTGTCAAGTTCAATTTAGGAAAAGAAAAAAAAAGTGCTCATACTTTAAAAACACTCTACTATGGAGGAAAAATGGCCATCTTCACATAATTCACTTTAGAGAGCAACAAAGTTGGGGCGAGCAAGAAACAGGTGGGAGGAAATAAAAAACACAGAAAAGCAGCCAACAGAATACTAAGTGGAGAAAACTAAGGCCAGAGAATAAACACCGTGATTGAAACATAGTAGCCCACCTTAACCCTGAACCCTTCAGTCTAGGATGTAAGTTTGAAAACAACGTAACCCTAAATAAGTAAAGCCCAGAGAAGAACATAAAAAATAGCCATACCTAAATTTTCCCCTTCTTCAATGCGCGACAGACACTGCATAACCCGCAGCAGCCGAGACACGGTATGTTCCTTCCCCAAGGGCCTGACAAGCAAAGCTGGGAAAGAAGACATCGTTGGCTCGGCGACCCCCAGCCGCTACACTCGGGCCCCACAGATCACCTTCCCAGGAGCCCCAGCCTCCTTCCCCAGGCCCGGCCCTCACCCTGCATGATGTCCCGGATCTGCCTGAAGTCCCCGTACCGGCTACTCCGAAAGGCCCGCAGCGCCTCGTGGAAGTAGAACTTGAGCACCCAGCGGTTGACTGCCTCCTCTAGCCGCGCCTCCCCCGCGCCCCGCTCCGCGGCGCCCCCCAGCCCCGGTGCGTGGCGCCCCCGCCGAGCCCGCCCGCCGCTGCGGGACGCCCGCCTGCCTGCAGCCCTCCCGCTGCTGTCGCTGCTCCCGCCTCCTCCCGCCATCGCGTCCGATCGCTGCGCGCCCTCCCTGCCGGGACGCTTCTTCGACTGTGACGCCGCCGGGTCACGCACGACGCCCGGGCCGGAAGCGGAGCCCGCCGTCCCGGCTCCCGCGGCCATGATACGGACGGCGTTCCGAGCCGCCCGCGGGCTTCTGGGAGGGCAAGGACCGGTCGCTCCCAGCCTTCCTCTCGGACCCCGTAGTTCCCGGTGTGTCGGCCGCAATGCCTGCTGGGACTTGAAGTCCATGCTGGCCAGACGGGTAAACCAACGGCGGTTGGCGGTGTCAACTTTGCTCCGAAGTTGTGGAACGCTATACTAGAGACGCTGGGCTGTGTATAAAATATTGAAAGATAAATGTGTGCAGCTTATTAAACATTTTTAAAATCGTGAAATGTAAAATGCAGAGAGGAAACTTTATTAAACAAGTTTACATTTTAACAGGTAAAGCAAAAGGCCAGTGTTAACCCAGCCGAGGTCAAGAAATAGAATATGGCCGGCACCGCAGGAACCTCTAAGACATATAAGATGTATAATTAGAAAAAAATTGTTTTTCTTTTTCTTAAAATTTTTCTCTTTTTAAATTTTTGTTTTTTGTTTTTCTTTTTTAAATTCTTTTTTCTAAGACAGTTTTTAAATTACAAAAATAGCACATTTAGAACAGTTAGAAAAAATAATAAACACGTTAACATTTAAATCAGCCATAATCCCACATGAAAAGGTAAGTTGACATTTAGGTTTATAGCATTCCAGTGTCTTGTATACCTATTTGTGTGTGTGCGTGCGCGCACGCAATACTGAGATTATACTATGTATATTTTATATAACCTTCATTTTGCATTTCTCCATGTCATTAATTTTTTTTTCTACAGTATCTTTAGCAGCTACATAGCATTCCAATATATGGATGAACCAACGTCTTCTTTATCTAAACCACTACTGTAAGACGTTTAGGTTATTTCAAAATTTTGCCATTCTAGACAGTCTCAATATTAGAAACATCCTTTTAACTGTATCGTTGCAGAAATTCATAATTATTTCCTTAGGATAATTTCCTTAAAGTAGAATTACTGAGTCGAAGAATACACAGTAGAACACGCATCAGAACATTCACTCATCAGTCATCACTCTTCCCTTTTACTTTTGAACATGGTGCAGACTCCTTAAAATGACTTCTAAAGCCTGAAGAATTCGCCTATTTGCCAACCTCATTTTGGGCTCACGTTTTGTGTGTGTGTGTATACAACTTCTATCATTTCCTTTTCACCTACTACTCAATTTGCCCAGAGCCTTCATCTTGTCCATTCCAGCCTAACTAAATCCTTCCTGTTCTTCAAGCCTCACTTAAAAGACATTTCACCCTTTCTTGACTTTCTGGATTAGGTTAAATCCCCTTGCTGCTCCCTCCTTAGCACCTCCTACTTCACCCTTCCTGAAATACGTTCTTCACAGTTAGCTCCTTTGGGGGCTGGTACTCTGTCTTCTTTTTTACCCTGCATCCCAGAACCTAGCCCAGGGCCTGTCACATTTCTTGAGGTTGGATGGAATTGAATAGGCACGTGAGTAAGGATTTTGATACATGTTGAAAAACCGTACCACCAGCAAATTATATTTACTGAAATTTAATTCCATGTCCACCAACAAACTACATTTACTCAAATAGGAACATTCTTACAGCTGCCTCCCATTTCTTAGGTGTTTGTGTCATGATTTTCTAGATACAGAACAGCTGACTACGTAATCTTATGACTGCACAGGATACTTTCCCTGAGTTCTTTTCTCCCTTTCTATCCTTGTAGATAGGCCTGGAGAGGTCCCTTTCTCCTTTTCAAGTCTGTTCTTGTCCAACCCCAGTTCCAAATCCACTTCCATCCTCCACCTTACTGGACGTGTTCCTGAGCCTTACTTACTTCTTTGCATTTCTGTGATGGGTTTGCCACACTGACCTTGGAGAGCCTGTTCCCCACTTCTTCATTGTGTGTATCACTATCTTCCACATCTACCATATCTTCCACAGGCAGAAGAGTGGGTGAGTAAGGGGCATTTCCAAAGGACTGGATAGGCCTTGAGTGGTGTAGGAAGGAAGTAGGGACATAGGATGTAAGCCAACTATCGGTATCTCTGATGCTCTTGGAATTCACCACCCAGTATCTGGACTAAATAGAGAAATCCCATTTCTGGTGGGTGGGTGGGTGTGCCCCCTCCATGGGAGGCCCAGTAACTGGTCTAGCTTCAAAAGCTGTTCTACCAACCCCACTGGACTAGAATCAGCAAAGATCAAGTTTGGGGTCACTAAAGGACAACTCAGGAGGGCAAGTGGCAGCATCAATGAGGACGTGAAATGACATGATGGATCCTTGAATGAATTAGACACGGACCTTAATCTGTACAGTATCCTGATCTGACAAAATCTTTGTATGGTGAACATTCCAGAATAGGGGAAGAGGCCTGTCAGTCTGACAGATCTTTGGTGAGTGTGGCTACTTTGTGATCCCAGTCTGCCTGCCTTAACCAGGAGCCAAATTACCTGCCTCAGATCCTGACTGTTCCATTTGCTAGACGTGTAACTTTGAGCAAGTTACTTAACCATCTCTGTGCCCCTGTTTCCTCATCTGTCAAGTACAAATAATAGAGGTACCTCATGGTGATTGTATGAAAATTAAATGAATTACTATTTCCAGTGCCCTTAGTGAAGGGCTTGGCTTGTTGTGAGGACTCAGTAAGTGTGAGCTATTTTTATTAACTCACCCATTGCCTGCCTGAAAAGTCTTTCCTCCTCTTGTCTATCAAAAATCTTCTCATTTTTCTTTTTTTTTAAGTTAAGGTATAACTCACATAAATTGCATAAATATTAAGTGAAAAGCTTGATGAATTTTCTCCCCATTTTTCAAAGTCCCACCATTATATGGTTGTCCCAATATCACTCTCTTCCTTATCACAAATACCTAACTCTCATCTAAGGAATCTGATTTGAGGAATTTCAGGACTTCATGCCCTCTCCATGGGCACCAGCAGGAGGCAGTGTGGTATAGGGGAAAAGCCACAGTCAGCATGTTAAGGACCAAATAGGCTTATCCTGGCCCAACAACTTAACAGGAGTACCTCAGAGATAGTGCAGGTTTGGTTCCAGACCACCGCAATGAAGTGAGTCACACGAATTTTTTGGTTTCCCAGCGCATATAAAAGTTATGTTTACACTATACTGTAATCTATTAAGTGTGCGATAGCATTATGCAAAAAAAAAAAAAATACCTTAGTTTAATAGTACTTTTTTTTAATGCATTCTTCTTTTTCTTTAATTTTATTTATTTATTTATGGCTGCATTGGGTGTTCGTTGCTGCGTGTGGACTTTCTCTAGTTGTGGCGAGCGGGGGCTACTCTTCGTTGCGATGCGCCGGCTTCTCATTGCGGTGGCTTCTCTTGTTGCGGAGCACAGACTCTAGGCACGCGGGCTTCAGTAGTTGTGGCATGTGGGCTTAGTAATTGTGGCTCAAGGGCTCTAGAGCACAGGCTCAGTAGCTGTGGCGCACGGGCTTAGTAGCTCCGCGACATGCGGGATCTTCCCGGACCAGGGCTTGAACCCTTGTCCCCTGCATTGGCAGGCAGATTCTTAACCACTGCGCCACCAGGGAAATCCCCTTTAATAGTACTTTGTTGCTAAAAAATGCTGTCATCTGAGCCTTCAGTGAGTCCTAATCTCTTTGCAATAGTAGATCAAAGATGACCATAACAAATATAATGCTAATAAAAAATTTTGAAATATTGCAAGAATTACCAAAATGTGACACAGAGAAACAAAGTGAGCAAATGCTCTTGGGAAAATGGTGTCTGTAGCCTTGCTCCACACAGGGTTGCCACAAACCTTCAATTTGCCAAAAACACAATATCTGTGACCCGCAATAAAACGATGTATACCTGTACTGGCTTGGGTAAGAATTTAACCTCTGGAAGCCTTGTTTTCCCAATCAAGGACAAGAGGCTACCAAATGGACCCTTCAGAGGGTTGGTGGTGAAGATGAAATAAGGCCTATAAACAATGCCTGATATATTCCAGTTAAATCAGTAAGGTTCTAACAAATAAATAATACCCAGTGTCAGGGAGGGTGCTGTGAAACAGGCACTTTCAGCCAGTGCTGTTGAGAAGGTAAATCAGTACAACTTTTCCAGAGACCAACCCAGAAAAAAGAAAAAAAAAGCAAGAGCCATAAAAATTCCATTTTTTAGAAACTTATCCTATGGAAAAATCATAAATGAGCACCAAGATTTAAGTACAAGGATTTTTCATCACAGCATTACTTATTATGTACAAAAAATTAGAACTGAAACAATCTGATAATAAAATTATTTACTAAGTCATTCATAGTAAGGAATTTTATTCGGTAATAAAAACTATGCCCCCATAAAATAAATAAATAAATATGGACCCAAAGATTATTTCATGCTCAAGATATAATAAGAAGAGAAAAAGATAGAAACATATAATATGACAACAAATTTATGGCAATAATAATCATATAAAAATTTTTTTGCACATTTACTATTTATCACTTACTATGCTAGGGTGCCTTACATCTGTCATTTCATTTAATTTTCACCAAAATCCTATAAAAGAGGTCTCATTTTACCAGTGTTAAAGATGAATAAACTGAGACTCCAGGAGGTTAAGTGACTTGTCTAAGATATCATAATGAATATGTTTGAGTCAGATTTTAGATCCAGATATGTTTGCTATTAACCAAGACAGAATGACAAGAGATTTCAAGTTTTTCTTCCTTAGACTTTTCTGTGTTTTCCTAATTTTCTACAATGAGTAGGGGGAAAAGGTCTCCAATAATGTTATCTTTTATGAAGCCTTAGTATGGTGCCTGACTCATAGAAGAAGCTCAAGAGAGCTCCAGAGTCTAACTTCCTGTCTAGGACAGCATTTTCTGTCATATGTTACATGAGATTGTCTTGCATGGTGCACCAACATTAAAAGTATTAATGATGAATTTTTGAAAACATGCACTTGAAATATGTATATATCAATCAAGCCTGTTACTGTTGGATATTATTGCTCAGGACAAAGCTTAAGTAGAGTAGGTATTTAGGTTAAAAAAAATGAGTAATATAAAGAAAATGTGATGTGAGTACAGGTGGCCTGTGGAGGTACCAAATATTGTGAAGGTGACATGTGAGTGCTAAAGGTCTGCAAAATACTGTTCTGCCTTCTGTGGGCTGGAGAACAGCAAGAGGGAATGAAGCCCAGTGTGGACTGGAGTTCTTCAGGCCTTTTGATTCAGCACATGGGACATTTGTGTCAAGCACACACCTGGCTAGTCCCTCCCAACCCCCCCAGGCCAAACTTCTCTGTGGTCAGCAGTGAGAGTGACAGAAATTCAATAGAGGGGGGCATTGAGGTGGGATTAGAGGCAGTCTAGTTGGGAGGCTAAGCGAGGGAATTGTCTTGAAGCCAAGGGCACCAAGCATTGGATGTTAGCTTGGGAAAACACTCTCCGTAACCAAGAATGGAGGAAGGAACTGTTGGAAACAATGGGAAGCTTAAACTGCAAAGCCAAGCTACTTATTGGCTTCACCTCTTCAAATCTGGGTCCCTTATCCATGCAGGTCAGAGACTCAAAAACGGTCTTGTCCTCCACGGGCATTTGCTCTACGTTTATTGAGGTCTCACTTTGTGAGTAGAAGCTCTGTAGGTTCTAGGGATACAACTCTATAGATAAAACACTAATCTTGCCTTCAGGGAGTTCAAGGTCTGGATGGGGGGGACCAACATGTAAAAATAATGACACTATATTTTAATTCTGAGCAATGGTTATGTATTATTTCTATAGTCCCACCACTACCCCATGCCCTGCAAATAAATTCTTCTGAAATGGTTTTTCAACCCAAAGTGATAAAGAATAAATTATGATTGTATGGGGCAGGTTGAAAGAATCTAGGCTGGGAGTCGGACATACCTGGGTTAGAATTCCATCTCCATCGCACTCTAAACTGGAGGTCTTCAAACTGGAATTTCATGTATCCCTGGGCATGAAGCCTTTTCAAGAGGGATCAGCCTTCATGTTTTCTCATTCTTAAAACTAATCTATCTGAGAACACACCCAGGTCAGAGATCCTGAGTGTTTCCCTGTCCCAATCATCTTTCTCTCACTTTGCAAAAGATAAGGCATTACCATCTAAATTTTACTGTGATGTATGTTATTAGCTTAGAATCCGAGTTTAGATGCAAATAAAGGCATAATTCAAAAGACTAACTAAGGTCCCATTACTCATTTCATTAAGAGATGAATTTTCAGTGGGAATAATTTTATGCTGCTTTGATCAATATTATTAATGTATAACTAATAATCATAATGCTAACTTAAGCCCAAAGAAGATTGTTGATATTTAGAGCCTTGTGGGCATAATATATTTTTTAAGGTTAAGTTGTACATTGTTGCAGAATAATAAGGTGATGAATAAGGGACTTTCAAACAGAAAAATATATTACATCAGAGTAGTATTTGGTGGGAGACATGGATTTCAAGGAGAAAAAGAATGATTTAAAATGTATGGGAAAAAAAACACCTGGAAAGAAAAGGGGAATTTCCTGGCAGTCCAGGGGTTAGGACTCTGCGCTCCAGTGCAGGGGGCGCGGATACGGTCCCTGGTCCAGGAACTAGGATCCTGCGTGCCTCACGGCGAGGCCAAAAAACTCCCCCAAAAAACAGCAAAACAACAACAACAGAAGACCAAATGACTGTTCAATAAGGGCTTGTCCATATCTTTTTATTTATTTATCTGTTTATTTTTGGCTGCATTGGGTCTTAGTTGCTGCACGCAGGCTTTCTCTAGTTGCGGTAAGTGGGGGCTACTCTTTGTTGCGGTGCGTGGGCTTCTCATTGCGGTGGCTTCTGTGGAGCACGGGCTCTAGGCGCACGGGCTTCAGTAGTTGTGGCACACGGGCTCAGTAGTTGTGGCTCATGGGCTCTAGAGCACAGGCTCAGTAGCTGTGGTGCGCAGACTTAGTTGCTCCACGGCATGTGGGATCTTCCGGGACCAGGGCTTGAACCCCTGTCCCCTGCACTGGCAGACAGATTCTTAACCATTGCACCACCAGGGAAGTCCCTGTCCATATCTTTTTATTTTTAAATGGATAGTGGATATCAAGTCACTATGGTATTTATATTTCATTGGATATATTTATGACAGTGATATAACAATTTTATTTTTAAATGTTAAGATCTGTAATGTGCAGAAATTACATCTTTTGTATCTAGTTAATACATGATGAACCACTCCAGAAAGTTCCGTTATGCCTCTTTCAAGTCAATCCGCATCCTCAACTGCTCTTTGGGTTTCATACATAATGTTTCAAAACATTAGTTTTGTCTGTTCTTGAATTTAATATAAACAGAATCATGTAGTAGGTACTCTGTGTGTCTGACTTCTTTTGCATAACCATGTTTTTGAGATTCATCCCTGTTCCTTTTTATTAATAAGTAGTATTTCATTGTATGAAAATACACAATTTATCCATTCTCCATAGATATTTGGGCTGTTTCCACCTTGAGGCAGTTACATATAAGGTTGCTATGGGCATTCTTTTAACAAGTTTAAAAAAAAAAAAAGTAAATAAGATGAAAAACTTTTAGATGTCAACTTTAAAATGTGCAAGGAGATACATATTCTTAGGCAGTAGTTTCTTTTCTTTTTCTTTTTTTTCTTGTAAAATATAATATACATTCAAAGAATGCCGAGCTGCTTTCCAAAGCAGTTCCATTTAACACTGCTGCCTAAGCCTAATATTGCAGCCGTCTGTTGAGCATATTGTTATATTTGTTGCAAATCTCTTCTCTCACTCTATGGTTTATCTGTTATACTCTTTATGGAGTATACTTAAGAACCACTGTGTAATTTTAGTGTAATTGAATTTATCATTCTTTTCCTATATCATGAGCGCTGTCAGTGGCTTGTTGAAGAAATCCTTTCCTTCATAAGTCATGAAGATATATACTATTTTCTAAAAAGCTGTAGATTTTTGCCTTTCACACTTAAGTCTTTATCCACCTGGATTTGATATTTGTGTATGGCGTGAAGTAAGGTCCAATTTCATTTTTTTTTCCCAGTAGGTATACAGGGATCCCAGCACCATTTTTTAAAAAGATCTTTTCCTACTCTCTATGGTGCCTCCTTTGTTATAAATTACATGGCCATAGAAGTGTGTCTCTGTCTAGGGATACACCATTTTTCAAAATCATTTGATGGCATGTGCAAGCAGAAAAATTATGAAAACCACTCTATTAAACAAATTGTGTGGCCTTTATCTAGTCATTTAACTTCCCTGAGTTCCCTGCACTATTGGGAGAATATAATGGGGTCGCCCAGTAAAACAGCTAGAAGTTTTGACATAATAAGCCTCAGGTAGCAGTAGTAGCAGGTTTTTTTTTTTTTTTTTCCTTTTTTCTTTCTGTTGTTATATTTCAAGTGCTGTGGAGTACATGGAAACCACACCTGCTTGTGTCAGGAACTGCCAGAGGATGTGACATTTGGGTGGGTCGCGAATGACGGTGGAATCCGTCATCCTTTTTCATGACTGCAATCTGTTGGCTGTCCATGGCGCATTTCCCATGTGTGTTTCATCTGCATTATATTTTATCTGGCTTAGAAGGGCCCAGAGGGAAAGCACTGTGCCCTGCCCCATGCGTCGCTTGTGGGGACCCCCAGTAGCAGTTGCCTAAGAAGACCTAGAATTGGGCTGGCTCCATGTCTGTTAGACACAGACATGTCACCCAGGGCAGGGCTGGACCTTTTAAAAATTCCTGCCACTGTAGTGCTGCAGGATTCCTGAGTTTCACCCACACACTGCTCCCTCCCCAAACCCCAGCCACCAGCCAACACACATACTGCCAACGAACTCACCCGCTCACCCCCAGCGCTACCACCCACGGGAGTGGCGAAATCCATACCACATCCCCTGTACAATCTTACCTCTGGGAGAGAGAGCATAGGGTCTTGCACACAGTAGACACTCGATAAGCATCAGGTGAATAACAAATGAGTAACCATATTAAGATTAGGATAGAGGAGCACATTTCCGTCTGCTGCAGTGTAGCAAGAAGTGGGTAGGTAATGTGCTGTACCCAGTCCTGAGTGTGCATTGGAATCACGGTGGGGGGGGGGAGGGCTGTTAAATATACAGATTCCCTCCCCCCAGCTAATGAATTAGAACAGAGAAGGAATGTGCAGAAAGGATTTATTTTAAATTAAATTATCTGGGGGATTCTGGTTTTGATGCCCAGTCAGGGATGGGAATGATAGGATTATTAAACCTCTGGACCCATTCTTCATTAAAAGTACCAATTTGACCATCTATCAAAATTTAAAATTTGCATGCCTTTGAACCTACACTTCTTCCTAGATTTTATCCTATGCCCCAAAATATAGACACAAAGTTATTTGGGGCAGCATTTTTTTTTTTTTTTTTTTGGTTGCGCCGGGTCTTAGTTGCGGCAGGTGGGCTCCTTATTTGCGGCACTTGTGCTCGCTCCTTAGTTGCAGCAAGCGGGCTCCTTAGTTGCGGCTTGCTGGCTCGGGGCAGCATTTTTGAAACAGAAAAATACTTGAAACTAGGAGAATGTTCATTCATTCATTAAACAAATTTTATTGAGCATTATTCTCATTACAAGAGACAGCAGTAACAACAAGAAAAATAATAAAGTCCTTACTTTTATAGAGATTTACATTTTATTCCATCAAAAGAGGACTGAATAAATAATTTATGATACACCCAAGCAATGAAATATTATTCTGCCATTGAAAGAAACAAGGTTGGTCAATATATACTGCTTTGAGAAGATGTTCAAGATATATGTCTTTTTTTAAAAAAAATGAGGGGACTTCCCTGGTGGCGCAGTGGTTAAGAATCCGCCTGCCAATGCTGGGGACATGGGTTCGAGCCCTGGTCCGGGAAGATCCCACATGCCGCAGAGCAACTAAGCCCGTGCGCCACAACTACTGAGCCTGTGCTCTAGAGCCCGCAAGCCACAACTACTGAGCCCACGTGCCACAACTACTGAAGCCCGCGCGCCTAGAGCCTGTGCTCAGCCACAAGAGAAGACACTGTAATGAGAAGCCTGTGCACCGCAACAAAGAGAAAGCCCGCACGCAGCAACAAAGACCCAACGCAGCAAAAAATAAATAAATAAATAAATACAAATAAATAAAATGAGGTATAATTGAAATAGCATTAGATTAGATTAGTTTGAATGTATTACGTATTGAAAATCAGTAAAATAAATTAAGGAAAAAAGAGAAAAGCATGTTACAAAACAGTGCATATAGTATTGTCCTATTTGTGTGTAAAATATATATATACTTATGCGTAGATATATACAAATACACATAAGTAGAAAAAATATGGAAGAATATTCCAAAAAAAATTGTTAACGACAGTTATCACTGGGAAATATGATTGAAAGGAGGCAGAGTTCATATTTCTCTTTATACCCTTTCATGCTTTTTAAACTTCTTAACCTAAGGAAATATTACTTTTCTAATTTTTTTGACTCAAAGGAAGTCCACATAACCTGGAGATTTTAAATTTCCAGCAGGGGGCAGCAGTGATTCTCAGATATTTCTGATGTCAGTGCAAAACAGCATCAGTGTCCACGGATTTCCAGTTCCAGGCTCAAACACTATACTTGCATCACCAGATTATAAAGGAAAACAAAAAGCAATCCCACAGAAAACTTAAAATGCTGTAGAAATTGTTGTGACAAAGCAATTCCTATATGGCTTTTTCTTCTTTAACATCTGTACATGTGTCTACACTGCCTTTTCCCTCTCTGCAGCTCACAGTTTTCTCATCTGGTTTTAACAGATTTTAACTGTCTGTTAAAATCGGACAGTTTGACGAGCTAATTTAAAAGATCTCTTTCCAGCTCTAAAGTTCTATGACTTTAAGAATCTAAATCAGCATCAGGAAGAAACAAGCCCCAGTGCCCTCTGAAATTAATTGGCTTATCAAAGAATCTGCTTTACAGCCCTTAGCTGATCAGGATGAATTATTATCGGTTTATCTGTAGTGTAGATCAAAGAATACTTTTGGGGGGGGGAGGGGAGGATGTTGGTATTTATTCACTCCACTGATGGAGAAAAAGGAGAACTCTCCCACTCTATAAATGTTTAGCATGTGTGTAAAGGTCGAAGGTCTGGTGTTTAGAAATTACACACAGGCTTACGAAAGAATCTTCACTGGGTTGGCCAAATTAAACAGCAGGCAGTTGTAGAGAAATAAACACAAGTTAACATTTAACCACTAGTCCCTGTTCTTGCTGCTGGGTCTTTCTCAGTAGGCGGGGCCTGAGAGGGTCAGCAGGCCTGCTAGCAAGACACTGAACTCTTCTGGGAAACAACGCATCTACCACTTTTGTAAAATACATATTTAATATATATATTTAAGCATCTGAATCATAAACTTTCTCAGCTATTTTTCATGCCCCAACACCAGTGCTTTTTTTTAACGGATAACGCTTAATAAATTGTAAATTTTTTTTTTTTCTTTTAACATTTGCCTAAGATTACACCCCTAAGAAGTGGCTGGGGCAGGATTCAAACCTGTGACTATTGGGCTCCAAGACCCTCACACTTGACCATGGTCCTGTATTAATGAAAGGATTCACTTCATCTACTTGCTAGCTGGAAACTGAATATCTGCAAGAATTGTTGGGTTTAAGTATACAAGGTGAATGATTATTGTGTCACAAAGCTCTGTCTAGCTCACGTATATTAAGCACTTACTATGTGCTTGCTAGTCTCCGTCAGGTGCTGGGGGTAAGGGTGTCAAAAGATGAATTAGACTTGATCATTGCACTTTAAGAAACTTCTAGTTTTTGGAGCTGACAAGTATACAAACATAACATGTGAAAAATAATAGGAAAACACAAATAAGGAAGAAGAGATCAAGGCAGCGTAGCAGGATGGTTAAATCAGTGGGCTGTGGAGTCCAGTTCTTAGCTGTGGGACCTCTAAGCCTCGTTTTTCTCATTTGTAAAATGGGGATACCCTTTAGTCTAGGTAATTGCTCTGAGGGTTAAATGATGTAATGTATTATTATTATTTTTTTTAAACTGAAAGAGAATTTATTTATTTATTTATAATGTATTATTAAATTGCTTAACATTGAACCTGGCAGATGGAAAGACTTGTTAAAATATATTGTTTGATAAAGCTTAAGCAAAATAAGAATCATGCATGCCACCACATTTCTGGGGTGTTGATGCCCCTTTCTCAAATTCTTCTGAATTTCCCAGCTCCAAGAGTCCCATTTCCTTGAGATTTATTGTTTTCCCTGGCTTAGGTACCTTTTGATCCTACTAGGATGTCTCCAGGAAGGAATGATGTGGCAAAGGGGCCCCAGCCCCCATACACCAAAAGCTTGAGCTACATCACAGGGGAGGAGAGCTGAGACTGGGAACAGCCCTCAGGACAGGCAAATCGGGAGAATCAACCCCGAGTGGTTGTTAGAAGATGTCTAGGACCCACTCCCGAGATTTTCATTCTGTTCCAAATTGATTTTTGATACATACTTTACTAATTTTTGAATATAATTGTAATCATAGGAAGGGTTTCACATGATTTTATCCTGCAATCAGTTCCCTTCCCAGCCCATTTATTTACTGTTTTCTCCCAAACACTGACTCACCTCCTTCATCCTGAGTCAAGGACACTGCTTTGATATGCTACAGTGGCTGCCCCTTTCAGCCTTGGCATGAGTCTTGGCGTGAGGACAGATGAGTTCTTTCATCTGAAACCCTCTGCCTCTTGACAGCCATGCATACGCTAACACCTCTCCTCTCAAACCCACTAAAAACTCACCTCCTTCTGGAAGCCTTTCCTGCTGAGTTCTTTACTTTTGCAGTCCTGTTCCGTGCCACAGGTGCAACTGGGGTTGTTGGGATGTAGCCAGGCAAGTGTTCTTGTGTCTTTGTTGTGTGTGTAAGTTCTGGTTCTTTCCACCAGAGGCAGCATGGATTTGTGGAGAGGGCAGGGCCTCCGGAATCTGGCATGAATTTGTACAGCAGTACCACTCGTGAGTTCTCAGATTCATTCTGGCTGTCCTTTGTCACCTTGGGACTGCTGCTTTATTCTCCTGTGAAGTCGTCTTCCATCCTGGCTTCTCCAGGCAGCTGTCCCCTCCCTGCTCCACTTTCCTTCTCTCCCAGAGTGGACAGAGGGCCCTCTTCTAACTTCCCCAAGCACAACTAAGACCATACGTGTGCCCCACCATTTCCTGTAGTGTCCTTCTCTGTCAAGGAGGGTTGATTTATAGGCCCTTCTTCCCTGAATTCTTGTAAGAAAGAAATGCGATCGCGCATGCTCACGGGACTTGGCATACAGCAGGTCATGGCAGATACTTTAGACTGACTGGTTTGCTCCAAATCCATTCCAGCCCCATCCTAGCTCGCTTCCCGAACTGCAGAGGCTGGAGAGATAAACACGACATTTCTCAAACTCCCTTGCGGCTCTGGTTCTGTTTATGACTTAGATTCCATTTGTGTGAGACTTTAGAGCTATGAGCTACGTGGAGGGACAGGCAGGTGTGAAGCATCCATTTTGCTGAGGCCGATCATGGCAAAGGCAATGTGATCCTAGAACATCAGCTGTGGTGGCAGCTTAGCAGTTCTGAAGCTTCTGGATGGTGACAGAGGCTGTGGCTTGCTTGTCAACAAGTTCTGCAGTATAATTTTAGGAGTCATTCCTGGATGTTTAGCCTAGAGTCTATTTCTTAACTTTCTTACTGATTCTGTGAGCTAGCCATACCCTTTAATAAATCCCTTTGTGCTTAAATTAGCAAGAGTGGAACCTGTTGTCTGCGACCAAGAAAACTGACCGTTATGTAGGTGCTCAATAAATGTTAGCTGTTACTATTATTTTAATACTGTGTTGAAGACTTGGTAATAAGAGCAAGTAATTACATTTCAGGAAGGAAATTTTATTTTACTTTATTTTTTTATAAATTTATTTATTTTATCTATTTATTTTTGGCTGTGTTGGGTCTTCGCTGCTGTGCGCAGGCTTTCTCTAGTAGCGGCGAGCGGCGGCTACTCTTCGTTGCGGTGCGCGGGCTTCTCAGTGTGGTGGCTTCTCATTGTGGAGCACGGGCTCTAGGCACGCGGGCTTCAGTAGTTGAAGCACGCAGGCTCAGTAGTTGTGGCTCACGGGCTCTAGAGCACAAGCTCAGTAGTTGTGGCGCACGGGCTTAGTTGGTCCGCGGCATGTGGGATCTTCCCGGACCAGGGATCAAACCCATGTCCCCTGCATTGGCAGGCGGATTCTCAACCACTGCGCCACCAGGGAAGACCCAGGAAGGAAATTTTAAACTAGCAACTGGATAAGACCATGTAAAGTGATTTCTACAGTAGCACTGTCCCAGAGAGCTTTCTTTGATGATGGAAATGTTCTATATTTGCACCCAATATGGTAGCCACTGGTTATATGTGGCTATTGAGCCCTTGAAGTGTGGCTACTATGACTGAGGAACTGAATTTTTAATTTGATTTCATTTTAATTCACTTATATTAAAAAACAAATAACACATGAAGTTGGTGGCTACTGTGTTGGACAGCATAGTCCTTGAGTGTCTCAGCCTTACCTTCCAGAAGGGTCTTGACAGCCTTCTCTGCCTCTAGCCAAGAAACTTCTTCATCAGTTCTTCCTCAATCCCCACTCTCAGGCCACATCTTGATAATCTACAGAGGTTCAACATGCCTGCAACAATGACAACTTTGACACAAGTTTAGGGTCTCATTGTCCCAAACTCCATTCCAGGATTGCAAATTGGCTTTTTATTTGCAAAACCCAAACATTTATGGAAGTGCTTTTGCTAAATTGCAATCTGTCTTGACAGGCAAATCTCAGCTTTCACTTAGAGAAAGAAAACCATTTGTTGTATTAAAAATACATATACATATTTCCCATAACATCTAGGTATTGAGTTCCAAAAATATTGGGGTCCTGTATCAGTTAGACAAGTGGTTCTCATATTTTGCTGTGTATTAGAATCACTATAAGAAAGAAACTACTTGCCAGCCACACTCCAGACCAATTAAATTAACGTTGTAGGAAATGATTAAAGACAACCAAAACTTTATCTGCAACACTCTAATTTTTTTCAAAAAAGAAGAATGTATTCCTATATTAACTAGTAATTAAAAGTTAATGAAAATATAAGAAAAATAATGGTAGGATTTTAAAAGGGGTAATTTATTGTGAGATAAGATAAATAATTATAGACCTGTTATTCAAAGCCAAACTTTTTTTTTTTCCACTTTGGTTGACTAGAGGCCACAAGGAGACAGTAATCATAGAGCCATCATCCAACAACTCTGGGAAGCTTCTGCAATACAAACATTCACAAAGAGTACAGATTTCAATCAGGCTCCTCTTCCATATTGCCACTTTCACATGTTATATGAATAAATCCAAACGATAAACCGTAAGTGTTTTATAGACCTTCCTTCCCATACAACCCAAGGGAAGCTGAGAAAAAAGATAAGAGGTGTCCAAGTTCAGTGTCAGATGGTCTTTTTATTATTCTCCCCATCCCTCCACTTCCCTACACACAGATGTTCCCTGTGAAAGAACTTGGCTCTATGCAATTCATTCCCAAATGGGATGGTCCCAAAAAGTTTGAAGAGAGGAACTCGCATTTCCTGAGATGATTCTCTCTTGACATTAATTCAAATTTAGGAAAGAGCTGCTTAAGCCTTTTATAAATACTCAAGATTGATTTTATTTCCTTCTGTCCTCCTGGTGCCTCTTTAATCTTCCCAGAATGATGCTATGACTTCGGTTCATGACTGCAGTGAGTGACAGCTAGGAGCTAGCCCTTTCCTCCTGCCCTGATTAAAAAACAGTAGGGCGTTTCCCACAACTTGAGGGCCCAGGTGCTTGGAAATACTGCCAAATACTTCTTCCAACTTAAAAAAAAATGTAATTATATCCTGGGTTATAATTATGGGTTATATTAATAATAATTATTATTATTAATACCTAACCCATTAATTCTGGGTTAGGTAACATATTCAAAATTTTAAAATTCAGAAGATACAAAGAGCATAAAGTGACATTTGTTCCTCTGTCCATGTCCCCCAGCTTCCCAGTTCCCTCCCCCAGTGCTACCAGTTTCTGGAGTATCTTCTCCAAAGTAGAGACTTTATGCATGTTTAAAAGAACACACTGGGAATCCCCTGGTGGTCCAGTGGTTAGGACTCGGCGCTCTCACTGCCAGGGCCCAGGTTCAATCCCTGGTCGAGGAACTAAGATCCCCCAAGCCTTGAGGCACAGCCAAAAAAATAAAATAAAATAAAAGAACATATTTATGTTTTCTTTCCACTTTTATTCTTTTATTTTATATTAATGATAACACACCATACAAATATAATTTTCATTTGTTTGTTTTTTCTTCTACTCTTGCCACTAGAATGGACGCTGCACGAGGGGAGGGATTTTATGTGGTATAATGTTATATCCTCAGCGTGTAGAGTGGTGCCTGGCATATTGTATTGATAGTTTCTCCATAAATATTTGTTGAATAAGTGAATGAACACACACTGTTCCACTTCTTGCTTTTTTCCCTTTGGAGATCATCTCATTTCAGTGCATAGGGAACCTCCTCAATTATTTTCATGACTGGATAGTGTTCCATTGTCTGGATTCATTATGATTTATTGAATCAGATTCCTACTGATGGACATTAGTTTGTTTCTAATCCTTGGCTCTGAAAAATAGTCCTGACATTCATGTCCTTGTACAAACATCATGTCACACATGTGTGATTATATCTATCTGTAAGAGAAACTCCTAAATGCAGAAGAGCTGGGTCAAAGGGCGAGCTGTGAGGTACATTTTGCCGACTTCTTTTTAATCAAAAGCACCTTGCCATGTCTAAATAGCGTTAACTATGGTACTGTGGTGCATGGCAGTCGATGTAAGCCTGTTCTAAGGAAATCTGTCATTAATGAAATTGCTCCGGTTAGGCCTGAATTTACCACTTCCACTTATTCCTGCAAATCCAACAGAAAACCACCACCCAGGTTGACACTGTTGGAGCAACAGATGCATCTCAAAAACACAACATAGAAAGACAGACGTACACCCTGTGTGATTCCAAAATCAAACGAGACAAATCTAGGTGACGGAAATCAGAACAGCGGCTGCTCAGGGGTGCGGGGGCACTGACTGGAAAGGGGTACTAGGCAAATTTCCGAAGAGATGCAAACACTTATATCTTGATTTGGGTGGTAGTTTACACGAGTGTTTGCTATTTTCGAGATTCACTGACCTGCACTAAATTGTCGACATTCGATTTTATGTAAAATAAGGGTTACTTGAACACTGCAATACGATGACAGTCAATCTGATAACCAGGGTCGGCTACTAAGCGACTAACGAGGTAGCATATAGACAGTGGATACTTGGACAAAGGGATAATTCACGACCCTGGTGGGGTGGAGCAGGATGGCATGAGATTTCATCAAGCTAGTCAGAATGGTGCACAATTTAAAACGTATAAATTCCTTATTCCTGGAATTTTCCGTGTAATATTTTCGGACCTTGGTTGACTGCGGGTAACTGAAACGGTGGAAAGCGAAACCGTGGATAACGGATGGGGATAGCATAGAAAATGATACGCTGGAATGATACGCATACTGATATACGCATACTGATATAACCTGTATGAATTACTTTGCAAAACTCAGGTATAAGAAAACGCACATTTCTCAATTTTGCGGGAGTCAAACTTAAATACAACTCTATCTCTACCTTTCCAGGTGATGGTGGGTGATACAACCTCAATCATTTTTGGCCACACTGCCCACTTGGCCTCATGAGATTAAAGAAGTATCTGGGGTCTAGGAAATTCAGAAAAACTGGAGCAGGGCCTTTGGTCCACATGGTGGTCCCTGAGATGCTCATTGTTCTGTGTGGTTTACTTGAAGGTAAAAGGCTCAGATTCAGTGTCGGGCTCGATCATCAGGATCCTCTTGGAGGGTCCCAAGACCTAAGAGATGTTTAGCGCTCAGTCTTCCTGAGGCCACCAGCCACCTCCGTCCTGCCACCTTCTGGGGCTCTATGTGGGATTGTTCCTCTGGAACTTGCCCTCCCTTCATCCCCCAGTGGGTTCGCACTTTAAAAAAACTATCTTGCAGAGAATGGGGGCAGCTAGAGAGGATTTGGGGAGACCCATTAAAGCTGGTAAATACCCAAGTTGGACTCAGCCTCAGCTTTCATTAAATAGCAAATGGGAAAACTGGGAAAGGAGAAAGAAAAAAAAAATTTTTAATCTTCTAAGGGTTTTGCAAACAATTGGAGTAATTAAAAGTTCTCAGAAGTAGCCGATGGTGCCCTTTTCACCGAGGGAATGCGGGCCAAGCATGATATATTAAAAGAGAGGGAGCTGCTCTATTGAAGTTAAAAATAATCTTCTGTCACATGGCTAATTTGTTGGAATGCAGCAATTAAAGGGCTCTGGGCAGAGGGAGAGCTGGAAGCAGCTGGGGAGCTTGCAGGCAGAGTGCACGCCCTGGGGACTGTTTGCAGAGAGAGAAAACACTGTCACAGCTGACTTGGGGCACCTTATCAGAAAGCCCACAAAGGGGGCAGGAAGAAGGAAAAGTGGGGTTGAGTTCAGAGCCGTGACCTGTGGGTTTATCAGACAGTGAAGGGATAGGTCAGGACTTGTCACCTGTGCTCTGGGATGCTGATTCACTCAGCAAGGATGAAGGCTTTCCAGTTTCCCCTTCACTTTGAAAACGCATGCCTTTGAATCCATTTCAAAGGAACACATAACCCAAAGGAGCCCTTTGATCCTAAATCCATGGGAAAAACCAATCTATACAGTCTTTAGGGGCAAAGCTCAGGCCAAGAATATAAATCCTAGATTGGGGAGTTGGGGTGTTTTAAAAGTTTTTGCAATTTTTGAATTTTTTTTTTTTTGAATTTTTGAGTTGAAAGAGTTTTAAGAAAAAAGTTATCTAGTATAATATCTGAATTTTCCAGGTGAGGCAACAAGCTACGAGAGGCTGATTTGTCCAAGGTCACTCAACGAGCAAGTGACAGAAGCTAGGTTCTAACTCGGGTCTTTAACTAGAGAGGGAACATGGTGGTTAGGAAGTGCAGGATTCCCATGACCCTGATGTGGAATCCTGCCTCCAGGGGCTGTGGAATGCTCTTACAACCCCTAACTCTCTCATCTCAGTTTTACCTTGTGTAGAGTAGGAATAACAGTAGTACCCCCCCACCTAGAATTGTTAAAATGCATGTGAAGTGTTTAATGTCTAGCCTAGAGTAAATGCTTAATAAAATGTGAGGACTTCCCTGGTGGCGCAGTGGTTAAGAATCTGCCTGCCAATGCAGGGGACACGGGTTCGAGCCCTGGTCCGGGAAGATCCCACATGCCACGGAGCAACTAAGCCCGTGTGCCACTACTGAGCCTGTGCTCTAGAGCCCACGAACCACAACTACTGAGCCCGCGTGCCACAACTACTGAAGCCCGTGCACCTAGAGCCTGTGCTCCGCAACAAGAGAAGCCACCGCAATGAGAAGCCCGCACACCACCACGATGAGTAGCCCCGGCTCGCAGCAACTGGAGAAAGCCCGCACACAGCAACGAAGACCCAACACAGCCAAAAATAAATAAATAAATAAAATAAAATAAATAAATTAATTAATTAATTAATTTAATTAAATGTGAGCTGTTGGGCTTCCCTGGTGGTGCAGTGGTTAAGAATCTGCCTGCCAATGCAGGGGACATGGGTTTGATCCCTGGTCCGGGAAGATCCCACGTGCCGAGGAGCAACTAAGCCCGTGCGCTACAACTGCTGAGCCCGCGTGCCACAACTACTGAGCCTGCGCGCCTAGAGCCCGTGCTCCTCAACAAGAGAAGCCACCGCAATGAGAAGCCCACGCACCGCAACGAAGAGTAGCCCCCGCTCGCTGCAACTAGAGAAAGCCCGCACGCAGCAACAAGGACCCAATGCAGCCAAAAATTAAAATAAATAAATTTACAAAAAAAAACCCAAACCATTAACCAATTTAAAAAAAAAAAAAGTGAGCTGTTGTTTTTCCATAGCTTTTTCTATACCACCCTGCATCAATCTCCTATCACCATTTTGCATGTTAACTTGCCCACACATCCTCTTTGGGTTGGGTGGGATTGTCTTTCTCTTCTTTCTACCTCCAACTCTCATCCATTACATATAAAGGAAAAGAGGATCAGTCACTTTCACTTTCTCCTAGCATTTTCTGCATTCCAGCACACCCATATTGTTTGTCTTCTCTCAAGCTATAGGCCTTCCAGCCTGTGCTTTTAGTATGGTTTCCAAGTTGCTGGCAAGCAGAAATGGCGCCAACATGAAGAAACAAGTATTGGTGCCCCAAATGCAGTAGCCAGAGCTATCTGAATCTTTTAGAATAATACTTGATCAATTTTCAAATTTATAAAGGGCACCACTAACAGAAGGGGCTCTGAACATCCCATCCAATGGATGTTTGGGCTTCATAGCCTAAGCACCCCTGGAAAGTGGAGGCCAAGTTCTGTGTTTGCACATACATTGCAAGGAATAGACATCTACCTGACACTAGCTTGAGCCAAAAAAGGGCAAATTTAGTGGCTCATGTAACCACAAGACTAGATTTCATTTCTGACTAGATCAAAGGGTCAAAAACATCCCCAGGGCATCTTTCTGCTTTGTTGGGCTCCATTCTTTAGAGTCTTGCCACTTGGCAGACAAAACAGCTGTGGAGAGCTCCAAGCTTTACTTTTTTTCCAGTTCAGTATTCATATAAAGAAGCAATCTTCCTGCCCTTAGTCCTGTTCCCTGATTGGCTGCCTTCAATCAAGTGCCCATTCCTAAAACAACAGGGCCAGGGAAATGAGCTTCTCTCACTGGACAGATTGGATCACATGCCCCATCTGTAAGGAGGGGAGGCAGAGCATCTGACTGGCAGCCCCACTAGCTTCACATACACTAGAATAGGAACAATTCCTCGCAGGGAAGATGGGGCACAGAGACCAGAAGAAAGGGAAAGGCAGGCAGATATAAATCATTAATACCAAAGCCCAGCACTTATATGCACTTTTCTGAGGTGGTGGTTTATAGCTTGCTTCCTATCCTCAAAATGTTCTATAATCCAAGAAATAGTAAGAACTTTGGGAGAGGAAAATGCTTTTTCCTCACTCCAAATATTTCCTTCCTGTAGAGGGTCATCATGCTCCAGGCTCCTCTTCATGCCTTCCCTCTCCTGCACTTAGGGGAAGGAGAGCATTAGGAGAAGCTGGGCATGCGTCTCCCAGTGTCATCCTCTTCCTGGTCCCTTAGGATTGAGATGCTGGGAAGGAACACAAGTTCTCTTCCTCCACATGGGGAGGGCACCCTGGTCCACTGTTGCCTGGGACTGTGGGAAAGTCTGTTGAACTAGGATTCAGGGAAGCCTATTGAGCTCACATGCTCAGCTACATTCTCCAATGTATAGCCTTATCAGAAGATAATTCATCTCCTGACCACCCAGACCACCAATTGATTCAGAGCCTGAATAGGGAGGAGGCATGCTATTTATTGAGCCCCTTCTCAAAAGTCAACAAGAACCATCCACTTAGGGTATCAGGGACCCACAGATTCATCCTCTCACTCTCCCCTGCCAGGCTGGTCCCCCACAGGAGGAACTTGTCTCCTTGGGAATCCACAGAGATCGTGGAGTGCTGGGAGCAGGCGCAGAGGGAGGCCACAAAAATGATCAAAGGCACGGCAGCTAGGTTTACCACAATAGGTGAGAGAAACTGGGATTATTTCACTTGGAGGGGGCAAAAAAAAAAGCCAGTGGTGGGGTGATTCAGGGGTAGCCTTGACCAGAACCATGCTGAGGGTGTGGCATCACTGGTATTTTTCCACAGCCTCACCCTGACCCTGAGCATAGTCACATCTGTCCCTTACCTCTCCCGTCCCACTTGTGTCCTTCTACACCCACCTCTTTGAAAATAAATTGTTCCACTTCCACAGAGGTGTAGGAGGCACACAAATCAACTTAAATAAAATAACACTATAGTATAATTTCTTTTTGATTACAAAAGTGATACACAATCTGTGAGAAGAACTGAAAAGATACAGAAAATTATAAAGATGAAAACTAAAATCAACTCGAAGCCCTCAACCCTGAGATAGCTATTGTTAGCTTTTTAGTCTATTATTGTCCAACCTTCTCTCTCTCTACATAATTTTAAATGTATTTTTTATTCCTTTAAAAAATTTATAGACATATTTTAAATAAAATAGCGGCATGTAGTGTAAAAGATGAAAATAGTATATTATGCTATTTCTCTTAATACTATGATCTATGTGTACTATTAAGTGAGTATCTTTTATTGTTGCCACTTCCTTTTGTCTCTCCTGGCCTTAGGAATGGTTGACATTAATGACACTTATTTGAGAGGAAAGTACTGGTGTCATGAGACACATTTTAGAGACAGGGAACTGTGACTACCCATAGCCACACCCAACTCCTGCTTGTGTGGCCGGGATCACCGGGGACAGAAACAATTTCCTAACATAATCGATAACTTTGTTGAGAAAAGGGAGTGAAAAAGGTGGCTTCCATAAGCCAGGGTTCTTGACCTTCCTTCTCTATCAGAAATACCAATCAAGGGGCTTCCCTGGCGGTGCAGTAGTTAAGAATCCGCCTGCCAACGCAGGGGACACGGGTTCGAGCCCTGGCCCGGGAAGATCCCACATGCCGCGGAGCAACTAAGCCCGTGAGCCACAACTGCTGAGTCTGCGTGCCACAACTACTGAAGCCTGCGCTCCTAGAGCCCGTGCTCCACAACAAGAGAAGCCACCTCAATAAGAAGCCTGCACACCGCGACGAAGAGTAGCCCCCACTCGCCACAACTAGAGAAATCCCTTGTGCAGCAATGAAGACCCAAGGCAGCCAAAAATAAAATAAATAAATAAAAAGAAATACCCATCACATCTACCACAGTGGCCTCCCCAGCTCCAGGATTTTGATTCTGGGAGCATATAGCTGCAAGTGAACAAAGAGTCAGGGGAAAGTTCTTTATCAGCAGGAGAATTATTTTATTCAATGTGTTTCCTTACATTAGTTGGGACAATAAGGGGAAAGAATGAGAAGAAATAAAAGGCCAGTTACTCAGGCCACTTTTAATGAATCACCCCCCAGTGTCACTACCCATCCCCAGTCAGGAAAAGCTTGAGTTTTTCCATGCCAAGAAAAACAGAGGGCAGGAAGAAACAAATTACGACCTTGTTTGTGTTTTGTGTCTTAACTATTTGATTTATAGGCCCAGATCCAATGATTATGGATGAAAGAAAATATCCCAGTGTCCCAAACCTAACCTGAACTTAACCGGGGGTGGGTCTCACGTCCACTGCTCAAAGTTAATGCGAAGTTAAAATGCTTTAAGAATAAAGGTTCAGGGTTTGGGGCTGCCTGAGCAGGCCAGTGGCAAGGCCAAATTCTTTTCTCATCACCCCAATTAGGATGACTACTATGAAAAAATAAAAAAATAATAAGTATTGGTGAGAATGTGGAGAAATTGGAGCCCTTGTGCACTGTTGGTGGGAATGTAAAATGGTACAGCTGCTATGGAAAACAGTATACAGTTCCTCAAAAAATTAAAAATAGAATTACCATAAGATCTAGCAATTTCACTTCCAGGTACTCAAAAGAATTAAAATCAGGGTCTCAAAGAGACCTACACCTAAATATTATTGTTTTTGGTTGGTCTGTTGTTTGCCCAACCATTATTCCTTGTCCTGGGAGGCAGTGGCTAATACATTTGCCTTTAAATCTATTAAATGCCCCCCAAGTAGCTGCCTCAGACTTGGGAGAGGTCTGAGTTAGGCAAAATGAGGGCAAACCTTTTGAGCTGGCCCTTCAGGGAGCCACCAGACTGGTTGAAGTGAACAACCACAATTCTTTAAGAATGAGGTCACTTCTACTACCTCCAGGACTAAGAACTTGTACTAGGAATGGGGGCTGTTTTTGTCAAAGCTTCTGCCAAACTGAAGAGTAGGGAATGGGACAGGGTAGGTTAAAACACCACAAAGCTCTCTGACTGAGATTCAACTGTTTTTTCCTTGATTAAGCATTCACCTAGTTGTTATAATCTTTTGCTTAGTTTCCAGAATGCCAATAAAGTTGATTTTGAGAGTAAAAAAGAAAAGAAAAATATCATGTAGCCATGAACTCTCTAGAAAGAAAACAGAGTGATGCGTTGGAGCAAGTATCCACTTAGGATGTGGTGGCTCACCGAGGCCTCACCCAGGGGTTGACACTTAACCAGAGATTAGAATGATAAAATCTAAATGTGAAGTTGGGCAGAGAGAATACCCCTAAAGTAAGCTTGTGCTTGGCATGTAGAAATCAAACCATCGCAACTCAGAAGAGATTCTTGGCCATTAAGATTATTTTTCAGATTGATCTAGATGGAAGGTTGATAAATTCCTTTCTGACTCTAAAGTATAGAAAAAATTGTTTGACCTCACTCATAAGAGAAATGCAAGTCAGACCTACAGTGTGATACAGTTTTTAAAATGCCTGATTGTTATACTCCAGAAACTTTGATAACACACTCTGTGCGGCTGTGAGGAAACTGGCACTCATATGCATTGCCAGTGAGAATATAGATTGGTACAATTGCTATGGAGGGCAGTGAGAATATAAATTGGTGCAGTTGCTAACAGTACGGATGCATGTGCTTTTGCTTAGAAGTCCCATTTCTTCTTGTACATGTGCACAGTGATATAAGATCAAAGTTATTAATTACAGCATTATTTGTAATTCCAAAACACTGGAAACCCAAATCTCCATCAGTAGGAGACTAGTTAAATTATGATACATTCATACCAAACTATGAATACTGAACTATGGGAAACTATGCAACTGTAAAAATAAATGAGGTGGGCTTCCCTGGTGGCGCAGTGGTTGAGAATCTGCCTGCCAATGCAGGGGACACGGGTTCGAGCCCTGGTCTGGGAAGATCCCACATGCCGCGGAGCAACTGGGCCCGTGAGCCACAACTGCTGAGCCTGCGCGTCTGGAGCCTGTGCTCCACAACAGGAGAGGCCGCGATAGTGAGAGGCCCGCGCACCGCGATGAAGAGTGGCCCCCGCTCGCCGCAACTAGAGAAAGCCCTCGCACAGAAACGAAGACCCAACACAGCTAAAAATAAATAAATAAATAAATAAATAAATAAAGAGAGTAGCTATTAATTTAAATAAATAAATAAATAAATGAGGCACTTTATTATTATCTAAACATTTCTAAGATGTCATTAAGATAGCAAGATGCAGAACTGTGATGTTTAGCACCTTTTATATATGTGAGTAAAACTAAGTATAAATATTTATATTTACTTGCATTTGCATAGAGAAACTCAGGAAGGATACACAAAAAATTATTAAGTGATTATCTGGGGTGGGTGAGTGGAAGGGAACGGAAAGTATATAGAAAAGGTGGTCAAGAGACTTTTTATTGAGATGTTTAATTTTTTTTTTTTTTTTTAGTTTTGAGCCTTGTGAAGTATTAAGGACTTAAAAAATTAAATTTAAAACTTGTTCCCTCTACTACCCCTTATCTTAATTTATTAATTTATCACGTAATCTATAACTGTTGTTCACTCCTCTCAGACACTCCCCTGAGAAAGTGTCTACTTAAATGAATGTGGATGATGGTTTATAAAAAGTACATTAGTGCATATAAATTATATCTTTAAAAATCTGATTTAGGGACTTCCCTGGTGGTGCAGTGGTTAAGAATCCACCTGCCGATGCAGGGGACACGGGTTCGAGCCCTGGTCAGGGAAGATCCCACATGCCGCGGAGCAACTAAGCCCATGCGCCACAACTACTGAGCCTGCACTCTAGAGCCCCCGAGCCACAACTAATAAGCCCGTGTACCACAACTACTGAAGCCCGCGCACCTAGAGCCCATGCTCCGCAACAAGAGAAGCCACCTCAATGAGAAGCCCGCGCACCGCAACGAAGAGTAGCCCCCGCTCACCGCAGCTAGAGAAAGCCCGCGCGCAGCAACGAAGAGATTAATATAGTCACGGAGGAGCTTTCTGTGCCTTGCTACTCATCCTCTACAGACTAGATAAAGGTCACTGAACAAAGACAACTGAAGCATCCTGAGGGCAAAACCAGCCTAAAGAAAACTTTGTGTTTATGGATAAAACATTACAATTTTTCGAGGTGGCCTTTGGCTCAGTAGACTGTAGTAAAAACAATGGCATCATCCAGTCTCTGAACTAGATCATCTTCATCAAAAAGAACCTCTCACAGGATAAAGAACTTCTAAGTGTTAACGTCTTTTCACATCCATTTTTTTCGTCGGCCCCACGTCTGGGAAGTATTGTAGCCTTTTTACTTTTTTCAGTCCCCTCCTCATGCCCTTCCCCTAACCACTGAATTGGACTTCTAACACTCTAGCTTTGTCTGTTTTTTCCTCAACAGCTTTATTGAGATATAACTCACATACCATGCAAATCACCTATTGAAAGTATACAATTCAGTATCTTTTAGCATAGTTACAGGGTTGTGCAACCATCATTGCAGTCTAATTTTAGAACATTGTCACTGCCCCCCAAAAAGAAACTTCATACCCATTAGTGGTCACTCCCCATTTCTCCCAACCCCCTCGGCCATGTACAACCACTAAATCTACTTTCTGTCTCTACAGATGTGCCTTTTCTCGAAATTTCACATAAATGAAATCATACAGTATGTGGTCTGTTGTGATTGGCTTCTTTCATTTAGCATGATGCTTTCAAGGTACATCCATGTTTTAGCATGCTATTTTTACTGCTGAATTATATTTCATTGTAAGGACACACATACATATATATATTTATGTGCATATATATATAGATATACATAAATTTTGTTTTTGAAACATATGAATATTTACTACGTGTTAAAAACAAATAAACATTAAAAGGAAGAAAAGTGGGTGTACTGAAGCCAGGAACCAAAATCCAGGGTAGAAAGCATCCTTATGGATGGCTGTTTGCACAGCTACAGTTTCTTTTGATTCTAGAAACTGGGCTGGGCTGCGGGGATTGAGCCCCACAGTCATAAAACTCAATAGGATGGTTCTGGGGGAAGCTCCAGAAGAGGCTGCCCAACAGGCCAGAGAGGTTAGGCTGGCCTGGGGGTTGGAACAACACTAGGATGCTTGGAATCAAGTAACTCTCCCTGAGGCCACATCTTGGACAATATGGGCTCTTAACTTTGCAGTTTCCTGAAGCTTCCCTGATACTGGATGGCCAGGCCTGGCTCTGGAAAGGGAAGGAGAGTGTTGGACTGTGATGGCTTTAAGAGTTTGTCTTCCCATTGGCAGGGGATGAAAATAGGTTGCCAGGGGACATAATACCTTGAGAAGGGCGAGAACAGATTTGAGGGCTACCTTATTGTATTCCATTCTTGGAACAGGAAAGGGGAACTTCCCCTCAAAAAGAGTGTGAGAACCCAGGAAATGTGTTTGACGTCTGCAAAAAAATGGGACAGAATCCTCGTTCCTTGCTCTATTCTCAAGGAACATGTACAGTGTCTTTCTTGACAGTTTCCTGTTCCATTTCCACCATTTATACAAAAGCAGTAAAATGAGCTTGCAAGGTAAATAACGACTCCCCTGGAGCAGCATCTCACACACCAGCCTGTTATCTGAGATAAATTTCAGAGCACACAGCTGGACAGCAATGGGGAGAGGATTTTCTAATACATATGTAAAAACAGTGAAAGTAAAATGTTAATGTTGAAATGTTTTATATGGTAGTAAAATGTTAATGTTAAAATGTTTTATATGGTAAATGCCATCTTCCTCTTAGAGAGTAAATTTCCTTGAGAGCTGGGTCTCATTTATAGCACCTAGAAATTGTAACTCCAAACTAGCCAGCATTTACTGAGGACACTGTGGCAGGCACTGTGCTGAGTTTTGTTTAATATATTGACACAGTACTTAGCTGTAGTTACTCAGTAAATATTTATCAAAGAGCTTGAAAAAAAACTATCAAAGACAGTCAAGAAGAGAAAACTGCAGAACAGCATTCCTCATGAATATAAGCCCAAAGATCCTTAAAAAAATTGTAGCAAATTGAACCCAACAATATATAAAAAAGACTAACATTGTAACCAAGTGAGGTTTATCCCAGAAATGCAAAGATGGTTAAGTTTTGGAAAACTATTCAAAGTAATTCACCATATTCACAGAATAAAGGAGAAAAATCAAACGATTATCATCTAATAGATGCAGAAAAAATGTTCGACAGGCTTCAATCTCCTTTTATGATTTAAAGAGAAAAAAAAAAAAAACCACCTCAGGAAACAAGGTAGATAGGGGAATTCTTCCCTCTCTCAGATGAAGAGTATCTACTGAAAAATCTAGACATCATACTTAATTGTGAAAGACTGAACGCTTTCCTCCTAAGATTGGGAACAAGCTAGAGTTGCTCATTTCACCATTTTTATTCAGTGTTCTACTAGAAATGCTAGTGTAAAATAGTCCTTGCCAGTGATATAAGGCAAGAAAAAAAAAAAAGGCATACAGTTTGGAAAGGAACAAGTAAAACAGTCTCTATTAGCAGATGACATGATTGCTACCTAGATATTTCTAAGAAACCTACAAAACAACCACTGTAAGTGAACTGTAAGTGAATTTAGCAAGGTCACAGGATACTAAGTCAATGTACAAAATCAATTATATTTCTCTATTATAGCAGCAAACAATTGGAAAATGAAATGATTCCATTTATAATAGCATAAAAATCATAATATATTTAGAAATAATATTAACAAAAGATGTAGAATACCTCTATTCTGCAAACCAGAAATTGAAAAAAGATTCAAATAAATGGAGTGGTATACCATGTTTGTGGATTGTGAGCCTCAAGGTTGTTAAGGTGTTCATTCTTTATAAATTCATCTATAAGCTCTTGTACAGAAATTAACAGGCTGATCTTAAAAAGTAACCTTATTATTTTGGGGATACTTTTAGATTTACAGACAAGTTGCAAAATAGTACAGAGTTCTTATATACCCCTCACCCCACTTCCCATAAAGTTAACATCGTAAATATACTATAGTGCATTTGTCAAAACTAAGAAATCAACACTGGTACATTACTGTTACTTTAATCTGAATTTCACTGTTTTTTCCCCTGATGTCTTTTTTTTTTTCGTTCTAGGATCCAATCCAGGTTGCCACTTTGCATTGAGTTGTTGTGTCTCTTAGTCAAATTGGGTCTGTGACAATTTCTTGTTTCCTTGTTTTTGTTTTTTTGTTTTTTTAAAAACTTTGGGTTTATTTATTTATTTATTTATTTTATTTATGGCTGTGTTGGGTCTTCGTTTCTGTGCGAGGGCTTTCTCTAGTTGCGGCAAGTGGGGGCCACTCTTCATCGCGGTGCGCGGGCCTCTCATTATCGCAGCCTCTCTTGTTGCGGAGCACAGGCTCCAGACGCGCAGGCTCAGTAGTTGTGGCTCACGGGCCCAGTTGCTCCGCGGCATGTGGGATCCTCCCAGACCAGGGCTCGAACCCGTGTCCCCTGCATTGGCAGGCAGATTCTCAACCACTGCGCCACCAGGGAAGCCCAATTGTTTTTGTTTTTTGAATGAGCTTGACAGTTTTGATTGATACAGGTCAGGTATTTTGTAGAATGTTCCTCAATTTGGGTTTGCCTAATGTTTTTCTCATGTTTAGACTGGGATTATGGGTTTGGGGGAAGAATGCCACAGTGGGGAAGTGCCCTTCTGGCACAGACCAGGGAGTACATGCTATCAACATGATTTATCACTGGTGATGTTAACCTTGATCACTTGGTTCCACAAGCAGATTTTAAAATTTATTTGGAAATATAAAGGATCTAGGGTAGCAGAAACAATTTTGAAACCTATGAGCAAAGCTGAAGGACTTACATTACTGACTTCAAGGCTTAGTATAAAGCAATCGTAACCAAGACAGTGTGGAATTGGCATTAAGCATAGACAAATAAATCACTGGAACAGAATAGAAAGTTCAGAAAAAGACCCACACTTTCATGGTCAATCAATTTTCAACAGAAACATGAAAACAATTCAATGGGGAACTGTTTTCATCAAATGGTGTTGGAACAACTGGGTATCCACTTGGAAAAAAAGAGACCAAGAAAGCTGGCTAAGGTGACCAAGTTTGTGAGTAGCCGGGACAGGGATTCCAAGCTAGACTTTCTGGCTATCATGTGTTATAAATTATGAATATGAATTTATAATACATTTAGGCCACAGTATTTTCCTGAATCAAATTCAATTTGAAGCCATACTTTTCAAAAATGTCAATGTCGTGAAAGAAAAATAGAGGCTGAAGAAATGCACCTGATTAAAGGAAACTAAGGAGACATAAATAAATGCAATACATTATCCTGAGTTGGATCTTGGCTCACACAGACACACCAAAATTCCACAAAGGACATTATTAAAATAATTGGAAAATAATATGGACAGCATGTTAGATAATAGTTTTATATGAATGTTAAATTCCCTGAACTTGAAAATCATATGAAGGCTATGTAAGAGTATGTTCTTGTTCATAGAAGATACTGAATTCTTTGGAGGTAAAGGGTCATGATGTGTGTACCTTACTCTGAAATGGATTGGTTTAACATTACTAATGACCACAATAAAAATAAACATATATGGAAGAAATCAAATATGGAAAAATAACAATCGGTGAATCTAAGTTAAAATGGGAATTCATTGTATTATTCTTTCAACTTATTTGTTTGAAATTTTAAAAAAGAAATTTATTTGTTTTAATATTTTTTTATTTATTTGGCTGTGCCGGGTCTTAGTTGTGGCGTGCAGGCGGGATCTTTTAGTTGTGGCATGCGGGATCCTTAGTTGCTGCATGTGAACTCTTAGTTGCGGCATGCGGGATCTAGTTCCCTGACCAGGGATCGAACCCAGGCCCTCTGCATTGGGAGTGCGGAGTCTTAATCACTGGACCACTGGGGAAGTCCCTAAAAAAGAAATTTAAATATTTATTTTATTTTATTATTTTTAAATAAATTTATTTATTTATTTACTTATTTTTTTGGCTGCGTTGGGTCTTTGTTGCTGCGTGCAGGCTTTCTCTAGTTGCAGTGAGCGGGGGCTACTCTTCGTTGCGGTGCACGGGCTTCTCATTGCAGTGGCTTCTCTTGTGGCGGAGCACGGGCTGTAGGTGTGTAGACCTCAGTAGTTGTGGCTCGCGGGCTCTAGAGCGCAGGCTCGGTAGTTGTGGCGCACGGGCTTAGTTGCTCCGCGGCATGTGGGATCTTCCCTGACCAGGGCTTGAACCCGTGTCCCCTGCATTGGCAAGCGGATTCTTAACCACTGCGCCACCAGGGAAGTCCCTAAATGTTCATTGTAAAAAACCACTTTCATCTGATTCTAATTCCAGTTGCCATGATGGTGGCAAATTTAGTCTCAGTCACTTATGAGCATTCCTCTCCTCCTCCTTAGGGGTTTTACGTAATAGTGCAAAACATTCAGGAAGGGCCCTCTGGTCTTCAGTCCACATTGGTCGCTTCCTGAAAGATCTGCTGCAGAGCTGACAGCCTCCACAGTGGAGCTCGAGTCTGTCTGCTAGCTGGAGCCCTGGCACTGAGGGTCCAATCTTTCTGCATGTATCATGTAGCCCTTCCCCTCCAAAATCCTGTCACTGGCCTAGGTCCCTTTGAGGAAGCTTGTGGGGTTCCTGCTGTTGGAGGAATCCCAAACCACTTTCCTCTTCCCAGTCTCAGAAAGCCCGATTTTGCTTTCGTGGTACTCCAGATATATTTGTCCAACCCCTCCCTTTGCTGAGAGTTTCCTCCATGCTATCCTCTTAGCTGTTGGACTCAGTTTCCTAGAGGTGGAAGTAGAAAAGGGAATGCTGTGTGATTTTACTAATTCACTGTGTGAGAGAAAAGACATCAAATATGCTTCAAAACAGACTCACAGGGAATTCCTGGCAGTCCAGTGGTTAGGACTCTGCACTTTCACTGCCTAGGGCCCAGGTTCAATACCTGGTGGCCAAAAAAAAGGCTTTAAAAAAACAAAACAAAACACACTCACAGGTGATAGAGAACAAACTAGTGGTAACCCGTGGGTGGGTAGGGTAGGGGCAATATGGGGGGGGAGTGGGAGGTACTAATTATTGGGTGTAAGGTAGGCTACAAGCATGTATTGTATACCACAGGGTATATAGCCAATATTTTGTAATAACTGTAAATGGAGTGTAACCTTTAAAAATTGTATAAAAAATGCTTCCAAAAAAAGTTCAGTGTTTCCCAACGTTATCCATATCCACTTGCATCAGAGTCATTCAAAATACTTGCTAAAAATGTTAAATTCTGATTCTATATCCAGACCCACTGAACCTGAATCTCTGGAAATGGGGCTAGGAATCTGCTTTTTAAATTTTTTGGTGTCTTAAAACAATGCTTTATTATTTCTCATGATTCTTTGGGTTGATGGGGCCATTCTGCTGATATAGCCTGAACACACTCATGTGTTGGCATTCAGCTAACAAGTTGATTAAGGGGTGGGCTCAGCAGAGACAGCTTAAATGGCTGATTTTTGTCCACTGAAAAAAAATGCGCAAGGTGAGAGTTGTGAGTTGTTTTATTTGGGGCAAAATGAGGACTATAGCCTGGGAGACAGCATTTCAGATAGCTCTGAGAAACTGCTTCAAAGAGGTAGTGGGGAAGGTCAGTATATATGTGATTTTGGTGAAGGGGGAGTACATGCAATCAAGCACATATTTTTTGCAGAAGTTTTCTGCTAGTCTCGTGAAGATTACTGTTAGTCATGAGGAGCAGACGTCACCATGAAGGATTTTAGTGCTTTTCTAGATTCGAGGAGATGCAAGAATTGGGCTCATAAAATTGTCTCCTGAAAATATCTATCTGAAGACCTGTTCTGCCAGTTTTTCCCAGAGCACAGAGTGCCTCATTCCTGATCTCCAGCCTAACTCCTTTCAATGGCTGTTGAAGGTCAGCAGCTGCTGACTTTCATAATTTGATCCTTGTAGAGGTAGATGGCAAATGCCAATTTGTAGGTGACATCTTTAATCCCAGGCTTCTTCACAGCATCATGAAGTGTTCTAAGATGGTTAAGGTGGAAACTTCAAGGCCTCTTGAAGTCTAGACGTAACTTGCACAGTATCACTTCTGCCACAGTCTGTTGGCGAAAGTAAGTAACAAAGCAAGCCAACATTCAAGGTGAGGAAGACACTCCACGTCTGGGCAGGAGGGAATCTGCATTTTCTTCTCTTTTTTTGGCCGTGCCGCATGGCTTGCGGGATCTTCACGTTCAGGGATTGAACCTGGGCCCCGGAGTGAAAGCGCCAGGTCCTAACCACTGGACCGACAGGGAATTCCCAGGAATCTGCATTTTTTAATATAGCCTTCTCAGTTGACTCACACACACCGGGGTTAAGTGTGAATTGTTCATTTCACATATATGTGTACAGAGCTGTGTCCCTTTGCATTTGCTACAAATCTCTATTGCTAGCACTTAAATTTATATATATGTAAATGTTTTGTTTCTTTCAGAAATTTCTGAAATAGTAATGTGCTTAGGTACTATATGGAGATAGAATCACCGGAGCTCAGAATGGTAGCAGTTTGTGAAAAAGAAGGAATTTCAGGACCTTGAAAGGTGAGTAGGCATTGGAAGGAAGGGGGGTATCTTAAGTGGGTGGACCTGGCATGATCACAGATGTGGGCTTATACCAGTAGGTTTAGGGGTCAGTGGCTGGTGCACAAGACTAAAGGGAATGGTGGAAATGGTTGGGGATGGATTATGGGTATGCGA
This sequence comes from Eubalaena glacialis, assembly GCF_028564815.1. NCBI lineage: Eukaryota > Metazoa > Chordata > Mammalia > Artiodactyla > Balaenidae > Eubalaena > Eubalaena glacialis. The sequence goes on along the minus strand of NC_083733.1, from coordinate 17,739,616 downwards.
GAGTGACACGGTGAAAATGACATCTCACCATGACCAGTTTGTCAGTTGCAATGGCAGTTAAAAATGAGTAGCTAACAACACTGCATAGAAACCAAACTCATAATTCGAAAATGCCGGAACCTCTAGCCAGCGACAGTTGAGGCGAATACTATTTTAGAACACATAGAAACGAAAACAGTGTACATTGTCCTGATAACTGAAGAATTCGCTTAAAAATCAGATCCCCCCCTTCCCACTCCGCCCTGAGCCTTATTAAGATAAAACTTACATACAACAATATCAGATTCTTAGTAGTGGCACAAACTTGGGATACTACATATCGTACCCCCCATCACCGTCTCTAGGCCTCGGTCCACCGCCTGTTATTTATGTATTGATTACTATGTGCCAAGCGCTCTGCATGTATGTGTATACACTCTCTCTCACTTAATCGTCCAGATTTCTCTACAAGGTAGAGTGTATCATGCCCATTTTACTGGTGAGGAGGAAACTGAGCCTTACTATGGATTTGCCATATCACAGCCTGGAGGCTGCAAAAATGTAAATCTGGGGCTGGAACAGAGGCTGCGCCGGAAGTGGGGGGGGGAAACGAGTTCCGCGTGATTCAGGAGGGATCCACGGCAAAGGGAAGGGAAACGTGAAAATGATGATTCGGCCCCATCTTCCAGAATTCTGCAGGCCCTTACGACGAGTTTAGAAACTTCTCTTTCAGACGACGTGTCTCTCTTAAGCGCCTTTCCAAAATCACGGTATCTGATTGGTGAGATTAGAGGGGATGGATGGTCCTGATTGGTAAGTTGGATCTCGAACCAGGCCTACGCCCCTAGGATCGGGCAAGGAGTGGGTGGGATTTGAAATTGAATCCCCCGTTTCATTGGTGAAAAGAAAACGAACCAGGAACTATTAGGAAGCGTAATTGGTTGTTGCCAGGAGCCTCCGCTGCCCTTATGGGCCCGGGTTACGGAAGCCGGGGAGGACTAAGCGCGAGGTCTACCTGCAGGAAGTTGGCAGCGGAAACCGGGATAGCGGTGGAGAAGAGGTACCTCAGCCCCATGGCGACTGTGGAAGCAAGTGGCAGCGATGGGAAAGGGCGAGGAGTCGAGACCTCCGTCACGTATTACCGATTGGAGGAGGTGGCGAAACGCAACTGCCCGAAGGAGATTTGGCTGGTGATCCACGGGCGAGTCTACGATGTCACCGGCTTCCTTAACGAGGTGGGGCCCGGGAGGTGGGCGGCCCCTGGGAGCTGCAGCGGCGAGGGTGGTCGGGCCCGGAAACGCTGCTAGGGTGTGTGTGGGAGGGAAGTGAGGCCTGGCTGAGGGCGAAGAGGCGTACGGAAGGGAGCACGACACTCCGAGACGGAGGCCGGGGGGGCCTTAGGTGTGCATGCATTTCCAGCCGTCACTAAACTCTCGTGCCTTCAGTAATACCATGCCTCCGTCACATATTGAGCACTTACTGTGTGCTTGGCTAAACTCTGAGTTACCGTTATGCCCACTTTACGGAAAGGGAAGCTGAGCCTCAGGGCCTCTCACCTAACAACCTAGAGCCATTCGAACCCAGGTCTGAAAGCTCCAAACCTCTGCTCTTTCCACTATGCCTTCTGAAGTAATATCATTTTTGCTTTTCATTTTCTTGAAAAGAAGCTGAGATGCCTCCTCCTTTCCCCCCATTATGCTGCCTTTCTTTTTTCTATTTTGAGTTGACCTTGAGTCCAGAGGTTATGAGTTGAGTTTTTTTTTTTTTTTTTGGCCATTGACTCAGGTTCTGTCATCCTCTTTTGTAAATCAAGCCTGTTGTATTAGGGTTTTCTTTTCTTTTTTTTTTTTTTTAGGTTTTACAAGTTCTCAAGACCCTGGTACAACTGAGTGATTTTTTTTGTTTTGTTTTGTTTTCAAGGAAACAGACTTTCAATTTGTTTAACTCTATTGAGGTGTAATTTACATACAATAAATTGTGCCCATTTAAAATGTACAGTTTGATGAGTTTTGACAAATGTATTCACCCATGTAATCACAACTCCAATTAAGAAAGAGCATTTCCATCATCCTAAAAAGTTCCCTCTTGCTTTTTTGCAGTCATTCCCCTCACTCCCAATCCCTGAGGGTTTAGGATATTTTAAATGCTTATTTATTTATTTGTGGTGTGTATTATTTTATTTTGAGTAATAGATTAATAATCTTATGGTTAATTTCTTGTAAGTTTTTGCATAATATAACCCTACTATAACTGAGAAAAAGTTTTATTTCTCTTCGTTCTCTTTCTGAAGCAAATGTGCTAGTAAAATTTGTTTTCTACTAATTTGGGGCCTACGGGATAAAGCTCTACATCCTGATTCATTAATGTATAAAAACTTTTAAAACGTAAAGTTTCCCGAAAAGGACATTGTTTTATTTTATTATTTTTTAAATAAAATTTATTTATTTTTGGCTGCGTTGGGTCTTCGTTGGTGTTCGCGGGCTTTCTGTAGTTGAGGAGAGCGGGGGCTACTCTTCCTTGCGGTGCATGGGCTTCTCATTGTGGTGGCTTCTCTTGTTGCAGAGCACAGGCTCTAGGCGCGTGGACTTCAGTAGATGTGGCTCGCGGGCTCTAGAGAACAGGTTCAGTAGTTGTGGCGCATGGGCTTAGTTGCTCCACAGCATGTGGGATCTTCCCGGACCAGGGCTCAAACCTGTGTCCCCTGCATTGGCAGGCGGATTCTTAACCACTGCGCCACCAGGGAAGTCCCTTTTTTTTTTTGGTCCCCCCCTTTTTTTTTTTAAGGACATCGTTTTAAATAAATCTTTCTAGTGGCCAGTAAGTTAACATTTTAGAATTTAGTAACTTCTTGTATTTGTAGAGTGTATGGCATTTATGCTTTTAATAGTGCTTTCCCGTTATTTCAGCCTCAAAATAACTAGTTGAGAGTGAGTTGGATAGTAGTGAGCCTTATTTTAACAGGGATATAAGAAACAGGTTCAGAGAGATTTTGGTCAGACAGTTGATTAGTGGCAGGGTGTGCTTTAGATAAATACCTTGGTTTCTCTTGTCTACATAGTATTACTTTGGAATTCTAGACTTAGCTGTGTCCTTTGAGGTATGCCTCATAATAAGTTTCAAGTGTGGCTTGTAGCATGCATGGTAAAGCATAGTTCATAATGGGCCAGTAATGTTTTTCATTTGTGGTTTCATTTCCCCCCCAGTTTCTTCTTGATTGATTCAGAATAGATAAAGAACTTGGAAGGAACACTCAGTGCGTGTAGTGGACATTAGTTTAATCTTGAATAGTGGTTGCCAGCCTGGTTTACCACATGCTGATGGAGCCAGAGACATCACAGGTGTGCCAGGGGCGGCCCTTCAAGCTTGAGTTGCCAATCTTTACCTGCAGTTAGCCATTCTAACTTACCTGTTCCAGCGTCTCTGTCCCTGTGTTCTTCTTCACTCCAAGTCTAGTCATTCATTCACTTACTTATTCAAATATTTATCAAGTGTCTACTAAGTGCCAGATACTGTTCTAGGTGCTGAGGATGCAGCAGCGGATAGTTAAACATTTATGCCCTCGTGGAGATTACCATCTATGGGAAGCAGAAAATAAGCAGAGTAAATAACTAAAATATATGCTATGTTAAGTGCTAAGGAGAAAAATAAAGCAGAGAAGAGGTAAGTGCTAAGAAGAAAAATACAGCAGAGGAGAGGGCTGTGGACATGTATGGGGTGAGGGCGTGAAGATGAGGGGTTGAAATTTTAGGTATGATGGCCAGAAATAGCTTGATTAAGAAGATGACTAGAATAAAGGCCTTCTGTTAAGGGAGCTGGCCATGTGGATATCTGCAGGAAGAGCTTTCCTGGCAGAGGGAGCAAGTTCAAAGGCCTTGAGGTACAAGTATATCTAGTGTGTTTGACGAACAGTGAGGGAGGTTATGGTGGCTGGAGAGTATTAGATGAGGTCAGCATGATCAAGGAGGGGACAGGTCAAGTACAGCTTTTGTGAACCTCTGTTTAGAAAGAAAATCACATAAAAATGGTTACAATATCTTACGACGACATTGACTAGAACATATCAAAGTGCATCTCTCTTAGCAAGGGTAAGTATGATTTTGTGAACCTTTGTTTCACAAAGCATGTTTTTGTGAACCTTTGTTTCAGTTAATATTCTTGTTTTCTTACTGTATCACAAGTGAGAAAAGTTTGGAAGCCATTGTTTTATGTATAATTAACCATTTCTGAAAAGAGTAACTTAACACAGTGCTGTTTTAAAGCTTTCTATGTAATTTTTAGTGACTGTTGGCATAAGTGGGAATACTAGGTTGGAGGGAAAAACAATACAGAAGGGAAGAAAGTAAAACTCTTTAAACCCCAAGAATTTGTTTGAATCCTTCTACATCTTCCGTGCATATACCAATGTATACAGATATGTATAAGTAGAAATAGAATCATAGTATTCCTTAATTGAATTATAGTGTCTATTAATTGATTTGGTTTAATAGTAATAGTATTTCTTGGGTGCTTATTATTCTGATGGCTTACATGTAATTTCTTTTTTAACCCTCCTAACAACCCATTTTAGAGATTAGAAAACTGAGGAGCAGAGAAATAACTTTCACAAAGTCGTAATGTTAAGTGGTACAGGTGGAGTTTGAACTCAGGCAGTCTGACCAGATAACCTATGCCCATTACATTAGGATTTGCCTCAGTTTTTTTTCATGGCTATAGAGTATGGAATTAGGTCTGTTTTACAACCACGTTCTTCCACATCTTAGATATAATTTGGAAGGATTGGGAATGTGATAGAGGGAAGTTAGAACTAGTACCTTTTTTCTGGAACCCAGGTAATTTTTTCATTTTTTGAATAGGTCACACGGGTACGTTGTGAAAAGCCTTCCTCCCACCTGCCCAGTTCGACCTCCTCCTAAAGTTAACTACTGTTGTTTGTGAATCCTTCCAGAGTTTTGTTTTGCACATGCAAGCAAAAGTGAATGTAGTTCCTCCCACTCTTTTTTTTTTCACCCATAAGGTAACAGCATACAATACTCGCTGAAATATGCCTTGCTTTTTTCATGTAACTGTATATCTCAGGAGTCTTTCCATATCCATACCTGGAATACTCCTTTATTCTTCATAGAATTTGTTGGACTGATTATAATTTATTCAAGCAGTCTCATATTTATAAACATTTGGGTTGTTAGTAATATTTTGCTATCTAGGTTTTTTTCCCCCGCCTAAGTCAACTCTATTGAGATCTAATGTACATACAATAAAATGTACAGATTTTATATGTGGAGTTCAGTGAGCTTTGAAAAATGTCTCATCTGTGTAATCACCATCACAATCACTGTATAGAACATTTCTACCATCTATGTTCCCATACAACCACTGATTTGATTTCTAACACTGCAGAACCGTATGTATTATTTGTCTAACGTCTTTCGCTTAACATATCTGTGAGATTCATCTATATTTTTTCTGTGTATCAGCAATTTATTCCTATTTAGTGCTTCTTATTTCATTGTAACCATACTAAAATTTAGCTGTTTGCCTGTTGATTGACACTTGGGTTGTTTCCAATTTTTGGCTATTACGAATAAAGCTGCTATGTACTTTCATGTACAAATCTGTGTGTGGACATATGTTTTCATTCCTCTTGGGTAAATAGCTAGGAGTGAGATTGCTGGGTCATATTTTTTTGTTTTTGTTTTTAAGCAACTGCCAGACCTTTTCCCAGTCGCACCAGCAATGCATTAGTTTTCCAGTTTCTGCACATCCTCATTGACATGTTTTGTCAGTGATTTACTTTTAGCCATTCTAATGGGTGTGTGCTGGTATATAATAATGGTTTTAACTTGCATTTGCCTGATGACTAATGATGTTGAGTATCTTCATGGGCTAATTGGCCATTTGCATGTCTTGTAAAGTGTCTGTTCAGTCTTGCTCATTTTTAATTGGTTTGTTTTCTTATTATTGACTGGAAAGCAGTCTTTATATATTTTGGATGCAAGTCCTTTCAGAAATATGTATTGCGAATATTTTCTCACAGTCTGTATTTTGCCTTTTCATTTTCTTAAGTGTCTTTTGAAGAGAATTTTGGTGATATATATATATATACGCACACGCATATATATATATATATATATATATATATACACATACATACATATATATACACACACATTTGGTGATATATATATAACACATTGTAATGGCTGGGTGTGGGCTTTGGGGTTCAAGAGTCTTGTTCAGTTTCCTACTTTACCGTAACCTTGGGCAGTTGTGCTCTGTAAAGGCCTTTTCCCATCTCTTCAAGGGAGATAATAGTACCTACTCCACAGGGTTGTTGTTGAGACAATTGATTTAGGTAATTCATATAAAGACTTATCATGGTACCTGGCATAAAGAGCTCAGTAAGTGTTAGTGGTTATTTTTATTAATAATAAAAAATTGTTTCCTGTAGCATCTTTTGAGTGCTTACTAACTAACACATGCTCTGAAGATTTAAAGGTGAATTAGATGCTTTGGACTTGCTGGGAAGATGAGATCTGTGTACAAGCAATTGTCGTGCAAGGTAGAGTGGTCTTGCCTTTGGAAAGATGGAGAATGCAGGCTCTGTTTGGTGCCACACTAGGGTACCCCTTGAAAGCTTCAGTGTCTGACTAATAACAATTCTTACTGGTTTTCTCCAAGGCTGGTCAAAAGAAAGTGCAATTTGATTGTTATCTAGCTTGTGGAATTACCAAGTCTGTAGCAAGTATGCTTTCTTTCCTTGAACGGTCTCAAGTGGTTGGTCCTAGGGAAGACTAGAAATAAGATGAGGCAAAATTTAACCTCCAGCACTGTCCAGGTGAGCTGCCCTGATCACAAATCGACCTTGGTTTATTCATGCCAGAGAGGGAGAGAGGGCAGGTGGGAGGGAAGGAGGGCAGAGTGAGTGCCCCCTAGATCTCACTATGTTCCAGGTTCTGTGCTATGTTCAGGAATACAGCCATGAATAAGACAACCATGGTCCCTGTTCTTAGGGAGCTTATAGTCTAGTGGAGGAAGAAAGACATTAAATAAATAATTGCAATTGTGATAGTACCGTGAAGATGCCTAAGGAATTGTGAGAATCTGTAGCAGTGGTACCTAATATAGTGGGGATAAGGGTATGTAATCTGGTGGGAATAAGTTATGTTTGGATCTGCAGACCTGAAATTCAGACCGTGAGCAATTGTGACTGCCAAGGTTATACCATTTCTGGCAGCCATCAAGTTAACCTCTCCTAGGTGACACCCCTGCCTTACTAGGTTCTTTCTAATCCAAATGCAAATACCTATGGACCTGCACCATTTCCTGCTGTTCACCACCCAGGTCTATTATCTTTCTCTGTGTTGTCAGACCGTTTTTTAGGAAGTAGTTTTTGTCCTCTCCAGAACTTTAACATCCATATCTTATTTTGATGAGGTATTCTGCTAATCTGTTTGGGTAGCCTGGCCTAATTTTGCAGCTTCCATAATCGTAATGTTTCTAGATTTCATTTTCCAAGTCAGGTGATCTTTAGCATATCCCTTTTGTTACATTTTTATTACATCAGCATGGAATTTCCATTCACAGAGAATTTGTGTAATTTTTTCCCAGCAAGATTTTTATTGTGTAACTGTTTGTCATTCTTCACATTCTCCTCTTTTCTGCCCATCTGTCCCCTATCCTTTCCATAGAATTAGTAATCTGGAAGTATTATTTTCTGTTAGCAATTTGTCCTCTTTCTTTTCTATATTAAAACATCAAGTTTCTGTCCTCCTTTCAGTAATACTTAGTAAATGAACTTAAGGAAAAGCCAAGAGGCTTCCCCTGCTCCCTACCATATATTCCGTGGACAATTGACAGACTAAAACCCGTCCCAAGGGGACATTACAAAGTTTCCTTTGTATCTATAAAGTATTTCACTTGATTATTGCTGGACTGAGATAGAAATGAATCGATCACAGGCATTGTTTCATCAATTGAAAGTTTATGATCTTGGTTGCCATATAGTTTATTTGAAATATTTATAGTGTTATATAATTGCTTATGCATTAAAAGCTGAGACAAGATCCATTAGTCTTAAAACACAAAGGCTATCCAGTTCAGAAGAATCGTTTTTGCAAATTCATATGAGATTTAAAAGCAAAGCAGATCCTAGAAAAAATGGGAAATGTGTACTGCCTTATATTAGGTTTACTTAATAAAAACAGGGAGAAACTTATGATTGTCCAATAGATTTGAGTAGCACTGGTAACCAACCAATCTAGGTGACTGAGGATAACCTCCAAACTCCTTGGTCTTATTTGTTTTGTTTTGCTGTGATTCAGACAAAAGTAAACTTTTGGGCTTACGTTAATTATAGGTATGTAAACCTAGCTTTTTTTGTGTGTGTGGTAAAATATATATAACATAAAAATTTGCTATTTTAACCATGTTTAACTGTACTATTAGGTGGCATTAATCGCATTCACAGTTTGTGCAACCAACATCACTATCTATTTCTAAAACTTTTTCATTACCCCAAACAGAAACTCCGTAACCATTAGGCAATAACTACCCTCTCATCACTCTTCCCAAGCCCCTGATACAACCTCTAATTTACTTTGTGTCTCTGTGAATTTGCCTATTCTAGCTACCTGATATAAGTAGAATCATACAATATTTGTCCTTTTGTATCTGGCTTCTTTTACTTAGCATGGTTAGGTTTTTAAATTTTTATTTTTATTATGGTAAAACATACATAACATAAAATTTACTATTTTAACCATTTTTAAGCGTACAGTTCAATGGCATTAAGTACATTCACACTGTTGTGTGTCTATCACCATCAACTGTTTCTAGAAATTTTTCATCATCCCAAATTGAAACTGTACCCATTAAACAATAACTTCCCATTGCCACCTCCTCCCAGCCACTGGTAATCACTGTTCTACCTTATGTCTCTGTGAATTTTACTGTTCTAAGTACCACATGTAGATGGAATCATACAGTATTTGTCGTTTTTGTATCTGACTTATTTCACTTAGAATAATGTCTTCAGGGTTCATCCATGTTGTAGCATGTATCAGAATTTCACTCCTTTTTAAGGCTGAATAGTATTCCATGATATGTGTATACCACGTTTTGTTTGTCTGTTCTTCCATTCTTCAGTGGACACCTGGGTTGTCTCCACCTGTTGGCTATTGTGAACAATGCTACAGTGAACATTGGCATACAAGTGTCTGTTTGAGTCTTTGTTTTCAGTTCATTTGGATATATACCTAGCAGTGGAATTGCTGGGTCGTATGGTAATTATATTATAATTAGATATTTGAAGACACTCCAAACTGTTTTCCACAGCAGCTGTACCATTTTACATTCCCACCAGCAATGGATGAGGGTTCTAACTTCTCCATGCAACACTTGTAATTTTTCTTTTTTTCAGGCATAGCCATCCTAGCATGTGTAAAGTGGTATCTTTTTGTGGTTCAATTTGCATTTCCCTAATGACTAATGATGTTAAGCATCCTTTCATGTGCTTATTCGTTCTGTGTATCTTCTTAGGAGAAATGACTATTCAAGTTTTTTGCCCATTTTTAAATTGGATTGTTTGTCTTCTTGTTGTTAAGTTAGATTTCTTTATATATTATGGATATTAATCCTTGATTAGATATGTGACTTGCAAATATTTTCTCCCATTCAGTAGGTTGTCTTTTCACTTTCTTGATAATGTCCTCTGACATTTTGATGGAGTAAGTCCTTCCGTATCAGCAGTTAACTTTAAATGTAAATGGATTAAACTCTCCAGTCAAAAGACAGAGATTGGCAGAATGGATAAAAATACATGGTCTAACTATATGCCATCTGTAGGAGACTCACTTTAGATTCAGAGACACTAATAGGTTGAAATTGAAAGAATGGAATCATATTCCATGCAAATAATAACAAAATGAGTGTAGAGGTGGCTATACTAATATTAGATGAAAGAGATATTAAATCAAAAAAAAACTTTTAATGGGCAGAGAGTTGTTTTATTTTGGCCATGCCCTGTGGTTTGTGGGATCTTAGTTCCCTGGCCAGGGATTGAACCCATACCCCCTGCATTGGGAGCACAGAGGCTTTTTTAAAATTAATTAATTAATTAATTTTTTTGGCTGTGTTGGGTCTCCGTTGCTGTGCGTGGGCTTTCTCTAGTTGTGGCAAGCAGGGGCTACTCTTCATTGTGGTGCGTGGGCTTTTTATTGCAGTGGCTTCTCGTTGCAGAACATGGGCTCTAGGCATGTGGGCTTTAGTAGTTGCAGCATGCAGGCTCAGTAGTTGTGGTGCACGGGCCTAGTTGCTCTGCGGCACATGGGGTCTTGCCAGACCAGGGATTGAACCTGTGTCCCCCGCACTGGCAGGTGGATTCTTAATCACTGCGCCACCGGGGAAGTCCTGGGAGCAAGGAGTCTTAGTCACTGGACTGCCAGGAAGTCCCCATAGAGTTTTAGTTTTACAAGACAAAAAGTTCTGAAATAGATGGTGCTGGTGGTTGCACTGTTTTACATTCCCAGGGTTATAATTTCTTACATCCAAATCAACACTTGTTATTTTCTGTTTTTTTGATGATAGACATCCTAATGGGTGGGAGGTGGTATTTCATTGTGGTTTTGATTTGCATTTCCCCAGTGACTACTAATGTTGAGCATCTCTTCATATGCTTGTTGGTCATTTGTGTGTCATCTTCAGAGAAATGTCTATTCAACTCTTCTGCCCATTGTATAATCAGGTTATTTGATTTGTTGTTGAATTTTAGGAATTCTTTATATACTCTGGATATTAACCCCTTATGATTTACATATCTTTTGTTCTGTTGGTTGTCTTTTCACTCTGATTGTGTCCTTTGATGTATAAAACTTTTTAAGTTTGAGGTAATCCCATTTGTCAACTTTTGCTTTTGTGGCCTTTGCTTTTGATGTCATGTCCAAGAAAGTATCACTAAGTCCAATGTCATAAAAGCTTTTCCCCTAATTTTATAGTTTTGGGTCCTACGTTTAGATCTTTAATCCATTAAGAGTTCATTTTTGTATATGATATAAGGTAAGAGTCCATCTTCATTCTTTTGCATGTGAATAGTCAGTTTTCCCAGTACTATTTGTTGAAGAGACTGTCCTTTCCCTGTTGAGTGGTCCTGGCACCCTTGTCAAAGATCATTTGACTATACATGGAGTATACGCAAAGGTAGTTGTGTCTATGATATTTTGGAACTTATTTTCCCACTATTTATATATTCCTAAGATTTAGCCATATGGTGTCACTCTAGTAAGTGACCACATTTGGATATCCACCATCTAGGACATTATAACATCCTGGAACCTCTCCTTGTAGACCCTCCCAATCACTGCCTCCTTCCTCATTCCCAGAGGTACTGGCTCTCTTGACTTTAACACTATAGATTCATTTTGCCCTTTTCTTTTCTTTTTTTTTTTTTTTTTTTTTTGGCAGCACCGTGCGGCATGCAGGATCTTAGTTCCAACCAGGGATCGAACCTGTGCCCGCTGCATTGGGAGCTCGGAGTCTTAACCATTGGACCGCCAGGGAAATCCCTTGTTTTGCCTATTTTTGAACTTTTTTACAAATGAGTGTCACAGTATATATTGTTTTGTGTCTGGCATCTTTGGTTCAATATATTATATTCTTTTGTGCATATTGCAGTGCTTCATTCTTTTTCATAGCTGATTAGGATTCTATTGTATGATTATACCCCAGTTTATTCATATTCTCCTTATGGATATTGGGTTGTTTCAGGTTTAGGGTCATAATGAATAATGATGCTATGATCATTTGTGTGTGTGTATGTGTGTATAAGTTCATATATCTATACACATTTCTCGAGTATATACTTAGGGAATTGATTTTATTTTTTTAGAATGAAATTTTTATTGAGATAATGAGATTCATATGCAGTTATAAAAGAAATAATAGAGAGATCCTTTGTACTTTTTACCCATTTCCCCGTACTGGTAAAATTTTGCACAACTGTAGTACAATATCCTACTCAGGATATTGATATTGATACAATCCACAGATATTATTGTGACTTCCCCAGTTTTACTTCCATAAAACTGATTTTAAAGAGAAAACAAGATGGTTTAATTTGTTGAGTCAAGAATCATTCATTCTTGATTACAGTACTCAACATGCAAATTACATTTAACTGTTGGTATAGAATGGCACACTGCTACTTCCCTAGGACATTTAATTCAGACAGAATTATCCCTGGGCAACCGTTATCTTTGTATCTGCCAGCAATTGCCCTATCTTCCTTCTTACAACAGTATGTAAACTCTCATATCCAGAATAACTGGGTCCTTAGTTCAGCTGAGTGGTTAAATACAGTACAGAACCATTGATTTTTTTTCCCCCCCTGTGTATTTAATATATTCTGAGATCCAGATCAAGAATCTCCCATATTTAACCTATCTTTGGTCATCCTGAAGGCACTTGAGAATCCAGCAGTATATCAGGGTCATTAGCTTTCCCTGGACAGTATTAAGAGATATAGAAAGTTTGCTAAGTCTGCCCTGGCCCTGAGTATTCACTCTGAAAAAGAGTTTATTTGAATAAAGTTTTGACTCATTTGCTCTTTATGTCATTCTGTAGGCTCAAAATGAACAATACAGAGAGACTTGTTTTGCTCATACATAGTTTCTAAATTTTCAGTAATGAAAATTATTAGTTTTTTAAAGGAAGTTATAAAAATACTAGCACATAAATTAAATATAAAAATATAGGGTATTCGGATCCCAAGAAAACGGGAGTTTACTGTGGTCTAGAAGTCAGGCTGATTGCACATGATAATTAGTTATAATTGGCAATGTTTCTTCCGAAGATTGAATTTTTGCTAAGTTTTTATATATTATCACTAGCTTGAGTTTCCCCCTTTCTCTGCCTTTCATTTCTACGGGCACCAGAAGGAAATTTTAAAACATTTTAAAAATAGCTCTTTCCTTATAAGTCACCCAGCACACAGGCCTCGTTTCTTCTAGTTTCAAACATAAAAAAGAACCTGGGTCAGACAAGAATGATCCTTGTTGCATGCCCATCAGTTCATGCATTTTCCTTTTTATTCTGTGAGTCTCCAGTGCAAACAAAAGCTAAAAGGTTAAGGACTACTCCAAGTTCCCAAGAGCTAATCCCTGGTTGGCCTTCAAAAAGAGGTCTGTAATTCATTTTTGAATATGCCTTCCAAGTGGAGGCGTTTGGCCATGTGCTCCTCTTTGACATCACCTGGTGCCCTCTGGTGATCTGTTAGCTCCAAAACTTTTCACTTTGTCTTGAAAGCTTTCTTGGTATCTGTGGTGGGCATGGCCATGGCTGCTCCAGTCATCTGTGTCTCCATCATTCCTGATTGGTCATTGGCATTATCTTGGCCCACATTTGGAGAGTGAATGCTCTGAAGCCCAAATACACAGCAGAAGTACCAGGATACAGCTATTAATAATGGGTAGTTCGGTTCCTTTCTGTAGCGTAGGCTTACATAGGGTCATTGGAAATAACACTTTGTGATAAAGCCTAAGAATGTCATGTTGATCCATCCACCAATAAGAATCACAGCGAGGACATTTGTGACATTCTCTTTCATCACGTCTGTGAGCATTGTGGGATCAGTTGTAGGAGAAGGTGGTATTATTTTCCCCCCCTTTTTTTTTTTTTTTTGAAAACTCCATCCTCTGGGTTGTTGAAGTAACATTTTTATGTCAAGGACTGTTTGGGAATATAATTTCCATTTTCCCTGAGGACTGTGCTTTGAATTAGGACTTAACTAATTTCAGATATTTGCTCTTGGGTGAGCTTCTTGTCACTCTGCAGTAGGATAGACACCTAGTGGTGGATCACACCCCCAGGTGATGATAAAGATGGGCTGGATCACCCAGAGGCTCATGTCGGAGTTGAACAGCAGCTCACTGAGAGCCAGTCCGACCAGGGTCACGGGGCTTCTCCTCCCTGGGGCACTGGGGCTCCTCTTGGGATTCTCCTCAGGGACTTTTCCGTCCTGCAGCCTGGGCATTATCTTGGCTCAGGGCTGGCCTGGGCTCTGCTGTGGCCTCAGGCCTAGTGCATTGCCTCTGGCTGGGCTGCTATTTGATTTTAAATAATGTCTGAAGTTTATAGAGTTCTAAAACAGTAACGAAGGGTTCCCTGAAATATTTTTGCTTGCTCTAAACCATCTGTATTAAGACCACATTTTGGAGTGAGAGTTATTTTACTAAACCCTTTTTTTTGACCACTCTGACCCTCCTTGCCTCTGTGAAAAAAAAAAAGCAGGCTATAAAACAGTATATAGCATATGAATTCATTTTTATGAAGACACAAAACCTTTCATCACTGCCTAGTACATTAAATTGTAAGTACTCAATAAAAATTGAAGCATAATAATTGAAATGGTTGAATGAATGGACAGGAAAAATAGTTTTATGTACCAAAATGTTAACTAACTGTACTTATTTCTGTTATAAAGCTATAGTTGATTCGTTATTCTTTTTTTTTCCCATACAGTAGGAAAAAAAGTATAAAAGGGTTGCTTATTTATTTATTTATGATGAGAGATTGGTGAAAATGAAAATACTTTATAGTTGTGGAAAGAGCTATGTAGGGAGTCAAACTCAACCATTCTCTGGAGTATCTCAAACCACTAAGACATTTTGTTATCCTTTTACTCTGAAAGGCAGCATAATAGTTGGGATGTGTCATAAGGAAAAAATATCTTCCATAGTTTTAGATACATAGAGCAAGTTGGGACGCAATTCCAAAAATAATAGCTTACCAGGGCTGAGAGGGTTCAGATGTAACAACAGTTGAGTGGCAGCTGTCTAACTCTTGCTTCAAAACAGCATGCTTAATGCTGGGGTGGGAGACCCATCACTGGGTGGAGACCTTTTAGGAGACAAAAATAGAAGTTTCCTTATCCTCACGGAGCTCAGAGGCAAGTGACTGACTGGGAGGTTACACTTAGAGTTTTTGTGCTTCCGTTGAATTCATCTTTAAAATAGGGATGATAATATTATTCCTGCTTGAAAGGTTGTTATAAAAAGTAACTACTGGTTCCTTAAAAAACTAAAAATAGAACTACCATACGACCCAGCAATCCCACTACTGGGCATATACCCTGAGAAAACCATAATTCAAAAAGAGTCATGTACCAAAATGTTCATTGCAACTCTATTTACAATAGCCAGGACATGGAAGCAACCTAAGTGTCCATCATCAGATGAATGGATAAAGAAGATGTGGCACATATATACAATGGAATATTACTCAGCCATAAAAAGAAATGAAATGGAGGTATTTGTAGTGAGGTGGATGGAGTTAGAGTCTGTCATACAGAGTGAAGTAAGTCAGAAAGAGAAAAACAAATACAGTATGCTAACACATATATGGAATCTAACGAAAAAAAAAAAAAGGTCATGAAGAACCTAGTGGCAAGACGGGAATAAAGACACAGACCTACTAGAGAATGGACTTGAGGAGGGGTGAGATGTGACAGGGTGAGAGAGTGGCATGGACATATATACGCTACCAAATGTAAAATAGATAGCTAGTGGGAAGCAGCCGCATAGCACAGGGAGATCAGCTCGGTGCTTTGTGACCACCTAGGGGGTGGGATAGGGAGGGTGGGAGGGAGGGAGACGGAAGAGGGAAGAGATATGGGAACATATGTATATGCATAACTGATTCACTTTGTTATAAAGCAGAAACTAACAACAACAACAAAAAAGTAACTACTTAAAAGCATTACTTGATATTCCAAAAATGTAAATCTAGATATGTCAAATAGTGTAAATTCTAAATTTGCTAGTTGTAAGTAAATGTTTATTGAGTGTTTAAGTCAGGGACTGTGCTAAATGCAATTTAAAAAAAATTGTTTTCTGGGCTTCCCTGGTGGCGCAGTGGTTGAGAATCTGCCTGCTAATGCAGGGGACACGGGTTCGAGCCCTGGTCTGGGAAGATCCCACATGCCGCGGAGCAACTGGGCCCGTGAGCCACAACTGCTGAGCCTGCGTGTCTGGAGCCTGTGCTCCACAACGGGAAAGGCCACGATAGTGAGAGGCCCGCACACCGCGATGAAGAGTGGCCCCCGCTTGCCGCAACTGGAGAGAGCCCTCGGACAGAAATGAAGACCCAACACAGCCAAAAATAAAAATAAATAAATAAATAAATAAATAAATAAATAAATAAAAATTGTTTTCTGAGTAGGTAATACTGTACTTGGGAAACCAATTTTGGAAGGGTGTACAGTGAAAAGTCTTCCTTGCACCTGTCTCCCAGCCACCAGGTTCCCTTAAATGTTTCTGGAGAGATTTTATGCATATGCATGCATATGCATGCATATGTGTATCTGCTTTTTAAAATGATAGATGATAGCACATTATACTAACTATACCTTTCTCTTGTTGAGTACAGAGTATTTCCTATCCTTATCTCATATAATACTCACAATAGTAGTTAAGATAGGTACTCATATTGTCTCCATTTTACAAATAAGGAAACAAAGACATCTCAATTTCTTAATAACTTATCCAAGGTATATAGCATGTAAGTTATAGATAGAATCTGCGTTCTAGGTGTAGAGGCAGTTATTTTGGTATTTATTTATTTAGCTTTAAAGTTTGAAACCATTTCAAACTTACAGAAAAGTTGCAGGAATAGAATAATAGTCTTTCTTTGGCTTTCCTAACCTTGATATTTTTGGAGATCACAGCTGGTCGTTTTGTAGAATATCCCTCAATTTGCGATTGTCCTAGGTTTCCTCACAGTTAAACCCACATTATGCATTTTTGGCCAAAAGACACAGGAGTTACGTTGTGTTCTCCCCATTGCATCCTGTCATGGGGTATGCAGTGCTGATTCGTCCCATTGCTGCCATTAAAGGGAGAAAATGGAAAAGAGGAGAGGGGAAGGGGAAGTAGCTTACATTAGTTAGCTTTTCAGACAGCCCTCTCTTCAGTAAATATCTTTTCCTTGTAGCATCCTGGCGGAGAAGAGGTTCTGCTGGAACAAGCTGGTGGAGATGCAACTGAAAGTTTTGAAGATGTAGGCCACTCCTCTGATGCCAGAGAAATGCTCAAACAGTACTATATTGGTGATGTGCATCCGGTAAGAATTAGCTGAGCTCTAGGAGTGCTTGTAGAGAGAGGAAGCTCTCCAACAGCCACAGATCGTGATGAGGGAATGAGTTACTAAAATGGAAATTCGTTCAACCCAGCCATCAGGCTAAGTTTTCTCCAAAATCATCTAGCCTTACTGTGCTAAGATAGAGCTTCTTGTCTGTAAATCAACACGTATAGTGTCTATGAAAAGGAACTGATTTTGGAGGTGGGGTTATTTTTGATTGATTTTTTTTGTAATGCAGTTAATATCTCTACCTAAAATAGTGGTTTGGTTGTTCGTGCAAATTCATTGCTAAAAGTGGTAACTATGGACTTTTAAAACCATACCATTCTTACAGGGGACCCTGATATGCTCAGAGTCAGGGATGCAGGGGTGGGGAAGTGGGCAGTACCCTTCTGTAGACCCTGGCATCTCCCAGGGAATTACTACTACCAGAATGTAGTCTCATGTTGCAAAGTTAGAAATAAGCAGGTAATGAGAGTTCATTTAGATGTGTCTTAAAATATTATTTGTTTTCCTCTTTAAACAGAATGACCTTAAACCCGGAAGTGATGGCAAGGTAAGAAGTCCTCTATTTCTCTTGTGTCTTTCAAGTGTTTATATTTCTATTTACACAAATAAAATTGCTTTTTTTTTTTTTTTCTTTAATGTATTGTAACAAGAGAAGTGTTCACTTTTCCCCCAAACAAAAATCCTGTTTTTCAGGAATTTGGACTCAGTACTATCTCAGGAAAAAAGAATAGCTGAGTCTTGAACAGTAGGAACATTTTGTTCATGCTTCTATTCGCTTTTTTAAAAAATTGAAACTCTAAAGCCATGCCCCGTATTGCTTTGAAAGAAATTAGTTTATAGGTTCAGTTGTAGAAAAGTATTTCTTATTCTTACATTTAATAGTATAGATGATAATAATTGCTTCTGTGTTGGAAAAAGAATTGGAAGGTCGATTTACTCTTGCAAGTCTTAGAATGAGTTGTAGACTGGAACAATTGAGTAATTGACTGGAACAGGCCTTTCTGTCCCTAGTCCCCTATGGTGTAGGCTCAAATAGGCCTACACACCCTTCCCATTCACACAGTGATACCGTAAAAACAAAAGATTAAATATTTGAAAACCTTAATGTGTACTGCATAATGTACCAGGAAGAAAATATGAAAGCATTTTTGCTTCCCACAAGCTGGATGGTTCATCTCCCTTATTCCCCCACTTTTTTCTCGCTATTTTCCTTGACTCTTCCCCTACCCTGTAATTTAAAGGGACAGCAGTTAGTTGTCACCCAGAACATCATGGAGGCAATGCTCCCTCCTCTTTTCCTCCTTCTAGCTTCTTGCTTCCCTTTCCTCATTGAGCTGGTATTACTGAACACGTGTGACACAGCAATTAAAGTTGACCTAGACACAAGAATTCTTTCAATTCAAGAGATTGCTTGATGGTATCTGCCACCTGTTGCTCTGCCATCCAGAGTGCTTGTGTAAATTAACTCTTCCGTCTTGCTGCACTCTGCTACTCTGAACTGTTGAATTGTTTATGAAGGGGGCATGAAATAGTTCTTTAAATGCTTTGTGAGCACTGTTGGTTTGTTTGTCCTCCCCTCCTAACACATGTGCTATCCATTCTTGAATCTTCACTTGTGTAATTAAGGTAAAATTTGAACTAAGCATGGCTTGTTTGGTATATTGAACACGTCCAGAAACCATTGCTCTCAGAGGTCAACATTTGATTCAAGGGATGTTCCCATTTGTACAAGAGATGCACCTTGTATCCAGGAGGCATAACCCACTTCTGCACAGCACTGTGAGAACACCCATTATATTTAAGACAAATAAAATTGTGGGGGAGTTATAATGTCTAGAAGTCTACCAATTGCTTCTTGTTGCCATTTTTCTTCCTTGGTAGTATAGTATGTAGTTAGGACCATTCTTAGGAATGGAGAGCAAGCAGTGTTTTTCAAATTCTATTCCTTGTACCACCTTGTATTGTAATCTCTTGGCGTGTTTTCTGAAATGTATATTTCCTGAGCTGCCATTACTACTACTGATTCATGATCTCTGGAGGTGGGAATTTGCACTTAAAGTAACCCAGATAGCCAAACACCAGACTGTGCTGAATGACATGCCCATCTTTTCATTTGAAAACTTAAGGAACTTTAGTTCTCTTCTGTGGAAAGCACTGTCTGCCTTCTATATATAGGCCAAAGAATTAACTAGAGATGTCTCAGATAAATTAAAACTGTTGAGCCTTGGACTTTTTGTAAGAAATAAAGAAAAAGAAACCCTTTTAGCTGGTGAGATTTGGTGAAATTCTTTAAAAATTTAGAAGTCTCCAAATGTAGTTTGGCCCCAGCCTGGCTTAAAGAATGATTAAAGGCAGTGTTTTCAAGGCTGTTCTTATCATGTCTGCTATACCCAAAGGATAGTCTCCATTAAATAGAGACTCTGATGATTGAGTGTTTCCAGTCACACTGCTGTACTTCAGGCAGATCCAAGACCACCTGCATAGGTTGTCATTGAGCTATAGTCCAGCCTGATTTTAGTTCCAGGAAGAAATTCTTGATGCTTCACATTTATTTCTTACATGGGTTTTAAAGAGGCACTTCTGTGTCTAGGCTGCAGGTGTCTCTTTTCTTATTTTTTTTTACATTCACCATGAAGAAGTAAATGTAAAGTTCATTTCATTAATACTTTCTTTTGGTTAAGGTTTCAGAACCTCTGTGAGGAAGTGATTTTTTTTTTTTTTAATGCCTAATTAAGAGGTGTCTTCTGCCTTATACGACAGTTTTCATTTTCATTCTTCCTTTATTTTTCTGCTTCTCTCCTCCCTCCACAGCTCCAAGCTCCATGTCTCTTCCCTGCCTGAAACTACCTCCCCACCCCCTCAAAAAAACTTTTTTTTAAAAAAAACACCCAAAACATGCTATTCTAGAGTGTAAATCAGAAACTTTTCCCCAGTATTTTGGAAACTACCTTTCATACTGCTTTTCCTATGACATGAGTAAATAAATAATTGATGGTCACCATTGTTTCCTTGTTAGACTGATAATGCCTGAGGTTCAAGACCCTGAAATGTTTGTTACAGTACTAAAACTTAAAAGCTTAAAAACTACAGATCTGGCAACAGATGTTTTTCTTACCTGCTTCAGTCAAAGATAACTAACTAGAATTAAAAAACCTTTTTGTCTCTAAATCTCTTCCTGGCTGGATTAGTCCCCATGCTGAGAGCCATCAATCTTCCATTCATACTTAAGTTAACACTTTTCTGGTCTGCTTTGAGTTATGGAAACTCACCTTCGAAACAGTGTTTTCTGTGCCAGTTTGCCTGCCTGCCTACTGTGCTAAAGTAACCTAGACACATTTGTGGTCCATGAGGTCTGTCTTTGGATTATGGGTTTACTTCTTGGTTAACATTTTTATCACTCAGTCTACCTTCAGTTCAGGAGATAAGGAACATACAAATGCTAACCTGACTAAAAAAAGTGGCACCATTTCATTCATTTATTCAACAGATATTATCTAGGTGACAGTTCAACTGCTTCACTAGTCAAATCTCATTACAGTGCATAGACCCAGCAACCTGACCATTTTTCCATTTAACTTTTTTGAATGGGTAGTTTGTGGTGTACATGGTTAAAAATTCAAATAGTACAAAAAAGTGTACTATAAAAATGATTGCCATCGCCAACTCTGTCTCCCAGTTCCCCTTCTCCTGAGGTAACCAGCTACCATTTTCTTGTTTACTCTTCCAAAGAGATTCTGTGCATACATAAATATAAATAGGTGGATGGATGGATAGATAGACTGATTGATCAGTAGACAGACCAACCATCCCTTCCTTTAAAAATCTCATAGGTGCTGTTCTGCCCCTTGCTTCTTTCTACTAAAAAATTTTATCTTAGTGATTGTTCCTTATCAATTTATAAAGATCTCTCTCATTCTCTTTAATACTTAGTATTCCATAGACAAAAACTTTGATGAGATGACATTTGCTATAACAGGATTTGATCTGTTTCTTTTTTTTAAGGAAGTAAGATTGTCTCTATAAAGGCTTAACATGGTTTTTTTTGGGTTTTTTTTTTGGTTTTTTTTTGGTTGCGTTGGGTCTTCGTTGCTGCACACAGGCTTTCTGTAGTTGTGGCGAGCAAGGGCTACTCTTCATTGCGGTGGCTTCTCGTTGAGGAGCACGGGCTCTAGGCATGCAGGCTTCAGTAGTTGTGGCACACAGGCTCAGTAGTTGTGGCTCACGGACTCTAGAGCGCAGGCTCAGTAGTTGTGGCACATGGGCTTAGTTGCTACGCGGCATGTGGGATCTTCCCGGACCAGGGGTCGAACCCATGTCCCCTGCATTGGCAGGCGGATTCTTAACCACTGCGCCACCAGGGAAGTCCCTTAACGTGTTTCTTAAACTTCATTTTTTAACTTAAAAAATTTAACTTTTGAAATTTAGTGAACTCCATCTATGTTAGAAGCAATTTATAACTTGCATTTAAAGGCAGATACATTTTTTTCTCCCAGGTGCTACAGACTTTTGTTATACAGTTTTCTATTACATGTACGTAAAGTATTATACATACATAACATTCAGTTTACCTTCTGTTTTATGGGAGGGAAACTAAAAAGAATGCATGCTTTATAGTTATGTAATGTAGTTAGTTGGTTGCATCATACTAAAAATTTCCTTTTAAGAATTGTTAAATATTCCTATCATATCTACAACCTAATTTATTAACGTTTAAAATGGGTATGCAGATGCCCTTTAGATGAGTAGTGCTTGCTATTTACCAAAGAATTTTGTATGGTGGTTTCATTGTTGCCTGTTTTTTTTTCCCTAACATTTGTATTTTGTAATGTAATCTTTTGAAATAAAGCATAGAATGTAATGGCAAGATCACTCTTGAAAGACAAAATACCCTTTCCTGAGGAATCTGAAGGCTTAGTGTCTTCTTGTAATGCTTTATTTAGAAATGATGTGTAGTTTTGCAAAGCAAGATGTCAGAAGGACAAGGTAACATCTTTTGCAAATCAGCCCTCCAATGTTATAACAAGTTTTTCACTTCTTAGGTCCCAGTAAATTAGTGTCTGAGTGTTTTAATTTTTTTTCTTCAGTGATGTCTTATGTATCTTATCATAATGGGTTCTTGAGAGAGTCGTATAGAAATTTGTTTTAGCAGGTGTTTTTCATCTTTGAATTTGCCCTTATGTACAGGGAAATATTATTTATGTGACTGGGCTGACTCTAGGGATTTATGCTTTACAAGACAGTAATTGTTAAACTGTATTCTCATCTAGAAAGAAATTTTAGTACATTAGAGCATCATGAGAAGGCTGTCCTCAAGATCCACACCACATGGCCATGAAAATATTGAAATCATATACTTTCAAAACTCAGACTTTTTAGGTTGTATGATGAACCTAAAACTAAAATTTATATAGTGTTAGCTAATGTTACACAGTCCATTGTATTATGGGGGGAAAATCCTTTGCAGTAGTGTTTGAAGCCCAAAGTTCCCAAGTTGTTTTTCATAAGTTTCTGGCCACATAGAAACCAAATTATTCTAAATAAAAAGCTGCAAAAACTACCAGACCACCCAAATACTCATTAAATTTGCTGAAGGTGTCCTGTGGTTTAAAATCCACTTCTTCCAATTTTAAATACTTGGAATCCTCTTGGAATGGCGAACATTCAATATAGGAATTAAAACATAAGCTTCTTGTATACCTTATATTTCCCTTTTATTTAAACCTCTGAAAGTCTAAGTATAAACTGTTTAGGCTGAAGATACACATAACGCTCTGTCTATATGTTTGAATGCATCATAACTATAATTTTGGCGCATTGCTTCCTACGTTTATGTTCTGGTGACAAAGTACACCATTCCTTAAGCATATGTTCTCCCATTTTTTTTTTTTTTTAAATAAATTATTTATTTATTTATTTTTGGCTGCGTTGGGTCTTCGTTGCTGCGCGTGGGCTTTCTCCGATTGCGGCGAGTGGGGGCTACTCTTCATTGCGGTGCGCAGGCTTCTCATTGTGGTGGCTTCTCTTGTTGCGGAGCACGGGCTCTAGGCGCGCGGGCTTCAGTAGTTGTGGCTCGCAGGCTCCGTAGTTGTGGCTCACGGGATCTAGAGCGCAGGCTTAGGAGTTGTGGCGCACGGGCTTAGTTGCTCCATGGCATATAGGATCTTCCCGCACCAGGGCTCGAACCCGTGTTCACTGCATTGGCAGGCGGATTCTTAACCACTGCGCCACCAGGGAAGCCCTCCTCCCATGTTTTTTCATAAACAGGGTTCATAGTGAAATCACCCCCCACTGACCCCCAAATCCCTTCCCATATGTTTGCCAATTATGACATTTCTTTGTCATTCTTTTAACCACATCAGCGAGGGTTAGTGCTCACGGCACACTGTCTCTCGGGAGAGTATCTGGAAGAACACACCTTTACGTACGTGCTGGCAAACAAACATCTCTGTGTGGTTGTGCTCCTTCAGTCTTCCTTCTTGGATGTGGGAGAATGGTATTAACTTCTCTCTGATCTTTAGAAGTCTGCTCTTGTAGGTTTTGCTAAAATGCACTTGGGTCAGAAAATTGTGTTGAGTTAATTGAATATGACTTTAGAATTCAGGTTCATCTGATTTGAGCCTTTCAGTTCACAGGTGAGGAAACTGATTTATCATTGAGCTTGAGAATATTAGACATAATTTCAGTTATAATCAGCTTTAATAAAAAGGTTACTCAAATATTATGAAATATTTCCTTTTGTCCTACAAAGTCCATGTTTAGTATTTGTATGTATATAAATATATTTATTTACTTATTTATTTTATGAGGGAATTAAAGGCTTAATGAATCTTGAACTTTAGGAACCACCGTATTTAAACAGTTGATTTCTGTTAATTTTGGACTAAAATCAGAGTAGACTTAAAGCAATCTGGTTGTTTGGAAGTGGATTCCAGACTCATTGGGGAATAAAGAAGCATGCATGTTAATCACTTGGTAAGGCTTTTGCTAGAACTCTGGATTTGAACTGCTCTCTTGTAACTAAAATCATATAGTATTGCAATTACTACTATCCATGCCAAAGATGGAGAGCAGTCACTTCTCCTGACCAATCTTGCATGTAAATTAAAATGTGGGCAAGAACATAACCAGCCAAGATATGCCTGAACACCCACAGGGGTAAATTAAAGTCAATCATAAACTGCAGGAATTTCACCTAAGCATCTGTTAGATTCAGCACAGAGTTCTGGAGTGGAAATGAGAACGGGGGAGCTGTGCACGGAGAGAATGGCAGGGTGAAGATGAAGGAAGGTTTTGTGTTAATCGAACCCTTTTCTTCTTAATTTTGTTAAATTAAAAATAACTTATTTGGCTTCTTTCCAAACTTGGCTGAGACACTTGGCTACAAGAGCAGTGCCTTAGAAAACTCTTTCGTTTATAGTTGATAAAAAGCAGAGTCACTTTGGCATTTATTTGGCTCTTGGTATTCTAAAGAGGATAAGCTTCCTTCTCTTTTCTTTCCTAGATTGCTCTTAAAACAGGGGTTGAGGTACTTAGTTAAAGGAGAGAGAGGGAGGGAGGCAGGGAGGAAGGAAGGAAGGAAACCATGTATATTTTAAAATTTTTATTGCTTATTAGGAACTATTACAATTTCAGTATATTACGGTCTTGATTCGTCTGGTCTCTCTCTCTCTCTCCCCCTCTCTTTCTTCTCTCACTTGCTTACTACGTTGTCTGAGGCTCACTCTAGTTAGCACACAGCAGTGCTTTTGGTTGTAAAAGAGGCTAAAAACTTTGAAATCTAGAGAATCCATTTATATGAACTAACAGATTTAATGTGGTTATAGTTTAAACATCATAATACATATATTACTCCGTTTCGCTTTCACATAAGCCTTTCAGATTACCTCCGCTTTTTTTTTTTAATACTAAGTCTACATTTTTTGTTCCATAAATCATTGGTATATTTGTGGATAAAGAAAGCATAAAAGACCATGGAATTTTCTTGATAGAATTCAATTATTTCTTGGCTACTGTAGTGGAATATTTAAAAAGGCAACGTTGGGCTTCTCTGGTGGCGCAGTGGTTGAGAACCCGCCTGCCAATGCAGGGGACACGGGTTTGAGCCCTGGTCCAGGAAGACCCCCCCATGCCACGGAGCAACTAAGACCTTGCGCCACAACTACTGAGCCTGAGCTCTAGAGCCCGCGTGCCACAACTACTGAGCCCGTGTGCCACAACTACTGAAGCCCATGCACCTAGCCCATGCTCCACAACAAGAGAAGCCACCACAATGAGAAGCCCGTGCACCGCAACGAAGAGTAGCCCCCGCTCGCCACAACTAGAGAAAAGCCCGCGCGCAGCAACAAAGACCCAATGCAGCCAAAAGTAAATAAATAAATAAGTTAGTTTAAAAAAAAAAAAGCTTTAAAAAGGCAACGTTGTGAGATGCACACACAACCGTCATTACCACCCCAGCCTTCCAAATCTGCAAAACACTTGCTGTATTTTTCAAAGATTGACCGTAACATGTTTTAGCTAGCCTGACTCATTCTATTCAAGGAGAAATGTCCCAGATTGTTATCATCGGGGTCTCAAAGAAGTGTAGTAGTATATTAATAGGATTTATCTAAAACTTTTTATTAGAAGTTTTACTTGCTTATAGGCGATTTCTTTCCGGTTTGGGGCATGTATTCATTTGCATGACAATGTTTTGGGTATATGAAATTAAAACTTATCTCATGGTCTGCTCTAAAATATCTAGGCCAGTATGTATGTAGGGTTTTTGGGAATCTTGGAGGTTACTGAAATCTGTAGTTATGTGTCCATACCCTGGCATATTACTGCATATTGGCAGAGATGATCTTTTGGGCAGCAGTAACTTATGCTAATGGGTTATTGTCCTCTGGCAGTAAGTTAGCAGGCTTTTTTGTATTATACAACTAATTAACGAAATCCATAACTTCATTTGTTATTTACATAAATTGAATTTAAAAATTTAGTATCAGCTTTATTAAGGTATAATTCACATGCCATCCAGTTCACCTATTTAAGATGTGTAAGTCAAGGGTTTTTAGTATATTCAGAGCTGTGCAGCCATCATCACAAATTAATTTTGGAACATTTTCATCACTCCAAAAAGAAACCACGTAACCTTTAGCAGTCATTTTCCATTTCCCTCCAGCTCCTCTTCTCTCAGCCCTAGGAAACCACCAATCTACTTTTCTGCCTCTCAGTTTGCCTATTTCCCTCCAGCTCCTCTTCTCTCAGCCCTAGGAAACCACCAATCTACTTTTCTGCCTCTCAGTTTGCCTATTCTGAACATTTCATGTAAATGGACTTTATATAATACATGGTCTTTGGTTTCTTTCAGTTCACGTAACATTTAAGGTTCATCAGTGTTGTCGCATGTATAAGTACCTCGTTACTTATTACTGCCAAATTTTTGTTTTTAAGTTTATTTTGGTATTTTCTTTCCCCTAACTCCATTCTTGCTGTTTTCATTGTGAAATAAGCCCTATATGATTTCAGAGAGTAAAGCAGTTCACTTCTCTAAGCCACAAAGCAGTCATCTGCATGCTTTTGAGCATTTCCCAGTTGATCTCTATGTTACAAGACAGGAGTTTTTATTTTTTAAATGTGTTTTCACAAAATGTGATCTTAGCTACTGCCAGTGGCAAGCCCCAGTGAACGAGGCTTACCATTGTGACTGCAAATTAATTCATTGCAATGTAGTTTGTACCAGTGGCTTTTTTTGTTTGTTTGTTTTTTACAAATAAAAAGAATTTAGGTCATTTCTCTACGCTTTCATTAGTGGTTCTTTACTAGGGAATACCAGTATATTATCAGAAAAAGAATTCCTAGTCCTCCCATCGCAGATGGATTTGTAAACATCAAATTGCATGAAAGATGAAGTTCTGTTATTAGCTTCAGAGTTTGCATGACTATTCGAGAAGATTTACATACTCTGTGTTAATCTTGTTTGTTTGTTTGTTTGTTTTTGAATATGCATCTTCTTCAGGACCCTCCGAAAAATAATACGTGCAAAAGGTTGGTATTCCCTTAATAGATTTCCTTATGCTCAACTTACTGTGTGGCAAAGAGGTTCTTCCATAAATATACATGTGAAACATAACTTAGAGTATAGTTTGACAGCTCATTCTTTTTTGGTCAAAATTATTGCAAGTTCAGTAGTTCCTTAGCTTTAGCAAAATTAATTTTTACAGTTTTAGTCATCTTGAGTAATCTCAAAAAAGTTCTTGCCTTGAGTAATTTTTAAATCTTGTTGTGACATAAAATTAGAATCACATGTAGTAAGAGGTAAGTATGCATGGACAAGTACTACTGTTAATTCAGGCCCACAGTCTCTGCAGCTCAGCCAAGCTATGCAACTTCCACTAAAAACTTAATCCCATTTAATCCTCACAACCACTCTCTAATCTCATTTAATCCTCACAACCACTCTGCACCTACCTTACATATTATAAATGTAATAATAAATGTAAAAATGTATTATTACATTTTACAGAAGAAAAAAATTGTGTATTGCAGTCATGTTCAGGAATGTGTGTTTTCTCAAAGGTTTACTTATCCCTTGCAGTAATGTTACTAACACAGTAGTATTAGCCCTGAAAGGTATACATTTATCATCCCTTAAGTGTCTCTACTTGAGATAACTGTAGAATCCTTGGCTTGTAAAAATTTATAGAGATTATATAGAGCTATTTTATCTTTCTGAGATCCCACTTAAAGCATTTCATAGAGAGAGAGAAAATGTGTCTTTTTTCCCCGTAAAAATACCATGTCTTTTTTGTTTGAGGTGATGGACAGAATATTTTTAAAAAGTGGAAATTAAAGGAAACTGTTAGTAAATTCAGCTTTCTTAATATTAAGGATTTATGCTCATCCAAAAGCTCCATAAAGAATTTGAAAATACAGGCCATAAATTTGCAGTAGACTTACACTACACTTAAAACTGATTAAAAATTACTGTGTAGAATACATGAAGAATTTTTACAAATCAATTAAAAAATAACTTAGTAGGGCTTCCCTGGTGGCGCAGTGGTTAAGAATCTGCCTGCCAATGCAGGGGACACAGGTTCGATCCCTGGTCCGGGAAGATCCCACATGCCGCAGAGCAACTAAGTCCATGCGCCACAACTACTGAGCCTGCGCTCTAGAGTCTGTGAGCCACGACTGCTGAAGCCCGCGTGCCACAACTACTGAAGCCCATGTGCCTAGAGCCTGTGCTCTGCAACAAGAGAAGCCACAGCAATGAGAAGCCCGTGCACCGCAACGAAGAGTAGCCCCTGCTCACCACAACTAGAGAAAGCCCACGCACAGCAACAAAGACCCAACACAGCCATAAATAAATAAATATAGAAATTTTAAAAAAAAATAGTAGAATATGAGAAAAAGACTTAAACAAGCACCTTACAGAAGAGGAAGCACAAATATAAGCATATGGGGAAAAAAAGGTTTAATTTCATTTGTCATCAGAGAGATGCAGATTAAAATCATAGGGTATATTTCACACCTGCCAGATTGGCGAAAATTTTTAAAAATTCTAAAAATAAGAGGAGTTGTTTAGGAAGTGTATTACCAATATTCTTAGGCCCTCTTTAGGGTCTTAGGGAGATGTAAATGGGTACAATCCCTGTGGAAAACAATTTGGCATTATCAAGTAAATTTGACAATATAATAACTTCTGACCCAGCAGTTCCATTTCTAGGGATATATACATACTCAAGAGAAATGTGTGTACAAATATACCAGTGAACACGTACTAGAATGCTCATAGCAACATTATTCAAGATATTAAAATATTGGAAACAACCCAAATAACCATTCATTAGTAAAATGAATGAATTCATTCTGGGATATTCATATAGTGGAATACTTCAAAGCAATAAAAATAACTGAGTCACAACTATGTGCAATAACCTGAATAAATCTGAATGAAGAGAGTTCTGTCTTATGTCCAGGAAGTTGTTGTTGAACCTGTATCTCCTTTGGTGCAGTATAGGTGCATTTCCTCTGGTTCTGTTCTCAGTGGCCGTAAAGTTACAAAGGATTATATGAGGATTGGTGGTCAACCATTCTCAGTCTTGTGCACTGAAGACTTTATCTTCCGTGTTTTGAACTCTTTTGTCCCTTGTGGCTGTTCTGGAAGATACCTGAATTCATTACTCTTCTGGGGAGATTACTTTTTTAAGTTTCCCTGTGCCATATTGCTGTTGTACATACTGACCAACTTGCTTGTGTCTTTAAACAAAGCTACATGGCTGACATTCTAAACTTGTCCAGAACAGCTTTCTGCCATACTTAAATGTACAAAGTGCTAGACATGTTTAGGCAAAGAGAATCATTTTTATTATTGAACCTCAGCTGGTTTTTTGGGCTTCAAAGCCTTTTAATACCTAGACTGCATATGTCATAAGTGGAGGGGCAGCCAGGTCATTTGGATCATGGAGGAATTATACCTTAAAACTAGCAGTACTAATAAGCTCTGTTAGAGAAGAAGGATTTTTTCAGCTGTGTGGCTTGCAGGATCTTAGTTCCCCAACCAGGGACTGAACCTGGGCCACCGCAGTGAAAGCGCAGAGTCTTAACCGCTGGACCGCCAAGGGAATCCCCAGGAAGGATTATTTTAAGGAGAATAATGACTGTCCTGAAACTCTGAGGAAAGTTTCTTACAGGACTTTGTAAGCCAACTACCATTTATTTAACTTTATTAGAACTATCAGTATGTTGTGTGTGTGTCCTTATTAGTGTCTGAACTTAAGTAGGGATTAAGAGGATGGGAATCAGGATAGGAATTAGACTGCTTGACCAACTTCCCTTTGTGATTTTGGGTGCAAAGCTTGTATTTCATATATAAAATGAGAATAATAATACCTATTTCATAGGATTGTTGTGAGGATTAAATTTTAAAAATACATGTGGAGCAGATGTAATATCGTCAGCAGTTGTATTAGGTATCATTGGTTCTAAATTTATAATTACATACATAAAATGGTGGCTTTTTCCTGCTTAAAGATGTTAATTATAGAATATGTGAAAAAGCATAAAGAAAAATTTAAACTCTCCATAATCCCGTAACCCAGAAATAACCACTTTATGTCTTTGTGAAAACATATATACTGAGGTGTATATGTATATATTTTTTTGGTATTATACCATACATTCCGTTTTCAATCCTTTTAAAATTATTGTTTAACTTCAGTCCAGATCTTTGGATTTTTTTATTTCTCCAAATAAAATTCTTTGCTATAAAAATATTAAAATGTGAAAAATGTTTAAAATATTAAAATGTGAATGTTGAAAGATAGGGAACATTTGGTATGAAATGTTCACGATTTTATTGCTTCTCCCCCCTCCCCCTCCAAACATCTAGCTACTGGTCGTATTGGATCTTCCCCATCGTAGGTGCTATTCTCTTAGGTTTTCTGTATCGTTACTACATGGCGGAGAGCAAGTCCTCCTGAGGAGACCTTGTTGAAATCTGGAAAGCACATCCACTTGGGAGTGAGAACTAGACACTTGTTTGGAGGCTGCAACGGTGCCCTCTTCTCGAATCCTGCCAATTGTATTTTTCTCCCTCGGACCCCAGACTGTTGGCCAGACATCCGCCTCAGCCCTGGGGCCAGCGTCCAAGTCATTTCTCAGAGCCTTATTCTCAAAGCACCTGCTCATAGTGTCCTTGCCTTTGTTTCCTCTCTTTACTCTTTTCCACGAGCACCTTTATGTTTCAAAACTTTGTTTTATAATTATAGTCTACGTGTCCTAGTGACATTGCCCTTTGGTAAAGTTGCCTGCTTTCCAGTACTTTGAATGCACATTAGACATACTTAATAGGGCATCACACTCTGGTTTTGAAGCTTTTCTTTTTCCCTTTTTCTTTTAAGTAAATATTATTTTAAAAATTATGACTTAATTATTTATCATAAGAGGTTTAATTCATGAAGTCAGGTTGCACACCTGCGACTTAAAACACAACTGCAGAATGATCTTGTTCCTTGTTTATATTGTTAAAACTGAGTGTAGCAGGGAGCCCTTGCCACCTCCTAAGGCCACCAAATGGTGCTGGGCAGAACTCTGCTTCCCTTTTGTTTATGGGGAGTGGAGAGAAACAGGGAGAGGAAGAGATGAATTGGGATGATAGAGTGCATTCACGGTAATCTTTCTTTTTGAAAAATATTGAAAAACACTACTTTTAGGACAGGAGTTTAAAAAAGGCACCAAAAACTTTATCCTTTACTTTGGCACCAGTTCCTAGCCATCTTTTTTCTTTTCTTTTCTTTTCTTTTTTTTTTTTAAACCCCTTACCATCTTGTATTGGTAAAATATAAATTTATAAGTATGTGTTTAGAGCTTTACAGTTTTGTTAAAGGATTTTGCTCTTTTTTTGTTTATCAACTGGCAATTTTTTATTCCCCTTTTTACAGAAGTAAGAGACTCCAAATTGATCAAAGGTACAGTATTTAATCTTCTGTTTGCCCCAGTAAAATAACTCCCATGGTAAAGCGGCATTCAGAGGGGGAAGATCAGGACAAGAGAATGTTTTCCATTTCATGTGTATTTTACCTCCATGGCTCCAATTTGTGGTTTTGTTGTTTTTTCCATTGAGAATAAAAAACTGGTAGTTTTTTTTTTTTCTCAGATGACTGTTTCATTGAGGAGTAGGTTATTATTTAGAGTTATGTTACTGTTTCTCCTTGGTTCGGACTTTCTCTGGTGTATTTGACTGCTTTTTCCGCCCCCGTGGAAGCACCTGAGGAGACCGTCTGCTGGGAGTTTTCTGCCGACAACTGTGGTGATTTTTCTCCCCATCCTTTGAGGATGACCAGTCTACTCTGAGCCATCGTCACATGCAGCAGGAAGCAGCGTGGTTCAGGAAGGACCACGGGCACTGCTCAGCATCCTCCCCTATTCCTGCTTGCCAGGCACTTGGCAGGACAGGAAGCTACACAGCACACTGGTGTCTGCCCATGCAAACTGTTTAAGAAAAAGTTCAACCCAGGTCTTGTATCATGTGATTTAGCAGTTGAGTGAATTCACAGTTTGTAAAAATCATGTCAACCTGCTAATCGCACACTTGGTTATGACATTATGGAGAAATTTTAGGGGCTTTCTGGCTGACTTTTATATGTCAGGGATATGGGTAAATTTTTTAAACATATCTTTTTTTTTTTTTGATGGGGCCCATCTTTTAAAGTCTTTATTGAATTTGTTACAATATCGCTTCTGTTTTATGTTTTGGTTTTTTGGCCGCAAGGCACGTGGGATCTTGGCTCCCCGACCAGGGATCGAACCTGCACCCCCTGCATTGGAAGGCGAAGCCTCAACCACTGGACCACCAGGGAAGTCCCTAAAACTTATATCTTTAGAAAATGTTTTGTATGTATTATAAGATGCCACTGTAAGACAATTTATTGAAAGAAAAATCTTTGGTTATTGTGTAACAGAGGTGGTGTGACTTGATGCTCCTCCAGGAAGGCAAGGAAGGGTTGCCTTGAATAAGAATTGGTATATAATTGCTGTAATCATTAAGTTGCATGATCACATGGGCCCACACTGGGGTAGAAAAGAAGAACAAAGGAGTATTGAGGAGCTGGAAAGGGAACATTCAAGCTAAAACTAAGCCAGAAGATAACTTGGGTCAATTAAAAGTGCGTTGGCAGTCCCCAAAATTGAAAAACATCTGGCTTAGAAGAAATGTTAAAGAACGATATTCTTAAGTAAAATTTGTAGGTTTTTTTGATATTTTTAGGGTAAAGACCACTGCAAAAGGTATGTTTTTCTATTTCATATTGGTTGTCTTTTCCTGTTTATATCTGGACTTGTTTTTGTTCAGAGCCAGAGGAAAAGATTTTCAGACTTTGTCTCAACCATCCAATACCCAGGGCTTCTTTTGATCTCCTGCTACTATCATGTCACTTTGTATTATAAAAACCACTTTTGGGTCCATTTACTATTATTCTGCTGCCTACATAAACAACCAGGTAGAGCTTGTGTGAGTTTGCAGAGGTTCTTTTCTAAACAATAAAGTAATATAGTATGTTAGCCGAATCCATCAAAAAGGACTTTTGTTTTAAGAAGTAGACAGGAATTCTCAAAACAGTCTCGACATTGGTGGGTCCTGAAAACCCCTCTGGAGAGACAGTGGAGCCAGTCCCTGTTGGCCAGCCGGACCTCCTGGGATGTCTCTGGGGTGTTCGGTTGTTTATTCCCAAGGAAGGCTCATTGCTGCCGCTCACCAAACTGTACACATAATGGCTGGAGAGCACAAGAGGAGGAGATGAGGGGAAATTAGTGCCCCCAAAATAGGGATGTTAGTGCTGGGTCCCAAAATTTCCTGCCCCTGTCTCTCAGGAATTGGTTTTGGTTTCCAAATGACTTAACATTTGTAAAGACAGGAAAGTGGTACAGATAAAGTTTATACTGTGTTTAGTTCTAATTTGACCACTTAAGCAGCAACAAAAATCCATTGGAACCTATAATTTGAGCCGTAAAGTTCTTTCAGCCGTTGTCACAAATCCACACGTTGTGAAATAAGAACATTGTTGAGTATATACTCGGTTCCCAAGTGAAAAATGCTTTACAGGCCAGATATATCATTACTTAACGTAGTATCTCATGCTTAAAATCTTAAGTGATACCTATCTGATGAAATTCCATTTTAGAAACGCAGAACTTGAATGTTCATTACTTCCTTCTCCAGGAGGAATGGATTCAGACATGTCTTGTCTCAACAGGAGATTGATCTTTTTTTTTCTTCTTCTTTTTTTAACCATCTCGTTCTTTTGCCAAATACCACAGAAGTAATGGGAAGTTTAGTCACATTTGATGGTTGTGCCCTGGAAGAGCTTGGGTTTGGAATTTGTGGGGGTGATCTCAAAGGGAGGTTTCAAGAAGTAGAGAGGTATTTGTCAAGTCACCTACCCTACATCTAGCATCCCACTCATGAATTTTAGGAGCTGCTTTGTGCCTACACCTATATTCTACATTTGCTATTTAGGCAAAACATTATTATGATTATTTAATTTCCTTTTGACTTCACCCTCTGAGTGAGTAATATTAACATTCCTTTTGTGTATTCAGTAATGAAGTTTGTTTACCTATTTTATTTCAGTATATTTTGAACAAAGATCTTTGTCTCTTTCTGCTGGAATGTGCACACAGTGAATGTTTGTTAGAACTACGCACAATAAAGATACTGTTTTCCTTTTCTCTCCCTGACTACAGTTATTTTTTTCTTTTTACATTTATTTAGCTTTGCTCTTATTATTTTATTTTTTGGCTGCATTGGGTCTTCGTTGCTGTGTGCGGGCTTTCTCTAGTTGTGGTGAGTGGGGACTACTCTTCGTTGCAGTGCACAGGCTTCTCACTGCGGTGGCTTCTCTTGTTGCAGAGCACCGGCTCTAGGCGCGTGAGCTTCAGTAGTTGTGGCACGTGGGCTCAGTAGTTGTGGCTCGTGGGCTCTAGAGTGCAGGCTCCATAGTTGTGGCGCACGGGCTTAGTTGCTCCACGTCCAGGGATCGTCCTGGACCAGGGCTAGAACCCATGTCCCCTGCATTGACAGGCGGATTCTTAACCACTTTGCCACCAGGGAAATCCCTACAGTTATTTAAAAAAAAAAAAATTTTTTTTTTTTTTTTAAAGTAGAAATGTTGGTTCTGTAATTCTCAGGTGTTCTGGAAGAAAAGAATTTGAGAAGCATAAAAGTCACCGATATCTATGCTACTGCTGGGTTTAGTGTAACTAGATGGGGAGTTCTGCAGTTTTTCAGGATTCTTACTGCTGCTCTTTCCTTGACGTGAGTTGCGCATTGGGTAATCCGAGAGGCAGAAATCAAGACTTTTGCTGTATTAACGGATGTGAAGTGGCAACCAGGTAGACAGGTGGGGAGTTCTGTTTTTACTGAAACCATCTGGTAAAGAGAAGCCAGTTCAAGGTAATAATATGTTGTTATCTGTAATGCCAGTCTTCAAATGGTTGTTTTTCTTGGAAACAGCTAAACTGTTGGGGAAAATTAAACATTGAGATCGAAGTTCTAGTGACTATGTTAATAAAACAAGGTAAATAAACCATTTGTATAATTACCTTTAAAACATACTGATAGCCTTCTAACATTACCAATGAGACATCGTTCCTTAAGGCTTGGTTTTTTCACTATCACATGAATTGAGGATTACTAACAGGAAAGGAAAGTCCCATTCTTATTACTAGTGTTTGAATCTAATGTTTAACCTTCAGTCAAAATAATTCACATCACTCTTCCTGATGCTGAGTATTTAGCAGGCACTTGACAAATCCTGGTTGATTCCTGAAAACTTGAGGTCGAAGATTGTCATTTCAATTATGTAAATTTAAGGTAAGAAACACCTTACCTTAAATTAAGAAACAAATGCAAATACAAATGTTTGTTACAAGTGTGACAAGTGGCATTTTTGATTCATCAGTGCCAGTCTCAGAGCAGTTTCCTATTGTTTGTTCCTGGTTCTAATCTGTGACTGAAACATTGATGTTAACTTTAGAAGCACCATGGACCTGGAAAGAGAAAAATTTTTAAACCCGGGTGCCTGAATTTCATTTTTCTTTAGAGAAGCTTACTTTTGGGATCTTTTTTTTCTAGTTTCCTCATTGAAGTTTTTCAGAAAAGGAGGTGGCATTACTTACAAAACAATAGGATGATGTCCACAATAAAAACGAATCTTCTCACAAACCTGCCCACTCTGACTTATTACCCAAGAAATCTAATAAGGAGCAGCACAGGAAAATGAGCTTTCTTAGACTTCCAATGTGACCCGCTTTTTCTTTTCTGAATCTTTTTTTTAGGTGTTTTTTGTTTGTTTGTTTTTAGTTTTTGGATTTTTCTTACACTCATTCTACTCCATCTTGCCCCTTTAAACTGTGGTACTCTGTCTCAGGGTTTACTAGTAAGTGACCCCTTAGCCACGCTCCTCTTCATTTTTAAGTATTATGGTCCAAAAATGTACCCACTAGCCTGTTGTAGAAAACATTTGGAAGAAATTAAGCTGATTTGTTTTTAAGCCAGACCATGCATGCAAACTAGTGAAGTTCTGTTTGAACATCTTTATTGACCTTCATTTAGGGCTAAAAGTCTACCACTGGACCTTTCATGTATGAGTCAGTAAATTTGCTTTTTGTCTTAAGCTAGCTCAGATTTAGTTTTTAAAACATATCCTAACTACAGTGGCCTCTGCTGCTTACCTGACCTTAAAATGCCTGCCTTGGTAACAAAGGGTTCTGCCTCTCCAAGTATACCTAAGCTCTCATAGGGCAGAGACTCATTTTTTTATTCTGTGCTAAGTCTCGTTGCAAAGAAAAAATATTCTTTACTTTAAAAAGATACACACTCAGATTATTTTTGTCATAGAATAAGATACATAAGTAAGGAACCTATTTAAGCTAACAGGTAAAAGGGAACTTACTTGTTATGAATCAGTTACGAATGAGCATCTGATGGAACTCAGGGTTAGGAAGCACAACTGGACCTTATGAGAACTAGGACCAGGAATCAGAAGACCAATAGGAATCAAGGTGGCTACATTAGTTTCCAGTCCAAACCTCTTATGGAAATTAATTCTTAGAAGTGAGAATGTAGTTGGCTAGATAGTATCAAGAGTGTCCATTTCTGATCCCATCAAGGGCAGGAGGACCCATTCCTCAGCTTTGAATGGAGGGGTGGATCATAGGGGAAGCAGATACCCAAGGCAGATACTGTTATCACATACTTTGTGTATTTTGTTTAAGTGTCTTCATTAATGGACTATACAACCTCTGAAGGAAGCGTCTTTGCATCCCTCAGGGTGCCCTGCTTTATGCTGGGCCATAGGAAGGGCTAAGCAGATTCAGTATGGTTTATCATGCTGTGTCTGAACGAACAACCTATCCAAATTTGTTGAATTATCTGGGACTCGTAAGTAGAATTCTGAGATGAATCCCAGTGTTGCCCACATCACTAACAACCGAAAAACCTCATTGACTCCTGCATCCCCACAAACCCATTCTGTTTTCTCTGTAAATAAATTCAGCTGCCAGTATTTATTGGTTTCTTAGAAATATTTTAAATGAACTTTATTTTTTAGAGCAGTTTTAAATTTAGAAAAATTGTGACAATAATACAGAGTTCCCATAAACTTAGCACCCGGTTTCCCCTATTACTAGCATCTTAAACATTAGTGTGGTACATTGGTTACAGTTAATGAACCAGTATCAGTACATTATTATCAAAGTCCACAATTTATTCATACTTCCTCAGTTTTTACCTAATATCTTTTTTTCTGTTCTACTTTTACATTTAGTCATCATGTTTTCTTTGCCTCCTCTTGACTGTGACAGTTGCTCCGACTCTTGTTTGTGATGACCTTGACTATTTTGAGGAGTATTGGTCAGGTACACTGTAGGATGCTCTCAACTGGAACTTGATATTTTTCTTATAATTAGACTGAGGTTGGGGTGGGGGAAGGCTCTAGATGTAATTTGTTATTATTGCATCATATCAAGGGTATATACTATCAATACGATTTATGAGACTGACCTTGATCAAAAGGATGAGGTAGTGTTTATTAGGGTTTTTTTTTGTTGTTGACGTATAGTTGATTTACAATATTGTGTTAGTTTGTAGCTGTACAGCAAAATGATTTGATATATATATATATATGTATATATATGTATATATATATATACATATATATATATATTCTTTTTTCAGATTCTTTTCCATTATAGGTGTTTATTAGGTTTCTTTTCTGTAAAGTTACTCTTTGAAAGGAACTTTCCGTACTGTTTCGTATTAGGAGGAAGTTACTATGGGCAGCCCACGCTCCACCTCCTTGAGGGTGGAGTATCTACATAAATCATTTGGAATTCTTCTGTATGGGAGATTGGTTCATAGAATTTTTTTTTCTTTAAGTTCTCATCACAAGAAAAAAATTTTTATAACTGTGTGGTGATGGATGTTAACTAAACTTATTGTGGTAATCATTTCGCAACATATACATATATCAAATCATGATGTACACCTAAAACTAATACAATATTATATGTCAATTATTAGTTATCTATTTTATACATATTAGTGTATATATGTCAGTCCCAATCTCCCAATGCATTCCACCCCCCACCCCCTGCTTTCCTTCCTTGATGTCCATATATTTGTTCTCTATATCTGTGTGTCTATTTCTGAGTTGCAAACCGGTTCATCTGTACCATTTTTCGGTTCATAGAATTTTATACTTGATAAATATTGATGGGTTTTGACCACCCTAAAAAAAATAACAGTAAGGGGCTTCAGATTGAACATAGTAGTTTGACAAACTTATCTCTGTTCCCTTCCAAAAGCCACATAAATGATGAGAGTAAGGAATAAACGAAGATACAAAGTGAATAAGAGAGTACACCTCTGTCAATGAAAGATCTCAGGAAATTTTTGGAAGATCAAAGACCAGTAAACTGAGATGATCTTGATGTGAGATTGATTACAAGGCAAAGCTGAGGGCCATGGTGAGTGGGGATTAAGTGGAATTTCATACTAATTGCTGAGATACCTCCCCACCCGCACCCCCTTGGCTTGTAGAATACTAACAGTCAAGATTATACCCCCAGGCAGCGGTTAGGAAGATTTCTCTCTGGAGAAACCCACCAGTTCTAGAGAAGAGGTCAACAGCTGCTGACACCTGGCGGCTTCCACAAGGGCACCTGGCAGTGAAATCCTTCAGTCAATCAGCTCTTCGGATGTAAAGCATGTAAAAAGGTTTTTAGTGCCTTCCTTAACAGTTAAATATAAACGGATAGCCAAGGGCTATCAACCATTTTTGGAAGCTTTAGTACAAAAGATAGGGATCAAAACAAATAGGAAAAAAAGAGGAAGAAATAATGCAGAAGAAAAGAAAAAACTTGCAACTTCAGAGAGATAATATTGTATCCATGAATACAAACCAAGGATGCTATTTAAAAAGGAACAAAGGATAAGAATTCTAGAAATTACAAATTTGATTGCTAAAATTAGTAGGCAAAAGCTTAAGAAGAAACGATATTTGCATAGTCAAAAGTATCTCCCCCAAAGCATTTACTAGTTAAAAAGAGAAAAGCAGTTATTTTAGTGAAGAAAGCTGGCTGACTTAACGAAGTCGGTCAGGTTTAACATCATCAGTAATAACACATCAATATCATGCACCCTTGAAATGATGCACTGAGAAGAACATATCCTGTCTTATTGTATTCCCCAAAATTAGTAACCTCAATCTAATCATGACAAAATATCAGACAGACCCAAATTGATGGACACTCTGCAAAACCCTCAACCAATATTCTCCAAAAGTGTCAAGGGTCATGAAAGACAAGGAAGGACTGAAGAACTGTCACAGACTGGAGGAGACCAAGGAGACATGACCACCATATACAGTGTGGGATCCTGGATTAGATCCAGAAAAAGGACATTAGTGGAATGACTTGTGACATGCAAATGAAGTCTGTACTTCATGGCATTGTTGCAACATTAATTTCTTAGTTTTGATAATTGTACTTTGATTATGTAAGATGTTAACATTAGGGGACTACCTTTGCAAGTCTTTGTAAGCCTAAAATTATTTCAAAATAAAGTCTTTTAATGAGAGCAGAAATTAAAAAAAGAAAGCAGTAGAAGAGATGGAAAATAAAAAAGAGGAAATCTCCCACAAGGTAGAACAAAAATGAAAGATGGAAAATGAGAGTTTATACAAGGAGATACCCTGTCTCAATTAAGAGGAGATCTAGAAGTGAAAAATGAAACTATCACAGAAATAATACAAGAAAACATCCCAAGGAATTCCCTGGTGGTCCAGTGATTAGGACTCGGCACTTTCACTGCCAGTGGTCCAGGTTCGATCCCTGGTCGGGGAACTAAGATACCACAAGCCACGAGGTGTGGCCAAAAAATAAATAAATAAATAAAATAAAAGTAAAGAAAACATCTCAGAACAAATTATGATTTTTGAGGTTGAAATGACTGAGTGCTCAACACAATAATGAAAAATGACTCTTACCGAGGCATATCATTGTGGAATTTCAGAACAGAAGGGATAAGAAAATCCAAAACCACTGACCATGGCCACATCTTGGATCATCTTGAAATCGCCTTGGAACATTAAAAAATACCAATATCTGACCCTGCCACAGATCAATTAAAACAAAAGCTCTGTTTCAGGGGAACCTGATGCATGGTGAGGGTTGAGAACCATGGTCCTAAAAGCTTCCAAAGAGAAAAAGCAGATCACTTTGGAAGAATCAGGAAGTGATATCACAACTTCTCAACAGCAGCATTGTAAATAAGAACCCAGTGGAACAATGCTTTCCGAAAGAAAATGTCTTCTAAGCTAGAATTCTGGATAGTTAAGAAATCTCTTGTTCATGAAAATTAAAAATTATCACCCATGAGTCTGTTCAGAGGCTTGGGCTTTTTCTAAATGAGATTTTTTTTTTTTTAAGCAGATGTACCCAGTCATTTTCTGTATCTCCTGTGCACATTCCTTCCAAGTTATTCTTTCTTAAACACATTCTTTATTCAAGAATTGCCTCGTTTTCAATATCTTCTATGATTTGACCCAATACTACCTACCTAGACAATCAGCTCTCAGCTGGCCACTCCTCCTACTGTCTTTTGCTTCCACCTTGCCCTTTCCTGTCTCTTGTACCCTTCAGAGTTCTTTTCCATGAGCCATAATATCCAACTTCCACCCCCACCCATCCCAAATGGGTTTTGTCCTGAGTTTTTTTTTTTTTCTTTTTGGGCCTGAGTTTTGATTGCAGTTGACTAGACTGTTTGCTTGTAGCACTGCATGTTTGTTTTTTTTTTAAAGATCTTTATTGGAGTATAATTGCTTTACAATGTTGTGTTAGTTTCTGCTGTATGACAAAGTGAATCAGGTATATGTATACATATATCCCCATATCCCCTCCCTCTTGCGCCACCCTCCCAATCCCACCCCTCTAGGTGGTCACAAAGCACCGGGCTGATCTCCCTATGTAGCACCGTGTTTGATCCAAGCTCAGTGGGAAGTGGAGCCACACTGGCAAGCATGAAGCGTGGCAGTGGATAGGCAGCATATTTATCATGTTGGTCTAGCTGAATCATACCCGGACTGCAAAGTCCAACCCAAGTCTCACTTTCTCCATGAAACCTCACTCCAGTTCACTATTCACTATTCCCTTCTCTGAGTGCCTGGCACACACTTATGGCCATTTTCATTCTTTGGCACCAGACGAGTCCCTCTGTTAATCTTCCCAGCTAGAGTGGAGTGTCTTTGAGGACAGAGATTGGGCAATTGGCATTATTTTGTGTTTCTCCACTGTACCTAGTATAGTGCTCTAACACAGTAGATGCTCAGAATACATTTGACTGGTTGGTGGAGTAATAGTGAAGTGGAAAATGTGCCCTCTGCAGGTATGGAAGGAAAAGAGCATTCCTCTTAAAATCTCTACAACCTTGATATGATTTTTATGGAGCAAATTAACAGAGGCTTTTTCCTAACATTTCATGTCCCCATTAGAAGATCCTTGACTGTATTGGGTCTTGGCCTCATGACATATTCAACTTCTTTCAAAATGGCCTAACCTATACCAAAAAGCAAACTGGGGTAATATTGGATTATAAATAAGATACATTCCCAGTTAACATAAGGGGGAATAGTAAAATACATTTGCCTCGTGTCATTCTTGAGAAAACTGGAATTCTAACAAGAATGAATGTTCAAACATCCAGGGGATATTGGATGGCTGTTAGATATCAAAAATGCAAGTAAAATGATTGATACTCACAGGATATTATATTTTTACTCTAGTAAAAAGTACATTTTCTGAAACATGAGGGTGTTTAGGCCCATTGAGATCTAGTGCGTTATAGTGATGTACTTTCTCATATTAGAACTTTGCATATTAGATAGTTTAATATTTGTGCTGATATGTTGCCTTGTAAAATATAGTAGCAATTAAAATTAGAAACATCTGTGAGAAAAAAATTTTCTCAAGAATGTTACTTTTGTGGCAAATATTTTTCTGAAGGATATGCTGGGTTTTTTACTCTTCAGTTGGAATTGCCCTTGTATTCATCCTTTCTTAATGGTGCTAAGAGTGTTATCAGTTGTGTATTTATCCACTATGAATGATTATTTGGAGACCTTTTTTTCAAACAATATAAAATAATTGGTACATATACACTTATGTATATAAAATGTATATACATATACAGTGTAATTAATACCTTATCTTTGAAATCTATCTGTCCTATCATCCACAGACATACATGTTTTACCACTTAACATAAAATATCACTCTTGTATCCCTCATTATTATGATTGTTTTTCACTGATGTGTATAGCTTACCTACCCAGATCTTCTTTGATGATAGATTTCACCAACAGGTATTCATCTGTGTTTGAATAATATGTGACTAGCACATTGAAAAAAGGGATGTAAACCTGTTACATTTCCAGCTACTGTAAGCAAGTGAATATTAATACATATGTATATATATGAGTCTCATATTTATTCAAAAATTGGTGGTGTAGAGAATATTCAAACATCTAGGGGGACTGAATGGCTGGGGTATCATCGAGGTAACTGAAGGAACTGGAGTGTTCTGAAGAGCCTTGACTCACTTTGTAGCATTTAAATGACGGGGTTGGGCTTCCCTGGTGGTGCAGTGGTTGGGAATCCACCTGCCAATGCAGGAGACAAGGGTTCGAGCCCTGGTCTGGGAAGATCCCACATGCCGTGGAGCAACTAAGCCCGTGCACCACAACTACTGAGCCTGTACTCTAGAGCCCACGAGCCACAACTACTGAGCCCATGTGCCACAACTACTGAAGCCCGCATGCCTAGAGCCCGTGCTCTGTAACAAGAGAGGCCACTGCGATGAGAAGCCTGCGCACCGCAACGAAGAGTAGCCCCCCCCCTCACCACAAGAGAAAAGCCCACGTGCAGCAACGAAGACCCAATGCAGACAAAAATAAATTTAA
Organism: Eubalaena glacialis; assembly: GCF_028564815.1. Classification (NCBI taxonomy): domain Eukaryota; kingdom Metazoa; phylum Chordata; class Mammalia; order Artiodactyla; family Balaenidae; genus Eubalaena; species Eubalaena glacialis. The sequence goes on along the minus strand of NC_083733.1, from coordinate 17,696,504 downwards.
AAAACTAAACTAGGGCTTCCCTGGTGGCGCAGTGGTTGAGAGTCTGCCTGCCAATGCAGGGGACACGGGTTCGAGCCCTGGTCTGGGAGGATCCCACATGCCGCGGAGCAACTGGGCCCGTGAGCCACTATTACTGAGCCTGCGCGTCTGGAGCCTGTGCTCCACAACGGGAGGGGCCACGATGGTGAGAGGCCCGCGCACCGCGATGAAGAGTGGCCCCCACTTGCCGCAACAGGAGAAAGCCCTCGCACAGAAACGAAGACCCAATGCAGCCATAAATAAATAAATAAATAAAAATTAAAAAAAAAAAAAAACAAAAAAAAACGGACTGCTGGGCTCTACCCTGAGCTTTAAAAAAAAAAAAAAAAAAAAAAAAAACTAAACTAAAATAAATGACGGGCTCCATGTGCCCTGCCTGTCATCATGTGATTTGTAAAGGGGTAGGATTTGTATACTAAGAGTATATTGAAACATTATGTTCTGTGCTTAACATCACTGGTAACAGACACTATCCCAATAACATTAAAGAATATGTTTATGACTCAGTGCCCAAATGAGCAATTCAGAGAGGAAGGATCATTGACGTTCGGGGGAGGGGGGACAGGAGTGGCTGTGTTTATTTTGCCACGGTCAATTTATTCTCTCCTCCCAGAGAGTTACTTACCTCTAACCTTGAATCCCCAACAGTATGTTCAGCCACAAATCTCCCCTGTTTATGACCCTTGTTACCATTTATCAATATAAAGCATGTTTATACATTAGAGGAGCCAGACGTTTTCCATTTTTATTCTGTGGCTTTCTGTAGGGAGCACTGGGGTGGGCTTCTCAACATCCATCCTATCCCAGATGGTAAGTCTGAGACAGCTGGGACAGTTCTATTTCACATGGTTACATATGTGACCCAATTCTCACCAGTGGCATGAAACCTCTGGAAGAAATTTCCTCTCCAGAGCCACAGAAATAACTGCTATGGCTGCCCTGCTTCCAGCCTGAGAATGAAGCAAACACGAAGGTGGCTGAGTGGAGAATGAGAGAACATGAGACTTTGTTGCCTCCAGCTGCTGATGCAATGAACCCTGAAGCACACCCTACAGCAGGACTTCCATTTGTGTGGAGATCATAAATTTCCTTATTGTTTAAGCCATTTGAGTTGTGTTTTCTATTACTTGCAGCTGGAAGCATCCTTGCTGATAAACTATTCTTAAGAGGAATGACTCATAGGGAAACAGTCCTCCCAGCTTCTGATTAACTCTGGCCTCCAGAGATAATTATCTGGGCCATCAGGTACACAAAAAATATGCAGGTCATAAGATTAAAATTAGAGTGGTTACATTTAAGGAGAGGGTGGAGATAGTGACTGGGAGGGGGCCTGAGAGGGGTTTCTGGAATGTTGGTAATTTCTTGATCTGGGTGGTGGTTATATGGGTGTGTTTACTTCAGGGTAAATTCATTGAGCTGTAGACTTATGATTTGTGTACTTTTCTGCATGTAGGTTATACTTCAAGTACAAAAAAAGTTTACTAAAAGATACTATATTGTAACCAGACCTCCAAACAGACTGTTTATATCTTGACTGGAAGGATATGAATGACATACCCTAGTCATTTTATTTGGCAGCCAAACTCAGCTGTAGGGATGTGCTTTCTTTGATAGACTTACAGAAGCTCATTGTAAAGACCCCCTGTCACTAGTGTGTGGCCAGCCTTCTCTAATCTCAGCCAAAATGTTTTCCCTTAGGGTTCCAATGGGAGGGCCTCACAGCCTTGCAGATGAAGGACTTCATCATTTTTAGAATTCAGTCACAATGACTATTAAAAACCAAAATGAAGGGACTTCCCTGGTGGTCCAGTGGTAAAGAATCTGCCTTCCAATGCAGGGGACGTGGGTTTGATCCCTGGCAGGGGAACTAAGATCCCACATGGCGCGGGGCAACTAAGCCCATGCGCCACAGCTAGAGAGAAGCCCGCTCGCCGCAACTAAGACCTGGCGCAGCCAAAAATAATTAATTAATTAAATTTAATATATAAAGAAACAAACCAAAATGAAAACTAACAGGCTGGCGTCTGTCCACGTAGGGCTTGGTCAAGCAACATTCTCAGAGAGGCGTTCTAGTTATGGGAGGGTCCACTCCAGGGAAACCACTGGAGTTTGGTAAATGCACCACGGAACCTCATGCAGCCTAGGTTAAGACCTCTAGTTCATGGAGGAAGAGATGGAATATGTTCAGTTAGTTGTTTGTGGAAGAAGAATATATAGGCTTTAGGGACCAAATTATCTGGAAAAAGACTTGGCACCACTAGAGGAAAACCAGGTAAGAAAAGTTACTGTTAAAAAAAAAAAAAAAAAAAGCAAAGGAAAAAAGAAAAGTTACCGTAAATTGTAGGTTGGAGAGTGGAATTGGACATGGGATAGCAAGTCATTGGGAATGTCAATCCTCATGAGGGAGAGGCTTTGGAGAGTAATCACATCACGATACTAAATGGGGAATCTGGTTGGTGGTCAGACCCATGGAATTCAAATTCCTTAGCACTGTGGAGCCCTGTCCTGATTGACACAGAACTGGAAGCTCATCAGAATGTGGAGACATGATAATTTATTTCTGCTCCCCCTAACTCTTCAAGGCACTTGCACATTCAATATATCCTCGCTAAACCTTATGAGGTAGGTAATTTAGATATGATCATAAGAGAGACAGTGACTAAGAGAAGCCTTTAGAGTCAGACAGACCTGCATTTGAATCCTGTCTCTGTCTTACCCGTGGAGCGGTGTTGTGAAATTTACTCAGCCTGTGTCGGTGTTTCTCACCTCCAGGGGACATTTGGCAACATATGGAGACATTTTTGATCATCACAACTGGAGGAGTGCTATTAGCATCCAGTGGGTAGAGGCCAGGGATGCTGCTAAACATTCCACAATGCACAGGATAGTTCCCTACCACGACGAACTGTGCAGGCCAAAATGTCAACAGCGCTGCTGTTGGGAAACCCCTGACTCTAATCTGATTCTTAGTCTCTTCATCCATACAATGGAGATTTTCACAATACCTCACTGGGTTGTTATATAGAGTAGATGAAATAACCATTGATGTTGGGTTGTCGGTTCTTCCACTCTTCCTGCCATTCTAGGAGCTGCCCTCTTAGGAATATACATCGCTACAGGGTTAAATTTCCATGGGCTGAACTGCCAACCATCTGTAGTCCCCAGTTTCATGATATTCGTCCCTGGCAGGCTTTTTGCGTGGTATGACTCTGCCCTTTGGCCACAGTTCATTGGATCAGAGCAGAGGCTGGATCCAAACTAAAGCAGTAAGAATTCCTTTCCCAACGAACTTTGTAATGTGTACTGAGAGATGCCAGGCTTAGTCTGGCTGGTGTCTTGAATGCAGAAGATATAAACCTGGGTGTTGTGGGTGGTCATTTTCTCACATGTGAATGAGATGCAAAAACAACCAGTTTATAGCAGAAGAGAAGTATGCAACAGTTCCAGAGGGAAAAGCAGCAATACAAGACAGAGTCCCCAGAGTCTGTTCCCCGCTGCACCCTGCCTTTAGGTTCTAGAGGCCATTTCTGCAACCATGTAATAATTCTTGCCTAAGCCGGCTTCAGTTATGTGTTTCTTGTGCTCATGGGACGTATTACTGATAACTGATGACACATGTGAAAACACTTAGCACGGTACCTGGGAACAGTAAGTCCTGAATAAGTGTCAGTTGTTATTATCATTCCCATTTTAGAGATAAGAAAGTCGAGGCAGAGAGACAATTTGTCTTCTGTCACACAGCTCTTTGGTGGTAACCCGATCTGGAATCCAGGTGTCCTGACCCCTAGATCTGGGTTCTGTTCTGTCTCTTCTCTTTTTTTTTCTTTTTTTAATTTATTCATTTATTTTTGGCTGCATTGGGTCTTCGTTGCTGAGCGTGGGCTTTCTCTAGTTGCGGTGAGCGGGGGCTACTCTTCATTGCGGTGCACAGGCTTCTCATTGCGGTGGCTTCTCTTGTTGTGGAGCATGGGCTTTAGCTGCATGGGCTTCAGTAGTGTGGCACGTGGGCTCAGTAGTTGTGGCTCGCGGGCTCTAGAGCTCAGGCTCAGTAGTTGTGGCCCACAGGCCTAGTTGCTCCACGGCATGTGGGATCTTCCTGGACCATGGCTCGAACCCGTGTCCCCTGCATTGGCAGGTGGATTCTTATCCACTGCGCCACCAGGGAAGTCCCCTGCCTCTTCTTTGAATTGTGAAATGAAACTTTCAGAATAGTGAGTAAGTAAGTACCTATGTACAGTTAAAAGTAATTCAAAGTGAACCCTGGTGTATTCATCACCCAGGACAAGAACTAGAAAATTGGCTGCCCCTCAGAAGACCTTCCTGTGTCGCTCCCGCTCTCCCTGCCAGAGGTAACCAATATCCTGTTTTTTGGTTGAAATAACTTTTAATAGTTTTTCTACCCACATTTGCATCCCTAAAGCACATGATTTCATTTTACTTGTTTTGGAACTTTATATAAATGAAATTGTACTATACATATTTTCTTGTGACTTGTTTCTTTCAACACTGTGAGGCTCATCCATGCTGTGATGTGTAGCTGTAGTTCATTTATTTTCTTTGATGAATAGGTCACAATGTATTTATGCAAGCTACTGTGAATGGACATTGGGTTATTTCCTATTTTTGGCCAATAGTATGACTGGGAGCATCCTTGTTTGTATATGCTGGTGCATATTTGCAAGGGTGTCTCTTGGATGTGTAAGTAGGAGAAGACCTGCCATGTTTGAGACTTCCTTTGCTCCACATCCTTGTCAGTTTGGGTTTTTTTCCATGCAGATGCCCATACCTCGGGCTACTAGATAAAGAAAGTACTGTGTAGTGCTGTGGGACCCACATTTAAAACACAGAATCCTTCCTCAAAAAGTTACGCATAGAATTACCATGTGACCTAGCAATTACACACCTAGGTATCTACCCAGGCGAATTGAAAACATATGTTCACACAAAACTTGTGCATGAATGTTTATAGCAGCGTTATTCATAATAGCCAAAATGTGAAAACAACCCAAATGTACATCGACTGATGAATGGATAAACAAAATGTGGTCTGTACCTACAATGGAATATTATTCAGCATAAAAAGGAATGAAACACTGATATATGCTACAACATTATGCTAAGTGAAAGAAGCCAGACACAGAAAGTCACATATTATATCATTCTGCTTATATGAAATGTCCAGAATAGGCAAATTCATAGAAACAGAAAGTAGATTAGTGCTTACCAGGAGCTGGGAGGAGGGAAAACGGAGAGTGAGCCTAATGGGTACAGGGTTCTTTTTTGGGATGATGAAGATGGTCTCACAAATTTGTGAATATACCAAAAATCACTGAATTGTGTGCCGTAGCGGGTATGTGAATTATATCTTAATAGAAATGTAAATATAAACGTGATCGACAAACAGAATGACATGAAGGAGGGCATCTTGTGGGGGGGTGGGTGGCTGGTGGCGCTGGGCGGGGGGGCGGACCTTTAGATTTGGTTCCTGGGAAGGTCTTTCCAAGGAGGAGGTGCTGTTTAGCTGCGACCTGAAGGATGAGCCCCAGGGTGATGAAGGTGCCATAGGCTGAGATGGGGAAGCTTGGAGGAGAATCAGATTTGGGGGAGGAAATCAAGAAACCTCGCTGGGATATATTAAAGATAGAACCTATACAGACGCAGGAGAATAACAAGGCCGAGCGAGACTCCGCGGGGCTCATGGGGAGGCTGAGCAGGAGAGGCGATGGCTGCGGGCTGACACCCAGTGCCTACCTCTCGGAAGCCAGGACGTGTGTGGACTGCACCCTCCCTGGAGGTTACACCAAGTGCTGGCACAGCGCTCTGGCTCCCGGCCCGCCCGCCTGCTTGTGGGGCTCCTTCCAGCGTTTTTTGGGCCTTCTGCCACGTCCCAGGTCCTCCCCTTACAAAGGCAAGAAGGGCAGGGGAAGGGAGTGTCCCTTCTGAACACCAGATGTGACACATAGCCTTAAATAGGCAGGAGCTCCAGTCTGATAGCTGGGGTGGCCATAGGGAGAAAAGTGGGCTTGCCACCCCTGAAGGGTCCAAAATCTACTTAGAAAGGCACCAAGGCCCGTGATGAATACTGTGGTGCCCAGGGCACCCAGAGGAAAAAGCAGGCCCAACATCGTGGCTGGAGCCAAGTCAAAGGGTCAGGAGAGAACTGAATCTCAACTAGCACATTCTTCCTCACCTAGTGGGTCCTGCGGTAGCAGTCAGCACTTTCAGTCAGCACCTTCGGGTGCTTCTAGCCCACACAACATGGCACGCTTCTGTATTTTCTTCCATAAAGGTCTCTCCCCTCTGGCTCTCTGCCCAGCCAGTTGCCCGCAGACTGGAAAACAAAGGCTCGAAGCCTTCCCCGGAGACCTGGGCTTAGGGATGGGCCTTGGGCAGGCTGGGCGGATGCTCTGTTGATTTTTTTTCCAAGTGCAGAGAATGTGACAGCCAATTCCTGTTGGAAATCGCTTTTGTTTTCTTTGGAGCACAAAGCACTTTTCCTTTCTCGTGATTGTCTCGGCTCAGGTCATGTTTAGGATGATGATTCGCTAACCTAATTGCATGCCTTCCAGATCCATGGTTCTTAACCTTTCAGGGCATAGACCCTATTGCAACTCTGGTAAGAACTATGGACCCTCTTCCCAAAACGTACATACATACACATGCACATAAATACGCCCAATTTAATATTTAATATCAGTCCTAGCAGGTTCAGAACCCCTGGGTTGCGGAGGGGTGGCTCCTCCCTACCTCGCCACCCCTCACCCCCTGCCCCCAGCTTTCTTTTCCGTCTGGATCTTAAAATTCCCTCTCTTAGCCGTCCTCAGGGGCCAGCATTTCTTGCCTGGCTCCTGCCTGAATTAATCCCATGTATCCAGCCCACTGAGGAGCAGAGACTCTGGCTAGATTTGGGCTGTCTCCAGTTTCAAGTCTCCAGTCCACTGGTGCTCCAATTTTTCAGGCAGCAGAATATTCCAGTGGGATTTGTAAAATCTCCATCTCATCCGTGCCTGGTTATTATGGAGGAGCCGGGCAGCCAGAGTCTCGGCAGATTCTAGAAGAGGTGGCACAGCTTTGGATGAGACTAGGGAGACAGGCGTTGTCTGGTTTTGTTAAATTCCAGAAGCAAGTCACTTTGCCAAAAATGCCAAAAATAAAAGACTGTCTAGACACTTACACACTAGAAGCTCTAATATGAGGAGAGACCATCCCAAAGATCATTGATTTATACTGTAAACGGCAAGACAAATTTTTTTTTTTTTTTTGGCCTCACCGCGTGGCTTGTGGGATCTTAGTTCCCTGACCAGGGATTGAACCCCGGCCCTCAGCAGTGAGAGCTTGGAGTCGTAACCACTGGACCGCCAGGGAATTCCCTGGGTTAATTTATTTAACAGGCACGAATTATGTCCCTGTCCTGTGCCGGGCACTGTTCTAGGCACCGGGGTGCACGGTGAGTCAGACAGACAAGGTACCAGAGAGTTTTAGTTAGCGGCAAGCGCAAGGATGAAAATAAAATAGAGTGAAGTGATGGATGTGATGGTGGTGGGGACATGATCAGAGAAGATATCTCTGAGAAGGTGCCTTGGAGCTGAAACCTGCGTATTGAAAATGAAGCATCCATTGGGAGGAGGAGGAGAGATCCAGGTGGAGGGAGCAGCTGCAAAGGCCCTGAGGCTGGAACCAGTTGGGCTGCTTGAGGAAAAGGAAAACACGTGTGGCTGGTGCAGCTTCCGGGAGAGGGGAGGTCGGGGCTGGGACGGAAGAGGTAGGCAGCGGATGGGCGGCGTCGGGCTTTGCAGAAAAGACAACGGAGAGTGTGGGGCAGGCGTCTGATGTGATTGGATTTGCGTTTTGAGAACCGGCCTCCGTGGAAAGAAGTGTCTTCTGGGAGAGCAAGAGCGGAAGGGGGAGCAGTACGAGGCTGACGAATGATCCAGGTGAGTGGGAGATGGTGGCTCGGACCTCTTGGTGGCCGTACAGATGGCAAGACAGCCGTTTTCCAGTGAACACACTTGGTTCATATCACATAATATATGACAATGCACGGCGGTTAAGACCCCGTGGGAACCTTACTTTACTGCGCGGAAGGACCAAAGTTAGGGTGTTCTTACCAGTGCAAGGTTTCCTGTTCGTGCCCTTTCAGGAAAAACAAGAACGAAGATATAAATCCTCCTTTACAGAAAGTTGCTTGGCTGTTTTTGTCTTTGCAGAATGTTAATCTCCTTGGCAGGCAGGAGGTGGGGAGGAGAGCTGGTATGTATTAGGTGCCTACTGCATACCTTGATCTCATCTAATCCCACAGTAACCCTACAAGGCTCGTGGGGTTTTTTGTTTTGTTTTGTTTTTGAGATGAGAAAACATGTTCAGAGAGGTTAGGTATATTGCCCAAGGTCACAGCTAACAAGTGACAGAGCTGGGATCCAAATCCAGGTCTGTGTGATTCCAAGTCTTTCCACACCATCCCAGGTGAAAACACTGAGGAGGCCCTAGTAACCTCGAGACTCCAGGGTTTTAGCTACTCCTTGGATGAAAACTGGTCTCTGTTGGGGGTCCCCTGACTTTTCTAGAACATGCGGTGTGCTGAATACAGTGATGTCCAAGATTAGCATTTAAAGACGTTCCCTAAAAATAATAAAATAAAGACATTTCCTAATGTTTAGAAGATTTAATGATGCCAGAGAATCTAAGGGGGAAAGAAGGATTTGGGTCTTGAGATAAATAGGCTCATTAACTAGCAACAAATAAATAAGGGTGAAATCAATTAGGGCTAACTGGAAGGTAGGATTTATGCCATCTGGCTTGACTTTTGAAATGAGAGACTGATGGCGGCTACCAGTGTATCATGGAGGCGCAATTCAGGGACAAAAACCCTCATGTTGAATCTGTGCTGTAATCCTCCCCCTGCTGCTCTGTGGCCAATGCTTGGTAGGAGGACTCTGGAGGGCTCCAGTGTTTCCAGCAAGACCCCTGGTCTGGGGTCCTTGCAGCCTCAGGACTCTTTGTGTCACGAGGACTCCTTCATGTCTTGGGCCTTCCAGAACAACCCAGAAGGGAATGGGCCTTGCAGGGTTCACCTGGTCTGACTGCCCAGGAGTGTCTCAGAGAAAGGCTGGGGCAACATTCCCAGCAACTGGACACAGGAAAAGCCAGCCCATCACACCCAGAGTTACACCCAGGGTTACAAAGAGAAACATGACACTGTGTTCCTGTCTTTGGTGCTTCAAGCTCTCCGGTGGGTGTGCACACCTGTGACTCGACTGCAAGCTCCATGCAGGGAGGACTGTGTCCTCTTTTTGTCCTCTTCTTCATCTTCTTATCGTTTTTGCTGTTCTTGAATGACTGAACGGAGGTTGACAGATACTGTCTTCATCCTCCAGGATTTGACATTTCAGCTGGAATTATAAACCCATAAAGAGAAAACTGAGGCATTATGGGCAGTAAGTTTTGAAATCAGATCTGGCTTCCAGCAGAGATCGTGAAGCCTTGGTTTCCTCATCTGCAGAATGGGGTGATGAGGCACATCATAGAAAGTGGCTGTAAGGCTTGAGTGAGATGATGCATGTAAGTGCTGAGTAGAGAGCCCAGCTGCATAGCAACCCTCAGAGCAAGTGCATAACATTTCTGCCACGACCCCCTTACGCCTTCCATGGTGCATGTTTCAACAGGAACTTTCAGTCCTTTTGACTGTGACTCACATCACAACCCTATAATGTGTGTGTGTATATCTTTAAATATATCTACAATGTAAATTTTATGAACTAGTACTCCTTACTATGTGTGATGAATTCTGATAGTTTCTACTCTATTCAGTGTTGTTGAAAAAAGTGCTGAAGGGGCACAGGGGAACTTTTGGGGTGATGGACATGTTCTACATTTTGATTAGAGTGGTGGTGGCGGCATGGGGGTTCTTGTCAAAAATCATTGAACTCTACATTAAGATGGGAGTTTACATTTTAGTGCATGTAAATTATATCTCAATAGATTTGCAACCCTCTAGATTACTTTTTTATTGAGACAATTCACATTCCATAAAATTCAACCTTTTAAAGTGTACAACTCAGTGATTATTAATATATTCACAGAGCAACCATCATCACTAGCCAGAACATTTCATCACTCCAAAAAGTAACCCTGTACCCATTGACAGGCACTTCCCATCCCCCCAACCCTAGCCCCTGGCAACCATGAGTCTACTTTCTGTCTCTATGGATTTGCTGCTTCCAGTCCTGTGAGGCCAGGATCAGAGTCTTTGAAGCTGGGCCAGTTACTGGGCCTCTGGGGGAAGGGGCACACTCACCACCCCTCGCCCCAGAACTGGGATTTCTCTCTTAGGTCCAGGTATTGGGCGACTTCCAGGAGCATCAGTGACTCCTGTAGGTGACTCATACCCTTCATCACCACTTTTCTCCACACTTACTCCAGGCCCACCCACTCCTCTGGAAATGCCCCTTACTCACTTACTCCCCTCCTGTGGGAGATCTGGACAAGGGTGCACCCAAGGAGGAGTGTGGAATGGACTCTCCAAGGTCAGTGTGGGAAACCCATCACAGAACTGCAAAAAAAGATGCAAGTAAGGTTCAGGAATGTGTCCAGCACAGTAGGGGCTGGAAGTGGATTTGGAACTGGGGGTGGACAAGAGGAGGAAGCGAGGGGGCTTCCCTGGCGGTCCAGTGGTAAAGAATCTGCCTTCCAGTGCAGGGGACGTGGCTTCTATCCCTGGTCAGGGAACTAAGAGCCCACACGCTGCAGGGCTACTAAGCCCGCACGCCACAACTACTGAGCATGCGCACCTCAACTAGAGAAGCTGCGTGCCACAAACTACAGAGCCCACGTGCCCTGGAGCCTGCGTAGCACAACTAGAGAGAGAAAACCTGCAGGCCACAACTAGAGAGAAGCCCGCGCACCACAACAAAGAGCCCGTGCTGCAACGAAAGATCCCGTGTGCTGCAACTAAGACCCAATGCAGCCAAACAAATAAAGAAGAAAAAAAAAATAGGAGGAGGAAGCAAGGGGACTGTTAGTGGCTGCCTGGAGAAGAAGAGGGGGACCTGGAGGTGACTCGTGCCCCATGTCCCTGCCTCTTCCCTGACCCGAGGCTCCACCTGGAAATGCTCTTACTCCCTTCACCCCCCGCTGCCTGGGAACGGTGCAGACAAGGAGACACCTGAGGAGGGGAGAGGGTGAGAAGTAAGGGAACTGAAGCCGCAACGTCCATGAGGATGGGACTGACCTGGACCGACTGATGCCAGCTCTGCCGTCATCTGGAAACGGGTCTGACACACGCGCTTTCAAAGGAGACGTGGAGGTGTTATCAAGGGCCACCTGGAGACATAAGAGAAAAAAGTCCTGGAGCTTTAAAAGCCCACTTTTTCCAGCTGTCATCAACAGGAAGGGAGGTAGGACTCTGGTGATGTCTAAGGAATGAAAGTACACTGACAGAATAACATTTTAGAGACGTGTGAAGCACGCTGCAGAGCGTAAGTGCCCGTGATCCTGTTCATATAAAAAAGATATTATGTGTGATCGTTCATAACGGACCCGAGTCTGAAAGGCTTCTCACAAACCTGCCATTAATAACCTTCGGGGAAAGGAATTTCACTGTCTACTATTAATTTTTTTTTAAATCATATGCTATTTGTGTAATTTAATGAGATATATTTTAAATTTATTTTTAATCTATTTTTAAATAGGTGATACAGTCACATGGAAAATCTCCTTCCCATTCTTGTCCTCATCTGCAAAGACACCCACTCCGTGTGCCTTAGGTAAGTAATGATCCTAATTTTTTTTTTTTTTGTATCCTTCCAGAATTTCTTTATGCATATGTAAGTAAATTTGAATAGAGAATCTTAGTGCAACTTTTTTGGAGCTCTAATTTGGAAATTAGAATTCAAACCCAGTGACCAGACATAAGGGCTCTGAAGTTTTCCCATAATCAGACATATCTACAGGGGGCCAGTGGGCACGAGGTACACCTTTCCAAAGAGCAGAAAGCTTTTAAACATGATATATGTAAAACAATAATTGATAAATGCTCATTATAAAGGGACCAAGAGGGAGTCCCCTGGCGGTCCAGTGGTTAGGGCTTGGAACTTTCACTGCTGGGCCCTGGGTTCAATCCCTGGTCAGGGAACTAAGATCCCACAAGCGATGCAGCACGGCCAAAAAAATAAGTAAATAAAATAAAGGGGTCAAGAAGTGCAATAAAAAGGAAAATCACCCCAAATCGCTCTACCCCGAAATAACAATAATTAACATCAATAAAACATCACATCTGGACCAGCGATGTCCAGTAGAAGTTTCTGCAATAATGGAAATGTTTTCTGTGTTATTACAGTAACCACTAGCTGCATATGCTATGGAGTGCTTGAAATGTGGCTAGTGCAACTGAGGACCTGAATTGTTTATTTTAATTAATTTTAACTTAAATATACACAGCCTTGTATGTCTAGTGCCCGCTGTAATGGGCAGCGCAGTTCTGGACCCTTTTTAGTGCATATGTCTGAGTGGATGGATGTAAAGAGAGGCTGGGGAGGCAGGCTATTTTGGCATCACCTGCCAGAAGCCTCATAAGTGTGATTACTAATTAATCTGGGAGTTCTGCTTGTGGGAATTACCTTAAAGTAACGGTTCTCAAAATCTAGCTCCAAGAGTGTTTATTAACATGAAAAACTGGAACGTTGTAGAAAAATATTTACTGACGTGAGACTATGTTCACCACTGTCTATTAAGTGAAAGGCAGGTTACAAAGCAGGAGGATTTCATTAAAATATAAACTGTCTAGAAAGACACACTTCAAACTGCTCAGCACATGGTAGGCACTCAATGAATATGTGTTAATGAATGAGTGAAGGTTAATAAGAGTTAGCACTGAGTGGTGAAATGGTGAGTGATTTTATATTTTCTTCGGTTCTGTTATTTATATTTTCTAACTATGGTAAATTCATATACCTTTGTAATAAGAAAAAATATGTATTGAAAAAAGAGGTATAGTTGCCAGGTTGTAATATTTCAGAGCTGGAGGGAACTTTGGAGACAAAGGCGCACATGGCTAATTAATGGCAGGAGCCCAGATTTCCCAGCTACACACAAACATCTCCCAGCGCCAAGGAGAAAAGATTGCTGGATGGTCTCCTGTTCTGGACTATCCCTGGCAGGACAAAGTCTCTCAGTGTGGCAGTTCAGCAGTGGATTTAGGGAGGACAAAACAAAGGGTATGAACGCTCTTCAGCAAGATATAAAACATCGTGAAGAATCTCACTAACAAACTCTGGGCGTCGTGATTTTGCTCCAAGTGCACCATTTTGACCCCAGCAGAGACACCCTGCAGGACTCCAGTCCAGTCAGCATGTCGGAGAAAAGTCTCCGTCCCTTGCAGGAGAAGTCTCCTTGTTGTCTCTACATTTTGGCTCTTCTTCAAAGGCTGTTCTTTTTCAAAATTCTTGACTGAATCACTCAGTCCCTACCTCAGATGTCCTTTCTTTTTATCCAGACTTTGCTGTTGGCATTCACCCTCAACTTTGGAACTTTACTATATGACATGCACTTTACTATGTGAAATGGTTGATTATTGCCACGTCGCAGCTCTTAGTTCCATGACTCAGTTCATTTTACCACACTTTTTCTGAGTACTGACTAGATCGTCAGCATTGATGGATACAGAAACATACAAAAAGGTGTTTATCCAAGAGAAATGAGAACATACACCCCAAAATGACTTGGACAAAAATGTTCACAGCAGCTTTATTCACAGCAGCTCAAACTGGTAACAGTCCAAATGCCCATCAACAGGAAAACAGATAAACAAGTTGCAGCAAATGCATTCAATGCAGTGCCACTCGGCAATAGAAAGGGATACAATACCGACACGCACAACAACGTGGGTAAACCTCAGAGACACTATACACAGTGAAAGAAGCCAGAAAAGAAAAAAAAAAAGAGTGCAAACTATATGCATCCATTTACATCAAGTTTCAGAGCAAGCAAAATTAACCTAAGGTGAAAAAATCAGGACAGTGGTTATCTCTGGATGGGGGTGGGTGGATGGTCCTAGAAAATAGGACAGAAAATAGTTGGGGTGGGACACCACTGGTGGCGCAGTGGTTAAGAATCCGCCTGCCAATGCAGGGGACACGGGTTCGAGCCCTGGTCTGGGAAGATCCCACATGCCTCAGAGGAACTAAACCCATGTGCCACAACTGCTGAAGCCCGCATGCCTAGAGCCCATGCTCCACGACAAGAAGCCACCACAATGAGAAGCCCGCACACCGCAACAAAGAGTAGCCCCCGCTCGCTGCAACTAGAGAAAGCCTGCGCGCAGCAATGGAGACCCAACGCAGCCAAAAATAAATAAATAAACTTAAAAAAAAATAGTGGGAGTGGACATGCTTCCTATCATGAAAGGGGTGTGTGTTATGCAGCTGTGCCCACTTGTTAAAACTGTGTAGCCTAAGATTTGCATATTGTAATATGTGTGACTTCTCCCCGGAAAAAAAGGCAGGGGGTGGAGGCTGTAAGAGAAAAGCAGTGAAGAGAGTAGGAGTGGAAAGTGGGTAGAGGAATAGATGAAGCAAGAGTGGCAGAATGTTGGTAATTGTAGTATAAGCCAATATCCCTGGTGAACATAGATGCAAAAATCCTCAACAAAATATTAGCAAGCCGAGTTCAACAATACATTAAAAGGATTGTACACCATGATCAAGTGGCATTTATTCCAGGGATGCAAAATGAAGGATAAAAGCCATATGATCATCTCAACAGATGCAGAAGAAACATTTGACAAAATTCAACATCCGTTTATGAAGAAAACTCTCAACAAAGTGGTTATAGAGGGAAAGTACCTCAACATGATAAAGCCACGTATGACAAGCCCACCACTAACATCATACTCAGTGGTGAAAAGCTGAAAGTTTTTCCTCTAAGATCAGGAGCAAGACAAGGATGCCCACTCTTGCAACTGGTAGTCAACATAGTATTGGAAGTCCTAGCGAGAACAATTAGGAAACTCTCTGTATTATCTTCATAATTTTTCTGTCTATCTAAAGCCATTCTACAAAATAAGGTGTATTAAAATGTTAATAATCTAGGCCCTGCTCTCAAAGGTAGTGGCTGGAGGCATGAATTCCTAGTTGGTCTCCTGGGTTCAAACCTTGACTCCACCATGACCTTGAAAGGACCGTCTTGGTGGCCAGTTTCTTCTTCCTTAACGTGGGGGGTGATACTCGGACCTACCTCATGGGGGCGCTGTGAGGAGCAAATGAGATACTTGATACAAAGTGCTCAGTACCACCCCTGCCTCAAGTTAGAAATCAATGCAGATAAAATAGAGTGATTGAGAATGTGCATTTCCGGGCCAGGCAGTCTGGATTCAAATCCTGTTTCCTCCAGGGCTTGTTCATAAAATCGTGGGCTGGTCCCTCGGACTGAGCCTCAGTTTCCTTAGCTATAAAATGGGATGAATAGCACCCCCTGCAAGGGGGATTGGAGGATTGAATGGGCTCATGCGTGCAAAGGCCCCCAGCACAGTGCATGCACAGGGTAAGCCCTCAATCAGTGGGAGCCGTAGGAGGAAAGTAGATGTGCAGTTAGAATCCAGAGCAAATAAAACTGCCTGAGCGTCCAAGAAGGCTTCCCCCAGGAGGCTGTAGAAAGGGGCCCCACTCTGGCTTGTGCGCTGAGGCAGCTGATTGGCCGGCTTCACGGTTCTCCAAGGTCCTGTGTGACCTCCTCCTCCACCCTGTGAGGTCCTCCCAGGTCCCCAGCGTTGGAACAAAGCCTCCGTCTGCTGTTCCACTACTGTTCTCTGTCTGAACTCTGATTAAGTCCTTATCTCAGCCGGCTTTGCCCTGCTTGGCTGCCTGTCACATTCAATTCCATTCCAGGGCTTTCATTCTGTCCTGGCTCGAGTGTCTCTGAGTGTGAGGCTCTTGGACACAGGGCCTGGTCTCCATCGTCCTTGGTTCCCATAAGCCTGAGCACCGTGTCTGGAACGCAGCAGCTTCTTAGTTCATGGCAGTGGAACAGAATAAAATTATTCTGAAGCCAGCTTCCGGGCCTTGATATAGTTGGATTTCAAGGCACTGAGATACACTAGCACACTTCCCCCATCAAAAAATACCTGCTCTCTCTGGACTCCCTCTGGTCCCAGATTCTACGATTAGAACTTCATTGCTTTGGCTTAAGCCAAATTAGGACCTTGTACCTGATAAAAATGGAACACTCTGTATTAGAGTCCTAGCAGGGAACAGACGGTACACTCGAAAGGGTGTAACTGAAAAATAAAATAAGGCAATTAATGGCAGGACAACTTACAGTGAAGTGGGCAGGATGGAAAGAACCAGCAGGGATGGTGAGGCGCCCTGGGACTTGCGACAGCAGACAGCTGTTAGCATCTAGGGTGGCAGAACCAAAGGGAGCCCAGTGAGAGCTGAGCTGTGGAAGAGCCGCCTTGAGGGGGACAAGGCTGTAGAGATGCAGCCACTGCCCAGTGGTGTGAGGCTGCACCAAGGATGAAATATCTCCATGTTCTTCTCTTCTTGCCCTCAGATCTCCTGGCAGTGGCTCCATTGGCCAACCCAACCAGAAGCCACAGGGTGAGGGGGCCTGGGTAACGCGGTCCCCAGCAGTCAGCCTCCCCAGAACTAAGAAAGATAGAAAATGGATCTGGGGTGGGAATGAAGGAGCAAACCAAGAATAAACCTTCAGTGGTGACATATTCTAGTTTTATCAGTCATGTACAATTCAGTATAAATAAGGGCATCAGATCCTTTAGGAAGCTGAGGGAAAGGAGACTAAGGACCAGGATGCTGAAGTGTTAGAAAGGAAAGAGCGTCACTGACTTGGGAAATGATCCCCCCACCCAAAAAAAGACAAACGTTGCCTGTTTCCAGTGGTGGCCCTGGAATGTCCGTATGAGAAGGCTCTAAGGATGGTCATTTGAATGGATGGGAAACAGCCATAGCTATTGCATAGCAAGCTCTGGGGCTTTACTTAGATTTGAGTAGCTGGGGGTGGTGCTTGTGAGGATTATGGGGGGCATTAGTCTCTTCCCCATCTCAGCCATCCTTTCAGCTCCTGTACAAACCTTTGTCCTCCCAGGACTTCTTGAAACCTCTTGGAGATGCTAAAGTGCGCTGTGATCCTGAGTTCTGGGAGATGTGACTTGTAATCTGGGAGATGTCCTTGACCACGGGGGCACCCCACCACACCTCCCATGGGACCAGTGGAGCACACTTTGTGGGAACTGCAGGGATTTGGTAGATTATCTTAAAGTCTGGGTTTGGGAAGGAGGAGGAAAAATGGGATCAGTGTCTAAGGCTGTGTGAAGGGCATTAGGAGAAGCACAGGGGCAGAGAAAGGGAGTCCTTGGGTGGAATGAGGTGCTCTTGGGGCTGGAAAGGGCCAGGGATCATCGAGGACCTTGCTAGTCAAAGTGAGGTCCAGGGACCTTGTGCCTTTTTCGTTCAGAAGGTCATTCAACAAACACTGAGTGACTAGTCCAAGCCTAGCACTGGGGATACAGAAATTAATAGCAGGCAGAGAAACAAATAGGAAACTTCACCTCAGTGTGGGAAATGCTAAAATAAGGATGCTGAGTGTGGGGACTTCCCTGGAGGTCCAGTGGTTAAGACTCCACTCTTCCACTGCAGGGGGCACGGGTTCAGTCCCTGGTCGGGGAACTAAAGATCCTGCATGCTGTGTGGCACGGCCAAAAAAAAAAAAGGTTGCTGAGCGTGGGTGGATATGGGCGGACTAAAGAAGGTCCCCCAACCTGGGGGGGGGGGGGTGATTGGTGTATACTTCCTGGACTTGTGCCTGTACAACTCGCCCAAATTTCCTTTCCCGATCCCACGATCCCACGATCCCACGATCCCACGATCCCACGATCCCACGATCCCACGCTGCTCCTGACGTCAGCACCACTCAGTCTGCCTAAAATCCTCCTTCTCTGATTATTTCACTGTTTGTGTGCCCAGGTTTCATTTCATTAACTAAATTGGGCTCCTCTTGTTCCCTCCCACTGTAACACCTAGTAGGCCCTGAATCCTCAGTATGAGAGAGTGAGTGAATAATGAATTGGCAGATGGATGATCTGGTACAGTTGATAAGTGTACTACGGAATGGTGAGACCCGCTCCTTCTTCCTATCATCTATCAACCTGCTTTGCGGACAGGCCCCTTATCCATCTCTTCCTATCTATATATGATGTTTGAAATATGATTATTTCCTCATTTATGGGTTCTTCAGAAGCAGCATGTAGAACAAGCCAGGAGGCCTCACATAAGGAAGTGCTTAAAAGCACAGACGCAAGCCAGACATCAAGGTTCAAATCTTGGCTTCGTTATTTACTAGGTCAGTGCCTTGGGACATGTCACTTTACCTCTCTGTGCCTCAGTGTCCACAACTGCCAAATGGGGATAATAAGAGTACCATGCTCATAGGGTTACTGGGAGGTTATACAAGTTGTTATCTGTAAAGCGACTAGAACAGTGCCTGGCACTTGGTAAGTACTATGAAAAGGTATGCTGTTCTTGACAACTTGTGTGCTGGACCTGTGATTCACTTGCCTGGTCTCAGGTAGTCAGGAAGGCTGAGAACATCCTCTAGAATGGTGAACAGAGGAAGGCTGATCTTGCCCCACACACATCATAGAATTCAAGCTGGAGGTAAACGGTCTTTGTCCCCAGCAGGTGGCCACTGGGCTGTGGGCTTGCCTGGGGCCATCACAGTCTAGTAACCACTTTCATAAGAACTAGAAAGACCTTCTTCTCCTGTCCCCATCGTGGGTTCTGTGATTGAGTCTTGTCAGGAAGCTTCCTGACCTCCTCCACTTTGAAGCCCTTGGGGCTGATGGCCTTTCCACTTCCTCTCACTGCTAATCGGCAGTCAGTGGGTTGGCTTTGGGAGGCAGATGGTGATACTTGGGCTTGGCTGGCGTTGAAACTATTTTGTAGAATTCAGATTTAGTGAGTTTGCAAGGGCGAAGGGCCAATGCATTTAACTTGGGCATCCTCTGGACCTTGATTGCATCTGTTTCTTCTAAGTCAATGGAGCTCCCAGCTGCCTCCTACCCACCTAGTAGAAAAGGAATCAGGGTGTGCACCCTGACATCTGAGACTGAGCATTTCTTACTCTGGGCCAGCTCAAAGACATTTGGCTAACTCTCTGGCTCTGAGATGTTCTTGGAAACTTGGGGGATTTTGCACTATGGCTTTCTGGCGAGGCTGCCTCTGATCTGGAGGGAACAGGAGACGTTTCTGCCTTCCAACCCAGGGCTCAACTCAGCAGAAGGACGCACTCAATCTTGGGGAGCAAGAGGCCAAGTGGTGCCACTCTCCAAGCTTGGGATGTGATGGAGGAGCTGTACAGATGGCTGTCAGACCAGAGGTCAAGGGTGGAGTGAGCTGAGACCTCCACTTCCAGGGGCTGACTGTGGGGTCACAAGGACCGTGCAAAGTTTTGGTAATGCTGGGGTTCCTAATAACTGCCAGGAGATGTCAATTCAGACAGTTGTCACCTCCAGCACCCTAGACACAGTGTTGGCTCGGTCATGTGGGGAATTGGCACCCACCTGACCCCGATGATTTACCGTTCCATATTCCGCAAAGGAGCAATGACACCACGGTATATCCTGTTCTTCACAGAAGACCCTCAGGAGTTTCCTTCTTTTTAAAAACTTTTTATTTTGAAATAATTTCAAACTTATAGAAAAGCTGCAAACATAATATAAAGACTTCCCATATATCCTTCAGCCTGTTCACATTTCGCTGCATTTATTCTATCTCTTTCCATGTATATGTGTGTACATATATGTGTGTGTATATATACAGAATTTTTTTCTGAACAACTTGAAAATAAGTTGTAGACACACTTACCCCTTAATACTTCAGTTTGTGTTTCCTAAGAACAAATAATTTTATTACGTAACCACAATATAAGTATCAAATTCAGAAAAGGTAACATTGATCCAATGCTATTATCTACTCTACAGTTTGTATTCCAGTTTCACCAGTTTCCAATAATGTATTTTATAGCTGTTTTCCCTTTATCAAGGATCTCATCGAGGATAAGCATTACATTTTATAGATAGATGTCTTTAACGTCTTTACTCTAGAATTGTTCCTCAGTCTTTCTTTGTCTTTCATGTCCTCAGGAGTTTTCTAAACGAATTTAAATCTAAAAGCGTTCTCGTGGCTGTCACTTCTCTAAATGCTAACTCAAAAAGAAAAAAAAAAAGACCTTTTCAGTTCCTTACCTTTAAAGCCTCAAGACAGGTGGGTTTGACAACAATCTATTTTGGTCACGCCTGGGCATTTTTGGCTTATCCATCTACACTGGTCTCAAATGATCCTGGGGTTTGCTCTTGGGTACACAGTAGATGCTAATAAGTACTTGCTGATTTGCCAGGAGAGAAAGTGGATTTGACTTGTAGATTAAATAACCCAAACGACATTCCAGGAAGGTTTTGCTAGAGAGACAAAGTGTTGGCACTTCCAGAGGTGAATACCTGGGGCATTAACCCAAGGACAACAGCAGGCTTGGAGTTCTTTATCTTATTTCTGTTAGGCACTAAGTACACTAAGGCTCTCCTCCTCAAATTCCCCTGCAGGAGAGTCAGGAAGCTCCATTGCAGGTTCAATTCATCACATGGAGGGAGTGAATCACAGTGATGTTAGGATCCTACAAACTTTGACATGTATTTTTTTGACCTCCTGCCTGGAGTCTATAAATTTGGATCATCTCCTTAGGAACAACAGAGAATAGAGCTTTGAAGTCAACCTCTTCATAATAGCCAGCCTCCAAGATGGCTCCAACCTTGCCTCCCCTGGTATCCCCCCCTTTTGTGTAATTAGTCCCCTCCCACATGAATCAGGCCTGGCATATGTAGAATATGGTGAAAGTGACACATATGAGGCTAAGTCGTAAACGATAATGCAGCCTCCATCTTGGTCTCCTGGCTAGCTTGTTTTAGAGGAAGCCAGCTACTTTGAGGACACTCAGGCATTCCAGTGGGGAAGCCCATGTAGAGGGGAACTGAGGCCCCCAACCAGCTAACTTGCCAGCTATATGAGTGTCATCTTAGAAATGGATCTTGTAGCTCCAGCCAAGCCTTCAGATGACTGCCACGTAGACCATCATCTAATTGCAGCCTCATGAGAGACCTGGAGGCAGACCCTCCTATTCAAGGTGCTCCCATATTTCTGACTCACAGAAACTGAGAGAGATAAGTTACTATTATTTTAATTCATGAAGCTTTGGGAGTTATTTCCTGTGCAGGAATACATAATTGATACATTATTCCATTGAAAATTGTAAAGAGGCACATGATCCAGCAATTCCACTCCTAGATATATACCCAAGAGAATTTGAAACATGTTCAAACAAAAAGTTGTACAACATATTCATTGCAGCATTACTCACAATAGCCCAAAAAAGTGGAAACAACCCAAATGGTCACCAGCTGATGAAGAGATAAATGAAATGTGGTACATTCATACAGTGGAATATTATTTGGCCATAAAAAGGAATGAAGTACTGATACATGCTACAACGTGGATGAACCTTGAAAACATTAGGCTCAGTGAAAGAAGCCAGCCACAAAAGACCACATATTGTAAGATTCATTTGTATGACACGTCCAGAATAGGCAAATCTATGGAGATAGAAAGTGGATTAGTCGTTGCCTAGGGCTGCGGAGGTACAGGGTTTCTTTGTGGAGTGGTGATGAGAATGTTCTAAAATTGGTTGTGGTGATGGTTGCACAACTCTGTGAGCCATTGAGATTGTTCACTTTAAATAGGTAAATTTTATATGTGAACTATATCTCAATAAGGCTGTTATAAAAAAAATTATAAAGAGACAAGCTATCCTAGGGACCTCATAGGGGTTTAGTTCCTGTTCTTTTCAACTAAGATATTAGTGTCTCTTTTGCCAGGTGCTTAGAGAAGGTCCTAAGAGATTTACCTGGCTACATGGTGGAAAAGAACTGCTGGACTTAAAAGGGAGGAGCAAAAGGAATGTTCTGCTAAAATAATTAAAGAATCATTCTAACCTACCAAATGCTGTACAATCAGAATCATGACTCGTAACCCTGACAAAGATTAGACTTTGGGGAGAAAATTAATAATAGAACCTGGATTCCTAATTAAGTCCTGTTAAGAATGTGATATTCCCACCCTCTAAGAATGACAACCACTGTCAAGAGCAGTCTTCTTCCTTTGCCTGCTGAAGCTTTAGCCCTGCTGAAGCTTTAAGCCTCTCCCCTTTTTTTTAATCAATCCAGATCACTGGTGTTTCAGCCTAGAGCGTCTACTCTGAACTCTCTGAAGTTACAGATTAGAAGTAGTCGTGGGACTTCCCTGGTGGTCCAGTGGTTAGGACTCTGCTTCCACTGCAGGGGACGTGGGTTTGATCCCTGGTTGGGGAACTAAGATCCTGAAAGCTTCATTGCGCAGCCAACCTCCTAGACCCACCTCCTAGAGTAATGGAAATAAAAACAAAAATAAACAAATGGGACCTAATGAAACGTAAAAGCTTTTGCGCAGTAAAGGAAACTATAAACAAGACGAAAAGACAACCCTCAGAATGGGAGAAAATATTTGCAAACGAATCAACAGACAAAGGATTAATCTCCAAAATATATAAACCGCTCATGCAGCTCAATGTTAAAAAAACAAACAACCCAATCCAAAAATGGGCAGAAGACCTACATAGACATTTCTCCAAAGAAGACATACAGATGGCCAAGAGGCACATGAAAAGCTGCTCAACATCACTAATTATTAGAGAAATGCAAACCAAAACTACAATGAGGTATCACCTCACACCAGGTAGAATGGGCATCATCAGAAAATCTACAAACAACAAATGCTGGAGAGGGTGTGGAGAAAAGGGAACCCTCTTGCACTGTTGGTGGGAATGTTAATTGATACAGCCACTATGGAGAACAGTATGGAGGTTCCTTAAAAAAGTAAAAATAGAATTATCATATGATCCAGCAATCCCACTACTGGGCATATACCGTGAGAAAACCATAATTCAAAAAGACACAAGCACCCCAATGTTCATTGAAGCACTGTTTACAATAGCCAGGTCATGGAAGCAACCTAAATGCCCATCAACAGACGAATGGATAGAGAAGATGTGGCACATGTATACAGTGGAATATTACTCAGCCATAAAAAGGAATGAAATTGGGTCATTTGTAGAGACGTGGATGGACCTAGAGACTGTCACACAGAGTAAAGTGAGTCAGAAAAAGGAAAACAAATATCGTATATTAATGCATATATGTGGAATCTAGAAAAATGGTACAGATGAACTGGTTTGCAAGGCAGAAATAGAGACACAGATGTAGAGAACAAACGTATGGACACCAAGGGGAGAAAGCAGTGGGGGGGACGGGGGGTGGTGGTGGTGGGATGAATTGGGAGATTGGGATTGACATATATACACTAATATGTATAAAATAGATAAATAATAAGAACCTGCTGTATAAAAAAATAAATTAATTAAATTTATTCCCATTTGGCATATGCAGACCTATACGTTGGGCTCCAAAAAGTTTTGTTATCATTACTTTTATTTATTTTTAAAATTATTATTATTATTATTATTTTGTCCATGCTGCGCGGCTTGCAGGATCTTAGCTCCCCGACCAGGGATTGAACCGAGACCACTCAGTGAAAGAAGCACAGAGTCCTAACCACTGGATCGCCAGGGAACTCCCATTACTTTTAAAACAATATCTGGCTCTGCTTATTCCTGTTTCCTTTTTCAAAATGTTCTTTTAGAAACAATTCTTTATTTTTCAAAATTAGCGTTTATAATTTTAGAGATCAAGCATAATCAAGATGGCCTGTAATTATTTAGCATAAATAAAGGATAGAGAAATTATAGGGGTGTTTTTACACTCTTGTAGAGTTTTTTTTATTTAGGTATCATTAACATTCAGATTAAAAGTTTTTCCTGTTTTATTGAGATATAATTGACATACAACACTGTATAAGTTTAAAGTGCACGGTATAATGATTTGACTTACACATATTGTGAAATTATTACCACAATAAGTTTAGTTAACATTCATCATCTCATATAGGTAAGTATTATTGTTGGGTTTTTTTTAAGTGACATGGTATTTAAGGTAAATTGTAGCAGCCTTTTACAGATGAGGAAAGTGAGACCTAAGGACATTTAGTGACTTGCTCAAGTTGATACAGGTAATATAGTGGGGATTCTCAATCTCAAGTTCCACAGTTACTCCATGTTGCCTATACCCACATGTAATGGCATTGAATAAAAGGGATTCAATATCTCTTTTTTTTCCTATTTATTTATTTATTTATTTATGGCTGCGTTGGGTCTTTGTTGCTGGGCACGGGCTTTCTCTAGTTGCGGCGAGCAGGGGCTACCCTTCGTTGTGGTGCACGGGCTTCTCATTGCGGTGGCTTCTCGTTGCGGAGCATGGGCTCTAGGCACTCAGGCTTCAGTAGTTGCGACATGCAGGCTCTAGGGTGTGCGGGCTTCAGTAGTTGCAGCACGCGGGCTCAGTAGTTGTGGCTTGCGGGCTCTAGAGCACAGGCTCAGTAGTTGTGGCTCACGGGCTTAGTTGCTCCTCGGCATGTGGGATCTTCCCAGACCAGGGCTCAAACCCGTGTCCCCTGCATTGGCAGGCAGATTCTTAACCACTTCTCCACCAGGGAAGTCCCTCAATATGTTATGAATGGCACCCATGATGACCATACTCAACCGCTAAGTATTGACCTGAGATTGAATTATTCTATCCAACTGAAGCCTTGAATACATAACAAATACGTTAATGTGCATTGTAAGAAATGTAATGAAATATACTGAAATTTCTTTAATTTCTCAGCCTCAACCCTTAGTCTTTTATGTTGAAATGAGAAAATTTAGGATCATTTTAATATGAATTTTTACTCTGGGATCCAGAAGTCTTTCAGAGTTCCCACTTATAAAACAGCTGAACGACTGTGCCAAGAACTTACCCAGATTCCTCATTTGGCTGTTATTGGTGTCACCAGGAAACCTTTTATTTTTATATATGAAAAAAATGCCTTCTTATCATCATGGTATGCTGGTGGATTTCTTTTGGTGGGATGGGGGTGTTAGAAGGAAGGATTTTAAAGAGGTTCTTACTGATGTTCAGGGCTGGTACGAGGGTGAGGCAGGTGCAGAATTTAAGGGCGTGGCAAAAAACAAAGCAATCAAGATAAATGCCATTTTAATGGAATAGTTTTAAAAAATCAAAATTAATGCAAAGAATCCATGATGAACAAAATGCTAAAATTATAAGTAAAGGCAAGACCCAGCAGAGTTGGGATCAGGAGATGACAAATGATGTAAGTTCTGCAAGTGCAGAGTCAGATTCTGTCTTATTTAAAATTTTGATATTTTGTTCATCACAGAGATTTCCTTTTTTAAAAAGAAAACATTGCAGTAAAATATTATTTATCTTGATTGCTGAATTTTTTGGCACCCCCTTAAATTCTGCACTTGAGGTGAATGCCTCTCTTGCCTCGCCCTAGTCCTGAAGACCTTTCCCAGGGAAAGCTGGAAAGAAGCTCGCACACCACCCACCCCATGTGTGCCTGGCTTTGGTGAGCTGAGCCACACATGTCTCAGGAAAATTTCTTTCCCTGGTATCACTGATGGTGAGAGGAAACTGTTTTTAACTCTTTCCGTTTGGAGACATTTACCTGTTCATGGGGCAGCCTCTGGCTGGTGGGCAGCTTTCCCAGGTGTTGTCATGAAGTCAGCTGACCCCACAGACCAATGCGGAGGGAATCTTCCTGCTGAGTCTTCACATTCCCCGGATGAAAAGTAAGGCTTCTGAAAGTCCTAATGGAGGCCCAAAGGTACACACTATAAGCTTAATAATACTTGTCAAGTTGAATTAAACTTCTGAATGTTCTCAAATGCTCCACGTTTCTGAGGTTACCTTTCTTCTAACATCCAAATGAGAGACTTGGGCATCATCATATAAAACTTGGGATGCTCCTGAGGGGAAAGGAGGATGGTTTGCACTGTCCCTGTCCTTTCCTGCTCTCAGTTTCTGCTACACTGACTCTCTAACCCTGCAGGACTTCTTGCCCGTGTAGCTGTAGTCCTCTCTGGGCAATGCGCTTTGCCCCATGCAGACAGCTTCTCTCCCCACCTCTCCAAGGTACCAGTAACAAGCCTTTCTGTGGAACAGACTTTTCCTGAAGGTTTGTGGGGAGTAGAGAAGGGCATGACAGCACAGTCCAGGACAGGAAACTATTTAAAATTTTTAAAAGATATGTTTGGATAAACAAGACCTAAGATAATTCATTGCCAGCAAATCTGCTATGTAAGAAATGCTAAAGGGACATTTCTCAGGGTGAAAGGAAATGATATCTGATAGAAACTTGGATCTCCAGGAAGAACGAAGGGCAAATAAATATAAGAATAAATATTAGAAACCATTTGAAAATACTTCATTTCTTTAAAATACTTATGAATATTTAAAGCAAAACTTTTAACATTGTATCGTGAAGTTTACAACTTATGAAAATGTAACAATACATATTTTAATATAAGATGGCACAATATTAATTCTAAATAGACTGTTAAATGTTAAGGATATATATTTTAATTTCTACAGTGACCACTTTATTTTTTTATTTAATTTAATTTTTATCTTATATTGGAGTACAGTTGATTTACAGTGTTGTGTTAGTTTCAGGTGTACAGCAAAGTGATTCCGTTATACATGTACCTATATCTATTCTTTTTCTGATTCTTTTCCCATATAGGCCATTACAGAGTACTGAGTACAGTTCCCTGTGTTATACAGTAGGTCCTTGCTGATTATCTATTTTATATATAGTAGTGTGTATATGTAAATCCCAAACTCCTAATTTATCCCTCCCCCCCCACCTTTCCCCTTTGGTAACCATAAGTTTGTTTTTGAAGTCTGTGAGTCTGTTTCTGTTTTGTAAATAAGTTCATTTTTATCATTTTTTTTTAGATTCCACATATAAGTGATATCATGTGATATTTGTCTTTCTCTGCCTGACTTAACTTTGCTTAGTATGATAACCTCTAGGTCCATCCACGTTGCTACAAATGGCATTATTGCATTCTTTTTTATGGCTGAGTAATATTCCATTGTTATATATGTACCACATCTTCTTTATCCATACCTATGTTGATAGACATTTAGGTTGCTTCCATGTCTTGGCTATAGTGAATAGTGCTGCAGTGAACACTGGGGTGCATGTATCTTTTCAAATTATGGTTTTCTCTGGATATGTGCCCAGGAGTGGGATTGCTGGATCATATGGTAGTTCTGTTTTTAGTATTTTTAAGGAACCTCCATACTGTTCTCCATAGTGGCTGCACCAACTTACATTCCCACCAACAGTGTAGGAGGGTACAGTGACCACTTTAAAAATGCAAAGAAGCATAACAAAAAAAGCTAAAAGATAAAGTAGATTTCTAAAGAAATATTTAATTAACCCCAAAGAAGGCAAGATAGGAAGAAGAGAGAAACAAAAAAACACCAGGGGACAAAGAGAAAACAAATAGTAAAATGGTAGACCTATATCCAACCAAATCAATGATTACATTAAAAGTTAATAGTCTGTAACACTTCAGGGACTTCCCTGGTGGCGCAGTGGGTAAGAATCCGCCTGACAATACAGGGGACACTGGTTCGATACCTGGTCCAGGAAGATCCCACATGCCGCAGAGTAACTAAGCCCGTGTACCACAACTACTGAGCCTGTGCTCTAGAGCCCGTGAGCCACAGCTACTGAGCCCGTGTGCCACAACTACTGAAGCCTGCATGCCTAGAGCCCGTGCTCCTCAACAAGAGAAGCCACTGCACTGAGAAGCCCGCACACCGCAAGGAAGAGTAGCCCCCACTCACCTCAACTAGAGAAAGCCCGCACACAGCAACAAAGACCCAACGCCACCAAAAATAAATAAATAAATAAATAAATAAATTTATTTAAAAAAATAGTCTATAACATTCCAATTAAAAGCAGAAATTGGGCTTCCCTGGTGGCGCAGTGGTTGGGAGTCTGCCTGCCAATGCAGGGGACACGGGTTCGAGCCCTGGTCTGGGAAGATCCCACATGCCGCAGAGCAACTGGGCCCGTGAGCCACAATTACTGAGCCTGCGCGTCTAGAGCCTTTGCTCCGCAACGAGAGGCTGCGATAGTGAGAGGCCCGCGCACCGCGATGAAGAGTGGCCCCCGCTCGCCACAACTAGAGAAAGCCCTCGAACAGAAACGAAGACCCAACACAGCCAAAAATAAATAAATAAATAACTTAAAAAAAAAAAACTTAAAAAAAAAAAGCAGAAATTGTCAGAATGGATAAAAATGCGTGCTTCAACTATACTCTGCCTACAAGACACACAAGAAAAATTGATAGGAAATGAATGGAAAAAGATGTATCCTGTAAACAGTAAGCATAAGAAAGTTGAAGTGGCTAAATTAAGATCAAATAAAGTAAACTTCATGACAAAGACTATTATCAGAGATAAAAAGGGGAATCTTATAATAACAAATAGCACCAGGAAGGTGTAGCAATCATGCATAACGGAGTTTCAAAATGTGTGAAGGAAAAACAGAATGACAGAATTCAAAGAAATACACAAATCTACTATCATAATTGGATATTTTAGCAGCTTCTCAGCAATTATAAAACGACAAAAATTAGTAAAGATATAGAAGATTTGAACAATACTATCAGCTATCTTGATCTAATTGATATTTGCAGAACAATGGATGCAACAGAATGCACATTATCTTCAAGTGTCCCTGATACATTCACCAAGGTAGATCGTATGCTGAGCCATAAAACAAGTGCCAGCAAATTTAAAATGGCTAAAATTGTACAGAGAATGTTATCTGACCACAATGAAATTACAAATCAGTAATAATATATGTAGAAAACTCCAAATACTTGGAAATTAAACAGTACAGATCTAAATAATTAATCCAAACAACCTCAGGGGATATTACAAAATATTTTAACTGAATGATTATAAAAATAAGACATACCAAACTGTGAGACAAAACAAAGCAATTCTTAGAGATATATTTATAGCTTTAAAACTGAACAGTAGAAAAAGGCTTAGGTTTCACTTTCAGAACCTAGAAAAAGAAGAGCAAAGTAAATCTAAAGTAAATGATAAGAAGGAAATAATAAAGAGAAGGACAGAATTTATAAAAGAGCAGATAAGCAGTAAATAAATTTAACAAACCCAAAAGTTGGTTATTTGAAAAGACCAACAAAATTAACCCCTAGATGGACCAACAACTTTCCTCCCACCTCACACAAAAAGAGAAGACAAATTACCAACATCAGAAATAAAAGAAAGGCTATCACTACAGATACTAAAGACATTAAAAGGCTAGTAACAGGATGTCATAAACAATTTTACGTTAATAAATTAGACCATGTTGATGAAATGGGCAAATTCCTTGAAAATAACATCTTACCAAAAACTGACATAAGGTAAAATAGAAAATCTGAATGTCCCTTTAGCTAGTAAATAAATTGAATTCATTATCAAAAACCTTCCTTCAAAGGAAGCTCCATGCCCAGATTGTTAACTGGTGAATTCTATCAGATCTTAAAGAAAAAATATTACCAATGTAACAAAAACTCTTTCAGAAAATAGAGAAGAAAGAAATGCTTTACAATTTGTTTTGTGAGGCCACTATAACTCTGACACCAAAACTTGCAAAGACATTGGAAAAGAAAGAAAAAAAGGGGGAAAGGGAGAGGGGGAGGAAGGGGTCATAACCTGTGGGGTTTATCTCAGAAATGCAAGACTGGTCTAATATTGGAAAATCAATGTAATTCACCATATTAACAGAAAAAAGAGAAAAAAATATGAGCATCTCAAGTAGTAAAAAAAATTTTCAACATTTATTTGTGACAAAAACTCTCAGCAAGTTAGGAATAGAAAATAATTTCATCAATCTGAAAAAGGGTATCTATGAAAAATCTAGAGCTAACATCATATTTAATGGTGAAATATTGAATACTTTTCCCCTAAGATGAATAAGACAAGTATGTCTACTCTCACTTTTTGTATTCAGCATTGTATTGGAGAGCCTAGTTACTGCTATAAGACCAGAGACATAAAAAGTGGAAAGGAAGAAGTAAAACTTCTATTTGCAGATAGTATGATTGCCTATATAGAAATACTAAGGAATCTACAACAGAACTAATAAATGGAATTAGCGACATCACAGGCTACAGTGTTATTATTTTAAAAATCAGTTGTATTTTAATATACCATTAGTAAACAATTGGAAAAATGAAATTTAAAACAACAATTCCATTTACAATAGTATCAAAATCATAAAATGCTTAGGAGTAAGCTTAATAAAAGACAAATCCTGCACACTGAAAACTATAAATTATTGCTGAAAGAAATTCAAGAAGACCTAATAAATGAAGAGATATACCATGTCACGGCTTGGAAGACCTGATATTGCTAATCTGTCAATTCTACCCATGTTGATACGGAGATTCAACAAAGTCTCTTTCATAATCCTAGAAGACTTCTTTTTAAAATGACAAGCTGATTCTAAAATTTATATGGAGGACCTAGAATATCCAAAGCAATACTGAAAGAAAAAGAAGATGAAGCAGAAAGTTAGAAGGACTCATGCTACTTGATCTCAAGACTTACTGTAAAGCTATAGTAATCAAGACAGTGTGATTCTATCATAAGGATCAACAAATAGGGTACTTCCCTTGTGGTCCAGTGGTAAAGAATCCTCCTTACAGTGCAGGGGACGGGAGTTCGATCCCTGGATAGGGTACTTCCCTTGTGGTCCAGTGGTAAAGAATCCTCCTTACAGTGCAGGGGACGGGAGTTCGATCCCTGGTCGGGGAACTAAGATCCCACATGCAAGCGGGTCAACTAAGCCCACGCGCCACAACTACTGAGCTCGCGTGCCTCAACTAGAGAGCCTGTGTGCCGCAAACTACAGAGCCCACGCGCTCTGGAACCTGTGTGCCACAACTAGAGAAGAGAAAACCCTCACGCCACAACTAGAGAGAAGGCCGCGCGGCACAACGAAAGATCCCGCATGCCTCAACGAAGATCCCGCGTGCTGCAACTAAGACCCAACGCAGCCAAAAATAAATAAAATAAAATAATAAATCTTTTTTAAAAACTGATCAACACGTACATTAATGGAATAGAATAGAGAGTTCAGAAATATACTTATAGGATGGTTTAATTTTTGACAGAGGTAACAAAGCAATCTAATAGAGAAAGGAGAGTCTTTTCAGTTAATGATGCTGGAACAACTGGATATCCATATTTTAAAAAAAGAACCTCAAACATTATCTTCTGTCCAAAAATTAGTTTGAGATGGAGCATGGACCTAAATATAGAAACTAAAACTATAAAGCTTCTGTAAGCAAACCTAGGAGAATATCTTTGTGACTTGGTGGCAAGCAAAGATTTTTTTTTTATACAGGAAAACGAATAAGCAGGCCATAGACTGGGAGACATTATTTATAAAGAAAGCATTTATCTGACAAAGGATTGGTATTTGGGACTTAGAAAGAACTCCTGTAAGTCAAGAGCAAAAAAGACAAACAACCCAATAAAAAATGGCAAAAATTTGAATAGACACTTCACAAAGGAAGCTAGATGAATGGCCAGTGAGCACTTGAAAATGTGCTCAATGTCATTAGTTATCAGAGAAATGCAAATTAAAACCACAGTAAGGTACCGCTACACACCCACCAGAACAGCTTAAATGAAAAAGAACGAACACTACCAAATGTTAGCAAAGGTGTTGAACAGTATAAACTTTCCTATCTTGTTGGTAGGAGTGTAAAATCATACAACCACTTTGAAATGAAGGTCTGGCAGTTTCATATGAAACTAAACATACCCCTACGACCCAGCAATTTTGGTTTTAGGTTATTTACCCAAGAGAAATGAAAGCCTATGTCCACAAAAAGACTAGTATGAGAACGGTAATAGCATTTTTCTTTATAAAGCTCAAAACTGGAAACATCCCAGATGTCAGTCAACAGGAGGACGGATAAACAAATTGTGGTGTATTCATGAGATGAAAAGGAACAAACTACTTATTCATGCAACACCATGAATGAATTTCAGAAATATTATGCTGAGTGAAAGAAGCCTTAGACAAAAGAGTACATACTGTGTGATTGCATTTATATGAAGTTCTAAAGGAGGCAAAACTAATCTATGGTGAAAAAAATGAGAACACAATGATGGTGCAGGAAAATTGGGAAAAGCCATGAGGGAACTTTCTAGATGACAATAATGTTTTAGATTTTGTTAGAGGTTTGGGTTACACAGGTGTATGCATTTTACAAACTCACTGAATGATACTGTTAACATGAATGCATTTCACTTTGTCTAAGTCTTCCCTCAAAGGAAAACCCATAAATAAGCAGTAAACTTTTGTCGATGATACGTTTACTGAAATGCTAGGGAAAGTTCAACTTACTTTGAAATGCATCCAAAGTAATTCATATATAGATGTTCACTATATAATTATTTCGATTTCCTATGTTTGAAAATTTTCAAAATAAAAAGTTGGAAAAAAAAGTGAATACTAGATTTCTCCAAATATGTTTGTAACGACACTGTTTGCAATGGCCCCCAAATAGGAATAACTTCTATGTCCATCAGCAGTCGAGGGGATAAATCAATTGCATTATAATCATTAAAATGGAAGAGTCTACAGCAATGAAGATATATAACTGTATGCAACAGTATGGTTGAGCCTCACAAATATAATGTTGAGTGAAAGAAGGCAGATACCGGGACTTCCCTGGTGGTCCAGTGGGTAAGACTCCGCGTTCCCAGTGCGGGAGGCCCGGGTTCCATCCCTGATCAGGGAACTAGATCCCGCATGCATGCCACAACTAAAGATCCCACACGCTGCAGTGAAGATCCCGCGTGCCACAACTAAGACCCGGCGCAGCTAAAATAAATAAGATGATAAATAAAAATAAATAAATATTAAAAAAAGGAAAGAAGGCAGATACTAAAAGGCACGACCCACTTTAATAATACACAAAAACAGGTAAAACTAGTCCATGCTGTTCGAAGTCAGGATAGTGATTGCCCTGGGGTGGAGTCATGATTGGAAGAGAACATGAGGGCTGGAGTGCTGGTTATATGGGTGCGTGAAAAGTTATCAAGTGGTACACATTTATCTCTGTATCTATTATTACTTCGGTAAAAAAGTTCCAGAAAAAAATGAATGTTAGACCTCACTCCTCTTAAAAGAGGCTCCTCAGCCCCACCCCACCCCTGGGAATTCATTGCCAGCCATCTTTCTCCCATCTCTCTTCTCTCAGTTCCCAGGCTCTGACACACCTGTCTCCCTCACCTGCCAGGGAAAAACTCAGTGCAGAGGAATTTAGTTCTCTACATCTACCCTATTCTAGGCTCCAGAATGGAGCGAACTAGAAAAGGCTCATTAATGACTTTACCTAAACCAAGGAGCCATGCAGCCCCAAGATAAATTCCTTTGCTTCCTGATAGCAACAACAACAAAATTGCTGCAGGCATCCTTTACAAGCAAAATTGTCTTCCCTTTACACAGGTGTCTGCATCTTCCTTTTCTGCCACCTTCACTTTATCCCTTATACCCCTTCTTTTTAAAGTGAGGCAGCAGCTTACTCCCTTCACCAAATCTGTGAAGCAGTGACTTGCCTCAGAGACTGTTCTGGTGTTTCAGGTCAGGCCCAAGATTCCCTTGACTGGTGAGTCAACCCCTAGACCCCAGCAAAGTCAGAGGTGGGGTTAGGAGTGGGGATGCACAACAGGGGGAAGGGGAGGGGAGGCATGGGGGGAGGGGAGTAGGGTACAGAAGTACATTGCGGGGGAAATCAATCTCTGCTGCTCCCACCCTTGTGATTGGTTGAGATGTCTAAATGAATACACATCTAAACAAAACGAGAAAACTGTTTAATTAAACATTTCTTCTTTTGATCAGATGGGTGAATTTTCAGTCTTCTTGCTACTTGACCCATCAGAAGTGTCTGACAGTTGATTTTTCCCTCTTCCTTGAAAGACCCTTCCAGGTGGCTTCTGATCTCCCTGTCTGTTCCTTCTTGGTCTCCTGCTGGTTCCTCTTCATCTCTTTGACCTCTAAATGTTTGAGCGCCCTGGGGCATGGTCCTTACACCCCACCTCTTTAGTTACTTTCACTCTCCGTGATTTCTCTCAATTTTATAATCTTTTTTTTTTTTTTTTGGCTGCTTTGGGTCTTCGTTGCTGCACGCGGGCTTTCTCTAGCGGTGAGCGGGGGCTCCTCTTCGTTGTGGTGCGCGGGCTTCTCATTGCAGTGGCTTCTCTTGTTGCCGAGCACCGGCTCTAGGCGCTCGGGCTTCAGTAGTTGTGGCATGTGGGCTCAGTAGTTGTGGCTCATGGGCTCCAGAGCGCAGGCTCAGTAGTTGTGGCGCACGGGCTTAGCAGCTCCGCGGCATGTGGGATCTTCCTGGACCAGGGCTTGAACCCGTGTCCCCCGCATTGGCAGGCAGATTCTTAACCACTGCGCCACCAGGGAAGCCTGATTTCACTCAATTTTGTGGCTTAAAAAATACCACCCACACCCTAATGACTTCCACATTTGTGTTTCTAGCCAGATCTCTTCCCCAGAACTCCAGAACTGTTTATTTAACTACCTGCTCACCTAGATCTCTAATAGGCATCTCACATTTATCATATCCAATACTGAGCTCCTGATTTCCCTCCTCCAAACCTGTTCCTCCCACAGTGAGCTCAGTAAATGGCAACTGCGTTCTTCCAGATGCTCAGGCCAAAAACTTGGGTGTCATTCCTGACTCCTCTCTTTCTCTTACCTCCCACCTCCAATCTGTCAGGAAATCCTGCTGACTTCACTGCAGAATACATCCAGACTCTGACTGCTCTCACTGCCTTCGCTCCCTCCATCCGAGCCACCATCATTTCTCACTTGGATTATCAACAGCCTCCCAACCTCATCCCCCCTTCAGCCTGATCGCAACACAGCAGCCAGGGTGATACTATTAAAATGCACGTCTGCTTGAAACCCTCCAATGGCTTCCAGCATCCCTACAACGATCTGCAAGGCTCTGCTCACCCTGGCCTCCTCTTTTTACCTCTCTCGCCTCATTTCCCACTGCTCTTTGCCTTTACTGGTTCTGGTCCAGCCACACTGGCCTCCTTGCCATTCCTCAAACACCCCAGCCACACTTCTGCCTCTGTGCCTTTGCACTTGCCCTTCCCTCTGTTTCAAACGCCCTTCCCCCTCCATGGCTCATTCTCTTGTCTATTAGAGCTTAAGTCTGGTATCCCTTTCTCAGTAAGGCCTGCCCTGGCCACCCTGCTTAAAATTGTACATTTTCTCACGTCTTCTCTCTCTCTCCTTTCTCTGCCTTATTTGCCTCGCTAGCACTTCTTGCCATCTAATATACATATATTTTCATGTATTTATATTTTTAGAATGTGCCTCTCCCCACTGGAATGTAAAGTCCACGAGGGCAGGGATTTTTATCTGTTTTGCTCGCTGCTGAGTCTCCTGGAACAGTGCCTGGTCTGTGTAGGTGTACAGTATTTGTTGCGTGAGTGAATGGTTCCTTCAGAATGGCCTGAGAGGTTCTAACAGGTAAGAGGAAGTCAGATGAGGGAAGACCAGAGAGGCCTGAAGATACCTGGGAGGGGATGGAATTTTCTTCAGTCTTTGAAGAATGGGGAGTCCTTGGAAAAGTAAGAAGAAAGAGAGAAACATTATCATAGTGAGTAAGAACTTGGTTTTGGAGTCAGCTGCTATGGGTTCAAGTCCTGCGTTGGTCAGTTACTAGCTGTAGACAAGCCTCCTAACTTTTCTGGGTGTCAGTTTTATCTCTGTAAAGTAGAGAGAACCATAGCACGAACATCATAGGGTTTTTTGTTTGTTTTGTTTTTGTTTTTTTAAATTTATTTATTTTATTTATTTGTTTTTGGCTGTGTTGGGTCTCCGTTGCTGTGCGTGGGCTTTCTCTAGTTGTGCTAAGCGGGGGCTACTCTTCACTGCGGTGCACAGGCTTCTCATTGCTCTGCAACAAGAGAAGCCACAGGCTCTAGGTGCGTGGGCTTCGGTAGTTGTGGCACGCAGGCTCAGTAGTTGTGGCTCGCGGGCTCTAGAGCGCAGGCTCAGTAGTTGTGGCACACGGGCTTAGTTGCTTTGTGGCATGTGGGATCTTCCCGGACCAGGGCTCGAACCCGTGTCCCCCACATTGGCAGGCGGATTCTTAACCACTGTGCTACCAGGGAAGCCCCCCCCATAGGGCTTTTTTTTTTGTGTGTGTGTGGGGGGGTTATTTGTTTTGTTTGTTTGTTTTTAGGAACTAATGAAATAACATACAAATGATATTTAGCAAGGGTAGGATACTTAGGAAGACTTGGCTCAAAAATTGCTGGCTGTTATTATTGTGAAGAGATACCTATAAACTAAGACGTCATGTTGAAGGCATTATGGAGCATCTCAAATGGGACAGAGAGATGGAGCTAGCTGGGCTTGATTTTTAGACTCAGGAGGAACAACCCCAAATGTGTACAACAGCTTCTTCCTCAGAACTCTCTGTCCCTGGACTCAACCAGCTGAGCTGAACCTAACTCCTGTCCTGCGTTGATTAAGTTGGCCCTGCTTACAAACAAAAAGGGAATCAGAATTAGGCACAAATGTGGTGTGAGGCCTCTGCTGGGGACCAAGCAGCTCCCAGACGCCTGTCTCTGATGCAATCAGAGCAAAGAGAAATGATTCACTTTGGTCCTGCCGTCGACCTCAGGATTTCGGCCAAGTGCAGGTTTGGGGGTTGGTTGGTGGATTATTTTTTCCCTTCCTGAGTAAAAAGAGTAACTTTGTGTTTCAAAACTTTCATTATACAGAGAAATTCTGTGGCGAGGGCTCGCTGGGCTTGGTTTGGGATGAACCACCTTTGCTTATGTCTGGGGAGAGAATAAAATCTAGCGCCCCTATTTTTTTTCCCTCCCACCCAGTAAAGACACAGAGCTGAAAGGTGTCTTTCAGAAAACCTGGAGACGAGAGAGTTGACTCGTAGGTAAAAGGACGCTGTAGAGGAGGCTGCCAGAGAGAAGTGGCTTCTTGTTTGTTAGCGTGGGTTTGTGGTGAGGAGGTCGGTGAAGCCCTCCCCCCAGAGTACCTGGGACTAAACAGAACAAATGAAACCTCTATTTGTTGGTCTCTACCTTGGATTTAGATGGTGCTTTATGGCCAGGATTATTGGGATCAACTGAAACCCAGGCTGGTGTTTATTCCTGGGATTGCAAAGACAGACAAATACCTCTCTGTCCTTCCATCTTCCAGGCCAAGAGGGCAGGAGACACTTTCAGTCAAGCAGCCAGGCAGTGAAGAATTATTTTTGAGGTGCCCACGGTGTCCCCAATGCTGAGCCACATAAATATAAATAGAAAAAGTACAAAATTGAGGCTCCAGCCCTCAGGGCACATAAAATCCAGTTAGCAGGAGGAGGCATGGTGGGCAAAACAAACTCCAAGCAACTGAACTGACAGTAGTGTGAGGTACTAAGAATTAATCTTACAAGAGGTAAGAGAAGAGGGAGATGAGTGGGAGAAGGCTTCAGAGAGAGTGTTCACAAGACCAGAAGCACCATGGCGACAGCAAGCCTATCTGTTCTGTTCTCTGCTGTAGTCTGGCACTTAGCATAATGCCTGATACAGAGTGGGCATTCAGTAAATAGTAAAGGAAAGGAATGAAGAAGGAGGGGGCTGATATTAGGAGGATTAAATAGGTGAGGAAGAGGGAGGAGGGCATTCCAGCATGAGGAAAAGCCCAGAAAATGAGTCAGATGTCTTGGTGAGACCGGTTTAACCACAGTGAAGGGTGTGTAGTGAGGAGTAGTGGGAAATGAGGTTAGATATGGGGCTAGACGGGGGAAGGCTGGAAAGCCAGGCAGAAAAATGTAGAGGAGGTCACATCAAGCTTTTATTGAACGCGGACCGTTTGCTAGGTTCCGAGGCAAGGGAAGGTAGTGAAAATATAAAGAGGAATTAAAAGGCATCACCATCTGTTGGGGATGGGCAGGATGGCTGCACTTTATTGTAATAACTGTGCAAATGATGGTATGGAAGAAATCTTTTGATGCTCTAATCACAGTTGGTTGGGATGCAAGAAACTGAGACTGTGTCAAACTCGCTCAAATTAATTGAATATCTATTGAAAGGTGTACCAGACATCCAAGGCTAGGAAGTAGAGTTGAAAAGGGAAACCAGGAGGCTTGATGTGGTAAATTGAGCTGGTTCTTCTCCCTTCCTTTCCCCCTGCAATGCCTCCTGGATTGTGTCTACCACTTTCTCCATGCGCAACTCCCTTCCCTTGCTTCTCTCTCTTGCTAGGATTGCTAGGATTTTACTCAGGCTCAAACTTCACACCTAACACCACAGTACCCTTCCACTCCAGGGCCAGTCATCCTTATCAGCTCTCTGAGCCTTATAGGTCAGAACATCAGGAAAGAGAAGCTGATTGGCTCAGCTCAGCCTATGGATGGGTACCCTGGGTCAGGTGATCCCTCAGAACCAATCAACTGTGGTCAGGAGGCAAAGTACGTGATTAAAACTTGACTAAGCCTACCAAGACCTGCAGATAAAGGCGGATTCCAAAGAGGGCGTGTGAACCAGGAGGGAATAATAGGTTAAAGATACAGGGAGCAAATCAACTCACTTCGTAGGGGTGGTAAACAGAGAAGGCTATCAGCCTCTTACGCAAGGCCTGATTTAAAGGTCTAATTTAGTCTTAGGGGAAAAAAGACACCCCAGCTGTGGATGAAAGCAGCATTTTAGAGCATTTAGGCTGGCTGTGGTCCACAGGACTTTTCCAAAAGTTGAGAAACTGAAGGGACCCAGACCATCAAGAAAGCTTTTGCCTAATCCAGAATGGAGCAATTTAGAAACAGGGATTAAAAAAAAATGTAGCCTGAAATTTTTTAAGGGCAGAGTCTGCTTCTCATTTAATTGCTCTAATCCTGGCCTCATGGTTAGGCTCAGAGTAGAAATTCACTACACATTTGTTGGACTGAATAGAATTCCACTAAAACCCAAACAAGGAACACATTGCTATTTGTATTCTGTTCAAGTCGGAGCCAGGACGAGGAACACAAAACAAAACAAAAATCAAAATATGATTTTTTCTGATTCCTGATTCAGGGCTTGGGTCACTGGATAAAGACTTGATGAGAAGCAAAAATGCAGCAGAAGGAGAGTCTGGGCCAAGGTGCCTGGCAGAGGGCTAGATGAACAGATAGCCTGTGCCCAGTGGCTCAGCGGCAGATCAAAGCTGGCTTCCCCAGCACAGGCAGCAAGCATGGCAGGAATCTGGGGGACCTCTCACCCAGTCCCCCATCCACACTCACAGATGGAAAGCCTCACCATTAGTGGTCACACCTTTGAACACCGCCAGCACATGGGCGTTTGTGACAAAAATTTTATAGTCTAGTAGGTAGCTGTCTCCAGATAGGCAGCTGTGATACAACTGGGCCATGTGATTCCTGACCTGACCCCCTGGGTTCACAGCATGGGTCTGCCACTTGGGCAAGTTGCTTAACTACTTAACTACTTTGTGTCTCAGTTTCCTCATTTGTAAAACAGGAATAATAACTCTCCTTAGAGGGTCAATGAGGAGATTAAATGAGAGAATATATGCAAAAACAATTAAAACAGTACGTGGCACATAGTAAGCAATCATTATTACCATAATTGGTACCAAAACACTAGACTGCAGAGAAGAGCTTCCCAGACTGGAGAGTCCTGGAGATCATTTAAACCCACAGAGAGCAACCTGTTGGTGGCTGTGATTTGGACCTAAGACTCATCCCTCTTTTCTTCTGGGTTAGGTCCATGATTGGTCCAGGAACAGCCACAGAAACCAAGCAAGACCAATCAGAATTCTTCCCTAGGATTTTTCCAGTTGGATCTTTTAACTGGTAGAAAAGCAAATATCATCATTACTCACCACTCCCCCCTTTTGGGGTTCAAAAGATAAAGATGGGAGCCCAGAGCTACATTTCCTCCTTTCCACCTCTGTGTACAGAAGCTGGCCTGAGAGATTAAAGCTCATTTGCAGAGAGAATCTGGACCAGAGTCCTAGCTGGGCAGAGCTGGAGTATCTGAATCCTGTTGACCCTGGATCCAAACTCCCACTCCCACTTGTCTGTAGGTTGATTACAGAAGCCATTAAATTAATTTCTCTCTCTCTCTCTCTCTTTCTCTTTCTCTCTCTCTCTTTCCCTTTCTCATTCTCGCTTTCGCTTTCGCTTTCTTGCTCTTCCCCCCTCCCATTCTCTCTTCCTCCTTAAACTGCTTTAGATTACATTTCTGTTACTTGCAACTAGAATTTGTGCTTGAGGGTCAATTGAGGAGGAGAACATCTGAGTTTGCATTTTCTTTTACATTAGAGAATGACAGTACGTTGTTTTATGGCAAAACAGTATAGATTATTACAGTTTACATTACTTTGTTTTAAAATAAAGAACACTAATGAAAAGATTGATGGTGCTTTGTAGCCACTAAAATGTTCCTATCTTGGACCATTTGAAAAGGAGCAATCTAGGGGCAATGTTTACAAGTTTCATCTCTTAAATTTTTTTCTTCAGAGGTTAGAGTGAATTTACACCAAGGGTTGCATACCTCAGTGCTACAGGAGCCAGGCAGGGTAGTATCAATGAGTGAAGTAGATGGATGGTGTAAGACAAAAGGGAGTGATGGGGACTGTGGCAAAGTGGTGAGTGCTTGATCCATCTTAAAAAGACTGCTACCACTCAGCCCCAGCCCATTGTTTCCATGTACAAATATGGGGACAGAGTTGCCAGATCCTCTAGTTTTTAAGAGATTCTGGACATTTGGGATGCTTAATGTGAACTTCTAAATTTTGAACTTTGGCTATGAGTTTGACTTTAAAAATTGGGTGTGTAGGTAGGGTGACCAACTGTCCCAGTTTGCCTAGGACTGAGGGGTTTCCTGGGAGTGTGGAACGTTCATCGTAAACCAGGACAGGTTGGTTACTTATGTGTAGCCCAAACAGAACTCATGTGAGACCTCTGGCTCACACACATGGCCTCATTTCACC
Organism: Eubalaena glacialis; assembly: GCF_028564815.1. Lineage (NCBI taxonomy): Eukaryota > Metazoa > Chordata > Mammalia > Artiodactyla > Balaenidae > Eubalaena > Eubalaena glacialis. The sequence goes on along the minus strand of NC_083733.1, from coordinate 17,655,333 downwards.
CCAGAACGATCCAGTAAGGTAGTATGTGATCAATAAGATTGAGGCCTCTCCCTACTGCTTCCTCTCCATGGCTGTAAAATCTCATCTCTGCTTGGAGAAGACAGGGCCCTCTGGGCAGCCAGGAGATTAAGGAGTTTCCCCCTTAATCCCTCTTCTTTAGGCTGAAAGAAAGGCTCCATGTATAATTACATTACATGTGTGAACTTGGACCTGGCCCGCTTGTATGCATGTGGAGACCAAGGGTGCAGGGTTGGGAGGTGACTTGCTTGAAGCACACGGCATGTTGGTGGCAGAAGCTAACCTCCAGTGTCTTCTTTGCTGACTTGGTACCTGTTTTCTCTATTAGGGAAAGGGAAGGGGACCAACATTTGCTGACAGCCTCCTGGGTGCCAGGTCCCATGCTGGGCACTCATATAGCCCTCCTAACTCCCAAGAAACTCCCGTGGGAAGAACTGGAGTCCCAAACCCATGTCCTTTCCAGGCCACCACCCTGCCAATCCAGGCATGCCAGGAGGGTGTTTGGAATTGCCAGGTTGTCATTGCACAAAGGGAGGGGCGTGCGACTCAGGATAGAGTGAAATAATAAAGGGTCACAAATAGGATCCCTCTGCACAATGCTCGCCAGCTGTCGGTAGCTCTGTGGGTGGGTTACAGGGAGAGACAGATCCACCCCCTCATGAAATTGTTCTCTGATGAGATGATGCACGTTAAGTGAACTATAAACTTTTAAGAGCATTCCAGACCCACTCATAAACATTAGGAATCATTCCCTTTGGGAAAGCTGGTATTCTTGAGGCAATAGAGCGTACTACCACCCTAGAGGGGCCCCTGCTAGGATTTCCTCTCAACTAGAAGTCTGAATTCTTGTAAAGGAGCCAAAATTAGAAAGTAAGGTTTGTGTTTCATTAATACCTTGAGCCCTTATACCTTATGTGTCTCTGACCTCTTTTAACAGAGGAGCAGAAAGAACTGGATTATATCACAGTTACCAGAGGAGGCTTTTTTTTAAAATTTATGTATTTATTTATTTATTTTGGGGTGTGTTGGGTCTTCGTTTCTGCGCGAGGGCTTTCTCTAGTTGTGGCAAGCGGGGGCCACTCTTCATCGCGGTGCGCGGGCCTCTCACTATCGCGGCCTCTCTTGTTGCGGAGCACAGGCTCCAGACGCGCAGGCTCAGTAATTGTGGCTCACGGGCCCAGTTGCTCCGCGGCATGTGGGATCTTCCCAGACCAGGGCTCGAACCCGTGTCCCCTGCATTAGCAGGCAGATTCTCAACTACTGCGCCACCAGGGAAGCCCAGGAGGCTTTTTTGATCGGATCTGAGTTCAGATCCCAGCTCTGCCACTTACCTGTTGGGTGATGTGGGATACAGGCTGCTAAACCTTTCTGGCCCTCAGACTTCCCCTCTGAGAATAACAAGACCAGGACACGGGGCTATTGTAAGGATTAAAAATGAGATGATACATGCTTTCCATATGACCCAGAAATCCCACTCCTATATATTTACCCAAGAGAAATGATAATGCATGTTCACACACACAAAAAAACTGTATTTGAATGTTTGCAGCAGTTCATGCATAATTGTCCCAAACTGCAAACAACGCAAATGTTCTTCAGCTGATGAATGCATAAACAAACTGTGGTACATCCATACAATGGAATACAACTCACCGAAAATAAGGAATAAACTACAGTTGACCTTTGATCAACATGGGTTTGAACTATGCTGGTTCACTTACATGCAGAATTTTTCAATAGTAAATACAGTATTACACTAACCACCATTGGTAGAATCTGAGGATGCAGAACCATGGATACGGAGGAACCTCAAATACGGAGGGCCAACTGTAAGTTATACCCGGATTTTCAGCTGGGCAGAGGGTTGGTGCCTCTAACCCCTGTGTTGTTCAAGAGTCAACTGTACTGGGGGCTTCCCTGGTGGTGCAGTGGTTAAGAATCCTCCTGCCAATGCAGGGGACACGGGTTCGAGCCCTGGTCCGGGAAGATCCCACATGCTGCAGAGCAACTAAGCCCATGCGCCACAACTACTGAGCCTGTGCTCTAGAGCCCGCGAGCCACAACTACTGAGCCCGCTCGCCTAGAGCCCATGCTCTGCAACAAGAGACACCACCGCAGTGAGAAGCCCGCGCACCGCAACTAGAGAAAGCCTGCACGCAGCAATGAAGATCCAACGCAGCCAAAAATAAATAAATTTAATAAATTAAAAAAAAAAAGTCAACTGTATTGATACACACAACATACACAGCAATATCGGGGATGAGTCTCAAATGCATTCTGCTAAGTGAAAAAAGGCAGACATAAATGATTACATATTGGATGATTCCATTTGCATGACATTTTGGAAAGGAACAACCATAGGGACAAAAAATGTATGAGTGGTTGCTAGGGGCTGGAGAGGGGAGTGTAAATTGAGTGGCTGGGATGGGGGTAGTGGATGACTACAAAGGGTCATGAAAGAATTTTTTGAGGGGGGTGGTGATAGAACCTTTCAGTATCTTGATGGCAGTGGTGGCTACACAACTGTATGCATTTGTCAAAACTCACAGGACTGTCCACTGAAAGGGGTGAATTTTCCTGTATGTAAGTTATGCCTCAGTAGACTTTTTTTTTTTTTTTTTTTTTTTTAATTTACTTTTGGCTGCGTTGGGTCTTCGTTACTGCATGAGGACTTTGCGGCGAGCGGGGGCTACTCTTCGTTGCAGTGCGTGCGCGGGCGTCTCATTGCGGCGGCTGCTCTTGTTGCAGAGCACGGGCTCTGTGTCAAAACAAAGGAAAAGGGCCTGGCTCAGTGCCCCCAGGAAGAAAATTGCTATAGTCTCCTTTTCACTAAAGTGTTAGTAACAGTGTGTTCTTCTCTACAGCATTTTTACTTTTGTAAAAAGAGCCTGCAACTTTTGTAGAGAAAGAAGGGTGGCAGTCCGTGCCAATGTATATTTATACTTATTTGTGTGTATGAAAAGATAACACAAGAAACTAATAACAGTGGTGAGGTGACCGTGGGAGTGGGGTAGGAACTGGGCAGGTGGGGGACCCAATCAGAGAAAGACTTTTCAGTATAACTTCTGTGTGTGTACGTGTGTGTAATACAGTCACATGGTTTAAAATGTATATCATTTTATATACATTTATATAAATGGTGTATAAGTTTTTGAATTATGTGAACGTATTACCCATAAAAACATTAAATTACAAAACAAATAATAAAAAAAGGCTTAAAAGAAGGGGAAATCTTTAATCCCTAGGCATGACTCTCCTCCAGTGGAATCTGTGAGGGGGTGGCATTCTGTGGCAGCCACATCACGTGAACATCTGCTTACTTGGCCTTGACCCCACCCACCCTGCTGATAGACTGAAGGAAAGACTTAGCTCTTTGGGTCGGTGGGCTCCTGTTCTCAGGAGGGAGCAGAACTGAGAACACTCTCGTTCTCCCTCGGATCGCTCTCCCCACGTGTCTCCCAATGGATGGAATATTACTCAGCCATAAAAAGAAATGAAATGGAGGTATTTGTAATGAGAAATCCCTTTTTTTGTCTTTCACCCCACAGCTGGAGTAGGACTTCACCTACAGATGCTCCCTGAAGGAGTAATTATAGGTCTGAAGTCATGCTTTGGTGTAAATGATATCAGACTCTTAGACTCTTTCCCAGAGACATATTTTGGAAGAGAGCAAGCAGACCACCCATATTTCAGGTGTCTGGGCCACTTCAGGGCACCTGAAATGTAGGGCAATTGAAAGACGCTAGTTAATTACTTCTTGGTATTCTCAGGTGTAGACCTAGGTGAGAGCTCTAGGAAAGGCCAAGCAGTGGGTTCTGCCATGTTTGTGTACCGGCTTTGGAGTCAGGCCTGACTTTGAATCTCACCTTGGCCTCTTCCTCTCCGTGAGCCCCTGACCTAGGATCTCTGTACTTCAGTTTCCTCGTTTCTGAGGTGAGACTGCTGATGACACCTGTGTTGTGAATGGGGGAGGAGATGAAGTGGGGACCACAGGCAGCACAGTGAAGGATGTGCCTTAGGTACTCAGCACCCAGGCACCCTTCTCAGCCCGCTCTGCCTGGGCCACCTCGAGGCGCACGTGTGGTTTAGGGGGAAGGGGTGATAGACAGAGAGGAACAGTGAAGTGGAACAATACGAAGAACGAAAGCCGGGCAGCGGGGCTGACTCACCGGCTGACTCATTTCCTTGCTCAGGGATGATCTGAGCATCCACCGAGCTGCTCCTCACGTCTTCACACTCTGTTCCCTTTTTGTGGGGAAGACCTCAGGAGGATCGCCCTGCCCCCCCGGAGAGTGGGGAGCAGTGTGCCAGACCTTCCCTTTTATAACCAGGACCAAAGGAGAGGTCAGCTAGCTACAAAGTCATTTTCCAATCCACAAAATAACAGTCCCCATATGATGCAATCATTTTAAGAAAGGACAGTTTTTGTCCTGGAATACAGGAGAGAGTCTAGACTCTTTGCGCCCGTTTCTAGATATCACAGAGATATCTGCCCACCACAGAACACTTGGAAACCGCAGAAAAGTGTAAAGAAGCTGAAAAAAAAATTCACCCATAATCCTATCATTTAGACTCCATCATGGTGATGAGTTTGGTATTTTTCCATTCAATTTTTTTCTCTGTATTTTTTTCATTCTTCGGTCAAGTTTATATTGTTTATATTTGAAACAGCACTATTCAAAAGATACGTGAATCACAAATGTGAGCCACATACGTAGTTTTAAATGTTTTGGTAGCCTCATTAAAGAAAAATGCAAGTAAACAGGTAAAATTAAAAATGTATTTAACCCAGTAAATCGAAAATATTGCCATTTCACCATACAATCAATATAAAAATTATTAATGAAAGATTTTACATTCTTTTTAAGTCTTTGAAATATTTTTGGGGGAATTCTTTGGTGGTGCAGGGATTAGGACTCCACGCTTCCACTGCAGGGGGCATGGGTTTGATCCCTGGTTGGGGAAGTTCCTGCATGCTCTGCTGCACAGCCAAAAAGAGATGTGCTACGCTATAGCACCTCTCAGTCGGGACTAGCCCCTTTCAAGTACTCAACAGACACATGGGGTTAGTGGCAATCCTATTGGGCAGCCCAGCTCTATGAAATTTCTATCTTAGTTTTTTGCTTAAATTGCATCCTAAGTATTTTTTCATATCATAAAATATCTTTTGAAAAAGAATTTTAAGAGTTTAAGCAACATGTATTCACTATCTAATTCCAAAGGTAATAGATTGGTTTCTGTTTTGTTTTTTGTTTTGTTTCTCTTCACTCAGGGACAGTGTGTGTTAGCCATTTGATACAATTATTTCTAGACTCTATTCTCAGCAGGTATTCATATTGAGCAAAAATTGGACACATACAATATGTTCTATTTTATAACCACTCTTTTCACTTACTGATACATTGTGGACATACAAACAATAATGATGACAATGTCACCTTTGAGCCTCTGCAGAGAGCCAGGCATGTTCAAACACCTGTTCTCATCTCAGTACTGGGAGGTGGGAGCATTTCCATCCCTATTTCTCAAAAGTGATTTTCATTGTTGCAAAATTGGGATTCCACCCAGATCCTCTGGTTTTATCTCTAGAGCCTTTCATTTTCTCCATATGGTCTCCTTCTGGAGGGAGGCAGGCAGGGGATCCAAGATATGCCAAAGAAGCATTTACAAATTAACTTTTGGAGTAGGATTCTCAAAAACTTGGAGCTGTCTCTACCCATGAGTTTGCCTAACAACCTCTGAAATCACCCAGTTAAATCCTGTTCCCCCCACTGCACACACATGCCCCAAAGGCTGCCATCTTCTTGTGGGACATCCTTCTGTTTCCATGTTTCTCCTTCTCTGTAACTTCCAAGAAAGAATCCTGAGAGTCTCTCTAAATCCAGATAATTCCTTGCTCGGGGAGGGGAGTGTGCAGCTGTTCTGTGCATTATAGGTTGTTTATTGGCATCCCTGACCTCTGCCCACTAGATGCCAGTAGCACTTCCTGCCAAGTTGTGACAAAAGTGTCTGCAGACATTGGGCTTCCCTGGTGGCACAGTGGTTAAGAATCCGCCTGCCAATGCAGGGGACATGGATTCGAGCCCTGGTCCGGGAAGATCCCACATGCCGCGGGGCAACTAAGCCCATGAGCCACAACTACTGAAGCCGGCATGCCTAGAGCCTGGGCTCTGCAACAAGAGAAGCCACTGCAGTGAGAAGCCTGTGCACCGCAACGAAGAGTAGCCCCCCCCTCGCTGCAACTAGAGAAAGCCCGCGCGCATCAACAAAGACCCAATGCAGCCAAAAAAAAAAAAAAAAATTAAAAGTGTCTGCAGACATTTCCAAATGCCCTGGGTGGTGGTGGTGGTGGGGAACATCGCCCCTGTTTGAGAACCACTGCTCTAAGTATTATCAGATGGAGGAGTCTTTCCTAAACCAGTCATTTGATGTGATCCAGAGATGAGGTAGGACAATTACTTCCTATATAGACTGTCGTCCTCACTAAGATAGGAACCTTTTCTCTCCACCAGGGAGTCTCCAGGATCTGCATCTAATAATTACTCGATAAATGTGTGCACAATGAAAGATGCTGGTGATTTTTGTTGTTTTTGCTGTTGTACCTTATATTAGGCTTTTCAAGACTGAACTAAATGCACCCAATACATGTCCTAGATGATAGTGCCTTTCACAGATCCTTTTTTCCTGGAGTTCTGTGCCTTTCAGATTCTGATATTCAATCTGTTATTTTCCTATGCCAAAGAGAATAATATGAAATCTTAGCATTTACATTCCTGACTATCACATTACATTTGGATCGTGCACATATGTCCTATGACAAATATTTCTATGAGGCAAATGAAAGATAATTTTTAACATTTGCATCGTATGCCATCTTTTGAGCATACCCTCATCAACTGTTTTTTTAATTTGGGGCATTTAGATCGTTTTCAATTTTTTCTCATTTTAAATAACACTGCAGTGAACATCTTTGTGTATGTATGTCTGCTGTACACTTTTTAAAATAAAGAATTCAAAAGAAAAACTCTTCCTGCTCAACACGTTGCCTCCTTTGCTGAATTTTACACCTGGAAATTCCTTCTCTGATTCACAAAAAAACCCTCTAACATGAACTGAACTAATAAGATTCCATTAAATTCAGCTCAAGTTGGCTTCCCTCTTTGTGACTATAACCAGAGTAGTGGTTTTGTAGACAAACTCATTGTCTGTCACTAACTCTTTGAGCTTCAATTTCCTCATCCATTAAATGGGAGTAATAATAGTACCAACTTCATGGCATAAGTGAGATGAGACATGCAAAGTTCTTGGCACCTATTAAAACCAGTAAAAAATGTTAAGTATAGTAAAATGTCAATGGTAGAATCTAGGTGGTGGGTATATGTGTTCCCTATGTAATTATTTCAACTTTTCTATGTGTTTGAAGGTTTTCATAATAAAATGTTGGGAAAGGAAAGCTTCATAGATAAATGTAATGTTAGTTGATCTCATGGTTGTTTACTAAGGAGAGAATGGGGCAAATCTTAGAAAAAGTCAGGTGCAAGGTAAACACGTAATACCAAGTTTGAAATGTGGAATCTGTTTCTGGGGTACCACATCCAATGTATTTAGATCTTCCTTGAGTGTAGAAAAGTGTGACCAGAACTTGTGTGAGTGCTGGAAAGGACTGTTGGTTATTTTACCATCTGGTCTCAGAATATAAACCACAGTGTGGGGATAGCATATGCTGTAGAAGTGGTTTATTTTTTTAGGCTTCAGAGATTTAAAAATGTATATATAGTTTGTTTGCAAAGTTACTTTGAAACATTTAGAAAAAAGCACCTGCTTCCAAGTCAAACGCATCTGAATTGCAATCCTTTTTCAGCTGCTTAGTAGTTGTGTGGTATTTAGGTGAGTCACCTCTCCTCTTTGGGTTTCAGTTTCCTCGCCTGTAAAATGGGGACGATAATAGTACATTCAGGGTCTTCCTGGTGGTGCAGTGGTTAAGAATCTGCCTGCCAATGCAGGGGACATGGCTTCAATCCCTGGTCTGGGAAGATCCCACATGCCATGGGGCAACTAAGCCCGTGCGCCACAACTCCTGAGTCTGCTCTAGAGCCTGCAAGCCACAACTACTGAGCCCGCGCGCCACAACTACTGAAGCCCACGTGCCTAGAGCCTGTGCTCTGCAACAAGAGAAGCCACTGCAATGAGAAACCCATGCACCACAACAAAGAGTAGCCCCCGCTCACTGCAACTAGAGAAAGCCCGTGCGCGTGCAGCAACGAAGATCCAACGCGGCCAAAAATAAATAAAATTTAAAAAAATTAACCACTGGTGATGAGGCACCATTTACTTAAAAAAAAAATAGTACATTTGTCACAGAGAGATGTGAGGATTAAGTGAGAGCAGATAAAAGCACTTGATGCTGGACTTGGCACAGAGGTGTAGTTTCTTCCTTTCTAAGGGGCAACACTTACACGTTGTTTTGCCAGTGAATTTTTCAGAATGCCGCTGTGCTAATGTAACCAAAGGTGATTTTTCTGTTGGGAAGGTCACACAGGGCTCAGGAACTACCCACAGGCCAGCGTTGAAAAACTCAGCATATTGTTGTTCCGATTTCCTCCTATTCAGAGCCCCTGCACGTGGTGACTGGCTTTATGATTCACTGAGATCCCTCCCAGAAATTTCACTTTGACCTTAAATGTGTGAAAATTCCATTCCTGGCGAGTGGAGCACATTGCTTTGGGAAAGACAGCTGAACATATTTTGTGTTTTGAATCCTTTGCTATTAGTTAACATCAGAGGACCCAAAACGTGTGCCCATCATTGGCAGAATATGGGCTTGCCAGTACATATTATGGAATGCCATGCCCCTGTGCTTCCTGATATTTACAGAATCCACCCCTCTTCCCACCCTTCACCACTGGCAACACAAAACACATCGAAAATTACACTCACTATTTTCTACAAGAATCATGTCCATGGCCAGCATCGCTGTCCTCTTTGTATGGGAGAGAGGGAACGAGGAGGGCTGATGCTACTCCATATGGAGCCTTAATGCCAACTAAAAGAGGCCCCTGCCCTCCGGGCAGATGCAGCCCTTGCCAGTGTGCATGACTTACAGAGCATAGAGTGGGGGCCCCCCTTAACCCCTGAGCTGAGTGCCCTTGTGCAGGGCACAGCCTCGTGGACCCTGGGAATAGCATGGATTTGGAGTTAGGTAGAGTCTGCTTTGAAGCTAGTCCCAGATATTTACTGGCTGTGACCCTGAGCACAGTTAATTACCCTCTCTGAGCCTCAGTTTCCTCATTTGATTGTAATTTCATGCAATTGTTTGAAGGGTTAAATGAGATAGAATATTTAAAAACTGTATGTGTGTGTTTGAATAAACATAAAAGAAAATGTCTGGAAAGAGACACACTGAGCTATTAAAAGTGGTTCGAATTTAGGGACAGAATTACAAGGCTTCTTTTTGTGCACATATTATATTTCTATGTATTTATTTAAATTTATTTATTTATTTATTTATTTTTGGCTGCCTTGGGTCTTCGTTGCTGCGCGTGGGCTTTCTCTAGTTGCGGCGAGCGAGGGCTGCTCTTCGTTGCGGTGCGTGGGCTTCTCACTGTGGTGGCTTCTCTTGTTGCGGAGCACGGGCTCTAGACGCGCAGGCTTCAGTAGTTGTGGCGCGCAGGCTTCAGTAGTTGTGGCTCGCAGGCTGTAGAGTGCAGGCTCAGTAGTTGTGTCACACGGGCTTAGTTGCTCCACGGCATGTGGGATCTTCCCAGACCAGGGATGGAACCTGTGTTCCCTGAATTGGCAGGGGGATTCTTAACCACTGAGCCACCAGGGAAGTCTGTATTTTTATTTATTTATTTTTAATTGAAATATAGTTGATTTACAGTGTTGTGTTAATTACTGCTGTACAGCAAAGTGATTCAGTTATACATATATATTCATTCTTTTTTTTAATATTCTTTTCCATTATGGTTTATCATAGGATATTGAATATAGTTCTCTGTCCTGTACAGCAGGACCTTGCTGTTTGTCCATTCTATATATAAAAGCTTACATCTGCTCACCCCAACCTCCCTCCATCCCTTCCCCAACCCCTCCCCTCTTGGCAACCACCAGTCTGTTCTCTATGTCCATGATTCTGTTTCTGTTTCACAGGTAGGTTCATTTGTGTTATATTTTAGATTCCACGTATAAGTAATATCATATGGTGTTTGTCCTTCTGACTTACTTCACTTAGTATGATAATCTCTAGTTGCATCCATGTTGCTGCAAATCGTATTATTTTGTTCTTTTTTTATGGCTGAGTAATATTCCATTGTATATATGTACCACACCTTCTTTATTCATTCCTCTGTTTACAGACATTTAGGTTGCTTCCATGTCTTGGCTATTGTGAATAGTGCTGCTATGAACATAGGGATGCATGTATCTTTTTGAATTATAGTTTTGTCTGGATATATGCCCAGGAGTGGGATTGCTGGATAATATGGTAATTCTATTTTTAGTTTTCTGAGGAGCCTCCATACTGTTTTCCACAGTGGCTGCACCAATTTACATTCCCACCAACAATGTAGGGGGGTTCCACAAGGCCTCGTTTTGGTTTTTGTTTAAATACTTCTGTTTTGTTTGAACTTATTTTAATGCACCTTTATTGCTTTTTAAAAATAATATTATTGGGGAATTATTTAAGATTTACAGAAGACATGCAAAAATAGTGCTGAGATTCTTTATACTCCTTACCTCCTTTCCCCTACTGTAACATCTTACATAATCATGGAACATTTGTCAAAACTAAGAAACCAATATTGGTAAATTTCTACTATTAAACTTCAGACTTTGTTCAGACTTTACTGGTTTTCCTCTAATGTCTTTTTGCTGTTCCAGGATCTCTCACACCCACATTGCATTTAGCTGTATCACTTCTTAATTTGGGAACAACAAAAGAGTATATGTTAAAATATATATGTTTCACCCAAATGTAGGTGAAAGAGGAGATCAAGAGGATTGAGAATGCCTCTGTCATAAATAGCTGTGCAACTTTGAGTCAGATGATTCCCCTCTCTGGGCCTTAGTTTTCTCACGTATAAAGTAAATGGGTAGGGCAAGAGATTGCTAAGCTCCCTCTCTTAAGTCCAGGTAACACCGTTTTTCAGCGGAGAAAAGAATCAGGACGTTAAAGTGGGATGCAGAGGCGCTTTTAAAACACACATCTTGGGCTTCCCTGGTGGCGCAGTTGAGAATCCGCCTGCCAATGCAGGGGACACGGGTTCGATCCTTGGTCCGGGAAGATCCCACATGCTGCGGAGCAGCTAAGCCCATGTGCCACAACTACTGAGCGTGCGCGCCGCAACTACTAAAGTCTGCGCTCCTAGAGCCCGTGCTCCGCAGCAAGAGAAGCCACCACAATGAGAAGCCTGCACACCGCAACGAAGAGTAGCCCCCCGCTCACTGCAACTAGAGAAAGCCCGCGTGCAGCAACGAAGACCCTATGCAGCCAAAAAATAAATAAATAAAATAAATAAATTTTTTAAATAAATAAATAAATAAAACACACTTCTCAAAATGTTAAAATAGATGCCTTAGCGCCAAGGAGTCCCTTTTGGCCTCATTAAGGAAAGGAACAAAGATCTGATCACATCTGCCAACTGGGGACTCACCTGACTCCCGTGGTCACTGGGGATGGAGGTATTTGGTGATCTAACAGGTCTTTTCCATTTCTGTCTACTAGGATGTATTTTTGTTGGAGAGGGAGATTTTGTCCAAATTCTTAGAGAAATAAGAAACATGGTAAATCCTCTATTCTCAATTTGCTTTATTATTTATGACCTCCAGATCTCTGGTGAGGAGGACAGGACCTGTACTGGGCTCCATTTTTTTACCAGCTGGTTTAGTCTTAAGTTCATGGCAGTCTGCCCAAGCTATGCCAGTTGAGCGAGCTTTAGATAGTAGAAGTCACATCTGATGTCCTTTGCTGCAGACCATTGCTGCAGATGTCCTTTGCTGCATAAACTTATTTATTCAGAATTGTGTCCATGGCAGGCATGTTCCGTCCATGTTTGGCTAAAAGAGCAGGCAATATTGTCACATGCTCAGGAAAGCTTTCCTCATCTACCCCTTAAAGATTAGGTCAGGCCCCTGGTAAATGCATTTGTTGTATGAGTTTTTTTTTTTTTTTTAATAAATTTATTTATTTATTTTTGGGTGCACTGGGTCTTCGTTGCTGCGTGCTGGCTTCTCATCGCGGTGGCTTCTGTTGTTGTGGAGCAGGGGCTTCAGTAGTTGTGGCTCACGGGCTCAGTAGTTGTGGCTCACGGGCTCAGTAGTTGTGGCTCACGGGCTTAGCTGCTCCACAGCATGTGGGATCTTCCCAGACCAGGGCTCAAACCCATGTCCCTGCATTGGCAGGCGAATTCTTAACCACTGCGCCACCAGGGAAGTCCCATGAGTTTTGTTTTGTTTTGTTTTGTTTTAATGAGTTTTTATGTAAATGAATTTTCCAGTTTTCTGCAACTTAGCTCTTGGATTCATTCTGGTTTTGACATCTGTCTACTTAACTCCAGCTCATTCCTTTTATCTACTGCATAGTGCTTCATGATATGACCATTTTATGTTTTATTAGCCACTCTCCTACTGATGGATATTTTAGTTGTTTCTAATTATTAATATTATTTCTGTTACAAACAATACTGCAATGGACATCTTTGAGTATCTCCGTAGGCTTCTCCTTGGTTGCTCTCAAGAGTGGAATTGCTGGGTCATAGAGAATGCCTAAGTTTAATTTCATTGGTTCCTTCCAAAATCATGCCGTAATTTTTTCACCTGTAAAATGAGAGGGATTCAGTGATTTCTAAGGTTTCTTTCCCCCCAGCTCTAAAACGCAATCATTCTGAGACAATAGAGGGGAGAGGCAGACTTTAAACTCTTGGCAATTATCTCGTATATACTGTGCTCAGTCAGATGCAGCGGAAACAGATAATATCCAGGGTCATGTGTTCCCTGTTGTTCCCTCTCTAGGTCCCTGGGAAGAGAAAACTCCATAAAACACCAGATCAGATTTTCTTTTAATCCTCTAAGTAATGAAGTGGATAAAAGTTTCTGACAGTGGAAAACTCCAATTATTCAATTACATTAAAATAAATCTGTCACTAGACTTGGAAACTCAAGCTTTGCTTGCTCAGAGAGTTACAAAAGTAAAAAGGTTTCCATGCTATGCACAATTTTTCTAACTTGCCCCACGTGACTGTGATTTAGAGTCATTTTACCCACTCACACCTGCTGTTACCCAACTGTTAATATCAATGCAATGAATGACAAAATAGTTTGTAAGAGGAACCCTATCTAATTCCAATAAATAACTTACTTCTATTTATTTTGAACGTGTCCATTGTCTCTGGCCAGTAACCTCAGTTCAGGATATCAGAATACCACTTGTGCAGGCAAATATACATTATATTCCTTAGAAATTAAAGACACAATAGACATTGATATCTTGTCCATGACTCATGTCCTCATGACTCCCAAGCTCATGAGAGGGCTTTAACCCACTGATCAGGGTGGGTGATATATTAGGACAGTATGGGCTTTTCCATCACCTATTTAATTGTAGCTACTCAGTACTGGGGATTATATTAAGAAGAATGTATATAAAAATGCATAAGATGATAGCTCAGTGTTGATTCTGTACTGACATTACCTCCAGATACTAGGATTATGTCTGCTAAAAACAACTTTAGAACAAGACAAAAATGATTTTGTGGTTTCCCTCCCATTCTAGATTTGCTTATTACAAAATCTTTGGAAATTATGATAGAAAAGCAGAAGGAAGAATAAAAGGATGATCACTATTACTATTTTGGTGTAGTTCCTTCCCATTTTTTTAAGAAATTCTTTTGTATTTTGAGAAATTTCAAAAATACACAAAAGTACAAAGAGTAACAAAATAAAAACCAGACCTATATTCTCACTGCTAACTCAGAAATAACCATTAATTTTGTAATATTTGCTACCAATCTTTTTTTTTTAAATGCGTTCACTTTTTTAAAAAAATTAATTAATTTATTTTGGCTGTGTTGGGTCTTCGTTTCTGTGCGAGGGCTTTCTCTAGTTGCGGCGAGCGGGGGCCACTCTTCATCGCGGTGCGCAGGCCTCTCACTATCGCGGCCTCTCCTGTTGCGGAGCACAGGCTCCAGACGCGCAGGCTCAGTAGTTGTGGCTCACGGGCCTAGTTGCTCCGCGGCATGTGGGATCTTCCCAGACCAGGGCTCGAACCCGTGTCCCCTGCATTGGCAGGCAGATTCTCAACCACTGCGCCACCAGGGAAGCCCCCAATCTTTGTTTTGTTTGTTTCTTTATTGAAAGAAAGAAAGATTGAAAATAAAGCTAAAGGCTGATTTAACCACCATCCCCTATCATGAGGTTGGAATTTTCCCTTCCAGTTCATTCTTTTTTTTTTTTAATATTTATTTATTTATTTATTTATTTGGCTGTACCGGCTCTTAGTTGCGGCATGCAGGATCTTCGTTGCAGCGTGTGGAGTCTTTTAGTTGCAGCATGCAGACTCTTTAGTTGCGGCACGCAGGCTCTCAGTTGCAGCATGCGGGATCTAGTTCCCTGACCAGGGATCGAACCCTGGCCCCTTGCATTAGGAGCTCTGAGTCTTAACCACTAGACCACCAGGGAAGTCCCCAGTTCATTCTTTTTTATTTTTTATTTTTTAAATTTTATTTTTATTTACTTATTATTTTTTTTTGGCTGTGTTGGGTCTTCATTGCTGCGTGCGGACTTTCTATAGTTGCGACCAGTGGGGGCTACTCCTCGTTGCAGTGCGCGGGCTTCTCATTGCGGTGGCTTCTCTTGTTGCAGAGCACGGGCTCTAGAGCACACGGGCTTCAGTAGATGCGGTGTGTGGGCTCAGTAGTTGTGGCTCGTGGGCTCTAGAGTGCAGGCTCGGTAGTTGTGGCGCACAGGTTTAGTTGCTCCGCGGCATGTGGGATCTTCCTGGACCAGGGCTTGAACCCGTGTCCCCTGCATTGGCAGGTGGATTCTTAACCACTGTGCCACCAGGGAAGCCCCCTCAGTTCATTCTTGAATGTGTGTGTGTGTGTGTGTGTGTGTATTTGTAAGTATATATATACAGAGATACATATATATAGAGAGATACATACGTATATTTTATATGAACAATATATGGTAATCTTTTGAGTGGCTTTTAAAAAAATTTATTCCTAGTTATAGGTTTTTAAAAAATTTCTGGCGACATATAGTGTTGCTTCAATGTATCAATACTGATACTACAGCATTGTTCTTTATCTTAATATCCATCTTGAGGAATAGGAATCCTGAGCAGGATAGGAGAATAAAACCTCCGTTCTCTCATCTGTAAAATGGGAGCAGTAATAGTATCTGCCTCAGAGTGGATGTGATGATTGATGAGATTTAATGATAATATGAATATCGAGACTCACTCTGTGCCTGGCACATGTGCTCCCTGCCATTTCCCTCCAGCACTGAGAGCTCTCCAGCTGTTTGATGAGGTTCCAGTCCAACTACTAATTATGTGACCTTCAGCCGCATACCTGAGCCTCGCTTTTCTCATATTTATAATGCAGATCATAGTAATATATATCTCTAGGTTGTTGTGACAATGACATGAGATAATAATGTGCCTTGCATGGGACCTGGAATATTGCAAACACTAAGGAACTGACAGCTATTATTATTATTATTAATTATTATTATTATTATTATTACTATCTCCTTATCCTTTAAAATGAAAACTTTTTTTTATTGAAGTATAGTTGATTTACAATGTTGTGTCACTTTCAGGTGTACAGCAATGTGAATCAGTTATACATATACATATATCCACTCTTTTTTAGATTCTTTTCCCATATAGGCCATTACAGAGTATTGAGTAGAGTTCCCTGTGCTATACAGTAGGTCCTTACTAGTTATCTATTTTATATATAGTAGTGTGTATATGTCAATCCCAATCTTCCAATTTATCCCTCCTCCCCCCTTGTCCCCTGGTAACCATAAGTTTGTTTTCTACATCTGTAACTCTATTTCTGTTTTGTAGATAAGTTCATTTGTACCCTTTTTTTTAGATTCCACATATAAGCAATATCATATGATATTTGTCTTTCTCTGTCTGACTTATCTCACTCAGTATGACAATCTCTAGGTCCATCCATGTTGCTGCAAATGGCATTATTTCGTTCTTTTATTATTATTGTTACCACTATCTCCTTATTCTTTAAAACGAAAACTTGATCCTGCTTAACCAATCTTAACGGCTGAAAATAAGTCCATGGAAAAAATGTTCCATGGTCAAATGAGTTTGGGGAACCCTGTCTATTCTAGCCAGCCCTTGATTCACAGTGCATAGTAAGATATCAAAAGTAAACCAGTCCAAGGGAAAAAGAGTTTTAACCCAACATTTCCCAAACATATGTGATCGCAAAACTCTCTTGTGCCACTAACATCTATAAACATCCCAAAGAAGTAATGTCCTATGTGGAGCACATTTTGAGTATTGGTTTAAGGTATGACTCCCTCAGATTACATAAATGCATCTGAATTGGGGGCCTTCTTTTTGTGTCTACTCAAGAAAGCCTAATTCACTCAAGAAAGCTTAGCTGGCTACTCCAAAATCTCTGATGTAAGAATACTGGCATAAATTAGAATATGTGTTGACAACCATTTACTAATTCTCAGATTCTCGGACAGTTTTGAGTACCCTACAGATTACTGGTCCTGTAACAAAGAGCTTTCTTTAGTTATTTTAGAGGCAGTTGTCCGTTCATCATTCATATGTTGGACAGAGTTTTGTGACTTAGGAGCAAGTCTCTGTATAATGGATGAGACCCTCCTTACCCAAGGCTTGGCTTTCAAGTCTGAGGTTTTTCAAATGTCCTTGAGACACCATAAACCATGACAAAGACAAGTTATGGATAGGGAGGAGATATTTGCAACACATATAACCAACAATGAATTTGTATCCAGACTATGTGGAAGACTAACAAAAGACAAACAACCCAAATGAAAAAAAAAAAAAAGGCCCAAGGAAACAAACAGGAGAAGACCTTTAATGGTCAATAAATATCTGAAAAAATGTTCAAACTCATTAGTAATAAGAGAATGCAAATTCAAACAATGAGATACATATATGTAGTAAAAGTATAAAACCAAGCATGGGATGACACACTCCACTTCAGAATAGTGGTTACTATAGGAAGAGAAAAAGGAAAAAAGGATGGGAAAGGAGACTTCAGTGTTATGTATAATGTCTTCTGTCTTCCTAAAAAATATGGAGAAATATAGGGAAAAGTTGAATTTGTTAAATCTGAGTGATGGATACATGGCATCTATTTCCTGCATATTTGAAATATTTCCTATTTTAAAATAAAGAAAAGAAAAACTTCACCTTGATTATATGAATGCCACTTTGTAAGACATCACTTTATAAAAATATTTTCTTCAGTTTCAAGTATTATTTTTATTTCGTTTCTTTCATTTATTGATTTTGCTCTTTGATCAAGACTTGTCTGGAATAGTTTGTAGACTGTAAACCCAGGGATGTTGGCTGTTGTGGTTTAATTATCCTCTAGGGTCTAGGGTCTAGGCGTTTAGGCTTTGCTTAATAGTTGTTGCCTTTTTCCTATTTTAAAAAACTGGGCATGGATATAAATGAACTTGACAATAATATCTAGGCATATCAGTTAGGACTCAATAAGCTTGCAAGTAACAGAAAAATCATTTCAAACAGGCTTAAGGTGGAATTTTATTTGGCCATGTAATTGAAAAACTCTGGGCTGCAGGGGAGCTGGTCAGGCTTCAAGCACCAATGGATCCAGCGTTTTAAATGATGACATCTCTTCCCACTTTCTAGTTTTTCAATATTACAAATAATGTTGCAATAAGCATGTTATTGCATGCTTATATACATGAGTAAGAGTTTCTCAAATCTAGAAGGGGAATTGCTAAGTCAAGAGTATAGACATTTCCAACTTTCCAACCACTATTGCTAAATTTCTACCCAAAGTGAGGGGTTTGTTTGTTCATTTGCTTATTTTTTGTTTTGTCAATTTATACTTCCACCAGCATCAGCAGTGTATGAAAGTTCTCATTTCCTTTCCTTTCGTCCTAATTAAATTTAGAATTTTAAGGTCCCTAAATGTTTCTACTCTTCAGCCAGGTGAATAAGGTCAACATCAATATCATAAATCATGTTGATATGTACCCTTGATATGATGTGATGAAAATGGCACTTTAGCTCTGTGGTCTTCCTCTAAAAAATACATTGCCCCACTCTAATTACAAGAATAACATCAGGCAAATTACAATAGAGGGGTAACCTACAATATACCTGTCCAGCATTTCTCAAAACTGTCAAGGTCATCAAAAACAAGGAAAGTCTGAGAAAATGTCAAGCCAAGAGAAACTAAGGAGACATAAGGACCACATGTAAAGTAGTATCCTGGATGGGAGACCCTGGAACACATAAAGGACATTAGGTAAACTAAGGAAATCTGGATAAACTGTGGACTTCAATGAATAATGATGTGCCAATATTGGTGCATTAATTGTAACAATGTACCACACTTATAAGATGTTAACATACAGGGAACCTGGGCATGAGGTATATGGAAACTCTACTATTTTCTCAGATTTTCTGTAAATCTAAAACTATTTCAAAATATAAGGTCTATTAATTTTTTTCTACTCCTGCAGTTATTTGATTGTTATTTTAATTTTCATTCCTCTAGTTACTGGTGAGATTGAGCATCTTCTCATATATTTATTGACTATCCAGGATTCTCTTTGATGAATTTCTTGTTCACAACCTTTGCCTATTTTTTATAATGTGTTACTTGTTTTTTTTAAATGTTTGTTGGAATTTATATATATTCAGTGTATTAATCTTTTGTTGGGTCATCTATTAATTTTGTTGTGTTGAGTTGCAAATATCTTCAGTTTGTAAGTATCCTTTGATATTTTCTATGGTATATTATCATATTATATTAATATGGTCTGGCAGATATTTAAAATTTTAATGTTATCAAGTGCTTTTCTTTATCTTTGTACTTTTGAGTCTTGTGTAGAAAATCTTTCCCTATTCTCATGTCACAAAGATATTCCTTGTTCTAAAAATTTTTACAGGTTACGTTTTTACCTTAAAGAATTTTAATCCACTTGGAATTTTTTTTTTTTTTTTTTGTCATCAATTTTATACACATCACTGTATACATGTCAATCCCAATCACCCAATTCATCACACTGGAATTTCTTTTTATCTAGTGTAAGGTAGGAAACAAATTGATTTTATTTTTTGTATTAGTAGCTAATTGTTCCAGCATCATTTATTGAGTTTTTAATCTTTTCCCACTGATTTATAATGCGATTTCTATTTTATGCCAAGTTTCCATATGTATTTCAGCTGTTTCTGGGCCATTTGTCCCTTTAATCTGTTTGTCTATCCCTAAACAAAAGTCGAATTGTTTTTTAAATATGGCTTTATGATAAATTTTTCTTATCTGGTCTGGTAAGTCAAGTTCCCTCCTCCTTGTTTTTTTCCCTCAAAATAATCTTGGCTATTTTGGGCATACTTGTTCTTTCATGTGAAATTTAAGATTAGTTTATCAAGAGCCATAAAACGGCCTTTTGGAATTTTGATTATTACAATGAATTTCTCGACTAACATTATAGACTAATGAATTTATAGGCTAAATTATAGACTAATATTGAGTCCTTCTATTCACTAAGTGTAGTCTGTGTTTACCTAAATCGTCTTTTATATCCTTCAATGTTTTGTAAATTTCTCCTTAAAAGTCTTGTCCATCTTTTGTCTCTTTATTCATGGGTATCTCATAGTTTTTGTTGCTCTTATTATATTTTTTATCCTTAACAACACTCTTAATTTTTGGATGTTGTTTTTACCAGCAAGTTGCTGAACTGTTCTGATGTTTTTCTTGGACTTCCTACATAGAAAACCATTTCAACTGCGGATAACAAAGATTTTTCTGTATTATTTTTGAATCCTTATTCCTCTTTTTTATTTTTTCTTATTGCATTGGGTAGGACTTCTAGGACGATGTTTAATAGCACAGAAAGGAAAGCATCTTTGTCTTGTTTCATATTTTTATGAAATGTTTCTAATTTTTCAGCACTAACCATGATGTTTGCTGTAAGTTTGCTGTTGGTTTTTGGTAGATAGTTGTCTCCCATTATCTGTTTTACTCTTACAGTGATAGAACCCCAGATCTGTAGCTGATCATATAGCTACCCGAAATGCATACTGTATTTCTCAGCTTCCCTTGCAGTTAGTAGATGTGGTTATCTCTAAGCTTCAGCCAAGAAGATATAATTATGTATCACACAGAGGTGGTACATATCCTTGAAGGAAAGGGGAAATGCTCTCCCCTTCCTTTTCCTCCTCCTTTCTGTTGACAGGTATACCTTCTTCTTCTTCTATTTATTTATTTATTTATTTATTTGGTTGCGCCGGGTCTTAGTTGCAGCAAGCGTGCTCCTTAGCTCTGTGGCTCTCGGGCTCCTTATTTGTGGTATGCGAACTCTTAGTTGCGGCATGCATGTGGGATCTAGTTCCCTGACCAGGGATCGAACCTGGGCCCCCTGCATTGGGAGCGCAGTCTCTTAACCACTGCACCACCAGGGAAGTCCCGACAGGTGTATCTTCTTTTTTTTTTTTTAGAGTATTAGTCATTTTATTTTTATTTACTTATGGCTGTGTTGGGTCTTCGTTTCTGTGCGAGGGCTTTCTCTAGTTGTGGCAAGCGGGGGCCACTCTTCATCGCGGTGCACAGGCCTCTCACTATCGCAGCCTCTCTTGTTGCGGAGCACAGGCTCCAGACGCGCAGGCTCAGTAATTGTGGCTCACGGGCCCAGTTGCTCTGCAGCATGCGGGATCTTCTCAGACCAGGGCTCAAACCCGTGTCCCCTGCATTGGCAGGCAGATTCTCAACCACTGCGCCACCAGGGAAGCCCCTGTATCTTCTTGATAGCTGGTCTTTTTTTTTTTTTTTTTTTTTTTTTTTTTTTTTTTTTTTTTTTTTTTTAAACATCTTTATTGGAGATAGCTGATCTTTTGATGATCTTGGAGCTGTCATGCTAGCCAATCTGGATCACCCAGATTCACATGAGTAAGAAATAAACTCTTATCTTGTTTGAGCCACTGTTTCTATTTTGTCATTTGCAGGTAAGCGTATCCTAATTAAACCTTTATTTGATAAGAGAAATTCCCTTTTATTCCTAGTTTGCTTAGAGCTTTTGTTTTACATCACGACTGAGTAATGAATACTACACAATGTTTTTTCTGCATTGATTGAGATGACCATAATTTTGTCTCCTTTACAATATTCTTTCCACCTCACCTATAACATTTGTTTACCTTGTAACTTGTTTCTAACCAGGATAGGAAGATTGATTTTATTATTCTAGAACATAGATTAGAAAGATATGTTTCCTGCCTAATTATAAATATTTTGAAAGTTGGATGAGAATAAACTGATTAAGGGGCATAGAACTCTAAGTACTGTTAACATGGGATGAATTTCTTTAAATTGGTTTGCCCATGTAATTAAAAACTTTAAAGAAATAGAAAAGAAAAAGATAAGACAAAGAGGAAAGACAATTCTTTATACATTTAAAAATTTATTTCAAATGGTGTATTATGAATAACAGGAATTTTAAAAAGAAAAATCTGTAAAGCTGCCATCTTGGTGTAAATATTCTTATTGTTGCCTACTATCTTTCAGTCCTTGTTCGTATACTGTTGTTTTTTGCGCTTATGATTTTAGTATAGAGACATTTTTTGCATTTTGAAAAGCTACTTATTTTTATAAAGTTTAGGTCCTTTAAGTTTCCATGTAAGAATAAACTACTGAACAACAATAAAAGTTCATAGAATAAGTGTCCCTTCCCACCTGAGTCACAGAATAAAAGAACTTATAGAACTGAAAGGAATTTTTTAACCTCATCTTTTGAAGGTTGATTTAAGTATTTTTTTCTATAAGATATTTATTTTATGGCAGGTTTGATAGAGTGCTCTCAAATCATTAAATTCTTATATTTAGGATTATATTTATGCTGTCCAATCTTTGTGACAAACTCAGTTCTAGGAAAGCCTGAATTTTTCAACACTTCATCAATTACAATAACCATTACTGGTGACATTTGTGTTACAATATTACACTTCACAAAGTGCTTTTTCACAGTTTAGCTCATTTTTTCCCTGTAATAACACTGTGAATGACAAAGGTACTATCATAAACCCATTTTGCAGAAGAGGAGATTGAGGCTTCAGAGTGTTTAAGAGATTTATGCATTTTATAAGTGGCAGAGTAGAGACTCAAAACAAAATATTCTGCTTTTCCATCTGCACTAATAGTTTTTGAGCTCCACCAAATCAGATAATGACAGCCTTTTTTCAGTTTAGAGTAGAACAATAATTAATTAATGGGCCAAACTTTCTCAGTTAAAAATTTTTCTCTGATGTGTTTTTCTTTTTTTTAAAAATAAATTTATTTATTTGTTTGTTTATTTGTTTGTTTATTTATTTTTGGCTGCTTTGGGTCTTCGTTGCTGCCCACGGGCTTTCTCTAGTTGTGGCGAGCGGGGGCTACTCTTTGTTGCAGTCCGCGGGCTTCTCATCGCGGTGGCTTCTCTTATTGCAGAGCACGGGCTCTAGGCGCACAGGCTTCAGTAGTTGTGGCAGGCGGGCTTCAGTAGTTGTGGCACAGGGCTCAGTAGTTGTGGCTTGTGGGCTCTAGAGCGCAGGCTCAGTAGTTGTGGTGCACGGGCTTAGTTGCTCTGCGGCATGTGGGATCTTCCCGGACCAGGGCTCGAACCCATGGCCCCTGCATTGGCAGGCGGACTCTGAACTACTGCGCCACCAGGGAACTCCCTGATGTGTTTTTCTTAACTGGATACCTCATGCTTGTCTGTACTAGATGCTGGAATAGGATGGTTTCTGATGTAGCATGAAGTTATGTGTTTTGTGATTTTAAGTTTCCCTACCAGCATTTCTGCAGTGTTTTGCAGAGAGCTCGGATTTTCAGGTGTTGAGCTACAGGAATATATGTTAAAATCGTTGCGTTACGTTATGCTGAGTAAGCCCTCGAACCTGCAAGCCAAACACATTTTAGGTCCCAAAATAATGGTGAAAAGCTACTATGGACTTGCTTCATTCTCTCTTATTTCATACATTGTTTTTCCTTACTGCTCATCAAAGTAAAACTTATCGAGGGGTGTATCCAAGGGAAATAATTAAGAAAAGGCTATAAATACAGATTAGCTACAAGGATGTTCATCTCAGTGGTATTTACAAACGTTTTCAAGAAAGGAAATAAACTAAATGACAAAAGTAAGTGATTGGCCTGCCTGCCAATGCAGGGGACACGGGTTCCAGCCCTGGTCGGGGTAGATCCCACGTGCCGCGGAGCAACTAAGCCCGTGAGCCACAACTACTGAGCCTGCGCTCTAGAGCCCGCGAGCCACAACTACTGAGCCCATGTGCCACAACTACTGAAGCACGTGCGCCTAGAGCCTGTGCTCCACAACAGGAGAAGCCACCACAATGAGAAGCCCGTGCACCACAATGAAGAGTAGCCCCCACTCGCCACAACTAGAGAAAAGCCCGCGTGCAGCAATGAAGACCCAATGCAGCCAAAAGTAAATAAATAAATTAATTTAAAAAAAAGAATCATAAAAAAAAGTGAGTGATTGGCTAATAAATTAGGATTGATTCTACAGTCAAGTACTCCTTTGCCATCACACATTATTAAAAATATTTATTGATGTGTACTGATGTTACATCAAGAAGGCAGGATAATAGTATACATAGTGTAGTCAATTTTTGTATATAGAATGCAAATATACATAGAAAATTTCCAGGAAGATACATGGTACGTGATCGTCTCTATGTGGTGGTTTAGGAGTTTTTGACTAATTGTTATTTATTACTTTCTTATTTATATTTTCTGCTATTATTTTTGGTTTTTACAATGAACGCTTATTGCTTTAGCAGTATAAAACCCCCACATAACTTTTTTTTTAATTAAAAAAAAAGAAACAATCCACTCAGCCCTGTATAAAGCATTGGCGAACATGTTACCTACTATGCTCTGTCAACTTAGAGAGTGAAGGGGGAGGACACGGCAGTGTACAGAATTTAATTTAGATATAAGAAGAATTTCCTGAAGGTAAGACCTTTAATCTGTTAAAATGTTAAGGGTCTAGAGAATTCCCTGGTGGTGCAGTGGTGAGGACTCGGTGCTTTCACTGCATGGGCCCGGGTTCGATTTGATCCTGGTCAGGGAACTAAGATCCTGCAAGCCACGTGGCAAAAAAAAAAAAAAAAAAAAAAAAAAAAGTAAGGGTCTAGGTGAAACACTTAGGCGAAGGGAGGTGATTAGGGTGCTGATTCCTGAGGCTGACCTGAATGTACAATGCTGGAGAGGATTTAAAGGTAGAAAATCAAAGGCTTTCTAAAGCTGGCTTCCTAGGATACAAATTGCCTTGGTAATGATCCTGAGGTGTAGTCAGTTAACAAGCATGCATTGAGGACAGGAGTTCTGAGGAGAGAAAAGACATAGAAATTCAGATTTCAATTATTCATTCATTCAGCCATTATTGATTGCTCTCTACAAACACCGCATTGTGCTAAGTGTTGGGCTCTGTTTTTTACGAGTTTACAATTTAGTTGGAGAGATAAAAGATGAGGCTCTAAATCATTTGAGAAGTACTGGAAGCTATGAAGGAAAAATCAGAGAACTTAGTTCAATTAAAGAAGACATCAGAATAGTTGAGATGAGTGGGAATAGGCTTCCTGAAGATTGAAATTTAAAAGTTGAAGGAAGTTTCACAGAAGAGAAAATAAATGTGAAGGGTTTTTGACTAACAATCTGATATCTCACGTGTACCTACGGTCTTTTCATTTATGGGATGTACCGCTACTTCTCCAAAATTTGAGATTTTTAAAATGTGCTCCCTTTATGCAAAATATTTAGCTCTTTTGCATTAAGAAAGGATTAGAGGGAATTCCCTGGCGGTCCAGTGGTCAGGACTCTGCACTTTCACTGCCCAAGGTGCGGGTTCAATCCCTTGTCAGGGAACTAAGATCCCACAAGCCGCATGGCACGGTGAAAAAAGAAAAAAGAAAAAAGAAAGGATTAGGTAATACGAAGTAGAAAGATGATTAGAATTACAGAATTTCAGAGAGAGAGGTTACCTTTGCTATTATGCAGTCTGCAGCAGGCGCTGTAATTGTCTGTAAATGTCTACCCAACATCTGTTCTCCCCCTCTTCCTTGCCACCTGACCCCCAGTTGTGTTCAGAGAGCATCAGTGTAGCCATCTAATGTACCTACACATTTCCCAGCCTTCTTTTAGCTGGGATGACCATGTGACACAATCCTGCCCAGTGACATGTAAGTAGAACCCACCGTGTGGGTGTTGCAGGGACCAGAGTTGTTCCTTTTGCCCTTTACCCTTCCATTTTCCTCTTGCCTAGAATGCAGACAGGATGCCTGGAGGTGACAGCCATCTTGCAAACATGAGAACAAGGGCCCAAATCTCAAACCCTAGCAGAGGAGAAAGCCTGTGTGCCTGATGGCATCGTGGGACTTCAAGACTAGCCCTGGATTGCCTAATCCAGACTCCTTGCACGAGAAGAATAAAACCTGTGAGCCACTGGTGTGTGTTACTAGCATCCAAACACAATGCCTGCCTGATAAGTAATCTAACCCACTTATTTCACAGAGAGGAGACAAAAGCCCAAGAAAAGTTCCATAAACTTGGGCAGATTGTATCAAGTTAAGACTTTCTCACTTTGAAGTGACAGAAAACCCAATCCCAAACCTCTTAAGAAAAAAAAAAAAAAAAAAGGAATTTATCAATTCAGATCATTGAAGTCAGGCATGGCTTCCTCCAGAGACTCAAATGACTTTTTCAGGTTCTGTTTTTCCTCTCTCTCCACCTCTTGGCAATGCTTCCTCTGCTCCCTCCACTTCAGACAGGCTCTTTCCTCTTTGTGGTGAGGTGTTGACAGCCGGTCCAGCCTTACCCCACCCAGGATTAAGTCCAGAGGGAAAGCCAAAACTCCTCCCTGGAGGAAAGTCACACTACTCAGGAGAAGTGTGACTGCCTGCTGGGCATTCCAAAAGTGCACATCCTCTGCTTAGTATGTGCTTAGAACTAGAACTTAGAGGACTCCTGGTTCCGAGTCAGTTCACTTGCCACTTCATCAAATAGCCTCTGATAGACTTATCATAAACAGGTGTGTGCATCCATGAGTAATACATATCTGTCAGATATTTCCTTGGATCCTGTGATTACATGCTCCTTGGGTAGGTTTTGACCACTGAGGTATGTGAACACTGCAGAGAAAATACCAAGTCTATCTAGAAGCAATGAGAACTCTAAAGGTGACCCCCAACTCTGCAGATGAAATCAGATTTGGGGCTTAGGGTGAACCTGCTCAAGAGCAGTGATACAGGTTACATCTTCCTCTTTCCCTCTGGAGGGAAATCTACTAGATCAATCCTCCATGCGTTTTTCTCTCTGTTTTTCTCTTCCTGAATTTCCCCCCTTTTCATATCTCTTGCACCCAAAAAGGATACTTATTTAATAGCTATAAAGGGCAGATGATCTATTTGTTCCTTAAGGCTCCAGTTCAGACAACCGGGGCTAAGTTCAGAGTTCCCTTAGCCTGTTTTTTACCTGGCTTTTAAATGCTTTTGGTCTAGGCCTTACAGAGTAAACCTTAGGTCCATTATTACCCAAGTCTTCCGTGAATGGAAGGTTTGCAAACTGATCCTCTTTAAAGACATCATGGCTGCTTTTTATTTCCACAAGGCTTTTTTTTTTTCTTTTTTTCGGAAGAATTGTTGGCCTTTAGGATTCTTGAAATTCTTCCACATGCAGTTACTCTGAAAGCAAGCATTTAAAGGCTTAAATGTTAATGCTGAAGTATGTTTAGAGTGAAAATTGGGAATGCAAGCTCATGTAGATTTGTTTCTTATCAGTTTACTCTTTTACTGTGTTTCAGCAAGTTGTTTACTTGGATTTCCTACTGGTAAGAAGTAAATCTAGGATAATTTCTTTTCTGGTTAGAGTTTTTGCTGCTCTAGATAACTAAGTATAAAGTCTCTTGGGGTAATTCATGTTTAGTGGTGTTTGCATCTCTGTTAAATATTTTTTTGATAGGTTAAGCTATTGGACTCCAACGATGAAGAAACTATTGGTGGATATTTCAAACCTTTGTCCCATTATCTCCTTTTCTTGAATATTCTCAGAATTTCTCTCTCCCTCACTCAACATTTAAGCAGTTTTGAGTTCCTCTAATTCCACTTTCACAATATATACTACACAACGCCTTCTTTCCATTTTTTTCAGACTCTTCTCTTTAGGGCCTCATTCACTCTTGCCTGGGTTCTCTTTCCAGGCTCTCAGATGCCAATTTACTCTCCACACTGCTGCCTCTGTTATTTACTTAAAATAGAGCTCCGGGCAGGTCATTTACCTCCTCAAAAACCTTCAATGGCCCCCCAGTGCCTATAGGATAAAGAACAAAATCCTTGGCATAATATTTAAGGCCTTTCACCTCTGCCCTTTTCTTACTTTTTTAGTTTCTCCTTTCATTCTATCCATCTCTGTACCCAGTGTCAAATTCCTATTAAAATATCTACAAATGGCTTATTAGAGAGTTTGTTTCATTCTGTCTTGGTGCTAAATTATGTGCTCACAATCAATTATAAGTTATTTAGGGCAAGGATGTGTTTTATTTATTTTGATCTTCTTAGAGACTGTACAACCAGTGTTCACAATATATTAGAGAGGGATCCATGAAATGTAATTCACTGTGATAATTGCTATACTAACAGTTTGAACAAAATGCTATGGGAACCCAGAGGGGAGACAAATTAATATTGCTTGGAAGGGTTCAGGATGAATTCACAGGTGAACTAATATCTGAGCTGGACTTTGAAGGATAAGTAGGATTTTTACAGGTAGAGAAACTGAACGAATAAATAAATGAATATTCTCTCTAAGCCTCATATTTTATAATTAGATTCTAACACCTGTGGGTAGATCCCTTGTGTGTCGCTTCCCATGTCTGGAGCGGTCCACATTTCTCTATTCGGCTGAAACAAATGTTTCTCAGGTAGAATATATTATTTCTAAAGTCAGTCTAGTTTATCCAATAACTTCAACTTAGCCCTTCAATTCTGGAGCTTAGTTGTGGATGACCAATTCAACTATTTTATCATTGCATCCTTAACCTAAGTATTTAGCCATAATCCTCAGCAAAGCTGAAAAAAAAAGACACTCTGATTCTTTGACCATCTACTGACAAAGTCCAATGAAGCCCAGGTATTTCTTGGAATATTTGTATCAACACATAATAGCTGTGATGCATCACAATGTAAACATTTGTATGTTAGAACTTTGCCCTGCAATTATCTAGCCTCTTTTAACCACTTTAGGAAATTGGGGTTGGAGTAAAGAGATATCAGCTGTGGGGTATAGCAGGCGGAGGAGAAAGAGTGATGTGTTAGGTGACATTCCTTCCTTTTCCCCTCTATCAGGTAAGAAAGCAAAAGGATAATTTATTTCTAGATACCTGTACAGAACTCTAGCTTAGCACCTGTCACAATGCGAGTTTGTTTACTTACAGGTCATCTCCCTCATCAGGCTGAGAGTGAACTTCTCATATTCGTCTCTGTAAAAATCTTCGTGTTTCCTGTACCTAGCATAGTTCCAGGAGCCCATTTGTGGAAAGAGGGAAGAATGGATTTGATTCATATGGAGGAATGGTTTTTCATCTTTTCCAGGTTATGGATTTCTTTTTAAGAAAGCTTATGAATGTTAAAGACTTTCATCCCGAAGAAAGAGATGTATGTAGGTACACAGTTGCAAAAATTTGTATACAAGTTTAGGGAGATCACAGATGTCTTGAAGGACATGGACCTCAGGTTAAAACTCCATGAATTGAGAGAGGGTAATGGCAAATTGTAAAACCACTTCTAATTTGTACTCTTGGTCAAACTAATATTACAGCTGAGGTAGGGCTACTAGACTCAATATATATTATAATTAGATGTGGAAAGAGCACCATAGCAAACATAGGTGGTGGTATCAAGACCAGTGTGAATAAGAACTTGTGCAGTTTGCATAAGTCTAACCCGCCTACTGTTGGGATGGGATGACCTAGAGATGTCTTCCTTTCTTGGTTTAATGCACTCAGGGGTTTCTATTTTCCCATTAAAATTTCTCCTCCCTAATCCACCCTTTGAATCCCTCTGGCATTTACCTCCTTGCTCACTGCTAAGTCTGCTGGATTCAAACTGATTGCACTGTATCTCGGGACTTGAAATCATTCTAGATCTTGAGAGACTTTTGTCTCCATGAGACTTCAAATGAAAACTCCGACTCAGACCAACCAACTCATAAAGTGCCAAAGTACTTCATCAAAGTGAATTAGATGCTTGATTATCAGATTTCGGCACTTTGAAAGATGTAAGAGGTGAGAATATTCTTAACTCAATGGCAAAACTATGGAAACAAATTTCGTCTTCAGAAATATTTGCTAGAACATGTTCTAAGGGTGAAAATAGACACATAAACACAATCAAATAAGAATTTGGTTACAATTTCAGCACAAATTTAGTCACTGCTATTTCCCACCACCACCAACTCTCCATTATTTTTTAAAAATTTATTTATTTATTTATTTTTGGCTGCGTTGGGTTTTCATTGCTGCGCGCAGCCTTTCTCTAGTTGCGGTGAGCGGGGGCTGCTCTTTGTTGCGGTGCACAGGCTTCTTATCGCGGGGGCTTCTCTTGTTGCGGAGCACAGGCTCTAGGCGCGTAGGCTTCAGTAGTTGTGGCTTGCGTGCTCAGGTTGTGGCCTGCAGGCTCTAGAGCGCAGGCTCAGTAGTTGTGGCACATGGGCTTAGTTGCTCCGCGGCATGTGGGATCTTCCCGGACCAGGGATCGAACCCGTGTCCCCTGCATTGGCAGGCGGATTCTTAACCACTGCGCCACCAGGGAAGTTCCAATTCTCCATTATTAAGGAGCGCTCCCGAGGTGGGGCAAAGATAATTTGTGGTCTAAACGCTTTTTTGGTCTATGACTCGGATCTCTCTAGAAATTTTCCTTTCAGGTTTTGTGTTTGTTTAGCAGGTTCTCTACAATGTACATGTGACTAAAATTATTTCAACAGCCTTAATTGTATTACAGTGATGAAGATTCTGTAGATCTTGTGACAACACATTCCTCTCTTCTGTATGAGTTTGTTTAATTCCTTTTCAGTGGTTGATATTTGAACCTCTTTCATTGAGAGCAGAACCAGCTACACAATTCACTAAGGGCCTAAACAGGTCCAGGAGGGGTTAAAGAACACACCATCAATATAAGAACTGCCACTCTATTGCATAATTTACACAACCTTGTAGTTGAATCTGGGCTTCTTGTGACTTTTTAATCGAATAACTAGGGAATGTGATACAATTGGGAAGTAACGTAAAGAAATTCTGCAAACTACTAAATCTGCTTTATGTTTTGTTCCATGATTCTATTGTAATTTTCAGTTAGAGGAAATTTCCAAAGTTTATATGCTTAAAGTTTTACTTTTTGTTGTGCATAAAGTTTTATGAAGGTATGCGATTTGGTGATAGGGTGGTTTTTAAAGTATAAAATAAGATTATTTCTAATATCATATAGAAGGGGAAGCAAATGAGATATTAATGACAAGAGAAGGAAATATCATTGGAACTTGAGGTAGCATGTAATTTACTAAAGACACAATGATCAGATAGTTATTTTTGGTAACCCTGAATATCAGGAAGATCATATTGTATTTTGTGATCAGAGCAGAGCAAACACTGTTTACTAATGAATTTATGTGTGTTTTCAGTCACTGAAAATTTAAGTACAAACTGAAAATCTGGGTCTCTATGCTATTGCGAAGCAAGACCATGAAAACTATCCATTTAAGCACTTTTTCCAAAAAATGTATCTCTGTAAAAGGATGGGAGGTGGAGTTAACCATTGAATTTTCAAATATTCATTTAGATATAATCACTGCTTGATGCAGGGCTGATGGAGTGGGGCCTGAGCTTAAAGAACCCTTGGAATTCACAGTCTAGGTCAAGTCACTCTTTGGGAGACCCCTATTCACTTTGCTCTTACTTAATCAGGGGAAATCTGATTAACATAAACAACAAAGCATCAGTCCTGGGGTAAAAAAAAAATCACAAAAGGGCAGAGAAGTGTTGAGGGAAAGGGGAAGGAAGAGGCCTTGCCAATTCTTGACTTGTTAATTAGAGTCAGAACAGCAATGGGGATTTCCTATACCCTAAGTTTGTTGAATGATTACATAGGTCTGGGGAAGAGGGATACACTCAGAGTGACTCACCCCATTTTTTTTTTTTTTGTATTGGGGTTCTGCCTGGTGCATTGCAATTTCCTCTCCTCACATTATATATTGACTAATGGAGGGGGGAGGTCTCCAACAGGTGTTTACACCTACTCAGATTCAAAAGCTTTGGCCTAGGCCTTAGCCCGTTGGGCAATGTGGGGTTTGAATCTTCCTCTCTTAAATGAGTGGGACTCGGACCAGTTTTGAAGGGACTTCCGTTGGGACTTGTTACAACAGCATACAGTGGTGATGTAGATTTGAGGACAGTTTCTTGTTCTGCTTTGCCATCTTGGGGTGGTTCTGAAAAGCTTTCTTACCTCTGACAGGAAGAAAATGTTCACAGGGTTGATTACTACACAGAGTGCAGTAAAGAGAATTGGGCAACCTGACTCAGATGTTCAGATGGAAAGATAGGTAGACTCCAATGACACAAGTTTAAATTCTAGGTCTGCGGGTAAAGCTTTGCAGAGGGACCCACCCCAGAGACACCTGCACAGGGGCCTCCTTTGCTGAGAGCTTCTCCCCCATGCCCACCACTCCAAGTCCAGATGAACTGCTCAAATTCCTAGGGGAAAGGCTCTATAAATTGTGTGTGTGTATACATATGTATGCATATATATATATATATGTATATATATAAAACACTAATTTTTAAGCTTTGTAACTATCTTTGTAGATAAAATAAGAGAAACTAAACCAACTCAAATAGCTTAAAAATGTTGCCTCAGTGACCGCTGGCATCAATATTCTACACAAGATTAAAATTACTTCCCAAGTAGCATACCCTGCACTCCAATTGATATTTTAATAACTTGATTAAAAATTTCTCAGAAGTCTATTAGAGTCAGGAAACGGTCTGCGGTGTAGGTGAGGATTTTCAGTTTTTGCAACGGAAACTTTTGGCCGCCATGAACAGAATAGCAAAAACTCAAATGTGTCCTACCCCCATCCTTGCCTAGTCCAAAGGTAAAAAAATGAAAACCGTTTGGAAGAATGGTTTTTAAGTTTGCTTTTTTCCTCTACAACAGTCACGTGGATTCATATGACTCAATTTTTAAATCGACTTTTATCTCCCACACCGAATAAACCCGGCCATCCCAGCACAATCAGAAAGACTTAAAAAAAAAATTTTTTTTTCAGCCCCTAAAGGTTGGGGGAGGGGGGAGAGAAAAAAGGGGAAGGGCAAAGGTAAGGGGAAAGGGTACTTTAATTAAAAAACAACCAATAACGCGAGGTCTTCAGGATATGGTCCGTCATTTCCTAATTAAGAAATGAGTTTGACAGCCTTTTGACCAACTCAGTTCAGACATTGCTATGCAAACTCCAAAGGGGTGGTGACTGTGCAAGCGACGACACTCCATTCCCCTGCGAGACCCCAAGCCTGCCCACCCAGGACGTTCCGGCTCTGGGGTCTTTCCCCTCTTCTCGCAGACGCCTCGGCTCCCCCCCTCCCCAGGTCTATCTCCTCCTGCGCTCAGCTCGGCGCTGGGCCGGCCGCCTTCGGCTCGCCGCCACCAGGTCGGTGTAAATACCTTTTCCCTCCCCGGGGCCCCAGGCGCGGACACCTCCCAGCCTCCCTCCCTCCCTGCCGGCGGGGCCCTTTCCCTGCTCGGGAACAGCAGCCCCAGGCCGCTGTTCGCAGGAAGCGAAGCCCTTGTTGATGCTGTTCCGTGGTGCGCCTCTCCGCCCTCCTTCGCCGCCCGGGCTCTTCCCCGCTGTGGGGCGCCCCCCCCCTCCGCGCCTGCGCAGTGCCCCGCGGGAGGCGGGGCTCAGATTCCTGTCAGCGGCGGCGGCGGCGGCGGTGGCGGCAGCGACCGTCAGTTTTCGCTGAGGAGAAGCACGAAACGGACCCGTTGGCTCTCCCCCTCCCTTTCCCCGCCCTG
This sequence comes from Eubalaena glacialis, assembly GCF_028564815.1. Lineage (NCBI taxonomy): Eukaryota > Metazoa > Chordata > Mammalia > Artiodactyla > Balaenidae > Eubalaena > Eubalaena glacialis. Next base: position 17,621,999 of record NC_083733.1, on the reverse strand, counting down.
AACCCCCCTCCTGGCTCGCCGAGAATTAGTCCCCGTGGAGTTTCCCCTCCACCCCGCCGCCGTTTCCTCGGTCCTCGGCTCGGTGGAAGTCACTACCCTCGAGGAGGAGGCAGCGGCAGCCGCCCTCGCCTGCCGCCCCCGGTTCGGTGCCCGCGGTCCCGGAGAGGAGGTGCCGCCGCCACCGCCGCTCCCCCCCTCCCGCTGCCCTCGGGCCGGGCTGGGTCGAGCTGCGATGCCCTCGGACTTCATCTCATTGCTCAGCGCGGACCTAGACCTGGAGTCACCCAAGTCTCTCTACTCGCGAGGTGAGTCAGGCTGGGGCTGGGGCGTGGGGGCGGGGAGGCCCAGCCCTGGGGAGCCGGAGGGGTCCCGGTCGGGGGCGGCTGCCGAGCCCCTGCCGGGATGGCCTGTCTTGGGGGGTGGGGAGAGGCCGAGGAGGTCGGGGGTTGGTGGAAGGGGCCCGGGAGGAGTGGCGGCCCCTCCCCCGCGGAGCCGCCGGCCGCACGGGGCCCAAATGCCGTCGGCCCCCGGGTCTCTGCGGACCCGGTGGCTCTGAGCGCTCCTCGGCGGGTCGGGCCCCGCCACCCTCCTCGAGCGGCCGGCCCTGGCCTCCCCGGCTCGGGGATCACCCCGGACTGGGCCCCGCGCTGGGGCCGCCGCGATCCGGCCGCCACGGCTCCTCTTACCAGGACCATCGTCCCCGGCAAAGTTGCCCCCAAACGGGTGGCGTAGCCTGGAGCGGGTTCTGGGTGCAGGGTCACCATTTTTCTCCCCCTCCAGGTTGTTTGTGCGCCGTCGTTCTGCCCCCCTCTCCCTCCGGCCTAGTCCACTCCCTCCCCTTGTTGGGACGGCCCCCCTCGACCAGGCGTCCTTCTTTCCTCGTCATCTTATGGCTGGAAAGAGCCCGAATTTTCTTTCCTTTTCTTTCTTTCTTTTTTTCCTCTCTTTGCACTTCTGTGGCATTCTAATTACTTACTTCTGCCTCTGTTTTACAAAGAGAGGGGTGCTCTCTGTGGATTAGTTTTATTCTTCTCTTGTCCCAGGGGTACCGGCTCAGGCACAGTCGCTGTCCTTTGAGAATTTTCTCTTTCGTTGCCGTTCAAGGGCTCCTTGCAGGGAGGGGGCATCGGACACAGTTTCCCGTTTTAAAATTCTTTTGGCTAAGGCCTGAAGGGGATTCCCGGGATATAAAATATTAACACTTGAGCTGATCTCTACTGGGGTTAAATTCCTATACTGGACACCACAAGAATGTGTTAGAACAGGTTCCTTGTGCAAGGGCCATCAAACCAAAATGCTCCCACTGCACTCTTAGTCACTTTTTAAATCACTGGGAGGGGGCAAAAGACATAACTGGGCTATTAGCTATTTATTTTACCATGTTAAAAAAAACATTGTGTGCCATTGTGAACCTCCTTCCTGAGAAATTCAGGGTTTCTTCAGTTTTTGATTTGATGTATCCATCCGCTGATTCCACCCCCCTGCAAAAAGGGGGGCTTCAGCTTCACGTTCGTGTATTTAAAATCGTTGAAGTGAATCAGAGTGAGGTGGTTTTCTCTGGAAGGTGCTGGACTTTATAGACTGACGATTGAGTTTGTACACAGAGTCCTACTTAGTAACTGTAGCCATTGTCTGTTGCTCTGATGACTTTAGTTGGCAGTCACCATCCTGAAGTAGTTTGGAAATATTGTAGTTTTGAGTGTCAAAAAGGAAGAGACGATATCTAGAGGTGATTCTTAGAGAAGGGCTAATGTGGTACAGTTGGGTGCTAAAAATAGTCAAGACATTAACACCGTTTGTGCAGTAATCATCAGATAATTTTCCGTGAAACAAATGCTTTATGAAAATCTAAGTTTAGAGACCAGTGTAGAGGCAATTCAGCCTTCTTTTGCCGAGAATATATTCACGTATAGGGACTTTAGCTCTTAAAAATACGTGACAATTATATAAGAGATGTATGCTATCCTTGGCTTTTTTTTTTTTTTTAAGTCATTCAGCATAAAAAGTACTTAATGCTTTTTGTGTTTTTCAGATTCTCTGAAGTTACACCCATCACAGAATTTTCATAGAGCTGGACTATTGGAAGGTCAGCAAAGTGCCATTTTAAAGCATATTGTGTGAGTATGCAAAGGCTTTCTCTGAAATGGAGTTTAAATGAGAAAGTGTTAAACTTTGCAAACTCATACAATCTAGTTTTCTCCTAAAGAGCCTGATCCTTCTTTTAGAGCAGCTGAATGTTTTAGTGGATTTTGTTGCTGTGTTTGATGTCCTTGTTAGCTGTTGTATCTGTTTCGAGAAGCCTTGGGAAAAAACCCCACAAAACTATTAAAAATTATGTGTTGGGTGTTCTACTTTAGAATTCCATATCTTGATTCTAGTTTTTTACAAAACAAACTGAATATGAAAAGGCTCAAACATTAAGATCATGAACATAACTAAAAGAGTGACACCAAACACATATTTAGTTTGGAAAGTCAGAATTTAGAACTTTCATATGCTGAGCATTTCAGAATGGCATATTAATTATTTATTACAATAGCATTGATGTCATTACTCTTGCATCATTTTTAAGGATAAGGAAAGCCAAGTAATAGAGATGATGACTGAGCTATGCTTAGAAAAAAGGGTTTTAGAAAGCTCTGGAAATGTTAGAATGTGTAGAATAATTTAAACAACTGACAATTACTTTAGAAAACATTATTCTGTGTTGTTTTTAGCATTTTAAGACAAAAAAAGGACTACTTGTTGTTTTTGCAGTTTTTGAAGTGATTTCACATATGTCATTTTTGAATCATGTAATCCTGGGAACTGGACAGCAAGGATATTAATTTTCCTATTATAAAGATGAGTAACCTGAGGCTGAAATTAAGAGACTTGGGGGGAAAAAAATCATATGATAGTAGAAACAAACAGTGCTTTTGTGTTGTAGTTGGTGCTCTTTACCCAAAGCCAAGCTGCCACTGTAAAATATATATGTAACCAGTAACGTAAGCATTTTATGGTCCACTAAAAAAAGCCCTAAATATTTAAGTTTGACTTGAGTGTAGGTGTCAAGGGAAAAAGTGGGTTTTGTAATTAAGCTTAAATTTGAATACCAATTTAGCTACTTGTGACCTTTAGCTCTGTGACCTTGGGCAAGTGATTTTACCTCTCTAAACTTTAATGTTCTTTTATAAAAATGTATATAATCTCAAGTTTAGTGAGCTAATGTGTATGAAAATGCCTAGTATAGTGTCTGGCTTAATAAATTTTTTTTCCTTAAGTATCAGCTAAATTGTTTTAACTATAATTTAAAGCATATAAAAGTTCTTAGATTAATTATTGATTATATTTATACTTATAAAAAGTCCATAGGTATATATATACCTATGGTATATATTAGTATAAAAATCAACTACAGTTTGAGGCAAGGGATTTTTAGAAGTGTTTCTTAGTGAAGCAGATTTGTTGTTTCTATTTGTATTGTTCAATTTGTGACCATGTTGTGGAGTTATATTTGTCTGTACAAAAACTCATCCATTTTCTGGGCAGCAAACCAGAGTGTTATAATCATAGAGATTATCAGGCAGGAGAAAGATAAGAAAAAAAAAACGAGTGTTAATTATTTAAGCAAATATTTTTAACAAGTTGATGGAAATGCAGGCAACAATCTAGTATGTATATTTACATGTTTATGCTAAAATACTTTCACTAATTTTTCATTTTGGTTGAGAGGATACTCAGTTATTTAAAGTAAGACCACCCTTTATGGATTACATATAAATTGTAAAATGTATAAGTATCAAGTATGTCATGTTCTCTTATATCTTTGATACAAGGTATCATAAGAAAGTTATTTGCTTGTGTGATGAAAGGATTTAATCTATGTACCCTATTTCTATTTTCAACCTTTTATTATGGATATTTTAAAGAATACACAGAAGTGGAGAGAATAAAATGATGAACACATCATTTTATTTATTTATGGGTTTATGGGTTTATTTATTTATTTATGGGTTTGGTGGTACCCATCACCAAACTTTAATAGCTGTCAAAGTATGTCTACTCTTGTTTTTTTAATCCTCTCTCCCCCCGCCAAGCTGTATTATTTTAAAGCAAATATCAAACATCATAATCATTTCATGTATAAATACTTCTGTATTATAGTGATATTTTTTATATTACTTTTTAGAATACTCTATTCCAGGAAATACAAAAAATTCTAATTTATTTCAGCAAGATATAGTACAGCAGGAGGCTACTGCTCCTAGTGTATAAGAGCAATCTGTGCTAAGTTTGTAGGTTATGTGGTCAGACTTGGGTTCAAATCCTTGTTTGACGTTTGTGTGTGACCTCAGCTTAGTCATTTAATCTTTCTGTGCTTCAATTTTCTCTTTTTTAAATGGGGGCAATAATATTATCTTCATCAGAGGTGGTGTTAAGATTATTTGAGGCAAATTCATGTAAAGCATTTAACCTGGTGTATAGTAAGCTCTATAAGTGTTAGCTAAATTTTAAAAATTAAATTTAAAATTTTAAAAATTTAAACAGCCATCTATATAGTTCTTACTATGTGCCAGGAACTTTACAAATATGAACTCAATGAATCCTCATAACAGCTGTTTGAGATCGTTACTATTACCCCATTTCACAGATGAGGAAGCTAAGGAGGCATAGGGAGTTTCAGTAACTTACCTAGAGTCACACAGCTGGTAAGTTGTAGAGCCAAGATTCCAGCTCAGGTAGCCTCACTTCAGAATCTGTGCTCTTAAGTACTATACTGTACTGACTCCCTACGATATATAATATGAAGTATTGTCTAGTAATATTTATGTATGTATGCTTTACATCAATAGTCTAGGTTTCTTTTTTCTTTTTTTTTTTTAACAAAGTATTTTTTTAACGGTTTAACCCCCCCCCCCCACCCCCGCTGCGTTGGGTCTTCATTGCTGCACGCAGGCTTTCTCTAGTTGTGGCAAGTAGGGGCTACACTTCATTGTGGTGCGCGGGCTTCTCATTGCGGTGGCTTCTCTTGTTGTGGAGCATGGGCTCTAGGCATGCAGGCTCAGCAACTGTGGCACACGGGCTTAGTTGTTCCGCGGCATGTGGGATCTTCCCCGACCAGGGATCAAACCCGTGTCCCCTGCGTTGGCAGGCGGATTCTTAACCACTGTGCCACCAGGGAAGTCCAATAGTCTAGATTTCTATCTAATAACTAAAAAAGTCAGCCCAGTGTGAATGGAATTTAATTATTATCATACAATTTGTTAAACTTTTTAGAGAACATAGGCTTTACAAATTACAGTTTTTTTGTTTTGTTTTTTTTTAAGGACGACAAGGTTGGAAAACCTACAGTTGGGTATTTAGCTTCAAAAATAGATTTAAAATCTCTTTGCTATTCAGTTTGTTCACATTTATCTTTCATATCAATGCTGGTCCTTCTACTCCCTCTCCCCCTTTTCAAGAATAGGAAATTAGTTTCTTTTTTTTTTTTTTTTTTTTTTACTTGAGATATAGCTGACATATTACATTATGTTAGTTTCAAATTCACAACAATGATTTGATACGTGTATATATTGGGAAGTGATCACCATAATAAGTCTAGTTAACATCCATCACCCTACATAGTCTGCTAATACCGTTTTATTTAATTTGGTGATTGCCTGACAATGGGAAAAGGGTCTAGCTATTTAATGTAATGATATGTAGCCATTAAAATAATGTTTCTGGTGACCCCATAATTACATGTGAAACTCCTAATAAAATAAGTAAATAAAAGATATTGTTGCAATTATATTAAAAATAGCTTGCATAGAAAAAAATCCTGGACAAAAGTATATACTACAGATTTTTACTTTTTGATTCTATTTTTGCATTTTCCCTACCTTCTTTAAAGAAGGTAGTTTGTATATATTTTTGAAAAAATAAAATGGTTTACACTTAGAGTGTTCAGACTTTAAGGCTAGGGTTCTACTTTGGAGTGCCTGGAAAAAATGTTCAGCTACAGGAAAAAAAAAAGGTGCCATTTCTTACACTTTCTGTATTAAAAAATGTTGATTTTGGCATATATAGTTTGCTATATAAAAACTGAGATTAAAAATTAAACTAAATAAGCAAATAATAACAGGTCATTCTAGAAATACCTATAGAGATATAAGATAAGATGGTAGAAAAATCAGATAAAACAGGAAAAATAATATAAGCAAATTGGAAGAAATAAAGTAATAAAAACAATGGAGTAAAAATTTTAAATGCTTTTAAAAGTGTGAGTTAAGAAATTACATATGGGACTTCCCTGGTGGCGCAGTGGTTGAGAGTCTGCCTGCCAATGCAGGGGACACGGGTTCGAGCCCTGGTCTGGGAAGATCCCACATGCCGCGGAGCAGGTAGGCCTGTGAGCCACAACTACTGAGCCTGCGCGTCTGGAGCCTGTGCTCCGCAACAAGAGAGGCCGCGATAGTGAGAGGCCCGCGCATCGCCATGAAGAGGCCGCGATAGTGAGAGGCCTGCGCATCGCCATGAAGAGTGGCCCCTGCTCGCCGCAACTAGAGAAAGCCCTCGCACAGAAACGAAGACCCAACACAGCCAAAAATAAATAAATAAATAAATAAATTTATAAAAAACAAAACAAACAAAAAAGCTTTCTTCCTTTGCCTTCAAAAAAAAAAAAAAGAAATTACATATGGATCAAATTAAAAGAAAATATGAAATATTACATTCAGTTAGGGGAAAATAAACTTTTTTTTTAACTACTCTAAATCTGTTTGATGTTGTACCATGCATAATTTTACTTTATAGTTCAAAAATGAAAATCCTAAAAATAGTAACAGTTTTTTTACTGATTTTATGGAATATTTCTGAATTGCCATTAAGTCTGATTTATTTCTTTCCTAGGGCCTGTGTTCGTAAGGTAGTTAGGCCATTAACTCTTACATGATGAAATGTATGAAGATATCTTACTGGAAAGGACTTTTTGAAAGTATTTAACATTAAAAGTAATCTATTGGATTCTTTTCTTGTTTAGTATCTATAATATTCTCTATTGGTCCATACCTAATAAACTAAAAATATTATTGAGGAAATAATTATGGAAATGAATTTCAAACATATGACAGAATCATACCTAGTTCATGCCAACTTTTTGTTTCTAGGATCCATCTCTCTCTGATTTCCTATCATTTGTTTTTGTGTCTCTTCCTAAACTCTGCTTTTTTAATTTTTATTTTTATTCAATATTGGAATTCTATTGATTGTTACAATAAGAGGATAGAAATTCATATTTAATCAGGTGGTCCTTGGTCTGCTCTTGATTCATTCTTGACTCTACTGTATTAATTCCAGGAGTCCCCTAAAACTTGAAAATGGTAGTACAGATGAACATTTCTTATTGTGATCAATGTTATATATAAAAATAGCCACTTTTTATTAGAAAAACTTGACCCATCAGATTATTTTCTATTAAGAATAACAGGTATTTAGAAAAAAATAAAGATCAAATTAATCTGAGATATCAGTTGGGCCAGATTATGTAGTGACAGAGGATAATTCTAACTTTATGAGAGGTAAAAGACTTTCTTCAATAGATATGTTGCTTATTATCTTATGCTCTTTTCTTGTTGCTAAGATTTTATTTCAAGTTGCGTGAAAGAGAGTCACGTCTTTTATTTCCTGTTGCCTTAATAAAAATCAAGGTTAAAAAAACTAATGAGGTATAATACACTAATTATAAACATGTATTTGAATGAAAAGGTAGAAATAGTCTATGGATTAACTACAGGTAATGATTTCAGCTTCCAAATGTAAATAAAACCTGATGTTGTGATGAAGGATCTATATTTTTGATGGTTTGAACTAAAGATGTGATACATGAGATTTTTCAGTTACTTTTATTTATTCTTAATAACTTAAAAATAGATTTTTTCTCTTGCTTTTATTTTTAATATTTACTTGATAAGTAGGTACTGATTATTACTGCTGGCCAGCCATGAATCCTTATCACTTCTTTCCCATTCAGAAATGTTATTATTAGTTCTTTAGTAAATTTGGTACTTGGGTTTGAAAGTGAGACAAGAACAGAAAAGTTACTAATAAATAGTGAGCCAAGTTGATTACTCTTATCTTTATAAATTTAGTTTTAGTTTTAAAAAATCTATGTAAAGCAGTCTTTGTAGGACATGTCAAAAGAAACAGTGTTGGTAAAGAGAAGAAAGAATAATAAATTCAGTGTTAGTAATAATTGAAGTCATTTTTTGAGCAATTTGTGTGTACCAGCATTTTACACATATTTTCCACGTTTAATCCTCAGAAAAGTCCTGTGAGATAGTATCAGTATCCCTATTTCATAAATGAGGAAACTGAGGTACAGAGGGATTCACTAATTTTCTTAAGGTTACATAGCTAGTGGAGGAGGCTGGTATTTGAAACTTGACTATTTTACCCCAGAGTTTTGAGTTTATACTTACTTTCTTACAATACAAACATTTGATAATTGGCATTTACACTTCAGGCCCTAAGAAGATTACACCACTGTTCAGATGGTATATAAAGAGTACTTTGTGTAGATTTCTTTAGCTTAACAGTTCCCATAAAGTAAGGAGAGAAATTCTATAAGCCACACATAAAAATCAGTAAAGATTATGATGATGACCCTTTTTAGGAATATTTTAGCACTCAAAATTAGCAAATCATTTCCTGGCTTTGGTGCGTGTCTTTAAGATTTAGCTGAAGCACATTGCTGGTTGAACCACCTCTGTTTTGACTGTTGATGGTGCTCAAAAGTGAAAAGGAAGGGGAAGGGTAAGCAAGCCACCACCTAAGGAGAACTGCTTTAAAAACGGAAGATGCCATGGGGCTCTTGATTTCTTTGGCAGTAGTTTTATGGAAGCATAGAAGTCATTGCACCCTATTTCTGCTGGTATGTTTCAGAGCGTAACTAAACCTGAGAAGAGATGAGCAACAGAAAAAGCACTACTCGTAGAGCATTGGGAGTTAGTTCTATTTATTGTCGTGGTTGGTGTTTGTTTCTGAACTTCCTGAAAATTCTGTTAGGCAGTAGAAAATTTGCGTTTTAATTCTAGTTAAGCCTTGAGACCATGTGGAAAATCATGTAAGCATTCCTTTTCCTTAGCAGAGACATTGTCATCAGTCTTGCTTACCTAAGAGTTGTGAGGAAGAATAACTGAAATAATGTTAGAGGATTTTGAAAACTATGAAATGCTATGCGAATAGTGATATTTTGCATAGGGCCCTATTAATTTACTTTGGTTCTTCTTTCCACTGTCTGTCTCTCTTTTTTTTCCCAATCTTCCCATTCTACCCATGTCTCCATTTTCTCATGGTACTCTCTACAGTTTGCTTGTTGGTTCTGCTGTTACTTGTATCCTTTCTGTCTTTCCCCTCTCTTTTAGAAAAACAAACCATCCTTATAGAGGTACACAGGTACACCCATTTCAAGTGTTCCTTGAGTTTTTAACAGGTGTATACATGTGTGTAATCACTACAGACAAGATACAGAACATTTCAGTCATCCCGTTAAGCTAAGCTACCTCTTGATCTTCTGTAGTAAATTCTGCCCACTCCAGCCCCTCAGGAAAACTGATCTGTTTTTCCTTACCAAAGATTAGTTTTGCCTTTTTTTAGAATTTTGTGTAAATGGATTTATACAGTACACACTATATTTACAGTATACACTGTGTACTCTTTTCTCTTTAACTTTTGTTCAACCACCATAACCTTCTAGAAAGGAAAACTAGTTTTTTAAAGGATACAAAGTTAATACGGCATTTTTTATTCTCTTATATATTCCTATTTTCTGTAATGTAGCCAAGTGTAGTTTTTTAGAGGTGATTTTTTTATGCTTATGTGCAAGGTTATAGGTTACTTAGTCATAATATTATTATAGTTATAACATAGTAATAATATAATAATATTATTATTCATTCACTCAAAGTGAATTCACCCATATATCCTGGCCACATATTGCTTATAGTTTAGTAAAAGAGATTGTATGTAAATAAACAGTGATAACACAGAGTTTTAAAGGGTTTTGTAATTCAATCTGGAATGAAGAATGAAGTTAATATGAAGTTCCTATTTGTTAATAGGAAAATACTTTTGTGCGAAGTATACCTGAGCATATAGTTTGCCCCTATACTTAATAACTGTAAAATGAAGTTTAAAACTTTAAACTTTCTTTTTAAAATAGTTTAAGTCTTCAGAGGGTTATAGAGTTGAAGAGTATGTAGGTAGGGGGTATGTACTTATTTGTACTCTGATTATTTCTGTAGGTTAAGCATAAATTAGGTAAAAACAATATGAGCTTTCTGTCCCATGTAAGTGAGTACTATCTTGTGCTTAACTGTTAAAATACTACTGTAAATGGTAATTAATGATAATAAATTAATGTTCACAAGTTATAAATTTATAACTTGTGAACATTATAGGCTCAATTTATAAGCGCCTAGGTAATGGGCAGTTATAAGTACTTTAGAAACACTGTAAATCAAAAGTTTACTTGAGTACGTTTTTATAAAATTGTATTGTGACCTCCAAGACTTTTTTCTATATTCCTTTTTCATTTTTATTGTTGGGTCATACTCTCTAGACTATTAGGCTAATGTAGAGTGAATGAATGGGAAATATAAACGTATAGTTGAATTTTATAATTGTAAAATTATTTTTGAAGAACTTTTCATTTTCTTAGTTTATTTTTACCTATAATGTTGAGTACAGGATGAAAATTTATATATAATATTTGAATAACATGCTTTGGATAAAATTACTACTTAATTCCTTTAAAAAACTCATTGCTTAAAAAAAAAACAACTGGGTAATGAAGTAGTTGAAGAACAGAAAGTAATTAGTTAACCAAATTACTACTCTGTTGTAGTAAACATAAATAACATGTTTATAGTGTATAGTAAATAAAAACTAAAAAATAACTTTCTTGAGAATGTTTTTCAATCAAACTTCACAAGAATGGGTAGAATCAACGCTGTAAATTCTGCACAGAAAAAGAAATTTAGTGCATAGTGAATTGAGAACAAATAAACAGAAGAGTTGAAATTGAAGAATATGAAGTTTTTCTTAGAAATTAAAAGTGGTAGAGGTAATAATAAGTAAATCAAAGTTCCACTTATTTATCTGGCTTGTGAATAGAAACCCAGTTTCAAACACACACATTACTTAATAGCTGTGTGATTTTAGGCAAGTTACTTAACCTTTCTTGACTCAGTTTGTTCTTCTATAAAGTGGAGATAGTAGACTCATATATTTATTATGAGGATTGGATGAGTTAATATTTCTAAAGAACTTGGAATAATGCTTGGCACATAGCACTATATAAGTATTTGTTAAATAAGTAAAATAAAATTTCTATCTACAGGTAAGTTATTTGGCAAACATACTTACTCAAGATGTAGCAAGAAACCAGGATTTTATTACTATGCATAAGCTTCTGAACACCCAAATCAGATGTTGCTAAATTTATATACTAAGGTTTAGGCATTCACAGCACTATGTTGTGCAGGATTAATCTTCCTAAAATACAAATCAAATCATATTGCTTACTTAAAAATCCTATAATGGTGTCCATGGGCTTTAGGGTGAAATCCACATTCTTAAAGACTTGGTTCCTGATTATCTTTTTATTTTAATTGAGGTGAAATTCATAGCACATAAAGTTTATCATTTTAACAGTTTTAAAAAATTTTTTTATTTTTTATTTTTGGCTGCGTTGGGTCTTCGTTGCTGCGTGCGGGCTTTCTCTAGTTGCGGTGAGCGGGGGCTACCCTTCGTTGAGGTGCGTGGGCTTTTCGTTGCAGTGGCTTCTCTTGTTGTGGAGCACGGGCTCTAGGCGCGTGGGCTTCAGTAGTTGCAGCACACAGACTCAGTAGTTGTGGCACGCAGGCCCTAGAGTGCACAGGCTTCAGTAGTTGCAGCTCATGGGCTCAGTAGTTGCGGCTTGTGGGCTCTAGAGCGCAGGCTCAGCAGTTGTGGAACATGGGCTTAGTTGCTCCATGACATGTGGGATCTTCCTGGACCAGGGATCGAACCCGTGTCCCCTGCGTTGGCACATGGATTCTTAACCACTGCGCCACCAGGGAAGTCCCCATTTTAACAGTTTTAAAGTGTATAATTCAGTGAGTTTTAGTCCATTTACAGTGTTGTGTAACCAGCACCAGTATATAATTCCAGAACATTTTCACCACCCCAAAAAGAAGCCCCTTACTCATTTAGCAGTCATTCCCCATTCCCTCCCACATCCACAGCTCCTGGTAGCCACTCATCTGCTTTTTGTCTCTATGAATTTGCCTATTCTAGACATTTCATATAAAAGAAATCATATAATATGTGGTCTTTTGTGACTTCTTGTTTCACTTAGCATAATGTTTTCAAGGTTCATTCATGTTGTAGCATGTATCAGTATCTCATTTCTTTTTATGGGTGGATAATGTTCCATTAGATGGATACATACTACTATGTTTATCCATTCATTTATTTGTTGATGGACATTTGGGTTATTTTGGCTATTATGAAACATTTGTGTACAAGTTTTTGTGTGTACAGGTGTTTCATTTCTCTTGGGTATATACCTAGGAGTGGAATTGCTGGATCATATGGTAACTCTATACTTAACTTTTGGAGGAACTGCCAAACTGCTTCCTGCAGTGGCTGCACCATTTCACATTTTCAGCAGCAATGTATGAGGGTTCTGATTTCTCCACATTCTTGTCAACACTTACTCTTATCTTTTTGATTATAGCTATCTCTAGTTGGGTATGAAGCAGTCTCCTGTGGTTTTGATTTATATTTACCTAATGACTAATGATGTTGAGCATCTTTTCATATGTTTATTGGCCATTAATATATCTTCTTTGGAGAAATGTCTGTTTAAGGCTTGGCTCATTTTAAAATTGAATTATTTGTCTTTTCATTGTTGAATTGTAAGAGTTCTTTATATATTCTTTATACAAGTCCCTTATTAGATATATGATTTGCCAAAATTTTCTCCTGTTCTGTGAGCTGTCTTTTCACTTTCTTGGTAGTGTCTTTTGATGCACAAATGTTTTTAATTTTCTTGAAGTCTACTTTATCTTTTTTGTTGTTGTTGCTTATGCTTTGTGTCATATTTAAGAAACTGCTGCCTAATACAAGGTCACAAAGATTTACACCTGTGTTTTCTTCTGAGAGTTTTATAGTCTTGGCTCTTACGTTTAGGTCTTTGATCTATTTTGAGTTAATTTTTGTCTATGGTGTGCAGTATGTGGTGTGTCGTTCTTTTTCATGTGTATATCCAATTGCCCCCAGTACTATTTGTTGAAAAGACTATTGTTTCCCTTTGAATGGTCTTGGCAACCTTGTTGAAAATCAGTTGACTATAGGCATATGGGTTTATTTCTGGATTCTCAGTTCTTTTCTATTCATCTATATGTCTATTCTTATGCTAGTAACGCACTGTCTTGATTACTGTAGCTTTGAAATTGGGAAGAGTGAGTCTTCCAATTTTGTTCTTCTTTTATAAGATTGTTTTGGCTATTCAGGGTCCATTGAATTTCCATTTGAATTTTAGGATCAGCTTCTCAATATCTGCAAAAAAGAGAGCTGTGATTTTAATAGGGATTGCATTGAATCTGTAGGTCAGCTTGAGGAGCATTGCCATCTTAATAGTATTCAGTCTTATCCTCTATGAACATGGGATGAGTTTCCTTTTATTTAGGTCTTTAATTTCTTTCAACAGTATTTTGTAGTTTTCAGAGTATAAGTTCTACACTTTTTAAACATTTAAGTATTTTATTCTTTTTAATCATTGTTTTTAAGTGTTAATAAAATTATGGAAATAATTTGGAGAAAGGTCTCTCAAAACTTAGGAGAGCTTTAGTATTTTTTTTTTAATAAGTTTATTTTATTTATTTACGTTTGGCTGTGTTGGGTCTTCGTTGCTGTGCACGGGCTTTCTCTAGTTGCGTTGAGTGGGGGCTACTCTTCATTGTGGTGCGTGGGGTTCTCACTGCAGTGGCTTCTTTTGTTGCGGAGCACAGGCTCTAGGCACGCAGGCCTCAGTAGTTGTGGCTCATGAGCTCTAGGGCACAGGCTCCGGAGTTGTGGCTCACGGGCTCTAGAGCACAGGCTCAGTAGTTGTGGCCCACGGGCTTTGTTGCTCCGTGGCATGTGGGATCTTCCCTGACCAGGGCTCGAACCCCTGTCCCCTGCATTGGCAGGCGGATTCTTAACCACCGTGCCACCGGGCAAGCCCGAACTTTGGTATTAAAGTACCAGATTATGCGTGTGTTCAGGAAATGAAACCGAAACCACAGTAAGGTAATTGTACAATATTAGAATCAGCCATGGAATTAAAGCTGCAGTAAACCATAAAGAACATTTAGTAAAGTCCAGTTTTGTTTAAAAAGTTATACTGGATGGTATTTTTCTCAAGGACAGGGACTATACCTCACATTCTCTTAGCATCTGGCACAAGCGCTTATATCCAAAAGGTGCTTGAATGAATGAATACCACATCCAGAAAAGAAGGAAGGAATGGTATTGGAAGTGTGAGAGGATTGTGCTCTAGTTATATACAACCATGTAGAAAGCTTTAATTGGAATAATAATTGGATTAAAATGATTATAGGTGGAAACCTAGACCTTTAAAAAATTGGAACTATTTAATCGGTAAAGACAAAGGTTTAGGTAATTAAGATGAAAATGGAGGTGGATTTGTTCACTAAATCTGGAATACTCAAATAAGAAGGTTCTCTTGAAGCTTGACCACCTTCACCCATTTCATTCACAACCCTCACCTTCCCCCGCCCCCACAACCCCCAATCTGTTCTCTGTATCTTCTAGTTCAATTTTTAAGAAAAAAATTTTTTGATTACTCAGATAAGTGAGATCATATAGTATTTGTCTTTCTCTGACTTATTTCACTTAGCATAATGCCCTCAAGGTCCATTCATGTGTTAAATGGCAAGATTTCCTTCTTTTTTATGGCTGAGTAATATTCTTGTACGTGTGTGTGTGTGTGTGTGTGTGTGTGTGTATGTATGTGTATGTGTGTATCACATCTTCTTTATCCATTCATTTGTTAATGGACACTTCTGTTGTTTCCTTGTTTTGACTGTTGTAAATAATGCTGCAGTGAAAATGAGGGTGCAGATACCTTTTCAAGACAGTGATTTTGTTTTCTTCAGGTAAATACCTAGAAGTGGAATTGCTGGATCATGTAGTTCCATTTTTAGTTTTTTGATGAATCTTCATACTGTTTTCTGTAGTGACTGCACCTGATTGGCATTCTTGAGCACAGGAATTGATTATATTTAAATAAAAACATGTCAGTTAAATGAGAGAAACACTTAGGTGACTGGCTATAAACAAATACAATATGAAGAGTCAGACTGTACTTCATTTTATTGATTAGGACAACTATTTCTGTATATTTAGTTTAATAGCAGCAAAATACTGCTTGTGCTATTAAACATATTTGTTATATTTAAGAACATATTGACTTTAATATATTGTTAAACATATAAATGTTTTAAAATAAAAGCACTGATGCAATAATAATATGTTAAATATTGATAAGGATATAAAAAGATTTTCAACATCATTAGTCATTGGGGAAATGCAAAGCAAAACCACAGTGAGATACCACTTCACACCTAGTAGGATGGCTATAATCAAAAAGACAGATAATAATAAGTGTTGGCAACATGTGGAGAAATCACCACACACACTGCTGGTGGGAATATAAAACAGTGCAGCCACTTTGGAAAATAATCTGATAGTTCCTCAAAGAGTTAAACATAGAGTTACCATATCCAGCAATCTCACTTCTAGATACATACCCAAGAGAAATGAAAACATCTGTACACATAAAATATACGTGTATATTTGTATACGTATGTTCAGAGCAGCATTGTTCATAATAGCCAAAGTATGGAAACAACCCAAATGTCCATCAACTAATGAATGGATGGATAAACAAAATGTAGTATATCCATTTAATGGAATAATATTTGTCCATAAAAAGGAATCAGTTACTGATACATGCTGGAACATGGATGAATCTTGACAGTATGCTTAGTGGAAGAAGCCAATCATGAAAGACCACATACTGTATGATTCCATTTATATGAAATCTACAGAATAGACAAATCTAGAGAGGCAGAAAGTAGATTAGTAGTTCCTGGGGTGGAGGGGAGTGAGGGGGATTATAGTTAAAGGGCTTGGGGTTTCTTTTGAGAGTGATACAAATATTCTGAAATGTATTGTGATGATGGTTGCACAACTCTGAGTGTAGTAAAAGCTAAGTGTCCACCAACAGATGAATGGATAAATAAAATGTGGTATATACATACAGTGGAATATTATTCATCCTTAAAAAGGAATGAAATTCTGATATCATCTTACAACATGGATTACAGCATATGAAAACATATGCTAATTGAAATAAGCCAGATACAGAAGGACAAATATTGTAAGTTTCCATGAGGTATCTAGAATAGAGACAGAAAGTGGAATAGTGGTCACCAGGGACTATGGGGAGAGGGCAATGAGGAGTTATTCTTCATTAGGTACAGAGTTTATGTTTGAGGCAATGAAAAAGTTCTGGAAATGAATACTAGTGGTGATTGTTGTACAACATTGTGAATGAACTTAATGCCATTGAATTGTAGACTTAAAAAAATGGATACAGTAGTAAATTTTATGTATATTTTACCACACACACAAAATGTTAAAAAAACAAAAAATAATTTTAAGACTGAGATATACTAACTTTTTTTATAAAGTTATTGAGACAGAGGTAATTGTGTGGTGGCACATGGAAGGGAGACTTTTTTCAGTTTCCCATTTAACACAGTATATTTTAGTTGTCTAAATCATCTAAATGTGATTTAAATGTAGATAGAATGATCTAAATACTGAGTGTGCTACATCTTGAATAATCAAAAACAAAATTTTGATGAGCAAGATTAGACTACAGATGACTGAAAAATTCATGAAGTAGATTAACCTCATTTAGTTTGGAAATTTTTTTGACTATTAATATGCATGGTTGATTCATTTTGTTGATTTCCTGAAAGCAAATGTTTATATTTAATAGTAGCAAGAGGATTGCAGTTTTCTAATAAATGTCACAGAATTGTGACAGTGAGCTAGGAGGAAGAAAAACTGCATAAGTGAAGTGAGATGCACTTCTGTAGCTGTGGAAACTATAAACCCTACTGTCTTGAAACGTTGTTCTCTTTGTATTTGTATTATTAATTAGACAGTAGAGGATAATGAGGACCCTGGATAACTGCTTGATTTTTTTTTTTTTCATTTTCTTAATGGTATCTTTTATTTATATATTTATTTTAACTTTTTGTCTTATAGTTGATTAACAATGTTGTGTTAGTTTCAGGTGTACAGCAAAGTGATTCATGTATACATATACATGCATCTATTTCACATACTGCTACATTAAATATAGGTATAACTGTATTCATCAGAGTTCCTGAGTAAGAGGCGTTGCTGGCTAGTTTAGTATTTGTTTTGTGTGAACATGAAAGTGCTTAACTTATTTTTCTTTGATTTGTTATGGTCCTCAACTGCTAAAATATTTTCTATTTAAAAGGATGTTTTCTTAAATTATTGCCACAGCTCAAGTTTTAAGTTTGAGAATAAGTGAGAGAACTTGAACATGATTCAATGTTGAACATCACTTCAGTTTAGTGAAGTTAAATTTATCTTGACCAGTACTTGTATGTTTACTGGTAAAGGCATATTAATCTGTGTATGAGTAGGCTTTATGAATAAATAATGTTTTAGGTATAAATTAGGCACTTTGGTAATTTATACAATAATTTTTGTAGAATGACTAGCGCTCTTACCGAGTACTAATTGCATCATAGATTCCTCGAGTACACTATAAGCTTAATATTTCCCCTAATAATAGAAACCAACTTACTCCTAAGAATACTTAAGATTAGGTCTGTAATCACGGTTGCCTTTACTCATTTGTTGGAATTACAATGGGCTGCTTCAGATGGCAAACTTCAGAGGGGAGATGGCTGCTAATTCTAAAAATAGAAAGGTAACCTAGAACTGAAAGATAGCTACCGAGTCATTGTGTTCTCACCATACTTGTTTGCTTATTTGTGTGTAAACCCAAAGTGCATTTTCCCTTAAATTTAGATGTGCTTTGTTCTCCTATACATCTATACTAGTATTTCTTGAACTTGTTAGGACTTTTCAGAAACATCAACTGTCAACCAACATAGAAACAAATTATATTTTGGAATCTCCCAAATCAAATAGATTTAAAAGTGAAATTTAGCAGTCATTTATTATATGAGCAAAATAAAACAGAAAAAGTGAACTATGAGAATTAAGGTCTTTTGGAAAAATCGTTGTAGTTTGGACCCTATAATATTGCCCAGAAGAGAGCATATCCATTGGATATGCCAATTTAGAGGGAAATTGGTGGGAAAAAAGGTTCTAGGCCTTCTTCCATCAAGAACTATTTGAATATTCACCACTGTCTAGTTCTGGAACAAAGATAGACCAGAGCATTACAGGGAGGGTCCTTCCCAGTGTGTTGGACCTCTTCTTTTCCTGCTTCCTTTTTAGTAGGATATTGTTCATCTACTTGTCCATTAATTGCATATTGCAGAGATCATGGATTGTAGTAAGCATAGCTCTTCATAAAGGGACTGGATGGTGTGTCCTGTGAGAACAGTACCTTTGTAACAACCAAATGTGGATGTGCTATAATAGGATGGATAAGCAAATCCACATTTGGATTCCTAAAGATCCTTAAATGTAGATAAAACTTCAACTTGGAAATTCAAAGGAAATTCAACTTGGAAATTCAAGGGATAAAAATAAGAGAGTAAAAAAGTTTTATGAGTTAAAATAGCTATAAATAGACAGTAAAAAGCAATATTCCTAATTTAGGTATTCAACTAAGATTGACTAGAAACTTCAGGATGATTCAAATCTCTTCTTTGAGTATTCAGGGTAAGGCTCTTGAATTCCAAATCCAGGAAATAAAAGAGAAGTGTCTTTTTTCTTTCTTTCTTTTTTTTTTTTGGATCTGCAGCAGGAAGGGTTTTTTTTGATACTTAGTTACTTTGTTTTTCATTATTCTTTCTCTGTGTATTTTGTCTTTCATCATAGGTGACTCTTTGACACCCCAGATATCTCAAGAGCTCCTTACTTTGACATTTGTATGTCTTCTCAGTACAGATTTTAATGAGTGCTAAATACCAGGTGACTTAATACAAGTATTCTGAATGAACCAGTAAATTGACAGATCTTGTTTTAGGCAATTAGGTGATGATATACAACAGAATGGTTTCCTAATAATTTTAGGTTTGAGCATTTATTAAAAAACAAAAAACCATATTAGTCAAAGTTCAGGATTTTTCAGGAGAGGTGTTTCACATTTACAGAACAGTATTATTTCTTCTTCGTATCATTAAAATAAAACTAAGTTGCATTTCAGCTTGTAAATATTGGAAAGTTGTTGTTCACAGTTATTTTGTCTCAGGTTAGAAGATTAAAAGAAGAAAATAACTTCTAAAGTAGTTTAGACAGTCATATTTTAAGTTTAATGTTCTGTAAATTTCAAGTTGTATTCTATATCTTTTTCTAGCCTTTTCCCCCCTTAGCCTGACAGGATAAAGATTGTCCCATTGTAATTATTTTTCAGTTTTGCTAAACATATTTTTAAATGGCTGCCTTTGGGCCAAGGGTATAAAAAGACATTGAGTCTTTGAGACATTGTCTCAAAGGTGAGTTGTTTTCTAACATTTCAGTCAGGTAGTTGTGCTCTATTGCCTCACTCAATTTCTCCATTGAAATAAGGATCACACAGAAGTTATGTCGTGAGACTCTATAGCGGATCCAGTTCCAAGGTCTAATGCCCAACTACATAGGAACATTTCATATCCCATTTTGTGGGACCAGTATTCTGTTTTTTGATTTTGTTTTTTTTTTCCTTTTTTCTTTTTTGTCTGTGCCGTGCAGTATGCGGGATCTTAGTTCCCCCACCGGAGATAGAACCTGTGTCCCCTGCAATGGAAGCACGGAGTCTTAATTAACCACTGGACTGCCAGGGAAATCCCATGGGGCCAGTATTCTTGTTCAACAGCAATATTCTTGTTCTCTGACCATATAGAATTTAAAAACATTAAGGCAATTTGAAAAAACTTTTCTTCTCATTCTGTTACCATATTCTCTCCCAAAATAATATATTAACAATATGGAGAGTGCAGTGTGTATAGTGGCTAAAGATATGGGCCTTGGAGCAAGACTGCCTGGGTTCAGGTTCAGGTTATATTATACACTGGCTATGTGGCAGCTTGGACAAGTTCATTGACCTCTCTTTGCCTCAGTTTCCTCATCTGTAAGGTGCTGTTGATAATAGAGCTTACAGCATAGGGCTGTGAGAATTAAATGAGTTAATAGAAGTAAAGTACTTAGAATGGGTGCCTAGCATAGGCTACTTAAGTTGATGTTATTATTACTGGAATATAGTTTCTACTTATTTTTTCGAAAGGAATAAAAAATATACCTTTATTTTACTATCATTAGTGCCAAGAAAAAGTGGAAGACATCACATCTTAAATAAAGCAGAATAAACATTGGTATTGGTCTTTTGGGCATTCTGTGTTTATGGCCGTATTTCTTTGGGTGGTTTCTTGATATATCTGACTTTAGGAATTATAAGAGTACCAAAGTTTCTTGGGTTTGAAAACAAGAATTTGTGCCAGTGCAAGAGAAACTGTGCTGCCAGCCATCCCTTCTTTACTAATGATTGTATTGTCCAGAGTGTCTGTTTTTTAAGGCTCCATTTTCTTATTCTGGGAGAATAAGACGAAGGGAAAAAGCTTTAGATAGTTGGTACCAGACTGGCTTCTATGGAAAAATTAACTTACTTTTGTATTTTATTTGCAATTCAGTTAATCTAGAGGTACCTTTGTGGTGGGGGAAAAAGTACAGAATTTATAGTTAGGAAACATAGTATTGGGCCTTCCCTGGTGGTCCAGTGGCTAAGACTCCTCGCTCCCAATGCAGGGGGCCCGGGTTCAATCCCTGGTCGAGGAACTAGATCCCGCACGCATGCTGCAACTAAAGATCCCACAGGCCACAACTAAGACCCGGTGCAGCCAAAATAAATAAATTAATAAATAAATATATATTTTTTAAATGGCTTAAGTTAAAGCTCTTTAAAAAAAAAAAAAGAAACATAGTATTTTAAAATACCTGTTTCACATTTTGCTAGTTGTATTTCTTTTTATCCTTTTATCCTCATTTTCTCTTTATCTAACAGGGTTATTATGAAGTTTATATGAAATAATGGTTTTCATTATGCTAGTGCTTTTAAACATTATTTGAATGTGAATCTCCAATTTTCTCTGGATATTTTGAGGAAAAGTCGAAGATATATTGAAGGAAAGAATGTTAATTGTTTAGGACAGGTTATTCTTTTGGGATGTTTAAGATATTTTTAATAGAAATTTTTTAAAAATTGAAAACTTAATTTTTTCAGATTATAGTACAATTATACTTTTTATGCTTATTACAAATAAAGGTAGGTCATTGTATGACGTATAAAGCATATAGAGTAGAAAAGGAAAATAATATACAATCCTACCATACAGAGATAACAGCTGTTCACATTTTGACATATGTGACATATGTATGTCATTCTGTATTGTTCTTTTCTGCGCAATGTGGACACTTTACATTTATTTATTTTTTTCTAAAATAGAATCATATTGTGCTTTTTTTCTTAGAATGTTTTGGACACCACTCTAGGTTAATAAATGGAACATAATGTAGCTATTTTTAAATTATAAAGACTTCAAACAATATAACAAATACAAAGAATAAAAGTTACAAAAGATCCCACCTCTCATAGATAACCACTATTATATTTCTATGCATATATATATATTTTTTTGTAAATGGGATTATTTTTATATAGTTTTATACTGTTTATAGCCTGCTTCCTTTACTCAACAATATGTTATAGATGTTTTCTGTGGTCCAAATAGATCTGTGTCTTTATTTTTAATAGCTACATTACATTTCATAATATGGATGTACCATCATTGCCATCATTTATTTAACTACTCTATTGATGACATTTAGGATGTTTCTGGTTTTCATTTTTATAAACAATGCTGCAGAGAGCATTTTTGTATGTGCATATCTTTGCAAACTTAACTATATATTTTTTCTTAATTTAAATTTATAAAAGTATAATTACTGGGAAAAAGCATGTACACATTTGAAATACAATGACCCTGTTGCCTTATTGCCTCCAAAAAGGTTTTACCAATTTATATCCATTAGCAATACCAATTTCCTGGAACCTTTGCCAGCACCAAGTATTATTTTTTAAAGACTATTACATTTTCATATGCTATGCTATCTTATTCTTTTAGCCATTAAAATTGAATATTTTTCATGTATATATTGGCCATTGTGTATCTTTTTGAATTGTCTGTTCTTATCCTTTGCTAAATTTGCTATAGGAGTCTTCATTTTCCTCCTAATTGATTTAAACTTTCCTAAAAAGGGAAATTATAATTATTTTCTTTTGCATGAAATGTGGTAATTAGTTGTCATTGATGTTTTTCTGTCAAAAATTGGTAAAGTGTCTATAAGCTTGTCATCATCTCCAACTCCAAAGATCCACAGATCTTGAGTACTTTACATGTGCATTATAGGATTAAGATACAAGTAGATCGTTATGTTTTCATTTTTAAAACAATATAGTGGTGGCACAGAAACAGACATATAGGTCAATAGAACAGGATCGAAAGCCCAGAAATAAACCGACGCACTTATGGTCAATTAATCTACGACAAATGAGGCAAGAATATACAGTGGAGACAAGACAGTGTCTTCAGTAAGTGGTGGTGGGAAAACTGGACAGCTACATGTAAAAGAATGAAATTAGGGACTTACCTGGTGGCACAGTGGTTAAGAATCCTCCTGCCAATGCAAGGGACACGGGTTCGATCCCTGGTCCGGGAAGATCCCACATGCCGTGAAGCAACTAAGCCTGTGTGCCACAACTATTGAGCCTGCGCTCTACAGCCCGCGAGCCACAACTACTGAAGCCCACATGCTCTAGGGCCCATGCTCCTCAACAAGAGAAGCCACTGCAGTGAGAAACCCGCGCAACGCAACGAAGAGTAGCCCCTGCTCGCTGCAACTAGAGAAAAGCCCGCGCGCAGCATCGAAAACCCAACGCAGCCAAAAAAAAAAAGGAATGAAATTAGTATATGCTCTAACACCATATACAAAAATAAACACAAGATGGATTAAAGACCCAAATATAAGACCAGGTACTATAAAACTCCTAGAGGAGAGCATAGGCAGAACACTATTTGCCATAAATTGCAGGAATATTTTTTTGGATCCATCTCCTAGAGTAGTGGAATTAAAAACAAAAAATAAACAAATAGGACCTAATTAAACTTAAAAGCTTTTGCACAGCAAAGGAAACCATAGAAAAAACAAAAAGACAACCTGTGGAATGGGAGAAAATATTTTGAAGAATATCCTTGTTTGCTGGAAATACATACTAAAGTATTCGAAGGTGATGTGGCATCATGTTGGCAACTTACTCTCAAATGGTTCAGGAAAAAAGAAGAAAGTTCTTTGCACTGTACTCACAACTGTTTTATAAATTCAAGATTGTTCCAAAAAGTACATAGAGGCACATGTGCACACACTTTCACTAAAAATTTAATAATTACTATGTAATCCAAATACTCAATTCCATAACTAGTAATTTTATTCTTTAAGATTGCAATTTCCAAAGAAATGAATATATCAAAGAAAACAAGCTTATTTCACATCTTCATATTTGGATACGTGATCATAAAAAGGTAATCTACATCGGCCTCCCTCTCATCTCACTTTTGCTACCATTTCTGCCTGAAATCAATCAAACAAAACCAAATACTCTGGTAGAGAAATGTAGTCTGGGTTACAAAATATATCACAAGTTATCTTCTCCTGGTCATACTTACTTTGATACATACTTTGATACCATACATATGTCACACTCACAAGCTCAGTATTTTTAGCTATGCCATCCCCTCTTCACTAACACTGTCAACCTGATAGACCAACAATTAATTTAAACATTCATTCAACATTTATTTAGCTCCTCTACTGGACTAAGGACACAATATAAGAGGAAATCATTTTTGTGAAGTTCACAGTTGAGAGAAAATAAAATTAGTCAAGTTTAAAGTAATGCAGTATGTGCTTTAATAGAAATATGGGATATTATGCAAATGGAGAAGAGGGAATCCTTGACACTGTCTGTAAAGGATCAGAGAAGGCTGCACAGGGTATGTGACACCTGAGGTCAGTCTTGAACACTGAAATGGGTGTTTGACAGACATAGTTTTAAAATTCAAAATTAATGGTAATTTTATTTTTTTGTGAAGAGTTGAGAAAATGCCAGATTTAACTACATTTTTTTCTAGTTATATTAGTGCCAAAAATGAATAAGCTAGTTTTAGGTTACCAATGTGTTTTCAAGACTATAGATATGTGTATAACTTTACTAAATATGAATAAATGAATTCAATCTTTCTGCAACACGCGGCATGCAGGATCTTAGTTCCCCGACCAGGGATCCAACCCGTGCCTCCTGCAGTGGAAGTGCGGAGTCTTAACCACTGTACCGCCAGGGAAGTCCCTAAACAACAAATCTTAGTCAGAATTTTATTTTAACTGGT
Source organism: Eubalaena glacialis (assembly GCF_028564815.1). NCBI lineage: Eukaryota > Metazoa > Chordata > Mammalia > Artiodactyla > Balaenidae > Eubalaena > Eubalaena glacialis. Next base: position 17,597,265 of record NC_083733.1, on the reverse strand, counting down.
CAAGTTTTTAAAAATGTGACTCTTACTGAGTTTCTATATCTCTCTGTCTTTATAGAAGATGTTATAGTGAAACATAACATCTAAGAAGGAGACTGGAATGGCATTTGCAATAACTTTAATTCACCTCTAGTATTACAGCACAGTTACATTTTTAATAAAGTAATTTTGAGAATATAGATATAAAGGTTGTAATCCTAAAACTGGCAGGTGTGTAGAATAGGATGAGGAAAAGGAAGCAAATTAGAGGAGGAAAACCGTAAATTGAAATGAGTTTATTATTATAAGAGACGATGACATTTTTTTGGTACAGTATAAGAATATAAGATTATCAGCATTTTTTTAAATATAAAAACTTGCATTTTAACCTGTTTTCATGTTAGAACTTTTTTCCCAGGTGCTGTTTTCAGCTGTAGCTGTTAGAGGGCTGAATTTATTCCAGTCTACCTAGTTGTTCATTAACCTATTAGCACTTGACTAATAGGTTCAGAAAAATCTACTGCTTGTTAGTTGAAACTGCTAAGAGCTGGAATTGGAACTACTCTGCTTCTAGTATATCTTCCAAATCTGATTTCATTTTGAGAAAAGTTCCTTTTAACTTTAATAGACTGACTTACCATGTTATGATAAACAACAAGTAGGATTATTTCTATTATAGGAGAGTGGGCAAGTAGATAGCTTACATTAGTTTTGTATTACACTTCGCCCACAACTTTGTAGAGCACTTTGATATACATTACTTCATTTAATCTTTTTGCACCTGAGAGGTATAGTTATCATCTACATCTTATAGATGATAAAACGAAAACCCCCAATGATTAAGAGACTTGGCCCAAGTTGGCACTGTTAATCAGTAGAACAGCTAGGTTTAAAAAAGGTATTCTGACTTCTGATCTGTTCCTTTTTTTTTTCTGTAACCTTGGCCAAGATCATTTATGTACTGACTGACTGCACATATAATAGTAAAAGGCAAAAATATGTTTCCTGCCCTAACTGAGCTTACCTTCTAGTTGGGGAGACAAACTAATAAATAATCCGTTAAAAATAGTATGCTAAGTGCTCTGAAAGGGAAATACAGATTGATGAAGTGGGACATGAGAAGGTGCCAGTGTGCCAGGGAATCAGAGAGGGGCTTTTGATAGAAGGTGACATCCAAACTCAGTCCTGAAATTATAAAAATTCATCAGGTGAAGGTGGAGGGGCTGTGTTGGAGGAAGAATGTTTTAGGCAAAGGGGAGACTATCATATTGGAAAATTTGGAGATGAGCAAGAGCTTAGTATGTTGGAGAATTGAAAGAAATTCAGTATAGCTGGATCATAGAGCTAGAGATTGGGGAAGAGTAGAATAAGGGAGGGAAAAGGTATAGCTGTGCAAGATGTGGTAAACCAAGGCTGGATATGATAACCTGAATCAGCAACACGATGCAGAGAAGAGACCCTCAGGTATCATAGAAAGCTGAATAAATGTGATAGAGATATCATAGTCAACTAGTGATATTTTATACAGTTATTACATATGTCTTGTGTTTTCTTTGTACAGTGAAGGTCACATGATCCTAATAGTTGAAAACAGGTAACTGCACTCTTCACCATGGTGAATCTTGGAGATCACCTCTGGCTATGAGATTCTTTTGCAACCATTTCTACTCTGGCTTCCCTACTATGGTATGTGTGGGTTAATCTTCCTCCAACGTGTTCTAAAGTAGGTCTTGGACCCAAAGTTAATAGAGGATAAATAAGTAAGTGAGGATTACCCTTGATAGACCTTAATACTTATCTCTGTTGTCTAGAGAAGATGTTAGGGAGAAAGTAGGAATGGAGGGGTGGAAATTATGATTTGTTGCCATAATGGTATTTAGTTAATTTTTAAGCATAAATTTAGGTCGTTAATATACTGAATATTAAGATATTTGGGGAGGTGGCCATTTATTCATTTATTCAATATATTTTGTGCTCAGTGCTTTAAAGAGGCTTACCATTGTTAATAGGGCAGACAGACACAATTTCAGCATAGTTTTGGTAAGTGCTACTTCAAAATAGTTTCATGCTAAAAATAAGGCAGCAGAAGATAATGAGTTCCATTTTGGATATGTTGAAATTAAGACGCTTGTGGGATATTGAGCACCTACTATGTACCAAGCACTAATCTAGATGCTGGGGACACAGAATTAAAGAAAACAAAGTTCCTGCCTTCACCAGTTTATATTCTGGTAGTTGGAAAGAGACAATAAACAAATAATTATCAAATGTCAGAGGGTAAGATCAGGCAAATCCATAGAGAGAGAAAGTCAGTTAGTGGTTGCCAGGGATTTGGGGCATGAAGGAGTGGGGAATGACTTGCTAATGGATATGTAGTTTCTTTTTGGGTTATGAAAGTGTTCTGGAATTTTAGGTAGTGGTGATGACTGTAAAACTTTGTGAATAAACTCAAACCACTGAACTGTACAGTTTAAAGGGTGCCCTTTTGTTATGTAAATTATATCTTGATTTTTAAAAAAATGGCAGGGAGTGAAAAAAACAAAGCAGGATTAGGAAGGATAATAAAGCGCTAGTGGGTGCTATTTTATATAGGGTGGTCAGAGTGCCTCAAAGAAGTGGTGCCTCATTTGTACAGAGACCTGAAGGAATTGAGGGAGTAAGCTATGGTAATATCTAGGGAAAGAATTTTCCAGATGGAGGAATAGTAAGTTCAGAGGATTTGAGATTGGGAAGGTGCTTGGCATGTTCAAGAAACTACTAGTAAGGAGGCCAGTTTGGTTGGAGCAGAGTGGGTAAAGAGGAGAGTTGTAGAGAGAGATGTTGGTGTGCTGAGATCATGTAAGGACTTTAGGTTTTACTCTGACATGGGAGCTGAGGAGTGATCCGAATTAGGTTTTAAATGGATTATTCAGGCTACAGTGTAGATAACAAACTATAGGAGTGAAATAGTAATTCAGTTAGGAGGCGCTTGCATTAGTCCAGGTGAGACAAGTAGACCAGGATTGTGGTAGTGGAGGTAGCAAGAAGTGGTGGAGTTCTGGATATATTTTGTAGGAAAAGCAGACAGGAATTGCTCATGGATTAGGTGTGGAGTGTGAGAGAAAAAGAAAAGTGAAAGATGATAACCAAAATTTTTGAACTGAGCAAACTGGAAGAATGGAGTTCTCATTTAACGAGATGGTAAAGACTCTGGTGGGGTGGGGGAGAAGTAAATGAAGAGATTGGTTTTAGACACATTAAGGATGAAATGTCTATATAGGTATCCAAATGAAGATATTGAGTCAGTATTTATATCTAACAATCTGGAACTGGAAGCAAACATTGATAGTCGTCAGCTTATGAATATCATGCAGTTATGGTTCAAGTTGAAATTAACAATCAAGGGAGAAAAATAGGAAAGAAGAAGGTTGAGGATTCATTTCCCTGGGGAAAACACCCAAAATATTTAAGGGGAATGGAAAAAGTAGTAGACTAAAGAGGAATCAAAGAGGGAAGAAAAGAAATAGAAGATAATGGAGAGAAGGGTTTCCAGTAGTAGAGTCAGAAGTTGCAAATAAGTCAGTTAGGAGTTTATTGATGACAGAGAAATTTTAATGGACTAGTGGGAACAGAAGCCAAGTAGTAGTAGGTTGAGTAATAACTGTAAGTAGACGAAATAGAGGTAGCTAGTGAAGACAGCTGTTGTACTAAGTGTGGTTGTGAAGGAAAGTGGAAGCTAGAAAGAGATACAGTAGGAATAGGAATCTTGTGGAATGAGGGAGTTGAAGATAAAGGATAGGAATTTATTAATAGAAGAAACTTTTCAAGGACCAAGGAAGAAAAAGGGATCTAGTACATAGGATTGCGTCTTCTCTTGGACCCAAAGGGACACAGGTAAGGATAATTTGTGTCTAGGAAAGGAAGTATGGGGAATTCATGCCTTATAGCCTGCCTGTTTTCTCTCTGGAGCAATAAACACTCATTTGTCAAGAATGATAGATAGAGGTTGGTGGCTTTAAGATGGGGGAGCTGAGGGAATTCTCTGGCAGTCCAGTGGTTAGGACTCCATGCTTTCACTGCCAAGGGTGCCGGTTCGATCCCTGGTGGTGGAACTAAGATCCTGAAAGCTGTGTGGCATGGCCAAAAAAAGAAAAAAAAAAAAAAAAAAAGATTTCCTGAGCTACTCTGAGGAAAATCATAAATTCATAGTAGTACTAGTCTGTGTGTTTTTATTTTCTCCATTAAAGAATAGATCAGGACTTCACTGGTGGCACAGTGGTTAAGAATCCGCCTGCCAATACAGGGGACACGGGATCGAGCCCTGGCCTGGGAAGATCCCACATTCCGCGGAGCAGCTAAGCCCGTGCACCACAACTACTGAGCCTGCGCTCTAGAGCCTGCGTGCCACAACTACTGAGCCCGCATGCCACAACTACTGAGCCCGCATGCCACAACTACTGAAGCCCACGCGCCTAGAGCACATGCTCCGCAACAAGAGAAGCCACTGCAATGAGAAGGCCGGGCACCACAACGAAGAGTAGCCCCCGCTCGCTGCAACCAGAGAAAGCCCGCGCACAGCAACAAAGACCCAGCGCAGCCAAAAATAAATAAAATAAATAAAATAAAATAAATTAAAAAAAAAAAAGAATAGACACTATGATTCAGGAATATTGAAGATGAGTGGTTACGGTTATTGAGGATTGGGCATGATTAATAGGGTGAATATGTTAGAAAAACAACAAGGGCTGGGTAAAGGAATTCTTCAAGATCCAACCTCATCTATTCCTTGAAGTTATCCTCCATTGGTCTTTTTCATTTGTGTTTCTTTTCACCGTTAATGCTGCCTTACGTTTAATCTATATAATTAATATGTATTTATATTTTTATTTATCTTGAATTTTTTAAATATAGAAAGGTACAAAACAAGGAAGAATCACATGAAAGCCCATTGTATCTAGATATGACCACCATTAACATGTTAATTATTCTTTCAGCCATATCTCTCTGTACTCTATGTATGTATACACATCTACTTATTTGTACATTTCTGCATAAATGGGATACAGTACATCCTGTTTTCTTATCTGCTTCCTGATATTATTATGTATAGATCTATTATAATTATTATAATAGCTGCAAAGTACAGTAGTTGCTCAATATCCACCAGGGATTGGTTCCAGGACCCCCAAGGATACCAAAATTAAATGCTCAAGTCCCTTATGTAAAATAGCTAGTATTTGCATATAACCTACACACATCCTCCCATATACTTTAAATCATCTCTAGGTTACTTATAATATCTAATATAATATAAATGCTATGTAAATAGTTGCCAGCCTGTAGCAAATTGAAGTTTTGCTTTTTGGAACTTTCTTGATTTTTTTTTTTTTTTTTTTTTTAACTGTGGTTGGTTGAATCCAACGATGTGTAACCTGGGGAGCCCGAGAGCTGACTGTATTCCATAGTGTAATAACAAATTATACTTAAATCAGCCAATCTTTGATGATGGGCTTTTATTTTATTTTACTTTTTAACCGTTATAAACATCACTATAAAGAACACCATGGATACTTTTTTTTCTGTACTAGTATGGTTATTTCCTGTGAGTAATAATAGCTAATACTTATGTAGTGTTTTGTCTATGGCGAGCACTATTCTAAGCACTTAAATTTGACTTTTATTTTTAAATTTGTTCTGCTGTTAAATTTCGAGGGAATCCTTCAGATGTGTGTCTTTTAGCTTCATCTTGAGAATGGAGTAACTAAATAAGGCTGCCCACATGTAATTAGATAAGACCACACCCAGACCATCCTATAATGTTTTGGTTAAGTGCTTAGGCTTTGGAGTCAGAACAGATCTGGATTCAAATCCTTGCTGTGCTACTTACTGTAGTTGTAGGACTCTAAACTTTAGCTTTCCAGTTTGTTAAATGAAAGACGTTTAAAGCATAATACCTTTTTTTCTTGGGAAAATTTTATAACTAAGAAGAAATAATAATTAGTTTTTAAAAAATTTAATTAAAATCCTTCAGGATGCAATTTAATGTTAGAATTTCCTTTTCTAAGTTAAGGGAAGGTAAATCTTTGTTATCTTTTGTCTATAAAACGTTCGTAAGATCTATTACTATAAATCATGTATTCAAAGAATAGTTAATGATCAAAGAAAATGTCCATGATGAATGTTAAATTTTTAAAAAGGAAAATATGAAACTATGATCCCAATTTTACTAAAAAAAAAAGTCTAGTAGGAAATAGATTAAAATGTTAGAATGGTTATCTCGAGAATTGGGATTTGAAGTGACTTAATTTTCTCCTTTATACTTAAAAAATCCCCGTTTTCCATAATGATATATCCTTTATATATCTTTTTTTGCCTATCACTTTTATAATTTAATGAAATATTAAAACGTTAAAATAGGAAGCTTCATGTATTATTGGGTTGGCCAAAAAGTTCATTCCAGTTTTTCCATAAGATGTTACGGAAAACACCAGAACGAACTTTTTGGCCAACCCAAGAGAACATTGTAACTAACTGAAAATTTTCTTTTTAATATTTATTTATTGGCTGCATTGGGTCTTAGTTTTGGCATGCAGGATCTTTCGTTGCAGTGCACAGGCTTCTCTCTATTTGTGGTGCGCAGGCTCCGGAGTGCATGGGCTCTCTAGTTGCAGCACATGGGCTCTCTAGTTGTGGCGTGGGCTCAGTAGTTGCGGTGCACGGGCTTAGTTGCCCCATGGCATGTGGGATCTTAGTTCTCTGACTAGGGATCGAACCAGCATCCCCTGCATTGCAAGACCGATTCTTAACCACTGGACCACAAGGGAAGTCCCCCTACCTGAAACTTTTATGATACCATCTTTTTAATTTTTCCTCACAGATTTTAATTTTCAGTGTTTGCATTTATTGCAGCCCTCTAAGTCCTCTTCATGTTTTTCATTTATATAATGCATTAAAGGACTTAGAATGTATTTTGCTATTAAGATCTGCTTCTGTTATGTGTATAATTTCAGGATTATCATTTCCTTCATATATATTCTAAATAAAAGAACTTGAGATTTGAACAATTTACTTGTCAGTACCACTTTATACAAGCAGCTTTTGGTGATTGAGAGAACTACCAGTTACAGATTTCCAGTGGCATTAATATTAATTAATGCAGTTAGCTCTATTAATGATTAATTATATCAATGACTAATTATATAAATAACAATGGCTAAAATTTGTTTAATTCTTTCAAAGAGCCTGGGTCATTAAATTCTTGAATTATCTCATTTAATCCTCAGAACAACCCTTGAAGTGTAGATAGCATCGTAACTCATCTATTTTACGGATCAGAAAACAGACTGAAAGTAACTTGTCCAGGGGTACATGGTAGCAAGCAGTAGAACTGGCATTCAGATGGTACTTAATTTGGTACCAGAACTGCCTCTCCCTTCCCCCCCATGATAAATGTATCTGTCCTGGTTGTTGGTGAGATTTGCTGAGATAATTTATATTTAAAACATCTAGCACTGGGGCTTCTCTGGTGGCACAGTGGTTAAGAATCCGCCTGCCAATGCAGGGGACAGGAGTTCAATCCCTGGTCCGGGAAATCCCACATGCCACAGAGCAACTAAGCCCGTGTGCCACAACCACTGAGCCTGTGCTCTAGAGCCCGTGAGCCACAACTACTGAGCCCACATGCCACAACTGAAGCCCACGCGCCTAGAGCCCATGCTCCACAACAAGAGAAACCATTGCAATGAGGAGCCTGCGCACCACAATGAAGAGTAGCCCCCCGCTCACCGCAACTAGAGAAAGCCCGCACGCAGCAACAAAGACCCAACGCAGCCAAAATTAAATAAATAAATAAAAGTTAACTCTTAACAACAAAAAAAAAATCTAGCACCACATTTGTACCTAGTAGGTGGTCTGTGGTTGTGGGATTTTTTGGTTGTTGTTGTTTTTTTTTTTTTAATATTTATAAATTTATTTATTTATTTATTTATTGGCTGCGTTGGGTCTTCGTTGCTGCGTGCGAGCTTTCTCTAGTTGCGGCGAGCGGGGGCTACTCTTCATTGTGGTGCACGGGCTTCTCGTTTTGCTAGCTTGTCTTTGTTGTGGAGCATCAGCTCTAGGCGTGCAGGTTTCAGTAGTTGTGGCACACGGGCTCAGTAGTTGTGGCTCGTGGGCTCTAGAGCGCAGGCTCAGTGGTTGTGGCACATGGGCCTAGTTTCTCTGCGGCATGTGGGATCTTCCCAGACCAGGGCTCAAACCCGTGTCCCCTGCACTGGCAGGCGGATTCTTAACCACTGCACCACCAGGGAAGTCCCTGGTTGTTGTTTTTTGGTTTTATTTTTTCCTAATAGGACAAGCAACTACTTTGACTTAGGTGGCATATTCCACCTGGTGGTCAAATAAGGAAGTGTTCTTTAAAAAGTCTATTGATATGAAATCCACATAAATTGACTATTTTAAAGTGATCAATTCACAGTGTTATGCAACCACTATCTCTATATATCTATCTCAAAAACATTTTTATCACCCAAAATGAAACCCTGTATGCATTAAACAGTTGTTCCCCACCTCCGCCTCCCCCTAGCCCCTGGTAACTGCCAATCTGTGTTCTGTCTCTATGGATTTATCCACCTGGTTACTTTACATAAGTGGAATCATACAATATGTGACCTTTTGTGTCTGGCTTCTTTCACTTAGCATGTTTTCAAGATGTATCCACCTTGTAGCATCTATTAGTACTTCATTCTTTTTTATGGGTGAATACGATTCCATTGTATGGATACCACAATTTGTTTATCCATTCATTTTCTGATGGACATGTAGGTTGTTGCCACCTTTTGACTGTTGTGAATAGTGCTGCTAGTCACATGCTGTGAATATGCACGTACATGTGTTTGTTTGAGTACCGGCTTTCAGTTCTTTGGGGTAGGGTTTTTGTTTGTTTTTTAAAAAAGTGGCCTTTATAGGATTCTTTGAAATCCTATAAAAATATTAACAAAAAAAGAAAGTGGAAAAGCAATATATTAAAAAGTACTGTCATACATATTTATATCTTTATCATCTTGCATGGAGACTTACAAATATTCGATGTTTAGTAAATGTTAAATTGAAATGTTGGTTTTGAGACTGCTTTCTAATTCTGATTTTGCTGTCAACTATCTGATTTGGGGCAAATTCTTAATCTCTGGCCCTATATAGATAAAGTTTATGTATCTATGAACTATATAGATACAGTTCCTATATCTATAACATAGGGAAGTACACTAAATAAACTCTTTAAAAATCAGATTTTTAAGTTCTGTGAAAGTCTGTACTTTTAAAAAAAATACAAAGTGTTTTGGTACTGCCTCTTTATTTCATCCTCTGGAAGATCAGGTACTTCCCAGCCCTTGACTATCATATACAGTTTCTTTCTCATATTAAATTTGCCTCTGGAGAGGGATCAAGAAAGTTATGATCTATATGATCAAGAAAGTTGAGACCACCGTTTTAGTCTTTTAAGCTCTTGCAAAGTTTCTTCAGGAAAGACTCATCTTTTATCTTTCCCTCCTCTTATTTCATAAGAAGATCTCAGTCATAAAACTCCTAGTGTAGATACTGAAAACTCAGATGCCTACAGAACTCAGTGTACTCTAAATCAGTGAAATTGGCTGAATGGTACTTTCAGTAATTGGAAAGCACACTAAAAGAGTTTTCCTGAAGATGAGCAAATGAGCCTTTTCGACACAAAGCCTGGGTGCTTCTGCCTCCAGCCGCTTCCACGCTGCGCCCTGGAGCAGATAGCCTCATCCACCAGAGGGCAGACAGCAGAAGCAAGAAGAAGGACAGTCCTGCAGGCTGTGGAACAAAAACCACATTCACAGAAAGGTAGACAAGATGAAAAGGCACAGGGCTATGTACCAGATGAAGGAACAAGATAAAACCCCAGAAAAATAACTAAATGAAGTGGAGATAGGCAACCTTCCAGAAAAAGAATTCAGAATAATGATAGTGAAGATGATCCAGGACCTCGGAAAAAGAATGGAGGCAAAGATCGAGAAGATGGAAGAAATGTTTAACAAAGACCTAGAAGAATTAAAGAACAAACAAACAGAGATGAACAATACAATAACTAAAATGAAAACTACACTAGAAGGAATCAATAGCAGAATAACTGAGACAGAAGAACAGATAAGTGACCTGGAAGACAGAATGGTGGAATTCACTGCTGCGGAACAGAATAAAGAAGAAAGAATGAAAAGAAATGAAGACAGCCTAAGAGACCTCTGGGACAACATTAAACGTAACAACATTCGCATTGTAGGGGTCCCAGAAGGAGAAGAGAGAGAGAAAGGACCAGAGAAAATATTTGAAGAGATTATAGTCAAAAACTTCCCTAACATGGGAAAGGAAATAGCCCCCGAAGTCCAGGAAGCGCAGAGAGTCCCATACAGGATAAACCCAAGGAGAAACACGCCGAGACACATAGCAATCAAATTGGCCAAAATTAAAGACAAAGAAAAATTACTGAAAGCAGCAAGGGAAAAATGACAAATAACATACAAGGGAACTCCCATAAGGTTAACAGCTGATTTCTCAGCAGAAACTCTACAAGCCAGAAGGGAGTGGCATGATATACTTAAAGTCATGAAAGGGAAAAACCTACAACCAAGATTACTCTACCCAGCAAGGATCTCATTCAGATTTGATGGAGAAATCAAAAGCTTTACAGACAAGCAAAAGCTAAGAGAATTCAGCACCACCAAACCAGCTCCACAACAAATGCTAAAGGAACTTCTCTAAGTGGGAAACACAAGAGAAGAAAAGGACCTACAAAAACAAACCCAAAACAATTAAGAAAATGGTCATAGGAACATACATATCGATAATTACCTTAAACGTGAATGGATTAAATGCTCCAACCAAAAGACACAGGCTTGCTGAATGGATACAAAAACAAGACCCATATATATGCTGTCTACAAGAGACCCACTTCAGACCTAGGGACACATACAGGCTGAAAGTGAGGGGATGGAAAAAGATATTCCATGCAAATGGAAATCAGAAGAAAGCTGGGGGGCTTCCCTGGTGGCGCAGTGGTTGAGAATCTGCCTGCCAATGCCGGGGAGATGGGTTCGAGCCCTGGTCCGGGAAGATCCCACATGCCGCGGAGCAACTAGGCCCGTGAGCCAAAACTACTGAGCCTGCGCGTCTGGAGCCTGTGCTCCGCAACAAGAGAGGCCGCGATAGTGAGAGGCCCGCGCACCGCGATGAAGAGTGGCCCCCACTTGCCGCAACTGGAGAAAGCCCTCGCACAGAAACGAAGACCCAACACAGCCATAAATAAATAAATAAATAAAATTAAAAAAAAAAAAAAAAAGAAAGCTGGAGTAGCAATACTCATATCAGATAAAATAGACTTTAAAATAAAGAACGTTACAAGAGACAAGGAAGGACACTACATAATGATCAAGGGATCAATCCAAGAAGAAGATATAACAATTATAAATATATATGCATCCAACATAGGAGCACCTCAATACATAAGGCAACTGCTAACAGCTATAAAAGAGGAAATTGACAGTAACACAATAATAGTGGGGGGACTTTAACACCTCACTAACACCAATGGACAGATCATCCAAAATGAAAATAAATAAGGAAACAGAAGCTTTAAATGACACAATAGACCAGATAGATTTAATTGGTATTTATAGGACATTCCATCCAAAAACAGCAGATTACACTTTCTTCTCAAGTGCGCACGGAACATTCTCCAGGATAGATCACATCTTGGGTCACAAATCAAGCCTCAGTAAATTTAAGAAACCTGAAATCATATCAAGCATCTTTTCTGACCACAAAGCTATGAGATTAGAAATGAATTACAGGGAAAAAAACATAAAAAACACAAACACATGGAGGCTAAACAATACGTTACTAAATAACCAAGAGATCACTGAAGAAATCAAAGAGGAAATCAAAAAATACCTAGAGAAAAATGACAATGAAAACACGACGATCCAAAACCAATGGGATGCAGCAAAAGCAGTTCTAAGAGGGAAGTTTATAGCTATACAAGCCTACCTCAAGAAACAAGAAAAGTCTCAAATAAACAATCTAACCTTACACCTAAAGGAACTAGAGAAAGAAGAACAAACAAAACCCAAAGTTAGCAGAAGGAAAGAAATCATAAAGATCAGAGCAGAAATAAATGAAATAGAAACAAAGAAAACAATAGCAAAGATCAATAAAACTAAAAGCTGGTTCTTTGAGAAGATAAACAAAATTGATAAACCATTAGCCAGACTCATCAAGAAAAAGAGGGAGAGGACTCAAATCAATAAAATTAGAAATGAAAAAGGAGAAGTTACAAAAGACACCGCAGAAATACAAAGCATCCTAAGAGACTACTACAAGCAACTCTATGCCAATAAAATGGACAACCTGGAAGAAATGGACAAAATCTTACAAAATATAACCTTCCAAGACTGAACCAAGAATAAATAGAAAATATGAACAGACCAGTCACAAGTAATGAAATTGAAACTGTGATTAAAAATCTTCCAACAAACAAAAGTCCAGGACCAGATGGCTTCACAGGTGAATTCTGTCAAACATTTAGAGAAGAGCTAACACCCATCCTTCTCAAACTCTTCCAAAGAATTGCAGAGGAAGGAACACTCCCAAACTCATTCTATGAGGCCACCATCACCCTGATACCAAAACCAGACAAAGATACTACAAAAAAAGAAAATTACAGACCAATATCATTGATGAATATAGATGCAAAAATCCTCAACAGAATACTAGCAAACAGAATCCAACAACACATTAAAAGGATCATACACCATGATCAAGTGGGATTTATCCCAGGAATGCAAGGATTCTTCAATATACGCAAATCAATCAATGTGATACACCATATTAACAAACTGAAGAGTAAAAACCATATGATCATCTCAATAGATGCAGAAAAAGCTTTTGACAAAATTCAACACCCATTTATGATAAAAACTCTCCAGAAAGTGGGTATAGAGGGAACCTACCTCAACATAATAAAGGCCATATACGACAAACCCACAGCAAACATCATTCTCAATGGTGAAAAACTGAATACATTTCCTCTAATATCAGGAAGAAGACAAGGATGTCAACTCTCACCACTATTATTCAACATAGTTTTGGAAGTCCTAGCCACAGCAATCAGAGAAGAAAAAGAAATAAAAGAAATACAAATTGGAAAAGAAGAAGTAAAACTGTCACTGTTTGCAGATGACATGATACTATACATAGAGAATCCTAAAAATGCCACCAGAAAACTACTAGAGCTAATCAATGAATTTGGTAAAGTTGCAGGATACAAAATTAATGCACAGAAATCTCTTGCATTCCTATACACTAATGATGAAAAATGTGAAAGAGAAATTAAGGAAACACTCCCATTTACCATTGCAACAAAAAGAATAAAATACCTAGGAATAAACCTACCTAGGGAGACAAAAGATCTGTATGCAGAAAACTATGACACTTATGAAAGAAATTAAAGATGATGCCAACGGATGGAGAGATATACCATGTTCTTGGATTGGAAGAATCAATATTGTGAAAATGACTATACTACCCAAAGCAATCTACGGATTCAATGCAATCCCTATCAAATTGCCATTGGCATTTTTTACAGAACTAGAACAAAAAATCTTAAAATTTGTATGGAGACACAAAAGACCCCGAATAGCCAAAGCAGTCTTCAGGGAAAAAAACGGAGCTGGAGGAATCAGACTCCCTGACTTCAGACTATACTACAAAGCTACAGTAATCAAGACAATATGGTACTGGCACAAAAACAGAAACATAGATCAATGGAACAAGATAGAAAGCCCAGAGATAAACCCACGCACCTATGGTGAACTAATCTATGACAAAGGAGGCAAGGATATACAATGGAGAAAAGACAGTGTCTTCAATAAGTGGTGCTGGGAAAACTGGACAGCTACATATAAAAGAATGAAATTAGAACACTCCCTAACACCATACACAAAAATAAACTCAAAATGGATTAGAGACTTAACTGTAAGACTGGGCACTATAAAAGTCTTAGAGGAAAACATAGGAAGAACACTCTTTGACATAAATCACAGCACGATCTTTTTTGATCCACCTCCTAGAGTAATGGAAATAAAAACAAAAATAAACAAATGGGACCTAATGAAACTTCAAAGCTTTTGCACAGCAAAGGAAACCATAAAGACGAAAAGACAACCCTCAGAATGGGAGAAAATATTTGCAAACGAATCAACGGACAACGGATTAATCTCCAAAATATAGAAACAGCTTATGCAGCTCAATATTAAAGAAACAACCCAATCCAAAAATGGGCAGAAGACCTAAATAGACATTTCTCCAAAGAAGACATACAGATGGCCAAGAAGCACATAAAAAGCTGCTCAACATCACTAATTATTAGAGAAATGCAGATCAAAACTACAATGAGGTATCACCTCACACCGGGTAGAATGGGCATCATCAGAAAATCTACAAACAACAAATGCTGGAGAGGGTGTGGAGAAAAGGGAACCCTCTTGCACTGTTGGTGGGAATGTAAATTGATACAGCTACTATGGAGAACAGTATGGAGGTTCCTTAAAAAACTAAAAATAGAATTACCATATGATCCAGCAATCCCACTTCTGGGCATATAGCCAGAGAAAACCATAATTCAAAAAGACACATGCACCCCAATGTTTATTGCAGCACTATTTACAATAGCCAGGTCATGGAAGCAACCTAAATGCCCATCAACAGACAAATGGATAAAGAAAATTTGGTACATTTATACAATGGAATATTACTCAGCCATAAAAAGGAACGAAATTGGGTCATTTGTTGAGACATGGATGGATCTAGAGTCTGTCATACAGAGTGAAGTAAGTCAGAAAGAGAAAAACAAATATCATATATTAACGCATGTATGTGGAACCTAGAAAAATGGTACAGATGCACCGGTTTGCAGGGCAGAAATTGAGACACAGGTGTAGAGAACAAACGTATGGACACCAAGGGGGGAAAGCCGTGGGGGGGTGGGGATGGTGGTGTGACGAATTGGGCGATTGGGTTTGGCATGTATACACTGATGTGTATAAAATTGATGACTAAAAAAAAAAAAAAAAGTTTTCCTTGTGGGAATATATACTTAATGTTGCCAGATCTTGTGATTTGTCAAGAGAAGCCAGAAATCTGGATTTTGTAAAATCCCGTTATTAAATGTTGACTACTAATTCAGAATGTTTTAGAACACTGTGCAGGCCAGAAAGAACACTTCTGCAAGTCCAGTTACGTACTGTAGAAAGTGCAAGACCTGCAGAAAGAAGAGCTGTGCATTTCAAAGTGAAATTAGTCATCTTGAACTGGTCATGAGGTATTCACCCGATTGCCTTTGGAGTAAAAGAAGTAATGCTCATAGAATATCTCAATAACACCTCCTCATTGCACACCCTATTGAGGACAGGGATTATGACTTTTATTTATGTTAGTAGCTCCAATTAATATCTCCATAACTCATTGGTTCCTGGTAATCCCTCACTGAATGCATGTAATTTCAGCAGCTGTGGCTCCCTTCATAACAAAGTTTATAGATTTATGGCAGAAACAACCACAGATTATAACCAGTTCACGTGTAAACTTTTGGCACATTTTAGGTTGAGAGATTTTAGGTTGGGGAAACAGCTGCAGTACTGTGTTGTTAGTGTGTGTTTAGCTCTTGTTTACCCTCACGTTTATATTTTTAGCCTTACTAGGACGATAGTAATTATTTCTGTATTTTTTACTTCGTTTCACTTCCCTAAAAAATGAACTGATTTGTGTAAGTAGAACTTCATTGTTTTTATTTTTGTTTTTTAAAGGTGCTGGCCACATCATTAGGTATTTCTCTCTTCTGAGTCCTTTGTATGAAGTTTGAATTCTGTTTTATGCATCCGTTCATCTATCCATCCATTTAATAAACATTATATTGACCTTATCAAAGAGGCCAAGGCCCTGTAAGATCTGCCCTCTACCATCCCCACTAACCTTATCTCATGCTAGGAAGCAGACTCTCTTGATTACTATGTTTTAAGCACATTGTGCACCTTTCAGTTACTCAAACATGCCATGTCTTTTCCTGCCTAAGGACTTTTGTACATGTTGTTACCTCAGATTATTTTACCTCTGTTTCTGCCCTTTGAGTTGCTGATTCTTCTTATCTCCAGGAACATTTCAGAGAGGCCTTCCCTGACTATCTTCTCTTAAAATATTATTCTTTATTACAGATTCTTATTTGTTTTCGTCATAGCATTCATCCCACTTTGAATTGTTAAAAATTATTTCCTTGTTTTTCTGTTTCTCTCATTACAGAAAAATTCCTTAAGTACAGGGACTTTTTTGTGTTATTCAATTTTGTATCCTTGGCTCCCAGTAAATTACTTTTGAATGAGTTAATTACTTGTCAGCATAGTAATCATATTGTATGCCTACATTATGCTGGACAATTTGTTCTAGGTATGTTACACATATTATTGCTAGTGCTCACAACTCTACAAGGTAGATAGATATTACTGTTATATTATAAATGAGACAATCAAAGGCTTACTGTGATGAGTAACTTGCCCAAAGTCAGAAAATAAGTGCTAGAGCTGTAATGAAAGCCCAGTTCTCACAACCTTTGCTCTTTCATTATGGCATGCTACTTACCTCTTATTTGTTGTGAACAAATTGGTATCCTGACACAAGGATCATGCTGCTTTTATACATTTCTATGTAACCTTGTGGCTTTCTCCTTCCTCGCTACCCCCCTCATGCAAAAAAGATTGCAATAATATTTGAAATACCTAATAACCATCTGCTATATATAGTATCTCATGACACTGACTTTCTGATTTAAGCCAAATGAGAATTCATGTACTTTTGTTTAATAATAATAACACCCCCTAGTATTAGAAGTTTTATACCCTGAGTCTTTTTTGTTTGTTTGTTTGTCTTTATTTATTTTTGGCTGTGTCAAGTCTTTTTTTTTTTTTTTAGTATTATTTATTTATTTATTTATTTATTTATTTATTTATTTTTGGCTGCATTGGGTCTTCATTGCTGCACATGGACTTTCTCTAGTTGTGGTGAGCAGGGGCTACTCTTTGTTGCGGTCCACGGGCTTCTCATTGCAGTGGCTTCTCTTGTGGAGCACGTGCTCTAGGCATGTGGGCTTCAGTAGTTGTGGCTCCTGGGCTCTAGAGCGCAGGCTCAGTAGTTGTGGAGCATAGGCTTAGTTGCTCCGCGGCATGTGGGATCTTCCCGGACCAGGGCTGGAACCCGTGTCCCCTGCATTGGCAGGTGGATTCTTAACCACTGTGCCACCAGGGAAGTCCCTGTGTCAGGTCTTAGTTGTGGCTACCCTGAGTCTTAATCCCTAATTCCTCTATATAGTATAATTGGCCCTTTAAACATTAATAGGTATAGAAGGATTTTGTACATGCCTCTTAAGCATCTGCTTCTAGAGCGCAGCCATTGGCAAAAAGATATAATTGAATTATCTTCTAGAGCACTTTGATGTTCTCCCACCGAAGTCCCTCAGTTTTTTACCTCTTCATCTCAAAAATTTGTTTAGGTCTTTTCATTTTCTGTTTTCTTTTTCTTTCATGTTAGTAGAAGAAATGCCCAGTCTTTTTCTAAGGCACCCTCAATCTCCTGGACTTGATTTCATGACATACTTTACCTTGCTTTAATATTTTTCAACTCTTCCTTTTCATTATTTTCTGTCATGTTTTTGTTTGCTCATAGCAGTAGGTGCCAAACTTTGTTTAACTACGATTTCTATGGAGTTGCCACTGCACATGATACAATTCCAAAAGAAATTATACTTAAAAAGAAAGAAAACAAATTCCTTTTAGTAGTATAATTCTATAACATTGCCCTAGAAAACTGTTTTATTATATTAATTGCTATGCTAATCTCAACTTCTTCACCATCTAATTGTCCCTTAAACCTTTATTAGCACGCAGGCATTCTCGGAAATTCAGTTATGATTCACAGTTGTCAAATCTGATGGTGTTATCTTAATTAATTAAATCTCTTCTATATGTTCTCTCTTGCATCTTCAAGCTTTTCCTCATTACTGGCTGTTTTCCTTGTACTGTCAAGCATACCTAATTTCTTCTTCCACACAATAAAATAGCAAACCCTTTATTTGGCCCTGTCTCCTTAAGTGTTCTTTTCCTTCTCCTTGGAAGGGCTTTTTGAAATAGTAGTCTATATTTCTGCTTACACTGCATTTACTTCCTCAGTTCCATTTGGTCATCAACTCTTTGCCTTCTGGCTTCTATCCCCATCACTCCCTTGATACTTCCTTGGCAAAGGTATCAAGAAATACCTTTTGCCACATTAAGTAAACACATTCGTTCAAGTTTTTTCTTACTTGAACTAAATGAGCCATTTTCATTTGCGGGCGTCCACTTCCAAGATTCTTCTTTTTGACACTCTATTCTCCAGGCTATCCTCTGACTCTTCTTCTCTAGCTTTTTTCCTGGCTTTTTTTCTCACTCTAACCCTTCTGCCTCTTCATTCATTATATGGTCTGTCAGCATTCTTATGTATTTCCACAGTTTCTGTTTTCTTGCTCATTCATGCTTTCATCAAATGAGTGCCTATTTGTGCCAGGCACTGTGCTATTGCTGAGGAGACAGTGTGAATGAGATGGACATAGCCACTGTCCTCATGACACGTGTAGCATAATAAGGAATATAGGTAGATAAACTGGTAATTGTGGAACGATGGGTAATAAGTGTTCTGGTAGAGGAAATACAGAGGAGGGATACCTAACTAAGACTGGAGTGGTTAGAAAAAGCTTTTTGGAAAAAGTAACAGTTGAAAGGGGCTGTGGGAAGGTCAGTGTTTCAGGCAGAAACAATAGCATTTGCAAAGAAATAAAGGTAAGGGAGTGCATTGCTGAAGTATTGAAAAATCATTGTATCTAGAGAGTGTGGAGGGAAAGAGCAGACTGGAGAGGGATAAGGGTGCATGGCCATAAAGTAAGCACTCATATAAATATTCATTCAACAAGTATTTAATTAGTGCTGTTATTTTATAGTTATACTGCCACATAATTATAGATTTTAGTAGCCTAGTTTTCACTCTTGCTGCTATGAACAATCAAAACTAGGTTTTAGAAGATATCTGAGTCTATGATAATTGCTTATTGCTGTAGACTGGTCTTATGATAGGTTTGTGCTGCTTATATAACTTATATAACTTCTGATGCAAAAGATTCAAAGACTCTTTTATTGATTATTCAAAACCTTGGCCTCTGATCTCTGAGCTTTAATTATAATCATTGTCAATAATGTATAACCTATTCTTATTCTCTAAATGTTTAATATATATTATTACCTTATTCCAACTAGATTTTCAGTTTTTTGAGGGCATAGCCTACCGTGTTTTTAATTTCTTTTAAATATTCCTTTGTGCATAGAATACAAAGGGTACACTTGTATGTGTCTTCATGTACAGAGTATTTTTGTACTTTTACAAGATTAAGACTCTCTTTTTTTTTTAACCTCAAAGGGCTTAACCCAGTATTTCTTACATAGGGCACATATAATATTTATCAAATATTTAATTAAATAACCTTAAAAAGTTCTTTAAAGTAAAGAACAACTAATATGGGTTAAAATTATAATATGATGACTTCTGTTTTTAGCCAAGATAGAGTAATAGGGGCCAGATTTACCCTCTTGCCTGAAGCAACTAAAAAGCCAGATAAATATATGAAACAATGGTTCTCTTTACATTTAACATCAGGCAATGAAGGAAAATGATCCTTAAGGAAAAAAACAAATGAGATGAGCCCTACAAGTGCCCTGGCTTACTCCCTGGAGAAAGTTCCAGGATTTGGTGTGAAAGGGGGGAAGTACAAGTAGAGCCCAGTAGTCTCTCTGAGTTGAGGAGGTAGAGTTTGGAGTCTGGGAAAGCCAAGATAGCTAGAGTTCTCAGGGCAGAGTATTAGAAAGGAGGGAAATGGACACACAGAATTCTGGAGATCTGCAGAGGGTCCTTTGAGTATTCAGCTGAGTGGTGATCATTACATGCATGTGGGAAAACGACCCAAGACTGAGGAAAGAACTACCTGAAAGGATTCCAGGGAGCAGTGCTTAGACCTCACAGAGGGCTGGATATGATGCCTGTTTGCACCAGCGAGAGTAGAAAACCTCTTAAGACTTGGGTAGTGCTAAGAAGGGTCTTGCCTCAGTAGTAAAGAAAAATTAACCTTGGACTAAACATGCTCTCGTCATGGCTAACAAAGCTTAAAAAAGCAAGAACTGAAAGGATCAAACTATTCCCAAATAACTTAACCATATCCTAAAATAAAGCTCAAGAATATTTATAGGAATATGAAAATATCCAGCACACAAGGTAAAATTCTCAATGTCTGGCATCCAATGAAAAATCATCACCATGTTTCTAAAAGTTTGTTTTATCTTATCAAAATCACCAGTCATGGAAAGAGGCAGAAAATTACAAAATGTAACGAGAAAAATCAATAAATCGAAACTGATTTAAAAATGACTTGTGGGTTTTTTAGCCTGTGCCCATTGGCATTTCCAGATTATTGGCCTCGCTGATACCCAGTCTGGTATATATGAGGCAAAAAGAAAACCCAGAGAACTCACTGCTGCATCATTCCTGGGTCCTACCATCCCTAGCTGGTCTACCTCTTTTCACCACCTTTCACTCTTCTTAGGTGTGTTTTTTTTTTTTAATCTATGTAATGTCCCAGGTTTTTAGCTGAACTTAGTAGAAGGAATAGGGAAAAGTGTGTCTACTCCATCTTTCCGAAAGTGAATGCCTCTGAGACTTGTATTTTTGGAGTGTAAACAAATGTTCCTTGATGAATCAATTGGGTATCAATATGAAAAACAATGAACTTTGACTTCAGTAATACAATAAAACCAATTCCAGATGGATCAGAGATATGAATATGAAAGGTAAAGCAAAAAGACTTCCAGAAGAAAACAGAAGAATATCTTCATGTCCATGGGATATGCAAAGATTTCTTAAAAAGGACACAAAAATCACTGACCATAAATGAAAAGATTGATAGATTGAACTTATTAAAATTAAGAACTCCTGTTGAATAAAGATATCATTAAGGGGGTGGAAAGCAAACCACATATGGGAGAAATCATTTACAATATGTATATTTGACATAGGATTTGCATCTAGAATAGATAATGGACTCCTACAAATTGATTTTTTAAAAAAAAGACAACCAAATTTAAAAATGGGTAAAAGGCTTGAAGAGCCACTTCAGGAAAGAAGATAACCACATGGCCAATAGGCATATGAAAAGGTGCTCAAAATCATTAGTTTTCAGGGAAATGTGAATTAAAACCACAGTGTCATACCATTCCATCTCTACCAGATCACATATAAAAAAATTATAAAAGCATTTTCTTATGACTGAGCTTGTGGAGTAGCAAGAACTTTCATACACTGATGTTGGGAGTGTATATTGGTACAACCACTTGGGAAAACTATTTGGCAGTATCAATTAAAGTTGAGTATACACATACCTTCTGACTCAGCAGTTTCACTCTAGGTATGTATCCAAGGGAAGTACATATATGCACATACAAGAATGTTTATGGCAGTATTTTTGTAAAAGGTAAAAACTGTAAACAACTCAGTTGTTTAACAGCAGAATGGATTTAATTGTTGAATATTCACTTGACAGAATAATATATAGCAGTGCAAATGAATGAACTGCTGTAAGTATAACAACACTGATAAACTGAACAAACATAATTCTGAGTGAAAGAAGCTAGGTATAAAAGAGAGGTATATCCTATATGATTTCTTTATATAAAGTTTATAAACAGGCAAAACTATAATCTGTAGTGATAGAAGTCAGAAGATTGGTTACTTTGTGGGGTAGTTCCTGGGAGGAAGCATGATGGATGCTTAATCTTAGCTTAAATTCTTCAAGTTCAAGATTTAAGATATGTATACTTTACTATATGTATATATTATGCTTTAATAAAAAATTAAAACACTAAAAAAGAATCTATTCTGAAGTTATGATTAGTAATTTTAAAATTAGTAATATCCATCTTATTTATATATACTTTAGAGTCAAAGCACTTTACACATATATCAATTCTATGATTATAAATATAAAAGTACTTTGTAAGCTCTAAACTGTAATATTATTAGATATAATTTATTTTTAGAACAGTTTTCAGTTTTCTAGAGCTGTTTCTGTTTCTGTTTATGGACCACATTGTGGCACAAAGATTTGTGTAAGCTACCCTTTCATTTGCTATTGTAAAATGACAACTGAAAATCATTATCAAAATTAATGAAAAGAGTGGCTTCATTGATCAGTGAAGTGACATCTGGTCAGTTCTCACAATCAAGCTATTTTTTTTTTTTTTTGCTAGAAACAAAGTATTAAACTTTTATATAACAAGTATTATTTGTATTAGAGAATAGCCAAGAGAGTTCTGGAAGACTACCATATGCCGTCAGTGGGTGAGTTTTACCCATTGAATTTCTTTGGTTTTTGCCCTTAAGAAGTATTTCTAGATAA
Source organism: Eubalaena glacialis (assembly GCF_028564815.1). Classification (NCBI taxonomy): domain Eukaryota; kingdom Metazoa; phylum Chordata; class Mammalia; order Artiodactyla; family Balaenidae; genus Eubalaena; species Eubalaena glacialis. The sequence goes on along the minus strand of NC_083733.1, from coordinate 17,574,722 downwards.
TTTCTCTCAGGCTGAAAATGACAGATGAGCTAAGCTGTTTCATTATTTTAGGTACTATTAAAAGTCTACATGGTTGTATCAAATCTAAATATCTAAAATTATCTGCCATCATGTGAAATAGCAATTGTCATTTTAGTCAGGAAAGATAAACAGCGTTCCTTCCTCTTTTTGATATGTAAATATAAATACTGTTTAGGAAAAAAAACACCAGCAATATTTAAAGAGACAATAAACTCAGGCCAGTATGTTTGAGGCTGAATTTCATGCTTTAAAGTAATGGCTCTCATTATGGAGAACAGTATGGAGGTTCCTTCAAAAACTAAAAATAGAACTACCATACGACCCAGAAATCCCACTAGTGGGCATATACCCTGAGAAAGCCATAATTCAGAAAGAGTCATGCACCACAATGTTCATTGCAGCTCTATTTACAATAGCCAGGACATGGAAGCAACCTAAGTGTCCATCGACAGATGAATGGCTAAAGATGTGGCACATATATACAATGGAATATTACTCAGCCATAAAAAGAAACAAAATTGAGTTATTTGCAGTGAGGTGGATGGACCTAGAGTCTGTCCTACAGAGTGAAGTAAGTCAGAAAAAGAAAAACAAATACCATGTGCTAACATATATATGGAATTAAAAAAAAAAAAAGGTTCTGAAGAGCCTAGGGGCAGGACAGGAATAAAGATGCAGATGTAGAGAATGGACTTGAGGACACAGGGAGGGGGAAGGGTAAGCTGGGACGAAGTGAGAGAGTAGCATGGACTTATATATACTACCAAATGTAAAATAGACAGCTAGTGGGAAGCAGCCACATAGCACAGGGAGATCCGTTCGGTGCTTTGTGACCACCTAGAGGGGTGGGATAGGGAGGGTAAGAGGGAGACACAAGAGAGAGGAGATATGGGGATATATGTATATGTATAGCTGATTGGGTTTGTTATAAAGCAGAAACTAACAGACCATTGTAAAGCAATTATACTCCCATAAAGATGTTAAAAAATAAATAAATAAAATAAAATAAAGTAATGGCTCTTAGCCAGAATCAGCTGTGGAGCTTCATAAAAATATGCATTATGTGATCCTACGTACTGAAACCTTTATTCAGTAGGTCTATGCTGGAATCCCAGGCATCTTCATTCAGGGAAAAAAAACCATATTTATATATGCAATTCTGATATTCCTTATTGATTGCCACTCTCTTAAGAGGCAGAAATAATGAACTTGGTCATTCGTTTATTGCCGCTCACAGTAGGCAGATATTTTTGATGTTTGTAAACAATCAGCTTATGTCTAAAAGTATGAGGTTTGCACATTTCTCCTGTTTGTTGTTGATAATCCTTGTGTAGAATAGAAAAGACAAAGTGAGCCTTGTTGATTTCTTCAGTATTGGCTTGAAGGAGGAAAAAAATCAAGTTACATGGGGAATTCCCTGGTGGTCCAGTGGTTGGGACTCCGCGCTCCCGATGTAGGGGGCGCGGGTTCGATCTCTGGTAGGGGAACTAATATCCCAAATGCTGCACGGTGCAGCCCCCAAAAAAAGAAGATTAAAAAAAAATCATGTTACATGAATAGAAGAGAAGAAATTTGATAGGAAATAACTTTAATCACTGAAAATGAATACCCTAAAACATGAAAAGTAGTTTTTATTTGTTCATTTGAAAAATGGTAGTTTAGATGATGATAGGGTAGAAGTTGGAAGAAAGGACATGAGGGAATAGGGTATTTGGGGTCAGAAATAATGTAGAAAAATGACATTTTTAGTTGAGGTGGTAGGACATTTTGGTAATGATAGCAAGGAATAAAGGTAGATTTTTGTTTGTTATTTTCTTTTCCCTCACTAAGATTATGAGTGTAAAAATAAGAATGATGTTTTAGAATTGTTTGAGTAGAATCAATCAAGGTAGATGATTTACTCATTCATTCGTATATTCATTCACTAAACACATTATTGAAGTGCCCATTATGTGCCACACACAGTAATAATATAATAAATAAAAGAGATGGAGTTTCTACTTCAGTGTTCTTTCTAACTGCATAGACAGGAATGCTGGATAAAGAATTTATCTTTCAGCCAGCTAGTCTCCTGCTCAGGACCCAGCTTTAACCAGTCTTGGCTATGCTAAGCAAATCATAACCTAATTGGAACATAATTTCTTTGTAAAAGCCGAGGGTTACACTGAGTACTTTTACCATTTCTACCGCTAAAATTCTATGCTTTTTTATGTGAACTTTAATCTCCTAAAACTACATTAATTCTATTCATACCATTCTTCCCTTGCCATCTTTATATCTGTTTTCTTTTACTTTCCTTTTTTGCACATAACATCTGTGGCTTGGTACTGATTCCATTGGTTATTTATGTATTTACTTGCAGTCTACCTCACTGGACTGTGAATGTTTGAAAACAGAGATAGATACAGGTCACTTTAGTGTCTGCACTTATGCACACAAAATGAATTAGTGGTGATTAAATTATGTTTTTCTTCTTTTAGAAAATAAACTCCTGAGGTACCTTGTAATCCAAGGTCTGTGCAATTAGAAGTAACATTGAAGTTAAGAACTCTATTTTATTTACTTTATTATTTTGCCTGGCACATAATGAACAGTTAAATAATGTGCTTTATGAATGAATGAGCAAATCATCATTTATTAACTGTCTTTTCAAGTTCAAAATGAAAATAATATGCATAAAGTAATATAACATTAATCCTATTTATCGGGACTTCCCTGGTGGCTAAGAGGTTAAGAATCCGCCTGCCAATGCAGGAGACACGGGTTCGAGCCCTGGTCCAGGAAGAGCCCACATGCCACGGAGCAACTAAGATCCCACATGTGCGCCACAACTACTGAGCCTGCACTCGAGAGCCCGCGAGCCACAACTATGAAGCCCGCGCGCCTAGAGCCCGTGCTCCGCAACAAGAGAAGCCACCCCAACGAGAAGCCCGCGCACCACAACGAAGGGGAGCCCCCGCTCACCGCAACTAAGAGAAAGCCTACGCACAGCAACAATAAAAAAAACCCAACGCAGCCAAAAGAAAAAAAAAATCCTATTTATTTCTTTTCATTGATTATTACATACATTGATAAGTACATCATTAGTTTATTAAATATATGATTATATAAAATGGTTGACTGTTAAGCGATGGAACAGATCTCTGTTCAGTATTGGTTTTGGAAACATTAAGCTAAATTATAAGTATGTATACATTATATTGTATATACTATAAAGTTTTAAAACAAATGTGTGTTGAGATGCTTCTACTGCTTATATTCCAGAAATGAACTTATTGTACTAATGCCACAATTAAAGGTGAGTCTAGTAAGGGTAGAAAATTACAGGACACTGGAGCCCCCTTCTCTTACATCAGGCAGTCAGTAGATATTTGTTGAGTGAATGAATAAAAGAATGAGAATATTTATTGACTGTGCTTCATTCTCTAGCGGGTACAGTGTTGTCACCACTGATATGTTATTTATTACCTCTTTTATTTATTAGAAGTGTTTCTGAAATAATATGAAAATTAGAAATTTTCCTGAAGCTTATTTCATAACTTAAAATTATGACCCAGTAACTTTTTAGTATTTTGATAACCTCATCAGCAAACATTGAGTGCCTATTGTAAGTATGGTACTGCTAAACTTCAGTCATTCAAATAAGACATACCACAGTTTCTGCCCTTGAAGAGTTTTCAGCTAATTGGAGAGATAGAAAATAGACATAAAGATGATACTTAGCAATATGAGGGTGTCAAAGTTACCGTACATATGAGAAATTAAAGTTATATTCAATGAAAAGTTTGATATTAAGTTTATGTGCATTATTATTCAACTTTTTAAAAATGCATAGAAAAATAGGGAAGGGAAACATAAATATACTAGTGTTTTGGGTGGTGAGATCATGGGCAAATTTATTTTTATTTCATACATATCTGTATTTTTACAAGCAAACAATAACTTTAAATAAATTAATAATTTTCTACCCCAGTTCTAGGATAGGATTTGTATTAAAAAGAAAAGTAAAGCAGTCTATGTGCCCAGCATCATCAATCGCTAGATCCCTCTCCTGTTTATACATTCACTAGGATGCCCCATAGGTACCTCAGCCTCATCATTTAAAATGGAATTCATTGTCTTCCCAGATTTACTCTTACTCCTAAACTCTCTATCATGGGAAACTGCACCACCTTCCATTAATTTTCTCGTGCCAGAATTCCTGTGTGCTGTTTGGAACTATTTCTCTCCCTCTCTCTCTCTCTCTCTCTCTCTCTCTCTCTCCATCTCCATCTCTCTCTCTCTCTCTCTCTCTCTCTCTCTCTCTCTCTCTCTCTCTCTCTCTCTCTCTCTCTCTGTCTCTGTCTCACTCTCTCTCCATCGCCCGCTCCCCCTCTCCCCCTCTCCCTCTCCCCCTCACCCTCTCCCCACTCCCTCTCCCCCTCTCCCTCTCTCCCTCTCCCCCTCTCCCTCTCCCCATCTCCCTCTCCCCCTCTACCCCCTTCCTCTCTCCCTCTCCCCCTCTCTCCCTCTCCCTCCCTTCGTTCCTCCCTCCCTCCCTCCCTTTGCCGCTAGTCATCCAATTCAGTTCATCAGTTTTCTGAGCACCTTTAAATTCGTATCCTATTTGCCATTCTCACTGCAGCTCCCTTGGTTCAGGACCTCATTATTTCTGACTTAGAGGATTGTAAAAAAACTTACTCTTTGCCACCTCTAGGACCTAGTCTATTTTGCATATACCTGGGAGGATGATCATCCTCAAATATAAGTCTGAGCTTATCATGTCTTTGCTTGAAACACTCAAAAGCTCCCTATGTGCTGAGGGATAAAATCTTTATTGCTTAGAATGATTATACAAGGCCTTTCATGATCTAGCCCCTCCATGTCTTTGGGAGCCTCATCTCATGTTACTCCTCCATGTAACTACTGTATTCTAATTTAACTGAATTACTTGAAAAACCGAAGTAACCAAAATACAAATACTCTTTTCAGATTTGCTTTTAAGTTTCCCCTCCTTCTTCACAAATATGTTTGTCAAATACCCATTTCAGTGTTCAGGATTGACCTCAGGTGTCACATACCCTGTGCAGCCTTCTCTGATCCTTTACGGATAGTGTTAAGGATTCCCTCTTCTCCACTTGCATAACATCCCATATTTCTATTAAAGCACATATTGCATTTTTTTTAATTGAAGTGTAGTTGATGTACAGTGTTGTGCCAATCTCTGCTGTACAGCAAAGTGACTCAGTTATACACATAAAGACATTCTTTTCCATTATAGTTTATCACAGGATATTGAATATAGTTCCCTGTGCTATACAGTAGGACCTTGTTTATCCATTCTAAATGTAATCGTTTGCATCTGCTAATCGCAAACTCCCAGTCCATCCCTCTCCCTCCTCCCTCCCCCTTGGCAACCACAAGTCTGTTCTCTATGTCTACTATGAGTCTGTTTCTGTTTTGTAGATAGGTTCATTTGTGCCATATTTTAGATTCCACATACAAGTGATCTCATATGGTATTTGTCTTTCTCTTTCTGACTTCACTTAGTATGATAATCTCTAGTTGCATCCATGTTGCGCAAATGGCATTATTTCGTTCTTTTTTATGGCTGAGTAGTATTCCATTGTATATATGTACCACATCTTTATCCATTCATCTGTTGGTGGACATTTAGGTTGTTTCCATGTTTTGGCTATTGTGAATAGTGCTGCTCTGAACATAGGGGTGCATGTATCTTTTTGAATTATAGTTTTGTCCAGGTGTATTCCCAGGAGTGGGATTGCTGGATCATATGGTAATTCTATTTTTAGTTTTCTGAGAAACCTCCATACTGTTTTCCTTAGTGGCTGTACCAACTTACATTCCCACCAACAGTGTAGGAGGGTTCCCTTTTCTCCACACCTTCTCCAGAATTTGTTATTAGACTTTTTAATGATGGCTATTCTGACTGGTGTGAGGGTGGTACCTCATTGTAGTTTTGATTTGCACTTCTGTAATAATTAGTGATGTTGAGCATCTTTTCATGTGCCTCTTGGCCATCTGTATGTCTTCTTTGGAGAAATGTCTATTAAGGTCTTCTGCCCATTTTTGGACTGGGTTATTTGTTTTTTTGTTGTTGAGTTGTATGAGCTGTTTGTATATTTTGGAGATTAAGCCCTTGTCTGTCACATCATTTGCAAATATTTTCTCCCATCTATAGCATATTGCGTTATTTTAAACTTCACTAATTTTATTTTCTCTCAACTGTGAACTTCATGAGTGATTTTCTCTTATATTGTGTCTTTAGTCCAGTACAGGAGCGAAATAAATGTTGAATGAATGTTTAAATTAATTGTTGTTCTATCAGGTTGAGGATGTTAGTGAAGAGGGGATGGCATAGCTAAAAATACTGAGCCTGTGAGTGGCATATAAGGTGTCAAACAAGTGAGTATGACCAGGAGAAGATAACTTGTGATATATTTTGTAACCCAGACTACCTTTCTCTACCAGAATATTTGGTTTTGTTTGTTTGATTGATTTTAGGCAGAAATGGTAGCAAAAGTGAGAGAGAGGCCAATTTATAACAGTTGTGAGTACAGTGCAAAGAACTTTTTTTTCCTGAACCATTTGAGAGTAAGTTGCCAACATGATGCCTGCTCCATCACCTTTGAATACTTTAGTATGTATTGCCAGCAAACAAGGATATTCTCCAACATAATTACAATATAACCACCAAAATGTAAAAAATTCACATTGATACATTTTTTCCATCTAATCCTCAGACCCCCATTTAGGTTTCTCCAGTTGTCCCAGTAATGTCCTATATAACAGCGGCCCCCAACCTTTTTGGCACCAGGGACCGATTTCGTGGAAGACAATTTTTCCACGGATGGCAGTTGAGGGGGGTGGATGGTTCAGGCGGTAATGCGAGCAATGAGAAGCGGCAGATGAAGCTTTGCTCCCTCGCCCGCTGCTCACCTGCTGTGCGGCCGGGTTCCTAACAGGCCGTGGACCACTACCAGTCTGCGGCCTGGGGGTTGAGGGCCCCTGCTGTATAACATCAGCATTCAGTTTACAGTTACATATCCATTTAGTTGTCATGTCTTGTTAGTTTCCTTTGATCCGAGATAGTTCCTTGGTCTTTCCTGGACTTTCATGGTTCTGATACTTTTGAAGGTTACAAGTCAATTATTTTGTGGAATGTTCCTCATGATTACATTCAAATTATGCATCTTTGGCACGAATACCACAGAAATAATGATGTATTCTTACCAAATCCTCTAGGGTGGCATGCAATTTTGATTTGTGTCACTACTGATGTTACTCACTTTGATCACTTGATTAAGATGGTATCTGTCAGACTTCTCTACTTTAAAGGTACCCTATTTCTCCTTTGTAATCAGTAAGTATCAATATTTTGTAAGAGTTGTACTTTGAAACTATTTAAATATCTCATTCCTCATCACACGTGCAGTTTATTCATTACTATTTTATGTCAGTATGAACTCCTATGTTTTCATTAGATTATAATCTGTTATTATTATTATTATTATTATTTGGCTGTGCTGCACAGCTTGCCAGACCTTAGTTCCCCAACCAGGAATTGAACCCGGGACATGGCAGTGACAGCTCTGAGTCCTAACCACTGGACCGCCAGGGAACTCCCATGACTTATTTTCATGCTCATATTGTCTCATATTGGTTAGTGAGAGCCTCTTGAAGATGGTTTCTGTATTCTTTTGACATGTCCCTCATAATTCTTTGAGTACTTCCTTACTTTTAGCAAAACAGTATGTATTTCAGGCTCATCTTGTACTTTCCATATCCCAGTCCTGATATCAACTATTTCTCAAAGAAGCCCTAGCTACTTTAGGTAGAAAAGAGTATTTAGAAACCAAGATCTGGATACTAGGTGTGCTTATTTTCCATGAGTATGCTTTTGGAGTACTGCTGCTCACAGAATCTTTCAGAAGACAGAGCTAGGGAATATATGTATGCTTATATACATACATACAGTTATGTCTTTATTTATTTTTCTATCTTTCTCTCATGAATTCATACTGATACTTCCAGTTGCAACTCAGTACCATAGGGTTCCTTCTTGTTTTTCTTCCTATGTTTGTAACTCCTTTGTTCAACATTGCAAAACCTGATTCCCTTTAATTTTAATATATTTACTTATTTGAGCAATCTTCCTCTGTGTAATCAAGCTTCTATGGCCATTGCTTCCCTCTTTTGTACATGTTGATACCTAATTATCCAACTTGGACACCCATGACTTGCCTCCAGGCTGTGGCTGCTTTCCTCCTGTAGGAATGCTCTCTTCATCCCATGTGTGCTATGACACCCAGAGCTGCCCTCCTGCTTACCTGTTGACACCCTCCTCACCCTGCTTGGGTTCTGACTCCCCACACTGGGCAGCCCTGCTAGGCAGATATCATCCTATAGCTCTCACCCTACTAGGATTTTGATACTCTTACCTAAAGGTGCCCTTTGCTCCTGCTCCTTCAACCCCCATGGATGTCTTGCTTACCCCACTGGAACTCCAGCATATTATGCTGGGCTGTCCATCCATGGGAATGTCCTCTTCATCCTGCTCAGGCTCGAAGGCCTCACACGAATGCCCTCCTCACCCTGCTTGGGTTTCTAATCCCCGTTCTGGACTTCCACACTCCTCATGGGCACACTCTGCTTCCTGCTTAATCTTTGACATCCAGCCCAGGCAGCCCTACTATATGGACATTCTCCTTACTGCTTGGGTTCTTACACCCAGTGCCAAATGCCCCTGCACAAATACCCTTCTCACCCTGCTCTGGCTCTGCTTTTCTGTGCTGGCTACCCTCCATCACCTCAGTTGCTTTAGCTGTGATACCCTGTGCCATCCCCTTGAGGGTACATTTCTCACCATGCTCTGGCTCTGACACCCTATGCTAGCTTCTCTGCGTTCCCTCCCATGGATAACCATCCTCATTCTGCTTGGTCTACCCATCCCAGGAGACTTTTACTTTGCTTGGGCTCTAACCCACCACAGTAGGTTTTCCCTCTGTGTGTCAGGCTTCCCTCTTCTCATCCTGCTTTCTTGGACTCCATCCCACCCTTCCACTCTTCTCCACCCCTCCCCACTCCCCCCAGATATATTCTTCATTCTGCTTGGGCTCTGACACCACACACCAGGCTGTGGATATTTTATTTACATTGCTTGGATTCTGCACCTGATTATCTTTTCCCACTCACCCTGCTTGGGCTCTGAAACCCTTTGCCAGGCCTCTGCTACCCCCACCCCCACTATGGATTCCCTTCTCACTCCACTGGGCTTCTGACACTCAACCCTGGTCCTCCTTACTCCTCTTGGACTCTGAACTCTACAGTTCTTAAAGCTCTATTGAAAAGCATTCTTGTAAGATCTTTGAAAATTATAAATAAGCCATAAAGGTTTTACTCGATAGTTAGATCATAGATAGGACTTTGAAAGTCTTGTTCTGTCTAGAACAGACTTAAGTAATAACATCTTCTGAGAATAAATAAATTAAGAAAGTATATAACAAAAATGGTTAGTTAAATAGTATACTCCATTCTGTATCATAAATGTTAAGTTATGTAGCAAATAATTGTGAAATTTTAAAGTGAAAAGTAATACCTATTAGAAAAAAATATATGATGTACTATGTTAAAATGATTGTGGAACTCAATTTATTTTTCTTATTCCTGAAATTGTTGTAATCTATGCTGCTGTATATTGTTTAAAATTAGTGTAGAATACCAGCTTGAGGAAAACTGTAATAAAATATAATCAGGAAGAGGTGATGTGATTAAGTAAATAAGTAACAGCAAACTAGTAAATTGACTTAAACTTAGCTGAGAAAAATTTATTAAAACAGAGATCACCTACAAGTTATTTTCGGACTTAATAATCTTTTAGAAAACAAATATCCGGTAGACCTGCAGCCAGTACATTTTCCAACTATGATGCCAACTATGATGACTGTCAAGCCTAAAAATGTTTTTAACAGAATGATTGCTGTCTCTCTTCAACGCAGAACTATGTTGGCACAGTGGAGGTGCCAGGCATTTTGTTTTAGAACGTCTGATGTGAAACCATAGCTTTGGGATTCACCAGCTTATTGAGATAGTTAATAAGACATGGAAGAGTAAGACAGTTAGTTCCCAAACCATTTGCAAGAACTTTTTGAAAGTCTTTTAACTCTTTTGGGTGCTAAAGTAGCTTTGTATATAGAGTTTATTTATTTATTTTATAATATTCTTTAATGCGCTGCTTTTTCTTAACATATATATAAATTTATTCATTTATTTATTTACTTTTGGCTGCGTTGGGTCTTCGTTGCTGTGCGTGGGCTTTCCCTAGTTGCGGCGAGTGGGGGCTACTCTTCGTTGCGGTGTGCAGGCTTCTCATTGAGGCGGCTTCTCTTGTTGTGGAGCATGGGCTCTAGGTGCGTGCGGGCTTCAGTAGTTGTGGCACGTGGGCTCAGTAGTTGAGGCACGCAGTCTCAGTAGTTGTGTCACACAGGCTCAGTAGTTGTGGCGCATGGGCTTAGTTGCTCCTCAGCATGTGGGATCTTCCCAGACCAGGGCTTGGACCCATGTCTCCTGCATTGGCAGGCAGATTCTTAACCACTGTGCCACCAGGGAAGTCCCTGTATACAGAGTTTAAAAAAAAAAACAAAAAAAGTAAAATCCCATTTTAAAAACAGAATACAAACATTTATAAATACATTTTCCAGTATTAGAGTGTTTGCATCTAATATCAGGGAGCATTCATTATTTGAATAACTAATATCTGTGCTGAGCATTAATTCACCTTTTTTTAGTTTTTTTAAGCATTCCCAACACAAAGTATCATCCTTTTTACCACAGATACTTCCATTTAGCTGCTTGCTCGACAATTGAATTCAATTTATTTACAGAGCTTCCCCCCCGCCCTTTTTATTGCTCATCTCTGCATGAAGTTAAGTCTGTGGTATTAGTTGTGTACATTTGAATTGTTATGTTACCTGAAAGTTAATAAGAGTCTTCAGAAAAGTTAAAGAGTAGGTGGGCTCTGACAATTCTGGTCTTTACTTTCTGACCCTAAAGCAGCTAAATATTGAATGCTGTTAGCTATCAGGTCAACAAAGGTAAAGTGGCGATAAAAATTCCTTAAAAAGGAATAATAATTTACAGAGTTTTTTTTTAATACTTATTTATTTATTTATTATTTTGGCTGCGCTGGGTGTTAGTTGCGGCATTCGGGATCTTTAGTTGTGGCTTGCGGGATTTTTTTTTTAAGTTGCAGCATGTGGATGTCTTACTTGCAGCATGTGGGCTTCTTAGTTGCAGCATGTGAACTCTTAGTTGCAGCATGCATGTGGGATCTAGTTCCCCAACCAGGGATCGCACCCAGGCCCCCTGCATTGGGAGCACAGAGTCTTACCCACTGTACCACCAGGGAGGTCTCTACAGAGTTCTTTTTAACAGCTCTTCTTATTTAAGCCTTATATAGCAACTCTGTGAGGCTATGCACTATCCATGCATAGCCTTAATTTTTATTGTATTTATTGATTTGACTAGATTATGTAGTTTAGTAAAAAGAACATTCATGAGCCCAGTGTCCAGACCAATTTATTTCTGCTATTCCTTTGTCCTGTATCTTTGTCTCACCGTCAAAGGAAACTAATGTCCTAAACTTTATATTTATCATTCCCTTCTTTTGTTTTATCACATGTGTTTTTCTTTCTTTTTTTCTTTTTTTCTTTTTTTTTTTTTTTTTGCTATTATACAAGTTTCACATTCTGGGTAAAATGGACCTCACATAATTGTTTTGAAATTAAGTGAGAATATGTATACAATGAGCTTTTGCACAGTGCCTGTCCCCACCCCCAAGTGCTCAATAAATGGTAGCTGTAACTGTATTATTAATGTTGTTATTTCGCAAAGGGAAGAACTAGAAAAGCATGCCTTTTCTCAGCTGTTCCATTTGTTTATCTCCCTGGACTCTTCTGGGGGAAAGTGAAGGAGTATGGGGATTTGAGGTCTTTTCATTTTTTTCTGGAACTGAGCAACATGTAAAATAAAACAGTAAAGTGGGATTTGGTTGATCAGCAGTTAGGGAACCAGAGTTTCTAATTGAGAAGAAAAAAAAAAATGCTGCAGTATTAAGTTACAAGCTTTTCCTTCTCTTTCACTGCCTTGTGAAAGGCAGGATAGGATTTCTGTCTCCTTGAATTTGATGCAGTGTGGTGGGACTCCCACCCTCTCCTCCCCATATAGTCAGTGTTGAAGAGTAAAAGACCAAATTCGCCGAGAAATAATCAGTGACATAAAAGGATCATTTAGAGTTTACTGAATGACTGAACACATACGCCAACCAGTCAGCCCATTTTTACATTGTTCACCTTCCCACCAAACATTGGGAAGCATTAGTTTGCTTTCAATATCTGAAAATGATTTCATTCCTCTAATCGCCCAAGGCTCTGCACTGTTGCACCAACATAAGGCAAATTCTTGATCTGAACTTGTTCCCTGTTCTGCCTAATTGCTTTTTTCATACACTTATGTTCATAATTTATGTTGGGACTTCCCTGGTGGCGCAGTGGTTAAGAATCTGCCTGCCAATGCAGGGGACACGGGTTCAAGCCCTGGTCCGGGAAGATCCCACATGCCATGGAGCAACTAAGCCCATGCGCCACAACTACTGAGCCTGCACTCTAGAGTCCGCGAGCCACAACTGCTGAGCCCACGTGCCACAACTACTGAAGCCCGCGAGTGACAACTACTGAGCCCACGTGCTGCAACTACTGAAGCCTGCACACCTGGAGCCCCTGCTCTGCAACAAGAGAAGCCACTGCAATGAGAAGCCCACGCACCGCAACTAAGAGTAGCCCCCATTTGCCGCAACTAGAGAACGCCCACGCACAGCAGTGAAGACCCAACACAACCAAAAATCAATAAATAAAAAATAAATTTATTTAAAAAAATAATAATTTATGTTAACTAATTATTTACTTTATCATACTTTATCTAAGTCTATTACATGGGTACTTAAGCAGTACACTTATATTGGGATTTTGGTCAACTAAAATTCATAATGAACCATTAAGTGAGTTGATTAAGCATTATTACTGCTCAAATTATTAACAACGTTAATAGAAAAAAATATGAGACAACAGTCACCCCAATTCTGGCAGACCAAGGAAAGAATTCTTTAGAAAACAAAAGTAAAACCATTCCTAGATTTTGAAAAAGAGGAAGAGAGTGAGTGCATTTAAGTACATTGCACAAGAGCAGTTTTTACCAGCTGTTACATTGATCTGTATTAAATTTCACTATTTCTTTGCACAGGTATTCCAGCCTTTCATTATCTGTGATGAATTATGACATATGATATATCCCTCTTAAGCCTATGTCATTTGCAAATTCTGTATCTTTGTTCAAGTTGTTGATGTAGTAACCACATTCCTCAAGGGGGAACCCATACATTTTTGGGTGGTGTTGTTTAGAGTCATCTGTTTTATGAAATCTACATTTCTTATCTTGTTCGTAAGAACTTTTTAAGATTTTCATCAAATATTTTACTGACTATAGGATACCTATGCCTGTAGCATTTTCCTGATACAGTAGATGAGCCTTAAAAGGCAAATTAGATTAGTTTGCAGTTTAGCCTTCATAATTTCACTTTTCACAAATAGAAACTAAATGAAAAGATATTTCTGTCCATGAAGTTTATTAGGAACATTGAGAGACCTAGCTCGCTCTGGTGCAGTTCTCAGTTGTTCTTATTCTATTCCTCTTTCTCTTTTTTTAAAAACAGCTTTACCCATGTATAATTTACATATTATAAAATTCACACATTTAAAGTGTACAGGAGATTGGCTTAAGATGGCGGAGTAGAAGGACGTGCCCTCACTCCCTCTTGCGAGAGCACCAAAATCACAACTAACTGCTGAACAGTCATCGACAGGAAGACACTGGAACTCACCAAAAAAGAGACCCCACATCCAAAGACAAAGGAGAAGCCACAATGAGACGGTAGGAGGGGCACAATCAAAATAAAATCAAATCCCATAACTGCTGGGTGGGTGACTCACAAACTGGAGAACACTTATACCACAGAAGTCCACCCACTGGAGTGAAGGTTCTGAGCCTCACGTCATGCTTCCCAACCGGGGGGCCCAGCAACGGGAGGAGGAATTCCTAGAGAATCAGACTTTGAAGGCTAGCAGGATTTGATTGCAGGACTTCGACAGGACTGGGGGAAACAGAGACTCCACTCTTGGAGGGCACAGACAAAGTAGTGTGTGCATCAGGACCCAGGGGAAGGAGCAGTGATCCCATAGGAGACTCAGCCAGACCTACCTGCTAATGTTGGAGGGTCTCCTGCAGAGGCAGGGTGTGGCTGTGTCTCACCGTGAGGACAAGGACACTGGCAGCAGAAGTTCTGGGAAGTACTCCTTGGCGTGAGCCCTCCCAGAGGCCGCCATTAGCCCCACCAAAGAGCCCGGGTAGGCTCCAGTGTTGGGTCACCTCAGGCCAAACAACCAACAGGGAGGGAACCCAGCCCCACCCATCAGCAGACAAGCGGATTAAAGTTTTACTGAGCTCTGCCCACCAGAGTAACAGCCAGCTCTACCTACCACCAGTTCCTCCCATCAGGAACCTTGCACAAGCCTCTTAGATAGCCTAATCCACCAGAGGGCAGACAGCAGAAGCAAGAAGAAGTACAATCCTGCAGCCTGTGGAACTAAAACCACGTTCACAGGAAGATAGACGAGATGAAAAGGCAGAGAACTATGTACCAGATGAAGGAACAAGGTAAAACCCCAGAAAAACAACTAAATGAAGTGGAGATAGGCAACCTTCCAGAAAAAGAATTCAGAATAATGATAGTGAAGATGATCCAGGACCTCGGAAAAAGAATGGAGGCAAAGATCGAGAAGATGGAAGAAACGTTTAACAAAGACCTAGAAGAATTAAAGAACAAACAAACAGAGATGAACAATACAATAACTGAAATGAAAAATACACTAGAAGGAATCAATAACAGAATAATTGAGGCAGAAGAACGGATAAGTGACCTAGAAAACAGAATGGTGGAATTCACTGCTGCGGAACAGAATAAAGAAAAAAGAATGAAAAGAAATGAAGACAGCCTAAGAGACCTCTGGGACAACATTAAACGCAACAACATTCGCATTATAGGGGTCCCAGAAGGAGAAGAGAGAGAGAAAGGACCCAAAGAAATATTTGAAGAGATTATAGTCAAAGACTTCCCTAACATGGGTAAGGAAACAGCCACCCAAGTCCAGGAAGCGCATAGAGTCCCATACAGGATAAACCCAAGGAGAAACACGCCGAGACACATAGTAATCAAATTGGCCAAAATTAAAGACAAAGAAAAATTATTGAAAGCAGCAAGGGAAAAACAACAAATAACATACAAGGGAACTCCCATAAGGTTAACAGCTGATTTCTCAGCAGAAACTCTACAAGCCAGAAGGGAGTGGCATGACATATTTAAAGTGATAAACGGTAAGAACCTACAACCAAGATTACTCTACCCGGCAAGGATCTCATTCAAATTCGATGGAGAAATCAAAAGCTTTACAGACAAGCAAAAGCTAAGAGAATTCAGCACCACCAAACCAGCTCTACAACAAATGCTAAAGGAACTTCTCTAAGTGGGAAACACAAGAGAAGAATAGGACCTACAAAAACAAACCCAAAACAATTAAGAAAATGGTCATAGGAACATACATATCGATAATTACCTTAAACATGAATGGATTAAATGCTCCAACCCAAAGACACAGGCTCGCTGAATGGATACAAAAACAAGACCCATATATATGCTGTCTACAAGAGACCCACTTCAGACCTAGGGACACATACAGACTGAAAGTGAGAGGATGGAAAAAGATATTCCATGCAAATGGAAATCAAAAGAAAGCTGGAGTAGCAATACTCATATCAGATAAAATAGATTTTAAAATAAAGAATGTTACAAGAGACAAGGAAGGACACTACATAATGATCAAGGGATCAATCCAAGAAGAAGATATAACAATTATAAATATATATGCATCCAACATAGGAGCACCTCAATACATAAGGCAACTGCTAACAGCTCTAAAAGAGGAAATCGACAGTAACGCAATAATAGTGGGGGACTTTAACACCTCCCTAACACCAGTGGATAGATCATCCAAAATGAAAATAAATAAGGAAACAGAAGCTTTAAATAACACAATAGACCAGATAGATTTAATTGGTATTTATAGGACATTCCATCCAAAAACAGCAGATTACACTTTCTTCTCAAGTGCGCACAGAACATTCTCCAGGATAGATCACATCTTGGGTCACAAATCAAGCCTCAGTAAATTTAAGAAAATTGAAATCATATCAAGCATCTTTTCTAACCACAACACTATGAGATTAGAAATGAATTACAGGGAAAAAAACGTAAAAAACACAAACACATGGAGGCTAAACAATACGTTACTAAATAACCAAGAGATCTCTGAAAAAGCAGTTCTAAGAGGGAAGTTTATAGCTATACAAGCCTACCTCAAGAAACAAGAAAAATCTTAAATAAACAATCTGACCTTACACCTAAAGGAACTAGAGAAAGAAGAACAAACAAAACCCAAAGTTAGTAGAAGGAAAATCATAAAGATCAGAGCAGAAATAAATGAAATAGAAACAAAGAAAACAATAGCAAAGATCAATAAAACTAAAAACTGGTTCTTTGAGATGATAAACAAAATTGATAAACCGTTAGCCAGACTCATCAAGAAAAAGAGGGAGAGGACTCAAATCAATAAAATTAGAAATGAAAAAGGAGAAGTTACAACAGACACCACAGAAATACAAAGCATCCTAAGAGACTACTACAAGCAACTCTATGCCAATAAAATGGACAACCTGGAAGAAATGGACAAATTCTTAGAAAGGTTTAATCTCCCAAGACTGTACCAGGAAGAAATAGAAAATATGAACAGACAATCACAAGTAATGAAATTGAAACTGTGATTAAAAATCTTCCAACAAACAAAAGTCCATGACCATATGGCTTCACAGGTGAATTCTATCAAACGTTTAGAGAAGAGCTAACACCCATCCTTCTCAAAATCTTCCAAAAAATTGCAGAGGAAGAACACTCCCAAACTCATTCTATGAGGCCACCATCACCCTGATACCAAAACCAGACAAAGATACTACAAAAAAAGAAAATTATAGACCAGTATCACTCATAAATATGTATGCAAAAATCCTCAACAAAATACTAGCAAACAGAATCCAACAACACATTAAAAGGATCGTACACCATGATCAAGTGGGATTTATCCCAGGGATGCAAGGATTCTTCAATATACGCAAATCAATCAATGTGATACACCATATTAACAAATTGAAGCAAAAAAACCATACGATCATCTCAATAGATGCAGAAAAAGCTTTTGACAAAATTCAACACCGATTTATGATAAAAACTCTCCAGAAAGTGGGCATAGAGGGAACCTACCTCAACATAATAAAGGCCATATACGACAAACCCACAGCAAACATCATTCTGAATGGTGAAAAACTGAATACATTTCCTCTAAGATCAGGAAGAAGACAAGGATGTCCACTCTCGCCACTGTTATTCAACATAGTTTTGGAAGTCCTAGCCACGGCAATCAGAGAAGAAAAAGAAATAAAAGGAATACAAATTGGAAAAGAAGAAGTAAAACTATCACTGTTTGCAGATGACATGATACTATACGTAGAAAATCCTAAAGATGCCACTAGAAAACTACTAGAGCTAATCAGTGAATTTGGTAAAGTTGCAGGATACAAAATTAATGCACAGAAATCTCTTGCATTCCTATACACTAATGATGAAAAATGTGAAAGAGAAATTAAGGAAACACTCCCATTTACCATTGCAACAAAAAGAATAAAATACCTAGGAATAAACCTACCTAGGGAGACAAAAGACCTGTATGCAGAAAACTATAAGACACTGATGAAAGAAATTAAAGATGATACCAACAGATGGAGAGATATATCATGTTCTTGGATTGGAAGAATCAATATTGTGAAAATGACTCTACTACCCAAAGCAATCTACAGATTCAATGCAATCCCTATCAAATTACCGACGGCATTTTTTACAGAACTAGAACAAAAAATCTTAAAATTTGTATGGAGACACAAAAGACCCCGAATAGCCAAAGCAGTCTTGAGGGAAAAAAACAGAGCTGGAGGAATCAGACTGCCTGACTTCAGACTATACTACAAAGCTACAGTAATCAAGACAATATGGTACTGGCACAAAAACAGAAATATAGATCAATGGAACAGGATAGAAAGTCCAGAGATAAACCCACGCACCTGTGGTGAACTAATCTATGACAAAGGAGGCAAGGATATACAATGGAGAAAAGACAGTGTCTTCAATAAGTGGTGCTGGGAAAACTGGACAGCTACGTGTAAAAGAATGAAATTAGAACACTCCCTAACACCATACACAAAAATAAACTCAAAATGGATTACAGACCTAAATGTAAGACTGGACACTATAAAACTCTTAGAGGAAAACATAGGAAGAACACTCTGACATAAATCACAGCACGATCTTTTTTGATCCACCTCCTAGAGTAATGGAAATAAAACAAAAATAAACAAATGGGACCTAATGAAACTTAAAAGCTTTTGCGCAGTAAAGGAAACTATAAACAAGATGAAAAGACAACCCTCAGAATGGGAGAAAATATTTGCAAATGAATCAGTGGACAAAGGATTAATCTCCAAAGTATATAAACAGCTCATGCAGCTCAATATTAAAAAAACAAACAACCCAATCCAAAAATGGGCAGAGACCTAAATAGACATTTCGCTGAAGGAGACATACAGATGGCCAAGAAGCACATGAAAAGCTGCTCAACATCACTAATTATTAGAGAAATGCAGATCAAAATTACAATGAGGTATCACCTCACACCATTTAGAATGGGCATCATCAGAAAATCTACAAACAACAAATGCTGGATAGTGTGTGGAGAAAAGGGAACCGTCTTGCACTGTTGGTGGGAATGTGAATTGATACAGCCGCTATGGAGAACAGTATGGAGGTTCCTTAAAAAACTAAAAATAGAATTACCATATGACCCAGCAATCCCACTACTGGGCATATACTCAGAGAAAACCATAATTCAAAAAGACACATGTACCCCAATGTTCATTGCAGCACTATTTACAATAGCCAGGACATGGAAGCAACCTAAATGCCCATCGACAGACGAATGGATAAAGAAAATTTGGTACATATATACAATGGAATATTACTCGGCCATAAAAAGGAGCGAAATTGGGTCAGTTGTAGAGACGTGGATGGATCTAGAGACTGTCATACAGAGTGAAGTAAGTCAGAAAGAGAAAAACGAATATCGTATATTAACGCATATATGTGGAACCTAGAAAAATGGTACAGATGAACCGGTTTGCTGGGCAGAAATTGAGACGCAGATGTAGAGAGCAAACGTATGGATACCAAGGGGGGAAAATGGCGGGGGGTGAGGGGTGGTGGTGTGATGAATTGGGTGATTGGGATTGACATATATGTATGTCAGTATGACTAATATGTATAAAATGGATAACTAATGAGAACCTGCTGTATAAAAAAATAAATAAAAAATACAATAAATTTTTTAAAATAGATAAAGTTGAACACTAAGCAATATGATTACAGCCCTGTCCAACACCTTCATTGCAGCTTTGTGAGATCCTAAGCAAAGTACCCAGTTAAGCCATGCCTAGACTCCTGGTCCACAGAAAATATGAGATAACAAATGTTGGGTTATGCAGGGTTTTTGTTAACAATCTTATTCACATGTAATACAACTCGCCCATTTAAAGTATACAGTTGAAAGGTTTTTATTCTCTTCACAGCATTGTGAAACCGTCACCACAATCAATTTTGTAATATTTTCACTACTCCCAAAAGAAAGCCCATATATTTTAGCTGTCACCCACCTTTCTTCTATTCCCCCAGCCCTAGGCTACCACCAACCTACTTTCTTTCTCTATAAATTTGTCTGTTCTAGACATTTCATATAAATGGAATTATACAAAGTTGAGCACTGAGGGTTGAACATAATATTCCTTTTTGCTAAACTGTAAGTTCCTCTAGGTAAGGAAATAAAAAATAATAATAATAAATAAAGTGTACAGATTCAGTGGTGTTTAGTTATTTATATTTATAGAGTTGTGTAGCCATTGCCATAATCTAATTTTGGAATTTTTACCACCCCAAAAAGAAACCTTGTAACCATTCTCTCTCTTTAAAAAAAAAAAAAAATCTAGTAGATTCTTTTAAAATCTAGTAGGTTTTTTAAAAAAAATGTAGTAGAGGTTACAGTTTTGTTTTCTAAGGAAGTCTTTTCTCAGGAAACTGCCTTTCCATTACAGATTTCCCATTCTCTTTCTTCATATTCTTTGTTTATAAATCTAGAATTTCATTCCTCTCTTATCTATTTAACTGATTTAAAAGCTAACACAAGAAAAATAGATATGGCAACTTAACATGAGGGAGGACTATTTGTTGTTTTCATGGGTTTAAAGGACCTATGCTCTTGTTTAGGAGTTCTCTCATTGGCTAGTGGAGTCTGTATAAGTGTTTAATTTGGATTGAATTTAGGACTAAAGGACAATAGTACTAACAGCATAATTTATATCCCTTTAATCTTTTTATGTTTTATGGGAAGCAGGCTTGAGAGTAAGACCAATGTATGTGGTCGTGGTGTACAGTTATATCTTGGAGGGAATCTCTTTGAGATAATGGGGTAAAAGAAGAGTTTCAGTGAGGATTTAAGTCTTAGAGAAGTTGTTTAAAGTAGCAGAGCCAACACAGTTCTGTCTGAAGTCAGAGCCTGTGATGGTAAGGACTGTATTACCTGTTGTTTTCCTTGGATAGATAGGAAGAAACTTCTGACTTCTCTAATTTCCAAATAGTTGAGTCAGTTAATCAGAAAATAACCTTTGGCGAAGGAATGAATCCATGCTTCCTACACCTTCCACTTGACTTGCTTATTACTTTGGTTTGGGGGTAGGCTATAGGGAAGATTGAGATATAACAAGTTCTATATTTAGTTACTTTCCAATGTATTTTTATTGACATTGCTTTTATACCTCTAATTTAGACTCTGTGTCCTTCTTTGGGAAAGTGAAATGTGG
The DNA here is from genome assembly GCF_028564815.1 of Eubalaena glacialis. Lineage (NCBI taxonomy): Eukaryota > Metazoa > Chordata > Mammalia > Artiodactyla > Balaenidae > Eubalaena > Eubalaena glacialis. The sequence goes on along the minus strand of NC_083733.1, from coordinate 17,553,527 downwards.
TTAGTGATGGGGCTTTTACGAGGTTAAGTTTTTTTTCCTTTGACATAAATGCATTTTGGTAGATACTTTCTCTTTTTATCTAAGCTAATTTTTATTTTCATATTTCCTTTTTGTTTATTTGCCTACACCCCCCCAAAAAAAGGTCTTGAATATGCTTTTCTTCTATGTATAAGGGTCTCGTTTTCAACATGGATTGAGAAAACTAATTGTATTAAAATCTATGTTTGATGATGTGGCATTTCTGTTTTAATTAGGTTCTCCGTACTATCCTCCCTATATTATTTGAAAGATGGAAGTGATCTACTTAAGTTTTTTAGCAACATTTTAACAAGCTGAAAAATTTTAGTCAGGGCATATTATATTCAGACAGATGTAAAATTTGCTAAATGCTTTGAAGATGAAAATTTCAAGTGTTAGGTAATAGTTTTTTGAAAGAAAAATTTTTAAGTGGATTCCTTACTGTGAACGAAGATCATTTAATACTACAACTTCTAATTTTAGCTTTCCTTCATGATATTCTTTCTTATTCGTATCCACATGAAAGTCAGGATACATATTTTAACTGGGAGGATCAAAGTATTTATGAATTCAGTAATCAGTTAACTAACAGTATTGTTTGCTACCAAGGATAAAATGTCTTACAGTGCTACCTTTATTTTTTTAATCACTTAGTACAAATAGTTAATAATCTTCTTTAATTGTTGGAATGTTGCTTTTCTTAGAATACTAGGCAAGTCCCTTAAACTCTGTGCCTCGATTCTTTAGAAAATAAACATATGATTCTAACTGGTCTTTTGAAGTTTCTTCCAACATTGATTCTACTACCTTTAGTGGATATCTTGATAATTATTTCTGTCCAAAAACCATATAATAATAACTATAAAATAATTTTTAAATAGTAGATGTAAATTTGATTTTATGGACAATTAGAATATTATAAAATATATTAAAAAGATACAGTACTCTTTAATCTGGGTTAGAAAAGTAATCATAATCTAATATAGGCACTTGTGCTTTCTGATTTAAGAGTATCCTATACTTGTGCCTTTCTAGAGTTGGAGATACCTCAGAGTAAGAAGTAGTTCCTTGAGCCATAACATTCCTCTTTTTATCTTTAGGAGGGAAAAATGCATTATGATAGCAAATTAAAATATTTGATAAAGGTGCTGAGTAAAAGAGCAGTAGACTAGTGGTCTAATTGGAGAAGCCAATTTAAAGCTGATATACACCATCATATGTAAAGGATGATAAGTTACCCTCTTTTTTTTCAAAGGAAGATATTGGAGCATCTTGGGTTATTTGACATCTCTTCTGTCTAGTTTTATACAGTTTTAAAATTTTAATAACTTTTTCTGTAGATCATTGTAAGCATGAGGGATAAAGCCAAGAAGAAAACAGGGGTTAGAATGAATGGAAAATTCATTATTCAGTTCAATAAAAGTATATAATAAAAGAAAAATATTTGCTAATAATTTTTACAACAGTAGTTATGTGAAGTTTAGTGTGTGTGTATGAATAATATAGTTCTTCTTATGAGTGAAAAGACATTAATTTTGTGCTCATAATTAGGTTATTGACTTATACTCTTTTTAAAAAAAGTTTTTTCCCTTTCCCCCAACAGAATCTGTCTATGATCTTCTCCCAAAGGAGTTACAGTTACCTCCATCTAGAGAACCATCTGTAGCATCAATGAGTCAGACAAGTGGTGGTGAGGCAGGCTCGCCTCCTCCAGCTGTAGTTGCTGCTGGTATGCATTTCATTTTACTTAAAAAAAAAAAAAGTATTATCTGGTCAACATGAACAGTGCTGGCAAAATTCATATCAAAGAGTGTGATTTGAGGGTTTGTTTTAGGAGGTTTTAAACTACATACTTTTAACATTAAAAACTTTCAATACAATATTCTTGATACAACTGTTATTTCTTAAAATTTCACGTTGGCACATCTGTTAGTGCCATCTCCCAGAATGGGCCTTATCTTCAACTATGGGAACAAGTTTAAAGTTCTTTTGTTGACTGCACATAAAAGGGTTATTAAATACCAAGCTATGGATAGAAAATTATATTTGAGTCTCTATAAAACAATTATTTTAAAAAATTTGCTCAAAGGGGAAAATGTTTTATTTTGTATAATCTGAAAAAAGGACTCAAGCACTCAAGTGTCTTTTCTGTTTGTAGCATGTTACTATAACCTTTTCCCTACATTTAAAAACATATGTGACTTTATACTTATTTTAAATTCAGTTGAAAGTAAATGGAAGGTTTGAATGTAATATTTATATAAAGACATTTTCTTATATCAGTGAAAAAGTATGGAAAGTAATGTTTGAAATTTATCAAGTTCATTTTTAATCAGCTCTCAAATCATACACTTTATATAAAATTGGTTCAAATTTTGATTGAGTTAAAAGATTGACAGACAAGCTAATTGAAAAATGTCTTGATCAGTGATAAATTAATAAGAATGCTTTCAGTAATATTAGATTGCCCAACTGTAATTCTTTTTTTAGTTGGGTTTATAGACTACTAAGTGTGTTTGGTGTTTTAAAAAAGTTAGAAAATTATATATATACTCTGAAGTTTCATCTGTCCTACTAATTAGAGGTTTCTTGCCTAATATGATACCTCTCATCTTTTAAAATGGTACTTAAAATCCATCAGAACATTGTTTTCAGTAAATTCTTTTTGTTTCAAAAAGAACAGTGAAGCGGAAGGTTGTGATTTAAATGAGGATATTGGTACTATAGTAGAACTTTGGGTACTTTTCTTATTTGCATTAACCTAAGTCCAATTAACCTTGTGTACCAATCTTTCCCCTGAGCTGTATAGTGCAATGTGCAGCCTTCCTGGTTGAGGGCAGGAAAACGTTAAACATGGCCAAGAAACTTACCAGCCCTGCTCACTGTTCATGTGTTGCCAGACATTTTCTAACAGATTCTGTGGATTTAATTGTGAACATTTTAGTAATTGAATTGTTAAGATGACCTGGTTTCACTTTATATGCACTGAATATTTTTTCTGGAATTTAAATATTTAATCTAGTTTTAAAATAGTTATCAGATAATAAAATATATATTTTTTAATTTTAATGAAATATTTCACTTTAAATCCACAGGTAGAAATTGACTAACTGATTTCTTTTGTATCTTTTGAGATTTTTTTAAAGACATGTTGAATCTGTATAGAACTAAAAGTCTGTTTCTTCTGTGCTTTTTAACATCTGTTGACAGTAGATCCAGTTCCTTTTAAAAGCTGAAAAAATGTTAGCTAGGTTTGGAAAAAGAATGACACTTCCTTTGAAATAATACCAAACTCAATTTTAGAAGTTTTTATATATAAATATTGAAAGTTTTTGAATTTGAGTCACTAATGGAATGTTGAAGGTCCCTCCTTCCCTCCCTCCCTCCATAATCCTCTCCAGATAAATTAGAATGAAGGCTTTGAGTTGAAAAATCATGAAAATAAGAATTAACCAAAGGAAGTATTCTGAAGTAATGAATTCTTATTAGATCAAGAAGTTATTGACATTGTAAAGATTGTGAAGAGAGTAAGGAGGTGACCTTGATAATTTTCATATATTCACACACAGAAAGTCTCTATGATCTAAAACCAAGTCATTTGTAATTTTTTTTGCACATGTTTACTTTTAACCAACCTAGTCTTATTCTAGAATTCTAATGTCTTATTGGTAGAATAGAGTCTTTGTCATGTAACATTATAGGTAAGAGAGTTTAAATTGCCGAATAGTTATAGTAGGGATATCAGTTAGTATGTATAATTAGAGTTACTTTTCTTATTTGACATATTAATGTCCTTGGTGACATAGATGTCAAAGAGAGATTTGGAGTAAATTACCAGTTACTCAGTGTTTCCTGGCCAAAAGACTAGATGTTTAGGGAAAGATACATTAATTTAGAGTTCTTTGATTTTTTTTTTTAATCTATAGCATTTGCTGTTTAAATATGAAATGCATAAAAATGATGACTCTTGATGTAGTTAATTCTTCAGAGTTTTGAAGGAGCCGGATTGGCTGCTATCAGGTATGAGGGCCTGGTGGGAACAGACTTCTAGTTCTGCCATAAAGGTTTGTGTTTCACAAATTCTAAATCAATTTAAATTTTAAAATTTAGAGGCTGGGCATATAGGTGTTCATGTACATTTTAAATTATTTAATTATTAAAAATGTGTTTCTCAGATTCGCCAATCTAGATTTTTTTCCCTTTATGTATTACTGAAGGAATGAGTAAACATGATGCTGCTAATCCACAATCCAGAATACTGGGTAAAAAGAATGTCTCTTAAACCTTTTTTCTGCCTCTACACTATTCACACTTTTACATACTCTCATTAATAACATCTTTTATCTGGTAAGACCCAGGGTTGGGAATGGGGGAAAGATGTTTACTTCCTCACAACTCCTCCCCTCTCCATAGGGCCAAGTGTCACAATCTGGGAGGTGTAGTTGAAAATCAACAGTCTGAAATCTGTACTCTTCCCCATTTTTAAAAGACATCTGTTTTTGTCCCACTAGAAAGTTTCTTAGGAGTTTGAGGTTCAATATGTAAATGAATAAAAGTTTTAGAAGTACAGACTTTCTGAAGAATATTGTAGGTTCTTAGTAATTAAGACAGAGACCGTTTTCCTAACACAAAAAAGTTATCCAGGGACTTCCCTGGTGGTCCAGTGGTTAAGACTCTGCGCTCCCAATGCAGGGGGCCCGGGGTTCGATTCCTGGTGGGAGAACTAAGATCACACATACTACAACTAAGGCCACGTGCTACAACTACTGAGCCTGCACACTCTAGAGTCCACTCACTGCAACTAGAGAAGCCAGTGCGCCACAACGAAGACCCAAATAAATAAATAAATAAATAAATATTTTTAAAAATGATCACTTATTAAAAAAAAGTTATCTACATGAATTGATAACAAATTCTGGCAAAATAAGGAGTTGACCAAGAAGAAATGAAAGTTGTGAAAGTATTCTTTTTGTTTGTTTCTTTAATCCTACAGTATAGGTTGGAAGGAACTAAAATATAAGTATTATTAAGGAGAACTAAAACAAACAGTTACACTAGAATTTTGGATTTTTGAAAAGAGATACGGCAGATATTTTTCTTAAATACCAGCTTTATTGAGGTATAATTCACATACCAATCAAGTATTTTTAAAAATCTACTTATATGTTTACAGTTTTATCCTTAGATTGTCTTAATTTATTTAAAATAGGGCGTCTTTCACAGAAGTGAACAATGAACTTTAATCTTCATTTTAAGAAATCAAATTATTTTCTTGTTCTATCCTAAATTCTATTTGTTTGTCCTCATCTTGGGATGTAGCATCATGTTTATTAGTTTATATCAAAATATTTTGCTAAGGTAATTATTTCAGGTTTCTTTAAAATTTTTTAATTCTAATTCTTGAAATAAACAATGAATTAATCAAACCATAGGTTTTATAATTCAGCCAGAGAATCTTAGGAATAACTAGTTAGTAATTCTTTTGTTGTTTGTTTTCATAAAGTTGTTATTTTACTTTCAGAAATTATATATTAGTCCTGTTCGGGAATAATATAATCTCAGTACATGAATACTTGGTAGCAGATTTTAGCATGTATGGGTATATACACTAATAAAGCACATACAAAAGTTTTTAAAGGCTGTAATTAAAGTTAATAATTTTACATCAAGTGATCCATATAATAAACTTTTCTGTTGGAAGAGACTTATTAAATAGTGCTTTGAATTTTATGCTTACAGCAAGTACCCAACAGGTATTTTCTATACTGAAAGAACTTAACTGTGTGCTATTTACACCATAGGAGAGGACACTAGAGAACTAAATAATGTCCTATAATCAAAGAACAGCTATGCTTTAATTTATTGGGTTGGCCAAAAAGTTCATTCGGGTTTTCATAAGATGTTAGAGAAAAACCCGAATGAACTTTTTGGCCATCCCAATACTTCAGACACCTTAATCACCTAAATTAAAATCATAGGAATTTGTAGACCATCCATAACAACAAAACTATACAAAAACTGAGTTGAAGAAAATATAAGCTATCATTTTTGAGTTCCTACTATGTGATAGGAATTGTACTAGACAATTTACATATCATCATATCTCAATCCTTCCAGGCACAAGATACCTCTCTTCTTTCCCACTAAGGTCTAAGTTCTTTTCTCCTTGCCATTATACTTTAGGGAATTTAGCATAATGTTCTGTCATTTCAATTAGGGAAACACAAGATCCTGGACTAGGCAGTGTGTAGGATATTGAGTTGAAAAAGCCATACCCCTTCTTCTCTTCTGCAAGTTTCAGGATCTACAAAATAGGAATATTATTTCTAGAAGAATATAAATTTTTTATAAAAATTATTTACAGCAACAGAGTACTTAGCCCATTGAATTTATTGTAACTTCTTTACTAGTGTTAGAAGATATTTGCAGTTATGTAATTCTTATTTTCTTGAGTTGACTAAATTTAAGGAGCAAATTTGCCTTTGACTGCTCTCCTGGGTTAACTAGGTTAAGATATTTCAGAATTTTGGCCATTTATGTAGTATATATTCCGAAGATTAAACCCAAAGCCCATTAACAGGAAAAGTAATTCACCTATGTAACCTACATATTGATGTTGTGAGCTGAAGTGTGAATTGATCTTGGTTATTCCATATGGTCATTCCTACTTTTCCTAGAAAACTGGACCACTTCCAGAAGGAAGTCAGATCCTAGCTACAAACATGTTGCCAAGTAAGCAACATGTTTAAAAACTCTACTCCTCATTCTGACTTTTAAAATTACATAGTAAATCTAAATACATACATTTATACATATAGAAATATGTGTGTATGTACGTATGTATAGATGTATACTACTAACATCTGCATTATTAGAATGGAAAGCATCAGCAAACTTGGGCCATAATGGTTAATTCAGAAACAATTACCAATTCAGGAGACTATCCATATTATAAATTTTCACTGACAAAAAAAGTACACATGGCCTATTAATGGTTTATTCCCTAAATGTTTACCTTTTTTGGTCCTCTTACTAATTTTTAGCAACTTTTATAAATATTGTGATTTTTTCATTTTCTGGTAGAATAAGCAGATTTTTATATTACCCTAGTCTATAGAATAGCATTTTAAAACTGCACACAGATTCTCAGCCATTCATAGACAAATTACATACATCAAATAGACACAATTTCTTTTTTTGTTTATGTGTTTTGTAGAATTTCACATTAAGAAATTAATGCATAGAAGTGGGCTTACTTTTTTTATGCTACCAATAAGATTGATAATAAGCAGAAAGTATTGCCATAACTAATTGTTTTATAATAATTAGTTGTATAAATAATAGTAATAAAGTTGTATAAAAACACTCCAGCTGGGACTGGAGTGAGGGGAATTGATTAGGGTAGGATACAACAAAAGACTTCACCTGTTTCTGTGACATTATTTCTCTTTTCCCATATGTGAAATATAATAAAATTAGCATGAGCTTTGGAATCATAAAGACCTAATTTGAATCTGATTGCTATCATATCATTTCTATCATATAGACAGAATCTTGTGGAAGTTCAGTAAATTTCTCATATTACCCCTGTAAGTAGACAGTAACAACAACTTTTTCTTAAGGTTATTATGAAGGTAAATATGTAAAATACTTAATACTGCCTGATAATCAGTGATCTTTCGGTAAACATTGACCTCCCTCCCACATGGATTTCTCCTTTCATTTGTTAGTAAGGTTTTAAAAAATAGATCTTATTTTTATAAAAACAAGTTTTTTAGCTTTATTTTGCTTCTTTCTTTCCATTCTCAGTCTGTTTTTTACCTCATTTTGAAGTTTTGCATATCAGACAACACATGGGCCATGGGATTTCCTTTCTGACTTACTCTTTAATGTTGACACTCTCTCACTAGGAGCCCTTGTAAATAAAAGAAGCATTGCTAGAGGATGATGAATCATAGGGAGAACAGACACTTCCCAAAGGGATGATTCTGTAAAGTTGACTGATTAAGTATTCTTCCTAGAATTCTCTTCCCACTTTTTAAAAAATGAAATGATAAAGTTGCGTGATCAATTATCAGAACTTCTAGTAGAGCAATTTATGACTTCTGTTTTTTGTCTAGACATTTTATCTACATTTGGATCTAATGTACACTGTAATCCAGATCCAGTTGTAAAACCATTCTGAATTATTATATCAGAAGATTTTAATGATACAAATACTATTTTCCCTTTTTTGGTCACCTCTAAAAAAGAAGAAATATGAAGCCATTGGACTAGAGTTGGCAGGAATGCCTTTATTATTTAATCTAAACTATTTTAAAATGTATTATATGATAAAGCATTGAAGTGACCTTCAAATAGCATCCCTCAGAACTGTTTTTTCTCTCCAGTTCTTAAGTTAATGTGGTGGTAATCTCTCTCTTTGTCTTAAAGTAAACATTACTTTTCAAGTAGTATAATTGCTGTCTTTTTGTTAAAAAAACCCTGTTCTTCCTGGGGTCTTTGACAACAATAAATGTAGTCATCAGCTAATATAGTTATTCCCTTTTGTGTTTAAGTAATTTGAGAGTGAGGATTCTTTCTGGGTTTTTTAGTCTCTTCACCCAGTATCTGTGACTGATGCTACCCTGTAGTACTTAAATCACTGGATGATAGAAAGCATCTTTCTCTTCCAAGAGGAAAGGATTTAAAAAACAAATTGTGTAATATGTACCTAGTACCTATTTTACACTGTGATTAAATACTTAGGGTTGAATAGGACAAAATATATATTTAAAACATTGCTCTCACTGTCAGGACACTTACAAATTTTGTAAGCATTTTATTTTTCAGGAAACATTCTTTAATAAATACTCTGTGAATGTTTATTAATGGCACTCAGACAAGGTAAAAATAATTATTTTAGGAGAATTTAGATTAAAAGCGGGAGAGTAATTATTGTGTAGTATTAGATCTATGACTGGCAGTTTGATGGACTGGAGGAGAGAAAGATGGTCTCTAGTAAATCAGTAGCAACCCTTTCAGCTTCAGCAATAGTGCTAATTATTTTTTTTAAATAGAGCCTCTAGGATCAAACGTTTTATGTACAGTAACATATCTAATTTGAAAGAGTAAATTAGGACTTCCCTGGCAGTCCAGTTGTTAAGATGCCTCACTTCCAATGCAGGGGCAAGAGTTTGATCCCTGGTCAGGGAACTAAGATCCCATGCTGTGTGGCATGGCCAAAAATTTTTTAAAAATTTTAAAAAGTGTAAATTAGTAACTTTTTTGGAGGGGGTGGGATGTGGAAGTGTTTGGAAGTTGGCCTGAGAAATGAAACTACTCTTTTGCTGGTAAAATGCAGATATTTTTTTACTGCTTGAGTGTATTGGTCAGAACATATCGTCTTACACTTAAGGGAATTTGGGTAAAGGCACAGTTTAAAAACACCTAGAGAGAACATTCTGGCTTATGGATTAGATTGCATTAGTAAGCAGGAGAACAAATTGGTGAATATGAGTTAACAAAAATTTTGAATAAGAAATTTACCCACATGCATTTATTTGGATGTTGATAATTTAATTTTTTAAAGTTTGTTTTAAAACATTGCTTATTGTAGCATGTAAACTTATGTTGGGTGGGAAAAGTACAAATGGGAAATTGGAACTGTTTTAAACATGTAAATTAAATGGATCGACCCTACAATTTTTGTTTTTTGGTTTTTTTGTTTTGTTTTTATTTTTGTTTTTTGGTAAAGTAATCTGGATTGCTTATTTTATATGCTGGGATGCTAGTTGTTTTTTCTATTAATACACTTAACTTGCATTCTAGCTTCGCCATTCAGAGACAGGCATCGTGTGGTGGGTTGTGTGACAGTGTCTGTCAATAGTGAAGACAAATAGTGCCAGAGACATTTAACCCATCCAATCTCACCCAGGGTATAGGTCGGTCTCGTTTTCAGACTTCTTCTTAAGTCTTTTTTCTTTCTTTCTTTCTTCCTTCCTTCCTTTCTTTTTTTGTTTCTAAATAGTGGATTGATACTGATTGAAACTAAAACTTTTTTGTAAAGTTTTAAACTTTACATTAATATTATAAGAAGAAGAAGAAGAAAAGTAGAAAACGAAGGTTGGCATGTAAGGTGTTGACAAAGCAGGTTTGCAGCCACTTTGTGTGTTCTAGATTTTTCAATCCCTTGGCAACGTGAACGTTGGCCTTATAATTTTTTTCTCTCAATATCTTTCTTCTTTGATCTGAAAATATGTTCTTGTATCTGGTGACTTTTATCAGACAAATGTTTAGATTTGAAGTCATTGTTACCAGTAAGAAAAATGGAAATACTTAAAAAGAATTACTGAGGCTGAACAGTAAGGGTTTTAGACCAGAAATTGTTTCGAAATGACCTGTGTTGATTTTTATTATTATTTTCTGAACAGTCAGTAGTTTACTCCCTCTCCGTTCCACTATTGGTTCACTTAGCACACTTGCCAATTTTTACAGCTTTTTTAAGGTAACTCAACTGATTTTGCACTTATGTTGAGAAGTTATAAAATATAAGTGCATGTTTAAATGCTAAGGACCACATTTTTATCTTGGAAGCTTAGTTAAATGTCATTTCTGTCATATTTTTTTAAATCAGTGAAAGGTATTTGTTTCTTTTGAGGACTTTAAAGAATGTTTCTAATTTCAAAGCTTTCTGTTAAAAGCTTAGTTAGTTCCACATAAAGTATCATCTCTTTTTTATGGTATTTAAAGCACTAAAATGATAATGATAATTTAAATAATTTCTCGTTTACAAATCTAGAACTAATAGTTCTTAATTTTAAAATACAGTTTAAGAAAGCAGTATATAAACTATACATGGGTTTCTGTATGTGGTACCATTTAAAACTCCATTTTCATCTTTCCAATCAAATTAATAATCTAGTTGACCCTTGAACAACACGGGGTCAAGGGGGGTAGGGGTACTGTCCCTTAGCACAGTCAAAAATCCATGTATTACTTACTTTGCACTCATCCCTCCTTATCTTGGCTCTGCATCCACAGATTCAAGCAACCACAAGTTCCATAGTGCTGTAGTATGTATTTATTAAAAAAAATTTGTGAATAAGTGGACCCACGCAGTTCAAACCTGTGTTGTTCAAGGGTAAACTGCACTTGCAAATTCTGTAATATCCAGGAAGATATTATCTGCTATTCTTTTTATCCCAAGTGCTTTGAATATTCATAGTGAACCTTAATGATTACATCAATTCTTGAAAGAAGCCAAATATACAGTTTAAGTTCACCATCATTACTGGCATTTGGCCTAGTAATTGGCTACTGCCAATTAATAAATCTAATAAATCTAAAATTTTTATATTTAGATATAGAACACTGTAGATGTGATGCTTTTCTTCACTTATAAATTTAAAAATTATTCTTTTGAGCTTATAAATTTCTGTCAGTAAGTTATAAAAATGGTCTATCAGTTTTCTCTTTGGTGTTGCTATGCTCTCTGTGGTCACAGAAAAAGCTATGGAAAAATAAAATTCTTTTTGGGGACTTCCCTGGCGGTCCAGTGGTTAAGACTTCGCCTTCCAGTGCAGGTGCGGGTTCGATCCCTGGTCTGGGAGCTAAGATCCCACATGCCTCGTGACCAAAAAAACCCCAAAACATAAAACAGAAGCGATATTGTAACAAATTCAATAAAGACTTAAAATATGGTCCACATCAAAAAAAAAAAAAGAAAGAAAAATCTTATAAAAATATAAAAAATAATAAAATTCTTTTAAGTTCAAAGATAAGTTTTTTCATAAAATAAATAATCAATAAAAATTTATTCACACATTACTTAGGTGAGAAAATAATTTTAAGAGGAAGAAACTTTCAACTTTATGAAGGATTGGTAAGGGATTTAAAAAACAAATAAATTATAAGGTTATAAAATAGAATACATTATGACTATTCTGCTTGGTGAGAAAATGAAAGCAATTATTAAAACATTTTTATGCTGGAGTTTTTTATTTTAATAAGCAGCAATTAAACATAGTCTCTACATTCCTAACAGATAAAGATGGACATTCAAAACCAAAAAGGGATGGGAGGGGTAGTTAGCATATTTTGTTTATAAAGGAATATATAGAGGAGGCAGGATTACATTAGCATTTTAATTCTATGGAATGTCAGTTAAGCTATTTCTTGAAATTTAGTAATATATAGATTAAAACGTTTTTGTAAATATTTTAAGAACATTTCTAATATTCCCAGGAATTCATTGTGCTTTTCTGGGAATGCTTGGAAATGACAAATTACTGTTTAGAAATCTAAAATGTTCTTGCTATTATTTTATGCATTTACTTTTTAATAGATAATATTAAGAATTTGTTATTTTTAGTGAATTTATGGATTAATACACAAGTAGGTAATTTGGCTTATGTATGTTTCAAGAAAGAAAGTTATTAGCACATTCTTTGTAGAAATAGTGAGTAGTTACCATTAAACTCTTAAGTTACTTCTGAACCTTCCCTGTATCCGTTAATGCTATTATAGTAAGGTATAAATCTTTTTTTTTTTTTAACCTGATATGTGTCCATTATGAACACATTGGTACATTTATTTACCAGTTTAACTTTAATGTAACTCAGCATACGTATCAAATATTGGCTTCTCATAAATCAATTTAATTAAAAAATTGAATTTTTACTACATGCAAGTCATAGTATGTTAGGTGTCAGGAGGGTCTAAGGTGAGAAAGATGTTGTCCATACTCTCTAGGGGCCCATAGTTCTTATCCCTTATTACTTCACCACCTCACCTGGCATTATTAATGCACTTAGGTGATGTCTTGCTAACCAGAATGTAACATGCTTATGTGAAGGGTCTTATACACCATTTTCATCATCATCAGAGGGATAATGATACTATTGTAAAGAGTTTTATAGTTTTAAAAAATTTGTCTTATATTCATTATATTCTTAAAATGAGTAGAACCTTTGTAATTTAGGATCAAACTGAGGTAACCTTTAAAAAGTAATTTTTTTAAAATTAAATGATACTACTGTCTTTTGACAGAGTTTATGTTTTCAGCTTTATAGTTTTGTGCTAATGAACTTTTTTATTTAGTAAGTATATCCAGGAAACTGCAGGTAAAATATTCATAATGTGTGTTAGGTGTCAAAGGAAAATGTATAGAATATTTTAACTTATGTAGGGTATGAGATCACAGTTTGGCATACCTGTCCCAGAACAGATATTTATGTACAATTATATCAATTGGGTTTTATAACCATGATTTTTAAATAAGATTTGCAAGATAAAATCACACATACTTCAAAGAGCAATGCTAGGTTATATCTTGCATATTAAATTCATAAATATATAACTTGCTTTTGAGTTCATGATTACATTTCACCTAACTTTCCGTCTGTCATGGACAGGGATCCCTGAGATGTTCATATTCTGCATTCTCATGTGCATGGTACTTAGATTCAAAAAGAGTGGGTGGGGGAAAGCTGCTTTATAGAAATACAAGTTCACAGAATTCATGCTGCATGCTTTGTGTGTTCCACTGCAAATACTGCATGCTGCATACTTGTATTTCTCTGAAAATGATGAACATAGGCTCATACACACAAAGACGTTTAGTTTCTTTTTTGCCAATAGTTGGAACAGATGGAGGAATGTTAGACATAATACCTTCTCTATTTTTTCTAAAATGAATTCTGTAATATTTTTCAAAAAATAAGGAAAAACCTTGTTATTTAAACCCAAAGTGGCTACAAATCAGCTCTTAAACTGTCACTGACATTAGTATCTAGATTTTGTAGTTTTTACAAATCCTTTAAAATATTTATTTACTAAGAAAACATTGCATTAATGCATGATACGAAATTGATAAAAATTTTTCTTTAAATTGGAATGCAGTTTAAAGTGACTGAATTTTCCAATTTCAGCTACTGCATTTGACAAGGATACAAACTGGAAAATGGAACTGGTATCATCTAAATGCTCTAAGTGCTTTAACTCATGGTAGTTGAGAAAAGTCTTTCCATGTGGCATTATGTAGATTTCATTATTGATGGCTAATATTAATAACTGTGCTCTTCAGCCTTGACAGCAATGAAAAATTGTGGGTGAATTTAGTTCTTTCAAATGATTTAAGTGTTTTGGTGCATGTTTTCAATTTAAAAATAGATCTTTGGCACTTGGCTTTTGATTATCGAAACATTGGCATTCTGACATTTCACTCTTTATATAATTGATGTGGATGTTGCAGTTCCAATAACTGCACATCACAGTTTTAAGTTTATCACACCACTTTAAAACAGTAGCATACATGGCTATAGATAAAAATTAATTTTAGATTTAAACATATTTTTAGTTGTTTGTCACGTTACCTATTTTCATTTTTGTATGTGTTTATGATTGTAAACCTTTCCTTATCTTATACAAGATAAAATTGTATAGGACTGACAACTTCCAACTTTAACATTATTAGTGTGCCTCTTGATATTATGTTGTTAAGGGTTTAGTAGTAGTATTTTTCAATGAGTTGTTATGCCAGTTGCCACACATTTTGAAAAGATCTACTTTTGACTTTTTTTGTTAGGCATAATAGGTAAATGGTTTTATAAAAAACCTTTTTATAAGAACTAATTCTGGTTCTCTCCAGAGATTTTTTTCTGTTTAACTCTTTTTTGTTAGGCTTCAGCCAATAAAATTTACTGTTACTCATCTGAAGAAATTCCCTTAATAGTTAAAATGAAGGAGGCCTTTTAAAGAGAGAGGAAATGGACAGTGGTAACCAATTGCCAATAAGAAAAATCCATCCAATAATACGTCCTTCTTCTGTTTTTCATTCTGCCATAAAGGATGGATTTATTTATTTTAGAGATCATGGTTTTGAACTGCCACTTCCAACTTCTGGAGACCCTCAGTGGTTAACTTGCTTATCTTCTACAGCCCAGCATGTTCCAAATCAAACTTTCTTCACTTTTATTCTTGTAGATTTTAAAACAATCATAGTGACGGTACCAGTTCCATTTTGCCTCCAATTCAGTTGATTATATATTTTTTCTATTTATTTCTCATTTTATAATTGATATCTGGAATAATCAGCAGCTCTTTTCTCATTTATTTTCTCATATTTTTATTCCAGGATTTGCCTCTGAAGCAGGGAGTGTCTGCATTAAAAATGACCTGTAGTTCTCTGCTTCATAGGTTAGAAACTTATTTTAATATTTTGTGGCTAAGCACAGTCCCACTTTTCAAATTCTATAATGAATTATTTAATTGGCATTGAATGTGGACCACAAGCATATATTTCATATTGGGGTTTTTTTTTTATTATTTTAAATGATTAAAATTCAGTGGAACTATCCAGCTGAGGCAATAAAAGCTTTGTTTTTGCTTTACAGCTTAAAACATTAAATTAGATTTTTAAAAATCTATCAATTATAACACAAGTAAAATAATGCTATTTGGGCATTTTTAAAAATTGCATTTTTTAGGCCTTGTATTGCTTGAAGCATTTATATTCTAAAACTTAACCAAATTCCAACTATTCATTTTGGGGAAAAACAATCAGTTCACAAATCACATTTTCAATGGGACTGCTAGCCAGCATAGGTGAAAACATGTATAGTGTATTTACTCTTAAATTGTACACTGCAGATGCTTCTTCAGCTCCCTCCTCTTCCTCCATGGGCGGTGCTTGCAGCTCCTTTACCACCTCTTCCAGCCCTACCATTTATTCTACCTCAGTCACCGACAGCAAGGCTATGCAAGTGGAGAGCTGCTCCTCAGCCTTGGGGGTAAGTAACCGAGGGGTAAGTGAAAAGCAGTTAACCAGTAACACAGTTCAGCAGCATCCATCAACACCGAAGAGGCACACAGTCTTGTACATCTCACCACCACCTGAGGACTTGCTGGATAACAGTCGGATGTCCTGCCAGGATGAGGGGTGTGGATTGGAATCTGAGCAGAGCTGCAGTATGTGGATGGAGGATTCCCCCTCCAACTTCAGTAACATGAGCACCAGTTCCTACAATGATAACACTGAGGTACCTCGTAAATCACGAAAACGAAATCCAAAGCAGAGGCCGGGGGTCAAACGACGAGATTGTGAAGAATCTAATATGGATATATTTGATGCCGACAGTGCCAAAGCACCTCACTATGTGCTTTCTCAGCTTACCACGGACAACAAAGGCAACTCAAAAGCAGGAAATGGGTTGGTATTCACATTTTTTTAAAGTTCTCTCACCATTATGCAAAACAAAAAAATAAATCATTCCTCATTTTTCTTAATTGCTCAGCTCAAGTTTGCATCTAAAGCAAAGATACTAGTTTTATCATTGAAATAACATGAAAATTTTAACTTAAAATTATCAGGTTTCACTAGAGAAGAAAATAAAATACCAGTAGATTTTACCAGTAGTTATCTTAGTATGGGTATGATTTAGTAGAAAATGAAAATAATCTGTTTAGAAATAATTTTTTAATTTCAAATGGACTTATACTTTAAAAGAATTTTAAAATATTTTTATTCATAGAAATAACTAGTGATGCAATGACTCCAGCTAAAACAAACATTTACAGAGGGCTAGTTTGTATTCCCTTTCACATTGTCTCCCCATATGATTCAGTCATTTTCCATTTTTGTGAAGATTTTAGACTTTATTTCCCTTTTTTCTTTTATTTGATGAAAACAAGAAAAACTAAATTGATAGCTTGATTATCAACTTAGATTCATGTATTTATTTTAAGCTTTTTCTTTAATGTATTATGCCAATTCAGCATTTTAAAAAAAATAAATGTATCACTTTTTTTTTTTTCTGTGATTCTGGGTTATATATCTAAAGGGTGATAGAACAGGATCATGGTGCCTGTTTGAGTTTTCATTCATCTCTGCCAGTTCACAACACTCACTAAATATATTTCAATAGCTATATTACAGAATATTCACTTCTGAAGTACAGAATACTATGACTTATTTTTAACTTTCTAATTCCTTTAATACTTTTATTGTAACATTTAATTGCTAGACTTTTGATTAGATTTTCCTACAGTATATTCAACATAGTTTGATAGAATTTAACTCACTGGATCTTGAGAGATTACTTTTTTGGGTGGCAGGGTATGTATGGTCCTTTAATTGACCCAGGATCTCCTACAATTTCAGGTTGTCACAGAATATGATGGAGATGCTTTTGATTGTTTCACTATTTGATTACATCATTGGTATATTTTAAGTTAAAAATCTGGTTGAGAGTTATAGAGAATATTCTTAATGTGTATTAAACTTGTCCTTAAATATTTTCTCAGTATATTTTTAAAGTAATATCTACCATTTAAGTAATGATTATTCTATACTACTTTCTTCTCTACTCTCATTTAAAACTCCTTTGGGGTGATAATAGTAAATTAAAATGCACATTTAAATATTTTTCATTTTTAGAAAGTCCAGATTAGGAAATTATCTAAAAGAAAACAACATATACCCTTTCCTAAAGTGTTGCCATTAGCAGAGTCAACAATATCTGTAGAACTGTTACCTATAGAAAAATGCTCTGAAATGCAGTAGCACAGATTTAAAAGGCTCATATGTGTCTATCATTAAATACAGGTATGTGTTTATTCGGGCTTCTGTGGAGAAAGTGTTTTTTTTTTTTTAAGTTCCGTAAGAGAGATTTTCATTTTTATATTGAAATAAATGTTAAAGTTCAGAATGAAGAACAAATAAAATTTTGACTTACAGTTGGTCAACACACATGATTTGCAGTTGCTGTTAAAGAGATATCTTGACCTCCATCTTTTCTGCTTCTGCTTTTGTATGATAGATATATCTTAGAAATGATTTGAGGTTACCCAGGGAAAGTATAATAACATTTGTCAAGACAAAATCTCTCATGAAATAATTCATGGAACAGAAACTCATCAAGCAGCAGAAGAAATGTCCAGCTTCTTAGGTAATGGAAAAATATTTGACACTAGCATATGAAAATGATAGAAGAAGTTTAAACTTTGAATTTATAAGAACTATATTAAGGAAAGGATAAAACCATATATAAATATAGAAAAATAGGCCTTTGAAAACAATTGTTAAGGGGATCTCAAACTAAAGTTCTATGTTCTTCAATAAGAAAGATGTTAGAAACATGAAAGAAATTTTGCCATAAAACTTCTATTTATATAATGCTAAATTATAGAAAATGTACCCTCAAATATGTTGAGTACAGCAGTTTTTATTGATCTTCAAGATGGAAATAGCATTTTTGTATAAATAAAATGTTATATGAAAGAGTTTATTAAGAAAACAAAATCATTTTTTAAAAACTACTCAGTATTTAAACATTCCTAGCCATATTTTTCTTAATTCTTCACCTAAATGTCCTGAGAATCAGTAGCCAATGTCTCTTTAGATATTCCTAGAAATTAAGATATGATGTCACCTGCACGTGAAACCTGTTTTAGGCATTTTATAGTGAAAATTATTTTTGTGACAGGCAACCAGAAGGATGTGCAGCACAAAGGAATTAGTGTCATTTTAAGTTCTGAATAGAATATTCCAAGACAGTGGATTTTCTTTTTAGATAGTCACTTAGAAGTAAAATCCCATACAATTAGCTGCTATTTTCTTGTTTTTTCCTTAAGCCATAATGCATTAAAAATTAGTAATTTGAATGACTGCTTTTCTAAGAACTAGTTGATGTTTTTATTGTTTTACACAGGTAGGGATCTAAATATGTATGTATTCCATTTTTACATTTAAGCCTAGAGAATAAAGTTAGTTTTAAGGGCTTCTAAAAGTATCATTTCAGAAATTGTTTGATTACATGTGCTATTCTTCTTTAAGCCATAATGTGTATACTGTATCAACTTAAAGTTTTCATCCCAAGTGAAATATTTTGTTTTATTGAAGTAGTAAAACTCAATATCATCTATTTACCCTCATAAATATTAGCTTGGCCAGCATAAATGAATACAAAAGCCACATCTTGCCAAATTAATGATATGCTAAATTTTCCTTATATTTCAGAGTAAAGTGTTCCCTTTTCTATTATAAAATTAATAGATATTAATTACAAACATTTGAAAAATGCAGAAAAATAGAAGAAAATAAATAACCTATAATCTAATAAATCAATACAACTATTAGATTTTGCTGTTTTTTCTTTTAGTCCCTTTCAGTGCATATTTAGGGAATGTTTTTACATAGTTTAAGTAAGTGAATATTTTTGCTTTGATTTTTTTTAATGAGTATAAAACAGTATCATTATAGAATTTTGTATGCAAAGTACTGCACATTGTATTCAGTGCAAATATTTGAATTTCTACCCAGAATGATGAAAAAATAGGATTTATTGCCCTTTGTTCTGACTTTGACTTGATACTTTTGTTCATAGAATTTATTCTTCCAGGGCCTTTCAAATTACTTACACAGGTAATCTTTGACTTAATTATGTCAAACTTCATCAACAAGTTTGCCTTCATCAACAAATACTTTTTCAGCCTCTTTTGTTTCAGGAATTGTGCAAGGTTTAGGGAATATGAAGATGATTGAGCAAAGTACTTCCCTTCAGAACCCTTCCCTCTCACCCAGTCAGTCTTACTGCATACCTTACTGCATCCTAGCCATGGATTCACCCCAATCCCAAATTCCATTGAGAACATAGCCTTTTCCCTCTTTATTATTGATGTGACTGAGTCAACAACTTGGTTAGAAATGAAGAGGTAAACATTAGAGCTAGATTTAAGGCTGCTTAGCCACCATTGCTCCTCTATGTTTGAAGTCATAATATTTCTCCTAGGACCTGTTTGCTTTTGGACAGGATTTTGTCCACAGTCATCTCTTGGCTCCTTTATTTTCAATGTGAGTGTAAACTTAGGACTGGGAAAGACATACAGAAAGCATTATAGGCCCTGACTCTATTTTTAAATATACATAGGTAATTTTTTAAACTAATAATATTGTTTTCTATTTATTTTTATCACATATTTACAGTACTTCAGATTAAATGTGTTGACCTGAAGTCCTAACCACCATTTGAAATATTTTTCTTTGAACATGCATTCTGCATAGCAAATGCATGATATACAAATAAACATTAGAAACCCAATTTAAAAAAATAAGTTAGATTGCCTATCTGTAAAGCCCAGATTATAAATTTTTTATATGCTAAGGGCTTTAATTATTTAATTAATCACAAATTAAAATACTCTGAAAAATTTAACTTCTGGGAAAGATTGTTTAGAGTAAAGCTAATTTCCAAATAAAAATTGAATCACTGATTTTTTTTTAGTATAATTTTCTCAGTTTGATGTACTGAGGAAAATATCCAAAAGAATATGTACATGTTCCTTCAGTTTCTTTAAGGCCTTTTGTGTTTTTTTGTTTGTTTGTGTCTTTGTGCTACCCCCACTTTTCTTTTGCTTTGTAAGTCCTATTAGAAAATAATAGTAATCTTGTAGCTTTATGTAACACTCACACATATATGTAATTTTTAAACTTTATTTTGAATGAAGTGCAATGTGAAAGGTTATAGTGACATTAGCTATTGTCTTTCCTGTTATTCTTGGTTTATTGCATTCAGTCTTCCTTCCTCCTGCCACACATATGCATTCTTTGTCATCCCTGTCCAACTTTATCACAAAATTTTATTTTCAACTTTTTTTAATTGAAGTATAGTTGATTTACAATGTTGTGCCAATCTCTGCTATACAGCAGAGTGACTTAGTTATATACATATATACATTCTTTTTAATTACAAAATTTTTAAAGATACTTATGGAATGTAGTGTCCCTCAGGCTGTCTTTTATTTTGTCAGTAAGATAATCAGTTGTTTTTAATGTTATTGCCTATTCCCTTTCTTCCTTTATCTTAGATGACTTTTGTAGAAAACTCTTTTTGATACTTTTTCCACTTTGTGCTTTGACTTCTCAGAACATTGGAAAACCAAAAAGGAACAGGAGTAAAGAAGAGCCCTATGTTGTGCGGACAGTATCCTGTTAAAAGTGAGGGAAAGGAGCTGAAGATAGTTGTACAACCTGAGACCCAGCACAGAGCTCGGTACCTAACTGAGGGTAGTCGTGGCTCAGTAAAGGACAGAACACAGCAAGGCTTTCCTACAGTAAAGGTACTTATTTTAGTTAGCAATATATGAAGAATTTTATCTACTTTTACTTATTATTTTGTTTTTAACCAGAAAAGAGCTGCCTAAAATAAAACTAATAGCTGTATATATTAGAAATTAAAGTAAAAGTCTGACTGAATTATAGGCCAAATATTATTACTCTGATGTCCTTTGAATTTTAGTTTAAATGAAAGGAGAGATGAAAATGTGTTCTAACAAGTAAAATATATGGCAATCATGAATTATCTTCCCTTTATATTTGACATTGGTAGCAACTGTTTTAGATTCTTCCCAAACCTTATATTTAAGAAGAAATTTTAAAGTGAGTCCAAAGAAATATTGTAGAAATTATCTTGGACTTGGAAAATAAGGTTTTTGAGATGGCTAAAGCAATCAGGACCACTCAGCTCAGAAAAGAATTGGTTGATAGGTAACTTAAGTCTTCAGTTTAAAAAACAGGGTATCAGTTGAGTCTTTATCTTTTCAGAACTTAGACTAAAAGAAAAAAGAGGGGGCACTTAAATTTTAGCACCTGGGATACCTTATTAAAAAGACTATTTCTCTTCGAAGACAAACCAAAAGAAGTGGAGTAGGGGATGTTTATTTAACAAATGTTCCTACCCCTTGCAAAATACTAAACAGGGAGGAATTTTGGCTAGTCACATGGTAGATTCTTGTAAATACAGTTTGTGTAAATGTGTTAGCTGAACAATATTTAATTGAACTGCCTTTCGTTTTATACGAAAGAAGCCCTTGAAAGAAATAATGGTAGAAACTTGGGATCAAGAAGCTTACTCATGACCATTATACGGTTTGTTAATAGTCACATGTACAGTATCATTCCTACCCCTCTACTACTCACCACACCAATCCTTCTTCAGTCCCCCAATCTTAGAACAAGTAACAGGCAAGTGAGAAATTTAAGTTATGCTTTGTATAAATATTTGTCTAACCAGACATTTTGATAGTTTGGTAAATATTTTTAACCTAATTGCTCCGGCTTTAAGTTATGCTTTGTCTAAATACTTGTCTGCAGAAGTAGTTAGATTAATTGCCTGTGATAAGGAGTGAATTGGCTGATCTTAAAAGTTTATTTATTCACTCATTCAGCAAATACCGTACCCTTCTATGTGCCAGACACTGTTCTAAGGTACTGCTAACAATTTGGGTAGACTGCTTATTTGCTGCTTGACTCATTATGATGATACCCATAGATACAGAGATACAGTTATTCTCGGATAGAAAAGATATGAGTTTTTTTTAAGCACTTTGATGTGGATTGTACAAGTTATTTTGTGATTTTCTGCATTCTGTATTAGCAGCTTCAGTGTTTACAAACCTTATCAAGACCCAGCATTGGAAACATTTGTTCCCAAGTGTTCTTTTAAATATTTATTTATTCTTCAGCATACAAATTATAATTTAATTTATGAAGGCTTGCTAGAGATCTGTAATGACCCATGGGTCCTGGTTTGAACCAGCAGTTTTTCAGACCATAATGTTTTGGCCCAGGATTTTGTGATGTTGTATATATGTATCTAGTCTATGAAAATGAGCTCCATCCCCCTAGTATTTATATAGCTGCACTTCAAACACTTTCCTACTCAAACAGCTTTAACAGAGTAAAAATTTAGTAGATGTACTCTCATTTGATGATGATGATAATGATGCCACTAGCACAGTTTAGTGAATTTTCCATTAGTGGTGGTGGTAAATCCTGAGTGACCCACGTGCTTTGGCAGTCCGTAAATTTATAAATACCTTAAAGGATTGTGTATTCATTCTCATCTGGTTGTACAAATTAATTACAAATGATAATTTATCATTAAACATCTAAAATTTTAATTAAAATGTGATTATTGCAGAACTAAAACTTAGAGTTTTCTGCAAAAATTTAGCCAATTTTCCTTTATGAAAATATTTTACCTCTGTTTTTCTGGAAGACTTGTTATTTCTTTATTGAATCCAGTTATAAATATAATAATATAGGACTTGGTCTTAAATGTTTGATTTTACAATTAGATTATTTGAAATGCTGATTAGTGTTTATGCTCCATATTATCTCACTCCAGCTGGAAGGCCATAATGAGCCGGTAGTGTTGCAGGTGTTTGTGGGCAATGACTCTGGTCGAGTGAAACCACATGGATTTTATCAGGCCTGCAGGGTAACTGGGCGAAATACAACTCCCTGCAAAGAAGTGGACATTGAAGGCACTACTGTTATAGAAGTCGGCCTTGATCCGAGCAACAATATGACACTAGCGTGAGTACTTAGTAAAAAAATTTTTTGTTAATTCATTACACTTTTGCAGTAGGCAGGAAAATTTTTTAGTTTCTAATGTATAAAAGATGTTGAGTATTGTATTAAAATGTTTTAAACATAACAAATAAAAATAATAGTTTATTGCAGAATGGTAATGGGTGAAAACGAACTCTTTTGCCCTTTGCTAGAGAATTCCCATAGTGAAAGACAAGGATATAAAAGGCAGGTGGAATGCTGGCTTTTTGCAAAATAATACAGACTTATATGTTGGAATTAATAATATTAACATTAAAAAATAAAATTACAAACAATTTGATTTGCTTTCCTAAATTCTCTTTTGTTAGTGTTTGCAGTAGAAACTGACAGAGATCATTCATGGTGCCTTGACCCATCTTGGTATGAAAAAGCATATTGCTGGTCTAAATTTACCTTCTGTTTCTGTTTTCCTATGTTAAAAAAAAATTATGTCCTGAGACTACCTATTTTTCATCTTATGCATTTTCATTTCCTGAAATATATTAGAAATGATTTAAATTAATTTTCTTTCCTTAATCCTTTTATTAAGGACCTTTAATTCTAACGGTAACCGTAACAGCAGCAAATATTGATATGGGATAGACCTGTTTTGTAATTATCCGTATTGGATAGCTAAAGACTTTTCTCTACTTGGTTTTCAGGTTTGTTTTGTTTTGTTTTGTTTTTTTTTTTGGAAAACCATTTTGAATAAGTTAGTAAGAGTATAGTTGGAAAAGGGAAATTTTGAAACATATTTAGTGAAGGTTATTTATTTTTAACTTTTGAAATTGTAAAAATAAATGTATATGGTGGAAGATAGGGAGTTACTGATTATAAAAATAGTAATTATTCCTTATAAGTTGAAAATACAGATTAATAAAAATCTCAATAAAATTGAGTAGTAATAAAAAGCTAAAAACATACCCCTCAAACGCCAGCTTCCAACTTAATAGAACTAATTACTGTTTTGACATTTATTTTTTCCATCCTTTTTTCTGATAAAATTGCGATGATACTCTACTCACTGCTTTGTAACCTGCTCTTCACTTATCATGAGCATTTTCCCATAACATTAAATATTATTTATAACATATGTTTTAATGGCTGTGCAGCGTTAACATTTTGGGGGGAGACAGTTACTAATTTTTTTCAAGTAAAATCCGTTTCTCTATTTTAATATCTGAATTAGGTGCAAAAAGAAAGAGGATAAATTTAATTTTTTAAAGCAAAAATACCTCTTTTACACCATTACTTACGTTCAGATTTTGAAATAGTGATTTTAATTCTGTACTATTTTTTCCATTATTATTATAAATGAAAAGTTGACAAGATGAGAAGTTATGAATATTCAGAACTTACCCTTCTCTGTTTTTTGAATTTGGAACCATATAATTATATTACATACTCAAAAATTAACAAGGAAGCAAATTATTTTTAAAAAGAAAACTTGTTTGATTAAGAATATTGTGCTATTTATACAACAGAAAATATCAGTTAATATATTTTTTCTGTATTAGGGTGGACTGCGTAGGGATATTGAAATTGAGGAATGCTGATGTTGAAGCCAGAATAGGAATTGCTGGTTCCAAGAAAAAAAGCACTCGTGCCAGATTGGTTTTTCGAGTTAATATCACAAGGAAAGATGGCTCCACTTTGACACTGCAAACACCCTCTTCTCCGATTTTATGTAGTAAGTAAGAAAATATGGAGATATTAAATATATGGAATTTTTTTCCTTTTCTATTAATCTTTTGATATCTCTAAATATCAGTTGTTTTTCATACTCCAGCTTGTGATCATGAAAAATTTGAAACATTTTCAAAGCTATAGTTAAATTTTCTAGGTTAAATTAAAGGTGGGTAATTTCTAATAAAATTCAAAAGGAATGTAGCATTTTGTAGTTTCCTCTTATCCTATACTGATTTAAAAAGTAATTTGGGGCTTCCCTGGTGGTGCAGTGGTTGAGAATCTGCCTGCCAATGCAGGGGACACGGGTTCGAGCCCTGGTCTGGGAGGATCCCACACGCCGCGGAGCGGCTGGGCCCGTGAGCCACAACTACTGAGCCTGCGCGTCTGGAACCTATGCTCCGCAACAAGAGAGGCCACGACAGTGAGAGGCCCGCGCACCGCGATGAGGAGTGTGACCCCCGCTTGCCGCCAACTAGAGAAAGCCCTCGCGCGGAAACGAGGACCCAACACAGCCAAAAATAAATAAATAAATTTAAAAAAAAAAGTAATTTGAACAGTTTGCCTGAAGTAAATTGCAAAGGCACAGGATTTTCACAGCATCTTCATAGTGTGATAAATCGCTGTGATTCTAAGTGTTTTGTATTAGAATGTAAGAAACAATAAGGTAAGCAGAACTTTGTAAATATATAGCAGTTGGAGTTCTGATTACAAATTAAAGTATTATAGTATAGTGGGAAATGAAATTCTTACTTTGCTAACCTTGGCATAGAAAGTAAATGATGTGTGTGTGTAATTTTTTTTTTTGGCTGTGTTGGGTCTTCATTGCTGTGCATGGGCTCTTCTCTGGTTGCGCAGAGCGGGGGCCACTCTTTGTTGCAGTGCGCGGGCTTCTCATTGCGGTGGCTTCTCTTGTTGTAGAGCACGGGCTCTAGGCGCACGGGCTTCAGTAGTTGTGGTATGTGGCCTCAGTAGTTGTGGCTCGTGGGCTCTAGAGCACAGGCTCAGTAGTTGTGGCGCACGGGCTTAGTTGCTCCGTGGCATGTGGGATCTTTCCAGACCAGGGATTGAATCCATGTCCCCTGCATTGGCAGGTGGATTCTCAACCACTGTGCCACCAGGGAAGTCCGTGTGTGTGTATTTAAATTCAGTCATGTTGTATGTGCTTCAAGATATAGTCTGGTTTCCCTGTAATGAGTATTATTACAAGTAATAAATAGGAAAACTTTTTCCTTTGTACATCCCTTAAGATTTTCATTAACTATTATTTTCTTTGGCCTTGCTTCTGAATTCAAAAGAGCAGAAGAGACTGAGTTCCATTCACTTGAATTTCCTTTTGGGTCGTTATGGGTATTATGACCTTGGTACCCCCAGGATACCTACAAAGCCTTTGTTATTTAATTGTAGCTTAGTTTTGTCAAATTATTCACCCTTGGTAAATCTTATTTTTCCCTTCCTTTCTAATTCATCTCAGAAGTGACTATACCCCTACGTTAGCTTGGCAAACACCCTAATTTTAAAAAGAAAGTAGTAAATATCTTTCTGATCTCAAGAGAGCTCATTTGGGGCTTCCCTGGTGGCACAGTGGTTGAGAATCCGAGCCCTGGTCTGGGAAGATCCCACATGCCACGGAGCTACTAAGCCTGTGCGCCACAACTACTGAGCCCACGTGCCACAACTACCGAGGCCACACGCCTAGAGCCCGTGCTGCGCAACAAGAGAAGCCACTGCAATGAGAAGCCCGCGCACCGCAACACAGAGTAGCCCCCGCTCACCGCAACTAGAGAAAGCCCACGCGCGGCAACAAAGACCCAATGCAGCCAAAAATTTTTTAAAAAATAAAATAAAAATAAAGAGAGCTCATTTGGATTTCTCTATTTTTCATTATTACGAAAAATTTGTTTTGATACTAGTATTTCCTTGGGCTATTTCTGGATAATGTTCAGTTATAAATATGCTGCTTTTAAAGTTTCTAGATTCCATGTCCATTCTATTGTGTTCAGATAGGGACAGAATAAATAATCTGTAGATGGTTTATTGAGTTATAAAGCTTTTCTAATTTAGGTGCTAATTTACTATAAATCACAATATGTCTCAACTTGAATATTATTAGGATGGAGTTTCAATTTTAGTGGGGCATGTGCAGTTCTTCTTTTATATGATCTAATACTTTGAGCATGACCATAGCCACTCTATGTTCCATTATGGGTTTATGGTTTGTGTTTATTTCCGTGAATATAACCTTTTTGGCAGGTTTGAGCAGTTGGGGTAGAATGAGAGGTAAAAAGGAAATAGGTTAGTAAGAAGGGTTAGAATTGGAATGGGAGGTAGAAGGAAACAGGAAGATGAGAGGGAGGTAGAAAAGGAAGAGGGGCCAAAAGGTTCTAGAGGTGGAAGGGAGGAGAGGAAACAGATACATGATCTTCCATCTAGAGACACTCAATGGAAAGAAGGCCTAATGCCAGAATTCATGTTGTGCCTTGTGACCTTAGAAAAACAGTCCTGCTTCTACTTGTTGGTTTAACAGTGGCCATTGGATCCACTGTCTTTTTGTTTGTTGTTAAGGGGATAGAAGAATCATCCCCTTTTATATTCTTCACACCTTTAGATGTCTCCAGACAATACATACATACTAGATCAAATTAAGAATATCAATTTTCATACTTTTTTAGTATCCACCCTTCTATAATAATTTTTTTAATATGGCAAAATTAATCATAGCTTTCTTCAATATAATGTATTTTAGATTTTGTCTTACTAATGCTTATTGTATTAAATCTTACTGAATTTAACGAGTTCCTACTTTCCTTATTTCTAGCTCTTCCACAACTTTAGAGAAGGGGTAATATCATTGAGTAAACTTTTCTTCTCTTCACAGACATTAAAAAGCCTTACTAATTCTTTTGACAGGTTGAAATATTTGCTTTGTTATTTTTCAGTATTCAGATGTTCAGTATTCAGATGTTCATTAATTTTTTTCAGCTTTATTTTTTTTTATTTTTGGCTGTGTTGGGTCTTTGTTGCTGCGCGAGGGCTTTCTCTAGTTGTGGTGAGCAGGGGCTGCTCTAGGCATGCGGGCTTCAGTAGGTGTGGCACGAGGGCTCAGTAGTTGTGGCTCGCAGGCTCTAGAGCGCAGGCTCAGTAGTTGTGACGAACGGGCTTAGTTGCTCCATGGCATGTGGGATCTTCCCGGACCAGGGCTCAAACCCGTGTCCCCTGCGTTGGCAGGCGGATTCTTAACTACTGCACCACCAGGGAAGTCCCTCAGCTTTATTTTTTGAACAGCATCTAAAAGCACATTGTTTTTTATAATACCAGAAAGGTGCCTGCTTTTTTTGTTACAGTTTTTTAAAGCAATGTGATCACTTTCAAGAGTCAGCTTACTAATTACTTAAAGATAAAAATAAAACAGTTAATGCGTAAATAATCCTGACTTCAGTTCTGTTTAGTATGGAGTATGTCCTGTTAGGTAACCATTAAACTTTTTAATAGAAAAGACCTTTTAAGGTCAAAAGTTAGAAGTTAAATTATCTTGAACAGACTAGTTCTTTGTGTAGTGTAAATACAAATATATAAAAGATAAATACACATTGTACCTTCAGAGGGGCCTCATTTGGCCATCTTAAGCCTTTAATACATAAAAGGAAAAATGAGGTAGGAAAAAAGTTTTGATAATCATGAGTGAAGTGGAATTTCCATATAGTATTTTGAAAGTGGGGGGGAAAGGTTATAGACTTTCCATTCATTTTGTTAATACAATATGTGCATATAATTTTGCACCTCTTATTGTTTTCTAATCAAAATAATATTTATCATATTTTTCTTGAATGTCGTATAAAAACAAGCATCTAGTTCCAGTGTTACTCCAAAAAGTTATAAATTCACTTAATTAAGTTCACTTAATTCTTTAAAAGGGTATGTAATTACCAGTGTACGACCAGTAACTGTTTCCATTCTGTTCATACATTAACCCTGTGGGTTCCAGACAGTGTATATGTTTATACAATCACAATTTCTTTTAAACTCAGACATGGCTGAAAATATTATTTGCCATTCAGATATTGAATTAGGATAAGATACTTGTTTGTATTAACAAGTGAGGCTAAACGGTGCTACAGTAACAACCAACCAAAAAAATCTAAGTGGCTTACACAACAAAGTTTTACTTCTTCCTCATTTTATGATAATATTGGGTGTAGTTTGGAAGCAGCTCCATTTTCTTCACTCTGGGAACCAGGCTTTAGAAGCTGCCCCTTTCTGGGATATTGCCATTTTTGTAGTGGAGGAAGATGGTAGAACCACGTGGGGCTCTTAAAGCCTGGAAGTGGCACATTACTTCAGTTCACATTTCATTATACGAACAAGTCACATGACCAGTCCTTACATGAGTGGAGCAAGAATGACGTTGAGTGGAGCAAGAGCCTTCCCACAAGGAATGGCAGGCCTAGGGAAAGAGGGGCAGTAAATATTTTGACAAGGATAATTTCCCATATTACTTTCTTGTAAAGATAAAATTAACTATTAAATATGTAAGTATTTAATGAGAAAAAAACTTAAACTTTTCCTAAAGTTTAATAGACTATCTCATTAATTTAGAAGTTGATAAGTTATACAGCCATGTTAAAGTTTACCTTTGCAGTATATATGTTGTTAGGGTGTACTAAAACAACAAATAGTGTATTCTATTTCAAAGTGCTTAATCTTAAGGAAGCAGGTTTTTGAGTACCTAAAAGGTATGTATTTGCATTAACCAGTATCCCAGAGAGTATTCTGGTGGAAAACTAGTCCTTAGGCGTCAGTATGGAAGAATGTTTCTGGAGTCAAATATGTTGGGGGAACTGTGTACTATACCCACTGCTTGGATATTTACAGTGTACATCAGAATGTGAAATGCTTGGAGAAATCCTATTGTTCATTTAGCTTTGCTTAACTCAGTAATTCCCAGATACGCTTACTTTGGAACCTGTTTTACTAAGCAGTACATATTAAATTTTCTTAAGGAAATCATGACATGAGGAAGTTGGTAGGCCAGTTACAATTTCTTAGATCTGGCTCCTGCTCAGTACTAGTCAACCTCTTTGTTAATTGTACTAGTGGTTAGTTAGTCTTTGTAATTGAAAAACAAGTGCATTTTATCTTTAACCTCAGGGTATCCTACTTCCAGGAGATACCCTGGTAGAAAGAATTACTCTGAATTGCATTCAGTCTGTTTTCAGGTGTTCTTCTGGTTTAGGGCCTGAGTCCTGGGTCTAGATCCTTAAAGATGCCCTCAATACCACCCATAGGCTCACATTGCCTCAAAAGTCTTGTAATGGCATAGCATAGCTGACATTTTTAAGGTTAGGATTGTGAGATAAATTTGTTTCTAAATTGAATTTTTTAAAAATATTAAGACAAAAACATGACCAAATTCATACTTTACACCTTTTTTTTGTTCATGTAATGAGAAAACAGAGATGACATCTAATAAATTAAAATGTCATCACAGACATTAATCCATCCCTATAAAATCTTACAATAGTTATTAAAAATTAATACAGACTTTTCTGTTTTTTCTTTGCTTTCTGTTATGGTAAAATTTAATATGCAGAATAAAAGAAGTCAAATTCAGGGGTCAACAAAGACAACTTATAGAACTGGATAATTGAGAGTTGATTTTAGATAAGAAGTAAGTGTTGGTGGTTCTTTTTATGGAATGCTTATATATATCTACAGCTCAGCCAGCAGGAGTGCCAGAAATCTTAAAGAAGAGCTTACATAGCTGTTCAGTGAAAGGAGAGGAAGAAGTATTTTTAATCGGCAAGAACTTTCTGAAAGGAACTAAAGTTATTTTCCAAGAAAATGTTTCTGGTAAGTAGGCACAATACTGCCTTAGAAATTGTTGCGTGTTTCACTTTGTTATAAAGATATAGTTGTAGCTACAAAGTAAAAAATTTTTCACAGTTTTAGTAAGTCACTGTTTTTATTTCAATCAGATGAAAACTCTTGGAAGTCGGAAGCTGAAATCGACATGGAATTATTTCATCAGGTATAATTTAAACTTTTTATAGTTTGATTGTTTACTCTCTGAGAAATTGAGTTTTGCTCCAAAATTTTCCTGCATTAACAGATTTCTTCTTTATATGGGGTTGATGTAAATCATTTAAATTTTCTTTCTTGGGTTTCTTTAACTGAAATAGATTTATTCCACTGATGCTAGAAATGACAGTTCTCTATTTGAAAAAGTTAAGAGCATTAGCAAATTACCATTGTTAATGAACGAAAGATTTCTTTCCTAATATTTATTTGCTCTGAGGATTTGGATTATCTTAACGTACTATTTAGTTAAATCAAAGGGAAACATTTATTGAGTACCTGCTATGTGCCAGGTGTTTTATACTTGTTAGTTACCTTTTTGCATTCAGAAGCGCTACTTGTTACACTTAAAGGGTCTATATTTATAGGACCTTGCTATATATTGTTTTCCAAATAACAAGGAAAAAAGTTTGAAAACAAGGATAAAGAACTGACTTAAGAATTAGTATGTAGAGCAGATAAGACCAACCTCATAGAAGTTGAAACTAACAAAAGAGAAAGACAAACTTATGAGTAAATCAGATATAAGGCATATGCAGAAGACTGGTATGTATAAGTACAGTTCATAAAGAACAGAGAAGCAAAAGAACACAAATCAGAGCCAGCCAAAGGGAGAGACACATAAAGTAAGGTCTGGGAGGGTCCTGAAGGTGAAGCTTCCTGTCCTCAGGGATTCCTTACCCTCTCAGCACATTGATGTGTGACAACATAGGCAGTACATACAGAGTACTGCCTATTAGGAAGCTCATCCAAGCTATTGGTATTCAGAGTTTTTATTTGTGTTGGATCACATACTGCCCGTGCAGCTAACCTTTAGTCTCCAGTTCCCCCAGAGGTTGGAAATGATATGACATGTTTCAAAGCTCTCTTCATAAATTACATTGTTAGACTTTTCAGTGGCCAAAGCCCCTAAACAAACAAAGATACTTCTGTCAGACAGGACATTCTAGGGGCCTAGAGATCACCTCCCAGTAGCCAAGGGAAAAGACTAGACCTCACTTTGAGTTAAATTAATTCTTCACTACATAGTATCATGTAAGGTGGAGCTTCCTGTATACCTAGACAAATGCTATGCAGAATGTTCTCCTCTAGCCTATGCTACTACATGCTGTCAAGAAGAGATAGTAGGACTCAGCAGCCATTCCTTTGTCACATTTACCATCAGATAATGTCTGCTAGACTAGTCTTAACTGAAATTCTAGTACCTGCTTTGTCACTAACAATCTGTGTTACCTGTGTAAGACAAGTCTCTCTTTTGCCCCAGTTTTCTAATCCATAAGATAAACTCTTTTACTAGATTATTTGAGGTTCCTTCTAACTCTGGCATTTTATGATTTCTTGTATAACTTGTTGATCAGACCATTTCCACTTCAGAGCTTATAAGCTCTGAAAAAGATTATCTGCTGGAAAAAAGAAAGTCGTTACCTTGAATCCAAGCAGATTTTTCTAAGAAATTAAAATTCAGGGACTTCCTGGTGGTCCAGTGGCTAAGACTCCGCACTCCCAATGCAGGGGACCCGGTTCAATCCCTGGTCAGGGAAGTATTATAGATCCTACATGCATGCTGCAACTAAGAGTTCGAATGCCACAACTAAAAGATCCCGCATGCTGCAACTAAAACACGGCGCAGCAAAATAAATAAATATTTTTAAAAGATGAAGAAATTAAATTTCAGATATTCTTCTCTTTTTACCTCAGAGAACATTCTGCCTGCTCCACAGGTCTCCCAATCCGTTGTATGTTTTGTCTGTATTGTACTCCTAGCTCAGTGGTAGTTAATTGCTCTTAATTTTTGAGAGTAGTATTTTTAAAAAGCTTACTATCACTACCTACAATTTACTTAGTTTTTAATTCAAATCACTTGTAGAATTTCTGGATTCAGATTGAGGAAGTAAGAAGAATTAGTATGAAAACAGGTTCATTTGGCTTTTAAAAGGTTTCGGGGGCTTCCCTGGTGGCACAGTGGTTAAGAATCTGCCTGCCAATGCAGGGGACACGGGTTTGAGCCCTGGTCCAGGAAGATCCCACATGCCACAGAGCAACTAAGCCCGTGCACCACAACTGCTGAGCCTGCGCTCTAGAGCCCGCGAGCCACAACTTCTGAGCCCATGTGCCACAACTACTGAAGCCCACACACCTAGAGCCCGTGCTCCACAACAAGAGAAGCCACCACAATGAGAAGCCCGCACACTGCAACAAAGAGTGGCCCTGCTCTGCGCAACCAGAGAAAAGCCCACGCACAGCAACGAAGACCCAACGCAGCCAAAAAATAGAATAAATAAAATAAAATAAAATAAATTAAAAAAATAAATAAAAGGTTTCAAATTAGATTTGCTTAAATACGCTCTCCAAAGCAAGTGGAGTAAAAGGTTTGTTTAAATAAAATATGCATCTGACTTTTAGATACTAATTCTGTTACTAATTACCAAGAAACAAGTTTTTATTCAGAAGAATAATTTCAGTTATTGAGTTTGCCAAATATGTAATTTTAAGACCGGGAAGATACTTCACAAGTCCATCCATTCAACCATCTCCTTAACTGTAGGTAGGACTGCTTTGTGATGTAGTTGCAGTGTTTAAACAAAGGAAGGTGGGCAAGATTTTAAGATTCTGTTTCTTAGAAGTTGGATCACTGCAGGTACATTTTTTGATGGCCTCATGTGCAGTTGAGTATGTGCATTCAGATTTTTGCCCCCTAATACCTGTGGATGTACACACATTTATATATGTTTTTCCACCTGAATTAGAAGTGTGATTTTTTTTTTTTTTGAGGGTCACAGTCATTTATTTTCACATTTTTTCCCCTCATTACATTGGGCTAGGAAAAAAGAAGTCATGAGTGTATAGAATTGTGCTAGTCCATTGTCTGTCCTTCGAATCAAACTGGGATCCAGGTTCCAACTGTTAAGTTCTCAATCTGACTCAGTGTCAGAGAGAGTTGACCACTGTTGCTGGGGGCCAGGGTGTAGGGGGAGAAATGCAGGAAACAGGCATGGACTTGACTGTGGAAGGTACATGTTCCAGGGCTCCCATCTGGGTACCTGAGGATCCTCTATGTAGATCATATGTGGGGGAGCCCAAGCAGCTCCTCAAAGCAATCAGGGATGGCACACGCAGGGGGCTGGTACTCGGGTGGTGGGACATCAGCCACTTCTGAGAAGTCCTTGTTCTCCCCCTCTGTGTTCTAGGATCCTGTGAAGGGCCTCTCCATAAGGACATGGCAAGGGTTCACTCCTTGGTCTCTGGTTGGCTTCATGAACGGTCCAATATAAGTCCTGCATGTTTATTAACATCTGGAGACATTTTCTCCTGCTCTTATTTATGCCCCTTTGCTTGAGATGCCTGGCAATTATTCTTGATGCTATGTGATAATTCTTCTTTAACTCTTCATCTTCAAGGAGTTCCCATTCTTGTAGGAAACTCCTAATCTCATGGTTGCTCCAAGGTTTAACACACTGGACTGAGGGCAGTTCTTCTCCCTGGGTTTCTTTTACCTTCTCTACTTCCTGGAGGTGTCTAGTAATTTCAGCCTGAAATGTCACTTTCTCCATTTTTATTCTGAGTTTTCTCTGCAGCCTCAGGGCCTAATCCAGGAGCTGAAGAGAGCTGGCACTTACTCTGCTTTGCTGGAATTCAGGAGATTAGGTGGTCTCCTGAAATGTGTCTGCTCCTCTCTGCTTCTGGCAGTCTCTCAAAGTGTGATTTTTTTTGAGATGGCTAACTGGACTCAGGAAGCATTCTATTAATGCCATAAATAAGAAGCTATTTTTAAATGTATAATGTGACTATTTCAGAGAGTGTTTTAAGATGGCTTAGAAACAAATTAAGTGCTCAAAAATCAAAATCTTGGCCTCATTTGTCACATGTTCTATTCAACTGAGTCAACCAACTACCATAGTCTAACTAAGTAAAAAATGTCATCACATTCACTTCATCCTCAGCTATCACCATTGGCCTCCTGCATATCACATACTCAGTATAAAAAGGATAATCACTACCCCTTGATATTCCTTCCCAATACTATAACATACTAGGGAAGAAGAGAACAAGTCAAATGTGGTTCATTGTGTCTTCTAAGAAGAATAAGTGCTGCTGAAGCATTTATGGAACTCTTCCTTTCTCTTAAAAGGATGCTTCTACCACTATTTTCACATACAAAAAAATGACTTTAATCTACTGAGGTTTGGGTAAACTGAACCCTATTGACTTTAAATGAGAATTAAAGTTGTTAGGAAGCAGTGAACTGCATTGCGAAGTATTGATACATCTCACTGTTAAGGTTTACAAAACATATGGTAACTGACATTATGCTTGGTGGACATATTTTTTTCCTGAATATATATTCATTCTTTTTTTCGACAAATATATTTGAGTATATTTTGTGTGAGGTGCTTAACCATGGAGATAGAATGAAGAACAGAACATCCTAGGTTCTCATGGAGGTTACATTCTTGTGGTTGGAGAGGGACAAAAAACAAGCAGATAATCACAGTAATTTCAGGTGGTGATAAGTGCTGTTTTAGAAATAAACAAGATTATGTGGTCAGATTGGAGAGGGGTGCTACTTTAAATAGGATGGTCAGAGAGGGCTTCTCTGAGGAGATGACATTTGAATGAGACCTGAAAATGGGTAAGGAACTAGCCATTTGAAGAGGTAAAGGAAGAGTTTTCCAGTGAGAGAGAACAGAAAGTTGTAAAGGCTCTGAGGTAAAAATGAATTTAGTGTGTTAAAAGAATGAATTTACTGTGTTAGTGTAAGAAGGTCAGTGTGACTGGAATGTAACAAGCTGGAGGAGAAGGGGAATGAGATAAAGTTGACAGGGCAGGGACCTTGTAAGCCATTGTAAAACATTGGTATTTTACCTTAAAAGCAGTTTTAAGATTAATGTCCTGATGCCCGTGAACCTGAGCTTTTAAATACTACGTTTTTTTCCCCTAGTCAGAATTTTTAAACTTTACAACTAAAAGGAAATGTACTTAATTATAATATTTTATTTCAAAATTTTAATTTAAACATTACTTCTTTTCTGACTCTTGTAATTTTCTTTCAATTAGAATCATCTTATTGTGAAGGTTCCCCCATATCATGACCAACATATAACTTTGCCAGTATCAGTCGGAATATACGTAGTGACCAATGCTGGAAGATCTCATGATGTTCAGCCATTCACTTACACTCCAGACCCAGGTATGTCAAAATAAAAAGTTCTGAATCAAAAGGAATAATTAACTTCTATTTCTTTGGAAGAATATGAAAAAGACCAGCCAACTTAAAAGAGAAAGTTGTGTGCTAAGATGAATTGATATCAGTATTTTTTGAAGATGGCATTATTTCCTAAGAAGATGGGCACCAAACACTGCTTTTACTCTTATATTAAGGGAACTGTTTCTGCCTTATGCTCTAATAATAAAAGAAAAGCTAGAAATGCTCTGAAGTCAGGCTCTCCAGAGTTGTCATACAAGTTACTCCTTGGTAAGAATTACCATTCATTGAGTACCTCTTATGTGCAGAAAGGCGAAAGTGACGACTTTGAGAAACTGCTGATAGTTTTTAGTCTGGCTGGCTTATAGGATGCATTTTGGGAGAGGTGAGAGATAGCTTGGAATGATAAGTGATAATATCACAAATAGAATCATATGCCTGTAACATTTTCTAATTTGTGTTATCAAAAATATCAAAGACTTCTGGTGAATAAATATTTTATATATAATTTTAAGCATTTAGGTAAAACAGGTGCTTAAGAAACCAGAGCAGTTGCTTATAAATTTAGATCTCTGGGTAAGAAGTGTCCTAAGAGTTTTTTGCCTACATTAGTTTAGTTGCCTGAAGAAGAGAAGGCTTTTCCTGGAGAAGCAGAGAGAACATTTTGGAAATGGAAACTCTTCACATGTTTTGTTGACCTAGGCTTGGTTTCTGCCATGCTTACCATGGTTTACTCCATTCTATCTCAGGCATGCTTTAGAGGTAGAAGTTCTTCCATATCTTTACATTTACCAATATGTTATTCCCAAATAGTTCAGGATTCAGTGCGGTACAAAGTGAAAAATGGTAGCAAGGAAAGAAAGCCCTGGCAACAAAAGTGATGGAAACAGTCGCTAGGACAGAGTTATAACTAGTCTTGATAATTACTTTCTATCACTTAATGCGATCTGTTCCCTTTTTGTTCTTTTTAATCATGTCTGAGTTTCACAACATTGGTTATTTCCCACCAGTTTGCTACAAAAGTGTGCCACAGTATAGCACTAATGAAATCCTTTTAGTATTTATCTCAGAACAAAAGATCACAAGTAGAAATCTCAGACAGAAAAAGACAAAGTTTGGAAATAATATACTGGCTTCAACAAAACTAGGGAAGAGGATATTGGTTTATACTTAAAGATGAAATAGTTGATTGTTTTCTTTCTAAGAAGGCCTCAAAAATCCAAGAAAATTTGATTTAAAACTAATGGTAGTTAAAGCATTTTAGTAACTGCTAGTTACTGAATATTAACATTTAGTATTTATGTGAGGAGGAGTTTGCTCATAGGGGGAGAAAAATGGCATACAGTAATTAAAATATTTGTGTGGGAAGGGAAGAAGGAAGTGTGTGTGTGTGTGGGGGGGAATAGCCTTAAAGTTTTCGCCATCCTGAAAATACTGAGGTTTTGTTGTTTTTGGTTGGTTTTATGATCAATAATAAAGAACTTCAGGACTTTGAAGTGCTTAGCATCAGCACTATGAATCTTCATTTCTTAGTAATGAATGCTGATTATTAAAAATTTCCCTTTAATAAATTGCCAAATAAAACAGCTTTTAAGTGTTCTGTTTTAAAGCCTACACTAATTGGCTGTATTTGGCCACATTTAGGCAATCCCTAACATACGTTTATTCTTTTAAGTATTTCCCCCTTGTACTGTATATATCATAGATAGCAGTCGCCCTCAGAAACTCTTAATTGAATAAATATATAATATGCAAATTTTATAGTGAGATCCAATGCTTCAGTTTCTGCCTTTATGATATAGCTAATTAAAGAATCTTCCCACAATTTCACTTTTTTATATTTTATAAAATGTGAGCTTCTTTTTAGGTGTTCATGTGAGAGAATATGATTTCAGGAAAACTTGGTTATAGAAAATTTGCACCGTCTCATTATGATAAACTAATTGCTTTTATGATTCATCCAGGGACTGTGGTTAAACATTTGAATAGTCAGTGGTGTATAGTAATTGTAACAGCTAGAACAAGGCCCAGCATAATTTTTGTGAGTCAAGAGTAGAAATGGCAACTGCTACACCATTTTGTCTAAATATTTAAAAGTTATAGATAAAAATAACAAATAATTAAATAAAGTATATTCTATCCTCCTAATTTAACCAAAATACCTTCATAATAACCTGGAAGGCCAGATTCGAATTGAGGATTTTCAAACTGCTTGGAGGTCCAAACTGGGATATGACAACATGAAGAAAGAGGAGTCCCCAGGCTGGCATCCTTCTTTTCCCTCTCCTGGCTCCATCCTCTACCTGGAGGGCCTTGATGCACTGGCCAGTGTCGTAAGCTCTGTTCACCCTATAGGCCTAAGATTTCACACATGGTCTATAGAGTAGTTGTGCAGAAAATTTTGGGATCTTGTATACTTGGTACACGGTCTAAAAGTAGGATTGGGGCAGGGGCTCAAGTGTACATAAACTGGCTGGCTCTGCATGCTCTGCCAGACACAAGCCCCTCTAAAGCCTTCTGAGTCTATACTGCCAAAAATACATTGCATGTACATGCTCTTAGGCACTTACTTTGCAGAGTCGTAAACCTTTGTTTCATTGCCAGTTAGTCACTGAAGCATTGCTTAGCCATTAATTTGTTTTACTTCCATCTATTAAGACACAGAAATCTCCTTAGTTTTTGCAGTGACTCTGCAGTAGTAATTGCTATAAGAAATGGAGGGTAAAATATTTATTCATAATTTTTTGTTGCTCTAAAGACAAATGACTAAAACTTGTTTTAAAAGTAGAAATTTAAAAATTTTTCAAAGATTAGTTTCCATTTTTAAATCTGTAATTGTTAGAATTAATGTTATGCTTTAAAATTGTCTATGGATTTCTTTTCTCATCAATTCTATTCAATTGATAATTTCATTCAATTGATAGTTCATTCAAATTATCATTTGTTGGACCTCATGTGCAGCACAGCATGCTTAGATAAATTTTTTAACTTCATTCTTAGGAGGTGTGTACATTTTGTCTCTTTATTCACAGTCAACTATCTCTTTATATTCTCTATAACCATCATTTTGCATTGTCATGTGAAGAATAAATTGAAAATAAGTTGACTCAATTCCCATTTTGAATAAATTAGGGAATAAATAAAATAAATAAATAAAATTAATACAATGAAAAATAGAAATTAACATCTATTTAAATAAAATTATTAAACAGTCATTTTAAGTAAAAACCTGTTTATTTGGAATTTATTTAACTTTACCATTTAGAACTGATCTCTACTCTCACGCTCATTAAATTTAAAGTTTTCATAGTAGATGTACTTGATATGTATAGATATAGTAGTGTAGTAATTCTCCATTAATAATAGCAAAGATTATATTTTCCAAGGCTTGCTAAAAAGAATAATCATGTTATAGATTTTGTATATTCATCACAGTTTTTAAAAAAATTTAGCTCAATTGACTCTGAATCAGTATTATTTTAAATAAATCATTTATGTAGGTAAATGGTGAATTTTTTTTTCATGCTAGTGTTACAGTATATTTGGTAAGTTTAAAAAATCTCATATCAGTCTTCTCATCTCATATCAATATGTGTACTGTTACAAAAAAGATTTTTTGAAGTTGCGGTTGTTTTTATTTTGTTTTAATAAGTAAGCATATGCTTCTGCCCACTGGGAGACTGCTGCATTTTAGAGCGTAGACTGGTGATTATAAAAACTCATCTGAACCTAGAATTTCTGCTAAACAAATAATTTAATAGTGCTTTGTGAGAAGATAGTCCAGTTAAAGAATTTTAAGATACACGTTTTGTTAGGATAAGTTTAAATAAATACATTAATCCTTTTTGTTTGTCTTAATAGCAGCAGCTGCTGCTTTGAATGTAAACGTGAAGAAGGAAATATCTAGTCCGGCAAGACCTTGCTCTTTCGAAGAGGCCATGAAAGGTACCAAGTTAATTCTGCTCAAAAATTGTAAATTAGTGATGCTATATATTTTCTCTAGCAAACCTTACTATTTTATTTTCTCTTGTGCACTTGGAACACTTAGCAGGTTATCTTCCATATTGTAAAATAAATACTTGTTTGACTTTACTGAATGCAGAGATTTGCTTCCCAACTTGATATTTCCCTTCATTTACCATATAAACAACTTCTTTTTTTAACATATGTTGGAGTAGAGGAGTTTTTGTTTTGTTTTGTTTTTTATTCCCTAATATTAAAAATCTTAAAAGTATATATAGAGTACAATAATGTATATAAAATAGCTTTATAAAGCTTCTTGCTGCCAATAAGAGTAGTACTTGACATTGAGACTAAAGAGACCAAAATAGGAACTATTGGCATTTGAAAAAGTTGCTTTAGGTTCTTTAGGTACCATTCTTTCTTCTGACACCATTATTTCCAAACAGAAAATGAAGATATCTTCAGGATATTATAATGTGTTTCTCAATTATGATGCTTTTGTGCCATTACATATGAAGATGTCAATTGCATAATGGCCATTGATTTATTCCTGTAATTCTAGCTTTTACTTATATTTTTCTGCCATGAAATTCATATGAGTTAAATTTTAAAATTTTGTATACTTATATTTTTAAGGGGTATAATATGCTTAATACATTTTATCAAATACAGTGGATTTTTTTTCCTATTGTCATAGTAAAATTCAGCATTCATATATATATTCAGTTCAGTATAGCTTGCCATTATAATTTCTATCAACAGTTCCAAAATAGATTAATTAGGAATTATGCACAAGTAAGTGCATAATTATCTGATTTAACTACAGGAAAATTTACAAGTCTCTGCTAGGGATAACCATGGCTAATGTTTCTCAAACATATATTAAATACTAGGCAGCATTCCACACTCTTTACCAGCATTATCTCATTTAATCTGCCAAAGTCTATGAGGTAGGAAATTTATGATTGTCATTTCACAGATGAGGAAATCAAGATTCCATAGAGGAATTTAAAAAGACAGGTCGAGCTTTAGTGTATAAGGTAACATCTAAGCAATAATAATTCAAACGATGTTTATTAGATGAATAATACCATAATTAGTCAATCATTAGAGAAAGTCAGGGACATTTGTGGTCTGTCCTTTGCCAACTTTGATGTGTTCCTGCTTTTCTCCAAAAATTCCTTCGTGCTTCTTTCATAGAGTATCAGGCTGGTGGGACCCTAATGTAATCCAGTGTGAAATTTCTCATAGTGAAGGTTAAAAGGTTTTAAATGCTACATTTAATTTTTGGTAATAAAATGATTTAGTCATTTGATCAAAATCTTACAAGCCTAAAAAATGGGTAAGAAACACACATACATATATTATTATTTTTCACAATTCAGACCTTCTTATTTTGACAATTTTATCAACTGAAATCATGTAAAATAATTTTATGAAGATATAGAATTAAATTGAATACTAAACTATCTTATCAGTTAAAATTTTTCATTTGACATTTTTAAATACAGTATTATTAATTGGAGATTCCTGATCAGTTAAACCAACAATAGCTTTCAAGTAGGAATTTCCCTTGACAAATAGCTTATTTTTGTGATCCCTTGAAATCAGAGCTTTGGTATAATGCCCAGGTGCCCTCTGAGAGATTTAATTAGGTATGCTTTAATGATGAAGACTGAGCAACATAAATGACTTTCAAATTTGTGTTATGGCATAATCCTCCACATAACATTCTTTAAAATAGCCATCAATTACAGTAAGATTTAGAACTTGATACACAAATATGACATTAAGGCCAGACATTGAAAGCTTTCGCTCTGCAACAAGTTTCTCATTCCTTGGGGAGGGTTTGCAGGGGGAGGTGGAGAGTAAGGGGGATAACTGCACAACTGCTCAGTGAGATATTAAGGCTAGTGGTAAAGCATCATGATTCATTTTTCAGTTTTACCCAACTGTGTATATATTAACACAAAAGTAATACAAATTAAATAAGATAAAGTGTACAGTGTAAACTATTGTTAACAGCTTGC
The DNA here is from genome assembly GCF_028564815.1 of Eubalaena glacialis. Lineage (NCBI taxonomy): Eukaryota > Metazoa > Chordata > Mammalia > Artiodactyla > Balaenidae > Eubalaena > Eubalaena glacialis. The sequence continues at coordinate 17,511,181 of NC_083733.1, read as the reverse complement.
AGAAAGTTTTCTATATCTATATATGTACAGGAAGATGTAAGTGAAAATTCTAGACAGATCATTCAAAACCTCTGTGATGCAGGTTTAGGACCCAGGGATAGAGTATTGATGTGCAGTCTCTCAGTTTTAGCTTTGTAAAGAGTGGTTAATTGGATGAATGTGAAAAAATAGTTGCCAGCATATGTTTTTCTCTAACTGGTTGCAGTTATGTGAAAAGTTTTAGGAGCTTGTAGGAATCATAGAGATAATATAGTTCAATCTCATTTTACAGGTAAATAAACCAAAATTTAGAGAAGTTAAGTGATTTGCTCAAGGTCACACAGCTAATAAACTGACAGAGGTTGCAACTTAGATTTCCCCCAAAACTCTATTCTTTTTACTCTATTATTTCCATCCCTTATAAATCTTAATTCATATTTTAACCAAATGTATTTGTATATGACCTAAGTGCTGCTTGATGACAACAAACTTAGCAAAGATTGTTCTAAGTTTCCAAAATTGTTATTATTTGGCATGGATGGAAGGAGAACACTCTTTAAAAAATTACTTGGCATAAACTGTCAATAACAGTATTCTTCATAAATTCAAATTGATATTGGGATGGTTAAATATGTCTGTCTAATTTACTTTCTGGGGAATTCCCTGGTGGTCCAGTGGTTAGGACTCCACGCTTTCACTGCTGTGGGGCCGGGTTTGATTCGCTGGTCAGGGAACTAAGATCTCGCAGGCCATGCGGCATGGCCAAAATAAAAAATAATAATTTACTTTCTGGATTTTTTGAATTGGCTTAAAACTTCTCCCCCAACTTCTAGGTAGTACAGACTTTACTGTTTGTATGTTTTTCCTCCTTCACTAAAATGTAACCTCCAGGTAGTAGGGCTTTATCCATCTTATTCATCACTGGATCCGCATAACCTAGAACAGTGCCTGGAACTTTGTAAGGGCTCATTAAATACATAGTGAAAATGTAGGAAGAAAAGATACTAAAAGCCATTTAGTATTATTTGCAAGTCCATTAAGATACAGTTGTGGGTTCTGAGACAAGATAGTGTAGACTTAGCCCAGGCGGTGGTGTAAAGGTGACGGGACATCTGGATTCCTCAGTTTCCTTCTTTCTCCATTCCTGGATCGGAGGAAACACCTGAACATATGGAATCCCAATGCTGGGCAGCCAGGGCCAAATCCATATCCCCTAACATCGGGTACCCTGGAGGTTGCAATCCTGCCCATCCACCACCTGCCAACCCTACCTCTCCTCCAGGCCCCTTTCCCACTCCCCCAGGATCACCCCAGGGGAATCCAGCTTTTCCCCCTGGTGGACCCTGTCATCCTGTGCCACAACCACGTATCCAGGATGCCAACCCTCAGGTCCTTACCCCCCTGCATACCCACCACCTGCCCTTGGCATGCATCCTGTGAATCCTTTGGCTCCTGGCATGGTAGGACCAGGAGTGGTGATCGACAAGAAGATGCAGAAGGAAATGAAGAAAGCTCACAAAAAGAAGCACAAACACCACAAACATGGCAAGCATTTCTCCTCCTCCTCCTCCTCTTCCAGCAGTGATTCTGACTGAATACAGGGCCTGGACCCTTCCCTCAAGTCCCTCCAGTTGTGCTCTCCCGTCAAGCTTCAGATGCCATCTTGTACTGGGGGAAATTAGCCCTTGAGTCTCTCCCCTCCCCACCCCTGCAATCTGAGCCTCACTCTGCTTTTCAACCCTAACTGGCTAGGGAAAATGGGAAAAGAATTGCCATGGGCTAGCAAAGGCCGTATTCTCACTGCTTGGATAGAACTTTTAGCTGATGAGTTTTACAAGAGTTTTACTTTTTGAAGATGGTGAAATTTGAGCAAAATGCTGAAGACAAGTCTAAGATCTGTAAAATGTGATTTTTTACTTCTTTTTGTAATACTTTTGATTAGGGAGATGCTGTGGAAATTTAATTATGGAAAACAAAAACCAAAAAAACAACCTGTACCTTTCTTGTAATTGTGGCATGCTTGGGTGATTTAGTGGCAAATAAACATTTCCCAGCAGGCCTTTTATTGATTGCACTTACTGCAAGGCTGCTGGGAAGTGGAGCCCATTTGGCTGATGAGCTCTGACTGCCATTTTGGAAACTAATCTCTACTCCTTAGCTCAGTATGTTCTCTCAGGTCCTCCTCTCATCTCCAACTCTCAGTCCGAATAAAGCTGTTTCTCCTGAGTGGGTGGTGGGGGAGATAGTATAGACTCACTTTTCCCTGTTCCTCCTTTCTAAATCTACTTAAAACCTTGGAAATACTCAGCAGTATAAAAGGACTTTGAAATATAGAAAGAAGGAATAGGACTGGCTGAAGACCTTAGAATTTACAGAACAACAGCAAGTGAGTTACCTGGTTTTCTTTTTATCTCCCATTTATCTGAATTGGGCAGCAGTTGCAACTCAGAACTGGCAACAGGCATAGACAAAATAATAAATCTATGAATAAGCGTGAAAAGCCTGTTCTCTTTGGCCAAAAGATCAGGAAAGGGAAAGCCCAGTAGAGACTTAGTGGGATGACTCGTACCAAGTGACAGCAGCTGACCCATTAGCAGTGTTTGGGGGCCAACCCATCCCCTACCCAAACCTGCAATAGCAACAGCAGAATTTGGAAGGGTTAGCCTACCCCATTCCCCACATCCGCCAACTAGTAATGGACCTGATCTGCCAACAGTGGAACCAGGAGGCCCAAAACACAGGACTCATATGTGCCAGCAGCAGCAGGTCAGTATGTCTGCAAGAGTGGCAAGGGCAGAACCCAGGGGGCCAACCCATCCTCCACCCCACAGCAGGCAGCAGCACACAGGCCCCCTCCACCTGCACTGGTGGTACCAGTAGGCCCTGTGTGTCTCTGTCCTTCCCCCAACAGTGGAGAGAGACCTAGACCTGGCAGCACCTGGCCCTCCACCAGGGCCATAGTAAGATCCAGACCAAGTGTCTCCCAACCATCCATCCAATGGCAGAAGGCAATCCAGGGGCAGAAGGTAAACTAGACCAGGGTCTCCCAAACCTCTACCCAGTGGCAGAGAGCTATGCAGCCCAGACCCCATAGTTCTTGACCTTTACGCAGTGGCAAAAGACAGCCCATGTAGTTGCTTCCCTTCCCCAGCAGCACCAACAGTGATATAATGGGAACCCCATTAGTACCAGGAGACCAGAGAACATACCAGGAGAAAGGTTTTCCCTACTGCAGGTCCAGCACCCCTCACCCCCACCTAATGACACCAGGCAGCCCAGGGAAGCACCTTCCACTCCTGCAGGCAGCACCAGCAGGATTCCAGCTGGAGCTCATGCAAAGCTAACACAACAAGCAGACTAGAATAGGGCTCAGAAAACTAAATTATCATTGGCCATACAAAGACTTTGTGCATATGGCCATAGAAAGACTTGTATCTTTGAGTGAGCATTAGACAAAAAGTCCTTTCCTTGTTTGTCTATGCTAGTAGACATACCTATTTGTGAATAGTCTCCTTAGGAGAAGTAAAAGACTCCTGCTCAACTTATTCCACCTATTCTCACTTTCCAGAAGAAGAAAAATCACACTAATAAGAATTATTCTCTGGGAATTCCCTGGCTGTCCAGTGGTTAGGCCTTGGGCTTTCATTGCCGTGGGCCGGGGTTTGATCTCTGGTCAGGGAACTAAGATCCCACAAGCCGTGCAGTGAGGTCGAGGGGGGGGGGGAGGGGGAGGGGAGGGGGGACAGAGAGAGAGGGAGGGAGAGGGAGAGAATTATTCCCTAAATAAATTTGGGGCAAATATGCATATAGATCTGTTAAGCAGTAACTGTGTAGGTGATGCATTTGTTTGTCAATGGGTATTTATATGCAGTTTCTAATTGAAATGTAATATAAACTTGTTTTTAGATACTGAAAATTTTTAGGCCAGAAATACTATTAATGAAAATATGTAACACTATAAGATTAACCAAATAGCCCACAACAAACTAAATTGACTACGATAAAGGAAAAGTAAAATTCATTCATTCATTTCTTCATTCAACAAATATTTATTGATTACCTACTATGCATCAGTCAACAACAACAAAATCTCTGCCTTCATGGAACTCACATTCTAATAGAATTCAAAAGCAAGAATAACAGTTGATATTACAGGATCAACGTAAGACAACACTAATGGTCTTTCAAATTGTCTTGTGGGGTGGGCCTGAATTACTTTTAAATGCCTGCCCTGTGCATGATCTGAAGCTTTGTCTCAGACAGAATTGGATTGTGAGTTGAATCATATTGGTATTGATAGTATCTAGGTGAAAATAGGTCCAGAGAACTCATGAGTAAGTAATTCATTTCTTAGAGTAATAAAGCATAGAATATGGAAAGTTAAATGGGCACTTTTCCCTCCCCCAGTATAATCAATTTCCATAGGAATTGTTTCTAGCCAGCTGGCTGTGAGACAAGTTGAATAAAGACTAGAAGGTTTCAGATATTTTGAAATCAAAATATTTACAAAGATAACTATCCTGCTCATATACCATATTCCATTTTAAAACCCTCTTTGTAGCCAGGATTTCTTCTCAGTATCAAATTAAGAAATCTATGTATAAAAATATCAAATCACTATGTTGTATACCTAAGGCTAATATAATATTGTATGTTAATTATAATTCAATAAAAAAAGAAGTTTAACAGCTGAGCCTTCTGGGGAATCTATATTTCTTTACACAGGGTCTCAAAGTAGTGGTAAACTTTTAGATCAGAATTTGGCTATGTGTTCAATTTAGAAGACTGCCATTAGTGATTATCAGTATGCTCCACTAAGTGCCAATGGCAGGCTTCAATAGACAAAAAAGAAGAAAGAGAATCAAGGGGGAAAATAGTTATAATGAAGTGGTAGAACTTACCTATCTGCTATGTATTGCCTTTCCTTGGTTGTTAATCTATAACTACTTCTGAAAATGGAAGTAGATGGAAGTAGAAAAATACTTGCTGGTTTTGCTTTGGAAATTTAATTGGTAAACCTAAAATAAGACTTAAAATTTTTTCTTTTCAGAAGTTTAAGTACTATCTAAAAGAGAAATGTGTTCATGTGTCAACTTGGCAAATTCAAGTTTTCTAAGACATTAATTTAGAAAAGTGAAATCTGTTGGGTTAATTGGTGGCATCTTTTAATGAGAAGCTTGAGTTTTGTTGAGGAAAGAAATGTTCAGACAATCCTATGGCCTTTAAAAAGTTTGGCTTTATACTGCCAGGCAGCCAGATAGTAAGAGGAGAACATAACAGTTGTAATTGAGTAGCTTGAACCTCCTGGAGATTTCCAAGCTGTATCCTATAATATATGATGATCATGTTAAGCAGTGTATTAATTCAGGGCACCTTGGAAGGGTGCTGGGGAGTATCACTTGATAACTGAAATGCTCAATTGTTGATATTTAACTCATAGTCTCAGGCTCTTAGCAGGAGTCCTCAGGGCACTGCTACTTAAAAAGAGGGAAGGCAGAGAATTCCCTGGTGGTCCAGTGGTTAGGACTCCGCGTTCTCACTGCCAAGGGGCCTGGGTTCAATCCCTGGTCAGGGAACTAAGATCCCACATGCCGCGCAGCATGACCAAGAAAAAAAAAAAAAGAGGGCACATTTTGATACACCAGTTTTGTATCTCATGCTACCATCATAGCATCAAAAAATAGACGTTTAAATCATGACTAATGTCAACACACAGTAGAATGAAATAGTTGATGATTTCAGTGATTTTAAACGTTTCTTTCTTTTTTTGATGTGTGTGCAGCAATGAAAACTGCTGGATGTAACTTAGATAAGGTAAATATTCTTCCTAATGCTCTGATCACTCCACTCATATCAAGCAGTGTGATTAAGAGTGAAGATGTTACTCCAATGGAAGTAACAGCAGAGAAAAGATCTTCCCCTATTTTTAAGGTGAGCTGCATTGACTAGTGCCCCACGTGTTAACCTCAAATATAAAAATTGCTATATTTTGAGTAGTTTGATTTCTTTTCCCCATATTTATGCTTTTTACTTCTCCTATTTCTTTTATATCTGTTTCTCTTCGGATTCACTTAATGAATTTTGCTTTGCAGAGTAATGATTTTATATTCAAATAAAATAGCCTGCAAAGCAACTTCCAATATACATTTTTTTAACATCTTTATTGGAGTATACTTGCTTTACAATGGTGTGTTAGTTTCTGCTGTATCACAAAGTGAATCAGCTATACGCCAATATACATTTTTGACAAGGGAGGAATTAATACATTAGCTAGACCTTTGTGATGTGTGGTATTAATGAAAGTACTGGTTTTAGCATTTTCAAAACTACAGACATTTTATTTCCTTTTCTCCACCAGTCTTTTCCTATAACTCCTTTTCCATTTTTCCTTTGTTCCCCCCTCCCAATAATGTTACCAGTGATCCACAAATGGAGATATTTTTAAATTGGCTATTAATTCATGAACCATAGAATTATTGTGTTCTTACTCTCCGGCAGCTGATTATTCTTCTACTTCTACTTGTTTGACTATCTTTGCTTATAATACTTATTTAAAAATCCCGATGACAGTAAGACATAATGTTATCACTGAGAATCACAGTCTTACACCTGTTTTCCAAATAATAATATAGAGGGGAAAATTGGCCCTGCATATGTTTTTATAATAATAATAATTTTTGAAGTATCATATGAGCTCATTTAATATTTATATGTACATGTTATTTGGCGATTTTTATTTTTTAGACTACAAAGACAGTTGGATCCACTCAACAAACATTAGAAAATATCTCTAACATAGCAGGAAATGGGTCTTTTTCATCATCATCATCATCTTCCCACTTACCTTCTGAAAACGAAAAGCAACAACAGATTCAGCCCAAGGCATACAACCCAGAGACCCTGACAACTATCCAAACACAGGACATTTCACAGCCTGGTACCTTTCCAGCAGTTTCTGCTTCTAGTCAGCTGCCCAACAGTGATGCACTACTGCAGCAGGCTACACAGTTTCAGACAAGAGAAACTCAGTCTAGAGAGGTATTACAGTCAGATGGTACAGTGGTTAATTTGTCACACCTGACTGAGGCATCACAGCAACAGCAGCAGTCACCACTACAAGAACAAGCACAGACTTTACAGCAGCAGATTTCATCAAATATGTTCCCATCACCAAATAGTGTGAGTCAGCAGCTACAGAATACAATTCAACAGCTGCAGGCAGGAAGTTTTACAGGCAGTACTACTAGTGGCAGCAATGGAAATGTTGACTTGGTCCAACAAGTTTTAGAGGCACAACAACAGTTATCTTCAGTTTTATTTTCTGCTCCAGATGGTAATGAGAATGTTCAAGAACAGCTTAGTGCAGACATTTTTCAACAAGTCAGTCAAATTCAAAATAGCGTAAGCCCTGGAATGTTTTCCTCAACAGAGCCAGCAGTCCATACCAGACCAGATAATTTAATAGCTGGAAGAGCTGAAAGTGTTCACCCACAGAATGAAAACACATTATCTAATCAACAACAGCAACAACAGCAACAGCAAGTGATGGAATCATCAGCTGCAATGGTGATAGAGATGCAACAGAGTATCTGCCAGGCAGCTGCCCAGATTCAGTCAGAGCTATTTCCTTCAACTGCTTCAGCAAATGGAAACCTTCAGCAGTCTCCAGTTTACCAGCAGACTTCTCATATGATGAGTGCGTTATCAGCCAATGAGGACATGCAAATGCAATGTGAATTGTTTTCTTCTCCTCCTGCAGTTTCTGGAAATGAAACTGCTACAACCACCACACAGCAGGTTGCAACTCCTGGCACTACCATGTTTCAGACATCAAGTTCAGCAGATGGAGAAGAAACTGGAGCACAAGCAAAACAGATTCAGAACAGTGTCTTTCAGACCATGGTCCAAATGCAACATAGTGGGGACAGTCAACCTCAAGTTAGCCTTTTTTCATCTACAAAAAGTATGATAAGCGTTCAAAATAATGGTACCCAGCAGCAAGGTAATGGTTTATTCCAGCAAGGTAATGAGATGATGTCACTCCAATCAGGGAATTTTTTGCAGCAGTCTTCTCATTCACAGGCTCAACTCTTTCATCCTCAGAATCCTATTGCTGATGCTCAGAACCTTTCCCAGGAAACTCAAGGTTCTATTTTTCATAGTCCAAGTCCTATTGTCCACAGTCAGACTTCTACAACCTCCTCTGAACAAATGCAGCCTCCAATGTTTCACTCTCAAAATACCATGGCTGTGCTACAGGGCTCTTCTGTTCCTCAAGACCAGCAGTCAGCCAACATATTTCTTTCCCAGAGTACAATGAATAATCTTCAAACTAACACAGTAGCCCAAGAAGAACAGATTTCATTTTTTGCAGCTCAGAATTCAATTTCTCCACTTCAGTCAACATCAAACACTGAGCAGCAAGCTGCATTCCAACAGCAGGCTCCAATATCACACATCCAGACCCCTATGCTTTCCCAAGAACAGGCACAACCCTCCCAGCAAGGTCTATTTCAGCCTCAGGTTTCCCTGGGCTCCCTTCCTCCTAATCCAATGCCTCAAAACCAACAAGGAACAATCTTCCAGTCACAGCACTCAATGGTTGCCATCCAGAGTAACTCTGCATCCCAGGAGCAGCAGCAGCAGCAGCAGCAGCAACAGCAGCAACAGCAGCAGCAACAGCAGAGCATTTTATTCAGCAATCAGAATACCATGGCTCCAATGGCATCTCAGAAGCAGCCACCACCAAACATGATATTCAACCCAAGTCAAAATCCAATGGCTAATCAAGAGCAGCAGAACCAGTCAATTTTTCATCAACAAAATAATATGGCCCCAATGAATCAAGAACAGCAGCCCATGCAATTTCAGAACCAGCCCACAGTTTCCTCACTTCAGAACCCAGGTCCTGCCCAGTCCGAATCATCACAGACCTCCTTGTTCCATAGCTCTCCTCAGATTCAGTTGGTCCAAGGGTCACCCAGTTCTCAAGAACAGCAAGTAACACTCTTCCTTTCTCCAGCATCCATGTCTGCATTGCAGAACAGTATAAACCAACAAGACATGCAACAGTCTCCCCTTTATTCCCCTCAGAACAACATGCCTGGAATCCAAGGAGCCACATCTTCACCTCAACCACAGGCTACTTTATTTCACAACACTACAGGAGGCACAATGAACCAACTACAAAATTCTCCTGGCTCTTCTCAGCAGACTTCAGGAATGTTCTTATTTGGCATTCAAAATAGTAAGAAACTCTAATTTCTCATTTCTTAAATGTTATTGGTCGAAATGGTCACATTATTATTACTAGAAGAAAGCACAACATAGTGGTTTTAAGAGCACAGATTGTAGTTAGACAGAATTGAGTTCAAATCCCAGCTATACCACTTACAGACTGAGACCTTAGACAGGATATTTGACCTGCATGAGCCTCAATTTCCACATCTAAAGTGGTGGTAATATTACATACTTGAAAAGGATATTGGAAGGATTAAATGTGGTAACATATATAAATGTATGTGTTTGCCATTTTAAGATATAAACTTGAAAGGAAAATGAAGTAAGAATGACAGAAAAATTTTCAGCCAATTAAAGTAAGTAGTTTCCAGTGAGGTAGAAAACCATGTTTCTCTAAATGTTTATATAGCAAGGAAATTATATAGGACTTATGGTGATAACTAAGCATTGTTGTATTTTTATACTGCTTAGAGGAAACCTAGGATGAATTCTACTACTGTTCAATGAGAACCTTTTTGGAGGCTGTCAGGTGCCTCGCTTTTAACTCTATAATGAGCAAACACAGTAATGAATTTACCCCAGCCACTAATAAATACCTTCTTATGAATCTTAACAGAAAATAACTAATTAGGTAGCTTCTCTATTTTAAATATCTCTGCAGACTGTAGTCAGCTTTTAACTTCTGGACCAGCTACATTGCCAGATCAGTTGATGGCCATAAGTCAGCCAGGCCAACCACAAAACGAGGGCCAGCCACCTGTGACAACACTTCTTTCTCAGCAAATGCCAGAGAATTCTCCACTGGCATCCTCTATAAACACCAATCAGAACATTGAAAAGATTGATTTGCTTGTTTCATTGCAAAACCAAGGGAACAACTTAACTGGCTCCTTTTAACTGGATATGTGAGTATTGCATTTTGGCTTCTTATTGAAAAGCATCAATAAATTTTATTATTCTTAGCAGATTTGAGTTAAGTAATAATACTGTTAGGACTCTGATCTTTTAAAATATGGCTTTCTCACAAGATGGTACTTTTTTACCCTAAATAAATTACTCTGAATGATAGCTTAGGTCATATTGTTAATACTGGGCATTCCTTCTGGCTCTAAGCTTCTTTTCCTTGGAATGACAGAACATCTGATGAATGTACTATATATCAGATATAATTATGTCTCATATCTCTATTCCTCAGGAAATAATATTGAATCTGAAAAGTCTGACAGTATAAATATGATAAAGTATCATTTGTAGTACTTTAATATACTTTGGGATCATTCAGGGCTACGGGAACTTTGTAAAGGCTTTCCATCCCTATTGAGTTATATTAAACTTCTTCTTTTTTTTAGAAATTCCATGAAGAAAATCCTGATTTCAAGATACCCTGAGATCTTGTGATTCCATGAGGATTATTGAACTGTTACTTTAAAAAGAAAACAAAATATGAAAAACTGTGATTGAATAAATGGATGGATTTTACTCTGACTGCAAAAGAGCACACCTATGCTGCCTATTGCAGTGATTAACCACCATTGTTAACATCTTTTTATTTTATATTCCTAATAACAGTGATGACTGAGAATCTATTTGAGTTTCCAGCTGACAGAATTAATTGTTGCTATTTTCCTAGGCATTATTTCTTTAAAAATACAGTTTAAATTGATAAGCTGGATCACTCAGTTATTATTGCTATTAGAAAATAATTCATGTTTCATGTTTACTTTTGTTCTTCATTCAGATTATCTTTCCTGCATTTAGTCAAGTAGTGGCTTTTGAAAAAGAAAAGTTCAAATCATAACTTAGGCTGTGATTTTTCAATATAAAAAGCACAGCTATTGGCCAAAGTGAAGCAATCTTTATTCAGTTTTTATAGAGAAACTGAAGGGGTAACATTCTGACAGGTAAGCTGTATTAAGAGCTCTACACAGATAAGAGGACTCTTTATCACAGACAACACACTTACAAACTGGGAACAGCTGGAATGCTATTGATTTTATTTTTCAGAGAGTTGTTAATTCTCTGTGTTTCTGTTAAGGGTTTTAGCCATAACTGTGCATAGAAAAATATAAACATCTTGCTCTATTTAAAAATGAAGGGGATAATATATGGTAAATTATGTTCTGATATCCTCCTACAATAGTTAAAACTGACAGAGTAATTCAAGTCTGTTTTCTTCTTATCCCAGTCTTGAACTGGTATTCCCTTTTTATGTTCAGCGATACTATTCTTCTCCTCTTCTTCACTTTATTTTAGACAATTAGTAATATACTACTAGCTTTGTGATCCTGTAGTAACTTAAATGAAAAGACCACTTTGATCTGGGGTAACCCAGCAACTCCTGCAGCACAGGCCGGGGGGTATCCTTTCAGGAATGAAGGGAGCTGACTCCTGAGAAACAAGAAACAATGCATTTTTTTTCCATGAACGGTGCTGTTCTGAAGTCTTCAAATTTTTCCCTCTAATAGGAAACAGTGTAAATGTTAATCTGAAAAAAAAAGACAAACTAAAATTTCTTGAAACATCACTTCTCCCTGAGCTGCAGTGAGTGTAATTCACTTGTCACCTCAGTGCTTTACAGTTTGAAGTGGTCACTTATCTGATGGTTCCCACAAGCCTTAGGCTTTACAGGGTCATATCATTGACTTAATATAAAGAATTAATTTGTGTTACATCTATAGAGAGCAAAATAACACACTCCAGAACTTGCAGTTGTAGCATTAGTTATACAGATTTGGGTGTTCTCACCACCCATGGGATGCCTGCTTCTCTCTACAACCTGTTGTCTGGACACATGCTTATGTCTTACTCTCCTTCTGGCATGTAGAAAGCTGTTAATACAGTTTAAGGCCAAATTGTGTGTGGCTTCTATATGTAGATAAGATGTTTTGGCATTCTTGTCCGTTTCATTTATTTTTTAAGTGTACAAAAAATAGCCTGTTAATTGTTTGTTGAAGGCTACAATTCTGTTTTTTATTTTCATTTTTTCTATCCAATACATTTAGCTGAACTTTGTGGAATTGTGGTGTTGGTTTTGTTTATACAGTCAGATTTTTCCCCCTTTTTGTGATGGTCTTCCTTGGTTCTTTGTGCTCTTCTTTAATTTGTTTGTTCTCTTTGTTCTCATTTATTCTTCCCTCCACCCCCAACCCTTTCTTTCTCTCTCTGATTGAGAGGCATTGAATTATGTTTTCAGTAGTACAGGCTTCTTGCCGATATGAAGGGAACTTTTCAGAAAGAGACCTACTCTGGGTCATTTAATTTTGAATACAGTTTTCAATCGTTCAAGTTTTGGATGGTTTATATCTAATGTGTGTTTCATTTTTTTGGAAAGCTATATTTTGTATTTAGGAAATGGTATACTATTTTGCTATTTGTACTGAGTGAGTACATTGGCATAAATATAGAAAATTTATATATATACATATATATAAACTATTCTTTTTTTGCCACACATTTTTGTGGTAAATTTGTGAGTTTGTCTGATGTTCTACCACAACGTGGCGTCTGATAAAAGTGAGGGGGGGTTTGTTATGTCTCTATTGAGTATTTAAGTATCTTTTGAAACAAATGACCTTTTCATCTGTGGCCATTCCATCAGGCGGTTCCTTGATGTGATTAGTGGGCTAAAAGGCAGCTCACTGTGTGTTCGCTGGATCTTTCACTCAGCAAAACGTTAGAGTAAGGAAACCCATCCAGGCAGTTGTGTCAAGTGGAGTTTCACAAGAATGAGCCATTCAGTCTTTGCTCACTATATATTTAATATTTTATTATTGTTGTTATTGTTATTAATTGGCTTTCTGTAGTCTATGCCTTTTATTTATAAAGACACTAAAAAAAACCCATGTTTGTAATTTTAATAACATTTTCCCCATCTTGTAATATCCAGAGCTACTTTATAAATTCTCTAAACCAAAAGCATTTTCCTCAATATATCTCTCTCTCCCCACCCCATCAGGAAAATTTACCCAGTATAGTTCAGGGTATGAGAAGGACCACACAATCCAGTGCTTCAGTTTTAAAATGTAAAACTCTTAACTGCAGAGGGTTGACTCATGTCAGTAAGCTTATCCACTGGTATAAAAATAAGAAGTAGAAATAAAATGCTGTAAGTTTATTTCTGAGTTTTCTGAATTTTTTCCCAGGAGATTATACAGGAGACTCAGGAAGTCTATTTGTTCATCAGGTTCCAGTTAGAATGTTAACACTGCTGTATGGATAAAGTGGTGGCAAGAAGTCTGGCTTGGGTGCTGACTTCTGTTATTTAGCAAGAAGTTTATCATTGTAAAATGCTGATTGCCAATGCCAAGTCACCAGGGACCAATTTTCTGTTTTATAGTATCTAAGTTTAGAACAGAACATACACCTGAACTGTAGTGGTTTGATTGGATGGAGGCAGAAAACCCAATTTTTATTTTCATAAGTTTTGTGGTTATTTGTACAAGGGCTGTGCTAAGATACCATATTCTTATTCAATAATGATGGATTTTTTTTTTTTTACATTGTTAAGTGTTCCTTACCCCTAAAAGGTCAATGTTAAGTATAGCATTCAGAACATACTATTTGGTTACAAAAAGTGTTCGTCTTATTGAAGAGTTAGCTTAGTAGTCAGTGGTTGATACTTGTGCTAATAACGCAGTTTCAAGATTACTGTTACAAGTTATATCTACATATAGGAGAGACTCCATGAGCCAACAGAGGCCTTGGAAACAACAATTTATTAAATTTACTTATGGCAGAAGGACCTAAATAAACTATAAACCACATTTTATTCCTTTTTATTGTTACATTCAATTGTTCTTGCTTTTAGCAACTCACATTAATGCTTGGAGCTTACCTGTGTGTCTGCATGAGTGTGCGTGTGTGTGTGTGTGTGTGTTTTATTCCTTATTGTCATTCCATTATATATCCACACCAACATGGGAGAAAATAATTAGAAGTCATATTTTGCTTCTGAGCTTTATCATGTTACCTTACTCTAATTACAAATAGAGTATCATGTTGTTATGTAACCAATGCAAATCTGTTTTCGCCAGTCTCCCTAGAACAGGTTTTTAAAGGGCTTTGTTTATTAAAGAAGCAGTATTAATGAGGGACCTTCCTTCCTTTCTTTTTTTTGTAATACTGTATATGCTGTAGTTGGGAATTTCATTATAGTGCATTTCTTGCCCATCAGAACCTCAGTTAATCTGCCGAGGAAAAATTGTGTCAAAGGGAATGAGAAAAGAAGTTATATTTGAGTCCCTCCAGAACTAAGATAATAATTCCTTTTGACCATTTAAGCCATTATAGATGCTTATTTTGGAAAAGTGAAATCTGTTTAGATGCATCAACAATTATAGACCAGAAATTAAATGCTTTAATAATCAAAATCTCAAATTCAGCATGGTTTATAAATATTCACTAGGAGTAATTTGAGAATGTTTCATCTTTCTGGTGAGAATTTCTGTTCTAGTATCTGTTTTCCAGTTGATTTTTTTTCTAATTAATTGAAAATTATATGAGACCTTTTAGCTTTACTCTGCTTCATGACCACAGGCTTCATCCCTAACCAAGACAGCCACATTATATCTGCATGCCTTTGGTTATATGGAGAGCCTTAATGAGAGAGAGAGAGAGACTGTATATCGTTCATCAGCTTTAGAATCTCACAACATGTATTAAAAAAAGGTTTTCTTCTCTGCTTATTTGTGTCACTAGAGCTATATCATGAAGATAATGTTCATACTGTAGTAAATATCAGAATAATACCTAGAATATCATTTGCGAATTGTCCCAGTACTCTAATTACTTCTTTAATCCCCATTTGTTTTCGTGTCATTCTAGCCTCATTTATTAATAAAATTCTATTTTTACTCCACTTTCTCTTTCAGGAAATTTTTTTAAATTAATATTTTATATCTAGATTAAATGCTTATGGAAAAGTGCCTTTTTACCATGTTAGTGCCCCTTTCTTGTAATTTCATTTTTCATTGTTGCCAAAAACACATAGCAAATGACTTTAATAGTCTCAACTTTCATTTTTTCTATTTAGTCATTCTTTTCTCCATTTCTTGATCACCATAGAAACAACTTCATAACTTTCTAATGCCCTTTGGCATAAGAGGAACAGAAAAGATACATAGCTAGAATTGTTTCTTTGAAGGAGGCTAAGTAAAAGATCACAAAATTATACTATTTAGCCTTTATAGAAATTAGCTAAATTTGTCTTCATCTTGACCAACTAATAATAGGTCTTATCTGAATGCTATCGAAAATTTTACTATATGTGAGACTATGTACACAAATGTGGATAGTTAAATTTCAGAGAGGAAGTGTTTGAAGCACCTTCCCTGATCTTTATTATAAGATGGGTGAAAATAAATCACGAACACATAGTTTAGGTAAAGCTTAGTAAGGTCAATTTTTCTAACCATACGGAGTCAAGTAATTCATTATAGTGTACTTCTTGTCCATCAGAACTTTAGAAATCTGCCTATGAAAAATAGTGTCAAAGGAAATGAAATTGTATCTGAGTCCCTCCAGAACTAAAATAATTCCTTGCAGCCAAATACAGTTGGATTGAGTATCCCTCTGTTTTTTGTTAATTTTGCCTGTGTTCCAGCTCCTTACCATAGTGGTGGTGCCTGAAGAAAGAGCCATCAGCAACAAACAGGTCAGGAGAGTACTAGCTTAGGGATGGAGCTGCTTTCCCCATGTGAGTATTTCCGTGACTGTTAGTGGCACTAAAGACTGCAAACCTTTATGCAATATTCTCAATACCCTAATGATATTATGCACTTTAATCATTCCAAAGAAGTCAGGAATGCTGTATAGTGATGATTCCTTCTTGATGAGTATATCTTAACTGTTTAGAATATTTATGTCCCTTTTTATTTTGGATAGCCAACTTGGTATGTTATGGGAATATTCTCTAAAATGTATAGTAGGACTTAAGACTTTGAAATGTGACTGACTATAAGGGGAAATTATTACACTTCAGAAAATCATTTTAGAAACATTAAAATGTTCAGCTTTCTAATTATATGTTTGAGAGTTAATTAAAACCAGCCCTCTTCCTATATTTTTTGTTTCATATTAATAGCATTATAGTATATAGTTTGCTACGTATATAGTATGTATAAACCAATGGTTCTCAAAGTGTGGTCCTCAGCCCACCAGCCAACATCCGTATCACCTGGGAACTAGTTAAAAATGCAAAATCTTGGGCCTTATCCCAGACATAGTGAATCAGAAACTCTGGAGTGGGACTCAGCAATCTGTTTTTTAACAAGCCCTTCAGGTGATTCTGATACATGCTAAAGTTTGAGAACCACTGGTGTAAACTGTATACAGTAAGATCTAGAAAGGGCTTTTTTTTCCCACTCACACAGACACAGTTATACATTGTTTTTAATATAAATTCAATTTAACTTGGTTATCTATAATCATTTATTGGCAATGATAATTTATTCTCAGTACTGCCTATAGAAATACAGTATATTTTATGTACATATACAATTAGTCTAGTTATTGATAATTCAGTTAACTTAGTTTGGCATTTTCATACCACTTAAAAGTTTACATTAAATGACTGATTTAAATATATAGGTGCAATGTTCTGTGTTTATTTTAACTATTATGACAGTTAAGTAGCTAATACAATTGACGGGTGCTAAAGTCTCCTGTTTATCCATAAAATGGATACATTGTGGGCAGTGATAATAAAAGCTTTCTTTTCATTGCCTCTTACTTTACCAGCAGACCACAATTTTGGCCCAGCTAGACCAACTCTCAGAACAAAATTATTTGTCATTCCTTATATTTACATTTGTATCTGAGCTATTAAACAACATAGCTAGCCAGATCAACAAAGCACCTTATTTAATTTCTTTTTTTAATAGATAAATCTTTTAAAATAGCTTGCTTTGTATGAGAATTGATGCACTAGAAATATAACTATCCTTGTAACTTATGCTTCAGATGAGATGTTAAACAAGACACTGTATTATTTAATTTGAGCATTTCTCCCTTCCCAGTTATATGCATCCTGTTAAATGTAAACTAACCATAAGATAAGTAGATTTATTCATTCATTTTAATCTCCCTGTATAATTCAGTACCTCCATAATTGTTGGTGTTTACAAATCACCAATTAATAAACTCATGTAAGAATAGTGAACATTTCAAAATGAAAATAATTGTATACTCACTTTATGAAAATCACCACTGCTGTCTTTGCTTAAAACTAGCGGTGGAAATACAAGTGGCTTACTCTGCAAACTTTGGTGCTGGAAATACATAGGCAAGCTGTTGGGAGATGCTCTAGCTACATTCCTCCTTTCTTGTTACCCTTCCCCTCTTCCCCACTTTATTGCATACTGTATTTGTATATCCAAAGCATTATACCATACCACAATTCTGTTCAACTCCGACTTGTGATATTTCCTTTAAAGGCTCTGTGTTTAACCGTATCACTCTGTTTTGTTTTTTGTTTTTTCCAGAAGTAACTTGCCTGATTTGAAATAGTTTGTATTATTATTATTATTATTTTAGCTAACGAACCTCAGGACAGCACACACACACACACACACACACACACACACACACACACCTCAGATGTTTGAGAGTGGCTTTGGAATCAGACTGTGTCCAATAAAGAACTGTCCTGCATGGAAGTGTTTATGGCTTTCATAGCGACAAACTGATTCCAGTGATATTGAGCTAATTTCCTTCGATCTAATGAATGTATCTGCTCACCTTGTTCCCTTACACTGAATTGATAAGCTCCAAGTATTTATTACTTTTTTTTTGACAATTTTTACTGTTTCATTCATTTCTTTTACTTAGTCTTTTAATGAATATACTACAGTTATTAACCTGTTCTCAAGTGGTTTAGCTACCATTCTGCCATTTAATTTTTTAATTTAATTTTATTTGCTTGAGCACACTGATCAACCACTGAACTGCCTTCTTCCATTGTCCTGCAATGATGTAAGTAAGGGTTACATTTTTGTGTATATGGCTTTCATAGTTGGGATTTCAGAGCACTGACACCAGATATTTTCAGTTTATTCTCTGAGGGAATTTCATTTGCATCTATGTTTTTAGCTATCTGTGATAACTTGTTAAATATTAAAAAGATATTTTGCTTCTATTGGAACATTTGTATACTTGCAACTATATTTCTGTAAACAGCTGCAGTCAAAAATAAAACATTGAAAGTTTTCATTTTGTAGTAGTTAACTGTCTTTTTTCCTCAGATTTTATGAATGAAGTCATATCCGTGAATGTCAGTTTTGAGCGACATGAGTATGTGATTGAACTTAAAAAATCAGTAGGAAAAGGTATGAAATATAGAAATATTTTTGAATAGTTACATTGTACCAGGCAGTGTACCAAGTGACTTAGTGTAATAGAATTTTTGTTTGTTTTACGTAGTTTAAATTTTCATGTTTAGTAAAACAATATATACATGTGGTGACAAATCTTGTATTATGGAGGTACTTTTGATGAAAACCAAGTCTCTCCAGCCCTCAGTCCCACATCCAGAGGCAATCTCTTTTTATTTTTCTGTAAGTAATTTACATCTATATATATCAGAATGTGGTACATATATCACTAGTGGTACCCAAAATGATTTCAGGTGATACATGGGTAAACATTATTTTTAAACATATATATATAAGGTTTGGATGTACATTAGAAAAATATATAATGTGTCTACTTACTAGACTGTGGGGAAATGTGAGTCAAAGACAAATACTAAATAAATACTAATACAGGTGATACATGAATATCATGTATGTGATATGTAAATAACTGAAGCTTCAGAAGCACTGCTTTAAACAGTATGCTTATACCTTCTTATCAAATATAGTGTCTGTTGATTCTGTGAAAGTGACTGAATTTTTTAACACATCCAAATGTATATATCTAAATGAGTTGTCACTTTAGGAGTCTAAAGTGACAACAATGCTGCCATTGTTCTAAATATGTTTAAAAGTTGTCTTTTGGCATTTATTGACTTCAGCAGCACTGGAAAGGAGTAATAACCAAATGAAATTGGGCTTTCCTGGTGGAGCAGTGGTTAGGAATCCGCCTGCAATGCAGGGGACACGGGTTCGAGCCCTGGTCCGGGAAGATCCCACATGCCGCGGAGCAGCTAAGCCCTCATGCCACAACTACTGCAGCCCGCGCGCCTAGAGCCCGTGCTCCGCAACAAGAGAAGCCACCGCAACGAGAAGCCCGCGCACCGCAATGAAGAGTAGCCCCCGCTCACCGCAACTAGAGAAAGCTCGCACATAGCAACGAAGACCCAATGCAGCCAAAAATAAATAAATAAATAAATTTATTTAAAAAACCAAATGAAATTAAATAAGTATAAATATCAAAAGTACTGGGGTCCAAAAAACAGCGTATGTGGGCAAAAAGACTGATCCGAAAATGGGACTGCATATGAGTGGCTGCCGGAAAGGCTGATGCAATCCTGGGTTACATAATTTAAGTTACAGTGTGCAGAACAAGGGAGATAGCTGTCCTGCTTTACTCCAAGCTGGTAAGAGTCCTGCTGTATTATCTTGTGAGGAGCAGACAATTCTCAGCAGCCATATAATTAGGCCTGTAAAAGAACCAAACATCATTTATCCCTGCTCAGGACACAGAAGGACTCTGGAAGTATAAAAGCAGCTATAGTTTCTCGACAGCAACACTTAATGGTCTTTCTCTCAGGAAGACAATTGATTAATACTCTTGTGCTCTATTTCATGTTGTCATCATCCCTGCCTGTATAGTATTTAAAGCATAGGCTCTTTTTTTTTTTTTTAATAAATTTATTTACTTTTGGCTGCGTTGGGTCTAAGTTGCTGCGCGCGGGCTTTCTCTAGTTGCGGCGAGCGGGGGCTACTCTTCATTGTGGTGCGCGGGCTTCTCATTGTGGTGGCTTCTCTTGTTATGGATCACGGGCTCTAGGCACGCGGGCTCTAGGGCGCATAGGCTCAGTAGTTGTGGCTTGGGGGCTCTAGAGCGCAGGCTCAGTAGTTGTGGCACACGGCCTTAGTTGTTCCGAGGCATGTGGGATCTTCCTGGACCAGGGCTCGAACCCGTGTCCCCTGCATTGGCAGGCGGATTCTTAACCACTGCGCCGCCAGGGAAGTCCAAAAGCATAGGGTCTTGAGTTTGCCTGCTTGGGTGAAGTTCTGGCTCCTATACCTACTGTTTAACCTCTCCATTCCTCAATTTCTTTATTTATAAAGTGGAAAGAAAAATGAATGATCCTCTTAGGGTTGTTAGAAGAATTAAGTAAATTAATCAGTGTAAAACTACTTAGTTCCTGGCATACAGGAGCTATGTGCCTAATAAGTGTACCAGTCCTGTTGCTACTTTGCTCTTCTGCCTCTGGTGCACTGGATCCATATCCTTTTGCTTTTTCAAATACATGCTCCTGTTCCTTTAATTGTCCTCTTTCTTTTTTTTATTTTTAATTTAATTTTTATTTTATATTGGATTATAGTTGATTTTATGTTGTGTTAGTTTCAGGTGTACAGCAAAGTGATTCAGTTATACATATACATATATAATTGTCCTCTTTCTCCAGCATCAAAACCTTTCTCTCTGAGTCATACCCACTGGTATATAAATTTTCTGTAATGTCCCTTATCTCTTAAAAATATCAAACAATTTTCTTTGACCACACATCCCCCATACATACTATTTCCACTTTCTCTCCTTTCATTCATCCTCTTGAACCCATTCCAATCAGGTTTTATCACCCTGCTCTACTGAAATAGCTCATCAGCATCACCAATGGCCACCCAAAAGTCAATTCTGAGGGCTGTTTCACTCAGTTTATCAACAGTATATGACACTCTTTGAAACACTTTCTTCACTTGGCTTTCAGGACACCGCACTCATCTCTCCTGCTTCACTGGCCTTTTCCATTCTCGTCTTCTTGACCTCCTAACATTGGAGAACCCTAGAAGTCAATCATCAGATCTCTTCTCTATCATAACTCAATTTTTAGGTGCGCTCATCCAGTCAGATTGCTTTATAGACTATGTGTTGAAAATTTCCAAATGTATATCTCCAGCCATAACTTTTTTAACTCCAGGTTCCTATTATCGAACTGTCTACTTGACAGTCTTAACAGGCATCTCAGAAATAACATGTCTGAAGTGAAATTTTGATTCTCCCCTTCCCACTCCCAACTTCTGCCGCCAGTACTCTTTCCAGATTCTTCCCCATCTGAGCAAATGGAATCTCCATTCTTCCAATTGTTTAAGCCAAAATACCTTTGAGGGTTGGTTGGCTTGTTTTTTGACCTTGATCCAATCCATCATCAAATCCTGTTACTCTGACCTTTGAAATACTTCCAGAATCCAACCACTTCTCAATACATCTATTGCTATCACTTTGATCCAAAGCATTTGTTGCCTAGATTGTCATAACAGCTTCCCAACAATTCTCCCTGCTTCTATCATTACCCCTTATACTTGATTCTTCACATACCAGCCAGATTTAAACATAAGTCATATGTTACACCTCTGCTCAAAACCCTCTAGTGACTTCCTATCTCTACATTTCACAATGCTTGTAATGCCCTTTGTGGTCTGATTCCAGCTTTGTGTCTGACCTATCCCTCTCTTGCTTTCTGTGCTTTAGTCACACTAACTTCCTTGCTCTCCCTAAAGCATACTGATCATGCTGCTGCCTCATGGGTTTGCACTCACATCACTCCTGGCATGCTCTTCCTTCAGGGACCTACATGTATCACTCTCTCACTTTATCAGGGCTTTGCCCAAATATAACCTTATAGGAGAGATCTTTCTTGACCACCCTGTATAAAACTCGTATCCCATCTCTAACCCTCTTACCCTGCTCTTCCTTCCTAGCGTTTATCACCACCTGACTGACATTTGTTCTTCTATCATTCTTTACTAGAATGCAAACTTCATGAGGCAAGGTTTTTTGTCTGCTGTATTCCCAGTGCCTAGAAGAATGCCTGGCCCATTGATTAGATAAATCAGAATAAATCAGGCAAATCAGAATAAATATTGCTCCTTGGCATTTATTTATTGCATTCTGTGTTTTTCTTGATTTCTATACCACTCTCTTTCCTGGATCTCCTTAAATGTCCTTTAAATTCCCTGAGAGAATCTTAGTAGGTTCCCTTGCCATTCAGAATGAAGCAGCCCTATTGGGCAAGCTGTCAAGCCAAGTCACCATATAGGCTTCTGGCCACAATTTATCACTGAATCCTCTGATCGCTTCTTCCCCAGTAGATTCCACTTTTGCCTGAATGCCTCTGTCACTAGCTTCTCTGAAACCAGTGAGTGTGGGTCTGTTTTGTAGAAATGGATTTTATTTATTTCATTTGGAACTTTTAGAAACTTACATAAAACTGCAGTGAAGATGAAGGCAACAGTAAATATTTTCAAATGTTTTCAAACTGAAGCACCCAGCCATCTGCCATTGTGGATATTGTGGAAAGAATACCCAGTGCCTGCTGGCATCTGGCACATGAGGTTCTCCAGCCTGACGCTATCATTTCCTTGGCAGGTAAGAGGCTGTTCCCAGTTTCATGCAACCTTGCTTTGCATCATTTTCTCATGTTTTCTTTCTATGCACCACAAGAGGGTGTTCTTTCATCATTTTCTACTTAAGTTATACCAACAGTGAGTAGAGATGCACCTCAATCATTTAAATAAGAAGTTAGAACGTTACGCCAAAATTGTTCACCAAAGTTAACGAAACTCTAGGCTTACAATTTTGTCCCTAAATTCATGAAACCAAGACACATCCTTAAAAGGCAAGTCATTAGTTTAGCAATGATACAGGAAAAAGTTCCAGAAGCTTAGTTATATGGATCTGAAGTAAAGTACTGTTTGTGGCAAGCTGTTTTTAGGTACTGGGAGTACTGTTTCCTTTCATGAATTCATTCATTGTAGCAGATGTAGTGTTTAGAGGTGTTGGTTTATTTGCAGACATTAAATTAGAAGATTGAAGTAAAGAGGTTTTTTTTAGCTTTTCATTTCAAGATGTCTGTGTGCACTGTATAGAAACAACAAAAGCTGAAGGAGAATGACACTCATATTAGGCATAATAGTCATTGTGTAGTAATTAAAGCCAATATATATCACAAACAAGCAGAGAGTAGTAATTACTAAACAAGTCCCTTAGGTCAGACAGATTTCGTCATTTCTTTCTCTGAGCAATTCCCTTCTGCCATAAACCACAGAGAGGTAATTAAAAGAAAAATAGATCATTGAGGAGTTGGATGCTCTCTAGCCAGATTTATTCCTAAAAATGTATCTCTAAAGAGAGGAATTAAATTGTGTAGAGGACCTTAAAGAATACTGTCTGGGATCTTTCTACACCTTTCTCTCTGGCTTTACATCCTAAGCCTGAGAGGCCTTTTGAGCCTAATCAGATTTTGCCATGATAGCAGTTGGTTACATTTGGGACTTCCCTGGTGGCGTAGTGGTTAAGAATCCGCCTGCCAATGCAGGGGACATGGGTTCGAGCCCTGGTCCGGGAAGATCCCACGTGCTGTGGAGCAACTAAGCCCATGCGCCACTACTAAGCCTGTGCTCTAGAGCCCACGTGCCACAACTACTGAGCCCACGTGCCACAACTACTGAGCCCACGTGCCACAACTACTGAAGCCCACGCGCCTAGGGCCCGTGCTGCACAAGAGAAGCCACTGCAATGAGAAGCCCGTGCACCGCAACGAAGAGTAGCCCCCACTCGCTGCAACTAGAGAAAGCCCACACGCAGCAACGAAGACCCAACGCAGCCATAAATAAATAAATTAATAAATTTTTTTAAAAAAAATAGAATCGGTTATGTTTAACAAAACTATACAAAAATGTATGAATATAGTCTGTTCTATCCATTCCTTGTGGAAAAAGAAAAACACAAATCTTAAAAACTAAAGCAAGTCAAGGAACCCCAAGAAAGAAATCTAGATTTGGCTATATTTTAGAAGGAAATCAAGTCTTGTGAATCTTATTTTCTGGCTTTGATCTGGTTGTCCGTCGGGATGGACTTGCCCAAGTGATGGCCCACTGAAAGGCCAAATTTCTTATTTTTCTGTTCATCCTGTACCTCTTTTTCATTAAGAATCCTGCCTGGAAGTTTAGGTCAAAGAGGCTACTTGGAGCAAAATACAGTGGCATCTCATCCCAAATATTCTCCAGGCGTTTCTTCCATCCTTCCAGGATCTGAATTCGGACATCCTTGGGAGTGTGCCCAATGCTATATGTCAGTTGAGGTTCCAAGACTTGGAAGCCACAGAAATGCAGAGTACCACTCTAGGGATACACAAAGCACAGAGGTGAGTCACAGATCAAACCCCACAGACCTTGTACCATATACAAACAACAAAAGTTAATCTGGGTTTCCCAACAGGATACCCTGATGTGGAGGCCTGAGGCACCCTGGAAAATTAGTTCATAGCTCCACCCTCTCACCTTGTGCTTTCTGTACCTAGTTGTTACCTATTTTAGCCTATTCAGCTGTGCTCTTCTTTGAATGAAGAAAACCTTGAACCTGTGCCAGCCTGGCATTCTCTGCCAAAAGTGCCCGAAGTTCTATTACCTAAGGGTGAGTTTCAGCTTCTTGGCAGCTGACCCTTGCCAAGGCATGCACATGTGCATTTCTCTGCCTCCCCACATTACTAGACAAGTCTTAATAAATTATTCTTACCATTTATTCTCCAATGTTAATATTAATTCCCTAATCCTATAGGTGGCCCCTTTTTTTAAAAAATATTTATTTATTTATTTGGTTTCGCTGGGTCTTAGTTGCAGCAGGCGGGCTCCTTAGTTGCGGCATGCACACCCTTAGTTGCGGCATGCATGTGGGATCTAGTTCCCTGACCAGAGATTGAACCCAGGCCCCCTGCATTGGGAGCGCGGAGTCTTAACCACTGCACCACCAGGGAAGTCCCTCCAAGAACAACTTGAGGGAGTAAACTTGTAATACCCGGCAAACCAACCAATTCTATTTCAGCCCTGACTGTAGAACATTCACAAGGGACCAAATCTACTTGCCTAAACAACCTGCACATTTATCCTAAAAGCTGCAGATCTGGCCCCTCACAATTGGAGTGTCATAAATGTGAGAATGTGAGAAGCTACTAGAGATACCTCAAGCCCCTCTTTTTACTGATGAGGCAAATTACTGGCAGATTCAGGGTGAGAATACAGGTTTCATTCTCAGTCGTGTCCTAAAACTCTACTTCCTTATCCCCTTTCCTGTAGGTCAACCACCCTTCAAAGAGAGAACTATCAAGTCTTAAAAATTTTTTCTCTGTCCTAGTTTTGTTTTTTAACCTCTGCGCATGTTCCTGTTGTCATTGCCTTTAAGTGAGTCAAGGAGAAGAAGAAATACTGGTATGTCCTTGCTTAGCTTTTACCAGGACAAGAGGCCCAATAGGTCTTTCTCATGGCAATTCCCTGATGAACTTAAGTCACACTGATCATTTGTTTGCATATGTGAGTGGTTCTGTTTATTCTAAATGATAGGATTTTAAATCCGTGAGCACAAGGTACAGATTTCATATTTTTGAAAGCACACCCACAAAAGCAAGCTCTTGGGAAAATATTGATTTAGACAACACACACTGAAGCCAACTTTGCCTGCAATCCTTGCTGTTCAGACTTTGCTGCCAAACGTGATTCCATAGAAGCAAATCTTATTGCATGTGGCTTTCTTCACACCCACCCAATATTTGTATTTTTAGGCAGAAACAGGAGTGTCAAGTTGACTGACCAAGGACAATAATTTTCTTTTCTTTAAAATTTTCTTTTCTTGAATGTGCTAACTCCTCCAGAAGGGATGACAGGTCCTGAAGAAAGTTTGCCCCTCGGTGACATCATGGGCAGCAGCTAAGCACCCTAAGTCTATTTTGGGGGTGTTCCCCATCTGACCTCTTTGTCCTCTGTCCCACAGTCCCCCCTGCAGTGGTTTGGAGTCCCTGCCATCCTGAAAGGCTGGTTTGAGCGAGTGCTCATAGGGGAGTTTGCTTACTCGTATGCTGCCGTGTATGACAAGGGACCTTTCCGGGTAGGTTGATGGTTCTGCTTTTTCTAACACCTGGATTCTAGGTAGATTCTGTCCTGAGGCAGAGTTTTGAGCACAATTAGATACCAAAATCAGGCTCCAGGTCCCTTTGGGAGAGACGCATGTCTCTCCCAAAATTTTTAATAGATATTTTTATAGATATTTTGACATGATGTTCAGGATTTTCTTTAAAATACTCCAGGAAAAAACAGGGGTGAGGGGATACTGAGAGTTAAAGCTGGATGGTGGATGCATCATTTTACTATTTTCTCTTCTTTATGTATGTTTGAAATTGTCCATAATAAAAAAGTCAGTCTGTCTTCATTTTCCAGACACCCAAAACTATACAAGAAACATTTTGAGACCTCCTGGATTACAAGCCTAGATACATGCCTAGCAGTGTGGGGAGATAGATAAAAAAACAACAAATAACTCCACCTAGACACCAGCAGTCAGCACTGATTTTGTGTTACCATGACAACCTTCACCTGATTTGCCACACCCAGGAGTATGGAATCCTGGGCCTGCCCCTCTGTGTACCATCTTCCAGGCTGGTACTTCTGCAGAGTCATACTGTGAGGCTCAGAGGAGCCAATGTATGAAGTAACATAAACAGCAGATGGGAGGGGGACCTTTGTGTTCTTTTCCCTGGGGCTGTTTCATTAACTTCCTGTCACCAAGGAGATGTGGAAAGTAATGACTTTTCTTTTACAGAATAAGAAGGCAGTGCTTTCCATCTCCACTGGTGGCAGTGGCTCCATGTACTCTCTGCAGGGTATCCACGGGGACATGAATATCATTCTCTGCCCAATTCAGGTATCTCGTTTTCAGTGACCCTTCAGGGGAATTAATTAATTGAACTTTCTATGGAGTCCAAATCCTCCAGATAGCAGCTCCACAAACTATTTTCAGGATGCTTATGGAGACAGGGGCGGGGGAGAATTGCAAACTTGAGTGATTCCACAAGAAATAACTAACTGAAGAAAAAGATTAAACATACTGGGGAAAAAAAGCTCAAGGCTCACATGTCATCTCTGCCATCACAGTCGTATTTTCAAAGAGTAATAATACAGCCGGATTCACGACATCTGTAAATCTGTGTAATACTGGGCCTTTGAAGTAATCACCCTTCTCTACAGAGAATGCGGTCAAGTGGCTGTTAACTTTCCTAAGATTACATAGCTAATTAGGTGCCAGGTCTAGGACAAAAAGAACGCAAGTGTCCCAACACTCCTTTTGATGTCTTAACCACACCTGAAAAATCACAAGGTCTGTGGCTTGCAGCTTCTTTTGTTCGGCCACAATATCTGCGCTCAGACGGCCTTCTTTATAAGCTAGAACAGACTCGGCAGGATACTGAGAGTTCCCAGGGTCCTCCAGTTTACCTGCAGAGAGGAAAAAGAGAGGCTGACCCAGAGGGGCCAAGGCGGGGCCAGAGAACCCACAGGCGAGAAGTTCCACAAAGACCTAATTCAAGGGGAGAGCTGCTCCCACCTGTGATGTTGTTTCTGGAGATGACGGGATTGAAGTTCATGGCATATAGGTCCGACACAGTGACCTCCCATCCTTTCCTCTTCAAAGCCTCTACGGCGGCCTCCTTCGTGGCATAGTTGAAGGATGTCCTCTCTGAGTGGGCCAGTAGGATCAGTGCTTTTCTAACTATTTAGACACACACAAGGCACATGGAGAAAATCAGTCACCAACCAGCAAAGCTCTGGCTACAGGGGAGCCCAGCTGGGATCCATAATGGAAGACGTGACTTTGTTAGACATTGGGTTATGCAATCCATCCACTGCATCAAAAAATATATTTTCTCCTTACAAGTACCAACAATCAAAGGAGGCATTTTAACTCACTGGGAAAACAGTGGCTAATTTAATAAATGGTGTTGGCATACTTAAGCAGCCATCTGCATGAAAATAAAATTATCCCCTTAGAAAACTAATGTAAGGTGTTAGAAGTCAGTATAGCAGTTACCCTCCATCAGGGGATAGTGACTGGAAGGGGACAAATGGGCTTTTGGGGTGCTGGCCGTATTCTGTTTCTTGATCTGGGTGCAGATTACACAAGTGTGTGTTCAGTTTGTGAAAATTCACTTAGAACTTGTGTGCTTTTCAGCGTGTCTATTGTATTAAAGTTTTGGGTTTTAACTATCCCACTAACACACCACAAACAGCAACAATTTGCTGGCAGATTAAAGATCTACATTTTAAAAAATGAAACTATTAGAATAGTATGGGATAGGGAACCCTCTTGCACTGTTGGTGGGAATGTAAATTGATAACAGCCACTATGGAGAACAGTATGGAGGTTCCTTAAAAAACTAAAAATAGAATTACCATATGATCCAGCAATCCCACTACTGGGCATATACCCAGAGAAAACCATAATTCAGAAAGACACATGTACCCCAATGTTCATTGCAGCACTATTTACAATAGCCAGGTCATGGAAGCAACCTAAATGCCCATCGACAGACGAATGGATAAAGAAGATGTGGTACATATATACAATGGAATATTACTCAGCCATAAAAAGGAACAAAATTGGGTCATTTGTTGAGACGTGGATGGATCTAGAGACTGTCATACAGAGTCAAGTAAGTCAGAAAGAGAAAAACAAATATCGCATATTAACGCATATATGTGGAACCTAGAAAAATGGTACAGATGAACCGGTTTGCAGGGCAGAAATTGAAACACAGATGTAGAGAACAAACGTATGGACATCAAGGGGGGAAAGCGGCGGTGGGTGGTGGTGGTGGTGTGATGAATTGGGCGATTGGGATTGACATGTATACACTGATGTGGATAAAATTGATGACTAATAAGAACCTGCTGTATAAAAAAATAAATAAAATAAAATTCAAAAATTCAAAAAAAAAAAAGAAAAAGAAAACAACAACCCACCAAAAAAAAAAAAAGAATAGTATAGGATGCTTTGTGCACTCTGTTGCTTTATGTTTCATTTTTAATTGAACATTAAGGGACTGCAGTATTTTAATCATAACTCTTGCCAATATCTTTATCTAGAGGCCTGTTGCCATTTTTGTCTTTTATGAAATTTTTGTTGCCAAGTAAGGCAGGATTACATTTTTCCCTTCCAGACTGAGTTGGTGTAGTGTATTCTTGGTTGTCAAAATACTCATAGCTTTGGGACTTTGAAATGGTAGACATTCGTGATGTGTGAAAAAGCATGATACATAACTGTATGGTCTTATTTACATAAAAATGGATGCTTAGTTGTGTAGCTACCTACATAAATGAGACCTAGAAGGACACATCAAACGGTAAACTATTTGTGATTATGGATAACTTTGTTTTTTGCTTCTAATATTTTTTGGTTTCCTATTATGCACATGTTAACTTTTAAGACATAAATGTTATTTTAAAAACCTTAAAAAAAAAAAAGAATAGTATGGGATGAAAGGGAGAATTTGTATAACCTCTGGACAGAGGCTACTTTTTAAGAAAGACTAGAGATTCAGAAACCATGAAGGAAAAGCCTGAGAGATAAAGCCACATAAACATCAAAAATTTGTATTTAACAAAAGGTTCCATAAACAGAATCAAAAGACAATCAGGAGAAGATATCCAGAACTCATCACAAAGAGTTAAAATCCCAAAGAATGCCTACAAATTATTAGGAAAAGACAATGCAATAAAAGAAAAAGTCAAGGATATGAACACATGATTCAGGGAAGGAAATTGCAAACAACAATAAACAAATGAGAAGGTGCCCTGTCAGGCGTGCAAGGAAAAGCAAATTAAAATAAGGCATCATGGGACTGCCCTGGTGGTCCAGTGGTTAAGACTCCACACTTCCACTGCAGTGGGCACGGGTTCGATCTCTGGTCAGGGAACTAAGATCCCACACGCCACGTGGTGCAGCAAAAAAATAAATAAATAAAATAAAATGAGACATCATTATTTACCGATCAATTGGCAAAACAATTTAAGACAAATAACATCAAGGGCAATTAAGATTTCAGGAAAACTGGCACGTTGCTGGTGGGAATATGAGTTGCCTCAGCCTTTGGGGAAAGTAATCAGGCTGAATCTTTAAACATTTTAAAGGCACATAAATCTTTGATCTAGTTTTCCAACTTTGGGGAATCTGTCCTACAGACTGAAAGCATCAGGATGGAAGAGCAAGGATGTGTACTGAACCATTCTAGTCATTGGCAAAAATTAGATATAACCCCGATTATCTATTTCTGGAGCACATTTGAATAAACTACGATACACACATACTACAGAATATTATGCTCTTAACAAGAATGAGTTAGCTACACACAGTCACCCTGAAAGATATCCAGGATATATCGTTAAATGATAAAATGAGTGAATGTGAATCCACTTTTATTTAAAAAAAAGAAAAAGAAACTACATATATGTAGGTAGATTTGCAGTATATTGGTATGAGGGGAAAAAAAGATGTGGAATGATCACATGAAACCGTTACTAGTTTCCTTAGGTAAGTAAGAGATAGCAAGAGGGTAGAGGCAGAGGGGAAAGATGAACTTTTTCTTGGGCCTTCTTTGTGTTAATAAAGTTGTTAGAAGGAACCTGCTTTACTTTTGCAATAACAGCATGTAAAGGGTGCTAACTACATGCTAGGCACTGTTCTAAGTGCTTTGTATTCTTTTTCAATTGTCACAGCAACCCTATGAGGCAAACAGAATTAGTATCCTCATATTATGGATGGGAAAACAAGCACAGAAACCTTAAGCAGTTACCCAAATGTACATACTAAGTGGTGAAGCTGGAATAATTTAAAAATATATAGACATAGATAAATCTATGCAACAACGTGTAGGGCGTGGGGAGGAGTACCAGAGCAAGGAAGTTTACCACCACCGTTCTCCCAAAAATTGGTGCCACAATTTCATACCTTAAGAACTCTGAACAGCAGCGACTGTGGGTGGAACTGGGAGAGAATGCACCTGCAACTTTTTTTGGTATTGTTTGAAGAAAATTAACTAGAAAGGGATGTGTAAGCCTTCAGTTCTCGCCCTGCTTTCAGTATTAACCACACCTGGTGTAGGCAGCTCCTACTGGCTTAAATTCAGCCACGTGTAAGCTTCAGCCACGTGTAAGCTTCAGGCAAGCTTTTGGCGCTTGCCAAAAAAGAGGATTTCCAAGCTTGGTCCTGGCATTTCAGACTCCATAAACTCAGATTTGGTGGAATATAAATTTGATGAGGATTTAAATGCTACGGAAGTGATATATCTGCTTCTGACGCTGCCTGGGAAAATGGAAAGGAATTCCTGAGGCTGCCTCAACAAATTCCGACCCCCCTTTCTTATCAACTCATGGACTGAACGCTACTGAGAGCGATGTGAGTGTATTAAGCTCTGACATGCATTTTCTTTGTGATTTATCTTTGCATTAGTCACATCAGTGTTTACTAAATACTGCTTTGTCAATTTTTATTCTCTTGGCTTACTCCTTACCTATATATATATATATTAATATATTTTTTATTTATATATATATATTTTTTCACTTATCAACATTAACAAGCATTTTTTAAAATAAATTTATTTATTTTTGGCTGCATTGGGTCTTCGTTGCTGTGTGCAAGCTTTCTCTAGTTGCAGCGAGTGGGAGGCTACTCTTCGTTATGGTGCATTGCGGTGGCTTCTCTTGTTGCGGAGCACGGGCTCTAGGCACACAGGCTCCAGTAGTTGTGGCTCGCGGGCTCTAGAGCACAGGCTCAGTAGCTGTGGTGCACGGGCTTAGTTGCTCCACGGGCTCAGTTGCTCCACAGCATGTGGGATCTTCCAGGACCAGGGCTCGAACCCGTGTCCCCTGCATTGGCAGGCGGATTCTTAACCACTGCGCCACCAGGGAAGCCCTAACAAGCATTTTGTAAGCAGTAAAACATAAAGGCACTTCCTAGAAAATGAGAAAATCAGGACATCTATCCCTTGCTTTCAAAGAGCTTACCATCTACTAACTACAGTATAGGCATGACAGTTACCTTCAAAAATAAGAAAAAAGTAAGACGAGATACAAACAGGAAGAATATATTTGCAAGAAATATAACCAACAAAGTTCAGTATCTGGAATATATAGATTCTTAAAAACAACCCAGTAGAAAAATGGTCAAAGGCTATGAATAGGCAATTAACAGAGCATTCATTCGCAATTAACAGAACGGTCATGTGTATTTGCCAGAGATAAGGGTAAAGAAAGAGATTTACTACCAAAGCACAAGCCTGAGTCGCTTGTTTCCAAGTCATTTTTCACAGCCAAATCTGAGTTTTTTTGGACTTGGAGGGTTCAGTTTCCCTTCCTGCCATTTAACTAGCTACATGACAGGCTTTACTTTCTTGAAATTTACCCTAAGAAAGGCGTAAGACACATACACTAATAACTAATAGAGGAAAACTGTTCACTTCAGGGCTGACCCCTCAGCAAAGGCCTTCAGAAGGAGTTGCCATTTGAGCTGTCTTGAAAGACAAATGGGATTATTACCAGCACCTCTGGTTTATCATTCAGTTTTTCTTATCCTGCACATCGACAAAAGCGACCATCTAACACAGCTAAGCACATCTTGTTAGTGCTTCTCTCTCCCTGCACCGGTTCCCTTTCAGATCTCAGGCCCTAAGTGATATGCCCCCAATCCATTGTCACTTCTTTATGTCCTGAAAGCCCTTGTGCCTTCTCCACCATCCTACATTTTCTGTTTCCACCCCACATCCACACTAGCCAACCTTCTTTCCCCACCTTGAAATGCTAATGTTCTCACTGACCCATCCTCTCAGCCTCTCCACCATGGTTTATTGAGCACCTACTACACACCAGGCACTGCTCTAGGCATTTGGGATATATCAGTGTACAAAAGAGACACAAATCTTTGTCTTTGTGGAGAGTACATTCTGGTGGCCAGATCATCCTGTCTCTCGGGGGCTGAACTCTGTCCCCATCTATTGCTCTGACATTCCTACAATTCTCTGGCTTCATACTCAGGCCAATCTGAAACCAAGAGTTTTTACTAACCTCTCAGATCAAACTGTACTCTGTCAACTTGCAGTTTCATTGATGACCAACATAGAACTTAATAACAAAAAAGATAAAGCTGGCACAGAAAGAAAGGGATTGTGGTTCATCACGTCAATGTAAAGCATGTCTAGATCTCTAGCAGTAATAGACATCTTACCCACATGACCGTTTTGGCAGGAAGAATAAGCAATCAAGGCAAACCTATTGGAAATAAAATAAGGGCAGACTCTTAAATAGTTTCATGCATTCTGCTTCTACCCTCTGGGCTCACTGAATTCCTCAAGGAATGTGCTGCCAGTTGGATGCATCTGTTACTTGCAAACAAATTCTCTGGATGATTCAGTTCACCTCGAGATTTGGTTAACTGGGTAGGCTAATACTAGTTATACAAGATCTACATCTTCCCATTTTCCCTCACTAGCTCCCCCCCTTTTTTTTGTCTAAGTTACAGATAAATACAGAACATTCTGTAGAATTAGAAAATCAGGAAATAGTTTTCGCCCTAGTATTTCAGGAGAGGTACTGGTGCCCTCCAGACAGCTGAAGAAAGAATAACCTAGAGGGAAACAGCCGCTCCCGGATGCTTCCACTCTAGGCCCTCAGAAACGGGAAGTCCCTGTTGTCTTGTTTTAAACAATGCCTCGTTTTGATCAAACTCTCAGCCTGCGAGATGTGATTAAAAAAAAAAAAAAATTGTTCAGGCTTTAGTGCTACTCCCAACTAAACTCTGGAATGCTCGAAGTTTTTGCTGAGTCTCTGTGTGGTATTTATTCACAGTTGACAATGCTGTATCGTGTTCACTTTCTTGAAGTCGGTCTTTCACTTTGATCCTCTTCTGAGATTCTAGTCTTAGGGAAATCATTAGCTTGGTGGTTAGCAGTTGCAAATATGCATTTAAAACTTTTGAGGGCTTCCCTGGTGGCGCCGTGGTTAAGAATCCGCCTGCCAATACAGGAGACACGGGTTCTATCCCTGGTCCGGGAAGATTCCACATGCCGCGGAGCAACTAAGCCCGTGTGCCACAACTACTGAGCCTGCGCTCTAGAGCCCGTGAGCCTCAACTACTGGAGCCCGTGAGCCTCAACTACTGAAGCCCGTGAGCCTCAACTACTGAAGCCCATGCACCACCACTACTGAAGCCCGTGCACCTAGAGCCTGTGCTCCCAACAAGAGAAGCCACCGCAATGAGAAGCCTGCGCACAATGAAGAGTAGCAACCATAGAAAAACCCGCGTGCAGCAAAGAAGACCCAAAAGCAGCCAAAAATAAAAAATAAATTAAAAAAAAAAAAAAACTTCTGAGAAAATACAGTACACCAGGAGACAACTATGATTTTTATAAGCAGGAGTGGAGTGCATTTGAGAGCCACGGTCCCTAAGACCCAAACCAATCAGAATCATGTAAGTCAAAGAAAGACCCTATTGAAGGAGTCACTTTTTAAAAAATATTTATCTATCCATTTATTTATTTATGGCTGCGTCGGGTCTTAATTGCGGCGTGCAGGCTCTTCTAGTTGTGGCATGCAGGCTTAGTTGCCCTGTGGCATGTGGGATCTTAGTTCCCTGACCAGGGCTCGAACCCACATCCCCTGCATTGGAAGGTGGATTCTTAACCACTGGACCACCAGGGAAGTCCAGAAGGAGTCACTTTTTAAAGTCAACTGGCTTATCCAATGGTCTTATGTGACTGAGTCTCAACTTTCCCAGAAGTGTCAGTCCAAGTGTAGCAAGTGGTATGGGCTACAGCACAATTACCTCCTTGCTCAGCAAAAGATAGTCAGGGACTCTCCTATTATCAAGAACAACTTTGACCAGAGAGTCTAGGGATTTTTGTTGGGCAGATATTGCTTTAGCAGCAGATTCTATGATATCTTCAAGAGTTAAGGAGAGATCCTTGATCATAGCCTCATTTGTACTTACTCTTAGCCTGGGCAGTAGGGATCTGCCAAAGGAAGCAAAGTTTGAATCATGATGCCTCCTGGTAATCTCTGTATGAGTCCGTGATTGAGACTGGAAAGGTGACAACCAGGAAAATTTAAGGGTCTGTAGACTGCACAGGCAGTTTTATTCTGGTTACCCTTACCTTGTGTCTTTGTATGAAGCCTGGATGCAAGTTTCCCCAGGTTTGGGGTTGTTAACCAGAGTCAGGGAAATGGACCCCAGGGCTAGGGGGTGTGACACAATAGAGAGGGAGCTAAGTTTGTTCCAGAGAAACTGAGGCATTAGAAATCAGGGAGGGGACTTCCCTGGTGGCGCAGTGGTTAAGAATCCGCCTGCCAATTCCGGGGACACAGATTCGATCCCTGGTCTGGGAAGATCCCACATGCTGTGGAGCAACTAAGCCCGTGCACCAGAACTACTGACCCTGTGCTCTAGAGCCCGCGAGCCACAACTACTGAGCCCACGTGCTGCAACTACTGAAGCCCGCGCGCCTAGGGCCCGTGCTCTGCAACAACAACAACAACAAAAAGAAGCCCCTGCAATGAGAAGTCCGTGCACCTCAGTGAAGAGTAGCCCCCGCTCACCTCATCTAGAGAAAGCCCGCACACAGCAATAAAGACCCAACGCAGCCAAAAATAAATAAATTCATTAATTAAAAAAAAAAAGAAATTAGGGAGACGTTTGTGATGGGTAGAACTACAGGATCCCCAGCAGCATGGCAAGTCTAACAGTCATTTGGAGGTTTGATTATCCCCCTTTGCAATGGCCTGAGATATGTGAATAGTGGCATTGTCTTTCCAGGCCAGAGCAAGGCAAAAGAATCATAAAGATCTTCATGGTGTAAGAACTGGGAAAAGGAGGGACTTCCCTGGCAGTCCAGTGGTTAAGACTCTGGGCTTCCACTGAGGGGGGCATGGGTTCAGTCCCTGGCCAGGGAACTAAGATCCCACATTCTGCACAGTGCAGCCAAAAATAAAAAAAGATTTGGGAAAAGGACAGAGAGGGAAGGAAGAATGGAAAGAAATGTTCTGTTTTTTTTTT
This sequence comes from Eubalaena glacialis, assembly GCF_028564815.1. Classification (NCBI taxonomy): domain Eukaryota; kingdom Metazoa; phylum Chordata; class Mammalia; order Artiodactyla; family Balaenidae; genus Eubalaena; species Eubalaena glacialis. The sequence goes on along the minus strand of NC_083733.1, from coordinate 17,474,932 downwards.
TTTTAACTGAAGTATAGTTGATTTACAATGTTGTGCTAATTTCTGCTGTACAGCAAAGTGACTCAGTTACCCATATATATACATTCTTTTTTATATTCTTTTCCATTATGGTTTATCCCAGGACACTGAATATAGTTCCCTGTGCTATACAGTAGGAGCTCGTCCATCCATTCTATATGTAATAGTTTGCATCTACTAATCCCAAACTCCTAATCCATCCCTCTCCCACGCCTGTCCCCCTTGGCAACCACAAGTCTGTTCTTCTGTGGTAACTCTGTTTCTGCTTCGTAGAGAGGTTCATTTGTGTCATATTTTAGATTCCACATATAAGTGGTATCATATGGTATTTGTCTTTCTCTTTCTGACTTCACTTAGTATGATAATCTCTAGTTGCATCTATATTGCTGCAAATGGCATTATTTCATTCTTTTTTGTGGCTGAGTAGCCCATTATTCATGTGTGTGTGTGTGTGTGTGTGTATATATATATATATATATATATATATACACACACACCATATCTTCTTTATCCATTCATCTGTCAGTGGACATTTAGGTTGTTTCCATGTCTTGGCTATTATGGAGTGTTGCTATGAACATAGGGGTGCTTGAATTATAGTTTTGTCCAGATATATATATTCCCAGGAGTGGGATTGCTGGATGATATAGTAATTCTATTTTTAGTTTTCTGAGGAAACTCCATACTGTTTTCCATAGTGTCTGTACCAATTTACATTCCCACCAACAGTGTAGGAGGGTTCCCTTTTCTCTACACCCTCTCCAGCATTTGTTATTTGTAGACTTTTTAATGATGGCCATTCTGACTGGTGTGAGGAGGTACCTCATTGTAGTTTTGATTTGCATTTCTCTAGTAATTAGCAATGTTGAGTATCTCTTCATGTGTCTCTTGGGCCATCTCTATGTCTTCTTTGGAGAATGTCTATTTAGGACTCCTGCCCATTTTTATTTATTTATTTATTTATTTTTTAAAATTTTTGGCTGTGTTGGGTCTTCATTGCTGCTCACGGGCTTTCTCTAGTTGCGGCGAGTGGGGGCTACTCTTCGTTGTGGTGGGTGGGCTTCTCATTGCGGTGGCTTCTCTTGTTGTGGAGCACAGGCTCTAGGTGTGTGGGCTTCAGTAGTTGTGGCTCACGGGCTCTAGAGTGCAGGCTCAGTAGTTGTGGCGCATGGGCTTAGTTGCTCCGCGGCATGTGGGATCTTCCCAGACCAGGGCTTGAACCCATGCCCCCTGCATTGGCAGGCGGATTCTTAACCACTGTGCCACCAAGGAAGTCCCTCCTGCCCGTTTTTTGATTGGGTTATTTGTTTTTTTGTTGTTGAGTTGTGGAAATGTTCTTGATCTGACAGCTTGGGAGGAAGCAGTCCACCTTGAAGTTGGCTACTTCTCTTCCTAGTCAATTTGATTTTGACGTCTCCACTGTTTGCACAGGACCAGATGTCAGGTGGACCTTCTTCAGTCGTGAAATATACACCCAAGCTTCAACACCTTGTAATTTGACCGAGGTATTAGTGATCAAGGGTACTTGTTAGGGTCCTTTTCATGAATCAGACTTTTTTGCAAAGCATCAGAGTAAAACAACTGTCTGTGACAAAAGACTTTAAAATGCCCTTGGTTAAAGATTGGATGAGAGTTTATTATAATGGACTTGACAAGGAAATCTGGTTATTTATGTGCTATACAAAATTTTAAGATCATAACTGGAATTAGGACTGATAATGTACTAGGATATAACAGATTTCTAAGAATTTCATATAATTTCTAAAATACCTATGTTAATAACATGCATCCATACAAATATAATCTAAGAAGGTTTAACATCACTTCTTATTTGATACTGCTTCCCATGTAACAAGTCAAATAAATATAATTAGCTCAACATCTTATCCAGTGAGTGACAAATCCTTTAGATTTTCCTGGGCCCTTTTGGAAAGCCTTAAAGTAAGTTTGAGCTCAAAAGACTACATTTAGTTTTTTTTTTTTTTTTTTTCAATTGAAGTATGGTTGATTTACAATGTTGTATTTGTTTCTGGTGTACAGAAGAGTGGTTCAGTAATTTGTGTATACATTCTATACTTTTTCAGATTCTTTTCCATTATAGTTTATTACAGGATATTGAATATAATTCTCTGTGCTCTACAGTATGACCTTCTTGTTTATCTATTTTATATATAGTAGTCTGTATCTGCTAATCCCAAACTCCTAATTTATCTCCCTTTCTACTTTGGTAACCATAAGTTTGTTTTCTATATCTGTGATTCTGTTTCTGTTTTGTAAATAAGTTCATTTGTATCATTTTTTTTAGATTCCACAGAAGTGGTATCATATGATATTTGTCTTTATCTGTCTGAGTTACTTCACTTAATATAATAATCCCTAGGTCCATCCATGTTGTTGCAAGTGGCATTATTTCATTCTTTTTTATGGCTGAGTAATATTCCATTGTATATATATATATATATATATATATATATATATATATATATATACCACATCTTCTTTATCCATTTATCTGTCAGTGGACATTTATGTTGCTTGCATGTCTTGGCTGTTGTGAATAGTGCTACTATGAACATTGGGGTGCATGTATCTTTTCAAATTAGAGTTTTCTCTGGATATATGCCCAGGAGTGGGATTACTAGATCATATGGCAACTCTATTTTTAGTTTTTTAAGGAACCTCAGTACTGTTTTCCATAGTGGCTACACCAATTTACATCCCCATCAACAATGTAGGAGGTTTCCCTTTTCTCCATACCCTCTCCAGCATTTATTATTTGTGTGTGTGTGTGTGCATGCACGTGTGTGTATATATATATATATATATGTATATGTATATACACATATACATATATATATATATTTTTGGCAGCGCTGCGTGGCAGGTGGGATCTTAGTTCCCCAACCAGGGATCGAACCCACACCCCCTGCAGTGGAAACGTGGAGTTTTACACACTGGACCACCAAGGAGGTCCCCTGTAGATATTTTGATAATGGACATTCTGACTGGTGTGAGGTAATACCTCATTGTAGTTTTGACTTGCATTTCCCTGATAGCTGTGTTGAGCATCTTTTCATGTGCCTCTTGGTCATCGTATGTCTTCTTTGGAGAAATGTCTACTTAGGTCTTCTGTCCGTTTTTTGATTGGGTTGTTTGGGTTTTTTTTGTATTGAGTTGTATGAGCTGTTTGTATATTTTGGAAATTAATCCTTTGTCAGTCACGTCTTTTGCCAATATTTTCTCCCAGTCCATAGGTTGCATTTTCATTTTGTTTACGATTTCCTTTGCTGTGCAAAAGCTCGTAAATTTGATTAGGTCCCATTTGTTTATTTTTGCTTTTATTTCTATTGCCTTGGGAGATGACCTAAGAAAACAGTGCTACGATTTATGTCAGAGAATGTTTTGCCTATGTTCTCTTCTAGGAGTTTTATGGTGTCCTGTCTTATATTTATCTTTAAACCATTTGGGGTTTATTTTTGTGTATGGTGTGAGGGAGTGTTTTAACTTCAGTGATTTAAATGCAGCTGTTCAGCTTTCCCAACACCACTCGCTGAAGAGACTATCTTTTCTCTATTGAATATTCTTGCTTCCTTTGTCAGAGATTAATTGACCTTAGGTGTGTGGGTTTCTCTGTTCTGTTCCATTGATCCATATGTCTGTTTTTTGTGCCAGTACCATGCTCTTTTGATTACTGTAGCTTTGTAGTATTGTCTGAAGTCTGGGAGGGTTATGCCTCCAGCTTTGTTCTTTTTCCTCAGGATTGCTTTGGCGATTCTGGGTCTTCTGTGGTTCTGTTTAGAATCTGATTTGGGGAAAATGTCAAAAGGTTTGAACATTTGATTAAATAGGATCACAGATCATTATGAAATAATAGTGAATTATCTATTTAACCAAAATGACAATAGATGATGTTAAAGGCAAATACAGAAATTTACCTAAGTGTAAACAAAACTTAGCTCTTTTGAGAAGACAGTGTTGTCTTTATCAGGTCTTTGATTACTTAAGAAAACATGCACAGTAAATTATTTTGGTAAGACACAAAATCTTTGCTGTCTGGGCAGATTACTTAAGACTTAAGGAAACTTCCACAATCTTTCAAAAGCAGACCAAAAGTCCAATAAAACTTTTTTCTTTTAACAGAGAGAAAACTAAATTCTAATTTTGCACCAGTGTACTGTTGATATTAAAACTTATTTTTTAGAAAAACTTAAATTCATTCCAATCTTAGCCAGCTTGACTACACATAAAGTTCCTTTCCCAGGATTCCTTTTTTATAAACCTCATAACTTTTTTATGTCCATTCAGATCTTGTCCTGTTTTTTTTTTTCCTTTTTCTCATTCTGGAACAATGAATCATTTTACTTTCCTTATCTACTTTTCATACAGTTGTTCCCTTTAACTGTTATTTTTTCTAAGTAGTTTTTAAAAATTGAGGGACTTCCCTGGTGGTCCAGTGGTTAAGATTCCGGCACTTCCACTGCAGGGGAAGCAGGTTCGAGCCCTGGTTGGAGAACTAAGATCCCGCATGTCGTGTGGCACAGCCAAAAAATGAAAAAATAAAAATAGAAATAAAATTTTAAAAAATTGAGATGTAATTGACATTGTGTAAGTTTAAGGTGTACAATGTGTTGCTTTGGTACATTTATGTATTGCAATATTATTCAGTAGCATTAGCTAACACCTTTATAACGTCACATATTTATCATTTCCTTTTTGTATTGAGAACAGTGAAGATTTAGTCTCTTAGTAACTTTGAAATTTATAATACAGTAGAGTTGACTATAATCATTATGCTGTGCATTACATCTCCAGAACTTATTTATCTCCTGGTTGTAAGTTTGTACTCTTCAACAACATCTCTCCAATTCCATCACCCCCTAGCCCCTGGTTACCACTATTCTACTCTCTGTATTTACAAGTTCAGTTTTTTGATATTCCACATGTAAGTGATATAATACAGTATTTGTCCTTCTATGTCTGGCTTATCTCACTTAGCATAATACCTTTAAGGTCCATCCATGTTGTCGCAAATGGCAGTATTTCTTTCTCATGGCTGAATAATACTCCATTGTATATATTTACTATATCTTCTTTATCCTTTCATCTGTTGACAGACACTTAGGTTGTTTCCATATCTTGGTTATTGTGATTAATTCTGCAGTGAACATCGTTGTGCAGATATCCTCTTGAGATACTAATTTGAATTCCTTTGTATGTGTACCTAGAAGTGGGATTGCTGTTTCATATGGTAGTTCAATTTTTAACTTTTTGAAGAACCACCATAGTGTTTTTCATAATGGCTGTAGTAAGTCATTTTAATTACATATATTGATTAGAATTTTTAACCCTTAGAATCTTTTATTCCTCCTGAAACTAAGAAGTAAGCAACTGTGGACTGTCTGTTACACTAGTATTCCATGGATTGGCAAATTTATGAATACATTTTATAATTTCTAGAAGTATATTCTTTCTCATAGTAAATTTTTCTATGTGGCACACAAGATATTTACTAATAGACCCAAATATTTTTAGTTTCTCTGTAAAAGAAAACCAAAAGTGGATACACCAGTAATTAATGTTCCAGCATTTTATCTTGTTTGGAAATGACCTAGATATTTAATGAATATCCATCACTTAACTTATCTCAGCATAACTTCAAGGTTTCAAGTACCAAAAAGATTTTGGAAACTGTTTTTTTTTGTCTGCGCCGCGCAGCTTGTGGGATCTTAGTTCCCCAACCAGGGAATCAACCTGGGCCCTCGGCAGTGAAAGCACGGAGTCCTAACCACTGGATCGCCAGGGAATTCCTGGAAACTATTTTTAAGTACACATACTGTGAAGCATAATTATTGTTGAAAAGGTCAGTTATAAATTTTTAAAACTTGTATTGAAGTATATTGATTTATAATGTGTCAATTTCTGCTGTATAACAAAGTGATTCAGTTTTACATATATGTATTTTTCATATTTTTCTCTGTTATAGTTTATCACAGGATATTGAATATAGTTCCCTGTGCTATACAGTAGGACCTTGTTGTTTATCCATCCTATATATAATAGTTTGCAGCTACTAATCTCAAACTTCCAATCCTTCCCTCCCCCATGCCCCTTTCCCCTTGGCAACCAGAAGTCTGTATCTGTGGGTCTGTTTCTGTTTCGTAGATATCTTCATTTCTGTTGTATCTTAGATTCCGCATGTAAGTGACATCATATGGTATTTGTCTTTCTCTTTCTGACTTAACTTCACTTAGTATGATAATCTCTAGGTCCATCCATGTTGCTGCAAATGGCATTATTCTTTTTTATGGCTGAGTAATATTCCACTGTGTGTGTATATATGTGTGTGTGTGTGTGTGTGTGTATATATACCACATCTTGTTTATCCATTCATCTGTTGATGGACATTTACGTTGCTTCCATGTTTTGGCTATTGTAAATAATGCTTCTATGAACATACGGGTGCATGTATCTTTTCAAATTATAGTTTTGTCTGGATATATGCCGAGGAGTGGGATTGCTGGATCATATGGCAACTCTATTTTTAATTTTTTGAGGATTTTTAAAATTTTATCTTACATCTATTTAATTTACTTTTTCTTAAAAATTATGTTTAGATTGCTCAAGAAAATTTCATGAGACATTAAACAGCTAACCATCATGTTAAATTCTTTTACTTGCTGACAAATTCTGTAACAGAGATAACATGAACTTATTTTGCTTTTAATAAACCTAGGTAGAATAAAAGTATTATATTTAATGCTGACAACTCTAAAGGCATGCCTGTTTTAATTAAACCACAAACAAACTAGCTTTTATTTACCAAAGATTATCCTAGACCACAGGAACTTGAATAGAACGCTACAAATAATACCATCTGGCGGTAGAAAAAAATTACACATTTATAACATATAGACATACATAAACATACAGACAGATGCAAATAGGATCTTATAGATTTCATTTTATAATTTTAGCTATGGGACAGGTACAATAATGCAAATTTTACTAGTTTAAAATAAAACAATTGGATCCAAATTGTATTTCTGGCAGATGGAATAAGTTAAGGTGTCCTGCTCAGATAACTAAAGCTTTTCAGTAATACTTGTGGTGAAGATTTTTAAGATTTTTCATGGGCCTAGTTTTCAAATAACCTTTTTCCCCCTTCTGATAAGAATTACCTTGGTTCCTAGAGGAGACCAGGTAGAACATTTCCATCTCAAAAGGCACAGAGAAAGAATGTAAGTTTCACTAAGAAAGACTTTTGTTCCCTAAGTCCAGATGCTTTACAATATCTACAAGTCTTTTAAGATGGATAGGGGAGGTTTGGGAATTGGTAGAAAGGAAAGGTGGGCTTTGAATTGCTTCTAGAGCTGCATTTCAGTTCTTGTAAAGACCCAATTTTCAATACAAGGACAGTTGTTTTTAATTCCTGGAAAAATTGGGTTGCATCTTGTTTGACACCAAGGGTCTGATCCACCCGTCCAACTACATTATCTTTAATTTGCTTCTTTATAGCAAGGAGAAGCTCTTCAACTAAGATGGAAATCAAAAGGTTCCTGGATTCCTATGTTCTAGATTTAGAGCTGTTTGTCTTTGGGATGTTTTTCTTTCCCCCTGGGTACATAGTTTCATTTAGCTTAGGGGAAAAGGCCTTAAAAAAAAAAACACTCACAAAATTCCTATCAGGCTCTGAATATCAGCTTCTGTTTTGGCCAATTCTGACCATAGCGCTGCTTAAAAAAAAAAAAATCCTTTCAAATATTTTGTCAGGTTTCAGCCGGCACAGAGAGTAAATATTCCTGTCAGTATTAAACAACCACTTGGATGCAAGAGGAGTCTCCAAAGAGAGTGCAAAGGGTACTCCCCCCTCCATCCCCCAAGATCCAGAACCTTCCCAAAGACAGCCCAAAGAGAGAAAGACAATTCTCTTGAGAGTTGCCAATAGTCGGTAGGATCCTCACTGCAAATGGAGTGCAACCCACATCTGTCTGCCATGTCTAGCTGAAAACAGGGTGAAACCCACATTTCTGCCCAGTCATATTTTGGGGCGCCCAACCTGATGGTTGAGTTTCCTGCTTATGCAATGACTGACAACCAGACAGAAAGCCAAGCCAAGTTCACAGGACAAAACAAGACAAATGAGAAGGCAACAGCTGTCCCTGAGAGAGAGAGATCAGTAACCAATGGGTACCTCAAAACCAAATTCATGAGAGTCTAAATTTGGAAAGGAAGGGACAACGTGGACTTTTACCTTCCTCTCTTGACTGGGCACTACAGAGATCCAGGAGAGTTGGCTCTTGTAAGAATTCTTATCTTTTGCCAACTTCTGTCAGTTTTCCCAGGATCCCATCTGCAGGCTCCAGGGCAGATGGGGCTTAAATTAGAGAATGTAGCCCAGGTATCTACCAGAATTTGGCAAGGTTTTTCGCCAATTTTAATTTTAGTTTCCCCTTGGATATTTAAGGGAATAACTGGTAGAGTTTACCAGAGAATCCCTTGGAGTCCCATCCACATGGGAGACACCCTCTTGGGGGCCTCCTTCAAGGGTGGATATGGGGGCCATTCAATTTGGTGTAGAATGATTTGACAAAAACCTTTGAGGACAATCTTTTTTACAGTGTCCTGGTTGATTGCAAATGAGACACCAATTCTGGGCCAGTGTTTTGTTGATGGACCCCTAGGAGGGTGCAGTGAGGGAGTCCCAGGTGTTTCAGGTTTCTGGTCTTGGAACTGGTTGCAGCTGTGAGGTCACTAACTTGGTCGACTTTTGTTACAGTTTTATAGTTTATTCAGAGTGGAAAGGCAATTCAGATAGAGGACTAATAGACTGTGAGTACTCAGGGAAAGGAGGATAGAGAGGAGTAGTAGAAGCTACCTCAGTCTTAAAGTCTTTTGTTTTAAGTACCTACTGCACCTTTAATTTTTCATTAGCCTTTTGCAGTGACTCTTTCAGTGAAGTTATTTTGGAATCTTAAAGCCTTTCCGAGCCTTCTGCATACCACTTAAAATAAGTGTTCCAAAAAAAAAAAAAAAAAAAAAAATAAGTGTTCCATTCTTTCAAGTGCACTTCGTAAAGTGAAAAAACTTGTGTAATTAGAACATTGCCCATAATGGCCATTGCAACTCTAAATTGCCTTAGTAAGATTTTGCCATTTTAGTAGATATCTACAGCTTCTGGGACCACAGTTCTTAGACATAAAACAAGCAGTTGTGCCAGGTGGTGCATGCTCAATTCTTTGAAACGTGAAGATCTCATTTCTTTAGTTAAGCCTTGGGTCTCTTGGAGCCAAATTAATACCTAAGAGGGATGTGCCACAGGGCTGGGGATTTTGTGGTGTTTTACAATATACCTCATTGTATGGAAAATTTCTTGAGGTGGCAGGTGACCTAGTGTTGACCTATCCCATTCCATGACCAATTTATCTTAACACAGGATTCTTACAGTTAGATGGCGAGCATTCTAACAGCTTTTAAGTGCTCAACCTGTGCCCACCAATTTTGTGGTTTTGGCTTCAAGATGCCCATTAACAATAGATCTATTATTCCTTTACCCCATATGCACATTAACAGAAACCAACAGTAACCAAGGAAATGGAACTGTGGACACTGCAGTAACCAAGGAGATGGCACTGTGGACTGGCCAAGAGAAGGCCTTAGGTGCTCATCACAAATGGTTCCCAAAGTGGAACTACAGACCGAACCAGCAGAACCCAACAAAAGGGGACTAACGGGCTTCCCTGGTGGCGCAATGGTTAAGAATCCGCCTGCCAATGCAGGGGACACAGGTTCGAGCCCTGGTCCGGGAAGATCCCACACGCCGTGGAGCAACTAAGCCCATGCGCCACAACTACTGAGCCTGTGCTCTAGAGCCCGTGAGCCACAACTACTGAGCCTGCGTGCCACAACTACTGAAGCCCGCGCACCTGGAGCCCGTGCTCTGCGATAAGAGAAGCCCCCTCAATGAGAAGCCCGCGCACCGCTACAGAGTAGCCCCTGCTTGCCACAACTAGAGAGAGCCCGCACGAAGCAACGAAGATCCAATGCAGCCAAAATAAATAAATAAATTTAAAGAAAAAAGGGGTGGGGGACTAACTGAGCCCTCAGACTAACTGAGGGCTGGGGACTTGGGTTCCAGGTGTCAGCTCAAACTGACCCATTAAGCTGTGTCCTGGGACCACAGACTAACCAAGGGCTAAGGACTGGTGCTCTGTTAGAGACTCCTGTCAGTCTAGATCAACCCATGAATCCTGGACTGGAAAGCCAGTTAGACCGGGAGCTCAATGCAGAGAGTGGAGCTCGTATCAAGAGGCACTTACCCATGGCCCTCAGAAACAGTGACAAAGAAAGAGAACTCAGGGACTTCCCTGGCGGTCCAGTGGCTAAGACTCTGCACTTCCACTGCAGGGGGCACAGGTTCAATCCCTGGTCAGGGAACTAAGATCCCACGTACCGCGCAGCGTGGCCAAAAAAAAAAAAAAAAAAACCTCAAAGCATTTGTGGATATCAACACGTGTGTTTCTTGTTGTCTATGAAGTCATCAGGAGTCTTCTTCAGATCCCATCACTACCACCAAAACTTAAAATTCAACTGGGTAAATTTTAAAGCTCTTATTGGCTTTATTTAATGATTCATGAATCAGGCAGCATCCCATCTAGCACGAAGAAAGGAGCTCCGAGGAGCTGTACAAAATAAAAGACTTTTATAGGCAGAAGGAGTTACTGAGTCCCAGCTCATTACTGCTCACCGCATGACAGGCCAATAAATCAAGAGACAAGTTGTTGGGGCAAGGAACAGCAACTTTATTCGGAAAGCCAGCAGACCAAGAAGATGGTGGACTCCTGTCCCAGAGAACCATCTTACCTGAGTTAGAATTCAGGCTTCTTTTATACTAAAGAGGGAAGGGGTGTGGCTGGTTGTTGCAAACTTCTTGGTGCTGGAATCCTTTGCTCTTGCAGCTGTCCATGTCCAAGTAGGTCAGGTCACAATGTTCATATAAACCTCCAACAAGACAATTGCTATTTTCTGTTCTGCAACTTTTTGTCTCTCTATGCATGGAAAAGTGTTATACTTTTAAAGGTCAGAGCCTTGAGAATGGGCTATCCTGTATATTCCCCAAAGGAAACCTCGTACCCATTAGCAATCACTCTCCATTTCCCCTGCCTTTCCCCCGCCTTTCCGCCATCCCTGCCTGTCCCCCCAACCATTGGTCCTAGGTAACCACTAATCTACTTTCTGCCTCTGTGGATTTGCCCATTCCAGGTATCTTATAAATGATATCATACATTACATGGTCTTTTGAGACTGGCTTCTTTCATTTAGCGTAATGTTTTCAAGATTCATCTGTTACCAATTCCAAGCTGGTACTGCTTGTCACGACAGGCCAATAAATGGAGAGACAAGTTGTTATGGCAAGGAACAACGAATTCATTTGGAAAGCCGGCAGGCCCAGAAGATGGTGGACTAGTGTCCCAAAGAACCATCTTATCCAACTTAGAATTCAGGCTTCTTTTACACTAAAAGGAGAGGGGATGTGGCCGGTTGTTGCAAACCTTTTAGTGACGGAATCCTTTGTTCTTGCAGCTGTCCACATAGGTCAGATCACAGTGTTCCTATAAACCTCCAACAAGACAATTGTTATTTTCTGTTCTGCAACCTTTTATCTCTATATGCATGGAAAAGTGTTATACCTTTAAAGGTCAGAGCCTTGAGATTGGGCTATCCTGTATATTTCAGGCTAAAGACAACATTCTTTTACAAAAGATGCAGATCCAGCATGACTAAGTACAGACAACAAAGCACAAAGGAAAAGATCCAGGATGGAGTCAGGTTTGTTTTCTCTGTTACACATCCATGTCAGTACTTCCTTCCTTTTTACAACTGTATAATATTCCACTGTATGGATAAACCACATTTTGTTTATCCATTCACTAGCTGAAGGACATTTGGGTTGTTTCCAATTTTGGCTATTATGAGTAATGATACTGTGAACATTTGTATACAAGTTTCTGTGTGGACATGTTTTTCCCTCTCTTGGGTAGATACCTAGGTGCAGAATTGCTGGTAACTCTATTTTTAACATTTAAGAAACTCCCAAACTGTGAGGTAGGGACTAATACCCCCATTTTACAGATAAGGACACAGGCACCAAGTGGTTATTGGCTAGTCCATAGCTATACAGCTAGTCAATGGTGTAGTCCAGAATTTAAACTCAGGCCCTTGGACTTCAGAGCCAGCTCCTAGCCCCTTGTTATCAGAGTTAGAGTCAAAATTCTTGCACCTAGCTCCAGGTGCTAGTGCTAACTGCTAATGCTCGTCTTTCTGAGGCCTGGTTGCCTCATCTGTAAAAATACAGGTTGGGCTGCATTTTCTTAAAGGTCCCTCTAGCTTTAATTTGCTGTCAGTTTAAGATTGTACAATTTCCATGATCTTCTCTGAGCAGGCCTCTGTCCCAGGTGTGTGTATGTCCTGGGCATTGTGTATCGACTGAAAACAGTGTCCCCAAGGCCTTCCCCACATCCTCAGGGAGCAGGCCAGCACCATGGAGCTGTAGGAAGCTTTGTTGTCTTCATTAACTAGAAATAAAAAGCAGGGGCAGGAGAACCCTCAGGAGTCCCCTTCCTCCTCTCGATGAAAGAACACAAACAGCCTCATTTTAGTCACCTGCTAAGGCACTGCATCCACACGTGTGGCTGCTTTTTTGCACAAGAAGTCCCCAAAGCCCCCATGCTTTTCTCTGAGCTGCAGGTGATGGACTTAGCACAACAGCTCAGAGCTGTGCTTGGGCCTGTCTGGGGACCCGGGCATCTGTTGTCCTCAGTGGTTCCTGTGGCTACCATCGAAGTATCCCTGGAGGGAATAGGTCCTTGGTATTAGGAGAGAGATGATTCTTCTACTGTAAGCTCCATCCCATCCTGCCCTCCTGTCTCACTGCCACGATCACTGCTGCCCAGAACACACACTATTATGTTGGACTCCCTGTGTTCCTGTGTGTCCTGCTGGAATTTTGTCATGTTATATATTGTGTAAAGTAGGTCACCCTCTGTTGGGCTTAGACCGCTTTAGTTAAACTCAAATTTCTCTTGAAATGGCATGCATGTGTTGTGAAGAGATTTTATCTGATGTAGCAAATTGAGTTTTGGTGCCAGATGAGAGAACTTAAAGTACAGAAGGGACCCATTTTCAATGCTTGCTCCTTTTCACATCACTAGTAATTCTTCAGCTTTTGCATGAACACTTCCAGTACAGGGAACTCATTTATAATTTCCAAGAGCAAACTAGAAGAAAAGTTTGGAAAAAGTATTTCTTGCCTCTTGAATATTTTCTCCAAACTGGTCTGAATCATACATTCAGTTCCACAACCATTTGTTAAATATGATTCAAGATCCAGGCACTGAGCTTTGTGAAAAGTGTAGAAAGAAAACACCTAGCGTTTGAAGAGGTCTAAGCAGCTATTGGTAAATGTGCAGCACAATTCCTTGTCACTGTGCTTCACAGAACTACAGTCTCTTCGTTGTCTTAATTACGCAAAAGGTTTCATTTATGAGAATTTACCTCTGAATGCGTGAACACAAAAACACAGTGATCTAGGGGGCTTCCCTGGCGGCACAGTGGTTGAGAATCCGCCTGCCAATGCAGGGGACACAGGTTCAAGCCCTGGTCCGGGAAGATCCCCGTGCACCACAATTACTGAGCCCGTGTGCCACAACTACTGAGCCTGCGCTCTAGAGCCCGTGTTCCGCAACAGGAGAAGACACCGCAATGAGAAGCCCGCGCACCGCAGTGAAGACCCAATGCAGCCAAAAATAAATAAATTTAATAAATTAAAAAAAAAACAAAACAGTGATCTGGACATGTTCAGCATTTCCACTCTAGATTTCTTCCTGTCTGTATGTACTGGGGTAAAAATTGCTAATGATTTGCTAATAATTGTGGGGTATTCTTCTAGATGCCCCATAGTTTTGCTGCTTGGCTGTGAATTAGGGTGCCACTGCTTCCTTGGGAGAGTGTTTCAGAAATGTCGATGACACAGAGCTTTTAACCATATCACGTATTAAAGAAGATAGCGGTACAGAAGTGTCAAGCAAGGAATGTTCCTCAGTAGAATTCTGGTTAAATATGAGTTCCGAACATCCTGACCTAGTAATCAAAGCTTTCAAGGACAACTTATTTACATTAACAAGTGTTTCCTACATCGGTATTCGTTTTTTTTTTAAATAAATTTATTTATTTTTTATTTTTGGCTGCATTTTGTCTTCATCGCTGCATGCGGGCTTTCTCATTGTGGCGAGCAGGGGCTACTCTTCGTTGTGGTGCACGGGCTTCTCATTGCAGTGGCTTCTCTTGTTGCGGAGCACAGGCTTTAGGCACGTGGGCTTCGATAGTTGTGGCACGTGGATTCAGTAGTTGTGGCTCGCGGGCTCTAGAGCTCAGGCTCAGTAGCTGTGGCACATGGGCTTAGTTGCTCCGCGGCATGTGGGATCTTCCACGACCCGGGCTCGAACCCGTGTCCCCTGCATTGGCAGATGGATTCCCAACCACTGAGCCACCAGGGAAGCCCCCTACATTGGTATTCTTGAAAGCAAGCTAAATATAGAACATCATCACAGTTTATATCTTTTTACTATTAAACCCCAAATCAAAGATTCATTTTCATTTTTCACATTTAATTAAAATAATAGTGTGCTAGAAATTTAGATTTTTTAGTTAAAAGATCTTTGTTTTCGAATATGGCTACATAATATGAACAATCCATTTATTTCTGGGCAGTCATTCCTGCCTAGATGATTGATTTAGTGGGTTTTGGTGAGGGCAAGCATTTGCATCTTTCTATTACACCCTTATAAAGCAAATTTTATTTTATTTTTATTTATTTATTTTTTTGGCTGTGCCCCGCAGCTTGCAGGATCTCAGTTCCCTGACCAGGTATTGAACCTGGGCCACGGCAGTGAAAGCCCAGAATCCTAACCACTAGGCCACCAGGGGACTCCCAAATATTGCCTTTTAATATTTCTCATATGTGTGTCTCACATAGGCCAGAGGACTTAAATTTGCCTGTGTCCTTTGATGTTAAGGCAAGCCCCGTTTTGGCATGTATATAAAGCTCCCTGTAGTTCACTTTTTACTATTTACACCATTTTAGTGTGAGTTTTGCTTCTTCGCATGTAAGCAAAATAGATGGGTTGTGTGGGGGAGTAGACTTAAGTGAATGGGTTCACGGATATGTGGGTTTGTTGGTCTCTTGTGTGACCATCGCCTGGCTGATGCTGCCGTAATCGGAGAGTTTCGGATTTCCTGTGTTTCTGGAGTAGACTCCAGAGGCAACTTTGTTCTTGTCTTCTTGATGAAGTTTTCTTCTGCTTCTCTTTACTTTGGGCCTCTTATTCTTTCCAGAATTAGATCAGAACTGTGCTCTGCCTTAGCTCCTTCCTGATAAAAATGAACCCTGCGGCCCAACTCTGAGTTATAGCTCTAAGGGGACTAGGAGAGAACTCCCTCCCCTTCTGCACAGTAAAGCCATCGGCAGGTGAAAGAAAGCAATCCTTTGGAAGTTCCTAAGCTTTTAAAACCTCTAGTCCTTAGGATTGAAAAGCTGGAATTAACAATTTGCTGTGCATGCATTTACAACCCTCTTTATCATAACGTTCCTGCTCACAAGTTTGTTCAAGGCCACATGTCTGCATCTCTGCAGTTGTGGTTGTCACTAGTGCTGTTCGCCCAGCATTTCTAGCACCCCTCCTCCGAGACACTGGGATGGTGTTTCTTGTTCCCCTGGGATTGGGTGGGGCCACAAGACTACTTCTGGCCATTGAACTAGGAGTAGGATCCTTTTGAGGTTTGCTTTGGGCTAGACCAGAGGAGCCTTCAGTCTGGAAATAATAGTTTCCTGCTCCTGAGTACTTGCCTGATGCCCAAGAATTAGCAGGTTTTCCACTCTGCATAGCAGAAAGATGAAGTGTTCCTGGCCTTGGGTGAACTTTGAGGATTACTTCCTGTTTTTTGGGGTATTTCTTTCCCCAGCTTCAGGAAGCTCCTCACATAATGCGCTGATCGGTACTTACCTGAGGACTCATGGGGGCCCTTTTGCAAACCTGCGGTGCTCGTGCGTGTGCGTTCTCTCTCTCTCGTGTGCTGTGATGCTCTCTCCTTTCCGATATGTCTGGGCCCTCCTGGACTCCCAGCTCTGTTGCTGCAACTCAAGACTTCTGGCTACACCTCTTCCTTCTGGAAGTTCTCTCTAGACATCAAACTAGTGCAATTGTGGCACTCACCTCATTTGTCTCCTCTCTCACGGATCAGCACACTGCCCTGCCTGACCTCCAGAAGCTGAAAACTGTCATTTCCCATATCTTATCTTTTGTTTTGGGTGAGAGGGTAAATGTGAACCCCTTTACTTCCTCTTGGCCAGGAGTGAAACTCTATGACATAAAATCCATCCTAAGTTTAAAGACAACCCTAAAATGTCTCCACAACCAAGCTAGTATTCTGGCTGTGTCTTCAATAACTGAAAATAGAATTCTTTTTTTTTTTTTTAATAATTATTTATTTATTTTTTTGGCTGTGTTGGGTCTTCGTTTCTGTGCGAGGGCTTTCTCCAGTTGCTGCAAGTGGGGCCACTCTTCATCGCTGTGCACGGGCCTCTTCACTATCGCGGCCTCTCTTGTTGTGGGGCACAGGCTCCAGACGCGCAGGCTTAGTAGTTGTGGCTCATGGGCCTAGCTGCTCCGCGGCATGTGGGATCTTCCCAGACCAGAGCTCGAACCCCTGTCCCCTGCATTGGCAGGCAGATTCTCAACCACTGCACCACGAGGGAAGCCCTGAAAATAGAATTCTTAAACCAGTTGGTAGAAAGTTGTGATTCATGGCCAGCTAGTCAAAACACTTTGAGGTAACGGGTTGGGAGTTAGGATATATATATCACCTTTTAATAAGTTAATATTAAATGCCAAATATATGCAACAGTAAATATTTATTGAGCACCTGCCATGTTCCAGGCACTGATCTACGTGCATATAGAGCAGTGAACAAAATACAGCCCAGCCTTGTGTCTTCCAAAATGTCACACACACACACACACACACACTTATTTTTGCAAAAGAAGACACAAGGATAAATCAGAAACAAATGAAATGGATTATCTAGAGGTTAAGGGGAAACGGGATGAGAGGGAAGGGCATCTAGCTCTATGCATACCTTTGTTGTATACAGTTATATAGTTTTGACTTTTGGAACTGAGTTAGTTTCAAATTAAAAAAATATATGGGACAGGAAAAATCTTAAACTGAATTGAAAGCAAAAAAGTTAACTATATACCAAATGGACAACCATACAGGAAAAACCTCGATGTAAAAAACTTTTGAAGCTACCACTTTGTGAATACACTGTTGATGTAAAGAACTTAGAAATCTTGTACCTGGCAGGTTTATTCACAAGTAATGAGTTACCATCACTTAGGGTGATGCACTGAGGACCAATGATCACGTATGTAGCTTTCTTGCCCAGTGTGCACCACCTCCATCTAATCCTGAAGAAACATCCTGTCAAACCCAAATGCAGGGACATGTTGAAAACCCAGCTTATACTATTAAAAAGTCAATTTCTCAAAAGACAAAGGCTGAGAAACTGTTCAGATTTGGGGGAAAATGCTATGAAGGACAGTATTGGGACAATTTGGTAAAATTTGAATTGTTATATAATAGTATCAATGTTAAATTTCCCGAATTTGATCACTGTGTTGTGATTATGTAAAAGAACATTGTTTCCCTCTGTGTGCTTGTGTGTATAGAAAGGGAAGAAGCAAATGAGGAGAAATGTTAATAATGGGAGAGAATGTTAACAATGGGAGATTCTAGGTAGTTGAATACTGAATTTACCTGGATGACTGACATGGTTCAAAATAAGTTAAAAAAAAAAAAGGGACTTCCCTGGTGGCGCACTGGTTAAGAATCCGCCTGTCAATGCAGGGGACATGGGTTTGATCCCTGGTCCGGGAAGATCCCACATGCCGCAGAGCAACTAAGCCCACGAGCCACTACTGAAGCCTGCGCGCCCTAGAGCCCGCAAGCCACAACTACTGAGCCTATGCATGGCAACTACTGAAGCCCGTGCACCTAGAGCCCATGCTCTGCAACAAGAGAAGCCACCGCAATGAGAAGCCCGCGCACCGCAATGAAGCCCCCGCTAGCCGCAGTTAGAGAAAGCCCGCACGCGGCAACAAAGACCCAACGCAGCCAAAAATAAATAAGTAAGTAAATTTATTTTAAAAAATGGTAGCTCTTAGTTTTATTATGATAAACTTTCCCGCAAAAAGATAGACCTAAATGCTTGATCTTTGGTGTACACCTTAAGTAAGTGTTTGCCTCAAATTACCTAAGAAGAAGCAAAAAAAAAAAAAAAAAAAAGAGAAAAAAGAAAATGCACAGAAGCTTGCAACTATATTTACTAGAAATACATTATCACTTGGAAGTTCCCTTCTTTAAAGGTTGAAGATTTGTTCCAGGCACTGTTTGTTCTGTTTTAATCAAAGTCCCCTCAACATGGCAGTAATCCTGGCTCTCTGGATGCACACAGGCCAAGGGATGGCGGGTTCCACCACAAACCCAACCCGAGGCACCACAGTGAGTCCTGAGGCAGCACTATGGAAGCCAGGCCTCTTCTGTGTCCAAGTGGTTGTGGAGTTGGCACAGCTGGGGACCTGAGACATGGTTCTCCTGGGCAGTCACAGCATCAGTCCAGCTTGCCTGTGGAGCTCACACTTCACCTTTTCTTCACAAACTTCTTTCTGGAAGCATTGGGATTTAACCGTCTCCTGCCGGCTCCCAAGGTGCTGTCTCGGACCTGCAAGGTAGCTGACCGGCTGGAGATGTCATTCTCTGCAAAGGGAGACACCCCAGCTATGTAGTCAGGGGCAAACACATCAGTTTTCTGCCTGGCCTTTCGGGAGAGTCGCAGCTGAGGGAAGCGCTGGTCCTCGGTCAGGTGGGGGTTGATGGCGTACTTGCCCCCTTTGGGAGTGGGGAGTGAATACTGCAAATAAGACGAGGAAAGGCCATTAGGAGGACAGGGATTCGTATTTATACACATCAGATCCTGTTAACGTAAAGCTTACCTGACAACTCTGCACGCGGGAAGATGACACCAATGGAGTCTATCGTCACTGCCTACTGTGCACTGAGTACATGACATGCATCTTCCCACTTGAGCCTACTCTCACCTCACAGATGAAAAGCAACATGGTATTTTGACTACATTCCCTCAACAAAAGACAGAAAGAATTACACTAAAACACAGAACCCTAGTAGGCAGGTACCATTTTCATAATGGTATAGGTTAGCACTTCTGAAATAACTACACACACACACACACACACACACACTCTCTCTCTCTCTCTCCAGTTGAACAAATAATTATAATTATGGAAAATGGTGTTATGAAGGGTGTTATGGATATTAGAGGGAGGGCTAGAATGAACTCTGGTGTTGAACTGAAACTGGTTATAAATTCAATTTTTAATACAGATAAGAGAAAAAATATTAATATGTGTATTTATATACAATATTTCCCATCTTTGTCCACTGTGGGCCTAGAATTAATGACACCCTAGGACAATGAGCACACCCACTGTCCAGTGCCCAGATCTTTGCTTCTAAAAACTTAAGAGCTCCTTAGAGAAATGGCTGATTCCAGGGCACAGGCAGGGAGGTATAAGAGTCGGAACAGCTTGCTGTGCCAGAAAGTAAAAGTGTTCCAAGAATAAGTGGGGCACATCAAGAAGACACAGAAGCCATCCTGAAGGGGCTCCATGAACAGTTTGAGTATCAAAATAAATAAGGATAGCAATGGATCACAACCTACAGACTACAATAAAAATCTATGCGACCACACTCATATAAATGATATATGGGAAAGTTCCTTTTTACAGCAGAATGATGGAGAAGAAATGATGGAATTAGAAAATCACCATTTGGCAACCTTCATTGTAAAAACTGATTCAGATGACTTTAACCAGTAAAAGTTTGATGAGAAACAGTATTCACACAGTATCAGACTATCTTTCTCTAAGTTACTTATTAATTACAGATAATAACCTTACAGGAAATTTGGTAATCTTGGTTTTGGTAATTATATTGTGGTTACACAAGAAACCTCCAACTAAGTGATCAAAGTTATCAGCAGTAAATTGGACACAGCCTGAATCTAACCAGGAGGAAACACCAGACAAACCCAAGGTAAAGGATAGTCTACAAAGTAATTGCTCTGTACTCTTCAAAACTGTTCAAAAATGTCAAGGTCATGAAAGACAGCAGACCTGAGAAACTACTTCAGTTTAAAAGAGACTAAGGAGACAGGACAATGAAATGCAACAATGAAATGCAACGTGTGATCCTAGACTGGATCCTGGACCCCAAACAAACCCCCTTCTCTTGCTGTAAAGGAAATCTGTGGCAAAGTTTGAATATGGTCTAAGGACTCCCCTGGCGGTCCAGTGGTTAAGACTCTGCACTTCCAATGCAGGGGGCATGGGTTCGATCCTTAGTTGGGGAACTAAAATCCCACGTGCCACGCGGCACAGCCAGAAAAAAAAAGGTCTGAATATGGTCCATAGATTAGACAGTATTGAAGTAATGTTAACTTCTTGGTTTTGGTAATTGTATTGTGGGTATCTAAGACAAAGTCCTTGTTTCAGGAAACACACACTGAAGTATCTAGGTGCAAAAGGGCATCATGCACAGTTTACTCTCAGATGGTTTAGGGGAAAAGAAAAAATATACATATAAATGATAAAGCAAATATAGTGAATGATTAAATTGGGAAATCTAAGTGAAAGCTAAATGGGAATTATTTGCACTATTTTTGGCAACTTTTCTATAAATCTAAAATTATTTCGGGGCTTCCCTGGTGGTGCAGTGGTTAAGAATCTGCCTGCCAATACAAGGAACATGGGTTCGAGCCCTGGCCCGGGAAGATCCCACATGCTGCGGAGTAACTAAGCCCGTGCACCACAACTACTGAGCCTGTGCTCTAGAGCCCGCGAGCCACAACTACTGAGCCCATGTGCCGCAACTACTGAAGCCCGCGCGCCTAGAGCCCGTGCTCAGCAACAAGAGAAGCCACAATGAGAAGCCCGCGCACCACAATGAAGAGTAGCTCCTGCTCACTGCAACTAGAGAAAGCCCGCGCACAGCAATGAAGACCCAACACAGCCATACATACATACATACATAAATTTATTAAAAAAAAAAAACTATAAGATACCATTAAAAAAAATTATTTCAAAATAGAAAGTTAAAAAAAAAAAAACAACCTTTCTCACATGTTTGTGACATGCACCATACCTGGAGAACTCAGAGCCAGGTCAGCCACACTCATACTTGCCTGTCTCTCAACCCTTCTCTCCTGATTCCTCAAAACAAATCAACCCCGCTGTGTATCCAGCCCAGGACTCTCTTGTGCTGAGTATTTACACAACCTACCCTTGTGGTTCTTGAAGCTTCTAGACATTCTACCCATCCTCAAATTCCCACACAAATCCATCCTCCACCATCCTGCAAACCGTCTCCCTCTTGGTGACCCCACATATATTTGGCCCTTGCTTTTTACCGTGTGGAATTACTGGTTATTTCTCCTTAGATTGCAAACTCCTCAAAAACCTCACAGGGAGGTTGAATTGTGAGCTCTCCCCACCTGCCTTGGTCCCTGGATCACAGGCTTTCAATAACTATTTTTAGAAACCAGGAGGGTTTGTTTGTCCTCTCTGATCATTTCGATCCTGGTGCTAAAAGGTCTCGCTTCCCCGACCTGGGCCCTGCTGTTAGGGGAGCGGAAGATGCACCACTCACCCGGAGGCCCCGAGGATTCAGCACCTTAGGGTTGCGGGAAAAGTGCATACGCAGGGTTCCATCGTCGCTGACGGTCACAGACACCTTCTTCAGTGTCTTGTTTCCACACTGTGCACAGAACACTCTGCTCATGTCAGATGTTGTCCTGCAGAAACAAAGGAGGTGCATCACACTGGAGCCAGAGGCAGCAAACCCCATCCCCAGAGCGCAAGGCGAGTCTCGGGCCTCAGAGGAGGAGACACAAGAAATGGGGACAGGCTGAACTGCACTGCACACATCCCAGACCAAGGCCGCCTGCCCTCACGCTGCTGATACAAGCACACTGCTGCTGCACGGCTCCCACGGCAAAGGTAAATGACACAAGGAGCAAGTTAGTAAGAAAACTGAGCACAATGTTGTTACAGTAATAATGAGCTCTTACTGAATTCCGTTAGGCATTATTCCACAAGTTTAATGTCAAAATAACCCTATGAAGTTGGTATATCTCCATTTTACGGATGGGGAAACGGAGGCAAGGTAAGGTAGCTTGCTCAAGGTCATAGAGCTAGTAAGTGGCAGGTATAAGCCCAGGGAATCTGGCTCCAGAGTCAGTGCTCTTACCACCACCATACCTTCTCAAGGGTCATATTATTACATTACTCAACTATTTCTGAATACCATGTGCCCAAGTATCAGCCTAGGCATTAAACCAGGAGGTGGCTCTGGAGGTGCTGAGAATTTACTAACAAATCATACAGGAAACACTATCAAAGCTGCTATGATTGAATGGGTATGGGTGCTGAGGCAGACCCACAGGCCTTGCCTCTCTCCCACCCCCTCAAGGCCCAACGATGGACCCTGAACAGGCAAAGCTGCTGTTGTCAGGGACCAAGCAGGAGCCCTGGTGTCTGTCCTTGAGGAATTCTCCCTCAGTTCCCAGTGGTAAGGACACAAGAGCTGCGTGAAACTGCCAGAGAAGCCAAGCCCCTTCCTGAAGTCTCTGCGAGTGAACTAAGCAACAGGGGCTAGGAAATAATTATTTTGTGCAAGAAACCATTCAGTCACTGGGGTTAATCTAACAAGAATGGAGAACATTTCCAAGTGTTTCTAAGAACGAATGTTAATTTGAGGAACTTAGAGCTTTTGTAACAAAGGACAATGGGGGAAATGAGATTTCATGAAGCAAAAAGCTTTACCGTCATGAGCCTGGCACGTTTACACACTAAAGGTTCAAAGAATGCAGAGGCAGTTTTGAGGAGTGGCTCCCCAGCAGACCTGCAGAGGACGGTAACAGAGATGGGCCCCGAGCCACGTGGGGGAGCAGGGCTTCATCCAGGCTACTCCACCGTCAGTGGAACAGCACTGGGGACACAGGGAGAGACACCTTACTGCTTCGGAAAGCAGTGCACACAGGCCTCCACAGTAAGGGGCTCCACCAGATACCCGACATGATGGCCACCATGTCTAGACTGAATCTGTGGAAAGGCTGGAAGCCACCAAGTTCCCAGGGCCATGCTTCACTCAACAGCAGGGCTGCAATATAGTCTCTTCCATTCCAACCAGATCTCAGATCCGGGGGCCTCTCCACACAACACCAGCCCTCACCACGAGAAAAACCAATTCATGAGGCAGAAAAGAAATGGGGAGGAGGGCATGGTCAATGAACTAAACAGTTCACCTCAACGGAGCACTTCCTATGCGCCAAACAAGCACTCTTTTATGTGACGATCTCCCTAGTTCCTCACAACTACCTTTCTAATTTTACATAAGAAGAATCTGAGGTACAGAGAAGCTGACCAACTTCTGCAAAGTCACACAGCTACTAGGAGACAGAATCTGGATTGGAACCCACATAGTCTGGATCCAGAGTCCACTTTTTTTTCAAATAGAAAATTTCAAACATAAAGTAAACCAAAGAGCACAATGAACCCTCATGGACCCATCACCCAGCTTCATCTCTACCCTCACCCATTCCTTCCACTTCTGTTTTATTTCAAAGCAAGTCCCAGACATTATCCCATCCATAAACATTTCGGCACTTACTGCTAAACGACTAGGGCTCTTTGCTCCAGAACCCACACCCTTAATCCTATACACAAAGGTAAGGACAAAAAACACCCGCCCTGGCTTTGTCAGGTGGGAGGTCACTGGCCACCTCTGTCCCAGGGCTTTCAGTGCCCTGGTGGGGGCAGAACCTGGCCCAAGGAGGAATGACAAGGTGGAGGGAATGCCTGTACACAAGGCAAGGCTCTCCTTCAAGTAGTCTGTAGAAGGTTTAGTAGTCTGTAGGAGGAGAGGAGTGTTCAGCAGAGGGGCACTGAGCCCAGGTTATCGGCTACATACTTGAAACAGCCATGGCAGCGCAAGATGTAGCTCCGGGCCTCGCGGATCAGCAGGCCGTTCACGGCCAGCACATGCAGCCCCATCTGGAGCAGGACATTCTGCAACCAACAAGTTAAAGGGAAACTGAACTCATAGCAAAACCAAGAATTGTTTAACATCTGCATAATCACAGTTAAAAGAACTTCCCAAACCCTGGTTTGGCTCATAAAGGGCTTCTGCTAAAGAAAAGCAAGCTTAGGATACCTCTCAAGACATGTAAACTAGGACAAGGACCCAGATTTTTCTTATCTCAAGTGCCATGGACCGTGACCATCATTTCGCCAAGGCCTCCTTTAGCAATCTCTCTTAACAGAGACATTTATTGTGTCAGAGCAAGTATACTCATTTCTGGACTGAAAACCTCTACAGTCTCCAAATACTTAACTGAGCACAGAACATTACGCACACTGAAAAGAAAAGCAGCAACAGATCATGAATATTGAACATTAGAAATTTAATATACCATATACCTTCTGTAGGTATACTATGATTCCCTAACCTCCAAGCAAAACTAAAAATTACCAAAGAGCACAAAGTTTCCAGAGCCAGGAAAAGCAGCATTACACAACAGCTCTGTACACACCCCCAAACCTCCAAAGGACCACTGCCTGTAACAGGTATGCCACCAAGCCCAGGGCCAGCCGATGCCCATTCCATCCACCTGCATGGCGAAGTCTGTAGTCACACAGCCGACCCGCACATCCTTCGGGATGGCGCACTGCTTCATCTCCTGCTGGACCTGCTTGATGTTGCTGGGGGTTATCCACCCACCCCCGTCATCATCACTGTCTTGGTCCTTCCTTTCTTCAAATCCATTCTCTTCGTTCTCTTCCTCACTTGGAATAGCCTCACCTTTGTCAATCTGAAACGTTAACAGAATTCAAACTTCTCGCCCACAGGAGCAGCTAGTCTGTTGTCATCAGGAGATCATACAGCAGGGCCTTACCAGCAGCTCCTGCAGTTCATGATCAATATTAGGCAAAGGATTTCTCCAGAACAGAAAGGAACTGAATTCTAGGTCCTCAGGCTCACCGACTGGGTGTCCATGTTCTACTGTTCCTCGTGTGGGTTTAGGCTGAAGTTAAAAGAAAAATAATTTTAAAACCTGAAAATTGAGAGGGTTATAGATGAAATGATATACGATATATAAGCTAGATCAGACAAGGATGGACAAACTATGGTATCTGTCTAGGTAAATTTGGTTCCCTCTAAACAGACAATTTGTGGAGATCTGACATGTAACAGAAAAGAGCATGAAGAGCCTGGCCTAAGAAATTACCTTTGAGGGCAGATGGAAACCAGTAATGTGTAGAGGAGTTTCTGGGTGCTGAACTGATGAACTCACTTTAACCTTTAAAAAGAAAAGAAAAAAGTGACAGCTCTAAGCAAAGAAATACAGGGTGAAAATTCAACATGGAAGAGTAATTTAAAAAACAGAAAACAAAATACTTCCCCCTGGTTATTGAAATAAAAGATATTCAATGTTTTTTAAAAAGTGGAAAACATAAAAATATATGTAAAGAATTTTTTTTTTTAATAAATTTATTTATTTTTATTTTTGGCTGCGTTGGGTCTTTGTTGCTGTGCGCGGCCTTTTTTCTAGTTGCGGTGAGCGGGGGGCTACTCTTCATTGCGGTGCACGGGCTTCTCACTGCAGTGGCTTTTCTTGTTGCGGAGCATGGCCTCTAGGCGCACGGGCTTCAGTAGTTGTGGCTCGCGGGCTCTAGAGCGCAGGCTCAGTAGTTGTGGCGCACGGGCTTAGTAGCTCTGCGGCATGTGGGATCTTCCCGGACCAGGGCTCGAACCCGTGTCCCCTGCATTGGCAGGCGGATTCTTAACCACTGAGCCACCAGGGAAGCCCGTAAAGAATTATTCAGGGATTCCACTACTACCAAATAACCACTTGAGGACATTTCTTTTTTGTCCCTAGACATAAAGGTTTAATGAACATCATTATGTGTAAAACTTGGAAGTATCTTTGGTTATATCCTTAGGATAAATGCCTAAGAGTGGAATTGCTGGGTCAAAAGACAGGCTGTTTTAAAGCTTCCGATACAAAACAGCTAACTCCTGCCCAAAAGACTGCAGGAAAGGGCAATTTTTAGGGATCTCAAATTGACAGACGCCAAAGCAGAAACCCAACTGAGCCACAAAGTCAGAGTTTATATAAAACTATTCCCTTCACTCCCATCGCCCCAAAACATTCTGGTGACACACAGATGTCTATATTTTAGGCATCACTTTTAGACTTCTTGGGATTGGAGGACTCTACACTTGGTTGAAAACAAGTGAAGGCAGTTCTGACTAGAATAGAATCATGAGCCCACTACAGTTTTGATGACCTTAGACAGCGGAGATCAAGTAATTCTTTGCAAACACTACTTGAAATTACTTATTACAGTATAAGGTTAATAATCTATCTTTCAAAATCCTCTGGCCTGGAAACAGGCAATGGGGTCCAGGCACAAAACCATTAGTCTCTTCAACTTAGCCAAGCTGGACAAGTCCCTAAAAGCACAACAGGAACCCAGAATTTTGAAGGTAGCAAGAGTTGAAAAAGATGGTAATCATTTAAAGTGTTCTTTCTTGCTTGCTTCTGGAAAAGAATTCTATTTTTAAAAAACTAGTGAGAGGGGCTTCCCTGATGGCGCAGTGGTTAAGAATCTGCCTGCCAATGCAGGAAACACAGGTTCAAGCCCTGGTCCAGGAAGATCCCACATGCCATGGAGCAACTAAGCCCGTGCACCACAACTACTGAGCCTGCGCTCTAGAGCCTGTGAGCCACAACTACTGAGGCCTGCGCACCTAGAGCCCGTGCACTGCAATGAAGAGCAGCCCCCGCTCGCCACAACTAGAGAAAGCCTGTCCGCGGCAACGAAGACCCAACGCAGCCACAAAAAAAAAAAAAAAAAAAGTGAGAATATAGTTGGTTTTTACTCTTTCTGCATTTTATTATTATTTTAATTTATTTTATCTATTTGGTTGCACCAGGTCTTAGTTGCGACAGGCGGGCTCCTTAGTTGCGGCATGGGGATCTAGTTCCCTGAGCAGGGACTGAACCTGGACCCCCTGCATTGGGAGCGTGAAGTCTTAACCACTGTGCCACCAGGGAAGTCCCTGCATTTTTAAATTTAAGCAACCTTACCAAGAACCTACAGGTCAAGACTGAGACATGTTTGCTAATTGCAATGTATGAACCTTATCTGGATCCTGATCCAAACAAGTAAACTATTAAAAAAAATTTATAAAATAATTGAGAAATGTGAACACAGATTGGATATTTGATGATATCAGGGAATTACTATTAATTTTGTGTAGGTGTAATATTGGTTTTGTGGTTATTTTTTTAAGAGACATACCTTATCTTTAGAGACACACCAAGAAACATCTATCAGTGAAATGTTAGGATGTCTGAGTTCAAAATATTCAGGGCTGGGGTTGGGTAAAGATGAAAACAGATCATGAGTTGATAACTGTGGAGGCAGAATGATGGGGACACTGGGTCCATTATACTATTCCCTCTACTTCTGTACATCTGATAGTTCTCATAATAAAAAAGTTAAAACAGATAAAACCAACAATCTTTCTTATTTACCTTTTCTGGTTCTTGTTTTAGGTGAGACACCCCAACAAACTCTGCTTCCAGCTGGTAGGTAAGTGCCAGTACTTGGATATCTGTGGCAGAGAGGCTGGGATAGTCTCCAGTTTTCTTTGAAAACTCAGTCACTGTAAACAAGAGATTCCCAACTTCAGTTAAAAGCAAAGAGCTATATGACCTTGGATAACCATAATTTAAGTATGAAAAGAACTTAGGATCAGTATCCCAAGAAAAACCTCTTAACACTTTCATCCATTTCCTGATCTTTTTCTATTCACAATTGATACATTTGTATTCTCTATCACCAAGATTTCTGCCAGTTAGGTTTACAGTGATGTCTTTACTGAGTGCAGATGAAGGAACAGAACAAAGTTAATAGAAAGTCAACAAAAGTTAGCATAATATTTGCAAATGAGAGTTCCTTATCTAGGCTTGGGTATTATGTTTGAATAGAAGGTCTCTTCTCTCCCAGCAATAAAATTCTTTGATTCTAACAATCCATATTAATAGAATGATCAGATTCCAAAATGGGACGGAAAGCTGATTCAGCCAATAATTGTCAATCATGAAACAAAAATATTGGGTTATTCTGTAACAAATATCAGTTTTTTATGTAAACCCACCCGACAAGAAAACCCACATCCCTATTTAACACAAAGTAAACTCCAGCTGTTGCTATTGTTATTCTCCTGAGACATCAATAACAAACACATACAATAATATCTTGACACATTAACAGAAAGGTGTCTTCTGCTACACTAGCACAAGGAACAATAAGTATACGGCTCACATTTTCTAAAAATGCAGCTATTAATTAAAAGCAGCTAAAATTCAGTGGGCACTTACTATGTATCAGGCACTGTGTTTAAAACTTTTCATTTTATCCTTCAGCCAAATCTTTTTTTTTTAAACTGAAGTATAGTTTATTTACAATGTTGTTAATTACTGCTGCACAGCAAAGTAATTCAGTTATACATATACATACATTCCTTTTTAAAATATTCTTTTCCATTATGGTTTATCATTGGATATTGAATATAGCTGTCTGTGCTATACAGTAGCATCTTGTTGTTTATCCGTTTTATATATAAAAGCTTACATCTGCTCACCCCAACCTCTCCCAACCCCCTTCCCCTTGGCAACCACAAGTCTGTTCTCTATGTCTGTGATTCTGTTTCTATTTCAGAAAGGTTCATTTGTGTCATATTTTAGATTCCACATATAAGTCATATCATATGGTTATTTGTCTTTCTCTTTCTGACTTCACTTAGTATGATAATCTCTAGTTACATCCATGTTGCTGCAAATGGCATTATTTCGTTCTTTTTTATGGCTGAGTAGTATTCCATTGTATACATGTACCATATCATCTTTATCTGTTCATCATCAATGGACATTTAGGTTGTTTCCATGTCTTGGCTATTGTGAATAGTGCTGCTATGAATATAGGAGTGCATGTATCTTTTTGAATTACTATAGTTTTGTCTGGATATATGCCCAGGAGTGGGAATGCTTCAGCCAAATCTTATGAAGTAAGTACTGTTAGTATTTCCTCAAAAAGATTAAGTAACTTGTCAAAGATCACACAGCTAGGATGCTGCAGAATGCTAAAGAAGTCACAAATAGTGTAGATAACAACATCTCCATTATCAGCCTTTAAACCCTAAAACACTTCCAACCACCTAGGTCCTTTCCTGGGCAGGATCATCGCCTTAATCCCTAACAAAAGAACAACGCTGACTCCTAAGCCAAGTGAGAGTTGTTTAGTTTTCTTTCAGGACTAATGTAAGGCCTAAAAGCCATCCCTTTTTCTGACTTGAGGCTGGCCTCCATATCCAAAACAGTCATCACTCTTATCTACGGAAAAGAAATGGGCGAGAGTAAGAGATCTGGGTTCTTCTAAATCTTAAATCTTTTTAACATCTTTATTGGAGTATAATTGCTTTACAATGGTGTGTTACTTTCTGCTGTATAACAAAGTGAATCAGCTATACATATACATATATCCCCATATCTCCTCCCTCTTGCAGCTCCCTCGCATCTTCTATTTTTAATCCAAACAAATTTATCGAATACTTACAAAGCGCTGGACACTGTGCTGAGTGATATTATTCCTCATTTAATGCTCCCAGCAACCCCTGGGGTAGGTACTATTGTTAATCCCATTTTACAGATGGAGCAACCAAGGCCTAGAGCGTCTGAATGATATTCCCAAGGGCACATAACTAGTAACTGGCAAGGCCTGGCTGACTCATGACCCAGAACTCCTCTCTCCCACCACGGTCTCCTAGATCGTGCAGTTTCTTTTATTTACTTATTTATTTTTTGAATTTTTGAATTTTATTTATTTTTTTATACAGCAGGTTCTTATTGGTTATCCATTTTATACATATTAGTGTATACATGTCAATCCCAATCTCCCAATTCATCCCACCACCACCACCACCACCCCCTGCCACTTTCCCCCCTTGGTGTCGATACGTTTGTTCTCTCCATCTATGTCTCTATTTCTGCCCGACCGTGCAGTTTCTAAATCAACTCTGATAAAGTATCCAGACTCCGACTAGAACCAGAGCAGGTTCAGTCAGCAACCCGGGAAACAGCTTCGCCATTAACACCGGGCAGAGACACTCACCCAGTCGCACGTATTCCGGGAAGGGCTCCTTGAAACGCAGCTCGTAGGGCAGGACTGCCAGCCGCCTGCGCGTGGCCTTATCCCGAATCTCGCTGATCACATCCCGAATGGTGTAGATGTTGTTCCCGATGTCCTGAGGGGAGACCGGCCCAACTCACACCCGCCCGCACCACGCAACGCGCTGCCCGATTTCCCAAGCTCCTTTAGGGGCCACCAGCCCAGACCCCGCTCCTCTCCGCCGGAGCTCCCTGTACCTGGAGAGCCGCGTCCTGCAGGAAAGCCCCTGCATCGGCTACAACATGCTCCACCGGCGCCATGTTGGTCCATCGAGACCGGAGCGTGCGTGCGCATGCAGATTGCGCCCGCCCCTCTGTCCCAATCCGGGCTTCTGGGAGCCGGGACGAGCAGCCGCGGCTAAGCGGCGTCTCCTGGCGGCCGCGCCAGCATCTTCCGGCTCAGGGCTCCCCAAGCGCATGCGCGGTGAGGCCGCCAGCTCTGCCTGGGAGGTGTGGGCGGGGTCAAAGCTTGGGAGGAGCGGGGGGGGGGGGCCACCCGAGGAAATTTGCTTTGGCGTCTGCTCCTTAGCGCCTTCTTTACGCTTAAATGCAAATAGTCTGTATTAGTTTCATTGTTAAGAGTCAATCAATACAGATGCCCTAATTTAAAGATCACAACAACCCTATGAAATAGGTACTATTTTACAGGTAGGGGGTAGCTGCTCAAGAAAACTAGACCCAACTAACATGGGTAGTTAGTGGGGTATCGAGATTAACACTGAAACAAACCGACTCAGAGCTGCTTTCTTACTACTGTGCCATACCGACCGCTGCTTGTTTACTTACCCCCGCTTCATTTTGAGCAACTTGGGTCCAGGATCTCTTACGCCACTTACATAAACGAGGCTCATAATTCCTTGCTGAGATTCCATAATTATGAGATCTGGTCTGTTAGAAATTCATGCTGGCGAATTTTGGCTGAATGATGACTTGAGTTTTCAGTCATCCATCTTCAGAGGTGTTGAGTTATTCTAAACTTTCTTTGTCAAGTCTTCACTCCAGTTTTTACCCCTTAGTTATACTTTATCCATCGTACCTCCAAAAATTGTTCACTGCCCTGGGGGGGTCTTTTAACAGGTGCCCAAATCCCTTTTCCTTCCCCAGATGTCTCAATTTTTTTCTTTTTTCTTTTTTCTTTTTTGCGGGATCTTAGTTCCCCAACCAGGGATCGAACCCCGGCCCCAGCAGTGAAAGTGCCGAATCCTAAGTGCCTAGACCGCCAGGGAATTCCCTATCATATCAATTTTTTTGTTCTTATTTCTCGATATTTTCAGTTTCTCTGCAGAATTTTACAATGCTGACCATTTCCTCTTTCTGGACTGTCTCCTTGCCTCACTTTGGTGATACATCACTATCCTGGTCCCCCTGTGTCTCTGATGATTTCTCACCCTCCTTCACTGCCATCTCTTCTGCCTTGCTCATGGGGCACCCACCACAGAACTGTCTTGGCCGCTGTGTCTAAGTTTTCTCTTTCACCAATACTATCTATCCCCAAGGCTTATCACAATTATCGCATTATCGGAATGCCTTTGGAATCTACAGGTCCAATCCCTGTTTATTCCCTAGACTAGCCGTTGGCCACATCTTTCTGAAAATTTTTGGCATCTTCACTCAGGAGGAAGGTTAAAACTAAGGTAGTTTTCTCTCCTGCCCCCGCTTAAACTTTCTTCACTGGTTGAGTTCCTATTTTTACGAATGGCATTACCAAAAAAGGCACTCAAGGTAAGAATCTCTGAGTCATCCTTATTCCCAGTCTCAACCCATACTCCTCTTGCTAAACTTTACTAATGTCACTTCTGAATTGTTTTGAGGTGCCTGGGTCTCCTCTCCATTCATTCTCATTACTCTAGTCAAGTTTTTATTTCATGCCTAGAAAATATAATCCACTCAACACTAACATTCCTATCTCTAAGTTCTTCCTCAATTGCTCCTGTTGCCTAAAAAGGGAGGGAGTATATAGAAACTAGACTCCACAATAAAAGAGGTTTATTGAAGTTGGCAATAATTCTGTAGACACTAGGGTGAAGAAGAATGATCTAGATCAGTGTTCTCAAACTTGACTGTGAATTAGGATCCCCTGGAGAGCTTGGAAAACTAGATAGCTGGGGTTCATCTTCAGTTTCTGATTCAGTAGGTCTGGGCAGGGTGGGAGAATCTGCATTTTTAATAAGTTCCAGATGATGCTGATGCTGCTGACCTGGGGCCACACTTGAGAACCACTGATTTAGGGGAATACCCAGGGAAAGAAAGATCAGGCTCTGAGCCATTCACTTTCTAGTAAATATTAAAAATACTTGTTAATATAAAAGGTTTCTTGACATTTTGTAGTTTTTGTCATTTTTTGTAATACTTTAATCCCTTTTCTGTTTCCCTGTAAGGCTCGCTACTCTTCAAGTCCACTGAAGCCTTAGAAGGACTCTTATTTAGTGAACAAATAAGTACTGAGAGCTAATTTATACCACCACAATTTGGGTGATATAACAGTTATGAACAAAGTGATATTTTGTATAGTGTCTAGGGGCACCTTCGAGTTTATGACCTTGGAGCCAAATCTTGAGGGATGAGTAGGGCAAAGGCATTGAGGTATGAAAGTCCAAAGGGAGTGTTCAGGGAGTTGAGGGTAGTGCCTGTGGTAGCACAGGGTGTCTGGGGACAGGTTCTCTCAGAAGTGAAGTGAACCCTGAAACACTTCAATTTTTTGAAGCTCCTTGTTTTTTAAAAAGTGAAGAAATCCAAAACATTGTTATGAAATTATGGTCACTTGAAACAGTTTACCTTAACAAATTAACACTTTCAAACATATGTAGAAGAACTCCACGTATAACTTATCTGGAGGTAATGACAACTTTTACATGTGAGGCCCTTTATGAAAGAGAAACGCCTTGCTTGTGTGCCAGTGGAGAGCTGACTTCACTTGCAGGACTGGAAAATGTACAAGCTATGAAACTATATGCTTAACAGTGGGGTAGGGGAGATGAAAGCTTGAAACAGTGGGGTAGGGGAGAGAAAAACTACATGCAATCAGTAAGTGTCCCTAGAATTCCTCTGGACTTTCCTGGGAGTGTCCTGGACTTCCTTGTCTCTGCCTTTGCCCTTGTTTTCTCTTCTGCCTGAAAATTCTGCTGGCCAATCCCTGCTTACTTAGTCTCCAAGAAGCAGCTCTATTGTTTCCTTTGTAAACTGGTCCTCATTACCCAAATCAGATTTTTCTCCAAGGATGGATTTGAACCCTTCTTTCTCACCATACTTAAGACATTTTGATTCTATCACTCAATAAGCAGTTATTACTTCTGCTTTGCATTGTAGTTAATTGTGTGTCTTCTTTAAGTAGGTTGGAAATCAGGGACTGTGTTTTAGGGGTCTTTCTCCTTAAATGAACATTTCAATTTACTTTTTAACTTTTGCAGGGCACTTTTTTTTTTTTTAAATAAATTTTAAAAATTTTATTTATTTATTTATTTATGGCTGTGTTGGGTCTTCGTTTTTGTGCGAGGGCTTTCTCTAGTTGTGGCAAGCGGGGGCCACTCTTCATCGCGGTGCACAGGCCTCTCACTATCGCAGCCTCTCCTGTTGCGGAGCACAGGCTCCAGACGCGCAGGCTCAGTAGTTGTGGCTCACGGGCCTACTTGCTCCGCAGCATGTGGGATCTTCCCAGACCAGGGCTCGAACCCGTGTCCCCTGCATTGGCAGGCAGATTCTCAACCACTGCGCCACCAGGGAAGCCCCTGCAGGGCACTTTTATGATGACATATTTCAGATTTTTTATGTGTCTTAAAAAAAAATCTCCTATACTGTAGGACCTACAGCAATGAGTTCAGTGCTCAATAAATGTTGATGAAGTCTATTCGTTCAACAGATTGTTTAAAGAGGCCTCCTATGGGCCAGGCACTGCTTTGAGGGCTGGGTTATAGCTCCTGTCTTCGTAATTTTTGTAGTGGGAAACAGACTTTATATATACATACACACACACACACATACATACACACATATTCATATGAAAGTCAGATAGTGCTAAGTTGAGGAAATATGGAGAGAAAAAATAAAGCAGGAAGGGGCTGGTAGGAGGGGAAGGAAGAAATGAGTTGCAATTTTAAATAGGGTGATCAGGAAAGGCTTCACTGAAAGGGACAGTTAAGCAAAGATCTGAAAGAGATGAGGGGGTGAGCCAACTGACTACCTGGGGAAAGAGCTTTATAGGAAGAGGGAAAAGCCAGTCCAAAGGCCCTCAGGCCAGAGTGGCTGAAGCAGGGTACTGAGTGAAAGAGTAGTTGGAAATGAGATGAAACAAAGGGGAGGGGTGGGAGGTATCACCTAGAGCCTTTATAGGTCCAGGTATATATTTAGCTTTTACTTCTTTAATGTACAGTGAGAGCCTGCCTTGCCTAGTCCCTTTTTTCCTTTTGGTCAACACCTACTCAAATGCCACCAAATCAAAGAGGCCTTCCCTAATTCCCCTAGAAGAGAATTTGTACAACTCCCATCAATGTTACTAGAGAAATTTTAATAGTTTTTTAGATAGGAATTAAGGTGTTAAGAGAGAGCTGTAGCTCCTTGAAAGGCCATCTCCTGGATGGATTTGGAATGGCAAAATAGAGACTAAATGCTCGACCAGTTTCATTTGTACGCATAACAGGATCCATCCAAACTGGAAGACCCAAAAATAACAGAATAATTAGTGCACAGTGCTTAGAGCTAATTAGGTGATTAGTATTAATTTTAGTTAATGGTGATTAAAAGTGAAAAATTGAGCCTTCATTCAACTTTTCAAAGCTGAAGTTCTCAACCATCAGTAAAGAATATTGATTTAAAATGTTTTTTCTAGTTCATAAAGGTCTGTCTACTCTGTATACTAAGGAAATGGGGGTTAGTTTGGTGTGGTGGGGCACTTTATGGACCCCCAGCAAGAGTTTTGGAGCCTTTCTGCCTTTGTTTTATGTCACAAGAACGGATGCTCCACAAAAGCTACTTTTGTATTTCTAGAGCCTAGAACCGTGCCTGGCACATAGTAGGCTTTGGGTCGTCAGATATAGCAAATTAAAACACAAGATGCCTAATTAAATATGAGTATCAACAACAAGTAGTTTTTTAGTATAAACATGTACTGTACCAGGCAGTATTTGGGGCACACCTACGTATTAATGGTTGTTTATCTAAAATTCAAATTTAACTGGGCGTCCTGTATTTTATATGGTAACCCTGAGTTCAATAAATATCTGCTGACTTGATTGAACGCCTCCTCTCACTTGTAAAATGGGGCTAAGACAGGCCCGCCCTCGGGGTTGATGGGAGGAGTATATGAAGCGCCTGGCACTCAGCGAGCCCTCATTTTATTTGATTGCTCCGGGACCATCTAGCGAGTGGAAAACCCTCCCACTTTTAAACATACAGAGGGTAAGAAGGCCTTCTGGCCAGAGGTTCTCAGGCCTGGCCTAGGTTGCACACACCTGCGGTCCGGCCAGCCTCTTCCGGGTCAGGTGACCGCCCGTGGTCACGTGACCTGGCCCGAGTGCGGGCGGTGGAAGGCGGAAGTGGGAGAGGAGTTGGGCGCCGCTTCTGTGGCCGCAGCAGGTAGCGAGCACCGGCTCTGGGGGCGCGGCGGGCGGGCGGGGGCGCGGGGAAGTCCGGGAGTGGCGGGCGGCGCGGGGTGGGCCGGGGGAGGCGCGGCCAGGGCGCTGGGGGGCGGCGGCTTCCTGTGGGAGGGGCCTGGCGCGGCGGTTCCGGCCTCCGAGGAGGGGTGTCCCGGTTCCCGCCCGAGAGGGGTGGGCTCGCCGCGGGTCGTGCGCGGGGGCTGCTCCGAGGCGGGCGCGAAGGCAGTCATGGGTGCGGCGGCCAGCAAGTCCTCCCGGAAGGGGAAAGCATCTTAGGTGCCAGGGATGAAGAGGAGTGACCTTTGTGCAGGGATCGGAACAGGGGGAAGGGGCGACTTGGGGCTGAGTTGGAATGGGTCGCCTGAGATTGGGCGAGTGACATGGAGGGAAAGAAGGAGAAATCAGTATGAAGATGCAGCCTGAACCGCACCTGAGAGTCTTTTCCTTCCTTCCTCTTTGTAAATGATTGGTACCCGAGACTTTGATTTTGGTCCCATTCAGTTTTTAAACTTCAGGAAGGAGCACAGAATCTTGATCATCTTGCTTTCGTCACACCCACTTACTCCTGCTTGGGTAGGGTTTCCACTTCTTGGGAACCTAGCCCTTGGGATCATCTTTCTTTGAGATTTTCTCAGATCAGATCAACTTCTAGGCTTAAAAAAAAGAGTGTGGGCACTTTGCTCTGGCCATAAAATGGCTTTTAGCCTACCATGTTGAGCACGACCTAATCCCAGCATTACCTCACCAATGCAGAGACTGCTGTAACCTTGGACACTGTCTACCTACCCTGCTTCATGAGTTTTCCTCTTTCTTCAGTTTAAATTATTCAGTTTCCTTTACCATGTGACTGCTTATCTTGACAAACTGTAACTAGGTAGCTGACTGAGAGGTCTGTGTTTTGTTCCTTAGAACTGTGACCTGGATCATAATTTTGAGATTAAATACCTGTGCCAAAGCTGTTTATCCTCTTTTTCCTTGTGTTTACTAACATTTGCAAAAGTGGAATGAATTTCACAGATGTGGTACAATTGGAGTGAATGTTCAAACTGGACATTTACAGGAGCCGGAGTTGTTTTGGGTTACAAGTAGGAAAAAGAAAAGTACTTTGCTAATGTATAATGAGTTCAGATTTTTGGAGTACTTCACAAACATTTAAAAATTGATTTTTGTGGCAGCTCTGTGAGTTAGATTGGGAAGGTGTTATTCCCATTTCACAGTGAACAAACAGACCTAAGAGAGATGACTTGATTTTTTGACAGTTGTTTGCTTTTTCTTGTCTGCTGGTCTCTTTCTCCCTGCTAGACTGCAAATTCCTCAAGGGCAGGGTTCATATCTTATTTGACTGTTTGGCTCCTAGCCTAGTGCCTGTCATGTTGTGGGCACTTGGTGTTTGGTGAATAAATGAATTTCTAAAGGTCACAGACCTGTAAGTGGAGGACAAGAGATTTGAACCTGAGTCCTAGCTCTTCTCTTGTCAGACAAGCTTGCCATTTTCTGTTATTGGTCCATGTGAAAATGACAGGTATGAGGAAAAGGCTTGGGTTGGCTTCTCAGTCTCCTTTATTTAATGACTACTTTCCCAATTGTAAAGAGCTTATGACAGCATCTCATTTAATTTTCACCATGATCCTGTGACGGTTGGAATTGTCCCTATTCTGCAGATGAAGAAACTGAGGCTTAGTGAAGTCCTTGCTTTAGAGTCTGGAAGTAGTGAGTGACTGAGTAGGGACTCACGCCCAGGCATTTTATCCTTAGACCCATTCTTTTCCATTTATAGAGGCAACATAAAGTTTTATTTTAAAATATTTTTTCAAGTGGACAAAGTATGACATTTTAAGGGAAAAATAGTACAGGTTACAGCAAAAATTGTGAATATGGAGTGTAACTGAAGTTTAGAAAATCCTGTGCTATATCATAGCTGCCTCTTCCTGGGAAAACATTTTTTCATTCAATGAATATTTATAAATACCTACTCTGTGCTAGGCATTGTTCTAGAGTTGCATTGTCCAGTATGGTGGTCACTTTCCAGTGTTGAACACTGGGGGTAGGCTATGAGTATAAAATACACACCAGATTTTTGAAGACTTAATATGAAAAAAAAAAAGGTAAACTATCTCATTGATTTTTTAAAATATAATAAATGATAAATATAATATAAATATATGCTATAAATCATAACATTTAAAGTTTTTGGGTTAAATACAATAGAGTTGAAATTTCCTCTGTTTCTTTGTAGTTTTTATTTATTTTTTTTAATAAAAAAAATTTTTTTTAAAGCTGTACCTATTTTAAATTTATTTATTTATTTATTTTAGGCTGCGTTGGGTCTTTGTTGCTGCGCGTGGGCTTTCTCTAGTTGCAGCGAGCGGGGGCTACTTTTCATTGCGGTGCGCGTGCTTCTCATTGCGGTGGCTTCTCTTGTTGCGGAGCACGGGCTCTAGGCGCGTGGGCTTCAGTAGCTGCGGCACGCGGGCTCAGTAGTTGTGGCTCACAGGCTGTAGAGCGCAGGCTCAGTAGTTGTGGCGCACGGGCTTAGTTGCTCCGCGGCATGTGGGATCTTCCCGGACCAGGGCTTGAACCAATGTCCCCTGCATTGGCAGGCAGATTCCTAACCACTGCGCCACCAGGGAAGTCCCCTATTTAGTTTTTAAAATGTTTCCTAGGAAATTAAAAATTATATTGGACAGTGCTATTACGAACGCCAGGACTATAGTACACAAGGAAGGCAAAAACCCCTGCCCTTGTGGATCTTAAATTTTAGTGGGGAAAGGCACAATAAACAAAATAACCAAGTAAAATGCACATTACATTGTTATAAAGGAGGGAGGCAGGATGTGGGTTGTTGGCTGGCATTGCGGTTTTGAAGAGGGTCCTTAGAAAGTCTTCCTGAGAAGGTGACGGTTGAGCAAAGATCTGAAGGAGGTGAGGAAATGAGCCATGTGGCTAAATGGGGACACAGTGGTCCAGGCAGAGGAAAGAGCAAGCTCAAAAGCCCGAAGGAAGGGCCACCCCTGGCAGGTTGGTGGACCTGCCTGGAGGCCGGTGTGGCCGGAGGGGGTGGTTGGAGGGGGTGGTTAAGGGGGGATGGAGAGGATGAGGTCAGAGAGGCGTTGGGGGTAAGGGAGAGATGGGCAGGTCGTGGGGGCCTTGCAGGCTCTCGTGGGGATGTTGATTTTCCCTCAGAGTGAGTTGGGCCATTGGAGGGTTTTGAGCAGTGGAGTGGACACGTTTCATCCTGCCTTTTAACAGGCTTACTCTGGTTGCCTTGTGGAGAAAGCAAAGAGGAGTGAGAAGTAGAAGCAGGGAGACAAGTTTAGAGGCTCCTGCCGTGATCCAGGTGAAGGATGGCCTGGGTGGTAGTGATGGAGGTGGCCAGCAGCGGTCGGGCCCTGGGTATATTTTGAAGTACAGCCAACAGGGTGTGTGGAGGTGGGATGTGAGAGGAAGAAAGGAGTCATGGCAACCCTGCAATCTTTGGCGTGAACACCTGGAAGAATGGAATTGCCATTAACTGAAATGGGAAGACTGTAGGAGGAACAGGGCTGGGGCTGAATTTCTTTCACACTGATTGTAAAATGCCCAGTAGAAAAACAAGTGAAGGTGTCATGGGCAGTTAGATAGGGAAGTCTGGAGCCGGGCTGGGCTGGGGATGTACATGTGGAAGCAGTTAGCACGAAGATGGTATTTAGAGCTAAGAGACTGAGGGAGGTCACTTAGGGCGTAATGTGGATACATAGCCAAGAGGAGTGCTAGAAGTTCAACTTTGAGACAAAAATCTCAGTTTATACTATTATACTAGTAGGTATTTTAAGTATAGCAAAGCATTGCATTATATCTTGGGGAACTTAGTTTTCTCTCCTTTTCACTTTTCATTTAAAGACCGTTTTGAAAACCACAAGCTAATGGGTCTCTTTTCTTCCTAAGGAGGCTACTTTTCCAAGCGTGCATCTTTGTAGTGCCGCTGAAATCAATTTAAGTCCCAGTTTCTGGAATTAGTCAGGCTTTCTGGGTTGGCAACCAATTTAGAGACCTCCAAGAAGAATGGGAAAGAGACAGCTTGGAAGGATGGGTAATGGCTTTTTAATGTTTAAAATATTGGTTCTACCTAACATGTATTGAATGTATGTTGTTGCCAGGCATCCTGCTGTTTTATAGATTTAAAACAAACAACCTCACTGTGGTGAAGTGACCTGTGCATAAGGTCATGTAGCTAAGAGATGGAGGAGCTGGCATTTGAATCTTAGTCTTCTGAGCCCAGATCTGATGCTTCTGTCAGTAAGATATGCAGTAGTGGATGCATGAACATCACCTTCCACTGGAATCAAGTCAGTGAGTGACTTTGGGTTGCTTCAGACTATTACAGACTCTGGAATTTCTGAGAGGTAGGGACAAAAGGGAAGATCTTGTTTCTCTTAAAAAGAACCAACTGAATCTTTTTGAGAAGGTTGTAGTCCCCTGTTCCTGCCTCACCCCCAGCAGCTTGAAAACAAACATTCAGTGCTTTCAGTCAAGTGTTAATCACCATTTCTAGGAATATACCGAATATCAAGATTTGGCAGCCCTGACCTAGGGCAGGTCCTCTTTCTCTCTGTGTCACCCATGCCTTTTGCTTCCTGTTTTGTCCTTAGAACTGCTTTCCAGTCTCTCTCTCTCTTTTCTTTTTTCCAGTCTCTCTCTCTCTTTTCTTTTTTTTCTGACTGGGCCGTGCGGTTTGTGGGACCTCACTTCCCCAGCCAGGGATTGAACCCGGGCCATGGCAGTGAAAGCCTAGAATCCTAACCTCTAGGCCACCAGAGAACTCCCCAGTCTCTTTTATTACTAGCTTATAATTCCACTGCGCTTCCAATGCTGTGACTTCCCATGTCCCTCCCTCCCTCTCTTCTTATGTGCTTGGTCTTTGTACAGATGGCATTTGGCCAAGTTCAGTTCTGTTTGATTGTTTTTCAATATGGGCCTTCGGGAATGGAAGGTAACTCAATGCTGAACAGAGGAAAGAGGCGGAGAAAGAAGCATTAGTGTTGGAAAAGCATGAGAGGGTGGAGGGAAGGAAGAATCTTTTGAACAGACCCTTCTCAGCCACATCTTTCAAGAAGTGGATACAGGGCGGATCTGTACTTATAAATAAGAAGCACTGCCTGTTTCCACAGTGGCCTAATTAGAAATAAAATCTTGGTGCTGGTGAGTCGTTTTTGCTCTTCCCTGCCTCATCTGCTACATAGGTTCTTTCGTCTCAAGATCAGTGTTCAGTGATTTCTTGACTCAAAGCTGGGTCAAGAATTTCAGGAATCTCAGCGCCTAGAATTTCAACATAAAGAAGAACAAGTTTAGCTTGTAGTAATACTTGAAGAACACTTAGTATTTGCTGGTTGCTTTACCTGAACTCATTTATTCCCTACGATAATCTTATAAGGTAGTGCCACTCAATGGCTAGTGACTGGTGAAGCCTATTTGTTTCCGAAAGATTTACTGGTCTGAAAGGTTCTTGCCGAAGTTGGGTGATAAGAATAATCAGGTACTTCAGATATTGTAAGAACTGTCACTTGCTAAATCTGACGTGTGTTTGCTTTCTCCTGCAAGAAGCTCTTCGAGGATTTATTTAATGGGGGACTCTTAGAGTAAGATATCTGAGCTCCCAGAGGGCAGGGGCCCCGTGGCATTCTGCTTTGTATTTCCAGGGCCTGGCACAGAGTGGGGTCTGTGAGCATCTGTTGAAAGACTGACCGTGGCTCAGGACTGGATGGGGTGAATCAAAGGGGTCTGGAAGAGGTGCAGTCAGAAGGCTGGCTGCCCTCCTGCTGAAGGTGCCCTTGACCGTTATAGTCCCCTGGCTTCAAGAATCAACCCATCCTGGAAATTCCCTGGCGGTCCAGTGGTTAGGACTCAGCACTTTTACTGTGGTGGCCTGGGTTCAGTCCCCAGTCGGGGAACTAAGATCCTGAGAGCCACGTGGCTCAGCCAACAACAACAAAAAAGAATCAACCCGTCCTAATAAGACAAATGTTGAGTTGTCCATTGACTGACGAATGGATGAACAAAATGTGGTCTATCCTTACAAATGGAATATTATTATTATTATTTTTAAAAATATTTATTTATTTATTTATTTTGACTGCACCGGGTTTTAGTTGCGGCACACAGGATCTTTTAGTTGCAGCATGCATGTGGGATCTAGTTCCCTGACCAGGGATCAAACCCGGGCCCCCTACATTGGGAGCCCGGAGACTTACCCACTGGACCACAAGGGAAGTCCCTGGAATATTATTCAGCTAGAAAAAGGAATGAAATACTGATACATGCTACAGTGTGGGTGAACGTTGAAAACATTATGCTAATGAAAGAAGCCAGATGCAAAAGACTACATATTGTGTGATTCCAATTATTTGACATGTCCAGAATAGGCAGATCCATAGCGACAGGGAGTAGATTAGTGGTTAGGGGCTGGGGAGCCAAGAGGAATGACGAGTGACTATTAATGAGTATGAGGTTTCTTCTGGGCTGATGAAAATGTTCTGGAATCCGATAGTGGTGATGGTTGTACAACTCTGTGAATATACTAAAGCCCACCAAATTGTATGCTTTAAAAGGGTGACCTTACAGTGTGTTAATTATATTTCAACAAAAATAAAAAATAAAAAAGAATCAACCATGCATCCTCTCCTGTTTGTTCTGTCCAGGTCAAGTCAAGATTTTGATGCAGGTGACAGCAGCTCCTTATTTTCTGGGTGCCACATGTTATTCAGCTTCCTCTATTATTCCCAGTTGAATATGTTGAAAAGTAATCTCCCTCCCTTTTTGATCTCAGGCATTTCAAGTATTTTAACCAAAGAGGACTATGATAGATCTTTGTTGTCTTTCTGGATGCCTCTGGGAACCCCGAACCAGTAGGTGGATCCTTGAGATGCTTGATTTCGCTAATGAGAAGGACTCAAGAATTACTACTCTAGAGAATAGTTTCTTCTAACAGCCAGTGGATTACAGGCAAAGAAAGTTTTTTTTTTTTTTTTTTTTCCTTGTTTAAAAGTAAAGGTGTAAGGGCACTGTTTCTTCCTTTTGGGGCAAAGCTGATAAGCCCCCGGCAGCTGGTAGTTGAGGTTGTACCATAGTCTAACTCTGAGCTGAGGGCAGCTACCTTTCTGGTACCCATGCAGGGCCTGGGGCATGCCTGTGTCATAGGAAAAAGGAAGAAATCGGAGAGAATGAAGGGCCTAGCAAAGTAGAAAAGGAAAGAGAGGTGAAGAGGAGGAGGAAGATGGTAAAGCTTTCAAGTGAAGACCAGAGAGAAGCTGCCTTTTACTCTTCTCTTGTGGCCCTTCTTGCTTCATTCTGTCATTTGTCATTAAAACAGACTCTTCTCAAATTCTCAAAGGCTGATCAGTTGTGGTGGTGTTAGTAATGGCATCAACAAATTGTTCTGAGTAGAGTGTGAAAAATACTCGTTTTTTAAAAAGTAATGAAATAAAACATAATGATACATTTAGGATTCTGGTTTGTATCTGGAGTCACAGTTAAGAAACAGATGACAATTTCAGCAAGACCACAGACCCCTGTGACTGCAGGGGTTCTTTCTTTCTTTTTTTTAAAAGATTTATTTTATTGACTGATTGGCTGTGCCGGGTCTTAGTTGCGGCATGCAGGATCTTCATTGCGGCATGAGGGATCTTTTAGTTGCAGCATGTGGACTTCTTAGTTGCATATGGGCTCTTAGTTGCGGCATGCGTGTGGGATCTAGTTGCCTGACCAGGGATGGAACCCAGGCCCCCTGCATTGGGAGCACGGAGTCTTACCCCCCGGACCACCAGGGAAATCCCTGCAGGGGTTATTTCTTAAGGGAGGTTGCAGTGGGGCCTGGGTCCAGGTGGATATGGAAGTCAAGTGCCCCAAGGATGTGTTGTTGGAAGAGGCTTTCCAGTTTCAGCTTGCTGTCATGAAATCCACATCTTCTAAAAGCCTTTGTCCTAAAAGCCTTTGTCCTTAATCATGTTAATTTCCAATTCCTCCTGTGTGTAACAAATTATCACAAACTTGGTGGTTTAAAACAACCGAAATTTGTTCCTGTATAGTTCTGGAGGCCAGAGGTCTGAAATCAAAGTGTCAACTGTGTCAGCAGAGCTGAGATCCCGCTGCACACTCGGGGAGAAATCCTGCTTTGCCTCTCGTAGTGGCTCTAGGCATTTGTGGGTTTGAGGTTGTGAGACTCAAATCTCAGCCCCAGTCTTTTTTTTTTTTGGCCGCACAGCTTGCGGGATCTTAGTTCCCTGACCAGTGATTGAACCCGGGCCATGGCAGTGAAAGCGCCGAGTCCTAACCACTGGACCACCAGGGAATTTCTTCAGTCCACGTCTTCATGGCCTTCTTCCCTGCGTCTGTGTCTTCTCTCTTCTGTCTCCTATAAGGACACTGGGCCCACCCTAAAGGATGGTCTCATCTTGAGAGCTTTAACATAATTACATCTATTTCCAAATAAGGTCACATTTACAGGTTCCAAGAGGGTAAGCACCTAGGCATATCTTTTGGGGACCACAGTTCAACCCACTACACTAATTAAATGTAGACTGGATGCTCTTGTAAAAATTAAATAAGGACATCATCCTATGACTTGATTTGAAGAGACCCTTTTTCCTTTCTTGAATTTAAATTTTATTTATGCCCCAAATAACACACGCACTTAGTTTAGAAAGTCCAATAGCATTACACGGCTCATAACGCAACAGCACTTCCTTGTTTCACTCCCTTTTGTTCTTGGTTCTTGTTCTGTAGAGTCAGTGACTTTTAACTCATTGAGCTCTTTTCTGGTATAGACTTCTGCATCTCTAAATGGCATCCTTATACCGTCATTTCTTAGCTTGTCAGTTTTTTTTTTTAATTGAAGT
Source organism: Eubalaena glacialis (assembly GCF_028564815.1). Classification (NCBI taxonomy): domain Eukaryota; kingdom Metazoa; phylum Chordata; class Mammalia; order Artiodactyla; family Balaenidae; genus Eubalaena; species Eubalaena glacialis. Next base: position 17,429,970 of record NC_083733.1, on the reverse strand, counting down.
ATAGTTGATTTACAATGTTCTATTACTTTCTGGTGTACAGCAAAGTGATTCAGTTATATATATATACACACACATATATATATTCCATTATAGTTTATTACAAGCTATTGAATATAGTTCTCTGTGCTATACAGTAGGACCTTGTTTTTTATCTATTTTGTATATATAGTTTATATCTGCTAATCCCAAACTCCTAATTTAATCCCTTCCCGCCCTCGCCCTTTCCCCTTTGGTAACCATGTTTGTTTTCCATCTCTGTGAGTCTGTTTCTGTTTTGTAAATAAGTTCATTTATATCATTTTAAAAGATTCCATATGTAAGTGATATCATATGATATTTGTCTTTCTCTGTTTGACTTCATTTAGTATGATAATCTCTAGGTCCATCCATGTTGCTGCAAATGGCATTATTTCATTTTTTTTATGGCTGAGTAATATTCCATTGTGTATATGTACCACATCTTCTTTATCCATTCATCTATCGATGGACATTTAGGTTGCTTCCATGTCTTGGCTATTGTAAATAGTGTGGCTTGTCAGTTTTATCTATTGCTTTTTAACTCTTTGAGCTCTTTTCTGGTATAGACTTCTGCTTCTCTAAATGGCATCCGTACACCATCATTTCTTAGCTTGTCAGTTTTATCTGTTCCCTTTTAACCACTGAGGATGGACACTGAGCTCTTTCTGGCCAGTCTCCACAAATATACTCTTCTACCCCCACCTTCTGATTACAGCCGTATCACAAGTTTTGATTAAATTGTTCATGCTATTTTGATTATAAATATTTTTCACAGCTGAGCCACACTGCGTATTAGGATTACATTTCCTTTCTCATAATAGCTTTTGTTTTTACTAGAGTTGTGTATTTCCTGATTTTTTCATTTGCATAATTTTCTGTGTACCTACCGCTACCTCAGCCCCAAACATTCTGGTAGAGCTAAAATAATACTTCAGTGCAATCAGATGCCTCATCTAATTTATTTTGTCAGTTTTTTTCTTTCATCTAAAGATGACACGTCTTATGTCATCTTTAGATGAAAGAAAAACTGATGAACTCTCTCATCTGGACTGGTTGCTTTCTAGGCTAATGGACAGTAATGCCTTGGGATTTCTCTTCATCGTTAATCTGGGAATTCCTTTTGCCTCTCCCATGTGAATACACACTGTCCTCCAACTTTCTCATTTACTCCCCTAGAGCGTATCTTTCAGTAGCTTCCTAAGAAAATGAGCTTTGGAAGCAATTTTTTTGAGACTTTACAAAGCTGAAAATGTCATTGTTTTCCTGTCATGCTTGACTGATGGTTATGGAATTCTGGATTGGAAATAATTTTAATTATAAATTGCGATTAATCATTTTATTTAATAATTGGAAATAATTTTATCTGAAATGTGAAGCATTGCATTGTCTTCTAGCAGCCAGTATTACTGTGAAGTCTGATGCCATTCTGATTCCTGTTCTTTGTAAATGTGACTGGAAGCGTGTATACTTTTTGTTCTCGTGTTCTGAACTTTCATGATGTTTTGTCTTAGTGTGTTTTTTTGTTTCTGTTTTTCGTTCATTGTTCTGGGCACTCAGGTTCTTTCTGTCTAGAAATGTATATCCTTCAGCTTAAGAAAAATCTGTAACATTTCTTTGCTGTCTTTTTTTTTTTTCCTCTTTTCTATTTCTGGGCTAAGTCAGACATTGGACATTTTAAACGAATCTACTATTTTAAAAAAGTCTTGGGAATTCCCTGGTGGTCCAATGGTTAGGACTCCGAGCTTCCAATGCTGTGGGCCCAGGTTTGATCCCTGGTCGGGGAACTAAGATCCTGCAAGCTGCATGGCCAAAAAAAAAAAAGAAAACAAAAAGGAAGAATTTTTAAAAAAAGTCTTTTCTCTCCTATCTACCATCTTCTTTTTCTTTTGGTTCTGTTTCTTAGATATGTCCTTACTTTATCAACTTCGTTTCTGCTATGAGAACTGTCCTTTCCAAGGGCATTTTCTTATTCTCTGAATCAACCAACCAACCAACTTCCCTGTCTCCCTTCCTTTCCTCCTTTAAAATTACATTCTGTTCTTGTTTCATGGATGCAACATTTTCTCTTATCTATCTGAATTGTTTTGAGGTTTTCTCTGACCGTGGTTACATTTAACTATGAGTTAAAAAATTGAAATATAATTCACATATCTTAAAATTCACCATTTTGAAATGTTCAATTCAGTGGATTTTAGTATTTTTTACAAAGTTGTGCAGCCATCACCACTATCCAATTCCAGAATATTTTCATCACCCAAAAGAAAACGTGTACTCCTTAACGGTCACTCCGACCCCCAACCCTCTGCCCTGGACAACCACTAATCTACTTACTGTTTATGTGGATTTACCTATTCTAGATAGTTCATATAAAGGAAATATGATAATTGGGTCTTTTGTTCTGGCTTCTTTCACTTAGCATAATGTTTTCAAGGTTCATCCATATTGCAGCATGAAACAGTACTTCATTCCTTTTTATGGCCAAATAATATACCACTTTATGGATATACTACATTTTGTTTATCCATTTATCAGTTGATAAACATTTGGGTTGTTTCCACTTTTTAACTACTACAAATAATCCCGCTGTGAACATTTGTGTACAAATTTTTGTGTGGACACATTTCAGTTCGTTTGGGTATATACCTAAAAATTGAATTGCTGGGTCTTAATGGTAATTCTGTGTTTAACTTTTTGAACAAACTATTCCAAAGCTGCTCACCATTTTTCATTTCTTGCCTGCAGTGTATGAGGATTCCAATTTGTCCAAGTTCTCACTTGCGCTTATTATTGTATGCTTTTTGATTTTGGCCATTTTGGTTTGTGTGAAGTGGTATCTCATTGTGGTTTTAATTTCCATTTCTCTAGTGACTAATGGTGTTTGAGCATCTTTTCATGTGCTTATTGTTTATTTGTATATCTTCTTTGGAGAAATGTCTGTTTAGATCTTTTGCCCATTTTTGTTTTAGTTGGATTATTTGTCTTTTATTGTTGAGTTGTAAAAGTTCTTTATATATTCTGGATGTAAGTCTTTTATCAGTACATGATTTGCAAATATGTTCTCTCATTCTTTGGGTTCTCTTTTCATTTTCTTGATGGTATCCTTTGAAGCACAGACATTTTAAATTTTTGATGAAGTTGAATTTATCTAGTTTTTCTTCCATTGTTTGTGTTTCTCCTATCATATCTTAGAAACCATCTCTTAATATAAAGTCATGGAATTAATTATATTTCAATAAAATAAAAAAAGATAAAGTCATGAAGATTTACACCAATAGTTTCTTCTATAGTTGCTCCTATATTTTGGTCTTTGATCCATTTTGAGTTCATTTTTGTCTAAGGTTTGAGGGAGGGGTCCAACTTCCTTCCTTTACACATGCATATCCAGTTGCCCCAGCACCATGTGTTGAAAAGACTATTGTTCTTTTCCCATTGAATTACAGTAAGTCCCCTACATATGAACCTTCAAGTTGCGAACTTTCAAAGATGCAAACGTGTGTTTGCACGTCCAATCATGTAAGTTAGTTCACATGTCTGTAAGATTACTGTACTGTAAGATTAAAAATATTGTCTTTATTTTTTGTGTCTGTTTGTTTTTTATGTATTATTTGTGTGAAAAGTATTATAAACCTATTACAGTACAGTACTATGTAGCCGATTGTGTTAGTTGGGTACCTAGGCTAACTTTGTTGGACTTATGAACAAATTGGACTTACGAACGTGCTCTTGGAACAGAATTCGTTTGTATGTAGGGAACTGACTGTATCTTGCACTCGTGTCTAAAATCACTTGAACATCAGTGTGGGATTGTTAGGGAACCACTGACTGAAACTGCCCACCCTGGCCAGGCACAGTAGTAACCACTTGCCTGAGTTATCTTACAATAGGAGGTCCTGGTAAGAAACACGGAACTAACAAGCTACCAGCAACCGGTCAAAAGGAGAGAGGAGACTCCAGTCCATATGTCCTATCAACCTCCCTTCTAGATTCCAGTGAGAAGGATTCTTCCTTTTCACTGAAATCCATCTTGGCTGAGCGATGTGTGTGCCACTAGGAAGGACCCCGAGTCAGAGTGATTGGCCGGAGATAACCTGGAAACTAACCCCATCACCATAAAACCTGAGACTGTGAACCATGTGGCAGAGCAGTTCTACTGGGTTCCCTTACCCTGCTGCTGTGCACCCGGGCGCCCCTTCCCAACAGTCTCTTGCTTTGTCAGCACGTGTGTCTCCTTGGACAATTCATTTCTGAGTGTGAGACAAGAGCCCTCTCTCGGGCCCTGGAAGGGGTCCCCCTTCCTGCAACAGGTTTGTATCTGGACTTTTAGTTCTATACCATTGCTCTATATGTCTTTCCTTATACCAGTACCACACAGTCTTGATTACTGTGGCTTTGTAGTAAATTTTGAGATTAGCAAGTGTGAAGCCTCCGACTTTCTTCTTCAATATATTTTGGCTATTCTGGGTCCTTTGCATTTCCTTATGAATTTGAGGATCAGCTTATCCATTGAGTTCTTTTTTTTCTCTTTGCTTTGATATTTGGCTTTTATGTCTGAGTCTCTCCTCAGTTGTGTATGTTTAAGTGTGCTAGGACCCAAATGAGGGAAGGTAAGTGGGGATGGGGAAACCTCTCATAGTTCATGATATAGACTTTCTCTTATCTCCCTGGATCAATATGGTGCCTTATCCCTACTCTCAACCATGCCTTAAGTTCTCAAGTCTGATTTAACCTATCCAGAGATTAAAATTTAACTCTCTGTTTGGGATTAGGGAGGGATGAGTGCCTAGCTGAAGTGGGTGGGGACTGGAGTCTGGGACTCTTTTCCATGAAGGTTTTTACCAGCCCTCCTGTTTTTAACCCCACTTCCCCCATCGCAGGCAGTTAGATTTCAGTTTCAACTCACTTGCCACTTTCCAAAATGTTGCTGCCATCTCTGTTGTTTCCTTTTCCATTCTTTTTTAGTGGGTGTACGTTCTTTGTGTTTCTTCCTGACATTTTGATGGGGTTTGAGAAGGGAGCAGAGATAAATATAGGTGTTTAATCTGTCATGTTCATTGAGAGCCCCTGGAAGACTCTCTGTGGGAAAAGTTGGCATCAAGGAAGGTGGTGCAATGCTTAGTCTCCTTGGAACCACTCCTGGAACAGCTCCTCCACTGTATTCTGTTCCTAGAGTTACATATCACCCCACTTTTTCTTTTTCTTTTTTTTTGGCTGCGTCGGGTCTTAGTTGCGGCAAGCGGGATCTTTTGTTGCAGTGCGCCAGCTCTTCCTTTGCGGCACGCGGACCTCTCTAGTTGTGGCATGCAGGCTCTCTAGTTGTGGCACGTGGGCTCAGTAGTTGTGGCATGTGGGCTCTGTAGTTGTGGCGTGTGGGTTCCAGAGTGTGTGGGCTCTGTAGTTGCGGCGAAAGGGCTCAGTAGTTGTGGCACATGGGCTCATTTGCCCTGCGGCATGTGGGATCTCAGTTCCCCAACCAGGGATTGAAGCCGCATCCAGTGCATTGGAAGGCGGATTCTTAACCACTGGACCACCAGGAAGTCCCCCCCACTTTTTCATTTGCAATTTTGGGACATAATTTTAGTTTAACCTTGAGCATTCTGATAGAGGTAAAGTCCTACTTTCAGTGCAGTCAAATTAGTTGAAGCCTCAACTGATTCAGTAACACTGATCCAGTGGTTCTCGCCCCAGCTTCACTTTGCAATCATTTGGGTAGCTTTTAAATAACACAGCTGTCCCCGGCCCACTCCAGACCAATCGAATGAGAATCTCTGAGGTTAGGGTTTGGTTGTCAGTGGGTTTTTTTTTGTTTCGTTTAGCTTTTATTGCTCTCCAGGTATTCAAATGTGTAGAAAGAATTGAGGACCACTGCTCCAAGGCATTTCATAGTTGATTAAGGATGATTTTACCTAACAGGATAAATTCAGTTGCATTTTTTTTTCTTAATTTAAAATTTTTTTTATTTTTGGCTGCACCGTGTGGCTTGTGGGATCCAAGCCATGCCCCCTGCAGTGAAAGCACAGAGTCCTAACCTCTGGACTGCCAGGGAATTCTCCAGGTGCATCTCTTATCACTATCCTCCTCCTCCTCTTTCACTGCCCTCCAGCGGCGCTGGCCCCCTTTCGTTCCTTACACTTTCAAGACATGCAACCATCTCAAGAGCTTTTGCTCTTGCCCTTTTATCTGCCTGGAGTGTTCTAACGCAGATATCCTCAGTTCCCTCCTTCTCCTGCGTCAGATCTTTGCTCAGAAGTCACCTTCTCAGTGAGACTTGCCTTGTCCACAACGTTTAACATTTCTACTTCCAACCCCCTCCCAAATTCCTGTGTTCTTTCACTGCATGGTTTTTCCCCATACCTCTCGTCACCTCTCTAGTTCTCTTGTTTGTTCCCTATTTGGCATCCGCTTCCCACATATGCCTTTCCCCTAAGTATCAATCTTTTACCGTATAAAGAAGCCAGTGGTTGGAGCTTCATTTATTCCTTCTGCCATGCTCTTTTCTTTGTGTAGATAGAAGTTTCTGACCTTTATCATTTTCCTTCTTTCTAAGGAATGTCTTTTCAACATTTCTTGCAGGGCAGGTTTTTGTTTGAGAAAGTCTTTTTTTTCTCCTTCACTTTAAAGGGTAACTTCATTGGATACAAAATTCTAGGTTGGTGGGTTTTTTCTTTTTTCTTTTAAAAAATATTTATTTATTTATTTGGCTGCACCAGGTCTTAGTTGCGGCACTCGGGATCTTCGTTGCGGCGTGCGGGATCTTTGGTTGTGGCATGTAGGATCTTTAGTTGCAGCATGCATGCGGGATCTAGTTTCCTGACCAGGGACCGAACCCAGGCCTCCTGCATTGGGAGCACGGAGTCTTTACCACTGGACCACCAGGGAAGTCCCGGGTGTTTTCTTTTAACACTTTAAATATTTCACTGCACTCTCTCCTTGATTCTTTTTTAAGTTTATTTTTTGATTTTTGTATTCATCCTGCTTGATGTTCTGTGAGCTTCCTGGATCTGTTATTTGGTGTTATGTCGTTAATTTTGGGAAATTGTTGACCATATTACTTCAGATATTTCTTTTGCTCTGTTCTCTCTTCTGATATTCCAGTCATGTGTATTTTGTACCTTTTCAAATTGTCCCACAGTTCTTGCCAGTTCTGTATTTTCTTTTTCTTTTTTTTTTAATTCTTTTTTTCTCTTTGCATTTTAGTTTGGGACGTTTCTGTTAATATATTTTCAAGCTTACTGATTCTTTCCTCAGCCACATCCAGTCTACTCATGGGCCCATCAAGGCATACTTCATTTTTGTTACCATGTTTTGCATTTTCTTTTGATTCTTTCTTAGAGTTTCCATGTCTCTGCTTACATTACCCATCTGTTTTTATATGTTGTCTACTTTTTCCATTAGAGCCCTTAACATATTAATCATAGTTATTTAAAATTACCTGTCTGATAATTCCAAAATCTGTCATATCTGAGTCTAATTCTGATGCTTGCTTTGTCTCTTCACACTGTTTTTTCTTACCTTTTAGCATAACTTATAATTTCTAATTGAAAGCCAGGCAGGATGTGTTAGGTAATAGGAACTGAGGTGAATAGGCCTTTATCTAGTTGGGAGTTTTGTGTAATCTGGCTAGGAGTTGGCTTGTGTTTAATGACTGATGTAATTGTAGGTACCAGAGGCCTCAAATTATGCTAGTATCCTTGTTTTTGTCTCCCCTGTAATCTCTCGTCTTCCCTAAGAACTCTTTCTTAAATAGAGTATACACCTTTTAGCTCTTTCAGCTGTAATCCACTGTTATTTTATTGGACCCTCGATATGGTGGCAGAGTGTGGGGGAGGGAAAGCATTTTATAATTTTATGATTAAATCTCAGTCTTTTAGTGGGTCTCTGTCCCTGGGCTGTGACCTTTACAAGTGTTTATTAACTGTTTTCCTTTCTCAGTGTGATAAGAAGTCTAGAGGGGGCCTCAGGGAAATTTCCTCCCCCCCAGTTGGCATAAGGCCTGGTAGAGCCTTTTTCCTGGAGTGAAGGCTGCTGTTACGAGAACACTCTGGGCATATATCACAATGGTTACTTTTCCCATTCCCCTGCCAGAGCCAGGATCATTCTTCGCTCTTTACCCGGAGAATCTTGTAGGGTAGGAATTTTTTTTAATGTTTTATTCATTGATGTATCACTAGCACCAAAAACAGTAAATGGTACAGAATAAATGCTCAATACGTATTGAATGATTGAATAAATACTGTTTTACATAGATGTGGGAAAATTTCTCAGACCTAAAATGATAATAATAAACTGATGGCATTTCTCTGAGTGACTAGTTAGTCCCCAGTCTAGTGTTTGTCTATTTGCTTAGTGTTTGTGTCTCTCTAACCTAAAACCCTAAGATAGGATTGTTGTAGAGCAGTTGTTCTCAAGAGGTTTTGACTACAATCTTTAGTAAGACATATACATATTTTATATCATGACCCAGTATACATGAAGATGTAAATGTACATTTATCTGAACAAACTTTTTATGAAATAATACTTTCCTTTATGTGTGGTGTACTTTAATATTTTCTACTCTGTTATTTTATATTTTATTTTAAAAAGTGCTTGTCGACAGAGATTTACACAGAGATTAAGTTCAGAGGATAATGTTTTTTTTTTTTTCAAGAAATTTGGGTAGATCTACCACACTTAGTTCTGGCTTCCCCCTTTCTCTCCTGGTAAATCCATGACTTCCTTGAATAATGAAATTCATTGTGCATCTATAACCTTTGGTGATGTTTTAAACATGTTCTCCCTCCTCCCCCTGCCTGCCCCAGGCTTATGCTAAGTCACTTTTTTTGGAAATGATTTGAATGCAAACACTTCTCATCACTATTAGCAGGGGAAAAAATCACTTGTGTGCATGTACAGAGTCATCTATTTGTGCTGCTGAGACAGGTGTAGAGTAAAATCTGGGTCTCAGGTTTCATAAGCTTCCTAAAGTGGCTAGTAGGAGTTTGGACCTCATGCCCTGTCCAATATGGGGCCCTGAGACAGAAATTGTAGGTACTTTGGGGTACTTTCCCTTCAACAGTAATGGCTATTTGTCTTTATACATGGATTGCAAAGGTTCAATTCAAGATACCTACGTTGGGGCTTCTCTGGTGGCGCAGTGGTTAAGAATCCGCCTGCTGGACTTCCCTGGTGGTGCAGCGGTTAAGAATCTGCCTGCCAATGCTGGGGACACGGGTTCGAGCCCTGGTCCGGGAAGATTCCGCATGCCGTGGAACAGCTAAGCCCGTGCGCCACAACTACTGAGCCTGCGAGCCACAACTACTGAGCCCGCGGGCCACAACTACTGAAACCCACACTCCTAGAGCCCGTGCTCTGCAACAAGAGAAGACACCACAATGAGAAGCCCGCTCACCACAACGAAGGAGTAGCCCCCACTCGCCACAACTAGAGAAAGCCCGTGCGCAACAACGAAGACCCAACGCAGCCAAAAAAAATAAATAAATAAATAAAATAAATTTATTTAGAAAAAAGAAAAGAAAAGATACCTACCTTCTAGTGTCAGGGTGGTATCTTGCTAATGGATCTGGAGACAAAGCCCTACATAAATAACGTGGGCTATTGTTAGTAAACAGTGGCCTGTAATTATGAAAGACATGGGAGGAAGAAAACATGGTAGTCTTATCTACTCTATTTCTACTGCTTTCCCTGTTGGTTTTGTTCTGAGCCGCCTTTGGAATTTATCTGATTGATTTTGTTTTGGAGCCACGAAGTATAGATCGAAAGGTTTGGTCTTTCTCCCATGTAACAGGCCATGTGAGGGCTTTGCGTTTCATTCTCCAGAATTCTCTCTAGTTCAGAGCAAAGGCTAAAAACAGCTAAAGCTCAGGAAGAACAAGCTAGTTTAAAAACTACCCTTAGTCGAGTTGCTACTACCCTTAGAACGAGTCCCAGTAGATGTAAAGATTTTTAAATTGTTTTCTTTTTAAAGTCTATAAATAATGGATTTCCAGCTTTTAGTGCTTTAACCTCTGTTACTAAAAGCCCCGAGGCTTAATTTACAATCATTAATCTTTCCTTCATTACTCAAGATACCATCTTTTTATCCCCTTTAAAATTACTGTTAAATTATGAAAAAGATCAAACATATGAAGTGGTTCAGAGAATAAGATAACAAACAGTCATAAAAACCACCATCTGGATTTAATGAATAGTAACATTTTGCCATATTTGCTTCAGAACTTCTTCCTTTAAAACGTGAAATGTTGCAGATACAGTCGAAGTTCCCTTGGTCTCTCTGTTCACTCCAGTTCCCCTGCTCCCTCTTCCGCTACCCTAGAGGTAACTTCTGTCCTGAACTTGGTGTGGTTCCTTCCCATCCATGCTTCTATACTTTTATACCATTTATGTGTGTCCACAACAGTAGATACAATTGTTTTGTGAAAGTTCAAGTGTATACCAATGGCATTGCCCTACACTTAGGCTATCACTTGCTTTTTTTTTTTTTTTTTAGTTCTAGTATTATAGTTTGGGGTTTGTACATATAGGTTGAATTCATACATTTCAAGAACTATATAGCCTCCCATTTTATAACTATTTCACAATTTATTCATTCCCTCATTGATGGACATTTAAGTTATTTATAAATTTTTGCTGTTATAAACATTGCCATGATGAACATTTTGAACATGGTTTCTTCTGCATTTGTTGGAAGATTTTCCCCTGGCAAATACCTAGGAATGGAATCCTGGGAAGTACAATATATGCATCTTTATTGGCAAATACCTAGGAGTGGAATCCTGGGAACTACAATATATGCATCTTTAACTGTATCGGAGGTTGCCAGGTACCATCTAACTTGCACTGCTTCCAGAAGCCTGTGAGGCTTCTCAGCAACACTGTTGTCAGACTTCAGATCTCTTGCTAATCTGATGGGTAAAAGAGTTGATATGTTTATTGCTTTACCAAAAAAACTTTAAGGGAGTCAAAACATTATCCTTTTGAATTTCAGAAAGTTGATGCTCCTCTTCATTCATTCAATAAATATGGAGTTCTTACTAGGAGCCAGGCACTATTCCAGATAGTAGGCTACAGGGCTAAGAGGGGACACACATCTCAGCCCTCATGGAGCTTACATTCTAGAGGAGGGAGACAATAAATACAAGAAATCAATACACTATGAACCGTGTCAATGATAAATGCTAAGGCGGAAAGGTAAACTAGGGAAGGATGGGTACAGTGTGTGTGGAGAGGTGGGGTTGACAGGGTGGTCAGGGAAGGCCCCTTAAGAAAGCAACATTTGAGTTAATGCCTGAAGGCAGTGAAGGAATAAGCTGTATATGTGGACAATTGGGAAAAGAGCATTCTAGACAGAGGGGTAGAAGTCTGATGGGGGAACATGGCTGGCATGTTCAAGCAACAGCGAGGAAGCCCATGGGGAAGGTAGGGAGAGGGGAAAGAAATGGGAGACAAGGTCAGAGAGGTGTGTGGTAGTGTATCATGCCGACCCTCCAAGGTCATTACAAGGACTTTGAGGTAGATGGGAAGCCACTGGATAGCTTCCAGCTTTTGAATAGCACAGTGATATGATCTGATTACATATTAAAAGACAGGACTCTTGCTGAACGTAGAAATTCTTTTGAAGGGGGCAGAGGGCAGAAGCAGGAAAAACAATAACCCAGCTAAGAGATGATGGTGTTTGGAGCAAGGCAGTGACAGTGGAGATGGAGAGAAATGTTTGAGCTTGGAAATATTTTAAAGGTAGAATCAATAGGATTTATTGATGGGTTGAATGTGGGGTGTGAGAGGGAAAGGGGAAGCACGAATAAGCCCCAGAATTTTGGCCTGAGCCACTGGATGGAAGGAGTTGTCATTAACTGAGATGTGGAACAGGATTGAGGGCGAGTATCAGAAGCTCAGTATTGTCAATGCGCAAAGAGGACCTGAGGTTCAAGGGTGAGGTTCGTACTGGACACACCCATTTGGGATTGTCCACAAATAGATAGTATTTAAAGCCATGAGACGGGTTGAGATAACCAAGGGGAGACGTGCAAGGCCTGAGCTATGGAACACTCGGGTGGTTAGAGGTTCGGGAGCAGAGAAGGAGCAAACAAAGGAGGCTGAGGAAAAGCAGCCTGAGAGGCAGGAAGAGAATCAGGCAGGTGTGGTGTCCTGGAAGCCAAGAGGAGAAAGCATTTCGAGGAAGAAAGACTCATCTACCCATTGTGTCAGGTGCTGCCAATAGGTCATCTAAGACAAGGATTGAGAATTCACTCTTGGATTTAATACCATGGAGGTCTGGTCTCTAGAAGTCTTGATAAGAATAGTTGTAGTATTGTATTCTTATATGTTACCCATAACATTTCAGAAGTTTCCACTGCTACTTTATATGTAAGTAAAATGCCTGTTACGGACTAGTCCAGAAAAAAACTGGTCCCTTAAATTTTTTTTGGACTGGAAATCTCGTAAATAAGGCAAATGGTTTTGTTTTGTTTTGGCTAAAATCTCGAAGCATAGAATTCTTTGACTTCAGCTGTGGAAAATGTCAAAATCAATGTGACTTAGCAGTAGCTACATTTAATTCTCATACAAATGGCTTCCATTCTTAGAGTAATATGGTACATTCATAGCCACATTTTAAGTCTGAACTGCTCTTCAGAATAGGGAGTTAGGAGAGACATCAGATACAAATAGAATGAAAGAAGGTATAAATGATGTTGAATAGAACAGGAATTTCATAGTGTTTTTATAGCAGCTGTTCTCAGGTGTGGTCCTCAGGCCCCTGGTGGCCCCTCGAGAGTTTTAGGGTTTTGCAGGATCAAAACTATTTTCATGATAACTTTGCCTTTTTCACTGTGACACATGCACTCATGGTGCAAAAGCAAAGGTCAGTGAAACTGTTGGTGCCATAGCACGAATCAGGGCACTACCACTGGCCTGGGCTGCTGTCATTGTGTTCCTCACCATGGCCCGCTCAGTAAAAAGGAAAGAAAGCCAGTTTCACTTAAGAATGTGCTTGACGAAGCAGTAAAAATTACCAGTTGTATTGTCTTTACTCATGTGCATGCATGTCTTTTTAATATTCTATGTGATGAAAATGGGAAATACGCCTAAAGCACTTCTCCTGCATACTGAAGTATAATTGTTGTGTTGAGAAAAAGCACTTGTATGACTGTTTGAATTAAAAGCTGTATTATATAGTTGTTTTTTTCATGAAATACCATTTTTACTTTAAAAAAAAATCAACAGATAAACTAGCGTTAATAGATTTGGGCGTTTGGCAGACATTTTCCTGAAGTTGAATGAAGTAAGCCTGTCACTTCAAGGAAAACAACTGACAGTGCTTGTTGCCAATGATAAAATATGAGTTTTTAAGTGAAAATTAGAATTTTGGAACACTTCCATCTACCACAAAGAGCTTGACAGCTTCCCAATACTCAAAAACTTGTCTGATGAGATCAGTGGTGACATTCACAAATGTGATATTTTGGATAGGGTATAATGAAATGTGTCAACATTTGGAATATCTATAGAACTCAGTGAACCAAATATTTTCCAAATGACAAATGACGATGTTACACAATTATGTATGAGTAAAAGAGCCACTCAAAATGCAAGATAGACTTCTGCTTCTAGCCAGGATGGAGTGACGGGGATGCCTTATGGCTAATGAGGTCCATCAAAAATTATTTCATGTGCTTTGTTGGCCAGGTCCGTGTGCACATGCAGGTGATAGCAGGGTAGTCAACTGGATGAATGTTGGGCTTTGGAATCAGAAGATGTAGATTGAATCCTGGTCTGTCATTTCCTTGGCCAATAAGCACATTTACTGGTATACCTTCTTGGAGAAACTTTTATTAAAATCTGTCCATTTAAAAAATTGGTTTAATATTACTTTAAAAAATTTTTTAAATGTTTAAAAATTTTATTTATTTATTTTTTGGCCACACCGTGAGGCATTTGGGATCTTAGTTCCCCGACCAGGGATTGAACCCGTGCCCCCTGCAGTGGAAGTTCGGAGTCTTAACCACTGGACTGCCAGGAAGGTCCCTACTTTTTAAAAAATTGTTGAACTGTGACTTTCTTTTTGGAGATATTATTTTAGGCTCTCCCTCCTTAAGAGGTTGATGCAGCAGTGCTGTGTCCTTCTTAGTCCATCCAAGTCCTACCCAGATTCAGTAGTCATTACGAGACAGACACCACTCTGCCTGAAGCAGCATGGCTGCAGTTGCTTGGATGTTTATATTTTCTTTTTTTTAAAAATAAATTTATTTAATTTATTTATTTATTTTTGGCTGTGTTGGGTCTTTGTTGCTGCGCGTGGGCTTTCTCTAGTTGCGGTGAAGGGGTCTACTCTTTGTTGCTGTGCGTGTGCTTCTCATTGCGGTGGCTTCTTTTGTTGAGGAGCACGAGCTCTAGGTGCGCGGGCTTCGGTAGTTGTGGCACGCAGGCTCAGTAGTTGTGGCGCACGGGCTTATTAGTTGCTCTGTGGCATGTGGGATCTTCCCGGACCAGGGCTCGAACCCGTGTCCCCTGCATTGGCAGATGGATCCTTAACCACTGCACCACCAGGGAAGTCCTGGATGTTTATATTTTCTTGCTTCTATCTCTTTAAACTCAGATATTAAAATTGGGTTCAGTTCCTCCGTCTCTTATCAGATATCCTCTAAACCTGCTGCTTTGTTTGTCTTTCAGTTTCCTGGTGATGACATGGCATCTGCCAGCTCCAGCCGGGCAGGGGTGGCCCTGCCTTTTGAGAAGTCTCAGCTTATTCTGAAAGGTGAGTGGCACTGGATGAAGTTTGTCATTTCAGGTCCAGCCCCATCTTTGGGAAAGAGGTGGAATTATACCACACCTTGGCTTACGAGCGTAACTATTCATTCTTATAGGGTTGTCATATTATAGCTGGAGTTCTTGAAGAGGAGGGGGAAAAAAAGGAACTTTTGGAAAGAATTATATAAAATGGTGAATCCTTCCTTCCCCAGGGCTCTTTTCTATCTACGCTCATTCCCTTGGTGAGCTCATCCGAACCTTATCACTTTAAATGCCACCAATAGTAAGATCACTGCCAGATTAGTATCTCCAGCCTGGCCTTGTCCCTGAACTCCAGGTTTGTATATCCAATAGCCCACTTGGCATCTCCACTTGAAGGCTTAGTAAACGTCTAAAATGTGACATGCCTGGAACTGACCTGATTTTGTTTTTTGTTTTTTTCCTCGATATCCTGTATTCAGCAAATCTGGTTTTGTCTACATTCAAAATGTGGGCAGTGTTCAGCCACTTCTCACCACCCCTACTGACCCACCAGCTGGCATCATCTCCGCCCTAGATTAAGGCAGTAGCCTCCTAACCTGGCTTCCTACTTCTGCCCTTTGCCCCGCTTCATTCTGTTGATCACACAGCAGCCAGTGGTCTTGTTACAGTGTAAGCCAGCTCCTGTCACTCCTCTGCTCAAACACATCAAGGACTGTCTATCTCACTCCGCGTACAAGCTGAAGATCCCATGTGATACGACCCCTTCCATTTCTCATTTCTTGTTCCACATTTACTCCTCTCTGGCTAGATGCACAGGTCCACATGGACCTCCCTTGCTATTCATTGCCTCTACCAGGTACACTCCCACCCCTGGGCCTTTGCACTTGCTGTTCCCGCTGAGTGAATTGCTCTTTTGGCTGAGTTATCTACCTGGTCTGCTTCCTGACTTTCTGCAGGTTTTTACCCCAAAGTCACTCTCTTCAACGAGGCCTTCCCTGATTCCCCC
The DNA here is from genome assembly GCF_028564815.1 of Eubalaena glacialis. Taxonomy (NCBI): domain Eukaryota; kingdom Metazoa; phylum Chordata; class Mammalia; order Artiodactyla; family Balaenidae; genus Eubalaena; species Eubalaena glacialis. The sequence goes on along the minus strand of NC_083733.1, from coordinate 17,414,220 downwards.
ATCTAAAGACTCCCTACCCTGATTCCCTCATGTCTCTCCTCTTCACCACTTTATCTTTTTCTTCTCAGCCCCTGTCACTATTTAATGTTTGACCTATTGGAATCTATTTCATTTATTCACTGTCTCTTTCCATAGAATGTAAGCCCCACGAGAACAGGGGTTTTTGTCTGTTTTGGTTACTGTTGATGCCCCAAAGCCTAGAACAGTGCCTGACACATAGTGAGGCCTCAGTAAAATCACACGGATGAAAGCCTGCTGCTCCAGTAGCTTTAGGAGGAGGAGTCACGGGACCACAAGATGCTCGGGGAGAGAGGAGTGGCATTCAGTATCTGGGCTCAGGCCTCTCAACGTGATCATTGGGAGGCAAAATTGTATCTTTGGTCCAAATTTTAAAATTATTGTTTTAAAAATGGAACTGTTATTCATTTATTTAATGCACTCACATAGTTTACAATTCTTTCCGTTCCTCCAGCTCCCCAGTTCCCTCGCCTGGAGGGAACCTATTGTTATCAATGAGTGCTCCTTTCCCCACATCATCTTTTTTTTTTTTTTTTTAAGCCTACAGCACCCGGTGTTGCCAAGCGGTCTCCCATCCAAGTACTACCCAGGCCCAACCCTGCTTAGCTTCCGAGTTCAGGGGCATTCAGGGTGGTATGGCTGTAGTCCTCACACCTTTACCAACATGATATGTTGTCAGATTTTTATTTTTTTATCTTTGCCAGTCTGGTTGGTTAAAAAAAAAATTGTGTTCTCAGCATAGTTTTACTTCTCATTAAATGATAAGTGATGTTTAGTGTCTTATCATATGTTTAAGTAAATTTGTATTTCCTTTTCTGTGGGTTGCCTGTGTCTGTTCTTTGCCTGTTTCTTATTGACTTATTGATTTTTTTAATAGTCTTCATACATTTTAATTACTTTTCTTGGTGTCTCATGGCTGCTCCAGCCCTTTTGAGAAGGGAGAAGGATTAGAGTGAACTGATAGGGTTTTGAACTTGAGACTACAGCCTTTACTGCCTTATCTAATAATTAGCAGGGCTAGGTCAGAACAGAAGCCTGCCCATGGAAACTGGTGATATCCTGAGGTCCCTGTTTTGGGACCATGTTATTCAGGAACATGCTCTGACTTCTAAAGGTTTCTCTCTTGCCTTTCCCCAATGTGTATTTTCTCACTAGTGTGGAGAGAGCTAACTTGATAATACAGGTGCACCTCATTATATATGCACTTAAGCTATAGGGAGTTGATAATACCATCCAGGAAAGTGGTGGGGGAGAAAGAGAAGGAGAGAAACAACCATTTAAACAGTGTGGGTGGTTCTTCCTCCTGTGCATTTCATGGATAGAGCCTCTGGTGTAATTTGGGAGCTGTTGCTATGCTGTCCCCTCTCTCTGCCTCAGTTCCCTTTGCCTCTCATAGTGCAGTCCTAGAGATTTATTTTTTTTATTTTTTATCTTTAAAAATTTTTATTGGAGTATAGTTGATTTACAGTGTTATGTTAGTTTCAGGTGTATGGTAAAGTGAATCAGTTATACATATACATATATCCACTCTTCTTAAGATTCTTTTCCCACATAGGTCATTAAGGAGTATTGAGTAGAGTTCCCTGTGCTGTACACAGTAGGTCCTTATTAGTTATCTATTTTATTATTTTTTAAATTAATTTATTTTATTAATTTATTTATTTTGGCTGCGTCGGGTCTTTGTTGCTGCACGCGGGCTTTTCTCTAGTTGTGGCGAGCGGCGGCTACTCTTCGTTGTGGTGCACGGGCTTCTCATTGCAGTGGCTTCTCTCGTTGCGGAGCATGGGCTCTAGGCGCGAGGGCCTCAGTAGTTGTGGCTCGCCGGCTCTAGAGCGCAGGCTCAGTAGTTGTGGCGCACGGGCTTAGTTGCTCCGCGGCATGTGGGATCTTCCCGGACCAGGGCTCGAACCCATGTCCCCTGCATTGGCAGGCGGATTCTTAACCACTGCGCCACCAGGGGAGCCCTGGTTATCTATTTTATATATAGTAATAGTGTGTATATGTCAATCCCAATCTCCCAATTTATCCCTCTCCCCCAGTCCTAGAGTTTTACAGTACACTTTTTAAATACACTAAGGTCCTCAAACATAAGCCAACTATTTTATCTGATATTTAACTGAAGGAACACTGAAAACACAGCACAGCAAAGCAAAAAACTGGCTGTTTGGAACCTATAGAAAGATAATATGCCACACTCTATTCTGTTGCCTTCCTAAGAGCTTTTCAGGGGTATAATTTTGGAAATATGTGATTTTTTGCCTTATTTGTTGACTTTAAAAGCTAAATCCTATGTGAAGATGTGACTCCATGTATAAGAAACTGGCATTTATATTTTATCAAATAGTAAATAAACTTTCTAGGTAAACTTGAGACCTTTATTTTGGCTTGTCTTTTAAGAGCAAGAAACATTGAAAATATCACCCCACTTATTAATTATAAATTACTGAGGGGAGAATGTATCTTTACAGTGGAGTGACCTGGCAAACCCCACATTAACCATGGTATCAAAATTAGTATCCCCAATAGGAGGATGGCCTGGTGTGTACAGTAAGAAGTATGCAACCTAACCTGTGTAGTTAGTATTCTTGACAAAAATGTTCACTGTAAATCTAACCATGAGGAAACAATCAGAAAAATGCAGGATTTAGCATTCTATAAGACAGCTGGTGGAAGTCTTTAAAAATCATTGTCATGGAAAAAGAAGGGAGTGCATTCTAGGTGTTAAAAGATTAAGGAGACAGCAGCTGACTACAGTTTGTTCATCTTGATTGGATCCTGGGTTGGGAGAAAAACAGCTATAAAAATATGTTTGGGGGACTTCCCTGGTGGCGCAGTGGTTAAGACTCTGCGCTCCCAATGCAGAGGGCACGGATTCGATCCCTGGTCAGGGAACTAGATCCCACATGCATGTCACAGTTAAGAGTTGGCATGCCACAACTAAGAAGCCCGCGTGCCACAACTACAGAGCTGGAGAGCCACAACTAAATGCTGGCACAACCAAATAAAAAAAAAAAAAAAAAAAAAAAAAGTTGGGAACAACTGGGAAAATTTGAATATGGAATGGATATCAAATGATGGAAGGAGTGACTATACATTTTTTTTTTAGGTATAATAATGGTGGTGTGGTGGGTGGAAGGATGCCCTTATTGTTAGGAATTGCATTCTGAAAGTAATCAGGGCTGATCTGTCATGATGCCTCCAACTTACTTTTTTTTTTAAACACAGATGTCGTATATATATCTGGGTCCTGTGCTATCCAATAGGGTAGCAAGTATAGCCACATAGAACTATTTACATTAAAATTAAATAAAATTTAAAGCTCCAGTCCTCAGTCTCACTAGCCATATTTCAAGTGCTTTATAGCCACATGTATCTCATGGCAATGTATTGGACAGCGCTGGTGTAGAACATTTTTATTATTGCGGAAGTTCTCTGGGTAATATTGATGATAGACGCTGAGAGAGAGACAGAAAAGCATATGTGGCAAAATGATAGCAGTTAGTAAATAATGTGCAATTATTTATTCTATTCTTTCAATTTTTATGTAAATTGGAAACTTCACAAAAAACTACTAACTGCACCATGTGATCTTAGATTGAGTCCAGGACTAGAAAAAAATCTTTTCTCTTTTGCTGTAATGGACATTGATAGGGTAATTGGCAAAATTTGAATAAGGTCTGTACCTTAGATAATAGTATTAAAGAATGTTGAATTTCCCAGTGTTGATAATTATACTATGGTAATGTTAGAAAATGTCTTAGTTCTTAGAAAAGACACACTGAAGTATTTAGGGAGAGAAAAAGAGAGTAATAAAGCAAGTAGCATAGAAAGTTAATATTTGGTGACTTTGGGTGAAGGGTTTTTTTTAAATGAAATTATTTAATTAATTAATTAATTAATTAATTAATTAATTAATTAATTTGGCTGCGTTGGGTCTTCGTTGTGGCATGTGGGATCTTTCGTTGTGGCGCGTGGGCTTCTCTCTAGTTGTGTCGTGTGGGTTTTCTGTCTCTAATTGAGGCGCGTGGGCTCAGTAGTTGTGGCGCATGGGCTTAGTTGCCCCATGGCATGTGGGATCTTAGTTCCCCAACCAGGGATTGAACCCGTGTCCCCTGAATTGGAAGGGGGATTCTTTACCACTGGACCACCAGGGAAGTCCCCGGTGAAGGGTTTATAAGAATTCTTTGTATTAGTCTTGCAACTTTTCTAAATGTCTGAAATTATATCAAAAAATTCTTTTTAAAAAGTAGATACTAAAAAAACAAGGACCAAAAAGGAAACATGATGGAAGAGTTCAAAGAATCGGCCTGGGAGCTGGGAGACTTGGTTCCAGGCTTAGCACTGCCTTTGACTAGCTCCGTGATTTTGGATATGTCTCACCTCCCTGGATCTTAGTTGGCCCAACTATTAAATAAAGGGTTTGAACTTGTTGATTTCAAAGAAACTGTCTAGCTCAAAATGGTAGGACTCTATAACTAGTCCCTATTTTTTATCTATATTTTTACATTTAAGGGTCTGCCTGCAGAGCTGCTCTCACACCACCAGGTGGCCTCAGTTAACCCTGGTCTATGTGTGTAGTATTTTCATTTTCCCACTCTGGGCCACATTTCCCAGCTCTACGACCTTTTTTCCTAATACCAACCCTTGTTGCTTCTTAATCTTCACGACAGCTTTTGTTGCTGTTGTTCCTTGACTTTCTCTCTAGTGTTCTTTTGGTCCTGGAGAAGACACGTATTGCTAAAACACAATCAGAGGTGGCTTTGCCCTTTGCCAAGTTGTGGACCCTTATAGGACTGTCATCCCTCAGAAGGGTCTAGGAGAGAGAGGTTTGCTAACTCTTGATGGGAACTCAGGTTCAGGCAGTCTTGTCATCATGGGTAAGGAACGTCAGTTATATGCTCTGATTTAGGGCATAGGATAGAAACCATCCAGATGGGTTTTGTCCTAGTGATCTGGAGTTTCCACCATGGCTGATAAATGCTACAAAAGGAGCTTGTCTAGCATCCAGCCCTGGGCGTATGCTTGCTTAGTTGGTGCTGAGCCCCTGGCTTGCTGGTGCTGTGTAAGCCTCAGAAATGCTGCCACATGAAGGAAATGAACAGAAGAGGAAATGCAGATGGTTAACAAGTACATGGAAAAACTATTCAATCTGGCTAGTAATTGAAGAAAAGCATTAGAACAAATAAGCAAAGTCTGGAAATGGCATATAGCATGGTGTGGAGTCAGGCTGCCGGGTGCACATTGCGGTTCGAAGCTCCCTGGATGTGTAGCCTGGGGCAATGACCTAGCTTCCCCAAGCTTGTTTCCTCATGCGTGAAATGGAGTGACGATGTATTTCTTGCCTCATTGTAAGGATTCAGTTAGATAATGTGTGCATAGTATAGTATCTGTAATAAGTGCTCATTAACTCTTAGCTATTATCTTTATACTATTTTTTTTTTTACCTACATGATTTGCAAAGGGTGAAAAAAACATAGTACTCAGTGCTATGCAGTGTTTGGTGAAATGGATATATTCCTATAGTGCTGATAGGTGTCTACATGGGTTTAGAAAGGAACTGAGCAGTTTTAAGAACTTTAAAAAATGTTCATATCCTTTGGAAGAATACTCAGAAATGCATGCAGATACTATATACGTTTGTGGTCATTTTCCCCGAGCCAAAAGTTGGAAGCAATTTATTCAACAATGAAAGAATAGTTGACTAAATTATGGTGTATGCTTGTAATGGGCTTATGTTGCAGCTTTTTAAAATGGATTTTGGAGGGAGAGGAATTTTTAAAGAATTGGAGACATAAAAGATGAAAGTCTAGAAAGTCTGTATTTACCAACATCTTAATGATAATTATCCCAGTGTTTTTGGGTTAGGAGTGATTTTTTTTCTTATGCTTCTTTTCTTATGCTATTTTTATATCCTCACATTAAAAAAGAAGACTTTTTAGAATGAGGAAAAGACAAAATTTCTTTTTTAAAAGAAACAACAAAAAAGAGGGAGAACATCTGCCACAGGGGGGCAGCTGGGAGCCCTCTGACTCATCCTTGACTTCTTCTGTCTTTCCTGTCCAGTGGTGTCAGCAAAGCCCAAGGTGCATAGTCGTCAACCTCGAATTAACTCGTTTGTGGAAGTGGCAGTGGATGGACTCCCCAGTGAGACGAAGAAGACTGGGAAGCGAATTGGGAGCTCGGAGCTTCTCTGGAACGAGATCATCATTTTGTAAGAGAAAACCCCTTCTCTCTGAATGCAGCCCCCCGGGGGAATAGAGGAAGGGGTTGTGGGAGATCCAGGTTCCCTGTAGCCGCCTCTAGTCCTTCTGCCTTTGGTACCCGAGGCATCTTCTCTTCAGGTGTTTCTACATCATCGAGCTCACAGAGTGTTCATTGTTAGCTGGATGGTTACAGGGTCAGCTCTGGGGGGGAAAGGGTATATGTGAGTGTCTTCCTCTTTGGGGTTCCCCCCACCTTCAAGATGTCAGCAGTGTAGTTTCTCTGTTTTCTTCTAAGTTACAGGAGTGACTGATCTGCTTGGGTATGATGAATCAAGTATTTGTTTTCCAGGAATGTCACGGCCCAGAGTCATTTAGATTTGAAGGTCTGGAGCTGCCACACCTTGAGAAATGAACTGCTAGGCACCGCCTCTGTCAACCTCTCCAATGTCCTGAAGAACAATGGGGGCAAAAGTATGTACAAGGAAGGGGTACCTGACGTCATTCATTTGTGGGGGTGGGGAAAAGAATGTGAAGGTGTGGATGTCTCTCACATGGTGGCTAAACCTGGTGATGCAGTTTCCTCCAGGACCAGAGGCTGCAGTTACTGTACTCCCCGTGGATGTGGTCCGTGGAGTTCTAGGAAGGCTGAGAGCTACTCTCTGCCTCTATTGCAGAACTCAGCCCCTTGGTCCAGGGCCCCTAGTGGTGGGATGCACTGATGTCTCCCCCTTGATCCTTCCTCAGGGATGCATACTTTCCCTCTGCCCCTCTTTTCCTGATCCTGATGTGTGATGTGTAGAATCAAACTGTCAAATGCCTCCAGCCTAAATCATTACTTTCCTAGTCTGATCCCTCAAACACAACAAAGGAGCTTCGTCTGTGGGTGGTTGTGTACATGTGTGCCTGCCTGTCTGCGTGGAATGGTGTTACAAATGGTGCCCTGTGCTTAGAAGGCGCTCGATAAACATTTCCTGGATGTTGGAATGCAGTGGAAGCTCTATCATGATTATTCAGCATGCCTCGGCTGCACGGAAATCTAAATCCTCACGTCTGTTTATTGCTGTTTGTGGTCAGTGGAGTAACTCGTGGCTGAGGTATCTGGATCCTCCCTCATAAAGCCTCTATTCAGAGCAGTACCAGATGTGGCGAGGGAATGCCACAGAAAGAAAGGCTCCTTCTTTTCTTGATGTGTGCTGTCTAGCGAATATTTTCTGAACATGGATTTAGTTTAAGAGAGATGTGTGGGTGGGGAGCCCTGAGTCCCAGGGAGAGTGCTGCTTGATTCAAGAGTCTTTCCTTTCTGAGCCTGTGCTTTCTGATGGGCCTCTTGAGTGGTGTGTGAGGCTTCCCTGGTCTTTTCCATTCTGCTGGGCACACACTGATGTGGTGAACCCACTCTGGACTCTGGAATCGTCTGAAATGAGGATCTGCCTCTATTCTAATTCTGCAGGGAACACCCCGCTCCTCTGTCTTCTGAGTCGGTCTTTATTTTCCCAAATGCTAGCCTGCCTTTTATAATTTGATTCTCAAGGAGGATTATATTTACTATGTCATTTGGAAATAGACTTGTGGGCATTCTCACATTAGGACCAGCAACCGACATGAGTGTCCTTTTCTCTCCTTTTTCATTTGTCCAGTTGGCATGCTTTTGCTTTCAGTTACAAAAGTAATTGTTGAAAAATTGGGAATCACACAAAAGCACACAGACACACAAAGAAAATAAAATTCTCCTGGAAGCACAGTACCTAGTGATAATTATTGTTAACATTTTGATATATGCCTTTCTGAGCTTTTTTTCCCTGTGTGCAGTGTATTAATATTTAAGACATCAGTGAAACAAAATTGAGATCATACATGAACTTATTTTGCAACATGCATTTTTCTCTTTAAAATGTATTACTATATCTTTATTTTTAATTGTGATAAAAAAAACACGTAACGTAAAACTTACCGTCTTAGCCATTTTTAAATGTACAGTGCAGTGGCATTAAGTACATTGACAGGATTCTGCAGCCATCACCTCCATCCGTCTCCAGTACTTTTTCATCTTGCTAAACGCAAACTCTGTATCCATTAAACAGTAACTCCCTCCCTTCTCTCAACCCACACCATTCAACTCTCCGTCCCTATGAATCTGCTTACTCTAGGTACTCCATACGAGTGGCATCATACAGTATTTACCCTTTTGTGTCTGGCTTCTTTCACTCAGCATAATGTCCTTAAGCCTCTTTCACGTGGTACGTATCAGAATCACCTTTTTTTTCTTAATTTTTAAATTTTATTTTATTTTATTTTGGCCACACTGCACGGCTTGTGGGATCTTAGTTACCTGACCAGGGATTGAACCCGGGCCCTCGGCAGGGAAAGCACGGAGTCCTAACCGCAGGACCACCAGGGAATTCCCATAATCCCCTTTTAAAAAATATCTATTTATTTATGGCTGCGTTGGGTCTTTGTTGCTGTGCGCGGGGGCTGCTGTTTGTTGCAGTGCGCGGGCTTCTCATTTGGTGGCTTCTCCTGTTGCAGAGCACGGGCTCTAGGCGCGCGGGCTTCAGTAATTGTGGCACGTGGGCTCTAGAGCGCAGGCTCAGTAGTTGTGGCGCACGGGCTGAGTTGCTCCGCAGCATGTGGGATCTTCCCGGACCAGGGCTCGAACCCATGTCCCCTGCATTGGCAGGCGGATTCTTAACCACTGCGCCACCAGGGAAGTCCCCGGAATTATCTTTTTAATGCCGAATAATATTCCATTGTATGCCGCATTTTGTTCATCCATTCATCCATCCAAGGACATTGGTGAACATGGGTGTCCAAATATCTCTTCAAGTCCCTGCTTTCAATTCTTTTGGATAATATATTCAGAAGTAGAATAGCTGCATCACATGGTAATTCAATTTTAATTTTTTGAGGAACCGCCATACTGTTTTACATAGCTGTTGTACCATAAAATATTTAATTTTTCCTCAAAAGTCAGTTTTTGATGACTGTCTGGTAGTAGTCTTATCAGATGGCTGTGTGAAAATTTAAGGTTGAACATTTGGGTAGTTTTCAGTATTTCACAGTCACAAATAATGCTATTTTGATAAACTTATAAGTTTACAAATCTTTGTACCAATTGTTAAAAATTTGTGTTAAATTATTGAACATAGACTTGCTGGATTTAAACATTTTTCAAGGTTTTGGACACATATTGCCAGATTACCCTCCAGAAAAGTTCTACCCATTTATCCTTCCATCAGCTGTAGCCGAGATGGCTGGTTTCTATTGCACTTTGGCATTTATTGGATTTATTTGTAAAAAAAAAAAAAAAAAAAAAATATATATATATATATATATATATATAAAATATATATATATATTTTTAGCCTATTTTATAATTAACGTTTTGCCAGATTTGCTTCATCTATTTCTTTTTGGTTGCAGTATTTAAAGTAAATTACAGGTGTTTCAACCTTTTATCCTAGATTCTTCAGCATGCATCTCATTAAAAAAGGACTTTTTTTACATGATTACTGTACCATTATCACACCTGGCAATATTTACATGAATTCCTCATTATCACCTAATACCCAGTTCGTATTCGATTTCACCATCTATCTCAAAGTGTTGTTTTACAGTTGGTTTGCCCCAACCTGGATTTGGGCAAGGTCCCCTCATTGCATTTGGTGGTTATGTCTTTGAAGTCCCCCCACCTCCACTCTACCTTTTTTAAAGCTGTAATTTACTCAAGGAGACTGAATGTTTTTAAAGTGTGTTTATTGCCTTATTAATGTCCTTTGCTCATTTTTATACTGAAATGTGCATTTTTCTCTTTTGGTTTTGAGAGAGCTCTTTATATGTTAAGGCTGTTATTCTTTGTCTTGTAATTTGTGTTTTCCCAGTTTTTCATTTGCATTTTAATTTATCAGGCTTTTTTTTTTTCCTTTTTCCATACAGATGTTTTAAACTTTCTGTAGTCAAGTCTGTTACCTTTTATAGTTTCAGCCTTTTCTTTTACGTTTTGGAAGGCTTTCCTTTATTCTGAGATCAGGTAAATGATCACCTCTATTTTCCCCTAGTTCACTGTGATTTTATTTTTTTAATTTAATTCTTCATCCAAATGAATTTATTTTTGTGTACAGTGTGAGTAGGGATCTAATTTAATTTTTCCTAAATAGTTAACTGATTACTTTAGCACTACTTATTAAATAACCTATCTATATCCCCAGTGATCTGAGTTGCTACCTTAAGCATATATTAAAAACATATGTATATTTGTACCTGTTTGGGGACTTTCCATTCATTGTTGTTTTTTATCAGCCTTTTCAAATCACTCTGTCTTAGCTAGTATAACATTTTGTTATGTTTTTAATGTCTGACAGTTCAAGTTTCTCTTCTTTTCAAAATCTTCCTGCCTCTTTTCTTTGCATGGATGACACCATCACATGAATTTTAAATTATTTTGTCAGGTTCTCCCCTCTTCCTATTCTCCTACCCCTAATCCCTTGAGATTTTTGTTGGAATCTATCATATGTAAAGTTTCTTTATGGAGAATTTTCATACCAGGAACATGGAATGTTTCTAAATTCACTCAAATCATTTTGAAGTTATCTTCAGATAGATTCTTTTAGTTTTTAAAGAAGCTTTGATATTATTTTCAGTGGGATCTTTTTCTATTATGTCTTCTAACTTAATGTTGTTGGTATATGACTATTAGTTTCTGTATTTTCTTTTATATAATCAGTCACTTGCTGAATTCTTAGTATAGGTTTTCAACAGTTTCTTTTGGATTTTCTTGGTAGACGTTTATGTGGTTTCTAAGATCGATAATTTTGATCATCTTAGGAGATAATTTTACTTCTTTTTCTTTGTTAGTTGCTTTGTATACAACTTCCTGTTTTAGTGGTGATAGAGTGGGCATTCTCCCCTAATAACCAAACTTATAGTGACTTCTGTAGGTGTCAGGCTGGGTATTAGTTGGTAACCTGTCTTCTTGATTTACTAATCATTGTTGTCTTTTTCAAAAAATCAGGATAAGGGTTGAATTTTGAGCAAATAGCTTTTATTTTATCTTTTAAAAAATATTTATTTATTTATTTATTTGGCTGCGTTGGGTCTTAGTTGTGGCACGCGAGATCTTTTAGTTGCAGCATGCAGCAAATAGCTTTTAAGCAACCATTGGGATAATTATATGATGTTTCTCCTTTCAATGTATTATATTAATTTCCTTGTAGTAACAACCCTAGAATTTCTAGAATATACCTAATTGCTCATGGTAGATTATTCCTTGAAAATTTTTTTAGAATTACTTGTTCATATTTTATTTGGGGGTTTTCCATCTAATTCATGAGTGACATTTGTTTGTAGTTGTACTATTTTTGTCAGCTTTGGAATCAAGGCTAGGCTAATTTTATAAAGTAAATTGAAGTGCTTTCCAACTTCGGGAATAGCCTCTATAACATGGGAATTATCTGTTCCATGAGTGCAGGAAAGAGCTCACGCATAAAACCAACTAGGTCTGGCACTTTCTCTGAAATAATTCTTTGATGACTTTTTCAGTTTTTTCCCCATAATGATTGGTTTGTTCAGCTTTTCTGACTTATCTTGTGTCAATTTTGTTAATTCATATTTTCTGAGAAAACTGTTTCATGAGATATTCAAATTATGAATATAAAGATTTGAGATAGCTTTCTCATTTTTAAAAATGTTTCTAATTTTTCTCACTTAAAAATGTTGGTATTTTTGTGTTTTTTCCCCATTTATTTTTCTTGACTGGCATAAACATTTTTGTTTTAACTTTTGGCTTTTGATTTATTTTTCACAGGACAACTACTTGGACTTATTTATCAATTATACCATGTTTTCTAATGTTAATTTCTATTTTTAACTTTGTTAACCTTTTTCATCTTTTTGCTTTATTTATTTATTCAATAGTCAGTCATTTATAGCTTTTTGAGTTGAAAGCTTAGTGCATTTATTTTTGTCCTCTCTTATTTAATAATAAAAACATTCTTGCTTTAAATTTGTCTTTGATTTGTACTCCACTTGGTATTCAAATTTTTTTCTGTTAAAGAAAAGTGCACAAATCTTAAGTGAGACAGCTCAATGAATATTTACATGTGTTCACATCTGTGTAATCACCACTCAGATCAAGAGATAGAACATTCCCAGAACCCCAGAAATTTCCCCATGTCCCTTGCTTGCCCTGCCCTGAGATAACAACTATTCTGAATTTTATCACTATTGATCACTATTGATTAGTTTTGCCTATTCTTGAATTTTGTATCAGTGAAATCAATATGTTTTCTCGTGCCTGGCTCTTCGTTATATCTGTGAAATTCATCTGGGCTTTTGCATGTAATGAGAGTTTGTTTTTTTTACTGGGGTATGGTATCCTATTGTATGAATATACCACAATTTATTTGTCTCATCTCCTGTTGGTAGACATTTGGGTTAGTTCCAGTTTTTAGCCATCATGAGAAAGCTGCTGTGAACATTCTTATACATGTATTTTGGAAGACACAGACATGCACTTCTGTTAAATCTATCTATCTATGTGTCTATCTATCTATATCTATCTTGGGGACTTGTTTCATAGGGTGGATGTATGTTTAGCTTTAGTAGAGACTGTCTGGTGGAGAACCAATTTGCCATCCCCTACATTTTGCTGGGTTCTGCTCCTTTTTTGTAATTGCTCTTGTGATTTTCTCTTTGAGCCCAGAGTGATTCAGGAGGATGTTTCCTGTGGCTCCCAGGGGCTGTGTTGCTTATGGCAGTGGCTGCAGCTTCTAGTGCTCTTGCTGACGCCAGCCTTAGCACTTTGAGTGTGTGGCTGGGTTGAGCAGTGAGGCACATCAGGTCCGAATCTGATGGAAAATTTGGGCAGTGGGCTGCTTTTTCTTAGAAAAACAAATCTAGGATGACAATATAGATGATATTCTGGCTGTGTTTCCTAAAGCCTTCTGTATAGAGCAAGGCTGTTTCTGATGATTGCAAATCTGTCATGTAGAGAAGTGGTTAAGAACATGTAGACTCTGGAGTCGGACTCCCGGGGTTTGAATCCTGATTCTACCAACTTTGTACATCAGACACTTAACTTCTCAGTGCTTCTGTTTCCTTGTCTGTAAAATATTGTTTCGAGTTTAAGTGAGCTAACAACAGTATGTGACACATGTTCGTACTATAGTAGTAGTAGTAGTAGTAATGGTAGTTATTATTCTGTCTCCTCTGATACTTTCCTTCCCAAAGATTGGGAGGTACAAATCCCAGAGATGGACAGCAGAGACCCAGTTTCCTGATATGGGACCTCCTTGCCTAAATGGGAGGCAGCCCTGAGGGTGTTCCAAGAGAGAATTCTAAGACTGGACAAATGCAAAAGCTTTGCGGGTGTGGAGTGGGGAGACCATTATTAACATGGGACATTTTTCAGCACCACGGTCTTGGAGCCTGCTCTCCTTGGGGAGCTGCTGGGCGGGAAATGTTTCCAGAGTGGTGTCTAAGTATGAATACGGTTTCGTAGGGTAGTGGGTCACAGTAGGTGAGGTGACTCCTCTCATTGTGGCCGGGTCTTCCTGAAACCACTTTTCTTGGGAAAGGGAGTGACGGGTAGCGGTTGCCCCACCTGGTGTTTTTCTGCTCCATGGGACATCATTCTTTCATTTGCTCCCTTGTTTTCCCCTGGGTGGACTTGGAGGTTGACTGGGAGACCCAGCTGATGTTTCCTGCCTCCCCCTGGCCGAGGGATGCTGCAGTGGAGGGTTTTACTCAAGTCCGGCAGTTACATAATGGTCAGCCTTGGCTGACTCCGCAGGGACATTGACCTGGCTGTGGCTGCACAGAGGACTTGACCAAAAGTCCTGGTTTGGCTCTTAAGGATGGTTCTAGTCATCTCTGTGTGGAAGCCAGCTTTTGAGTTTGACTATTGCTTTTCTTAAAATTTATTTTTTTGGGGCTTCCCTGGTGGTCCAGTGGTAAAGAATCTGCCTTCCAATGCAGGGAACAGGGGTTCGATCTCTGGTCGGGGAACTAAGATCCCACGTGCTGCGGGGCAACTAAGCTCACACGCCACAACTACTGAGCCTGCACACCACAACTAGAGGGCCTGCATGCTGCAAACTACAGAGGCCGTGCACCACAACTAGAGAGAGAAAACCCACATGCCACAACTAGAGACAAGCACGCGAGCTGCAACAAAAAATCCCTCATGCTGCAATGAAGATCCTGTGTACCGCACCTAAGACCCGACGCAGCCAAAAATTAAAGAAAAAATAAATAAAATAAAATAAAAATAAAAATAAATAAATCTTAAAAAAAATGTTAAGTCCCCGAAGCAAGAACCAATGCTTTAAAAAATAAAAAAATTAAAAAAAATAAAATTTATTTTTTAAAAAATTGAATGAATACCAATTTAAAATTAATTAATTAATTAATTAATTAATTAGTCTGCGCTGGGTCTTAGTTGCAGCACGTGGGATCTTTGTTGCTGCCTGCAAAATCTTTAGTTGCGGCCTGCAAACTCTTAGTTGCGGCAGGTGGGATCTAGTTCCCTGACCAGGGATCGAACCCCGGCCCCGTCCATTGGGAGCACGGAGTCTTAGCCACTGGGCCACCAGGGAAGTCCCCTGAATACTGATTTTTAAAAACCTTTTTAAGTTTTTATTTATTTATTTATTTATTATTTTTGGCTGTGTTGGGTCTTCGTTTCTGTGCGAGGGCTTTCTCTAGTTGTGGCGAGTGGGGGCCACTCTTCATCACGGTGCGCGGGCCTCTCACTGTCGCGGCCTCTCTTGTTGCAGAGCACAGGCTCCAGACGCGCAGGCTCAGTAGTTGTGGCTCACGGGTCTAGTTGCTCCGCGGCATGTGGGATCTTCCCAGACCAGGGCTCGAACCCGTGTCCCCTGCATTGGCAGGCAAATTCTCAACCACTGCGCCACCAGGGAAACCCTAAAAACCTTTTTATTAGGGGAATTTTCAAACATAATCCCCATCCCCCAGTAGTCACCAGCATGTTTCATCCGTACCCGCCCACTGGATGATCTTCATTTCTTTCTAGCTTGGTAGCAGATAGGAGCTGAGACCCACTTTTCTCTTGTAGCTCTCCTCTCTAGTAGTTGGACTCATCAACACTGCAGATCTTGGCACTGCCAGATTGTTCTGCTTTCAAGGAGGGAAATATGGCTTGAAGTAGATTAAAAAAAAAAATCCAAACTTCTTTATTTTAAAATAATTTCAAATTCAGAGACAAGTTACAAGGCTAGGGCAAAGAACTCCCCTATACTCTTCATCCATGTGGTGGTATTTTGATGCATTTGCCTTAACATCGTCTGTATGTCTGTATATGCATGTATGGTGATTTGCCGAATCATTTTAAATTATAAATCTTATACGTCTTTATCCCTGAATATTTAAATGTGTATTTCCTAAGAAGGATATTTTCTTGCCTAACCACTATAAAGAACCTAATCAAGAAATCTAACATTTTTACAGTATTGTTATATAATTCGTATTTTCTAATTGTTGCAAAAATGCACTTCAGGTGATTTCCAGGATCCCATGCAAGATTGTGCATTACATTTGGTTGTCCTTAAATCTGGGGTCAGTTCCTCAGCCTATTTTTGTCTTTGATGACACTGTCATTGTTAAAGAGTTCAGGCTGTCTTTTTGTAGAATCTCCTCAGTTTGGATTCAGAGTACTACACATTTTTGGCAGGAGCATTCCAGAAGTGATGTTGCGTCCTTCTCAGTGTGTCAGATCAGGGGGCACACAACTCAGCTTGTTTCATTATTGATGATGTGAACTTTGACCCTTGGGTTAGGGTTGTGTCTGCCAGGTTCTCCACTGTAAAATGACTATTTTCTCTTTATAACTAAGAAGTTTTTTATGGGGAGATACCATACTTTGAGACTATGTAAATATCTGTTCCTCATCACACCGTCACCTACTAGTTTTTGCATTCATTAATGATTTTTGTCTGAATCAGTTAATGTTCTGATGGTCGCAAAATTGTTTTTCCAATTTAGTCATTCCTTCTACATTTATTAGTTGGCATACTGCTGCAAGGAAGAGCTTTTCTTTTTCCTTTATATAGGTATGTATTATCAGTCTCAACTCATGGATTCTTATTTTATGCATGGGTTATAATTTATTACTGCCATTATTTTGATGCTCAAATTATCCCTGGTTTGGCCAGTGGATGCCTCTTCAAGCTTGCTCCTGTATCCTTTTGACATGTCCCCATCATATATTTTTTTCCAAACATCATCCAACATAGATAGAATTTACTATGTGATAAAGGTGGCATTTAAAATCAGTAAAGAAAGGTGAACAAATTGGGACCATTGGTTAACCCAGTGGTTTTCAAAGTGTGGTGTCCAGATCAGCAGCATAGGCGTCACCTGGAAACATATTAGAAACATAAATTCTCAGGCCCTCTCCCAGTCCTACAGAACCAGAAAACCTGGGGATGAGGCGCGGCAATGTGTGTTTTAACAAATGCTCCAGGGCATTCTGATGCCGGTTCAAGTCTTAGAACCACTGAGTTACCACTGGGAAAAAATACAGTTAGATACCTTCCTTACACTAACACTTGTGCTGGTTTTCTTTATTTAGTTTTTAAACGTTTAACCCTTTAATCAATCTGGAGTTTTTTTTTGGTGTATGGTGTAGGCCAAGGATCTAGTTGTATTTTTTCCGTATGGGTTTTACGGTGTCACTGTTTTCACTGGAGGGAGTGCCAGTATCAGGCTGGACATACCTCTTCTCACTGCTTTTTTTTTTTTAATTTTTATTTTTTTGGCTGCGTTGGGTCTTAGTTGCAGCATGCGGGATCTTCGTTGAGGCATGCGAGATCTTTCGTTGTGGCGCACTGTCTCTTCGTTGCCGCACTCGGGCTTCCCTCTAGTTGTGGCGCGCGGGGGTCCAGAACGTGTGGGCTCTGCAGTTTGTGGCACGCGGGCTCTCTTGTTGAGGTGCGCGAGCTCTGGCGTGCAGGCTTAGTTGCCCCGCGGAATGTGGGATCTTAGTTCCCCGACCAGGGATTGAACCTGTGTCCCCTGCATTGGAAGGCGGATTCTTTACCACTGGACCACCAGGGAAGTCCCCTCACTGCTCTTTTTCTTCAAAACTTTCTTGGCTCTTGAGCCTTCATTTTTCCTGAAAGACTTTATGTATACACACACACACATAAATATCTATTCTGTGTCTATATATTCAAGGTGATGAGTTTATGCTGAAATCTCCAATTCTAATTCAACCCCACAGAGTTCTTGCTAACTTTCCTCCTTTCCACACGAGAACCCTGGCTCTCACCGTCATCCACATATTTACTCATTTCTATACACACAGGAGGCGGTTAGAGAATTGCTGTACTCAGACCACTGTGAAAAATGAAGTACCTTCGAAAAGCTTTTTGCTTATGCTCTTCGTTTTCTATGCGTGTCTGTTTTCTTTCCCCATGTGTGTCTCCCAGATATAAAAAAAAAAAAAAAAAAAAATGAGAGAGGGAGAAAAAGCAAACAGCTCCCTATTTATTTAAAAATCTTATAAGCAGAGGGTTGTTACTGCACTTTATGTTCCAAGAACAGATAGGCCAGTCACGAGGGCTGCACCACCTCCCTCCCTCTTCCATGAGGATGGAGTGTTCTGGTGGGTGGGCCATGCATCTCAAGGAGGCAGGCCTGACAGACAGTGCATGCATTTATTTTAAAGTAAACACCACACTGTTTTTCCAGTTTTTCAACTGAAAGAGAAATAAACCACTGATCCTTGGAACCTGAGTCAGAGGGAGAAGAGAGAAAACTTTTGAAAATTGCTCCTAAGTTAAAAACAATTTTAAATTTAAGTTTGAGAAATTATTCACTGTTTCTTCAGATGAGGAGGAGGCGGGCAAGAGACAAAAGTAAAAGGAAGGATGTGACAGTCCTGTAAGCTGGTAGGGAGCTATTATTTAGGGCATAGTTACAAACTCCAGTGCCTTGATTAGACCTGATGGGAGAATGGCCAAACCAGTTCTACATAGCCAAGTAGTTACTTTTATGAACCTGGTAAACCACTAAGACCTAGTTATTTCAGTCTCATGGTATACTCACAGAAGATTTCTGAGAAATTCTCTCTTGCTCCCCAAATTGAAAATAGTATAATTGTATCTCTGGGATGCGCCCCCGCCCCCCACCCCCCATACCACAGTCCACAGATGCTCAAGTCCCTTATATAAAATAGCATAGTATTTGCATATTACCTATGTACATACCCCCGTATACTTTAAATTATCTCTAGATTACCTATAATACCCAATACAATGTAAGTGCTTTGTAAATAGTTGCTGGAGCACAGCAAGTTCAAAGTTTGCTTTTGGGAATTTTCTGGAATTTTTATTTTCCTGAATATTTTTGATCCACACGTGGTTGTATCTGAGAATATGGAGCATGTGGATATGTGGCGGGGGAGGCTGACTATTAATATTTTTTCTGATAATAAAAACAACGTATGCTCCTAAAACTGAAAATGTTACTGTTATTTTTCTGATTATTATTGTTGTTTTATGCTTATTGAAAAAAAAGACAAAGAACATTGGGAGTGCTAAGTACGTACCAGGCATTATTCTGAATTCTTGATCTCTATCTATCTATCTATCTATCTATCTATCTATCTATGTCTATATCTATTCTTTCCATTTAATCCTCCTGCATACCTATAATGTAGGTTGTACTGCCATCCCCTTTGATGAGGAAATAGGCAGATGTTATGTAACTTGCCCAAGATCACATAGTAGGTGGTGGCAGAGTTGGGATTTAACCCAGGCCTTTTTGGTCTCAGGGCCGTTGCCTGCAACCTCTGCATATACTGCCTTCCAAAGAAGGAGAAGGTTAAAAATCACTGGAAATTCTTCTTTTTCCCCCCACAAAGCTAGGAAATCTTGTTCTGTTATTATGAACTCCAATGAATGTATGCATTTTTTAAAGACAATTTTTTAGAGCAATTTTAGGGTTCACAGCAAAATTGAGAAGGTACATGGAAATTTTTTTATTCAGAGCTAACCCGGTTAATATTTTGTTATATATCAACTCAGCTTTTTGGGGGTATGTCAATCATATATATATATATATATATGTGTGTGTGTGTGTGTGTGTGTGTGTGTGTGTGTGTGTGTGTGTGTGTGTGTGTGTGAGTGTCTAACTTTTTCCCCAAACTGGGAACTCACTCTACATATTGCTTTATAACTTGCTTTATTTCCACCCAGTTTTTCTACCTCAATGAAACTAGATCCTTTTAATGGCTACAACAGCATTTTTTTGGTATGAATGCACCATAGTTTAACAGATCTTTTATTGTTGGCCGTTTCTGCGTCTTTACAAGCAAGACTTTTCAGTAAATTCTTGTAATGATATCTTTGTTCTCCTGTCCTTTTTTTCCCTTAGGGTAGTAAATTCTTAGGCATGCATTGCTGGGTCAAAAGGCAGGCACGCTGCAAGTTTTGTGATATCCGTGGCCTGGGTCTGCTGCAAAGACTGGACCCGTTCACACAACCCACCGTGTGTGTGCACGTGTACTTGTTTCCCTTACCCCCAGTGGCGCTGGGCATTGCCAGTCTTTTAACCTCTGCCAGTCTGTTTGGCTGCGACAGTGATTTCTCTTTGTTATTTTAATTTGCATCTCTTTTCTTCCCTTTCCTTCTTGAGGAACTCCTGGGTAACCTTTTGTCCTTGCTGCCTTGCTGCAAATGCTGTACCAGGTCTCCGGTCACCTCCGTGTGACTCCATCCAGGGTCAGTTCTCATTTCCAACTCACTTGCCTTGCAGACTGGATACAAGGAATCCATCCCTCCTCCTTGACCTACTCTTTTCACTTGGTTTTCAGGACACCACGCCCGGCTGGTGTTCTATCTTTCCAGTCACTCTTTTCCAGTCTCCTTTGCTGGTTTTCTCCTCGCTGGTCCAGAAGCATTGGGATACCCCAAGTTGGCTTAGTCTTGCATCCACCTGTTAATTTATACCTCTTCCTTTCACCATCTCATCCAGCCTCACGGCTTTAAATTTGGTCCGTTCACCTATGACTTGCACCCTGGGCCTTTCTCCGGGCAACCTGAGACCGTGTTTCTAGATGTCTAATCAGCATCCTGGAATTAACATGTTAAAAGCTGAGCTATCAGCTTTCCATCTCAGGCAACGGAGATGGAGATTTGGTGTTGCTCAGGCTGAAAACCTGGGTGTCCTCCTTGACGCCACTCTTTCTATTACAACCCACGCTCGGTCCATCAACATGTCCTGCCCTCATTACCTTCAAGATACCTTCGAGGAACTGTTTCTCACCCTGACAGCTGCCGTCACCCATGTCCACCTCACCACCACTTCTCGACTCAGGAGGCAAAGGCCTCCTAACTGGTCTCCCGGCATCATCTGCCTTTGTCTCCCTACACTTCAGTTTTGAGCCCAGCAGCCAGAATGATCCAACCCATAAGTCAAATCACATCACTCCTCCAGTGGTTGCCTTTCTCACTAAAAGTAAAAACTGAAGTCCTTCCCAAACAGCCTAAAAAGCCTTCCCTGATCTTTCTGTCAGCTCTCTGTTACCCCATCTCAATCATTCCACCCTCACCAAACCGCCTTCTGCCCATAGGCCTGTGTGCTCTTCCTCCAACCCACTGCTGCTCTTGCCTCAGGGCCTTTGCACCGCCCTGACCTTCGTCCCAAAATATTTCCTCCTTGTGTGTCCTCCTGCCTTTCTCCCTCAGCCCCTTCCAGCCCACTCAGATGTCACCTCAGTGAGGGCTTCCCTGATCAATTCAGTGACTGTTTTTTTTTAATTTTACCAAGGTGTGCAACATCACCGTGAACTTTCCCACCACCTCAGTAAGATCCCTCCTGCTCACTTAGCTCCTGTTCCCATTAGTTCCTGTTGCCACCCCCAGCCCCTGGCAACCACTAAGCTGCTTCCTGTCTCTGTAGATTTGCCTTTTCTGGACACTTTATACAAATGGAATCATACGTGTGGCCCTGACCAAACCACCTTAATTTCAGTTCCTCCCTACACAACATTCCCTATTCCTTTCCCTGCTTTATTTTCTTTTTAGCAGTATCCCTATATAGTATATATACATTTTGTTTATTTATCTGACTTATTGGCCTCTACAACTAGAATGTGAGCTCCATGGGGGCAGGCACTGTTTGGTTTTTGTTAACTCTTGTACATCTCCTCACTCCTGTGCCCAGAACACAAAGAAGATACTAATAATATAATATAATGTATAACATAACATAATATGATATTATACAATGTAATGTAATAATATGATATTAGTATATATATAATATACATATTTAATTCGATTAGTGAGGATGAACATCTTTTTATGTGACTGTGGTTTTTGTGGCCAGTGTCGTGGCTGACCGCTGAGGCAGAGGTAGGACCAGGGTAGTGCTGGGTGCCCTTTCTGGGGAGGCATCAGGCAGAATCCGTCCCCAGCCTCCAAATGCAAGCCTTTGTTTCATTTTACCTCCATCCAGTTGCAGTTGTATCAGTGACTACTGTTTCCTTGATTGGCACCAGATGCCAGGCATTGGGATTTAAAACCATCTTTAATAGTCTCTGAAAAGCTCCCTGTGTGTTGCTTTCCATCATTGTGCACCTCAGGCAGATACGGCCAAGCCAGAACCTCAAGGAATTTCTGAAGAAGCCAACAGCCACCCCCTCCCCTGACCCCAGACCCCCAGTTTCTCAAAGTTACAGCTGGTCCCAGCTCGCGGCTTTGGTGTCAGTGGAGAGCTGGTCAAAAGAAAAGGTCCTTTTAGCCAGCAGTCTCGAAAGTAAACACACAGGCCCCTGCAATGCAGGGTAAAACAGACCTGCTCTCTGTGTCACCGGCTGAGAGGCTGCCTTGTGAAACCTCACTTGAAAAAAGAAGAAAAGCTTTCTGTCAGGAAAGCCATCCCCTGTACGTGGCTGCCTCAGTGTGGCCTGGGGTTTAAGGCTGCCTCCAGAGTGTTCTGTAAACTTACTGGCTTTGGAGGGCCGTCAGCCTCGTGGGAATGCCTGTTTGAACAAAGAGCGATTCCACCCCTCAAAACACGAACGCTGGCTGAGGCTGTCCCCCTTTTTCTTTTTCTAATGGTATATTGAAAACTTTTGCATTTTAATCCATAGTATTTGGTCCGACAGTTTTCCCCTCTTTTCTTTCTTTCTTTCTTTTTTTTTTTTTCTTTTTAGACTTATGAATTTGTCAGTGTTGGATCAGGGTTTTGTGTGACAGGAAATGTACTTCTTTTCTATCGGGCATTTTCTTAGGGTTGTGAGAGGGGCCTGCGGCGGGGTCGGGGGTGGGGGCAGGGTGGGTGTGAAGTTTATTTACCAGCATTTGCACAGTAAATCCCTTTGAGCACTGGGCTAGATGCCGGAGATGCAGCAGTGAAGTAAGGCAGACAGTCTCGGAATTTAGGATCTAGAGAGGAAAGCGGACAGACGTTGGACAGATAACTGGTGC
Source organism: Eubalaena glacialis (assembly GCF_028564815.1). Classification (NCBI taxonomy): domain Eukaryota; kingdom Metazoa; phylum Chordata; class Mammalia; order Artiodactyla; family Balaenidae; genus Eubalaena; species Eubalaena glacialis. The sequence goes on along the minus strand of NC_083733.1, from coordinate 17,391,548 downwards.
AGACTGTTCCAGTTGTGACAGATACGATGGAGGAAAGTGCAGGGTGCTCTGGGAGTATATCATTCAGGACTTAACCTAGACTGGGGTCAGGGGGTGTCAAGGAAGGCTTCCCCGAGGAAGTGACACCAGGACTGCAGAAGGATGACAAGCGATTGTCCAGGCCAACAAGGAGAAAAGCATTCCAGGCTGAAGGAAGCTTGGAGGCAGGAAAAAGCTTAGTTCAGTCAAATTACACAGAGAAGGCCCCCGGGGCCAGCCGGGCCTGGGCAGACAGCTGCTCAAGATTATGACTAAAAACGGCAGGGAGGAGGCGCCCAAGCAGCGCTGTCCAGTAGAAATGTGATGTGAGCCACAGACACAATTTAAAGTTTTCTAGTAGCCACATTAGAGAAAGTAAAAACAGAAATAAACGGGAAATTTGTTTTAGTGATCTATTTTCTTTAGTCCAATATATACCAAATGTTATCATTTTAACATATGAGATCTGGTGTGTCATTTACACTCCCAGCACATCTCAGTCTGGAGATAGGAAAATGAGACTGTTGCCTGGATGTGAGCAGTTTCCTTCCGCTTGCCAGAAAAAAAACCAACCCTGAAGTATTGCATGTGATGACGGGGCCTCTTCCTTGTGCCAGTTCCCTGAGAGTGGCTCCCGCCTGCCTGCCCGTCCAGTCTCCCAGGTTCTTCAGGGGAGACACCGCGGCTGCTGGGGTCATACGATGATCAGACCTCGTTTTAGCTCATCGGAGTACATGATTTCCTCTTTTCCTTCAGTCTTCTGGGATTCTAGGAGCATTTTTCTTAGAGCAGGAGACTTACTCTTGTAGGAGAGTGGTGAGTTGGGAGGGAAAGCGATCCTGGATCAGAGTAAGAGTGCCACAGTTACACGTGTGGTGCGGTCAGTGCCACGGGTCAGGTACAGAGCGGAGATTTTCACCTTAGCGTCAGGCCCGGCCTGGGGGATGCTGTTTATTATGTACAGGACAGCAAGGCACACAGTTCTCAGAATATAATGTCTGTGTCTTCCCTCCCTCCCGCTCTTAATTAACTGATTCATGTTTATTTCCACGTGTATTACATGAATTCATTCTTTTGGAGCCGGGTTCATTGTGGTAAAGGCTGAATTCCCTTAGAACGTGCTGCTCCCTCAATCCTAAAACCCTCCTCAACAGATAGATTGCTTCTGTATATATTTTTAAAGATTCTTAGGATACTTTACAAGTCAAAGGGCACAACTTGTGGGCCTAGGGTGAATTCACTTTTGCATGTGTAGTTTATACGTGTGTTTTTGTGCTGGTGTTTGCAAGTCTGATGACTTCATACAAAGTTGACGACAGTGACCTATGTCATGGGGAAACGGTTTGGAATGTGTGTGCTTACATCATATTTTGAATTTCTTTCTTTTTTTTTCATATTTTGTATTTCTGCTTGAATTTTTTATAATAAGCATGTTGTTTAAAAAATTGTAAGTTAATGTTATTTATTGTGGAGCAAATATTATATAGCATAAATGGGGAAATTTTTAAACTTTTTATTATAGAAAGTTTCAAAGATAAATAAAAGTAGAGAGAATCATATAATGACTGAATCATCCTGTATCCGTTACCCACTTTGAACAATGAGGACCACGTGTCCAGTTGTCTTTCATCTCTAGCCCCCACTTTTTGGGGATGTATTTGAAAACAAATCTTAGGTATCATGTCATTTCATTTGTAAACACTTCTGTATACATGTGTAACTGATATTGGAAATTGAGAAAAAATACATATTCACTGTGCAGATAATGGAAATTTAAAAAGTGAAACCTTTATTTCATAATCGGACTCTTCAAACACAACTTATTTTCTCTGCTTCATTTATTTCTTTGCCCCTTTACATACTTATTTTTACAGGGTTTTAATAATAGGGTGCTTTTTATAACTTCATGGTCTTGTTTTTTTTAGAATTAACATTGTAGTGTAAATGATGTTCCATGTTGTTCACTCTTCATAATCATTAATCCAAATCTTAATTGTGGCATAATATTTCACTCATTTGAAATTTGTAATTTTTCAAAAGCCATTTTTTAAAAGGGGGAATTTTTTTTTATTGTGAAGTGATTACCACAATAAGTTTAGTTAACCTTCATCATCTCAGATAGATACAAAAAGAATAAAGGAAAAAAAATGTTTTTTTTTCTTGTGATGAGAACTTTTAGGATTTCCTGTCTTTGCATCTTTCCAGTAGATCATACAGCAGTGTTAACTGTAGTCACCACGCTGTCCATCACATCCTTGGTCCTTATTTATCTTACAACTGGAAGTTTGTGCTTTTTGACTACCTTCATCCAATTCCTCCACTCTGCTGATTTGTTTAAGAGCAGAACCTTAACCATGAAAGCGCTCTTCTAGCTGGGCTCCTGGATTTCGCTATTCCGAGACCGTGGAAAAGGAGGTTTGTTCATTGAAAGCCTTTCTCTGCTGTGTTTACAAACACGTCCTCAATTCTGTGCAACGGGGAGAGGTGGTATAGTCACCGAGGTTCCCTGAGGGCGCAGAGAATGGATAAGCTGCTCAGATGGGCCTAGTCTAGGAATCCTCTGAATTAATGGGTGATGAGGACCACCCCCGCCTTGGGATAGAGGAGCTCTAATGACAAGGCCGCAGTAATTAATGTGAACTAACAGTTTATCCTAAAGATGCAACTTTCCCAGATCTGTATTTATTTCCTCTAAATCACTTTAAAAATAGGCTATAGCTTTACAGACAGTGAGATTCACCAAGACAGATGAGGCTTTTTTTCGTTTCCTATGTGAAGGGGACCCTCACTTGATTCAAGAGGGACTCTTTGTCTATAATGTACCTTATTAGATAGATGACTCAGGTGAATAGCCAGTTCTGAAGTGTCTATGTCAGTGCATTTTTTTTTTTTTTTTTTTGTAAATGAAGAAAAGCATGTGTAGCTGCAGGGGTTTGGACTGTAGAACACTGGGACCCTGAATCAAGAGAAATAAGGACGATCATGACTGATGAATCTGTCATGTACCGAAACGAGGATGCATGTGCCTAATCTCTCCTCCATCATTCTTGTGGTTGGAGGCGAGCCGTCCCTCTTCCTCCCATGTGAAGGGCCGACTCTCCATCCATGCTTTGGAGCCCACCCTTTCCTGCCTTCTCAGGACTCCTTTCTGACTTTCCTCCTGCCTCTCTGACTGGTCTTCTTCCCCAACCTGCTTCACCCCGCAACGTGCTAGCTCTTTGCCTGAAACTTCAGATCACAGTTGAGCTGTCAGTTCCTCAGGAAACTTTTCCTGATGCCCTGACCAGGCCAAATGTCCAGCACTGATGGGACTGTAAGGTCTCTTGTATGAAATCTGTTTCACAGTTGCAACTTTACATTTCTTTGTGACATTATTTAGTTACTTCTGTTTCTCCCACTGACTTGTGAGGTTTCTAAAAGCAGAGACTATGTCTATTTTCCTTCTTCATTATAACCCAGCTTCTAGCACAGTGTCAGGCACATAAGGGATGCCCAGAAAATGCTTCTTGAATGAATGCACAAGAAAAAAAGGAGAAAAATAAAAGTTTACAAACTGGCTTTGTAAAATGAAGCTCTTTTCATTTTTAGAGGAGTTAATGCAACCCTCAGTCAACCAAGACTTTAAACTTTTATTTATTTATTTATTTTTGGCTGCGTTGGGTCTTTGCTGCTGCATGCGGGCTTTCTCTAGTTGTGGCGAGCGGGGGCTACTCTTCGTTGTGGTGTGCGGCTTCTCATTTCGGTGGCTTCTCTTGTTGCGGAGCACGGGCTCTAGGCGTGTGGGCTTCAGTAGTTGCAGTGCCCGGGCTCAGTAGTTGTGGCACGCGGGCTCTAGAGCGCAGACTCAGTAGTTGTGGTGCATGGGCTTAGTTGCTCCGCGGCATGTGAGATCTTCCCGGACCAGGGCTTGAACCCGTGTCCCCTGCATTGGCAGGTGGATTCTTAACCACTGCACCACCAGGGAAACCCCAGCCAAGACTTTAATTTGGAGATAATTAAGGATACGTTCCCAGCAGCAGCCTACAGAAGAAGCTTCAAGGCCAAGGTAGACGCTTCCTTACACCATGTGTTCTGGGAAGACTCTGCCAAGGCTTGAGTGATGGGGCTGAGGGAAGGTGGGTGAAGCAGAGTCAACCTTGGTACCCCAATAAGAATTCCAGTGTCTACAACCTGCTGCTAGCTTGGTAGAAGAGGCTTTCTCTTGTTAGGCCCTGGCTAAGGTTGGAAGCCAAAGAGACATCGTAACAGTAAATCCTGGAAGCCTCTGGCTTTCTTTACTGCGAAGGGAACGTGAAAGAGTGTTCTCTTTAAACCTGGGGTAGCCTCCAGCCTGTGTGTGTCTGAGTTAACGGGGAGCCAGGGAAGGGAAAGGAGACTGTTTACTCTCTGCCCTTCTGGAATTTCCTCCGGTTCCGTTCCTCTGTGCACCAGTGTTTCACAGCTACGTGTAGAATGAACACTGACCTGTTAATGAATGCCCTGTTTATTTTCACTTTCTTTTGATGGGCCTATGGGATTGAGGGCAGAAGGAGGCCGGAAGAAGGAGGTTTGTTTGTTCCACTGAACAGCTCTGTTAAGGCCAAATCAATCACATCTTCCTCGGGCTTCTGAGACTCTTGGCCTGAGAGTACTTGGTCTCCCTTAAAAATATCCTACTTTGTGTCCTGTTTTGTTTTTCTCAAATTTCCAGGTAAATCCTTATATTTGTATTCTGAGTTAGGAAGAAAATATTTTTTCTCTTAAACGATATAAGCGTATACATGCACATACATTTTGGTGGTGTGAGAGCAGGGAAGGACAGTGATGACAGAAGATTCTAAAGCAGAAAGTTCCTTCATACACTGCAGTGAAACTGTCCAGGCAGGGCTTCTGGACTTAACTGAATTGCATTATAGGGGCACAGTTTGGCAGTTCTGGTTTATGTAGTTTTTTTCTTCTGTCGGAATGAGGAAGGCAGCTTCCATGCCCTATTTATCTATACTTATTGGTACCATATGCAAACAACATATTAAAAAGTCCATGTCAGGAAAGGGAAAAAGTAAGTCTTAGAAAAATATTACTCATCCCTGTTGCACGTAACAACTCTTCCCAATAGGAAATTATTAACTGAAGCCACTTGCAAATCTGAGGCTTTGAAGTAAGGGAAAATAACCGTCGGAGCTACTCCCTAAGCAGCTTGATTGTATATTTTCTACCTTTTCATATTTCAAAATGTGTATGTAACATTGAATTTGTGTAAGTTTTTTAGTTTACAAACAAGAACACTGCTTGTTCTTTAGGTATGCTGGCTTGAAAAAGAAAAGCTATTATGGAAAATGTCAAAATACACAAAAGTAGAAAGAATAGTCCATGAACCCCTATGTGCCCATCACTCAGATCCACAGCGGGCTACAGGTGGCCATTCCCACCCCATCCTCCATGGGGTTATTTTCACATAAATCTCAGACACGTTTCATTTACAAATATTTCAGTATGGATCGCTTAAAGATAAGGGCTCTTAAAAACCATAACCATGATACCAGCTTCATACCTGAGAAGCTTAATGGTAATTATTTAATCTCATCAAATATTCAGAGAGTTTTTAACGTTTCCCCAGCTGTCTTCAAAATTATTTTCCCCCCACCACTGGTTTGTTTGAATCAGGATCCAAACAGGATTGATAAGTCTCTTAAGTCCCTCCCCCTCCCCCTGCAACCAGGGATGGAACCCGGGCCCTTGGCGGTGAAAGCTCAGAATCCTAACCACTGGACTGCCAGGGAATTTCTTCTTAAGTGTCTTTTAACCAATATGTTCTCCTTCCTCTTTTTATCCCTTACAATTCATTGTTGAAGAAACTGGACAGTTTGTCCTGTAGTTTCCCACATATTGGGTTTTGCTGTTTGTGTCCCTGAAATGTGTTTTAACATGTTCCTCTGTCCCTCTGTGTTTCTTGTAATCTCATACCTGTTGAGATCTAGATCTAGAGACTTGATCTGATCCAGGTTCTTATCTTTTTCTTTTTAATGAGGTGGTGTGTATTTCCACCAGGAAACACGCTATGTCTTCTTGTCTCTTCTGGTGTGCCAGCTTTTAAAGGGATCTCCTGGCACGGTGTTGAGGATTTTCCTAATTCTTTTCCCCTAGCTTCTAATCTCCAACCCTACCGCTGTATGTTGACCTCCATAAAGTAGCGTTACAAGGTATTGGTAACCAGTGGGTACTTAGAAGAGAAGAAGGACATTTGCTGAAGTTAGCATGAGCTCAGGACTTTGGCTTTTTCGGAGGAACTAAAGTCTCTTGCCATCGGAATATTTTCATTATATATGTTCCACTTGGTCGTAATTGAATCTGACTTCCCCCAGCCATGCTCTACGTTTGTGCTTTTTGCAGCCTCTGCCTATGATTTGCCCAAAGCTTTGATTCCAAGAGCCTGGTGGGTCTGTGGGGACTGACCAGTGTGCTCGGTGGGGAGCCATGGGGCTTTCCTAACACGTGCTGGAAAGGCGGAAAAGGGCGAGTCTCCCTTCTGCTACCCTGCTCCCGGAAGACACTGCCATCGCCTGGCCCAAGCCACCAGCTGCTCCCGCCTGGAATATTGCAGTGACTTCCTCCCTGGTCTTGTCTGCTTCATCTCTTGCTCCTCCTGCAGCTGGAGTGACTGTGCTGCAACAGAAGTCACGTCCCTTCCTTGCTCACGAGCCTCCAGTGGCTCCCAATCTCCCGCCGAGTAAACGCCAGCGACCATGCCAGCGCTCCAAGGCCTTCCTTGTGAGCTTCCAGTTTCCTACCACCCTCATCTCCTGCTCCTCTCTTTCCTCATCCACTCCAGCCACACTGACCTCCCTGCCATTCCTCAGATCTGCCAGGCGTGCCCCCATCTGGGGCCTCTGTGTCTTATTCTCTCTCTGCCTAGAGTATCCTTCCTCCAGATACTTACGTGGCTCCCCTGCCTCATCCTTCTCTAAGTCTTTGCTCCGTTGTCACTTTCCTGGTGAGACTTTCTCACCACCCCAGACCCTCCTCCCACCTCTAGCACTCTTCATCCCTTCCCCTCCTTTCATTTTTTTTTTCTACTGCATTTGCCACTAACAGATTATGCAATTTACTTGAAAAACAAAAAACACTGCCTAGTGTCCGTTTGCCCCAACTAGAATATAAACACCCAGGGGCACAGCTTTTTGTCTGTTCTGTGCCTGTTGAATCTCACTGACCAGAGGAGTCTGTGCTCGCTACGCACGTGTGGACTGCACGATTACAGGTGGGGCGGGGCCGGATGAGGTGGAGGGCCGTTGGTGAGCCTCCTACGTTCAACCTGGTTCTAGTTCTGGAACTTGACTTACTACACCCATGTTTTCATCAGCTTCTTGATTTTTGAGCAGTGCCTGAAAAGGCGGGGGAAGACCTGGTGCAAGAGAAAGGCCCTTTGTAGAGTTGATGGCGTTGCTGCAGTGAAACCCGAGGGCCCCAGAGGAGAGGTGGCTAATGCTGCTATTTATAGCTCAGATTCCAGTATATGTTTTCCAGCCACACTTACTCCTTTCAGCCTCCCCTGTATGCTCAAGTCTGTCACTCAGTTAGCTAATGGTTTCTTTAGTCCCATTATGCACTGTAGTGCTCCCCTGGCTCAGGTGTGTTCTTTTTGTTTTTGTTTTTTGAGAGAATAATAGAGTGTTCTATTCTCAGAGGTTTAATTCTTTAATAGCCTTGCCAATTAAAAAAAAACAAAAACAACCCTTTACCAATGTTTTATCATGCAATTGTCCAACATACAAAAGAGTCGAAAGAATAACACAATGAATGCCCAAACGCCCTTCACCGAGAACCAGCACTTCTTAAGATTTTGCTGCATTTGTTTTACCTGTATGTGTGAGCCTGTGGGTGTGTGTGTGTTTTTTTTCCTGAACCATTTGAAGGTAAACTGCAGACATCATGACACGTCACTCCTGAAAACTTCAGCCTATTCTCCTACAAAACAGTTTGAGAATAAGTGCAGGTATCATTATAATATACTCTTGGATCTCCCGAGAATGAGACCATTCCTAAATACAGCCACAGTACCATTACTGAACCTAAGAAAATCAACAGTAATTTCAGACATCATTCACTATCCAGTCTGGATGCAAATTTCTCCAGTCGTCCCAAGAATGTATTTTTCAAACCAAGGTTTCGTCAGAATTCACGCAAGGCATTTGGTACTTATGTTCCTTTAAATCTAAAAGAGTCTTCTTCCTGCCTGCCCCCGCTCCCCTTTTAAATTTATTTAATGACATTGACTTTTCGAGGAGTCTGTGATGGTTACCGTATGGATGTCCCATATTCTGGGTTGGTCTGATTGCTTCCTCGTGGTATCACTGAATTTATTCCTCTATCCCCTTATTTCATGTAAACTGGGAAGGAGGTTTAGAGGCTTGATTGGATTCAGGTTAAATGCTTTTGCAAGAAGACTTTAAAAGTGATGTTGTGTACTTCATCCTGTGTCATGTCAGGAAGCATGTGGGTGTTGGGTTGTCTTGTTCTTAGTGATGCTGACTTCGGTCACTTGGTTACGATCGAAGTGATGCATAGAGGTGTCTCTGAACTGTTTCTCTTATAAGTAAATAGAACAGTAGAGGGTTATGTTCTCAAAAGCTTAGTTTAAAGAAAAAAAAAAAAAAACCTCCCCTGTCACTGGCTCTTTTCGAAGGTCAGATGTGTCTCCAAGAGTTGCCAGGTAACTTCCAAGCCTATATGTATATAATGACTCTGCTGGACATGATGAGCAGGTAAACCAGACAGAAGAGCTGAGCTGGAGCTTTGAGTTGAGACCATGGAGAGGAAAATGTGGGCTCTGCCCCTGGCTTTGTCAGAGGACCATGGCGGCGTGGCTGTTAGGAGGTTAAAATTAGCAGCGAGAGGCCTTGGGCTCTTCCAGCTTCCTGTTGAACATTATCATTCTTCCAGAAAGGAGGGGAAAGGTACCCACACTCCATTTGTAAAGTGATGGCCTTTGAGATATCAAGAAGGGAATTAAGGAGCCCTTCTAGAATTCTCATCCCAGCATGTTCCTGAGAGTGGTGTACCGGACATCTTTAGGAAGCGTCCTAGGTACAAGACGAGAGGACCATACGTCCTTGTGATAGGTATGTGGGTGATCTTGGAAGATGTTTGCTGACCTTGGAGTTTGTTGTCGAAAGCTGAAAAAGGCTTGGAAAGGTCAGTAGAAGGGCAAGTATACAATGAACAAATTAGATTGAGAGAAATCAGGACTTTTCAGCCTAAAAACAGGAGAGTCAACAGGGAGATAATAAAAATGACAGTTTATTGGGAACTTACCAGGTGCTGTTTAATTCATTACATGTGTTCCCTGAACAGTGTGTTCTTACTGCTCCTGTTTTGCAAGGTAGAGAGACCAGTGCTCAAGTTAAGTAATTTGTGTAGTACCGCATAGTACTAGATAGAACTGAGATTTGAATGCAGTCTGTCTGACTGGTACCCGCCCTCGACCTCTGTGCTTTCCTGCCTGCTAGGGACTTATACCCTGGATCTTGGTATGATAGAGTGGGGAGGTGCTCCTTGACTTTAGAAAAATAAATAAATAAGCATTTGTTACCTCATAGTTTCGGTAAGTCAGGATTTGGGAGCGGCTTGGCTGGGCAGTCCGGCCTGGGATCTTCCACGAGGTTGCACTCGATACATTGGCTGGGCCGCAATCATCTGAGGGCTAGACCAGGGCTGGAGGATCCATTTCCAAGGTGGCTCATCTGCATGGCGGGCATGTGGTGCTGGTTGAAAGGCCTCAGTTCTTTCCCTCTCTTGGACTTTTGAAGGAGCTAGTTTTCAGATTACAAGTGTTCTTTTATAGAAATATTTGGAACTCACCAAGCCCCTTAGTAAAACTGACTGAAAACAGACTCAAAAGGATTTGGAGAGATCCATCACAGGGAAGAAAGGTTAAGGAGAGGGAGAGATGCTTCAAGAGCTTGAAAACCTGAGGGAAAACTGGTTTCTACCTTATTATAGTAGATCCTTGAATTGAACGAGACTTTTTTTTTTTTTTTGCTAGGTTATTAAAGGGCTGTGTCTGTTTCTTGGAGAGATGCAGGGCAGACTTTTTTGGTGAGGGGAGGTTGTCTCATGGAGGTAGTTATTTATACATACCCTGCCTTGTTCTAGAAAACCAGCTTATAATAATACAGTAGCAACTAAGAGAAAATGAAGTGGCGGTTTGATGGATAGTGTGGGTGGGGAAGGAGGTTGGAATATGTGGCACTTTCCTGGTCTGGCTTTGTAAGATGTGGGGTGGCATGGAAGGGCTGCATACTCTTTGGAAATCCTCATAAACGCTGTTCTTTCTTGGTAATTATTGAACGGCTCTGAACTGGAGGCTATGGGTCCTCAGCAGTAACTGGATGGAGGCCATTCGGTGCGGCCAGGCTCGGTGGGTGGGGTCAGGGGTGTGTGTGCAGCAGTTTCCAGCCCGCCTAGGGTTTGGTGCTTCTGCCTCGTGCCAGTTAGTTCTGTTTCTTGTTCGCCCGCAGGGCTGAATTTGCCTAATGTTCCAGGGGCTGGGTGACTCTGAGCTGCCTTCTCACCTCACTGGTGGAGCCAGGTGTTGACTAGTCTCTCCTTGTGGGACTTACCCAGGACCGTGTAACTATGGGGCTGACTTGCTTGTACTGAACTTTTGTTGTTTTAAACTTTTTTCCGCCTTATTTCAAAGTGAAACATTTTCCGGATTGAAAATTAAAAAACACTTTTTAGCCCAAATAATAAGTCCCTGAAATCCTTTATCTAGAGATGACTCCTGATAACATTTCCTTAGGGTCTCCTGACCTGTTTCGATTCTTTTTGCCACCCCTCTTCCTATGGGTGGGGGGATGCTGTTTGTAACTGCTTTCTTCCTCTGTATGCCGTCAGTATCTCTTACTCTTTTCTTACGGTCCTGCAGGTATAAGCAAACAAATAAATAAAGTAGAAATTACCTAGTGAGCCTAACGATATAAAATGTTTAGAAAAAAATGAGCACAGCCTTCCCCACCAGCCTGATATAGCGGTGACAATTAGGCATATTCCTTCCCGTTCCTTTTGCCGTGCCACAAGACAAGTTTGAAGATGTAGAAAAAAGTTGCCAGGGAAGCCAGAGTCGGTGAAGTGGGAGCTTATAACTTACAGAATCTGAACTCGGTGTGCGTTTGCTTTTGTCCATCCATGTTGCTTTTTGTGTCCAACAGTGGAGAACACACAGCTGACCCTGAACCTGCAGACAGAGAACAAAGGCGGTGTTGTCTCGGGTGGTGAGCTGACAATTTTCCTGGACGGGCCGACTGTTGATCTGGGAAGCGTGCCTAATGGCAGCGCCGTGACGGATGGTGAGTGCTGCCCTGCTCCCCAGGGCTGTGCCTGGATGGGGCAGGGCGGGGCAGGGCGGGGCAGAGTAGGTGCCCAGATCTTGGTTCTCTACCAGGTACCTGGGTTTGGGTACTGCACAGCCAGCCCTGACTCTTCTTAGCATCATGGATCACAATCAGGACATGATTTTTCAAGGACTGTTTTCTGTTAAAGGACCAAAATAAATACCAAGCCTTTGTAAGCGTGTTGTTGTTTTGGTTCTAGAGCAGAGAAACACATCCCACATGGGATGTTTTCATCCCACATGGACTTTGTAAAATAAAACATCTTTATTAAATGTTACTTGGGCCCATTTTTCTTCTTCCCAATCCAGTTAAACTTCCTGGAGAGCTTGAGAGTGTCTTTTATGAGACGGTCTTGGTTGGAAAAGGGGAACTGTGTGTCTCAGAGATTCACACGAGCTGAATACAGGCAAGAAGCGGGGAAATTGGAGAGTGTCTCCTGCTCTGTCCTGAATGTGGGCGGTTTGTTTCTTTTCATCTAGTTTGAAATTAGTCACTTTTGGATCTAGCAGGAAATTACTTCATGAAGTCTGAGGTCCAAAACGGGTTGGCTTTCTCCATAATTTTTCTTGTTAAGCGTGATGTAACTATGGCACCTTCCAGGCCCCAAGCAGGCTTTCTGTAGCTTCAGGGGGTGGGGTTTGAACTCTATCTGAAGGGCATTTGAGTGGAATCTCAGTGATTGGATGGGCCTTGACTTCTGAGAATCCTCCCTCAACTGGCCTGCATGGTGCTTGGGGTACTTTCGGTGCATCTAGAAAAGCCTGCATCATTCACTCACTCAGCGCGTACATCCACGGCTGAGCACCCGGTATGTACTAGCTCGTGGACCGGGTGCTAGCCAGACGGCAGGGGCAAAACTCACATGGTCTCTACTCCCTAGAGCTTGTGATCTACTTGGCAGGGGCAGGGGATGTTAGATATCAAATGAGTAAACGCAGAAACAGTTATATAACTGTAACTGTGAACAAATCTATGAAGGAAGAGTACTGGGTGGTATGAGATTCCTTTACTTGAGGGGGAATCTCATCTAAACTGGGGGGCCAGGGAAGGTTTCCCTGAGGAAACTGAGTCCTGCTGGAGTATGAGGAGTTTGGACAGGCCAAGGCGGGGGGCGGGGGTGTGGGTTATAGGGGTGGCTGAGTAAGAGGTGGAGGGGTCTCACATGCAAAGGCCCTGAGGTGGGAGCGAGCGTGGCCTGCAGTGGGTACAGAGGCAGCCAGGGCAGCTGGATCGTGGGGAGCGAGAAGGAGAGGGCTGGGAGGGTGAGGCCAGTCAGATCGCACAGCCTCGAAGACCTTGGTAAGGATTGTGAACCTCGGTAAGGATTGTGAACCTCAACCTAAGAAGTAGAAAGCTGTCGAGGGGTTTTTAATCAGGAGAGGATCATGATTTGATTTGGATCGAATCTGATTTGGCTTTTTAAAAGCCCTCTGGTTGCTGCGATGTGGAGAGATGCCCCAATTCCTTGCCTCCACTTTGCAGGGCCAGCATCTATCCTCTGTCTCACGGGGTGTGGTTCATTTAACATGTAAGGGAACACGCTTGTAAGTGCCTTAGACATTCTTGAAGGTCTTGGGGAAGAAGAGCTGTTTCCCAGGTTTGAGCCCCTCTGTTCCGCAGCCCCGATCAGACCTCACCCAGCCGTCCCTGTCCTTGTCATGCTGGAGGCTGCAGCTTGCTGGACCGTTGGTGTCCCCCTGGGGTGGGTAACTCTAAAACATGCAGTTAGCGCTGTTCCTGTACCCACATCTCAAACAGAGGTGTGAGCTTCTCAACGTTTCTGTCTTTTTTTTGTGATGGATCCCTTTTCCAGGTTCACAGCCGCCTTCGAGAGAATCCAGCGGGACGGCTGTCACTCCAGAGAACCGGCACCAGCCCCCCAGCACAAACTGCTTTGGTGGGAGATCCCGGTAAGACACCTTCCTCCTTGTGAATGAGGAGGAGCCTGGAAGTTGCTTAGAGCTCTTGAAAACATGTTGGGAAGCGGCGAGGAACAATTTATGTTAGAAACTGTTGGAAATTTCCAGAGAGCTTATAACTGACTTATAAGACTTATAAGTATGTTAAGATGGCCCAGAGAGGAATACAAAACTCAGGATTCTCGGAAGGGTCAAGGGTGCCTTGACGAAGGTTGGGACTGACTCAGTTGGTTATTTGGCTGAGAGGAACTGTTGAACAGAGCTTGACTGCTTTTTATGCATCAGGTACGGTAGCCACAGTTATCCTTCCAGGATGCACGTAGGAACACTTAGAGCAGTGGTTCCTTGTATGTGAAAATTTCTGTCTGTACATTTCTATTTGCGGGGGTGATCCATGATTCCCTTTGGAGTGTTGGTTAAGACCTCCTGCACACAGAGTCTGACCTGTTTTATACTTCTTATATACATCCCAAATGACTTAATTTTATTTACCGACATTCCCATCTTATACCTGTGTTAATGGTGCAAACTCCTCTCCACGGTCACTGAATTCCCAGGCAGAGGAATAGTTTTAAGTGTATTTGAGAGATGGGGAGGAGGTTGGGAACCTGCTTTTTTTAAAAATAATAAATTTATTTATTTATTTATTTATTTATAGCTGTGTTGGGTCTTCGTTGCTGTGTGCATGGGCTTTCTCTAGTTGTGGCGAGCGGGGGCTACTCTTCGTTGCGGTGAGCAGGCTTCTCATTGCGGTGGCTTCTCTTGTTGCAGAGCACGGGCTCTAGGTGCGCGGGCTTCAGTAGTTGTGGCACACGGACTCAGTAGTTGTGGCTCGCGGGCTCTAGAGCGCAGGCTCAGTAGTTGTGGCGCACGGGCTTAGTTGCTCCGCGGCACGTGGGATCTTCCCGGACCAGGGCTCGAACCCGTGTCCCCTGCATTGGCAGGCAGATTCTTAACCAATGCACTACCAGAGAAGTCCTGGGAACCTGTTTTATTGTTTATTACAATGTACAAAATCCCCAGACGTTTTAAGGAAATTTTAAGGAAAAGAATCATGTGGAATGTAATTTGTATCTGCAGAGAGTAGGCGAATAACTGGTAAAAATCCTCCCAAACAAATCCCGGGCAGTGGGGGAATAATGCTTTAAGAAACAAAGCATATTTTAGCCAATACCCACAGCATCTGGAAAGATCCCTCTGAGGACAGCCTTCAGCCTCTCTGGATTTGGTTGTTTTGAGGGTTTGTGAGGTCTTGATGCTTGGCAGGCGTCAGGAACAAGAGAGGGTTGGATGTTTGGATCTTTTGTCTATAGCATCATTAGAAGCAGAGGTGCTATTTGCCTGTCGTCTTTTCTCCAAGCCTCTGCAAAGGTCTTAATTACCTCATACCATGAAGACTAGTCATCTAGCGAGTCACAGAGAAGAGTGATTTGAAGGTTGGGATAAGTAGTTGACTCTCACAGGGAAAGGACCAACGATATAACTGGCAAATCTTATATCAACAAAGGCATGATTGGCGCCCAGAGCTAGAGAAAAGAAAATCTCTTCAATGGTGAGTAGCTGGTGGAGAGGAACACCTCAGACATTCACTCTGAGAATGATGCCTTCTTAGCTCTGATGCTAGTAACTACCATCTTGGTCTTTTAGCTGACTTGGAAAATTGGTGTCAAACACAACTGATGTCACTTAATTTGGGGCTGGAGGGCAGTGTTCAGCTCTTAACGTTTGGACTTAATTAAGTTCTTGACCTATTTGTTGCTCTCTGAAGTTCTCTAGTTGATAGACCTTGAACTTTACATGTCTGGATAGCCCTTTTTTGCTGATGTTTGTGTTGAGGATTCTTGAGTGTTACAGCAGCAGGCAGACTTCAACAGAAAATCGGACGCCTTTTTGCCCATAACACGTGGCGGACGTTCAATGCTAGTTAATTGTTAGTGGGCAGATTGCCTTCTAGGTAGCTGAAGCCGTGTGGGAGTCCTCCTCCGCCTGCCCAGCTACTGCAGCATTTTCCATGCATGGCCTCTGAATTTTCACAGGCCTCTGCCACCTAAGTATTTATTGTGTGTTCGCATGGAACCTGCTGCCATTCAGCAGCAAACACTTTTGGATGTATGGCCCAAAGGCAGTCTCTTCTGCATCCTTAAGAACCCCCTTTCCCCATTGCTGCCGCATTTACGAAGGTCACCGTGCACACAGGGGGTAGCAGAGTGGTCTGCTGGATGAGTGTGAGGCTCTGGAATCAGATGTAGATTGAATCCTGGCCTGTCATTTACTTGCTATACAATACTGGACAAGTCACTGAAATGCTCAGCCTCTCAGTTTTTTCAGGCATGAAATGCGGACATCGCCTGCCGCACAGGGTCATTGTAGGAATTAACTGAGATGAGTTCTGTCAGTCTGAGGGCCTTGCACATTGGGAGTGCTCAGTGAAGGTGGCCAGGAGTTGCATCTGGAGACTGTCTTTTGCGCCCCACATCCCCACACCCAAACCTGGGAAGCACGGCATTACTGAAGCTTTCCCGTCCAGGAGACTGTGGTTAGGAGGGTGGTGAATCTAACCTTCAGGATTCAAGGACAGTCCTCCACTGTCCTTGGTTTCCTGTGGCAGAGAGAATGACGGACTTCTGCTTGCCGCCTCCCAGACTAAATATTTAGCTTTCGCTGTCTGAATGGTAGGTTTTTCTTGGACTTGGGTGCTATTCTCCATGATCAAAGGTGCTCTGATGTGCCCGTGAAGGTGAAGATTACAATGTGAAAGCAGCCTTTTCCTCTCCTTCCCCTACTTTATAAAGCCATAGAACTGGAACCGTGTAAGAGTTTTATCTTAAAGGTTCATCTACCCAAGCTCATCCAGCAAAGCTACCATGTGCTTGCTGAACAAGGCCTCAAAGCTCCGTCTTTTACTGGGATCTTTCTCACTATTTAGGGATCATCAGGTGAAACATCTCTAGTTGTTTTGCCATCTGAGCTGCCACATGGAAGCCAGCACGGGATCGCCACCCATGGCATAAATTTATTAGCAGACAGACCATGTTAGTATCCAGTTGGTGGGTCTGGCTGAGTAAAGAAAGAGTTAATATCGTACATCGTTGTTTAGTCCTACACTGAAATGCTGTCCCATAACAAAAATGGAGGAAAGATAGTTGCATCATTGTGGTAGAATCTCAGAAACATAATGTTGAACAAGAGCAGCAGATCACAGAAAAAATACATAGTATGATGTCATTTATGTAAAGTTCAAAAATGTAAATTGAAACCATGTATTTTTTATGGATACCTTCATAGGTGGTAAAACTATAAAAATTGGAAGGGAATGCTAATTAACCCTGAATTCAGGAGGATGGTTGTCACTGGTGGGTTTAATGAGGAAAAAGCACAGTGAAAGCTTCTGGGTATGGGGGATGCTATTTCTTGGCCCTGGGTGTTCATTTTATTATTCTTTTTTCAACTGACTATATATTTAATATATTCTTTGGTTTACACTGTATATTTCATAATACAAAAACTGTCATCCACCAACCTAGGTAAACTGTATAGTGATCGTGTTAGGTTGGAGAAATTGTTGTGTGCCATCGAGGTAGACAGATTTCAGAACTTAGGGTTTCTCCAGGCTCGATGATGACCACTCATTTCTCTTCTGCCCAGTTTATCTTTATAGCAGTGGAGCCAGTGATTCTAAGGCGATGCTTCACGTTGGCCTTGTCGGCTGTGCTCCTGTTACTTAGAAATCTCAGGTGGGAGAATTTAGTTTGGGCCTTGGGAAAGGGTTCCAGATGAAAGCTGGTCACTGCCAGATCATGTGTCAGAACAGCACTAATCTTGGGGGCCCAGGAGGGCCGGCCTGATACCCTTTGGTGTTTGGAGCAGGGACTGTTACGTGGTGTACCCAGGGCTCTGTCTGTGAGTGTGCCGTCCTGCCCTGCGTCCTCAGCCAGCGTTCCTTATTCCAGTGTGTTATGGAGCCCCCTGGGAGAGTGTGTGCTAGTTGGCACGGGGGGGGCCTACCACACCCTTTAATAATCCCCCAGTGTTTATTTTATTTTGCTGGAATGAGGGCCAGCTTGGGAACCGTGCCTAAGTCAATTCAGGCTTTGCAGTTCTCATGTGTGCCCAGTGTCGTGCACACATCGCCTTGCACGAGGCCTGCCAGAAGCATGGCGTCTGCTCTCCACAGTGAGCGCGCAGTCTTCGTGGCATACACCATGTATATGAAATGGCGCGCGTCACGGGAAGCTCAGAGAGAGGAGAGATGAGCGTGTGGAGAGGGAGAGACTGAGGCGAGGGTGGGCGTGGGTTTGCAGAGAGACTCTTGTCCACTGTCCGAAGGTTCAGTGCAGTGTCGTAGGGGCTGACACGTGAGGGTGCTAACTAGTGAACTAGAGAGGCTAGTGCTGTGGTGGACGTGGAGGGGGAAAGAACCCAGCAAGGGGATCCACCCTGGTACCGGCAGCTCTCTTCAGAGCTACCGTTAGGTTAGAAAAGCCAGGACGTTGGAGTCCCTCTGTGGTTTGCCGATTCTTCATCACCTGTGATTTTTTTCCCCCCTCCCCAGCTATTACATGAAACCAGGGAGTTAAGGTGATGTCACCCAATGGGTGAAACCACAGGACTGCCCGTGAGCACTGCTGCCGCTCCAAGCGTAGCCTTAAGATTTCTTCTGACTTGAGTAACTAGCTCCTCCATCTAGAATCCCTGTATATTTTCCATCGTCATACAGGGAAATGGTACCAACAAATGGAAGAATGCATTGAATTTGCTTTTAGCTTCCTAAAGTTTTTCATTAATAGGTCTGAAAACTGTGAAAGGGATCTTGGTTAAGAATCTAGACTTAGGGGCTTAAATAATTAGTTTTTCTTTATTATGTATTATGTACATATTTACTGTAAGAGTATATGTGAATGTGCGTGAGTGCGTGCATGTGTTTGGTGTGAAGGGCTGCAGGCCTCCGTCCTCCATCAACTGTCACTACTGGGCAGTGTTGGTTGGAATCTAGATTTTAACAAGCTCCCACACGATTCTTTTACATGTGAAAGTTCAGACCCTCCTGTAATAAGTTTTCATCCAGCCTCCTTTCCTCTCTCCCTTTTTATCCTGCTTTGATGAAAACATATCAGATTTATTGACTCCCTTGCCTTGGCATCAGTGACCTCTGGAGATGTAAAAGAGCTGTAATCTCAGCGGCGTAGAAAGGCGCAAGGTCTCTGGTGAGCTCTAAATAGCTCATCAGCTGTGTCTGCAGACAGCCTAGCCCAGAAAGGAAAGAAAAATAAACTTAACGGGGCCTGAGACTGCTGGGAACACTGCTGGGAGCCCTGGGAGTGCCAGCGGGGACTGGGAAGCAAAGCTAATGGGGTAACGAGGGGTGGATAGGAACTGAGCCTTCAGGCACTCTCTGTCATTGTTGGCCACTGTCACCTGACCTTCCACTGAGATGACTAAAGGCTACTTGATTCGGAACTGTAGTCATGTGACGATGTCACCCTGTCAGCATGACACTGAACCCAGCATCTTTACAGTTCAGGCCTCCCACACAATAGCTTTTACTTAAAATCTAGCTGTAGCCTCACTACGATTGCTGGGGACGAGAAAGGAGTAAGAAAAGGAATACGTGTACTTCACTTACTCGTGCATTGATAACTAAGATCCGGTCCCTGCACACAAGGAGCTTTCAGGGCTCTCTTCTGAGCAGGTGGTGTATAAGGAATAGGATTGAGACTGTGGACAGGAGCCCCACTGCGTTCTCAAAGGCAGACATCGAAAAGTCATCCTGAAGATTAATTACACATTCATTTATACATTAATTTATTAATCCTGCGCTAATTAAAATTATGCATTATACATTATTGTACATTTTTTTTGTTTGCTTTTGGCCATGCTGCGAGGCTTGTGGGATCTTAGTTCCCCGACCAGGCCCCCGGCAGTGGAAGCACAGAGTCCTAACCACTGGACCGCCAGGGAATTTCCTATTGGACGTTTATTTATTCAGATCCATTTATGTCATTGGTCTTTACTGGGCATTTCTTCTGTATGAGTCCAGAGAGGTGTGGTATGTGCCAGAAAGTAAGGCAAGTATCTGAAGTATCTGCAATTGGAGGCAATATTCGTTCCACAGACATGAGTGCCAGGCTATGAGCTAGGTTGTGGTGATAAAAAGATGAAAAGCCACGGCCCCTGACATCGAGGACTGGCATCCAGTAGGAGACAGAGACACAGGTGAGAATTCCAGTTTAGTGCAATGGACCCCATAGTGATGGTGAGTGAAGACAGTGGAAAGTTTACCTAAATCTACCTGGCGGGGTTTAGGGGAAAACCTCACACATTTGAGCTGTACTTGTAAGGAGTTTGCAGACCAGTGAAGTGGGGGTAAGAGAAGTCACTCAGGCTGAGGGAGCAGCGTGGGAAAATGCAATGGAGAAAAAGAGAACTTGGCATATTCGAGGACATATTAGTCATTTGGTAATGTTGACACATAGATATTCAGGACGATAGCTGAAGCAAACCATGGTTTGCAGGTCACATCCAGGCTGCCACCTGTTTGTTTGTTTGTTTAGAGCAGTGTTAGGTTCATAGCAAAACTGAGTACGAGGTACAGAGATTTCCCATATACCCCCTGCCCCACTTACACACAGCCTCCCCTGCTATCAGCATCCCACACTGGAGTGGTACATTTTGTTACAATCGTTGAACCTACGTTGGCACATCATTATCACAAATGATAAGGAGGGACTTTATCTCCCAACGTCCATAGTTTATATTAGGGTTCATTCTTGGTGTTGTACACTTCGTGAGTTTTGACAAATGTACAGTGACATGTATGCACCATTATAGTATTATGCAGAATACTTTCGGGGCTCTAAAAATCTCCTGTGTTTTGCCTATTCATACCTCCCTCCCTATTAATTCCTGGCAACTACTGATCCTTTTACTGTCTACATAGTTTTGCCTTTTTCTAGAATGTCATATAATTGGAATCATGAAGTTTGTAGCTCAGATTGTCTCCTTTCACTTAGTAATATGCATTTGAGGTTCCTCCACGTCTTTTCATGGCTTGATAGCTCATTTGTTTTTTAGCACTGAATAAAATTCCATTATCTGGATGTACCATGGTTTATTCATTCACCTTCAGGAAATCTTGGTTGCTTCTGAGTTTTGACAATTATGAATAAAGCTGCTATAAACATCCCTGTGCAGGTTTGTCCGTGGATGTGTTTTCAACTCCTTTGGGTAATAGCAAGGAGAGCAATTGCTAGGTTGTATGGTAAGAGTGTAAGAGTATATTTAGTTTTGTAAGAAATTGCCAAGCTGTCTTCCAAAATGGCTGTACCATTTTACATCCCTACCAGCAATGAATGAGAATTCCTGTTGCTCTGCATCCTCACCAGCATTTGGTGTTGTCAGTGTTCCAGATTTTGGCCATTCTAATAGGCATGTAGTGGTATCTCATTTGCATTTACCTGATGATGTATGCGGTAGAGCAGGTTTTCATATACTTATTTGCCATCTGTATATCTTCTTTGGTGAGGTGTCTGTTCAGGTCTTTTGCCCATTTTTTAAATCAGGTTTTTCCTTTCTTTATTGTTGAGTTTTAAGAGTTCTCATAACAGTCCTTTATCAGATATGTCTTTTGCAAATATTTTCTTCCAGTCGGTGTCTTGTCTTCTTATTCTCTTGACCACCTGTTTTTGTAAATAAAATTTTATTTGAATACAGCTATACTCATTCATTTACATATTATCTATGGCTACTTTCACGCTACAATGGCAGAGTTAAATAGGTGTGACAGAGACCATATGGTCTGCAAAGCCTAAGATATTCACTGTCTGGCCCTTTACAGAATGCTGATCCCGGCTGTGGGAGATGGTAAGAAGGTGAGACCAGTTCACAAAGGGTTATGCTTTGCTGAGGACTTCAGATTTTATTCTTTGGAGATAGGGAACCACTGAGTTCTGAGCAAGGGCATGTTGTGTTATTTCTGTGGTAAATTATTCAGGTAAGTATCTGCTGGATGAATTTGAAGTTGTATCAGTTAGGGTTCATTGCAGGAAACAGAAACCACTCTAGGTATTTTGAGCAGAAAGGAATTTAATATGGGGAATTAGGTCTTTATAAAAGTCACTGGGTGGGCTGGAGGAGAAATGAGCCCCTCCCCATCCTTGGTTTCAGGGTCATAGTCCTGTGGTGGCAATCCAGACAGATGTCAGGAAACTTCTGCCCCTCCAACCATTGCATGTGCATGAAGTGGTGTCCAGGCAGTGAAGCAGGGAGACTGCTGGAACTACTGACAGCCATCACCACCACCAGAAGAGTGGTCTCTCCCTTTCTTCTGCTTTCCAAATCTCCTGCAAGAGCTTCTCATTGGTGCAACCTAAATCACTTCCAGAACCTAGGGGCATGGTAGTCTGAGAGTTTTCTAGCCCATGCAGTGAGGGGACAGGACAAGGGACACATGTGGAATAGAAGAAGGTAGGAATGTCTGACACAGTGGAGGTTGAGGCTAGACTCAGGGACCAATAAGAGGACTGCTGTGGGAACTGGTGAGATAGGAGTGGATGACGAGCTGTGGGTGGTGGCAGATTAGGGAGGAAATAGGAGAAAGACCTAGGAGGTGTAATCATTGAGCAGGACTGGGTGACTCACTAGTGAGACAGGGTCGAGGATGAGGAGGCATATAGGGGACTCCCAGCCTCTTGGATTGAGATGCCATTCATGGAAATAAGAAATGCAGGAGGGGAGCAGCTTATGAAGCTGTCACTTTAAGGTGGCATCCCCCATGATGGTTGTGATTGGTGCTTAGCAGGCTCTGTGGAACTGGGACGGAGTCTTTCCTCTAAAAGCGTATCCATAGGAGGAGGAATGCAGAGCAAAACAAACTTAGGAGATACAGAGCAAATCAAAGTGTATTCCTGACGGTGAACAACGGGGCCAATATAAGTGTCTCCACGATTTAGGGGACGGGGTGAAATTTCTATTGTACTTTAACTAGATCTGTGTCTGGATTTTAGCACTTCTCAGTCCCAGAAAATTGTCATTGAAAGGGAAAGAGTTTAGAGAGAAACCAATAAAAAGAGTATGGGTCTCAGAGAAAGGATTTTTTAGTCGTGGGAGCTTGGGCAGTTTGGGTATGGGATGATCAAAGGTTGGAATAGAACTGACTGCAAATGCTTTGGACAGATGTGGATGGTGGGGGAAAGGGTTGCTGAAGCTGTGGTGTTTGTGGTTGTGGTTTGGTGAGGTGAGGTTAGACTTTTCCTTTAGGATTCTGTTGGCACTGGATGGCTCCTTTTGAAAGTGCCAAGGTCTTTGGAAGTGGAGATTTGGGGTTTGGTTTAGTGACTGTCTTTATGATGGCATGCTCCATAACCTAAATAGAACGACTCCTTTCAAACACTGGAACAATTATATATTTAGGTTTTTCATTTTGCATTAGGTAAAAATAGTCACAGAACTGAAGCACGTAATTTATATTGCTTTACGCTCTACATGCCACAGGGGTTCCTGAAGTTGTTATGTACCCATAACTTACTGAAAATATAGTGAAGATATTAGTCTTAATATTCTTTGGGTCTCCCATCCTTATCTCTACTTGTGTATTAGTTCACTTCATTCTGGCATCCGCCTCTATCATTCTGCCAAAATTACAGCCACAAAAGCCCAGCTGACTTGTCTGCAGGTTTCACCTGTGGACTCGTCCTTTCTGGAAGAGTTACCTGCCTTGGCATCTATAGTAGTGTGTAATCCCAGAGTGTTCCTCTTTTTTCTGGTTTTATTGATCTTCATTATTTAAAAAACAAATTTGATCCACGTGAAAAAAAAAATAAATGTATTACACAATAGCAGGATGCACAATTATATAATGCAGTCAAGAGAGGTATCATTAAAAAGGTGACCTATAAGCAAAGATTTGAAGAAGATGAGAGATTTATCCATGAGGCTATCTCAGGGAAGAATATTGGGCAGAGCAATGGCTCTTGCAGAGGAACCGAGCTGGGAGCGTGCCTTTGGAGTTGAAGGAGGCCAGTCTGGCTGGAGTGGAGGGAGTGAAGGGAAAATAGGAGGTGACAGCAGTAACAGGTAGGGCCAGATTATATCCATGAATTTCTTTCCTTTTTTTAAAATGAATGTATTTATTTATTTATTTATTTATGGCTGCGTTGGGTCTTCGTTGCTGCGCACGGGCTTTCTCTAGTTGCGGTGAGCAGGGGCTACTCTTCGTTGTGGTGCACGGGCTTCTCATTGCGGTGGCTTCTCTTTTGTTGGGCTCTAGGCACACGGGCTTCAGTAGTTGTGGCACACGGGTTTAGTTGCTCCACGGCATGTGGGGTCTTCCCTGACCAGGGCTCGAACCTGTGTCCTCTGCATTGGCAGGCTGATTCTTAACCACTGTGCCACCAGAGAATTCCCATGAATTTCTGCGTTATGTATTTCAAGGATATTTTGTCCACAATACAAATTTGAAGTACGTCTTGTGGGCGAATTGAACCTTTTATCCTTATCTCGCGATCTTCTCTTTTTCTAGAGCTTTTTCTCTTAAAATTTATTTGTTCTGAGCAATAAAAAGGAACAGGCTACAACAACATGGATGATTCTCAAAAGCATTATGCTAAGTGCAAGAAGCCAGACACAAAAAGCTACGTTCTGTGTGACTCCATTTACATAACATACTGGAAAAGGCACAATTATTGGGACAGAAATCAGTCAGCAGTTGTTGGGAACTGAGGGGAGGGATTGACTGCCAAGGGCACCAAGAAGTTTTGGGGGGCGATGGAAATGTTTTATGTCTTAACTGTGGTGGTGGTAACACGATTGTATGCGTTTGTTAAAACTCACTGAACTGCACCCTTAAAAAGGGTGAATTTGACTATATGTATTAATAAATATGCCTGAATTTTAAAAATCATTTAAAAAATCTGTTTGGTTTGATATTAACATAACTTCCCCAGCTTACTTTTGTTTTGTATTTTCTCAGCATATTTTTCCCCACACATTTAGTTTCAGCCTTTTGGATGGTTATATATTAGATGCAACAGCATTTAACGGGATTTTTAGCAAATAGTATGAGGTGGGTGGGAGGTTGGGAGAAATAGGTGAAGAGGATTAAGAGGTGCAGACTTCCAGTTATAAAATAAATAAATCATGGGGACGTATGTACGATGTAGGGAATATAGTCAATAATATTGTAATCACTTTGTAGGGTAACAGATGGTAACTAGACATTGTGGTGATCAATTCGGAATGTATATGAATGTTGAACCACTATGTCGTATACCTGAAACTAATGTAATTTATATGATAACTATATTTCAATTAAAAAAAAAAGGTTGAAAAAAGCCCCAAACCAATATGATACCTTTTACCTTTAAGCTCTCACGGTTAGTCCATTTATGTTTCTTGTGATTCTCGATATCTTTGGAGTTTTCTCCAAAGATGCTATCTTTTTATCTTCTTGCCTTTTAATTGCTCTCTGTCCTGCCTTCGTTGTTTCCCTTTGCTAAGCTAACTTTGCACTTTAAGCCTGTGTTTGGCCTGCCTTTTCTTTGTCTTGATGAGTTGAAGGTATCTTTGGCTCACTGATTATTTGATAATGGAGTGTGAAATTCTGCACCTAACGGTGTAAAGAGAACAAGAATTTCTACCCAGGCTCCCTGTCTGAAGATTTTCTGTTTGGACTTGGACTTTACTTGGACTTTTATGGCACATCTATGTGCTGGGTCTACTTTGTGTGCTTATAAATGGCTTTTGAAGGTACAACTTTAAAATGAGAAAACAACAACACTTTTTAACATGAGATTAGCGAAAGTCTAGAATAGGAGATGGTATGAATAATTGTTATTTTGTGAAGGAGAAGGGGAGATGAGGACATGGTTCTTTTTCTTTAAAATTTTACCTTAAAAAATTTACCTTAAAAAAGGTAAGCAAAAAGCTTTATTTTAAATCACATCATACAATTTTGCTTTACACTTAGAAAAGAATGGTGAACTGGGGACTCCTGAGGAGTTAGTTTTTCCTCTTCCATCTACAGCACTCCTTTTTTTGGAGGTGGGGAGGGGTACAGGGGGAGTGGTGCTGAGTTCTCAGCCAAACTCATCTGGACCTTCTGCATCTTTGTGTCCCTACCAGGGCCTAGAATAGTGCTTTGCTGCACGTAGCAGCAGCTCAGTAAATCCTTGTTGAGTTGAAAGAGTCTTGTGTTCTTGCTTCTCACTTGCCAGGACTTCGGGGTGGGTCTTCCTACTGGTTTACATTCCTTGGCACCCTGACTCCCTGAGAAGTGACGGTTTCAGGGGCACAGGTTACAGGGGAGACTTTTTATCAGGACGGCCTTGTGCTTTCCAAGGCTTAGCCGGACCACCAAGAATGTGGTGGGTTCCCACTGCCTGCTCCGTCTCTCCTGTTCGTCCTGTTTTTTTCTTCATGATTGATATTTCCACTTTGAACCCTTTTCATGGACTGTTCTTCTCAAATCCTCGCAACTTTTAAGGTTAACATTGGAATCAGGGATAAGTTGACACATAAATGCGTCTTGCTTGGAAAAAGAATGTGTAAAGTCCATGTGCCTGAACTCTACCAGGAAAGAGAGTTACTTACTCACCCTCTGAGAACAGTAATGTCCCACATATATATAGCTGTTCAAATCCCCAAGTGATGGTTGAATGTGAGGAATGCGTGTCTCATAAAGGACATTCGGATCACGGAAATGCATCCCTAGGAGATGAGCGCTGATTCCATAGGGCATCTCCATCTCTGTATAAGGCCTTCTAACAGAGTGAGGTGGGGTGCTCAGCAAGAATTACCTAGCCGTATATTTGAAAATTAGTATCTTCTGTGGAAACTGACATTTATTTGTACTGAGAGGATCTATTAGTTTTCAACTGCCGTGTAACAAATCACCACAAATTTAGGGCTTAAAGCAGCATCATTTGTGAGCTCACAGTTCTGTAGGTCGGAAGACTAGGACACCATAGCTGGCTGACTGGTCTCCTTAGAGTCTCACAAGGCCAAAATCAAGGTGTCAGCAGGGCTGCATGCTTATCTGGAAACTAAGGAAGAATTTGCTTCAAAGCTGATTCGAGTCATTGACTGAGTCATTGTAGGACTGAGTTCCCATTTCCTTGCTGGCTCTCAGTTGGGTCCTTACTCAGCTCCTTATTAAGGCCATCCACATTTCTTCTCATATGTACCCCCCCCCCCCACTCATCATCAAGCTGGCAAGGGTGTGTCGGATTTCCCTCGTGCTTTGAATCTCTCTGATTTTCTCTTCTGCCCTCCACTTTTGACAACTGCTGGAGAAAGTGTTCTGCTTTTAGGAGATTATGTCATTAGATTAGACCCATCTGGATGATGTCCCTTTCTTTCTTTTTTTTTTTTTTTTTCCCGGTCCCTACCTGCTCTCTTTTTTTTAAATACATTTAATTTATTTTTTTTATTTGGCCACACCTCATGGCAATCCCGACCAGAGATTGAACCTGGGCCCCAGCAGTGAAAGTGCCGAGGTCCTAACCACTGGACTACCAGGGAATTCCCTCATGTCCCTTTCTTAAGGTCAGCTGTGCCATATAATATCATAATATTATCATATATTATTATGGTAATATCATGTGCCATATAATAATATAATCAAGGGTGTGATATATCATCATATCCCTAGTTTTAGGCATTAGGGTGGGGTGTCTTTGGGAGGAGGGGCATTTTAGAAATTCTGCCAACCACAGAAGGTATCTTTCTTAAATCCCATATTTAATCACTTGCCTAGTCTTCACCTGTTGGAGGGCACTTGAAAATTATAGCTAGAACAAAAAAACCCATGATAAATAAAATTTGGTTGGATTTGAAGATTGTCTTGTAATTTTAGTATACGTGTTGGCACGAAATGAGTCTAATGAAATGATTTTTATTTGTAGACCCTGATGCTAGAGAATGTTTTTACATGATGTTGAGGGCTAACCTTTCTGGAAGACACTAGCTCTGACACTTCTCAATACCTGGTAGATTGTGGATTCCATCTCTCAGCATGGATTCCATTCTTTAAAAGGGTGGAGGGAGATGGGGAGGTGAGGACTGGTTGCCACGAACATGGGAAGTATTAGAGATTACAGGCCCAAGAGTGCTTTTGTGCTTGAGAGCTTGCTTCTTTTATTCATTCAGCAAATGTTTTTATATGCCTACTCTGGGGCCAAGCACATTCTAGGTGCTGGTTATACAAAGGTACACAAAACAGACAAGGTCCCACCCTCATGGGCCTTGTTGAAGTCAGACATTAAACAGATAAACATATAATCACAAATGGAAGTGCCATAAAGGAAAAGTTTAGAATGCTGTGTGAAAAGAATTCAAGGGAATTTAGTGCAGCCTGGGAGGTGAGGGACATTTAGACTAAGATTTGGATGAGAAGCCAACCGGGTGAAGAGTCCAGAGAAGAGGATGCCAGGCGAGTAGATCAGCAAAGGCTCTGAATTTTCCTTGGGAGGAGTTTAGAGGGAGGTTTGGAGGAATGTCCGTTGAACATATTCTTTTAGGAGCTTACCTCCCTCCTGCTGAATCCCTGCCTTTGCGACTTGTTGTCAGAACACTTAGAAATAACGCCCAGTGTACTGTCATCCCTGGTACCGCAGGGTCCCCTGTGGTCCTTTCAGGTCTGGGGCTGTAGCACAGGGACACTCTGGGCTGGGCCAGGTTCAAACAAGATGTGATGCCAGGAGGAAGAAGGTGGAGATACTTTTCTGGCCCACCTGTAGCAGAAGCTGGAGCTCCGTATTCAGGGTCAGCCCTGTGCAGCTTCCTCCTGCGTGTCAGTGGAGGCTGATGGTCCACCACGCTCGTCTCCTGAGCTGCTAGAGCATCCCATGCCCTTGTACCATCTCAGGACATGGGACAAATAAGTCAGGGGCTGCCCTCTGTGTTCAAGGAACCTCAGATCATCCCCTCCTGCCCCGAGCGGGGGTGGGGTGGAACGAGACAGTGACCACTTCCCCTGGACTTCATCTCTCCTTCAAGTTTGGGAGGGCGTTTGAGCATTCTTTTTAGTGAAGCCCAACATGCAACCTGGAATGAGATGAGGTGAGTCAAAATTTATTGTATTTTCTCTCTTAAAATGAATTTTTTTAGTCTCAGAAAGCTGCCACCATTGAGAAGTTTGCTCTATATTCCAGGTTGGGCAAAAGTAAATCACTTGTCTTTCTGTCACGTAGAATGGACTTGCAGCAGTTTTATTTTTACCTTTCCTGTCATTTCTGAGGCTGGCAGCTAGAGGTAGGATGTGGAATGGAGCCATAAATTACCGTTGGAATGACTCGAATGGTCCCATTTTTAACTCTAATTGCGCCTTTCCCTTTTCACCTCTCCTTTTTATCCCCTCCCCCTTCCCCCCCCATCCCCCACCCCCACCCCGTCCACATTTGAATGAGAAGGAAGAATTGAGGCGGCTGTAGGTGGGAGCAGGTTTGCTTAGTGACGCCTCTCTGAATGGTGGAAACCGTTTCTTTTCCCATCACCGCTTCCCATTTTTTTCCCTCCATGCTTCTATTTTAAGTGGTTGGTGGTTTTTTTTTTGTTTGTTTTTTTCTTTTTTCTTTTTCTGGTTCTTTTACTGGAAACCAGCCCAGCCTCACTCAGTTTTGTTTCCATGCTGCTATTAAAAGACAATGCCCAGTTAAGAGGACTTGGAGGAGGGGCCGCCCTCTTGGTTCTAGTCATCCAGGCAAAAATCGATTCCCTGGATTGGAGTGTGAGAAGAGTTTTAAGATTATTAGGCAATTTTTAACTTCTGTATCTGTTTTTTGGTTTTTGTTTTTTTTTAACTTAAATGGAGGAAAACCCCACTATCAGTAGTTCTACCCTGAAACTTCTCTTTTGCTGAGCTAATGGACCTGAATTCTGAGGCCAAAGAACCTCCCTTTAGTATCCTGGGCCTCTTTTACCAAGACAGAAAAATATGCTTGGCACTCGGTATCCGGTCAGCCACGAATTCTTGACATTTGGGAGAGATGTGTCCCCAGGCTTTGAAGAATCCCTGTATCTATTAATACAGAGTGTTTGTAGAGTCCTGAGTACTGCCTGAATCACATTCCCATCAAGGTTCTTGTTTTCTGGGTGTTTTATTTTGGGGAGGGGGCTATCCTCATACCATAAGTTACATGCCTTTTAAAAAATATATTTATTTATTTATTTATGGCTACGTCGGGTCTTAGCTGCGGCACGTGGGATCTTTCTTTGCGGCGCACGGGCTCTTCATTGCCTCATATGGGTTTCTCTCTAGTTGTGGTGTGTGGGCTCCAGAGCGTGCGGGCTCAGTAGTTGCGGCGCATGGGCTCTCTAGTTGTGGCACACAGGCTTAGTTGCCCCACGGCATGTGGGATCTTAGTTCCCCGACCAGGGATCGAACCCTCGTCCCCTGCATTGGAAGGCGGATTCTTAACCACTGGACCACCAGGGAAGTCCCAAGTTACCTGCCTTTTAAACCTTTAATTTTTTCTCACGTGGTGAGTTGTTTTTGCAGTGACTGAAACACACAAATTGCTTTTTAAAATTATGAAGATAGGTTTATGGAGGTGTACAATAAAATGCCCCCTATGTAATGTACAGTTTGATAAAAGTATAGCGTCTGGTAACCACTACCATAATCAAGATATTGAAAGTTTCATCTCTCCCAGAAGTTCCCTCATGCCCCTTTATAGTCAGCCCCTACTTCTTTCTCCAGCTACTGGCAGATACTAATTGCTTCCTTTCCCTACAGTTTTACCTCTTCCTAAATGTCATAAAAATGGATGGATATACTCTGTAGCCTTTTGTGTCTGTCTTCTTCCACTTAGCATAATGCATTTGTGATTCATCTATGTTGTTGCATCATCAGTAGTTCAATCCCTTTATTTACTGAGTAGTATTTCACTGTGTGGATGTACCACAGTCTGTCTGTTCATTCACCAGTTTGGGTTGTTTATGGTTTTGGAAATTATGAATAAAGTCACTATAATTTGCCTACAGTTTTCGTGTAAACGTTTTAATTTCTCTTGCATAAATACCTAGGCATAGGATTGTTGGTTCGTATGCTAAGTGCATGTTTAACTTTATAAGAAACTGCCAAACTCTTTTCCAAAGTGATGGTGCCACGTTGTGTTCCCTCCAGCCGTGTTTGAGAGTCCCAGGTGCTTTGTGTTCTCACCAGTACTGTTACTGTCAGGTTCTTTTTTGTTTTGTTTTTGCTTGTGCGTGTGTGATTTTTTGGGTTTGTTTTGTTTTGTTTTTACTTTGTCCATTCTAACAGTTGTGTGATGGTACCTCATTGTCGTTTTAATTTGTGTTTCCCTAATGACTAATGATGTTGAGCATCTTTCATGTGCTTATTTGCTGTTTGTAGATCTTCTCTTTTAAAATCTTTTGATTATTTTTATTGGTTTATTCTTTTTATTATTGAGTTTTGAGAGTTTTTTTTTTCTAGAAATAAATCCTTTATCAGATAGGTATTTTGCAAATGATTTTTCCCAGTCTAGGGACTGTCTTTTCATTTTCTTGATAGTGTCTTTGGAAGAGCAGGAGTTTTAAATTTTGATGAAGCCACCAATTACTTTTTAAATCCATTTCCTCATAAAGGATATGATAGATGTATCAATCCCAAATTCTGGGCGACCACCAAATTTAGAATTTCATTTTTTAATTTAGCAAAAGTTTTTGTTTTCATGTCTTGTGAGCCATCACTTTTTTTGACTCTTCATTTTGTTTTCATTTGCATTACTGATGCTAGGGCTGGCTTTTTTTTTTTAAAACAAAGTTTTGTTTTGTTTAATTACTCCACATAAATTATTACATATGTGATGATCAACAAAGCTGCACTGGGTGACAATGCCAAGTTATCAGGCAGGCTCACTCACTAGACAAGTGGCTCTCCCACACACTGGCGTTGTAAGGTGTGATGCATATTTGCTTCTGAGCAGAAGTACAAGTCACTGCATTTCCACTAAGATATAAGCTCCTTGAGGTCAGCGACTCTTTCTGTTTTGTTGCTAGCCCTAGAACAGGGCCTAGTGCTCAGAAAATAACGATTGAATGCAACTCTCTGGCCTTCATGCAGGGCAGTGCAGGGTGTCCCACAACATTGGAGGCTGTGGCTCTCAGGGTCAGCTGAGGACTGAGGCCAATGCTATGAATGTCAAAGCTTGAATGGCAAGGGACAGCCAAGAGCCCTCTCCTGGGGACCTCACCTGCATCAGTTCTCTTTCTGCAGAGTGGAGAGAGAATCCCAGGGCCCTGACCTTGACTGGCATTCCTTAGGGGGGTCTTAGTTTCTGATCTGAGGGAGGAACTTAGGTAACTTCACACCAGCATTTTGAGAGGCACATGGTGTAGTGAGAGCTGAATCTCTGTAACTAGGTGACTTAAAACCATTCGTGGAATTTTGCCATTCCGCCTTCTTCTGACTGCCCCAGGGGCTGCATAGCTCCTCTCTCCCGCCCCCAAGATGGTGGAGGGATCAGGCCAAGGTTGAAGTCACTGGCAGAGCCGAAGCCAGGCTGCCTGTGGTGGGGCCCAGCTCATCTCCACCCCATCGCCCCGCTTGTGTCCTGGTACTATTTTGGCTTATGGTGTGTGGTTTCAGCTTTTGGGCCAGCTTTTAATCACAACACAGTCCCATCTTTTAAGGGTTGAGTGACCTCCCAGAGAGGAAACTGCTGAAGAGAAGATTGTCCTCAAACATTGAGGCCTTCTCTTCCTTCTAAGAGTCTTACTTTAAAGGTAATTCAAGAGGGGAAAAGTGGAAGCTCCAGATTTAGGGCAAGAGAAGAATCTGGGGGAAAGGTGTGTGTGTGTGTGTGTATGTGTGTGTGTGTGTGTGTGTGTGTGTGTGTGTGTATGGGGTGGGTGGGTAGCTGGGTGGCCGTGGGCCACGGGCAGGGAGGTGGCAATTCACACAAAGTGGTCCCAGCTGCCCCTGGTTTACAGGCTAATCCCGGCTCTGCACCAGCCTGTCATTCAGGGTGTGCTGCTGTCATTAGTGGTTGAACATTTCTGAAAGTATTCTCTGTCAACTCTGACCGCACGCCCCTTTGGGGAAGGGAGGGAGGGGCTAGGATAGTAATGGGACCCACCCTGTTGTCATGCCCAGCTGCTCTGCAGAGGGACAAGGAGCCCAGGACCTAGAAGGAATCACGGGCCTGTCAGAGCCCGTGTGTGTGACATGAGTGTCGCATTTTCTATGCTGCCCCCTGTGGCCTGCTGCGCCCAGAGAGGGTGAGCCCTCTGCTGTGGGCTGTGAGTACAAAATCACAGAGGCTTTTCTTCTTTTGTCCTTTTTTTTTTTTTTTTTTTTAAATTTATTTATTTATTTTTGGCTGCACTGGGTCTTTGTTGCTGCACGTGGGCTTTCTCTAGTTGCAGCGAGCGGGGGCTACTCTCTGCTGCGGTACACGGGCTTCTCATTGCGGTGGCTTCTCTTGTTGCGGAGCACGGGCTCTAGGCACGTGGGCTTCAGTAGTTGTGTCGTGCGGGCTCAGTAGTTGTGGCTCGCGGGCTCTAGAGCACAGGCTCAGTAGCTGTGGCGCACGGGCTTAGTTGCTCCGCGGCATGTGGGATCTTCCCGGACCAAGGCTCGAACCCGTGTTCCCTGCCTTGGCAGGTGGATTCTTAACCACTACACCACCAGGGAAGCCCTTCTTTTGTCCTTTTAAGGGGATTCTTGTCTGAGATAAACCTTCTATTAACCAATTTGGTCTCTCTCAAGCTCTCTGCCCTCAGCACATACACGCACATTCACCAGTGGCGAACGACCATCTTTCCCTTTGGAACCAGTCTGCACTCATTCTGCTTTCGAAGAGGACTTACGGTGAAGTGCTCAATATTAATATTCCTTCCCATGGAGTGGGGACTCTGAGATATTTTTCTTGACTGAGGTGTGACTGACAGCTTTGATTTATGAAATTAGCTCAGGGAAAAATAAGACGGAAAAAGAGAGTCCAAATTAAATCTTTATTTCCACAGCTCAGTCGTACTCTCTCTATCCATTTTTAACTGCCACGCAGCCTTAGGTACAAAGGACTCCAGGGTTTGCTAGGTTTCTTTTTCTTCTTCTTCTTTTTTTTTCTTTTTTGTAGTTTTGGCCCCAAGAAAAAACTTTTTTTTTTCTTTTTAAATAATTGTGTTTCTTCCTTGCTCAAAAGTAGACATGCTTAATGAAGAAAATCAGAAAAACCTAGAAAAGCACAAAAGGAAACACTAAAGGCATCCATATTCCCAATGTCCAAAGATAATCACTGTTAACATTTTGGTTTATACTCATCTTGTTGGAGAAGGTAGTCAGTGGAGGCACTTCTTATTCCTCTAGGAATCTCTCAGTTTGTTGTGCTGTAAGTTTGTCCCAACATACTGGACCAGAATGTCTCACCAGCAGAGATGTTCTGGTGGGTATGGAGCCTTCCAGTGGGGGGAGCTTTCTTTCTTTCTTTCTTTTTTATTGTTGCTGTTTATTTTTTAAAAAATTTTTATTGGGGTATAGTTGATTTACAAAGTTGTATTAGTTTCAGGTGTACAGCAAAGTGAATCTGTTATACATATATGCAATCTTTTTTTTTTTTTAAAGATTTTTGATGTGGACCATT
Source organism: Eubalaena glacialis (assembly GCF_028564815.1). NCBI lineage: Eukaryota > Metazoa > Chordata > Mammalia > Artiodactyla > Balaenidae > Eubalaena > Eubalaena glacialis. The sequence goes on along the minus strand of NC_083733.1, from coordinate 17,357,657 downwards.
TTTAAAGTCTTTATTGAATTTCTTACAATATTGTTTCTGTTTTATGTTTTGGTTTTTTGGTCCCGAGGCATGTGGGATCTTAGCTCCCCGAGCAGGGATCGAACCTGCACCCCCTGCATTGGAAGGTGAAGTCTTAACCACTGGACCATGAGGGAAGTCCCTATCCACTCTTTTTAAGATTCTTTTCCCATATAGGCCATTACAGAGTATTGAGTTGAGTTCCCTGTGCTATTATACAGTAGGTCCTTATTAGTTATCTATTTTATATATAGTAGTGTGTATGTGTCAATCCCAGTCTTCCGATTTATCCCTTCCCCTGCTTATCCCCTGGTAACCATAAGTTTATTTTTTACATTTGTGACTATTTCTGAGAGCTTTCTATTAGAGGTCTTCGTCTCGCCATTGACCAAGTGACCAATGAATAGCCTGGAAGAGATTCAGCTTAAGTCCAGCCTTCCCACCCCCAGCCTCCAATCAGAGAGCGTGGGCTCTTGACCTTAGAGCACCTGGTTTCGAGTCTTTGCTCCATTGCTCACTTTCTCGGTGTCTGTTTTCACCTGTAAAATGAGCATAATAATAGTAAGCTACCTCTAGGGTTGCCATGTTAAATGAGATAATATATGCAAAGTGCACAGCACACCACAGGTACCTGGAACATAATATTCCAGCTCAATGAATATTAAATTCTTCCATAGTCATTGTTTTCACGTTTATTGTTGGTGGTATTGTCAATGCCCCGAGTCCCGTGGTTGTAAATTGTTCTCTGGATCTCTGTTTCTCTGCCTGGAGAGGGGTGGTCTTTTCTTCACTGGGTAGTACTTAAATCATCTCACTGTTGAAAAGTAGTATATAATGAGTAGGAAGTAGAATAATCTCCTTTGACAAAACTGAGAAAGGCAAGGAAGCTTAGACATTTCCATCGAGTGAATGAAATCAAGCTACGACAGGACCGTGAGAACATGTACTGCCTGTTGCCTTGTGTCCTCTGAAGATGTTAGATAGCCTCTGCTGCTGGATTCCACCATTTTCCTTGTGGTACAGATCCCTCTCTGCATTTGTTCCTCATTTACCTGCATGGATGTTGAATCACCTTTTCTAGATAAAACATGTCAACATACACATTGGTTGAAGTTGTCTAATGCCCCTTGACTTTTATTCCCAAGGCAAGCATGTTTCTAGCCATAGAGAAAATGGATTTGGATAAGTTTTGGACTCTTTTTTGGCTAATGGGAGAAACATGTCGTCTGTAGCCTGTTCAGTGATTCTTGTTTATTTCTTACATTCAAGCCCAATAAAAATAACGTGATGGTCACAGGATATTTTACCAGTTATTTCAGATGTGGGGGAAATTCACTCTGGATTTGTTTATTTCAAATGGAAAAGTTTACCCAAAGTTGCCTTCTGTGCTTTTACCAAGAAGGAAGCTTACGTGGGTCTCTCTGTTCAGGGCCAGATTCTGTCAAGTCAAAGACCAGAAGGACCATTACAGGACTTATTTCCCATAAATAGCAAGAGAGGGAATACGGTGACTTAGGTGGGGCACACCTCTGTCTTTTTCACAGTGACTTATGTCTGTCTGCTTTATATTTTGAACCCCCAGGACACACAGACATTCAGGTGGTTCAGCCAGAACAGCCACAGCAACTGGTGAGCAGAGCCCCGGTACTAGCAGCCGGCAGCACCAGCCCCTCAAGAACCCAAGCCACAGTGGCTTGGCCAATGGCACAGGTGAGTGACAGCGCAGAGCACCAGCCCAGACCAAAGCATGGCCTCTGACTTGTTCTCACATGGAGTCGGGACCCTGCCTGCTGTGTCAGGATGCAGGGTGGGCGAGAGAAGGCTCCCACACTAAGATGGAATTTGAATCCATCAGTCTTTCCATGACCCGTCTTCTTTTCTCTCTGGCATAGTGTGTACAGCCAAGGTTATTCTCCACATGACTGTGCTCGTCTGAAATCTTCCTTTGTACAGAAATAAAAAGTATTGATATTTAAATTCATTTCTTTTTTTTTTTAACATCTTTATTGGAGTATAATTGCTTTACAATGGTGTGTTAGTTTCTGCTTTATAACAAAGTGAATCAGTTATACGTATACATATGTTCCCATATCTCCTCCCTCTTGCGTCTCCCTCCCTCCCGCCCTCCCTATCCCACACCTCTAGGTGGTCACAAAGCACCGAGCTGATCTCCCTGTGCTATGCGGTTGCTTCCCACTAGCTATCTATTTTACATTTGGTAGTGTATATATGTCCATGCCACTCTCTCTCTTTGTCACATCTTACCCTTCCCCCTCCCCATATCCTCAAGTCCATTCTCTAGTAGGTCTGTGTCTTTATTCCCGTCTTGCCACTAGGTTCTTCATGACCTTTTTTTTTTTCCCTTAGATTCCATATATATGTGTTAGCATGCTGTATTTGTTTTTCTCTTTCTGACTTACTTCACTCTGTATGACAGACTCAAACTCCATCCACCTCACTACAAATACCTCCATTTCCTTTCTTTTTATGGCTGAGTAATATTCCATTGTATATATGTGCCACATCTTCTTTATCCATTCATCCGATGATGGACACTTAGGTTGCTTCCATGTCCTGGCTATTGTAAATAGAGCTGCAATGAACATTTTGGTACATGACTCTTTTTTTTTTTTTTTTAATTTTTATTTTTGGCGGTGTTGGGTCTTCGTTTCTGTGCGAGGGCTTTCTCTAGTTGTAGCAAGCGGGGGCCACTCTTCATTGCGGTGCACGGGCCTCTCACTATCACGGCCTCTCTTGTTGCGGAGCACAGGCTCCAGACACGCAAGCTCAGTAGTTGTGGCTCACGGGCCTAGTCGCTCCGCGGCATGTGGGATCCTCCCAGACCAGGGCTCGAACCCGCGTCCCCTGCATTGGCAGGCAGACTCCCAACCACTGTGCCACCAGGGAAGCCCATGACTCTTTTTGAATTATGGTTTTCTCAGGGTATATGCCCAGTAGTGGGATTGCTGGGTTGTATGGTAGTTCTATTTTTAGTTTTTTAGGGAACCTCCATACTGTTCTCCATAGTGGCTGTACCAATTTACATTCCCACCAACAGTGCAAGAGTGTTAAACTCATTTCTTATCAACATTGGATTTCTTTGCGAGCGGGGCGATATCTTACTTACACATGACACGTTTTTTCATTTCCGTAATTTAAGGGAATGATCAGACTAGGGAGAAAGAAGGCTAAGTATTGTTGTGAAGAGCTGGCTTAGAGAAGATGGCAGCACTGTTGAGCGGGTTGGGATGCTGGACCAGGAGCAAAGCCCAGCTGCCACTGGGGGGCCTCCTGTGGCTGTTCCATTGAGAGTATTTGTTCCATTTGAGAGTAGATAGCGCTTCCGCATCCACATGGAACTTCTCTGCACTTGATCCTGCTTCCCCATAAGTGGGAAGAGAAGGACCTATTTCAGAACAAATCCATTTTTGTCATGCTTTCCTTCTGTCTCATCCGGACAGTGTTGAATTAAAAAGGGGAAAGGACCAAAAAAAAGGTTTTTTTCCTAAACATCTTGAAGATTGTCATATCTTTGGTGACTGCTGGTCATTTGGTAATTTGTCTTAATTTGGGGCAGTTGGGAAGGGACTCGGGCGTTTGCTTTGATAAGCTGTAGGTGGGGGAAATGCAGGTGTTTAAATCAGTAAGAGACACTGAAATAATTTTGTAGATGCTTGTGATAGCAGAGGTGTGGCAGGAAGGACAGGAAGTTCAGAGCAGCATAGCTTCTTCACATAAGCGTTACCATGGTACTGTTCCTGCCCTTTGTGTGACAAACTTATTGAGCAGGAGAAGTCGATTGGGATTACTTTCTAATGACTTTTAGTTCTCTCGCAGCAGCGCATGAGGGCTGCAGAGCCCCTTTGACAGCTAAGGGTGCTCGGCTATACTGTTGTCTGCAGCAGACTGCAGGGTGGAGTGGCCTGTGTCTTGCAAGGCTCACTGTGTGTGCAGTGGCCTGACTTTCTCCCTGGAGTTCGGGACCTGCCTGCAGGAATTGAGTTAGCCAGCTCTCCCCGAGCCTTGAGGACGAGGATGAGCTGGAGGTGAGGAGCATAGCGGTAGCTGTCTCAGCCTGCCCGGTGCTCCTTTGCCAACCACCGTGTCCAAGTGCTGGAACTGCCAGTTACAGAAGCCAGGGGTGGCCTGGCTTCCCGTTTGTGTGGTGGGGATGGCGAGGTGGTGGCCGTGGCCTGCGTTACAGAATACTGTATGCAGCTCCGCGAGCACCAGTAAACATGTTTCTCTTAAGCAAATAAGTCACTTGTGGGAATTCCCTGGTGGTCCAGTGGTTAGGACTCGGCTCTTTCACTGCCAGGGCCCAGGTTAAACCCCTGGTCCGGGAACTAAGATTCCACAAGCCATGTGGCGTGATGAAAAAAAAAGTCACTCATAGATGAGGGCCGGTGTTCACAAACGGGCAAGGGGAACTGGCTTTGGAACCCGTTGTTTCCTGGATGCCACAGGCGTGATACCAGCCACTTTGTTCTTCCAGGAGCCTCCATTATTGTGATGCTGGTCTCCCCCAGCCATCTCTGCTTGTCTTACAAAAACTATGAGTAGGACTTCCCAGGTTGTCCTGTGGTTGGGACTGCACGCCTCCAATGCAGGGGGCGCGGCTTCGATCCCGGGTCGGGGAACTAGGATCCCACATGCTGCGCGGCACAGCCAAAAAAACCCAAAAAAAACCAAAAACCAGGCCCCCCCCCCCCAAAGAAAAACACCTATGGGTAAATTGCCTTTCTGTGGTGATGGTCTTTGAGTAACTCTCCTTGGACATTTAAACAGGTCTGTGTTTCCCCTACTCTTATTTTCAGGTACCTTTGTGTATTGTCCTTATCTCCAGGAACATTATGTATTTCAGCAGACGAGGCACGTGCCAGCCGCGTCTTCCGAAAGCCAAATATCTGTAACCCCAAACTGCCTTGGAGATGTTTTATGGTGCTGTGTCTGAATGCCCAAACTGTTCCCAAACCTGCCTGTGAAGGACAGTCGTTGCATGTTAGGGATTTCTGCCTGTTAAAATACTGAGGCCTTGGCCCCTATCTTGTTTCTCTCCTTTCTGCTCTGATGACGGTTCACATTTGGCTCACAGCCAGCCTGGACTTTGTAGGCTTTTTAATGTCTATCCAAGGGATACAGAAAGACCTCACCTTTCCTTTGGGGAGCAGACAGAAGCCCCCCTCTTTGGTAGCATAAAACTAGAAGGGGGTTGAGGCTCTGATTGAGGACATCTCCAACCCTGTATGGACGTACAGGTATATGGACATCTCCATATACCGCTGTTCGAACTGCGAGGACCAGTTCCAAAATGGTGGTGGTAGAGAGCCGTGCTTCCAGGAAACGTTTCCAGAGACATACAAGATTTATTTAGCAAGCCTTTTTGGCTGTGCTCTGCAGCTATGCATGAAAAAGACATTTGGGGCAAAGACGGAGCTGACTTCCAGGTGTTTTTTTCACGTCACAACTGTAAAGTATCCGTTTTTATAAAAAGAAAGTGAATGGCGGTCTGTCTGTATAAATATAATATTTCTGAGTTTTAGAAGTGGTGGAATCAAGGACTAGGCTAATGGTATAGCACTTTATTGAGACTTGTGTGCAATGATTTACTTTCTAATTTTTTCTTGAAAACTTTACCCCCCCCCCACACACAAAAAAAATTACATCTCTCACTCACTCCTCCCTTAAATGTGATTTCCGTGCATGTAAGGTGGGGAGTCACACTGACTGCAGTCAGCTTCTGCCCCCGGTGTATAGCATGTGTGTAAGACCCAGGGACTAGTTGGGCCCTAGTTTTCTCATTAATAAAATTAGGACAAGATTATATATCTCATAGCGTTGTTATAAGGAATAAATTATATAAAACATGTAGCATGTCTAGCACAGTGCCTGGGACATAGTAAGCTCTCAAAGTTAGCTTTTATCTTTACGAATAATTTCATATGGTTATAATTATGCAGCGTGGATAGATATTCTTTTTTCCATTTCATTATTTTTGTTACACGTGTCCTTTTTTTAGTGGCCTCATACTATTTCACAGTTAATATACCATAACTCATATAACCATTTTGCAGTCCTTGTGTATTTCCCTTTTGTAAAACAAAATCCTGATGTAAACATCTTTGCACACAACTTTGTTTCTTCCAGAATAGAGTTCTTGAGTCAAAGGATGCGAATTTTTAAAATCTAAAGTGTATTACCAGATTGCCTTCCAAAAGGTTTGAAATAATCATACATCCCAAGGCACCGTAAAATTTTCCTCATGGCATATGAGGTTTATTTTTCCCTTGACCTTGTAAATACTGGTTTGTCATTTTGCTAACAGGTATTGGGTGCCACCTCATCGTTTAACCTCATTGCATTTCTACAATTATCAGTTGCTTTTCTCTTAAGCGACTTTTTTCATGGTGTTCAGTTATTTGTCTCATGGAGTTATAGACGTTTATTTTAGAGATTTATATAGTCTAAGTACAGGTTTTTAATAAAATTGTGGTAAAATGCTCATAACATAAAATTTACCGTATCAACCATTTTTAAGTGTATAATTCAGTAGCATTGAGTACATTCACAGTGTTGTGCAACTTTACCACTATCCATTTCCAGAACCTTTTCATCATCCCAAACTGAAACTCTGTACCTTTTACACAAAAACATTCTCCCTTCCTCCTACCCCCCCAGCCCCAGCCCCTGGTAACCTTCGTTCTACTTTATGTCTGTATGAATTTGCTTATTCTAGGTACCTTTTGTCTCTGGCTTATTTCACTTAGCATAATGTTTTCAAGATTCATCCACGTTGTAGCATGTGTCAGGGTTTCATTCCTTTTTCAGGCTGAATAATATTCTGTTGTATGTTTTTACCATGTTTAATTTATCCATTCATCTGTTGATAGACATTTGGGTTGTGTCCACTCCTTGGCTATTGTGAATGCTGCTGTGAACATGGGTGTCCAAGTATCTGTTTGAGTCTGTTCTTTCAATTCTTTTGGCTGTATACCTTGGAGTAGAGTTGATGGGTCATAGGGTAATTCTATGTTTAGCGTTTGAGGAACCCTTGAACTGTTTTCCAGAACAGCTGTAGTCTTTTCCCACCAGCAGTGAATGAGCATTCCAATTTTTTAACATCCTTGCCAACACTTGTTTTTTTCTGTTTTTTTTGTTTTGTTTTGTTTTGGTTTTTTTCCCCATACTAGCCGTCCTAATGGTTGTGAAGTATCTAGGTACAAGTTTTATCTGTTATTTGTATGATTATAAGTTTTCCCCCTATATCATTGTTTTGCCTTTTATCTCATTTTCTGTGGTTTTTGTAGCAAAGGAGTTAAAAACTTAAAAAAAATTGTCCCTGAGCATTTTTTTAATATTTGTAATTTTAACTTTTGCTTCAGTAGTGAAAAGATTCTCTCTTGTCTCTAGATGGAATAGATATTTTCTGTTTTACTTTTTTTTCATGTTAAAAATATCCCACTGGAAATTAAACTGGTTTATCTGTATCCATACATACATAAATATAATGAAAGCTGGGTTTCAATAATTTTTCTCTATAGCAGGGTCCTATTATCCTGTAAACATTCATTACTTTTTTTCTTTCTGTGGTTTTACTCAGTGTTTATCACTTACTGTATTCTTATACGCAGTGAGTATTCATTTCTGGACTCTTTACTTATCCCATTTATTTCTGGTTTTGAGCCAGTCTTGCGTGATTTTGATTATCGACATGTTATAGGATGTTTTTCTAATGTCTGGAAGGGCTAGTCCCACCTTATTGCTTTTTCTCCATGATATTTTTTGATAGTTTATACATTTTCAAAACAAATTTCAGACTTTGAATGCTTAGAAGCGTGGTGGAATGTAAGTGGAAACTGTATGAATCTACATATTGACCAAGGAAAGATTGAACTTTCCCATCAGGTGACATGGTATGGCTTTATCCATTTTTAAGTTTTTCTTCTTTTTTCCATCTAATTTAATTGCTTTTTAAAATATAATCCTTACCCACCCTGTGTCATGCTAATTATGAAATATTTTTCTAGTTTTGGTCCGCTCCCTTGAAGAGCTGAGTTGATCGATTGCATTGGAAGGCATTGCTTGGGTTTCACGGATGAGAGATACTGACTGCTTTACCGTGTATCATATGTTACGAGCTGATCTTCAGTTTAAAAAGCTTCCATTGTTGGCAGTCGCCTTCTCCATGCCCGAGTGAGGGGGCTGAAAAGACCTGTGTGTCCAGTGAGAGTCTGTGCTACACCACACACACACCTAAAGATCTTGGAACACACAGTGAGCTGGCAGCCTGTCTAGGATTAAGAAAAAGAATTTCCAATTCCTGATCTTTTTTTGGCCAACTGTGACTAGAGTATGTCTTAGTCCTGAATGAATATCTGATTCAGAAAGTTAGAATGTTTAACCAACATCACAGAGGGAACCTTGTGAAATACCCACAGTTGCAGAAATCAGCCATTTTACCTCCTTACCCCATTTACCCTCTCATCTTGGTATCCAGCTTTTCTTTCCCACACAGGAAAGCCATCTAAGCCATCTTCATTTCTCCTCCTCCCACCTCCTTCCATTGTTTTTGTTTAATAGTCTTCTGGATTTGAGTGCTGGTTCTGCTACTTGCTTGGCACCTCTCTGAGTGGTACCTCTGGGAACCTCAGTTTTACCTTCAGTAAAATGGGAATAATACTACCTTCCACATGGGGTTATTAGGAGGATAAGTGAGCTAATGAGAATGAACTTGTGAAAAGCAGCACGGGATCCTGGATTGGATCTTGGAATAGTAAAAGGACATTAGTGGAAAACCTGGTGAAATCCAAATAAAGTCTAGAATTTAATTAATAGTAATATACTAATGTTATCTTTTTAGTTTTGACAAATGTGCCATAGTTCAGCAAGGTAGTAATAGCATGGATGAAGGGCATGGATGAAAGGCATGCTATCTTTGTACTATCTTTGTGACTTTTCTATAAATTTTAAGCTATTCCAAAATTTAAAAAATTTAAAAAGAACCTGCTTTGCAAGTGATAGTGTTACCCAAAGGTGAGGCGGTTTTATTTCAGATATCTTTTGCTAGATTATTAGGCCTATTAAACAAGTATTTATTCAATGAATATTTATCGAATGCCATTTTGCTAAGCGCTATGACAGTGTGAAGAAGTATGAAATAAGGCCTCTGCCCTATAGTCTGTTTCAGGGGAAGAAGCTGAAAAGCCCCAGTCAGCCAAGTACCAACACAGCAGATGTCACAGGGGCTACATGGTTGAGTAGCCAAGACCACAGGTGCTGCGGGCTCTGCAAAGGGATCCGTCTGGGCTGAAGTGGTGGGGAGAGCCTCTAGGGAAGGAGGGCTGAAGTGAGCAAAGGGGTGGAGACAAGAATGTAGTAGGTAGAGAATGGAAGTAGCAAAAAATGAAGGAAAACAAATTTACCCTCATTCTCAAGAAGGATGCTGTCTTTTGGGGGAGATAAATTGTGTACATCAAATAATTAGGATTAATAGAGAACACTGGCTATACTGAATAGAGCTTAAATGTAAAATACAACAGTTTTCTAAGGCATGATGAAATTGTAACTCCTTGACTTTGTCAATCCAGGTTTTCTCTCTACTTGAAGTCATGGCTCAAGTGCGGCGCTCTGTCACTGTTTTACCAGGGTGACCATGGCGCAGTAACTGAATTATCTGAACTTTGGTTTCTTCTGACTGTAAGCTGTGATGGTTTGGATTTACTTCTGAGGTTTCAAGCCCTTATGTTCTAAGAACATGTGTGTATATACAGGCACACCTTTGTTTTATCTCTCTTTGCTTTATTGTGCTTCACAGATAGTACATTTTTTCTTCTTCTTTTTTTTTTTTACAAATTGAAGGTTTGTGGCAAGCCTGCATCAAGCCAATCTGCCGGCACCATTTTTCCCATAGCATTTGCTCACTTCGTGTCTCTGTGTCATATTTTGGTAACTCTTGCAATGTTTCTTTTCTTTTCTATTTTTTTTTGCCAGGCCGTGTGGTTTGTGGGACCTTAGTTCCCTGACCAGGGATTGAACCTGGGCCCTCGGCAGTGAAAGTGCAGAGTCCTTACCACTGGACCACCAGAGAATTCTCCAGTTCTTGCAATATCTCAAACCCTCCACCAGCAAAAAGATTACGACTCACTCAGATGATGGTTAGCATTTTAGCAATAAAGTATAAAGTACACATTGTATTTTAAGATATCATGCTATTATTGTACACTTAATAGACTGCAATATAGTGTAAACAAAACTTACACGCACTAGAAAACCAAAAAACTTGCTTTATTGCAATATTTGCTTTATTGTGGTGGTCTGGAACCAAACCTGCAATATCTCTGAGGTCTGCCCGTACACACACACATACGGAGTCTTTGAGAGCAGAGAGTATAAGCATGGACACATAAAGTTTCAGTGCTAGGATATCTGGCTTTCACATTCTGTTTCCAAATCTAAACTCGAGATACCACAAAGCTCTTAAACAGATGAACTACTCTGGTGAATCAAAGGCTCTCGGATAGCTCTGTGGACAGATGCAGTCCTGGTGGGAACCCTTCTAACTAGATTTGCAGCAGCATGAACGGTCAGATCCAAATAGTATTGACTAGGCGGTCTTTTCCACTGGCATGCTGCAGGGCTCTGGTTTTGTTCTTTTCCTGGTTGACAATTTCATAAAAATTTTTTTAATAGGCAGCACATACATGTTGTCAACACTTTAAAGGTATAAAAGCTTAAACAGTGTAAAGAAAGTCTCCTTCCTATTCTGGTCTTCAGCTTCCCCTTCCTTCCCCAGAGGCAGTCACTGTTGTGTTTCGTATGATTCTTTCCAAGATATTCTTTGAATATACAAGCATATTCTTTGAACATACACACACCAATGGTAGCACAATATATATGCTGTTCTGCACTTTCCCACTTATTAATTATCTTAGAATTTTTTCCAAAGAACTTGAAGCCAACTTGAAGATCTTTGGCCCTTCCCTCTTCTGCTAACCCCAGCCAAAGGTGGGGACAATTTTAGTTTCAATAAGAACAATAATCACAAAAGATTGAAATGCTTTAAATATATTTAAATCCAAGAACTCATAATGATTTTTAAGCAGAGCAAAATTTCACTGTTTGTTTTTGGAGGACATGAGAGTATCAACTCATTCTTCTGAAAACTGGTAAATGAAAGGAAAGACTCAAGCAATTCTCGTGCCTTTTCTTTACAAACTGAACCTCAAGGTAACCAGATAGTTGATAGGGGAAATTTCTCTTTAGAGGCGTGATAGAATTAGAATATTACTATTTTTCGGTTTTTTACCGGTTAGTGGATTTAGGCAGTAATCATCAATGGCTGCTAACATTGCAAAAGAGAAACGACCAGACATTATGTGCCTCTCCTGATGGGAGTGCACACTCCATCTGTGCCACAGACATTGAATATGTACAAAAGTAAAAAGGAATATTACAATGAACCCATCACCCAGCTTTGACAGTTATTGACTCATGGCCATTTTAATTTCACCTGTAGGCCCCCCACCTCTCTTCTCTGTACCCACCCAAGCTTCCCCCCACCTCCCAATTATTGTATTTAAATTTTTGGTATTGCCCAGCTGCACTCCACAGAGGTTCTAGCAGTTTCTCTTCCTACCAGCAGTATGTGAAAATCCAGTTTTTCTTACATTCTTATCAGTGTGGTTGAATATTTTTCACTCTTGCTAGTGTGATAGGTTAAAAAATGGCATTTCATTATAGTCTTAAATTGCATTTTTTTGTCTCATAATTGAGGTTGAGCATCTTTTCATATGTTTAGGGGTAACTTGTATTTCCTTAACTGTGAAGTGTCTCTGCATATTTTTGGTCTTTTTCTTACTGTTTTTTTTTTTTTAATCAATTAATTTATTTTTGGCTGCGTTGGGTTTCATTGCTGTGTGGGCTTTCTCTAGCTGCGGTGAGTGGGGACTACTCTTCGTCGCGGTGTGCGGGCTTCTCATTGCGGTGGCTTCTCTTGTTGCGGAGCACAGGCTCTAGGTGCGTGGGCTTCAGTAGTTGTGACACATGGGCCCAGTAGTTGTGGCTGGTGGGCTGTAGAGCGCAGGCTCAGTTGCTCCACAGCATGTGGGATCTTCCTGGACCAGGGCTCGAGCCCGTGTCTCCTGCATTGGTAGGTGGGTTCTTAAGCACTGCGCCACCAGGGAAGTCCCTTTCTCACTGTTTTGTAGAGGCTTTTTTCATATCAAAGAAATTAGCAACTGGTCTGTAATATGAATTGATAATAATCTTTCCCAGTTTGTTGTTTTTCTTTTGATTTTAATTTTGCTTATGGTGGTTTTTTACCATTTAGATTAAAAAAAAAATTTAATGTAGTTGAATTCATCAATACTTTATGACTTCTAGATTCTGTCTTTTCCACTTCGAGATTATAAAACTGTTCTCCTCCATTTTCTTTGGTTCCTCTGTGATTTCGTTTTTTATGTCAAAATCTCTGATCTATCTGGAATTTATTTTGATGTAAGGAGTGAGGTAGGAATATATCTCAGTTTTTGTCCAGTACACTACCCACTTGTCACAGTACCGTTTACTGAATAGTCTGTCTTTTCTGCAGGAATTTAAAATGTCACCTTTGTCATATACTAAATTCCTTAATTCCAATGTGTATTTAATTCTGTTTCTGAACTATCTTATTTAATTGACATCTGCCTATTCATGTATCAGTGCCACATTGTTTTAGTTGTTGTAGCTTTATAATATGGGTTAATTAATACCTTAGAAAACTATCTCCTCCCTTCTCCCCCACCCCATGCAGACAAGACTCTTCGTCTCTAGAATTTTTATGGCTATTCTTCTGTGCTTAGTTTTACGTATAAATTTTAGAATGAATTTATTTAGTTCTCAAAAAGTTCATGATGGTTTTTTCATTGGAATTGAGTAAAATTTATAGATTTGCATAAAAAGAATTGCCATCTGTTGTGTTTTACTAACTCAGCCGAGATAGACTAGGAATATAAATAAAAATTCTTGCATTTATGTTGAGGAAACATCAGTTGCATAAAATATAGTCATTTATTAAGCAACTAATTTAGTCTGTGTGCCAGACAATATTTCATATACTGAAGAGAAAGCAGATTATTTAAATTAATCGTAGGTAGTTCCTAGGCTCTTTGCTGTTTGTTAAGATCAAGCTTGGCATCATCTCATGTGAAGAAATTTTAGTTTCCGCTGACCACCAGTCTCACGTTAGCCGACAGGCTCATGTGGTTGCTTCTGAGTTCTTATAATCCCGGGCTGCATTAGAGGATGCGCAGAGAGGGAGAAGTAGAGTGTAGTGAGTGAGGGTTCAGGCTCTGGAGGCAGACAGCAGGGGTGTGAATTAGGTGCCCTGTGACCTTGGCAGGTTATTTAACCTCTTCGAGCTTCAGTTTCCTCAACTGTAAAATGGGCTTGTGTATGAGGCTTAAATGAGATAATCCAAAAAGCAATGATGTGTACTTTGGCTGGCACATACTGGTGTTCTATAAATATAACTAATATCATTTATATTGGAAATCTGACCCTGCTGGTCTGATGGTATCTTGTTTATTACGTTCAGTTCATGATACCATTATTTAGAAATGGGAGGCAATAGAAGAAAATATCTACAAGAGGGCAGCCAGGTCATAAGAAGAGAGTAACCTAGAGACATTGAAGAAATAGTAGGCCTTTTACTGGAATAGAGAGGGTGAATGAGAAACAGGGTGGCCGGATACTTTCTTTGTATTGCTTGGGGTGTGGGGACTAAAGCTATCTAGTAGAATTCAGCTTAACGTAAGAAAAATCTTTCTGGCAGCTACATCTGTTCAACAATGGAAATCTCTGTAGCAAGGTGCTTGTCAGAAGAAATGTTCAATCTGGATAGCCATTTGTTAGGGGAACCGCAAAAAGAGTTTCTGAATTAGGAAGGTGAGGCTAAACCAAGGGGTTTTCCTACGAAATTCTAGTGTACATGTACACATATGCAATCACATATGTAGAAAATTCTCTGTTTATGGCTTATCCATTTTCAAAGAATTTTAATTCTTTGAAACTGTGTTTGATCCCTTTCTGAGTGAGAGGATATTGCAGTGCCTTGGGATCCTTGTGAACATGAGTGATCATCAAAGGAATGGAAAAATGAGGAGACTCGGGAATCAGCTTATTTCACTTCTGTCTATTTGTCTGTTGTTACCTTGGAGACAAGTCCCTTCTCTCACAGCCCCATCTTTTCCATCTAGGGTGTTAATCCTTGCCCCCCACTTTGAGCATGAGTCTTTAAAAGAACAAGCACATTATTGGAAGTTTTCTACCTCTTAGTGTGTATGGAGCTTTTTGAAGGAAGGTGCTATTTGTGTCTAGCAGACAAGTGACAAAGAAAAGTTTACAACCCTATAACTTGGCTTTGGCCTTGGCCTTGCTCCATGTAGCACTAACACACTTGCCTGGTACATTATTTTTCCTGCTCCTCTTTTATCGCTGTAAACGTAACCACGGCATGTTAGAAAAATTTAGTGAAGTTATATAAAAGAGGTAATATTTAATAATCTATTTATTTCAGCTCCATCTCCCACTTTTCTTCCGGCAGGCCCTCACTGACTTGCTGTCCTTTCCAAAGTTATGTTCTGTAAAACTTTTTGCCGTCACCAGGTAACATGTACAGTCACCCTGTAGGTACTGTGTTACCACATTAAGTGAGAAACCTGGTGAATGTGAACACAACGCTGAGTTGATCTCTAAACTACGGTTCCTGTGTTTTCAGTGAATGACGAACCCACTGCAGCCACTGACCCCGAAGGACCCTCCGCTGTTGCTGTGGCGTCCCCGCCTGCTGTGGCATCGAGTGCGGTCCCCAACCCCGCCACCGCGACTCTCCCTGCCACGGCCACTCCGGAGGAAGGAGAGGAGGCCAGCACTTCGGGCACCCAGCAGCTCCCAGCGGCTGCCCAGGCCCCTGATGCTCTGCCTGCTGGGTGAGTAGCCTTCTGTCCCACAGCAGCACCTCCCTCCCCACCCCCTGAAATAAAAAAAAACTGAGGCTCCTTCACCAGGGCAGAAACAACATGGTTATTTATTACCTGGTGGCTAGTAGTCTCTGGGGAGGCTGCCATGCATAGGAACAAGGGAGGTGTGGGAGAACTGCTTGTTCTACATAAATCTTGAAAAGGATCTAAATCATCTAGGGCAGAATCAATGGTACCTTATACCGTGACTTGAAATGCACAGCTTGACTCAAAGAATGTGGCTTTTATGGAACAAGGAGCTCATTTTGCCCTCCAGCATCACTGGATTTGCCTAGATCCTGCCTAGAAAACAGCTTTTCTCCCTTGCATTTTATCTCAACGGCCCATGGAGGACTTCAGGCTCTGAATGTTACTGTATGTTATTCCCATGGCCGGGGCTGATGTTAGCGCGGGCTCCTGGTTTTCTTGGAGCCACCTTTTAGTTCAGAATTAAATCTGATGCTGAAGGCCTTGGATGACAAGAAGACGGCCCCAGCAGGCCAAAAGCGAGTGGAGATTAAAAGCATGGACCTGGGAATCAAGTAGATCTGGGTTTAACTGCCCACTCAGCCCTTTATGACTTTGCCTGCGTGACTTACTATCTCGGTAAGGTGGAGGTAATAATCATGCATATCTATCTCCCCAGGAAGTTAAGGGACTCAAATAAGCCAGTGTATATGAAGCCCTCACCCAATGGTGGGTGTTCTACCTGGTGAATGATATTTTTTAAGTGGGTATGAAGGAACCATAAAGGAACAGACGGTTCTGAACTGGGAAACAGAGTCTTATCTCAGGACTACTGTTCACTTTCAGGGCCAGTCCCGTTGTGGTCCCAGTGCCCATCCTGGTTATCAGTTGGTACTGAGGAAACCAATGTCCATATCACCACAGTCACCATGGTCTGGCAAGTGGTGGTGGTGCGTGGGTGATTCACAGAGGAAAAGGGAAGGATGGATGGTCTCTTGCTTGATGTATAACATTCTGTATTGTTCTTAAACCACTTTAGAAAACCCAGTTGTTTAAGCAAAAAATCCTAAATCCGAAGGCATTTGCGATCCCCAGCATTTGGCACACAACTTAACTTATATTTCTTAATAAAACACAATGAACACGTGAAAAATATTGCAAATAGTTTTTAATACCTCAAACCCGGAGAGAATTGGGGGTATTGAGAGGTGGCTCCAAAAAGTCTTTTGTGAAGTTTTTGATTTTGTGAAAAGATTCATAAGCAATTGCTTGTGTGTAACTCCTCCCTACAGAGGCGTTCTTTTTTTTTTTTCTCTTTCATACGTGGTAAGGAATACTTGAAAGACCTTTGTTTGGTTTATAATTTGAAATCTGTATATAATTTGGGGGGAACAGGGCAGAATCATTTTGGCAGAAAGGAGAGAAAATGGCTTCCCCGGGTGCTCCAGGAGCTGTTTGTTTGCTTTCCACTGAGCAAATGCCTGGAGGGCGGGCTTCACTCCCGGTGTCAGTCACAGGCAATTAGGGCTAATGGCTCAACGCGTCTTTATGTAGGGCGTGTGTGAGGGTTACTGTTCTCCTGGATTGGGCTCTTCCTGTTTCCAGGCAGCTGGAAAACTCCAGGCCTTGAAAACACCCTTTATTCTGAGTCTGTCGATTGAGCAGCTCAGAGAAGCCTGTTCTTCTACCCCCACCCCCACCCCGCCCCTCCCCACTTGAACACGTATCGTGGTCCAGAGAAGGGTACCGAGACCCAGTTTTCCAGCCCAGATGGACTTCCAGGTGCCCACTGGAAGCTCCGGTACTTTGCGGGCTGTCTCAGGGCCTGGAGATTGCCACCGGCCCTGCTGAGTGTGTGGCGGTGAGGATGGCAGGCTTTCAGTTCTCGGCTCTGTGACAGCAAGCCAGAAAGGGCGCACTTTCCACTGTGAGCCTTCCAATTCACAGACCTACCGTCCCCGCCCTAGCTTATTTACAAGTTTAGGAGATTCAGACAAGATGAGTTATTCCTCTTTCCCTGGTGTCTTTTTTTTTTTTTACTTTTCTGAAATTATTTTATTTTATTTTTATTTTTTAAATTTTTTAAAAAATTGGGGTATACATGCTTTACAGTGTTGTGCTAGTTTCTGCAGTATAGCGAAATGAGTCAGCTAGATGCATACATATATCCCCTCTTTTTTGGCTTTCCTTCCCATTTAGGTCACCACAGAGCATTGAGTAGAGGTCCCTGTGCTCTACAGCAGCTTCTCATTAGTTATCTATTTTATACCTAGTAGTGTGTATATGTCAATCCCAATCTCCCAGTTCACCCCACCCCCGCCTTTCCCCCCTTGGTATCCATATGTTTGTTCTCTACATCTGTGTCTCTATTTCTGCTTTGCAAATAGGTGCATCTGTACCATTTTTCTAGATTCTAGGTATATGCGTTAATATATGATATTTGTTATTTCTGGTACCTTGCATTCAGGAGTCAGGGGACCACTTTTAACCTTTGTAAATAAAACTCCGAGCATGACATTTCACCACTTAGAATGCTGCAATGGCTTCCTATTGTCTTCAGGGATAAATTCTCAAATCTTAATAAGACCTAAAAAGCCCTGCAGTGTAGGACCTCATCTACCCCTCAAGCCTTCCATGGAAGACATTCTTTGCTTTGCTCTCTAAGCTGTAGCCATAACTTATTTTAGTTTGACAGATGTACCACACTTTCTCTGGATTTGGGACCCTCTGCCATGCTGGTTACCCTTTCTGAAACCTTCCTCACCATTTTGTCCATTACTTTCTATCCATCTTCAAGTCTCAGATTAATCAGCACTTCCTCTGGGAATCCTTCCTCGATCCCCGGTAGACAAGGTCAGACCACCCTGTGTACTGTAACTTCTCACACGTGTAATTGCGTGTTTTGCGTCTCTCTGCCCTGCTGGGCTGTAAACGCCAAGATGGCAAGAAGCCTGGCACAAAGTCGGCCCCCAAGACATACTTGTAGTGAATTAATGAATCGATTTAAATGCCATCTTTTTTTTTTTTTTCTCCACCTGGTTGAATGTTTTCTGCTTCTTTGATGCCTCAAATAAAGAGGAACTATGACAGGAATACTGCATTTTCTTCCCAAGAACAAGACCCTAAGGGGTTACTAACTAGGCTAGGTTGTCTGGCTTTGGGTTCAAGTATGAATCTCTCACAGGGTCAGGATGCTCTTCCCTGCTCACTAGGGGTCCTCATGCCCTGGGAGACACTGTGGACCATGTCTCGCCTTTGCTAAGGCATTTCTGAGCCATGCTAGACTGCTTTTTCATGGCATCCAGCTGACTTTGTCTCTTTCTAACCTTACCTTCTCAATCTCCTTTACAGAGGGATCGGGCACAGTTCATTTGGGGATCCCAAGGGCTTATTTTTCCAGTTGCTGCATTGCCTTTCTGAAACTTGCAGCAGATGAGACTGGACATAAAGATGTCACATCCGTCTGTGTGTTTTAGTGACCGAAGGCCACCAAAAACTGGGCCACATAAATCCAAATAGAACACCCTTTATCCCTTTCCTCTCTCTCCCTGTCTCCAAACCCTCCTGCTTTCCCTACCTTTTAATTTAATTAGCACGAAAGAAGCTAGTTGGAAGGGCATGGTGTTTTCAGCTGGCAAATGTCCGTTATAGGAGGGGGTGCCAGGAAGGCTCGGGAGACATGGTGAGATAGTGGTCCAGGCAGTGGGCAGTGGGGAGGGAGGCCACTTTGATCAGCTCGGCCTGCATCTGGTTTTTATCAGCAGGGAGCCCACTTTGGGGACCAAATGCTCATTAACAGACAGTGTGTACATGGCTTAGATAAACTCCAAGTGCGTCCCAGGCTCTGCAGCTCGCCCAGGCCCTCTCACACAGAGGCACATTATTTCACCCTGGCAGCCCGCACTGTGCTGTGGTTTCTTACATAAGGGAGGCCGTTGTGTTTGGACTCTGCCGACTTACCTCAGCACTGCCACTTCACACCATCCCTCTCCTCTTGCAGTCATTGGCTGCCCTGGCCGTTTCCTGCCTCAGAGTAGAAATAATTGAGGAGGGTGATTTCTGGATCTGTTTGATTTGCCATCTTCCCCTACCCCCAGGCCCAGTCATGGAGACCCAGAGGTCCTTTCTCCAGGTGGTCCTTGACACACTATCAAGGATGACAACCTGGTAAGAGTTCTTTGATGTTTTGTTTGTAGAGACACTTTAAGAGACGTTGGAATTTGCAGCTTTTCTGCTAAGTTATAAACCAGCTGCTGCCATTGAATTTCATTCCAAACTCAATTTTGGCGCTAGCCGAAGATCCTTACCCAAGGAGTTTTAAAGCAGTGCTTCTGAAACTGTCTGTGAAGAACTAGTCCTTGTTTTTTTTTTTTTTTTTCCTTCTGGTTTTGTTTGTTCTGTTTTAATTTTTTTTTTCAATCTCTTATGAACCTTTACTTTTGTCCTCTGTTCTGTTCAGTGAGGCAGATCTACAGATCACATATTTGGATGTTGTGGCAATGTCAAATTGGTCCAAAAGTTTCTAAACATCTAGAAGCTTCTGTACTTTTCTGGTTGCTGAATAGTAACAGTTTGAGCCATGGACCATACTTTAGTAGCACAGGATTAAAGGATTATACTGGAGAATCTGTGCCTTTTTGCTAAGTAGTATGGTTTAGTTCTTGACTCTGCAGGGAGTATTACATGCTTAGGTAATGCCAGATAATACATGTTCCTGGCTTCCTCCTCCTCATCTCAGGACGAAAGCCTTGTTTCCAAAGATTCTACTGTTGTTGGGGCTGGCCCATGAGAAGTTCTTGCCCTGCTATATGTATGTATTCATGTATAATTAGGAATTTTCATTTTTTACTACACTTTCTTGAGAGCTCCTCAGGAGTTGGGATTATTGGGTTTTTGTATTCCCAGCACTTAGCATAGTATTTGGCTCCTAGGGAGCTGGAGTGAGAAGTGTTTGTTGAATGACTGGATAAGTATTTTCATTCTCAATAGCTCTTACAATTTTTTACAGGTTTTTTTTTTTTTGGAAAACTTAGAAAAAAAAATAGAAGAAAGAAGTAGAACAACAGCAATAACAAGCACACACCCACCTAGATTTGACCACTGGTGCTTTTCATGCACCTTGTGTATTTTTTTGCCTGATCACTGGTGAGAGTTAACATGTGTTAAATGTTTCCAGAGTGCTGGGGAGTGCTAGGTTTCATACGTGGGTTATTTCGGTCTTCACGGCACTCTGTGTAGTAGCTACTTTCACCCTTATTTTGCAAATGAGGAAACCTTAAGCAGTTTGCCCAAGACCACATATACAGACGTGTACACGTCAACACACATCTACCAAAATTTTTTGACAGTCTTAGGGTGTGTGCTTTTAAAATTTATTTTTTAATTGTAAAATATTTTAAGCATGCAGATAAGAATAGAAAGTAATATAAGAAATACCTGTGGGCTCCCCTACCCAGCCGTATCAAACTTTAGCATTATGCTGCATTTGCTATAAACCTTCCCCCTGTTTTTTAACCTCTTGATGAAGACTGTCAATAAAGTTGAAAGTCCCTGTGAACCCCTCCCCGGTCCCATTCCCTATATACAGAGATACATGGAACTTGGTACATTCATTTAAACTGCTATATGGTCTTCTGTTGTATGAATAGGTAAAATTTTATTTATGTTATAATTAAAATTTATTTATATTTACTGTGTATATTCTATATCATATAAATGTAAAATATAAAAAATAACATTTTATATTTGTGTTTATTTATATTATAATTACATCTTTGCCTTTATAAACAATGCTACAATGAAGTTTTTTCTGTGTATGCCTTTTTGTGTGCATGTTCGTTTCTTCAGTGCAAGTACTGGAACTAGGATTTCTTCTTTGTAGGAAGATGAAGGTCTTCAGTTTTAGTAGACACTATCAGATTGCTTTTTGAGTCAGCTCACCAGTTCATGCTCCCATGAGCATGCATAGCATTCCTGCTAAAACTTAGAATTGTCAGATTTTTTTTCATGTTGGCCAGTCTGATGGGTGTGAAAGGGTATCTCTTGCTGGTTTTAATTTGAAAACCTCTTCTTACATGTTTTTTTAATTTGGTTCTTGAGTTTCCTTTCTTGTGAATTGTCTATTCATATATTTTTATCCATTTTTCTGTTTGCTATCTGTCTTTTTTAATCTGCAGGATTTCTTAATATATGCTGGATACTAATCCCCTCTCAATTATGTGCATTGCAAATATTTTCTCCCAGTCTGTGGCTTGTCTTTTCACTTTTTTATGTTGCTTTTTATTGTACAGGAGTTCAAATTTTTAGATAGCCAAATCTGTTCGTCTTTTTCACGTGCCTTTTGTGTCTGTCTGAAATACTTCCTTTCTCTGATGTTGTAAAAATTTTACATGCATACATGATCCCCCTGCCCCCATGTTTTGTAGATTCTGATATGCATGTTATTTCACATTTAACTTCTTTAAAATCAAGATGTGATTTACAAACATTGGAGTGTCATAGTTTAATTGGCAGCATTTTTTTCTTTCTTGGTGGTATGTTAAAAATCTTAACAATTGGTGGCATTTTAGATTTAGTGAAAAATAGTATATTTTTATAATTTTTAAACAAAATTTTGATTATCTTATGCATGTTATTTTTTCACTTATTTTTGTTACCCAATATATTGTAAACATCTGTACAAATCTATATTATCCACAATGATATTTTAAATGATGGAATACCCATTATAGAATGAACATAATTTATTTTACTAATCCTCCACTTTGGAGCATTTAGGTTGTTTCCAGTTTTTCTGTAACATGCTGCAACATACTGTGATGGATGCACTTAAAGCTAAATCTTTGACACATAATTATTTCCTTAGGATATGTCCTGGAAACAGAGTTGCTAAATTAAAGGGTATTCATGTAGGAAAGGTTTTTGACTGAGTTGCCAAATTACCCTTAGGAAAGAGTATACCCATTTTTGCTCCCACTAACTATTTTTTAAAAATATTTATTTATTTATTTATTTGGCTGCATCGGGTCTTAGTTGCAGCATGTGGGATCTTTAGTTGCGGCATGCAGGATCTTTAGTTGCAGCATGTGGGATCTAGTTCCCTGACCAGGGATCGAGCCTGGGCCCCCTGCATTGGGAGCTCGGAGTCTTAGCCACTGGACCACCAGGGAAGTCCCTCACTATTTTTAAAGAGTGCCTATTTCCCTGCATTGCCAATCTTATCTGCACAGTTTTTTAAATCTGCAATAATGTTTAAAAAATTTTTTTTTAATAGACACCGTCTCTAGGAATTGTCTTGCCTGTCTGTGAGAGCATATCTTTTTTTTTTTTCTTTATTTTTTTGCCTGTGTTGGGTCTTAGTTGCGGCACTCAGGATCTTTCACTGTGGGGCACGGTCTCTTCGTTGCAGCACTTGGGCTTCTCTCTAGTTGTGGCATGTGTGTTTTCTCTCTCTAGTTGTGGCGCGCAGGCTCCAGGGTGCATGGGGTCTGTAGTTTGTGGCATGTGGGCTCTCTCATTGAGGCGTGCGAGCTCAATAGTTGTGGCGTACAGGCTTAGTTGCCCTACGGCATGTGGGATCTTAGTTCCCTGACCAGGGATCGTACCCGCGTCCCCTGAATTGGAAGGCGGATTCTTTACCGCTGGGCCACCAGGGAAGTCCCGAAAGCAGTTGCCGTCTTCCATTGAAGAGCTCTGGGGACTTTTCCAAGGCAAAGAAAATGGGATGGGTGAAGAAGAAAGAGAAGAAAAACAGACCTTAATTCAGAGTCCTCTGTAGCTACTACTGTGCCCCCCTGTGATTAAGGGGCATAAAGTGCTGGTTGTTGATAGTTTTAAAAAGGGGGTTAGTGTGCTTGGATTTAAAGGAAAGCTCAGTATTTCAAGAAGGGTTCTTGGGGGAAGGTCTGAATTTAACACACTTCCTACCCAGTTTACAGAGGACCTACTGAAGCAATGAAAACAGTGAGTAGGAGATGTGTTCCGCTGCACACAGATTTTTGACTCAAAAAACAGTCTGACAATGTCCCTACACGGGAAATAAATCTTACCGTTCACCCAGGAAGTGGCCAGAGGTTGGGGAATAGGATTTGGTTCAGAGTTAAAATTTATTATAAGAGCATGAAGTAAGAAAATATGAATTCCCTGTAATATTTGCCTGAGGGGAGTTGAACTTCTACATAGGCAGCTTTAAGAATACCTAAATACTTTCAGTGTATTTTTCTGAAGTTTAGTTTTTGCCCAAGTAACCAGCAAGGCATCTTTTCTTTATTGGTGCATAAGTGTTCTGGCATGACTTTGTTTTCTGATGGAGAGAGTGTATTTTGAATGTGAGTCAGCTTTACTAATGCCCAGTGCTTTTGTTAATAAAATTTATTAACAAATTATAAATAATACAAATTAATAATGTTCTTACTAAGAATTTGTGAGTGTGGTGATATCATCTCTGATACTAACCTGAAATCCTCGGATTGTCCAGCTTTAAATTCCTTCCCAATTTAATCCGACTCTTGGTGAAACTGTGATTCTGTCCAAACTTAGGGGAATCTGACTAAGAAGTGTGTTGATCAGGATGGTTGAATATACACTGTAACGGCAAGTAACTGAGAATTGATTTCCTGAAGACCTTTTAGGAAACCTTCCACAAGAAAATGTGGTTCAGGGAATTCCCTGGCGGTCCAGTGGTAGGACTCCGTCCTTTCACTGCCGAGGGCCCTGGTCGGGGTCCCATAAGCTGCGTGGTGCATCCAAAAAAAAAAAAAAAAAAAAGTGTGGTCACTGTTAAGTGACCAGACAATTTCCTTTCAGATAACATAGGGGAGAAATGATTGGATGCCATCCTAATAATGGAATTGAGATTTTCATCCTTTACCTTTTTAACGATGATGGTGGGGGGGATGGGGGCATGGGCATGGAAGATACACAACTTGTTAACAAACGCAAGTTCGTGTGCCCAATGGACAGTGAGGCCAAACAACACCGAAACATCAGAGTTTGGAGCAGAGAAAGGTTTATTGCAGGGCCATGCAAGGAGACGGGTGGCTTGTGCCCAGCAAACCCTGAACTCCTCGAAGGGTTTCAGCAAAGCACTTTTAAAGGTAAGGTGAGGGAGGGGCATGGTTAGTTATCTCAGACTTGTTGGTGTTGGAGTCCTTTGTTCTTGCAGCTAGGTCAAGTCACACTGTTCCTGTAGGTCAAGTCACAATGTTCCTGTAAACCTCCAACAAGACAAATGTTACTCTCTGTTCTGCAACTTTTTTTTATCTCTAAATGAATGGACCCTTAAAGGTCAGAGTCTTGAGAATGGGCTATCCTGTATATTTTAGGCTATAGGCAACATTCTTTTACAAAAGGTGCAGAGCCAGCATGACTAAGCACAGGCGACAGAGCACTAAGGTTAAAGTAAAAGAAACTGATCTAATATGGAGTCAGATTTGCTCTTCCCTATTGCAAACTGAATAAAGGACAGTTAAAATCCATAGGAGCAAAGGGAATTTAGGTTAAAAAAAAAGTACAGAGATTAATTGAAATTGGAGACTATTTTTTAAGTACTTTCAAAATAGAAAGACCCTGTGTAGTCCATGGTCCAACTAAAGGCTATACATCGAAAGCCAAGGAGCAATGTGTTGGGAAGGGACCTGAATCAAGCTTGGTGCTTTGAACACTGTTTCTGAGAGCATCAAAGAAAGCTATTCAGTGGGAGAGGATATGACCCACGTGACCAGGATGCAGTATCGAGACCCATGGGTAGTTTGATTGAAAAGCCTTTTAATCTCAGCATGAAGAAGATGCTTATAAGGTTCAGAAACCTAACCCCTGCCAGGGATGTGCTGATGAAAGGTCACTGCCAGTGTCACTTTCTTGGCATGGGGAGACCAAACCAAGACAGTCGGAAGGCTCAATCTATATGGGTCAGCAGTTACAGAGGAGAAATGAGAATCCGGGGGCTCGTTTGATTGACGATAGAATCGACCGACTCTGCTACACAAATGGAGGGGAGGGATTTGTATGAATTCTGAGGAGCCGTGCAGGTAGGGAGGAGTTGAGAGTTCTCTAAGAAAAGCAGTTAGGCCAGGTCACGGATCAGGGAGGACCCACATGGACATTTAATCCGAGCAGGAGTCCAATTATAAAAGGAAGAATGTAGATATCAAAAAAAAAAGGTAATGAAAGAAAGGTCTTGTTCCTCTTGGTAACTATTTTTCTAGCTAAGCCAGTTGAGAGGGTTCATAGAAGGACACTGAGATTCGCTGGACAGTAACGGTGCCCAAAAGAGAGCCTTTCATTTCTAGGATCAGCTGGGATCAAAGACAGGAGAGACAGGTCTTGTCAAGGCTTGGGAGGAGCCATCATAACTCTTGAATATAAGCAAAGAGGACTTCACACCGATTTCCTTTCTGGCAGTGCAGGAAGACCACTGTGTCAATTCAAGGCATTTAATTCATGGAATTTTAAGAATTATTCCATCTTCAAATGAAAATATTAGCCAAAGTATAATAAAACCAAAGTTTTCTCCTTGCCTCAAATGAAATAGAAAAGAAGCGAGAAGTCGAGACCAGTTATAAGATGAAATTTTGTAACAAAAGAATTGTTGGAATAAAGAAAAAATGTGCTTTAGCACCTTTTCTCTCCAACTGCAACAACACATATTTTGTCTTCATTCAAGGGGCAGCCCCACCCACCAATTATGGTCAGTTTTCCAATTAGTGACTGCAAAATGAGCAAAGTTGTTTTATTGGTGCTTTTGTGCCACAAAATTGCCAAGGACAGGAAGGATAGAGCTAATTTCTTAGGAAATGCAGAGGAATTCTCAGCTCCTTAAGTCTTTATTAGGAGCAAATGTTATGAAAGAGTGGTTTGCTACCCTTGCCCTGAGGAGCTTCCATATTTCAGTACTTACCCTTAAGCCAAGTATCTTTCTCAAGACTTTCCTTATTTCCAAATTCAGATGACTAAAGAGGGTATTGGATTTGCTGCTTGATCACCCAGCAGACAGGAGGAATTTAGAGAGCTGGTGTGAAATCACAGTATGTTAGCCTTTTTTGCTGAAGGGTCCCCACCAGATCCCTACCAGTCTTTTGAGCTGGCAGTATCTGTTACTCTTTTGTCTTTAATTCAGAAGGGCATCGAGAGGGAGAAGAGCTTTAACTTTACCCTGTGTTTATTTTCACCTGGTCAGTTTTGTCAGAAGATTCTGCCCTTTCAATAAAATACTGACTGAAGTGCATGAATCTTCCTTTTGCAGTGGGAGGAACCCAGGGCACCTGGGCCAAGTCACCAGTATCTGCTTCAACCAGAACCTTGAGTGGGAATACCCAGGAGAGAAAATGTTCTCGAGCTCATTTTAATGGTGTTTATAGCACTCTGGTCCTCAACACAGTAGTTGATCCCTTTTGAAAGGAGAGAGTGTGGAACTACCAGACCTCACTGCTCCCAGGCGTAAGCCTCCCAGTGGTGCAAAATGTGCAGCCTCTTCCCATAGATTGTATCTGAGCAGAGGGTTGTGATTAAAATGGAGCCTAGAAATTAACTAGGTGGACTTACTATAATTTCTCCCCAGTCGTCTTGATCCTATAGGTCCCCCTACCCAGACTCCTGTGCTAGGGAAAGCTGTTCACGTTGAGGTGGGCTTTGGAAAGGCACCTGGCACCTTGTCTGCTGGGTTGTGGGTTCCTTATAATTTCCAGTTGCCCTTCCTTTTCCTCCTTTTTTCCTTTCAGAGTGACATGGTAAAACTCATGGGCTAGAGAGTCAGAGCTGAGTTTGTTTGTTTGTTTAGATTTTTCTGATGTGGACCATTTAAAAAAAAAAAAACTTAAAAAATATTTATTTATTTATTTATTTGGCTGCGCCGGGTCTTAGTTACGGCATGTGGGCTCTTTAGTTGAGGCATGCGAACTCTTAGTCGTGGCATGTGGGACGTAGTTCCCTGACCAGGGATCGAACCCGGCCCCCTGCATTGGGAGCACGGAGTCTCAGCCACTGGACCACCAGGGAAGTCCAGACGTGGACCATTTTTAAAGTCTTTATTGAATTTGTTACAATATTGCTTCTGTTTTATGTTTTGGTTTTTTGGCCACGAGGCACGTGGGATCTTAGTTCCCCGAGCAGGGATCGAACCTGCACCCGCTGCATTGGAAGGTGGAGTCTTAACCACTGGACCACAAGGAAGTCCCAGAGAGCTGAGTTTAAATGCCACATAAGAGTTACTTAGCCTCTCTGAGCCTCAGTTCCCTCGATGGTGATGGCATATGCCACCGTAAAGGATGAAGGCAGGGTTGAACGAAGTAAAAATGAGCCTGCAGCTCATTGTGGATGTTCAGTGGGTGATGGTTACCCCCTTCCCATCTTTGCCTTAAAAACCTTGCGTATACCTGTATCTGAATTAACCTCAGAGGGGCTTATCAATGCAGTCCGCTGATCAGACGTGAGAAATGGTATCGAATAAAGCTGATGTCTATTTGAGTAGACACACCAGGCTTAGTAACAGAAGTTAGGACATTTATTTCAGTATACAGTCAACTCTGCTATAACATATGTGTTCCTAGAAACCACCACGCTATGCCAAATCATGCAGTAAAAACCACAGGGCTTATGGGGAAAAATGGGTTAGGGGTGTAACAGTCAAAAATTTGTCAGTGACACAAATAGGAACCTAATAACGATGGTAGCACAGTTTTACACATGTTAAATGGTTGAGATCATAACACTACAATACATATGGCACATTTCCATGAGAAGACCTGAAGTTTGCTTGTGGAAGCAGGTGTTGGAAGGGTTGGAGCTTGTGAGTGTTGTCATGAAGTGGTACAAAGAGGGTTTTCTGAAATCAGATGGGAGATGTAACACCAGATGTGGGTGAGCATGGTGTGTAACACGCAGTAAAGTGAAGTAGCCGGCAGATGAGTGTGGGTTTTGTGTATTCCTACACGACTGGGTTTAGCTGGGGGAAGTCTTCTGTGTTCATCTAGTGTGTTTTGAAGGCAAATTCATGCAAAGCAAACCCAAAATTCATAGTATGTTCCCTTATGTATCAATCACATTGGCATAGACTTGTGTTTTTAAAACAAGCATTTCAGTAGAACTGACTATACTAGCTTCCTGGCAAAGGTCACCTTCCCCTAGGCAGTACCCAAAAGTAGAGGTAAATAAAATCAATGTAAAACATAAAGGCTAACGGGACCATTAACATCCTTCGTAAAATGGTAATCATTTTATAAACATAAATCTTTGCATCCCTTATATGTAGGTTACTGTATTCTAGGTAAGTGGAGTTATTGTCAGATTGCATTGAATGTGGGAATAACAGGAGTGTGGGGATGGGTGGTCCTTGGCTGTATTTTGTAGTGATTTTGCCTTTGTATTAACTCTTTGGATCATCTGCTACCTTGTCATTCTGCCATTAGCACAGATGAGCCACCCTCCGCACCCTGATCTCATAGTAACCCACACACAGACTTAGGGGTAGAGCAGCCAATAAATAGCAGTATGCTATGTTTCTTGATTCATCCAGATCTCTTTTAAAGATCCTCTGTAAATGAATCCTGTATTTTAAAAAGAAATGTGATCATGAATATATACGATTCTAGGAGAACAGGGATAGTCATATAATTTGTGACTTTAAGAGGTAGTAGGCTACAAGGGCTGGAGGGCCCATGGATGAGCTTTAGGAGAGGTCCAGGAATCCCAGAAATTGCACACACATTTTTGTTGGTAAGTGCGTTTTGGAAGCTTTCATCACATTCCTAAAGGGATCTTTGATCCCGAAATGGCCAAGAAACAGTGATTCACAAAAATCCATGGCAATGTAGATTCATATGGGTTGTTTAGGGGAATTTAGCGTGATCTATGGGTTATCTAGTACCTTGAATCCATAAAGGGGAACTGTTATAGTTTTTTCAAGAAGCAGACGTGGGTGCCACCATCAATGACAATGTGGAGCTTGTCTGACCAGCGGGTTGGTCTTGCATGTCAACTTTGATGTTACCTCTCACATTAGCCTAATAGTAGTGAAGGACTCCTTTGAGCAAGGGCATATGCCTTTCACTGGTGTGTCTCATGCCTCCCTTGACTTTATTTTGCAGATGGGAGCAGCGAGAGCTCCCCAACGGGCGTGTCTATTATGTTGACCACAATACCAAGACCACCACCTGGGAGCGGCCTCTTCCTCCAGGGTAAGGCTTGGACCAGTAAGACCTGAGGCTCTAGAACTGGCACCAAGAGTCCCCCATCAGCTTCTTCACCACTCTCTGCCATGGCCATCTCTTTATTTTCCCCCACTCTCCTCCTTTCTCTCTTTCTTTTCCCCTCCCCCTACAGTCATCCCCTTCTACATTCTCTGCTCTCTCTTTCTACTTTCCCTTCTTTCTACATGTGTTGTATTGGCCATGGGCTTTCTTAAGTGGTATTCAGAGCCCCCATGGGTATTGGGTTCTGGAGGAAGGAGGGTTGGGGAGGCCTCCGGGGCGCTTGGTGTCTCACTGGCTTCAGTCATTTCACCTACAGAAATATCCTATAGGGCCCGATTTTCAGTTTCTTTCTGCAGAGGTAGCAAAGTCCAGGGACATTTATCCTGGGTCCCTTGATTGCCTTTCCTACTCACTTACTTTAATTCTGCTCTCATTTCCTAGGACAGACTAGGAACATTTAGAGCATCTCTGGGGGCAAAAAGAGGACAAGGAAGCCAAGATAGAGAGGGTGTTGATGCATTTCATAGCGCCCTGTGTCCAACCAGCCCCTGGAGACAGTGTGCTTCTCGTTCAGCGGGCTTTGCGAGAACGCAGCTAAGTTCTCCAAAACCAGAGGATGAGTGAGGCTTCCAAGTGAGGGAAGACTGTCCAAGTTCAAGGAGAAGGGGTTTGGTTCCCTGTCTGCCAGGGACAGAAAGTTCTTTCCACATGTGTCTCCCGGTCCTGAGAGCTTTCGAAAGGGAATGCATTCTGCTCTCAGGAAAGAATCACCTCCCAGTAAAGCAGCCATGAAGGGCTCCTACATAGAACATGAACGCTGACTTCCCCCTCCGAAGCTTGCGGAGGGAGAGGATGTCAGAGGTGGACGCATCGGGAGAACCCCCGTGCTCTGTTTTGTTCACCTGTCAGGCGTGTGCCGGGCAAATATCACCTCACTTTCCAGTCCTACAAGTTTCCATGGATGGGCTGCTTTTAGTTTCAGTTTTCCAGTGGAATGCTTGTGTTTTCCTTTTCTTCCTTACCATTCTGGAAATCACACTCATAATCCGCCATCCTTAGTTCTTACTCTGTTTCTCCTTTTACTTTAAGTCCAGGGAACTTACCAAAGATAAACATTGACTTCTTAGAAAAAAATTAAAACATTTTATTATGGAAATTATAGAAATTTTCATACTGAATTTTTTAAATATGTGGGACAAAGCATGCCCACACACTCAACACTTAGCTTCAATAATTATCAACTCATGGCCACTCTTGTTTCATGTATACCAGTGGTTGGCAAACTGTGGGCCTGTGGACAAAATTCAGCCTGCCACCTGTTTTGTAAATAAAGTTTTATTAGAACACAGCCCCTCTCATTTGTTTACTTATTGTCCATGGCTGCTTTTGTGCTCATTGGCCGAGTTGAGTAATTGTGATACAGACTGTAAAGCCTGCAAAGACTAAAATATTTACTTTTCGGCCCTTGGTAGAAAACATTTGCCACCTCCTGCTGTGTAATCCTCACTCACCCCTCTCCCACCCCTGTTCTAGATTATTTTGAAGCACATCCCAGACATCGTATCATTTTATCCAAATTTCAGTATATATTTCTAAAAAGTGTTCTCTTATTAAAAGTAAAACCACTATATTATTAACAGTATTTACCTACCACCATCAAACCCAGTGAGTAGTCAGATTTCTCCAGTTGTCTCACAAATTAATCATCAACTTTTAACGGGACACATTGCACACTTGTACTTTGTGAATTTATAACATGTATATATATTTTTTGTCTTTTTTTTTTGAATTTTTGAATTTTATTTTATATATTTTTTATACAGCAGGTTCTTATTAGTTACCCATTTTATACATATTAGTGTATATATGTCAATCCCAAACTCTCAATTCGTCACACCACCACCACCCCCTGCCACTTTCCTCCCTTGGTGTCCATATATTTGTTCTCTACATCTGTGTCTCTATTTCTGCCCTGCAGACTGGTTCATCTGTACCATTTTTCTAGGTTCCACATATACGCATTAATATGCGATATTTGTTTTTCTCTTTCTGACTTACTTCACTCTGTATGACAGTCTCTAGATCCATCCACGTCTCAACAAATGACCCAATTTTGTTCCTTTTTATGGCTGAGTAATATTCCATTGTATATATGTACCACATCTTCTTTATCCATTTGTTTGTCGATGGGCATTTAGGTTGCTTCCATGACCTGGCTATTGTAAATAGTGCTGCAATGAACATTGGGGTGCATGTGTCTTTTTGAATTTTGGTTTTCTCTGGGTATATGCCCAGGAGTGGGATTGCAGGCTCATATGGTAATTCTATTTTTTTAGTTTTTTAAGGAACCTCCATACTGTTCTCCATAGTGACTGTATCAATTTACATTCTTACCAACAGTGCAAGAGGGTTCCCTTTTCTCCACACCCTCTCCAGCATTTGTTGTTTGTAGATTTTCTGATGATGCCCATTCTAACTGGTGTAAGGTGATACCTCATTGTAGTTTTAATTTGCATTTCTCTAATAATTAGTGATGTTGAGCATCTTTTCCTGTGCTTATGGCCATCTGTATGTCTTCTTTGGAGAAATGTCTGTTTAGGTCTTCTGTGCAGTTTTTGATTGGGTTGTTGGATTTTTAAAATTGAGCTGCATGAGCTGTTTATATATTTTGGAGATTAATCCTTTGTCCATTGATTCGTTTGCAAATATTTTCTCCCATTCTGAGGGTTGTCTTTTCGTCTTGTTTATGGTTTCCTTTGCTGTGCAAAAGCTTTTAAGTTTCACTAGGTCCCATTTGTTTATTTTTTATTTTTATTTCCATTACTCTAGGAGGTGGATCAAAAAAGATCTTGCTGTGATTTATGTCAAAGGGTGTTCTTCCTATGTTTTCCTCTAAGAGTTTTATAGTGTCCAGTCTTACATTTAGGTCTCTAATCCATTTTGAGTTTATTTTTGTGTATGGTTTTAGGGAGTGTTCTAATTTCATTCTTTTACATATAGCTCTCCAGTTTTCCCAGCACCACTTATTGAAGAGACTGTCTTTTCTCCATTGTATATCCTTGCCTCCTTTGTCATAGATTAGTTGACCTTAGGTGCGTGGGTTTATCTCTGGGTTTTCTATCCTGTTCCATTGATCTGTATTTCTGTTTTTGTGCCAGTACCATATTGTCTTGATTACTGTAGCTTTGTAGTATAGTCTGAAGTCAGGGCATCTGATTCCTCCAGCTCCGTTTTTTTCCCTCAAGACTGCTTTGGCTATTCGGGGTCTTTTGTGTCTCCATACAAATTTTAAGATTTTTTGTTCTAGTTCTGTAAAAATAGCCACTGGTAGTTTGATAGGGATTGCATTGAATCTGTAGATTGCTTTGGGTAGTATAGTCATTTTCACAATATTGATTCTTCCAATCCAAATCCATCTGCAAACAGTGACAGTTTTAGTTCTTCTTTTCCAATTTGTATTCCTTTTATTTCTTTTTCTTCTCTGATTGCCGTGGCTAGGACTTCCAAAACTATGTTGAATAATAGTGGCGAGAGTGGACATCCTTGTCTTGTTCCTGATCTTAGAGGAAATGCTTTCAGTTTTTCACCATTGGGAATGATGTTTGCTGTGGGTTTGTCGTATATGGCCTTTATTATGTTGAGGTAGTTTCCCTCTTTGCCCACTTTCTGGAGAGTTTTTATCATAAATGGGTGTTGAATTTTGTCAAAAGCTTTTTTTGCATCTATTGAGATGATCATATGGTTTTTCTGCTTCAATTTGTTAATATGGTGTATCACATTGATTGATTTGCCTATATTGAAGAATCCTTGCATCCGTGGGATAAATCCCACTTGATCATAGTGTATGATCCTTTTAATGTGCTGTTGGATTCTGTTTGGTAGTATTTTGTTGAGGACTTTTGCATCTATATTCATCAGTGATATTGGTCTGTAATTTTCTTTTTTTGTAATATCTTTGTCTGGTTTTGGTATCAGGATGATGGTGGCCTCATAGAATGAGTTTGGGAGTGTTCCTTCCTCTGCAGTTTTTTTGAAGAGTTTGAGAAGGATGGGTGTTAGCTCTTCTCTAAATGTTTGATAGAATTCGCCTGTGAAGCCATCTGGTCCTGGACTTTTGTTTGTTGGAAGATTTTTTTTTTTTAAACCTTTCTTACAACACTTCTTAATTTTATTTATTTATTATTTATTTTTGCTGTGTTGGGTCTTTGTTTCTGTGCGAGGGCTTTCTCTAGTTGTGGCAAGCGGGGGCCTCTCTTCATCGTGGTGTGCGGGCCTCTCACTGTCGCGGCCTCTCTTGCTGTGGAGCACAGGCTCCAGACGCGCAGGCTCAGTAATTGTGGCTCACGGGCCCAGTTGCTCCGTGGCATGTGGGATCTTCCCAGACCAGGGCTCGAACCCGTGTCCCCTGCATTGGCAGGCAGACTCTCAACCGCTGCGCCACCAGGGAAGCCCTGTTGCAAGATTTTTAATCACACTTTCAATTTCATTACTTGTGATTGGTCTGTTCATATTTTCTATTTCTTCCTGGTTCGGTCTTGGAAGCTTATACTTTTCTAAGAATTTGTCCATTTCTTCCAGGTTGTCCATTTCATTGGCATAAACTTGCTTGTAGTAGTCTCTTAGGATGCTTTGTATTTCTGCGGTGTCCATTGTAACTTCTCCTTTTTCATTTCTTTTTTTTTTTTTTTTTAATAAATTTATTTATTTTTATTTTTGGCTGCGTTGGGCCTTTGTTGCTGGGCACCGGCTTTCTCTAGTTGGGTCGAGCGGGGGCTACTCTTTCATTGCGGTGCGCGGGCTTCTCATTGAGGTGGCTTCTCTTGTTGCAGAGCACGGGCTCTAGGCACACGGGCTTCAGTAGTTATGGCACGCGGGCTCAGTAGTTGTGGCTCGCGGGCTCTAGAGCGCAGGCTCAGTAGTTGTGGCGCACAGGCTTAGTTGCTCCGCAGCATGTGGGATCTTCCCGGACCAGGGCTCGTACCCATGTCCCCTGCATTGGCAGGCAGATTCTTAACCACTGCACCACCAGGGAAGCCCTCCTTTTTCATTTCTAATTTTATTGATTTGAATCCTCTCCCTCTTTTTCTTGATGAGTGTGGCTAAAGGTTTATCAATTTTGTTTATCTTCTCAAAGAACCAGCTTTTAGTTTTATTGATCTTTGCTATTGTTTTCTTTGTTTCTTTTTCATTTATTTCTGCTCTGTTGTTTATGATTTCTTTCCTTCTGCTAACTTGGGTTTTGTTTGTTCTTCTTTCTCTAGTTCCTTTAGGTGTAAGGTTAGATTGTTTATTTGAGATTTTTCTTGTTTCTTGAGGTAGGCTTGTATATTTATAAACTTCCCTCTTAGAACTGCTTTTGCTGCATCCCATAGGTTTTGGATCGTCGTGTTTTTGTTGTCATTTGTCTCTAGGTATTTTTGATTTCCTCTTTGATTTCTTCAGTGATCTCTTGGTTATTTAGTAACGTATTGTTTAGCCTCCATGTGTTTGTGTTTTTTACGTTGTTTTCCCTGTAATTGATTTCTAATCTCATAGCGAGCGTTGTGGTTGGAAAAGATGGTTGATATGATTTCAATTTTCTTAAATTTACTGAGGCTTGATTTGTGACCCAAGATGTGATCTATCCTGGAGAATGTTCTGTGTGCACTTGAGAAGAAAGTGTAATCTGCTGTTTTTGGATGGAATGTCCTATAAATATCAATTAAATCTATCTGGTCTATTGTGTCATTTAAAGCTTGTGTTTCCTTATTAATTTTCTGTCTGGATGATCTGTCCATTGGTGTAAGTGAGGTGTTAAAGTCCCCCACTATTATTGTGTTGCTGTCGATTTCCTCTTTTATAGCTGTTAGCAGTTGCCTTATGTATTGAGGTGCTCCTATATTGGGTGCATATATATTTATAATTGTTATATCTTCTTCTTGGATTGATCCCTTGATCATTATGTAGTGTCCTTCCTTGTTTCTTGTAACATTCTTTATTTTAAAGTCTATTTTATCTGATATGAGTATTGCTACTCCAGCTTTCTTTTGATTTCCATTTGCATGGAATATCTTTTTCCATCCCCTCACTTTCAGTCTGTATGTGTCCCTAGGTCTGACGTGGGTCTCTTGTAGACAGCATATATATGGATCTTCTATTTGTATCCATTCAGCGAGCCTGTGTCTTTTGTTTGGAGCATTTAATCCATTCATATTTAAGGTAATTATCGATATGTATGTTCCTATTACCATTTTCTTAGTTGTTATGGGTTTGTTCTTGTAGGTCCTTTTCTTCTCTTGTGTTTCCCACTTAGAGAAGTTCCTTTAGCATTTGTTGTAGAGCTGGTTTTGTGGTGCTGAATTCTCTTCGCTTTTGCTTGTCTGTAAAGCTTTTGATTTCTCCATCAAATCTGAATGAGATCCGTGCGGGGTAGAGTAATCTTGGCTGCAGGTTCTTCCCTTTCATCACTTTAAATATATCATGCCACTCCCTTCTGGCTTGTAGAGTTTCTGCTGAGAAATCAGCTGTTAACCTTATGGGAGTTCCCTTGTATGTTATTTGTTGTTTTTCCCTTGTTGCTTTCAGTAATTTTTCTTTCTCTTTAATTTTCGTCAGTTTGATTACTATGTGTCTTGGTGTGTTTCTCCTTGGGTTTATCCTGCCTGGGACTCTCTGCGCTTCCTGGATTTGGGTGGCTATTTCTTTTCCCATGTTAGGGAAGTTTTCGACTATAATCTCTTCAAACATTTTCTCGGGTCCTTTCTCTCTCTCTTCTCCTTCTGGGACCCCTATAATGTGAATGTTGGTGTGTTTAATGTTGTCCCAGAGGTCTCTTAGGCTGTCTTCATTTCTTTTCATTCTTTTTTCTTTATTCTGTTCCGCGGCAGTGAATTCCACCATTTTGTCTTCCAGGTGACTTGTCTGTTCTTCTGCCTCAGTCATTCTGCTATTGATTCCTTCTAGTGTTGTTTTCATTTCAGTTATTGTATTGTTCATCTCTGTTTGTTTGTTCTTTAATTCTTCTAGCTCTTTGTTAAACATTTCTTGCATCTTCTCGATCTTTACCTCCATTCTTTTTCCGAGGTCCTGGATCATCTTCACTATCATTATTCTGAATTCTTTTTCTGGAAGGTTGCCTATCTCCACTTCATTTAGTTGTTTTTCTGAGGTTTTATCTTGTTCCTTCATCTGGTATATAGTCCTCTGCCTTTTCATTTTGTCTCTCTTTCTATGAATGTGGTTTTCCTTCCACAGCCTGCAGAATTGTAGTTCTTCTTGCTTCTGCTCTCTGCCCTCTGGTGGATGAGGCTATCTAAGAGGCTTGTGCAAGCTTCTTGATGGGAGGGACTGATGGTGCATAGAGCTGGCTGTTGCTCTGGTGGGCAGAGCTCAGTAAAACTTTAATCTGCTTGTCTGCTGATGGGTGGGGCTGAGTTCCCTCCCTGTTGGTTGTTTGGCCTGAGGCGACCCAGCACTGGAGTCTACCTGGCTCTTTGGTGGGGCCAATGGCGGACTCCAGGAGGGCTCACGCCAAGGAGTACTTCCCAGAACTTCTGCTGCCAGTGTCCTTGTCCCCACGGTGAGCCACAGCCATGCCCCGCCTCTGCAGGAGACCCTCCAACAGCAGCAGGTGGGTCTGGTTCAGTCTCCTATGGGGTCACTGCTCCTTCCCCTGGGTCCCGATGCACACACTACTTTGTGTGTGCCCTCCAAAAGTGGAGTCTCTGTTTCCCCTAGTCCTGTCGAAGTCCTGCAGTCAAATCCTGCTATCCTTCAAAGTCTGATTCTCTAGGAATTCCTCCTGTTTCCAGACCCCCAGGTTGGGAAGCCTGACTTGGGGCTCAGAACCTTCACTCTAGTGGGTGGACTTCTGTGGTATAAGTGTTCTCCAGTTTGTGAGTCACCCACCCAGCAGTTATGGGACTTGATTTTATTGTGATTGTGCCCCTCCTACTATCTCATTGCGGCTTCTCCTTTGTCTTTGGATGTGGGGTGTCTTTTTTGGTGAGTTCCAGTGTCTTCCTGTCGACGATTGTTCAGCAGTTAGTTGTGATTCCAGTGCTCTCACAAGAGGGAGTGAGCGCACATCCTTCTACTCCGTCATCTTGAACCAATCTCCCTATGACACACGTATTTAAAAGTGGTGGTAACTCTGTAAGTGTGCTGGTTGCTTGCCTCTTAACCTCTCTGGTCTATAAGTTATTTAGACCTTGACCTGGTGAACATTTGAATGGAATCTAAATGAAGATATTTAATGGTATTTTCTAAGAATGGCTGAGGATTTACTCTTCTTTAAGTATTGAGGTGGAATACTAGACCCAGCTTTCTTATTTTCAGGATAGTTTTAATGTTGTATTGTGAGATGGCTCAGCTCTGCAACCCCTATAGCCTATGAGTTCTTCCTGAGTTTTAGGCCCAGACCTTTAAGCCCCTGGCACTTAGTTCTGCTATGTAATAGGGAACCCAGAGAGAACAGAATGCTCAAGCTTTCATTGCTAATTAATGGGAGAAGTTCCGCCCTGGGGAAGTATTACCATGGTGAGAGCAGCCTTGAAACTACAGATGGAGCCATTATATCAGCAGACCTAGACATCCAGGAGCGAGATTGAACCAAAGGATTCAGTTTATCATGGCCATCCCCTTCTGTCCCACCCATGGGACACTTGTATGAAGACCGGTCATTTTATCCAGGAGAAAAAAGTATTGGACCTGGTAGTTAAGGATGAATGCAGTAATTTGCTGTTTAGTCATTCTTAGATGGTTCTCAAACTTGAGGTGAGCAGGGAGAGTGATCACCATAGAGCATGGTATTGGGGAGGCCTCATAGGGGGCTTAGACTTGGTCTTTAGGAAAGGCTGAGGGGTGGACTTCAGTGAGAAGAGGAAGGTGATCCAGGTTGGGAGAACACTGTGAATGTAAAAGCTGTGTTTAGGGAATGATGCATGGAGCAGTTTTGCTCGAGTGGAGGGTTTGTGTGAAACAAAGATGCTCCAAGTGTGTACAGCAAGGCCCCTGGGTTTGGTGCAGATGCCCCCTGGAACCAAACAACATGAAAGGGCTGACCTGGCCTCCAGCCACTGCTCTGTTTTTGTAGATTGTGATTCTGCGTAAGATTTTACCTGCAACCAAGGGTGTGATTATGCTGCTTAGAAGTTTGAAATTCACCAGTGCAGAGGACTTCTAGTTAAACATATGGATCCAACATGTGTTTATTTCCATTCCTTCCTGAAAACCCACTAAAATAGCAATAAAGGTTATAAAAAAGTATAATGATAAAGGAATGGAAGAGGAGAAAAAGCATATGGGAGATTGTAATCAGAGTTTAGTTGCTGATGGATAAATGGCAGAGTTGCGAAAGCTGAAACCCAAGCTTCCGGTGTGGGGTTTCCACCCGGAAGGCAGCCAATTTGCACCATGGAGCCCTGGAAAGCCTCAGTGATCAGAGACATATGGGGTGTGTGTGTGAATGTGTATGTGTATGTGTAAGGAGACAAAAAACTTGGAAGTTTAAAATTTGTGCAGGGAGCAGCTAGATTTCTAGGTTGTCAGCCATCGCTCCCAACCCTCTGCCATATGTATGTGTGCACACACAGACATGCACACACACAGACATGCACACACACACATGTTCACATACACACACGCACAGCCATGTGAGTGCTGCTAGTGTAAGAAGTTCTGGGAGAGTAGAACCAGCGTGGAGAACACAGCCATAGCCGAAGGCAGAGATGAACTCAGGAAAAAGGGATTAAGTGAGGATGCTGTCTCCAGGGTAAAGACTGGAAGGTTTTTTTTGCTGGGGAAAGTGACCAGTCTAAGGGAAGAAAACTATAGATTGTGATATTTGGGGATCTTCTAGTGAAACAGCTGAGTGAATCCAGAAATCAGCTTTTAGACATTTTAACACTCAGGTGTGAGGGTTGAAATAAAGTCATCTTCGGACATGCAGGGTTTCAAAAAATTAACTTTGGTGCATCCTTTCTCAGAAACTCCTAGATGATTTCTTCTACCAGACAAGAGGAAACAGAGAAAGAAGTCCTGAGATGCAGGACACAGGGGACTCAGTTCAGGGGCCAAGAGGAGGGTGAGGGAAGATGACTCAGGGCAGGAATGTAGAGCAGGCAGGCCTGGAGGACAGCTGTCCACGCTGGACAAAGGGTGCCTGGAGAAATGAGGCCCAGAGTTAAGTGATCCTGGGGGGCCACCAGCCCTGTCAGAATCTGGGGGTAAATTTGTGATAGGTCCTTGAAAACCAAGCAGAATAAAACACGCAATTCTTAACTCTAGAGAAAAAGAAAAAGGTGTACAAGTAAGGAAATGTATGTATGGTATTCTACAAAGTCATAATCCAAACTCTGAATATTGAGTTAGTGATGGTTTTCTAAATTGGGAGGATGGGGGAAGAGAGAGCATTGTGTGTGTTGGGGGGTGGAGTACAAGAACTAAATCCTCAGCTTTGCTAGTGGAAAGTCCATAAGTATTATCTAATTTGGCAGAAATCAAGAAATTATGGAGTAAGCATTTATTTAGAAGTACGACTGTCAATAGAAGAAGCAGTCAAGAGCTGAAAGTC
Organism: Eubalaena glacialis; assembly: GCF_028564815.1. Classification (NCBI taxonomy): domain Eukaryota; kingdom Metazoa; phylum Chordata; class Mammalia; order Artiodactyla; family Balaenidae; genus Eubalaena; species Eubalaena glacialis. Next base: position 17,317,938 of record NC_083733.1, on the reverse strand, counting down.
GTTGTTGCCTCTGGGGAGCAGAAATCAGCAGTGGGGAGAAGGAGGCAGGAGACACTGGTTTTCATTGTACCTCCTGCAGTACTGTTTGTGTTTCAAACTATAGATACATGATTCCTTTGCTAACAAATAAAAATAAATAAAAATCAGTGGTTGGGAGAATTTATGAGAAAGGTGGGAAGGTTCCAGATTATTGTGAGCCTTGAATACTGATTCAAGGTTTTGACTTGAGCCTGACATAAGGAGTCAGTCTGTTGGGGTTACCCTGATGGCAGTTTGTTGGCTGGATTGGATAAAGAGATTAGTTCAGAGATAGTTGGACGTAGAAATGGAAAGTCAAGGGCAGGGAGACAAATAAAAAGAAGCCCTTGGGCTGAGTGGCTTACTGACATCAGTAGGAAAGGAAGAGTCGGGAATGATGGTGTTGTTTCATGCCTGGGAGGAGGACTGATGGAGGGAGGACGGGGAAAGGCTCAGGTTTGGGGCGAGAGGGATGGCATTTAGTTGAATCCAAAGTGACAGCAGGTCAGGACGGCAAGGCAGTCCAGCAAGCAGAATCCAGACGCAGTCTGTGAACAGGGACTGGGAACTACTTGAGGAGAAGCCATTTTTAGGGAGGCTTTGAGTTTGATAGAATTGTTGAAGGGGTGGCAACAAAAGTCAGCTAGGAGGCTAACCCTGAAAGCTGAGGAAAGTATCAGACCAAAGCGCCATAGTCATGTGAATAAGATCAGAATTCAGAGATGATACGAGAAGGTAGTTAGGGAACAAAGACCTTCCAACACTTTGGAATCGTACAGTGTAATCCATTTTGGGTTCCTTTTCCGTTGGGTTAACCCCGTTTTCTTCAGTGGTATCTCTCTCTTATTTTTTTAAAACTCCTTTTCTCCCCCTTCCCCTTTCAAATTTATAATGGAAAATTCAGGCATACAGCAAATTTGATAGAATAGTACAATGAATCCCTTGTAACCATTGCCTGGTTCTAACAGTTAATAACATTTTGTTTTATCTGATCTTCCCACTTTTCAGGGGAGGGGACCAATGAATTGTAAAGCAAATCCCAGTCATCATATCCTTGGATCCATAAATACATCACATACACCTCTAACAGATGAGTGTTTTGTTTTAAACATAACCAAAATACCATTATCCCACCCAACACAATTAACAATATTTCCTTACTTATGTCATACACAGTCTGTGTTGCGTTTTCCCCAATTGTCTTAAAAATGTTTTCACACTTGATTTGTTTGAATCAGATCCAAACTCAAGATCAACACATTGCTTTTGGCTGATCTCATAAGTCTCTCTTAATCTATAAGTTCCCCCACCCTTCCTTGTTTTTTTCTGGCTATTTATTTGTTGAAGATCCTGGGCATCTGTCTTGTAGAATTTCTCACATTCTGGATGTGGCTGATTGTGACTCCTGGTGTTGTGTTATATGTTCCTTTATTCCTTATCTTTCCTGGTAAACTGGTCATTAGATATGGAGGCTAAATTAGATTCAAATTCATTTTTGAAAATTGAAATATAATTTACACACAGTGAGATAAACAGATCTTAGTTATACAGTTCACTGAGCTTTGACAAATGCGTACACTTATGTAACTCACACTCCATCAAAATGTAAAATATTTCTATCACCCTGCGGAGTTCCCTTTCTTACTTTCTTTTGATCACTTCTTCCCTGTGTATGTGGAAATCAAGTTACATCTACCAAGCACAGCTGAGGATTTTTACTCTCTGTGCTAGCCCTGCCTTGCCCATGGATATTTTAGGGCCAACTTTGGAAAGATTGCTTCCTCAACAAAAGATAATGTGGAGAGTCCTGCTGTCATTTGCACCAACTCTTCTTCTCGTGATCATGCAACGTATTTTCACTGGCACCTTATATCAGGATAATTTCAGTTTCAAGGAACAAAAATTGGGATCCAAATTGGCTTGAATAATGAAGAGAATTCACTGCCTCATGTAACTAAAAATTCTAGATGTAGATCCTGGTTTCAAGTGAACCATGATCCAGTGGCTCAACAGTATCCCCAAGAGACTGGCTTTTTTCCCATTTTTCTGCTCTGCCATCTACTGGGTCAACTTCATATTGTGTTTGGGTCCAAGATGGTAGCCAGTCCCAGGACTGCATACTTTCTCAGTCATATCCGGCAAAGAAGAGAGACTATATTCTTCCCACCATAACTAGCAAAAGCCATGAGATTCATCCTGATTGGCTCAGCATAGGTCACTTGCCCACTCCTGGTCCAGTCAACAGTTCAACTCCAGGGTTGGGAGTACAGTCAGGTGCCCCAGAACCACTTGGATCTCTGACATGGAAATCAGGAGCTGTTGGTAAAGAGGGATTGGTGGCTGGGGGGGCAACCACAGATGTCTGCTAGAATCATCTAAGCCCTGGAAGCCTCCGTGACTGGAGCCCACCTGGCTGTGCCTCCCCGGAGCAGCCAAACTCCTGTGCCAGACCCCACACCAGACCCTTCCTCACCCTCCTCCTTGCCAGCCATCCTGAGATTTCTCTAGCATTTGAGCGGAGGGGCGAGGCGGTCACTATATTCATTCTGAGCTTGATGTTTGCAGCTGGGAGAAACGCACAGACCCCCGAGGCAGGTTCTACTACGTGGACCACAACACTCGGACCACCACCTGGCAGCGCCCCACGGCCGAGTACGTGCGGAACTATGAGCAGTGGCAGTCCCAGCGCAACCAGCTCCAGGGCGCCATGCAGCACTTCAGCCAGAGATTCCTCTACCAGGTGAGAGCGGGGGGCCAGCCACGAGGGAGGGGAGCCTCCCAGCGGCCACGCACGGCCACGCACATTCTCCGTCCACCTGTTTGGCGAGCAGGGAGAATGGTGGCTAGAAATGTCAGTGCTCTGACACTGGAGATTTTACTCATCACAGTGAAATTCCTCAAACTCCAGTGTTTCTAACTTAGTGACTCCATGTCCACCTTCTGTGTTTATGGACTCAGGACGTGTATCTGAAACTGAATTCCCCGATCTTCCTTCCAGGACTGGATTTCTCTTCTGGTCCCTCCATCCAGGTCCATTTACCCAGACTTGAGACCTGAAGTTTGCTGTGACCTCTCCCATACCTTGCCTTTTCAAGTCAAAGCAGTCACCCAAATCCTTCCCTTTCTATTGCTGCTACTGGTTTTCTTTAGATGTTTATTATCTGACAGGTTCTGAAGGATGGAGGGACCTTAAAGTTCATCTGGATTTGGGGTGGGCAAACTATGGCCTTTGGGCCAAATGGGCCCCCAGCTAGTTTTGTAAATAAAGTTTTATAGGAACACAAGCACACCCCATAGTGTGGGTATTGACTGTGGCTGCTTTCATGCTACAATGGCAGAGTTGAGTAGCCACAACAAAGACCAGGTGGCCCATAAAGCCTAAAATATTTTTGTGGCCCTTTACAGAAAAAGTGTATTGACCACCGGTCTAGATCAGCCTTCTTCTATCTGATTCCTGATTTTCCTCTGTCCCTCCCACCTGAATGGTTAAGGCAGCCTTGGAATTGTCTCTTTGCTGTCATTCTCTCTCCTCCAATCTGTACTGCCTGTTTCTAGCAGAGCAGTCTTCAAATATCACTGTCATTTTGTCACTTTTTTTTTTTCTTTTTAATTTTTTGGCCGTGCCACGCAGCTGCGGGATCTTAGTTTCCCAACCAGGGATCGAACCTGGGTCCCCTGCAGTGGAAGCTTGGAGTCCTAACCACTGGACCACCAGGGAATTCCCCATTTTGTCACTTTTTAAAAAAATCACTGTGGAAGATTTAAGGAATGGGGCTTTGCTCTACATTATTAATCACTGGCTCAAAACCTTCTGTGGTCATTACCTACAGAATAACATTTAAACCTTCTCGTCCAGAAGTCAGAGTGTTGTGGTCCCAAATTAACTGTCTAATGGTCTCCCATACTGGGTCCCTTTAGGAACCTTCCTTCCTGGGTCTCTCTCTCATTAGAGGCCCTACCAGCAGCCTGGTGCTTGGTGGGGAGCCCAGCCACACAGCTTCTTTGGCAGAGAGAAGTGGGATTCCCAAGTTGGAACTCTGATTACATTTTCTCAGAGCCCCTTGAACATGAAGCTTTGTTCCCTCTGCAGTGGAACCTGCACAGGGTGTGGTATATCGGAAGTTGGAAACTTTTTGAGCTGGTCTAGGACATCACCACGTTTAACTCACACTGTTTCTATTTGAAATGAACTTTAACCCCACAACCCATTTCTAAATGCTCAGAAAACCTGTAATTCCAGCTAATAGCATTCATCATCAGCTTTGCCGTCATTTCCAGCTCTTTCTCTGCTCACCCAAAGCAGGAGCTACCCCATCAACCAGAAGGCATGGTGGCATTGGCCTTGGCTGGCTTGTTCCTTCTTCTGTCTGTGGGGGCTGATTGCTTATCATACAGTGTTTCCTTAGTATGGATGAGCAGAAAGTCTGGTGTTTGTCACGTTGAGTTGCCTCCAAGGTAGCTATGATGCCTGTCTACAACCCGTGCCCAGTGGTCTACCTGGTGCAGCACTGCTGGGCATCTGGCCTCCCACTCCACAGCCCCCTTCATACATGCCGGGCATCCGGTTCTGGCATGTTTCAAAATTGGGTGGAATCTGGTTCTTCTCTGCATTTCATAAATTATTCCTTTTGAGCTGGGCCCCAAAGACTTTCCCTGCCATTTTCTTGGGTGGTCATGGCTGCAAAACTGGAAAGGTCTGGGCATCTTTGTCCTCTGACTTAGAGACGAGGACGCGTTTTAGGAGTCTCACATGGTTTTGTCTCCCTGTTTACCCGACTTCTTAAATTAAAAAAGAAAACTCCATTGAAGGACTCTTTTTTTTTTCCTACCCTCCCATGCACTGTGTAGGTTCTGTCAGTTGACCCAGATGTCTGGTGTGTGAAAGGGAAGATTCTGGAGCGCACGTCTGCTCGGTCTTTTGGAGCCTTCATTCCTCTCTCCTGTCTCCCTCATTTTAGCAACATCATTCCAGGCCTGCAGAGGTAGAACTTTGACTTGGAGTGCCCCCTAAAAGTAAAAATTCAGCGCTTGAAAGAAAATGTTCTCTCTGAGTCCTCTAACATGGTTTTCTCAGCTTGGCTGGGGATCCAGGAGGGTTCTGGATGGAGGTGATGGTTCCCTTTTGTTCCTGAAACAAGACTCATATTGAAAAACATGGTAGGAATCTTTTTTGGGTCAGCTTTCAATGTCTCTCTGTTGATTTCCCTTCCCTCTGGATTTGGTTTGCCCCTCTTGTTTGCTATGGTGCCATGTCCTGGTTACAAGTAAGAAGAGTCGCTTTCATAGAGTTATTTTGGGGTTTGGCCTTGGCCCAGGGTTTGACTCGGAAGACTTAAGAGCTGATACTATACCATTGGCTTCCCCTTCTCCTCCTCCTCCTCCTGCTGCTGGGCTGAAACCAGACCTTGTTCTTCTTTGCTGCCTGCAGAGAACACGAAATACAGTTCAATATGGGAAATCAAGGGAATCCCAGATGGCAGTCTCCTGCAATTCCTTCCTGCCTCAATGCATACCTTTTTCGGTCTCGCTGTTATCATCCCCTTATCTCTGACACGTTTCCCTCTCCTGACGCCCCAGTGTGCCGTTGTTACTTGCGATCTTCGTGCACATACTTGCGCTTGGCCGCTGCAGTTTCGATTTCGATTTGCCCTCTGTTTTGTGGTCCTGCTGCGGTCCACCGAGCATGCCCAGCCCAGTCGTGTGCATCTTGTAATTGCGACGGGACTCTGCTTGCAGCCTACTACTATTTCTGTGGCAACTCCTCCTCCACTCCTGCCTGATGCTCCCCCTGATAAACAAAGGTGTAGCCAGCATTGGCAAGACTGAAGCAAATCATCCTGCGGCTCCTAACGTATGGACGCCAAAGTGCTTTATCCAGAAACAGACAACTTGTTTCTTGCTCTGCAAAGAGCCCCTTGGATCAAATTCTCAAGCACCTGGGTTTTGTTCTGTGCCCACTGGGTGCATCCTTAAAAAAAAAAAAAAAAAAAAAAAATGGAGCCTGCCTTCCACACTGTAACCTCTATGCCCTTCCCAGAGCTTGTCTTGCCCTCGGCTGTATTTGCTAGACATTCTTTATTTCTGAGTTTGTATCTTAAAATATTACTGGGACTAAATGCTTTTAGTCCCTAAGGGACTTGAACTCATGTGAGCCCTCTGGCTCATGGCCTGCACCCCAGTTCTTCCACCCCAGGGACGGTTACCAGGAAAATTATTCAACAGCATCCCTTTCTCTTCTTAATAATAAAGGAAACTGTCTTGTCTCTTAGAGTCACCTGCACATCCCAGGATCTCTTTTCTGACCGCAGTCCCCTCCCCCACCATACCCCTTTCTCTGTGCTTTTCCAGCCATGCTCCAGGTAACACTTGGGATCTCTCATTTCAGGGGAAGGTGTGGTAGGAGAGAAGGGGCAGTTGGTTGGCTCACTGGAGATGTGGGGTTTTTGGGTTTTGGTTTTCTGGCCAGGGTATATAGCTTTTAATTTTTTGTGTCTTCTTGGCTTCTGTTCACTTCCTTTAAACATTTTTCAAGTTGTACTATATACGTTAGGGAAGAAATATCCAAAATAATCAAGTGCTTTGCTTTAACCGTAAGAGGTAAAATCATTATGAGCGTCAACTTCCACTGACCCATTTCACGTGTCGCTCGTGTTTATCAGTCTCTGGTCTCTCTCCCTTCCTGTCCGCCTCCTCTTCTCTCCACCTCTAGGGATGAGAATGAGAGGATACTAAAGGCATTTTTCAAAAAACCACCTTCATGAAAGAGAGCCAACACTGTGTGAACATTTAATTTCTGACATTAAAAAAAAAAAAAAAAGGCAAAGGTTAAGAAAGGGGCCGTTAAACATTTTTTGTTTCTAGTTCAGTGCAGGTCACGAAGGCTGTCAGAAAAAAGACCTTTTGGTGTGTTGATTTGTAGAGTTAGGCAAGAGACGACTGTAAGCCCACTGAAGCCCAGTTGGTACCAGTTGGGAGCTAATTTCCCAGCAGAGCTCCTGAATGCTTTGCAGATCATCCACTTACTCTGGTGGGGGAGAAAAAAGGCCTGAATCAGCCAAAAAAATTGCACCAAATGCTGCTTCTTTTAATTTCTTAGAATGACCTTTTCTGTAGCCCTTCCCTTTTGCGAGGACACTGGTCCAGGTCAACGCTCACCTGCCGCCTTCTATTTGGCTTCATTGTCTGAAGCGCGTGCATGTTTCACAAGGTAGTTCCTTCCCTTCTGTTGCCGCGTGTTTTTTGTACCCACTGTTCTTGTTATGTATTAACTACGAAAAAGGTGGAGGAGCTTGGGTTTTATGACATGCCAACTCCCCTCACCTCGCCTCCCCTCCACACACACACCATAATAACCTCCGTGAATTGGGGAAGTTTTCTTTCAGCAGCCATCAGACAAATCGGAACGGTGGTGGGGGGTCGTAAGCACACCCTCGAGGCTGAGGGCAACATGCCCTAAATCCAGGACAGCCCAGCTTCCCGCACCTTCGAGCAGTTTCGCTCTGCCTGGTTAGGAGGCCCTCTGCTGGAAGGGGGCTCCGTCCCATCAAGGAACCTATGGTTTCAAGACTGAAACGTCTTTGTTGGAACTTGCTTTGGAAGAGTCGCTTGTAGCTGCCACCTCGGAAAGAAAGTTTCTCTGTCCTTTCAGCGGGGAGTGGAGGGAGGGCCGTGGAAGGGGGTTCGTTGGCAGTTGAGTTCTACCAATGTTTTCTCAAGCCGAGACTGAGCTCCATTCATCCTCCTGCCCGTGTGTGGCTCCACCGCCCCCAGACGGGGCCCGCCAGGCAGCCCGAAGTCTGCAGTGAGAACTTGATCCCCCTCATGTAACAATTAAATTTTAGTAAGTGAAATAAAAATGCTTTGGCACAAAAAAAAAAAAGAAAGAAAGAAAGGAAAAAAAAGGAGAGAGAGAGAGAAAGCAAGCCAGCGGGGAACAATACTTGTTTTATTTCAGTGTGAAGAGTCTTTGACAGCACCCCCGTTCCCCGCAGGCTATGAGAACTCTTGGGCCACTGCAGCCCTGCCCCAGGGACCCCGCAGCAGAATGAGGCTGGGGGTGAAGGTTCGAATGTAAACAGCGACCCTGAAGGCCCGGAGTTGTCTCCCCTTCTCTCTCTCTCTCCCTCGCTCTCTCTCTGTCTCTCTCTGTCTCTCTGTCTCTCTGTCTCTCTCTCTGTCTCTCTGTCTCTCTGTCTCTCTCTCCCTCTGTCTGTCTCTCTCTCTGTCTCTCTGTCTCTGTCTCTCTGTCTCTCCGTCTCTCCGTCTCTCCGTCTCTCTCTCTCTGTCTCTGTCTCTGTCTCTGTCTCTCTCTCTCTCTCTCTCTCTCTCTCTCTCTCTCTCTCTCTCTCTCTCTCTCTCTCGTCATCTCGCCCCAGCCCCACCTCCCCAGAAAGACGCACACAGAACACTGAACAACTTCAGGTTCAGGCCGGAGGAGAAGAAAGGTGCTTTGTGAAGGGAAGCAAAACATTCCTGGGGGAGGTGAGGGGCCCGGGGCCTGAATGTGCCCTCAGTCTGTCGCACACCGCTGCTGCCTCTCCCTGTGCACCCAGGAGGGAGGAGGGCCCAGCCCCCGGCCAGGAAGCTCTGGGCGTGGGCAGGGCTTGTGGGAATGATTTCATTGGAAAGGCCTGCGATATTTTTTCCCCTCCCGTGTGTGGTTCTTGGAGAAAGTTGGAGGTGGTGGTGATTGCAGTCGCCTTGGCCGCCTTGAGCAGGAGCTGAGCGGCTGACGCACCAGCCGGCCGCGCTTTGCCGGGCAGCCCCGCTCGGGCCCTCCTCCTGCTGCGCCTGGGGCCGGCTCCCGGCCTGGCCTGGGGGCGTCCTGGCCCACCTTCCTCTGCACACCTCTCCCTCCCCCTCGCTCCACCCTCTCCACAACCCGTCTGGGCCCTCAGCATGCAGGGTTCTTTTTTGGTATTTCTTCTTCTTTGAAGACTTTCGAGAGGAGCAGATGCCGCCTAAGGCCCCACCGTATACTCTGCAAAGTGCTAAAATGTGGAAACCAGTCCTTGGCATTTTTATTTTTATCGATTGATTTATTTTTAACCAGTGGGCTTTTTTTTTTTTTTTTTTTTTTTAACTTCTGTGTTCTGCTGTGTTTCTTGTGTTTAGTCTTCGAGTGCTTCCACTGACCATGACCCACTGGGCCCCCTCCCTCCTGGCTGGGGTAAGTACTGAATTCTCCTTCTGTGCCCTCAGCCGCATCAGCTGATGCTCTGTTGTGCTCTGTCCTCTTTCCCTGCACATCTTCTCACTTCCCTGCCTCGGTTCCCCGTTTCTATTCTCTCCAGCACACCCTCTGGGGATACCCAGCTGGAGCAGTTGCAGGTGATGGAGCTGGAAGGCTGGGAAAGTAACTGAGTTCCCCTGCACCCCTCTAGCACTCACCTGCCACAGCTGCAGGGGGGGTGACCTTATGAGAGAAATCCCCCAGCAGCCTTGGGACTGTTGGGTTGTGGTGCTGACTTTCAAGGTGTCTCCTCAAGAATCCATCCTATTTGATGAAGGCATTTTGACACGGGCTGATTCCCAGATGCATTTGTTTCAGGTCCGTGGCTGTCTGCTTAGACACCTTACCAAACCTTTCTCTGCAGCTGAGATGTTGGAGGACTTCAGCCTGATTTTGACTTCAGCCGCCTTTTTATTTATGATAACGGCTGTGAAAGGGGCCAGAGGGAAGCAGATAAGAGAGTTGAGTGTGGGCTGGTGATGTTATGAAAGTGCACTGTTGCTAGTTAATAATGTTGTACTGGATTCTCCTTGTCACTGGAGAACTCCAAGTCCTTGGTGTGATTTGCCAATAATGAGTTAGAGGGATGCACAACCATGTCTTGGGTGAGATGGTGTGCCTTATGGCTATTCTGGGAAGGAGTGGCCATGCACAAAGGGGTCATGAGAGATGGCAGGACCCAGCACATTCTGCAGCTCCGAGCTGGGTCAGGGTTTTGTTCAGCATGTACGACAGGAGTCCCTGGGAGCTGAAGAGGGCCGTTTTTGCAGGAATTGTGGGTCAGGTTTAGTTTGTTTGTTAGACCAGCAGAAGACAGCGAATGCTGGTTTGATGGTGTTCACAGATAGTATTAAAATAGGCCGGGGTGTGCTCCCCAACAAAGACGAAGAAGCTGACAATGATAGGAAAAGCATCACCTGGAAAAGTGCAGCTTTTGAACTGGATCCTCTCCATCTCTCCATACAGACACAACTACTCCCTGGTAGTAATTTACAGGGTTGCATCAACCCCTATGGCCCTGCAGGGTATCAGTTAGTCAGTTACCACTGCGTGCCAGGGCACTTGGAACGGCCTCCTAGTCCTCCTAGTGGAAAATCTCAGATAGCGAGGCCTCCACACAGTTCTTGACTTTTCAGCTGGGGAATCCCTTAGGCACACAGCTGATCCACCCGGCTCCCTGAACCGATGAAAGGTCATTGTTCACTGTTGTCTCAGAGATCGGCAGCAAGTCAAATGTGAGAGGGTCAAACATAGGATCCCTGGCTGGGCAGGGGAAGACTCATCAGATGAAATAAGAATCTGTAAGGCTATCTGGCAGACCCTGTGAACTAGAGCAGGGGACCCAGAATTGTTCCTGGATCTGTAGAGTCAAGTGATTTATTTCTGTACCAGTTCTGCTAAACGATGGTCACCAAGAAAGAGCAGCTTATAGGGTCTCGAAAACAGCTCCTAGAAGCCAGGTGTGAAATATTTGAGATGGGAATAGGAGCCATGGTCGGAGTCAGTGCTGTTTACAAATGATCAGGGGAACACACAAGACCGTAATGATACGAAACTGAGAGGAAAAGAACATCTGGCCGAGGGCCAGGGAACCTTCCTGATCAAATCCTTTGGGCTTTGTGTTAGCTTCCCCAGGGCTGTGGCAGGGTCATCTCCCCAGGGGGAGTTAAGATTGAACAGAAAGTATAGCAAAACCAAAGGAGAGTTGCATTTAGTGCAAGCCTGCTGTCAAGTCTCCTGTGCTCAGTCCTGGGTCCCTTTCTACTCCTCTAGGAGAGATCCCACATTCTCCCTGAGCACCGACCCAGGGGTCAGAGCACCTGAGGTTTAAGATCCACATCGTCTCAGCTGCTCTGACCCTGGGCATGTGACTGAATGCTCCCGAGTCCATTTCTTCCTAAATGGGGTCAAGCTAGATGTCACCTAAGGACTTTCCCAGCTCCCAGACTACGACCTTGCATGCAGCAAGGTGGTTCCAGTGGGCCATGAAAGGCCTCCACGCAGCAACAAGGGCACTTCCCGGCTGGACAGATCCACCCGCCTCGGCTTTGGCCCTTGGCAGAGAACACGCGGGAGGATCTAGTTCAAAGCAGAAGCTTCCGGGCTGGGAGCGGCTCCTTCTTCCCCTCAGAACCCTGTCGGGAAGCTGGTCTTCTGTGGGACGGTCCCACAGGCTGTTCTGAGGTGACGGTAGCTCTGTAGCAATCCCAGTCACCTTCTTTTCTTTCTTTCGAGTCTCTTGTTTTTGAAATTTCCATCAAGTAGTGGATACCAGGTAAGTCAGACAGAGACCAGGACCGTGGGTTGATACTGTGAACATTGCAACCTGCTACTCAAGGAGAGGGGGCTGGGCTCCCTAGTTCTGTGTCTTTTTCAGCTTTTGGTTTCCCTGTAGCTTCTGGAACTGATTATTTTTATTTCTTTAATTTCTCCCTGTCATCGTAAAAGAGGGAGGGCCATGAGCATTGTTTGTTTTCAGGACAGAAACAGGTTTGAAAGCCCAGGAACTTTGAGCTGGGAAAGGTGACCGCTCTTGGGTTCGGAGTCTTGCTCCGGTCTTGCCTGCCATCCACCTGGAGCTGATGGTCGCCCCTTTCAATCCCTGTTAAAGACCAGAATCACCAGCTGGAGTTGAGTTTGCCCCTGGAGCCCAGAGTTTCTCCCTCAAACGACTCAGCGCCATTGTTAGTACACCAGTAAAAGGGCAAGAGGGTAAATGTTGTCCAGAGAATAGAAAGTATGTCTGAGCTCCCCAAACACTGCCCCATCTCGAAGCACACACTTAGGTATAAGACCAAGATGGCACTGTAAGTGCCCACAACCACAGGTGTCTCTTGGCATGTATGCAACATAGAGGTTTTGCTGGGATGTAGGAGTTTGAGAACAAAACTTTGCCTTTAAGCAGGGGGGTATGTAGGCCCTGTGGTGCAGAGCGCTGATCAGAGAGGGATGAAGGAAAATGCAGCCACCCCACAGTGACCCTGCCTGTGGGACAGGGGCACCTGGGTCGGCTGCATCCAGTGGATGGAGGGGTTGCAGAACCAGAGAGCAGCCGTGATGGACTGGGGTGGGGACCAGGATCCAGGGGAGGCTGGGCTGTGCCTCCACTTTGCACACAGCTGGATGCAATTATGCCTCTGGTTTCAGTTGGGCTGCTCCCCCTTCGTGTTGCCACACCGCCCCCTTGCCTCCAGCAAATCAACCAACCAAAGATGGTGTTTGATCTGGAGTTGAAAATGTGTATATCCCTCCCCTACTCCCCAGTAGGGCAAGATTCTCTTTGTCCTTCTTGCCAGTGACAGATGTGAGTGAGCCAGGCTCGCGCTGGTTAAACTTCTCTAACAGGTTAGGAACAGGGGTAGAAGTTCAGACCCAGCACCCGGGAGGTGGGAGTCAGAGGGGAGAGGACATGGGCTCAAGACGTCTCAATCTGAGAGTCTGCTTTTCCTTCTTCTCCCCTGGCAGAGAAGAGACAGGACAACGGACGGGTGTATTACGTGAACCATAACACACGCACTACCCAGTGGGAGGACCCTCGGACCCAGGGGTAAGGACTCAGGCCAGGAGGGGTCTGGGCTGGGCCCTGTGCACCTCCAGTACTGGCCCAGTGGCCTTGGACTGCATTTGTCCTCCACGGCCGATGTTCTGGGACCTTCGGCCACACACAGGTGCCCTGAGACCCTCATGATATGGTGTTGGCCCATTGAGAGCTTGAAAGTGGCACCTTAAGTTGGCCTTCCTCGTGGATACAGCGTGGCCTGGCTGGCAGGTGCTGCTGGTCTCTGTGCCAATTGTGCAGGCTGCCGATCGTGTGATTTCAGAAGGGTTGAGAACCCTGCCCCAACACTGTCAACTCCCCACCCCCCAGAAGCTAGTCTGGGATGGAGCACTGGGTGCCTTGGGATTGCTGGTGCCCGCTCAGGCCACGGCCATCCACCCAGGGCTGGTTCTTTGGCCCTGGGACAGTAGATGACCTCTCTCTGCTGCAGAACCATCCTCAGGACTTGGGTACTGCCAAGCACATTTCCTCAAGGCCCACCCTCAAGGGCTCTGCAGGGCCTGGGTGAAAACAGAGAGAAAGCAGCACTTCAGGGACCCCAGCCTCCTTAGCATGGAGGCCCAGAAGGTGAGGCCAGCCCTTAGCTCCTCTCTTCCCATGTTTCCAGGATGATCCAGGAACCAGCTCTGCCCCCAGGGTGGGAGATGAAGTACACCAGCGAGGGGGTGCGTTACTTCGTGGACCACAATACCCGCACCACCACCTTTAAGGATCCTCGCCCAGGGTTTGAGTCTGGGTAAGGACTTTGCACAGGTGACATCACTCTTAGCACAGGCCTGGTATAGCTGCTCTTACTGCCCTCTAGTGGCCAGTTTTGATGTCACACTAGTGGGGATGTGGAGGGAAGGGGCTACTCTATTTACTCAGAATAACACTGGGGGTCTTTCTCTAAAAGCAAGAGGTCTGGCTTTCTTTTTTTAAAATAAATTTATTTATTTATTTATTTTTGGCTGCGTTGGGTCTTCATTGCTGCATGTGGGCTTTCTCTAGTTGCGGCGAGCGGGGGCTACTCTGTTGCAGAGCACGGGCTCTAGGTGCACAGGCTTCAGTAGTTGTGGCACGTGGGCTCAGTAGTTGTGGCTTGCGGGCTCTGGAGCGCAGGCTCAGTAGTTGTGGCGCACGGGCTTAGTTGCTCTGTGGCATGTGGGATCTTCCCGGACCAGAGGTCGAACCCGTGTCCCCTGACTTGGCCTGTGGATTGTTAACCACTGCGCCACCAGGGAAGTCCCCCTGGCTTTACTTCTAGTTCTTTTTAGTCTTCAAATCTTCAGAAGATCTTAATGGCAGTCACTTTCTTTCTTTTATGCCTTACTTTACTCGTCTTTAAATTAACATAGCATCAGCTTTCCTTAGGACTAACAAGATGCGTTGCTAATTTTTGAGAAATCACATGGATTCCAGAAATCTTTGCTCTTTCCAGGACGAAGCAAGGTTCCCCTGGTGCCTATGACCGAAGTTTTCGGTGGAAGTATCACCAGTTCCGTTTCCTCTGCCATGTGAGTTCTGGTACTGGGACCTCCCCCGGAGATTGGGGTTGTAGAGTTATTTCAGCACAATTTTCTAGCCCAGCAGCAGGTGTTGGAATGCCTGTGTCTTAGGTGGGAGCAGGTCACTTGTCTCACCTCGAGCAGTTTTGTGACGTTATCTCTAGGAAGCCAGCCAAGTTCTCTCCCCAAGCCCAGGGGGATGGGGAAGTCTGTTCAGACAGACAGGTGACCAGACTGAATAGTTACCACCAAGACCCCAATTTGAGGTTTGTTTTTTCCTTTTCTTATCAGTCAAATGCTCTCCCCAGCCATGTGAAGATCAGCGTTTCCAGGCAGACACTTTTTGAGGATTCTTTCCAACAGGTTAGAGAATAATCACCGTGTCTAAGACCGGGGGCAGGCAGGAGGTCCTCTCCTGCTACCCTGTCTTCTATCATGTAGCCTGTTAAGCCCACATGGTAGAGTTCTCAAGGCGTGGGCCTTGGTGACCGGTATCTGCCGAAGAGCAGGCCTGGCAGTCCCCTGTCCCCCACCCCCCAGCCTGCCATGGAAGGGAGAGTGGCAGGCTGGCCACGATCTTCTGTCTCCCCAGATCATGAACATGAAGCCCTATGACCTGCGCCGCCGGCTCTACATCATCATGCGCGGCGAGGAGGGCCTGGACTATGGAGGCATTGCCAGGTGAGCTGGGAGCCCTGGAAGGCTGCGCTGCACCCCGCTTCCCCTGGCTACAGGGCCCACGCCCAGAAAGCTGCCTCCTTCTTGCTCAGAGTGTTGCCAGATCTCTCCTGCATCTTCAGGAGTGGGCAGGGGTGTGGCCAGTCCGAAGGGGCGCTGGAGCTGGGTCCGGGGGTCCCCTGCTGGGCTAGGCATTAATCCTTTAGTTTTTGGGTCATGGGGAGGCTAGGGGGCTTCTGGGAGAGGGGCTCAGGACAATGGCTCTTTACCAACCAACCTGTCATTATTTCCGGCTACACCAGTGTCAGTAGCTAAATATCAGTGTTAAGTGGTTGTCTGGTAGAATCGACCCTGGGCTTCACTTCGTCTTGAGGCAGCCGGGGCGTGTTAAGTCGGCTGTCTTGGTGTATACCTGGCATGTATAAGCTGTGTCACAGTCCAAAGGGCATTGATCAGTACTCAGCTGCGTGTCATGTGCACAGGGTCAATAAATTAAAATAGCTGATATAACCCTAAAAAGAGCTCAAAGCATTGTCTTGCCCTTACCCCAGCCCACCTACAAAAGTTAACAGACTCTCTGGCAAAATGTTGCCTTGGACGATGGGGCACAAGGGCCCCGGCAGAGAGAAGGAGCATCCTGGCCTGCGGTGACTGCTCAGCTTGCTGACCTCTCATGGTGTGGGGACGTCTTCTCACTTGGTGTTGGGTTAACTTGCTTCTGGTCCTCTGTGTGCTGGTGGCGTTGCCCTCTGTGTTGGCACCCACGGATCGATTGCTCTTTTTTCCGTGGTGACTGTGGTGACCTCCTCTCTAGGCTCTGCTTGGTGGTGTGGCTCCCGCCCCGTGTGTGTCTGTCTCTCTGTGTCCTGCCAGTGGTTTTACCCTATGGTAGGTTACGTCATGCTGTTCTACCACAGGGTAGAACCACGGACAGGATACCGGGGCACCCTCTGCATCGAAGGACTCCTCGTCTGCCTGGCCACAAACAGCCCAGCAGCCAGGGACTGGCCCCCTTGGGACGTCCCCCTGCTGGTTTAGCTCAAGCCCCAAAGGACTCTGAATTCTGGCTTGAGGCTTGTACCTAGGGAGCAAAGAGATGCTAAGGCGTGGGCATTGGTTCAGATGAATGCGTGGACATATGGGGAAGGGTGTGGTTGATGGGGTCTGGGGTGAGGGGATGGAAAAGTGCAAGGGCAGTGAGATACCTGCGTGGTAGCTGGTGGGAGTGAAGTGTAGACACCGCACGGGTTACAGAGTTTTCATGCAGAAGGAGTTAGGAACGTATTACCTCGTATTCACATTATGCTGCCTACTCAGGTAGGGTGGAAGCAGGGTGGCTGCTGTTCATACAGCACCTTTGCAAGATTTAGAAAAAGATGCCCTTTGTCAAGACACTTCTGTGTTGGAATATGGCCGAGATATACTGGTTTTATCAGAAAAAAGGCAGCTTGACTGCTATTTGCAGGAAAATTGTTGTGATAAATGTACAAATCTGTGATACTGTAACATCGTGTCGTTGTGCAGTGCATAGCCTACACAACTGTGCATAGTGGCTCCGGGTGCAAGGAGCTCCTTTGCCATTAGGCGCTCTGGATAACAGATGGAAAGTCCTGGAATGCAGCACCTGGAGCCAACATGCAGGCACGCAGGTTTTCCTGAGCATCATTGTCAAGTGCAGTTGTTCTGGTTCACCCTAGGTCTGACCCTGCCCCGTTCACTGACCAGCTGTTCACAGAGGTTAGCCCAGGTGCTGATCCCAGTGGGGCTGCCTCCCCAGGACGCATGTCTCCAGACTAGGTGAAACAGGACAGCACAGGAGACTCGCACCTCCAGAACAGGTGTGCAGGGAGGGATCCATCAGTTCCGTTTTTCTCTCTCTTCTCTCACAGAGAGTGGTTTTTCCTCCTGTCCCACGAGGTACTCAACCCCATGTACTGTTTATTTGAATACGCCGGGAAGAACAATTACTGCCTGCAGATCAACCCCGCCTCCTCCATCAACCCCGACCACCTCACCTACTTCCGCTTTATTGGCAGATTCATTGCCATGGTAAGATTCGCTGCCACGAGCCCTCCAGGGAGGGCGGCGACCCTATACACCACCAGCAGCCGGTGCAGCCTGGCGCCCCCCCTCTCTGAGCCCCACCCTCATCCTTTTACAGAACTACTCACTAAAGATGCAAAAAGCTAGCGAGAGTTCTGGAAATAGTTCAGAGCTCTCTCAGTGGCCACCCCAGGGCGCTGAGAAGGTTTTCGTGTTGATTTGTGTAGGATTTGTCAAGCGAAAGCCCAGGGTCCCTGGATCAAAGTCTTCACTTAACATTCAGCACATGTTCTGTTGAGGGTGGGGCATGACGGGCACGGCCCACCTGCTGCCTGTCTCTGGGTGTTGCCACAAGCTGGGTGGCAGCGTTTGGGAATGTCCGACTGAGACTCAGGCCTTCTGGAAGGGGATTTGGAATCTACACTAGCTGAGAATAGAGCCCTAGTAGACCGGTTGGTACAAGATGCAGGAGGCATCTGTCAGGAGGATGGCAAAATAGGGAAGGGGGAGTTAGGTATTTGTATTTACGTAGAAATAGGAGCACAGTGTGAATATTGTTGAGTGTCCTGTTGAGTGTCTCATGAGCATCACGAACCAGGATGGGGACGGGAGCCCGTGAGGGCCACGGTCCCGCTGCCACATTTGGTAGTTTGAGAGGTTTCACTGCTAGCTTTCCTTCACTTCTTCCCCTGACTTCCCGAGTGAGCGTCTGCCCCGCTCCCCTCTCAGGAGGACCCAAGAGCCCATGACTAAATATGTCCCTTCCCTTTGTCTGGAAGTTCTTGGCCAAGGTGCTGGGCTCAGGAAGTGGGCACATTCTTCCCCGGTCTAGAGACCCGCCTGGCCCTGCAGCGGACAGGACAGACCAGTAAAACCCTAGACTATTACTCACCACTGGCCCGCCAGCAGCCGCGTCTGCATTATTTTTGGCTGCCTCTGCTGCCCAGCTCAGAGCAGCAGTGAGTCAGGGCCGCCACCTGGAGCTGTGCTGAATGAGTCGTCTCTGTACGCCTGGGGGCAGATCTCTGCTAGAGCAGGGAGCCGGCAGGCAGGCAGTGGGCCGGAGGTGGGTTCCTGAGCAGCCAGCTCTGCTCATCTCCGAGGTCTGCAGGCGGGACCAAGAGTGCTGCAGACTTTCCCTTCAGGCTCCTGGGGTAGCCGGATGCTCAGGAGGGCAGGGAGCAGTAGCTGGGAAGTAGCTGATATGGGGCATCCTAGGAAAACCAGATCTCTCTGCCATGTCTCTTCCTTCCTCAGGCTCTGTACCATGGAAAGTTCATCGATACAGGCTTCACCCTCCCTTTCTACAAGCGGATGCTAAACAAGAGACCAACCCTGAAAGACCTGGAATCCATCGACCCCGAATTCTACAAATCTATCATCTGGATCAAGTGAGTCCCCTCCATCGCCCTGTGCTGGGAGACGAGGGAGTCTCAGGGTGGGTAGTAGTGCGGGTGGAGGCACAGCTTCTAGGTCCCCCTGCAGGGCAGCTCTGGAATTCTCTCCTTGCATCAGGGAGATGTCCCGTGACACCTTTCTGGGTTCTAGGCCACCTGTGAGTCCTCGTGTCCCACGGGCACTAAAAGTGAGTGACGGAGCAGGAGGGAGGGAAGACCCTTCTAAGACAGACATCTTCCCTCTTGGTCTCTCGTGCCCCCAGAGAGAACAATCTGGAAGAGTGCGGCCTAGAGCTGTACTTCATCCAGGACATGGAGATCCTGGGCAAGGTGACAACCCATGAGCTGAAGGAAGGTGGTGAGAGCATCCGAGTGACAGAGGAGAACAAGGAAGAGTACATCATGTGAGTTTCAGGCGCTGGGGAGCCAGGGGCCTGGAGAAAGGGGAGCAGAGACACAGCTGGCTGCAGAGAAAGGGTCTCCCGCTCTCATCCTGGGGCCCCCTCTTCAGCCAGGCCCCCACGCGTGGCCCCGGGGTCACCAGGGATGGAAAGAACCTCTCACTTTGCACTGACCTTAGATGGCTGCCATGGCCAGTTACGTGCGGACCAGAGCCGGGGCAGCCAGAGCCCGAGGCCCTCTGTGCCAGCTCCTGGGTGCCCTTTGTTCCCAAGTGGTAGACGTCAAGACCGCAAGGCTGAATTTCTTCGAAGAGGCATAAAGCTTCGACGCATCCCTCTTCTTTCTCTAACTCAAAGGGTGTCTGTGTCCTGCCCGCTTAAACCCACTATCGCACGTGAGATTGTGCATGAATGTGCCCATTACTTCAGGACCCTTTGCCTCGTCTTTTAACCTCCACTCGTCTGAGGTTCAGGTAGCAGTGGTGAGAGGAGCAGGAGGGGGGGATTTCAAAGATTCAAGCGTCTCCGGGTTACTCTGAGGTTTTAAAGGCCATGCCCTTGGGGCCGGCCGCAGCCTGGGAGTCCCGCCTGCCCGAGGTCAACTCTCAGCTGCCTCCTTGCTGCCGATCACAGCCCCCTGGCAGGCCCTGGCGGTGGCCTCCTAGGCAGTGGGTCTCGGGCTCCTCCGACGGCCGGTCTTGGTTTCAGGCTGCTGACTGACTGGCGTTTCACCCGGGGCGTGGAAGAGCAGACCAAGGCCTTCCTGGATGGCTTCAACGAGGTGGCCCCCCTGGAGTGGTTGCGCTACTTTGACGAGAAAGAGCTGGAGGTGAGGGCTGAGCTTGTTGGGACCCTGAACCCCTGCCCCTGGGGCTGTCCTGCCCTTTGATAGCCTCGCCGCGCACCCACAGCGACTCACCAGTAAAGCCCTGCACTCTCCCAGGACGGTGGCAGCGGGCCAATAACATTGATTTGCGTCTCGCACCTGCCCTCACCTGGGCCCTTGTCTGCAGGGGGTCCACATGTTCCCCATATTATTAAAACTGCCGGCAGAAATAGTTGAAGATGTGTGGGATGCTTTCATCTGCCAGGGAGTGGATGAGGCACGGCGCAGCATGGGGAAAGGGCTGGCGCTGGGTGCCTGACACCCTCTCTCTCCACTGCAGCTGATGCTGTGCGGCATGCAGGAGATAGACATGAGCGACTGGCAGAAGAACACTATCTACCGGCACTACACCAAGAACAGCAAGCAGATCCAGTGGTTCTGGCAGGTGGGTACTGGGTCTGGTCCCTGCAGTCAGGGTGAGGGTCTGGGCAGGGATGTTTGAGCAGTCCCCACAGAAAGCGAGACCCGATTCGACCCCAAGCTTGAGGACGCTTGTGTTATCACCTCCCTCGTCTTTGACACTCTCCTCACCTCCCCCAACTTGCAAAAGGAGATGAAAAACCCACCCTTGGGACGAAAGGAGCTGTTGCAGCTGGGTCGTGGCCACTGCATTTGGCAGGAGGTGTCAGCGGTGGGCCAGCTCCCAATGCTGGTGTGTGTGTGTGGACGGGGGGCGGTTTAGGCAGGAGCGAGAGCTCTCGTGGGTCGCGTGGCCTCCTTCCCGCCAGGTGGGGTGGGAAAGCCTGGGCTTGCTCCAGAGAAACTGAAAGAGCTTGATGTCCTGGATACAGTGAATCGATTCCTTTATATGAGTGGGTCTTGTCGTTGTTGTCCTTTTGAAGTATAGCACACGTAAAAAAGAATGAGCGTATATAGGTTTTCTGTGGAGGTAAAATTCACATACCATAAAAGTTCACCATGTTAAGCATTTTAAGGTATACAGTTCAGTGGCTTTTACAGTGGCTTTTGACAACGTTGTGGAACCATCACCACTATCCAATTCCAGCACATTTCATCTCCCTTTAAAAGAAACCTCATACAGGGAATTCCCTGGCAGTCCAGTGGTTAGGACTCCGAGCTCTCACTGCCGAGGGCCCAGATTAGGGCTCTGGTTCAATCCCTGGTCGGGGAACTAAGATCCAACAAGCCATGCAGTGCAGCCAAAAACAAAAACAAAAACAAAAACAAACCTCATACCTATTAAGCAGTCACTCTCATCCTTAGTAATTTTTTTTACATTAATTAATTAATTATTTTTTGGCTGCGTTGGGTCTTTGTTGCTGCGCGCAGGCTTTCTCTAGTTTCAGTGAGCGGGGGCTACTCTTTGTTGTGGTGCGCGGGCTTCTCCTGTTGTGGAGCACGGGCTCTAGGCGCGTGGGCTTCAGAGTTACGGTGCGTGGACTCAGTAGTTGTGGCGCACGGGCTTAGCTGCTCCATGGCATGTGGCATCCTCCCGGACCAGGGCTCGAACCCGTGTCCCCTGCATTGGCAGGTGGATTCTTAACCACTGAGCCACCAGGGAAGACCCTTAGTGTGTTTTTAAAAGTGGAACTTGCATGGGAAGGAGACTACCTGGCCTGAGGTGTCCCTGAGACCAAGAGATGTCACATAGATTGGTGGGAACGGTCTATAAGCACAGACTCTTCGAGCAGCTTTGGGGTTTCCCAGGTACTGGCTGTCACCTCCCCACCCAGCCTGGGTTCCATGTTCTCAGCCCTAAAGAGGGGCCCTGGCTGACTGGAGAGTTACAGGTCAGGGTGAAGTGCTGGGCCATGGGGGCCCTGACTCTGCCTTGGCTTGCGGGGTTCCAGGTGGTGAAGGAGATGGACAACGAGAAGAGAATCCGGCTGCTGCAGTTTGTCACTGGGACCTGCCGACTGCCTGTTGGGGGATTCACCGAACTCATTGGTATGTTTCCCCTTGCCCTGCTGGCACCCTTGGGTGGCGGTGAGGACAGCTCAAAGCGGGAGCAGGACCTAGTGTCTTCCTGGAAGCAAGTCAGGGGAAGGGGGCTGAGCCATCTGTGGTGGAGTCGGAGGGTCCTGCCTTAGGAAGGGACCATCCTGTTATATACAATGTGTTCTTCTTTGGGTAACAGGTAGCAACGGACCACAGAAGTTTTGCATTGACAAGGTTGGCAAGGAAACCTGGCTGCCCAGAAGCCACACCTGGTGAGTGTGCTGGTTTTGGTGGGAGGTGGCCAGAACCTGAGACCCGATGAGCCACTGAGGGCAGCTCTGTGGGCAAGGTGGCTTCAAGGCCTTGACCCGGGCAACTTGTGTGTAGTTCTGGGGTTTGGGGAGGAGGGGCTCCTGGGCCTGGGCCTCTGATCTTTTGGGAGTTGTGACAGCAGTTATGTGCCCTGACGGCCATACCAGGTATGAAATACTGAAACACTCCTATTCCAGTCGGCAAAGAGCTGCTGTCCTGAGTACCCACTGCCCGCAGTTCCCCATTTCCCTTGCAGCCCTGCCTCCTCTGACCCCTTCATGGTCCAGGGACACAGCACAGCCTTCAGGGACCCTGTTCTGGTGTCTGGCTGGCCGGCATTGTGGTTGAGCCACAGTCTGGGAACTCTTTTGACCCCACCCTGTGGCTGTTAGAGCTCTGACCTCTCTGTGCTGACTGCCCTGCTCTCCTTTCTCAACAGTTTCAACCGGCTGGATCTGCCACCATACAAGAGCTACGAACAGCTGAAGGAGAAGCTGCTGTATGCCGTTGAGGAGACCGAGGGCTTTGGACAGGAGTAACTCAGGCTGCCCCTTCCCACACCCCCAGCACATATGTAGTCTTGAGTCCTGCCTGCCCGAGAAGCTGCTGGCCGCACAGCCCGGGAGGCCCCTACAGATGGTGGCCCTGCGTAGGACCACACTGTCATCAGGCTGGTGGCAGCAGAGCCTGACCTCAAGAGGCCCTGCCCACCCCACCCTCCTACCCACTGGTGGCAGTCTGGAATAAAGCCCCCATGTCACTCTTGGCCCCATCAACCATTGCAAATTCTGGAGGGCTGACCCTCTCTGTAGAGCTCACCCTCTTTCTCCCCCGAGACCAATCCTAGGTGTGTGTGAGTGTGCAAGGTGGGGCGTGCCATGCCGAAGCCCTAGGCCTCATGGGCTGGTTAGGTGAGAAGGAGACCGACCACTCGGGGTAGGTGTTCTGGGCTGACAAAGCCCACGGTCTTTGCCAGTAAAAGACGTTCTGTTTTGTATGGAACTTTTCCAGTGATCTGTATAAATGAAGGTCTGAGGGAGCGGAGCTCCAGATCAAGGTCACCTCTCGTCCCTCGCTAGCCGTCTCCAGCTACAGAGGCTGAGCAGCACGGCCCCTCCCTCCACTCATTGCTGGCCAGTTGGTGCTTTCCAGCAGATAAAGGGTCGTACCAGCTGCTTGGGTGTTGCGGATGGAAACGGCAAACCCCCTCAGACTTTCTTTTCCCTTTTACATACACTTGAAACATTTTGTGTGTAGGGCTGCTTTGTGTTCTGTTGTTGGTATGCTGCTGTCACCACTTCCTGTCAAGGAGCTGGTGCGCCAGGCACGGCTGGGACGCTGAGGGACCCAGCACTGTTGGTCCAAGAATTTCCCAAACAGCTGCTCCCCTTAGGAACCTGCTTAGCAGTTCTATGAGCTCAGGCAGGCCTGACCCGGCGGCTCAGCTTCCCAGCAGCCTTGTCCCCGACCCTTGACCGAGAGGGAAGGGGGTTGTTGTCCTGAGTGGCACCCCGACCTCTCCGCCTCCAGTAGACAACTCCCTTTGCTAGGTGGGGTGACGGGGCACGTGGGGCTGACCTGCCAAGCCCCCGGACCTCCAGGCGGCACATGCGTCCGGGTTGAGAATGAAGTGCACCCCAGCTACTGTAGAGTGTGTTCACTCTGCCTAGAAGTGCAGCTTTACCTGCACAGAGGAAACGATGCTCTTGGAAGCCAGCAGAAGGGCCCTGAGCTGCTGCCCACAGTCTGACTTGATTGCTGGAGCTCCTGCCAGCCTCTGCCGTGGGCATCCCGCTGTGTGTTGAGATCTTCCAGGCGAATACTCTCCTCTGGGATGCTGGAGTGGTGATTGTCGCTGGGCCCCCATGCAGGCCCTCAGACCGGCTACGGGGTCTTCTGAGGGCAGTCTCGTGCTCCCAGGTCTTCGTTCTTCCCCCTGGCCCATGTTGGCTCTGTTGCGTGTGCTGATTCGAGTGGCTCAGCTCACTGCAGCCCAACCTTTCTTCTTCCCTCGAATCGTTGGCAGTGCTTCCCTGCGGTGTCTCACCATGTTGGGGGTTGGGGTGCAAGCTGCCTTGCGGGTTTTGGGAGCCTCAGGCTCATGCGTGTGCAGTGTTGTCATGTGGGTATGGGTGTGTACATACGTGTATATAACTGAGGTGTCTGTACGGAATGCCCTTTGGTAGCTCTGAGTTGGTCACCAGATTGTCTTGTAATGCCCACCCCCTTGCCTCGGTATTGCCAGTTTCTTGTGCAATAAACAATCAGCAGCTGTGGGTGGTGTTGGCGTGGATGTGTCCAAAATTATTGTCCTCCAGACAAAAGGCTTCTAGGCCCCACAGACCCTCCAGGTCCAGACAGGGGCGGACATTCCATGACCTTGCTGGTTTTGAGAATTGTGTGCGTCATTAACCAAGACAGCCACACTTCTGGTGGGTGGCTGAGTCCTCGTCTGGGGATCACAGGCTTCAGCCCTCGGTCAGTTGCCTCACAGCACCCTTTTGGCCTGGGTTTCTTTGAGCAGTTGCCGTGGAGCCAGAGCACCAACAGCTGAGCCTGCAGGTTGGACCGGCTTCAGGAACCGGCTCCTGGGGACAGTATTCTGGGCAATCATTCATTCGAGAAACATTTCCTGGGGTTTCTTGAGTTCCGTGATCATAGAGGGACTCCCTGATCTTGAGCTCATCATGGTCAGACAAGGGCTTGCCGCCCACTTTTTTGAACACTTGAAGGTCCAGATAGGACCCATCAGTGCAGTCTTGATGCTTTTGACATGGAAATGACTTTGTCCTGGATCATGCCTTGCTCTCACCGGGCTTCTTCCCGAGGGAGGCAGAGGTGGCAGAGCATCTCCTCCCTGGAGTTCGTCAGCTGAACTCACTACCCCCAGCACCAAAGTTATACTTTGAGGAAATTATCGACAAAAGTCCACACATTATGCAGACGTCTCATAATAAATTCCAATAAGACATCTCTAGTCGAAATTGTTCTCCCCGCTCTTATCCCCAGAAGTAACTGCTGTTCAGTTTACTGTCCTCCCAGAGTATTTTTGTGTGTATAAATCATATGTACATATAATTTTAAAATGTACTAAAGATGAGATCTTACACATATTGAGCAACTCATCTCATTAAATGAGATATTATGAGGGACACCTTTCCATGTTCGTCAACATAGGTCCAGTGAATTCTTTAGTGTGTGATATCCCATGTCATGGTTGTCCTGTAACACAACCATCTTTGTCCTAACGGCGTTGTATTTGTGTCCAACAGTTTGCTGGTGGAGGCTCTTGGTCAGGTCTTGTGCACCGATGCTGCTCTTCTGGGAGGGGGCAGTCCTGGAGTTGGACGGTTGACTATGCACCTTTATTTTTATTTCAAAGTTGTAAAAAAGGTTTAGAAGTCCAAGATAGGAAGGGTCCACAGTGAAAGCCCCCCTCTTTTGTTCCTCAGGCATTCTGATCACCTTCTAGAGGCGACTGTTGTTGCTGGTTTCTTTTGGATCCCTCCAGATAGACTTTAAAATCCCAACAGATTCTACTCAATTGCCCTTCAAAAAGGCTCTTGTTTTACCAGCCTTAGCAATGGAGAGGACCCCTTGCCTCCCCACTCTGCGAACTGGATCTATGAGCTCCCCTGTCTGTTCTTCCAGCTCTTTTTTCACTTTCCCATCTCCTAACTCTGTGCATCTGCCCTTTTGCTTTTACATGATCATAGTGTTTCTTTTTTAAAAAACCCATTTATGTTCTATTCTGTAACCATAATGAAGTCTGTACTTTTCTAAAGGTTTATTCAAAAAACTGAAAAGCAAGAAAAATGTTTATATCACTATGATGATATAAATGCTGTTTACTCCAGAACTAAATGGTATAATGTAGTACAACTATTTCTCCCTCATACAGCTCTTTCACCCTAGGGATTCTAATTACTGATCCTTGTTTTTACTGTATCCTTATTTTTTTTTTCTTACTCTTAAGTGTTTCAAGTTAAATTAGACAAGTAGGAAGCCTCCCTACCTCTATACGCTGTAGTAAGTTCCTGATAAAATTAGCCAAAGCTACAAATTATTTTGGAACTGAAGAGCAAATATGACTCCCTTTGTCACCCAAGGTCCCCAGTGGGGCTCAAGACTTTATATAAGGTGGGACCTCACTGGATCTGGAAAGCTCAGCTGTTGCTACCCCATTGCCCTTCTATATTGGGGCTCACATCATCCTTCTAGAAAAACCTACACTAAAGATCTACGTGCTTCCTTTCAGAGGAATGCTTACAAATAGCAGGCTCTTGATCTTCAGCTAAACTCGGCAACAACAAGGCCCCAGCCTCATCTTGGGGAAGAAAATTGAGTCAGTGCCCAAAGTTATTACCTCTGCTCATTTCCCTACACTCTCCCCCATGAGTCTAATTTTAAATACCCTTTTCTCCAGGTCCCTCTGATTCTGAGGTTGGTTTAAGTTTCACAGTCACAAGGTCACTTTCCTGTGGTCCATGCTGCACGAGTCAGGCACCAATCAGCTGACTCAGATCGGAGCACGTGACTTGTCTTTGGCACACTTTCTGTTTTTTGTACCTTCTGAACGTCATCATGGACTCAGGGCCTCACTCCAACTCAGTTGGTCCCAGTGACAATGATCATTGTTTTCTTTTTGATGCTTGTCACAGTTTTGGCCCCTTCAACTCGACTCTCTTGTGACCTCTCCAGATATACTTGATGGTCTCCATGACATCTAGTCCCAACACTAGTTCTCTTGCCCAAACACAGAATCAACTACCTCACTAGGAGCCCTGGTTCTTTTTGGTGTAAAATAGTACTAGAAACCAAAATGTGGGGTTCCATCAAGATGGTACCATGAACTCATGACTTGATCAGCTTCTCGGCTCCAAACGTATAATATAAAAAGGGAACACAAAATATAAAAAGACAGAAAAAAAGGCTGGTTCAAAAACAAGATAAATAAGTCCATGGGTTATAAATAAAACAAAAATGCAGAACGTTGGGCAAGATGGAACTGTGGGTCGGCTGCACCTAGAGCCTGGCAGTGGTGGCTGAGAGTTCAGCTGCTGTGGGATAAGGGGTCTAAATATGCTCCAGAAGGGAGGGGAGATGGGCACCAGTTGTGTACCTGGCTGTGGCTTTGAGAAAGATGGAGGCCCAAGGAGGCAAACTCATTAAGCCAAACCATCCCACTGGTTCTGGCCTGGATCTGTGACATTCCTAGGTCCCCCCAGGCCAGGGCCCCAAACTGCCATTCAAAGACCAGACTCTGGAATGGATGGCCAGCAGGACAGGATGTGGCAGCTGCAAAACCATTAGACAGGAAAAAGCGAGCGCAGATGGAGAAGGAGGAAAAGAATAACTCCTTACTCAAAAGTTTTGGCTCCATATTTCAGAGAAAGACATTCATGAGTGGTCTTTTGCCTGCTGGTCTCTGCTGTAAGGGTATTAGGTGGCAAGTGGGCTTTTTCATGGGGCCCTAAATATCACTGTTCAGGGGTCTTTTCTCTGGGGTGATCAGTTTCTCCAGAGATGAGTCCCCACCTGAGTGGGAGACTATACCTGAGCCAGGTAACCTGCCTGTAGGCTTCCTGGGAACAAGGAGCAGGAAGGAGCTGGGGCTCTCAGAGTCCTGGCCACTGACCTGACCTTTTCTCGCCCCCTGGCCCTCTGCTCTGATTCGGGTCCCTGAGCCTGGGGCTCCACTTGCCCTCTGGTCTCCTGTAGCTGGCAGAGGGGAGGTAGCCAAGCTGTATGGGGCTTCATGGGGACCTTGGTATCCCACCCTTCTGTGTAGAAACTTTTACCTACACCAGTTTCTGCTCCCCTCCTGCCTTCCTGTTGCCCTTAAGTACTGAGTCTCCGTGAGGACTCGCTCATCTTCTGTCTGCGTCTCCCTCTGCAGTGTCTTAGGTTAAGACTTCTCCTTGGTTGATTACACTCCACCTTTGAACACTTTGTTAAACAACCTTGTCCACTGCTGAATCCTCTTATGTTCTCTTTGCCTTTGTGGATTAAGACTTTCATAAAGCTTTCTTCACTGTTGTTTTAGCGAGGCCAGAGAGGGAGAGGAGATGCTTCATCTGCTATCTCAGTTAAGCTTCCTTTCCTTTCTATAGGTCTGCCTGTGGGCAGCTTGCAGCTGTGCAGAGAGGTCCCAAAGCGGGCTTGGCTGTTTCATTATATTGACTTTCAACTAAGCTGTCGTGTTCACTCCCATGGCACTAACTCCGATCTTAGGCCTGAGCCTTTCCCCGCTCAGAACCCTTTTGGCTAAGCTCCTTCCTCATGAATTTGAAGCTGGGGCTCCTGCTGCCCGGCCGGTGCTCCTGCTTTCCTCCTTCCAGAAATGTGTCGAATTCCCTTGTCCACCTCACAGATGCTACCTCTGAACTTGGGCCAAATGGCAAGGGCCAAATGGGAAATCTTTGACATTCATTCACTCTCATTTTAGTGGGGTCTTGGGAGGGAGAAAGGATAAATACATGTGAGAACTGATTTTTGCTAATCAGCCATGATTTTGCACCTCACTTCTTAAGAGCACTGACTTGGTTCCTAACTCCAGGGATTTTGTTTTGTTTTGGTTTGTTATCTCCAAAGCCACTGGGAGCAATAGGTAGTCCTGCATATAAATGAGGAATGTTTTACTTCTATATTTTCTATTAACATTATCTTTATTCTAAGGCTTTCATTAGGCACTGAAATTAAAAATGAAAAACCCACTGTAGTCGATTGTGGATTACCCTGGTGAATTCTTGTTTTTATCTGTAGGAGGCAGGCTTCTTAGGTGGCCCCCCATGACCCCCTCCTGGTATGCACACCCTTGTGGTATAATCCCCTCTCCTTGAGTGGGAGTGGTCTAGAGACTTGCTTCTAACCAATAGAATATGGTAAAGGTGATGGGCTCTCTCTTCTGCGATTAATTTACAAAGGATTTGGATCTACTTCTTGCTAGCTGACTCTCCACTGCCTTCTTGGCTTGTGTACTTCGATGAAGCAAGCCGCCATGATGGGGAGGCCCACATGACAAGGGACTGAGGGCCCCTTTGTGTCAACAGCCAGCGAGGAACTGAGGCCCGCAGCCCAACAGCCCTTGAGGAACTGAATCCTGCCAGCAGCTACACGCTCTTAGAACCTTGAGACGGCAGCAGCCCAGCCAACACCTTGATGGCCATCTGTGAGCATCGCTGAGCCGAGGACCCAGCTAGGCCCTGCCTGGGCTCCTGACCCAGAGAAACTGTGAGATACTAATATGTATTGTTTTAAGCTGCTAAAGTTTATGGTAATTTGTTATGCAGCAATAGATAACTAATACACTATCCTAGGTCAGATTAAATGTCCTTGGATTAGCATTTCTTCCAAGTCCCAGGTCCTGAATGTGGCCATGATTTTTAATAATGAAAGAGCCATGGCATGGAGATTATCTGTAGTTCAAAAAATCACACTAACCAGGAATATAGGCAAAAAGGTACTAGTATCACTCTTCTTCCTTTTCTTGGGGAAAGAAAATACCGGGAAGTGGGAGTCATTTCAATCCCCGCCCCCAGCCCATGGCCTGACATCACTTCCCAGGTAGCACTGATGGCCTCAGAGGCCTTGGGTCTGGCCCAGCCTGTGACTGTGGCGCTCTGCCTTGGGTTGTTATTCATTCTTATCTGGGCTCCCAGCCAAACCCAGTTGGCAAGAGTCATGTCCATTCTCTCAAGGACAATTTTGGGTCCGTTTTCTGTACAGTCATAGGGTGAGAAGTAGGATAGATGGTGCCACTGCAGCAGTGAATACACCTGAAGGACGGCCTTTGCAACCCCAGCACCCCCATGGGGGTTGGTTCAAGGGGCACATCTCCCGCCTCAGTGGTGCCTCCCTCGTGAGCATCTGGGCCCTGGTGAGTTGTGGGTATAGAAGTGTCCTTTTCTTCTGGGAGGGAATTAATTTCATCCTTGAACTTTCGGTTTTTATAGTCGTGGTTGTTTGCCAACTCTTGTGATTGGTTCACATTGGTTAAAATACGGGGTATTATGGGGTGGGGGAGAAGTAGCATATGCATTAAACTTTTATCCTGTCCCTACTCTTTTCTTAAAAATATTTTTTAATTTTATGTTTTTAAATTTAATTTTTATTTTTTACCTTTTGGCCATACCGTGCAGCATGTGGGATCTTAGTTACCCGACCAGGGATCAAACCTTCACCCCCTGGATTTGAATTGCAGAGTGTTAACCACTGGACCGCCAGGGAAGTCCCCCATCCCTACTCTTGAACAGGGGCACAGATCCTTGAGGCATCGGCTGTCTGCCATGGGCTACAGGAAACCCCTGGATAAGTATTTTTTTTTCCAGCTTTATTGAGATACAATTGATATAACGTGTTAGTTTAAGGTGTATAATGTGGTGACTTGATTCATGTATATATTGCAAAATGATTACCACAATAAGGTTAGTTGATGCATCCATCACCTCACATAGTTAGCACTTTGTTGTTGTTGTTGAGACCATTTAAGTCTGGGATGTGGTGAGAACATTTAAGAGCTACTCTCTTAGCAACTTTCAAGTGTGTGATACAGTACTGGAGTCTTTATCTGCTGTGGGGTAAGAGGTAGGGATAAAGCCAGGGTTGAAAATGAGGAAGGAGGGGATAATAGATGAACTGAGGATGTTAGTTGGTTATTTTGGTTAAAAGTTTAGCCAAATTATGTTATCATTGATCAGATACTAGCTGTAGCATATAGAGAGGTAGACACTGGTGCTAAGTTGCAGAGAAGGAAGACACTTTGTGGAGTGTAATAGACATATATGTACGAGAAGAGATCTTGAGCTGGGAAAAGACTTCTTAAATATGATCCACAAAGTGCTAACGATAAGGCAAAAAGTTGGTAGGTTTATCTACATCAAAATAAAGGTTCTCTAACTTCCATATGTGCAGAGACCACCTATTTCTTAAAAACACAGATTACCAGAGATTCTCATGCAGTAGGCAAATTGCATAAATTTACAATGAAATAAATGATATCTGAAAAGGGTAATAAATACTCACTATGCATCATAGCTTAATCATTTTACTATGGTTTACTATCATGTGTGTTCTTGAGGTTATTTTTAGCTCTTGTATCCATATTTAGGTAATAGTATGTAATGTTGTGCTAGTATGCATCTTTTCCCCATTCATGTTGGTTTTGAAATCAGCCATGGTGGGAGTATTTACACCAGGGAAATTGGAAAAGGCCAGAAATCAACATCCTTCCTCCTCTCTTTTAGAGACCTGGTTGTTACACATTTACCAGCCCTCCACTGGATATGGTCCTTAAAGAAATCAGGAGTGGTATCAGTAGTGAGGAAAATCAAAGCATGAACTATCCGAAGGGCAGAGAAAACCTTGTATATTTATTGCCCAAGCAGTAGTATATAGTAGAGTACAGCAGGGGTGAAGGTGTGGCAACTTGACCCAATTTTTTTGCACCCATATGCTCTCCAGATTCCTTCAAAGTCTAGCCGGGATGGTTGCAGCCAAAAGCAGAAGTGGTGGGAAGCAACTCTGGGGATGGTTCCCAATTCCATGTTGAACTGGCAATCAAATGATTCTCTTGCCAAGATGAGATTAGTCAATGGTGCCATCTAGTGTTGAAGAACAGATTGGCTCCAAAGAGGAATGCTCAGAGAAAGATTTCTCTTGACTTAGGACTTGGAAACACACTAACTAACATAGTTTCCTCTTCCTTTCTTTTCCTCTATTTTCTTTCCCTACTTCCATTTCCCTGTTTCCGGAGTCATTTTTCTACCTACTCCCCCGATGGGAATAGCCATTAGTTTTTTTTTTGTTTGTTTGTTTTGAAAGATATGAACTCAGTGCTTCTTCCAGGCAAAATAGATAAATGCTGAGAGTTGAAAGGCATAGATACGGAAATCAGCACTTGCCTATATTATGTATAATAATTTGGAATGAATTTGTTTAGGGAGGCTGTAGAGATATTCTCTTGTGGGTCACATAAATCAGATGCTTCTCTACTTTCCCAACACATCCCATATCCTTCCTATTTCCTGTGTCAGGGGCAGATGGAGTAGTTTGGTTAGCAACCGCAGATTCATTCTCAGGTCTTATTTCTGCTTCATAGATCTTTTCATGGGAAAATGGTAGAAGAAAAGACCTGTTCATAACTTCCAAGTGAATAGGATCTTTCATTCTTTTATGAGGACCCGTGTTAATAAGTTCTTTTATTTGAAGTGAAGGTAATTGTGCACGGCTAAGTTCTCATAGCTGGAGGGTCCTCCAGAAACGGGAGTGAGATTCTGGGGTTGCTAATTCCCGCTGGAAAGGTTTACTTTGCATCTGGCACATTGGAGAAGTAATATGGTAGTCCTTCAATGACGATTACTTCCCTTTGTCCCTTTAGTGATTGATGATCTGAGTAAAATGAAAGAACATTTAACTAATTAGTGGGCCCAAAGCTGTTGTTCCACCCTGATAGTATCCATCTTTTCACTAAGGATAACTGACCTCTAAGTTTAGGGATATTTCAGATGTTAGTTATCAGACAGAAAACTAGTAAGGAATAAATGCCCTCCTCTCTGTAACGTGTGTAGCAGGAGCAGCCTGAACTCCCTAAGTCATTGTGGAATGTTTTGAAAATGGAAGGAAGGGAATATCATAACTCTGGATATGAGGTCCAGAATTGGGATCAGACTTTTTCTAGGATACTTTTTCAATGTGTTCAAAAACAACAGAAGTAGTTTAGAAATCTCGAGACTGCTGAGCTATCCAAACACTTGGCTTTATTTTAGGTGAGGGCCATGGGTTTTGCAGTCAAGTGAGCTGCTATTTGTATAAGCAAGACTTTATCAATATTCTTACAAGGCTCACCCCCCTTATATAGGATGGCAGCAATTTTGCCTTAGAAAATGAGCCTACGTGACTCTAGAGGCTACAAATGAATTTTGTTAGAAGTAGGAACTGAAGAGCCTGTTAGGAAGGTAGAAGTCCATGTTGCCACATGTGGCTCAAGCTATTAAATATAACAAGGCCTGGGTATTCCCACGTTCTTATATGCTTAATAAACATTCCAATTTATCAAATGGTGACAAACTTAAAAGCCTGTGGCATTGTCCTGTTAGACCCTGGGAAAGCTTTTTAAGTGCAGATCATACTACTAAAGGTGGATATGATCCTGTGTGGTCTCAAGTTGCCCCCGATCCTACATAAAGGACCCACTCTTTGGGATGACATTCTCCTCCTTCCCGCTGCCTAGCCTCAGAATCATTGCATCCTGGCTCTTTCCTGCCCACTGTGGAGAAAGTTTCCCTTTCTCAGTCTGTTCTAAACATGGCAACCAAATCTCAAAAACTTCAACACACTCCTGTCATTTTAAATGCATCTCATGCATCTCAAGCTTTGAACTATGTATTTTGTATTTCTTTTATTCGGTTAGATGTAACCACCATCTAACTTTTGATTGCTGCAGTAGACAAAACTTGGTTCTCTAGTTTTTTTCCCTTTACTATTTCTTTTTTTTCTCAGAATCTTAATGAACCTTGAAGAGACCACTGATGTGGGTGCTCCTATTTGTGTAGGATAAAAGCTCAGCTCTACATCAGCCCCCAAATTTCAACTAGTTCTTTGGCAGGCAGGTCTGTGGATTAAAAATGGATGCTTCCAGTAACTTTGAGGCATTATAACATTATGAAGTGGTTTATGAGATTCCACTGACTTAGTTTTAGTGCCATTATATTCTTAAATATCTGAACATTGACAGTCCATATGGTGCACTAGAGAACTCTTAGGGAGGTTCTAATCGCTCAAGGAAGGAAATTAATATCCAAGTGACAGCTGTTAAGTCAAATGATTATCTTCAAACTTACTTTGGGGAGACTTTGTTCCATCCCCACTAACCTTGTGGCCTGACGTACTTAGACCTACTGCAATAGTAAGTGAATGTGTCTCTTATAAAAAACTGTTCTAGGGACTTCACAGATGAGGAATCTGAGGCATTAACTAGGACACAGGTCTTCTGGGCTCAGATGAGAGCTCTCCTCCCTACAGCTGTCTGTTTTTAAAGGAATGAGGTGCTTTCATAAAAGATTCAGTCTAAAATAATTCTTTAAGGCAGCTTCAATTAAAGACTGTCTTGGTTGCTTCTGAAAACAACGGATCACCACACCCAGAGTCAAAAACGACCAGAACACAGACTTAAAAACCAAGCCATTTAATTGTGTCTTCGAAGGTAAACAATATCTTGAGATGGATCCCAAGCCCCGAGAATGCCAGAGCTACGGGTCTAAGAAGTCCCGTGGGGTGGTATTCTCAACAGAGTCCAGAGGGTCAGACCTCAAGGTGTTCTGAGGCAGAGTACTTATGGAATTCGTGCATTCCATTTTGCAGTTTTGCAGACTGCCAGAAACAGACCCCAAGAGTCTCTTGAGATGGGGAAAATTCAACTCCTGGTCTTATAGATAAAAGCAGGAAGAGTACTAAAAATGTTACGTTTATGTCTCTTCACTTTTCTCACACAGTCTGAAGCCTGAGCTATCACATTCCCAACTCAGAGCAGCCTAAGCTGCAGTTCAGGTACAAGATTAGTCCCTCTATCCAGAGAGCGCTCATCAATACAGCTTTTGCACTTAAAGTGAAAAGAACCCTCTGGCAGCACAATGAGTTAGTTTATAAGATTTTAATTTACAAATTAAAAAGCTACATGTTTTATTTTTTCTCCTTTTTCTCTTCTTTCTTTACATCACTCTTTTCCTTATCTTTCTCTTTGTCATCTTTTCTATCCTTTTTGCTGTCTTCTTTTTCCTGCCCTTCTTTCTTCTCTGCGTCCCGGTTGGCGATCTTGTTGTTGATGAGGTTGTGCAAGGCGACCACGGAACGGATCAGCGAGGCCAAATACACCACCACCATCTGGTCATTGGTCTTCAGGTAAAAGGCCTTGACAAACTCCTGCAGGCTGACATCTGGCAGCAGGTTGAAGACGTCCTGCAGCTGGTAGATGATCTGATGGTTGATGGGCAGCTTGCCTGTGGCCACTTTCTCCAGGTAGCTCCTGATATCCAGAAGTTTGGAATTGAGTCCCTTCAAACCATGGACCTGGTTTGTGATCCGCTGGGAAAGAGTGCCCACTGTAGTGTCTTTGATGTCTCTGTAGGAACCCACAAGAAAGGGCAGGAAAATACATCAGTGTCCTGTACTATCACGCAGATTTTCACATTCTAAGGAAATACTAAGTTTGTGAGGAGGGGCAAGTTTTCCAAAGGAAAAATGTTACTTCCCCATTTGATAAAGATTTGAGTAAAACTGCCTTAATCTTGTTTTCATTTGGAGGAATATGTTTTATCTTTCTCATCACAGGGCATTTTTCAAAAGAAAAGAGAGAGCTAAACTGAAATCATTTTCACTAAAAAAACAAAAAAAACCCCCTCTCTACTTCAAGTTCCCTGTTCCTAAAAAGGGTGGCATTTTCTCCACCTGCATCTATATGATGTTGGGAGAAGCTTTAAAATCAGTCAGCAGTAACTTTTTGAACTGGAAGGCATCTTATTGTTTGAGAAAATCTATGACCATTTCAAGTAAGTCAGGGTTACGTAAGCAGAGGATTTAAAAATAAAACCCCAGGGCTTCCCTGGTGGCACAGTGGTTAAGAATCCGCCTGCCAAAAAAAAAAAAAAAAAAAAAAGAATCCGCCTGCCAATGCAGGGGATGTGGGTTCGAGCCCTGGCCCAGGAAGATCCCACATGCCGCGGAGCAACTAAGCCCGTGTGCCACTACTGAGCCTGCGAGCCACAACTACTGAGTCCGTGTGCCACAACTACTGAATCCCACGTGCCTAGAGCCTGTGCTCCGCAACAAGAGAAGCCACGGCAGTGAGAAGCCCACGCACGGCAACGAAGAGTAGTTCCTGCTCGCCGCAACGAGAGAAAGCCCACGTGCAACAATGAAGACCCAATGCAGCCAAAAATAAATAAATAAAATATAAATTTAAATCAATCAATCCATCCATCCATCCATCCCAGTCCAAGATGCAGATTCTCTGCAGAAAACTGGCTAGCTACAGTCATTGAAAAGGAGGTACACAGAAAGAGCACACGTTTGCTTTTAAATAATTCACACATCTATTCCCGTCACAGCCAGCATTACAGCTTCCAGACAAGGTGTGCTGTCCACAAACTCATAAATCATAACTCAGGACACTTTAGAGATGGCCCAGGACTAGAACCCACGTCTCCCTATTCCTGATACAGATCTCTTCTTTACACTGAGCAGCGTCTTGGGCTGCTGCTGATTCTGATGCTGTCCTAAAGTCTCACCGTAACAAGTGTTCAACTCCGACTTCCTCAGCTTCCTCTGCTCCAATTTCACTGGTCACGTGCTCAAATGTTTTTGAGGTTGGAGTTCCATCCTGGGAGAGGAGACTTAACTACAGTTATTTACTTACAAACAAATGAACAAACTGGCACATGTTCCTTTTCATGCCTTGATTCTTCTGCTTTAAGCCAAATCACTTCATGGGTGTCATTACTGGCTTTTTCATGGCAAGGGTGGGTAAAGTTTGCTTTGAAAGCTTTCAAAGCACTGTGACTTATAAGCTGAAGTCACAGTGGTCCTGCTCAGGGAGGAGGTGTAGTGGGGAATCATCATTAGTTTATTTCTAAGGAAAATCTTGATATTCTCTCAAGCCTGCAGTAGAGTTGAACATCAGGGAAGTCTTGATTCGGCTAAATTTTAAGGACTTATAAGCGTTCATTCTAAAATAGGCAATATTTAGAACACCTGTACTTGAGGCAAGCTCACGTCAGAAGATACAACTTTTAACCATCTGTTGTCCCTTGGGTCAAATGGTCAGAGCACCAAAGCAATGTGGTTAGAATAACTGATTTTCTGGTGACCTGAATTAGTCAAGGAACCCATTAGTGGATGTGGTTTGCTGTATCACTTAGTGATTTCTTGATGGGACGTAGGAGAAACTTTTCTCAGATCTAGTGCCAGAAGAGGCTGTACATCTCCTGTAAAGGCTGTAAAATGTGTGTGAGGCACGACAGCACAGCAGTGAGTGCACAGACTCTAGCCAGGCTGCTTAGATTCAAAGCCTGGCTCTGCCATGTGTGATAAGGGAGCAGTGAGATCTTGGGAAAGTCACTTCACTTACACTAAGTGGTATAAACATTAGCTGTTGTTATTTTACCCAGGACAGTGTCAATCCTGCAAATGGCATCTTCCTCTTGGCTTTGTATGCTAGGATGGTCAGAGCCTTCAACACTCGTGCAGGACTTCGTGGCATGTCTTTTCATGTACTGATGTTCCCTAGCTTCATCTTATTATATGACCCTTACATCCCCTCCATCCTCTATTAAAAGATCTTGTTTCATTGGTGTGTGTGTGCGAGTGCGTGCATGCATGTGCATGTGTATGTATAAGCAGCCTCTAATTCCTTTTTGAAAGAGGCAGGGTAAAATTTAACTTATAACAACTATATC
Source organism: Eubalaena glacialis (assembly GCF_028564815.1). Classification (NCBI taxonomy): domain Eukaryota; kingdom Metazoa; phylum Chordata; class Mammalia; order Artiodactyla; family Balaenidae; genus Eubalaena; species Eubalaena glacialis. The sequence continues at coordinate 17,280,577 of NC_083733.1, read as the reverse complement.
AAGACCAGGGATGAAAGTCTTACTGCAACTAGGCAATAAATTTGGATCTAAGCTCTCTGGTAGCAAGGCAAAGAGAAATAGGAGCACAGAGCTCAGTGCAAGGAACATCTGCAGGGAACTAACTTAACAAAGCCTTTTCCAGATTTTAAAACTGAATATATGGATAACCATAAGAAAGAAAGACAGCCTTTAGTCTGTCCGTTCAACTTTGGAAATTCAAGACTGAGCTCTTTGCACACCCTAAGTGCAAATATTTTACGCTCAAAACAAAACTCATATACAATTTCACATCAAATCCTATCCTAGAATTTGAGTTCAATTTTCTTGGAAATAGAGAAAAGCTATTCTGGCAGCTCTTCATGTCCATACCCAAGAAACAAGCTAACAGACCACACAGCTGGTACTGAATGCCATGGAGCTGACTATACAGGTGTCAAATCATACAGATGGGTTTTGCCATCTAGCTCCTGGCAGCTCTTACTCTATTTGAAAACCTAGGATCTAGTCTATAGGGATTGGCTATAGACTAGATAGTTAATATAGTCACTATATAGGTGGGCCAACAGTGGAAACTGCATTAGATTAAGACCAAGCTCACCAGGCTCTGCATTTACTTTGCTGAGAACATCTCTGGGCAATCATTTGACTACTTTTGTCTCAATTTCATTTGTAAAAGGGGACTTTAGATTTCTATGGTCCTATTTCTAAAATTTGGTGACTCAAATTTGGGGGAAAAAAACATAATATCAAACTACTGACAGAAACCAATAACCTTTTCTTTGTTATAAAATGTCTGTTGACTTGAAAATGGAAAAAAAAAAAACCCCAATGGCCCTAAAAGTAGCAAATCTAATCTCCTAGGCTCACAGCAAGATGACTTACATCATGAACTTCTTCCACCGAAATATATGCTTCTGTGGGCAGTCCCAAGTCCTTTGGTTTCACGTCAATGATGACCAATACCTGGCAGAAAAACAAATCTTAGCAAATCACCTCATACTGAGCACGTAAGGAATAACTGCAGCCATTCTGATGATTACTGAAGCTTTTTCATTCATTCAACCAGATATAAGCCAGAATTTTCAGAAAAAAAAATTACTTTACATTTCAAATTATCTTATTTGCTCTGCTCTTCAACCCCATCCATTAACAAGCTGAGAGGTAGTATAGTGAGGTTATCAAGCAGAAGGAAATTAGAGTCAAGAAAGCCAGCATTTTAATCCCAGCCCCACACTTAGAAGACCCTACTAACCATTCTGAACCTGTTTTCTCATTGTAAAGAGGATAACAATCTCATACAGTTACTGAGAGGATTAAGGAAGATAACTTAAATACCTAGCACTGAACAGATGTTTAACTTACTAAATACACTGGGTTACCGTATACTACACAAAACACTGCAAATTAACACAAGCTTATAGAGAAAAAGTGGTGAAATGATTGATTATCCAAATCCTTCCTAGGATGCTTTTTCTTGAGTTAGCTGGCAACGAATATGAGTCAAGAGTTTTAAAGACGGAGTACACTTACTGAGTTAGGGCAGTATCTTTTCATGAGTTCATTGATGGCGATGTCATTCTTGTGTAGTTTCGGGCCTGTGTGGTACCACCCAACTATTCTTTCTCTGGCTGGGAAGGAAAAATTAGTGGCTTTGAATTGTTACATAAAGATCTATGTATTTCCCTCAAAAAGGGTAAGAACTCCAGTAGTTATGTTCTCTAGCTTTTACAGAAATTCCAGACATCTAAACCTTGACATACCTATGAAATCTAAAACTCAAAAACAGGATTCTCAGAAAACAAACAGCAGGGGAAATCTAGAGATGTACATATCTCAGACTAGTTTAGGAGACCAGTCATACATGAAACAACTAGAAAACAATTCCAAGGCAATATATAAACGAATTCAAGTTCATGTCACATAGATTACAACTGTGAGTGTTGTGGGAATAAACATTTCCAAAGCGATGTGGTTGCTGAAATGAAATAAAATGAAAGCGACACATGTAACAGATATTTACCCTGGTGGTACTAAAGCTCTAGGCGCAGGTGGATTTTATTCGACCATTCTTTGCTTTTCTGCTGTAGAGGGCTAGCTCTCTCCCCTGAAGCCTAGGTGGTCTAGCTGGCCTTAAATTGCTACTCTAGTTTCTCATTTATTCTACCTCATTCCTCTACTACCACTAGTCTTACTTCAGTCTAGCTAAGTGAAAGGGCCTTTGACGTTAAACAAAGAAAAGTGAATATTTAGAAAAGGCATTATGGGCACACATATACCTACACACACACACACGTGCCACAATGCCACCTACCATTGACCTTCTTAAACATTCCATACATGTTTTCCAAATAATCGTGGTCTAAAAACCAGACAGAATCATCTTTGTCGTCTTCATCAAAAGGGACTAGAGAGAAAAAAAAACAAAAAACAGTTTAGGGTGCTAGATAGAACTCTAAGGGCACATATCACAACTGTAGACCCCTAGGCCAGATCTGATCCATGTCTTTGGTTTGTCCAACACAGTATTAAAATTATTTTTGAGTTGCTTTTAGTAAAAACTGGAAGATTTCACATACAAATCGAGACCTCCAGGTTCTCTTGAAAAACTGGAAGACCCAGCAACTGGCTAGAGCCAGACAGAAGCCACCCCCTTTGTAAAGGACACATTCTTCAGTTTGCTAAAAGCTCCATCACTTCCTAATATTCCCGTCTGGCAAATTACATCACTGCCTGATCCTTTTAGACACTGGAGTTAGTGACCTCTAGTCTAGCAGCCATGCCAGGAATTATTTTGTTGTTCTTTATTATTGTTGCTTCAATCATAAAATATATGGATACATTCTTATAAAGATTTATGAAACAGTGTAAAAGATAAGGTCTTTATCTCCCCCTTGCCTACCCATAACCATGGTTAATAGTTTAGTACAGTGGTTGACAAACTACACCCGCTGCCTATTTTAATAGTTTTACTGCAATATACCTATTAGTTTGTCTACGTACTGCCTATAGTTGCTTTCCTGCTACATTAGCAGAGCTGAGCAGTTGCAATGGAGACCGTATGGCCTGCAAGTTTTAAATATTTACTATCCAGTTCAGTGTGTAGCCTTTAGCCTCCCTTTTCTATACTTAAGCAATTCTGAAATAGAATTGCTTGGTTATAATAAAAAATGGAGACCACGAAAGCTTCTTTCTTTTTAAAAGTTAACTGACATTTTAACCATACTCAGAAAATTTAAAATTTGCCTATTTATTTTTTTAAAAACTGAGGTATAATTGACAAATTTTTCTTTTACCTGCAAAACTGTTGGATACATCGAGAACTTTCTTTTGCCATGACCCCAAAAGCACACCAACAACACGCTTCTGGTTTCCAACCTTGCCTATTCTGAATGAGAAAACAGAAGGTCAGTCTGGAGGGGCACAGACAGAAGTGGACCAACAATAAGATACCCAACAGGAAATATCAATGGTACAGATACAATTTAGCTTATCTGGGAACTAATCCCACTAAACAAATATAATGGGTTAGTCCTTAATAATTCTAATAAATAGAATGGGTAATTCGTGAACTTTGGACACGGCAGTTTCACTGCTGACTGCAAAGAAAGACATGCTTGGAAAAAAATCTCAAACTTTATAGAAATTTAAAATGGAGAAAATGAAAACTCCCCAGATCTTAAGGTTTTAAATGTTATTTGGTGTTTGAAATCACATTTACTTTTATTTTTTCCTCTGCAGCTTACCTTTCTCTTTTAAATTTTCCCCATCTTCTCTGTCCTCAAAAATCTTTTCAGGGATAAAGATGCTAAAGTTGAACCAGTTTTATGGTCCAGCTTGCCAACTCTTCTCTGGAACATCTATGTCAACGAGCCCCAATAGATGTTATAATTCTTTGTACCATTTAGGGGCTCAGAAAATGATTCTGACCCAGAAGCATGTGTGTGCCATTTGTGGTCTCTGAATGGCTTAATTAGGCAGAAGTTGGAAGTGAGCTGGTGACTAATCATACTGGGAGAAGGGCTCAATGAACCAGAAAGAATACTTCAGAATATTTATTTCCATATCAAACCTCCTCAATGATTTTTGTCCTAAGGAACTGCAAGTGTTTCACTTATATCTCATTTCATTGGTCATCATGTAGAATTCTCCTTTAACCACTAACAATTGTAACATACAGAAACAATACAATTCTATGTTCAAAGCAAAGACAAAAGTCACTGTGAAATGAACTACAATTCCTTAACAGTTGCTGGTTTCATACTGATTTAACTGTATTTATCTAAACATATGGTCTGGCAAATTTATAAATGCTTACTATATTTAGGGTTTGGACCAAAGTTAAGGATTCTGTATTCTGGTGGTTCTAATTTTTTGGGAAATCTAAGTTCAAAGGAAACTTCCACACTCATGGGCTTTTCTTTTGATCTACAAAAATCCATTCGCGTTTTAAAAAACCCTGCAATTGTCTGACAGAGCTTGCAGTGTCTGCCTTCACTATGCCCTTAACAAGTGTTTGCTGAATTTACTGAACAGAACTGAAAACATGCTTGCCCTCTTAGCACCTCTAGTATCCTACAGGAGAAAAATACTAATCATTGTACAGTGGGAAAGCTCGCATATCCTGTTAGGCTAAGGGTGCTACAAAGCAATGGAACTGGACTGGGGACCCTAAACCTCACAGGAGTCTTGAGTTTGGTTTTGGCTCTGGTTGAATTGGGAGTTGTACAAAGCAAGATGCGAGAGGATGGGCACTTAGCAACTATGACTTTACAGCATTTGCTCCCAACTGGGTCTTACAACTTTCCAAGTCAATTAATTATCTTGTAAAATTTATGAACACGTGTAACAGGTCCAGCGGGACGAACAGCTCAAAAACAAGCAAGCGAAGGCGGAAGAAACATCTGTGGGATGTTTTCTTATTCATTAATGCCAACATCTCCAACCGGTCTCATTTTTAAAAGAAAAACTTGACTTTAAAACGTAAAACATCTACGTTTTAAGCTATCGTCAAACCAGAGTCCCACTTGGAAACTTTCACAAGTTAAATTAAAACCACAGTTCTTCCAGGGAGTCCTTCGGAGCGCTGAGAACAGAATTTCGGTGACGGCCTTCAGAGGCAAAAAGTGCGAGTCTGAAGGGCTTTTCTACCAGACACCGAGTCTTTCAGGCGAAAAGGGGCGGACGAGGTGACAGATGGGCACGAGGCCTGGGGATCAGGGGCAAGTGAAGCCTGCCCCCCATACTCTGGCATCGTACGGACTGGGTAAAAGGAACGAGAAGCCCAGTTCCCGGAGTGCCGGCTGGACGGCGGGGGAGACGATGCCGGGTGACTTGGGGCTTCGTGAACGGAGTTGGTCTGGGCCCCTCGGTGACACAGGGCCGCCCCCGGTGCATCTGCGCCCCCGCGGCCGCCGCGCCATCCCCAGCGCGCCGTGACTCAGCAGCAGCGGCGCCACCGGCCCCGGTAGGACGCCCCGTGCCGCCCGCTCACCGATTGAAATGATCCACCACACTGAGCAGCACCAGGGGGTGGACCACCACCTTCTGCACCGCCAGCTCCGGCATCGCGACACACCCCGCCCGCCAGGCCCTGCTCCCCGCGACCCGCAGACACCGACGGCCGGAACAGCAACGATTCTCCGCGATCCTCCAGGCCCGGCTCCTCCCCTTCCGGTTGGGCCGCCGCCGCGCGGCTCCTTCTTCCGCTCCCGGAGTGCCGCGCGCGTCGGGCTCGGATTGTCGCTCCCGCCGCCACCTTGAGGAGGGGAAGTGCCGGGGAAGGCGGGACCCGCCTCGGGTGACTGGCTGCGAGTTTCCCAGGTCATGAAAGCTAACAGGACACTGGAGACTGATAAAGGTTGACCTCCTGGTGTTTGGCCTGTACTGTCACCCGCTGCGGCTTTTCGCCTCAGTGCCTTACTAGCTCACCTCCCCCTCCCCCCATCTTAAGATTGGAGAAGATGCTAAGAAAAATGTAAATAGTAATAAGTAATATTTCCACCATTCAGAAAATGTTCACTTTCGCTTCTAGTCAAAATCTTCCAGAATTTCTTAGAGGAACTAACTTTAAATCTCTAGCATTAGGGCATTCCCTTAAATTAGGTTTGGTAATTTATCTCATCATTTTATTGTCGGGGAATTTCCCCTTAATCTTTACCATGGACACTTAGCAAATAATAAACCTGTCTATATTTTCCCACCTGTCTTTATATTACTTACCATTTAACAAGGGTTAGAAGAATGCAGTTTGTGCCTAGAGTTAGATCATTCAGATTGATTTTAAAGTAAAAACTTACAAAAAGATTGACGAAAAGATGGAAAGCAATAAGGAAATATGTTTTCATAGTTAGCTGGGAAAGAGAAAAAACAAGACTAAAAGGGGAAATGTAGGAAAAGAGGACTTGAGCTTATTTGCGGAAGAAGGCAAATGACTTAAAATCCATGCAAGTTTAGTTTTCTGTCTGGCTTTAAGTTGCCATTTCTGTAAACAAAAACAATACTTCAGCAACGTGGATTATTTATTGTATATCCTGTTTTTAAACACCTTCTGCGTTCCCTATATCAACAGAGGATCTGACCTCTCTGAAGAATGACAAGGAGACTTTTGCTCTGAACCTTAGCCTCCTTCCAGTATAATTAGGGAGCTTTTGATACTCTTTCTGGGCGCTACCCCTCACGTTCATTTCATAAACTCTTCCTACTTTGGGGAACACTGTTTTGCATCTTCCTCATTTCTTTTAATATTTTTGATTTGACTCTGAGATGATTGCTGCTACTTAGGATGATAGCACTTTAAAATTAAGGAAATGTTAAGTCAGCCCCGTTGTGTGATGTGTTAAAGCATGCTTGCTGGTGTTTAGTGCCTGGATCAAAGTAGATGTTCTTGTTTCATTTCTTACGTGATGCTATTCAACACAGTGTAGACATGTAACTGTTATGAAAAGACCTTGGAAAGGTTTCCCCCCCTAATTTTTAAGATCAAAGATTGATTTTGATTTTTCTTATGTGTCAGGTAAGGCATAAGAATTGGAGTCTAAAGGAAGCATGTTTTTGGACTAAAATATTTAGAGTATAAAGAAGACAACTTGAAATCATAAGGAAGGTATTTTTCATGTTGTCCTGTTTTTTCTTCTTTTTTAATGGAACTGACTTGAAATCATAACTGATTTTGTAGCCACTATTAGGGGCTATATTCATTCAGAGGAATGCAGAAGGAGATATAAGAAATCTCCTTTCTTTTGTTCATTTAATTCTGGACTTTAAGAGGATCTGATGAGAGCATAAGGATAATACATTTTATTTTCCTTTGACTGTTTTTGTCTTTTTTTAAAGAAAGAAATGTAATTTTAAAATTTTTATTTATTTTTTTATTGAGGTATAGTTGATGTACAATATTATATAAGTTACAGGTGTACAATATAGTGATTCACAATTTTTAAAGGTTATACTCCATTTATAGTTAATATAAAATATTGGCTATATTCCCCGTGTTGTACAATATATCCTTGTAGCTTATTTTATAATAATAGTTTGTGCCTCTTAATCCCTTATGCCATGTCTTTTTTTTTTTTTTTTAATTAATTAATTAATTTTTGGCTGTGTTGGGTCTTTGTTGCTGCGCGCGGGCTTTCTTTAGTTGCGGCGAGCGGGGGCTACTCTTTGTTGCAGTGCGCGGGCTTCTCATTGCGGTGGCTTCTCTTGTGGCGGAGCATGGGCTCTAGGTGTGCGGGCTTCAGTAGTTGTGGTGCGTGGGCTCAGTAGTAGTGGCTCCCGGGCTCTAGAGTGCAGGTTCAGTAGTTGTGGCACACGGGCTTAGTTGCTCCGCGGCATGTGGGATCTTCCCGGACCAGGGCTCGAACCCATGTCCCCTACATTGGCAGGTGGATTCTTAACCACTGCACCACCAGGGAAGCCCCTGTCTTTCTTTTTTAATGTTAAATTCTCCTTTTCCCAAATTTATTGAGATGTAATTGACATATAACGTGTAAGTTTAAGGTGTACAATGTGATGATTTGATACATGTATGTATTGCAAAATGATTACCACAATAAAGTTAGTTAACGCTTCCATCACCTCACGTATTTACCATTTTCTTTTTGTGGTGAGAACATTTAAGAGCAACTTTCAAATATATAATACAGTATTGTTAACTATAGTCACCATACTGTACCTTAGATTTCCATCTTATTATTGGAAATTTGTACTCTTTGACCAACAACTCCCATTTCCCCAACTCTCAGCCTCTGGCAACAACTATTCTACTCTCTATTTCTGTGGATTCTGCTTTTTTCATTTCCACATATAAGTGAGATCTTATAGTATTTGTCTTTCTATCTGTCATTTCACTTACCATAATACCCTCAAGATCCATCCATTTTGTCACAAAATGGCAGGATTTCCTTCCTTTTTATGGCTGAGTAATATAGATATATGCCACATTTTCTTTATTGATTCATGCATCAACAGACACATAGGTTGTGTCCATGTCTTGGCCATTGTGAATAATGCTACAGTGAACACGGGGATTCAGACATCTCTTTGAGTTAGTGATTTCATTTCCTTTGGATACATACCCAGAAGTGGGGTTGCTGGATCATATGGTCGTTCTAGTTTTAGTTTTTTTAGGAACTTTCATACTCTTTTCCATAGTGGCTATATCAATTTACATTCCCACCAAGAGTGCACCAAGTGTTCCCTTTTTTCCACATTCTCACCAACACTTCTTATCTCCTGTCTTTTTGATAATAGCCATTCTAACAGGTATAAGGTGATATTTCATTATGGTTTTGATTTGCATTTCCCTGATGATTAGTGGTGTTGAGCATCTTTTCATGTATCTGTTAGTCATTTGTATGTCTTAAAAAAATCTCTATTCAGGTCCTCTGCTCATTTTAAAATTGGATTAAGTACTGTAATCCCTTACCTGAAATTCTTACCTCTTGTGAAGGTATTTTTGCATGTGGATAGTTGTTCCAATTGATGTTTCTGGGAGAGTATGTGTGCTAGAAATTCCTATGCCACCATCTTGTTCATATCTCTCTAATCCACCTTTGTCTTTCGATTTAGGGAGATAGCCCTCCACAGACCCTAGTATCTTGAAAGAGTTCTTATTTTTCTTGGGTCTAGAACATGGAATCATGGTTCTGCATGCATGGCAGCAATACTTTGAACTCTGCAGCCTCTGTTGATCATCTTACTAGATTTGGAAAAAAAAAAAAGGAAGATATACCACCTTTAGTCAAAGCTGTATTTATTGCTGGGGTTCAGACATCCTTGCGGGTGCTGGAAGTTTACCATTTTCTTTGGTGGTGTCATGTTGCCCTGATTCCTCGTGTTCCCTATAGCCTTGCATAGATGTCTCTACCTTTGAAGAAGCAGTCACCTCTTCCAGACTTTCTGGACTGACTTCAGAAAGGAAAAACCTTCACCTGTGAGTGAAGGCAGTCTGGAGTGTGCTAGGCCCTGGGTCTAGTGGTGTGGGGTGCTAGGTATGAGAGTGAGTAGAGCCTTTGGGTCCAAGGGTGTGTGACTTGTTGGCTTAGGCGGCTGGGGTCCACCACACCAACAATTGCATGATCCTTGGTGAGAGCTGTGAGGGGTCTGCAGTAGCTGCAAGGGCTGTTGCAGTCTTCAGTGGAGCCTCCAGGTCCAGCTGCTACCAGTGGAGGTAGCAGTTGTGGCCAGATCTGGCAGTGTATTCATGCTTGGCTGTAGGGACCAGCTGCAGGTGCCTGTGTGGGGGCGGGGCCTGCCGCAGACACACATGCAGTGGTGAGGGACAGGGCCAGCATCAGGGGCTGGGGCTAACTGCAGACATGTGAGCAGCTGAGGGGACCCTGACTGTTGGTGTAGACCCATGTGACTGCATGGGCTAGCTGTAGGTGTGTGCACTAGCCAGACGATTCTTAATTGCTGGTAGTGGAACCCTACTCTAACCAGCTGAAGTGAAGGGAAGTTCATTATCTCATGTAACAGCAAGTTCAAGGGCCCTGCTTGTTCCAGAGGGCTCACTGATGTTTCTCTCTCCACCTTTCAGCATCCTTCAGTGTTTTGGTTCCATTTCCAGACAGATTTCCTACTAGTGGCGGGGAAATATTTTGATGGCTACAGATAGTCACAGCTTTAAATATTTAAAGGAAGGGAGGCTTTGCACTCCAAACCTTTATTTACGAAATTTGATTGGCCTTGCTGGGACTGGGAGCCTCTCTGAACTGACTGCTGTGCCCAAGGGAATAGAGTTTTCTAAATGTCCAGTTTAGGATCAGTTTGGAGATGGTGCAACCGTGATGGATGAGCTCACCATGACCACATGAGTGGGGAAGGAAAAAGGGGATGTTGTAATTGGGAGGGGGGAATGAATGCTTAGCAGGCAAAAATAAGTCTATCTTGTGATATAGAGAGCTTAGCATAGTTCTTGGAACATAGTAAGAACTCAGCATATGTTAGACATGGTTATCATTAGAGTGTAGGGTCATTATCATTATTATTATTTTTTTTAGAGGCTTCTTTTAATTATTTATTTATTTATTTATTTATGGCTGTGTTGGGTCTTCATTTCTGTGCGAGGGCTTTCTCTAGTTGTGGCAAGTGGGGGCCACTCTTCATCGCGGTGCGCGGGCCTCTCATTATCGTGGCCTCTCTTGTTGCGGAGCACAGGCTCCGGACGCCCAGGCTTAGTAATTGTGGCTCACGGGCCTAGTTGCTCCGCGGCATGTGGGATCTTCCCAGACCAGGGCTCGAACCCGTGTCCCCTGCATTGGCAGGCAGATTCTCAACCACTGCGCCACCAGGGAAGCCCCATTATCATTATTATATATTATAACAGACTATAAGAATTTTTTCTTGGGAATTTCCTGGTGGTCCAGTGGTTAGGACTCTGCGCTTTCACTGCCAAGGGCCTGGGTTCAATCCCTGGTCGGGGAACTAGGATCTCATAAGCTGCATGGCGAGGCCAAAAAAAAACAAAAAAAAATTTTTTTTTCTTTTTATTAACTGGTGTTTATATTTTAAGTAATCCAGCAGAACAAGAGTTGAAATTCATCTTTTGCATTTGCCGAGTGTTTCTTTATCCTTCTTTTGCCTCAGGTATATTTAGTTTATGGAAATATGTTTTTTAAAATTCCTCTTTTAAAATGTATTGGTGATCAGTTTGATTTTTCAAAAGGCTAATTTTTGCAGAAATATTGGATTCGTTTAAAGAGATTTTCCTTGTTTTATGCTTTACACAAGTGGTGGGCCTTATGTGTTGGCCCTGGATACCTGCATGATTGCTATTCCTCTTGTTGTTGTCATATTTCATTTAACTGCAAATTAAAAAGAACTAAAAAAATTACAGCAATTTCTAGTTTATATCCAGGAAATAGAACTCTCCACAGGAACCCTTATGTGGTACAAATATGTTAGAAAACCATTCTCCATTGTGCTTTGAAAGCCTGCAAGGAGGCCACAATGGAGCACAGTTCACCTGTCTTGGATGAAGCCCAGAGAGACTGCGGTGTGCAGACCGTAGGAAATCTCCCATCTGAAGAGTTAATTTTCTTTCAGGAACAGTGTTAGCGGCTACTGTGATTAAAACAGGACACTTTAAGGTTGGTATAGGAACACTTATAACAGTTGACTATAAAAGAAAACCCAGGAGGCCAGATTCAGCCTTGGGAGCTACTTTGGTTTGAGCCTCAAAGACCTTTATTTATTTATTTATTTTAAAAAGACCTTTATTTTGAATTTATCTCTTCTTTCAATTACACACACTTTCAGCTTTGTTAAAAAGAACTCATTAAATATAAATAAGCAAACAACTAGTTTCATCTATTTAACATTTTAAAATGTCTTGAAGGCCATTTAAAAAAAAATTTATCTATTTATTTATTTTTGGCTGCATTGGGTCTTTGTTGCTGCGTGTGGGCTTTTCTCTAGTTGTGGCGAGCGGGGGCTACTCTTCGTTGCGGTGCACAGGCTTCTCATTGCGGTGGCTTCTCTTGTTGCGGAGCATGGGCTCTAGGTGTGCGGGCTTCAGTAGTTGTGGCATATGGGCTCAGTAGTTGCGGCTTGCGGGCTCTAGAGCGCAGGCTCAGTAGTTCTGGCGCACGGGCTTAGTTGCTCTGTGGCATGTGGGACCTTCCTGGACCAGGGCTCAAACCCGTGTCTCCTGCATTGGTAGGTGGGTTCTTAAGCACCGCGCCACCAGGGAAGCGCTTGAAGGCCATTTTTGTCTTTTGTTTCTATTCTGATTCTTTTTTTATGCTCTTTTTAAACATTTTTATTTTATCTCGGAGCACAGTTGATTAACAATGTTGTATTAGTTTCAGGTGTACAACAAAGTGATTCAGTTATACATATACATGTATCTATTCTTTTTCAAATTCTTTACCCATTTAGGTTATTACAGAATATTGAGCAGCGTTCGCTGTGCTATACAGAGCCATCCCTGATGATGGTGTAAAATTAAACATTTTTTTTTAACTGGACTTTTAGATGCAGATTTATGAATGTAGTATCAAAACAAGTATAAGGTTTGAAGACAGATGAAGCTTTTCATCTGTTTACGGACAGAGATATTTTTCCTTTCCTTATTTTCTTCAAGATGGTAAATCAAAGAAGCATTTTTTTAAATTTGAAAAGCTGGGACAATAATGTTATTGTTAAATATCTACTGTTGGAAGAAAAAAAAATCAACCATTATCCTAATCTCAAATGGAGCAACTAGTTTTAGTTTTGTATTTACCTTTCAGTTTTGGGCACCTGCACACATACTTCAGTTGAAGTTTTAACGCAACTAGAAAGACTATTGAGGAGAAATTTAAGGCAAGTTGAATCAATTTGAAGTTGCTATACTTTGTGTTTTAAGAATAGAGCAATGTTTGTCAGTTTTTTGCTTTCTGCAAGAACAGGAAAGGGCAAAAGTCTTTAAAAAAAATCAGTACGTTGTTCATATAACATGGAAGTTTCTTTTTTTAGACCTGGAAGTCAGAAAAGAAGTAGGTGTTAACCTGGGTTTGTGGTAATGCTTCATTATCACTGGCATTCTCTCAAGTTTTCCAAATTTCTGCAGTTTGTTCCTGCAGGTGCCTCTTCCCTCCTCCAGCCGGAACCTTCAAGCCATCTTTCAAAATGCTGGCGTTGTTTTTTTTTCCCCCAATGCGAAGTACTGATGTAACTTCCTTAAAATCCTTCAGAACCTTTCCAGTGCCTACAAGATAAAATCTGAACTTTAGGAAGGTATCCAAGACTCTTCCTAGCGTGGCCTCAGCCAACCACTCAGAGCCTCATCCCCTATTGCTCTCATCCTCTGTCAGACCAGCCTGAAACCATTTAATCTGTTTCCAAAGGAATTTGCTTTTCTCTGTGCCCATCCCATTTCTGCTTTCTGAATTGCCCTTGACCGCTTAAACACCAGAATTGCTGGGTCTTTCTCAAGGATCACACTCAGTAGGTCATCTCTTCTGTTGGAGTTTTCCTTACCTTCCCCAGGCAGTGTTAGTTCCTCTGACCTCTGGGTCCCCACAGCACCTAGTGCTTATTTCTATTGTACTGCTCATCGTGCTGAATAGTAATGATTCATTTGACATGTGTCTCTTTAGTACTAGGGTATATGTGGAGGCCAGGACCATGGCCTAGTCACCTTATTAGCATCTGCACCTAGCAAGACTCATACACTTGTTAACTGTATTGTGTAACTTGGGTAATATGTTACACAGTATATCCATAATATGTTGGTCAGTGATCTTTCAGCATGCAAAAAAATAACAATATTCTCTGTAGTTTCCTGTTTAGTTAGTGATCTTTCAGCATGCAAAAAATCACAGTATTCTCTGTAGTTTTCTATTTTAGTCTCCCTATATACAAAACCAAAACAACACAAAACCAAACCAAACTCATATAGACTGAGCAAAACTCTCTGATTAAAAATTTCCGATAATGCATGTAATTTTAAATATACCCATTGTTTCGAATATAAATGAAATGTGTTGAAATGTGAGTGAAAAAAATATATGGACTGTTATTGATAAAACCATTCAAAACCAAATGGTATATTCTGGGTAGCTATAATTTTTCAAAAGGTACTATGTACAATTTTTGGTTAGTGTCAGATAACCTCTTCACCTTCATTTCTCTCTTAACACCTTTTATCTTAATTTCTGAAGCTCCTCTTTGTAGTTCGAGTTAAAAGTCCTGAGGCAGGCTCTTCAGAAGTCTAACACCTGCTTAGGGCTGAACTGGCAGAGGGAGAAATTGAAAAGCAGTGAAGAGTCTTTTCAGTAAAGTACTTAGCATTTTAAATAGTAGATGTTTGAAAAAAAAAATAATGGTAATAATAGTTTTGGAAACTCTCCTACCACCCCACGCAGGGAGAGGAATGTGAAGCTGTTTAGTGGATTTATACTTTGAGTTCTCAAAACCCTTCATTTGCAAAGATAGTTCAAACTTGATTTTGATCAAATTAAACTGCTAAGAGTGTGGACTTTTCCTTGAGCACAGATTTATACTTTCTCTTTTAAAATTCAAACCCTTTTCCTTCTGACATCAAAGAGAAAGGATTCAAGGCTTTTAGAATCTTATTCTAAGATACCAAAAAACCCTAGGATAATGGTTAGAAAATTAGGGAGGGAGTTTTGAAATAATTAAATTTTGATTCTCATCTGCTGTTTGATATTGACTATAAAGTACCATGTTCCAGGTTAATGACAAAGTTTTAAAAAGGTGCATGTGCTTTTTAACCCTTAATGATTTTGTATTGTTCTCATGAGTTTCTGGAGCCTTTTAAGATTCAGAGGTCTGTTGTGGACTTTTTGAGGTTACATCTTTTAATTTTTTATCTTTTTGTTCTGTAACTGGAGGAAATTGCTTAATTTGTTTTTCCAGCAGAGGGAGACATCTGACCATGAACGTGGTACTGCTACTTGCCAGGAGTATTCTGTAGCCCATTTTATCAATATACATAAAAAACTCAATGTTCAAATTAACTAGTTCAATAAGTAATTTAGCTCATTGATTTTTGGGCATATCCTAAGTGCCATTACAAGCTATGGATATTTTAAATGCCATTACCTAATAGAAGAAATGTTTTAAGCACCTTTTATTGATTTTATTACTGCTTTATTTTGCTGTCTTCGTTTAAAATCATTTTAACCACTCTGTAATCAAGAAGAAATATATCGTTGGTGAAATACAGTCAATTTCCTAAAAACCTTTGACATCGTTAAATAAGGAATTACAGTTGTTAAATCATGTCAGGCAATAACTGAGAAACAGAAGAGATATAAAATTTGGAGCAGTGGGCCAGCATACCAGTAAGTCACGTTGACCTCTAACACTCAGATTCTGCATGTGACAGTCACACTTCAGGTTTGTGTATGGTTTTTACGTCAGCAAGAGAGATTTAAAATCTCAGATAACAAGGAAGATGGAAGAATGATAGCAAAGTATAATACAGGGGCAATTACAGTGCTTTTTAATGAGCTCTTGTGACTTTTGGTGAAAATGATTCTCTAAGCAATTTTTAAATTTCACTTGCTTTGCTTGCTAGATTATAGTATATTGATATTCTGCATAAGAGGGAACCAGAGTGCTCACAGGGGTTTTTACCACTTTCTTGTTCTGCTGATTTAATTTTATATTAGCAGTATTACTGAGCTGATCTGCTGGCAGACAGGCAGGGACTATGGTCCATACACTGCTTAATCGAAGAGGTGCAGAAGTGGGTAGTGAGCACTGAAGCTTGATACAAGTCTGCTAATGAGTTGATTGCATTGACATGTGATGTAGTTTAACTGTAGAGTGGCAAATATCAATACCTGTATATGATTTGGCAGATGGTTGTTGAACTGTGATTAGAAGTTTAGAATGATTCCCTGTAAAAGACCACCTGGCAGTAACCCAAGAACAGAGAACTGAGTTTTCCCCATTAAATGGAATAGGTCCAGAAAGTCAAGTGTTTTGATCATTAATAGCATCTTCCCTTTTCTTTTAGCAAATGTTAGCTTCAAGAGGAAGTTGATAATTATGCATAGGTCTATTAAATGATCTTAGGGAGAGCTCTTTGCATTCCTTCAAATGAGCTCATATCTATAGTTGTGGCAATTATTCACCAGCAAGGAAAGAAAACTAGTTAAAATGCTGATAGGTGTCATTTCAAATATATCAGGGATGTTGGGAGCATCTTTGTAGAATTAATCTCTTTGAGGCTAAAAATCAGATTCAGTTGTAACATTATTGATTATTCTATATTAATTTATGTATCATATAAATACATTATAATATGAAATAATTTAAGGTATATTGAGTATGTATTATATGCAAAACACTCTTGTAGGTGTTTTAAATATAAAGAACACCAAGATGATGCCTTCCTTTTCCTCAGTGAAGGAAGGGTGGTAGATGAACACGTGCAATGCATGTCCCATGGAAGGGATGGAATAAAGGTTCAGGAGCTGTGGCAGCATAGAGAAGAGTAATAGGTTCCTCTGTGGCAAGAGGAAGTATCAGGGAGGGCATTATGGAAGTGTCACTTAAAATAGATTTTGAACAGTTAGAGATGAGCATTCAGAAGTAGAGGGACTAGCAATACAAACGTTTTTAAAAAAATTGGTTTTATTTTTTAGATCAGTTTTAGTTTCACAGCAAAATGAAGCAGGAAGTATAGAGAGTTCCCATATGCCCCCTGACCCTACAGGTACACAGCCTCCCCCACAGCTAACGTCCTGCGTCAGAGTGGTACATTTGTTACAGTTGATGAACCTGCATTGACGTGTCGTTATCACTCAGAGTCTGTAGTTTACGTTAGTGTTCACTCTTGGTGTTGTACATTTTGTGGGTTTTGACACATGTATAATTACATGTATCCACCATTATAGTATCATACAGAATACTTTCACTGTCCTAAAAATCCTCTGTGCTTCGCCTAATCATCCCTCTCTCCCTTCTAACCCCTGGCAACCACTGATCATTTTACTGTCTCCATAATACAAAAGCTTTTGAAAAATTTGAAATGCTTGATATACCATTATATGTGTGCGATGTATGAAGAACAATGAAATAAATAAAATGTGTTCACTTTTCAACTGAGGTGTTAGAATATTACCAATATTTCTGAAGGCCCAGTGTATTCCTCCCCAACTGCTCCCTTCTGCTCTACCAATACTTCAAATTATTTAATATTCTTATACATAGTTGCAAAGTACACAAAAAACCTTAAGACCCACAACCCCCTTATTTTTATCTTTGGTTAGGTCCATGCAAGATAAAATGAAGGAATGGGTTTATGTTTGTCTACTGAATTCAGATTCTTTGGAAAGCAATTTTTTTTTTTTTTTTTGTGGAAAGGAAGAGGGAGTCCTGGATAACCTAAATGACTGTCAGTATAATTTGAAATAGGGCATAGTCTGATTTATTCAAATTATAGTGTCTGCTTCAGTTTGAGCTTTATAAGCCTTTCTTTTCTTGCTCAGTATATTCAGATTGAATGAGTAAACTAATCTCAGTGCAATAGGGTAGAGCCACTTACTTGGCTATGGAGACTCACTCAGAATTTTCATGCATATAAACTTCCATGTCAGCATGGAATACTCATCTTTAAATTTAGCATCAAGTATTTTCAGAATTAGTTTTTAATTTGGCTGACGGCCATGCTCTTATTCCTCCGTTTTCATTTTCTAGTTTTACAGGACTTTTAGGTGAATATATTTTATATTAAAGCAATGGTATGTTGGAAAGTAGAACTCTAGGATACAAACAGTCTTCTTCCCTTCCCTCTCTGACCCACTCTGTGGGCCAGTTCTTCGCCTACACCTGGATGAAATCTCAGACTCATCCCTTAGCTTTTCCAGCCACTCTTAGATTTAAGAAAATATATTGATTGTTTCTAGTAATAATAACAGTCTACTTTTAGTAATAAAAATGGCCAGTCCAATGTAACATTCTGAACTTTATTACAGTTCAAGCCACTCTTCTTGCCCAGCTTGGTGATGGATTAGATTGAGAAGCCCACAGTAGGAGGTGTGGATGGGTTGACTTCTCTGTTTCTCTTTTGGAGCTTCTCCTCCCCACCTATCCCAACCCCAGGGAAGGGCTGAGAAGGGTGAAGAGGTAGGGTAAGTACAGGAAGAGCTTCCTTGGCAATCCTGTCCTGATCTGCTGGTGGTGTTCTCTGGGCTTGGCAGATGCTCTGACTCTGGAGAAACTCTCTTGGGTGCCCCCTATGGGAACGGCAGAGGGCAGCTCACATGCCTCTTGTCTGCATTCCAGGGTCCATCTCCAGCCTCTTTCTACTGAGGTTGACCCTTCTGGATTGGGATCTCTTTTTAAATGACTCCCTGACTGCCTCTTTTACTTAAGGGCTAATAATACAATTGTTGTGGGGATTAAGTGAAATAACACATGTAAAGAGCTCTTCCTGGCATATATTTGTTGAATAAATTAATTAGTGTTTTACTGGCTACCTTCTCTGTGGGGCACTCTGCAAGTGCTTTATAAACCTAACCATACACCAGTCATAGCTATGACATAGATTTAAAGGGACTCAGACACGTTAGGTTATTTGCAAAGTCACAAAACTAGAAAGTGGATAAGCTTAAATTTGTACCCAGTTCTGTCCAACACCGGAGTCTCTGGTCCTTTGGACTATGGTCTATTGCCTTCTGAAACAGCCTGGCGTGGCCCTTATTGTTCTAAACCCTGGGAAATCTGGTTAATACCCATGGATCCTAGTACCCATTCTATCTTATCAGTTTCTTAAATGTCAGGCGTGCTATAAATCTACAGGAATGCTCTCTTGGATACTTTAACTCGACTACACCTATATGATATTTGGGCAACCTGAGTTCCTTGACATGACTCTTTTATTTCTAGAGATCTGGGCCAGGTTTCTGGTCAACTTAATTGGAGATTTAAGGAAATTTATCCTGATAATCCAGACAGAACCTGGGTTTTCCTTCCAGAGAAGTGCTTCAGTGTTTCACAGGAGTTCATAGCACACGTGGAGTTCTGAGTCTCATTGAATAATCTCTGTAAGGTAACCACACGTCTTTCTTTTGCCTCCAGTATTCTGATGATCAAGTATGAGCTATCTGAGTTCTGCTGTGCTGACTGCCCCAGATGACTCCTAGGGTGACCTGTGCAGTTTGGAAATCTCAACAGAGAGCCCTGGAGGAGTTTGGAATCTTGTTCATTCTTATTCACTTGGGACAATGGATTAAGAAAATTTACTTTGGAAAGAATTGGCCAGAGTTAGACTAGGTAGAGCAAACCATAGAAAAGAAACAAAATTTCCGGAACATTTGTCCTTATTTGTTTCAGTAAAATGTCACTTAATGAAATCCTAATGGTAAAGCCAGGTCCTGGACATACACTTGCTGTGAAATGTATACTTAATCAGAATGTTCTAAAAACCTACATTGACATTAGCTATTGTTTAGCCGCTTTAACTTTATGCCCACCAAACTGCAAGCTGCCACAAGTAGATAATTTGAAAGACATTTTTATTTGCCCTTGTGGCTTGCGGCAAAGAGATGTTGAACCCCACATTGTAAACTGGCCAGTTTCTGGTTCAGATAGATATTCAGCCAATTTAAATGGATTACTAACCCTTCTTTACTCTGCTGTGGAGATATTGTCAGAGGAAAATGCATTCAAAATTCTTATTTTGTGTGCCGTAAAATAAGTGAGGTCTTATGAGAAGAGTACCAACTCTAGTTAGTCCCTTTTTTTGGCTCTATGGAGAACTTAACAATAATCAGGAAAAGGCATTTCTCGTTTTTTGTGTCTCAGCTTCCTCAGCAAGAAAGTACAAATAATAAAGTCTGCCCTTTAGGACTTTGTAAGGCTGTTGTGGCAAAGTATTTTAAACTCCTTGAGAAAAAGCCTACTCAGTGAAGTAGCTTTGTTATTCCTTTTAACGTCAGTTATATTCTGAAACATGATTTCAGAATTTCAGGATCCCAGGACCTATGATTGAACTGGCAGGTGATCGGTTCAGTGGAATTTAGCATTCTGTTTCTCGACACTGAACCAAAATTTGCTTTGGCTAAAAGAGGTAAAACATGCAATTATGGTAAAAAAAATGTAATAATAAATCTACTGTAACAACCTTCTTTCCACCACATATCTTTTCTGGTATTTATCTGAATATCCAGCTTATGAAAACTAGAAGAGGTTGTAATTTCAATAGCAACGGCAACTCAGTGAGTATACAAAGCCATTTAAACTATGATCTGCTTTTATTTTTCCAACGTGCATGTCTGAAACGTTTTCATTTTTTTTTGTTTTGAAAATTAAAGAAAAAGACAAACAGTTAAAAGTATGGAAGTTCCATGCATGCTGCTTTTTCTGCACCTTGAGGACTAGCAAAGTCTTTAATATGAGACTTTATTTGTACAAAGCAAAACTTCAAAACCACTCAAAAGCTTTTCTTATTAACTGCTGTCAGTCCTGTGATTTACAGAGGCAATAAAGAACTAGAGGGGGCACATTTATCATGGAATTCAGCACACCAGGAGCCATTTTCTCCAGCGGTAAAGGCAAGTGATAAAACGAATTCTTTTGTTCTATAACCAAGACACATTCTCTGTTCCCTTTTCTCTAAACTTGGGCACGCCAGGCTTCTCTGGTGGCAACTTGGCACCACCTCAGCCACACTTTATGATAAACTGTTAACATGAAAACATTGACGATACACCTGGAACACCTGGCTGTGAAAAGTGCTACGTGTTTGCCTTCAACACACAATAGTTAGCTTCCAACATATTTGTAGTATTAATTCCCAGTTTTCTTTGAACAATGCTTTGTGTGTGTGTGTGCGCGTGCGCTTTCTTTGGCTTCAGAAGGGAGTTGATGGGAATGTTAAATAATGTGGGTTTTGTTTGTTTGTTTAGTAAAGAGCATAAAAATTTGGATTTTGAATTGCAAATTTCTCATTGTATTAAAGAATGCCTCATGTGAATTTTGATACTGAAAAGCGAAATCAGTTCCAGTACACATTTTTTCAGTTCCCTTTGTATTTGATTTAGATTTTGTGTTTTGTGTTTTAGGCGTGTAGGTGTGATACAGAGACACTTTTAAGCTGTCTCTGAGCATTGATTATACATTTGTGGGTTTTGAAATGAATTCTTCAGACTTTGAGCTAAGGTGCACATAAAGGCTACAACAGTTTTGCTCTTTGGGAAGCTTACAAAATGGAGCATTTTGGAATATTCTATAATTGAGTACATCCATCATCCAATAGTATTTATTAAGCGCTCGCCTGTGCATGACGATGTACTGGGCACAAAGATTACTGAGAAAAAGTTCAGTGATTTGGAACCAGAGACAGTGGTAGTGTTTATACCTTTGGGAAAATGAACACAAATGTTAAATCGTGAATGCTATTCCTAATGGAGCAAGTTATGTAGTTAATGTAGTCTCAGAAAAAGACAAGAACACTCAAATAAAATCTCCTGGCATTTCCCAATTATACAATCGCTAACTATGCTCTTATTGGTGTATTAATGAAAAATAGTGTGTTCAAAAGACAGTAATAAGGCAGAAAACATGAAAAATTCAGGAAAAAAATTTCAGGCCAGGTGCTTTTGTGACTTATTGGTCATTCTTAAAAACTTTTAGCTGGGAAGGAATTTGGAACAGAATTATGTGGGAATTTCATTCATCCATCTGTTCTTTGCAATGTATAATTTAGTGGTTAAAGTTATTCTCTTGCTTCTGTCGCTGTCAGTTTCTTTTCATAGGAAGGGGAAATAGGTCCTTCTGTCAGTAATTTGGCAGAAGTGCTGAAAAGCCCATTATCCCTGTTGGAGAGAAAGCAAACCACCCCTGGTATATGGGGGTCTGGCAGGCTTCATAGAGATGAGCCCAATGAGAAGCTTCCAGTGAGAGATGGTTTTTTATTTTCTGGGAGATACTGATCATTAGACATTCCTCTTGAAACCACCTAATATTTCTCGGAGCAAAGTTATCTGCCCCTTACTCCCCACCCCCAAAACAAATTGACTGCTATAGAAGATGGGAGAGAGAAGGAGAAAAAAGCAATCATTTGAATAAAGAAGTCATATCTTTTATGTGCTTTATGTTATACTCTATGTACTTGGGAAGGGACCGCATCTGTCCAGAGGATGGTGGGAAATTGAACACTGTGCTTCACGGTGTGCTTCTTATAGTATTTTCTTAACCAAAAAGGAGCAGCTGTTGGGTAGCAGAGACAGCATTGTTACCAACCTGATCATATGGAAGCTTGAAGCTTTGGCTAATTTGGATGTCTGGGCACCATTGCAGAAAGACTGTCATAATTGTTTGCTGTGATTTTAGGTCCACACTTCAATGTTGGAAGGAAAAACTTTTTACAGAGGCTTACTTTTTTTATATATGGCTTTGAAGGGAATTGTATTTTACATCTGACACTTAACTGTATTGTAAAATCTCTAGTCTTGATATTTAAAGGTGGAAACTTTTAACTTTCTTAAAAAAAAAAACCCCAACTCAAGGGACTTTTTAGTACTATAGCCTCTCAAATAATCCTAAAGCTTTGAAAAATGAAATACTTTATTTTATGAAGCAGTTTTGGGGTCAATTTTTTTTCCCTAAAATGTATGCTTTTATGTTGGGTGGTTTAAAGACCAGCTGTTAACTGAAACCAACCGTCAACGAAGTTACATAAAGTTGTGTTTCCTATTAGTCTTGTATCTTTCCTATTAGTCATTTATGAAAGGATACAGGAACATCTAAGAGAACTCTAAACAAAAATTGAAAAAACAGATGTCAAAACCATATTGACTTGATGGTTTGCTATTTTTTTTAAATAGAAAAAGAGCTTAGTAATTATTAGTGGATTGTGAAATAAGGCTTGTGTTGCTAATTTATCACAGAATTATTTGTAGTAGCTTGCAGTTGAAAATTGGTGTTTTACTAGAATTTCAGAGAATCAAAAAATCAGTTGAAGTTTATGCCTGGGAGGACCATGAAGGAGGAACTGTGACATTTTCAGTAGTTGGGCATGTATGGGCCTCTAAAGGTGTGTTTATTATGTTGTCATGGTGAGCAGTGAATTAAAAAAATAACAAGACTGCTCCTTGGGTAGTTGTGACTTACTGGTAGTTATCTTTACAAGAGTTCCATGCTGACTTAAGTAAAGATCCTTGGGGAAAAAAAAAACAAACTTTATTTTTCAAATAAATTCGGCTAAGAGCCCACAGGCTTCCATGACACCGCACTGAATTGTTATTAATGTGCACTGCTGTGAGAATAATGCTTGCTGCTGTTTAACAATAACCCCGTCCTCTGGAATTTTAGGAAAGTGGTAGGAAAATGAGAGGCAGATTTAAATGCTGCTGCTGAATTAAATGTGCTGGTTGACGGGCACAACATTTTTATCGTTACTTGTGCAAGGGAGTGTAGAAAGAGATCTTTATTCGGGGTCAGGTCACATGTGGGACCGGTGAAGTTGCCTGAGAGGCAATTTTGGCAAGCAAGGGCATTGCTCCTGTTCAGGAAAAGATTTGTTCAGCCTATTGCCTTTACCTTGGATGTCCCATTTACAGCCTTCTCTTGAGGGTTATGTGTGGTGTTTCTTGAAGGCAAGGATATGATCTTTTTTTTTAATTTTAATTTTTAATTTTTTAAAAATTTAAGAATTTATTTTATTTATTTTTGGCTGCGTTGGGTCTTTGTTGCTGCGCGCGGGCTTTCTCTAGTTGTGGCGAGTGGGGGCTACTCTTTATTGTTGTGTGTGGGCTTCTCATTGTGGTGGCTTCTCTTGTTGCGGAGCATGGGCTCTAGGCGTGCAGGCTTCAGTAGTTGTGGCACGTGGGCTTCAGTAGTTGTGGCTCGCGGGCTCTAGAGCGCAGTCTCAGTAGTTGTGGTGCACGGGCTTAGTTGCTCCGCAGCATGTGGGATCTTCCCAGGGTAGGGATCAAACCAGTGTCGCCTGCATTGGCAGGCAGATTCTTAACCACTGCGCCACCAGGGAAGTCCCAAGGATATGAACTTTTAAGGGTCTCCCTCGTTGCCTTTAGGAGTCTATTATTAAAATCAAATATTGGACACATCACTGCTCATTAGTACTTTTTAACTTGGATGTTTAGTAGACTTGATTTGAAGTTCATTATTATGATTACAGATGCCTTTTCCATTTGGAATTATCTTTAAGTCAAGGTTCTCCAGCCTACATTTCCAAACATATATTCTGCTGTTCCTTGTAGTCTTTCCTCCTCTGTCTCTCTTCTCCCCACACTCCCATCTTCTAGCCATGCCAGACTACCTGCTGTTCTCCAAATATGCCCTCGAATATCTTGCCTCTTTAGTGCCTAATATCTGTATGCCTTTGCTCGCGCTGTGCAGGTGGAATACTCATACACCAATCCCTATGTGTTCTATAAGGTCCAGGTCATAGTATATCACTTCAGAGAATGGTTCCCAAATCCCTGCGTATACTTCCATGGAATAAACTTCTCCTCTTCCTCTTCTCCTACTGCACTCATTTGTTACAGTGTATTCTTTATTATTTGTGAGTGCATCTCTCCTTCTTCCATGGATGGTGGGCCCTGGAAGTTAGGGGCAGTGTGACTCTTATCTTTGTATCTTGCATGTGGTCAGATATAGCACTCACATGGTTGTACAGGGTAGGCAGTAGATAAATCTTTAGCAATTGGAATTCAGTCATAGGTGATTGCAGATCCCTTATAACGAGACATTCAAGGAGTCTGGAAACTATTAATTAGTCATTTAATTGTAATTCTAGTGGATGGAGTTGAATTTTATTTTATTAGGGCGGACTCATGGCCGTTAGGGTGATGGGTACCACTGAAGGGTGGGGTTGGTGAAGTTCTTCTGCAGTGCAGTGCCTCCTTTTGTTTCTTGTTTGCACACGCCATCTCAGTGTAACTTCCTGACTGGGTGGAGAAACTTCAGCAGACAATCTGAATGCTGGTATTTTGGAGGATATTTAAAGTGCTTATCTAAGGTGCTTTTGGTACATTTTTCAACTAATGCTTAATTTTCCACAAATTCATAGGAATCTTAGAGGTTACCTAAAGCCACCACCTCGCCTAGGCAGAAATCTCTTCCTAGACCTTCCTCATTGTGTCTGCTTCAACACATCAGTGATGTGGAAATTGCCACTCTGACCATTAAAGGGAAGCTGGGAGAGGGTAAGAAGTATCTTCCTGTGATAGCTTGCATAGTTTAAGTCACTTTTCCTCTTAAGTTTTCTCTTTTCTAGGCTGAGTATTTCTATTTCTCCTCACCACATGAATCCAGCTTCCCATCCAGCATAGCTAATTGAAATGGACACCTCATCAAAGTCACCTGTTGCACTGGCTGGCCAGTGCCTAATCCAATTTTCTGTCTCTGGAATCTGACTCGGAGACAGGAACTGTAATTAGCTGTAGGGAGCTGAGCTAAAGGGGCATATGGGGCAGAGGCCTGAGTCAGCACCATGGCAAACCAAAGTCAGATGAAAACTAAAGTTGTGGTAGAGCCGAAACCACAAGTTAGAGGAAGCTGAGTGTAGAGAGGGTGGAGCAGAGCTGCCCGAAGAGAATTATTGACAAGACTCATGCAATTCCAGAGAGAGATGGAGAGAGAGGGTGTGTCCGTCCCCAAAGGTGGGCCCTCATGGGAACTGGAACTGGGAGGCCTTTATCCAGTGGCATCTATAATACTGGTGTGTGGCACAGGAGAGGGAATGCCAGCAGTTACTCAAGAGGCAGTTTAGTGCTCATCTCTTGAGGCAACAGTGGTTAAGATCATGGATGCTCGTATGAGACTGCCGGGGTTTGGGTCCTATCTCTGCTACTTACTACTGTGTGACTTTGGGTTAGTTACTTACTCTTTCTCTGGGCCTTAGTTTCTTCATATGTAGGATGGACACAGTACTACAGCCTGCATCATACCATTGTTGAGGAATCAGACAAATTAACGTGTGTAAAGCATTTTACTTGAAAGGGTGCCTGGCCTCCAAAATGTTAGCCATTATTGTTATTAAAAATAATAATAGTTGTGCTTGTTTTAGTGTCTGAAAAATTGTTCAGACCTTATTTCTGAGGGTAAAATATAGTGGTTAAGATGGTAGAATCTAGAGTCTGACTGCTTGCTTGGTTTAAAATAACGCCATTTCCAGCTATATGACACAAGTTTTATAAGCTTCTTGTGCCTTGGTTTCCTTATTTATCTAATAGGGCTAATAATCCTACCTACCACCTAGAGTTACTGTGAAGAGTACATGAATTAATATGTATAAAACATTTAGAAAAGAACGTGTGTAGAAAGGATCTCAATAAATATTATTATTACCTCTTGTGACTTTAGCATGCCTTTGGGTTTTCATTAAGACATTATTTTTATGAGGTTATAGGAAACCTAAGTATATTTACTTGGATGCCATTCTGTCTCATTTTTCTCTAGGGGGATCATAGTCTCTCTGATGGTCATCTCCAACTGATGTAGGGCTTCACCAGCAGTCTCTGAGGTAGAGCCTGGAGATGTCTAGTAGGCAGTAGAAAGTGTGGATTTGGAGTTCAGAAAGAGGTCTAGAATAAAGGTATAGATTTGAGTAAGTATAGCAGAAGCCATGGGAACGGACAAGATCATCTTGGGAGAATGTTCAGACTGAAAAGAGAAGAGGCTTGGGACAGATCTCTGAAAGAGGTTTTGGGGATGGTGGAGATTTTGGAGTGGGGTAGAAGGTGACAGAGAAACATGAGCCAGGAGATAATGCTCAGTGTAGTCAGTCAAGTGATACTAATAGTGAACATGATTGAAAACATACTATGTGTTAGACATTGCTCCAAGTTCTTTTATTCATTCATCTAATCTCTCAACAACTCTTAAGTAGATATTATTGTATTCTCACTTTACAGAGATACAGAGAAATTAAGTCATTTGCCCAAGGCTGCAAAGCTAGTAATTGATAAAGCCAGAGGGATTTGAATCTAGGTAATCTAATTCTAGATCTTACACTTTTATTTTTCCTTTAAATATTTTCCCCTTTTGTTTGGATTTTTTAAAATGGAAGTATAGTTGATTTACAATCTTGTGTTAGTTCTGCTGTGTAGCAAAGTGATTCAGTTATATATTCTTTTTTCAGATTCTTTTCCATTTTAGTTTATTATAAGATATTGAATATCATTCCCTGTGCTATACAGTAGGACCTTGTTGTTTATCTATTTTACATATAGTAGTTGGTATCTGCTAATCCCAAACTCCTAATTTATCCCTCCCCACCCCTTTCCCCTTTGGTAACAATAAATTTGTTTTCTATGTCTGTGAGTCTGTTTCTGTTTGTAAATAAGTTCATTTGTATCATTATTTAGATTCCACATGTAAGTGATTAGATCTTGCAATCTTATTGACTATACCAAATGGCCTCCAAGGACAAGTAGAAGAAAAATCAGAATAAATAAAGACTAAGAAGTTGTCTCTGTTAGCATTTAGTTTGTTGATGTCTTCTACTTTGGTTTATTTCTTTTATTATTAATTGTTTCAAACCAACACACATGATGTTCTTTAGCAATAGCAACTTCATGGTATATTTAGAAGGTAAACAGCTGTGAATTGAGAAATGAAAGTGTGTTGGTCAGCTTTTGCCGCAATAGTAATGCGTAACAAGCAATCCCAAGAGGTCAGTGGTTTACAACCATAAGTGCTATTTCTTGCTCATGGATTTGTGGTTTGGCTCTGCTTCAGGCTACAGGAACGGGTTAGGTCAGTTCCACGTGTGTATTAATTTGTTACGGCTACCATGACAAAATACCACATACAGGGTGGCCTAAACAACCGAAATTAATTTTCTTAGAGTTCTGGAGGCTAGGAATCCAAGATCAAGGTGTCAGCAAATTTGGTTTCTTTTGAGGCCTTTATCCTTGGCTTGCAGTTTTCAGCGTGTCACTATGTCCTCACTGTGTTCTTTCTTTCCTCTGTGTATCTTTTTGTGTGTCAAATTTCCTCTTCTTATGAGGACATCAGTCAGATTGGATTAGGGCCCACTCTAACCATCTCATTTTAATTTAATCACCTCTTTAAAAACCCTATCTCCAAATATAGTCACATTTTGAGATACTGGGGGTTAGGACTTCAATATATGAGTTTGTTGGGTGGGGGACCCAATTCAGCCCACATCAGTGTGTCTCCTTATTCTGGGACCTGTGGCTAAGTGGGGCAGAAGCACAAGATACCTCTTAAGGCCTTAGCTTGGAATTGGCACACTGACCCTTCTGTCCACATTCCATTGTTTAAAACAGGTTTCATGACCAAGCCCAAAGTCAATGGGGTGGGGGACTATACTCCAATCTCAAGGGAACTGTGGGATGAATGGGGAGGGAAGGAAACACTGAGGACGAAAATATATAACCCACTATAGAGCAATAGCAAGTTTTTTTCAAGAAGTTTTGTTAAAGGAAGTACAAAGAAGGGGTAGTAGGTAGATGGGGACATCTGTTCTCACAAACATGTAAATGGTGTGTAACTAACAGGTTTCACTGACAATCTTTCAGAACAAGCCTACCAATGGCATGGAATGGAACAGGAATGCCTTCTCCTCCAGCCTTGGTTTCTTGGCTATCTCTAAATGCCCCCTCTCTGTTCACATTGTTGTCTGCTGAATGCCTTTCCCCATTTTTCTTTTCCTGGATAACTGCTGTTCATCCTTCAAGACTCAGTTCAAAAGTCACTTTCTCTGTGATGCTTCTGTTTCCCTGAGGCAAAGCAGGTACTTCTTTTTCTATTCTCTTACAGCACCTTTGTTTTAGCTTTTATTACTTTTTAAATTATAACTATGTAGCTCAGATATCAGCTTTTCTCCTGTCCTCTGGGTCCAGCATCATCATGATCAGTGTATGCCCTGGGTCCATGAGGATGAGAAGTTCAGTGCTGCTTTGGGCTCACAAACTAAAGTGGCCATCGCCACAACAAAACGTGAGCTACTACAGAGAAACAAAAACCAATAGTAAAAATTCAAATTCACTTGTATAAAAGTCTTAAGGGAAAAGATGCTTTTGGAGGGGAGGTAGAAGAAGGGTTTACGTCTTACTCCAAGGCAAATAACTACAAAAATCCCTTCTAGACATTTCTACTCTGGCCTCAAATTTCTTCTTGGTCATTAGGGATTCTTTAACTGCCCAGCACTGCCCAGTCCCTCTGGCTTTTGCAGGGCTGCTGGCTAGTACAATGCCATTCGGATAGAAAATGATGTATGTGGTGCTCCCTGGAGTTGTGTGTCATGGCCCTGGGCCAGTTGTGTCTTCTCCCTTGCACATCTGTCTATACCCTTGGGACTCTCAGTTGCTGTTCTGTGTTATGCAGAACAATTTAGCTTGCTCCATTTAGTCTTCCAAGTGCAGTGGTGCTCAACCCGGAAGAGGGAAAACAGGACCCACTGACCGTAGAAGGAAGTTTAGTGACCATTTTTTATTATTTTAGGATGCCCTTTAGTGGACGCATACCCTTAGGGGCTCATCAAGACATTTTCTAAACCAAGGTGATGTCCCCTTATAAGAAATTCTTATTGTAGCTCTTGTGATAGTACAGTTTTCTCCATATCACTACACATGTTCACTTAACTATTTCCTAGCTAGACTATGATATTCTTTAAGGCAGGAATTTTGCTCTATTCATTTTTGTATTCCAGCATCCACGACAGTCCCTGAAACATAGTAAGGGCTTAAAAAATGTTGCCTGAAAACCTAAATGAGTACAATTCAATATTATTTATTTTAAATCATAATCAGAAAGCCAATGGAATGTGAATTAGAAACTAGTAAATATATTTCCACATTCCCAGAATTGAACTAGAACTGTTATTTTATTGAACTTGAACTAAATTGCAACAAAGCTTCTTGATATTTTCATTGTAAATCAGTTAGAATTGCTTACTGACTTGAACCAGAGATAAACTGCTTCACTTCTGAATGCAAAAGGGGGACTACTTTGAAAAACTTACTGGTTTATTCTCTAGTTCCTTGGTAAGGTACTTGGACATTCTATGAATATGAAATTGCCATTTCATTGACAGTGGATCTAAATATATTAACTTGTCGGTAAGATCTTTTTCTGTTTCTTCCAGTGAGATCACAGAATCTCTTATAAGATCCTTTAACCTAAGTGGAATTGTTCTGGGGCTTGCCAAAATATTGTGGATAGTCTTCTCTCTGTCTCTCTCATTCATTCATTCAGTCCATGATTCCTTGCCTTATTGCCAAAAGCCCGTTTTAGAGTAAGATGAAAATCAATTAGTGAGGAAATCAGGAGATGGGAGTAGAGGATTTTTTGAAGTGGGGGGTAGGAAAGCAAATAAAGATAGGAAAAATAAAATAACACTAGGAAAATCTTTGTATCAAAGTATGTGCCAAAAAAGTCTTACTCATTTTGCTAAATAATATTATAAACGTCAGTAAAAGTAATGACAATAATATACAGTTAATTTGGATCTGATAGAGGAGAGTTAGGTGAATTGTGAGAGGAAAAAAAAACTTTGTATTTAAATTTTACCAACTTTCTTTTTCCTTCCTGATTTGTGAAGAATTTATATTGGCTTACCATTCAAAAACATCGTTTCCCGTCCTTCAGTTATTTAAATTCATTTGCAAGGCAAACTAAAATCCTGTGAGTAATTTCAGAATTGTGTGCTTTAATTTGGCTGTATGAATCAGTCCATAGAAAATATATATCTTTTAAAATTTATTTATTTTATTTATTTTACTGTTTTTGGCTGCATTGGGTCTTTGTTGCTGCGTGCGGGCTTTCTCTAGTTGTGGCGAGCAGGGGCTACTCTTCGTTGCGGTGCGCGGGCTTCTCATTGCAGTGGCGTCTCTTGTTGCAGAGCACGGGCTCTAGGCACACGGGCTTCAGTAGTTGTAGCACGTGGGCTCAGTAGTTGTGGCGCACGGGCTTAGTTGCTCCATGGCATGTGGGATCTTCCTGGACCAGGGCACGAACCTGTGTCCCCTGCATTGGCAGGCGGATTCTTAACCACTGCGCCACCAGGGAAGCCCGAAAATATTTCGTATAAGTGTTTTCCTTCTGTTAAAAATAATATGCATGGCTCCAAATAGTCTTACTTTTATGATGAAATGCCACACTGTCTCATCTGTTATCACAGTCTAGTGATAGCCCCTTTCATTTTCCCAAGATTTTATTAGAATTTAGAAAAGGTTAATTAGTTATCCAGTGATCT
The DNA here is from genome assembly GCF_028564815.1 of Eubalaena glacialis. NCBI lineage: Eukaryota > Metazoa > Chordata > Mammalia > Artiodactyla > Balaenidae > Eubalaena > Eubalaena glacialis. The sequence continues at coordinate 17,249,427 of NC_083733.1, read as the reverse complement.
TAGTTGAAGAAGATTTTAAAAAATATAATATTCCAAAACATTCTAGTAGGGTATGAAGCTAACACCACAAGGGGGTACTATAATTTTATCAAATTTGTCCTGGTAAGTTGGTTCAGAAAGTGAAATGATTATAGCTCGCTGAGTTAATTTTAATATGCTAATACATCACAGCAAGTTGGAAACTTAAATAAAATGATACAATTAATATACTTTTATGGAATGTAGAAAGACTTAGTAAGGTCATTTATAGATTATATTAGAGCTACATTTAGAATTATTGGGTTTAAGATTCAGCATTGTTAAAAGAAATCAGCAGATATCTGACGTATGCATTTTAGTGACCTTTGAATGAAGAAGTGAATGTTGAATTGCGTGGATCTTGTTCTGGGTTCTTAAAATAAACTCTCTGGGCTCCCCTCTAAATACAGCTAGGATCAAGCCTTTAGATATTAATTTCTTTAGTGTTGCAACATAGAAAATGTTGCAGTATGTTAATCCTAGAAGGGATTTTTTTGAAAGGATATTTAATCATAGAAGACTTTAGTTTCTTAATGTGCCTCTGAAAGTGATTCTCCAATTTTCCTTGGTAATAAATTTGAGTGGCTTGTAGTCCCTCTTGGTTGGACAATTCTCTTTTATTTAGACTGAAATCTTTGAAGGTGCTTATATGGGCAAAGGAAATTCTTTTTCTTTTTTTGATGTAACATCCTGTTACTCTGTTTTTGCGTTAATTTTACCAGGTGTTGCTCATTTGCTGGTCAGGGTAGACCAGGGATATTTAAAATGAGCTCATGATTCATCTATGTGGAAGAGGAATTGCATGTTTACAGACTGCCAATAGAACTGCTAGATATTCTATCTTTTGTCACATACTTACCCAGTGGCACGTTGGTCCAATATTTAGCATCATCCTAGGATTAAATGAGATACCGTGTGTAAACTGCCTAGTATAGTAGCTGGGGCAATGATGAGGCAACCCACAGCCTCAGGGCTGCTGGAGGCCTCCTTGGCTCTACCATATGGCCCTTGATCTCACTGCAAAATGCAAGATTAGAAAACTGCCTCTGTGTCTCTACCTCTCAAATATGCACAAATGCTAGAATTTAGTGGCTAAAAAGCACAGTCATTTTTATTGACGTTCTTCTATTCAATAAAGTAAGCAATCTGTATTTTAAGAATTTGTGATTTACTCCTCCACAGGACTAAATACAATAAATATTTTAATTTTGTATTAAAAAAAAAAGCAAACCTCAACCCTTCTGATGTCTCTTAAATTATCCTAGCCTAAAAAAGATTGCTCATGACTGTCCAAGGACATAATTTGGTAAAGGATTTTTTCTTTCTTTTTTTCCCTTCTTATTGCCAATAAGGACTCCTATTTACCTGAAGGCCCTGACTTGTCTCCACCCTTAGAATGATTCTGATCTTGAGCAGTGGCAGCTGTTTCATGTTTTCATTGGTATCACATTCTCTTCTTGGCTGTTTAGTCCTCATGCTTGTTTCTCAGATCCTTTGTGTAAATTCAGTCTTTTGTAGTTCATACTGTCTCATATCATTTTCCTCTGTTCTCGCTGTGCCTGATTTCCTAATGCCAATATGTGTTATTTCAGAATCTGAGCTCTACTTGTCCATCTTCCCATCTGTTCTGCCTGGTGATGGTCAAAGTTGACTGTACTGGAAGACTCAGTTCCCAGTGTTACTAAGCTCTGAACCACTGAGAATCAGTCTCTTCTTCTTTATGAACTTTGATATGTTAAGCTTAATATAAATTTATCTTTATGGCTAATAAATAGATTATACAACAGCATGTACAGCATCAACCCATTTAAAAAACATGCATGTTACTATTAAAGTCCCTTTTTAAATGAGTGGATCTTAGGAGAAAATGAGATATTGAGAAATTCCTGCTTCTGATGGAAGATGCAGTGGAAAGCAGGCTTTGCTTATGATGCCAGAATTGTAAGTGTTGGTGTGGAAACTAAACATGGTGGCAGGAATTGTGTATATTTTGCTCACTATTATTTACCCAGAGCCTAGGATAGCATCTGTCATGTGATAAGCCCATAAGGAATATGTGCTGAATGAATGAAATGAAGAACTGAGCCCTGAGCACACAATGGGACTATTGCATGATATATCCAGCCTGTTCGGATGACTTGACTCCTTGGCTTTCCTGGAATAAGCACCTTTGACAATGACCTGCAGCATCATGTCATGGCCCCAGAAGATCACTAACACGTCATCTTCCATTAGCCGTATCTTTTGCCAGATAGGATATTTATACAGGTGTCTGGTATTGCTACTTCTAAACAAAAAGGCTTTTTTTTTTTTCTGAAAGAGACTGATTTATTTGATCAGCACTGAAGATGGATTGGGGAGGTTGGGATAACCTATTTCCTTGAAGATTAGGGAAAGTTAAGGAAAAAAACCATCTTTCCTTAACTCCTCCAGCTAACTTGGGGATCGACTGACATAGAGTAGATATCTAATACATCTTTGCTTCTTGGGATGGGAGAGGCTTGAGTATCTTACAGGTTGTGGCAAAAGAGCCATAGGAATGAAATGGGGTAATTGATGGGCAAGGCCCTGGGCAGGCATATGGTGATGGGGTCAGCATCACAAGGCCAGAGGAGGGACACTTTTTCTGGAATCTCATAAATCAGAAACTAGATTCTTTCCTGCCCTCATCTACCACATCCAATTGAACACCATGAACAAAGTATCTAGTTCCTAAATATCTTGAGGTCTAGTCCCTTTTCTATTTCAACTGCTGCTGTATTGGTTCAGGTTCTCACTTTTTGCAGCCTAGACTACTGTAACAGAGTGCTGTACTGGACTTCTGTAATACAGCAAAAATGCTGTTCTGGACTGTTGTAATATGGTCAGGTGCTGTCTGCACTATTCTAACAAGTGTCCTTTCTTTTATTCTAGTCTGCCTCAATTGAATGTTCACCCTGCTGCCAGAGGGATCTTTCTAAAATGCAAGTCTGATCATGTGTATTTTCTGTTTAAAAAAACCCCACAGTGACTCCCCATTGCTTTCAGGATAAAATCCCAATGCCTTATCCTGGAATCCAAGGTTCTTTGTAATCTAAACTATGCCCGCTTGTTTAGATTCACCTATTATAGCTACTCCTATCGGACCCTAGACCTCAGCCATATATCCTAGAAGTTATCAGCTGTTTTATCCCTGTACCTTTACTTGTGCAATTCCTTGAACTTGAAATGTCCTTTCCCCCCATTCCATGCCTCTGTACTTGGTGATGGTTAGTGAGGTCTTGATGGTGGAGCCATCTTTCCTTGGTGCCTGACTTTATCTCTGTGCCCTCTATTGATCAGAGGCAGTCTGCCTGCCTCTTCCTGTTTTAAAGCGTATGCCTTGTTTTGGGATATTCACATTGTTTCTTGTTTTCTGTTATATTTTTTAAAATTTGATGATTTTTATGGTTCACTTAAGAAGTAATGTTTCTTAATCCTACTGTAATCATATAATGTCAGAAGTATTAATTATACAGTAAAAATTAAAGAGATGATTTCTACCAGGTTAGAAGCTGTTCTGTCATGTTCATTGTCAAGGGAAAGCCTGTTTTATTTTAGAGTTTTCTAAGGGTAAGACAATGAGACTAACATGGGGTTTCATGTTTGGTGGAGAAAATGCAAAGAATGGGTAGAAATGGAGAGGTGATGATTTAAAAACACTTGCAAGGCAAATATATTCACTAGATAACTTTCTTTTCATATTAAAACTTCTTTCAAGCCTCTTTCTGGGAATAGGTATACAAATAAAATATCTCTTTTTGAATTTCTGTGGAGTCTTGATAAGTATCGTGGGGCTTATTCTTGATTATCTGTGTGAAGCTTTAATTAGAAGAGTATAGTAATGTATTTTTGAAGCAGAAAAGACAGGAATGAAAAAATACTTCAAATATTTCTCAATTTCTATTTAGCAAGATCTGATACGAGCAGAAATAATTAGAGTGATAAAGTCTAACCCCACTAGTAAATTTGACTTAAAGCCAAGAGCAGCACAGCCAGGACACTTATGTTCATGTTTAAATTACTCAAGTGCTTAATTGTATAATTTCAGTTTCAATTACTAAATGCCCTTACTTTTAAAATTAGTCCTTTGGGTATTAGCTGCATGATGTTGTTATTAAAGTTGAAAATCTGCTATTATGGTTTAGAGGATTATTGTAAAGTTGTTGGCATACGTCCTGTTTAATAAATAAGTTTAATTGTGCGTGTAATCTGGTAATTTAATAATGATGAATTATATTTTACAGAAATGTAGAATGACTGTTTTTTTCTTGGGGTAAAACAAAATTACTTTTTAGGATTTATTTTCCAGAGGAAATATTTTATTATAAAAATACCTAAAATACCTCTTGTTTACCATGTAAACTCCTGTAAAGAGTAAGACTTAATGGAGATTTTACATTAAAAATCGCCCCTCCCATATAAAAGAGGTTGGCAACACGGAAATGAAGTTCAATTAACAAGCAAGTGATGTTTATACATTTAATGCTTTTTCAGTTTGTCTCACCTCTAGAATATTGAGAGTATGACAGAGTAGCCCATACAGTAGATTAGTGTATTTTTGCCCTGTGAGGCACATTCCCATTTGGATGTGAACTTGCAGCTGCTATTAATGTTAATGAGCTTCACTAGTCAAGAAAGTCCCTTGAGCTCATCCTGAATTACCTTGGGCAAAACCATCTGATTGGCATTATATCGTTCATGCTTCTGTCAGCTCTACTTGTCTTTATTGAATTCTACTGGGGAAAAAAAGCCAATTGTTTTAGACATATCTCAGGATAAGAAAGTTCAGAATTTTAGAATTCAAATATATTTTCTTTTCTAAATGATATTGGCCTCTCAGTTGATTCTTACATGAAGTCTTTGCATCAAGAAGGGTTGCTTTTTTGACCTCTGCCTTTATTTGATGGATGAAGAAACAGAGGGACGAAAGCTTTCTTCATCTTTTGTGAAAGATTGTACAACTAATGATAGAGAAAGGACTAAAATCCAGCTCCAATTAAAACAAATTCAATTGATATATTACCTGATTTGTTTCAACACATTGAGAGGAGATTAAGAGTGTTTTCAAAAAGCTGGGTATAAGGTTGTGATGGGTCCATGGAATATTAAGCAACTAAAAAAAATAATTACCTGTAGGTAAAACAGTAAGTTGTATTAGAAAAGAAATGAAATCAATTATACCATGCGGCTCAGTTGTAAACAATATTTACATGATCATGTTAATTTAAACACTGATTATTGATTTGACCAAAAACTATGATACAGCTGTGTTGGGAAGAAGAGGTAGGAGGAATTTTGTGTGTGTGTGTGTGTGTGTGTGTGTGTGTGTGTGTGTGTGTGTGGTGGGGTAAGTGGCTGGGTGGATAGTGGTAAAAATCCTCATTTTCCATAATAGAAAGTAAATGGATGATAGCATATTAATTAAAATACAGATGTAGATATTAGAAGAAAGAACTAAAAGAATCCAAATTGTTGGTCTCTGAAGAATTGCCCACCAATTCTTTAATATTCCTCTCTTCAGGAGGTGAGCTAGTGTCCCTGTTCCTCTAGTATGGGCTGGACTTAGTGACTCTCATTTAATGAATAGAATAAAGCAGAGTGATAGTTTGTAACTTCTCAGACTAGACTGTAAAAGTTATCGGGGCTCTCTTAGAACACTCGTTTCGGATAAAATCAGCTACCATGTGCAAGGATGCTCAAGCAGTCCTATAGAGAGCTCTACATGGTGAGGGACATGTAGGTGCAACAGCGAGGAACTCAAGATCGAGTCTGAGGGTGTGGCTATGCATGGGTCTGTGTCATTTAGTGGTAGACTGAGTGATCATTTTCTAAGATGGAAAATGGAGACTTTCATATCCTGAAGCATACATTCCGAAAATTGCACTCTAAAATATTTTAACTTCTTGGTTGTCCCTATAAATTTTAGACAGTGAACAACTCTAAATGGACCTCATTAGGATTTCTAAAATTAAAGTAGAACATATTATTTAAATATTCTCAACAAATGTTATGTGGCCTCCTAGGGTTTAATTAATTAGTTAAGTAATTGCTTCTGTTTATTTAAAAATATTGAATAGATACTCCCAGCACCAAGATCAAGACAGTTCCATTTTTCTTCTACATGGTGCATTTATTTCTAGGTACCTTTTCTTGGAGAGTGGCTCTTTGGTGTTCTAATTTTATGGGACGGAGGTGGGTGTCTTCTATTAGTCTCGTCTTCTTGGGAAGGCCCAAGTCCTAGTCTTCTGTCCCTCACATACCACTGTATTGCAGTTAGAGCAGGTGGTCAGTGTCACCAGGGTTTGGTAGGACCAAAGCTGACTTTGGCATTTGCTTATATTTCTGGATTTCGGCTTCCACTTTTCTTTTGTCATCAGGGGTATCCTTATTATTAGCCCAGCTCTGCATTTGAATCTTATTTGAAATTATTATACCCAGCATTTTTAGTCGTTTGCAGTGGGAGAGTTACTCAGAGTCTCTAGTCTGTTCTGTCGGCAAAGATTCTGATTTAGGTAAGCCAGTATTTGTGAACAGTTGGGTCTGTGATGAGCAGTGTAAAAACAAATTCCATCCTCAAGATGAGGAAGCTCAAGAAAAACTACTCATTACCAGCTGTGTCAGGCGTTGTTGATGCTCCCACACATATTCTATCAGCCTACCTATGTTTACCTGCAGCTGAGGTCAGTCCTCGGTATGCCAAGCTTTTCATCTTAATATCTCCTGCCTGAGGGCTTTCTCTGGCTCTGCAGTGTCTGGGCTGGGCACAGGTGCAGCCTATAATGGTGGAGGTGGTTCTGTGCTCAACCCTCAGCCAATGAGGGCTGGGAGTTGGTAGATAAATACCCCACCTCCCAGACCTCAGGTGTGTAGGTTCTGAGGCGTGTGTTCCAGAGGGTCTCAGAGTGTCCCAGCAGCACTGCGCTCCTGGTGTTCGTCAGGTAAGCTGCTAAGTGATGCACCCTTATATGGCTTTTTTTTTTTTTTCTTTTCCCCACTTCCTTACTGGTGCTTTCTGGGACCACTTCTCAAATCGACTACCTATAACTTTATCTTAGGATCTGATTTTGGGGGAGCCCTAAGACGCCATCACATAGCTATAAACTTTTTTTTTTTGACTCTGTATACAATGGAATTAGCCTCCGTGGATTTTTAAGCTTAAGAATTCTCCATGTCAATTTTTCTTGATAACATGGAAATGACTTCTCTGAATTTAGCCTTAAAGAAAAAAAGGTTAACTGCTTGGTAACAATTTTGGTTTGATAGGTGAAGTGCGGTGTTTTCGTGGTTTATTCTCATTTAAAAAAATGCTGTAGGCAAAGTGTTGGTAAAGCTACCCTTTCCTTTGTCTTTTCTCTGATATTTAAATTCAATTTTTGTTTTTTAAAATGTTTTATAAGTATTACAAACTATTCTATTAATTGACCCAGAAAGAGAAGTGATAAATCTTTCTAGAAATTTCACAGATGCAGAAGTGGTAGCATAAGGTGATAACAGTGATTACTGCTGCCTAAAAAGGTGAGAAAATTAGTAAGAATAAGTATGAATTCAAACCTCTGTAAAATAGTAGAGAGGCTATGATTAATGTTGGTAAGGATTCCATCTGTTATGTGTTTCTTTTGTTTAATTTCGTATATAAGTTTTTGGGAACACAAAATTGTTTTAATTCGCATGTTTTTGTGGCTTTTTCTTTCGGTGCTCACCATTGCCCACCCAAAGTTACCTCTCATTAAGGAGGTTTCAGAAGTCTCCAAAGCTGGAAATAATTGAAAATGATTACGTGTGCAAATAGGTTTGATTTTTTTTTTTTTGTTAGATAGTCGGTGGTGATTTGAGATTTCCTTGGTGATGCTGGAAGGAAGTTTTGAGCAAGTTGGAGTGTCATTGAGGGGCAGCATACCAGAGTGGAAGATCATGACCTTTGCACTCAAGTACCCATCCTAGCCTGTTGCTAACTTTGTGCACCTGGGCAAGTGCTAGTTTCTCATCTGGAAAACCCACTTAGTAAGGTAGTTATAAGGGTTAAACAGGGTAGTCCATGTGAAGTACTAAAGAGTGCCTAGCATATACTGCAGCTGTGTAATGCGAACTTATTGTAGTGCAGAAACCTTGAAGTAATCTGAGCAGGATGACTGTCTCCCATTTCTTTTTCCCATTAGATACTCACTGGTACCTAATTTCTGAAGAAATGTGGTTTATAACTTTACATGGGAGCTTTTTAGACTGCCTCATTTAGCTATCAGTGTTGCATAGTTTATTTCTCCTCTTGAAACATCTCATCCTAAAGCATGGATCTCCCTCAAGTTGTAATTTCAACTCTGGCATCATTTCCAAAATGGTTTGGTTTGTGGGCTTGTATTCCAAGTACTGTAACATCACATGTTTGACCTACCCCATTCCTTTTTTTTTTTTAAATTAATTAATTGATTTATTTATTTATATTTGGCTGTGTTGGGTCTTCGTTTCTGTGCGAGGCCTTTCTCCAGTTGCGGCGAGCGGGGGCCACTCTTCATGGCCGTGCACGGGCCTCTCACTGTCGCGGCCTCTCCCGTTGCGGAGCACAGGCTCCAGACGTGCAGGCTCAGTACTTGTGGCTCACGGGCTTAGTTGCTCCGTGGCATGTGGGATCTTCCCAGACCAGGGCTCGAACCCGTGTCCCCTGCGTTGGGAGGCAGATTCTTAACCACTGCGCCAGCAGGGAAGCCCCAGGAGTTTTTTTTATTTCAGGGTTCTCCTGGATACTGTACCTCAGGCCCCAAGTTCTTAGTGACTCCCAAATTGGAACTTAAGCCCCGAAAAGTCATATCGGGGTGCCAACACATGACTGTTCTAGAATAGCATCGTATTTTCGGAAACACAGTTTTACCAAGAGTGAGTAAGGTACTAAAAATTGGTCCCAATGTAATTATTCCCTCCATAAGGCATGTTGAGTAGTGCTCACTATGTAGTGAGTGTTTGCAGCCAATAAGCTTCTTTCTTAGGCACTTTTGTGCTATTAATTTGAGTTATATACTTAGAATGAGTCAAGTCTGTTCTCAGGCCTGTTTATGCCAATTTTACTTGATATTATACCTATGCACTATGGTTAAATGTTATGTAAACTGATGAATTATGAGTGTTAAGTAAAGAGTTGTTTCTGTGAAAATAACATTAAATACTTTAGAAAAACTCAAAGGCATGCTGTTAAAAATGCTGTCAAATTAGATGTTTAGTGTTGGAAAATATCACAAATCCAGAAGTGTTCTGTTCTTAGATTGCTTTACATCCTTGCTGTACTTTAAATGAACTGGAAATCATAGACAGTATCTTAGTTGCAGCTCATGCAAGAAAAATACTGTGATAGTCCAGTTGGTGGATTTATACTGAAAGAAAAGTCTTGGTTTTATATCAAAAGTTTGGTAGCAAATATTTTATAGCAAATAGGTGGCTTGGATGGTGGAAGAAAATAAAGATGCTGCATATTGGGCAATAGAAGGGAGAAATTATCCATTGAACAACCTGTTGATTATAGTCTACAGATGAGTGAATCATTTATCAAAATATTTTATTGGTGAATATTTTTATAATATAAACAGACCCAAAGTGTAAGATACTGCTTATAAAAACAATTACAGGAAAAGTAGAGTGCACATAATGAAGATCCCAAGAAACATCACAGCACTGGCCTGCAGCCTTCCATCTGGAGTCTAAAAATTGCCACTTGAGGTTATTGACCAAGCCAAAAATCCTAGAGCACTTATATGTATGAATTGTTTGCCTTTACTGGTTTACTATAGCTCACAAAACATGGCATGGATGAACTCTACAAAGAACTTGTTTTTTATGAAATAGTACATTTTCTAAAGAAAACTGAAAAAAATACTAAAAGAGCTGTATTCTTTTAGCTATCACTCCTTTATATCCCAATTTTAAGGACTGTGTAGGGGATGTAAATGCATGTTTTCCCCAGCAGATATAACCTCTTTGATCTAGTCAGTGATGGGTTAAGGAATTCTGAAATGTTTATAGAATAATAAGTGAAAGTTTTTGACTTTTATTTTGGAAACAATTGAAGATAAAAATGTAGGTAGTGCAGAATTATTGAGAGTCATCAACATGATAGATACTATTTATATTATTGGAGTAGAATAGTTTCCAGTTCAGCATATACTGCATCTTGGAGAAAACTGGCCTGAACTTGACAACCACTGCAGAAAATCTAAATGTACAAGAAGAAAGTAAAGGACGTGGTTTATTAGTTTGCTGATCTCAAATCAAGGGTTCTAGTGACTTTTAGGATGGTGTATAACAGGGTTGAGGGTGACAATTTATAGGAAAATGAAACACTGAATGATGTAGAAATTACACATGTCAAAAGAAGAAAAGATGGAGCTGAATATGAAAAAAAAGATAAAAACAAATCAAGAGGCAAACATTACTCATGTTGTAACCAAAAAAATGCCCCTTTACAGTATACTGGACCACAGCTTGAATTGACAACAGTCAGCAATATGGTACATAAACATGGAGGAACTAGATATGAAAATAGTATGCCATCCTCTAACAAATTAATACTAGATTTATTGAATGAATATGTATTTACATTTTGAGGTAAAATGTTTAATATATGAATTCATTTAAAAATTATTTTTCTTCCTCTAACCATTAAAATTTTAAAAGTTAGCATGTCAACCGTCAACTCTGAATCAGATAGTAGGATTTCTACTGTATTCTTAAATATGCCCTCTGAGTTTCTGTTGCCACTCTTAGCTTGATTCTTCTCAGATTGGATTGAATAATGAGTTGAGGGGACTTCCGTGGTGGCACAGTGGTTAAGGATCCACCTGCAGTGGTTAAGGATCCACCTGCAGGGGACACGGGTTCGAGCCCTGGTCCAGGAAGATCCCACATGCCGCGGAGCAACTGAACCCATGCACCACAACTACTGGAGCCCGTGCTCCGCAACAAGAGAAGCCACTGCAATGAGAGGCCCACGCACCGCAACGAAGAGTAGCCCCCGCTCACTGCAACTAGAGAAAGCCCGTGCGCAGCAGCAAAGACCCAATGCAGCCAAAATATAAATAAATAAATAAATAAATAAATAAATAAAAAATGAGTTGAAGCTTTATCAATTGAGAGTTGAGGCATCCAGAGTCAGCAAACTTAGCTTCAGCATCTTCCAAGAGACACAGTAATGCCTTCATAAGACCAAGAGCAAAGTGACTATTTAGGTGTATAGGTGACTTGAAGCTGTGATCACCCACTACTGTTAGATGGCATTGGGATGTTTGTTATACCAGTTAATTAAATAAGTACATACCAATAGGTTTGGGAACTGAAAGCTTTCAGGATAGACTCAAAGTTAGCTACATTTGAATATCTGACTAATGCAGCAGCATAACTACAGTTACATCCCGTAACTGCAGTTGCACATTCCACAGTTGCAGCTTTGCTCTGATGCCAACAGGTGAGGACAGGATTAGTGGAAATTTTGTGAGCTAATGAAAATTACGGGATTATAAAAATCTATATGCAAGGCTTTTATGTGCTTCTGTTTCATTTACATCTTGTCTTTTTTTTTTTTCTCCTTTTTTTTCACCTATTACCCTTTGGCTATTAAAGAGTTGAGGGGGGGATTCCTTGTGGATTGTGTGACCTTCAGAGAAATAAAGCAAACAAAGACAAAAAAGACTTGGTTCTCTGTTCTTACTGCCTACGTGAATGCCTATCCACTGTTTTCTTTTCACAGTGAACAGGGCCTAATATGCATCAAATTACGAGCCTTAGAGCTTCAATTAAGTGATTCAGTCACCCTGTTTCGGTCATTATGCAGAATTGACAGAAAGTTTTCCTCTTGCTCCCAGAAATTGCTGATATTCCTTTGGGAGAACTAAATAAAGACACTGTATTAAGAGGAACATTAAGAAACTTGACAAATGAGAACAACAGACAGCAGAAGTCAGCACATGTTCAAAGGAAAGTGACTACAACCTCTGTCATTGCATTTTCAAAAAAATCCCCTTATCGGATGATTAATAAAACGCTCACATACTGTCTAATGTGTTTTTTCTCATGACATGACGTATTCTAGTAGGCACATTTGTGGGTGTAGTGGGCTTTTCTTTTATGAAAGATCTGAATCATAAGATGGAATGTCTATTTAAGTGTTTTTTTTAATGTAATATTGAAATATATCAGTAGTAAAACTATACACTAATAACCCTCATCTTCCCCAGCTTTGGATCAAAATAGCAAGCTACTGCATCGTCGGTAATACAGATACGAATTTAATACAGTTGACAATATGGCCACATCTCTCTTTGAGCTTTGAGGAATGAAGAATACAAAAACAATCAAGCCAATATCAATTATTATTTTCCTATATCCCTGTGCATCCCTTTAACATCAAAATCCCTTGCTAATGTCATGTCACTTCCTGGTCCCTTTTCAAGGTCTTCAGTTTAACCCCACTGTAGTCCCAGACCATCACAATGACACCTGGCCCTCCTTGTTCTAAGGAACTTCTCTACCGGATTAAGCAGTTTGTGGGCTCTTGGTAAATGTTGTTGAATGAAAACATGGTATCCGTTTTCTTACCATTTCTCTCACAGCCAATCTTACCTACCGATCTTGCTCTTCTCTGCCCCTTACTGGCATCTCCAACCATCCTAGTGTCTTGGTTTCATCCAGGCTATTTGGTAGAATTCTATGATTATCTATTGCAAGAGTGCCCTTTCCAGTACCTTTGGTCTATTACAGGTACTTGACCATTTGCAGTTTTTCAGGCTTTCTTCTGTCTATTCTCCACCCCCTTCTGCAAACACACAGACACCAACACTTTGTCTCCTAATTCCATAGCATGCAGTCAACAGTAGTATACAACAAGCTCTGGCCTCTTCCCTCTGCTTTTTTTCTATACTCACTGCAAATAATTTAAGGTTTCTATGAGAGGGTGACTTGACCTCTAACTTAAGAGAGATTAGACTACCCAATAGGACTACATATCCTATATTTGACACGTTATTTCATAGCCCTTATGACTTTCATATTTTTCTAGCAGTCTCAGATGCTTTTCTCTAAAGCTGATTCTTATATTTTGGAAACCCAGCCCACTGTTAGTGAAATGCACTGCTTCCTTGAAATCTTCCATTGTTTTAGTCATAGTTCAACTTATTTTGCCCTTGGTTTTGCATTTAATATTTCTCTTCCAATTCTGTTTTCTCAAAGTAGATTGTTAATTAATTAATTGGGTATACATTTGAAAGAGATACTGCCCCTCCTCTATTTTTTATTTTATTTTTTAAAAATTTATTTTTGGCTGCGTTGGGTCTTTGTTGCTGCCTGCGGGCTTTTCTCTAGTTGCAGCGAGTGGGGGCTTCTCTTCGTTGCGGTGTGTGGGCTTCTCATTGCAGTGGCTTCTCTTGTTGCAGAGCACAGGCTCTAGGTGTGTGGGCTTCAGTAGTTGTGGCATGCGGGCACAGTAATTGTGGCTCACAAGCTCTAGAGCGCAGGCTCAGTAGTTGTGGCACACGGGCTTAGTTGCTCTGCGGCATGTGGGATCCTCCCGGACCAGGGCTTGAATCTGTCTCCTGCATTGGCAGGTGGATTCTTAACCACTACGCCACCAGGGAAGTGGCCCCTTCTCTGTTTAAAGAGACACTACCCTTCATTTGTTTGGTTCAAATAAGAAAGGTAGGATAAATGCTTGACTCATTTCTGTTATTTACCTATTTTTAAGATTATGAATTAGTTTCTAACTGTTCTCTAAAGGTGGCCAGTTAATTTCTTTAAAAAATTATTTTGTCTTGGACTCGTGGATTGAAACATACTTGATAAACTCCAACCTTATTGAAGCTTAAGTTACCCCAGGTTTCGTCAGTCGGAGGCTCTTTAAATTGGCAACTGAATCTTTTTGGCATGACTCTGGTAGACTTTGTTAGCTTTCCTGCTATGTGGGATAACAAAACATTCAGGCTCATTTTATTCATTTCCTGCCAAAGACCTAGAGTCAGTTATTTCACCAAGAAGCCCCATTTTCTTTTGGTAGGAAATGGTATTCCATCACCATGATCTGGGCACTAGGGAGGTTCATTACTATATTTCATTGTATTATTTCTACAAAATGTCTGCTGGAATTTTGATTGGGATTGTGCTGAATCTATAGATCAATTTGGGGAGAACTGACACCTTAACAATATTGAGTATTTCATTTGTTATATCATTTCACTTTTTATGCCTTCTTAAATTTTTCTCACAATGTTTTGTTGTATACAGACTGCTGTATAGACATTTTTGTTAAAATTTATACCTATGTGTTTCTTACTCTTTGATGTAATTGATAATGGTTCTTTAAATTTATTTTCCACTTTCCCCCCTTCCTAGTATGTAGAAATACTACTGATTTTTGTATATTAATCTTGTATTCTGTAACCATGTTAACATATTTATTCTAGTTGCTTTTTAGAAAAATAGAATCTGTAGGATTTCCTACTTAGATGACAATGTCTGTAAATACAGTTTCATTTATATTTTACAATCTGGATGCCTTTTGTTTCTTTTCCTTATTCACTGGCTAAAACCCAACAGTGTACTGTTGAATAGAAGTGATGAGGGTGGATATCTTTGCCTTGTTCCTGATCGTAAGGAGAAAAGTATTCATTAGTCTTTTACCATTAACTGTGCTGCCCATATAAGTTTACATAGATATCCTTTGTCAGGTTGGGAAAATTCTCTTCTATTCCTAGTTCGTTGAGAGATTTTGTCAGGAATGGAGGTTAACTTTTGTCAGATGCTTTCTCTCCAAATACTGAGATGATCACAGGTCTGTCTTTTTTAGTTTGTTAACATGGTGAATACATTGCTTGATATTTGAATATTAACCCAACCTTGCATTCTTGAGGTAAAACTCACTTGGTCATGCTGTGTTACACATTTTATGTATTGTTGGATATTATATGTTAAAACCTTAGAATTTTTGCAACTATGTTCATGAAGGATGTTTGTTTGCAGTTTTCTTATAATGTCCTTGATCTTTTTGGTATCAGGGTAATGCTGGTTTCATAAAATGTGTTGGGAAGGAACCCTCTTCAAATTTCTAGAATTTGCGTAGCCTTCATAGTAATTCTTTCATAAGTGTTTGGTACAATTCACCAGTGAAACTATCTGGGCCTGGAGTGTTCTTTGTGGGAAAGAGTTTAACTACAAAATCAAAAAATTTTCAATATCTTTAATAGACATCTTCCTAAGTGAGCTTTGGTAGTTTGTGTCTTTCAAGGAATCTTTCCATTCATTTAGGTTGTTGAATTTTTTGGCATAAAGTTGTTTTATTTTTTATTTTTGTATATTTTTTGTGTGAAGCTGTTGATATTTTTTATTATCCTTTTCCTATCTGTGGGATCTGTAGTGATGTCACCTCTCATTCCTGATATTGATAATGTGTGTTATCTTTCTCCTGGTCAGCATGGTAAGTAGACTTTTGAGAAAAGATTAAGAGGGATAAAAAGTTATTTTATAAATAGTGATAAAGGGATCAATTTATCAAGGGGATATAACAATCCTAGATGTTTATGGACCTAATAACAGATCTTCGAGGTACATTAAGCAAAAACTGATAGAAATGCAGAAGAAATAGACAAATTGACAATCACAGTTGGAGCTTTCATCACTTGTCTCTTAATCATTGATAGAACACGGAGACAAAAGTCAGGAAGGACATAGAAGACTTGAGTAACATTATCAACCAAATTTACCTAATTTACATTTGTAGAACATTCCACCCAACAACAGCAAAATAAACTTTATTGTCAGGTATATATGAAGTATTTGCCAAGATAGACCATATTATGATCTATAAAACAAGTCACAATAAATTTAAAAGGATTGGGGACTTCCCTGGTGGTCCAGTGGTTAAGACTTTGCCTTCCAATGCAGGAGGTATGGGTTTGATCCCTCGTAGGGAGCTAAGATCCCACATGCCTCGGGGCCAAATAACCAAAACATAAAACAGAAGCAATATTGTAACAAACTCAAAGACTTTTAAAAAAAAAAATTAAAAGGATTTAAATTATACAAACTATGCTCTTTGACTTCAATGGAATGAATTTAGAAATCAGTAACCGAAAAAAATACGGAAAACCCCCAAATGTTTGGACATAAAACAAGATAGTTCTAAGTAAGCCATGCGTCAGAGAAAAAATCAAAGGGAATTTAGAAAGTATTTTTAACTGAATGAAAATGAAAGCACAAAATCACACAATTTGTGACTACAGCTGAAGCAGTGCTAGAGGAAATTTATGGCACTAAGTGCCTATATTAGGAAAGAGGAAAAGTCACAATCCAATGACCTTACCTTAAGAAACTTCTACTTTCCACCTTAGAAGCTAGGAAAAGAGAGAAACCAAAAGGAAGCACAGGAAAGGAATGAGCAGAAGTCATTGAATAGAAAAGAGAAAAACAGAAAAACAATGAAATCAAGAACTGGCTTATTGAGAACCTCCCTTCCTCCCCACAAAGAGGATGGAAGACAGTAAAGATCCCTGCTCACATGGAGCTTATGTTACAGTGGAATAAGATTTAATATAATCAAGAAATTAAAAAAAATTATGAAGAAAATAAAATGGAGATGATAGTATACTTTCGGATTAGAGGTCAAAAAGACTTATCTGGGTGCACATAGTGTCACATTTTATCTAAGCCGTGAATGACAAGAAGGTGCTGTTGGACCAAGATCTGGGGGAAAACCATGCAGAGCAGAGCTAAAGACTGGTGCCCTGTGGCAGGCAGAATAATGTGAGGAAGAAATACATTTCTATGTTTAAGCCACTGTTACTTGGAATATCTTTTTTTCCTTCTTTTGTCCTACCCTACCCATAAAAATTTATTTTAGGTATGTCTCATTTACATAGTATGTAGCTGGATTTGTTAACCTGGTTTGAGAGTTTCTGTCCCTTAAAACTGGCATTTAACTTACTTATATGTATCAAATTATAGACACTTTTAGTCCTATGCCTGCGATCTTATATTTTTTTCCAGTTTACTATGCTTATTTCATTTTTCCCTTTTCCTTTGTGGAATTTATTACTTTTTCCCTCTACTTTTCCTATTCCATTTTTTATGTTTTGGGAATTATGTATACTTTACATAGTGGTTTTAATTTTTATTTTATTAAATTTTTATTAGAGCACAGTTGATTTACAATGTTGTTAGTTTCTGCTGTACTACAGTGGTTTTTAAATGATCACATTTAAATTTATATTTTTCTTTGCCTCAGATTATCGCATATTTATTACTCATGAATAAAATGAGAATCAACAGATTGCTCACTTTTTCCCAACCCATCACTTTCTATGTTAAGATTATCTTGGATTTTAGTTCTAAATTGTTATTTTAAAATCAATTATTTAAACTGAAATACCAGTTTTATTTATTTGCTTAGCACTTTTTTGTCTGCCATACCCTCCTCCTAGTCTTTTGTGTTCTGGATCTTTAGTGTAATCACATTATATGTTCACTTGATATGGGTAAAGACTCACTTTTGCATCTCTGGAGTTTGGCCTGTAGTAGATACATAGGAAATGTTCATTGAATGATTGTAAGGTCTGCTCTTATATCTTAGCCCTGTGCTTTGATCTGCTTTCCTCTGTTTTTAGGTTACCTCATTCTTCTTGGTCTAGGTCTTTATATGGTAACAGAACAAGGCTGTCTGCTCCTTGTGTGGTGTACCACAGGTACATCAGACTTGTCAGGAACAGACAGAAGTCAGGACTCAAGGAGATCTCCTGAGAGGAGGCATGTTTGCTCTGCCTCTCTGCTTTGACCTGTTTTTGCTCTGCTTTGACCCTCAGTCAATTGCTGAAATTTATTTCCCTAGAAATTTGTATGTATGGTGACACAGAGTATTTTATATGGTTGAGTTACTGAGCGGTAGGAACATTAATGGAGGAGCAGCTATGCATTGACTATTTATTTCCCAGATGTGAGAACGGAGGAAACACGCATCTCAGGTATTAGATGTTGGAGGAATCTTCACATGGTATATCTATTTACCTAGTCATATAGTCTGAGTATGAGACTCAAGGCAGGATCATTCCATAAAGACTATTCTACAAAATCCTAAAAGTGTTGGGAAGTTTACCCTAGGCCTACATTTTACATTGGTTAAGTTTCATTCTATTACTTAATGGCTCGATATCAGACTAAAAATTTTCCTCTTGTGTTTACACCATTAAGGAATTTATTGGCTATTATCATGGGTCCCTAGCTAGCTCAGTGGTTGTTTAGCCAGACTGTTCATTATTAATTTTTACTTTTATACTCTTTATCTCTTTAGTTCTGCCCTTGTTACTTCTACGTCCCCCCTTCATATCCACAACTGCCTTATGTCTATATAATTTCAGTCTTTGTTCCATAAGCTCTTTTAAAAGAACTCAGAGTTCTTTGAGCAATACCTTTTGTTTACCTTTTCCTTAAGAAAACGTACCACCAGAGACCAAGAGCAATGCTATCGCAGGGGAGGATAAGCTAGGGCAGTGACCGGGAGCCCTGTACAGTCGTGGGGGGTGAGGGGTACAGTAAAGTGAATCCAACCACACCAGAATGGTCCTGCCTACGTTTCCTTTCCACCTTTCCTTCCCACCCTCTTCCCAAGTCCCTCTGGAGCCTAACAGAGGACACGGACATAGTCAGGCATCTTCAGCCTCAGGGAGGAACTGATATGTATATATATATATATATATATTTGCTGTTGTTGTTGTGTTGTTGTTGTTGTTCCTAGTGATCATTAACACTTACTTTCATCACGAATAAGAGGCGACCAAGGAGAAAGAGAGCCAGGTTTAGACTTTTGGAAGGAGGCTTTAGCACTATGGGTGTGTGTGTGTGTGTGTGTGTGTGTGTGTGTGTGTCAGCCATAGTTGCGTGTTCAGGCCTGCAATTAATAGCCTGATAGTTGACAGAATTCTTGCTTTCCTCTATGAGATGCTCAGTCTCTGAACTGAACTATGTAAAATATTCAAGCATTTAAAATATATACTCACATGAGACTTCACTTAGACTACGACTTTATGAATATTCATTTTGAACTATTTAGCCTCAGGGTGTGAAATAGTAACGTCTTACCTGAGTTTTACATCTAATTTTTCAGTGACACAGAAGAATATTAAATGTTACCTGCCACCAGGGGCATCATTAGGACGGGCTCTTTAGGTTAAAGCTCTAAAAGAACTCAGT
This sequence comes from Eubalaena glacialis, assembly GCF_028564815.1. Lineage (NCBI taxonomy): Eukaryota > Metazoa > Chordata > Mammalia > Artiodactyla > Balaenidae > Eubalaena > Eubalaena glacialis. The sequence goes on along the minus strand of NC_083733.1, from coordinate 17,230,185 downwards.
CTCAAATAATATTTTGCTGATTCCCGTCATGCGACAGGCAAAATTTATAAAACTATTACCCTTGTTTTTGTTCAACAGTGACCTATCTCTCCAGATTTGACAAGCAAATAATGTTAAAGATCAATTTCTATTGTAGTAAGTGTGAGCAATACAAGTTATTTTATTGTATTAGGATTTGTCATGAAGAGTGCATGCCTAGAGATTACAGCACTTATCAATAGAAACTATAAAGAGACTCACTATGATGAATAAGTAATGAAAATAAGTACTCTAAATTGAGTAGGAAAAATTAAATAGTATTGGATTATATTTCTGTTGTGGTACATGTTTGTATTTGTATTTTGTTTTTGGTGGTTAGTTGGATAGTTTCAGGTGGGTTTTTCCGAAGGGATGAGATGGATGAGGAGTGGAGGGAAAAAGGCAGCTGAGGGGTAGTTTGTTGAATTTTTTCCATTTTTTCTTGGAAAAAATATTCATTGAGGAAAATTTAGAAATAATGGATAAATAAAAATAAAACTAAAAATACTTCTGACCCTACCAATAGGAAAACCCACCGCTGTAATTTCAGTTTCTTTTAGTTTATTCAGTCTTGTATTCTATATTAAAAATTCAAATAAGTATATTTTACAAAAGCAGAGTCATACCATACTGTTTCATAATCTGTATTTCAATAATTATGACAGTTCTCTTGACATCATTTTAAATAGCTGCATAGTATTCTATTATATGGATGTATTAATTCATTTAAATCGATATTTTTTATATTTAGGTAGTTTGCAATTTTATGTTATTATAAATGGCATTTCAGTGAACATCCTGAGACCTTACCTTAGAAATAGTATACACTTTTAGTGCCTTAGGTATATATTGTCAAATGGCCCTCCAGAAAGAATATATCAGTTCATGCTCCTGCACCTTCCCTAAAGCCAGGCATTTTCATTAAAATATATATATTTGCTAATTTTATAGGGAAAATTTAGTAGCTGACTGTTTCTAATTTTAACTGAGTTAAAATTCCACCTTTATCACATGAAGTATATTTTTAAAGGGTAAGTTGAAGAATAAAAGAGCAAAAGAAAATTTTCCTTTCTTTTGTACTGGAAGCAGATAGAATATCTTCAAAAGAAATGATTTTCATTTCAAGGATTAGTAATAATTCCATAGTTGTGGAAATCATTGCCATGGTAGGGCATCTCTCTTGAGACACATCTTTTTCCATACTCTTTTATTGCAATTAAGTTCATTGTGATGAGATTTTACCTGTATATAATTCAACAAATTTACATTTAAAAAACTGTGGGTTTGTAGATTGATACAATCCCATGAATCTAATGACTGCAAGAATCTGATTCGGGGTTATAATTAAGCACATAGGTGGCCTTGGACATAGGCTAACCAGGATTAAGTAGATTACTTTCATATTTTGGGTTTAGTCCTAGGTGGGGAGAAGAATGCCAGATAGCATGAAAGGATAGTATTCCAACCAATAGACAGTATTTATATTCTTCTAGAAGAATTGTTATTATAATAATAAAAATGTTTGGGCTGAGATACTCACTAATAAAAGTTCACTAACATGTACATGGATTGACCTCACTAGCTCAGTTTTGAACTCAAAGGGTATATCCATTTATTTTGGCACATTTTTTGGAAGATTAGCTTGAGTATTGGGAATTCCAATGAAAACCTGTAGCCTGGAGGCATCCTACTTGTGTCTGTTTATTTAAATGCTACTGGTAGTCTGCGTTTTATCACTCATATTTACTAGATTATGGGAGGTATTTGGCAAAAACATGATATTAGATTATCCAGTTTACTTATCATTGTTGTTCTAAGACTGCTTAAGATGATCATTGTTTCTCTTACCGCTTACTCACCTGTTGCAATGCTCTTTTGTGGTTCCCCCATCCCAAGCACATTATTGCCAGATTAAATGTACTAAAGGACATGAATTTGCTGAATTATAGACAGGTCATATCCCATCATGCCAAAATCCTATTTGAAATCTTGAGTGGCTGTCCTTCCCTGTAGAAATTAGTAGGAATCATTTATCTGCCAATCAAAGCCCATTGTAGTTAAGGTCATTGCCTACCAGTTTCATGTTTAATGATTCATCTACAGTGTTTGTACCCTGAATAGAAAACTCTTGCTCTCTTACCTTCTTGCCTCTTAAAAAAGCATCTCTCTCAACCTGGAACGTGCTTTTTCATTTGCACAGAGAATCTTGGAATAAGGTTTGAGAGAGACCTGCAACATTCATACTCCAATATTCAAGGCTCAGAACATGTACTCCTGGCCCTGATTTCTAGTTGAAATGATTGATTTCCTCTGATTTTCTATGTACTTTATTCATACTCCCTTTAAGACAGCATTGATCACATTCAGCCTTATTTTATAGTTGTTTCTGTACTTGTCTTAGTCCTCTAATAGATTAAAAATTGCTTGGGATCAAGGACTGCATTTTATTTCCTTATTTTTGAACGCCTTGTAGTACCTAGTACAGTGCTGGGCATACATTATTGATATACTTATCAATAAATGTCTAAATAAAGATACATTGAGAAATTGTTGGCATTATTATTCATGTGATTTCAAGGGTATTTAATTATGATAGATAGTAAATTTTGGTGGCATCCAAAACTTCCAATTTTTGTGCATAGAAACAGACTGTAACTGTACTGAATCTTTTTGAGAGCAGATTGAAAATTTTAATTTTTTTTAAAACTATGATGTAACTTGAAGTTTAATTAGAAAAAAAAACAATATGGAGGCAAAATTACCACTCTTAGAAAACAGTAGTTAAGGCTGACCTGAGAGATGGGAGTGAATGTAAAATGTGTGAATTTTCTATTCACTCAATTTCTTGATTCTGTCAGTGCCTCGTCCTATCATCCTGAAAGGATTTAAACCTAAGGCATTTTTTGGGTTCTCTTTCTTATAGTCAACCAGTCACTCTATTTAATTAATCTTCTTAGAGAACAGCTTATAGATTCATTGCCTCTCCTCTAGCTTAGCCTGTATCACTTTAACAACTGCCTGACAACCTTTCTTTCTCACACATCTCCACACTCAGGGCACTGGAAACACTGTCTCCTTAGAATCATCTGCGGAAATGTCATCAATAAACCCCTACTCCGACATCACTCGTGGCTTCCTGTTGATGAAATTCAAGCTGGAGCTTTGCAGTCCATGCTCTGGCTAATCTGGTTCCATTCTACCTGTGCAACCTATCTTGCCTTTTGCAAATGGCATTTTTTTTTTAACTTAGGGGATCATAACTTGGAGGTCTTTCAAATCCACCATGCTTAATCTTTTTATAAGCCATGACTGGTTGGTGCTACATGGAGCAAGTTTCTCTCTTCTTCCTTTTTCTTCAGACTTTGTCTCTCTGGCCAGGTCTTCTTTCCTCCACAGGAATTCCCTGATGCTACAGCCTCCCCTCTCTGGCCCATTGATTGTCTGGTTTGCCCAGTTGGGCCTTGTTGCCCAGCTGCTGCATAAACCTGGTTTCTCCTACTATACTGAGCACTGGCACACAGTTGGCGCTGGGGTAAATATCTAGTGATATAAAGTGGAAATCATGATTTGTGTTTCTTTTGTGTTGCTGTGGTGCTTAGTACTGTGCTAGGGAACGTTCAGTGAACATCTGAGAGTCTGTAACTTGGGAAAAAGTTCTATCTACAGTAGGGTATGCTGCCTTTCAGAAATCTTACGATATTTTCATGATAATTTTATCTACTATAATTTTTTCTTTCCCCCCAACTTATAAAACCCTTAAAAAGAACTTTGGATTTTACTGAAACACTTCTCATATGATTTTAGAACACATGATAAATACCATGAAATTTTAACATCTTCTTGTGCATGACCAGAGCAGATTTATGCCTAAATCACAGCATAAGTTGGTCGTTGGCTGGAGTTAGGCATTGAATGTGGTGGTCAGGACCACCAGCCCCTGTCTCCTTGTATAAATTTAAGCCAACTTCTACAAAATTTCCTTAAAAGCAACCTAAACAACTTGGAAACTGTCTGATTTTACAGGAGTTGCCAATGGGATTTGTGCGTTCTCTGTCCCAGGCTGGTCCTGCCCAGATGACAATGTGCAGTGGCCGTACCTGTGCTCCCACAGAGAGCGATGATAGCCCATTCTCTGAGTAGAAAGATGAAAGGACTAGAGCTTTCTGATGGCTACTTTGAAAACTCTGCTCTCTGTCCTTCTTGTTTAAAACATTTATTTGTCTAAGTATTATTAAAAACTAATCATTGCAGTTTTCTTGTTTCAAATTAAAATGGTTCCTTGCTGTCTAACATCTGATCTAGCTCTGCTTTGTTATTCAGGTTTTACATTTTGTTTCAGTACAACAGTTAACAGCTAGTAAAGCTCTGTGAACATCAGGGGATCTGACCATGACAGTAAATGACACATACCATGGAAGAAGCCATCTGCAAGTTTTGAAAAGCCACTGTCATATAAAGAGCTCTGTATTTTCTCCACAAGAGGGCAGGAAAGTCTGGGCTGTAAATATGATTTTTCAAAAAAAAAGTCTTTATGGGAAGAAGTGTTTTACTTTATCTTCCATACATACTTGTTAAAATATAAAAATGTTTTCACTTTAAAAATCATCTACTCATGGACCTTTTTTTTTAATGTTTCCCTTATCTTCTGGGCAGTTACTCTTGAGCTTTCCCTCCTCTAGATTCTCATCTTAGGTTCTAATTGCTGGACTAAGTGTTGTCAGGCTACTGTTATCAGTAACCAAAGCAGCTCCTTTTCATTGACTTGTGATTTTAGACCCTTAATAACACACGTTGGAAAGGAAAAGACCAACGTTTCACTAGCTGTTTCTGCCAACGAGAAAGTAACACCCATGTCAAAGGAAAACAATAACCACATAAGAGGTTTGAGGCCAGTCCTGAACATCCATACGCATTCATACATTCTCCTGCTCATGTTAAGTTTTATTCTTCACTGATTCCCACTGGCTGCCACCCCACAACCACTTTCGTCCATCTTGTTCTGAAAGATTTAAATTACAGGCCGTGCTACAAAAACCATCTAAATCTGATATCAACAACTCAATGCTTCTCTCTTCTGGCGATCACAACAGGGTTGGCCTAACATGTTAGGTCCCACTGCGCTGGGATAACAACAGGATATGCCGTGAGGGAGAAGACATTTGACAAATTCAGTTTATTTTCATAAACATATACTTCGGGAAATATTTGTAGGATTCACATTTGGGGGTTGAATGCTCCTTGAATATCCACTGCCAATTGAACATTTTTTCCTTCTTTCTGTTTTTCTTCCTTTTTTTTTTTTTTAAAGAGCTCATAGACTATTTGAAAGATAAATTGTGTAAACCAATAAGGCATTAAAGACTCAATTTTTGTTTAAGGCCGATAGTGATACCCCCCTGTAGGGCATGAAATTAAAATGTGTGCACAGAACCAAATGATTGCTGCAGTACCATGTTTTTAGCGGCAGTTGTCCTCTCGAAGCAGTTAGTGCTGCTAAAAGGAAGTGAAGTGAAACAATGCAGGTGACAAAAGATTGATTCAAAGAGGATGTTTATACAGAAAAATTATTGACAGCTACAGACATAATCAGTTGGAATAGCTTGGTGATAGGCATGGCAAGAAGATGTGAGAAAGATATCAGAAGTAACGTGGGGACTTTGTTTGTGAGATGCAAGTGTAACTAATATCACTCACTTGCATACCACAAGTATAAGCAACGTGGCCACCCACATGCTGGTTTTTTTTGCAGTATGGCTGCCCAGAAATTCCAAGTCATTTGGCACCCCTTCCTTTAAGTACCATGGCAGTTTGCAGCCCTACGAAAGGTTTACTTGAAAAATCCCTTATTGTTTCACTCCTCATTATAGATACAGATGGCCACATGGGTTTGGGGAAAAAAAAATTAAACTGTAGAACATGTAGCAGTCCTAAAAGTTCATTTCAATCCTGTGAATGCCTTATGTCTTTTTTCATAGCTTGTCTTCTTTTCAAAACACAGACAGTGGGAGTTAACTATTTTTCTTTAGAAGTAGTATAATGGGCGGGGTGTGTGTGTATCTATGTATTTTATATATATATATATATATATATATATATATATATATATATATATATAAATCATTTTTCTTTTACATTATAACTCATTCTTGCCTGACTTTAATGTAGTTAGTCTTGGATGAGTGAGTGATATCACAGTAATTCTGGCTTCCTTCCAGCAGGCAGCCCTTTGCAGAGGGAAAAATGACAAAGTTGACTAAGAATTCCGTAGCACAATGTGAAGAGGAATGTACTAAACAGACTTTACCCAAAGGAAACATGAGGAAAACATCTTATTATAAGATACATATTTAATATGTTTTTCATATTTGGAAAGAGAAGTTAATGTCTGGGAATGTCCTTTGATTCCCTGGCCAGAAGGATTTTTGTTACTCTGTGTACCTCTCCCCCACCCCCAAGTCTTTCGATTAGAAATGATTTATTTACAGAGAAAAGAACAGTACTTTGATATGTTATACTAATGTTAAACATTTATGGGGTTTAAAAATATTTATGAATGTGTAAGTTATTAAAGCAAGTGTGTTTTAGGTTACCTTGTGATCAGGTAGTATGAATACAGAAACAGGAATTTTTATGAGGGAAAAAGACAAAGAGAAAATATGTATGAGTAGATTTGTAAAGTTTAATAATCTTAAGGTATATGAATGTGTCTATTTTGTATATAATTTAAAATATATACAATAATCTTGTGTAATATAGGTTTAATATATATGTACATTTGTAGAGTCATATGATAAATTATAATGTTAAAGCTCCAGAAAAATTTCCTTATAACTCTTTATTTCTACTCATTCAAAAATATAAAGAAAAATTTTTTTCAATAAAAAACTTCCACAGTTTGCTCTTCATTTAAAAAAAAATAATTCGGAGGAATACTGTACTGCATTTTTGGGCGTTAATTTTAGAGGAAGAGAATTTTTATTTGCTCTGTTAGATTATTCAGGCCTTATGTTAGTTCATAAGAAAAATGTTAAATAGATTTACATAAAATTGCATATACAAGTAGGATACAAAGAGAGGCCATGGAATATTTCAAGTGAACCTAAAAGTAAAAGTTTATATCTTAACTCCATTTTTCTAAAAGCATCTATTTATCCTTAAAAGGACAAAGTTGACTAAGAATTCCGTAGCACAATGTGAAGAGGAATGTACTAAACAGACTTTACCCAAAGGAAACATGAGGAAAACATCTTATTATAAGATACATATTTAATATGTTTTAAGGGCATATTAAATATGCCTTTAAAAGGATAAATGCCCTTCTAGCAACGTTAATGGCACACCTATCACAAATAAAGCAAGGTCCTCTTTTTCTTTTCAGTTTTTCAAGGAAATCAAAAACACCCAAATTTATTACTCTGAAATAACAAGGTTTTAAATCTTTCTTAGTTTCCTCTTTGCATCTGAGATTTGTAAGCATTAAATGACACACACAAAAAACCACACACAAAACCCTGGTCTTTATATGCTGATCAAAACGGGCTAGGGAGGTAATGAGATCAGCCTAAGCATGTTGAAGAGATGCCATCGTTCTGCTTCCCCTTCTCTCAATGTCCAGTCCCCTTTTGTGGCTTTGTAGCCAACCAGGGCCCCCCAAAATTAAAGCCTCACAGATCTCCTTTCACCATGGGAGAGTTGGAGCCGTTCCCAGTGCAGCTAAGCTTTGTTAGGTACTTCATTATAATTTTACCACTTTAAATTCTTTCTACCTATTGGTAATTGTTGAACCCTATATTGAATTTCCATACATGCCTACAACTGTTGTGATTACTTAGTTTAAGTAGAAAATGAATATTTTTATCCTAATCCATTACTAGGGGTGGGAGATGTGGGGGATGAGGCAGGGAGGACCCATTATAAAACCTATAGTTTTATGCCTTGCTTTGATGTAGTAGCTGTGGCTTATGAATTTTAATTATAGTGAAAACAAGTAGGACATGCAAGGTAGATTTTTTTAATTAAAATTTTAACTATGTAAAGAATCACTTGATCATTTAGTATGTCAAAGAGTTGTGGGAATCTGTTTGTATAAAATGTTTGTACCCATTTCTTTTTACTAAACCTTGCATTTTATATCTGTATAGCCATTTTTGATTGTAGTTGATGACTATCAAGACCTTGAGGATTTTTATACTCAGTGTTAACTGTGGTTCTGCCACCTGGGGAAGTAGAAAATAAAGATTGAGACTAGTTAAATTGTTGAAATGGAAACTATATGTAAGAGCTATCTTTATGAAAATGTTATGCAGATGTGTTTTTTTTTTTTTTCCTGTAAACAAAGATGCCATGGGTTGTACCCTTCATTGAAGCACAGGTTTCACAGTGTTGGGGGAAAAGGCAAAAGGTTAGAACTACCAACACAGTGCTCAACTTTGAGCATCAAATTTAAGTTTTGGGGGAAAGTTGCAGTAAGACAGTAGTCTTGAGAGTCAGGCTTGTCAAGAGAGAAAGAGGGACTTCTGTTTTCCAAAGCTCCTTTTGCATTATCCAGAGACAATAAGCAAGGGCTGAAATAAGGCCAAGTCTGCAAAGATGGGGAAACCTACTGGGCCCCAACAGTGCCAGAACAGATCACAAGTTCTATCAGCTGAGGACTTCAGCAGGGGACACTGCAGGGTGACCAAGAGGGAAAGAGGCATCTCTCTGGAGGCTACAGGGCAGTGAGGACCTAGAGGACAGCTCAGGGTCCAGCCCTTGAACCCCAAATGTTGTAAAAATAGTACAAAGAGCTCCTGTATATACTTTACTCAGAACCACCAATTTACAACTTAAACTTTAGCAGTCTCTCTCTTATATTATTATATATAATATGAGAATTTATTATAATATCAAAAAATATTGTTTATAATATATTAAAAAATTATTTTTTGAACCATTTGAGAGTAGCTTGCATAAATCATGCCTTTTTACCCCTCAGTCTTTGTGTATTTTCTAAGAACAAGGATATTCTGTTACATAATCATTATCAAATTCAGAAAGTTTAACATTGATAGAGCACTTCTATATAGTCTACAGTACATACTCCAATTTCATCCTTTCTCCTAATGATGTCCTTTTAAAGCAGTTTTTCTACTCCAGCATTCAGTCCAGGGTTACCTTTTGAATTTAGTTGTCCTGCGAGATGGAATTATCTTTTTTTTTAAAAAAGATTGATTGATTGATTGATTGCTATATTGGGTCTTCGCTTCTGTGCTAGGGCTTTCTCTAGTTGCGGCAAGCGGGGGCCACTCTTCATCGCGGTGCGCGGGCCTCTCGCTATCGTGGCCTCTCTTGTTGCGGAGCACAGGCTCCAGACACGCAGGCTCAGTAGTTGTGGCTCATGGGCCTAGTTGCTCCGTGGCATGTGGGATCTTCCCAGACCAGGGCTCGAACCCGTGTCCCCTGCATTAGCAGGCAGATTCTCAACCACTGCGCCACCAGGGAAGCCCTGGAATTATCTTTAAGTGACAATTTCTAGTCCAGTTTCTCACTCTACGCACCCAACCTCCATCTACCAGAATAGGAGCTACAGGGCAAGTTTTATATTTCTTAGTTTAGCATATTTATCTGTAACGCATGTTTATTGTGCTACATATATCGCCTGTGTACCTATTACTGTTTCCAAATGCTTCCAAATGAGACCTGTGTGTGGAGCTGAGAGATTTCAACTTTATCCTGCATAAAGTCTGCATCAAGTAGGCTTTCAGCCCAGTGACAAAGGGATTGCTCTCACTTCTGTAGCCTTGGAGGGTGTTCTAATGAAGTAAGAAGAAAGTCAGGGTCATATGTTTTAAAATAGCCATAGCTATATTTTATTATGTGCACTAGGCACTTAATATTCACACTCCTATTTGATCTTCAAGTCCATGATGTAGGTTAAAATCCTTCATGAATCATAAGGCCAGTGTTCTCTAGCCCTTGTCTCACTTCCCACCCCTCTATTGATTCTCCACCCACACAGACCTTCAAGTTTCTCATGACGGTCATGATCTTTTCCATCCCAGGGTGTATACAAATACTCTTCTTTTTGCCTGGAACATTTTTCTCAGTATTTTTTTTGAAGAAGCTTAGCTGTGACGGGAAGATGAGAGATAAAAGGGTCTAGGGAGAGTTTTGTGTGTGGTTCTTGTTTCTGATGCTGTGTATATTTTAATGAAAGTCACATATTTATCTTAGAAGCTGAAGGGAAAGAGTCAAAGGAGGGAGGATGAAGATACAGAGGAAGGCAATTGATGGAGGGAGATTCCTGAAGAGGAGGGTGGAATGAGAAATGGGATGCAAGTGAAGAGATGAACTTTGTACAGCTAGGAAAATTCAATGGTAAGTGGGCCAGAAGTTGAAGGAGTTTGGCTTTGTTAGTCTCCTATTTTTCACTGTGAAATGGGAGGCCAAGTCATTTGCTTGGATGCTCAGAGTGAGGAGGCTAGAGGAGAAAGGGAGGACGGAGGGTGAGAGTAGACAGTCGGACCAACTCATAAACTGAGGAACCTGGGGACAGAGTTACCTGTGCCCTTGTTCTTATGCTGGAGCTCTGGAAAGCAATATGATTTTTGATGCCTTTTGGATGTAGCATAGTGTGGGAGCAAAAGAAATGTAGGTACCTGAGAGAGCCTCACAGAGTCCTGACCTATGGGGGAACAATAGAGTTTTCCTATGTGGTTAGAGTGGCACAGATAAAAATACAAGGGGCTTATGGGAATGAGGAGGAAGCCGAAGTGACTTGTGAGAGACAACCAGATGGCATCAAGAGCATTTTAGAGGACACCAGCCTGATGGATAAAACCGATGACCCAGTTGTTCTTCCCCATGCCTCAGTTCTGTCTAAGACCCCTAATGGAAGATGATAAAAATCTGAGCAACACGGAAAGGTTGTCTTCTGAACCTGCATACCCTAAGAAAATATAATTGGCTTATAAATACAGTAACATAAAAAAAAGTCTTATAAGACAAACCCTAGTTCAGCTATCTTGTAAATGGGAGACACTTCTAAATGTTAGTGTTACAAGGACTGAAATTGTTGAGTTATTTCCACTGAGAATTGGAACTGAAAGAGATGTGCAATGATAGAAATGGAAATCTTTCTCTTATGAGCCTTTCGAATATAGACCTTTTTACTTTCCAATAATTTTCTGCCTGAAGCAATGACATGTCTAATTAATAATAATATTCTATAAAAAGTATGATTAATCTGAGAGATCATTATGAACAAGTAGATTAAAAAACCAACCTAAATCCCCTTGGTCTGATTTAAGATAAAATAAACCTGAATTTCTTATCCAGAGAGGTTTTTTTTCCTTGTGATATAACTTGAGGGTATATTCTATTTCTTTGATTCTTTCGGTGTGTGTTCTTTATCTGATTAACTTAAAGGAGACTTTTTTATAAGTAACACCTATTCAGTTGCCCCTTAATTTAATTACAGTTTTGTGTAAGCTATTTGCATGTGCATATTTTTGCAGAATATATCAGTTACATAATATCTTTCTGTTGTTAGTTTCGTATGGGGCAAAGCTGTTAATATTTTACTAATAGAAACAAAGATTTGAGAGAATTAGGCAGAGAAGGACCCCATGGAATATTTCAGCATAAATCCTAATGCTTCAAACTTTGCCTGATTCCTGAGCTGGAGAAGTGGCAGTAGCACTGTTTAATAAGTTCAGTGATGGAAAACAACATAAATGGTCTTGATTTCTTAAAGGGCATGATTTTAAGCAAGTCCAGAAATTTTAAGAGTTGTTGTTCCTTGAATTTTTAATTCACCAATGGGAAGATTTTTAATAAACTTCCCCTTGCCAGCCACTGGAATATAGCCATTAAAATCGAGGTTGGGGAACTACTTGGTTTCAGGTTTCAGTTTTGCCACTAACTAGCTGTGAGATCTTGGACAAGTTGGTTAATGCCTCAGGCCTCAGTGTCTTCATCTATAAAATGGGGAAATCACCAGTCTGCTAGGCAGAACCTCCTCATTTGTGTGCCTCTCCCGCAGAAGGTCTGAGTGTTGATCTTCTTGGCCCTGTCACCTCAGGCCTCCAGCAGGGGGACACGCTTCATGGGTTTCTATACATGCTGAGTAGTGGGAAAGTTAAGGTGGCAAAGCCAGTTGTGAGAATTAAAAGTGTATGATGAAAGTAAAGCCTTTAGCTCTGTCTGGGACCTCATGGTTGTTCAATAAAAGCCAGCATGTATTGCAGTTGAACATTCATTAGATTTTCAGATTATATATATTATTTTTAGAGGTTATTTTGTCTTTTAGTCAATTGTCTTTCACCTGGAATTTTAGCATTATAAAGATTTATCTAGCAGTCGAAATTTGGAGCCATATGGTGGCTACCTGAATTTCCTAATAGTACTTGGACATATATATATAATATTTTACATTTTGCAAAACATTTCTCACATCATATTATTTTAGTATATGATCAGTACTAATTATGACCAATTTTAATATTTGATTTTGCCTAACTGATTATCTCTGGATATCAATCATAGATCAAATTTTGAAAGTTCAAGAAAATGCTACTCATGTGTACCCACACACGTTATCTATAGATTATTTCAGTAAAACACACACACTGCTTAGATAGTAGTACTTATAAATGTTGATGGAGATGTAATAATTTATACTATTGTGTAATAAAACCATTGAGTGGCATTGGGAATACTTCCTGTAACTAAAATAGGGGTGAAAATGTAGTAAACAAAAATGACAGAAACATCTCGTAATGTAGGTAACATGAGGGAAGTTTTAAAGTGTCATTGGAAAATGAAGAAAAAATTTCTGGGATGCCAAGAATTTAAAGATACAAATTTGAAATGAAAATATATTTTAAACTGAATATGTTGTCAAGTGGAAATTGTTTAGAGGACAGTAGGACAAAGTAAAAACTCAATGAAGTGTACGCTCTTAAAGTACATTGTAATTGATAGTCAACCATCATCTCCATGATGGTTTTCATGCATTTCAAATATTTATCTGTTCTTAAAGAGCGCATGCATTCAATTGAAGTGCTCTTGATATAAACATCGTGGGCACATATAGGCGTCTTGATCTTAAGGGTAATCAGCTGTAATTAAGACTCTTCCCAGATGAAGATAGGGAGCCCAGAGAAAAGTGGCTTCTCCAAGGTCACACAGCTCATTCATGATAGAAGAGTCAGGACTAGAGCCCATGGAACTCTAACGTATTTCCACTACTGAGTTCTCCTCTGTGGGTGATTTCAGGAGCCCTTGAGAAAGTCAGATACCTCCTAATCCGGCTAATTGATTATCTAATTTCTGTAATCAGAGATTCATACCTCTTTGGTTTTTTCAATGCTTGGTGTAGTGCGAGTAGCTCAGGCTTTAAGTCAGGTAGCCTTGGGTTCAAAATATACTGCTGCCACACTCTGCAACTCCAGTGGATACCGTTACAAGGTAGTTTATATGCACAGGGCCTAAATAAACACGGGGCACAGAAAGGGTCAGTCTTGCACACACCTTAATTCTTCAGGAGTAGTATCAGATGCAGTTTTTGATTTTGACAGCTGATTGAATAAAATTTTTCCATAGTGAGGACCATGTGTGAAGAGCTATTCTGTTCAGGGACACGTATGTGCCTGTCCCACATACGCTTTAATTAAGTCTCATAAGTACACATAACAAAAACCATGTTAATTCAGACTCCACTATTTTGGAGTTTCTGGTAATGGTGATGAGAGCTAGAGTGGTGTCTCCCATCTTCTCTCTCTGTCACTCTGCTTTGGGAGGTCCCGGCCTTACACTCCTCCTCCTATTCAAGATCCTGGTTGGAGGCCTGGCTACCTCTGTTAACATGGTGATCAGCTAATGAAGCTTAAAAAGGTTACTGAAGGAGAAGAGGTTATAGGTATGGCCTCTGTCATCACCCCTAGGGCAAGAATGAGGAAAGGCTACTCCTCTACACAAGAAGAGCATCCCATTCCAGTTCTGCTCCCTATTTGTGAGGTTGGTGAGAACTTGCTGAGACTCTTCTAGAACCTCTTTTATTGTCCCTCAGTTTACAGAACTGCTGTGATCTGAATCTGGGTCCTGGAGACTGGGGATAAGTGGGATAGATTGGATTTGGATTTTACTTTTGGAATGTTTATGGCCTACTGAGCAAATTATTAGTACCATAAAATTGCAAGTCTCTTCCAAATTAAGAAAATGAATTGTTTTCAGACAGTTTTAGAAGAATCATTTACATATGGACAAGATGCTCAGGGTGTGACACAAGCTTGTATTTAAGTGAGGACTTGTATTACTTAAGTTAGTAGTCTAATTTAGTGGGTGTCTGTAGTTGATTGTTGTAATAGTCCCCCAGTGAATCACACCTTTCTGCTCCACACCTGCTTTGTTAGCATGATGTTGTTGTTCTTGCCATCAAGAAATGGAGTCTCTTTCTCTACTCCCTTGAATCTGGGCTGGCTTTGTGACCTGCTTTGACAGATAGGATGTGATGGAACTGATATTTTAGACTTCTAAGCCCAAGTCTCATGACTTCTGTTTCCATAGAGGGGGAACATAGCTGTTAGGTAAAGAATTCCAGACTATCCTGCTGGAGATAGAGTCCCCATGGAGCAGCTCCAGCTGAGCACCAAGGCCACAGTCAGTGAGTCAGACAGTCTTTTTTTTTTTTAAATTTTATTTATTTATTTATTTATTTATGGCTGTGTTGGGTCTTCGTTTCTGTGCGAGGGCTTTCTCTAGTTGCGGCAAGTGGGGGCCACTCTTCATCGCGGTGCGCGGGCCTCTCACTATCGCGGCCCCTCTTGTTGCGGAGCACAGGCTCCAGACGCGCAGGCTCAGCAATTGTGGCTCATGGGCCTCGTCGCTCCGCGGCATGTGGGATCTTCCCAGACCAGGGCTCGAACCCGTGTCCCCTGCATTGGCAGGCAGATTCTCAACCACTGCGCCACCAGGGAAACCCTTTTTTTTAAAAAAACAGATTGTTATTGGACTACAATGGCTTCACAATACTGTGTTAGTTTTTGTTGTACAACAAAGCGAATTAGGCATATGCATACACGTGTCCCCATATCCCCTCCGTCTAAAGCCTCCCTCCCATCCTCCCTATCCCACCCTTCTAGGATATCGCAAGGCACTGAGCCAATCTCCCTGTGGTATGCTGCTGCTTCCCACCAGCCAACTATTTTACATTCGGTAGCGTATATATGTCGATGCTACTCTCACTTCGCCCCAGCTTCCCCCTCCCACCCCATGTCCTCAAGTCCATTCTATATGTCTACCTCTTTATTCCTGCCCTGCAACTAGGTTCATCAGTACCATTTTTTTTTTTAGATTCAGTCCCAGCCAAGTCACTGCTCTGCTGAGTCCTACCCAAATTCTTGACCCACAAATTTGTGAGCAAATAAAATGGTTGTTCTTTTAAGCCAGTAAACTTTGGTTAGTATGCAGCAATAATGATTAATTACAATTGAGCTGCGAATCAAAATCATCGTGGGAGCCTTTATAAAAAGCAGATTCCTAGGTCCCATCTCCAGAGATTCTGATTTAGAAGGTCCAGTGGGGAGAGGGTTATCCCAAACCTCTGTAATTCCTCCACGCAACTTTAATTTGGAAAAATTTCAAATCAATAGAGAAGTTGAAAAAATAGCACAGAAAGCACCCAACTACTCCTAGATCTACCGATTATTAATATTTTACCACATTTCTTTTATCTATCAATCTGTCCTTTTCATATATCTTTTTTTCTAAAATCGTTTGAAAGTAGTTGCAAATGTCATTTATTTCATCCCTAAATACTTCAGCATCTATTGCCTAGGAAAAGAACACTTTATTGCATGACTGCATTATCATTCTCACATCTAAGAAAATTAACATTGATTCAATAAAATCATTTAATATAGTCTATATTCAAATTTCTTAAATTTGGAAATATCCTTTATAGATGGAAAAAAAATCAAAATCAAAGAAACGCCGCTTCTTATATTCTGGATCAAATCTCCTTTTGCCTTCTTAAAGCTTCACTTCTTTGCATCATCAATTTCTGCCTCTCTACAGAATTGTTACTATCAGCAAATGAACACATGCTCTGCCATCTCCTTTCCCATAACTTCTTATCTCCTCACTCCCCAACTTGGCTAAGGCCTCATCTCTATGTTGCCTTTTACAACAAAATTTAAATCATAAAAGTTGCTGACACTAGCTGGTTGTGCTTCCTTACATCTCATTATCGTCTCAAAACAGTCATAGGTGTTCTGTCCTCTCAACTGCACAGAAACTCTCTTTTTAAGGTCACCAAAAATCTTAATGATTTTCAATCCAATGGTTACTTCTATGTCCTCATATTTCTTGACCTTTCAAATATTTTTTTTCCCATAGTGAACCACTCCCTCCTTCTTGAAACACTGTCCCTTTGGCTTTTGTGGCATCACACTGTCCTGGTTTCCTTCCTATCTTGGTGGCTGCAGCTTCATGGTCTCTTTTGCTGACCTTGGTAACCTTTTCTGCCTGACCTCTAGTGTGGGAGATCCTCAGGGATCTCTCATCTATTGACAGTCCCTCCCACTACCACTCCTGCCCCAAGCCCTGTCATCTCACTCAGCCCCAGGACTTTGCATCTATATACTGAGAGATTCCCAAATTCATATCCAGCCCTGACCTCTTTTCTCAGTTGATCTCATATAACCAGCTGCCTACTTGATAACTCTACTTTGATGTCTAAGAGGTGTCTCAAACCTAACATGCTCCAAACTATTTTTGATTCCCCTCCCCTGCCTTGCTTCTGCCCCAAGTCTTGCCCATCCCAGTTGCTTTATTTACTCAGTCCCTCAAGCAAAGCCCAGGAATAAACTTGATCTATTTTCCTTATCCTGCACAGCTAACCCATTCACAAAACCTTCCAACTCCACCCCTAAAAGGGACCCTGGGAATGCTCAACTTTCCTCACCTGCTCCAAGTCACCATTATTTCCAGTCTAGATCACTGCAAGAGCCTTCGAGCTAGCCTCTCTAATTCCTTTTTTACTCCCTGATCTATTTCCCCAATGATCTGTTGTCACTTCTGCTTAAAACCTGCAAAATTTCTTCTGTTACACTAAAACAAAATTCTTACCCAGCCTGTAAGTCTTATGTAATCTGACCCTGCTTGCCTGCATCTGCAATTTCATCTTGCTCACCATGACAAAGCTGTCTTGGCCTTCTCTATGTTCCTTGAAACTGCTCTGTTTTCTTCACAGTGCTTATGTATTCTTATAGTACTTATTTGTTGTAGTTCTCCATTTGTCATCTCTAAGTTTAGGGGTTTGGATTCTTAAATGGTCACTGTTATGTCTCCAGTATTTAGAACAATGTCTGGCACCTATTAGGTAGTAAATAACTGTTGAAATGTTGAATGAATTGGTGAATGATACCAGTATTAGAAATCTGGCATTCATCCTACGCTTCTTTCATGCTCTGGCTTTCTACTTCTAATCAATAGCCAAGTCCTGCAGATTTTGTACTCATGATTTTTCCAAAATCTGTCCCCTTTTCCCCAACTCTACTACTACTGCCTTGGTTTATTTCATCAGTGCCTAGGTGGTTTCTAAGCCTCTGGTCAAGGACTGACTCCTGCATACAACTTTTTCTCTTCCTACAGGAGAAACCAATCAACTACTCTTTGTGCTACCATGATATCCCTACTTCTGCCATAGGACCTCAGAGGGTTTGTCACGCTTACTTTTTACTGTGTTCATCTCCTTTTACTATATTGTAATCCCTCTGGAGACAGGGACCACATTTGTCTGGTTTTTCACTCCTAACACCTAGCACAGTGCCTGGCATATAGTAGGTATCCACTAAATGTTTGAAAGAAAATGAGTAAATGCAAATGAATGAGGCTGGCCAAGTGGGGCCATTTAAAAACAGCTACAATAAAACACCTAAAATTTAGATGTAAAGATAATGATGTTTAACTTGTGAACTTAAAATTTAAAAATCAAGTTCACCTATTATAATTAAGCCTTATTAATGAGTAATGATTGATAAACTTGCTTTTGAGAGTACCAAGCTCTACATTCCAATATCTTCAGTTCTAGCTCTTAATGTTTTTTTGAGATAATTTTATATGTGAAAATAAAAAAGCAGTCATCCCCATATTTTTCTTAGAGATATAAAAATAACTTAGGGTAAAGAACCCCATGATATATACAAGTTTGAGAAAATCTTTTTTTTTTCCCCTTGGTATCTTTTGGTGTCTTTTAAATATGCTTCATATATCTAAAATAATTTAGGAAAACTATGAATAAAATTGTTCACACTTCCTAGGACCCTAATCTAACCTTGGGTGATTTGACTTTTCATTCTTATTTTTGCTACAGTACTCACTCCATGTGCATCTTTTGTGTTTCTAAATATTGAAATCAGAATATGTAAGTCCATATTGGTTACCGGGAACCTGTAACTTTGTAGTATTTCCAGACAATGAATATACAGTATATTTTGCATGTAATTTTTATCTCCTTCCATCAAGTGTAACAATATGTTGAACTTGCTGTGGGCCTTTAAAGCTTCGATGTTGTGAAGAGCTCTGCATGAAATTTTAAAGAGACTGGACCTTTCATCTGCACAGCAGCAGGGCACCTCGCTATAGGGACAAGAAAGGGAGAGAGAGAGAGAGAACATTTCTGAAGCAATAGCAAAAAATAACAGCAGAAGCAATTATTTCATCAAAGATTGACTTTTTTATTCCATATATATATATATATATATATATAATTTTTTTTTCTTCAGATTTCTTAGCTGGAGATTGTCTGCCTTATTGCCTTCGTCTCCTGGTATATGTTTAATTTGCAGGTTTCACATGGTCAAAATGGGCATAAATTCATAAATGAAAAATGTTTATTTTAGGAGGTGGTGTTATTGATAATAGTATTTAAATATATTTTCAGGAGATATGCAAGTTGGGAATGATGCAAAGAACTAAATTTGGCATTCCCTAGGGTTCTTAGTCTGTTTATCTGCTTGGGGATGTGAGTGATACAGATATGTTTTCTTCCTGACTTTGTTTTTTCTTTTTTTCTCCCATAAACATTAGCACAGACTTTGACTGCCCGGGGAGGGTAAGAGAATTTTCTCCATCTCTGTGGCTAATATTGACATACTTTTATTTGGGTTGGGGCTCGGCACCCCTGGCTGTGGAGTGAATTAGTACTAGTTCTTGCAGCATGGACATTATTTTACTGGCAGTGAGGATAACCAAATATGGGCCACCATTTTCTTTTACTGTGACCCTGAGATTGCATCACGGTGAAATGCCTGGGCTTCCCTATGTGCAGGATCTGAACTTCTCACTCAAATGAAGCTTGGTAGTCCTCCAGAGAGCTTTCTGCATTTTTGGAGTTGGAAGAATCATGTTTCATTCTGGGTATTAAACTTGGTAGTATTTTCCTTCCCTGTTCTGCTATTTAGTCTTGAATGACTTGCTCTAACTTCTCTGTTTCCATTTTCTTTATCTTCTCGAGGCTGTTGAGGGGATTAATAAAATGCTTGAGCTTTGAGGTCTTTGGAGGAGGCCCTCTCTCCGCATATTACATATATATATATATATATATATATATATATATTTTTTTTTTTTTTTTTTTTTTTACAAACTGACTACAAACTTAGTGGCTTAAAATACATTTATTCTTTTTTGATTCTGGAAGTCAAAAGTCTGAAATGAGTCTCATGGAGCTAAAGGTGTTCATGGAGCTGTGTTCCCTCTGGAGGCTCCAGGGGGAGAATCTGTTTCCTTGTCTTTTCCAGCTTATGGAAAAAGACTACATTGCTTGGCTCATGGCCCCTTCTTCCATCTTCAAAGTGCATCACTCCAACCTCAGCTTCTATCAACCTATTTCCTTCTCTAGACCCTTAACTTAATCACATATGCAAAGTTCCCATTAGCACGTAAGGTGACATATTCACTAGGAATTAAGGCATGGACATCTTTGTCAGGGGGAGGTGTTATCCAGCCTACCACCCCTTCATTGAACTACTTAAAATTTTTGTAATCCTTATCCTGTTTCTTTCGATTCGTGGGTGCACACTTTATCCCATTATCAACTGGCGATGATTGTGAACTTCTTAAATGCACAAGAGAGAAGTTTTGTTGATATCCTCTCCAGAGTAGCTCCTGAGAGTCAAGCAGTGATGAGCTTCAGAGGAGTAAACGTCCTTCTGGGATGACTCCCTAAGTATTGGAAGCTGTTTTCTCTGTATCTTCAAGAGGCTTGTGGACTCTGCCCTTTGCTGTGCACCTGAAACTATCACAACATTCTTAATTGGCTATACTCCAACATAAAATGAAAAGTTAAAAAAACAAAAGAACAAGAGGCTTGTGGAAACTGAGGAAGCTGATTTTTAGGGTCTACTGCTTTAGGTTTAGCATGATGCCTGCAGGTACAAATGTTGGAATCCCAGCTATTCTAAGCTTCCTCAGTGGGAGGCTGTACTTCTCTTCTTCCCCTCATATTTGTTATAAACCTCTCTTCATTTTTCAGTCAATCCCCATTCTGACCCGCTGCTTATACTTTTAGGAAGATCACTCCCTTCTCTGCCAGTCTTATTCATCTAAACTTCACCCTCTCTGTTCACATAGCACTTAGTGTATACTTTTATTATAACTCCCATCTCTTAGGATTAATAAGTCTGTGTCTCCTAAATAATGGACTTGCTTGAGGGCAGGAATCCCGCCTTATTTACCTTCTTGTTTCCTCCACTAAAATGGTGCTTGGCACAAAGTAAGCACTTAGAATGTATTTTTCTGAACAAGTGAATTACTAAACAACTTTCATTGGATCCCCATACCCTATAGAGTGAAGCCCAAACCTTAGCAGATCATGAAATCTTTAGTTTCACATCTCCCCTCTTCATGTTCCCTATTCTCTATTGACTTCATGCTCTCCCTGTGTTGTACTGCTTTCTATTCTCCAAACCACTTTACATTTTATCTTCAAGTGTTTGTTCCCAATGTGATAATACGTAAACTAGCATTTGAGGAGGCTTGATCTGTGCGAGCCTCAGTACAAAGCACTTTACAGGTATTTAATCCTTACAGTACTCCTATGTAGTTTACATTTTACATATAAAAATCCTGAGGCTTGTAGAGGTTACAGAACCTCCCCTAGACCACATAGCTAGTAAGGAGTAGCTCTGGGGTTTAAACTCAGCATGTTAGGTCTAGATGTTGATCATAAAATCATCATCTTATATTGATCACTGCAGCTACCTCCTGATATGGGCTTCCATCCTGAAGGGATTGCTTAGCATTTTCCAGAAAACTGTGCATTCCCTTTATGCCCACCATAGTGCTTGAAAAATCTACATGTATTTAGGATTGAAGTTTGGGGTGAAGGTTTTAATTATGAGGGCTCTTTTATGGCTGTAAATCAGATTTTTAAGAGAGTACTGGGTAGAGCCATTCTGGAGAATGCCTTGGAATTCATTCCCAACCACGTCTCAATCAGCCATAGCCATGAATGCCTGCTAATTAATATCCAAAGAAACAGTAGTCATGACTGAACTGAGCATCAGCCATCCCTTCCTTCTACCTCATTGGTGTCCAAGCTTTTTTTGTTTAAAGCAGTGGAACCCATTCTTGAAAAAATCTCATGTAGACCTCCAATATGTAAAACAGATAAAAGTGGACATGAATTTTCTATCAGTGTGTCCTTCCAGATTTTTTTACATAAATCCCTTTCTTAAGCTTAAGGACACTGCACCCTTCCCTGAAACTCTTCTCTTGCACCCCATTTGCCCCAATTCTATATGTGTTAACTCTGGGTCTGTGGGGAGAAGCCAGTTGGCCTAGGTTTATGACAGATTTGTGATATATATATTCTTCAGCCATGCACTGTGTCAATCAATTAGATTGTTTGAATTCAAAACAGGCTTAAAATAGCCAAAAATAGTGGAAATATACCTAAAGGACCATAGAGTTCCAAATAGGAAAAAAGCTCACTTAGGGCCCATGGAAGAGCTATGTATTTTTTAAGAGGTATCCTGGAGTGACACTGCCTTGGTGAATCCACAGTCCAGGCACTGGCCTTTATCTTGGAAGGTTGAGAAATTTCGTTTTGTCCATATACTGTGTGGCCCTGTTGGCCTGTTCCTTGAAACAAATGGATCCTTGGACCAAGGTCCTTGTTGACTCTTTGAACAGGCGCTGTTACCATGTGCTTGTCTGAAACCCTTTCTGTGCTTCCATGGCTAAGCTATACTTGTTTTATTTGACCCATTATATCCTTAGCTATATTAACACATACAGCAAGGATATCGTCCAGCATTGCCGACTCAGACTTTACGCTTCTGTGATGGAAGAGAGCATACCATCCATGATAGTTAAGAACTTAGGTGTTGAATTAGACAGGACTGGGTTCAATTCCCTGGCGGTGCCGTGTATAAGCTATATGATCCTTGCTGATTTCCTTAACCTCTCTAAGCTCATTTTCCCTTCAATAAAATAAAAACAACCGAGGATTTTTGTCGAAATTGAGATAGGATGTGTGAAAGTCCCTGGTGCTTGGCACAGGAGATTGCTTGTGGATTGGTAACTGCTAGCTTTGTTATTATTTTAGGTGGCCTCTCATCTCTCTCCTCTAATCCCTTCTGTGCTGATTTTCAAGTTTAACGTTCAGAGGCTCATCTTGTTTTTCTTAATTCCAGATTCCAGGAGGATGCCCCACTGTAGTCCTGAGAGGCCAAACACGGGACCACCAGCACACTTAACTGCTCAGTATCTCCTCTTCTTTGCCATGGGGGAAATCATGCTACAAGGGCACCCAGTGCTAGTTCCTGTTCTCTGTGTGCAGTGCCGACCCCTCCACTGCTTTGAACTAGGATAAAAGTGGAGATTTCCTCCATGAAGGTGCAGCTCTTTCTTTGGCTCCCTGGTTGAATGCGTTTATGCTCTGCCCCTTTCTGCTCACCAGGTATGTGTAATATAAACAAATTATATGCGTATCACATAAATCTATGCTTGTGGGACATTCAAATGATACATAAATATGTAAAAACTTACTGTTTTCCTTCACTCTCCCAACTATACTCCCCCTGTTAACTGAGCATGGCTATTATTTTAGTATATATCATTCTAGCCTTTTTTCTATGCAATTATGTACTTATTAAAAAAATGGTATTATACTATTGTTTGGCGACCTGCCTTTTTAACTTAACATTTCTTGATCTTTTCATGTCAGCATATACAAATCCATCACATTCTTCTAAATTTGTGCATAGTTTTCCACAGACAGGTGAATCAATATTTACCATGAGAGTATTGATGAATATTTACCTTTCCAGTTTACTATTAAAAACAAGTAAACTGGAATTGTACTACACAATTGTTCTCCTAAAAGCTATGCCACTTTATACACCTACAAACAGTGTGAAAGAAGGCCCATTTCCATACACAGTCACCAATACTGGATCTTATTTAATCTTTAAAATTTTTAATAATCTGGGTAAAATTCTCATTTAAACATACTTTTTCCTGATTATCTGTGAAGCTAAGCATCTTTGCACAGGTGGTTTTCATTTTTTCATTTGTACTTATGAATACTGTCAATTTAAATATTTTTCTCAGTTTTATTTTGGGTTGTCTTTTTTATTGCTTTATAGGAGCTCTTTGTATGCTATTGATTTTTAGGTCTTTGTTGAATATACTATAACTATTTTCTCCTAGTTTCCTTTTTAAAATTGTGTTCTTTGTATCTTTTGCTATATATAGAAATTTTACATTTTATCTAGTTCTGGTTTTCTTATTATGAAATTTATTATATGTCGTACTTGTTAAAGGGTTGTGAAGGCATGAAATCACTCAGTCTCCTTTGTGGTGAAACAGGCTAATATTAATTACATGTTATAAATTAGAAAAGCATAGCAGATACAGTTTAAAGATCTTGTTGTAAACTCTAGCTACTTTCAAAACAAGTATTTATTGAACACCTATGTGTTTAGTGTGTTGGATAATAAAAAAAAAATATAAAACATGGTCTCTACCTTTAGAGACCATTTCTATGTGAATCACAAATACTTAGCTATACCCTGAGAAAATTATATAGGGCATTATTTATCTAAGTGCTAAATTTTTTTTACAGAAAAAAAGTGGTATCAGAATTCAAAAGGAACTAGGTCAACAGAGTATGTATACTTGTACCTGTTAAAAGCTATGGGCATAGTGGAAAACTTGAATTGGGGCTGGAAGCCTAGAAAAGATACAGTTATGAGGTTGTAGGACCTGTATCTGTTATCTATTTCTGCATAACATACTACCCCAAATCTTAGTGGCTGTGAAAGTACCAATTTAATTTAGCTCATAATATTGCAGGTTGACATTGTTGGTTGGGCTCAGCTGGGCAGTTCTTCTGAACTGTGGGCTAAGTTTAGCTAATCTTCTGAACTGTGGGCTAAGCTGTGGGCTAAGCTTAGCTAATCTTGGCTGGGCTCGCTTATGCATCTGCAGTCAGCTGGCAGATTGCCTGGGCAGATGGGTTTATGACCCACATGATCACATCTGGGACAGCTGGAATGACTGGGGTCATTTCCCACATTGGCTCCCAACCTCTAACAGGCTAACCTGGGTTTGTTCCCATGGTGGGCACAGAGTTCCAAGAGTTTGAGGATGGAAGCTGCAAGGTCTCTTGAGGCCTAGGCTCAGGATTGGTGTAGTGCCATTTCTGTGTATTCTATTGGTCAAAGCTACAAGACCAACCAAGATTCAAGGGGTGGGAAAATATTCTCTACCTCTTGATGGGAGGTGCTGAAATTGCGTGGCTGTTTTTGTGGTCTACTCCGGAACTCCAATTCAGACTCATGTTGGCTGAGCGATTTAATCCTTATAGTTAAGTGTGATGACCATGCTTAAAAACTATCTTTGACAAGGCCCAGTAGAAATATAAATAGCAGTAGAGTGGAAGTCTGAATACAAATGACTTTTTTTCCTTGGCCAAATGTGTATTGACTTTTTAGGGAACCTTTCTTTCATCTTGTTTTAAACAGGACAATTAGGAACATGATGTCTGGATTCCTAGACTGGCCAGAATGACGTATGATAATCTTGCCTTCCCACTCCTTGAAAAAAAACAAAACAAAACAAACAAAGAAGAAAACTGAAAGGGTAAAGGAGATGTGGTGTTTAGTTCTGGTAATAAATGCCACGATCATGAATGCAAAGCATTAGAAAAGCTACACATGACAGTTCTCCAACTTAAAGGAGCCAGCTTCAAGTCTCGATTTCTTCATCTTTTTTTTTTTTTTAAATTAATTAATTAATTTTTGGCTGCGTTGGGTCTTTGTTGCTGTGTGTGGGCTTTCTCTAGTTGTGGCAAGCGGGGGCTGCAGTGCGCGGGCTTCTCATTGCCGTGGCTTCTCTTATTGCGGAGCATGGGCTCTAGGCGTGCGGGCTTCAGTAGTTGTAGCACGCGGGCTCAGTAGTTGTGGCTTGTGGGCCTTAGAGTGCAGGCTCAGTAGTTGTGGCGCACGGGCTTACTTGCTCCGTGGCACGTGGGGTCTTCCCGGACCAGGGCTCGAACTTGTGTTCCCTGCATTGGCAGGCAGATTCTTAACCGCTGTGCCACCAGGGAGGCCCCTTATTTCTTCATCTTTATTTTCAACTTAGTTGACTTTGGTTTGCAATTTATGATTTCAATGATTGGTATAGTTCCTTTTATCTTATTTTGGTTTTGTAGAAACAGTTCTAGAAATTCTGTCAATTCTTGTTTTTACTATTTGGAGGTAAGGGAAGTTGGCCAATAAGTCCTTTTTGTAAGCTTCTCTCCCCTCAAGTGATCAAGATAGCTTCTCAGTCCAGAGAGTATATGTGAGGTTCAGACATAGCCAGATAGACCTACTGGTTTATGTCTTTGTTTATAAAGTTATGGTTTCTTGGTCAAACCTTTAACTCAGAATGAAACATGAGTAATGTCAGGGTGTAACATGAAATACTATATGTAAAGATGGTGCTTTATAAAAACTCAAGGTTATTTTTTGTTCTCAGTTCTTCCTTATGTAAGGAGCAGAGACACCTTAAGATTTCTACATATTTGTACATAAAAAACCCGATTTCCCTCTGATTCTTGTATATGTACCAAATGATGCTAATTAAAGTACGCTGTTCAACAGAGAAACAGTGTATCACCGTAGAGCTGTCTGTGAATGCTGGAGCCAGAGTCTTGTTTGAATTAGGAGGATGTCTGCTAAGTTAAGGCGTCCAACAGAGATGTATAAGGTCAGAGCTTCCAGCAGTCCATACTGTCTTTATTGAGAGTCATATTTATATCTTCCAGACTAGTAATTAATCACTCAGTGGGGTTTTTTTGGGCGAAGTCGTGCACTCACAGAGAATCTTTTTGTGCTGCCAGGAACCACAAAGCATGGGCACAATTAAAATGCTGATTTAATTTATTATATTGAGGCATGGAACAGGAATGTTTAAATGATGTTGACAGGGCCAGAATTTCAGAACCACCTCTTTAAAAATAGAAAACAAATGCCTACCCCCTTAAATTAAATTATATTAATAACATGTTTCTGTAAGTTGCTTGGAAGCAAAATAAAGCTCTTGACGTTAATTAAAATTTGAAGATGTTGTATCATTTGTTGTTAATGTGCAGTCTTTGTTAGGGGAAATAAATTTCAAAGTGATCTATTTATGAAAATTAAATGGAGGAAAATTGCCTATTGAGCAAACGTCGTTTAATAAGGCTGCTTTTCTTAGAAATGTGGATTCTTAGGTAACTAAAATGTTTTTATACTCCAATAATGGTTTCTGTTTTTGATCCTCTGAAAAATTCTTTGTTACTTGAATTTTGATATTTCCACACAGAATTCCATTGTCAGGGGGCTTATAAACTCTAAAAACCAGGAAGGCTTTCATATATTTTGGGGTATTGGGTAACATGCAGTTGCAAAGAGAAGTTCATTTGAAATTGATGTGGTTAGGCACTTGGACCTCATCCAAATACCTGGGCAGGACCAGAAGCCAAAGGGTCCCATTGGCAGCGTCTAACTAGCTTTCCTCTAATGAATACTGTGTTCTGTGTCTTGAAGCTACATTTTGCTGGTATCACACAAGCTAGAAAGTGCCATGAGATAATGGATAGTTGTTTGCGCTGCTGTTCCACAGCAAGGGGGAGCTAATAGTCACCTCTGTGTGGACCTCACATGCAGATAGTATTCTGAAAAAATACACATCTCCACTGTTATGGGGGAAAGGTGGTTTCTCACTCTGATTTAGGTTTATTTTCTGGTGGCATTGGTACAGATGCATTTGACTTGGGCTTAAAGTTGATTATAGAATAAAACTCTTAGAAAATGTTAAAATGATGTGTTCTTCAGTGAATGCAATAAACCATAAACTATGCACGTTGTTCCTCATCGCGTTACTCCCATTTTTGTGGATTTGATAGTCCAATTACAGTATGGGAATTAGACAACCCCTGTTGGTCTTGATAATTCTGGTGATAGGAGTGCAAACTGGATGGAAGAAAGGGAGTAGTTGGTCTATGTGGGTTCCCCCACTGGTTAAAATTAAAGCAGTCACAGAGGAGTCAATATTTATTTTGCGACCATTTTCATGGTGTGAGTTTTCTTCCGGGAAGTGTTCCTGTTTTTGTGGAAGAACTCTTTGACTTATGTACTAAATAATAATTAGCCGTTTTTAACATGTTGTTTTTCTCTCTTCCCTCTACTCATCCCCCACATCCATTTAGCCACCAATTCCTGTGGCTTCTACTCTTTAACATCTAAATGTTTTGTTCGCTGCCCCCTCCACAGGCTCCCAAACTGCCATCACATCACAAACGTTGATTTGTTTATCTGTCTCTTGTACTAGGCTGTAAACTATTTGAGGGCATGAATCACATCTTATTTGACTTGGGCGCAGTGTCTGGTACATAATAGGTGATCTATATGTATCAATATTTGATGTGTCAGTGAAGGCTTTTATATAAACCAATTATTTCAGTCTTTCTTAGCTGGGGGTGGGGGGGTGATTTTGCCCCCCACCCAAAAGTGGACTTCTGGCAATGACTGGAGACACTTTTGGTTGTTCCTACCAGGGTGTGTGTGTATACTACTGGTATCTGGTGGATAGAGACCAGACATGTGGCTGAACATCCTAGAGTGCACAGAACTGCAACAAGAAACATAAGGGCCAAAATGTCAGTAGTGCCAAGGTTGAGAAACCCTGCTCTAACATAATTTTCAAAGTATCTCTCTCAAGTAGATGGACAGTTTCTTCACTCAAGATATGAGAAAACACACTTGGAGAGATTAAATGACCGTTCCAAGTCCTCTCAGCTTAAGGTAGTGACAGAACCAGGAATTTAACCCTAGGCCCTTGATTCCACATGTTAATAATAACTAAATTCTTTCAATTACTTAGATGTTTATTGTGATTTTTGACTTTAATTATCTGGACATTTGCCTTAGATTTTAGCCTTGGAAATCTCTATGTTCTACTTGAAAGTAATAATCAGAAATTAAGGCAGAAGATATTCATGTGCTCCTTTGAAAGGTATCTCTCATGGAGATTCCTTGGGATCTTATATAAAAATTTTGAATTTCCTGGGGTTACTGAGAGTGGGTTTCTCTAGTGAAGTGACTCAATCCACACATGGATCTTATTAACATAGTTCTGAAAGATTAGTAGTACAGAAATATTTAATATCGTTAAACTTGAGACCTGAAACATCTGAGATGGCCATTAGATCTTTTGAGCTAATACCTGATTTAATTTTTCACGTAGTACCTATATACATTCTGGGATTACATAGAACACAGATGTTTTAAGCACACAAATCTGTTTATCACCTTAGTTGTAGGTTTTAAATAAAACTAGGGTGTGTTTGTACTTAGACTATTATATATTGTTCAGTTGTTGCCTCCCTAGAAATAGGAGCAAAGATGGAATAGGAAAGATACAAATAAGGGTAACTAAATTGGTCTAAGGGGCAAAAACAGTTGATTTAAATGAGATAGGAGCTCTGGTGTGCAAGGATGTTTGCAGTATACAAGAATCTGAGAGAGAAACAGATATTTAAGACATATTCTTGCTCCTCAAGGAGTGTTCAAATAGTAGATGAGATGTATGTACGTATGTATCGAAACTAATAGAACAAGATAGCATGAGGGTCAGATGATGGTAATAGCAAGGAACACAGAAGACAAAGTATTTTACATTGGTGAGATCTGGGAAGGAATTAGCTTTCTCAGATGCAAAATACACATATTTAATCCAAGTTGGAAAATATAAGTTAAGAGCATTGGTTACAAAAAATATTTCATAGTAAGTTATCACAGATAATAATCATTTTTATATTGTCAAAAGAAAAATAACTCTTTCCTGTAATTGCTGTACATTCTTTTTGATATCCAGGTGTTCAAAATGTAAATATCTCTATGAAAGATTTATTTGCTATTTAAAATTCTTTTTATACTATCAATTCGTCATCTTTGCATGTTCTGAGTATTTCTGGGTTCTTTAGGGCACAATGCCACATTGCAAGAGAATTATAAGCACCTTCTATATAATCTTAAAGCCACTTGAAGTGGAATTTAAAGACTATTTAGAAGAACATAAAATATCTTTATTTCCATCCTACCTTTGAAAGTCTACGTTGACATTGCATTTAAACTTGTGGTTCCCTCAAAGTTGGGATGGGTGGCTCTTCAAGAACAGCTGAGTCAAAATGGTGAAAAGATTGTCTTAGAGGCAGATTCAGGTATAT
Source organism: Eubalaena glacialis (assembly GCF_028564815.1). Lineage (NCBI taxonomy): Eukaryota > Metazoa > Chordata > Mammalia > Artiodactyla > Balaenidae > Eubalaena > Eubalaena glacialis. The sequence goes on along the minus strand of NC_083733.1, from coordinate 17,200,424 downwards.
GTTTTCAAAATTATATAAAAAATATCCATGATAAAAAATTATACTTCAGTTCACAGTAGAAAGGAAAGTGAGAATCATTCCAGTGAGAGGCAGAAGTAAAATTGTTAATTGATGGTACTTCTGCTTTACCTTTCACCTTAATTCCAAATTTAGTATAAGATTGAACCATTTTGGCCACCAAAAATGGCAGTTTCAAAGTTAAACCTAACAGTGGCTAAATATGCTGGGAACTGTGGCTAAATATGCTGGAAATGGAGAGTTCCAATTTTGAAGTCAGCAGTTGAAGAAACATAGGAATATGTTAACGAAACATTATGAATACATGAAGAACGTCAATTCATAAAAAAAAAAATGTGTCCCACCCAAGAATACCAACACTTTGAAGGTTAGATTGATGGCACCAAAAAGTTAAACCGTCCATCTGATTCATGACAGAGTACAATGATAATTCATGTAAAAATTATAAAATTGAGAAATCGTAAGTTAGACTATAGAAAAAACAGGTAACTTGGTGATTTCATCCCCCAAATCTTACTAAAAAAATCTTTCAATCCAGCTTGTTTAAAGTTCTGCATTTAGCAGAAATGTTTGAACATATTACTCAAAAAAGTAAAATTAAAGACCTCGAGGTGAAGTTATTTTACACTGAGATATTATACAAATATGTTTTTTAGGTCCTGGAACATGGCAGCTGAAAGGATTCATTTTAAATTTCAGTCAAACATGTCTAAATTGTAAACAGTAGAAACTGTGGTTTCCAGATCACTTGAACTCTTTTATTTGGCTGAATAGAGGAACACACTATCTCCTTTTAAGTAGGACTGGTGTCAGTTAGAACAGTAGCCAAATGTTCTCTATTTGGTTCTAGGCTCTCCTTTTTATGTTGTTTAGTCTCCACTTCTGTCAATACCTACTTTCAGAAAAAGATCTGAAACTCATTCACAGCAGAGTAAAATGTCTGAGGTTCACTTTGTGACCACTTTCTGAAAAAGATGGAGAGGTGACTAGAAGCCATGTCATAATTTCCTGAAAGTCGAAGCTCCTCTGAGTGCTTGGTATAAGGAAAGGAAGGAAGATGGGAGGGGGTGGGGATGAAATTTAAAAGGCTGCCATGAGATAATGCATATTGAGTGTAGCACAGAACATGCTACCTAACATAATGTAATAAGCATTAATAATGAAAGCTATAATTATTATAATGGAGAGGGTTTCAGTTTACGGCTCCAAAAATAAGATGAGTGGTAGATCCCAGTGAGGTAGATTCTAGTTCAATGGAAGGAAAAAAATAATTGAATAGAGCTTTCCAAAAATGAAATGAGCCAACCCCAAAGAAGACTTACTAATGATTGGAGCAGATCTGTCATTCCCAAATCTGGTCACACATCAGAAAATCTGGGGGAAAGGCTTGTTAAAGTTACCCCATCCCAGGCAATCTCCGATCTACAGTTCTCTCCTGCCCCCAACCAGGGCACCACTATTGTGATTATTTTCCACTGTAGATTAGTTTTGCCTATTCTGGATCCTCCTTTAAATGGAATCATCCAGAATGTGTCTTTTGTGTGAGGATTCTTTCACTTAACATTTTTTGAGATATGTCCACATGTTTTATATATCATTTATTTTATTGCTGAGAAATAACTAAATCTTTTTTACTGTCTACAGTGTGCTAGGCAAAGTATTGATGTTTTGGGCTCACAGTGGTGAACAAAGCCAGCCTTGATCCTGACTCTGATGGTGCCCACAATTTAAAGGTGAAGACCTTTAAGTTCCTTCCAAACCTTAGACGTGTGATATTATATCCTATGAAGCTTTTGGTGCACTTCTGTTCACGCAGCTCAAGGTGTCTAAACGTCAGTGCTTTAGTTTTTCCAATCTCCTCTTCCCTGTCTCAGTTACAGAGGGAACTAAAACAAAGAGTCAATAAAATAAATTAGCTCACCAGTGAATAATCATGTCTATATATCTGTCTGTTTTTATCGACAGCTTCAATATGCCCAAAGGAACGCAGAGGCCCACAGACTTACTACTTCTCTATGGAGAAGAAAAATAAGCAGTCTCTTAGCAAGAGAAAGTAGAGTTGGGATAATTATTGAGGGTTTCCCAGGCTTAAAAAAATTATAAATGATCTAAGTAGTTTAGAACTAAATGGTCCAGATAATCATCCTTTTTTTCAGAGACTCATCCTTTAAGCTTTTCCAATGAGAGGTTTTAGATTCTGAAAATACTAGTAGATTCAAGAAGAAAGTGATAATGGGCTATGAATTTAGGTTTTGCATGGATGTTGTTGAAATAGTGGAAATCAAGAGCTGTGTGGAGATGGCGTCCAGGGCAGTGCCTATGTATGAGGCAGGATGTGCCTTCCCCAGGCTCATCCATGTGACTGCATTGCTGGGTCAAGGACCCTGGAACCAAGCAATGAGTAGAAGGATGAAGATACACACTGAAACCAAGGGGTGAGGTTGATGCATAAGTAACAAGTAAACTGAGAGGCGAGATGAGGTTCAAGGTATATATCAGATTGGGCCATTGAGAAAGATATTTGAGGTGGAGATACAGTTGATCCTTATTATTCATGGATTATGTATTTGAGAACTTGCCTACTTGTTAAAATTTATTTGTAACCCCAAGATCAATACTCACAGTGCATTTGCAGTCATTTGTGGACATGCACAGATTGATGAAAAATGTGAGTCACCCTACATGCATGTTCCTAGCTGAGGTCAAAGAAGCTGATCATCTTCTGTCTTCCAGTGCTGATACTATAAACAAGTTGTTAATGTTTTTTTGGTGGCCTATTGAGTGCCACATTTCCCACATGTTTTGCTTTTTGTTGACTTTGCTTTTATAAAATGTCCCCCAAGTGTAATGTTGATGTGCTATCCAGTGTTCCTAAGCACGAGAAGGCTGTGATATGCCCTACAGAGAGAACACATGTTAGATAAGCTTCATCAGGGATGAGTTATAATGCTGTTGGACATGAGTTCAGTGTTAGTGACTTGACAATATATATCAAATAAGGTGTCTTTAAACATAAAACAAGGTTATATATTGATTGGTTGATGAAAATGTCATGACTAGAAGCTCACAAGAGCCCAACTCTATATTTCCCCTAGGGCTAGTGGTTCAGCATTTGCTAATTCAGTGTTTGCAGCAACTTTATAGAATATAATTATCACAAATTATAAGAATCAACTGTGATGCCTTGGGTGGGTCAGAGAAATAGATTGGACACTTTAGTGTTTCTCATCTTTTAAGCTCAGATTCTTGGAGTTTTCTTAGGAACACTTGTTTTTAAGAGCATACTGGCAAATCCTAGTCTTCAGAGTGGCACAAGTTTCTGTGAAATAATAATTCTACTTTTATGGGAAGCTTGCAGGCTGAATATTCCATTTATTTAAACATGCTGCTAAACTATTAATTTTGGAATTATATTCTTTGATTTAATAGATAATTTGTGAAAATTTGCTGCATTTCCCTTAAATATTTTTCTAGTAAAAGAACGACTTACATATGTGGTATTATCACCTTTTTACTTGGGCTTTATGTAAGATTTGTTTGTTTTCAGAACTTTTAAGATAACTCTTTGTCCAGAGTCTGACTCCTGGGGCTGGAATTAGAACCTGCTATGTAGCTTATGAGGAAGGTTCTAGAAAGCCTGTGTGAACAAATACAGTGCTTGGAAAAAAATAGGCCATGGACTGGGGGATAAAGTGATGGTGGAGGAATCAGAGATAAAGAAGTAGATCAGGGAACCTCAAATCTGACCATGGGCTGGGACAGATGTGGGGCCAGAAAGGTGACACTGAGGCCAGCAGGGTTACAAGCAGCTGAGAGGATGGATGAAGGTCAGGGTAAAGTTCAACAGAGGACTCCACATCTGCGTACTTTGAGGGTCACTCTTCTTGGGCCTGTGACCTAAAATTAAAAGGGCAGAGCTGGACCTTCCTAGGTATTTTAATCATATTTAACATTAGTAACCAAGCAATTTACTATGTATCTGTTGTGTACAGAATATAAAACTGACATTACAGATATTATTTTGAAGAATCAGTGATCTGTGGAGGGAAAACAAAGTACACATAGGAAATTGTGGGTAATAAGGCAATACATTGGTGAATATAATATTGTCTAAAATTCAATATGTAGGTGTTGGGGAGAGGAAATATCAAGAGTGAAGAGGATCCATGACCTCATTTTGGTAAATGTGGGGCCACCCCACAAATGTGTATCTCGTCTCTTATTTCAGAAAAGTAAAAGGTAGAGAATGTAAGATAAGAAGTTTCATAAAAGTAATTTAAAAATACTTTTATGTTTTAAGACTGTCTTGTGAGAAAAGCTCACTGATAACGTGCAAAAAAAATGCAAAAGCAAGTTTGCTCTGAAGTCTTACTGAATATTAAGTACTTAATGAATACCCATGCTTTGTCCAGTACTATGCAAAGGGATAAAGGTAATATTAATAAAAGGATAAGAGTAGGCCTCTTTCCTTAACTTCTATAGTCAGATCAGAGAAAATTCTGAGGAAACATCAAACACACTCAATAAGATACCAAGATGAGTGTCACAATTTATTTTTATGATATTAAATTACATAAGCGATGGTACTTTAGATTTTCACTCAGCTTTCTTCCTTTAAATGTAATGTTTCTTTTTTCTCCATCTGTCTTCAGTATTTTTTCAGCAGTGTGACTAGGTTGTGTCTAGGTGTTTTTTTTGGTAGTTTGTTTTTCCTTTTTCAAAAAAAGATCCTGCTTGAGGTTCTGTGGGATTCTTGGATCTGTGGTTTGTTGGTTTTCATTAATTTTGAAAAATTCTCTCTTCAAACATTTCTTTCTCTCTTTTCATTCTCAGACTTCAGTTACATATGTATTAGGCCATTTGATATTATCCTACAGCTCTGTTTTTTTCTATTTTTAAACTTATTTTCATTCTTTTGTGTGTGTTTGTGTTTCAGTTTGGATACTTTCTACTAATCTATCTTTAGATTCATTGTGTCCCATCTGCTAATGAGTCCATCAAAGGACTTCTTCATTTTTAACGCTATGTTTTTTTACTTACAGCATTTCCATTTGAGTCTTTTTTGTAGTTTGCATCTCTGCCGTCATTTCCTGTTTGTTCATATATGTTGTTCATCTTTTCCTCTAGATCCTTTAATATTCTGATCATACTTATTTTAAAGTCCCTGTTTGATAGTTCCAACGTCTAAATCACCTCTGTTTGCTCTTGTTAGTTGCTTGATTATTTCACAGTGACTTGCCTTATCTTGCTTTTTTTGTATATCTTTTTACTTTTTGTTGAATTCTGGATATAATGTGTAGAAGAATTGAAGAGACTGAGTTAAATAGTATTTTTGCCTGGTAATGGGCATGCCTTCTCTTCTTTCATGCCAATAGTGTGGAGGTTGAATCAATCTATTCAGGAGTTGAGCTAGATTTGGGCTTTGTTGTTGCTATGGTTATCTTCAGTTCATCACAGGCCTCGGATTACCCCAGTGGTGGCTGCTGTTACCTTGTGCTTAGAGTGGGACCTGGGGGTGCTAGAAGGTTTTTCTCAATGTTCCCATTCTACCCTGTCTGCCTGAGCCACAGAGGAATATCACTTCATGTTGCATGAATTGGTATTGGGCTCTTGGTGGGCACGGGGAGTTCTCTATTGCGTTGGTCCAGCCTCAGTCTTAGGCAACTCCTGTGTGCCTGGGCTTTGGGGTTAAGGTTTTCTCAGCATTACTTCCTCTCCTCCCCATGGCAGCCAAATTCTGCCTTGTGTCTCTGGTTGGTCTTAGGTAGGACAGAATTTCTTGTCTCTCACCTAGCAGAAGCTGACCTCTGCTTGGCATCAGTGCAGAATCCTGGGCCCAGGAAGATTTCCTGCCTCACTCCAGAGATGAAGGGTTTCTGCTTCTGTCCCTTCCTCATAAGCAATGGAACTTTGCCTGGACCATGGGGGCAACAGGTTGTCCCTCCTTTAATCTGTGTGCATATGTATTATGCTAATTAAAACAAAATTTTGGGATCCACTAGAAAGCACTAAATGCTCAGAGGAGAAACATAACCATCCTTTGCTTCTTTGCAACAGTAAGATAGTTGAAGTAGTTAGAACGATATTAATTGTGTTAACCTTGAACTTCCCTGAAGCTGTTTCTGAATCCCAAGTCCTATTACTTTTGAATTCTAATCAGCCCCCATCCCTCCTCCCCCTTCCCTCCTCCCTCCTTCAGAGGAATCAAATGGGAGGATTGAGGTTGACTGTCTCCTGTTGAAAGTTGGGCAAAGGCTCTAGAAGCTGGGTGAGCAATGTAGGGGTGGAGGGAGGCTGTAGCAGCAACTATAATAGCACCTGTGTGTGTGGGAAGGGACCATATAGAAGTGAAGAACAAAACAAGAGAAAAAGAGAAGGTTTAAAAAATTTTTTGTAATGTTATTTATTTTTACAGTGCCTGTGTTGTTGCAGATCAAAATCAGGCCAGATCTTTATCAGGATCCTTTTTCTAAAGTTTTATAATTTAAATTAGAAATACTTTTTACTTTTATAATCAGCACTAAAGGTAAAATAAATAGGTATGTAAGGCCACAGTGGGAAAAACATATATTGGAAAGTTCAAACAGATTTCTGAACCTGTATAGACAAGGTGACTTTCCATGTTATCTGTGAGATGTCTTTTTCTTTCTTTCTTTAAAGCATTTATTATACATTCTGTATCCCCCCAAAGCAAGTATTTTACTGTATTCCAGAACTAGGGTTTTGTTTCTATGTGAATATATGGAAAGGACTTTACTGTATTTCTCCAAATGTAAGATGCACATTTTTTTTTTCACATTTAATGTCTCCAAAATGGGGATGTGTTTTACCGTTGATGGACTATCATAACTTAAGTGGCATGATTTTTTTCTTAGCAAATAAAATGTTTTACAATTAATGACGTCTTAGACTTGAGGAAATATTATATTAAACAGACAATCTCACAGATGAAGAAACTAAAAACCATCTGACTTTTTTGGGTAGAAGTGGGTGGAACTTTCTTGACATTTTCTAAATTGATCCACCTACAAGGTATTACTTGTTTACATTTGAGATGTTTAAAACCTTATATCTGAATTAAAAAAAATAAATTATATTAACTTTTAACTATGGTATAAAATAAAATGCCTCTCTTCTTATAGGCTTACAGTATTTTTATTGTCTCCTCAGCTTTTCATTTTAATCACAATCTCCTTAGAAATTTGACCACTCTATTTTCACTCCTACTTTCAGAGCAAATGGCCTGTATTTTATGTTCATAAAAGGATCCTCCAATATTATATACGCATAGAGAAATTAGGCTAAAGCAGTGGTCCCCAATATTTTTGGCACCAGCGACCCGTTTCGTGGAAGACAAATTTTCCGTGGATGGGCTGGGGGTAGGGGGGATGGTTCAGGCGGTAACGCGAGCCATGGCGAGCAGCAGATGAAGCTTCGCTCACTTGTCTGCCGCTCACCTCCTGCTGTGCGGCCCGGTTCCTAACAGGCTGTGGACTGGTACCGGTTTACGGCCCCGGGGGGTTGGGGATCCCTGGGCTAAAGTACTTAAGTTCTCTTCTTTCTTTAAAGGGGACACATGTCCAGAGGACAAGATTTTAGTGTCATTACCATGTTAATGGTGGCAGAAGTCTATAGCAGGAAAAACTCTTTAGTTTATGAATTCAAGTTTTGTTTATTCTCGTGGGGTAGACCATAATTTGTTGTCTTTGCCTCATAGGAATCCAGTTGTCTTGATTACAGTGTCTGGATATCAAAGGATGACTAAACCTTACTCCCTTTTCTGAAATGAATGACTTGTGCAATAATTTAAAAAACCCTTAAGTTATTCATAACCACTGTTAGCTTTTATTAAGGGCGGAGAATCTTAGTTACACCTTGACATCAAAAAGTACAGTCAGGTCTTTACTAGATTTGTTCATTGTCTTTGTTGGGTCATATTTGTATATAGCTTGTAGGTGAGATAATTTGAGAAAATATTCTTTCTCACTATCAACATAGAATTTAGAAGTCTTCTTTGAAGGGTTGTCACTTTTACGTAGGAAAATATGGTGATGTAAAGAAAACTGTTTCTTTTCCTACTTTGACTTAAAACATTTTTATTTGATTTGGTGGCTTCTCTTAGACCCAAATCTCGATCATCCCTCCTAATACATTCATTCTTCACTCCGGTAACACACAACTTCTTTAACTCATGTATTCTGAATAGACACTTGTAGGAGAAGAACAGTAGGAAAGAATTCTGATAAAGCAAAATAAGCACAGTGAAACCGGGGTTTTGGCATGTGTATTGGAACAATTACAAGGAGCCATAATTGGCTCTCTAATCAAGCCAGTTGGTCTCATTCTGGGGTCATCATTGAGGAGATACTAAGAAAATATGTACAGAGGCTCTTTCTAGTGCTTTGAGAGAATATGTCTAGAACCATGTGTACTGAATCAAAGGTAAAAACAGCTCAAGTTAATATAATATTTTAACACACTGGAATGAGAAAAAAAGGTCAAAATGAACTCTGCTGTGTGAATATAATTTAAATGAAATGCTTCTGAAGGAGCAGTGTGATTGGCTGGACTTAGGAGGAGTTAAATGTTTGATAAATTTTGGACTTAGGTCTTGGGGAGTATAGTTTGATTCTTGACATTAGTGGATGAAAAGAAATGAGAAAGGACCTCATTAGAAAATTTAAGGATATCAATGAATCCGGTGACCTTTGGGTTGGTTGGAGGGGTAGGATTATAAAGAAATGGTGTACATATTAAGCACTCATGTCAAAGTTATTAGAGATCAGTACAGAATCTACCACAAATTCATGGAAATACACTTTGCACCAGAAAAGCTGCTTTCACCCCTTATATTTAATAACTGAAGTGTAAATGCAATTCACAGTGAATGTTTATATATAATCAATTGTTCTTTAGTTAAATAAAAAAAAGGAAAGCCAGGAAGAACAGACCCATAGAGGTATTAGAGATGTATAGAGTGGATTTGGGGTTAATGGGTGTTTTAAAAGGAATTCAAAAGGATAACATGTATCAAAACATGATACCAGAAGGTTGAAAGTATTATTTAAAAGCCTAATCACTATGTATCATGCAACAATATCAGTATTTCTCAAATGTATAAGATTGTATTAAGAATAAAGTACAAAGTTCTATGGCTTCAATGCAGGTTCATTCAGAGAAGGGGAAAAAAAGCCCTTTGTAAAATATGGAAACCATCTTGAGTTCAACAAATGCCAGAAAAAATTATAATTGTAAAAATGAGATGTCGACTATCGTTATTACAGTGGCTGTGTTGTTTCCAGTAACAATTTGGCGTTTTATTTAGTCTGTAACAATCTACAATTGAAATATAAAATAAAGATTTTTCTTTTATTTCCCTCTGAAGTTCTGTGCCAAGCTAAGCAGAACTGAATGAAACATCTGTGGATGATTAAAACAAGCTTTCCTATGAGGTTTTGAATAGAAAGTAAACATGGATTTTATCCATAGTCAACAGCATTTACAAATGTAAAGGGAGGAAGCTACTGAGTTTTTGAAGAATGAGCTGTTAGAGAGGAAATAGAAGTATGGAACGGCAGATGGCGATAATTAGTTCCATACGGTGAAAGCTTTCTATTAAAAAAAAATGACAGTGAGCTGCTCTGGTTGGGTGATATTTTATTGAAGCAGTGTTTGCATCTTATTTCCTATCTTTGTCTTTCTAGAATTGTCCCATCTCACAAAACCAATCAAATGTGACTAACATGTGAGGGATTGCTGGGGAGTATACTTTGGTACTCATGAGTGAGAAAACCTTGTGTTAGGGTGTTACTCAGACTGGTGAAACTCCCCACTGGACGCCCACCCATCTCTCCTACCTGGGATTTTAATTCTCCAATCTTTATTGCTTAACTATTTTCTGTCAGTCAGAGTTCCCTAACTTCTTGAGAGACTGTGTTGTGCAGTGTTTAAGAACCCTGGCTTTGGTGTGACTGCCTGTATTTGAATTCTGCTTTCCTTACTCACTAGTTGTGTGAACTTGGGGAATGACCTAACCTTTCTATGTCTCAGTTTTCTCATCTGGACAATGGGAATAGTTATAATACCTGCCTTGGAATATTGTACAACCTAATGGTACAATTGTTGTAAGGATTAAAATGAATAAATATATGTTAAAAATGTCCACCAGAGTCATTTGGACCCCACTCTAGACCTACTGAATCAGAATCTATATTTTTGATCACATACCCCTTCTCAATAAACAATTTTTGATTATTTATCTTCACTATAGGCTTGTTGGTATAGTTAGTAATTTATGTGTACTGTTGTTCTAATATAGAACATACATTTTATAACATGTATAGTTAGTAATTTATGTATACTGTTGTTCTAATTAGAACATACATTTTAACATCTACAAGGTAGATATTTTAAAAGAGAGATAAAAAATAAAAAGTTTGAGTATCTTTTTTCCCTGTATCCTGGTGAACTAGGATTTAGAGGTCACTGGTTTAGAATATATTAGTTGAATTGAACTAACTTGAAAAAGAGTAGTACTGACTTCAACTAGCCAAAATCTTCAGGCAACAACAGCAAACAACAACACAGCACACAGCCCCAGAGCTTTGGTAAACAGTTTCTCCATGCCACCCCCCCCACCCCCAACACCGCTTGTGCCAAGGCCAAATGTGAAATCTTGTTCCCAGTTACCTGTTTTGCATTTCAACAATGTTTTTGTTTACTTTTATCCTTTTGTTCTTTGTGTTTCTTTATACTGCCAACCAACTCACTATTTGCAGTTGTGACCTTGACGGTATTCAAAATCCTCTGTTTTTAGCCACAAATGTCTATAGCTTTCAAAAGGATGAAGTAAGATCTTTGTTTTTAATTGTTGATAAAGATTTCCTCACTTGCATCTTATTTCAGTTTTCTTCCCAATTGGCAGCTTTCTTAGTTCTGGGTCACTGGCGACCCCGCCTCGGTTATGCTGCATCAACATGCAGAGGTGTTAATCTTCTTTTGTTCCCTCTCACAGCCTTTCTCTAGCTTTATAATTATCCAAGGTGGTAACAGCTCTTAAGAACATACTCTGTCACCTTGAAATCAAGTGGTTTTTAGCTGAAAACTCAGGCAAGATCTTAAAGATGTTGTTTCTCTCAGCTATGAATAGTGAGGGAGAATTTGAACATGACAGTCCTTAGTTGCAACGATATTTAGATGATGGATCCCCATTACCCTGCATAATGTGGGTTGTTGACATTTTATTCAAACATGTAATCCTTGTCATTGAGCGTAGGAAGGAGAGAGATTGCTACCTGAAGTAGGGGCAACGCAGGATGGCACTACAGAAAAATGTCATAAAGCCCCAAATAATAGCAATAATCATTTTCTACTTCCTATCTTGTCATTTTTAGAATTAACATGTTGTTCTCTGGTACTGTTTTCATGATTCTGCTGTAGTTCTGAGCAATGTTTAGGGCACCCCTTATATAAATGCCTTACACATTAACACTGATGATATATGGTTATTGAAACAAAGTAGTTAATTTATGTCCTTAGAATCACATCTTGTAATCAGAACTTCACGATGAATACTTGTAGGTAAGCTTGCATTTGGGAAATAATGCCTATTCTTTTACACTGTTAATATGTCGAAGAGAGAAAGAAATCACTGCTGCCTTAATGACACCAACTTTGTGATAAATATTCAAGAATAATAATATGGTAGTATATGTTGCTCTTTATTTAGAGATTTAAGAAGAGGGGTTTTATTTAATTTGAATATCCTGTATGTACCATACGCTGATTAACAATTTATAAATAAATTGAATACAACAAAATAGACACAAAAGTACAAAGAATTCAATCTTTTAGAGTTCTTGTAGGAACATGATAACAGCCTAGAATTACATATCCCTACCTCCCTTCCTAAAAATCATACAAGGAGAAAGCAACATAACATAGAGTCAAGGAGAAAGGGACACTTGCCCTGAGTGATGAGGAGTCACCATTGAAGATCTGTGGGAAAGACCATTCCAGACAGCCGATGGTAGTGCAAAGGCTCTGGGGTAGAAAAAAGATGATGTACTGGAAGAACAGAAAGAAGATCTGTGGGGCTTGATTAAAGTGAGGAATGGGGAGAGTGTTAGGAGGCGATGATGATGATGGAGAAATAGGCAGGAATCTGAACATGCAGGGCCTTTTCCACCAAAGTAAACAATTTTGGATAGTATTACAATATAATAGACAGTCATTGGAGTATTTATAGCAGGAGAGTGGCATAGTTTTATTTACTCTTTAAAAGACAACTGGGACAACTGGTGAAATTTGAATAAGGGACAACTGGTGAAATTTGAATACGGTCTGTAGATAATAGAATTATCAGTGCTGAGTTCCTGATTTTTGATGTGTACTCTTTTTTTAATAAAAAAAAGATACTAGAAATGACGTTACATTCTTTATTGTTTAATTAAAAGCAACATTTAGCACTCATGCAGTAACTGTTAAGACATCACAACCTAAAAGGCTTTGCTTATCATCATGGTGAGGGAGGTACAACTGACTTTTTACATTTTTTATGATGAAATGTTAATTGTGATAAGTGTACTTTTTATGCAAGAGAAAGTTATTGCTTTTAGGAAATACGCCTGAAAGTATTGAGGGGTAAAAAAGTGAGATTGTTACTGCTGGTCACCTGGACCCACCCTGGGGTCCTAGCCCAGGCGGAGACCCCTTGTCTCTGCCAAGGAGGTTCTCCTTCCGCTTGGATTCACTAAGCCAATAACAAAACCAATGCTGAGACTGAAAACAGCACAAGCTTTATTCAATGGCCAAGGAATGGAGAAGCGGGAACTTAGTTTGCAAATCAGCTTCTCAAACTGACACTGTGTATATGATGCCATATACATAAGAGGGCCGAGGTAAAAGGGAGGGAACTGGAAAGATTGGGAAGAATATTCATGACTTATCTGAGAACAGGGGTGTGGTTTGAACCTAGAACCGAGGCAACACTCCTTTTCAGTCCTTGTATGGGTTTTTCCAGTTGTTGTCATGGCAATTGTCAGCCATCATGGTGCTGGTGGGTGTGTCATTGAGCTAATGTATTACAATAAGTGTATAATGAAGCTCAAGGTCTATTGCAAGTCAAATGTTGACCATCTTGGGCCTACTTGGTTCTAACCAGTTCTTGTTTTTCTCTTTGCAGCTTCCTCCTGAAACTTAGATAAGAGCAATTGGTTTCCATTTGAGGGAGGGGCAGGGGTGTGATTCTGGGGCAAGAGCCTTGGTAACAAGATGTATAAAATGCTTCAGAAAAAATGTGTGGAGAGAGAGAATGATAAGCAAATGTGGTAAATGTTAACTTGGGGATTTGGGGGAAATGTACAGAGAGGTTCTTTGTTTATTCTTGTACTGGTGTCACGACTTTTCTGTAAGTCTGAAATAATTTCAAAATAAAAAGTAAAGGAAAAAAACCATACTGGCCTGTATGAGGAATGATTTATAGGTGAGCAGATGTGGGAACAGGGAGACCAGTCAGAGAGCTATTGCAGTGGTCTAGGGGAGCCATGATAGTGGTTGGATTGAGGCAGTAGCATGAAAGTAGAGAAAAGCGGTGATTCAAGACAAACACGGTTGATTGGATGTGGTTGCTGAAGGAAAGAAAGGAACAGTATATGACCTCGGGTTTCTTGGCTGTGGTGATGTTCTTTTCTGAGATTGGAAGACTAAAGTTGCTCAGAATATAGAAAAAATTATCCTGATCATTTGAGGTTTTCGGTTACTGGAGCTGATGGTGATGGAACTTAAAACCTACTTTTAACAAAAGTTTATTAAAACCAGAGGTTAAGTTCCTGTAAAGGTCAATTAGTTTTGCTTCATTTCATTGGTGGTGTCTCTGTCCTTGAAAGAATATACCACTTACAAGAGAGGGAGCATGTGAGTGGGTCGGTGAAAAATCTATCACCGCATTTGGCTAAACAATCAGAGTAGTACCTCACTATTACCAGTCAAGAACATGATACAAGGGTAATTATACAGAAAAATTCCAAGGAAATATGTATTTAGACTAGGAAAATGATACGGACTTATTGTTATAAATTCAAACAGTATGGAAATAAAAAGTGCAATTTTCCTTCTCTCCTATTTCTGTAGCTCAGAAAGTCCATTAGCAGTTGGATGTTCTCCTTCCACACATCTATCCCTGCATGCAAGTTCCCAACCCTCTCCATATGTATACATAACATAGTTTAACTTTTTTTTAAATATAAAAATGGGATTGTACTAGTTATCTCTTGCTGTGTAACAAATTCCCCCCCACCCCAAATGTAGTAACTTGAAACAACAAACATAATTTCAAAATTTCTGTGGGCCAGGAATCTGGGTGTGGCTTAGCTGGATCCTCTGCTTCCAGGTCTCTCGTGAGGCTGCAGTTAGGATGCTGGCTGAGGCTGTGGTCTCACAGCGTGTCAGATGAAGCCTCACCTGGGAAGGATATGCTTCCAACTTCACTCATGTGGTTGTTGGCAGGATTCAGTTATTGATGAGGCTGTTGGACTAGAGCCTCAGTTACCTGTTGGTTGGAGACCTCCCTCAGTTCTTTGACACAGGGGTCTCTCTATGGGGCAACTCACAGTATGGCAGCTGGCTTCCATTATATTAAGCAAGAGGAAGCTACTGTCTCTTTGTAACCTAATCTCAGAAGTGATATCCCACAACTTTGACCATATTCTATTTATTAGAAGTAAATTGGTAGGTCCATCCCACATTCAAGAGGAGGGGATTACACAAAGGTGTGAATGTGGTGATTATTGGGGGCCATCTGAGAGGCTGCATACCATAGTGTATACATAATTATGTAACAAGTTTTTCACTTAATAATGTGCTGTGACTATCTTTCCATATTAGTATAAATAGATCTACCTTAAATTGTTTTTAATTGTTGTACAGTATTCCTTTTTATGGATATGTCATAATTTATTTAACAATTCCCCATTAGTTAAAACTTAAGTTGTTTTTATTATTTTTGCAGTGAACACTGCATGTATTTCTTTGACATTCATTTAAGATTTTTTTAAAGACTTAATTTTTTTTAGTTTTATGTTTATAATAAAAATGAGAGGAAGGTGTAGAGATTTCCTGTTTAGCTCCTGCCTCCACACATGCACAGCTTCCCCCATTATGAACATCACTCACCAGAATGGCTTTTGTTTTGTTTTGCTTTGTTTACTAAGAATGAACCTAAATTGACAGATCATAATCACCGAAAGTCCATAGTTTACCTTAGGATTCAGTCTTGGTGTTGTACATTCCGTGAGTTTGGACACAAGTATGACATATATCCATCATTATAATACCATACAGAGTATTTTCACTGCCCTAAAAATTCTCTGTGCTCTCCCTAATCATCTCTCCTTTCCCCAAACCGCCAAGTCCTGGCAACTACTGATGTTTTTTATTATCTCCATAATTTTGTCTTCTCCAGAATGTCATATAATTGAAATCTTACAGTATGTAGTCTTTTCGGATTAAGTTCTTTCACTTCACAATATGCATTTAAGGTTCCTCCATGTCTATTCATGGCTTGATAGTGCTTTTTTTTTTAAAGTGGTGAATAATATTTGTCTGGATTTACCAGAGTTTTTTAATCCACTTCCCTACAGACAGATGTCTTTGTTGCTTCCAAGTTTTGGCAATTATTAATTAAGCCGCTATAAACATTCATGTGCAGGTTTTTTTGGTGTGTACATAAGTTTTCAACTCCTCTGGGTAAATACCAAGGAGTACAGTTTCTGGATTGTATGCTGAGAGTATATTTCATTTTGTAAGAAACCACCAAACTGTCTTCCAAAGGGGCTGTACCATCTTACATTCCTACCAACAACGTATGAGAGTTTCTGTTGCTCCACATCCTTGTCAGCATTTGGTGTTGTCATTTTTCAGGATTGTGGCCATTCTAAGAGGCATGTAGTGGTATCTTATTTTTCATTTGTATTTATCTGATGACATAGGATGTGGACTATATTTTCATATGCTAATTTGCCATCTTTATATCTTCATCTTCTTTGGTGAGGCGTCTGTTAAGATCTTTGGCATATTTTAAAATCAGGTCATTTGTTTTCTTATGGTTGAGTTTTTAAGAGTACCCCCAAAATATCTGGATAACAATCCTTTATGAAATGTGTTTTTTTTGCTATTATTTTCTCCTAGTCTGTGGCTTGTCTTCGAAATCTTTTGATATTTCACAGAGCAGAAGTTTTTAATTTTAATGAAGCCCAGCATATCCATTATTTCTTGCATGGTTCATGTCTTTGGTATTGTATTCGTGTCTTCCTTCTGTGCCATTTTCTATGAGTTTTATAGTTTTGTGTTTTACATTTAGGTCTCTGATCCATTTTGAGTTAATTTTCCTGAAGGATGTGAGGTTTGTGTCTTGATTCATCTTTCTTTGCATGTGGATGTCCAGTTGTTCCAGCACTATTTGTTGAAGAGACTATCTTTGCTCTACTGTATTACTTTTGCAACTTTGTCAAAGATCAGTTGACTATATTTATGTGGGTCTATTTCAGGGCTCTCTATTTTGTCTATGGATCTATCCTTCTATTCTTTTGCCAATACTAAAATGTCTTGATTAATGTAGCTTTATAAGTTTTGAAGTCAGGTAATATCAATCCTCCAACTTTGTTGTTCTTTTTCAATATTGTGCTGTATATTCTGGGTCTTTTTGCTTCTCCATACAAACTTTAGAATCAGTTTGTCAATATTCAAAAAAATAACTTAGGGTTTTGTTTGAGATTACATTGACTCTATAGGTCAAGTTGGAAAGAACTGACATTGTAACAATATTCAGCCTTCCTATCTATGAACATGGGATATCTTCCCATTTTACTTCTTCTTTGATTCTGAGTGTAAACATTTTTATAAGATGATTCTTAGGAATGTAATTAACGGTATGAATATTTGAAAATTTTATAGCAGTCACCAAATTTCCCTCCATAAAGACCATACAAGTTTAAAATTCTTTCAAGCATTTAAGAGATTGCCCTTTATCCACACACTCAACTGTGCTGGATGATAATAATTAAAAATTCTGTCATTCTCTTAAACAGAAATTTTATTTTATTGTTTTAATTTCCATTTTTTTCAGTACTATTGAAATTGCATAAATTTTCATATGCTTATTTGCCATTTGTATATCATTTTTTCCTAATTTTCTATCTGTTGTCTTTGAATTTTGTTCATGATGTAGTTTATCATACTTTTTCTTCTATGCCCTGGAACACTTTACCTAACAAGGCTTATTAGAATTGAGACTCACTCTAACTAATTTAAGGCTGTTGTACTCCCTGGCCAGCCCACGCCCTTACTCAGCTTTACTTATTTTTTTCATCTGTATTAGTTTCCTATTGCTGCTGTAATAAATTAGCACACATTTAGTGGCTGAAACAATACCAATTTCTTACAGTTGTGGAGATCAGAAGTCCTAAAATCAAGGTGTTAGGACTGGTTCCTTCTAGAGGTTCTCAGGAAGAATCTGTTTCCTTGCTTTTTGCAGCTTTGAAGGGGCTGCCTCCATTCTTTGGCTCTTGGCCCTTTCTTCCATCTTCAAAGTCACAGTGTAGCATATTCAAATCTGTCTGTCTGACTCTAACCCTCCTGCCTTCCTCTTATAAGAAACCCTGTGATTACCCTGGGTCCACCTATATAATCCAGGAGAATTATCCCAGTTCAAGATTCTTTTTTTGTTTGTTTGTTTTAAAATTAATTAATTCATTTTTGGCTGCGTTGGGTCTTTGTTGCTGCATGTGGGCTTTCTCTAGTTGTGGCGAGAGGGGGCTACTCTTCGTTGTGGTGCACGGGCTTCTCATTGCGGTGGCTTCTTTTGTTGTGGAGCACGGGCTCTGGGCGTGCGGGCCTCAGTAGTTGTGGGTCACGGGCTCTAGAGTGCAGGCTCAGTAGTTGTGGCACACGGGCTTAGTTGCTCTGCAGCATGTGGGATCTTCCTGGACCAGGGCTCGAACCCATGTCCCCTGCATTGGCAAGCAGATTCTTAACCACTGCGCCACCAGGGAAGTCCCCCAATTCAAGATTCTTAATCACATCTGCAAAGTCCCTTTTGTCACATGAAGTAACATAATCATTTGTCTGGGGGATTAGGACATGGGCGCCTTTGGGGTGGGTAGAAGGCTTTTATTATTCAACCTACATACCATGTAACATATGATATATTTTACTTATTTATTGTATTATTGTTTGTATTTCTCCTCCACCACTTGTCACCCTCATCACCTCTAGAATGTAAACTCTGTGAGAATATGGATTTTTTTCTGTTGGCTTATTGCTGAATCTCAATCATTAAGAATAGTGCCTGGTATATTTTCTGTTCTACTGATATTTTTGAATGATTAAAAGTAAGAATAATAAAACAATCTGGACTGATGCCTTTTTGGGGTTAGATCTTAAACTATCATTTCTATTCATTTTGTGATTATTAGTATTTTTGTATTTTATCTATTTTCTTGAGTTAATTTGGGTCATTTTTATTAGAAATCATCCATTTCATCTAGATTTTTGCTTTATTGTAACTCAGTATTATTATTTTATGTTAAAAAATTTTTCCCATATTTGTGAGTATGGCCTCTTGCTCATTCTTAAAGTGTTTATTTGGGTTTTCTGTCTTATTTTGTTGGATATACTTACTAGAGATTGTTTCTGTGTTCTCTGGAGAGTATTAGAGTGACTTCTGATGTATTTTAAATTAGAAGTCTGTCCTTCTGGCCAAAGCTTTTAAGATGAGCAAATAGACCTCATTCATGGAAAGACTGGGCTTTTTTCTGTCTGCTGCCTCTTTGCTGGGCCCTGAGGGATTAGCCATGGTGAGTCCACCTGAGCCCTTTAAGAACTCTCTCAGTTTGCTTTGTGGATTCTTGTGGACACAAGCCTATTGGCTTTCAAAGCTAGATGTTTTGGGAATCCATCTCTCAGGTGGAAGTTGGGCACCAGATGTGGGGTCCAAATCCTTCACTCCTCAGGGAGTGGGAGTTGTGAATTCCTTCCATGTTGTGTGTCACCATGTGGGGGGTGGGGTTTATGGTGAGTTTGTGTCTTAGCATCTCCTACCCATTTCGATGGGGGTTTTGGAGTATTAGAGTATTTAAAGTATTAGAATATTCTGAATTTGACTGTATTCTTACCTTTACCAGTGTGTTGTATGTTTTCATGGTACTGGTTTTGAATCCCCACAGCTTTTGTTTGTCTGGGAAAGTCTTTAACTCTCATGCATTTCTGAAGGATAACTTTGCTGGATAGAATGTTCCTGGTTGGTGGTTTTTTTCTTTCAACACTTTGAATGTATCATTCCACTCTCTCATGGCCTGTAAGCTCTTTGCTGATAAATCCACTGATACCCTTATGGAGGTTGCCTTGGAAGTTAAAAGCTTCTTTCTTCTTGCTGCTTTTAAGATTCTTAGACTTTGATTTTTGAAAGCTTTATTTAATGTATCTTCAAGAGGATCTCTTTAGTTGGTTTTGTTTGGTGACCAGTGAGCTTCATGAACTTGGTTATCCAAATTTCTCACCAGATTTGGGAAGTTCTCAGCCATTTTTTCTCTCAGTAAGCTTTCTGCCCCCTTTTCCCTCTCTTCTCCTTGAACTCCAATAACTCAGTCACTTGTTGTTTACATGATATGCCATAGATCATGTAGGCTTTCTTTTTTTCATGATTTTCTTCTCCTTTGAATGGGTAATTTCAAAGTTCCTGTGTTCTATCTCACAGATTTTTATTCTGGTTGTTACATTCTGCTGTTGATGCTCTAAGTGTTGCATTGAGTCTTCACATTTGAAATAGTAATTGCCTCCTTCATTTCACTAACTGCCTTCAGGAGAGAAATACCTTCTGTCAGTTCTGCTGTGATTCTGAGGCTTTCTCAGACCTTCTCTGGATATACATGCTCACACTTTTTGCTTCCTTTTGTCAGAATTCTTAAGCTTGTATGTTTTCCCTTGATCCTGCAACACACTAGGACAGGTGCTGACATTCTCCCTTTTGTTTTCCAAAAGATGGCACTAAAGCTCAAGTTTGTGGTCTCTCCCTGCCTCACAGATTTGGGCCAGCTTTCTGTGTGTTCTCACCAGCCATCTGCCAAAGCTCACTTTCACCACTGCAACTGGGGACATGCACAGGGAGCTAGCCACAGGGTCAGGGTGTGTGGAGGTGAGGCATGCTGGTAGTGCCCATGGGCTAGTTGGGGGGGATCCACAGGTGAGGCATTCCCAGGGGGTCATGGGTGAGCTTCTTGATGGAGTCTGTGACACAATGAGTAGGACCAGTTTCCTTTTTAATATCCTCTGAGAGTCCTATCTGCTGCACATTCCCAGCCTCTTCCTTCCAGCCTCTTCATGCAGCTCACGATTTACTACTCCGAGTGGGGGAAGAGAGAAATGAGCCTCTTCGGCAGTATCCCACACAGCTGGGGAAGCTGGGTCCTCACTTACGTCCTTCTACTTTCCCTGGCGAGAGAAATCACAGGTGGAGAAACTCTCTTGGCCATAAGCTGTGTTGTCTTGGGGGAGAGGTGCTGCAGGTAAAGTCAAGCTGTTCTTCTTACCCTTTCCAAAGCATCAAATTCTTTTTTTTTCCCCCTCCAAGGGTATACTGGAACCTCTTTGGTGACCTGGCCTTCCACAAAGGCTCTCTTGTTCTTGGGTATTTGTCTAAGACAGTGTTTTCCAGGGGCTCCCAGACCATAGCCAAGAGTGGCTGGAGCCAGTTCATGGGCTACTGCAGGGTCCACAGCCAGGACTGAGGTCTGTATGTCTATTACCTAATGCTGGATGGGTGAGACTCCTCCTGGGTCTCTTGACATATAGTGCTGGATTCTGTATTTCCCACAAGGCACTTCTGTTGGTGGATGGATGCTGCATTATTATTGTTGGCGGGAGGTGGTGGTGCTGGTGGTGACAGGGAGGACAAAACAGTAGACGTCTTACTTTGCCGTGATGCTGATGTCACTTTTCATCTTATACATTTTGATGTATGGTATTCTCATTGTCATTCATATCCTTTAAAAAAATTTATTATGAAACATTTTAATCATGCAAAAACGTAGAGAGATTAGAATAATGAAGCCTTAGTTTCATGTCACTAATTTCAACAAATGTGTCCATTCTTGTGTATCCATACCTTACTCTCTCAACCTTCTGGACTACTTTAAAGCAAAGTCAGACATATTATTTTATCTGTAAGTACTTCTATTTGCATCTCTAACAGACTTGAACTCTTAAACAAACATCATCATCTCCAAATGGGGAAAGTAACAAAAATTCTCTGTATCATTTAATAACCAGCCAGTGTTTAAATTTCCCCCACTTATCTCATATCTTTTTACACTTGGTTTCTTGAGTCAGCAGCCAAATAAGGTCCATACATAGTATATGATTGTTATGTCTCTCTCAGCCTATATCATTCCTTCCTCCTTTTTCTCATTCTGTTTTTGTTTTTTGGTAAAGAAATGGAACGGCCATTTTTTGTGTAAAATTTGGCTGATTTTATCTCCATGGTGTTGTTTAACATGTTCATTTATCCCTGGATTTCCTGTATACTGGCATTATAACTAAAGGCTTGATCAGATTCAGGCTTGAGTTTTAATATTTTTGGCAAGAATCTCTCATAGCTGGTGCTGTGCACTTCTTATAATATCAAGAGGCCTGTAATGTCTGATTATTTCTCTTCTTGTGCTATTAAGATTGATCAATGTGCTCAGGTGCTTTCAGCCTGATCCATCCATTATAAGGTTCCCCATTACAGTAGTCTTACCTAATGGTGTTAGCAGCCATCCATGATCATTGCCCAGATGCATTATTTCATTAGAGGTTGCAAACTGGGGAGTTTTGATTCCATTAATTCTTTTTTTTTTAAATTAATTAACTAATTAATTTATTTTTGGCTGTGTTGGGTCTTCGTCTCTGTGCGAGGGCTTTCTCTAGTTGCGGCGAGCGGGGGCCACTCTTCATGGCGGTGCGCGGGCCTCTCACTGTCGCGACCTCTCTTGTTGTGGAGCACGGCTCCAGACGCGCAGGCTCAGTAGTTGTGGCTCACGGGCCCAGTTGCTCCGCGGCATGTGGGATCTTCCCAGACCAGGGCTCGAACCCGTGTTCCCTGCATTGGCAGGCAGACTCTCAACCACTGCACCACCAGGGAAGCCTTCTATTAATTCTTTATATCAACTAAATGCTTACCCTGAGATAGATTTCATAGAGGAGGGCAGGATAAATTCTGGAATCTCTTATTTACAATTTTTCAGAGTTGGTACTCTAGAAGTCTCTAGAAAGTGTTATTAAAAATGCATAGATTTTAATATGTTTGTGTTTCAATCCATTGTCATTACTTTTTCAGCGTTCACATTGTCCCATCTTTGGCCATTGGAAGCCCTCTGCATTGATCCTAGGTCCTTTTCATGTGACCCCTGTAGTCTTTGATAACTTGCCCAGACTTACATTGTACAACTCTTGCCCCAGATCTGGAATCTGTCACTTCTCTAAGAAGTTCTGGTTTTTATTAGTGGGAATCATCATTAATTTCTAAATAGTCTATAATTTTATTCTTAGATATTGAGTTATTCAGAAGAGCGTTTTAAAATTTCTAGGTGGTTAGTTTTTGGTTTTGCTTTTGTTGTTAATTTCTTTATTTCCCGTAGCCAGAGACTATTGCTGTATGATTTTCTTTACGACTTACCACTGGATTAATTAAAAAATGTTTTATGAGCATTTGAAAAGAACTCTATGGAGTTACTAAATCTATTCTTACATTGTTATTCACAAACATCACTTATCTCTAGGTTTTAAGGGAGCTGTGTTAAAAACAACAGCTATTACACAGTCCTGTGTTAAAAACAACAGGACTTTGTCAATTATTTCATTTCTGAAAACATTTCAGTTTACTTACTTCGAAGGGCTGTGATTTAGTATGTAACGTTACGGTCTAGGGAGAAAATCTAATTCTCATCTGTAAAATGGGTAATTCGAAACAGCATAAAATTAAATTTTCTTCTCTTTATCAAGGATTAAATCCCACAGAGAACAAACATAGATTTTTACTTTTGTAAAAAAGTACTTGGATTTTGTTGGTAGCTCCAGGAGGAATTGAAAATGTCATGTTTTGGGAGTTGTGGTGCTAATTAGTATATGCAGTAATTTAATAATACAGTGAAATGCAAATAGTTGAGCAGATAAATAAATGAGAAATCACTGGACAGTGGACAACATAATTTTTGTCAGTTGCCTGCATTTTCTTTTAATACTGCTTCTTGGTAACCTGTTAATCTGAGAAAACAAAGATACATGTAGAACGTGAGTGCAGTAAGGATGCCCACGGGTTGTGCCTTTTCCTTCCCTGTAATGCTGTGAAATTACAAGAGTGTCTGCATTAAGAAGGCCCAGTGTATTACCTGAACACCACATGGGAAGGCCAGCCTCACTTGTGCTAGGATGGGATGTGTGACAGGCGACGTTCATGTGACACTTGAACACACTAGGTTGCGGCCTAGTCAAGAGAGCCTGCCACCTACGGGTCTCCTTCCATTTCAACTGTTTAAAAATACAATTTCATACATTCTTTCATTTTATTAATGAAATGCTATGCTTCAAACCAAGGGGCCTGCCTGCCAGGGGAAGCTATAATTATGCCTGGGTAGTCTGCAGCTGTGCTTAGTTATAAAGCTTTAACTAAAGAAAATAGAATTTGAGTTGCTTTTGTGCATCTCATAATATTTCCCCCAAATCAGTACGTTTATATGACAGTTAAATAATTTCTAAAGAGATTACTGGCATTAAAAAATACTTTTTTTTCCTTTGGCCAGGACATTGAAAACCTGGTGCTAAAGATGACCTATTTTTTGGTTATCTGTCAGCAAAACTAACCATAAAATTGTTGTTCTGTTTGCTTGGAAACAGTATAATCCATCTCTTTCTTGACTCCTTTTTTACTTCCCACCCACTACCCCAATCTATTGGCAAATCTGCTGGCACTGATTTTGAAGAAGATCCAGGATCCAGCCACTTCTAACCCTCTGACCACCACAGCCTGAGTCCAAGCTGCATCACCTCTTGCCAGGACTTCTGCAAAAGCGTTCTATATAGGCTGCTGCTTCCTTTCCATGATGTATTCTACACCCAGCTACCTGATCTCTTAAAAAGATAGATTGTGTTATGCTTCTGCTCTGTTCAAGACCTCTTTTGGTGTCTCTTCTCACTTGGAGTAAATCTAAAGTTGTTTCTGTGGTCCACCACACCTTACCTGATAGGGACCTCTCTGCTCTCTTCTCCTATCACTCTTCTCATTGCTGCCTCCATCTCAGCTGCACCAGCCTCCCTGCTGGTCATGGACACAGTGAGCATGATACCATCTCAGGGCTTTTGCAGTGGTTGTTCCCACTGCCTGGAATATCCTTTCTCACATATTTGTAGGGTTTGTTCCCTTCATTCAGGTCTTTACATAAGTTTACCGTATCAGAGAGGCCTTCCCTAAAAAAATCTCTTACCCTCCTGATTACTGTCTTTTTCCTTACGTAGATTTACTTATTCTTTTCTTAGTTCTTACTAGCATGATAACATGTCTCTAGTCATGCACATAAAAGTTCCAAGAGAGCCTAGATTTTGTTTTTGTTCATGCTGTGTACCTGTGCCTAGAACAATGCCAGCTACATTAATGCCAAATTAGTACTTGTTGAATGAATATACAAAGGCCAGTGCCTGCTGAGTCTCCTGCAGTTGGACTGCGTGCCCTCCTGCTGGGAAATTCATAGCCTGAATTCATATTTTCAGAAAGCTGGATATAGCAACGCAGAGCCACTTCTGTATGGGACTACAATCTTAGTATGTACAAATGGCCTATTGAATAATGTCTCACTTTTTTTTTCCCAGAATGACTTACCATTTACAAGCCTTTCCCACGTGTTATCTCATTGAATTCTTATTATTTTTCAAATTTTAGTGGTGACAAGATGTAGACTCAAATAATATGGCAGAGTTGGGACTGAAACCCAGGTTTTTTAAGCTCAGAGGACTTTTCCTGCCCAAACAAATAAAAATATGTTCAGGTCCTTTTTATAAGGATAGCCTTTTCAGAATTTTAAGAAAGTTGATACACTTTTTAAGAAGAATTACCTTAGGCATTAAAACTTTTTGCCGTTGGGATTTGAAGTGGCCCTAATTATTTGAAACCATCTTCAGCAAGAAATAAGGTAGGAAGAATATATTCTAAGGATAGGTTGAACTTGCTTGCAGCATGGCAGCTGATGCCACATGGGGCATGCTGGAGATCAGACAGAAGCTGCAGATCTCTTAAGGCCTGGCCTGTGATGTTTTACAATGTCACTTCTACCACATCTGGATTGATCCTGTGATCAAAGTTGGTCACAGGGCCAGTCCACATTTCAGGAGAAGAGAATAAACTCTACCTCCTTACAGGGACGTGGAAAGGTTATCATTGCAAAAGATGTGTTTTGGCCATGTTTGGAAACACAACCTACTCGCAAAAGTCATCATGAAAAACTCATTATTTTATCACCAGTAGAGAATAGAGAGCTTTTAAAGACAATGAGGATAATCACCCTTTTGAAAAAACTTGTGGGTTTTCTTTGGTGTATTAGTTATCGAAGAAAAGCTTCGCCTCTGAATAGTACCCTGCTCGTTGGGTGTGCCATTAGATCCAAGAGATTTATTGTTCCCCTTGGTTGTGACGGCATTGATAACACCTTCAAAAGAAAGAACAAAACCTCTACTGTGAAATCTCACTGAGATTCACATATATTTCACATGTGTAGCTAGTGTTTGTACTTTGCAACAGGAGTTAATGAACCTGACATCTATTTGTCACAAGGAAGCTTGGACAAGACAACGTAGACCAATCATTGCCATTCACTTCTATTAGCAGAATAGAATTTGAGGTAATATTTTAATCTGTAGTCTTTCAAATTAAAAAAAGCAAGTGTACAGGTGGTTCTAAATTAATTATTTCTCTTTAACATTTAGGTATACTTCTACCATAGTACTAGTTACGTGGGGAGGTACTGAATAAATATTTACAAATGTTGGATATTATAACAACTATGAAATCAGTTTGTTTTGTCTTAGACATTTCTTATGAGGAAGAAAGAAAGTACTCTGATTAACTCTAACTGTAGATTCTTACCAGGTGCTACTCTTTTACAGACATATGTAAACTATATATATATAGTATACCTAGTCATTGTTTTAACTTTCACTTTATCACTATCATTTTCAATTTGTGACGTTCTGGTCTCATTTTAATTTCTTACCCTATTCTGTCTCCCCCAATTCACCCTCTGCTGCTTGGCAGGACACTCTGTCTGGAATTGCTGAGTTAACAACTTCCTCTGCTATGATCATGTAATTCTAATCTTTCCCCTCACGAGAGGACTTTTTGTGAATTCTAAGCCCATATGCTGCATATTGCCATTTTGCCTCTGAAGTAAGTTCCAGACACGTGACAAATGTGGTCAAACTATTTACAACAAATGTCCACAGGAGCATTCATACTCAGCGACTGGGAAACTGGGGTTGATTCACAGAAAAGTTTCTGTTTGACTTGACTGTCATAAACAATGAGATCACAAAAGTAAATATACCACATCTGGCTGTCTGGATCCTTGCTTGCATGGATATTTCTGGAAAGAAAGAAGCCACGTGGACCAGTCAGCATCATATTGTCTACATAATTACAATATTTTCTAAGAAGTAAAAATTTGGGGTGGGTTGATTCTTTGAGTAACTTTCACTCATGATAAGTAAGCAGTCACTGTTTCAGTCAGCACTGTATAGGCAAATCAAAGCGTTTGGATATTTCAGTATGACATGGGAATACTTGTGGTAGAAGCAAAATTATACGAAGTTCACAGGTTACAGTCTTGGCTTAGTGCAAGAAAATAGGTGATTAGCTGCCTCAGAATGTATAGATACCTTGTTTTTTCCCTTTTTAATAGATATTTTCTTAAGATGCCATTTAATTAAAAGATCTTGTCCACATTCAGATGTTTTTTTGGATACTTAATTTCATAATAAATTAAGTACGAAAATGCCAACTTGATTATCTCCTTATGCATTAACCAAACACTCAAATAGTTAAAACTTTGCTGGTAACTGTTAACCATGGAAATTTAATTCAGTTAGAGGTGAAAAGAAATAAAAAATTCTCCTAATAATGGGCCAGATATTTGTTAAAATATATACATTTTTCTTGAAATGTGTTTGCATTAGGTAAAATCTATATTTACTGATTCTTTAGCATATTATTTACACTTCAAATACTTTTTCTCTCCTTATAATGCACAGTAATAAAAGGTATTATAGTATTTGGAAGTAGGTTGGCAAGGGAAACCAGTAGAGTTAATCCAATAACTGGAGCTCCTGGGAGAAAAGGTGCTATAAAAACACAGGTATTATTATCACTATTATTACTGTGTGGAGCTGGAAATCCTGCCTGCTCCTTATAAAAGCTGGCCATTTAAGAAGAATTGCAGAATTGGCATAGCTAGAGTTGAAGGCATTTCAAATTTTGAAAAATTTAAACAGGTAGTAGAAAATATTTTTTTAAAATTTAAAAAGAAAATGGCTTACTTAGATTTCTTCTTACTACTCTCCACTTCAGAACATGATGCTATCAATGATTATTTTCCATATATAACATGAAGGTGAAAAATCTAATTCTTGGAGGTGCTAGTGGTCAAACTGGAAATATGATTCTTTAAAATAGAATTTGTAAAGCACTGACCCTTGAGATGTAGATGAAACAGAATCCAGGATGCACAGAAAGATATATAATTTTACACTGATAACTGAACAGTTGTGAATAGGAATCGTTAGGATGTGTCAGTATTAGGGAGGCAGTAAGTGTAGTGGAGAAGAGGGTCATCTCTGAAGTTAGACTGGCCTGCATTTAAATCTTGGCTTGGTAGTCATGTGACCTTAAAAAAAAAATCATGAACCTCTCCAAGCCTTAGTTTCTTCACCTATAAATTGGGGATGATAAAATCAAAACAAAATCAGTGCCTTGCACGTGGATGAGTTCTCATCTATGAAGTGGAGGCCAACATACCAACTAAGTGTTACCATCATCCTAATTAAAGTTGACCTAGAACTATACAGGCAACTCTTAACTGAGTTATTACCAAGATATTTATATAGTTTCTGCATAATTAAAATCTCTTAAATTACTTTTACTTTCAGCTGCTCACTTTAGAGAATGAGAAGGAGAAAAGAAAGGTTATAGAAATTCTCCAATTTTGATAGTTATTAGTTATTACATTTGGAGGTGAGAGGGAAATTATTCATAAGTACATTGGCTTGATGTAAGTTTTTACTACACAAATAAAATTTAAGGAAATAAGTTAAAATCTTGTTGGCTAATTAGCCAGATTCTTACATCTTTATTTCATCACTATCAGTGCTATAGTTAAAAGTTTTCTTGGATATCATGTTGTAAATGATCTTTTTAGGGCTATATTTTTAAAATTGCTTTAGCAATATTTCAGAACATGTTTACCAGGTATATTTGCTTATTCTAGTCATTTTAGTTATTTTACAATTAACAGAACAGAGAAAATGTGTTTCAACTTTTTCTTTCTGTAGATATGTGTCTCAGAAGAGGATATTTTAGTGTTAACCAGCTAACTTTAGATAAGAGGTAAATATTACCCAAGTTCATTTGCATAGAGGATCCTGTGTCTGAAAAGAATTTTTGAGTGCAAACACTCTGCATTTCCAAGTATGATGAACATATTTAGGGTGTCGGAGCAATGATTTAAAACTGTGTTGGCCCAGCTACATATCTGACTACAGCTTTGATGAAAACACTGGGCTAATATCGGAAGCAACTAATTTTATTGCTGTGGGCTGCTCAGTAGACCTGTCTTTATTCAGCTGAGAAAAGTGATTACCTCAGTTTTTATTTCAAGATGGTATTTAAATTGGACCCAGATAAAAACTTTAAGGTGGCTGTGTTTCACTTGAAGACCAACAAATTCTCATTTCTTTCTTTTTTAAAAATAACATATATTGGTTCCTGGGTAACCCTCTTCCTATACAGTTTTACTTGTGTTCCCCCATTTATACACACATGCACACCCACATATAGTCATTTACTTTGTTCTTGCTATTC
Organism: Eubalaena glacialis; assembly: GCF_028564815.1. NCBI lineage: Eukaryota > Metazoa > Chordata > Mammalia > Artiodactyla > Balaenidae > Eubalaena > Eubalaena glacialis. Next base: position 17,171,257 of record NC_083733.1, on the reverse strand, counting down.
TCTTTCATTTAAATTCTTTATTCATCCTCTCTTAATTATTCCCTTGTCTTCTCCTTGCTGGTGTCAGATGAATTCCTCTTTCTGCAGAAGCTCAGCAGGAACTGTATTAATGCAGCTGGAACACAACTACTGTAGTGTCAGGATGCTGGGGTGACCTCTGTTTTTGAAAAATAAAAGAATTGAAAAGTATCCAGCAGCTAAGAGTCAGGAGGAAAAAATCTTGATGTATCTTATTCATTTCCACCAAGGAGGTGTTTGCCACATCTCCAAGGTATCCTGTGAGAGAAAAATCATAAAAAAGAACAACTTTAAATGAAGATGAAACAGGCAGAAATGCTGAGTCTGGGATATGGTTTAATGCTTTCAAGTTGCAACTCATAAGGAACCTGGAATATTGAGGTTCATGATTGATATGAGCAGAAATACGACATTGTCCCTACCCCATTCACTTAAATTGTATTATTTCCAGGAGTGAGAACCACCTCAAAAATTTATCTTCCAAAGATAAAAAGGGTTTGTGTTTCTAGCTATCCTTCATCAATGTCAGGCTGTGATGGTTGGCTGTTGCATGGGTATCCTTTTTGCCGAGGCCAACAGCAACTTAGGACTGACGGGATGTCCATTTTCCCTCCTACTGGGTCACTTGCTTGCCAAGAGTGTTTTTTCCATGACTAATATTCAATGAAATATCTGAAGTTTAAAAACAAGATGCTTACACTTGCAATTGTTATTAAATTCTTTTCCTGAGCTATAATACATAGGCTTTGATCTAAAGTCCTACCACTGCTAGAAGGACTTGTGTGATTACGATAATGTGCACTGCTCTTTTTGCTATTCCTATAGGGAAAATAACCCCCACATTAGTTCCATATTAGTACCTGACTTGGAGAAGTTAAAAAGCACCAGAAAAAGGTTAAACAGAGTCAAGTACACATAAGAGAGCAGCGGTTATTAGTGTTCAGGGAGCCATTAAAAAATTCTGCTTATACAGAAGAATTTATTGGTGCTCCTGCTTCTGGCTGCTTTATGCATTTTAATAAAGAGGGTAGGGTGTGTGTGTGTGTGAGTGCGTGCGTGCGCACTTGCACGCATTTTATGGCAATGATTGAACAAGGACTTTAGCTCTTTGGCCTGTTGCTAATTTTATCTCTTTTTCCTTCTTTCCCCCAAGTCTCTCTCTTTAACTTTTGGCTTCTGAAAATTCTGAAAATCACTGTTACATTTTTATTAAGGCAATGCATGAAGAATATGCCTATTGACTCTATGGATATATATTTTTCTGATACACATATTTGGGAAGGCTTTTTACTTTAGCTAGATGTTTGAAGGTAATTATCTAGACAAAAAACTAAATATGCAGTTTTATGAAACAAGAAAGTTTATGAAATTCTATGTTTCTTGGTGCTTTGAAATAAAAAATGCAATTTATTAGCAAAGATACATGGATTATGACTTAAAGTTGTTTGAGCATGTGCATTTAACTATTTCTTCTAAATTCTCATTGAAATGATCAAAGGAATATAAAATTAGAGGAAAAGGCAGGCCAATGCTGGAAATTAGGATAAAATGCTACCAACACTTAGGAACTTGGAGAGATATTTGCAAAATATTCTGTAGACAAGATTGAACTGTGAGGAGAGCCAACCAGTATGTGAAAGAAATGTCTTCCTTTTTTTCTAAGAGGAATAGACACTGAGGCAAACCCAGTTGTAAGCTTGACATGTCTGGGTACTAAGGGCAAGAGTAGTCTTTATGAATGGGGCAAGAAGACAAATATTGGTCTGACATATGTACCAGGTAGAACATTGCACAGCACTTACTCCTAACTTGGGACATATGTCAGGTTCAGTTATGTAGGACTTGATGTTACAGCTAACCTCTACCACTTTTTGGTTTTTTTTTTTTTTGGTGTGTTCCTTTTAGTTCTTTTTCACTGTAGTTAGCGACCATACATTTTGTATGACTTGAATTGTTTTAAGTTTATCAGGATTTGTTTTATGCTGCTAAATATGGTCTATCTTGGTGAATGTTCCATGTGCACTTGTAAAGAATGTGTATTCTGCTCTTGTTGGATAGTTAATTAGGACATGTTGGTTGATTATGTTGTTCAAGTCTATATTCTTATGGATTCTGTTTATTTGTTCTGTCTATTATTGAGAGATGGGTATTGAAATCCCTAACTATAACTGTAAATTTATCTATTACTCATTGCATTTCTATCAGTTGTTGCTTTATGTACTTTGAAACTATGTTATTAAGTGCAAAATTTTAAGATTATTATGTTGTCTTGGTAAATTGATCCCTGTATAGCTATGATATTCTTTACTCTGCAATCTAGTAATAGTCTGAATAATACCATCACTTTCTTTTGATTAATGTTACCATGCTGTGTCTTTTTACATCCTTTTATTTTTAACCTAAATGTGACTTTGTATTTAAAATGTGTTTTTTGTAGGCAGAATGTTTTGCTTTTATATCCAATCTGACAATCTTTGCCTTTTAGTTATGATACTTAGACCATTTATATTTAATGTGATCATTGATATGGTTAGGCTTAAATCTATCACCTTGCTATTTGTTTATTTATCCCCTTGTTTTTTTTTCCTTTTTCTTATTTTTTTAATTAATTGAAGCTGTTTTATGATTCCATTTTATTTCCTTTTTTGATTCATTAGCTATAACTCTTTGCTTTGCTATTTTAGTGCTTGTGTTAGGGTATACAGTATATATCTTTAACTTACCACAGTTTACATTCAAGTGACATTATACCATGTCATGTTTACTATAAAAATCTTACAATAACATACTTCTCTTTCTTCCTTCCTGACTTTTGTACTACTATTGTCATATATTTAACATTTATATATGTTACAAATCCCATACTACATTGTTATTATTTTTGTTTAAATAGTCAAGTATCTTTTTCAAAGATTTAAATACTGAGAAAAAGTCTACATATTGACTAATGTTATTATTTCTGGTTATCTTAATTCTTTTATATAGAGCCATATTTCCATCTGGTATTATTTACCTTTGTCTACAGAGCTTCTTCTAACATTTCTTAGAATGCGGGTCTGCTGGTAATACATTTATCCAGCTTCTGTATATCTGAAAAAGTCTTTATTTGCTTTTGTTGTTCAAAGATATTTTCACTGTGTATAGAATTCTAGATCTCCTTAAATCAGGAAGTTCACTGGGTTCTGCCTCAGTTTCACCTCCTTGCACTATGGTTAGAAACTCTCTCTGGGCAGTAAACTGGGGAGGTTTAAGGGCTCATCTTGTTTGTTTTTCACTCTTAGGGATCACTGTTTCCACTGCCTGATGTCCAGTGTCCTGAAAACCGTTATTCATATATTCTGTTGGTTACTTAATTGTTTCTGGCAGCAGGGTAAATCTGGTTCCTGTTATTCCATCTTGGTTGGGAGGGGAAGTCCCTTTAATTGGATTATAATTAAATTTGCATTAAAAAAATCCTCATGTATTTAGCTCTGTATATTTAGGGAAAGCAAGTCTATGAATGTTTAATCATCTTTGAAAATTCTACCTTTTATCACATAATTTTACTTTTTACTTAATTTAGTACTTAAATTTATATTTCATCTTTTTTTGCTATCAATATTGCTACTCCTGCTTTACTTTATAGTGGACTTACAATCTTGTGTTAGTTTCTGCTGTACAGCAAAGTGAATCAGTTACACATTTATCCACTCTTTTTTAGATTCTTTTCCCATATAAGTCATTACAGAGTATTGAGTAGAGTTCCCTGTGCTATACAGTAGGTCCTTATTAGATATCTATTTTATATATAGTTGTGTAACTATTTCAATCCCAATCTCCCAATTTATCCCACCCCCCACTTCCCCCCGGTAACCATAAATTTGTTTTCTACATATGTGACTCTATATTTTGTAAATAAATTCATTTGTACCATTTTTTTAGATTCCACATATAAGCAATATCATATGATATTCAATATTTGTCTTTCTCTGACTTACTTCACTCAGTATGACAATCTCTAGGTCCGTCCATGTTGCTGCAAATGGCATTATTTCATTCTTTTTTATGACTAATATTCCATTATATACATGTATACTTTACTTCATTTTATATCTGCCTTGAATCTCTTTGACCATCTCTTCATTTGGTTTTATTACTTGAAATTTACATTTTTAGTTGAGGTACCTAATATTAAAAAAAAATTGCAAGGCCTAAAATACATAATATTACAGGTCTCCTTAGTCCTGAGGCCTGTTCCCTGTTGGCAATTACTTTAAAAAATTTTAGCTCTTTTTTCGTATTATTTCCTTGCATATTTAAAATAAAAGAATACTATAATGGTTGATTTTTTCCCATTTTCAGACATCACCAATGGACTTCCTACTAATTTTGTGAGATTCAGTTTTCTTATACCTTCTCCCACTACCAGTCATACAGTTTTATTCTTTCAGTCTTCCCATTATAAATGTCATGTTTTTCTTAAATCAATAGCAGAATTTTTTTTATATGAAAATTCATTATATGAAAATGTTTATATCAATCATATTTTTGTGCTATGTTGCACATTATCTTGCTTGTTTAACCTTTTGTTTTTCCTGAATTTGGTAATTGTCTTATATTTCTTTTCATTTTATTATATATTTGTCACTAATTCAGCCCCACATTATTTGCCAAGTTGAAAAATAAACTAAAAACTGATCATTTGAGTGCCATTTCTCTTTCTTTAGTTCCTTCTGGAACCTTCCATCATTGTGCTCCACTGTGGACTGCTTACTTTGCAAGCCTATTGAGCAGTCATCAGCCTGGGACTTCTCTCATCATCCTGTGAATTCCTATTACCAACCTTTTTTGTTGGATCCCCTATTTTCTGTATTCTAAGTCTTCCTCTTTCTTGTTTTAAGCCCAAAGTGTTGTTTGTCACCTCCTCAGGTAGCTTCCTAAGAAATGATGCATGGGAGATAAATTTTTTGAGATCTTTATGTCTGAAAACATCTTTACTCTCCAATTTGATTAATATTTGGTTGGGTTTAAATTTCTAAATTGGAAGTTCATCTTTCCCTTAGAAGGTTTCAGGAAAACACTAGCTTTTAGAGTTGCTGTTGAGAAATCAAATGCAATTCTCACTTCTTATCCTTTGAATGTGACCTGATTTTTCACTTTAAAAGTTTTTAGATTTTTTTTTTTCTAGACAGATATTGTGCCCTGGAGGGAGTCTCCTTAGATTCATTGTACTGGGCACCAGTTGAGCTTCTTTAATCTAGAAACTTGTGTCCTTTAGTTATGGACTTTTAAAATATGTTAGTTTGGTAATTTCCTTCTCTCCATTTTCCTTCTGGAGCTCTTATTAATATCCAGTCTTCATTCAGAATTTACTGTGTGACAGGCACTGTTCTAATGGCTTCACATGTACTAAATTGAAGTAGGTTTCACTAGCATATTCATTTTCCAGATGAAGAAACTGAGCTCAGAGAGGTTCACGAATTTGTCTAGGATTACACAGGTGATAAATAGAGCTGGTCTTCAAACCTTGATTGTGCAGAGTAGGGGTATGGACTTTAATTCTTCCTTATGCATACTTTGAAATGTCCTGAACCCCAATCTTTAGAGTCACTGGGTGCCTCACCTGAAGTTGTACAGCTAAAATAAGCTTACTTGGCTGCTGGCCTAGTTTTAGCTTTCTCTCTTCAGCTGAGTCTGCTAGTCTGACATGTCCAGGTTCAAATACTTGGTAGTATCTTTTTTCTTAATCACTACCTTTTTTTTTTTTATAGTTTCCATATTTTCCTTTTTAAAAAAATTGGATTATAATTGCTTTACAATGTTGTGTTAGTTTCTGCTGTACAATGAAGTGAATCAGCTATATGTATACTATATCCCCTCCCTCTTGGACCTCCCCCCCCCCCACCCACCGCATCCCACCCATCTAGGTTGTCACAGAGCGCCGAGCTGAGCTCCCTGTGCTATACAACAGGTTCCCACTAGCTATCTATTTTACACATGGTAGTGTATTTAGGTCAAGCCTAATCTCCCAATTCATCCCACCCTCCCCTTCCCCTGCCGCGTCCACATGTCCTTTCTCTATGTCTACGTCTCTATTCCTGCCCTACAAATAGGTTCATCTGTACCATTTTTCTGGATTCCACATATATGTGTTAATATACGATATTTGTTTTTCTCTTTCTGGCTGGCTTCACTCTGTATGACAGACTCTAGGTCCATCGACATCTCTACAAATGACCCAATTTCGTTCCTTTTTATGGCTGAGTAATATTCCATTGTATATATTACCACATCTTCTTTATCCATTCATCTATTGTTGGACATATAGGTTGTTTCCATATCCTGGCTATTGTAAATAATGCTGCAATGAACATTGGGGTACATGTGTCCTTTTGAATTATGTCCTTTCATGTGTACTTTCTCAGGGTATGCCCAGTAGTGGGATTGCTGGGTCATATGGTAGTTCTATTTTTAGTTTTTTAAGGAACCTCCATACTGTTCTCCACAGTGGCTGTACCAATTTACATTCCCACCAACAGTGCAAAAGGGTTCCCTCTTCTCCTCAGCATTTATTGTTTGTAGATTTTTTGATGATGGCCATTCTGACCAGTGTGAGGTGGTACCTCATTGTAGTTTTGATTTGCATTTCTCTAATAATTAGAGATGTTGAGCATCTTTTTGTGTGCCTCTTGGCCATCTGTATGTCTTCTCTGGTGAAATGTCTATTTAGGTCTTCTGCCCATTTTTTAATTGGGTTGTTTGTTTTTTGGATATTGAGCACCATGAGCTGTTTGTATATTTTGGAGATTAATCCTTTGTCCGTTGCTTCAAATCTCTTGCATGTCTATACACTAACAGTGAAAAATCAGAAAGAGAAATTAAGGAAACAATTCCCATTTACCATCACAATAAAAAGAATTAATCGCTACCTGTTTTGTTTTTTGTTTTTTTTTCACACACACACACTGTACTTTATTTTTATAAGAGATGAATAAACTGACACCAAGCATTGTAAATGGATGACCACAACAAAAGCAACAACGATTGCAATTACCAAACATGAAACACACTCATACTATGTCATAATTTAATTGCTACCTTTAATTCTCTTTGTCAGTATGTCTATATATATATGTTTTTAAAAATATACTTGTGTATTTTTATTATTTATTATTTATTTGGTTGTGTTGGCTCCTTAGTTGCGGCTCGCCGGCTCCTTAGTTGTGGCATGTGAACTCTTAATTGCAGCATGCATGTGGGATCTAGTTCCTGGACCAGGGATGGAACCTGGGCCCCCTGCTTTGGGAGTGTGGAGTTTTAACTACTGTGCCACCAGGGAAGTCCCAGTATGTCTACTAAGTCCTAGGATGTTTTTTATTTCTTTCAGTTGCTTTTGTGGATTTCAGGAGGGAGAAGACATAAATACTTAATTTACTTTCTTTAATAAGAATTCCCATCCATTTATTTTCAGCTTTCTATTAATAACTTTATATTAAATATCACATGACTAAGTTTGTTTTTTAATGCATTCTGACAGTGTCTATTAAGGTTACACCTGATTAACTTGATTATATTCCTTACATCTTTCTTTATGTTTATTATTTACTTTTAATTTTACTCAGAATTTTTGTGAGAATTAAGTGACTTAACACATGAAATGCCTATAGAACAGTGTGTGGTATATAATAAGTGCTAGAAACATCAACTATCCCTCATGCAATGCTGGTGGGGATGTAAAATGGTGCAACTGCTTTGGAAAACAGTTTGCAGTTCCAGAAAAAGTTTAATGTAGAGTTACTATATAACCAAGCAATTTTACTCCTAGGTATATACTTAAGGGAACTGAAAACATGTTTACACAAAAACTTGAACATGAATGTTTATAGGAACATTATTCATAATAGCTAAAATAGTGGAAACGACTCAGTTGTCTATTAACCAATGAATGGATGAACAAAATGTGGTGTGACTATAAAATGGAATATTATTCAGCTACAAAAAGGAACAAAGTACTAATACATGGTATAACATGGATGAACCTTGAAAATATTTTGCTAAGTGAAAGAAATCAGTCACAAAAGGCCAGGTTTTGTATGATTGCTTTTATAGGAATTGTCCAGAATAGGCAAATTTATAGAGACAGAAAGTAGATTAGTGGTTGCCAGGGGGTCAGCAGGAATGGGGATGTCTGCTAATGGATGTGGAGTTTTTCTCGGGGGAGGTGATAAAAATATTCTGGAATTAGATAGTGATGATAGTTGTACAACCTTGTGAATATACTGAAAACCACTGAATTATATATTTTATTTTAAATTTTTATTGGAGTATAGTTGATTTACAATGTGTTAGTTTCTGCTGTACAGCAAAGTGAATCAGTTATACATACACATATATCCACTCTTTTTTAGATTCTTTTTCCATATAGGTCATTACAGAGTATTGAGAAGAGTTCCCTGTGCTATACAGTGAATTGCATGTTTTAAAAGGGTGAACTTTATGGTATATGAATTGTATCTCCATTAAAAAAAAAACAAAACCCAAATCAGAAAAAGTTATGTTCATTGATTGTAGAACTCCAAAGAAACTGATGTCAGTCTTTCATAAAGCTATAGATTCAACATAATTCTAATAAATTTTCTAGATTTTATTTGCAGAAAATGATAAGCTGGTTCTAAAATACATGTAGATATACAATGGGCTAGAAATAGCCAAAGCAATCTTAAAGAATGACAAACGTGTAGGTCTTATAATATAGAAATATCCAGAATATAATCTAAAAAATGTGTTACTGCTATAATAAAGACAGTGTGGCCTATATACATTCAGAGTTGATACTGAATTACTCATAAAAACTGACTAATGGAACAGAACCTAGAAACAGGAAGAAAGCTATGCTTAGTTTCAACAAGTGCTAAATTGCCTATGGTTGACATGTGTCCAGCTCAGTAAATTTCAGTTCCAGAATCCTAAAAAGGTAGAATAAGCTGTGTGTTCAACAGTGCTCTTCTATGGAGAAGCTTGAGGCAATAAATACCAAAGGATGGGTAGTATCCTTTGATTAGTATTTTTTAAAAAATAAATTTATTTATTTATTTATTTTTGGCTGCACTTGGTCTTCCTTGCTGTGCACGGGCTTTCTCTACTTGCGGAGAGCGGGGGCTACTCTTCGTTGCAGTGCACGGGCTTCTCACTGCGATGGCTTCTCTTGTTGTGGGGCACAGGCTCTAGGCACCCGGGCTCAGTAGTTGTGACTCGCGGGCTCTACAGTGCAGACTCAGTAGCTGTGGTACATGGGCTTAGTTGCTCCGCGGCATGTGGGATCTTCCCAGACCAGGGATCGAACCCATGTCCCCTGCATTGGCAGGCGGATTCTCAACCACTGTGCCACCAGGGAAGTCCCTGATCAGTATTTTTAATGCAACACATTAAAAATAAAGAGGAAAACAGAGTGGTAAATGGCATTATCTTTGTATCTCTGTAGGATGTTAGACCAATTCTTTACATTGATATGTTTCCTAATTAACACTATTTCAGACTTTGCATTTCTGTCTTACACATATCTTTTCAAACAAACTTAAACTAAACATGCTCCAGCATGTTTTGCTGTCTTTCTCAAAGAGTAAGTAAAAGAAAAATATCCAGGAACAAAGATATACCTTGGTGTTAGATCCCAGCAGTGTACAGCATTATGACATCTATGTATAATCTGTCCAACAAAGATCAGGAAGAAAAGCCAAAATGTATATATTAGTTTACAGAGTTTTTTGCTTGTAGGTGGACGACATTATTAACAGCCCCATATGAAGAAGATTTTGAATGAATAATTTCAAGTGAACAGAAAAAAGAAGCTATTAAAAGAATAAAAGGACAAAGAGATTTTTTGAAAAGGACATAGGGCATTTATATTATGCTTTTTTTTTTGTTCTTGGCCTTCAGTCCTGTTTATTTTTTTAGAATTGTTTCCTACTGAGTTCAAGTATTTATACCTTCTGTGTGATTTTTGTGACTTAAGTTATTTTTTCTGCCTTCTAATGGTCTAGAAATGATCTGAAACGACAATTTCCCCCATTGCCCTATATAATTATTTTCTTAGTAGTTTGCATTTTAAAGTTAATTATCCAGGTATCTAATTTGTCGAGTTTTGTGAATGAGGGCAGGGGAATGAGGTCTTGGTGGTAGTTTTTTTTTCTTTTTCTTTTCTTTGTTTGTGTATGCTTTATGTAGGTGGTTGTATAACCCTTTTACCTTATTTTGTGGTATGTAGACTTGTCCTAAACTGGAAGAAAAGCAATTGTTTAGCTTTCCTTTTATATCAGTAGAAAGATTATAGTTCATTTTTCTGTTTCTATTATGTCCTTGATCTGCTGCTCCAAATGCTGTCATTGAGTTGAATTGACTTGAATAGCTATAATCCACAGAAATATTATTAATGTCAGTGGTATACCCAACATGATCTATCTCATTTTAAAGAAAACATTGTTGTTAAGCTTTTGTTTTAAAGGAATGTGAGTTTATGAAGGATGATGACCACATAGTCTGTATCTTAATAGAATATAGAATCAGAGAATGTGGAATTCATCTGGAGTAGTAAGATTTAGCTGACAAATTGTTGGAGTCCCTCTCTCTGGTTGGTGGGATAAAATTAGTTGTGTGGAGGTGAGCTGGCAAAGGAGAGAATAAAGGTTTTTGAGAAAACTAGGCTGGCTGGTGGGAGATCCATAGGAGCAAGGCTGGTGGATGGATTCTCTGTTACCCCTGAAGCAGTGGGTAATGCTGAAATCAGGGACGTGCATAGTAAGAGAAATCCAAGGACCATTGGCCAAATAGGTCACTGAATCAATGAAGTCAGTCAGGCATCAAATTTCAAAGCATGAAACCAGGATATGGATACAGGTAGTAAAAAGCCTAGTCTAGGCAGCTGGTCCTGGGTCATCTGGGTGGTCCTAGCACAGACTCAAGTTCATCTGGCCTAAATTGTCTTTTATTGGCTGTCTAGTCTCAGGTAGTACCTGAGGTATAAGGGGCCAGAGACAAAGCTGTGGATTAATCACAACTTCTGTAATAGTAGGAACTGTTGAAATATTGGACTAGCAGTGGAATATCAGATACGTTGTCCCTTGATGCCTACCAGACAACTGACTTTATGTGAGGTCCTACTCATAGGTGGGGATTTGAATTAATAACTCACTGAGAATTCTTTTGGCTTTAAGAACTCTATGATTTTCCTTTTTATATTATGGGGGTATAGAAAGTCAACTTCTTATTCAGGAAGCATATATTAAATACCTTTTTGAATAGAAAGTGCTCTTAAGCATCTGCAGAGAAAACATGCTTCTGCTCTAAGGTGGACATAGGCAGATTCAGATTATAATGTCTTGATCAGCACAGCAAGGAAGATGCTCTTTAAACTGACAGAAAGGGCTTTCTTTCCCTTTCAGATACAAGGTGATGTTGGTCTGGCTATATTTAAACAGTGTGTGGTATACAGAATTCTGTCACTGAATTCATCACTGGATGATGTTAATTACCCTTCTAATCCAGTAACAATCCCACTTGGTTATCCTGTAAACTAAAGACCATAATTTTAGCCACTACCAACATAAAATACAATGACAGGAAAGAGAAAGGAGGGAAAGGATTAAAATATACAAATATGCAGGTAATAAGCAGGGAAAAATATGCTTGGCTGCTATAATGTAATTAACATAGAAATTAATAATAAAAAAAACTGGAAAAAGCGTATGTTAGGAAATAAGAAATAGCTTCTAAACAATTAAAGAGTCAATGAAGGAACCATCATGAGAATTAGAAGATACTTAGAATTGATTTATAATAAAATTATTAAATGTCAAAACTGGTGGAATGCAGCTTAAGCAGAACTTAGACGGAATTTTATGGCATTAAATGCTGTTATAAAAAAGAGAGAAAAGTAAAAACTCAGTAAGCTTCCATCTTAATTAAATGCAAAGAACGTAGAAGAAGGTAATATGCATAAAAGCAGAATTCAATACAATAGAAATTAAGCTATTAATGAAGAGGATATGCAAAATTAAATAAGTTATTTGAAAAGATTAATATAATTGACAAACCCCTATTGCAATTAATAAAAAGTAGTCATTGGGGTTGAAAAAGAAAATTTAAGTATAGAAGTTCTGGATGTTAAAATGATAACAGCAGGCTCTAATGATAAATATTGAGGCCATAACTTTGAAAGTTGATAAGAAATGGACAAAATCTTGGAAAATTTACCAAAATGGGTGCAAGAATAAATAGAGAGTCGGGCACCTGGGGGGGTCAGTGGTCCCCAGGGTCTCTAGGACCAGCCCTCCACAGGGCCGCTGGCCCTGGGAAGCCCCTTCCTCAGGCCTCGGAGTGGTTTCGCTCCGTTCAGGGAGCCCACCCCATCCGTTTGAGGGGCAGTGTGGCCACCACAGCCTGGGGACTGGTCCAGTGCAGCCAGCCCAGCACAAGGTCGGCCCAGGTCAGCACCCAGCTCCTCCCATGCTGTGGGCCCCTGGTCACCCCCAGAGGAGGACTGACATTGGGGACATGTCCGTGGAGCTGACCCAGCTCTCCAGAAGCACAGAGATCAATAAGCTTCTTGTACATGTGGCCCTGTGGCTGACAGGGTTTTGGTGGTCTGGCCTGGTGTCAGGCCTGAGCCTCCGAGGTGGGAGAGCCGAGTTCAGGACATTGGACCACCAGAGACCTCCTGGCCCCACATAATATCAATCAACAAGAGCTCTCCCAGAGATCTCTGTCTCAATGTTAAGACCCATTTGCATCCAATGGCCACCAAGCTCCAGTGCTGGATGCCCCATGCCAAACAACTAGCAAGACAGGAACACAGCCCCACCCATTAGCAGAGAGGCTGCCTAAACTCATACTAAGTTCACAGACACCCCAAAACACACCACTGGATGCGGCCCTGCCCACCAGAAAGACAAGATCCAGCCCCACTGACCAGAACACAGGCACCAGTCCCCTCCACCAGGAAGCCTACACAAGCCACTGAACCTACCTCACCTGCTGGAGGCAGACACCAAAAACAATGGGAACTACGAACCTGCAGTCTGTGAAAAGGAGACCCCAAACACAGTAAGTTAAACAAAATGAGAAAACAGATGTATGCAGCAGATGAAGGAGCAAGGTAAAAACCCACCAGACCAAACAAATGAAGAGGAAGTAGGCAGTCGACCTGAAAAAGAATTCAGAGTAATGATAGTAAAGATGATAGAATATCTTGGGAATAGAATGGAGAAAGTACAAGAAACAGGTAACAAGGACCTTGAAGAACTAAAGAGCAAACAAATGATGAACAACACAATAAATGAAATTAAAAATTCTCTAGAAGGAATCAATAGAGGAATAACGGAGGCAGAAGAACAGATAAGTGACCTGGAAGATAAAATGGTGGAAATAACTGCCTGGGGGCAGAATAAAGAAAAAAGAATGAAAAGAATTGAGGACAGTCTCAGAGACCTCTGGGACAACACTAAACGCACCAATATTTGATTTATAGGGGTCCCAGAAGAAGAATAGAAAAAGAAAGGGTCTGAGGAAATATTTGAATAGATTATAGTTGAAAATTTCCCTAACATGGGAAAGGAAATAATCAAGTCCAGGAAGTGCAGAGAGCCCCATACAGGATAAGTTGAAGGAGAATCATGCCAAGACACATATTAATCAAACTATCAAAAATTAATTACAAAGAAAAATTATTAAAAGCAGCAAGGGAAAAGCAACAAAAATCACACAAGGGAATCCCGATAAGGTTAACAGCTGATGTTTCAGCAGAAACTCTGCAAGCAGAAGGGAGTGGTAGGACATATTTAAAGTGATGAAAGGGAAGAACCTACAACCAAGATTACTCTACCCAGCAAGAATCTCATTCAGATTTGATGGAGAAATTAAAACCTTTACAGACAAGCAAAAGTTAAGAGAATTCAGCACCACCAAACCAGCTTTACAACAAATGCTAAAGGAACTTCTCTAGGCAGGAAACACAAGAGAAGGAAAAGACCTACAAAAACAAACCCAAAACAATTAAGAAAATGGTAATAGGAACATACATATCAATAATTACCTTAAATGTAAATGGATTAAATGCTCCAACCAAACGACATAGACTGACTGAATGGATACAAAAACAAGACCTATATATATGCTGTCTACAAGAGACCCACTTCAGACCTAGGGAGACCTACAGACTGAAAGTGAGGGGACGGAAAAAGATATTCCATGCAAATGGAAATCAAAACAAAGCTGGAGTAGCAATTCTCATATCAGACAAAATAGACTTTAAAATAAAGACTGTTACAAGAGAGAAAGAAGGACACTGCCTAATGATCAAGGGATCAATCCAAGAAGAAGATATAACAATTGTAAATATTTATGCACCCAACATAGGAGCACCTCAATACATAAGGCAGATGCTAACAGCCATAAAAGGGAAAATTGATAGTAACACAGTCATAGTAGGGGACTTTAACACACCACTTTCACCAGTAGACAGATCATCCAAAATGAAAATAAATACGGAAACACAAGCTTTAAGTGACACATTAAACAAGATGGGCTGAACTGATATTTATAGGACATTCCATCCAAAAACAACAGAATACACTTTCTTCTCCAGTGCTCATGGAACATTCTCCAGGATAGATCATATCTTGGGTCACAAATCAAGCCTTGGTAAATTTAAGAAAATTGAAATCATATCAAGTATCTTTTCTGACCACAACGCTATGGGACTAGATATCAATTACAGGATAAAAACTGTAAAAAATATAAGCACATGGAAACTAAACAGTACACTACTAAATAACCAAGAGATCACTGAAGAAACCAAAGAGGAAACCAAAAAATACCTAGAAACAAATGACAATGAAAACATGATGACCCAAAACCTATGGGATACAGCGAAAGCAGTTTTGAGAGGGAAGTTTACAGCAATACAATCCTACTTCAAGAAACAAGAAAAATGTCAAACAACCTAATCTTACACCTAAAGCAATTAGAGAAGGAAGAATGAAAAAATCCCAAAGTCAGCAGAAGGAAAGAAATCATAAAGATCATATCAGAAATAAATGAAAAAGAAATGAAGGAAACAATAGCAAAGATCAATGAAACTAAAAGCTGGTTCTTTGAGAAGATAAACAAAATTGATAAACCATTAGCCACACTCATCAAGAAAAAAAGGGAGAAGACTCAAATCAACAGAATTAGAAATGAAAAAGGAGAAATAACAACAGACACTGAAGAAATACAAAGAATCATGAGACATTACTAGAAGAAACTATATGCCAATAAAATGGACAACCTGGAAGAAATGCACAAATTCTTAGAAAAGCACAATCTTCCAAGACTGAACCAGGCAGAAATAGAAAATATAAACAGACCAATCACAAGCACTGAAATTGAAACTGTGATTAAAAATCTTCCAACAAACAAAAGCCCAGGAAAAGATGGCTTCAGAGGCGAATTCTATCAAACATTTAGAGAAGAGCTAACACCTATCCTTCACAAACTCTTCCAAAATATAACAGAGGGAGGAACACTCTCAAACTCATTCTACGAGGCCACCGTCACCCTGGTATGAAAACCAGACAAAGATGTCACAAAAAAAGAAAGCTACAGGCCAGTATCACTGATGAACATAGATGCAAAAATCCTCAGCAAAATACTAGCAAACAGAGTCCAGCAACACATTAAAACGATCATACACCATGATCAAGTGGGGTTTATCCCAGGAATGCGAGGATTCTTCAATATATGCAAATCAATCAATGTGATACACCATATTAACAAATTGAAGGAAAAAACCCATATGATCATCTCAATAGATGCAGAAAAAGCTTTTGGCAAAATTCAACACCCATTTATGATAAAAACTCTCCAGAAAGTGGGCATAGAGGGAACCTACCTCACCATAATAAAGGCCATATACGACAAACCCGCAGCAAACATCATTCTCAATGGTGAAAAACTGAAAGCATTTCCTCTAAGATCAGGAACAAGACAAGGATGTCCACTCTCACCACTATTATTCAACATAGTTTTGGAAGTTTTAGCCACAGCAATCAGAGAAGAAAAAGAAATAAAAGGAATCCAAATCGGAAAAGAAGAAGTAAAACTGTCACTGTTGCAGATGACATGATACTATACATACAGAATCCCAAAGATGCTACCAGAAAACTACTAGAGCTAATCAATGAATTTAGTAAAGTAGCAGGATATAAAATTAATGCACAGAAATCTCTTGCATTCCTATACACTAATGATGAAAAATCTGAAAGAGAAATTAAGGAAACACTCCCATTTACCACTGCAACAAAAAGAATAAAATACCTAGGAATAAACCTACCTAGGGAGACAAAAGACCTGTATGCAGAAAACTATAAGACACTGATGAAAAAATTAAAGACGATACAAACAGATGGAGAAATATACCTTGTTCTTACATTGGAAGAATCAACGTTGTGAAAATGACTGTACTACCCAAAGCAATCTACAGATTCAATGCAATCCCTATCAAACTATCAATGGCATTTTTCACAAAACTAGAACAAAAAATTTCACAATTTGTATGGAAACACAAAACACCCAGAATAGCCAAAGCAATCTTTTATTTATTTATTTATTTATTTACTTATTTATTTTTTGAATTTTTGAATTTTATTTATTTTCTTATACAGCAGGTTCGTATTAGTTATCCATTTTATACATATTAGTGTATATATGTCAATCCCAATCTCCCAGTTCATCACACTACCACCCCACGCCCCCCACCACCTTCCCCCTTGGTGTCCATACGTTTGTTCTCTACATCTGTGTCTCAATTTCTGCCCTGCAGAGTGGTTCATCTGTACCATTTTTCTAGGTTCCGCATATATGCGTTAATATACGGTATTTGTTTTTCTGTTTTTGACTTACTTTACTCTGTATGACAGTCTCTAGATCGTCCACGTCTCTACAAATGACCTAATTTCATTCCTTTTTATGGCTGAGTAATATTCCATTGTATATTTGTACCACATCTTTTTTATCCGTTCGTCCGTCAATGGGCATTTAGGTTGATTCCATGACCTGGCTATTGTAAATAGTGCTGCAGTGAACATTGGGGTGCATGTGTCTTTTTGAATTATGGTTTTCTCTGGGTATATGCCCAGTAGTGAGATTGCTGGGTCATATGGTAATTCTATTTTTAGTTTTTTAAGGAACCTCCATACTGTTCTCCATACTGGCTGTGTCAATTTACATTCCCACCAACAGTGCAAGAGGATTCCCTTTTCTCCACACCCTCTCCAGCATTTGTTGTTTGTAGATTTTCTGTTGATGCCCATTCTAACTGGTGTGAGGTGATACCTCATTGTAGTTTTGATTTGCATTTCTCTAATAATTAGTGATGTTGAGCAGCTTTTCATGTGCTTCTTGGCCATCTGTATGTCTTCTTTGGAGAAATGTCTATTTAGGTCTTCTGCGCATTTTTGGATTGGGTTGTTTGTTTTTTTAATATTGAGCTGCATGAGCTGTTTATATATTTTGGAGATTAATCCTTTGTCAGTTGCTTCATTTGCAAATATTTTCTCCCATTCTGAGGGTTGTCTTTTCGTCTTGTTTATGGTTTCCTTTGCTGTGCGAAAGCTTTTACGTTTCATTAGGTCCCATTTGTTTATTTTTGTTTTTATTTCCATTACTCTAGGAGGTGGATCAAAAAAGATCTTGCTGCGATTAATGTCAAAGAGTGTTCTTCCTATGTTTTCCTCTAAGAGTTTTATAGTGTCCCATCTCACATTTAGGTCTCTAATCCATTTTGAGTTTATTTTTGTGTGTGGTGTTAGGGAGTGTTCTAATTTCATTCTTTTACATGTAGCTGTCCAGTTTTCCGAGCACCAGTTATTGAAGAGGCTGTCTTTTCTCCATTGTATATCCTTGCCTCCTTTGTCATAGATTAGTTGACCATAGGTGCATGGGTGTATCCCTGGGCTTTCTATCCTGTTCCATTGATCTATGTTTCTGGTTTTGTGCCAGTACCATATTGTCTTGATTACTGTAGCTTTGTAGTATAGTCTGAAGTCAAGGAGTCTGATTCCTCCAGCTCCGTTTTTTTCCCTCAAGACTGCTTTGGCTATTTGGGGTCTTTCGTGTCTCTGTACAAATTTTAAGACTTTTTGTTCTAGTTCTGTAAAAAATGCCTTTGGTTATTTGATAGGGATTGCATTGAATCTGTAGATTGCTTTGGGTAGTATAGTCATTTTCACAATGTTGTTTTTTCCAATTCAAGAACATGGTATATCTCTCCATCTGTTTGTATCCTCTTTAATTTCTTTCATCAGTGTCTTATAGTTTTCTGCATACAGGTCTTTTGTCTCCCTAGGTAGGTTTATTCCTAGGTATTTTATTCTTTTTGTTGCAGTGGTAAATGGGAGTGTTTCCTTAATTTCTCATCATTAGTGTATAGGAATGCAAGAGATTTCTGTGCATTAATTTTGTATCCTGCTACTTTACCAAATTCATTGATTAGCTCTAGTAGTTCTCTGGTAGCATCTTTGGGATTCTCTATGTATAGTATCATGTCATCTGCAAACAGTGACAGTTTTACTTCTTCTTTTCCGATTTGGATTCCTTTTATTTCTTTTTCTTCTCTGATTGCTGTGGCTAAAACTTCCAAAACTATGTTGAATAATAGTGGTGAGAGTGGACATCCTTGTCTTGTTCCTGATCTTAGAGGAAATGCTTTCAGTTTTTCACCATTGAGAATGATGTTTGCTGTGGGTTTGTCATATATGGCCTTTATTATGTTGAGTTAGGTTCCCTCTATGCCCACTTTCTGGAGAGTTTTTATCATAAATGGGTATTGAATTTTGTCAACAGCTTTTTCTGCATCTATTGAGATGATCATATGGTTTTTATTCTTCAGTTTGTTAATATGGTGTATCATATTGATTTGCATATACTGAAGAATCCTTGCATACCTGGGATAAATCCCACTTGATCATGGTGTATGGTCCTTTTAATGTGTTGTCAGATTCTGTTTGCTAGTATTTTGTTGAAGATTTTTACATCTACATTCATCAGTGATATTGGTCTGTAATTTTCTTTTTTTGTAGTATCTTTGTCTGGTTTTGGTATCAGCGTGATGGTGGCCTCATAGAATGAGTTTGGGAGTGTTCCTTCCTCTGCAATTTTTTGGAAGAGTTTGAGAAGGATGGGTGTTAGCTCTTCTCTAAATATTTGATAGAATTCACCTGTGAAGCCATCTGGTCCTGGACTTTTGTTTGTTGGAAGATTTTTAATCACAGTTTCAATTTCATTACTTGTGATTGGTCTGTTCATATTTTCTATTTCTTCGTGGTTCAGTCTTGGAAGTTTATACCTTTCTAAAAATTTGTCCATTTCTTCCAGGTTGTCCATTTTATTGGCATAGAGTTGCTTGTAGTAGTCTCTTAGCATGCTTTGTATTTCTGCAGTGTCTGTTGTAACTTCTCCTTTTTCATTTCTAATTTTATTGATTTGAGTCCTCTCCCTCTTTTTCTTGATGAGTCTGGCTAATGGTTTATCAATTTTGTTTATCTTCTCAAAGAACCAGCTTTTAGTTTTATTGATCTTTGCTATTGTTTTGTTTCTATTTCATTTATTTCTGCTCTGATCTTTATGATTTCTTTCCTTCTGCTAACTTTGGGTTTTGTTTGTTCTTCTTTCTCTAGTTCCTTTAGGTGTAAGGTTAGATTGTTTATTTGAGATTGTTCTTGTTTCTTGAGGTAGGCTTGTATTGCTATAAACTTCCCTCTTAGAACTGCTTTTGCTGCATCCCATAGGTTTTGGATCATCATGTTTTCATTGTCATTTGTCTCTAGGTATTTTTTGATTTCCTCTTTGATTTCTTCAGTGATCTCTTGGTTATTTAGTAACATAGTGTTTAGCCTCCATGTGTTTGTGTTTTTTATGTTTTTTTCCCTGTAATTTATTTCTAATCTCATAGCATTGTGGTCAGAAAAGATGCTTGATATGATTTCAATTTTTGAAAATTTACTGAGGCTTGATTTCTGACCCAAGATGTGATGTATCCTGGAGAATGTTCCATGTGCACTTGAGAAGAAAGTGTAATCTGCTGTTTTTGGATGGAATGTCCTATAAATATCAATTAATCTATCTGGTCTATTGTGTCATTTAAAGCTTGTGTTTCCTTATTAATTTTCTGTCTGGATGATCTGTCCATTGGTGTAAGTAAGGTGTTAAAGTCCCCCACTATTATCGTGTTACTGTCGATTTCCTCTTTTATAGCTGTTAGCTTAAAAACAGCTTAGCTGCCTTATATATTGAGGTGCTCCTATGTTGGGTGCATATATATTTATAATTGTTATATCTTCTTCTTGGATTGATCCCTTGATCATTATGTAGTGTCGTTCTTTGTCTCTTGTAACAGTCTTTATTGTAAAGTCTATTTTATCTGATATGAGTATTGCTATTCCAGCTTTCTTTTGATTTCTATTTGCATGGAATATCTTTTTCCATCCCCTTACTTTCAGTCTGTAGGTCTCCCTAGGTCTGAAGTGGGTCTCTTGTAGACAACATATATATGGGTCTTGTTCTTGTATGCATTCAGCCAGTCTACGTCTTTTGTTTGGAGCATTTAATCCATTCACATTTAAGGTAATTATTGATATGTATGTTCCTATTACCATTTTATGAATTGTTTTGGGTTTGTTTTTGTAGGTCCTTTTCTTCTCTTGTGTTTCCCACTTAGAGAAGTTCCTTTAGCATTTGTTGTAGAGCTCGTTTGGTGGTGCTGAATTCTCTTAGCTTTTGCTTGTCTGTAATGCTTTTGATTTCTCCATAGAATCTGAATGATATCCTTGCCAGGTAGAGTAATCTTGGTTATAGATTCTTCCCTTTCATTGGTTTAAATATGTCGTGCCACTCCCTTCTGGCTTGTAGAGTTTCTGCTGAGAAATCAGCTGTTAACCTTATGGGAGTTCCCTTGTATGTTGTTTGTCGTTTTTCCCTTGTTGCTTTCCATAATTTTTCATGGTCTTTAATTTTTGCCAGTTTGATTACTATGTGTCTCAGCATGTTTCTCCTTGGGTTAATCCTGTGTGGGACTCTCTGCGCTTCCTGGACTTGGGTGGCTATTTCCTTTCCCATGTTAGGGAAGTTTTCGACTATAATCTCTTCACATATTTTCTCTGGTTCTTTCTCTCTCTCTTCTCCTTCTGTGACCCCTGTAAATCAAATGTTGTTGCGTTTAATGTTGTCCCAGAGGTCTCTTAGGCTGTCTTCATTTCTTTTCTTTCTTTTTTTCTTTATTCTGTTCCACAGCAGTGAATTCCACCATTCTTTCTTCCTGGTCATTTATCCATTGTTCTGCCTCAGTTATTCTGCTACTGATTCCTTCTAGTGTAGTTTTCATTTCAGTTATTGTATTTTTCATCTCTGTTTGTTTTTTCTTTAATTCTTCTAGGTCTTTGTTAAACATTTCTTGCATCTTCTTGATCTTTGCCTCCATTGTTTTTCCGAGGTCCTGAATCATCTTCACTATCATTATTCTGAATTCTTTTTCTAGCAGGTTGCCTATCTCCACTTCATTTAATTGTTTTTCTGGGGTTTTATCTTGTTCCTTCATCTGGTACATAGCCCTCTGCCTTTCATCTTGTCTATCTTTCTGTGAATGTGGTTTTTGTTCCACAGACTGCAGGATTGTAGTTCTTCTTGCTTCTGCTGTCTGCCCTCTGGTGGATTAGGCTATCTAAGAGGCCTTTGCAAGTTTCCTGATGGGAGGGACTGGTGGTGGGTAGAGCTGGCTGTTGCTCTGGTGGGCAGAGCTCAGTAAAACTTTAATCTGCTTGTCTGCTGATGGATGGGGCTGGGTTCCCTCCCTGTTGGTTGTTTGGCCTGAGGCGACCCAACCCTGGAGCCTACTGGGGTCTTTGGTGGGGCTAATGGTGGACTCCGGGAGGGCTCACGCCAAGGAGCGCTTCCCAGAACTTCTGCTGCCAGTGTCCTTGTCCTCACAGTGAGAAACAGCCACCCACGCCTCTGTAGGAGACCCTCCAACACTAGCAGGTAGGTCTGGTTCAGTCTCCTGTGGGGTCACTGCTCCTTCCCCTGGGTCCTGATGCGCACATTACTTTGTGTGTGCCCTCCGAGAGTGGAGTCTCTGTTTCTCCCAGTCCTGTCGAAGTCCTGTAATCAAATCCCACTAGCCTTCAAAGTCTGATTCTCTAGCAGTTCCTCCTCCCGTTGCCAGACTCCCAGGTTGGGAAGCCTGACGTGGGGCTCAGAACCTTCACTCCTGTGGGTTGACCTCTGTGGTGTAAGTGTTCTCCAGTTTGTGAGTCACCCACGCAGCATTTATGGGATTTGATTTTATTGTGATTGCGCTCCTCCTGCTGTCTCAGTGGGGCTTCTCCTTTGTCTTTGTATGTGGGGTATCTTTTTTTGTGAGTTCCAGTGTCTTCCTGTTGATGATTGTTCAGCAGTTAGTTGTGATTCCATTGCTCTCGCAAGAGGGAGTGAGAGCACGTCCTTCTACTCCACCATCTTGAACCAATCTCCCCCAAAGCAATCTTGAGAAAGAAAAATAGAGCTGGAGGAATCAGGCTCCCTCACTTAAGACTATACTACAAAGCTACAGTAATCAAGACAGTATGGTACTGGCACAAAAACAGAAATATAGATCAATGGAAAGGGATAGAAAGTCCAGAGATAAAGCCATGCACATATGGTCACCTTATCTTTGATAAAGGAGGCAAGAACATACAATGGAGAAAAGACAGCCTCTTCAATAAGTGGTGCTGGGAAAGCTGGACAGCTACATGTAAAAGTATGAAATTAGAACACTTCATAACACCATACTCAAAAAAAACCACAAAATAGATTAAAGACATAAGGCCAGACACTGTAAAACTCTTAGAGGAAAAAATAGGCAGAACTCGCTATGACATAAATCACAGCAAGATCCTTTTTGACCCACCTCCTAGAGTAATGGAAATAAAAACAAAATAAACAAATGGGACCTAACGAAACTTAAAAGCTTTTGCCCAACATAGGAAACCATAAGCAAGGCGAAAAGTAAACCCTAAGAATGAGCGAAAATATTTGCAAATGAAGCTACTGACGAAAGATTTATCTCCAAAGTTTACAAACAGCTCATGCAGCCCAATATCAAAAATACGAACAACCCAATTAAAAAATGGGCAGAACACCTAAATTGACATTTCTCCAAAGAAGATATACGGATTGCCAACAAACCTATGAAAGGATGCTCAACATCACTAATCATTAGAGAAATGCAAATCAAAACTACAATATGGTATCACCTCACACTTTTCTGATTATGGTCAGAATGGCCATAATCAAAAAATCTACAAACAATAAATGCTGGAGAGAGTGTGGAGAAAAGGGAACCCTCTTGCCCTCTTGGTGAGAATGTAAATTGATACAGCCACTTTGGAGAACAGTATGGAGGTTCTTTAAAAAACTGAAAATTGAACTACCATATGACCCAGCAATCCCACTACTGAGCATATACCCTGAGAAAACCTTAATTCAAAGAGAGACATGTAGCACAGTGTTCATTGCAACACTATTTACAATAGCCAGGACATGGAATCAACCTAAGTGTCCATCGACAGATGAATGGATAAAGAAGATGTGGCACATATATACAATGGAATATTACTCAGCCATAAAAAGAAAGGAAATTGAGTTATTTGTAGTGAGGTGGATGGACCTAGAGTCTGTCCTACAGAGTGAATTAAGTCAGAAAGAGAAAAACAAATACCGTATGCTAACACATACATATGGAATCTTAAAAAAAAAAAAAAAAAGGTTCTGATGAACCTAGGGACAGGACAGGAATAAAGATGCACACGTAGAGAATGGATTTGAGGACATGGGGAGGGGGAAGGGTAAGCTGGGATGAAGTGAGAGAGTAGCATTTACATATATACTCTACCAAATGTAAAATAGCTAGTGGGAAGCAGCTGCATAGCACAGGGAGATCAGCTTGGTGCTTTGTGACCACTAGAGGGATGGGATAGGGAGGGTGGGAGGGAGACGCAAGAGGGAGGGGATATGGGGATATATGTATACATGTAGCTGATTCAGTTTGTTGTACAGCAGAAACTAACACAACATTGTAAAGCAATTATACTCCAATGAAGATGTTAAAAAAAAAAAGAATAAATAGAAAACCGAAACAATAAGAAAACCATTAAAGAAATTTAATTCATAGAAAAAATATTCCCACAAAGAAAACTCTAATTCCAGCAAAATCTACAAACATTCAAGGAATAGTAAGTCCAACATATTCTATTCCAGAGCATAGAAAAAAACATTAGCATATCTTTGAGACCAAAACTTGACATAGATAACCCAGGAAATAATCATAGACCAGTATTATAATGAAAATACATGCAAAAATCCTGTACAAATAATTAGCAAATCAAAACCTGTGATATATATAAAGGGCAAAGGATCATGACCAAGTGGTGTTTGTCCCAGGAATACTAGGTTGGTTTAACTTTAGACTATTAATGTTATTTACTACATTAGTAGATTAGAAGAGAAAAATCAAATGATCACCTCAATAGATGTATACAAACCATTTGAAATTCACTGTACAGTTAGGAAATACTCTTCGCAAAGTGAGACCAGTAGGGAAATTCCTTAAATTGGTCAAGGGTTTCTAAAAAAAAATAAATAAAAAATAAAGTTACTAGCATACTTACTGGTGAAACTTTGAAGCCTTGTATATGAGATTAGCAAAAGACAAGGATGTCCCTGTAGCTACTTTTATTCAGTAGTTTATAGAAAGTTTTGATGAGCACCATGAAGAAGAATAAGAAGTAAAAAGTATTAGAACTGGATGGAAGGAAAGAAAACTGTCACTATTTACAGATGATATGATTGCATAGAAAATACAAAGAAATCTGCAGATAATTTATTAGAATTAATAAGTGAGTTTAGAAAAGTAGTTGAATATTGAAAATTACAAAAATTAATTGCATTTCTACATGAAAGTAACAATCATTCAGAAAATGAATAAACATGATGCTTATAATAATACAAAGATGTGAAGCACTGAGGAATAAATATAACAAAAAAGATGCAAGAGCTTTATGGAAAAATCATAAAATTTTATTGACGGATATTAAAGAGGACCTAATCAAATGGAGAAAGAAGCCGGGCTTATGGATCAGAGGATTCAATATTGTAAACATGTCGGTTCTCCTCTAATTGATTTAGATTCAATGCAATTCTGTTTAGGATCCACACAAGATTTATTTTTCTTTTGTGAAATTTGATAAGGTAATGCAAGGGACCAAGAATAACCACAATATTCTTAAAGACAAAGAACAAAGTTCAGGAAATTGGCTTGCAAGATCAAGATGTATAAAGCTATAGTGTTTGAGACACTTTGGTGGTGTTATAGGAACAGAGCTATAGGAGAGCATAAAGGAGCTCAGATAGAGATCCACACATATAATGATGTTTGATACATGACAGATAAGATAAGCTTAGATTAAAGGAGGGAAGGATGGAGTCAATGGTCAGTGGTGATGGGACATCTGGCTTTGTACATGGAAAAAATAATGTACCCCTATCTCACATTATACACAGAAATCACTATCAGATTTAGCACCTAATGAGTCTTTAAGTTATAGTTTTTTAAACAAGAAAGCTTCTAGAAACTAACATAGGAGATTTTTTCATGACCTGATGTTGGGAGGGATTTTGTAAACATGACAGAAAAACTTTAAGCATAAAGGAAAAGATGGATGAGTTTGTATATTAAAAATGAGAATTTATCAAAAATTGACAACATTAAAATTGAGAATTCTTCAAAAGCTAGCACGAAGGGAGCAAAATAACAGTAAACAAAAAGTTCTGTAAAGATGTAGAAGATATTTGTAACACAGAATCTAACATAGGACTAGTATGCAGGGAATACAGAGAGCCCTCTGTGGCTGGAGCTGAGACTTCATGAGCTCTGTTTCCCAGACTTCTCACCAGGGGGCTTCTGGCTAGTTTCTGCAAATGAAGGCCTGGTGGGAGGCTCAGGAGGATGAGATGAAGTATTTCCTTCCCATTTTTTTGTTCCTGTCACTATGGCTTCAGCCACAGCATACAGTTGACTCCAACTTCCAGCTTTTAGCACATCCAGCCATTTCTGCCCTTCAACTATGTGAGGGTGTCCCTGTACTGAGCCCTGTTCTTTAGAGAGCCCCACCCTGAGCTGCTTCTGACTGCATTCTTGCCTATGGAGCAAGGAGTCTGCAGGGCCAAAGGGGTGTCACTACATGGAGTCTGTTGCCTACCTGCTCCTGACATTCCCTGTGCAAAACAGAGTCCCTTCTTCCAAGGGTGGGCCATGCCTCCAGCGGGTACATTTTGGCTTAGGGGTGGCTATTTGTATATAATTGTGTGCATATGCAGGTGACTGGAACTTGGATGTGTGGGCTTGCGAGATCACATGTATGTCCTTGAGGCCCCTTATAGAACAGGATGGTGCTGGATGAGAGGGGCTGGCTCATGGGCCAGGGCTCTGAGTCTAGAGTATGGCCAGGTGCTGCCACATTCTAGCCAGAAGTTTTGAGATGTTGAGAACTTTAAAACGGTGCTTCTCAAACTGGTGAAAATCCAGTTTTTCTTTCTTAATTTTAAACTTCAAATTTATCACAAGCCAATACTTTTGTTAACTACAATAAATATAAATTGTAAGAAAAATCAAATTTAAAGAAGTATAAAACCAACATAACATTACTGTCAAATTGCTATAAAAATTTCTAAACACTCTCAGTTTCTATACTTACTTGGCATGGACCAATAACAAATAATTTGCAAACTTGCATTGCGGGCCATACTTGGAGTACCATTCACCTAAATTCACTCCTGGCCTTCTAGGACATTACAAAGCTACATCTGTTAAAATGTGATGATAGCACATAATTTAACTGTTTAAATGTAGACATGTACGTGGGCCTGCATCTGTACTCTCAACCCCAATCCTGTAAGTAGGAGGGGTGAGCCTGCTTCCAGCCTTGACCTTCCTTCACCCCATAGAGGTACTAGTGGGTAGGCAGCATGCCTCTCCGTGACAGATGGAATGCCAAATCCTCACTTACCTTTGGGGTGTTTGTGTACTAACTGGGTCCAGGTGAGGACCGATCACCCCAGAGGTCCAGAGTCTCATCTCTCTTGTCTCCTCTTCCTTAGGGGCATAAGCTGCTTCCTGATGTTATTAATATCTTGGTTACCTCAGGATTTCCCTCTCCATCCTTTATTGTTCCTTCAGCCTTCCAACACCTGTGTGGCCATCCCCTGAATTAAATCCCCTCCATTTAAAATATCTTGTGTGGTTTTGGTTTTCCTGACTGGACCTTGACTTATACAACTTAGCAATCAACAACAAAAAGACAAGCTAATAGAAATCTGGGCAAAAGTCTGAAATAGGCACTTCATAATGAAGCAAAGACCAATAAATGTAGGGAGAAATGCTTAATCTCATTAATAATCAGAGAAATACAAAGCAAGAGCACAATGAGATTACATACACACTCACTGGGTTGGCAAATATGAACAACCTGACAAGTCTTGAGGTGGGGTCTGGGGTAAAGTGAGCTCTACATATTGGTGGGTCCAGACTGGCACAACCATTTTGGCAGACAGGCACTCCTAGGGGAGTTGAGATTTGCATACTCAGTAGTCCTCTAAGTCCCTTCTCAGGTGTCCACCCTTGAAAAGCTCCTGCGTTATATGCACCAGGATTCACATATATAAAGGTGCATCGTAGCATTGCTTATAAGAGCCAAGCAAAAGAACAAAATTGGAAATAACCCAAATGTCCACCACCAACAGATTGGAGAATTGAGTTTTGTATGTACAATGGAAATGTGAAAATAACTCTAGCTCTGTACCATCAATATGAATGGTCTCAGAAGCATAATGTTCATTCATTCATTTAACAAAATTTATTGAGTCCCTACTATGTGCCAGGCACTGTTCTACATGCTGGGGAGACCTGATGGAGCTTACATTCTAGTGGGGAGAGCACACAGAACAAACAAAAAACATATTAAATAAATGCAATGTCAAAGTGATGAGTGTTGTGGAAAATAAAAGGAAAGCATGGAAAAGGAATGAGGAATTTCTGGGAGTGGGGTAGAGTGCGTGTATGTTTGCAGTTTAAATAGGGAGGTCAGATGGACTTCCTTCAGAATGTGATATTAGAGAAGACTTGAAGGTGGTAAGGTATGGGCCACAGGGGGTGGGGTTGGAGGAACCCCTCCGGCTGAGGAAACAGCCAATGCATAGGCACAGGTAGGGGCATTCCTGGAGAGAGGAGGTGGAGGGGAGTGAAATTAGATCAGAGGGTAACTGTGTACTCAGATTGTGGAGAGCCTCATTGGCATTATTGCTTTTACTGAGTTGAGCGACCACTGTAGGGTTCTGAGCAGAGTCAGTGCCCCACCTTGACTTATATTTTAATAGGATTGCTTTGGCCACCACATTGGACATAGACTTGGAGAATAGACCATATTGAGCAAAAGAAGCTCATCACTGAAAGAATGCATATGGAGTGTCTTTATTTATTAAAGACCCAAAGTAGCCACAGTGAGCTATATCCTGTTTGGGTATACATGCTCAGGTAGTAAAACTATAAAGTGAAGAGCAAAACAAGAGTTAGGGTACAGGTTACCTCTGGGAGAGAGCTGATGATGTGGTGGGGGAGGGGCTCTAAGTGACCATGTTCTCTTTCTTTATCTGGGTGGGATTTTTAGTGGTAGTCACTTTACTAACACTTTAACTTCTAAGCATATGTTTTAGACATGTATTTCATACACACAAGTAACAATAAAAAGAGAAAACAGAAAAAGAACCTTTCTCTTAGTTATAGGCTAAACTGTTTTACCCTTCAATGATACAATGGGTTGGTGTTTTTCTAGATTAAGACAACAATTTAAGTTGTGCTTGAATACTTTCTGGGAAATGAAAAGAATGTCAATGCATTATTTGGGTGTGAGTTGTCCCTGACATGTAGATATCAGCTTTTGGCTATTAAAATAACACAATAAAATAGAGAGTTGGATGTCAGCCAATATGTTTATAGGCTAGACACCTCCAGTTTAGATAAACATGCTCTTCAGTCAGGAGTATTTTTTGAGCTGCTACATGTGCAAGGAAATTTGGGAGTACAAAGGAATATTTAATCTAGTTAACAAGATGAGATCAATAAAACAATTAATTACCCAAGACATTGTATTATTACTTGCTAAATTGTGTGGTGCCAGATAAAAAGTGCTGACAGTATCATCTGAGAATCCCAAACATAGAGCACATATACAGTCCATGTCTTTATTTTAGAATGAAAAAACCTGAGTACAGAATTTTATTGTCAGTTTTTATTATCACATTAACAGAAAAGATTATGCAAAATAATTTGCTATTGTGTGTCTATATGAATACCAGTTATCTTTGATGTTTAATAATTTCACACACACTTCAGCCAACATGCTCAGTTTTCTTTTCATGATTCTTCATCTGCCTAGAATCTTCCTCTTTACTTATTAGATAGGTGCAAATAGTCCTAGGAAAATGGACCATTCTTGCTGCATTTGTGTTTCATGTATTCTTTAGTGTGAATGAGATTATTAAATATTTTAGCTTAAAACACCCCCTGCTGGGCTGTATACAGTATAAGTAATCAAGAGATAATGAATACTATAACTTCAGGAATTTTTAATTTCTTCTGGTTATTTTGATAAGATCTTGAAAACAAAATAAACTGGTAATTGGGAATTACCTTAATTGAGCAAATTAAAAGAAGTATTTAAAGTCACTTCTGGGGAAGATTTTATGTTTAGTAGTGTTTTTATGTTTGCTATGTTTGAAGATATTGATGAAATATATTAACATAGTAATTCATAATAAAGATATTAAGCTATGTTATATATTATGAAGTTAATATATCTGTTGATTCACACACACATATCATCAAGTGTTGATAGTTTTTCTTTCCAGAGCTCCAAAGGAAAATTATTTTGCAGTTTTGTAGCCAAATGGACTCTCACTTTAGGTGTCCACAGCTGATAACCAATTTTGTTCTTGGATCTTACGTTGAGTGCTTGACATAAATACATGTTGAGAAACAAAACAGTTGTCTTTGTGCTGTGCCTTCATGTATGGCTGGAGTCTAAAATAAATCTTATATTTCAAGTAAACTGTTGAAAAGTCTGACTTTACTATAATGGTGATTCAGTTCTTTTTTATATATGGATTTGCCTTAAAGTATTTTATCCTTGGAAACATTTGCATATACTTTCAGGGGTTTAATAGTCCCATTTGCTTTTCTTTGCTAAATTCTATCCTTTACCCTTTCCTAAATCTGGTCACTCATCCTCCCAAGCTGTGTTAATATTGAGAATTATGCAGGAGGAAAGGTGGAAATGAGCGAAGTATGGCCTCACTCAGAGGTATGTGTTTATCTTTTGCTTTATTTTATTTGACATTGTTTTGGCCTTAAGCAAAAAAAGGACATTTGCTTTTGTGATTCACTTGCTTATATAAAGGAAAAAGAACCACCTGCCTTTTTTTTTTTTTTAAAGAAAGACATCTTTAATAATTCTGTTTTAGGATTTCTTCAAGGTATGACATATACCCTAGATTAAAGGCATTCGTATAGTCAGCAGGAATCTAGCCTCAGTTCATATTAATGCCTGTAAGAGTCGATTCTGTGCCAACGCTGTTTCTAGGGATGAAATTAACAGCAAGGTGCAACAGCTCACAGATGTCAGAATAATAACTCACTATCTGAATGTCAAGAGTTGGTTGGAACCATATCTGCTTGGGGATTTTAAATGTCCCGAACGGTTTGTAGAAACTTGGGTCAGTCTAAATTTGACTTTGTTCCCCCATCCCCAGGTTGTTTTCATTGGGAAATTTGAGCTACAAGTTCTATTCTGTGTTTAAGTGGGTATTCCTTGCAGTATAGCGAATCGGAAGTAGGTATGTGGGAATATAGTTGAAGAAGACTGCAGCCTGCCCCGAGGTAAAGATGTTTAGATAGACTGAAATAGAGTGAGAATGGAGGGTTCTTTGGCACCCTTCCAAAGGCTCCCCTTCTAGTTTTAAACTCTCTGAGGTATTTGAAAGGAAAGCAGTATTAAGATTTACATATTAAATAAACAATTCCCATTCTGTAATGATTCCTGAATTTTTGATTTATATTAATCAGGCCTGGTTATTATTTTTTCCCATCCATAGACTGAGAGTTCCTTAATGATCTCCTTGAGGTCAAGGATAGTGTCAGTCTTACTGTGTATCCTTAGGGTGCTCAGTAATATTTGCAGAATGGAAGACCAAATGAGAGTGCCCATTTGGCTTAAGGTAACGCTTGCTTTTCCATTTTAATGTAACTGCTACCGAAATAACTATCCCCTTCTTCCTCCATTATTTCCAAAAAAGCATTCATTGAGTGATTGTGTTAGATTTTCACAAATAATACCCATCCTGTTGGCCACATTGTATTAATAATCTCAACTGGGAAGAGTTTCACGTTTGAAGAGGTGGGATTCTATGCAAGACATTTGCCTGTTTCTTCTTAAACCCATTCCCTGCCCTTCCCTTGCTCTTCTCTTTATTATTGGGCCAGCACCTGCAGTCTGTTTCTTAGGTTCCCTTGCTAACTGGTTTCCAGTTAGGTTTGGCCAACAGCAAGAGAATGGTGGGCAGGAGGAAGGGAGAAGCCAGGGCATGTCTTCCTGGGCACTTCTTGCTGTCTCCTTCTGCTTCAGGTTGAGTGTCTGCCAGTGGCTGTGCCTCTTCTCTGGTTCCAGCTCCCACCTCATAGTCCCTTCTGCAGTGGCCTCAGTTTCTTCTGGGGGCTCTGGTAAAGCACCTCAGCCCTTTGTCCCTCTTGCTCAGAGGTTGATAGTGGCTCCTTTCTCTCTTTACTTCCCTTGTTTCCTTTCTTCCTTCTTTCCTTTTTTGTTTTCATTCTTCTGATTGAAATATAATTCAGATACCATAGAATTCACCTTTTCAAAGTGTACAATTCTTTGGTTTTTATTATTATTTACTTATTTGTTAATTATTTTATTATTCACAGACTTATGCAAATATCACCAATATCTAATTGTAGAACATTTCTAAAACATTTTCATCGTCCCAGAAAGAACACTTGTACCCATTAGCAGTCACTTCAGTTCTCTTCTCCTCACAGCCCCTGCCAAACACGAATTTACTTTTTGTCTCTGTGGTTTGCCTCTTCTGCATATTTCACGTACATGGAATCATACAACACATGGCCTTTTGTGACTGGCTTCTTTCAATTAGCATAATGTCTTCAAGGTTCATCCACGTTGCAGTATATATCAGTACATCAATTTTGTGGCTGAATGATATTCCCATTGTATGGATATACCACATTTCACTTATCTATCCATTCATCAGCTGATGAACATTTGGTTTGCATTTTTTGGGCTATTATGAATAACGCTGCTATGAAGTTTCGTTTGTAAGTTTTTGTGTGAACTTATGTTTTCAATTCTCAGATTGAAATTCTCAGTTCTCTTAAGCAAAAAGAGATAGACCTAGGAGTAGAATGACTGGATCATAAGGTAAACTATACATTGAACATCTTGAGGAACTAGATAGTAGCTTCTTTCTGTTGCACATCTCTGCATTATTGTCCTCTTTGGCCATTTGGCTTTTCCAGCCCCTTTATGACTAGTTTCCTATATAAAATATTCTCTATTAAAATAGAAAACTCTGGCATAAACTCTGTTTCCTGGACTGAACCCTGACTGAGATGGTTTCATGAAAGTCAAGGCTATTTCCTCTCCCAAGTTTCTTCTCTTTTGCATAACCGAGAAACCACAGTTATGCCAATAAGAAGAAACCACAAAGTTGTCAGCATTGTCAGGGAACAGGGTGTCTGGTTAGTTAGATTTTGCAACTTTATCTGGTAATTTGCTGCCATCTCTAACCTGGTGACTGTTCTTTTGAACCTATCTTGTTTCCCCAACAGTCACCAACTTTGAGTATAAGTAGTTCATTTGGAGAGAGATTCCAGGACCCTCCAAGAAAGAGAGTAGGGAAGTGAGAGGGGAGGGAAGAAGCCCATAAAAGACGCCTTGATGAGCAGGTGACTGTTGAGGGCAGCTGGGGCTCTGTCCTGCTGAGGACCTTGGAGAAACTATACAGTGCGTGTCTCAGAATTGTCTCACCTGAGGGGTATGGAAACTGAGGTATCTCTCCACTGTATTTTATTTGTCATTGCTTGACGGCTGCTCCCCAGGGAATTAATTCCCTGAGCACTTCAGGCATAGTCCTGTGGCCAGAGAAAGCCTGAAGGTAGGGTCCCAGATGCTTGCAGGAAGAGCTGGTGTAGTGTGTTTAGACATATGCTCATGAATGTTGGCAGGGGTTGGGGGATCTGTAAACTCCTCTAGGGTAGAGACCTTGCATTTGTATCTTTAAATTTTACTTGTGAATAATAAGAATTAGTTGATATTATGCATGTGTGAAGGCAACTGCCCAGGGAAGCAAACTTCCTGAATTATATATTGGAACTGTCATCTTATGTTTATACATTGGAACTCTTCTTTCAGGTATTGGTTGATCTTGAAAGTATGTTTTTAGAAAGAACCACAAATTCTCGATTTGCAACCAGACCGTCAGTTACACTGTCAACACACCTTGAAAGAAGCCTCATAGAAATACAAAGTTAAAATTTCCTTGATGCTTTTAGCTGTAGAGAATAAAATCCATAAGGGAAAATAAAATATTCCATCCAAGGTTTTCATAGACACAAAGCAGAAGTCGGTGAGTCATGGACTTCGTGACTTCAGAAGTCCATGAGAAATGACAGTATTAAAAAAAGATTGATTAAAAATCAGGAAGCTTTGAGGAGTTTCTTAAAACAATGGACCAATAGACAGAACCTGTTTAGATCAAGTTTAAAAAGGCAGTGATAAAAATGTAAATTAGTAATTGCCGCTGGATCTCTTAACCAGCTGAATAAATTTAGATGTAATCAATTCTCCTCCCTCAGATTAAAGCTGTGTTTTCATTAGGTTGAAAGCAAAGTGACAGGAAAGTGGAGAGTTTTTAAAATTATTGAGAAATTACATGTAAATGGGTTAAAGCCACTGGCATTTGGGAAGCTTCTTTCCTATTCTTGAATCTAGCCTAGGGCAGGGCTGTGCCACATCTAAACCATTTTAAAGAGTTTGCAGTTTCCCCTGGTCATCCAAACGGGTCATAGGGATCACTGTTACATAAGTTGATTACAGAAACTTAACTATCCATGCCTTGATCCCTGCAGTCTGGAGCAGGAAATGGCATTTAATCATATCTGGCATGGTTTGTCTCCCTATTTGGGAAGCCACCGCAATTTATATTTTGCATGTAGCGTCCTCCACTTTCTGTTTCATGCCTTCAACTCCTTTCTCCATAATCCCCCTTGTTTTCTTAAGGGCAGTGTAAGCTTCAGCAAACCTTATCACCTGTTGGAATCTAAGATTCCCCAGCTGTAGAGTACAGATAATAATAGTAGCTACTTCAGAGTTGTAAGAGTTAAATGAGAAAATGCATATTGATAGCTTCACGCAGTGGCTTCACGTAGTAGTACTGAGTAATTGGTAGCAGTTATGATTACACCTGGGCCCCACTCATGTGCCTATTTTCTTCTTGAGTGACCCCCCATTATCTGCTGCTTCAACCTTCCACCCATCCTCTTTTACATCCTTGGGATCTTTTACCAGAAATTTATTTCTCTTTCTCTCTTGCTTTTAGTCCTCCCCCCTTCCCCCACCCTGTTTTTCTGGTTCTTTCCTTTATGCTCTGACCCTAAATTCAAAATAAAACTAACAAACAACCCCGTTCCCACCAAGTCTGCTCCAACTTAAGTTACTGTTCTATTTTTTCCCTTTTTTTCTGCTAAATTTCTTGGAACAGTTGTCTGTACCTGCCACATTCACCTTGCTTCCTAGTTACTCTGCACCCCCTGTGCCCTGGCTTTGACATTTTCTCCCAAATGTGACTCTTCTCAAGGTCACGAATAAGCCCCTGCTGGCGACATCCTGAGGCTTCTTTGAATTCTTTTTTTTTTTTTTTTTACAGTTAAGTTTCTATGTATTTTTTTTTTTTTACACACACACACACTGTATTTTATTTTTAC
Source organism: Eubalaena glacialis (assembly GCF_028564815.1). Classification (NCBI taxonomy): domain Eukaryota; kingdom Metazoa; phylum Chordata; class Mammalia; order Artiodactyla; family Balaenidae; genus Eubalaena; species Eubalaena glacialis. Next base: position 17,136,072 of record NC_083733.1, on the reverse strand, counting down.
AAGAGATAAATAGACTGACACCAAGCATTGTACATGGATGACCACAACAAAAGCAACAATGATTGCAATTACCAAACATGAAACACACTCATACTATGTCATAATATTGACATTCAGTCCAGTAATCCTCCACTGTAACAGCTCCTTTACTTTGCAGTGAAAATTGATTTGTATATTCTTTGCCTCTGAGTCCTTGTGGGATTTTTTCTTTTTTAAAATTCAAACAGAAAGTCACAAACATTATACTCATCCTCATCAGTTCACTCAGTCCCATGTAATTAATTTTTTTTTTCATCTTGATCTTTTGTTAGCACTTTTATGAGCTCATCAGTTTTTCATTAGAGTTCTGAAAATGCTTATTCATTCAGTTCAGCAGTACAGTCAGGTACCAGAAACCTGTACTTGTCAGAGTCTTTTCCATGAATTTCCTGAAGATGAAACCCTTTTATAGGAACATATTTACAAAAGCATCAGAGTACACCCAGAACTGTCTGTAAATGACAAAAGACTTAAAAATGACCATGGTTAAAGATTTGATGAAAGTTCATAATAATGCAGTTGACAAGAAAATTAGTTATTTCTGAGATATACCTTTTAAAGTAATAACTAGGATTATGACTTATAACATTATACCAGAACATATAAGATTTTTAGAAATTTCATGTAATGTCTGAAACATTTATATTAACATATTTCCATACAAATAACCCAATGAAAGTTTAGTATTAGTTGTTTTGTTTGTTTGTTTGTTTATACTGCAGGTTCTTATTAGTCATCAATTTTATACACATCAATGTATACATGTCAATCCCAATCGCCCAATTCAGCACACCACCATCCCCACCCCACCGCAGTTTTCCCCCCTTGGTGTCCACATGTCTGTTCTCTACATCTGTGTCTCAACTTCTGCCCTGCAAACCGGCCCATCTGTACCATTTTTCTAGGTTCCACATACATGCGTTAATATACGATATTTGTTTTTCTCTTTCTGACTTACTTCACTCTGTATGACAGTCTCCAGATCCATCCACGTCTCAACAAATGACTCAATTTCGTTCCTTTTTATGGCCGAGTAATATTCCATTGTATATATGTACCACATCTTCTTTATCCATTCGTCTGTTGATGGGCATTTAGGTTGCTTCCATGACCTGGCTATTGTAAATAGTGCTGCAATGAACATTCGGGTGCATGTGTCTTTTTGAATTATGGTTTTCTCTGGGTATATGCCCAGTAGTGGGATTGCTGGGTCATATGGTAATTCTATTTTTAGTTTTTTAAGGAACCTCCATATTGTTCTCCATAGTGGCTGTATCAATTTACATTCCCACCAACAGTGCAAGAGGATTCCCTTTTCTCCACACCCTCTCCAGCATTCGTTGTTTGTAGATTTTCTGATGATGCCCATTCTAACTGGTGTGAGGTGATACCTCATTGTAGTTTTGATTTGCATTTCTCTAATCATTAGTGATGTTGAGCATCTTTTCATGTGCTTCGTGGCCGTCTGTATGTCTTCTTTGGAGAAATGTCTATTTAGGTCTTCTGCCCATTTTTGGATTGGGGTGTTTCTTTCTTTAATATTGAGCTGAATGAGCTGTTTATATATTCTGGAGATTAATCCCCTGTCCGTTGATTGGTTTGCAAATATTTTCTCCCATTCTGAGGGCTGTCTTTTCGTCTTGTTTATGGTTTCCTTTGCTGTGCAAAAGCTTTGAAGTTTCATTAGGTCCCATTTGTTTATTTTTGTTTTTATTTCCATTACTCTAGGAGGTGGATCAAAAAAGATCTTGCTGTGATTTATGTCAAAGAGTGTTCTTCCTATGTTTTCCTCTAAGAGTTTTATAGTGTCCAGTCTTACATTTAGGTCTCTAATCCATTTTGAGTTTATTTTTGTGTATGGTGTTAGGGAGTATTCTAAGTGGTGCTGGGAAAACTGGAGAGCTACATGTAAAAGAATGAAATTAGAATACTTCTTTGAATTCTTTATCCTCCTTCACTTCTTAGCCATATTTCACACTGTGCTCACACCCTCCTTGAAAATGTCTGTGCATACGGCCTCTGTGGCCTTGCTCTCCAGGTCCCCTTCCTTTCTGACCACTCCCCTTCATTTGTCCGGGTCCTCCCCTGTTTCTTAAAGGCTGGTGTTTGCAAGTTTTCTGTCCCTGGGACTCTTCTTGCTCTTCCTGAGATTGCTGTCTGAGTGCATCCATGTCCAAGGCTTTGGTTGTCATTGTCTCAGGGTAAGGGCTTGCTCTGAGCTCCATCTACTTACTAGTCATTTCTAACAGGCTGGGTACTGCCTCCCAAACTGAACCAATTACCTTCTGACACATACCTCTTCCTTTCTTCCTTCTTATGCTTAATGGTATCAGCATCCGCCCACCTGCTCAAACTGGAAACCTACCTCACTTGGACTCTTCAGCCACTCACACCAGGGTCCATTTCACCATTTTACTTTTTGGCTTTCAGATCCACTCCTTCCTCTTTGATCCCCCTGCCACTTCTCTAGTTTAAGACTTTGTGGTCTCCCAGATGAATTGTTATGATAGCAATTTAGGTCACCTCTAGACCTGAAGACTCCCATTCCCCTTCACATTTCTTAAAGGTGGATTGTATCAGGCCACTTCCCTACTTAAAAACCTTTGATAGATCTTCATTGAATACAGCAGTGTTTCCCTCTTTGTGCCTTGCATGGTAGTTGAAGAGAATTAAGCATTACTGGAATGGACCTGGCTGGGAGGCAGAGTTGCCCAGAGCTGAGTTAGGGGTGGAGGCATGGAGGATAAGAAGAGATTGGGAAGGGAGGAGGAGAGCCTTTTATCAGGTTCATTGGTGATGGTCCCAACTTAGACACATTTACTTCTTCCATGCTCAGGCCCCCACACTTCTCCTCTGCTCCCCCTACCAACTTCCACTGGCCACTCATCCTGTGATGGGTTTCCCTGCAGCCCAGTTGCATGGATTTCCCAGGCAGAAACACCGTGGCCTTGTGCCTCAGGCTGGTGCTGGAATCTACGGACCAGGTGTCCTAGGAAAGGTGAGAAAGGGCTGTAGCCCCAATTCCAGTTCATGTCCCCATGAGGTCACAGGGTACCGGTGCTGGAAGCTGACCTGCCTGGGTTGGAGCCATGACTCTTCTTCCCCTACGGGCAGTGTAAGTTTCAGCAAATCTCATTGCTTCTCTGAACTGCAGTCTCCTCAGCTATAGAGTGCTATAATATAGTGTAATATACTATAATAATAATAGCTATTTTGAAGAAGTTGTGATAGTTAAATGAGGAAAAGCATATTGATAGCTTCATGCAGTGGCTGTACATAGCAGTGGTGAGTAAATGGTAGCAGTTATGATTACACCCAGGGCCCTTTAGGCCCATTCATCTGCTCAACAATACTGAAAGTCTTATCTGAAAGACCTGGTAATGAAACTCCTAAAGAACCCACGTGAAGAACTTGTCAACAATATCTGGGACATTATGAGAAGTTACTCGAAAGATTTGCTAGAAGATCCTTGTAAGAATTTTCTCAAATTGTGAGGCAGGGGTGAATGTTATGGAGAATCTTTTTTCCATTATTCCGTTAATATCGAATAACGTAAAACATTTTGAAGTAGAACAGGTTCTAGTGCTTTGGTCAGATGGCTTCTGGTGACAAGAGGTTGTTGAGCAGAAGTGATGATTATCATTTTGGTTAGGAACGGATTCTCAGTTCTCAATTATATCAGTCAAGGGGGTTAAATTTCTTTGGCTCTCTTCAGTTACGTGTACAGTAAATCAGGATTTTTGGCCTGTGAGGGGAGAATTGTCCTACTGATGTGGAACCTCATCTTTTTAAACCCAGTGAAGATGAGCCAAATTTCTTTTATTATAAGTAGTCACCAACAGTTCCATTCTCATCACTGAGGAACCTATTTACAGGTAGACATTTTTCACATCAATCAGATTTATTATTTGCATATTTGATTGTTGAGATACTTTCATTAAAATTAGTAAATATTTTATAGATACCTTATAGTTTATGGCACGAAAGATTTTCATTTATAATAATGATAGGATGCTTCCTTTTAAAATAAATTATACAAGGAAAAAAAGAGAACTGACCTAATAACATTTTTAAATACAATGAAGTAAAATAGAAGAGTGGGTGGCTTACAGATAGTACAAAAACATAAGCCTTACAGCATCCACACTCCTCAGCATGGCCTCGGTACTGGGTTCAACAGTGTTTCCCAAACTAACTTTCATGTCCATCTGGAACATCAGAATGTCACCTTATTTGGAAATAGTCTTTGCAGATGTAATTAGTTAGGGCATGATCATATTGAATTAGGGAGACCCTAAATCCAATGACTGGTATCCTTATAAGAAGGCCATTTGTAGACACACAGGAGGAAGGGTCCATGACAATAGAGGCAGAAATTAGAGTGAGGCAGCTACAAGCCAAGGAACCCCAAGTATTGCAGCAACCACCAGAAGCTAGGAGAGAGTCATAAAACAGATTTTCCCTCAGAGCCTTCTGAAGGAATCAACCCTGTTGACAACTTGATTTTTGACTTCTGTCCTCTAGAATTGTGAGAATAGAGTTCTGTTATTTTGAGGCACCTAGTTTGTGGTAACTTGTTAGAGCAACTTATATGAAGCTAATACATCCTCCCTTCCCACATCTGCTTATTATACTCATTCTTCATATTTCCTGAAGATGCATGGTGATTCTCAGGCTTCTGTTCTGGGACTTTTCCTCTGTCTGGAATGTGCCTTATCCTATCCTTTTCCTGCTTCTCTCGCACCATCTGTTTGTAGGCCCTGCTCAAATTTACTGCCCCAGGATCCTTTCGTCCTTGCCCTTCCACTTCGTCTGTGCACAGTCCACCCTTTGTATCCCGTTGTTGTATTTTCTCTTCCCAAGATGTTGTACATAGTTTGTTCTGTGTCTGCTTCTCTGTTAACTCATATACTTCTTGGGAGCTGGGGCTGTTTTATCTTTATATTTCTGCTACTTGGGATCTGATGGGCACTTACTTGACTAACATTAAATATTCAATTAATGAGAGTTTCTCTTTTTTTTTTGATGTTGTTTGTTTCTATCTCTTAAAACCCAAGCCTATTTATTTCATTCTTTTTGGAAGATGTGTATAAAAATGAATGCTACTTTGGATATAAAAACAGGCAATTTTGAGATCAAAAGTTAAGTCTTCCTGGCCTTGCTGTTCGTAACTGCTACTTAAAATTCGTTTAATTTAGAACTTAATTTTATTTTATGAAGTTAAATGGTGGAGTAAAAGGAATAAACCAATAAATAACTGTCTTGAAATTCTGGAGATGACTTCATTGAAGGCTCTTTAGAGTAAGGTCACTGAAAGCAAATCAGAGAAATATTGAGGTGAGTTCACTGTATTAAAGACCTGAAAAGCTTTTATGCCCAGAATCATTCTTCATGCCGTTTCCTGCCACAAGATGTGGGAAATGGGTTACGTGGAAAATTTGTGGAAAGAGGTAGAAAACTTTTTTTTAATCCATAATCAGTTGAGGGTGATAATAAGACAGCTGTCATTTAAAGACTGAGAAAGGGTTTTACTCTAAGGAAAGGAATAGAATTACAAAGGGGAAGACCAAGCATTTCAAGGACTCCGTCTATTTTATTATCTTGTGTTTTTAGAACTATCTTCTGGCATCACAGCATTGACCACTAGTTATGGTAATCAATTTATTATTCACGAAAGGGAGGGAAAACCCTGACTCCAACAGGTTCTTAAACCATAAGTCAAATCCCAGTGAGGTGATGCATTTGAAAAGACTGATTGTGGTTGTGTTCTTAAGTATCAGTTCTATGCAGGGAAAGAAAAAATTACCAAAGTGGCTTTGGTAGTAAATTTAGGTTTCCTAAAAGTGAGATATAGTTGCAAGATGGCTTTCTATGGGCTCTGTCAGAAAAAGTTTTTTTTTTTTACGAAGCGTTCTTTTAGCTGTAGATAAGAAAAGATCCACCCCTCTGCCAGAGGTATTCTGGCTGTTTTCACTGGCTCGGTTCTTATTTGCAGTGCCTACCCAGTGAGTCTAGGCTTGTCCTGCAAAGAGAATGTTTCAGGAATTGCAGTTCTCCGTTTTACTTTTGAGGGTGATGCTCATTTCCAGTGTTGTCCAAAACTCCTAGTGCACACACCCCAATAAAAATCTGTTAAGGGAGGAATGACAATTTGATGAGCTGCTTCTGACAGTCTGAGGCCCCAGAGAAATACAGTTGATGGTTGGTGCATTTAGACTCTTTTATTTATCCATTGCCCAAAACTAAAAAAAAAATTTTTTCTATATGATTCTGTGGGTTGAGTGAGTGGGCTTAGCTCGGTGGTTTTTCTTCCTCAGATGATATCAACTAGGGTTAGTCAGTTCTTTGCATTCAGTTGGCATCTTGGCTGGGCTAGAAGTTCCAAGGAAACTTTGCTCGAATGCCTTATGCTTTGCTGCTTCTCCACATGTCCTTTTCATGTGGCTAGCTAGGGTCTTCTTACAGCACAGTAGTCTCAGGTTAGTCAGACTTCTTATCAGCAGTCACCCAGAGCTTAGAGTCTAGGACTGGATCTAGCACAGTGTCACTTCTACCCAAGTTACAAGACCAACCCAAATTCAGAAGGGAAGCAGACTCCACTTCTCAATGGGAAGAGTGACTTGCTTTTATAGGAAGGGAAAGAAGTGATAGCAGCCATTTTTGAAGACTAACACAGCCTCATTACTTACTTAAATGAGCACTATTTAATTTTGTAATTTAGTTTTTCTCATACAGATTCAGCTCCCTTTATGTCAGCAATCTTACATTCATTTGCCAATTCCAGTCAGCATTTTCTGGCCCTTTAGGAAAGATGGTTCTAATTATTTTATTTTTTTATTATTAAAAAAATTTTTTTTATTGGAGTATAGTTGATAGTTCTCTTAGTTTCAGGTGTACAGCAAAGTGAATCAGTTATACATATACATATATATAAACTCTTTTTTAGATTCTTTGCCCATATAGGTCATTATGAAGTACTGTGTAGAGTTCCCTGTGCTATACAGTAGGTACGTATTAGTTATCTATTTTATGTATAGTAGTGTGTATATGTCAATTCCAATCTTCCAATTTATCCCTCTCCCCTTCCCCCATGGTAACCATAGATTGTTTTCTACATCTGTGACTCTATTTCTGTTTTGTAGATAAGTTCATTTGCACCATTTTTTTTTAGATTCCACACATAAGTGATATCATATGGTATTTGTCTCTCTCTGTCTGACTTACTTCACTCAGTATGACAGTCTCTAGGTCCATCCATGTTGCTGTAAATGGAATTATTTTGTTCTTTTTTTTATGGCTGAGTAATATTCCATTGTATATATGTACCACATCTTCTTTATCCATTCCTCTGCCATTGGACATTTAGGTTGCTTCCATGTCTTGGCTATTGTAAATAGTGCTGCTATGAACATTGGGGTGCATGTATCTTTTTGAAATATGATTTTCTCCAGGTATATGCCCAGGAGTGGGGTTGCTGGATCATATGGTAGCTCTACTTTTAGTTTTTTAAGGACCCTCCATACTGTTCTCCATAGTGGCTGTACCAATTTACAAAATGGTACAAAAATGATCTTCTAATTTTTTTATTGGGTTTTTTTTTTGATATTGAGCCACATGAGCTGTTCATATATTTTGGAGATTAATCACTTGTTGGTCCCATTGTTTGCAAATATTTTCTCCCATTCTGTGGGTTGTCTTTTCATTTTGTTTATGGTTTCCTTTGCTATGCAAAAGCTTTTAAGTTTAATTAGGTCCCATTTGTTTGTTTTTGTTCTTATTTTCATTACTTTAGGAGGTGGATCAAAAAAGATTGCTGCGATTCATGTCAGAGAGTGTTCTGCCTATGGTTTCCTCTAAGAGTTTTATAGTATCTGGCCTTACATTTAGGTCTTTAATCCATTTTGAGTTTATTTTTGTGTATGGTGTTAGGGAGTGTTCTAATTTCATTATTTTATATGTAGCTGTCCAGTTTTCCCAGCACCACTTATTAAAGAGGCTGTCTTTTCTCCATTGTATATTCTTGCCTCCTTTGTCATAGATTAGTTGACTATAGGTGCATGGGTTTATCTCTGGACTTTCTATTCTGTTCCATTGATCTATATCTCTGTTTTTGTGCCAGTACCATACTGTTTTGATTACTGTAGCTTTGTAGTATAGTCTGAAGTTGGGGAGCCTGATTGCTGCAGCTCCATTTTTCTTAAGATTGCTTTGGGTATTCAGGGTCTTTTGTGTTTCCATACAAATTGTAAAATTTTTTGTTCTAATTATGTGAAAAATGTCATTGGTAATTTGATAGGGATTGCATTGAATCTGTAGATTGCTTTGGGTAGTATAGTCATTTTGATAATAATTATTCTTCCAATCTAAGAACATAGTGTATCTCTCCATCTGTTTGTGTCATCTTTGATTTCTTTCATCACTATCTGATAGTTTTCTGAGGACAGGTCTTTTGTCTCCTCAGCTAGGTTTATTCCTAGGTATTTTATTCATTTTGATGTGACGGTAAATGGGATTGTTTTCCTTAATTTCTCTAATCTTTCGTCATTAGTGTATAGGAATGCAAGAGATTTCTGTGTATTTTGTATCCTGCAACTTTACCAAATTCATTGATTAGCTCTAGTAGTTTCCTGGTAGCATCTTTAGGATTTTCTATGTATAGTATCATGTCATCTGCAAACAGTGACAGTTTTACTTCTTTTCCATTTTGGATTCCTTTTATTTCTTTTTCTTCTCTGATTGCCATGGCTAGGACTTCCAAAACTATGTTGAATAAAAGTGGTGAGATTGGTCCTGATATTTCTTAATAATTGGTATTGTTTAGTTAGGCCTTACTAAGTGCTCAGCCGTGATTCAATTCTTTATGTATATGAGCAAGTCCTTATTAACAGCCCTGTGAGGAAGATATTATTCAATTTTATTGATTAAAAAAACTGAGATGTTGAGCAAGCAAGAGGCTTGACCAAGTTCTCACAGTTTATAAACTTGTAGAGCCAGGTTTGAAAACTAAAGCGTTCCAACTTCAAAGTTGGTGCTTTTGCAGTGAAACATGATAGTTGTTTTAGGTCCATTTTGAAACTTATATTTGAAACTGCTGTCAAAGCCAGCTGCACCAAACTTGTTGATTTCCCTGAATTCTGCTCACAGAATTTCCCTGAAATAGATATTTCTGTTCTCTGCATGCAGAGCAGGGCAAAGGTCTATGAAATGTTTCCGTTAATGGAAACTTCCCACCTTTCTGATTTATGCCTTCTTTAAAAGCAAAAACATTTTCTGGGACTTCTGCAGTTCTTCACACCACCCCTAGAATCCTTCCCATGTTCACGTACTACCCACCTGAGCAGTATGGAAGACATTTCCACATCCCCAGGTCTTAACTATTTTCTTGTCCAATATTAGCATATCTTAATTATATTTTCTTTTTTTTTTTAAACATCTTTATTGAAGTATAATTGCTTTACAATGGTGTGTTAGCTTCTGCTTTATAACAAAGTGAATCAGTTATACATATACATATGTTCCCATATCTCTTCCCTCTTGCATCTCCCTCCCTCCCACCCTCCCTATCCCACCCCTCTAGGTGGTCACAAAGCACCGAGCTGATCTCCCTGTGCTATGCGGCTGCTTCCCACTAGCTATCTATTTTACATTTGATAGTGTATATATGTCCATGCCACTCTCTCACCCTGTCACATCTCACCCCTCCCCCTCCCCATATCCTCAAGTCCATTCTGTAGTAGGTCTGTGTCTTTATTCCCATCTTGCCACTAGGTTCTTCATGACCTTTTATTTTAATTTTTTTTCCCTTAGATTCCATATATATGTGTTAGCATACTGTATTTCTTTTTCTCTTTCTGACTTACTTCACTCTGTATGACAGACTCTAACTCCATCCACCTCATTACAAATACCTCCATTTCATTTCTTTTTATGGCTGAGTAATATTCCATTGTATATATGTGCCACATATTCTTTATCCATTCATCCGATGATGGACACCTAGGTTGCTTCCATGTCCTGGCTATTGTAAACAGAGCTGCAATGAATATTTTGGTACATGACTCTTTCTGAATTATGGTTTTCTCAGGGTATATGCCCAGTAGTGGGATTGCTGGGTCGTATGGTAGTTCTATTTTTAGTTTTTTAAGGAACCTCCATACTGTTCTCCATAGTGGCTGTATCAATTTACATTCCCACCAACAGTGCAAGAGTGTTCCCTTTTCTCCACACCCTCTCCAGCATTTATTGTTTCTAGATTTTTTGAGGATGGCCATTCTGACCGGTGTGAGATGATACCTCATTGTAGTTTTGATTTGCATTTCTCTAATGATTAATGATGTTGAGCATTCTTTCATGTGTCTGTTGGCAATCTGTATATCTTCTTTGGAGAAATGTCTATTTAGGTCTTCTGCCCATTTTTGGATTGGGTTGTTTGTTTTTTTGTTATTGAGCTGCATGAGCTGCTTGTAAATCTTGGAGATTAATCCTTTGTCAGTTGCTTCATTTGCAAATATTTTCTCCCATTCTGAGGGTTGTCTTTTGGTCTTGTTTATGGTTTCCTTTGCTGTGCAAAAGCTTTGAAGTTTCATTAGGTCCCATTTGTTTATTTGTGTTTTTATTTCCATTTCTCTAGGACCTGGGTCAAAAAGGATCTTGCTGTGATTTATGTCATAGAGTGTTCTGCCTATGTTTTCCTCTAAGAGTTTGATAGTGTCTGGCCTTACACTTAGGTCTTTAATCCATTTTGAGTTTATTTTTGTGTATGGTGTCAGGGAGTGTTCTAATTTCATACTTTTACATGTACCTGTCCAATTTTCCCAGCACCACTTATTGAAGAGGCTGTCTTTTCTCCACTGTATATGCTTGCCTCCTTTATCAAAGATAAGGTGACCATATGTGCGTGGGCTTATCTCTGGGCTTTCTATCCTGTTCCATTGATCTATATTTCTGTTTTTGTGCCAGTACCAAACTGTCTTGATTACTGTAGCTTTGTAATATAGTCTGAAGTCAGGGAGCCTGATTCCTCCAGCTCCATTTTTCGTTCTCAAGATTGCTTTGGCTATTCGGGGTCTTTTGTGTTTCCATACAAATTGTGAAATTTTTTGTTCTAGTTCTGTGAAAAATGCCAGTGGTAGTTTGATAGGGATTGCATTGAATCTATAGATTGCTTTGGGTAGCAGAGTCATTTTCACAATGTTGATTCTTCCAATCCAAGAACATGGTATATCTCTCCATCTATTTGTATCATCTTTAATTTCTTTCATCAGTGTCCTATAATTTTCTGCATACAGGTCTTTTGTCTCCTTAGGTAGGTTTATTCCTAGATATTTTATTCTTTTTGTTGCAGTGGTAAACGGGAGTGTTTTCTTAATTTCACTTTCAGATTTTTCATCATTAGTATACAGGAATGCAAGAGATTTCTGTGCATTAATTTTGTATCCTGCTACTTTACAAAATTCATTGATTAGCTCTAGTAGTTTTCTGGTAGCATCTTTTGGATTCTCTATGTATAGTATCATGTCATCTGCAAACAGTGACAGCTTTACTTCTTCTTTTCCGATTTGGATTCCTTTTATTTCTTTTTCTTCTCTGATTGCTGTGGCTAACACTTCCAAAACTATGTTGAATAATAGTGGTGAGAGTGGGCAACCTTGTCTTGTTCCTGATCTTAGTGGAAATGGTTTCAGTTTTTCACCATTGAGGACAATGTTGGCTGTGGGTTTGTCATATACGGCCTTTATTATGTTGAGGAAAGTTCCCTCTATGCCTACTTTCTGCAGGACTTTTATCATAAATGGGTGTTGAATTTTGTCGAAAGCTTTCTCTGCATCTATTGAGATGATCATATGGTTTTTCTCCTTCAATTTGTTAATATGATGTATCACGTTGATTGATTGGCGTATATTGAAGAATCCTTGCATTCCTGGAATAAACCCCACTTGATCATGGTGTATAATCCTTTTAATGTGCTGTTGGATTCTGTTTGCTAGTATTTTGTTGAGGATTTTTGCATCTATGTTCATCAGTGATATTGGCCTGTAGTTTTCTTTCTTTGTGACATCTTTGTCTGGTTTTGGTATCAGGGTGATGGTGGCCTCGTAGAATGAGTTGGGGAGTGTTCCTCCCTCTGCAATATTTTGGAAGAGTTTGAGAAGGATAGGTGTTAGCTCTTCTCTAAATGTTTGATAGAATTCGCCTGTGAAGCCATCTGGTCCTGGGCTTTTGTGTGTTGGAAGATTTTTAATCACAGTTTCAATTTCAGTGCTTGTGATTGGTCTGTTCATATTTTCTATTTCTTCCTGGTTCAGTCTTGGCAGGTTGTGCATTTCTAAGAATCTGTCCATTTCTTCCAGGTTGTCCATTTTATTGGCATAGAGTTGCTTGTAGTAATCTCTCATGATCGTTTGTATTTCTGCATTGTCAGTGGTTACTTCTCCTTTTTCATTTCTAATTCTATTAATTTGAGTCTTCTCCCTTTTTCTTTTGATGAGTCTGGCTAATGGTTTATCAATTTTGTTTATCTTCTCAAAGAACCAGCTTTTAGTTTCATTGATTTTTGCTATTGTTTCCTTCATTTCTTTTTCATTTATTTCTGATCTGATCTTTATGATTTCTTTCCTTCTGCTAGCTTTGGGGTTTTTTTGTTCTTCTTTCTCTAATTGCTTTAGGTGCAAGGTTAGGTTGTTTATTCGAGATGTTTCCTGTTTCTTGATGTAGGCTTGTATTGCTATAAACTTCCCTCTTAGAACTGCTTTTGCTGCATCCCATAGGTTTTGGATCGTCGTGTCTCCATTGTCATTTGTTTCTAGGTATTTTTTGATTTCCCCTTTGATTTCTTCAGTGATCACTTCGTTATTAAGTAGTGTATTGTGTAGCCTCCATGTGTTTGTATTTTTTACAGATCTTTTCCTGTAATTGATATCTAGTCTCATAGCGTTGTGGTCAGAAAAGATACTTGATACGATTTCAATTTTTTTAAATTTACCAAGGCTTGATTTGTGACCCAAGATATGATCTATCCTGGAGAATGTTCCATGAGCACTTGAGAAAAATGTGTATTCTGTTGTTTTTGGGTGGAATATCCTATAAATATCAATTAAGTCCATCTTGTTTAATGTATCATTTAAAGCTTGTGTTTCCTTATTTATTTTCATTTTGGATGATCTGTCCATTGGTGAAAGTGGGGTGTTAAAGTCCCCTACTATGATTGTGTTACTGTCGATTTCCCCTTTTATGGCTGTTAGTATTTGCCTTATGTATTGAGGTGCTCCTATGTTGGGTGCATAAATATTCACAATTGTTATACCTTCCTCTTGGATCGATCCCTTGATCATTATATAGTGTCCTTCTTTGTCTCTTGTAATAGTCTTTATTTTAAAGTCTATTTTGTCTGATATGAGAATTGCTACTCCAGCTTTCTTTTGATTTCCATTTGCATGGAATATCTTTTTCCATCCCCTCACTTTCAGTCTGTATGTGTCTCTAGGTCTGAAGTGGGTCTCTTGTAGACAGCATATATATGGGTCTTGTTTTTGTATCCATTCAGCCAGTCTGTGTCTTTTGGTGGGAGCATTTAATCCATTTACATTTAAGGTAATTATCGATATGTATGTTCCTATTCCCATTTTCTTAAATGTTTTGGGTTTGTTATTGTAGGTGTTTTCCTTCTCTTGTGTTTCTTGCCTAGAGAAGTTCCTTTAGCATTTGTTGTAAAGCTGGTTTGGTGGTGCTGAACTCTCTCAGCTTTTGCTTGTCTGAAAAGGTTTTAATTTCTCCATCAAATCTGAATGAGATCCTTGCTGGGTAGAGTAATCTTGGTTGTAGGTTTTTCTCCTTCATCACTTTAAGTATATCCTGCCACTCCCTTCTGGCTTGCAGAGTTTCTGCTGAAAGATCAGCTGTTAACCTTATGGGGATGCCCTTGTGTGTTATTTGTTGTTTTTCCCTTGCTGCTTTTAATATGTTTTCTTTATATTTAATTTTTGATAGTTTGATTAATATGTGTCTTGGTGTGTTCCTCCTTGGATTTATCCTGTATGGGACTCTCTGTGCTTCCAGGACTTGATTAACTATTTCCTTTCCCATATTAGGGAAGTTTTCAACTATAATCTCTTCAAATATTTTCTCAGTCCCTTTCTTTTTCTCTTCTTCTTCTGGGACCCCTATAATTCGAATGTTGGTGCGTTTAATGTTGTCCCAGAGGTCTCTGAGACTGTCCTCAGTTCTTTTCATTCTTTTTTCTTTATTCTGCTCTGCAGTAGTTATTTCCACCATTTTATCTTCCAGGTCACTTATCTGTTCTTCTGCCTCAGTTATTCTGCTATTGATCCCATCTAGAGTATTTTTAATTTCATTTATTGTGCTTTTCATCGTTGCTTGGTTCCTCTTTAGTTCTTCTACGTCCTTGTTAAATGTTTCTTGCATTTTGTCTATTCTATTTCCAAGATTTTGGATCATCCTTACTATCATTATTCTGAATTCTTTTTCAGGTAGACTACCTATTTCCTCTTCATTTGTTAGGTCTGGTGTGTTTTGACCCTGCTCCTTCATCTGCTGTGTGTTTTTCTGTCTTCTCATTTTGCTTATCTTACTGTGTTTGGGGTCTCCTTTTCACAGGCTGCAGGTTCGTAGTTCCCGTTGTTTTTGGTATCTGTCCCCAGTGGCTAAGGTTGGTTCAGTGGGTTGTGTAGGTTTCCTGGTGGAGGGAACTAGTGCCTGTGTTCTGGTGGATGAGGCTGGATGTTGTCTTTCTGGTGGGCTCGTCCACGTCTGGTGGTGTGTTTTGGGGTGTCTGTGGCCTTATTATGATTTTAGGCAGCCTCTCTGTTAATGGATGGGGCTGTGTTCCTGTCTTGCTAGTTGTTTGGCATAGGGTGTCCAGCACTGTAGGTTGCTGGTCGTTGAGTGAAGCTGGGTCTTGATGTTGAGATGGAGATCTCTGAGAGATTTTCGCCATTTGGTATTACGTGGAGCTGGGAGGTCTCTTGTGGACCAGTGTCCTGAAGTTGGCTCTCCCACCTCAGAGGCACAGCCCTGATGCCTGGCTGGAGCACCAAGAGCCTTTCATCCACACGGCTCAGAATAAAAGGGAGAAAAAATGGAAAGAAAGAAAGAAAGAGGATAAAATAAAATAAAACAAAGCAATTATAATAAAAAATAAGAAAAAAAATTATTAAGAATAAATTTATTAAGAAAAATTTTTTTTTAATTTTTAAAAATAGATTAATTTTTTATAATAAAAAATAAGAAAAAAGTTATTAAGAAAAAATTTATTAAGAAGAAAAATTTTTTAATTTTTTAAAATAAAAAATATGAAAAAACTTATTAAAAAGTTTTTTTTGATTTTTTTTAAAAATAGAAAATAAGGAAAAAATTATTAAGAAAACATTTATTAGGAAAAAAAAATTTTTTTAAGTAAAAAAAAAAACAAAAATGGACGGACCTAACCCTAGGACTAACGGTGAGAGCAAAGCTATATAGACAAAATCTCACCCAGAAGCATACACATATACACTCACAAAAAAAGGAAAAGGGGAAAAGTTAATATATCCTGCTCCCAAAGTCCACCTCCTAAATTTGGGATGATTCGTTGTCTATTCAGGTATTCAACAGATGCAGGCACATCAAGTTGTTTGTGGAGCTTTAATCCGCTGCTTCTGAGGGTGCTGGGAGAGATTTCCCTTTCTCTTCTTTGTTTGTACAGCTCCCGGGGTTCAGCTTTGGATTTGGACCCGCCTCTGCATGTAGGTCGCCTGAGGGCGTCTGTTCCCCGCCCAGACAGAACGGGGTTAAAGGAGCAGCTGATTCGGGGGCTCTGGCTCAGTCAGGCCGGGGGGGAGGGAGCGGTACGGAGGAGGTGGGGCGAGCCCACGGTGGCAGAAGCCGGCGTGACGTTGCAGCAGCCTGAGGCGCACCGTGCGTTCTCCCGGGGAAGTTGTCCCCGGATCACGGGAGCCTGGCAGTGGCGGGCTGCACAGGCTCCCAGGAGGGGCGGTGTGGAGAATGACCTGTGCTCGCCCACAGGCTTTTTGGTGGCGGCAGCAGCGGCCTTAGCGTCTCATGCCCGTCTCTGGGGTCCGCGCTGATAACCGCGGCTCGCGCCCGTCTCTGGAGTTCGTTTAGGCGGCGCTCTGAATCCCCTCTCCTTGCGCGCCGTGAAACAAAGAGGCAAGAAAAAGTCTCTTGCCTCTTCGGCAGCTGCAGACTTTTTCTCGGGCTCCCTCCCGGCTAGTTGTGGTGCGCCAGCCCCTTCAGGCTGTGTTCACGCAGCCAACCCCAGTCCTCTCCCTGGGATCCGACCGAAGCCCGAGCCTCAGCTCCCAGCCCCCGCCCGCCCTGGCGGGTGAGCAGACGAGCCTCTCGGGCTGGTGAGTGCTGCTCGGCGCCGAGCCTCTGTGCGAGAATCTCTCCGTTTTTCCCTCTGCGTCCCTGTTGCTGTGGGATCCGCGCTGATAGCCGCGGCTCGCGCCCGTCTCTGGAGCTCGTTTAGGCGGCGCTCTGAATCCCCTCTCCTTGCGCGCCGCGAAACAAAGAGGCAAGAAAAAGTCTCTTGCCTCTTCGGCAGCTGCAGTCTTTTTCCCAGACTCCCTCCCGGCTAGCACTGAAGCCCGAGCCCCAGCTCCCAGGCCCCGCCCGCCCCGGCGGCTGAGCAGACAAGCCTCTCGGGCTGGTGAGTGCTGGTCGGCACCGCTCCTCTGTGCGGGAATCTCTCCGCTTTGCCCTCCGCACCACTGTGGCTGCGCTCTCCTCCGTGGCTCTGAAGCTTCCCTGCTCTGCTACCCGCAGTCTCTGCCCGCGAAGGGGCTTCCTAGTGTGTGGAAACCTTTCCTCCTTCACGGCTCCCTCCCACTGGTGCAGGTCCCGTCCCTATTCTTTTGTCTCTGTTATTTCTTTTTTCTTTTGCCCTACCCAAGTACGTGGGGATTTTCTTGCCTTTTGGGAGGTCTGACGTCTTCTGCCAGCGTTCAGTGGGTGTTCTGTAGGAGCGGTTCCACGTGTAGATGTATTTCTCATGTATCTGTGGGAAGAAAGGTGATCTCCGCATCTTACTCTTCCGCCATCTTGCCCCTCCCTCCTTAATTATATTTTCATTGCTGAAGTCTTAGACTGTGGCTGTCCGGAATACAGAGAATTTTTCAGTAGGTTAAACAAATATAAGATTGGCTTTTACTGTTTTGAGTGTTAGATTCTTGTCATGTTCTCTTGTGAACTTTATAGTCTTTTAAATTCTCTGCTACATTCCTTTAGGCCATTAGTACTTTCTGAGCCTTTCCGTATTTCACTTTGATGTTAATATTTTATGTTTCTGATCATGTATTTACTGTTCACCATCATTAAAAATAGTTAAATTGCTCAGTCGCAGGCTTTGGATTTTTATTATAATTCTTTAATTCCATGAAACCTGTTTCTGTGATAAAAATGACAAATATATCTAGAAACTGGTCAGATTTGGATGTTTAAATATTGTAATTCTCTTACAATATTTTGGTTATTTTTCAGAGAGTACCATGATGTAGAACTAGAAAAGACCACAAAAAGGTCATTAGAAGTTTGACTTCCAACTTTTATAGCATGAGTAAAAGAGTTGGGCAGTAATGATGACAGCATGTTCTTGTTTCACTGCCTGGGTGAAGATTTTAATTCAAGGTTGAAATTGGTCCTGTATCTTAGACCTAAAATACTGGATGATGAAATCTACTTTGTCTGATATTAATATAGCCACTCCTAATTTCTTTAAATTTATGTTAGTACAGAATATCTTTTTCATTCTTTTTACTTTTTACTTGTTTTTCTTAATTTGCAGCAGCATAGAGTTTGGTGCTATCCCTTTTTTCTCCTAATCTAATTATCTCTGCTTTTTAGTTGTGTTTTTAAAGACCATTTACATTTAATATGGTTATTGGTATAATTGTATCGAACTGACCATCTTGTTTTTGTTTTCTGTATGTCCCTTCTGTTCTATGTTCCCTTTATACTCCTTTTCTTTCTCAGTCTTTCAGATTAATATTTTTATGATTTTATATTGTCTTCTTTGTCTTATTAATTATAACTTATTTTACTGGTTGCTTTGGTGTTTATATTATACATCTTTAACATATCATAGTCAATCTTTTCTATTGTACACTTACAGTATAAGAGACTGGCAATAGTATACTTTCATTTCTCTTTCCTCTCCTGGACTTTAAACTATTGTCATACATTTCATTTTTATGTATGTTGAAATCCCTACAATACCTTGTTATTATTTTTGCTTTAAACAGTTGCTTATCTTTTAAAGAGATAAACTAAAATTTAAAAAAAAAAGTCTTTATATTTACATTTCTAGATTCTATTTCCAGTGTTCTTCCTTCTTTTGTGTACCTCCAGGTTTTCATCTGGTATCATTTTCATTCTGTTTGAGGCACTTACTTTACTATTTCTCGTAGTGCAGGTCTACTGGTGATTATTTCTTTCAGTTTTTTATGTTTGGATAAGCTCTTTGTTTCACCTTCATTTTTCTATTTTCACTGTCTCCCCCTTGCCTCCCCCTCCCCGCCCCCCACTACCCTAGTCAGTACTTTAAAGATGTTGCACTGTTTTCTAGCTTACATTGCTTCTGATGAGAAACCTGCTGTTTCTCATCCTTTGTACGTAATGTGTCTCTTTTTCTGCCCCCCTGACTACTTTTCACATTTTCCTCTTTGTCACCGATTTTAAGCAATTTGCTTATGATGTGTTTTAGTTTCTTCATTTTTCATAATTATGGTTGGGGTTCACTCAGCTTCTTGGGATTTTCCCCCCAAGGAGTTTATTTTGGCAGACCTAGGGATGGGGAGGCCCCTGTATCTAAAAGAAGGTGTTGGGCCTCTTGATGGTGAAGCATGACTGAAGCTGGTGATGTAGGACCCAGTGGAGCAGCAGAAACTTGATCTTGGAGTTGTGGAACTGCTTGACTATTGGCAGGTGGCACCTGCTGGCTGTGATCTCTTCCACCATCATGATCTGGATTGAGTGGGCCCAGGTGCTGTGCTGGGCACCTGTGTCATGATAGCATTGAGTGACAGTGCCTGTGATGGTCAGGTCCCGGTACACCTGGTACATGTGGGCGCCGCTGTCAGAGTTGTGATGCAACCAGATGCTGAAGTTCTTCACCTGCAGGAGGATTTCTTGAACACCTGCCCACAGTAGATAATTTCCCCTGAAGACTTCTTCAGCTGAGACACAAAGTATCAGCACAACATGATTAGGTACAAAGATTTTTATGTGGTAGAGGGGTGGTGAGTGGCATTTGGGGGTGGGTGGGAGGGCCCCCCCCCCTTATGCTCTTGTAGTGTTCATGAGGCCTTCGTGACACTCTCCAGGCTGGCCACCACGCACAAAAGGGATTATAGTTTTTTCAAATTTGGAAAAATTTTAGCCATTATTTTTTCAAATATTTTTTGCTCCCCATCCTTTAAGGGATGACAGTTATATTTGATCATTTGAGGTTGTCTCATGGTTCACTGCTGCTTTGTTCATTTTTTTCCTTGTGGGTTTTTTTTTTTTTTTCTTGGTCCTATCTGTTTCATTTTGGATGGTTTCTATTGCTATGTCTTGTAGTTTATTAATCTTTGCTTCTACTTTGTCTAATCTCCTGTTAATACCATACACCATATTTGTATCTCATGCATTATAGTTTTCATCTCTAGAAGTTCAATATGTGTCTCTTTTAACACCTCCCAGGTCTCCATTTAACATGTTCAGTCTTTCCCCTGATTATTGTCAGTTTTTGACTTTTATAGTTTGAAGCTATTTTGTGTTAGGAGCATACAAGTTAATACTTTGTGCATGCATATGCACATGTGTATGTCCAAGTATGTATGTTTGTGTGTATACATACACATGCATGTATATCTATATACACACATATGTATATATATATATAAATAAAATCTTGTTGTGGAATTTTCCTTTTATTCCTTTTAAAGCTTTTTGCTTTAATTTGTACTTTGATACTAAAATTACTAAAAATCACTAAAATTACTGTTTTCTTCTGGTTAGTATTAGCTTGGCCAATCTTTACCTGTATTCTTATTTTCAATCTTTCAAGGTCTGTTTTTTAGGTATATCTCTTGTAAGCACTATAGAAATGAAATTAATTTTGTTTATTCTTGTAATCAGTCTTTGAATTAGAAGTATTCATCTGTTTACGGAGTTTTACTCTCAGTCATCACAAGGAATCAGACAGAGTTATAAAAATAGCTAAAGTGGGAGAAGCATAGATGTTAAGAACTCTTACAATAGTCTTGGTCATAGGTCCCAATTTTAATGGTTTCTGACTTTCTTTCTTGAATAGAGGCTGGAATTCAAGCGACTCCCATCAAATTATCTTTCTTCTTGGCATATAGACCTGAAGATGCTAGTGGAGAAAAATTATCTTACTTTCCTAAGGTTTTCACACTTTCCCAGCCTCCTGTCTCATATGAGAATGGATCTTTTAAAGTGTTTATGAACAGTATTATTTTGGATTTTGAAAGTTAATTTTAAACAATGTCAGTTTGTAAAAAAAGCTATTTCTTAGTGTATAGATTTTCTAATTGTCTCCATTTTCTTTAGTTTATGAAGTTGCTTCTTTTGGTCATTCCTTTTTAGTTGGTCATACACTAAGTTTACTTGATCAGTGTTGGGGTGAAATTTTTTTATTCTAATAGACTATATACTGTTCAGGGTCATTTATAATGAATACAAGGTAACATGCCTATTACATAAAAATAAAATAATTGTTTTTGTGAAATGAATTGGAAGATGTGACATAATTAGACAGTGGGCATTTGTATTCTATTATTGCTTTAGAGCTGCAAAAAAATGGAGGTAGTTTATTTCATCTTGGTAATGCTCCTTCTTTCTGGTCCAACAATTTATCAGAAATGTTAATCCAGCAAGCTGTAAGTGGGGTGGGGGAGGGGAGGAGGAGAGAGGATTTAAAATTAGCCTGGAAATATTGCACAACTCATTAAAAATGTAATCATGCATAAAATGAGATCAATGAAAATTTATCTAAAAGTGCAAGGAAAAGGCATTTTCTAGTATGATACTGGATTTAATAGACTGGATTTTAATTTAGTCAGTTTGCTACAAAAAAATCCCTCCAGGCTAAATAAAACAGTTTTCCCTCCCAGTTATTGTACAGACAGCTAATTTTCAGACCCTTTCCTTCTGATAGTCAGTCTTATCTCTTGCTGGGTACGGGTTTCACTATATTGCAGAATTTGTTTTCTTTACATTTTCCATTACTGCTTTCATTTGCATGATAAATGATTAGAAGTAGAAACAGGAAAAGAAACTATGCAGAACATTTCTTTATTAATTTTGTTTAAATTAGAGTAACTTTTTTATTCATCCTCCTCCCTCCCCATTTAACAACCAGTGTATCTGAATTATTTTAATATTTTATTGTAGAACTAGAGAAATGGGTTGCAGTTTTTTTCTTGCACTTTCTTCATGTAACATTTTATTTTGTTCTTATGTTTGTAGTTTACATTTTGATTCCTGTCTTGTGCAGTTAATGATATTGATGAATTTTTCTCTTAAAAGATACCCTGTGTCTAAAAAAAAAAAAAAAAAAAAAGATACCCTGTGTTTAAGGCTGAATTTAAGGTACAGGTGTTTAAAATATGTTGACACTGATGAAACTGAGTGCTTTGAAGATTTATTTTGCAGACAATATCATCACAATTCTTAAGCAATAAATAGGGTTTGTAAAATTGGGCTTCATTTATGTCTTCTGCCCCTTCTATCTTAGCTGCTTTTCTAGTCTGATAATTTAGAATGTGAAATGATGTAATTAACTAAACCCATTAATGAAAACTTTCTGATGTTTTCCTTTCCCCCAAAGTTGTAAATGAAAAGAAGCTAGCTTTATTAATAAGAACTTGTCTGGGCAAAACTTGCCTGAGCAAAAATTAGTATGTAAGCTGAATGAATGGTTCCAGCAAAATTTGTCTGTAACAGAAGAATTTTATGATTATTTTATGATAATTCACATAGCTAACTTTTCTTTTTCTATTACACAGATTTTATGTAAATACTTTCCTGTTCAAAAAAATTCAAACATTACTGTTTATTCTTCCTATCCTTCTCTCTTACCTAAAACTAACACAGTCCTCAGCTATTCTTCCTGACATTTTCCTCTGTAAAATAGACCTGTACCTGTAGAAATACATTAGTTTTAATTTTTGTTAAATTATTCTAACATGAATTGTGTTACAATATTTTAATTTTTCTGCATTAAAAAAATTTTACTTAACATTATATCTTGGAAAATTTTCCATTTCAATACATATAACTATATTCTGTTGAAGTATTGAATAGTATTCTATAACGTGGAGCTAGGAAGATCTGGAAAGAACCTAAGTATCCATCTTTAAGGGAGTGTTAACTGCGACAAACAACGATGCAATAAAAACCTTTGTGCATACCTCTGTGCACAGTGGAAATGTTTTCGGGGGGAAGATGCCAAGAAGTAGGAGAGCAGGGTCATTGAACGCCCCTAAATTTTCCTCTGAGTGCTGTTTACCTAAATCCTATGCGTTTAACAATTGTCTCATTGTCATTCATTTCTAAGTAGTTTTTGAGTTCTATATTGATTTTTCTCTTAAACATGAGTTATTGTCTAGGGGAAAGTTTCTATGTCTATATAGATTTTTTGGGCTACATTCTTGATGATGAATCTAAGTTTATTTCATTGTGATCAATCAATATAGCTTTGTATGATTTCTGCTTTACAGGAGTCAATGAGATTTTTCTTCATGACCTAATATATGGTCAATTTTCTTTTGTGAGTGTCCCTGACTGAGGAGAATGTTCTTTGTTGTGTTCAGTCTTCTACTTTATACCTATTAGATCAAACTCATTAATTATATTATTCAAATACTCAGTGTTCTTACTTTTTGTTCATCTATTTTATATGCTGGTTCCTGAAAGCTGTGTTGTTAGATATGCCCAAAAGTTCATGTGTTACATTTTCTTGGCAAATACCTCTTTTTGTCCTTTTAGTGCATTTGTCTAAAATGGTTTCCTTTTTTCTAATACTGAGAATTGCTTAGTGTATCTTATACTTTTATCTTCACTCTTTCTGTATTGTCTTATTTTAGATATGGCTTTTAAATATAGCCTGTGGGTTTTCTACTGGAATATTTAAGTTTCTTTTCTTAATAGACAGCGATCCTTCACCCAGATTATAATTACCAATGTTTTGGACTTATTTATGTTTTCTATTTGTTTTTCTACGATACAGTGCCTTATTTGTTTCTCCCTCTTTCTGCCTATCTTTGGTTGATCAGATTATTTTATTCCATTTTTTCCCTCCACTTGTGGTTTGTAAGTTATATGTTCTTTTTTTCTAGTCATTACACTTAAAATTTTAACACAGATATTGACTGTATATCTTTCTGCCATTGTATGGGCTGTCCCTACCCTGTCTCTAAATAATGTGAAAACCTTGATGTATTTTTGCTTTTGTCACTTTCCACTTTCTCCAACACTTCTCAAGTCTTGAGTTCCAAACTGTTAACATTTTTTGTTTGTTTGAAATCAACATTTATTTAAATTTAATTAGTTTTGCTGGTTCTTTTGCTCACCCTTGCTTTTTATATCCAGTCTCTCTCTGATATTTTTTTTTCTGGAGTACATTTTTGAGAAATTCTTGTTAGGGTGAGTTTGTGTATGGTAAATAGAATCCTTGCATGTTTGAAAGTATCCTTATTTTGAAAAATAATTATACCTTCTGTAGACTTTTAGGTTCAAATCTTGGCCAGCATCTGGCATATGGTAGGCACTCTGCGTATTTTTTATGTGGAGAGCCTGCATAGAACTAGATTAGAGGAAGATGGGGTTCTTAACCCAAATGGTCCTGGGTACCCAGCTATATTGATTCTTGATTAGTCTTCTCTGGAACAGTCTGTCTAAGGACAGATGGAGTGGAACCCCTAGAGGTGCTCTCAAATCAAGCGATCTTTTGTGGCACACATATAGGCAGTGCTCATAATGGAAGGAGAACTTTTCTGGAGTCTTTTAGGATTTCTTTCTTACCTTTGACATTCCGAAAATTTCCCACAGTTATGTGTGTGTGTATTGATTATCACCCCCACCCATTCCTCTCTGTTCTTCTTTTACTCCTATTAGCAAATTTAGAATTTTTAAAATTTTAAATTTAATTTTATTTTTAAAAAAATGTTATTGCAGTATAGTTGATTTATAATATCATGTTAGTTTCAGGTATACAGCACAGTGATTTAGAATTTCTGAATCTATCCTTCAAATCTCTTTTTTTTCCTTCCTGAACTTATATAACTTTTGTGCTGTGTTTTGAGACAACTCTTCGGTTATATTTTCCAGTTGACTATTTTAATTTACAGCTTTGTCTGTCCACTTTTCTTTTTAGATCATGTATTGAGGTTTTAATTTCAATGATTTTTAAAAAGACTTTATTTTTTAAAAGAGCAGTTTTAGGTTCATAGCAAAATTGAGAGACGGGTATAGAGATTCCTCATATATTCCCTACCGCTCCCCCACCCCCGCCCTGCCACTGCCCCAGCCCTCTGCCCCTGGCCCCATGCATAACCTCTCCATTATCAACATCACTCACCAGAATGGTACCTTTGTTACAACTGATGAACCTACATTGACATATCATAATCACTCAAAGTTCATAGTTTACCTTAGGGTTCATTCTTGGTGGTGTACATTCTGTGGGACTGGGCAAATGTAAAATGACATGTGTCCATCATTATAGTATCATACTATATTTTCACTGCCCTAAAAATCCTCTGTGTTCCACCTACCCATCCCCTCACTCTTTACCTCTGGCAACCACTAATCTTTTTGTTATCACCATAGTTTTGTCTTTTCTAGAATGTCAGTCATATAATTGGAATCATATATTTCCTTTTCAGATTGGCTTCTTTCATTTAGTACCATGAATTTAAGATTTCCCCCCATCTTTTTGTGGCTTGATAGCTCATTTCTTTTTAGCACTGAATATTTCTTTGTCTGATATACCACAGTTTATCTGTTAACCTACTGAAGGTCATCTTGCTTGCTTCCTAGTTTTGGCAGTTATGAATAAAGCTGCTCTAAACATCTGTGAGCAGGTTTTTCTGTGGACTTGTTTTCTGCTCCTTTGGGTAAATAACAAGGAGTGCGATTACTGGATTATATGGTGACAATATGCTTAGTTTTGTAAGAAACTGCCAAATTATCTTACAAAGTGGCTGTACCATTTTGCATTCCCATCAGCAATGAATGAGAATTCTTGTTACTACACATCCTTGTTAACATTTGGTGTTGTCAGTGTTCTGGATTTTGGCCATACTAAGAGGCATGTAGTGGTATCTTATTGTTTTAATTTACATTTCCCTGATGATGTACAATGTGGAATATCTTTTCATATGCTTATTTTCCATCTGTATTTTTTCTTTGGTGAGGTGTCTGTTAAGGTCTTTGGTCTATTTTTAAATTGGGTTGTTTTCTTCTTGTTAACTTTTAAGAGTTTTTATATTTTGAATAACAGTTCTTTTTTTTTTTTTTTTTTTAATAACAGTTCTTTATCAGTGTCTCTTTTCCAAGTATTTTCTCCCAGTCGGTGGCTTGTTTTCTCATTTTATTGATATTGTCTTTGGCAGAGCAGAAGTTTTTAATTTTAATGAAGTCCAGCTTATTAATTAGTTTTTTCATGGATCTTATCTTTGTTCTATCTGAAAAGTCATTGCCATACTTAAAGTCATCTAGGTTTTCTCCTACTTTATCTTCTAGTAGTTTTATAATTTTGCATTTTACTTTTAGGTCTATGATCCATTTTGAGTTAGTTTCTGCGCAGGGTATAAGGTCTGTGTCTAATTCATTTTTTTGCATGTGGATGTCCACTTGTTCCAGCACCATTCATTGAAGAGATTATCTTTGCTCCTCCATTGTATTGCCTTTGCTCTTTGGTCAAAGATCAGTTGACTATATTTGTGTGGATTTTGGGCGGCTCTATATTCTATTCTCTTGATCTATTTGTCTCAGTGACAATTGTTTTTGTTTACTATATCTCTAATTTGTTTTTTCTCATAGATGCCTACTCTTTTTTTATGGATGCAATGTTTTATCATTTATATATGTTATATATATTTATTGTTGACATATTTATTTATAACTACATATATATTTATAATAGCTTTATTGAGATATAATTCACATACCAAAAAATCCACCCTTTTAAAATGTACAATTTAGTAATTTTCAGTATATTTACCAAGCTGTGCAACCATTATCACTATCTAATTGCAGGACCTTTTCATTACTTAAAAGGTAACCCTGTACCCATTGTCAGTGCTTCCTCATTATACCCTCCTCACAGCTTCTCACAATCTCTACTCTACTTTCTGTCTCTATAGATTTGACTACTGGGGACCATAAGTGGGATCATAGAATATGTGGCCTTTGTGGCTGGCTTCTTTCACTTGGCATAATGTTATCAAGGCTCACCCGTGTTGTAGGATGTATCAGAACTTCATTCCTTTTTATTGATGAATAGTATTCTATTGTACGGATATACCGCATTTTGTTTATCCATTAATCAGTTGATGGACATGGGGTGAGTATGAATAATGTTGCTACGAACATTTGTGTATAAGTTTTTGTGTGAACATATGTTTTCAATTCTCTTGGGTATACCTCGGAGTAGAATTGCAGGATCACATGATACCTTTATGTTTAACGTTTTGAGAAACTGCCAAACTGTTTTACAGAGTACCCACACAACTTTACTATCCCACCAGCAATTAATTTAAGAGGTTTTCAGTTTCTCCATGTGTTAATTCTTCCTCTATTGTATACTTTTCTTTTGTGGTGTTGGTTTTCCTAAAATGTTTAGTGATTCTTGGTTGTATGTTCTTCTTTATATTGGAGATTCCCTGATGGTTGTTTTATACAACTAAGTTTTGAGTGGTTTATTATTCAGCAATAGATAACCACAGCATTTACATGATCTTAAATCACAATTAACCAGAATGCTCAGAAAATGGAAATGGATCTTCCTAATCAACAAAACAAAAACAACCACTACAAAACCAAAACCCCCCAAAAAACCCCGAAATAACCACCACCACCACCAACCCCCAAGCCACCACTAAACCCACTTTGCTTAAATTCTTGTGGTTAAAATTCTTTAAAAAAACTTTTACAAAAATACATGAACTTATGTTCTTGCTTTAGAAAGTGCATAACGTAATATAATACTGGATTCTTGGGGATTTCGAACATCAAATATTACTTTTAGATCTATGTGTATAGGTGGTGCAGGCTTTTGCGATTTTTTTTTTTTTAAGTTGCCTTGCTGAATGGGCTGTGTGATCTCCCAGCAGTTCCTTGAGCATTTTGAGTCCCTCCCGTGTCTGAGCATCCTTCATGCTGATCTCTTTGCCTACAATAGTCCTGGCCACTTTTCATGTCTTGATTCTAGGGGCCCTCCTTTGATATAGAACAAGAGTCAGTGCTAAGAGTTCAGGGGACAGGTCTAGGCTTCAATGAAAGGGGCTATGGAGAACCATTCATGGAGTCTGGGACTCAAACAGGCATTCTGCAGACAAGGCAGTGCTCAGTGTGGAACATGGCTGTGCAAAGGCAGAAGGCCAATTGAATCACCTGGACAAACATGGCTGAAGATTGTAGACTGTGGATATACCTGGGACTGAGAATGACACACCAGCCCAGGGGGCTCAAGATTAGGAAAACAAAGTGAATTACAAACATGAGGTACTGTAGAGCTGGACCTAAGAGATGAATCCTGAATGAGCTATAGCTAACTCACTGGATTTGTCTTCTATAGCATAAGAAGGAAGTGATGCCCTACTGGGCCTGCCGGGATGACAATGCCCAATCAAAGCTACCAGAAAATAGAAAGGTATGGTAACTTTGTTATTCCTCCAACAGTATTCACAGACTGCTTTTTAGTAATGATATTGAAATCCTCCAATAATTTGAGAATTCACTTTCCAGGATCAGTGGTACTTCAAGTTTTCATTGCCCTTAGAAATGTGTTCTTTAGCTAATTTATATATAATAGCTTTCACTGTACTTTAAATAATAGATTATGTGCCTAGACTGTGAGAATGTAATAAATGTTTCCTAGGTGTTTCAAAGTTTAATCAAATAGTCACTAAATAATTATAATAGGTGGTAGTCAAAGAGTAATGTGGTCTCTAAATTACATGGGTCCCATTGGTTTTAATAAATGTCAAAGTACTAATTAAATTTTTACTAAGTGATGCATAAGGTTGTATTGTAAAATATTTCATAAAACTAAGATGATTGGCAAACTGTTAAAAACTAGGCTTTGGTGAACCATCTGGGCCCATTGAATTCGACACACTATTTCAAACTTGAGCTGTTCCTACAAATCACCTTTAATGCCCCTCCTTGGTAATAGCCCTCCCTTCAAAACCTTACTGTGCATCTTAATAACCTAGTTTATATCCATTTTGAACCATCTTTTTCTAGTAAGCATTACTTCCAATCTTCCCATATAGCAGAAATCTCAGGATTTCATCATATCAATCTTGTCACACAGCTTTTCCATTTCACATTCTGTAAGGTGGTTCCAAGATGGGTCCTGGAAAATTGGTGCGCAAGTAAACAATTTCCTGCTCCGGAGACCTAAATTTCTATTCTACTCTGAACCACAGGATAGACACAATAGCTCACATTCGTTTCATGGAAGCTTGATCGTATCTCTTTATGTTAACTACATTTCACTCTATGAGGTTTTCTGCATATTTCCATATGTTATTTTTTCCCCCTAGAGTAAGCACTTCCTTTTAGGTCACGAGACCCCAATCCTAGGGCAAGTTAATGTCACGAGACTTCTAATATAACGCTACAAAAATCGTATTTCTTCACCTTTGGTATTTCCGTGTGGTCACTGCAGGAATATGTGATAGCAGTACTTTTTTTTTCCCACTTGTAGATCATTTATACACCTTAACAATTGTTGAACAAATGGATTCCTCTTTTTTGGGGATAATTTTTCTCCCCCTTAACGTTTTATCCTGGTGGTTGTCTTTTAATGTCTCATTAGAAATATTCTACAACACATGCTTCCATATGGCTCAACTCTCAGAATCTGAGTGCCTCAGGTCTCGAATATAGGAAAAATAGGAATCACATCTTTCAATATTGCTTATGACCATCAGCATTTGACCTAAGAGTTGGCAAAGTGCTTTAGAATTTTTTGAGAACAGGCTTTTCATAATAAATGTGTGGTGTCATTATTGTCATCTCTTGATCTATTTAATGTTACTGTGAACATCAGTGCAGATTATGTCCACTGCTTTCCCCATCTGTTCTTTACATTATCTCCTTGAACATTCCTCTGAATGGGCTACACGGGATTTGCCTTCATGGCACTGTGTACTGACTTTCATTTCTCTATCAGTCCATCTTTCTCCAGATGGATTGTGATCTCACCGCTTGTTAAGATCTCCAGATACAGGTTGCTTTTACAGTTAGATTTACTACTAATTACTAAAGTGTAACATTCTTGTTCCCTAGGAGAATGGAAAAACAAATTTTGCCAAATCATGCAATTATTTAAAGACAAAGCATACATGGTCTAATGGAGGAAGGCTTTTTTTGTTCATACATGGGACAGTGTATTTATATGTATACATAATTTGGATACTTATTAGAAAATTGTATTTAATCTCTTAGGTATTTTTCTACATTATATCTATTTTCCAGTGGAGTCCCATATATGATGTATCACAAAGATGACATGCTGGTGACCTACTAAAGATGAAAATGAAGGATGGGGACAGGGGTAGAAGAACCTGTTTTTTAAAAAACATATTGCTGAAGTTTTCTTCTGCTGCAGAGATAGGAATATAGATACTCCTATGTAGTTGCTTCTAGAGTAATTCTATAAACACATTTCCTTTTAGTTGAAAAAGATTCACACTGGCTCTCTAAGAGTTTAATTGTGTGTCTGTTCTACAGACACACTCAGTAGATTTTCATGGAATTTTTGTGATTGAAGAATGTTATATTAACACTGTAGTATAAAATGGGATATTAGACTTTTTTTGCTTGCAAGCAACAGAAAACACAACTTAAACTCCCTTAAGCAAAAAAAAGGAGTATATTGGTTCAACTACCTGAAAAGTACAATAGGCTTCAGACACAGTTGGATCCAGGAGTTCAAATTGGGTCATCAAGACTTCAAAAACTCTCTCTGCCTCTTTACTCTGCTTTCCTGTGTTGGTCTATTCTTAGCACCTGTGTTGGCAGGATGGTGCCCAAAGGCTCCAGGCTGACCTGTCTTTCCCATTGAATCTTTTCTTTTTTGTTAGAAGTCTCTAAGGCAGAGAACTTTACTTCCCTGAAATAGTTTGTGCTTCTTAGAAACAAATTTTGTGTTTGTTGCTACTTGATTTTGAATAGAAGATGGTTAGCCCAGTATGGAGAGAGAAAGTACAGACTTTTACAAATTGAGTTGCTGAGAGCTGTACTTAAAGTTCGTCTGTGAATGCAGTTTCCTCATAATGGTGTCTCAACACACAAACATTGTTGAGGTTGACTCTCTTGTGGATATGAAGGTAGATAATGATTTGGTGATAAGGAAATAAAAGAGAACACCATCAGTTAGTACTGACCCCTGTTATTGTCCTCTCCCCACCAGCAGGGGCAGATTGGTTTGCTTTCCTTGGTGTTCAGAGGGTGTAGGCAAGAATCTGACTTCTTGATGGAAGGAAGCATTTCTTTCTTTTTTTTTTTAATTAAAAAAAAAACTATAGTTGATTATTGTATTAGTTTCTATTTTTAGTTTTTTAAGGAACCTCCATACTGTTCTCCATAGTGGCTGCACCAATTTACATTCCCACCAACAGTGTAGGAAGGTTCCCTTTTCTCCACACCCTCTCCAGCATTTGTTATTTGTAGACTTTTGATGATGGCCATTCTGACCCTTGTGAGGTGATACCTCATTGTACTTTTGATTTGCATTTCTCTAATAATTAGAGATGTTGAGCATTTTTTGATGTGCCTCTTGGCCATCTGTATGTCTTCTTTGATGAAATGTCTATTTAGGTCTTCTGGCCATTTTTTAATTGGGTTGTTTGTTTTTTTGATATTGAGCTGTATGAGCTGTTTGTATAGTTTGGAAATTAATTCCTTGTTGGTTGCATTGTTTGCAATTCGTGCCAATATAATAGAATCATGGAATCACAGAATGTTAGAGGTGAGAGGGATTTTGAGATCATCTGGTCATATAAGAAAAGAATGAAGAAAATGTTGTTTAGAGGTGATGTGACTTGTGCAGGGGAGTTTTTGGTCAGTGTCAGTGGTAGATGGTAAAATGGGGAAAGTATGATGTTTGGAGGCAGACAGACCAACGTATAGTTTCTATTCCTTCACTAAGTGTGCAGGTTTGAGCCAGTTACTTTAAGTGCTTCTGATATTAAATTGTTTAGTGATAATGTAGGTAAAGAACTTACTAGAGTGCTTGGCACTTAATGTGTGCTCAGTAATCGCTAATAGGCTTGCTCATGCAGGGAACATATGCCTTCCTTTAGCTTATCCCTATCTTTTTTTTTTTTTTTAAATATTTATTTATTTATTTGGCTGTGGTGTGCAGGCTTTTTAGTTGCGGCATGCGGGCTCTTAGTTGCAGCATATGGGATCTAGTTTCCTGACCAGGGATCGAACCCAGGCCCCCAGCACTGGGAGTGCGGAGTCTTAACCGCTGGACTACCAGAGAAGTCCCTATTTCATCCCTATCTTACAGTGCCCTTGTGAGCCTTCACTTTATTAAACCTAGCACAATGTCATCTATGAGTGCCAATAATCCACTCATTTTTTGTTGTTGTTGTTGTTACTGTTGATTTGATTTCTTTGAAACTAATCCTTCTCCATGAAGAAAAAGGGCAGGTCTGAGTTCATATTTACTTGGTAAAATTAGGTGCTTTGGGTATTAAACAAACCTGTCTCCATGAACATTTCACATTCCAACATGGAGGTCAATACAAATAAAAATACGGATGAATATTGCCACATGTAACATAAGGAGATTCTAGACCTTGATCAGGCCCTTGCCTACCTTTCTACCACCTGTCTACTACTTCTGTCGCCCTTATTACCAGGTTCTTGTTAAGCTGGCCTTCAGGACATTCCTCCAAAAGGTCAGATTGCTTCCTGCTCTATAGCCTTGGCAATGGCTCTTAGCTCCACCTGGAATGTTCTTTCCCTATTGTGTTTGGCTCCTTCTTGTCATTCAGATTTTTTGAGTCCTTTGCTGATCAGCCTATCTGAAATGCCCCTGTCCTCTATCACATCAACTGGTTACATTTCATTATAGCACTTGTTATTTATTTGTTTGTTCATTTATTGTGAATTGTCTGTTTTCTCCCATTGGACTAGTTAACATAGTTAACTCTGTTATGAAGATAACTACATATTTACTTTGCAGTTATCACATAGTTACTATGTAGCTATTTCTCATTCCCCATTACATAATGTCTAAAGCAGTGCCCAGTACACAGGCAGTCCCTCCATAAATATTTGTTGGATGAAGGAGGAAGTGAATTTGAACAACCCGTATAGGTAGCGCTGTGCCTTGTGGAAAGAGGTCCAGGCCAGTATTCTAAGCTACTTTTACTCCAGACTATGTGATCTTGGGACAGAATTCCACCTTTTGGATCTTGATTGCTTTTCTGATAAAATAAGTTTAACTAGATCACATAAGGTTTCTTTATTCTCTTCCAAACTGTGATTCTGTGTCTGTTTTCTTCCATGCTGGACAATTGATAGGGTTCAGGACATGATACCCCCAAATATGGTACCTTGGCATATTGAATATTTTAAGCTGAAGAAATTTGAGAAGCAGCAGGTACAGGAAATCTTTCTGACCTTCCCCTTCTTTGCTGAAGCAAGTCATAAGACCCTCATGTGGAGGTACCCGTCCTGTACCCAGAGGGAATAAGCATCCTTATCTCTGAAGATGGAGGAATGCTGAGAGGAGTACAAATGAACAGACCCTGTTAAGTTTTCCCCAGTTATTACCTTTAGCCTGTACCCTTTTGACCTATCACATTCCCCCCTGACTTTCCACTTTTCATCACACCTAGTATCAAAACACTCAGCCTTAAGCTCTTCTTCAGGTCTTCATTTCCTTATGAAGGCTCCAGTGTAACTCAAAACTTATATTAAATAAATTTTTATGTCTTTATCCTAATTTGTTTCATTAGTTTAGTTTTCAGGTCCAGCCAGGAATCTTAAGAGAGTTGAGGAAGAGTTTTTCTTTCCCTATACAATCTCATAAGAATTTACCTTATAGGTAGGTAAAGGTGCTCTTTTAGATGGTGTTTGTGTATCAAAGCACAAACTAAATACCAGGCAGTAGCTGATGGTTCTGGAGAATCAGACGATAGGTGAAAAATAGGCATTACCTAAGAAAAAAAGGATAGTTTTATATGGGGTGAAGTATTGCACTACTGGTGGAAGATAGACTCATAAATTCTAAAGAATCTTTCTGATAATTGGAAAAAAGCTTATAACAATCAAAACATAAATACCCATCCAAATGATTCCTTTCTATGTAATTTTAGGAAAAGTTATAGAAAATTAATGTTTAGGCCTTTTCTTCTGTGATTTCCTTTATGAACAAATGCTAACAATTGGCAGAATTCTTTTCCTTTCCCCACACTATTTGCCTTTCAGAACAGAGAGTGGTATTTCAATACTCTGTATTAGTTTCCTATTGATGCTTTACTAAATTACCCCAAATTTGGGAGTTTAAAATAACACAAATTTACTATCTTACAGTTCTGGAAGTCAGAAGTCTGAAATGGGTCTCATTGGTCTGAGATCAAGGTGTCAATGGGCTGCATTTCTTCTGCAAACTCTGGTGGAGAATTTGTTTTCTTGCCTTTTCCATCTTCTAAATGCAGCCCACATTCCTTGGTTCATGGCCCCTTCCTCCATCTTCAAAGCTAGCAATGGCCAGTTAAGTCTTTTTCATATCATATCACAATGGGACTCACTCTTCTGCCTCCATCTTCTACCTTTACAAACCCTTGTGATTAAAAACGCTGGATTATAATCCAGGATAATTTCTCTGTTTTAAGATCAGTTGATTAACAGCCTTAATTCCATCTGCAGTCTTAATTCCCCTTTGCCAGGTAATATATTCACAAGTTCTGAGAAATAGGACATGGACATCTTTGCGGGGGGGCATTATTCTGCCTACCACATACTACTTAAGAGAAAAAGAACAATCCCCAAGAAAAACAAGTTCCAAGGCATCTGCTAAAATGAAAGCAATGTATGTATTAATATGTGAAGATAGCCCCATGCTTTTTTCAATTGTTTAAGAAAAAAGGTGACAACATCTACCTTTTGGTTTATTGAAGAACGGTTACGATGTAGGGCCAGCAATGTCCCCAATAGTAGGCTAAAAATACCAACTACCTAGGGGTTTGTGACCCAGATTTCAGAAAACCATCTGGATCCTGGAACTCTTAATCCACTGGCACCATCTTTTATGCGTTGAGTTGGTAGAAAGTGTATGGTTCCATTTACATAGATATGTTGCCCGCAGAAAATGTTCATTGATGTAGTTTGGTTGAAACCCCTTTGCCCTGCAACTCTGGCTTCAAATGATTTAGGAAAGAATCTACAAATGTGACCAACCACACAATAGAAACCTATATTACTCCCCTGTGGAACAGCGAATGTAAATTTCTGCTTTGCTTACCTGGAAGCCAAATATACAGAGGAAAGGAAAGTTAACTTCTGGCCCTGATTCATCACTTTTATTGAAGTTAAATTCTTTTGTTTTAATGCACACTTGATTGAGCAAGCATTTATTGAGGCAGTTATGGTTTGTAGGAGAAAGAGACAGTTGAAGAAAGAACAAATGAATCTAATGTAAATCAAATACTTAGTCCTTTTATAGGAACTACAAAGACTTAAATGTGTGTTCTTAATGGTAATTTTTACAAAACTCCAATAGGAGAATTTGACAGTGATTGTTTCGGTGGGGAGATGGGTTTTTCCTTTCACATGCTAATCACCTACTCCTGGTGATATTTCTCTCCTTGACTGCAGTCGCAGAATTGAATAATTTATGGAATGAATTTTGTTGTAAATTTATTGTGTCACAAGCAGGTTGTAATTTCACTAACAGTTCACTTAAGTTATTAAGTTAAAAAAAATGTGTTTTACAGGATAGTGCATTTGGAAGCCTTTTTTTTCCCCTATCAGCAAGTTCACATCTTATATATTTTCAAAACAGAGTACTTGCCTAATTTTTATTCAGAATCTGATATGCGAGAAGGAAGCACACATTAACATAAGTGGAATCGCATTTGCACCCTATTGTTGAATTTTGGAAGTCGTAAACAAATTATTGAAGATTTTATAGAGACAGAAATAGCATTAAACCCACAGTGCTGTGGCACTGCTGCCATTGTTCCCTGCATAACTGTCCCCAGCTTGCTGATGACGAATGAGGAGATGGTGGTGCAAAGGTGAAGATGTTCCTGGGAGGGGGAAAAAGCCACATTAATCCCTTCGTATTTTGCTTCAACTCTGAGGTTAAAATAATGGCACACTATCACTCCCCCAGATCTTATCCAATCCTAATGGACTAGAAAGAGAATAGGAAAAAAAATCTTTAAAAATCTCTCGCAGGGGTATCTGATTGGCCTCCATCTACATTTGCTACATTCTCAGGGCCTCTCTTTTAATGCCCATTCCACTGTGATAAGAGGCAGCATTTGGCCATTGCAGAAACCTCTGCTTATTTCTGCCTCTGATGCTTCAGCATTCAGCAAACATGTATTTGAGGTCGCCAGTTATTTACATTGAAATTTTTCTGTTGACCCTGCCAGTGTGAGTGAATTTCAAACAAGTCATTTCTTTCTCTGTATAGATGATTTCCCTAGGTTCCTGGTGGGGGTTACTTTTAATTCCTCTAGGAGTTCCCTCTATTCTTGTTAGCACCCAGAGGATTTGCTTTCTGTTTATTCCCTTGTCTCCGATGTGTGGCCCCCTCTCCCCGCATCCTACCCTGGGTATTGTAACCCTTGCATGGAGGATGCTGGATAATAGCCACTGTTCTTGAACAGGAATACTTTTTAGGCCTTTAGAATAGACATTTTCACCATCTGTTACATAGAATCTAGAAATGTGATGAGAAAACAGGTTGTAATTAGCTAAAAAATGGGTAAGACTCTGTGTGTCTTAATGCATTTAGAATTGATGAAATAGCCTTTTAAATTTCCATGAAAAGAAGTGAAGCTTGTACTTTAAAAAAATTAATAGGGTTTATTTTTTGGAGCAGTTTGGGTTTATAAAAAATTGAGGGAAAAGTACAGAGTTCCCATATGCTCCTGTCTCCTTTCCCCTGTTAACATCTTGCATTAGTGTTGTTAAAAAACAAAATTTAACTAAGTAAATTGTAAAGTCTTCCTGGCTTTATTCAATGATTAATGCATCAGGCAGCATCCCATCTAGCACACAGAAAGGAGCTCCGAGGAGCTGTACAAAATTAAAGACTTTTATAGGCAGAAGGGAGTGGGACAGGAATTTGTACAAGTTTTGCTCTCAGTCCGAAAGTAGAGTATTCTTATGAAACCTTTCATAAGCCGAAATGGTGTAAAGTGAAGAAGCAATTACCTTAAGACATATCTTGCTAACAGATGCACAAAATAAATCTAGATAAAGCACAGACGCTCGCAGACACATTTCAGAGTTACGGCTTCTTGAGGCTGAGATGCTGAGTGTAGTTCCTGGGGAAAGAGCTTGGTGGTGCCACTTTTGCTGCTCTGTTTGCCTGCTGCCTCTATAAAGGGTTGCAAAACAAATGCTGAACGCTGTTTTCATTTTTTGCCTTTTTTTTGTAAAAGTGAAAATCCTGTTCAGATTTCTTTTGGTTAGCTAAAACAGGTACTACTGTAGATCTTTCGTAAAAGCAAAGTGGCATAAATCAAACTTTCAAAAAGTGCGGGATACCAGTACTAGCAAAAAGTGGATTGGTTATGGCAAGGTCACTTTCCTTTAGGGGATGGCAGGCGTCTACTAGGCAGATTACCTAACTAGTGCTGACCAGGTGATTCCTGACTGACTGGTTTAAGATTCCATTTTTGGGAGAGGCCAAAACTGTAATTATGTCTTGGTGTGGTGCGGTGGGGCTTAGCATAAGTGATTTCATTTTGGGTCTGTTGCCTTGTTTTTAACAGTGTGGTACTTTTATTACAGTTGATGAGCCAATGTTGATATATCATTATTAACTGAAGTCCATTGTTTACATTAGGGTTCACTCTTGGTGTTGTATATTTTATGGATTTTGACAAACGTATAATACATTATCCACCATTACAGTATCGTATTGAACAGTTTCACTGTCCTGTGTTCCATCTGTCACTATCCTACCCATCCTTACCTGCTCCCTTCAGCAGCTGGTGGCAATCTCTGTTCTTTTCACTGTCTCCATAGTTTTGCCTTTTCCAGAATATCATATAGTTGGAATCATACAGGAAGTAGCCTTTTCAGATCGGCTTCTTTCACTTAGCAATATGCATTTAAGAGTCATCCATGTCTTTTCATGGCCTGATAGCTCATTTTTTAAAAATAAATTTATTTATTTTATTTTATTTATTTTTGGCTGCGTTGGGTCTTCGTTGCTGTGCGTGGGCTTTCTCTAGTTGCGGTGAGTGGGGCCTACTCTTCGTTGCGGTGTGTGGGCCTCTCATTGTGGTGGCTTCTGTTGCGGTGCACGGGCTTCAGCAGTTGTAGCTTGTGGGCTGTAGAATGCAGGCTCAGTAGTTGTGGCGCACGGGCTTAGTTGCTCTGCGGCATGTGGGATCTTCCCAGACCAGGGCTCAAACCCGTGTCCCCTGCCTTGGCAGGCAGATTCTCAACCACTGCGCCACCAGGGAAGCCCAGCTCATTTCTTTTTAATCGCTGAATAATCAGCTTGTACTTTTTATTGGGTAACATTGAGTAGGAATTCAGATTTTCTCATATGGAAGAAAAGATAAGGAGATTCACCTTTTGCTCTCCTGAGTCCATCCTGGCATCTTGTATTTTCTTTCTACCACTGATAACCTTATAGTTAAGTCATCATTGTAATATATGGCCACAAAATAATGAGACTGATTAAACAGTACACATAGGAAAACAGACTCATTCATTTGATCATATTTCATATATTCCTGTTAGCATTTTCCCTTGGTTTATTATAAATACAATGTCTAGTCTCTTGCTAAGAAAACGAGACTTGTTCTTAATGCTGCAGGTATATACTTGATCTGAAACCAGCTCAGGTAAATTATAATTCTGTGTGTCTATATCTGTCTAATATCGGGCACATATTCAATCCACATACTGGGTATTAGGTACCAGTCTGTATACCAGGAAAAGATTGGTGAACAAGATGGAGCTTACAACATTCTACTGTAAACAACAGAGAGGCAGTAAACAAATAGTTAACATAATTTAGGTCCTAAAAAGTGCTATGATGAAAAACAGGGTAATGTGGTAGAGTGAGAGCATGTGTGTCTGTGTGTGTCTCTGTGTGTGTGTGATGCATTCGTGCAGTGTGTGCATGTACACATCTTTGTGTGTGGTGCATATGTGTAGTGTGTGCATGTGTGTATGTACACTGTGTACACGTGCGTGTGTGTGTTAGGAGGCAGGCTGCAGCTGCTCTTGCTAGGGTGTTTAGGGAACACCTCTGAGGAGGTGGCATTTAATTTGATAAACAGCAGGCATCCATGTGAAGATCTGGGGAAGGGCATTTAGGCAAAAGGAACAGCAAGAACAATAGCCCTGAGCTGGAGCTGGATGTGTCCCAGGAACTACAAGAAGGCTGATGTGACTGGAACACAGCACCCGATGGGGAAATGGAGATGTAGGAAAGGCAGGTAGGGGCCAGATCTTATCTGGCTTTGCAGACTGTGATAAGTTTTTGTTTTAAATGTATTGGGAACAATTAAACTTACCTAAAGAGAGGTCTGGCCCTTGCCCTTGGCTCCTGGCAGCTCCTTGTGATTTTCTGCTTACTTAGAGTGTCTTTGTTTACCCGAGAATCTTGAGCCACACCACATAGTCTAACAGTGTGATTTATGGTGGTGATTTTGGGCCATGCAAGAGCAGCTCAACCTCCAGATAAACTGGAGACTAAAGATCAGCCGTGTAGGCCATCAGTTGTGTCTAGGTGACTGATCCCCAATGAAATCTCTGGATATCAAGTGTTGGGTGAGCTTCTCTGGCTGGCAATACGCCGTGAGTACTGTCACACATCATTGCTGGGAGAAGTTAGTACTTTACATGACTCCCCTGGAAAGGACAACTGGGTGCTTTGTGCATGGAACCTTCCTGGAGTTCCCACACTCCACTTCACCTGGCTGATTTCAATTTATATCCTTTCACTGTAATAAACCATCACCATGAGTATAACTGCTTTCAGTGAGTTCTATGAGTCCTTCTAGAGAATTATCAAACCTGAAGGTAGTCATAGTGGCTCCCAAACTTGCAATTGGTGTCATAATGTGGGTGATCTTGGAGACCCCTAAACTTTGTAGTTGGTGTCAGAAGTGAGAGTGATGTGGAGACTCCCTAAGTCCACAGAAGCCATTGGAGTGGGTTGGATTTCTACTTTAGGAAGATGACTTTGACTGCTGTGTTAGGAGGCTACTGCAATAGTCTAGATAAGAGATGATGGAGGCTTAACCTGGATGACAGCAGTGGAGGTGGTGAGAAGTTAGATAAGGCACACATTTTGTCAGTAAAAATGACAATACTTATTGATGAATGAACTATCATATTGTTTGTCACAGACAAGCGTCTATGACTAGCAGATAAATCCCACCATTAAATAACAACATTTTAGGTTGCATGATGGAAAGACTTTCTGAGAAATCTAGAAAACCCTTCTAGAATTTTTCAAGCCCTTTGAGCTCACTGTCTCCTTAGGACTATACCTTAAAACATGTTTAATACCATACTAATAGTGTTCAAAACCTTCCAGTATTAATTCTCTTTGTGTGTAATTCAAAGATGTGTAGTTTAGAAAAAATTGGCAACTACGTGGGTTTTATATACCGAGTGTGCATTTGGAAGTAGGTACTTTCTTTAAGATTGTTATGCTATTGTGTCATGCCTTGTGTCTCAGGGCATTCAAGAATTTCATGAAACTTTCTTTTATTCTTTTGTATTGAGCAAAAATGAGTACTAACATTGAAGAAATGTGCTCATTGTCTAGCACTGGGTCTGGCCCATGAAAGGTACTAGATAAGTATTGGCAGGATGGAAGAATGAATATAAGGCATTTGAGTCTTGACATCACCCTAATAACAAGCACATGGAGAACACAAAAGTCTTGCAGTGTTTAGGTTTTGGGGCAAACAGGTGTCCTGACTGCTACAATCTATCCCCTGGGTAAGACTCTAAAATTTGGCTCAATTGAGAAGGATATCATATGAATAACACCCACTCTACTATTAGTCCAAATCCATTGCCTTTTTTGGATGAAAACATTATTTTGCTTACTTACTATACTTTTATTGAATTCCTGCTGGATACCAAACACTAGGCTGGCCCTGGGGATTATAAAAACAAAGAAGACATGATCCTTACCCTCAATAATATCATGTTCTTAGTGAGCAAACTTCCTTAGGGGATAAGGAGAGGAGGAGAATGGGATTCATTTTCTGTAGGACAAGACGTTTCCTTGGGTGTTGAGACCCAGGTGGCATGCCTAGAGGACAAAATTGAAAGCAGGAGGCAAATATCCTGGATTATCTTATCTCTTTTCCATGACTCACTTCTATCAATACATTGGGTAGATAAGCAGGATCAAACACTCAAGGGAACAGGCTGTCAGTTCTTTTGTAGTAGAAGACAAATTTCACACTACTCCTTTTGAGCAGGTAAAAAATTTCCCTGACCATTCTCTGTGAATCTTTGGTTTTTTGCTCCATCTTGCTCTGGGCCCTGGGAAGTCGATGCTTCAGAACTCCATTGTCCAGGCCCCCTTGCTCAAATTCTGTAGGGGCTTTAACAAGGGAAAAAAAACCAAAAAACAAAAACCCACACACACACACAATGAAACAGCCCTCACATAGTTTTTAATCTGTAGGGAGATAAAGCAAATTCTTGAAGAAACATATGGTGAAGAGAATAATGCAAGTTAAATACGAAGTGCTCTAAGGGGAGAGGAAGTTCCAGGGAGGTTCAAATCATGTCTACTGGGTGCAGGGGTGCTGGGACATGAAGGGGAGGATTAGGAAGGATGACAGGCTGTAATCAGTTTATACTGCGTCTCTGCAGTCTATCGTTATGTTTTCAGGAATTTTGCCTGTGGGTTAATGTCACCTTATTAGGTTGAAATCACCCACTGTGAGAGTAGTTACACCGCAGAAATTGGCAAACTCTACAACTCAGGGCTCCCTCCACCCAGAGGTGATTATTAAACACTCATTAGCACTCCACTGTATGTGGAGAAACCGTGGCTCTGAGAGGGACCTGGGATGTGAAAGGGAAAACTCTCTAGGTAGTGAACCTAGCTCAAGTCTAGGCAGGGAGGTAAGAAAGGACACATTTGTGTGTGTGTGTGTGTGTGTGTGTGTGTGTACAGCAATGTAAAGATCAGCATGACTGAGGGGTAGGAAAAACATAGGGGAGTGTTAAAAATGAGACTGAGAAGTAGATTAGGGTCTTGAATATCACAATATTCAGCTAAAGGACTTTTTACTTCACTTGATAGATAGTAGAGAGCCTTGGAAGGTTTTGGTGCATGAGAGTAAGACAGAGATGATGCTGTACAGGTTGTTTGATTGTCATCCAAGATTAAGGTTACACAGTCCTCTGAAACTTACCTCAGGTCCTTCATGTGCAATGTTTCCAAATCTTATAGCTGCCACTTTCACAATTTCTATTCCTTCCATCCCCTCATTTCCATTGTCAGTGGGAAGCTGGGAAGCAGACCTTGGGGTACAGAAATGAGCTTTCTGTCTTTAGACGGCCTTTTCCACATCAAGATCACATTTTTGGCATTTGTAGGGGTGTACAATCTGAGGTAAGAGGTCTAATTTAATTCCCCGCCCATGGTTAGCTAGTGGTTTCAATTTATTGACTAGTTCATCCTTTCCTCACTGATTTTAAAGGTCAGGATACATACAGATGATAAAGGTTAAGATCAAAACTGATATCATCAGGCTGTCTGATGCTTTTCCCAATTAGTTCTAATTATACTAACATCTCTAACATGATCTAAAACTCTTTAACTGCAGAGTTTTCTAACATGTCATTTCAATGGGCTTGCTTTAATTTGGCTTCTCCCACAAGCTGAATCTGAGGCACAATAGGGCATTAGGGAAGTGAAAAAAGGAAGGGAAGGTAGCCAATAAACATTTCTTTGTGATGCAAGTTACCATTGTGGGTAATTAGTTTTGGTCTTAGTCTGTATAATAAAAATTGTAGTTACTAACACTTATGTAGTGCTTATTATGTACTAGGCACTGTTCTAAATCCTTTACAAATCTTAACTCATTTATTCTTCATAACAACTTCCTAATTTCTCCATTTTGCGGATGAGGAAGCTGAGGCAGGGAGAGATGAAGTCTGTGATCAGGGCCACATAGCTGATAAGTGGCAGATCCTGGAATTTGCAGGACTTTAATAGACTACAGGACTGATTATCCAGGGAAAAATATTCTTTATAGTGAAGTGGGTAAAAAGCTAGGGCTTCTGAAATGACATCAGTGGTGAAAATTGGTGCAAAGTATTGCTTTTGTCCCTAAGTAGTTAAATATTTGTGAAAACCCAGGCCTGACCCTTAGATATGCCATTCTAATTTGAAACAGAGTAGGCAATAATTTCCCAAAGAAAGCTGTTTAAAAAAATACTGATTAGAGAGTCCATTTGGATGATACTGAAATGCATTTGTTAAACTGCTGTGTGTAAAATAAGGAATGAAGGAAAACACAAAAACGAAAATCTTTTGTTTTTGCTGGCATTGGTTTATATATCAAACCACTTCCCCCATCACTGTATCAAAAATCAAAATGGAGAAAACATTATCTTTCATTTTTTTATTAAAAATACTGTTAGGACTCTAATGTTGTCAGAATATGTTTAATTTTTAATTTGCATTTCATTTATCTATCCCATTGATGTAATTGGTGCTCACTCACCCCAGGATACAGGTTAATAACCTCCTAACCTAAGAAAAAAAGAATGATAAAAAGAACACCCCATGGTTTAGGTTACCATTTAAGTCACTGTCTCTTTTCAAAAATAACCTATTCTATTTCTTGCCCTTTCTGCCCATACCATTTTGCGCTTTCCAAAGCTCTGTTGGCCATTAAAAAAATTAATTACTTCAAGGCATTATTTTCAAAAGAATTATAAATAAATTACTTTAAAACCTTGGTTTACACCATAATCGTAAGAAGATATTTATATTTCATGTATCTGTATTAAAATTAGTGCATTGTTGTTTGTGATTTGCAATATACACTTAGGTATTTTTCTTATTCATATCTTAAGAGCAGTGTTAGTTAATGTGCATCTGAAGCACATAAGCCAATTTTGTAGAAAGCTATATAAAGACAATAACAGAGTTTTAAGAAATGTGCAAAAGTTGTAGGTCAAAAAGTATGCCAAACCAATGTAGCTCTGCTCATTATGTGTTATAAATAAAAATTTTAGTGTAAAAGCTAACATTTCTGTGTCAGCAGCACTTAGCGCAGTGCTTTGCACATGGTAGCATCAAATAAAAGCTTTTTGAATGAATGGATGGATATGTGAGAGTTAATTTTATGTGTCAACTTCGCTAGGCTATGGTACACAGATATTTGGTCAAACATTATTCTAGATGTTTCTGTGAAGGTATTTTTTAGATGAGATTAACATTTAAATCAGTAGACTTTGAGTAAAGCAGATTACCCTCCATAATATGGGTGGGCCTCATCCAATCAGTTGAAAGCTTTAATAGAAAAAGACTGACTTCCCTTGAGAAGAAGAAATTCTGCCTCTAGACTTGAGATGAAATAGGAACTTCTTGGGTCTCTTATCTGTTACCCTGCCTTGCAGATTTGGGATTTGTCAGCCTGTATAATCAAATGAGCCAATTCCTTAAAATCTATCTATCTGTCTATCTATCTACAAACACACACACACACACACACACACACACATACATATGTCCTGTTGGTTCCTTCTCTCTGGAGAACCCTGAGTAATACTGGATGAAAGGCATTAGATAAATACATTAAGATATGTGCAATCATATTAGAGTTGTGAAGGTAAAAAATGTATGCTCCCAAAATCTTGTGCTGAGATGAACATCAACTTGGTTATTACCACTCACATTTTTTTGAAATGAATTTGCCTTGTGGTGAATTTTTTTTTCATTTCTT
The DNA here is from genome assembly GCF_028564815.1 of Eubalaena glacialis. Lineage (NCBI taxonomy): Eukaryota > Metazoa > Chordata > Mammalia > Artiodactyla > Balaenidae > Eubalaena > Eubalaena glacialis. The sequence continues at coordinate 17,091,619 of NC_083733.1, read as the reverse complement.
TATCAAAGCCTTCTCATACTCTTTTCTCCTTCTTCCTTTTCCTCTCCAGAGACCCTTTGGGTTTACACTGACTTGTCTTTTTAAAGGTGTTGGTGTTCACCCTCCTATGAGAATTTGATTTGAGTCTAAGGACATAGGAATTTCTCTCAGCATTGGGTACATTCTTTCCCTGGGTTTTTCATTGAGTAGGATTGGATACTTTGGGGAAATCATTTAGCCTCAGTCCTGTTAAATGATGATCTCTAAAATGTGTTAAAGCTTTAAAAGTTGACAGTGCCACTAATTTATTCAAGTATCTTTAAAGAGGAATTACTAGGTCTTTGTGGAATGCAGCTTAACACTTAATTTTATTTGTGAAAACTATCACGGCAACAGTAATTCTTTTGGCATTTTTACTTTGTGTTCTAGCCGTCTATGTGGGATTATAAATTAGACAAATAGAGAAAGTGAAATGAATCTTATGTCCATTTTACAGGCATCCATGATTGTAGAATAAGGGAATGTAGATGGCACAATAACAGAACTGTGCCCACTAGAGGACAGAAACACAGAAAGCAGCCTTGTGGGAATTGTAGAACAACATTCAGGAGAGATACTTCACTGGTATTTCTGCCCATGTGCCACTCGCCCAAACCCACTGTAAGGCAAGGATGTAGATACAAGTAAGGGTGAAGATTTAGGGCCATTGTGTATACTCTACATGGTATGTTATTTAACTTTATTTTATTTTATTTTTTTTCTGAGATATACATTTTAAAGTAATAACTAGGATTATGACTTATAACATTATACCAGAACATATAAGATTTTTAGAAATTTCATGTAATGTCTGAAACATTTATATTAACATATTTCCATACAAATAACCCAATGAAAGTTTAGTATTAGTTGTTTTGTTTGTTTGTTTATACTGCAGGTTCTTATTAGTCATCAATTTTATACACATCAGTGTATACATGTCAATCCCAATCGCCCAATTCAGCACACCACTATCCCCACGCCACCGCAGTTTTCCCCCCTTGGTGTCCATATGTCTGTTCTCTACATCTGTGTCTCAACTTCTGCCCTGCAAACCGGCTCATGTGTACCATTTTTCTAGGTTCCACATACATGCGTTAATATACAATATATGTTTTTCTCTTTCTGACTTACTTCACTCTGTATGACAGTCTCTAGATTCATCCACGTCTCAACAAATGACTCAATTTCGTTCCTTTTTATGGCTGAGTAATATTCCATTGTATATATGTACCACATCTTCTTTATCCATTCGTCTGTTGATGGGCATTTAGGTTGCTTCCATGACCTGGCTATTGTAAATAGTGCTGCAATGAACATTCGGGTGCATGTGTCTTTTTGAATTACGGTTTTCTCTGGGTATATGCCCAGTAGTGGGATTGCTGGGTCATATGGTAATTCTATTTTTAGTTTTTTAAGGAACCTCCATATTGTTCTCCATAGTGGCTGTATCAATTTACATTCCCACCAGCAGTGCAAGAGGGTTCCCTTTTCTCCACACCCTCTCCAGCATTCGTTGTTTGTAGATTTTCTGATGATGCCCATTCTAATTGGTGTGAGGTGATACCTCATTGTAGTTTTGATTTGCATTTCTCTAATAATTAGTGATGTTGAGCATCTTTTCATGTGCTTCGTGGCCGTCTGTATGTCTTCTTTGGAGAAATGTCTATTTAGGTCTTCTGCCCATTTTTGGATTGGGTTGTTTGTTTCTTTAATATTGAGCTGAATGAGCTGTTTATATATTTTGGAGATTAATCCTTTGTCCGTTGATTCGTTTGCAAATATTTTCTCCCATTCTGAGGGTTGTCTTTTCGTCTTGTTTATGGTTTCCTTTGCTGTGCAAAAGCTTTGAAGTTTCATTAGGTCCCATTTGTTTATTTTTGTTTTTATTTCCATTACTCTAGGAGGTGGATCAAAAAAGATCTTGCTGTGATTTATGTCAAAGAGTGTTCTTCCTATGTTTTCCTCTAAGAGTTTTATAGTGTCCAGTCTTACATTTAGGTCTGTAATCCATTTTGAGTTTATTTTTGTGTATGGTGTTAGGGAGTATTCTAATTTCATTCTTTTACATGTAGCTGTCCAGTTTTCCCAGCACCACTTATTGAAGAGACTGTCTTTTCTCCATCGTATATCTTTGCCTCCTTTGTCATAGATTAGTTGACCATAGGTGCGTGGGTTTATCTCTGGGCTTTCTATCTTGTTCCATTGATCTATGTTTCTGTTTTTGTGCCAGTACCATATTGTCTTGATTACTGTAGCTTTGTAGTATAGTCTGAAGTCAGGGAGTCTGATTCCTCCAGCTCCGTTTTTTTCCCTCAAGACTCCTTTGGCTATTCGGGGTCTTTTGTGTCTCCATACAAATTTTAAGATGATTTTTTCTAGCTCCGTAAAAAATGCCATCGGTAATTTGATAGGGATTGCATTGAATCTGTAGATTGCTTTGGGTAGTATAGTCATTTTCACAATGTTGATTCTTCCAATCCAAGAACATGGTATATCTCTCCATCTGTTGGTATCATCTTTAATTTCTTTCATCAGTGTCTTATAGTTTTCTGCATACAGGTCTTTTGTCTCCCTAGGTAGATTTATTCCTAGGTATTTTATTCTTTTTGTTGCAATGGTAAATGGGAGTGTTTCCATAATTTCTCTTTCAGATTTTTCATCATTAGTGTATAGGAATGCAAGAGATTTCTGTGCATTAATTTTGTATCCTGCAACTTTACCATATTCATTAATTAGCTCTAGCAGTTTTCTGGTGGCAGTTTTAGGATTCTCTATGTATAGTATCATGTCATCTGCAAACAGTGACAGTTTTACTTCTTCTTTTCCAATTTGTATTCCTTTTATTTCTTTTTCTTCTCTGATTGCCGTGGCTAGGACTTCCAGAACTATGTTGAATAATAGTGGTGAGAGTGGACATCCTTGTCTCGTTCCTGATCTTAGAGGAAATGCTTTCAGTTTTTCACCGTTGAGAATGATGTTTGCTGTGGGTTTGTCATATATGGCCTTTATTATGTTGAGGTAGGTTCCCTCTATGCCTACTTTCTGGAGAGTTTTTATCATAAATGGGTGTTGAATTTTGTCAAAAGCTTTTTCTGCATCTATTGAGATGATCATATGGTTTTTATTCTTCACTTTGTTAATATGGTGTATCACATTGATTGATTTGCGTATATTGAAGAATCCTTGCATCCCTTGGATAAATCCCACTTGATCGTGGTGTATGATCCTTTTAATGTGTTGTTGGATTCTGTTTGCTAGTATTTTGTTGAGGATTTTTGCATCTATATTCATCAGTGATATTGGTCTGTAATTTTCTTTTTTTGTAGTGTCTTTGTCTGGTTTTGGTATCAGGGTGATGGTGGCCTCATAGAATGAGTTTGGGAGTGTTCCTTCCTCTGCAATTTTTTGGAAGAGTTTGAGAAGGATAGGTGTTAGCTCTTCTCTAAATATTTGATAGAATTCACCTGTGAAGCCATCTGGTCCTGGACTTTTGTTTGTTGGAAGATTTTTAATCACAGTTTCAATTTCATTACTTGTGATTGGTCTGTTCATATTTTCTGCTTCTTCCTGGTTCAGTCTTGGAAGGTTATACCTTTCTAAGAATTTGTCCATTTCTTCCAGGTTGTCCATTTTATTGGCATAAAGTCGCTTGTAGTAGCCTCTTAGGATGCTTTGTATTTCTGCGGTGTCTGTTGTAACTTCTCCTTTTTCATTTCTGATTTTATTGATTTGAGTCCTCTCCCTCTTTTTCTTGATGAGTCTGGCTAATGGCTTATCAATTTTGTTTATCTTCTCAAAGAACCAGCTTTTAGTTTTATTGATCTTTGCTATTGTTTTCTTTGTTTCTATTTCATTTATTTCTGCTCTGATCTTTATGATTTCTTTCCTTCTGCTAACTTTGGGTTTTGTTTGTTCTTCTTTCTCTAGTTTCTTTAGGTGTAAGGTTAGATTGTTTACTTGAGATTTTTCTTGTTTCTTTAGGTAGGCTTGTATAGCTATAAACTTCCCTCTTAGAACTGCTTTTGCAGCATCCCATAGGTTTTGGGTTGTCGTGTTTTCATTGTCATTTGTCTCTAGGTATTTTTTGATTTCCTCTTTGATTTCTTCAGTAATCTCTTGGTTATTTAGTAACGTATTGTTTAGCCTCCATGTGTTAGTGTTTTTTATGCTTTTTCCCCTGTAATTCATTTCTAATCTCATAGCGTTGTGGTCAGAAAAGATGCTTGATATGATTTCAATTTTCTTAAATTTACTGAGGCTTGATTTGTGACCCAAGATGTGATCTATCCTGGAGAATGTTCCGTGCGCACTTGAGAAGAACGTGTAATCTGCTGTTTTTGGATGGAATGTCCTATAAATATCAATTAAATCTATCTGGTCTATTGTGTCATTTAAAGCTTCTGTTTCCTTATTTATTTTCATTTTGGATGATCTGTCCATTGGTGTAAGTGAGGTGTTAAAGTCCCCCACTATTATTGTGTTACTATCAATTTCCTCTTTTATAGCTGTTAGCAATTGCCTTATGTAATGAGGTGCTCCTATGTTGGGTGCATATATATTTATAATTGTTATATCTTCTTCTTGGATTGATCCCTTGATCATTATGTAGTGTCCTTCCTTGTCTCTTGTAACATTCTTTATTTTAAAGTCTATTTTATCTGATATGAGTGTAGCTACTCCAGCTTTCTTTTGATTTCCATTTGCATGGAATATCTTTTTCCATCCCCTCACTTTCAGTCTGTATGTGTCCCTAGGTCTAAAGTGGGTCTCTTGTAGACAGCATATATATGGGTCTTGTTTTTGTATCCATTCAGCAAGCCTGTGTCTTTTGGCTGGAGCATTTAATCCATTCACGTTTAAGGTAATTATCGATATGTATGTTCCTATGACCATTTTCTTAATTGTTTTGGGTTTGTTTTTGTAGGTCCTTTTCTTCTCTTGTGTTTCCCACTTAGAGAAGTTCCTTTAACATTTGTTGTAGAGCTGGTTTGGTGGTGCTGAATTCTCTTAGCTTTTGCTTGTCTGTAAAGCTTTTGATTTCTCCATCAAATCTAAATGAGATCCTTGCCGGGTAGAGTAATCTTGGTTGTAGGTTCTTCCCTTTCATCACTTGAAGTATATCATGCCACTCCCTTCTGGCTTGTAGAGTTTCTGCTGAGAAATCAGCTGTTAACCTTATGGGAGTTCCCTTGTATGTTATTTGTCGTTTTTCCCTTGCTGCTTTCAATAATTTTTCTTTGTCTTTAATTTTTGCCACTTTGATTACTATGTGTCTCGGCGTGCTTCTCCTTGGGTTTATTATCCTGTATGGGACTCTCTGCGCTTCCTGGACTTGGGTGGCTATTTCCTTTCCCATGTTAGGGAAGTTTTCGACTATAATCTCTTCAAATATTTTCTCTGGTCCTTTCTCTCTCTCTTCTCCTTCTGGGACCCCTATAATGCGAATGTTGTTGCGTTTAATGTTGTCCCAGAGGTCTCTTAGGCTGTCTTCATTTCTTTTCATTCTTTTTTCTTTAGTCTGTTCCGCAGCAGTGAATTCCACCATTCTGTCTTCCAGGTCACTTATCCGTTCTTCTGCCTCAGTTATTCTACTATTGATTCCTTCTAGTGTAGTTTTCATTTCAGTTATTGTATTGGTCATCTCTGTTTGTTTGTTCTTTAATTCTTCTAGGTCTTTGTTAATCATTTCTTGCATCTTCTCAATCTTTGCCTCCATTCTTATTCCAAGGTCCTGGATCATCTTCACTATCATTATTCTGAATTCTTTTTCTGGAAGGTTGCCTATCTCCACTTCATTTAGTTGTTTTTCTGGGGTTTTTTCTTGTTCCTTCATCTGGTATATAGCCCTCTGCCTTTTCATCTTGTCTATCTTTCTGTAAATGTGGTTTCTGTTCCACAGGCTGCAGGACTGTAGTTTTTCTTGCTTCTGCTGTCTGCCCTCTGGTGGTTGAGGCTATCTAAGAGGCTTGATGGGAGGGACTGGTGGTGGGTAGAGCTGACTGTTGCTGTGGCGGTCAGAGCTCTGTAAAACTTTAATCCACTTGACTGTTGCTGGGTGGGGCTGGGTTCCCTCCCTGTTGGTTGTTTTGCCTGAGGCAACCCAACACTGGAGCCTACCCGGGCTCTTTGGTGGGGCTAATGGCAGACTCTGGGAGGGCTCACGCCAAGGAGTACTTCCCAGAACCTCTGCTGCCAGTGTCCTTGTCCCCACGGTGAAACAGAGCCAGCCCCCGCCTCTGCAGGAGACCCCCCAACACCAGCAGGTATGTCTGGTTCAGTCTCCCCCAGGGTCACTGCTCCTCCCCCTGGGTCCCGATGCACACACTATTTTGTGTACGCCCTCCAAGAGTGGGTTCTCTGTTTCCCCCAGTCCTGTCAAAGTCCTGCAATCAATTCCCACTAGGCTTCAAAGTCTGATTCTCTATGAATTCCTCCTCCCGTTGCCGGACCCCCAGGTTGGGAAGCCTGACGTGGGGCTCAGAACTTTCACTCCAGTGGGTGGACTTCTGTGGTATAAGTGCTCGCCAGTCTGTGAGTCACCCACCCAGCAGTTATGGGATTTGATTTTACTCTGATTGCGCCCCTCCTACCGTCTCACTGTGGCTTCTCCTCTGTCCTTGGACGTGGGGTATCCTCCTTGGTGAAGTCCAGTGTCTTCCTGTCGATGATTGTCCAGCAGCCAGTTGTGATTCTGGTGCTCTCGCAAGAGGGAGTGAGAGCACGTCCTTCTACTCCGCCATCTTGGTTCTGTAACTTTATTTTTAAAATTTAAAAAACTTTACAATATATTGGGCAAATCCAAAGGAATCTTTGTTCAGGGGATTTCCTTTCAGTCCAGCAAAGCTTGATCTGTATAGATTAGTGTTCCATTGGATGGATAATTAATAAGGATATTAATTAAAGGGTTGATGAAAAGGTCCTTTTCCATATAAGCTACTGTGGTTTCCCGTGCCTAATTTGATTAAATGTTTCATGGAGGTGAAACCTGCCCATTGGGAGTTATACATGTTAACTTAATTCTTTGAGCTAGTTGTTTCTCCTGATGTGACATCTTTACAGTGTTCTCTCAGTTGAGGGATTATTGATCAGTTTGCCAGCATTATAGATTTTCATTCAGCAACAGTGCGTCCGAAACAAATGCAGAGTGGTCTTTTACAGAAACGCCTGTTCCATAAAAATTTTAAGAACTGGAGCAATGACTATTTGTTTTGATTATTTTAAGTGCTGTCGTTTTTGGCAGTGTGGTACAGGAGATGACCTCTCTTTTCAGTAGTGTGATTTTAAGATTTGTTGCTGGAAAAACTTACCAAATCTCTTGCAGAAATAGATCAACAAGGGACTCATAAGTGTTCGTTGTTTCACGTTTGAGAGTCTTTCGCTGCTCTGAGGATAAAGACTGGCTCATTGCTGGGGATTAAAGGGTTTCAACGCAGGCCAAATGATAACCAGCTGGCTTAAAGTAAAGTTTATATTCTAAGCCTTTGTTTTATACCCCCCAAAGATTTTATGTTTACAAAAGCATTCAGAATGAATTTGCCATTAGTGCATGTTGGTATCCTCTTAAGTCTTATCACACAGGAAACCCAGGAGAGGAAGTTTAGGAAGACAAAAGGAAGGAGGTATAACATAGGAAATGTGAATGAGAATCGAAGAAATTTTACAGGACTGAAAACAATTGTGGACCTAATAATGTGTTTGGAAACACTGGAGGCTAGTGAAAATTCCACTTTTTCAGTAACCTAAGCAAAAATCAGAGATAGTTTGACTCTCCTATACTCTTTTTTTTTTTTTTTGCATTAGTAACTTTTTAATAAAGAAAAATGTTATGCTTCAGAGGGGGAAACATAACCTGAACAAGATGGTTTGTGCACAGTTCTTCAGACATGATGATCTGGGATATTTAGCTGAGGATCAACATTGCAACAGTTGAGAGAGCAGCTGTAACTCTTGATTTCTAGGCAAAGACAAGGATTGCTGTTGTTTCTTTTTGGGAGGGATGTATCCACTGAGATATAAGGTCAGTCCCATTTTCATGAGGAAGTTTCACTTTGATATTTGCTTTCTGCCCCATCAGGATTCTGAACAGAGTGCCAGGGCAAACCTTGCTTCATTGTGAATGTTCTGCTGCAACCTCTTGAGCATACGTGAAATAGACACCGTGGCTTTGAGGCAGGGGCAGAATCAGGATTTGTGAGGCTTATATGATTTTAGAGCCCTCTTTTAAGAAAACATAACATGGTGGATACAAAACTAAGTATGAAAATAAATATTTAGATTGAAAAAAGAAGACAAAATTACAAAGCTTACAAAGTGGACAAATAGAACAAAACTCACATGATCCAGGAAAATAATATATCATTTGTATTAATTAACTGCCCAACACAGCTCTGTCATACTTTTTTCCTTATAGTTTTTGACTGCATAGTCTTGACAGTGATTATTTTTATTTTTATTTTTCCCCCAACTTTACTAAGATATAATTGATACATAATATTGTAAAGTTTAGGGTGTTCAACATGATTTAATACATGTATTTGATAGTGTTTTTAAATTTTGCTTTCTATTGAGGGCACAGAAAGATAACTCAGTCTTTTTTTTTTTAGCATGGTTGATTGACAATTTTTTAAAAAAATTGTTGATCTTAGAAAAGTTTATTTTAGTGTTCTTACTCTTTATTGGTAATGCCATGTAATATTTTAAGAATGTTTATAATTCAAATTTAGGAAAATTGTCCCCAGTTTTCTTTTCCGTATGGGTTATGAGATTTGAAGGCATTTCTTGGACAGCAAACAGTCTTGGTCTTTGAATTGACAACACTCGTTGTGGATGTCCTTGTGCATTGTAAGGTTTGTTATTTCATCAATATCAGAGCTTCCTATGGAATCAGGAAGACATTTAATCTTTCCCCAAAGTGTTCATTTGAGTACATCCTCTTTATTAATTTAGTGGTCAGACAATCCAAGAATGTATTCATTATGACTAGGCAACATTTATTTCTTCCTGTAATGAATTACTGCTTTTGGTATGATTTAACCATTTTTGATACAGTTCTTTTCTTGATGTCAGAGTAATTTCTATTGATTTCAACTCTCATCTTTACCTCTTTTGTTAAATATTCCATTATATTTATCTGAATTTTCAGCTCTTTAATAAATAAATGTAAAGAAGCCCAAAGAAGATATCCTTAACATACATCTAAATCAGGGGTCTGTAATTTCTTCCTATTTATTAAAATCTTATAAGACATCTTTCTAAGTTATGGTTAAAATGGTATTTTCAAGCTTTCCTATTAAAGAGAAGAAAGATATGTATGATGTGTTTCAAATTGTACACACTGTATCATTTCTGACAGGAGAGAGCTTCTATTTTGACTGTGCATTGATGAGAATTGAATCCTCTGTTTGCAATTTTATACATCTAATGATTGGAAGAATATTTTACAGACTAGCTTCTGGCTTCATACCTTTCAAACCTTGTCATGTCATGATACAACTCCTGACCCTGCTGCTTCATGTAGCTGGGTGAGTGGGCACAGTGGGAAGTAAGCAGTATTCCTGGAAGCCATTCCTCCAGGAAGATGAGCAAGTATACATGGAAGGGACAGCAAAACACATCACTATAGCCCATAAACCCCAAATCAGTGTGTTCCTAACTCCTTTACTAAACATAAAAAATGCCTACAGTCACTCTAATGCCATCTGATGCAAGGGGAGTGTGACAGGGAAGTCGGAGTGGAAAGAGACAGTGTCTTAACTAATTATGGTTAAAAAATATCTTGGCTTTGAAAATTTTATAAAAACATATTGCTAAGGCCTGTCCGGAGCTTTGAAAGGGGCCTGTACAAGTGAGAGGCCCTAAAGCTGAAACTTTATTAGCTTCACAGTAAAGATGCCTTAGCTGTAAAGATAAAACACAATTTTATACATTCTACTGAGGTATTCTCTTGGTCATTGATATGTCTTTCTGGGTCATACATTTTTCATATGTTACCTATGTTAATTTTTGCATTTAAATATTTTCTAGAATACGTATCTCTTTCTGTTTTTTGGGTTTTTTTTTCCTTTTTCGGTTCCCTCTATCCATATGTTTATCTTGAAAGAGACATCTCTCTGAGCCTCATGTACTTAACGTGATTTTAACTTGAGTGTGAAGCCAAGTATTTTCCATGTCCTTCATAGTTAAACTTGAAAATGGTTCATTTGGTTGAGTTTCAGAGGCTCCCTTGAAGCTACCTTAAGCATCATAGACATTGTTTTTTGCTGATTTTCATGTGAAGTTTAAAGATACTTCTTCAAGTTTAATTCTGTGTTGAATTTTTGATTACAGCTATTAACAAGTTAGATGTACAAATGGCTAGCCCCCATTGTGTATGAGGATATGACAACTGGGTTGATGGTCCTTCATCAAAGATTTGCCACATAATTATAAACAAATAGTCTGCCTCTGTGAACTATGTGATTGTGACTATAAAGGCGTGTTGTAAAGAATCTTCTAGGGGTGATATGAGGGTATCAGGAGAGGTTATAAAAGTACCAGTGATGGAGATTTATGACACTACTAGCGAGTGAAAGCCACAAAGTTCAGAGAGCCCTTGGCTGCCTATTCCTTGGCCTTTTGGTCTATACTTTTGTGATATGACTCCACAAGTTTTCACACTAAGCTAGATGGTGGCTGGGTGTTACTTTCTTCACTAAAGAAAATGATATTTTTCTCAATGTAGTGAGGTTTCTCTTTATAGAGAAGTTTTTCATGTCTACTTGTCCAGGGAAATAATAGCCAAAGAGTTTTAAACAGATAATCCATGGGACTTCCCTGGTGGTCCAGTGGCTAGGGCTCCACGCTCCCAATGCAGGGGGCCTGGGTTCGATCCCTTTTCAGGGAGCTAGATCCCACATGCTGCAACTAAAAGATTCCGCATGCTCAACTAAGACCTGGTGCAGCCAAATAAATAAATAAATATTTTTAAAAACCCAGATAATCCATAACTAAGGAAAGCAATATCTGATTATTACAAATTTCTTTTTGTGGTTACCTTCATAATTAAAAAACAAATTCTCTTATTTTCTAGGAAATTCATTGTAGTTCAGACATGAGAAGCCAAGTGAACAGTGTCTATTTTCTCACTGTATTACTCTAATCTCTTTCTTTAGGTCAAGGTTAAGCAGGTCTAGAAAAACAGACATCTGTGTTTGTAATGCAATAAAGTGTAATGAGTGTGGCGACTTTTTCTAATTTACCTCAGCTGGATATGCAAATGAAACGATTAAACTTATACCCATAACTCTATGGGGGAACTGATGGGTAACAAAAGTGCAGAGGATTTACTGTAGCTAATGGGAGAGTTGTTAGATGATAGGAATGTAGTATGTTCTATTTGCAAATGTACTAAAGAGTTAGTTAGCAGTATAAATGAGGATTTGGTTATTTAGGAATAAATATTATCGTGCTAAATCGTGGTTATTTAGCACGATTTAAATTTTAAAAAATCATTTTATTTTATGGTGTTTCAATTTACTAACTACAACTTGTTATGTGTATTTAGAGATCTACTTTTCTTTATTTTTAAAATTTATTTATTTATTTTTGGCTGTGTTGGGTCTTCGTTTCTGTGCATGGGCTTTCTCTAATTGCGGCGAGTGGGGTCCACTCTTCATCGCGGTGCGCGGGCCTCTCACTGTCGCGGCCTTTCTTGTTGCGGAGCACAAGCTCTAGATGCGCAGGCTCAGTAGTTGTGGCTCACGGGCCTAGTTGCTTCGCGGCATGTGGGATCCTCCCAGACCAGGGCTCGAACCCGTGCCTGCTGCATTGGCAGGCAGATTCTCAACCACTGCGCCACCAGGGAAGCCCGAGATCTACTTTTATAAATGGGAAGTTAGTAGTCTCAACATGACATAACACATCTATGCAGTGTATCGTTCTTTATTTTTATGTAATAGTTTTCTGCAAGGAACTCAAATTCTTCACAATGATCAACTGGTTAGCACCATAACATATTTGTTAGGAAGGCAAGGTTTGGGGTTATAATAATAACTTTATAGATATAAAAATTACAGATGCAGTCATTTGTTCAAATTTTATCATTAAAGACACTGAGTGAAACTTAGGTATTTGGTCTGAGTCAATATGTAGACAAAACAGTGATTTTCTTCCTACAACCAGTTATAAAGTTTTCTATTTTATAACCTTATATAATTTTTATAACAAATTTTTATAACAAATCTCCAGCCTTCAGGGGTTACTGTCCCCCTTTATACCCAAATAACCTGCCCTCAAATATTCTATAGTTAGAGGTATAAATGAGTAAACAATTGCAAAACAGTGTGAAAAAGGTAACTCTATCATGTTAAGGAAGCAGAGAGAAGTCCCTCTTTGGACTCAGCCTGAAAGAGGATTGCATGAACCATTCACAAAAACGTGGTTAGAAGAGGCATTAGGGTTGATTTTTGTCCACCTTCCTCATAATGATGCATAGATTGCTTTACTCTGTAACATCCTCCTTGGCCAGGGATCATCTGACTTAAGCACTTGGAATGTCAGGAAGCTAGCAGGTGTATGAAACTGCTGATATGCAAGCACTTTTGACAAATACAATGGCAGCATCATATGGTTTATTGTTACGTAGGAATATTATAAAAACGGTTCAGGAGAAGAGTTTTAAACTCTGGTACACTATTCTGTTTCACATTTCCTCTGTGTTTTTTTTTTTTTTTTTACTCTTGGTGAGTATTAAATAAAAAAAAGCAATTGAACACATTACTTCAAAATTATACCTTTTAAAAATCATCTCTATTTCCAAAATAGGATTGTTTTTTGCCCCAATTTGCTTCAGTTTTGTTTATACTCTATTGATCTATATACTCTAGAGAAGATAAAATGAGGTAGTGGGATAGGATTCCACCACCAAAGTCTTCTCTGAATTTCACTGAATAAGAACCATGTTCTCTCAATAAAGCTGGGGTGGAGGGGGCGGGGGAAGAATTGTGTTCCTCCCTATGTCTCTTTATTTCTCAAAGCAACTTTTCAAACACTGTAAGACAGCACCATAGTATAAAGAAAGCTTCATGGATATGATATGGAAAATAAGTCATCTTTAACATAAAGTAGGATTTGCTTAAATCTTTTTTGAAAATGTTTTACGCTCATCTGAGTAATAATTCAGTCAGGAATTGTCAATGTATGCTAAAACTATTGGGACAAAGTTTGATGAGGAACAGGATATTTACATGGTCTCAAACTCTCTTCCTACAAATTATAAAGGGAGAAAGAATAACTTTAGAGTGAAGAAACCTGACAGACACCACCTTAACCAAGTCATCAAAGTTAATATTACCAACAATGGGACAAAGTGATAGTGTGTGCTTCCTGATATGTGATACACTTAGAACACCATATCAGTTCAATGGTATTCCTGCCAAAAATGTATCCCATATAAACTAAATCTAATCTTGAGGAGGAAGCATCATCAAACTCAAACTGGGGGACATGTTGCAAACTAATTTCTCTATTATCTTAAAAAATGTCTGTATCAAGAAAGACGAATCTCCAGATTAAAGGAGACTAGAGAGGCATGGCAACCAAATATAATGTGTGAGGCCAGATTGCATCTCATATTGAATGCTATACAGGATAGTAGTGAGACAATCTGAGAAATATGAATATGGACTACTTAGTAGATAATGATATTAATATTAAATTTCTGACTTTGTATTTCCTAAGAACAAAGATGTCATCACTCTAAAGTATTTAAGTGCTGAAAGGGCATGATGTCTACAACTTATTCTTAAATGGTTAAGAAAAAAAATTTTATGGACGTTCTTTATACTATTCTTGCAAACAAAATTTTTTAAAATTAAAATTAATTAAATTTAATCAATTAATTAAATTAAATTTTAATTAAAATTTTAATTAAAAAATTAAAAATTTAACATTTTAAACTAAAAAAGTTTTCAGAATAAAAAGTTTTAAGGTGTTCTCCATAAGAAAAATCTACAGATTTGCTGGAGTTTCCCACTTTGATTTCATATAGGCTCATATATAAGCATATTAATTGTTTTAAACAATTAGTATATTAGCTGCTCTAAGAAAGCATTGTAACACATAAAGAAATGGTCCCATATATTACCAAGGCCAGGGCACTTTTTTATACTGTTTTATTGATTCTAAGATCATATTTTAACCTTTCAGAAATCAAGATCGATCTTAAAATTGATGGTGTGTACCATAGTTTGTAGCTTTCTGTTTTTCTTTCCTGGTGTTACATAAAATAATGATTTGAGGAATGTCAAATCTAATAAAATACAGTAGTTGGTGGTCCAGTAGATCCTGGGTTAATTTAAAAGAAGACAGTAAGTTGGCAGGTTTTATTTTGTTTGTGAAATCCTTGAGAGATCCTATCCCCTGTGTAGTACCTCAGGCTTCTCAAAGAATGATATATGTATTATACATATCATTCTAGGACCAAGAGTGATACATATATAACAAAGTCCTTAACTAAGCACAACATCTCAGTTTTCTGATTTCCGTTCCTCCAACACAGCATCCTACTTATCCTCCATAACATGAGGGGGACATGGAAGTGAGGGTGGGGAAAGAACATTATCAGAAGAGACAAGAACAATCACTTTGCCATGCAACCTTCATTTTGAAATTGCAAAGGTTTGTACATTTTCCCAGTGAACTCCTGGCTTCTTGTGACTTACTAAACATAACCCCTAAAGAGTCTAGCTTTACTAAAATTTTTGGTGCTTGGGTCCTTCCTGCAAGTCCAGGTTCAATAGATCAGAGACTGTACACATTATCTAGGGCAATGGTTCTCAACATGTGGTCCCCAGACCGGCAACATCACTTGGGAACTTGTTAGATAAGCAAGTTCATAGGACCTCACTGTCCCCTCCCCGCAGACCTACCAAATCAGGAACTCGGGGGCTGGAACCCAGTTGTCTGTGTTTTCACAGGTCCTTCTGGGGATTCTGATGCATGCTAGACAAAGTTTGAGAACCAGTGATCTGGGAAAATGAGAAACACAAAGGGAAACAGGTTGTCACGGGTGATTGTTTTTAATAGAGAAGGAAATATGAATATGAGAAAGATCATAAGACTGCTTATTTCTAGGCAGCGATGACCCTAGGCCCCCTCTATGCTTAATTGGTGGCCCAGGACATACACTTACTGTAGGAGGAGGAATAATCTGCACTTGTTTGCTTGAGTTCATGGCACATCACAGGTGCTTCACTGAGGTGAGAACAGTGGCAGGTGTCTCAGGAAACACTCGCCATTGTGTGTGATCCCAGCGTGTGCTGGTCATCAGTATTTTGAAGTAGCTCTTTTAAGTTTTTTTTACCATTTTCATTGTAACTATCACATTTTTTTTGGTGGTTTGTTTGTTTTTATTTATTTTCTTTTAAAAAAACTTTTATTAGTGTATAGCTGATTTACAATGCTGTGTTAGTTTCTGCAGTACAGCAAAGTGTAGCAATTATATATATACATATATCCACTCTTTTTTAGATTCTTTTCCCATGTAGGTCATTACAGAGTATTGAGAAGAGTTCCCTGTGCTATACAGCAGGTCCTTATTAGTTATCTATTTTATATATAGTAGTGTGTATTTGTCGATCCCAGTCTCCCAATTTATCCCCTGCCCACGATTTATTTATTTTCTATGGTGTAGAGATGTTGTGCATTATATAAGCTTAGTAGGTTTGATCTATTAGTGATTTGGGGTTTTTTTTTTTTTCCAAAAAGGAGAAAATTTTATGCTATGCAAATGAGTTGGTTACAAGAACTCTCATGAGAGTTTAGTCCCTCAGTTGTTTCTGTTGCTACGGATTTTAGTTCTGGGTTTCAATGGATTGGTTTTCTCTTCATTATGGATCCTGTTTCCCTGCTTCTTTGCATGCCTGATAATTTTTTACGTGCAGACATTGGGAATTTTACTTTGTTGAGTACTGGATATTTTTGTATTTATATATTATTGAGGTTTTGGGCAGTTTGTTAATTGTGTTTTGGGACACAGTTTCTTGGAAATTGTTCAGTCCTTTTGGCTCTTTTAAGATTTGTTAGGAAGGACCAGTGTTGTATATAATCTAGGCCTAACTATCCTCCACTACCAAGGCAAGACCCTCTGAGTTCTCTGTCCAAAGCCCTTTGAATTATGAGGTCTCCCAGTTTGGCTGATGGGAACAGGCATCATTCTTGACCCTGTGTGAACTCCAAGTTTTGTTCCCTCTAATCCTTCAGGTGGTTTTCTCCCCAGCCATGGTTTTTTGGGTAGCTTCTGTACACTGTGTGCCGGTCAGTTCTCTCCTGAAAACCTTGATGAGGAGCCTGGAGATCTCTGGAATTCTCTCACTAGGCAGCTTTCTCCTCTCTAGCACCCTGTTCTGAGAACTCTAGCTGCCAGGCCTCTCCAGATTCTCAGTTGCATCTCTTTAACTTAACGGATCACTGGGCTGTTCCTGGGTTCTGTGCTTCATGCTGTGTGACCTGGAATCTCTCTCCAGGCCCCGTAGGGCTCACCGTGTTTGTTTCCCATTTCTCAGGGATCATTGACTTTTGTCCTCTCATGTCCAGTGTGTTGAACACCATTGTTTCACACGTTGCATCTCATTTATAATTATTTCAGGTGGGAGGTTAAATCCTGTCCCTGTTACTCTATCTTGGTTAAACTCTTAATGATTTTATATATGGTCGTAACAGTTAAAACAGTTCATAATTTTAAAAAGATGTTGTCTCCATTTAAAAAATATCCAAAAATGCTTGTTCAAGCTTAGGGGATATGAGACAGTTAAAACACTATAAATTACTGAGCAGTCAAACAAACGTGTGTGTGTGTGTACACATATGTAAAATGCACTGCTTTGGTTAAGTGTTACAAGTGCTAGTACTCTGAATTGTATATTCATTGTAGCAGAATCTTCTGCGGAGACACATCTCCCCTCATGTTTCCCTCTTTAGCTTCTCATTTACTGATGCTTTCTTTAGGTTATATTTGGACGTACAGTTGTGTCATGTTCCTAAAACCGAAGTCAAAGCAGAATGAGAACCACAAACCTTTCATAATTCTCTTTACTTTTGGTTGTCGTGTCATTTTTTAAATCAATCTCAAATAGCAAAATTTTCCAAGTTTGTATAAAGAGACCACACGTCAAACTATTAGTAAGACAATCTGTGAATCTAAGTGGAGGTCATGAAATGGGCTGGAAAAGTCAGATTAGGGCTTTGGGAAACACCTGAGACAAGTAAAAACAGAAAAAGAAGAGGGTATAAACACATTTTAAGTTTAGATGGGCTGAACTCTTAAATAGGAAGAAAATACAGGTAATTCTACTTACAAATGGGTTTTCCTCTTCATCTTTGTTTTAATCAGGAATTACGTTACTTATAAGTAAAAACAGACATGTTTCAAAACATACTATTAAGTTAGTAAAATGGTTTGTTTTTTAGTGAAAACTGCCTGGTGAATTGATGGGGTGTTTCATGTATTTCTGCTATTTAGTTATTCACATCTGAAGTACAACCAACCACTGAACTTATATTGTGGTAAATAGTCACTAAAATTTGCCTGGAGGCAGTTTCTTAAATACAGACATAGTGGTTGGAGAGAGTTAATTTACTTCTTTAAGGACTTGATTTGAATAATAATTCAGGATGTAAATGTCACAGTTTGCCAGCTTCAAGAGTTACAGCGATTATTCCGCAAGAACAATATTTGAATAATCATAACATTTTTTTTTCATTTTGGAACAGATGATCATTGAGCCAGCCATAAGTACCACCAGCTATACTCCTAGTCTCAAATATAATCTGAATTCATTGTTTTGATTATAATAAATAGGCATTTTATAATTATGTTAATTACTAAATAATATGGTTTTCCAGTTTTGATCTCTATTTGACTACATGAATTTGTAGAGTTATATGCTAACTAAATGATGACTCAGTTTCTTAAAATAATTCACAAAAATGGCACTTGAAGATAGGAATTTTAACCTATATCCAACTTAAGACAAATATTGACTATTTTGTAGGTGTTCTCTATGCTAATGAAAGTTTGATTATCTGAATTGTCTTTTAAAAGATATTAAAGTAAATCACTCCTATGACTGACTTTGAAAGCTCATTTTACTAGATTAAAATTGTTTACCCAAGATAGGTGTATCTCTAAAATGTTTCTCAGTGTTGTTCTTCAGATCAGCTATATCAGTGTCACCTGGGATACCTGTTGGAAATGCAAATTCTCCAGCCCCACCTTAGACCTACCAAATCAGAAACTCTGAGGATGGGGCCTAATCACATGGATCTTAACAAGCCCAAGGTGATTCTGATACTTGCTAAAGTTGGAGCACCTGTGATCTGAAAGAACACTTCTCTACTGCAAACACTGGCGCCAGAAAAGCTGCTTTTCACAAGAATTTCCCCCAACGTTCTTTCACATCTCTGAAACTCCTGTCATAAATCTGGTTTTGAACTGTTAGTTGAGGCTAATTAGGAGTTTAGAGTGAATAAGTGCAGCCTCCTCAAACCATTTTTTCAATTTAATGCCCAAATGATCATTTCATTGCCTAAGATGAAAGTAACTAATCTGTCTTATGATTTCCAAACTGTAACTAACTCAAGCTAACCAGGAGAGTTTCATCTAATTGGATCAATTCTTGATGGATAAACTCACCAGAACTAATCTGAATGTGGAGATGTTCTTTTTCATTTGTCTTTCTCCACCCACAAAGGGGGGAAAAGGACTAACTGCTGATAGTTACTGCTTTCATCTGTACCATTTCCAGAGTGCATTTACTTTCATGAAACGCATTTAGATTTGCTTCACCATCTTTGAATAATTGTTGCAACCTAGAAGACTGGGGGTGAGCTCTTACCTCTAGGAGAACCCAAGCTGATGGGCTATTTTTAAGCCAGGAGGAGGAAAAAAACTGTTACCCTCTGCCAGGGGAAAAGAAAGAGCTTGGAAAGGTGAGTTTGAGACAGAACATTGTCTGCCAGCGGAAAAGAAAGAGCTTTGAAAGGTGAGTTTGAGAATTTTTCCACCTTTTAGGACAGAAGTTTCTTAAATTAAATGCCATATAATCTTAAAGGGCTGATAATATTATGAAAATACATGGATGTGTGCATTAAAACATTGCTTGTGTTGAGAAATTTCTCCTGTAAGTTGCAATGAAGGATATTTACTCTCTTTGAAACTTGCAATGAGTATTGGGTTATTAATACTATGAAATTTAATCTGAGATTTACGCAGTTGTCAATTTCTATAATTTATTCTTATTCGGATGGCCTCATGAGATTCGTGCTCTGATAAGCACTGAAAGTTAGTGGTGGCTAAATCTTAGCCTGCATTTCAGACATATCTACGATTCTTTCTTGTACTCAGAGGTAGCTGGTATGTGCAGGTAGCTTCTTAAAAATGGCTTAATTTTGGTAGTCCTCTGCCTTCTAGATGAAACATTTCAAAGTAGCCATTAAAAAGCAACGAGGTGGAAAAAACAAATCTCTGGGAGATACAAAGGGAAAATGTGTAGGTAATTTTTTTCCTGATACTTCATGTGTGATTATCACTGGATATATTGCTATTAGGTTTTTATTTTTGCGATAAACTGCTAATATAGTCATCAGTTAAGGCTTCCAGTAGGTTTCCCAACATATAGTGAATGCAATTTTTAAGGGTCTGGATAGATTTAGGATTATAAATTTGTAAGTATGTTGCTGTCCATTCCCCAGTTCCACCTCTGAAAAGCAGCTGCTTCCAACTCCCTTAGCTATTTTGTTGGGGAATTTTCTTCTAAACTATATACATTGCTACTATTTTCCCTTCTCCCCTTTAGACATTATCCTTGACTTCCCGTAGGAAGATAAGGAATTTTTAGCCTTTTTACACTGCTCACCTTCCCATCCCATACCCATACACTACCAAATATAGTTATGCCATCATTTTTGGTTAAATTTTAATGTTTATATTATTTTGACTTTATTTTCCAAATATAGCTATGCCTTCATTTTTGGTTAAATTTTAATGTTTCTATTATTTTGACTGTGTAAATAATATTCCTAGCTAAGACATGTAGTATTATACAATTTGATTTCCTTTCTGGGGTCACATTTTGTTCACCCTGTTTTCTTTCTTTGTTTTAAAAAATAGCTTTGTTGAGATATAGTTCACACACCATATACCTCACCCATTTAAAGTGTATAATTCAATGATTTTTAATATTGATATATTTACAGATATGTGACCATAGTCAATTTGAGAACATTTTTATCACCTCAAAAAGAAACACTGTACTCTTTAGCTATCAACCCCCATCTTCCCACTCCCTGTTTCCTGCCACCCCCAGCCATAAGTGTCTGCAATGTTCTGTCTCTTTAATTTGCCTATTCTGGACATTGCATATGGAGTCATACAATATGAGGGCTTTTATGACTGTCTTCTTTCACTTAACATGTTTTCAAGGCTTATCCATGTTGTAGCTTGTATCTATATTTCATTCTTTTTTATGGCTGAGTAATATTCCATTGTAGAAATATCTCATATTTCATTTATCCATTAATCAGTTGATGGACATTTGGATTGTTTCTACATTTTGGCTATTATGAATAATGTTGCTGTGAATATTTTTGTACATGTTTTTGTGTGGACATATGTTTTCAATTCTCTTGGGTGTATTTCAGTTCTCTTTTTTTAAACTTTTGAGGAATTGCCAGACTCTTTTCTACAATGGATGCATCATTTCATATTCCCACCAGCAGTGTAAGAAAATTCTGATTTCTCCACATCTTCATCAACACTTGTTATTATCTGCTTTTTGATCTTAGCATCCTATTGAATGTGAAGTGGTACCTCATTGGGTCACCCTGTTTTTCAGATCCTGAATCTCCCTTCATCTTGGTTTACTTTCTTGTTTTGTTGGAGCATAACCTCCAGTAGCTTTCTGAGCAACAGTGAACAGGAGGTGAATTATTTTAGGTCTTGCATATCTTAAAATGTTTTATTCAAGTGGTATGGAGTGGCCTGGGGCATTTTTAATTCATAATTTTGTATTCTTTTTCTAAAAGAGAGCCTTATAAATTCTGTAAGGTTCAAGTTACAGAAAACCTGGACCTACACTTGGGAAAGATACCATATAAATCCTTCATCTGTCCTATGATCACATGTGTACCTCTAAGTCTAAGGAGAATGGAAGACTTCCCAAGCTAGGTTCCAAGTCCCCTCCACTGCTGATCGTAGGTACCCAAATATAATTGGGGTGAATGTAATTGGAAACCCACACAATCCATCATCTAAGCAAAACTGAATTCAGATGAACATTATGCAGCCTTGTAATCAAATAAATAATTATGTAAAAATAAGTTAAAATATTTACAGCTATCTTTTGAAACCAACGTTCCTAGAAAGACTTTCTCTTTGCACAACTTTCCTTATCAGGTTCCACATTTGCAGTAGCTTTATTTATGGTAAGTAGGTTTCCTGGGAAGGTAAGAACAGAGGACTTGCATTAGAAGTCCCCTGAGCAAAACTTTCTAAAACTTATCTTTTGCTATCTATCTCCTTTCCCACAGTCCCATACTCTGAGCAGATGTTAAAAGATGTCTTCTTTCTATGAGTCTCTTTGTCATCTTGCCTCCAATGCCTGCATCCCTCTAGGATGTCGAGGGGTGAATCCTCTCAGTTCTCTCCCTACCTGCTTCTGCAGGCACATGTTTTAGCTTCTCCATCTACCTTTCATCTTCCAAACTCTTAGGACATCTTTCACTTGTGTTTTCTTCACTCATTTTCCTTGCCCTGATCACTATATACATATCTTAAAATACTCTGTTAGTGTCACTTTAATGGACTTTTAGGAACAGAGATGATAAGGCATCTTAATCAGAGACCCTCCATACAGACTCCCATCTGGCCTGTCTCTGCACATTTGGTTCTCCACCTTGAGCGCATCAGAATCACCTAGAGGGCTTTTTAAACAGCAGTATTGGTTTCACCCTCAGAGTTTCCCAACTCAGCAAGTCTGGGGGGAAGGCTCAGAACTGCATTTCTAACAAGTTCCCAGGTGATGCTGAGGCTGTCATTTGGGGATCCTACCTGGAGAACCGCTGCTCTAGACTGTGTCCCAACCTAGTACTTGCTGCAAATATTAGTTTTCTAAAACAAATCTGCTTGCTTCATGCCCTGCATAAGTATTTCAGTGATCCCTGGTCACACATGGGATGATGTCCAAATTCCTTGGCATGTCCTGGGTGGTAATATAATTTGAGAAATCAGTTTGGCTTTGGTTGGCTCAGAACTTGCCCCTGCACCCTGTGGGGATGGTAGCCGGACCTCTGTTTTCCTTTGCCTCAGGGGAAGTTGGAGCTGTGGCCAGAAAGTAGAAGATACACACACACAAACACACGATTTTCTTTCTGATTTTTGTTTTCCTGAAATGGATATACTAGAAGAGTATGCGAGGGGAAGAGAAGGGAGGAGGAGAGGGGAGAGAGGTTCTTATAGCCTGGGAAGGTATTGGATGGAGGCTCACCCTTTGGTCTGATGACCATCAAGTTTCTTTTGATACTGAATGAAAGATGGATTTAATTAGAAGAACATTCAATGTGAAACAATATGCAATTTAGAGTCAAATACAGTGGTTATTAGAATTTGTTGGCTACCTTACTATTTCCAGGGACTGTGGTAAGTGCTTTTAATGATTATCTCCTATTACTGATGATCTCTACTTAGATGAGAAAACACACAGAGAGGCATCACTGGCCAAAGTCACACATTGATGTGATTCATGGCACCTGTGTTATGAGACCTTCCCGAGAGTTTTATCCTTCTTCTCCCAGCACACCAAGCTGCTTTTCTACCTTGCTCTTAAAGCAACCTGGGCTTACATCCCTCTCTATTTCCTTATGGAAAATTCTACTATATGAGTTATATTTCTGTATCACTGTTAGCAACTGTGATAATTTCACTTCGAGTGTATGTGAACTGTGAATCATTCCTGTTACTGGTATTTGAAAGAGTGGAAACTGGGAGTTGGGAATAGAAGTTGGTGCAATAAAATTTAGAAGACATGAGAAAAGCTGATGAGAGGGTAATCTGGGTCTTGGGACTGCATCCTTGATGCCGTGGGAGGAGGGACAGGGGGTTAGCATGGGCACACAGTTCCTGAGGACTAGGGGAGGGAGGTTCAGAAATACTGAGCCGTGCTGAGTAGGTTACATAGGCTTTTCACAAAGTGGTGGTTGCTGCTGCTGCTGTACTTCTTCATCTCTTCCTCTTCTTTTCCCTCCTCTTCCTCCTCTCTTAATTCCTATTGCTACTCCTCATCATATTCTTAGCCCAGTTACTCAGTTATTTTGTGGGGCCTGGGAAGAAAGAATTTATTTTGAGTTATAAAATAAGGAAGGGATTGAACATTTGGATAACAGACTTACACAGAATATAGTTTCTCTTAGTTTATGCATCTGCAGCAAAGCAGAATGAATTTACGTGTATAGAACTTCCATAGGAATTGTGGCATTTATTCTTGCCTCACTGGGTCTACTGCTTTATGGGCCTTAGTTTTGGCCATGGGACTTGACAGTGGGATAATAGCAAATATGATGTAGAGGCTGGAAAAGTACTTGTGATTAGGACTTACAAGTAAGTCTAGTTGCTGAGAGCCCTTCTGCCATTGTGTGAATAAGCCCCACTAGCCTCTTGGAGGATGAAAGACGATGTGTACTGACACCCAACCATCCAAGCCATCCAGTGGAGGCCGCAGACATGAATGAAGCCATCCTACATCACTTAGCCCTGGCTGAGCCACCCCACATCAGAGTCATGAGAAATAATTAATGTTTATTTTATGTCATTAAGTTTTGAGGTGTTTGTTCTACACCAGAAATTAACAGTATAGTAACCCCTATTGCATATCTTTGCTGTATGAAATATTGCTCATATTCTCTTAATTTCATATGCTACCTTTGTCTTGTTTTAATCAAGTTGTATAGATTGGTCATTAAGAATGTGGGCTCTGTAGCTGAACTACCTGAATTTAAATTTTGATCCATCTGTTAGCTGCATGACTTTTGCACAAGTCATCAGAACTCTTTGGGCTCAGTTTCCTTATCAGTATTGTTGGGAGGATTAACTGAGAATGCATGAAAGGCACTTCGTATTGTTCCTGACATATAGTAAGTGCTCATTAAACATGGACAATTAGAAGTAGTGTGCAGTATTGCTAAAGGTGCTCGTGGGTAACTCAGTACTCTGACCCTAATTCCTCATAAACTTCTAAAAGGTTTCTTAAATGTCAATTCTGTTGTGAAATGGATTTTCATGAATAAACATTGGGGTTGGTGAAGGACTCCAACTTTGTTAGCATTCATCACATTTTTTCTTTGTACATCTCTTTCTGTAAGTTCTGGTTTCCTCAGGGCAGGGACCAGCAATAGCTGTATTATTAGCATCTAGCATGCTTTCTGTCATGCCGTGGAGTAGATAATAAGTGGCAGTTGAATGACTCCACGTGCGTTTGGCAATACCCCTCCCCTCTCAACACTCACCACCTTGGCAGCTGGGGCCTCTACCTTGGGACCCTCAGGATCACTCTCATCAAGCCTTTATCCCTGTTTATGATGGTCATAAACTCAAAGCTGTAGAAGGCATTTGAGTTTGTGACCCCTGACCCAAACCCCATCAAACATGAACACTCAGTCATATCTGTAAACTTCCTTGTACCTTATGGTAAAAGCCATCATCGTATCCCATTTAGAGAAAGGTATCTAAGGTAGAGGGCTATAAAGTGACATGAGTCTGCTATCAATCAGGAGGACCTGACAGGACCATGAAGAGAAACTAGGTTTCTGGAGCTGTTGGCCGACTATGGTGGTGAAGATAGATGAACCAATGCAAGTAGCAGATGTAGCAGACACCCTGTCCTGTGTCCCCATGGCTTACAATTGAACCCATTTTCGGTTACTGTGGGTGGTTCCTGTGTATTGTGACAGCTTCCATCTCCAGTCCTGTGTCTCTGCTTCTCTGCCCAGGAGCTTTCTCTTGCACTGTGCCAGGCTGTCCCAAAGCTGGGGATTTTCCTAGGAGCAACTCTCAGCTCCTGAGGGATGGGAGGCAGTGAATACATACTCCTGCTTTCCCATCATTGGGAGGGACATTTCTGATCTACGTGACAGCTCAGAGAGTCCCTAGTGGGACTGAGTTCCAGTTGCCTATTGCAATAGCCCCTCATAAACACACCTATTTTTGGCTTTTCCTTCTCTGTCTCATTTCCCCCTTTTCCTCAGTTGTGCTTCCTGAGATTACCTCCAAAATAAGCTACATATGCTCAACTGCTTGCCTGCTCAGGACCTGTTTCCCACACCAGGACTGTCTGCCTTGCTTTTTCCCAAGGAGCATTTAGGTCAGAAGTAAGAGTACTTATTCTTCCATATTAAAGCGTGCAAAAGATAGGTTTTGTTCACAACAGAAAAATAAGGAGAACAGCTGGCAGTATCATGGGCCAGTGATTTCTACAAATCTGGAGATTTCAAAAATCTCCAGAGCAATCCCAGGGTGGCAGACATGTTCATTTATTTTCTGGATCTCCTCCAAGCCTGTGCATATATTACACCAGATACCCCTGCCCAAATGAAAAAATAAGCGAAAAAATACTGCAGTGGAGCAAAGTTAAGAAATCTTTCATATTCAAAGTGACTGCTATTAAGTGTCAAGTAATGTGCCCACCACCTAGGGAGAAATCTCTGTCCTTACATTATTCCTTGAAGCCAGTGGGTACTTAATATATTTTTGTTGAATTATGCTTGAGGATCTTACATTCTAATTAAGGAGGCAAGACATGCCCTCAGTGGTTAAGCACTTCTTAAAGGTGTTATTTAATTAAGGACAATAATTAACAGAATAGGTTATAAATGCTTAGAGTAATTCCTCTAAGGTCTGGAGGCTGGAGTGAGTAGAAGAAAATCATAAAACTGGCTTAAAATGATCTAGTCCCTTCTCTTGGTTTTATAGATGCTGAAACTAAGAACATTCTTTGCAGAGTCCCTTCTCTCAGTTAAACATACTTCTGTGATTAAATCTGGTTAGCAATATTTAGTGCTGTACTTAGAGCATAAACCTCAGTCAAAGGGTGGGATGTTTCTAGGATTAGTAGCCTAACCTTCTCTCTATAAGTCTATACTGCTTATTATTATAGTTGATGTAGGATCTTCTAATGAGTCAGGGAAGTGTCAGAACTGGCTATTAGTGTCTTGACTTTTCTTTTCCTACTATTGACTCATCACACACAAAAAAAAAAGTATCCTTTCTCTCCTATGTTCTCATTCCAACAGGATGGTAAGCCTGAGTGTTCTGAAAAGCCCCAGCATTTCAGGGGCAAAGAAGGAGAGGAATTAGGGAAAAAACACTGGAATTTGGGAGTGTTTGACTTGTTTACCAGGCAGTATAGTACGATGGCTTGTTCCATGTCCATATTGAAATCTCTCTGCTGTCCAAGGTTGGTGAGAGGTTCAGTATCATTTTTCCCTTGGACTGAGCCCAGGGCTTCTGCCATTCAGAACAAAGAGGGTAGAGATCTCTGGCCAGGTCCACCTTATGCACTGCTGAGACCATGTCCTGGGGCCATTCATAGATGAGCCGTCCTGGTGGTGTCCACACCAAGCTTATTGGTTTCCTATTGGCTCCCAAGACTGTGGCACTGAATGTGGGTCATAGATTTCCACACAGCCAATGCCATTTGAAGTTTACCTCTAAGGTGCTACCACCCATGGAACTGCTAGTTGTTTGTCTGGGAACCAGTTCTCACTTGGGGGGAAATAAGCCTGGACATCAAAGACATTTGGGCTGGTTATCCTCCTGGAATAAGGGCATGAGCAGTGAAAAATGCCTTTTAATTTTTTGCTGATGATCTGAGAGTAGGAGAAGAAAAGTTAAGACATCTGTTAATTTCTCCATATCTCCAGAATGGGAGACTCTTTTTGCAGAGTAAATGAGGGAAGTTGTGAGGGGGCCAGATTAGAGAAAAACCTTGATGACCAGAATACAGAAAACTTTGATTTCCTTAATAAGGATATCTGGACTCTTTCCTAAAAAGAATGATGCATTTTGAATGGGGGATTGATATAACGAAATCAGTGTTTCAGATGCTTTATCCTGGTGGTGTTTAGGATGAATTAGAGAAGAGAGAGTGTGGAGTTGTTCATTGGCTAAGAGGGGTTATAGTAAGTCCTGGAGTGAGATGCCTGGCTGGTGGCAATATGGTTAGAAAGAAATTCAGAGAGGAATAGATAGAATACTATTGACTTATTACCTACTCTGTCAAAAGCACAGGGTGAATAAGGCCTACAAGGTCCCTACTGTCATGGAACTTACCTTCTAGAAAGGAAGACAAATAAATGAAAAACGAACCAACAAGCAAAATAACATAAATGAATAAGAATTTCAGATGGTAATACATGTTCCAAATAAAATAAAACAAGATGATGTAATAGAAGGTGACAGGGGAGTGGGTGAGGATTTCTACTTTATATTGATTGGTCGCCAAAGGTCTTTCCGAGGAGAGAGCCTTTGAGCTGTAAGCTACCTTTCTCCCCTCCCATATGTGTGAACTCCTGTGCACAAATGCATGCCCATTAGTATCCTCCATCAGAGCACTTAGCACACTAAGTCGTGAAGATGCATTGTCTTGTATATATACCCCACCATGCTATTATGAGGGCAAGGATTTGTCTTACTTATCGTTATAACCCTAACACCTACCACAGTACTTGGCATGTCATAGACATTTAGTAAAAGTTTGTTGAATGAATAAATGAGTGAATCAACTCACCAAGAGAAAGAGTCTAAAGAGAGGATGGTGGGTAAAGGATGGAGCTTTGGGAAACTCCCATAGTTGGGGATGGGGGCAGAAAGAAGGGGGGCCAAGAAGGGGAGTTTGACTCTTGTCTTCTGTCATTCCTGCCCAGTTAGCACATTATCCTGTGCCTACCTCAGTTGCTTCTCCTTGCAGTTTCTTTATCTATCTGGAGCTGAGCTCTTCAGTATAGTAGCCACTAGTCAGGTGCTGGCTACTGAACATTTGAAATATGATTAGTCCTAGTTGAGATATGCTGTAAGCATGAAACACTCACCAGACCTCAAAGACTTGGCTTACTTTTTATTTTCCCCACTATTTAGTGAATACTTTTATGTTGATTGTGTTAAAAAGATATTTTAGATAAATTGGAGTAAATAAATATATTGAAGTTAATGTTACTGTTTATTTTTACTTTTTTAATGTGGTTACTAGAAAATTTAAAAATAAGAACTTGGCTCACATATTCCTATTGCATATCGTTGGTCTATATCCTATACGAGATAGATTAGTTTGATATTAGCTGGTCATTTCTGAAATGGGTGGTGCAAAGAAGAGTGATGGCTGGCACTTTACTTCATTCTCAGCAATATAAAATTCCCAACACAGTTTAAAAAATGGGGGCCAGACATAGGAGGAGTCGCATACATTTTGTAGCCGAGGAGACACGACCCAGTGCAAAACGTTTGGGAAACACAGGTTAAACTTGTAAATTCAGAAGTAAATTCTGCCTCCTTTATTGGAAAACAGCTTTTAAGTTTTGGGGGAAAAACCCTTATAATATTTACACTGAAAAGTCCCTTTTCTAATTTTATTTCTGATTTATTCCTACTCTTTGATATTTCAGCCAGATGATAACTGTATGACTTAAATGTGGTGGTTTTTTTTTTTATGATGGACTACAATCCCCAAAGATGAAGTCATTGATGCCCCAGTAGCCCATCTTGTCCTGGCCTCACATAAGTGATAGCAATATGAAGACACTTAAAAAAGAAAAGCAAAAAAAAAAAAAAAAAAAGGCAGATGTTAGTTAGACGCTCTACTTTTATCCTACTGATAACATTTTTAAGATTGAGCTCATAGTGCCTGGATGTTAAAATTCTTTCACAGATCCCAAATTAGGAATGCTCCATGTTGCTTTAATCCATTCCATTGCAATGGCTTTATTAGATGAAACACCCTGCTGAGCATCTGAAGAACAGTGGGATTATCACATTTCCCTTTGAAAATCCAGTAAAGACAAAATAAATGGTTAACAAAACAGAGCAAATTCAGTTTGCAGGTGTTCGTAGGCGATGCAGCCCCTGACTGAATGAGCGTCTCTATTCCTCCTTGCTTGCAAAATACCTTTTAAGCAGGCCAGAGAAATTCTGGAGGAAAAAGAAATCATGGGGCAAAACTTGCTTTCCTCTCCTTTTGATGTATTGCTAATTGCATTGTGTCGACTGCAGAGATGGTGCCTCGGAAATCTGAAAACTTTATTTTGTTAAGCTTTACTTTTGACTACACCCTGGGTGTGCCAATAACAGTTCTTTATCATGTGTATCTCCTAGAGTGTTGACTCTTAATGATTGATTTTTTTTTTTCTTGGCAAATCTAATTAACTATTTGAAGAATTTCATCAAGTGGCACCCAGTTACTACACACACTTGGTGGGTGGCTCTTTGAGATTCTCTTAAAAACTCGGTTATGTCCCAGCACTCTAAAAATTCTCGTCTGCTAGAGCAATTTGAATTTTGTTATTAGTGTCTGCTGGAAATCATAATTCAATAAAGACTAAATCATTTAGAAATGTTTCATACTGGGCATGCATTAGGTAACTTGGGTAACTTAGGAGACGCAGAAAAACATACAAACGTTCAGGTCTACACAGGAAATTGGAGTGGTAGTGAACAATTTGAAGAAGGCTTTTTGTATTTTTTAAGAAGCTGTAGCTAGATTAGGAGTGTGTGTGTGTGTGTGTGTCTGTGTATGTGTGTGCACACATTTAAATCAGCGGACACAGCAGTCTTTTCTTTTGCTCCCCTAATAGGCTAGCATTTTCCACCAATCCCCAAATGCAAGCTGGTGGGTATAAAAAGAGCCTCTATCAACATTTAAAATAACGATAAACAAGGACCCCTGCATATTTCTTTGTGTAATGCTTGTGTGACCCTGGCTTCTCCCCTTGAATGAGATTGTATTCATCTCCTATCCTCTTTCTTTCTCTTGTTCCTTTTATGGACATAGGATTATTGCTATAGAAAATATGGTTGTGCCATAGGGGAATGTACCTCCTGCTCAGGGTGTTTTTTTCAACTACATCTGCAGACTGCAGCTGCCACAGCCTTTGAAAAAAAAATCTGGGTCCTTATGAAACTGTAATTCTTGAACAATGAATTCTTCCTCACAGGACACTGTACTTTTTCACTGCTGTTTAGCACAGTCTGCTATTAGTCTTCTCTGCAGTTTATTTGCTGCCCAAGTTCACCATTTGACATATATAGGAATATTTAAACAAATTTTTTTTCCCCGGAGAAGTTTGTTTCATCTTTGGAACCATGGGGCTTCCTGCTGACTTCACAGGACCCCTCATACTCTTCCATCCTTTTTTTCTGTGTGCTGCTTATCTGTGCCCACCCCCACACATCCCTTTTCTTTACGACAAGGTCTCTCACACTGTTTTTCATTTGCCTCCCAAACTGGATTCAGAAAATACCACCCCTTGACCATTTCCCCCCCTTGCTGTCTGTATTCCAAACCTCTTCATCTTTTGCAAAATATCAGCAGAGTTGAACTTCCAATTTCTCCTTCCTTTTTTACTGTTTCAGTATATTTTGTCCTTTCACGAGTTGTAATTTCCCTTGCTCTTAAACCCAATGCCTAGAGAGATTATGAAGGTTTTTTTCTAAAATTGGGGAAAAATAAAAATATATGTATTTTATTTTGGTTCGTTTCCTTTTTTTGTCCTCTAAACATTACAAGATACTTGAAATATAAGGGGGACCCACCTTGATTTGGTAAATGGAAGTCTGCAGCCTGCAGATAAATAAAAAGACGACTAGATTATGGCTGATAATTCATCATATAGAGAGATACATTTTTGTTTCTTGAACTTTTTTTATACATAACAGATGAAATCATATATATATAAAACAAAGTTTAATTTAACAAATTCAGTTTAACAAAGTTTAAAAAAATGGGTGTTTTCAGAGACTAGTTAGTTCTCCTTTCTCCTTTCAGTTCAAAAGCAAGTAAAACCAAACTGTTGATTGTCCTCTAATGATTGCAATGTATCTCTTTTAAGTCCTTTAAAAATAAGAATTAAACTGAGAAAGAAATCTAAAGTCGTTACTTTCTGATTAGTACAGATGTCCATGCTAACATTCAAGCTTCTTGTCAGTTAATATTTTAATGGGGAACTTTTGGTGCCTTTTCTTTTTAAGAATAATATAGAGAAAGCAGTTGGCATGTTGACATTAAGCTGTATTGGGGAAAGTGGGTCCCTACTCTCCACATCTGTTCAGTGTTTCTGTTGCCTTTCATTTTCTAAAGTGTTACATATGGAATACATATGTCTTTCTGTTCTAGTACCACAGGAAAAAAAAAAAAAAGGAAAGAAATAAAAAAGAAAAATCACAAAGAAATCAATAAACACCTGTTATTCCCAGATCTGTAGTTATTTGGGCTCAGAAGCGCCTGCAGGCAAAGTTAGAACAAAAATCCTAGGATGTCTATATGCCTTCATAGATTTCTCTTAGCCTGTATGAGAGTTTTTAAAATTTTATATTTATTTCATTTCGTTTCATCTTATTTTATCACAGAGTGGACCCTTCACCTTCTGTTATTTTACTGCCCTGGATTTGTTCTCTCCAATGTATATTTCCTCTTTCCCTATACACCATATTTTGTGTTCAGCAAAGTGGAGATTTTTTTCAAACGGCTGTAGAATGCAGCCTTGCTTTAGCTTTCACCACTTCCACAGCAGGTTTCCTACGTTAGATTGCCCCCTGCTGCTTCTGGAACATTAAAAATAAAGCTCAAAATAAAATATGTTTGGGGACATACCATTATAAAAGTACACAGTGAAATATACTGGAACCTCATCATTTGAAAACAGGTTCAAACATAAGTAATAATTGGGAGATGCTTTGACATGTCACATGGAGATTTTGAACTTGAGAGAGTGTGCACACACGCACGTATATTTGTAGCCAGTTCACACGTTGCGCCTTCCCACTAAGTTAGTTATGAATTAGGAGGTATCGTTTTAAATAATTATGAATCGTGGTATGCTTTTTCCTTTGTCTGTTGCAGACAATGTAGTTCCCATAAGTAGGTTCTTACCCAATTGTACAATTTTTTCCTTAAGGTTTTCCTTAAGGGCAGGGACCATATCTTGTTTGTTTTTGCATCTTTGGTCCAGTGCCTGTCACATAAAAGACACTATTTGTTAATTTCAATGGATTCATTCAACAAAGAGAGAATAAGATCAGTCAGGATTAATTCATCAAAATAATTTTTTTTGGACTTAGGATCAAGAAGAGTAAATAATGTAGCTAACATTTTGACAGAAATAACTCCCAGCAAAGGTATAAGAAACTTTAAGTAATCCCTACTGTCAGGACGGATTCTACATTAGTGGCTTATATTATTGGCTTTCAGAATTTGCTTTCTCTTTATTGCTGTTTCCTTCTTTCCCAGCTCACATTTTATATATAGACTTTACCTTCTCTCCTGGGTACTTCTTCCTGGCCCCACATATTTTCTAGGATACCCCATTCAATACTTTGGTTATTAGAACTTGTCTGCATTCTCTGATAAACCTGTGAGTGACTCGAGGGCAGGAACTATGTCTAATTCATTTCTTCATCCCCAGCGTCTATGCCAGGAATGTCCATTTGCTATTGAATAGTTGACATTGAAATGGGATTTATATAGTCTCAAAGAAAACAAACATTTAAAATATGAATAAAATATTAAAAATGGAACTAAAACGATATTAGATGTGGTATCTAGTTTGAGGGGTAATCCAACTAAAAACAAAGGATTGCAATGAGGTATAAAATGACTGTGGTGCCAAAGGCAAGGATAGGATAGTGGAATGAAAACATGAAATTAATTGTGATTGGTTGCCCTAATCTCTATCCTCCTTCCCCACATGTAATCATTACAGCATCTCTATGTACATGTTCTGATATTTCTTCTTCCCTTCCTCTCAACAATTGAGCCCACTGGGTCTGGCATTTTGATTGACCAGCACTATGACTGATGGCTTGATTTTAATAGCCATAAGAATTATGAGGCTCTAGGGTAGGACTGAGGGATCTTGGCTCTCTCACTTACCTAGATACCATTAGAAATTGTAACCATACTCTAGACCTTTTGCTTCTCGTTGATCCCTGGCCTGGAAAGGGTGAGTTCCTGGGGTATAAGTATTTATTGAGGTAGTGTGAAGAGAGGCCAGACCCCTCGTGCTGGTGTATGCTCAGCCAAGAAAGGTTCACCCTATAAGACACCTGGGGTGTTCTCTATTACCTTTGGTTTCAAGTATGTGCAAATTAAGTTTATAAAAAATTTGATTTTTAACCTTTTGCTATCTAAATAAAGAAGAGCTTATTTAAGAAAATTCCTTCAGGACTCATTCTCCTTTCTCCCCAACTAGAAGTAACTAGCATCCTGAAAATTTTTTTTCTCATTATGTTGCCCCTTAAAAAAAATAAGTTTACCACTATGTGATATGGAGGGATCTTATGTATGTGCACCTGAAAATATTCTTTAATTTTGTTTATTTTGAAACTTTATAAGAATGGTGTCATTTTTTAGGTACTTTCCTGCAACTTGCTTTTTTCAGTAAAATTTATATTTCTAAGGTTCATCCATGTGATTGCACAGAGCTATAATTCATTCTTTTTCACTCTTACAAAATATCTCATTGAATGAGTATAGTGCAGTTTATTTATCGAAACCTCTACTGATGGACAGTTGGGTTCCTTCTACTTTTTGCTATTTCTAACATTGCTGCAAGGAACATTTTTGCACACGTGTCAGCGTTTCTTTAAGGTAAGTATCTAACATGAGAATTTCTGGATTGTAGGGTACGCATGTTTTCAACTTGATAATGCCATATTATGTACCTAGATGGTAGCGCTAATTTATATCACCATTAGTAGGATATAATAGTTCTTATTCTTCCATATTCTTGCCAGCTCCTGGCACCATCAGAGTCCCCAATTTTTGCCCATCTAGTGATCTAAAATTGTTATCTCCCTGTGGTTTTATTTGTGTTTCCTTGATTATTAGTGAGGTTGAGAATCTTCTATGAATAGCGGCCATTTGTGTTTCCTCTTTTGAAAAATGCCTGTTCATGTCATTTGCCCACTTTTTTCCTAATAAGTTCTTTGTCTTTTTCTCACAAATTTATAGAATTTTCTTAGATATTCTGAGTGCTAACCCTTTGTTAGTTACGAATGTGCAAATAAATGTCTTTTTCTGTTCTGTGGCTTGTCTTTTTATTCCCTTTATGGTTTTATTTTTATTTTTTTCCTTTATGGTATCTCTTAATGAAGAGTAGTTCTTTATTTTAATATATTCCTATGTATCAATCTTTTGTTTTCTGGTTTGGGTTTTTAGTGTCTTGTTAAAAATATCCTTCCCTGTACCGAAGCCATAAAAATATTCTTCTATATTTATGGGATTTTAAGAATTCTGAAAATTTTAGAGTTGTGCTTTTCACGCTAAAATCCTTAATCAACCTGAGATTGGTTTTTGTGTGTGATGTAAAGTAGGGATCCGAATTCATTTTTTTCCCTATATGGACAATCAGTTACTTCATCACCATTTATTAAATGCTCCATTCTCTCTCCACTGATCTGCAGAGCCAGCTCTGTTACCCATCAAGTTTTCATAAATATGGGGTCTGTTCTAGGCACTCTATTTGGTTCCACTGGTCTATTCATCCATCCTCTGCCTTTATGGATTCCCTTTCTCTTCTGTTTTCTAAGACTAAAAAATAATTGGCCTTAAAAAATAAAGCCATTGTTTGCATCACCTTTTGTAAAACTGCCTTAATGCTTAATATGGAAAGAAGCAGTTGAAAACTTTGTATTACTGTATTTTTGTGACAACTATTTTTATGCATATTTTTGTGTGTCTAGTGCCAATATAAGTTTTTTTGTTTACCAAATCCTTATATCAACTATCCAATCTCTTAATATTTCAGACTCAGGCTTGAGTTTTTGTCATTGTGATTGAGTTTCCTAAGTGAGACTTATGGAACTGTTGGATTTTGCTCTTTTATATCCCTATGCAGAAAAACACGTAGAAATAATGTTGCTTCCACTAATTAAAATTCAGTAGAATCTTATTATGATACAGATATTGGAAAATGAGTGTAACACCTGTTCCGTTGTAGACTTACTGGGTCATAGTGTGAGAAGCTCTGTGTATATGGGAAACTTGGTGGCACTTGATTTGATTCATTTGAATCCTTGCAACAGCAAGGTGCATTATGATTGTTTTTGTTTTTACCATATATGTAACATTTTAGGAAATAAACCAGATTTAATTTTGGGGGGAAAGGATTTCCTAAAAAGGGAATCTTCCATTAAAAGATTCATGTGGCTTCTTTGAGAAGTGTTTCTCACTTGAATTTTAATGAAAGGCATACATTTTTATTTCAGTTCTCCAGTAACTTGTATGTATGTACTTGTTTTCATTTTAATAAATCATAGGAAAATGGTGACTAAGGGATCCACACATCTCAAAGGTCTAATGTAATCATAAACTACTCAATCTTGACTCTCTATGATAATATGAACTGAAAATTCATTGATGTATAATAGCACTTTTGCCTTAAATCATAGCTGTGTGTGTACAGGTGCAACCATACAGATTTCAACAGATTATGGTCTCCATGCACTCTATATATTCAATAATAATTTATGCACCACGTTTTGTGACATCATGTACCACTCGACCTTATGAATTGAATTTAATGATTTTTGCTTGCTCAAGAGAGTAGTTTTTCTTTCAAGGATAGTTTTGTTCCTGATTTTTAAATATAGTATTTGTTTTTCTGTTGAATTGATAGCATCACCATTCTGATTTTAGGTATGATGGTCATTTTAAGAAAGGCATTATTAAATGTATGATGTCTGACTTAGAAGCCGTAAAAGTAGAAAAATAACCAATCGCTGGGAATCAAGGAATCTGGATTTATATCCTTGCTAGAGGTACTGCTGTTCTGATGTAAAATCCTTTCTCTCTTAAATTCATCCATTGCAATAAGGAAATATAGCTGAAACACTCTTGAGTTCCTCTTAAAAGTGAAGGACAGGGAATTCCCTGGCGACCCAGTGGTTAGGACTCTGCACTTTCACTGCCAAGGGCCTGGGTTCAATCCCTGGTCAGAGAACTAAGATCCCACAAGCTGTGTGGCGTGGCCAAAAAAAAAAAAAAAAAAAAAAAAAAGTGAATGGCAGTGCCAGACTCTACTAAAACCATAAACTGTCAAACATATTATGTTTCTTTCTCAATTCCCAACTTTTCTGAAAGAAAGAATGTAGGTGAAGTGAAGACCCTAGTGGTAGGCAAAGGGTCTTCTTTTGGCTTTGAATAAAGGTCAAGGAGTAGGAGTCCAGTCTGGGACCAACATTTCCTGTTTCATGTTCTGACGTCCTTAGTGTAATCAAGAAAATGCAAATCCAAACCAATGTTCTCAAGGTGTGGTCCCTGAACCAGCGGTACTAGTATCCCTTGGGAACTTATTAGAAACTCACATTCTCAGGCCTCACCTCAGACCTGCTGAATCAAAACCTCTTGAGTGCTAGGCTTAACAAACTGCTTTAACAACCTTCTTGGTGATTCTGATGCACACCAAATTTGAGACCCACTGATCTAAACTATATCATTAAGTATTTAACCAAATTTTCCCTTGGAAACACAAATTAAGTACCTCCATATACATGAAAGTTTATCAAGTACTTCTTGTTATTTTATTATTGGTAAATAATGGAAGAAAAAATGGTCCTCATTTTAATATCTTTTTTTTTTTACATTATTCTTGCAGTACTCTTTCTTTTTTGGCTAATTTTGTTGTTGTTCAGTCTCCTATTTCTTTTAGGTATTATAAAATTTTATATCAGTTTGACTGGTCACTTGATCAATTCAGTTTTCTATCTGAAGAGTGCCCTATTGAGTACTTTGGAAATAACAAAGGAGAAAACACAATCTTTTTCCTTAGGGAAGAAGATGGAAAGCTTGTTAGTTTCAAGTCAAGGAACACTAATTCCTTGACTTGAAACTTCTCTACAATTATAATAGAACAGCATGGACAGGGAAGAGCTATCTGAATCGGGGTAGACAAGCTTTTTACATGAAATAAGTTAGTTTTTTGCATTAAAATTTTTTTAAATGGTGGTAAAATAAACATAAAATATACCATCTTAACCATTTTTACGTGTATAGTTCAGTAGGGTTAAGTACATTCACATTGTTGTACAGTTTCCAGAACTTTTTCATCTTGTAAAACAAACTCTGTACCCAATAAGTAACAACTCTCCATCCTCCTCTTCCCCCAGCCCCTGGCAACCACTGTTCTACTTTCTGTCTATATGAATTTTACTTGTCTGGGTACCTCATATAAGTAGAATCATACAGTATTTGTCTTTTTGTGACTGTCTTATTTCACTTAGCATAATGTCCTCAAGATTCCTCCGTGTTATACCATGTGTCTGAATTTTCTTCCTTTTTAAAGCTGAAAATATTCCCTTTTATGTATATACTACATTTTGCTTATCCATTCATCTGTTGATGGACTCTTTGGTTGCTTCCACCTTTTGGCTAATGTGAATGATGCTGCTGTGAACATGGGTGTGCAAATACATCTTCAAGGCCCTGCTTTCGATTCTTTTGGATATATACCTAGAAGTGGAATTGCTGAATCATATGGTAGTTTTATTTTTAATTTTTTGAGGAACCTCCACACTGTTTTCCACAGCAGCTGCACCAGTTTACTTTCTCACCAACAGTGTACAAGTGTTCTAATTTCTCCACAGCCTCACCAACACTTGTTATTTTCTGTTTTTTGTCTTGGTAGTAGTCACCCTGATGGGGGTGAAGTGATACCTCATTGCGCTTTTGATTTGCATTTCCCTAGTGAGTGATGTTGACCATCTTTTCATATGCTTGTTGCATGAAATAAGTTTTAATCTAAGCTCATAGAAAATAATGGACTTGGGTTGTTGAAAGGGGGAGTAAGTTTTCCAAGTGAACAGAGAGCCGTGAGAAAAACAGAAGGTTAAGTTTATATTAGTTGGGAAAAACATGAGACTGTTTTGAAGGACAGGTGATAATGAGATAGGAAGGGTGGGGAGTCAGTGGTGCTGGGTGATGGAGGACACTGCTGATCACGTGTGCTGCACTATGGGAAGCTCTTGAAGAGTTTTGAGCCCTGAGATTACATGATAATAGTAGAAACTATGGAGGTGTGTTATTCCAGCAGTTGTTGATTGAATCTCAGTGGCCAGGGATAGACCCAAGAGACTGTTCTTGACAGCCGTCACCCTCATACAAGTTTGAGGTTTTGAATGACAAATCAGTGACCTAAAGAAGAGTGTTAAATTATAGTAGGTAGTCTTTAGCATGTTTGTGTAATTTTAAAAACTAAATGATCTCCAATATAGCAGATCTTCCAATCTGCTACATTGGAAACTTTCAATTAATATATGTGCAATAACCATATGCAAGTTTTTTTAAAAAGCTCATCCAAACCATTGAAAACGACTACAGCAGAGTAGAGTGGGTGTGGTAGACTGAAAAATCCTCTCCCCCCACCCCAAATTTATGAGGTCTTAACACCTGGAACTTGTAAATATTATCTGATTTGTAAATGTTACCTGATTTGGAGAGTTTTTGCAGTATGATTATGGTAAAGATTTTGAGATGAGGAGATTATCCCGGATTACCTGGGTGGACCCTAAGTGCAACCATAAGTATCCTTATAAAAGAGGGAGACAGAGGGAGATTTCTCTCTCTCTCTCTCTCACTCACACACACACACACACACACACGAGAAGGCATGTGAAGATGGAGTGGAGAGAAATTTGAAGATGTTGGCCTTGAAGATTGGAGTGATGTGGCTACAAGCCAAGGAATGCTGGCAGCCAACAGCAGCTGGAAGAGGCAAGGAATGGATTCTCCCCTAGAGACTCCAAAGAGAGCACTGCTGACACCTTGATTTTAGCCCAGTGATACTGATTTCAGACTTCTGGCTTCTAGAACTCTGAGAGATAAATTTCTGTCGCTTTATTTCATGAAGTTTGTAGTAATTTGTTGCAGTGACTACAGGAAACTAATATAGTGGATGAGAACTTTGCAACCAGACTTCCTGGATGAATAGGTTGGCAGTGCCACTTGCTGTCTATGTGAACGTGTATATATGATTTACTTCTCTGTTCCTCATCTGTAAAATGGGAATAACAAAAATGGGATCTACTTGATAGCATAGTTGCGAGGACCAAATGAGCTTACCTGGCCATGGTAAGCTCTGTCATCACTATCATAATCACCACTATAGACATCTCCATCATTGTCATCATCTCCTTTTTCCCAGTCAATCCTCTATTCTTCAGGATTGGATATTTGTTGATCTTCTAATCACCACAGTTCATATTTTTTACTTTGAAGCCTTCTACCCTTTTGTAACTCTGTATCAGAGCTCATGGTTTGGCCTCTCATTGAAATTTTACCATTTCAGCAAAGTAAGGCCAACTTCACCTTCAGCAATAGATTAGAGAACACTGCAAAAACCTAACTATGGCCAAGGTTACCCAGACCAGCTGTGGATCTTTACCCCCTCCTCTTTCTTATCCTTCCTGTTCTCCCTTCCTCTTCCACCTCTCTCTCCTCCTGCCTCCCTTCTACTATTTCTTCTTACCCTTTCTCTTTCTTCCTTCTCCTGCTCCTATCTAAAGTGGTTCTAAGTCTTTCCCTAGCTAAGCATAAGGTATAGAGTCATTTATTTTATTTATTTATTTATGGCTGTGTTGGGTCTTCGTTTCTGTGCGAGGGCTTTCTCTAGTTGTGGCAAGCGGGGGCCACTCTTCATCGCGGTGCGCGGGCCTCTCACTATCGCGGCCTCTCTTGTTGCGGAGCACAGGCTCCAGGCGCGCAGGCTCAGTAATTGTGGCTCACGGGCGCAGCTGCTCAGCGGCATGTGGGATCTTCCCAGACCAGGGCTTGAACCCGTGTGCCCTGCATTGGCAGGCAGATTCTCAACCACTGCGCCACCAGGGAAGCCCTAGGGTCATTTCTTGATTACGAATTCTTAAGGAAGAAGACACTGTGATGTTAAACCCAAATGTTAGATGAAAGCATGCTTCATTCAGTGGCAGCCCAACAGGCTATGTGGGTTTATAGAAATATAAAATTTAATCAGGCAACACATTTGGTTTCTAAATTATTTAAGAATTCAGATTTTGAGTAATTGATCTCTTCCTTGCTTACTTATCTCTATATCTAGGCCTTGTTTTAGCTATAGACTAACTTCTTTGACCTGTTAAGAGGACCATGACTGCCAATAGGGGTAAGCTTGCCAAGACTTACCACCAGATTCCCACTCCCTCACCCCAAATGTCCATTGCACCTGCCCACAGATGCATGAAAAGGATTTGGCCTCTTGAGAAAAGAACAGAAAAGAACCCCAAGGTCCAGAGAGCTTGGGTTCTGTAATTCCTTTATAATGTAGCTGGTTTTAATTTACTCCATCACCCCTCTGGGTGGTGTTCATCCATAGAACAAATGTTAATGTTGTGTGCCTACTATATGCTGGTACATTGTTCCCAAAAGTGACCAAGACACAATCCATGCCCTGAAGTCTATGTCTTCCACTCTAGAAGGGGATACAGGCAATTGAGGGGACAATTAAAATACAGACTGTTGGTTATTACCACTGGGATAGTTCACAGTGAACATATAGGAGTCTCTTTTTAATGGCCGTGCATTCACTGAAATTGAAAGTAGGCCTTGTAAATAAGTTCATTTGTACCTTTTTTTAGGTTCCACATCTAAGTGATATCACGGTATTTGTCTTTCTCTGTCTGACTTACTTCACTTAGTATGATAATCCCTGTGTCCATACATGTTGCTGCAAATGGCATTATTTCATTCTTCTTTATGGATGAGTAATATTCCATTGTATATATGTACCACATCTTCTTATCCATTCCTCCGCTGATGGACATTTAGGTTGCTTCCATGTCTTGGCTATTGTAAGCAGTGCTGCAGTGAACATTGGGGGTCATGTATCCTTTTGGATTATGTTTTTTTCCAGATACATGCCCAGGATTGGGATTGAAATTGAAATAGAGTCACGGATGTAGAAAACAAATTTATGGTTACCAGGGGGGAAAGGGGGGGGAGGGATAAATTTGGAGATTGGGATTGACATATACACACTACTACTATATATAAAATAGATAACTAACAAGGACCTACTGTGTAGCACAGGGAATTCTACCCAATGCTCTGTAATGACCTATATGGGAAAAGAATCTAGAAAAGAGTGGATATATGTATATGTATAACTGATACATTTTACTGTACAGCAGAAACTAACCACATTGTAAATCAACTATACTCCAATAAAAATTAAAAAAAAAAAAAAACAACAGAAAGTAGGCCTCTGCTCTTTTCGAAAATAGCTTGTCTACTTCGTTCAATGCTGGATGTTTACAGGATGTCTTTGAAAAGGCCATAATGATATGCTTTCTTAGCTACACAGTGAATTTCCAAGTATTTACTTGGCTAAAAGTAGCTTGGGAACAGATTTTTCTCCTGTCACTTTGACACACATGAGGGAGTACTCAGAAATTCTGAAGAGGCATGGAAATGGCAAATAATGAGGTCTGGATGATATGTTTCATTGTGGTTGAATTTTAAAAGCACTTTTATTTAATTTATTAACAAAGCATGAGTTTGTTCAGATCAGCATACATTTGTAAGTAGGAGGCAAACTGTCTTCGTGAAACAGAGCATTTTTCTGGAACTTATTTTTAAGAGAAAAGGGCTGAATCTCAAAAAAGCTAGTGTTGTTAGCTCATCCAGTGGTTATCCCTTGCTCAGTGTACAGCTTTGCCCTAACTTGGTTTAATTGCAGGAAGAATAAAATTCTGGACATATTAGTGATGCTGTTACATTAGTTGGCAAGGTGGTGAACAGACATGGAAATCAGTGAAGACGGTCTAAGGACCTTTCTTTTTTGGAGCTGACACATCTCACACTTGTTATATGGCTAACACTTATTACCCATCCTATGATTTCATGAAGCCTAAGCAACCTGAAGATTTAATACCATTGTCAACACGGCAAGATTTCAAAGAGTCACTTGTTCATTTTTCACCAGAAGGAAGAGGGCCCATGCTCTGAATAGAGCAAGCTTTCAGTTTATGGCATTAAATAAATTCTCTTACTGGCTTTAAAATCTTGGGATTAAAAGACCCTGATGTTACATTGAAATGGATTTATGGGATGTTCTAAAGACAGGATGTTAGGGCTAAGAAGTATCAGATGCATATTTGGATAATTTTCAAATAAGTGGAAATGGAAATATCATTCAGGGCTTGTTTTGTTTCTGGTTATTATGGTCTGGATTTTCTATCCTGTTACTCATTAGGGATTTCACTCTTTATCCCCACCCTTTGGAACATTTGTTTTGCTGAACATTGTGGGCTACAGCTTCTTCGCAAAGGTGATGCCATCCAAGGCTAATTTATGCATAGCCAGAGGCAAAAATTCCTAAGCAGAGTCTTTGCAGGACTCAAAACTCCTCTTCCCCGAATAACCCTACTTTCCCTTAGCATCTGTTATTGCCTAAAGTTTTCGATCGGTGAGTCATTCCTCTGGGTTAGCAAATACCGTTAGAAAAAAATGCAAGCAGCTGTCAGTCAAACACGCCCTAATGCAAATCATCTCTTTGGCTCTTCCCAGCCAATAACTGAGCTTGGAGGGAATGGAATTTAAATCTGGGATAAAGGAGAAGGATAATTTGGAGTAGAAGCTCCTTTAGAGATCAGGCTTAAGTGAGAATGATAGGAGGCTGTACTTAGGGCAGCATCTGGGAGGGTGGCAAGGGAAGGTAGAAAGACACATTTTAGTGAATTTATAGTTTCCTAGTTAACTTCATGTTGGTGACCCACCATGCCACCATGTTGAGATTCTCATTGTGTGATAGTATAACCTCTCACTGGAGCATAGCTCTGCAGAGACAAGGCCTATTCATTCCGTGGTGTTTGTCAAACAACTACTGCCAAGCCAACACATAGTATGTGCTCCATAAATATATGTGAATCAGTGAATAGTCTGGTACACAAAGGCTACTTTTAAAATGTTTTGCTTTACACTACTAAAACTATTTTTTCAGTTAATTTCTAAAATGCTTGTATTTTTAAGCCCAACCCTCAAATGACTTTTAGTAAGGTTAACTATATCAGATATAAGTAGTTTCTTACATAAGATTCATCTTACAATACTAAGTATTAGATATTTTAGCAACTAAACAAGCTTATTACAGGAGTCAATCAGTCAAGTATTTGACCACATATTCTGTACCCAGGAATTACTATTTTTCTTCTGGAAGAGGGAAAAGACAGATTTGTTAATCCATATTTTACTTTTATACTTAAAAGAACCCAAAGCAAACAATTAGGACTTTTACTATCTGAGGATACAAATATGCATGATAAATAATAGCCATAATTTTAATCTTTCAGATTTCACTTTATGGTTGCTTTATGATGACCATTTGTCTGATGTATTTAATTTTCTAAATTTCTGTTGCATGAAAAATGGAAACTGTATTGATTTAACATCAGAAAAATGTACAGTAGTTAATATAAAAAAGGCTGCATCTAATTTTGTTAATAAACTGTAAATGGTAAAATGACATACAGTTTAGATATCAAAGCATTGGGAACCCACATTTTTCTGTACCATTAATAATGTAGTTTTAGTTTTGGCAGCAGCATAATTCTATAGTGTGATATTTCTACTTTATTGTTTCTCAGAGTAGGCCTGTGGACTTCCCTGACTGTCCAGTGGTTAAGACTCCACGCTTCCACTGCAGGGTGCACGGGTGCGATCCCTGGTTGGGCAACTAAGATCCTGCATGCCATGCAGTGCAGCCAAAAAAAAAAAAGTAGGCC
This sequence comes from Eubalaena glacialis, assembly GCF_028564815.1. NCBI lineage: Eukaryota > Metazoa > Chordata > Mammalia > Artiodactyla > Balaenidae > Eubalaena > Eubalaena glacialis. The sequence goes on along the minus strand of NC_083733.1, from coordinate 17,047,581 downwards.
TAAAAATGTTAACATAATATGGGAAAATTTCCCCTGGTAAAGTGTGCACTGAGCTAGTGGGACGTGATATTTGCATTACAAAGGTAAGTCTTACAGAAATTTGCAGACTAGTCATCATAACTACCCTCAACCCTGAAGTTGAAAGATTTATTAATGTCAGATGACATACATTTGCCATCATTTATTAGAATTCAAACGTAGTTTGCTCTTCTTGACTGTCTCTGGAGTAACAGTCAAGTTTAGTGGCTAACTCTGGAATGTTATGACCATGGTTTGAATCTTGATCCTCCACTTATTAGCTGTATCATCTTTTCTTAATCATTCTGTGTCTCAGTTTCCTCATCTATAAAATGGGGATAGGGTTGCTCTGGAGATTACATAAGTTAATAAAAATAAATGTGTATAACAGTGACAAGAATATAGTAGGTGCTTGATAACTGTTAGGATTCCTATGAATAGATTATGAGTATTCTTGTCTTTAGAAATATTAGCTCAAGGGAAATAGTAATAAAAGAGTATTACAAACAAGGTTAGTTCATGAACAAAATATAATGAGCTGTATCTGTTTGGCATGTCATGCCTTGGAGGAGATTTAGTTTAGTCACACAAGGGGAGGTTAGACTAAGTACAGAAGACTTATGGGTCTTCTGTACTTAGACTAAGTACAGAAGACCCGTGAGAAAGAACATGGGTCTCTGCATTTGGAAGTGCTGCAGAAGTTGTTGAGCTTGTGAGAGGTGAGGTTGGATAAGTGAGGACTGAATCCTGAATGGATGATACAGAACTTGGCAGTTATCTTGAGGGCAGTGGGGAGCCCTGAAATATTTTAAGTTGTAGAGTGACATGCTGGGATGAGTTGTGAGTAACACCACTGTGCCTGCAGTACAGAGAATGGACTGGAGGATTGGAGGGGTTCGACTGGCGCAGGAAGCGAGTTAAGAGACTGTTAAGAGGCAAGAGCAGTGGTGGCCTAGATGAACCAGGCAGGTGTGCCAATGGGGATAGAGAAATGGACAGATTTGAAATCTATTGGAAAGATATAATCAGTAGCATCTAGTGATTGTTTCAATGTGGTGAGTGAAAAAGAGGCAAGAGCTGAGAAGGATGGCCAGTTTTCAGGCAGTGGCTGACCAAGACATTGCCCACCTACCTGGCCAGATGCCCAGGTTTGTAGTGGGCCATGGGGCTTACAGGAGTAACGTGGTCAGATGCAGCTGCTGTCTGAGGTGAGACAGCATCACAGGTAAAACTGAAGTATTTAGTCACAGGCTGGAGGTCAGGAAGATGTGTAGAAGCATAGAGGTGTATGATGTTAAAAATGGAAAATGAGGGCAAATCTGGGGCCAATGTCCAGGTTAGCCTGAGACAGCGCCCCTACACTCTCAGGGTTCCACATGGCAGTAGGCAGCCTTTATATATATAGTCTAATGTGACTCTTTTGTAGTGAACACTGTCCCCCCAGAACAACCCCTCTAGGCTTTAAATGCCATGGGCAATTCCAAACCTCTGTTGACTCTCCCCTTATCTGCCCTGGAGCCTTGGTACTAGCAGTTAAGGGTTGTGTCTCTATCCCTGAGGCAAATTGGAGGTCACCTTGAACCTGAGATTTTCTTGGGCTCATATTTCCAGGTTCAGAAGATGCTCTTTTCCCTCTGGGACAATGGACCCTGAGGAGCTAAAGCAGAGTGCTCCTAATTCTTCTTCATCCATGTCCTGTTTGTGACATATTCATTCCTCGATCCTTAAGGTTTCTTTTACACCGTTCTGCTGAAACCTGAAACATGCTGAATTTTATCTAGGCATTTCTGCAGCCTTGGCTCTAGAGATGAGTTAGGTTGAATTCAGGTAACTGGTAAATTAACTTTCTAACTTCAAAGTTCAAGTTTTACAAATGATCACAGAACTTTTATGATAAAATACAAGTCTTAACACAATGTGAATTGCAGTACTGGTGGGTGGGAATTAAAAAATTAATCTTGTTCAGAAATTAGCATCTAATCTTTCATGAGCCACCTAAGAATGGTAGAATTGTTCATTTGTGTGAATGAAATGCGAATATTTTTTCAGTTTGTTTAATATTAGAAATTCAAGAAGAGGAAGATTCAAAGCATTTCAAAATATTGGCGGCCTTCTTAAGGGGATCATTATAGCAAGCCTCACTGAAAGTAAATAGACCTCTCTTGCTTCTTCATAGACAAACTACGATGGTGAGAATGAAATTAGCACTGAAAGTATTAAAATATTGATAGCAATCATTCCATGTCCAGGCTTTGCCAATTAATAATTAATTTTACCTTGAAGGTAACTGTAAGAGTCAGACTTTTTTTTTTTATGCTTTCACTTGGCAAGAATGTTGACTTTTTCCCCCCTCAGTGTTATCAAGTCTCCAGCAAATAACTCACATTTTAATGTGGTTAGTAGCTGGAATTTCTTTTGCGTGGTTTCATATTGATGAAATGAGAAAAAAAAAGTTTGTTGTGAATGGTTTAGAGAAAGCGTGAGTTAGTCGTCTCTCTGATTTATATGTGGCATCAATGGATTCTTACCGTGTCATTTCCTGTTATGTACTTCTCACAGTGTACCTGTTGTTTTAAAAAATTTTTTTCAAGGGCCATACCCACAAGGAGAGGGAATGATCTTTATCCTCTGCACACTGATGATTACAAAAGGGTTATAGATTGTTACAAAATGGATGTTTTCTCACCAAAAAAGGAAGCATCCTTCAGTTTTTATGGCTTTTTATTTGGACAAGATAAGTTTGTCCTGAACTCCTTATATTATGACGAGTGAGTGAACAATCTTGTTGCAATGGTGCTATTTTGTAGTCAGAAGAGGTTATGCTATCTCAGTCTTGATCTTGCTCTAATGGTTGGTAGCAAAACTATGTCCTAATTTATTTTAGATATCCAATAGTTATCTATTCAGAAGTCCCTTGGAATGAATTTTAGGTTATATTTTTTATTTTGATAAATAAAAAGTGGCTAAAATATTCACTCATTCTCTCAACTCTTTGCTGACTGCCTGGTATGTGCTGTTCTAGAAAAAAGTGGATTTAAAGCCAGTTTGTGTCATACTGAAATGGTTATTAAAGAAAAGTGCTCTATTTCTTATTTTCTAAAATGGGACAAGATATTTAAAGTCTTTGGACCTTATACCAAAATGTTTCCCCTTTAAAAATATCTGTCCCTTCCAATTAAAAGAATAGGCTTAATTATTTTGAGTATGTACACTGAGTTTTTTGTTTTTATTTATTTACTTTATTGAAGTATAGTTGATTTACAATGTTGTGTTAATTTCTATTGTACAGCAAAGTGACTCAGTTATAAATATATATGCATTCTTTTTTTTTTTTTTTTTTAATTTATTTATTATTTATTTATGGCTGTGTTGGGTCTTCGTTTCTGTGCGAGGGCTTGCTCTAGTTGCGACAAGCGGGGGCCACTCTTCATCGCGGTGCGCGGGCCTCTCACTATCGCGGCCTCTCTTGTTGCGGAGCACAGGCTCCAGACGCGCAGGCTCAGTAGTTGTGGCTCACGGGCCTAGTTGCTCCGCGGCATGTGGGACCTTCCCAGACCAGGGCTCGAACCCGTGTCCCCTGCATTGGCAGGCAGATTCTCAACCACTGCGCCACCAGGGAAGCCCAACATTCTTTTTTTATATTCTTTTCCATTATGGCTTATCCCAGGACATTGAACACAGTTCCCTGTTGGTGGGAATGTAAGCCACTATGGAAAACAGTATGGAGGTTCCTCAGAAAACTAAAAATAGAATTACCATATGATCCAGCAATCCCACTCATGGGCACATATCCAGACAAAACGATAATTCAAAAAGATACATGCACCCCTATGTTCATAGCAGCACTGTTCACAATAGCCAAGACATGGAAACAACCTAAATGTACATTGACAGATGAATGGATAAAGAATACTACTCAGCCATAGAGAAGAATGAAATAATGCCATTTATAGCAACATGGATGCAACTAGAGATGATCATACTAAGTGAAGTAAGTCAGAAAGAGAAAAACAAATACCATATGATATCACTTATATGTGGAATCTAAAATATGACACAGATGAACCTACCTACGAAGCAGAAACAGACTCACAGACATAGAGAACAGACTTGTGGTTGCCAAGCGGGGTGGGGTTGGGGAGGGATGCACTGGGAGTTTGTGGTTAGTAGATGCAAACTATTACATGTAGAATGCATGGACAAGGTCCTACTGTATAGCACAGGGAACTATATTCAATGTCCTGGGATAAACCATAATGGAAAAGAATATAAAAAAGAATGTATATTAAGAAAAAGAATATATAAATGTATATAAATAAAAAAGAATGTATATTAAAAAATATAAAAAAAAATGTATATAAAAAACTTAGACCTAATAAACAAATTCAGTAAGGTTGCAGGATACAAAATCAATGCACAGAAATCTTGCATTTCTATACAGGATGCAAACTATTACATATAGATTGGATGGACAACAAGATCCTACCGTATCGCATATTTAGGTTTTGAGTTATCCCTCCCTCCAGGAAATGTTTTGTTTGAAAATATTTTCTTATGTGCAACTGCAGGGAATGTATAATTTTCCTAAGTGACCCTGTTCAAATGTTTGAAAACAACACCTAGCACAGTGCCTGGCACACATATTTGTTGATGCTGAGTGTGGTGTAATTCCAGTCTCAAGAATCCAGTAATTCAGTTCCTGCTCTGTGTAGTCACCTGTCTTCTCAGCAGTGCTTTCTTGCCTTTATTTCAGTCTCAGTGCCTCAGCTCCAACTTGACCCAGACCATGCAATCTGCTTGTTAACTACCTAGCCCATAATGAGCAGTTTTCAGACTATTAATTGCAATATTATACATAAGACTTGTAAGCATTGATGATTTTGAATTTAAAAAGTCAGGAATGGAAGGTAGTATTATTTGGGTGACCCCTTGTGTGGATGAAAGAGAAGCTACCGACCAGGTTTCATAAGCCACCGTGTTTATTGTTAATCGTATTTGTGTGGCTTATAGTGTTTCTACCAGTTCCTGTTCCACTGATCCACAAGCATAAGTTATGGTGAGAAACTTGACGATGAATTAGACACTTATGGTTTTCTGTAGTTACACATGAGATTTATATGGTCAAGCCAGTAGTTTAATTTCTACAATTTTAAGGTCAATAGGAATTGTCACTTGTGAAATGTAAGTGAGCCAGTATTTATAATAGTCTTCAGATGGATTTTATTTTGCTCTTTATAGTTACTCTTTCCCTCCATGAATATCTGTGAAAACAAAGATGTACTAACACAGTATAATATTTACAATTTTTCCAGATTAGGTAGAAAGCACCTTTATAGGTTATTTGTGTCAGTTACAGTAGAGTTCCCAATGTAAGCTGACAAGAAATGCTATAATGTTTTATATTCAGCCTTTCAAAACCCTGTTAATTATGCATAAGATAATACTCTTCAATAACATCAGGAGTAGACAAATGAAATCATTAGTTTTATATTCCAGAGCCCCATGTACATCTATTATAACTATGCATTTGGATGCCTCCACCCACATTTCTCAAAATCACTTTTTGATACCTTATAATGTGATATCATAAGTGAATATGAAGAATATTATATAGTGTGAAATTGTATCAAAAAGATCTTAGCTTTTGAAAATTATAAACCTAACTCATTATTTGGAAAGGATAATCTGCTGAGAGTTTATGACAATAGAAGGAGAAGTGTTGATCAACCATTTGCCATTGTCTTTGTTTCAGTAAATAGGGCCTCTGACAAATATGTCATCGACTCCAACATGCTTAACATGCTACCATGGCAGTGTCAGTGTAGATAGAAGTGCATCTTGGTGGTGGTTCCTTCTAGGAATATGAAGTCTAGTCAGAGAAAGGTGCTCTGGCTTCCTGTGAAGCCTGGTTATGACAGGATATCCAACGGTGTATCTGCATATTTCTTTAAGTTTGACACATTCTAGAGAATTATTTTGAGAGGTAAGAGAAGAAATGCACATTGTACATTTAAAATGACTTTGTGAAATGATATGATTTGCCAAATGCACATTATTGTAATTTAGCCAAGATAGGTGGCCAATTGAATGTTCGCGGAACTGTAATTGTCTACCTGCTGTTTGTAAGGCCCTTTCTGATAGAGCTAGAAAAATGCTCCTTTTTCTTTAGGTATCCATTTGGTTAGGAATGCATCCATTACTTATAAATGATGACTCTCTTTTGCTTTTCTTTCTTTTTTTGGGGGGGGCCTACTGTAAATACAGGTGAAAGTAGTTTCTACTGTGGCTTTTTTCCATTTTTATGGTTGTACAATATAAATTATTTTTAAATATACTATATGTTATCTTAAATTTCATTCTAAACTATATATTCATTTAAAAAGAAAAGGGAAATAAAATCTGAGAAAGACAGTCCTATCCAAATAGAGGATAGTTTTAGCCATGCGTTTTACATCCAGAATTTCACAACATGGATGGAAATATTGTCTAAGTTTTTATTATTAAAACCTGGTTAAACTTTTACAAATGTCACTTTGCTGACACCAACCAGAAGCAATTAAAGTGCAAAAATAGAATTGTATCTGTTACAGGCATGATACATTTTAACTGGAAAAAGCCATGAAATAAACATTGGTAGATACAGTGGTACTTCTGTTTTATAATTCTAGAGTATAAACACATGAACAAAATTATAGGAAGGGATTTTCTCTTATTTTGTCTGTGAATTCTACTGTTAGTAGTACTGTAAATGTTAAATATATCTTCTCATTGGAATATTTTTTACTGGAAAAAATAAAATAAAAAAATGAAAAAGCCATCTTTGAAAATTCTGAGTTGTATCTTCCATGTTAGACCTGGACATAGATGTCTATCTCTAGTACCCACATATACTTAGTTCCTAACCTAGTCCTGTCTCTACTAGCTGTTTGACCTTAGGCAAGTTATTTAAATCCCTTTGTGCCTCAGTTTCTTCATCTGCAAAATGAAACAAAAATATTATAATAGTATTTCCTTCTTTAAGTTGTTATAAAGATTAAATGATTTAATACATGTATCTTGATAGGGATTGGCATAACATGCAGTGTTGGTTATTCTTAGTTATGCTCTATTAATAAAGTCCTTAATAATTAAAAATGTTTTTTCAATTTATAAATATTGTATATTTTCATTTAAAAAATTTAGAAAATGCAGAAAGATATAAAGAACATAATAAAAATCACTTATCACTCCCCACAGAGATAATCACTGTTATAATCATTTAGTTATAAATCATTCCATTCTTAGCAATTTCACTTTCTTTTGGTTAGTATTTGCCTACTATGCCTTTTTTTGGTTTTTGTTTTGTTTTGTTTTAATATTGTTTATTAGCACAGTAACAAATGCAGACTTAAGTAGTCTACAACATAGAACCAATCCACTGAGCAACTCCTATTCCATGCCTTACAGTTAACAGCTTAAGGTATTTTACTACAGGTTTTCACAAGTCCTGATTCAAACCTCTATCTTTTCACAATAAAGTAGATTGGTATATAAAATAAAATACATAACTACTCATTTCCTATATGGTGTCTTATAGCCATGTGTCCATTTTATATATATGAGATGACAGTCTCTAAAAGCAGTTAAATATCAATGTTCCCTTCCAAGAAGGGAAAACAAATTCCAATTTTTTAAAACAAAAAACTGTGTAGTCAATAGAAAGGGAAGATGACGGAGTAGAAAGACGTGCGCTCACTCCCTGTTGCGAGAGCACCGGGATCACAGTAACTGCTGAACGATCATCATCGACAGGAAGACACTGGAACTCACCAAAAAAGATACCCCACATCCAAAGACAAAGGAGAAGCTGCAATGAGATGGTAGGAGGGGTGCAATCACAATAAAATTAAATCCCGTAACTGCTGGGTGGGTGACTCACAAACTGGAGAACCATCATACCACAGAAGCCTACCCACTGGAGTGAAGGTTCTGAGTCCCACATCAGGCTTCCCAACCTGGGGGTCCAGCAACAGGAGGAGGAATTCCCAGAGAATCAGACTTTGAAGGCTAGTGGGATTTGATTGCAGGACTTTGACAGGACTGGGGGAAACAGAGACTCCACTCCTGGAGGACACACACAAAGTAGTGTGCGCATCAGGACCCAGGGGGAGGGCGCAGTGACCCCACAGGAGACTGAACCAGACCTACCTGCTAGTGGTGGAGGGCCTCCTGAAGAGGCGGGGGGTGGCTGTGCCTCACCGTGAGGACAAGGACACTGGTAGCAGAAGTTCTGGGAAGTACTCCTTGGCATGAGCCCTCCCGGAGTCCGCCATTAGCGGCACCAAGGAGCCTGTAGCCTCCAGTGCTGGGTCGCCTCAGGCCAAACAACCAACAGGGAGGGAACTCAGCCCCACCCATCAGCAGACAAGCAGATTAAAGTTTTACTGAGCTCTGCCCACCAGAGCAACACCCAGCTCTACCCACCACCAGTCCCTCCCATCAGGAAGCTTGCACAAGCCTCTTAGATAGCCTCATCCACCAGAGGGCAGACAGCAGAAGCAAGAAGAACTACAATCCTGCAGTCTGTGGAACGAAAACCACATTCACAGAAAGATAGACAAAATGAAAAGGCAGAGGGCTATGTACCAGATGAAGGAACAAGATAAAACCCCAGAAAAACAATTAAATGAAGTGGAGATAGGCAACCTTCCAGAAAAAGAATTCAGAATAATGATAGTGAAGATGATCCAGGATCTCAGAAAAACAATGGAGGCAAAGATCGAGAAGATGCAAGAAATGTTTAACAAAGAGCTAGAAGAATTAAAGAACAAACACCTAGAAGAATTAAAGAACAAACAAACAGAGATGAACAATACAATAACTGGAATGAAAAATACACTAGAAGGAATCAGTAGCAGAATAACTGAGGCAGAAGAACAGGTAACTGACCTAGAAGACAGAATGGTGGAATTCACTGCTGTGGAACAGAATAAAGAAAAAAGAATGAGAACAAATGAAGACAGCCTAAGAGACCTCTGGGACCAACATTCGCATTATAGGGGTCCCAGAAGGAGAAAAGAGAGAGAAAGGATGTGAGAAAATATTTGAAGAGATTATAGTCAAAAACGTCCCTAACATGGGAAAGGAAATAGCCATCCAAGTCCAGGAAGCGCAGAGAGTCCTAGACAGGATAAACCCAAGGAGAAACATGCTGAGACACACAGTAATCAAATTGGCAAAAATTAAAGACCATGAAAAATTATGGAAAGCAGCAAGGGAAAAACGACAAACAACATACAAGGGAACTCCCATAAGGTTAACAGCTGATTTCTCAGCAGGAACTCTACAAGCCAGAAGGGAGTGGCATGACATATTTAAACCAATGAAAGGGAAGAACCTATAACCAAGATTACTCTACCCGGCAAGGATCTCATTCAGATTCGATGGAGAAATCAAAAGCTTTACAGACAAGCAAAAGCTAAGAGAATTCAGCACCACCAAACCAGCTCTACAACAAATGCTAAAGGAACTTCTCTAAGTGGGAAACACAAGAGAAGAAAAGGACCTATAAAAACAAACCCAAAACAATTCGGAAAATGGTAATAGGAACATACATATCAATAATTACCTTAAATGTAAATGGATTAAATGCTCCAACCAAAGGACACAGGCTCACTGAATGGATACAAGAATAGGACCCATTTATATGCTGTCTACAAGAGACCCACTTCAGACCTAGGGACACATACAGACTGAAAGTGAGGGGATGGAAAAAGATATTCCATGCAAATGGAAATCAAAAGAAAGCTGGAGTAGCAATACTCATATCAGATAAAATAGACTTTAAAATAAAGAATGTTACAAGAGACAAGGAAGGACACTACATAATGATCAAGGGATCAATCCAAGAAGAAGATATAACAATTATAAATATATATGCAGCCAACATAGGAGCATCTCAATACATAAGGCAACTGCTAACAGCTGTAAAAGCAGAAATGGACAGTAGCACAGTAATACTGGGGGACTTTAATACCTCACACCAATGGACAGATCATCCAGACAGAAAATTAATAAGGAAACACAAGCTTTAAATGACACAATAGACCAGATAGATTTAATTGATATTTATAGGACATTCCATCTGAAAATAGCAGATTATACTTTCTTCTCAAGTGCACATGGAACATTCTCCATGATAGATCACCTCTTGGGTCACAAATCAAGCCTCAGTAAATTTAAGAAAATCGAAATCATATCAAGCATCTTTTCTGACCATGATGCTATGAGATTAGAAATCAATTACAGGGAAAACAACGTAAAAAAAAAACACATGGAGGCTAAACAATACATTACTAAATAACCAAGAGATCACTGAAGAAATCAAAGAGGAAATCAAAAAATACCTAGAGACAAATGACAATGAAAACACGACGATCCAAAACCTATGGGATGCAGCAAAAGCAGTTCTAAGAGGGAAGTTTATAGCAATACAATCCTACCTCAAGAAACAAGAAAAATCTCAAATAAACAATCTAACCTTACACCTGAAGGAACTAGAGAAAGAAGAACAAACAAAACCCAAAATTAGTAGAAGGAAAGGAATCATAAAAATCAATAATAAATGAAATAAAAGCAAAGAAAACAATAGCAAAGATCAATAAAATTAAAAGCTGGTTCTTTGAGAAGATAAACAAAACTGATAAACCTTTAGCCAAACTCATCAAGAAAAAGAGGGAGAGGATGCAAATTAATAAAATTAGAAATGAAAAAGGAGAAGTTACAATGGACACTGCAGAAATACAAAGCATCATAAAAGACTACTACAAGCAACTCTATGCCAATAAAATGGACAACCTGGAAGAAATGGACAAATTCTTAGAAAGGTATAAACTTCCAAGACTGAACCAGGAAGAAATAGAAAATACGAACAGACCAATCACAAGTAATGAAATTGAAAGTGTGATTAAAAATCTTCCAACAAACAAAAGTCCAGGACCAGATGGCTTCACAGGTGAATTCTATCAAACATTTGGAGAAGAGCTAACACCTATCCTTCTCAAACTCTTCCAAAAATTTGCAGAGGAAGGTATGTATGATAAATACATACCTAGATCAATTTCTTAGGTTAAGTTGTGGCTAAATTCATTTTTAAGTTCAAGGTTCTAAGTGGCTGGGGGAGTCCTCTGTTCCTTGAACAGCCTTCTGTACCAAATTATTTGACAAATGAGTAATGAACAACACTTCAGATGGCATGCATTTATCCATAATTATTGAGTATTAACCTACACATATTCTATAATCTGATTTTAGATCCTCAAATTTATACCAAGGCTTTGATTTAGCTAATGCTAATTTTTAAAATGTGTAGCTTTGAGGCATTTTATTATAAAAAGCTGGTACTCATATATATAAATGAGTAAGAACTTAAAATTCATCATACATTTACTTCATTTTTTAGCTTGACCTTCTAGTAAATCTTTAGCTTCATTGATTTTGGCTGCTATATAAGGAGATCTTCCCTTGTCTGGGTGATTTAAAAGCATAATTGGTCGATGAGCATCTCTTATCTTTCCCTTATTGGCAGTAGGGCTTACACCTAGTATTCATGCTGCTTCCTGTTTTGTCATTTTGGGTTCAAACCCACCTCTGAAGGTGTAATAGCCAGCACTGAAGGCAGATTTTGGTAGACTTTGAAAAACTTGTTTTACTTGAGGCTCCATATGCTTCGTGGCTTACAAAGCATAATGGCCTGCAAATCCTGCAGCAGCAATGGTCAGTCCAGCTGCTACGACTGTACTGGCCATGGTTCCCGCTCGGCTCCTCTGCCTCCACCGGGAGCGCCCAAGTTCTTAGTTTTTATATCTTTGACAGTCTGCTTTTATTTGAACTCTTACATGATTGTTTAGCTAGGTATGGAATTGTAGGTTATGTTATTTTCCCTTAGTATTTTGAAGTTACTACTGTCTTTGTGCATCTATTGTTGCCTTTGATAGGATTCCTGTTGGTTTGATTATTGTTTCTTTGAAGGTAGTTTATCTTTTCTCTCTTGCAGCTTTCACACTTTTTTCTCTTTTTTCTTGGTGTTCTGTAGTTTCACTACAGTGTTGTATCTTTGTTTTGTCTGGAGAGTTAAAGAGCTCTTTCAATCTGAATATTTATATCTTCACTTCTGAAAAATTTAAAAATATTATCTCTTTGTTCACTGTAGTGTCTTTTTCACAGATAACTATCATATGTTGGATCTTCTGTCTAAATTTCTCTCTCATTATTTAACTTCCTGTGGTACATTCTAGGTGACTTCTTTAGACCTATCTTCCAATTTAGTAAATTTCTCTTCCTCTTTGTGTTGTGTGCTCTTTAACGTAGCATTGTTTTGTTTGCCAGTGATAGAATTTTTTTCAGATTTTCCATTTTTAATAATACACGCATACCTTGTTTTATTGTGCTTCACTTTCTTGCACTTCACAGATCCTGTTTTTTGCAAATTGAAAGTTTGTGGCAATGCTCTGTTGAGCAAGTGTACTGGCACCACTTTTCCAACAGTGTTTGCTCACTTCATGTCTCTGTCACATTTTGGTAATTCTTACAATATTTCAGACTTTTTCATTAATATTATATTTGTTATGGTGATCTGTGACAGTGATCTTTGATACTACTACTGCAACTCGCTGAAGGCTCAGATGATGGTTAGCATTTTTTAGCAATAAAGTATTTTAAAATTAAGGTATGTACATCGATTTTTTAGATACAATGCTATTGCACACTTAATAGACTACAGTGGAGTTCAAATATAACTGTTACATGCACTTGGAAATCAGAAAATTCATGTGATTCACTTTATTGTGATACTTGCTTTATGGTGGTGATCTAGAACTGAATCTGCAGTATCTCTCAGGTATGCCTGTACCTTGATCCTGCCATGTGGAATCTATTATCTTTTTCATCTGCTTAATGGCTATAAGCATTTATTTTAAAATTCTTTTTGAAGTGCTTTAGTATTCAGAGTTATTTGATTATGAGCTTTTGTTGCATTCGCAAACTTTTATAGCATTGGATTGCTTTGTATTCTTTGCAATCTTTCTGAGTTCATCAGTACTAATTATATATTTATAGGTACATGCTGGATTGTGGAAGCACCCTCATGGGACAGCTTTGTGCTTTACTGTGGATGTATGGGTTTCCCAGGTTTGGACCACTTTTTATACTAATTTTTGTTTGGACTTTGCTAATAGCTCAAAGAATTTTACACTCTGCTGGCATGCCTTGCAGGCCAGGGAATTCAAAATTGTCATGACTGACTCTGCTTCCTGCTGTACCTTGAGGCAAACCTTGTCTTTAGACTGTTGGGAGTTTTTTCTACTTCTAGTTCACCCCCTGGTCTTGCTTCTTGGAGGAAGTTCAGGACTCAAAATCTTGACTTTTTGTGTCATTGCCACAATCTACATCCATTTCTTCCTGAGGGACACATGGCTTATTTTTCTGGCACCTAGAAATGTATTTTTCTTATCTTAAGCTCCAGCTGTGTACTTTGAAAAATTTCTTCAAATTTTATTTAGAATTTCTAGATGTCTTTGAAGTGGGAGGAGAGACTTCACACCTCAGATCCATTTGGTATCTTTGCTGGAAAGGCCTTCAATTTTTACTTTTTATTTTTTTAAATAAACTTGGGCATATTATATATGTGTGTGTATATATGTATACATATACATATGTATATATATATATATGTTTTGTTAATTGCTTTTGTACCTCTAAGAGTTTATCATGAAACTTATGCCATTATTAATCTTCTAAACCATGATTCTTTCGTAGTTATTTTCCACAGAATGGACGTATTACTTATCTAGGCAATCCCTGTTGTTGCATCTTAAGTTTCTGATTTTTTTTGCAATTATAAATGATTTTTCTGTGAATATCTTTATGTATGTATCTTTGTGAGCATCTCTGCCAGGACTACCTTCTTAGAGGTGAAAGAATTGTTGTATAACAGGATAGAATCTTAGTAATTTGAAAGACTGATAAAATATTAGTAATGGGAAGTACACTGGATGTATCACAAAAATTCTGAACATTAAGGAAAAAAGGAACAGGGTAAAATTGTGAGAGGAAGATAGAAATACAATGGATTAGAACTTTATACCATTGTAAATGTCAAATCTCTGTTCACTGAGTTCATACAACAGACATTTAAGACATTATGTTGAGTATTGTAACTAATAGGGAAGGATAAGAAATGAATAAGACATGGTTTCTGTTCTTCAGAAGAATATAGGTGAACTCTTAATGAAGATAAGTAGAGCTATATGGAACTCTAATAAAAAGGCAGCCATAAGTAAGTAATATACTTCAGGTAACAGGAGGCTGCTGTGAGATCTCAGAAGGATCTACCTAATCCAGCTTGAGGAGGGGCCATATCTACCTAATAATTTACAACTCTTAAAATGATAAGAAAAAGGTTTAAGGAACAATGAACACATGGTTATAGGAGGAATAGTTGACCCAGTTAATAATTTTGTGTGTATAATTACCTCAATAAGCATTTTCTTGTATGAGTGAGTTGCCTCTCAACATGGCTCACTCCTAGTCCAAATGGTTTGTTACCATGTCACCAGCCAGAACAACAGTGTCAAGCCTCTTCTTTAGCTTCTTTACAGCAGCCACACCCTAACAGTCATCGCAACTTCCTCCTTCCCGATAGAAACTTCATTGGTCTGGTTTTCCACCATTCTTATACATGGCTATGTGCTTCAGAAGAAGCTAGGCCCATCTCCTGCTATAGGGTTCCAGTTAATCTAAGTCAGTCATAGAGTGTTCCCTTGCCAATGACTGGTTTAGGCATAGGCATGTAATACAATTTTGGCAGGAGGAAAATTTTGCTTGGGGCTTTCTTGAAAAGGTTTATTCACCCATATAATGAGGAAAAGATGGTCCTTTCACTGGCTATTGTTGGTTCTGGATATTGTACTTGGAACTGTTGCAGTCATCTTGCCATCCGTCTTAGGATGAAGTCAGTACATAGAAAGGCGAAGCTAAGAAGGAGAGAGGAAACCTGGAGGCTGCTCTGCTACTTAATGTTGTGATAATAAATGCCCAGATGGTTTGAGTTATGTTTTTCTATTACCTGAAGCCAAAATCTTCCTAACTGATGCAGGAGGCAAGGTGCCCCTTGGGACTCTTGTCACCTCAGGACAATCCCTGTAATCTACTCAAGTGTCTCATGCAGGGATGCAGGCGATGTTCTGGGTGACTTGGGCTGTTTTCCTATTTGTTGCCTTTGGACAGTTACCAGAATAACTGGATATTTGCATTTCCATATCACAATGTCTCTTTCTAACCTTTCTTTTCTAACTTAAAAGTAGGTTCTTCCAGTTGATTTTTGAATGACCTAAAACCAAGAGAACTATTGATATTGCACAGTAGTGCTCCATGTATTTCCTATTCAATTCCTTTGTCATGAAAATTAGGGAAAAATACACAATGAAAATTAGTTTTGGCTAAATATTATGAAAAGTAAAAATTTCCACTTTTCAAATGTGATAAGATAGCTTGCATTTATTGCTTCCTTTGTTTCTTCACTGTGCCGTGACCATAGCTTATCACTCACTTTGAAACTTTTTTCAAGCATCGAAACTTTGTTTCCAAATGATTTCTAAATGATCAACAGCACCTCCCCTGCTGAAAAAGCAGTTGTAAGAAATTAGATTAAGTTGATTTTATAAATTCGAATTTATAATTGGAGAGTATGGGGGACAATTACAGCTTGAGGTCACCTTGAGCAAGTGACTTGTTTGTTTTAGATTCCCATGTTGAGAGAATTCTGATTCACATCTATAAGTAGTTGCAAGTTTTAGGATTTTGTTTGTTTGCTTAAGAAGCTTGTTTTTGTAATCTCTTGAATAAGGATGGTTAGAAATACTTTATTCACAGTTCACAGAGGAGCAAATTAACCTGGTTGCATAACATAATGTAGTGAAAATTTCAGATATGAATATTATAATGTTGATATATAATATTCTTGTGTGTGCCTCTATTTAAATACCATTCTAGAAATAAGTGCTGTTTAAATGAAGAAATTAAAATAGCATAGTTTTTGTAACCCTTGAAGTGCCCCGGCATAGCTTGAATTTGAAGACCACTGCTTTTTAAAAATTATTTTTTACAATTCTTCTCACACCATGTAGCAGTAATTTGATGAACTTCGTCTCCCTTGAGCTGCTCGAAGGCAGGGCTTGTGTCTCATTTATGGTGAATTTAGGTGCACAGTTTTATTTTTACATGGTTACCCCTCCTTACACCAACTGAGAGCTTTCCAAGGCAGTATTCCTCATCCATATAGCACAGTGCCCACTGCATGGAACATCTATGGAATGAATTCTATTACATCCCAGCAAACATTTCTCTGCCTATTCTATCTGTTCAGTTTAAAGAAGACCAAATTAGGGGTTGATTTCGTTGAAGTTTCTCTTAAAGTATATGTATGTAGATCCATTTATGGTAACTTTTGTTGTTTTCTTTATGTATGAGATAAAAAGATACTCGTAGAAATGTAGGAAGTATAGAAAATTACGAAGAAAATAATCACTGTGAAGCTTTTGCGTTTCCTTTCAGTCTTTCTTCTCTGTATATATTAGTTATGTAAATGATGTCTACGTCCTGCTTATTTTCCCTAACATAAGTGGGCATTTCTTCACTCTATTAAAAAGTTTTCATAAGCCTAATTTTAATTGCTATGTGAACTATTCCATCTTATGAAAGTACCATGGTCTATTTTATGCGTTGTCTATTCTTAGACATAAAGTTTCTAATCTGCTTTTATAAATTATGCATTACAAAATGCTATATTTTTCATGTAATGTATCAACTGTGCAAAGATTTATTTGTTTAGCATAAATTCCTGAAAAAAAGAAAGTACTGGGCCAAAGGCACAAACATTTTCAAGGCTCTTGTTTTATTTTTGCTTTAGATAAATTTGTCATTGTTCCTGTTTATACTAGAGAAGTTGTATCTGTTTGGTTGCAGTTGGATGATTGTTGATGCCTCAGAAAATTCTAAGAATTAAGAATTTTAGAATTTAGATGACAGTAGAAGCAAAAGCTAAGTTAGATTTATCAAATGAAGTGGATAACAGAACCAGGGCATCATGCTTTTTAAGAGAATTGGCTTTCAGACACTATATCTTGAGTCTCATTTCCTCGGGGATTCTACCTTCCAGGGCTTTTTGTAGCCCTGATTCTTGCTGGATTTACATTTCCTGAGTTTCATTTGTGTCTGACCTTTCCCTAAAGAGCAAGGGATGGAGAACCTTATCGGGAATGCACTCCACTTAAGAACCAGCACCCATGTATTTTCTCACAGGCTGACCTTGGGTTCTGGCCAGAGGAATACAGACCTGATTTCTCCTCTTGATTTTGCATTAACAAAGCTTTTTAAAGCTCACACGTGTGGAAAGACTTGATAGAGTGGGAACATCATTTTGTTTCAGGGAAAGGATAATATGTATAAGGGGAAATGTTAAGTCTGGATTCTTACATATTTAAAAATTTTAACCTATTTACCCAGAAGCAGAAATGATTTGGGGCTTAGAAAAAAGTCACAGATAATTTGAAATTCATATGTTGTTATTCGATTTAAAGTCATATCTTTCTTCATCTAGATCATATCAGTCTAATTCTAAGAGAAGCATCCAAGGGGTTTGAATGGAATTTTTTTTTAATGTAAAGAAATGACACATTAAAAAAAAAACAACAACAAATTGGCTTCCCACAGTGGCAGACTTGCAGCTGTTAACTAATTCCATAATGAGCGGTATATACCCACACATTTTCCAAATTAAATATGGGTATATACAGGCCTGGCTTAAGATTCTATAATACAGACACTTTACCGGCTAAGGAAAAAAAATTAAAACCAAGATTGCCCCAAGGGTTATAAGCACTGGGGGAGAGGTAAGAATAAAAAAGCCAGAGCGAGGGAATGATGTGACTTTGTAGAATGCCTCCTTAGGGGAGGGGAGGAGATTGTAGGGATGGTTGAAGGATAATGCAAGTGCCTGGGCATTGCTTAGAAGATCTGATCAGTTATCCAGATCAAGTCATGCTTACATTATTAGAACCTGGGTATTAAGAACTGCCATTCAGGCAAGTACTGATGATTGATTTTTGCTAGGAGGTATATTAGAAATTACACAGTACTTCTGAAAAAAAAATTCTATTTGCCCTCCACTGTAAAATTCTTTTTCAGATAGTGAAATTACATTTTTATGACTTAAGCTTAATTTGGATTCAGTTCAATTCAGTTTTTGAAAACGAGAAATTAATCCTGAACTGGGCTAAAACTTGGATTGCTAGAATGGCTGATCATTGCATCTCCCCCTAGCCTGCAAATTTTTTGAGAATCCCATTAAATTTTATTCAGGAGTCCCTTACCAGCCAAATGTATTGTTTCCATGGATACAATTAATGGGGAAAGCAATTTTATAAGACTGGTGTGAAAAATGAGCACTTCATCAGCCCCCCTGCTGGTCGCGTTTAGAGACTGGAGGAAGGAAGTCAGCTCTTGTGGGGTTGGAAGAAGCTCTGTGGTGTAAAGGGGGCAAAACAATGAAAGCAGAAGTCAGAAGTGTCTTTTTAAGTGTAAGGAATTAACCCTGAAGATTTAATTGGAAAATGCCACTAAATTGTGGTACCTTTTCACACACTTTCTGTTTACAGAATCCACTCTGTGACAACCTTAAAAAAAAAAAAAAAACCAACCCCAAAACCAAAACCCTAAAAGACCATTCCTTAAAAATACAGACCTCCCTTCTCCTTTAATTGCTGAAACAGGTTTTAGGGTATTTGGTGCAAGACAGATAGACCCAAGAAAGAATGAAAGCCTTAATGAAATGAAGGACTCACTAGCTCTTAACTGTCACTAATTTCTACCACAACATTTTAAGTTTTAGGTAATTATGACTCAATCATCAAAATTTCTCTTGATTAGCGTTTTTATTCATTTATTCTCTGAAATACATACAATGGGGTGAAATCAATATCACCTCATCTCATTTTCCAAAATATTAAAGTGAAAATAATAGAACCACAATGCAATTTTCTAAGCATCAAAGAATGCTTTCACTCCACTGCCCCAAGCCCAGAGCAGAAATCTAGAGAGATTTCTTGACAAGTTCAGAGCCCTGCTGTACAATGGTTACATGGCATTTGAATAACTATTAAAAAAATGTTTTTTAAAGCCTACTCTAATTTGGGGAAGAAATGAGGCTGGAACAATTCTGTGTTCAGTTTAATATCACTGTGCAGCTTGTGACAAAAATGTTGCCCTTTTCCTATTTTTCCTGACTGGAAATAGGGGATAGGCAACTAAAAAAAAAAAAAAAGTAGAGTGTGAACAAGTACATTTCAGGGTGAATAAATTCAGTTTAATTGCATACAAGCAAATCCATTTAAGAAACTATTTGTTTATATTTTCTGCAATACAGCTGTCCTGTTTTTTTCCTTTTCTTTCTTTCTTTCTTTTTTTTTTTTTTGAGATTGTTTGAAAGGGGGCTGTTAAAAAGCTGCTTTCCCCTGCAGAGGGCAGTCTGCCTCTACAAAATACACACAACCCCAGCAGCATTTGAGCATAGAGAACAAGTATGTAAAATTATTTTCTTAAGCTGTGAATGTAAATAATTCTTTTTGTTTTTGGATAAGACTATGGGAAAAAAGTCTTCTATATTAGGAAAGTATAGATTGTGTATAGCTCTATGAGAGTGTTTTCCTCTTGCCCTTTTATGTATTGTTTGGCTGACCATTTTTTTTTTCTTTTTTCAGTTTGAAGGCATTTTTGAATAAGCATTGAGCAAGAGAGATAACAAATAAGGTCCCACATGGAGGGGGAAACGGTAATCAGGAGAATAAGAGAAACCTCAGGCTGGGTTGTAGATTAAAAATGTATTTGTGTTAAGAATTCGAGGGCCTACAAATTGTACTGCAAAGGCAGAGAAAGTAAAGCATACCACCTGATAGTTTTTTTAAATACAGAAATTAATTTCAATTTAAAGAGGTTTCTATCTGCAGCTGGAGATATTTAATCTGAAAAGTGTGAGAAAATAGATATTTCTTTCTGTAATATTTCTCTCCTGTTTGATGTATGTCTCTGTCTGAGAGAGGAATGGATTAAATAGAGGCAGCTCTTCCAGAGGAGAATTGGAACCTTTCGAGAAGAGGCGCTGATAAGCGTGTAACTGATGCACAGATAAATACAAGACAACAGAATTCCAAAACAGTTTAATTGTAGATTTTCTGGACTTTCAAGGTAGAGGGGAACACTTTCTGCTGACCAGGAGAAAAGTGCCTAGAGATATTGTGAAGCCTTAGTTTAAGGGTGTGTGAAAAATGATCAAGCTGCACATGATCATTTCCATAGATCATCTTCAATGGGCAAAATAAGCCACCTTCCTTGTGTAGAAATTCATAAACACTGAAAAAAACATTATATGGTTTTTGTTTATTGAAATCATAAAGAAAGAATTGTATAAAAGGCTGCTTAAAAACACAATAACTAGTATAGGGAAAAATGCTCAGCAACTTATATCTTGGGAATATTACAGGAATCTGCAGCTAACACCGATTTTCACGTCACGAATGCAAATTTGGAAATACCTTTGAGAATATCTCTTTTGCTGCTTGCCTGCCTATTTACTTGCCAGGATTTTCTCAGTTCCTTTTCTAAAGCAGTTTGAAAATGTGATTTCGTGTCGAGATGCTTTTGTGAAGTGCAATTTATTTATTCGCATCTCACCACATATGTTTTTATTAATGTGCAATTATTACATAGCAAGATAACGCCAGCACAAAATATATTGTCTCTAAATGAAGAGGAGGGACTGTAAGTGGTTTAATTTTTGAAACTTAAATTTTTGAAGTTGGCTCTCAAAGCACGCAGCTTTGTAGTCTGCGATTTATGACAGCTGCGGTCGAGCCAGGTGGAGCAAAAGCAGCAAAATGGCAGGACAACTACTGTAAGGGAAGGTCATGAGGAGTCTTCTCAGTTTCCAGTGTGAAATTTAATCAAGTTCCATAGAATGATGTGATTTCTCTTGTTAGCCCATTCTGAACTATTTTGAAAATATAAATTATAAACCTTTCAAATTTAAAACACAGGGAGATTCAGAACTGCCTAGGTTGTCATCCGGGTGTTTATTTTGACACCATGAATTTTATTTTTGCAAGTTTATTTTAATCAAGTGGCCCATTCTACATCATATTGATATTGCACATAAAATTATGGTTGTTAGCTTCAACCATTTAGAAAGAATTTTATTTTAGCAAGTTTATTGTGATCAAATAGTTTCTTCTCTATTATATTGACATTGTTCTATCCTATCACAGTTGCCAAGGCCAACCACATATAATTTTTCTTTTCCAGAACTATACAACAAGTATAAAACGTTTGCATACATCAAACTAGCTCATCTTTGAGGGGTATTTCAACCTGTGCAGAAACAGTTGGGCATTGCTTATAACTTCTAAACACATCTTCAAAAGTTATGTTATGCCCATTTGTTTTAAATGAACACTACATAAAACTCTTTGAATATTAAAATTTAAATGATTATGAAATGTACAAAGTACTATTAAGACTTCCAGATATTTGTAGAGTTACAATGTTAGATTGGTTATTTTTCACTAAAAAAAATGGAAGACTTTGAACCTGTGAAATTTGTGTGCATTTTGTGTCACCAATATTGATACAGCTTAAGAGAGTGATGCTTTCTCTTTTTCTCTTCACTCACATAAACACACACACACAGACATATGTAGATGTATATATAAAATGCATAATAGTCTTATGTACAAAAATATGCCTACTTTCTTCCATGGCTAGTGAGGTACATCTAATCAGCTATTTGTAAATTAGTACCCTTGCCAAAATATGTTAACTTTTACAGTCTGTCAAGTGCACTGTGCACACCACATAATCCACACAGTTGGACTTGTCTTGTTCTTCCTAAAACCTTGGGAACAATGCTTACAGAGAAAAGAGTGGGTGGTTTTTACATGGCTTGAAAATTTTAAATAATATTTCGACTTGTATATGTATTTACTATTAAGTGATCTTAATGCCTTGATTTTTTTAAAGTATTGTCTTAGAAATGTTCATAATTTCAATGTATACTTAAAAGTATACCAAAATATATATTTTTTCCTGTCACCTCAAGAAAACTCAATTTAACTCACTTTCACATTTGATTTGAAAAGCAGAAGCATTCAGCGCTGTGGTTACCCTTGTCTTGAGTCGGCATTGTACAGCATTTTCTTGCCACCTTCCACAGCCGAGTGCAAAAAAATACCACAGTGGGAACCCTGATTTTTCAGCCATTCTGTATCTTTGTTGCTGTAGACTCTTAATTCTGCTTCTGTTTATAATATCTGCGTTTGCTCTTATTATACCAAAAGAAATTCCTTGGAATGCATAGTCACTTTCTCCCCATTCCTTTCATTTGCAGATGAAAGGCAAATGCAGATTTAAAAAAAATAAATAAATACGATGTGGTTAGGACCATTCATCACACTCCCTGTCTGCTGGGTCTTTGTTTCTGTTTCATGCTGTGTGCATTACATTTCTGAACCTGTTGTGAGTGTTTTGTTTTGTTTTGTTTTTTAGCTTTGTTCTTTTGTAGTTTATTAAAATAAAAATATTTTCAGTCAGCAGAAATCTCATTGGTTCTTCTGGAAATCTTGCCCCACAGGCCTTTGCAGGACAAGAACAGATTGTCCAGGGCCTAATTCTGAGCATTGTTTTTTATGAGGAAATCAAAAGTATAATTGTGAAAACCCAGTGTGTCCTTTTATGTCTGAAAAGGAGAATTAAATTGCTGGTGGCAAAGCAACAGGGGATAGAGAGAGAGTGGATGTGAGGCAGGCCCTCTGGAATTAGGGATTTGTTGTTGAAAGTAAGGGGAGAGTCCACTTCAGTATGTACACAAGTGAGTGTGCATTTGGCAGGTAGATCACGGAACCCAGAGAGTACAATGCAGCAGAAATTGAAAAGGAGTAAATGCAATAAAATGGTCCCTTTGGCCATTCAGTTTGCTCCTGTCAAATTCTTAAAAGCCCTAATTTGCAAATATTAGAGAAAACACTCTGATTCAAACTTGGACGATGAACTATCAAATACCTACTAACTGTGGTTCTTTCTAGGAAAAAAAAAAAAAAAAAAAACTTTATATTCTTGAGGGATTTTTACCCAGACGTTATTCTTGACAGGACTACTCTAGCTTTTTGACCTGTGCTTTCATATTTAATTCTGAGGAGAAGTAGCTTGAAATTTTGATTTCATTTGTGCTAATTCCACTTTCTGGATCTGATCACTAAATAGTGTATCATGATTTGGGACTTGTGGCATAACTGTTCTAGATCACTAAATTTTTTTTTTTTTTAAAGGATATTTATTTTACTTTTTTTTTTTAAAGGAATGCCTTTATTTTTATTTTTTATTTACTTATTTATTTATTTATTTTTGGCTGTGTTGGGTCTTCGTTTCTGTGCGAGGGCTTTCTCTAGTTGCGGCAAGTGGGGGCCACTCCTCATCGCGGTGCGCGGGCCTCTCACTATCGTGGCCTCTCCCGTTGCAGAGCACAGGCTCCAGACGCACAGGCTCAGCAGCTGTGGCTCACGGGCCTAGTTGCTCCGCGGCATGTGGGATCCTCCCAGACCAGGGCTCGAACCCGTGTCCCCTGCATTGGCAGGCAGACTCTCAACCACTGCGCCACCAGGGAAGCCCTAGATCACTAAATTTAATGAAGTTCTAAGACCATCATCAGAGGTCTTTCATGGGAATATTCAGACAGTTTTGAATTTTGCCATATGACGAACAACATCTCCGCATATTTTAGGGTATATATGTAAGACAAAAGATTCCGTGAAAACACTTCGTGTTCCAAGGTTAACTGGGATATAACAAAATAGATGTCAAAAAAAAAAAAAAACCAAACAAACCCAGTGCTGTGAATCCTGACAAAACCTTGGTGGTGTGACAGAACCTCAGTGGTGTGCTGTGGTGGACAAATGGTTAAAATATACACTCATTGGAGTATGAAGGCAGTTCTTCTCAGCTGTCAGATAGTTTGACCAGTGTCAGACTATCCTGACGCGTGCAGCATACCTTCATTGCATCATAAATAAAACAGACAAATTACTTTTTTTTTTTCCTCTAGGATGGAATAAGCACCATGAGAGGGGAGGGAAAAGGATTAAGGGAGGGGAGGGGTGACTTGGAGGGTTGGTGGGGAGGTAGTGAGTGAAGAATTAGAAGGGAAAGGAGAAAAGAGAGATCCCTTCAGCCCCTCTATGAATCTCGGAATGGCAGCCGAGAACAATGAGAAAACCAGGCAATTACCTAGAATCCTGTTCCCTTATCCAGACATAGAAAATATATTCTTGCACCAGCCTTCCTTCCATCCCCCACTCCCCACTCCCCACTCGCCTCCTCCCCTTCCCCCAGTCTATCTAATTCAGTTCTTTAGTGGAAGGCCCAGCAGACGTAACAAAGGGAGAAGGGTTTCTGATGATGGGCCACTCACGACTCAAGGGCCCAGTCTTCCAGCTCTGCAGTGGGAAACATTTTATATTCTGTGCCCTTACAGACTTTGGTAACCTCTGAAGCCGCAGCAGTGAAAAATGAGCAGAAAGGTATTTTATAGCCTGAACTCTTTTCCTGATTCCCTGAAAATCAAGTGGTCAGGACCCTAACTCATCTGGCCCAAATGCACCAAGCCAACGTAGCACTTCAGCCTTGGGTAAATTCTGCCCTAAGATATGAGTAGGAATTCTGGGCTCTGAAACTGTTTTACCCAGAAACCTTCCTGAATTCCAGTGAAGAATTCTGCTTTATTTCTTACATCATCATTGCAGTCCTGTAAGAGGCTGCCTTCTACCTATCTTTCCCTTCAATTAGGCACCAGTGAATGAAAGATGCTGGTAGCATTGGTGATTTGACAGGTTCTTTCAGAGTGACTGGAAAGTCTGTCCTTTCTTCACTCCGGTGCTTCCTGGCCACCTGGCCAAATCACTTAGAACATGTATGGAAGGATGAGCCATAAATGACTGCTCCCTCTGAGGCCTTTGCAGTTGGAATGTGTGTATGCCATTATATGCTGAACAGAAGCATTTTGTTAGCCAGTCTATTGAAGAGTGACATTTAAGTGAGAATGTGTGTCTGAACCCCTGTCATTTATATTCCAACATGGCAAGAATGGCTCTATATCTGATTTCTTGTGTCTTCCATCTACCTCCTCCCATAATCAGGAAGACTTACTTTGCATTGTCTGGAATGGGGATGTTTTATAACTCATCATCCACACTTCTTATCATGACCAGTAATTCATAACGCAAGACAGCTGCCTGGGGTTAGGGTGTGGTTGGCAGCTGCTTACAAAAATTCCTCTCTGCACTCTTTACAGTAGCTGTGCAACCACTATAGAAAGTGGAATACCAAGGCTTTTCCATGGCAACATTTACTCAAGATAGTGCTTGAAAGAGACTTAAGTTTCTTCTTGGAAAAACAATTAGCAAAATCTCAGAGGCCAGGAGATTGCCAAGAGCACCTCCCTACATTAGCCAAAGAACACTTGTTGGCATTCACCAGCTTATTTAACCTTTTCCTTTAAGTAAAATAGATTTACTGGAAATGCCATTGTTTCTAGTGGGGTGGTGGTGTTTGGTTTCAAAGTGGATGCAAAGTGCTTTGACATCTTTTTATGCCTTAAAGTGTGATTTACATCTTACGTAGTTTTCATTTTTACAATTTACATCTTACGTAGTATTTATTTTTACAACTTGGTTGTGAGTTAGCAAGAGCTGGAGCCCTGGATTAGGCTTTGTTGCATTATCCCGTAGGATGTGAAGGTTTGCAGTTGAAGCCTGGGGGTTCAGATTCCAGTTTTGCCTCTTGCCTGGTGTGATGTCACGGAGATCAATGACTCTTACTTAGGTGGAGACTCGACTTCCTATGGGACAAAAATTCGTCAGCAGTCTGGTGAAGTTTAATAAAATAAAAGCTTATCATATCACTTGGTTACTTACCCGCTGCCTAGAAATGTTAGTTACAGTTACTCCAGTACATACTCATAAATACTTGTTGATTGAGACAGCAGTTACATAAAGATAAGCCTAGACTAAGCAGCTATTTTCTCAAGAAAATTGTATTGTTTAGGACAAACCCCTAAAAATAAAGGTACTTCAGAAATGTGTTGGAAGATGACAGTGTTCAACTTAATAAAAAAAAAAATGTCACCTGAAACAGCTTTACATTGCCAGACGAGTTTTTTCTCTTTCTCCTTAGAAGTCATATCTAAATTTAACATAAGTTCCAAAAGTCAGTGCTGAGACAAGCCATAAAATAATCCAATTAATGAGTCTGTATTGTAATTGGTAAGTTTATATACAGATTCATCATATAAGAAAAGAAAAAACCCTTATATTCTTTACTAGTGGTTTTTCTGATATTTAGTCCAACTTAATTGGACTCCTTTAAATCCTTCTTGAGTGTTGTCTTTGCAAGATTTATCTATTACTGTTACAGATGATCCTTCATTAGGTGAGATCCCCTTTTGTCTCCAAATTTAATTTCTATAAACTTTGTGTTTTAACAAAACTTCACTACAGTTGAGGTTTTTAATGTCAAGATAATTGTTTTCAACCTTACGGATCTTCTAATTCCCATGATCTAATTCATTTATCATATTATAATTACCTTGACTCCCCACGTTGACGGGGGGTGGCAGTTGTGCATGTTGTATGATGCATCCTATTAGATAGAGCCCATGGGGTTGATCAGAATGGCTTTTACTCACAAATCTCATATATGAATAAAAATGTATAAAATTCCACAAGTCTGACAGGATGAAGCAGAAGACCTTTTCTGGGTAGTTGTTGCACTGAAACGGCTCACCTCAATTTGTCTTGCTAGGGATTGAAGGTACACTGGAAGGATTCTAGCCCGTGCAAGACAGTTCAAGTCCTTAATTGTGTGAACTTAAGTAACTATAAAAGTTATTTGAGTGAATAATTAAAAATATTATCTAAAGCTATAACCCCATTTTTTCATTGGCCTATAGCATTATTATTTTTAAAAAAGTATTTGACATATCAAAGTTTTATTTGAAAGAATGGCTTTGAGAGAAACACAGAAGCAGAAGGAAAGAGTTAAAGTTTATGCATTATTTAAATATACATTAACTCTTTTTACAGTTCTTCTTGGATGTTGAGATTTGGTTTTTAAATGTTGGAGGATGACAAGTAATTCTAGAGGGACATCAAAGGACAGAGGATGCTATATCATATTAAGATCACAGTTTGGTGAATCTGTGCAAGGCTTTTCCTTAATCTAATGTAAAGGTTTGTAAGAACCTGTCATCTCGTTGCTCATTTGGCTGCGTTTTACATAATACCCTTCAGCATCATTGATACCAACCTCGATGGCATTATTACTGCTCTTTACAGTCGTGTGCTAGTAAAGTTAAATCCGAATGAGATTAATAAAATAAATTAAGTGATAAAGATTTTAACGCTATTAACAATCAGTAATATTTCTTGACAGCACAAGAAAAGGAATAGCATGCCATTAGCCAGCCTAGATAGACTCCACAGTCTGTAAACACAAAGATACCTGGTAATTCATGTTGATAAACCTTACTTTCTTAAAGTGGTTCCCCTCCCCCCCACTTCCCTATTCTTTTTCATCCTTCTCTTCCTTCCTCCTGTCCTTTCCCTTACTTTCCTCCCTCCTTCCCTCTTCCTTTTCCTCTCTTTGTCATTTCTCTGTGTGTGAAGATGCATTCTTCATGATCTCTCATCTTTACTGCTTTGCAGTTATTGTGCTGTTATTGTCTGGAAATTGACCATTGCCTAGCAATCGTGTGTGCGACTTCTGCCAGTAAACCTGCTGGCTCAGCCTGCCTTCCTTCCAGCTCTCTCTGCCTTCCTTAGCGAGTGCTTTCCTCACTCCCACTGTCTTCCAGCTTCCACCTCGACACTCTTCATCCTCCCGCAGATGCTTCCTGGGGTTCTTTTTGAAATGGATGCTAGCCTTTTGTTCCAGTCCCACTCCGAGTTGCTAGGGTCAGGCAGCTAGCAGCCTCCCTGGGGCAGTGCTATGATGAATTTTGGCATGGCCAGGCTGTTTAACAACTCCATCGCAGAGTGCCAACTTCCTCAGAGATTGAAAGGAGCTGTGATGAGCTTTTTCCAAAGGCTCCACTCAAGTTTTGAAATGCCAAAGATTCCCGTGGATCTCTAAATTATGTGGTAATTTTTTGAACCACACCTTCTCAATAAAAATCAATTTTCTTTTCCAAGAAACATAGGTATTCTGTGATCTTACTAGTTAAGCACTCAAATTTTCCTGGGATCCAAGTTGTTTGGATTTAGTAATTTTTTATTTAAAAATGTTCAAATCCTGTCAACCTTCTTATTGCTAATGGTCAATTATGGCTCATCTTTGCCACCATTCACATTCTTTCTTCTTCTCAAAGTCATAATTGTTATAAATGACACTCTCAAATAATTTTTTAAAACCCCTGTCATTTCAGAAACATTTACAAAGTTGTCCTAATTGAGTGCATTTTTTAAGTGGGTAGAACCAGTTATTTAAGCCCAAATTATTTATCTAGTTCTTTTCCTGTATGAAAAATTGTTTAAATTAGAATACATTTCATTTTCTTTTATGGTGTTGAAAATTTATCTTTCAAAATTATTTTATCTTTTTATATCTACATATTTGGGTTGTAATATGGCCACTAAAGAGGCAAACAGTGGTCTTTAATTGGGACTACTTAAGTAGTCACACAAGGAAATACTGCCAGGGACCTTCAGATGTTAATCATGAATGAGAAAACATTTAAGCTTAGTTTATGTGACTGTGTGCATAAAACAAGCATACTGTATGGCTTCTTTGCAAATCAGGTGTACTTTTCAGCTGTATGTCATTGTAATGACCCCCAGCTTTTCTGGAACTAAAGAAGGGGAGAAAAGTGCATGATGCTGTGTGTATGTGTGTGTTACCAGCGAATGTGATGAGTGTTCTCAGGAAGGATAACTTGGGCCGAGTTAACAGCTCTGTACCCTCCTTCTTATCCTTTCTGGTATTCATTAAGTTAATATACTGTTGCCTGCATGGGGCAGCTTCTTTGATGGTGAGTACAGTTAAATGCCTATTTAGACATGTCACGGACTAACCAATGCAAGAAGGTGCATGAAGTGTGGCAGAGAGAGAGAGGGAGGAGAGGAAAATTGTTGCTATATATTTTTTAACTTAAAAATGCTTCTTCTTAACAATTCTTTGCAGCTGGCAGAAGGCTAAGGTTTCTCACACTATGAAAGGAAGTCAGACCATAAATAAGCTAGTCAAGCACACCTGGAAAGAATAAAATGCCTTTCTAGACTTTACACCGTGCTTAGAATGGATGCCAGCCTGGTGAGTGCATTCAAATGGTATGGAAGAATGTGTAAATGCCACATTAGTATAAAGCTAGGGAAATGTTTCCATTTTTTAATCTCTAACTTTTAAACTAATGGTTTATGGGAAAAAATATGGAAAGGCATTTTTCAAAGTTTAGTGTCTTGCTGTCATGTTTGGGGTGATGGACTTCTTTCAAAAAGTAGCAACAGAGTGAGACAGAAAGATAATGTGCTTTCAGAGCCAGTTAGAGACTAACAAACTTTCCAGAAGTTGTCACAGTTTTCACACTTAGGGATCTAATTCAAAGATGTACGTTCCTCATCTGATGCACATTAAAGATCCAATGATCATTAGCCCTTTTTAGCTCATCCCCTTTCAGGACATTACACAAGATTTTTTTTATCACTGCACTGGTCAGACATGCACTGGTGCAGTTCTTGGGTTGGAAGCTGTGGATGCTTCTGTTTAATCATTTGGCTGCCAGTACCATCTGTGAATTCCATCCCATCTGGCTTAGGCCTTTTGTACATTTTAAAGTAGGTACTCAATATCCCCAGAAGCTGATCACTGCTGAAACAAGCCAGCAAACTTATGGCTGTATTACTTTTGTCTGAAAAGTGTGTGTTCACAGCCTCCCTTATTTGCACAATAGGGTTCATGTCTAGGCCACGGGGATGGAAGGGCACCTCGTTATTTGCCGGGCTCAGGCCCAACTTTGGGCTAGACACTTCCTTGGTGAAGAAGAGAGTTGTTCTTCAACAACCCATTCCTGATTGTGCTCACTTTGTCCTTAGAATCTAAAGTGCAGATGCGGAAGGAAGCTTTCTTTTTGTTTGGTCTGTATCAACTTTTACAGATTAATACCAATGACAAGTTGACTGTTTAATACATTCTAAAAACATTTATGGGTGTAGCAGGAAAGTAAAAACAAGTATGTCTGGGGCCAGCTGCCTAGTAGTCACATTCTTCCTTCCTTCCCAGGTTTATCTCCCATCACTGCTTCCTTCTAACGGCAGACACAGATTCTTTGTGTCTCCCAGCCTGTCCACTTCTTTAGCGCTCCCTAGTACAGAGGGAAACTGAGCGGAGGAGGGCTCCTAGGAGCCGGCAGAGGGGTTCCCTTGTAGAATGTATTAATCTTCTTTACCTAGGTAGCCTCTTCCCAAAACATGGGCTCTGCCTCCTGCTGTGAAGCCAGAAGGGGATGGGAGGAAACAAATAATTAACAAGAAGTGCCTGTTATTTACCAAATGTTGCCAGGACCAGATGGCACTCAGGTTTTCTTGAGTTACTGCGATTGTGTGAAGGGGTTTTCCTTGTTGGCTTTCAGACTTTTTCAGGGAATCTATATCACGTACTGAACCTTCATGGACTAACATTTCTGATGATTATTTTGTGCCAGACACTGTATTAAACAATTGAATATATTCAAGGGGAAGAAAGTCTGAATATTTGACTTTTTAAAATACCAACTTGTTAAGTCCTTCTAAAAAGAAGAGTAGGGAGCAAGTAAAAGGAGAAAAGCTTATTGTCAATTTGTTCTGTGTAAAAATTAGTTGCATGTTTTGATTTTTCTATTCATTCATTCATTCATTCATTTTTTTCAACTCCTTTATGCAGGCATTGTTCATGGTACCATGAGGGAATGAAAGAAATACAAGTTGTAGTCCTTATCCTCAGAAAATGTATACCTTAATATGCATCATTTATGGGGGTGTATTGTAATTTTCATATATGTCAACAACTGAATATTCTGAGTCAAGATTTTTTTGACCCAGGATTCAAGAAACAAAATGTTTGCCTCCTTTTTTCAGAGTAATAATTCCTGCTCATCTTAACTAAAAAACAAACCTCTTTACCTTGACTTTTTAATAAAAGTTTTGTTTCATTAATTAAAAAAAGAAATTTACGTGTTGAGTGTGCCTAGAGTGGTTCTGAAAGAGTAGGTATCATAGCTGAAAGACTAAAAACTTAAGTTGATAATTTGCTTCAATAATAATTGAAATCCAGGATTCATTTGAATATAAGTTTGTTTGTAGATCAGATGCTGAGAATATTGCCTTCTGATAAAGATGGAATTCGCAGTTCATAAAGTTAGTATATATCCAAAAGGAGAAGAGTAGTATTTTTACAGTAATGTGCTGCTAATGTTTAAAGTGTTGCTTTTCTGATATTATTGCCTAAAATTTCCAATGATGTAAATTAGACCCTCTAATACTTGTCTCAGCAGTAAGCGATAATTGAGGATATTTGATGGTTTTTATCCACATGGGAGAATGTACCACATAATTCAAAAGCAGCAAATCTCTGCATTCAGTTTATTCATATTGCATTTTTTAGTTTCCATATTTTGAGAAGGGAAGGAATAGTTAAATAATATTTTCTTTAAGTGACCAATAACAGAGATAGAAATTTGATGAAGAAATAAATGGTGATAACCTACATTAATATGCATTTCTTGTATGCGAGTTCAGTTTATGTTCTCTTTCAGCAACTATTTTCACCTCTTCATAAGAATCTTGGCTGATTTTGGAGGCATGCCTCATCTTTCTTATTTTATGATCTACTTCTTTTTATATCAATGCATTTTTAGTTCATCATTTTTAAGTTCCCTTTTGGTTCAGAATCAAATAAAGAAAAACACGAGAATAAAGAGGGCAATATTATTAGTTAGTAATGTCCATACACATGTGGGTATTACATGTCATAGTGTTATATATAAATCTCTTTACTGGATTTATAACTCTACTGTCAAAATTCACCTGAGGGTGACGCTCTATAGGTAAGAAATCTTAATTGAGAGATTTACAAAACCAAACACTAAAGAAAACACCAGGGAGTGTTTCTAATTTTCCTAAGCACAGTTTTTATATTTGTATTCCCTCTAATATGGCAATATGATTTTTAACACTAAATTTGACAGGCAGTAAATCTAATTATTACTGAGCATATGAAAAAAAATATATATATAATGTAAGAGAGCTGGCATCTAAATATTTTGCTTTCACATTCATGGAATATTTGTTAACAAAGTTTCATAAGGATTGAAAATCATTACATACTACAGTTATACCTCTAATAAATGAATTATATATGTTGTTTCTACTATGTAATTAGGTATAATTACACTAATTGCATAAACAGATGATAATCAACCTGAAATTACTTTATAAAACAAGAACATTTATACAACAATAATGTCATTAAAAAACATAAGCCCCCAAGAATGAGACAAAGCAAGCACCACCAGGAAATTCAGTTAAGGATTAAGTGTCTAGCACTGTAGGTATAATAGGGGCGCTGTCACCTTCCCATTACCCTAATGCACTCCATTCCTCTTAGATATAGTATGTTTAAATCCCGAGCTGTGAATTTCTAGGGCTTTGTGTCTTTGTCTCACCACCTTAACATTTTTAATGTAGTTTTTGTTGTGTAAATCTATATAAGTGCCATCACCCGTCAGCGGTGACATCTGATGGCATGAGGCCGACCCAGTCTGCATGTATTAGGGCTTTTTGTGTTTGTGCAGTGGAAACTACTTAAACAAATGCCAGTTTAAGGAATAAACCTGTAAAAGGAATACATTTTCCTTGTTCTGAAACAATAGCTCAGTGTTGAATGGATGCCCATGAAAAGAATAAATCACATAGAAGGATAAAGTTCTTTTCCTCCAAAAGGCAAGAGGATGGTAATAATCATTTTGACCTATTGAGGAGATAAATCTCTTGATTTATCAGTTTAATGTGGAGACCAATCTAGAACACATGCCAGGAAGCCTCCTTGAAATTACTGCTAAATTTGGGATTGTCCAAAAACAATTTCAAGTATCAAAAACAATATCAAGAACTCAACAATTTCACAGAAAAAGTTGAAGCCCCAGACTGGGCAGGAGCACTTTGACATTGTTTACATAACCCTTTAATATTTAGTCATTCTATCAGTGCTGGACACCAGTAAACCAAATACCTGGAGAGCTATACGGTATTTACTTGCAACTGACCTTTTGTATTGTCTGTGAACAGTAGTTCAGGAACTCTAGATCTGTTATTAGATATGCCTTGGGTAAGATTTGTTGTGAATTTGCAATGAATTTGGGGCTTTAGAAATATGTAGATCCTTGAGTCTTCAGCTCCTAATACTTGGGGGAATCTGTGTCATATAAACTTCAGTGTCCATTATCACCTTAATTTGTAGCAGAACAATTGGAGTATATTTAAGAGCATTTAGGACTTGAGATGCCAACTCAAGTTCAACTTGAGAACTTGAAGATGTCAACTCATATTCTGGTTTCTTCATCCATTAAAAAATGCAGTCAACAAAATAATATAGATATAATTTTTACAACTGCCAGCTGCTGATGTAGACACACAGATGCTTAATAAATACTTGCCAAACAAATACGTGGATAGAGGGGAAAATGAAAAAGGAGTATTTGGTAGATTTCTCCAAAAAAAAAAAAAAAAAAAAAAGAAAAATATGAGCCATTTTCCCTGAGAGCTTGGTAATGTTACTTAGTATTTTAAATAATACTTTATTTTCTCTGATTATGAAATAATATTTACTGTAATGTTTTTTAGAAACTATAGATAGCCTCAAAAGAAAAAATGGAAAGGCTTTGAGGTGTGTCCTGCCTTATTGCTCTCTAGAAATCTTCCGTTCCCACTAGTATAGGGTAGAAGAATGCCATTTCCCCACATTTACCAGTATTATCTTAGTTTTAAAAAATCTGTTAATTTTATGCACTAAGTATTACTTGTATGCATTGTCTTCAATTTTAGAAAACTACTTTTCTTATTTCTGTTTCCATTTGCTTCTATTGGATATGGTTGGTGTTTTGATAAATATTATCTGAATCCTTTCTCTATCATGGGAAAAGTCTGCAATGTTGTGTCTTAGTGACAGCCTCCTCCTGCTATAAAAACTGAATGTTCCAAATCTTCCTTATTATGAGAACACAAGCATGTATAACAGGTTCTACCCATAGTATGCCTCCGATTCAGAGTTGAGATAACCATGAGGAATGCTTCTTTGTGATAGTTGTTGAATGAGTGAGTTCCTGGGGCACAGGGGCATCCATGCTGGTATCCAGTGTCTACTGTCTGTGGTAGGGCTGCATTGTCCAGTGCTCAGCAGGGGCATCAGTGACATCCTCACTAGACCAGCTCTCTGCTGGGATTCTAGGCATCACTCCTAGCTTTGTAGCTCTGAACCTGTGTCTTCAGCTTTCATGACAATTTTGTGAGCTAGATTATATTTTTAAAAATTAATTAATTAATTAATTAATTTTTGGCTGCATTGGGTCTTCGTTGCTGTGCGTGGGCTTTCTTTAGTTGCTTTGAGCAGGTGCTACTGTTCGTTGCGGTGCATGGGCTTCTCATTGCGGCGGCTTCTCTTGTTGTGGAGCACGGGCTTCAGTAGTTGTGCCATATGGACTCAGTAGTTGTGGCACGTGGGCTTAGTTGCTCCGCGGCATGTGGGATCTTCCTGGACCAGGGCTCGAACCCATGTCCCCTGTATTGGCAGGCAGAGTCTCAACCACTGCGCCACCAGGGAAGCCCAATATATTTTTTTTAATAAGCATCCTTTTTGGCTTAAATAAACCAACACAGGTTTTTATTACCTGCACCTCAGGATATTAACTGATAAATAAATGGATGCTAGGACTGGTTGTTTTTAATGTTGCTAGACAATTTAAAGAAAAAGAATGATAAACTCAAACCCCTAAATTCTTGGCTCTAGAAAAGGGACTTTTTTTTTTTTTTTTTTTTTCAAACCAAAAGAATATCTTTTCTAGTCACAGAGCAGAAGAAATTCACAGTAAAGGTTGTTGAATTACCAAGTCAACTGAAGTCACTGACTGGTGTCAAAGTGTATTGATGAAAAAGTGATGAAATCACAGAATTGGGGGTGGGGTTGTAGGGAAGAATTTGAATGATTCAGACTGTAATGGGCTCCCAAACCCATGAGTCTCCTTTGTGGGCTGAAGCAGCCTTCTTGCCATATCTTGCTTGAAAACCCTGGAATGACCTCCTTGCAAACAGAATCCAATCCTCCTTATGGCCCATTCTCAACATCATGCACCATCCCCAGACCTGTATCTAGAGACAGATCCCAGCATGTCCTGTAATAATAATTATAGAGTTGAATTGCAAGATTTTGCTAATTTTTAAAATTGGATAATATATGTGTAAATGGATTCTGAAGGTATAAGAACAAGGAAGAAGGAGTGTAATTTTAAGTTCATCTGAATTAATTGATATGGATATATTTACTACAGATTCTGGATTCAATATAGTAGCTTAAGTAAGAGTGCTTAATGTCACACTAGGCATTCAGATGCTCAGGAAATTAGAAAAGTTGGAGTGGGTTTATCATGTTTGCCTAACTCTAGTCATGTTCTCCAAGAAGATTCAGAAGATATTCCCTCCTTCAGGCATTTAGAAATACATAAATGAGAGTATTCCAGGTCTTGGAAGAGTGCTACAGTGGCCATTCTCTGTAAGCCAAGGATGCTGGTGGGAGACACAGTAGGGTTTCATGAATTCAGTGAGGATACATGGGTCCCACGATGGCAGAGCCTAAGTACCAGCTCAAAACGTTAAAGACAGGGTGAGTACGGTTATCATAACATGCATCAGAGCTAGTATGATAACAGTTCGACCAGCTATAGTGTTTGGTAGTAACTAGGATTAAAATAGATGGGTAGCCCAGTTAGATTCTACTTAATACGAATAAGAAAAACTGCATACTTGATGAACTAAGGCCTCATAATAGTCATGATCTCTTTTAAAGTCCCAAATCTGTGTAAGTTTACAGGTTCAGAATTTTTTAAGTGAAGGGGAGACCAGATACTCTTGAGAGGAAGAAATCTACAATAACATCTTAATTAGTATATTTAAATCTTTTATCCTTTTCAAAGAGACGTGAGCCATTCACCAGGGTAAACTGAGCAGCTGGGGAAAAGGGAAATACCTAGACCTTTCATAAAGTATTAGATGTTAGCTCTGAGGTAACACTAAGGCCTGGGGACCCAGAACGCAACCTGGTTCTTCTGTGAGAATATGGGATTTATGGAATTCAGATGATAGAGATTTGATCCAAATCTGTCTCATAGTAAGCCCAGTGGGACCCTAAATGCATCCCTCTTTTATTTCTTTAATTCATGAATTTATTATTGGAATATATATCATCAGCAATAGAAGAACTCCATAATGGCTTCTGATATATCAGAAAGGACCAAGTGGAAACCACTGGAATTTGTCTTACTACCAAGAGACAAAATGAAAAGCAGTACCACATCCCTGGGGAACTGCAGATTTAAGTGTCATCATAAACCACTCAAGAGTGGTGGGGATGTTGAGTCTTATCACTTCCTAACATAATTCTCTTGTATGAATTGGTCTTAGAGAATGCTGGTGGATTATCATGATCATAAATTTAATAGGTGGTAACTTCAGTTAAATCAAGTGTTCCAGATGTCGTGTCTTTACTGAAGCAACGAATATAGCCTTAACTACTGCTCTTCCAAATCTTTTTTTTTTTTTTTCCTATCAATATACAGTTGACTCTTGAACAATGCACAGGTTAGGGGTGGTGACCCTGCTCACAGTCAAAAATCTGCATATAACTTTACAGTTGCCCTCCATATCCATGGTTCTGCATCTGTGGATTCAACTAACTGCAGATCATGCAGTACTGTGGTACATTTTTTTTGAAAAAAATCCATATATACCTGGATCTGCACAGTTGAAACCTGTGTTGTTCAAGGGTCAACTGTATCTAGATACCAATAGTGTTTTTCTTACACTTGGCATGGGTAACAATATACTTTTGCCATTTTGCTTCAGAGTTATGTATACTCTGACCTTGAGCCATAATTCAATCTCTGGGGAGCTTGAATGTTTCATCCCAAAGGACATAAGGCTAGGTCATGAAATTAATGACTTTATACTGATATAATCTGGAGGACATGAAGTTGTAGACATTCTAGATACATGTATACTGGAAAATGGGAGCAGTATCCAGGAAAATATAAGACCTGAGTTGCTCAGTGAAGTGTGTAGAGGGTCCAGTGCTTTGGAAAATTCCAGGATATTTGCTGAAGTTTGAGTCTTCTACCATTAAAAAAGAGATGCAGAATTTAGTGGGTCTCTTTTCATTTTGAAGGCAATATATAACAGATTTGGCTGTGCTGCTTGAAGCCACTTACTAGGTGTAGCAGTGCTGTCAGGTCCTCACCCATATCTCATCACCTTTACCCCCTCACCACTTCAAGGAAACTTAAAATTGCCAGCACCTACATTCCATTCTTTTTCCTGAGGGATTTCTCTATCTACCAGAGTATACTTTCTTGCCCATTACTCAAAATGTTTTAACAAACTGGGATGCTGCATGAAGACTGTATTAAGTCTCATCAGGAGAAGCATAGCAAATGCCTCTGGGGTTTGAGATTAAAGCCATGCTCTCTTAGTGAAGTAACTAGCTGTTTCTATTGAGAAACAGCTCTCAGCTTGTTTTAAGGTCCCTATAGAGACTTAATATTTAACTGAACCCTGAACTGCCCATGATGTGTGTTATGATTCACCTAGCCATATATTTGGGTGTGCTAAACTGCAATACATTTTCAAGTGGAGGTGCTATATATGGAACCTAACTCAAGTAGGTTTTTCTAAGCTCATACTTATGGCCTCAAAGGGAGGTCCCTATGACCAACTGATCGAGTAGGAAGGAAAGATGGAGGTTTAATTACCAGTGGTTCTGCATGATAAGTTAGTACTAACCTGACGAGAATTGTTTCACTTTTACAAACATACTTGGGTAGTCTGGCCTCAACTCGTGAACTTCCTCTGATCAAGGTTGACTTGAATACTGTCATTGCTGAATGCCCAGTCTGCTAGCTGTGGCCTCCAGTATGGTACTGTATTCAAGGGAGATTAGCCAGACACCAAACTATATTAAGACTGTACCATCATAGAGCAAGAGTAATTTTGAATTTGAACTTGCTTTTGTTGTCTGCCATGTGTTAGCCAGCCCCACCATCCTTAGAGTCACTAAAAGCTATATTTTCCACTGTGATGTCACACACCACATAGTTCCTGAACATGAACTCAATTTACCTCAGAAGACTAAGGCAATGGGTATAGCACATGAGGTTCATGTAATCTCTCAGAAGCTGCAGTGTAGTTTGTGAAATTTAGCTTTCCAGCCTCTGGAGTTCAGGAAAGCATATAAAAGGAGGTAGGAATGGATGCTGTCATCAACCATCTTCTGCAATTTATGCAGTCCCCCAGAATGGTGGAAGGCCTGTTGAAGACTCTGTTGTAGCTTTAGATCAGAGACTACTTTGTGAAGTTGAGGTGCTGTCCTATGGGATACTTGGAACTAGTAAGTATGCTTTGAACTAGTGATCAAAATGTGATTCTGTGTTTGTCATACAAGAATATATAAGTTTGAGAATCGAGGAGGAGGAAAAGGGAATTATGCCT
Organism: Eubalaena glacialis; assembly: GCF_028564815.1. Classification (NCBI taxonomy): domain Eukaryota; kingdom Metazoa; phylum Chordata; class Mammalia; order Artiodactyla; family Balaenidae; genus Eubalaena; species Eubalaena glacialis. The sequence goes on along the minus strand of NC_083733.1, from coordinate 17,008,654 downwards.
CTCACAGCTACAGCTAATGACCCACTCACAAAGTTTTAATTCCTGTATCACTCAAGATTCAGTGCAAAAACAAAAATCACTCCAGGTATTTTAGGCAGAAAGGGCTTTAATATAAGTAATTAGGTGCTTATGAAATCACTGGAAGGCCGGAAGGGTGAGAATCAGAAGTCATTTCAGGAATAATTGAGTTCAAGAAAATCCCCTGTAGCCACAATTCTAGAATCAGGTAGTTGAAATGAAGAAATGGTTGGAATGGTGAATGCCTATCAACCACATCTGGAACATTTCTCATCTCAGGATCTCTGAGATCTGCTGATTGAGAGGCTTAGTACCCAAAGAAAGATGGCTTCCATCAAGGGAACAGCAGTTATTCCAATGAATTCAGGCCGAGCCACCACGCCCAGTCATTTCAGACTTCTTGTGCCATTTGACAAATAGGTGAAAAGGGATGTTTAGGTTTGGCATGGTAGATTGTTCCTGTCAATAAAGTTACTGCTATATGATGGCAGCAAGGAGTTTGGAGCCCAGGGGATTTGGAACCCAGGCTTTGGGGTACCTTCTTGTACTGCTCCAGTGATAAAAGTAAATGAAAGACTACATAAATATCTCAAATCCCTTGGGAATGAAGGTTTAGGTCATCACATTGGGTAAAGAAACCGGGTCAGCTGAGGAGCAGAATGAAATTGAACTGTGGAAGGAGGTGTGGAGGAGGGAAGTCAGAAGTACCAACGATAGCATCATGTCTATTTGCTGGTGACTGTTATATCTGCCCATATTTTCTTACCTGCTGTGGTGTCTCATGTACGTTTACATATCTTAAGAAATCTTTTTCTCTCCCTTTACCCTATCATTTCTGTCTATCTTATATTGTTTATGTTAATGATTATTAACTTTATCGTTTAGTCTATAGATTACAGACTATTGAAAAGTGACAGTACTCAAGGAGATTTTGGACTTGTAGCTGGATGCATTAACTGAAAGGTCTTTGGGTTGTCCACCATTGGAGGAAAGAAGATGTGCTTTTAGGTTAGATAGGGGTTGATGTATTATGTTAGGTAAGAGCTCTTTGTGGGAGAAGGAAAATGTATGAGTAAGAAAGATGTATGTTGCTGGTGGAGCAGTCAAAGGGTGGTCTTTCAGGGAGCATTTGTCATCCATTTTGCTCACAATATCAGAACCTCCTTCTCATGTTTTGGGTTCTCTCTCATCTTACAAGCCTTGTTGTGGGCACTACCTACCTCTTGCTGGAAAAGCTGAAATGCCAGTTATTTGCTTTTCTTCCCTCACACCCTCTTTGGCTCTCTTGCAGCTGGAGTTCAAGTGCATAGTCTAGACTCTAGGGACAACTGTTCTAGAGCAATAGGGAAAGCACATTCGAGGTCATTCCCTCCTAGGGGCAATGGCTGCAGAAAGAGTGTGTCCTGAGACAGCAGTGATGCTGCATCATTGAGACCATCACATGTTCCTACTTGTGTTCTTGAGTGCTCAGCAGTGACAGTAGTAATGTCCTCTCTCCACTCAGTCTGTGGTATGATTTTTGGAAGTATTTTTGTCTATATTGCCCCAAATCTAGCTCTCCAGTCTTTCTGGGGGTTCTTTGCATTACCCACTGTGCTTTTTTTCTTTTTTCGTCAGCCATGGTTGGTTTCTGTTGCTTGCCACTAGGAAAAACCAACCTATTCGATGATAGAATAGAAGGAGCCCTGGACTTGTAGGCAAGAGACTGGGTTGGAAACAGGGGCTGCCACCTAGTGGCCATGTGATCTGGGCATATTATTTTATTTACCAGAGCCACAGTTTCCTTTTCTGTAAAATGGGAATAAAAATTCCCACTTTGACCATTTGGCACAAAGATCACATGAGCTAAAACTTTCAAAGGTTCTTAGACCTGTGCCTATCACATCTTATTTTTATTGCTGTTTTTGTTTTAAAAGTAGCAGTACAGTGGGAAAATGCAGTGTTTGAACATAGAGTAAATGTGTTCTTATTATAATATCTGACTATGTTTAATATTACTTTCATTAAAATGTCCTAGAAAAGAATATGTTTTCTTGCTAGCTCCTGAGAATACATGAAGTAATGGAGTTTTAGTTGAATGCGAGTGTTCCTTACTTTCCATTCAAGCACTTCCATGGCACATAGTTCAAATTTCTGAGGGTTATCTTGGGAAATAGAGTAGCAAGATGTACTTTTATATCTGATTTGCTGCTAGAAAGTTTAATAAAATCGGTGAATACACTAATAAGTATGCCATTTGTGGTGAAAGGCAGTTTGCTTATTTGTCAGTTAAATTATTTCATTCTTACAAAGGAATATTATATATAGAAAGTATAAATAATAATTAAACAAACACTTATATACCCATCTCTCAACTGAAGCCTGTTGTGTAATTCTCCCCATACCCCTTTCTCTGTCTTCTTTCTAGCAGTATACATAAAAAATGCCTGGAATTATGTATAACAAACTGTTGGCAGAAGTAGAAATCATGGGGTGTTTTTACTTCAGTTCTTTGTAGTTTGAATGTTTTAGGAGCATGCATTTTTCATTTAGGAAAAAAATACATTAAAAAAGAAAAAGAACAACTAATGCAACAATTTCAAATGCATTGGAGCAAGGAAATTAATGAATGAATTGGAAAATGTAAGTACAGTAGACTTGGTAAATAAACACATGAAATTTCAGAAGCACATTAGCAACAATTATTTAGACAATGATTGGTTTTTCTGGTTTAATTGCTGTCTGTGATTTGTAGTGATTAAAAGGGTGGATCCTGAAACCAGTGGGTATAGTTTCAAATCCAGTTCCAACAATTATTAGCTGTATGGCCTTGAGCAAGCCACGTAAATCACTTTGCCTAAGTTTCCTCATCTATCCAATGTGGATAGTTATAGAATCATTCTCATAAGATTAAAGGAGGATTAAATGGATAATTCCTTTGGATAGTGGTACATAAATAGTATGTGTATATATAAAAATATATACATATAAAATAAAATTCTAGGAAATGTAATTCATTCTAGCCAAACTGACACACTACAAAGCCATCACGCTCCTCTCTTCTCTCCATTTGCACTTTTAAAAACTCTTACGACGTGGAGAATTCTTTCTGGTCTTCTGATGTATTCATTCAGTTTTCAGTAGTTTCTATTCTGCTCTTCACTGCCTTTACTAAAGGCATCACCCATTCTTTTTTTTTCCCCCTGAAGTTTGAAGAATTCATTCTTGTTCTCAAGTAGTTTCTCCTTGCCCCTCCCCCCTTCTTTCTTTTTAAAAATTCTATTCTTGCTTCAGTGATGAAATACCCTCTTTAATTCCACTGAGACTGAGAGTTAAATACTCTCTACTGTTTCCTGTTTTATTATTAGGTCTATTTTCTCTATCTTTTCAGTTGTTTTCCCTCTTTCAGTTGCTGATAGTCTTCATGTATTTAGTTACTTTTCCTTATTGCCTGATACTTAACAATGATGATCAATATCCAGTGACTTAAACTCACCAGAAGGCTTTGTTAAAAACACAGACCCCCCCTATGCCCTACCCCTGGAGATTCTGATTTGGAAGTTCAAGGAATCCTACTTCTCAGGAGTCCTACTTTTAAAAATAGGTATGCAATACTTTGACACCACTGGTCTGTATAGTTCAGCATTTGGGAACATCTCATCTGGGTTGCTCAGTATTTATAGCTAGTACAAGCTCATGTTTCTGGCAGTTGTATATTTTTTTTGTTCGGTTTTTCTTGTTAGGGTTCTCTCCGAGCATAGCAGTTGATACATTACTGGTAGGTCTTCCTTTCCCCAACCACAAATAGTAGCCAGGAGCCAACCATCAAGCATTTCCTCTGTGAATATAGAGGTTGAGTGTGATGGGCTTCTTTAATTGTATACTATTTACATTAAAAACATATACATACATATCTAAAAATATTTGTATTTAAATATTTTAATTTATTTTGATTCCTTACTGTTTAATAAGCTAACAATTAAGGTTATTAATTTGCCTCTGGGCATAGCTTTAGTTACATCTTAAAAGTGTTACTATAGTAGTGTTATCATTGTTATTTCCTAAATAATCTGTGAGTGCTTTCAATTAAGAGGCCCTAAAAAGTGTTCAAGTTGTTGAAGGTTTTGTTTTCTTTAGTTCATGCTTAAAGTTTTATTACACTGTGGGCATATAATAGAGTATGCTGCCTGTATAATTTTTACTATTTGGTGTTCAGTCAATATTTCTTTCTAGGTAATATATGGGAAAATAATATTAATAGTCTATGGATATTAAAATGTTTGCTTTGCTTTTGCTTTGCTTTGTGTGGGGGTAATCATATGTATTATTTCTATTTTGTTAATCTGTCAAATTTATACTCTGGTGTTTCTTGCATTTTTGTTGCTTTTCCTTTACTTAAAAAATTTTATTTTTCTAATTTAGGGCAATGTTATTCCATGCATAAAAATTAATGATTGTTACAGTTTCATTATATGTATTGTACCTCTTATCAATAGAGTAATACCCTCTTTATTCATTTAATGCCTTGCCTTGATTTTTGCTTTCACTGGTACTAATATAGGAACTATCACTTTATTTTGGTTTATGTTAGTCTGTTACATCTTTGTCCATCCTTTTAATTTTTAATTTTCTATGTCACTTTTAAGTGCTTAGGCAATTTTTAAAATCCAATTTAAGAATTTTTGTCCCTGATAGGAGTAGTTAACTCATTTATATTTACTATAATTATTATGTTAACCTATATCACTCTTACTGCTTTTAGAGCTTCCTTTTTAGTCATGTATTTTTGCTGTTTCCTCTCTTTTGAACCATAAACTGTATATTCTTTGCTTCTATTTTTGTCAGTGTTTTGGAAGTTGTATATCCTGATTTTAATTCTATAAGTGGTGACCATACTCTTTCAAAAGCAATTATTACTAAATAAGTTTTCTTCTAATTTTCAAAGCTGATCAAAATAATAGCTTAAACAAAACACTAATTGGCAGCATTCTCTGGTTGCTATTGCTAATGTGTTAGGGTGCAGGAGAAAAGAAACTTTCCCCAGCTTGACTTTTGCCAATTACTACAGGAGGTAGTGGGGAAAACAACACCCACTGTTGCAGCTGAGAATACTAGCAGGAAACAACTTGAGTTTCTGTGCTAACTTGTATATAGGACTTGTTAAACCATTTAGTGTATGAGAATATATCTTTTTTAAGACCATAATGTGTCTGCTCCTAGAATAGCCGTCCCAGGTTTCTTTGTTTGCTGTAATTGAATAAAAATGTAGTGGAGCTAGAAAAGATTCAGGGAAGAAAAATAAAGACAATTAGAAGCAGTTGAGATGCTTCCATATAAAGACAAATTTAAAAATAATAAATTTATAGATCCACTGACAGGACAGAACTCTGAACCAAAGGAAGTTTTCCTCAGTGTAAAATTGCAGTTGTTTTTAGCATAATGAATTTCTTTTCAAAATGTTGTTAATTTATCAAAAAAATCAGGACATGTATATCTTTTTAACTGCTATAAAAATGAAATATGGAGATTATTATTCCTTTGACTAAAGATATGGAGATGAGTTGAGTTTTTTTTTATTATGTTTTTGCTTTGAATCAGGCCCTGGTTAAATACTCAACTTGAAGATAGTCTTTTGAGTTAGAATTGATCAAAATGTTTGAAATCTTTACCAAATCTTTTACCCTTCTTTGAGCTGAATTCACTTCATACAGTTTTGAGATTATTTATATTTTTCTTAGCTGGTCAAAGCCCACATTTCTGCCTTAGGGGTGGTATGGAATAACACAAAATAAAGACATAGAACAAAAGAGAGGAAAAAATTTAAAGGAACCCACTGAAAAAGCAAGAGAAATGGAGAACTGATTAGCTAGCAGTAAGACAGTTGGTCAGTTTAGCATGGTTTATTGTGGGAATCCTATAGGTGATAGTCATTTTTCTGGGAATTTTCAATAAGCTAGATAAGCAAGATGGCTGACCTGCTGGTTTGGGTAAGCAAAAATGTCTAATATCAGAATGTATGTACATTGCAGGCCCATAATTTACCAAGATATTTTGCATATAGATGATGACCCAGTGAAAGGCCTAGGTTCTACAATTTATTGGCATCTTCAACCCTCAAAGGAATATTTTATAAGAGTTTGCTAAAAAGGACATTTAGAAAACATTATGCTTATGGCAAGCATTTAGTCAGAAGTACAATATCGGTAGCCATGGGGCAGTGTTACTAAGTAGATAGTTTGTATTGTCAAGCAATATATTTAAAAAGTGCTTGTTTCCCATCACCAATAGTTGAGGATCATCTGATGAGAGTGACTCTTCAAATTACTTCTTAAATCAGGAATCACCTAGCCAAGGAATTCCGAATATTGTTAAATTCACTCGAAAGCAATTACGGGGGAACATTTGTACATTAGTGACTGTGAAGAAAACCATTTTAAAAATCTGTTCAGATTAGTTTTTCATACTTTAGAGAAAAACATGGAACTACTGCGACCTCTTTGGAATGTAGCCCAGTAGAAGGAAAGCAGACATATGAAGAGAGTTTCAGGATATTTATTCTCCACTCACAAACGACACTTTTTTTTTTCAAGTTAAAAAGGTCTGACTATGTCTGTGTCTTTTTTGGCATCCTCAACATTCCCCTAGTAGCTGATGAGTTACATAACTTCCTTTTGTTCCAGTTCTGTATCAAGAAGGCTGTAGCATGGAGATGGGATGGTTGTTCTCAGATATGAATATCAGTTCATGAGGGAAACAACCACATGCCAGACAGCTTTGAAGGTCATGTTGTTTGCATTATGTCCATTCTCTCTTTTTTCTTGTCCAGTAGGTGACCTATTTATAAGGGCAAATAGGTTATGTGGTGACTTGCTGTGGTGTTCTCAACGAACGTCCTGTGTTTTGTTCACTCTTAAGTTAATCAAGAAAGCTGTTCCAACAGAGCTCAACAATGCAGATATTATGTGGGCCCATGAGATTTTTAAAAAATTGAATTGTAATTTTTTCTGGGGGCAATAATAGCAAGGGATATCTGTTTCTGGAAAAAGTTGAGAGACAAAAGAGGGTTTTCAAGCAAACAAATGAACATGGATTTGAAGTAAAAGAAAAGAGGAAAAACCAAAATGACTGCGAGTGTTTTGCTTGTCTCAGAGCGTGCACACTTATTTCTGTTCCATTGTTTGTGACATAGCATGTGATGTCACCCAATACTAGTCCCTGGCAGGGAACCTAAGTGTACCCAACATTAACCATAGTGAGATGGACTTGGCCAAAAGTTTAAAGAGAAACACATGATTCCCAGATTGTTCCAGTATCTAATTAGATACTGAGTAGTGGGAGAATGTTGAAGAATAAGAGCAGGAAAAAAATCTGGCATGTCTTTTGTTGAAATTCAATCCTCTCGTTTTCCCCCCTGTGTTCTCTGCAGCAGTCTGAAAACTTTTCAATCACTTTTCTTTAAAGGATGCAGTGAATTTTATCACAATTTTGTCAATCAGAACCACATGTGCTTGCTCCACTGATGACAGAGAATAACAAAATCATATTTGTTAAGACCAAAACTCAGGTAATAAATAACTGGGATGCAATGTGAAATCTAATGTTCTTTAAAAGAAACAATGAATGTTTCCAAAAAATTTAATTTGGAGAGTAAAATGAACTTTTTGAAGAGAAAACCATATGAAAATTATGCTTGTGGCTCAATAACCTTCTTTCCACTATCAGACCAATTCTATTTTTCTATCCTGAGGCCATAATAAGAACTCTCCTACAAATTGTCCAGCATTCATGTGATGTAGATTAAGGTCCCCAAGAGTGGGTTATGGTCATGACCATGTTTTAGAGACAGGGTGGGCAAACTGTGGTCCACAGGCAAATCTGGCCCAGTGCCTGTTTTTGTAAATAAAGATTTATTGGATCACAGCCACACCCATTCACTGACATGCCCTCTATGGCTGCTTTCACAGTACAGGGGTGGAGTTGAATGGTTGTATAAGAGACTGAGGGGCCCACAAAGCCTAAAACATTTATTGTCTGACCTTTTAGAGAAATAGCTTATTAGCCCCACTTTTAGACAAGCAAGAATATTCAGACATAATACAATAAACATAACTGACTCCTGGGGAACAAGGATTAAGAAGGATTGTGGTAATTTAAGAAATATTTCCTTCTGATTCTTAGGCTATGGATTTGTTTGGTTTTCAGTGGTATAAGGAAGAGTAATCCTGTGTATGTGACAAAGGTCATCAGCAGCCACTTAAAGACCTCCATTCTCTATTATTGAAATTATTTACTCTTGGGTTTGGCATTGGCAAGTAGCCAGAACTTCTCTGTCTGCACCCTTTCCCAGAAGGGCCTGGCTACAGCCTAAATGCATAGTAGCTGCTTTAGGAATGTGGAAACTTCAGTTTTCTCCTTTGACATCATCACTGTGGAATGGTTTGTCCTAGCATTTGTATCCCAATTAGTTAAGGACCAATCATAGCCTGTAGAAAGTGATGAATGTTAGGGTGTCGTTTTGTCTGTTTTTATTTTTAGCTTTGGAACCCGTTTGATTTTAGGAATGCTATCAATTTTAATATGATTGTGCAAAGAGAACAAAAGAAATGTAATCGTATCTTGAACAAGATCTTTGATCACTTAATTGATGAATTAAAAACTCTCAAAAGTCTGTGCACCAGGCAGAATGCTTCAGATTTACCGGTAATTTTAGAAGCACTTTGTTATTAGTTCCTTATTTCCAGCCTTCCTGCAAAAGGTATTTCAAAATGTATATTAAAGTCAAAGCCAAGCTGCCTCTCTTCTCCATCGGTCACAGAGCTCTGGGGAACTTTTCTAGGAAGGCGATGTCAGGATATTTGGAAAGGTTAATTCATCTCTAGGTGATAGGAACCAGGTTCTGTCCATTTGAAGGGAAAGAATGGAATGGGGGAGGGGGACAAAAATGAGACACTAGGAAGAAAATAAAGGCTACATAACTAGAGAAAATAACCATGAAATGTGTAAGGGCTGTGGGCCTTTGCTTAAAAGAAATCAGGCTGAGGGCAGTTAAGAATTTAAATGGTAATATAAAAGGTCTCTACTCTGATTAGATATTTTCGAGTGATTAATGCTCTCTGCCGTCCACTGCATCATTGTTGGTAAGTAGGGAGATGGTAATAATTTTAACAGGTTGGTTTGATTTTGTGTGTTGCTTATCTAACAAAGCAGAGATGACACGTTGACTTCTCAGCAGCCTCTTCCAGCTCTAGCTTGTTTATATACCTGAGTTGTAGAACATTTTTTGAACTTACCCCTGCACTCAGAAAACAAGCTGAATCTGTTGTGTCCAGAAAAACCCCTAGATACTTGGGACTCCTGGTGCCTTTGTGCTTTGTAGCATGAAGGTTGGAGGGGAAACAAACTGATAGGCTATCATGCATATTGGAGGCAGGGCACTAGAAATACAAATCTTCATTGTGCATATTCTGATGGCCAACATGTTGAAATATTTTTTACTTGGGGACAGAAGTTTAAACTGGGGCATCGTCGACTGATTTTAGGAAGGCAATACAAAAAGCTCTGAATTGGGAGCCAGAGGCTTGCTGCATTCTTTACTGATGCTTTATGAGTCCATACTCAAAATCTCTCTTTAATTTGTGATATACTGAATATATATATATGGTCACATTTACCAATGGCAGAGACACAGAGCTTATTAGAACATTTCCTTGTGGAGGTTTGTGAAGTAGCCTATTTTGATATAGAAAAGGAGGGAAGAATTAGGTAAACACGGCATGCCCAGACCTCTCTGAAAGGGTTAGGCCTCACCTGGAAATTTGAGTTTAATTTTGGGACCACATTTTAAGAGGTATATTACACATTAGAATATGTCCAGGATGGTGAGAGGACTTGAAACTGGGTATTCCTTCATTCATTCATTGACGTTTTTGTGCTTATCATCTAGCCAGCACTGAACAAGCCACTGGAAGTACAACGGTAAAAGACAAATATGGAACCTACCCTCATGAAGCTTATAGTCTAAAGGGGAAAATAGAATAAACAAACACGCGCACACACACACTAGCTTGCTAACTAATTAACAACTCATTAAGGAGCTGCGATAAATAGGGAGAGTTGAATTAGTCCTAATTTAGAAAGATTGTCTGAGTATCTCTGAGGAAATAATATTTAAACTGAGGACAGAAGGTTGGGGAGGAATGGGGTAAAGAACATTCTGTAAGAGAGGAATGGTCCTGAGATGGGAAGAAATGTGACATGTGCTAGGAACTGAAAGCAGGCTGCTGCAGTGAATGAGGGGAGCAAGAAGAGTGAGGTAGCATCAGAGAGGAAGGCTTGGGTCAGATCACCCATGGTCTTCAGGGCCATGGGTAGGCGGCTGGAAGTTTTACTGAGTGTCAGAGGAAACCACAGATGTTTCAAGCAAGGGAATAACATGATTTACTTGACATTTTAGAAAGACTATTCTTGGTTGAAAGAGGGGTGAGGATGGAAGGAGGAAGGGGGCAATTAGGGGACTGCATTAGCTCTAGCTGGAAATGATCATGGCAGCTGAGATGAAGAAATGTGTATTGAAAAGGAAATTGAAAAGGAAAATAAGCAGCTCTTGTGTTGGACTGGAGGTGAGAGTGTGGGATGGTAAGGAATCAAACATGACTCTCAGGTGACTGCCATTTGATAAGATAGTGAAGAGCAGGGAAGAATAGGTCTGAGGGGTAGAGTAGGGGAAATCAAGAGGCATGACTGGAGAAACTGGAGATGTTTCATCTGAGGAAGTAAAAACTCTGGGAAAGAAGAAGCATTTCACAATCATTTTAAAATCAGTGTTTTTTCACCATTTGGGGAGTCACTAAGTGGGGAGTCACAGTAAAATCTGATGACAGCTAAGGACCCTTTCTACAAAAAATGGATCATATAGCTAATATTGAATACAATTTTAACAGCTCCATGGATCACCCAAAGCTGACCCATCAATTGTTCATGGGCCCCAGCTTAAAATATGTGAAGGACTGCCTGTGGAAAAAGAATTGGCCTAGTATTATCATTTTTCATTAGACAGTCTGGATTCAAGTCTCCTAAATTAGCTGAGTTTCAGATTTCCAGTTGGTTAGATGGGATTTATAATGCCTGTTTTATCAATTTATATAGCTGTTCTAAGATTTAAATAAGATGGTGCTTTCTTAATTAATATGACTTTCTAATACTTTAAACAAATGAACCCACAGTGAGGTAGATATGGCTTGGATGAAGTAGTTTTCTTTGTCCAGAGTGAATTACTTCATGAGATAGTGGTTCATGAAATGGTTCAAGCAGGATCTGAATGACTTCTTGCCCATAATCATATGGGGAGTGTTGGACTAGATGATCTCTGAAACCCTACCCCATTGATGGTCTTCACCAAAGCCTAACTACATGCAAATTTGTAAGGTTAGATGGGAAAGTAATGCGTGCTAGATAGTGCTAAGTAAAGCACTTAATAAATTATTAAGTTATGGTGGCAGACAATGCTGGATGGTTGGCCTAGTCCATATCCTCAGACCTCTTTCCTATAGTCACCTTCAGCCAGGGATGGCCAAATGACAAACATTCTACCTAATGAACAAGTGAAGTTTCTAGGAGAGCTAATCTCCTAGAAACCTCCTATGGCAGACGTAACTGGTAAGCAAGTTTGAAATTTTTTTCCATTTATTTTTACCTTCTTTTGTCCTGAAATTTGGAAGTGATGTCAAGGAATGAGTCAGTCATCTTGTGACCATGAAAAAGCCATGAGGCAAAGGTTAAGGGTATCGTAGAAATGTTTTCATTTCTCTTGGCTATATACCTAAGAGTGGAATTGCTGAGTCATTTTGTAACTGTTATAACCTTATGAGGAACTGCAAAACTGTTTTCCACAGTGACTGTACCATTTTACATCTATACTAGCAACGTATGAGGGTCCCAATTTTTCCACATGTTCTCCAACACATACTGTCTTTTTGATTATATCTGTTCTAGTGGATGTGAAATGGTCTCTAATTATGGTTTTGATTTGCATTTCCCTTATAACTAATGATAGTGAACATTATTTTATGTGCTTATTGGTCATTTGTATATCTTCATTAGAGAAATGTCTATTCAGATCTTTTGCACATTTTTCAATTAGGTTATTTGTCTTTTTATTTTTGAGTTGTAAGAGTTCTTTATATATAGTAGATACAAGTCTTTATCAGATATTTAATTTGAAAATATTTTCTTCCATTATGTAAGTTGTCTTAACTTCTTGTTGGTATCTTTTGCAGCTCAAAAGTTTTAAATTTATTTTGATGTTATCTAGTTTGCCTATTTGTTTCTTTGGTCACTTGTGCTTTTGGTGGTGTATCTAAGAAAATTTAGCCTAATCCATCATCATGAAGATTGACTCCTATGTTTTCTTCTAAGAGTTTTATAGTTGTAGCTCTTACATTTAGGTCTATGATCCATTTTGAATTAATTTTTTATGTGTGGTGTGAGGTAGAGAGCCAACTTCATTCTTTTTTATGTGGCTATCCAATTGTCCCAGCACTGTTTTTTGTAAAGAACCTTATTTCCCTATAAAATTGTCTTGGCACTCTTGTCAGAAATCAGTGGCCATAAATGTCAGGTTTTATTTTTGGACTCTCAATTCTATTCCATTGATCTACATGTCTGTGTTTATGTCAGTACTACACTGTCTTTATTACTATAGCATTGTAGTAAGTTTTGAAATCAGGAAGTGGGAGTCCCTAACTTTTTTCTTTTTCTAGACTGTTTTTGTCTATTCTGGATCCCTTCCTTTTCCATAGAAATTTTAGAATCCATTTGTCAATTTCTACAAAAAACTAACTGGGATTTTGATAGGGACTGTGTTTAATCTGTAGATCACTATGGTAAGTATTGCCGTATTGATCTTTCTGATCCATGAACATGGAATATCTTTCCATTTATTTATATTTTCTTTAATTTCTTTCAGCAGTGTTTTGTAGTTTTCCATCTACAGCTTTTCGTTTCTTCTGTTAAATTTATTCCTAAGTATTTTGTTCTTTTTGATGCTATTATAAATAGAATTATTTTCTTAATTTCATTTTGCCATATTTATTTCAAGTGTATGGAAATACAATTAATTTTCTAATATTGATCTTGTATCCTGCAATCTTGCTGAACCTTTTATTAGTGCTAATTTTTTTTTTTTAGTTGTTGCCTTTGGATTTTATATGTAAAAGATCTTGTCATCTTCCTTTTCAATCTTCATACCTTTTATTTCTTTTTTTTCTTGCCAAATATCCCTGGCTAGACCCTCTATTATAATGTTGAATAGAAATGGTGAGAGCAGATGTCCTTGTCTTGTTCCTGATCTTGGGGGGTAAAGCGTTTAGTCTTTCACCATTGAGTACAATGTTAACTGTGGTTTTATAGTAGAGGTCCTTTATCACGTTGAATAAACTCCCTCTAATTCTACTTTGTTGAGTGTTCTTATCATGAAAGGGTGTTGGATTTGGTCCAGTGTACTTTTCTGCTTATAGTGTGTATTTTTTTGATCCCTTATTCTGATAATACGGTGTATTACATTAATTGAATTTTGGATTTGAAATCATTCTTGTGTTTTTGGGGTAAATTCCACTTGGTCATGGTGTGTATTCTCTTTTTATATATTACTGGATTTGGTTTGCTAGTATTTTGTTGAGAATTTTTGTATCTATATTGGTAATGAATATTGGTCTGTAGTTTTTTGGGTTGTTTTTCCGTCTTTTTAGATCTTTGTCTGGTTTTGGCATCTGGGTAATACTGACCTCGTAGAATTAGTTGGTATGTATTCCCTCCTCTTCTATTTTTTGGGAAGAGTTTGTGAAAGATTGGTATTAATTCTTTCTTGAATATTTGATGCAGTTCACTAGTGAAATCTTCTGGGCCTGGACTTTTCTTTGGGAGAAGTTTTAAAATTACTAATTGCCCTCTTTACTTTTTAGGTTTTTGCAGATTTTCTACTTCTTCTTGGGTATGTTTTCGTAATTTATATCTCTCTAGGAATCTATCTGTTTGATCTGAGTCATCTAATTTGTTAACATATAGCTGTTCATAATATTACCTTAAATTATTAAAAAAATTTTTTTTGTAAGGTTGGTAGCAGTCTTATGTCATTCCTGATTTTGGTAATTTGTGTCTTCTCTCTCTCTCTCTTTTTTTTCCCTTGGCCAGTCTAGCTAAGTGTTTGTTAATTTTGTTGATCTTTTCATATAAAAAAACTTTAGTTTGGTGATTTTCTTTAGTTTTTATTCTCTATTTTATTTCTTTTTGGTCTATTGTTCATTATTTTCTTCTTTTTTCTAGGTTTGAGTTTAGTTCACTCTACTTTTTCTAGTTTTTTAAAGTGGAAATTTAGGTTACTGATTAGAGATCTTTCTTCTTTTATAATATAGGTTTTTACAGCTATAAATTTCCTCCTGAGTATTGCTTTAGATGTATCCCATAAAGTTTGGTATGTTGTGTTTCTGTTTTCATTCATCTCAAAGTAGTTTCTAACTCGCCTTGTGATTTCTTCTTTGACCCATTGGTTACTTAGGCATATGCTGTTTAATTTTCACATACTTGTGAATTTCTTAAATTTCTTTGTGTTATTGATTTCTAATTTAATTCTATAGTGATCAGATAAGATGCTTTGTATGATTGTAGTCCTTTAAAATTTATTGTGGTTTGTTTTATGGCCTAGCATATGGTCTGTTTTAAAGAATGTTCCATGGGTATTTGAGAAGAATGTGTATTCTGCTGCTGTTGGGTGGAATGTTCTATAGATGATTGTTACATGTAGTTGATTTATAGTATTGTTTAAATTTCTATTTCTTTATTGATCTTCTATCAGTAATTAAAAGTGGGGTATTGAAGACTCCCACAATTGTTGTTCAGTTGTCTGTTTTTCCCTCAATTCTGTAAAATTAAAGTTTTTCTTCATGTATGTTGTGGCTCTGTTGTTAGGTGCACATCTTTTTGTAATCATTACATATTCCTGATGAGTGATCTTTTCAATCATTATGAAATATCCCTCTTTATCACCAATAACATAGTTTTTATTTTAAAGTCAATGTTGTCTGATATTAATATAGCCATTCCAGTTTTTTGTTACTGTTGCTTGTATGATATATCTTTTTTCTATCATTTTACTTTCAACCAGTTTGATCCTTGAATGTAGAGTGTATCTCCTGCAAACAGTGTATAGTTATTGTTTTTTTTAAATCCAGTCTGACAGCCTTTGTCTCTTGATCAGGTTGTTTAATCCATTCATATTTAGTGATATTATTTTTGATATGGTTGAAATTACATCTGCCACTTTGCCTTTTGTTTTCTATGTTCATCGTGTGCTTTTGGTTTCTCTATTCCTCCTTAATTGTGTTCTTTTGTATTAGATACTTTCTAGTGTAACAGTTTAATTCCATTAGAGACTTTTAATTTCTATTTGGTTAATTTTGTTAGTGGTTGCTCTAAGGTTTATAAGTCTAAATTTTAAGTTAGCAGAATCTACTTCAGGTTTATACTGACTTTGTTTCAGAGAAACCTAAAAAACTTAATTAGTGCATTGCCACTTCTTTTTGTGCTATTATTATTATACATATCATGTATAATACATTATTATAATTATTACTTTATTTAATCTTATACTTTTAAAGAAGCTGAGAGAAGAAAGTAGAACAAGTATATATCAATATGTATGGAGTGTGTTATATTAATGTTCTTATTTACTCTTTCTGGTTCTCTTCATTTCTTACTGTGGGTTGGAATTCCATCTGATGTCATTTCCTTACTCAGATAGAACTTTATTCCTGCTTGCCTCCTTGGTGCTCTTGTCAAATATATTACATTTTTATGTTATAGGCTCAACAATATAATTACATATATTTGTTTTATGCAATTGATCTTAAAATCAGTTAAGAGCAGAAAGATACAATTATATTGTCATTTGTAATCACCTACATAATTACCTGTATTGACACTTGTTTTTTGTGTGGATTTGAATTACTGTCTGGTGTCACTCTCAGCCTGCAGAACTTCCTTTAGTATTTCTTGTAAGGTATGTCTACTATGGCAAATGATCTCGATTTTTGTTCACCTGGGAATATCTTTTTCACTTTCATTTTTGAAATAGTATAGTTTTGCTGGATATAAGATTCTTGATTGACAGTTTTTTACTGTCAGCACTTTGAATATGTCATCCTATTGCCTTCTGGTCTCCATTGTTTGTAATGAGAAGTCTGCTCTTAATCATATTGGGGTTCCCTTGTACATGTTGGATTGTTTTTCTCTTATTGCTTTCAAGGCTTTTTTCTTTTTCTTTGGATTTTATCTTTGTGATTATTCATGTGTCTGGGTGTGGATCTTCTAAGTTTATCCTACTTGAAGTTGACTGAGCTTCTTTGTATGTAGATTAATGTGTTTCATCAAATTTCGGAAGTTTTCAGCTATTCTTTTAGTATTTTTTCTTCTGTCGTTTTCCCTCTCACCTCTCCTGATAGTCCCATTACGTGTATGTCAACACCCATAACGGTGTCCCACATTTCTCTTCTTTTCATTTTTATTTATTATTTTTCCCTCTGCTCTTCAAATTGCCTAATATCTATTAGTCTCTCTTCAAGTTTATGGATTCTCTCATCTTCCTTCTACTGTTGAGCCCCTCTAGTGAATATTTCATTTTGGTTACTGTGCTTTCAACTCCAGAATTTCTATTTGGTTCTTTGTAATAGTATCTCTTTATTGATACCCTCCATTTTATGAGTCATTGTCATCTTAGCTTCTCCTAATTCTTAGTAACATATTCACAGTTTCTTAACTTTTAGTTTTTGAAGGTATTCATAATGGCTGCTTTGAGGTCTTTGTCTGCATAGTCTATATCATCTGGGTCTATTTAAAGCAGCTTTTATTGCTTGATATTTTCCCTGTGCATGGGTCACACCTTTCTGTTTCTTTGCGTGTCTTGTAATTTTCAGGAAGGGATTAAATAATTTAGCAACTTTGGATGCTGATCCCCTCTCCCAGGGTTATTTTGTTGTTGTTTGCTCATTTTGTTTTGTATCTGTTTACTGGCTTGGCTGAAATAATTCTTGAAAGTCTCTTTCTCTTGAAGTGTGTATCCTGTAATGACCTTGCTAAGATTCCTCTCCTCCCCCTTTTTTCTTTCAGCCTGGATACTTAGGGTTGCCTCTGGGTTAGAGTAGATTATTGTTCATTCAGTGTTTGATCAGAAGCCCCTTGTGCTTGTGAGGCTGCCACCCTAGTTGATGGGTTTGTGTGGACTTTGAGGAATGCTTTCAAGTGTGCTTGCATTTGGCTCTGATTATTCCTGAGTTGGAGCAGCATAGTGGATGCATTCAACTCTCCCCAGAGTTGATAGCGATCCTAACAGGCCTCTTCTTGGATGTTTCTTTTCTTTTTTTCTTTTTTTTTAACATCTTTATTGGAGTATAGTTGCTTTACAATGGTGTGTTAGTTTCTGCTGTATAACAAAGTGAATCAGTTATACATATACATATATCCCCATATCTTCTCCCTCTTGCATCTCCTTCCCACCCTCCCTGTCCCACCACTCTAGGTGGTCACAAAGCACCGAGCTGATCTCCCTGTGCTCTGTGGCTGCTTCCCACTAGCTATCTATTTTACATTTGGTAGTGTATATATGTCCATGCCACTCTCTCA
Source organism: Eubalaena glacialis (assembly GCF_028564815.1). NCBI lineage: Eukaryota > Metazoa > Chordata > Mammalia > Artiodactyla > Balaenidae > Eubalaena > Eubalaena glacialis. The sequence continues at coordinate 16,990,987 of NC_083733.1, read as the reverse complement.
CTTCGTCCCAGCTTACCCTTCCCCCTCCCCGTGTCCTCAAGTCCATTCCCTATGTCGGTGTCTTTACTCCTGTCCTGCCACTAGGTTCTTCAGAACCATTTTTTTTAGATTCCATATACATGTGTTAGCATAAGGTATTTGTTTTTCTCTTTCTGACTTACTTCACACTGTATGACAGACTCTAGGACCAGCCACCTCACTACAAATAACTCAATTTCATTTCTTTTTATGGCTGAGTAATATTCCATTGTATATATGTGCCACATCTTTATCCATTCATCTGTCGATGGACACTTAGATTGCTTCCATGTCCTGGCTATTGTAAAGAGACCTGCAATGAACATTGTGGTACATGACTCATTTTGAATTATGGTTTTCTTAGGGTATATGCCCAGTAGGGGATTGCTGGGTCCTATGGTAGTTCTATTTTTCATTTTTTAAGGAACGTCCATACTGTTCTCCATAGTGGCTGTATCCATTTATATTCTCACCAACAGTGCAAGAGGGTTCCCTTTTCTCCACACCCTCTCCAGCATTTATTGTTTGTAGATTTTTTGATGATGGCCATTCTGACTGGTGTGAGGTGGTACCTCATGGTAGTTTTGATTTGCATTTCTCTAGTGATTAGTGATGTTGAGCATCCTTTCATGTGTTTGTTGGCAATCTGTATATCTTCTTTGGAGAAATGTCTATTTAGGTCTTCTGCCCATTTTTGGATTGGGTTATTTGTTTTTTTGATACTGAGCTGCATGAGCTGTTTGTATGTTTTGGAGATTAATCCTTTATCAATTGCTTCATTTGCAAATATTTTCTCCCATTCTGAGCATTGTATATTCGTCTTGTTTATGGTTTCCTTTGCTGTTCAAAAGCTTTTAAGTTTCATTAGGTCCCATTTGTTTATTTTTGTTTTTATTTCCATTTCTCTAGGAGGTGGGTCACAAAGGATCTTGCTGTGATTTACGTCATAGAGTGTTCTGCCTATGTTTTCCTCTAAGAGTTTGATGGTGTCTGGCCTTACATTTAGGTCTTTAATCCATTTTGAGTTTATTTTTGTGTATGGTGTTAGGGAGTGTTCTAATTTCATTCTTTTACATGTAGCTGTCCAGTTTTCCTAGCAGCACTTATTGACGAAGCTGTCTTTTCTCCATTACATATTCTTGCCTCCTTTATCAACGTGACCATATGTGTGTGGGTTTACCTCTAGGCTTTCTATCCTGTTCTGTTTTTGTGCCAGTACCATACTGCCTTGATTACTGGAGCTTTATAGTATAGTCTGAAGTCAGGGAGCCTGATTTCTCCACCTCTGTTTTTCTTTCTCAAGATTGCTTTGGCTATTCGGGGTCTTTTGTGTTTCCATACAAATTGTGAAGTTTTTTGTTCTAGTTCTGTGAAAAATGCCATTGGTAGTTTGATAGGGATTGCATTGAATCTGTAGATTGCTTTGGGTAGTATAGTCATTTTCACAATGTTGATTCTTCCAATCCAAGAACATGGTATGTCTCTCCATCTATCTGTATCATCTCTAATTTCTTTCATTAGTGTCTTATAGTTTTCTGCATACAGGTCTTTTGTCTCCTTAGGTAGGTTTATTCCTAGGTATTTTATTCTTTTTGTAGCAGTGGTAAATGGGAACATTTCCTTAATTTCTCTTTCCTATTTTTCATCATTAGTGTATAGGAATGCAAGAGATTTCTGTGCAATAATTTTGTATCCTGCTACTTTACCAAATTCATTGATTAGCTCTAGTAGTTTTCTGGTAGCATCTTCAGGATTCTCTATGTATAGTATCATGTCATCTGCAAACAGTGACAGTTTTACTTCTTCTTTTCCGATTTGGATTCCTTTTATTACTTTTTCTTCTGTGATTGCTGTGACTAAAGCTTCCAAAAGTATGTTGAATAATAGTGGTGAGAATGGACAACTTTGTCTTGTTCCTGATCTTAGTGGAAATGGTTTCAGTTTTTCACCATTGAGAATGATGTTTGCTGTGGGTTTGTCATATATGGCCTTTATTATGTTGAGGTAAGTTCCCTCTATGCCTACTTTCTGGAGGGTTTTTAATCATAAATTGGTGTTGAATTTTGTCAACAGCTTTTTCTGCATCTATTGAGATGATCATATGGTTTTTAATTCTTCAATTTGTTAATATGGTGTATCACATTGATTGATTTGCGTATATTGAAGAATCCTTGCATTCCTGGGATAAACCCCACTTGATCATGGTGTATGATCCTTTTAATGTGCTGTTGGATTCTGTTTGCTAGTATTTTGTTGAGGATTTTTGCATGTATGTTCATCAGTGATATTGGCCTGTAGTTTTCTTTCTTTGTGACATCTTTGTCTGGTTTTTGTGTCAGGGTGATGGTGGCCTTGTAGAATGAGTTCGGGAGTGTTCCTCCCTCTGCTATATTTTGGAAGAGTTTGAGAAGGATAAGTGTTAACTCTTCTCTAAGTGTTTGCTAGAATTCGCCTGTGAAGCCATCTGGTCCTGGGCTTTTGTTTGTTGGAAGATTTTTAATCACAGTCTCAATTTCAGTGCTTGTGATTGGTCTGTTTATATTTTCTATTTCTTCCCGGTTCAGTCTCGTGAGGTTGTGCTTTTCTAAGAATTTATCCATTTCTTCCAGGTTGTCCATTTTATTGGCATATAGGTGCTTGTAGTAATCTCTCATGATCCTTTGTATTTCTGCAGTGTCATTTGTTACTTCTCCTTTTTCATTTCTAATTCTATTGATTTGAGTCTTCTCCCTTTTTTTCTTGATGAGTCTGGCTAGTGGTTTAGCAATTTTGTTTATCTTCTCAATGAACCAGCTTTTAGTTTTATTGATCTTAGCTATTGTTTCCTTCATATCTTTTTCATTTATTTCTGATCTGATCTTTATGATTTCTTTCCTTCTGCTAACTTTGGGGGTTTTTTTTTGGTTCTTCTTTCTCTAATTGCTTTAGGTGTAAGGTTAGGTTGTTTATCTGAGATGTTTCTTATTTCTTGAGGTAGGAATGTATTGCTATAAACTTCCCTCTTAGAACTGCTTTTGCTGCGTCGCATAGGTTTTGGGTTGTCGTATTTTCGTTGTCATTTGTTTCTAGGTATTTTTCGATTTCCTCTTTGATTTCTTCAGTGGTCTCTTGGTTATTTAGTAGTGTATTGTTTAGCCTCCATGTGTTTGTGTTTTTTACAGATTTTTTTCCTGTAATTGATATCTAGTCTCATAGCATTGTGGTCGGAAAAGATACTTGGTAAGAACTCAGTTTCCTTAAATTTACCAAGGCTTGGTTTGTGACCCAAGATATGATCTGTCCTTGAGAATGTTCCGTGAGCACTTGAGAAGAAAATGTATTCTGTTTTTTTTGGATGGAAGATTCTATAAATATCAATTAAATCCATCTTGTTTAATGTATCATTTAAAGCTTGTGTGTCCTTATTTATTTTCATTTTAGATGATCTGTCCGTTGGTGAAAATGGGGTGTTAAAGTCCCCTACTATGATTGTGTTATTTTCGATTTCCCCTTTTATGGCTGTTAGCATTTGCCTTATGCATTGAGGTGCTCCTATGTTGGGTGCATAAATATTTACAATTGTTATATCTTCTTCTTGGATTGATCCCTTGATCATTATGTAGTGTCCTTCTTTGTCTCTTGTAATAGTCTTTATTTTAAAGTCTGTTTTGTCTGATATGAGAATTGCTACTCCAGCTTTCTTTTGATTTCCATTTACATGGAATATCTTTTTCCATCCCCTCACTTTCAGTCTGTATGTGTCCCTAGGTCTGAAGTGGGTCTCTTGTAGACAGCATATACACAGGTCTTGTTTTTGTATTTTTTCAGCCAGTCTGTGTCTTTTGGTTGGAGCATTTAATTGATTTACATTTTAGGTAGTTATCGATATGTGTGTTCCTATTAACATTTTATTAATTGTTTTGGGTTTGTTATTGTAGGTCTTTTCCTTCTTTTGTGTTTCCTGCCTAGAGAAGTTCCTTCAGGATTTGTTGTAAAGCTGGTTTGGTGGTGCTGAGTCCTCTTAGCTTTTGCTTGTCTGTAAAGGTTTTAATTTCTCTGTCGAATCTGAATAAGATCCTTGCTGGGTAGAGTCATCTTGGTTGTAGGTTTTTCCCTTTCATCACTTTAAATATGTCCTGCCACTCCCTTCTGGCTTGCAGAGTTTCTGCTGAAAGATCAGCTGTTAACCTTATGGGGATGCCCTTGTATGTTATTTGTTGCTTTTCCCTTGCTGCTTTTAATATTTTTTCTTTGTGTTTAATTTTTGATAGTTTGATTAATATGTGTCTTGACATGTTTCTCCTTGGATTTATCCTGTATGGGACTCTTTGTGCTTCCTGGACTTGATTGACTATTTCCTTTCCCATATTAGGGAAGTTTTCAACTATAATATCTTCAAATATTTTCTCAGTCCGTTTTTTTTTTCTCTTCTTCTTCTGGGACCCCTATAATTCGAATGTTGGTGCGTTTAATGTTGTCCCAGAGGTCTCTGAGACTGTCCTCAATTCTTTTCATTCTTTTATCTTTATTCTGCTCTCTGGTAGTTATTTCCACTATTTTATCCTCCAGGTCACTCATCTGTTCTTCTACCTCAGTTATTCTGCTATTGATTCCTTCTAGAGAATTTTAAATTTCATTTATTCTGTTGTTCATCATTGTTTGTTTGCTGTAGTTCTTCTCCTTGTTAAACGTTTCTTGTACTTTCTCCATTCTATTTCCAAGGTTTTGGATCATCTTTACTATCATTACTCTGATTTTTTATTCAGGTAGACTGCCTGTTTCCTCGTCATTTGTTTGGTCTGGTGTGTTTTTACCTTCCTTCTTCATCTGCTGTGTATTTCTCTGTCTTCTCATTTTGCTTAACTTATTGTGTTTGGGGTCTCCTTTTCACAGGCTGCAGGTTCATAGTTCCCATTGTTTTTGCTGTCTGCCTCCAGTGGTGAGGTAGCTTCAGTGCCTTGTGTAGGCTTCATGGTGGAGGGGACTGGTGCCTGTGTTCTGGTGGATGAGGCTGGATCTTGTCTTTCTAGTGGGCAGGACCATGTCCGGTGGTGTGTTTTGCGGTGTTTGTGAACTTAGTATGAATTTAGACAGCCTCTCTGCTAACGGGTGGGGTTGTGTTCCTGTCTTGCTAGTTGTTTGGCATAGGGTGTCCAGCACTGTAGCTTGCTGGTCGTTGAGTGGAGCTGGGTCTTAGTGTTGGGATGGAGATCTCTGAGAGAGCTTTCTCTGTTTGATATTACATTGGGCCAGGAGGTCTTTGGTGGACCAATGTCCTGAACTTGGCTCTCCCACCTCAGAGGCTCAGGCCTGACACTAGCCGGAGCACTAAGACCCTGTCAGCCACACAGCTCCAAACCAAAGGGAGAAAAAAAATAAAAAAATAAAAAAGTTATTAAACTAAAAAAAATTATTAAAAATAAAAAAGCAATAAAAAAAAAGATAAAAAGAAAGAAGCCAGCAACCAAACCAAAAACCAAATCCACCAATGATAATGAGCGCTAAAAACTATAGTAAAAAAAAAACAAAAACGGACAGGCAGAAGCCTAGGACAAATGGTAAAAGCAAAGCTATACATACAAAATCACACAGAGAAGCATACACTTACACACTCACAAAAGGAGAAAAAGGAAAAAAATTATATATATATACATATTAAAAAAAGAGCAACCAAATCAATAAAGAAATCTACCAGTGGTAATAAGGTCTAAATACTAAACTTAGATAAACATAAAACCAGAAACAAATTAGATGCAGAAAGCAAACCCCAAGTCTACAGTTGCTCCCAAAGTCCACCGCCTCAATTTTGGGATGATTTGTTTTCTATTCAGGTATTCCATAGATGCAGGGTACATCAGTTTGATTGTGGAGATTTAATCCGCTGCTCCTGAGGCTGCCTGGAGAGATTTCCCTTTTTCTTCTTTGTTTGCATAGCTCCTGGGGTTCAGCTTTGGATTTGGCCCAGCCTCTGCTTGTAGGTCGCCTGAGGGCGTCTGTTCCCCACCCAGACAGGATGGGGTAAAGTAGCAGCTGATTAGGGAGCTCTGGCTCACTCAGGCCAGGGGGAGGGAGGGGTATGGAATGCAGGGCAAGCCTGCTGCAGCAGAGGCCGGCGTGAGGTTGCACCAGCCTGAGGAACGACGTGTGTTCTCCCAGTGAAGTTGTCCCTGGATCACGGGACCCTGGCAGTGGCGGGCTGCACAGGCTCCCGGGAGGGGAGGTGTGGATAGTGACCTGTGCTCGCACACAGGCTTCTTGGTGGCGGCAGCAGCAGCCTTAGCGTCTCATGCCCGTTTCTGGTGTCCATGCTGATAGCCATGTTTCGCACCCATCTCTGGAGCTCGTTTAGGTAGTGCTCTGAATTCCCTCTCTTCGCGCACCCCGAAACAATGGTCTCTTGCCTCTTAGGCAGGTCCAGACTTTTTCCCAGACTCCCTCCAGGCTAGCTGTGGTGCACTAGCCCCCTTCAGGCTGTTTTCACGCAGCCAACCCCAGTCCTCTCCCTGGGATCTGAACTCTGAAGCCCGAGCCTCAGCTCACCGCCCCCACTCGCCTCAGTGAGTGAGCAGACAAGCGTCTCAGGCTGGTGACTGCTGGTCGGCCCTGATCCTCTGTGTGGGAACCTCTCCGCTCTGCCCTCTGCACCCCTGTTGCTGTGCTCTCCTTTGTGGCTCAGAAGCTACCCCCCCGCCCACCCCCCGTCTCTGCCAGTGAAGGGGCTTCCCAGTGTGTGGAAGCTTTTCCTCCTTCACAGCTCCCTCCCAGAGGTGCAGGTCCCATCCCTATTCTTTTGTCTGTTTTTTCTTTTTTCTTTTGCCCTACCCAGGTACGTGGGGAGTTTCTTGCCTTTTGGGAGGTCTGAGGTCTTCTGCCAGCGTTCAGTAGGTGTTCTGTAGGAGCTGTTCCACATGTAGATGTATTTCTGATGTATTTGTGGGGAGGAAGGTGATCTCCACGTCTTACTTGTCCACCATCTTGAAGCTATCTTCTTGGATGTTTCTTTCCTTAGTTCTGTGTATTAAACTTTTAGCTGCTCTGACAGTTTGCTTGAATCACGGAGTTACTGGCTTCTTATGGTTCTTCATCAAGATCTCAGTTATTTTCAACAAGGTCCTTAGCCTGGCCAAGTACCCAGTGTCTGAGGTCTTCTGCCAGAAGGGGTAACTTTATCTTGGTAGATTTTCTATATCTCAGCCAGAATCTTTTGTTTGCATTTCTTCCACCTTGGGCAAAATTCTTGCCTTGAGATGAATCGTATACAATCCATTTCACATAAAACCCAGCAAATTCCTTCAATTTCAGTGCCTTGAATCTGCTACCCTGTTGACTTGATTCCACTCCTTCATCTTTTATGCATGTTTTGGTTCCTGCTCATTGCCTTGAATTCCCAGACGTCTGTCTTGCTATGTTCTACAGTCTCTCTGGGGCCTGGCATTGTACTTAATTCTTTATTTGTGTCTGTTTCAAATCCTATGTCATTTCAAATTTTCTGAGGATTTTTAAGGTCTCACTGTCAAAGTGAGCTCTCAAAATTTTCTTGGCACCTCAGTCCAATTTCTATCCGTTTTCTGCCCCACTTTGCTTATTGTTGCTCACTGTCCCTCTTCCCTCCTTCCATATCACTAGAGTAGCATGAGTGCCATGTGTGGCAGAATTTTGGTGAAGGTTTGAAGGTCAAAGAGGGTTATTACATTACACAGTGGGAAGTAAGTGAAATTATATAATAACACTCACTCTTTTAAAATATTCCTTGGTCACCTGAGGGCTTCTCATTGGCTGTTTTTCTTCTTAAACCCTGACCATATGGCTGGCTTGATGCTGCTCTCGTCCTTCTTTTTTTTTTTTTTTTTTTTTTTTTTTTTTTTTTTTTTTTTTTAAATTTATTTATTTTATTTTATTTTTTAAGTTCATTTTTGGCTGTGTTGGGTCTTCATTGCTGTGCGTGGACTCTCTCCAGTTGCGGCGAGTGGGGGCCACTCTTCGTTGCGGTGCGCGGGCCTCCCACCGCTGCGGCCTCTCCTGTTGCGGAGCACGGGCTCCAGGCGCACGGGCTTCAGTAGTTGTGGAGCGTGGGCCCAGCAGTCGTGGCTCACGGGCTCCAGAGCGCAGGCTCAGCAGTTGTGGCGCACGGGCCCAGCCGCTCCGCGGCATGTGGGATCCTCCCGGACCAGGGATCGAACCTGTGTGCCCTGCATTGGCAGGCAGATTCCCAACCACTGTGCCACCAGGGAAGCCCCTGCTCTCGTCCTTCTTGATTCTGTTGTCCATATTTTCTTCTTCTCTCCAGTCTAGGGTTCCCACCTATCTCTTCTCCTGCCCACTTCCCCAACCCCAGTTTTTGAGTGTTGATCTTTTTAAAAAAAATTGTGGTAAACATACATAATATAAGATTTATCATTTTTAACCATTTGAAGAATATAACTCAATGGCAATAAGTATAGTCGCAGTGTTATACAATAATTACGTAATCCATTTCTAGAACCTTTCATGATCCAAAACAGAAATTCTGTACTCACCAAAAAAAAAAAAAAAAATTTCCATTCCCCTCCCAGTCCTGGTAGCCTCTATTATGCTTTCTGTTTTTATAAATTTACTTATCTCATATAAGTGGAATCATACAATATTGTTCCTTTGTTTCTGGCTTATTCCACTTCCATAGCATAATGTCTTCAAGGTTCATCTATATTATAGCATGTATCAGAATTTCCTTCCTTTTTAGGGCTGAATAATATTTCCATTGTATGTATATACCACATTTTGTTTATCTGTTCATCTCTTGATGGACACTTGGGTTGTTTTCACCTTTTGGCTATTGTGAACAATGCTTCTGTGAACATTGGCATATATGTACCTGTTTGAGTCCTTGTTTTCAGTTCATTTGGATATATACCTAGGAGTGGAATTGCTGGGTCATGTGGTAATTCTATGTTTAGCTTTTTGAGGAACTTCCAAACTGTTTTCCACAGCAGCTGCACCATTTTATAATCCCATCAGTAATACACAGCATTCTATTTCACTTACTTGTTTTTTCCCATTCATTTGATAATAGCCATCCTAATAGGTGTGAAGTGTCCTGTCCACTTTTAATTACTGCTTCCTTTACCGCTGCCAGTGGGTGAAGGAAGATTCCTTTTATTATGTAGAGCAGATAAACAGGAAGAAGCTGAGAGAACAGGAAGAAGCTATCATAAATTTGTCTACTTTTTGATTGTGAAATATTTCTAATATACAGCATTGTTTAAGGGATCATAAACTCCTCTGTTTAAGAATCAGATTATCAGATCTTATCGTTTCACCATATTTTATCTTTTATAGTTTTCTTTGCCCTGAGTTGCGCTTTTTCCCTCATCAGTGGTTACCTGTCTATAAGCTAAATAAGATGATTAGAATATTTATTCTCCACCAGGTCCAGAGCAAGTGCTTATTGTCTTCAAATTTCTTTTTTTTTTAAGTTCTCTTAAATTTCTGTTCTATCAGCTTTGTGTCCAAAGGTATTTTGCATGTTCAGAATGAAATTTTCTTTACACTTAGGCAGTCCCATTTGTGAATGAGTCTTTTCACATTTCCTAAGTTGCTCTCTAAAATATCATTATTACAGTCTCCTCATAGGTAACCTCAGGAGCTCCATTTTTCATGTGAGGAAAGTGAGATTTGGAGAAGGATAGAGGAAACATGTAAGTCAGCTGGTGAAAAAGGTTAGCATGAAAAAGGAGGCATGAGAATAGGACAGTCTTTTTTTTTTTTTTTGAGAAGTTACGCTCACTTTTCTTACACTAACACTTGAATTCCAGGAAATCTTGTGGCCCTCATCTTTAGCGTTTAAAGTTTAAAGGAATTCTGTGAGATTGTATCTCTTTACATGACTGAGAAACTTGCAGTATTTTGTAAGTACTTGAAACCACGAGAAAATCAGACTAGCAGAGAATGAGGAGGCAAAAACAAATGTAGAGGAAGACTGCAGACAACAGGGTTCATGGATCTTTGGCAAAGGTATAGACTAAAATGTTTGAAGGAAATCCAATGCTTGGATTTAAAGATTACTCCAAGGTTCCAGAAAGAATAGAAAGACCTAAGATGATAATGGTGATTAAAGAAATAAAAGTATACATTGGACTTTTTTTCAGCTAAGGAAATTAACAATACTTTATATTTATTTGAGGCTTTGTAGTTTATACATATTTTGTATTCATTATCTCATTTGATTATTACAGTTGCCCTGAAAAATGCCTTTTCTGAGTCCCATTTTGTAGATTTAAAAAAAAAGGGCACTAATTTTCATTGATCACTTGCTTTGCCCTGGCCAATTTACAAAAATTTATCTCATTTAGTCATCACAACCATCATGTAAATAGACATTATTGCTCTTTTACAGATTAGAAGATGGGTGTCACAGGTGCTAAGTGACCAGCCCAGGGTTTACAGAAAAAATCAGGGCTCAAATGGAATTCTCTTTCTACCATCAGTGTTAACTTCTAGGAAGCTTAATCTGAAACTATAAATCTGTGCTGTTCATTATGGTATCCCATCAGCCACATGTGGCTCTGTAAATTTAAATTAATTAAAATTAAATAACATTAAAAATTATTTCCTCAGTCATTCTAGCCATATTTCAGATACTCACTAGCCACATGTGGCTAGTAGGTACCATATGCAGTGCAGCTATGGAACATTTCCATCATTGCAGAAGTTCTGTTGAATAGGGCTGCTAGAGAGGCTGTACCAAATGTCTAATACCTTTGTTAGATGCACATATGCCAAAGAATGAAAAAAAGGTGGAGAAAGGTTCGAGAAAATGAGGGAGCAGAACAGATAGCAGTACCAGTGAATCCATTACTTGTTTTATTTATGTGGGGTGTGGGGTGAAGCAAATTATTACTGAGTGTGTATACAGCAGGCAAGAATAAAAGAGAAAAAAATCCCTTCATCTCAGTATAAGGAAAGTGGCAGAGGTGGAGAGGAGGATGTCTTGGTAAATGTGGTAGTTAGTGAATAAGTATTTGAGTGTCCGTAGGATGCTTAGTTCTATACTAGGTGCTTGAGGGTACGTATTAAAAATAGACATGGTCTAGTGCACAGTTTGTGGATCCTATGATTTTTCACAACTCCCAGAAAAGCTGACAAAGAATTGCCTCGTGCACTGCACAAGAACCATACAGATAAAAACCATTCATACCGTCAACACAGTCATACAGAATATTGGCTATTATTTTCTTCCTCAACAAATGTGGAAGATAGATTGCCTCAGGCAAAATAGTATTTTACACATGGTTTCCCAAAAGCCCTGTGCATATTTAGAGCTCTTCTCAAAATGTTTGCATTTGTTCTTCCAAAAAGAAATTTGCATGACATTTTAGAATTGCATTCTGTCCAGAAAGCAAATCCTGGCTTTTCATATTTAAATTCAAAGCTTTCTGATGTAAAATCTGCCAGGAAAATGTATGTTCCAAATTAGATTCTTCTTAGAGCACAGCAGATTTTTTTGACCATTAAAGTAATTTTGGGGAAAAATTCCTAACATCATGTTATCCATCTTTCTTGGTTGAGAAAACCATTGATGGTGACTCAAGGATCCGACTAGTCTTCTACATACAAAAAATTGAGGCTGGATTCATTTTGATGGGGCTGTCCAGAGACACAGTCATGTGATGTTATTGGTTAGACACTTGATGTCACAGTTGTTTCATATAAAGGCCATTAATAGGGTATTTGACAGTAAAATAGTAAAATTCTTTACTATTAAAGTAGTTGATCATGTAATTAACAAAGATTGGTGAATTAGGTTGAATAAAAGGCCTCTCGGTAATCCCTCAAATTCACATTCCAAATTGACTTCATTGGACATCATCATCAGTGGCAACTGTGACTTGAAGACATGAACCTTTGAATATTTCATTTGGGTCCCAATTTCTGTAAATTGTGAACAATTTAGGTCAGCATCTTTCTCTTTAAAACTATGCAGCAAGTTAAAAAAAAATTAGCTCTTTATAGTTCTTTTTTTTTTTTTCTTTTACTGTCCATTGTGGAGTATCTACCATAATGAATTATAATGTGACTAGATTCAAGCAATAGTTATGATGTGGTGGCAGAGATCAAATTGGTGGGACCAGAGCCAGTAGTATGGTTGTTTGGTACGATCGACTGTTACAGTAATATTCCTGACTCCTTGTAGCCACACCCACACGACTCTGGACTTAGTTATGTGACTTGCTTTGACCAGTGGGACAATAGCAAGTGTGACATAGCAGAAACTTGAAAAGTGTTTGTGCAATTAGGCTTTCCCTGTCTTTGGAACTCTGAGAAGAAACCTGGTCTAGAGGATGAGAGACCATGTAGAGCGGAGACCAGCAGTCCTAGCTGAGGTTAGACCAACCAAGTTGGCAACTAGCAGACATGTGAGCCAGGCCATTTGTCTTCAGTCAGTTCACCACTTGACTTCAAAGATCAGCCAAACAGGCTCAGGGTAGCTGTACCACCTGGCTAACCCATAGAATATCCAAAGAACCACTTTTTGGTTTGGTTGATTTCTATTATTTGTTCTATATTACCTAATTTCTCCTTTTATCAGAATTGTTTCTTCCCTCCACTCTCTTTGCCTTCTTCTTTTTCTACCTTCTTGAATTAGATGCTTATCTTGTTAATTTTCAGTCTTTTAAATAGGTTGAGAAAACTTGGTTCCAAGGTAGAATTGAAAAGATTTGGTGGTGATTTGGATGTTGGGACTGAAGAAAACAGCAGTATCACAAATGATTCACAGGTTTTGGAATGCCTTTAATGATTGGCATTTTCTTTGCTCTAAAGATCCTAGATGAGTTGACCTCATTTGTGTCAGTTCAGGTTTACCTGAGGTCTCTGTCAAATCTCCAGATGATATCACAGGTGGTAGGTAGCTTTTGCTCTCTCTTTGTAAGATGAGCATAACAGTAGTACTAATCTGATAGGATTGTTTGAGAATTAACTGAGATGATATGTATAAAGCATTTGACATGCATACAAAGTATTAGGTATTATTGTATATTGTGATGATTATTATTAGGCAGGCATAGTGGAGATCCCAGCATGGGGATTCTTTCATTGAAGACCAGTTAATCTGGCAGGGCCTCCCACTCAAGTGGGAACCAAAGGCTCAGTGTTGAGTTAACTGAAATGAATCTCCAACCTATCTTGGGCTTGCTGAACTCATTTTTTTTTTTTTAAAGTCAACAACTTTTATTACAACTCACATATTTCATAGAAAAAGGAATGTAGCGTCAGGTCCGGTTGTATGAAAAACGGTAAAATGCAGGTTCGTCCTGGTTGCTCTGTTGACACCCGGGGCAGGCTCTCCGCGACATCAGGCACAGCAGCTGCACTTGTCCAAGGCCCCTTTGCAGACGCAGCCCTGGGCACACTTGGCGCAGCCCATGGGGCAGCAGGAGCAGCAGCTCTTCTTGCAGGAGGTGCATCTGCAGGCTTTGCAGGTGCAGGAGCCAGCGCAGCTGCAGGAGCCGCCAGTGGGGCAGGAGCACTTGGGGTCCATCTGGAGGAGAAGTGAGGCCCAAGGTCCAAAGCAAGGGGCGAAGCCGCTTCACTGGTCCGGTGGGGGGCGTGTCAACTCATTTGTTTTTGATTCATTACCTTGTTTGTATTTTATATTTAAACCATGTCCTCACCATGTTCATTAGGTCATGTCACATGGTATCACTGTGCACTGGTTCTTCATGTTCTGATTCTGTTCCGAATATAAAGAAATGGAGGTACTGAGGGGTCCACAGAGTTAGAGATGATGTTGAAATTAAAATATTGATGAATCCTTGTTCTTCATTATTGTTTAAGCTTTCAAATACATGGGAAATTTTCAGGAGAAATCATTTAAAACATGAAATGTATTTTAAAAAAAATATCCCTTTACTTTCAGTAGGCAGGATTTGATTGTGTCCCTGTGGACAGGTTTTATCCATCTTGCTAGCCGTCTCCGATTGGAAACTGGGGGTCTCTGGAGTAAAGGCAGGCTGTTGATCCCTGTCCTGTACATTTGTGGTACCTGCTGCTTTGTCCTGGAGCAGGCTTCTTGGCTCTTAGTTATTGAACTCCATTTCCCTTCAATTCTGTTAAATTGTATCAGAAAGTTACTCTTCTTTTTGTTGGAGGAAACTACTTCCCTTTTTCCTTTTGAGCTCTCTCAATAATTACAATTCTTTATTTTAACACATTGCACAAGCATGAGGTCTTGAATTTGTACCAACACTTGGCACTTTTATTAGCTCCTAGCTGCTTCCAACAGGAGTGCCCTTAATTCTCTTTGAGGTAGATGGAAGGTGTGCCTTGCTTCAGGCCCTGTGGCTGCAACAGTATACTGGACGGTGCTGGGTGCCCTGTTGGTGCCCAACAAATAAGCTCTAATGCTGATGAGAATGAGCAGGCAAGGGGAGAGCTATCCATCAACTCTCTGTCATATAGTATTGAAGCAGAGTGACTGTGGTGCAGAAGGCAAACCAGTGCAATCTGCGTGGAGGTCTGTGTGGAGGTCTGGGCAGTGCATCAGGGACAGACTGCATTAGTTAAATCTTGCTGGGAGTAAAATACCACTACACCCCACCTTTGATTATTGCATCTGATTATTGCTGGCCAAAAGAACACAGCTGATTTATCCCACTGACCTGTTATAGAATTCTGGCTTGGTTTGTTGGTCCTTTATACAGCACAGAAAAGGTGGGTGGCAGGGACGCCTCCACCCTGAAACACAGCTAAAGGCCTTCCTGGTGACATGCCTTTTTGGGTGCATGCACTTTATAGATTATGAAACAGACCTTGCCTCAAGAAGGATCTCTCTTTTGGCAGAGCAAAGTTGAAATGCAGAATTATTCAGCAATTTATTTTATCTCTTTTAGTCTATGGACAGCAAAGCAACAACCAACCCACAAAAGGAAACGCTAAATCTTCCAATCAATATTTCTGTGCCTGATTATGGCCTCCTGCCATTTTGAACTTGCAGAGCACAGAAGGGAGTTTATTTACCTGGTTTTGCAAATTTCCTCACATTTTGCTGCTCCTTTAATAGAAACCGTAAATCATCTTAAATTAAGTAAGGTGGCTGATTTTATTCCATTTGTAAAGAAGTTTAGGCTTTGCGCTTTACCACTTAAAAGCGCCCCACGTGTCACTCTCACAAAGTTTTGAGTTGAATGGGAACTACTATGAACTCTTGTTGTTAAACAGAGAAGACAGAGTTCTATCATAACAAGTTAACTGCTGCCCCTGAAATAATTCTGCGATGCCACAGTCAGCTTTCAGTCTCAGGTGCCATAAATACAAGAGCTTTCTTCTCCAACTGCTTTAAGGAAAAACTGTGAGTACGGTTTCTTCCATGGCTGCCTCAATTTAGAGCTTGAAATTCTTTAAAAGCACCTTCCGGCTTTGAGCAGTGGAGGGAAATTCCATCTGGGCAGTTCTTCTGTGCAGGATCTGGGAGTGGTGCTAATGGGGAAGGGGGCAAGGAGCAGGGATTCTTACAGTTGGAAGAAATAACTACTTAAAGCAAATGCTAATGATTTAAAATGTTATTCCTTCTGTGCTTTTAGAAAAAAAAATAAAATTAAAGTAATAAAGGCTCACAGCCTGTACCTCATCTCCAGTCACTCCACTGAAATTCCCAAGAGGGTCTTGACTCCCCTCTCCTCCCTTTAAAAATGGTGGACCTGGAACCACTTACAGGAGAGGTTTAATAAGAGGCAAATGTGTTTTATATTTTGTATCTTGTTAAGTGAAAAAAGATGGATTCTCGCAAGTAGTCTCTTGGTGCAGATTTGAGAGGTCTGTGCATGCAAACGTGGGGATGCTTCGCCAGCTAGCATCTCCGCTCTGGTCCCCCATGGCTACTTAAAATCCCCCCTCCCATGCCACTCCCCCCCCTACCCCAGAGCTAGCAGAGATGAAATTGCTCCATTTGTAGAATGGATCTGCAGATCCAGGAAACTTGTTTCTGTCTGATTTGCTGATAATTTACTCCTCATTTGATTTAGTGGGGGAAAGAGAGGGGAAAATAGAAAAAACAGTTTCAGCTCATATAGCCCTTCCTCAAGGAAAGAGGGATTGCTGTGCAAGTTGGAGAAAATCATGATTGAAAGCAACTGAAAAAATTAATAAAGATTTACACGAAGGTTGCACACTTATTAGAGGAAAAGCAGGTAAAACCTTGCACCTGTGACGAAGTGACAAAAAAACCCCCTTCACTTAAAGTAGCTCATTGGAAACTGGGCAAAGGAGAATGATTTTAAAACTATATATATATAATCTGAGATATATAATTTTACAGTGAGACACATTCCCTTTCTGGCAATTTTTTTTTTTTATGACCTTTGGGTGCCAGATAGCGCCATTCCTGCTGTCTGCTTTCACTATTCAGCGTTGAGGAAGCCCATTATATCTGTCTTTGATCCCGAGATCGGGATTGCTAAAACTGATGGCCACAATTAAAGACAGTCCTGTTGAAAAGCTGACCTCTGTCTGCTCTCAACTGCATGTAAACTTTTCAATATGGATGTAATTTGGTATTAAATTACCCATGCTTTATTGCTTTTTAGTACAGCCCTGTCTGTTGCCTTTTAAAGATAAAGGTAACATAAAAGAAAAATTGTGGTGTGTCTGCATAATTATGTAATTATAAACTTGTTTTCCTACATTCAGAAAACCCTTTGGGTGTGTGTGCATCTATTGAAAAGTAATAGGCTAGTAGGATTGGAGAAGAAGCCTTTATATATATATTTTTTCTCCTAATTTGTTCAGCTTAGACATATGCTGTGCAAGATAGGTCACTGTATTTAACTATTTTAATCTTGGCTTTCAAAGGGTATTCTTGATTTAGAAATGAGGTGGTTTTGCTAATATGTTGCTATGTTTATTCTTTAACATGGGCCAAACTGGTGTGGAGTTTATGCCAGAGCTCTGTGGCAAAACCTACCTGTTCCACCAAAGATTGGGCCTAGCACAGCAACATGGTAATATCCCACATGTCTGGAATGAGCTCTTGGATGATTTAAACCTCACTGTGCTTGAAATTAAAAGCAACGGCTGTGACTTTCTCCTCTAACATTTTTGTTTGGGGTGAATTCTGCTGAGGGGAACGGAGAACAAGCTGGAAAGACAGAGGAGATTTCCCTTTAACATTACAGAGCTGCCCGCTCCTCTCAGTCCTGCTAGCTACCACTCTGTTATTTCAGAGTAGAAAGGGTGTAAGCTATCATTAGAGTCAGCTATAGGTTTCTAGAATTGCATCTTCTGAATAGAGACAGAATATCTGTTTGGAGGGTTAGTTGAAATCACAATCCCATCATAAAACTTGGAGGAAGACAGACTCCCAGGCCTCTGGAAACGTGTAATAATAATTCTGTGTGAAAATGGAAAATTTTGAGCTTGCTTCCTCTTGTTAAATGTTCCATGGCAAGATTTTCCAGTAGAACCACATTTGAAAAGCCAAGCAGATAAAAAGCTGATATCAAAACAAACAACCCAAGGGAAGCCAAACAGGCTGCTCCAGATACCTTAAAACATAATAAAGCAAAGGTATCAAGTTGGGGGAAAAAGTGTCTGCAGAATGGAGGTTAGTTCATCTCTCCCTCCTTGCTGGTCCTCCATTGAGTTATGTGTCTAGTCTTCAGCACTGCCCCCCACCCCCCAGCCTGATTCTTTGGGCACACTGAAGAATTGTGGTCTGACCCATGTTGTAATTCATCTGGTTGCTCTATAAAAATTGCATCCTGTGGAAAACATATGCTGTATACACTTTTATTGGCTCTCATGCAAAAAGGTAATTCCAGAATATCAAGGAAATGTGGAAAATAGATTCCATGCTAGATTTAACCCTGCACTCCCATCACCTCCTAGTATAACTTTCTTTAGGGACTGAGACCAAAGAGAAGGCTCAGCTTCAAGTAACCTTTTGTCAAGCTACTGTTTGAATAGGGCTCATCCTTTTTTTTTTCATTCCTTCTCCATGGATCTTTGCTAGTAGCAACGATGAGATGGCTGGGGCATTAGATACAGTGGAGATTAAGGGTTGGATTATGGGGCTAGATCTGAGCCTTCCAAGGTAGTAGCCACTAGCCTGATGTAGCTATTGATATTTAAATTAAAACTATATTAAAATTCAATTCCTCAGTCACACTACTACATTGCTAGTGGTCACAAGCCACATAAGGCTAGTGGCTACCATCTTGGACAGTGAAGATTTGGAACATTTCTATCACTGCGGAAAATTTTATTGGACAGCACTGGGCTAGTAAGACCTGGAATGTCAGGTCCACTCTAACCTTGGCTAAGTCACTGTACCTAAGTTTATTCATCTGTAAAAGGGGAATAATAACAGTATCAACTTCTTGAGGTGATGATTGGTGGGATAATTAAAAGAGGTAATACATGTGCTCTCCAGTAGGACTTTCTGCAATGGTAAAAATGTTCTTTATCTGCGTTGTCTGTTAGGGTAGCCACTAGCCACATGGGGCTATTGAGCACTTAAGATGTGGCTAATGTGATTGAGAAACTGAAGTTTTAATTTTGTTTAATTAAATAAAACTTAAAATATCCACATGGGGATAGTGGCTACTGTATTGGTCAGTGTAGGGCTAGAACAGAGACCTTGCTCAGTAAACATTATTAGCTTTTGTTTCTGTTCTTCTTTCAATTTGGTAAAGGTGGATAATGATAATCACAGGTTTGTTTTGAGATTTAAATGAGAAAATGTTCATTAAAGCAGTAAATAAATATTACTTATTTAACATTTTTCACCTTGAATTAAATTTATTTACAGATATGAAGCTTATGGAAATAGAAAAGTTATGAATAAGGATCATAAGGCATTATGAAATTATAAAGGACCAAGTAATAAATTTATCTTCTGTTTACATGCTTGAGTAAGTTTGAATTCTGAGAAAGTTACAAAATATTAGTTCAGAAGACTAGTGAGAGAATCATTATTTCTCCATCTGTCCCCTTTAATTTCATATGTTACCATTAATATATAGACCAAGTTTAATATTTTTTAAAAGGCCATTGGATCAGCTGTGTTATTTTCTAGTATGAATAATCTGGCAGTATTCTTGATAAGTTTTGCATGTAGCCACAGGTTTGGGGGAAAAATAGAATTCTCTCCTTTTAAATGCAGCTGCTTGAAGCTGTACAGTGGAAGAGAGTCTTTATGATGCTGAAATAAAGGGTTTTAGCCAAATCTGCAAAGCAAGCAGACCTGCTTTTGATTTCCTTACTTTCAGCATTAGTTTGGACCAGTGTCTACAAATTCCACTGAGCATTTGATTGTGTGCTCTCTTCTGTTGTTTTGCAGGAGTTTGTCCTGCCATTCCAACTAAATCATAAGCTTCCTGAAGGCAAAGCCCATGGTTTTATATGTACGGTACATCTAGCGGAATGTTGGTAGGTAGGTGTTCTATAAATACGGGTTGACTTACTTATTGATTTTTCTCTCTTTTAATTTTTTTTGGATAACACCAAATTTTATTATGCAGTTGTGACATAGTGAATACACATAAGGCCCTCTATGGCAATGAATAGTGATTCTGCATTTATTTACACTCAACAAAACCTCTGGTGGTTTGGCTGTGGCATCCCAAAGACTCCGACAGTTATGGAGTCCTGTTAGAAGAATCAGGTCACTTGGGGGCATCAGCATCGCCTGTAACCGCTCTTTAAAGATCATCACTTATTTTACCAGTAGAGAAACAAGCTCATCTTTTTAATCTTGAGAAAAATATTCAATTTTATCCTGAAACATTTGGTAAAAATTAGTGTCTATTTAAAAAAATCATTATCAATTAAAATTAAGTATGCAAGAGACACTGCAATTTGGGATAACTTTAAAGATACAGTTTTGTAAAAGATCTGAGAATAATTTAGTTCCTTCTACTAAAATACTCCACTAAATATCTTGATCCATATTCATTTTAGCATTTCTTTGCATAAAAAATACCAAACTTAAACATTTTGGGGGAAATTCACCAGAAAAGCCAATTGAAAGAGAAATATGCCTACTCAAATAGACTTGGGCCTGAACGTAGAATTTTATTGTTGAAAGGGACCTCAGAGCTCAAATGATCTGGTACTACAGAGGTTAATTAACTGACTCACGATTACTCAGAGCCATGATCAGGTTCAATTCAACTCTGAGGGGCCCACTTTACTTGCCAGTGTAGACGCAAGACATGAATTCACTTAAATAAAAATCCATCATGAGCTCAGTGCTAGTTTAACCCCAATTGTTAAAATTGTGCTGCTTCGTGGGCCCTCTGCTGCATTTTTATTAATCCCTAACTCCTCATTGAGATTACTTTATTTAAATGTCATCACCCAGCTCTAAAATATGCTTTCAAAATAACCGTGGTGGCCATGGGATACAAAGTATTGGGAGAAGAAAAGGAAGCAGTAGAAGCCAACTTCTGTTTGATATGTAGACACATTTCAGTCCACTGGGCCCCTGGTGGTGGTACTGAGGCAGGCTTTACAACCAGGCCTGGACATCCCAGCTATCAGAGGGGGACTGCCATTGCCACTGGCAGGGTTGTACCTTTGGAGGCATTTGGGTCATTGGTAGAGTAGGATCAGAGAAAAGGTATAAAAAGTGAGATGAAGCAAAGGGGTCTATAAACTAAAGTCTTATGATGCAAGGTAGGGTGGGGGAGGCTCCTGGCATTAGACCGAGAGAAGATCAGAGTCAGTTAATAAGTTTGGGGTGCTGGCGACTGAAACCAGATCACTGTTGGCTGTCAGCTGGAGAGGGGCGTCATCCCAGGTGGATGGCGACCTGGTCAGGTCTGTTACAGTGTGTGCCTTAGTATTCATTTCTATCTACTCCTGTTCACTTTTTTTCAATCCTTTGTCAAGAGACAGTGAAGGGTTGGCCTTTTCTCCCCCATGCTGTTACAGGTAAAGACAGAGACTGATGGTGCCAGCCTTAATTCCCCAAAGAAAAGGAGATCTAGATTTATGTGAATACCTTTAGTTCTGAAACAAGAAAAGATAAAACAGGTTGCATTCATGTATTCATGAAGCAGCAGTGTGGGTATTGGTGAATTCTGTACAAATTCACTTATTGTTCCATCTCTCTTATTTCTGAAGACCCTGTGCTCATTTTCCCTTAATAACATAAAAGCAGTTTTAGCACAACTGAATTTTCAGATTTAAAGCAGGGTATTCACAGTTCAAAAATGGCCGTGTGTGTGTCTGTGTGCACGTGCAACAAGTTGATTAGAAGATCAGTGTGATTCCACTGGGAACAAAAGTTTTTTCTGGCTTATGACATTTTTTTTTTTCATTGGTAAAACTGAAGGACATCTTCCAGCCCAGAGAATTGTGGTCACGGGTCAGAATTTGACATCTTGATAAAGATGGTGTGCTGTGACAAGAAGCCAATTTTCCTTTCTTGGTCTGTATCACTTGTCTTGCTTTTCCATTGATAGATGTTCTATCTTTGATAGCTGGAATGACAACTTTTATGGGGACTGGGAAAAAACTGGGTCTAGGAACAGTGGTCCTCAAATTTTTGTATGTCCATAAATCACCCGGGAGACTTGTTGGGGGGAAAAAAAAAAGCAGATTGTGCTTCAGCAGGCCTGGAATTCAGCCCAGGAATCGGTAATTTATACAAGTAGCCCAAGTGTTTCTGATCTGTGGCCACACTTAGAGAGGCAGAGGTCTAGGAGAAGGATGGGCAAACTACAGCCTGGTGGCCAAATCTAGTCCATTGCCTGTGTGTGAAAATAAAGTTTTATTGGAACCCAGTCACCCTCATTCATTTTTGTATTGTCTGTGGATACTTTGCACTGCGATGGTAGAGTTGGGTAGTTGTCACAGGGACCGTGTGGTCCATGAGGCTCATAATAATTACTGTTTGGCCTTTTACTGGAAAAATTTGCTGACCTCTGGTCTAGAAGAGAAAATTTTCAACTTGTTGATGTAGGACAACATATATATGTGTGTGTTTGTGTATAATATATGTATATATATATGTGTGTGTATGTATCTATGTACATATACACATGTGTGCACATACACATATATAGACACATATGTGTATATATAATATTTTAAATGCTTAGTATTAGTTTACCCGTATATAAGGTACATAAAAGGGTGGATGAGTTGGTTCGAGGGCTAGAGGTTGTGTGGTGCTGTCTCAGTAATTTAACAGGAGGGCTATAATATAAGAGTTAGTAGTGTCAACTCTGTTGGTACAGAGATAATGCTCCGAAATCCGGCTGTTACATATTGGACTCGAGACCTTGGACAAGTTACTTTGTCTCTAAGCCTCAGTTTCCTAATCTGTGAAAAGAGGTTGATAGTAGTACCTACTCATGGGCTTGTGAGGATTAGAAAAGATAAATGTGAGTGAAGTGCATGGTATTGTGTGTGGCACATAACAAGTACTCAGAGAATGCTGTCTCTTAGAATCATCAACATCCTCATTGGTGTTGCATGTCACTACTTAGCTGCAGGGTATTGAGATCAACAGATTTTGCTACTGTACCTGTTTCAGCTCCCTGGGCTGACAATGTGGGCCAAAGTTCAGCTAAGACCCTTAGTCTGTTGATTCCGAACCAGGCATATCTGGAGGCATGATCTTCTCTTATTAAATGTCATTTCCACTTTCCCCCTCGAATACACAATTTCAAGGAGGTGCCTGTACCTTTGAAAGTGGTTATTCCAATCTCCTTTAAAAATGCTGCTTAATTGTAGCTATGAAACCCCATTCCCCATCAAAAGTTCTATCAAACAACAGCCAATAAATGGTAAATTAAGATAAGGACTGTGAAGAACCTGTGTGCTTTGTTATACTTTCTTCAATCTACAGTGAATCACTGATGGTGGATATGATACAAATGCACATTTTATATGCAGTTGTGAAAAGATCTGCCTATAATCCAGTGGCTATTTCCTTTCTGCTCTGCTTATTAACTATGGGCTAAGTGGTTAAAAAAAAAAAACAACTGAAAACACAAGATTCATGTTAAAACCCTATCTTTGTTCTGTTTAGGTTGAATTTGTTCTTCAGTGGGGAAGGAACAAATAAAATTTTATTATCATCATCACCACAAATTTCTCCTGTGTGTGCTGAGTGCAGGGCCATGTCTGGGTCTCTGGGCACACCCCTTCACTTTTACACTAAGTCAGTTATTCTCAGTGGGGATGATTTTGCCTCCTTACTGGGGGCTGTTTTGGTTGTCACAACTTGGGGGGCAGTGCTACTGGCATCTAGTGAATAGAGGCCAGGGATGCTGCTAAATACCCTACAGTGCAGTGGACAGTACTACCCTGCTCCTATCAGAGAGTTATCTGGTCCAAAATGTCAATAGTGTTGCTGTTGAGAAACCCTGGTCTCTGGGGAGAGAAATCCAGGTCCTCCACGTCTCAGACCACCTCCTGCCACAGGTACCAGTTGATTAGTAATTATAGCCCATTTATTGCCTTGAGCCCGCCCCCCGCCCCAAATCTTCCTCCTTTGTAGCCTTTCTGTAATTGACTGCACTGATATCCCAGAAAGTATGCTTCCTGATGAAAAGCAGTTTATAAAGTAAAATGTATTCACCTGGGGGTAGGTTATAACAGAGAAGGAATGATGGAGTCAGGATATGGTCCATAGATTTTTTCTGGAGATGAATGTGTCCTTACCTTCCTGGTCATCCAGTCCCGCATACCACAGTGATTCATGATGATTTCAAGTGGTTTATGCCAAACATTATGTTTCATTTAACCACTGCATATTTATTTAACACATTAATATGTATTCTAATTAAATATTATATTAAAAATGGCAGCTATTGAAATTAAAAAGAAAATGTTGATAGTTAATAGTATTTAATACAATAAAACTAATTAGAAAAATTGACATTAAAACTTTGTTCTAAAGATTAATTTTAGTAAACATATTTGTTTTAAAAAGTGAATTGTTTTACAAAGAAATATTAGGTAACACTTCATTGGTATAGGATATAGCAAAGCCACAAAGATGACATTAAAATTTCTGAGATCTGGGGAACTCTAATGTAATCCACCCCCCTTGTTTTACACATGAGGGTAATGTTAATAATTGAGAAAGCACTGTCCCACTTATCTATTACTGTGAAATGAAACACCCCGATGCTTAGGGGTTTAAAACAATGGCAACCATCATTTTGCTCGTGAATCTACAGTTTGAGCTGGATTTCATGAGGATGCTCATCTCTGCTCCTGTCAGCATCAGTTGGGATGGCTGGACGGCTGGGGGCTCAAATCCTCTGAACACTCACTCACATCTGTGGTGGTTGATGCTGGCTGTCAGTTAGGATCTCATCAGGGGCTTTGGCCAGAACATTTACATGTGGCCTCTTCATGTGGTGTATGGCTTCCTCAGAACATGGCAGCTAGACCCCAAAGGTGAGTATCCAAGACAGAAGACCAGGCAGAAGCTGGTTTGCCTTTTATTGTTTAGCCTCAGATGTCATAATAGCATCACTAACACCACAGTCATAGGGGGGTGGAGACTAAACCCCACCTCTCACTGGAGGAGTGTCAATGTTCTATTGTTAGAATAACGTGTGGGATGGAATATACTGTTGCCACCATCTTTGGAAAAAATAGTCTGTGATAAGTATCATCACATATATTAGTATATTTAAATTCTTGCAACAATTTGTGTGAACATTTTATCACCCTCCCTATGCTTGCTGTTGTCCCGATAACAAAACTGAGGCTCAGAGAGCTTGAGTGACTTGCCAATTAACACATAGTTTGTGGCTGAAACAAAGTTAAAGCAGTTTTGGCGTCCAGAAAAGACGTTCTTCACCAGGTTGCCAAGTTCGCAGGGATTTTTCTCACATTCTCTCCTGTCCTCTTATTAGGATCATTGCCTTCCTCCCCCTGGGAACATTCATTGTGCAGTTCTAGAAGAGGTCCAGATAACTCTTAGAAACAAAGATCCCGGGTATAGCCTCCTTCAAATGTCATCAAATCCTGAGACACTTTCATGAGAGGCTAGTTACTGTTTTTTTGTTCAGTCAAGGAGCTTAATTTCTTTTAGGCATTAAGACTAGAAGGTCAAAATTATTTTTCTGGTCAGCCTTAGGCAGAGATAATTTTGTTGATCACATTTTCTTGAGAGTTTAAAATGTTTTAAAGTTTTTAGTTGCGAAGTATTTCAAATAAAATATAAAAATAGTATTCCTTACCTACCACCTAGCTTTAACAAATCTTTGCCATATTTGTTGTTTCATTAAAAAAAAAAAAAAAACCTCTCTGAGTTTCATCAGTTTTTTTTTTTCTATTGTGAAGTAGTTATCTTTATTGTTTGTGGACAGAAAATATACTTTAAAAAATTTACAAACATTTATGAGTTGCAAATTAATCAAGGACAGGCTGGGGTCAGAGATCCCAACTTCTTCTGATGAGCTGCCTGTGTAAGCAGCAGCAATGGCTGCCCTTGCCCGGCTCAGACGCTGCTTTGGGCCCAAGACGCATCTGTGTCTCACAGCTGAGCTCCCAACGAGGGCAGTATTCATGTTGCTGCAAATGGCAAAATTTCATTATGTTTTTTATGACTGAGTCGTATTGCATTATATATATACCGCATCTTCTTTATCCATTCACCTGTTCATGCACCCTTAGGTTGCTTCCTTATCTTGGCAATTGTAAATAATGCTATGAGTATATTTTTGAATTAGTGTTTTTGTTTTCTTTGGATATATATGCAGCAGAATTGGTGGACCATATGGTAGTTCTATTTTTAGTTTTTTGGAAAACCTCCATACTGTTTCCATAGTGGTTACACCAATTTACATTTCTACCAATGGTGTACAAGGGTTCCTTTTTTTCTGCATCCTCACTAACATCTGTTATTTGTGGTCTTTTTGATGATAGCTGTTCTGACAGGTGTGAGGTGATATCTCATTGTGGTTTTGATTTGCATTTCTATGGTGATTAGTGATGCTGAACATCTTCATATACCTATTGGCCATCTGTATGTCATCTTTGGAATGTCTATTCAGGTCTTCTGCCCATTTTTTAATCAGGTTGTTTGTTTTTTTGATATTGACTTGTATAAGCTGTTTATATATCTTGGATATTGACCCGTTATGATTCATGTCATTTGCAAATATTTTCTCCCATTCAGTAGGTTGTCTTTTTGTTTTGTTGATGGTTTCCATTGATGTGCAAAAGCTTTTAAGTTTAATTAAGCCCCATTTGTTTGTTTTAGCTTTTATTTCTCTTACCTTAGGAGATAGATCCAAAAAATATTGCTATGCTTTATGTCAAAGTGTATTCTGCCCATGTTTGCCTCTAGGAGTTTTATAGTATCTGGTATTACATTTGGATCTTTAATCCATTTTGATTTTATTTTTGTATATGGTATGAGGAAATGTTCTAATCTCATTTTTTTACATGTAGCTGCCCAGTTTTCCCAGGACCACTTATCAAAGAGACTGTCTTTTCTCTGTTGCATGTTCTTGCCTCCTTTTTCATAGATTAATTGACATAGTACATGGGTTTATTTCTGGGCTTTCTGTTCTGTTCCATTGATTTATGTGTTTGTTTTGTGCCAGTACCATGCTGTTTTGATCACTGTAGCTTTGTAGTATAGTCTGAAGTCAGGGTGCATGGTACCTTCAGCTTCGTTCTTTTTTCTTAAGATTGCTTTGTCAGTTCAGTGTCGTGTGTGGTTCCATATAACTTTTAGGATTATTTGTTATAGTTCTGTGAAAAATTTCATGGGTATTTTTGAGTATTGAGTAGAGTACTATGCTTAGTGAAATAAGTCAGAGAAAGACAAATACTCTTATATGTGGAATTTAAAAAACAAATATATATAACAAAACAAAAATTGTTTCACTTAAAAAAAAAGAAGGGCATTACATGTATCAAATCCCATCTCACCCACCCTAAAGGTAACCACTATTCTAATTTTATATTCTAATTATATCATTCTAATGATATTCTAGTTATTTCCAAGGATGTTTTCATTCTTGCTTCAAATATAAATGTATCTAGAAATAATATATTTTTAAAAATATATGTAAATTGCTATGTTTTGTTCAACATTATAGTTTTGAGATTTATCCATGTTTAAACTTTTAGAAATAATTTATTCCTTTATCTACTGTATAGTATCCCACTGAATGAATAAAGTAGTTTATCCATTCTTGTTAGTTTCTGACTCTTTTCTTTTTCTGCTCTGATGAGCATGCTGGAGTAAATATCCTTTTCCTTATGCCTTTTGGAGGATGTGCAACTATTTCTCTAGAACTGTTAGAAATAGAGTATGCACATCTTCATCTTTATAGGAATTGACAAATGTCCCTCAAGTTTATTCCCCCAATTATATGTAAAAGTTGTAATTTCCCCCTTTTCTACTGACACTTGGTATTATCAGGCATACTTATCTTTTTTAACCAATCTGATGGACATAAGATGACATTTTAGTATTGTTTTAATTTACATTTCTGTGATTTCTGGTGGGTTTGAACATCTTTTCATAAACTTACTGCTCATTTGGAGTTTTCATGTTAATTGCCTGTTCATTTACTCTGCCCATTTTTTTCTATCATTTCTTTTTCATATAAATATGTAGGAACTCTTTATATGTTCTGATCAGAATACTGTGCTAATTTTATATGTGGAAAATAACTCCATCTGCTCTGTGGTTTGTCTTTTCACTTTTTCCCCTATGTGTTTTGTTATACAGAAGTTTTAAGTTTTAGTACAATCAAAATTATCATCCTTTTCCTTTATGATTTGTACCTTTTGTGTCTTGTTTAAGAAATTCTTCCCTACTGGGATGTCAGAAAGATTTCTCCCATTTTTGATTCTTCAAGTTGGATGATTTTGCCTTCTCATGTTTAAATATTTAATTTATGTGCAATTATTTTTTTCCATTTTGGGGGAAAGTGATCTAACTTTCTACTTTTCTAAATGGATGGTTGATTATCCTAGCAGCATTCGTTGAAAAGTCCATCATATCTCCCATTGATTTGCAGTGAAACTCTGTCATGTATGAGGTTCCCATACATCTATAAGACTTGAGGTTCCAAGTTTTCTGTATCTACCTCCATGTTAATATTAGATAGTTACTGTAGCTTCATAATGAGCTTTGCTATCTGGTGAGGGGAGACAACCCCACCCCCAACTTATTAAGTCTTCTTTGTAAAAATTGCCTTGGCTATTTTGATTTTTTGTTTCCATGTGAATTTTAGGATCAGCTTGTCACCTGCTAAGAAATACTCTACTGAGGGGTTTGATTGGTATTATATTTAGTTTAGAAATTGTTTTAAGGTGAATTTCCACTTTGAAATAAAGTTTTGCTGTCTATAAGCAAAGTATAGTTCTCCATGTATTCAAGTCTTTTGTTGAGTCTCCAAGCCTCTCTCTTCTGGCATCTGTGTGTGGGGATCAGTCAAATAAGCTTTTCTAGAATTGCTCCTCCCATGCCCACCCATCTCCTGAGCCCAAGGAAGAACCTCCCATGTCAGTGGTGATGATGGAGCCATTCTGTTAGCCACAAACAAGGGCACTGTGGATATGGAGATCCCTGCCTACCCTTCTGGACAGCCCATTAGCTGCTGGAGTCCAGCTGCTATGATGGGAGTAGGGTAGAGGAACTGAAGGCGGAGACCCAGGCAACAGGTCTAAGGAAGAGGAGCTCCAAATGAAACTGCTTGGGTTCAAATCCAATCCCCACTGCTTACTAGCCCGGGAAAGTTGCTTAACTTATTCATACCCTAGTTTCTTCATTTAAGTAGGGAATTACATGGAGTTGTTTTGAGGAGTAAAAGAAGTAATATCAGTAAAGTTGAGAATGGTGCTGTGCTTATTTAGGGGTTACTTACTGCTCCAACATCACCATTAGTTACTATTCTCATTACTATATTGAACCATTTTAGATTCAAGTTGATATTTTCCTATGTGTGCTTTCTCTTGTAATGAGCTTCCTGGGAAATAGTCCGTCTAACCTATTGGAGGTTGATGGTGTCCGTGAGCATATTCAAGATTCTTAGAATATTTGTAGGTAAAAAACCATTTAACATTATTCAAGCCAATATTTTCCAAACCCACCTGTCCATTGAAGTCTTCCTTTTTCCAAAGAGTACCTGTTAAATTCAGTATAATTAGCATTCGGTAGAAGACATTTTCAGGAATAGTCCTTGGGGCATTACTTGTAAAAATTACCTTTATTTTGGCATATATTACAGGAAGACATCCCAAGAACATATATTCTCAGTGAAGTGTTTGAAAACAGAGGTTAGCTAAAGAATAGAGATTAACATTGGTAGGCAGTCTCTGATCGGTAAAATATCCTTTAAGTATTTGAAAAATATCTCCCAATAATTGCAAACACATTCATATACCTTAGGCTATTGAAAAAAAGAGGGTATAACTTTTTTGTTTTTGTTTTTTATAAAGTAGAAGTGTCATATATTTGGTGCCTATATTACAGCCTGGTGCAGAGGTAAAATTTTATTCATTTCGTAGAAGCCCCATTGGACTTTCTCCTGAAGGCAGGAAGGCCAGTTTATTGGTATTTATCACAGTTCATTTACTGCTTGTTTTTGTTTCTTTGAAGAACACAAGTTGCAATTGGGAATGGCATTTTGGGAATGTTGGGAATGTTGCTGATAATATTTTTTCCTGTTCCCTTCCCTCCTTTTCTATGTATTTTGTTACTTAGTCAAACCTGTGGCTACTTAATTGTTCCAAATCAAGAACAAAATGCAAAGGCAAAGCAAAGAGAAAGCAGCTCCATGCTGCCACCTCTCCTGTCGTTGTCCTGTCATTGCTCCTAACCAAGTGAAGGGAGAAGTGGATTATGCTAGTGTTGGATCCAAATAATAACTTCTTTATCAAGAAAAGCGAAGCAAAACCAATATTATTGTAAATAATATTTCCTTTCTTTTCATTTCCTGGAAGATCTTTTATTAGAATAGTTTACCTCAACCACTCTCTGTGTTTTCTCCCCATGGCACTTTTTATTGCATTAAGATGGTACCTATTTGTGGGCCAGGTTTTAGTTTGAAATCTGCTGGGGCCAGGACCTGGTAGGAAAGGTCTAACCAAGCAGAGAACTAGAACTGAGGAGAAAACTCTAGAGCAGGGTCATTGGTTTTCTCAGTTATTCATCATTAATTCTCCATCACAGATTCCTTCCATTATGAGATAAAGTGAGCAATAAAACCCAGATGATTTGCTGATAAACCGTAATACCTCCAGTTCATATATATTAGAATAACATGTCTAATTTTAGTTCTGTGTGCTTCTAAATCTTAAAAACAATTGCTTTATGGCCTTGATTTCCATGGCTTGTGTTTAGTTTTTTCAACATATTCATGCTAAGTAACAAATCTTGTGTTAACGTGAGTTAGGAATTTTTTTTATTTTACAGTTTTATGAATGAAGTTTTAGTCTCATATTTTTTGTCTCATATTTCTTTTCAAACAAACCTCATGTAAGTACTTAAAAGTGTATGAATTACTCAGAAAATAAGTTAAAGTAGTAACTTTGGGCTTACCTGTCAAGGATATATCTTTATGGGACTTAATCACCATTGTACTTAAACAGAAACATTACAGTACAAAACAAAGCTTGTTTTTCATTAAAAAAGAAAAGAACTGGTAACACTTGCAATATGTAAACATTGTTGCCTAGTAATTATAATCAGATTGCTATCGGATTACACATTACATTGTGCTAATGCTAAAAGACCGATTGGCAATGTCATTACAGCCTCTGAGTTGACCATATCTGTTACTGTTAAATACACACAAGTCAGAAAGAGAAAAACAAATACCGTATGCTAACACATATATATGGAATCTAAAAAACAAAACAAAAAAAGGTCATGAAGAACCTAGGGGCAAGATGGGAATAAAGACGCAGACCTACTAGAGAATGGACTTGAGGACACTGGGAGGGGGAAGGGTAAGCTGGGACAAAGTGAGAGAGTGGCATGGACATATATACACTACCAAATGTAAAATAGATAGCTAGTGGGAAGCAGCCGCATAGCACAGGGAGATCAGCTCGGTGCTTTGTGACCACCTAGAGGGGTGGGATAGGAAGGGTGGGAGAGGGGGAGACGCAAGAAAGAAGAGATATGGGGATATATGTATATGTATAGCTGATTCACTTTGTTATAGAGCAGAAACTAACACACAATTGTAAAGCAATTATACTCCAATAAAGATGTTAAAACAAAAAAACAACAACAAAAAAACACACTGTGCTAACAATTTGCAACAGACCAAGGAGTTGTTTGACTTGGGTAGTATTGGCTAGAATGGTAAAGAGGCATTTCTTTTTACTGAGAAAAACTTTCACTCTGTCTGGGACAATTTTCATTAGATGCGGACCATTTTGTTAATTTAAAAAGTATCTTCAATGCCTCCAAATTCATTTCTGTGTGTACACTCAACTTTACAATAGGATTAATGAAGGAGAAGTTGAGACTTGCAGAATAAAGTTTTTCTCTTTGTGCATGCCTCTGTTATCATTGCAGTTACAATAAGTGAATGGTCACACAAATGGTTTTTAAAGCAGATGCTTTTTATTTTATACTCTCTTTTTTTAACTCCATGGAGCCAGGATGCATCTTTGTTTCTAATATTTCCACTAGTGGGCACTGCAGTGCTTCCAACTCTGTATATTTTTATCTGGGCACAATATAAAAAAAATCATACAGGCAGTGAATGGTGAGTTTCCCTTAAGAGCTACTGTCCTGTCAAGAAAGACACCAAAAATACATTTGGAAGATTATATCTGCTGAAATTATTTACTAAAATTTTAGAACAGAATAATGTGCTTGAGATTGCTACTCAGTTTTTGCTGGCATTCGTTTATATTTGTGAATTGTCACATTTATTCTCGTTTGATAGGCATATATGTTGAAGTCAACATTATGCAGAAAAGGAAAGGTATGTAATGCCATAGTGCAAATTAACAATATTTATTAGGAGAAAATCCTGCCTTTTTCTATTAAAGGCAAACATTTAGCATGTTTGGTTATGTAATTTTGAGTATGAAGCAGTGCAGTTGTGGCTAAGACTGTCTATTTGATATTTAGGGAAGAATTTGATGCTTTAATAAGGGAATCCTCTGTCTCCCTCATCCATCATCCGCCATCCTCATCCATCCAAACACCACTGTAAATTTGTCAGAGCCTTTTCCATATTCAGTACTTGTATAAATAATGGCTACTGTGATTTGAAAAAAGGGGAATGTGCACTTTCTGTCTATGTTATATATTTGATCACAGTCACGGAGACATCTTACAGTTTTTGTTTCGCATTGCTCAGCGTTGGTGCATGTAACTTAAGCCCCAGAGCCAAAGGACATTTTTGTATGCTGACCCTTATTGTGGCTAGTACTTGCCAAAATGAAATTAGTTTGCGGGGTTTTCTACAGCAGATGAAACACAGCCTCTGTTCCATTACTACGCTTTTATCATTGCCTATCGCCTCTCCTTCTCTCCTTTGCTATCTTAGGGATTATTCAGGTTCTCTGCAATATTCTGAAATTAATCAAAGCAAGCAAAACCCCATGCCTTATTATCCATGACAGGAAGAGAGTGGTTTCCACAATCCAGACAGCTTTGTGATGTTGTCCAGTTGTGTAACTAGAATTTTATTATCTTTAAAAAAAGGTTCTGATTTTCACACAATGAAACCTTTTCATGTTAAAGTTGTATGAGCAGTGGATCGCTCCATGTGAGTGTGACAAAGGATCTGAATTTAACTGATAGGCTGTTTCCCTTATTTAAATAAGGAACTGATCTGTGAACAGTGTTCATTTCTTTCTTTGATTTTTAGCTTAGCAGAACTGCTGTATGTCCTAAATGCACATAGTTTGGGTCACAGAAGCTTTCTATGCAATGAGGTGGGAGCAACTTACAGGATGCTTATCCAGTCTGGACCGTCTATTCTTTCTCATCTTTTTATAATCATGCTCTACAAATTTTTTTTTTCCCACTAAATGAGTGGCCATTGTACAGATTGCAGACACTTAGTTTGATTGAAAGTAATAAAAGGAGATTATCCACTGGGTTGGTTGAGTGAAGGTTCTGATTTGACCCACTGCCTGGAGAGAAAAGAATTAATCTTATAAATCAGACTCACTTCTGCCATGCTTTGAAAAACTGCCAGGAATGCATTAGATCCCTTTTGTCTTAAGTCCAGTGAGAGCTAAAGGTGGAGTGGGACAGATCAACGTATGAACCAAATAGATGGTGGCCTGCATGTAATGCTTTGAGTGGTATCTTGAACTGTGATGAGGGCTTTCTCTCGCTCCCTGAGTAAATCTCTACCGCCACAGTCTTTGAATTTGAGGAGGAGGAGGGCAAAGAGAAGGAGAATGGTTTTTATTTATTAAGTTTATTCTTTATGCCAGGCACTGTTTTAAATTCTAAGTTTAGAATCTAAACATATTTAGATTATATATGTTTTTGTATCTTATCCTCATGAAATAGAATGTTATTATGCCAAGTTTATGGGCATGGAAATAGGTACAAAGAGGTAAAGTACAGGATCCTACAGCTAGTAGTGGATGATTTGAGATTCAAACCCCAGTTGTTGTTTTTTTTCCCCCTCCCGCAAAGCACTTGCTTGTAAGCACCATGCTCTCCTGCTTCCTCGAGATAGCAAAGGTGGAAGCATTAATTCCAGGAGACCAGAGTGGGATACTGCAGGCTGCCCAGCATCAGGCTGGCACAGGGAGGCACTCAGAAAAAAAATGAGTGAATGAAAAGGTCTATCACTGATGTTGAGGGGAGAACCTTTTGTCCTTTTCAGGAGATAGCACAGTGAGCTGGAAGGAGCACAGGCTTTGGAGCCAGCCAGACCTGGAGGTATGTATCCTTACTCTTCCCTTTGTTGTTGTCACTCGAAGTACACCACTAATCTCTTGGAGCCTCTGTTTCCATCTCCATAACATACCTCGTAGGTTGTTGGGAGTATAGGAAAGATGGCCTGATGAATGTTGGATGGCAGATTCTAGCATGAAGGTCTGAAAGATGTGATGAACTGCCTTGGCTAGGAGGCAGGAGGCTGGAGGTTGGGGATAGTATTTGGCACCAAGAAGAAGGCAGAGGGAGATTCCCATATGTTATACTGGAAGAATCTTATGGCACTTAAAAATGGGAAATTCCAACTTGCAGGAGACAAATAGGACTCAATCTTACTTCAATAAACTTTGAACCCTAAAAAGACAGTTCTTCCCCTAGAGCTATTTTTAGGATACGCTTTAGGCAAAAATGGTAGTGTCAACTATGATCTTTATTTTAACTGTGTAATTTCCAGTGAGTGTCTGGAACAGTACTGAGTGTTCAGTACCAGTCTTGGTTTATTCCATTTATGGAAGCAGCCATGGTTTAGTGGGAGTGGCACTGACTAGCATTTTTCACATCCGCTTCTCTCTTCCTTTGTATTTTGATTTCTGTCCTGTTTTTGGGGAAAGAGTGAGAGAGATGAAGAGAACACAAAGAAACATTGTGCTAGAAATAGTTCCTTTCCCTCAAATTCTTCAGGTCATTCTGTTTGTCTGAGGGTGTTTTCCTTTGATCTTCAGCTTTTTGTGGTTGTTTTTGTTGTTGATGGTTGCAATCCATTTTCCCAAAGTTGCCCCTTTTAAAATCTTGAGATCTGGTAGGATAGAATGAAGGAGGGAGGGACTTCCATGGCTGTCCAGTGGTTAAGACTCCATGCTTTCACTGCAGTGGGGGGTGGGTTCGATCCCTGGTCGGGGAACTAAGATGCTGCATGCTGTGCAGGGTGGCCAAAAAGTTATTAAAAAAAAAAAAAAAAAAAAGAGGAGGGAAAAGAAAGAGTAATGGATAACGCCGTCTGGAGGATAAATGACATGGGTTCAGGCTGGGAGGCCAACACTAGGACAGCCCTTGCTCCGCAGATCAGTGTGCTAAGGACTGCTCTGTGGGCTGAACCAGGATATTTGGAGGGAGATGCCTGTGGGCTATTGAAGCCTGGTGTGCAAGTGTGTTATGTTTTGTGTGTGTGTATGCTCAGAATTCAATATGAGTCTCTTCCTACCTCACCTGTTTTTAGGGATGCCTTTATTACCCACTAGCAGAGTAGAATGATGCAATCATGGTATATTGTTTATCTGGTTCCGAAGTCAGTAGGACTCATCTTATATTCTTGACATTTTTTACCCAGGTAATTTCACCCTAAAAACCCAGTCCTCTCCAGTTTCTCTGGCAGAGAGAGAATGTGCTCTCTCTCTAACCCAGGGCTTTAGTTAAGAGTAAACTGGCAACTGGGAGACCAGGTCAAGGACTGAGTCTGTTTTTCTTTCCTTCCTAAGTCTAAAAGGTTTTGGTCCAGTGTGTGGACAAACCTCGAGGGGGTCAGGATAATGCGTGGGGGTAGTAATTCAGTGTCCTCTTGATTTCTGAACTTTGGGGCCATTGGGACTGCCCCTTCCTGGCTCTGTCCTGGCCTCTCAGGGGTGAGATGTGAATACTCTTTTGAGCCCTTTGGTTATCTATGAGGGTTTTGCCTGACAGCATGAGAGCATTCTTGTTGCATGAAAACCTCATCTGTTTCTTCCATTCTTGTCCCTTCTGAGGGAAGGAATTGGATAAGGAAGGCATGAATGGGGAGGTCCCTGGGGGCAGGCTGTGGCCCTTCTCCCTGTTTCCCTCTTGCTGCTGTCTTAGCCCGAGTCAAGCTCAGGGTCTGCAAGTTGTTCTGCAGATGGCGCAGCAGCAGACACCCAGCTGGGCTGATTTAACCCACAGAGTGTTTGTGTTTGACAGCCAAGACAGGGAGCAGGAAAACTGTTTTCACTGGGATCAGCCTCAGTTGTTTCTCTAAAAGCAGTTGGTTGAACTGCTGTGCTGTTTCTGGAACCATTATGCCATGAAGTGAAGTTTGGATGAAGGACAGATGTATTATCTAGGAAAGAATACTGGTTCTTCTTTCAAAGAATGTTCAGTCATTGCCTTTGCCAACAAATGAAACTGCTCTCCAGTGTTCTGTTTGTGTAGAGGCTATTTCTGGGGAGAAAAAAAAGCCTTAAGACATTAATCCTCCTTTGCTCTGGAGCAAGTAAATAGCAAGTGTCAGTTAATATCCATTTTCTAGGTGAAGAAATAGAGGCACTGAGAGATTAAATAGATCACTGCTTCTTAAACTTGGATGTATTCATGAAGTGCCTAGGGGTCCTGTAATAAATGGAGATTTTGATTCAGTAATCTGGGGAGGAAACCTGAGAACCTGTATTTCTAACCTGTTCTCTGGTGATACAGATGATGCTGGTCTGAGATTCATACTTGAGTTTAATTTAGGCACATGGTGAGTTAGGAAACAGCTTACTAGATAAGGCTACTTGCCCGTGTCCCCAGGAAGTGAAACAATACAGTCTTTTAATCAAGACTGTATCTAAATTGTTTCAAAATAGTTAAAGTAGGAAGCATAGCACTTATGGATGTTGTGGCCATAGCACATAAAAAACCAGATTGACAGGTGTGGTTTTTAGTAGAATTAGGTAGCTAAACTGGTTTCATGCAGTCATAGCTATAGCCTGCCTGAGATAACAGAAGCATAAGAAATTATATCCAAGCATCAAAAACTCAGTAGTGCTTAGAAGAGAAGGCAACTGCTAGCTTATAATTCATGTTTCATTCCAACTAAAGCCAATAAATTGTGTGTGGGGGGTGTGTGTGGGTGTGCGCACCAGTGTGCATGTATAGGTCCACTGTTACTGTTTCTACACTCCTGTAGTCTATTTCCTTATAACATGTTATCAGAGCGGAGTTGCCGCTGTAAAAGACAATCTTTCCCATGTGCTGCTGCTCACAGAGATTTCACAATTTGTTGATGACTCACACATCTGTGTGGAAATATATGCTACTGCCTTCAGCTGCAGTAGTTTATGCTTTTCTCCCTTACAGAATATGATTACCCAGAAGTATGTAATAGTCATTTAATGGAGAGCAGGTGTAAGAAGAAACAGTCATTTTGAACAAAAGGAATGGATGCAAATTGCAGCATGAAGGATTTAGGTTAGACATCCACATGCAGGGAAAAGTCTCTTCTACAAGTTAGAACAGTGAAACATTGGAACATAGGATCAAAGCAGAGTTGTGGCACATTCTCGGGCATTTGAAAGAAAAGGGCAGGTGGTTTTATTTCAATGCTCTCTATTCAGCTCCCCTCAGAGGGAGGAGAATGAATTCTGCAATTGCTGGAGATCATTTTTATTTCTGTGATTCATGAGAGATGAATTCTGGATGTATCTGATTAAAAACCATGTCAAAGAGCCACATATTCCAGAGATCCTTTCTGATCATTCTAATTGATACTGGGATGTCATTTTTTGGCATGGGGATGGGAATCCAAAAAGTATTTGCTAAGACCAGTTTCATGTAATGTCTTTTTCTTCCAATGATTTTCACCTACACCTGCAATGATAATAAAAATTGTCTTCCCCAAGGGCTTATGAGATATTGTAGAGTATGATCTGGAATACTCAAGGGATCCAAAGGTCATCAGACACTCTTTCTCCCAGCATTATTTGGAGTCTTCCAAATTTTAATAGACTATACAATAGTCCTTCATTTTCCTTTCTAATTGGAATTTCAACTAGGGATGCCTACAGGCATTGACTTTCCTCACTTGGAATGCTTTGATGCACTAGGCAGTGATAAAGGATGTCCACACAGTGGTGCAAAATTGCCACACGGTTATAACGTTTGGTATTGTACCATATTAAAACCCGTGTCTCGAGAGAGAATGACAGTGCCTAAAAATAATGGAGATTAAACTTTCCCAGCTTTTCGGAGGATACTGAAAATAAAATACTATGTGTCCCCTAAGTGACTAATGGCACTTTCTTATAAACAGCATCATAAGATCTCTCTCTCTTTCTCTCTCAACACACACATGCACCATCACATAAAGATGAGAAATGGACATTTGAGTTTCTAGTGAATATTTTCTAGGTCCATTATATATGGGGTCAGTAGCAGTGTATGTTCAATAAAATTCACAGCAGGCAAATAGGGACCTGAGAAATTCTACAGACCTTTTGGAGCTGGATAACTCAAACATTAAGGAGGTGAGCAGAATCCTAAAGATGCTACCAGAAAACTACTAGAGCTAATCAGTGAATTTGGTAAAGTAGCAGGATACAAAATTAATGCACAGAAATCTCTTGCATTCCTATACACTAATGATGAAAAATCTGAAAGAGCAATTAAGGAAACACTCCCATTTACGATTGCAACAAAAAGAATAAAATACCTAGGAATAAACCTACCTAAGGAGACAAAAAACCTGTATGCAGGAAACTATAAGACACAGATGAAAGAAATTAAAGATGATACAAACAGATGGAGAGATATACCATGTTCTTGGATTGGAAGAATCAACATTGTGAAAATAACTATACTACCCAAAGCAATCTACAGATTCAGGGCAATCCCTATCAAACTACCACTGGCATTTTTCACAGAACTAGAACAAAAAACTTCACAATTTATACGGAAACACAAAAGACCCCAAATAGTCAAAGCAATCTTGAGACAGAAAAATAGAGCTGGAGGAATCAGGCTCCCTGACTTCAGACTATACTACAAAGCTGCAGTAATCAAGGCAGTATGGTACTGGCACAAAAACAGAAATATAGACCGATGGAACAGGATAGAAAGCCCAGAGATAAACCCACGCA
Organism: Eubalaena glacialis; assembly: GCF_028564815.1. Taxonomy (NCBI): domain Eukaryota; kingdom Metazoa; phylum Chordata; class Mammalia; order Artiodactyla; family Balaenidae; genus Eubalaena; species Eubalaena glacialis. The sequence goes on along the minus strand of NC_083733.1, from coordinate 16,952,308 downwards.
CATATGGTCACCTTATCTTTGATAAAGGAAGCAAGAATATACAGTGGAGAAAAGACAGCCTCTTCAATAAGTGGTGCTGGGAAAACTGGACAGCTACATGTAAAAGAATGAAATTAGAATACTCCCTAACACCATACACAAAAATAAACTCAAAATGGATTAAAGACCTAAATGTAAGGCCAGACACTATAAAACTCTTAGAGGAAAACAAGGACAGAACACTCTATGACATACATCACAGCAAGATCCTTTGTGACCCACCTCCTAGAGAAATGGAAATAAAACCAAAAATAAACAAATGGGACCTAATGAAACTTAAAAGCTTTTGCACAGCAAAGGAAACCATAAACAAGACGAAAAGACAACTCTCAGAATGGGAGAAAATATCTGCAAACGAAGCAACAGACAAAGGATTGATCTCCAAAATGTACAAGCAGCTCATGCAGCTCAATATCAAAAAAAACCAAACAACCCAATCCAAAAATGGGCAGAAGATCTAAATAGACATTTCTCCAAAGAAGATATACAGATTGCCAACCAACACATGAAAGGATGCTCAACATCACTAATCAGTAGAGAAATGCAAATCAAAACTGCAATGAGGTGTCACCTCACACCAGTCAGAATGGCCATCATCAAAAAATCTACAAACAATAAATGCTGGAGAGGATGTGGAGAGAAGGGAACCCTCTTGCACTGTTGGTGGGAATGTAAATTGATACAGCCACTATGGAGAACAGTATGGAAGTTCCTTAAAAAATGAAAACTAGAACTACCATATGACCCATCAATCCCACTACTGGGCATATACCCTGAGAAAACCATAATTCAAAAAGGGTCATGTACCACAGTGTTCATTGCAGCACTATTTAGCCTGGACATGGAAGCAACCTAAGTGTCCATCCACAGATGAATGGATAAAGAAGATATGGCACATATATACAATGGAATATTACTCAGCCATAAAAAGAAATGAAATTGAGTTATTTGTAGTGAGGTGGATGGGCCTACAGTCTGTCATTCAGAGTGAAGTAAGTCAGAAAGAGAAAAACAAATACCGTATGCTAACACATATATATGGAATATTAAAAAAAAAATGGTTCTGAAGAACCTAGGGGCAGGACAGGAATAAAGAAGCAGATCTAGAGAATGGACTTCAGGACACAGGGAGGGGGAAGGGTAAGCTGGGACGAAGTGAGAGAGTGGCATGGACATATATACACTACCAAATGTAAAATGGATAGCTAGTGAGAAACAGCCGCATTGCACAGGGAGATCAGCTCGGTGCTTTGTGACCACCTAGAGGGGTGGGATAGGGAGGGTGGGAGGGAGACGCAAGAGGGAGGGGATATGGGGATATATGTATACATATAGCTGATTCACTTTGTTATACAGCAGAAACTAACAGAACATTGTAAAACAATTATACTCCAATAAAGGTGTTAAAAAAAAAAAGGGGGTGTGAGCAAACTTGCAGCTTTTGAAAGCAAGAATTAGGAAGGTGGAAAAAGAGGATGGGGAAGCTGATAGGACTGACAGGCCTATACTTTATTTTTAATTTATTTTTTTTTAAACGAAATTTATTTTTATTTATTTGTTTATGGCTGTGTTGGGTCTTTCATTGCTGCGTGCGGGCTTTCTCTAGTTGTGGTGAATGGGGGCTACTCTTCGTTGCGGTGCGCAGGCTTCTCATTGCGCTGGTTTCTCGTTGCGCAGCGAGGGTTCTAGGCACGCGGGCTTCAGTAGTTGTGGCACACAGGCTTCAGTAGTTGTGGCTCGTGGGCTCTAGAGCGCAGGCTCAGTAGTTGTGGCACACGGGCTTAGTTGCTCTGTGGCATGTGGGATCTTCCTGAACCAGGGCTCGAACCCATGTGCCCTGCATTGGCAGGCGGATTCTTAACCACTGCGCCACCAGGGAAGCCCACAGGCCTATATTTTAAAGATTGCTATGTGGGGGAATTTATGGCACCTGGATTCCATACTTTCTTCCTACTGTTGTCTTTATCTTAATCACAAAACTATTCCTCAGTGAGCTGACCCATCAATCAGGCACGGTCTGAACAAGAGAACTGAATACTTTGGTGGTGGTTTTGGTTATTGAATCCAAGTTAGCTAAATCTAAATTAACACAACAATTCATTCTCATCAGTTTGTCAGATTACTAGACCAGTGAGGTTAATTAGTACTTTGAAAGGAAAGAGAGATGGAAACTTTGTTTCTAGAACGTTTTATTATTCCAGGGAATCCCAGAAATTTGGACATCATGGATTATTTATTTTTTTAACATCTTTATTGGAGTATAATTGCTTTATAATGATGTGTTAGTTTCTGCTTTATAACAAAGTGAATCAGATATATATATATATACACATATATCACCATATCTCCTCCCTCTTGCATCTCCCTCCCATCCTCCCTATCTCACCCCTCTAGGTGGTCACAAAGCCCCGAGCTGATCTCCCTGTGCAATGCGGCTGTTTCTCACTAGCTATCCATTTTACATTTGGTAGTGTATATATGTCCATGCCACTCTCTCGCTTCGTCCCAACTTACCCTTCCCCCTCCCTGTGTCCTGAAGTCCATTCTCTATGTGTGCATCTTTATTCCTATCCTGCCCCTAGGTTCTTCAGAACCATTTTTTTTTTTTTGGTTTCTTTTAGATTCCATATATATGTGTTAGCATATGATATTTGTTTTTCTCTTTCTGACTCACTTCACTCTGTATGACAGACTCCAGGTCCATCCACCCAACTACAAATAACTCAATTTCATTTCTTTTTATGGCTAATATTCCACTGTATATATGTGCCACATCTTCTTTATCCATTCATCTGTGGATGGACACTTAGGTTGCTTCCATGTCCTGGCTATTGAAAATAGAGCTGCAGTGAACTCTGTGGTACATGACCCTTTTTGAACTATGGTTTTCTCAGGGTATATGCCCAGTAGTGGGATTGATGGGTCATATGGTAGTTCTATTTTTCATTTTTTAAGGAACTTCCATACTGTTCTCCATAGTGGCTGTATCAATTTACATTCCCACCAACAGTGCAAGAGGGTTCCCTTTTCTCCGCACCGTCTCCAGCATTTATTGTTTGTAGATTTTTTGATGATGGCCATTCTGACTGGTGTGAGGTGACACCTCATTGCAGTTTTGATTTGCATTTCTCTACTGATTAGTGATGTTGAGCATCCTTTCATGTGTTGGTTGGCAATCTGTATATCTTCTTTGGAGAAATGTCTATTTAGATTTTCTGCCCATTTTTGGATTGGGTTGTTTGGTTTTTTGATATTGAGCTGCATGAGCTGCTTGTATATTTTGGAGATTAATCCTTTGTCTGTTGCTTCGTTTGCAGATATTTTCTCCCATTCTGAGAGTTGTCTTTTCGTCTTGTTTATGGTTTCCTTTGCTGTGCAAAAGCTTTTAAGTTTCATTAGGTCCCATTTGTTTATTTTTGGTTTTATTTCCATTTCTCTAGGAGGTGGGTCACAAAGGATCTTGCTGTGATTTATGTCATACAGTGTTCTGCCTATGTTTTCCTCTAAGAGTTTTATAGTGTCTGGCCTTACATTTAGGTCTTTAATCCATTTTGAGTTTATTTTTGTGTATGGTGTTAGGGAGTATTCTAATTCATTCTTTTACATGTAGCTGTCCAGTTTTCCCAGCACCACTTATTGAAGAGGCTGTCTTTTCTCCACTGTATATTCTTGCTTCCTTTATCAAAGATAAGGTGACCATATGTGTGTGGGTTTATCTCTGGGCTTTCTATCCTGTTGCATTGATCTATATTTCTGTTTTTGTGCCAATACCATACCATCCTGATTACTGTAGCTTTGTAATATAGTCTGAAGTCAGGGAGCCTGATTCCTCCAGCTCCATTTTTCTGTCTCAAGATTGCTTTGGCTATTCGGGGTCTTTTGTGTTTCCATACAAATTGTGAAATTTTTTGTTCAGTTCTGTGAAAAATGCCAGTGGTAGTTTGATAGGGATTGCCCTGAATCTGTAGATTGCTTTGGGTAGTATAGTCATTTTCACAATGTTGATTCTTCCAATCCAAGAACATGGTATATCTCTCCATCTATTTGTATCATCTTTAATTTCTTTCATCAGTGTCTTATAGTTTCCTGCATACACGTCTTTTGTCTCTTTAGGTAGGTTTATTTCTAGGTATTTTATTCTTTTTTTGCAGTGGTAAATGGGAGTGTTTCCTTAATTTCTCTTTCAGATTTTTCATCATTAATGTATAGGAATGCAAGAGATTTCTGTGCATTACTTTTGTATCCTGCTACTTTACCAAATTCACTGATTAGCTCTAGTAGTTTTCTGGTAGCATCTTTAGGATTCTCTATGTATAGTATCATGTAATCTGCAAACAGTGACAACTTTATTTCTTCTTTTCCGATTTGGATTCCTTTTATTTCTTTTTCTTCTCTGATTGCTGTGGCTAAAACTTCCAAAACAATGTTGAATAATAGTGGTGAGAGTGAGCAACCTTGTCTTGTTCCTGATCTTAATGGAAATGGTTTCAGTTTTTCATCATTGAGGATGATGTTGGCTGTGGGTTTGTCATATATGGTCTTTATTATGTTGAGGAAAGTTCCCTCTATGCCTACTTTCTGGAGGGTTTTTATCATAAATGGGTGTTGAATTTTGTCGAAAACTTTTTCTGCATCTATTGAGATGATCGTATGGTTTTTCTCCTTCAATTTGTTAATATGGTTTATCACATTGATTGATTTGCATATATTGAAGAATCCTTGCATTCCTGGGATAAACCCCACTTGATCATGGTGTGTTATCCTTTTAATGTGCTCTTGGATTCTGTTTGCTAGTGTTTTGCTGAGGATTTTTGCATCTATGTTCATCAGTGATATTGGCCTGTAGTTTTCTTTCTTTGTGACATCTTAATCTGGTTTTGTTATCAGGGTCATGGTGACCTCGTAGAATGAGTTTGGGAGTGTTCCTCCCCCTGCTATGTTTTGGAAGAATTTGAGACAGATGGGTGTTAACTGTTACCTAAATGTTTGCTAGAATTCGCCTGTGAAGCCATCTGGTCCTGGGCTTTTGTTTGTTGGAAGATTTTTAATCACAGTCTCAATTTCAGTGCTTGTGATTGGTCTGTTTATATTTTCTATTTCTTCCCGGTTCAGTCTCGGTAGGTTGTGCTTTTCTAAGAATTTGTCCATTTCTTCCAGGTTGTTTATTTTATTGGCATATAGTTATTTGTAGTAATCTCTCATGATCCTTTGTATTTCTGCAGTGTCAGTTGTTAACTTCTCCTTTTTCATTTCTAATTCTATTGATTTGAGTCTTCTCCCTTTTTTTCTTGATGAGTCTGGCTAGTGGTTTATCAATTTTGTTTGTCTTCTCAAAGAACCAGCTTTTAGTTTTATTGATCTTTGCTATTGTTTCCTTCATATATTTTTCATTTATTTCTGATCTGATCTTTATGATTTCTTTCCTTCTCCTAACTTTGGGGTTTTTTTGTTCTTCTTTCTCTAATTGCTTTAGGTTTAAGGTTAGGTTGTTTATTTGAGATGTTTCTTGTTTCTTGAGGTAGGATTGTATTGCTATAAACTTCCCTCTTAGAACTGCTTTTGCTGCATCCCATAGGTTTTGGGTCATCGTGTTTTCATTGTTACTTTTTTCTCAGTATTTTTTGATTTCCTCTTTGATTTCTTCAGTGATCTCTTGGTTATTAAGTAGCGTATTGTTTAGCCTCCATGTGTTTGTATGTTGTACACATTTTTTCCTCTAATTGATATCTAGTCTCATAGCATTGTGGTCGGAAACGATACTTGATACGATTTCAATTTTCTTAAATTTACCAAGGCTTGGTTTGTGACCCAAGATATGATCTCTCCTGGAGAGTGTTCCATGAGTGCTTGAGAAGAAAGTGTATTCTGTTGTTTTTGGATGGAATGTCCTATAAATATCAATTAAGTCCATCTTGTTTAATGTATCATTTAAAGCTTGTGTTTCCTTATTTATTTTCATTTTGGATGATCTCTCCATTGGTGAAAGTGGGGTGTTAAAATCCCCTACTATGATTGTGTTACTGTCAATTTCCCCTTTTATGGCTGTCAGCATTTGCCTTATGTATTGAGGTGCTCCTCTGTTGAGTGCATAGATATTTACAATTGTTATATCTTCTTCTTGGATTGATCCCTTGATCATTATGTAGTATCCTTCTTTGTCTCTTGTAATAGTCTTTATTTTAAAGTCCATTTTGTGTGATATGAGAATTGCTACTCCAGCTTTGTTTTGATTTCCATTTGCATGGAATATCTTTTTTCATCCCCTCACTTTTAGTCTGTATGTGTCCCTAGGTCTGAAGTGGGTCTCTTGTAGACAGCATATATACGGGTCTTGTTTTTGTATCCATTCAGCCATGGATTATTAATGTTCAAAATTTTGTCAATTAAAATTTTTTTCGAGAACGATGTTTCTAAATTAAAAACAAAACCCAACAAACAAATAGAAAACAGAAGAACCAAGTATCATTTATTGTAACTGTCATTTCATTTAAAAAAAAGGACATTTGAACACTGAAAGTGTGGGAAGGAAATATTCTCCGAATAAAGGATTGCCTGTATGTTAAATAAATTTAGCTTTATGACAACTTAGTGAAGACCAATGAATATCTCATCATGTACAAACACTGTCCATCTGATTTGGATTTGGGAACCATTTCTGCAAAAACCAGCTGCTTGTTTAGAAGATGATCTGATAGGGGGGATGGGGTGATTCCTGGAGGCCCGTTGGACTTTGGCTCTTGGTGATCTTCACTGATGAGATAGATATGCCATAAAAAAAATGAGAAACATTGGGATGTTTTTACCAAAATGTCTTTGTAGATGAAAACACATCATTTTGATTCAGCCAGGCTTGAAGAATTTCCTCATACCCAGTTTATCTTTTGATTGTCCAAGATTTAGCAATTCTGTGTCCTTTTACATGTAGAAAGATAAGAAACCCTTTTTTTTGGGGAAATCACACATGGTATAGCTAATTAAATTCTACTCTGTTTACCATTGTTACAAACATGAGATGACTTAGCAATTTCACTGCAGAAACATGCATCATAGTGTTTGAAAGTAGAAATCATCCTGTTACTATTTTACAACCTTCAGTTATAACTCTTTTTTTTTTTTAATTAATTTATTTATTTTTGGCTGTGTTGGGTCTTCGTTTCTGTGCGAGGGCTTTCTCTAGTTGCGTTGAGTGGGGGCCACTCTTCATTGCGGTGCGCAGGCCTCTCATTATCGCGGCCTCTCTTGTTGCAGAGCACAGGCTCCAGACGCGCAGGCTCAGTAGTTGTGGCTCACGGGCCCAGTTGCTCCGCGGCATGTGGGATCTTCCCAGACCAGGGCTCGAACCTGTGTCCCCTGCATTGGCAGGCAGATTCTCAACCACTGCGCCACCAGGGAAGCCCGGTTATAACTCTTAACTCCTCTTAATGTTGTGTTATATGTAGGGGTTTCTGAACCAAGAAGACTTGGTTGAGAGGAAATGAAATGAACACCTATCTTTGAGGATTGAAAACCAGTTGTGAATGCCTAGGCTAGTCCAAGCATATGTTCTTACCTCACATTTTGTACCTCGGTTAGGTATAATAGTCCATTTTTTTTTCACCCAGATTTTGAGTTTTGAAATAAATGCTGCGGATGAGGTAAGTGTCCCAGAACAAGCTCAGTCTCAGTGTTAAAATTGTAGCAGTTATTTTGCTTGAGAATGTCTGGACCTGACTTGGTAGTAATCACATAGAATGGTACAGCAGGAGAGACTTGAAGGATACTTTATTTTATAGATGAGCGAGGGTAGGGAATGGTCCAGGGAGGGATTCAAGTTGAAATGCAGGTGTCTGAGAAAGGGTATAACAAGACCCAGAAGTGGAAAATTGAGGAGGATAACAGAGATGAAAACTACAACAGTATATCAGATAAAACTTTATGGATTCCTTCCAGCAATATGTGGATTGCAGTTGGAGCTAAGTGAATGGTTTTGCATATAATGTGTTCCACAGCCATTAGGAGATGCCAGATGTGTGTGTGCCTATTATGTTCCTTGGATAGACAGTGCTAACAAGGGCCTGCACATGGTCACTTACCTATATTTGCTATCAGCTATAGCTTTAAAGGGCTCAGGCCTCATGAGGGCATCTTCTAAGTTCATTTTAACAAGGGCTCTCCCATTGTGCGCTGTGATGATAATTTTGGCAGAGGAAGAGGCTGCTCCAGTTTTAGAATCCCTGGAAACTCTTTTGCCCTTCTTGATTCAACCCGTATAGCTTGGACTGTTTTGGCTTAAAGGAAAATTGCAAAAATCAAGCATCACTAAGTTGACCTTAAAGGAATAAACAATCTAAAGATCACAGTGTAGTCCTTTTATTAAGCTCATTTTTGTTTGCTTTTGGTGGTTTTTGGCCAGCTATACCAAGGCATTCAAGTACTTAGGTCTTTATAAAACTGTTTCTTTTCTCTACTTGTGTTAATAAAGGTATTAAGTCTAATACTATCTACTTAGCATAAACAAGAAGATAAAAATGATTTCTATGATTGAAATGTTTGTTATTTAGCATTAAGCATCTTCCTGCTCCCATGCATTTTGCATTTTAATCCACTTGGTGCTTGGTTTGGGGATTGTTAGATTAGTTTTAATCCCCAGTCTAGTAGTGGAATAGTGGTGAGATTTATTACACAGACAGGGTTTGGTTCTTGGCTTTAAGAGGGCTCATGTGCACTCTTCATGCATATTAAATTTGGGAAACCACTAGTTCAGTATAAAAGGTTGGGGAGACCTCCTTTATCTTAGAATGGTTCTCTTTAGGCACACAAAGTGCAGACAGCATTTACTGTATTAATGAAAAGAAAATTGATTAGAAGTGTTTCTCTCTTTTGGGGTCAGACTAATATTCTTAGAATCTTTTTTTTTTTTTTTTCTGTTTGACATGTGCTCTACCATCATTTCAAAGCATTTCTGGATGTTTTCTTTATTTCTTGGGAGGACGCCTCCAGGGGAAAGATAAATAGCTTATTATATAATGGATTCTTCCCAAGAAAAATGGAAAAAGCTGAGCACTACCCAACCAGGGGAATAAATATTTTCAGAAATCACAGAAAAGTAGGATATCTCACTATTCCTTGAGAACATAATCGTTGCCATTTTCTCCAAACTGATTTAAAAATCTGCCACTTTGAAGATTGGAGGATTATTATTGTTATTTAAATATTTTCTATGTTTCCTATGATGTGAAAAGATTCTGGTTAATAGAGTACTTAAAAAAATAATACTGTGATCTGTACATTTTGGTGATTAATAAATAAAAGTAATGGTGGAGCAAAACTTGTAGTGGGAGCTTTAGTTTTCTTCTGTTTTTCCAGTTAAGTAATCTTACCTTAGGTGGAAAGAAGGAATATGTATTAAGTAATGAATAGACGGGTACTGGGAATAACTTGGGTTAGAGAGTGAAAAATACAGATTTTTTTTATGGTTTCAAAATACCATCCAGTATTTTGAATGAATCTTATCTCCAGAACCTGAACTTGCATTTGTAACACAGGAAATCTTATTTATAGTTTTTCTTCCAAGTCTGTTTTTTTCCCCATTAAAGGTTGATCCTCTAAAGGAAGAAGAAAAGTATGTATAATGGCCAGTAGTCTCCTATTAAAATAGCAGCTCAAATGAGGGCAAAACAGTTCAGTTTACTTAAAAGCCATATTTAAAATTTACAAAACAATCTTTTCTCTCTATGATTTGAGAGTTCAAAGGAGCCCTTCTATGTTAACTTTTTCCTTGAAATTTTGACTTCTGATTTTTTTTCCAAATTTATATTTTATTCATTAAATTTGTTTGCTGCTAGCTATGAATAGAAGTAACCCAAAGTTAGTATAATTGGTTTCCTTGAGAGACTGGAACAAGAAAGAAACATGTTCTCTTGGAATGTTACTATGATTTTAAATCCCACGGTATATGACTTTTAATATATACATTTAATAATATAAATAAATAGACTTCATAGTAATTTTTACCAAGTTTGGACTCCTAGTGCAGCTTTTTAACATATCTGAAACTCAGGTGAGAATATGCTGTTAGATTTGATAGTCTCCAAGGAACCTTTTGGCTCCAGGATTCTATGGTCTTATGAGTTAATGTCAGACAGAAATCTGTGAACCTATTTCATTTCTGTTTTTAAAAACTCAGAAGTTAAGAAATACTTCTTTCATACTGAATAAAACATTAATATGATGGCAGTATTTTCTTTTGCATTTCCTCACCATCCATATGTTGTTTCCATGAGAACAGGAATACTGTCTATCTTGTTCACTGTGGCAACCCCAGAGCTTAGAATAGGGTCTGTGACATGTTGCACTTAATAAATAAATTAATTAATGGATGAATAGAGGGATGGATCTATGGAGAAGAGATGTATGAGTCTCTTTGGATAAGTTCTCAGACAACATCTTCTTGATGTAATCTGCAGATTTAGAGAATATGTTCTTTTCAAACATTAGGGAGTTCAGTCCATGGTCAGCCAGACCACACAGAGGGGGTGGGAGTGGGGTGGAGAGGAGGGGTTTGAATCTGGGGGCCAAAATTAGGGTTTAGCATATTTCTAACAATCTATATACATATAAAATATATAAGCATAATATATATTAATATAAATAATAGTAATTATATTGCTGATATTACATAATATCAAATATAATAATTGCTATAATATTACATAATATTATATATAAACATGGGTATAGCATGTTTCCTATATATATAAAAATACGTACATAATGGAAATATTGTATACCTCAATTTTTCTTGTCTGAAAGGCAGTTTCCTTTTATTCAGTTTCTTAAGTGTTTTTATCATAAAAGAATATTGCATTTTGCCAAATGCTTTCTGCATCGAGATGATTATGAGATTTTTTCCTGTCATTCTTTTGCTTTTTTATATATTCCGTCCAGTTTTTTAGTTGCTTAGAGTGGGAAAGGGGCAAGTCATTCATCATGACAAGAAGCCGCTGGAGGTTGAGGTTTTTCAAATATCTTTTTTTGTATCTGTTAATTATTAATTATTGACATCCTGGATTCAGTTTTTTTTTTTTTTTTTTTTGTAATTATTGGTGTCTTTGGGCATATGCCCATCATCTTCTTTCTGTTTTCTATTTGTCTTGCTATTTCCTTGCTGCTTTCCTCCCTTCTTCTTGCTTATTTCTTTTTCTGGTTGATTGCAGTTTTGTGGTTGCTGTTCATTTCTCTAGTTAAATAATATCTTGATCTACCCTCCAACAAGTCAAGGTTCTCAGAACTTTTATCTTAACCCTCAAGAATTATGTACTGTCATTGTTCAACAGTTTAGTTCTACCCTTTTCTTCTAAATACCATAAATTAGACATCATCATCATCATCATGGGTATTGTTTTATATAGACAGTGTATGTTTGGATTTACATCCATGTTTAACTTTTATTTGCTTAACATTTATTTCTCTATCTTAAACCTCCTTTTGGGGATTATTTTCCTTTTCCTTGAAGAACATACATTTAGAAGTTCCTTAGATGTAGACCTCATGATTATTAAGATTCTCAGTTTTCGTGGATTCATAAATATATTTACTTAACCATTACTCTTGAAAGATAGTTTTGTTGAACATACATTTCTGGATTGAAATTTTCTCATTACTTCGAAGCATTATTCTACTGTCTTCTTATATTGACTATGAGTATTGAGATATCTGTGATAATTCTAATTATTGTTCCTTTTTAATTTTTCTAGTCCTAATCCTTTCTCATTTATTTTTCTTAATATATTCTCTTTGTTTTTGCTGTTCTATAATTTCACTACAGTGTATCTAGGCATGGATATCTTTTCATTTATTTTGCTTGGGATATATTGCAGTGCTTGGATCATTGGAATCATGCTTTTCATTAGTTCTGGAAAATTCACAACCTTTATGTCTTTAAAGTTTTCTTTTCTCCATTTTCTTTATTTTTCTTCTCTGGTATTCTACCTAGATATATTTTAGACCCAATTATTCTCTCCTCTATACCTCTTAAAACCTCTTTTGTATTCTCCATCACCTTGTCTTTAAGTTCTTGGTGATTTCTTAATATGCATTTTCCATTTCACAAATTCTCTCTTCAGCCATAGGGATTCTGTTATTTGACCCATTCATTAAGTATTTTATTTCAATGATGGTATTTTAATGTCAAGAGTTTCATTTATTTTCCTTTCAAATTTATCTGATAATTCTCGATACCTTCTTGTTGCTTTCTGATCATTGTAACTGTGCTCTCATTTCTTTAAACATTCTTTTCCATAAATGCACTCTGTTCTGTATCTGCAAGTCCCAATATTTAGATTCCTTGAGAGTCTAACCCTCAAATTTGTTATTTTTTGGCTCTTATTCATAGTGTCTTGCCTTTAAATGTGCTTACTGATCTTTTCTTGTGAGCCCCACTTCTTGATCTTAATCATTAGGACTCCTTCAGACCTAATTTGTGGATATACTTCTTCAGAAGATATGTTCTTCTTTCTGTAGCTAAGAGGTGCCCCCAGTCTGCCACCATTCTTGGGGGTCTTGGTATAGCATGGAAGTCCCAGGCTCAACTTCCTCTTTCCTTGCTGGCCCAAGTCTCAGTATCTTGATAAGAGTGCTTCAACTGGCATTACTTTTGGGGTAGCATTTTATCTCCTCACTATCTGTTGCTCTGACCTCAGCTAAAGGTTTTTGGTAGAGAGTGTGAAATCCCATCCTTTGAGTCCCTAAAACTTGTGAGACCAATGACACCTAAGAATGTGCCCCATTCAGAGTATAGTTGTTCTGAAGTGTGATACTCCCGTGAGGGCTTTTAGACAGCCATAACGCTAGATATAGAAGTCATATGGTTGCTTTTTAATTATTACTTTTAAATACTAATTATTGCTAGTGTAAAGAAATGCATAAAGTTTATCTTTAGTTTAACTATTTTATCTCTGAATTATTTTGGAATTTCCCCATACACAATCATATGTCTTGCAAATAATGGTGTTATTGTTTCTTCCTTTCCCATCCTAATAGATTTTAATTCATTTTATTTTCTTACTGTACTGATTAGAACCTAAAGTATAATGATAAATGGAAGAGTTAATAGTGGACATACTTGTCTTGGTCCTGATCTTTAAGACATCAGTGTTTCACCATGAAGTATAATCTTTTTTTTTTTTTTTTAACATCTTTATTGGAGTATAATTGCTTTACAATAGTGTGTTAGTTTCTGCTTTATAACAAAGTGAATCAGTTATACATATACATATGTTCCCATATCTCTTCCCTCTTGCATCTCCCTCCCTCCCACCCTCCCTATCCCAACCCTCTAGATGGTCACAAAGCACAGAGCTGATCTCCCTGTGCTATGCGGTTGCTTCCCACTAGCTATCTATTTTACGTTTGGTAGTGTATATATGTCCATCCCACTCTCTCACTTTGTCACATCTTACCCTTCCCCCTCCCCCTCCCCATATCCTCAAGTCCATTCTCTAGCAGGTCTGTGTCTTTATTCCCGTCTTGCCACTAGATTCTTCATGACCTTTTTTTTTTTTTCCTTAGATTCCATATATATGTGTTAGCATACTGTATTTGTTTTTCTCTTTCTGACTTACTTCACTCTGTATGACAGACTCTAACTCCATCCACCTCACTACAAATAACTCCATTTTGTTTCTTTTTATGGCTGAGTAATATTCCATTGTATATATGTGCCACATCTTCTTTATCCATTCATCAGATGATGGACACCTAGGTTGCTTCCATGTCCTGGCTATTGTAAATAGAGCTGCAATGAACATTTTGGTACATGACTCTTTTTGAGTTATGGTTTTCTCAGGGTATATGCCCAGTTGTGGGATTGCTGGGTCGTATGGTAGTTCTATTTTTAGTTTTTTAAGGAACCTCCATACTGTTCTCCATAGTGGCTGTATCAATTTACATTCCCACCAACAGTGCAAGAGTGTTCCCTTTTCTCCACACCCTCTCCAGCATTTATTGTTTGTAGATTTTTTGATGATGGCCATTCTGACCGGTGTGAGATGATATCTCATTGTAGTTTTGATTTGCATTTCTCTAATGATTAATGATGTTGAGCATTCTTTCATGTGTCTGTTGGCAATCTGTATATCTTCTTTGGAGAAATGTCTACTTAGGTCTTCTGCCCATTTTTGGATTGGGTTGTTTGTTTTTTTTTATTGAGCTGCATGAGCTGCTTGTATATTTTGGAGATTAATCCTTTTTCAGTTGCTTCATTTGCAAATATTTTCTCCCATTTTGAGGGTTGTCTTCTGGTCTTGTTTATGGTTTCCTTTGCTGTGCAGAAGCTTTTAAGTTTCATTAGGTCCCATTTGTTTATTTTTGTTTTTATTTCCATTTCTCTAGGAGCTGGGTCAAAAAGGATCTTGCTGTGATTTATGTCATAGAGTGTTCTGCCTATGTTTTCCTCTAAGAGTTTGATAGTGTCTGGCCTTACATTTAGGTCTTTAATCCATTTTGAGTTTATTTTTGTGTATGGTGTTACGGAGTGTTCTAATTTCATACTTTTACATGTACCTGTCCAGTTTTCCCAGCACCACTTATTGAAGAGGCTGTCTTTTCTCCACTGTATATGCTTGCCTCCTTTATCAAAGATAAGGTGACCATATGTGCGTGGGTTTATCTCTGGGCTTCTATCCTGTTCCATTGATCTATGTTTCTGTTTTTGTGCCAGTACCATACTGTCTTGATTACTGTAGCTTTGTAGTATAGTCTGACGTCAGGGAGCCTGATTCCTCCAGCTCCATTTTTCTTTCTCAAGATTGCTTTGGCTATTCGGGGTCTTTTGTGTTTCCATACAAATTGTGAAATTTTTTGTTCTAGTTCTGTGAAAAATGCCAGTGGTAGTTTGATAGGGATTGCATTGAATCTGTAGATTGCTTTGGGTAGTAGAGTCATTTTCACAATGTTGATTCTTCCAATCCAAGAACATGGTATACCTCTCCATCTATTTGTATCATCTTTAATTTCTTTCACCAGTGTCTTATAATTTTCTGCATACAGGTCTCTTGTTTCCTTAGGTACATTTATTCCTAGATATTTTATTCTTTTTGTTGCAGTGGTAAATGGGAGTGTTTTCTTAATTTCACTTTCAGATTTTTCATCATCAGTGTATAGGAATGCAAGAGATTTCTTTGCATTACTTTTGTATCCTGCTACTTTACCAAATTCACTGATTAGCTCTAGTAGTTTTCTGGTAGCATCTTTAGGATTCTCTATGTATAGTATCATGTCATCTGCAAACAGTGACAGCTTTACTTCTTCTTTTCCGATTTGGATTCCTTTTATTTCTTTTTCTTCTCTGATTGCTGTGGCTAAAACTTCCAAAACTATGTTGAATAATAGTGGTGAGAGTGAGCAGCCTTGTCTCGTTCCTGATCTTAGTGGAAATGGTTTCAGTTTTTCACCATTGAGGACAATGTTGGCTGTGGGTTTGTCATATATGGCCTTTATTATGTTGAGGAAAGTTCCCTCTATGCCTACTTTCTGGAGGGTTTTTATCATAAATGGGTGTTGAATTTTGTCTAAAGCTTTCTCTGCATCTATTGAGATGATCATAAGATTTTTCTCCTTCAATTTGTTAATATGGTGTATCATGTTGATTGATTTGCGTATATTGAAGAATCCTTGCATTCCTGGAATAAACCCCACTTGATCATGGTGTATGATCTTTTTAATGTGCTGTTGGATTCTGTTTGGTAGTATTTTGTTGAAGATTTTTGCATCTATGTTCATCAGTGATATTGGCCTGTAGTTTTCTTTCTTTGTGACGTCGTTGTCTGGTTTTGGTATCAGGGTGATGGTGGCCTCGTAGAATGAGTTGGGGAGTGTTCCTCCCTCTGCAATATTTTGGAAGAGTTTGAGAAGGATAGGTGTTAGCTCTTCTCTAAATGTTTGATAGAATTCGCCTGTGAAGCCATCTGGTCCTGGGCTTTTGTTTGTTGGAAGATTTTTAATCACAGTCTCAATTTCAGTGCTTGTGATTGGTCTGTTCATATTTTCAATTTCTTCCTGGTTCAGTCTCGGCAGGTTGTGCATTTCTAAGAATTTGTCCATTTCTTCCAGGTTGTCCATTTTATTGGCATAGAGTTGCTTGTAGTAATCTCTCATGATTGTTTGTATTTCTGCAGTGTCAGTTGTTACTTCTCCTTTTTCATTTCTAATTCTATTGATTTGAGTCTTCTCCCTTTTTTTCTTGATGAGTGTGGCTAATGGTTTATCAATTTTGTTTATCTTCTCAAAGAACCAGCTTTTAGTTTTATTGATCTTTGGTATGGTTTCCTTCATTTCTTTTTCATTTATTTCTGATCCGATCTTTATGATTTCTTTCCTTCTGCTAACTTTGGGGGTTCCTTGTTCTTCTTTCTCTAATTGCTTTAGGTGCAAGGTAAGGTTGTTTACTTGAGATGTTTCTTGTTTCTTGAGGTAGACTTGTATTGCTATAAACTTCCCTCTTAGAACTGCTTTTGCTGCATCCCATAGGTTTTGGGTCGTCGTGTCTCCATTGTCATTTGTTTCTAGGTATTTTTTGATTTCCCCTTTGATTTCTTCAGTGATCACTTCGTTATTAAGTAGTGTATTGTTCAGCCTCCATGTGATTGCATTTTTTACAGATTTTTTCCTGTAATTGATATATAGTCGCATAGCGTTGTGGTTCAAAAACATACTTGATACGATTTCAATTTTCTTAAATTTACCAAGGCTTGATTTGTGACCCAAGATATGATCTATCCTGGAGAATGTTCCATGAGCACTTGAGAAGAACGTGTATTCTGTTGTTTTTGGATGTAATGTCTTAAAAATATCAGTTAAGTCCATCTTGTTTAATGTATCATTTAAAGCTTGTGTTTCCTTATTTATTTTCATTTTGGATGATCTTTCCATTGGGGAAAGTGGGGTGTTAAAGTCCCCTACTATGATTGTATTACTGTCGATTTCCCCTTTTATGGCTGTTAGTATTTGCCTTATGCATTGAGGTGCTCCTATGTTGGGTGCATAAATATTTACAATTGTTATATCTTCTTCTTGAATTGATCCCTTGATCATTATATAGTGTCCTTCTTTGTCTCTCGTAATAGTCTTTATTTTAAAGTCTATTTCGTCTGATATGAGAATTGCTACTCCAGCTTTCTTTTGATTTCCATTTGCATGGAATATCTTTTTCCATCCCCTCACTTTCAGTCTGTATGTGTCCCTAGGTCTGAAGTGGGTCTCTTGTAGGCAGCATATATATGGGTCTTGTTTTTTTATTTTTTCAGCCAGTCTGTGTCTTTTGGTGGGAGCATTTAATCCATTTACATTTAAGGTAATTATCGATATGTATGTTCCTATTCCCATTTTCTTAAATGTTTTGGGTTTGTTATGGTAGGTGTTTTCCTTCTCTTGTGTTTCTTGCCTAGAGAAGTTCCTTTAGCATTTGTTGTAAAGCTGGTTTGGTGGTGCTGAACTCTCTCAGCTTTTGCTTGTCTGTAAAGGTTTTAATTTCTCCATCAAATCTGAAAAAGATCCTTGCTGGGTAGAGTAATCTTGGTTGTAGGTTTTTCTCCTTCATCACTTTAAATATGTTCTGCCACTCCCTTCTGGCTTGCAGAGTTTCTGCTGAAAGATCGGCTGTTAACCTTATGGGGATTCCCTTGTGTGTTATTTGTTGTTTTTCCCTTGCTGCTTTTAATATGTTTTCTTTATATTTAATTTTTGAGAGTTTGATTAATATGTGTCTTGGCGTGTTTCTCCTTGGATTTATCCTGTATGGGACTCTCTGTGCTTCCAGAACTTGATTAACTATTTCCTTTCCCATATTAGGGAAGTTTTCAACTATAATCTCTTCAAATATTTTCTCAGTCCCTTTCTTTTTCTCTTCTTCTTCTGGGACCCCTATAATTCGAATGTTGGTGCGTTTAATGTTGTCCATTAGGTCTCTGAGACTGTCCTCAGTTCTTTTCATTCTTTTTTCCTTATTCTGCTCTGCAGTAGTTATTTCCACTATTTTATCTTCCAGGTCACTTATCCGTTCTTCTGCCTCAGTTATTCTGCTCTTGATCCCTCTAGAGTATTTTTAATTTCATTTATTGTGTTTTTCATCATTGCTTGGTTCCTCTTTAGTTCTTCTACGTCCTTGTTAAATGTTTCTTGCATTTTGTCTATTCTATTTCCAGGATTTTGGATCATCTTTACTATCATTATTCTGAATTCTTTTTCAGGTAGACTGCCTATTTCCTCTTCATTTGTTAGGTGTGGTGTGTTTTTACCTTGCTCCTTCATCTGCTGTGTGTTTTTTTGTCTTCTCATTTTGCTTATCTTACTGTGTTTGGGGTCTCCTTTTTGCAGGCTGCATGTTCGTAGTTCCTGTTGTTTTTGGTATCTGTCCCCAGTGGCTAAGGTTGGTTCAGTGGGTTGTGTAGGCTTCCTGGTGGAGGGGACTAGTGCCTGTGTTCTGGTGGATGAGGCTGGATCTTGTCTTTCTGGTGGGCAGGTCCACGTCTGGTGGTGTGTTTTGGGGTGTCTGTGGCCTTACTATGATTTTAGGCAGCCTCTCTGCTAATGGATGGGGCTGTGTTCCTATCTTGCTAGTTGTTTGGCATAGGGTGTCCAGAACTATAGCTTGCTGGTCGTTGAGTGAAGCTGGGTCTTGGTGTTGAGATGGAGATCTCTGGGAGATTTCCGTCATTTGGTATTACATGGAGCTGGGAGGTCTCTTGTGGACCAGTGTCCTGAAGTTGGCTCTCCCACCTCAGAGGCACAGCCTTGATGCCTGGCTGGAGCACCAAGAGCCTTTCATCCACACGGCTCAGAATAAAAGGGAGAAAAAATAGAAAGAAAAAAAAGAAAGAGGATAAAATAAAATAAAGTAAGATAAAATAAAGTTATTAAAATAAAAAAATAAAATATAATTATTACGAAAAAAAGAAAAAAAAATTTTAAGTAAAAAACCAAAACAAAACAAAACAAAAAAAACGGACGGACAGAACCCTAGGACAAATGGTGAAAGTAAAGCTATACAGACAAAATCTCACACAGAAGCATACACATACACACTCACAAAAAGAGGAAAAGGGGAAAAAATAATATATCTTGCTCCCAAAGTCCATCTCCTCAACTTGGGACGATTCGTTGTCTATTCAGGTATTCCACAGATGTAGGTATATCAAGTTGTTTGTGGAGCTTTAATCCGCTGCTTCCGAGGCTGCTGGGAGAAATTTCCCTTTCTCTTCTTTGTTCGCACAGCTCCTGGGTTTCAGCTTTGGATTTGGACCCGCCTCTGCGTGTAGGTCGTCTGAGGGCGTCTGTTCTTCGCTCAGACAGGACGGGGTTAAAGGAGCGGCTGCTTCGGGGGCTCTGGCTCACTCAGGCCGGGGGGGGGGGGGGAGGGAGGGGTATGGATGCAGGGCGAGCCTGCGGCGGCAGAGGCCAGCATGACGTTGCAGCAGCCTGAGGCGTGCCGCGCATTCTCCCGGGGAAGTTGTCTCTGGATCACGGGACCCTGGCAGTGGCGGGCTGCACAGGCTCCCGGGAGGGGCAGTGTGGATAGTGACCTGTGCTTGCTCACAGGCTTCTTGGTGGCAGCAGCAGCCTTAGCGTCTCATGCCCGTCTCTGGGGTCCACGCTGATAGCCCCGGCTCGCGCCCGTCTCTGGAGCTTGTTTAGGCGGCGCTCTGAATCCCCTCTCCTCGCGCACCAGGAAACAAAGAGGCAAGAAAAAGTCTCTTGCCTCTTTGGCAGCTCAAGACTTTTTCCCGGATTCCCTCCCGGCTAGCTGTGGCGCACTAGCCCCCTTCAGGCTGTGTTCATGCAGCCAACCCCAGTCCTCTCCCTGCGATCCGACCGAAGCCCGAGCCTCAGCTCCCAGCCCCCGCCCGCCCCAGCAGGTGAGCTGACAAGCCTCTCGGGCTGGTGAGTGCAGGTTGGCACTGATCCTCTGTGCGGGAATCTCTCTGCTTTGCCCTCCACACCTCTGTGGCTGCGCTCTCCTCCGTGGCTCCGAAGCTTCCCCCCTCCGCCACCCGCAGTCTCCGCCCGCGAAGGGGCTTCCTAGTGTGTGGAAACCTTTCCTCCTTCACAGCTCCCTCCCACTGGTGCAGGTCCCGTCCCTATTCTTTTGTCTCTGTTGTTTCTTTTTTCTTTTGCCCTACCGAGGTACGTGGGGAGTTTCTTGCCTTTTGGGAGGTCTGACGTCTTCTGCCAGCGTTCAGTGGGTGTTCTATAGGAGCAGTTCCACGTGTAGATGTATTTCTGATGTATCTGTGGGGAGGAAGGTGATCTCCGTGTCTTACTCTTCCGCCATCTTCTCCTAGCTCCCACGAAGTCTAATCTTTGCTGCAGTTTGTGTGTGTGTGTGTGTGTGTGTGTGTGTGTGTGTGTGTGTGTAGAACAATTAATTCTTAACAGAGAAATTGGAGAGAGCTTTGTAAGATTTAAATTTGATCCTGAAAATGAGTAGGTTGAGATACATTATAGCTATATGGTATATACTAACTAGATTACATTGATTAATGAAAGAAAAAGTTGGAAGGGTTAATAAAATTTTTAATCTTATGTTTGTGTATTCTTCATCTCTAAATCCAAGTATAGCAAAGCTAAACCCATAATTTTTGTTTTTTAGCTTCCTTTGTAATTGACACATGCATGGCCTTTCTGTGTGTATAATTCTAATGTCAGGCAAAATTAGTAGTATAGTAGAACTCAAACATTCATGAAGTTAGGGTCTTTCAGTGAGGAACAATGATGGGGTAGATTTGATGAAATTTTCTTTTCTTTTTAACAGAGTTTCTTGTTTTTCTCTGCTGTCCTGATCAGGAACAGGTACAGCCCTGCTTTTAGCTATAAGAACCTCATCAACTGTTGAATTCAGTGAGCCTGGGAGAGATTTTGTCTGAAATTTGTGTTATTTGCTTAGCTCTCAATTACCTACATTCTAGGATGTATTTCGCTGTCTCCATGTGGCTCTCTCCATGTGCCACCATGTAGTTCCTCATGCTACCAACACCCTTCTCCTCACTAATTGTTGATTAGATGAGGGTGGCCGCTGGCCCAAACATATTTTCGTCTTCTGAGAATTGGAACCCAAAGAAAGCCAGACATTCTATCTTTAAGTAGGTGAACTTGAAACACAAATTCAGTAGCTGTGGCGTGGCCGTCTGTACCCATTTTGGGAACTGTGGCTAAGAGAAGATGATTCTGCAGAGAAGGAGAGAAGAATTCTGAGAGAAGTTGAGGTGAACGATGAGAAGAAAGGACTGCCAGGGTTTCTGACAGCATACTTTTTCCTCATTCTATTTCCTTTCCAAACCTAGCTGCCTTACAACCTTTAGATTCATGAGACACTCTCATATCCTTACAATGACTTTTTTTTTCTTTTTGTGAAGGCCATATGGGGCCACAGTCTTAGGAATCTAATGCACCTGGATTTTTTTTTTTTTGCACGTGGGTTTAAATTTGAGTTCTAGCAACTCTGAGCAAGTTATTTAACTGTATGAATCTCAGTTTCTGCATCTGTAAAATGGGGATAGTGACTTCTACTTTGCAAAGTTCTTAGGAGCATTTGAGTTAATGTATATAGTAGAACAACTGGCTCAGAGTAGATTTTTAATAAATAATAGTTACTACTTAAAAAATTTTTCCCCAGTCCAATATGATATCTGATAGTGCATTGTTTGCATATTTATTAGCACACATCCTATACCGTCTGTGTTATTGCTTCTTGGATGCTTGCCCTGTCATCCCATTAGATTTCAAACTTCCTGACAGGATGATTTCTAACATGTGCTTCTCTCTACCCTATCAGAAACCATCCCAGAGTTTGTGCTCAATAAATAATTATTGGATGGGGTACATACTTTTGGGATTTCTTGTCAGGGAAAACCAGAAGAGCTAAGAGTAGACCACTTTACCTATTATTTATGATTGCCCCCTTTATAAAGCTAGGCAAACACAAACTCTGATGTATTCTATTCCAGAAAGAATTGCCCTTAAGTGAACAGATCTCCACCTTGGTTAGGCCCCTGAAGACTCTATGTTGTTTTAGTCATAGTTTTTAAAATCAAATCCTATGAGGAGCTCCAATATATGAAACAGATTTAAGCAGAGGCTTTATGGCTGAGTAGGAGAGAGAGGCCCTGAGCCCTACATCCCATCCAAATGGTAGACACCAAGGCACCTTAGGGCTCTGTGGAAAATATTTTGAAAACCATTACTTTGGACTATCTAGGATAGCCTATGTAACCCATAGCTATCATGGGTTTTTACTGAATTAAAAAAAAATATGGAACCAAAGAAGCAAGATGCCATAACCCTTCCCAGAGTGATCATGAAGGTTTTAGAAAGCTTTAGGGGATTGTTGTCAAACTTGTTACAATTGATGGTGTGGGAACTCTTGGCCACTATTATAAGCAAGAGCGGTTTTGATGAGGTAGGATGGAAAATGTTTTGAGCTTGATGTCAGAAGACAAGGGTTTGAGTTCTCATTCCTTTTCTTATGGCCAGTGACTTTAGGCAACTCTGCAACCTCACCAAGTCTCAGCTACAAATTGGGAATTATCACCCCCACCTACTTCACAGATCTGTCAGCTGAAATGATACTGAGATGTGAAATGGTTTCATAATTTGAAAAAATAGTACTATATAAATATGAGACCATTTTAGTAATAGAGTTAAGGGAATAAAGAGAGAAAATACAGTATATAAAATTAATGAATTCACCTAAACTCAGTTATTTACATCTTGTGACATGGTGTACACATATTCCTTTTTATTTTCACTGAGATAAAAGTCCAAATGACTACAGTATCAATAAAGGTCCTCCCTCCTGCACAATGCTGATGAAAGAAATCAGAAGTCTAAATAAATGGAGACACGTACTGTGTTCATGGTTTTGAAGACTTAACAAAGATGTCAGTTCTTCCAGTTTGATGTAAGTTTAATGCAATTCCTATCAAAACCCCAACAAGATTTTTGTTGATAAAGATGAATATTCTGAAATGTATATGAAAAGGCAAAGGAAGTAGAATAGGTAAAACACTTTTTAAAAAAAGGAACAGAGTGGAAAGCATCAGTCTATTCAATTTCAAGAGACATGTGATAAAAGTGACATAGAACTATACTCAAACATCACACCAGTGTAAAATTCCTCCATTTGATATTGAACTATAATTATGTAAGATTAACAATGGGGGAAACTGGGTGAAGGTTTCTTGGGACCTCTCTAGTACCTTTGCAACTTCCTGTGAATCTATAATTCTCCATTTTTAAAAAAATTATTTTTTAGCTTTATTGAGGTATAATTGACATATAAAACTGTAAGATATTTAAAGTGTACATCATAGTGATTTGATACTTATACATCATGAGAGTATTCACATCTATTTCCCCCCATGTAGATAATTAACACATCTATCACGTCATATATTTCTTCCCTTTTTTTTTTTTTCTTTTTTTTTTTTTGGTTAGAACATATTTTTTTGCTCTCTCAGGAAGTTTCACTTATTAAAAGTTTAAAGAAGAAACAAACACATTGCAGCTGGGTCAGTCATTTGCTGGTTAGCTCTCAGCCATCGTTCTCACCCTTCTGTGTTTATTGTTACATATGATGGGAACCTGGGGCCTTGCAAGTGACCTCTCCCAAATTCCTTGTCAACTGGCTTCTTATTAGGTCCTACCAATTAGTGGCCCTGGGAAGGGACTGGGAAACAGGATATGGGGAGAAGCTACTTTATTTTCACTTCTAGCTTCCATTGACATTCTAGCTACCTTCTAGCAACAACAGGCAGCAATGGAATGCAGCATTTTTTGGCAGTCCCATCACATGCCCACTGGAGCCTTTTCCTTGGTCGCATCATTAGTACTCAGCACCCCCTCAGTAGTTCCAGCTTTAGTCATGAGATACTCCCTCATAGCCCTGGCATTGCCATTTAATCCTCTTCTGCACTTCTGGGCTCTGATAATATAACCACCTCTACCTACCAGCCCTACCAGTGATAGCTGCTTTATCTAATTAGTTACTAGCCTTTGGGTTATTTCACCCCCTTTGTATACTCTAAGTCCTTCTAATACCTTTCTAACCAAGTCCTGTATTACATTTCTCTGCTTGAAATTCCTAGAGTGGTTCTATTTTCTGATTTGACCTTGACTAATGCACCCAATATGGGTGAAACAGAGCTAGGGCTTTGTGTTACAGGAATTAGACAATATTCTTTCCATCTCTTTATCTCAGAGCTGAGCCACCATTCCTTGAAATCTTCTTTTGGCCGAGCCTTCTGGAGATGAGGAAAAGCATGGGGTATCTTGAACCTGAAGTGTGGTTGAAACTTGTCCCCAAGATCCCTGATACCTTTGTGGGGATGGTGCGGACTGAAAAAAAAAAAAAAACAACAAAAAAAAAACCCTAGTCATTTCAATTTGGAACACAGTTTTTTGACTTTCAAGAGAAGGACACGTGGATGCTGTTCTTTTTTCCTAGGAAATTTGCCTGAATAAGCCAAATGAAAACAGAAATATATTTGTCCAGAGGCTCCACAAATTAAATCACTGTGTATTCGCTAGACTTTTTGATTTTCTGTTCCTGGAAAAAAAGTTTGGGGGGATGAACATAGAGCCCAACTTTTTAGTTTTACCAAGAAAGCATGTTAAAATGGGATAGTGGTAATAGTTTATCACAATTATTTCACTACAGAAATAGCAACTTATTTAAAAAATAGGCATGACATCAGAAAAATGGATAGGATTTTAAATTTAAGAAAGTGTTTCACAAAATTTCACCATTTGTCCTTATTTGTTTATTTTAAAAATATACCCATGGCCCATTAAAAATTCCCACTGGTCTGGTGTTTAGGAAGTTCTACTGGATAACTTAATGTTGATTCCAGGGTGTAGGCAGAATACATCTTAGAGACAGTATTTCTGTTAGCGAGATACTTCTTTTGTAAGTGCACTGAGATAGCACTGTCCTCGAAAACTGTTGTATGTTTGTTTGAAGTTGTGTGTTCTCTTGTTTTAGAATTGCTAACCGAAGTTGAAGGTTATGTTTTCACGAGAGATTGAGATCTTGTGTCTTCAGGAATCTGCACTTATTAGTGCTTAGGTGAAAAATTAGAGCACAGAGTTGGAGAGACGGGAAGTCTCCCTGCATTTGCCTGGAACCCATCGCTGTAGTTTGAATTCTCAAACTAACAACTCTGGGAACATCTGGAGACAGTCTCCTTGACCCAGGTATCAGCTTTTTCACAATGAACACCAAGGATAGTGAGAATAGTGATACTTACCCAAGAGGCTTTGCAAGCACGCCAGCCAGAGCAAAGCATGTCAGCTGCTATATGGTGACTAGAAAAGATAGTCTGCAAGCACACATGAAGCTCTCCTTTTTAATACTCTTAGATGTTCTTGGGAGTGAGGGATTTTAAAAGGGAAACATAACATACTCTGTTGGCCTGTGGAGTAAGAATAGGAACTTGATTTGATTGTTGATGTGACTTCCTTCGTAACCACTGAGTGGAGAATTGTGATTGCATGTGATTGTCCATGGTATGTATCAGTTAGCTTTTGGTATGTGAGAAACCACCCTACAACTTTGTATCTTATAACAACAAACATTAATTTCTTAAAATTTTGTGAATTAACTGGACAATTCATGTAGTCTGTGCTGGCTTGATTGGGGCTAGACAGTCTAGGATGGCTTTGCATGTCTGTGGGCTCAGATGGAATGGCTGGAAATACTGAGACTAATGGGACCTATTTCCCTGTGGTGTCTCATTTGCCAGGAGACTAATCCATGCTGTTGCACGTGGTGGTGTTGATGCCCAGCAGGAAGAGAGGGAAAGTAATTTTTGAGTCTCTGAATGCATCGTGTTTGTTAATATTCCACTGGCTAAAACATCCATTGGCTTAGATGATGTTCAAGGCCAGATTTAAGGGGAGGAGAAATAGTCTTTATCTTGGACAGGAGAAGCTGCAAAGTCATGTTTAAAGGGGCATGGATATGGGAAGGGAGTAATTTGTGACCATTTTACAATCTCCATGGAGCGATGGTGAGAGTCTTAACTCTCATATGATACATCCTATGACCTCATATGACACATAAGATTCATCATCCAGATGTTCAATGTGGCTATAAGTTTCTAGGTGATGGAGGTGACCTGCATCACTGGTAAGAAAATTTTTGTCTTCTCTGGCAAGCATCACCTGCTGTGATTTGTCATTTTAATATTATTTATTAGACTATTATCTTTCAGCTACAAACCCGAACTCCTATATGCTACTTTGTGATTCAGGGGACTGGAGCCCTGCAAATTCTATTTTGGCCTTGCCTGCAGGTTCCCTTTGAGCTCTACCAATAGAGACCACTAGGAGGATAGTGAAAGGCTGGAGAGGAAGATGTGATAGACTCTTTTGGTCTGCTTCTTATGAACTTTCTATCAGGTTTTTTCCTATGGGCATGATTCCAGCATCATTTTGTCACTCTGTCCATAGAAGTTATTTCCTCTAGTAGCAGTTGAATCTCATTAGCAGTTTTCCTAGCATCTTAAGAACCAGCTTCATCAGGCCCTGCTCAAATACACCAGCACTAGCCACCCAGCACTCCATCTTAAGAGACCTGGATTTTGCCCTTTTTCCAAACCCCTTAGTTTTAATAATTCCAACCTCTTCCCTTTATTCATCCTTTCTTTGAAGAGGTTGGTACTTATTTGATACCTTAGGGTTCTTTTTGTCTTTTCAGTTCACTGGTCAGAATTCTTTATACCCAGTGAACAATTCTCTTTATTAAAATTTCTCGGTTGCATTAACTGGTGTAGTTTCTGTCTTGTGCCTGAACCTTGACTGATCAGGCAGGAAGAAGATGACGAGGAAGGTAGCTTGAATTAATTGCTTAATTACAATTACAAAATGTTTAAGACATTGTCTAACTTATTTCATGTGGCTTGCATAACCTACCTTGATAGTGAGACTCAAGGATAGTATGAGAAAAGGAAAATTATAGCCTACCTCTCTAAGAAACAGAGATGCAAAGTTAATATTAGCAAACCAAATCTAGTGCTTTGTATAAAAGATACTATTTTATGACCTGGGCTTATTTCTGAAATGCAGTGTTAGTTTCATATTAGAAAATCAATGAATGTATAATCATTATATATTACATAATAATGTAGATAATACCATACATTATTACTTAAAGGAGAAAAACGATATCATCTTACTAGATACAGAAAGAGAATTTCATAAAATTCATTATATTCAATGTGAGAATTTTTAGCAAACTAGGAATAGAAAGAAACATTATTGATCTGATAGCTAATGTCTAAAAAACCTGCAACAAACATTATTCTTAACAGATAAACAATAAAAATCTTTCCTTTTGAGATCAGAAGAAAGATAAACATACTTATCACTTCCATTCAACATGGCACCAGACATCCTAGCCAGTGTGATAAGGCAGGAAAAAGAAATAAACATACAGGATTGTAGAGAAGGAAATAAAACAGTCTTTCTTCACAGATGATATAATTGTGAATACAGAAAATCCAGAAGACTCAAATGACAAATTATTAAACTTAATAAGAATTTAACAAAGTGGCTGGAAACAAAATCAGTAGGGAAAAATGAACTATATTTCTATATACTAACAACAAATAGAAAATAAATTTTAAAATATGCATCATTTCTAAGAGTGTTAAAAAATATGAAGAACCTAGGAGTAAATCTAAAGTCACTTAATGTTGCTAACCTTAAAATTAGAAAATTAATTGAACAATATTAAAAAGGACCTAAATAAATGGAGAAATGTAGCATGTTCGTTAAGGATAGCAATTCTCCAAAAATTGATCTAAAAGTTTAATGCAATCTCAATCAAAGTTCCAACTTTAAAAGAAAGAGATGTATATAGAAATACAAAGGATGAAGTATTGCCAAGTTGCCTTTTAAAGGAAATAATAGTCAGGACTTATTACCAGATGGCAAGATATATTATTAGGCCACATTGATACAGTGTAGTAATGGTATAGGTATAAATGAAAAGGCCAATGGAAGAATAGAAAACCAAGAAATAGAACAGCCCATGTGTATACATTAGATACATAACAGAAGTGGTTTTATAGATCAGTGAGGAAAGGAGAGACTTTTCAGTAAATGGTGTTGGGACAATTGATTATTTATATGAAAAAAGAAATGAAATTGAACCTCTACTTCATAGTATACAAAATAATCAATTCCAGGTGGAATAAAGACCTAACGATGTAACAGGCAAAGCAATAAAGCTTTTAGAAGATAATTTAGGAGAATATCTTCATGACCCCAGGATAGGGGAAAATTTCTTAGACAAGGCACAAAAGCACTAACCATAAAGAATAAATATAATAACTAGAACTACATTAAAATTAAAAACTTATATTTATCATAAGACACCATAAAGAAAATGAGAAATCATCTCATTGGAAAGATACTTGCAACACATAAAACTGACAAAAGAGTATTAATCAAAACATAAAGAATTCTGGCAAATGAATAAGAAAGAGACTAATCCAATGAAAAAATGGATGAGAAATCTCGACCTTTTACACAAAAGAGCAAACCCAATTGGCCAGTAAGCATATGAAAAAATGCTTAACCCTGCTGGTAATCAGGTCACTGCAAATTAAAACCAGAAAGAGTTATCATTGCATACCCAACACCTTAGCAACATTTAAAAAAGTTGGCAAAGACAAAGATTGTTGGGAACTTTACTGATGGGAGTGTTAATTGGTACAACCATATTGGAAAAGAGTTGGGTTTACTTAGTAAAGTTGAGCTCACTTGTATACTAAGACACAGCATTCCATTCCTGGTTATACATACTCTAGAGAAAGTCTTGCTCATGAGTACCAGGAGACATGAACAAGAATGGTCACAGTAACATTGTTTAACCCCAAACTAGAAATAAATGACATGCCCATCAGTGGAAATGGATCAGTAAAGACTGATATATTCACAAAATGGAATAATACATAGCAATGAAAATGAATGGACCATGGCAGCACATGACAAAATCAGTGAATCTTACAATGTTGAGCAATGAAATAAGCTGTGACTCATAATAGAATAATAAAACAGGCAAAACTAAAATCTTGTGGGGATTTAAACACAGAAAAACTGTATCATAAAAACGTAGGAAATGACTATATTAAAATTCAAGAGAGTGGGACCCTCTTATAGGGTTGTGAGAATGAAAGGATGATGGTGAAGTCCAAGATAGGGGGGGAGATAGGGTGGGAGGAAGTCTGGTTTCTAAGGTGTTGGCAAAGTTCCGCTTCTTAATCTGGTTGGTTACATGGGTGTTTCCTTTATGGGTTTTCTTTCAACTGTCCATGTGTATTTATTCCGCATATGTAATACATTTCTCTTGTAGTACCTAATATAGAAATTGCAGAAAAGGGAATGTGCATCTGGAAGCTACAAAGCTCACTTCTTTCAAAAGTTGCTTTCTCTTAAAAGTTGCTTATTTAAAAAATAGTAATTTTTAAAGTCCTCTACATGTATGGAATGTTGATGTTAATTATCATTATTAATCAAAGCTAAGTCGGTTCATTACAGATTTGGCATAGTGTTATACTGAAAAATCATGAGGCATCAGTCCTAAAACAGCTATTTTCATGATTCTCAGAAGCTTAGCATCCCTGGCCGGCATATATTTCACTGTGGGTTGTCGCCATCATGGAAAACACTGACTCTAACCCCACAAAATGGCTTGTACATTGGTGGGCTCAGAATGTCCCAGAATGCATTGCTAGGAGCAACCCTACATTTATAACCCTGAGTAGAACTCCGTTTTGCCATTTAAACATCGATGCTTTCCTTTGGGGAACAAAATTTCCACATAAAGTAACAAAACAGCAATTATGTAAATTGAATGGAAAAAAACCAATAGTGTCCTGTTGGAGGTAATTTTCCCCATAATGAGTATCGGGGGATGGAGGAGAATGGGAAGGACTGGAGATTAAAAATAGGGAATTGTGTATGTGTATGTAATAAGCTTGCACAGAAAGCAGATGCACGGTGTGGAAGTCATGTATAGAGGCAATAATCTGTGACAGAAAGATTTACATAATATTCTTTCCGGGCAAGTTCCCCATTTTAAAAAGATGGTGAAATGCAGACAGTATGCCTGACTATAATGAATCTAAATCAGGTAAATAATTTGCACTCTTAGATTATGCACCCCCCCACACACCCCTCGCCCTGCCCCAATCCACACTTACTTAATGGATCTATTACAGCTCAGAGGGTGAAGAGAACTGAAGTTACCCTGACATGTACGTGTGACATAAGTGAAAACACTGCATTTCACAGGCAGAGTGGTACTGATAGACATTCTCAATTTTGATCTTGCAGGTCGTAATTAATAATTGGGACATTTACAAGTAGAAAATAAATCTCCCTAAATCATGAAAGGAATGCTGTTTTAAACACACACACACACACACACACACACACACACACACACACACACACACGTATATATATCCCAAAACTGGCTTACAGGACTCTAGGTTAAATGGGATGCTACATTTTCCCTGCAGTGGGTCCCAACCATAAGGTGAACATTATGTAAAATATAGACCTGTAACCCTTTTTCTTCCTCATCCTTAGCAGTAAATTTCTGTTAGGTACTGGGCTGCCTTTTGGTGAAAGAAGGAAAACCAAGAGTACAAGATGCTATTCATCTCATTTGATGTCACTCAAAATGGGATAAGGATGAGATCCAATGGCCTTTCTTCCTTTAAAAGCTTACATTTTAAGCTTTCCCTGCTTTTGTTTATAAACATCTCCCTTGCCTGCTATGCTCTCTATTACATTTGTATAATTCTGAGTGACTTTTTCCTATGCTTGTAAATTGGACATGGAGGTCTTTTTCTAGTATGTGTATGTGGTGCACAGAGACTAATAGACTTGACTCCAGCAACCCCTGATATCAGATTTACAGTTTCTAACTTTTTACCATGCAGTACCCATATGCTGTTGCAAAGTCTTGACTTGGATACTCAATAGCTTGTCTCTGTTACACAAGTTTCAATTAACCTGCAAACCTCTTGGTTAGTGTACTGCTTAACTAGAGCTAGAGTAATTAACTGTCTGTAATTACTACACAAAGCAATTTAAACTATTGTTTTACATGTGTGTAAAAAGTACATTTAAGTCTTGGTTTCTTTCTTTGAATATTGTACATGAATTACATTGTCCATTGTATATGCATGATATTTCTTTTTTCAGGTTAACACAAAATACTGAAAGGGAAGCAAATCAGAGAGTGTACTCAAAACACCCGTGTTGTTTGTCCTCAATATTTTCATTTTCTTTTCAGGCCACCAATTTGGGTACTAAGATGAGACGGGCAAAGTAGAGAATTCTAATTAGATTTAAAAAAAGATAAAAATACAGTTTATTTGGCGAGTGTGTCTGATTGCCCAGGCATGTCCCTGTTTCTGATGCAGGTACACATTTATCATCGTAAAATGCTTACTTTGACTTTTTTTTTTTAAGAAACAGAAAATTTATATATGTGTACACACACACAGACACGAGTGTGAGTGCATACACATATACATACACATATACATTTAAAGGATAGAGCAAGGAGCTGTCTCTCAAGGGTAAGCTATTACTTGCCCCTGCTTGGAAGAAAAGGCTTTCTCAATGGGATTATGTCCTCTCTCATAACCTATCAGTTGTCTGATCAGAAATTCAAAACGCAGCCCATCTATCGCTCAGCTCAGCCAGGGCTGCAGGATTGAATTTAAATAGGCAAATGCCAGACTGGGGCGTTGACATTCTCTCTGTCTCTCTCAATCTTTCTCTTTCTCCTGTCCTCTTCCCAATCATATTGTCTCACTTTTCCTTTTTCTATCTTTTTAAAAAATTCCTCCACACACCACCATTTTATATTAGGCATGAACTAACGTGATGAGAAGTTATCAGGAAATGGAGGATGGATGGTGAGTGGAGAGGCAGAGGGAGGGAGGATGAGAGAATGAGATGGAAGGAAATTGTAAATTGTTGCTGTCATACCCTCGCTGGGACAGTAAAACCTGGTTGCTTTTTTTTTTTTTTGCTTTTAAAAGGAAATATTTCAGGATAAATTATTTAGCACATATCCTTACTCAACCAGCAAGATGTCTCTATATATGTAGTTCACATGTATCCATATTTTATCCCTTCTTTTTGTGTGGCTGATACATGGAAAATGCGTTTGAACCTGTACATTGTCAATCTTGGCTTCCTTTGGTTGCATGGTTACCGAGGGTGTCAGTTCTATAGAGTTGTAACCTGATGACATTTAGCTCTGGTCTGATAAAGTAATAATTCACATTCTCTCTGCCCAGTCTACCTTCCCATCTTCTCCAATCCCAATGTAGGTAAATCAGTTTTATTTCGAAGTCCAAAAACCACAGTGGAAGGAAAAATTTGTTTAACTGATAGCACATTAAAACTATCTGTAGAAAGTTGAGGGCTTTTGTATTCAGACAGATGGGTAAATGTTAATCATTCTGGTTGGGCTATGCTGCAAAAGATTAAAAAATGAAAACAGCAGTGAGAAAACTGCCTATTGTCTGGCTGAGCCTCCTTAAAAAAAGGTGGTAAAATTCAACTTGATGTCAGATTCCTAGCTTTTAAAAGTTATGTTCTCCTCTCTCTTCCTCTCCAATATCTTTTCTCTGGGCTAGAAAGTGAATCTTTTTTTTTTTTTTTTTTTTTTTTAAAACATCTTTATTGAAGTATAATTGCTCTACAATGGTGTGCTAGCTTCTGCTCTACAACAAAGTGAATCAGCTACACATATACACATGTTGCCATATCTCCTCCCTCCTGCATCTCCCTCCCTCCCACCCTCCCCACCCCACCCCTCCAGGTGGTCACAAAGCACCGAGCTGATCTCCCTGTGCTATGCGGCTGCTTCCCACTAGCTATCTATTTTACATTTGGTAGTGTATACATGTCCATGACACTCTCTCACCCTGTCACATCTCACCCCTCCCCCTCCCCATATCCTCAAGTCCATTCTCCAGTAGGTCTGTGTCTTTATTCACATCTTGCCACTAGGTTCTTCATGACCTCTTTTTTTTTTTCCCCTTAGATTCCATATATATGTGTTAGCATACTGTATTTGTTTTTCTCTTTCTGACTTACTTCACTCTGTATGACAGACTCTAACTCCATCCACCTCATTACAAACACCTCCATTTCATTTCTTTTTATGGCTGAGTAATATTCCATTGTATATATGTGCCACATCTTCTTTATCCATTCATCCGATGATGGACACCTAGGTTGCTTCCATGTCCTGGCTATTGTAAACAGAGCTGCAATGAATATTTTGGTACATGACTCTTTCTGAATTATGGTTTTCTCAGGGTATATGCCCAGTAGTGGGATTGCTGGGTCATATGGTAGTTCTATTTTTAGTTTTTTAAGGAACCTCCATACTGTTCTCCATAGTGGCTGTATCAATTTACATTCCCACCAACAGTGCAAGAGTGTTCCCTTTTCTCCACACCCTCTCCAGCATTTATTGTTTCTAGATTTTTTGATGATGGCCATTCTGACCGGTGTGAGATGATACCTCATTGTAGTTTTGATTTGCATTTCTCTAATGATTAATGATGTTGAGCATTCTTTCATGTGTCTGTTGGCAATCTGTATCTCTTCTTTGGAGAAATGTCTATTTAGGTCTTCTGCCCATTTTTGGATTGGGTTGTTTGTTTTTTTGTTATTGAGCTGCATGAGCTGCTTGTAAATCTTGGAGATTAATCCTTTGTCCGTTGCTTCATTTGCAAATATTTTCTCCCATTCTGAGGGTTGTCTTTTGGTCTTGTTTATGGTTTCCTTTGCTGTGCAAAAGCTTTTAAGTTTCATTAGGTCCCATTTGTTTATTTGTGTTTTTATTTCCATTTCTCTAGGACCTGGGTCAAAAAGGATCTTGCTGTGACTTATGTCATACAGTGTTCTGCCTATGTTTTCCTCTAAGAGTTTGATAGTGTCTGGCCTTACACTTAGGTCTTTAATCCATTTTGAGTTTATTTTTGTGTATGGTGTCAGGGAGTGTTCTAATTTCATACTTTTACATGTACCTGTCCAATTTTCCCAGCACCACTTATTGAAGAGGCTGTCTTTTCTCCACTGTATATGCTTGCCTCCTTTATCAAAGATAAGGTGACCATATGTGCGTGGGCTTATCTCTGGGCTTTCTATCCTGTTCCATTGATCTATATTTCTGTTTTTGTGCCAGTACCAAACTGTCTTGATTACTGTAGCTTTGTAATATAGTCTGAAGTCAGGGAGCCTGATTCCTCCAGCTCCATTTTTCGTTCTCAAGATTGCTTTGGCTATTCGGGGTCTTTTGTGTTTCCATACAAATTGTGAAATTTTTTGTTCTAGTTCTGTGAAAAATGCCAGTGGTAGTTTGATAGGGATTGCATTGAATCTGTAGATTGCTTTGGGTAGCAGAGTCATTTTCACAATGTTTATTCTTCCAATCCAAGAACATGGTATATCTCTCCATCTATTTGTATCATCTTTAATTTCTTTCATCAGTGTCCTATAATTTTCTGCATACAGGTCTTTTGTCTCCTTAGGTAGGTTTATTCCTAGGTATTTTATTCTTTTTGTTGCAATGGTAAACGGGAGTGTTTTCTTAATTTCACTTTCAGATTTTTCATCATTAGTATACAGGAATGCAAGAGATTTCTGTGCATTAATTTTGTATCCTGCTACTTTACCAAATTCATTGATTAGCTCTAGTAGTTTTCTGGTAGCATCTTTTGGATTCTCTATGTATACTATCATGTCATCTGCAAACAGTGACAGCTTTACTTCTTCTTTTCCGATTTGGATTCCTTTTATTTCTTTTTCGTCTCTGATTGCTGTGGCTAACACTTCCAAAACTATGTTGAATAATAGTGGTGAGAGTGGGCAACCTTGTCTTGTTCCTGATCTTAGTGGAAATGGTTTCAGTTTTTCACCATTGAGGACAATGTTGGCTGTGGGTTTCTCATATACGGTCTTTATTATGTTGAGGAAAGTTCCCTCTATGCCTACTTTCTGCAGGACTTTTATCATAAATGGGTGTTGAATTTTGTCGAAAGCTTTCTCTGCATCTATTGAGATGATCATATGGTTTTTCTCCTTCAATTTGTTAATATGATGTATCATGTTGATTGATTTGCGTATATTGAAGAATCCTTGCATTCCTGGAATAAACCCCACTTGATCATGGTGTATGATCCTTTTAATGTGCTGTTGGATTCTGTTTGCTAGTATTTTGTTGAGGATTTTTGCATCTATGTTCATCAGTGATATTGGCCTGTAGTTTTCTTTCTTTGTGACATCTTTGCCTGGTTTTGGTATCAGGGTGATGGTGGCCTCGTAGAATGAGTTGGGGAGTGTTCCTCCCTCTGCAATATTTTGGAAGAGTTTGAGAAGGATAGGTGTTAGCTCTTCTCTAAATGTTTGATAGAATTCGCCTGTGAAGCCATCTGGTCCTGGGCTTTTGTGTGTTGGAAGATTTTTAATCACAGTTTCAATTTCAGTGCTTGTGATTGGTCTGTTCATATAGAAAGTGAATCTTGAACTAGGAGTTTCATTGTGTTTGTACTAAAATTCCTCTCCTCGTGACTATATCTAGAGAATTATATCCCTTGATTTTAATGTTTCCATCAGTAATGCTTAAAGAGAAGTGTTTATAAGTGTTTATTTTTTTTAGATCACCATCAATTTACGGATATTTAAATTTATTTCATAGGACAAACTCCAAATAAATTTTGTCCACATGGGAAAACATATGGTATGGGGGATTTTGCACAACTTGTAACAAATTCCTCAGCCTTAATAAAAATGGTATTCTGCATTATAATATACTATTTCTGCCTAAGGAACGGTAGAACTGTTGCTAAATACATGTATTTGTTTGAAACATCTCTATGCAAACCTTATAATCTCCTTTCTGTCTTAGGACATTGAAAACTCAATGACTTTAACTGATGAAAGGTTTGATAGCCAGAAGCAAAAGAATCAGGAGCTGGTGCCATTTGTCCAGTTAACCACTCACTGACACACAGGGCTTGCAGAATTTCCTTTGTTATCATGTTCATTTTCAAATGTCTCCACTAACTTGTAGGCACTGGACCCATGGAGAATGCAATTAGTGCAGTATTTGGTTCAGTTGCTACAGAAAAGAATAAATTTAAACCAAACTTATTGAAGACCCAAGTAAGTCTCCTTTCTTCTGAGGTTTGCGTTGACAAATAAGGGAGCCCTTATACTTATTCTCCTTGGCATTTTCTCGCTTGTTTCAGAGTCTGATGAGCTCCCCAGGTATTGCTATTTTTCAGGTACAGGTGGAGAAGACTGGTTAAAGTTTTGGCAGTCCCTTAAGATTCTTTTCAAGGCTGTAGGGTGGATGGGTAGGTAGGCGGGTAGGTAGGCAGGTAGGTAGGTAGGTGAATAAATAAGTAAGTAAAAGCCATAGGCAGAGCTCTAAAAATGCTTTTTAGGAACCAGCGGTTTGCCTTGTTGCCAAATGGCCACTGGTCACCTTTTCTCTCTGCCTATTTACACACATTTTTTTTCCCTGCTAGCTTCCCGTAGGCTGGCTATATAAGTAGAACTTTGACCAAGCTTGGTATGTTTCCAAGGCTTCCCCTGAAACTCTAAATGTTCCATTTCTAGACAAGAATCTTCCAGCAGCCACACCATAGTCTGGCATCTTTTGCAGACCTTCTTTGCCATGCAGGACTTGTGCAATTATGGCCAGCCCATTTGGCCATTCTGAAGATTGTTTCTCACACCACACACCTTCCCATTTTCTACTTCAGACTGTCTGACATTCTGAGCTTCCAAGAAAGCTGCCTGGAGAGAAGCCCAAGCAGACAACTATGTCTGTCTTCTGTGTTTTATTCCAGGGGAGAGTCACTGTGCAGTTCAAACACATCAAACTCAGTTCATGGGGAAAAATACCTAGCCAGGTAATGCATGTTGTTTTTCAGTGGACCTTTACTGTTTGTTTTCTTTTCTCTATTACTTCCTCCCTGCTTTGGTTGTTTTCTTTTGCACATTTTTTTTTTTTTTTTACCCTGGGAATCTTATTTTTGTTTTAAGAGCAACAGAATTTGTTGGAAAGCCAATTTTACACACACAATGAATCTTTATCTCCATATTATTATAAGTAAGAAGTACCGGGGATACATGGGACAGAAAGTGCGATAAATTTATTTCTCATTTTCAGCTATAAGCCAGGGTCCAATTCTATCTTGAGACTGATTAAAAAGAAATGCTGGGTTTTGTGGTACACCAGCCCCGTATACACCTGGGCTACAAAGGCAGCCTTCGGACACCGCTGTCACTCCCCTCACTGCCTTGATTTTGTAACCTGGGAGCTGCTGGGGCAGCAGACTGGGCTTGGGGTCAACCTGAGCTTTCCTCAGTTGAGTAAAAGCCAAAGTCGTGGCAACTGGGATTTCTCAGCTCAAGGACATACTCATGAGCCATTCCTATTACCAAAGGGAATACAAATCAGGATTTTTCCCCTTTTCCACTGTGTCAGATAGGAAATTAAAAACTATAAAAATCTGGAAAAAGGAAGAAATGTACATGTGTGACAGAAGACCATTCAAAATTGACCTCCTGAAATTAGGTCACACAGGGTTCCTTTGACTTGGTGAAGAAGTCGCTGATTCACAGAAGCCTATGAGAGGAGAAGTTTAACCACACAAAGACTGTAAGGGTTACCCAGATGTCAGCTGACATTAGTTTGTCCTTTGAGATTTAAGTTGGTGGTTAGACAACATGTCCTGCAGGAAACCCAATCTCTTACCAAAAATGCAGTTAATTTTTTTTTTTTTATGGCCCCTCCTGACTCTAAGTGCTTGCTTCCAGTGACTTCCTAGTCCCCACATAAACCACACACTATCCAGCTTTTTTTCCCCTGGAAATCTCTGCATTCCACAGCAATCTAGATACTGGAAGTTAGCCGTTGCCTCCAGTTTCCCCCAAACCATTCGCATAAGACATATTTGAGCAACTGACTTTGTTAAAGGTTTGGAAGCAAAGGAAGAATTTTGCTTTGCAGTGATATAAGCAACTTAAAAATATTACGTGGATTTATTCAGGGAAGTTTTTTGGCCTCTCATCACCAGAAATTTCTGACTACTTTTCTCTGAAGGCTTCAGCCTTTTGCCATGTTAAGCAATCACTTCTTTTTCTTTCTCTATTCTATTTCTTCTCTCCTTCTCCCTACCTCCCCACCTCCTAATTTCTGTGTTTGTGCATGAACAGCAGTTTAGTGCTTTTTTTTACTTGTTTTTATCTTTCAGTTGGGCTTGTCTTCTATGTGCAAAGTGGCATATGAAGGGTTTCCTATTCCAAGATGGTTTATTCCTTAGCATGAATGCTACTGCTTGCTGTTTTAAAAAAAAGTCACTCTGCAACATAGCTTCCTAAAGACTGATGATGATGAAGGCAGAACAAAATCAAGCTGCTTTTTTTAAAAAATAAATTTATTTATTTTACTTATTTATTTTGGGGGGTGTTGGGTCTTCGTTGCTGAGCGCGGGCTTTCTCTAGTTGTGGCGAGTGGGGGCTACTCTTCACTGCGGTGCACGGGCTTCTCATTGCGGTGGCTTCTCTTGTTGCGGAGCACGGGCTCTAGGCGTGTGGGCTTCAATAGTTGTGGCACGAGGGCTCAGTAGTTGTGGCTCGCAGGCTCTAGAGTGCAGGCACAGTAGTTGTGGCACACAGGCTTAGTTGCTCCATGGCATGTGGGATCTTCCTGGACCAGGGCTCAAACCCATGTCCCCTGCACTGGCAGGCGGATTCTTCACCACTGTGCCACCAGGGAAGTCCCTCAAACCACTTTTTAATTCCAGTAACAACTTTGGAGAAATCCTGTCACATTTCCTTGGATAGCTCCACTTGTGACACTAGATATGACATTTATAGTTTTTATATTGCATCCGTGAGTTGATTTTAAACCACTGAAATATTTATATTTGAATTTTTAAAGTAGAACAGTAAGATTTTTTCGTCTAAATGTAGGAAGCAACTGAAGCTACTGATAATAAAAAAGGAAAGAACTGTTAGAAGTTTCCAGAAGTAAGTACAAAAAAGTGGCTTTGGTTTCTGCTAATAAATAAAAATGGTGTCTGCTGAAGTCATTAAGGGTTTCTCGGGATGCTTATGAAGCTTTATAAGTGAATAAGTAAATAAATCTTATGGATTATAATAATGATAGAAAAATCCAAACCAATTTGAAATATAATTTGAAACCAAATTTCTTACAAAAAATGAAATTTCAGAGGAATCCTACCAATAGTTGACTATGTAAAGTAGAGAAATGATCAGTATTTGAAAATTCACAAACCTTTAAAAAAGATACTGTCTCTTAGCTGTTACTAGATTCTCTCCACTAAGCTATGATATTACATAGAAATAATAAAGTATAAAGGTTAGAATTACAATTTATTATCAGAATTAAAGGAAAGCAGATCCTAGGCAAAATTTTTTTCTTTGATGAAAATAGATGGTTAGACTCAGCTCTGCCTTTTGTGTTTTGATTCTAGTCAACCTGTATCCAAAATTTAGCTTAGGGGGGTTTCTAATCAGGTAAAAATCAAATGTGAAAAATCAGAATCAAATGATTTTTCGAGTTTGAACAACAATATTTTCATGTGTAATTCAGATTCATTTTGCTGGCCAGAAGCATGTTGGTTTTCATCTGTATTTCTACACTGGTGAATCTTCAGTCCTCTTGGTTTGTAAATCTTGGTAGGAATTACTTTAAGGTTAGGCGAGTTTTCATGATGTCATCAGGTATTTCCTGATGATAACTCCTGGACATCTCATACCCACCCTATCTCCACATGAATATTTCAAATTGGTGAGAGTGTGAAATACAAGGCTTAATCTCTTGTTCAAATATCTTGAAAGGTCTGGGCATTTAATATGTGAACATACTTTTGAGAGGGTTCCAATGGTATTGAAAACTAGTTTAGTTTGGCATGCAAAATAGCTGATAGGTCTGTACCTTTTTTTTTTTTTTTTAAATGTTGAGTTTCTTTAGGAGTTTTTGTTTAAATTCCTCTACTTTTTTTAAAAAAGTTTATTTATTTATTATTTATGGCTGTGTTGGGTCTTCGTTTCTGTGCGAGGGCTTTCTCTAGTTGTGGCAAGTGGGGGCCACTCTTCATCGCGGTGCGCGGGCCTCTCATTATCGCGGCCTCTCTTGTTGCGGAGCACGGGCTCCAGACGCGCAGGCTCAGTAATTGTGGCTCACGGGCCTAGTTGCTCCGCGGCATATGGGATCTTCCCAGACCAGGGCTCGAACCCGTGTCCCCTGCATTGGCAGGCAGATTCTCAACCACTGCGCCACCAGGGAAGCCCAGGTCTGTATCTTTGATACACACATTTCCTACTGTTTCCTGGGGTTCCTTTGGAAGGTATGCTGTAAAATAATAGAAAGTGAGTTCCTTAAGAGGGCTTGAGTGCTTTTAAAAGAACAAGACAAGAAAATGGGATTGCTTGAGGGCTCACCATTGAACTGAAAACTATAACAAAATTGGTTTGGTAGAAATGTACCAGTTCCTATATCTACATCTGGTTTTCAAAACCTTTGAATATGTTTTATCTTTATGTATGTAGATGTGTATGTGTACATGTGCGTGTGCGTGTGTGTGTGTATACGTGTTAATTGTTGATGATGGATGTTTGTTTAGCTAACAGATCCAGTGAGCAAAGTTCTCTTTATGGTCAGAGAAGATACAGAAAAAACAGAGGCTATAACACAAGTTAATTTATACCTTATCTGTTGTGCCTGGTCCAATATCAGTATTTCCAGAGAGGGATGCTGGAGTGTCAGTCAGTCACAAGAAATTCCCAACCTTAGTATAAGTAGTTTATACTCATTACTCATCCCCAATGTCTTTGATTAACTGATAGTGACAGAAGTATTGGGATTACTTTGGAGCATTATAAAAGACACTACTCATGTCCAGTCTTTTCAGTATTATCCTGTTCATTAAATATGGCATTCATTCCTTCTTCTCTCCTAACGTTCTTCCTTTTGTATTGGAAGTTTGAGGTAGCTTTCTCTTGACTGTAAGATGCCCTGCCCCATACCTATAGAGTACACTATTTATCAAAATGCCCCTGAATGTATCTGTTTACATGTTGTTTTCAGTGTGGGTAGTTGAGGGGAAGTTTTCATCCTAGTGAATGTGACCATGAGTGCCCACCTTATAGCTGGTAACCCGTAATTCAAATAAGTCCTCTGACCCATAAGGAAAGTTGCAGGAGAAAGCACTCATGGAAGTAACTGGGTTTTTTTCCCCGCTGTGCTAGAGAGAGATGGATATTCAGTAGCTTAACTTCTAGAGCAGTGGTTCATAATTTAGTTGGGGTCAAGGATTCCTTTGAGATTCTGATGAAAGTTATGCATGTGTGTGTGCGTCCACACACACACACATACACACACTCAAGTTTTGCAAAGTATTTCAGAGGAAATGATCCTATTAAGGTTTATGCATACAGGTTAAGACCCCCTCATCTTGAGAACCTATGCACAGAACATTCTGCATCCTGATACAAAAATCCATTTTTTGAAAATACAAAATTCAGTGGCTATAATAGATCTTGTGTCTCTTGTACTTTACCCTCTTCCAATCCTACTTCTGTTTCTTTCTCTGATAAATCTCTCTTCAATTCCTAATCAACTATGCTTTTCTCTATCTGTTTTCCACACGCCTTGGTTCCTGTAGGAGACTTGACAAATTAGATGGTGGTGCTTAGAGGAAATGGGCTTTAGGATGGTTACATAATTTTGGTAGCAGTCACTGTGCAGTGTGCCAAAAATGTAGTGATCCCAGTTTCATTTTGTCAGTATCAAAATGCAAAGAAAGAACAGAGGGAAGATGTGATGGTGATATTTTATGGGCATACAAGTTTTGATATAAAACAAAAAATATTGATGTTTTATCAAAAATGTTTAATATTTGATGTCACCTGAATTATGGGCCAGGAAAATGAAGCACTTTGTTTTCAAGGGTGTTTAACAGGAGCTTTTAATTTTAGAAGTGGAGGTGTGATTACCTATAGTTGGTCTTTAAGTTATTTAATTCTGTGCCACATTTTAAGTAGACTCTGTAGAAACCAATGAAAATGAAAACCAATGAAGTGTCCATTTCAACATACACCTTTAGAATTAAGCAAGTTAAATCAGTGGAAATCAATAGAATGTTAGGAGAACCAAGAAAACTACCTGACAGGAGAGCAGTGAAGTAGTGAATTAACTTTTCATACCAGAATCAGTATATTTCCACTGTAGTCCTGGGCTGCAGGCTCACTTGGGTAAGTTCATCTACATGCGATTTCTTGATTTTTAACAATTTGAGGCCATTGTTTTTGTAAAACTGTTGTGTGATACCATCTGCTATAGTGCTAGAGTAGGAGCAGATCTTGCTTTTTTGAATGTAGTCTCAGGCCTGAGACCCAGGAATGTATGAAACTTCCTTAAATGTAAAGATTCTAGCTCTCGCTTGCTTTCCTGAGAAATGCTTGGTAGAGTTTCTCTGTTGAGATTTTGGTCAATGACTGTAATAGGTGATTATGACTCAGTGCATTGAATTTTGTACATTGTTTTGATAGGATTTATAGTATCTACTCTCTAAACAATTGTTCACATTTTAGGTTAATGAAACTCTATATGCATTGAACAGAGGACTAAGGGTCCACCCACTCCTATTTAATACTAATTCTAGTCCACTAAGAAAAGAAATGACAGGAAATAAAGATGATGTATAACATGATGGATTTAGGCTACATAGGGTAATTTGACAATTGTTAAAATTGCATCAGCATATCAGTGGTTATCATATACTTCTCTTTCTGGAAGTCTTGAAATCATAACCATGGTTTTTCACTTGTCTGGGATTGTTTAAATGTGGCCCTGCCAAAATTCCGTAGAATCCTTTAGTAAACTGTTCTGAGAATAATCTATTTTAGAGAGTTGAAAATTGATCAAACCATTAAAGTGTTCTGAGTTACAGATGTTGATTTCTAGGTTGCCTGTGTACATTTTAAAAAGCACATTTTATATTGTTTATCTTGTGCTTATATGAGTTCTTTGCAAGCAATTTTATGTTTACAAAAGGTACTATAAGAGGAGCAGGCCCAAGCCCTACCTGAAAGTGCAGTGTC
Organism: Eubalaena glacialis; assembly: GCF_028564815.1. NCBI lineage: Eukaryota > Metazoa > Chordata > Mammalia > Artiodactyla > Balaenidae > Eubalaena > Eubalaena glacialis. Next base: position 16,909,048 of record NC_083733.1, on the reverse strand, counting down.
ATTCATGCCTTTTATTGTTTTTGTAGTATTGATGGACATTTTATTGTATTTTTCTACAATTAAAAATCTCACATGTACAGACTTGGTACAGAGTACAAAACTGGACTTAATCAGACCAAATGAGGAGCTGTGACATAGGAAATAGGAAAACTTCCCTGATTGTGTTGAGAAAAGTAAAGATATTTAGATTTTTGCAAACTTCCTAATTAAGATACAAAGTCATCTTTTTTACCCTCTACTCAGAATTCTGTGTAGAAGATGGCCTTCTATATTATATATAAAATAGATAAACAACAAGGACCTACTGTATAGCACAGGGAACTATAGTCAATATCTTGTAATAACATAGAATGGAAAAGAATCTGAAAAATAAATATATATAAATATATATTATATATTAATATATAATATATAAATAAACTGAATTACTGCTGTAATGGAAACTAACATAACATTGTAAATCAACTATACTTCAATTGAAAACAAAAAGATGACTCTTTATTAGGCATCCACCAGTAATACATTAAATTGGTAGATGAACTAGTGACATGGAAATGGGAAAATTGAGACCTGGTTATTTTATGCTATAGAGGATGTTAGACCAAACCTTCTTAAAATATTTTTTCATTGCGTATTAACTACCACATTTATTGATAATTGCCAATACTCAGTTATTTTTGGCCTAAAAAGTGGCAATTTTGTCTTTCCACCTAATTCTGTTAGATGTGTTTTGCAAGCTATAAATGCTGTAGGTTGTCCATTTTAAAATGGAGATAACAATTATTCTTGCCTCATAAACTTGTTCTGAAGATTAGATGAGATAATACATGCAAGTTGCTTAGTGCAGTTCCTAGTAGAGTAAGTGCTCATGATCTCTTGCTATTATCACTATTGTTAAGATGTTAAAAAAAAAAAAAAGCCAGTGTATTTAATTAAATTAAAAATAATTACCAAATTAAGAAATGTTTTCCCTTTGTTGGCTTGAAATATATCATCTACTGAATAGTGAATGAAATGTGGTCTCAGTAAGACTGTCTGTACTTTGGTGTAGAGACCATTACCTAATTTAGCTGTCTATCCTTAATGCTTTGAAAATGTCTTTTACCTAGTAAGTGCTGGTATACATTGAATTGAATTGCATTGAACTGAGTTTCTTTTAAGTTACAGAGCAATTTCTAATTCCACCTTATTTTTTTTGAGACCTCATTACAAAACATATAAATAAATTAGGCATAGGAGTGTATTTCAAGATACTTGCAAGAAGTGGTCATGGTAAGAAAATCTCATAAGATAGTAACTATGTTATCATTAGATGTGCTGAAACACATAAAATAGGCAGATGGGTTCCTTGGGGGCAAAGGGACAGAAGGGGAATATTTGGCTGCTGATCAGACCTGTACCAAGACAGTGCAAGAATCATGCTGAGGATGACCTGTAGTTAGTCTGGAACAGCTGCTGCTTCCATTCCGACTCTTGTCAGAGAAGAAAAGGCTGCCTCATAGAAAGGGGCTGTGCATCCCCAACTTTTAAAGAACCACATCTGGTTTTTGTTAAAGTAGTGTATTCTCTTGGACTCCTAGTATTGACAGAAATTATTTTTCGCCATCTTATATGGTATTTTGTTTAAATTTGGACAAACATTAAATTAGACATTAGTTTCCTGTGTGTATAGCTTTTATACAGCTATAAAACTAAACTCAATTTACAGATTACTATATAAATTTACTATAAAAACCATTAAAGTTTAAATTAACAACATTAACTTAATGTTCTTTGGGATGTTTTTGCAAAACTAAAGGACTGATGGTGGATTTAATCATAGAAAAATATATTTTTCTCTGTAATATTTTACTTATTAAGTTGATTCTTTGGATTTTGAGCCTGATGGGATTATCATTTTAATAATTGTCACTATCATGGTTATTTTTTTCTCTTACGTACTGATTTCATTTAAAGACACTTATCCATCATTTTGATGGGCCAGTCCATTTGTTAGTGCTGCTCAAAATACAATACTGAAAAAATTTTAAATGTGCTTTAATGAAAAATTCTTCACTATTCTGCATTTCTTGAAGATGACTTGTTAAGTTCTTGTGTATAAATATAGGAGCCTCACTATTAATTAATTAATTAATTTTTTATTTTTAATTTTTTAATAAAATTAGTTATTTGTTAATTTATTTATTTTTGGCTGCATTGGGTCTTTGTTGCTGCACACGAGCTTTCTTTAGTTGCTGTGTGTGGGGGCTACTCTTCGTTGTGGTGCGCGGGCTTCTCATTGGGGTGGCTTCTCTTGTTGCTGAGCACGGGCTCTAGAGCGTAGGCTCAGTAGTTGTGGCGCACGGGCTTAGTTGCTCCGCGGCATGTGGGATCTTCCCGGACCAGGGCTCGAACCCGTGTCCCCTGCCTTGGCAGGCGGATTCTTAACCACTGCGCCACCAGGGAAGCCCCCTCACTATTAATTTAAAATGGGAATATGATAGTGGGACTGTGTGTGGTGTTCCAAAGGTTCTTTGGAATTTGGCTTGCTTCTATTAGTGTGTGCCATATGATGATTCAGGTTTCTCACCACTCTCCTCCATTCCACTTTCCATGAAACTTTTGTTCCGGGAATGTCCCGTGAAGTCATTTGGCAAGAAGGTATCATTATATATTAACTTGGCCTTTGCTTTTTTCTCATTAGATGCTAACTATTAAAGGAGCACATTAATCTCCTACACTGTCATTTTCATGATGACACACCAAAAGCTCAATTTATTAAATAACTTAAGAATCTGCATCTTATTCTTTGAATATGGCTCTCAGTTGATAATTATCACTGCAAGAGAGAAATTTTGTCTTGATAGTGTAAAGAATTCCACATGAATATCATGTTAGACATCGCACAATAATTTCATGTTTGGATTTTTCAATTTTGTAAAACTTCACTGTAGCCCATGAATATGTTGTTTGAATGAATGCATTGAAGGACAGGGATAAAGATAATTGAAACAGAAGGAAGTCTCCCTGTTAAATGGATGTATCTGCTACCCTGACCATATGTAGAGCTGATTTTTTCAAAGAAAAGCATGAAAGTATTTGTTACAAAAGGTATTTTATAAATCGAGGTAAAATTTCAAATTATTTAGTTCAGTGCAAGAAACTTCAATGGCTGAACCCTACTAAATTTGTCAATTGATACCTTATACTTATTTTATTGCTAATTTTAGTTGTTTCCTAAGCTTTTCATAATCACCTTAATCTGGTAGTAAATTTTTACTCTGTGGCATTAATTTGTCTTGACAACAAACTCTGTGTGTGTGTGTGAAACATAATTTCATTTGAAGGAGCCATCAGAAGTGTCAGAAAACCTGAAGGCCAGTGCTAGCTCTGCCACTTACTAACTCAGCAATCTTTGAAAAGTCAGGATGTCTCAGCCTCAATTTCCTTATCTAATACTACTTGATCTGCCTCATCAGGAGGTTAGTTGTGAGGAAGTAGTGTAAGTTTATTGCACTTTGAAAGGGTAAATCTTATGCTTATACTTGTTGTTACTACATTAAATAGAGATCCCCCCAAGTGCAAATCAAATGGGTTTAAAATCTTATGTATTTGCAGTTGTTAAGATTCTCCAATTCTTTCACTTCTTTTAGACATTTCCACCCATTATTCCATCCTTCAATTGCATCATTTAAAAAGTTATTATAGATCAGATCTCAGACTGCAGGCTGAGTCCTGTCCACCACCTGTGTTTGTAAATAAAGCTTTATTAGAACACACCCATGTTCACTGTTTTACGTATTTTCTATGACTGTTTTTTCACTGCAATGGCAGTTGAATAGTTGTGGAAGAGACTGTATGGCCTGCAAAACCTAATATATTTACTATGTGGCTTTCTACAGAAAAATGTTGGTACCCCCTTATACATATCACTAAAATCCAGGGCCAGTTATAATCCAGTCCTTTCTGGAACCTAAGTCTTTGATAGATGATGTAATTTTGCTTAAGATCCATACTCTCCTGTAAGGAAGTAAGTGGGCCTGAGTATATCCTCTTAGTAAGCAGCAGCCTCACCCCCCCTTTCTGATCCATGAGTTCAAAGTTGTGGATGTCTTGAGATCTTGTTTCTTTTCTTGCCCCTTTCAATGGCTTGATTCTTTGAAAGGATAGTCTCAGTTGAATGATGTTGCTGAAAATTTCGGTTAGAAATCTAGGCACGTTTAAAATCCAGTTTATTACCAGGGCATAACAGTGTATGCAGGCTGATGTCTCACAGATTTTTAAGTTCAAATGGCACAATGAATAACGTAAATTACCAACCCAGCAAAGAGATAATGGGGAAAGATAGAGTAGATAAGTTCACATTTTAAATGCACTTATTTTTACCATTTCTAGATTTTCATATGTTTAAGTTTTTAGACTTGTTATGCTATATTCATGTGAATTTGGAAATACCTAGCGGGAGAGATGGGGGATTTGGCAGTCTCTACAAGTTTACTTTCTACTACTTTAGAAAAGTCAGAGGTGTCTCATTTAACATAAAGAATTTTAGAGCTGAAATAGACCTCCGAGATCAGCATTTCCCAACCTCTTTTAACCCATGGACCATTTTCATAGTAATTTATAGTCTTTTCAACCCTTTTAGGAATTTTTAAAATCAGTCCATCATTTTTGTGTGATATATTATGAAGAGGTAATTTTAAGTGAGAACTATTTTATCTTAGATTAGTACAGTGTTAAGGATTATATTATACATTTTATTTTGACACCATTATTAATGATGGCATATGTAAGCAAATTTTGCCTTTTTTCGTTTAGTGAGTGGTAAGTACTTTCTCAGTTCACGAAGAAGAAATTATGAAAGGAAAAAATGAATTGTCATAAAAAATTGAAAATGACATTGTTTTCATATGTAGTTTTGGAATTGAAATGTAGATTAACATAAAAGAGGCAAAAATTGTTTTCATGATCTGATATTTGAAATTCTTAGATTTTATGTTATAAAAATTTATTTCTGTCTTACAATTTTTGTATTTGTGCTTGTAAGTGGAGACCAGGGAGGTTCAGAGTTTCCCTCCCCCAAAGAAACCATGTTGACTGAAAAGTCCAGTGAAAAATCAAATTAGTTATAATTGTGTGTGTATGTATGTGTATTTCATTTTAACACTTTTCAGGTACCAGACATATACTAATATGCTATATAAGAATTTTGAACAGAAATATATCCTATGAACCTCTTGAGGCAATTAGGCACAATTATTAATATTTTAATCTCATAAATCTTCATTTCAAATGCCTCTCCCCCCCCTTTTTTTTTTTACTTTTGATATTAACCAAAGGTCCATGATGATTATGCTTTAAGCTCCATATGACCAAGAAGAAGGTAACTTAAGCCTGAGCCATGGGCAAGGACCGTGGTAGTTGTCTCAGGGTCTGGGTTCAGAGCACACTCATCACTACTGACCTCATGCTCACTCCACATATACTTGGAGGCTCTCGATCCATCCAATTTAAAAGGAAAGGGTATTTCAATGATTATTTCATGAAGGAATGAAAACAGTTGTTACTGAAAAAGGCCTTGTGGTCACTGCTGCTCATTTTCCATACAAGGAAACTGGAACCAAGTGAAGTGAAATGCTATTTCTAGGTCCACACAGTAGCCTAATGGCGGAGCCAGGGCTAGAACACAGGACTCCTAACTCTTAGTGCACCATTCATATGTTTTGACAGAACCATCTAGCATCTTGCCACCTGAATGTGTGTGATTAAATAATGGTCCTGTACCCTTCACAAAGCAAGTGAAGTTGGCCTCATTCTGGTTTTTAACTGGTGGCTCACCAGTTAATTTACCCCAAAACATGTATTATGTTCTTTTTGTTCTAACGCTGTTATTCAGCAGAGGTAGCCCATCCAGTTATTTCTTGGGTGTCTCTTTTGAGGATGTTGATTCTTAATGTGTCTTCCTTTATGATATACCAGTATTCTAATGGTAATTATTTGTAAGTCCAGTCACAGCAAATACCTATTCCATAGAAATCACTTTGTAAAAAAGGGTACTGAACCTGAACTGATGAATCATTTACTGGAAGCAAGTCATTGGCTGAATGAATTTATAAAGACAAAAAATTTGGAGGGTACTTTAGTGCAGTAGATTTTCAGCATAAACAAAATTTCCCCAAAACAATATGGAATAATTTGTTTATATCATTGCTACAAATTCAGACTGAAGATTAAGTGGAGTCTGTTGTAGCATGGGATCTCTATTGGTCCGTCCAGTAGAATCCCATTCAAGGTATGTGTCCATTTGTAAAATTGATTTGGTCATGATTGTTTTTCCTACAGATTATGGTGAAAGGATTCTTGGTTGTCTTCAACTGATTGATTGTTGATTGCTCAATCATTCAGCATATAGTTCTTGATTTGTAGTTCCTCCTCTCCACTGTTAAATTTATCATATTATCACCCAGTTTAAGACTATACTGTCATTTTGTTGGAGGTTATTTTAAACCAATCTATTATTACCATTAGGAGTGGAAGGTTTTCTGTTTGTAAGGTAATATGTTTAGTGTCTAGCCTATGGTGAAGATGAAGGGCTAACATATGAGAGGATGCAGAAGATCAGAAAGCATTTAGAGGGACTTCCCTAGTGGCACAGTGGTTAAGAACCTGCCTGCCAATGCAGGGGACACAGGTTCGAGCCCTGGTTCGTGAAGATCCCATATGCCGCGGAGCAACTAAGCCCGTGCGCCACAACTACTGAGCCCGCATACGTAGAGCTCGTGCTCTGCAACAAGAGAAGCCACCGCAATGAGAAGCCTGCGCACCGCGACGAAGAGTAGCCCCCGCTCACCGCAACTAGAGAAAGCTTGTGCACAGAAATTAAGACCCAACGCAGCCAAAATAAACAAATAAAAATAAATATATTTATAAAAAGAAAGCATTTAGAAATTTAGTCTGGTTGAAGTATGTATCTTTATGAAATGGGAGTATACTCTGGGTCTCTGTATTTAGAGGTTCATATTTTTCAAGCAACATTTTAGGATTAGAAGGAAAACGAGGTCTTAACTAACTGATTAATCAGCAATTACTCTACTGTTTAGTATTTCTTCTACTCATCACTGCTGCCAGCATTCATTCTTGATGGAGTCACTTGCACCTGTGCACCTTCCTAACAAGGTACCTCTCTGGCAGATTTTTGAGAAATATTCTGACCACTTTTAAACCTTATCCAATAAAAACTGTATTTATCAGTACCAACATTCAAGACATTCAAGATTGCAGTTAATAAAATAGTCTCTGTGCCGTTTTGCCAATTGTTTAATCCTCTACGATCAATTGTTATAATGATTATATTTTGGAAAACTAAATTTTCTGACCTCGGCATAGCGATATCTTGGAAGAAAACCATTTGTTATAAGACTTTTTTTGTAAAATCCTAATTAAAGAGTTATGCTCTTGGGTTATGTTGTGAGCCAAGTATGTCTGCACTCCACGTGGGGGTAGCTGGACTAGATGGCAGGTGGTATCGCCTGACTTCCACATCCCTTTAAGACTTGATAACACTAAGCTCTTCAAGCAAGCTATGTTCTTATGGGAACATTAAAGCACATCTTTTAAAAATATTATGTGAAGTCCTGTAACTTTACCTGTTTGCCACGAGTAAGAGTCACGAAGTTCTAAGTGGGAAATTGGGCTAGGAGTAAAGTCTTATTTACGTCGAACTTTATAGGTGACTCCCCACCGTGATTCGCAATGCCATGCTGAACTTACTATAAAAATTAGGCACCTTAGAATAATATTTCCTATTCTTTGATTCCCAGATGGAGTAGGTAGGGAAGGATGCAAGTGTGTGTGTGTGTGTGTGTGTGTGTGTGTGTGGTGGGGGTGGGGTGCTTGGGAGGGAGGGGAATATAAATTGTAAGATTATGCTTCTTTTCTTGCCTTTTGACTATCTCAGTGAGAGACACCAATGGCAGATTACTCACATGGCTAAGTCGTAAAATCATAGGTTTTTAATATCTGGACTACTGAGTACAGACATAACATTTAAATAAAAATAATGCAGAGTGTTTATCTTCACCAAATCTTCTCTGTCCCACAGAGGATGAGAGCTGTCTCTTTAATAATGCAAAGGAGTAGTAAATTTCAAGCTGAGGATGGGCAGTAACAAGGAGAGTGATCTCCACGCTGCCCTGATGTCAGTGGAGTGCCTTAGGAGAACACCTTATTAGTTGTAACAGGCTGGTTAGCGCCGGGTCACCTCCCTGCCTCCATCTTCCCCAGCAGGGTCACCCATCTCTGGACTATATTTGGGAGGAAAGAAGTGAGGGGGAGGGGAAGAAATATCGTTAGAGCCTCTCTCATCTCCCCAGCGTTGAGAGCTGTTTATTTTTATTTGTTGTCCAACTGTGTGATTCTCCTTCTCCCTTCCCAATCTCTCTTTCCCTCGCTGCCCATTCTTCTCCTCTTGTCATATGTCTGCATACATTCTCTGTGTTAAGGCAAAAACACAGTTAATGGTTTTTTTCTCATCATTGTTTCATTTTTAGAAATCACCTGAAATAAATGTAGTTTATAAATCTGTATTTAAATGAATATTTACTGTGTTGAAAACATTAACCAGAAGAAGAACCCAGCGTAGCAAAGCTTCCAATTAACATGACCAACCAAAAAAAAAAAAAAAAAAAAGTGAGGGACTATAGATATGCATTTATATACCTTTTACTGTCTTAAAAAATGGAGGTCAGTATATTTTGTAAATCAATCACATTTTAGAGTTGCACTTAATACATTTTCACAAAAGAAAAAGATTATCCTCTTTTTAAAAATGTATTTTTGTGCCGTCTTTGATTTTTCTTTTCTATGATAGCTATCAACATCAACCCTTTCTCCTCCCTAGCCCCCATCCTCCAGCCCCCATCCTCCATCCAAAAATGAATGCAAAGAAATACTATTAGGCTGTCTGGTTATGTATTTTTTATGAGGCCATACAAGATGCTGCCTGACCCCTTGCAGCTCATGTTATAAGCACACTGAAGATGCTTTTCATTTGGGTTTTGCTTTTCAGCCTGGATGACCTCTATTAAATAAAAAAAAGGAGGTGGGGCTGGGGGGGAAGGCCTAATATGTGACCCCAGGGACTAGTCGCTTCAAGGATTACATTTAATTCATATGATAATATTGAAATATAACGTTCCTGGGTCTCATGTTTTGGTTATTTTTCTATTTATTTCAGGAACTCATTGATGAGTCTTGTCATAGATGTTTTTCATCAATTTTGGGTAGAAACTGTAAGTTGTGAATTAGGGTCAGATTCTTAAAATTACCTTTTTCCCCTGCTTTTAGGATTCAGGCCACAAATATAAAACATCTCTCTTTTCATAGTTTCTCTGAGAGATACAGAAAAATTAATTTTTTCTGATGTGTCTGCCAAGAGTTCTGTTTCAAATAAAGAAAATTTTTATTTTGGCATTTCCTTAACTATCCTCAACAAGATCCCCAAATTCTTTATTAGTGTGAATGCTAACACCTTTTAAACTCCCTCGTTTCCTTCCTCCCTCCCTGTCTCTCTCCCTTCCTTCCTTCCTTCCCCTGCAAAGTCAGTTGTACATATACAATGGTATTCTCTCATGTGTACGTGTCATGATCTAGATAATGACCCACATTTGGGTCCTTGTCCCATGATGTGTGTGTGTGTATATATATGCTGTAATACATATTTTACTTTGCTTTTATAATTATCCTGCTTTTTATAATGCCCCTAATTAGTTACTGAATGCTCGGTTGCCTAAATTTTAAGAGACATAACTTGACCATGCATCATTTTTTTTCTTTTTACAGTGAAACGTTCATGCTATTTAAATTTAGGATTAATGTTCAAAACCAATTTGCAAAAGCCTCCCTCTGGCCAGTTTTTAGAATTATATTTCTATTTTAAGTTTCTCACAATATTGGATGCCCCTTTGTCTTTGCTAGTTGAAATGAACAGGTTGAGAAATGGAATTAAACTATACGCCGTTTGTTGTATTTAGAAAATGTTTTTATTCCTTTCACTTAACACACTAGCACTTAATGTCTTTGAATCAGCTGCTGTTCATCAGTACTGCAGAGGTTCACTTGTCGTGGAAGGCAGGTTCCTTGGAGGGACAGTAACATTTCACTGGAGCTAATAAAGTCAATTAGGATAATATTATACAGTAGGCCACTAGAAAATCAGGTGCATTTTGCACGAATCATTCTATGTTTTTAATTCATACCAATTTAACACTTCATAAGGAATATTTAAAAGCAGCTATTATTATTAGTTACATCAGCTTGCATATATATATGTATATATACACACACACACACATGTATATATTTAAATGCTATTTTCCTTTTTCTTTTTTTCCCCTTAGTTGTTGCAAGAAAACAAAAGCAAGAAAATTTGTGTACATGTTCACACATTTTCATTGCCACAAAAGTACTGATGAAAACTGATCAAAGCTTGGAAATTCATTGCAGTTGCTGAAACCCCTTCTCAAGCCAGTCCCTTATTACCTAGGTATTGGTACAAATGTGATTCAGCAAATAAAACCCCTAGCTGCCTGGCCCCCTCTGCATTCAGAGAGCAGCAAAGTGGATCCGCGATGGGGTTTTCACGACGACTCATAATTTTCCTACATTTGTTTGCATCACAATCTTAACATTTCTGACATCTGGGTTACTGGTGAAAATGTACATATGTCTCTGTGTATACATAGAGTATGTATATTTTTGTCTTGGTTAGTCACTGTATGTGAGAGGGATGTTTTAAAAACAGAGACTCCAGGTTCTCCTTTGTAAAGCATTAAGCTGTGACCCTCCCCTCCTCTCTTCCCTCCCCCTGTAGCCCTGGACTTCATGATGCCTTCTTGACTGCTAGCTGAACATGGAGTTGTCTTTTTATTTATTTTTTTTATAAACCCAGTCACAACACAGAAAGAGGAGGAGGAGGGGGAGAGAGAGAGAGGGAGAGAGAGAGAGAGAGAGAGAGAGAGAGAGAGAGAGAGAGAGAGAGAGAGAGAGTAAAAACCCTGAAGGATGGTTCTCAAAAATTCTAAAGGAACCACAGGGAATTCCTTTTAAGAGCAACAGAAAGCAAGCTAGCTGAGGTAAGGCAGATGTGGACAGCCTTTCTTTTCTTCTCTTTTCTTTCTTTCCCTCTCTCTGTCTCTTTCTGTGTATGTCTCTCTCCGTTTCCTCTCTCTCTCCTCATATTCTGTCTCTTTCCCTTTACATTCATATTTCTCTCTCTCTCTCCCTCCCTCTTCCTCCCTCTCTCTCCCCCTCTCCTTCTCAAGAGCTGTTTCTTTATGGATCTGGGAGGGTAGGTGGGTGGGGAAGCTACCTAACTTCTTCCCTGCTTAAGCAATCTGAGAATGGAACTCATGTGAATATGCAAATAGGACTGCCTGGGCCGCATTGCTGACACGTGTATGTGTTGTATCCTTCTCCCCACCTCCCTGTCTTAGCGTCTGATCTTCAACAGATTGCTGTTGTTTCTTGTGATCACCAGCACAGCGTGCTGGAAAGAGAGATGGGGGGAGAGGTGAGGATTGGAGGGAGTGTTGTGGGACTGGAAGGCAGGAAATCAGACATGATTGCTGTGACTTTTTTATATTAATGTGTGGCTTTTTTTCTAGCTCATTTGCATGTCAAAGTGGCGGAGGTGTGAGGGCAGAGATTAGTATGGAGATGACATAATGATGCAATGAATTAAATGTGATCACTTCTCAGAGCGGGGGTGAGGTGGGGGGGAGCAGTGAGGTGGGGAGTGGGGTAGTCAGCAAGACAGAAGGAGTGAGAGAACAAGAGGGGAGTGCTGCTTCTGATCTTCACCACACAGTTGATTGATGTCACCAGTGAACAGAATGCATCTTTTTATTGTGATGGTGGTGATGTGGTGGTGGTGGTGATGCTGATTGCCATGATTACACTTATCGTTAGTGTGAAATTTGAATTTTAAGTGGTCAGTGCTGGAGCTCCAGTGCACGTGATTGTTTGGTCCATCACTGCAAAGCCTTTACTGTCAAAATTTAACTCTGCTCCACGTTTGCTTTTATTTAAAAAGGAGAATGCAACATACAGGAAAGAGATGACTAATTTGTGATGTTACACACTGGGCTGGGATACCAAGGGTTTTCATGTTTCTTTAGTACTATTTTGTGTATGCAAAAAAAAAAAAAAAAGGCAAAATTAAAAACATTTTTATTATTACCAAAAAAAAAAAAATTTTACGTATCGGCAGGGTGGCAAGGGTTTCAACCGTTGACAATCAAGAAAATGCAATTTCATCTCTGGCATTCAGCGTTATCTCCCTTTAATAACAAAACCAAACCAGACTGATTACGGAACAAAGCAAATTCTCAGGCGGCTAGTTGCAGGTCTGAATGCAGGAGTAAAAACTGAACATTTCCCCCCCCCCTGCTTTTGGCTATTTTGTATGCAACACCTGTAAATGTGCACGAGGTAGTTGTAAAAGGATTCTTGGGGGAGGAGAGGGGAGGTTTTAATTTAAAGTCTCTGATAATTAAAAGAAGAAAAATAATATAAACACAAACTAGAAAGGGTTTTAGACTTCGTCGATTTTTTTGTAGTAGAAGTCAAATTCATTCTGTCTGCCAGTAAGTTTTTCTCTGATTAGTCTTGTCTATCGCTTCTTTGGGAGGATGAACTTCCTGCAGTATAGACAAATCAGTATAGAAATTTAGAACTAATTGTTATATGTGCAATAACCCTGATGCTATAAATGAGCACTTAAGAATCCAAAGAACATCACTAACATTAATTTATTGAAAAAGAAAATCCAAAGCAACTCCATTAGTTTTTCCCTGTTATTGTTAAGGACTTTAAATGGATTTCCTAATTGGATAATTTTATTCACAAGAATAATACACAAATGGAAAACGAGCCCTCCCTCTTGGGGTGGAGGGGGTTGGTCTGCAGAAGGAGGAAGAGTCATTGTAAGAGCAACTTGTAGGAGACCTGCTCGGGTAGTGCCCTGAAGAGGAAGGTGCAGGATTCAGAGAAAAGCACCCACGTGTGAGAACTAGCAGACAAACTACGGTGGGGGCAAAGGGTGCTTTAAGCATGTTCAAGCAACACGGTGGATAAATCCCTTTGCCTCCTTTTTGTTATTTAAAACAGTGTCCATCATTGTTGCCCCTCTTTGGTCATGGGTGTTCCAAATTCATTCTATCCCAAGTTTTCCTAAGACGGAGCATCACATCTTTGCCCTCTTTTACTCGCTCTCATCTGCATCTTTGGCATTTTCTGTCTACCAAGTTCATCTTCTTGGAGTGGCACGCGGGCTTGCATGATGTCTCTTCCCTTTTCCAGATGAAGGCAGCTCTGCTTACCGTAAGCTGGATCTCACGAATGCTGTGCATGGCTACTGTTCATAGCAAAGCATCTTGTGTTCTATTCTTACACCCTTTGCCTGCCAAATACTGGGAAGGGAATCAAGACAGAGAAAAGTTCTTGAGCGCTGGTCTGGAGTGGCTTTCCTCTACACACATCAACACCTGTATCCTCATTCTCCATCTGTCCCCAGGTAGTACCGTGGCCTCTTCTACATCCTGCTTTCTCCTTGCCTTAGTCTTCTAGGCCAATAAAGAAGAAAGGCAGGGATGAGGATTGTTCCTATTGATCTGCCCAAGGGGATCATTAGGCATCCATATCAATGTACAAATCAGTGGGCCTGTGTTACTAGCTTGGGCAGTCATTGCCAATTTGTTCCTATTAGATGGTGGAGCCTGGAGGTGTTTGATGAGCAGATTGGGTCTTTATCTCAGCACTAGAGAGTTTGCAGGCTTGCTGCCAGACAGCACAGGTTTACAGGATTTTTTGGTAGGGGGGACAGGGATGCTTATGGGTATTGTCTTTCAGCCTGAAATCTGTCTGCACCCTAACTAGACCTCCGAGGTAGACCCCTCCCCACCCTCACCGAATCGTCTCTAGTTACAATTAGCCCCCACTTTGCCTCCTTCAGCCCTGACATCTCCTCGGATAGCTGCCCACAGGAATATCTTCTTGAGTATTCTTTTGTAATCCTTTTCGGGACCGGCGTCATTGGAATGTAGACACTTTTTCTTTACCTTCTTCCAGCTCCTTTGCTACAAGAAGCAGTGTATTAGCTGTTGAGCAGGTGACACTTTGAGCTGCTGTTTTCTCTGTAGTTCAATTAGAGAAAGTAAAAGTTAAAGGTCCAGGTAATTTTGTTTGGGGAATTCTATTTACCTTTTCTCTTTGAATTGAAATCTAGAAGGAAATGTGTTCTCATTGCCATCTTTGTAATTAAAAAAAAAAAAAAAAGAAATCTTTAAAAACCATCTTTGTCTCTAGTATTGGGCTTTGAAAGAGCAACAACTCTGGTAAAAGCCAAGTTGTCTTGTATGCATGTAGATTTGAAAAATAAAAATTATGTTTCCGTTGGGGAAGGGGAGGGGAACAGGATAATGAATGAATAAGCACAATTTATGCCGTTTTACTGCTGCAAGGATGACATTTCCTCTTCATTATTTTGTGAAAACCTCAATTTTAAACCTGGTTTTACTCATTCCTGACGTGAGCATTATTCAGTATAAATATCTGTCCATTGCCAGACCATGGTGATGCTCTCAGTGACATTTCTGCTTTATAGCTTTCAGTGGGGGGAGGAAGAGAGGGAGGGAAGGTGGGCTGATTCAGATGGGGAGGGAGGGGACCGGGGCAGCATCCACTTCCTGGGAGTTCTGTTTTTATCCTGCCCTTGAGTTTGTTACGTGTGAATAATAAACTGTTACTCAGAGCTGGGGCTGGGGGAGGTGGGTACAGTAGCACAACCTGAGTTGTGTACTTAGCACTTCTGTCCTTGAAAATTTGTTCATCATTCCAAAAGTTTTTTTTTTTTTTTTTTGTAATATAAGCTTTCATATTTTGAGTGTTGAAAATAAGATGGAACTCTGTTTACACTAGATACCAATTTGCAAGTGGTTTTGGCCTGTTTTTACTTAGCTAACATACTTTAGGTAACTATTTAAAAAGAAAAACCTGCATTTTACTTTAGAAGACTTTAAACTTAGTGATTATTACTGTTTATTAGCTTATATTTACATTTTCTCATCTACATATTTATCTATTTATTTTTTGTTCCTTCCCAATCCTGTTCCAATGCATCTACTCTAAGAAGCACTCATTTCGATCCATTTGACAAGAGCCTCCTTTTTTTGGTTGTGGAGTAGCTCACAGAACTTCACAGAAATACATCTGTGTGGGGTTGATATGATTTTTGGGAGTTAAACCATCTTAATTTATCATAAACCAGACAGCCAGTCAGCTTTCATCTTTACAGTGCATGTGTAGAAATCAATTTGGAGTGGACTCAGAGGAATGTTTTAAGAGTTTGTTTTGCAAATATTTATAAACCATTTTCTCTGGAGCAGAGTCTATTTTAGTATGGTCACCATACTATTAAGAACAGAGCTTATTTTGAGGAAGATGCTGCCAAAATCTGTTGTTTGTTTTATCGTGAGGGTTGGGAGTTCAAATTTGTTTTGCCACTGACATACTGTCAAAGCCAGAGATATCTGTGCATAAGCTGGTTATTTTATTCATCCTCAGGATCCACCCCTCTCCATTTTTTTGAGCCCTATGAGAACTTTCAAACGAGTGAAACAAACAACCCAGGTGCTCACTTTGAGTTTCTGCCTGAAGGACAGAAAGTGGACCTTTTTGCATTTCTCTTTAGTAGAGCAAGGAAACCCATCATTTTCTCATCACATTAAGGGCTTATTACTTAGGGATGTTGATAGTATGCTGCAACTTTATAGAAACTTTTAATCAGTGAGAGTCTGATTCTTTAGCCAGGACATTTATAGTTTCCAATTCACCTAGCCCGGGCACCAGGGACGTTACTTTGACTTCTCTTGTAGTGATAGAAAACATTTTCATTCCATAACACACTGTTTATCTATCCATATATCTCCCTGGTTTTTCTTGTTTTATTTAGTGTGGCTTCCTATATGCCATTTCTCCATGAAACAATTGATACATTCTCAGCGTGCTGTGTGAGTAGAAAAAAACTCCTAGATTAATGGTCAGTGTCTCACACACGCACATTTGTGTTGTGATACTACGGAGGAGCTGCGAATTACTGACAAGATCTAGAATAATTCCTAATGCTGTCGAAGGCTTCATTTTCTCCTCGGCATGATGGATGAGGCATAAGAAGTGCTTTCTGAGATCATTATGTGCATCATTCTGTTAAGTGTTATTAAAGTCCGTCTGTCTTAGGCAGCAGAAACAAATATCTTTGCCCTTATTTTGCTTGCATTTTTAAAGATGGGTAACTGCAGATCCCTTTCTTCCTAATGTGAGCTTTTTTGGAAATCATCTGACTACTAATTTGTGCCATAAAATTATTAAGAATTGTATTTTTCTTTCTACTTAAAATTTGATAATATTAATCCGTAAACAAATTCTGTTTATTTCTAAACCTTTAATTCACAATAAATGCTTTAGAATTGCATTTTATTAAAAAAAAAAAATAGGAGATACGGGAAGTACCAGAATCTGGGGTGTGGGTTTCAGTCTGTAACTTCAAAAAGATTTAATAGTCTTTTATTTTCTGGGCTCCAATTACTTTAAATAGCACTGACTATTTGTTACCTTGAATTGATTGTGCAAGAAACAGGATAAATTTGAATCTGACAGATATTTCATAGAATTCCTCCCTTACAGGCAGAGGTATTCAGAGCTGACAATGCAAAGACATGTAAATGGGAATGAAAACCTAGCTCTAACACTTGGCCAGGGAAAGTTTGTTTTTATAAGCTGTGCATTTGGAGGGCAAATTTCCCCTAGTCAATTCGGAGTACTTGCTGTTTTTGGAAGGGGGTGGGTGAATGGGGGCTATTTTCAAAGTGAAAGTAGCTTGCCCTGCTCAATAGGGAGACCAGGTAAATTACAGACAGCTCATATTATATCTCAAGCAATTTCACCCAAACAGAAAAATTTACATTAAAGGTTTGTAACTTTCCTTTAAGTCACAGATTTTTCTGTGATAATAAAATACAGTCTGTTTTATGGAACATTTGCATTATTACCCAGTACCCCTACCACCATCACCTTTTTTTGTTATTGTTGTCATTACTGTTTTTTTTTTAACAGTGTAGTAGAGCATGCTTAGACCCCTGGAAGGCTTATCAAAAGTAAATGAAATAAAAAGAAGTAGATCATCACACTTCCTTTTAAAACACTACTTCCCCTTTTCAGAGATTCAGTGAGATCTAGAAAGGCTCACTTTTGTACTTTTGATAGAATTATATAAGTTTGATGCACAGCTGGGATAAGCTAAGCCATCTACAGCACAGCAAATTTTTGAACATTTAATTTTATATTTGAATAATTCTCCAGATCAGGCTATAATCATGAATGTCATATAAAAAGAAATTTTTTAATAAATTACATTATTTCACAGATGTGCAAATACTTCTGAGAAAAAAATTACATTGATCAGTTTTTAATACCCCCCTGTCTCACCCTTCAGTCAAAGGGAAAAATAGCTTTTTCCCCATCTTTGTCTTCAGAAAGGTGCTAGATTGTAAACATCTGAAGGAAATGAAAGGGGGTTGGCCAGTCCACCCCAAACTCTTTCCAGATTTTCAATCCTTTCAGCAGCAGCCTTCAGTTTTCAGAAAAGAGGGAGGGTCTAGGGGAAAAAAAGAAAGGAGATGTCTCTGTTTATTATTAAAATTTAAAGTGAAAAGCATTACTATATCTGGCTAATTTTGAATCTACTAATTTAGAGGGCTTGAACAACAAGAGGCAAAATTTACACAACGTATGTGCTGCGGTGATTGGGAAGATAAGGCGTTTGCAGCTAATTAAGACCTAATTCTGGAAAAAGGACAATAAGCAACAGATGGCTGTCATTTCTTTTACAGCCTCTGAAACAATAGCATGTGGATATTTAATTCAAAAACTATTCACACACAATTATTTTTACTTAGGCAGAAAGAGGATTATTCTTTGTATAGTGTTTCTGAAGTGTAGTCTGTGTATTCCAGTTTAAATAAAGGCATTTCAGAATTTCTGTGTTTTGAAAATATTGGAATATTTCCGGAAGCAACAGTTGAAGTCATGAACCATGGTCATTTTGGGAACATCACCTGTGGTTGGAAACATCACTGTTACTCAGGGCAGACTGAACAAGTGCTTTTGAATACAAAACAAACAATTGAATTAAGAGTCTTGACTCTGTTGATTTTTCCATGTTTCTTTTGTTAACGGCTCTGACTGAGTAACATTGCATGACCTCCGTACCCATACAATATTTAGATATTTGATATGTTGTCATAAAGATATTCTGAAGTGGAAAAAATTGCATTAGTGTTTGGCTCATGGATAATGATTTGGTTAAGCTGCAGTTTTTCAGGACTTCTTTACTGACCCAACATAAGTATTCTATTTTTTTCTTTTAACTAAAGCACTGAGGATAATATACAAAAATAAAACAAGGTGTTGTATTCAGATCAGTAGGTATTAAATCACAATTGCCTCTTTGTCTTTCAGAAACCATACATACCAGATGCACTATGAGAAAAATAATCTAAAATGTTGGGTTTATTTTCAATATGCAAGTAGTATAGAAATATGCAAGCTCTGATTGCAGTGTGCTGGAAACTACTCCACAAAAATGTGTAACGAAAGCTGTTACTATAAGTGCGGTTCATGTATTGGAACAGCTGTGACAGCCTGATACAGTTTAACACTTGTTCAATTATAAGAAAAAGAAATTCAGAAGGGAACTTGATTTAGATAAGAATTTTAAATAAATCCTTGAAATTTCCCAAGTAACTTCATCTTCCAGTCAAAATTGCACCTTTTCCCTACTTTGTCCTCTTATCTTGCCCTATATTTAGTGTCCAACTCAGTTCTAGAGACCTGGGAAGTAACAGCTGCCCTTGACTGGACCACCTTTTCCTTCCAAATTCTGCTCATATTTTATGTTTTTGAGTGTCTGGGTTACAGTGATTTGCAAATTATTTCAGGTGTCTGCTCTTTTATATTCACTTAGGAAATTGCAAAGAAATCATCTAGTAGCTGGCCACACTTTTCATTACATCCATTTCTTTTTTCATTTTCAAGTGATTTTATTGTGCTTTTACAGCGTATACATTTTAGTGCATATAAGAAAGGCTGACACTGATATTGATACCAAACCTGTAGTTCTGGGAATTTGTGCACATGTCACTCTTTTCCTTTTGTTTAGCAAATGCTTGATTGATGTGTGTGCAATGTGTGTAATTGTATGTTTATATCATATATGTGTTTTACATATATGTGTGTATATATGTACACACATATACGTAGTCTAATGTGCTATAGTGTTTGTGCTTCATCTAAACTCTTTCCTGGAGTAACTAAATACATAAGGAACATATGTTCCCACATGTAAAATTTCTTTTGTTTAGCTTAACTTTTTATTTTCTAAGCTGAGTTGTCTCTACGGTTTGTTATGTGTGTAAAGGTTTAATTTGTTAATACTGCGTATTTTGAGAATGACATATTAATAGTGTTTGCTTGATGTCCTCAAAAGTCAGCATCTTCATATTATTTTGAAATTGCCCTCCTCCAAAACAAAAATATTACATAAAACAAAACCAAACTTTAACAGAAATTACTTAGTATTTTTAATCTCAAAGATGATTATTTTCTAATCTTGACTAAAAATAAAAATCACAGGCATTTTCAAAAGAATTCTCAAACCCCCAGTGTTTATGACCAAGGCCTGCTGGTAGACAGCGGGTAGAAGTATGTGTTTCTACCAAGGGGACAAAGGATCCTTAAAACTCTGTTTACAGAGTTGCTTGTCTCAGCTTCAACATTTCTTTTAACTTTACATTGTTGACATCTTCAAAAGTGGATGGGAGAAACAAAATACTGAACTTTTTCGAGTGGTTTTTTTGGGACACTTAGTGTCTAAGAAGCTGACAGAAGGGTCTGTGCATTAAGACTCAGGCTGGAGAGGGGAGAAATGGCAAAAGCTAGCTCTTTTCATTCTATAGTGGTTGGTATGGGCAATTTAAAGCAGGATCCTGGAATTTCCAGACCCCGGCTCTATCTTCTAAGTCATTTCTGTACCTGGAATAAAATATTGCTGTAGAAATTATTGACATAATAGTCCCCATGAGGACTCATAGCCATCAAAGTGAAATCTCACAATAAATTCAGAGGCCACCTGGAGAACCACTGTTAAAGAGCTTTTTAGAGAAGAAAAAAAAAACTTTAAAAGCTTAATTCTTCTTAAATATAAGTTCACTGATCATGTTTCTGTACCACTTTCCTAGAGTTTAGTTCTTTACTTTGTTAAATAATCCTTTAAAGCTCTTTTGACAGCAAAAATGCTGTGTTTTGTATAGATGACATCACTAGCCCAACTCCAGCCACGTTGAAAGCCAAGGGGTTACTAGGCAATAAACCTCGGTCAGGATTTCTGCGTGTCTCAGGGCATAAAAGCCTTAAAACGTGAGGTGGGTCTTAGTGATCTGTGGGACAAACATTCCTACTATAATACCAGAAGCATTATTGATCAGTTTGGGGGGAACATTTTTTTAAAAGCTAATTAGTCTTTGCAGAGTTGAATAACTAATGTTGTTTTACACTTAGCACTTAGGCGGTGCTTTTCATCTTCAAAGTGCTTTGAAAACATTAACTAATTAATCATTAGCTAATTTAGCAACTGACGATAAAAGTTAAGGGACTAAAAGAGGCTGGATTCCACCAGCGTTTTGTGCACAGTGACCTCTCTCTGGAGTCAAAGGGAGAGTCTTTGTCTTGAAGGGAACCATGGGGCAGGCCACCAGGTGTGGGTGACTATAGGGGACACTGCTCAGGTAATATCTATAGAGAACTGAAACAAAATCTTTTAGATACACACTCCTGGACTATCTTAACAAGTAATGATCAGCTTTTTTTTTCTTGGTTTTTAAAAACCAATTAAAAAAAAAGGCAGCTTTGTAGCAGGAGCCCTAACAAATATCCAGAGTATATAGGTATGCTGAAACTTACAAGTGTGACAATCCATGGGTAGAATGGGAAGTGTGTGCGTTTATGATCTTTACCTTCCTGGATCCAGTGCAATGTAATCCATGAATACTACCCTGGAAACCTAGTTTAGTTTGGGAAACTCAGTGTAGAATCATAAGAGAATTTTCTTGCATGTCGTGACAAACAGAATGCTTTCCAGGGCGCTTGTCTGCTCTGCGCTGTAGCCCCATCCATTATGTGAATGAGATGTGAAAATAGTTCCTTGTTTCTCTGAGATATCAGCAGACCTCACAAGCTGAGTTTCTTTAAAAATACGGAGACAGTTCATCTATAGGCTTATTCTGAATGAGTGAATATGTGTGGTCCAGCTCATTTAGAGAAAAAAACACTCCACAAAAGCTACCGGTCTTAGGGAATGTGGTACCAGTGACTGCAGTTTTGAAGAGTGAATATACTTTGTTTTGCATTCAATTTCTTCTCATTCCCACATACCCCTTTCCTGCAATGAGGAAAAGCAAGATTTCAGTGTATTAAGAAATGTTAAATGTTAAAAATTTCCCTATGCTCTTGCCTGTTATCACCAAAGCGTTGGTAAATCAGGGGAGCAGAGACAGGTGGTGTTTACATTTTTTCAGGGTGAGTGCTACAGAAAGATGACTAGCTATTGAAAACTTCCCACCAGCAAAACTTTGATATCCCTGTAGATGGTGAAAGGCAGTGGAAATAGACAATACACATCTAATACAGTCTATTAGTTACTGCAGAATTATTTGGTGTTCTATTGGAGAAATTTAAATGGAGACTTTGCACACATGTCCTGGGATAGTACTTAAAAGGCTTTACTACTAGTTATAAGCATTTCAGGTTAATACAGATCTACACTGTCCTAAGCCTGAACTTGGCTGTAATTCTAACTTCATTAGCGTTCTTGAATGTAAACCTGTGTCTCTCCCCATTCCACCTTCTCCTCTCTTTATCTCAAGCTAATCTTTTCTTCTGGAGGGATAATTTTTAAAAATCCACAACAAAGCTTCAAATTATGTTCCTAGTTAGGAAATTAAAATTTTATACCTTCCCTGTTAAAATTGTCTATTTTTGCAAAGGGAAAAATACTTCCTATTGAAGGATTACCTATTTTTTAGTTTACTTTTTAACTTTGCATGGAGAAGCCCTATAATTTAAACACTTTGAATAAAACAACTGCCCATTCTTCTCCCCATTCTCCATCTCAATCCCCTGCTTGTCCAAAGTTCTCATCAGCATGGCAATTTTTTCCTTTTGCTTTTGGGGCATATCCTTTAGACAGCTACCATCCATGAGCCAACTCTCCCCTTAAGCTCCTTCCCTAGAACTTGTGAGGGAGCCCTTTGGAAAGGTCAGGAGCCCAGATTAGCCTTGAGGTTAAAGAAATTATTGAATGGAGATTGCTACTCTCCCATTCACACCTATTGTACCATATTCTTATATCTTTAAAAAATATTATTTTATGCATCAACATGAATCATAGCCACATAGAGAATCATATGAGAACTAGTTTATATAAAATTGAAATTAGTATCCTAAAACAGTTGTTATCAAAGGGTGGGGTGGATGATTTTGCTCTGAGGGGACATCTGGCAATGTCTGGTGACCTTGTTGATTATCACAGCTGTGTGTGTGAGGGGGGTGGTGCCAGTGACGTCTATTGGGTAGTGGCTGTGGATGCTGTTTACCACCCTATAATGCACAGGAAAACCCCCATAACAAAGAATTATCTATCCCCCAAACGTGAATAGTGTGGAGTAAATAGTGTGTTTACTTATGCCTATACCTATACTTGGAATATACACGCAGTAGCTTTTAGGTAGGAAATTATTTTCCTTTTGATAGTGCTTGTAAAACAAAGTCTTAGTTAATTTGGGTGATTGTCCCTTCTTGCTTCTAAATATTGATTTCCTCAATTTGAATAGTTTCATATAGAGAGGGGGAAATGGCTCTTCATCCTTTCCATTTCTCACTTGTAAAGATCATAGAGCAAGCCAGCCAGAATTAAAGAGAAGTGTACAAATGAGCAAAGGATGTATTGGTGGAAATGTAAGACCAGCTTACAAAAACTTGATGGATTTTTAGTTTTTAAAGAATAACTTAGCTTCTGCATCCCATGCAGCACAAGAAGATAGAAAAAGAGACTTTATGTGGATGATGTCAAGGGTTTTCTCTGTATCTTCACTCTTGTTCACCCCTACTGACCAGGACCCTTGCCTTTCACATTGTGATTTTGGGTATTAGAATCTTCTCTGCATGAGATTTTTTTTTTTAAACACATACTGCTTGTAAAAATCACAAGCTAGAGATTACAGGAAAGAACCCCGATGTTGCTCACTGCCAGTGATCATTTTGCTGGGTGTTGTTAACTTGTTATTCATTAGTAGTTGGAAGGAGATTAAAAAAAGAGAGGCTTTAGCTGAAAATTAAGAAACAAAATACTGGGAGGAGATCTCAGAGTAAGGACATAATGATCTATAATAAGAACTGAAGTTTCAACGACTATATATATATGTATTTTTTTTTTTCTTGTCTGTTTTTATTGCTGAAGGCTATAGGACTGGATGTCTCTCCAGTTACATCTATCCGTCTTTTAAACTAGCCTTGCTGTATAAAGTGAAGTTGAACTTCACTTTCCCAGTAGATGGCATTGTAGTCTGTTCAGTGGAAAAGAGCTTCCCCTAACCAATAGGACTTTAATTTTCTTCCTCTGAGCTTCTTCCTTGATAATGTATCCCCTCCCTCTTGCATTAAATACTAGCTTGAGGTTATAAATAAGAATCTTGTTTTCGCTAGTTACCTGTAACTCTCAAAAGATTTGATTTAAAAAAAGATACAGTAGATAATTTAATATCCTTATATCAAATGAAAAAAAAAAGACTAGATCTGGGAGTGTGGCATATGGAAAAAATATGCACGCATGGAATATTTTCAGAATACACTGTTTCAAAATCAGAGCTGCCTCTGGTCTTCCTAGGTATACTTTTCCACATTAATCCATTGTACTTACAGCATTTTAGAGTCAGTATGAAGAGAAGCCTTGAGAAAGTTATTCGGTGTCAAAGATTTTCAGACACAGTGTATTCTTCTTGACTGAACCCCTACCAACTTTGAATCACTTTTATAAACTCATTGTTTTAAAACTCTTTTTTAAAAACCATCTTGTCTGGGTTTCATGTGCATTACATGTGGGACAATTGCATTTTTTTGTTTAATTATAAATATTACTTTCATGGTATTCTGTTTCCTTCTTTTAAACCATGAAACCAAAAAATAACGGCAGTGATTGATTGAGCTAGGGAAAGTTGTCATTCCTTGGTGTTACGAAATGGTGCCTATACGTGCTGCATTATTATTATTATTTTGCTTATTGTGAACATCCCTGAAGAATGGTCGGAACATTAAACTGAATTTCAACAAAAGAAATAATGATATGGAGAATAGATATATTGTTTTTAAAAAATTCATAATGAGGATTTACCTATGTAAATAACTTCTAAAAATAAAGGTTGAGTGTATTGACAATTACAATCAAAATGGATTTTCTTTTCTATTTTTTTAGATGAACTTTGAAGATGAAAATACCATGTTTGTACATTTCTGTGTGTGTTTTAACAGAATCTGGGTTGTCCCTTGAGTCCTTTTTTTTTTTTCTGTGAAGCTACTATGTTGTCTTTTTAAAAATATTTTGCTAAAACTGTAAACGTTTTTCCCCCAGACAAAATCCTCTTTCCACTGAATATAATCTATATTTCTCTGATAGTCATTTGGTAATAATATTTGACTTCCATTTATCAATACTGTTTCTTTCCATTATTTTTAATCACAAGATTATGAGCTGTGTATTTAGTTATTATTTAAGCTAAATGGTGTCTTTGGCTGTTAGCTCCAAAAGATAATGTCCCAATATCAGGATTAAGTTTTCATCTGTATCAACTGGCTTAAAAATACCCAACTTGATTCCTTTTGAATTAACTGAGTCTTATTTTATTTTTTTTTCAATATCACCTATCACCATAGTAACCACTAGCTGTCATTTCAGCTTCTGACATTTTTCTCATTTGGTAAGATTTCAGAATTGCCATCCTCCCTGCCAACATGTCATGAACAAGAAAAAAAAAATGCATGAAAAATCTAATGGGTGTCTGGTCTGATTGTCCTCATTCGTGGCAGGAAAGACAAAAACTGATGAATTGTGAAATATATTCAGAGGGATTCAAGGAAGCAAGTGCCTGGCACCCCCTCCCCCCCACACCTCGTTTTCATTTTGTTATGCTTGATGCAATGTACATGCTTACCCTGACACTTGGGTTTGTAGAAATTTAAGATGAACAATTTTTACATTCACCCTGCTGATCTCTCTCCCCTACCTTGTTTTTTTTTGTAAAAAGTCATCATTAAAAATATAGTTACCAGGGCTTGTATTTAGCATGATTTCTCACTCGGATCATAGATTTTTAGTAAGTCCAAATTGGCTTCCAATATTTAAGGTGTTGTGCTTGCAAATGTACAGCTCTGTTTTGGAGCCACTTATGGACCACGGAGGCACCCAGTGGGTTTTGTGTGTGTGTGGTGTGCGCGGGTGGTTGAGAAAGATTATTAGGCCCATTTGAGAAAAGAAACAAAGCTGATTCTGGACCTTTTCTAGGGGTTTGTTTTTCATGGCAAAAAAAAGTAGGAGAAATGCTGTTATTTTCTAATTCTTCCCAGCATTCTGTTTTAACAAATGAATGGGGGAAAACATGCTAATGAATTTCTACCCCAAGTACCGGGGTGGGTAACTGATGAAAGGAGCTATTTTTCTACTTATTTTCTTCTTTTTGATCGCCAGACTTCTTACAGCAAAAAGCAAAAAAGAAAGGGAAGTGATAATGTACTTTAGCTGATGTAAACATGCAAATTATTGAATAAATGTTACTGATATGACACAAACATTTACTCTGTACATGAATCTTATCACTGACACCTAGGCAAGACATATAATATGTGGTTTGAATATAAGTAAACATATTAAATAGATTAGTGTATGTATGTATACACACAGATGTTCGTATTGTTAATTTATCCTAAGCTATCTAGGTGTACATGGGTTTGATAAAACTTAGGTGTCTTTCCAGAGGTTTTCTTTTGAGCGAGATCAATCTTATAGGATATTTTTTTCATGACTGTCTACAAAGTCAGGCTCAGCAGCAGGAACTCATTCCAGAAACATAAAGCTGATTTGATAAGCAGCTGCAGAATCTAGTGCCTTTTTACTAACGGGTGGACAACCCAGGATCATGCATGTACATGTCGGGATGTTTCCATTTCACATTTCATATGCTGTGGCTTTAGTTCCTTTTAAAAAATTCACACACTGGACGGTTTGGGGGTGTGCTGTAGAATTTACTGCAGATTTTTATTCACAGGTATATTTAAACATTACATATGGCTAGGAAGAAATGGAAAGGCCTATGAAAAATATCTCCATTAAGAACCAAAGTTTCTTAATTTAAAAAGCAAAATCACATTTTTGGTGTAATTTATATGAATATTAAAACATTTAATGTTCAGTGTAGGTGGATTGATAACATGATTTTGGCATTGATGATTAATGGTGTGCTCGAAATACACACGCATAAGTGCACACATATGTATATGGCTATAATGTGTGTGTAAAATAAGCAATTTGGTTCATCATGCTTTTGTTATTTGATTCTTTTTAAATTTAAACACTTCGGAGAAACCCAACGAATAATGCCTGAATGTTTGCTGCTATTATTATGAACAAATATAACCCTTGAGAAATAACTAGAAAATTGATATTGAATCTCAGAGTATATTTCAAACACATATTTGGAAGTGGAAAAACAAAGTATTTTTTGAATACCGGCCAATAAATTTACCTCATAAAAGAAAAAAACTAGAAAAATATAAATCTTTTAATAAGAAATAATAATATTTTTATAAGCTGTGTTTTAAAATGAATGGTGTAAACAGAATATACTTTAATGCTTTTACGCTTTATAAGATTTATAACAATAATCAGCAAAACCTTGTAACTGTGTTTGCACCTTATGTGCCTTCAAGCCATTGGACCTTGCAGTTAATTGTATAAATTCCATACACTATGGGAAATCACAGTGTATCATGTATATTCAGCATGTGTCATGTGTATAAATATTAAAATATATTAGCCAAAAATGGTTGATTATTCCTCAAACATTTTGTAATAAATCTTATCTTTTTATGGATTGGGTGGGGGAAACCAAATATTTTATGTTATTTGGAAATATTCTTTAAACAACCTAGATTTATTATTAACATTTTAAACATTTATAACTGCGTTAAAATATTTGGAGACTTAGCTCACTGAACAGCCATATACCCGGGTAAAGTTATTTTTGTATGCAGTATACACAAGCAGTTCAGACTTCACTGTTCTCCAGTGTGGTGCCCGCATAACTGTTCACTGGTGCCAAACTTATGTACACAAAACACTTGTTTGTGCATATCTTGAGAGTTACCTGGGATCACTGATATAGATCCAGGTAGGAATACCATATTTTCTGTATGTGCAGGGATGTTTTGAAATCTATGTAGGTATAATTCTTATCCTTAAAATTTTTTAAAAATCTATCCTAGACAGTAAGGCAGCATATAGGTGAATTTTGGTATGCGAATACTCTTTTATTTTCAATGTGTATTTGAGGAGCTATTTTTAAAATGTGGGTTGTATATATTCAAACACAAACACACAAGTCAAATATACAAAGGTCTGACGTAATAGCAAATGTAAAAAATTAGAGTGATACATATTTATTGAGACTAATAGAGATGCCTAATGAATAAACAAACAGAAGGTTGAACAGTTTTACAAATGTATTTGGCAACTGCCCGTAGCAGTGAGTGTGTACATTTTGAGGGGAGGAAATGTCAGAACAGAGTCTTGTAAATACATGCAGCTGGAAAGAATAAAATAAAAAATGATGGCTAGCGCTGACAGGCAGACTTGGGGTGTATGATATACTTTGTTCATTTGATTCTTAGAACTCAGTCGGGGGTTAAATTGGAATCCAGACATCAAAGAATTCTTCCACCAGACCCAAATTTTGCCCGTATAATTTTTTTTCTTACAGTTGTCATAATTTTAGCTAATTTCACAGTGCAATAAATTTTTACCTTTTGAAGTCTTTTTCTTCTTCTTAAATATGCACGCAGTATGTATATAATATATCTCATGTGAACTACCCACACACTTGATATTGGGTACACTTACACATAAAAATGATAGACATACACATATGTATATTACACACATTGCCTGTGCACGCACATTCACAGATGGGGAGAGAAATGGCGTAGGCAGCCACTGCATTCATCTGACCCCAATCTTGAAATATTAAAGAGAAAACGCTAACTGTTTTCAGTAGCGATACGTTTGCTTCTTTTTCCTTTTTTGCCTTTTTATCCCCTCCTGACT
This sequence comes from Eubalaena glacialis, assembly GCF_028564815.1. Taxonomy (NCBI): domain Eukaryota; kingdom Metazoa; phylum Chordata; class Mammalia; order Artiodactyla; family Balaenidae; genus Eubalaena; species Eubalaena glacialis. The sequence goes on along the minus strand of NC_083733.1, from coordinate 16,880,532 downwards.
GTTGTGTCTGAAAATGTTGGAAGCATGTGGTGCTGCATATTTGGAGGTTTTGCAGATTTCTGTACGATTTTTATCTGAAGGTCAGGGCTGAGGAAATACATCAGGTTGGGATGTTTGCCGTTCGCTATTTAGCCTTGCTCCTCTTATCAGATCACTTTGTCACATGGGCCACAAACAGGGAACTCCTCTAAAGAGAGAGTAAAAATAAGCATTATTGTATTTGTATGCAATTTTTTCCTTTTTAAGGAGTCTCAACACCATTTTTATGTATACTTAACTTTCAGCGGTCCTTAGGTTCATCGGGTTATGATTATAATTTCATTTATCATTTGCATTTCTCAAATAAAAATGTTAAAGGTAAATGCTTTTTTCCCCCTGTAAAAGAAAAAAAACAGTGATAAATCATATCCATAAGGTGTCATTTCTGAGCCATAGGTGTGAGTTCACTATGCTTGGTTTTACCTGAATATGCCACTTATGATAAAGAAACACATATAAATTGAGGAAGAGGATTTTCTTTACGTGTGTTTTCTGTAGCTCTAAGAATCTTGTTTTGTAGTTGATGAACTCGTCTGTTTTCAAATGAGCTATGCTGATGCAGGCCTGAATAATGTGGTCACCACCAGAGTACCTAAGCAAGCTGTGGCTCCCATTCCATGAAATTAACATTGTTTATGGAAGCCCCAGATGGAGAGAGAATTTCATATCATAAATTGTGTGAATTAAATTTATTCAAGGTAGGTGTCCAATCTTCATCACTTCATGCAGTATTCAAAGGTTATGCAGAGCCAAGGAAAATGAACTTTAACTCTCCTGCTATTAAGAAAGGATCTCCTCCCATTTACATGGAGAGTGATTAGACAGGAGCCATATTGGAAAATGAAAGCCATTACAAGTAAGTGTTGGTCATGGCTTTTGGGAACCAGGTGAGAGATGCCTATTGGCTTTTAGGATTATTAGGTGACTACTTATGGTTCTAATTCCAACCAGTCATTCACCTACAATTAAAAATGAGAATATGGGTCTCAAAGTTGCCTATAAAATTTTACATTTGGACCTATGGAAAATCCTAGATGACCCTGATTATGGTAGACCTACCATTTTTCATCAGTACAATTACTCTTTGAAATAATTTCCAAAGAGTAGATCTTATTGGGAAATCTTAGAGGAAGCCCAGTTTCATTTCCCTAAACATTTGTATAGTTCAGGGGGCTCTGAAGCTGCTTGTTGCTTTTCAAAGTGCTTATTTATTTTGTTAGTTAGCTAGCTAGCTATGGTCTATTAAACAACTACTGTCAGAGGCAGCCAATAAGGACTTGAGTTTTTTAAAAAAGAGGGACTAGTAGAAGACTACCATAAGCTTTGTTATGCTGTCTTTTGCAAAAGATAAACATTTGTTTTCCATCTTGATGTCATCTTTTCAGGTTATTATTTGGTCACTAATTTATCTCACCATTAGCGAATTATGGTAGATTATTGCTTGGATGCATTAAAAGCACCAAGGAGCTGTGGTCCTGTGGCTATTTCAGGCAAAGTCATAAGCACACTCTTTTTTTTTTTTTTTTTATTGTCCTCCCAGGGAGCAGAATTTGAACTTAATATTCCATGAAATAAGCCATTGTAATCACGTTGGGTTAATAGAAGAAGTAAAATTGCCTCTCCTCTCACAAGACATTAGAGCAAGGCTGCGTTATTAAAGTTTTCTTGCGGACAGGCGGTTTAAAATATATCCTCAGTGGCTGATGCAAGTCCTTTCAGGGTGGATGACAGCTTTTCAGATCTTAATAGGCTGCTCATTCCTGGCCCACGAGTTACCAGCAATTCTTCCTTTCGAGCCAGGCTATGACATGATGGCTAAAATCTGACATAACACAGTACCATGGGTTGTGCAAACCCTTCCTCATTAAGTGGCTTTATGTAAATTTGTGTCAATAAGTAAACAATTAGAACTTGTAAACATTATTGATTTAGACCACTTATTCTCAAACATTTGACCCACAAAAGTCTCCTTGGAATCCATAACTCACTGGTACGTACAGACCAGTAATCTGTTTGATTGGCCCAGGAATTGTTGAGGCTATGGGAGACATTATTCAAAGCTTTTTTTTTTTTAAACCTTGCCTGTATTATACTTGGTCTTAGCTAAATTTAAGTAAAAGTTAAAAGAAGAAAGCAGTGAGGTATTTACGTGTCTCTCCTCCTTCTACACCCAGTTGCTGCCCAGCATCTGCTGCTGTTCATGTTCAGGTCCAGCTAATATTGGGAGGGCAGGTTCTGCCCATCAGCCCTCATAACAAACTCCAGCACTTCCACGGTTTTGAATTAACTTTGAACTTAATTTGGATTGGGGACTATATCTCAGAATGCATTTTCCTCTTAGTGACTTTATGAGCAAAGAAAAAGAAAAAGAGTTTACACTCAAATACTTCATAAATGCCATTTTTCAAGTCAGAGCAAGATTCAAGAAATACAGAGCATAATAGACACTTGTCTGGTCCTTAGAAAAAGAGTTGTGTTGAGGGTTGGGGTGAACTAGTTTGAAGGTCCCTTCAGCTTTTTCCTCTTTCCATCCTTTTCTTGGTATCTTTTTCCTCACAGTTTATCTCCACTCCATGCCACTGAACAGACAAATGACCAGCTGCACTGGTGGTGATGCTTCGCGGCTTTAGGGATTGGCTGGAGGCAATGCCTTGTTAATGCTCTGCCTTCAGCCTGCTAGTTGAGAGAGAATACCTAACCTGTGTGGTGTTTGTGATGCCCAGTGGTATAGGGAGATTCTCTCAAGGCCCTGGCATGATTTTGAATTCAAGCAGCAAATCTCAATTGTATATAAAGTTGATTATTATTATCCCTCAATATGATATATAAAGAGATACATAGGGAGTTGGAAGAGCTGAGATTTTGACCTTCCATATTCAATATTTGGAAATAACTCAACAAGGAGTCAAATGGTTTATTTTCCAGCAAAGGAAGGAACTTTATGGAGCTACTTTATGCCCACTTAGAGGCTGGACACAGAAGATACAGGAATATTTGATTTAATTAAACCAGTGTTTATTGAACATGTGCTGTGTTTCAGGTTCTGTCCTAGGCCCCTAAGATCCCGTATGTAAAAGACACAATCTCTGGCTGCAAGAAACTTGTTAATGCACAAGATCACTTCTTCCCTCTAAACAAACAGGAAGCAGAGTTAGAAACGATGAGATGCCTTAGCTTCTCTTCAAGGCCCACGTGTAATGAATAGGTTACCTCTGCAGACCCCTGCCTCATATCAGGGCAGTGGGCTTCAATAGGTCACGTGCCAGCATTTGTAGATGGAAACACATTAACAGCTGCCTGTTTTGTCTTTGTTTCCTTGTCCCAATGTATGTGTATGTGCCTATTTCTTTCCCATGATAATCCTTAAGTACAGTCATGCAAATACACAAATAAGTTATGTATGTATATCCCACACATTCTAAAGCATTTCTCCCGTTATCTTTTGCACGGGCAAGCCCTTTGTAGTAGAGTGTATTTTATCTGTGGTGCATAAACAGCTTTTTGTCTGTGTAACTTTTACTTGAAGACAGTTCTCTGCAGATGCTTAGCTTTTTTAGGTATTGACATAATTCATTCTCAACTGATAAGTTTTAGCCCTTTTCCCTAGTCAAATGGCATCTAAAATTTAACTAAACATTCCCTCCGTGTTTACTCTTCGAGTTGATTTGGGTGGTCGGGGCTGTTTGCTTATTCATGAGTCGTATTTAAAATGCTGTCTTTTCTAAAACACCCTGTAGCTTGCTACACTATGAATTTGCTGCTCCTCTACCAACTGTGTTTCCAAATTTGTACAATTTATGTGTGCCTTGGCCATGATAAGGTTTTTAAGAAAGTGTTATAAACATTACTAGCTACTGGGGGGGTTAATATGACATATTCTTGAAGAATACTGTCCTGGATGAATCTGTCCAGGGCTTTTAGAGACCACTGAGCATTTCATCCTAGTTTAAATTTAATATGACAACGTTCACCATTTTCGGAGGGTAGAACTTCCAAGGAAGGAAAATGGAATAAAGAAGATTATGAAATCATGAGAAAGAATAAACGTGTTCTTTAAAAAGTAGATCAATAGCTGGCTTACAGCCCTTAGATTATAAACTGATAATGCAGAGTATTGAAATAAAAATATGGAGCCTGGGCATGTGATGGAACAAGAGAGGAAAGCCAACTCATTAAAAAAAAAAAAGCTGTAATGAAACCCTTCAGAGTGCATTGAGTAACGTTTTCAGTGGGACATCCTCTGCATTCCAAAGAAAACATAGGCTTTAGTTAATATGCTTAGGTTTGTTAGCATGTCTGAGGAGTTCCCTGTACTGCCAGGTAAATTTCGCATTTATGTGTTGGAATGAAGAACCGCATACACTTTCAGAGGGGGCAGAGGAAAGCTTCTGCAGATGCTACTTGTCAACCTTTGCATGTGTAAAAATCTTACCACCTTCAATGGATGACATAGACATTACAGATTCCACTCTCAGTTACTCTACTGTCTGTAACATTTACAATTCTTGGTTACAAACATTGAAACTTATTCTGGGCAATTAAGCAAAGGAGGATTTATTGGGAGGAAAAGAAGAAGGGGAGCAATGAGCAACCTCCAGAGACCAGGGGACCAGGTTTAGGGAGGGGCAGGATCAAGGGGGCTCAGAGGGCTGGAGACATGAAAAAAGAAGCGTGGCACCCCATTCTAGTGAGAATGTGCTGGATGGCTGGCTGTTGTTGCTGCTCCGATGCAGGCCTCACATCCTTTCTCTGTTCTTGCATCACTTGCTCGAGATGCAGAGTCCTATGAGAGGGCATCTGCTTGCTCAAGCTTGGACCACAGGTATACTCCTGGGAAGGGTCAGTCCACTGCAGGTTCTCAAATGAGAAGCAAGCACCTGGACTTCCCTTCTCAGCAAGCCTCTACTGCTGGAGGAGAGGTAGTTATCTATGGAAATCCGGGTGCACTTGGGAAGGGGAAGGGGAATGGATACTGGATGCCCAGAAAATAATGTGTCCGCTACACCTTCTAATTAAATAGTACTTAATAGATAGCACAATTGCAAGGTGTTAAGTACCATGTGAATTTTAAAAAAGAAAGGCACCAGTCTTTAGATACATAAAATTTTAGATAGCTAGACTAACCAAGAAGTACAAAACTAACATATGGGGAAGAAACTCTTTCTTGGCCTTGTATGAGGTTGTGAATGGCTCCATGTGAAGTCATGTCTACTGTTTGTCTCATGGTTTCCACAATGCTAGGGAGCAATTGCTTTCCTTGTAGTTTGCAATCTGTCTTACTCAGCTGCCTGCTATTCAAATGCATGAATGAGTGAAGCAGAACCATGCTTAGGATCTGGCTGTGCCCCACTTACTCAGGCCAGGGGCTTCAGTTCTCCCATCTGTAAAATGGAGCTCACAATAACATCATAGCACCGGTTTGAGCATTGCTTGAGATAACTCATGTGAAGCATCTGACACCAGAGTTGGCTCATAGAGCATCCTCAGTAAATGTTTGTATACTGGATGCTGTCAATGCCTCACCCCATGTCCCTGTGGCCCACCTCTGTGTTCACCTGTAGTTGAAGTGGACAGTTCCAAGCTGCCAACAGCTTCTCCTCTTCCAGGTTTCTGTCTCCTAGTCTATGGGTTATCTCTGGATGATGGGCACTAGCCCAGTCCAACCACTGGGCAGCATGAAGTGCCCAGAATTAATGTCTCAAGGGGCAACTCCAAACCAAGAAGGGACACAAATGGAATAGGGGAATAAGCACCCTACATCTCCAGCCCTTGGTGGTACAATTCTGAGGCTTGTGTTACATGGCTTCATTAGAGCTACCCCAGCAGGATTGAATACTAGGTGCCCATAGCAGTCATTGGCCGGCTAATGCACCATTATTGTTTTTTCTCCTTTGCCCGCTCCCTTACTTATCCTTCCTGAGTTCCCATCCTAAATAAACTCTCTGCACCCAAGTCCTTGAACTGAAGCCTGCTTTTGAGGGAAATCCAACTCAAACAGCTATCATAGGCAACTGGGAAATTGTCAGAGGAAGGGTCAACCCCAAGGATAAATCCATTTTTGACAAATACAGTAAGTCCCCTACATGCGAACCTTCAAGTTGTGAACTTTCAAAATTGCGAATGTGCGTTCGCATGTCCAATCACGTAAGGTGGTTCACATGTCTGGTGTACATTGCGTGCATCCTCTACAAGTGCTTGTGCTTTTGTGTACTTTACAGTACTGTATAGAGTACAGTAGTACAGTATCTTTATTTCAAGCCCAGGATGTCTGGAAGGAAGTGTAAAAGCAGCAGTGATGGAGCTGGTACTGCTAAGAAGCACCAGCTGTTGTACTGTACTACTGTACTTTGCAAGGTATTGTACTGTAAGATTAAAAATGTTTTCTTTATTTTTTGTGTTTGTTTTTTATGTATTATTTGTGTGAAAAGTATTATAAACCTATTACAGTACAGTACTATATAGCCGATTGTGTTAGTTGGGTACCTAGGCTAACTTTGTTGGACTCATGAACAAATTGGACTTACGAATGCGCTCTTGGCAATGGAACTCGTTCATATGTAGAGGACTTACTGTAAATGCTTTCTTCTCCTCCTCCTCATTATTATTATTATTATTACTTTGATACCTGGAGTAAATAAGGAGAGAGTAAAGGGAGACAAAAATCATTTAAGGCTAGAACTCTTTTTATTTTTTTTTTTAACATCTTTATTGGAGTATAATTGCTTTACAATGGTGTGTTAGTTTCTGCTTTATAACAAAGTGAATCAGCTATACATATACGTATATCCCCATATCTCTTCCCTCTTGCGTCTCCCTCCCTCCCACACTCCCTATCCCACCCCTCTAGGTGGTCACAAAGCACCGAGCTGATCTCCCTGTGCTATGCGGCTGCTTCCCACTAGCTATCGATTTTACAATAGTCGGGACATGGAGGCCAGAACTCTTTGAAAAGTGATGGACTTTTTCAGGTTTCAAGGAGAGGAGGGAGTGATAAGTGCTTGTTATCACTTGAAGCGAATTGAGTTTTTAGACTAAGAAAAGGATGCTCAAAGCCATCCCTAGGTTAGTAGCATCTTCTTAGACACAACTGGATGCTTCTCTGAGTCATAGTTGAGATTTTCCCCAAATCAGGACTCAGGACACTGTGCCACTGGTCTGGAATGGGGGGGTGAGTGGGAGGAAGGAAATTGACAGTATGATAGTGGGCAATTAATGAACAAAGCAGAGAAACTGTCTAGAACATCCGACAGTTGGGAGGTTGGAGGGTCTCAGTCCCAGGAAACAGGATATGAAGGGCTTCTTAAATGAACACGTGGCAGGCAGGCTGGCTTCACAGAGTTGCCTCATTCCCCCTCACTGAGCTCTAGCCACACCTGTCTTTCAGTTTCTCAGATGTTGTTACTGCCTCAGGAGGCTTCCTCATGAGACTTTCTCAACCTGGATTATTCATACACACTCTCTGCAGATCTTTCATTTGTGTAACTCCTTATTTTCAGATCCCAGTTGTATCCGTTAGTGTTCGTTGCATAACAACCCGTCCCCAAACAATAATCATATAGTTGCTCACAATCCTGTGGGTCAACAGTTTTAGCTGGGTTCACCTGGGATGGCTCACCTCTCGTGTTGACTGAGATGACTCGTTTGTCTGGGCCCTCAGCTGTGACAGCTGGGCTGCTTGGGCCTGTCTCATGGAGATGTTCCAACAGCATGAGAGAAGAAGCTGCAGGGTCCCTTGAGGGCTAGGCTCAGAACTCACATAGTGTCATTTCTGCCAGATTCTGTTGATCAAGGCCAGTCTGGTTGCAAGGAGTAAGGAAATAGTCACTACTTCTTCGTGGGGGAAACTGCAGTGAGTATGTGGCTATTTCCAGTCTGTAATACCAATCAAATACCATTTCTTTAGGGATGCCTAACAGCTCCCCTGCCAGGCTATGCCAGGTCCCCCTATTTTATTTTCTCACATCACTCTGTACAACTTTTTAGTACTTGTCCAAATGTGCTAATCATGGTTGAATTATTCCATTAATGTCACCCCCTACTCTAACCTTTGTGTTTATTATCATATCCTTGGCATTTAGCACAGTGCTTGGCACAAAATAGTTAATAACTGTTCCTTGACTGAATGAAGGATGGTTTTGGGGGTCAAGTATAAAAAGTAAGGTGGTATGGTGGTAGAGAAACTGTTCAGGAGGAAGTGACAGAAATTGGGCTTGGAAGTTGAAAGACCCTGACGGTGTATGCTGATATCAGTTATGAGTCAAATCGTGAAGACAGAAGCAGCATTTCTGGCAGTGGATTGTAAAACATGCCAGTGATCTATTGGAGTGCATATAATGCATACCAAAATAAAGGGAATTCTTTTGGAAAGCTTAGATAAGGCAAGAGCACAAAGCAAGAGTAACTAAAAAAACGTGCCTTTGTAATTTGAAGCTGGAATTAGTACATACTGCATGATCATTCTTCTGTCAGAAGAATTGGGCTACGTGCATATTAATCAGAGTTCAGAAACTAATAAGAAATTATGAAACAAAAAAGGCTGGCTGGAATATGCTTCATTTATACACTCATTCACTCTTTCACAAAATATCTATTGAGCTCCTCCTAAGAGTAATACACTTGGCTAGATGTTTTGCAAGATGTAAGAGGTATAAGAAAGGTCCACGCATTATAGGGTAATGTGGAGATCTGAGGTATGTGTACAAATGCCTGTCTTATGATATGGAAAGTGATCTAGGTTGGAAAGAAGGCCTGTGAAATTTACCTTGAGAATTCAGAGGAAACTCAGGGGTCACCTCTGGTCACTATATGTCTTTTTCCACTTTTCTATTTTTCTTTTTTTTTTTCTGAGTTCGAAAACTAATTTCCTTTGCATGTACTTTGCTCCCTGTGAGGAATATCTCCCTTTAGACACAGGATGACTTAGGTTTCTGTAAGTCATCTCATGATCTTAGGCAAAGAAAGTGCATTTTTTTGGCGTCCTACCATTCACACTCTTCAGCCCCAATCCCTTCTGGGTCACCTTCCACCTGGGTACCCTCTGGGATCATTGTTCATGATCCCCACTTTTTGCCCACTGCCTACATACTAAAACTTAACTTTCTATATCCCATTTCTCTAGGGAGTGCCTCTACTAATTAATCTGTTCCAGTTCTGCCAATCAGGGGTCTTTTGGAGATAAGTACTTACTGTGAAGTCATGTGACTTTTAGGCATTATGTCAGGCTGATGAGTAGAGGTAGTTTTCTTTATATCTATCTGTTTCTTGTTCATCTTGCTAGTGAGGATGGGATTCCAAAACCTCAGGGGGTGGCAGAAAAGCAATTAACATGTACAGTTTTTTACTATATGTTGGGCACAAAACCAAGCACTTCTACGTATGTATCTGATGAGGTTCTTAGTTATACACAACAGAACCCACTCTAGGTAGTTAAAGTCACAGGAGATTTTAAGTGATATAGATCACTCGTAGGCTCAGTGAGAAGGGCTAAGATACAGACCCCAAGCTGAGCTTCCAGGAATGACTCTTAGAGACACCCCACAGAACAGACCAATCACAGGAGCTGCATCCTTTACTGTGATCAGAAGCTGGGGCCACAGCTACGGGTTCAGAACCACGTGGTGATCTGCACCCACAAAATGTATGACAGCACTTGGCTTCTTCCTCCACATAACTCATATGGGTGCTTCTCATTTAAAGAATCTAAAAGACAGACAGCAGGAAATGAAGCTTTTAGATTTTTCTTTGGGAAAGTGAGATAGTACACCATAGGGAACTGTTGAAATGTGGAAAGGAGCTCCCAAAGATTTTGCGAAATGACCACTGCAAATGTTCTCTCAACAAATACAAATCACACGTTTTGAATATTTTACTTTGATATGAATGATTTAATCTGAACTCTGTCAGGCAGGGACTAATACCTCTTCTTTTAAGGTTAGGGAAAAAGGCACAGAGAACCGAATGATTTGTACAGAGTTGGGAATAGAATTGGGATGAAAACCTAGAGTGTTCTGACTTCCAAACCCTCTGATTTCCTTGGCACCATTTTTGGTTATATTGAAGAGTATTTTTCTTCACTGGCCTCTGGGATTATCTCAGAAAACAATGATCATATAGAAACTTTGTTGTTAAGCAGATGATTTTGATTCTAAGAGTAGAAGTTCTTTGGAAATATTTGTGAAAATTTATCAGCATTATTTCCATCAGAAAGGCTAGAAAAGGGAAACTAAAAAATATACTGCTTCTCCTCTTCCGTATAAAACCTTTGGGAATGTGCAAAGCAGAGAAAGCATGAGGTGGGGGTTGTGGAGTCGTCCTGACACTTGCTGTTCAGGCTTTTATGGTGAAGCTGTGCTAATGTCTTTAATCGCTTCCAAAGAAATGACAAGCAGAGTTCTGCACCAAAAAGGCCTGAACTTTTATCAAGTGCTGATATCTTTAGGAGACAGCATGGGAGAAATATAAAACAGGCCTGAGGAAGGTGCAGAGTCTGCTTTGTTTCACATTTTTTTTTTTTCTACCAAGATATAAGTGAGATCTTTCTATAAAGACCAAAATGGCTCCACGAGAATTGCCATATTAGACAAGAGGTCTTTTTACTTTTTATGCGATGCATTTGTATTGAAAACACATGTTGGAGGCCAAAGTAATTTTCTTTACAGACAATGAATCTTACAACTGGTTTGAACAGTTTTTTAAAATTGGAGTGTTTTACCACTCCTTGTGATTGGTAGGACTAGAAAAACTGCAAAAATAAAACCCAAATACAAAACAAAAACCCCCAAAACCCACCGCCACCAACAAAAAATGTGAAGGAGAGCAAGAGACAAGAAGAGCAAAAATGGAATGGAACTGTTTGAAAAGTTACAAGTTGTAAGAAATTGAGTGTAGAGTGCCTTCAAAAGGCAGGGATTGTGTTGCTTGAGAAATTTTGGTTATAGTCACTTGTAATATACTTTGGAGAAAATAGTTTTTATCATGTTTTGAAATGTTAGTAATTTGATAATTCACCAATTTTTTTTTTTTAATCTAGAAAAGAAAGAAAGCTATCAGAAAAAAAAAAAACAAACAAAAAAACCCCTTTAGGGTGATCTCGCTTTCAGGATGGTCTAATACCAGGTCCCTCTTTGCTGTTGTGTTTTTGTCAGGCAATGATCAAGGCGGCATCTTTAAACAAAAGTGAAAAGTTGTTGTGACCTTCACTGTCAGACTCAGTTTGAACCAGGCCACAGGACTTTGCATTTTATTTTTTAAATTAGCCATTTCTGTCTCTTGGTGTTTGTCTACAGGCCACTCCTGCTGCATGAAAAAGACGTGTGGTGGGATGCTTTTACTTTCCTTCACGTTCCCACATAAACAGCGCAGGGCTACCTTTGAACAAGCTCTGAACCAGAGTGCAACTTGCTGACTTTATGTGTGTTTTCTCTGAGGATTGATTAAGATGTGAAGCACTTTTGTCTTTGAGTGCTCCCGGGCAATTTCTCCCGTGTATCTTCTCCTCTTTGCTAGAAGAGAGCATGATTCTCTTTTTTGGCTTTTGACTTCTGTTGTGTTATTTTTGCTTTTTTGTTTTTGCCTTTCTTTTGAATTTTTAGGTATTATTTTGTCAGCCATTGGAATTGTAATTTCCAGCTACGAGAATGAGGCTGGGACGGGAGACGCACTACTGTGAGCCTTCCGAAAGTGAAGGGAACAGGGTGCTAGAGAAGTGAAATGACTTGCTTGAGGTCACACATCTAGTTAACGGTCTGCAGACTCTCTGTTTGAATCTCTTTCCCCTGTGCCAGATGGTTGATAGGCAGAGAGAGAAAATCTTGAGGCAGAAGAGGGCTGCTTCTTTCTCTAAGTGAGCATATCAGAAGTTTGAAATGGTCATACAGGCTTTAATTTACAAAATTAAATTAATTTTGACTCCCCAAATGTGATAATAACAAGATTTAAATCTAGTGATACTCTTTTACCATTTCGCTGGGCACTATTTATCATTTTATAAAGTAGGAGCTTCAGGACATTCCAGAAATTATTTTAGACAACGGGGGACTTCAGTCCTCAACTGGGACCTGCAAATGGTCCCTAGGGAACCTTTGAACATAACTCCTCAACTTGGGCTGAAATTTGGAAATATTCCTCATGTTTAGCTGTATAACTGTTCTTCTCTGGGGGAAAAGACAGGGATTTATACTCTCCTTGTCTTCCTGTGGGAATTGTTTTTTGTTTTTCAGTAGATAAATGCAGTTTACACAAATAGAGCAGAAGAGCTGAAAGGGAGAAGTAGGTGATTGTCAATGGTTAGTTCAGTCGGGAAAAGCTGGGTCAGAATCAGGTTTCATCCTCCTTTATTCCATCTTACCTACACTGTAATTTACTGACAGTTGTGGATTATTATGAAGCTAAGAGTCCCATCATCCTGATCCAGTCCATCTGAAAATGCTGTATTAAATCCAGATCAAGCTGTGATCACCTGCCACTTGCTGAAGTTCCCTGGACATCTTTTGTGATACCTGTGTATTTTTGTATATTGAAATGTGAATGTTGAATTATTCCTTCCAAATCCAAATATGAGATTAACCCATATGTCATCTATTTACAAAACACTGTGATGCTGGTCTTTTACAGTGACTGAGACAATGCATGGCAGTATTTCATGAGGGCATAATAATGCATAGCATGGTCCTAAAATACAGTGTGACGCAGTGCAATTCACAAGAACATAATCATTTCCTTTCAAAATGGCAAATGTGGTTTCATTGCTAAAGAACCCAACTTTGGCTATTGTTGCCAATGGAAATGGCCTGTTGACATCAGAGCATCGATGACTCTATCAAGAATAGCAGCTGTTCTCCCCAGAATGGTGCATCTTTCAATATGCAGGCTTTCTCAGGGGCTCTTTGACGTGGTCTGAGCCTCTTTCTGTTTTATTTCTCATTCTCAGTCTTCTAACATCACTGTTACTGGATTTGTATCCATTGAACTTTTCTTGTGCAGGGCACCGAAACCCTCATTGTGTTTTGGGGAAGCAGGCATTGCAGGACAGGCCCCTTCGCCGGGCTTACTCAGGGACATATTTTCGATTTTTGCAAGATATCAACAGTGAGTATTAAGCATCTACCACAGGACAGGGGACCCTGTTCTGACTGCGCATGGAAGGAGAATCTTCATGTACTCTCTATCTTATTAAAAAAGTGCAGAAGAAAACCTCTGGTGCAGTATATTAAAACTTACACAGTACCGGGCAGTTCTGTTTAGGGTTCCTGTATTAGCATCTTTTATTTTGAAATGCGTGTCCCAAGTTTCACGGAGTTTCATTGTAGAACATATCAGGGAAAATACTCTGCCTTCCCACCCTCCTTTCAAAAAACTTTGTTGATGGTTGGAATAAGGAAGTCTAAGAAAAAAGGGAAAACTTGAGTAAAGAAGTGGATCCAGTGGGGTTATTTTATACTAAAGAGAGGGGCATGTGCTTTCTAGCATAGGTCTCAGTATCTTCATGAACAATCACTTTTTCAACTGGTAAATATATTTAGGGAGAAGTGCATTTAGATGCCATCTTTACTCATTTATTCTTCAAACTGTAATACAGCACATTTTGGGTTTTAGTATATTGCATTTTAAAACTAATGATGCATTCGTTCTAGAGCAAATCTTATTTCTAAGCCCTAATTTAATAGAATTAAACTCTAAGCTGAATTGGTTTTATGAGATAAAACTCTGAAGTTGATAACTGCATTTAGGAATAGTTCAGGTATTGAGTTTCTAATTTGCTTCCTGAGCATGGAAATCCCTCAGATAATCAATATTGACTACCTTTAATTGGTAGGAAAGGCTCTTGCTGAGTTTTCTACTGCTGACGGAATTGCCTCTGCACGTTGGTTGTCTGTGCCGCTCTGATTGGTCACAACTGAAGAGCTCTGGGCTTGAGTTCATTCGAAGTTGGACATTTGTTCCTGACCAGTTGACCACAGCTACATTCAGCTCTATTGAAACAGCAGTGGTCACAGAGACCTTTATTCTGTACGCCTTACAGAGTTTCTGGGTTTATTTCAGTTTTCCTTTAAGACCGTAAATTTAGTCTTTACTGCAGACATGGCTGTTTTCGTTAGGTGGGGGCAGAAGGCAGGCTGGTCAAGATAACATCAAGAGATTTCCAAAGGGTGGGGACATTTCTGAGTATGCCGTGACACCTTTAAATAGTTTTAATACCTTCCGAAAATAAAAATCCTGCTAATTGTTAAATGTTGTATTCACAGGTGTTACAGGCATTTGGAAATGGATTTCTCCAAATCCCTTAAAAATCAGATGCTGGCTTACTTTGGTATAGGAAATACATTTTAAGTGTGAATCTAAAACACAGGCAAATGTGTATTTTTCTTTTGGAGCAGAGGGTACCTATTCATCCCATCCTTGATCCAAATCCACGAAGAAAGAACTTTTTTTGTTCTTGCCAATCTGGGGGGATTTTGTTTAAAGGAATTAAATGTGAATACTGTAGAACTGCTACTATCTTACATCGGTTTTCAGAAATAAGGCAATTTAAGATATTTACTGTTTCTATTTTCTTATTATCAAGATAATAGATGTTTAGTGTAAAACATATTTAAAAAAACTATGGAATAGCACACAAAGTAAAAATAAAATGTAATCTCACCACTTACACATAATCACTGCTAATGTTAAAGAATATATAGCCTTCTCTTTCTTCCCCCATGCATATGTGTGCTTTTGTACAGGTTATGGAATCAGGATCAAAATGTACATACTTCTTTGTAAACTGCTTTTTGAATTTAATGTTATATTGGGAACATTTCTACATGTTATTAGATATACTTTTGCAACATGATTTTTTAATGGTTCCACAGTATGGATGCCCCATAATTTATTTAAGTGATTCCCTGTTATTGGGCATTTTTTTTCTTCCAAATTTCTTAGTATTATAAATAATGTCATGATAGGTAACCTTGAACATAAATCTTGTGAAACAGTTTTTAACACAGTACTTTTTTATATGTATGGAAAATCTTGCTCCAAATACCCACACTTTGCAATGCTTTTGCTGTGTGTCCTCTGACTTGTTTTTCCTCTTTCCATTTCAAAAAGTCTCCATCATGATGATGCAGTGTTTTATACATTTAGGTTATTTGTGAAGTTTAGTTTAGCTCTTTAAGTTCTACGCTCTGGTAAATATTTTCTGAACTTGTTAAGTTTTCCGGAAATGACTGTGTATTTTATTCCTGTCTATTAATTTGCATTAATTTTAAGGTGTGTATGGGAAAGATGAACTACTACTTAACTCAGGAGAGCTTTGGAATTTGTTTGGAGTTTATAGCAGTGTTTTTCCTTCTCTTCTGGAAAAATCTGTGTTATCAGTGACCTTGCCAGCTGTTCCTGTGGCCGCCCACCTGCCATGCCCTGGCTGTTTGTGGCCCATGCAAGTTGGGCAGCCCTCTGATAGTTCGGAAAGGCCACTGAATGTGAAATCCCACCTGAAAGGCTGGGATAGTAAATTGTGGATCTGGCACATTTCAGTGCAAGTAAATTACATTTTGTCAGCTTCATTGCCCTGAATTTCACGCGCAAATGTGGGACATTGAACAACTTGGCATTTATAATAAAAAAAAAAAAAAAAAGGAAAAAACAAGGCTAATGCCTTATTAATGCAAACAATCTCTGATTCAAATGGCTGGAGGCAAGGAGTTGTTGCCATTTCAATGGGGACAGTTGCTGGTTTTCCTTCCCTTCATATTAATTTCTCAGAAAAAATTGTTGTTTTGTTTTCCAATTTGCTCCACACTGGATTGGAAACACCAATGCCTTCTTTGGAAAAATACTGGCTTTTGGAGGCTTGTAGAAACTAGGAGATTTGGGGTCCTTTATTCATCCTAGGGGCCCCTTGTGTTGTGATTTATGTAACAACCTACACGTCCTCTTGATTCTGCCTCTGGGCATCCTCCTTTAACGGCAGATCCTTGTGGTTTCATCTCTGTGGTCAACCTCTTAGAAAAACTCTCCCTGAAAAACCCAGATACCAGAGCAGCATGGTAGGTATTTTATGTCCTGGACAAACAACCAGTGGTCTTAGGCTGCCTTCTAGAAATATAATAATTGGTTCTTTTTTTTTTTTTTTTTGGAAGAGTGGGATACATTTCTTTGTCTCGTCAACTCCAACAAATTTGGTATTTTGCCTTTTCTATTGGATCAGAGAAAATACCCAACTTTAGAGAAACAAAAGTCAACTCCTAGTTCAATTCTATATATTCATTCTTATTACTCATCTAACATAGGAACAAATGTATACTTTTATAGTGCTCTTTAACTTTCCATACCAGAGAGAGTCTGAGATACTCAAAATTCTAGCAAGTTTATGGGTAGGTTTAACCTAATACTA
Organism: Eubalaena glacialis; assembly: GCF_028564815.1. Lineage (NCBI taxonomy): Eukaryota > Metazoa > Chordata > Mammalia > Artiodactyla > Balaenidae > Eubalaena > Eubalaena glacialis. The sequence goes on along the minus strand of NC_083733.1, from coordinate 16,864,115 downwards.
TCTTGTTTTGGGAGTCTGTCAGTCTGGATAGAGGAAGATATCTGTTTTATCTCCTCAAATATCTACTTTGCTTCTACTCAAAAACATATTCACAAAACATATACACAAGCAAAAGAAATTGCGTTGTATGCTTTCTTTTTGTTCCGCTGAAAGGTCCTACAGTGTGTAATGTTCAGAATCAAAGATGGGCTCTTTCACTGTGGTCTTGACTAAGGTGCAGAATGGAGACAAATGACCCCCAGTCTAACATATGCGACAACAGGAGATCCTCAGAGACTTGGGGAAACTTTTCCAGTCTTATCAGCAAACTTCGTGATGTGCAAAGACCTAGTCTCAGCCAACACAATCACATGGTGATGAAACTTCGACCTTGACTTTTGAGCATCTTGCCAACATTTAAGGCCTGGTTGAGAAGGCCTGGATTTTCTATGAGAAAAGTCTGACAGGGGAGTCAGGGCTGAAAAATCAGTGATATTATAACAATGGTAATGATGAATAATTTCATCACCTGGAGCAAAGAGAACATACCATCATTCATAGCCCTATTAGACCCAGTGCTACCCTTTCAATAACAAATATTTTGTAACATCCTCTTGACTTAGCCTGACAAGAATTACATAGACATTATGGCCTATCACTCACATAATTTTTAAAAATTGATAAAATACTCCAATAGTAATAAAAAACAAAATTGAAAGGAAACCAATTCATAATAAAATAGGCATTGTATATGAGAATATTCAGGACAAACATACTAGGAAAACATAATGAAGAAGTCAATACCTATACCCATAGGTCAGTGACAGATGCAGACTGAGAGAATGCATTGTACTGGCGACTTGGTTTCATTGAGTTGCTTTGTCATGACTTTCTGATGTGGGGAACAACTCTTGGTAGAGTTTGGACTGAAATAGCATATAGCTGTCCCTTGATTTATCCATCAGTTGCTTTCCTGGAAAATTCATTTGTATTCACACTGAATGATGGTTTGTTTATATGTGAAAGAACTTAGGTTCTAGGCCCAGATAATGATTAACAAGTTTTTACCGTGGTGAATGTCCAGTGGGTGTTGGGAAGTCATGCAGGAGGTAGGTGGGATAATTCTTCATTGTGAGGGATGGTTTTGGGTCATGCTGGATGTTTAGCATCTTTGGATCTGCCCACTGCATGTCAATAGAGTCTCTGCCGCCCCATCATCATTGTGACCATCAAAACTGCCCCCACAACGTACCATATTGTGGAACCACTGTGGAAGATGGGGTGTGAGAAGAAATCAGAGAGACAAATCTGTAGGTGCGAATTCCTCAATATGAACAAAGAAGCCCTGGGATATCAAATTCAAGCACAAAATATATCGTTTTAGTCTGTATATTAATACATTTTGAATACAATGGTAAAGATTCATCATCCCAAGATTTCAGGAGGAGTTCTTCCATTTTTAGCTTCTTAGACCCCTCTGAAGGGACTTTTTGAAGGAATTAAAAAATATATGCTACATTTGAAAGCTTAACATATGCCTAGCACTGTGTTAAGCAGGATGTATACATGGTTTTATTTAAACCCCCACCTGTAATTTTTGAAGATGTTAAGAGAAAACAGATGCATTGGGAGGTTAGAACCGAAACAAAACTTACATGGCTAGTAAATGTCAGAATAAGATTTGAGCTCAAGTTTGTCCAAAGAAGTAACATAACAACCACCTCAACACAGGTAACTACAGAAGGGTGCAGTTACTAGATTTTCCCTCTTTCTATAAACTGCCCTAAAATATGCTTTAGGAGTGTCTGAAATGTGGCCCTACCCTTGTAGAACATTTGGGCTCTTGATTCTCTTACATGCTGTGCCCTGTTGAAGGCTTTATTGTGCATCATGCTCTAGTGGTTAATTTTCCTTTCTCTGAGTTCAGTTCTATATTTTAATCTATGTTTGAGCTCTTTGTAGAAAAAAATAGTTTGTAGCCATGTTTTGACAGCAATAAGACAGACTGTAACTCAGAAGTGGAGATATTGTGGTCTTTTGTAATTGTGCTTAATCACAATGTATTTGAACAAAAGGAAAGTTTAGAAGGAGGAAAAAAAATGAAGAAAGGATAAGATAATGGAGGTGGCATAGAGCTATGTGTGTTTTGCCCCATAAGTCACCCTGGTTTGTGGGTCCCAAGTTTTGATGGAGTGATTGGCATGTCTCCGTGGTAGATGCTGGTGATGACATGCCACCAAGATTTCCTGGGATCCCTTTTACTGTTTGGATGCCCACCCTTCAGCTGCTGCTTACTCTGCAGCCTTCCCTGGAAGATTGGCCTTGAGCAGGAACTGCTTTGCCAGGACATTCTGGGAGCTTTCTCTCTCAACCCACAGCCCTAGGTATCCTATAGTCAGTAACTGGCTTGGATTGGGGGTGACAAAAGCCTTGTTCCCTTTCTTCAGGGCAGGACAGACTCTGCCAGGCAGTTTATGTCTGAGAGACCCTCTTGGAATTGGACTGAAGTTAGACTTCATCCAAAACCATATTATTGTTCCTTTCTTCCCCTGCCCCCACCTGCTACCCTTACTCTCCTTCTCCTGAGAGGTCTCGCTTGATAACTCATGTGCCCATCTCAAGGTTGTTTCTGTGAAACCAGACCTGAGACCCAGTTTTTAAAAGGAAACCATGTTGATTGCCAACCAAATTCTGGCAAGGCTAGTTTTAAAAAACAATGACCATTTTATTGAACATTTCTCTGTCCATAGCACTCTACAAAGCACTTTATATGTACTGTCTCTTTTGCTCACTCTATCTTTTATAGTTGGAGAAACTGGGCTTAGAATTGTTAACTAACTTGCTCAATAGCAGGCAGGTTAGTAATTGATGGAGATGGGATTTGACTTCAAACCTGTGGTCTCAGCCGTGTTATTCTGCCTCCCTAGTTACTAGTCACTGGAATGGTGAGCCCTCAGCAAAGTACGCCATGATTTCCAAGAGTCAGCATGGTTTACTAAAAATAAGTGTTGCCGAATTAATCCTCTTTACTATCTTTAATGAGTGTGATATCAGTGGATTAAGGGGACATCTTGGATTTTAGCAAGCATGTTGATAAAATCTCTTTGAAGAAAAGTAGAGAAATGTGGACTGACTGGTAGAGTATAGTTAGTTGAATAACCACTCTCAGCATGTTGTATTAACCAGAGAGAATTACCCTTATTTTACAACCGCTTCCAAGCTGGAGGCCCTGTTATCCTTCTAAAAATTTTAAATCAATAACTTAGATGACAACATAGAAACTATACTTTTCCGATATGCAAGCTGAGAAAGAACTAATGCGTTGGCTATCAGAGCCACTGTTCTATGGGACGTGCTATGGGAAGCACCGTTCTAAAGTATTTACCAGTTCCTCTTTTTATCCATTAGAGATCAAATATCATTGCCATAGTTTTACAACAGCTTTGTCCTTGGGCTCAGGCTTGAATGTAGACCAGGTGTGAAAAATAAGACAGGAAATTCAAAGCTACTGCACGAGCCTGGCAGAGTCTCCCTTCTGCTGACCATCTTTGGTCCTGCATCAGACATGATCCTATCCATGTTGTTTCAGTTCTGAGATGAGGACCTATTCCAGCTGGCATTTAGGGAAATGCTGCCCCCGTTGAAATACACCTATGTCCAGACTAGATTGGATATAAGTCTATAAAAACAAAGTTGGTTGACTGTTCCTCTGGGTCTTACTAATGCAGCTAATGAAAAATATTATTTATCAAATACTATATGCTAGATGCAGAAATAGGCACTTGATATACATTATCTAATTTAATATTCACAACAATCCTGCAAGATAGCTTTCATTAATCCCATGAGACAGATGGGTCAACTGAGGACTTAGGAGGCTAACTAACTAGCTGAAGGTCACTCAGTTACTGAAGGGTGGATCCAGAATTTCACTCTGACTCCAGTCACACTCTGAACAGAATCATGTCCTCAACTCACCGCCCTGATGACTCCATCAGGCCCACGATACGCCCTCAGATGCCTTCCAAGGGAGCCTTTTTCCACCAAGGCTCTGAGAGGAATGTCCTTTTGACACAGATTTTGTGTGATGCTAGCGTTCCTAGATCAGGGAGCAGTATCATCATGAGGACGTTTAAAGCCGTAGAATCTTTGAGAACCAAAGAACTGGGTGTGACTTATAATGGAAAAATAGAGAGAGAGGGAGCTGTTTAAAAACATTTTAAAAGTAAAAAAGCACCTGGCTGGAAAGTTTGAACCAAGAGGTCAGTTTACTCTTTGTTGTGGTCCAAAAACTTGTGATGGCCCATCCTTCATGGCTCAATTTTTATTTTATTTTTATTAAAAGTATACCTTTTAAAGTATCCTCCACTGGGAAGTTAGTTTTCTCTCCATGTTGAGAAACTGGAGATAAGAAGCCCAGCTTCCGCTGTAGGAATGTCACGTCTTCTCATGCGCAAGTAGGTAGCAAGAGGGCGCCCAGACATTTGGCTTACTGTTGAGGAATCTGTGCTTCTTCATGCATATTTACAAGGTAATTAGTTGTCCATTCATTCATTAGCGTGTTTATAGGGCCGCTCGCAAAGCCTCTCAATTGCCGCTTGGAAAAGAGAGACAGCCGTGGTGGGCCTCTGGGGAACACTTGGGTTAAACAGAATCACAGCTGGATTTAGTGGAACACACTAGTCCTGAAACCAGCACTACTTTAGTAACTCAAATGTGACTTGTCAATCACCCGCAAAATGAGGTATTGAATTGGCTCATTCATGTTTTTCCTCTAAAAGTCAGGCAGACACTCAGGAATGCTAGAAGTTTCTGTTTTAAAGCCTTCCACATCCAGAGAGAAATTTCAGTATTGCCTTTTTTAAAAAAGGAAACTCTTATTCAAATGGAGAAATAATTTGCATATACTCAAATTTACTTTTTGGTATATGGGTCCATGAATGCTGATAAATACAGCATGGTACAGAACAATTTCCATGTGTTTTAAAAGTAAAGACTTTTTGCATTTTATCTTTTTTTCAAAATCAGTTGAATAGATCTGAAGTAGACATGCCGTACGGACTTCATGGAGTGGGAAAATACGCTGTTTTTAGAGAGAAAGGTCTGTTGCAGGAAGGCTTTGATTCATGACAACACAGGTGGTTGCAGGAACCACTTTGGGGAAATCCTGATGGAGCCAGCATGCCTCAATGGAACTCCGCATCTTCAGAAGAGTAGACACAGTTCTGAGGACTCAGAATTGATTTAGGGCAAGTTATCTAGCTTTTCAAAGTGTTTTAAAAAAAATCTATAATAAGAGGATAATATTTCCTGCTAATGTGGTCTGATGTGAGTGAATATCATTCCTGCGACCCCCTGAATAGCTGGGTGTGGGCCTCTGTGTAGTTAAAACAAGCTCCCTAAGCACTTGAGGCTGGACCCACCGTGGAGGAAGATGCTCCTCGCACAAGCTGCTTTGCATTCCCGACAAGCCCCTTCTGGATATCAAAGGGAGGCAGTTTGTAGAACCTGTGTTTTTGAAAATCTGTCCCTACATTAGACCTGAGAGAAAAATGTCTAGCTCTTCAAATCATCTTTGCACTTTCAAGTCCCCTCTGAATCTTTGTTTTTCCCAGTTTCAGGTCCTCCACGAACACGCTTCCTGTGGTCGCGTGCATGTTTCGATATTTAGTTCCTTCAGTCAATTCAAAACGACTTCAAACTCACCTCCTTCAGGAAACCTCCACCCAAACTAACCTCTTGGAAGAGTAGTTATCAGTGTAGAGCTGCTTATAAAAAAGAGGAGTTCCTACCACCTCCCACTCTTCAGTTCCTGTTTTCTGTTCCAGCAGCCTTTTTCTTACTTTCCCATTGTCCGTGCAGAGGCAGCATAATGTGGGGTTAAGTGCTCCATTTTTCGAGTTGGACTGCTATCTGTCGATCCTTTCATCCATTCATGTATCATCTCTATTATCATTTATCTATCTGTTTACCTATCAATCCTATATCAATCATCTATCTAGTTCTTTATCCATTCATCCGTACCTTTGAGTATGTTATCTATCCTTTCAGAGTCTCAGTTTCCTCATTTGTAAATGGGGTTAATAATAATGCTTCATAGGGCTGTTATAAGGATTAAATGATTCAATGTATATATAGCATTTAGAATCGTTCCTGTTACATAGTATTAGCCATAGTATTACATAGTATTATTTCGATAGTATAATATTAGCCTTCAATGTCTTCATTGTTTTCATGACCTCCTTTTCTCCTTTCTTCTCTCATATTCCATTCACAGAAGCGGGGCCATGCTTTCTCATTTGTGACTTTCCTCAAACCCTACCTTCGTTCAAGTCTAAGTATTGATAATAAAACAGCTGTTCTGTTCAGCCCTCTTCCTCACACTCACTTCATCATCAGGACTGATGCGAATACCTTTCACCACATTTTACAGCTCTTTTTTTTTATTTGGGGTTTGTTTGCTCCCCCCATTTTTTTTTTTTACTACTGAGGTTTCAAGTGGCCACCAGTTCAGTTTCTGCATTCTCACAGGTGTCCGTTCTTCTTGAACACGTGTTCAGAAGTATGGTTCTGAGTGCCCAGGTAATATTAGGTCACAGTCATTGAAGGGCTTGGGGGTTATGGAGCCAGGGTGGGCAATCTGCCGCTGCCACCTAATTTTGTATGGCCTGTTAACTGAGGATGGTTTATACTTTTTTAAATGGTTGGAAAAAAATCAAAAGAAAAATATTTCACAACAGGTGAAAATTATGTAAGATTCAAATTTCAGTGTCCATAAAGTTTTATTGGACATGGCCACGCCCATTCATTTACAAATTGCTTGTGGCTGCTGTCACGCTACAGTGGTGAAGTTGAGTAGTTGTGACAGAGACAGAATGGCCTGAAAAGCCTAAAATATTTACTGTCTGGCTCTTTATAGAAAATGTTTGCTGACTACTGACTGACTTGAAGTCTTGTTCTAAGTAAACCACTGATGAGAAAAGAGAGTATCCTGATGTGAGAAGTAGGGGATTGAAAGCAGGTTATTTCAGGGGGAATTGTCATTGAGTGGCTGTCGTCCTGCCTTTTCAGTATTTCCTATTCCTTGTCTGGTGCATTTAACATATTTGATGGGGTGTGTGTGTTAAGTCAGTTTGCATAAAACTTCCGTGTCAAGTCAATTTCCTGATTCTCTGCCTGGCGGTAAAACCAGACACTGTCATCTTTGAGTACTGGGTTTCACAGGACACAATCCCTTTCCTCAATGGCGAAAGCTTTGTTTCTTTGTGAACTATGGTAGCTTTTCTTGAATTTCTTTTATCGATGTTCAAAACCCAGCCTTTTGTCACGAATATCTTCACATGTTTCAGAACAGCGAAACTTCAGGCTTTTCAGCCATGCACGCAGGAGCGCCTGCATTGTCTTTCTATTGGGGTGATTGACTTGTTCTTTAAATAAAACCACAGCCTTTGTTCTCAGATCCCCACTAACTGCCATATTCAAATTGTTTGTTCTTGTCTAAAATAACTTCAGTTTCTGCTAGTTATTCTGTAGTCTGGCAAACAATTAAGCACAATGTTTACCATGCAGATTGACACCTATTCTGGAAAAATTCTCCAAAAACAAAGAAAGAAATCTAAATAAGAAAATGGGGAAGAAAGAAATCAGGCAGTTTTTTATTTTTTACATACTGTATTCCTGAAAACTTGTCCAAGAGTTATGCAGTGGATTCCTGTGTTGTAAAGTGGGGGTTCCATTTGTGGAGAATTTTTTTTAAAACGTCACAAAAGGGCCAGTGCTGATTTGGGCAGATTGTGCCTTCCTTGGGTCATGAGAGCTGGGGCATGAGAGGCGGCACTGGGTAGGGAGGTGACAGTTCATGCTGGATTTTAAGGAAATCGAGCCAGGCATCTCCCCTGCTGTGGCTGATGATTAGGTGGCCCTTAACCTGCGACCTCTACATATGGATGTGTTAGACCCCATGAATAAAAGTAGGGGCAAAGGTATTGGGTTTTTTTCCCCCTCTTAATTCTCCTACCATATTACTAGTGGTGCGGAGCCTTGTCTATCCCCCTCTGGTGTGTGCACTCATATAGCTGTCACCTGATGGCTTCCCAAAGGGAGAATCATGGTGAGGTAGGAAGGGGCAGATTTGAGACAGGTAAGGGACACAGGCTGGAGACTGCACCCGCCAGCGAAAAAGCCAGACTCTTAAGTGTCTGGCTTCTGGCCATGCATCATCTTGTTGCAGCAGCAGTTTTTGGAGCCTAAGGTTGGAGGGATGCTTCCTTCCCCCTAAGGTCCTGTGCAGGCACTGGTAGCTCTCCAAGGACCTACCCTCCCTCATCTATCTTTTGTCTTGGTGGCAGCAGGCAGTGCCATTATGGGATGGCTTGCAATCATTTTTTTTTGGTATAAATTACAAAAAGTTCATGAAGCTGGATTGCAAAATTACACACTATATACTGATCTGCAAAGAAAATGTAGTTTTTTAATGTTTCGTAAGAGACCTACTCTTCCCTAGTCGCCCCCATACTGCTGAGTATCAAGTAAGAATAAAATTTGGTCTGATTGGATAATTTAAATAGCTTCTTAGGTAAAGATCTCTTTTGGGTAAAGGTTAAGTCTCTCAGATTTCTTCCTCTGCTTCTGTTGTTCTCCAAGAGAACCCTTAGGTGGATGGTGGAGGGATCTCAACTCATGGTGAGGGGAAATCTGGGACTTACACGCATGTGGGTCCCTGTACTGCCTGCTGGACCCTCCTGTGGCTGTGTCCATGTTCTGAATCTGCCTGGTTTTGAACTTCTGGCACTGGTGCTAAAGTTGACAGCTCTGAAATCATGGTACCTTCTCTCTCAGCTTGGTCATACCAGGAATCCTTCCAGCTGACTCAGCTCCTCCTAAGCCCTAACCCTGCCTGTCTCCCCTGCAGCCCATGGCTCTCAGGATCACCCAGTCTCTGCTGTGAGCATCCCCTCCCTTACAAGTCCATCAGCTATCTTCTGGGACCTTCCACAGGGCACCCAGCAACTAACACATACTTGCCTTTGACGTAGAATCTGAAGGGGATGTTAGAAAGCTAAACTCAGGCTTTCCCTCTCCCTATCTTCCTGTACCACTCATTTAACTCTGCTCTGGACGCTCTAGGTTGGTATGGGGTGGAAAGAGTCAACCTATGATATGGTCTTGGCTTCTGAGTGCCTAGTGGGAAGGAAGCCCTTTCTCGGCTTTGTTTTTTCCCTTTAATGTATTTCACGTGCCTCCACCCATCCAGGACTCCAGCCTGGAGAATGGAGTCATATACATTTTTTCCCACCTGCTTTCATGTTGCTTGACGTAGTATCCTACCAATTCCCCTAGGGTGGAAGGGATAAGCTTTCTCTTTGTTCTTCCTGTTTGATTGGAATATTTCCCTTCATCCCGCCTCTTCCTTCCCAAGCTGGTACTCCCTTCCCCCTTCCCACACCCCCTACCCCCCACCTCTTGGAGCTGGAGGAGTGAAATGGCTGCCAAGAGACCTAATTTATGGGGAAGAAGAATGGAAATCACATCGGTTTACTGTTTTCAATATATTGTCTAGGTTTCACCGCAATTTATGGTGTGAAAGGCAGTTTAGAGGTACATTGTATAATGTGGGACAGTTCAGGGTATATGGAAATTGACACAGAATGGTTGAGAACCACATCATTCTGTACCCTGTAGATTCATTAGGTGCTGAGGATGCAAAATACTTCTGTTTTTGAATGTGCTGTAGAGCCTAATACACTCTGGAATACAGGGAACATTAAATTCTTCATTGTCAGATGATGATACTAGAAGGTTCCTATACCAAAGGAAATTCTTGCTGTTGTTGAGAAAAAGCCAGCCGATTCCTGGGGTTTAGGCCAGGAAAAATCACATTTTGTATCTAAGTGAAATTGGATTGGAATGAATACTGAGGTCACCCTTAAAGGTAAAATAGTCGTAACTTGCAGCCAAAGAATATATGTGGGCTATTGGAGGGGCAGCTCCACTGCCTTTCTTTCTGTGGTGGTAGTGGGGGCTTTAGGGATGGGGGGAAGGGTGCCTTTTAGAAGCAAGAGGACATGAGGGGACTCTTGTCTCCTCTTTGATTTTCTCCTCCTTGCTGGGTCCCTTCTTCCTCCCTTCCCACTTCCTGCCATTTCCATCCCTACCCTTCAGTGTCCTACTAGTAGCCTTGTTGTAGCCCTAAGGTTATACGTTCTCTCTTTCTCATTCTTCAGCATGCATTGAGTGTCTGCTGTGTGCCAGATGCTGGGCTGGATGGTGGAGAAACAAAGATTAAGCCCCTGTTCAGCCTAAGTGCTTGGACAAGAGAACTGACTTATGCGAGATGGAAAGATGGGATTTGAGGGAGTTGTTGAACGTGGGAGGAAGATGTCTTTGGGGGGGGGGTGGTGGTGCTGGAAGGTCTATTCATATGGGAAATGGGGAAGAGAAGGGATAGGGAAATTTTTGTTAGCAAAATAAGCAGGAAGTGCCAAACATCTCTCTCAAAGGTTGATTTAGACCATGCTTCCCAAGGTTAGGGTTAGGGTGATGGAAATGTCTGGAATTATGAAACCACTTGCCATATGAGAGTGGAGGCAGCATGTCTCCTTGGGACTACCCCACTGTGAGAGGTTAGTAAAGTGCATGGGTGCTTATGGGCCATTTGAGCGCTGCGGATGTGTGCTTCCTCTTTTCCTTGACTCAGAGAAGTGAAGAGAGATTTAATCCTGCAAATGTGTTATGATGGACTCAAGACAGCGTCACAAGGACAGACATTAAAAATGTCCTTGAACATTTTATTCCATTCAACTGTACATATGTATTCCATTCAACTGTACATATGTATTCCATTCAACTGAAATTTTACCAAGACTATTTAATTTTTTCATTTACAGTGATTTCTTCAGTAACGACATGCAAGAATATACTTGTGTCCCCTGAAAGGTTCTGAAAATGTACCCGAAATACTCCAAAGCAAACTTTTAGTTCATTGTCCATGTAGACCTGACTTTTTTTCTGTTTTTGTAAAGTGATGCCAATATACCTTACACCAGCCAGCTTAGCACAGAAAACTACAGTTATCTGCCAGTGTTAGTAGTGATTGTCTCTTAGTAAGAGATGTCCCCCATGCCTTTTTCTTTTTTTTTTTTTTTTAACATCTTTATTGGAGTATAATTGCTTTATAATGGTGTGTTAGTTTCTGCTTTATAAGAAAGTGAATTAGCTATACATATACATATATCCCCATATCTCTTCCCTCTTGCGTCTCCCTCCCACACTGCCACCCTCCCTATCCTACCCCTCTAAGTGGTAACAAAGCACCGAGCTAATCTCCCTGTGCTATGCGGCCACTTCCCACTAGCTATCGATTTTACATTTGGTAGTATATATAAGTCCATGCCACTCTCTCACTTCGTCCCAGCTTACCCTTCCCCCCTCCATGTCCTCAAGTCCATACTCTACGTCTGCGTCTGTATTCCTGTCCTGCCTCTAGGTTCTTCAGAACCATTTTTTTTTTTTTTAGATTCCATATATATGTGTTAGCATACAGTATTTGTTTTTCTCTTTCTGACTTACTTCACTCTGTATGACAGACTCTAGGTCCATCCACCCAACTACAAATAACTCAATTTCATTTCTTTTTATGGCTGAGTAATATTCCGTTGTATATATGTGCCGCATCTTCTTTATCCATTCATTTGTCTATAGACATTTACGTTACTACCATGTCCTGGCTATTGTAAATAGAGCTGCAGTGAACATTGTGGTACATGACTCTTTTTGAATTATGGTTTTCTCAGGATATATGCCCAGTAATGGGATTGCTGGGTCATATGGTAGTTCTATTTTTAGTTTTTTAAAGAACCTCCATACTGTTCTCCACAGTGGCTGTATCAATTTACATTCCGCCCAACAGTGCAAGAGGGTTCCATTTCTCCACACCCTCTCCAGCATTTATTGTTGTAGATTTTTTGATGATGGCCATTCTGACTGGTGTGAGGTGATACCTCACTGTAGTTTTGATTTGCATTTCTCTACTGATTAGTGATGTTGAGCATCCTTTCATGTGTTTGTTGGCAATCTGTATATCTTCTGTGGAGAAATGTCTATTTAGGTCTTCTGCCCATTTTTGGATTGGGTTGTTTGTTTTTTTGATATTGAGCTGCATGAGCTGCTTGTAAATTTTGGAGATTAATCCTCTGTCAGTTGCTTCATTTGCAAATATTTTCTCCCATTCTGAGGGTTGTCTTTTCGTCTTGTTTATGGTTTCCTTTGCTGTGCAAAAGCTTTGAAGTTTCATTAGGTCCCATTTGTTTATTTTTGTTTTTATTTCCATTTCTTTAGGAGGTGGGTCAAAAAGGATCTTGCTGTGATTTATGTCATAGAGTGTTCTGCCTATGTTTTCCTCTAAGAGTTTGATAGTGTCTGGCCTTACATTTAGGTCTTTAATCCATTTTGAGTTTATTTTTGTGTATGGTGTTAGGGAGTGTTCTAATTTCGTTCTTTTATATGTAGCTGTCCATTTTTCCTAGCACCACTTATTGAAGAGGCTGTCTTTTCTCCGTTGTGTATTCTTGCCTCCTTTATCAAAGATAAGGTGACCGTATGTGCGTGGGTTTGTCTTTGGGCTTTCTATCCTGTTCCATTGATCTATATTTCTGTTTCTGTGACAGTACCATACTGTCTTGATTACTGTAGCTTTGTAGTATAGTCTGACGTCAGGGAGCCTGATTCCTCCAGCTCCATTTTTCTGTCTCAAGATTGCTTTGGTTATTCGGGGTCTTTTGTGTTTCCATACAAATTGTGAAATTTTTTGTTCTAGTTCTGTGAAAAATGCCAGTGGTAGTTTGATAGGGATTGCACTGAATCTGTAGATTGCTTTGGGTAGTAGAGTCATTTTCACAATGTTGATTCTTCCAATCCAAGAACATGGTATATCTCTCCATCTATTTGTATCATCTTTAATTTCTTTCATCAGTGTCTTATAGTTTTCTGCATACAGGTCTTTTGTCTCCTTAGGTAGGTTTATTCCCAGATATTTTATTCTTTTTGTTGCAATGGTAAATGGGAGTGTTTCCTTAATTTCTCTTTCAGATTTTTCATCATTAGTGTATAGGAATGCAAGAGATTTCTGTGCATTAATTTTGTATCCTGCTACTTTACCAAATTCATTGATTAGCTCTAGTAGTTTTCTGGTAACATCTTTAGGATTCTCTATGTATAGTATCATGTCATCTGCAAACAGTGACAGCTTTACTTCTTCTTTTCTGATTTGGATTCCTTTTATTTCTTTTTCTTCTCTGTTTGCTGTGGCTAAAACTTCCAAAACAATGTTGAATAATAGTGGTGAGAGTGGGCAACCTTGTCTTGTTCCTGATCTTAGTGGAAATGGTTTCAGTTTTTCATCATTGAGGATGATGTTGGCTGTGGGTTTGTCATATATGACCTTTATTATGTTGAGGAAAGTTCCCTCTATGCCTACTTTCTGAAGGGTTTTTATCACAAATGGGTGTTGAATTTTGTCGAAAGCTTTTTCTGCATCTATTGAGATGATCATATGGTTTTAATTCTTCAATTTGTTAATATGGTGTATCACATTGATTGATTTGCATATATTGAAAAATCCTTGCATTCCTGGGATAAACCCCACTTGATCATGGTGTATGATCCTTTTAATATGCTGTTGGATCCTGTTTGCTAGTATTTTGTTGAGGATTTTTGTATCTATGTTCATCAGTGATATTGGCCTGTAGTTTTCTTTCTTTGTGACATCTTTGTCTTCTTTTCGTATCAGAGTGATGGTGGCCTCGTAGAATGAGTTTGGGAGTGTTCCTCCCTCTGCTATATTTTGGAAGAGTTTGAGAAGGACAGGTGTTAGACCTTCTCTAAATATTTGTTAGAATTCACCTGTGAAGCCATTTGGTCCTGGACTTTTGTTTCTTGGAAGATTTTTAATCACAGTTTCAATTTCATTGTTTGTGATTGGTCTGTTTATATTTTCTCTTTCTTCCTCGTTCAGTCTCGGGAGGTTTTGCTTTTCTAAGTATTTGTCACTTTCTTCCAGGTTGTCCATTTTATTGGCATATAGTTGCTTGTAGTAATCTCTCATGATCCTTTGTATTTCTGCTGTGTCAGTTGTTACTTCTCCTTTTTCATTTCTAATTCTATTGATTTGAGTCTTCTCCCTTTTTTTCTTGATGAGTCTGGCTAATGGTTTATCAATTTTGTTTATCTTCTCAAAGAACCAGCTTTTAGGTTTATTGATGTTTGCTCTTGTTTCCTTCATTTCTTTTTCATTAGTTTCTGATCTGATCTTTATGATTTCTTTCCTTCTGCTAACTTTGGGGTTTTTTGGTTCTTCTTTCTCTAATTTCTTTAGATGTAAGGTTAGGTTGTTTATTTGAGATGTTTCTTGTTTCTTAAGGTAGGATTGTATTGCTGTAAACTTCCCTCTTAGAACTGCTTTTGCTGCACCCCGTAGGTTTTGGGTCATCGTGTTTTCATTGTCATTTGTTTCTAGGTATTTTTTGATTTCCTCTTTGATTTCTTCAGTGATCTCTTGGTTATTTAGTAGTGTATTGTTCAGCCTCCATGTGATTGCATTTTTTACAGATTTTTTCCTGTAATTGATATCTAGTCGCATAGTGTTGTGGTTCAAAAACATACTTGATATGATTTCACTTTTCTTAAATTTACCAAGGCTTGATTTGTGACCCAAGATATGATCTATCCTGGAGAATGTTCCATGAGCACTTGAGAAGAACGTGTATTCTGTTGTTTTTGGATGGACTGTCTTATAAATATCAATTAAGTCCATCTTGTTTAATGTATCATTTAAAGCTTGTGTTTCCTTATTTATTTTCATTTTGGATGATCTGTCCATTGGTGAAAGTGGGGTGTTAAAGTCCCCTACTATGATTGTATTACTGTCGATTTCCCTTTTTATGGCTGTTAGCCTTTGACTTATGTATTGAGGTGCTCCTATGTTGGGTGCATAAATATTTACAATTGTTATATCTTCTAGTTGGATTGATCCCTAAATCATTATGTAGTGTCCTTCTTTGTCTCTTGTAATAGTCGTTATTTTAAAGTCTATTTTGTCTGACGTGAGAATTGCTACTCCAGCTTTCTTTTGATTTCCATTTGCATGGAATATCTTTTTCCATCCCCTCACTTTCAGTCTGTACGTGTCCCTAGGTCTGAAGTGGGTCTCTTGTAGACAGCATATGTACGGCTCTTGTTTTTGTATCCATTCAGCCAGTCTGTGTCTTTTGGCTAGAGCATTTAATCCATTTACATTTCAGGTAATTATCGATATGTATGTTCCTATTACCATTTTCTTAATTGTTTGGGGTTTATTCTTGTAGGTCTTTTCCTTCTCTTGTGTTTCCTGCCTAGAGACGTTCCTTTAGCATTTGTTGTAAAGCTGGTTTGGTGGTGCTGGTTTGGTGGTGCTGAATTCTCTTAGCTTTTGCTTGTCTGTAAAGGTTTTTATTTCTCTGTTGAATCTGAATGAGATCCTTGCTGGGTAGAGTAATCTTGGTTGTAGGTTTTTCCCTTTCATCACTTTAAATATGTCCTGCCACTCCCTTCTGGCTTGCAGAGTTTCTGCTGAAAGATCAGCTGTTAACCTTATGGGGATTCCCTTGTATGTTATTTGTTGCTTTTAATATTTTTTCTTTGTATTTAATTTTTGATAGTTTGATTAATATGTGTCTTGGCGTGTTTCTCCTGGGATTAATCTCGTTTGGGGCTCTCTGTGCTTCCTGGACTTGATTAACTATTTCCTTTGCCATATCAGGGAAGTTTTCAACTATAATCTCTTCAAATATTTTCTCAGTCCCTTTCTTTTTCTTTTCTTCTTTTGGGACCCCTGTAATTTGAATGTTGGTGCATTTAATGTTGTCCCAGAGGTCTCTGAGACTGTCCTCAATTCTTTTCATTCTTTTTTCTTTATTGTGTTCTGCAGTAGTTATTTCCACTATTTTATCTTCTAGGTCATTATCCGTTCTTCTGCCTCAGTTATCCTGCTATTGATTCTTTCTAGAGAATTTTTAATTTCATTTATTGTGTTGTTCATCATTGTTTGTTTGCTCTTTAGTTCTTCTCCTTGTTAAACGTTTCTTGTATTTTCTCCATTCTATTTCCAAGATTTTGGATCATCTTTACTATCTTTACTATCTTACATCTTTACTATCATTACTCTGAATTCTTTTTCAGGTAGGCTGCCTATTTCCTCTTCATTTGTTTGGTCTGATGGGTTTTTACCTTGCTCCTTCATCTGCTGTTTCTCTGTCTTCTCATTTTGCTTAACTTACTGTGTTTGGGGTCTCCTTTTCTCAGGCTGCAGGTTCGTGGTTCCCGTTGTTTTTGGTGTCTTCCCCCAGTGGCTAAGGTTTTTTCAGTGGGTTGTGTAGTCTTCTTGGTGGTCAGGACTGGTGCCTGTGTTGTGGTGGATGAGGCTGGATCTTGTCTTTCTGGTGGGCAGGTCTCTGTCCAGTGGTGTGTTTTGGGGTGTCTGTGACTTTATTATGATTTTAGGCAGGCTTTCTGCTAGTGGGTGAGGTTGTGTTCCTGTCTTGAAAGTTTTTTGGCATAGGGTGTCCAGCACTCTAGCTTGCTGGTCGTTGAGTGGAGCTGGGTCTTGGCATTGAGATGGAGGTGTCTGGGAGATGTTTGCCTTTTGATATTATGCGGAGCTGGGAGGTCTCTGGTGGACCAATGTCCTGAACTCGGCTCTCCCACCTCAGAGGCACAGCCCTGACACCCAGCCGGAGCACTAAGATCCTGTTATCCACATGGCTCAGAATAAAAGGGAGAAAAGAAGAAAGAATGAAAGAAAGAATAATAATAAAGTTATTAAAATAAAAAATAATTATTAAAAATAAATAAAGTAAAAAGTAATAAAAAAAAAGAAGAAAGAAAGAAGAGAGCAACCAAACCAAAAAACAAATCCACCAATGGTAAGAAGTGCTAAAAACTACACTAAAAAACAAAAACAGAAACAAAAAAAAAAACAGGCAGACAGAACCTTAGGACAAATGGTAAAAGCAAAGCTATACAGACAAAATTACACATAGAAGCATACACATACACACTCACAAAAAGAAAAAAAGGAAAAAAAAATATATATATCGTTTCTCCCAAAGTCCACCTCCTCAATTTGGGATGGTTCGTTGTCTATTCAGGTATTCCACAGATGCAGGGTACATTAATTTGATTGTGGAGATTTAATCCACTGCTCCTGAGGCTGCTGGGAGAGATTTCCATTTCTCTTCTTTGTTCGCACAGCTCCCAGGGTTCAGCTTTGGATTTGGCCCCGCCTCTGTGTGTAGGTCGCCTGAGGGCATCTGTTCTTAGACAGCAGGGGGTTAAAGTAGCAGCTGTTTCGGGGGTTCTGACTCACTCAGGCCAGTGAGAGGGAGGGGTACGGATGCGGGGCGAGCCTGTGGTGGCAGAGGCCGGCGTGATGTTGCAGCAGCCTGAGGTGCGCCATGCCTTCTCCCGGGGAAGTTGTCCCTGGATCACGGGACCCTGGCAGTGGCGGGCTGCACAGGCTCCCGGGAGGGGCGGTGTGGATAGTGACCTGTGCTCGCACACAGGCTTCTTGGTGGCGGCAGCAGCAGCCTTAGCGTCTCATGCCCGTCTCTGGGGTCCGCGCTGATAGCCCCGGCTCGCGCCCGTCTCTGGAGCTCGTTTAGGCGGCGCTCTGAATCCCCTCTCCTCGCACACCAGGAGACAAAGAGGCAAGAAAAAATCTCTGCCTCTTTGGCAGCTCCAGACTTTTTCCTGGACTCCGTCCCGGCTAGCTGTGGTGCGCTAACCCCTTCAGGCTGTGTTCACGCAGCCAACCCCAGTCCTCTCCCTGCGATCCGACCAACGCCTGAGCCTCAGCTCCCAGGCCCCACCTGCCCCGGCGGGTGAGCAGACAAGCCTCTCGGGCTGGTGAGTGCTGCTCGGCGCCGAGCCTCTGTGCGGGAATCTCTCCTCTTTGCCCTCCGCACCCCCGTGGCTGCGCTCTCCTCCATGGCTCCGAAGCTCCCCCCCGCCACCCGCAGTCTCTGCCCGCGAAGGGGCTTCCTAGTGTGTGGAAACCTTTCCTACTTCACAGCTCCCTCCCACTGGTGCAGGTCCTGTCCCTATTCTTTTTCTCTGTTTTTTCTTTTTTCTTTTGCCCTACCCAGGTACGTGGGGGGAGTTTCTTGCCTTTTGGAAGGCCTGAAGTCTTCTGCCAGCGTTCAGTAGGTGTTCTGTAGGAGTTGTTCCACATGTAGCTGTATTTCTGATGTATTTGTGGGGAGGAAGGTGATCTCTACGCATTACTCTTCCACCACCTTGAAGGTCTCCCCCATACCTTTTTCTAACAGGATTTTGTTCTGGTGTCTTCATTACCTTTCTCTGAGGACCCAATCCTTCCTTGGTCTTTAAGCCTTGGTCTTTGAGCTTTAGATTTTCCCTATGAACTTCTACCTGAGCTGCCTTTTCAGGTCAATAAAACATTGTAGGAAGCTTCTTGCTGGCTTCAGAGAACTCCAATCTATTTCTGGACTGCCAGTGCACACCACACACACCACACACACACACATGTGCACACACAACAGTAGTAGAAGTTGGCCTGAAAGACCTTATTAAAGCACACGCTCTGCTCTTACTGCCCTTCTGTAAAATTTGGTGTTTGGAAATATCTACTTTAATCAGACTGTAAAAAACACCTGTTGTTGACACCTGACGTGAAAATAGGAAAAACCTCCTTTTAAGTAGCACTTTATGCTTTACAAAACTCTCTCAAAGTCATTGGGTCTTTTAGCTATCTGGTAGCTATATTAGGATTCATGGGTGTTCTCTCATCTGTGGACTTTATTAAGCCTCATATACCTGATTTTCACCTGCTCTAAATTAAACTGGCAACATGCATTTTACTTTGAGCTGGCAAGGGGAGACATTTTCTCTTTGATTTGCCCTGTATCTAATTTTATTAGAAACTAATAAAAATGACAGAAGATATGCTCATATTAAAGATACTTGATCTCCCATTTTTTTCAAGAGAACAGAAAAAACTGCACAACGAAGTGGATCCATATATTGACTGTAGCTCTGGCCAGATCACCCCAAAATAGGGAAAGCAGAATATAAGTCCTAATGGAAAAAAGGTTTTCTTGGCCAATTTGGAGTACTCCATGTACATTAGTAATTTGTCAAATTTAGTCACAGCCTGACAACACTCAAACATTTCTAGTGGAACAAACACTGAATGTCAAGTGGTTAAGTTGACATGAGAACTGGAAATGCTAAATAGCTGAGCAGGTCATGTTCAGGTGCTTGCAGCAGTGACACTGAGGCTTTATGGACAGTCTTCTATCCCTGCACTATTGCTGGAAGAGAAACAAATTTCTTTTGGAAATAGCAGGAGTGGAAGTAGAATTATAATTCAGCTGATGTGTGTGTATTTCCGAGAACTCTTGTGCTCACAGTGACTCTAGAGCATGGGTATTGGGAGCTGTTTGAGGAAAGTTGAATACATTGAAAAGCAGAATGCCACTGAAGTATTTCAAGTGGTTTGTGTCTTTACCCCAACACTGATGTTCCAGTAATTCCAGGGTTTTACCTAAATAGATGAATGGGTCTCAGTCATGGAAGATCACAACCTGTTAGCCAAAAGGCAGTCATCATGTTTTTTGTTTTCTGTCTTTTTGTTTTTAACATCTTTATTGGAGTATAATTGCTTTACAATGGTGTGTTAGTTTCTGCTTTATAAAAAGTGAATCAGTTATACATATACATATGTTCCCATATCTCTTCCCTCTTGCGTCTCCCTCCCTCCCACCCTCCCTATCCCACCCCTCTAGGTGGTCACAAAGCACCGAGCTGATCTCCCTGTGCTATGCGGCTGCGTCCCACTAGCTATCTGTTTTACGTTTGGTAGTGTATATATGTCCATGCCACCCTCTCACTTTATCCCAGCTTACCCTTCCCCCTCCCCGTGTCCTCATCATGTCGTTTTGATGAGCTCAATGAGTTGAAATTGAGTAGAAGTAGTTCAGGTTTATGGGGAGATTATATCAGACAGGTGGGGTTAGATCAAACAACCCATACAAAGATAACACAAATTTAGTTCTAACTCATGCTTACTCAATGTCTTAGTTCAGGCTGCTACAGCAGCAACAAAAACATAGCTTGGTTGGCTTAAAACATAGGAATTTATTTTCTCACAGTTCTAGAGGTTGGAAAACCATGGTCACATTCTGGTGAGGGTCCTCCTCCTGGTTTGTACGCAGCTCTCTTCTTGCTGTATCCTCCTCACAGGGCAGAGCGAGATTATTTCTCTTGTGTCTCTCCTTATGAGGGCATTAATTCCATTCGTGGGGGCTTCAACCTCATGACCCAATTACTTCCCCAAGGCCCCACCTCTAAATACCATCACGTTGGGGATAAGGACTTCAACATCTGAGTGAGGGGCAAAAACATGCATTCCATAGCACTCATACAGTCCATCACACGTGGGCAATAAGCTTCTGTTTATTGTTGTCACTGCTAGACCTGATCTGTCAGAAGCTCCATCTTTTTCCTTTTTTATTGAAGCGTAGTTGATTTACAATGTTGTGTTATTTTCTGGTGTACAGCAAATTGATTCAGTTTATATATACACACACACACACACACACACACACACACACACACACATATTCTTTTTCATTATGGTTTATTATAGGATATTGAATATAGTTCTCTGTGCTATACAGTAAGACCTTGTTGTTTATTTTATATATAGTAGTTTGTATCTGCTAATCCCAAACTCTTAATTTATCCTTCCCCCACCACCTTTTCCCTTTGGTAACCATACATTTGTTTTCTGTGTCTGTGAGTCTGTTTCTGTTTTGTTAATAAGTTCATTTGTATCATATTTTTGATTCTACATATAAGTGATATGATATTTGTCTTTCTCTGTCTGACTTACTTCACTTAGTATGATAATCTCTAGGTCCATCCATGTTGCTGCAAATGGCATTATTTCATTCTTTTTTATGGGTGAGTAATATTCCATTGTATATATATACCACATCTTCTTTATCCATTCATCTGTTGATGGACATTTAGGTTGCTCCCACGTCTTGGCTATTGTAAATAGTGCTGAGAAGCTCCATCTTGACATGAGCTTCAACAATCCCAGAGACAGGGAAGAGAGTGACTGTGTTGAGTCAGGAATGCTTTCACACGGCCACACCAGAGGTCAAGTAGATGGAGAAATGTGATCCTGCCACACTGCCTAAAATGTGTCCTGAATGTTTGTCAGTAGTTCCAATGATACCACAGTTATACTTGAGGATCATTTATTATTGATTTTCCTTTGTGTTAAGAAATTATTCTTCTCTTATCAAATCAGAATCTATCCCATTTAAAGTATCCTTTCCCCTCACAAAAAATGAACATGTTAATAACCTATTTCTGTATTTAAGAACCTCACTTTAAATTGATTCAGCCTACATACATTTGTTCATTTTTTTCTGATGTAGGTATTAAATGCTATCCTCCAATTGCTTACTGTCTCATGGGGTGACAGATGCTACAGATGACCCTTGCAGTATAATAAGATGACTCTTCCTCTGCAGATGGGTTCAGTGTGGAATGAGATTAATGGAGAAGGTACTCCTCAGTCAGCTTGGAACGCTCAAGACAGTCTACTTATACTGAAAGTTCCTTAAGCTATACTTTATATCTCTTCCCTCTCATTCTGGCCTGAAAATTATCATCTTTGAATGAAAGCTTTCATGTCCTTGAAATAAATGGTAGTCCACTTTCCTCCATCTTCTTCTGTATGCAAAGTGTGTGCAATTCTTTTCATTTCCATGGATCAGTTTTCTTTTCCCTGTGGCCTTTTTGAATTCTACCATGCTCCCAACCCAGATTTGGGAAAAGTGATGAGAACAACAGAAATAAGGCACATTTGGTCAAAGATCTGGCTGACTGGAAAACACCTTTGACTACTTCAAGGGAAAAGTGGGAAATTAGGCATAGTCTCCTTGACTACTTGGAGGGAATCAGCTCTCATGCAGCTTAGAACTGAGGTTACCCCGAAGCTAGATAGGGTCTTCTCTTTGATTCTTTCAGTTTCCATTCTAGATTCCTCAGGCAATCCAGACCAAGGAAACTTTAGCTCACCTCACTTTCCCATCTCACAAGCATTCTCTCTGATACTTTGTCTTATGGCTTCTCCAATACTTTGGAAGGTGCTTAGGATACTGTTTTCTTTGTTTCTTTCTTTTTTCTTAGTAGCAGGGGAGTTATAACATAGAGTTGCACCATTTGCTACCAGAACACCTCTTACAGTAATTTCTCAGGGCAACCCTCTTTCACTGCTGTATGTCTTTATATCTTTGCCCATTCTGAAAATTGTCTGTAAGATCTAACATAGGTCATGTTTACTCATTGTTAAATGTAGTATCTGTAGCAGAGCCTATTCAGGGAAATGTTTCTTCCCCACTCCTCATATTTCTTTCCATGAGAAGAGATGTCTGCTAGTGTAACTCCTGGCCTCACTCTGACCCAGTAGACATGGATTTAATTGATACGTTTAGGAAGAAAGAGCAAGGCATCTACTCGGCTCTATGCTTCTTCCTCTTGGGACCTGCCTTCCCCCCAAGAGCACTTGATGTGCTGCGATTCTGGAGGGGAAGGTTCACCTAATTGTGGGGTTTACTTATCAGACTCCTGGCTCTGTATCCTCCAACTTAGCCTTTCTCATTAGTAAAAGTGGTGTCTAGACATTCATCCGTTATTCTACTATTTATATATTTGTTCAGGAGCTGAGTGAGAAGGAGGGGTGTTATTTATTGAACCCTAACACACTAGGGGATTAAAAAAAGCATTTCATGACAAAAGGCCAGATAGATAGTGCCTTCGGCAGTGAGTGGACAAGTCCAGACATTCCAGAATCAACCCTGTTTCCTTTATCCTCTAGAGGCCAGTTCTTCCAGAAAACATTTTTTTTTTTAACATCTTTATTGGAGTATAGTTGCTTTACAATGGTGTGTTAGTTTCTGCTTTATAACAAAGTGAATCAGTTATACATATACATATGTCCCCATATCTCTTCTCTCTTGTGTCTCCCTCCCTCCCACCCTCCCTATCCCACCCCTCTAGGTGGTCACAAAGCACCGAGCTGATCTCCCTGTGCTATGCGGCTGCGTCCCACTAGCTATCTATTTTACGTTTGGTAGTGTATATATGTCCATGCCACTCTCTCACTTTGTCCCAGCTTACCCTTCCCCCTCCCCGTATCCTCAAGTCTGTTCTCTAGTAGGCCTGTGTCTTTATTCCCATCTTGCCCCTAGGTTCTTCATGACCATTATTTTATTTTATTTTTTTTAGATTCCATATATATGTGTTAGCATACAGAATTTGTTTTTCTCTTTCTGACTTACTTCACTCTGTATGGCAGTCTCTAGGTCCATCCACCTCAATACAAATAACTCAGTTTCGTCCCTTTTTATGGCTGAGTAATATTCCATTGTATATATGTGCCACATCTTCTTTATCCATTCATCTCCTGATGGACAGTTAGGTCGCTTCCGTGTTCTGGCTATTGTAAGTAGAGCTGCAATGAACATTTTGGTACATGACTCTTTTTGAATTATGGTTTTCTCAGGGTATATGCCCAGTAGTGGGATTGCTGGATTGTATGGTAGTTCTAATTTTAGTTTTTTAAGGAACCTCCATACTGTTCTCCATAGTGGCTGTATCAATTTACATTCCCACCAACAGTGCAAGAGGGTTCCCTTTTCTCCACACCCTCTCTAGCATTTATTGTTTGTAGATTTTTTGATGATGGCCATTCTGATTGGTGTGAGATGATATCTCATTGTAGCTTTGGTTTGCATTTCTCTCATTAGAGAAATGATGTTAAGCATTCTTTCATGTGTCTGTTGGCAATCTGTATATCTTCTTTGGAGAAATGTCTATTTAGGTCTTCTGCCCATTTTTGGATTGGGTTGTTTGTTTTTTGATATTGAGCTTCATGAGCTGTTTGTAAATTTTGGAGATTAATCCTTTTTCAGTTGCTTCATTTGCAAATATTTTCTCCCATTCTGAGGGTTGTCTTTTTGTCTTGTTTATGGTTTCCTTTGCTGTGCAAAAGCTTTTAAGTTTCATTAGGTCCCATTTGTTTATTTTTGTTTTTATTTCCATTTCTCTAGGAGGTGGGTCAAAAAGGATCTTGCTGTGATTTATGTCATAGAGTGTTCTGCCTATGTTTTCCTCTAAGAGTTTTATAGTGTCCGGCCTTACATTTAGGTCTTTAATCCATTTTGAGTTTATTTTTGTGTATGGTGTTAGGGAGTGTTCTAATTTCATTCTTTTATATGTAGCTGTCCATTTTTCCCAGCACCACTTATTGAAGAGGCTGTCTTTTCTCCACTGTATATTCTTGCCTCCTTTATCAAAGATAAGGTGACCATATGTGTGTGGGTTTATCTCTGGGCTTTCTATCCTGTTCCATTGATCTATATTTCTGTTTTTGTGCCAGTACCATACTGTCTTGATTACTGTAGCTTTGTAGTATAGTCTGACGTCAGGGAGCCTGATTCCTCCAGATCCGTTTTTCTTTCTCAAGATTGCTTTGGTTATTCGGGGTCTTCTGTGTTTCCATACAAATTGTGAAATTTTTTGTTCTAGTTCTGTGAAAAATGCCAGTGGTAGTTTGATAGGGATTGCCCTGAATCTATAGATTGCTTTGGGTAGTAGAGTCATTTTCACAATGTTGATTCTTCCAATCCAAGAACATGGTATATCTCTTCATCTATTTGTATCATCTATAATTTCTTTCATCAGTGTCTTATAATTTTCTGCATACAGTTCTTTTGTCTCCTTAGGTAGGTTTATTCCCAGATATTTTATTCTTTTTGTTGCAATGGTAAATGGGAGTGTTTCCTTAATTTCTCTTTCAGATTTTTCATCATTAGTGTATAGGAATGCAAGAGATTTCTGTGCATTAATTTTGTATCCTGCTAGTTTACCAAATTCATTGATTAGCTCTAGTAGTTTTCTGGTAGCATCTTTAGGATTCTCTATGTATAGTATCATGTCATCTGCAAACAGTGACAGCTTTACTTTTTCTTTTCTGATTTGGATTCCTTTTATGTCTTTTTCTTCTCTGATTGCTGTGGATAAACTTCCAAAACAATGTTGAATAACAGTGGTGAGAGTGGGCAAACTGTTCTTGTTCCTGATCTTAGTGGAAATGGTTTCAGTTTTTCACCATTGAGAATGATGTTGACTGTGGGTTTGTCATATACGACCTTTATTATGTTGGGGAAAGTTCTCTCTATGCCTACTTTCTGGAGGGTTTTTATCACAAATGGGTGTTGAATTTTGTCGAAAGCTTTTTCTGCAACTATTGAGATGATCATATGGTTTTTATTCTTCAATTTGTTAATATGGTGTATCACATTGATTGATTTGCATATATTGAAGAATCCGTACATTCCTGGGATAAACCCCACTTGATCATGGTGTATTATCCTTTTAATGTACTGTTGGATTCTGTTTGCTGGTACTTTGTTGAGGATTTTTGTATCTATGTTCATCAGTGATATTGGCCTGTAGTTTTCTTTCTTTGTGACATCTTTGTCTTTTTTCGTATCAGAGTGATGGTGGCCTCGTAGAATGAGTTTGGGAGTGTTCATTCCTCTGCTATATTTTGGAAGAGTTTGACAAGGATAGGCGTTAGCTATTCTCTAAATGTTTGCTAGAATTCGCCTGTGAAGCCATCTGGTCCTGGGCTTTTGTTTGTTGGAAGATTTTTAATCACAGTTTCAATTTCATTGTTTGTGATTGGTCTGTTTATATTTTCTCTTTCTTCCTGGTTCAGTCTCGGGAGGTTTTGCTTTTCTAAGTATTTGTCCATTTCTTCCAGGTTGTCCATTGTATTGGCATATAGTTGCTTGTAGTAATCGCTCATGATCCTTTGTATTTCTGCAGTGTCAGTTGTTACTTCTCCTTTTTCATTTCTAAGTCTATTGATTTGAGTCTTCTCCCTTTTTTTCTTCATAAGTCTGGCTAATGGTTTATCAATTTTGTTTATCTTTTCAAAGAACCAGCTTTTAGTTTTATTGATCTTTGCTATCATTTCCTTCATTTCTTTTTCATTTATTTCTGATCTGATCTTTATGATTTCTTTCCTTCTGCTAACTTTGGGGTTTTTTTGTTCTTTTTTCTCTAAATGCTTTAAGTGTAAGGTTAGGTTGTTTATTTGAGATGTTTCTTGTTTCTTAAGGTAGGATTGTATTGCTATAAACTTCCCTCTTAGAACTGCTTTTGCTGCATCCCATAGGTTTTGGGTCATCGTGTTTTCATTGTCATTTGTGTCTAGGTATTTTTTGATTTCCTCTTTGATTTCTTCAGTGATCTCTTGGTTATTAAGTAGTGTGTTGTTTAGCCTCCATGTGTTTGTATTTCTTACAGAGTTTTTCCTGTAATTGATATCTAGTCTCATAGCGTTGTGGTTGGAAAAGATACTTGATACGATTTCACTTTTCTTAAATTTACCAAGGCTTGATTTGTGACCTAAGATATGATCTATCCTGGAGAATGTTCCATGAGCACTGGCGAAGAATGTGTATTCTGTTGTTTTTGGATGGAATGTCCTATAAATATCAATTAAGTCCATCTTGTTTAATGTATCATTTAAAGCTTGTGTTTCCTTATTTATTTTCATTTTGGATGATCTGTCCATTGGTGAAAGTGGGGTGTTAAAGTCCCCTACTATGATTGTGTTACTGTCGATTTCCCTTTTTATGGCTGTTAGCCTTTGCCTTATGTATTGAGGTGCTCCTATGTTGGGTGCATAAATATTTACAATTGTTATATATTCTAGTTGGATTGATCCCTAAATCATTATGTAGTGTCCTTCTTTGTCTCTTGTAATAGTCGTTATTTTAAAGTCTATTTTGTCTGACGTGAGAATTGCTACTCCAGCTTTCTTTTGATTTCCATTTGCATGGAATATCTTTTTCCATCCCCTCACTTTCAGTCTGTATGTGTCCCTAGGTCTGAAGTGGGTCTCTTGTAGACAGCATATATACGGGTCTTGTTTTTGTATTCATTCAGCCAATCTATGTCTTTTAGTTGGAGCATTTAATCCATTTACGTTTCAGGTAATTATCGATATGTATGTTCCTATTACCATTTTCTTAATTGTTTTGGGTTTATTATTGTAGGTCTTTTCCTTCTCTTGTGTTTCCTGCCTAGAGAAGTTCCTTTAGCATTTGTTGTAAAGCTGGTTTGGCGGAGCTGAACTCTCTCAGCTTTTGCTTGTCTGTAAAGGTTTTAATTTCTCTGTCAAATCTGAATGAGATCCTTGCTGGGTAGAGTAATCTTGGTTGTAGGTTTTTCTCCTTCATCACTTTAAATATGTCCTGCCACTCCCTTCTGGCTTGCAGAGTTTCTGCTGAAAGATCAGCTGTTAACTTTATGGGGATTCCCTTATGTGTTGTTATTTTTCCCTTGCTGCTTTTAATATTTGTTCTTTGTATTTAATTTTTGATAGTTTGATTAATATGTGTCTTGGCATGTTTCTCCTTGGATTTATCCTGTATGGGATTCTCTGTGCTTCCTGGACTTGATTAACTATTTCCTTTCCCATATTAGGGAAGTTATCAACTATAATCTCTTCAAATATTTTCTCAGTCCCTTTCTTTTTCCCTTCTTCTTCTGGGACCCCTATAATTTGAATGTTGGTGTGTTTAATGTTGTCCCACAGGTCTCTGAGACTGTCCTCAATTCTTTTCATTCTTTTTCTTTATTCTGCTCTGCAGTAGTTATTTCCACTATTTTATCTTCCAGGTCACTTATCCGTTCTTCTGCCTCAGTTATTCTGCTATTGATCCCTCCTAGAGAATTTTTAATTTCATTTATTGTGTTGTTCATCACTGTTTGTTTGCTCTTTAGTTCTTCTTTGTCCTTGTTAACCGTTTCTTATATTTTCTCCATTCTATTTCCAAGATTTTGGATCATCTTTACTATCATTATTCTGAATTCTTTTTCAGGTAGGCTGCCTATTTCCTCTTCACTTGTTAGGTGTCGTGGGTTTTTGCCTTGCTCCTTCATCTGCTGTTTCTATGTCTTCTCATTTTGCTTAACTTACTGTGTTTGGGGTCTCCTTTTCGCAGGCTGCATGTTCATAGTTCCCGTTGTTTTTGGAGTCTGCCCCCAGTGGCTACGGTTGGTTCAGTGGGTTGTGTAGGCTTCCTGGTGGAGGGGACTAGTGCCTGTGTTGTGGTGGATGAGGCTGGATCTTGTCTTTCTGGTGGGCAGGTCCACATCTGGTGGTGTGATTTGGGGTGTCTGTGGTCTTATGAGTTTAGGCAGCCTCTGTGCTAATGGATGGGGTTGTGTTCCTGTCTTGGTAGTTGTTTGGCATAGGGTGTCCAGCACTGTAGCTTGCTGGTAGTTGAGTGGAGGTGGGTCTTGGCGTTGAGATGGAGATCTCTCAGAGATTTTTGCTGTTTGATATTACGTGGAGCTGGGAGGTGTCTTGTGGACCAGTGTTCTGAACTTGGCTCTCCCACCTCAGAGGCATAGTCCTGACGCCTGACTGGAGCACCAAGCACCTGTCATCCACATGGCTCAGAATAAAAGGGAGAAAAAAAAAGAAAGAAAGAAAGAAGAAGGTAAAAGAAAGAAAGAAGAAGGTAAAATAAAGTAAAATAAATTAAAATAAAGTTATTAAATTAAAAAATAAAAAATAATGATTAAAAAAATTTTTAAAGTAATAATAAAAGGAAGAAAGAAAGAGCAACCAAACTAGAAAACAAATCCACCAATGATAACAAATGCTAAAAACTGTACTAAAAACAAACAAACAAAAAAACGGACAGACAGAACCCTAGGACAAATGGTAAAAGCAAAGCTATACAGACAAAATCACCCACAGAAGCATACACATACACACTCACAAAAAGAGAAAAAAGGAAAAAAAATATATATCGTTGCTCCCAAAGTTCACCTTCTCAATTTGGGATGATTTGTTGTGTATTCAGGTATTCCACAGATGCAATGTACATTAAGTTGATTGTGGAGATTTAATCCTCTGCTTCTGAGGCTACTGTGAGAGATTTCCCTTTCTCTTCTTTGTTCGCACAGCTCAGGGCGCTCAGCTTTGCATTTGGCCCCGCCTCTGCGTGTAGGTCGCCTGAGGGCGTCTGTTCTTCGCTCACACAGGACGGGGTTAAAGGAGCAGCTGCTTCAGGGGCTCTGGCTCACTCAGGCCGGGGGGAGGGAGGGGTACGGATGCGGGGCGAGCCTGTGGCGGTAGAGGCCGGTGTGACGTTGCAACAGCCTGAGGTGCGCCATGCCTTCTCCCGGGGAAGTTGTCCCTGGATCACGGGACCCTGGCAGTGGCGGGCTGCACAGGCTCCCGGGAGGGGAGGTATGGATAGTGACCTGTGCTTGCACACAGGCTTCTTGGTGGCGGCAGCAGCAGCCTTAGCATCTCATGGCCGTCTCTGGGGTCCGCGCTGATAGCCGCGGCTCGCGCCCGTCTCTGGAGTTCGTTTAGGCGGCGCTCTGAATCCCCTCTCCTCGCGCACCAGGAAACGAAGAGGCAAGAAAAAGTCTCTTTTATCTTAGGCAGCTCCAGACCTTTTCCCGGACTCCCTCCCCGCTAGCTGTGGCACACTGGTCCCCTTCAGGCTGTGTTCACGCAGCCAACACCAGTCCTCTCCCTGGGATCCGACCTCCGAAGCCCGAGCCTCAGCTCCCAGCCCCTGCCCGCCCCGGCGGGTG
This sequence comes from Eubalaena glacialis, assembly GCF_028564815.1. Classification (NCBI taxonomy): domain Eukaryota; kingdom Metazoa; phylum Chordata; class Mammalia; order Artiodactyla; family Balaenidae; genus Eubalaena; species Eubalaena glacialis. Next base: position 16,834,367 of record NC_083733.1, on the reverse strand, counting down.
AGCAGACAAGCCAATCGGGCTGGTGAGTGCTGGGCGGCACCGATCCTCTGTGCGGGAATCTCTCTGCTTTGCCCTCCGCATCCCTGTGGCTGCACTTTCCTCCGTGGCTCCGAAGCTCCCCCCCCACCCCCCGCAGTCTCCGACCGCGAAGGGGCTTCCTAGTGTGTGGAAACCTTTCCTCCTTCACAGCTCCCTCCCAGAGGTGCAGGTCCCGTCCCTATTCTTTTGTCTCTGTTTTTTCTTTTTTCTTTTGCCCTACCCAGGTACGTGGGGAGTTTCTTGCCTTTTGGGAGGTCTGAGGTCTTCTGCCAACGTTCAGTAGGTGTTCTGTAGGAGTTGTTCCACATGTAGATGTATTTCTGATGTATCTGTGGGGAGGAAGGTGATCTCCACGTCTTACTCTTCCGCCATCTTGAAGCTCCTCTCCCAGAAAACTTTTTTCATGACTCAGACTCACCACTGATCTCTCCTTCCTCCTACTTTCTAGAGCATCAATAGACTATATGGAACATTATGGCATAATTTTAAAAAATTCTCTGAGGCTCAGTTTCTTCGTTTTAGAGCATTGTAGCTTCCTCATGGCTTATTTTTGGGGGAGGGTGATTGAGATTACATATATATATATATACACACTGTATGTGTATGATGATGTGTGTTTGTGTATGTGTGTGCATGTGTGTATACACATACACAAACACACATGCACACACACGCGCGTACACAAACACACATCATCATACACGTACAGTAAGCTACCTGATGTATGATAGGTGCTCAATACATAGCTATTATTTTTATTGTCTTTGTGTTTTTGCATAATTTTATGTCTCATATGATTAAGATCCTGCGCTCCTTGAGGACTATGTCTTGTATGTCTTTTCCCATCTTGCAAGGATTTGGTAACGAATTCTGAATAAATTATTGAAAGGGTTTCTTGAAGCCTACATAAAAGTCATCTAAACCTATCTTTGAGAACTGCTGAAAGTCTAGTTTGGGCAGGAATTACTTCTGTTCCATTATATTTTCTATGTGTAAGTCTGCATTAGACATTCGCTCAGATGGTAAAATATTAAATTTGGGTGCCAAACAGCGTGCCTTCTTATTTTGAAACTCTCCGCAAATCTCTAACACTTATCATCAGACACTAAAACAAAGAGAATTTGTGAGAAAAAAATATTTAGCAATATTCCTCAAAGAAATGACAGGTATATAAAAAGGACCTTGCTTAAATTAATTCCATTTATTAGACATTAGATATCAAAATATGCTTCTTGAATATACTGTATGTCTTATGCTTATTTCAGTCTTTTACCCTAGTCTTAAGGAATGGGCAACTGTGAGCTCTTTATGCCATTTCTTAGGCTCTTAAGTTAGCATTCCTTATAAAGTAACTGTAAGGGCTTATGTCCAAACAGCCCCAAGTGAACTGGACTCTTTAAGAACTGGGGGTAACATAGACATATAGCAGAGACCCAGCAGGTTGGTGCCATCTGGAACAAAAACTAATGGCTTCAGGAATGCTACATAGCATGAAACTGCCATCAGGGAGGGTCAGTGCTGGGCAGACGGAGAAAATGGATGTCCAGCTACTGGTCCCTGTCCCTGAAGGAAGGTGTGCAATAAGCAAACTTCCTCCCTCCTTCCCACTTCACAATCCATTCCCCTTGGCCTCCTCCTCTTTCTTCCTTTCCCCTCCCCTGTGGATGCAAGGAGCAATGAGTTGAAAATAATCATTCTTGGTGAGAGAGTTTTACAAGAGAAAGTTGTGGGATTGCCAATTATTTTATAATTAGGTATTAGATTAACTGTCTGTATGAAGGAGAGAAAGTCAAGGAATGAATTTGCAAGAAGCTGGAGTGTCTAGATACAGTGCTAGGAAAGCAGTTCCCGTTACCGTGAATAGGCGTCATGTAGATGAATCTCCGAGCGCTGCACACACTCATCTGCCAAACCCTCACTCTTCCAGCTGTCATTTTGCCCATTCCCATCTGTTTCTTATGCTCTAATAAACGATAGCACTGATTTATTTAGCACCTCTCATCAGAGCCCCCAGGGCTGCTCCAACCCTGCAGGGATTCTCTGCCAATATGTGATGACCTCAGAGTGGACACATGGACTGCTGCTTCTGGACTTCAGTACCAGACTCTGAAATAGGACTTTGCCTTCAGGGTTGCTCACTATCAATGGTGTGATTTTTCCATTGCCCTTTTCAAATCCCTTTAGCCTTGAGAATGGAAAATTTGGCCCATTTCTCCAGGGCTGTGAATACCCTGCAGTTACTTGCTGATAGAGGGTCTAGGATGTTTGTAGATATTTATGGTTACCTTTGAAAATGTTTATTGGCCTTCTGTTGGATCTTCTGGAGGTAACTAAAAGAAAAAAGAAATATATAACATTTTCATTCTTGAGGATAATGTCAGTCTTTGAGCTTAATAACTGGTTTACCTGATGTGCAGATCCATTTCTCCAGAGCATAGAGTTGGTGGACCTGAGAGCGGTGAGTGCAGTTGGCTGTCTTGTCCATGACTCATTTCTTACAGATTTTGAGCCTTGTAGGCTATAGTTCACTTGCATATTGAATGATTGGGGGTTGGCAGGGGGAGAGAGTATCTTTTGCAATATTTAAAAGAAATTTGGAATACAGGATTTGGAATGCAGTGAGACAGTCAATTCAAGAAGTTAGAAATATTCATTTATTTCTCATAAACCGATGCTTTGAATTTAGAATTTTCAAGCCAAGAGCTTGAAAATGTTGACAGTGTTTCAATGTTGACAATTTATGGAAGTTAGAAGAGAAGCAAATTCTTGTAGTTTTAAAAACTGAGTCAGGGAACCCCAGAGATATTTTATTAAAGGAAATTGGAAAGGAATATAAGGGTTTGTGTGGAAGGAATTGGAGAGGTTGAGAGGGGTGGTGTTTTACTTCCTGGGTACTCACAGGTTTTTAGGTTGCCACAGCTAACCCCTTTCTCTTCTGACAGTTTTGCAGTTAATTTGAAAGGAAATACCTTTCTGAAACTGTTTTAGAGAAAATTAAGAAAAGAGGATTTGCTTTTAAAGTTCAGAGCTGAGCCGTGTTTCTCAGAGGATGCTTCGAGCAGCTCTGGCCTGACAAGATGTTGCTGGAAAAGAAGGAGTCTGCGATCAAATAAATTTGAGATGCATAGCATAAATTTTTCTCTATCCTGGAGATTTACACAGTGCAGAGTATACTAAGGCTCTGATAAGAGCAAGCTGGTTCAACTTTAGTGTTTTTCAGACTTATTTGAACACAGTGTTTTTATTTGTTTATTTTCTAGATCATGTCTGTGTGTGATTCTTTCCAGGGAACAGACTTTGAGAGATGCCAGTGTACAATCAATTTGCTTGGAATATAACTATTTTGTGAAGCAAAATAAGCCTAAATGCATGAATGTTGTCTTGTGCTATTTCATTAAACATGTGTATGATGTGCATGTGTATGATGTGCCCTTTACTTCTTGTGGTTCTTTCAGTCACTCAGAGCATCCACTAAAAGACATGCCAAGTTTCCTTCTTCCAGGTGCCAGAGGCAGTAGGTACTAACAGACTTTTCCTCTCATCCCATGATTTCAAATCCTGCTCATCTTTTTAGACCAGAGCTCAACAAATTTTATGTGTAAAGAGCCAGATAGTGAATATTTTCAGTTTTGTGGGCCCAGTGGTCTTTGTAGCAGCTACCAAATTCTGCCGCTGTAGCACAAAAGCAGTCTTGGACACTGTGTAAATGAAGGGGTCTGGTTGTGTCCCCGTACCACTTTATTTATTGAAACAGGCAGTGGCAGAATTTGGCCAACCCTTATTCTAGACTCTGTTCAGGGGTGAACCCCTTCTGGAGCCTTTCTTGAGGTCCAGCCAATGTTCCTGCATTAGTTTGAACCTTTGTCTGGCTGTGGTATCTGTTGTCTAATCATTTATGTTATCCTGAGGGGTGGAGGGACCCGGGATGGCATTGTGTCCCCATCTCACCACTCTTATCAGGCTTTCCCTTCCCCCCTGCATTATGGCCCATCTCCCCATCCTTTGGTTCCTCAGACACACTGCACTCCCTTTCTTTGAGCATGCTGTTCTCACTGCCTGCAGTACTCTTCCCCCTGTTTCTCCCTTCCTGATCAGCTCTTACTTTGGCATAAGGTCTTAGCCTACTCAAGCTTTTCCTGACCTCATGGACTTGGTGAAACTCCCCATTATAAGAACTGAAACCTTCATGCACCTCATAGATTTTGGCTCAAATGCCATTTCCTATTAAATTTTATGATTAGATGTTTAATGTCTGTCTTTCTCACTAGCCTCTAATTGTCATGATTGGAGGAATTGGGCTTGGTTTTGCTCACTGTGTGCATCCCTAGCACGTAGCCCAGTACCTGACATATAGTAAGTACTCAAGAAAAATTTACTGAAAAAAAAAGTGAGTGCTTGAACAAATCAATGCTTGAATGATTGGACTCATTCAGTCATTCATTTATGGCTGTTTCAGTGTTTTGTCTAAAAACTTGCAAATATATGCTTAATAAATATTTTAAGGAATAAAAATTAATGACTACTGTTACTCTCAATATCTGAAAGTGACATGGACTTCCAACTGTGACTCCCTCTGGCATTAGTTAGAAATTTATAGGTTATGCCACATGCCACATTGTGGCACTTTCTTCCAAATATTTGATTTCTTTTAAAATTGAACTCAGCATCAACTGCCAGGCACAAACTTTACAATAAATGACAGAGGACGATTCCTTTCTACTTGGGGAACCTTCAATATCTGTGCTGAGCAGAACTCAACTGGATATTAGCACCCAAGAATAAAGCATGATAGCATCCTTTAGTATTTTTTTTTAATTAAAAGAAAAGATAGTGAAAGGTGCCTTTTCAATGACAGCCGACCTGAGAAAAGCCACCAAGTGGAAAATTTCGACTTAAGATGCAATTGTGTTATTACTTGTGTTATAGGGTCTTTTACAAAAGTCATAACATGGTGAATTTGGGATGAATAGTTGCTTTTCCTTTGAAAGTCAGGCTTCTTAGCTGGCAGAAACCTAATGTGACTGAACTATAGTGCATTTCCTGGGCCTCTAGAGAAGAAAGCCTCCAGCCTGGGGTGGTGCAGTGAATGGAGATCAGAGCCCCATTTCTGGGTTCTCATTCCCAGCCCCTCCCTTGATGTGAGAGAGCTTCAAAGAGAAAGAGAAAACAGATGCTTGAGGGGCACATACAGGAAAGAGAAACCTCACTCAGGCTGGCGTTGGATCCTGTTAGAAAGTTTTGGTTACACATTGTCATGCTGGTCAGTGATGATGCCAGAAGAGGTGTCTTTTTACATGGCTAAAGATTTCACGAAGGGCAAGGTGTGGAGCTCCCTTAGAAGGCAGTGCCTCAGCTGTGCTCTAAGGCAGGTGTAGAGGGAAGATCCCTTTGGAATGGGCCTCCAAGCATCAGGAATCCCCTGGCGTGGGGTCTTTGGGCTGCATCCACTCTAATATGCATGACCTAGGATATATGGGCATCTCATAAGTGTGTGGATGGTGCATTTGCAAAGGTCAGTCCATGTACATGCATTTCAGACTAGAGTATTTTTGACTTGCCACTGAGCCCAGCACTCCAGCAAATAACTTCTCTCAGTTATATACTGGCTATGGATAGTAGAAGGGACGTATGTGCCCAACGTGGCTCTAAATTTCCAGGCATTAGTTTAGGCAGAGGCTTAAGGGTAAACATTGCAATCTTGCCTCTTCATCCCTTAGACTGCATGTGCCAGACATATGTCCTGGGCAGCCTGTCACTTTCAGGTGCCCCGTACATGCCAGCCCTGTGCCGGGCACTTTAATACATTATCTCAAGTTGTCATAATTCTGATAAGGAGGGGTAGTTCCCATTTTACAGCTGAGGACTCTGGGGCTCAGGGGATTTGTGATTTACCTATGGCTACCTAACAGGTAATAGGCACAGCTAAGTTACAAAGACATTAGAAAGGATAAGGATTAATTTCTTGAAAGATTGTGTGGGATTTTCTGGTCCTCGGTGCCCCATTAGAATCTCTACCAAAGAGGGTACCTGATCCATGCATCTGCTGAGTGTGCTCCTGGCCACATCTCAAAGCAAATGAGACATTGATGCCAGGCCATGGGGAAGAACAATGACTGACTGTATTACTCTGGGAATATGTGATCACAGGACAGAGTTCTCTGATGGGATTCTTTGAGTAACATTTGATAGAAACTTTCTGTTCCCATCTCACCTCTGCTATTGTTGCCATTGGGAGAACATTTTCCTAGGCCACACAAGTAAGAGGGAATCCCAATTTTGCTATGCCATTAGTAGTTCACTGTATAGCAATGACTGGTTGCACGGTGTACTGCAGAACTGGTCTTGTCGCCAGATACAAGGAGCACTTAGATGCATGAGTTACTTGAGCTGTTTGGGCACGGAGATCAACTTCATTGCATAGATTCCCAGAACAAATCTACCAGTTTATGGTTATTTCAGAGTCTCTCCCTGCATAGTTCATATGCATTAGTCACTGTCAGGAGTTCAAGTCTGGTTTTCTTAGTCATTGTGCGCGTTTTTGTCATTGTTTGTCACAATGAAACTCTGAAGCTTCCTGAACTCCTCCGCATAATCAATATCCAGCTCATTACTGCCCAAATTGTGAGCAAGTAAAGTTTGAAAACAGATTTGGAGCGCAATTTCGGAAAGCTCTGCGGAGGCACATGCCCTCTCCACTACAGTGTGCATTTTCATCTCCCTTTCCTTGAATGCATTTGGTGTTAATCGTCATTCATTGCACCAGCAGGGACCCAGAAACAATCTCTCTAGAACTTGAATTGTACGTGGGTGTCTGATTCTTTAATGCTTTGATATAAAGTTTAGCAGAGTTTCCATATGTCTGAAACCCCTACTGAACCTTTTCTGAAAGAGAGTTTCCATATGTCTGAAACCCCTACTGAACCTTTTCTGAGTCTCTTAAGAGCTCTGGCTGGTATCATAGAATGATGCTGTGTTGGTGAGAAGACCTCTTATACGTGCCATTTGTCCATAAAATTGCTTAGCACGAAATCCATCCATCTCTGTGGTATTGGGGTGTGGGCTGAGTTAATGTCAGCTAACCTGATGAATATCACCTTGCCATGAACTTTGTTATAAGCCATTTTCCTTTTTCTCTCTTGCATCCAGAGGTGTTGTCTATATTGCCCCTAAATAAATATTTGCTTTTTTTTCCCACATGCAGTAGGATCTCTGTTTTTCCATAAACAGTTGCAAATGATAAAATAAATCAATATTTGTTAATGTTATGATGCAGCAGCATCCCCCAGATCCACAAAGAATGATGTATAGACTACAGCATTTCAAGCCTGACCCGTTCAGGTCTCAGAAAGCACTTAAAAAATAAATTTACCCTGGCCTCTCTCACCCCATTTCAAAAAGGGTGACAAAGATGAAGTAATTTATAAGTTACACTTTTATTAATGCTTTTAACTTTCATGCACTTGGCTTTGTTGGCCTTCGAGTGGCATTAGTGCAGGCCCTGGTTGAATGGTAACCTTCGGCACTTTGAGGGGGGTTCGGTACAAATGATCAACTCATAAATAGGTGCTGGGCTCCACATTATCCTACCATAAATTCTCCAGACCTTTCAAGTACATCAAGTAAGAGCGAGTTGAACTAGGCGTTTCACTCTGAGTTTACAGACTAATGCAGTACTAATGAGTATCTGGGCAAAGGGTTCCCAGAACGATGTCCAGCCCTCTGCAATGGAAGACGCCGCTTGTCACAAGGGAGCGGAGGGCCTTGTAACATAGGAGTCACAGGGAGCCGGCCTGTCAAGGGAACCAGATGGATGTTCCCAAGCCGCTGGAACTCCTCCTTGGCAGTCAGAGCAGGAAAATGAGAAATTGACTTGAACTTCACAATCTGCCTGTCAAAACTGTGATTTCAAGGCTTACCATTAGGGGGTCTGTAACATGAAAAGGAGAATAGGTAGAGAAACTCCCCGAAAGATGATAATAGTCACCTATTTCCTTGAAATCTTTAAAAGAGAGTCTGTTGTGGTTTGTAGGATTAGTGATGACAGGGTATTGACCTGTCAGAGCAACTCTGAGAAGCAGCAAACTACTGCTTTTCTCCTTCCCTGCAGTACGATGAATGAGTCAATGTATTACACTGATTAGAAGAGGGGGGAAAAAAAAAGAAAAAAAATCACTAAAATCATTGACCCTGTACCTGAGAATTGCTTTGGACTTGATTCATAGCATGAAACTTTCAGGCGCGCCTTTCACTGTCAGCTCAAGAAATTGCGTGCACCAATGCGTGTGGCTGTGTGCAAAGTGGTCAGCTGTGTGGTTGCCCTGGTCGGAAGCCCCGGAGCGGCCTTGATTACACCTGCCTCCTTCCTCATCCCCCAAACCAAACAGTCACTAAGTCATGTTGTTCAGTCTTTCCTGCTGTCTCCCTTACTCATACCGTTAAACCCAGTCCCACAGCTTCTGGGTTGCTCAGGCCTTAAATGTCTTGCGCCAGGCATCTCAATCCATACCTGATTGGGTTTTTCTTAAATCTTCACTTTCATTTGGTCAACTCTCTGCTCAGAAAGCCTCAGTAATAGCTGCCTGTGTCCAGTCTTTTTGGTCTGAATGTCCATGGTTCTCTGGCATGTGCCATCTCAGCCCATTTCATCATCCATGCTCTCCTTCAGTGACCCACCTTTCGGGTCTTGCAGTGCCCAGTCTCACCTCCACTCAAGTACTCAGTTCCTTCTCCCTGTTGTGAGAGTGCTCTGTCTATTCAGTCCCTACCCATCCCTCAAGACTCAGCTCTTTTTTAAAAAAACTCCATTGTGAAGACTTTTTTGGATCAGACTTCAGCAAACTTTTTTTTTTTTTTTTTTTTTTTCAGTACAAGGCCAGGTAGCAAGTATTTTCAGCTTTGTGGGCCATACACTCTGTGTTGAAACTTCTCACCTCTGCCATTGTATGATGAAAGCAGCCAAGGACAATACTTAAATGAGTGGCTGTGTGCCAGGAAACTTTATTTACAAAAATAGGGGATGGGCTAGATTTTGCTTGTGGGTCTAGAGCACAGCCACTGGCCCCTGACTCCGATACATGGTGAAGTCACTTTCCAATGAGCTCACGTTACAAATTTAACCCTTTCTCATATACTTCCTTTTGATATGAATATGTTAGGTTATTTAATATTTCATGACTCTATCATCTCCCTAATTAGATTTTAAATATCTCTGTTACAAGTATCACCCTGATAGTTTAATGTAGAATAACAGAGCTGAAAGAGATCTAGTCCAACCATTGCATATCTATCTCCATATCTATATCTATATGTATATCTATATCTACTTCTATATCTATACCTATATCATCTATAACTATTTTTTCTCTTTCTCTCTGTTTTGTCTTTTTGGGCTAACTCGTTTTGTAGATCCAGATTCTGGGTCTCTCCTGTCAAACCCTTCCTCTACCATTTTATTTCTATATATGAAGATATAGATATTGAGCCCATGAAAGGCTAGGGTCACACACGTTAGTTACTTGAAAAGTAGTAGCTTTCTCCTGACACATGTCAACCTGATCACAGTTGTTTTCTTTAGGGATCAGAAGATGGATAAACAGTAGATTAGAGTTGGGTCCTTATAGGTTCTTCCAGATAAATTCTGCACAATTGACACAAAGTGGGATGTTCTGGTTAGAGAGAGATGTAGGTGAAACATTTCCTATGTACCTTGGATGTTTGAGGACTACTTTTAAAGATTTCCTAGAAGCCACTTCCTGCATGGGGTTTCTGTTACTAAATTTAGGTTTACCCTAAGGTTGGGTTTGCCTACAGAAGTCAGCAATCCTGGTGAAAAGCATTTTGGTGTACTTAGATCAGAAGGATCACCTACTCTACTTGGAAGTGTGAGCTTTGGATACATACATTCTGGTGGCATGTTTCATCACAGAGATAAGGGAGTCAAACTGGATGAGATTTTATAGATAATCATAATAGATTATATTATAGTTACTCTTGTCCTCATTATTCTAGTATCTGTTGAGTGCTTATTACAGGCCAGGCACTGGGCTAAGTGCATTGCATGTGTTTGCATTCGTTCCCATATTATGTACTCTCTAGCATTCTCCCATTGTATTAGAGAAATAAAATTGATGTCTATCACCCTACCTTTAAGTATGGTGATTTTTTATTTCTTCAGAGATTTTGGAATAAGCTGAACTGATTACAACACGATAAATACTGTTTCAGTATACATGGGATGTGATTGGTACTTTCAAGAAGTTGTGATCTATGTAAGGTCAAAAGACCTTCCAGAAAAAGAAGTGTTAAGTTTCATTTGAAAAATACACCTATTATATATTTAAAAATTTGGGTAGAAAGGCATTAGCCAAGCTAGAGGTGTAGTTTATTTTTTGTTTTAATTTTTAAAAATAATTACTATGTGGTGTTGGTTTTGTAGATTTATAGTAAGACAGAAGGTCTGTCTGGCTGTTGCTTTTTCTGTGTTTGCCAGTTGACAATGGTAGGGGGAAGAAGTAACTCCTTGTCATCCCTTTGCCTGATTTCATTAAGAATATAGAAGCCAATCGATAAAATTGAGGATACAGATCTCATTAGCTTTGCCATCACCCTGCCCCTCTGCAATTAAATATATATATGTTTATATATGTTACTTGCAAGGAAGAATAACTGGGCCAAAAGACTCCAACATGATGATTAGAGAAAGCAAAATCACTTACAACTTAAGCATGATACCCAATAATAGAAGATTGAAAGAAATGAATTGCTACAATGAGTTAAATTAAATTCAGCACAACTAATAGTAGATTAAGCAAACATTACAAATTAAAACCAAAGCTCCAGACAAACAAGGGAACAAATCTTGCCTGGAGCTGAGCTGACGAGGGACCCAGCTGATAGCCATGATGTGTCTTTGCTCTGGGAAGGAGTCCTTGACTCTGGGAGGACTGAATGAGTATGGGGTACAGGAAAAAGAAGGAACTTGTGCTAAGAACCACAGGCACAGCTAACGAGGCAGACTTCTGGTTCAGTGCAAGAGCCATGGATACCTAAATAACCATTACATGATGGGCTTCCGAGGAGAGTCTGTCTCAGAGAGCTTGAGGTTGGTAAAAGTCCTGAAATGAGTGAGAGGGAAAGACTCGAGCTTCTAGCAAGGGAAAGCAGGTGTAATGCTCACTATCTTTTGAACTGCATGATTTGCCTTTTTTCTTTAAATTAAAAAAAAAAATAATGGAATATAACATATGTATGGAAAGTACGCAAATAATAAGTGTGCAGCTCAAAAGATTTTTACCTGTGCAACCAACTTCCAGATCAAGAAAGAGAACATTACCCAAATCAAGGGAATCCCTACTACCCCAGGTCACTAACTACCTTGCTGCTCTGCCATTGCAATCCATCCATTTGAGAATCTTGGCTCATTTACCAGTGCATCTTACCCTTCCACCCAAACATTAGCCTAAAATGACAAAGATAGAGATAGGACAGGGATAGAGGGGTGTGTGTGTGTGTGTGTGTGTGTGTGTGTGTGTGAGTGAGTGAGAGAGAGAGAGGAGGAGAAAGAAACAATAGAGAGAGAGAGGTCGGTTAGCTCTGAGAAAGGTGTGACAAATTCCTGGCTTGGAAGCTGGATGTTTGCAGAGCCAGAAGGATAGACTGGATAACTCTTGGTGTTTAGTTTGCCAGCTCCATTTAAACTGGATTCACTGGAGGCCCAAACCTGAGCATTCACAGTAGAACTAATATCTACCACTTAGTGCAGATAGTACCTTACAGACATTAACTAATTATTTCATGTGGCACCCTACTGAGAAGTAGGTAAGTACTGTCATATCTGCTTTATAAATTGAGTTAACAGGTGCAAAGAGATAGAGGTTGCGCCCATTTGGGGAGTTTGCCCAGTGAGTTTCTGCCTTAACTGCCACCTTTGCACTCAGTGGATCTTCAGGCTGCCTGGCAGTCATCATACATTCATGTGTTTATTCACTGATTCATTCATCAAACATCTATTGAGCTGTTTTTCTGATACTGCACTAGGCTGCATGGAGGATAAAATGAACAAGGCATAGTCTATATTATTCAAAAAGGAATAATTCTTATAGGAGTTATATCTTAAATCCTGTCAGAAGGCAGGCAGGTAAGACAGTAGGGAGTGAGGAGGACTGTGGCAAAGTGGAGGTGCCTACCCCATCTATTTATTATAACATAGTAACTGCCCCAAACAAACATGTCTATCAGTAGGACTCAGCAAGGGAAGCCAGCTTGCAAGACCTTCTGGAGAAGGAAGAACATAATTTGCTATACTGCAGTATGGCAAACACTGTAATAGAAGTATAAACAGTGTCATGGGACGATAGAGAGGACAGCTGTTCATTATGTCAGGAGGACACAGGAAGGGTGTCAGGAGTAGATATACGAGCACCCAAGGGGAAGCTGAGAGGGCTTTAAAGAGATTTGCAACTGTAAGATCTTAGAGTTTGAAGGCAAGTGGAGGCCCAGCCTATGCTTGGATGCCTCCACTGACAGGAAATTTAGTACCTAGAGAACTCATCCCTTTGGAGGTTTCTCCATTGCCTGGTTAGTGGATGAGTGGGCAGCAGCTTGGTGGTGAAGAGTACCATAGGCTGGGAATCAGCCTGTCTGGATTTGCATCCCAGACTCCACCACTTATTAGCCATATGACCTTGGGGGGTTTATTTAACCTCTCTGTGCCTCAGTTTTCTCATCTGTTAAGTGGTGACAGTAATAGAATTGTTACAAGGATGGAATGCAAATAAAAACCTCAGCATAGTCTTTTTTAAAAAAATTATTAATTAATTAATTATTTATTTATTTATTTTGGCTGTGCCAGGTCTTAGTTGCAGCATGTGGGATCTTTAGTTGTGGCATGCAGACTTCTTAGTTGTGGCATGTGGGCTTCTTAGTTGTGGCATGCAGGCTTCTTAGTTGCAGCATGTGGGCTTCTTAGTTGAGGCATGCATGCAGGATCTAGTTCCCCGACCAGGAATTGACCCCAGGCCCCCAGCATTGGGAGCATGGAGTCTTACCTACTGGACCACCAGGGAAATCCCCTCAGCATAGTCTTGACAATAGGAACACTTAGCTAGAATTGTTCCAAGAAAGCCAGAGACAAGGGAGGCTCTGGAATTGGGCTCCCCATATGGTAATAAGCCACCGAACTCCCCAAAGAGGTATTGAACGAACAGTCATTATCATATAGGTAGTCTCCTGCCTATTATAAAGGGAAGGGACCAAAGATCACCTTTGATGCTTTAATGGGAATTAGCCACTATGTGGCTTTGATGTGCTCTGGGAAATTTAGGTTGTACATGTCACTTTCAGATGACACAGAAGGGAAGAGTGTGAGCTTTGCACAAGGTAGACTCAGGTGTCTCAAACTGAGGGCTCCAATTCAGGAGAAAAGCAAGAGCTAGATGTAGTCTCTAAGAGAACTAAGCCAAAAGCACATTCTGGTTTGGTTTTCATCATGTTGCAGGGACAAAGGTATTAATTAAATGTCTGTCATTGGAGGGTGGGAGTTTTAGCATTTTCACACTATAAAGGGGATATTAGCTGACTATGTTCTAAGCTTTCTGCTACAATTTTTTTTTCATTTGGTATATTTGTATTTGCAAAGTTCTTAAGTGTGCTACACTGATTATTCTTAATCTCAGCCTTCCTGGGTTGTTCGTATAATTCCCTTATTTTTGGATGGAGGTACAAGGCCCAGAGAAAGGAACCATTTAGAATTATAGGTTGTAGAGTTTTAGGGATTTGAAAGACCATGCTGATCATATGGTTAACCAACTTGTTTTACACATTGACAGTAAAGCTCAGAATAGCAAGTGATTTACTTAAGACCATGCTGCCAGTTAATAATAGTCTACACTTGAATCCAGTCCTAAAACTTCCCTGATAGTTAATATTCAAGCTCTTCCATTTAGTTGAATTTCCTTGGCTAAGTCTTTTCACCTCTTTGAGCTTCTGTTTCTTCTTTTGTGAGCTGGGGTAATGATAAATACCATAATTCATAGGGCTGCAGGAAGGGTCGAATAGGGTAATGAATGTGAAAGCATTTTGAAACACTTTATAAAATGCTATAAAAACTTTAGGTATTATTATTATTACTGTTTGAAGTAATTCAGCAAAATACTGAATTGGAAGTTGACAAATACAACTCAAATAAAAGGATTTTAGAGTTGGAAAGGGCCCTTGGCGTTTATCTGGGTTAATAACCAAGTAATTGAAGGCTTCGTTACATGTCTTTATTATTATTTTTTTAATTTATTTTTGGCTGCGTTGGGTCTTCGTTGCTGCACGCGGGCTTTCTCTAGTTGCAGTGAGTGGGGGCTACTCTTTGTCACGGTGCACGGGCTTCTCATCGCGGTGGCTTCTCTTGTTGCGGAGCATGGGCTCTAGGCACGCGGGCTTCAGTAGTTGTGGCACGCAGGCTTCAGTAGTTGTGGCACGCAGGCTTCAGTGGTTGTGGCTCGCGGACTCGTAGAGTGTAGGCTCAGTAGTTGTGGCGCACGGACTTAGTTACTCCGCGTCATGTGGGATCTTCCCGGCCGAGGGCTCGAACCTGTGTCCCCTGCATTGACAGGTGAATTCTTAACCACTGCACCACCAGGGAAGTCCCTGTCTTTATTATTAAATCAAATAATCTTTTAAAGTGTGCATTTGTAAACGGACTTTCTATGCAATAGAAAAATTTTGATCATCTCTGAAAAAGGACTTTGCATCAGAGGGCCAGATACTTCTAAGACTGATCCACAATCCAATTTACTAAAAATGGCAAGAGATGGTTTGGTTAGTCTGTTGAGCTTCATTCTTGCAGAGCTGGGTGTGAGTCATACAATTTCACTTTCTTTTTAGGGTAGCACGTTAAGTGGAGGAGAGGCTGCGGCAGGGCTTAGGGCAGCCTTGAAAATAAATACTATGAACAAGGCCTCAGATCTAGCATCCAACAGCCAGGACAGTCTAAGGCCAAAGTGCATGTAACCAATTCTTTCTAGATTTGCTTCTCACTTTGCTGGCAGCGATGAGGAGGCAGACATTGCAATAGGTGGGTTGCAAAAAAATTCTCGTATTCCCTTGTACTGCTACAAAGCAAAGTAACACAAAGTCAAGATAGGTAGGAGGGAGAGCAGGTGACAGCAGAGAAATCTGGGCAGGGCTGCCATTTTTTCCAGACTAAATAGGGCTTTGATGGTCTCATGATTTCTGAAAACTATTGGCAAGCTCAGGTTAGGTAATTGAGATAATTTTTTTTTTTTTTAATAACCAGAGCTGGAAGAGAAACTTGCTTTAAAATCCCCCCACTGACTTCCCTGGTGGTGCAGTGGTTAAGACTCCGCGCTCCCAGTGCAGGGGGCCCGGGTTTGATCCCTGATCAGGGAACTGGATCCCGCATGCATGCCACAACTTAAGAGTTCGCATGCCACAACTAAGGAGCCCACTTTCCACAACTAAGGAGCTGGTGAGCTGCAACTAAGGAGCTGTCGAGCTGCAAATAAGGAGCCCACCTGCCGCAACTAGACCTGGCGCAACCAAATAAATAAATAAATATTTTTTAAAAAAAGGCTTCCCTGGTGGCACAGTGGTTAAGAATTTGTCTGCCAATGCAGGGGACATGGGTTCGGGCCCTGGTCCGGGAAGATCCCTCATGCTGCGGAGCAGCTAAGCCCATGCACCACAACTACTGAAGCCCATGCGCCTAGAGCCCATGCTCCACAACAAGAGAAGCCACCACAGTGAGAAGCCTGCGCACAGCAACGAAGAGTAGCCCTGGCTCACCGCAACTGGAGAAAGCCTGCGTGCAGCAACAAAGACCCAACACAGCCCCCCCAAAAAATCCCCCCATTGCTCCTATGCATGTTCAGCCCACAGATCAGGGGCTGTGAAGGGCGATTCACATGAAGGAGGTGAAACTGCATTCCCACTTTGCCCCCCCTTCCCTTTAAGATCCTATATTCCACCAACTCCCCTGGTAAATGCACTTCCACTGTTAATAATTTAAATGATGACGTAGCCTCGGTGAGAAGAAGCACAGTGAAACACAGAGCTGTGTAGAGCAGAGATCATACATTTGTGACAACTCAAAGCTGGGTTGTGGAACAACTGCTTGGATGACAGGCTTGCTCAGGCTCAGGTCGGGGGACCTTGAATGAGGCTGCAGGCCAGGCCGCCTCTTCCCCACCGAGGAAGGGGCAGGCTTCCATGCAGTGGCGCCTCCCTGGGTCAGGTGCATTTTCATTGCATGTCAGGCAGATTGCTGCAGCCCTGCATGCTGCAGCTGCCCTGTGCAGCTGACCTGCATTACAGCTTTGATGATGCTTGTCAGTGAAAAGAGGTTTCAGCCTCAGGAATAGCCTTAAAGAGGCCTTTTAATTCCTCCTGGGAACTCTCTCTGCACCTTAGGATGGTGGCGGGGTCACCTCAGTTCTGACGACTGAGGAAAACAAGAATCTGCCATTTGGTTCCTCCTCCCATCTTTTCTTCAACCCCTTGCTCTTTAGGAAATATCGCACTTATTGCTTATTGCAAATGCATGACAAAAACAATAACAAACAACAAAAAATAAAACAAACCCAAGTAAAAAAAGTTATGTGATAGAACAGAGTTTAGCACTTTGTCCTTAATCAAGTGCTATAAATTGTGCGTCTCAAAATAGTAGTTTGCTATGAGTTTTTAACTTATAGGTCCTCAGGCCTGGCTCCCTTTTCCAGCAGGTGTTTGTTTTATTTTGGTTTTTTTTTCTAATGATTTTAAACCTTCACCTATTTTGTCCACTTCCCCCCGACCCCCTGACTCTGGCAACAACCAGGCTGTTCTCTGTATCTATGCATTTGTTTTTGTTTCTTTAGCTTCTACATGTAAGCGAGATCACACAGTATTTGTCTTCCTTTGTCTGACTTATTTCACTTAGCATAATGCCCTCAGCCTCCATCCATGTTGTGACAAATGACAAGATTTCATTCTTTTTTTATGGCTGAAAAGTATTCTATTGTATATATACTACATCTTCTTTATCCACTCATCCATTGATAGACAATTAGGTTGTTTCCATAGCTTGGCTAGTGTGAATAATATTACTATGAATATGGGAGGGCAGATATCTCTTTGAGATCCTGAGTTCATTTTCTTTGGATATATACCCAGAAGTGGGATGCTGGATCATATGGTAGTTCTGTTTTTAATTTTTTGAGGAACCTCCATGTTGTTTTCCATAGTAGTTCCATCAATTTACATTGTCACCAACAGTGCACAAGGGTTCCCTTTTCTCCACATCCTTGCCAACACTTGTTATCTCTTGTCCTTTTGGTAATGGCCATTCTAACACGTGTGAGGTGATAGCTCATTACGGTTTTGATTTGCATGTCCCAGATGATTAGTAATAGTGAATACCTTCTCATGTGTCTGTTGGCCCCTTGTATGTCTTCTTTGGAAACGCTTTTCCAGCAGGGTCTTCTCTAAGCCTGCTTAGAATGCTGGGTTGTTGCCCTTGTAGTTTGTATACTCTGAACACTATATGTTCTTTTCTAGCTCTAAATTCTTCCTTCTCTTCTAAAATGTTTCTCTGACTTTCTGGAGACTCAAGCCAGTATATCCTTTTGTTCCCCTCTAAACTAGTAGTTTAAATTGTTGCATGTCACATACCAAGGGCATCTGCTTCAAGCTCTTCTTAAATCTCTTACCCAGGCTGTTCCCATCCATGTATAGTACCTTCAAGTTTATTCAGTTCAGGCTCATTCAACTGACATTTATTGAATGCTCACAAGTTGTAAATCCCTGGATGCTTAGGGCTGTGTATCTGTCTGTCTCTTTCTCACTTTCTATTCATTCATCCATCTTCTATCTATCTGGAGCATAAGATATAAGAAGTCCTCTCTTACAGAAGCTTATGGACCGGTTTCTTAGCATGTCCAACTTTTCTTCTTTCCAATATTTAAAGCTATTCAACAACAATAATAACAGTAATAACAATGACAACAATAAAACAAGAATCTCAGCCATCCACCATTATATTCTCTACCAAAATGGGACGAATGAAATTCAACAGGTTTCCTTACAGCATTCATTTCATGATTATTCTTCCAAAGGAGAAGTTGTTTCATTCTGGTAATGACAGTGCAGTCACAATCCAAGGATATGATTTTAACCATTTCTCCCCTTTTTCTTCCAAAGTTTCCATCATGGAGTGTTCTCCAGAAGTAAACTGGACTGTTTTCAATGTGCACATCCCTTCCTGTCCCTTCCCTGCCCCTAATAGAAAGGTTAATATTGAGAGGTAGGGTGAATGAGTGTGAGTTCCCGAGTGCGGGCCTTAGACCCTGGCTTTGGACCCTGGGTCTTGCATTGCGAGGTGTGGGATTGGGGGCAAGTTATAGTCCTTGAATGTAAAGTGGTGGTAACAGTAGTCCCAAGTTCATAGGGATTGTTGGAACAATGAAATGAAATGAAATAGTACATGTAATCTAGCAGGGTGCCTTGCAAAATGCCTACTTGAAAGGTGTGTTGGAAAGGAAATGAGATTCTAGAATCTTGAGTGGGTGGATGAGGTGTCTTACTTAAGAAAATGGGTAATTTAGGACTTCCCTGGTAGTCCAGAGGTTAAGAATCCGCCTTCCAATGCGGGAGACGCGGGTTCAATCCCTGGTTGGGGAACTAAGATCTCACATGCCGCAGAGCAACTAAGCCCGTGTGCGCTCTAGAGCCCACACGCTACAACTAGAGAGAAGCCCCCATGCTGCAACAAAAGATCCCATGTGCAGCAAGTAAGACCCAATGTAGCCGAATAAATAAAAAAGAAAGAAAGAAAGAAAGAAAACAGATGATTTTTAGCAGTATTTAAAAGATTATATTGGTTAAATTAGCTTGATGGTTATAGATATTCCCCAAATATATACCTGGATTTTTCCTAAATTTGGATATCAGTGGTTCTGAATGCTCTTGCACTGAGAAAAGGAAAAAAGGAAAGGAAGATGGAAAGGAGGGAAGGAGGGAGAAACCAGTCAAAGGGTGTTAGCGTCAGACGGACTGTATCACATTTGGGGAAGACAGGTTTGTACAATAATGAAGATTATGTATGCACATAACTCAGCTTTTGAGGTGACTTTTATGATAATATCGGTACCCACATCTCAAATGCCAGCATTCCCTGCTGCCTTACCTGGAGGTGCCCAATGGATGACACTACTTTCTTTTCTCAATTCACAGTTTTTCTTTGTACCCGTTAAAAATTTTTTTCACATTCTGCTTTCCATTACAGTTATTTTGCTCATGTCGAATTCCCTCAGTACCTTTTCCTCCATCCTCCTTGCCCTAGCACATGGTGGATGGAATTGGACAGAACACTACCATTCACTAGGGCGAGGCTCAAACCTGCTGACAGGATGATAGATTCCCTCTAGTCTAGAAACAATAAAACCCTAACACAAGATCAGGGAAGTGCAGAAGCTGGAGCGGGTTTGGGGAGGCGGGTTTTGGGAGGCGGGTTTGGGGAGGCGGGTTGGGAGCAATCTCCCCTGCCTTGGTCTCATGTTTGAAGAGTGGCACCTTTCAACAATTTTTAAAAGGTGTAAGGTTTTGCATGAAGATTGTCAAGATGATGATGATAAGGAGAGGAGCATGAGGAAGCAAAGGTCAGTGTGCTCAAAGTGTCAGGGTCAGCCCTTGGGACCTTACAGCAGGATGTCACCGTGTGGCCCCTTTCCTGTCTACCCTCCCATCTACCCACCAGTGTTGCAGGTTGAGAACTACGCCACCCCACCCCTGAGTTTGCCCTTCTTGTGAAAACCTGGCTGTGTACCTGCATGAGGGCCAAGCACTTTCCCCCTCATTGCCCCCAAAGCCCCCACGTACCCAGCTGAACTAAAGCCGTGACCTCAGGACCCTTCAGGGTCCGGCCCTACCTCTGACTCTGTCTGGTCTCTTTTTCTCTTACTGTGCTGTGGTCACATGGGCTTCCTTACTGCTCCTAACATGTGCCGATCATGTTCCTGTCTCAGGGCCTTTGCACTTGCTGTTCCCTCTGCCTGGAGTGTTCTATTCCATATGTATACATGGCTGATGCTCTCCCTCATTGCTTTCAAATATTACCATCTCATCAAATGTCACTTTCTCAGAGAGACCTTCTCTGACCACCTGAGCTAAAGAAGTTCCCCTGTCACCATCTGTCTCCTTACTCTGCTATACTTTTTTTCCGCAGGGCATTGTATTACAAATGTATCAGCTTCTTGTCTGCCCCCCACTAGACTGTAAGCTTGATGAAGGCAGGGACTTTAGTCTTCAGTCCCTTGCTATATCCCACTGCTGGAGCAGTGCCCAGCACATCATAGTTGCTCAGTTAATTTGCAGCATAAATGGATGAACAGTAAGTGATTTTCACCCATCCATCCATTCAAAGCACAGAGGTTGAGCGTCTACAGTGTGCAAAGATGGAAGACATCATAGTCTTTCCTTCTAGGATGTAGCAGTCTTGATGGGGAGATAGATACATACATAGATACAGATGTAGAAACAGGTATTTATGAAAAAGATTTGCAGGTGCCATGGTAGAGTTACAGACAGGGTATTTCCTCAGACGCTGTCAGAGAAGTGGCAGACAAAATGCTGACATTAAGTATACTCAGTTGTTTAAGAATTAAAGCCACAAATAAACATATATTTGTGTGTGTGTGTGTGTGTGTGTGTGTGTGTGTCTATGTGTCTTTAGTGTTTTGGCCTTATAAGATTTCATGGAGTTTGGAGAAAGGCTCAAAATGGCTTTTCAGTGATGTTACAGTATGATAGAAGGTGAAGAATTCACTTTCTTTCCCCTCAAATGAAATAGAAGCAGCTGCATTTCTCCCAGGTGGGCCCAGGCATTGTACAAGACCCACATATTTTTCAGTGAGACTCACATTTGCTGTGATGCTGGAAGCTTCTAATGGGCCTCTGAGGGTTGTAAATTATATCAAATAATTTTCCAGATACTAAGCTGTTGTTTTTTGAAGGATGGAGATGGGAGGGGTGAGGATGAAGCTTTCCTTAGATCCTGAAGTTACACCTTCTTCCAACCACATTCAGTAAATCTTTTTGAATGTCGAATGTTCATTCATTCAATATTTACTGAGTATCAACTATGTGAGGGGTGACATGCGGGGCCATGCGGCTGTCCTTGGTTGGTTTAAAATCCATAGATCCTTACTGGAAAAGCTGCTAGAACTTGGTGTAGCTTTTTGCTGTTGTTTGTTTTAGCATTTCTATTTTATTGCTGTGGTTTTATGATATCCTTATTGTAGCAAGTCAAATAAAACAGAGGTGTTCGATATATAAATATGTGTAAAGGAAAAATATTTAATGCTCCACTCTTCCTCTTTATTCCTACCACCGCTTGTAATTAATCTTCCAGTAGTTTGATGGATATCTTTCTGTATCATTATCTTTGTACACACAGGAAGACTTTACTTTTATTTTACAAAGATGACATTATATCACACACATTACCCTGCAGTGTACTTCTTAAAGCTTACTAATGTATAATAAACATTTTTCTAGGTCTTATTATTTCTAGTAAGTTCATAATTTTTTTATAGAATTGGTATAACAGAATGCAGCCACCCATTTTCCTTAATCATAGACCTTTAGGCGAATCAAGATTTTTTTCTATAATAGTCATTGTTTAAATAAACATCCTCATACATATTTTTATATATTGGTGCTTTTATTTCTGTTCAGTGGATTCTGATAAATGTTCAGTGGATTCTGATATTTATTATGTCAAAGGGTAAATGAATTTTTAATCTTTAATAGGCATGGCTTGATTACCTTCAAAAATGTAACAATTTGTATTCAGAAATACACCGGAGTACTTTTGACCCTAATATCATCCCCAGCACTGGATGTCATTAATATTTTCAAGTTTTGTCAACAAAGACAATAATAGTACTTCAACAGTGACAGTTCATTGTTGCTTTAATTGCATTTACCTGACCATCCCTGGGGTTGGGCATCTTTCATACATTTATTAGACATTTGCATTTCCCATACTATAAGTTCTTATTCAGATCCCTTGCCTGTTTTTCTACTATGTTTTCTTTTTCTTCTTGACTTGTAAAAGCTTTTTGTGTATTAGAAATAATAATGCTTTGGTTATGTATAAGAATACAACATGTATCATCTTGCAGATAAATATATCTGCTTATTTTTATGATTTCTTTCTTTTTTTTGTCTTGCTTAGAAAACATTTCTCGTCAACCTTTTGGATGTGGTGCTCATCAAAAACGTGAGTCTGATCAGCCAGGGTCTTTGGGGCAGAGAGCTTGGTCCATTTTTGGCGCTTTGTGGCTACAATGTAACATTTCAGGGTCTGTTGCTGCCATGCACTTGAGACCAAGATGCCATTTGCGTTACCCTTTCCCTTCTCACTCTTCTCCCTGATTTTAGTGTAGGTTTTTACCTGCCAGACACAGACCTTGTGTCCTATCATCAATGCCCAGCATACTTCTGCTAGAAAATGTTTGGGACGCTCTGAAACTCAACATGAGATTATTGAAAGTAGTAGTCATTAAAAAATGATTTGGTGTTTCCTAATATCCCAAGGCCATTTCTCACTCCAGGACTCATCCATAGCTAAATATCCAGAGTTTGTCATGGGGCACACTAGCTCACCCCTTCCCTGTGGAATCTTATCTCTCATTGCCATTGCTTTGTCTCTGTTTGGCCCCCTTCTCTGAAGGGGTCATGAGAAGTCTGACATCTTGGTCCTGCATCCTGGGAACTGGATTTTATACATAATCAGTTTAATTAAAATATGCCATGTATTTTACGTCTGTCATATTTTTAGGGCACAGTCCTGGGCTTTGAGGACTTCAGCATGTCTCCACGGTAACTGAGTAATTTGTTCCCCTTGACAGGACTAATGTTCTGTCTTTCATAAACAGGGATGACTTTAGAAGGAGGCAGGCTCTTAGGTGAACTGTTTCTCTAATGATAAGGATAGATCTGAATGTGTGGATTTTCATACACATTTTCCCTGTCCTTGTGACTAAGCAATCAGAGAAAGCTGGCACGTTAGAGCTACAAGAAAGTTCAGGCAAGAAAACTGAGGAAGAGAGAAGTAAAATGGGCACATTCAAGTCTCACAGCACATTGATGTACACTAATAGTCTTTGTGGATTTATGACAACTACAGACACAACAATAATAGGATTTGTATGTAGATTCTGGTAAATAAAAACAGGGTCAAATGGACCCATCAGCATATGTATCATTATGTTACTGGGACACTGACCATGCCTGGAACTCCTAAGGTAATTCAGAGCCCCAGTTTAGAGCAAGAACTTGGACCTCTCCACCTATTTCACAGCCGTGGAAATGGAAACACAGGGAAATGAAGTGATGTGCCAAAACTTGAACCCGTACGCCCTGATTTTCTGGTCTAGCCCTCCCTCTGCTGTCATGTGCCCCTTCTGGTTGATGCAGTTAGTGATTTTTTCAGTGAATAGTAAAGATTGAAGACCAGCTCTTTTTGGGAACCAGTATCTATTGGGGAACAGGATCTGTTTCCACACTCACATATACATACCCCTTTAACCTGCCTCCCAGCCAAGGAGGATTATGTTGTCTTGTTTATTCATTCAGAAAATATGTATTTGTCCTTCCCTATGCTGGGGCTTAATAAATATTTGTAGAATTGTACTGATCTGATTTGGATTGTTAAGGTACCAGAGGTAGGGATCTGAGAAATGACTAAGATTTCGTTTTACTGGTGGGGATAAAAGATACAGCCCCCTGAAAATAAATCCCTTTTTAACAGTTTTGCTAAAAACATATGCCATATAATTGAATATATGTACAAATAAAAAGCACCTAGTACAGCTTGTTCAACTTCTCTTTTATTAGAATCTAAGTGGTAACATTCATTTCCAGGCAGTGTCACTGATGTTGGTTTTGTTCATTATTAGGAGATTGTAGTTATTTCACTCTGAAGGGAGAAGCCCTGGGTTTATAACTGCCAGGGCTCGCAAGTGGCTGAAGAACTAGACCCACCAGCTGATTGGCCTTTTATAGAGTCAGTGTGTCAGAAGTCATCTTCAGAAAGCGAAGTGTCCCTTCCCTGTGGCCTGCTCTCCCAAGGGAGGATGGACACGTTTTCCTTTGGCTGTAGATGTAGTATGGACTTCAGCTCAGAAGCTGCCTGATTCCCCGGGGGCAGCTGGAGGCGGGCAGCTCAGAGGCCGACATTGTTGCGGTCACGTGAGATGTGAAGCCAGCTGAGCAAGCACCAGGGGCTGCTGTCCTGGAGGAGCCCTGATGTTTCATTGTTTTGATTTTATCTGGCATGAATAGAATTCATAAATGGGCTTCAGAACAGGGGGAAAGAGGAAGAAGAAGAAGGAAAAAAAGCAGTTCATAAATTACAATAATAATTTATGATCCAACAAGGAATTCGCTTGCACCACAATCGTAGCCCCTAATAAGTACATTCATGTGACTTATGAGACTGTAATAATCTTCTCAGTGATGATTTCCGTACTAAGTTGTTGTTGTTATTGTGCATATTTGGTAATGATGGACAAAAATCGATATTGGGTCTTTTGATTCTTTTAATTCAGAGAATGAAATTTTTTTCCTTTCCCACAGCCTTCACACCTTACTTGGAAGCAGTTTCAAAACCTGGAGACAGGAGATCATCTTTGGGGTTTATCCTTTTCTGTTTCCTAATCTGCTGGGAGATTTCAAGACAGAACTGTAGCCAAAATTGAGTTGTTTTTCTGTGTCCCTTTTCTTCCTGAAAGGAAGGGAGGAGGCTATTTTCTTCCCCTGGGAAGTTCTGTGTGGATTCTTAGCTATCCTAACAGGATCCACAGAAGCAACAGGTGTGAAAGAAGCCTGGGTACCAACATCCCAAGCAAAATGAGCATTTCTCCCCTCTTAGCACCTTTACGAATGAGAATGCTGCCCCAAAGGGAAGGTCAAAGAAACCTACCACAATATGAGCTCTGTATCTGGATGCTTTATAGCCACATCCTAAATGCTTGATGTTTGCTCTCACAATACGGGCCTACTTAGGAGTTCATCTATCAGCTTTTAAAAAGGACCTTCGACATTTACACTTATATAGTATCTTACCATTTTCAAAAACTTTTGTAGATGTTTCTCATTTAATCATTATATCAACCCTTTGAAGTGGCTATTGGTCAGTGCCATTTTTAGATAAGGAGACTGAGGGTCAGAGAGGAAGTATGTCTCTCAAAGCTGCCTGAGTGGTGGGTGCAGATTCAAGATTCTTATAAGAAAAGAGGAGCATTTCTGCCTTACCTGGTTGGTACCTCTGGAGTAGTACAGCATTCATCACAGGTCTAGACACTGGCTTGCTTCTACACTCTACCCTGATTTTAAATAGACACATCAGATTCAGGGGAAGCTTTGAAGACAGTTGGTGCTCGGAGCAGCTTCCTTTGCGGGGCATTGGACATAGAGTTTGTTGCATTCTGGAAGTTATGTTTCTGATTATTTAATATTAGCAGACCATTTGTAACTCAGACATCAGGTAGGGTTTTAGTGTCCAAAAATCTCTAAACTCCCACCGCCTCCAAATATGCTCCATGTTAATATAATGCCCTTTACGATACTTCTGCAGACTTCCAAAGGGCTGAAGCATCCCGTGGTTACCGCTTGCTTCCACGTTCTGCTTGTGCTGAATCAGTTCATCTTGGAAATTGTCTTGATGCCCTTCTGCTGTCTGTGATGTTTGATATAGCTGAGAACTCAGGCATCTTCCTCAATTTCCCTCAGACAAACCACTCATACAAGGGGTGTGTGTGTGTGTGAGTGGGTGGTGTGAAGACTACTGACATTTTGGTAGGACAGGAGCATTTACATATTGCCATTTGGCCCCTTTTTCAACTTGAGTTCCCATTTCCTACTTTTTTGCAAGATTCTTTCCTCCTCCTTCTCCTTTCTTCTTTCCTCACCTGCCCCCCCCCCCCACCTCTCCTGTCATCCAAATTCCTATCAGTTTTGTATGCATTTCAGTATAGCTACCTCCTTTGTTTCCTTCTGACTCATGCCCTCAAGGTCTCACTTTCCCCTCAAGCACCTCATCAAGGATATTTTCCTTAAAAAGACGATTCCCTCTGTACAAGGAATTCTTATGCCAGCTGAATCAGATTTTTTTCTAGCCCATCATGTAAATAGTGACAAGCAAGAGAACCCAGTCTTGAATGTATGATTGGTCTCAACATTATAGTGATAGCAGTGACATTAATACCTTATAGCTATTAAAAGTTTTCAAGTTTTCAGTATGCTTTGCTTATACATTAGCATATTTAATCCACACAGTAATTCCTATAATCCCAGTTTTCAGATGAAGAAACTGAGGGTCAGAAATAGAGAGCCAGAAATAGAGTGCAGGTTCCCTGACTTCTCCAGAGCTCTTTCGCTACCCTATCAGTGTAGGTCCAGTTCTGTTCCTGTCCATATTTCCACACTGGTTGGTTTCTGCATTTCATTGTCACACAGTGAATCAGACTAGAAAATTTCAGCCATCTCTGATTTGTGTTTGCCACTGGCCTCCCTGGGACTTAAACTCTGAAAAACTAACTTTCTGTTTTTATGACAACTCTACACTATCAACTAGCAGCCCCAGGTGGGCTCCTGGGTCCCATGCCTTTTGTCATTTCTGGAGATCGAGAAACATTGTTCAGTGAAGGTTGTGGCCTTGTAGGAGCAGGTCATGAGGCCACTTCAAATGTGTGACCTGCTTCTTTAAAATTTGGACTATTTCTCCCTCTCCGTTGGCTGCTACAACCAGCCTGCATTGAGAGTGTTTAGTTGTTTTCTCTGTGTAACATTTCTTCATCTGGAAAGTCTTTATCACATAGGATCAAAGACTTGTTAAAGCCCCAGCAAGGCAGGGGTTAAAATGGTTTTACCCAGAGGATTTCATGAACAGGCTGTGAGCCAGTTTTTGGTCCCTTCCCCCATCTCTTTATGTAGGTATCCCCACTTTCCCAAGCATGCATTATCTGGACTATTATGGAGTCCATCAGCAGAGGTGCCATAACCTCTGGCTGACCTTGAGCTGCTGATGCCCTGTCATGCACTCCAATCACTAGGATCTGTAGAAGTGGCCACAGCCTTGCAAGACACTCTAAAGCTTATAACTGTGTCGGGTCCTTACCTCTTTTCAGTGGCATTGGGTGACTTCTAGAGCCTGGTAGCATTTCTCTTCTCGTGTGATGTGTGCTCATTCTGAAATAAAAACTACACAGCTGTGGTTGGTCTTTCTTATTGGAAAACAGCAATCTTCCACTGCCTGGGCTGTTTTCCTTGGATGATGGGCTATAAGAAGGAACAGTGAGAGTATGAGGAGATTGGTTAATTTCTTTGCTACCAGCAACATTTCTTTTTTTCCATATTGTCAGGGCACCTAGAGTTGTATTGACTCAATTCTTCCCAAGTCTGTCTGCTTGTCTTTTAGACTTCATCTTCATCGCTAGATTGGCAATGACTGTGCAAAAGGTTTAATGGTTTCGGTAATGTTTTGTATTTTTTTTTTGTTAATCTTTTTTTTCTGAGCATGGATAATAAAAAAATGTCACTATACTTTGCATTTTAGTAGCAAAAGAAAATTAGACAACTGTTACATAATATGCTCGTGGGATTATATAACAAGTGTTTCTACTGGAAATAATGCTCTTAGCTGTGCTGTTTCCCATTTCCTGTGATTCATGCAAGGGTTGTATGTTAAACTTGTCTATATATCAAACTCAGAAATATATTAGGTTGAAATCTGTGAATTTGCCTATTTTGTAGATCAAAAGCATTCATATATTGGCAGTTTCATAGGGTCCAAGTTGTATCAGCAGCACAAGGCAAAGCCTGATGGAAGCAGGAGAGGTCATCTACTGCACCCCCCTGTCTCCGGGCAGGATTACACTTCAATCATACTCAGGATTACATTTCAATCATACTCAGAAGAATCTCGTAACTCACACTTTTTAACATTTGTTGTCAAAGAATGAAGTTCCTGATGCAGTTCTGGGCTAGTTAAGGGATTATTCATCAATATCAAAGCGGGGAACGGGTCATTTTGGAAGCTCAGCAGAAGTGGCAGTGATCCCTCCTCTTTAAGATCTTATGGGACAGCTCACATATTGTGTCACTCTTGGTGGGCGTAATTGGGGTTTTCATAACATAGAAAGATTCTCTGTTGCTTCCACGTCTCACCAAACAAGGCTTTGATTCCATGCTCATCAGAAACCGGTTAAGATTGGCTCTGGCTTGCAACTTGCTTGAGACTGTGTCTCAGATCTTAGCCTTGAATGTGACAATATAAGCTGTTGAACACCCTGTCTTGGCTACCTTAGCAGATGGTCTTCTAAATGAAGACAAGGAACCTACTTTACTCAAGCGATGAGATTTCCAGACAAAGCAGGGTCATGGGGATAATCTCTGGACTCTGGGTAGAGTTTTCCTGACGTGTGTATCCAAGCCAGATGCTCAGGGTATCTGCCCTTCCTCCCAGCCTCCTCCCTGCAGTCAGAGCCTGCAGCCTCTCCCCACTCCCACTGTCCCTTGGCCAGCAGCTCCTGATGCCCAGAGGATTCAGCTCAGGGTACGCGTTCACTCGAGCCAGTGCTTATTCCACGTATTGAGCTTGCTTTTCAATGGACTCACTCTTTTGTTGCCAATAAAAATGTAAACACTCAGTCCTGGGTGTGCTTATAATAGCTTGGGAAGGCAGGAGCTTTAGAGACTGAATATTTTTGTGTGATGAAGACACGAGGCAGCCTCTTTCCCTTTGCCTAGGAACTGAACTCAGAACTTTGGACCCTGTGACATTATTCCAGCATTAAAGGCACAAGGTTTGGATGTGGGATGTATGACGACAGAAATTTCTGTGCAATATTAAACTCTGTAAATGAGATAAAAGCACCCAATATAGTTCCCGGCCCTCCACAGGCTTCCACTGGGTGCAGAAAAGGTATAGAAAAATTGGCTGAAGAGGAAAGATGAGAGGTCTTTAGGTCAGAAGGTCTAGGTTCCGGTCATATATCAGCCACTTGTATGTGTATGACCTCAGGCCACTCTTTCAGAGTTTCAGTTCCCTCATTTGCAAATGGGGTTCCTGAGCTTCCCAGGATTGTCTCCTGGTCATAAAATGCAGTCGTGGGGGCAAGAAAGCTTTGAATAAAGGATGACACATCCTGAAGGTGTTGGGTGTCTTATACTCTCCAGGTCAGATTCTCATTAGCCCTCAGACGTCTTTGCATGATTGGAGAAAGGTCTGGGCTAATATGCTTCAGAAGTGAATTGTTCTTAAAATTGATGAGCGGATTTGAGTCGCCGTCAATGTCTTTCCCCGCCATAGGAAACGGCTCTTCTGGTGAAGGGCTGAAAGGGGCTCAGGGTGGGCTGGGGGACCCCATTACAGAAGAGCCTCCTTCCCAACTAGCCCTCGGTCCCCACCCTCCTGCAGCTTGTTGTTAATGAGGGAGCTCGGTCCAAACCCAGTTTTCCGGGATCTGATGAAAGCCGTAGCCTACTTAAATCACTTTCATGTGGCCTTTAACCTAAAAAGATTACATTTTGGGGGGTGAGTGGGTAGTGAGCAGCAGAGGACCAGCCTGCTGTCAGAGGACAAAATCAAATTTTTTTATGTGATGTTGCTGCATTAAAAGAGCCAATCTTGTGTCATGTAACAAGTGAATAATGGCTCTAGCCTGTGATGTCAAAATTTTCCACATGTCTCATAAATAAATCCAGCCACACCCCTCCCCCCAACCACCACCCAAAGGCTATCCGTTTTTGAACCTCAGCTTGCATCCCAAATTAAGAATGCGTTCATATTCAAGGTTAAAGGTACAGTATCCCCTTTCAAAAGGCACATGTCAGTGTTTCTGCCGAGAATGATAAATAACATTTGAAACAGGCTATCAGTTGTCAAGAGGACTCCCCTTGCTCCTCCTCCTCCTCCTCTTTTCTGCCCTAACTTTGCTGAAGATCTGATCCTTTGGAAAGAATAGATGCTGTATTAGGCCAAGACTTGATGAAATTTTCTTTAAAGAAAACCACTTGAGTGAGATCCCTAGGGGGGAAAAAATCAAACAGTCAAATAGTCCAGTGGCCCTCAAGAGCAGAAAAGCTGGATCCAGTACAGCTGCAATTAGGATTAGCAGCATAGCCAAGCCAAGTGCTTTTTATTGCAAGAAGCATACATTCATCTGAGACCTGTCCGCTTGCATGGGGATACCAGGCACAGATACTGACAAAAGTCAGAGAACCTAAAATATTGATGTTGTTTGCCAAGGAGATTCTGCCTGTTCATTATCAACTGTGATCAACATAGGTGACTTTCAGAAATAAGAATCCAAACCATCCTTGGGTGTAGTATACTCGTTATTGTTCCCTTTCTTTTAATGTTAAAAGATTGGCCAGCGGTCAATGTACAGGGAGATTTTTCTATAAAATCCAGTCTTGTTGAAAGCTCCTTTGCTGAAGGAAAGCTGCCTCTTTATTCCCCCTAAAGGACAGAATGTTTTTTTTGTTTTTCCATTTTAGAGAGGGTCAAGGGGAGGGGATGGGCAGGCGCATGATGTTTGAGAACCAGAGCAAAGAACAGGAGGGGAATTTGGCGGAATTTTCATAGAGGCTCAAGTCCCCCTGTCTGCTCTCTCTGCCCCTCTCTTCTCTCCCCACCTCACAAACAAAGGCAGCATCTTTCTCAGATAATGCCGCATGTGTCAGAAGCGAACGTTCTGGGAATGTACATGGTGACCTGCTCTGTGTAACAAACGTCAACCCCAAACCATACAGAAGTCGCTACATCTGTTTTGGCTTTGTTCGCAGCACAGAGGGGAGGGGGGTGCACTCCATGGTCAAGGGCCAAACTACATGTCATATTTCATTACCTTCATTAGCTACTACAGAAGGCTGCATTCAAAGGAAAGGTTGGTATTAACTCTTGAGCCTCCAGCCTTTTCTAACAACTATTTTCACCTTCACCCACTGCTTGCCGATCTGTTCGTTCATGCTGTGGGCTCTGATTTAACTAAACTGTAAATCAGCCCTGAGGTCCACAATTACACCTTCTTAACTTAAAGGAGGCAAGCTACTGTTTTATCCTAGGTAGCTACTTACAGGACGGCTGAACATCTGGAACCTATTAGGACAAACGCTAGTGTAAACCCAATGGGGAAAGCATATTTAGAATTAATAAAACTTTCCCTGCTTATTTTGTCCGCAGTTGTCTTTTTCTTTTCCCCCTCACATTATTTCTGTGATTTAGTATCGCCAGCTCCTTTCTTGGTTGCTGTAGTGAGATAAGATGATGCTTATTGCTACCTCGCTATTTTCTTTGGTGGGGGGGAACTTTTCTTGGTGCTTCCTTGTGGTTACATTGGACTCACATGGTCGCTACCCGTAGAAATAAGAGCCCATTTCCCCATATTCATGTTGCATTTCTTAAGGTATACTTTTCAATTACTGAAACAAAGTGAGTGAAGGTATAAGGTAGATCTTTATACTGCATGGCTATAAAAATGGTCAGTTTTCATGCTGCATATCGATTCCATTTAAAATCATCTGTGGCCAGCACATGCTGTTATTTCATGTTATGAAGAATGGCCACTTGGCCAGCATAGGTCAGAACACACCTGGACTGTGGAATTAGGAGTCTGGAATTTTGATTCTTCATCCTGGCTCTGCTCTTGATTTATTGTCTGGTATTAGACAAAGCTCTTGCCCTTAATTCTCCCATCTGTAAACTACAGATCATTATACCATTACAGGGTTCTAGGAGCTTGAATGACTTCATTTTAAGATACTTTGAAAAGCCCTGAGAAGACAGTACTTAAGAATACTATGCCATGTAGAATACTATAACATCCATTTATTTTCATTAATACACATTTGAAAGATACACACCAGTGGTTTGCAACTGTAGTTCCCACACCAGCAGCAGCAGCGTCACCTGCAAACTTGTTAGAACTGTAAATTCTTGGCCTGTGGACCGACTGAATCAGAGACTCTGGTGGTAGGCTAATTCTGATGCACGCTGAAGATTAAGAACCACAGATCGATAGATTTGGCTTCAAGTCCAGGAGTTAAGTCCACAAAGCTCTATCAGCCTAAACAGATGTTGGAGTGGAAGCTCAGCTCAACAAGTCTTGAAACGTGGCATCTGAAAGACACTCTTAACTTATAAGGCATGTGGGCCTCTCCAGTTCTGACTTGTGGACGATGCCAATGCAAAATTGTTTTTCTGGTTTTTGAAATGAGTTTTATAATTTCTGCTGAGCATTATTGGCACCCTGAACTCCATAGTCCACTTCGTAAGCCGGTGTCTGTCTAATGACGTCTTGGATACAGTTTAACCTGCCAGAAAAATAAACCTATACTGAAGATTATCAACCACCGCTGGAATAAGGCTTGGATTTGGGACTCAAGTGTACACAGAGGCAGAATGATGCCATAGAAGAAGACGTCTAGAACTTCTTTGGAGTTGGGACACGGACATAGAAATAGTTACTTTGCAGATTATACCCTTTGAGGTGGAAAGAGAGGTGTAATGGCAGAAAATAACGTTCACGTTCAGAAATACTGAGCTCTCTGTGGCTGAGTCACACATGTCCATCCTTTACACTTTACAGGAGTTGTTATAGAAGAAAAGCTAACCAAAGAACAGATACCCAGACAAGTGATCTAGTTTTGTAAATCAGTAGCAATATGTAAATTATAAACACAGGAGTATATGGTGTAAGTTGGCTTTTAATATATCTGTATCTAATGCTACTTTGTGCCGATAGTGACTGTTTTCACAAAGGAGTAAAAAACTATATGCACGTTCTCATCTCCTTTTCGTGTTTCAGGTTTCTCTAAGATTCAAGATGCGTTCTGAAGTTGAGAGAAGGGCCAACAAATTAGGACAATTTTGTTTCCATTTTTAACCTCAGACCAGTCAACTCAATTCTTCCTCCTTTAAATTTGTCCTAAGTTTGGTCCTACAATGAGACCTTTTGCATGGCAAGTTTCAGCCTGGAGCAAATTTTTATGGCTGAATTATAAACCCTTGAAAATAGGGGTTTATAATGGAAACGCTGACACAACCTTAACTCTAGCGGCGAGAGTGCAATGCAATAATAAATGAGGCAGAACAGCAAAGTGTTGCTTTTAATTTATCACTTAGTAGGAGAAAAAGGCCTTGTTTACTTCTTTTTCATCTTCTTCTTTACTTCCAAGACTTGCAACCATTATTTTGAAATATATTTTATAATAAAACCTCAGTGGGTATGTTGCCTAGGGCTTGAGCGTCCATTTTCGAAAGGGAGAAAGAGAGAGAGAGAGAGAGAGAGAGAGAGAGAGATTTTTGAGGCCTAAGAAGCATATTCTGTTGACTGATTATGTTTTGACTGCACAGTTGCTGCCTGGCAATGCATTTATTACAGAACAGATTGGCTACTCTTATGATCCAGAAGTGCCCTGAACATATGATCCTATTTGGATATGTCTATAAGAGTAGCAGTAAAATTATTATAATATTTGAAATGCCTTCTAGTACTTTTTATTCCAGATGTCACTGTATTTGGACCACACAGATTACAGCCTTTGGAGTAATGTAGTTAAGTATCTATCCCCATTCCCTGCGTTCCCATTTTGTAGATGGAGAAACTGAAGTCACTCGCTGGTGTGATTTCTATAAATTCCTTCCTTACTGGGTCTCTGTGTGCTAAGCACTGGTCTGGGACACAAAAGAGCATGCCCCCTGCTCTCTAGGAACTTACAACCTAATGGGCAAAGCAAACATATAACAAACAGAAAATAATGGTGTAAAACATAACAGTATTAGCCTATTGTAAAGTCACTTTATGACATGGGCATTCACTTATCTCTAGCCCTGACTCCGTCATTCCTATATCTTCAGAGGGGCCCAAGGATACAGAATTCCATATATATGTATATATATATACTATATATATAATATATGTTATATTATATATATACTATATATATATATAGTATATATATATATATAAAATACTCTCTATCCCTCTCATTGTGCCTTGGGGGACAGATGACCTTTATGACTGCAATACCTCCCTCATTGTCCTGCAGCTTCTACTTTGGTGTGAGTAATAGGAGGGCTCAGTAGAAGAATGGGTGGCAGGAGGAGAGTGAGGGTCTGATATTTATTCCTCTGGCTCCCTCCATTTCTGGCTCAGAATTGGTTCCATTTCTCTACTGAAGACCATAGCTCCAGTCTGCAGCCCTCTCCTACAGCCATCAGTCTTGCCAGGTTTTGGCAACCCCACCCTCTCTTGGCACCTTCAGGCCTGGGAGTGGTATTGGCTTGTGCTCTTGCTACCTCTAGGGTGCTTCACTGTCTCTTCTGGGCTTCCCTAAACCAAGCTCACACCTCTGCAAATAGTTCCTTCTTTAAACTTTTCTTAGTTACCCAATTTGAGTGTGTGCAAATTGCTTTCTGCTGGGCCCCTGGCTGATTTAAAAAAAGGAAAAAAAAAATATATATATACACACACACACACACACAGCACATGTGTGAACATACATATACATACATATACACACTTTAAGAAAAGAGTATTTATTTATTTATTTATTTATTAATACTTTGATCACTGTTACTTTTTTTTTTAACATCTTTATTGGAGTAAAATTGCTTTACAATGGTGTGTTAGTTTCTGCTTTATAACAAAGTGAATCAGCTATACATATACATATGTTCCCATATCTCTTCCCTCTTGCGTCTCCCTTGCTCCCACCCTCCCTATCCCACCCCTCTAGGTGGTCACAAACCACTGAGCTGATCTCCCTGTGCTATGCGGCTGCTTCCCACTAGCTATCGATTTTACGTTTGGTAGTGTATATATGTCCATGACACTCTCTCACTTTGTCCCATCTTACCCTTCCCCCTCCCCATATCCTCAAGTCCATTCTCTAGTAGGTCTGTGTCTTTATTCCTGTCTTACCCCTAGGTTCTTCATGACCTTTTTTTTTTTTTTTCTTAGATTCCATATATATGTGTTAGCATATGGTATTTGTTTTTCTCTTTCTGACTTACTTCACTCTGTATGACAGACTCTAGGTCCATCCACCTCACTACAAATAACTCAATTTCGTTGATACAGCCACTATGGAGAACAGTATGGAGGTTCCTTAAAAAACTAAAAATAGAACTACCATACGACCCAGCAATCCCACTACTGGGCATATACCCTGAGAAAACCATAATTCAAAAAGAGTCATGTACCAAAATGTTCATTGCAGCTCTATTTACAATAGCCAGGACATGGAAGCAACCTAAGTGTCCATCATCGGATGAATGGATAAGGAAGATGTGGCACATATATACAATGGAATATTACTCAGCCATAAAAAGAAATGAAATGGAGGTATTTGTAATGAGGTGGATGGAGTTAGAGTCTGTCGTACAGAGTGAAGTAAGTCAGAAAGAGAAAAAGAAATACAGTATGCTAACACATATATATGGAATCTAAGGGGGAAAAAAAAAGGTCATGAAGAACCTAGTGGCAAGACGGGAATAAAGACACAGACCTACTAGAGAATGGACTTGAGGATATGGGGAGGGGGAGGGGTGAGATGTGACAGGGTGAGAGAGTGTCATGGACATATATACACTACCAAATGTAAAATAGATAGCTAGTGGGAAGCAGCCGCATAGCACAGGGAGATCAGCTCGGTGCTTTGTGACCACCTAGAGGGGAGGGATAGGGAGGGTGGGAGGGAGGGAGATGCAAGAGGGAAGAGATATGGGAACATATGTATATGTATAGCTGATTCACTTTGTTATACAGCAGAAACTAACACACCATTGTAAAGCAATTATACTCCAATAAAGATGTTTAAAAAAAAAAAAACTCAATTTCGTTTCTGTTTATGGCTGAGTAATATTCCACTGTGTATATGTGCCACATCTTCTTTATCCATTCATCTGTTGATGGACACTTAGGTTGCTTCCATGTCCTGGCTATTGTAAATAGAGCTGCAATGAACATTTTGGTACATGACTCTTTTTGAATTATGGTTTTCTCAGGGTATATGCCCAGTAGTGGGATTGCTGGGTTGTATGGTAGTTCTATTTTTAGTTTTTTAAGGAACCTCCATACTGTTCTCCATAGTGGCTGTATCAATTTACATTCCCACCAACAGTGCAAGAGTGTTCCCTTTTCTCCACACCCTCTCCAGCATTTATTGTTTCTAGATTTTTTGGTGATGGCCATTCGGAGTGGTGTGAGATGATATCTCATTGTAGTTTTGATTTGCATTTCTCTAATGATTAATGATGTTGAGCATTCTTTCATGTGTTTGTTGGCAATCTGTATATCTTCTTTGGAGAAATGTCTATTTAGGTCTTCTGCCCATTTTTGGATTGGGTTGTTTGGAAAACAAGAGTATTTAGGCAGAAGATTTATAGAGTAAGTCTATCCAATATCGGGATTTGTGGTGAGTACATTATGAAGTCACTCCTTACAATTCCTAGGCCAGATAATGCATCTGTCATGCAAGGCGGCAAGCCCCTGAAGGTACATCAGATTTACAAGATAATAAACTTTCGTTAAGATGAAGCTACATGAAACTTACTCCGTTTCACTCCCAGGATAAACAAATGCTGCTTGAATATCTAATGAACCCAGGTCTCACTCAAATTGGTAATGCTGGCATGAAGATGATAGAGAGAATGAAACCAGGAGACACGGAACAGCCACTCCATGGAACAGCCTCAGTAGCTGGAGCAGTATGTATATCGTTGCCATCAGTTTTCTTCAGTCATCCACAATGGGACGCACGAGGCCACTTGCTAAGGTTGATCTGTGCTTGCACCCACTGTACAGATTACTGTGTGCATTCTAATCACAGCACGTCTTGTGGTTTATTGAAGGGTTTACACTGTTTGTTTGCCTTCCCCTCTGATACTTCACTGGGTAAGTCAGTTGTAATCCTTCCTTAGCATTTTAGAGAGCAAATACCCCAATGATTGAATGGAAGTGGTTCACCAAAGGCGTCTAACACCAAGACGTAATTCAGAAACACGGTGGCTAAACACATAGGTTTATTTCTGCTCTCTCTCAAAGCCTTACTAAAATGATGGTTTAAGTATAAGAGAGCATAAAGTCATAAGGACAACAAACAGTAGAGGAGGTGATGGCAGATAAGAAATGTCAACAAAATTTTGGGGGCTGGGAAACAACTGGACTGATGGTAACAGATTTAGTGGAAGACAGAAAAATGAGCTACATGTCTACAAAAGGCAAAATCAAGAACTGAGCCAGTGTGAGGTGCTAGAACAAGAAAGATTCTGCCACTGACTGTCTCTGAGGGTGTGGGGATGGGTAGGGCTGGGAACAGAACTAGTTGGAAGTTGCATAAAAGTCAGTTGATCCTCTAGATTCTCTCACTCTGTCCTTCACATGAAGACCTCTTTGCCCAACTGCTTCAGAAGCTTGGAGCTCTGGAGAGGCTGAACAGGTGCTGACGTGGGGAATCAGGAACAGCTGAATGAGGGATACTGTTCCATGCATGTGGGCATTAAATGAAGTCTGAGTACTAAATGGTGAGACCTCCTTGCCCTTGTCTGCCATTTGGATGGGGAACATTGTTGACCAGGCTTATCATCTCCAGGCTAGAGACTGGAAGAGTCCTTTCTGAGGAAGTTGATCATTCCAAGAGGAAAGATCTATGGATGCTGTCAGCTGAGATCCCAAAGAAACAACCAGGTCCCCTTCTGAATACAGAGATTACCTCACACAGAACTTCCAATGGATTTTAAAAAAGGTTTCATTTTAAAATATAAATGAACAGTGTCCCCTCAGACATTTAATGAAACTTTTGCCTTGATAATAGGAACAAAGAGGAAAAAAGAACCCAGAGGAGACAGAAACCGCGAAGAAAGAAGAAAATACAAAAACAAAATTAAAATACACAGAGAGACATGGGAATATGCCACATTCATGAAATAAGAGTAGAGTGCTATTTAAAAAGATTATTCAAGATGAAGAAGGTCCCCCAAATACCCAGGCAGGAAGTGAATACGGCAGAAAGTTCATTTAAATAGGGATTAAAAATTTCAGAGAGGAAAACAGTCCCAATCAGCCTCAGCTTTCTCAACAGTTCTGGAAACTAGAAAACAATAAATGTTGAGCAAAAATTATTTCCAATGTAGAACTTAGTAACCAGTCAAATTGTTGCTTAAGCATGAGGGTAGGATTTACCTCCCCTGTCCCTTTTCTCAGAAAGTAATTGAAGGGTGTATTCTACTAATAAAGATGGAATAATCTAAAAAAGACATAGAAATCTAGGATATAGATGATTTAACACTAGAAGGAGGCAAATTGAATTTTCAGGATAATGGGGAAGAGACACCTCAGGATGACTGCTGGGCAGAAGGCTTAAAATAGAAACCCAGTCTAGTTTGGAGCAATAAGACATAGGGGTCCAGATGTCTCTGAGAAAAAAAACATATATATAGGATATATAATTTGATGCATTTAAATGTATTCATAAGAAGTTGATAAATGTGGCAGAGAATTTGGGAATAAATTAATGTTAGATATGTAGAAAACCAAGAAGACAAAAAGCAAGGACATTACCAACTCCTGGAAAGACCAAAAGTTGTGCAAGAAAAGAACTATAATTATAATAAACCACAAGGCTTATATGTTGAAATGTTAATATAATAATAATATAGTTACATTGTAGACAGCAAGTATCATTTTAAGAAAAAATTGCAGTATAATTATATCAAAAGAATGACGTGTGCACACACATGCACATGCTTAGCATTGTAAGAGATCTGAATCCTCATTTTCTATAGGATGAAATCAACAGATAATAATGCTTAAAAAAAAGAAAATCAAGGAACACAAAGAAAAGCAGACTAGTTAGAAACATAGAAGCAAATACCAAAAGAAACAACTAAAAGATGAAAGGGTTTCCTCTGGAGAGCAGGAATCAATATTGGAAAGAAGGTGAAGCAGGGAACTGCTGTTCTTCTTTGGAGGCCTTATAGAACTATTTGGCTTTTTCAAACTATGTATATGTATTATATTGTTAAAAATAAATTTTAAAAATTCTTATTGTGAGAATCTGTTTTTTCTTTTCCTTTTTGGTCATGGTTAAGGAAAAGACTCGTGACTATATGAATTGGTATTGCTCTCTAGGTGCCAGGCACTTGGTTAAGCACTTGACATGCTTTTTCTCATTTAATCCTCTTGTTAATCCTGAGATGTTTCTTTTATCCGCTTTTACAGATGGGGAATTAAAGTTCAGAGAGTTTAAGTAATTTGGTCAAGTTACATACTTGTCTGTGATTCCAGAGCCCAGATGCTTCCCTGTCTGCTTTCTTCTACCTGCCATCTCTCTAAGACAGCCAGGCATCTTCTTCCTGTGATTGGCTCCTCTGACCATATTTCAAGTGAGGTTTTGTCATGCTAGTCTATCCACCTAGAGTACACACTTTCCTGCTTTTCCCACCTTCCTCCTTTCCTTGCTTCCTAAACACAGCCTGACTTTGTTGGGTTACTCTTCTTAGGAACAGCATTGGCCTGGTGGGGATGCTGCCAGCTGAATAGGTGGAGTCCAGGATAAGGTGGAATGTAGTGCCTAGGACAGATCTACTTACAGCCTTATAGCTTACTGGCTGCATGACCTTGAGCAGATCATCTAACTTTAGTTTCCTCATCTGGAAAATGGGATAATAATAGTAACTACTTTATTGAATTGTTGCAAAGATTAAATGAAGTTCATGCATGTGAAGTCTTTTTATTTTTATTTGTATTTTTTTTGTAAAGTCTTTTTACGTACAGCTGGCACATAGTAAGTGTTAGCTATTGTTATTATTATTCTTTGTAGTAAACACTATTGGCTGGTTTACAGTTGACTAACAATTGACAGAAGTTTATGGATGTGAGTGAATAATTCATCAGTCTCCTAGACTAAAATAAGAAACTGTCCTAGTTGTCATAGGCCACAAACTTCTTTCCCACTGGGTTTCCTCCAGGTTAATAAAACAACAAAGAATTTTGATTGTTGCCCATCTTTGCTCCATTCTTTCCTTTCCTAAGTGTCAGTCTTACGATGAGTTATCCAGAAACAGTTCGAGGTGGAGATGTGTGTGCATGGGGGTTTTTAGGAAGTACACTTAGGAACAACACTGCTAATGGTCTTGGGAAGGAAGTGGGATTGGGCAGAGAAAGGAGTTGATGTGGTTGCCTCAGAGGCTGTAGTTGATCCTACGGGGAGTTCTGAGGCTGGGTCAGCCACTGAGAGTTCTCTCAAATGGGAGGAAGGGGGTTGTACCTTTATACCCCCACATTAACTAGTCATGGATGTGAGTTGTGTCATGGATGTCGTAGCACTCTTGAGCTAGGGATGCAGCTGTGAATCACCAACAGTCAACTCTCCTGGCAGCTGCAGGAGTGGTACCTTAGATGGAGGGAGTTGGGCTACTCATCCTGGCCTCCATTTCACTGTTCCTCTCTTTGGCAACTAGCATTTCCATGCTGCCCCAACACTTAAAGTTGGGAAAGAAGGAAGTCCCATAGATTCATGTAGTTTAAGATTTTACCCCCTGTATTTCAGAATAGGTTAGTTTATGCTGTGGCAACAAATTAACTCCCAGTTTACAAGGGCTTAACATGACAAAGGTTTACCCCTAATTTACAGTGCATATTTAGCATATTTAACTCAGCTCAGTGGTGGATGGGCGTCTGCTCCACACAGCATTTAAGGGACCCAGGCTTTCAGGTCCACCATCTTGTAGCAGACCACCTGGAACACAGGGCCTCCTTTTTTGTTGAAAAGGAGAGAACCAGAGAGTCATATGCCAGCTTTTAATGCTTCTACCCAGCAGTTATACATGTCATTCCTGCTCAGAGACTGATCCCAGACCTAACCACTTGGCCCTATCTAACTGCAAGAGAGCTGGGAAATGTGGAGGAGCCATAGATACTCAGTAAGCAGCTGATGATTCCACTACACTTTACTCAAGAATATTCACGTTCTCAAAGGGGAAGGATGGCAGATGAGTATCTGCCACCAGAAGAAGAAAGCTAGATTTGAATGTTTT
The DNA here is from genome assembly GCF_028564815.1 of Eubalaena glacialis. NCBI lineage: Eukaryota > Metazoa > Chordata > Mammalia > Artiodactyla > Balaenidae > Eubalaena > Eubalaena glacialis. Next base: position 16,793,233 of record NC_083733.1, on the reverse strand, counting down.
CCTCTATTGTAGGCTAAATTAGGGTCCTAAAATTGCTGCTCATGAGTGGGCTTCAGGGAAAAATTGAGCCCCTTAATATTGCATGCAGGATTTTACATGTGTCAGACTTGTTCCTGGGTTAGGAAGTCCATAACTTTTAGCAGATTCTCAAAGGTGTCCATCATCGGATGGATGGATAAAGAAGATGTGGCACGTGTATACAGTGGAATATTACTCAGCCATAAAAAGAAATGAAATGGAGGTATTTGTAATGAGGTGGATGGAGTTAGAGTCTGTCGTGCAGAGTGGAGTAAGTCAGAGGGAGAAAAAGAAATACAGTATGCTAACACATATATATGGAATCTAAGGAAAAAAAAAAAAGGTCATGAAGAACCTAGTGGCAACACGGGAATAAAGACACAGACCTACTAGAGAATGGACTTGAGGATATGGGGAGGGGGAGGGGTGAGATGTGACAGGGTGAGAGAGTGTCATGGACATATATACACTACCAAATGTAAAATAGATAGCTAGTGGGAAGCAGCCGCATAGCACAGGGAGATCAGCTCGGTGCTTTGTGACCACCTAGAGGGGAGGGATAGGGAGGGTGGGAGGGAGGGAGATGCAAGAGGGAAGAGATATGGGAACATATGTATATGTATAACTGATTCACTTTGTTATAAAGCAGAAAGTAACACACCATTGTAAAGCAATTATACTTCAATAAAGATGTTTAAAAAAAAAAAAAAAAAGGTGTCTGTGACCCCAAACAAATGGTATCAGCACTTGGGTTCATCCACCCAACAAAATAGAGGATCAGGCTTTGCCTCTCCATGAGTCTTGAGATTCAAATTTATCATCTGGAGGTAGGAGTAGCATGTGTGGTTGCCTTTGCACTGAATCAGCTGCCGGCTGAGAACCTCAAGCATGATTCCTGACCAAAGGGAGTCTTTCAGTCTGACCAGGATCCTGCACTGGCCAATGAGGGCCCTGCCTGGGCTCCAGTCTGAGCTTTTCCCAATTTCATGGGCAGGTTTTTAAAATCTATTAAATAGAGAATCCAGTTAGAGATGGTTCCTCTTAGCCCTAAGTGTCTATGACTCTGGTTATAATCTATACCCAAAGTCAGCAAACTTTTTCTGTAAAGGGCCAAATAGTAAACATGTTCAACGCTGTGGGCCCAACGATCTCTATTATAACTACTCAACTCTGCCGTTGTAGTGTGAGACAACCATAGACAATATGTAGATGATGGGTGTGACTGTGTTTGAATAGAACTTTATTTACAAAAGGAGCAGCAGCCCAGGGTTTGCCAAACCCTGATCTACGTTAGTGGCTCGTAAAGTGTGATCACAAGCCACCAGCAGCAACATTACCCGGGAACTTGTTAAAAATGCAAAATTGGGGCACCACCCCGGACCTGCTCAGAATCTTTGGGGATGCAGCCCTCAGAAGACCTACCGGGAAAATTCTGACAAATAGTAAAGTTTGGGAAACACGGATCTCTCTCTAAAAAAAAAAGCTTAATGATTCCAGGATTATTCAGATACGGTGATCTCTTGCTCAGGTAATGAGGCAGGAAATGTTAAATAAAATAACTAGCTTAAATACCCCTGACTCCTCCAAAGCCCCCAAATTATATTAATTTCCTCATCTTCACAAGAAAATTATCCCTTTCTGTTTTGTTCATCATAATCACTGCTAAGGCTTTTAATATGGAAGAAGTGAAAGCTGTTGCTTTTATACACATGTCTTCTTTATTATTGTTACTGCATAACTGATATTACCTTTCATGTGTACCCAGGGACTTCCTTGTAAATAGCAAATAGGTGTCTAAAAAAGCAGTCTTTGAATAGTAATGACACTTAACAGTTATGTTACACTTTCATGGAGGCAGTCTGTACATATATCCACTTTAAAAAACATGAAGTTATCCACAAGTGAAAGAAATTAACAGGGAAAGATGAGTCAACATTAAAATTCAAATGGAATAAGGCTTGCTGGATCATAGGAGTTCATGGTGGCTAAAACCACCCCAGTCTTGACTTGGAGGTCTAAATTAGATGGAGAGAAGAAAATCTTAGGAAGTCTTGGAACAATAGTTTAATCAGAGGTGATCTTTGTTGCTAACCAATAAGAGTGTAGCTCCAATTCTGCTTTCCCTGAATTGTGCTTCTGTGCCTTAGGTTTTCATTTGTGGAATTCTTTGGTTTAAGGTCCTCGTAGACTAGGGCCTTGTCTACCATTGTAGGACCTAAATGTTTCACCCTGCGCATGGCAGATATGACACAGTAAATGAGAGAATGAATGAATGAACATTGTGCGGGATTTTAGCTCCCAGTAAAGGCAACCTCATTCTTGGGGTTTTCTCCTCGATCACATCCCAGAATGAAGCACCACCCCCTCTGCCTTACCCTGCATCCCCCTCCTCCTCCTCCTTCATTATTGTTGTTGTCTTTTCAGATGAATTGTCCACATCACTAAAAAATTTAACTTCTGGAAAGTCATTATAATTGGATTGTGTGTCATTCCAATACTGCACTCACTGATTGTACTCTGGTGGTCTTTGGACATGTGAATTTGAGCACAGTCAATAAAGAGAAAAGTGAGGCCCAGAATCCCCAAGACATACTTTTACAAATGTTGGGAAATTCAGGAATGCTACAGTCATATGCCAGTTTTTGTCTTCAAAATATCAGATGTGGATTACTGCCTTCCAGTCTGTGTATCCATCTCCTGGGGATTCTAGCTGGACCCTCGCCCTGGGGCAGGGCCCAGGACACTTGGGGCTTATCCCAGAGCAGAAGAGTCCCACGATGCCAGAGAAAACACTTAGTTCTAGGTTATCTCCCCAGAGCTTCCTGGTAGCTTTGTTCATTTTCCACTCACCTGTGAATGTTCCATTTAGAAACCTTATGATTAATATTCCACAGAAGAAGAATAATCCCTCCTTTCAGAGATTTCTTTACCATCTATGTTGCGTTTTAAGTATGAGATATCCTCCTTTCTTTAATCAAGATTCTCTACCTTATTCAAGATCTAGAGAATCTCCTTCCAGTGGACTCCTTACTATGAAGTGATCTTGACTTTCTTTACCTGAGCTCAGGTACAAATTGTTGGTCATCATTTTTGTATTGACATGGTTTCATTGTGTTAGTTTGAACTGTTGATTAAATCCTGCATTGCCATTTTATCATTTTATTTTTATTAATTAAACTAGACTGTAAGCTCTTGGAAGGCAAGAACAAGGTGTTTTAGGTCTTTTAAATCCTTTAGTGTTTTAGTATGGTGCAAAGCCACACACATGGGAAATGATTGTAGCTCTGAGTAGATAATAAGTGAATACATCATCAGTGGCTGTTCTCAGATATTAAGATTTTCCCTGTCTGATTTTTAAAAATAGTTAAAAGCGAGCTTAAAACAAAAGAATGTACATTGCTGCTACCCTCTAGGGGATTATTGTGAATTTTAAACCTGCTTTTGAAGAATACTTTATATTTTGCAAAGTATTTTCAACATTCATTTAACACAACAGCTCTTGTAGACATGGGAAGGTAATAGAGAAACTGAAATCTCACAGAGTGATTATCTTGCCTGTCATGTGGTGATTGAATGAATAAAGGGCAAATGGATAAATGGTGGGCAAATATAATCAGAATTGGAACTATTTTCATTTTGAGTTGAAGGCTAATGCTTTTTTCTTTTTTTTTTGTACACTCCCTTCAACAGTAAGGGTAGTGGTTAGTGCAGGGTCTCTTAGAGTTTTGTTGTTGGAGTGTTTAGTGCACCTATTTCTCTTCCCCAGCATGGGTAACTTCCAGCGTCTGCTCTATTTCCTGGGAGTGAGCTTCTGAAGTCAGCTTTGCATTTAGTGTTGGCTTTGCTGTTTTGTGTTATTTCATCTTTCTCAGTCCCTTCCAGGATGCTTTGGGGTCCCTTCAGCTAAAGAAAAAAATCGCACCTCTGCCACTTGCAGTGGTGGGAAACCTGAGGCAGTAACCTCTCTGAGCCTCAGTTTCCTTATCTGCAAAATGGAGATGAAACGGAATCCAGCCATACAGATATGAGAATTAGATGAGATAATGTTACATGCTCAGCGCTGTACTCAGCTACAGTAAGCATGCTCAGTACAGAGTAAGCAGTCACCAAGTATTCACCATCGTTGTTGTTGATAGAATTGGAGAGATGCACTGAGAAAAAAGGATTTGGGGACAATGTCATCAACAGAGTAGAAATTAATGAATATTTCCTTATTTATGTTAAATTAAATTTAACTCAGCTTTCCAAAGGAGGCTAGTTGATCCAGGGAGTGGTTAGGAATAGGGGTCCTTGCCATGCACATAGAGAAAGGAAAAGTGAGACGGGGCTCCAGCAATTAAGCCCGATATGTTACATGGGATGTGTGTCTTCTTCAAAGCCTGGCAATGCTAGGTTGCGAAACAGGGGAATTCAGGACCTCCTTTACATTCATGGGAGAAGGTGAAGAGTAATCCTACCTCCGGATGCTGTCTTCCCTTCCAGGAGCAGGGAACTGGCCCAATTCAGTTTGCACAATGTGCAGGGATGTAAATCCGATAATGTCATGCCTTAAAAAAATAAAGCAAGCCATGCTGATTGCTTATACGGACAGCTGGCACACCTTAAGAAGTGGGAATGGTTCAGGCGGGAATGTAATAAGGCCCAGGAAAGTGGCAGCGTGAAAGGGATGACCTTTATTTGCAATCATGGCTGAGATTTACAGTTTATTACTGATAGCTTTTATAAAGAGCCATTCAGTTCAGAGGTGAGAGGTTTGTCATCTGGAAATGCAATTAACTTTACCTTATCCCAATCCCCCTGGTCTTAGTGTGAGAGCAGCACTCCAGCACTTCAGCAATATCATGATTTCCCCTCTAATTTCATTTCTGTCTATTGCATCCCGAGGTCCCTGGCATTAATGGGGTTGCATATTTTTTACTATTATTATTTTTTATTATTGCTACTCCCTGTCATTGGTAGCCAGAAGGCACTTGTGTATTTTTTTTTTAGATTTAAATTGTTTGATGTCTGAATGAGGAAACCTCAAAGCATAAAGCCTTTTTAAACCACAGCAGTTAGAGTAGCACACAGAACTGAGATGTGCTGTCTTAGGTGCCTGAAATTAATTACAGCAATAGAGAGGGTGTAGCAAGGTGGAGTTGCTGTTTTACATAAAGATGGGACCCTGAGAGTTTAAGCCCTTGCAGTTCCGTACACTTCAGTGGCACACACCGTGCCTGGAAAGACGCTTGCTCCCCCATGCCTCCTCAGACACACAAGCGTACGGAGGAAGCACAACATGATTGGAAACATGAAAAAATGAAAGCGATTTTGGCACCCCTGCTGTGTGTGTATGAGAAGTCCCAAAAGGTCTATTTTTGTTTCACAGGTTCAGTTTTATGACCCTCTCTTGTCTGTTAAGTCAGGTCTGCTGGAATTTAAGAGCCAGACACAAAAGCAAGAATTTAGTACTTTTTGCCAGTTGGTTTAGGTTATTTGAAATATAGCCTAGTATATTTTCCACACTAGGCTGCTGCCAGATAGAACAGAGGAGGAAAGTGGTTCCAAGAGCCTGCATCCTCAGATTTTTCAACCACTGAAGAATTGAGGGAGAGGAGAGGGATTCTGCTGGGGGCCCCATCACTTAATGCCACGTTGTCTGAGGCTCTGGCAACTCCCCCCTGCCTCCAGATAGCCCTTCCACCTGCCTTATAAAACCCCAGACGAAGGGACCTTTTACAAATTCCTAAGGCTCTATCTGAAAGCTATTTCCTCTGGGGTAAGGTAGAGCAGAATAATTACTACCCCTGCGTTTTTCATCCCGATTTTATTGTGGCTATTATTTTCATCAGTGTTAGAGGTTAATATCCCTATTTTTCCCCTCCACTGCCTAAATATAACTGGGGCTCAGCACACAGCCAAACCAGGTAGTGAAGGAAATAGCATTGCCTCCAAAAGAGGTTCAGATTAGTACGTCTGAAATGAGGGTTTGGGGCCCTAGGGTAAGAATTACCCTGCTGCAGCTGATAGCAGATAGATTTAAACCCATAATATTTCTTTTCTCAGCTGAGAGAGGTCGGGTTAAAAGATTCAGAAGGTGAATAGAGCATGAAACGATGCACTTATGTAACTATATTGGTGCTACAATAGAATGGCATCACTAAGAATAAAAGCATCCAAGAGCCATTTTTAATAGGAAGAAGGAAAAGCAGACACCTCAGCGGAGCATCCTTAAAGAATTCTTTGTAGGCAAAGCGGGGTTGAAGATGCTTAGCTTAAGGGACGGTGCTAAACTTGAGAAGGATATATTCAACTGCCCTTTCCCGCAGAAGTGTCTTTAAAGTTAGCTTTTGGAAATCTTGTGTTTTAAATCTTGTTTGTCCCCAGGCTGTGTCTATACTCAAAGGATAGAAGTGAGGAAGGGGGCAAGCATGGAGCAGGGGCCCATTTAGAAGGCTATTGGAGAGTTCCAGTTGAGATGCTATCTGGTCGTAGACCAGGGTACCAGCAGTGGAGATGGGGAGAAGTGCATGGCTATGAGATAAATTTTGGAGGCAGATCCTACAAGACATACTTCTGGGTTGCATATTATCAGGATCAATTAATATGGGCTCAGGTCTTGAGGGAAGTCAAGAAAACCACATCCTGGAGCAAAAATGTATCCATTCACATATACTGCTTACTTAGAGTTACACATGCTACCAAATTGAAAAACTATTCCTGTTCAGAAAAGCTATGATAAACCATTGTCCAGCTCTGATAAACTAAGGTTGTACTCAGTTACCATCGGTGGCTTAGTGATGGTGCCCAGGTGCTCATCATGTAATTAATGCCTCGAGCTGTGGAACTCAACGGTGCATGCCCTTTCCCTTCACAGCTGGCAGTTTCTTTAGAGGGTGTATATAGACCAGCATCTTTATTACCTAGAATCAGCATCCACAATGGATAAGTGATTTAAGTTAGATTTGGTATAGGGGTAAGCCACGTGTTTATACTTAGGAAGAACAGAGCATACAGGACTTTGTTAGAATATCTCTGGGCCACCAGGCTCAAGAATCATGGTGGATTATGGGAGTCCGTGTTGTAAAGCCATCGTGGACTATGAGGGCAGCATGGAGGCACGAAAGGGATGGACTCAAGTTTCACTAAATACTTAATGAGTTTATGCCGGCACCATGCCAGGCCATGGGGATTCCACAGTGAATAAAACAGACAGTGTCCAAAGTTGAATTTGGAAAGTTTTTGGCTCACGAAGTCCCGAGTTAAAGAATCAAAGAGAGTAATTAAAGCTTAGTATCTTTTCAGCTTTTTAAAAGGGTCATACCCTGGAACGTTGGAGTCCCCTGGAGCTTGACTCGAAACCCTGTTCTCTTTCTACATTCTCTCCCTAGGTGTTTTCATCCACCTTTAAATACAATTTGTTTATGGATAATGCTCAAATTTATATGTTAAAGCCTCTTCTTTCTTCTGAGTTCTAAATGTGTATAGCCAAGTGCCTATTAAACAGTTCTCCTTAAATGCCTGAGAAGCAGTTTAAATGTGGGCAAGTTGAACTGATTTTCTCCCCCAAACTTGATGCTTAACTATCCTGGTAAATTTCACCGCCCCTGCCGGCACCCCCCACCCCCCTGTCAGTTCCTTTAGCTGCAAATATAGAATTCTCTCACCTTCCACATCAAAACCCTTAGCAATTCTGCAGGTTGTTCCTTCAAAATGCCCTCCCATCCACTGCTTACCACTACAGTTTACACCATCCCTGACCCTGGTGTAAGCACAGTCATCTCTTGTCTCCTACTTGACTGATCTCCCTCTTTCCACCCTGTCCTTGTTTCCCTTGTCAGTTTCTTACCCAGAAGATATAGAAAGTATAAAGCAAAAACGGTTTTACAGTATAAATCAGAGCCTAGCCCTTCTCCACCAAAAACCCCACCCTGTGGCTTCCCGTCCTTACCATAGTCTCTGAGGCCCTGCAAGGTCTGGTCCTTACCTAGCTCTTTGACATCTTCTTTCACCGGAAGTGGCTTTACTGTGAAGTTTAAGTTTCACGGCCCCTCATTTGTATAGTTCCTTTCCAAGATTTGGGAGGTCCTTAATCAAGTTCATATTTGTAATTTTATTTTCTGTATTTTAAAGAGGGTCCCCCAAATTGCATAAGCTTCAGGCCCCATGAAACCTGGGTTCACCTCTTCTAGCACTCTTCCTTTTTCTTATTTCTCTCTAGCCACATTAGCCTTCTATACTTTTATCAAACATGGCAAGATCCTTCTTACCTCCTGGCCTTTGCACTCACTCTGCCTATAAAGAAGGGGTCCCCAACCCCCGGGCTGCAGGCCAGTACCGGACTTTGCCTCCTTCACTATTTCCAGATCCCGGAGCAGGACCTGGCCCATAGTTGGTTCTCAGTGAGTGAGTGTTAGATGAGTGAAGATGGGGACCAGCTGTTCTCCATCTTCACTGACACAGAAAGAGTTTGATGAGAACTGAAAATGTAGCACAAGGGAGAGAAAAAATTACTGCCTGCTGGTGAGGTCTATGGAATGTAAAGAAGGGGAAACAGTGTCCTCTAGAACTTTCTGTGATGATGCAAATATTCCATATTTGTGCTGTGCAATATGGTAGCCACTAGCCACTGTGGACTGAGCACTTGATATTTAGCTAGTGAAACTCAGGAACTGAATTTTAAATGTTACTTGATTTTAGTTAATTTCATTTCAACTAAATTACTTGGTTAATGTAATTAACTTTAAATAGCCACGTGTGGCTTATGGTTACTACATGGAACGGTATAGGTCTAGGGACCCGGAATCCTTTATCTGGAATATCATGATACAGCCGGATGCCAGAGCTGAGACCAACAGCAAGTGCTTCTGGTTTTAAGAAAAAGATGCTCTGAGATCTACACAGATAGTGCCAGGGTGTAAAATGAAACACATTTTCAAGATGCATTGAGATCCTCCAAAAGTAGGAATTTTCTGAGAACAGTGTCTGATATTTAGCAATAACTAGATTTTTTAAAGGTTAGCCTAGATAGTTTAGAAACATATTTACACATACACATCACATAAGCCTAGAACCTAAAGGCCAGGTGAGTTACATCAATTAGAATCAGGAGCTGCTGGCGAAAGATGCAAGGCAGCTGTAATAAATACAAAGTTCCCTGCTCAGAAAGGGATGCAAACAGCCAAGATGCAAATGAGACTCGCTAACTGCAGAGCTGGTGGGTCTGAAAAACACCTGAGGGGAAGAGTTGATGACCAACTAAATAGGGGTCATGGCAACACCACGGCAGTGCCAATTCCACTTTCAAATAAAGTGTATATGGCCAGGGGGTCGAGGCGGGGAATTGCATTGTTCTACCTCATTCGAAAAGATTCTAACCACATCTGGAAAGTTAGCTCTGGTTCACATATCCTCGGTTTAAAAAGGAAATAAAATGTAGAGGAAATAAAAGAAAGGCCACAAAAATGATACGAATGTTGGAAGAGCAAACGTGAGTGGTCTGACTGAAGAAGTAATTTATAGTCTCCGTAAAGAAAGGCTTCTATGGGGGAAGTGACCACAGTCTGTAAATACCTTCAAGATAACCATATAAATGAGAGAAAAGTATTAGTTACCATCTTCTGGGGTGGCAGGACCAGGAACCATGGCTAAAGCTAAGAAAGAAGAAGTATTGAAGCCATTAGTTAAAAAAAAAAAAAAAAATTCTTCCAGGCTCTGAGGACTGGACAGTGGGCAGACCTCCCAAGGGAAGAAAGCCAAGTCCTGTCACTATACTCGGGAGCTGATTGAATGAGATAGTAATGGAAATAAAAGGAACATCAGGCTAAGGACTTACGTCCTGTGAAATAATTGGTCTGATAGGTCCGGAAATCTGCCTTTGGCTGTGGCCCATGCATGAGGCCTCAGAGAAAGGTAAAAGCTCCTCACAGTATTTCTCCAGACATGCCGAAGCAAGGCAAAAGAGGAAAATTCCCGACTTTAAATAGGCCCAAGTTTGAAGTTTTGTGCAGTGCAGCCTCGTTTGCTCACACCCTGCTCATCTGGATTCTTGGTTTATCTGACCAGCTCTGCTGGGGGGGTTGGGCTGAGGGGGGCCATGGTGCCAGGCACAGTCCCCAAGATGTCTTACTTAGAGGGTCGGAGCCATGTAACTTTCCAGGATAAATCCTGGCCCAGCCGGATCCATGTAGACAAAGTAGGGCTATGGCTTCATTAGTAATAATCCTCAAAACGCTTGAATTCACTCCTCAGCTTTCTTCTGAGGACTTCACGAATTGATCTTCTTTTCACTCTTTCCATCAGGAGGCGTTATCACCCCAATCTCTTTGCGCTCTAAACATTTGAGTTCCAAGAATCTTTAGAGATCGTATCATCTTATATTTTTTCACAGTGAGAAAACCAAAGCCCAGAAATATCAAGTGACTTGCTCAAGATCACATGGCTATTCAGGGACCAGACTCCTGATTCCCAGTCCTTTATCTTCTATATTATAGTGTCCTGGCTTGCAAGGGGAGAAAGTTATACATTCACCCATCCAATAAATAATTACGGTCCCCTGTGGTTGCATATAGGGCACCGTGTTAGATTCAGCAGCTATGTTGGGGGAGGAGTTGAAATACGGATCACGCACGGATTCTAGCTTCATGGATGATCACCTCCATGGCAGAATGTGCCTACCTCAAGGGGTGCCCAAGGCAATCCACTGAGGGTATCAGAAGAAAATGTTAGGGCTTCTATTTATATTTATTTTATTTCATCCTTGAAAAATGTCTATTATTTTGTGTGGGTTCAATTATGTAAATAATGGTATACTAGGTAATGTGTATCTCTACATATAATTTATAAGGAAAAGAAATACACACTTACTGGGAATGAACAGGCTAACGTTTTATAAACTGATTTAGAGTGGGAGCAGAAAGATACACTCGTGTAACTATAATGGCAGTTGGAAGAGTGATACTGCTGGATAACCAGGGACCCAGAGGAAGGATGTGGTGGGATTAAGTAGAACATGGAGGAGGAGGTGGCACTGGAATTGCACTTTGAAGGATGGATAGCATTTGGTGAGGTAGGAGAGGCAGAAGAAGGTGGAGAGTTTCCAGTGCAGGGAAAAGAATCCTGACAGCATAAAGATGCAGATTCTCAAGGGACAATACTGGAAACATGATGGGTGGACCTTCAGGATGATGAAATGAAAGAGTAATAAATATGACTGGAAAGGTAGAGTTGTGCTAGATTGTGGCAGGCCAAAAAAGTTAAGGTCTGTTTTAATTGTTTACTAAGATTGTCCTGGTTAAACCAAAATGGAAGTGGGTGGATGGGATCAACAATTCCCAAGAGAATTTGCATGAACTTATTTGTGGGGGAAATTTTGTTTCTTGGCTAAGAGGAGAAAGAAGAGTTGTGTACAAGGTAACAGGTGAGCAAAGGCATAGGGATGGGGAGTGGCAAGGAGTTTTACAAATAATATGGTCTTTTCCCACCCCACCCCCTACTAAGCCCCAAGAAGAAAGAGTGGGGACAGACACTGATATAGCTGATCTCAGTAGGGCACTTGGGGCACATGTGGTGACAACGTGACAAAGTTTGCCACACATGGTGAATCAGTTAACTACTGCCATAATATGCTCTGTAGCAAACTACCCCAAAACTCAGTGGCTTAGAAGAACCATTTATTGTATCTGTGTGGGCCAGCTGGGGTGGCTCTTGTGCCTGGAGGTGGCTTCGTGCTTCAGGTCTTCAGGTCAGCAGGATGGTTCTCTGTGTTCATTTCAGCACATTGTAAGCCCTCGCTGGCGTCACACATACTAACATCCCATTGCTTAAGCAAATAGCCTAGCTTGATGTCAGTGGGGTGGAAGAAATACACTCTGCATCTGTGAGGCCATGGCAAGGGTGTGGATGCATATTGCTAACAGAGGAGTGAAAATTGGGACCAATAATTCAATCTCCTTCCTCGTCTTGATTGGGATTACTCATATTACTAACTCATGAAAAAGACACTCAACCTTGCCTCAAGATACCTAAGGATTCAGGGTGGCCATCACTGGAGACTTGTAGCCCCTGTGTCTTGCATTCCTCTTCAGAGCACCTGGGAGAAGTATTCTTAAGGAGGATATTGCAACATTTGGTGATGGTTAGGCCCGCTAAAGTAAGGGTAGAAGTAGACCCTGATGAGAGGATAAAGTGAAAAAGCAGAAATTCATTTGTTTGTAAAACCATGCAAGACAGCTGCCGCTCATGTGACACACAGCAGCTCATGGAGATCTGCAGAAATGCATGGCTCATAACACAGCCTATCTTGATAGCATGTTTAATGTGATTTTATTTGTACCTAGGGACTGGGGAAGTCAGGAGTCATTTCTCTTTTATTTCTTTGCACACTTCCCTTTCTTCCCATGCTAATTGGTAAGGCATAGTTCAGTGTCCTTGTCACATTAAGCAGTTATTAATGTCTGTCTCACCTCCATCTGAAAGTAAGCTCCACGAGGGCTAGGTTTTTGTTTTTTGTTGATTCTGCTGTTGTTGGTTTGATCTCTTTTGTCCCCTGCTGTAACCGCAGCACTTAGAACAAGGCCTGGCACATAGTAGATGCTCAATAAATATTTGTTAAATAAATGAATTATACATTCATTTGCTGTTAGTGATGGTAATGTTTGTTGACTCACAAGGGTCATAGAGTAAGCCAACTGGAGAGCTGCACTAGAAGGGAGAACTTCTTCCAGTGGACTGCTTTGCTTGTTCATTACTCAACCCACCATTTCTAATGTTCACCCACGTCATACTATGTGGACACTAGTTTCCTCACCAGGAAGTAGAACTGTTCAACGCTGACCCTGCCCACCTTTGTGCCCTATTGATGGTGAGGGAACCTCTATTATGTATGGAAGCATATTCCAGATGAGCTCGTTGTTTAATTTTGCCAGATTACACCTCCTACCCCTTGTGCCTGTCTATGTCTTAGTTGTCAGACCAAAGTGCAGAAATCTCACTAGCTGCCTCTGTGAAGAGCCTTTTTACTTGAAGTTGTCATTTAAGTAACTTTTGCACAAACAAAATGACCCCTAGTATCTGTGTCTGTCCTACTCAGATTTTTACTGTATATTTACTCGGACATTTTCAAGCATACTCTCCACCTTCAGGAATTTGAAGAAGCTGTGAGTTGGATGCTGGAGAGGAGTGGAGGACACTGTGTGGTAAAGATTGCTGTTGTTGTTTGTACTGACAGTTTAAAAAAAAAAATAATCCAAGTAAATGTGCTGTTAAATGATAACCATAGGGGATGTTATTAATATATTATTAAACATATTAAATATTTATATAATATATTAATACATATATAATATCTAAATATACTGTTAGTTATATTAGTACATTATATAGTATTAAATGCTCTAAATAATATTCCAAGTATTTAAAAAAGCACAGCCTTCTGAACAGATGTCAAATAGGATAGATTCTTTGCTTCAAGAAATTTCAAACTATTATGTTGGGGGGGGGTCACGTAGTTTCTAAGACAGGAAGTTAATTTGCTTTGACAAGCTTCAGTTTTTATAAGATGAGCAATATATTGAATGATTTTGCTGTCATTTCAGTGTTATTTTAAATAGTGGAGTTATGTCTAATGAGTTCTCTTGCATTAGTAATCTTGTGAAATTTTGAAATACCCAGTTTATTTGGACAGTGTTTTCTGGCTTGCTATTATGACTCAAGCCAAGTGTTCTTCTTGTGCTCATTGTCAAACATGTTATTAGATATATATTTATGGTTGAGAATTATTCCACTTGAAACCCAAAGTGATCTTCGTTATGTGGCTTTAAAATCTTGGTAGCATGATCGTGTCTTGTGGTGAAGTAATAATACGATTTAGATCATGCCTCACTTGCAAAGAGCTTTCATATACATTATTATTGTACTATCTCCGTTTTACAGAAGAGAGAACATGGACTCGTATCTTGCCAAGAATCACATGGCCAGGTAGTGACAGGGCTGCGTTTCAGACTTTTCTCTTGCGAAGGAAACTTTAACGGTCTCCTGAACAGCTGCACATTCTTCCATTGCTCTGTGTGAGAATGTGAGCATGACGTATATAGAGAAACCCTCTGTTTGTTATTGCAGTCGCTAACTTTCTGCAGTTCTACCTACAGGAACTTATGTTCCTGGTGAGCATTTTTCCCTCAAAATTATGACCCCTAACTGCTACTCCTCTTCATGTTGAAGGCATTGTTAGTTCTGACTGTTGGAGATTCATTTATTCAGCAAATATTTGTTAATTGCATGTTGGTTTTTCTAAAACAATTTTGATTTTTCTAAATCTTGCTTTTTGATGGTTCTCAATATCTACTTCATGTTCATGTGTATGTATGTTTGCGTATGTGTGTATGTATGTATGTATATCTACCTATCTCTATCAATTCGTTCAGGCGATTTCTCTTCACCTGGTTGATTAGAACAAGTGGATTAATTAAATAAACTAATTTGTGGAATTAGTTTTGATCAACTGTTGCTCTGGGTATTCTTGTATTGAGGGAACCTGATCTTTGCTGAGCTTTGAGGTTTTCTCATTCTTTTGGCTTTCCCTGGGAGATGTGCATCCCCACCCTATTCATTTTTTCATGGGTATGCTGTGGGAATAGCTTTTGACCCCATTGTTCTCACTGTTGCTGCCACTACACTGTGATGTATCTGCTGTATAAACTGTACTGAGGTTTCCTCTAGCTATCAAGGCCCTATTATTTAGGTGACTTGCCTTTGCAGAGCCATGCATCTTTGGGAAGTTGAGTTCTTGTACAAGGTCAATATAGCTGAATGCCATCATTGCTGTAATCAGATGCCTCTGCAGCACAGGAAGCATTTGCAAATCCTCCCAGTCCCTATTCGCAGACACTGCCGGCTCTTCCTTTGTCCAGGGTCTTTCATCTTTCCAGGGCCTATCGCCACCCTCTGATTCATCATCAGAAGGGGTCTCTCCATTTGTTGTTGGTTATATTCTCATGCAGCCTTAGCTTTGATGGCTTCCATTTCAGCTCTGGTTAGCAGGAGTCTCTTCGGCCCCATTCACTTTTGCACAGTTTTGTGCTTTTACCCAGTTCTTATCAATACAAGATTTGGGCTGATCAATAGCCTGTGTGTTTCTTAACCACGTGTTCTCATCTCCTTTTCCAGTTGGATTGGTTCCAAAGAGCAGTGTTGTATTCTTGTTTATTTTCATTGTTCATCTCAATATCTTAGTTTTTATAACTCTTATGTTTGAGAGCGACATCATGATCTAAATGCTTTGTAGTAATAAACTGATAAATTATGTAGTAATAAACTGATAAATATCAGTTTATTACTACATAATTGTTGATAATTCTACAAAGGTGTTGTATTACTTTTCTATGGCTGCTGTAGCAAATTACCACAAACGTAGTGGCTTAAAGCAACACACATTTATCATCTTATAGTTCTGGAGATCAGAAGTGGAAAATGGGTCTCAGTGGGCTAAAATCATTCCTTTCCGGAAACTGTAGGGGAGAATCCATTTTCTTGCTTTTTGCAGTTTCCGGGGGTTGCCCACATTCATTTGCTCATGGCCCCCAACCGTTTTCAAAGCCAGCAACGGTTGGTGGAGGCTTTCGACCATTGCATCACTTCGACACTGATACCGCAGCCTCCCTCTTCCACTTTTGAGGGCCCTTGTGATTACGTTGGGCCCACCCCAATAATCCAGAATAATCTCTCTATCATAAGGTCAGGTGATTAGCCACCTTAATCCCTTCTACAACCTTAATTTTCTTGTGCTAGGTAACTTAAAACATTCACAGTTTCCAGGGATTAGGGTCTGGACATAATTCTGGGAATCGTTATTCTGCCTACCAGAGGTGGTGCTAAATCATAACATCTGCTTACATGATTCTTATGAACAATATGATGGAACTACTTCCTAAATTCACCTGTCTAAGCCAGCTTTTCCTTTGGAGCTGTAGGTGTGCACCAAGAGAATTCTGTTGACTACGGGAGCCAAATACGTGGATTGAGAAGGAGTGACTGTGAGGTATAGGGGTCACAGACAACAACCTTGGTGTTCTTCCGTGTCCTCAACACTGGGCATATTTGTAGGATAACTGGTTTGTTCATATATCAGAAAGTCTCCAATAAAAATATTTGTTCCTTTAAGTATATTTTAGCTTTAGAAGCAGTTTCAGTGATTGAAAAGGTAGAAATTCTCATTTCACATTTTAAGTCACTTATTAGCTGTGATAGATTTTTAGATTGTCACTGATTTTCTGTCTTTATGGAAAACCAAATAGCTGCCTGATCTGGAACTCCTGAGTATAAATATAGATGCTCATGCCCATTAAAATTTGAATAAGAATGGTAGCATGGCACTATTAATTCTGTAAGCAATTGATGAATTTGTGTAATACACTGTACATTGCAAACTAACATAACAGTATTATGAAATGTCATTATGACATTTTCCAGGTTATATTTTCAATCGATCTAAAAGAGCTCGTTAGAGGCCGGGTGTCTTGGGATGGTTTGCTAGGTAGCTTACAGATTTACTGGAATCTTCAGAAAGTTTATGAACTAAGACAATGGGTCACCTCATGAGGCAGTAGAAACTTTGCTTCTAGTCCTGATTCTGTTATAACCAGCTGTGTAACACTGGCAAGTTTCCTGGTATCTGCACACCTCAGATGCCCCATCTATCAAGTGGCAAGTTTGGCCAAGAATCTCATCCAGGGTCAGGGCCAGGCTTGCTAGATTTAGCAAATAAAAATACAGGGTGCCCAGTTTAATTTGAATTTAATATAAACAAATAATTTTTAAGTATATGTCCCAAATATGGCAGGGCACATATTTGTACTAAAAATTATACATTGTTTATCTGCAATTCAAACTTAACCAGGCATCCTGTTTTTGTGTTTGACAAGATAAAGTAGTCTTAGGTATGCTTTCACTTTCCCTGTTGGTCAGCTGCAGGAGACATGTTTCCTATTGTGTGTGAGTCCAGCTTTCTGCTTCGCCCAGCACAATGCCCCAGGTAGTCACTACCAGTCACTTAGAGTTGGCACGGATGATAAAATCCAAGCCCAATAAATATTTCTGGAGTGGAAGAGTAGCTGGTATCCCTAATTTATTCTGTTACCTTCATTCTGTGTCTAAAGTTCTATGATTCTGTAACATGTATCAATACATAGCATCGGTAGGAATAAAACAAACAACAGGTGTATGTTAAAATAGACAAGCACAAGGTTATGTGCAAACTGTAGAGAGATTGTTTTCAATGTGGATGCCAGGAAGGATTAAGGTGACCATCTCCTTTCCTACTGAAAGCTTGAAATGGATTTCAGGTATAGCTTGGATTTGAAGGATGATACACTGGAGGACCATCAGAGGGGTTGGGCTCATGACCTTTGTGAAGTGTTCTGCTGGATATTTTTTCTTTGCCCTTCCACATCTGCTCCCCTCTCTTCCTTACTGTGCTTTGTGCCCCAGGAGACCTACTGGTATGGATCATATCAGTGGGATCCCTTGCTTTGTTGTTCCCAGATGGATTTGGCAACCCCAAATCAAGAGATTGGAGAGAGGGACTGAGGCAAGGTTGGAGTATTTATTTCACAGGAAGTGGCCAGTAGTTGGTTGCACCCTTTTACCCAAGACCCCAGATTCTCTCTGGCACTTTCTTCGTAAAGCTACTCTTCCTAGGATATAGGAAATACTCCCTCTCTGTGCCTCTTCAGATCTAGGGGTAGTAGTGGCTCCCTGATGTTGCTAATATTAAGGTGCTGTGCTATTTCTAGTTTTCCAAATCCCTGCTCTCACCTTTACAATTAGTCTATTTATTAAACTCTCCTCAATTACTCGTTTTGAGTGTGCCATCTGCTTCCTGCCGGGGCTCTGACTGGTTACTATTATTAGCTGACTCTTTGAGAGTATGGGGCTTATAGAGGTTAAGTCACTTGTCCAAGATCACATAACTCATAAGTGGCAGATCTAGGACTCAGACCAAGTATTTTCAAATCAATCTGAAAGAAAAGAGAAAAGAGAAAAGAGAAAGTATGTTGGGAGATTCATGGGGAATCTGGTGATGGTCTTGGAAATATGTAATATATTTTTCTCAATTGCTTTGGAAAACATTCTAAGGAAACGAACCTATATCACCATCCATTATGTCTCTCTTTTTCCATTTTGGAAAAGTAAGGATAAGAATACTTCTTAGGTGCTTATTCTTTCTTAGTCTTTAAAAAAACCCTGAGAATCAAATAAACAAAAAGTAGGGATAATCTCCAAATTTCATGATTCTCAGCCTAACACTCTATACTCTAGAACATGCTGCTTCTAGTACCTTCTGTCCATCTTCATTACTTTTCCTGAAGTCCAAATAACTTTACCTTGTAAAAAGAACATTCGTCTGCCAAGGATGAAGATATTCTTAGCAAAGCAGTATTATTATTATTATTATTATTATTGACAAATAGCATGATATACTTAATATCATATGCCTCTTCTGTCTGAGATAATTATGAATGGCTTGGAATTAAATCACCTTTCTTGGATCAGACCATTTCCCATGAGCTTTCCCTGCTGCCAGCTAACCTGGGCATGACACAAAAAGGAGGGGCGGGCTTCCCTGGTGGTGCAGTGGTTGAGAATCTGCCTGCCAATGCAGGGGACACGGGTTCGAGCCCTGGTCCGGGAAGATCCCACATGCCGCGGAGCAACCGGGCCCGTGAGCCACAGCTGCTGAGCCTGCGCGTCTGGAGCCTGTGCTCCGCAACGAGAGGCCGCGATAGTGAGAGGCCCGCAGACCGCGATGAAGAGTGGCCCCCGCTTGCTGCAACTGCAGAAAGCCCTCGCACAGAAACGAAGACCCAACACAGCCAAAAATATAAATAAATAAATTAATTAATTTAAAAAAAAAAAGAAGGAGGGGGCAAGTCCTGGGAAGCCATGTCTCTCTGACCTGTAGTCCTCTCTTGAGTGATATGTGCTTTGGACATCCTGCCTGCATATTCCGTTTCTGTTTACCCTTTTATGCATCCTGATCTCTCTCAACTTTCCCTCTTTTCCCACCAAATACATCTTTCCCAAAGCTTCAGTTTACCTCACACTCAAGCTCTTTTTGAATCATGTCAGTTTCTCAGTTTCTGCTTTATTCCCATTGGTACTTGCTAGGTTGAGATCCACTGTTGGCTAAAGAAGCATGAGTGAAATTGACAAGGCAGGAAAATGGCACCATGTCAGGAAGATGCTATCCCTCATTCCTGGATGGAGGAGGATTTGGTGGCACCCATAAAGATCAGGCATAGCCTAAGGCCTATGATAGATGATACATAGGCAGTTACCCTGGTGCATTAGCTGAGCCATGTATTTTAGGAGGAGAAATAGATTTTAAGATAAAAATACCTTAAAATAGTGTACGAAGAGCCAACATTTTCTTAGGAGAGGTATGGGTTTCCTTAACTGAGAAAGTTTCTGCTGCATGACTTTATTTTAGTTAATTTTGTAAAACTAGATTTTATTCCTGCTGTTGCCATAGGGGACTAACGAGACATTGAAAAGTAATGCTTTTTCCAGAAAGGATTTTCTTCAGGGGTGTGAGATTGGAGGAACTTTTTTACCCAACTTCATATGATGCTGTTGGTGAAGAAGTTCTGTTTTAGGGAATAGATGGGTCAGGAAGTTTGATTTTTATTTTTCTCTCCAATTCCTGAAAACTTAAGCTGTATTGAAATGGGCAGAGAGTAACCCTAGGGCCTTCTTGTAAGCACCATCCATAGGGTTCAGCCACAACAGACAATTTTATGGGACCCTTCTGGCCAGAGCCAGTGGTGTGGCTAAGAGGTTGGGGTGGTGACCATAAACCATTCTGAACATTCATCCTCATGCAGGAAAACTAAGTACCCTTAGTTGGCATTGAACTTCTTTCACAGAGAGTTGTACCAAAACTAAACGTACTGTTTTTTATGAAATTCATGCTAGACCTGTTATTTTCCACTCTACGTGGAACAAATAATTTAGACAGTGTTTTCCGAAGTTAGTTTTGACTGGTAACTGGCCTTGAACCAAAAATGGACTGAATGACTCTGGTCGTGACTGAAATGAAAGCGTAACTGATTCAAGTCCCAGGTGTCCTTCCCTGATGTTTGATTTACAGTCTAAACTGAGGCATTCCGCCCAAAAGCCATCAACAGGTGACCCTCAGCCTTACCCAGTCCCACAACTCTTCTTTTCCTCCTATGCTGTGTAAATCAAGTATGTAAATCAGGTAATTTTCTCCATGCGTTGTTATATCAGTATTTAGGATCAGAATTTCTATACTCTTTACCAAGCTGTTATTTCTCCATATATACACTTTTAACAGAAAGGTCAAGATGTTTCAGTAACTCAATAAGATGTTACCTTGACAGATGAATGGATAAAGAAGATGAGGCACATATATACAATGGAATATTAGCCATAAAAAGAAACAAAATTGAGTTTTTTGTAGTGAGGTGGATGGACCTAGAGTCTGTCATACAGAGTAAAGTAAGTCAGAAAGAGAAAAACAAATACTGTATGCTAACACATATATATGGAATCTAAAAAAAAAAAAAAAAAAGCTGATGAACCTAGGGGCAGGACAGCAATAAAGACGCAGATGTAGAGAATGGACTTGAGGACATGGGGAGGGGGAAGGGTAAGCTGGGATGAAGTGAGAGAGTAGCATTGACATATATACACTACCAAATGTAAAATAGATAGCTAGTGGGAAGCAGCTGCATAGCACAGGGAGATCAGCTTGGTGCTTTGTGACCACCTAGAGGGGTAGGATAGGGAGGGTGGGAGGGAGAGGGAAGAGAGAGGGGCTATGGGGATATAGGTATATATATAGCTGATTCACTTTGTTATACAGCAGAAACTAACACAACATTGTAAAGCAATTATACTCCAATAAAGATGTTAAAAAAAAAACCAATTCAAATGACACATCTGCATGGCAAAAGCTGCAACTACTCTGGCTATAGAGGATCTGTCTTTTTAACCCTTTGGTCGTGACTTGGGTTGTTTGGGGAACCCATAGAGAAATCAAAGAATGTGGACAAGATTTAAAAAAAAAAAAAAAAAAGTGTTTTCCTTGAAGCGGGAGGGACAAGCTAGGATATAAGGGAAATAAAGATGGCTTTTCTGTAACTTTGAGATGGGAATAAGAGGAAGAAATATCAGTGAAGAGGAAAGAGGATGAAATTTAAAAAAAGTTGGGGGTAACACTGTGGAGAAAAATGGGGATTGAAGAAGGGTCTTGGGGATAAAACTGTCGTTCGTGCTTCCTGATCCAAGCATTGAAGTTATCCTGAACGGGCAAGATGTTGACTTCTGGGGACACAGTACAGAATATTTCAAACCCAGCTGCCTGTAAAATATGTGTCGAGACACAAGGTTACAGAGGGCTAGGCTACAGATAGGGATTATTTTGGGGGAGAAGCAGGGTGAATCACAGTTCCTGAACTTCGGGATCCTCAAGCTACCGGTGCACTCACTTTCATCCTGCTTTTAGGTTTATGTGAATGTAGGCTGTCTCTTTGCTTTTAGAAGTTTTCCCAGCTGTTCTTTGGATGCTCCTTTCCTATATGTTCATTTTGGCCAAGCATCCTACATGGCTGAACTGCCTATGAACATAGAGGGCTCTCCTTCCTTCTTATCCTCAGCCAGAGATCATTCCCTTTTGTATCGGCTGTTTTCCTTGGAAGCGTGAAGCATTAGCTTTAATCAGTTTATAGAGCCCCTGACCTAATTTTACATCTGCAATAAGATCACTATGAATTCTCTGCTTCCCCGTGGAGGATAAAGCTCTGCTTTCCCCCTCCCCTCTGCAATCTTTCTTTGTGATGGACGTTAGGGAGCCTGGCAGGTTCTGTTCCACACTGCATTGCTCCGAGAGAAAATTTATTTATATATTAATTTTATATAAAAAAGATTTCTCATAGGGAGCCAAAGATTGAATCATAGGCAGAAACCTAATTTGAGGTTGAAGGCAGGATAGCGGCAAGCAATGTCAAAGAGCAAAAGCTTTGGGGGTGGGAAGTGCACAGGGATTAAAAATTTGTTTCCAATCTGTACTTCTCTCTTTTCCTTCAGCACATTAGCACATGTAGAGTGCACACCTTGTGTATTAGTTTTCTTTTGCTGTATAACAAATTACTGCAAATGTAGTGGCTTAGAACAATATCCATTTGTTATCTCGCAGTTTCTGTAGGTCAGGAGTCTGGGCTCTGCTTAGCTGGGTTACTGCTCAGTGTTTCACAAGACTGAGATCGAAGTGTTGGCTGGGCTGTGTTCTCATGTGGAGGCTCAACAAGGGATGAATCTGCATCTGAGCTCCCCCAGATTGTTTGCAGAATTTGTTTCCTTGCAGCTGTAGAATTCATGTCAATTTGTTTCTTTAAAGCCAGAGAGAGAGACACTTTGCTGAAGTTTCTATCCTCTAGACCCTCTTTTAAAGGGCTCATCTGATTAGGTCAGGTCTACCCAGGATAATCTTCCTTTTGATTAACTTATTTAACTGCTGAGAGATTTTTAATTACATCTGCAAAATCCCTCCACCATTGCCATACTAGTTAGTTAGAGGGGTCATAGGTTCCAGGCCCTCTTAAAAGGAGGGTATATGAGAGTATGTCTCATTGGGTGTCATCTAAGGGTGTGTCCTCCATATCTCATCAATCCTTCCAGATGCCTAGGATCCCAAAATACCTCATCAAAATCACTCTATCATCTTAACAACCAAATGTGGTCAAAGGAGCAGGACTACATGTCTTTCATAATGGGCTGTATTTCCTTCTTGCTTAGAAAAATCATTTGTGAGTTCACTTAAATGGGTTTCTGTGGATAATAACCAAGGAATGGGAAAGAATTAATTAGAGTTTATTTATAATTACACACCTCACTCAAGCCCATTAGTTACACTTGCTATATTTTTAAATTGCTTTTATTTTGTGAATGCCTCGGACTTTTAAAGATTTGATAAGGTTTAATATCAGCTTTCTTTAAGGCCTTTAGCACATGATAAATCAGTTTCAAAGAGGGGTAATTTTTTGTGTAATTAAGAAATTATGCAAAATTGTATTTTAAAACATCGTGACCTACACATTGAAGTTTGCTTTTGTAAAAAATCTTAATTTTTAATGAAAATATATGAGAATTTAAAACAAGGTAAAGAGATTAAGGGGTATTTCTTTTCTAGTACATTTGGGAGGAGATACTTAAGGGAGGGAAGCCCAATTTCCACTTTTTTCCCCTGTAAGACATAAACCCAAACATCAGTTACTCTTGGGAATCACAGTTCTCAAGATTATTCTGCATCCAAAAAGTGGACTCTATTTCCCTTCAGTGCTCTTCCTTTATTCACTAAACTCGAAGGGTATAATCTAGAAAATTGAGCCCATAGAACAGGAAACCATAATATCCTTCAGTTTAAGGGTTCATGAGAATCAGGTTATCAGGGACCCTGTTCAAGAAATAAAGCATCAGGGGAAGGAGCTTAGAAGACTAAAGTGGGTAGAGACTCCTGGAAGAGAAGGAGTTGAGCTTGGTAGCTGATGTTTCTGCCTCCTTTTTAACTTCTTTCTTTTTTCCCCTTCTACTTCACTGTGACTTCTCTCACTGCCTTATTAATGGAAACTCATGACTCCTGAAGCCAGATTTTGGAGATAGCCATTCTGCCTTTCCCATTTAACCAGAATTTTTAGCTGGGTACCTCACTTCCTGGTATTCATGTCCCAGCTTTCCTTGCAGTCATGCATGTCCATGTGACTAAGATCTGGCTAGTGAGATATGGGCAGAAGTGATGTGCATGACTTCTAGCTCCTGTCCTTAAAGGAAGGGGACATGCCCTCTACTTTCCTTTCTTCCCTTCCTACTGCCTGGATGTGAAGGTGAAGATGAAAGCAGGATTGGCCATGTTGGCTCATGTAATGGAAGCCAGTATGAACTTTGCCAAGGATGGCAAAGCATCAAAAGAGAAAGAGCCCAAGTGCCAGTATGAACGTGGAGCCACTATACATACCCTAGATTTTCACATGAGAGAGAAACAGACTTCTGGTTGGTTAAAACTAAGCCACAGTTAGTTTTAGTATTTTGGTTAAATCAGCCTAACTAATCTCATAACAGATACACCAGGGATTTCCCTGGTGGTCCAGTGGTTAAGGCTCCCCACTTCCAATGCAGGGGACAAGGGTTCGATCCCTGGTCGGGGACCTAAGATCCCACGTGCTGCGTGGTGCAGGCAGAACAAATAAACAAACAAAAAACCAGATGCACCAGCTTAGAGAGGATCATCAGTTGAGTCAAGGACAGCATAGTGGTTGAGAGCAAGCGTATCAGGCAGACCTGGATCAACTTTCATTGGTACTCCACCACCCACATCTGTGGCTGAATCCTAGTTTCATCTTTTGTAAAATGGAGATAGTAGTAAGTGCTTCACAGCACATTGTGTAACACCAGGGGATGAAGATTTGGTGGTGGACAAACTAGATATGGCCTATGTTCTCCAGGTGCAGAGGGTGAGATGCATAGATAATGGCAAATTGTAAGCAGTGCTGTGGAGGAGCAAAGGAGAACAATGAGCAGGGGGTTCCTTAAAGGAGTCAGTGAGAAGGAAGCAGCTGTGCAGAGCACATCTTTATGCCCTATCAGATATGCCCACATGTTCAGACCTGTAGGAGGTAACTTACCCTTCCCCTGGCTCTTAACAAAGTTTCAATTACAATGCTTGAATTTTTGGTTGGGCTGTCCCCCAACTAGACTAGACTATATGCCCCATGAAGAATGTGTGCATGTTTGCTTGCTCTTTGCTATAAATATGAGGCTCCCTGTTATGAACCAAGTTAAGAATGACTCACCAAAGCATATCTTCTAAAAGAGATTTAGTCTTTCTGTCTTCAAAGACAGCTGAGTTGGAGCTAGACTAACAAGGTGTTATCTCCGAGAACTCTATGGTGAAGTCGCTTTACATAATTAACATTTATACTGAATTCTTAGCACTTAGCACAGTGCATGGCATAGAGTGAGTGTTTAATAAATATTTGTAGAATGAATAAATGAGTTTCTAACAACATTTCCGTTCTCATGGTTGGTTAGAAATCTCAACCTGATGAACATCCTAACAACAAGGGCTGTGGACAAGGGGAATGAGTCCGTTTGGGAAGGATTGAGCTCTCTTTTGTTGGAGGTGTTCAAGGATTTGGGGGAGGACGGCACACTCTGAATGGAGGGCCATGTCTTCCGAATGTGGGCCAACCCTGACAGTGTGTGTTCCCTGAACATGTGTGTACTTTGTACCCGAGGTGTTTGAGACTTATTCTTAAGGAGTTTTAATCATTTTTATTGAAATAATCTCTGTGCTCTGAAGTTGCTTAAACAAAGTCTGACTTCTGTCCCAGTGAGTCACGAATTCTGAGTGGCATCAAGTTCTCCTGTCCTTCTTGGACACAGGGAGGCACATGGAAGTTGTTGAAGCCACCTGGAGACCGGAAGCAAGGGTCCTGGTCCAGGTTCTGTCATTTCATGCCTGTGTGTCCCCTAGGGACCTTCCAATTCTGCGTTCCAGTAACAATACCCTTTACATATTTCCATCCTGAAAGTCCCCACATTATATTATAATAATCTCTTTTTTGGGTCTGTTTCCACCACTAAATTATGACTACCCTGTGGGTGGCCATGTTTTATCTCAATGCCTAACACCATGCCCAGGTTTGATAGGTGCTCAATAAATATTTCTTGAGTGAAAAAATTCTCTACTGTGTTCATGGAGAGAGGAAAAGGGAAATCGTTCTCTGATTTTCATGGATGAAGAAAGTGAATTGTAGGAAAAGAGGAAATTGCCATAGAACTGACTTCCACAGCTGGTGTTCTGGGTATGTCACTTCTCTGGGTATTTCACTGTGGATTTCCAGTCCACAGGAGAAACTTGTCCACAGACCCGAGGGGGCACCCCACAGAGCTCACGTGAGCTGAGGGTGTGAAATAGACGTACTTCTGAGCCCCCTTTCTCTCCCCTGCACTATAGTGGCACACCGACATTGTTCCTATCACTTCCCCTCCTTCCCACCATAGCCTTACCCATCTTTTCTCCTTGCTGGCTTTCAGACCACTCCCCTGCTTCCCCCGCCCTTCACCATTTCAGATTCCCACAGCCACTCTTGGGAAGAGATACTGAAGCATCTGTGAGCCAGCGTTTGTTCCTGCATTTCCTTACGGTGACTAATGGGTAACACCTGTCCTGTGGATTCCCTCTTGTGTTCTTAGGATTGGATTTATCACTGCAGTAGTTTAGCCATAACTAGAAAAATGTAGCTCTCTAAAGTCCCTATAATGGGGAGATTCCTAACATGGTCTAAGTTATTCCTTGCATCATAAATAACATAGACGGCACTGTTATGGACCAAAACCCTGAAAAGACAAGACACCAAGTTCATAAATAACACATACACAATAGGGGCTTGAGGAGACTCATGGAAGTGCTTTGGTTCCTGATGGAGGACGCGGGGCGGGGTGGGTGGGTGGCTTCTAGGAATGCTTGGGATTTTGGGGCCCGGGCGTGAAGAGAAATATCTTCTTGTCTATGAAAACCTTTTGGATTGTGCTAACCTAACTGTGCAGTCGAAGGGAGGTCTCACCTGGTCAGAGCCCAAGGTCAGCATGGTTTCCCTTTCTGGGAAGGACAGGAAGAGGATCAATCTGCTTGGGTCCTTTTCTTGTCCTGCGTACCCCCATGATTGCCAGGAGAGGGAAGAAGTTAGAAGCAAGTCCATGTCGCGTAATGATCTTGGTCCCTGCAAGGACCCAAAGCTGAGTTTTGTGATCACATATCTCTCCATCTATTGTATCCTGAGTCAGTCATCCTGTTGAGTGTAACTGCCATTTTTACTGGATTAGGCTTATCAGATCATACTCTAAAGATGAAGAAAATGCTACCTCTCCAACAAAACAGTTTCCACTTTACCTCAAAGGCCTCTCGTTCTCTTTGCTTTGAGGAAGAGAGAAAGAGAGTGAGAGAGTGTGTGTGCAGTGCCCTTTATTTGGACTTTTATCTTAACCTGGGAATACCTGATCTTCTGTTTCTTTCCTTCTCATGTAACTCTTCATTGATTTTCTTTAAATCAAACAAGCCACCATCACAGACTCTTACAAAAGAAAGTCAGCCATGAAGGAGCCCTAGGCTTGGAATAGAAGCCAGTCTAATTTTAGTTGCTGGCGAGCCTCTCTGAGCAGTGGACAGTGGTCAGAGGTTCATCGTGGCGTTGCTGTCAGGTGCCAACAGCGGCTGACCGCTGTCACCCGCCTCCCTGGGGGGCTGGGGGAGCCTTCGCTGATGACAGTTACGCCATCATTTCCTGATGAGGCAGCTCTTCCGCTACAAGTAGGTCTTTCATTCATACTTTTTAAAAATTAAACTTGCTTCTGATTTATGGATTAATCTCTTGTTGGTACCGTGGGTGGGGGTGCTGTGCCTCGTTCTAACAGGCAGCTGGGCCCAAGCTCCTCTTTTTCTTCATGGGAGGTTTGACTCTGCCTTTGGCTGAAGTCAGGGGCTTAGCTGACTGTGAACTGCCAGGAGAATTCCCAGGACATATCTGCAGGATCCCCAGCCTTCACAGACCATCCCTTTAAATCTTATTATAAGGATACTGCATTATTAAAAAAAAAAAAAAAAAAAAAAGATTTGTTTGATTTGTTCATACTAATAAGTTCCAGAAGTTCTTGTAGGATTTTTTAAAAGGAAGAAGTAGTGTGAAGAATTACCCACACATTATGCTCTGTCTTGAAAAATAGTCCAGGCCCTATCTACTTATTGATATAATTAAAACTGGATTAGTAGGATGGATTATAGAGTTTCTAAGACCATTAGGGAGTTTGAGCTCCAGAATTTTCCTACCCTTTTTTCCTCCTCTCTATATTCCCTTTTCTCCAGTTCAAATTTATATATGTCATTATGTCCAACTTAAACAGGCCAGTGTCTTAGACCCAGGACCTTGATTGACGAAAGGGAGAAATTTGAGGAATTAGCATAGAATGTTTGAGAATAAAGAGACCTTAGACATTAATCAGGCAGTATAGACAAGTGGTTAAGGGAGTTAAGTTGCCTGGATTCAAATCATGACTTCGCGTTAGTGTGAACAAATTCATCACCCAGCCACACTGCACCTCTCTGAAATGCAACTTCCTTGATAAAATGGGGATGATAATAGCATCTACTTTGTATGAGTATTTTGAAGATTAAATGAACTTACGTATGTAAAGTGTCCTTATAGTAAATGTCCAATAAAAGTTATCAACATCATCATCATCATCATCTAGTCTAAACTCCTGGGGTTTTTTGGAAGGGAAACTAGGGTTCTGAGAAGCCTACCAAATTTTCCCTGTAGCTCAGAGCTACCAGCGGAAAGGATCCCAGGTGAACCTTTTCTTAGGTGAATTACATATATTGTATAATTTTCAGAAGCTTTCTCACTAATCTCCCCTTACCTTTTTTTTTTCTCTGACATCAATTTTACTTCTTCCTTCAACAGAAACAGAACATACATATAAAAGTCCACTTCCAGTGCCGATTAATAAAGCCAAGGTTGGTCAAAAGTAAAAGCCCAAAAAACAAAGCAGCTTCTTGTGAGAGCACAAAAGTCAGATCAAGGAAACATTTGTTTGTTTAATAAGATACCTCTGCCTTATTGCCAACAAGGTTCTGGTGCATAGGGCAGTGTGTGGCACCTTGTTTGGCAAGGTCTGCCAAAGACAGTGATAAGCTAGAGAGACAGGTATGTGCCATGATTCTCAGGCGTACCAGAGAGAGGGATGTTCTTTCAGCAGCAGTGGTCTATCACCGCTGGGACATAAAACGTGCAAACCTCTGTCTTCCAAGGGTGACGAACTTGGTTTCAGTCCTGAATTCTCTTGCCTCTTTCACTCCACTTTGCTATTAAAATGAAAAATGGTTTGGGATTAATATCATATTTGAATAGATCTACAACACGCTCAGATGGGAGAGACTATAAACGGTAAGATAGTAAACTACACTTTTGAAGTTTTTTGAATGGAAACAATAGGATGAGTTGAATTGATGTGGGTTCTGTAACTGACCAATATATCCATGAATCAGTCAGTTTTGAAGTACCTGCCATGTGTCTTGCTGCATGCAGAACCCATGTGCTGTGAGTTCTAAAGGAGTTTGCAATGTGGCTGGAAAAGACAAAGCACACAAAACATTTGTGGAACAGTCCAAGAGTATAAAATTGAATGAATTTTATTTATACAATAACGTTTTATGAAATTTATACACACAGAGTTGATTCTTATTATTTGTGCTACTTAAGTTCTATCAAGTCACTGCAGTTCACTGAATTAGTGAATCCTGAACCATTGCTTCTGGAGAAATACAGGTTTAGGTTCCTGCAAGCCTCTGATTACAACATTTTGTTTACTCATCCATGCGTAACCTTGTTTTATGTGTGTTTCTGTTTAAAAGCACCATATTTAATATATGTTGCTGATTCATTAACATGGAACTCACAGCCAAGAGCACTGCGACTTGTGCCTGGACAAAGCTCACCTAACGTACATCACAGCCTTCTTGTGCTTGGAACACTAGACAGCACTTTGCCACTGTGCTTGGGGCCATCTTAAACAGTGAAATCACCACCACCATCACCACCAAAACCCACAAAAAGGCAAAAACTAGAAATGAAAATGGTTCTAAGTAGCTGTACAAAGGACAGTTGTTTACAGCATGGGAGTTGGAAGGAGGAGACAGAGCATTGCCTGGATTGACCACAGCTGGGATGTGCATGAGGGTGGCTCAGAAGCCTTGCTGCTCTGCACACATCCACAGATGACCATGAAAACCCCACCAGTAATGAGTTTAGAGTGAAGATTAGTGAGCAAGCAAATTCCCAAATAATGAGGGTCCACTGGACCTTCAAATGTTATTTGGTATTTTTGGAGGTTCCGTGCGGCTTGTATGTGCTATAGGAAATGAGAGAAGGAAGCTACCAGTTTGCTGGAATAAGGGGAAATTTTATGGAGAAATTAGGACTGGAACTGGACTTTTAAAGATGAGTAAAGTATAAAAAAATCAGAAAGGAGGGGGTCCCGTGAAAGTTTGCAGAGATAAGAATAATTTTGTTTTGATGGGGGTGTAAGAAGACTGACCTACAACTCAAAGATGTCCATATGGAGGAGTTGTGGGAGATGAGCTTGGCCTGGAGTAGCAGACATCTGTTATTTTTGCCCTCTGGCATCCATTTCCTCTGGTCCTGGTATCACCTCAATCTTCCTTTAGTAAACAGTCCCTCCCACTCAATCTGTATGGTTTGGATGGGCTAATACTTCCCCTAGCTTCAGGAGTGGACTGTGCCACAAGCTGGGCCAATTAGGGAGTTTTGTCCACTTGACCAAATGATTGGTTCAGGAGTTGTCACGTGGCACAGAGGTAGCCATTGAGACTCAGCTCTGGAAGAGTTTTCCTGCTCAGATTGATAGTTGCAAAAAGAGGAAGCTCGAAGCTTTGGGGGACCACCAGGAAGAGAGAATCTGAGAATGAAACAACATATAGTGAAAAGCAGGAGAGAGGGAAAGAAAACAGAGAATGAGACTGGACAGTTTAAAAAAGTATCTGGATCCAGTGGTGTCTGAAGGAAACTTTGGACTTTTAGATTTCATGAGCCAATCCGTTTTAATGCATTTTAATTTCCTCAGATAGTTGGAGTTGGGTTACAGCCAAAAGATCAGTACAGTAAGTGGGTGTCCTAGTGAAGGAGTTTTGAGTGAGGAACAGACATACTCGAACCAGTTTCCGTTAAAAAGGTGGTTGTTAAAAGTCACAGAAACTCACATGGTATCCAAGCTCAAGAAATTTACCTGGGCCTCAAGAAAACTGGCCTCGGGAGCTGAAAACTCAGGCATCAGGGTTATTCCCCTGTACGTCAGGGACAGCATGGATTTGGTTATCTCCGTTTCTCTCTAAACTCTGTCTCTGTTCTCCTTTCCCTCTTTCTCTGCTTACAGATCTTGCTCATGGCTGGGCATGGTGACCTCGACTTTTAATATTGTTCCCAGTGTCTAAACCAGCCCAGTTTCTCAGAGTCCCAGTTCCAGAACCCTGAGAAAGGAACCTTATTGGTCTGGCTTACCTTTTCTCATACGACAAGCCTACTGAGTTTTTCCTCAGATTAGGACCTTCCTCAGGTCCAATTGCTGTCAAACAGGAGAGATAACGATTGTATGGATACACTAACAGACATCTCTGTTACATCAGCCTATGCGTGAGGCTAGATTTGAGAAAGTTTGCAAAGTCAGATGGGGGTGTTTGGACTTGAGGTTGTGGCAGTACAAAGTCAGATATCACAGAAGATAGCTTGATCTTTACCTTTTTTCTCAGGACCCCTAACTTCCTACTTTTGAACATGAGAAGATAGGGCTACAAAAATATATGTTTATATTAAGAAAATTATTTTACTTAAAAATATTTATTAAAAAAAATACATGTATATGTACATATACATACATACATATGTATACCTATGCCTTTCCTAATATTTCACTCCATTTTATTTGTTTTTCTTTTCTAAGTTCCTACTGAGTCATCATATATATACATGTATATGTGTATACAAATATATTTATAACCATATACATAGTTAGGCATTAGTTAGTAATTTTTGCAGATACAAGGATAGACATTTTGAAAGCTGATACACAGTGTTATCCATTGATTGAGAGCATACATGTGCATTTTTTTTTAAACATCTTTATTGAAGTATAATTGCCTTACAATGGTGTGTTAGTTTCTGCTTTATAACAAAGTGAATCAGTTATACATATACATATGTTCCCATATCTCTTCCCTCTTGCATCTCCCTCCCTCCCACCCTCCCTATCCCACCCCTCTAGGTGGTCACAAAGCACCGAGCTGATCTCCCTGTGCTATGCGGCTGCTTCCCACTAGCTATCTATTTTACATTTGGTAGTGTATATATGTCCATGACACTCTCTCACCCTGTCACATCTCACCCCTCCCCCTCCCCATATCCTCGAGTCCATTCTCTAGTAGGTCTGTGTCTTTATTCCCGTCTTGCCACTAGGTTCTTCATGACCTTTTTTTTTTTCCCCTTAGATTCCATATATTACATGTGCATTTTTAAAAACTAGTATGGATTATGGCATTGTTACTTAAAACCCTTCAGTGGTTTTCCATTATACCCTGCTTTTAAAAATCATGGCTCTCTAATATAGTGCATATTATATATTGACATATTATTTATTCAGAACACCCTACTCAGTGCCAAGTACAGTATGGGCACACAATACTTGTTCAATAAACATTTGTTGAGTGCATGAATGAGTGACTTTGTACCTATGGATTTAAGGACCTTCTTGCAGTAGCTCTTGAGTTCCTCCCAGAGGTCTTCTGTCCACAGATTTTGAAAAATGGTCTTGAGGTACACATAGGTTCTGGGAACCCAGGTCTGTTTATTATCCACAACAGAACCCACATGCTTCAATTAAATGGATGCAAAATGCTGCCTTTTTAGTGAGTTTTCTAACGAACGTGACTATGGATATTTTTTCAGAACAACGCCCAGACCAGTAGACCTCTAGGCCCCATTTTGGATTTTTATGCTCTGTAGATGGTTATCATAGTCCCCTAGGTTGTTATTTAGTCAAATTATGTTCATTTTATCGCCTATGCCTTTCCTCATATTTCACTCCCTTTGATTTGTTTTTATTTTCTTTTCTAAATTCCCTTTGAGGTATCATGTTACCCCTAATTGCCTGCAGTGTTCCAAGTCTGGTCTCACTGCTGACACACAGACACAGACTCTCAGCCATGGTTTGGGATGCCCCTGTGTGTATGGCTGAAAATTTTACTAGCTCAGAGAATCGCTGAACTGCGGTGCTTGCCTAACCTCCTGATGTCTCTTTACCACTAGCTCACCATTTGGTTGTTTTCTCTATTATTGCCATCCAGGAATCCCCTTCAAGTTAAATTCTATCTTTAAGTTTATTCATCCCCAGATAGATCATCTGCATTTTTTCAACTGGTGCTTCATTGTATTACTTTTGACATATATTACCAAGAACCGTGTATAGCTTGGTATTGTGTGCCAGTCTTCAACTGCTGTTAGGAACACCTCCCAATTTAGTGTCATCTGCAAATGTGATTATCATGATAATAGTAACACAATCTTCCCCTCTCTTGCTTGATTCTTAATAAAGTTGGTAGGGTAAAGCTGTGTATCTTTGCAGATCATACACTCAGGACTTTCTCTTCACAGCTCTGTCAGTGTCCACTCCTTGCTGGGGTTGGTTCGGGGGCTGTTTATACTGCCCGTGACAGTGCTGAAGAACCCACCCAGACTTCTCTTTATAAAAGGGCTGGCTGTTCAAATGCAGCTTACCAAACTCAAGGGAAGCTGTCAGCCTTGGTTTCTTTCTCCCCTCTGGGTTCCATCTCAGATGTAAGACACACCCCTTGATCCCCAAAGGAGATAGTAGATTGTTAATTGTTGAATGGATGAATGAATGGATGGTTGAATGAATAGGTGGATGAACGAATGAATGAATGAGGCTCTCAGACACTAGGCTGCTTGCTGCCCTGAGGTTAGTAGACGCAGCTTGGGAAGCCAAGGAGATGGTTACTTCTCATTGGTTTGATGTAAGTCGCAGTGTTTTTTGGGCAGTCTCAGTCTATTTCTGTGTCAGACTGCCCTTCCCAAGTAGGGAGCTTCTGCCATCTTCAACACCAAACCTTGCATTCCTGCTTTTAACTCAGCCCTTGCATTTACTCACTGCATGAAAAGGCAAATATAACATCTTGTAACGCATTCCAGTGCACGTGGCATTGGTGCCCTGCCTTATGATCCTCGTCTCTTCCCTGGAACTCTCCCACACAATCACTCATAATATAACATTAGGGAGGGTTGCCTCTTGCATTTCAACTGCATTAGTAATATTTTTATTTCTCACTGGTTGGTCTTTGTTGTGTTACTCTGTATATTTTGGAGTGTTTTAGATATTTCATAAAAACTTAAAAAAAATAAAAATAAGAGACATGGACCTTGCCTTCAGAAGACTTCCTACTTATTAGGGAAGACTTGTCCAGTAAAGAGCTATAACAAATTATGAGAAAGCACTACAGATGGGATGTGTCTGCAGTACTGTGGCTCCAGTGATAGGTGTACAACTTCGACCTAGTTGAGGGTGGTAGTGGTATTATCAGGGGTGGTAGGAAGGGAGTGATACAAACAGAAAAAGCTCAGAAATTATCCTTAGGACAAGTCTTGAAGGATCAGTAGAGTTCACCAGGCAGACAAAGCAGTAATGCTATTTAAGGCAAAGGGCATGGACAGGTTAAAACACAAAATACATTTGGGAAGCAGTAAGTGATCCAATATGGACAGAATGAATGTGTTTGGGAGGCTGGGAGATTTAGGCTTACAATTAGTTTGGGAGAGATTATGTATGTTATTCATGCCAGGAAAAGACATATGGATTTATTGTGTAGGTCCAAGGGCTTTTAAATAGGGAAGTGATATGATCAGATTTGCATTTTAGAAAGACTAACTAGGCAGCAAATTGAACATGGGGTAAGCCTGGAGGCAGGAGTAACTGCTCCTGAAGGAAGTGTAGGTAGAGATGTTGGGAAGAGGAACAGCATGCGAAGCAGAGGGAACAGCATGAGCATCAGTATATAGGAGAATAACATGAATTTATAGGAAAGAAGTAGAGTATAAGCATTTTTCACAAAGTTCTTATGTACAATCGAATTGAAACCTACTGATACAGCCTATAAATTCACAGCAACTCTACAATGAAACTTACACATTTTCCATTATAGTAAAAGAATTGATAACATGTTATTTATTTGTGGAACTTCTTTGCTTTGTCATATTTGCCATTGGTTTAAAGGCACAGGATGTTATCACCCATCATTAAAACATTTAAAATAGGGAAATATAGCAATAACAGTTTAAAATATTCAAAAATACTTGTTGAATGGCAATGAATGAAAGAGGCTGGAAATGAATCTTGAATGCCAGACCAGGAAATCTAAACTTTATTTATATGATACTGAGGAACTATTTCAGGTTTTTTAGAAGGCATGACATGCATAAAGTGTAGCTTTAGGAAAATTTAATTTAAGCTTTTGGTAGATTGAAGCAGGGAGACCTGTTTTGTGCTGGTATGGCATGTGGTTAGTTTCTGTATTTTGGATTTTTGACATATAACAAAATTGTCACTATCTCTCTCTTACAAATGTTATTATTCTTTCGCCCAGTATTACACGTCTTCATTTCTTTCCATTTCATGTCATGAAAATTCTCTGTGAAATTTCAAAATATTAAATTCTGAATTTTGCCAAGAAAATTCTGAAACAATGATTCAAAGTGGTTCCTACAATCTAGTTGGTAGAACATTATACCCAACTTCATTTCCTCTTATTGTATGTATTTGTAAACAAAAGATAGGAATTTCCCCAGGAGAGATTTGACAAATTCCGTTTAGCTGTATAACAAAGTAGACAGTTTATTTGCTAGGGTGTAGAGCTTGAATTCCAGAAGCTTCTCTGAAAAATCAACGACTACCAGTTTTGCAGCTTGAGCAACTGAATGGTATTGATGTCATTTAATTAGATGAGAAAACTTTTGGAGAAATACTGTAGGATGTGTGTTTGTGTGTGTGTGCGTGTGTGTATGTGTGTGTGTACCTACCTAC
This sequence comes from Eubalaena glacialis, assembly GCF_028564815.1. Lineage (NCBI taxonomy): Eukaryota > Metazoa > Chordata > Mammalia > Artiodactyla > Balaenidae > Eubalaena > Eubalaena glacialis. The sequence continues at coordinate 16,757,503 of NC_083733.1, read as the reverse complement.
ATATATCTTTATCTGTACCTTTATTTATCTGGGGGTGCTGACCTGGTAGATAAAGTTGGGAGTAATCAACATAGTTTTTTTTGCTATTATTGTAAAATCCATAGGACTGGTTAGATCGCCTCATGTATTAGTCAAGGTATGCTAAGCTCTGCTGCAAAAACAAACAAGCCTTGGAAATCTTAGTGACTCAACATAGTAAGGACTTTTTTGTTTTGTTTTGTTTTGTTTTTTGCTTACTCAGAGTCAGATACAAATGTCTTGGGCAGGTGGCTCTCCTGTAATCAAGGATCTCAAGAAATTGAGCTTCTTCCACTGTGGGACTGCCAGCAGCAGTGCCAGGATCTACCCACATATACTCATTTGCTTTCTGTTTGTCCCTCTATTTTTGTGACTTTTGAAAAGATTGATAAAAATATTTTAAATTCAATTTTAGAATGCACTGAAAGTTAATAATCTGAAACACAGCCCTTGTTTTGAAAAGTATGTACTTTGGCAGTTAAAAAAGCCTCATCTTTTAATAGTAGGTAAGTTTAGGCTCTGGTTAATTAGATATATGAGAGATTTTGGTCTGTTTTGTTTTTACAAAAATGATCATTTCCGGGCATTTGTTATCTTGCCTGTGGAATGATTCAGAGTGCTGGATAATTTGCTGAATTTTAATATGGTGTGCCATTATCTAGATGGCTGCCTCTCCATTGCCTTACTATTTTAAGAAAATTGACCCCCAGTACAGGAAATAGTCTCATCAGTGAAACCCCACTTAACATAGGATGTAAGTCTCAGGGGGCTAGAAATAAGCCACGTGCTTTCTGGAAAGACTTTTCTAATCCATTGGCCCTAAAAGATAACTCTGTATTTAGTATTCTGTCAGGAGACTACCCAGGTGCCATACTTATATATCATATCTGAGAATGGTTTAAAACTAAGTGCTATCAAGCCTGCTTTTGTTCTGTATATAAGAAAGAGATTTATAACAAAAATCATAAATAAGAGACAAAGGAACTCTGAAGTTTCTTTTTTTTCTGCCTGCCTTTCCCTGTTCAGTGATAGAACAATTTATGAATCTGACAAATCCTCCCCTAGATAATGGTAAGAGTAACAGGGTGATCAGCTGAGTAACTCTGGGCCACTGAAGTTTATTAGACTGTAGAGCAACAGCAGCGGGATTGACGCAGTAATCAAATGACGTGCTTGATTTGGGCTCTCCCAGTCTCTCTCTTCTCACCTCAGCCCTCGTTTCCCTTCCCCCGCCTCCCTTCCTCCTGCCCTACCTAAGGAAAACTAAATAGAGGGAATTTGAAATTGAATAGGTTGGCAGGGATAGACTCCCAATTTCCACAAGCAGCATTCACTCAGAAAGTATGAGAAGTCTGTGCCAAAAGGTTAAATGGAAATAAGGAACATGGTCATAAACACGTCCCGACTAAATTTTTGGTTTGGATCTGAGTAACCTAAGAGGTAAGAGAAGCCTTTTCCGACTGCCTCACTCTTAGGCCAACACTAAATTGTTGGGACACCAGAGACATCATCAAAGTACATCAGTAACTTGAGTTAAACCAATGTTGATGGGTCAGAGTTGGCAAGAAGACAGAAATTTAGGCATTGGGAAGAGACTCTACTGTGCTTTGAAAACTCTGGACTCCATGGGGTACGTTCATTGTAAAAGCTTTTAAGAAGTCACTTCAAAATGGCAGCCGGAGGGTGTACATTTGCTTGGTTTGGACCACACTATTTTGTGAAGTTGAGTTGTAATGCCTTCAGGGGAGATTTTCATAGTCTAGTCCATCACAGGGCTTCCCTTCTTCCTATTATCTTCTGCCTCTTCTACACGCATGTACCTTAACTCCCAGCCTGGGATGGCCTTTGTGTTTGAAACATAAATCCATCCACTGCTCCTAGTTGGACCATGGAGTGACTCCTGATTGAAAAGAAGTGGGAATCTTAAACTAGCCTCCTCATTCTCTGCTCGTAAGAGGATGGAATTTGTTGGAAATTGATAAATGCCACTATTGTTGAGGAGACATTGAAGAAGTTAACATATTACGAGAAAACCACCAGGACTGACACCCAGCCCAGGAGACCTTCAGCTTTTTCAAGACAGTGAAAGAAAAAGGTCTCTCAAATATCAAGAAACATACTTTATAACCAGAATAGTCTGTGATGAATGGGGTAATAATAGTCCACCCTGCCTATAAAGAAAAGTGGTATGGACATTATTGCTTTTTTGGACACTGGAGCAACTATATCACTCATTTCTGAGAGGTTGTCAAAACAATTGAAGGGTTTAAATATATGACCTTTTACAGGAATTACTTCAACAATAGCTTATTCTACTGAGTCCACTGAAGTTGCAGTTGCAACAGTGAATTTCCTGCTGCGAGATGCAAATTGTGGGCTAATTGCAAGATTTAATCCAGTCTGTTTAGGGCAGTCCTCGAAAAACTGGGTTTCTGCAACACTATTTTATGAGTCAATACCAAATATTCTGTCACAAATAACAGAAGGAAATTTAAGAAAAGAAATAGTAATATTCAGAATGCAAGAGCTATCAGAAATATAGACTGATCTTCAAGCAGATGGGTTTTGCTTTGTGAATCAAGGTGGTAATGAGACAAGGGAGCCATCCAGATTGATGCAGAACACCAAAACCTCCAAAAAACAGGGCCAGTATAGATGCCAACCAACTATGTGTAGTAAAACAAAATGAGGAAAATGAATGTACATTCATTCTTTGGTTAGTCACTCTCATAGGAGACACCACACTATTATACCTGTCTAGACCATGCACATGATCTAGCCTAAAAGAGAGCACTTCAGAAATGCCACGGTGAGGTAGGCGAGAATGTTTACTGAAATAGATAATTGAAAGCGCCACTTCTAGCCTGTCTGTTTTGCCAGCTGAATAATTGTGTCTGAAGCCCTGAGTAATCTCCATCTATATGAGTTGTTCAGATTAAATGGTGTCACCTGTAGTCATTGACAACTCCCCAGATCTTCTCTGTCAAGCACCATATGTGCATACCAGAGACATATCCAAAGGCTACTGGCAAACATCTTTAGATAATGAGTGCAAATTAATAACTCGTTTTGTACGTCACAAGAGATCATGCCATTTTAATGTTATGCCCTTTGGGTGAACACATGGGACAAAGATCTTTTAGATACTAATGAATAGTGTCTTACAAGGATTAATTTGCCTAACTTTTTGCTGAGCTGACATCACATGCAACATGGATTGATTTGTTGGGTCTGTGGTGGAGCTGGCTCTGTAGAACTAAGAAAAAAACGAGTTTTCACTTTGAGCTTTAAGAGGGATGTCATTCTGGATTCTCAAAGAAGCAGCTTCTCATAGGGTTACCATGTATGGTTGTGCAGGCTATACCCTCATTCATGTACAGCGTAGTCTGCATGAATGGTGCCCCCTGGAGTTGTGTGCACACAGTTAGTGCAGCTGTTTGCAGTGGAGCTGATAGCTTCTCATGACTGCCGATCATTTCATTCCGGATAACAGTGTGTAATAGTAATGGTGAGTGTAATACTCCATTGTATTAACAAGACTTTGGTTATACTCAAGGATTTATAGTCATTCTGATTAAGAATACAGTGGCTCCTGTGTTTATCAGATATGGGAGTTACATGTGTATGTGTGTTTTCTAATAAAAATTCAATACAATTTTTTAGCTATCAGATTTCCATATATTAAAAGTATAGATAATTGCCAGTATTGGCTAAGGAACAGGGAAATAAGTATTCTCTTAAATTCTTATTTGGTAGCATAAATCAGTAGAGCTTTTTGATTTTTAGGGAAATTTGGAAATACTGTTACATAAAAAATGCATGTATCTAACAGAAATGCTTTCACAAGGGTACAGTATATATATATAAGTATAGTCTATTGTAGGTTGTAATAACAAAGATGGACATTCAGACAGACATATTCCAAAGTAGGAATTTGATTATATCAATGGCAGACTGTGTCTTTGCAATGGACTGCTATGAAGTGATCAAAGAGTGAAGCAGACTGACTGACTGCATGTATAGTACACACCATTTGCAAGCATATGTGGCAGCCAGGTCTGTTTATAAGAACTGACCTAAAAGAGACCAAAGATATATCATTTAGTGGAAAAAAGAAAGTTGTAGTACAGTATTTAGAGCATGATCTCATTTATATAAGAATTAAGTAAGTAAAAATCACACACACACACACACACACACACACACACATATGAAAACCATTCTGTGTATATAGACACTGAATTGTTACCTGTGATTTCCTCTGGAAGATGAGACTCTGCAGAGACTCCAGGACTCTCATTTGCTATGACATATGTTTCTTTATTAAAAAATTGATGACAAAAAATAAGAAAAAAATTCTTATTTGTAATTTAAAAAATGAGCCTGCCAGCTTCCTGATTGGGAGTGCACTTAGGGGTTTTGCTTGGGCACTTTTATGATCGTGATTCTCATGATAATAAGCATCCACTAGACAAGGAGAGATGGGGTACCGAGGTCCGCTCAGAGCTCATTCCTGGCTCTGTAGGAAGAATCTTGACTCTGCCCCATTAATGGTGACCACAGTGGTTACTTGCTTGGCATGGTAAGCCTTGTTCTAAATGTTGACAAGGAGCTGCTGTATATATTCCCTAGGACTGACATTTCAGATAGTCACAAACCAGATTGACCATATTCACTCCCACCCCTCCAAAAAGTCCTTGTAATTTTTGTGTGTCACTGAAGGATCAAAATGACACAATATGGAATATTTTTTCCTTGGTCTTATGGAAGTCCTGAGCTCAACCAGTTGTCGAGTGCTGGTGGTGGAAATGTTCTTAGCCTTTTTGGGTGGTAGACACATGAGAATCTAATGGAAGCCATGGAAACAATAATCATACCCTGAGTATACCCTCTTGAAACATTGTTTTGTACATAATTCAGGAGCTATTCTGCTCTTTTAGAGACATTCCATTAAGACACTATTTTTATTGGTGTTTAAAATTAGTGAACTGGAGAAAGTATGTTGGCAAGGAATATGTTTGTGTTCCATATGCATATTTAAAAGTGGCTGTCACCTCAGTAGGAAGACGGCCCTAGGAAGGCTGCTTTCTTCTTCAAAGATTTAAATAATGAATTGGTGCTCTAGGTTGATGCTTTGGAAATTTGAGTGGGTTATGGGTTGACAGTCATGGTATTGGTGATGCGTACTTGCTGAATGGGGACCCACTTAATCTCAGCATCAAGAATTGCTTGTCTTCTCCTGCTCTGTTTTCATTTTGCGGACATTGGGGACTTCATACATGATTAAGTGTTCCCTTTTTGGCATTGTTGCAAGAAAGTCTTAGAAGCAAATTGGTGGTCTGTTCAGAACAAGTATATAAGACTCAGTGCCATTTTGCATTCATCCATTTCTGGGTCTATTATACCCCTTGTATTTTTCTTTCTTCCCCCTCCTTCCCAATTTCTCACTTAGGTTGCCTTGTGTTATTTTCTGTAATTGTGAAGCAGGTATGAGTCTTTCTTAAGAATAAAGAAGGATGTAAATAAATACAGAGATAAGTAAATAAATGCAATAGTCCTGGAAACAATGGCATTTTGTCTCCTGTTTGATGAGGCTCAGGGGTCAAGTTTCCCTGGTGCTCACCGGTGCATCTAGGGCTATGGTAAGAAACAAAACAGCCCACTGCCCAAAGCTGCTTGGAGTCGGCTCTGATGCAGTTGGGTGCATCTGGACATAGCATGTAAACACACACATAGCATGGAAGGAGGAGGCTATGGAGACTCTATCTATCTATGAGAGAAGATTTTGACTTACTTCTGAGGCATGGAGGAAGAGGGGCTTCTGAAGGCACATGGACTTCCAGGATTCAGAAACTCAAGAGAATTCAAGTCTCAGTGTTTCCCTAATGGCCACTTTGGTATGAATAACAACCCCATTTGACTTGTGAAGTGGATATTTTTATAAAGCTGGTATTTCTTCATGTGATGACTTCTTAACCTGATAAGGAGGTGGCCCATATTTGCCTTTTCACACCCTACCTATAAGAACATTTTACAAACTAGTACAATGGAAACACCTTTTAAGTTCTTACTTAAAAAAAATTTGTTCAAATTCCTAACCACATAGATACTATGGCCATCTCATAATCAGTCATGTACACGAGGAGGTAATTTCAGGGTGTCCTTCCAGGGAAGGCTTCTTTTTTCCCAGTGGTTTGACTTCTTGGCCCCTTTGTATTCCTTAATGAGGGACACAGTTGAAGGCCGAGGCTGCTTTTTTAGTGATTGATTGTGGGCTGAGATTCTGGGGCGTGGTGATTCTTTGACCATCAAGTACCATCTCACTGCACCTCAGCCTGGAGAATGCTAACAGAAATACGTTATGTAATGTCTAAAGTAAACTTTAAAGTATTTTGCATTCATATGTATTTTGCTTTTTTTGAAGGCATTGAAAGCACAGTAAAATGATTACCACGTTGTTATGAATAGCATCTTGCTGAAGGAGGTGAATGGCACTTTTTTCGTGTGATTTGTGAAGTTAAGGGCCAAAGAGAGACACAGAACAATTAACCAGCAATGGATCTGGGCTAGAATAAAACTCCCCTATCTGTCACTCATAGCTCTGAGCAACAGCCCCTACTCTAGCGTCAGAAGTCCAGCTTAAGGGCCATTTATTTTAATGGGGAGAATATCAACCTTTAGAGACCAGAGTTCCCCAGCCTGCCGAGTGAATGAATATTCAGTCACTTCAGTGTGTGTTTGATGGTAGTTAGCAATACAAAGCAAGCCCAGGGCCCAAAGAATGTGTAGAGGAATGTTAATTCTAAGAGCGACCATAACTTGATTTTCTTGATTTCCTTGAGTTTAAAGTCTCAGCCACAATATTACATTACCAAGTTATTTGCATTTGAAATATAATACCTGGGGGAGGGGTGACATTTAATTAAATTACAGGCTGCAAGGAACCAGGCTGGTACCATGCTGCGTGGAAGGTGTCGGCTGTACCTTTTGAGCTTTTCCTGAAAGGGAACGGACTGGGAGGAGGAAACGCTGATGCTCCCCAAGAAGTGTAACACGGCTGAGCATGCGCAGTTGGCTGGTTTGGACTTAAAAATGCAGAGTGGAAAGTGCACATGTGAGAGTTCATGGAATGTGGAGAAGGGCACATACCTGCAGGCTCCAGTCTCCACATTTTCTAAATTTCCTAAAGGAAGAGAGAGAGTGAGAATCCCTGGCCTTATCATAGCCACAGCCCAACCTAGGTCAGCATCTTCCCCAGTGAGAAAGAAAACTGGTTCTTTTGTCTTCAGAGTCAACATAGCTCAAGATAACTGGGGGACTGTGGTACCCTTGCTCCCACCCTCTTAAGAATCCATGGTAATGATGAGGAAAGGCCACCAAGGGCCCCACTGCTCAGAGGTCCTTCCTTCTATGCCCTTAAGCCCCCATTCGCTGACTAGGTGTGTGTGGGGGGGAGCAACCAAGGTGTGTGCACAGAACCCTAGCCATCTTATCTCCTACAGTATCAGTTCTCAACCGGGGGAGATACTTTTCCCTCCCGGGGGACATTTTGCAATGCCTAGGAGCATTTGTGGTTATTATGACTGGGGAGGTGCTACTGGCATCTACTGGGTAGAGGCCCTGGCTGCTAAATATGCTGCTAAATAACCTGCAATGCATGGGACAGCCCCTTACAACAGAGAATCATTTAGCTGGAAGAGTCAACTGTGCTGAAGTTGAGAAACCCTATTCTAACAGAAGATGAGATTATGAAAGAGTGGATTCTACCTACTGAGTCGTCTGTCAAGATAGAAAATAATCTATAAAATGCCCTGACCCAGTGTGTCATTCAGGGTCCAACTAGGAAAGTGAGTACCACTTTGGTATTTAAAAGAAGCAATTTTTTTATGAAGGATAGTTGATTTACAATGCTGTGTTCATTTTTGCTGTGCAGCAAGGTGATTCACTTCTACATATATATACACACATTCTTTTTTAATATTATTTCTATTATGGTTTATCACAGGATATCGAGTATAGATCCCTGTGCTATACAGTAGGACCTTGTTGTTTATCCCTTCTATATATAATAGTTTGCATCTGCTAATCCCAAACCCCCAATCCTTCCCTCCCCCACCGGCCTTCCCCCTTGGCAACCACGAGTCTGTTCTTTATGTCTGTGCATCTGTTTCTGTTTTGTAGATATGTTCGTTTGTGTCATTTTAGATTCCACATATAAGTGATATATGGTATTTGTCTTTCTCTTTCTGACTTACTTCACTTGGTATGATAATCTCTAGTTTCATCCATGTTGCTGCAAATGGCATTATTTCATTCTTTTTTATGGCTAAGTAATATTCCATTATATACCACATCTTCTTTATCCATTCATCTGTCAATGGACATTTAGGTTTTTTCCATGTCTTGGCTATAGTGAATAGTGCTGCTATGAACATTGGGGTGCATGTGTCTTTTTGAATTATAGTTTTGTCTGGATGTATGCCCAGGAGTGGGATTGCTGGATTATATGGCAACTCTATTTTTAGTTTTTTGAGGAACCTCCATGCTGTTTTTGATAGTGGTTGCACCAACTTACATTCCCACCAACAGTGTAGGAGGGTTCCAAAAGGAAGCAAATTTGATTCAGAGATTCAGTTGCGCAGGTGCTAGAGAGGCTGAGAAAACAGTGAGTCAAGGTAAAGATTAGCAACACCAGGAAGTCGCTACCATTTCTTGGCCAAGGGACAGGGAGATGTGCTGTTTGGGGATTATGGTAGTTAGAACCACGACAGGCCTGTCTGGTGGGAGCTAGAGCCAGAGAGATGAGGAAGCTTCTGGAGGTACAGCCTGAGGAAGAGAGGGAGAAATACTCTGATTTTTCTTTCCTTCCATCATGGAATCTCCCACTAGTGCTTCCTAGCAGCTGAGCCCTAGCAGGAAGCCAGCTGTCCTGGGAGCCTGGGAAACACAGATGCAGGAAAGAGGGGTGAATGACTTTGAGTGCAAACAGGTCCAAACGGGTCCATACAACAGTAAAGAGCCTGGTGAACTTTCCAGAATGCCAGAACCAACCATGGCATCTTTGAGCAAACATCCCAAGCGTTTTGCATTACAGCTGGTGCTATTCACCACAAAACATCATCTTTCCTTCTGCCTTGGAATTTGAGGCTTAAAATAATTTTAAGATGCCCTTAAGAGAGAGAGAGAGAGAACACCCACTTGTTTCTTTTTCATTCAGCAAACTTCATGTGTTGAATGGCCTTATGACATGATGGAGAGTTTTGTGTCTGTGCAGACAGCAAAGATCATTGGAAATCCACATCAATGTGCAGAGCACACACTGTTAATTTTACTGGATCTGTGGCAAACTCAATCCTTCGTTGTCAGGCTTCAGCTCATTTTGGTGGCAGTGATCTTGCTTCTTGTTTCACTCAGATGTATCCTCTCCATGGGTCCTGCCTCTCTGGAACCAGGCTGAAAGGAGAAGGTTGTTGGGGAGCTAGAGAACCTGCTGTGATGAATTTTATTTTTCCTTATAGTGTGATTTTAAAAAACTAGCCAGAGTAAAGGAAATTAATTTGTTTCCTATTTGAACTGCCCAACAGGTCCCCAAACTCGTGGGGATAAAAGTGATAAATTTTTAAGTGTCTCCTTTAAGAGAGTTCTCTAGATGCTTAATTATTTTTGCCCCACTTTTGATTATCTGCACTAATGGAGATGTGGAGGGCACAAATCAATAAAAATCCCTTGATAATCCACAAAACTCAATGTTGTCATTAGTTTTGACCTCCTCCCCCACCAAGCCTTTTATCAGAGCTACTAAAAAGTGCCTCTGCACCTCCTGGGTTCTCAGTATATTCAACTTGTTGACAGGCTGACTGATAAAATTGTCTGATTTGAGTTGTATCTATTTTTCTCTGCTCCTGCCCACTCTTTGGGGGAGGTGCTAATGAGCAGCCCAAGAACAAAACCACAGGAAAAAGAGACCGTAGAAAAGCCAGGGTAACACACAAATGATTAAATAGCTCTCATATCCGTGAAACTTTATAATGGCAGCTTTGTGGGATTGTTTTTCTCTTTTCCTAAAGTAAATTGAAATAACTCAAATGGGCTAAATATATGTGGCCTGCATGGACCCTTTGAAGTTTTGAATAGCTTTTGTATGGTATTCATTTTCTGGGGAAAGATTTTTAATTATTAATCTTTTTATAAATTGCATTGATGTTACTCCTCATGCTGGTAAAATGCCCAGACATTTTCTTAAACAACTTTAAGGCAACTGAAAATTGGGGTGTTTGTCTTAATCCCCTTCGGGATGACTATAAAGAAGAAAGAACTTGAGGACCAGGTTAAATTGTTTTTCTTGTTTTGTTTTGTTTTGTATTTGTCAAACAAATTTATCCATTATCCAAAATGGACTCATGGATACCACAGAAAAAAAACCAGAACACAGCTGGCTGCATCGCCATCTTCAGGCTCCTGCCCACCCTTCTCTTTATCCCCCATGGTGTAGGGATCTGGCAGAATTGACAATGAATAAAGCATACATTGCCACAAATACCAGATCTCTTAAAACTCCTAACTTACATTATTCTTTAAGATCTGCAGTAACACCACTGTTTGGGTCTAGTACCTACTCAAGATGACCACATGTCTTCCAATTTTGCCAGGATAACACCACTAAATGAATGGAGTGCCTGATAAAATGTGCAAAGGTGAAATGCAGTGACATGTTCTCATAAGGAGGAATGAATTGGCATCTGATTAGATCCCTGCAAGGGAGCCAGCGACCCCTCCCTTTGGGCTTTATTCTCCGTGGAGGAATGAACTTTCCTCTTTCTGAAGGAAAAAAGCAGTGCATTTTCTGGTTTTCCTTTCTGTGTTTCCTTCAGTCATTTTTATTTCAATTTGCCAGATATCATTTGAAAGCAATTTCATAAACATTGAAGTGGCTATGAAGTTCAGTGTTTGTATCTGGCAGGTAGCTTATAAAATTTAAGGAACTTCCTGGTTTTGAAGAATTGGGATGATGTGTCAAGGTTCAATCAGAGTAGCAAACCCTCTTGAGTGATTAGAACGAGGGTTTTATTATGGGGTTTAGACCTTACACAATTGTGGGGGCTGATAGATTGGTCCTTGTAGGCTCTTGCCTCAGCATCCAGTGTTGGAACTGAAGTTGCCATTGGTCAGTCTGACCAGCAGTTGGAAAAAAAAAAGCTTGAAATGGACAGGAATGAGAATGAACTAGAAACTCATGAGAATAACTGAATCCATGAGCAGAAACTGGTCAGAGACAGATAGGGATTCCACTTCCAATCTCAAAGAGACTGGATGACTGGAAAGAGAAGATGGCACCCTTCACCAAGGAACTGTGCATGCACTTGGCCAAGGACTGAGAAGTTGAAGGAGCAGATCCAGCAGGAGCTGGAGGAACTGTGGGTCCAAGCGCTGCTGCACATCACCTGGGTGAGCTAGTGGATCCCTGACAATGTATATGAGCTGTCATTTTGCCTGGTACCCAACCAGATGCACCAACGTTCAGAGCATTAAAAAAGAAGAAAATGCTGGACTTTACTTCTGCCTTCCAAATATTGCACAAAATGTCATTTGTGGGTGATGCTAACTCAAAACTCTGCAGGGAAGGGGATGCTGGAAGGCAACCATAGTTCTTGCTTAGTTAAGGTGACACAGCACAAAGTCACTCAATGACATAATTCAAAAGGGAACATCTCTGGGCACACAGAAATGTAATGGAGACCTCACACTCTGGAGAAGGCACCTTTCCAGGAACCGTATTTATTGGTAAATAGCAAAGTGTCACTGTTTAGTGACAGCACTTTTCAACTTTCAAAGTTGCATTTTTTTGTTTGAAGCTTGTTACATTTAATTTACTAATCCTTATAAGCCATGATACTTATACATGGAAAATTACTCTCTCTACAAATGCTGAAGTTTCTGATAATCTCAGAGAAACATTTTACTAACTGGAATATATCTTCAGGTTTTTTTCTCACACTGACGTGCGTATATATTTCAACCAAAATATTTATACAGGTATTATCTTATTGCTTTAATTCAGGGAAACTTTTTGCGATAAAAAATTGGTAAGGTAAAACTCATCAAATTATCTGTCTTTTTGTAATTCTTTTGAATGTTTTGCCAAATTAAGATGCCTCAAAATCATAGCCTTTCTCAGTTTCATTTTACATCACTAAAAACATAAACTTATATGATTTTTAAAGAAGCACTCTACCAAAATATGCTTTGCACAGTTTGAGATATTCTTTGCACAGTTTGAGATATTCTAAACAGTGGTCATGTTTATAGAATTTTAAAATAAAATCTTGCACATTATTTGTGCTCTCATCATTTAATATGTTTAAATTTCCTTCATGCTTTTTTGGGAATAAATTTAATGTGTTCTTATGTACAAATTTTGTTTCCAGTAATTGTCATTCACTGAATTCTTCATGCTGTATTTTTTTGGTATTCATTTGTTGACTACTTGATTAAGGTTTTCTAAGTGATTTTGAACAAAATGCAACCAAAATTTAGAGGACTCATTTATTTACAAAATTAATACTATTGTAGAACAAATAGGTCAATTTTTTTTCAATTTAAAAGCAGTCACTGTTTATTAACTGACCAGATTACAAAAATAATCATGGCAGATACCTTAGTTCATCCTTCTAATAAGCCTGTTGATCTAGTCTTCCCTGTTGCCAGCATCTCCACCTTCTACAAAATGGGTGGTCTTTTCTTCATTCCACCTCGTGGAGAAGACAATTTGAAGGGCCAGAAGAAGTTGTTTGCTTCTTTGAAACACTTTTCAACAGCATAGATCTGATGAATCAGATCCTCCATGCAGATGATGCCATAGTTACCAAGAGATCGAACAATCAACGCATCTGTCAGGGCAATTCGCTTCTTGTTGCTTTTGCCATAACCACGCTTGTAGATCGACTCATTTACTGACTTCAGGTTTGGGTACCCCCTGTAATGTATGGCTCCACAATTCTCAGCATGTTAATTGAAGCCTTGTTGAGCTTCACAAAGGTGCCATTGAAGATCTGACAGAGGCGAAGAAGCTGCAACACCTTACAGACCTTTGGGCTCACACCATTGATACCTCTGATCCTGGTGACAAATGCCAGTTTGGGTTCCACGGGTACATAGAAGTTTCCAGCTTTTCTTGCCATCCTAGCCATTCGAATCTGAATTCTGTACATCTGCCTGTATCCCTTGTGACAATGCTTAGCTTTTTCATAGGTAAGCTTCCTCCTTGCCTTTCGAAGCATCTTTTGGGCAAACTTCTTTCTTAGGTGCTTGATCTTAAGCTCTGCAAAATTCTTTCGCTTTTCCTTAAGGGTTTCTGGCATAGCAGGAACCTTCTTTTTCTTCTCTTCTGCACCCTCCATGGTTCCAGCCAGAAAAGAGGCCAAATAGGTTGATTTTTAAGGTAGTTCTTCAAAATTTCAAATCTAAAACCCAACTGATAAAAAAAAATAATAATAATGATGAGCAGCAAAGAAAGAAAAATCATACAGTCATGGTAACGTCTTTTTGAAAAGTTAATTTTACTTCAGCTTAGTCAAAAAATCTTTGTACTTCAGTTAATGTATTTTGACTATATAAAATGTAAATTTTAGCATCTATTTCAACTAAAATCTCATATGAGTGAAATTAAAAAAAGAGTCATTTGATCTAAATGAAAAGTCATGGTTGATAGAGTGGTGTGCAATTGAACCTTCTATAGCTTTACATATTAAATCATAATTTTTTTGGTATAGTGTTCGTTGAATAACTACTAACTTTTTAAGTAGAATACAATACTTCTTTAGCAGATTTATGTTTTTTGCTTTTCTTGTAGTCAGTGATATCACTATGATCTCTCCATGGTGGATGGTAAATGTTAACACATATGTCATGCAAGTTATAAGCTCACATCAGCTTTTTAAGCAGTAGAAATTCAGAATTTAAGTTTTCTTTAAATATGTATTTTTTGTGGCTTTGAGCTCACTGATGGCTAGAGTTTATTGCAAAATAAAAAAGTATTGTCAAATATTTACATAAATAAATAAATAAATTTGTTGTTGTAGGTTCTCACCATACACTGAAGGAGATAACCCAATAGTAAAAGCGCACAGACTACTCTTATAGGATCCATGACAGGACTGCTATAATTTTCTACTTTTCTTGCTGACCTCACCACCTTTGTACATCTTACAGGCATGGGCTATGGCATTTAAGAATCCAGCAAAGGCAGTAGTGACAAACATTTCTCTCACCACCATCATAAACCAGAGGAGTTAGATCTTCCTAAGTGCTTATTTTATCAACAATTACTCTGCAAGTTGTCCTTGAAGGAGAGGAATGAATTGCCCCTGGAAAGTGTCTAGGAAAGAGATATGGGCTAACAGTGGTCATCTCTCAGACTTAGCCATGTGCTAATGTGAGAATTCTATTACTACACATACATTTCATCCACAAGTAAACAATACCATGGCAGAAGTTGGAAGTACAAAGTGCAGATCTACTAGATCCATCTTGGATTATTTTTTAATGCAGTTGTGACTAATGATACTTCATTAATAAGAGAAAAATCTAAAACAAGTGCTAAAACAAATGGGACACCAGGATAACAGTAGTAACCTGGGATTGTCCTGGGCAAATCAGAATATATGGTCACCCTACTCAAAGGCAAAATGTTTGCTTGTGTGTTTATTTTATTTCTAATTTAAAGGACTTGATGTAGATTTTCTCAACTCTGATCTTCCTTGGTTGGTAAGGAGACCATTCCAAGGAAACACTAGGCCGCAGTGAAACCATAAGTAAATGTTGAAATTGTGAGTCAGCCTTATTTGCCGTTTTTAGGAGAGTGGATCCCATTTGGTCTGATATTATCAAACTTGAGATTATTCTGAATATTCTTAGTCTAGAAAGCTGCACATATTACTTACACTGACCTAATTGGTAGAGATGGTTATTAAATGGAAATAGTTTCATTCAGAGTTAGAATAATTTCTAAAATTACAGTGTTTGCAGCAAATAAAAAACATATCAAATCCTGCAAACCCCAGCTAGGGTTCACATTTTTAACAAATCAACAGGCATTTGAAACAGAAAAATGACTTTATTCTGCTACTTTATTTTACGAATTGTTATCTACTCAACATAGGCCCAGTTCTCTTTAGTGCATCAATCCAAAATGTGTATCTTTAACCCTTTAGGCCTCCTATGAAGAATGGCTTTTCTCTTGCAACTTACACCTAAATGATTCCTTCTTAGAGGAACATGGTTTGGGTTAAAAACTCTTATTTGGCTTTATTTTGAACATAATGCCCCATTTACATTTTCTTATTGTAGCCTGGTTATTTCAGAAACTTTCCTTGAGGAGTTTGGAGTAGCTTTTCTCCACTCTGAACATCATTGGTTTATGTGTATGAGCTGCTGTAAAGCGCAGTGATTGCCTAAAAACACTATAGTTACTTAAAAAAGATGACTTTGATTGTGTGTTTTTTGTTCCCATCACAATAACACTTTGCAGGTGATTATTAAATTAGAGATTTTCTTTGTTTTTCTAACAAAAAAAAAAAACCCTTTTTTATGTCAGCACCAATTATGAGAGGTAATTTTTCACATTTTACAAAAGATTTTTCTGTCCTACCTCCACGCCCCTCCCCCAGATAAAGAAGGGCTTTGACATTCTATGACAGGGAGGGTTTTTTGCATACACAGTGCTTTTGACTTTTCTTTTAAAAAAAATCTGTTGACTCTATTGAAATGTGACAGGACAATATTTAACCTGAATAGAGGCATGTTGACTCCTCTTATTAAAACTGACAGTTAAGGACGTTTCTCTCTTTATTCCTTCTGATACACGCAGACAAGTCTTCACTGCTAACTAGTATACAAAATCAAAAACAAAAAAATACAGAGCGAAGAGATGACTACCTTATAAACAATATATGAATGACAATTGCAAGTTTAATCTAGCAAAGAAACCTTTTTTTATCCTTTAAGAAAATTAAAGCCCTTTCAAATTAGCTTGATATATGAAGACAGACTGACATCATTAATTTTCAAATATTCACTCTTCTTTCCTAGCTGCCTTTCCTCTCAGAGATAGGCAATGTTCCGCTAAGCCCTGGACAGGACCACAGCGACACCTATGGAGAGAGTCCAGGGCCTCCATTGAGTCTTGTGTAGAGCTTGCAGCTTTGTGTCTTATTTCTTGGAATTCCTCTGCCTATTTTACTCTCATGGGACAAAAATGGTGGCCATGGAGGTTTGTCCCTGAGCTTCCTACTACCTGATGCTTGGTTTCTCTGTTTCAAAAAAAATACAGCTGGAAATATCAAGCTTTCAAAGTTCTTTCCATTTTGTTGGACCAATAAAGAGACTCATTAGCATGAATGAGGCTTAAGTTCCTTTGAGTTGTGCATGGAGTGGGCCTCTTGGGAAGAGCACAATTGGGAACCGGATGCCAACTTTCAGAGAGAGGCAGAAACCATATGGAATTTGGATGTCTTTGGGTACTTGCCCACTCTCCTTAGCTTCCAGGAGCCAAATCTCTTAAAAGCAACTGTTGGCTTTCTTATGCGTCATGCACTGGATATTTATGTGACATAAGTAAACTGTCCACTGAGACTCACGCTTTTTTTTTTGGTAAGAGGGAGGGTATTACACAATTAATGATAGAGTCATTTTTGTTGTAATATAATTTGAGCTGTAGCAAAATCATGAATGGAACTGTGTGATAGTGCCAGCAAATTTACCTCTTATTCTCATTTCCTTGCTGAGCATTCTCTCCTCTGCATTTATCACTAGAGAAGGGTCCTTTCAGTGGTCATCAAGGTTTTCAACATTTTGTTGTGGAGAGTCAGAAAAATAGCAGTTTGTTCCATGGCAGCCTTCTCTGTTAACCATGCAGAAGAATCAGTCTTCTGTGCATTGATACTGATCTGTCCAGTTTAGTCTTGAGAAATTACCCTATTTCTATTTCTCCGGTTATCCTGAAAGGGGCCAGGTGAGACACTTGGTCAAGGCAGCCTGTAGATTATACTGTAGAAGCAATTCTAGATGTTTTTCTTTTTTGAGTAGACGGACCCAACAGTACCTATGGTAAAAAAAAAAAAACTACCCTCAGATCTTCAGTCTAAAGGTGTCAAAAACATTTAAAATTTGTGTGTAAATTTCAGTTCCTATCCTTTGTGTTTGTCAAGATTGTGCCAAGTCTTTCATGATGTCTTAGTTGGGGTTACCCCACCCCAAACAGAAAATGGTCCCAGGTGTGCTGGAAGGGAGTGGGGGAAGGGAAGGCATCCCATGAGGGATGTGGTAAAGTAGGTCAGTACTGTGGGCAACTGGAGCTTCATGCTATTGGGGGTCATCAGAGGCTACACAGACCATCCTTGATAATGAGACTGTTGAGGGACAAGAAAGCTCTTTATCTGTAACTTCCATCTCTTGTTATTTGAAGGTCATTACTGGGCATCAGTTTCTTAGCACTTCAGGCCTCTCTTCTGTCCTGAACCCACCACCTTGGCTAGAGAGAGCAGGAAGCTATGTGTATGGGAACTTTCTGCTGATTACCTCTGAGATGGCCTGAGGGGATCCAGGGAAAGCACCACTAGCTTCTGGTACACATGGTTTACGTGGTTTAGAGAATTAAGTACAGTTGTAACTCTGTGGGTGTTTGAGTGTATGTGTGTTGGGGGTAGGGAGGATTATTAGTTCTTCTTAGCCTTAAGGTAAAGTATGTATGTGTGTGTGATGGTGGGTATTACCACTGTGATACTCAAGCAGGGATACAGGGTTCTTGTTACATATAGAGTGAAAACTGTCACGAGCAGGAGGAAGGAGCTACAGATTCCCAAGTTCTCTGCTTGGCTATTTGAGCTCTAACTGAATGTAAGAGGCAAAAAGAAGAGACACATTAATTAGACAACACGACTGCCAATAAATCACAAGAGTTATCATGTATGAGGTTGAATGGTGGGCCACATCAAGTTTTATTTTCTTTTTATTTCAGCTGTCATTAGCTCTAGAATGGTGCTCTCCTTAGAACTTCTTGCTAGTTCCATGCAGCTATTGAGATATGGCTAGTGTGACTATACTAGTTTGCTACGGCTGCTATAACAAAATACCACAGACTGGGTGGCTTACACAATAGAAATTTATTTTCTCTCAGTTCTGAAGGCTATAAATCTGAGATCAAGGTGTTGGTAGGGTTGATTTCATTCCAAAGCCTCTCTCCTTGGCTTGCAAATAACTGCCTTTTTGCTGTGTGTCCTCATATGGTCTTTTCTTTATGCACACGCATCCCTGGTATATCTGTGTGTGTGTTAATTTCCTCTTCTTATAAGGACACCAGTTAGATGGAATTAAGACCCACCCTAAAGACCTCATTTTAACTTAATTACCTCTTTAAAGATCTCATCTCCAAATATAGTCACACTCTCAGATTTTGAGGGTTAGAACTTAAACATATGAACTGGGGGGACATAATTCTGTCTGTAATAGTGACTGGAGAGCTATAATTTCTAACTTTATCTAATTTTAAATAATTTAAATTTGAATAGCTACATGCTGCTAGTGGCTAATATTGGGCAGTACAGTTCTAGAAGGTTTACTTACTAGCTCTTCTACTGTGAATCCAGAAAAGTCTGTAGCAATGGGATTCTTCCTTGACCATCGAGGGGATGGTTCAACTGGAACACCAGACACTGTATTATGTCCTAGGGATTTTCCACATTAGAGATTTCCATGATTCTTTGATAAACAGTGAAATCCAAGGCTGGAAGAGAGAGAAAAGCAGGTCCTAAGGTTGAAGGTCAAAAGTAGAGCTACTAGCCACAGTCAGGGGCTGAAACCTAGAAACTGAATGGGAGCATAAGAAAATCTGGAATAAAGTGTAGAGGGTCCTGGACACTTGCTATGATTCTGATTATAAGTGGTCTCATCTTATTCTTGACTTGCCATGGTCCTTGACAACAGTCTCTAGGTCATATTCATTCTGTTTAGGGTACATACGAATGGAATTCAGTCATCCTTTCGAGAGGATTGTTTCTCTCTTTGTGAAACATCTAATCTGATACACCTCTTTTGTCCCGGTAGCCTCTGTGTACTGGGAAGAATTATGTCTTCTCAATGGCAGCCAACAGGAGAGGGTCCTCGGTACGTGTGCTATACTTAGGTCTCCTCTACAGCAAGGGTGGCCTGGGTGGGCTCCTCACATTCAGTGCTTGTGCCTACTGAAGTTCAGTTGGGTCTAGTTGGTCTGCTTTGGCCTCACCATTGCCTCTGGTCCCCTCCATGTGTGGTGTCTTCCGGTCTACCAGTTCTCTCACTAATTACTTGTCCACTCCTTTCAAGGCATCTGGTGCTCCTATATTGCCTGATACTCACACAGGCTCTGAGAACTAGGGTGCTACCTCAAGTCCCATTGTTCTCAGCAGGGAGTGATTTTGCCCCTTCGATAGAGGACACTGGCAATGTCTGTAGATATTTTTGGTTGTCCCACTGGGGAGGCGGGCATGGATTGCCTGGCATCGTAGGTAGTGGCCAAGAATTCTGTTAAACATCCTATAATGCATAGGACAACTTTCACAACAAAGAAGTATTTGGCCTAAATTGCTGAGGTTGAAAAGTTCCTTCTAGTCCATCTTTTAAATTAATTAATAAATTAAAATTTAAAACAATTTTTTATTGGAGTAGAGTTGATTTACAATGTTGTGTTAGTTTCAGGTGTACAGTAAAGTGAATCAGTTATACATACGCATATATCCACTGTTTTTAAGATTCTTTTCCCATATAGGTCATTACAGAGTATTAGTCCATCTTTTTCAATACCTCCTTCCACCATTTCTAAACAATGCTTTGGCAGTAACACTATGTGAAGTTTTCTATCACTCTTCACTCCCAATTTTTCTCTGGAGTTTTGACCCCAAAGGGGAATTCAAGGTACTTGTATCTGATCTGTTACTCGCTTTCTCTTTGTCATCTGTGGCACTTACTCTCCTCTGTGGCTAATTGATTTGGGTGCCCCAGGCTTAGCTCCATCAAGGGGTGCTTTTACCTATCCACCCTTCCCCTGAAACAATGAAACACATTTATTTAATGGATGGTGAGAGGAATCCACCTAAGGGGAAAAAATTAAATAGTTTAATATTTTCAAAATATCATCCCCATTATGCTACGGCTAATGGAGCTACTGCAGAGTATTGGTGAGCATATGGTACAAAGGTGTGGCAGGCACTGAGAGGTATGGTGTCTGAGTGGGTGTCCTATTCTATAACCCCAATCACTCATGGTTTGAAGAGGGAGCTCGGTTTTATTCTCAGCACCACTGCCCATGCCTTCTTCTAAGTAGCTTAAATCATGTCCTGACCTTGTTCCTAAGAGCTGCTGGTTTGAGAGAATTAGAGAAGGGAATAAAGGGAGGGGCTTAGGTAGCTCCTCCGTGCTTCTCCATTCCTTTCTCTTACTCTGTGCTCCAAACCCATTCCCTGATCCCCCGGCCTCAACACGCATGTGTACAAGGAGGTAGCAACGCTGAGAAATGGTGCTGATAGGTGGATGATCCTGGCTTCCTTGGGGCTCCCTATTGCCACCTTGGCCCCTGTCCCACTGAGGACCGCAGTCAGCTTCAAACTTAGCACTTCCTGGGCCACACTGGGTACTTTCCTTTGTGATGCAGGAGAGCTGTTGGCCTGCAAGCCTGAGCACATGTCTCCTTTGCTGCTGCCTCTAGGAAACAGAGCCCTAGTGGCTGGGCTTGGCAAAGCACAGAGCATTTGAAATCAGTCTGGGCCAAAAATGCAGGTCTAGTTTTCTTTTTATATATAAAAGCTTTTTTAAAAAATCTTTAAATTTGTTCTTCAAGAAGAAATAAACCTCTATTAGACCCTGTGTATTGCTGTAAATTTGATTGACCAGATGTTTGTCAGATTTAATACACGCTGTTTAAAAAGTTGCTTTCTACATCTTGACTGAGGCTCTTTCTGGTGAGGAAGGAGCTGGTTTGTAGGAAACAATGAAATAATTTTTTACACCTTACAGATGCTCTAATCCCATTACAGACTGAGGTGTTTAAAATTCTTGGTGTTTCTTGCTTTATTTTTATGGTATGAGTGATTGTGAAGGAGAAAGCCAAGGCAAGAAAATATTTAAATAAGGCATCCCCCCCAGGGGATGGTGGGGGCAGGGGTGGAGGGAGGAATACAAGGAATGTTTGAGAGTTATTTTTTGTATTTGATTTGCTTTCCCGCCATGGCTACCGGCTACAGCTGAAAGGCCACTGCTAGAATTTTGATCAGTGATGCCAAGCTCTTGGACCACAATCCAAGATGTTGCTATGCAGAAGAACTGGGGCTAGGTTTTCTCCAGTCCAACTAAACAGAATGTGGCTTCCATAATCCCCTAATGTCCTCTCTTGAAAACAGGCCCTTAGTGTGTTTCCCAAAAGGGTAGCAGATTCAAACGCAAGATACAAGCACCAGGCAGATATCAAAAGTGGCCCAAGTGAGCCAGGCGGCTCTCTGCAGCAAACTGGGGGACTCCAAGCCCACCAAAGAGACAGTGAGTGCTCAACTACAGCATCTTGTGCTCTGTGCAACTGTGAGCCCAGTAAAGGGACGTTTATGAGAAATTTCCCAATTTTAAGTAAACAAAATTCATCTACAGGGTATACTCTGCCTAAGGACAGTAGGTTTGTAAATCTTGTTCTGATAAAATGTGTATAAATAGAAATGCACCATTTAGAAATAATTAGTCCCCACATTGGAATTGTTAGAACTAGTAAAAGTGTTCTTAAGCTTTGGAAGCTGACACAGGAGTTGTCAGCCTTTTATTTTGCTATGAAAGTATATTAAGCAGACACAGTTACTATTTACTATCACCAGCATGTTTCGTAAAAGAAAGGCCATTAATCCCCACCCCCACCCGCCAAAAGAGTAGGAAGGAAACCATCTCAGACTTAATAATAGCCTTTCATATGAATAATTTTATTTCTATGAAAAAAATCATGAAATTATCCATTCTTTTCTAATTATCTAGTGAACACTTCATCACAGACCAGTGGTGATCTACAGACCATTGCCAAAACTATCCCACCTGTTAATACTACTGTCCCACCCATTCAACTACTTACACCACTAGAGTGTTCTTGGGTTTTATCCAATGACCAATTAGGTCTATAATTATTTAAGTCACATAAAGGAGAAATATGTCTTTTTTATTACAAAATAATACAAAAAGAAGAAAATTACGATTGCCCCACTTCTACTTCTGTGAGATGACCACTGTAAAAATTTTGGTGTATACCTTTCTTATATTTTTTCTAATTGTATATTTGTTTGGAATCCTACTGTCTGTGTTGTGTCATAGTCTGTGTTTTCACTTCAGTAATACGTTGTGAACATTTTTCTTTACTCACTAATCAGCAACATTTTTTAATGGGTTAGTAGCATTATGTTTTGTGGCACAATTTAATGTTGATGGTTATACATTCATATTATCTCTCATTTTGAACTTTCCATAGGGCACTCGGAATGAATATCTTCATAGCTGTAGAACCTACCTTCTGAATATCTTATTTTGCTTGTTTTTCTTTTTGTACTTCCCTGGATCTCTAGTAAACTTCTTATACGTAAACACAAGTTCATTTCATCTGTATTCCCAGTCTAAACCATTTGTGAACTGTCCAGGGAATCAACAGTGGAAGATGATTTTGTGGCTAGTTGGGGCTATGTTCCTCATAATGGGTGCTATTAGATAATCAGTGTGAAGCAACATTGAGCCACTTTGGTAAAACGAATGACAAGTTCTGGTCTCATCAGTGGAAGGGAGGACAATTTAACCATGTCATCTGGCTTCAACGTTTAGCTTTACAACCACATAGTTGTCAGGCAGCCACGTGAGTATCCATGAGTTCGATACTGAGACAGTTGGAAATTCAAGAACCATACGATTCAACTGTTCTGCTTAGAAAGAGATGAGAAATGCCAAGCTCTCTTAATATCTGGTTGCATCTTCTCATATTATTTGAACAGATTTAAAAACATTTTAAAATATACCCTTTCCAGAGAGAGAGAGACTGTCCTTGCTTTAGATCCAGTTTGCACAGAAATGTTGCAAATCTTCTTTGTGAGTCATTCTTATCCAGGTTATTGGAGGCAATTTCATTAAATGTGTCATGGTTTATATCACCATTCAGAATCTGCTTACCACTTGGCTCACCTTTACAATTTAGTTTCTCCTTAGAAAAAAATGTACTTTTCTGGAGATTTGGGCATATCTGATTCTCATGTTATTGTATTTCATGGCATACTCTGCCTACTGCACTTTGAACTAACTTCTCTGAATGGGAGATGAGAGAAAAGAACCTGTGCATTTGAAAGAAGTTTAATTTTGCTGCCTACAAATCGGAGCCAAGTGTGAGAGGACTTCTTGGTTCATAAAGTCAAGCTTAATTTTAGGAAAATGGTGTTGGTGTCCCACATAGCTTGAAATTGAATTATGACAGTTGGAACTTGTTTTATTCACTCTACATTTTTCATAAGTCCAATGAACAGTGCTCCAAGGCACTGTCAACCAACTGAATATGACATCATCGTCCTTGGTTTCTTTGAATCATTATCTCTGAGCAGAATGTGAATGCTACTTGTTTATTGTCTGTTGTTAAATTAGCATGTAAGTTCCATGAGGGCAGGGATCTCATTCATTTATTAACAGCTATAGGCTCAGTATCTATTTGAGCCTTAAGCATATGGGAAGTGTTTACTAGCTATTGAATGAGTAAATAAATGGATGAACCATCAAAATCGGGTAATTCACTAGTGGCATTATTCAAGGCCAGCTAGTAGTAATTTCTCTTGGCCCATGCACATTTTCCAGAATCAAGATATTGTTCTCTTAGAGATTGGGTCTATGGCAGGAGGACCAAAGAGCGTCTCCTTGCATGCATCTTCAGGACCACTGAAAAAATACAGCCCTACTAACACACAGAGATAACCCCTTTTTATTTCTGTATGTGTAGTCTCCTACAGTTTTTTTCAATGCATAGGTATAGTCTTATAGACATCACAAAATTGTACAAATATAACTAGTGTATTTTCCTATGTCATTAGATGCTACTTTAAAAGCATGATTTTAAATAGCTATATGACATTTTATCATGTGAATGGACCAAATTTTATGTCACCATTATGTCTAACCACCGAAATGGACATTTAGATTATATATTATTTAGATTATATATTATTTTTCTCTCTTTTAAATAATATTGTGATTAAAATCTTCATACCTAACTTCTATACATAATATTCTGATGTTTAGGATTAATTCCCAAACACTGAAATTTGTGGTTAAAGAGTAGGAATATTTTTAAAAGTGTAATAAATATGGCCAGATGGTTACCCAGAGAGATTGTACCAGGTTATGCCCATGTAACCCATATCTGCAATTCTTTTTCACACTAGCATTTGTCATTAAAAATGAAACAAACAGGGACTTCCCTGGCTGTCCAGTGGTTAAGACTTCGCCTTCCAATGCAGGGGGTGCAGGTTCGATCCCTGGTCGGGGAGCTAAGATCCCACATGCCTTGTGGCCAAAGACCAAAACATAAAACAGAAGCAATATTGTAACAAATTCAATAAAGACTTTTAAAAAAATAAAAATAAATAAAATTTTAAAAAATGAAACGAAACTTTGTCTATGTGTTAATAGAAAATATTATCTTACTTTCTACTTCATTGATTGTTAGCATTTCTTGGTCCATTATATTTTTTCTTTGTGAATCTTATTTTAATGTTCTTGCCCATTATTCTATGGGTTATTCATCCATTCCCAGATATTTATTACACAGCTACTATGTGCAAGGCACTGTTCTAATCATTGGGGAAACAACAGTGAAAGAAACAGCAAATGTCTATTGTTGTAAAAATTAAATGCAATCATGTCTGTAACACCCTTAATACAGTAGGTTCTGCCTCATACAAGACTGTAGTAGGTCATCATCCGGTCATTCTTGGTGTAGTTGTATGTGTCTCTGTGCCAGGAACATTAGCTACTCTTTTGGGAGCAAGGTGTTTCTGGAATTTTTCTACGTTGAGTTGGCTAGCAATGACTTAGGTGTTCATGGACATGACTGTGAACCTCAAATAAATATATTTCTCTAAAGCCAAACTAAATGTAACCAGATCCACAAAATGCCGGTGGCCACTTGAGTGCCACCTGATGTGAGAGGAAGTGTAAAAAAATCAACGTGAAAAGAGACAGTAGCCTTAATTGACTACCTACCATATCTGATAAGAGTTTGCAAGTTTTGCAAACCGTACGCATCTTTGCCATGGTCTCTCCCAGGGTCTCATAGTTAATCTTCCTCTGGGTGGGATAGATACCAAGGGCTTGAATAGCATCACTTAGACCCCGTGTTCCGGTGGGAGTCTCGAAATACAATTTAGAAGTGAAAGTTCAAAATCACCAAGATTCTTGTTTCTCCTTCTTGCTACACAGAATTTTTGAATCTGGTCAGCACTGCCATGTTGCATCATAGTTGAGTATATGGTGTCATGGGTGACAATCAGGCAGCTGCAGTCAGAATTACAGGTTTTATGAGACTAATCCCATTTCTTGCCCTGATTTCAATGTGTTTTCCATATGATCTGATAGAGGAGGACTGGGTTTTGTTTTCAAAATGATTCAGTTCATGGTCCAGCCCCAGAAGGCTAGTGTCCAAATGGATCCCAGGTCTGCCTCTTTCAGCTGGACCTCAGTCCCTCTCAACTTCTCTATTTGCAAATGTTCCTGCCAAATAGGAGCTCTGAAAAAGGGAGGGACCTGTGGGCTTTTAAGGGTCTGTTCTTGTAGTTGTAGGGTGGAGAGGTTGCGCCTGTGGGGAGTGGAGAAAGGATACTCGGTTAGGTGTTGGATTTGTATCAGAATAAGTGTGTCCTTTCAAGAAAGCACCACTTGGAACAAAACGTCACCACATCCTCACCTTTTACCAAGAGCAAACTGGCCACTTTGCGTTCTGCAGCTTGATGGCTGTTGAGCTACTTAGGTCTGAGCCAGAGGCTGGCAGGCTGTATGCAAAGTGCTGTGTAATTGTGCAGTTTTCTGTGGTCCGTCTTTGGAACAACGTCTCATAAAAATCTTAAGTGGCTATCACTTTTCATGGCTAATGAACTGAGGATCTGGGAATGAGATCCAGAGCCAGTTCTTGGGTTAAATCTTCCGAGCCTTCAACAAGGCTGTGTTTAGGAATTTGGGGGACAGGAGAGCCCGTACCCTCAGATGAAGGAAGATAAGCTCTGACCTTCCTCGCCAAGCCTGGAGACCTGCTTGAAGAGGGTACCAATGACCAATCAAGGCGGTTCATGAATATCAAAAGGCTTGTTTGAGCGTCAGTAACATATTGAGTGTAGTTTCCCCCTCTGTTTATTTTCCATGTGATTTCTAAGAGACTCTTCCTCATTTTAAAAAATATTTCAAGTAAGAAGTATTTCCATTCACATGCTGATCAGTAACCAAATGATGGAGGCCTCCAGTGAACAGCGAGGGAGGGCTGGGGGATGGGGTGGAGGTGGGGGGGATCAGGAAACTTCTGGCACAAAGGAACAAAGTAGAGTGGGAACTGGTGGTCACTGGTAAAGGCCGGTGGTCTATTGAGAAGGGAATTTTAAGGCGGATTCCATTCCGTGATGCACACAAGTAGATAACCAAATAAATGAATCCATGTCTGCTTTCCCTTTATTCCACACTAAAGACAATGCCTGCACGTGTTTTAGGCCCCCTGAGGAGGATGACAGGGAGCTGGAACCCAGGTATAACTGCATTAAAAATATTTCAAATAGGTCCCAACTTGATTTCCTTGTCTTTCATCTGGTTTTCTTTCTGGTATTGCAAATTTCCTTTCCCTCCTTTTATTTTTCTGCCAGTCTATGGTGCTTGCACTCATTTCCAGTGAAGGACATGAACATTCTTTCGTATGGCAAGGTGAAAATAATTTTATTTTCATCACTTCCCTCCCCTCCCCCCACCCTGAGCTTGTGATGGATTTACTTGAAAAAAAAAAATAATGATGGAGCTTCACAAACTGGCCTGACAGTTGTGATGCGGAGAGCGAGCCAGCTGAGTAGGGACAGTGAGGCATCTCTGTACCTATTATGGCAAAAATCGATAATGCTTTCTGTAAATTGTTCCTCCCAAAGGAGCCGAACAAATGCAGCAGACAGTGGAAGCCATCATTCTGTGTGAAGGCTCTGCACACTTGGACCAGTGCAATTATGAACAGGAGGGTGGTTTGGTCTGCGTGTGTGTGTGTGTGTTCAGAGTAAGAATTCTGGGGGAGGGGGGAACTTATTCATCATAAAAATTTAACTGTCTGCTTCTTCTCTCGGGAAGGTGCATCCTTCTATCTGCCCTTCCAATGTGGGAAACCCCGTAGTCGAGTTACCCCAGTAAACCCTTTGGAAGTTGCAATGGATGGATTAAAGAGAATAGCCAGCCTATTTAATTGCTGATTTCCTGGCTGAGGACTTATTGTTCTGATGCTTTTCTGGAAACTCTCTTGTAAGGACTTTGGGAATTCCATACTGGATCTATGACTATTAACAATCTTGTATGTGTGGGCTGTTTTGAAATTTTCTTCGCTTTACAAATCTCTCATCTTAGTGATCTTTGAAAAGATAATATATTACAAGTTCCTTTAGGGACAGTTATTTTTCTATAATATTATGACTCCTGCCCATCCCACCCCACTCTACTCCTGAACTGCAGAAGGAAATGGGAGCCATTTCCATAATGATGATTCTTGCAGGCCACTGCTATATCAACTTTATTTCCTAGCAGGAGGACCCTAAAATTAATTAGACATGTCATGAGACAGTTGCTATTAAAAATAACAAAAGATGTCAGTAAAATAATTTTTCAGTTGATGTGTCAGGTTGGGGAAGTGGTGTACCTAGAATGCAAAGATTGTTGTTAAAATAACTAACGTCGAGAGGAAATGTGCTCTGTTGGAAAGACCACTGAATTCAGAGCCCAGAAGTCTTAGGTTTAAAGAACAGCTTTGCTACTTACTAACTTGACCCATAATGCATTTCAGTCCTGGTGTCTTCATCTATGAAATGGGGAAGGTGATGCCTCCTTATGCTCTGTCACAGGTTGTGAGAAAGTTGTATGAAAAGCCATTGCCAAAATTAAAGTCATGAAGATGTACATTATTATTAGCTTAAAGAAGATAAGCAAGCTTAGGCCTGGGTGTACTTGAATGAAAAGGCCAAGTGGGTCTGTCCATGGTTATATGGTACCAGCATGCTTGATCTCATTTGGTCTTGGATCCTATTTATTAAAGTCAGTTTCCTATAGAACATGAGACTCTAGGAAACCTAGGTTTCAGTCCATGTTGGAACTGACAACGTATATGAGGGGAAAATAAAAGTTGGAGATACAAGTAGTTGGAATTTTATCTGAC
Organism: Eubalaena glacialis; assembly: GCF_028564815.1. Lineage (NCBI taxonomy): Eukaryota > Metazoa > Chordata > Mammalia > Artiodactyla > Balaenidae > Eubalaena > Eubalaena glacialis. Next base: position 16,729,026 of record NC_083733.1, on the reverse strand, counting down.
AAATGATCTGACAAGACCACATTTCCCATGTCATCCAGTTTAAGTCAAGCAGGTATTATAGATTGGGGGTTGACACTCTATCCTTAAATAAGAGGTAGTTGCAATTTTGTTGGGGAGAGTGGCAGCAGAGAAACCGAAGGCACTATTTGAAGGCAATGAAAGATTCTGAGAGAGAGAAGGAGACCTGGATTTTATCTGAGGGGATGAGACTGGCAGAGTTTTCGATGGTTTTGTTGTATTGTTTACGTTAGTGGTAAGAGGACTAATGGGTTAGGGTATGAGAGGAGCCCATGAGAGTCCGCAAGTAAGAAAGTAAAAAGCAGGGAAGGGCAGATGGTGAGACAAGGGGAAAAAAGGATACTCCAGTAGTACTAAAGTTTTAGAAATACGGGAAGTAGACACATTGGAAACATCCAAAATAATCACAATCATCATGACCCAAGGAAATTACCCTATAATGGTTGAAAACATATTCCTGTTGATGGAGCAGTTGGGAATAGAAGGTTAACACGTGTGTTGACATGAGTTAGGCAGACATCTCCACATGATAAAACGTTTGAATGCACAGGCAGAAGGTGAGTCAGAAGGTGGGGTCATCCAGAGGGTACTTGAATGGATGGACACTTGGGGACATGATTTGAGAAAAAGAGTCACAAACACCCTGGGGAGAAGTAAAGCTAATGAAATCCTACCAGGTTGGTAAAACTCAAGATCTAGCCCATACCTAGGACATGAGCTGAGAGTTAGGTGCCACCTGACCCATCACAGCTTAGACAGGAAGGTGTATCCTTTCAAAGGAAATGTTGTCTGATGTCTGCCCCCTGCTGGAAGCAGCTGCCTTGACTCCCAAAGGTGAGGGGGAGAGAGCAGAAAAAGAATTTCTGACCTATTAAAGTCAATAATCCCAGGATCCTAATGGATCCAAGTGCATCTGAATAGCATATTAAAATTACCCAAGTTGTCTTTTAAAACCTACTGATGTGGGTCACCCAAGCAGCATGCTCCCAGCTGTTAATAATTAATACTGAGCATCCTGGGGAGGAATCACCGTGGATAATTGTAACTGGTAAGCATGAGTCTGGCAGCCCAGTGGGCTGTGGGTTGGAAAAGGGCAGCGAGGAAGGAATCATACATCAAGCTGGTGCCAGAGGTCAGGTATCGGTGGTCTGCTTCCTTTGGTTGAACTTATTCTTCTGATGGGAAAGCCTTCTAAACAAGGCTGTGAATTGGTTTTCATGCTCGCATTGACAGATTGGGAAAGCAGTTTGTTCTACCAAATTTAACAATGATATATCATTATCACAACTTTGGGGGAAATCTATAAAATCAATAGGTTTGTAGCCTGAACAGGATTTGTATCGCTTGCTTGCTGTGCTGGTGTCAAAGCGTGAGCATATGGATTGAGTCACAGCCTGAGATCAATGGAATTTGTGGACAGTGAGCTCAATAACAAGCCCTTCTGAGAAGACATAGATGTAAAAAGCAAATTTACTAGAGTATAAAAAAAAAAAACACAAACTAATATTTTTTCCGCGCCTGGCTGTAAAGTGCTGTTTGGCTGCCTTTGGCTGCGGGTACTTTGAAAGCTGTCTAGGCTATGTGCTTGCAATGCTGAATGCTCCTGCGCTAGCTTCATGCATTGCATGTACAGTTGGGTGCTTCTATTTACGGGGTTTGTACCAGGAAACTCGCCAAGAATAAGAGGAGGGGGAAAAATAGCCCTTTATATTGTAAACTGAATAAAGAATAAAAACAGTCAGTGTGTCTGCTGGGGAAAGACCACGGTAGCTTTATTTACTTTGTGCTGGTAGGACTTGCTAATGGAGAAAAATAAAAAGGCATAATTAAATAGTTTAATGAATTCTCAGCTCTTTTGTTTGAGTGGGAGGGGAATGCATGTTCCAGAGAGGCCTCACAAAGAGCTTGGCTGGCAGTGAGTTAAAAGTAGGAAATCAGTTCTTTGAAGGCATTTTTATACTTCATTATCCCAGCATGTAAAATGACTTGTACTAAACGATTGAGGATTTTATTTTTCACTCTCTCTCTTTCTCTCCTTTTTCCTAAACAAAAGAGAGCATGGGGCGTCTGGTGTCTAATTCCCCTCCGGGTCCTGGAGCCGGGAGATCAGCCAGGCTGATCACCAGGCTGGTGGGCCAGTCCCTGCCCAGGAGCGGAGTCGAGGGCTCTGAACCACCGTGGAGCCCAGGGAGCAGCCAGCCAGCCAGCCGTCCACGTCCGCTGTGCAGGAGTCCCGCGAGCTGGCATCCGTGGCCCCTAATCTCCCTTTCGTGGGGGAAAGCTCCTGCCTATTGATGGGCTGTGAATGGGGTGTGTCCTTTATGTTGTATTTTTTCTTAGCAGCCAAGATCACTTCTTCCCTCTTAGGGTGAAAACAAAGGGAAAAAAACTCCTGGGGAGATGAAGTAAAGTTTGGGGAACACCGACTCTGATTCTCAGCCCTGACCTGGTTTCCTTCTCTTCCATGAGAAGGATGTGATCGGGAGGGCAGGGCCTTTGGGGAAGCCAGCTGGCCACCAGCATCCAGCTGTTCCCAACTGGCCACCAGATCCTCACGCTCAAATTGGGCAGCTGGGCAGGGCATGTGCTACCTACCCAGGCAGGTAGAAGATTGGGCCCAAGAAAGTTAATTTCAGACTGCAACTTGGGCAGGGGGTGGTGGAGGGCAGGAGATATCAGGGCTCTGGGTTTGAGGTGAGACTCTTCCTGATGACCCACAGAGGAGAAGGCCAAAAGGAGGGTAGCCTTTGACCCCTGAGGGAGTAGGGCAGCTCGGACTTTAAACCACGAGGCATGGTGTGGTGGCTGAGGAGCCACCATGGGTGGCACCTCGCAGGATGAACCATGGGTTTTCTAGAACCCATTCTGACTGCTCTTCGTCCTGCCATGGCGCTTGTGTATAAAGAGAGTAAGCAGAATGTTTTTTTCCACAACTCTAGTATTTTAAGTGTTTGGCAGGTTCCTGCCTTCGCTCTGCTCCCCTCCACTCCCTTTCCGGCTGTTTGAGCACAGGGTCTCCCCGAGGGTGTGGCCAAGGCCAGGTCTGCAGGGGATGTCCCTGCCGCGTGGCAGCTGCCTGAGCGCCCCTTCTATAGATTTGTTGTGATTTCTTCCTTCCAGCCGAACTGAGGGGTCTCTCCCGAGCCTTCTGTGGCAGCACTTCTAAGGCAGTGGAAAAACAACCTGGCTGAGGTGGCTCTAGGTGACACACCTAATCCATCTTTGGAGGAGAAAGGCCCTCTTGGGTCTGAAAATAATTACTACTTCTTTCCGTCAGCCTTTTATTTTCTCCCTCCCTCTTTCTCTCGCTCTCTCTGCTGTGCTCACGTGTTCGTCTTGCTTCCAAATCCAGGGCCCAGTCTTTTCCCAGCCCAGCAGTGTGCCCCGAAAACCCCTCAACAGTGTATTCCTGCACCCCCCAATTCAGCAGGCCGGTTCCTGGTGGCCTTTTTGCTCTGTCACCTTCAACATGTGAATCAGCTGCTAGCATCAGGGAATTTCCATTCAGTGCTTTGCCAGGTTCGGAGATTTGCGTTTACAAAGCCTCTCTATGCCTTTAAAGGGCTCACGTTTGCTTATAAACAACACTTGCTGTTTGTTTCTTGTTAAATTTTACCTCATAAACAAATATTACTATGTGAACCTCAGCCAATAATTGTTAAATCCTGACTTTTTTTTTCATACCTATAATGCATCGACTGTAAACCTATGATTTAAACTTTATAGGATGGCTTTCCTTCCCCCCACCTCTCTGGAGAACTGGAGGTTTGCCTGGGTGGGGTGTTTGAAGTCACTGGACCCATCTTCATAAAAAATACCAGATAGAGGGTGGATCTGTGGGGTTGAATGCAGTTGAACACTCTGGTTAAACAAACAAACCCCAAATGGACAAGCTCTGGGCTCTCTTGCCTTTTTTGATTCGAGTACTGGGGAGCCTGACAGAAATTATTTTCACAATTAGCCTTAACTTTTGGATTACAGCATTTCTTTCAGTATAATGACCAGGCTGTGTGGTAATTTACAGCCAGTCCCCGGCCTTGCTGAGTAGCAGGGAAATGCTGTGAAAGTGACTGTTAATATTGATCAATGAGGGCTAGAGAGAGTTGCAGACCCTCAGCACTGCCACTTAAAGTGGGCAGGAAACCCAAATTGACCAGTAATAAAGTGTTTGAGGTTGTACGAGGCGGCTCCTGGGGAAACTGCTGCTCCGAGAGGGAGGCTGGAGGAGAGAAGCTGTCAATTACTCTTGTTTGATGCCTGGTTACTGAGCAGGACAGAGCGGGCTGGGGCCTGTGGCTGCCAGAGGATGAGAGGCAGACCCAGCCTGGATCTCTCTGGAAAGCCACAGAGAGGCTGGGTAGGAAGGGAGACACAAGGGCTCTCTTTACATTCCTTGTGGGTCCAGAGGCCTGCAACTCACTGCTATCTTTCCCCAGGTTTCTTTCATTTTAGGGCAGGAAGTAAAATCTGAACTGTTGGCAATCTTTCCCCTACTTCTGTGCTGGACACTAGTGGTGGACGGGGTTTTGGTTTTGGTCGTTATTGCAGTTTTATGGGTAAAAGACCAGAAATCTAAAAAGATAGATCTGGGAATGAAAATCAGCTTCTGTTATGGACTTTGAGCTTAAGTCTCCTTTAAGGTGATCACATTGTCATTACTGTTCTACAGATAATTAATAATAATAGCTGTGTGCACAATGGTCCTCTGATTTCAGTGCTTAATGTATTAACTCATTCAATCCTAAAAACAACCCCACGGAGGGAGGTGCTACAGTTTTACCAAGGGAATAGTATACGACAGCGGTTTTGATAGGAATTTTACTACTTAGGAGAGATGAATTAGAACATTCTTGGGACGAGACCATGAGCCAGATGAACAAATGACCCAGTAATTGTTCCTGGAGTAACAGACTTCCTTTAATGAACCTGTGATATGCGGCATCATCTGGGGTTTGTGTTGTTAACCTTCCAATGCAATGGGGTTTTGTTGCTTTCAATCAGCTGCATGTACTAAGTTGAGAGGTGAGTGATTTAGTTAAAGCTAAAATTGAGTAATCAACCAAAAGTAGATGATTGTAATCAATTTAGTTAGATAGAAAGGTCAAAAAGTATTGATAAAATGGAAACTGCAGTTACTCGTACAGTCATTCTACTTTTTCTGTGTCTGACTCAACGCCACTCAAGAGTCCTTTGTTAAGTTACAAATCCCATGTAAAACCATTTGGGAACTCTTCCAGTGCAAGTAAATACTTTAAAAAAAATTATGAAATATTTCACATGTACAGATAAAAGTATAGAGACTAATAGCTATTTCAACCACCCAGCTTTGCCAAATCTGAACATTTTGCCGCATTTGTTTCAGACCACTTTTTCCAACCTACAAAACGTTTTGAGTCCATTTGAAGCCTTTTGTGTGTGCCTCTCCTTGATCTCATTTCTCTCTTTTGCCCTTCCCTGCCCCCAAGAATTAACCACTCTCCCGAATTTGGTATTTTCTTTGTTTTGCTCACATGGGTGCCACCAAAAATGGCGTACAGTTTTGTTTGCTTGATTTTAAACTTTACATCAATGTTATCAAACTGTATATGTCTGTTTGCAACTCGCTTTTTTTTCACTCCTCATTAAATTTTTAAGATGTCTTCACGTTGATATGTTTAGCACTTTAACTACTGTAGAATATTCCAAAGGCTTCTTTCTAAGTCAATTCACCGTCATCTCTCCAGAGTGTGGGCAGACATGTTTCCATCGGCTCTGAGCAAAGGGGTCACTCTGGATAGAGTAGTTATAGCTCAAATCATGAGGAAAAGACAAATACCAAGACAGTTGGGCAGAAAAGGGTTTTTAAAAAATCAGCTTGACAACTTCAAATAAGTTGAATTAAAGTTTTTTTAAAAATCTAATTAATTCAGTACGCGGTGAATTGTATAATAAAGCATATTGGTTGCTGAGTTAGGTTTTTAACCCCCGGTTCAGTCTTATCCAGCTTATTTGGATTGGAATGGACACAACATATTAATTCAACAAATATTAAACTCCTACCATGTGCAATGTACTGTGCTAGGTGCCCAGGGGCAAAAGAAATTAGTAAAGTGAGAATAGCAGAAGACAAGTAACTAAAACAGTCAGAATGAACACCATAAAGGTGGTATGACGAGGCCTGTATTCTGGGGCCAGCAAGCAGTTTAGTTTTTCAGATCTTCTAGGGTGTGAAGGAGAATGGGCGGAGTAGGGCTACAATGGGAGACTAGACTAAACTACAGGGGGACTTTTCTACTCTTTAAAGGTCTTTCCTTTATAGCTATGGTAGTGCCCTTTAAGGCATGCAGGAAAGATTACTACAAAAGTGATTTCTAGGTGCCTTGGAACCAGAAGAGACTGGAGGCTGTGAGTTCACTTAGAAGGCATTGGGAAGAGTCTCCGTGAGATATGACTTGGGTCTGGACCATTATACTGTCAAAGGAAACATGACAAGCAGTTGAGAGGAACCTTTTTGGGGGGCTGAATGTATAGGACAGCTGATTGGATATGGGTTCAAGAGAGAGTTGGAACTTGAGGGTCCGAGGCAGGATTTCTAGGGGAAGAACAGTTCCTCAACAAAAACGGGGACAGCAGGATGGTTCATGATTTGTGGAATGGGGAGAGGAAAGTGAACGGAATTGTTTAGGACACACTCAATTTTAGATCACAAGGCAGGACAACTCAGTGAAGAGTGTGGCCCAGTGTCCGTCTGCGAGCATCTGCTTTGTCTGGCCTCTGGGGTCCACTTTGCTGCCCACACCCCAGACTGGAAGTATGAGGGATATGAATCCCCACTAAGTGCATCCTTCAACCAGTGACTGAGGGGAATTTGTGCGATGGTGGGTTGGATTTGGATCATACTGGCTTGCAAGACCTGATGGCTAAATTTTCTGGAATTTTGTGAGTCAGTTGTTAAACATAGCTGTTATTAAAAATTAAATTACATACACTTACAATTAAGTAAATTATATTAAAAGTATAGGTAATCAACCATTACTTCCTAATTATTTTACTGCATTTTACAATTCCCCCTGCTATTGTCTTTTGTATCTAGAAGTCGGCAGTGCTATGTATATATAGCAGTGGCTGCTATGGTTCTTTTCCCAGCTCCATGTTCAATGATATTATGTTGGTAGCTAGAAATCAGCCATGATGGGAGAATTTACACCATGGAAACTGGCAAATGTTGCAAATCAGGGATCACTCAACCCCACTCTCACTCCTGCTGGAGAACTTGTTGTTAAAGATTTTCCAGTACATTACTGAGAAGGTAAAAAAATACTCAAGCTCCTTTACCCTTCAGATGGGACAGCTCTGAGGTGCAGATCTACACAGGCTGAGTTCCCCAGCAGGATTCAAGTCCAGTTTCTCATTGGTAACTTGCTTGATGACATATCATTTTTGGTTGCTTTGCCCTATCTCACCATTCCCCTTCCTTCCCAATAATTCTTGGATCACTTTTAAAATAAACTATTAAAAATGAAATCCTTGTTTCAAGGTATGCTTCTGGGACAACCAAAACCAAGGCAAATGACAAGAATGGTTCCTCTTTCTGATGAGGGTAAATGGCAAGGTAGGTCAACAGTTGCCTGTGACCTAGTGGGCGGCAGCACCGTGGCATGTGGAGGACATGCTCTGTGGATGACCCACTGGGGATTAGCACCAATAGGGTTTGTTTTTCTCTGTGACTGCTAGTAGGAGACACATTTGCTTGTGCTCACTTCACATTTTATAGGTATTTATCACTTTGTGGCATGATCTTAATCCCACTGAGTACTTTTTTTTTTTTTTTTTTAAAGAGATATGCTCCCTGTACATTCACAGTAATTATTTTGAAATCTAGTCTTTGTTTTCAGATTCCTGGGGGATATTTTTCTTTTTCTTTTTTTTTTTTTTTAATTTTTTTAATTAATTTATTTATTTATGGCTGCATTGGGTCTTCGTTTCTGTGCGAGGGCTTTCTCTTGTTGCGGCAAGTGGGGGCCACTCTTCATCGCGGTGCGCGGGCCTCTCACTATCGTGGCCTCTCTTGTTGTGGAGCACAGGCTCCAGACGCACAGGCTCAGTAGTTGTGGCGCACGGGCCTAGTTGCTCTGCAGCATGTGGGATCTTCCCAGACCAGGGCTCGAACCCGTGTCCCCTGCATTGGCAGGCAGATTCTCAACCACTGCGCCACCAGGGAAGCCCCCCACTGAGTACTTTTAAACATAGGAGGAAGTGATCAGAATTAGCCAGTGAAGATAGAATTTGCTTGTTTGGTAGGGCCACCTAATGTTCAGTTTTCATCTTGCTTTTTATTTTCCTACTCTTGACTCACTCACTCTGCCTTCTTTCAACTGGGGTCCTTTGAAAACTTACCACAGTGAAGCAGAAAATTTTTAGTGCATCTTAAACCTGAAAATTGCCTTTCGGTGCTTTCCTCTCCATCTACCTGTGTGTCCACCTTAATGTACTTTTGTTTAGTTATTGGAATGTCAGTCCACTCCAATGTCTGCCCTGAACCTCTTAGGACTCTTAAATCTTTTGTCCTCATGAAATGATGCAGGTAGCCGCAGTCCACCAATCTCCGCACACTTCTTTATTACTAGTTCGTTATGGATACCATTTCATGGCTCTCTCTGCTACTGCTATTGGAAATTATAGACCTTCTTTCTATAAACTTCCCCCTTCCCCTCCCACATCAGTTTTTCTGCTTTCTCCTGCATTCTGGATTTCAATTCCTATTTGAACCCACAGAACCTAGTTTTAATCTTATTGGCTAATTAATATATATCTTAAAAAAAAAAAGACTCTTTTTCTTCCTTAGGTGGGTTGTTATTTTTAATGATTGCTTTAATGGTAGTCGAGGATGTCCCTGCCTAGGGAGGCCCTTTCTTTCTGTCCATAATGAGGCATAAGTCATTGCAATGTGCTGAGATTTATGGAGGGATGGGGGTGGGAGGAAGCACCTTTTCAATTTATTACATCTTAAATGAACTCCCAAAGCAAGAACAGAACAAAACAAAACAAAAGGGCAGTAAAGCCCTGTGTACTGTTTAGTCTGATGTTTACTGAGCTGTATAGAGGTTTGCTGACTAGTCTGGAATTGGTAGGCAAGACTTAGCATTTCATCTGAGTCGTTCGTTTGTATTCTGTTTACCCGTAGCTCTTTATCCTTCTGCACCATCGCCAGCATCACTACCTCCACCTCCTCTACCAAGTAATCCGAACGTTGCCTCACATAATTCTATCCATGTCATTAGATAGTTATGATGGTTCATTTCATCATATCTTGAATTTTTTTAGGGAGAGAAACAAAGTGAAAAAGGGACCTCTTTATTTCATACAGGTAGACACAGAGGACTAAGCACTTAGATATATGACCTCGTGGACATTTGTAATTTAATAAAACCCTTCATCTTGCCTCTTTTTTTTGTGAAAAGGTAGTAGAATATGTGATTCAGTTTTCCACTAAAATGCCACTTAATTTCATCCATGAGATCTGCCCCGTGAATTCTGTGCTGTCCCATCTTTTCAGGTCACATCATAGAAAGAATCTCCCACCAATACAACTGACTTTTCACCTGCGCTGTTGAAGTGCATTGTGCAGGGGCCGGTACCTGCACAGGTGGGAAGATTGTGATTTCTTGGGCATCAACTGAATGAAGTTTATGTTCCTACTATTAGAGGTTAGAGAGCAGGTCAGTTTTGAGGAGGGTTCAGTACACCTACTGTTACCTTTTCTTTTCTCTTGGTTTACCTCTTTGTGAATTTTAGGAGAGGGAAAACCCCACCATTCAGCACAGTTTTGAAATATTGCTGGGGAGGCCAAGTTGTTTTTCGTATGTATCCCATCCAGGCTCTGTGATGCTGCCAACAAAGTGTCCCCAAGAAGCCCTTTCTCTGTGCTACGTCCTAACATCCTGCTTCAGGACACTTTTACTTGGCCACTTCGGTTCATCCTCCTTTCTCGTTTTTTGCAGCCCTTCCCCACCCAAAGCCTCCTACTGCGACTGCGGTGAGAGGGTGCGATTTTCATTACCCCAACACTAAAGCAGACTCGGAACTTAAAGACATCGTTGCTCACGGCCACATTGCTCTCTCTGCTTCCTTGACTTTGGAAGTGAGGCATTTCATTTCTAAAAATGGTTTGAAGACTATATAAATGTGTTTCACACAATACAAAACACCAGCTGTATATAGATTGTAATTTTTTTTTTTTATTAAAAACCCTTTGCTTCTTTCTTCTTGCTTCTCTTGATAGGTGCAGTGATAGAAAGCTCCCACATACCTAAGACTTCCTTTTTTTTTTTTTAGACTCACACTTCAGAGTATTTTCAATATCTGCAACATTATCTTTTGAATAATAATTACCTCTTATATTAAATTATAAGACAGCAGGATTCAGGATTAGATCTCTCCATATTATTCTAGTGAAGGAAATTATGACAGGGGTCATTTTTTAGAATTATGTAGCAGGGTAAAAGGTCCTAGGCAGCATTAGAAGGCAAAGGCATTTATAATTAAATTGTAATTTAGGCCAGTGATTTATCGTTTTCTCAATGAAAAATTTGGTGCTGCCGAGAGATTCTAAGAGAAACTTTAGTGAGATACAACTTAATGAAATAATAAAAAGAAAAATTATTCTGGAATAGATTGTATTACAGTGGCGGAAAAATTGCAGCCTGCCTTCTGTGGGTATTTTCATTATCAATCCTATTTTTCAAGGAGTTCTAATTTAACTATCATTTTCTTTTCAGGATAAAACATGGCCTGGGAATTTTGAATTTTATATCCAGACAATTTTTGAAGACTTTGAAAATATAATTAAAAATCTTTGTTTCTGATTTTCAAGTTCACAATTACATTTGGAAACATTTGCCAGTTTGCTTAAAAGTTATTCAAATTGATGAAGTAACAACGTTTTTAAAAACCCTGATTTATTTATTTTGGACTAATAGGTGATTTTCTTTTGTTCCTTTTTTGTGGAAGCTTATGTCCACAAAGGTGGTACTCCAGTATTTGTGTGTTATTTTTCTTTCTATCTACAATTCTGCATCTCCTGTGGGTGAGATAGGAGATCTGATCTATGGGACAGATACACACAAACCAAAAGGGAGGCTGCAGAATATGAATCATTCTTCTATTGTAAAATGAAAAAGTGAGGGAAGGTTTAAAAGTAAAAGAGTAGAGTCCTTTGCTAAAAAAGACTTTCACAAGCAATATGAAGTCGGTGATTTTTACAAAAGTAGTTGTGATGGAAGGTTTGGCTCACGAGAAGGCCAATTCAATTAGTGTTTTGAGCTGAGAGATTAAACAGTTGAAGTATGAAAAAAAATAAAAGTACATCTTGCATTTGTTGTGTGATACTTGAATTTATTACAATTCAAATTGTTCACTTATTGCTATATTTTAATTGTCTCCATAGAACCTTGATTGCTTTAATGATTTTGGTGATGGTTCTGTAAAAATAATCATGCTAATAAACTTCTAATGGCATGTGTTTTAAGTAATTGGTTGAAAATGGTCTAAATATCTTTTTATCCAATAGTCTGTAATAGCTTCTTCACTGAACGCCTAATCTACTTGGTAAATAATCTGTGTTTCAAAAAATGCACTGTGTATTTACATAATAGACTTCAGGTGTATTAAGAAAACAATGTATATTCTACATATTGTTTAGATATCTTATTTAACAGCAGAAATCGTTGCCATTCATTGAGTAAAGACTGTGCACTTGAGGAATTACCTAAAGACATGGTTATATGAAAGATCATAATGTCTTGCAAGAACCTATTAAGGTTTATCTTGTCTCTGATCACATAAGTATTGTCTTTTTTACTTCTTAAACATATATGGCAGGCTTTGAGATGAAACTTTTAGGGAGAGCAGAACCCTCAAAAAACACTAACTTTTCGGAAGAGAGGAATGCTTTTTAATTTTCAATACATGCTTTGTAATGATGTCCTTCTGAATAGTCTTTCAGGATTTTAACCTGAAGTTTCTAATCCTGTGGTCTTTCTCTGTTTTTCAAACTTGAGGCAGGATTGACGTGGTATGGTGGCCCTGACATTGCTCTACAGGCAAAGCCCAGTGGTGATTAAAAGTACAGGAAAGTGGCGTGACCTTGGGCAAGTGACTGAATAGGAATAATAATAGGATCTGCCTCATGGGGTTGTTGAGCATGTTAAATGAGTTAATACAACAAAGCACTTACAGTGTTTGGCATATAGTAAATACGTAATACATTCTAGCTGGTATGTCTGTTTACTTGTAATTATAGAGCATGACCGTTTTCACTAGACAGATGTTGACAAAAATACTCTATTAAATACCTGTAATAAAAACTTGGCAATCTAAATTTTGACCTACATATGAAAAGCTTTTGAAAGTGAAGCCAGTAAAGAAACATAAACCACTAGGGGAAGTGACTGATACAGCAGACAATCCACAAAACATAGCCCTTTTATTCATGTGAAATATGTTAATCTGTCATTTTATATTCAATTCTCATGTCTTTCTTCTTTTTTACTTTTTATTTTCAAGTAATTTTAGACTTAAAGAAAAGTTGCAAAACAGGAGAGAAGTTTTCCATATACCCATCACTCAGCCTCCCCTAATGTTAACATCTTGCATAACCTTGGTACCGCTGTTGAAACGAAGAAATAATTGTCAATAGAATACATTTAACTAAACTTAACACTTTATTTGGATTTCACTCGTTTTTCAACTCGTGTCCTCTTTCTGCTCCAGGACCCAGTTGAGGACCACACACTGCATTTAGTTGTCATGTCTCTCTAGACTCCTCCAATCTGTGACAGTTCCTCAGTCTTTCTTTGACTTTCATGACTTTGGCAGTTTTGAAGAGTACTGGTTAGGTATTTCATAGAATGTCCCTCAATCTGAGGTTTTCTGATGTTTTATCGTCATTAGATTTAGGTTGTACAGTTTTGGCAAGAATATCACAGAGGTGATGCACCCTTCTTAGTCCACCATATCATGGGATATGTGACATTGATATGTCATTACTGATGATGTTAACTTTGGTTACTTGGTTAAGATGGTAACTGCTGGCTTTCTTCACTGCAAAGTTACTATTTTTCCCTTGGTGATAGTAAGGTAAATATCTTGAGGGAGCTGCCTTGAGATTATCTAAATATCCTTTTTTTTTTCCTCAACTTTTCACCTACTAATTTTAGCATCCGTCAATGGATCTTACCTGCAACAACTATTACTGTGATGTTCTAATGGAGATTTTCTGTTTTCCTTATTTTTTCCACATTGAATAATTGGAATTCTTCTGAAAATAAGAGCTATCCTTTCTCCACTATTTTTTATTGATTCATTTATTTATTTATATCAAAATGAAGTCATGTATATTTATTTTATTCTATAGATTATAACCCAATACTACTGTTAAAATTTTTTTTTTTTGCTCAAATTATTCCAGTTTTGGCCATTGGGAGCTCTTTCAGGTTGGCTTCCATGTTCTCTTAACATACCCCAATCTTATTTTAGGACTGTCTTACTCTCTGGCACCACAAGATATTCCATACTCCTCTTGGATTTAAGAAGCCCTGGTCCCTTTTATTGGATAGTGGTATTTAGATATCAAGATCTAAATCCCAAGTGTGCTCACTGCTGCTATAGTGTCATTGCTTCTAGGTCATCTCAGGAAGTGCAGCATGGAAATATATGTGTGTATGCTAAGGCATGCATATAACCGCATCTACATTTGTTTATGGATTCTTAAGTGACTTGAAATTATTGTTTTTGTTTCTTAATAACACAGAAGAAAAGTGATGAAAGCTTTTCAGGAAGACAATTAGTATGTTTGCAAGGTAGAAAAATAAAGTTGGAAAATTTAAAAGCTGGGATTTAGCACATATCCAGGTTAGGAATGTGACTCCATCATAGAGTTTTAGACAAAGTCTTCATTCTTTGGCATGTGAAACATAACAGGAACTTTCTCACAATCCTTCCACATCCATGACTTGGGGACATGGTGATTACTACCTTGAATTCCATTCTCAGGTATTTGGCCTCTTGGGAACAATGTCAAATTATTTATATAAAATATAAGTAATTGGGAGGATATTTTAATAGTTGGGTGACAGTTTAATGTTTATATAGTCATCCATCAGTTTCTTCAGGGGATTGGTTCCAGGACCCTTCCTCGGATACCAAAATCCGTGAATGCTCAAGTTGCTTATATAAAATGACATAGTATTTGCTTATAGCCTATGCACTTTAAAGTATGTTCTCAGATACTTTAAATCATCTCTAGATTACTTATAATACCTAGTACATTGTAAATGCTATGTAAATAGTTGCTGGTGTGTGGCAAATTCAAGTTTCGCTTTTTGGAACTTTGTGGAATTCTTTTTCCCCGGATGTATTTGATCTGCAGGTGGTTGAATCTGTGGATGGGGAACCTGTAACTGCAGAACCGAGGATATGGAGGGCTGACTGTATGTGCTAAACAAAACATTTTGCATTTGTGTTTTGAAACAATGGTTCTTTTCTGTTCAAATATACCTGAAATTGTGAAGAAAATCAACAATTTCCAAAGCTTCTAACACCCTCGTACCTCATGACGTTTACATAATCTCTACTTTCCTGATCATTTCTTAGTGTTTAAATGAAAAATTTAAATTCAGAAACAGACTTTTTTCTAACCCCACAGAATAATTCCGTCTTGCAATACCAGAAATAAGTGATCTCAGAACTGGTTTTTCTAAGAGTTAATTCAATTAAGATAGATTTTTTCCATTCCTTATTTCTCCAACAAAATTTTTATAAATAATTAAACCCTCCTTTTCTTCTACCTTTTTTTCTTTTCTCTCTTTTCTTCATTAACTGTTGTGTCCCTTTTTGGTGGTCCATAGGAAAATTGCTGCTATTAGAATTCATTGCTACATGCTAGATATAATGGTCACTATTGATTATTGTACAATTTAAGCTTGGAGTTTATCAACACTTTATTCCTACCTTACAACTTATGTTTAAATAGTCTTCATTATTTCCAGAAGTCTCTGGAAATATTGAAGATATGAAAGCTACAAGTCAAATGGACATATGGAAATTAAGGAAGGACTTTTCTGTGGGATTGCTGTGGGAGAAGGAAAGTGGCTAGAGAATAAATCAGACCTCTATTTACTATGTTCACCAGCCGGATGGTTTTGATAAGGCTGACATTACACACAAACCCACACAAAGGGAAGCAATGAATTTAGAGCTGAGCAATATACTACATCCAGTTCCTGTTGGTTTGTCTTAACCAAATTGTATGAGGAATTTTCCAGGCTGGATAGTTGGTAAGAGTTATAGATAGCTTAGCATATCTTTTATCAATGACTCTTTAATCAGAATTTTGGACTCATTTTACTGTTGCCTCATCTAACGTCAATCCCAACAGCCACCATGGAAGTGGCAAGTGTCACAGTGTTAACTTCAGAAAGAATCTCAAGATGCTACTCCTTATTTCAACCTCTTTTACAAGTTGAAAGTCAAATTAGTTGCTATGGCAGAGCTTGATTGGCCCCACCTATACCCTATGGGCACTTACCTCTTGACATGGAAGGCTGCTTATTGAGAGCAGCTGTGACTCTGCCAGAGGATCGTTTTTCTGATTGCATGGCCACCTTGGCCAGCATCTAGGGCAAGCCAAAATTGCCAGAGAGTTGATGCCACCAAAGGCAACTATCAACCAATGACAAATGATGGTTTGGTGGATACACCCTACGTCTTCCCTTGGTTAGAATAACTCTGGGGCATGTAATACATTATCTCCCAGACCCCTGGTGGGTTTGAGCTCCAATTGCCCACTAACTCAATAATGCCCCCTTGTTGACCTCCTACCCTTCTATGTCTCATGCGTACTGGTTTTTCCCCAGATAACTTCCCAAATACACTACTTGAATTATTATCCTTGTCTCAAGGTCTGCCTTTGGGAGAACATAAACTACAGCCAGACCAAGTTTGAGTTATCTCTTAGCATAATAGAATTTCCAAATCCCTTACTTCCTCTCCTTTACTGCTCCTGTATGTTTACTTTGTTCCTCTGACCCCTTGTCTGATTGATTTCTTCCTGGAGAGCTTGGGAATGAGCAGGTGAGCAGAATAGAAGGCAGTGGGGATGCTGAGACAAATGGGTATCATAGAATCAGGGCAGGGAAGAGGAATCAGGCATTTATTGAGCACCTGCTGTGACCCAGGCACTGTGCTGTATTAAGTGCTTTACAAAGGTTATTTCATCTCATTCTCTTGCCAGCCCTGAAAGGGCAGACATCTATGACTCTTTTGTAATCACATGTGTAAATAGCAGTAATAAGGCAGAGTTGTTTGTCTGAACAAGTCACCCTCCCCTCTTGTAGTTGCTGGCTATGCCATGGACCTGAACTTCCTCAGCTGACTGAAATACTTGGCTTTTCTAACTCTTGGGTCAATCATGGCTGTTTTTTCCACTGGTCAGTAAATGGCCTAATCATCTGTGGCCTTTTGCTTCATATTTGTCACTGTCAAGTTGGCTTTGTATTTTGGAAAGCTTCCAGCATTCATTATCATAATGATAAAAGGAGAAATGCAGTAGACGCTTGGGCTGATTTCCATTGAGAGATGTTCATATTCCCAGCACAACAACTTGGAAAGCTGCTCAGAGGGGCCGTTCTTGCTCTCAGAATTTATCCCTTCAAAACCAAAAGAACCTGCAAACCTATGTATTAAAAAAAATGCTCATGGTTATTTGAGTCTGCAGAATTAGAGCCGTCACCTTGTCCAGAATTAGCCCACAAGATAGACAGGGTTGATGGCAGAACTCACTTTAATACTAATTTACTTATAATTTTCTTTTATTTCCTCTCATCTTGGGAGCCATACCTAGGTGTTTTGTAATCAGTCATGAGCCATGCAAACTCACTGGTTGCTTCCTTTAGTAGGTGTAAGATAAGCAAAGGAATTCTAAGAAAATCTTCTCATAAATGGAAGACAGGCATTTTATTTTGTATATTGTAGTTGGGATCCTCTGAAGTGAAGAGCCTTTTGTACTGTCTTGCAGGGCTGTCCTCTATGTGACTCTAAGAGCCCAAGTTTGTGCTTATTAGACAGAGGCCAGTGTAGCCTTTACAAGGAGGAAAGAGCTTGACTTTCATCTTAGCCTTTATAGTGCAGGGTATAGGTTGGTCTATATTCTCACTTGTCATTTTCTTGCCTGCTACGGTGTTGGGAGCTCTCCAGGAACTGTTCGTGATACAGCTAAAACACAAATGTCTTGAGAAGCCCTAATCTGAAGTGAATCTTCTATAAATAATAAACAGCAAATAGGCTCCATTTAGTTATATTAACCTCCAAATAGGTCAGGCACATTGTTTAAAAATGCAAACATCACAATAAAACAGATTCCCTAGATGCAGAATTTGATGTGTATGTGCAGATTTTCTGGACGTGGTACAGGAAAAAATAGCCCACACCTATGCTTCACCACTTAAAATATTTATATATTAGCTCTGAAAAGTGCTACTTTTGAAATGCTGTTTATTATAAGCTGATAGAACTCAAGGCCTCTCTGTCCTCGTCGAAGTCCTTCTCATCTTTGCTGACTGCTGAGTAGTTACTGCTAACTTTACTTTCTGAGACCTGTGGAGTCCTCAAGTGAATTGTAACTTTTGCCAAATTTTTTGTGATTTCTTGCTGAACAACTTGGCATTCATCTGCGATACTCTTTTAGTTTTTTCAATGGGTCTAATTTCACATGTTAAGAATCTTATTGTTTGCCAGCCAAAATAAAACGGTATAGTTCAAAACTATTTATGCAATTCAAAACATTTTTTCACGCGGAGCTCATTCTACTTGCCTTTCTGCCTCGATCGTACGTTAACTTCATTTCTTTCATGCCAGGAATAATTAGACAATTAAGTGCTGATGCTCTGCAAATGAAATGGCATATTTTCATTGAAATTCTCACTACAAAAATACCTAGTCTTATTCTCATTCCCCCTTAAAATCAGACGTGTAAAGTGTGCCATTGCAAACTCTAACGTATAGATCCCAAAGTATTTGCACTTGGATAAAGATATGGCACTGTAATTCAACTGAGGAATGGCAGTAATTACTTTTTCCCTGGGAAGAGTAATTCTTGCAACTAAAAATATGCAGAGATTGGGTGAGACATTTCTGTACTTCCCAATTTGCTTATGGTTCAGCCATTACCCATGTCAGTCTATAATTCTGGTGTAATGATTTCAAGAGTAAATAAAGCTGCATGACGTCTCACACTGTGTGTGTGTGTATATATATATATGTGTGTGTGTGTGTGTGTGTGTGTGTGTATATAGGGGGAGAGAGAGAGAGAGAGAGAGAGAGAGGGAGAGAAGGGACCTTCATAACTGTGTTGAAATCTCCTGATCCTTTAAAACTATTTACCTCCTTTAAATCTTCCTTTAATTCCTTTCCTTCTCCTCTGAACACCCTAGAATTGTCATAATTAAGAGATGATATAGAAGCCCAGTTTACTTGGGATCTGGCTATACATCTGGCTGGATTCATTCATATAAAAGGGATGTAATGCAACTCCCAGCCTGACCCATCAGGTTGCCTCTGTAGTTTCCCATTTGAAGATTGCACTGATCTCTAGTAATGTCTTAAAAAATGAAACCCTTCAAGTTTTAGGATAGTTGCTCCCTCCTGTCCCCCACCCATGTCTACCATACACACTGTCACTTCCACCACATTCTCTTCATTAGACGCGAGTCAATAAGTCCAGCCCACACTTAAAAGAGGAGAATTAAGTTTTACTTCGTGAAGGGAGGAATGTTAAATAAGTTGTGGACATATTTTGAAACCACCAGAATCCTGGAGAAGGATTTCAGACAAAGGAGTGGCATGGATCTTCAGTAGAAAAAGGTTGGTCTAAAAATAGAATGCAGAGTATGCTGATATAAGAAGAGGCTGGGTTATTTGATCAGAATCTCCTTTACCCACGAAACCAGAAAACCTATTAAGGCAGGGACCACATTACCATTGATTCCCCAGCACTTCAGATCCTTACATGTAAGAGATGCTCCTTAAATATTTTTAGAATGACTGAATCAATGAATCACTAACTCAGTAAATGAAAAGTTAATGAAGAATGAGTGACTTGATTACATAACTTGCGAGAAAGTATGTCAAAATGGTAAAGAAGACACTCTCTGGAATCATAATTCCTGGGTTCAAATCCAGGCCCCACCACATACCAGGTACATTTCTTGGGAAGTCGTTTAATCTTTCCAAGCCTCATTGTAAAAAATGGGAATATTAATAGAAGCTATCCTATAGAGTTATTATAAGGATTATGTGATAATGACTATTAGGTATAGTATTTGGTACATAATGAACACTTAATAAATGTTAGCTATCATAACTATTGTTAATACTCAAGTTTTCTAGCTATTAAATGGTAGAGCCAGGATTTGAATTCATATCTGTCTTATTTGAGAGCTTGTAGTCCTATCTTTTGTACCTTCAAGATTGGAGGTATCATTACTCTTTCATGTTATTACAAAATATTGAGTATAGTTCCCTGTGCTATGCAGTAGGTCCTGTTGTTTATCTATTTTATATATAGTAATGTGTATATGTTAATCCCAAACTCCTAATTTATCCCTCTCCCCCTTTCCCCTGTGGTAACCATATATTTTTTTCTGTGTCTGTGGGTCTATTTATGTTTTATATATAAGTTCATTTGTATCATTTTTTGTAGATTCCACATATAAGCAAATCCACATATTAAAAACTGAATCACTTTGCTGCACACTTGAAACTAACACAGGATTGTAATCAACTATACTTCAATAAAAATATTACTCTTTCATGGGTAGTAATATTTAAACTCATTTGGTCTCTTCAGTCAATATTTTGATAGAAGTTCTATAGTACTTGACTTTTAACAAAGTCTTGGGCTTTTTTATTCGGTTGTGGAAGAAGATGATGGAGCTTCTTGAGGCTTAATGATTTAACAGATTTTTCTAGGCTAGTTCCTAGAAAATAGCAGGTAATACCACCGGGACCATTTTTAGAGGACACCTGTTTTGTTGACTAAGCTACATAGCAAGAACAGTAGCAGCAGCAAGAACCCACTCCAATTTGTGTTTGATAACTGAGAGACCCCGCATAACTGAGAGACCCCACATAACCTATGTTGATGAACATGTGAGAAACCTTTAATTGCTTATGGACAACAGTTTCTTCCATGCTTTTCTTTCTACAATGTTCAGTCTGATACGTGGGGAAAAATGGGTCTATGTGTTAGTAATCTATTGATGAGTAATAAACCACCCCATACCGTAGAGGCTTAAAACAACAATCATTTAATTTTCTCACCAATCTTTAAGTCAGTGATTTGGCCTGGGTCTGCTGGGCAGTACTGCTGGTCCCATCTGGGGCTGGATGGCCAGAGTGGGAGCAGATGGTCTAAGATAGCCTCACTCACATGTCTGGTGCTGGTACTAGCTTTCAGCTGGATGACATGTCTCTAGAATCTAGCTGGGGCTTATTCACATCATGGCAGCCAAAATAGGAAATGTCCCAATGAACAAGTGCTTTTCAAGACTCAACTTGTATCACATTTGTAAATATCCCATTGGCCAAGAAAGTCACATGACCAAGCCCAGATTCAAGGGGTGGAGAAATAAAAACGGCTTTTTTTTTTTTTAAAGGGTAGAGTTTTTTTGTTTGTTTGTTTTAACTTTTTTGGGGTTTATTTATTTTATTTATTTATTTATGGCTGTGTTGGGTCTTCGTTTCTGTGCGAGGGCTTTCTCTAGTTGTGGCAAGTGGGGGCCACTCTTCATCGCGGTGCGCGGGCCTCTCATTATCGCGGCCTCTCTTGTTGCGGAGCACAGGCTCCAGACGCGCAGGCTCAGTAATTGTGGCTCACGGGCCTAGTTGCTCCGCGGCATGTGGGATCTTCCCAGACCAGGGCTCGAACCCGTATCCCCTGCATTGGCAGGCAGATTCTCAACCACTGCGTCACCAGGGAAGCCCCCAAAAAACTGCTTCTTGATGAGAGGAATAAAAAATGCTACAGAGTCTTATTGAAAAGGGGTATACATTGTAATGGGATGGGTACAATCATTTTGGCTGTCTTTGCAAACAGTTACCACAGTGTGGAAGACAGTAGCAATTTCGTGTTTCCAAGGTGTGAAGCAAGTCCTTAAAAATCTTTTGAGGGGTTTGCAGCTCAGAGTTATATCTGGCACAGAATTGATGTCTTCTTACGGAGGTGCTTCAAGCAGGTTACTAGGTGACCACATAGTGTTAGTTGGTGATCGCTGAAACCTTAATGCACATGCCCTGCACATGAATGCTAAAATGCAAACAGATCTGAGTCTGCAAATCTAGCTTGGGACTGTTGCGTGGATATAAAAGCCTTGTTTATGCTTCTTAAATACCGCATGTCTCCAGGGCTGGGTAAGCTTTGCTAACAAAACTTCATAGTCATGTTTTCCACAGTTTCTTACAGAAATTTAAAAATCCCAGGGAACTCTCAGAAATTTCATGTATTCTATCTGACTTATGGCACAGAATTCCCGATACTGTCTTCTCAGGAAGTTGCCATGCTGTGCCTAGGCCATTTCTCTCTGAATCCCCACCTTCTTAGCCCCATGTCCAAGAAAGCTGGTTAGATGCTGAGCAAGTCAGGGAGCAGTGAGAAGAAGATGGGAACACAATCCTAATTTCACCACAGCCAACAAAGCATCTGCATGGTGTCTGGCCTGTTCCCTCACTTGTTAGGTCAGAAAATATGCCTGCTGTGTGCCCCCTCATGGCCCCTTACCTTGACCTTGCAGCTCAGACATGCTGCAAAATCAGTGACCCCAGGAAATCAACCTCTGGGACCCTGTGGCTGCTCCCCTGGGATGTCTTGAGTGAATTTAGAAATTCGAGGGCTTCCTAAAATTGTCCTGTCCCCACAGCATATGAAATCACAGCAATGAGCATAATACTGACATGGAAAATCTTAACGTTTTCATGTAAATAGATCTTATTTTGATATTTTGAATTGGAAGAAATGCATTATTAAGAGAACTTCTCCTAAATTTGCACATCTAGATTTAATTGATTATGTCTTGGAACAACCAGCATTTATCATTTGGCACACATTTCTTGGATCATTTTAAATGGGTTGATTTGTGTTAAACTGGTTTTGGGGTTTTAAATTGAAAAAAAAATGCATTGCTTAAAGACAAAACTACAGTTATTGTGGAGATGTTGGGGCCTAACAGAGTAGTGGTCTTTAATATTAATATTTTCTGAATCTTTAGAGGATGCTAATGATGGTACTTCCCTTTCTATTGTACATGAACAGAAAATACACTATGGGGCCACTTTGTAGCTTGTCTTAGCTTCCAATTCTCAGCATTTAACAACACAATTTATCTAGTAGTAGAAGATCCAGAAGTTTGGAAGCTCATTAAAATAAAAAAAATATAACTTAAAGGAAAGGTATAGTATGGCTCTTGTAACATCTCTTTTCCCCCCCTCTAAATAGGGATGCTAAAAATTAAGCTCCCCCTCCCTGGAGGTGTATACAGAAGCTCTCTTCTGGTAAGGGTGATGAACAGAGAGTAGTGTGGACCTAGACTAAGATACCCCAAACAAATTGGCTGCACTATGTTCCTTTCCTTTGTGCTAAGGCTGTAGACTTTGGGACTCTCCTAAAGAAATGGTTTTGAATTCAGAAATAAGTGCTATAAATTTAATAGTTACTCTAGTGGGTGTCCTACAAGTACAGGAATGTTCACTTTCATGCTTGGTACAGTGAGTCAGGACATGAGACATACCCTGCTGAGGGGAAGCCCTCATCCTAAACAGAGGGAAGGCTCCATCCAGATGTCTGCAGCCTGGATGACAGGTCAAGACCTTTGTGCATCGATCACACTGGGCAGCTCTAGAGACCAGTTAAGTGCATGAGGCATTAGTTTCCTTAATACCTAGAGAGCATGCTAAAATTCCCCAAGAGTTGGTTGGGTTTGTCCATTGCTGTAGGTCACAGTTTTCCAAAATGAAATCTGAATGACACTCCACCCGTGATAATCCTGGAAAAGGAAAAGTATTCATAGCTAGAATGGTTTGAATATATCATTATCCTCTTGGAGATTCACATAAGCATATTAAAGGTTCAGAGAAATTTGACATAAAGACAACTGTTTAATCTTGTTTAAGCTATCTTTTCCTACACATCTGTGAATAAAGATTTCTTTCTCCTGAAACGTAATAACATCCCACACTTCAAAGAATGTTGCTCTAGATAATCTAAGTTTGATCCTCACATTAAGCCAGCCTTTTAGAGAATGACATATGTCATAGAGTGTTGGCTCCTTGTAGAAGAGCGTTAGCTGTGCTGTGATTTGCTATTATGCCATCAGCTTACTTAAGGGTTGTTTCAGAAAAAAGATACAGGGAACTTGCCATTGCATTCATTGTGGGTACCTTGTTACATATGTAATCTACATTATCAAATAACACAACCATGAAACTTGTAGATTAAAACAATATGTATTTATTACGTTACAGTTCTGAAGGTTAGAAGTCTCTGGAGATGGGTCTCACTGGGCTAACTAAAGTCAAGGTGTTGGCAGAGCTCTGCTCTTTCTGGAGGCTCTAAGGGAGAGTTCATTTTCTTGCCTTTTCCAGCCCCTAGAGACTGCCCACATTCCTTGGCTCATGGCCCCCATCCATCTTCAAAGCCAGCAACAGCCAGTCTAGTCTTTTGTCATGATTCCAACTCTCTGTCTGGTTCTTGATCTTCTGTCTTCCTCTTCCACACTTAAAGGACCCTTGTGATTACAGAGGTCCTATCCAGATGATCCAGGATAATTTCCTTATTTTAAGGTCAGCTGATTAGCAATTCCATTCCACCTTAATTCCATCTGCAGCCTTAAATCCCCCTTGCCATGTAATCTAATGCATTCATAGTGTCTGGGGAGAAGGATACGGACATCTTTGAAGAGCCATTTTTCTGCTTACACCACACAGCATGCATATCACTCCTTTGCTTTGGCTTCTAGGATGATGAGAGCTATTTAGTAACTATTTGGGCCTTCATCTTATTTTCCTATCCTTATTTTCCTTTTGTTCTTATATCCTCATTCTTTCTTAAAATTCATGTCATCCCACATGCCTGCATGTATATAAGCCTTGTCAAAGTAGAAATAATCACTACTTATAGTGAACCTCAAGAATGGTGGTTGGCAAAGTACGGCCCGTGGGCCAAATCCAGTCTGCCTCCTGTTTTTGTAAATAAATTCTGTTGGAACACAGCTGTTGTCCTGATATAAGGGCAGGGTTGAGTACCTCTGGCACAGATCACATGGCCCACAAAGAAGAAAATACTTACTATCTGGCCCTTTCCAGAAAAAGTTTGCCAGCTCCTACTCTAGACACTCTAAGGCTTAATGCCTTGCTGCTCTCTTTTTGCTGCAAAGGGAGATGTGTCCCTTAAAATCCCTGAAACATGTGGCATAGCTAGCTCTGTAGTCATTTTTAGGTTTTGGCTTTAGTAGAGGTTTGTAAAATGACCCAGGGAATTTGGGACAATATGAATATAATCTAAGTCACTTAAGAAAATAAAATCACATGTTTACTTTATTAAATCAGATTGTATCTACGTATTTTCAAAAGACTATACAGTGTTACGTCTCTGATTAGATTTTGTTTACCGGTGTTCACCACCTTTTCGCACACATAGACACACATTTATACACACTGCTGTCCCCTCTGCTCAACCTCTGGAAGAATGAGAGGGGAATGACTGTATGCTTGGAGCTGTTCTTAGTATTTCTCAAGTCTAGTGGTAATCGTGCATTCACCCATAATGTACATCATTGATGGCTTCAAGGTGAAACAACATGTTAATAAATACCGTTTATGTACTTGCAAAATTATAATAAAAGATACCTGTTGAAAATATCTAGAGTGTAGTCTGTTTCCAAAAATCATGTATTTGTTATTTATCTTTTAAATCAGTGTATAATATATGAATTATGTACTGTGTAGATGATGAATTTCTTTATGACCTTTTCAAATGAAATAGTTTTGGATTTTCTTCTAAAGGATGTCTGCATTTTGAGCAATTTTTCTTCAAAGCAACATTCCTGGATACCATATGAGTAAAGATCTTAATTTTGAATACAATTTATACACAGGAGGAAGAATGGAATATTAAGTCTGGAGAACTTAATATTCTGCATGAGGAACCTATCATAGGATACCTCCTGTCTGAGAACTCCCACATTAGATAATACTAAATAGGCTTAGCACTTAGCAAGGTATTTTCTCTTCTTTTTTAAAGCTTTATTGAGGTATTTTTGATATACAAAAAATTGCATACACTTAATGTGTATATCTTGATGAGTTTGGGCATATGCATACTCCTTTGATGATATCACCACAACCAAGGTACTAAACATATCAATTACCCTCAATTATTTCCTTTTTGGTAGTTTTATTGGTTTTTTTTGTTTTTTGTTTTGGTAAGAACATTTAACATGAAATCTATCCTCTTGATACCAATACTGTATTAGTAACTATAGGTACTATGTTATAGAGCAGATCTCTAAAATTTATTCATTTTGCATAATGGAAACTTTATGCCCATTGAAAAACAATTTCCCATTTTCCCCCCTCTCCTCAGCCCCTGGCAACCACCATTCTGTTCTCTGTTCTATGAGTTTGACTATGTTATATACCCCATAGAAAAGGAATCATGTAGTATTTGTCCTTGCGTAGCTGGCTTCTTCAACTTAGCATAATGTCCTCCAAGTTCATGTATATTGTCACAAATGGCAGGATTTACTTCTTTTTTTAAAGTTGAATAATATTCCACAAAGCATGTTTATGTTTATAATGTCTTGGAAACAATAACCAGAGCCCTGGGCTTGGCTTGCTCCAGACTCCTGCCTGTTCTGAGTTAAATTTCATCCTCTAACTTTGGGCTCTCTCTTTGCCCATTTTTGGTCAGCCCCATCCTTCCTAACCTTAATCTCCCCATGTTTTTAGTAACTATAATTTTAATGAAACAATCCTTTTAAGTTTTGTGTTTTACTTGTAAAATGTACTTTAGTCCTGGGAATTCCCTGGTGGTCCAGTAGTTAGGACTTGGCGCTTTCATTCCCGGGGCCTGGGTTCAATCCCTGGTTGGGGAGCTAAGATCCCACAAGCCGCTCAGTGAGGCCAATCAATCAATCAATCAATCAATAAAATAAAATGTACTTTAGTCCTGCTTCACTCATTTGGGGAGAGATTTTAATCTTGATTTGGACAGTGATTCTTAAATCTGTTTTGAGAGTAACCAGTAATTGGATTATTGCTCTTCTGAAACAAGTGTGTCCAATTAAAATGCTTCCCCCTCCCATGCCCTCCTAATTTACATATCCATTTTAGTCTGGGAATAATGGCAATATATTTATAGAACCATTTTCTACCAGGTTTGACCATCTCAACTTTCATTTCTCTACTTAAAAGTAAATAATAAACAATAGGTTACTCTCTCCCATAAAACCAGAAATCCACCAAACGATAGTGTACTTCTGGTCTAATGTGTAGAATAACCAGAACCTTTGTAGTAACTTTCTGCTTCTGCTATTCTTGCTGGATTTCTGGACTTTTTATTCTTCCTTGGCACTCAGTCTTTGCATACACATATTTTACTTATGTCATCCTATTTACATGATGCTGGTGACAATATATGAACCATGCTAGTTTCCACACAGTATCTAAGGTATTTTTCCCCACACAGAAACACAAACGAGGTTAAAGTTCACTTAAATTCAGGTCTTTTGCAAAAAAGGATACAGTTTTATTTTTTATTTTTAAAAGATTAATTAATTAATTTTTATTTTTGGCTGTGTTGGGTCTTCATTGCTGTGCGGGGGGTTTCTCTAGTTGCGGCGAGTGGGGGCTACTCTTCATTGCGGTGTGCGGGCTTCTCGTTGCGGTGGCTTCTCTTGTTGCGGAGCACGGGCTCTAGGTGTTCGGGCTTCAGCCACGCGGGCTCAGTAGTTGTGGCTCACAGGCTCTAGAGCACAGGCTCAGTAGTTGTGGCACATGGGCTTAGTTGCTCCACAGCATGTGGGATCTTCCGGACCAGGGATAGAACCCTTGTCCCCTGCATTGGCAGGCGGATTCTTAACCACTAGCCTCCAGGGAAGTTCCAGGATACAGTTTTAGATTGGCTGTTTGTACATTAAATATTTGTGTTATGATTAGTCCAATTTACATAATATACTTCTACCACTGAGTTCCATCCTCAACTTAGAAATCATCTCTAATTATTTTTGGAGAAGAAATTTGCTGTCATTTACTTTGCGCTTTTACCAGATGGAGACCTGTGAGAAAATCTTTTCCTAAATAAGTGCTTAAACTACTAATAAATTAAAATGTATCCATCATTAATAATTTATTATTTAATGTGAAATGAATTTCTATTATTACCTTCTACCTCTTTTTTGGGAGGGAAGGGTGATGAATAATACTTCGCAGGCTTTCTTTTCCTTTGGAAACAGTACTTCCATTCTGTGATGTGATGAAGCAGTCAATGTTCATTTTGGCCATGACCTCCATAGTTTGCAGATTTTTATCAACTTCCTACTCAGAATACCTCATTTTCATCCAAACATACATATTAAAACTCTCAATTCTCCTTGATCATTTAAATTGCTACTTTCTAGATCTTTTCCTTAAAGCAAACTTTCTTTTTTTTATATTTACAGACTTCTGGATTTCTTGAATTCTTCTGTGAACAAAAGAATACATCAAAGAAGAACTCTTCCTTTGGTATGTACACACATCCCAATTGGGATGCCCATGGAATCTTTTTTCAGAGTGCTTTGTTTTATTCAAAGTAGTTGAAGGTTGATTTCAGCCGGGAGGGTGTTCTCCTGTTTGATTTCTTAGACGTGATGATTTGGAATATGTGTGACATAAAATTGAGTAACTTAAATTTTAATGGCTTTACATCCCAAACTCTTACACAGTTTATTTCTGATTTTCCTGCATGAATTTGACTTTTGCTATGAGTGTCTTTATGCCCTCTGCACACTACAATGTACTCACCAACTACGTAACTTTTGGTCCTGAGAAAATGAATCCAGTTGCTGAAGATTCTATTGGTATGTAGGTAGGGACAATCGGCAATTTCTAAGGAAGGTCTTGTCATTATAAGTCATGAGCTTTGGCAATTTCCATGGTTAGTTATGGCTGGTCTTGGTGAATGTCATGTGTATGGCTCATAGATGCATTCCTTTTTGAGAATGAGTGTAACTGTGGATCCCGCATTGTTTTAGAAATGAATGAAGCACAATGATGAAAATCCATAGAGTAGTGAAATAGGATGTTGTTTGGAATTCATTTCCATGGCTGTAGCTAGACTTGAGGATATGGCAAATGCACTCACCGGGAAAATTGTGGCTTGGATTTTCTTAAATAGGGAAAAAGAAGGGGAAAGAAAGAGAGTTTCAGTGTCAAGGCATGTTGGAAGCAGAAGCAAGTTGACATTTGCTGTTCCTATGCCACAATGCTTCTGACCCTGGGAGCATTTCATTTTCTAGCAAAACCTCTCTCTCTCTGACCTGAAGTATACAAGGCAAGATTTTGTATTGCTTTGGAAATATACTCCTCCATCCTGTGATAGGAAAATAGAGACACTGTTAAGGAAGAGCAGGGACTTAGGTGAGTACATCAGATATTCATTTGATGAAGTGTTGAGTAAACCAGATGGTTGGTATCAAATGCCTTGGTGAAATATTTTAGAAATCAGAACTAGTTCCCATTAAAAAAAATACACCCCCTCCGGAGGAATTTGCTTATGACTTTCACCTTTTGTTTTCATTTATTTCAAGTAGTTTTAAAAATTAAGTATATCTATGAGCATAAGCCAAGCTTGGACTATAGATTTTAAAAAGTCAATGTGTTTGACTGTCGATATTTGATCCCTACCTGGTCATCTGGTGTCCTCATCCTGATTATCAGAGCAACATCTGCTTAGATGGAATACAGACATTTGTGCGCATTGGAGCCCAAAACACTTGAATTTTCCAACAATGAGAACATTGGGTGTTTCTCTTTGTGTGTGCTAATGGTATGGACTGATTTTGCAGAATCACTGCAGCAGGTTGTAAATGATGTATGAAATGAAAAATTCCTGTCCAGTACACAGAGCAAATATATACAGTTCTATGCAATCACTGCAGTGCTGGGCTGTTTGTTTTAATATTTCCTTCAGACATATAGTCATTTTTTTGGTGAGTCATATCCAGATGCTTACCATTGGCACAGAGCACCAATTTCCTTTATATATATTTCAGATGAATTTCAGTCATGTATAAGTATACTTAATAAAATACTAGATTTGAGAGGATTTGACCTTTAAAAAATAATATTTTATGAAAATCATAGCAGTATACTTGTTTTGAAAAATTTGGGAAATATCAAAGGGTCCAAATAGTAAAATTAGGAATCATTTAATCTCGTTATGGAAAAATATCCTTTGTTTACATTTAGTATTATCTTTTAAGGCTTTTATCCCCTGTGATTAGATTGCATTCTTTAAAAAAATTATGTTGTCTTATTTGTGAATTTTTTTCCCCCATTGCCAATAAGGCTTGAATATCTTTCTATGCTCTTCTGCAGTATAACTTTATCACTGCATACTATTCAGTTACATGAGTGTAGCACAAGGAAGTTTTACCCATTCTTATTGAACAGTGGATATTCAGGTTGTTTCTAATTTTGCTAATACAAACAATTGTCTATATAGGTACTACAATGTTTATATGATTTCATCAATTTTGGTATATATTCGGTAGTGCCAAGCTTGCCTCTGCTCTTCCCTTTCAGAATGTTCTTGGCTATTGTATTTGTTGTTCATGTTGGAGTTTGATGACCATCAGGTTATATTTATAAGTGATTGGGGTAGAATTGGCATCTCTGTAATACTGAGACATTACACTGGAGAAGATACTGTGTGTCTACAGTTACTGGTAGATTTTCTAGCATGGATTCACTCTAGGATACCAGAAATAAGCATCCCTAATTAGGTCACCATGAAATTTTATTTAGGGTTTCTGCATATAATGCTTAAGTTATATCTGTAAAGTTCTCTTTTTGTGCCATTTTTGTTAATTTTTTGAATGAGGGTTTCATAATATTAATAAAAAAGAGTCCTTCTCCCTAGCCCTCCTCCCCACCCACACCATGCTCTGCAAGAGTTTAAATAGCATGGAGGTAACCCCCCCTCTTCTTTAGATGTAATAGAATTAATGTCTTCATCTGTCTTATTTGGGGGGATAAGTTCTTTGAAACCTCTAATTTCCTCTCAAGGTTATTTTAAGTTTAGGTTGTTTTCTATCTCTTATTGAATCAACTTTGGTAATTTATATTTTCCTATTGAAATATCAATTCATCTGGAGGTTAAATTTGTTATTATAGATGCATACAAAAGATTATGTTATAATTTTTAAAAATAATCCTATCAATCTATTATTAAATCACTTTTCTCATTCTTTATATGAGATATCTTTTTCTTATTAGCTTTGCCAGAGGTGGTTTGAAGAACCAGCTATTGAGTTTACTTACTATTTCCATAGTTTTTCTATTTTATTACTAGCTTCTTTTTTTTTTTTTTATAACTTTATTTATTTATTTATTTATTATTATTTTTGGCTGCCTTGGGTCTCTGTTGCTGTGTGCAGGCTTTCTCTAGTTGCAGCGAGCAGGGGCTACTCTTCCTTGCGGTGCTCAGGCTTCTCATTGCGGTGGCTTCTCTTGTTGTGGTTGTGGAGCACGGGCTCTAGGCGCACAGGCTTCAGTAGTTGTGGCTCGCAGGCTCTAGAGCGCAGGCTCAGTAGTTGTGGCGCACGGGCTTAGTTGCTCTGCGGTACGTGGGATCTTCCCAGACCAGGGCTCGAACCCATGTCCCCTGCATTGGCAGGCGGATTCTTAACCACTGCGCCACCAGGGAAGTCCCTATTACTAGCTTCTTAAGTTGCATGTTCAATTCATGTTTACTATTCAAAATATTTAAAACTATTAATTTTCCCATGGTTTTCATTTTAGCTCTATCATATGACTTTTGATATGTTGTATTCATTCATTTTTTAAATAATTTAATGTATTTAAATTTAATAAATAATTTAGTAAAAACCAGTTTCATTCATTGTTTGATAACCTGAAGTATTTTTATATCTTTTATGCTCCAAAATTCTTTCAAAAGAGTAATTTTTAATTTTAAAGTGGTTGAATTTTAAGATTTTATCTGTTATTATTAATTTCTAGTTTTATTTAATTGTCTCTGAAATACACCTGCTATGACTTTTACTTGAATTTTATTGACATTGTCCGTATAGAATAGTATGTATGATTATCTTTGGGAAGGAGTCCATGGGCACTGGAAATGAAAGTTATTTTATCTAGAGTAGAGAATTTAATCTTACTAATTATATTATCAAGCTGTTCTACATCAGAGTTCATTTTTTGTCTTCTTTGATCTTCTTTGAGCAATTGTGAGGGATGTTGAAGTCCTTTATTAACTTGTTATTCTTTAACTCTTATTTATAGAGATGTTTGCATTCTGACAGAGCAGTATTATTTGACACATAAACATTGTATATTTGTGTTGAATTTTACTGCCTTAATATAAAATCTCTCTGAACATCTAATGTGTTTTGCCTTGAATTTTCTTTATCTAATATTAATATTAAAACCTCTGTTTTCTTTTTATGTGTATCTCTTTAACATCTCTTTGCCCATTTTTTTACTCATCCTTTTTGTACTCATTTGTCTTAGGTTTATCTCTTGTAATAAATATGTAATTGGATTTTACTTTGTGGCTCAGTTTTCTACTTTTTGTCTTCTCACAGAGAAGGTTAAGGCATTTACAAATATTGTTATAAACAGTGTATTAACTTCACTTCTTTCATTATGTTTTCTTTTCAATTCTTTGAGTGATTTTTTTCCCCCATTCTTCTCTTTCTTTGAGCACATAGACTATACCATTCTTTGTTTATGTGGAATAGAGTATATGTTTGCTATTAAATTCTATTTTCATTTAAGTTTCTCCAAAGCTTCCTTTAATTTATATATCTCTGTGAAATTTAAGGGCAAACAACATTTTTACATCTTCTAGTTAAATGGAAGAATTTAGCACCCTTCCCATTCCAACAGGCATACCACTGCTCTTTCACGGCCCTATATTTTGGACTTTGTTTCTACAATCTCAGGTTTTAGAAGAAGTGTTATTTTAAAAAATCATTATTCTTACAGCATATGCCTTATTCTTCAAGAGCAATATTTTTAAATTTATATTTAGCTTTTAAAATAGATGTGCTATAATTCTTTTGTTATTTCTATATTTAACTGGTTTCACTGTTCCTAAATAGTGGTAGATCATTATACCTTCTTTCTTCTTTTTGAGCTCCTAATTTTTATTAATCCTTCAGTGAGTTTCAGTATGGCTTTAGATAACTTTTCAAGAAGGGTGAACGGTTGGCATGTTTTCTGAAATCATAGATTTGTGAGGATATGTTTTAATTCTTTGTTTAGGTGTACATTTCTTGAGTTGCACCATTTCCCTTCAAATTTCTGTAATTTTGTTATATTGATTTCCACATCAAAGGAAAAGTCTGAAGCAAGGCTGATTTTTTTTTTTTTTTTTTTTTTGTATATGTATGAATCATTGGTGTGTGTGTCTCTTGTTGTTTTTCTATGCCTGGATGTTTGTGAGACTTTATTCTTGTAACTCAAAAATTTTGACAGGATGCATCCAAGTATGGGTTTGCCTTGATAATAATCGACGTTTTCATCTTTATCCACTGGAATTTTTTCAATGAATGAGCATTTTCATCTATTGTAGCTTAAATTATTAGGTTTGTCACATGTATGATGATCTTCTCAAGAACCCCAGTGATCTAGATGTTGAAACAGCCTTCTATGAAGGCAGGAGCCATAGCAGTTTTGTTCACTGTTCTGTACCTAGGTGTATAGGTCCAGAGCCTGGCACATTCTAGACATTCTGTGTATGTATATGTGTAATATATAAATAAATAAATGTGTGTATATATATATATATTTTTTTTTAATGGATAGGTAAATGAATGAATGATAAGCCCCATCTCTGACGTTCATGTGTACATTTTCCTCTCTGATAATTTTAATCTTATTTTTTCCTCTGCTTTTAGGGATGTTTTGTGAAATAGACTTTCCAAGAAACCATAAAGCTGAAGGTTCTACTTCAAGGTTAACTTGCTCAAGGTTACTTGAGCATTAACTTTGCTTCCCTTGTTCCCTTCCCCTGCCTTCTTATGAAGATATGGCTTTAATGGAACTGTCTTTAGCTTGAGGATCAGCAAAGTCTCATAAGTCTGAAACATTCCCTCTTAACACATAACTAGTTCAAGTTCTTCCCAATTGATAATTAAATCCAAGAGTAAGGAAGAAGAGGTAAGCTAGGACTGAACTCAGATCCAAAGGCTCCTTCTTGGCCAGTGCGTATCACTGACAACTGACTGCTTCTGTGTCAGCTTTTGCTGCATAACAAACCACCTCCAAATTTAGCGGCTTAAAACAGCAATCGTTTATTAGCTTGTGCTTCTCTTTGGGCTAGGCTCAGCTGGGCAGTTCTGTAAGTCTCACACATGCACACTCATGTCACTGTAGTCAGCTGGTGGGTCAATTGCAGGTGATCCTGATGGCCTCACACATGTATCTGGTGTTAGAGCCACAAGTCTGAGAGTTCCTAAAGCAGCAAGCATGGGAAAACCCCAAGGCACAAGCACTTTTCAAGCCTCTGATGGCATACTTTGCTAAGATTCCATTGACCAAAGAAAGTCACGACTAGTTCAAATTCAAGGGGTAGAGAAATGAACTCTAGTTCTTAATTGGAAGAACTTTCATGTCATATTGCAATGGCCTGGATGCAGGGAGTGGGCAAATTTGAGGCCATCTTTACAATTCACTGTACTCCTATTAGGGACTCTGGAAACAAAAGGTATTCATGCTGAAACATATCTATCTATTCCTGACTCTATTGCTCTTTTGGCCAATTAAATTGGAACTTAATCTAACCTTAGACTGTGTGTTTGATTTGCTGTCCCTCTGAAATGTTACACTGTGCTCTTTCTGCATTATCATTCTGATATTTACTGCCTTTAATGTAGATTCGCATTCTGTCAATGCACTTTTGGTTACATATAGTCTCTTCTTACTGCATTCATCTTTTTTTATTCTGTTACTGTTTCATATTTTTCCTTATAGTTTTCTGTACCTTCCACAATGAGGTCTATTTCCTCAAGTATCGTATTTTTCAGAGGCAATGATCTTTGTCCGAGTTTGTGGGATGTTTTTAATTCCCTTTCTGCATTAGTCTTATTGTAGATGCTTTGTTTGGTATTTGTCAACAGACTTGGGGATTTACTCTTATGTCTGTCTGCTTTTGTGGTGGTCAGATTTCCTTCTTGGATCTGTATATGGAAGATGTAGTAATGTGCATACCTCCTAGTTCAATTCCCAGTTTTTAGGGAGTATCATTTAGAGAGCTAATCCCTGAAAGCCTAGATCTCTGTTCAAATGGAATACATAAACTCAAATTCCTGGCATGCACTCCTGTTCTCCCTCTTCTGCCCCAACTTCAGTACTTCAGTTTATTTATTTTTTTGAATTTATTTATTTATTCATTTTTGGCTATGCTGGGTCTTTGTTGCTGCGTGCGGGCTTTCTCTAGTTGCGGTGAGCGGGGGCTACTCATTGTTGTGGTGCGTGGGCTTCTCATTGCGGTAGCTTCTCTTGTTGCAGAGCACAGGCTCTAGGCATGCGGGCTTCAGTAGTTGTGGCTTGGGAGCTCTAGAGCACAGGCTCAGTAGTTGTGGTGAACAGGCTTAGTTGCTCCATGGCATGTGGGATCTTCCTGGACCAGGGCTCGAACTCGTGTCTGCTGCACTGGCAGACGGATTTTTAACCACTGCACCGCCAGGGGAGTCCCAGTGCTTCAGTTTTGAGGATGGTATTTCCCAGGGAGATGTTACACTGCTCCCTCTCCCCCATTCTCTTTTTTTCTTCCTTTCTGTAGTGTCTGTGGATAGATGGCAGGTGGGTTTGTGGATAGATTTTTGTGGGAAAATATTCTGGCTCCTCATCAAGCAGCTCTTGCCTGGTATAGAGACAGCTGCTAGTCTTCTGATCTCCTAGGTCCGCAGGCGCTGAGGAGTTTCTTACTTGCTGGCGATGGGGGTGGGAGGGGTCATTTTTGACAGTAGGAGGAATATGAACTCTTTTCCTGTCTGCTCTGTTTATGTGCAGGTTTTGTGATTTTTTGCAACCACTTTCATTAATAATATTTTATACATACAAAATGAAATACGTAATATATGTATGTTATAAAGCATAGTAATGAAATGAATGCCAATAAACTTAGGATTCAGGTTAAGAAGAGAAACACAAGCAGGGCCATGGCATCTACCTCTTGGACTTTCCCTAGTCTTGTCTTACATCCTCCCACCAAGAAAGAACCACTATTCTGAATATTGGGGTCTCCCTTGCCTTTCAAAAACCAGTTTTATTTAATATGTATGTTGAATTGAACAATATATTGCTTAGATTTTTAAAATTTGGGAACGTTAAAAAAAATTGTTATCACACAGAATATAGACTGATGGCCAGTGACAAATTTTCACCCAATATTGTGTTTCCAAGATTCATTTACGTTGCTCCATGTAAATGTATTTTATTCATTTCCATGCTGTACAGTAGGCCTTTTGTGGAAATGCATCATGTTTTTAAAAATCTCTTAATTAAATTAAAAACAATGTTTTTGTCTAATAAACATAATGTTGCTTTGAATATTTGGGTATATTTCTTCTCGTTTTTATGTGTAACAATTTCTTTTGGATATACACGTACTTCATGAAAGTATATAAATATAAATGTATAAAAATATGAAGTGTAAATAATTGTAAGGTCTTTCTTAGGTTCATTTTAATGTCCATAGAATCTTAATATTGATCATTTGTACTTTCTCCCTTTTTGAATTATTCTATCTTACCATGTGTTTATCAATTTTATAATTCTTTTCAAAAATAATAACTTTTGGCTTTGCTGATCATTTTCAATAATGTTTCTATTTTACTAATTTCTGCTCTTTATTATTTGATATTGGTACTGAGTTTTGAAAAGTAGGTAAAATTTGGCCAATTTAAGAGCATAAAATACTTAAATATTTGTCAGACATAAAATGTTCATGATTGCACTCATGAGAATATTGGAAATATTGTTTTAATATGTGTTGTTGAAGTAAATAGTCCTATTGGATACCCTGAAGTTCAGAAATGTTGAAATAGAAGTCTTATACACTTAGAATCATTTGATTTCATTTAAGCATGAATATTAATTTCTGAGATATTGGTGATATTTTAGGTCTCTTATTTATCTCTTAGGTTTACCACATTCACCCTATTCCCAGGATGTCCTTGTTCCTTTCTCTTTTCCTAGCTCTTGATAAAATTAGATTCTTAGATGGATCTCCTCCTAGGAGTGCCACAATAGAAATTATATGATAGTGTTTTCCTAATAGATTTTGTTTGCCACCCAAACCTGTCTTATGTACATGATTCTGTCCTTAAACTATTATCAATTTTCATTTGCTTTGATTACCCATATTCCCTATCATGCATTCCCCACCCACCCAGATCTGTCCCCCATTCTTGGATAGTATCAATTTTATTCACCTAGTATTTCTGTCTTTGAAAAAAGCAGAAGAAAGACATTGTTAAATGGGCCATTTAACTGAAGAATGGCATGTCACACATTCTTTTTCTATATATATAATGAGAGAGATGTATATAGGTTAATGCAAGTATTTATAGAGATGAATATTACAGCTATTTTATGATATTTAAGACTAAATGCCACAGTTGTATTTTTTTTTAAGTAAGTCTAAACTTCCCTTAAAGGAAAGCTGAGAAAAGTAGTAATTTGGAACTAGTTGGCTCAACTTAAAAAGCTCCCCTGTGACATCGGAGTGTGTTTCATGCAATTGCTTTCTAAGACTTCCTCATTAAAATATTGACTACTCTTTTTCTTCAGTAAATGCTAGTCCCGGCTCCCATGTACATGTATTTACATTTCACTGCAGGTAGCCTGCCAGGTTAGATATAAAACAATTTGTTAATATCACTATTCCCTTTCAGCAAAGAAAATATGCATTAAATGAAAGGCTTTCCTAAAATAATAAGAAACGGCTCCTGTTGATACCAACCATTTATTTGTCTCTCTGACTTAGGCTGTGATGGCTCATCTTTATCAGCCTGCATTTCTCTGCTCCTCTCAGCTCTGGCCACGTCTGTGCAAAACTCTGGATTCTGAAAGACCCCAGTCCAGGCCCTAATGTTCACTTTGCCCCCTTCTCCTCACCTTTCCCACTGTTGCACCTTTGCTAGTCCCTGCCAGCACCTATCTGATAGTGCAAAACACTGTATTTAAAAGAATGTAAGCAAATATGGCTAATCCTGGCCGAAAACATGCTGCTTTGCTGGAGCATTCTCCCCAGAAATCTTGGAAATCTTTGAACTGCAAGAGGGTTCCCATTTGATTTACGATTCATACGTGGATCAGTGTTATTAAAATCCATAGGAGTCCTTTGTTCATTTAGTCATTCTGAGGGCCACCCATCAAGTACTTCTATACACTATTTTGCACAAGAGCATCTTCCCAGAACCCATAGCTGTTTCTTAAATAATCCTTCTGTAGAAAGCAACTAACTATGCAACTATACATCAAGTAGTATTAGTAACTGGAGAATGTTTGTGCATGTTGGGTTATCTAAACTTGTAAAGTCAAGTGAATTTTCAGTAAAGCTAACAAGATATTACCTTTATTAGCATACTTTGCCTGGCTGGATGTTACTCTTTACTTTGTTGAATACTTTATAAAATGGATTGATTGATATTTGGTATTACTCCCGTAACACAAAAAGAAAAAGGCGTCATTTGCAGATGCCATTGTACAGTTGGTCCCGGGGGAAGTAAAATCTGGCATCTAAAATTTGGTGCACATATTTTGTTACTCTCCTGACTTTTCTCCTTATTTCATTTCCCCCGTTGTTTTCCTCTCTAGTCAAATGTTGGCCTTGGCTCTATCAATTTTAGAAGAATAAAGTCTTATTGATAATCTTCATGTTCTCTTTCTACATTGGGGAGAATATTAAAGAAAGAAAAGATTTAGCCTAAGCGGTTACTGATTACCTGCTTTCCACCTTTTTCTTAACTTGTTTTAAGACCCGGGGTCCTAAATTCTTTACTGTAGTGATTCTGTAATGGCCATCAAAATAAGGAAATCTTTCCCCTCTTGAGTCCTTTCACCTTTCATAATTTTATTCCATCTTATACCCATTCAGTCTGAAGGGACTGTTCGCCTCTCGCATCATTGTTTTCGTATTTTATATTGGTATGGCATCATGTCCACTTCCTAAGTCCTGTAACCTTGAGCTGGGTGCATACCAACAGTTTAATGGTCCTTCTGGTTTAGTCTTTGGTCCAAAAAGTGGTCAGTGTTGCGATGCTTCTCAGGAAGAGATATTTAGCAGTGCAGAGTTGTTCGTGAGGAAAACCGCCTCGTCCAGCTGGTAAGCGATTTATGCCCTGAAGCATGAAGATTTCATAGCCCTTGTAATTTTATCCTTCCTGGTGTTGCTGGAGGTGCTATTTTTATTCATATAAATATTTAATCTTCTATAAAACTTATTAAGCTGTTGGCCTCAATAACATATTTTGGCAGCAAGTTCCCTAGGTTAAAGGGACACAGTCAAGTACAACAGCTTAGCTCAAGATCACAGTTTTAAATAAAGGTATAAAAGGTGATTTTCTGAGATTTAAAAAAGACTTCAGCAAAGCTGTTTGGGTTTCGGCTACGGCATTTCCCAATAATGCTTCCAGGGTCTCAGTAGCACTGAGTTGGCATCTGAGGAAGCAAGCTCAGTTGAAACTAAAGTGAAAGTAGTTAATATATGTCTTTTTCTGGACCTAGTAAAGATGAAAAGCAGACAAAATGTATGGGCAATGTTCTTTAATTTCTTAGCATTCAGGTCTTCACATTAACATTTTTGCATGACTGTCAATCCATGGAATTATTTCTCCCTACTAGTCTCCCATAACCCTCTTTAAATAGTTGGCTTCTTTGGATGGATACCTCTTGTTAAAACGGGTGACCTTTCCCAGAGCTTCTTTGTTGGTTGGAGGACCAGCAGGCAATGTGTTGTGGCATCTTCTAATTCCCTTTAGATGGTTATCTGGAGATCAAGTGGAGGTTTCTCCAGTTGAATTTAGTAGTCACATCCATATTGGAGAATTTAAACATAAGCATCTTATGTGCATGGACTATCCAGGTGGATGTGAATTAACTCTGGAGTTGTACATTTCTTTGTCTTCCTGGCTATTTATAGTAGCTAGTACATTTGACCTTGAACATGATGGATACTTGCACCACAGGATAGTCTGGCATACATAGACCTATACTGGCTTAGAGGGTATATCTAACCTAGATGAATTAATCTCCGTTGGCAGCCCTAATATGGGAAGCTTATGATTCTCAAGGAAGAAAAATAACATACATGCTACTAATAGAACACAAACCATGGGATATATAATGAAGTTATAAATTATGAGAACTTATAAGGGCTGTAGAAATTCAGAGAAGGGATTGGTAATTATTGACCAGAATGCTTTAAGAGATGGTGGTAATTTGAACGACTCTTCTGGCAACCTGAGGTTTGGACAAGGGAAGTGAAAGTGAGTGGGAGAGGAGGTAATGAGTAGTGCTGGCTAAGGCAATGCTACCATTCAATAACAACACAACTTGAGTGTAATAGGTTTCGTGACTTCTAAAATAGATTCTCATCTAAAGAATCATTGATGAGATTAAGTGTTGGTTCAGTCCATGTTATGTGGAACTAAATCTAGTCCTAATCTTTCTTCCACCAATTAGTATCCTTCCTATTGATATAATTAAAGAATATTCTCATAGGTCCAAATATCAGGGCCCAGTATTTTCTTAAATACCTTTAACTCATCTTGCTTAGCAGTTCTTTAGCTCCTTATGTTAAATAAGGGACCAAACTGTCATACAGGCTGGATGAGTGCAAACTAGTCTAGCCACTTTGGAAGGCACTCTAGCAGCTTTTTATAAAGTTAAATATACATGTGTCCATCGACAGATGAATGAACCTAAGTGTCCATCGACAGATGAATGGATAAAGAAGATGTGACACATATATACAATGGAATATTACTTAGCCATAAAAAGAAACGAAATTGAATTATTTGTAGTGAGGTGGATGGACCTAGATTCTGTCATACAGAGTGAAGTAAGTCAGAAAGAGAAAAACAAATACTGTATGTTGATGCATATATATGGAATCAAAAAAAAAAATGGTACTGATGAACCTAGTGGCAGGGCAGGAATAAAGACGTAGACACAGAGAATGGACTTGAGGACACGGGGGCAGGAGGGGGAGGGTGGGGCGACGTGGGAGAGTAGTATTGACATATATACACTACCAAATGTAAAATAGATAGCTAGGGGATAGCAGCAGCATAGCACAGGGAGATCAGCTCAGTGCTTTGCGACGACCTAGAGGGGTGGGATAGGGAGGGTGGGAGGGAGGCTCAAGAGGGAGGGGATATGGGGATATATGTATGCATATGGCTGATTCACTTTGTTGTACGACAGAAAGTAACACAACATTGTGAAGCAATTATACTGCAAAAAAGATGTATGAAAAAAATAAATAAATAGAATGGATTTAGGGTGGCTCCTCTTAGTAAATAGATTTTCTGAAATTTATCCTTTTTGCTGGGTCACACTCCCACTTCCAAATCCTTCACTTTACTAGAACACTCTCTCTGTATCACCTTGGACAACTTACTGCCCTCTTTCTGGATCTCAGCTTCTCTTTCCAAAAGTGAGGGAGTACAATCATGATCTGAGAGATCATCTCCTCAGTGGTCCCCAAGCACCAGTTATGTTCCCTTTCATAACATGTGTCACCCTGTATTTAATTAATTACTTACTTATTCATCTCCTACGTTAGACTATAAGCTCTGTGGGACCGTGCTTCTCTCACTCACTGTTGTATCCTCAGCTGACAGGAGGCAATAGCAAAATAGTTGTTGAATAAATGAAGGGCACCTGCCATCCCTAATGGGCCATAATTGTGCTACTGACCACATGCTTATACCAGTCTATATTTTAAATTAAGTACCTTTGGAAATAGTTTAAGTATCATCTGTCTGAAAAATATTATTTGTAATGGCAAAAATTTTGCTTTTCCTTACTATTATTTTTGTTTGGGGCGTATCTGAATGCTTTGTTAAAATTTCCTCTTTGATATATGGTTTGTATATTTGCATATTTTTGTTTGTTTGTTTTGTTTTCGGCTGGATGTAACCAGGTGGCAGCTCCTTCAAATGAGTGTTCCGTACAGCATGTGCCATGTCTCACTGTGGTTGATATATGAGTAGCACCTAGTATGTAGTTGGGTGGTCTCTTCCTATGTAAATGAATAGGATTACTCCTGAGGATGGGAAGTCGAAGATGGCAAATCCTATGGGAGTGCAAATTTCAGTATAGATCTCTGGCTATTTGTGGATACTGATTGATTGATTGATTGATTTTTTTTTAACCAATTGCAATCACTGAATCAGGGACTAGCATTTTAATAATTAGGTTTCTGAAAGGATATAAATATGTAGCCATTACATGGAACTTATGTACTGTATAGAGGACTGTGCTGTATATAGAGCTTTAACTGTAAAATTAAACCATGTTGGATTTTTGTATTAGATATTGATGCAATTGTCAGAAGCTTAGTTTCTCCATTTACTGTAGCTCTTTGCTCTTAATGGGAATTTAGGTCAGCATTGAACAGTGCCAGGGCATCCCAAGACTTTTCCCCAGAAATCAGGGTGTCAGATAGGCAGGAGAAGGTCACCAATACCATTTGGCAAAGTTATGTTCCCTCCTTCCTGGCAGCAGTGCCTGGTTCTGTTTGGAAAGCAGTGACTTACAGAAGGATTTTCTTTTTCTCCTATTTTTTTTCTTTTTTAACTGTTTTCCGTTCCCAACGTAAAGATTGTTTTCTATCCAGTTCTCTCTGAAAACACCGTATCTATTTAGAGAAAAACGAAAAATCACTGTGTCACATTTTCTAACAGACCATGTTATCTGCAGTCCCACTAAGCTCTGCAGCCTTTTGAGTCCTTTGAGTCGAAATGATAAGTATGTAAGGGTGTGAGGTTGGGATGGGAGGTGGTTACAGCCAGCAGAGGTTAATTTCCCCAATGAGAAAAAAATGCCTGCCACATCCAGAAGCCAGTCCAGTGCCCTCTTAGAGACAACAGGTTCATAGCACTATTCGTCATTGATTTCACTTTAGAATCCACTATTATAGTTTTACTCTGATTTTCATGGCTATGCTTTTCAAACTCCATTCATTCTTTTGTTAACAAATATTTCCTCAGCCCCTTTTCTGTCCCAGACACTTTCTGGGTCTTGGGGATGCATCAGTATTCAAAATGAGCAAAATAATTTCCCCTTGTTGTTTTCTGCTATCCTTCCCACCCTGGGAAGCCAGTAGGCTTTTTATTTATTATCACCAGTAGGAAATAAGAGAGAATTTGTGGCTTTCCTCTGAGATCACACATGAGTTTATTGGCAAGATTGAAACTGGAAATCAGATCTTCATGCTCCTAGCTAACTAACCATACCTTTCATTACACCAGATGAGACCTGTGGGCAGAGAGTACCAGTGGTCAAAGTACCCTTTGGTTTGGTGCCTGTTGCATTTGTCCTTGGATTGTGACCTTCCAAAGGACCACTGAGCAACTTGTCTTTGAGAAATGACCTGCCATTTTCAAACAGCATCAAGGAGAGTCAAGGAGACCACAGCATGAGAAGCAAAGTATTGAGTTTTAAATTTTCTTTTTGTGTATTTGAAAAGGAAAAAAAATATCTATATATATGATTCAAGGAGAAGATGTAAAATGAAAACAGTTTTCTCAAACTCTTATGTCTGTTGAGATGCTACTAATCAGAATTGCTCCCCCCCCAACCCTTGCTTCTTTTATTTTTTATTTTTATTTTTTTGGAAGGGGAGGGATGACCCTGCTGAGTTTTGGAGTATGCCTATAGCAGCTTTTAGCAAATCACAATCCCAGCAGTAGGTTCAGCTTTGAAGAAAGATTTACAAATCCCTCACTGCTTTATAAATATCTGCATTTGTATCTTAAAGAAGAGGAAGAAAAAGCCCCTCACGATTGGTCTCAGCCTCCTCACCCTCTCCCTCCCCAGCCCCCCACTCTCCCTTTTCTTGCTTTCCTCTTTCAGAAATTAAAGATTGTGATGTGTGCAGGAAATGAGGGTCTATAAAATTGTGATAAAATGTTCCTGCAAAATTGCCTTTGAATTTTCACCTTGAATTGCAGGCGAAATGAAATTGTTCGCTTTCAGCATTGCTTTGTTTTTGACCCCTTTTTGTGAATTCTCAAAGGAAAGAAACATATTCCCATCTTTTATAGTAATCAAATTTATCTGGCATCTCTCAGCCTCTTGAATTACTTATGCTAGAGTTGGCCAGCCTCAGGAAGGCTGTGGCTGGTTTATTTTTTTATTGTTCTAAAGTGAGGGTTTTTGACATGGGTTCCCTACATCATCCTAGGGGAGTATAGGAGAAAAATCAAAAGTGCTTTCTGATATTGCATATATGTATTATGTATACATGTGCATGCATTATTATAATGGTAAAAGATACCTACCTAAAGAGAAATAATAGAGGACTTCATGATCATAGGTCATGGCTGTTTAATATTTTCACATGAGAGGGGGAAAATTTCATGGCACTGATTATAAAATAACATTATATGTAAAATGCAAAAAAAAAAAAAAATCCAGGAAAAGACTTTGCATTGGAACAAAAGTGCTAACAATAACTGGTTGTAAACCTGTTTAGTAACTAGTTGGTTTTAACAAGTATTAATTCTGTAACAGGTGATTATATCACCTTGTAATTTGGAGAGTTTAATATGACTTTTTCATGTAAGAATTTGGGATCAGAGAGTGAATATTGGCCATCACCTACAGCCGTATTTTATTAAGCCCGGCCTTGCCTGGTAACCCTGAGTTCTCTTATAATATGATTCGTTCTTTTCTTTTTATTTCCAGTCCCTCGTGCCTATACTCAAAAAACCGTAAGCTACAGGTGCAAACCTGCAGAAATCAGATTTGAGTTTCTAAACTAAATCTCTCTTATGTTGAGAAAACACAATAATATATCACTATCAGGGAGAATACATAAATAGTACTTCTTTGTGTGGCCTTAACCTCCACTGGGCTCAAGTTAAAAATTAGCTAAGAGAAATTATTTTCTGAAACCATTACTAATGCCTCACACATCCTTTATTCACACCTATACTTAGAAAACTATGATGCCTACAAAAATGTTGAACTCCCATCATGCTTACGTATTTCTAAATTATAATAAGTTAACTCTGAAAACCTCTAAACTGTTACCTTTTCTTCTATTATTTTTTACAGTATAAGCAAAATGTGTTTATGCCACAACCTACTAATTTTTCCGTACTAAATTTTCAAAGGATTTCATTGTGTTTCTGGTTTATTAGTTACACACTTCTTGAATAAGAACTTGCATAAATCCC
This sequence comes from Eubalaena glacialis, assembly GCF_028564815.1. Taxonomy (NCBI): domain Eukaryota; kingdom Metazoa; phylum Chordata; class Mammalia; order Artiodactyla; family Balaenidae; genus Eubalaena; species Eubalaena glacialis. Next base: position 16,684,279 of record NC_083733.1, on the reverse strand, counting down.
AGAAACATTCCTTTAAAACTATTTTTATTTAGGTCAGTAAGAGGTCCGTGTAAGTTTAAGAAAATGTAAAATAAAGATCCCTAGGGAAAGGCGTGATGTGTGCAGTTAGAGTGTCTCTCACACACTCTACTTCCACAATACTGTGAGATCTCAGAATCATTGGAAGAGAGGCTGATAGGCAAGTCATGCTCTAACAGATAGGCATCTATCTGTATATCAGCATCCTAGTAGAACAAACCTTAGGATTAAGCAAAAACTCAGCAAGTTCAGTCTAAGTGGGAATGTTTGCATTAAGCTGCTTAATAACATTAGATTTATTTACTTTGGAAATATTTATTTTATCAAGCATTAGCAGTGACTACATTTCTGATTAATTTATGCAATCAAAGGAATCAACTAACCCAACTGTCACATTTTGGTTTTGATGAAAAAGAGAAGAAAATGGTTTTCCAAGAAGATTTAAATGCAAAAGCGTAAGTTTTCTTAGTATTTTTTGTGGGGCTACAGATTTCAAGAGGATGTAGCATCATTTATGTGCCATATACAATACCTCAGCAGCTTGCATATCTCTTTTTTCCCATATAAAAAAATTCACAACCTTTATGTAAACATTTTAATCTATAGAAGAGTGAATTAACATGATTCTTAGTTGTGGCAATAGAAATGGAAATAAGAGACGTTTATTTGAAATAATTTTTAAAACAGTTTTCTTCTGTCCCCTCAGAGATGGCAGCACAAACACTTTTCTGATTTGGACACAGTAATTTAAATGTGTCCAGTTTTTCAGTTGTGCCTATGAATCAATTTAGTGTGGGTTTGTTCAGATCTAAAGGAAAGTTAAATGCTGACTTTGAAAGTGGAGAAATGTTCCATAGATATCCTTTGCTTTCAAAAAGCATGCATTTGACTGTGATCCTTAAAAGCTTTTATTGAACTATTTTCTTTTTCTGTTTGCAAAATTCACAAAGGGCTGTTCTGTAAGCCCTCTTCATATTTTCCCCAGTTTGTCCTAAATTTTGCCTCAGGGGAATAAACAGCAACAGTGTTCAATTTCCCATTCTGAATGTATATGCCAACACAGGGAGCTTTTATTACAAGGGAAGAAACCAAATCATTGTCACCTAAAGTGCTAATTATGTCTGATAAATGTGTGGCATACACTTAATGCAAAGAGAGCTTAGGAAATGATACACCTTCCGTAATTACAGTGACCAACCTAGCTCCATCAATCTAAATTTTTTTTCAATCCATGTTCATTTGGGTGGCTTTATTTTTATTAAATGGCTTTCTTAAGCTTCAACAGACCCACTTGCTGCTAATAAGGAAGCTCGCATTAAGTATTTTGGAACTGCCTACAATAAGAAGGCGTGTTATGTGATACACACCCAGATGAGTGTACACAGATAAACAGGAACCGCAGAGGAATACGGTTACATTCTTCTCCCGCTGGGCCATAGAACTGCAAACCGAGGGTAAAATTTGCCATTCTTTGCTTGCCTAATGAATTTGTGTATCCAGTTAACTAAGGATACTGTATTTCTTTATCAGAGGAGCCTGAAATCCTTCCATAGCTGACAGCAGACCCTTTAGCCCCCTCCCCGGGGACATTAATGACCTTGTGGGTAGGCATGCTGCCTTCGGAACCTCCGATGATAACATTTAAGCATTACTCCTCTCCCCCTGTTTTTCTTCATGAAAGAAAGCCACCATTCTTCTCAGAGCCAAATTGTATGTGGCCTCTAATCGAACCTGACACCCTTATACAAATGAAATAAAAGTAGGTTTTAATTAGACTGAAGGATGCTGATTTTCTTTGAAGCCGCTTCAGAGCCCCTCTCCTCCCTGAGTCCTCCAGCAGCACACGGGCTTGTTTCACACATCCATCCATATTTGGCTGCAGAAACGTTGCTCGGGAGTGTGTGTGAATTCAGTCCTGTCACTGGGGCTGATTGGCTGAATATGATTTTCAGATTTTTGTTTTGCCATATCACTATTCTGGATTTTTGCCTCTTAGCTGCAGATCCAGCCAAGGTGCATCTGTGGGAACCATGCATATCTGGGCAGACTTTCTGATCATCATTGAAATCCAACCAAACCATCCTTTTGTTGTTTTTGCCTCTTTTCTTCTGTTTTTCTTTCTCTCTCTGTCTTTTTCTCCTTAACTCTCCTTAATTCTTAATCACCTTTACTCTTCTTAACCTCTCCCGATTCCCTTTCTTTCTAGTTATTGTTGCTTTCCTTTTCCTTGGAATTTTTAGCACTTCGTATTTTTGAAGGCAGTAAAGAGGCTCAAAATTCCTTCATTTCCTTTTGATTAGCTATCTGAGGAGCTTTGTGTGTTTTCAGGAGAGTTAGTGCTACCTGACTGAGCAAAAGAATTAGTGGTAAATACTGAATTCTCCATTTATTTTTACTTTTAAAATCGTAATTATAATGCCAGAATTCAAAGTTTTGGTTATTACAGTTATGCAAACAGATAAATCTTGAACAAAGATGTAGTTTCATGGAACACTTTTTTCTTAGTGTTTGTTAATTGTTTTGTACTAAATTTTCAAATTGTCAATTTGTTTTAGCCTACTTTAAGAAAAATCGTTCTAAATTGCAGAAGATTTGGTGTCATTAAAAATGGTAAATGTATTTGGACTCTTTCAGTTGGATTCTGAATATATATGTGTGATGATAGGTCATATAAAAGATTTTTAAATAAAGAAAATTAGAATAATTTTCATTTTAGCCTGGAAAATTCTCAATGTGTGAGAAATATTTTAAGAAACTTTCCATGAGTTTAAAAGACTAGTGTTTTTTGATATTCATATGTTGTAGTTGAACGTATTTAATTGTAGTGGTTGAAGCATAAAGTGATGTTAATTGTAGTATTATATTAAAAGTTATATGTACTTCTCATTAATGTGGTGATCAACTTTAGAAAACTAAATAAAAATTTCACAAAACCTATTCCCTAAAAACGATAAAGGCTGTAATTTGACTTCTGAATTATATAGTTTGTTGTAGTCAGGCATAAATCAAATATTAAAATATTAGGACTAATTTCATTCATTAGTATATATCCAAGAGAAATAAAAACATATCCACACAGAAACGTGTACACAAATCATCATAGCAACATTATGCTTAATAGCCAAAAGGTGGAAACAACCCAGCGGCCATTGACTGATGAGTGAATAAACAAGATGTGGTATATCCATACAATGGAGTATTATTTGGTCACGAAAAGGAGTGAAGTACTGATACATGCTACAACATGGATGAACCTTGTAAACATTATTCTAAGTGAAAAAAGCCAGGCACAAAAGATCACATATTATATGATTCCATTTATATAAAATATTCAGAATAGGCAAGTACATATAGACAGAAAGTAGATTAGAAGTTGCCTATAGCTGGAGGAGGGGAGAAATAGGGTGTTTGGGGGTGATAGTTAAAGGGTAACTAAGTTTCTTTTGGGGATGATAAAAATTGGTTGTTGCATAACTCTGTGAGTATATTTAATCCCCTGAATTGTACATTTTAAATAAGTGAATTATATGATATATGAATTTTAGCTCAGTAAAGCTATAACAAAAAATATTAGGACTTGTATCTGTATGTTTATATCTTAAATGTAATAAGCAAAGAAAAAAAATCTGATTACTTTTGAAAAAGAGAACTATTATTTGCTTAAATATATTTTGGCTGGAGTGAAATTTCTAGGTTAACACTCTAGCTAATATGCTATACATATTGACATTCTATCCAGGACTTGCATTTCTATTACAATAGAAATAGTAATTTATTTTTTGAGTGAATGTGTGCAAATACTTCCTTTATATTGGCTGTTTTTAACATTTTGATATAAATCATGTTGAAATTTAGGAAGAATGAGAAAGGTGTAATCAGAGCTTGAGTCAATTGTTATTTTAAAAAATGTGTACGGTACTAAGCCTTTCACATTTAAATTTGAATATATTTAGAATATTTTACTTTACATTTTGTTTTGAAAACTAGATGACAAGAGTACTTTTTTGTTTTTCACTTTTTTTTTTAGTGTAAATTTTAGCATACTTGGAGAAAACCATTTTAAACATATATGTATTTGGTTTACTGAATACCTATGTATCTACCACCCAGATTAAGGAACAGGTCACTGTCAGCTCTCTGGAAGGCCCTTTTAGTGTCCTCTCCAACCTCCTCACATATGGTTTTTGAGATAATCATTTCCTTAATAAGTTGCTTTAAAATTTTATCATATATGTATGTATCCCTAAGCAATGTAATTTACTTTTGCCAGGTTTTTAACTTTATATAAATGGAATAACTTGGTATATATTCTTTGTTACTTGTTTCTTTTGGTCAGCATTGTGCTTGCAAGATTCATTTAAGGCGAGGGTAGGCTTTTTATTCTGTAAAAGACCAGATATTAAAAACTTCTGGTTTTAAGGGCCATATGATTTCTGTTGCAGCTACTTAGCTTTGCTTTGTAAAGCTATGAAAGCAGTCATGGACTATATGCAAATGAATGAGGATGGTTGTATTCCAGAATAATTTTATTTACAAAAACAGGCCTCTTTTGAAGCCACAAATTACCAAACCCGATTTGAACAATTGCATAGGTATAGTTTATTCATTTCCCTCATTGCATATTATTCCCTAATTATAGCAAAATTTATTTATCTGTTCTATTCTTTATTTTATTTTATTTATTTAATTTTATTGGAGTATAGTTGATTTACAATGTTGTGTTAGTTTCAGGTGTACAGCAAAGTGATTCAGTTATGCATATACATATATTCATTCTTTTTCAGATTCTTTACCCATATAGGTTATTACAGAATATTGAGTAAAGCTCCCTGTGCTATACAGTAGGTCCTTATTGTTTATCCATTTTAAATATAGTAGTGTTTGTATGCTATACTATCTGTTCTATACTTGATGGACATTTGGTTTGCTGCCAGTTTGAGATATTAGAAAAAATACTGCTATAAACATTCTTATATACGTATTTTGGTGCAAATGTGCAATAACTTCTCTAGAACATATATTCCTAGGAGGAGAAATAATGGGCCACTGGATATGACGTCTTCACCTTGACTGTTAAATGTCAAATGGTTTTTCAAAGTGATTTTTTCAATTTACAGTCTCACCAGAAGTGTTTTAGAGTTCCTATTACTCAACAGAGTTCTCAATACTTGGTAATGACAGACTTTTAAATTTTAGACAATTTAGTGGTAATGGTATCACTTTGCGGTTTTTATTTGCAAAGCCATGATTATTAATTAGATTGTGCATCTCTTCATATATTAGATTTTGAAATAAAATTTTGTCAGATTTATTCCTAGTTATTCAACATTATTTATGTTTTTTGGCCACACTGCATGGCATGTGGAATCTTAGTTCCCTGACCAGGGATCAAACCCATGCCCCCTGCAGTGGAAGCACGGAGCCTTAACCACTGGACAACCAGGGAGGTCCCATCAACATTTTTGATATAATTATAATTATCTTCTTATTTTATTTTCTTACATACTATTGCTGACATTTAGAAATAAAATTGATTTTTCATATCAATTTTGTATCAGGAAAATTGCTAGCGTCAGTATTAATTCTAATAGTCTATCATTAGATTATTTTGGATTTTCTCCATGTGCAATGAGTACAGTGATGACTGTTTAGTTTCCTTCTTTCTAATCCTTATATGTTTTATTTCTTTTTCTTGCCTTATTGTGTTGGCTGTGACCTCTAGTATAATGCTGAGTAGAAGTGATAATGAATACCCTCATATTTCTTCTGATTTCAAGGGGGAAAATGTTCAGCATTTCAATATTAAATATGAAAATTGCCACATATAGAATAGATAACATATACCTTATTTTTAAAAAATCTTTTTAGTTCCTAGATTGCTAATTTTTTTTAACATAAATGGGTTGTTACATTTTATCTTTTCTTTTTGCATCTTTGAAATGATTATATAAATGTTCTCCTTTAATCTGTCAATATGGTTAAATATGTTAATTGATTTACTAATCTTAAATTAACCTTATATTCCTTGTATAAAGCAAAGTTAATCATGACATTATTTTTTTGCATATTGCTAGAATTGGTTAGGTAATAATTTTTTAAGACTTTTATATATCTATGTTCAATGAGTGAGACTGACCTATAATATTGTCATTTTTAGGGATTGGTATCAAGGTAAAATTGGACTCACAAAAATAATTCAGAAAGATTTCCATTGTTTCTATTTTTGCAATTATAGTTTGTGTAAGATTGTTTTGTTTTTGATTTATTCTTCAGTGTATGATGGAATTCACTGGTGAAGCTATCTGGGACTAATTTTTATTTCTGGGAAAATTTCTGAATACCGGTTCAGTTTTCTCAATAGTTGTAAACTATCTAGCCAAATTTGTTAAATTTGCTATTGTAATTTTTTGTATTTAGTTTAAATGTTTAAATGTACTGAGATAAAGTTTTTCATGACATTTTCTTCTTATTTTAATGATCACAGCATCTGCAATCATGCTCTATATCATTCCTAATATTGCTTTCCTTAATGCCTTATTGATTTCCTTTACATGTATTACTGAACATTTTGCAATTTTATTATTCTTCTCAAAGAAGTAACTTTTGTTTTTTTGATCCATATTTATTCTATTTTAAAAAATCCAATTTATATATTTATTATTCTTTCCATTTTAACTTTTTTTTTGCTTTTTTGTTTTATTGCTGTTTTTATATGTTCAGAAATGCATAATCATTACATTTTATAATTTTTCTAAATTTCATAATTTTTTCATAATTTTTATAAGTGAATTTATATTCACGTATAAAGTTAGACTGCTTTAGCTATATCCTACAAGTTTTGATAGGTAGTATTTTTCATTATCATGCATTTCAAAATGTTTACTAATTTCCATTATATTTCTTTGTTGAGCCATGAATTATTTTGAAATTTTTTTTCAAATTTCCAAGCTTATGGGAGATCTTCTGGTTTTATTTTGTTCAACGATTTCTGTTTTAATTAAGGTGTGGTCAGAGAAAATGATCATTATGATTTCAGTTCATAGAAGTTTTCTGTGACTTGATTTATGATGAATTTTTGTAAATGTTCCATGTGTGTTTAGAAAAAATACCTTCTATGTTTTTTGGGTACAGTGGGTATTGTGACCTATAGTAAAGGTCACCTTTGGTTTTATTTTGTTAATCATGTTTAAATATTCTGTACCCTTATTGATTTTTCTGTCCATCTAATTTTTAGCAAGAGAAGCATGACTAAGTCTAATTAGTGACATTCTGTATCAATGCTTTTTGTCTTAAAATTTATAGTTTTTTTGATATAGCTATATCTCTTTGGGGTTTTGATAGGCCCATGTTCTATCTTTTTCTGTCATCCTAGCATCAACTTTTTGTATCCTTATTTTTTAGATATGTCTTTTATAATCATCACATAAGTTGATTTTGTTTTTATTCAGTCTGACAATCTTCATTTTTTAATTGGAGTTGTTAGCGTATTTACATTTACACTTAATGTAGTCATTGTTAAATTTGTGTTTAAATTTGCCATCCTGTTTTATGTATTTTGTGTTTCAAGTTATATGCTTATTTTTTCCCTTTTCTGACATCTTTTAGATTATTTTTTGTTATAATTATTTCTTGTACTAGTTGGAAGTTGTACACTCTGTTTTTATTCTTTTATTAATGTTTCCTAGAAATTACAGCATGTATACTTATCAAAATCTGAAATTAATCAATATCTTTGCTCCTTCCCCAGAGAAAAGAAAGGTCTTTGAACACCTTAACTTCATCTACTTTCTTTCTGAATTACATAATTTTGTTGTGCATGTGTTATAAAAATTTTTTATAAATGTTATCCATTTTAAAATGAATCCATACATTTAGCTCTTTCTTATATTTTTCTCTCATATCTCAGATCTTTCTCTTGGGATTAATTCTACCTCCTTCTGAATTACCATTTTCCTTCAGTGAAGATATTCTGGTTACAAACCTCAGGTTTTTTGTGTTTAAAAAATGTTTTTATTTCCCGCTTACTCTTTTTTTTTAAATTAATTAATTAATTTATTTATTTTTGGCTGTGTTGGGTCTTCGTTTCTGTGCGAGGGCTTTCTCTAGTTGCGGCGAGCAGGGGCCACTCTTCATCGCGGTGCGCGGGCCTCTCACTATCGCGGCCTCTCTTGTTGCCGAGCACAGGCTCCAGACGCGCAGGCTCAGTAGTTGTGGCTCACGGGCCTAGTTGCTCCGCGGCATGTGGGATCTTCCCAGACCAGGGCTCGAACCCGTGTCCCCTGCATTGGCAGGCAGATTCTCAACCACTGTGCCACTGGGGAAGCCCCCTGCTTACTCTTTATAATAAGGAGTGTGACTCCATTTTATTGGTGTTTGACTGTTGATGGCTATTAAGCCTCACCCTCTCCTTCTTCCTCTCTGTCCGACACCTGGGTAAGCTGATAAGAAAGTCAAGGTGCTCTCTCCTTTGTCACCAGAGATAGATTCAAACTACACAGACCTCTTCCAATGTCCCGGAGGCCTCACCCTGGGTCTATCCTCTAACCACAATGAGAGCCCCAAGCCAGTCTCCCTTTCTTGCCCTAAGCAATTTTAGAGCATCTTGAGAGATCTGCCCCGTTCTCCCCAGAAAGCTTTAATTATATAAGTAATAATCTTTTCATACCCTCTTGATGTGAGTGAATGTGTGTGTGTGTGTGTGTGTGTGTGTGTATGTGATTAGTCTCAACACCCAAACCAAGTTTTCAGTGAAGCTCCCTCCTGTCTCCCAGTAGTATGCCCCAAAACCCTAAAAGGATATTTTCTCTGAGTATGGAGTTCTAGTTTTACAAGTATTTTCTTTTACTATAATGAAGAATTCTACTGTCTTTTGGCTTCCAGTGTTGCTATTGAGGTGTCAGATGTTTATCTAATTATTGCTCCATTGATTATAATTTGTCTTTTAATTTATTTTTAATGGCTCCTTTTCAGATCTTTACCAATTACCTTTGGTGGTTTATAGTTTTACTATGATGTTGCCCAGGCAACTTTAATTCGGTCACCTGAGAGTGAAGGTTGGCTGGGTGGGTTTACTTCTGGCTTACTCTTTTCTGAGGGTGTGAGCCTTTGGGAATCCAGTTTAATTTGGAGAAGTTTGCTTGTTTGGAAAATGCCCTTAGGGCAAAAGAAATTGTAGCGTTCTGCTTCCCTCTTTGGGTTCTGCTTTCTTTGATATTTTGAACTAAATTTTTTACTACCTTATCAGATCTTTGATAGTCTTAAGAAGTTACTTTAAAAAAATGTCCAACATCATTTGTGATTATTTTTGATGGGAGGACTGATCCAAATAGTCTAACTTGCCATATTTTCAGAAAGTAAAGTTTCAAGCTTGAGTTTTTAAAAGAGACTCTTACTTTAAACCACAGTTCAGGTTGTGAATAACAAACCCTGTTCTTTAACTTTGGGAGAAGGTCTGGAGCCAAAGACAGAAGATACATGATCAGAGCCTGTCATTTTAAGATCCCAAATCCAACTTGATGGGACTCATCCGTGCTCACAAGGTGTGGTTACCATTATTTTCCTCACTTTAAAGATGAGTTAACTGAGGCAAAGATAAGCAAGTTGCTCACACTACTTTTTTTTTTTTTTTTAAGTGATAGAGCTATGACTCAAACCCAGATCTGTTTGAACCACAACCTGTGCTTTTATTCAAGCATATTCTTCTTCTGGCCAGATTCAAAATTATTCCTACTGCCCTCTGCTTTGGCCTTTGGTTTCTTATGAACTATTTCTACACACAGCCCACGGAGGCATGGGCTGGTGTTCCTGGGGTTTGCCCAGATCTCTGCCTCTGGCCCCAGAAATTTGAGTAGTAACCATTAGGAAAGGTTATTTATGTTCCAGAGATGTTGTAAAGAGTCTAACTAGCTCTGAATTGTACCGTATTTACTTACCCAAACTCTCTGTAACTGTTAAAGTCCATAGATAGCATAAAAACAAGTTTTATTAAGGTTCTTTCTTAGTAAAAACTTGCACATATTTATTAGAGAATATTGTAGAATATAAATCAGCAAAACCAAGAAAATGGAGGATAGCTGTAGTCATATCCAGTCAAAGACAATTTCTTGGGAAACCTTCCAAACTCTCTATGCATATATACACACACTCTGTATTTACATTTATATTCTAGAAGGGAACCATGCCATGCACATTGTTTTGTAGCTAGATTTTGGCTGCATGGTATCATGTGCCTTAATGATGATTACATGTTGAGTAGGGAACAGTATAGATTGAGATCAAAGCTGGAAAGCAACAGGAAATCAGGCCAGAAGGCTTTTCTAAGATATTGCAAGCTTCACATTGAAAAAAAAGAGTATAATATTTTCCTATTTTCTAATATTATGCAGCAAATCATTACTCACCTATGGAACATCATTGTAAAGAGAGAACATTTGTTCTCTCCGAAGCAGAGAGATGGTTAACATAGAAATTATTGTCCCATGTGGTTAAAGGCTATTGTGACATTTTGTTCCTGTTGATATTTTTCTTCTTAGTATAGTAGTTATTTCAAAGCATACAACATTGAAAATGATAACCGTAATGTCCAAATATAAAGATATTTGCATCTAGGGGACTTTTTAATATATCACTTAAAAGCCCTGGAAAATTAGTCTTTATTTCTATTAAACATTTGAAAATCAGAAAAGGGCAAAGTTAGCCATCCCAAGGGTGGAAGTGATTTTGGAGGGCAAGGGCTGATTGGTGCAAAGAGGTTAGTATGTTTCTAATCAAGGGATTATAAAGGACTGTGGAAACCTTAGAATGGAAATTATCCAACAGTGAGACAAGTCAAACTATAATATTCTCATTTTATATTAGTGAACTGCTCTGTGGTGTTTTAAGTCCTTGTTTATGTACAATTTTTTTCTGGTCCTATATACCCAATTTATAACAAGTCATTAAACTTCTCTGAGACTTTTTCATTCCCTGAAAAATTAACATTTTAGGTGGTTTCCAGTTATTTGTTATGATTGAAACAGTGTGGCAGAGGACACCCTCGTACATATGTCTTGGTGCATTTGACCAAATGTTCTTGTAGTACACATTCCTACTAGGGAAAATTTTATATCAGAGATATGCACTTATAGAATTTTGATAAACAACTGCCAGATTGTCCTCCAAAAGCTAGTACCAATTTACATTCTCACTAAGAATGTATGACAGATCACACTTTTTGATATTTAATATTAATATTATATTTTCCAGCTTTATTGAGACATAATTGACACATTATGATTAACAGTTTTTAATCAGATGGGATAAAATATAAAGTATCACATTATTTTTAATTTGTTTCAGTCAATACTAATGGGTTTGAGCATATTTTTCATGTTTATGGTTGATTTATATTCATTTTCTGTTTGTTTCTTTTGACCATTTTTCTATTGTCTTTTTTGCTCCTTTTTAATTTGTAAGTGCCCTTTAGCAGTATATATATATACTGCTATATATATATATATACATGTTTTGTTGATTTAGGAACATGTGTCAGTAGGCCAAGAATTTCTTTCTTCCTTCTTTTTTCTTTCTTTCTTTTCTGCTTTTCTTGACTGTGGACTAGAAAACCTTTAATCTTTTTGTGAACTATGATGCAGTTTCTATAACTTTAAAATTATTTATCCTTTGGAAGTTGGTTAAACAGTGTAGTCATTTGTCCTAATTTGCCTGAAACAGTTCTGTTTCTCATACTGTCCCAGCTTAATTATTAATAACATTGTCTTTCGCTGTCAACAGTGTCCCAGTTTGGGCTATAAATTATATGGTCCCCCTGGAATGAGCTCAATGATAAAACAGGCTGAGTCTGAGGCATTTGGGGGTGCAGATCTTTCACAACATTTTCCATTTCTCATATCGTTATCATATATTCGATTTTTTTTTCATTTATTTTTGAGCCAATTTGGAAATTTATATATTTTCCTAGAAAAGCATCTACTTCACTTAGGTTTTGAAAATTATCAATATACAATTGCACAAACATCTGCTTTCAAGTACCCTGAGTCACCCATATTAAGGATCAAGCAGAATAGGAATGTTATTTGTGGGTGGGTTTTAGGAAAGAACGTGATAAGTGGATTAGGCCCGTGGTCCAACCTGTAGAAAGGTCAATTAGCCTTAGGCCTAAAGACAACCCATTGGATCTGGCCATTAGGAGATTGTTATTTTCAGTGTGATGATGTGGATGGAAGCCAGATAGCAAAACAATATTGAGTTGAAGATTCGGAGGGAGACAAATTTGATGATCCTTTCGAGAAGTGCGAAGGCAAAGAGAGAAAGGGAGGTGGAGCACAGTTCAAGAGAGGGGTAGAACCAAAGAGGGGTTTTGTTTTAGGGGAAATTTAAGCTTGCTGTGGGCAAAGAGCTAGAGAGAAAAGAGGTGATGAAGAGATGCAGCAGGGAGATGGGACTTTGGGACTCCAAGCATTCTGTTAACAAAGTTATGAAACAGTCCCTCAACTTTAGCCTGGACCCATGTTAATAGAAACACTGGGATTTCTGGGAAGGAGCACTAGGACGACTTTTCAGATTGAGTTTTGAAACAGTCTTCAGCAGGGAGAAAAGGGTAACTTCACCTTAATGGCATGTGGATTTAAAGCACAGTCCTATATGTCGTTGGCTACAAATGAATGGCATTAAAAAAATTGTTTAGGGACTTCCCTGGTGGCACAGTGGTTAAGAATCCACCTGCCAATGCAGGGGACACGGGTTCGATCCCTGGTCCAGGAAGACCCCACATGCCACGGAGCAACTAAGCCTGTGCACCACAACTACTGAGCCTGCACTCTAGAGCCTGTGAGCCACAACTACTGAGCCTGCGAGCCACAACTACTGAAGCCCGTGTGCCTAGAGCCCGCGCTCTGCAACAAGAGAAGCTACCACAATGAGAAATCCTTGCACCGCAATGAAGAGTAGCCCCCACTCGCCACAACTAGAGAAAGCCCGCGCACAGCAATGCAGCCAAAAGTAAATAAATAAATAATTTAAAAAAAAAATATATATATATATAAAAAAAGAGAAAAAAAATTGTGTTTAGCATCACAACCAAAGCAGTAGGTAAAATCATTTTATGCATCAGAGTCTGGTTCATTTGTTAAATTGGTGGTCATCTTTGGTTACTGGTTATAAAATCTCTCCACATAAATTTTGTGACAATTGAGAATTGTCACAGAATATCTTAAGACTATCTCCAGAAAAGGATTCATTTAATATCTCCAGAAAAAGATTCATTTAATATCTCCAGAAAAGGATTAATTTGTATTTGTAATCTTGAAGGACTGATCTCATTTACAGTTTTATTTTAACTAATAGCCATTTCCAAAAAAATTCTATGAAGAACTAAATCTCTTGGTGATTTCCTCACTTATTGATAAAGACTTTTAGTACATGCTACCGTGCAAATGTCTTTGAACTGTTTTGTTTAAAATAATGTTTTTAGTTCTTTCAGAAAGAGTGCTGGCAGAGCCTTTAGATATCAAAATCTCTATGCTTAGCACTCCTTTTACATGACCCTGAGAGTTAAACTCCTACACTGGGGGATTTTTCTTTAAAATTAATATAACTGAAAATCTCTTCAAATTGTATTGTTGGCTTTGGTGCAGGGCATGAAATAATTTTCCATCGTACCCCACCATTCCTCGAAGGTCAGACTTTGAATTGGGCTGTTACTGTCTTGCCGCAGAATTTCCAAGCTACGTTAATTTTGGGTCTGCCGTTGATGGATGGAGCAGTTTGAATTCTGACGTGCAGCAGGCCGACTTGAATGACCTGCAGAGGCAGATGTCAGCCTGTTATTTCATGCCCGTTTATCAGGAAGGAAAAACAGCGTCTGTTCAGGCTGTTCTATTCTGGGTTGCCTATGTGGAAGTACGCAAATGTGTGCTGAACTTAATTTAGGTGATGGGGGCAGAATGTATGTGGTATTTATATAATATATTGACACATAAAGGAACATAGGAATGGCGTGTGTATTATGTTTTTATATGCCATTTAATATTTTGGTGTATATAAATATTTTGTGTGGGTGTAAACGGAGGTGTGTATCTTTGGACACATACACTACAAAATTGCTCTCTATATAGAGGAGTATATCCACTGATCATGTACTCAGGCACCTTTCTACAGACATGTCTTCTTTCCATTGAGATCAGTGAACGTATCGATGTGTCATAGATTAAAAGGGGGCATGTGTGGATTCTAGATGGTAAGGAGAGCAACACTACAGAGTTAGGGGTGTGAACTGGGAGGAAGTGGGAAACCAGAAAAGGTACAAAGAGGGGCTCTGTCTATATTCTTGCAAAGTCTTAGAGCAGAGCTGAAGGCTAAGGACAAATCATGGGGTGGGTATAGTCTGATAAACCATCTGATAAAGTAAAAGAGATTAGAGTTTCTTTGGGCATCACAGCTGCTTGCATGAGTGACTTGAAATTACCCTGAGTTCATGAATCACTGTGACTTGTGGCCATCCAGGCCCAAGGACCACCTTCCCTCCTTACACAGCTGCCTTGATAAGGAGGAACAAATTAGATGGATAGGTTCTCAGTAACTGCCCGAAATCAGTGTCCTCTGGAGAAGACTTGGAGGAGGGTGTGGGCTAGCCCTCTCCATCCCAGCCCAGAGCTAGTTTTATCTGCTTCATTTACATCTGGGGACTTTGCAGAGAGACCAGTTATCAGAGACTGACTTCTGTCTGTTTATTAATTTTTATTTTTGTAGAGTAATACATGCATATAGTTTTAAAAAGTCAAATAATACCAAAAGTTTAAAATCCAAATAGCAGTTCCCTAATCCACCTCCCACCCCTAATCTCAGTACCCACAGGGAACTACTTTCCATTCATTTACTTATCTCCTCTAGTGTTTATATGCTTCTAAATAATGCTACTATTCCTTAATTTATCCATTTTAGTCCTAATCTATGGGCTTCTGTTTTAGCAGATGAGGATTCAGCTTTCATATGCATCATCCCGTTTCCCCTCTGCCATTCTCCCTAAATCAGTATTCAGTTTTTTATCTTTATGCTGAGTACAATACGTTCTATAGTTATATTACTTTCTTAGACAGTATTTTTTTTCACTTGCTTAATTTTCTTAATTTTCTCAGTGGTTCTCTCCATATGCTCCAACACCTTTCCAATTAAATCTTCCATCCCTTCAGACCAATCAGTTCATATGTTTGTTGCATTTTTCAGGAGTCCTACGTACTTCCAGTCAAGCGTGGGCAGTTTCTTTCTAGGCCTGCTTGGAGGCCATTTTCTTTTGTTCTCAATCTCTTGTTGTCACCTTGAGAATAACCATTTCCCTCTTTCCTGTTTTTGGTCACTTTTCCTGGATTTTATACCTTCTTTCTCAGTTTATTCCTTCATTTTGTTTGGGTACTTCTCTGGTAGCTTTCTCAGAAAACAGGTATTGAGAGGTAGATATTTTGAAAACTTACATATCTGAAAACATCTTTATTCTACCCTAAAACCTGATTGATACTTTGGGTATAAAATTCTAGTTTTAAAATAATTTTATCTCAGATTGTTTAAGGTACTGCCCCGTTGTCTTCTAGCTTCCAGTATTGCTGCTGAGAAGATGGATGTCATTCTGGTTCCTGTTGCTTTTTATGACCCGCATTTCCCTTTCTGGAAGCATCTAAAATCTTCTCTATGTTTGCAACATTTTGTAATTTTGCAAAGATATGCCTTCACATGGATCTATTTGCATTCACTGAGCAGGGCACCTGGTTGGAACCTCGTAATCTGAAGGTTTTGTGCTGTTAGTTCTGAGAAATTTTTCTGAAATATTTCTCTGATAATTTTTTACCTTTTTTCTCTTTTAGAGACTTCTGTTAATGAGAAGTTAGACACTCCTGGATGTATTCTTTAACATTCTTACCTTTCTTCTTCTGTTGTCTTTTCATTATACTTTCAGGGAAATTTCCTCAGTTTTAGCTTTCTGCCATTCAATTGGATTTTTTAAAAATTCATGGTTTTTAATTGTTCATATCTGTATAACATTCTGGTTTTTGTTTCATAGATACACTACCTTCTTTTCTCTTTCTGAAGATATTATTTCTTTTTGAAGGTTTTCTTTGGCTCCCTACATTGTTTCTGTTTCCTCAAAGTTCTTTTTTAGCAGTTCACTTCAGTCCCTGTCATTCCGTTTCCCCAAGTGTATTGTGTTCTTTGACTTCTTCAGTTCAAGAGTGAGGCACTAAAAATTGATTGGCTGGGTTTGTCTACTGTAGGGTGGGAGCAGGGAATGAACATTTTTATTAGGAGACCCCCAAGTGGTAGATTTCTTTTTGAGTACTGTTCAGTTTCTCTAGAAACTCTCATTTCTTGCCTGAAGGATATAATCCTGGCTGGAAGATATCTGGAAGCCTGGCAGGGGATATAGGCTCAGGCAACACTGTTCATCTTGCAAACTTTTACTCAGTGCTCCTGTTTCGTTCCCAAGTCTAGAGCCACTTCAGCTTAAATGCACCTTAAAATAAACCTTCCATCTTTTGCAGAAATGAAGCAGGAGTTGTCTCCTGGCTCTGCAGAATGGAGGAGGGAACAGAGAGCTCAAAATGCTCCTTCTACAAACTTTCAACCAATCCTCCTATTTTTAGCCTTTTTAAGATTCTGCAAGGGGAGTCAGCTTTCTTCTCATCCCTCTAGAGAAACTTATTTCAGCTTCATCTGCTCTGCTAAGGCAATTATTATTCTTCCCATGACTTGCTTTCTTCCAAAGATTTGTTGACATTTCTCATCCACTATCATCTTCTTTCCCTTTTTCCTTTTCCTTGTAAATTTATGACTTCTTATTCTTTGATTATTACTATTCCGTTTTTTATTCTCATTATTTTGGTAGGATTGGGTGAGGAAGCAGAGATAAACACATGTTCAATCTATCATGTTTAACTGAAAGTCTATGAGGCTTTGCCTTTAGAACCGCTTTTAATGCCATTGGATTTGTACAGGGAAACTTCTGCTTTAAGAGAAGAGAAAAATCCTCATTTCTCATTCTGACCTTGCCACTGACTCTAAACACAACCCAGGAACATAGGATGTTTCTCTTTTAATATTAACCTTTATGAAAATATATGATTAAACCACTCTGCTCTCAAGAACATGCCAATAAAGAACTCTTCAATGACTCTTGAGTCTCATGGGGCTACTGTAAACCCATGGTTTAGAGATTCTTGCTTTGGACTTTTCTATTTGTGGGCAAATGGGTTTATCTTCTCCAAAACATATTAGTGACTTTCCCTGCATAAACAACAATGAAAAAATCAAGAAGAAAATACATTAGTGCAATATAGCTGAGCAGGGGATCTAGTATTTGCAGATTCATCCAGGACTGTAGAAAAAATGTTACTGTGAACTTAATTAGGCTACAGATAGAGGTTCTAAGATGTTCTGTAGTAGGATCTTGGATATGAAAAAGGAGGAATAAGAGGATTAAAAGGAGTAGAAGCTTCTTGCTGGGGATGCAGGCCCAGGCAGCTGCGGGAAGCCAAGGATACAGCATTACATTTAGTCTTCCTGTCTCCATAGGCTCCTCTTGGCTGTGACAATTTCTCATACTTTCCCCATTTTTGATGACCTTGAAAATGTTGAGGAGTACTGCCCTGATCTAAAGCAACAGAGTCTTCTGCTTCAGTTGGCAGAAAGGGAAAGAGACAATAGAGAAGCCACTTCAGATTCATAAAAACCCCAGTTTAGAGGATCAAGGGAAACTTAGCCAAGAGGAAAGAAGACAGAGGGGGCATGATGGCTGCTATCAAGTATTTTAAAGCCCGTCATCTGGAAGAAGGATTGAATATGATATGAGGAGGCCAGACTGAGTGAGCTGTACATCCTTTTTTATTTCTGGTATGGAGCGATAGAGATCTCCTCTAGCACCCAGTGCTAAGGCAACATTTCCAATTTGAATATTCCATTGGTCAGGCTGCTGAAAGTGGCCCAGCTTCAGGAAGACCATCTGGGTGGCTGACAGAGTCTGAGGTGGGAGAGCAGAGTTCAGGACATTGATCCACCAGAGAGCTCCCAGCCCCATGTAATATTAAATGGTGAACGCTCTCTCAGAGACATCCATCGCAATGCTAAGACCCAGCTCCCTTCAATGACCAGCAAGCTACAGTGCTGGACACCCTATGCCAAACAACTAGCAAGACAGGAACACAACCCCACCCATTAGCAGAGAGGCTGCCTAAAATCATAATAAGTTCACAGACACCCCAAAACACACCACCAGACACTGTCCTGCCCGCCAGAAAGACAAGATCCAGCCTCATCCACCAGAACACAGGCACCAGTCCCCTCCACCAAGAAGCCTACACAACCCACTGAACCAACCTTACCCACTGGGGGCAGACACCAAAAACAACGGGAACTATGAACCTGCAGCCTGCAGAAAGGAGACCTCAAACACAGAAAGTTAAGCAAAATGAGAAGACAGAGAAATACACAGCAGACGAAGGAGCAAGGTAAAAAACCCACCAGACCAAACAAATGAAGAGGAAATAGGCAGTCTACCTGAAAAAGAATTCAGAATAATGGTAGTAAAGATGATCCAAAATCTTGGAAATAGAATGGAGAAAATACAAGGAACATTTAACAACGACCTAGAAGAACTAAAGAGCAAACAAACAATGATGAACAACACAATAAATGAAATTAAAAATTCTCTAGAAGGAATCAAAAGCAGAATAACTGAGGCAGAAGAATGGATAGGTGACCTGGAAGATAAAATAGTGGAAATAACTACCGCAGAGCAGAATAAAGAAAAAAGAATGAAAAGAATTGAGGACAGTCTCAGAGACCTCTGGGACAACTTTAAATGCACCAACATTCGAATTATAGGGGTCCCAGAAGAAGAAGAGAAAAAGAAATGGACTGAGAAAATATTTGAAGAGATCATAGTTGAAAACTTCCCTAATATGGGAAAGGAAATAGTCAGTCAAGTCCAGGAAGCACAGACAGTCCCACACAGGATAAATCTGAGGAGAAACACGCCAAGACACATATTAATCAAACTATCAAAAATTAAATACAAAGAAAAAATATTAAAAGCAGCAAGGGAAAAGCAAGGAATAACATACAAGGGAAACTCCGTAAGGTTAACAGCTGATCTTTCAGCAGAAACTCTGCAAGCCAGAAGAGAGTGGCAGAACATATTTAAAGTGATGGAAGAAAAAAACCTACAACCAAGATTACTCTACCCAGCAAGGATCTCATTCAGATTCAACAGAGAAATTAAAACCTTTGCAGACAAGCAAAAGCTAAGAGAATTCAGCACCACCAAACCAGCTTTACAACAAATCCTAAAGGAACTTCTCTAGGCAGGAAACACAAGAGAAGGAAAAGACCTACAATAACAAACCCAAAACATTTAAGAAAATGGGAATAGGAACACACATATCGATAATTACCTTAAATGTAAATGGATTAAATGCTCCAACCAAAAGACATAGACTGGCTGAATGGATACAAAAACAAGACCCATATATATGCTGTCTACAAGAGACCCATTTCAGACCGAGGAACACGTACAGACTGAAAGTGAGGGGATGGAAAAAGATATTCCATGTAAATGGAAATCAAAAGAAAGCTGGAGTGGCAATTCTCATATCAGACAAAACAGACTTTAAAATAAAGACTATTACAAGAGACAAAGAAGGACACTACACAATGATCAAGGGATCAATCCAAGAAGAAGATATAACAATTGTAAATATTTATGCACCCAACATAGGAGCACCTCAATGCATAAGGCAAATGCTAACAGCCATAAAAGGGGAAATTGACAGTAACACAATCATAATAGTCCACTTTCACCAATGGACAGATCATTCAAAATGAACATAAATAAGGAAACACTAGCTTTAAATGATACATTAAACAAGATGGACTTAACTGATATTTATAGGACATTCCATCCAAAAACAACAGAATACACTTTCTTTTCAAGTGTTCATGGAACATTCCCCAGGACAGATCATATCTTGGGTCACAAATCAAGGCTTGGTAAATTTAAGAAAATTGAAATTGTATCAAGTATCTTTTCTGACCACAACGCTATGAGACAATTACAATCAATTACAGGGAAAAAAATCTGTAAAAAATAACAAGACAAGGTTTCCCACTCTCAGCACTATTATTCAACATAGTTTTGGAAATTATAGCCACAGCAATCAGAGAAGAAAAAGAAAAAGAAAAAAAAAGGAATACAAATCGGAAAAGAAGAAGTAAAACTGTCACTGTTTGCAGATGACATGATACTATACATAGAGAATCCCAAAGATGCTACCAGAAAACTACTAGAGCTAATCAATGAATTCGGTAAAGTAGCAGGATATAAAATTAATGCACAGAAATCTCTTGCATTCCTATACTATACTATATAATGGAAAATCATTCCATTCCTATACTAATGATGAAAAATCTGAAAGAGAAATTAAGGGAACACTCCCATTTACCATTGCAACAAAAAGAATAAAATACCTAGGAATAAACCTACCTAGGGAGACAAAAGACCTGTATGCAGAAAACTATAAGACACTGATGAAAGAAATTAAAGATGATACAAACAAATGGAGAGATATACCATGTTCTTGGATTGGAAGAATCAACATGGTGAAAATGACTATACTACCCAAAGCAATCTACATATTCAATGCAATCCCTATCAAACTACCAATGGCATTTTTCACAGAACTAGAACAAAAAATTTCACAATTTGTATGGAAACACAAAGGACCCCGAATAACCAAAGCAATCTTGAGAAAGAAAAACGGATCTGGAGGAATCAGGCTCCCTGATGTCAGACTATACTACAAAGCTACAGTAATCAAGACAGTATGGTACTGTCACAAAAACAGAAATATAGATCAATGGAACAGGATAGGAAGCCCAGAGATAAACCCACACACATATGGTCACTTTGATATAGGAGGCAAGAATATGCAGTGGAGAAAAGACAGCCTCTTCAATAAGTGCTGCTGGGAAAACTGGACAGCTACATGTAAAAGAATGAAATTGGAACACTCCCAACACCATACACAAAAATAAACTCAAAATGGATTAAAGACCTAAATGTAAGGCCAGACACTATAAAACTCTTAGAGGAAATCATAGGTAGAACACTCTGTGACATATATCACAGCAAGATTGTTTTTGACCCACCTCCTAGAGTAATGGAAATAAAAACAAAAATAAACAAATGGGACCTAATGAAACTTAAACCTTTTGCACAAGAAAGGAAACCATAAACAAGACGAAAAGACAACCCTCAGAATGGGAGAAAATATTTACAAACGAAGCAACTGACAGAGGTTTAATCTCCAAAATATACAGGCAGCTCATGCAGCTCAATATCAAAAAAACAACCCAATCCAAAAATGGGCAGAAGATCTAAGTAGATATTTCTCCAAAGAAGGTATACAGATTGCCAATAAACACATGAAAGAATGCTCAACATCACTAATCATTAGAGAAATGCAAATCAAAACTACAGTGAGGTATCACCTCACACCAGTCAGAATGGCCATCGTCAAAAAATCTACAAACAGTCAATGCTGGAGAGGGTGTGGAGAAAATGGAACCCTCTTGCACTGTTGGTGGGAGTGTAAATTGATACAGCCACTATGGAAAACAGTATGGAGTTTCCTTAAAAAACTACAAATAGAATTACCATACGACCCAGCAACCCCACTTCTGGGCATATACCCTGAGAAAACCATAATTCAAAAAGAATCATGTACCGCAATGTTCATTGCAGCTCTGTTTACAACATCCAGGACATGGAAGGAACCTAAGTGTCCATTGACAGATGAATGGATAAAGAAGATGTGGCACATATATACAATGGAATATTACTCAGCCATAAAAGGAAACGGAATTGAGTTATTTGTAGTGAGTTGTATGGACATAGAGACTATCATACAGAGTGAAGTAAGTTAGAAAGAGAAAAACAAATACAGTATGCTAACACATATATATGGAATCTCAAAAAAAAAAAAAAGTTCTGAAGAACCTAGGGGCAGGACAGGAATAAAAATGCAGACATAGAGAATGGACTTGAGGATATGGGGAGGGGGAGGGGTGAGATGTGACAGGGTGAGAGAGTGTCATGGACATATATACACTACCAAATGTGAAATAGATAGCTAGTGGGAAGCAGCCACATAGCACAGGGAGATCAGCTCGGTGCCTTGTGTCCACCTAGAGGGGTGGGATAGGGAGGATGGGAGGGAGACGCAAGAGGCAGGAGATATGGGGATATATGTTTATGTATAGCTGATTCACTTTGTTATACAGCAGAAACTAACACACCATTGTAAAGCAGTTATACTCCAGTAAAGATGCTAAAAAGACAAACAAAAAAAGAAGTGGAAGAATGTTTCCCCTACATTTACTTGCCAAAGTACCTTTACTTGTATTTTTTCTGCATGGCCTCTATTGGACAGACCACACGAACACCTACTTGATTGCCTAGAAATCTAACAGATCGCTAATATACCTCTTTTCCTTCTTTTTTCCTTTTGCTTTTGTCTTCTCTTTTCAACAGGACCCAATGAAGTCTCTGTAGCTCTCATCAAAGTTAAAGCCCATACCCCAAGACCTACGTTTAGCTGCCTTCATTTTTAGACACATGTTTTGGAATATAGATAAAAAGAGTCCATATTAAGAGAAATAAATCAGATTCCTACTTCTTTCACTCATTCAACAAACATTTGTTGATTACTTCTTATGTATCTGGCACTGTGCTTTGTGATATGGATGTAGAGATGAATGACCCCTACTTTCAGAGACGGACAGTTTACTGAGAAACACAGACATTTAGCCAGATAAAATATACTACAGCAGGTGCTATTATAGAGATATAGTAATTTACTTAACAGATGTTTATTAAAGGCATATTATGTTTAAGGTGTACTAGATGCTAATATGCAAAATAGAAACCTTGAAAGGACTTGCATCCATGTGAAGTCATTGGAAGGACCTAGCGGAAGAGTACAAATGAAAGCCCTCATACTATATGTCTAGATACTGAAAAATCACAAGTAAAAACCAACCTATTAAATAAGATATTTGTAATTTTTAATGCCTAATTGGTCTGATTCCATTCTTGCCTCTTTTTTTAACTTAAATAACCTTTATTCACATTTTCTACTTACCACTCTTGCTTCTTGACAATCTGCTCTATGCAAAACAATCAGAACTTCTAATAAATAAATATCAGGTTAAACCAGTTACTTGCCTAGAATCAAATTACTCCCCTTATTAATTTCCAGTTTGGGAAATATTAAACTGTCATTGAGCATCCTTAAACATATATTTTTACTTCACATTCATGATTATTTCCATAGAATAAAATTCTCTAAGGGTGTGATCATTTTATAACTCTTGAAGGCTACTGCTACACTGCCCTCAGGCTGCAATGTATAAGCTTACACTCATACTAATAGTGTATGAGAAGGTTGTTTTACCTGTATTCTACCTGACAGTGGGAATTCTAAGTGCTTAAAAAATATTCATCAATTTGACTGATAAAAGTGACATATTATTGTTTTATTTTCAAGCCTCTGTTTACCAAAGAAGCTGAAAATCATTTCACATGTTTTCTGAGTCTTTCATTAACAATCTTTTACCATATTACCCAAGCCACTTCTCATCGTATATTCTATTAGGCTGGTCACGACTTTTACTGTGTTTAAGCACTCTTTATATATTGCAGATTTTTGTCTTTCATGTAGTATGCATAAGTTATTTTTCAATTTGTTTATGTAGTATCTTTTAATGTATAAGTTTTACATCTTTGTTAGGCTAATCTATGAATCTCTGGCTTGATGGAATCCTCTGTTTTTTCATTCTAAATCAAGATATAGTTTAAACATTCAAAAAATTATAAAATAGATATCCATGCACCCACCACTCAGCTTTAACACACACATACACACACACACACTCACACACACACATGAACACTTGCTTCAACCTATCTTTCTTGCTTCAACATATATTTGTAAAGACAAAAGATAGGGCTTTAACTTCATTTCCCCCTCAAATAGCTTCTGATCTCCATGTATTTTCTTTGTACTGGCTACCTTTCCTATTGATTTGAAATGCCACATTAAAGTATACAAAGTTTAAAAATATATTTGAGTATATTTTTTCCCGTGTTATTTTGTTCCATTGATCTACCTATTTCAAACCAGAGCCTTATTGTTTTAATTACTGTAGCTGTATGCATTTTAATATCTGCAAGAGAAACCCCTCCTTGTTAATATTTTTTCCTGATATTTAAAGCTAATCTCCTGTTTTTATTTTTTTCAGATGAGCTTTAGAATCATTTTATTAAATTCTACCCCACTCCAAAGAACCTTAGGGATTTTTAGTGCAATTGTGTCCCATTTATAGATTAATATAGCTGAAGTTAATAGCTTTATGGTTGTGTGGCTTTCCATCTAGCTACAAACATGATTTTGTCTCTGTATCTATTAAACCTTGCTTTATGTCGCATTTACGTAAAAATGTTGCCATTTCCACTATATAGGTAACATGCAATTCTTATTAAATATATTTCTAATAATTTATCTCCTAATTCCCATAGTGATTGGCATGTTACCATTGTTTTTTCTAATTGATTATTGCTGACATATAAGGAAACTATTGTTTCTTTTAACTAACTGAATTTTACAATTTACCACCTTGTTGAAGGGGTTTAGTTTTCAAAGTTTTCCAGTTGATCCTCTTAAATTTGTCAGGTGACAATTGTATCATTAGAAAACAGTGATACTTTTGCCTCTTCCTTTCCAATATACATACTTAACTAATTACTTTTCTTATCTTGTTGCTTTGTCTGGAACTTCCAAAACAAGGTTGAATGTTACTATTAATAATAATAAAACCCGGCAACATTATCTTATTTTTGTTTTCACAGTTTCACTACCAAGTTTGATGTTATGTGTTAGTTTCCAATAGATATCCTTTATTATGTTGAGGATATATTCTCTTAGAGTTTATTATAATAAATTTAGTTTTGAAGATAGTTTGAGGGGTCTGAGAATATCTAATAAGAGCTATTAAGCTAATTGAAGAGATCTAGTCAGGACTTTCATTATTATATCTGAGAAATGAAATTATGAGAGTAGATATGAAATTATGGAAACAGATAAGCTCATTCATGGAAAGTGTATAAAAATGATAAAGAAAGATCAAATGGATGAGGAGTGAAAATAAACTACTCAGTTTCATTAGTCTTAGGTCACTGGTGACTATAAGAGGAAATTACTAACCCTATTGAGAAGAGATTGAGTGCCATACATTTGGCAGAAGCCAAATTACAAGAGGATCTGGAGAATACATATCTGCAAAATGGAAATGCCATTATAAACAACTATTTAAAGTAGTTTCATGGTAAAGGAAATAGGCTAATAGCTTCAGCAGGAAAAAGAGTCAAAGGAAGAGGTAAAGATTGTTGACAGAGGGGAAAAAAAGTTGAAGACAAAGGAAAAGGGGAATAGTTGGTGGATATGGATAGTCGTGGGAGTGGTAGGATGGTCAGTGGTCAGTAGGGAACTATCCAGGTGACAGAATGAGAGGGTAGCTTTGGAAAGGAGGAAGGAGGGGAAAGGAGTGACTATTCTCTTGAGATAAGAGAAAAGTAAAGGTCATTTCACTTCCAACCTACCATTGCAAGCTCATCACAAGCCTAGGACATCAGCTCCCTGTACACAATTTAATAGAACACTGGGTCATACTTGTATTGATGTGCATGTATGTGTGTGTGTGAGAGAGAGAGAGAGAGACAGAGAGAGTGTGTGGGGCACTGTGTGAGAAAAGACCACTTTCTGGGCTGAGAACCTGAGTAGCATGCACCTCCCTGCACCTCTGGCAGAAAGTTGAGTAGCTGCTAAACAGTTAGACAATTCACTCATCCAGTGTCTTCTACTGGCTCTGGAAAGA
Source organism: Eubalaena glacialis (assembly GCF_028564815.1). Taxonomy (NCBI): domain Eukaryota; kingdom Metazoa; phylum Chordata; class Mammalia; order Artiodactyla; family Balaenidae; genus Eubalaena; species Eubalaena glacialis. The sequence continues at coordinate 16,658,287 of NC_083733.1, read as the reverse complement.
AGGCTTATCAGTGAATTAGGTAGCACTTTGCTGGAGAACAATATATGCCTATTTCCACTAGTAAAATTTCTTGGGTGTTCCCTACCTTCTCTTTATAATCGTACTACATCAAGACCTTGGCCAAAATTTCTTTTTAGTGAGGAAAATTTGACGAGATTGCACAGGAATAAAACACTATAGTTTGCAAATTGGAGTTTTCTCTTCCACCTCTTCCACCTCCACCCATCACCTGAAATTATTACTTTTATGGTTAAACTGATCTTTAATGAGATGATTAAACATACCTTAAAGCCTAGAATAAGTGTTCCAAGATTTTAGAAAGGAGAAAGCAGCCCTTCTCCTGTTTCTTCTTCTCTACCTTCTTTGTCATTCAGTGCTGCCCTCAGTGACTCAGAAGGGCTTGCTTCTTCTAGGAAGCTTGTCCATTGATATTCAAAGAGCAGATTGCACCTGCACTCTTTGTGTTCATTGTCCTCAAGAAAATTCTGTGTGCCCTACTCTCTTGTACGATGCATACATGCAAGAGGGGTTAAATAGCTCTCTGATGCAAAATGCTATGAACGCCCTAGCTCTATTTGTAAAAATCATATCTGTAAAAAAGATCCAGAAAAGGATACCAATGTTTATTTTAAATATTAAACTATAAATATTTTAAATATTAGTGTTAATGAAATTATGACTTTTATAATTAAATATATATAAATATAATAACCAGCTGAGTTACCTTCTCCATGACTGTATTTTTCCCTAGTACAAAATGACCCTAGACTGACTTCTTAAATTTCAGCCAACTCTTCACATGAGCCACTTTGAAGTAAAAACATCTCTGAAGGAAAGGAATAGAATTAGTCTCTTTTTAGGATAGAAGAAAATAATAGTGTTTGATTTTAGTTCACTGGTGCAGCCTGATAATTTCCCAGTTTTGTGTAACATGTACATTTCCTTTTTATACTATTGACATCATACAGTGTGTGTATGCATATACATATACATGTACGTGTACATATACATAGATAGATCTTTGTATCCTGCTTTAATCGCATAACATCATATTTTTATCATTTCTATATATTATAAAAATGTCAAGAATATTTTGATCACTGCATAATATCCTCTCCTAGATGTGTTATACTTATTTTATTATTCCTCTTTTATTGTACATTTAAGTTTATTTTAAATATTTTACTATTAGAAATAATTCTTTGATAAGCATCACTACCCTTAGTCCATTGTTTTTGTCCTGGCTGTTTTCCAAGGGTAGATTCTTAGTAATGGAGTTAGAGTCAAAAGGCATTTTTTAAGGCCCTTGATGTATGTTGCCAATGCTTTGAATAAAGGCCAGGTCAATACATGCTACTGTGACAGCCACCAGCATTGAGCAATATTATGTATCTTTTTCCCTTTGTTAAATGAACTGCTTCAGGTATAGGAAAAAATTACAGGGAATAATGTAATCAAACCTATGTACCCACCACCAATTAAAGAAATCAGAGTTACAAATAGCTGTGAAGCCCCCATCACATTTGCCTCACTTTCCTTCGAAGGTGTGTCCTTTCCTAAGTGTGGTTTTATCATTCGTGCATGCATCTCCGTACCTTTACTGCACTAGCATTTCTTAAATATTTACTAATGTGACATATGACAAAACAAGATTGCATTGTTGATTTAATTAGTATTTTCATGGTTAGTTGTGAATTTGAACACATTTCATGTTATTTGGCCACTTATAGTTCCTCTAATGTGAATTGTCTGTCCCTTTTAAAATTGGCCTTTGGTTTTTCCTTGTCAATTTCTATATCCTGTATATATTAAGGAATCAGCCTTTCAGACATATTTATGGAAAACATTTTGTTTACTGTCTTTACTTTTGTTTAAAATGTTTTTTGAAACATAGGAATTAAAGTACAACAAAGCTATCAATCTTTTTGTTAACTTCAACCATTACTTTTATGCTCATAACATCTTTCTATGCCCAGAGTCCACATAACATGATTTTCTACTAATCTCTTTTGTATAGCTTTATAAAGAGAGGCACCTACCTGTGTGCCTAATTTTTAGGTGTTAATAGGGCAAGAGTGAGCTTTTACATGCCTGTGTATATTCTTCTCTTTTAATCAAATGTGAACACTTTAAAGGCAAGAACCATTTCTTAATCTTTTTTGTAACTCCACATCCAGTTCTGACCCTTCACGAATACAGAATTGGTGGAATATGGTTGTTAAATAAAGAAATGACCATCATATTCATATTTTGCATGCAGCTACCTTAGTGAAAACATTTTATGACCCTTTTGAAACCTATCCTGGGTCATTGTCTTTCTCCCCACCTTCTCTTATCTCCTTTGTATTTCTTTGTCTCAAATAACTTTAAGGAAAATTGCTTACTTGCTTTATTTGAAATAAACCATATTTCTATTTAGAGATGTAAAACATTTCTATTACAGAAAAACACAAAATGTAAACACACAAAAAAAATTAACAGCATGCTTCTTCCAACCCAGAGACAACAACTTATTGAATTACCTAACCAAATTCTGTGCATAGATTTGTGATTTATATGTAGATAGAGAGAAATGATCTCTAACTAGATGACAAATGAAATAGATGACAGATACATGGAGATTACGTGTTTTAAGTTATACAACCAATTGGTTTGAAGCTGGAATTTCCTTGGCTTTATAGCATTTTTTTTCTTGAACTCTGAAGCTCTGAATGCTACATCCTGAGCTGTTAAAGAAATTACGAATTTTTAACATATCCAGAGGATGAATTAATATTCCCAGATAACGTTTAGTAGTATCTGTGGGCCATGTTGGTTTCAGAAAGCTTTTGCATTTTAAATATTCAGGTTGGTAGGTGAAATTCACACCAAAAGTTCATACCTGACTCAAGACCCAACTCCAAGTTTCTCTTTGGCATCCTCCACAACGCGAATGGTGATGCCTTGTTTCATCCACCTCAGAAATCACCTTTCCTGGTTCCTTACCCCTGCTCCGTGTTGAAACTTATTCTCAGAGAAAGCTCTGACACCAGGATGTGCCACCTCAGTTTTAAGTTAGAAAAGCCTAGTGGATTGACACTAGGATCTGAGTACAGGGTTAAAACAAATAAAGGAAGACAGAAGGAGAAACTCAGGTCACCTCTCTCTAGGGAATTTTTTTATTGAATAGCCACCCTCTTCTCCCAAAGAAATTAGATTTTTAAGAATATATTTAAATAGCACCAAGATTGTGATTCCTCCTGATAACAACCAGGAAATTAAGCTGAGCCTGTCATTCCTTCCTTAACTTAGATTGTTCTGGCTTATTCCTCTGTGAGTTTACGAGTTAACAGTGAGGCACTAGCTGAACTGTCTATTTCCTGGCTGGTGTTCACTTATGTCACGACTTTGTTGAAATATGACTTTAAAGCATCGTTAATGAGCGGTTGCTCCTGGTTAAAATCTGGTGGCAGGTCCATTCATTAGATTTGGTCTTTTCCCAGTTTGCTCTCTCTCTCCCTTTCCATTCAAAAGTATGGGGTTTGGTGGAACCCAGTACCCTGAGAGATACTGAGCGGTACTTAAAATCATTTGATAACAAAAAACTGTCTTTAGTCACTTTATGGCAAGGTGAAGTTGATGTTTGAAACATTATGTATTTAATTTCGCTTGCTATAGAAAACCAATACAGAAGTGAGGTCCCCAGATAAAGCCTTTTCCTAGCGAGAGACAGATCACCCCCTCCACACAATCAAATTAATTTCAGCTTCCCTTTTGGCCACACAAAGGGCTTTTTTGGAGGTGGAATTAAATCTGGAGGCTTTCATTTGTCTTGATTTTCTTGCTAAACGTAAACTGTTTCAAAGAAGATTGAAATTAGACTAACATTTTCCAAAGTGTCTACCTTTCAGTCTCACTGAAGAAAACCTCTGGAATTTTTTTCACTGTGCTGAAATACCATGACACCTGTCTAGACCAATTAGAGAGAGAGTGGTTGAGTCTCTGCAATAGAAATGATGGATGTGCTGGGGATGGTTTAGTGACTCATTAGCCAAATGCTACAAAGATATAAAAGTTTTTGTGGTTTTTATTTTCATTTACATCAAGAGCCTGCTTAAACCTGTACCATTCTCTCCATTACCTCTTTCTTGTGTGGTTGAAAGAAACTATCTGTTCAAACCACCCAGCACGCCTTGAATTTAGTATGCAAACTGTCCTGTTGTCTGTGCCTTTTTAGTTATCCTGTTCCTATTTCTAACTAGTAAGATTTCCAAACTGGAAGAGGAAAGTGGCAGGAATTTAAGTATGCCTTAAATTCATCTCTTTATGTCCATCACTTGTGCTTGGGAGATGGACACACAATGGGTTTTTTTTTTCCTTTTCATTTCTTTTTCTCTTCATATCAATTTATGGCATTTGAGTTTGCTTTTGTCTTTTATTATCCTCACCCAGCCTCCATCTTCTGGTTCCCTCCCATGGTTAGTCCTGTGGCAGGTGCATCTTTCTTTGGCACTTTGGAAAACACTAGGCCTTTATTCATATTAAGTCCACAATATCATAAATGAAATTTCGATTTGGGTGTAGAGGTTGCCCTGCTTGTAATATGAATCATAAACACCAGCAATGCAATTTTAAGAAGCTGATTTTTTTTCCCCAAGAAAGAAGGAAAATAAAATCTCTGAATCTGCTAGTCAGACCACCTCCCCCCTGCTTACTTACTCTGAACAAAGGCTGGGCAATCTCAGTCCTTCTGAATACTGTATGAAATTCCAGGCCACATACAGAGCATGTATGGAAACAGAATATGCAGCAGGAGATGGATGGCACCACTTGCAGTATTTACGTATCGGTGGCCCTGCTTGCATACACACACATATGGTACACTGGCATGGGGGAACGGCTGGCTGTTGGTCCAGATTTATATTTGCCATCACTGCTCTCTATCCTTTGGGATCAACTTTATCACAGGAACACCGGCAGGGGTTTATTACAGTGTATGACAGCAGGTATGGGGCTGTATGTACATTGTAGATTCATTGTCCTCCTGGATCAGTATTTATACAGTCACACACCCCTTCTTTCGAAGAGCTTACTTGGTGCACGGACATTCATATATCTACGGGGCTGGGTCCTGCACAAGGCCCCTGGTGGCAGGGACAGGACCCTACATGTCTCAGCCAGGGCTGGGAGTACATTCAAAGAGATTTGGTTCTAAATGCTTACTGCTTTTCATTTTAAAATTAAGATTATTTAAGAGACAGAAATGCACCCGAAATAGGAAGACTGGCCAGTCAAGAAGAAATTCATAGGTTTGTCAGTGTGATTCAGAACAGTTGAAATAGATGCAAAAGCTCTCTGAAGCTATAAATTTAGTGAAATCAAGTGTTAATGTATTGAGTATCTACTACAAGCAAGGCAGGCTTAGAAAATGTTACTGTAAGGAGCACAAGAGGGTTTCTAGAATTGAGAAAATTCAGCATCTCAGGATTCACATGATACAACTCGCATCCTGTATCCCCCTGGACTCCTTGTTTTCTGGTGGAAGAATCTTGTTTAGGATCAAATAGAAGCTCATTTGGGCCAGAGCCCTTTTCAGCAGACTATTTTTCCAAGCCTGAAAAATACAGATACTTTACAAATGGATGCTTTTTCTCTAAATGAATAGATCCATAATAAATCTGAACCCTAGAAATCATCTAATTTTTTAATAGCTGTTTGAGAGAAGAATTTTAAAACTATATTTGGGGGGAAAATTGGAGTAACATTGATTTTTAAAAGATTATAACACAGTGTGATATGTTTGTTAATGAAGAAAGTTTATAAATTGCTTTCCTTATTCCTAGACATGTGATAAAAGGAGTAATGGGTTGGAGGTAGACATCCTGGGTAGTTATTAAGTAGAATGATTTAAATACATATTCTGCATTTCTAAGCACTATGCTAGGCGCTGGATACCAAGATCAGCAAGATAAAATTCCTTGACCTCAAGAAACCCATAATTCAGGAGACAACTTGCACTAGGCCCTTATCTTATTCTGCTGCTTTCCATCACCTCTCAATATCCTTCTCACTAACCACTGTTTTCTTAAAGTATGTCAAGTCTTTCCCTGACGTGATCATTAATATGAACAAATGGTCGAGAATGACACCACTGCAGATGTATGCAATATTCTTCATTCAAAGGAGCTTTGGGAATTCCCTGGCAGTCCAGTGGTTAGGACTTGGCACTTTCACTCCGAGGCTGGGGTTTAATCCCTGGTCGGGGAGCAAAGATCCTGTGGTGCCGCCAAAACCAAAACAAAGGAGCTTTAAGTCATATGAATCAAAAGTCAGGTTTCTCTTGACAAGCTGATCAGTAAGGTTTTGAACTCAAAATCTATCTCTGCACCTATCTCTGTACCTCAAACTTTCCAGCTTGAAAAGGATGCTAAGGAGTTTATGATATTCTCCTTCACTACACATCTAATTATACCTTTCCTTAGCATAAAGGACCCTTCGTGATATGGGCCTTTGTTTTTGTTTCCTCTTCCTTCTGTCTGTCTTCAAATTCGAGCAAATATAAACTGTTAGGAGCTTCTGCATTCACCTTGCTGTTGCCTGCATCTGTGTCTTTGTATATGTCTTGCCTCCTACCCTTCCGGGAAATCTCTTCTGCTTAATGTTCTTCCCCTTGACAAAATCCACTATCGCCTTCAAAACTGTGTATATGCTTCAGTTTCGTAATCATAACAGTTTATTATTTTTGTCTTAATGTCTGTCTTCTCTAGAATATGATGATAAATTTTTTGACATAGGGAACAAAGATATTTATGGCTGCATCAGAAGTAGATGATGAAGTCCCTCTTTATCCCTTTATCCCCTACACCAAACACAGAGCCTGGCACAAAATAGGTTCTAACTAAATATTCACTGGGCTATACATTGAGGGAGATTGTACAAGTTAGATGAAACAACTGAAAAAAAAAAAACCAAAAACAAGTAACAGTTTCATGTAAAGGTGTAGTGTCCCAAATATGAGTGTCACCATGGTTTAGAGGATTGTAAAGTAAGTGAAAGACAGGAAGGCTGCAGAGTCTTCCAAGCAGGTGGAAGGCTTGAGATGGACACTAAAGGCAAGAAGATGTTTGCAGGGGGGGAAAAGGGATGACATTACAGAGAAAAAGAATACTGCCAGCAAAGGGCAGTAGACCATTTGTTGGTGATCACACAGTCTAGATTTTGTAGGTGGTTCTCATTTCATGTCACTTAATTCTTTTCAATGAAGGCCATTCATCAAATTAATGTCTGAATGTAATTTAATTTTCACATCTTTGCAAACTTTTTCATATAAATAGATTTGTAAATCAGAATATATATCCTGGTTTTAGATTGGAATATATGGGTACAAATTCTCTGTGTAAATGTGCATTTAAAGATAGAAGTCTTCTGTTTGGGGGTACAAATGGGTTCAAGGAAACCAAAGCCATGGGATTTTCTTTTATGGCTTTGTTTTGGTTGATGATTCCCATTCCCCAGCTTCTATCCTAGATGTAGTAGTTATATAGGTATCCCTGCCCAACACAAAGTGAAAAGCAACAAATTTGTTATATGACATGTCAAATACAGTATTTAGTCTCATACTAATGTCATTTAAGATTTATTTATTTATTTTATGGAGAAGGGGAGTTTGTTTTTTGTTTGTTTTTTTTTTTGTTTTTTTTAATACAGCAGGTTCTTATTAGTCATCAATTTTATATACATCAGTGTATACATGTCAATCCCAATCTCCCAGTTCATCACACCACCACCCCCACCCCCTGCCGCTTTCCCCCCTTGGTGTGCATACGTTTGTTCTCTACGTCTGTGTCTCAATTTCTGCCCTGCAAACCAGTTCATCTGTACCATTTTTCTAGGTTCCACATATATGCGTTAATATACGATATTTGTTTTTCTCTTTCTGACTTACTTCACTCTGTATGACAGTCTCTAGATCCATCCACGTCTCAACAAATGACCCAATTTCGTTCCTTTTTATGGCTGAGTAATGTTCCATTGTATATATGTACCACATCTTCTTTATCCATTTGTCTGTCGATGGGCATTTAGGTTGCTTCCATGACCTGGCTATTGTAAATAGTGCTGCAATGAACGTTGGGGTGCATGTGTCTTTTTGAATTATGGTTTTCTCTGGGTATATGCCCAGTAGTGGGATTCTTGGATCATATGGTAGTTCTATTTTTAGTTTTTTAAGGAACCTCCATACTGTTCTCCATAGTGGCTGTATCAGTTTACATTCCCACCAACAGTGCCAGAGGGTTCCCTTTTCTCCACACCCTCTCCAGCATTTGTTGTTTGTAGATTTTCTGATGATGCCCATTCTAACTGGTGTGAGGTGATACCTCATTGTAGTTATGATTTGCGTTTCTCTAATAATTAGTGATGTTGAGCAGCTTTTTATGTGCTTCTTGGCCATCTGTATGTCTTCTTTGGTGAAATGTCTATTTAGGTCTTCTGCCCATTTTTGGATTGGGTTTGTTGTTGTTTTTTTAATATTGAGCTACATGAGCTGTTTATATATTTTGGAGATTAATCCTTTGTCCGTTGCTTCGTTTGCAAATATTTTCTCCCATTCTGAGGGTTGTCTTTTCGTCTTGTTTATGGTTTCCTTTGCTGTGCAAAAGCTTTGAAGTTTCATTAGGTCCCATTTGTTTATTTTTGTTTTTATTTCCATTACTCTAGGAGGTGGATCAAAAAAGATCTTGCTGTGATTTATGTCAAAGAGTGTTCTTCCTATGTTTTCCTCTAAGAGTTTTATACTGTCTGGTCTTACATTTAGGTCTCTAATCCATTTTGAGTTTATTTTTGTGTATGGTGTTAGGGAGTGTTCCAATTTCATTCTTTTACATGTAGCTGTCCAGTTTTCCCAGCACCACTTACGGAAGAGACTGTCTTTTCTCCATTGTATATCCTTGCCTCCTTTGTCATAGATTAGTTGACCACAGGTGCGTGGGTTTATCGCTGGGCTTTCTATCTTGTTCCATTGATCTATGTTTCTGTTCTTGTGCCAGTACCATATTGTCTTGATTACTGTAGCTTTGTAGTATAGTCTGAAGTCAGGGAGTCTGATTCCTCCAGCTCCGTTTTTTTCCCTCAAGACTGCTTTGGCTATTCAGGGTCTTTTGTGTCTCCATACAAATTTTAAGATTTTTTGTTCTAGTTCCATAAAAAATGCCATTGGTAATTTGATAGGGATTGCATTGAATCTGTAGATTGCTTTGGGTAGTAGAGTCATTTTCACAGTATTGATTCTTCCAGTCCAAGAACATTGGTATATCTCTCCATCTGTTGGTATCATCTTTAATTTCTTTCATCAGTGTCTTATAGTTTTCTGCACACAGGTCTTTTGTCTCACTAGGTAGGTTTATTCTTAGGTATTTTATCCTTTTTGTTGCAGTGGTAAATGGGAGTGTGTCCTTAATTTCTCTTTCAGATTTTTCATCATGAGTGTATAGGAGTGCAAGAGATTTCTGTGCATTAATTTTGTATCCTGCAACTTTACCAAATTCATTGATTAGCTCCAGTAGCTTTCTGGTGGCATCTTTAGGATTCTCTATGTATAGTATCATGTCATCTGCAAACAGTGACAGTTTTACTTCTTCTTTTCCAATTTGTAGTCCTTTTATTTCTTTTTCTTCTCTGATTGCCATGGCTAGGACTTCCAAAACTATATTGAATAATAGTGGTGAGAGTGGACATCCTTGTCTTGTTCCTGATCTTAGAGGAAATGCTTTCAGTTTTTCCCATTGAGAATGATGTTAGCTGTGGGTTTGTTGTATATGGCCTGTATTATGTTGAGGTAGGTTCCCTCTATGCCCACTTTCTGGAGAGTTTTTATCATAAATGGGTATTGAATTTTGTCAAAAGCTTTTTCTGCATCTATTGAGATGATCATATGGTTTTTATTCTTCAATTTGTTAATATGGTGTATCACATTGATTGATTTGCATATATTGAAGAATCCTTGCATCCCTGGGATAAATCCCACTTGATCGTGGTGTATGATCCTTTTAATGTGTTGTTGGATTCTGTTTGCTAGTATTTTGTTGAGGATTTTTGCATCTATATTCATCAGTGATATTGGTCTGTAATTTTCTTTTTTTGTAGTATCTTTGTCTGGTTTTGGTATCAGGGTGATGGTGGCCTCATAGAATGAGTTTGGGAGTGTTCCTCTGCAATTTTTTGGAAGACTTTGAGAAGGATGGGTGTTAGCTCTTCTCTAAATGTTTGATAGAATTCACCTGTGAAGCCATCTGGTCCTGGACTTTTGTTTGTTGGAAGATTTTTAATCACAGTTTCAATTTCATTACTTGTGATTGGTCTGTTCATATTTTCTGCTTCTTCCTGGTTCAGTCTTGGAAGGTTATACCTTTCTAAGAATTTGTCCATTTCTTCCAGGTTGTCCATTTTATTGGCATAGAGTTGCTTGTAGTAGTCTCTTAGGATGCTTTGTATTTCTGCGGTGTCTGTTGTAACTTCTCCGTTTTCATTTCTAATTTTATTGATTTGAGTCCTCTCCCTCTTTTTCTTGATGAGTCTGGCTAATGGTTTATCCATTTTGTTTATCTTCTCAAAGAACCAGCTTTTAGTTTTATTGATCTTTGCTATTGTTTTCTTTGTTTCTATTTCATTTATTTCTGATCTGATCTTTATGATTTCTTTCCTTCTGCTAACTTTGGGTTTTGTTTGTTCTTCTTTCTCTAGTTCCTTTAGGTGTAAGGTTAGATTGGTTTTTTGAGATTTTTCTTGTTGCTTGAGGTAGGCTTGTATAGCTATAAACTTCCCTCTTAGAACTGCTTTTGCTGCATCCCATAGGTTTTGGATCGTCGTGTTTTCATTGTCATTTGTCTCTAGGTATTTTTTGATTTCCTCTGATTTTTTCAGTGATCTCTTGGTTATTTAGTAACGTATTGTTTAGCCTCCATGTGTTTGTGGTTTTTACGTTTCTTTCCCTGTAATTCATTTCTAATCTCATAGTGTTGTGGTCAGAAAAGATGCTTGATATGATTTCAATATTCTTAAATTTACTGAGGCTTGATTTGTGACCCAAGGTGTGATCTATCCTGGAAAATGTTCTGCGTGCACTTGAGAAGAAAGTGTAATCTGCTGTTTTTGGATGGAATGTCCTATAAATATCAATTAAATCTATCTGGTCTATTGTGTCATCTTAAGCTTCTGTTTCTTTATTTATTTTCATTTTGGATGATCTGTCCATTGGTGTAAGTGAGGTGTTAAAGTCCCCCACTATTATTGTGTTACTGTCAATTTCCTCTTTTGTAGCTGTTAGCAGTTGCCTTATGTATTGAGGTGCTCCTATGTTGGGTGCATATATTGATCCCTTGATCATTATGTAGTGTCCTTCCTTGTCTCTTGTAACATTCTTTTTTTTTTTTTTTTGCGAGGGCTTTCTCTAGTTGTGGCAAGTGGGGGCCACTCTTCATCGTGGTGCGCGGGCCTCTCACTATCGCGGCCTCTCTTGTTGCGGAGCACAGGCTCCAGACGCGCAGGCTCAGTAGTTGTGGCTCACGGGCCTAGTTGCTCCGCGGCATGTGGGATCTTCCCAGACCAGGGCTCGAACCCGTGTCCCCTGCATTGGCAGGCAGATTCTCAACCACTGCGCCACCAGGGAAGCCCTTGTAACATTCTTTATTTTAAAGTCTATTTTATCTGATGTGAGAATTGCTACTCCAGCTTTCTTTTGATTTCCATTTGCATGGAATATCTTTTTCCATTGCCTCACTTTCAGTCTGTATGTGTCTCTAGGTCTGAAGTGGGTCTCTTGTAGACAACATATGTATGGGTCTTGTTTTTGTATCCATTCAGCAAGCCTCTGTCTTTTGGTTGGAGCATTTAATCCATTCACGTTTAAGGTAATTATCAATATGTATGTTCTTATGACCATTTTCTTAATTGTTTTGGGTTTGTTTTTGTAGGTCCTTTTCTTCTCTTATGTTTCCCACTTAGAGAAGTTCCTTTAGCATTTGTTGTAGAGCTGGTTTGGTGGTGCTGAATTCTCTCAGCTTTTGCTTTTCTGTAAAGGTTTTAATTTCTCCATCGAATCTGAATGAGATCCTTGCTGGCTAGAGTAATGTTGGTTGTAGATTCTTCCCTTTCATCACTTTAAGTATGTCATGCCACTCCTGTCTGTCTTATAGAGTTTCTGCTGAGAAATCAGCTGTTAACCTTATGGGAGTTCCCTTGTATGTTATTTGTCATTTTTCCCTTGCTGCTTTCAGTAATTTTTCTTTGTCTTTAATTTTTTCCAATTTGATTACTATGTGTCTCGGTGTGTTTCTCCTTGGGTTTATCCTGTATGGGACTCTTTGTGCTTCCTGGACTTGGGTGGCTATTTCCTTTCCCATGTTAGGGAAGTTTTCGACTATTATCTCTGCAAATATTTTCTCTGGTCCTTTCTCTCTTTCTTCTCCTTCTGGGACCCCTATAATGCGAATGTTGTTGCGTTTAATGCTGTCCCAGAGGTCTCTTAGGCTGTCTTCATTTCTTCTCATTGTTTTTTCTATATTCTGTTCCGCAGCAGTGAATTCCACCATTCTGTCTTCCAGGTCACTTATCTGTTCTTCTGCCTCAGCTATTCTGCTATTGACTCCTTCTAGTGTACTTTTCATTTTAGTTATTGTATTGTTCATCTCTGTTTGTTTGTTCTTTAATTCTTCTAGGTCTTTGTTAAACATTTCTTGCATCTTCTCAATCTTTGCCTCCATTCTTTTTCCGAGGTCCTGGATCATCTTCACTATCATTATTCTGAATTCTTTTTCTGGAAGGTTGCCTATCTCCACTTCATTTAGTTGTTTTTCTGGGGTTTTATCTTGTTCCTTCATCTGGTACATAGCCCTCTGCCTTTTCATCTTTTCTGTCTTTCTGTGAATGTGGTTTTTGTTCCACAGGCTGCAGGATTGTAGTTCTTCTTGCTTCTGCTGTCTGCCCTCTGGTGGATGAGGCTATCTAAGAGGCTTGTGCTAGTTACCTGATGGGAGGGACTGGTGGTGGGTAGAGCTGACTCGAGAAGGGGAGTTTTTAGAGCCTTACTAGTCAAAGGTTTCAGGACCACTAGCACCACTTGGGGGCTTGTTAGAAATGCAGAGTCCTAATTGACAAGCAACTCATGCAGCTCAATATCAAAAAATCAAACAACCCAATCCAAAAATGGGCAGAAGACCTAAACAGACGTTTCTCCAAAGAAGATGTACAGATTGCCAACAAACACATGAAAGAATGCTCAACATCACTAATCATTAGAGAAATGCAAATCAAAACTACAATGAGGTATCACCTCACACCAGTAAGAATGGCCATCATCAAAAAATCTACAAACAATAAATGCTGGAGAGGGTGTGGAGAAAAGGGTACCCTCTTGCACTGTTGGTGGGAATGTAAATTGATACAGCCACTATGGAGAACAGTATGGAGGTTCCTTAAAAAACTAAAAATAGAACTACCATACGACCCAGCAATCCCACTACTGGGCATATACCCTGAGAAAACCATAATTTAAAAAGAGTCATGTACCACAATGTTCATTGCAGCTCTGTTTACAATAGCCAGGACATGGAAGCAACCTAAGTGTCCATCGACAGATGAATGGATAAAGAAGATGTGGCACATATATACAATGGAATATTCTGCAGCCATAAAAAGAAACGAAATTGAGTTATTTGTAGTGAGGTGGATGGACCTAGAGTGTGTCATACAGAGTGAAGTAAGTCAGAAAGAGAAAAACAAATACCGTATGCTAACACATATATATGGAATCTAAAAAAAAAAAAAAAGGTTATGAAGCACCTAGGGGCAGGACAGGAATAAAGATGCAGACGTAGAGAATGGACTTGAGGACACGGGGTGGGGGAAGGGTAAGCTGGGAGGAAGTGAGAGAGTAGCATGACATATATACACTACCAAATGTAAAATAGAGAGCTAATGGGAAGCAGTTGCATAGCACAGGGAGATCAGCTCTGTGCTTTGTGACCACCTAGAGGGTGGGATAGAGAGAGTGGGAGGGAGAAGCAAGAGGGAGGAGATATGGGGATATATGTATATGTATAGCTGATTCACTTTGTTATAAAGCAGAAACTAACACACCATTGTAAAGCAATTATACTCCAATAAAGATGTTAAAAAAAAAAAGAAAAGAAAAAGAAATGCAGAGTCCTGGGTCCCAGCCTGTGCCTCCTAAATCAGAATCTACATTTGAACAGGCTCCCTAAGTGATGTGAATGTCACTGACCTGCAGACTGTACTTTGAGTAGCAAAGCCTACAGCTTTTTTCAACCAGGGTTCGTCATCTGAACCGCAAAAACACAGAAGATGATTTGAGAGGCTATTTTCTCAATCTTCCAAAATCGGTACATGAGTAGTATATTCTAGATGCAGAAGTAAGAGGTTAATTTATTACATACAATGGATGCCTTGGAGGATTAGGGCTTCATTATTTTTCTCATGGATCCTCAATCAGGGAAGGCATCCGGAATCCTGAACTTGAAAGAGAATTCAGGTTGATTCTATTATATTTAAACTTCATGAAATGTGGACACATTGCACTAGGCGGGTGTGAGCTGTAACCTTACTGTGAGGTGGGGGGCTTCCCATTGGTGAATCTTTGTTTTTATTCCGAATTAGCAGAAAATATAACCAGCTTTGTACCAACTGCAGCACTTTAAATATTTAGCAGACTTTGCAAGCCTGATTTACAAACCCAAATGGTACGGATCTAGTCATTGCTGAGTTAAGTAAATAAAAGCATTGCACATGTTTTTCATAGCTCCACATATATAGTATATTTAAATAGCTTCAGAATCCAAAGATATTTTTCTCAGACACCTAAAATAAAAATCACTTTTTTGTGTATGCCAGAGTGCAGAACAGCTCCTGGAAATGTGGTAATAGGAAAGATGAAATTCTTCCATGCTCTGGGCTCATGAAAATGGGGCCATAATCGACATTATTTGGCAACTTTCTCCATTAGCATTCATTATGGCAGTCACACCTGTCCTGCATGTGTAAGTGTGTGTGAGATTGGATCTAGGGAAAGAAGACATGTCTTTGAGCAAGAGGCAATATTTGGCCTCACTACCTGGAGTGAGAAATCAGGGAACGCCGCGGCACATTAACAGCCGGGGACTTCTGACGGTGACCGCCTACAAAATTGGATCAGGCTTTTCCCTGGCAGTTGTATTAAGCGCAGACATTTGATGAAATGTGATTCTGAAGCCGGCATATTTGACTGCTTTCTTTCTTCCCCCCTCCCCTTTTTTTTTCTGGGGGATAGATTCTTTATTATCTGCTAAATTCATTTCACCCTGTCAATATTCTATAGAAAGATGATGGACATTCTATAATTTTGACTTTTATATTAATTCATAATTTTGACGGCTCTACCTTAG
Organism: Eubalaena glacialis; assembly: GCF_028564815.1. NCBI lineage: Eukaryota > Metazoa > Chordata > Mammalia > Artiodactyla > Balaenidae > Eubalaena > Eubalaena glacialis. The sequence continues at coordinate 16,642,874 of NC_083733.1, read as the reverse complement.
GGCTGCTTTTCTCTCTTGCAGCCTTTCCTTTTCCTCCCTCCTGCCCCTGACTTGGGTCTCTGGTTGCTCCATCCGGCAGCTAGGCTTATGACAGCTGCGTCTCTCCTTATTGCCTTAGTGAACTGCAGGTCTTTTTTCATATTAAACTCGCAATAACGGCAATGAAATTCAGATTTATAGCTAGAAATCAGCCTATTTGTAATTTAAAACATAAACATTGGCGCATTTGAAAAAGCTAAAGAATTTTTTTTTCTGCTTTGTATTTTTCCTTTCTTGGAACTTCATGACTTGAGTCCCAAACAAGTGCTATTTTAAAATTTTCTGGCACCATGTAATATAATTGATAATAGTGTTTAAGCAGCATCTAATATCATCCAGCATAGTGCAAAGTGAGCCATCCCAGGATATGAGCTTAAAAAATTGCATTAACACTTAGACAAAATGAAATTTTTATACTTGATTTGCTCATGGTTGGACGGATGCAACTAAACACAATTTGAGCTGTCACTTTGCAAAGGGGAAAAAAATATGCAACTTTGGAATGTTTCAAATGAGCCCAATATTAGATTCTATAACTCAGAGTGACACAGGAAATACTATTTGCAACATGATTGGTTCATTAATATTTGGTAATTGTAGTACATCATTTTAAGGGGGAAATAAAATGCAAACAAATGTTTGCAGCTTCCAGTCAGTCACTGCTTCTAAACTGCCACCACCAGGAAAGGTTTGGGAGCGAAAGGATACGTGCATTGGGGAGGTTATATTTTCCCCTCCCCATTTTCATTTTGGAAGAATAATTTTCCTCATAAACCAACATGTCAGACAAAGCATCTACATTTTAAAAAAATATTATTTCACGATTTTCCACATGCACATTTGATGTAAACCCTGGAGGTGTATTCCCTGAGTACCTATTACCTCCATTTTAGGGAAATTACATTAAATTATTAGTGACAAATTTACTTGTCTGCCAATGTATTTTTCTGGAATTTTACTACAACATCAATACTTAGCTGTTTTATATGGGCCCTCATTTACCTGTCTTTGAAGGCAGCCATCCCTTGGGGATCCCTGTCTGTCACTAACAGAAGCTGGAAAGTCTTTAAGTTTAACATTCACAGTTTCAAATTAGATGGAAAAATATGTTGTACTTTAAAAATGTAATGTGCTCTTCTGAATTTTACAATTAGGCAACTTGTTTCATAATCTATTGTCTCACTTTTTGGATAGGGAGAAAACAACCCAGATCATCATCAGGTACCTGAGCATGAACAACGGACGTTATCTTTAGGTGTAAAATATGTCTGCCAGGGACTGACAGCAAAATGGGGATAGATGGTCACGTTTCTTGTGCTTACTTTAGGGAAATTAGTGCAGAGGATTTACACTGATGCGCATGAGCCTGAAGCTCCGGGGTCCCTCACTTGAGAGGTACCTTTAGTGTCTTGGGAGCTGCTGGGACGTACAGAGGGTTCTAGGATGGGAGAGGGGAAACCAGGTGTCATGAGGGAAAAAAATCTCAGAAAAGAGGGATCTGAATGGTGAGAGCCAGCTCTTTGTTGTGATTTATTTTCTCATTTTAAGTAAATATTAATGTCAGAAACTTACTCCATATTCCTTCCTTACAGAGAATTCTCCAAATTCTATAAGCTTCAGACCCCACAAAACCTGGATATGTTCTAAAATAGAATGTTACTTTTCTTGGCATCCCAGTTTATGAACAGAGTTCTGGTAAGCAGAAGCAGCGTGTGTGAGGAATAGAAGAATAGTTACATCTCCAAGTAGAGTCCTGTTGAGGGAATGTGTAAGACAGGTGAGCATGCAGTACGAATAGGAGAGCTTGAAGCAGAAACAAAGGGAAAATGAAGAATAATAAGCAAGAATGTAAGTCCCAGGGCGAGGGTGTATAGTCATCTCTTCATTTTCCCTTTGATGTAGAATTCTTCTTCATTAGAATTTACCAAAGCAATGCTTGGCTCTGATGACATTTAAAATTCTCCTATCTTGTGTTATGTCTGGCTCTGTGGTTTGTATATTATTTTTCCTTTGAGACGCTTAAGTTGTTTAGTGGAATAGTTCATTTGTAGTTGAAGATTCTGGGGTCTTCAAGCTGGTCAAGACACTCTGTGTCTTGGCTTTACCAAAAATATGCAAACAATTTGTTACTGTAGATAACTTGGAGTTGAGAATTGCACAGATATATATTTATATATATATATATCTGTGCAGATATATATAAATATGTATCTCAGAAATTATTTTCCTAAGAAGTATGCAGCTTTATATGACTTAAACTTTGACTATTGCTATTTTTCCCCATTCTCTACCATTCAGGAGCTTCCTTTTCTAAAAGGCTTTTCCTTCTCTCCCCCCAAAACACAACCATTTAGATCAAATTAACTAGAATAAGTGTTTCAACTGACCTAAATTCATCCCCTGCTATGGCTTGGGAGGTTTGACCTTAATTAAACCTCTATTTTGCTGGAGAATGAGACTGCTGGAGGGGAAGACCATATGAATTTCTACTTTCATTTCAGGTGGAACATTTGTAGCACCTGGGAACAGATTGTTAATGAAATATTTGTTTTATCCAGCAGTGCTTTGTCAAGACCTGAAAATATGGCAGTTTGGCAACTCTAAATGGGGAAGAATAGTAGCCAATGCCACAAAAAGGAGATAATAAGAGGTCAGTACTCCTGAAGGAAATATAAGGGGTAATGACTCAGGACAAAATGGCGGAGACCTATGGACCATATGAGAGTAGGATTTCCTTTCTAACTTCTTTTCAATTTACCTTCCTCATTTAATCACTGTCCTTGGTGCCAAACAGCTGAAATTCATTAATACGTTTAGTAATCACAGCCACCCTACAGGACAGATACTGTGATCCTCATTTTTCCCAAGAAGACCAAAGTGCAGGGCAATGTAACAATTTTCTTAAGGTCATCTAATAGTCTAGCCAGGATTCCTGCTGACTTGTTTCTCACTCAGAGATCCAGTCCATTTCTTCTCCATTCAACCACCTTCTAGCCATCTACTAATTCTGAATGATGAGCTCTTTTTAAATGTTTACTCTTAATTCTTTGGCCAATTTTAGAATCTCTTGAATAGTAGTCTTTGAATATATTGTCCAAATTTGAATAAAGAGCAATTAATAAATAAAGATGCAACTCATCTAACTTTGGTCCCTAAGGCATTGCCTTCGCTGAGGGGAAAGGGATCAGTGATGAACCTGGGAAGGAAAGGCAACCCTGCAGAAAGTTGGGCAAACCTATACACTCCATCTTAAACTGCATCAACTCTAGTAGTAAAGTGCTATGTGTTCATATTCTTTCAAACCTGAGACTCTTTATTCAAAGAAAATGTTTAGAAATTGTTAGTCTGGCCTAACTGTTGAGATGTTGTTGCTAACATCTCCCACAACTCCACCTCTGATGGCTCATGGAGCTTCATGATTACTTTAAATCAAACAAAAGTTTTGTGAAAAAGGTTGGGGTTGGTGAGTGACAGCCACCCAGTGGAAATGTTGTCAAAGCCTTTCAGTTTTGTTTTGCATTTATTGCCCTAAGAGCAATATTTATGTTTCTTTGACATTTGAAATCAGTGCTTCCATTTATAAATCTCAACCCGAGAAACATATGTATGCTATTACACTTATGCTTTTGTTCTTAGGGTGCAACCAAAATAGAACATTCTTCTGCCCCTGCCAGTATCCTGGGTGCCCCCCCATCCATTGAATGCAATAGTAGCCCTAGGATTTCAAGGACAGTCTGTGGGTTAAATTAATCAGTTGGATAAGTATTAAGTACTTATTGAAGCCTACCAGTGTGCTAGGTATTTTGGAGGTACAGAAGAAATATAGCCATGCTCTTACATGTAGTCAGAGAAACAACCAACAGTAAGGTTGATAGAGCATTACATGATTTAAAAATTGAGGTGTGGCCGGTCAGAATGGCCATAAATCAAAAAATCTACAAACAGTAACTGCTGGAGAGGGTGTGGAGAAAAGGGAACCCTCTTGCACTGTTGGTGGGAATGTAAATTGATACAGCGACTATGGAGAACAGTATGGAGGTTCCTTAAAAAACTAAAAATAGAACTACCATACGACCCAGCAGTCCCACTACTGGGCATATACCCTGAGAAAACCATAATTCAAAAAGAGTCATGTACCACAATGTTCATTGCAGCTCTGTTTACAATAGCCAGGACATGGAAGTGACCTAAGTGTCCATCGACAGATGAATGGATAAAGAAGATGTGGCACATATATACAATGGAATATTCCGCAGCCATAAAAAGAAACGAAATTGAGTTATTTGTAGTGAGGTGGATGGACCTACAGTCTGTCATACAGAGTGAAGTAAGTCAGAAAGAGAAAAACAAATACCGTATGCTAACACACATATATGGAATCTAAAAAAAAAAAAAAAGGTCATGAAGAACCTAGGGGTAAGACGGGAATAAAGACGTAGACCTACTAGAGAATGGACTTGAGGACACGGGGAGGGGGAAGGGTAAGCTGGGACAAAGTGAGAGAGTGGCACATTACCAAATGTTAAATAGATAGCTAGTGGGAAGTAGCCGCATAGCACAGGGAGATCAGCTCGGTGCTTTGTGACCACCTAGAGGGGTGGGATAGGGAGGGTGGGAGCGAGGGCGACGCAAGAGGGAAGAGATATGGGGATGTATGTGTATGTATAACTGATTCACTTTGTTATAAAGCAGAAACTAACACACCATTGTAAAGCAATTATACTCCAATAAAGATGTTAAAAAAAAAAATTTGAGGTGTGGGATAGAGACTATTGTGGATGCTCAGAGAGACAGTGTGTGGGAAACAGTGACAGTTTTGTGGGTGGGAGTTGGGTTTGGTCAGCAGAAAATGGTGTAGAGCATTCCTGGCAAGGGACAGGTGAGGCAGGAGGTGGGAATATCCTGCAGTCTGCAGCTGAGGCTGGAATAAGAAAGACGTGGAAATAGATTTGGAAAGGGTAACAGAGAACTCTATAAATTTTGTAGGGTATTCATCATGAGCCATTAAAAGAATACTGACTATTTAAGTTCAAAAAAGGCAAAACTATTGATAGAAATGCCAAGAGCTTTACAGACCTATAGTTTTATTTTCCCCATGCTGCTCATTTTTATTAATTTTTGTATAGCTTTGGGTAGAATTTTGAAGGTGCCCTTGTCTTGAACCTTCTTATAAGAGAGGTTTTATATTTAATTTTTCTTAGCTTCTCATATTAAACATCCATTGATATGAAGCTGGTCAGTGTCTTCATAGCCTAGGACACTGGTGATTTAAAATATGCTCTTCTTCCCCCCGCCCCCCAAAAGCATCCTCTAACTTATCCATGGTAGTCAGCTGTGACAGGTCTTAGTCCCATCAGTCTCATGCCTTGAGTCACATCCTAAGCCATTATTCTGGTTCAGAACATGTCATCTTCTGAACTACTGAGGGAAAGCAACAGAAAATGAGTGGGGTCCAGGATTGAATCAATTGGCATCAAAGATATAATGGGTCCACCTGGCATCTTTGGGACCAAACTTAGTTTTGGGGGTCCTGCTTCACCTTCAGAGATTTAGCAGAGCTCATTTTGCCATTTTAAAAATTCAAAACTGTTTCCATCAAGAGGACTCTGTTTCAGGTATAAAATAGGAGAGTTTGAATTGCAGTCATCTCTTCATGGTTTGAAATCTACATATGTCTTTAAAAAGTGCTTCTCAGTTCTTTAATCCTCATGTGAAAAGGAAGAGACCCAATTTTGATTATGGACTTTCTCATTATGAGCTGTGGAACTTGGGGTGAGTTACTGAAGTTCTCTGAGCTTCAGTATCACCATCTGTAAATGGAGAATGCTGGTAATTCTCTACCCTATAGGCTTATGATTAAAAAAGAAAACCAAAAAAATGTAAAGAACCTGGCAAAGTGCTTGAGTCATAGTAGAGGATCCCCTGTATCTTCTCTATCTTTGTGTTTGTGACTTGATAGAATTTTCGAATCCCAGGATGTTGTAGGATTTAATTTGGTGCAGAATCACCAGTAGGCATTTAAGAGCACCAGTGGACCGTAATGGTGATCGTGCCTCTAACAGTCTGAGGTTCTCAGATAACTCAACTCTGAGGAACTGCCCTAAATGTGGAATATTATCATGATGATCATTATTGACTGAAGTCTAGACACCAGACCCAGCACTGCTAGTGTCCAGTTGTAACAAATTCATTTGCCAGGCAAAAGGAGACCCTGTGGGTTGCATGGATTTTCTGTTATGAGTGATTTGACAGTACCTGAACATTAGTTAATGACTTAGAAAGAAGTGGTTCAATTGCCTTGTAGGCCAATGTGCACAGCCAGGAGAAGTTCACGGGCAGCACTGCCTTGGGAGTCAGGGAGAAATGACAAGGACATTATTTAAGACACCCAAGTGAGCCTCTATGAATGGAAGGGGTAGCATCTGGGTAGCTGAAGGAAGGCACTGTCATTCTCCTACTCAGAAAATATGTCAGTCCTAATGATTTGAATGAGACTTTTTTTTTTTTTTTAAAGCAGTGTAACATTTTGAGAGTCCTCCCTATGGTACATTGTTTTATAAGTTGATTTCCTATAAATGAGGTTTCTTCAGTGATTTTCTACTGCAAAAACAGTTCTAACAAAGACAATACATTTGACTAATAATAGCTCAGATGATTGTATCTATTTTTCTAGAAATTTTAATAAAGAAACAATTTTTCAGGCATCTCCACCTCACATATAAATCTCTGTTAAGTAAATTGTACAAATTTATCTTCTTAGTTAAAAGCATTGAAGTAGATGGTCAGTTCTCTTGGCATTGTTTCTCACATGTTTTAAATATGTTGTATCCTCTATAAAATGATCAAGGATGATTGATTTAGAATACAAATAATTATATTGCATGCATGTATATACCACATTTACCTGCACAGTCCCCAGTGTGTATTTCAGCAGCTTCTCCTAGAAGAATTCAAATCTGTGTTTGTCTACAATATTCGGTGCCTTTTATTCGCCCTTTGCTGTTTTCCTCGCCTCACTGTTAATGCTTGATGAGGAGTCAGCTGCCCGCGTGGTCAGCAGCGAGATTCCCACATTATGAGCAGCCCATCATATAAATTACAGCTGATGGTTAGAGCCCCTTTCTCCCAGTTGCAAGGGTTACTTACATTTCAGAATGGTGGGGAAAGAGGTGTTTGGTTTTGAGCAGAAAGAACTTCTCTGCACATTTGCTGTTTACAAACTCATCTGTACCTAATCTTTCATTTTGGCTCAAGATGGAGGGTTTATGATGAATACAGTTGATGCAGAAAATGGCTGAGTGCTTGGCTTCTTTTAAATACATCATGCTCAGTGCACACAGACTCTGAGCATCAGTTAGAGAGAAGTGACAGCTGACTTGACCTTTCTCTCTGAATTGCATGTGGAAAAAGGGAATTAGCTTGCTACAATAGTACTTGAACTTGCTTTAACTTATCACTTTCCTCTTTAGAAGGAGGAATGCACGTTAGAAATGCAAAATCACCTTCAAGCCTCATGTTGTTTAAAATGAAACTAAACTTCCTCATAATATTAAATCAGATGTGTCAAAAGAATTTACTAAGGTGATCATAATAAATAACATACATAAGTTTTCTTCTCTTTCTCTCTCTCTCGTTTTTTTTTAAACAAACCAATATTTACATATAGTGTTGAGATGCCTTGCGTGTGTGTGTGTGTGTGTGTGTGTGTGTGTGTGTGTGTGTATTGAATTTTGCAATGGCTATTGAGCTTCCCCAGGAGAACATAGGAACAATAGGTCCACTAGTGAGGTACGAGGTATAAAAGCTTTTAAATTGGCTTCCATGTAACTGGAAACCAAATAAATGGCTATGGATAATACGAAAGGAGACCTAGCAGGGTTATTTCCATAGTTGCCAATTACTGCTATTAGAAGATCTAGTATGCTCTGCCTACACCTGAAACATCTGTGATTGACACAGACCTCAGCCAATCATAGTGTTTCCTTGTCAGCTGTCATTAGCCTGTGATCGATTACCATGATTTTAGACTAACTTGAATGGAAAGTAAAAACACATTGTAACCCAAAAGCTCATCGTGTAAATATGCCATATAAAGAAACATATCTTCTCTGACCTCTCTGACATTTTCAAACTGTTTAAAAGCTGAAGTTAATTCTTCCTGATGGCCTTTCATCTTTAGTTGACAACAGAGAGCCCCAGAGTGGTGACAGCTCTTGTCAGGTGGGACTGTCTTATCAAAAACAATACCCTCCAGATCTTTCAATCCAAATATTCTAATCTAAAATAATTGCATTTAAAATTTCATGTAGCTTTTATGTCTTCCCTGAACCATCCTGGTATGAAACCACACAAATCTCTTCCTGCGGCCCACTTTAAGCTTCAAATTTTCAATATTTGTAGTTTAAAATGCATTATAGAGGTACCATGCAGGCTGGAGATTATAAAACTGTAGCTGGAGTGGATGGCTACAGTTTGTTCTGCTGTGTCTTTTATTCGTATCTACATGCTTGCAGGTGTTTCTGCAAGTGTCAGTCCCAGTTCTGTTGCTATACTTCTTGTGCTCAATCCAAGCAGCATAAAATCTTGTCTCTGCAAAAGCAGCAGAGATCCTGGATTTGGCTCTGAGATGATGTGAATCATCTGTTGAATATTTAGATTTTTAACACCGTGTTTTAGTTATCTCTTCCAAACTCGATTCATTTTGTGATTTGGAGGAACGCTGTAAATGGCGTGTGATTGTAAGTAGCTAGCCGTGATATCCATTGTCTTGGATCCCAAAACAGATTGCTGGATCCCAAGTCTTTTGTAGAAGGACTTTGCTGGTTTATAGATTTGAAGGCAACTCCCATCCCCTGTTACCAGCCCTGTTGATACAGGTACCGACGTTGTGAGGGACTAGTTTATATTTTGGGTTCAGAAATGCTTCTTTTTTGACAGAATCCTTCCACAGACCTGTGTTTTTCCTGTCCTCATGAGAGCCGGAATTCCTTCTCATGGTCCCTGACCAAGCCCTATCACAGGCATCATCCCGGGCCACTTTGTCCTGGTGCCTCTTCAGCAGTGGTCTTGAGACACACATTCCATTCACCATTCCTTCCCTTCCTCCACCCTTCCTCTAGATTCAGCTCCCACACTGTGCCCTTAGTTGTGTCAGAGGTTTTTTTGTTTGGTTTTAATAACTTTGCCCCCTTGAATAAGTTATTTAGTTAGGTTTATTCCAAGTGAGGATCACATTGAAAGAAAAAAAGCTATCATACTCAAAGCAATTTTCATTGTTAAAACACAGCAGGCTCACTTCCCATTCACACAGTTGAGGCAGGGCTGTAGAGTCAAGGTTCCAGACTCAAGCAAAAAGAGCTGGGAAATAAGATCCTTTAAGATCTTCCCTGAGAAAGCAATAGAAGTGAAAATGTGCATTCCTTCTCAGTGTTAGCTTTTCTCTTAGATGTAAGTTACCTGTAGAATCTTTCTACTTTTTATTTTAAGCTTTTACTCGAGAAAAAAAGACAGAAAAGGAGGACCAGATGGTGCTTGCATCTTTCAAAAAGCCAACATGATAAAAGAAATGGTATGTTCAAAATAAGAGGGTCTGTTTCAGAGCCAGAAGTCTGTCTACTCCTGACATACAGAATCTGAGTTGACTTTCCATAGTGCATGTAGACCCCACCTTTTATTTTTTAAAATGGCTGGATGGCCAGTCAGATGTGGTCCTGACTAGACAGATGACTCATTACCAACCTGACTTTTGCTGCTCCATACACAGCACAGATGTGCAGAGGGTACGTGTTGCTGTGTATCTTCCCTCTTTTCACACCCATGCTCTTCCTTTCTTTTGTCAGAGAGTATGTTTAATCTTTTCTTTCCAGACATAGATATTACTAAGGATATTACATAAACCTTAAAATTTACTTTTTCATTCAGGCACTGTGAGATGGAGGTAGAAGAAAGCCCATTGTATAGCCTGATCTTTGGACCTGAAGAAAAGTTCTAATAGAAAAGAGCAGTGTGCTGAGGGTGTCAAAGGGGTTAGGGTCCAGATCTCAGAGGCTGATTTTATTAGGACGTTACCAGTGCTGTGGCCACAACTTACCTCCTGCCTCAGCGATGGACAACTTGGTCCTACACTGTTTCTGGGAGATTAATGGGTCTAGGGTTATTTACACAAAACTGCTCACAAGATGGACAAATGCAGACACCAATCCTGAATATCACTCCCTGTTCCACAGAGCACAAAATCTCCAAAAATGGGCTCTACAGAAACATTTCAAAGGAGCTACCACTGCCCATTCAGGAGCCCCAGGGAGCATCATGTGGCCCTGAAAGGTTATTTTTAGAGAGGACCCAGGTCTCACCATGCCTGTACCTGGGCAATTTCTGCCAACTTTACTCTCACATACAGGAAGAGTTGCCTTTGACCCCCAAAGAGCACATCACAACCATCCCGCTTGTAGAACCTTCCACCTGTTTTCCTACCAGTTGCACTGCTTTGTATTGCTCCTGCACCAGGATCATTGTGAATTTCAGAATCCTGCCTCACTTCCAAAGAACAAAAGCAAAAATAAAAAACACAGATTTTCCTTATGTCAATGAAGATGATAAGGCACTGGCATCTCTTTATTATTCTTTTCTTTTTTTTAAACAATAAGCACAGCTGGATTAGGGACCTTTATTTTTCTAATTAATTTATTTATTTTTGGCTGCGTTGGGTCTTCATTGCTAAGTGCGGGCTTTCTCTAGTTGCGGCGAGTGGGGGCTACTATGTTGTGGTGCGCGGGCTTCTCATTGCGGTGGCTTCTCTTGTTACGGAGCACAGGCTCTAGGCATGTGAGCTCAGTGGTTGTGGCTCGTGGGCTCTAGAGCACAGGCTCAGTAGTTGTGGTGCACGGGCTTAGTTGCTCCGTGGCATGTGGGATCTTCCCGGACCAGGGCTAGAACCCTTGTCCCCTGTATTGGCAGGAGGATTCTTAACCACTGTGCCACCAGGAAAGTCCTCTTTATTATTCTTTTTTTTTTCATATAGTCATTACTAGATTTTGTTTATTAAAGATAGCTAAAATATTCTAAAGGTAAATGTCTATACTTTTTTGAATATGTGTAGTTTTTTTTTTAAACATCTTTATTGGAGTATAATTGCTTTATAATGGTGTGTTAGTTTCTGCTTTATAACAAAGTGAATCAGCTGTACATATACATATATCCCCATATCTCTTCTCTCTTGTGTCTCCCTCCCACCCTCCCTATCCCGCCCCTCTAGGTGGTCCTCTTTATTATTCTTTAATGCAGACGTTATCTCTCCTTTGAACATTAAGAAAAGTTCTGAGTGGAAGCCCTGGGTGAATCAGAGCTCAGGGAAAGGAATTCCTTAGGTATGAGCCTCATCTTCCCCAAATGAAGATGCAGCTATAGCAGATTCTCCTGAGATTGTTTTGACCTACAGAGATGTATGAAATTTAGATCTGGTTTTCCATATGACAGTATACCAACATTAATCTTCTGAACGAGATTTTAATTTCCAGTAATATAAATAAAGATTCATTTTCTCCTTCATGTGTTTTCCAAATTCTAAGAGAGTTAAACAACCTACTTTGATATTTTACTACGCTTTTATCTTAGAGAATTCTCTACTCTGGCAATTTTTTTTTCTCTTAGAGTATTAAAATATTAGAAATTTCATTGGAAATATACCCTCATCTTCTCTGGTCTTTAACTGTCTTAAATCTTTATTTCCTTTTTTTGCATTTTATTGAATTTTCCTTCCTTTTTTTTGTTCACTGCCATTCTTTGCATTTTCTCTTTTTTGCAATACTTCTTTATTCCTCCCTCTCTTCCTTCCTTTCTTTTGTCTTTCCTTTTTTAAGATTTAGGTACACTGTTCTTACATTTCTTTTAAGAGCTTTAGAAAATAACTCCAAAATGAATGTTGTTTTTTAGTTATATTAAAAGCAAATTGTTATACCGTGTGTAAAGTGTGCATTTCTGTGCTTTCAGAATGCAGCCCATTTCACTTCACATTTCCAAATGCTAGAACTATTTTGTGAGTTAGCCTGTCGGTTGGAAATCTCTAGTCTCCAAGCAGTCCTTATTTACTGTTCAGTGACAAGATGCCCCTCACACCCTCTCAAACTCCTTTTGGCCCCTGATAGAAACCCATGGTTTTGTTTTGTTTTAAAACAGCTTTATTGAGATATAATTTACATGCCATACAATTCACCCATTTTAAGTGTTTAAGGAAACAGAAGCTTCCTTCTCATTCAGTTGCATAAGTTCATTTATATTTGAAACTGGAAAAGCTACCAAACATGATCAAATAGAAATCTTAAAACATTCTTTGAACCCATTCTGTTTTAATGCATAATTTTCCTATTACAGCCGCCTGTTTGCACCTCTGGAGTTAAGGTCACAGCAGCGTTTGCATTATAAACCCTTTTTTCAAGGGTTTATAAATGCAGCTGCTTTTGTTTGCTCAGGACTGAAGCTTGCCTCGTGAGGTTTCCATGCAATAGACCGGCTTTTTGGGGTTGAGTTTTCTTTAACTAAATTAAAATTTTAAAACACCATGTTGCCCTTTAAAAAAATCATTGCAAGTGTCAAAAAAGCCTAAGTAGGAATTTCTCCCCAAATAACATTTTTATGTATATGCAGTTTTTAATTGCCTTTCGCTTCTAAAAATTCTCCACTGTGCTCAGTTTCTGATTAATGTTACCTGCTTCAAATATTTACAAACCTAAATCCAACTCGGTTTATAAATGAAAGAAAAAAAAAGCATGTTACATACAATTACTGTCTTTCAGCATTGTTAACAGAATTATTTTACAGTGCATTATAAAGCCCAAAGATGGCATGAAAAGATAGAAAACCTGTCATAACCTCGTGAGAAGTTATACATATATATGTATGCATTTGAGAGTGCATGTTCTCTAGGAGAGTTTAAAATATTTAGAAAGAAAACCATTTACATTTTCAGGATAATATTTTGCCTTTTCAAAACAATAAAAGTGTGTGGTAGAGGATGCAGAAACCACCATAAATTATTAAATTGATTTTAAACATTAAAGAACAAAATATACAGGCTCATTAAACAAAATACGATATTAGAATGACAATTTAAATGAAGTCTAACTGAGAATCCTGACTTTGCACACAATTGCCAGAAACTTCTAATCAGACCTTTACTTGGTAATTTTAGGAGGTGTTTTACCTTTCAATCACAGACCAGTATGTATGTGGTTGCCTATATCTCACCTTATGTTTCAGACGTCAGGTTTCATCTTGTTCAATTTTATTTAATTTTTTAAAAATATTATTTTATTTAATATTTTTCATGCAAATTTATATTTTGTATGGAAAAGATAGATAAATCAAAGGGAAGATAGTATTAATGAATATTGTGTTCTGCCATGTACAATTTTATGGGAAGTTGCTTGTTCTTCCCCCAAACATCCACAGTGCTCAAGACAAAAGCATTTTGCAGTCAGGTCCATTTCAGGGTAGACTACAAACCCCCGCAAGTCAGGGACTCCTTCCCCGCCACCCCCGCTCTATGAATTACCCCTCCTGGCACAGCCCATGCCTCCAAAAGGTTTGTTGAATGAAGAAACGACTGTCCTGCTCGTCCAGGAGCTTCTGGACAGGAATCGAACACTCGAAAACCAAAACTGTTTTTCTAACCTTCCTCCCACCTCCTGACTTCCCAAAACAAAGCCAAACCGGCAAACAAACAGAAAGGTTTAATCTGGATTTATGAGACCTAGCGCAAGGGTGACAGCTTGAGTTGATATTTCAGCTGTTTCAGCTTGAGTTGAGGTTCCAGCAGCGGCTGACAAAGGCTACATCAGTTGCCAGAGAAAGGTCGTCTCAGAATCTTTCTGTCGTCGGAGGCTGCGGTGATAGCCGTCCTGAGCCCTGAAATACAGTCGCTGGGCTCCCCAGCCTCCCGGCTTTTAACAGCCCTCTGAATTCAGAATATGTTTATCTAAGCCAAATTTTTTCTAACCAAATAAATACAATTGTAAACTGGTGTTGGGAAAATAAATGTATTTGTTTCCTGCTAATATATTTAATAATTCCCTTTGTCTCTCCCAGTCTGATTTTTTTTTAAACTGGGAGATTGTATTTATCATCCTGTTTCTTGACCAAAGTATTGTTTAACTTAATTGTATTAATTTGGTTGTGTTATAAATTCAGGAACATTGGAAGAAAAATAATTTTGTAAATCCAGTGCTAACAGGTTTAATCCTTCAGTGTGGTATTTTAGTTAACAGACTGTTTGTTTTTCCTGTGGGTAAACAACAACAGAAAGGTGCTTTGAGTGCTTTTATCCCCGGCAAAGGGAAGCATTTTCAGAGCAAGAAAGGGATGAAGCAGAGGGGAGCAAATGCGCAGTGTTTCTGTATAGTGATAGCTCCCAAACATACATGCCTTTCTGTACTCTACATTCACACGTGTGTGAAGAAAAAGGGGCACACAGCGCCCAGAAAGAGAATACAATTGATGGAGGTGTGGAATCATCTCCTTTTGTGAGTGAATGCATCAGATTTTCATTCTATAGTGAAAATGAATCCATCATGTCCAGCCCCCCACCATTTCCTATTAATCCCTGAATATTTTCTTCCCTCTATAGTTAATGTTATTAACTGTGGGTACTGGAAAAATCCAGAGTGCAGGGCTCCCTAAGAAAAATTGAAATCCTGCTTTTGTTTCCCTCATGTGTCCCTCATGCAGTGGGGTGGGATCTTTTCAGGCCTGGCTGCGATGATGGTGAGGGATGAGGGACACGCCCCCCTGGCCACCTCTGCTCTGCTCCAGAGTGTCAAAAGCCAGGAGTCTGACCATACTACCCTCCACCCTCCACCACACTTATATATTTACAAATTTTACATATTTACAAACTTTATTATTTTTTAAAATCTTTATTGGAGTATAATTGCTTTACAATGGTGTGTTAGTTTCTGCTTTATAACAAAGTGAATCAGTTATACATATACATATGTTCCCATATCTCTTCCCTCTTGCTACAAACTTTAAATACATATGTACACATTTCAGATTAATCAGCTGAAGTAATGACTCTGGGGTTTTCCCAGCCTAAATAATTTAAGAATAGTGTCTCTTCTTTTTATACAGTGGCTAGAATGAAAGTAGGATTTGGCTTGATTGGATTTGAATTTTTGGATGTAGCCATTCTTATCTGGCATCTCTAGAAAGTTTTCTTCAATGAGTATACATACCCCTATCTTTTTTATATTCCTGAAGTAGGTAACAATGCCGTTAAAGGTTTCTCGAACACTCCTCTCTCCTCCCTCCCTCCCTCTTTTCCTCCCTCCCTCTTTCCCTGTCTTTCCCATCCTTTTTCCTCCCTTTTCCCTCTCTCCTTCCTCCCTCCCTCCTGCCCTCCCTTCCTCCCTCCCTTCCTTCCTTCCTTCCCTCTCCTATCAGGCTACCTATGATTTTCCCACCTGCCAATGGTTGAGGGTCAAATCCACAATCTGAATCTTTTTTAAGTTTTCATTTAAAAATATTAATGTGGGTGCTTCCAATTGCGTCTGCTCATATTCTCTATTTAAATCAGGGCGTTCTGAAGGAAAACTCCTTTCCATTGTTGGCAGCACATTCAATTTCCCTTCTGCTCCTCATAGGGACAATAGTGAAGGGCTTAAAGCTGATCCTTTTATTTTTTGAAATGGAGGAAGTGTCAAATATCCGAATCGGTCTGGATCATTTATTTTCCACAGGCAGGGAGTAAACACTGCAAGCGATACATGCACGTTCTGTAGGTGGTTATGATGAATAAATTGGTTGTGTGATGCAGAAATCAAATGGCGGAGGGATGATGACGACGAGCAAATCAGATGTCTTTGCATGTCTTCTCACTTCTGAGACGGCGTTAAGTCAGAGATTTTACCAGAGTGATTCCAAATGTCTGCGTTTCTTCCAGAATGAAACTTGCAGCTTGCGCATATCCAGACTGGAAACAGAGGGATTAGAGAGGAGGAAAACAACAGGTTGATATGAAGTTTATGGATAATTGAAAGTAAGGTGGCTATTCCTGCAATTTATGAAATTTGGGCGTCTGCAAATGCTAAGGAGAAAATAAATGGGAGATGCAACCTAAGGGATAAGAAAGAGTAATTAAGAAATACTAACGATAAATCCAGTTATGTGTATGTTCAGTCGGTAGTTTTCATGGCTGAGCTCTCCATTTTGTTCATTTAAAGTTTTTTTTTTTTTTGACATTTAAAGCAATTGCTTTAATATTAGTATTGAGAATTTGATGAGAATATCTTCTTTTTTTAAAGATTATTTTACACTTTTTGGGAAATAATTAAACATTGAATATAATTACATAACAAAAAGGCAACTTCTACTGAGCCAGTAACTAGAAGCAAGAAAAATGGCATGATTCTCCAGTAAAAAAATTTTGATGTAAAAGGGTTTTTGTTGTTGTTTTTGTTTTGGCAAAATACCTTTTAATGTTTATTAAATCTGGAACCAGAAGCTGTAAAGTAAGAACTCTGCTTATGGAATGAAGTTGACAAACATATGAGTATCTCATCCTTTTCAATATCTGGCATGAATCTACTGGAGGGTCATTGCCATGTAATTAATTATTAGTTATTATCGTGTCATTTCAACTACAGAAAAAGCCACAAGAAAATGTTTCATTTGAAAAATTTTGTTGCCACCTGTTTTGGAATATTGGCATTAACAAATGTTTTGCTCTGGAGAAATTTTTTCAATTTCATCAGAGTGAAAAGCAGTATTATTGTTGTTGTTTTCCACCTTTCAATATCTCTCAAACTGAACAAATAAGTGATCTCACCTGGCTCGTCTTTGTAATGTTCCTTCAAAGCAGAGAGAGTCAGCTGAATTAAATTCCACACACATGGATTTAGTGCCTACTATGTGCAAGTATTATTAGACCAAGCACAATTTAGAAATTCCTGTACACACTGTGTTGCCATGTTGGGAAGCTTTGTGAAGCCTTCTGCTTTAGATCCAGTTAGAACATGGAGCCAGCTTCAAGAAGAAGGGCACAGGAAAATAGGGGGAATATGCAGGGTTCATGGGCAAAAAAGCTTTCTGAGGCTTAAAGCCAACTTGCATACATTTTGCCTGTCTCTATTCCTCATTGCAGGTGGGGATTGCAGTGCTGTTTCCCCAGTATCATCTTTATGAAATGCACCCTTCTCTCATTCTTTAGGTCAGAGTATTCAGCATACACTTTAATCCTTTGTGGCCATTCCTAGTTGAGATGACTAATGTTAGATTTTTCTTGATGGAACTTGGTTGTAAGTTCCTCTACAAGCAGTGTTCACAATGATAGTACTTTGTGTTGGTTTAGAAATTTTTAGTTTATCATAGTTCTTTCACATTTATTTCCTCCTTGGATCTTTGAAAACAACCGTGTTAGATAATCAAGGATACCTAGTACTTTTCCCATTTTGTTGAAGAAAAAATGATTTACGTTAAAATCACATGGAAAGAATTGAAACTGCGGCTCCCTTGCTCTTAGCCAGGGATTCTACCTACTGTCCTAGCCAGGTGTCCGCAAACTGAGACCCAAGGGCCAAGACCAGACTGTTTTTTTTAGGTTTTTTTTTAATGGCCCTGAGAGAGAATAATTTTTACATTTTAAAATGACTACATTTTAAATGGTTTTTATAAGTACTTACATAATAGCCTACATTTTACCTCTTGACCTTAAAATATTTACTCTGGCCCTTTAAGAAAATGTTTGCTGAGTCCTACACCATCCTCTCCAGCCTTCTCCGTATCCTACCCAAACCACCCCCTCCCCAGTTAGGTTACTGACTCTGTAAGCAAATACCAACTCTTTTTTTTCGTTATGTATTTGGCACACCAGGTATGGGGCTCTATGCATGTAGAAATTTGGCTAATACTATGTGACCATTTAATTCACCCAGACAAACCCAAGTATGCCAGTTATGCCTGGAATCTGCCTTGATTTGGGGTTAAAGTTAGAAACAGGGATGCAGTGGAAATGGAAAAGATCTAGCTGCTTTAACTTTAGTGTCTGATTTCCAGCGTAAAATTTGTTTCAGTCAAACCTAGGGACCCCAGTGACAGAGTTTTCTTTCGCATTGTTACATCCTAAAATAAAGGGAAAATGTATATCATGTTTAATTCCCTACTCCTCCCTCCATGATGAGGTAATTCAGTGAGTTCCTTTTTAGCTCTTCTGCAGCTATGACTCTTTTTAAATAAAGACAGTAGAAGGGACATTGTTGGCTGAAGAAACACGGGTTCCATTTTAAGAGCATCTTGAAGGTTAGGCTGTTTGAATGACCACCTCCGCCATTCTGAAGATGAAACTCTCAGGCCTGAGTCATCATTTTAGTCAGAGCAGAGCCAGAACAGCCGTTAAAGCCGAGTACGGCCTTGTTAGGCTGTCACAGGAGGGTAAAGCTGTTACTCCAGGCTCAGCAGTCTACAAGAGGGGTGCGTCCAAATAAACACATGAAGTGAATTGCATGTAAAAAGGAATATGAAAGGCCTTGGTGAGAAAAGGATGTTCTTCTTCCTCCGTCTATCCTAGGATAGATTTTAGAAATTGTTTCCACGTGGTGGCCAACACTGGCGTGGTAATAGGCGTGGGTCAAACACTTCCTGCCCTGCTTAGCAAGAAGTGGAGAGAACCCAGAGACTTGTGATCATGGGAAAGTTTAAAAAGGCAACTTGCAAAACTAAAGCATATTTGACTAGGTCACCTGTGTTCCCAGTGAATTAGATTTGAAATCTAGGCCTAGGTAGATGTTTTTTTGGGCAATAGTTACTTCTCTTTTTCCTTTAAAGATAGTGTTTATTTGGTGTTCCTTTCCTGAGTTATAGATATAACCCAATATAGAAAACTTGGAAAATATGAAAAAAAAATCTGAAAAATCCACAATCCTTCTACCCAGAGCCACCCACAGGTACTATTTCAGTGCATTTAGTGTTAGTTTTTATTTTCTGTTTATAGGTAATCATAATTTTAAACGACGTTGAGATTATACTGTGTTTGATTTCTGTTCTGCTATTTATTTTAATTAATGGTGCAGCATGATTTTTTTTCCCTGAGCATTTTTAATGAGTATGTTGATGATGTAATAGTTCATACCATAATTATATAATAATTTCTGTATTCATTCTTCTAGTATTAGCCACATAACTTGTTTTAGTTTATTCATTTGTTATAATAATTCATGTTGTGATGAATTTTTAGGAGGACTCTCTGGAGATGGGGCTTCAAGTTCAAGGTGTAAAACCCTTTTCAAGATCTTAGAAAGTTTGTATCAACTTATATTCTTTTCAGCGCTCTGTGAGAGCACATTCTCACCAACTTTCGGATGGTGAGAATTCATTTATTTTCAGTCTTTGCCAACTTAATTGTTTAAAGAACACCTTGATGTTTTTTTTTTTAATTAATTAATTAATTAATTAATTAATTATTTTTGGCTGTGTTGGGTCTTCGTTTCTGTGCGAGGGCTTTCTTTGGTTGTGGCAAGCGGGGGCCACTCTTCATCGCGGTGCGCGGGCCTCTCACTATCGCGGCCTCTCTTGTTGCGGAGCACAGGCTCCAGACGCGCAGGCTCAGTAGTTGTGGCTCATGGGCCTAGTTGCTCCGCGGTATGTGGCATCTTCCCAGACCAGGGCTCGAACCCGTGTCCCCTGCATTGGCAGGCAGATTTCAACCACTGCGCCACCAGGGAAGCCCCACCTTGATGTTTTGATTATATTTTTTCATGGGCTTATTAACCAGTTGTATTACCTTTGAGGGTTATCTGTTGGTTCATGCTTTTGCCCATTGGCGGGGGTGTTCATCTCTTTTTTTTATTGACTTGCATGATGTCTTAAGGCCATCAGATCATAATATTTTAAAATCATTTTACCAAGGAGAGTAAAGGGCACCAAGTGGAAGCGTTCATAATTAGAAATTCATGGAGGTTGTGCTCTTGCATGAAAGATTTAAATAAATGTAAATAGTTCTTCTTAAAGGCTTCCTGGGGTATGGGATAGAAGATTAGGGCAGTCCCCAAAAGGCTTTGGTTCTCTTCCCTCTCCTTGGAAGGTGTTTGCTTCTTTGTGTCTAACTCATCACATCTCATTTAAAATTGGAAGCTCCTGGTTTTGTCGTATTTAAATGTATAACCAAAATGCAGCCTGGGCATTGCAAGAGGTAGATTTCTCTCTGTGACGAGACTTTTTGAGGCCTCCCAAATTGAAACAATTAAAACATTGTTTTAGAATAAAATATTTTACATAATAAAACCCACCACCCAGATTTTAAAATGTTAGCATTTTGCCACAGTTGCTTCAAATGATTTTTTCTTGGTTTTCTTTTCTTTATTATGAAATAAGAAGTCACAGCCCCCTGATCCCATTCCCCTCCCTCTCTCCTGAAGTTGATTATTTTGTTCCTGACCAGGTTATGCTTTTACTACCCATAGATGTTTTTGTTCCAGTATTCTTAATTCTGTGTTATAACATGTGATATTAAGCATCTATTTCATTAACTTGCTTTCCATTCACTTAACATTATTTTCAAGATAGTATCACTCTTTAAAATATTAAGTATACATTTTCAAATGCTGTATATGTCAAGGCATATCTGGTAGGGTAAATGTGGCGAAAATGACAATATTAAAGAAAGAGCGGCAAGATGCTGCAGAACCAGAAATTAAAGCAAGTATCTATTAAATGCCTGTTCTGTTGGGTTACTTTGGGAGATACACAAAATCATAAACCTGTTCTCTGCCCTCAACGAGTTTTATTTTAATGGAGGAAAAAAAGTAAAAATAAACACATGATAAGTTAAAACAGAGTGTCAAACAGTTGTTAAATAATTGCCAGAAAACTTTTTAATTGTCAAGAAAACTTTTTAAATGTCACAAGCCAGCGTATGCTTAAGTGTCAAGAAATGAACTGAGTGTTCTAAGACTTAAAAACAGAATGGAAATACATATTTTTAGTTAAGCACTAAACATTTTCTGGAGAAAAGGCTCTTACTCATTGTGTTGAGGTTTTCCTCAAATAGTTACTGACCACCAACTCTGGGCAGGGCAGTTTTTTTATGTGTTAAATATAGCTTGCTATTCTGGAGTTAGACTGGGTTCCAACCCAGTGGTCCAGAGCAGTGGTACTCCATGATGAGCCAGAGTCTGGTTATGTGCCTACTCACCTTGAAGGGGCAAAGTGGGGCTGGGAGGCTAAGCGTGTGCTGACAAGGACAAGCTAAGCAGTATAGATTTCAAAGATCCACGATGCTATTAGAAGAGACTATGGTGTATACACTAAGCCAGAAGACATGGCAGCCATGGTAATATGAGAAAGGGACAATGGGTCAGGGAAGAAAAAGTCAGCTGACTTCATATTTCTGGGTCACATTCCAGGTTCCATCTCTTGCGAGGCCTCACACAATTTCTTCCCAGAGATGATGTTGCTTCTTCAGAACTAGCCCACTTCAGATCTCTCTCTCTGGCCTTTGGTCTAATATGGTTAATACAGTCTTATCCAGCTTTGGAGCATGGTCCAGTTGCATGGGCAAGGTATCCTACACTTATACAAAGAAGGTCTCAGAATTCCCTTACATAGTATTGGGACCTTTCTATGCACAAGTAAGATGATCAATATGTACATATTGACTCCATTATCCAGCAACTCCAGCCCTGCCAAAGTTACCCCAATAATGTTGGGGATGGGGTGGGTGGGAAAAACTAGGAGGGAAGAGCCAACATTTGCAGCAAAATCTGAGCATAAAACTTCCCAAACAGGAGCAGCCAACTGACTTCAACAGGCTCAAAACTCACAAAATAAAAATTCATCTTTCTATGTCCCAAAAGATAGCCTCATTATACCCGGGGAAGTGTATTTACCAGTGGATTTTTTTTTTTATGACATTTTAATCTTGAATTCATTATTCATTGTGTAAACCATTTATATATTAGTTCTCAATCAGCCACCATTGTATTTGATGACCTGTCCTAATGGAGGAAGCAGCCATGGAGAAAATCCAAAGCAGTTGACAATCCAAATGCTGTTAGCTTTTGCTCATGAAATGTAGTATCTGGTTTTCCACTGCAGACAGGTTCAGACACATGGGTGTGTGACCTATGCAGTCACATAGGTCCTTTGCTCAGAAGGGCCCTGATCCTGGTTTAATGCTCTGCTGTCACTGCCTTGAGATTTTAATTGTTTTCGAACAAAGGGCCCCACATTTTCATTTTACACTGGACCCTGCCAATTATGTAGCTGGTCTTGGCTTCAAATTGGCTTTTCTTAGATAGATTGTAACATGATTCTGCGTCCCAGAAGACATCTGTATGAACAAAAGGAAGAGACTTCTCAAAGGCAGGTTGGGTGGCTGACATTCAACCTGTGACTTTTCTTTGTCTGATACCCACATGGCTAATGGAGAGATAGCTGACATGTGGTGAGAGTCTGCCAAGTGCCCAAAGCAAGAAGGTAGGATATTACATATGACATCAGACTTTAAAGGTCACAGAGAACAAACGTGTCCTCCTCTGTAAGAACTAAGAAGGTATGGAGAAACCCACTCTTTAAGGCAGTATTTTAAGAACTGTATCACCAAGAAAGCAAAAGTAGATACAAGTCTTTGAGCTTCCTGAAGTGCCCTGGGACTTGTTCCTACAGAGAAGCCTTGCATCTCTCTTAGGGACCTGCCTTTCCCCATCTATCCTGACCTCCATTTCTTTTTTTTTTTTTTTTTTTAAACATCTTTATTGAAGTATGATCTGACCTCCATTTCTGAGCTGGGGGTACCCTAGCAGCCTATCAGGAGCCCTTGATTCCCTCCCTCATATTGAATCAACGTTTGAAGTAGTTCATCCTTTCTGCACGTCCTCATGAAGACATGTTTGGGAGCCATGCCAAATGCCTACAGTAACAGTGACAATATGTCCCAGAGTTAGGCGATGCAGGCCTCAACAGCCATTCACTTATTCATGTAACAGTTACTGAACTTAGCACTCAAGGGCTCTACTAAACTCTAACAAATACACAGTGTATTCATTTCCTAGAATTGTTGTAACAAATTACCATAACCTGGGTGACTTAAAACAATAGAACTTTATTTTCTCACATTTCTTGAGGCTAGAAGTCTGAAATCAAGGTGTCAATCAGGGCCATGCTCCACCTGAAAGCCCTAGGGGAAAATCTGTTCCATGTCTAGTTTCTGGTTCCTGGTGGTTGCTGGCAATCCTTGACTCATGGACGCATCACTCTAATCTCTGCCTCTGTCTTCCCTTGGCCTTTCTGTAAGGACACCAGCCATTGGATCTAGAGCCCACCCTTAGCCAATATGTCCTCATCTTAACTTAGATAATTACATCTTCAAAGACCCTATTTCCAGGTGAGTTCAAATTCTGAAGTTCTGGGTGGACATGAATTTGGGGAGGACACTATTCAACCCAGAACACATAGATTTTCAAAAAGATACATTTATTGCTCTCAAGTTGTTTGCCATCCAGAGTAGGAAAAGAGAAATACAAATATATATTCTATAGGTACTAAGTGATAAGGCTCATAAGAAATATACAGATCAAATGCTGTGGAAAGCCAGAGGAAGGGGAGACAATTTCCAGAGGGCAAGATCAGGGAAAGCTCCATGGAAGAGGTGGCGTGGTTGTTGGGTTTTGAATGGTAAGTAGGACTGAGACATGTGGAGATAATGTACGGAGAGAGTTTGGGAAACAGCATGAGCTAAGGCAGGGAGGTGAGAATCAGAGGAATATGTACACATATGAGTTATTCAGGTCGGCTGGAAAATAGAGCACGTGATAATCAGCGATATCCAGAAAAGTAAGCTGGAGAAGATGATGTATCATGAATGCCTGCCTAATGCGTGTGAACTTTGCTCATCATGCAATACAGAGTCACTGATTTTTTTTAAAGGGAGGTGATAGATTGTGCTTTGTGTTTTAAGTAAAATAAATATGGCAGAAGTACAGCGGATACGTTTATTCATTTCTTCTTTCGTGCAACACATATTTATTGAATACTGAACTCTGAGGAGTATAACAAATCTGAGAATTAGATGGTGAGTTATATTTGTCTTTCCTACCCACTAGAAGCTTTCTGTCCAGTAAAGAAGACAGAGAACTTAGATAGTAGAAATTGAGTATTAGGATGAAACATGCTATGATGGGTGCCATGAACACATATAGGATAAACACTTATTCAAGCCATGGAAAGCTTTTAAAAGAGATTGATGTTACAGCTGAGATGGGCGCACAGGTGGCAAAGTGGGCACTCAGAGTGTGGGCAACATGTTTGAAGGCCCAGAGGCTAAGGCCATCAGGGTAAGCTGAAAGAAGTTCCCCAGAGGAGGAAGGTTGGTGTGGGGATGGTCAACACAGTGTGGGCAGAGGTGGGGGAGGAGGTCAGAAATGAAGCTAGAGAGAGAGACAGAAGCAAGTTGAAATGCCATCCTGAAGGCGATGACATAGCCAGAGCTGCATTTTAGAAAGGCTTGCAAGGGTTGTTTTGTGGAGAAGAGATTAGAAAGTGGTGGTCAGAGGGAGAGAAAATGGTGGTCTGGCCCAGGGCAGTGGCAGTGAAAACAGAGAGAAGACTGATCTGAGAGCTATGTGGGAGGTAGAATCTACTGGACTCCAGAGTGATAGGAGTTGAGGATAGAGTTAAGGAAGAGAAAGGGGCCACAGATGACCTCAGGCATAGACAACTGAGTGAATGATTCAATGAGTTAGAGGCCAGCTGAAGGGTAGGTGTGGGGAAGAGAGATGGTGAGTTCAGTTAGTGAATTTGAGGCTCTTAGGAGATATTTAGGTAGAGATATCCAGTAAAGAGGTATAAATTTGTGTAACAGAATATCTGGGCTCAGATAACAGTGTCAAAGCCATCAGCATATTACTGGTAATTAAGTATGAATAGAGTCAAAATACAAGAGGGCCTAGCCCAAACCATGGGAGCATGAGCAGTGAAGAAATGGGCAGGCAAAGGGAGCCAAGGGATGCTGCCAACAAAGCAGGATGAAACCCAGAAAAGAATGGGTCATGGAACCCAAGGAAGGATTATATTTTAAGAAGGGAATTGTTGGTTCTTCTGAATGCAGCTGAAAGGTCAAGTAAGATAACAACTGAACAGTGCCCATTGGATTGAGCAGCCAAGTAGTTCTTGGTGCCTGTTGCTGGCAGACATTGGAGGCCATCATCTGGCCCTTGGGATGTGGTGACCTGGAAGAGGAGGGCGGTGGGATAAATGATAGATGACTAATGTCAGGCAAGCAGTGTAGAGCTTGGGTAACAGGGATGATGGTGATGTTATTGACAGAAAGGAACACTGATGGAGAAGTTATTTATGTGTGGGAAAGGGGAGATAATGAGCTCCATTGATGCTTGCAATGAAAGCATCCTGAGGAAGTCTGCTAGTACAAGCACCTCTAAGACAAACATACTCACACATGTTCCCTTGGAGACCTGTGCAAGAGCGTCTCTGGGGTATTGAAAAGAAATGGAATCACTGAGTCATACTTAAGGTATAAGGATACTAAGTGCCAATAAGAACTCCTGGGTAGCTGTTCAGAAGGATTCTGTCATTTTATGTACCCAGCAGCAGTGTGAGAAAATTCCTATCTTTGCTGAAGCTTGGTATTATTCCATTTTCTAATGTATGCCAATCTGATTGGTTTAATGTGGTGTCTCACTGTTATTTTCAAATACATTTCACCTATTACTAGTAAGATACTATCTTCATACATTTATAAACATTCAGACTTTTTTCCTCCTTGTATTACCTAGTCATAGCCTTCATCTATTTTTTTTTCCTCACTGGTTTCCTATCATTTTCTCATTGCTGATTTGTTCATTGCTTATTTTTTATGTTAAACCTGTATTGGTTTTAGGCATTGCAAATAGCTTTTATTTATTAGAAATCCATAATTTTGACATTGTCATACCCAATAATACTTGTGCTATATAATCTCTTTCCCCACCTCCTTCCAACGTGATGACGATTTTCTCATTTTTTTTCTTCTTTTAGCTTATACTTTTACCTTTCACTCTGTACTTCTTAATCCCCCCTGGAAATCCCTTTTGAATGTGGTGTGACAAAGGGATCTGCCTGATTTTTCTCCCTCTGGGGAATCACTTTCAGTCATAAGTTTCCACTAATAAAACCCCTGTTGGTTGTCTTCTGTGGGAAGCACTTAGCTTTCTTCCTGGGAGGACTTTTGATTACTGATTCAATTGTTTTATTGGGATTTTCATTGATATCACCTGGAATCTATAGAGCCACTGGGAGGGAATTGATTGTTTTTTCACTGTTGAGCCCTTCCATCTATGAATGTGGCATGGTTCTCTATTTATTTAAATCTTTTAAAATTATTCCAGTAAATGCTTAGATGTATTATTAGGCACATTTTGCTTTTATGCTATTGTAAATAGTATCTTTTAAAAATTTAATTGAATAATTTTTAGTTGAATTATATAAAAATGCAATTGTTTATTGTATGTTGATTCAGAATAACATTGCTAAACTCTTTTAATAATTTATCTTTAGATTTTGTTTTAATTTTTTACCTTTACAATCATATCTGTTTGAGTAATTTTATTGTAGCAACTCCAATCATACCTTTTATTTCTCCTTTGCACTAGCTGTGACCTTCAGTACAATGTTGAATAGGAGTAGTGGGAGTGGGCATCCTTTCTTATTCCCAGTTTCAAATAGAAGGCTTTCAATATTTCACCATTAATAAGATGCTTGCCAGAGGTAAATACCCTTTATCAGGCAAAGGGTATTTAATTCTGTTCCTATTTTGCTAAAAGTTTTTATATTGAATAGATGTTGAATTTCATCAAATTCTTTTTTGCATCTATTGAGTAAATCATATCATTTTTCTCTTTAATCTGTTAATGTAGTGACTTATAGTCATTAATTTTCTAATGTTAAATAAACTTTTCATTTCTGGGATAAATCCTACTTTGGCATGATATATTATCATTTTTATATATTGCTGGATTTGGTTTGATAATACTTTAGTTAGAATTTCACATCTATTTTTTTGAGTGATGTAATTTTCCTTTCTCATAATGTCCTTGTCAGGGTTTGGCATCCAGTTTTGCTAGCCTCATCAAATTAATTGGGGACTGTTCCCTTTTTTTCTGTATTTTAGAATTGTTTGTATATTAAAATTATTTGTTCCCTGATTACTTGGTAAAACTCATCAGTGAAGCTATGGAAGCACTTAGTTTTCTTTGTGGGAGGATTTTTGATTACTGATTCAGTTTTTTTTTTTAATGTTTATCTGGATATTTAGGTTTTCCTTTTCTTTTTGGGCCACTTTTGATAATTGTATTTTT
The DNA here is from genome assembly GCF_028564815.1 of Eubalaena glacialis. Lineage (NCBI taxonomy): Eukaryota > Metazoa > Chordata > Mammalia > Artiodactyla > Balaenidae > Eubalaena > Eubalaena glacialis. Next base: position 16,615,500 of record NC_083733.1, on the reverse strand, counting down.
CCAGGAATTTTTCAATTTTATCTAAATTTTTGAATTTATTGATATAAAGTTATGCATTATCGTCTTGTTATTCTTTTTCATATCTCTAACACCTGTAAGTAATCTTCATTTTTATTACTAATATTGTTTTTTATATTTTCTATTTTTTCTTGATCTATCAGTTTTACTAATTATTTCAGAAATTTAAAATTGGGATTTTGTTGATTCATTCCACTGCATATTTATTTTCAAGTTCCATTTACTTCTGCTTTTATTTTTAGTTTTCTGCTTTCTACTTTTCTCTTTTTTTAAAAAAAGCAAAACGTTTACTGTGGAAAATTTCAAGCATACACAAACTCAACAGAATAGTAAAATGAACTGTCAGGTACTCATCATTTAACTTCAGTGATTATTGGTATATGATCAACCTTGTTTCATCTATACCCCTACCCACATTTCCCCTGCCCTTAGATTATTTTTACACCATAATCCCAGGAGCATGCCATTTTCCCCATAAATAGTTTATTATATATCTCTAAATGATATGGAAAGGTGTTTTTTCTTTAACTTTTTGGATCTTATTTTGGAAAATTTCAAATATATGTGTAAAAGTACAAGAAATAGTACAATGAACCTTAAGGTAGCCATCATCGAGCTTGAGCAACTGTCAATTCTTGATACCTTATTTCCTCTGTATCCCTCCCACTACCGCCCCGATGCTGTTTAAAGAAAATATTTATTTAAAGAAACATCTATTCATATCTTTTCATTTGCAACTATATGAATGTATCTGTAAAAGCTAAGGACTTCATTGCCAAATACAGATAGAAAAACATTTTCATATCTAACAATTATTAACAGTGATTCCTTAATAACATCAAATATCTAGTCAATGTTTATTTTCCTAATTGTCTCTTTTTATTTTACCATTTCCTTGAATCAAGGTTCAAATTCATACATTTCATTCATTGATATGTATCTTAAGTGTCTTTTTAATCTACAGATACCTTAACTTTCTCTTTTACTTCTTAATTTTTACTTTGTATTATTTTATCCATAAGTTGGCTGATTAAAGAAACCAAATCATTTGTCTTGTAGATTTATCCACAATTTGAATTTTGCTCTTTGCATCCCCCTGTTGTCATTTAATTTGTTCTGTTCCTGTATTTCATGTAAAATAATAGCTAGATCTACTATAAGTTAGGCTTACTATAGATACTGACTTGATTTTTTTTTTTTTCCAAAAATGCTCTAAAGGGTTAGATATACTTATATCAGAAGACATACAACGTCTGATTTTTCTTTGTTGTGATATCACAGCTATTGATGATTATTGCTTGGATCCATTAATTCATTAGTGGTTACACAATGGCAATATTCTATTGTTTGCCTTCGATTTATTAGCCAGAACATTTCTTAGAGCAAGATAACTTCTTCCCAGCAAATATTTGGTTAGAAGTAAAGTTTATACAGGAATTAAGGGACGTAACTTGGTTCTCTCTCTGTATTTACCAGTCTTCAAAATAATGAGTTGGCTTTCCAGAATACTCTAATGATGACCAATGCCATCAAAAGTATTATTATGAACTCATAGATTTAAATATGTTGTTGTATTTTGACGTGTTGAAGTTACTATTACTGTTGCCACTCATGATGTCCCATTCGTGCCAGTGGGAAGCTCTTTAAATTGGTTCCTGTGTCCTTATGATATAGCCCTTGCCATCATTGACACCCTGCCTTCTGGCATGACACGATGTTCCATGCTCATCTTGTACAATCTGTCTTAGACTGGGAATCAATTATTTTTTCAAGGAACACTGGTTCCTCTTAGCTGGAAATAATTAGAGACCGCAATCTCAATGTTAGATCTGCTCGTTGATAAAATGTTGGTCATGGTTTTTAAGAGTTTTCAATAGATAGTGTTAGAACATGTTTAAAAATTATTATTATCATGAGTTCATACTGATACTTCCAACTCAAATTCAGGGCTACATGTTTTTGCTTACCTTCATCAAACTTATATCTGCATGTACTTTCTCCCATGCCGAAAATCCCTGTGCCAATATGGTTACTTATTTTCATTATCTCACAATATGCATAGAAAAGTCTCAGCATAAAAGTACCAACACTACCACCAATGATAAGATTATTGAAAACAGTTTAACATTTTTTAGAATATTAAGATTCTAGGGCAGTATGATTTTACTGTCAACTTACTGTGTTTTAGAAACACTCAGGATATTTCTTCTTTGAGAAGAAGTTACACTGTTAGGTAACACTGTTTCATTTTAATTTCAATATTTAAGGGTTGCATTTTAAATTTAATGTTGTTTTATACTTTTACCAGATTCCAAAGTCAAATCCACAATACAAAGTATATTCATAGCTAGCATTACTGTCTACTCTATTCCCCCTTCCCTACAGGTAGCCATTACCTTTTTTTTTTTTTTTTTTTTTTACTTATTCTTCTGTTGTTTTATACACGCACACACACACACACACACATTTATATGTTCATTTATATATTATATCTCCCTTCTTAGGTAAATGGTAGCAAAATATATATTCTTTATTCTACCTTCATTTTTTTCACTTAAAAAATAAGAGAAAAGTTGACATAACACAATAATACCACTATCATATCTAAAAATTTAATATTTTCTTAATTAAATATCCAGTCAGGGTTCAGAGTTCCCAAATTGCATCATAAAAATCATTTTTATTCTTTTTTCAAAAATCAAATTTTATGAGCCAGACCCTAAGTCTCTTGTACTCTATATGTTTCCCCCATATCCTCACTTCCTCTATCCCCTCCTCTAGCAGTTCATTGAAGAGAAAACAGGTCATTTGTTATGTAGAGTTTTCTACAGTCTGAATTTTGCTGATTGCGTGTCCATGACACTGGTTAACATGTTCCTCTAACTCCTGTATTCCTGTACAGTGGTAGTTAGATCAAAAAATCTTCTAAGCATTTTTGATATATTTTGCTCTTGCATTTCTATTTTCTGAAGATGGATTCCTGTTGCACTAATATTTAGTCTTTCTTCCTTTCTAAGGTAAACATTTAAAGTGATCTCTTTTCTTCTATATACAGTTTTACCTGCACTCTGTAAGCTTGAAAGTTAGTTTTTGTAGTGTTTTCTTTGTTATTCAATTGTAAATATTTGCTAATTTCTATTATGATTTTTTTCCTTTACCTATGAGTTTTCTTTTTTACAAATTTTTTCTAAATTCTGAACTCATAGGGGTTTCACTAGTTATCTTTATGCTACTGATTTCTAGGTTAAATGCATATGGCCAGAGAACATACCAGTGTTTGCTGTAGTGGTGTACTGTAGTTCATCATTTCAATCCTTTGAAATTTGCTGAGATTTGCTTTATCATTCAGCACCCAATATATGCACCATCTTTAAAAGTGTTCCACATGTACTTGAAAAGAATATATATTCTATTCTGTAGCTGGTTGGTGCAATGTTCTATATATTTAAATTATACTACCTGAAATTGCTATTTTTGAAGGTCAAAATGAGAATTCTGCATTTTTGAAAAGTATGCTTTATTTAAAATATATACAATCAGCATTGATAATTTTTCTCTGAGTGAAATATTAAATGAAAATTTCATTTTTATAAAATTTGGCACTTTTAGACTGTATAAATTATTCAAACCCTCCAATTACTGCTTCTCCATCGGGAATGTTTCGTTTATTGGGAAGCACTCCAAATCCTGATAAAGGTGGTAGCACATTGGACAATAGTCTAGTGAGAATGTTGGATACAGCTAGATGTCATAGCCCAATTCAGTTACTTGTGCTATGGCAGCTGGTGATGAGTGCAGTGGAACGCTGGCGTGCAAAGTTTGGGAATATGTCTGGTAACCAATGTGGGTTGCTTTAAGGTCATAGTTTTGTTCATAATTTCAGTTTTTTGATTGTATAATGCTGCTGCTATTGCCTAACTCAAGTTTTAAAAAGAATAATAAATTATGACTTGCAGTCATAAGAAGCATTTGGTAGTATAGTTTTGGTTTTGGTGCTTGTTTGGAAGCTTCATCAACATCCAGCCATTGTTCAGGTCATTTGCAATCATCATACAGCTTATGACTCACTCTAAACATGGCTCTGTGATGGTGAGTGGTAGGTGTACCTCCAAATGTCGTGGTTTATTATTTGTCAGCTGGTGTACTCACTTTCCTTTTTTTTTTTTTTTTTTAAACCTTTCCTGTTGCAGTCAAGTGTTGAGAAACTGTCATAGACCTCAAATTATGATTTGTGAATTAGCTTCTGCCCTGGCTTGGAATTGACCTTTCAAACCAGAGTTGGGTCTCCCCAAGGCCTTTGAGACTCAGGTCCCTAGAATAAAATTTCTAAACCACCAGCAAATAGCTCTTTAACTAACAGAGCCATCTCCAAAGGCAAAATTGTTGTTGCAACCTACTTCAGTGATACTGTGCCTGTTTAAATTTATATATGTAAAAAAAGTATTTAGAATTATTTTGACAATATCATAATGTTTACATAGGAGGAAAAATAACCAATAGCAAAAACAGCCCAATAGAATGGACTTGAGGACATGGGGAGGGGGAAGGGTAAGCTGGGACGAAGTGAGAGAGTGGCATGGACATATATACACTACCAAATGTAAAATATACAGTTAGTGGGAAGCAGCCGCATAGCACAGGGAGATCAGCTTCGTGCTTTGTGACCACCTAGAGGGGTGGGAGGGAGGCGCAAGAGGGAGGGGATATGGGGATATATGTATATGTATAGCTGATTCACTTTGTTATACAGCAGAAGCTAACACACCGTTGTAAAGCAATTATACTCCAATAAAGATGTTTAAAAAAAAAAGAAAATTAAAGAGATTTCTTATAAATTCTAAAGAGACAGTAGGAAATATAGTATATATCAATTTTTACCAATCTCATATAATTTTTAACTCATCTAATACTAGCTGTTTCATGTGATAAAGCATAATATTTCCATTAGGTCAATTTTAGTTTTGTGTTTTTTCAGATCTTCTGTATCCTTGCTGACCTTCTGTCTGCTTCACCTATCAATAACAGAGAGAAATGAATTAAAATCTTCATCAGTGATTGTCCCACTATTTGTAGAAGTCTGTATTTACAGTTATTTTCTCTTAATACATTGAAGATTTCATTCTGGGGGCTTCTCATTTTCATTGTTTCTGAAACATTGTTTCAGCAGTCCGTTGTCAATCTGTTCCTCCTCTAAAGGTAAACTACATGCTTTGCTTGTGTGCTCTCTCTATATATATTGGTTTTTTTATTTTGCTATTCCACAATTTTACAGTGATGTGTCTAGATAGAGATTTATTGTCATTTGTCCTGTTTGGGTTTTAGTAAGCTCTAGGAAATCTGACTTCCATTACTTATGGTAAATCCTCTGCCTTTATTTCCAGTGTATCTTCTACCCATTCTCTCTTCTTTTCTTGGGACTCCAGTTAGATGTATGTTAGAACGTCTCTCTCTAAATGTCATTTCTCTTAACCACTTTTTTACATTTTCCATATTTTAATTTCTCTGTACTACACTCTGGATAAATTCTTCAGATATATCTGCCGGTTCACTAACTCTATCTTCATTTATTTATTTCCAATCTGCTTTAGCTTGCTCTTTGAGTTTTTAGATTTTGGTGACTAAGTACATTTTTTTTTTAATTTATAAAAGTTCTATTTAATTTACTTTCAATCTCCCTGTTCATTTTTCATAATGAGTGATTCTTTTCCTATGCTTTTTTTATTCTTTTTAGTGGTTTTAATAATTTTATATACACTCATATCACAGTCTCTATATGAATCCGATTAGAATCTTTAAGATTCTAGTAGAAGTTCTAGAGAGTCTTAATATTCCGTTTTATGGGTTTTGTTGATTCTCATGATAGGCAGGTTTTTTTCATGGTATAATTTGTAAATCTGGATTGTGAGTTTATCTTCAGTGGAGGCATTTGTCACCTGGATTGGGTCTTGTCTGTCCAAAAGGATTTTGTACTGCATTAATTTCTGGGATTTGGCTTTCCTATAAAAGTGCAACTGTTTTTCCTACCCAAATCTCAGGTATTTAAATTTCATTGTTATCTCCTCAGTTAGGATGGCAAAATTTCTTACTAGCCTAACTTTTACAGAGGATGAGCCCTGTGAGGATTCCAAATTAACTGAAATAACTTCCCAGCACACAATGCATACAATCTTATTTTCTGTCTCTACCTGGCCATTAAGTCCCAAATCACTGGAGTCCTAAATCTGAAACACATGCCTTTGTCCCCACCCCACTATTCACAATGATAGCTCAAATGTTTACTTCTCATGTTTGCAACCCACTCTTTCTTCCTGGTAACTGAAAGTTTCCTTCTTCTTGTAAGATTAGTTGTCAATTTTAAGACCTGCCATATTTTATTCAGATTTTGTAGGTTTGATTCAAATGGGAGGGCTTTTTGTTGGAACAGGTATTACAGGCTCACTCTTTGTAGGGAAAGGAGTATGCAGGTATGGCAGTAGATGAGAAGGAAAGGGGCTTCATTAGCCCGGATATGTCAGTACATGTTAAGATTTTCAGAAGCATTTTTCAAGACCATATCAGAGTTCCCCGGGGAAACCTGTGGTTTGTAGGCACTCCCCACAGCCCTGAAGTTGTAATTCCCCCATGTCCTAAGACTAGCACAAGAAATGAATCACATAGCCTTTAATGTTGGGATTAAGCAAATGCTACAATTTATATAAGACAAGGCAGTACAATAGTGATTGAAGCTTCACAACACTGTTAGTACCTGGAACTAATCCCCAAATCTCAGCATGTGGATTTTATATGGCTGCTTAAGCTCCCCTGCTATGTGTCATCTGATATCACTCTAAGGCAAGAGTTAGGTCCAGATGGGAAATCTGGATAACTATTAGTTATCATTAGATTTAGACTTAATTTCCTATCTTCCTGTGTCTTAACTATGAAGAATGTTGGAAGTTTGTAGGACTGAGATGTGTGTCCATTTGGGGTTTTGTAGGAATAAGTACATCATAACTTTGGATTTATGAAGATTAGACACAACCTCATGGAAGGTGAGCGAAAGCTAACGTAAAGCACATATTCACGTATTCCCATTTCAATATGGCTCAATCTTTGTATTGTTTGTGTCTTGAAACTTCTCCAGAACTCCTTTAGGAAAATTATTTTTGCCTCTAGGGTTTTGTACTATGGTTTTTCTTACTCTGAATTCTCCAACAGGCTGGGACTCCATTTGCTTTCTTCATTCCATTTTCTAGTCCTTGTCTCGATCCATATTTTGTCTCATAGTATAATCATGCCATTATTCACTTGAAAAACAGTGTTTCAGTTATTTCAGAGGGAACTTGAAAGGAAGGGGAAGTATATGTATGTACCCAGTTCACTATTTTAAATGGAAAATTTGTTCCAAGTTTTATGATCAACTAGTGACATGTACGGTAATGCAAACATTAATGCTTTACACTACTGTAATAAAATAAATAATTATTTAACTATAATACTTTAAAAAGTTACTGCTTATATTTAAACACTTCAAGCTTAATCCCTGGGACTTATTTTAATGTAATAAGGGTCCATTTATGGACATCTTTTTTGTTCCTGCAAATGACAAGTCTGATTTCGGATGTGAACAGAGGAGGCAGAACTATACTGTTTATTAAGCTTAGTTCCCAACTGCTGTAGTTGAAATGTTAATGTAGATAGGACTTGAGAAGGAATTACTATATTCCATATCAAATCACTCACATAAACAAAGGTGAACCACTCATTAATGCCATTACTTTATTCTTGATATTGGTAGGCTTGTACCTGAATTATAATATAAAATTCCCTTCTCTTGAAAATACTTGGAGAAGGCCAATAGTCTGGCTATTTTTTAATAGCTTCCTGCTAAGAACATTTTCTTCAAAAGGCAAGATGGGTATTTTTTAGACCTGTCCACTTAACAGACCTGAAAATAATGGTAACCCAAAAGTAATGAACATTCATAGTGTCCAAATTATGGTTTCTAAGTACCATTCCCCACTTAAAGAAACTAGGGCTTCTTAAAGAGTTGGCTGGTTCCAATCTGTGGCAGGAGATATATAAGTTCATAACAAGATATCTTATTGTGCTGGAAAGTAAAGAAGATACAAAAAATGGAAGGATCATGTCCAAGGACACAAGAATAAACATGAATGGGCTCCTGCTGGCAAGAAATGGGACACTGTGAGAATCAAAAGAATAAGGAATGAAATTAGTTGAAACACATTGAGTCTAGTGACACTCAAATGAAGAGAAAGGGAGAGAGGGGGAGAGAAGAGACGGAGGAAAGAAAAAATAAAAGCAACCACCACCACTAATTGGATACCGTTAGTATTAACTCTTTTTCTCATTTCCACTTTTTTTTTTCCCGATGCAGTAATAAAGAACAAATTGCAGTATCTGAAAACACCATGATCTCTCTTACATCTATGCAAAGCTCCCCATCCCTTATCCTTTAAGACTATGCTGTGATGTAAATTCCTCCAGAAAAATCTTTCCTAATGCCCCTACACCCACTCTTCTCTGAAGTTCTCTTGATATTATCTTTTTTTTAAATTGGCGTATAGTTTGCTTTACCGTGCTGTGTCAGTTTCTGCTGTACAATGAAGCGAATCAACTATACGTATACACGTATCCCCTCCCTCTTGGATCCCCCTCCCACCCTCCCCCATTCCACCCAACTAGGTCGTCACAGAGCACCAAGCTGAGCTCTTTGTGCTATACAGCAGGTTCCCACTAGCTATCTATTTTATACATGGTAGTGTGTCTATGTCAATCCTAATCTCCCAGTTCATCCCACCCCTCCTTCCCCTGCTGTGTCCACACATCCATTTTCTACGTCTCCGTCTCTATTCCTGCCCTGCAAATTGGTTCATCTGTACCATTTTTCTAGATTCCACATATATGCGTTAATATACGATATTTGTTTTTCTCTTTCTGGCTTACTTCACTCTGTATGACAGACTCTGGGTCCATCCACATCTCTACAAATGACCCAATTTCATTCCTTTTTATGGCTGAGTAATATTCCATTGTATGTATGTATCACATCTTCTTTATTGATTCATCTGTTGATGGACATTTAGGTTGCTTCCATGTCCTGTCTGTTGTAAATAGTACTGCAATGAGCATTGGGGTACATGTGTCTTTACTCTGAAAATTGGCAACTAAAAGGAAAGAAATAAGTAAGCATTTATCCTGTCTTTCCCATATGGGTTGTATTTCTGGGTAATAAATAGTCCCAGTTAGTGAGGGAAACTTGTTTTTTATAGAAGAATTTCAACTAACACATAGGGAAAATATTATAAAATTAGATAATCACAATTTACAGACCCTAATGAAATAATTGGTACTTCATAATGATAAGGACAGCATGCTTTCATTTAATCCCTTGTAACATTGTCCAAGAATGTTGTATATATTTTCATATATGCTTATATATAAATTATACATTTTATATATGTATATAATATACATATGAAGAAGAGGTGAAGAAAAACCTAGAAAATTATTGAATCTGGATAATGGGAATATGGAGGATATTGTCTATTTTCTCTACTTTTGAATATGTCTGACATTTTTCATAATACAAATGAAAATAAATGCATTTTGGTTAAGCCGAAATAACTAGAATGGGAATTTAAAGGCCTCGAGCCTGATTTTAACTCCATATAAAAGAGGCATTTTAAATAAGGCAAATTACTTCAAGTGTCCATTTCCCTATCTATAAAATAGTTTGTAGTACATCATATTTTTTCAAAACTTGTTAATTGGAATTCTGGTCTGGGGCAATAAAGAAAAAAGAGGATTCCATGTTGACCGTAAGCTTGAAAGAACCTGCATGTTACATTCTTGTCTTTTAGAGTCATAACACATAAGGAGCCAATCAAACAGCTGAACCTATTTAGCTCAGCGTTTCCCAAATATATTTAATGAAAATACCCTTACCTTTTTTAAAAACATCTTTATTAGAGTATAACAGCTTTACAATGTTTTGTTAGTTTCTGCTGTATAACAAAGTGAATCAGCTATATGTATACATATATCCCCATATCCCCTACCTCTTGTGTCGCCTTCCCACCCTCCCTATCCCACCCCTCTAGGCAGTCACAAAGCACTGAGCTGATCTCCCTGTGCTATGCAACTGCTTCCTACTAGCTATCTATTTTACATTTGGTAGTATATATAAGTCCATGCTAGTCTCTCACTTCATCTCAGCTTCCCCCTCCCCATGTCCTCAAGTCCATTCTCTACATCTGCGTCTCTATTCCTGTCCTGCCCCTAGGTTCTTCATAACCTTTTTTTTTTTTAGATTCCATATATATGTGTTAGCATATGGTATTTGTTTTTCTCTTTCTGACTTACTTCACTCTGTATGACAGACTCTAGGTCCATCCACCTCACTACAAATAACTCAATTTTGTTTATTCTTATGGCCGAGTAATATTCCATTGTATATATGTGCCACATCTTCTTTATCCATTCATCTGTCAATGGACACTTAGGTTGCTTCCATGTCCTGGCTAATGTAAATAGTGCTGCAGTGAACATTGTGGTACATGACTCTTTTTGAATTATGGTCTCAGGGTATATGCTGAGTAGTGGGAATGCTGGGTTGTATGGTAGTTCTATTTTTAGTTTTTTAAGGAACCTCCATACTGTTCTCCATAGTGACTGTATCAATTTACATTCCCACCAACAGTGCAAGAGGGTTCCCTTTTCTCCACACCCTCTCCAGCATTTATTGTTTGTAGATTTTTTGCTGATGGCCATTCTTACTGGTGTGAGGTGATACCTCATTGTAGTTTTGATTTGCATTTCTCTAATGATTAGTGATGTTGAGCATCCTTTCATGTGTTTGTTGGCAATCTGTATATCTTCTTTGGAGAAATGTCTGTTTAAGTCTTCTGCCCATTTTTGGATTGGGTTGTTTGTTTTTTTTGATATTGAGCTGCATGAGCTGCTTGTGAAAATAGTCTTATCCTTGATTTTTTTTTTCATTTAACACCTATGAAACTTTGGGGGAAACTATAGACTGTGTCATCTCTAAGGACCCTTTTGGCGCTAAAGTTGTATGAGTCTATAATTCTGTAAGTCTTTTAAATGTCTATAGAAAATTAAAATAACCAGTTAATACAGTGGGAAAAAAATCAAATCAGTTGTCTGACAGAAGTGCCTATTTAATTTAGTCCAAATGTTCTGTCAAGTAGCCCCAGGTAGACCAGCTTGAGTGTTTTAAAAAATAACCTTGGCAGCATCCTATGAATCCAAGCTTTGTTGTATTTGTGAAATGCTGAGCTTGAGCAAAGCCACAACATTCATCTGGTCTATCACAGTGATCAAGGCTGATTGCTCAACAATCAGATTGGATGCAGTGATTCATGTCAATCAGAAACTCAGCAATGGGCAAGTTCTCTATAGGTATATTACCAGGAGTCCCTGAAATGACCACCGTGGCCTAATTTGGAATAGGTTTGATATTTGATCTGGAACGTGTTTGAAACTACCATATTTTCTCCAGGCAAATAATTTTTCTCAACTTCACTCTAATTATTAAAATTCATAGGGTGATAACTATAAAAATGTGGAGGATTTAAGGAGATCCATGGCTGACCATCATTTAACAATTAATTTTTTCTAAAAGACACATATTGTCTCTTTTAGCCCCCTTGAAGATAAATTTAGGACTTTTAAAGCAGAAGTACAACCCATAGTGCCTCAATCTTAAGGAAAGAGAAGGCTGCTGTGAACAGTTTCTTCCTCTCTGCTTTTTGTAGAATTTTTTTTGAAGGTTGGGAAGTGAGGGTAAGGGGGCAGGCACATGAGTGGAAATGTTTAAATAACAACATAAGAAAAAGCCTACTCAATTCTGTATCTGTCGTACAACTATTCAATATGAGTTTTTAAATTAAACTTTTAATTTTGAGATAATTTTGGATTGACATGTAGTTATAAGAAATAATACAGAGATATCTCATATACTCCATAGTCAGTATCTCCCAGTAATAACATCTTGCAAAACTATATAGTAAAATATCACAACAAGATTCATCGTGAACAATTTTTAAAGAGTTTAGAGGAGATGCCAAAAGTAGAGAAAGAAGAAAGGTAGGGGCCAAAGATACAATGTCTGCATGAACTTCATTTCCGATTGATTACCTATCATCCATGATTTAAGAGAAGAAATCCAAATTATTACTTTTTATCAGTAACGAGGCATCCTGCTTTCTCCTTCTGCATTTGTATAAGTAAATCATGTGTTTTTATGTGTGCATAAGGTGTTAACATGCTTGGCAGTGACACTTAGAAATAAACATAAACAATATGATTTTGCATATGCTCCCATAGCCCTCTTCCCCTAAAATACACAAAGTCTCAAAATGTCTGAAGGTGCAAACCAAAGCATATTTATTGGAATCTAGACCTAACAAAAGATCCCATGTATTGAATCTGCTTTCTTAGGAAATTTTAAACCTGTCATTTATTTTGCATGTTATAGGAAGGACTGTACAAAACACCTCTCTGCTTGGGACCTATGGAATATTAAAACAGAACGGTCAGCAGGATATTGGAGGGTCCCTGTCCATTTACCTTTAACAGACTTTTACTTCCCTATATGCATCTATGACGATGGAAGAATCATTTCTCTTCTTTCCTCCCTTCATAATAATTATTCATCCAGATACTTGTGCCAGATGAAACCTTCTGCAGCCATAGGTGCATTATCTATTCTTGCCCATCGTTCAAATCCTTGGGTGATGCAAACGTGTGTGTGCCAAGGGTAAATATTTGACCGTTGTTCCAGCCACCATTGCACAGCCCCTGAGTGACCCTGCATTAATTAGCTGAGAAATTCAGGGCTTTGAATCTGATTGAATCAAAATATTGTTTTTACAAGTTGATGAAGGCTCTTGATTGATGTGGGCCCTGCTGATTCTTTAAAGGATTAAATTGTATGTACAGATTACGGAGTTCTGGCTGCCACTGCTTAAAAGGGGATTGTTTTTTAGCAAAGCTTCAAAAAAAATAGTGCTGTGGTGTGTTTTCCTCCCAATGGGTGTTGTGATCATTTCAGTGGACATTTCAGAATTTTAAAAATTGAGGGAAATGGTCAAGAAAAGTATCAGGTAAAAATAAAGAGGCAGAAGAGAAAAAGACAAAAAGAAGTGGATAAAGGAGGAAGAAGGGCTTTGGCTTCCATTCATCCTGAAAATATGTTTAGTGTGCATATCTCCCATGGTAAAGCCTGCCATATTTTACCCTGGGTACAGGAAAGGAACACAATCATCGGGGTCTGAGCTGGTCAGGGCTTAGAGGAATTGAATGGCATGCAGCATGTCCAGTGAGATACACTCACATGGCCCTGGGTCATGCAGCTCTCTGTCTACTGAACCCGAGGGCCCCACGGCAAGAGTGAGATATGACAAGAACCAGAGTCACGCCCTCATCCAGATAAAGGGCAAGACAAGAAAAGCTCCAGGGGAAACTGGTACGCATAGAGATGGAAAGAGGAGCACGGATTTCCCCTTGCCAACCCTTCCATTGTAATAGCAAATATCCACATCCTCAAACAAGGCAAGTCTCAGTATGTTGCCCTCTTATATTTCTCTTACTCAAGATCTCTTATATTGGTTCCAGGTTGATGTTTTTCCCACCTGCAAATTTACAAAACTTTAATTTCATCATGCACCTGTTAACTTGAAAAATGACTTTTTTCATGGACTCTGTGTTGTATAATGAATCAAAACCAATCAGCATACGGAAGAAACAATAAAACGAAGCCCAAATCATCATGTGCCCAGAGCAGGGAGATTACTGAAGGTCTCAGCTGGCAACCCCTTATGCAGCTTCTGAGAATGAACCACTGGTTTTTAAATACTTCTGGGAATGTTCTGCTTCCCCTAGGTTCCTTTTGGAACAAATTAGCTGGAATCCTGGATGCTTTTGAAGTTTTATTCTTCTTTCACTTGTACCATGAAGGAGGGAGGGTCCTGAAAATTGGTTAACCCATAATTTGTTATGTGGTGGGCAGAACACAATAACAGGTAACAGTGACCTGGAGCATGGAAAAGGGGAATCTGTAAAGAAGTAAAACTAGGGGGTCCCGTGGGGAGGGGCTGGGGGGGCGCTGGGACTGGGGCCGGGGTCCCGTGGGAGGGGGCGGGGGGGCGCGGCTCCGAAGGCGGCGGGGGTCCTCGGGGCGCTGCGTCCTTCGGAGCCCCGGAGAGCTGCAGGGCGGGTCTTTGTCGCGTTGAGACAAAGCCGCTGAACCTGGGCCGTCGCCTGTGCAGGTGCGCGGGCTCGTTCGCGGGAGGCGTGCGCTCGGGGAGCGGGCTTCCTGCACGAGGTCGCCGCTCAGGGGCTGATTGGACGGAATCTCGCGACACCCCAGATTTTTACCATTAAAATGGTGGATTAAATGTTCATGCTGGTTCATCCTTTCCCATGATGGCGTGTGCACAGAACCCTGATTTGCAGCTCTGGTGTTTCTCTCTGTTTATTGAAAGCATCTGCCTCACAGGACTGCCAGTATTGGAGCATTACCCTAACTGGCCATGAATACAACTGTTGACAGGACCGAGGATTATGGATTTTTCCATCTCCAGCTCCGTACGTGGATTCTGTGAGGCAGGCAGAGACCTCAAACATGCCCCTGAGAGCTGCAAACAAGTCAAACCTGCACCAGTACCGGCATATGTGAGGTCTCCAAATTGCAGCCTGGAATGATACTTTACTCCATCAACATGTGAGGAAGACCCGAACTTAATATTTGCAAAGCACTTGGAACTATGGAGAAGAAAGGTGCTATGTAATCCTCGTGTTATCTTTTAGGTTTCAAGCATGTTACTGTGACATCAGCATCCTAGGCTTAATGAAGTTTTATTTCAGTTAATATAAGTTCATCCCTCTGTGTTCAACTAGCTGTGAAACCAAGCCACTGGGTGTGGGTTATGAGGGCTGAAGTTTTGGGGGGTGGGGTGAAATTTTTCAGAATTCGTGATAGCACATGAGACCACTGAAGCCGGTTTACCTGCCTTCTATCTACAAGGATGCTTTTTAAACTAGGACACAATCTACTGTTCAGTGATAATTATAGTGATAATGCTGACACTAGGATGCTGCAAAATCCTTCTGCACCTTTTGAATTAAGTTCTGAATCATCAAAAATAATTATAAGAAATATAACTTAAGTTTCAAGACAAAAAAAAAAAAAAGAAGTAAAACTATATGAACTTATGGCTTAGTTTTAAAAATTCATACAAAACTTCATGAGGAACATTTTTAAAGGAAAGTGTTAATGAACACTAAGTCTGCTCAGGCTGCTATAACAAAGTACCAGAGACTGGGTAGCTTATAAACAACAGAAATGTATTTCTTACAGTTCTGGAGGCTGGGAGATCCAAGATTATGGTACCGGCATGGTTGGATTCTGGTGGGAGTCCACTTCCAACGTGTCCTTGTATCCTCACAAGGCAGACAGCAGAGGGAAAGCAAGCTCTCTTGTGAGTTTCATAAGAACACTAATCCCATTCATGAGGGCTCCATCCTCATGACTTCATCTAATTATAATTATCTCCTGAAGACCCCATCTCCTAATACCATAACATTGAGAGACTGGGGAGGACACAAACATCAGTCTATAACAAGTACAAAGTGGTGACTTTAAAATTAAACACATGAAGATGGAAGACAAGTAGAACAAAGGAGAGTGCTAACTAGGGTATGGGCAGTGGGCAAGACAACCAGGAGGCTGTGGGTCTTCAGAGGCACTTCGAAGGAGATGGCAGATATGAATGCACTAAGAGCAGAGAGAACTCTCCTAAGGGACAAAGGAGAAGTCATGAGAAATCAGGGTAGTTGGTGATTATTTAGCTTGGTTGGGGCAGGAGAATGAAGTGGGTAAAGGAGATGAAAGACCACTTGGGGAAATGGTCTCCTGATGAAGGACTCTGAATCTCACACCAAGACGCCAAAAGCAGAAGTGATGGAGACCCACTGAAGAAACTGAGCAGAGCGATGACAGAAATAAAGCCCCTTGTCTGAGGACATCCATTTCCCTTTGTCAATGTAGCTGTTAGAAGACATACAGTCAAATCTTAATTTAGTGGATCTTCAGTCTGGCTGGTTATCAGACTCATCTGCAGAATTTTATAATATATAAGTTCCTGGTTTCTTGATTTAGTGGATCTGAAGTAGGGTCCAGAAATCAGTAATTAAAAGTCCCTAAGGCCAGAGCTTCCAAAGTTTAAAGCACATACAAACAACTTGGGGATCTGTTGAAAATCAGACTCTGATTCAGTAGGTGTTGGGTGGGGCCTGAGATGCTGTGAGTCTAGCAAGCTTCTGGATGCATGGTGTGCCTGCCCCAGTTTGAGTACCAAGACCAGGATGATCTGATAATCAGGTAAGTTTAAGGTCCACTTCCTGAGAGGATCTAAGGTCCAAAGAACAAGATACATAGTCACCTATCTGGATAAAGCTGTTACATTATTTCTCTAAGCAAAGAGAAATAAAGAGGTGATCTTTTTAAAGAGGAACCAAAACATGACCATAAAACAGTAAGACTATTTCTTTTTTGCATCCACATATGAAATCAGTCTCATTGTACTTTAGCCTCACAGTGAGTGAATGGAATAAGAAAATAGAGATCTTCTAGTTTCCCTGGAGTATATAAATAATGGATTATTCTTCTGGGTTCTTCTTCCTGTCTTAAGAACCAAACTGGCATTATTTCAGAAGAAAGGGAGGAAGAAAGAGAGAAAAGAAGGGAGGAAGGGGAAGGGGAGTAGGGAAAGAGGGAGAGAGCAGGTTGGAGAGTCACTGTAGGTACTGCTCAGCAGAGGAAGACTGGGGGCTGTGTGAGAAAGAGGCTAGAGAGCTACAGCTAATTGTGTGTGTGTGCACGCCCATATGTGTATATGTAGATATAAAATGGTATGCTATGTAGTTATGTATTATAAAGTATGCATGTGTGTTTGTGAGTATATATATGATTATAAATATAATATGTGGGTATCTATATACCTATGTGTGTAAACATACGTGTGTGTGTCTTGTCTATATATAATTATGTGTGTGTATATATATACACCTATGCGTGTGTGTGTGTATATACACACACACACACACATACAGAGTGAGAGAGAGAAAAACAACCAAGCTGATGGAAAATGAACCATTTAATTCTAACATAATTGTTAGAAATATTATGGTTATCTATAATATCAGTAGATATTAAAATAATCTAATAGTTAGATTATAATCATCATTGTAAAGTTAACCTTATTTGATACCTGCCAGTGGGAGGCTGCATTCTGCAAACAACACTTCAGTGAGACAAACATTTTTCGTCAAATAGAGCTACAGCCAAGAGTGTTGACCACCCTCTTTCCCACCTTCTAGTTCATGGACACGAAAGTCTCACCCTCCTTTTGGGGGCCAAAATCCTGCTCTTTTTCCGTGAAGGTCCAGGGGTCCTCTGTACCATGGCTTCAGAGGGTGTGGGGCCTGCCTTCCATAACCCAGACCAGCCCAGGAAGGATACAACTACCCCTCACACCCATTTTAGAAATGAAGTTTGGCCTTCACCGAGAAGTCTAGGCACGCCTTCGCTTCCCTTCAAACTGGGGAGAGCTGTGGGGTCTTAGGTGTTAGGGCACAAAAGGGAGCGTGGGAGTGAGACATGAAATTGAGGGGGTGCCTGCTGCAGGTTCGGTGTTCTTGCAGAAGAGCTGTGCATCAAATGCAATAAAACGCACCCCTCCCCTCATTCACTATAACTCTCTTATTATCTTGGGCTCAGGTGTGTTGCATGAATATACAATAATGGGGCTAACAAGATGGTTTGGGGTCACAGAGGGATAAACCATGGTGTAATCCAGCTCTGAAAGCCGTTCTGGTAATGAAAATTGTAGACCAGTCTTGTGGCTAGTTTTGTAATAAAGATATACAAAGATGAATATAGGTTTCCCGGAATTAATCTGAGAGCATTTGATCCAATTTATACTGGAGTGGCTGCCTTGAAGGCAGCTCGGTAGACAGGACTCCAATTTAGGTTGATAGAGTGCTGTGGGGTCTCAGGGAGGAAGGGTTCCCTGTAATTGGGAGAGGATTTTATTTCTGAAATGCCCATCTCTTGGCTTTGTCAAAGGCCGTGCATCTGTCTGCCTCGCCTGTGAATGCAGCCAGGCTCAAGGCACTGAACCCCACGGTGTAAGCTTCTGGTTCAGTATTCAGCGTGACAGACAGGCTACCAGTTTTATTCTTTCAGAGAGGACCCCAGGATACACTGCATTTTATTGTCGCAATTGTTCTGTGGACCAAGCAACATTAGGCCGACAGAGAGGGTAGGCTCAAGACAGCTTTATGTCGTCTTCTCCTTCCCCCTCCCCGTCTTTGACCTGCTAAAAGCGGCCAAGTTTAAGGCTCCTAGGAGTTTTCACTCTGAAGCCAGCAGCTTGGGTCTGGGGAGCAGGGGAAAACCGTTCTTACTTTGTCCTTGGAAGTGTGTCATTTTCTGGCAGTTGGCCAGGTTGGGGACAGAACTGGAGGCTGCTGAATTCAGGCCTTGACTCTTGAAGAACTGGAATTCCTGGCACACTCTTACATAAAACAGCCCCAGACCAACCCAAGAATTTTGACTGTGTCTACCTTATCGTCATGCTATCTGTTTTACTCTCTGGGCTGCCAATTCAGGAAAAAGTTGCTTTAAGAATATTTACATTCAAAACTCATTTGATGCTTCCCATCGACTTTTCTCTTTTTAAGTGGCATTAGGGAATTATTCTCCTCAAATCCTGCTTAGGTAGCTGTTTAGAGAGGCCTGTTTTCAAACTGTTCTGCTTAAGATGAATCAGAAAGCATTGACTTCTGATGCTCTTCCTTAGAATTTTTGGGCCTCTTATTTGTAATTTTATTTACAAATTTCAAGAAGGACAAATTTTTATTTACAAATTACAAAAGGGACAAATTTTAGTCCTTTTCACTGATGTAATTTTGAACATATGAGTTTATGTATTTTATCATCTATGAATTTATATATTTACAATTCACCATAAAAATATATCGTGGTTATTAGAACACCTTTTAAAGCCCAATTTGAAACACTCTTGTCACAAAAACCAAAGAGGAGTTTCTAATACATTTTTATTTGTGCAATGAAATTATCACTTAGGATTTTCATATCAGTATTAGAAAAGTTGGCTAAATAACTGTTTCTTGTAGTGTTATGGGAATGAAATTTAATTATTACTGAAGGCTTTTTATTTTTCCATTTTTATTTTTATTTTAATACTTCTCTTAATTGTGTACGTCGGCCTGTACACTAATATACACAAGGTGGTGTAAGATGTGAACTACCTTTAATAACAAATAAAAAAGCAGTTTGTATTCAGCTTAAAATAGCCCACAGCTAAAATGAAGGCTATAGCTCTGCAGCCAACGAACCCAGAGAGAGTTTAATCATTTAGCCTGCAGATTACAATTTAAGGCATTTTTAGAGGATTTTCATATATATACATACACACACACACACACACGTACACATATATAGATACTCTGGAATTTGCTTATTACTTATATAAATCACCTTTTAGTTTAGCAGAAAAGAACCAAGCTTTTTTGGTTCATTTTTACTTTTATACTATCTCAGCTTAGATTATCTTTAATGGGAGGTGGGAGTGGTATTTCTAGATGTAGCAAATGAGAAAAAAAATGCATTTTCAATTGTCAGTAATATTTAATTTCTATCGATAATTTCTTGATTGTTCTTCTGAAAAGCAAAGCTTTAATGTGTCAGCCTAAATTACAATACAAAAGAAATCAGAAATTATGCTGTCAATATTTCCCATTTTCAGATCTTACTGATTAGATTAGAGAAAAAATTATTCCTTATAATTTCACTGTAGAAAAGCTATATGTCTAGTCATATCACTACCTCGAAACGAAATTAGGGAGAAATGTTACTTAACATAGTGTTTGTGTATATATATACATATGTGTGTGTATCTATATGTGTGTGTGTGTATATATATATATATATATACACACACACACATATAGATACACACACATATGTATATATATATTTTTTGGTTTCTTTTTGTTTTTTTTTGTTTTTGTTTTTTTTGAGAAGGGAAGGTGCAGCATCTAATTTTACCCATGATTTATTTTATTAGAAGCTCTTGTCAGGGAATTAAACATTTTAGATTTGGGCATTGCCTTAAAAATACAAAGCCTATCATGATGACTGTCTTATAATAAAAATTAGACTGATTTTAATTTAAGGAGATTTATAAGTGGTTCTCTTAGGAATTTTGTTGTTTTATTCACCAAGTTAGTAGACCAATAGAAACATACCAATGACGTTTAGCTTGCAAGTTAATGAAAAACAAATCCCCTACTGAAATAAACTAGATTTTTTCTTTTAATATGGAGAGATCAAGTTCATGCCTAAGAAACTTTTCAAGGAGAAAACTCTACTAAATTTCTTTCTCATGTTTTTAAGATCAAATGCTTTCTATATCATGGAACTCACTTTTTTGGGGGAGAAATCTTGCCTTCTTAGAATTCACTAATGTCATTTGTGAGATTGAACTTTTTTCAGTATGATATAAATGTTTAAAATAGAAAAAAAATGAAGGAGTCAGAAAAGCACTTTAATTTGAATGATTCATATATAGGTATCTTAAGAAACATGCATATTGTGCATGAGTAAACCATACCTATGTTGTAGAAGATGCTAAATCAATGTGTATTTAACTTCAGATGAAAGTTGCAGGGCAGAAGCAAGCATCTATTAGGGAAACATTGTATGGGGTTGCATTTGTGATGGGAATCCTAAGGAGCTTTCTGAATATGTTAACTTTTTTTGGATAACTCAGTGATGAAAGCTTACAGCCAAGCAAGTGTATTTTTTAACACAAATTTGTAAGGACGTTTTTTGATATCTTCATCTCTAATGTTTCAAAGAAGCTTTGTTAAAGTCCAGTTCCCGTAAAATGTCTACTTGCAAAGTGCCAGATCACAGGAAAAGAAGACTTTTAAATATTCAAAGAATATTTGTTTTTTAAGTAAAGCTTATAAAAACTGCCTGGCAAGCCTATTTTTAGGACACCAGATGCCTCCCTCCAATAGCACACCCCGCCTTCTCAGAGAGGAGACACTACAAGGAAAATGGGTAATTAGGTTTCTAACTGCAAATGATCAGTTTGTTATTTTTCTTTCCAAACACACAGATTAAGATAATAAAAGAAGTGACAGTGGATTCCTTCTGGAATTAACCGTTCTTCTCAAGCTTCTTCCTGGCATCAACAGCATTTGTGTGTTCTTCCGGCCCTGCCTGGGAGTGTACGTGTTTGTATATACAGGTTTCACTGGCAGGCCTAATTTCAGGATACATAATGCATGATTTTGAAACCAATTTGTTATTGTAATATTTTTTAGGAATGCATGGAGGTACTCAAGAGGAGAATGTTAAATTATACATGCATTGTGGCCAAGTGGATTCATTTAGCTCAGGCTGCAGGTGAATCTCCCCGTGACCTTGGCACTTGCTGGCTAGTATAGAATAACAATCAAAGCTTGGATTGGGAATCCGACCATTTCCAAATATTAACAACTTCTTTCAAAGGAAATGCTGATTTCAGCATTTATGGTAATGGAACATTGGTATCTCTTTCAGAGTTTTTAGGGGAGGGGGAGAAAAAAAAATGCCACAATCTTAATAGGATTAAAAGCCAGGCTTTTTATTTTCAAAATGCTAATTTGTTTTCTGTATTCTGTTTTCATATCGGGGCTTGTTATTCGCTACCCTAGGACCCACAGACCACTGAAGACTCAGAATTGCGTTGGTACCAATAGGAAAGTGACATAAAAGGTTTCTATCTGAAAGGGATTCTATATTCTTTCCAAGCCCATTTCCTCTTTTCTTATGTAAGTCAGCTTGGGGCAGAGTATTCAAGGTAGAGGGTGGGAGGGGACCAGTATGCTTCAAGTCCCTGGCCTGACTCCTATCTACTTACCCTTCCACATTAGGGAACAAATTTGAGTCATTAGGGGGGCATTAATTGAAGCAGCCTGTGACCCATATGAATCGGATGAACTGCCTGGGCTGGAAAAGTTTGACCATGGAGCTGAGCAGCCTGAGGCACATGACATTCTGTAATCTGCTTATCTGGCAGGCTTTCGCCAGCAGCTCACCCATGGAGCGAACAGTGGGGCAGGGAGACTAGGCCAGAACTGAGACACTAATTTACCATGTAATTTGTTTTGAGATTCCTTTGATAGATTTCACTACCAAAGACATTTGCAGGAGAAGGGGACCTTACACCCTGACACCAGCCTGTTCTGGTGACTAGATAGGGCTACACCATGCCTGGGCCCGGTGATGACCTTGGTAATAGGACTCACCTGTCCTTACCTGCGCCTTCCCTCTCTTCTCTGTTTCTTTGCCTTTTCCTTTCCTGTCCAACCCAGGGAGGAAGAGAGAAAGTAGAAAATCGAGTTCCATGCAGGTTGATGAAAACCAGGTGTAGCAATCCAAAGAAGCAGGTAATTTTAAGTTTGAGTCTGTTTGGCAAATGAGGTGTCCCATTTGGGGTAATAGGTGTTCATGTTTTGGCCCAGCAGGTGTGCTAATGCAAGGCAGGTTTCCTTGAGCTGGCTTATTTAGGGGATGTTACAAATGGATAGACTATTTAAATACCCACAAAGACATTAACAAAAACATACCCGAACTCTCAAAAACTGGAAAAAAAAAATCAAAGGAAAAAGGTCCATGCTTTGGGTTTTGCTCACTTGTGCTTCTAATAGTTGTTTAATGACCTATAAAGTCACTTTTGTAAGAAAAGAAACATAAAGGAATTTGGTAACTAAAAAAAATTTAAAGGGAGGGGGCTGCTGAGATATTTTCTTGCAGCTGCTGAAAGAAACTGAACTGGCTATTTTCTGTGGTGTTTTTGAATGGTATTTGTAGCATTCACCTTTCTTCCTTCCTTACCCACTTTGTTGGAGAATATAAATATTGAGGCTTTTTTTTTTTTTTTCCCTGCCAGAACTGTTGGTTTGGTTGGGATTGTGTTTTGTTTTCTGTTAGAAGAAATGGCAGATAAAAGGGAGGCATCATCTACATTTTGCTTAGTACATTGGTTTCTATTCAGTGTCCTTTTGGGAAAAAAAAAATTCCTTCAATTAGCATTTCTCACTGAAACAAAGAGTTCGCTCTGTTCAGTAAGGCTCATTACTGAAATATTCTAAGGTATATAACATTGCGGCCTATTGCCATGAAAATGAGTTGTGAGTCATGTCTTAATTAAGGGGCTGCTTGGGCCAGAAGATACACAAGCAAATCCTGCCTTGGAATGGAAATGAAACAAATGGATGAAGCCTGTAAATGTCCCCTCCAACTTTAAAAATATTCTCCATTTCCCCGTGCTGGTTAAATATGTACTGTGGAATCTGAAGAAAGAGAAGACACTGGACTTTGACCTTGGCCAACAGGATGCCCTGTTTACAGAAAATGCACCTGAAGTTGGCTCGTTTTATCCTAGTAGAGGAAGCACTACAGAGTGTTCTAAGGA
Organism: Eubalaena glacialis; assembly: GCF_028564815.1. Lineage (NCBI taxonomy): Eukaryota > Metazoa > Chordata > Mammalia > Artiodactyla > Balaenidae > Eubalaena > Eubalaena glacialis. The sequence goes on along the minus strand of NC_083733.1, from coordinate 16,591,903 downwards.
AAGTAAATGAGGAAATCTTGTAGGGATGATAGTGGCTAATGGTTATCCAACTTCTTTAAGTTCAGGGCAAGAGAACTTGGGCTTCAGCTTGACATGGAGAATTAGTTCAAAGGAAGAAAATCTGTTGGTGCTTGGAATGGATTACCCAGTATAGTGGGTTGAATAGCGTCCCTCCAAAATTCATGTCGACCCAGAACCTCAGAACGTGACCTTATATGGAAATAAGGTCTTTGCAGATGTAATTAGTTAAGGATCTTGAGATGAAATTATCCTGAGTTTAGGGTGGATGCTAAACCCAGTCATTAGTGTTCTTATAAGAAAAAAGAGAGATATGACACACAGAGAGATACAGGGGGAAGCCATGTGAAGACAGAGGTAAAAAGGGGGTGTTGAGTCTTCAAGCCAAGGAATGTTAAGGATTTCTGGAGCCACCAGAAACTAGAAGATAGGCACGGAACAGATTCTCCCTCAAAGCCTCCAGAAGAACTAGCCTTGCCAACACCTTGATCTCAGACTTGTGGCTTCCAGAACTGAGAGACAATAAATTGCTATTGTCTTAAGCCACCAAGTTTGTGTTAATGTCAGGGCAGCCCCTAGAGACTAATACACCCAGAAATACAGCACCCATTTGGGATATTTTAATCCTAACAGGAGATAAATCTGATTTTCATTTGCCATCTACAAAGCCCTCTTGGTCTCACTTGTATGGCACACAGTTTTACGGTGTAAGAGTACCCAGGGCTCTCTGACATGTCGAAACATATCTTCAGCTGGTATTAGGAGGGGGTAAAAAGACTGTTTCAACGAAGGTGCCCTGGGAATCTCAGGCTAGCCCTGGTCCACAGTTGTCAGGTTCTGGATTTAGCAGGAAGCTTCCAAAAAAGGTCTTCTACCCAAAGGGATACAAATCCAGATATTCCCATAAATGGTCTTTTCTCCAAGGGACCTAAAAAATTTTTTTGTCACTCTTTTTTTTTTAAACATCTTTATTGAAGTATAATTGCTTTACAATGGTGTGTTACTTTCTGCTTTATAACAAAGTGAATCAGTTATACATATACATATGTTCCCATATCTCTTCCCTCTTGCATCTCCCTCCCTCCCACCCTCCCTATCCCACCCCTCTAGGTGGTCACAAAGCACCGAGCTGATCTCCCTGTGCTATGCGGCTGCTTCCCACTAGCTATCTATTTTACATTTAGTAGTGTATATATGTCCATGACACTCTCTCACCCTGTCACATCTCACCCCTCCCCCTCCCCATATGCTCAAGTCCATTCTCTAGTAGGTCTGTGTCTTTATTCCCGTCTTGCCACTAGGTTCTTCATGACCTTTTTTTTTTTTTTTTTTTTCTTAGATTCCGTATATATGTGTTAGTATACTGTATTTCTTTTTCTCTTTCTGACTTACTTCACTCTGTATGACAGACTCTAACTCCATCCACCTCATTACAAATACCTCCATTTCATTTCTTTTTATGGCTGAGTAATATTCCATTGTATATATGTGCCACATCTTCTTCATCCATTCATCCGATGATGGACACCTAGGTTGCTTCCATGTCCTGGCTATTGTAAACAGAGCTGCAATGAATATTTTGGTACATGACTCTTTCTGAATTATGGTTTTCTCAGGGTATATGCCAAGTAGTGGGATTGCTGGGTCGTATGGTAGTTCTATTTTTAGTTTTTTAAGGAACCTCCATACTGTTCTCCATAGTGGCTGTATCAATTTACATTCCCACCAACAGTGCAAGAGTGTTCCCTTTTCTCCACACCCTCTCCAGCATTTATTGTTTCTAGATTTTTTGATGATGGCCATTCTGACCGGTGTGAGATGATACCTCATTGTAGTTTTGATTTGCATTTCTCTAATGATTAATGATGTTGAGCATTCTTTCATGTGTCTGTTGGCAATCTGTATATCTTCTTTGGAGAAATGTCTATGTAGGTCTTCTGCCCATTTTTGGATTGGGTTGTTTGTTTTTTTGTTATTGAGCTGCATGAGCTGCTTGTAAATCTTGGAGATTAATCCTTTGTCAGTTGCTTCATTTGCAAATATTTTCTCCCATTCTGAGGGCTGTCTTTTGGTCTTGTTTATGGTTTCCTTTGCTGTGCAAAAGCTTTTAAGTTTCATTAGGTCCCATTTGTTTCTTTTTGTTTTTATTTCCATTTCTCTAGGAGCTGGGTCAAAAAGGATCTTGCTGTGATTTATGTCATAGAGTGTTCTGCCTATGTTTTCCTCTAAGAGTTTGATAGTGTCTGGCCTTACACTTAGGTCTTTAATCCATTTTGAGTTTATTTTTGTGTATGGTGTCAGGGAGTGTTCTAATTTCATACTTTTACATGTACCTGTCCAATTTTCCCAGCACCACTTATTGAAGAGGCTGTCTTTTCTCCACTGTATATGCTTGCCTCCTTTATCAAAGATAAGGTGACCATATGTGCGTGGGCTTATCTCTGGGCTTTCTATCCTGTTCCATTGATCTATATTTCTGTTTTGGTGCCAGTACCAAACTGTCTTGATTACTGTAGCTTTGTAATATAGTCTGAAGTCAGGGAGCCTGATTCCTCCAGCTCCATTTTTCGTTCTCAAGATTGCTTTGGGTATTCGGGGTCTTTTGTGTTTCCATACAAATTGTGAAATTTTTTGTTCTAGTTCTGTGAAAACTGCCAGTGGTAGTTTGATAGGGATTGCATTGAATTTGTAGATTGCTTTGGGTAGCAGAGTCATTTTCACAATGTTGATTCTTCCAATCCAAGAACATGGTATATCTCTCCATCTATTTGTATCATCTTTAATTTCTTTCATCAGTGTCCTATAATTTTCTGCATACAGGTCTTTTGTCTCCTTAGGTAGGTTTATTCCTAGATATTTTATTCTTTTTGTTGCAATGGTAAACGGGAGTGTTTTCTTAATTTCACTTTCAGATTTTTCATCATTAGTATATAGGAATGCAAGAGATTTCTGTGCATTAATTTTGTATCCTGCTACTTTACCAAATTCATTGATTAGCTCTAGTAGTTTTCTGGTAGCATCTTTAGGATTCTCTATGTATAGTATCATGTCATCTGCAAACAGTGACAGCTTTACTTCTTCTTTTCCGATTTGGATTCCTTTTATTTCTTTTTCTTCTCTGATTGCTGTGGCTAACACTTCCAAAACTATGTTGAATAATAGTGGTGAGAGTGGGCAACCTTGTCTTGTTCCTGATCTTAGTGGAAATGGTTTCAGTTTTTCACCATTGAGGACGATGTTGGCTGTGGGTTTGTCATATATGGCCTTTATTATGTTGAGGAAAGTTCCCTCTATGCCTACTTTCTGCAGGGCTTTTATCATAAATGGGTGTTGAATTTTGTCGAAAGCTTTCTCTGCATCTATTGAGATGATCATATGGTTTTTCTCCTTCAATTTGTTAATATGATGTATCACGTTGATTGATTTGCGTATATTGAAGAATCCTTGCATTCCTGGAATAAACCCCACTTGATCATGGTGTATAATCCTTTTAATGTGCTGTTGGATTCTGTTTGCTAGTATTTTGTTGAGGATTTTTGCATCTATGTTCATCGGTGATATTGGCCTGTAGTTTTCTTTCTTTGTGACATCTTTGTCTGGTTTTGGTATCAGGGTGATGGTGGCCTCGTAGAATGAGTTGGGGAGTGTTCCTCCCTCTGCAATATTTTGGAAGAGTTTGAGAAGGATAGGTGTTCGCTCTTCTGTAAATGTTTGATAGAATTCGTCTGTGAAGCCATCTGGTCCTGGGCTTTTGTGTGTTGGAAGATTTTTAATCACAGTTTCAATTTCAGTGCTTGTGATTGGTCCGTTCATATTTTCTATTTCTTCCTGGTTCAGTCTCGGCAGGTTGTGCATTTCTAAGAATCTGTCCATTTCTTCCAGGTTGTCCATTTTATTGGCATATAGTTGCTTGTAGTAATCTCTCATGATCGTTTGTATTTCTGCAGTGTCAGTGGTTACTTCTCCTTTTTCATTTCTACTTCTATTGATTTGAGTCTTCTCCCTTTTTCTCTTGATGAGTGTGGCTAATGGTTTATCAATTTTGTTTATCTTCTCAAAGAACCAGCTTTAGGTTTCACTGATTTTTGCTATTGTTTCCTTCATTTCTTTTTCATTTATTTCTGATCTGATCTTTATGATTTCTTTCCTTCTGCTAGCTTTGGGGTTTTTTTGTTCTTCTTTCTCTAATTGCTTTAGGTGCAAGGTTAGGTTGTTTATTCGAGATGTTTCCTGTTTCTTGATGTAGGCTTGTATTGCTATAAACTTCCCTCTTAGAACTGCTTTTGCTGCATCCCATAGGTTTTGGGTCGTCGTGTCTCCATTGTCATTTGTTTCTAGGTATTTTTTGATTTCCCCTTTGATTTCTTCAGTGATCACTTCGTTATTAAGTAGTGTATTGTGTAGCCTCCATGTGTTTGTATTTTTTACAGATCTTTTCCTGTAATTGATATCTAGTCTCATAGCGTTGTGGTCGGAAAAGATACTTGATACGATTTCAATTTTTTAAAATTTACCAAGGCTTGATTTATGACCCAAGATATGATCTATCCTGGAGAAAGTTCCATGAGCACTTGAGAAAAATGTGTATTCTGTTGTTTTTGGGTGGAATGTCCTATAAATATCAATTAAGTCCATCTTGTTTAATGTATCATTTAAAGCTTGTGTTTCCTTATTTATTTTCATTTTGGATGATCTGTCCATTGGTGAAAGTGGGGTGTTAAAGTCCCCTACTATGATTGTGTTACTGTCGATTTCCCCTTTTATGGCTGTTAGTATTTGCCTTATGTATTGAGGTGCTCCTATGTTGGGTGCATAAATATTTACAATTGTTATACCTTCCTCTTGGATCGATCCCTTGATCATTATATAGTGTCCTTCTTTGTCTCTTGTAATAGTCTTTATTTTAAAGTCTATTTTGTCTGATATGAGAATTGCTACTCCAGCTTTCTTTTGATTTCCATTTGCATGGAATATCTTTTTCCATCCCCTCACTTTCAGTCTGTATGTGTCTCTAGGTCTGAAGTGGGTCTCTTGTAGACAGCATATATATGGGTCTTGTTTTTGTATCCATTCAGCCAGTCTGTGTCTTTTGGTGGGAGCATTTAATCCATTTACATTTAAGGTAATTATCGATATGTATTTTCCTATTGCCATTTTCTTAAATGTTTTGGGTTTGTTATTGTAGGTGTTTTCCTTCCCTTGTGTTTCTTGCCTAGAGAAGTTCCTTTAGCATTTGTTGTAAAGCTGGTTTGGTGGTGCTGAACTCTCTCAGCTTTTGCTTGTCTGTAAAGGTTTTAATTTCTCCATCAAATCTGAATGAGATCCTTGCTGGGTAGAGTAACCTTGGTTGTAGGTTTTTCTCCTTCATCACTTTAAGTATATCCTGCCACTCCCTTCTGGCTTGCAGAGTTTCTGCTGAAAGATCAGCTGTTAACCTTATGGGGATTCCCTTGTGTGTTATTTGTTGTTTTTCCCTTGCTGCTTTTAATATGTTTTCTTTATATGTAATTTTTGATAGTTTGATTAATATGTGTCTTGGTGTGTTTCTCCTTGGATTTATCCTGTATGGGACTCTCTGTGCTTCCAGGACTTGATTAACTATTTCCTTTCCCATATTAGGGAAGTTTTCAACTATAATCTCTTCAAATATTTTCTCAGTCCCTTTCTTTTTCTCTTCTTCTTCTGGGACCCCTATGATTCGAATGTTGGTGCGTTTAATGTTGTCCCAGAGGTCTCTGAGACTGTCCTCAGTTCTTTTCATTCTTTTTTCTTTACTCTGGTCTGCAGTAGTTATTTCCACTATTTTATCTTCCAGGTCACTTATCCGTTCTTCTGCCTCAGTTATTCTGCTATTGATCCCGTCTAGAGTATTTTTAATTTCATTTATTGTGTTTTTCATCGTTGCTTGGTTCCTCTTTAGTTCTTCTACGTCCTTGTTAAATGTTTCTTGCATTTTGTCTATTCTATTTCCAAGATTTTGGATCATCTTTACTATCATTATTCTGAATTCTTTTTCAGGTAGACTGCCTATTTCCTCTTCATTTGTTAGGTCTGGTGTGTTTTGACCCTGCTCCTTCACCTGTTGTGTGTTTTTTTGTCTTCTCATTTTGCTTATCTTACTGTGTTTGGGGTCTCCTTTTCACAGGCTGCAGGTTCGTAGTTCCCGTTGTTTTTGGTATCTGTCCCCAGTGGCTAAGGTTGGTTCAGTGGGTTGTGTAGGCTTCCTGGTGGAGGGGACTAGTGCCTGTGTTCTGGTGGATGATGTTGGATCTTGTCTTTCTGGTGGGCAGGTCCACGTCTGGTGGTGTGTTTTGGGGTGTCTGTGGCCTTATTATGATTTTAGGCAGCCTCTCTGTTAATGGATGGGGCTGTGTTCCTGTCTTGCTAGTTGTTTGGCATAGGGTGTCCAGCACTGTAGCTTGTTGGTTGTTGAGTGGAGCTGGGTCTTGGTGTTGAGATGGAGATCTCTGGGAGATTTTTGCCATTTGGTATTACATGGAGCTGGGAGGTCTCTTGTGGACCAGTGTCCTGAAGTTGGCTCTCCCACCTCAGAGGCACAGCCCTGATGCCTGGCTGGAGCACCAAGAGCCTTTCATCCATACGGCTCAGAATATAAGGGAGAAAAAATAGAAAGAAAGAAAGAAAGAGGATAAAATAAAATAAAATAAAGCTATTATAATAAAAAATAAGAAAAAAATTATTAAGAATATATTAAGAAAAAAATTTTTTAATTTTTAAAAATAGATTTATTAATTTTTTATAATAAAAAATAAGAAAAAAATTATTAAGAAAAAATTTATTAAGAAAAAATTTTTTAATTTTTTAAAAGAAAAATGTGAAAAAACTTATTAAAAATTTTTTTTAAATTTTTTTAAAAATAGAAAATAAGGAAAAAATTATTAAGAAAACATTTATTAGGGGAAAAAAATTTTTTTAAGTAAAAAAAAAAAAAAAAAAAAGGACGGACCTAACCCTAGGACTAACGGTGAGAGCAAAGCTATACAGACAAAATCTCACCCAGAAGCATACACATATACACTCACAAAAAAAGGAAAAGGGGAAAAATTAATATTTCCTGCTTCCAAAGTCCACCTCCTAAATTTGGGATGATTCGTTGTCTATTCAAGTATTCAACAGATGCAGGCACATCAAGTTGTTTGTGGAGCTTTAATCCGCTGCTTCTGAGGCTGCTGGGAGAGATTTCCCTTTCTCTTCTTTGTTCGTACAGCTCCCGGGGTTCAGCTTTGGATTTGGCCGCGCCTCTGCATGTAGGTCGCCTGAGGGCGTCTGTTCCCCGCCCAGACAGAACGGGGTTAAAGGAGCAGCTGATTCGGGGGCTCTGGCTCAGTCAGGCCGGGGGGAGGGAGCGGTACGGAGGAGGCGGGGCGAGCCTGCGGCGGCAGAAGCCGGCGTGATGTTGCAGCAGCCTGACGCGCGCCGTACGTTCTCCCGGGGAAGTTGTCCCCGGATCACGGGAGCCTGGCCGTGGTGGGCTGCACCGGCTCCCGGGAGGGGCTGTGTGGATAGTGACCTGTGCTCGCACACAGGCTTCTTGGTGGCGGCAGCAGCAGCCTTAGCGTCTCATGCCCGTCTGTGGGGTCCGCGCTGATAATCGCGGCTCGTGCCCGTCTCTGGGGTCCGCGCTGATAGCCGCTGCTCGCGCCCGTCTCTGGAGTTCGTTTAAGCGGCGCTCTGAATCCCCTCTCCTTGCACGCCGCAAAACAAAGAGGCAAGAAAAAGTCTCTTGCCTCTTCGGCAGCTGCAGACTTTTTCTCGGGCTCCCTCCCGGCTAGCTGTGGTGCGCCAGCCCCTTCAGGCTGTGTTCACGCCGCCAACCCCAGTCCTCTCCCTGCGATCAGACCGAAGCCCGAGCCTCAGCTCCCAGCCCCCGGCCGCCCCGGCGGCTGAGCAGACAAGCCTCTCGGGCTGGTGAGTGCTGCTCGGCACCGATCCTCTGTGCGGGAATCTCTCTGCTTTGCCCTCTGCACCCCTGTGGCTGCGCTCTCCTCCATGGCTCTGAAGCTTCTCCCCTCTGCCACCCGCAGTCTCCGCCCGCGAAGGGGCTTCCTAGTGTGTGGAAACCTTTCCTCCTTCACAGCTCCCTCCCACTGGTGCAGGTCCCGTCCCTATTCTTTTGTCTCTGTTATTTCTTTTTTCTTTTGCCCTACCCAAGTACGTGGGGATTTTCTTGCCTTTTGGGAGGTCTGATGTCTTCTACCAGCGTTCAGTGGGTGTTCTGTAGGAGCAGTTCCACGTGTAGATGTATTTCTACTGTATCTGTGGGAAGGAAGGTGATCTCCGCGTCTTACTCTTCCGCCATCTTGCCCCTACTCCTTTTGTCACTCTTATGCCCTAGAATTTGGCCAAAGAGCCCTGAGAACACAGATTCAAGTACCCACCTTTCCCCAGTGCAGCAGTGCACGTTAGACACATACCATAGGTTGCATCGTGCTTTCAGAATGCCCCAGCTTGGCAAATGTTGATGGCAGCCAACTTGGAGAATGTGTTTACAAGAAGAGGAACTAACCTGTGTAGCAAAGAAGATCACTAAACCTACACTTGGAAGTCTACACCCTAGACTGGTCTGGCTGACCTTGGACAAGTCATTTAACCCAGACAAACTTTATTTTCCTCATCTGTAAAAAGTGGGACTAGCTCATCCTTCTCTGATTTCTGAGGTCTAGGTGAGATAATATGTATGAAAATAATTTGGAAATTATTAGGTGCCCTGCAAACCTTAAGTATTTGAGGTATCCTTTAGGGAAAAGGACCCATAGTTCATTTTCTACCCCTTAGCACCACCTTGTATCCAAGCTTCAGCTCTTGAATTTTAGAGTCCTACATTACAAAATGGGCCAGAGGTCACTGAAGGATTCATTGAAGTTTTCTTCCTAATGCCATCAATGTGAAAACAAAAAGTAAAATTGAATAAACTCTCTGTGACCCTCACTACTCCATACAATTATTACCAGATACAAATGTTAGACAGTAGATGTTTTCCTACTATTCCGAAGGCATGGCAACTGAGAGATATCCCCAAACCCATCAATTTCAGTGTTTTTTTTTTTCTTCTAAGAGAACAAAGAACTCCAAAGTTAAATACATTGCTTAGCTACCAGTATTTAATACCATGAGAGGATGTTGGAGAAACTGCTGTCTAATTCTTATATCCTGAGCAGGCTTGACCACCAAGAGCCACCTTAGCAGTATGATTCTGAAATATGGGGATTAAGAATGGGTTAGGTAGAAAATGGACCCAATTGAAGGTCTAATGCCAGGGGCTGGCTAGAGGGCCTGATCATAGAGTAGACTGGTATGTTGGGTCTGATCCATGCCCTTGTTTGTGTTGAGTTTGAACTAGTTGGAGTGATGATGACGCCAGATGGGTAGGAAGGAGGGCGTATAGGAGCCAGGGTCTTGGGATAGTGGCAATCACTGTAATCCAATATAGTGATGTTGACACTCACATCTTCAAGTGGTGGAACACTCAATGTAACTTGAGGGTAGAGGGAGTGAGTCCCATCTTTAAGGGATGAAACCAAGGATGGGCAATAGTGGAGATGCGGTAGGGCTCTAATCTTGGAAAGGAACTCCGTGTAAACCAAGGTACAGGGTGAGCTCATTGCTGCCACTGTGGGAGGGAAGTGCATTGCTGTCCAGGGAGGAGGCTGGGCTCAGCCCTGTAGGCACCAAGCCCTTGGTCCAGGGAAGCAGGGCTGTTGTGGAGAATGAGGACAGGGATCATGACACGTTGCCAGGTTAATGTTCCATGGACTCAGGATGGGGGCAGGTTGAACCCAGAGGTCAAAGGTCTTCTGGACTTTTAGACTTCTAGACATGTGACCAGGTAAAAAGTAAATGCTTGACTCACCCTAGTTCCGTCCATGACTGAGTGACAAAGCCATGCCCTAGCTTATGAATGTAATCTGTTAGACTTTGCCCTTGACCTATCTCTAGTATGTGTCCTGTTTTAGACTGTAATGGAATCCATCTGTGAAGAATCTCATCCACCTGCTTTTTTACTATGAAGAGAAATGCTTTGAGTCACTTGAGGATTTAATTTAGGGGTCTTCGTCTGACACTGTGTTATGCCATTTCCTTCATGGGTATTTTGTGTTCCCACCTGGACAATAAGCTCTTGGAGGAGAGAAAAAATTTAAAAAAAATTTTTTTTTCACTCTTCAAAAGAACAATCCCAGGACTCGAAAACAAAACAGACTAAGAACTGAAGCCTGCATACATGACCTATTCTTGGTGACACCCAATTGCTTTCTGTGGCCAGGAGTGGGGGGTGAGAGGAGGCTAGGGGGTGATATTATACTTAGATTATTGCTGTTTTACTCAACATGGAGCCAGGCAGCAACCAATCACAGCCCCTAATACTGTAGATTATCACATGTGACATTAATGCATGTGAAAATTGGACCTTTAAGACTGCACATTTAGAGGCCAATCACCCTCTTTAACATCCCCTCCAACAACCAAGTCTTGGTCTTTGCCTTCATTTGTAAAGACTGTGGGTACTGCTGGTTAACTGAAAATTTCCAGCGATATTTTGAATCACTGGCCTAGAACTGTGACTGAACGGTTTACGGTGTTTCAAGAGAAGGTCTTCTTTAATGGAGGCAAGCATTTTCTCCTTATCTTCCTGTAATGGCACAGTAGTTTTGCTAGGGGGTGGATTCTGAAGTATCACTTAACAGCAATCTATTTCCTTAAGATTCCTGATAACATGGTTTGTATTTCACCACTAATAAATAGGACCAGTTTTGGAGAAAGGCTTTTAAAAACACAGAAGCACTGGATTTGCCTGTACTTAAAAAAAAAAAAAATATATATATATATATATATATATATAATTTGGGTTTTGACCCTTTCATTGTCATTTTAAAGCCATCTTTGAAAAGGGAGACATCTTCCCTGTCCTTTCTCCTGAAACAAGTGAGCAAAGATGCTTCTCATGGCCTCGTCTGAGATGCATCCTGTCCTGGCACTTTGCAATTTGGAACTGCAGGGAATGGCCTTCACCCTAGAATATTTTAGCAACTACTTTGACAGAGATATTCCTAAGACAGATGCTAACCTGGTAGATACTAGGAAATATTCAGATCCAAAATAGGTTCCCCATTTCTGGAACATTCTGCTTCAGTAGATAAATTTGCTGGACTGTCTTTGAAAGAGGACATTCATGATTGTATCCCATCTGGATATTTACACATAGGTCCACTCTTATCAGAAGAGTGGCTGTATAGATTTTTATTTTGCTCTTTTACTTGTTCAATATTCATTCATTCATTCATATGGGCACTTTCTTCCCAAGCAGAGTTAATAAGGCAACAGGTGGGGACACCGGGGACATCAGGAGCCTTATTTTTGTTTCTCAAAGTTGAAGTGCAGACATGCTCCAGGGTACAGAGGAGGCCCACACAGACCAGCTCAGTCATCCCAAAGCCCACAGAGATATGGATCAAATACACTGGGAGAGCCTGGAACAATTAAAATCAACTTTTGATTAGAATTAGTATCCTGGAACTCAGTATTTTTGTTTCCTTTTCAAGAATAAGCCTACTTAGGTAATGAGATTTTGTTCTAATCTGAAGGGAAAGGAGAAAGCAATCACTGAGGGAAAATTAGTTGTCATGAGTGAAATATAAGAACAATAAACCCTAATAATTTTGAATTTGATAAATGCCAAGTTTGTGATAATTTGACCTGGTTAGGAGAAATTTTAGGTTTCTGTTACCTTTGCACTAAGTTTGTAAATATGGACTGTGACAAACTGTGATGGAGCATTTCTAAACTAAAGGAACCAAATATTTTTAGGGGTTTGAGCTAATTAATTGTGATATGCAAGGATTTAACATTTGTTTTCTATGTATCTTTTTCTTTTTAAGCAGAAACATGAGAAATGTTTACTTCTCATCCAAAGAGAAAACAAAGATAAAAACCAGGAAAACAGGATAGAGTTTTTTTTTTTTTTTAATATCTATGGAGTATAATTTCTTTACAATGGTGTGTTAGTTTCTGCTTCATAACAAAGTGAATCACCTATACACATACATATATCCCCATATCTCCTCCCTGTTGTGTCTCCCTCCCACCCTCCAATCCCACCCCTCTAGTTGGTAACAAAGCACTGAGCTGATCTCCCTGTGCTATGCGGCTGCTTCCCACTAGTTATCTATTTTACATTTGGTAGTGTATATATGCCCATGCTACTCCCTCACTTCGTCCCAGCTTACCCTTCCCACTCCCCGTGTCCTCAAGTCCATTCTCTACATCTCTGTTTTTATTCCTGTCCTGCCCCTAGGTTCTTCAGAACCTTTTTTTTTTTTTTTAGATTCCATACATATGTGTTAGCATACGGTATTTGTTTTTCTCTTTCTGACTTACTTCACTCTGTATGATAGTCTCTAGGTCCACCCACCTCATTACAAACACCTCCATTTCATTTCTTTTTATGGCTGAGTAATATTCCATTGTATATATGTGCCACATCTTCTTTATCCATTCATCCGATGATGGACACCTAGGTTGCTTCCATGTCCTGGCTATTGTAAACAGAGCTGCAATGAATATTTTGGTACATGACTCTTTCTGAATTATGGTTTTCTCAGGGTATATGCCCAGTAGTGGGATTGCTGGGTCATATGGTAGTTCTATTTTTAGTTTTTTAAGGAACCTCCATACTGTTCTCCATAGTGGCTGTATCAATTTACATTCCCACCAACAGTGCAAGAGTGTTCCCTTTTCTCCACACCCTCTCCAGCATTTATTGTTTGTAGATTTTTTGATGATGGCCATTCTGACTGGTATGAGGTGATACCTCATTATAGTTTTGGTTTGCATTTCTTTAATGATTAGTGATGTTGAGCATCCTTTCATGTGTTTGTTGGCAATCTGTATATCTTCTTTGGAGAAATGTCTTTTTGGCTCTTCTGCCCATTTTTGGATTGGGTTGTTTGTTTTTTTGATGTTGAGCTGCATGAGCTGCTTGTAAATTTTGGAGATTAATCCTTTGTCAGTTGCTTCATTTGCAAATATTTTCTCCCATTCTGAGGGTTGTCTTTTGGTCTTGTTTATGGTTTCCTTTGCTGTGCAAAAGATTTTAAGTTTTGTTAGGTCCCATTTGTTTATTTTTGTTTTTATTTCCATTTCTCTAGGAGGTGGGTCAAAAAGGATCTTGCTGTGACTTATGTCATAGAGTGTTCTGCCTATGTTTTCCTCTAAGAGTTTTATAGTGTCTGGCCTTACATTTAGGTCTTTAATCCATTTTGAGTTTATTTTTGTGTATGGTGTCAGGGAGTGTTCTAATTTCATTCTTTTACCTGTAGCTGTCCTGTTTTCCCAGCAGCACTTATTGAAGAGGCTGTCATTTCTCCATTGTATATTCTTGTCTCCTTTATCAAAAATAAGGTGACTATATGTGAGTGGGTTTATCTCTGGGCTTTCTATCCTGTTCCATTGATCTATATTTCTGTTTTTGTGCCAGTACCATACTGTCTTGATTACTGTAGCTTTGTAGTATAGTCTGAAGTCAGGAAGACTGATTCCTCCAGCTCTGTTTTCCTTTCTCAAGATTGCTTTGGCTATTCCGGGTCTTCGTGTTTCCATACAAATTGTGAAATTTTTTGTTCTAGTTCTGTGAAAAATGTCATTGGTAGTTTGATAGTGATTGCATTGAATCTGTAGATTGCTTTAGATAGTATAGTCATTTTCACAATGTTGATTCTTCCAATCCAAGAACATGGTATATCTCTCCATCTGTTTGTATCATCTATAATTTCTTTCATCAGTGTCTTATAATTTTCTGCATACAGGTCTTTTGTCTCCTTAGATAGATTTATTCCTAGGTATTTAGTTCTTTTTATTGCAGTGGTAAATGGGAGTGTGTCCTTAATTTCTCTTTCAGATTTTTCATCATTAGTGTATAGGAATGCAAGAGATTTCTGTGCATTAATTTTTATCCTGCTACTTTACCAAATTCATTGATTAGCTCTAGTAGTTTTCTGGTAGCATCTTTAGGATTCTCTATGTATAGTGTCTTGTCATCTGCAAACGGTGACAGCTTTACTTTTTCTTTTCCAATTTGGATTCCTTTTATTTCTTTTTCTTCTCTGATTGCTCTGGCTAAAACTTCCAAAACTATGTTGAATAACAGTGGTGAGAGTGGACAACCTTGTCTTGTTCCTGATCTTCTCCCCTTTTTTCTCCCCTTTTTTCTTGATGAGTCTGGCTAATGGTTTATCAATTTTGTTTATCTTCTCAAAGACCCAGCTTTTAGTTTTATTGATCTTTGCTGTTGTTTCCTTCATTTCTTTTTCATTTGTTTCTGATCTGATCTTTATGATTTCTTTCCTTCTGCTACCTTTGGGATTTTTTTGTTCTTCTTTCTCTAATTGCTTTAGGTGTAAGGTTAGGTTGTTTATCTGAGATGTTTCTTGTTTCTTGAGGTAGGATTGTATTGCTATAAACTTCCCTCTTAGAACTGCTTTTGCTGCATCCCATAGGTTTTGGGTCGTCGTGTTTTCATTGTCATTTGTTTCTAGGTATTTTTTGATTTCCTCTTTGATTTCTTCAGTGATCTCTTGATTATATAGTAGTGTTTTGTTTAGCCTCCATGTGTTTGTATTTTTTACAGATTTTTTCCTGTAATTGATATCTAGTCTCATAGCATTGTGGTCGGAAAAATCCTTGATACAATTTCAATTTTCTGAAATTTACAAAGGCTTGATTTGTGACCCAAGATATGATCTATCCTGGAGAATGTTCCATGAGCACTGGAGAACAAAGTGTATTCTGTTCTTTTTGGATGGAATGTCCTATAAATATCAATTAAGTCCATCTTGTTTAATGTATCATTTAAAGGTTTGTTTCCTTATTTATTTTCATTTTGGATGAACTGTCCATTGGTGAAAGTGGGGTGTTAAAGTCCCCTACTGTGATTGTGTTATTGTTGATTTCCCCTTTTATGGCTGTTAGCATTTACCTTATGTATTGAGGTGCTCCTATGTTGGGTGCATAAATATTTACAATTGTTATATCTTTTTCTTGGATTGATCCCTTGATCATTATGTAGTGTCCTTCTTTCTCCCTTGTAATAGTCTTTATTTTAAAGTCTATTTTGTCTGATATGAGAATTGCTATTCCAGCTTTCTTTTGATTTCCATTTGCATGGAATATCTTTTTCTTTTCCCTCACTTTCAGTCTGTATGTGTCCCTAGGTCTCAAGTGGGTCTCTTGTAGGCAGCATATATACAGGTCTTGTTTTTGTATCCATTCAGCCAGTCTGTGCCTTTTGGTTGGAGCATTTGATCCATTTACATTTAAGGTAATTATCAATATATATGTTCCTATTACCATTTTCTTAATTGATTTTGGTTTGTCATTGTAGGTATTTTCCTTCTCTTGTGTTTCCTGCCTAGAGAAGTTCCTTTAGCATTTGTTGTAAAGATGGTTTGGTGGTGCTGAATTCTCTTAGCTTTTGCTTGTCTGTAAGTGCTTTAATTTCTCCATCAAATCTGAATGAGATCCTTGCTGGGTAGAGTAATCTTGGTTGTAGGTTTTTCCCTTTCATCACTTTAAATATGTCCTGCCACTCCCTTCTGTCTTGCAGAGTTTCTGCTGAAAGATCAGCTGTTAACCTTATGGGGATTCCCTTGTATGTTACTTGTTGCTTTTCCCTTACTGCTTTTAATATTTTTCCTTTGTATTTAATTTTTGATAGTTTGATTAATATGTGTCTTGGTGTTTTTCTCTTTGGATTTATCCTGTATGAGACTTTCTGTGCTTCCTGGACTTGATTGACTATTTCCTTTCCCATATTAGGGAAGTTTTCAACTATGATCCCTTCAAATATTTTCTCAGTCCCTTTCTTTTTCTCTTCTTCTTCTGGGACCCCTATAATTCGAATATTGGTGCATTTATTGTTGTCCCAGTGGTCTCTGGGACTGTCCTCAATTCTTTTCATTCTTTTTTCTTTATTCTGCTCTGTGGTAGTTATTTCCACTGTTTTATCTTCCAGGTCACTTATCCATTCTTCTGCCTCAGTTATTCTGCTTTTGATCCCTTCTAGAGAATTTTTAATTTCATTTATTGTGTTGTTCATCATTGTTTGTTTGCTCTTTAGTTCTTCAAGGTCCTTGTTACATGTTTCTTGTATTTTTTCATTCAATTTCCAAGATTTTGGATCGTCTTTAATATCATTACTCTGAATTCTTTTTCAGGTAGACTGCCTATTTCCTCTTCATTTGTTTGGTCTGTTGGGTTTTTACCTTGCTCCTTCATCTGCTGTGTGTTTCTCTGTCTTCTCATTTTGCTTAACTTACTGCGTTTGGGGCCTCCTTTTCGCAGGCTGCAGGTTCGTAGTTACCATTGTTTTTGGTGTCTGCCCCCAGTGGGTAAGGTTGGTTTAGTGTGTTGTGTAGCGTTCCTGGTGGAGGGGACTGGTGCCTGTGTTCTGGTGGATGAGACTGGTTCTTGTCTTTCTGGTGGGCAGGACCGCGTCTGGTGGTGTGTTTTGGGTTGTCTGTGACCTTATTATGATTTTAGGCAGCCACTCTGCTAATGCATGGGGGTTGTGTTCCTGTCTTGGTAGTTGTTTGGCATAGGGTGTCCAGCACTGTAGCTTCGTGGTCATTGAGTGGAGCTGGGTCTTAGCGTTGAGATGGAGATCTCTGTGAGAGCTTTTGCCGTTTGATATTACATGGAGCTGGGAGGTCTCTGGTAGACCAATGTCCTGAACTCGGCTCTCCCACCTCAGAGGCACAGGCCTGACACCTGGCCAGAGCACCAAGACCCTGTCAGCCACACAGCTCAGAAGAAAAGGGAGGGGAAAAAAAAGAAAGAAAGAAAGAAAGAAAGAAATAATAAAGTTAAATAAAGTTATTAAAGTTAAAAAAATTATTAAAAATAAAGAAATTAATAAGTCATAAAAAAGGAAAGAAGAGAGCAACCAAACCAACAAACAGATCCACCAATGATAACAAGCACTAAAAACTATACTTAAAAAAAAGGACAGATAGAACCCAGGACAAATGGTAAAAGCAAAGCAATACAGACAAAATCACACAAAGAAGCATACAAATACACACTCACAAAAATAGAAAAAGGAAAAAAAAAATATATATATGTATAGATAAAAAAATAAAAGGAAGAGAGTGACCAAATCAATAATCAAATCTACCAGTGATAATAACCTCTAAATACTAAACTAAGATAAACATAAAACCAGAAACAAATTAGATGCAGAAAGCAAACCCCAAGTCTACAGTTGCTCCCAAAGTCCACTGCCTCAATTTTGGGATGATTCGTTGTGTATTCAGGTATTCCAGAGATGCAGGGTACATCAAGTTGATTGTGGAGATTTAATCCGCGGCTCCTGAGGCTGCTGGGAGAGATTTCCGTTTCTCCTCTTTGTTCGCACAGCTCCTGGGGTTCAGCTTTGGATTTGGCCCCGCCTCTGCCTGTAGGTCGCCCTCTGGCATCTGTTCTTTGCTCAGACAGGACGGGGTTAAAGGAGCAGTGGATTAGGGGGCTCTGGCTCACTCAGGCCAGGGGGAGTGAGGGGTACGGAATGAGGGGTGAGCCTGCAGCAGCAGAGGCCGGCATGATGTTGCAACAGCCTTAGGTGTGCTGTGTGTTCTCCTGGGGAAGTTTTCCCTAGATCATGGGACCCTGGCAGTGGTGGGCTGCACAGGCTCCTGGGAGGGGAGGTGTGGATAGTGACCTGGGCTTGTACACAGGCTTCTTGGTGGCTGCAGCAGCAGCCTTAGCGTCTCATGCCCGTCTCTGGGGTCCGAGCTGATAGCTGTGGCTCACACCCATCTCTGGAGCTCATTTAGGCGGTGCTCTGCCTTCTGTGGGCAGACAGGGAAGGAATCCCCTCTCCTCGTGCACGCTGAAACAGTGGTCTCTTGCCTCTTAGGCAGTTCCAGAACTTTTCCCGGACTCCCTCCCGGCTAGCTGTGGCACACTAGCCCCCTTCAGGCTGTGTTCACGCCGCCAACCCCAGTCCTCTCCCTGGGATCTGACCTCCGAAGCCGGAGCCTCAGCTCCCAGCCCCCATCCGCCACGGCGGGCGAGCAGACAAGCCTCTCGGGCTGGCGAGTGCTGGTCAGCACCGATCCTCTGTGTGGGAATCTCTCTGCTTTGCCCTCTGTACCCCTGTTCCTGCGCTCTCCTCCATGGCTCTGAAGCTTCCTCCCCGCCCACCCCCCATCTCCACCAGTGAAGGGGCTTCTTAGTGTGTGGAAACTTTTCCTCCTTCACAGCTCCCCCTCACTGGTCCAGGTCCCGTCCCTATTTTTTGTCTCTGTTTTTTCTTTTTTCTTTTGCCCTACCCAGGTACGTGGGGAGTTTCTTGCCTTTTGGGAGGTCTGAGGTCTTCTGCCAGTGTTCGGTAGGTGTTCTGTAGGAGTTGTTCCACATGTAGATGTATTTCTGATGTATTTGTGGGGAGGAAGGTGATCTCCACATCTTACTCCTCTGCCATCTTGAAGGTCTCCCAGCTACATATCTTTTCTAAGGCCTTTCACTTAGAAAGAGTTCTTTTAGTTTTGGTGATTTAGGTAATTGTGTATACAATAAAAGTGGTAAAACTGCTTTTTTAAATTAAAAAAATCTAAAATTCAGATGTTTCATGAAGAATGATTTTATTACACAGTTCACATCTGTACATTTATGGAAACTGAAACATGTTGCCTTCAGTCTACTATCAGTAGAAACTTTTAGAACTCCAGTCTCCTGACTCTGAAAATCAAATTGTTTCAAATTTAGTAGGGGGTTGTCAGATTTAGCAAATAGAAACACAGAACACCGAAATTAATTTGAATTTCAGGTAAATAACAATTACTTTTTTTAGTATAAGTATGTCCCATATTTGGACATGCTTATACTAAATATTTTATACCAAATATACTAAATATTTTATTACATTACCTATATATAATGCATCCTGTATTTTATCTGGTAACTTTAGGGAAATTACCAGGGAAAATTAGGGAAAGATTTAGATTGTGTTTATTCATCTTCTCTGATGATTTCATACTATTTTGCCTGTTTAATCAAACCTTCCAAGGTATCTGTAGTTTAAACAAGGAACAGAGTAACACCTCCCAGTCTCATGGAGTATCTGAACTTGGCCTGTCTCTGACCCAGTGAACCATGAAGTAGAAACAGTGACACAAGTGAAATTTCGGAGGTCATATCACAGACACATCACTTCCCCATCTCCTGGTTATGGGACCTTATTTTTAAATTACGGGTAGTGTCCATATGTACCATGTGCTGTTGATCCAAGTAGAGTTTGGAGACTCCTTCTGAATCCCCATCCAGGGCCACTCCTTAGCACCTCGGAATTCCACGGGGATTTTATCCTTCTGACCCGGACCCGCTCCCAACACTCTCCTGGCAATTGAGATGGTAGCGATGATGATTCAGGCTCTATGAAGTACTGACTTGATGGGGTAACATAAGAATAGAACTACAGAGCCATAAATGTAGAGAACAAGCACGAAATCAGTGGGAATCTTGGCATCCAAAAAGCATTTAAAAAATCATCCCCGTCAGTGTCTTTATGATAAAATAGCGTTGATTTTTTTTTAAAGGACTTCGCAACCATTTCCAAGCACTAAGCACTGACACGTGTAATAACGGGTTCTGTTTTTGTTTCCTCTGCTACCTGTGCATGTGGGCAGCGGGGAGGAAGAGGAGCTTGATTTTTAGTGTGATATTTACCTAGCGTTAATAAACTGAAAATCTTTTGCGTATCTGTGGTCCCTGAAATAGGCTATGAAAAGATTTCTGTAATTGGGAAATCATCAGCATCTTCTGACTTACTTAACATTTGGTGCAAAAACCAGTCAATAGAAAAGAAGGGAAAGCCAAACAGGGGAAAATTTGACAGATAAGCTTTGGATCAGCATAGCACTGGGTTTTCCACCCCCACCCCCAGGTCTTCAGTGGATGAAATGTCGAATGCAGCAAGCCCTTTAATTCTTCTATTAAATCCAGCTTTTAATAACAAGCATCCTGGAAGAGGAACAGATAATATTTGTCTTATGAAATGTAACAGCCAGCTCCCTTCTCGAACACAAACCTGCCCACAGGACTTTATCGTGGGCTCAGCCTTGACAAGTTTGCAAACACTCCAGCTTGTCAATTAATCACATACAGATGCTTCTTCTGAACAGTTTTCTCACTGTTCCTGCATCCCTTCCCGTGGAGGGGTTGGTGGAGGACGGGAGGACTGGGGAGAGCCAGAGTCTGCCAAAGGCCTTTTTATTCCAAGAAGTTCTGCCATGTTTTCTTTATAATTCTGTATTTGTTTCAATCATGGAGCATTTGCACTGGCCAGCAAGGAAGCATGAAGGGGAGGGAAGATGCCCGTCAGACACAGCTACTTAGATGCAGCATCTAGACCTTAGAAAAGCATGTGTATCTTCATTTCCATCCTTCACTCTTCTGACAACTCAGGTGGCCCGCTGTCTCGTAAGTTGAACTTGGAAGGATGCACAGACCTGAGAGAGATCTGAATGAGGGTAATTCCATCATGGCCCAGTGTCACAGGGCTATTTCCTGCAGTTAGATTCAGCATCTAACAGTGACCTGCCAATGAAGGCCTTGACTTATATTCAGAAATGGGTTGGGGGGATGGCAGGGGGCAGAGAAGGTAGAAGAGGAAAATAGAAATAAAAGAGTTCTCTTTGTGTATTGGGAGGGGGCTGTGAATGGAGAGCCCATCCTCAGTGGTTTTAGTTTCACCCCTTCACAGTGGTCTCGCACACCACTGTGTCCTCTGGACGGCCACCAGCACGTCCTCGCACCCACCACTGCCATGCTGACACTGTTACTGAGAACACCGCAGCTTTCTCTATTTGATCAACTTGTCCCCATCTGCTCTGGCAACGAGAGGTAAGTGGCCCCGGCAGTTACTCCAGGCATCGTGGTAAAAATCTCGAGCTTCAATACTGTTTGACAAGAGAAGGAATTGCCCTACCAGCACTTGGCGCTAGTATTTGGAAGTGCTTTCCTTTAGAAAATTCCAGGTGCCTTTGCTCTCTGAACACACAAACCATTTATGAGGCAAAGTTGTCCTCGTTTATAGGGGGTCTGTTTTCTTTCTTTCCCTGTTGAAGAAACCTGTTATTCAGTGGGCTGTAAAATGGAAAGTAAAGATCAGAGGTAGTGGAAATAATATAATGTACCTGGGTAGAAACATTAGAACTCTTCCATAAAACATAAGGCATTTAGAAATTTTCACTATGTTATTTCACTATGGCCTGTTGGGAAGCTTTTCTTCCTCCTGGTCCTTTTGACCTTGTTCTGGGACATCTTAAACGGGTGTTCTCCATGCCTTTACCTCTCAGCTTACTAAAGGACGGAGTGCCCGATGAGAACCACTTCGAGTAGTTAAATTTGGTTTTCTTAGTTACAATTGCTTTGATACAGACTGACATGTTACGTCTCCACTGAGAGACTCCAGAATGGCTTTGGTCTCCACCTGGCCATCCTGAATGCTGTGATTTTGGGGTTTTTGTATAGTGGGTAAGTTTTTTATTTTTTCATTTAAAAATTTTTTTCCAGCCTACCAATTGTCTATCAGACAGTACAGTACTTACAGATTTTTATTTTCCCAAAGCTCCATTTCTCTCTGCCTTCAAGTCTTGCTTCTTTGACTGTGTCAAGAAACCTTTGTTCCCCGGGTACTGTCTACCTTTGGGCAACCCCGTCACATTTGTGTTCCTAATGGTCTGCCTCCCGCTACAGCTGACCAGGCATCAGGGTCGACCACGCCGTGGGCCCTAACTCGTCCTGCCCATCCTTGAATCATCATCTGTCTCAGTTCACTGAGACCTTCTTAGAGCCAGTCTTGTTTTAAAACAAATCCTCCAGCAGAGGATATTCAGCAAGCAGCGTCCAGAGGGTGGGTAAGGCCACTCACTCAACATGAGACATCAACGCAGCTTGAATTGAGTCACCTCTCAGAACTCCTTCCTCTGGTCCATCAATATCATCTTTCCTTTCTCTCTATCCTCCTTCCTAACCACCTCCCGCTTCCTCCCAGTAAAACCCCAATAGGTTTCTCTCTGGAGAACAATAAGGCCCCCGTCTTTGGTGCCCGTCCAGGGCTCAGAGGAAAAGTTGAGGTCAGCGTGGCAGGCTGTACAGCTTTCTTTTGAGGCAAACAGATGGTGAAGGTTAAATGACAGCTCTCTGACTGCCTCTTTTGAAGTAATTGGAGATAATTTGTATTTTGAATCAGAACTTGACCATTGTCAGAAGGGAAGAAGGTTAATATGGAAACGATTTTACATTAGCCCCTGTTTCTTGCGCTGCCCCCCTCCCCACTTCTTTCTTTCTCTGCTTCGGATCCTTGTTTCTTTAATCCTTGCTCCAGGCAATTGGTGAGATTGTCTCTAGGCTCCATGTGCCTCGTTTTAGGCTGTGACTGTCATGAAAGCCAACAACAGCTTATTAAGGCCAGTGATAATCTCTTCTACTGATGCATTGTTGCTTTCCAGAGGTCCAATTAAGGCCTCGCATCGGAAACAAGATCTTGTAAACCTATGGCTCCTTACCTAGGACAGTTTGCAAACAAATGCATAGACTGCTTCCTCATTTCTGCTTCCAGAACGCAAACTGATTTCATATCACAGAGAACAGTGTATCTGCATGAAAAAAGGGACATTCTTGTCTTTCGCTGCCTGCTACCCTTCCTCTCCAGACACTTAAAAAAAAAATTTTAATTTCAAAGCCTGGCTTTGGACCCCACCTCTGATGTGAATCATGGTATTGTTTACCTCTGAACTGCATCCTTTAAAGAATTTACAGTACTTCCTGAAATCCCACTCTGGGAGGGAAGGGGAAGTAAGCCCCTGAAAAATAAGAAATCCTTTGCATGTTCTGGAAGAGAGACTTAAGGGAGTAGCCTGTGGATTTCCCCTCTTCCTATCCCCATCATAAATTTGCTCAGAGCCAGCAGGTTCTTAAAGTAAAAGTGAACAGGGAAGGAAGTTGATATTATTGTCACTTAGGAGGAATATGGGTAGAAAAGATGCTGCCTTTTGGAGGTGGCTATGATATTAATCTAGCCAATTCATAAGTGCACCATCCGGGTATTGCCAGGAACCAGGGACACTGGTGAAGGGCAGGCACGTTATAATTTACTGGCATATTGTACATTAAGCGTCATGTGCACAGCTTATGAGAATAGGGATGCCCACACTGTCATAGGCAGGCACTGTCCCTCACAGTCTGGTCCAGGGTGTGCCAGCTAGGTTGAGTAGCTAGTTACCTGCACATCCCATGTCTCCCAAGTGTCAGCAATAGGAGGGAAATCTGACCACCAGTTGGGTGAAGATGAAACTCAGTCCCTTCTATATTGAGGTCTGAAAAGCAAGAAGTTAGCAATCCTGTGCCATAAAAAGAATCTGGATATAATAGCTAACATTAAAAAATAGAAGTTTTATTTGATGCCACCACACAAAGTTGTTTTTTTTAATAGATCTTTATTGGAGTATAAACACAAAGTTTTAATCCATAGAATTCAGAGAGAAGGAGCAAAAGCGGAGACTGAAGTCTGTCTACAGCATGTTTCAGTGCTATTTGCAACAGAAGTGCCGAAGGCAATATTGTATTTTATTCATATATGTCTGGTTTATTATGAAGCACATTTTTTCCCCACTAACTTAAAGAAGATATTGTCGTGTTATCCCTGGCTTTTTCTTAACCATCCAAAGTAAAGAAATGGCTGCAAAACCTTTAGAAGCAATTCAAGTACCTCAGTCGCTTTCATCAGATGTTCTCTGTACAAGGAAAAGAAAAAAAATCGTTCTATCTTTTTATTTTTACTTTGCTTTAATCTTATTTGATGATGTCTCAACAGGCTGGGACATGCTTTCTTGGATGGCAATTTCACTGCACCATATGTGTCTCTCACAAGATAGCAGAGTGAGATGAATCTTGGCAGGAAGAGAACTAAACACATCGACAAAGAAAAGAAAAAAATTATTTACTTAACTCCCTGTTGCCTGCATACATTTTCCCCCCTTGTACTCCAACTCCCAGTGCAGTAGTTCAGACTTAGTTTGTTATAAATAACTGTGTGAAATGCAGGCCCCCATTTATCACTTTTTCTGATCACCTGCCCTAGTTCTTCTGAAAGCCCACATTAAGCATTTCAGTGACCAGATGATGAAGGTGTATGGAAAGAGAAAATCTGGTTCCCCCCATAGACCTTCTACGTGGGAGGAGCCCCAGGCCTGCCCCTAGAAGCAGCAAGAGTCCCTCCCTCCCCACCCTGTAGTCGGTGATGAACCTGGGGTCCTCTGCCATCTAGTCAGGAGGGATCCTCTGTTCTGCTGCACAGCCTGTCACCATCTTGCCCTCAAGTTGCTTTGGACATTGGGTGGCCTTCAGGTCATCATAAACTGATTAACATGACTAGTCTATGTAGGATAGATTAGTCTAATAACTGCCAAATAAATAGAAAGAAGTGATTGCAAGTGACATGGGGGTGACTAGTTGGTTTGGAAATGGCTCTGATATATCAGAGTTCCATCACTTTCATCATAGGGACCAAGAGCTGTTTCAAAGGACAGGCCAGAGTCCTGGTGTGAACTTGTTGGTCACCTTTAGATGGGGAAAGGGGCTTGTTTGCTGTAATGTATTAGGTCATGGGGGCTAGAGTTCCTGATGACAATGTTAAAATGCTGAAATATGTATATTTGTATACTGTGTGATGTTTTCAGAGAATAGCCTAGTGACCTTGCTGTGACCTCTAGTGGCCTCTAGTGACATACAGCACAGAGAATGGAGCTCAGTGAGCTATTTCAAAATGTGTTGAGATTTAAGTGAAATCCAAAACTTAAATAAAAGATACAAATAAGGAATACTTTAGCCATCTTTGAGAAAAAAGAAGGTACAAAACTTCTTTTTCAGGTATCAATTTAAAATGTTTGGCAGTATTATGTTATGGGGGTAAAATTTCCACATTTGATTTTTCATAGGGATGATGAGAGAGTGCAACATGCTGCGCCGGTCACCCTTGGGGGTCAGATTCACAGGTGATGTGATTAGGGCAGTTAGCAGAGCACGGCGACATGTGACAAAGGGTGCTTGAAGAATAAAGTTTCCCGGGAATACTCAGGCTTGTGAACACAAGTGGTATCATGAGAAGATGACTTAGGTCACAAGAAAAGAGAGTCAAATTCGGAATTAGCCGCCTTCAGATGTGCAAGTTGACTGGTGTGTTACTTTTCAGGAAACTTGTAGGTTGAAAGATCAGTCTAGAGCAGGACAATTTTTTTTTTTAATACATAAAAAGGAATATAAACACAGCATGACAAACAGGTATCTAATGTTCTTTTGCTACTGGACAAAATGCCTTTCTGCTCTCATTTATGCTCAGGTCTTCAGAGAAGAGAGTTCAGAGAAAATTCTGTCTTCTAGTTCTCAGAAAAATATCTAAGATTTTGGAGTTGTGCAGAACCCACCCCAACTCTACTGATTTTTCAGTTGGATTTTAATTGCTGTGATAAAATAAAAGTGTAAATGTGGTGTTGCAGATGCTAATTGTTTTAAAAATCAAGCTGATTTAATTAATTTAGTGGTGTCCATGTCTTAGGTTTTTTAAGCTTCTGCCTCGGAAATTTACATTTGGATCAGGACAGAGTGATTTCTGAACGAAATGGCAGAATGCTAGTCAATATGGATTTCATGACTAATTTTTCAATTACTAGTGGTATACTTATTAGGTGCTAAAATCATGTATAGGGCATAATAGATAGATATATTTCTCTTAATTGCGCACTTTCTTGGCTTTGCAAATTGAAAGGAAGAGGTGGGAAAAATTACCGAAAACAGGGTGGAGAGAGAAGGTTACTGGCAATGATGTAATAATTTCCCTTTGGTATCTCGTCCCACTAAAAACTCAACATTGCCCCATTATAAATACCAGATCAATGCAACTTATTTCTTGAGTTAGGGCTCTAGTTAGAAGTCTATTTGGATGAGATGAGTAAAAGATGTATGACCACGTACTAGTACTATCTCTCTCTCTCTCCCCAGCCCCCCCTCCACACACACACACACACACACACACACACACACACACACTCAGTCACAGACATACTCACAGACTTATCTGTAATGGGATTATTTATATCCTTTCAACATAAAACATCAAGATGGAGTTAGCAAATGTTGATGATAGCTGTGCAGCTATTATATACATTGTACACACAATATCAATTGTACATTGAGAGAAAATGAGTTACTGTAAATCCTAGTCTAAACAGCATACCAAGATATAAAACTGACTAAATCATTTGAAGTTTCCAAATCCACAAAAATCTTACTTTTAAGCTTCAGGAACAGGATATGATAAAGCAGGGTGTGGGTGTGTTTTAATTTATCCAATTTCTCTGGAATGAAACCATACTGAAATGGATATGAAAATGAGGTATAATCTGCATGGTTTGAAAAACTGACTTCTTTTAG
Source organism: Eubalaena glacialis (assembly GCF_028564815.1). Classification (NCBI taxonomy): domain Eukaryota; kingdom Metazoa; phylum Chordata; class Mammalia; order Artiodactyla; family Balaenidae; genus Eubalaena; species Eubalaena glacialis. The sequence goes on along the minus strand of NC_083733.1, from coordinate 16,565,383 downwards.
AAGAAATAATTCTGAATTTTAGCAAGCTCTAAGGATTCCAAACTGTATGAAGAGACAAAGCCTATGAACTCTGGAAAAGTCTCTCAGGTTTAGATAATTCGAAGCGGACAATGGTAGCCAGATGAGAACTCCACCTCCCACACTCTGTTAAACCTGTCCCACAGCTGCTTCCTTATTTATCAGAAGAGTAGTTAATAGTTCAGTAAATAGATTATCTTGTTAATTAGATTTCTACTTTTAAGACAAAACAGATGCATAATTTGGTCAAATTATTAGCCCATTTGTACTAACTTTTTTTTTTTTTTTTTTGCTAATTGTGTAGCACTGACTAGTGCTGTTGGAAGAATAGAGGGTTGTTTCTGTTAGATTCAGTTTTTGATGGGGGGGCCGGCTGAAAAATTCCCTCTCATTTTCCCTTCTAATGTAATATCAGTTAATTCTCAAGAGGAATCCAGGCAAGGTGTTAAAACTAGGAAAAAAGCATTGTAATACCAGAAAATCTGCTCTGTCAAACCAGAGGCCGCTTTCGTGGTGAGAAAGCAGAAAAAGTAAACAGTAGCAATCTCTCGTGTAACAGAAGATTTAGGTATAATTTGTTTAAATAGTAGCAATAATGATTATTAATTCACCCTTTGAATGTTAACAAAGACCTGGTTTTTGTTAGTTTGTGCTTTCGATTCATTTTCAAGCTGAAGTTTGTTTTAGGCGAATGCTGCCATCGATGGGAAATGCAATTATCTTTAACTTCCCACTGTCCTGCCCCACAAAATGCATTTGATGTTCGGCAATACAAAATAAAATAATTCCCTTCCAGAGCACTGCCTTGCAAACGTTGTGATCACACTGGAGTGAATTTTTGTTGAATTCTTCTCTACTTCCCTGGGAAACAATAAGGAATTCTTTTTGTTCTTTGCCGCAGAAGGTATAACAAATGGATTTCGAAATACCTGCACTCTATCAGCGGTGCTTAGAAGAAAAAGAAAAATCAAAGCAGGAAATAAAAATTACAAAATGGTAAAGCCTGACCACTTTATCCACAATTTGTGTCTGACCTCATTGTTGAAAAATTTGGTGACAGATCAAGGTGCTAGTTTTTCTCCCTTTGACGCCGTAACATTAAAACTAGTTTTAGGTATATTTTATCCTGTTTGGTGTAAAAGGGACAGAATCCCTAGGGGACCTGACCACAGGGACCCGTTGCTACTCTAAAAGGCAGCTCTGTCCTGGGCCTGCTGTCAGCAGAGGCAGGCTCAAGAGTGGGGTCCAGCTTGTCCCGTCAAGTTTATCGTCCACTCCATCAAAGGGCCTAATGGTCAGCAGAGGGGGCTAAATGTGTCCCCCGTGACCTGACATTAACGGAGTGGACTGGTTTAAGTGTTACTGAGGGTGTCTCAGAATGATTTGGACGCCAATACCCGTTTCCCTCAATAAGCCGTCATTTGGGTCATGACTCAATACAGCTTTTCACTGACACGGCCCAGCCCCGAAGTGCTCCTGGGGGACATGGCCTCACCTCCGAGACCAGCAGACAGCAGGGCTGATCAATGCCCTCTGACAACAAGTGAAACAATCACCTTTCCCTCACCCCTCCACCTCTTGGCACCTCCCACCCCCAGCCCGTCTGACCAGCTTGAAAATGATAAAGATAAATTGTTTTATCTAAACATAGAGTCTGACACTGAGAAAAGACAGGAGGAGTGAGGAGAACCGCCCAGTTTGTCGAGAGTCTTAGATTCCAGCTTTTTGCTTCTCATGTAATTTTGATGGGGGGAAAAAAAAGAAAAATCAGTCTGTATATCAAATGTAGAGCTCGACTGATCCAGATGAAGAAGAAGAAGAAAAAAAAAAAGCCTGGAGTTGTGGAGGATATTTTCTTCTCAGATTTAAGCTGGCCTATAAACATTAGCTTTGTAGGTGTTAAGGAGACACAGGGCATTTTCTGTGTTTAGACTGGGATTTTGACAAAACCATATGCATAGGAAATAAATTTAAATTATAAGGTTCTTTTAAAAGCAGAGTATTTTTCAAAAGGAAACCAAAAACATAATACTGATTTGAGAAATCTTTAGAAAAGGCTTGAAATACTTTTAAAAAGAAGATTCCCCGCAGTGTTCTAAAATAACCATTTAAACCAATTTTTACTTGGATTTGAAACAAAACCAAAGAAGACAGAAAAATGTACATATTTTCTTGCTATCATGACTGTTGTTTTCTTCATGACATAAAAAAAAAATTACAAATCTGTAATAGTGCCCAAGTAAGAATTGTGATGTACATAAAAAAAATATATATATATATATATATATATAAATACTTTAAATGTTTTTAAAAAATATTTTGGAATACTTGAAACAAGTGAACTGAAATGTTAAGGAATTATTTCCATTTTTTCATATGGACTTTAATGTAATATTTCTTTGTGAAATATTTTTAAAATCATTTTACTTTAGGCAGAAAAGGGAAAAATATTCTATTAGATCTAGACTTATGCACTCATGTAAGAATATGATTACTTCTGAATATTTAAAAGGAAAAAAGTATATCAGAAGAAAATTGCATTTCAGAGTATCACCATTTGAACAGGTTCTAAATGTCCCTTTTGTAATTTCTGAGAAATAACTAAAATTCCATATACAATTTTTTAAAACAAATACCTATTTTAATTTTTTGGCTGATGAGATCTGTCTCCACTCATATTTTTTTCATTTGCTTAAGCAAACTGAGAATGTAAATTAGTGGGAAAAGAGTCAGATAGTTTCATCTTTGATACAGACTTATAATTTACTAGTGCTTTTTATCATTTGAAGTCTAATTTGTTTAAATAGCAATTCAGGAGAACATTTTATTTACATAACTATTTACGTAAGTTATCTTCCCTTCTTGGCTTTATTAATCTTTCTTTTCTCTATTCTGTTTACACCTTCTAGTGGAGTAGAGTAAATATATTGTGTATATAATGTTTCAGTGTGTTATTTCAAAATAGTTTATACTATTAGTTGCTTAAAGATGATGTTTAGGTAATGTACATATTTATGTGGGTTATTCATAACAAAAAATTGTATACCAGTTTTAACAACAGATTGTCTTCCTTTGGGGAAGCACAAATATTTATTATATAATTGCACTTAAAAAAAGAAAAAGGCTGAACACCCAAAGTGACAAAAGTCAAGCTTAACAAATTTAAAAGCAATGAAATGAAAACCCAGTTAAGCACAAAAGATCTTTTCTGAATTTAGTGAAAAGCTGTTGCAAGAACTAAAGACGAGATCTGTGCCTCTAGTATTCGTTTATTAGGTCCAATGCTCGTCTTCAAAGGAATATCACAGCCGCGTGGCATTTAAGGATTTAGAGGAATTCTGAGAATTTGAGTGTTTTTTGCCAAAATGGATTCCGTGTGCACTTTAGCCATGAAAACTGATTTAGGACCTTTTACTCACTCTTTGTCCTCCAGCTATGTTTGTACAGTTAGATAACTACAAAAGTATCAGTCGGCAAAGGCAGAAAAATCAAGGAGGGATGGACCTAAACAAAAATTATACATCTTAGCCAAAGAAAAATCAGACTCTGTTTACCGCAAGGAGCGGGCAGGTGTGGTTACAGAGTTGGCCACCAAAATAAGAGGCTGCAAGTTTTCAGAGGCTAAAGTAGCAGTTGGGGATATATTTGTTCAAAGCATATGAAGCTGTTTGTAAATGATTTTAAAGTAACATTATCTGTGTTTAGAAATTCCAAAGTAATCAGGAAAATCAGATTTTTATTGCACTTTAGAAATAGTAGTAGCTGCAAGAATATGGTGCGGCATGATCATAAATGCCTGAGGGAAGCGCAGAGCCAGGAGCCAGGACATGCCACCAGGGCAGACTTGGTTAGTATCCATCTGTGACAAGTCCCTTTCTTGATTCAGGTTTAAATAGGGCAGTTTAGAGCTAGCTTTCAGATTAAAAGAGCACAAAGTCAACCTTGTATTATGAAAATCAAACCCTATTCTCTATCAAGATCGTCAGCAAGAGCTACTTCTTCCCTTTCTCACCCACTCTCTGCTCCCACCTTCTGTCCCTGGCTAAAACCGGGTTCTAGGGTTAGGAAGGAAAGTGACAGGAATCTTAAGAGACCTCATTTTGGAATGAGGGCTTCTTGTCCCTGGAACTAAAGGAATAAAGCCAAAGAAAGGAATATTTCGGGAGAGGGGCTGAGGGGAAGAAAGTCTGAACTTTGAATAAAAGGAATGAAGTAGGATTTAATTTAAACCAGGGCATTACTTCCTTTTTATTAGCTTTGTACATAAGACATTGCATAGTTTTTTTTTCTTTTTGCCTTTCATTCTTTCTATTTTTAATTTAAAGCCAATTTGGTAACATAGGACTTGTTCTGTAAATATAAAAATAGAATAGTACAATAGCCCACGTACAGGAGGGGAGGAAATGGGGGCATGTACTCTCGCTATGAAGATCACTGAATTTTTTACACAAAGAACAAATCTCTCTATCCAACATTGTCATTAGGACAGAAAGATTTTTTTTTCCTTTTTCTTTTTTTTTTTTTTATCATTTCAATATAAGAAAAGGACCCCTCTCAAGATGAGATTTCTGCTTTTGCAGTGTTGGATATGTTATTATATAGAACGTGGTTATATTCTCTGCCTCTTACATTAACAATGGGGGCAGGGGTAGGGGGTGGGTCCGAGGGGCCTGAAATGACAGAATGAGGGACACACAATAGGATGGCCGTGACTCTGAACAAATAAATAAAACATGTGAATCACAGTCTCTGCTCTACCTCCCTCCCCCCCCCCCAACTGTGATTAAATTTGCTGTGGTCATTTCCCAAATGTCTGCCTGATAAAAAAAAAAAAAAAGAAGGATGGAGAAGAAGAAGCAGGAGAAGCAGCAGCGGCACCCAGACCCTCTCCTCACACTGTGATGTGACTCCAAGTGAGGGCCCTTCCTGGAGCTGGCAATCTCCACTCCTGCCGGTCAACGCTATAGCACAGACACGCATGCCGCTTTCATTAGCGGAAACGCTCCACATCTGATTGATGTCCTCCCCCAGACCCCTAAATAGAAAAAAGAAAAAAAACAAAACCAAAAACCAAAAACCTACCAACCCTGTAACACCAACTCTGCCCTCTTAATAAACAGCTTCCCAAACTACCCCCAGCATCACACTGAAACCCTAGGCGCCTGGGGCTCGGTAATGGGATTTCTCGTACCCCTTCCTGCAACCACCAACGCAGCTTCCCAGCAACCTATTGAGTGCACAGGGGGAGAAAAAGAATACATTTTAATAAATCGAGGGGAGAAATGATTTGGGTCCTGTAGCCCTGTTCTTTAGTAATAGAAAAAGGTGAGGTTGTTGGGGGGAGAGGGAGGGGGAATTTAATATTGCGAGAGATAATAGCAACTATGTTAATATCCGGAATTTTCAATGTACCATAAGTACATTTTGTTTTTCCTTTTAGCACGATTTATAATTAAAGATTTTAATCTGGCTTCACATTGAGTTAATAAGCCCTTTGATTGATTAGGATTCATAAAATTGCCATTTCCCGCTGATGCTTTGTGTTTCTGGGGATGTTCTTTTGAAAAGCTGGGTTAAGGTGAATAGGAAGCAGCCATTGTTTAGGCTGAGCTGTGCCAATTCTGGGAACTCGGAACTGCTTTATTCAGAGTTTGTCCCCTGCAATATCTTGTTGTTCAGCCAAATTAATGCAGATAGGATCTGCTGGGCTACAGTGTAGCCATTTTTGGGGCGGGGTGGGGGGGGGGAACTTTTTTTTTTATTGTTTCAGCAGGTGTTCCAGGCAATTTCTGCCTCTGTTTCCTGACCTGTTCTTTGGCTTAAAAAAATAGAAAAATAAATAAAATAAAAGCCATGATGAAAGAGCATCAAATTGATAAATAGAATGTTACAAACTGTTTCAAAGATAAAGGAGAGAAAGGTACCAACCAAATACATATGAATGCAGCAAACCCAAGGAAACTGGGCTCTGCTTTTTCTCTTAAAATTTCAACTTCAGAGGCTGTGCAACCAATAAATTATCCTTTTGCATTAATGGCCAATACTGCAATATGTGGGAAGTGTCCTCCTTCAGCTAAAGGGATGTCTTAGAAATGTAAACACAAATGAATAAATAGAAGAGAGACGCTGAGGGAGGGAGGCAGTGAGGCGGTGTGCTAATGCTGTTTATCAAGTTAAATAATAGATCCTGCCACCCCTCCCTCCAAAACCAAACCAAAATGAAGAGCAAAATCACTAACAATAAGTTCTTTGAAGAAAAAAAGGAGAGAAAGGAAGGAAGGAAGGAAGGAAGAGAAAGAAAGAAAAGAAGAAAAAAAGAGAAAGAAAGAAAAGAAAGAAAGAAAATGTGAGAAAGAGCCGGTGATTTGAAATGTCCCGTCAGAGGACCCCTTTTCTTCTCTTCATTGTACTCTGCATGTCTATACGGGAGTGTGTACAAGAGAATTCTTTTCTCCCCCTTACTTTTAGCAGGGGAAGAAAAAAGTGATTCTCTTCAGCTTCCGAAGGGCCTCACTGTGGGGACTGAACCAGAGCAAATTCTCTTTGTGTTTCTTGCTCTGAAGGGACCTGCTATTGTTGATCGCGGGGCCTCTTGTAAGACCCAGCAGAGCTGTGGGCTGTGGGCAAAGCTTCTTCAGGTAACTCTCAACTTGTTTGGGAATCGATACTACCTCTCCTCCCCTGTCATCCACCCCAATTTACTTGGTACAACTAGCATTTTCCCCTCCGTTTATCATCATCGAGATGTTCTCCAAATGCAAACATTTTTTAGAGCTTAGTGAGGAAAACTGGCAGCCACATCCAGGACATGTCCAGCCCGGAGAAAGCGCCCAGACAGCCGAACCCCAGGTGGGCTGGGAGGTGAGGCTGGGCTCGCTGCTCTCCCACACCTTTACCTGGGGCTCTGCCTGGCTTTTGTTCCTAACGTGCAAAGCCCATCTCGGTGCCTATATTGCTGAAGACTCATCCCAGGCAGCATCCTCAGTCCTTTTCTCACTCAATCCTCACCACACAGCCTCATCGACCCCCTCCCCGGCTGCCTTCCCCCCCCCACCCCGAGGTTTCTGTTTTTGCCATAAAATAGCAAACACCAGCACAAAGTAGACAGTGGCCAAATCCTCGGAGGGAAGTGGGTTTGGGGTTGCAAACAGACAGCGATGTCGCTACCTACCCCAGGAGTCCTTGTTTTGCCATCACTGACCTCATGAATCCCGGACCGGCGGGCCTGATTGGTGGGCTTTTAAACGTGACTAATGAAGAAAATTTACTCTGGGAGGCGGGGAGGTCCCTCTCCTTACAACCAAATAGAATATGCCCTGATGCATTATATCTTTTACAAGAAAAAAAAGAAAAAGAAAACAAAGCTCAACACACATTTGTGGCAATGCAGAAATAAATTTAAAACAAACTCACCCCCCCCTTTTTTTTTCTTTCCTGGGTGCTAGGCAATGACAGCAGAGAACGAATAATTCCCGGTGCAGTGTCTTACATCAGTTAAAGGTACCTTTGAATGAATGTCAGCTCCTTTCTACCTTAGTGCCAGTCGATCGATGCTTCATTAGGGCCGAATTGTCTTTTGCCCATGCAACCTTGAAAACAGTCCCTTTAATTACCTGTGAGGAAGTCGGGGACCCTCCTTTCCCCTGTATGTCCCTCTCTCCCCCTTCCCTCTTCTCTCTGGTTCTTCTCTTTCTCTCTCTTTCTCTCTCTCCTCCTCCCCCTCCCCCACTCTTTCTCCCCCCCCCCCCTTTACGGGGAAGTGTGGTGGCTAGATGGGGGTCACTCACATTTTTATTCACAGTCAATCACTCCTTGATAGAGAAGCTGGGAGGAGAAGAGAAAGGTGGGGGCAGGGGGAAAAGAAAGAAGTATCGGACTCCAAGGTGAGAGGGCAGGGTTCAAGTCCAGACTACAGATCTACTGAAGAGGTTTCAGCCAGGCAGCCCTCCACTTGACTTTCTCATCAGCCAGCTTTATGGATTCTCAGCTGCTCCCTTTACACCACAGCTCCGTGCATCTCCCCGCTGCTAATTACCAGGGGTTTCTCAAGAATGCAGAGCTGGGCCCTGCCGAGGACCCCAGAGGATTTTGGACGGGCTTCATCCAGGTCACAAAGAAAAGAGGGAACCTGTTGGCTAAATATTTTACAGAAATTGGGAAATACAGGAAATACAAGGAACAGCGCAGCTCGATTTAATCCCTCCCATCGAAACTGAAAGCGTTCCAAATAATTGTAGTCCTACAAGTCGAGCACTGGAAGAAAGTGTGTAGATAATCGTATTTGTTATGCACTATTAAAAATTCAGAAAGATTTTAAATTCAAGTGATAATCTGGTCATCCTGAGGGATAGGCTTGTATTTAATAGCCAGGTATTTTTACCTATTCAATTATGATGGGAAATATTCTAATGAAGTCATAAACCTCAGCAGAGGAATGTTAATCACCTGTGTGTGCTCTGTTAGCGCCGCGTTGAAAAACATACCTGCCCAAGCTGAGCTTCCTCCTAATGTGATGTCAGTATCGCATTTGGAACCTTCTCCCCTCAGAGGTCCCTAGGCACCTGGAAATACATGGCCGAAAACTACGAAGCTCATCTGATCTTCTTTCCAGTGGCTGTATTTCTATCCAAGCAACGAGTCAGGGATCAAGGATGCATTTCCCCCCAAATTTACACAAAAAGGGTGAAATTACATTGCACTACCCCCTTCCCACTGTCCCGCCATCTCCACAGGCACACACACAAACTCTGCAGGGTTGGGGTCCCAGAGAAAATATGGGACGACAGTTAATTTGAATTTCAGATAATGAATAGTTTTTATATAAGTATGTCTCAAATATTATACCAAAAATTTACTCATTGTTTACCTGAAATTCAAATTTAACAGGGCATCTTGGTTTTTTGTTTTTTGGTTTTTTTTTAACTTGCTAAGTCTGGCAGTCAAGATTCCTCTTAAACCCAGGTATTTTCTGCAAACAGATGAGGATAGCAATGATTTCAAGTCGCTTAGAAAATACATAATTATAAAAGGATGTATCTGAATATTTTGGAGTCTAGCTTATGACACAGAAATGTGAAGTGTTATGCTGTGTGCAGGTGCCCCACTCTGTCAAAAGCCATCTCATGCAGTCTCGACATACAAACTCCACCGATTGAAGAGGTGGCAATAGGCCTGTGTATGCCCATTCAGCTCAGTTGTATAAAAATGAGGACTCTGGATGAACATTGCCAACCCCCGTGTACACAGGCTGGGGCCACGCAGTCATCAGCACCTGGCAGGCCTTGTGTCTTAGCCCAGTCCTGCCCAGGCTGCATCGGAGGTGTGTGGACACACCCCACACAGGCCTGAATCTTCTGGTCCAGCAGTGAACACTGAGCCTTCACATGCACTCGATCTGGTCACTGGAAAGTGTGCAGGGAGGAGGTGGGGAATGTATCCTGCATCCGTGCTCAGTGCTTGATCTCACTCCGGAGCCTGTGATGTCAACACATTAAGCTAAAATAACCACCCAACAGGACAACAGGGGCCCAGGGCTGGGAGGGAGGCAGAGTGAGTCAGGGGAAATCCACTTCTGCATCTGCACTGCCAACCAGACTGTGAGCAGCATTTGTGCTCAGGGAGAGTGTCCCATGTGAGGAGAAGGGAGGACGATCCAGGCCTCCGTTTCAGCATGCAGGGTCCTCACACTTGCTCTCAGCTGGGAGGTCAGAGGGTATTTTCCTAGCCTTTATTTAGTCTGCCAAGTAAACAGAAGAATTTAATTTCTATTTATGTATTTCTGTCTGCATGTTTTCAATACTTTGTGCCAAGTGGGGGACATGTCAAATCTCACATAAGTTTGCTGGGCCCAATATAAATATTCAAAAGATGAGAACATGTTTCAGGATGCAGACGGGTGGATAGAGTGAAGGTCAGACTGACCTGATACTTTTGGATAACTCCTGCCTTGTGGGCAGGGGCCAGTGCTGTCATTTTTGGGAGGAGCAGAGGAAATGTGGTCTTTGAGATTACTGCCAATGCCTATTCCGAAAGAGCATCTCTCTCATTTGCCTGGATCCAAAATTCCCTACATTTATGAAGCATAAGCAAAGCAGGGCATGCCCACGGCTTCGTGTGTGCATAGGCTCAGGCCGGCTCACACCAGCGTCTGCAGCGACCTCAGACAGTGAGCATGGTGCTGGCGTCTTCACCCAGCTGATTCTGGAAACCCTCAAATATGGTGCTCCTGGTCTGGGTTGCAATCAAGGCAGATGTTTATCAACAATCACAGTATTTGATCTAGAAAACAGTGAAAGTGATGGTTGATAGGATGATCTTCGGATTGCTATTGTTTCTGAAGTGGGAAGAGAGAGCAAGTGGTCCACAGATATTTAGAAAAGAAAAGGGAAGGGGTATGTATGTGACTTCTTTTGGGAGTCAGGGAATGGAGTTTTCTCCAGAGGAGAAAATAGCTATTCTTCTTTTACCCCTTTAACCAATGGTGAAATGATAAGGTAGGAAGTTAAGGTAGGAAGTTAAGAGGCTAAGACTATCCTCTTAGAAAATGTGGGGGAAACAAAAAGGTAGGGTTGCGATCTTTGGGCTCCTGAAGCAAAAAGGGGTTATCTCCTTTATGGGATTTCTTCTTATGAGAGAAAACATGGTTTCCCTGAAAGTAGATTAAAAAAGAGACCTCAACTGTTAAAACAACAACAACAAAAAAAGAGTTCCACCTGCAAAGTATTTTTTTTTCTATTTCATTTGTACTCCTCTAGGAGTCCAGCTAGCCCAAATGGCTGTGAAAGCAGTTATCCCCGAGGGCCATTGAAGCCGTTGTCCTCTTGGGCCCATAACGCGCGAAAGCCAGTAGTCGTGTCACACCAAAGAAAAACGCATTTTCTTTAAATATAATGTGTCTGCCTTACAGACTATGGCAATGAGCTCCAAATACCTCACCCTAATGTAAGTCTGTAGCTTGTAGCTGCCTAGGCAGAGCTGATTAACATCTGTAATATTCAGAATACAAACTTCTGCTCTCATAGCATGGACATCCCTTGTGTAGTCTGTGAGTTACTACTTCTATTCATACATGTGAGTGTGCAGAGAAAATCAGTGTCTGTATATGCCGGGCATCAAAAAGCAATTTGTTTCCGCAGTGAGTTTAATATATTCAGTAACCTTCTGTTTATTTGGGTATTATTTGCTGAAAACACATGGAAAGCTTTGGCCTAAGAGTGTAGGAACACCCAGACCAAGTGTTGATGCCAATCTCTCCTCTTCACACACAGATGCCTGGACCCACGTGGGCAGACGGCAGAAGAACCGTCTCTCTTTACTGCACAGCATCAAATAAGGTCAGTAATGCTGCTTGTGCTTCTTCGTTTACTGTCTGTGTTATCGAGGAAACCTATAAAAGTTCCCTCTTTTGATATCTTGACCCGTGGTGCTGCTCGCATGCTGCTTTGTGGTTTAGAGATTTAAAGAAACAGAGAGGGAAAAAGAGTGAGAGAGAGAGTTTGCCTTAGGTGATAAACAGCAGTGCAAGGCCAGAGCCCTTATTAAAAGAAAAAAAGAAGAAGGAAAAGAAAAAAGAAGAAGAGAAGCAGCTGTAGCAACAAGAGAGTTTGGAAATGATCAGGGACGTGGGGGGCTTGCAGGAAGAGGTGAGGGCACGTAAGGGAGGACGCAAAATCAGTTTCACCCAATAACAGCGTAGAATAGAATTCCAGGCATTCACAGACCCATTTGCACCCTAGCTTGAATGCAGAGAGAGGTGCATGACATACCTGTCTGCAGGGCCACCCGGTCATGGAAGAAACACTTGGAAACCCACGGGTACACTTATTCAACTCTCTCAGTTTTCAAAGACAAAAAAAAAACCCTTGTCTGATAACATAGGTTATTGGCGTCTTTTTTCAGTGAGAAATTGAAATTAGATGCGGTCACACCCCCTCCCCCTCCACACACACACACACATACACATACACACACAGTCTTCCTTGTTAGATCGTACCTTCTTGGGCAGACCTCATTGCCTATGCCCCTGCCTCACCTGTTACCAGTGGTGTTTCTTCGAGTAAGATGTCTCGGTGACTTTGGACTCAAAGGATGTCATTACATTGGCTTATTGAAGTAACCACTGTGCACTGCGTGAGGCTCACAATGCATGTCTATCCAAGTCAGCCCAGTTATTGAAAACATGGCGGAGGCAGGTGCTGCTGTTGTTGGGAGTTTGTTCACTGACTAGGAAGGGCAGACCTACCTGTTCATTTTTCTCCAACTGCTCCCATGTGGGATGTCAGGCTAGCCAACACGGTGATTCTAAATCTCTAAATTGTCATGTCTCTGCTGTGTTAGCAGATGGGCATGTGCCAGGAGTGAGGAATTAGGGGCTGTGTGAGGAACAGGACCACTTATATAGGAGATGGTGACACTGTGTGTTTCGTCTTCTGTCTGGACTTCTCCTCTGATCCCTGATTTGATGGGAAGTGGGATTGTTTCCTTGGGAAGGAGAGAATATTTATATGACTTTTTCAGAGAGATGTGATTTTAGAAGTAAATACTGCGGTTTGGTTTCTGGAATGCAGCCCATTTGCATCTCTTGTTGGTATACCTTCAGAGCTGGGGTTTGGATTTCATGCTCAAGTGCAGGGTGACTTTCTACTTTTTTGTGGACCTTTTGTTAAGTTTTATTCCAATACTCCTTAGTGAAATTTTTTTCCAAACCTTTTACAACAAAGGAAACAGAAGAGGGGATAAGATGAAATGCTGAAAGCAGTGGCATGAAAGCTTTCCCATTTTTAATTTTGGTCTGGGTAGTGAAAAAATAGAACAGTGATACAACAGTGATTGACATGACATGTACATATGCCGGGTGATAATGCACTGCTCATGTTCAACCCTCAGAATGCTCTCATGTGATCACTTGGCTACTCCACCTCTTTTATTCTCACAGTTTACTTGGTCAAAAAAAAAAGAATGTAGAAATGACTATCATCATTCCAGACAACTTGTAAAGCAGTGAGCCTCATATATGAAGGATGAAGGCGGGGAGAAAAGTTAAAGTGTGGCCTTTCAGGACTGCATCAGCAAGTCCCAAATTCTTTCTTTGTACAGATTCAATATACGGTTGACTCTTGAACAACATGGGGGTTATGGCTCCAATGCCCAAACAGCAAAACATCGCATAACTCTACAGTAGGACCCCCATATCTGCAGGGCCTCCATATCCACGGTTCTGCGTTCGCAGATTCAACTAACCGCAAAAAATCCACATAGAAGTGGATGTTCACAGTTCAAACGCCTGTTGTCCAAGGATCAACTGTACTACTTGTGGCTTGAAAGTATGTAAGATTTCACTAAAACTAGCTTTGGTCCCTTCACCACGTGTCAGTTTTTTTCTGGTAATGTGTAAGAGAAGGCTGATTTATACGCCACCATTATTGCATGGGTTTCCTGAAGGGTCTTGAGCTGCTCCAGTGTGGAGAGGGGCTTGGACTGGTTGGTCTCAGACATTGCTTTCCCATTCAGCATGATTGTAGCCTCTGTGTTTGCAGGTCTCAGAGGAACCCCTGTTAATCATTAAGGAGTGATTTTAGAGCTGGAATCAAAACACAAGGAAACACTCCCTAGCTTTCTTATCTTAGGGATGAAAGTAATATCAGTGATGCTGAACTTTGAGCCATGAGCAGCTGAAGTTTTGAAGACAGATGACAGCCTGCAACATCATGTCTACTCAGGCCTTGGGAACTCCGTGCTGAGTGAATAAATTCAATTGGTCGTACCTGAGTCAGGTCTCTTATTCACCCAGCATGTGATGAGATAGATAACTTACTGCTGGTATCTTTTGGATGCTCAGGTCAGATAAAAACTAAGGCAAATTAACATGAACTTGAAAGGTGGAATTGGTGGATGGATGCTCACCGTGTGAGTTTCTTTCTTTTTTTAAAATAAAGAATGTCATTGAATTAACCTATGCAAATACATCTTCCCAAATAATAAAACACAGATTCCCTTAGTTAAATGTGTGCCTACCATGCATTGCTTTCATTTTAATAACAGCAGATCAGTTCCTCAAGTCCTTGAGCCTTGAAATGTAGTCCTCGGACAAATCCAGAGCCTTGTGGGCGATGCAGAAGTGCCTAGAAAAAAATCACATGACTGGGCATATACCCAGAGAAAACCATAATTTGAAAAGACACGTGTGGGGCTTCGGAGGTCAGATCCCAAGGAGAGGACTGGGGTTAGCTGCGTGAACACAGCCTGAAGGGGCTAGTGCGCCACAGCTAGCTGGGAGGGAGTCCGGGAAAAAGTCTGGAACTGCCTAAGAGGCAAGAGACCATTCTTTCAGGGTGCGCAAGGAGAGGGGATTCAGAGAACCACCTAAACAAGCTCCAGAGATGGGCACGAGCCACGGCTATCAGCACGGACACCAGAGACAGGCATGAAACGCTAAGGCTGCTGCTGCAGCCAGCAAGAAGCCTGTGTGCGAGCACAGGTCACTATCCACACCTCCCCTCCTGAGAGCCTGTGCAGCCCTCCACTGCCAGGGTCCCGTGATCCAGGGACAACTTCCCCGGGAGAATACACGGCGGCCTCAGGCTGTTGCAACGTCACGCCGACTTCTGCCGCCACAGGCTCGCCCTGCATTCCGTACCCCTCCCTCCCCCCAACCTAAGTGAGCTGGAGCCCCCTAATCAGCTGCTACTTTAACCCCGTCCTGTCTGGGTGGGGAACAGATGCCCTCAGGCATCCTACATGCAGAGGCAGGGCCAAATCCAAAGCTGAACCCCAGTATCTGTGCGAACAAAGAAGACAAAGGGAAATTTCTCCCAGGAGCAACGGATTAAATCTCCACAATCAATTTGATGTACTCTGCACCTGTGGAATACCTGAATAGACAACGAATCATCCCAAAATTGAGGTGGTAGACTTTGGGAGCAAATGTAGACTTTTGCAACTGTAGGGTTTGCTTTCTGCATCTAATTTGTTTCTGGTTTTATGTTTATCTTAGTTTAGTATTTAGAGCTTATTATCATTGGTAGATTTGTTTATTGATATGGTTGCTCTCTTCCTTTTTATATATATATATATATTTCTTTTCCTTTTTCTCCTTTTGTGAGTATGTATGTGTATGCTTCTTTGTGTGATTTTGTCTGTATAGCTTTGCTTTTACCATTTGTCCTAGGGTTCTGTCTGTCCGTTTGTTTTTTGTTTTTTTAGTATAGTTTTTAGCGCTTGTTGTCATTGGTAGATTTGTTTATTGGTTTTGTTGCTCTCTCCTTTCTTTCTTTTTTCTTTTCTTTTCTTTATTACATTTTATTTTTAATAATTTATTTATTTTAATAACTTTATTTTATTTATTTTATTTTTTTCTTTCTTTACTTTTTCTCCCTTTTCTTCTGAGCCATGTGGCTGACAGGGTCTTAGTTTCCTGGCCGAGTGTCAGGCCTGAGCCTCTTAGGTGGGAGAGCCAAGTTCAGGACATTGGACCACCAGCGACCTCCTGGCCCCACATAATATCAAATGGCAAAAGCTCTCCCAGAGATCTCCATCTCAACGCTAAGACCAAGCTCCACTCAAAGACCAGCAAGCTACAGTGCTGGATACCCCATACCAAACAACTAGCAAGACAGGAACACAACCCCACCCATTAGCAGAGAGGCTGCCTAAAATCATAATAAGTTCACAGACACCCCAAAACACACCACCAGACACTGTCCTGCCCACCAGAAAGACAAGATCCAGCCTCATCCACCAGAACACAGGCACCAGTCCCCTCCACCAGGAAGCCTACACAACCCACTGAACCAACCTTACCCACTGAGGGCAGACACCAAAAACAACGGGAACTACGAACCTGCAGCCTGCAAAAGAGAGACCCCAAACACAGTAAGTTAAGCAAAGTGAGAAGACAGAGAAACACATAGCAGATGAAGGAGCAAGGTAAAAACCCACCAGACCAAACAAATGAAGAGGAAAGAGGCAGTCTACCTGAAAAAGAATCAGAGTAATGATAGTAAAGATGATCCAAAATCTTGGAAATAGAATGGAGAAAATACAAGAAATGTTTAACAAGGACCTAGAAGAACTAAAAAGCAAACAAACAATGATGAAGAACACAAAAAATGAAATTTAAAATTCTCTGGAAGGAATCAATAGCAGATTAACTGAGGCAGAAGAATGGATAAGTGACCTGGAAGATAAAATAGTGGAAATAACTACTGCAGAGCAGAATAAAGAAAAAAGAATGAAGAAAATTGAGGACAGTCTCAGAGACCTCTGGGACAACATTAAATGCACCAACATTCGAATTTAGGGGTCCCAGAGGAAGAAGAGAAAAAGAAATGGACTGAGAAAATATTTGAAGAGCATAGTTGAAAACTTCCTTAATATGGGAAAGGAAATAGTCAATCAAGTCCAGGAAGCACAGAGAGTCCCATACAGGATAAATCTGAGGAGAAACATGCCAAGACACATATTAATCAAACTATCAAAAATTAAATACAAAGAAAAAATATTAAAAGCAGCAAGGGAAAAGCAACAAATAACATACAGGGGAATCCCCATAAGGTTAACAGCTGATTTCTCAGCAGAAACTCTGTAAGCCAGAAGGGAGTGGCAGGACATATTTAAAGTGATGAAAGGGAAAAACCTATAACCAAGATTTTCAACCCAGCAAGGATCTCATTCAGATTTGATGGAGAAATTAAAACCTTTACAGACAAGCAAAAGCTAAGTATGTTCAGCACCACCAAACCAGCTTTACAACAAATGCTAAAGGAACTTCTCTAGGCAGGAAACAGAAGAGAAGGAAAAGCCCTACAATAACAAACCCAAAACAATGCAAAAAAGGTAATAGGAACATACATATCAATAATTACCTAAAATGTAAATGGATTAAATGCTCCAACCAAAGGACATAGACTGGATGAATGGATACAAAAACAAGACCCATAGATATGGTGTCTACAAGAGACACACTTTAGGCCTAGGAACACGTACAGACTGAATGTGAAGGGATGGAAAAAGATATTCCATGCAAATGGAAATCAAAAGAAAGCTGGAGTAGCAATTCTCATATCAGACAAAATAGACTTTAAAATAAAGACTATTACAAGAGACAAAGAGGGACACTACATAATGATCAAGGGATCAATCCAAGAAGAAGATATAACAATTGTAAATATTTATGCACCCAATATAGGAGCACCTCCATACTTAAGGCAAATGCTAACAGCCATAAAAAGGGAAATTGACAGTAACAGAATCATAGTAGTCCACTTTCACCAATGGACAGATCAGTCAAAATGAAAATAAATAAGGAAACATGAGCTTTAAATGATACATTAAACAAGATGGACTTAATTGATATTTATAGGACATTCCATCCAAAAACAACAGAATACACATCCTTCTCAAGTGCTCATGCAACATTCTCCAGGATAGATCATATCTTGGGTCACAAATCAAGTCTTGGTAAATTTAAGAAAATTGAAATTGTATCAAGGATCTTTTCAGACCACAACACTATGAGACTAGATACCAATTACAGGAAAAAATCTGTAAAAAATAACAAGACAAGATTGCCCACTCTCACCACTATTATTCAACATAGTTTTGGAAGTCTTAACCACAGCAATCAGAGAAGAAAAAGAAATAAAAGGAATGCAAATTGGAAAAGAAGAAGTAAAACTGTCACTGTTTGCAGATGACATGATACTGTCCATAGAGAATCCCAAAGATGCTACCAGAAAACTACTAGAGCTAATCAATGAATTTGGTAAAGTAGCAGGATAAAAAATTAATGCACAGAAATCTCTTGCATTCCTATACACTAATGATGAAAAATCTGAAAGAGAAATTAAGGACACACTCCCATTTACCATTGCAAGAAAAAGAACAAAATACCTAGGAATAAATCTATCTAAGGAGACAAAAGACCTGTATGCACAACACTATAAGACACTGATCAAAGAAATTAAAAATGATACAAACAGTTGGAGACATATACCATGTTCTTGCATTGGAAGAATCAACATTGTGAAAATGACTATACTACCCAAAGCAATCTACAGATTCAGTGCAATCCCTATCAAACTACCAATGGCATTTTTCACAGAACTAGAACAAAAAATTTCACAATTTGTATGGAAACACAAAAGACCCTGAATAGCCAAAGCAATCTTGAGAAAGAAAAACAGAGCTGGAGGAATCAGGCTCCCTGACTTCAGACTATACTACAAAGCTACAGTAATCAAGACAGTATGGTACTGGCACAAAAACAGAAATATAGATCAATGGAACAGGATAGGAAGCCCAGAGATAAATCCACGCACATATGGTCACCCTATCTTTGCTAATGGAGGCAAGAATATACAATGGAGAAAAGACAGCCTCTTCAATAAGTGCTGCTGGGAAAACTGGATAGCCACATATAAAAGAATGAGATTAGAACACTCCCTAACACCATACACAAAAATAAACTCAGAATGGATTAAAGACCTAAATGTAAGGCCAGACACTATAAAACTCTTATAGGAAAACATAGGCAGAACACTCTATGACATAAATCACAACAAGATCTTTTATGACCCACCTCCTAGAGAAATAAAAACAAAAATAAACAAATGGGACCTAATGAAACTTAAAATCTTTTGCACAGCAAAGGAAACCATAAACAAGATGAAAAGACAACCCTCAGAATGAAAGAAAATATTTGCAAACAAAGCAACTGACAAAGGATTAATCTCCAATACATACAAGGAGCTTATAAAGCTCAATATCAAAAAAACAAACAACCCATTCCAAAAATGGGCAGAAGACCTAAATAGACATTTCTCCAAAGAAGATATACAGATTGCCAACAGACACATGAAAGGATGTTCAACATCACTAATCATTAGAGAAGTGCAAATCAAAACTACAATGAGGTATCACCTCACACTGATCAGAATGTCCATCATCAAAAAATCTACAAACAATAAATGCTGGAGAGGGTGTGGAGAAAAGGGAACCCTCTTGCACTGTTGGTGGGAATGTAAATTGATACAGCCACTATGGAGAACAGTATGGAGGTTCCTTAAAAAACTAAAAATAGAACTATCATACGACCCAGCAATCCCACTACTGGGCATATACACTGAGAAAACCATAATTCAAAAAGAGTCATGTACCACAATGTTCATTGCAGCTCTATTTACAATAGCCAGGACATGGAAGCAACCTACGTGTCCATCGACAGATGAATGGGTAAAGAAGATGTGGTACATATATACAATGGAATATTACTCAGCCATAAAAAGGAACAAAATTGGGTCATTTGTAGAGACATGGATGGGCCTAGAGACTGTCATACAGAGTGAAGTAAGTCAGAAAGAGGAAAACAAATATTGTATATCAACACATATATGTGGAATCTAGAATAATGGTACAGATGAACTGTTTTGCAAGGCAGAAATAGAGACACAGATGTATGGACACTAAGGGGAGAAAGCAGGGGGAGTGGGGTGGTGATGGTGGTGGGATGAATTGGGAGATTGGGATCGACATATATACACTAATATGCATAAAATAGATAACTAATAAGAACCTGCTGTATAAAAAAAAATAAAATTCGAAAAAAGAAAACCACATGAGAACAGAGACAGCTTTAGAGACTCTGGCTTCACCTGTGATGCTTCCCATGTGTGTCCTGGGTACCACTTTAGGTGGCACAGCAGCATTTCTTAGTAGTGTTTTTATTCTAAAATATATTAAAGTATAATTAACACATTAAATCCCCAATTTTATAAGTACTTTGGCTGAGGCTGCAATTAAATGAAGTTGCACTTTACGTAGATGGAATGAATCGCATTTCTTTTCTGCGGTACATTGACTTTGATGAAACACAGTAATGGCGGGAATTATAAAAGTGGTACAAGAATGTCTGAAGTTGGGAAATGACAAGCTTTTGGGTAATGCTGGCCAGTATAAACTGAGGCTCTAGTTCTTACAATTTCCCCCCCAAGAACCTGTGTTATTTTTTCCTGCTGTAAACTTCATATTTAAAAAAACAATTTTTCAGCATACAGAAATGCACACATTATGTAATCATTCATTTTTCTGTTTAAAGATATCTATACCTGCTGATAAGCATAAAGTAGTTAGTGTTACTGACTGAACTGGTGTAACTCCAGCCAACCCCAAATTACTAATCCCAAACAGAAGCATAATATGTCCTTAGGACACTTGTTAGCAAGAATTGGAAGCCACCTGCAGCTTGCCCAATGATGGGGAATTTATTTTAAATAGAGAGGGACATCTCTTAGAACCCAAGGGCCAATATCAGGAACAGCTGGATCCAGGAATTGGGAGGTGACCAGCACCCCAGGGAGAATGTTCTCTTGGTCTCTTATCCCTCGTTCTCTTTGCAGATCTATTCTTTCAGCAGACTACCTTTTCTTACTACCCTCTCCTCACGGGAGACGAAAAATGGCTGTTCACAATTCCCAAGTTATATTCCAGCAATGTAAAGGACCAGCTCTCTCAGCTCTGATTCCCTGAGTCTCTGGGGAAGAGACTCTGATTGGCCCTTCTTGGGGCCAGGTGTCCATTCTGGTCTCACCAGTGGTGTGCTGCTGCTGTTCAATACAACCATTATTGAAGAGCAAATTATTTAAACTTACAATTAAATAAATTATTTTAAATGTAATAATTCCTCAAAAATTATCACTTTATTACATTTTACTCTTTATGCTCCCGAGGTTATTTATGGCTGTTGTATTATATGGTAGAATTCCTCTATAATGGTATGCTACTATACATCTTTTCTGAACTTTCCATTCAGTGAAGTGTTGGAAGCTTGAAATCAGCTGTGGTGGGAGTATTTACACCATGGAAATTGGCAAACACTACAAATCAGGGTGTTGTTGTTATTGTTATTGTTGTTTCCTGGATTGTTAAATATTTATCAGTACACCACTGAATATAATCCACTCCAGGTGGCTATTGGGCCTGGGTTCCTTTCTCTGTAAAAAGAATGGTGACAGCATTCTACCTCATGGATGAGTCAGGGGAATGGGACCATTACGAGAATTCCTGTAAACTGGACTTTACCCACCAAAACCTAAAGGCTTTCCTTTTGTACAAAGTGAATATCCTAGTTCTTACTCATTTATTTTCATACTTTCTGCTACAGAATGACACGAGGAACATTCAGACATCATTATTGGTTGTCAACTGTGATGATGATGATAATGATGGTGATGATAGCTAACATTCTGAGCACTGTTTTAAGGCTCTTTACACATATGAGCTTATATGATCTTCATAACACCTATCATTCAAACTCAATTCATTTTAATTCAACAAATATTTATTGAGCTCCTGCAGTATGCCAGGTTCTGTTCTACGCACATAAGAGACATTGGTGAGGAAACAGAGATCCTCATTGTTTACATTCTATCTGGGGCAGACAAACAAATATTACACATATTAAAGTTACACATTACAGAGTACAGTAGAGGGGATGTGTGCCATGAAATAAACCAAAGATAGAGCTGGGAGAGGGGAACTGAAAGGTCTGGGGATGGGGGCAGGCATGGGGTGATTAGAATAGAGCTCCATGAAAAGATATTTCTGCAAAGACTTGAAGGAGGTGAGAGAGTTGCCTTTGTGGATATTTTGGGGAAGAGTGTGCCAAGCAGAGGAGCTGCAAGTGGCAAGGCCCTAAGGTGGACACGTGCTTGGTGTGTCAAAGAAACATCAAGGAGATCGGTGTGGCTGGACCCTAATGAGCAAGAGGAAGAGAAGTAGGTAGTTAGCGAGGGAAGGGAGGTGGGATGTAGATCACCTTGTAGGCCTTTGGAAGGACTTTGGCTTTGACCTTGAATGAAAGGGGAGCCATTATGGAATCTTGAGCACAGTAGGAACATGACCTCACCCAGGTTTCAAAAGGACCACTCTGGCTTCTGTGTTGAGAACAGAGGGCAGAAGTAGACAGCTTACTGCTGTAATCTGGGTGAGTGATGTCATCATCTCTGACCAGCAGCCATGGGGGTGAAAAGAAGTGACTGGAGGTCAGATTCGGTGTGCATTTTGGAGGTAGGGATGAGAAGATGTCCAGATGGTTTAGATATATAATATGAGAGAGAAAATTCAAGGATGACTGTAGCGCTTTTGTCTTGAGCAATCGGGAGGATGAAGTTGCCATCAACTAAGGTAACAGTTACCACCAGGCAATGGGCAGATTTAGAGGAGAAAAATAGTTTAGCTGAGTTGATTTTCAAATGGATATTAAAAATCTAAGTGAAGATGTTGAGTAACCCATTGGATATTAAAGTTTGGAGTTTGCAAGAGAAGTCTCGGCTAGAGATGCAAATGCAGGAGTCCTTGGGACATAGATGGTACTTAAACCATGAAACTGGACATGGTCACCAAGACAATGAGGATGATGACCCAAAGAGAGAGAAAAATTGATGATACAAGAGAGGAAGGGAGACTAACTGGAGAGATATCCTTCAGTAGGTAGGAGGGCTAGGTTCTAGTATGAAGTGAAGGGATTGACTTTAGATAAGAGAGTGAGTAGTTTATCCACCTTAACAGGATGGCAGAATATGAAAATGCAAATGCTGGTTAGTGGGTGGATGTGGTACTTAGGAGTTTCTGGAAATTCACTTCTGGTTGCTTCACTTTTCTTAGTAAAGTAGGAAGCAAGGTCCTCAGCTGAGAATGAGGATGGGGAAGAAGGTATTGATGGTTTGAGATGAAAGGAGAAAATGCCCCAGTCATCCTTTGGAGAATAAAATGGTAAAAGAACTATAAAAATACAAAGTGATCAGCAGCCAGTATAAAAGGTCCACTAGAGATGGATGGTCATAATATGGGTACAATGATTATTTTTCCATTACATGAGGGAACCTAGGCTCAGAGAGGTTAAGTTACTTATATAAGGTTACACAGCTAGTAAGTGGCAGAGTCAGGATTTGAATCCGACAGTCGGGCTCCTGAATCCATCCTCTTAAACGCCACAAGATAAACTTCAGAGTTAACTTAAAAATGACTGTGATTCTACTTCTTATAATGGCCACTAAAATAAGAGCTTTCTAGTAATGGAATATAGCAAATCCTCAGCTCAGAGCCATCAAAAATAACAGCTCTGATTAAAAAGACAAAACAAATCCTATATAAAAATTCTCAGATAAGAAAGGTAGTGAAGTAAGTTCTGGATTAATGTTTTTTGAAAGGAAAGTTGTTACTAAAAGGTTTCCAAAAGCATTTAAATAGTAGGAGATGCTGACCTGGAAGGTAGCAAGAAGCCAGTCTAGACATATTGGGCAGTGGGTATCTGCTAAGCAGAACTGCAGGGCAGAGAAGGATACCCAGGGCTATGTGAGGCCTGAGCCCCAAACCTATTCTACCTGAAACACAGATTCCCATTAGGAAAGGCAAGGTATCTTGAGTCTTTTAAAATCCATGCTATTTGTAAGTTTCCCAACAAATAATGGTGGTTTGGAAGAAAAAGCTATTGGGCATCTTCGACCAAAAATAATTATAACTCATCTCTCTTGTTAATCAACAGCTTTAAGACAGCTTTTAGGTTCTCAATACGTTGGCATGTTTCTCCCATACAGAACCATCCCAGGTGGTGACTGGATGGATGTTTAGCCTTCACCAAGGGACAGAATTCAGCTCAAATCCACACCTCGTGTCAAACATTTTTTGTGCCAGACACTGGGGCTATGGAGATGAACAAAATACAGATCCGACCTCCTAAAGATCATAATGTAAAAATAATATAAATAAGTGAACACTCACTGAAGTGCATAGACAGCAAAATATGTAAACAATGGCATTTCAGAAGCCATAATGAGCTTATCATAATCAATGAAAAACTTCCAGAAAAATATAGGAATGTTGATAGAGTTGAAATCATAATTTAGAACCTCACTTTCAAAAAGTGTTCCACGCTCCAGTAGCATTGGCATCATTTTGGCAGTTTGGTATGCACATAAGAGAAGCTATGTCCTAACTTCTGGGATAAGGGAAGCAGATTTGCAGCCATGGAAATGCATCTCTGGAAGTTCTGGTCACATCTGAAGTGTTAGGGAAGGGAATTAATCTGGAATGCAAGCAGTACATTTCAGTTGCCAAATACAAGGCAGTCATTCCATCTCCCCCCCAAAAAAAGTCCTCATAGAGCTGAATCTTGGATATGAAGGGAGTTATTCTCTAAGAAGTTTCTGTTGCCCAGTTGCTGCAGTTGCTGTGTGTCATCACATAGCCTAAGATCGCCTAATTAACGCACTAAGAAGCAGGTGCATCACTTGGGGTGTAACAGCAACAATTCCAAATGACACAATTATTTCCAGCACTTGAAATCGGAATTTTTGAGTGTGAAAATCATTTTCCCCTGAATTATTATCTAGGCGAAGGCATAAAGTTACGGTGCCATTGGCTTCCTCAGAAGACTGCTTTGTTCTGGAATTTTTCTGCAGATTCTGATGGGGACTTTCTCATCTGTCACCTGGGTACTGGGCAGGAGCCAGAGAGCAGCTTTGCCAAGGCTGCCAGCTGACCTCTGCAGGCTGGGAGAAGGCAGGGGCCAGACAGCACCACGGGGAGGGATGCTGCTGGGGAGCTGCCAGCATCCCTCCCCATGTGGGTGGGTGCCACGCCGTTTCTCTCTGTAGGAGGCTGGTTTCACGGGAGTGAAACCTGCTGATTTGACTTCTCTAGCAGGGCCGGAATATTTTTTATTAATCCTGTTCCTTGACACCAAATAGGCTTTTTTATGAGCGTACCTGAAATTAATAGCAAATCTTTTGACTAGGGCAGCTTTTCTTTTAGCAGCTTCTCTGTCCAATGGGCAAAATTACTATCTACATAGAGGGGACCTAAACAGCAGAATGAAATACAGAACTGAACAATGTCTGGATAATTTAGACCCCCAATATATTTTACTCTATTTTCAAAGTACTCACCCCCACCACTTCAAGCCTCACCATACATACTGTTTTCATACAATGCATTTATGCTGTGTGACCTCTTCCTTGCTATGCTCGTATTTTATTCTCTGCTGTCCTCAAGGAAACCCTAGCTTATTAATTGTTAAACATGCTAAGGAACTGGGGATTCATTACATGCTGTTCTCAATTCAGAAGGTTGGACAGCCAGATGCCTGTCCTATATCCAGGAGGTTGATGTTCAGTCATGTATCATTATAATGTAGCTGGTGTATTGAAGCTGAGGTCCTGGGTGTGATTCCCAGGGTGCCAGTTACCTTGGCTCTCTGGCTGCAGACCATAACTCTATTCTGATACTGCACTTCAAATGGATGAATTGGTCAGAGCGAGACTGAATGAGAGGCTATGACCAACACATCATCCATACTTCAAGAACAAGAACTCACAACACATTCCTTAGAGCTAGTGTGTATACCAGGTCCTTCTTCGAGCTGCCCCCAGCCAGCCCTGAAGTCTCCCCACTCTGAATCTCTTCCATACTTTTCTGTTCTCATGAAACTTACCACATTCTACTTGAGACCCCAGTAATTAGCGTCCACACATTGTCTTCCTCGCTGGGTTGTAAACTCCTTGAAGATATAAACCATATTGAATACGTTTTTATATCTCTTACAGTGCTCAAGCACACTCAATAAATATTTGTTGAAAGAATGGATAGAGGATGGATGGTTGGAGAAATGGATAAATAAATAAGTGCATAGGTTGTCTTTGCAAATCTATTGGCTAGTACCTCTACTGACATCCATCAAGGACAGATAGCTCGGAGATGTAAAATAGAATGCAAGAAGCATGCCTGATAATGCTACATCTTGTACAAAACTGATAAATCTGATAATGTAGTGTACATCGATTACTCATAATATGCTGGTAATGCATAGAATTTCCCATCCCAACAACAGAACAAAATCCTTGTAAGTATTTAATGCACGTCTAAAGCCTCTCTGGGAGACTACTCCCATTTTAGAGAAAAGGAATCTAAAACAGCAGTTGAGCTGTTCTGCACAACCTTGGGCAGTACACAGTAGGATCTGTGGAATTAGCAGGTATATTAGTTATCTGTTGCTGCAACAAATTACCCTAACTTTTAGCAGCTTCACACAACAAACATTTATTAGCTCCGTTTCCCTGGGTCGGGAGTTTGTGTGCAGTGCAGCTGGCTGCCTCTGTCTCAAAGTCTGTAGCAGGGCTGTGGTCAAGGGGTCAGCTAGGGCTGCCGGCACCTCTCAGCTCAACTGGCGAGGGTTCATTCCAAGCTCACTCACGCGGCTGTTGACAGATCTCAGGTTCTCACTGGCTGTTGGCCGGAGCAGTCAACTCCCGGCCTTGGTTTCCACATGGCAGCTCACATATGGCAGCTTGCTTCCTTCAGACTGAAGGCTCCAAGAGAGAGTGAGAGCAAGCAAGCAAGATGGAAGTCACAGTCTTTTTGTCACCTAACCTCAGAAGAAACAGCCCATCACATTTGCTATGGTCTCCTTGATAGAAATGAGTCAGTAGGTCCTACCACAGCTATGGGGAGAGGATGGCGTAAGGCCTGAATACCAGGAGGCGGGGATCCTTGGGGACCATCTCAGATACTGTTGACCGCGGTGGGTCCCCGAAGCTCACAGAGGACCATCTGCCAGCTGCCTCCTACCTGTCTGAACATGCGGTGTCGGGTCACAAGGTGGTGCCAAATAAGAGATCACAGAAGCAGCCTGCCTCCGAAGTGAACCCTGTTTTCTACGTTTTGACGGAATACAGAGGTGGATGTGGTTTCTTGCTGGAAAGTTCTGCCAACGACCCCTCACATCCTGAGTGGCACCTCGGCCTCTTACCTTCACTACTCAAGCTCACTTCAGTAGATGGCGATGGATTTCTGGGAAATCAAACAAACGTGCTCTGCACGCACAGTAAACACCTCAGGCTGGGACCCTCTGAGAGGGCAAGACTGCTTTCCCAGTGGGATCAGTGATCAAAATGTTGAGTGTGGGGTGGAGGAAGGAAAAACCCTTCCTGATGGTTTTGGTGGAGCTGAAACTTCGTTCTGAAACCAGTTGTCCCTTGTGTTGGAAATGAATGCTTTGAATTGACTAAAGTCCCCTAGGAGTTTATTCCTTTGTGTCTCTTAAAGCGAGCCTTTCAGGATAGACATAATCAGAGAGATACAGTATAGTGGACGACGAGCAGAGGGTGTTTTTAAGCCCCTTTTGCTTCAAATGGTCATTTGCCCTGAAAGCCCACTGTTACTGCCAAATCTTCTTAACTCCTGAAGCAAGATAATGACATTCTATTAAAGAGCAATTGCTAGATTATTAGCCACCGGGCTTAAAACACTGAAGTGTCATCATTCTCCTGCTTCCCTGGGCTCAGATCAACATGGTTTCAGCTGCTTCTGAGATGTGAAGTTCAAAGCAAGCAGTTCTCTCCATCCCTGCTCAGAATTAACCAATAAATTAGAATAACTAAGTGAGAAAGGGTTAGACAAAGGCAGTGTCGGAACTGGAGGCCAGGGCCTGGGTCATTTTGAATATGAAACGAAGCATGGTTTATGTTTTGTATTTTATAGGTTTTAAAACAAAGCTAAAGTGTAGCATTAAGGATCAAGGTCAGGGTGTTATCTTTTGTGGGGTGAAAGGGGTACGGGTGGCGAGGTCACAGCTTATGCCAAAGACATGGCCCCTCCTTTCTCCATAACATTTATTTTCCCGAGCTTCTGTCTAATTAATATAAGGCCTTGCTTGAGCACACTGCCCCTCATTGGGCCTGTCACTCGTTAATCAAGCGACCCTTCTAGCCTTGGGTAATGACCTTGAAAGAATATATCAGCCCATGATGGCGGAAGTGAGGAATTAAATTGTTTCTCTGAGTGCTTATGGTCATTGCTGACAATTTATATCTCACAGCTGCCCTGGGCTGGCCATACCGGCCATTGTGCAGCAATCATTTTCCTGGCCGGGAATGGATTGTGTGCCGGACAGGGACCAAGCTGGCCTCCTGTACATCTCCATCTTTATGTTATTTCCCCCCCACCCCCGCCTTCTTTTAATCACGTCTTTGTTTGAGAGGCAGGGATTGCACAAAGTTAAAAGCTTTGTCATTAAGGCCACCAGGAGCCAAAAGCATGGGGGAAGTTGTGTGTCTGGCTGTACGCTGCTTTGTCCCTGAGCACACCGCTGATGTAAGGCTGCAAAGGGAAGTGTCTTGAGAATTATGTTAGCACCAAACTCATAAGAGAAAAATTACTGGAAATATTAAAAGGCTGTAAAGGGTGTATTGTATACAAGTGATTAAGCCTGAACCCTTTCTGGGTCTTTTGAGGAGGTCAGGGAGATATTGGCTGCTGGTCCTGAGGGGGAGAGGCAAGGATAGGGACTTGCATCCTTTTACCTTTTATGGTGGTGTATTTAGAAGTAGTGGTGTCTTGGGGTGTGTTGGTGTGCAGCTCAAAATCATACCCTTGTACCAAGATAAATGTTATCTGTACCTGAAATTAAGCCTTATACGTCCCCTCAGAATCTGGGCACCCCCTTCTCTTTTTCTGTTTCTTCTTCAAGAAACTAAATAAGTGACTCTTAAGAGCTCTTTTCCCATGAGAAGGTCTTTTTCATTGTTTTACTACACCACCAGTTGGGTATCCAAAAGGATTGAGAGGAAGATTTTTCCCATTAGTTAATAAAATTCAGCAAATAAATAGTATACCTTTGCATAGCTCAAGCTACAATGACTAGATTTTGTGTGAGAAACTTTATAAATACAATGGCATAGCTTTGATTTGTCCTGAGTTTTTTCTTGTATAAAGATGTTCACTAGTTATCACTAAATGTATGTGCTAAAACTTCAAAGAAGAGAAATCAGCAGCAGGGACCTCCAGAGGTGGGGAGAGAGTTAAGTGTTTGTAAAAGCTAAATTGTGATTCCTTCCTTTCACTGGCTCCTGGCTTGGCGCCTGGGTCTGTTTATCGTTATTGGACAATGCCTTCCATACACGGGAAAAATTCTTTTTCCTGGGGTCTATGTGGTCTGAGAGCTTCTACAGGTCACAGCTCACTCTCAAACTTGGGGAGGGTCCTTATGTGACCTTATTATATAGAGTGGTTGGCAGAAGGGGGGGCGAAGAGGAGAGCTCCTGTCTAATTGCTCAAGCACACTGGCCCTCTGTGAAATAGGACACGTATTCATTCTGTCCTCAGCCCATCTGAAGAAAGACTGTGTACAAATGCGGAAAAGGAAGACTTCTGACAACACACGTGCGAATAAAGGCAGGTTAATAGAATGCAAGCTGACCACACACATGCTGATCCTAACAAGAGTCATATTAAGATGTTTGCCCTTTAAGAGGGGAGCTCATGGAAGGCAAAGGCTGCATCATTTTTTTTTTTTTTAATGCTGATTTTTTTTTTTTAATTTATTTATTTATGGCTGTGTTGGGTCTTCGTTTCTGTGCGAGGGCTTTCTCTAGTTGTGGCAAGCGGGGGCCACTCTTCATTGCGGTGTGCGGTCCTCTCAGTATCACGAAGGCTGCATCATTTTTATCTTGGGATTCTTTACCACAACAAGTAGTGGCTTACAAATC
Organism: Eubalaena glacialis; assembly: GCF_028564815.1. Taxonomy (NCBI): domain Eukaryota; kingdom Metazoa; phylum Chordata; class Mammalia; order Artiodactyla; family Balaenidae; genus Eubalaena; species Eubalaena glacialis. The sequence continues at coordinate 16,535,828 of NC_083733.1, read as the reverse complement.
TAAGCACCAAAGAAAAAAGAAAAAGATTTATTGAGTGATGGGATTAATCCATCCAGCCCATGATCAAAACATATGAGTCAAGCTGGTTCTTCAGCTCTTAGGGAAATGGGACAAAACTAACTGCCATGGAAGTGATTCTTACCCCTCTGTCTCCCTGTTTTCATTACACGCATATATGCTAATGGAAAGGGCTCAAAACTGAAAGTCAGATGCTTCACTCCCATCCTGATGCCACCACTCACTCAAGCATCAACTTTGCAAGAGGCATCCCTTCTCTGGGGGCATCAGAGTATAAATCTTAAATGAAGGGGTTGGACTTGCTAATCTCTGTGGTTCTTCCCAGCATGACATTTCTGTAATTCTAGAGGACCGCTATCACTTTGTGTGAGAGAAAGCTAAGTCATAGGAACAGAATGTGTTTATATAAAAAAAGAAAAACATGATCAGGGTTGCCTGTGTGCCTTGGACATGGTAGGTGCCCGTAATGTGACTGGAATTGGTTTGTGGAAGGAATTAGATAACAGATAAAAACCCACGTAATTCAAATCCAAGTTCACACTCAGCCTTCTGTCCTGGCCTTGCTCAGACATTCATGTCAACTGCTCACCGTGGCTCCTGGCACAAGCAGAACTGCCAGGATGTCGTTTTTCTAACATGTGATTCTAGTGATACTGTTTACCTGAAGAGTCTACAACCTGAAATGATGGAGATTGTGAACGTTTCCTTTGCTCTTTTACCTAAGTTCTCAAACTCAATCCATCTTCCCCTTTTGTAGTATCCATGAGTTGGCTAGACATTTATTTAACCATCTATGCTTCTGTATTTTCAATAACAGAGGTCTTAATTGCTCCATCTAAATATTATAGGGTTGTGTGCTTGTTTTGATAAAGGGTAGAGTTTCTTCAGGACAGGAATGTTTTCTTTGTGAGGAACATGTAAGAGGCAAGGCAAAGTCAAGGAGAAGAAACTTTGGAAGGGGTGAAAGAGAGAACTTCATCCATCTCCTGTCTTATTTTCTTTGTCATCCCTTCCTTCAGAATATACACATGAAAAAAACTGAGTTTTCTTCCCCCCGTCCCCCAGCACCACATAAATTGCAGTGAAACATGCCAAGCGTCCAGGGCGAGTGGCCACATGCAAGGCTGATGATGCCATCTGGGAGTGTGAGAAGATGCCACGGGTGTGGAGCGTGAAGTGTGTCACTGAACTCTGCCTATGGGACAGGGCCACATCTCACTGGGAAGACAGCACCAACCCTGCCCCTGAGGTGGTACCTCAGATGCTATTAGCAGAGTGTGCACATCCAGCGAGGGCGCATGTGGTCACAAGTTCAGAAACCACTAGCGTTAGTGCTTAAATCTGAGTGGTAAGAGATCTCATTGTACCGGGCAGGTACTATGTTCTTTGCTAAATAGCTTTCAGGTGTCTTTGTTTGTTTAGGCTTAAATATTTTTTTTTCCAAATTGTCAATATTCCCAAATCATTTCACAGGAAGTCATGTATATTTGTTATGCTCAAAAACAATGAACATTCATACTCTGATACTGAACTTTGTTGATTGAATGATCATGAATTCTTCTTCCTGTATTCAGTAAGTGCAGACCTATATAACTGACAGTCAGAACTTCTGTGAATCATTGGATAACCAAGGCTTCCATGCAAACTTGCTATAATTTTAGCCAAAGGGAAAGGAACTTGGCATTTTCATCAAGCCTTGTGAAATCTTTATTACGGGAAAAATACTACCATGGCAGACCCAAGATTCTAAGTGTGAGTTCACCTTTTTGAGCAGGATCCCAACTAATAGGAAAACCTATGTTTAGAGTTTTCCCAGATTTCTCCCTTTGTCTACTTTTACTACATTTTCTCACAGTGGCTTCCATGAGAGTCACCAGAGGAGAGAGGAGTGGTGTGGGGGCTTGGAATAGAACAAATATGGGGTTCAGTGTGAGCCAGAGATATCACTCCTCCCCCAACCTGTCTACAGGAGCCATCTGTTCATTTACGCAAAAGTTGACCAGTGCTGTTCTGATAGGTTCAGAGTTAGGGACCCACTAACTTAGTGGAACAAATGATTATTACTATCATTAATGGCAGTTCACCTTCATCCAGCTTGGTTATGCACCAAACTCCATTCTAAACTCTTTACAACAACCCTTTAAGGTAGATACTAATTTTTGTATTTGATTGATGAGATTCCTCAAGTAGAAAGTGACAGAGCCACTCTAGCATCTGCTCTCTAATCTATACGGTATACAACCAACCAACCAACAAGGAGACCTAATTTAGGTTTGATCATTGAAGGCTGAGATTCCCTAACTGCTTTGAAAAGCAGGGAGCTATTTGGGATGTGTTTGTTTTATTGCATTATCATCTTATGAAGTGCTATATCTGGTAGTAATCTGAAATTTTTAAGGGTTTAAAAATTATTTTGTGTATTGTATTTTGTGATAGTTTTTCTGGTCCCTTTAACCTTAATACGGAGCCTGTTACCTCCCACGTATTATCAGTACCACTCCAGTATATAGTCTCTGTCTTTCTCTTCCCTGTACTATTTTATGGACTCTTCTATGGCAGAATCTATGTCTCCATAGGCATTGTTAACTTTTTCAGGGTAAATAGTATATGCTAAATAAATATTTGTTAAACTGAACTGATTTTGTCTAAATTTGCACTTCACTCCATAGATGACCCAGTTTATTCCTCCAGTAAACACCAGTTTCACTTCTACTTCATACACTGGCTAGACATCAGATGTTTGTGGAAGGAATGAATGGAGGCAGTGAACTTCCAGAGCAGAGGGGGCTGGAAGGTGAGGAGGTTGGGTGGGCACCTTGAAAGGCAGCTCGCCTGCTCTTCTAAACCCAAAGAAAGAAGAAAACCAATATTTATGAGCTGAAATTTACCAAAACCACTATTTTACAAGATATTTTCCAAAAATCTGTCTCCTGAAGTGAAAGCCCATGGTCAGTCTTTGCTTAACACATGAATTTAGAAAAATTTCAGACAGGTTTGTTCAGTTATGTCTTTATAATTTTAGTTTTCATCCTAGATGAAGACAAAAGATTATATAATTCCAACTCTAATTCATAGAATGTGGGGCAATTTATGGAAAGTTTCAGAAAAATGGAACTTTGGGGATTAGACATAATCATAAAATGTAATAATTGTTGAAAGACACAATAATATTCCATTAATCTTTTTAAAAGTGGGATTTGAAGCAACACTTTTAAAAAAGACTTTATTTTTTAGAGCAATTTTTACAGTAAAATTGAAAGGAAGTTACAAAAATTTTCCATATGCTCCTTGTCCCCACATAGGCACAGCCTCCCCAGTTAGCAACATCACTCACCAGGTAGGACATTTTTTAATCAAGGATGAACCTACATGGACACATAATAATCACACAAAGTTCATAGTTTACCTAAGGGTTCACTCTTGGTGTGATACATTCAGTGGGTTTGGACACATGTATAATGACATTTATCCATCATTATAATATTATACAGAGTACTTTTACTGCTCTAAAAATCTTTTGTGCTCTGCTTATTTATCTCTGGCCCCCTCCCCTGGCCACAGCTGATCTTTTTACTGTCTCCATAGGTTTGCCTTTTCCAGAATGTCATGTAGTTAGAATCACACAGAATGTAGATTTTCAGATTGATTTTTTTTACTTAATAATATGCATCTAAGGTTCCTCAGTGTCTTTTCATGGCTTGATAACTTGTTTCTTTTTAGTGCTAAATAATATTTCCTTGTCTGGATGTACCAGTTTATTTAGCCATTCATCTACTGAAGGACATTTTGGTAGTTTCCAAGTTTTTGCCATTATGAATCAGGCTGCTGTAAACATCCGTGTATAGGTTTTTGTGTGAACATAAGTTTCCAGCTCATCTGGATAAACACAAAGGAGTGGGATTGCTGGGTCATATGGTAAGAATATGTTTTGTTTTGTAAGCAAACATCAAAGTGTCTTCCAAGGTGGCCATACCATCTGTATTCTCACCAGCAATGAACTAGATTTCCTGTTGCTCCACATCCTTGACAGCATTTGGTGTTATCAGTGTTCTGGATTTTGGCCATTCTAATAGGTGTGTAACGGCCTTGCATTGTTTTTAATTTAAATTTCCCTGATGACATAAGATGTGGAGCATCTTTTCATATTCTTATTTGCCATCTGTATATATTCTTTCACGAGGTGTCTGTTAAGGTCTTTGGCCCATTTTTTAATCAAATTGTTTGTTGTCTTACTGTTGAGTTTTAAGAGTTCTTTGTATATTTTGTTTAATAGTCCTTTATCAGATGTGTCTTTTCCAAATATTTTCTCCTGGTCTGTGGCTTGTCTTCTATAAAGCAGCACTTTTAAAATAGGTTCCTTATCTAAGAGAAAATCTCACTCTTCCATCCCAGACTTGAGTTTGTGAAAAAGTGTCTGGCATGAAATTAAATCAAGTATACAATGAGTCTATGTAAACCAACCCCAAATGGCGGCAGTTTCCATGCTTTCTTTTATCTTTAAATATGTAATTTGCGTGGTACCTAAAATACCATCATTTTACTTTCTAAAGAAAGGCATCAGGATTTTTTGTTTCACTCCAAGGCCACTCCTAATAAACCTGCTTCTTTTCCTAGAAGTTTTTGCTTTGAAAATGAAATAGCCTTAATTCCTAGTAGTCTGTGAGCAGTACTACTTAAATATCTGAGTGTGGTTTATTACTCAAATCATTTGTTAGTGGCAAGTAACTCCTCGTACAAAAAGTAGACCTAGGTGGAGGGGTACCACCTCACCCTCCTCTAGAAGGAGGACAGGGAATTGTTGGGGCTGCTTCCTGAACCCCTCAACCACTAAAGTCCCTGGGAAGAGAGACTCTGGTGAAATGAGAACAGCAAGAGTAGACAGGTGACAGGTGACCAGGAAGAAGTGGGGACAGAGAAAGGTGATCTCACTTGGAAGGTAGAAAAAGGTAAGGAAACAAATTTCAGTTGACCGAGGTACGAGCTCAATGGTACATGATTTTGAAAGTAGGACACTTTATGAATGAGAATGAATAATAGGCCCAAAGAAGAGAGGAATGGAAAGGAGTTAAGAAGGAAGAAACAATTATTAAAAGAAAGGCAAGCAATAATTTCAAAATAAGTAAGATTTTAGAGAAATACAGAAAAAAGGATTCAAGAAAGAGAAAATTTGTAGAAAATCTTAAAAAGAGACTGATTAAATGTACATTTAATCTTAGATAAATGAAGAGGGAAAGAAGTGGGTCTATAAACCCAATTATAATAACCAATAATGAAGGAAGTATCTTTTTTTCCAATGGAAATTTTAATCTTCTAATTTACTGGTGGTTTGCCTGTTTGTCACAAATAATTGTTAGAGATACTGGAAAAGTTTTTAGGCTTAAGATCAAGAAGGATGGGTCACTCTGAATCCTCTGGAATTCAGCAGATTGCCTCTTTTTTCCTAAGAGGTTGATGGGTTTGGAAATGTTTATACCTATCTGCTTACTTAAAAGAGACTTGGGAAAGTCACATTTTCCATTAGCAGACAATGAACACCACTTAGTGCCTTTGAGACTTTACTGGACTTTGCACAATCCCCTTGCCTTTGTTGCTTTGCCTCTTTCATGCCACAAATCTTGTTGCTTTTTGCTCTGTGACATCATGGCCAGTGTTCTCTTTAGCTGGGAAGACATATTAACCTTTTAATGGCAGAGTGGTCACCAAGTGTGCATCCTATGCTTTTTCAAAGACCTCTTTGGACTCAGAAGTGAAGGCAGGCAATAGAGTTTTTCCCTAAAAAAACAGCTTAAGATTAGTTTAGGTTAGACAGATGGAAATTTTTTTCACGTGGCAAAATCTGTTAGACATTCAAGTTTGTTATTGGAAGAGTTTGCTGTATCTCCCTCTGTGGAGGTCTTTAAAATTCTTGTCTCTGTGAAGTGATTGACTATATCTAACCCCAGAACTAACTGTCCCTCTCTGCTGAGGCTGGGGTCAGCACATCTCCCCTCGCTCCCCTGAATGGGAAGTTTACAGTGATTTCTCCTCACAGAAGATTAGGGACCTGTGGATAAGGTGACTTCTAAGAATCAATCATTTGGCAAAAGGTAACTGAACAAGGCAATAAAAAAGGAACGAATGGGGAAGTATCACAAGTAAATCCTAGAAGTATACTTCTTTCTTCAGAGAAATAAGAACCAACCACATGAAAAAGTAAATAGCATTTATAAACAATGTATGCTGAGTCTTAGATCAGTACTTTAAATAGTCAATCGAAAGATGATCTCAGTGACTAGAAATGATCAGTGTAGCAGACAGTCTAAGTGGCCTGCCCATATACCTTAAGCCATGCTATCTGTTAACGGCAACCACTGGCCACAGGTGGCTGTTAAGCACATGAAATGTGGCTGGTTCTCACTGAGATATGCTCTACGTATAAAATGCATGCCAGCTTTCAAATAGTTGTTAGAAAAACATGTGAAATATCTCAGTAAATTGTTTATGTTAATTGCATGTTGAAATGATAATATTTGGGGTAATAGGTTGAATAAAAATGTATTATTGAAGTTAATTTTACCTGTTTCTTTTGACCTTTTAAAATGTGGCTACTAGAAAACTTAAAATTTACATACGCAGGCTGCATTTGGGATTCACATTACATTTCTATTGGACAGTGCTGCTTAAAGCTAAAGCATTTCAGGATCTACATCTCTGTACTGAGGGCTTCTTCTGCAGTTGTGATAGATGGAAGTAATTGGGAATTATCATTCTTCCTCCTCTATAGTGGTCCTCAACCAGTAACTTTTAGGAGTTGTATAAATACCCCAGCTCCTTTACCTCACTGGTAAGATAGGTCTAAGGTGTATGTTTTGTACCATTTGCAGTATTTTTCCCACCGTTGTCGACTCCCTTGCTGATTTTCCTTGTTCTTCTCAAATAAACCATATACCCTTAGATTTCTTGCCTCACGTACTAAGATAACTAACCTAAACTCATGCAGTCGGGAGAAGGCTATAGAGTTAGACGTGGCATTTGAAAGGTGGATGAGATTTGCTAAAAATAGATGAGAAGGAACATTCATCTGTACATTTGTTCACCCATGAATTTTACTGATGAATGTAAAGACAGACGTTGTGAAGGCAGAGATGGCCATGCCTGTTAGAGGAGCATGAGATGATAAGTATTTTTAGAGCAGAGGAGATGAGTGAGGGACAGAGGTAGGCAAATAGTGACGGTCTCAATTGCTTTGGAATCTTACAGGCCACAGGGAGCTTCTTATTGAAGGTGTTAGACGTTGGAATGACATAGTCACCACAGAGCTTTAGGGGGTGTTACTTTCACGAAAATATGGGGATGATATGAAGGGAAACTCTGAAAGAAAGCAGCCCAAGTCAGCTTGTTAAGTTTGTTATGAGATGATGAAGATCTCAACTGGAATGCTGGCACACAGAATTGAAAGGAATAATTACCTTAAATGAGTGTGGTGTTGTAGAGTTTATCAAGCATTTTCCTGTGCTGGATCTCATTTTATCCACTATCAACCCAGTGAAGTAAACAAATGCAGAGAAGCAGTGTGACGAAAGCTGTGACAGGGCTCCGTGGGTTACTGGAAAGGAACGTATCAGAGATGAACGCCAAGGTGGGGAAGATAGTGATATCAGTGCTCTGTCCATCTGTCCATCCACTCAAATCATTCAACACGAGTTTACTGAGCACCTCCTGTGTGCCAGACTCTGCTCTGGGCCTTGGGAATAGAGTTGTGAGCAAATCAGACAAAGCCCCTTGCCCCATTAGAGTTCACTTGATGAAAATCGGGGGTATTGGAGGAAGGAGAAATTGTTTTGGGGAGAAGGTGATGGTTTTATTTTTGGATATATTGGCTCCAAGGTACAATTTTCAAATGAAAATGCCTAGTGGTCTACAGGTGCTTTGAACAGAGAAACTGCTGAGCTGGAGGTATGCTGAACATTACCTGCAAAGAGGTGGCATTTGAAATTTCTAATCACTACCCTATGGCAGCTATGTGTCATGTGTTAGAACATTCAAACACTGAAATTTGCATGCGGTATAAAGAGAATACACTTTGGGTACTTGAATATTTTTTTGCATGTGTGTGAGCGTGTGTATCTCTTGTGTATTGTCGGTTATATATGCATTTGTGTACACACACAGATACACACACACACATTTTCCTTTCTAAACATGCAGTTCTGTGGACCTCAGCCCTGATTACAAAGGAGGCCATGCTGCATAGCTTCCTCTGTACAGCCTCAGCTACACAAGGTGATTTAATGCTGTTATCTTCTCTAGCAGTGATTGTACCTAGTATTAGGGTTCTGTGTGACTCGTTTAACGTTTCAAAATGTGTTCATATAGGTCGTGGCACTGTATTCTTGAAAGACCCCATGGGTCAGTGTTTAACGATGATTGTGAAGAGTTCTCAACAGAGGTGCTGACATGTTTTCTCCTGCTTTCTGTCTTTGAATGTAAATTTATATCATCAGGATTACTTAGCTCCAGGTTATATCCCATGAATGGCAAATGACCACTGGAAACAGTGTGTTTGCATTTGCACAGAGAATGCAGTATTTTGACTGACTCTACATCATCTTCCAGATGAGCTTGTTTGACTGATTTAGCCCATCAGTCCAGCCACACAATCATTCCGTTTAAACAGCTGGTCAGATGATCAAAATAGTTAGACATAGATACAGCTCAAAGAAACGTCTCCCATGTAGAGTCCCAGATTCCTCCATGACAGATTTTAAATGGTCCCAGATTCCCCTAGCCATAAATCATTTCAAGGGTTTATTTTCCAGTGTCTTCTCCGTTACATACTTCTAAAGAAACTATATCCTCAGATTCTCATATTTGTTCTCACTGTACTCACTCTCTCCTCCACCCTCCCCTCCCCTGCCTTCTCCTCCCCTCTCTTCTCCTCTCCCTTCCTTTGGCCTCTCCATCCTGGTTTAGCCCTATCTTATTGGCTTCAGACGTCCACTTCATCTTTGTTACCCAGGAATCTCTTTACATATTTGACTGGGTTATCATTAGCCAGTACATTCTGTTCCAATTTAATGTGCTTTGTCCTGTACATCCCAGAGTGCACAGAATTGGTAATTGGCAGCCTGGGAAGCTTAACAAAAAGACGACAGGACTTGCCAAGCCTCAATTGTGCTGCCCTTCTACATACACAAATCCGATTTAGGTCAATGAAATTTATGTAGATAAAGGTGTGGAAAGGGGGCCTTCAGAAAGCAGATTTCCTGGCCCATATCAGATTCGAAGCCTTCTGGGAAGCAGCATGGAAAAGCCTCTGGAAACACTTGGGATACATACCTTGCAATGAATGTGCTAGAGTTCTCTTTATTTTTCTTTCTTTATTTTTTCAAAACACAAGTCCTTTTGGTTTATGAGAAAAAAAAGGAAACTGGAATACAATATCAAGATGGTAAAGATGACTAAGACCAGCTCAATTGTCATCATATTTTGTCCATCATCACATGTGTGGGGGAGAGAGAGAGAGGAAAGGGAGGGGGAGGAAGGCAGAGACAGCAACCTTCCTAAGACAGATCAGGAACATTGGCAGTTCAGCTCAGCTCATTCATTCGCTCATAACAATTTGATCAAGCCCAGTGGCCCACCCTCACCAACCTTTCATCTCTGACCTCCAGGCAGGGATAAGAGTGGCATCCAGTACTTAGGCAGAAGGTAGTCTTAGATCCGGGAGACCTTGGTAACTAAGGCAGATAGATGTTCAGCTTCTTTGAGCTTCATTTCATCACTTGCAAAACAGCGACAATCACACCTGTCTCACAGGGTTATTGATGATTAAATGCGATGACAGGTGCAAAGTTTGCTCTTAACCAATGTTGCTAGTATCCTTAGTGGAAGTATAGAATAATAATAATAAAAATAATATTTCAGGATATTCAATTCATATATAAAATGGTAATTGGTAATAGTAGGACATCATTCATTGTGAAGAATAAATTTGAAAATAAGCATAAAAGGCTTAGCATGGTATTTGGCCCATCACATACCATCAACAGATGGTAGTCAGTTCTAGTAGTAATAGTAGTCACTTTCCAAATACAGATTCATCCTTTGTTATGGGTAAAATATCACTTCCTCTGTGAAACCTTCCCTTCCAAGTCAGCCTGTCCTGACTCTGCAGAAGCTGGCATGTCTGAGGGTAGAAAATGGCTGATAATCCGCAGGGTGAATCCTCCTGCTTATTCATTGCCTCCCCTTTGGTGGGCATGAGCGTAAGATGCACATGCTGTGTGCTCCCCCTCATGGGTATACCTGTATGCTCCTTTCTTAAATCTCCTTGTTTTCATATTCCAATCTTGCTCCTTCCAAGCTCCTGACTAACCAGGGTTTTGCCATCGCTCACGAGTCTTTGTATATCTTCTCTCAGACATTTCAAGTTCACCCCAAATCGATGACCAGGTGTGCTACTCAGGGCTCTGCCTTATGAGAGAATGACCCATCACGACTGTCTTGTGGGCCACCCTCTGATAGTGAGGCTATCAGGTCATTTACAGTGCACACCAACATACTGTGCCAGTGTATCTATGAACCAATCCCAAGGTCTTTCCTCCTCCATCAGCTAGTCATAGGGGAATCCCCCTACCATGAGGCAAATGGTGTGGGTTGAAGGTGGTGTCAGGGCAACAGATTTCATTGACATGGGGACCTCGGCCACCTGTTCATGTAACTCTGGGCCTTCCCAGTCCTGATCCTGAATATACCTACCAATTCCCTTGTTTGATGGAACATACAATGCCTGTCCAACCTCATGACTCAGTGAACCTATTAATACCCAGCTCATGAAGGGCAGCTCCAGTCACATAGTGACTTAGAGTCCCGTCATCAGACTCTCAGACACTACTAGGGCTCAGTTGCACACCAGGGACTGCTTTTTAAAGAGCTGTCCATCTACCTTACCCAGCAGGACAACATGATTTTTAGGCATCTTCACTGACCTCTGATGGCCAGCTCAACTTTGCTGCCCATTACAATAATTATCACCAGCCTGCCTTGAATGGTTAAGTACCACTTTCTGACCTCTGAATCCTTCATACTCATTGACTTGGAGAACTCTGTTCTATGATGGCATTTCCTTTTGTCCATCCTGACCTATAGAGGACAGCCACCAATGAGAGATGTCGGTGCCCACCTCACTAGTGTATTCCTTCCTGATTCAGTGAAGCGAGTGTTCTCTGGGCCTTCCCAGTCAACATAGTCAAGTAGTGGGTTCTGAAGTCTTAGATAATAAATCTATTCTAACATTACTACCTCTTGACCCTACTGACCCTTTCCCAAATACACTGCCAAGGCAGCTGTACTTCTCTACCCCATTTGCTATAGGCCATGACCATTCCCAAGCTTTTAGGAACTAACCCCAGCAAGTAGTGACTGGCTCCAGGTATCTTCACCAGATCATGATAGAGTCTTCTTATTTCATTACATTCTTCTCTTCTCTGCTTTATTTTCCAACCCTCCTGTTCAAACATCCTTCAGATCCATTGTCATGAATGTTCCATATTCCACTATATTTGCCATGTCCTACTGTTCCTTCAGTGTGTAAGCTGTTTCATCCTGGAACAGGTACTTTATTTCCCCACTTGAGTCCTCCTGAGATCTATACCTGGTCGTCAGGCTGTAGGCAGTGAGGGGTGGTGAGAGTGAATCCTGAGAACCAGAAGCATGATCTTAAAAAGAAGCTGCCTCAGGTGAGATCTTTGCAGGTGAGTCTAGGTGAGGGGAGACTGCTCTCTTCCAGCAAAGGGGATGGGGCTGCCTCTGCCAACCTGAGAGCTTCAGGAGAGTCCAGCAATTCAAGGTTCTTAGGGTCATCCACCAGAATTACTGCACTTCAGGTTTCAAGGTTCCACTCTTTTTCTATCAGAGTCCTGATTTTGGCATAGGAGAACTGTCAAGTCTATGTATTTAATCTCCTTTGTAGTTCTTCTATCCTCAAAATGTTATCTTTGACCTGATTTTCAGCTTGGTCTGCCATGTGACCGCCATGTAAGATGAGGGTGTTGAAATGCTGCCATAGAGACCTCTGGGTTTCATAGCTTCCCTGGATTGATAGTTGTTTAACCTGAGTTTATCTTTTTTTTTTTGAAGGTTTCCAAAACAGTTAACGAAAGTCAAACACTCCATAATATTTGTAACAACCACTTCCCAAGGCCATGCAAATGTCACTGGTACCACCCAATCTCATGGCTTGCCTTCTGCTTGCCCTCCAGCCAATATACCACAGGTGAGAATATCAGCAGTTGTGATGCTACTACATGTCAGTGTTATCACCACTCCTCATAACAACTGCATCGGCCTGGGTTCCCCAGAAAGAAGACCAGGAGGGTTATTTGAAAGTGACCTGAAGGAGTCGAAATAAGTGGACTGTAGGAAAGATACATGGAATATGGGAAAGCCAGTATAAGGCGATTGTCGAGTTGGCCACTGCTAGAAGCAATGGGTGCTTAATCCCACCTGGAGCTTCTGAGGAATTTTTTGAGATGAGTCTCAGAGTTGTCTACCTGAGTTATAAAAGGTAGAAGAAACTTTCCATTAACTTCCATCCTCAGTTGGCCAATTTTGAGGTGGCCATACCTGAATGTTGAGTAAGCTCCTACAGGTATCTCATTTTACAACATCAGGGAAACATAAGGCAAAAGCCAAAGTTATGACACACCTCCCAAGGCAAAGTGCTGGTCAAAGATGTTTGTGCATAACTGGGCATTACACTAATTGATGGAATAGATGGTGGCAGAGAAGATGTGAAGTGGTGCATATCAGTTGCCCTGTACAAAATCCCACTGAGGTCTACCTGTAAGGGCCTTCCCAAACTCTCAGGTATTGACTGAGGGAGAAGTTGGCCAGGGTAAGTACACTGGGTCCTGAATTTGCTCCTAGAGGAAGAGGTGAAGTCATCCTGATTTCTCTCCCTGATAAAGAGAAATCTGAGTTGCCATCTACATTTGCTCAGCGTGGCTACTGCCCAACTCCATGGGCTGCCATTCACATCATCATAATGCAAATTGCTCCCCTGGGAGTTGCCCAATACATCACCTGCACAGCAGTACATGGTGACTCTGGGTGATTTTCCTAATTTCAGAGTAAATCATCCAAAAGGAACAAAACGGAGTCTCCAACCTTCAGATTTAGTTGGGCCCCAGATAAACAGAATCCCATATGATTGATGTTATAATTGTGGTCTATGTGAAACACTATGGGAAGACAGAATACAAGTGATGAATTACTTGGCATTCAGGTTGGGGCATTCATTCACCACAAATTTATTAACCATTTACTTGTCTAGCTGCTGGGGATATAGTGGCAAACACAACAAACTCAGTCCTTATTCTCATGGAGCTTATGCTCTAGTGGAGGAAAACAGATAATGAACAAACAAACAAGCAACATGTCAGACAGTGCTAAATGCTATGAGAAGAATTAAAATAGGACTAACTGACAGCAAGTGGCTAGTGACTTTAGAATTGTTGATCAAGAATGTCTTCTTAGAAAAGGTGATATTAGAGCCAATATCAGAATGGCAAGAAGGAACCAGCTACACGAAACTCATAGAAAACAGCGCTCCAGGGAGTGGGGTCAACTAGCACAAAGATGTCTAAGAAATGCATTGGGCACACTTGAGAAAGGGAAAGAAAGCAAGACTGTCTAGACTGAGGTGGGAGTGGAAAGAAATGAAGTGGGAGAGGTAGTCAGAGCCCAGAGCGTGCAGGACTATGCAGGGCGACTCCTACTTTAAATGGGTGTTGAAAAGACTGGCTGCTGGGGTCTTCCCTAGCGGTCCAGTGGTTAGTTAAGACTGTGCTTCCACTGCAGGGGGCACGGGTTCAATCCCTGGTCGGGGAGCTATCATGCCGTTTACAAAACGAGAGGAATCTAGTTTTTAATGGATACGTAGGTGTTCTTCAGCTAGGGGGGGAGGAAGGGCATTTTAAAAAGAAGGGACAGAATTGACAAAGCCTAAATATGAAAACACTCCATTCTAGTAGCTACCATTGTGACCAACTTGTACCCATGAGAATCAAGGTCAAGGGCAAAGTAGCTATGCCAGAGAAGAGACCTTGAAAATGTCTAATTAGTTCTTGTCAGCTGTATGTGAGCATGTATTTCTCCATGAGACTGCACTTGGAATTGATTTGACACATTGGCACTGTCCGTCAAAGAGTCAAAAAGGTGCCTTGAGTGTTCGTACTTGAGCCTTTGCACATTTGGCACTGGGGTATCTTTTCCCCAGATTTATTCAAAAGACATCACAGACTTTCAGCCCGCTTCTTATTTTGGGAGAAGCGTCCAAGGCACACAGCCTCCTTTGACAAAGGAGGAGAGAGACACACTGCTTCTATTTTTGCCATTTAAGGCCTAAGTCTCACTAAGCCACAGTTTTCATTCATGTCCGGACAATAAGGTACCATTGCATCTGTATCTTTCCAGTGTGTACTATATTCTTTCCGGACTGTGTTTTGCCTGTTTTCGACGATGACTTTTTGGACGATGGAGAATAAATTGAGTATGATTCAAGGTTGTCCAAAGTTCAGCTCACACTATTTCCCTTAACTGGTTCCATGTGATAAAATGAAAGCTTTGTTTTTACGCTCTGCTCTGCCTAACTCACATATGTGTAATGACGGTCCTGAGGAGCTGCGTGTCTGTGCTTGACGTGTAATACCCTTTCACCTGCGTGGAGTAGTCTGCAGTACTTTACTCAGGTCTTTTTCCCTGGAACGTGCTTCCCCTCCCCCCCTTTTAAAGATGTTTGAAGAAGAACAAAAAATAGCCCTCACTAACTGATCTAACTTCTCTCCATAAAATGTAGACATTTACTCCAAAGCACTTAGAATTAAACTAAACCTTAATGTTTCCACATGGCCTATTCTTACCCATTTCACAGATGGAAGACTTGAGGCCTAGGCAAAATAATTCAGCGTATTAGAGGCAGAATGAGTTTACTAACCCCTCTGCGAGCCTTGATAAGATATCCTTAGAGTGCCATGTGGATTGTGATGGGTCTGGTTAGCTTATAGTATCCATGGGCATTCGGGGAAAGTCACTCTATATCAAAAACCAAATTATCATCTTTAAGCATTTGCAGAAGGACTGCATATGTTACCCTTGCCTCCCTGCCTTGGTCCTAACATTTGTTGAGCATCTATTATGTCTAAGTACTAATCTAATCACAAGCTTTTTAAGCTCATTGTAATTATTCCATTTTATTGTTGGGGCTGAGGATTAGACAGGTTAGAAACTTGCCTGTAGTCTCACAAGTAGAAAGTAGCAGAGCTGAATTTCATGCTTATCCTCTGCCACTGAATCTATTCCTCTTTCTAGTGTGTCTGATGCTAGGGTATGCAATGGACTGTCTGGTTTAAAAAGTTCCAGGAGTCGCTGCAGGGTGAGAGGTATTTTGTATTGAACTGAAAGGAATATGACCTTCGGCCCATAAACCTGGGATCTATTGTGTGTACAGTAGGCACTACCATTCTGGACCCTCTAGCCACTTTCTTTTTCTATTTTATTCCCCTACCCTCTTTACCGATACAATTTCACTCTTTTCCCCTAAAAAGGAAACACCCAAATCGGGTTGCCCATCTAAAGGGAAAAAAAGCTGTAGGCCGATATTAGAACAAAAGGTTTGCTGAAAGTGAGAAGGGTGTTGAATCTGTCTCAAGAGTGTGGATATAAAACTGGAGAACCTAGATGCGAAGGGAGAAGTGCTCCATGTGTAGGTCCGTAGAAGAGGCCAGGTCAGAACCCTTTAGGAAATGCTGAGTAGTCCATGTGGCACAGTTTAGAATGGATTTCTGGACACAAAATGCATATTATCGCCTTGGTTCAGCCAAGAAGAGGCCTCTCTGAGGCCGCATGCATATTAAAGTGTGTAATCTTGCCGTTACTATGGGGAAATGATTTACAGGATCATACAACCCGCTGCCTCCTATCATCTGCTGGGACCCTGTGGTTGCCGTGGCTGCACGTGGGGACTCAGCTACCGAGTTAATGTCACCTACTGTGTAAAATTGCACCTCAGCAGAAGGAGAAGGCTGATTGGTCTTGGTCAGGGCTACATGTGGTGAAGGCTTAACTAGGAGAAAAGTCATCTGAACCCCCGTGGCTTCCAGTGAGGGGGGTGTCGGAGCCAGGCCTGACACAGAGACCTGCTTTGGTGTCATAGCGTAAGATAATTCTGGCAAAGATGCATGGACATTCTGTTAGCGGGTCTGTGTTAAACTTCAGAGCATTTCCTTGAGATTCTATGTGAACCTAAGAATGTGAGTATTCAACAGGAGAAGGGAATCTGGAGACCAACTCTACACGTCCATAATATGTTATTTATTTTACGGGGAACAGAGTTAGGAGGGTGTGGGGTGTGTAGAGAGAGGTGAGACAGAAAATAGGAGAGAACTTGTCCAGTAGATTTCTCAGGCATCCCTAAATATATGGGACAGGTCCAGGCAAAGTGGCATCTTGGGGGTTTTGCAACGAGTAGTTTTTCACAGAAAGATAGATAAACTTACTATTAAAAGTCTTGGCATCTCAGATCAAATCAGACCCCCTTGCTTAGAAGGTTCTCCGCAAGATCTAGTCTGTAACAACACAGCTGTTGACCTGAAGCAAATCCTTGATCCACTGGGGTTTCTAGTGTTTTCATCTGCAAAATGATGAAGTTTGAATGAGATGAAATTCAAGGTCCCTGCCTCCCTGACCCCCATCCTGCCATAATGCAAGCCCCTCAGTTTCTGTATCCCGCATACACTGTCCCACTGTCCAGCAGGGTGCCTGACACATAGTAGGAACTCAGAAAACATTGAATGGAAGAGGAAACCTCTAGCAGCAGAATTCCAGTCAATCCTTGTGCAACCAAAGGGGAAGATTCTTCTCCAATGAGTGCATTAGTGTTAATGCAGCCGTGCTCCTTGGTTCTGCTCTGCCGTTCCTCAAGTTTTCCATCGTGGGAACAGTGGCAGTACATTTAAAGGCAGGCAGGAGAGTCTCACAGTGTCAGCTGCTGGGGGTAAAGTGGAAACAAAATCTAGGATTTAGAGATGACCAGGTGCAGCTACTAAGCCTTACAACCTGAACAAGAAGTGAAGCTTCAAGGATCCTTTAGAGTCACAGCCAAACAGACTGGACTCTCTCCATTCTTATCTTGACTTCTAGGGCTTCTGATTTTATTTACATGTATTTTTTTGCCTTTTTTCCCCCTTCAGTGTACTTCAGCTTTAGTTAATGCACAAGGGTGCCTAGTTAGTGAATGGAGTCCCTAGGAATAAGGAGACAGGTAGCCCCTTCACTTTGCAATCAAGCCAGATGTAAGAGTCCATCACTGAAGGAGGGGTGAGGGAAGAAACCAGTCAAAGAGAAAGTGACTGAGTGGTCCATACCCTGCCTACCATAACTGATGTAAGCCTTCTTCAAGAGGTGAGACTTTTAAAAAAATTTATCTCCACTATCAGGTGGTGTACTGGCTGGCATCCTGCATTTAGACAGCAGAGCAGGGAGGATATACATATATATTTATATTTATTGTATTTTTTCAAGCACATTCATCTGAAAAGGCTTGGGTTGATTAATATTTTCCGCTGTCCGGTAACCATGGCAATAGGGTCAGCAGATATAATACTTAATTTAATCTTCCAGCTGCCTCAGTGTGCTTCACCAGTGTCCCGAATAATAGAAAGCCTTTTGCCTCTCTCTCTCTCTCTCTTCCTCTCTCTCTCCCCCCTCGTATATTATTATCTTTGCCAGTGGCTCCCTCACATGACCCAACAGGAATACAGGTTTTTTTTTTTCTCATTTCATTTTGTATATGCACTTAAAATACATTCCTATGTGATTCTGCCTCCCACCCGAGCCAGTTTCCCCTTCAACTCCCCAACCTCCCTCTTCCCCCTCCACCTCCACCCCCCCACTCCCCCCTCCCCCAACACTCCAGCAGCCAATCTCCACGGAATGACAGGAAACGTGGGAAGATCCTGATAGCTTTCATAGCGGCACCGTAAGGTTTATGAAACCCACTCCTCGGCCAAATGAACCCATGCGGACTCTCCTCCCCGCAGCAGGACCAGGTGATTGGCTGAGAGGGCCTTGCTGGTCCGATTCGCTCTCCAGGTGGGTTAAGTGCGTTGCTTTGTCTTCATTTGGCCCATTTCCCTTGTGTCATATCTCTTTATTTTCTTTCTCTGTCCTTCCTCCTCCTTCCCTCTGATAATTATCTTTTTTTTTTTTTTTTTTTTTAAGCTACCATGTTTTTGTACACATTCACTATTTGGTTGGTTCTAGGAAAAAGGAGAAATTGGTTTTGAAACCTAGGTAGACTTTTGCGCAGTAGCAAATAAAGAAAAGGCAGTTTGGGGAGAATAAAGGGGTTGCGGTTTGAGATGGATATTTTTGTTTTTCCCGCTTTCCAAAAAGCTGATGTGAATTCTCTGATTTGAGTTCACTTGTTTCTGTCCTCCTTTGGTTTATCATTCTGCCACCGTTTATTCCACACCTATTAAAAGAAAACATTAAGATTAAAATAATACTTTCTTCCCAAAGCTGGGAGTGGGTGAGGGGAGATATTTAAAAAAGAGTGAGAGAGAGGGAGAAAAAGGAGAGAATTGGTTGGAATATGGTTTATAAGAAAGCTGTAACATTTTTCCATTTCTGTTTATTAATCAGACTTTTATCAATCCTGTCATTGACTCAGACAACAAGTATATTTTCCCATTTTTTGCACCCCCCTCTACCTTTTTTTGTTGTTTTTAGAATAAAGAGCAATTTCCCGAGCAGAACAGTAATTTTTAAAAATGAAGAAATGAACAACTGTCCCCCTTATTTCTTCCTCTAAGGTGCATAAACCCCAGTTCATTCCTTCAGGAATTCTTATTTTCCTTTTTGGAAGAAACAGGTCAAAAATATCATTAAAAAAATGCCGATTGTGCATCCGTTGACTTTAGTCTGAAATTGGGCCAATTCTGTTGATTGCATTTCCCTAAATGGAGGAAGCATCCCCCATCTTTCTCTGATAATGTGTTTCATGTAAATATGCATTCAGTAACTCTGCTCTTCAAGGGCAACTCCCCATTCCTTTTTTCCCACTCCCCCATTCAGGAAAGGGTTCATCCAGTTAAATCGTAACATGGCCTGTAATTGACACATTGGTAATCGGAAGTCACACGAGTCGGGTTGGAGCCTGGAAGAGAATGGATGTGCGGCTGTCAATCTCTTGAAGTAGGTGACACTGTGGAGCCACCACCAGGAGTGGACATGTGCAGTCAGTGCCTTTTGCATACAGGTCTCATGTTAAGCCACATGACATATCTCAAGGAGGTACTGTACATGTGAACAGTTACAACTTGAAGTGAAAGGAAGCCTGTGGTTGTCAATGTGTCCACGATCTCAGACATTCCCAGAGACAAAGCTACCTGTAGATTTACCCTGGGCTGCTAATGCTATTTACCTAAGTGACCGTGACATACAGACCCTGGAACGTGAGGCATGCAGACAGCTAAGTACGGATATGGAGAATAACACCTCTAGTTCATCACCATGGCTACCTCCCAGATGAAACTGTGAATATCCACAGGCCATGTTCCTGTGGTGTGAATGCTGACTCCCATTTAGGTGCGCATCATCTAGCTCTGATTAGAGCCTCTCCTGAGAAAGCCGGAAAGGGGACCAACAGGTCTGAGTAAACAGGGCACAATGGGCTTGATCATCCCAGTCTGTGGAGCCACGTAGTGATGCATTATGAGCACTGTTTGCCATCGTGTTGAACACTATTACGCTAGTGTATCAGGGAAGTGCTCTGGGGTTATAAGAAGCAAAGACGATCTGAGCTTACCTAAACTAAGAGAGTCCATTTTAATAATACTCAGGGAAATGAGAAGAAAAGGAAACCATTTCCTGAGCATGCACCTAAAGGTCACAAAGAACTGGAACGTCACGTAGGGACGTTCAGTAACTCTGGTGTTTAAACCCTCTGGTGGCTCAGCAGATCTAATATTCTTCACCTCATGGGGTTACGAGGGCATCCTGTCTCTCAGCAGATGTTGCCCATTGCTTCTACTCTAGCAAATCCATCTCAGACTTGGGGGTTCAAGAGATCCGCTCATCTCTTTCTCTGCTTCAGTTTCTCCTGTCTCTACTCTCTTTCCCCAAGGTTTCTGCCTTCTTTTTGTGGGATTCTCATCTTCTGCACCACCTACCTCTTGATAGGTCTGATTTCTACACTCCCCATGAGTAAGGGTCTGAGTGCTTTGAATCCCTGCAGCTTCTTAGGCCAGGCCACTTCATAGGCCAGGCCATTTCATAGGCCACTGCCCCAATATCTATTATTGTCTTGGGATCAGTGGCCCATCTTTGACCCTTTTAACTGTGGTCAGTTACAAATGAGGCAGGACGACCCCTTCAAAAAGGGAACATGGGCATGGTGGGGCCCCTGGGTTTCTCAGCCTTTAACCATTAAATGTGTCAGGCTCCTCGAGTCTGCACTACCTTGCAGATCTTGTTGGCACTGGACGCAAGGCTTTATCAAAGAAAACCAAGAAGGACTTCCCTAGTGGCGCAGTGGTTGAGAATCCGCCTGCTAATGCAGGGGACACGGGTTCGAGCCCTGCTCCGGGAAGATCCCACATGCCACGGAGCAACTAAGCCCGTGCGCCACAACTACTGAGCCTGCACGCTAGAGCCCGTGAGCCACAACTACTGAAGCACGTGCGCCTAGAGCCCGTGCTCTGCAACAAAGGGAAGCCACCGCAACGAGAAGCCACCGCAACGAGAAGCCCGCGCACCGCAACGAAGAGTAGGCCCCGCTCGCCACAACTAGAGAAAGCCTGCGCACGGCAACGAAGACCCAGCACAGCCAAAAATAAAATAAATAAATAAATTAATTAAAAAAAAAAAAGAAAACCAAGAAAAGTGCATTTTCCAGCCTGCTTTCCTTAAAGGCCCTTTAGAAGTTTCCATTTATATTCAAAGTGGAATAACCATAGGTTTCTTGATTTATGGCCTTTTTTTGCCCGATCAGTGACTTTTAATGCTGTATCTTCAACCACTTGTCAATAGGTTTACCTCCTAGTGGAAAGAAACAGAAAAGAGAGATAACCCACTGGTTGTGGGAAGCACAGTTTATCGGAGTAAACAAATGGCTCTTTGTTTAAAAAAATCCTACAGAACAGCAACCGGACCTTTTCTTCATAGAACCTCTTCCCTGAGGCATAAGAAAAGCACTTGCAGTGGCTCCTCATCTTCCTAAGGGAGAGAGGTTAGACGTGGTCTGTCAGGCCAGGCGTGGCTTCCAAACATGGGCACAGGCTCCCTCTCTGAACTTCCATCTTCCCCTCACAGCTGCTTTTCTTTTAGGTTTCTTTTAATTTTTCTAATTAATTTTGAGAGCTCTTTGAGACATTTTCCATTTTGTTCACAGTTTGAGCCCTGCTCTGAGGTGTTCTCAGTAAATGTCTTGGTGTCTTCAGCAAAATTCTTTCGGTGTAATGGATCCTTCGAAAGAGACTCATACTCCTGTTTCACTTAGATGCCTGATCTGATTGTCATTTTCAATCCAGCAATGGCTTTGATTATCGACAGTGACCTATAAGTCATCAGCGCTCACAACACAGTTCAGAGAGGGAGGAGGGAGACTGCTGGTTAAAGGTTCCAGAATGAAGGAGCTCGTAAATGATACAATTTCTTCTTGTGAGTTGCTGGGATAGCTTAAGAAAAGAACCAAAACAGTTGGCTTATTTCATGCTGAAGGCAGGTCCATTCCAGAGTCTTAAATTGTGAGAGGTGTGTGGGGGGGGTGTGTTTAGGAGAGACAAAACATGGAACAATTTTAGTGTAGATTTTTGTGACCGTTGTATATTTTTCCTGTTTCCATATTTTCTTTTAATTGCTGAGATCGCCTCTTAAAATATCTATAGTCTCCACTCGTCAAGTTCCTGTCTGGATTTTTGCAGACTTGGTTTAGTTGGTTCTAGCATAAGGCTGTGCCTCTCTCGTGTTTTCTCATCAGGTGGATATTTGTACCATAACATGAGGGACTTAGAAGGCAGTTCAGCTGTTTTCCCAAATGTGTGACTGGGAAAGATCCAGTATTCCACAGTGTGAAAAACACAGATGTCCTCCTCCACTTCGGAGAATGCCTGTCAGTCAGTTGCCACCTGTTCAGAAAGGGAACTGCCGAATGCAAAGCGGCAGCTTGTTACCATCTTCCCAAACTGGAGCCCCTCTCTCTAGCATGGCAGAGCTCAGGAACGCCCATGTGTGCATGAGCCTGCAGCTCTGTTGGCTGTGACCCAACAGAGGAGGTCACGGGCACGAGGACTGGGAAGGTGCCTCTGAGTTTCTCCCGCAGGCCATCCGATTCTCTTTAGCTACCTGCTACTTGCAGGCTTGATATCCTCCTACCTAGGATGCCAAATGAAGTCCTTATTGAAATGAACTAGTTCTGTGGTTTTGCCGGTCCCCAGCTCTCAAAAGCACACAGCACGTATTTGGGGGTGGGTGGGTTACTCTTAGGGGCGAAAAGTGGTACCTGCTCCTTCCTTCTTGACTCCACCCTGTAGTGGAATCTTTCTGCACCATCCAGATCCAGCCCCCAGTTTGAAACAGAAGCATCAGTTCCCCTGGCTGTTGGAAATATTGGACAGCTCTCAACAGAGTCTTCTCTCTGGTAGTTGCGCCAGGTTAGTTAACCCCCTTCCTCAGAGGCAGACTGCATCCCACTCTGGAGCTCCCACTCCTCTAAGGCTTTGGTTTTATCTGCATCACAGTTTGACTTCTTCCTCGACCCAGTCCTTCCTTCACCCCAGCAAGGGTGGTATCGTCCCACGCACGCTCCTCAATGAACTTCGTGCATGGAAATATCCCTCACAGAGTCTCCATACCTAAGACCCATTCCCAGTAAGACCTTCAGTGTGGTGCCCTGGAGGCAACTCCAGGCATTGCCACACAGCCCTGAAACCTGAGAGACATGGTCTGATGTGCTCGGTACCCACTCACCCAGTAGTTATTCCTTGAGCTAATTTGCGGGTCTACCATGACTACCACATTTCATGAAAGTGCCCATCCTTTAAAAAGATGGTGTAGCCATCATTTTTTCTGTAAAGGAATCCCTTCTTCAACTGTTCAGGGGTTGAAGTTGCAAATCTTTCAGAAAGTGACTATTTTCACTTTTTTTTTTGATGTGTACATACTTACAATAAAGAGTGCAGGTCTTGAGTGTACAGCTCACAGGTTTATTTTTACGTATATACATACTCATGTAACCAGACCCACATCAATATGTGAAACATGTCCAGCATCCAGAAAGCTCCCTCATGCCCCCAGCCAGTTCCTCCACGAAAGGCCAATACTGTTCCAAACTCTAACCACGTAAATTAATTTTAAAATGATTACTTTGTGCATTTTGAGTTTCTCTCTTTCATTGACAGTCTTCAAAATTTGGTCAGTGCTGGTGGCGGAGTCACCATTTCTGTTACGCATTTAAAAGGCAATAAAAACATTTAGAAAGCAGCATGCAGAAGGGAAAAACTCACAACTCAGTATTTATATGAAGCACTTAAAAGTATAAGCAGTCATGTTGTTAATATTGTGCACAAGTATAACCAGACAGGAATTTATAGTTTGCAGACAAATGGTTGCAAAACACTATACAGCCAAGTTGTCATATTATTTTAGCTTAGCCACCAGGATGGTTAGGTTGGAGTTGGAGTCATTAGGCTGGAATTTTGAAGTTAAACTGGGATTTAACAATTTAAGGTCTGGCTACATTGCCATTTTTTGTTTTCCAAAGGAGTCATACATTTTATAAGGTATCACCTTATAATTCTGATCATCTTTTTCTCCCCAGTGCTGTTGAAGTCCCCTCCCTGTTTCTCACTGTATCCTTTGCGGTGTTTCAACCTTCAGTCCCACTGTTTGCAGTGCTGTTGCCAGGATTCCCAGAGAGTTTCAAGCTGCATTTATTGAGGTCCACAGTTGAGGCTTTCTTTCTCCAGGGGGAAGAGGAAATAAAAGGATTGTGTGATAAATGTGGTCGCAGTGAATTTGTCAGACAGTCTTCAAATGGCTGAAGATGGGGTGAAGCAGATTTGTATCTCGCTCCTGGTGTGCATGCTGACCACCGTGAGTTGGTGGTCCAGTCTCCAAGCTTTCCCCCCTGAATCAGTCAGGTCCCAGCCAGGAAAAGAGAGCCAATGTTCTTGATACAGGGAATTCAATATGGGATCTAGTTTGAAGGGTGCTGGAAGGGCATGGAGAGGCAACCCAGAGATTAGCAATAGCAGGAAGCTGTTACTAACCCTAGCCTAGAGGAACAGAGAGAGGAGGTGGTGGTACAGAGCCCAGGGACCCGGGGCATCTGAAGGAGCGAGAATCACAAGAGGGCTGTCTGGCAGAAGCTGTCTGGCAGGAGAAGCAGCAGCTTCCATTGGGGCCACCCAAGGCAGAGGCAACAGGAGAGGGGAAGTGGGAGAGACACCTGACTTCTCCCTTACTCCCAACCTCCAGGCTCCTGCCAAAGCCTCCCTTTGGCTGACCCCAACCAGAAGCCATTTGGCAAGGGAGCTCTTGGGAAATGGAGTTTACACAGGGCTGCGCTCTGGAATATGGAGCAGGAAGGGAGGGTTTGGATTTGAGAGCAAAGAGGCTAATGACCAGCGGACCCCCTTTCCCATCCCTCATTAACTGATGAAGAGAAACCCTTCCTACCACTTCAGTGTAGAACTAATTTTTTAGGATGTGTTTCTAAGGAAAGAGAAAGGCTAAACATTTAGTGCCTTTGTTTTCAGGGCCTGGGGACTACCCGCTGGAGGCTGTGCTAAGGGGCTCTGTTTCTTGCTCTTTGGGAGCTTACAGATGCAGCGCCTTACTTTAGGATTTACAGGCGATCGCAGTTTCATAAATCAGCGATGTGCGCTCCCCGTGTGAGAGTCTGCAAATTCTAAACTAATACGTCGTTCTCTTTCTATCTAGCATCATATTTATGTTAAGGCCACATAAATCGTGCTCTCCGTTTCTGCAGCACGACCACAATGAAAAGTGATATAACTAACAATAAGAAAGGATGGGAATTAAAATGCAAGAAAACAAAATGAAGTAAAAATTCATGTGACCCGCGAGTTAAGGCCACTTATTCCAGAAATGTGCATTGATTAGGGGGAAGGAAATCAAATATTCAGTCTGCATTTAGCCACTTGGCTGCTAAGCCATTCAACCTGTTCTCTTGCCATGTCAAGGCCCTGCGGATTGTTGCTGGATCCTAGGTGGTGGTGTAAGCTTCTGAGCCTTAATGACTCTCCGGGGGCAAACCTTCCAGAGGGATCTTAGGGGCCAGTGTATTGAGGAGGAATTGTAAGGGCAAAACTGGGACCAAATTTCCCATCGGCAGGTGAAGACAGAGATGGAACTCAGGGAGGCACTGCTCAGGCTTGAGCCATGGAATCCACTGTTTCCTGCCTAGCTTAGCAGACCAGAACAAGGTGGATTTCCGCTGCTCCATTTTAGCGGAAGCATTTTTGCCATACAGATTTCAGTGTGTTTTATGGGCACAGATTTCTTCCCTTCGTATCAGACTCCTAGAAGGTGTGAAGGTACCAGAGCTAAAGAGCAAGGCTGCTAAGTGAGTGGTTGGTTCCCTTGGCTGGTAGAGGGCAGTGATTTCAAAGGGAACCCACCCATAGACACAGCATCTTCCTTTCCTTTAGGGGTATTTGCTTTTCAAGTTTGTTTATTACATTTGAAAACCAACCGAAATATCAGCTTATGCATTAGACCAAGGAATAAAAGGTAGTATTTTAACATGCTAAAGGAATTCTGCCAGCCAGTCATAAGTATCAATCCATCACAATTATTAGAAACAATGTACTCTGCAGTAGTAAAGAGATACAGCCAATATGCAGACACACACTAAATAAATTCCCTCTTAGACTGGCTGTTTCCTCCCCTGCCCAGGCCAATCAGAAACTGTTTGTACAAAAGAGAAACGTGGAGAGAGGTGGAACACAGCATCACACAGTTTTTTTCCTGTTTTCAGTTGTTCCTATGTCTCCAAGTAGAGCTTATATTGGCATCCCAGTTTCCCTCTTAAAAACACAGATTGGCCCTGGATCTAGGGGTTTACTGTGTACAGAATGATTATAATACTCATGATGACATGTAAGCATCAACAAAAACAGCCACTGGGAAGAAAGAAACGTGGGATGGGTTGAAGAGGTAAATTGATTCAACCCAGAAAACGGACCTCACCGATATGTTTATGCACATATAGATGGCCACTTTTGTTTCCATTCGCTTTCCTTTCCTTTCCAGCCATATCTTCGTTAGCAGAGAGAAGACTGGAGGCACCCCCTCTTTCCTGTAGCCATTTGCTTTACATAAACCAGCTAGCAAACCTCTCCGTTCGTATTGATGTAGACATTACCACAAATCGCCACTTAGGGACCTGAACGAATTGACTAACTGGTTTCAGATCCAATACACATAACTTGATCAGACACAAAGTTTAAGTACACTTGCAGGCGTGCCAACTGCACCTACCGGGAAGTGACTCTTTGGCTGCCAGTTTAAAGAAGCCCTAAGGGAAACCCAGGAGGAAGGCACTCAGACCTATGGGTGAGGCAGCAAGTCTGGAGGTTTCCAGAAGAACAGCCCAAGGTGGAAAGAAATAAGGCATTCTGGGCAGGAAGCAAGGCAATTTCAAAAGCCACATGGACACTTCAGTCCAGGGTGCACTTGATACAACCTTCATTAATTTGGCTTTTTATCCTCCCTTCCGGTGGCTCTGAGGTCTGGGAGATTGAGTGTCAGATGACATAGGAGATGACTGAATTCAGATCTGAGAAATCTCAGCTGGTCAAGGGTCAGCTGCGTATACATCTGCCCATCAGGCTGCCAGGCATCCAGGAACAATGGCTTTTGAGTTAATTGTCTTCTCAGTAGCCAGGAAATTACCTGGGTAGAAATGGGCAAAGGCCTTGTCACTTGTCACCTGTGTCACTTGTCACAAAGAATGAACAGCACTGACCCTGGAGGTCAGGGCTGGTCTATGGTGTGGCCGGGGGTGAGGACCATGGGAGCCTGTTCTTTCCAAGCGCAGTGGGCCAGCCCAGCCCTGATTAAGTCGCCGGCTGTGCCGGAAGCCCTCACTCGTTTCTGCCCCAATCTGTTATTGCCTAACTGGTTCTCACTCCTTTGGGGTGTAAGTTTTTGTTTTCTCCAGTCACCTGGAGAGTGGGAATGCTGCTTTTCTGTGACACGAAGCTTTCCCTTGGAATATTATGCGATAGAATTTACAAGGTGGGATGTGCAAGTGGAGGGATGGGTTGGACTTGTAGCCATGGAAGTTTCTGGAAAAAAGAATAAGTGAGATGAATCTGTCACTTCAACTGAGATGCGTAAATCTGTGTGCACATATGTGTGTATTGGGGAGGGGGCAATATTGATAATGGTGACCCGGATAAGATCCTGGCAAGACAGGAATGTAGAGTCTATTAGAAGCAGATGAGGCTAACAGCTGCAAAAAAATAGGTGACTCCAAAGAAAGGCTCAAAGTTAGAACAGAGAGAAGGGGTTATTGCAGGGAGAGAAGTAGCTACGGGTAAATTTCAAGAAGAAGGATTGTATTCGAGCAAGAAGCCCTTAAAATTTGAAAGAATAATCCTGGTTTAGGTAGAGAAGAAATATTTGTTATTTCACTTACTATTATGTATTTAGATTATTATATATATATTTAATATTTCATTTATTTTTTATTCATTTGTTCAGTGTGTACTTACCACCTACTGTGCATTGAAAGCATTGTCGATACAGTGGGACACAATACAGACATGGCTCGTGACCAAGTAGAGTTTACAGCTTCACAACAGTTGTCTAGAAGCAGATTACTGAAGGCTTAAGGCATTTGGCAGTGAAAGCTTAATCCTTACAAATTGAAATAATTTAATTTTAAAAGTGATTTTAAAAGTGGTATAATAATAACAAGAGCAAATAATGGTGAAACGTATTGAACACCTATATATGTGCCCAGGAATTGTGCTGCGGGAATCTCTATATATTGTATCATTTAATCCTCACAACCATTTTATAAGGGAGAGGATTTTAGTGCCATTTTACGTGTGTGGCTTAGAGAGGTTAAGGTACATCCCACATATTATGGAGGAAGATATGGTTTCAAATTTAGGCGTATCTGATCCCAGATCCTTCACTCGCTCTCCTCTACCATGCAGCTTCCCTGGTGGCAATGTGGAAGGTGGACCAGGGTGGAGAGAGACTGGTGTTAGGGACCAGCAAGGGGAATAATAATATTATTATTCTATGAGAATAACAGTGAGCGTACAAGAAGATGTACAGTGTACAAGTGACAAGGGAGTGGGAGGAGAGAGTCAGGTTCAGTAGTCTCCTCAGAGCTCTCCTCGGGATTGGGAGGCATGTGGAATTGCGAAGCTGGAGGAGTTGGGAATAGCCTTTAAGGTACCCAGCTTGGGTGACTGGAAGGGTAGATGGTCAGTGACATTAGAGAAGGTGGAAAGAGGGTTGGTGTCTGAAGCAGGAGATGGCAATGAATTTCATTTTGAACGGGCTTCATGTAAGGAGATGGTTGAACATCCAGATAAACATAACTAATAGTAGTTGGATATACGGCCTTTGGGAGAGATTAAAGTTAGATATACAGACCTGGGAACCAGCAACAAAGGGGCCAAGGAAGCAGGAATACAAGGCCAAAAAAAGTAATTGTCTCTGGGTGCTTTGTTCACAAGCACTCAATGGGCACATCGGGCATTTGGCATTTCATGGACCAACTGGTAGACAAGAGTTTCTCAGCTCGGCTCCATTGGCAATTTGGGTCAGGTAATTCATGGCTGTGAGTGGCTGTCTTGTGCGTTGTAGGATTTTAGCAGCATCCCTGGACTTTACCCACTAGATGCCAGTAGCAACTCCTCACCCTCCAGCTGTGACAACCAAAAATGTCTCTGGACACTTCTAAACGTGCAAACCACTGAGGTAGACTATACAGTTTTCTTTCTAGTCCATATGACTCTCTCTAAGCATGCATACACACACACACCCCCACACATGTCTATACACATATATGTGTATAACTTCTTTATACATATTGTGTATACCTGTGCTACTTTTCCAGTCAATGGGACTCAGTGCTACTCACTGAGTAGCAATTTTTCATTGCACACAGAATGAAAAATTACTCTGATATGAACCAGTCAGAATACTGAATATTTCTAAATGCTTTAGCACCAGTCACTTGCCTATAGTTTGAAACCTTTTGAGGCATATTCAAAATCACTTAGTTATACAGTTTTATTTTAGTACCTGTGTCAAAGACAGTTGGTGCTCACCAACTACCCATGTGTTTACATATTTCTCAGACAGTTGAGTTAGAATCAGGCAACTAGTTCATTCAATGAGTTGGGAGAGAGAAATTGACATGTATCACTTCTAGCCTGAAATAGATAAAAGCCAGGTGTCTTTTTCCATCCCTCTTGCCCTGACACAATAGCATCAGAAGCCATATTCCAGATGACTTAGCTTCAAGATGGAAGAGGGCTGCCTGAACCATATCTAACTTTGTATGGATATGATATGTCGAGACACTAAGGCTTGGAGGTTTATTTGTTACCACAGCAGAACTTAGCTTTACCCTGGCTTACAGAAATCCTACTAGCATAGAAGGTAGGAGGTGCAAGAAAATTTTAATGCGGTTTTATGAAATGTATATCCACTTTATAGGAACATGGCAACCACATATAAAAACTGTACCTAATAGAATAGTAAGATAAATGTTAGTCACATTGAGAAATCTGACATATTATATATTCAGTGAGAGAGACATCAGTTAGCTGTCACTTCTGAAGTTTCCCAGTTTCAATGGAGTTGGTTTTTTTTTTTTTTTAACACAACATGATTGTGTTAAATGGAGCTTGTGTCAGTGAAAGGTGGAATTATGCAACGTACCAATTCAGTCTTGATTTCAGATGTATCATGTGTACTTTGAAACTAATTTCCACATTACTTGAATCACAATAAAATTTTCACTAGTGTGAACGATAAAGGAATCACCTGTGGTTTTCTCCCTACCCACTTAAAAAGTTTTACAACACGAATTGGGCAAAACTTCACAACTCTATGTTATAAAAATATGAAAAACTATTTTTGGAAAAAGTGTTTGTGGAAGTACTAGAGTTAATGTGATGATTCTTGAACTTTATATCTCACTAAATGAAGCAACTGATGTTATTCCTCCATTCTGAGCTGCAGTGGAATTCTTGATAAAATTGTTAGCATCTTGGCTGATGGTATTTTTGTTAAGTTAACTTTAAGGTGCAAAATGTAAAGGTTTTAAGATACTCTTCCACAAGTATTTGAATAACTGCAGTGGAATTTTGTGGGAATTGGTTGTACAACAGAAATTTATAACAATTACATAAATGGTGCATCTCATGTTTTTACACTTGATATGATGTTTTTTCATATTTATATAGCACGAATAGAGATGCTGTTATCATTTCGTGATTTTATTAGAGTGCAGTTTAGACAAATTTTGACATTGTCGAACACAAGATTTCCATGACTGATCCCTGCTCTTAAAAGAATGCTAATAATATTGCAATTACTATGAGCTTTTGTTTTATGCAGTTGAAAAAAAAATCTGAGAAAAGATGTTTTAAGCATTCTGAATTAAAACTTTGGTCCTTTTCATGAAGTGTTTTTCCCCATAGTTGTATTTTTAAGAAAGTAAGGGGAAATTATATTAAAGTCAGAGATTATTTGTGAATATTTTCCCTTAGAACTGAATTTAGAAGAAGATTCCTAAGATAATGCTGCTTAAAGTAAGAAAGTTGTAGAAGAAAGTGACTAATAGTGGTATTTGTTGCAATTTGGATCCAGTGCATCCATCAGGTAACAAGAGTGTGTAATGTTAATTGTTGAATTATTCTGGGGCTTTAAAAGGCAAATCTCAGTGCTTTTATGAATTATGCTGGATTCAGTTGGAAAAAAAGCCCTAAATGGGATGATCTGGAGAAGATATGGAATCACTTCCACATAGCTCATCTCACTTTGTCACAGAATGATCATTTTAATGAACTTTCAGTTCTTAAATCATATCTTAATGAGAACTTGCCAGATGGGATAGAAATGAAGATCAAATATAGTAGAATGTACATACAGATTTTCATCAGGAATACATTATAATCCCAAACATTAGGAAAGTACAGAACTTCCTTCTCTTCTTGCCAGTTTCAAATGCTGTGATCAAGAGGGCATCTTCCCTAATTAATATATTTTAGGTATCAGAGAAGGTTT
The DNA here is from genome assembly GCF_028564815.1 of Eubalaena glacialis. Lineage (NCBI taxonomy): Eukaryota > Metazoa > Chordata > Mammalia > Artiodactyla > Balaenidae > Eubalaena > Eubalaena glacialis. Next base: position 16,504,481 of record NC_083733.1, on the reverse strand, counting down.
TGATGGTATTCAAATGGAATGGATAGGCTTTCCTGGCAATGCAAAATCTGTTTTCCCGGATGCAAAAACAGGATGGTGGAGAAATGTTGATGATCCAAATGAATTAGAACCTTGAGAAGATATGGAGGACCAAATAACTGTTGAAAATAATGACAATATAATCTACTGGATACTGTGCTAAATACTTTGAATGTATAATTTTATTTAATCATCACAAAAGCCATGTGAGATAGAAACTACTATTATTTCCATTTTACAATCAGGAAACTGATGTTAAATAAGTTGCCCAAGGCCATCAGCCAGTAGGTGTTTAAGCTGGCCTTTGGTTCTAGAACAGATACTCTTGGTCACCTTTCTGTCTTGGCCCCTAACAGCTGGGTATACAATTGGACATCAACTCCAGTAGTGGATGGGGTGATGGAGATAAAAACAAAAATAATGTCTAGGCTGACAGACAACTTTTCCTGGGTTTTGTATACCCAGTCGTGCAGCTTTATTCTCTGGGCATCCCATGCTTTCCTAAATCACAGCCAACTGCCTAGAATGGGGAAAACTTGATCAGTGAAACTTTTTTCCCAGTAGAGTCAAAATATCACCCCTCTCCTCCTTATTTTCTTGCCCCAGCAGGATCCTAGGAGGCAGCCACTGAGATTCGCCTGCTATATCCATCCATGTCAATATTAACTTCTACTCTGTTATCCCTGTGGCTCTTCCAGTGTGGGCTGACCTTGCTGTGACCTGCCATTTGGCCATGAGATCCCTGCTGATGTGGGCTCTTTTATTCTTTCCATCCTTTTGGCCTTTCCTTAACCCCACTCCAACCATTGCTGGGCCATGTTGCTTTTCTGATCACCACCATAGTGGGCTGTCTCTCTTTCCTTTGCCACCCTCATGGCTGCTGTCCTCAGTCTGCCATGGTATTGTTACAGCCCTGAGCAGGCAGCCCTAAAGGATGGCCCCATTCTTTCAGCTTTCTTAAAGTGTTTGCAGCTCTTATATCAGTTCCCAAAAGAGTGGCTCTGTTCTCTCAAGCTCTTCTAGACTCCTCTCTTGAGGACCTTGTATCAGTTATCTACTGTTGAGTAACAAAACACCCCCAAAATTAGAAGCTTAAGACAAAAATGATATAGTAGCCAACTCTTCTGTAGGTGGACCATTTGGGCTGGGCTCAGCTGAGGCAGCTCATTTCTGCCCCACATAGTGTTGGCTAAGCTCACTTACATGTCTGGGACCTCAGCTGGATCAACTAGAACATCTGGACCTCTCTCTCCATTTGGTCTCTAACCCTCAAGGAGGCTAGCCTAGGCTTTTTTCACGCCATTTGGTCTCTCACCCTCAAGGAGACTAGCCGAGGCTTTTTTTCACTTGGTGCTAGAAAGACTCCCAGCAAGCAGTAAGAGAAGACAAACTCCAATGTGTGAACACTTTTCAAAACTTCTGCTTGCATCACATTTGCTAAAGTCCCGTTGGCCAAAGCAAGTCACATGATCAAGCCCAGAGTCAGTGTGAGAGGGTCTACATAATCATGTGGATACACAGGGATGTGATTCATTGGGCCATTGCTATAACAGACCATAATAAAAGTCATCCTGGAATTGGTTCAGAAGACACTTGAGTGACTCTGCCCTATAACACCAAACCCAAACTGCCCACCAGCAACTAAAATCCTTAATTTGATTTTCAAGGTTCTCACCAATGTGGCTCTTTTCTAAAATTATCTTTTTATAAACCTCTTCAGGAATCCTCTACTCTAGCCACCATTCCTATTCACTGTCTCTTCCCATTTCCTCAAGGTCAAAACTTCGCTCTTTCTAAATAATAAGCTATTTCTGCTTAAGGAACGCTATTCTTCTACCAAACTCCAATCTCTAGTTCCATTTCCCATTATTTCATTTTTGCTATTGCTGTCATCTCATAAGCCTTATTTTTCCAAGTAGATCTTAGGCCCTAACACATATATACCTAAGATATAAATACTCAGTAGCCTGCCTTGAATTGGGCTTATGGTGAAACGAATTTGCCTCAGGGTTTGTGAATTCCCTGTAAGGGTTGAAGTGGTCTTGTTCTGGGGTATGGGGAAAGCCTGAGATCCTGAAGTGTGCAGAGCAGAGCACAGCACGGCACATTGAAGGACTGACTCTTTGCAACATTCGCAGATAAAAATGAATTCCATTTCTGAAGAGAAAAAAATAGAGAGCAGAGGCCCTAGTTTCAGCAGGAAGCGAGGAAGATTCTGGGCTAGAGTGAAAACTGCATGATAAAACCCATGAGGTCAACAAGCACCTTCGAGTTAATTTGGTATTTGGAAGACACACGGGTCTACCTTTATGTTGGGGGCTCACTGGGGTTCTGGAATGGATAGGCTTTCCTGGCAATGCAAAATCTGTTTTCCCGGATGCAAAAACAGGATGGTGGAGAAATGTTAGCAAGTGACACTTTAAGCCCTCAATTAAGCTTTTGGATAATCAGTTAAGCTTTTGGATAATCAGATGGCATTTATTCAACACATGTTTATGGCTCCACTACTGTGTGCCAGGCGCCATGCTAGGTACCATAGGCACATGGGGAACAGCGCTGCTCACACGGAGCTCACAGCCTTGGAAAAGCGATGCGTTAGAGAACCTTGTAATACGTTCTAGCCCTGGGCACTGTGAGAGGGGGCTTGCCCCAGACTTGGGAGGTCAGTGAAGGCTGCCAGAGGAAGCAGCATCTAAGCAGAGAGCTGAGGAAGAGGATTCAGATGAGTCAGCCTGAGGCGGGGGTGTGTGTGTGTGTGTGCGCGCGCACACACACACACACGTCGCTGTGTACAACCTGCAGGTGCTTGTGTGACAGAGTGGAGCAGTGGACAGAGACATCCCAATGGGCAGAGGCAGTACTTGTGTGGCAGTAAGAGGTGAGAGAAAGCACGTTGGGTTTACGACACTGACACATGTTTAGCGTGGTTGGATTTCTGAGGAGGGAGGAGAAAGAAATCATGTTGGAGGGCAACCGGGAGCCTGGAGGCTGCAGGACTTGTCAGCCACGTCAAGGGGCAGAACCAGAACAGAGGCCTAAACACAATCACAAAAAGGAAGGGCGTTTTCACCAAAAACACTTTTTTCTTAAAAAAATTTGTAAATGTAAAGAGGTTCTGCCACACACATACACTCTCAAGTTTCCCTCCAAAGAGATTTGAAACCTAGATCGTACCCAACAGTCGAGAGTTCTTCATTTACAACTAGCCAGGAATGGGGTTGGGAGGGAGGCTGCATAGAGAAACACGGGTCTACTTGTCTCCTGTCTACTGAATGGGTTTGAACAGTACAGGACGGCAGGAGCCGGCATCTCGGGGGGGCCCTACTTCTTCACTCAGCCGTTCCCTAGATCACCCGTTGGTCCCATCTGCAGTGACATTGTACAAGCAATTTGTCATTTCCTCTAACTCATTTTTCAACCCTCTGTTTGACTTTGCTATGACCTCATCTATTTTTAGTCTTTCTCATGTTTTTGTTAATTTTCCAAATGCGCAAAGCTAGCCATTAGTTCTTTCTTTACCCTTTGGAGGACAAAATTGGCAGGATCCTTTTGTAGCTGTGTCTCTGAGGATACTTCAAACCTCATAAAAATTCCATTTTTTTTTTCCTTATGGGAAATGCTATCTGGTTTTAAAGGTGTGTATGTGGCTCTATCTTTCCAGTTATCCAAGTGGAAGGTTCCTACTCCTTTCCATGTTTCAACATTGAACATTTTTATGAAATGTAAAATAAAAATAAAATGCCAAAGCAATGCATGTAATGTTCCTATGCCCCTGGAGGAATATAAATGAAAGACACTGTATGTCCCGAGAGGCCTTTTCATGGAAGGCACTCCTCCCGCAGAAAAAACAGAGGCTAAAACAAGGGAAATTGGAAGTTGATGCTTTAAAGGAGAGAGAGCTTTTGGAAGTGTGGGCCTTCACATTGGCGCTTTTGGAACACAGTTTTGGCTGTCCCCTCTGGTGCCCCCGGCTGACCATTCCCCTTCATTCACCCATGCCACACAGGTGGGTGAGCTCATCCTAGCGTCATCAGATATTCCGGTGGCCCATCTGGTCAAGGCACCCAGTTCCTGGAGACATGGAATTAGGCTGTCTCAAGGGAATGCCCAGGGCAAAACCTTTTCTGCCTGAGTTTGGGACTTAATGCCTCCTGACTGGAGATTTGCAGGCTAGTACCTAAATTGTTAGGACCTTAAGGCAGCCAAAACTTTAGACTCTTTGGGAGTGAGATGGAGGGAAAACGCCCAGATATGATCCAGAAGGCCAGGTTCTCTGGACCACTGGACTAAGGAGGATACTCCTTGGAAAGAGCATTTTTCTCCAACCCATCAGTTCCAAAGCCTCTCTCATCACCCAGGGCTCTGGACCACAGCATTGGCCCAGGACATCTGTACCTCTCTTACCTGCAGATCCTGGGCTCCAGCACAGAAAAGGAGCTCCTTACGCGACCCATATTCTTCCCCCTTGCAAACTTGACATTCTTGCAACCAAGTCTGGGCACTGTCTAGTGGGGTATTTCAGACTGTTTTCTTAGTACTAAATGGAGAGGTATTAACACAATGCAGAAATTTTTTTTAAAAAAAGTAAAATAAAGGCAGAGGGTGAGGAGTGGCGGGGGGGGGGGGCGGGAGAAAAGAAAAGACAGCCGCCTGCTCTTTTCTTCTTGGCATTATTATTTGTGACAAAGCCCTCGGTCCATTTTTCATCATAATTTGCAGGACTCCTAATGGGAACAGCACCTCCCAATTACCATGGCTGCCAAAGGCTAATTTGGTTACCCTCCGGATCCACAATAGCGAAACTGTGTCGAGCCTTTGTCGATATTTGCATACTATACATACCAGGAATGTAAAACAGCTGCCTGGCCCCTCTCCCACTATAATGGCAATTATGGGTCATTAGCTCCCCCCTCCCTTTTTCTTGTTCTGTCTTCCAGGGTCTGGTAGGCAGTGGTAGGCAGCTGACGGATTTGCAGAGACAAGAAATGAGAGAGCAGAGCTGCGTGGCCTATTTGTTAAGAGTCGGAGGCTGACGGGACTGCCACTTGAATTGGGCTAACACAGCCCTGCGCTTTTATTCATGATTCCCTCCTCCTCTTCTTTTCTTCCATCCCCTCCAGCGCCCGCCCCGGCTCCCCTCTCTCTTTGTGGAAGCCTCTCGGAGGGTCAGCGGCGGCCCCGTACGTGTCTATGTGTGCGCATTTGTCCTGGCAGCCGGGCCTGGACCTCTGGGCAAGGCGCGTGCAGGCACTTGGTAGTGGGAACGCGCTCTTCCGGGGACGCGCTCCGAGGGCGCTGACGTGCACGGCCAGCCCCGAGTACCTAGGCTGATCCGCATTAAGAGGAGGGGATGCTTCACTTTTAAGTTTTCTTATTGTATCTTAGCCCCACAAAGGGGGTCGGGGAGAGGGAGGAGACAAGAAGAAGAAGGGGGCTTAACCATGACATGCTCTTTCCTTTGGAACAATGTGTTGTGTCTTGCGGTAGTTAATGGGAAGTTATGGTTTTGAATATAATTTTTCCGCCTTCAAGCTGCTAATTTTATTGACAATATGGATAGATTGAAAGACCCAAAGCTTTTGTGTTGTTTTGTTAAAGCAAGTAAGTGAGGCACAAATGTAAATTACATCTCCAGGTTCACATTAGAGGTTTGCAAATAATACTGAGCTAATGGTTATTGCAAAGGAAACTAGCGCTGGGATCAATATTCTATACAGTGGAAGGCGATACCTCTCTCTCTTTTAATCACCTCATAGCAGAAATGGCATTGAAATTTGAAATCTCATTTTCTCCATTTGTACAAATTGAACATAAATCACTATGAGTGAAGGGAGGTGGCAGACAGCTTCACTCTTTGCGGGATTGCATTACTAATTAGTGTTGGGCTGAAGTAGTGCACAGCCTGGGAGAGGCTTTGATAGACCTCTGGCCTAAGGCAGGATGCTCTGGAAGCCTGGCCATGGGCAGGGAGGAGCCTGCCTGTCTAGTGGGGAGTGGGGAGTGGGTGAGGCAGGGTCAGCCGTGCAAAAGAACGGAGACAAAGGGCAGGATGCATTTCAGAGCCTCAGTAGCTTGTACCATTTTCTGTGCTGGGATGGCAGCTCCCCCCAACCCCTTAGATGTCAGTAGGGTCACATGGATAGGACATCACTGTTCCCCGTAAGAATCAAGGGAGACATCAGCTTCCAAACCTTGCCTTTGTCTGTGTCTGTAGGAGTAGTGGATGGGGTACCTGAGAATGGAAAAGACCTGCTCAACCTGGGCGCCTCTGTGTTACCTCCCCAAGCCCGCCTCCTGCCTACCAACACCAGGCCCCACTTCCTGCCCTCCGCCCACCCCTTCCTTCATTCCCAACTCCACACACTTGCATTGAGTGGCTGTCAGAGTTCTAAGCTGGGTGACAGATATTACCTACAAAGAATATTCAGAGATGTCAAAGGGCCTCTGGTACTGTACCCACCTCAGCTACATTTTCTCAGTGTCACTTACAACATACTTGACCTTGGTGGTGGGAGAAGCACTCAAGAAGCACCTCGTTCTCCCTCACTGGCCTGAAATACCTCACAGCCACGCATTTCCAGGATTGGGCAGATATGGGGGGAGAATGAGTTATTTTAAAGGTGACAGAAGGTAGGGGAGAAAGTTGGTATCTGAAATGTGGCAGGGGGAGAGAAGAGGGCAGGGGAGCAAGGTGTCAACTCAGCTTGCATACCTACTGGATTTAAGACTTTTTTCTTAAAGATTTGGGATGACATGGCTTAGGGAAGTGTTGTGCAGACAGAGCCCTTGCCCCGTCTTTGCAGCTGGCCACTTACCCTCTCGCTAGAAGTAAATAACATTCTGCTGGGTGATTAATGGAGGATATTTAGTTCATTAAACTTGACACCCCGAGGGCAGGATGGACCGGTAAAATATTTATATATTTATATGCGAGGCTGCTCCCGTAAGGGTCAGTGTGTAGATTATTCCCAAATGGGGCAAGCTAGTGGCCATCAAGATGGGGCCTCAGCAGTGGCCAGTGACACACATTGCTGTTACAGCCAACGGGTCACCATTAGAATAAAGAAAGACACCCATTCATTCCCAGAAGAGCAAGCAGGATGGCCAGGCAGTCTCAGATACAGCCAGGGCATGTGCAACATTCCAGGCACGGTTCTGCCCTCTTCTGCCTGCCATTACCTCTCCGTGCCTGGGGAGAAAGGCGGAGGGACTCCCGTAGACTTATCAACACCCCAGGAATTTTCCACCCTTTTCCTCAGCCTTAGCAGTGGCAGGAGGAGTTAAAAATAGGGGAGGTTAGGGGGAAAAGGGGAAACAAGTGTCCATTACCTAAGGTCCCGCTCAGCCATTTCAATAGATGAAAGCAAAGAAAATACAGCAAACTCCATCCAAACAGTAAGCAGGTGGTGGCTGCTAATAGAGAAGAAATAAAAACCTTTTAGAAATCAGAGTTGACTACAAAAAACACTGACAAAGTGGAATGAAAGTTCTGAACAATCAGTTCAAAGAAAACGGTGTTTGAAATAAACCCTTAAAAACATTTCAAATGCTGAAGGAAAAAAAATAGCTGCTTTAGATATTTGAAGCCAGGATGACTTAATCTGGAGAGAGGACTTTTTGGATTCTACTTAAAAAAAAAAAAAAAAAAAAAAAAAACCAACTGATGAGGCCTTGGAGGTAGCGGGGCTTGGAGGACAGACCAACATCAGGTGCACATGGACAGCCTTGCCTTGACTGCCAGTCACAGGTCTCACCAGCTCCTGGGTTGACCTGGGGCTTTTAACCTTTCCATGCCTCCATTTGCCCAGCTATAAACTGGGGTTACTAATAGGCGTGTCCTCTCATCCCCCCAGGTCCCCGAGGAAGTGTAATAGGATAATGAGTCTGATCCTGCTGATGGAGAATGAGTAACTGCCATTTTGTGACCTCTGCCTTTAGAGGCCCAGTGGTCTTTGGGGGACCCTCCCTTTTTCTGGTGAGTTTCAGCATTCATTTCACATGGGATGTGCCACTCTGTACCAAGTATGGTGGCACGTGATGACAAATGTGGAAAGCACCCATCCCCTCCCTAGGTTGATCATAGGTTGAAGGAGACAGGCAAGGTAACTGGTGATGATAGAGCAGTGTGCAGGCGCAAGCATGGGAAGTCCTGGGAGCTCAGCCTGGAGAGGCTTCCTGGAGGAGGTGATGACTACGCTTACTTCCGGCCGAAGTGGCTGCGTGTCGAGGCTGGGAATGGCATCTCAGTCAAGGGAACGGCTTGTATGAAGGATGAGAGCTATGAGTTTGGAAACTGTTGAAAAGACTCTTCTGGCAAAGGGATTGGGGCACAAAGGGCAGACTGGAGGAGATGGGGAGCCTGGAGCGGGAAGTAGGAGCTGTACCCATGGGTGTTTATGTAAGTCAGGAATTGCATTCCTTGTGGCTCTGGAGGTTGGCAGTTCATAGCTGTGGAGCCTCCGTAGTCATCAGCTACCCACAATCCTTTTATTTTTCTGATCACCATTCTTAGTAGGTGGCTCCCCTCTTCAAGTTCATCTCACTTGTAAAGAAGAAGGGTAGCAAGGACATGGCATAGGCACTGAGCGGGCTCTAGCACAGTCTTTTCCAACAGATGAGGGGGTATGGGTTTCTCCTGGATGTGAGACCATGACCATTACCTCCATGAGATTTGCAGTCATCTTGCATCCATACCTTGTCAGATATTTGCACCTGGCTTTTTTGTTTTATGAAAGAGCTAGGAGTCCTAAGGGATGGACAGGTGCACAGAAAAACACTTAGCAGAGAAAAGAGTAAGAAATGTAGAGATTTGCTGCAGTGGAAAATAAAACCCAAGAGTCTTGAAAAAAATCCCCCTTTGCCCAAGGGATTCCTGGTGTCTGACTGTTGTCTCGGCATTTGTGCAGTTTACTATTTGTTCCGGATTTTACTTTTATTACTATTTTTTAAACAAAGTGTCATAATTGTTGCATTAAAATAATCCAGGAGGGCTGATGGACCTCGGCTTCGTTCTGCTGGCTCCTGCCAAGGTCTCCTCCAGCTATGTGTGAGATGCAAGTTCAGTGAACTGAGTTCTCATTTTAACTTGTGGTTAAGGCTGAAAGATTACCAGGGATGACCCATCTCTCTCCCAGTTTGTTCTAGACACAAGATAATTGATGCCACTTTCTCAAGTGCAGTATGCAGGGTACTTGCTGATGGTGCAAAGTGCACTCAGCTGTGAGCACTGGGGTTCAGTACCTCCTCGGGGTCTGTGGTGGTGCTGAGAACTGGCTGACGCCGCCACCCCTACTTGCTACCTGTGTTGTGGCCAGTGCTGGGGCCCCCAGGGTGCAACAAGCCTCTAGGATGTCTGTTGACAGGGTGTGTGTGAACTGTGGAAAACCATAGGGTAGGTGCATAGGAAAATATTGGTTCCAGGCAGGAAACAGTCTCAGTAGCTCTGCCATAGAACATAGAATGCTCTTGCAATAGCAGTTTTGTCATTTATTGTAATTTAAATCCACAGCTTATTTATTTCATTACTTGGTAACTTTTTAATTTTGAAATAAACCCTTATGGCTGCAATGAGCTAAAAAAAAAAAAGTACATGTTTAATGAAAAATTAATTACCGGGTTTCTGTTTCTTGGGAAAGTTGATGAACATGTAACTTACACAAAATGTTTAACGACATTTACCATCCATTGTGGTAAATAACCACATAAAAAAAAAATAGAGGACAAAATTTGCTAACAAAACATCAGCATCTAATGTTTAAAATCGGTTATTTTAAGAAGACTCTCTTGTAGATGATGAATTCACATATGAATCTTCAAAAGGTGGGTTTACAGTTTCCTCTGTAAAGCATGATTTTATATCAATTGACTGTTTTTTCCCTAAATTTCACTCATTTTTTTATTCCAACTCTCCTCATACATGTGCAAAACATGAAGTGTTCAGAGTTAATATGTTGACTCTACTACAAATAGTTCAGTGGTATCAATTTTATTAGTGCTATTAGATACTTCACAAAGAAAATCAGTTAATTCTAATGATTAGTTCAAATATTCACTTTCAATTCAGGAAGTCAAAATAAAGTTTCTGGAATTTCATTCTGAAGAAGGTGAAATATCTGCTCTGCTCTTGTTAATACTAGTGTAAAATTCACTTTTAGAAATGACCTTTTTAGTTTAACTTTGAAGATAAAATGATTAGTTTTTGTAGTGATAATACATATTTGAATTTTGGTGATGCACATCTTCATGGTAAAAACAGTGTTGTCACAAAATTAAGATACTTATGAGACAGGAATAGGCTTTGAATTTGTTTTGGTGCTCATATAATTCATAATTTCCTCCTAGTAAGCTGCAATGTTAGATAAATTAAAATAATTAAGAAATACTTTACTGTGGCAGTATGTACTTTTTCTTCGCTGCCCATCATCAATAGGGTTTTTAAAAGATTTTGCACCTTTGAAGAACTACTCTGTAAATCAACCTACATGTTTTTTAACGGTATTGACCTTCTTTTATAAACAAATTTGTAAATTTTGGTTGCATTTTATTCAACATCAATTGGATAACTTTAAGTAAGAATGGAATATTCAAAAAACTTCATTTTAAAGCTTTCAACCAATTGCAGTTGTTGAAAATGATGCTTGCAAACAGGAAGACAATGAAATTTATCCCTAGAACAGAAAGAAAAAAACCATGAACAAATTAAATGTTGAGAACTCGAAAATTATAGATTTCATTTTCAAAATTATAATTGCTCTTTGGAATATCTTGATCTATTGGAAGACTCTTTGATGACACTTCCATTTTTAATTGTATAAAGTTATATTCTTGGTGGATGGAAAGAAACTGAAAGGCTTATGATTTGGAATCATAGAGAAAATTAATTTGAATAGTTTTTCCCTGAAAAAATATCTGTGGGAGATAAATACTTGGGAGGTAAAAACACAACATCTCAGAAAATATTTGGGCTAAAGTATTTACACATTTTTATATGAAAAATAGAGAATTGGAATATATGCTAGTAGAATTTGCTCTGAACTTACAAGAATGTTTTTCTCAATTAAAAATAATATTATAATCTACAGAGAAGATTCAATTGAGGGTGTCTACAGTTTCGAAATTATTAACAATAAAATGCAACTTCAGTACTTTTCAGCGTGTAATACTTCAAAAAGCTTTAAAAATGCCACTTCAAAGAAGATTATATGCGATTTTATGAAACAAAAAGATTAAAAAATAAATCCATGTTTTAAAAAACATTCTTTATGAAAATACCATGACACCATAATATTAAAAATAAATATGACTAAAAGTACATTAAAATATATGAAGATATGCCAAGCACCATTATTCTGCTAACGATATTGTTTAATATTCAGATAATAGATTGAACAAAAGAAATTATTTTTATTTTGCTTTAATGAACACAGATATGTGTTATATTTTTTATAGAAATAATTTCATTTTTGAAAACAGGTTTTAAATAAAGCTATTTTATCATTCCACCAATATGAATAAAATCAATGTATTGGTAAATAAGCTAACATTTTATTGATAAATTACAAAATTTAAATTATTCCTAGCACTTCCTTTTACTTTGAAAAACATCCTTGTTTGGTTAATAAATGTGTGGCCTCCTCCATAATGGGAATAAAAACTGAAGAAAGCAAGAAGAGATCAAATGGATCAAAGAATCAGAGAGCAGAGGCAGGAACAGGAAGGAAAGCCATGGAAGCCCAGGGAGAAGGAAGGACGGGGGCAGGAAGGGAGATGGGGAGCCCCAAGGGAGCCATGGTGAGGCATACTGCTCAAGAGGAAGTCCCTCCTAGGGATGCTGGTGTACTGCTGGGCGTGAGAGTGGGTATTGGAGAAGGAACAGTAGTGAATCTCTGAAAATGACCCCATGACATCATGATATAGGGTCCCTCTAGTGGTAAGTACACATCGCCCTTTTTGAAAGAAATAATTTATCAGCTAGAGAGGTAGTGCTGTCAATTGTTGATTCTTCCGTTCACTGATTCATCTCTTACTCATTCACTTAATCATTCATTAATTCTTTAACTCAATCAACCAAGAAGCATTTGCTGAATTCTTCCTATGTGCCAAGCACGTTAGACACAGATGAGGAATGGAATAAGGTAAAGCTCAAAGTTGTGAATGATTCCCAGTTCCAGAGATGGGCACAGAAGCTGCCTGCTGGAGTGGAGGCATGTAGGAGGCCCATAGGGGACCCAGAAGGAGCATCTGCTGAGAGGAGACATCGGGGTGATGATCGAGGTTCTTGAATAAAAATTCCTCCTGCTGCCTCTCCCCTGTTTTCTCTTCTCCCTCCCCTGGAAATGCTGTCTCCCCTGGCAAGGTTTTAGGTCGGAATGCAAGCCACTGCTCTTTGCTCTTGATATTTTTAATAGTAAAATAAGAGCAATAATGCAGATCCCGAAGAATGATTCTCTTTGCTCCCTTGGTGTGCTTTCCAACTGTTGTTTCATTCCTGTCTGGTCTCAGACAGTGTCCTGGAAAAACTTTTAGGACCCAGTAGCCGTTTCCTGTTCCAGGTTCCTTGTGTGTTGTTTCTGGGCACAGAAACAAATCCAATTCAAGCAAATAATGCTGTCATCGGGATCTTGTGCAGGCGTCGGAGGGGAGTTGGCCTGGCCAATGGAGTGCTATGTTTAAAATATCTAGAGATCTTCAGAAACATTTGTTTTTACTCAGAAGTGTTCATTTGATGTTTCCCTGACCCACGCAGTTTCCCTATGGGCTTAAGCTCCCTTTTGTTAAAGAAACAGATGGGAAAACCAGTTCAATTTGTGTTTGTTTTAGCATTTAAGACAGCTTACCATGAGTTGGTAGAGTTTGGACATTGCAGACAGTGACACTTTATATTTAGTGGGCACGTGACCAATTTGGAGAGATGGAAGCAGGGGCCTGCCCAATTCCACAGAATAAATCAGTGGTGGCACTGGAAGTGGAACCCTGTGATTCTACTGTGGATTCATTTAACTTGAGTGGGTTGCTCTAAAGTAGACCAAGAGAATCTCAAGTGTCAGGCAGATTTTGCCAACTGCTATTAGTTTCCTGTATACCTCCTACCTTATTTTTGCCCTTCCTCTCTATTCAAATGGAAGTGCCCCCATACACAAGTAAGCTAATATAGGCTACTATTATCTGATACAGTTCCACCCAGGGGTACCCAAGACAGTTAAGGACTGCCCCAACCCACAGCGATGACCACTGTCAGGGTCAGGGTCCTGGCAGGGAAAAGACAGCACATCCAACATGCTAATGTAATGAAGAGAGCTTAATAGTGAGACTGTTTATGGATGTGAAAAGGTAAAGGGAACTGACAAAGGATGATGAAACACCTCAGAAGAATGAAATGGCAAAAGGAGGAACAGAAAACTCATCCCTTGTGAGAGCTATGGCTGTGAGAGAGCTGTGCCCATAGGCAGAGGGATGTGGACACTGCCAAAACCATGGTGAGGCAGGGAGGGAGCCAGAATAGCCAATACCTTGACCTCTGACCTCCTTCTGCGCCTTCCCATTGCTCAAACCCAACTGTGAGCTATAGGAAAAGTGAATCCAGGTGATACAGTCTGTAGAAGTTAGTCTCCTGGGACACAGCGCCGGGTGGAGAAGATGGAGGATGGTGAGGGTGTCTGCGGAAAAGAATAATTAGCACCCCCCTTACTTCTGGAATACCCTCCTGACTCGGGCAATTACGATCTGTCCACAACTCAGTATGCTGTTTCTCCCATTGGTGGCAGAAGTAGAAAATGTGCCCTTTTCAATATGGCAGGGCATCTAGCAGCAAACTAGAAGTACTGTGGCTCCATCAGAACCCATGCTGTAGACAATAGCCTATGAACCAGCTAAGTGTGACTTCACATTGTACCACCACAGGCAAGATGATCCAAGAAGTATTTCTTTGAGTCTTTACATTTACCATTTTTGGGGATTTAAAAAATAGAATCCTGAACTAGGAGTCAGAAAACCTGGGCTCCTGTTCCAGCTGGCTGTGGGTAATCCTCTCTAGGTGTTTCCTCATCTGTGAAATGAGGAAATTGGGTTAAAAGCTGGTTTAAATCTCTTTTGGCTCTAACGTTCAGTAGGTCTTTAAATCGAAACCAAAAGACTACTATGAGGAATGACAGGTTGTGCCGGTGAATGTCTGAACCATCCTCAGACGTGCGTGTGTGGAGAGGCAAGAGGCGGTTCTGAAATGCTTAGGCCACTGGACCAGTTGGGCATCACGTTGTCAGAATCAGAAGGTGGGTAGGTGATTTATCCCCATGAAGAGGGCTAGCTCACATGCTTAACATGCCGGATGCTCTCAGCTGTCTCAGCTTGCTTCAGGGTCTTTCCCAGGCTAAGACCAACTGTAAAGATTCAGGCAAGTTCCTAACTCTGCTCTTCTCCACCCAGAGGAACAGAGACATTTGAGTCTCCCTTAAGTGCGCTCCTATCAAGGGAGATTGCTAGTAAGATGCTTTTCCTGTAGTTCCCTCTAACCTAGTCCCCAAGGGTATCAGAACCTGTAGGGTTCCCCAGGATCTCCTTTTGCCACCATCACCCAAGTCAGCTGGACCTGTGGTAAAGGGTAGACCTGAGGACACATGAGGTTTAGAAAGACAGACAGTCATGAAGTGGAGATCTCTTTTGCCCACGAGTAACAAATGTAGGGTATGAATAGCCTGCCTTGGCCCATCTCTTTACCTGTGGCTGGGACTTGTAGCTTTCCCACTGGTCAAAATCAGCCCCAGCAAGATGCACCTGTGCTACACTTGCCACTTTGTAAGAACAGCTCCAAAAGCAGTGCCAGTTACACATCCTAAGAGCAATCAAGATTCCTACATGGCACAGTTAATTGTTGACTATGGTAACATATCTTGTTATCAGTTTTTCTTTAATGAATTCCTTAACAGATCTCATTAGACATTAAGCGCTACATTACTTCCTCTAAGAAGAAATATTTAAGGAAACGATACACAAAAATTCTATGTCCTGAATCAGTCCTGAATGCCCTCTTCAGTGATCACAAACCACACTATGGAGTCATGTTCTCCCTGGTGGTGTGCTCATGTTAGCTTCTTTGGCTTCTGAGAATATGTGTCTTTGAGGATGGAATTTGAAGCTACAATTATATGTACACCCAAAAAAGGAGACAAAAGACTTTGAATTCTAAGGAATTCACTGGATCCCATAAGAAACACATAGCCATGATGAGAAATAGATAAACAGTCTCAGTTTGGCAGCACCCTGTGTAGGGAATTAAACTCACAACTTCCATATTAATGACACTTTCACATTTAATTTCCTGTGTGCCATGCTGAAAATGCATCCATTGAAAGTGGAATTTCACTCCATAGAGCTGTCTTATTAAGTGAATGTGTGTGAGGTTGTACCTGTCAAAACAAGATTCTGGAAGCTCATTTAGAACTATAATTTGGGGTAGGGGGAGCGGAGGGGATTGTACCATGTAGGGCTATCACTTTTCTCCATGTCATTATTGCTATTAGTAATTGGTTACTCATTAGCACTAAGCATTAATTATTAATATTAATAAGAGCTGTTTTGAGAACCAGGAGCTTGCTCTCTGCTGTGTCCAGGATGGGCCATTCTTTTTTTTTTTTTTTTTAAACATCTTTATTGAAGTATAATTGCTTTACAATGGTGTGCTAGCTTCTGCTTTACAACAAAGTGAATCAGTTACACATATACATATGTTGCCATATCTCTTCCCTCTTGCATCTCCCTCCCTCCCACCCTCCCTATCCCACCCCTCTAGGTGGTCACAAAGCACCGAGCTGATCTCCCTGTGCTATGCGGCTGCTTCCCACTAGTTATCTATTTTACATTTGGTAGTGTATATATGTCCATGACACTCTCTCACCCTGTCACATCTCATCCCTCCCCCTCCCCATATCCTCAAGTCCATTCTCTAGTAGGTCTGTGTCTTTATTCCCATCTTGCCACTAGGTTCTTCATGACCTCTTTTTTTTTTTTTTTTTTTTTTCCCTTAGATTCCATATACATGTGTTAGCATACTGTATTTGTTTTTCTCTTTCTGACTTACTTCACTCTGTATGACAGACTCTAACTCCATCCACCTCATTACAAACACCTCCATTTCATTTCTTTTTATGGCTGAGTAATATTCCATTGTATATATGTGCCACATCTTCTTTATCCATTCACAGGATGGGCCATTCTTGATCATCAGCTTAGTGGGTGACACGCTAAACACAAAGGCAGATATTGACCCAGAAGCCAGGAGCAGGTCTGGAGTCCTATCGGGAGCCTCTTGTTACAGGGGCCAGGCCTCCTCTGGCCTCCAGACAGCCTTGCATAAGTAGACCAATGCCCCCTTGAAGAGAGCAAAAGGGCACATTATCTGTAGGGGAAATGCAAGTGTCAAACCTGCTATTCAAAGTCAAGTGTGCCCCAAAGACAGGCAGCATCGGCATCACCTGGAAAATTATTAAAATGCAGAGTCTTAGCCCCCATCCTGAACCTCGTGAATAAGAGTTGGCATTTTTACATAATCCCAAGGTGATGGATATGCACATTTAAGTTTCAGGACCACTGCCGTAGCCTCTGGTAATTCTCCAAATCTGCTGCACATTCGATTCTTGTTGGGAGGTCTGAAAAATCCCAACGCCCAGGCTTTACCCCAGACTAATAAAATCAGAATCTTGGAGGTTGGAACCAGGCATCAGCATGTTTTCAGAAGCCCCCGGTGATTTTAACAGGCAGTCAACTTCGAGAACTTCTGATCAAGGAGACTGTGGCACTAGATCAACTTAAAACCTTTTGAGAACTTTGAGAACTCACATTCTAGTCCTTGGAGTAGATGCAGGACTGCCATATGCATACTGCATACAGGTGATCTGCATCAACCTGGATGCCTCCCTTTGTCAGCCCTCTTTCCCTCCCCTCCATGCGCGCCCTTGTCCTCCTCCTGGAGCACCCAACCATTCAAGGATCCTTGGCCAGCCTTGCTTGGCCCAACATTTTCCTGCTGCCTCCCTGCACTGCACTCCTTGCTGATTCTTTTCCCCTTCGGGTGAGACCACCTGTTTAAGGTGTCTCTGCTCTCAGGCAGCCTCTGTGCTTCTCAAGGTTTCAGTTATCTGATGGATGTAGAGGGGCTAGGTGGTGGGAGAGGCTGAGGAGCCGTGCTCTAAATCCTCATTCACTTTAACAGCAGCCTCTAAAGACAAGGACCCTACTAGTCTTTGGCACTTAGGGAGGATCCATTTCTTATCTCTAACTTGATGATGCTAATACCTACCTTACACTGTTTATTAAATTCTAAAGCACTTATCACATACTTTCTTATTTCCTTCTCCTCTTCATGATGTGAGCAGGCCAGAAAGGAGACCATTATCATGGAAGTCAATGGATAAGGTCAGAGCTACCCTATGGGAAGGCAGAGTAAGTCAGAAACTATGGATTTGTGATGGGACATTCTCCCCACCTTTGAGAGACTATTAATTGTCCCCCCAAATCCTTTCTCCTTTCTTTCATAGTAAGATAATTTCTCTACTGGGCACACTGTTGCTGAGAATAAGGACTACATTTCCCAGTCTCCCTTGAAGCTAAATATAAAAATGTGACTAAGTTTACATGTCAATTTCCACGAACCTCCCTTGAGAGACAGCTTGTGCCTGCTGTTGTGTTCCTTCTTCTTTATTCCTTCCTTCATCCTCTGCTTGGAATAAAGGTGCAGCCATCTTGGACCATGAAGAGGGGAACCATTGCTTAGGGATGGTGGAGCAGTTGAGTTGGAAAGGACCAGAGTTCTTCAGATGTTTGAGGTACAGAGTCTTGAGCAAATTCCATTTGGACTTTATTTATGTGAATATGAAATGAACTTCCATCCTGTTTAAGTGACAATTGTTTTGACCTGACACTTGCAACCAGACCTAATCCCAACTGATGTATCACCTAAAGCTTCTTCTCCACTGGCCAAATTCCACTTCTGAAGATTTATTTCTTTGAACGTTGAAGCCTTGTATCACTCGCCGGGAAAGATCGGATAAAATACAGATTCCACAGGTTGGGCTCATAGCTTACATCTTTACAAGCAACATTCTTAGCAGGTTGTCCAGCCTTGGGAAAGGTGTGTGGATAGCACCAGGGAGCTGACAGGCAAGGGAGGAGAGTTGAAGAAAATCTACCCTTTTGCCCTTCTCACCATTCTGCCAACTGCTATTTCGGGACAACTCGTCTTGGGGCCATAAGGATATGGGTTGATTATTTTGGATGCTGTTGCCTGATTTTTCCCAATTTGTTTTTATTACAAGAATTTGCTAAGACATAAAAAAACTGAAAAAAACTTTTACTGTAAACACCCATACTCTCACCATCTACATTCAGCTGTGAACGTTGGAACATATTTGCTTTATCACAATCTGTCCATCTATTCTTCCCTCTGCCCATCCATCAGTCTATCCTTTTTTGGTAACTGATTTCAAAGTAAGTTGCAGGCATCTGTACCCTTCCTGTTGAATATGTCTCTGCTACCTAAATTTTGTTCATTTTTACAACTTCTTCTCTGTTTTTGTTCAAGCCCATTTCCCTGCAAGGAAGGAGAGCAGGGGGTTCAGGGCCAAAAATGATGACTTACAGATCTGCATAGGGTTCCTCTTTCCTCTTCCAGCACCTGAAGTTACTGGGCAGATAATGGAAGTAGATACCAAAGTCAGACAGAGCTGTGTTGTCCTTCTAGAGAGATCTTGCCTCCTCACTCTCTGTTCCTAAAGTTGCGCTAAGATGGTCCTCTAGATTTCCTTGAGCCCTGTAGCTCTCTCCCTCCTTGTCTGACTCCTGACGTTTACCCCATGGCTTAATAAGGTACAAAGATCATTCCTCTTTAGCCGGAATCTTCTCCATTCTTCTCTTCAACTAGATCTTCCTCCATAAGCTCTGCAGTGAAGCCTGCCTCCCTTTGTCCCATACCTAAGGCAGCTGTCCAGGTGTTCTGTACCTGTCAGGTCCTACCCACGTCATTCTAGAAAACCAGTTCACCTCCCCTTCGCTCACACCTCATGTTTTGTTCTGTGCCTCCTTTCTTGTGCTCCCTGGGATTGCATCTCAGCCTTCCTCAAAGCCTCAGTCTCCTGAGCATCCTCTCTCCCACTCTCTGGAAACCCCAGGACATCAGATCTCCTGGAGCTGAAGAAGGAGTGAGGAATTCAGGGTTAGATCCCTGAATTTTTTAGTAACGAAACATGTAAAATACCTAGAGGGATCTGTTTGATAACAGCTGCTGCTGATTGAGAAGTGACAATGTGTCAAGGATCATGTAAGCACTTCACCATGTGTTATCACCTCATTTTATCCCTCTAACCACACTTCGAGGTAGGTACTTTTACTTCTCTTCCTTTTATGGGTGAGGAAACCAAGGCTCAGAGAAGTTAAGTAACTGACCCATGCTTAACAGCTAATAAAAGTCTTCTAGAAGTATTTTTTGTATCAAGGAAGCTCAGGTTGGAAAGAATGATTTTTGTGGGGAATTTGGACCTAATACTTCATAGAGCTACAGTTATGTTTATACTTTCATGTTGCTATGTTTTTGTTTCTCAAGGCAGTGTTTTTCCAACTGAACTTTCAGACCCTAAGTGCTCACAAACATTCTCGTGTTTTAACTACATGTTCTTTGAAAGGGCTCTATGCATTCTTCCAGTGCAAGAAACACTGGCTTGGAGGCCAGGGGGTGGGTCTGTCCCTCCCAGTCTGTCCCTCCCAGTCTGTCCTCTCCTTATTGTCATGGATCCCCTAGACTATAATACAAGCCATTTAGGTAGCTCTGTCCCTGAAGTTTGGTTTCTCAGTCCATTGGCAGTAATTTTCTTACCCATCTCATCTGTGCTTTGGGCTAGAAGTGGAGCCAAGACAGGGGCGAGGACTCAGGGAAGGGGAGAGAAGGGAGGGACTGTATTCCAGGCAGGGCGAAAGGCATAAGCAAAGGCCCAGAGGTGAGAATTTGCTGGAGCATCTGGAACAAAGGTGAGGCTCGTCACTTGAGGTGGCAGGACTGAACAGGGAAGTAACAGCAGGAAGGTCTGCGGGCAGCTTCTCTGCAGAGCCTTGAGTGCCAAGCCAGGGAGTCTGGATGGTGCTGTAGGCAGTGGGAGCCAGAAAAGGAACAGATGAGGAGGACCCACTAGGGTTCCCGTCTCCAGGGACACCTCAGAGGCCTTTGGTGGAAGCAGGCACTGCAGCTTCCGAGATGGGAGCAAGTGAGGCGAGGAGTGGACCCGAGGGGTCCTGAGCCCATCCTGCCCAGCCCGCCTGGGGAGTGAGGGGCGAGAACAGGCCCTCTGGGCCTTTCCTTCAGCCCCGGGAAGGAAAACACGAGTGCTGAAGATGGCTCAGCTCTCAGACCCTAAATATAGTTTTTAGCCGTTCTTCTGAAAGAAAGAAAATTGTTTAATTCTACTTCTTGAGCTGCCCTTTGCTTCAGTGCAACCTAAGCTGGAGAGAGGGAAAATAACTATTAACCCAGAGAAGTGAAATCAGGGAAACGCAGTGAATGGGTTTCTCACAAGCACGGGGGCCTCTTCCGATCTGCTCTCGCCCGCACGGGGAGACCAAGAACAGCCGGTTTTCTGGTCTAGTGACCGTGCCCGCCCTCCTGGGCATGTTCACGTCCAGCTCCGCCGGCCGCCCCCGGAAGGCAAGAGCTCCCACTCCTGCCCAACCTCAGCGGCCCCTCGTTATGTCACCGCCGTCACCTCCCTGCCTCCCCAGGATCCTGAAGAAAACCAACAGAGCAGTGGAGGGACGAACCGGGAAAGCAAACTTTCCCATGTGGACAAAGGAAAGATAAGGAGAGAGGGACCCAGAGGCAGGTCAGGGACTAAGTTGGTCCCCAAGCCCCTTGGCGTGACCGAGCCCCAGCACAGCTGTGACATTAGCAGCCGGCATTTGAGGCACAATAATAATTCTTCAGATCAAAGCAGCTCCGTCTTTAGACAATTATAGTAAAATTGAAGCTCTCCTCTAAAAGAAACACATGCTCTTGTTGTGTTTTGCCCTCTCCCCCTCCTTATTTTATTCTTTATGAACAAATTGGTTTTCAGGGCTATAGAAAGAACCGATTGGAAGCTTAAACTCTCACTGTCTGCCCAGGGGTGGATTTGCAGGGGTGGAGATGGAACATCTGAAAGCTGATTTTTTTTTAAATTGATATCCAAGAATAAAAGAGAGAATGGTAGGAGAAGCTGATCAGGAATGAATAAAGTCTCCTTTTAGGCTGAAGTAACCCCCTCCCCCATCTTCCCTC
This sequence comes from Eubalaena glacialis, assembly GCF_028564815.1. NCBI lineage: Eukaryota > Metazoa > Chordata > Mammalia > Artiodactyla > Balaenidae > Eubalaena > Eubalaena glacialis. Next base: position 16,483,174 of record NC_083733.1, on the reverse strand, counting down.
CAGAAAAGCCGGACTGTAATTGCTTGCAATCACTCGGCACAAATTGTCTGCTCGTATTTGCTTTTTAATTTTGTATAATCTGGTCCATTTCGCTCTCTCTGCCTTTGAGCTTAACCTCTCTCTCTCTCTTTTTCTCTCTCTTCCTCTTATTCCTTCTCTCTTACTCTCTCCCTTTAATTCTTCAGGGCTGTTCAAAAAATTAGTAATAATTCCCAAGGATATTTGATGGCTTTTACCAAGCAAAGGCACTCAGGGAAAAGAAAAGAAAACAACGTACACACACACACACACACACACACACACACACACACTGAATGGAATGGATCTGGGCTGCATCTGCTTAAGTGTTCATTTCTGCATCCAAAGTATTGTTTATTTTGATGCAGTAATACAGTTTTTAAAGGCACGGTAGACATTTTAATAAATAAATGGAATGACCACAAAGTGAGCAAAAAAAAAAAAAAAAGCCAGAACAAGAGAGGTGGTTTCTCAGAGTCCCTGTGCACCATTTTCTTCTGCTTTTCGAGCAGGTTTACGTCTGCCAGCCCCACACGTTCCTCCTGCTTCTTGCTCTAATGCACACGCCTTCTATGGAGCCTGCTGCACCGGCCATCCTGCCACTTCCCCAGCCAGTCCTTGCCCTTGTTCTCCTGCCTGTGCTTTACTTATATGGGGGCCAGTGAATCTGCAAGGAGGCACATCAGTTAGTATTGCTTACTTTCCAACTATGTGAAAGGTGTTAGGGAGGTGAGGGGGCATTCAGATGGAGAAAAAGCTCAGGGGAAAAATCCTCAATGGGCAGAGGAAAGAAGAAAAAAGGAAAAGATGTGGGTGTAAAGAGAAAACCAACAAAATTAAATGCACAGGTTATACTGGAAGTGATGGATATAGCTGAGACTTAAATATATGCTTTCTATCAGCACCATACGCCCTGGTCCTTCTGGAAGAGAAATAAGTTGCCAAGAGCAAGAACTTCAACAGAGCATCATGGCTGAGAGTTTGACTTCTATCCTGCCTCTGATCCTTACTGTGTGTTGTTCACAGCTTACCTAACTTCTCTGTTCTTCCATTTCCTTTTCTGCAAAATTGGGATGATAGTATAACCTTCCTTATGGGGTTGTTTACATTAAATAACAAAATGTAAAGTGCATGGCAGTTGCTTGGCATGTTTTAAGCACTCAGTAAATATTAACTATTATTATTATTTCAGTTTAGTAGCAAATGGCTATTTGCTATTTGATATCAGTCAGAATTTAATCACAGAAGCAGATACTATGAGTATTATGGAATAAGGAATTTACTATAGACATCAGAACCTTGCACAGTTGTGGAAGGAGCTGGGGAAGTAAGATCTGGAAGGAGAGTTGGAGAAAAAGAGAAAAATCACTGACCCCATTGTTTCACTGGTGAATTCTACCAAATGTTTATAGAGTATTGACACCAATTCTACACAATTTCATCCAAAAAGGAGAAAATACTTCCCAATTCATTTTATGAAGCTAATATTACCCCAATACCAAGACCAGATTTAGACAGTACAAAAAAGGAGAACTACAGACAAATATCCCTCGCGAACATAGTTGTAAAATCTTTAATAAAATATTAGCCAATAGAATTTCATAACATATAGAAAGAATTATATACTATGACCAAGCAGGGTTTATCTCAGGCCTGCAAAGCTGGTTAAATATTCAGAAATCATATAATACATTCCATCATATCAACAGGCTAAAGAAGGAAAATCACATGATCATATCAATTGATGTAGAAATAACTGACAAAATTTAATACCCATTCATGATAAAAACTCTCAGAAAAATAGGAATAGAGAGAAACTTATTCAACTTTATAAAAGGTGTCTACAAAAAACCTACGGCTAATATTATACTTAAGGATGAAAGACTGAATGCTTTTCCCGGAAGATTAGGAAAAAGACAAAGATGCCCACTCTCACCACTCTTATTCCACATGTTGATAGAAGTTCTAGTTAGTGCAATAACATCAAAAAAGGAAACAAAAGGCTCACAGATTGGAAAGGAATAAATAGAATTTTCTTAATTTGCAGAAGACATGATTGTCAACATAGAAAATCCCAAGGACTCTACAATAAAAAAAAAAAAAAAAAAAAAAAAAAATCCCCTAGAATAAATAAGCGAGTTCAGCAAAGTCACAGAACACAAGATAAACATACAAAAATCAACTGCGTCATTATATACTAGCATTGAACACATGAAAATCAAAATTAAAAATACAATGCCATTTATAATAGCTTTTAAAAAATGAATACTTAGGTATAAATCTAACAGAACATGTAGGATTTGTATGTTGAAAATTACAAAATGCTGATGAGAAAAATCAAAGATGCTCTAAATAAATGGAGAGAAAATACTATGTTTGTGGTCTGGAACACTCAACATAGTAAAGATATCAGTTTTCCTTGAATTGATACATAGGTTCAACGTAATTCCTGTCAAAGTCCCAGCAAGATGTTTTTTGTAAATTTAGGCAAGATTATTTAAAAATTTATATGGAAATTCAGAGGAACTAGAATAGCTAAAACCATTTTGAAAAAGAAGAATGAGATGGGAGGAAATCAATCTACCCAATCTAAAGACTTCTTATACGGCCGCAGTAATCAATATGGTGTTGTCACACAGATCAATGGAGAAAATAGAGAACCCAGAAATAGACCCACACAAATATGTCTAAATGATTTTTGACAAAGATATAAAAGAAATTCAATGAAGGAAAGATAGCCTTCCAGCAAATGTTGCTGGTGCCGTTGGATACCCATCGGCAAACAAATATGAACTTCAACCTAAGTTCACACTGTATACAAAAATTAACTCAAAGTGGATCACAGAGTTAATGTAAATCATAGAATGATACAATTTTTAGGAAAAAAATCGGAGAATCTTCAGGATCTAGGTCTAGGCAAAGATTTCCTAGACTTGACACCAAAAGCCCGATCCATTTAAGGAAAACTTAATAAATTGGTTCAACAAAGTTGAAAACTTTTGATTTGTGAAAGGTCTTTCTAGGATGATGAAAAAGATAAGCTGCAGACTGGGGGAAAATATTTACAAACCTTGTATCCAACAAAGGACAAGTTTCTAAACTATGTTAAGAATTAAAACTCAACAGTAAAAAAACCAACAATCCAATTAGAAAATGGGCAAAAGACATGAAGAGACATTTCACCGAAGACAGTATGCAAATGGAAAATAAGCACAATGGAAAGATATTCAACATCATGAGCTACGTGGGAAATATAAATTAAAGCAACAATGAGATAACATTACATATATATTAAATTGGATAAAGTAAAAAGTAGTGATAACACCAAATGCTGGCAGGGGTACAGAGAAATCAAATCCCTCATACACTGCTGGTGGGAATGTAAAATGATACAACTGCTCTAGGAAGCAGTTTAGGAGTTTCTTAAAAACTTAAAAACTAAACATGCAATTATACAACCCAACAATGGTACTCCTAGACATTTATACCAGAGAAATGAAAACATAGGTCACACAAAAACCTGTACATGAATGTATATAACAACTTTATTTGTAACATTAAAAAACTGGAAACAACCCAGATGTCCTTCAATGGGTGAATGGTTAAACAAAGGTGGTACATCCATACTATGGAATATCATTCAGCAATTAAAAAGGAGCAAACCATTGATATACACAACAACCTGGGTAGATCAGCAGAGAATTATGCCGAGGAGAAAAAGCCAAGCCCAAAAGGTTACATACTGTGTAATTTCATTATATAACATTCTCAAACTGAAAAAAAAAAAACAAATGTAGAAATGGATAACAGGTTAATGGTTGCCAAGGATTAAGGAGAGAGTGGGGACTGGAAGGAAGTGGGTGTGGCTAGAAAAGGGCAATTGGAGAGATCCCTGTGGGGATGCAGTTGTTCTGTATGTTGACTCTATCGGTGTCATAGCCTAGTTGTAATGGTGTACTGTAGTTCTAGAAGATGGTATCATTGGAGGAAACTAGGTGAAGGGTACATGGGATCTCTATTATTTCCTCAAATGCACATGAATTAACAATTATCTCCAAAAAAAGTTTAATTAAAAAAAATAAAACAGGAGCTCAGTGCATCCAGTGACTCCACAAACTTTTCCACATTAGAAATAAAATGAACTTTTTGTGTTTGTTTTCTGTAATGTTGTTTGGAGGAATTACTCAGTATATCTCAAATAGGTGTCTCTTATCTTCTATCTTACTGATATCCATCAACGGTAGGTAAGTGTGACAGAAAGAGCAGAAGTGCTACAAAAGCAGACGGATGAGTTTGTTTGATTACTTCTGGTAACTAGACAAATGAGCTTCTTGGGCAAGTCATTTGGAATACTACAGACTAGGATATTTATTCTCCCTGTCATTGAAGGCGGGTTTCAGTTGCTACAAATATGAAGCCTTATTGACATGTTTCAGTTACGTTGGCTCCTTAATTATTTAAAGCAGGAAAAAAGAGAGATTTTTACAGAGCAGGCAATTGGTAATCATGTTGTGTTTTTACCAAGAAGGAAAATTATCATACAAAAGCGTAAGAAAATGAGATAAAGATTGAGGGGAAGGAGCCGGAGGAGGTAAGGTGGAGTAGAGAGAGGGAGGTGACAAGAGCGTCAGAGGAGAAGCTCCAAGTTCAGGTGTAAGAATTCTACCTGCGCGTCTTAGGCAGCACTGAGGGGCTGAGCTTGTCTGTCTAAAAGGAAGAGACAAAAAGAAAGAAGGGGAATCATGAGAAAAGAAAGGAGGCTGGAAAGAGGAAGTAAGATTTCTTTAAGGATAGATTTTTTTCTTTTTTAGTTGACTAAAGAGGGGACAGAAAAATGAAAACCAACAGCCATTACCAGAATATGTAACGATTGTGGGTAGGGGTTGTGAAACCAGCCCATAGAAAGTCACAGAAGACACTTCTAAACAACTGAATTTAAGGGCCCCCTTCTCTAACCTGTGTCAGAGTCTTCCCAGGAGGAGCCAGGATAGAAGGATACTATAACCAGATTCACAAGGATACTATAGAAGGATACTATAACCAGATTCCTAAGCTAAGCTGTGTCCTTAGAACCTTCTGTATGTTATCTCATTTAGGCATCACCATGAAGCAGGTATTACTTTCTCATTTTATAGGTGACTGAGTGAGGTTCAGAAAGGTTAAGTAGCTTGCCCAAGGTCATTCTGCTAATAAGTAGCAGATCCACATGGAAGGAAATGTTCCAGCTCCCACAGTGCAATCAAAGCCAGGTGCTTCAGGGCTGCCACTGGTGGGAGAAACATTGCCTGAAAGGAAAGGCCAGACCTCATTTTCTCCATTTTTGATGCCCAGGATTTCCACTCCCACTGGGGTCTCTATTGTTACCTCTTGACTTACCAGGCTGGTTTCAAGGCAAATGCTACCCCACGGAAGAAAACAGTCATTTCCTCAATTAAAATCTTGCAAGATTGGAAGAGGACTATATTGGCTATGAGGGGAGGGTGGAGGAAAGGGAGAGGAGTGAGCCTTCCAGTCTACTCAGAAGCACAAGGTTCAGCCACGCTCTGTATGTGGTGGTCCCCCTCCATTTCCAACTCAAAGGGATCAGTGGATTCCCTTCTTCCTGAGTGTTCTCTCTAGTCTGTCTGATCCTAGAGCCCAGGATCCCTCATTACCCACGCTGAAGAAAACTTATGTAACCCTTTGACCATTCACGTGCTTTTGCCTAGAAGATAATGACAAAATTTGAAGGGGAGGTAGGCAGAGAATTATCAGTACTGAAAGTGTATGCAGATGGTTTTCAGTAGTTGATGCTTAGTAATTCTTTGTTAAATAAATTATCCAATGCAGCTTGATTTAATCTTTCTACCCAGATAGAAGGTAAAATGACATCTGGATCCCATTCTCTAGGCCTTGGAGCAGCTCTTCGTTCATTTCAAGGTTGTAATTTTCATTTTGATGTCAAGGTAGCTACTTTTAGAACCAAAACAGAAGAGATGAAATTTTCTGACTTTTGAGTGGCACCTGCTTTCCACCAGAACTGGCTGTGGTCTTTTTCTTTTCTTTTTTTTTTTTTTTTAATATTTCAAATAATATTTTATTTTATTTATTTTATTTTTTTTTTAAACATCTTTATTGAAGTATAATTGCTTTACAATGGTGTGCTAGCTTCTGCTTTACAACAAAGTGAATCAGTTACACATATACATATGTTGCCATATCTCTTCCCTCTTGCATCTCCCTCCCTCCCACCCTCCCTATCCCACCCCTCTACGTGGTCACAAAGCACCGAGCTGATCTCCCTGTGCTATGCGGCTGCTTCCCACTAGTTATCTATTTTACATTTGGTAGTGTATATATGTCCATGACACTCTCTCACCCTGTCACATCTCACCCCTCCCCCTCCCCATATCCTCAAGTCCATTCTCTAGTAGGTCTGTATCTTTATTCTCATCTTGCCACTAGGTTCTTCATGACCTCTTTTTTTTTTTTTTTTTTTTTTTCCCTTAGATTCCATATATATGTGTTAGCATACTGTATTTGTTTTTCTCTTTCTGACTTACTTCACTCTGTATGACAGACTCTAACTCCATCCACCTCATTACAAACACCTCCATTTCATTTCTTTTTATGGCTGAGTAATATTCCATTGTATATATGTGCCACATCTTCTTTATCCATTCATCCGATGATGGACACCTAGGTTGCTTCCATGTCCTGGCTATTGTAAACAGAGCTGCAATGAATATTTTGGTACATGACTCTTTCTGAATTATGGTTTTCTCAGGGTATATGCCCAGTAGTGGGATTGCTGGGTCATATGGTAGTTCTATTTTTAGTTTTTTAAGGAACCTCCATACTGTTCTCCATAGTGGCTGTATCAATTTACATTCCCACCAACAGTGCAAGAGTGTTCCCTTTTCTCCACACCCTCTCCAGCATTTATTGTTTCTAGATTTTTTGATGATGGCCATTCTGACCGGTGTGAGATGATACCTCATTGTAGTTTTGATTTGCATTTCTCTAATGATTAATGATGTTGAGCATTCTTTCATGTGTCTGTTGGCAATCTGTATCTCTTCTTTGGAGAAATGTCTATTTAGGTCTTCTGCCCATTTTTGGATTGGGTTGTTTGTTTTTTTGTTATTGAGCTGCATGAGCTGCTTGTAAATCTTGGAGATTAATCCTTTGTCAGTTGCTTCATTTGCAAATATTTTCTCCCATTCTGAGGGTTGTCTTTTGGTCTTGTTTATGGTTTCCTTTGCTGTGCAAAAGCTTTTAAGTTTCATTAGGTCCCATTTGTTTATTTGTGTTTTTATTTCCATTTCTCTAGGACCTGGGTCAAAAAGGATCTTGCTGTGACTTATGTCATACAGTGTTCTGCCTATGTTTTCCTCTAAGAGTTTGATAGTGTCTGGCCTTACACTTAGGTCTTTAATCCATTTTGAGTTTATTTTTGTGTATGGTGTTAGGGAGTGTTCTAATTTCATACTTTTACATGTACCTGTCCAGTTTTCCCAGCACCACTTATTGAAGAGGCTGTCTTTTCTCCACTGTATATGCTTGCCTCCTTTATCAAAGATAAGGTGACCATATGTGCGTGGGCTTATCTCTGGGCTTTCTATCCTGTTCCATTGATCTATATTTCTGTTTTTGTGCCAGTACCAAACTGTCTTGATTACTGTAGCTTTGTAATATAGTCTGAAGTCAGGGAGCCTGATTCCTCCAGCTCCATTTTTCGTTCTCAAGATTGCTTTGGCTATTCGGGGTCTTTTGTGTTTCCATACAAATTGTGAAATTTTTTGTTCTAGTTCTGTGAAAAATGCCAGTGGTAGTTTGATAGGGATTGCATTGAATCTGTAGATTGCTTTGGGTAGCAGAGTCATTTTCACAATGTTTATTCTTCCAATCCAAGAACATGGTATATCTCTCCATCTATTTGTATCATCTTTAATTTCTTTCATCAGTGTCCTATAATTTTCTGCATACAGGTCTTTTGTCTCCTTAGGTAGGTTTATTCCTAGGTATTTTATTCTTTTTGTTGCAATGGTAAACGGGAGTGTTTTCTTAATTTCACTTTCAGATTTTTCATCATTAGTATACAGGAATGCAAGAGATTTCTGTGCATTAATTTTGTATCCTGCTACTTTACCAAATTCATTGATTAGCTCTAGTAGTTTTCTGGTAGCATCTTTTGGATTCTCTATGTATAGTATCATGTCATCTGCAAACAGTGACAGCTTTACTTCTTCTTTTCCGATTTGGATTCCTTTTATTTCTTTTTCGTCTCTGATTGCTGTGGCTAACACTTCCAAAACTATGTTGAATAATAGTGGTGAGAGTGGGCAACCTTGTCTTGTTCCTGATCTTAGTGGAAATGGTTTCAGTGTTTCACCATTGAGGACAATGTTGGCTGTGGGTTTGTCATATACGGCCTTTATTATGTTGAGGAAAGTTCCCTCTATGCCTACTTTCTGCAGGACTTTTATCATAAATGGGTGTTGAATTTTGTCGAAAGCTTTCTCTGCATCTATTGAGATGATCATATGGTTTTTCTCCTTCAATTTGTTAATATGATGTATCACGTTGATTGATTTGCGTATATTGAAGAATCCTTGCATTCCTGGAATAAACCCCACTTGATCATGGTGTATGATCCTTTTAATGTGCTGTTGGATTCTGTTTGCTAGTATTTTGTTGAGGATTTTTGCATCTATGTTCATCAGTGATATTGGCCTGTAGTTTTCTTTCTTTGTGACATCTTTGCCTGGTTTTGGTATCAGGGTGATGGTGGCCTCGTAGAATGAGTTGGGGAGTGTTCCTCCCTCTGCAATATTTTGGAAGAGTTTGAGAAGGATAGGTGTTAGCTCTTCTCTAAATGTTTGATAGAATTCGCCTGTGAAGCCATCTGGTCCTGGGCTTTTGTGTGTTGGAAGATTTTTAATCACAGTTTCAATTTCAGTGCTTGTGATTGGTCTGTTCATATTTTCTATTTCTTCCTGGTTCAGTCTCGGCAGGTTGTGCATTTCTAAGAATCTGTCCATTTCTTCCAGGTTGTCCATTTTATTAGCATAGAGTTGCTTGTAGTAATCTCTTATGATCGTTTGTATTTCTGCAGTGTCAGTGGTTACTTCTCCTTTTTCATTTCTAATTCTATTAATTTGAGTCTTCTCCTTTTTTCTCTTGATGAGTCTGGCTAATGGTTTATCAATTTTGTTTATCTTCTCAAAGAACCAGCTTTTAGTTTCATTGATTTTTGCTATTGTTTCCTTCATTTCTTTTTCATTTATTTCTGATCTGATCTTTATGATTTCTTTCCTTCTGCTAGCTTTGGGGTTTTTTTGTTCTTCTTTCTCTAATTGCTTTAGGTGCAAGGTTAGGTTGTTTATTCGAGATGTTTCCTGTTTCTTGATGTAGGCTTGTATTGCTATAAACTTCCCTCTTAGAACTGCTTTTGCTGCATCCCATAGGTTTTGGATCGTCGTGTCTCCATTGTCATTTGTTTCTAGGTATTTTTTGATTTCCCCTTTGATTTCTTCAGTGATCACTTCGTTATTAAGTAGTGTATTGTGTAGCCTCCATGTGTTTGTATTTTTTACAGATCTTTTCCTGTAATTGATATCTAGTCTCATAGCGTTGTGGTCGGAAAAGATACTTGATACGATTTCAATTTTTTTAAATTTACCAAGGCTTGATTTGTGACCCAAGATATGATCTATCCTGGAGAATGTTCCATGAGCACTTGAGAAAAATGTGTATTCTGTTGTTTTTGGGTGGAATGTCCTATAAATATCAATTAAGTCCATCTTGTTTAATGTATCATTTAAAGCTTGTGTTTCCTTATTTATTTTCATTTTGGATGATCTGTCCATTGGTGAAAGTGGGGTGTTAAAGTCCCCTACTATGATTGTGTTACTGTCGATTTCCCCTTTTATGGCTGTTAGTATTTGCCTTATGTATTGAGGTGCTCCTATGTTGGGTGCATAAATATTTACAATTGTTATACCTTCCTCTTGGATCGATCCCTTGATCATTATATAGTGTCCGTCTTTGTCTCTTGTAATTGTCTTTATTTTAAAGTCTATTTTGTCTGATATGAGAATTGCTACTCCAGCTTTCTTTTGATTTCCATTTGCATGGAATATCTTTTTCCATCCCCTCACTTTCAGTCTGTATGTGTCTCTAGGTCTGAAGTGGGTCTCTTGTAGACAGCATATATATGGGTCTTGTTTTTGTATCCATTCAGCCAGTCTGTGTCTTTTGGTGGGAGCATTTAATCCATTTACATTTAAGGTAATTATCGATATGTATGTTCCTATTCCCATTTTCTTAAATGTTTTGGGTTTGTTATTGTAGGTGTTTTCCTTCTCTTGTGTTTCTTGCCTAGAGAAGTTCCTTTAGCATTTGTTGTAAAGCTGGTTTGGTGGTGCTGAACTCTCTCAGCTTTTGCTTGTCTGTAAAGGTTTTAATTTCTCCATCAAATCTGAATGAGATCCTTGCTGGGTAGAGTAATCTTGGTTGTAGGTTTTTCTCCTTCATCACTTTAAGTATATCCTGCCACTCCCTTCTGGCTTGCAGCGTTTCTGCTGAAAGATCAGCTGTTAACCTTATGGGGATGCCCTTGTGTGTTATCTGTTGTTTTTCCCTTGCTGCTTTTAATATGTTTTCTTTATATGTAATTTTTGATAGTTTGATTAATATGTGTCTTGGTGTGTTTCTCCTTGGATTTATCCTGTATGGGACTCTCTGTGCTTCCAGGACTTGATTAACTATTTCCTTTCCCATATTAGGGAAGTTTTCAACTATAATCTCTTCAAATATTTTCTCAGTCCCTTTCTTTTTCTCTTCTTCTTCTGGGACCCCTATAATTCGAATGTTGGTGCGTTTAATGTTGTCCCAGAGGTCTCTGAGACTGTCCTCAGTTCTTTTCATTCTTTTTTCTTTATTCTGGTCTGCAGTAGTTATTTCCACCATTTTATCTTCCAGGTCACTTATCCGTTCTTCTGCCTCAGTTATTCTGCTATTGATCCCATCTAGAGTATTTTTAATTTCATTTATTGTGCTTGTCATCGTTTCTTGGTTCCTCTTTAGTTCTTCTACGTCCTTGTTAAATGTTTCTTGCATTTTGTCTATTCTATTTCCAAGACTTTGGATCATCCTTACTATCATTATTCTGAATTCTTTTTCAGGTAGACTACCTATTTCCTCTTCATTTGTTAGGTCTGGTGTGTTTTGACCCTGCTCCTTCATCTGCTGTGTGTTTTTCTGTCTTCTCATTTTGCTTATCTTACTGTGTTTGGGGTCTCCTTTTCACAGGCTGCAGGTTCGTAGTTCCCGTTGTTTTTGGTATCTGTCCCCAGTGGCTAAGGTTGGTTCAGTGGGTTGTGTAGGTTTCCTGGTGGAGGGAACTAGTGCCTGTGTTCTGGTGGATGAGGCTGGATGTTGTCTTTCTGGTGGGCTCGTCCACGTCTGGTGGTGTGTTTTGGGGTGTCTGTGGCCTTATTATGATTTTAGGCAGCCTCTCTGTTAATGGATGGGGCTGTGTTCCTGTCTTGCTAGTTGTTTGGCATAGGGTGTCCAGCACTGTAGCTTGCTGGTCGTTGAGTGAAGCTGGGTCTTGATGTTGAGATGGAGATCTGTGAGAGATTTTCGCCGTTTGGTATTACGTGGAGCTGGGAGGTCTCTTGTGGACCAGTGTCCTGAAGTTGGCTCTCCCACCTCAGAGGCACAGCCCTGATGCCTGGCTGGAGCACCAAGAGCCTTTCATCCACACGGCTCAGAATAAAAGGGAGAAAAAATGGAAAGAAAGAAAAAAAGAGGATAAAATAAAATAAAATAAAGCAATTATAATAAAAAATAGGAAAAAAAATTATTAAGAGTAAATTTATTAAGAAAAAAAAATTTTTTTTAATTTTTAAAAATAGATTTATTAATTTTTTATACTAAAACTAAGAAAAAAATTATTTAGAAAAAATTTATTAAGAAAAAAAATTTTTTAATTTTTTAAAATAAAAAATATGAAAAAACGTATTAAAAATTTTTTTTAAAAATAGAAAATAAGGAAAAAATTATTAAGAAAACATTTATTAGGGGAAAAAAAATTTTTAAGCCAAAAAAAAAAAAAAAAAAAAAAAAAAAACGGACGGACCTAACCCTAGGACTAAGGGTGAGAGCAAAGCTATACAGACAAAATCTCACCCAGAAGCATACACATCTACACTCACAAAAAAAAGGAAAAGGGGAAAAGTTAATATATCCTGCTCCCAAAGTCCATCTCCTAAATTTGGGATGATTCGTTGTCTATTCAGGTATTCAACAGATGCAGGCACATCAAGTTGTTTGTGGAGCTTTAATCCGCTGCTTCTGAGGCTGCTGGGAGAGATTTCCCTTTCTCTTCTTTGTTCGTACAGCTCCCGGGGTTCAGCTTTGGATTTGGACCCGCCTCTGCATGTAGGTCCCCTGAGGGCGTCTGTTCCCCGCCCAGACAGAACGGGGTTAAAGGAGCAGCTGATTCGGGGGCTCTGGCTCAGTCAGGCCGGGGGGAGGGAGCGGTACGGAGGAGGCGGGGCGAGCCTGCGGCGGCAGAAGGCGGCGTGACGTTGCAGCAGCCTGAGGCGCGCCGTGCGCTCTCCCGGGGAAGTTGTCCCCGGATTACGGGAGCCTGGCCGTGGCGGGCTGCACAGGCTCCCGGGAGGGGCGGTGTGGAGAATGACCTGTGCTCGCCCACAGGCTGTTTGGTGGCGGCAGCAGCAGCCTTAGCGTCTCATGCCCGTCTCTGGGGTCCGCGCTGATAGCCGCGGCTCGCGCCCGTCTCTGGAGTTCGTTTAAGTGGCGCTCTGAATCCCCTCTCCTTGCACGCCGCGAAACAAAGAGGCAAGAAAAAGTCTCTTGCCTCTTCGGCAGCTGCAGACTTTTTCTCGTGCACCCTCCCGGCTAGTTGTGGTGCGCTAGCCCCTTCAGGCTGTGTTCACGCAGCCAACCCCAGTCCTCTCCCTGGGATCCGACCGAAGCCCGCGCCTCAGCTCCCAGCCCCCGCCCGCCCCGGCGGGTGAGCAGACAAGCCTCTCGGGCTGGTGAGTGCTGCTCGGCGCCGAGCCTCTGTGCGGGAATCTCCCCGTTTTTCCCTCTGCGTCCCTGTTGCTGTGGGATCCGCGCTGATAGCCGCGGCTCGCGCCCGTCTCTGGAGCTCGTTTAGGCGGCGCTCTGAATCCCCTCTCCTTGCGCGCCACGAAACAAAGAGGCAAGAAAAATTCTCTTGCCTCTTTGGCAGCTGCAGTCTTTTTCCCGGACTCCCTCCCGGCTAGCACCGAAGCCCGAGCCCCAGCTCCCAGGCCCCGCCCGCCCCGGCGGCTGAGCAGACAAGCCTCTCGGGCTGGTGAGTGCTGGTCGGCACCGCTCCTCTGTGCGGGAATCTCCGCTTTGCCCTCCGCACCACTGTGGCTGCGCTCTCCTCCGTGGCTCCGAAGCTTCCCCCCTCTGCTACCCGCAGTCTCTGCCCACGAAGGGGCTTCCTAGTGTGTGGAAACCTTTCCTCCTTCACAGCTCCCTCCCACTGGTGCAGGTCCCGTCCCTATTCTTTTGTCTCTGTTATTTCTTTTTTCTTTTGCCCTACCCAAGTACGTGGGGATTTTCTTGCCTTTTGGGAGGTCTGACGTCTTCTGCCAGCGTTCAGTGGGTGTTCTGTAGGAGCAGTTCCACGTGTAGATGTATTTCTCATGTATCTGTGGGGAGGAAGGTGATCTCCGCGTCTTACTCTTCCGCCATCTTGCCCCTCCCTTCCGGTCTTTTTCTATGAGAACATATTGTCCTACATTTTCACAGTCTTTAGCAGTAAGTGTTCTGTGTCAAGAGAGTAACAAGGAGATTGAATTGTTGTGGATGTTTTCTAGAGGATGTAGTCCCTATGATGCTTTGGTTTGTCCTTATCTTTTTGTTTTATGAAGTACGGAAAGCGATCCATATAACCACACAGCCTTTCCTATGCTGCTGAAGATAAGGAAGGAAGGAAGGATAGGGGAGGGAAGGAGGGAATGAAATACTTCAATTTAGAAATTAATCCCAGTCTCCAGCTACTTTAAGAACTTGACAAATTGAGAAAGCTCTTTTTCGTTTCTTTTCTTTCCAGGAACTTGAAAAGGGAAACAAGGAACAATTATAAAGTATCCCTGTCTCATGACCCTGTCAGTTTCTCAGGGAAATGAACTTATGGAAGGCTGCAGGACATCCCAGCAAAGGAGGTGAAAGGCTCCTGACTCTTGAGAAGGACCTGCCTCCCTCTTCCCCTCCCTCTTTCAGAGGGAGAGCTCCCCTCTAGTGCCCTGATCTTTCCTGGACTGTTCAAAGACAGCAACTATGGCTTCCTGGACTGGAGAAGTCTGACGAGCAATTTTTCCCAGGTAAGTGATACTTCTGCTTCAGATTCTAAGAATTCTGGTGAAGAAAAAGGTCAGCAATGCAATGTGGTTTGTGAAGCGGCACCCACCACCTTGGGTGGTAGGGCATGTACCACAAGTGAAAGTAATGCTGGGAGCCCTCCCAACGCAGCTTAAAGGATTTCTCCAGCCCCCTCACTCCTCCCCACATCAAACAGATTCCCTCTGTAAAAGTAAATTGGTACCTGCTTCTTAACAAACAAATCTTTGAGGGCAAAAAAAAAGCAATATTAAAAAAAGAAGAAGAAGAAAATTACATGTGTATTTTCTCCTGACACAGTTTTAAAAGCTGTTTGTAGCTGATTTACAATGCTCATAGTATTCAGCTTTTCATCTGAAATTCTAATAGTGCTTTGAATGGTTTGGAGCTTTTTAGAAAGTAAGGGGAATGAAATGTCTTTATTGAATTGTGAGGTTTTACTGGCTTCCTCATAGATGTCCTGGGTCTCTTCTCAGTGTCACTTTTCTTTCCGTGGGATTTTTGTCGAGTTGTTATGGGCAACAGAAGCAACATGGAGTGGGAAGAAAGACTGGGTAGAACCCTCCTGTACAGTCCATTTATGTAGCCACCTGCGTCTGTACTTTCCACACCGTAGTTTGCATGTCCCTGTGATATGTGAATGAAATGGAAGAGTTATCTTTTCCATTCTCTCAAGAAATTCTCTTCTAAGAATACAAATGTAAGGTTCCTTGGAAGTATTTGGACCTCTCAGGTCAGAGGTGCTATTTTTTATGGACTAAATGCATTTGGCTTTCTTCCAAAAGCAAGTATTGGCTGATAGGAAAACCAGGCCTGTGCAAATCTTGGTTCCTATCAAGAGGTCATGCTTTAATTTCATGAGCTACTCCATCTGCGATGGACACCAAACAATGCTATAATGGTTTAAAAAAAAAGACAGTCAAGTCGGAATTTGTAATGATAAGCTTCCATTTGTAAATCATTGAAGAAAAATAAGTAGTATGTTCTTGGCATGAAAGGTCTCATTCTCATTTGGTCTGACCTTGGCAAAGATAAATCAAGGCCCAGGTTAGATTTCTATCGCAGTTTTTGTTGTTGTTGTTTGTTTGTTTTTTGGTTTTTGTTTTGTTTTTTACTGCTTTATGCTCTAATATCCTAGCTCTTCCAACACTGTTTTCATAAATGATGGAAAAGTCTTGAATATTTGCGTAACCTTATAGAAGATTTATAGCTGAAAAGATAGGATGTCCCTCATGCAACCAGGTATATCTTTCTTCTAAGTGTTTGTAGTTGCTTCTCACTCCTTTTCCTTAGCCACACACCCTCTTTTAGGGGGGTGACCTTCCAACTTGGTAAAGGAAACAGTCATTGTGAAGGCTTTGATAGGTTGAGGAATGAATAGAAAGTGAGAAATTGAGACATGTGGAAGCAGCTCTTTTGAGGGATTTGGTGCAAAAGTGAGAAGAAAGAACCTCAGTATTTGCCAACTAACATGAGCAAAATTCCTGGAGAGACTGGTAGGTCTAATTTGGTAGAATTTGTTAGGTCTAATGGTCTCATTACTGTGTTTAGGGATTCAAAGAACACATATAAAATCCTCATGAGATATTTATTTCCTTTGGATTGTCATCTAGTTTTACTACTAGTTTTATTAAGTCTGTTGAGTTTACTTCAAAGATCCCACCATCTTTCTATCATCTGTAAAATAGTTTCTGGTTGAATAAGGTTCTGTCTGGATTTTTCTCTCTAGAATAAAAGTGACAGGTATCTGAGATAGTGGCAAAGGCAGGCCAGCATATTAAAGCATCTTAGGAGGTTCCATTTATCAACAGTGTGAAACAATGATTTCATTATGCTCACAAATTCTCTGGGTCAAGAATATGGAGAAGGTGCAGTGGGGACACCCCATTTCTGCTCCATAGGGTTTAGGGCTCAGGACTGGTTAACTGAAAAGGAATTCTTGGCTCTGTTGGCTTCAGCTCCTCTCTTCATGTGACAATATTTCTGGCACATGAAGACGCTGGAAAAATGTTTTACCTACCTAGGATTGCCTGCATGCATGCTGTCTTTCTGCCAGCTAGAAGAGTTCATTATATTTTTAATGTGATTAAAGAATTAAAATAAAATAGTGATTTTTATATACAGACGTTGATGAAAGATGTGCTTTTAAAGCAGTAAATTAAAATCTCATTAATATTTCAGTGAGAATATTTTGTGCTTATCTGTTTCATCTCTATTTTTGACCTATGGCTTAGAGTTCACAGCATGAAGGAGATGGTGAAATCTGTTCACCATGAAATGTTAATTATAAGTAAATTACAGCACAAACGTTCAATCAACCACATTAATTCCACATAAAGTGAATTATTGTAGCAGAAAATTTTGAAATGTGACTGAATTTTGTAATCTTCAGTTTCCTTTTTCTACCTCTTGCACCAACCCTGATTCCCACGTGTTTATTCCAGAAACTCTGAGCTCTTTGTGTAGTGTTGAGCTCATTCTACCCACTGTGTTTTGAAAGTTAAATACAGTGGGCACACACCCCCATCTCTCCAAATGATTCTGAATTGTACGTAACTCTATTTGCCCCATGGCAACTTAAGTGAAAGTTTTGATATTTTTCTAGCAGAGAGTTGGGCTTTTAACAGGAAGATGTTGGATTTGTCATATGAAAGAGTTCTTTCCTAAAATATGATCAAAATGTCCTCCCATATGATATATATATAATTATAATGTATATTAGTGTTTTAATTATCATTTTATAATATAGAATATATGTTATAATTTATATATTTATATATGTCACTATCTATATAAATGTTATATATATGTGTGTCATTTTCTCCTGGATTTAGGTCTGTTTTAAAGTTATAATCTTCTTAAAAATTGCTTTTATGACCAAAAACAATGGATCTTCTATCTGAGATCATTTCTTAGTTAACAGAGACATACGGAGGGAATCAAAATCTTAGCCAAAGAGTAATAATAATTTAGAATATTCTTAAAACATCCAGACTGTACGTGGCTCATTCTGTCAACTAAGTTAATTGTTCATTAATAACAAAAATACAGATGCTTCCTTGAATAAGAATGCTTCTATATATTCATTTTGTAATTAGAAATAGGGATGCTGTTCATTATTAACAGGATATTTAATGCAGTGACTAGATGCCATCAGGTACTGGACTTTAGAGAACCCACGGATTTTGCAAAATACTTGAGGGTGGGGGGAATTTTAATTACTTGGCGCAACTAACAGCCAACTGAATTCAAGTAACAAGCAGTGTAAAGAATAGCATAATAGAGGTTATCAACTCCTAGTTATCCTTTGGTCTAAAGTATTTTGTGATGGATCTGGTCTGCCTCCTTCCACTTATCAAGGTATAATGTATCCCTATTGGATCTAGAATTTTAATGCTGAAAGAGTGGATCATGTTCTGAAGGATCCCATTCAGATCCCTAAGTCAGAAGCTGCCAACTCTTTCCTGGTCTCATCTCACTCACTGTGGCAACATTATTGGTTAAGTGTCTTCTCTGTGATCTTATGAGAACTCCATGACTTAATGTTACACGAAACATACATAACACCTATTGCTTCCTACCAAGGTGTGTCTTCTGTATTAAGGATCAGCGTTCCCATTAGTTGAAGGTAGAGTCTTTGCTTTGTTGCCTCAGATAAGTATTAAATTTCATTTAATACTCTTGAAACTCAACAGAAGGCTGAAACAGCCAAGAAAAAGAGAAATGCTTTATAGACTGCATTAATAAGGAAGATGCAGAAATGGGAATCATAGTACCATTAAGAGAGAGAGACTCCCGCTATAAGAGGGACGAGGGAAAGAGTTTCCAATTTGCGAATGGCAGAAGCTGTTAATCTGCAAATGTGTGCAGGCACTGGTCGGTCTTCCTTTGACACACTCAGAAAACCTTGAGGATTAAAATTTCTGAGAGAGTCAGAATTAGGGATCTGGTACCATTAAAAGAAGAGGGGCATCCGCTTCCTAAGAAGCTAAATCTTCTAAAGAAAATAGCAGAATTAACAGTGTAGTAAAGTTAAAATGACAGTTTCTTTAATTTGAAACCATACGCAAAAATATGAAAAAATTAAAGATGATGTGATGCTTCTAATAATTTTCTTCCCCTTTCTTTATGCCCTAAGTTTCCAATCTGGGCTCTTAGCATCTCCCAGCTTCTACTTTCCTTTTCTGCAATGTAGAAAATCATAAATACATTTACAACAAGGTGTTAAATACCCATATTTTTCTTTTATAGAATAAATAATGACTAGTGTTTTTATAAAAATTATACATATTACTTCATAAAATTAAAAATGGTAAAGTACAAAGAAGAAAGCACAATTTCACTAAAAATTTCACTGCTCAAAAATAGTCATCTTTCAGATTTGGTGAACATTTTCCCAAGCATTTGTTAACCATGTATATATAAAAGAAAAGAGAGAAGAGTGAGAGAGACAGAGACAGAGAATGAACGGTTCAAAGAGACTGAGAAAAACAGATTTTAAAAAAAGGGATCATGTGTGATATAATAACAAGTATTAAATGTAATGGTACTAGACTTTGTTATATTAGAATTTAACAGAAAAAATTTATAAAAGAGAAACTGAAGGAATTTCTGATCCTCTGGAAAAGAATATTTTTCACTAGAATATTGTTCTTAAATGATCAATCTATAGCTAAGAAAAAAAGATTAGGAAAAATTATTGTCTAGATCCATTATTGTTTAAGTTCATGTTTCAGTGTTGTAAAGTATTGGTTGACTCCCTGCTTTAAAGATGAGAAAATTAGCATACAGCCACCCAATTTCCTTCCTCTGCTTCCTGTATTTATTGGTTATTGCTTTACTTTGTCATAGTTTTTAACATTTGTCAACTTGTTCTGAACCATAACCACCACATTAATTTTGTCATATTTTTATACTTCTGTATTCAAATACTGGTTCAGTGCTCAACTCAAGTTTTTAGATCTGTGTTCTCCATTCTTTCTTTTTCAGTTTTGATTTCTCTTTTAATTGGATAAATTTTATCTTTAAGTAGACTTTTAGAAGATATTTAGATACCATATTCTAAGTTCTTGCATGCTTGAGAATGTATGTTGTCTTTATACTCAAGGTGCAATACAAAGGCATAGAAAATAAAATAAAAATAAATAAACAAGAATAAATGAGTAATCGAATGGACACTTTAGCTGGCTATAAAATTTTCAGATCATTCTTTCTTCCCCTCAGAACTTCGTAGACTTCTTCATTGTCTCTTGGCACTGAGTTCTGTTCTTTAATCATAAAGTTGTCATTCGTATTTTGTTTCATTGGTAGGTGAGCTTATGGATTCCATACTCTGAGTTCCTTCACATTTGAGAATGTCTCAAAGTTGTGGGTACATCTGAACATCAGCTTGACTGGATATGATATTCTATAGAGCGTATAGATATACTTCTAGAAAGTACAGATATACCTTTTTCTTTAGAACCTTGTAAATGTTTCTTCCTTGTCTTCTGGGATTAAATGCTGTGGGGAACTCTGAGGCTCATCTAAATTTTCTGTTTATAGAGAACTTGATTTTTCTACCTGAATTACTAAAAACTTTTTGTTTTATCCTTTGAACTCAACAACTAAACCAGGATATTTTCAGCATCAACTAATTTGTATTAGTTTTTCCTAGAATGTGCTATACCCTTAGCTTGATAAATCTATTTCTTCCTCTTTTAAGACTTTTTTTTTCCCTTATGTATCTGATTTTTTCCCATCTGTTGTAGTCTCTGCTTCAAGGACATTGGTTATTCTTTTTCTATTATTTTCCTTATTCTTTCTCTTTTCCTTTTCATTCACTGAGATTTTCTCAAGGCTTTCCCCTGTGCCACTAATTCTATTTTCAGTCATGTCTATTCTATTCTACATGAACTCATTTATTTATTAATTATATAATGATGTTTTGATCCTCAAGTTGCCTCCTAATCTCCACAGTCTCTTTTTTTAATACCATTATGTTATTTTAATAGCTTACCATTTAGCAACTATCTTAGTAAGTTTGTGCCATATTAAGCTATTCTATAGCACATGAAGTACTCAAAAAGAAATTTTATTTTTCCTTTGGTTGTATTATCTTCCAGATGGATGTTCCATCTCTCATTTGCATGTCTTATTTCCTTTTTAGCATTCTTTTCCTCATCATTAATGTGAAATCTTTTAAGATCCTGGCTTAATGTGGGGAGGTCTCATTAGAGTCATAACCCTATATGAGGTCTGGGCATATTGATATTTGTCCCACCTCATATACAGCAAGGCTGTCAAAACCAAAATTCAGATTTGCAGATTTGGCAAATATTCTCATTGACAAATGCCCGTGGGGTAAAGAGGGCCTCTCCTGCTCCGGGAAGTCCTTTTTGTTTGGCCACCTCCTTGATCTCTCAACTCTTAGTGCTTTTAAGGTGTTTTTCAGTCTTTTATCCAGCATAGGAAGTTGTTTTCAGTAGAAGGTCTAGTCTAAAAGGACTCGTTTGCCATTATTGAAAGTGGAAGTCCCTTCATGTTATTCACTCATTCATTCATCCTCTTATTTGTCTTATTGTTACTTAGTATGTGAAGCCCTATGGAGATCTTCTCCTTGTGCTGATAGTTGTTGGGTAAATTATTTTTGATTGCCCTTTCTACTTGATCTGAGACCTGTCTTTCCTCTCAGCAACAGTGTAACTGTTCTTTCCTGTTGTCTATGTCATGAGTGCCTTGAAGGAGGTAGTATTCTGATAGGCTTTGTCTCAGAGAAGCAGGGGCTCTGCTCCTTCTCCTGAGGTTTTGTTAAATGTCCTTCATCAGGGTTCACTTCACCTAGTTTGGAATGTATCTTATTGCCCTAGAGCCTCCCTCCAAAATTTTGAGTTTTTCCTGCCCCTAATAACACTGTGAAGTCTTTTAGTAGTAGGCTTCTGTATTGAGATTGAGGGCTTCTATTCTTGAAATTACTTTCCTAATGGAGTCATAGATACAGAGAACAAACAGGTAGTTGTCAGAGGGGAGGAGTGAAATAGATGAGAGCAATAGGTGAGGGAGAGTCAGAGGTACAAACTTTCAGTTACAAAATAAATGAGTCATGGGTATGAAATGTACAGTGTGGGGAACATAGTCAATAATTATGTAATATCTTTCTATGGTGACAGATGGTAACTAGACTTATCGTGGTGATCATTCTGAAATGTGTAGAAATATTGAATCACTGTGTTGTGCACCGGCACTAAAATAATATTGTAGGTCAATTATATTTCAAAAACAAACAAACAAACTCGTAGAAAAAGAGGTTAGATTTGTGGTTGCTAGAGGCCGGGGGGTGAGGGAAGGGGGAATTGGACAAAGGCAGTCAAAAAGTACAAATTTATCTTTCCATAAGATAAATAAGTACTAAGGGATGTAATGTACAACACGATAAATATAATTAACACTGCTATATGTTATATATAAAAGTTAAGAGAGTAAGTCCTAAGATTCTCATCACAAGGAAAAAAAAATTTTTTCTAATTCTTCTATTCTGAAGTTTAAATAAAGTTTACTAATTTTGACCAAAAAAAATCAACTCTATATTGTCATAATCATTTCATGACGTATGAAAGTCAGATCATCATGCTGTACACCTTAAACTTATACAGTGCTGTCTGTCAATTATATCTCAATAAAACTAGAAGAAAAAATTTACTTTCCTGACTCAAAACACGATGCCTTTGTACACCTTCAGTTTGTTTCTCTTCACACTGTGAAGTGTTCAGGGAAAATTCTAAATATTTTCTCTATTTCTTCCAGCGCATTCTGGGGTTCTGGGTAAAGTCGGAAGCAGCTTTGAGACATGTCAAAATAATTTTCCTCCTCTTCCCCACCTGATATTTTTTGAAGTTTATGGCTTGAGCTTTTACCATTTTCTTTGTCTATTGCTGGTGAACATCTTGATTTTTTACTACTTTTCATTCCTTTTGTTAGGTATCAGAGCAAGCAGATTCTATTATCTGAATTCATCCTACTATCTTGCCCCTAAATCTAAGATTCTGCATTTTAACAGAAGCCATCTTAGAGATATCAGTGCTATACCAAAGGAATGACTGTGTACCTTCATTTGGGTTCTCTCAGAAATAGACCCTGAGCCAAGTCTTAAGTAAAAGTAATTTGTTTGTAAGGTGATCTCAGGAACTGGGAGAAGTGTAGGGGAAAAAAGCAAGGAAGGAAAAGATGCTAATAAAGAGCATGCAAGTTGCCATTGGGGGCAACTGGAGCTTAATTTCACTGGCAAAACTCAGGGAAGAGTTTAGAACACACTTCACAGTTATCCACCCAAGGGAAAAGGGAGCTGGTGTATTCACACACTAATTCCTGTCACTCATTGGTTGAGACTGTTCCCTGGGGTCCTAATTCCCATTCACTTCCTGCATACCCCACACCCAGGTAGTGCTACAGGCCCAGGTGGTCAAAGAAAGATCTCAATAAGATGCAGGCTCTAGAAGTTGGAAGTTGAGATATCATACCCTGAAATGGTAAAATCCAAGGGAAGATGGCCAGGGCATACTGTGTGATTGTGAATTTCAGGAATCTTGGTATTTGGGTAAAACAAGAGGGGAAGGAGGATTGTCTCAGGGCTGCTTAAATGGTAATACCACTTGAGTGGTCTTCTACTTGATACCAAGTATAGATCTTGGGCAGTGGTCCTTCTAGTTTATATAGTTATAATATCTCTTCAAATTTAATGGATGCACTTATAGATAAAATCAGGGGAAATATCTTGGGAGGCCTAAGAAAAGGTGACGGGGGGCTATTTTAGTCAATAAAGCTAGAAAAACCATGGGCACTTTTAAAAATTATATATATATATATATATATATATATATATATATATATATATATTCATATATGTGTGTATGTGTATATATATACACAAAGAGAATGATATATATGTAGACACATAAATTATATTCACTATATACACATCTTTTCATATATATATATATATATATATATATATATATATATCTTATAAGAGGTGAGTATAGGTGAGGTAATACACACAAAGTAAGTGTGTACAAAGTTGTGTGTTGCATGGGCGCTATATGGACTCTTTAATTGGGAGCATTTAGAGTGTTGCTGGGTTGCATCCCCATCAGTTCCCATCTGACACACAGGGAAGGGATCACATAGTTCTTATGGAGGCCACTGCATAAACCTCACTCTCCCACAATCCTACTTTCAAATAATCCCTTTTATAAAGATGTCTTACTGATTTTAGTTTTAGAAGGGGCTTTTGTGACTTTTCACTTTTGACAGCTGTACATGTCATATGTTGGAATGGAGTCCCATAGATCCAACCCTTCCCCTCTGTGTGAACTATCTAACTGAATGGTTTAAAAAGACATGATTTAAAGTCAGTCTAAGAGCAAAACACTAAAAAGATCTCCAAGCTCATTCATTAAGGTAGAGAGAAAATAATCATTTAAAATACAGCGAAGTTAGGGAATTCCAATCAGCTATTTTGTGTATAAAGCGTATATATTTTTGAAAAGCAAGTGTACTTCAGAAGTCCAACCTAAGGGACTGGAAATTGTATATATGTTCATGTTATAAGGAACAACAGCTTACTTGCTTCATGGTACTTGACAAAATTACCCATACTAGAAATCATTATTTAAAAATTTTTGAGTGTTCTATCTCATGTTTACTGATAAAAAAACAATCTAGAATATCAGGTGGGGGAGGTGGGAATGTTTGATATTTCTTTGGCTAAAATAAGAGAAAGCCAAGGAGTAACTCAGCTGCTCAATATATGGTGGAATTTCTGTGGGTATTTCTGAGTAATCATTCTCCATGTTCATAGAGGGAGAAAGAGAGAGGGGGGAGAGACAGACTAAGATAGACTGAAAAATAGATTAGCAGGGAATGTGAGAATGAACTCACCAATGTCATGGGGCCTTGAAATGCTGAACTGTGGCCTCCATTAGCAGGAGATTTTTGGTCAGGCATAAGAAATAACTTCTTGTTAGGCAGAGTAGATAAATCATCGGAGCAGATCTCTAAGTGATCTTGTGGAGTGCCGACTTCTGAAGTCTTTTAGAGAAGAAACTATCACCTTTTGTGAAAGATTTATGTGAAATGTGCAGGCCAGAGTGAAAATTGTTATAATGTCCAGAAGTTCTGATTACTCTCTGAAGGGGGAATGGCTATTGTTTTAAGAAAATGTACACGCAGAAGCACATCTCAGTAAATTACATCCACAAAACCATATGCTTCACCCAACTCCTCCTTCCCCAAATCTCTACAGTTATGTCCCTAATCATTTGGGCTGCTCCATACACTTGTAAATTTGTCTCTTCCACTCTTTATGTTTCATTGTCACATCAAGTAAAGTTGCAAATTCATCTATAAACTTACATGTGTTATGGGTTAAATTGTGTCCCTCCCAAAATTCATATGGTGAAGTCCTAAGGCCCAGCACCACAGAATGTGACTGTATTTGGAGATAGGGTGTTTAAGATAGTAATTAAGTTAAAATGAGATCACTGGGATGGGCCCTAATCCCAGATGACTGGTGTCCTTATAAGAAGAAGAAATTTGGACACAGACACGTACAGAGGGAAGACTATCTAAAGACACAGGGAGGAGACGACCATCTACAAGCCAAGGAGAGAGGCCTTAGTAGAAAGCAATCCTGCCGACACCTTGATCTCAGACATCTTTGTACAGCAGCCCTAGCAAACTAATACAGACATCCTTTCCCTTCCATCCTCTCTCCTTTCCCTTTGCCTTCTCTGGGACGACCTGTCTAGGCTCACTAACATTTCTTTTCCTTCTAGTCATCTTTAGAACATAGCCTTCCCCCATCTCTCCAGCTTCCTAATGATGTATCTTCACTGAGAACTGTCATTTCTTTGCTGCCCTACGCAGACCCCATCCATGAGACCCGGAGCCCTGTTAGGAAAGAAAACATTGTGAATCCCAAGACTAGCTGTTGAGCAAGTTTTCATGCACAGAAGATGCTGCCTTCCATCATTTCCATTTTTTACAAAGTACATATGTTAGAAAACTTTTGTATTTGTGTTTGTATGGCTTATCAAAATTGATAAAGTATTTTTGCAGACGTAACTTTGCTTAATCCTCCCCATATTTCAAGTCAGTGGTTTTTCAAGACCCTGGAACTCAGAGAGGTTAAGTAACTTGATCAAAATTACACAGCAAGTAAATGGCAGAGCTGGAATTGGAGCCAAGGTAAAGATAAGCATCGTCACTGACTCCCACTGCCAGGTGGTCAGTGGAAGCTGGTTTACAGTATGGCTGGTTTCTCTCTCCTCTGCACTGGACTTTCGTGATCTTTCTATTAATGCATGATCACCTCTGGCTAGGTGTTTTCTCACGAATCATTATCACCCCAACTATATTGGAAGCTTTGGGGGGGCAGGTTCTGGACTATGCTTTCTGTTTAGTTAACGGTGTTTGAGGAACATTTCTTGATTGATTGGTTAAATGAACTATTTACTAGAGAATCTGGTGTATCTCTTGGCATCTGGCTTTCCAGAGACGTATGCAAAAGTGACAGGACTCTCACAATGTTGATCTGGTCTTTCTAGACAAAGGTTAGGAAGGGGTATGTATAAAAATAATACCGTGGATTGACATTATATTATAGTAATTATGATTATTATACCCTGTATTTATATAGCTCTCTCTCTCTCTAAGGGGCTCATAGTCATTTGTAAGCAGTGGGCCTTATCCTGCTGCTAAATAGAAAATAAATTGCTTATCTCTTGGAAGAGAATTAACTCTTTCAGGGCACCAGGGTACCATTTAGTAAATTAGTAATCCTCTAAATGGCACTCTAGTTACGTAAGATCCCCCATATAAACTGGAAAATGAACGCGTTCCTAGTGCTTAAAAGAAACCAGGGCATGCCTAACAGAAATCAGACAGCAAGCTTAAAATATATGTAATGTGCTTATCTCTCTCCTCTAATAACTTTGTGTTCATTCTCATGGAAATCTGTTTGTGACTAAAGATGAATCTATTTGCTAAAAGCTGGCACTTCTGATCTTTTAATCTACTAATATGAGAGCAATAAAGGGAAGGAGACGGATGACAGGAGAAGTAGAGTGGTGGTGTCTGTACACATGGGATCAGTGATCGTTTGTTCAGCTAAGCAGATTTTGAGAAACTGATGGTTTTTTGCAAAACAATTTGGAAGGCCAACCTTGATAGTTCCCTTAGGTCCTGAAGATGTGCATCTACTACCAAAATAGTGGTTAGTGAATTAGCCTCATGGATCTCCTTGGAACCATTGCTAAGGTAGGTAGGGGCCCAACCATCAATCAACAGTAGCTTTAGAAATTCAACTCTAAGTCAGTTGGAAATGAAGTTGAGGCCAGTTAACACAAACTCAGAGATGCTGGAAATGTTCCATCGTGGGTGTAGAGAAACAGGAATAGTTAATTGGTACTGAACTCTGGACCATTTTTTAAAAAGTTTGACTGCAGTCTTTCTCTGTCATCTTCACTTTTTCTCTCTTGTACTTCAAGACATGCTGTCTTGAAGACATTGCTCGCCAGATTACGATCTGATCTCCTTATCCCATTTGAAAACTTCGGAATTCACTTTTTTGACTCAAATGCCTCTTGGACACACTTGCTCATCGAGGTGTTGCTACACTGAATTCTGATTGTAATTCAGTAACATGTTATTGATCGTTGAGACTTTGGGTTTATGTGCAATGAGATAGAATTTGGAAACTGGTGGTGTCTTACTGACTTTGTGGTTTGCGTTGCTGGGAAGCTCATTGGATGGTCAGATGGGCTGCTGCCGGGCAGTTTGGCGGTTCAGTGAACAGTGTGTGATTATTCCTCTGAATCGTGCAGAATTCCCATCAGTGTCCTCTCACTTAGATCCCACGCACTGAGGGATGCATTGGACTGCTGACTACCGTCCTTGTTCCTCTCCTTCAACCCCGTGTCCAGGAGTTAGCCTCTCTCTGAAGCCTCATCCTCCCCTTTGGATTTTACTTTCCTCTTCCTGCCCCACTGACAGCCAGCTGCCAGGGGCCTCTTTATACAAACCTCAGCTTTTCGAGGTAAATATGCCACATAAGTCCAATTTCAGCAATCCACATACCTCTGAGCCCCTCAAACTCCAAGGAGTATCCTTAAAGAGAAGAATCAGCAGCTGCTAAAAAGAAATCAAAGCAGATCAGCAAAATGTCTTCAAAGGGGGAAGGACAGATGAGCCACATAGACTAATGGCCTTCATTTTCCAGTAAGCAACATGACTGGTGACAAAAATAAACACTAATGGGGAAAGTGATATTCAGTCTAATTGTATAATTGAAGCTCGCTTTCTGTACATCACACAGGGATTGAAGTCATGTAGTACTAGCTCAGTGGTCTTCCTCCTTCATACCTATGCATTTTGCATTTAGTTGCAGTCTGGCAGAAGCAAAAAGTCCAAAAGCACCAGGTTTGAGGATTCTATCACCCATAAATTCCTAATACTCACGGTCTCAAGCTGAAGGTCAGTTGCAATAGCGCGCTGAGCTCAAAGGTGGCTGAGTGAGAGGAACGAAGCTGGCATGAGGAACAGAGCCACTAATTCATCTCCCAGCTGACCCTTTTAATATTCCCAACTGCGTATAATCATCAGGCAGTCTGTTGAACCAAGGAGCCTGGTCAGCAGTGCCCTTCTGCTGACTGACTTTTCAAACTTTCTAGCAAGTAAGGAGGCAGATAGATTTCTTACCCCACCTCTACTGCTGATACTAGACCCTCGGAGACTTTGCCAAGGATGTGAAAGCTGGATTCCATTCATTTCCTTCGGTTTTGAGAGGAGGGCAAAAGCTTCAGAGGTTATATCCTATGATGGTATAAAACAGATGTGCTTTTCTTGTCCAAATCCCCATCCCTTCCTTTCTGGCATTCTGTTGCTCACAGATTTGCACTGTCCTCAGCCAACACGGCCACTGGGCTTCAGTGCTCTGAGCCTCTGTCACCTTTGTCTCTGATTCTGGCTGCCACTTCCTTTGCTGTTTGTGACTGACTTCCTCTGGAGTGGAAAACACCATCACGCCCGAGGCAGGTAGGAAGTTTCCATGAAGAGGACATTTGTGCTGCAGTTGTTGCTCCAGTACAACAAATGTGCTGCAGTACATTTTATTCTCAAATTTTCCAGAGGGAACTGGAAGTATGGAAAGAATTTGAGTTTCTGAAAATGCTAATTTAACACAAATGTAGTAATCATAATTAAGGGTGATCATTAATGCATTATTATTTTTCTACTTTATAATCCAGGAATTTTTTTAATTCCTGAGTTTTGTACAGCCCAGAGGCAATGCACAGATGAATAATATGATTTGCATTTGATATTATCATTTTTCCTGTCAACATAGAATATTACTAATCCACTAGAACTTAAAATACATTTGGATGATTATTTCTTTCATCTACTTATGTTCCTTTTATAATCTGCTTCAGACCCTCTTCTCTCATGATTTTTGTGGCTTTGTTCAAATGGCCAAGACTGCCTCTGAGCCATTATGAGTTCATAATGATTGATGGACTTATCCTAGGGACCGCTTTATCAGCATCTACCCTTCTGCAGGGAGAACACCTTTACCAGGGAAGATCCAATTTTTGTTTCCCCCTATTTGTTGTTAATCTGACTTTGTGATAATCAAGCCTTATTCTGATGATCTTGATGATCTATTAATCATCAAGCCTTATTCTATACTTTTTCTTGATGAGCTGGAATTATCTGGAGCTGAGAGTTGCAGGCATGGGAGTGATAAACTAGGACCAGAAAATTAGGCAAATACCCTTTTGACATTCCCCTGCCTCAGACATTAAGTTGATGGACCTGTGTTTGTCATTTCTTAGGTTTAGGGCAATCCCATACCACTTGTCGTTCAAATCAAGTTCTGTTAGATCATCTAACTCAAGAAAAGGAAGCCAGATAAAAAGTTGCACATCTATGTTGAAAGAGAATATTGCCCTTAGTTTCAGCTTTCTTGGGTGCCCATTGGTTTAAGAAAGAAGCATAATATTGACAAAGACTACAGAAGGATTTGCAAGGACCACTTTGGTTTGCAAATATTTGAAAAATTAACAGGCGTTAATGCTTAGTGGGTAAAAATTGCAAGTAGAGCATACCCAGGAAATAGTTAGATCTGACTTTCTTTTGATTACTACTTCCCACTTGGAAGCAATTTTATCTAAAAACTGGTAAGCACAGACTTGTTGGTGAAATACTAATAACCGACTGTCTCATTTATTCAGAAATTACATCCAGTAATATTGACTATTTAGAACAAAATAAAAAACTCAAAATAATGGTGTGGGGAGCCTTCTACAGAAAAAAAAAGTATGACACAACATACACATGTGATTCCTGATTAGGTAAAAATCTTTCATATATTCTTACCTAATACATTTTAGAAATATTTCATTAAAACATTTAAAGTGAAAACAATGATTTGGTGCTTGCAGGTATAAGCTTCAATTTCTCACCATGTTCATACACCCCTCAATAGCATATCAGATATAAAGGCACTATTGTGCAAAATCCCTTTCCTAAAATTAATGTATTAATTTCTACAACACTTTTTGTAGTTTGCAAGTTAAAGATGGTCTCCAGGAAGGGAACTGAGTGTCTTGTTCTTGCTTTTGTTACTGGTAAATTGTGTGACCTTGAACCTGTCATTTAATCTCTCTGGCCCTAAGTTTTTTCACCTGCAAAATAAGGTATTACTTCAAAATTAAGTTTCTACAATTTGTGAGAAGCCATGTGATTCTTATGCAGTTGATCCTATCAGGCAACTGGTAGATTTCAGGCTTCCCCAGAGGCTGTTTGGCCAAGAGACTGAGGAAGCTGCAATCTAAGAGAAGCTGGACCAGCTTGAATGATTATAAGGCATCTGGGGTGGGGAAGGTGTGAGCTGGGGTCGTGGCGGGGGGGTACAGAATTGGCATGTTTTAGAACTCAGGAGAGCCCGGAACACTTGGATGTGTGCTTTGGGCCAGCCTCCCCAAAGCTCTCGTATGAATCTAAAGACTTGTTTTCAGTGAAGCACTGTGCCATCTCCTGAAAGATGGTTAGATCACGTAGATGTCCATCTACCGGAGCGTGAAAACAAGCGGGAGGGAGCCATTCCCCCACCTCAGCCAGGATATCACTGGGCTTCATGGCGTTGATGTCCTTAGAGGACACAGTGAGCCAGCGCTCGGGACCCTGAGAGCCACAGTAGCAGCGGCGGGGGGTAGTCATTGCCCAGCACACTGGGCCGTGGGAGGCTCACCACCCATTTGGGGAGCTACAGCAGATACACCCATGGTATGAACGTGGGTGCTGGGAGGTGCCCTCAAGGTCTGCAGGGCCAGCCCAGACCGATGGGCCGGAACAGCCCACAAGGCAGAGGACAGATCCCTGCGGTAGCTGCAGCCACTTATTTGTGGGCACCTGTGAGAACCAACCTAGCGACAGGAGACTTGAGCAGAGGCTGAGGTGCTATGACAGCCGTGGGTGTGCGGGCCTGGTGGAAACAGCTCATGACTGTGACTTTACCTCGGTGGTTCTCATCTAGGGCAGTTTTGCCTTTCAGGGACATTTGACAGTGCCTGGAGGCATTTTTGGCTGTCAGACCTGTGGGGAAGGGAGTGCATCTATCGGGTAGAGGACACGAATGCTACAGTGTACAAGACAGCTCCCCTCCTCCACCAAAGACTGATCTGGTCTGAAATATCAGTAGTACTGAGGCTGAGAAACCCCACAGGACTTCATGCAGCTGTGACAAAGAAAACCACAAATTCCGCCCCTGGGCGCCAGGAACTTGACTGTGTGTCATGTGGCCAGCCAGTGTAACAAGGAGGATGATCCTATGATCGTAGTAACATAAATAACCTCCCTAATACTAGCCAAGCATGTATTGAGTCTTCTCCCTGCAGGACTGTTATAAGCCTTTCACAGATACCCACTCATTTAATTCCCATCACAACTCTAAGAAATAAGTATGATTCTTATCTGCAACTTACAGATGATTTAAATAGCCAAGCTGCCAACTTACCAGAAAGTGTCAGCCATACTCTTTGTTTGGCCAATTTGAGTGGTCACCTGAGGCATGTGGTCCATTAGGGAGGGAATGCTGAAGTCATTGACCTTGCATCTCCACCACTGCCCCAGTAACTGGAAAACAGAAGGCCAGCCCAGTACTCCCAGACACCTGCTCTGCTTCTTGATATCAGCCCCAATTATGTGATCAAAGCACCTCTAATACCATATTATTATTTTCTGGGGTGCAGAGGCAGAAATTACAAAAGTACAGACAACACAGCATAAGGTCATGTGGAAAGGAACCGGCCAGAATCCAGTGACTCAAAGTATCTATTAAAATAGCTCATGAAGCCCCCAAATCTGTTTTTGCCTCAATTATTCAAACACATGCAGATTGATTTTGAATTACCCAGATTACTGGGGCAGGGTAGCCTTGCCCTGTTTCCATAGGGTTTTAGTAGATAAATTTAATGAGATGGACTACTTAGTCCTCTTGCCCACGGTTCCGTGGCATTGTTTTCTGTAGAGGAATGCACAGCCCTCCCATTCACCTTTTATTGCAATCAATCGTCCTGTATTTACCGAGGGCCCCAGGAGTGGGGCACGAGAGGTGTAGATCATTCAATTTGTCGCAGTGCATATTTTCAATATTATGATAAGAAGACAAGGGACTCTGCATTTTGTCAACTTGCAAGGCCAAGATCGATCAGCAAATAGATGGGCCTCCCCGTATTCTGAATTAAAGTGTGTGTTTTGGCGGTTTATTGACAGTTGATAAGTACTGACCACTAGTCCTGATAGAGTTACAAAGGTCAGGTCAAGGCAGGTCAGAGCCACAAAGAACGCCGCCTCCTCTTGGAGCCCGCTGCCCTCCCAGAAGGGAAGTGCAGGTCAATAACTAAGCCACCTGTGGGGTCTGGAGGCTTTTTCAGTCTTTCTGCTTCTGGCTGTGCTGTGACTTAACCCCCATGCAGCCCTGTCTTCTCCGGCTTTTACCCTGACCGATGCTGTCCTGGGAGTCCCCCAGTTACCAAGGGAGCTCTAAGACTCCACCAGTCAGGCAAGGCAGCACCGTGCCCCTCGGCTCTGCACCGGGGATGCCCTTCTGATAGGGGTTGCCAGCCCGGGGCGCATTTCTGCTCCATGACCTCAGAGACTTAAGGACACACAGAGGCAAAAGAAGTGGCTGCCTTTATGGCTCCCCCAGGAGTGCCAGCCCTCCTGTGCATATGCAAGCCACTCTTGGCAAGCAGAAGTTTAATTAAAAGCCTCTCAGAATGCCTCTCCAGCTGGGGTGGGCCTCGGTCAAGGGAGGGGACTGATCAAGCAGATGTGAAAACATACAGATGAGAGGTCTTGTTCCCAGGAAATGTCATCTGGTCCGCCTCACTCGGTGCCTTGCTGCGGAGAAGAGGGGGGCTGCGCGCCTGTGTTTGATGCAGTATTCATTGCCTACCTGAAAGATGCAAATGGTATTCAAATTTGGTTCCAGTGTACAGGCTGCTTGCATATACCCCACAGCAACCCTCTAGCAAGTGACTAATGGGAACATGTGTTCCTTCTATTTTTGTAAGACTGGGAGAACAAGGGGATGGAGGGCTGAGTTTGTGGGGTTTGAAATGTCTCTCTCCAGGGGACGTGCTGCTGTCTGGAATGATAGTAATATCCAGTGGCAGCTCCACGGCAGTGGCCCCGACCTGCCTAGATGCTCCACTCCATGGAGGCCCTTGAGCTGAAGAAGCGGCCCTGCCTGATCCTTCTCTCCAGCCACAAGGAGAGGGACCCCGAAACATGACAGGGCTTGTAGGACAGTGGCAGGGCCCCCAGCCTATCCTTCCTGATAGCTTGCCCAGGTGTGAGTCTCTGCAGGACTCTTGTCTCAGCCATCACTACTGGGGTGATTGTCCTCTACATCAGTATGGTTGGTACAACCATGATCTGCATTTTTAATTAGATGATTCATGACTGTTTCTCGTAAGGTCCGATGGGGGGAGCTATGATTGGCCAAAGCCTCTTGTAGCCTCTTACAGCCCAAATTGGAAAAATTCAGAAGAATGATTCCATCCAGGACAGTCTTAGTATCAAAAATCCATTTCCGCTGCTCAGCTCCTGTTGCTGATAGTGTTGTGAAGGCAGTGGTGGTCCTCCCTCATCTTTTGTTCACACCTCAATCCAGTGAACAGGAATCATATGGCAAAGAAGGCAAACAAAGTGTCAAATGGGATCTTTTGTTTGGAAAATG
Organism: Eubalaena glacialis; assembly: GCF_028564815.1. Lineage (NCBI taxonomy): Eukaryota > Metazoa > Chordata > Mammalia > Artiodactyla > Balaenidae > Eubalaena > Eubalaena glacialis. The sequence continues at coordinate 16,449,486 of NC_083733.1, read as the reverse complement.
ATCTCTCATTGTGTGAATAACAGGGTGCAAGAATCTTGAAATGCTAGAATTCAGAGGGATTGGGACAGACAGACTGGACCAGTGACCATTGAATAGAACTCAAAAAAGTCTTTCCTGAGGGAAAGAAGTGGTTAGGGCTCTGGCTTCCTTACGCCTTCATAAACAGTCTGGCTCCAGTTGATTTGTATTATGCTGTGTACTTCTGCATCCAGACTATAAAATGGAGTTATGTGCTAACTTCAGTCAACTACTAGGGTCTGCCTAAATTGCTATGATGAGGACCCAAAGGCCAAGTCCGTGATCTTCGAAAAAGAGGGCTGTAATCATCAGGACTGGAGAGTAATGCACGTTAACCATGCATTTGCTGTCCCTACCATCAACCTGCTTTAAAGACAGGATCCTGAGATTTTTAAAAGTTTCAAGACCATCAAACTCTATTTTCTTGCATTTAGATAGGAATCTTCATCCAAACCTCGGCAGAGATACTTTTTGATTTTAATGACAAACATCACAAACACTCAAGGTAACCCATTATCAGCTCAGCAATTCTTCACCATCTCTTGGTGTAAGGAAACCAAGCAGCTGCCTTCATAAAAATCAAACGTCAACCTTCCCCTTGCCAAACGGGGCAAAATCTTGGAGGTGAGATTAGGATCCCAAGGTCTAGTCGCTTCTCCCTATGTGGAGAACCGTCTCCGAGGACACCATTGAAGGTCCCAGCTTGTCTTATCAAGGCTGTTGGGTGTCTCCTCACGCTGGGTTATAAGGATTCTTAGAGGTCAGGTGCTTTATCCATTTCAAGTATCTTAAAGGGTCTCTCCTTGACCAAACTTCTAGGATTTTCTCTCCCAAGGAACTAAATCATGGAATTGTATATAAAAGATACTTATCACATCATTATTTTAAATAATTTAAAAAACTGGGATTGACAAAATCTAACAATAAGTAATTGGATTTATAAATAATAAAACATTTATGGATTTTATGTATATGGAATATTATGAGGTTTGTAAAGTCCTCGCTTTTCTAAGAATCTGAATGTTTCTGAAGACTATGAAATGAAAGAAACAGGATATAAAAGTTACATAAAATAGGATCCCAAATCATTGTATATATGTATAGGTATATAACTGAAGGGGAGAAGTATATACACATATGTAATAAAAAGGATGGAAGAATACACCAAATGTTGATGGAGGCTATTTTTGAGTGGTGGTATTGTGGGTGAGTTTGGGGCTTTTTGTAACTTTTCTCTATTTTACAAATTACTTTTATAATCAGGAAATGTTTACAACAAAAAAAAAAGCCTAGGCTGCCGTAAATATTAAGGTATTTTATTTTTAAGGGTACCTCTGTAACAAGGTCCCTAGAAGGAGGCTGCCTTAGAGAACACTTGTAAAGGGAAAGCGAAGTCAATTTTCTATTAATATCCACTTGGGGGTAATATGCAAATTGCATCATTCATGTTAAAAGGAAACCCACGCTTTCTCTGCAATGAGGTGTTTGTTTGGCCTTCTTTATCAGGAAACTTGCTTCAAATTTCCATTTGTCTTTGCTTGTGTGTAGACAGTCAAAATCCATGCCTTATCATGTTCTGAAGCAGCCATCACTGTGACCTGCTAAACTGGCCCACTGAGTCCCTATCACGTATCAGCAATGTGCTGGGAACTGGAAATACAAAGATAATTACTGCATCATCCCTTCCTTGGAGGGACATTTTTTGGACTAAGGGGGACATAAAAATGTAAACAATTAAAGGTTAATACCAGGTGTCACTTGTTACTTCTGGCAGACATTGTCCTAGGACAACACCCATATATGTCACTTCACATGTTCAAATCAAACTGCATCATAGGCCCAATCTCCCCATTTGTGAGATGAACATGATAACACCTTGGTAAGTGGTGGGGTGGTAGAGCCTGAACCCCCTGGTTTAACTCTTGAGCCAAATCGATGTTGGAATAGAAGGTGAAACCCTCGATTCTCCCTGAAGAACATAAGCTACAAGTGGAAAGGGACGTTTTGGTTTTGGTTTTGGTTTTTTGGTCCATTTTGTCTCCTGCTGTATCCCCGGCACCTAGAACAGTGATCGCCTGGCAAGAGTGGAGGGTGGATACCCTGTAGCCAGAGAGGGGTTGCCAGATTTAGCAGATAAAATAAAGGACACCCAGTTAAACTGAAATTTTAGACAAACGGTGAATACTTTGTAGTGTAAAGAGTATGGCCCATACGATGTTTAGGACATACTTATACTTTAAAATGATTCTTTGTTAGCTGAAATTCAAATTGTACTAGGCATCTTGGGACACCTGGCAACCCTGAGCCGTGACAACCGATGGCAGCCTGGTGCTGAGTTAAGTTGATAGTGGCTCAGAAGATGCTCACCGATTACACAAGACCGACAAGGCAGAGTCAGGAGCAAAGCTCAGGGGTGAGGATGCTCAGTTTATTCAGGGAACTGCGGGTAGCGGGCTACACTGGGGAGCGGAGTTCTCGATGGTGGGTGTGGGCTGGCGTGGTATTTTTTTTGGCATTCTAATTGTAATTAGTTATGGACATTTGAAATCTGGCCAATTTCACGTTTAAATTATATATATATAGTCTTTTTGTGGGGGGGGGGGCTTGTTTGTAGGAATCTGCATGTCTTTATTTCCAAACAGCAGCAACCAATTGGAGGTGAGTAGTAGCTGCCCCTTCTGTCCCTGTGGTAGCGGGTGGGGTGGGCGGAGGCTGGGCTCTCCCATTAGCTGCACTCTCCTATACCACTTGCTTTGGACATGTATTCTCTCCTCCCGGACCCTACAAGCTTCTGTGTTTGCTACCTCTGTCGGGCAGTGGTTGGGATAACTGCGACCCCCGTGGAGGGTGACGGGGCGGGGAGGGGGGGAACCGCCACCCCGGTGTCGGGTGACTGACAAGAGATGAGAAAGGAAAGAAGGCGGTGTCCAGGTTGTCAAGGGCCTGTAATCCATGCTAAGGAGTTTCCTTCTGCAGACAGAGAGGTCAAATGGGGGTTCTGTAGACCGGGCGAGTGGCATACTCACATGTCCTTTAGGCTCTGGCAGCCTCGTGGAGGATGGATTGGAGCAGATGGTGACTGGATATGCGGGCCGATGCAGTTGATAGGGGCCGTGAGGATGCGGAGGGGACACGCGTAGAGGACAGCTTAAATAACCATTAACTGTCTTCAGAGCCTTGCAGAAGGGCCCACATGCTTCCAGAGCATTGGATTCTCCTCATGAGCCAGCGATCACCTTGTGGGTTTAAATGGAGAGCACGGGAGGTATAGGGGATGATGACGTGGAGTGATGCGCATCTCTTCAATCTGTCTGTCTGTCTGTCTATTGATTTATTTATGGTGGGTGCATGAGGAAGAGGCAACAGATGGAGTGAGAGATGGACGTGACCCCCATCCGCTCTGCTAACTCCCCTTGGCTTAAGGAGACATAGCTGTTCCCGTGCCCTGTGTGTCTGAGTGACCCGGGCCGTCACTGGTTGCTGGGGGCAGATGCATTCGTAATGGAAGAGGCGAATTCACTGTTGGGGGTTGGAGGGAGGGTGTCGCGTGTTCACCGGGTCAGGAAGGAGGAGGGAGGCGTTTCGATGTCCAGTAATAAGATTGTCGGGGCTCATTCCCGGCCTGAACGGACTGAGGAAGGCTGCCAGGATGGCGAGCTCACTCTTCTTAATTAGCACTAATGCAGTCGAGGCTGTTTTCTTAGCCTGACCAAAGGGAATAGTAATTAATATGGTGGGGGAGACAGACGGAGAGTTCAAGGCCGGCATGTGTGCCCCCGACCCTGGGGTCACTGGGGCAGGGGAGCCTGGCAGACAATAGCCTGGCTCCCACAGGCCTGGACAAAGGCCGGGCCTAGTTCTCAAACCTCAGCTCACTGCAGCCTTCCCATTAATGCAAAATTCTGTCTTTCCACTTCTGGAAAACGGACTGGCTTATTAGGCCTCCCAGCTAAGGCGTGTGGATGTGCGTGTCTACGTATGTGTGAGTATGTTTTTAAGGGATAATTGTTCTCCCACTTAAATGGCTACACAAAGCCTGGGGAGGTCCTCGTTCCCAATGCTAGTACGTGGCTCTGGTTTTGGGGGTGTGTGTGCTGGATTTATGCCCCCAACAAGCAGAACACAGGTTCCACAGTGTCCATTTCACCCTGAAGTTTGTACAGCATCCTGGGCCTGGGAGCTTAGAACCGAGTATGGCCTTTTGCAAACTGGGAAAAGCGGGGAGCTGGAGCCCAAATGCTTCCGTAGCCAGCAGGCTGGACAGCAGGCAGGCTGATCCCTGTGTAGCAAGGGCTAAAAGTGATGACCCCACCTTCCAGGGAATCCCGGAAGACACGTGGAATGGGAGCCGGTGGCATGATGGTGCATGGGGTCTAAGCGGTTGTCTCCCTCACTGAGGATGGCCTCACCACTCCGAATGACGGGTAGACAAGCAGCGCCATGGATAAATGAAAATACATTGGACTCTAGGTGCCTCTTCCCTGTGTTGAGATGCTGATCTTCCCAGAGATGAATTTGGTTCTTTTAGATTTTGCCCTCGACTTTCCTTAGGCTGGTTCTTTTTTTTTTTTTTCTTTAATTAAATATTGCTGCCTAACTCTTTCAGGTCAGCGGCAATGTCACTAGCATCAGCCATGAATCATGGCCGAGCTGACATCTTAAAAATGGCATCGTCAGGGCAGCGAGTACAGGCCAGACACCCACGCACAATGGCTAGACTCCGTAAATTACACTAAAAGTCTAATCAGAATAATCAACACGCTGACATCTTTATGCATGTGGGCAGGACGCGGGGAAGAGAAAGGCGCTGCCTTGGATTTCTCTGAGATTTCACTTGCAGCAGATTCTGATGCTTTTTGAGGATACAGAGAGAATCTTCAAGGGGTATCTGTTGAGTACTTTGTGACCTCTTTCCTCACGTTTACATTTTGTGATAAAAACAGATATAATGAGTGTCTCCCAAGAGTGTGTTGGTTTATATGCAGCTCATGCAGCGGAGTCATATATTTTTTCCTGCAAATATCCCCACACACACATATTTCTTCATCAGTACGGGTGCCCATGAATGGCTCTGACTCTTACACACACGCACACACACACACATCCTATGGATATGATCTGAAGACATTCATGGAAGCTTCTGGCTGCAGACGCTATTCAGACTCTTTTTTTATAAGAATGGTTTTCATAATTCTGACCCAGATTCTTTACGAGTCCCCCTTAATGTGATTTCCTAAGGCCAGACAGGACAGCCACTGTCCGGCCAAGGCCATTTATCACCCTTCATACTCCATTTTAGTTTTTGACTTTTCTTTTTCCCTCCTGGATTCCTTTCTCTGTCTATCTCAAACTCTGCCTCACTTGGGCTTCATGTTTCTCTAGTTTACCCAATGAAAAAAAAAATCCTCTCCCGAAGCTTTGGGTTTTTTGCCTCTAATGGTAGGTCGGGTGGCTCTGGGCCATACATATGCAGAAAGAGCGCCTCCCGGTGATTAATTGGCCCTACCAGGTCATAGGCACAGAGAGCCCGTTTGTCACCAGCTCACCTCTGGCCATCACAGCCAGGCTGCCCACAGCTTGTGGGCGGCCCAGTGCATATAAGCTGGGACTAGCCAGTTAGTACCCATTGAGGTGTGGCCAGCCGGGGACCAAGGGTGAATGCTATGGGTTGGCTGGAATCAAGGAGGGGATGGGAAACAAAATAAAGAAAGAAGGAAGAAAAAATTGAAAAAAAGAGAATCACAGTTGACAGATGAGAAGCAGAAATATTTTCTTAAAAGGTAAAGAAGTAGGTTCTGTTTTGTTTGGCTTGATTTCTCAAACATTTATGGAGCACCTAACAAACGCCAGGAATGAACGAGGTGTGGTTTTTTTTTAATCTGGTACTAGAGACTGTTGATACTATTTGAAGTACTTTGATAGCTTTTTGCCCATCTGATTTTTACAGTGATCTCAAGAGAAGATATGGCCGTTAGTCACATGCTAATTTTTCAGATGGGTAAACTGAGCCAGGATCCCTCTGATTTGCTCAGGGCCATGCTGGGAGCAGTGATGATACCTCTTCCTCTAATGCTTCTTTTGCTGTATCACACACTGGAGAGTATCTACCAGGATGACCTGATTCTGTCATGCCCTTGGGTCCTCCAGCATATCCTGACCATGGGACACCTCTCAAACCCTTTGACTACTCGTCATAAAAACGTGGGTTCTGATTTGGGTTTTGGCTTTTTTACACATCAGCTGTAGGGCCTTGGGCAAGTCACTTTACCTTTTGCATCCTCAGTGTCTCCATCTATAAAATGGGCTTCATACCCTTAGAATGGTGGTGATTGTATGACATCATAAAACTTGGGGCATTGTGCCTGGCACAGATTAAGCAGTTAGTAGATTGCTAGGTGTGTCAGGTACATATATATTTACATATAAACATTCTGTCCAGGCTGGTCCTTCCGGGTGCCTCCAAGTGGCCCCAGCGTGGGTGTGCATCCCGAGCCACAGTCCGGCCCAGCACTGAGCACGAGGACGAATGCCCCACAGTGCAGTTCCCAGAGATAGGCTTCCTCAGCTTCTGTCTGTCCATCCTCCCATCACCAGCCCTCCTTACCCTTTGTTACAATGATCCCTACAGCAAAGCATCTGTTCACTAAGCACTTGTTGATAATTACTACTGGGAAGCACTGTGTTAGGTGCTATGGGGCAGGCAGGCAAGATGGGAAGAGGGACAGGGCAGTGAGAGAAACCAAGGATGGGAGAGGGTGGGGACAGGCAGGACACAGTCTTGAAACTCCAATTATGAGACCACCATCGATGTGTCGTGGTTAAGAAAGCTCCAGATAAGAAAGTCCAGCCCAGTGACACAATTTCAGGAAAGGGAGATTCTTATAGAATTGTATACATTGGCTAAAGAAAAAAGATGACTGACTCTTGGCCAATAGTTCACACTACTTGACAGACAAGCTGGTTAGCGAGTTCCTTGAAATAGCGAGCCGCCTTGGCGAATTTGATTGTAATTCTGTGTACAAAAATATCGACAGCTCGGATTGTTGGGCCACTCTGCTTATGAGCACACGTGTGGGAAGTACAAGAAGAACAATTTCTAAGGTGCCAGAGGCCCCCAAAGAGGGAATGTGTTTATTGAGCATCTTCTATGTGCGAAGCAATGTGTTGAGTGCTTTACGTGACTGACGCTCAAGTTATACAGTAATTCTGGGGGCGGGGGGGGTAAACACTATTATCTCTATTTGCAAATAAGGAAACTGAGACACTGAGTGACTAGTGAGTGACTAGTAAGTGGCCTGAATCCATTCTACTAGTTGGGATGTTGTTGGGTGAAAGTGGTAAAAATCTATGTCTAATTGGCTTCAATAATAAAATGTGTGGTCTCACCTCACAGCAATTCAGCAGTAGCGGGGGTGCTCTCTGATGGGTAGAGTCCATGGTTCAAAGGTGTCATCGGTGAACTTTTTCAATCTCTCCTGAATAATGCCGTTCTTACGTTAGCTTGCCCTTACTTCAGGTCCCCTCGAGCACCATCTGGGCACAGAAATTCCAGTTGTCACACTGAGACCCAGTATGGTCCAGAGATTAAAAAAAAAAAAAGCATTGATTTCTAGGTCTCTTAATAGCAAACCTTTTCGCGGAAGCCCCCAGCAGAAGTTCTTTCCTCTCACTTAGGTCAGATTTGGTTCACGTGACCAGACCTAACCCAATCACTGACACGTGAATGGGATGCCCAAAACAGCCCAGACTGGTCAGAGGATGCTAGGACATAGGGATGCGCACAGAAGGAGGACCACGTGATGACACAGGGAGAAGATGGTCATCTGCAAGCCAGGGAGAGAGGCCTTAGGAGAAACTAACCCTGCTAATACGATCTTGGACTTCTAGGCTCCAGAACTATGAGAAAATTTCTGTTGTTTATGCCATCCAGTCTATGCCACTTTGCTATGGCAGCCCTGGCCAACTAATACAGGAGGAATGTCAGTTTCTATGGTTTTCCTTCCATCCGTGGTATTCATTGGTGATTGGGAATGACAGGGAAGGTAGAGGGAGTTAGGAGCCTGACTACTAAGAAACAGAGGGCAGATGTAGAGGACAGACTAAAGAGTATTAGGTGGGCAATGTGGATGTGCTTTGGCAATTTGATGCATCACGCAGTAAGATCAGACCTAAGCCTGGTGCCTGGAACGTTCACAGAACCACAGACCTACTGTGAAGTTCAAAGGGAAAGTTGCTTTGGGTGGAACTATGAATTTGAAATGGGGAATGGTCTCTTTACTCTTTGGTAACTATGGAATAAATAATTCCTGTGTTTTCTCTGTGCCAGTTACTATGCCAGGGCAATGAGGAGGGATAGATGGTGTGACCCCTGCTTTCAGGGAACTAGTATTTACTAAAGGAGAATGAGTTTAGCATGAGCAGTGGGGGGAAGGTTAGCATCAGAAATCTGTTTGCCAATCTCCAAAACTCAACTGTCAGAAAGTTTGTGGTACGCTGGAGTTGTTACTCTTTGTAAAGACAAGTGGCCCCATTCAAGGGTCAAGCAGAGGAAAAACCTCTGCAGAGCTCCTCTCCCAAATAGAAAAAAAGCCATCTTCTTAAAACACTGTTTTATTTCCATAAATTATCTCCTTGTGCTTCCTAAATAGAGGGAAAAAAAGATCTTTGGATTTGAAGTAGAAGTAGGTGGAAAGCAAGGGCTTCCAGGAAACAAAATACATTCCCTGTTTGCCCCTGCAGCATGGGGGAAGAAATGTACTTCTCTGACAAGGAAACAGCAGGCAGCTGGTGGGTCTTACTGCACATCTGTAATTAGTCCCGGGATCTCACTGGTTTTCCTGGTGGACTCAGGAGATTATTCGTGTTGAAGGAATCTGGGTTGGTGTCATTTGTGGCTTTTCTGAAGTTCTACCAAACCTAGAGCTTTACTTACCTAGAATAAGTCAAGGCAGAGCATTGCCTCAAGTCTCGCCCTGGGTGTGTGTGCTCCTAGAGAGGAGGCCAGATCCTGCCGGGTGTCCCTCCCCTGCCAAGCTGAGGCCTTGGACAGATAAAACTATGGTGGCCCATCTATTAACAAACCTAGGGTATCCAGAGTCCCACCCAAATGCGAATTCTATATCAGTCAAATCCAAAGTCGGGGGAGGGGGGGCGGTTTATGGTAAATCTATAAAGATAACAATTTGTTCGGACTCTCCTGCCTAGAATTTCTTGTCTTTTTTTTCTGTTGATTTTTATTGGCATAAAACGTTTCACATTTACTTTTGCTCATTTATCACTACGACAGGGATGTTTGGATCATGACTGTAAATGAAATATGTATGCATCCTAAAGATATTTATGTAATTTAGCAAAATTATTTTGCAGGTTTGTTCAAAAGAATCTGCTCAGTTCATGTCTTGCTAACACCGCAAAACATTTTACTAATCGCACCCTAATGTGGGAACGAACACACATTACTTAAACACACCAAATATGTGAACATATAAATAGCGTTTAAAATATCTCTTACACAATGAATTATGATCACTATGTTAAAATACCAATTTCTACAGAAAATTGATTTAAGAAAAATAGCTAATCACAGGACCCTGTGAAAGCAACATTTTTTCAGTACGTTCAAGCCAGGAGATTTGGACTGTTGTTAAATTTTGTGTTCCATTATTTTTTTTCCCCATTCATTTGCTGAACAGTCATCTTCTAAAACATCCCACTTCTGCAGTGGTATCAACTGGCATGATACCAAAAAGATGTAAATGATTTAATTGAATTAGCTTAATTAGGTAAATTAACAGTTAAGCGTATCACACACAAGCTTGTTCTGTTTATACTATGTTACGGAGATAATTTAGTGAGGAAAGAGAATGGGCATGACCAAAATTCCAATGCAGTGAGCCAGATTAGCTGGCAAAGGAGAAAATACAAAGATAACAGTCTCTGGAATTAAATCTGGGTAAATAATTTATGCACTGGATTCATTATGTAGTTTGAATTGTAGACAACAACCAGCTGATAGTCAACGAATGTGCAAAAACATTGCTACGGAGCGAAAGTATGAAGACAACCAAAGTGCTTCTGACCTTTCCAGAAGCATACCCCTAGGAAAATTTCAACATTCCTTGGGAATTCAAACAAATTGAAGCAATGAAAGTCAGTCTGGCTAGCCATAGATCTGTATTAAAGCAGAACAAAACAAGCAAGCGTTGTTTGATTGTTTTCAAGTACATGCGATTAAGTAAAATAAAAGAGGGTTTCTCAACCTTGGGCACTATTGACATCTTTGTTAGGGGTCAGGAGGCTGTCCTGTGCGTTGTAGGTTGTTTAGCAGCGTCCCTGGGGTCTACCCACTAGATGCCGGTAGCACCCCTCTGCCCCCAGCTGTGACAACCGAAATGTTTCCAGGCAATGTCAAACGTTCCCTGGGTAAGGGGACCAAAATCACACTGGTTGAGAACCACTGAAATAAAACAATTGAATATGATCCAATATGGATCTTTAGGTATACTGCTTTAGTGAATTATTCACAAAGAATTGTAACATTTGTAGCACTTACATAGGATGTTATACAAAATGTTAAAAATATGCATTTGAAACATCCTGTTCTCTCTCATCCATCCATTCACTCATTCATTTGGCAAGCAGGTATTAAGCCCTGAGCACACAGTATCAGTGAATACAGGGTATCAACACCTTCATGGGCAAGGAGCAGCTGGCAGACCTGGGAATGAGGAAGCGAGTAGATGCTGGCAGGTGTGGGAGGCCGAGGAAACCATGTGTCTTTGCGAGAACGCCTCTGCCTTGGGTAACTTGCTTTTAGCTTTATGGGCAGAATACAGGGCCAGAAAGGAGGGCAGGTGCCACCACCATCCTCGAAAGTTGGCTAAAATGCTAGCTGACCTGGTGGCAGTGTGAGAAATTGGATGGTTTTAAGCAAGGGAGTGTTATGCGTAGTCAGCATTGACTCTTAGAAACAGAAAAGGTTTTAAAGTCACACCCACACAGGTGAAATCCTGACTTTGCCACTCACCAATTGGGTTACCCAGGCAAAGTGCAGATTTCTGAGTCTCACACCCTCTCTATAGATGGAAATAATAATAGTTACCTCATTGCAAATCTTAAATGAGGCTGACTTTATAAAGCACCTGCCATAAAGCCACCCAGTAATTAATCAGTTCTGCTTTCCTTCATTATCCAGTCCATCCCACTTAGATTTTTCTCATGAAGAATGCAATGGAAAGCATACATTTATGAGGTTTGCATTACCCAACATCTGGGTTGTATTGTTGAATGCAGCTGAAGTTGTCCAAACCTTGCCACTGGGTTTTGTTTATTCTAAAGCTAAGTGTTTAAATCCCTTAAATTGGTAACGTCAGTTTGACGTTCATGTTAATGTTCCATGAGATTTTAGGATCTGGAATCTGGAGGTGCCTTTCTCTACCACGTCCACAGATCTGGAGCCAAATGTAGCTGTTATTACCACGGGAATCAGGGAGAACACAGAAAAGCACCCATTGGAAGAAATGCTCCTTTTCTATACAAAGGAATTGAAGTGTTTTGCTAAGCAAGTTTCTGGCAACATGTCTTGAGTGCCGGCATTTTCATTCTGTTGGAAAATAGCAACAACCAAACAGAGGAGAAGGGAGACCTGTTTTGCATTTGGAAATACCAACAAAACCGCATTCCCACCCCTTCTGCTTTGTATATATAATGGGATGCAGGACTAAGCTGTTTTCTTTGGGATCTGGCATGTCTCTTTCTCATACACACACTCTGCAGTGATACATCTACAAATGAAGAGAACATTTCCAAGAACACATTTCACTGTCATTAACATATATACATAGTGTGGTAAACACCCAGGACAAAGATGTCCTCTCCCCCACCCCAACCCCTGGCTGGGTGCTCCCTTCCCATCCTGTCCTGTGATAATGCGATTCCCCTTTTCAGGTGATTCAGCCAGGCGAGCCTCTGGGAGTGAAGTCTTTAGGGTGGCTGGTCTCAGACACCAGCCATCCCTAAAGGCACTTGACATCCCTCCCTGCTCTGCTGGCCACCAGCTGCAGCTGATGAGGATGTCAGAATCTTCTTTAATCCCTTCCACACCCAGGGGCCTATTCTCAGACGTTTAACTTGTATATGTTATGGCTACAACAGCATACAAGTTCACATTAACCCAAGAGGAAAATGGCAAATTCTCAGTGGCCTCAGGTTGTAGAAGGTTCTAGAAGTAATAGTCAGCTGCTGTGCTACATCTCTAGCCCATAACCCACTCCCTTTCCTCTCCCTGCCTCCCCTAGCCTTTTCTTTCCTCTCTTTTTTAAAAATGTATTTTGAAATCATTTTAGACATAATGGAAAAGCTCTAGAAATAGTTCTGAGTTTCCATATACTCTTCACCCAGCTTCCCCTAATGTTAACATCATATGTAACCATAGTACAGTTATCAAAACTAAGAAGTTAATATCAGTACAGTGTTATCAACTAAACTACAGTCTTTTTTTGTTTTCACCCATTTTTCCACTAATGTTCTTCTTCTGGTCCAGGATCAAATTCAGGATCCTACATTGCCTTTGCTTGTCATTCTCTTTCGTCTCTTCCAACCTATGCAAGTCCTCAGTCTTCCCTTGTCTTTCATGACTTTGACACTTTGGTAAAGTACTGGCCAGTTACTTCCTAGACCATCCTTCTACTGCTGTGTGTCTGACGTTTTCTCATGATCAGAATGAGGACATACATTTTGCCTAAGGTACCCCAGGGGTCATGTGCTCTTCTCTGGGTGTCACATCAGGGGGCACACGATGCTCCTCTGTCTTATTATTAATTTCAGTCGCTTGGTTAAGATGGTGTTTGCTGAGTTTTCCTACCATAGAGTCACTATTTTTCCCTTTATGATTAATAAATATCTTGGAGGAAATACCTTGCGACTATGCAAATGTCCTGCTTCTCCTCAAACTTTTGTCTGTTAGGTTTTTTTTTTTTAATATTAATTAATTTATTTATTTATTTTGGCTGTGTTGGGTCTTCGTTTCTGTGCAAGGGCTTTCTCTAGTTGCAGCGAGCGGGGGCCACTCTTCATCGCGGTGCGCGGGCCTCTCACTATCGCGGCCTCTCTTGTTGCGGAGCACAGGCTGCAGACGCGCAGGCTCAGTAATTGTGGCTCACGGGCCTAGTTGCTCCGCGGCATGTGGGATCCTCCCAGACCAGGGCTCGAACCCGTGTCCCCTGCATTGGCAGGCAGATTCTCAACCACTGCGCCACCAGGGAAGCCCTTGTCTGTTAGTTTTAACATTCATAGAAGCGTAGACTTTGCCTGCAACAGTGGCCACTATGGTGTCTTAATGGCAATTTCCTCCTTCTCTCATGCCTTCTACGTGTATTGATTGGAACTCCCAAGACCTTTTGTGTGACTCTCCACAGAATTTGTGCCCTCACCTTGTAGGGTTTGGCCTAGCCTCATGCTCTGGTCCTTAAATAGGGCCCTATAGATATTTTTTTTAATGGAAAGGAAAAAAGAGGGAAAAAAAGACAAAACGGGATAAAAGAGCCCAGAAAGGTTCTGGTCCAGGCTCACCATGTGACTTGAAACAAGTCACTGTTCTTTCTTTGAGCTTCAGTTTTCTGTTCTCAAAATGCCATCTCTAAGCCCCTTCCAGCTCTCAAATGCTGCAGTTCTGTGACAGGAGGTCAGTTGTGACAGAATGTACAGCTGGTATCACCAAACGGCTCAACGGTAAGAGGAGCGCAGGGTGGCAACAGCCGCAGACAGGGGATCCAAGGAGAAGGGGGGGAAATGGTCCATGAATCTTTTACAAGCACTAGTGATACTGACATTAATAATACTTTCCACACCGAGAAGCACATTGGAGGGGATGCTAAGGTTTGGGAAGAAGGCAGCCCCATTTGGGATGAGGTCTTTTATCTCTGCCTGGCCCTTGAAACAGATGAATCAGCCCTTTCTCCTCCGATTGAAGAATTCATAGTGTGTGTTTCCACTGTCGGTTTCATTACTTTGCCTCAGGCTTAATATCCATTTAAGGCTGAATGGTTGCAGAATTACACTGGCTGTAAAATATAGTTTTTAGCTGGATAGTTTAAGAGCTGAAGTTTTACTCTTATCCTCTCTGTAAAGCTCACAAAACATCCAGACATCAAGACTAAAAAATTCTCTTAATATCCTATAAGCTAAGTCTGTTTCTCTGATTTCCAACCCATAGCCAATTTGTACTGGTATTTTAAGTATGCAATTAGAGATTGCAGTTTATTCTGCCTATCTTTTAGATACATCAGACATCATTTAAAAATACAAAGACTGAGGGAGAAACATTTGTGACTATAAATGGGAGGGTTGGGTCCCAGAGTTAACTGTGAATGCCGAATGGGACAAGAAACCCAGGAGGTGATCATGGGCAGTGGTCTCTGTTACGGAGAGAGAAGACTCCAGAGATAAGGAGAATCCAGTTGAGTCCCCTACTCTTTTTATTTGTGCCAGCGCTTGTTAAATTCCTTTTCCCAACTAGTCTCTTGTCAGAACTGCTAGCAAATAGAGGAATGCATTGGTTTGAGATCGTATCTCTTAATTCCCCATTTTTAATAAGGAACTTTTGAAATTTTACTATAAAATTGCTTTCAGTAAACATAATTTGGAAGATCACAGGGAAAGTGAGGGTGGGAGAATGAGTAGCCGATTTGTCACAGATTACTGTGGAGTTTCTGTGTTATTGATTAAACTACGAGTTTACTCTGTTACTAGACAGGGACACACATCTGTTAGTCACTGCTGTATCTTAAATGCCAAGCGTGGTGTCTGGCATATGGTCGGTGCTCAGTGAACCCCTGATATATGAATAAATGGTTGATTATAGAAAATACCTCTGTGTGAGTTGCATCCTGAGCTATGGTCCCTTTCATTTACCTTTGAGGTGATGGCTGTAGGTGGGAGGCGATCTCACAGGCATAATTGCACATAGGGATCTATACCTTATATCCATATAACACTTTGTAACGATTTTTTATCAAAATGCATTTTTGGAAAGTTAATAGATATTCTTAAATAAAAAGATTCTGTGGTCAAAGTTTGAACTGTAAAGGTTAAGCAGTTTGCTTTTTGTTTTGAACTACAGGACTTAACAGAGCCTTTGATACTTTGAATGGGTGTTGGGACTTACCAAGAAGGCCATGAAACATTAGACTTATGAATATTTTTTTTCTTTCTTGTAGCATCTTCCATGTTATTATCAAATGAACATAGTTTGAGAAACACTGATAATATACAGAGCATTTAATTTGGGTAAATCATCCTAGAATGTTTGTTTTCTATCTTTTCCATATTTGGCTTTGGACTAGTTACTTGTGTGTGAATCAAATGTATAACATGCCCTAGGTGCTCAAATACTTGTTCAGTGAATGAGTGAATGAATGAGATTAGAATCATATATCAGAATATTAGAATCTACATCAGAATAATACTGTTATATACATGATACAGGAATTAACATCATCATTATCAATATCTAAGTGAGTTGTTGAGATTTCCCAAAGCCGTGACTATTCTCACATGTAACCTTTTCATTTGCCAATCCCATTGATGTTCCCCCTCTCCCCAGCAAAGCTACTGGATACATTTTGCTAATTGCAGTAGCTTTTCAAAGAGTCTTTCTACATCTGGTCTTGCTGCTTTCCAATCCATCATGCCTGGGCCTTACATACTGTCGACTGAAAAAAAATGCACAACTCGAGAGTTGTGAGTTAAGTTTTATTTGGGGACAAAATGAGGACTATAGCCCGGGAGACAGCCTCTCAGATAGCTCTGAGGAACTGCTCCAGAGAGGTAGGGGTCGGGGGAGGGGAGAAGTCAGTATCCATAAGATTTTAGTGAAGGGGGGTTCGTGCAATCAAGCACATTTTGACAGGGGCTTGCTGCTAGTCACGAGGAGCACATTGTCACCGTTAATGATTTTAGTACTTTTCTAGACATGAGGAGATGCAAGAATTTGGGCTCATAAAATCTTCTCCTGAAAATATCTGTCTGAAGGCCTGTTCTGCCAGTTTTCCCCAGAGCACAGAGTGCCTCGTTCCTGATCTTCACCCTGAACTCCTTTCAGGGTGCGTTGAAGGTCAGCGGCTGCAGTGGCTAGTGACCTAATCCTTGTAGAGGCAGATGGCAAGCGCCAGTGTTTAGTTGGCAATGCCCATGTGTCAGTCAGCTGAGTCATGCTCTCAGCTCGGTGCCCAAGGCCTCCTCAGACATGGCCCCGACTCTCCCACCAGCCTAATCTCCCCCATCTGTATTGGCTACACTCCACACTAACCAGCCTCCCTCAGTTTCCTGAGGACACTTAGAAATTTCTCCTTCCCACGCTGCTTTTTGCGTTGCTTCCTCTGTCTGGAATGCCTGGGGAATCCCACATCATTTGTGCAAAGACCTCTTGAAATACTACCTATTTTTTCATTTTCATTTCAAACCACCTCCTTGATGAGAATATCTCGAGCCCTGCTATTCTCTGAACTCCTTGGCATTCTCTTACATCAATCATATTTACCTAGTATTCACGTTGTTTTGTTGGCCTCTTTTCTACCTCACCCCACCCTCACCGCCCCTCACACACTGAATTGTAAACTTCCGTGAGGTAGCATTTTATTCTTTTTTTGTTTTCAATTCCTAGCACTGCTCCTTGCACACAGTGGGCCCTCAGCTAATATTTGGTGAGATGAGTACTCCTCTTAAGAGCCATAAGTGCATCTGTATGATTGCTTTTCAATAGAGCAGCACAGAGAGACGCGGGTCTTGCCCTAAGAAAGCTGAAGTTCCAAGTGGGAAGCCCCAGTTATTTTCTAGAATATAGAAGCATCAAATTTACTAATGGGCTATATTGCAGAAGTTCATTTGTCAGTCTATTGTTTGGAACCTGGGTTAAACTTTTCCTTAGAAACAGTATTGTGCGCAGTGGTTGTCTCCCAGCCCACAAAAGCCTATTTAACTTGTAATGTGTCTAGAGTCTGGTACTAATAGCAGCCCCAGGGGTTCAGCGGCCGCTTCTCTCAGGCCATTGCCAGTCTTAACACTACAGACCTTGCCCTGAGGCAAAGTATGAGGCAGGGGTGGAATGGGATCAGGGGCACGGTCTCCAGCAGCTGTGGATGATGGAGGGGAAGGAGGGAGGAGGGGAGGGAGGGAGGAAAACAGAAGGAAAGCGGCTGGGATAACTGAGCTAGGGCTTCTGGTCAGCGATGGTCCTTCTTGTGTAATGGGTACAACGCGAGCCGAGTACATGCATGAGACTTCCTGGGATAAGTACATTCTCGGACATTTACTTCTATTAGAAAGTCTTTTGAAGGCTGCCTGCCTATGCCTGTTTCAGGGGTTTTTGATTGTTCTTCCTTCAGTTTTCACCACAGGAGAAACTAAGTATATTAACAAAGAAACCAAGGAAAGACTTATTTCAACACATGGAGGCAACCGCTATGATATTGACTAGAGGCCACAGACTTAAACCCCAGGGCGCCGGGCGGGCTGTGGAAATGTCTGCTGCCGATCAGGAGTAAGAAGGTGGGGTCTGTGGCGTCCTGCAGTGTACACGCTCCATCTAAAGGAAGCCGCTTCCACATAGCTCCACTCAAGTGCTTGCCCTGGGTTCAAAATAGACAACTTTTTCAAGAGAACCCATCAATCTCACTTTTTATGTACTATTCCCTGAATTTTATATGTTAACAGTTAATTTAAAAAAATTTTAACAAACACACACACACACATACACACACACTTATGGGTCCCACCCATGAAATCTTTCCTGTACACAGTCGTATTTCACTTAACGTGGTCCTGAAAAAAAAAAAAAAAAAGAATTATAAATAGAATTTTTGTAAGTAGAATCATGTATTCCCATTTGATGGACATTAAAATTTCAGAGATGTGTTCCCACAGAAAAAAGATTTCTGTTCAACAACACACTTGAAAAATCACACTTCGGGGAATAGTTTATGAACATCTTTCAATGGGCGAGTGCCAATTTCTGATAAAATTTTTACAATAATGCACCAATCTCTATTGGCTAATACTTCTAAAACCCAGAGTAAAATAACTCAGAAAACAGGAAATTTTTGACCAAGGACTGGGATGCTTTTAGATGGAAACTCATGTCAGCAGTTCCAAAGTCACCTCTAGCACTTGGCCATTCCCATTCTCTGCAGAGTCTCTATCACAGGACTCTGTCTTTAAAATTCTTAGTCTTTCTACAGTAGCCCCTCGGGTCCCTCACCCAGAGTGCAGGGGCCTAAACGTTCTCTGGCTATAGTCTGTTCACCCTTTGATAGCATCCTGTCAGCATGAAACCTGTTTGCTGGTGGCCATCAGCAGTGTATCCTGAAGACGTCAATGCCACGGGCAGCGCCATTAAAGAGAGCAGCCATGTCCATCCCACACAACAGAGCTCTGTGCTTATCTGAGTGGTGGACAACTGGAAATCAAAAGCATGGCACCTTGCCTTTTAGGTGTGAGATTCTAATTCTAGAGCTGCCACTGAGAGACTGAGCAAGTCCCTTACACTCTCTATGCCTTTAGCGTCCACATCACCAAAACTGTACCTACCCCATGGGTTGTCAGAGGACTGAGATGAGATAACACTTGCGCATAGCACACAATTTCGCACTCAGTGGCTGGTAATCATTGCGATCATTCTTTCTTAGTAGTACCATTAGCATCGTCAGAGGATGCGGCCTCTCCCGTTTGGTTCTTCCTCTTCCCACCAGCTTTTGTCCCTGAAGATCACACCAGTCCAGAAGCAGAAGATGGGTCAGCACCCACCTGTACTGTAGGTACAAACTGGAGAAACTGCTCCTTAAAATGAGAGGTACAGGTGTGTTCCATGAGTCCAGCTTTCCTACCACCTTATCCAGGTCGTAGTTGTCCCCAGACTGAATGTAGCTACTTTTGCTTGTCTTTGGGTGTATCCAGCATTAATGATTCAGCCCCACCGTGTCTTCTCCATCCTCAGATACATGGCTGGGATCTCCAGGGAACAAGAAGCTTTTAAAGGGCAAAGCATGTTCCCTATCTTGCTGTCTGCATTGCCGAGTTTGGCACTATAAACAAAAAGGTACTTAATGAGTTGCTTTTTAGCAAAGAAACTACTCATTCGGGGTGAAATATTCATCTAGGCGATGAGTTAACATTTTCATTTTACTGTAGCTGGCTTTGACCAAATGAATGAATCCCTGTACTGAATGCAGGGGAAGGGCTATTTAAAGGAACAGCGGGAATCCCTTGCACAAAGCCAGGTTGAAATGAATGGGGAGAGAGCCAACCTTTTTTGGGAACCCCTAGGGCTCGTGTCTGTAAATTTTGCTCCAGTCTGGCGGATGAGGGCCGCTCTGGTTGTCTCGGCTGGAATTTGATGCAGCATGTGGCCCTTGCCCAGGGACCGTCTGGAGAGCACGTGGGCCCCGTGTGAGGTCACACCTGTCTCCATTTCTGAGCAGGGACTGAGCCGTTCTTCAGACAACGACACATGGCAGCGTCTAGGCCACAAGCCTGGTCCTGTGGGCCACCCAATGGGAAAGTCAAGGCCACTGCTGCCCTGACCTAAAGCCTAAAGGGCACCAAGGTCAGCTAGGTGGAAACTGGATTCCCAAAGCTCTGCCCGGCTTGTGCGCCTCTCATTCCCAAAGGAGTGAGCGTTCCCAGCCCTGAGGTTCCAACCACAGCGCTGCTGCCCGCTGGGATTCTGACTTGCCGTTAGCTCTTGGCTGGACTCACCGGGGATGAGAAGGAAGGGCAGATGTGTCAGTGAGGAACCATAGCAGCTGCAGCTGCTGCTGCTTAGAGTTATTGGCATCCGAACCCCCTTGTCTGTCCTCAAGACACTGACAGGGACTCAGGCTGGTCCTGGGTGCTTTCTTCCGCCTGAGTGCACCCTCTCTAGTCACCTCCGCTCCAAGACCATTGCCTCCGCATAGACATTTTGATGGCGGATACTACAGTAGACTTCGCTTTCCTCTGGGTCTGCTCTGGTATCACTTAATGCAGAAATGCCTACAGGGAACTTGGAATGAACAACAGCCTCTTAGGTCCCAGGCCAAATCCCTCCACCCAAGCAGAAACACCTGCTCCACAGGTTTCCACAAGCAGTCCTTCCCCCCCACCCTCCCAACCCCGACAGCCTTCCCACTCCCATCCTTGGCTGCCTCCCCAGTGACCCAAGCCTCCCATTTCCATCAGAGGAAAGGGTAGGCGCGCTTTCCTCAACTGTTCTTTGCTTTCCCCTAGCCTGTGGGAATCAGAGATTGGGGTAGGAATTGATAAAAGCGAGCATTTTGCCATAAAAAAAATCTAAGAGGGCAACGGAAGGCCATCCGTGCGATTCCCCAGGCTGTCTGTCTTTGAAAAGGAAGATCTGGCCAAACCTACAGAACTTGCTGCCTCTGGAGTTTACTCTTTATTTCACTCCGTACAGCACGTCCTTGTGTATGAATTAAAGATTAAAGGCAACTTAACCTGCATTTTGCTATATCTTTATATACAGGAGAGAAAAGGAGGGAGGGAGTACATGTGTTCCGCATGATCTCCTGGTTCTAACACCAGACCAGGCGATGGGAGACTGAAGATGGAAAGATTGGGGGCCTCTTTGTGACCCTGCCACTCCTTCATGCAATGACCCCTGGCAAGTCATTGAACTGGTCTGGGCCTCCATTTCATCAACCATAGGATGAGTATAATGACACCTACTTGGACTCCTGATGTGTCCTCTGCCACACTCCGTAGGTCTCAGAGTGATGATGACATCATTATAGCATTGGTCATTTAACACAGGACGTAAGGTGCAGATCACCTTTCGGGGAAAAATCAGCATTTGGGCCCTTCTCTCATTTTGAAATGCAACCCGATTTTGAATGGTTCACAGCTGAGCTATAAACCCACTGTTTCTAGTCACCAAACAAGGGAGCTACCTTTGCAGTCCCTTAGACGAGGGTTTCTAACCTCGGCACAACTGACATTTGGGGCTGGATCATTCTTTGTGGTGGGAGCTGTCCTGTGCATTGTTGGATGTTTAGCAGCGTCCCTGGCCCCTACCCACTAGACGTCAGGAGCACCCCAAGTTGTGCCTGAAACATTGCCAGACACCTGCTGCAGGACAGAATCGCCCTCCATTGAGGACACTGCCTTAGAATCAACCACCCTTGGAGAAAGCATCACCGAAAACCACAATCCAATTAATTGTTACCATAAGAAACTGAAACACAAATGCACAGGCTAATTCAGTGCCTTATTCAGGAACTGGAATGTCATCAGATAACATAAACCAGTCCCAGAAAAAGTTCAAGAAGATAAGGCTATGAAAAGAAAATACATTCCCAAGCCATTCTCTGTTATTTTTCAGGCATTCTTCACGCCACTAGTGTCCTATTAGTGCAAATCATGGATCGTTGACCTGATAGAGACCACCCTACAGCCCTAGACTTGTAGTAACATCTGCCGGACACTCAGAGTTTTTCAGGCGCAGGCAGGATGTGAACAGGAAAGTATTTAACAGATGCATATGGGCTAGGTGTGCCCATTTGGCTCTGGATCTGTAGTTAAGTGTCTCTGTAACAAGTGTTCAACAGAATTTATTGCATTCTACATGAACGTATGAGCCTGGAGGAGCTATATTAAGCTATCGGTATCTGCCAAAATGGATATGTCTTTAGGAGGAGACTTCTTAAATATCAAGCAGCAAAAAGGCAGGAAGAGACGCTAAGTGTAGACACTATTTTCTGTGCTCATCTGCAGTTACCTTCCGGTCCAGCAGGGTTGCAGCTGGGCCTGCCTTGACTGTACTTCTGTGCCAGCTCCTCTGACTGCAGAGACCCCAAGGACGGGTTCTGAGGATGTGTACAGTGGTACCTCCATCATTTACCAAGGATCAGGGAATCCATATGGCCAAGAAGTTCTGTATCCCAAACCAGAATCACTAGCAATGTGTCGGTACAGAAAGAACCAGCTCTTGGTAACTCTACGGGGTTGATTCCGAGAGGGAGGAATTCATTCAGGGTGCTTTTTGAGGCTGGCGCTCGGCAAGGCATCTGACAGCGCATCCTGAGGCCAGCTTTCCCGTCCAGATGTTTTTGCTCCGCTGCCACCTCCTAGAGAACAAGGAATGTGCGTCCCCTCCAGCCCCTCCCCAGGATCGTACGCCCCTGAGAACATCTACACTGGCTGCCTCTTGGAAAGCACATTCCTAGGAGGAATTGTTTGTGTGGCACTTTCCAACCTCCCCTGGAGCCAAGAAAAGATTTACATTTGGCTGTCGGTGTGCAACAGGTCCCAGTCATTTCCTCTCCTTTCAAGAAGATTCCCAATGAACATAAATCTCACCCCAGTTCTGACAGCCTCCAGTCATCTGTTTACCAAAATAAACTTAAAGCATACATTGAAAACTAATTCCTAGTGAAATATGCATCCCCATGGCATTCAAGTCTGGTATTTAATGTCTTTTTTATGGTTAATAATGCATCAAAAGCATCCCCAGTCTGAAGCTGTCATTACATCACATACATGATGTGCAGGGCCCATTTCAGTGACTAAAAAACTTGGAGTCAGTTTTTATTTTCTTAAAAAAATACTAATGTATAATTACAGTGGCCTGTTTCCCTCTATCTTTATTTCTTTTTAATAAATCTGCTGCTTGATGAGATCAATCCACTGAAAATAGCTAGAGAGGTTCTTTGCTGTATACAGATAAAGAGATGTGCTATATAAACAACTCCAAAGTCCCCTCATTAGAGCTGGGTTCTATTTGGAGAGCACCCCAGTCTTCTTTTTTATTTTATGTTGCTTTATTTTTTAAAAAATCATCCAGGATTACATAAAGGAGTACAGTTAAGCCTCATCCTTCCTGGTAGACAGAGAAAAATAGAATATTTGAATCAAAACATTGGCTTTCATTTCAATGCTGGCTCCCTGAAGTTAAAAAAAAAAATCAGGAAAGCTCCATTTGCCTTCTGTTAACAGCAAAGTGAACATTGCTCTAAAAGTCTTTCGTTATTTTCTATCTGTTTGGCCACTGATGCTGAGGAGAGCATGGATGGGAGGAAAGATGATGGTTGAAAGTTTCCTTCCTGAGGTATCTAGAGGCTCCTATCACCCTGGAAGTACAGGAGACGCAAGTCCCATCACGGCCATCTGTAATGACCACATTCATGCCCATGAGTGATTTCTTTGCCACCCTGGACCACTTCTGATGGCCTGAGGATGATGCAACTCTGTGGGAGCCGCCAGCTTATAACTGCTTGGGCATTGGGCAGTGTCTGCTTACCTTGATTTGTGGCTCCAAGGACCAAGTGAGGTAATTCGATAATGTATGCAAAGTGTTTAGGGTGGGCATGCACCTGGGAGACACTCACAAAATGGCAACAGTTAGGACTTGGAGTGGTGGAGCAAAGCAGTGGCTGTGGCTCATGTGCTCCGGGGCTAGATGGGACATCGCTGGACTCAGTGACTTAGTTTCCTTGTGTGTAAAATGGAGGTAATAGTTGCTCAGAGAGTAGATCTTAAATGTTCTTATCGCAAAAAAGAAATGGTCATTATGTGACGTGATGGAGGTGTTAGATGTCCCTAGGGAGTAATCATTTTGTGATACATATTATATGTCAAGTCAACACAATGTACACCTTAAACTTATACTGTATGTCAATTATGTCTCGATAAAGCTGGGGAAAAAATGGGGGGGGGGGTGGATGACAGTCCTAACTTACTCTCTTACACAGTTACTATGATGATGAAAATGAAATAGTATGTATAAATTGTAAGTACCCGATGGCTGGTAGCTCTTAACAATAACAACACCAACAGCAGTACCTGTAATTAGCCCTGTAATTTGCAAACACTTAGGTAATGTGATCTAGTAGTTGCTTTGCAGCCCCTCCTACTTATGATTTGCTAATGATGGAGGATTTGGACCCACAGTGCTAAGTTTGAGCCAAGATTCATCCTAGGAGATCTGAAGAATTTTTGCTGCTCTGCAGACGTGGCAAACACATGTTTTAGGAAGCAGAGAAAGAACTAAAGGATGGCTCCTGTCACGACTTGCAGGTCTTAACATTTTCATGGTTAGCTCTGGGAAACAGTTGTAAACCACAGAATATAGGCTGAAATCAAGCCTTCTTTTGCACCTGATGGAGGATACTCTGTCCAGAGACTAAAAGCTGGCTTTGTCCAAGGTCAAGCTGAGAGAGTTGGTGGGGGTGGGTAGGAGGGATTGGGGCTACCCCCAGGTGGCCTTAGCTTTTCCCCAGCCCTTGACACTGGTTTCTTGGCTGCTACTGCCTGGCAGAGCACTTCTTTTTTTTTTTTTTTTTAAACTGTTCTTAAATTTATTTATTTATTTATTTATTTTTGGCTGTGTTGGGTCTTCGTTTCTGTGCGAGGGCTTTCTTTGGTTGTGGCGAGCGGGCGCCACTCTTCATCGCGGTGCGCGGGCCTCTCGCTGTCGCGGCCTCTCTTGTTGCGGAGCACAGGCTCCAGATGCGCAGGCTCAGTAGTTGTGGCTCACGGGCCCAGTTGCTCCGCGGCATGTGGGATCTTCCCAGACCAGGGCTCGAACCCGTGTCCCCTGCATTGGCAGGCAGATTCTCAACCACTGTGCCACCAGGGAAGCCCCAGAGCACTTCTGAGACTGAATCCTGAGAGGTCCCCCCGGCACAGGAAGCCTTTCTGTTTTTTCCTTTTCTTAGTGCTTTTCGAAGATCTGAATTGTGGGGTCCCCAAAGGGACTGCTACTTCCTTAATACTCCTCACAGGAGTTTTTCTTCCACCTTTGGCTGGAAAAGAACATCCCAAGAACCAAAGTCAAAGCAGCAGTAACTCTGCATGCCACCAGTGCCAAGACGTTTTAGGCAGCCTGTTCTTTTGGCTATTCACCCTTCATCCCTTCTTCACCCTTCCTGTAACTCTAGTTCTGGGCCCCCCTCCCAGAGCTGACAGCCTCACAGTCTGGAGATAAATGCTGCGAGCTCTCCCTTTCAGAGGCGGTTTAAGAAGTTACCATTTGGACGTGTTCGCCACTGGCTTCCTTTCAGTTCCCCAGCGGCCCCCGCCCGCCCAGTTCAGATCCTTTCTTGGTTTCCCTATTGTTCAACTCCACGGTACTTTTAAAGTGTCAAAGCAAATTTGTGTTTCCAGTAAGAAAGCACCTTTTGCTTTTTGCCTTTTTTTTTAATTGCATGTGGCCTTCATGATTCTAATTCCCACGGAAACTTAACTGTGTCCCTAAGAAAAGGCACAGACACGTACACAAACGCAGCCAGCAGACACTCCCATGCCTCTGCACACCCTCGCAGACACAAAATCGCATGCCGTAAAGCCAGCTAATGTTGATGCATCCAGGTTGGAAATGACAGGATATTGTGGAGGGCCAGTCACTTAACGAACCCCTGCGGGACCAGTCTTGGTGACTAACAGTTTCTCTCCAACTCATGAGGCAAGGGAATCGCAGCCCTCAGTGTTTCACTCCATCACGTTCCCCCCACTGCCCCCTTCTTTCTGCTCTACACAAACAAACCAATTACAGCAAAGGATATAAATGAGACCCCTTTTCTGAAAATGCTCCCTCAACCTTTTTTCTGCCCTTCCTTACTCAGCTCCAATCAGCCTGCCCACCACGTGGACTATATGCACACACACACACACACACACACACTCAGATATACACACAAACACGTGTGCATGCATATGCATACTCTGTGTCACAGCCTTTGCAAACTTCCTGTTCTTTGGTCCAGCCTGGTTTCATCTGTCCTTATGTCTCCTTAATCTACTGTCGTGAGGAATACAGACTGAGAATTGCTTTTCCTGAATTTCTTTACCTCCTTTTTATACTACAGCCGGCCCCAAACCTTCCCCTCCCTCCATCATACCTCAGGGTGGCTTCCTAATTTATTTTTGGATGGTGCCTTGTGTAACTCCTATTCGTATTCTGTGTCCTCCATCTTAGTTACCGATTGGTTAGTTAGCTTAGAGGCTTTGTATAAAGACCTACTCCTGCTTAAATAAAACTAACTATTAAAATGTCAGATTTACAGACTCTTACTAGGAGTGAGAGGTTTCGTAGTTTGGAGTTTGAGCCGTCCTAAGTGAGATAGGCAGACAGTTACTACCTCTACGTCAGTGCTGCTGGTACTTTGAGTCTGCAGCCCACTCCTGGTCATGGAGTCAAAGCCTTGTTATCACAGGGTTCTATGTGCATGTGTGGAAGCCTCCACACAGACATACAAACATTTCAAAAGAGAGACTTTTGTTCCCTCCAGCATGAGGAACAATTACCCAGTTATCTAAGTAGAATGATAGGTGTCTGACAACCTGTAGGCTGGAGACATTTTAGAAATAATAAGAACTGGAATTTTTAGTGCCCCTTTCCCATTTACAAACAGCGTCTACCTCTGTTAATTGCCTTGAGCTCAGAGCCAGCCAGCAAGAGAGATCGGCCAGAGCTTCCTCCCTCCACTTTAGGACAGGATCTAGGACCTAGAGCTAATCCACTCCACTGTCTCTGTGTGTCTATCCAGCTGCTGCCCAAGGTCCAAGGAGATGCCAGGGGAACGGAAAGAACTTCTCCTGCGTCACTTTTGCCTTGTGTAACACACAGAGAGCCTGCAAGGGGACCCTGGAGGGTTCCGACCGTCCCCTGGGCTTTCTGGGTGTTTTTTTAAGCCAAAATACCTGTGGTTTTTATTGGCTGGATTGTGGCTGGAGGCAATGGGGAGAGAGGGAACACCGGGCGTTAAAAATGACAAAGCACTTTCATTTGACACAGCCATCGGAGGAATTTGGAAGCAAACATATTTTTCTAATGGAACGCAATTTCAACAGCCCTGCCTGTGTACAGAGGAACAGGACAGCGAACCAGCTCGGGATGGCCTCCAACATTCCCGGAGAAAGACAGATGACTGATGTTTTCTCATTATCTGGGCTGGGAGGGATTTTTATGCAAAATTCAAAGAAGGAAAGAAATCTCAGTTTCTGCCCTTCTTCCTTTCATGAGGGCCTTCCTGAACTGGAGGCCGACAGACGTGGTGATAGAGCTGCCCCAGAATCACGTGGAGGTGATGGGTTCATTTCTGTGTGGTTAGATGAGCCAGACATACCCAGGCCTTGTTGCTGTGGAGGATAATGTTCCCTCTGGGGAAGAACACAAGGTAATAAATGGCTTTTGCAGCAATTAAACAGAAGAGCAAAAGGTGAACCTCCGACTCCACGGTGCCATCTCTTCTCAAGAGCAGCAGCAAAAACGACCACGAGCCACCAAGTCGGAAGCACCTTTCCCCTGACGGAGAACGGGGTGGCTGTCTTTTCTTCTCTAGTGAACTTTCCAGTGCAGCTCCTTATGGGTTTTGCAGATCATGTGTTTGGTAGGAGCTGAGATAGTCCCATTCCGTCTTGCATTTGCTAAAATGCATTTGGAATCACATTATTATAGATTATGCAAGACTGGAACATGGTCGAGATGAAAAAGTAGCCCTTGATGCTTCTGAGAGAAGGAAGCCAGACTGACCCCTCGGAGCTTCTGACTCTTTGTTTTTGTGCAGATCTACTTGCCTGAGGGAACAGTTCAGCTATTCCTTCCTTTTAATTCCTGTCTAGTGGGAGATGTGAAAACATGAAGCAAGGAGAGAATATCCCTGCAAACTCCTGTCACTCACCAGCAGCTCTACACACAAGCACACACACACACACACACACACACACATACACACACAGTGGAGTCGAGGTTTTAGATCTTTACTTAGACTTGGCAGCTTGCTTATGGGGAATAGGGCTTGGGAATTGAAGGTAAGAAAGGCAGAGACTCACTTCTACTCTGATTAGCTGTGTGGCCTCAGGGAAATCACTTAACCTCTCTGGGCCTTAGTTTCCTAATCAGAAAAAAAAACAACAACAAAGCTTTGAATTTCATGACTTTTGTGATTCCTTACAGACTCAACGTTCTCTGATTCAGTGAATTCATTTCTAAATGAAAGCCTCACTTAGGAAGGCCCATGGGTTTTGCGTGCATGTGTGTGTCCCAGTTGTGCACAGCAGATAATGCAAGGGCTCTGTTTTGTTCTCCCCTAGCACAGCCTCCATGGGCATGCTCTCTGCTATCTTTCTTCCTCCTTCTGTGCACTTTCGATGGCCCCGTTATATCCAGACAGCTACGTCTCCAGAAAGTCATAATCAGAGTGATGCTGGAATGACACGTCTCTTGACACATCTCTCAAGCCCCGAGCACCAGTGCAAACCAGCACTAGATTGCTGTTGGAGGCCGTCGAGGTAACTGTGGCCCGCTCGAGCGTGCAGGGAGATTGGCTGCATGCTCCAGTGCTCACAGCCTGTCAATAGTCCTGAATAAACTAATCAACCCATTTGCACCTTCGTGAAAACGCATCTTGGAGCTGATGAAATAGGAGTGGTAGAGACAATACCAACATTGAGTGGAGGAAAAAGAAAGAGAAAGGTTACGAGGAACAAACATGCTGTCTTTCCTGAGGAAAAGGGGTGCTGTGTGCCCAGAAACTTGGGGCAGGGTTGGTGAAATGTTCCCGAAGTCTAAGAGACTGGAGTTCCCTCTGCCTTCTTGCCATCGGCCATGTGTCCACCGCAATGAGAAACCCGCGCACCGCAACGAAGAGTAGCCCCCACTCGCCGCAGCTAGAGAAAGCCCGCGCGCAGCAACGAAGACCGAGCGCAGCCAAAAATAAATAAATTAATTAATTAATTAAAAAAAAAAAGACCCACTAGCACTTACCATCCATCTTGTGACGGCAGAGGAGGAACACTGGATCGAGGTCGGGATGTCACAGGAGGTCCCGGTTGATGCGGCTGTGCCACTGTGTGCTGTAAGTTATGTGCCATGTGGTTCAGCTCCCGTAGGGATGAGGTCCTCTACCTGTGAACAGACGGTGTTGGGGATCCCATCCCACTCCTCTGATAACGTTGAGTACTAACCCCCCTGCACAGTGGAAAGGGATCAGTGCTGTACTGATAAGCTGACTCTCAAATTTTCCAAAAAGCCTCACTTTGGAGTATTTGCTGATGTCTGTGGTATAAATACTCCCACTGTGACTCCCACAGTAATGGGTGTGGTGTACAACTGGCTCACACCATTCCCCAAAATTTAACCACCAGTTCTCAAGAGCCAACGGGCTAGCCCCAGCACCCCGCTGAAAAGGATTGCCCTGATGCTAACTGGAGTTACCGACAGTGGCATGGCCTTCTTCCTTACCCTAGAAAGCAGATGGGTTGTTTACCCCAGAGATTAGTGGAGAAATGCTTAATGTCTGCTAGGACAGTTCTACTTTTTCCTAGACCCCTTCTCTTCTCTCTCCACCCCCTTTCCCTAGGACACGTCTAGGCTCATGACTTTAAATTCCATCAGACTGCTGAATTCTCCCTAAATCATCTCCCTGGAACCACAGACTCTTCAATTCCACCTCCAACAAGTATCACAAACTTAACACTTTTATAACAGGTGTCTTGATGCCCTCCTCCCAGAATTTTCTCCCCTAGTCTTGCCCAATTCAATCAATGGCACGGCTGCCCACCCTCCTTCACCCTCCACATCCAATCTATCAGCCAAGCCTATTGACTTTCTCTCCAAAGCACGTCCTGAATCCAGCCCTTTCTCCCATCCCCACCACTAACATCTTGATCCAAACCACCTCCATTGCTCACTGAGCCACTGCAATTATGTCTTCACTATTCCTCTCCATTCTCTTCTTGACCCTTGCAGTCTGTTTTCTGCACCACAGCCAATAGCTTAAGACACTCCAATAGCTTTGTATCATGCGAAGACTCTCCTCCAGACTCCTCATCCCACTCTGCCTCCTCTGCACCCTCAGCCAGCACCGTCAGTCACTCACTTCAGCCATACTACTCTTCTCTTCTATTCCTCAGACACAGCAAGTTAGCTGCTGCCTTTGCATTCAGTTTTCCATCTGCCTGAGTCCCCAGATCTTTGCACGGCTCACTATCCTTATCATTCAGGTCTCATCATAAATGCCACCTCCTCAAAGAGACCTTCCCTGAT
This sequence comes from Eubalaena glacialis, assembly GCF_028564815.1. Taxonomy (NCBI): domain Eukaryota; kingdom Metazoa; phylum Chordata; class Mammalia; order Artiodactyla; family Balaenidae; genus Eubalaena; species Eubalaena glacialis. The sequence continues at coordinate 16,419,434 of NC_083733.1, read as the reverse complement.
GACCTTCAGTATGTCTGTCTGTCTAGAGTGTAACTTCCCTGAGGGCAGAGACCGGCGTTAGGCATACATAACAAAGGCAATGACAGAGAGGCTCAAAGATGGCAGCTAACGGGCGAAGTTCATTTCTTGCTCATAAGAGAGCTGTTTGGGTCCTTCCTTCATGTTGCTGTCTCCGAGGAGACCACCACCATCTGTGGGAGCAAAGCTGGGTCCCAGTTTGATCCTTCTCCAGTTTGATCCTGTATGGCACTCTTGCGTCATGGAAAGCATCCATCAATAAACCGTGGGATTGACCAAAATCTCCATCCTCTCCTCCCCCTAAGCCTATACCCATCATACAGACTAGAAAGGAATGGAGGAAGATGCTCACTGGGAGGCTAATAGAGAATATTGTGTCTTTTTCATTTTCTAACTCCCTATTGTTTTCTTAGACCCCCTCAGCCACTTTCCCACAACTTCAACAGAATACTGCATTCCTCTAAGGCCCTGTCCTATTTATTCCAGGTAGGGTGATGATTACAAAAGAACAAAGGAGAAAAACGGGAATTTTATAGTAAACCATTGTTTTCTTCTAAACCTTGTTAAAAGTCTCACTCCACCTGAGATGTACATATCAGCATATTTAACAAAGACCTATGGGACAGCTGGGAAACCCTGCACTATGTGTGGGAACAAATCTGTAGATGTCTTGTGTGTCTGCACTTACGGTGGAAAACTGAGGTTTTTTAGAAGGATTTCTCTACTCTTCTCTAGTGAGTTTTGTGTATTTGGACCCCTGTTCTGAGCATCTGCGGTGAAGTCCAGTCTACCGGCCTTTTAAAAATATTAGTCACGTAATTACTTATGAAAGAAAAACAGTCGGTGTCCTTTATGTAGTGATATAGTGGCAGGCTTTAATAATTTCAGAAAAATAATCCATTTGGTAATAGTTACAAAACCATTAACAGTGACTATGTGCCTGGCACTGTTCTAGGCGCTGAGAATAAGGCAATGGACAACTCAGAATTTCTTAAAGAAAAACAGGCATAACATCGTGCAGGGTTTCTCAGCCTTGACCCTGTTGGCATTGGACACCCAATTCTTTGCTGTGAGGGCTATCCCATGCCTTCTAAGATGTTTAGTGGCATCCCTGGCCTCTACCCACTAGATGCCATGAGCACCTCTACCCCCAGGTGTGACAACTAAAAATGCTCCAGACAGTGCTAAATGTCACCTGGGGGTAAAATCACCATCATTGAGAACCACTGCCCTAGTGGGGAAGACCATGGTCTTTGAGACCAGATCTGAGTTCAAGTTCTAGCTCTGCCAAGCTTTAGCTTTAAAATCCTAGGGAAATTTCTTTACCTTTCTGGGTCTTAGTTTCCTGATCTGTCAAATGGGTTACTAAGAGGATGGCATGAGATAACGAATATAAGATGCTCAGATCAGCGTTTGACACACAGAAGTGCTTCTGGAAATGTTATCTAAAGTGTTATCTAAAGGGTTCAAAGTTTGATTTGCTCTGGGATCATGTAAAAGCCTCAGTTAATATAAAATATAGACAATTATTTATCATGCCATTTTTGATGATTTCAACAGGGTTTTGTGGACCATTATAAGCATATTTGTATCCATCTGTCTCTGTTTGTGTAGAACATTGTTTGAAATATTAAATAGGACATTGCGGGTGTTGGTGGCATAGAGATAGAAAATTACTGAAGAGTTCTTGTTCTTAATTAACAATCCCGTATTTTCTAGCACTTTCCTTTGCAACAGCTCTTTGATACACTGGATATTGTGGTGGCTCCCAAGAGAATATGTTTTCCTGCAGGTATCATTGTCCTCTCTTTCCAGAAATCGGTTCCCAACTTCCCTTGGTTTATTCATTGTGGCTGGAGATGGGAAATAGCACCAGTATTAAAAGGAAGATTTGAGTGAGAATGAATGCGTACTTCCAGTAGAAACCAGATTTCCTCTCTAGTGACTTTAAACTTGTGAATAGCACCAATTACTTTAGGTATGTGTTCATCTCTGCTTCAAATTCAAGATCATCACTTTGGTAACCAAGGAATTGGCATGTGAACAGCTGGCCACATTGGTAGTGCTGGATGTAAAGTTTGTACGGAGAAAGGAGGAGGACCAGGAAATGCAGTATCAAGATGGTGAGATGCTGTCAACGATCATGGGGGAGATCATTAGGACCAATCATCAGACTATTGGGACTGACAAGAATATATTAAGTGACATGCTGATTTCATCAAGGAAATGTTAAGCTTAAGTTGGAGGGATGGTAGGAAAAAGTATGCAGCAAAGTATATTTTTAAAGTTACATATGGTAGAAGATTATGAAAAGACATTAAAAGGATAATAGAAGTTTTCTGATATTTTAAGGAAAAAATACGGGAACCATAATCAGGTAGTGTTTATGCCCCCAGTTATCTGTATGCCAGTGTACCTTATGTGACTAAGAAACAACGTGAACTTGAAAGTTCAATGCAGATATGGTGAGACTCTATGAGATCTCGAAAACTGAACGGTAAAGTGGGCGACTCTTGAGCCAGTAGGTTAAAATGTGGTAGAGAATGTGTACATCTGGATAAACAAAGAAAGAAGTAGAAGTGATGTCCTTATGGGACTACACTTCAGACCCCCCAGTCAGATCACTTGTCTCATGCTTTGTTATCCATGGTGTGAACTTCACATATGCAAAATGCACCATTCTCAGGGTTTGTCAACTCTCCCCACATTTGCTAAGTATCTCCTTCTGTTAAAAACACACTTACCGTGGGAAACATTCTTGACTTCCTTTGGTCCACATTTCAGCTATTAGACGGTTGAAAAAGGCAAGAGTAACTGCTAATTCTGGACTGAATTCTAATAAATCTAGAGGAACTGGTGATGAAATCAATTGGTGGGACACATTTCCGTCTGAATTCTATTTTTTTAGATTTAATTTTACAAAAGTTACTCATACACATAACTTTTAGATTCATATAGTCCTACCAGCCTTTAAAAAAAATACACAATCTTCCCTGAAAGTATCTTACCCACTTCCTACTGCCCAGAGAAAAACTGTCTCAATTCTTTTAACTGATTTCTTAGAAATTTAACTCTGCATCTCAAAATTTATATTTTTTTATTCCTATTTCTTGATTTTTACTTCTAGACAGTATCCATTGACTTCCTAGTATGGAAAATGAGGACCAGCTCTCTTTTAATCCCTCTTCAAGAAAACCACATAGAATTCCCATCCTCCCAGTATTGAATTTTTATTAGATCAATTTTCAGCCTAGCTGGGCCGTGTAGTATACTATGATTGCTCCTCTTTTCTGGCATAACTCTGTTTTCAGTGGTCTTATTTTTGCTTTGTTTTCTATGTAGTGATCATGGCCATGTCTACAAACTCTCTACCAATTGTATACCTCTCCTCTCAATATATTCAAATATATTGGATGTTCTATCAATTTCATCTTCTTATTGAAGTTCTCCCAGAGCTCTCTGACCTACTCCCATCAAGAGTAGTTGATCTATAAGTCTGGAGCCCACCTGTTGCCTCTGGATGTCCCTTCCCATCATCCTGGGGTCTCCTTTCTCCTCTGTGGTATGTTGGAGCCTCTGTTTTCTGCATCCTAGTTCATTTAATTCCCATCCCGTAGTAAATGTCATTATTAGTTCCATTTTGCAATTTAGCGAAACGGAAGCATGGAGAACTTAAGTAAAATTTTCCAAAGTCATATGGTTTTAACACAAATAGCAGAGCCAGGTCTCAAATCCAGACTCCATCTGACACCAAACCTGTGGCCTAATTCCTCACTGAACAGTCAAGGCATAACCTTTGGCAGTCCTGGCCGAGAGATCGGCTAGGTGGTGGGGAGCACCCACAGGTGGCTAAGGGCGTTGTGTGAGCTGTGCTTCCTATGTTCCGGTCAGGCTGTTGCCACGTTCCTGTCTTAAAGCCCTTTTACAGCCCCTGACTCACTGTTCCTAATGGCAGCTTCTTATTTCTGGGATTAGCGGGTACAAAAAAATAGCTTCTGGGCATGTGACACTATTTTCAGGCCTTTAATGTCAGAAATAATGATCGTGTTAAATTGGAGCTCATTACCACGGAATGAGACCTCATCGAGCCCTCTTTTTGGGGGGTTGTTTAATGGGGTTTTTTTTCCCTTTTTTTTTTACCTCATTCTTAGTAGATCTGACATGGTACACCAGGGGGGAAGTGGGTATTTGGAGTGGCAAATTATCAAATAATAAGAAAGATCTCCTTTCATCGATGGAAGGGAAAGGGTCCGTCCTCCATTGTTCTCACCAAACGCTGGCTGTTCCTTTGTTACGGTTTCACGGAAATTTCCTGAGCCCCTTAAGCCACTGATACCAGTTGTATCCCCAGCAGCCACAACACGTACTTAAAGCATTATAGTCAGCACAGTCTTTCCCATAATGAATCTGACAGTCCCATTTTATGATTTGTTGAGTAGTTAATTCAAAATATACCGTTCTCGAGAACCAGCTTTCTGGTGGACTCCCTGCTAGGCCTTCTGCACAAGCACAAAGGCTTCGTGTGCCCATTCTCAGAGGGCACCATGGGGCCTGATCAGACCAGGGTGCCACCCTGTGCCTGGGACTCCAGAAAGCGAGCGACCACCCTCTGCTTTCTGCCCTCTAGAAGCTCCTCTGGTGAACAGTCAGAACTATGGTAACCAGAAATGAATGCCCCACTTGATGAGGAACCCGGTGTCCTCATAGCCTTCTAAGCGTGAAAGGACCCTGGCATCCAGGAGCAGACAGAAGGGGCAGGGAGCTTACACCTCAAGGAACAATACAGGGACTGGAGACATTTAATCTGGAGAAGCAAATTACAGAGGTAAGGATGTTCGTTGTCCCAGGTACTTGATGTGTTGTCTTATAAAGGGGATGGTCCCCGTTTCCTGACTGGCCACAAAGGGCAGAATGAGAACCAATGGGTGGAAATTACAGGAAATCGGATTTTCACTCTAGATAAAAAAGAGTCTTCCCACAGAGCTGTTGGGAAGCATCACAGGCTTCCCTGTGAGCAACTGTGTGTTTCCTTTCACTAAAAGTGTCGCGAGAGCTGGGATGTCCACAGACATTCCAGAGGAGAATCACACACTAGGCTTTAGGCAGGACTAATAGTCTAAAATATGCCTTATTATCATAGGGTTCTGTGAGTCTAAGAGTGGAGGGAAAGACCTTTGGGTAGTTCTTTTTAAAACAGATTTTTTAGATATAAGTTGGTGCTACTTTAGAGGCCAGCAAGCTTTTTCTTAAAGGGGCAGAGAGTAAATATTTTAGACTTTGTGGACCGCATAATCTGTCATGACGACTCAGCCCTGATATAGTGCAAAAAACAATGCACAAAATAGTCCATACACAAACGAATGAGTGTGTCTGTGTTCCAATAAAACTTTATTGACAAAAAAAACAGTGGGCCGGATTTGGCCCATGAGCCTTAGTTTGCCAATGGCTGAGACAATGCTGAGAAGCCCAAGGAACAAAAAGGCTAAGCTACTGCCACAAGCGTGCTTGTAAGTGTCACACCCATGTACAGCACACATATGTCTGTCTTTGTGTGGGGGGGTGCGTAGTTATGTGAGTGTGGTTTGGGGAGTGGTGAGGAGAGAAAGAGACAGAACACACCTCTGTACAGAGAGCGATAAAGCCTCTAAGACGCGCTGGCCGTGGTCTGTGCAGACCAGTGCTCTGTCACAGCAATGTAAAGGCTCCAGCCCCAGAGGTACCCCAGGGGGAGTTGTACACAGTGTCTGAAATTCCTTCTGCCTCACTCTCTTTGCTTTGGGCATCTGCCTTGTGAAGGAAAAGGCCTAACTGAACGTTACTCTGTCCTGAAGGAACGAAAATACAGTTACCCAGATTGGTTTATCAGACCAGCTGGTTATCATATAGGCCTTGAAATAGGGAAGTTGAGCTAGATTGGTGCCTGGTGCAACCAGGAATGGCAAGGAAGTCCTCAACTCCTGAAAGGAAGGTTGGCAGGGAGTGAACGTGCTGAGACAGAGAGAGAGAGAGAGAGAGAGAGAGGGAGAGAGGTAGAGAGGGAGAAGATGGAGGAGGGCAGAGATCGGCATTGCCTGCTTGGCAGGTTAGCTTAGGGATGACCCCGCCCGTGCCTCCACACCCCTGCCCATTTATCTGGGGTAGTCTCAGGGTCATTTTAAACAAGATATTTTTAAGCAGCTGGTGAGCATTTGCAGAGACTAGGGTATTTGGGGGTCCTTGATCATCTGGCTTTGTTAGAGTTCAAGATGGTTAAAACACAGCAAATTCTATTTCTTGGAGTCAACATACTTTCCTGGAGGCTTGCTTTTCCCAGATCATTACCCTTTGCTGTTCCTCAGGACCGCCCCTTTCCCTCTAAATACACCCCCTTTTCCCCACATAACTTTAAAACCCTCCTAGCCGAGGTGACACCCCTTACACACACACACACACACACACACACACAGAGACACACACAGATACACACGGGCTTAGCCATACAGGTACATCTCCTCAGCATCCGGGAAGCATCTCGCCGCCATTTGCTGTTGCCTTGTGTTTCCACGGCGGCCATCTTGTCACATCTGAAGAGGGAAAGGACAGCCTCCCCCGTTCCCTCTGAAGTGCACTGTGCAGCGATGATTTTTTTTCAGTCATCTCTAAATAGAGGTTTCTCTCCCCCTCCTACCAGCTCAGCACCCGAGCGCGCAATGAGCGTGCCCTGCATTTGAAATCTGACATCTCCCTCTCTCACTCATTCACTCTGTCTTCAGCTTGGCAGAGTGCTTAAAAATTGGTATCCCTTTAACTAGGAGAGCTATTCTTCTGTGGGGAGATGACCTTTTACACAGAAGACAGGGCTGTCATAAGTGATCTCTGATATATGGAAGTTTCCTGTGTGTTCCAACAAGGAACGGTACTGCACCGAAGAGCAGTGGGTGTGTGCATGGTGTTTCTGTGCAACGTGTGTGAAGATATATTATATTACTATATATATGGACCTGAATAAATTATCACCAGTTCTTTTAAATACTGCTAGCCCTCATGAGACACATCCATTCAATTTTTTTTTAATTGAAAAGAAAAATTTTGTCTGATTCAAGGGCTCTTAGGGGAAAAGATGGAGGGAAAAATCATTGAAAATAGGAAAGATTTCCATGGGTTTTATAGAAATTAATTGCACTCAAAGTTATGAAAATAATCTTTAAATAATTCTTCCCACAGACTTGGGAAATGAAAACAATAAATGACTTTTTATTCTCCAAGATAATATGTTATCCTGAAGTCTTCAACATTACCCCTCTTTTATCAGAAGCCTAATGTCTGATTTTTCTCCCAAGCAGAATATTATTTGTTATTTTTTTCTAAATGTTAATCTATATTACCATGAAGTTGTGAAATTCACGTTGCAGAATGAAATGCGAAATTTCCAAAATGGGAAATGATGAGGATTTGCTTGCATTGCACAGATCCAGTGGGTACCACACTCAGTGTTATTGAGTTTTAACTTCAGGACCTTGTCATTTGCTCAAGTAATGCACATACCAGGGGTTATTAGTACACCAAGGGAACTGGGCTCACACAACCTCGTATGATACACTGTTAGATGGAATGGAAACACCAGGATGTGCTGACTGCCTGAAGTGCCCCCCTTTTCATCATTTAAGAAAGAATCCTGGGATGACTGCTCTCACAGTGAAAAACTACTTCTCTTTGCCACTGGGCCCTTTCTCTAAGCTACTGGAAAACTCTGAGAGTATACCTAGCTTATGTTTACTTACAGAGTTACTCACTGGATGATGCCATCTTTGACTAAGCAGAAGGAAAGCCTGGTAAGAGGCTCATGGCTGTCCCACCCTAAACCGATCCCAGGGTTGTCCATCACAATTCAGTGATAATAATGACGTCCAAGAACTAGATATTTTAGACCTGAGTGTCACCCAAGGGTCACTCCAATCTCTGGAGTCCCTCATTTGACATACTCACTTATGGCCTATATTTCTGACTTTCGTTGCCTAAGGACTATGCAGACCTCCTGTGTACATGCATTAAGTGGCTGCCTTCAGACATAAACCTGGAACAGCTCTGTTGCTGTGACCGAAATTCTAACATTAGAATTCTTAATGTTGGGTTAAAGAAAGAATTATTCCCTTCAAAAATGCAAATACCTCTGAGGAGCTAAAACAGTATTAATATTATGACTGTAGTATTATTTTTGCTATGTAGCAATTGTCTGACAACTAACCACTGTATTCATTAGCTCATCTCCCTGTGATAACCCAGCAAGGTCAATGTATTAAAAATAAGGAAAGTGGGATTCAGAGAATTTAAACTTCTTATCCATACTAACACATCTAGTAAGTGGCAGGCCTGGGATTCAAATTCATCTTTCTTTTCTTTTTTTTTTTAATAAATTTATTTATTTATTTATTTACTTTTGGCTGCGTTGGGTCTTCGTTGCTGCTCGTGAGCTTTTCTCTACTTGCGGCGAGAGGAGGCTACTCTTCATTGCGGTGTGTGGGCCTCTCATTGCGGTGGCTTCTCTTTGTTGCGGAGCATGGGCTCTAGGTGTGCGGGCTTCAGTAGTTGTGGCACACGGGCTCAGTAGTTGTGGCTCGGGCTCTAGAGCGCAGGCTCAGTAGTTGTGGCGCACGGGCTTAGTTGCTCCGTGGCATGTGGGATCTTCCTGGACCAGGGCTTGAACTCACGTCCCCTGCATTGGCAGGTGGATTCTTAATCACTGCGCCACCAGGGAAGTCCCTCAAATTCATCTTTCTGATTTGAAAACTTGTATACCTGATTACTGTACGTTGTCAAATAAGACCTTTACCAGTTTGTTTACTAACTGAAAGCCATTTTGATAAGAGAGTAAAAAGAGAGAGAGAGAGAATATTGGTTAAGGTTGAGAAGATGCTACAAGACCATGGAATGGTACTAAAGAAAACATTACCTGGTATAGTTTTGCCTGGGATGACCTGCCCTTTGGTAGTACTTTGCTCAGTTGATTTAAGGCAGGATTCCTGAGCCCTTTGCCTAGGATCTTTCTTCTGGAAACTGAGGGGATGTTGCGACATTAGCTAGCTGCAGTTGGAGAGACTGGGACTTCCAGGGTCAATAAGCAGTAGCAACTGGACAGCTGTTTTTTACATGATCTTCTGAAGAGGTGCCAAAATGTGTTCCAACATGCAGGACTCCAAAGAAAAGACTCCATGTATGGCCAGAGTGCACATGAACCTAGATGTCTAAGCACAACAGAAAGGAAAGTTTTAGTAACTTTTCCCATCAGGACTTTTTTTTTTCAATTGCAAGGCACAGATTCCCCAACCCCAAATGGCAGGAGCCAAAGGGATGTATGGACTCATCTAACTGAGAGGCTCTTGGGAAGATCTACTTGGATAGGTAGCCAGGTCAGAGGTAGAGTTTGACTAGGGACTTAAACCAGGTCACCAAGTTTCTTCTCTCCCCCTGTCACTTGGAGCAGTCTCCTTCATACAAGCTCCTTTCCTTGGAGGAGTTTCCTCTCAGCGTCAAAAAGTGGCTACAGTAACCCAGATCCTAGTTCACTCACTACAGATGCTCTGCAAAAGAGGGAACATCCTTTTCACAGAAATCCCTGCAAAAGTCACATGGTAACCCACTGGGTAACATGCCCATCCCTCAACCAATCACAGTGGCCCAGGAGAAATGCAATATGTTGATGTTATTAAGCCTGGATCAGGTGCTGTATCCCCGGAGTGAGCCCCACTGGAAACATGTGAACAGAGATGGGAAGAGAGATAGATCTGAAAATGGCTGCCGTCGGGAAAGGGGTGAATGGATGCTGAGGGTCAAAAGGCAATGAATGTCCATTGCAGGGTCTGTCTAGCTTTTTGGCGGTCCACAAATGTGTGGATCAACTAAGTGGAATGCTTCAGCCCTTTCCTTTGGTGAATGCCGCTAGGCTTGTATCAATAAGTGAAGCCAATGAAGCAAGAAACATGGATGCCCAAGACTTTCTTTGATTGTGGCTATGTTCCAACAAACCTTTTTTTTTTCTTTTTTTAAAAGTTTATATTGGAATATAGTTGATTTACAATATTGTGTTAGTTTCAGGTGTACAGCAAAGTGAATCAGTTTTACATATACATATATCCACTCTTTTTTAGATTCTTTTCCCATATAGGCCATTACAGAGTATTGAGTAGGGTTCCCTGTGCTATACAGTAGGTCCTTAATAGTTATCTATTTTATATATAGTAGTGTGTATATGTCAATCCCAATCTCCCAATTTATCCCTCCCCCCCTTACCCCTTGGTAACCATAAGTTCCAACAAACCTTTATTTACAAAAACAGGCTGCAGGCCAGATTTGGCCCAGGGGCTGTAGTTTGCCAGTCCATGGTCTAAAAGATCAGACATGATGGCAGGGACTGAAGTCTCCTGGTTCTCCCCTCTGCTTTGGGTTTACATATGCAGATGGATCATTAGAACCTGACTCAAAAATAACCTGCTCCTTCATTCATTTGTTTCTTCAAAGTGTGTGTGTTGAGCCTCCCTTCTTTGAGAGGTGTTTCAGCAATGCAAGAGGGATCGCAAAAGGATCAGAATTTCCTGAATACCTATGACGTGAGGGTGCTCTCCAGGGGGCACGCCCTCTTCCCAGTGTGCAGAACTGAGGCTTGTGCACAGTGCAGGGCATTGCTGTTTTGTCAAAGACCAGTACGTTTGGCAAGTGGGGCCCTTTGTGCCCATCGCCTTGGGCCAATAGATACCGGCTCAGTCCTGGAGAATAGAACGTCCTCAACTTGTCCAGATGCAGCTGTGAGGTGCAGGTTTGCTGGAGAGCCCCCAGCCCCCAGTTCCTTTGGATCCACTTTCCTTTGCCAGCTCCACAACAGATTGCAGGCAACAGAGAGGCCTCGCAAAGATAAGCCGCACAGAGCTATGTCGCAGGCTGCAGGGTCCCTCTGCGGAAATGCTATTCTCTTCCCTTGGCACCAAATGTCAGCTCCGCTGCCTCTCCCCAGCAGCTGACGTCTGCGTGCATTCTTTCTTTTTTCTCTAGAGAGCCCTTCCATCCAGGACGTTTTTTATTTTACATTTGAAAAAGCAGAGGCTCTGCGCAGAGCCTGAGTTTCCGGCTCCAGGCCCACCTCTGCTGTGCGGCCTCAGATTTTTGCCTCGGGCTCCCTCAGCCTCGCCCCGGGGAGGCAAGCACTCCTTTGTGCTGTCATTCCAGCTGTGGTCCTGCTGCTTGCTGGGTGGCTGGAACCCACTTCCTACCTGAGGAGAAACAAGTTGCTACTTTACTCTGACCACTTACCCGTTGAAAACTCTTGGCTTCACACAAGGAAAAAACCACTCGCAGCCAAGTTGTTGAATCCCCAAACCTCAGAAGAAGAGAAGAAATGGTCGGTGCAGCCTTCCCCCGTCCAGAGGCTGCAGCCACATGCCCTGTCCCTCCCCGTGTTTGTCAGCGTTCCCCCTTTCTTCTCAGACTCGTCCCCTTCCTCCCCAGTCTCGTCCCCTTCCTCCTGTGCCCAGCCTCATCAGGGCAAGAATTCAGCAATTCCTCAAGACTGCAGCAACCTTCTTGCCGCTTCCCACTCCCCATAAGCAGAGCCAAGAAGGACAGTTAGACCAAAGCACGTGGGCCAGTGGCAGGATTCTCTCAGGGTTTACCCTGGACAGAGAAAGCTCTTGGGTTCAAACCGCCAGCGATGCACACTTGCTTACATCAAAAAACTTAGAATTGTCATACCACATCCTGAACCTCACCTTCCCTCAAAGAAAGGATCAGGAGGTCAGCTCAGGAACACTTGGCCTAGATGGCATAGATGTGTTCATCAAAAACCAGCCCATGTTTATTGAACATCTATTAAGCCTTCTCTGGAGACTCTGCAGAAACATCCCAACTGGCCTTCCTGGTTCCATGGTTACCCCTTGCCCCCCACAGTCCATTTTTCACAGAGCAGCCTGAGTCATCTTTTTAAAGCCTAAACCATATCACTCCCTTGCTCAAATCTTCAAGGGCTTCCAACTGCCATTAAACTAAAATTCATACCCTTTGCCCGTTTTTCTATTGGGTTTTTGTTTTTTGGGTTTTTTTGCAGATTGGTTAAGAGCTCTTTGTAGGTTAGAGATATCAGTCATCTGTGATGCAAACATTTTTCTCAAATCTGTTGTTTTGTCTTTAGACTTTGTTGATGGCATCTTTTGCCTTATAAAAATTTTGCATTTTTATATAGTCAAATACGTTCAGCTTTTCTTTATGTCTTCTGGGTTTCTTGGCTTGATTAAGGTGGATGTCCTTCTTAACAGGACTGTAGTCCACCTGGATTTTTCTTCTAAGTGGTTTTCATGGTTTATATTTTACATTTAAGTCTTTACTCCATTGGAATTTATTTTTGTATTTGGTCAGAGACAGGGAGGCTACTTTCATTTTCCTCTAGACCACTGACAAACTATGGCCCATAGGCCAGCTGTCTGTGTTTGTAAATAAAGTTTTATTGGAACATAATCATGACCACTCATTTACATACTGTCTATGGCTGCTCTTGCAATATAAGGCAGAACTGCATCCTTGTGGCAAAGACCGTAAGGCCCACAAAAGCCTAAAATATCTACTAACTGGCTCTTTGTAGGAAAATCTTGACCACCTCTGCTCTAGATGGCTAGCCATTTGTGGCAGCATGATTTGTTAAATAAACAACCCTCTGCCTCTGAAATAAAATTCTGTCTTTGTCATATGTGAAATTCTAATGTGTCCTAGGCTCTTCTCCTGGATTTTTCCATTCTGTTCCACTGGTCTCTTTGTCTGTCTTTCTGCCAATACCACTTAGATGTGATGACTGTAACATTCTATTTGGCAAGGCATATCCCTCCTCACAATTCTTATTTTTCATGCTTCTGTTGGCTGTTCTCATGTGATTACCCTTCCATTAGAATTTAAGATATTTTTATCCATTTCCAAAAAAATAAAAACTTTGTTGGAATTCTAATTAGAATTACATTAAATTTAGATATGTATTTTGGGAAGAATGGATACTTTTAAAATATTAAGTCTTCTTATCTAAGAAAATACCTTTCTATCCTTTCAGTTCTTGTTTGGGCTCTTCGAATAAGATTTTATAATTTTATTCGTATAGATCTGTATTAGTCAAGGTCTGGTAAGAGACAGAAACCAGGCCAGTAATTTGAACATGGAAATTTTATATAAAGTCTTATTAACTAGTAAAAGGTGGTTAACTTCTAAAAGGGTTAAAAAAAGACTCTAAGGGATACAGGAATAGCAAACGCAGGAAATAGCTACTATTTCTAGGACTGAAGGAAAGAATGCAAGGATGGAACAAAGAACTTGGGAGCAGGTGGGACCCCAGAACCCAAGGCTGAAATTCAGACAGCACTGGAGAGGGCGTAGCTGCCACAGGAAAAGATCGCCTACGTCCAAGTTCCTTTTATGTTAAATTTGTCCCTATGTGTTTTTATGTTTTTGAAAAAATCTTTACTGTCATTTTTTTCCCATTCTCATTTCGAGGTGCTTATTGCTAGTAGAGAGTGAAGCTATTGATTTTTGTGTTGTTATCTTTACTGTCTTTACTAAATTATCTTATTTATTTGACTAGTGTTTCATTAGAGTATCTTGGGTTTTCTAGGTATTCAAACATACCAGCACAAAGGGATAGCTTTATCTATTTTTCTCAATATTGATACCAGTGATTTCCTTTTCTTGCCTCCGTGCATTCACTAGTTCCTCAGATAATGTTAACTTTAGCACTTTATTCTGCCAAGTTTTTTAAAATATTAAATTCCCTCTGTTCTTAATTTTTATCTCCTAGATATATCCAGTTCTGAGAGATGTGTATAGATATCTCCAACTCTTATTCATTTTAATTAAAATCTTCTTATATGTTTAGTAGCTTTTTTTCTTTATGTATTTTGCTGTTATATTGTATGGTGCATACAGGTTTATGGATATCGTATATCCTTTATTCACCGGGCTTTTTAACATTATCCTGTCACTCTTCCCTCTGTTCTGTACCTTCAACCTTAAATTCTACCTTTTCTAATATCAATATTGCTATATGTGCTTTCTTTTTTGCCTGATTACTCTTTACCTATACTTTCCATTTCAACTCTCCTGTCTCATCTCTTCATGGTAGAACCAAATAATGTAGCTCTCACTTTTGCATTTCTTCAGAAGTTTCCACAATAGTTGTGTTTTTAGACTCTGACACCTCCAGTGGTTTCCAGTGTGTCTCAGTAACAGTGGATGCTACCTTTAGTCAGAAGTAAGCACTGCACATGCACTCTGCTCTTTCCATACTAGTTCCCCCCCCCCTAAAATGGCACTGAAATTAGTGCCCTACTGAGTAGGATAAGTGCTTTAGCAATAGTCCCCAAACAAGATCCTAGCCTTTTGTCCCTTTTTGCCCTGAACATGCCTGATTTAATTTTTGCTCATTTTGACCCAACTTCTTGCTTCATCTGAAGACAGAAATGACCAGCTGGATACTCTCCCTTTCTGCTTATATTAACAGTAACTTCCATATACTGAGTCTGTGCGGCAGGCACATTGCGTACTCTACACACATTATCTTACTTAAATCCTCACAGTCATCCTAGGGAATACGTTACTGTTCCTGGTATGCAGATGAAGAAACTTAGGTATCATGCTGACTTGCAGAATCACAACCTGTAAAGAGCAGAGATGGAACTCGGCGTTTATTTTGTTTTGCTCCATGCACTGCTTCTCCCTTCTCCAGAGTCTACAGTACAGCCCACAGTACAGCCCGCAGTACAGCCCGCAGTACAGCTCGCAGTACAGCCCACAGTACAGCCCGCAGTACAGCCCCAGCCTGTGCTGAGATTGGGGCTGTGGGGTGATAAAGGCAGAAAGCAAAAACATTCCTGAATGACCCAGTAATGGCCGTTTCACCAACTTTACCAGACTGGCACTGAGTAATGCCACCATATCCTCTATTAGAGCTTAACACCTCTACTCCTCCATGGCTTAGAAATGCAGACTGTATCATTAAACATCTGAAAGTTCAGTAAAAGTCTTTCATAACAAGATATGGGGTCTATGGAACACCCTGCAGCTATTTAAAATGTTGTCTATGAAGAGCAGTTGAGATGGAAAGATGGTCATGAGACAGTGTGTTCATCGTTTCCTGTTGGTCTCCAGTACCAACTCTGTCCTAAAGCAAGCATCTAAGTCTGTTTCTGGGCTCTGTGTTCTGTTCCACTGGTCTATTTGCCCATCTCTATGCTGATACCACTCTGTCTTAATCACTGTATCTTTATAGTAAGTCTTGGTCCATGGTAGGTCTAATTCCCCTGACTCTGGCTGCTATGTGAAGAATAGATCTGGGTAGAGGGACAAAGTTAAAACAGGGAGACTGTTGGAGTAATTGAAAGTAAGGTGGTAGTGGAAAAGTTTCTGGAAAAAAGTGGAGTCACTTTACCAATCTACAAAGCCCAGGGTATTAAAGGTCACTAGTAAGAACTTCTTATCCCATATATTGGCAGCTTAATAAAAAGTCTCAGATTAAGGAGCAACTCCTCTCCTCTCAGACTACTTGTATAACCATCAAGGAAAAGAAATCAGTTGCTGAGCAGAACACTGAATTGAAATTTCTGCGTCCCCTCGGTCCCCACTTTGTCCTCCACTTATGCACCTAGGTACAGAGGAGGTGCTTATTCCTCCCTCAACTCCCACGTTCCATCAGCCTCTCAACTGAATTTTCCAGAAAGTGCAAATCACCTCATACAATCATTGCCGTTGCAAACACTGGGAATGAAGACTTCCACATCGACTCAAGCCAACAGTGAAAGAGGTGCAACATTGCTACTCAGGCAGCAAACATCGAGAAATCCTCAATGGTTGTGTTTTTTCAGAAGAACTAATAAATGATTCCATGGAAATGAAATGAAAGTTTAACACACAGGTGATGAAAGCCTCATTGGCACGGCTGAAAAATTCTATGGAAGAGCTGATTGAAGAAATGCCCACTGGCCAAAGATAACACAGTGTATTATCAATTATAATAATAACCACACTGAATTTCACCACTATGTGAATAAAATGTAAACACCACCATGAGAAGGCAATCAGCAAAAACCAGACTGTTTGAAACTCTTGACGCCACATGACCCAATTTCTTCAACGACAACAATTAAAAACTTCCAAAGAGCCTTCCCTGGTGGCACAGTGGTTAAGAATCCGCCTGCCAATGCAGGGGACACGGGTTCGAGCCCTGGTCCGGGAAGATCCCACATTGCCGCGCAACAACTAAGCCTGTGAGCCACAACTACTGAGCCTGAGCTCTAGAGCCCACAAGCCACAACTACTGAGCCCGCGCTCCTTAGAGCCTGTGCTTCGCAACAAGAGAAGCCGCCGCAATGAGAAGCCGGCACACCACAACGAAGAATAGCCCCCGTTCGCTGCAACTAGAGAAAGCCTGTGTGCAGCAATGAAGACCCAACACAGCCAAAAAATAAAATAAATTTTAAAAAAAACAAACAAACTTCCAAGGACAAAGAGTTTGAAAGGGAACCTCCCGATTAAAGAGACTTAAGGAACCTATCAGCCAATCTCATGGTATGGGCCTCATGGGATCCCAATTCAAACTTTTAAGAGGTAAAGTGTGCAGGACACTGAGGGAAATTTGAACACTGACTGGATATTTGAAAATGTTAAGGAAATATTTTTAGGTGTGATAATGGTATTATGGTTAGTTTTAAAAATATCTCATTATCTCAAAATATTTAGAGATGCATACTGAAATACTTACAGATGAAATGCTATGTCTGAGATCTGCTTCAAAATAACAAGGTGGGGAAGAGTGGGAGTGACAGATAACCAAAATTAGCTGTGAGTTGATCACTGCTGAGGCTAAGTGATAGATACGTGGAGGTTTTTCTTTTTCATAACAGAAAGATTTTTAAAAGACATAATTTCATATATTATGTGATATATATATATATATATATATATAGTTCAAAACATCCCATTCTTTAAGAATACCCTACCCCACCTTCTCATGCTTCCCATTTTGCCCCATTGTGGGCTCCCTTCTCTTCTCCATGAGCTGATTTCCTTGCTTCTGCTGACGGACCAGCGGAAGGGCTGCAGGATCTGGTAGCCTGCTGTATTCCAGCTTACCCCGTGCATGCTGCGTTCCATTCCTGTTTCATCCCAAGCGCACATGTACTGCACAGCTGTGATTTTGCAGATCCCGTCAATCTCATGTGCAATAATATAGTGTAGAGTTTATTTCAGCCGCACAACTTCTTTCAGTAGCTTTGTAAGTCGTTGCAGTCCGAAGTTTACACAATCATTAATAGACTGAAGGGTTTAGCTTAAAGTTTTCAGTTACACTGTAGTGTATTGTATAGGGAAATCGTATATTGTAGTAATGACAGAGATGGGAGTTTGTGAAGCTCTCTTTGTAAATTTCTAGACCAAAGAAGTACTCAGAGGCCTGGCCTGAGGCATAGAAGGAGAATTTCATCATGTACTGCTTCATTTTGTTCTTTGAACACAGACAGTCTTGTGTACCCATCCTTAGCAGAACCTATACTTTTTGCTTTCGTTTTGTCATCAGCTCTGGAATGGCAGTGGCTTGATTTTCTGGCTAACAGGAACTGCACAGAGAGGTAAAGAGGACAGAATCCTGTGTTGTTTCCACATCCTGGTCCCCTAAGACTCTTGGGGGTCACCCCTGGAGGAATCTGTCTTGGACAGGACAGTATTAACAGGACAGTGCCAAGCAGGGACCTCTATGGCTCCTGGGTCACTGGGGGCAGAGGGGGTAGAGTGTGTTGGACTCTAATCCATCTCACCCAAAATTCCTGCCCGGAGACCTATGCTTCATGAAAGACAACATGGCTAAGCCAAGGGTCCATGGAATGAATAGCCCCCCAACTGGTGAGAAATGGAAGCTGAAAAGCAATCTGACAATTTCTGTCTCTCAAATTAAAGAAAATGGATCAGGAGACTTTGAAAACCTCCCAGCTCCACAAATTTAAGTCCCCAGGCCCAAGTGTCTCTAATTCTTCACACTGGAAAAGTTAGAAGCCTCAGGCCAGGCGGCATCTACAAGTCGGTCTCTGGATGCTCAAGTCATTAAACTCTGTGAAAGCAATTTGACAGCACTGGGGACGTATTTTGTCATTAGGGGTGGGGTTGGCACTGCTATTTGTTTTAGCTGGGAAGAGGTCTGTGTGAAGGTGTCTGCATGTGAGGGTGTGTATTTCAGATGTAGGTGTCACAGAGTTTGTGTGTGTTAGGCATGGGTGTGAGGTTTTTGAGGGTTCATTACTATTTTTGTTTTGTGTTGTTCCTACTAAAGAAATACCTCTAAGCCCCTGAGTTTGATTCCTCTGGAAATTCTGTGCTACCCTCCTGGGTAACTGTAATCATCCAAAGCACCATTCTTCCTCTCAACCATTTTGACCAGATCATTCTGAGCAGCCATCTCTGAATTTTACATTCCCTTTTCCTTCTACCTAAACGAGCAAGTTGTCATTCTAATTAAACAACAAATTTATTACCTGATGCAAGGAATAAAATCTCTGAATTACTTTCACTAAATTCCAGTTTAAATAAAGTCTTGCAAATAATTGCTTGAACATAAATTATTTACCCATTAGTTCTTTATTTGAATTTGGAGGAATTCAAATATGTTTTCTGGCAAGTGCTTCATGATAAATGACTTGCTTAATTAGCAATAAGTGTGTTATTCTCATAATTTCTAACATATAATAAGCAGAACTCAGCCATTTCTGTTCCATGTGTTCTTTTTAAACCCTTTATCTCTCTTTTTAAAAAGTCTTGTTTAATAGATCACAGACATGCTCTTTTAAACTGTTTTCAGTAGTTATGCAAAATCTTCACAAAAGTACTGGTGGGTAGGCTACAGGGACTTCTCGACTTTAATCAGCCCCGAGAGTAGGCAGGATTTAGAAGTCATTTCTCAACTCAGGATCACCTGCAGAAAATGAAAAAGTCCCAGGGAAGACTGCTGAGTATAAAATGCCATTGTGTACATAGACTTTTATGGACTCTGAAAAGCCCTTTGACTTCTTGGAAATAGAAGCTATGTTGGAAGTGTAAAGACTAGAAAAATTTGTGTGACATGTGCATGTGAACGCGGCACTGATGTTTAGGCTTGAAAAAGAGTGAAGAGATCCAGGAAGGGGGCTCGTAGCCACTGAAAATCTTAACTGCTCGCCCAGAGGGGCTGGGCTGAGACCTTGAATGGGAGGGAAAGGGCATGAAGATCAGTGAGAGAAACTTTGAACTATTTGCCAGTGACATGGACTTCAGAGCCCCAAACCAGACAGTAATAATCCAGGAACTGGAGCCAGGTATGGAAAATGGGCTCAGCGTGAGGATGGAGAAACCATATTTAAAGGGAGCATGATAAAGGATAACTACTGTTCAGGAGAAGCTATGGGCCTCACTAGTGCCTGCTACAGCAAACCAAGGTGGGCAATGCAGGGTTGTGGAAAAGTGCACTGGTTTCTGCAGGCAGATGGCACTTCTCATTATGTGACCTTAGGCAACTCATTTATCTCCTCTGGGCTTTGGTTTCTTCACCCATAAAGTTGGGAGTTGGAATGGCTGACTTGAAGAACCCTTGCAGATGTAGCAGTCTACAATTCAACAATGATGTGTAAGAGGAAAAAGCTTGGCTTCCCAAAAGGATTTCAGTACATAGAGCATTATCCCAAAGAGCTTTCTTCCTCTCTTCCTTCCTAGGCATCTTGCAGCTCTGGGTAGCCAGCCACCCACGCACCCACCACTGACTGTCCAGAAAATAGGGAAAGACCCATTAAGTCTGAGATGGCTAGATGAAGAGAAAGAGAATAACTTAGACTTTCCTGTGGCTGGTGAGGCACAGAGAGGTTGAGTTTCAGAGCAGTCAGTACCAGGAGCAAAGAAGACAGCGGTCTCCATCACAGCCCAACATGGCCCCTCGACTGGACCAGGGCAGCGTGCAGTGCATGGCTGCCCTGGATGGAAGCCTCTGCCAGGTGACCCTAATTCCCTGGTAATCACACCGATAGACCCAGCATAAATATGTTGGGGTAGTGCGGGGATTACAGCCGGGAAATTTGAGTTGAGCCTGCATCATATTATGGGGTTAGCCCGTGGCCTTTACTGGATGCCAGGTAACCACTCCGGGCACCTCTGAGCTTCCTATTTATGTTCGTGTACCACCCAATTAACACCCCGTTAATGGCCGCACACATGCACCAGCTTTGTTTTGTCAGCACTACCCTGCAGCTTTTAACTACCCCCAACCTGCCTGCCCATGTAATAGAACCTTAATTAATACTCCTGCTCAGGCAGAACACTGATGGGAGGATGCGTGTGACTTGTCAAATGTAGCCATTCTGTCGTTCCCCGAAACAGACACCCAGGTGAGAATGCAGCTGAGTGACAGTGGCATGTGCCAGGTGGCATGAAAGCTATCACCATACAGTCAGTCTTCTGCCTGGATTTGAAGTATTTCCTAAGAAAGGCTGCTGTTGCATATCTGTTCTCACTGGCACTGGTCTTTTCTGGTTACGTGGCAACCAGAAGCCAGAAAGTTCAGGGGGTGCTCAGTGTGAAAACTTTGGCCTTGAAGTTACAGTTTCAAGTGAGGAATAATTCCTTGCCTAGTGGCATAAAAGGAATCTTTTGTGTGTCCTAGAGCCATATCACTGACAGACTGACCGAGTGATATATTGAAACGATTTCACAGGGTGAGTTTCAAGCAACTTAGAGCTTCAGATGTGCCTTGACTGTAATCTTAAAACCAAGTAAGGAACATCCAAATCTAAGTAATTAAGCCAAATGTTTCTGTACTCAATAATATCTTTTGCTTGGTAGTGCATTGCTGCTTGATCCTGGCTGTGCTTCCGAATCGCCTGGAGCTTGTTCATAATACAGATGCACAGACCAGAGCTCCTGGGCCTGAATCTTCAAGAACAGCTAGCCTCCGCATTTTTAACAGGTTCACAGGTGGTTCTGCTGCATGGTCAGGATTGAGAACTACCAGCAAGGTGCTTTGTCGTTAAGCTAGGACTTTTTCACCCATCATCCCGTTTGATTCTCCCTACAACCTGTGAGGCAAGAATGGTCTCCATTTTATTGCTGAGAAATCAGAGAGAAACTTGAAAATTTCCAGTGCTTTGCTCAGGGCCACAGAGGTGATAAGTAGTCAAGGCAGCCTGGACTCCTGCCTCTAATACTGTTTTCATGGGCTGTGACCAGTGTGGGTACACAGGATCTGACACTGCGTAGCCCCCTGCTTGGTTTAAAGCTCTGCTGCTGCCATCTTGAAATTCTTAATAATTTTTTTTTAACAAAGGCAACACATTTTCATTCTGCACTGGGCCAGGCAAATCATACAGCCAGTTTTGCCATGTAGACCATTATAGCTTCAATGGTGTTGTTTCAACTGTGCTAAATCCATGCTGGGGGGTAGGGATTATTTCCAAAGTGAACCCCAGCTCTAGAGTCCTTAGCTTAAGTGTGCTAGGATGACCACCTAGGAGAGAATAATAGCAATGTATTATAGTACTTCCATTTGCTGAGCACAGTGTTAGTAGTTTTTCATAAATCATTTCACTTAATCCTCACAACAACCTAGTGTAATTATTGTCACCAGTGTATAAGTGAGGAAACTGAGGCACAAAGGGGTTAAATATAAAAACAGAAGTCGTGTAGAGTATGATTATATATGTCTATGATGATGGTGAATTCTGGACTCAAATCTTAGCTCTGCCCTTTATCAGCTGTGTGACCTTAGGCAAGATACTTGACATCTCTGAATTTCAGTTTTTCAACCCGTAAAATGGGGGTGATAATAATTACTTCAGAGAATTTCTTTGACCATTAAATGAATTAATATGGACAAAGTACCCAGCACATAATAGGTACTCAATGAATATTGGGGCCTTTAACAACCTTTGCACTCAAGAATATTATCCTTTACATACCGAAATAGGTATTTAAATGGTACCTTACTTAAGGATCTGAAGTGTTTTCACAGCACTGGATAATATAGTCAAGGTGCAATTAGCCATACATTATAATATTTTTAAGTGATTCAAGTGACACTCTTAATGTCTAAGTGTAATCTTTCCCACTTTAACATTTATCATAGTTTAATAACTGCTGAATGCTGTTGAATTAAAATACTATTCTGTCTGGGGACACATTGACCCTTAGCATGGTAAAGCTCAACCCAAGCTCAGCTAGAGCCTCGAAAAAAACTCACCAGAGCAACTGACTCACATGCTCTTTGGAGACAAGAAAAGACCATCAGTAAAATGGAGAAGGCTCTGACCTTTGAGAGAAGCCAGGCAGCTTCATACCCACATGAGAAAAAAGCGTAGGCTAGGGACTTACTCGGAATAATGGTAGCTCTATAACATTTTACAGGGCTTTTTTTTTTAGCATTTCTTCCATATTTCATAGGCTCATTTGATACACCCAACAACCTGTGCGGTAGATAGGGGATGTGGCATTAAGACCTTCTTTAATTATCTCCTCCACGTATACCCACCAGAGTATGCCTACTCTGTGCCTGTATCCTGTGTTTGGTGCTGCACATCCATCCATCCACAGAGTTCTCATGCAACCTGCATGATAAATAGTGCCCCCATTTTACAGACGAGGGAAGTGGGGCTCAGTGGACAGAACTAATTTGCTTGGTGGTGGAGGATTGAAACCCAGGATGGGCTGGCCGTAAGCTCCTTTCATCCTTTCCACTCCCGCAGTCCTTCATGCTCTTCACTGAGAAGGTGGGGGGAGGGTCAGGCATAGGGAAGGTGGTCAGTAAATACTTCGTGAATGAAGGAATGTGAGCGGCGTCAGAGGAATACCAGAATGTTTTAATGACCTTATTTATTGGCTTGGAGACATGATCCCATCAAATGTACCATAGTTTTGAATTATTCAAAAGCTGTAAAACATTTGTTTTTCTAAGCAGCCATTTTTCTTTATTGCACACCGTTCTTCCTCCTTTGTGCCGTGAAATGCGCCAGCTTGATTTAAGGGGCGTGTGGTCTTCGGGAAGTTCGCCGTCTTGCTTCAGCAGTCTAATGGGATCACTTTCTGTCTTATATATCTCAGACTTAGCTCCAAAGCCATGGAGTTCCATTCTCCCAATAACCATTCATTGTGAGGGAATTTTTTTTTTAACATCTTTATTGGAATATAATTGCTTTACAATGGTGTGTTAGTTTCTGCTGTATAACAAAGTGAATCAGCTATAGGCATACGTATATCCCCATATCCCCTCCCTCTTGCGTCTCCCTCCCACCCTCCCTATCCCACCCCTCTAGGTGGTCACAAAGCACCGAGCTGATCTCCCTGTGCTATGCGGCTGCTTCCCACTAGCTAGCTATTTTACATTTGGTAGTGTATATATGTCCATGCCACTCTCCATTGTGAGGGAGTTTGATATTGTGTAAAGCCATGTGAGGTCACTTGAAAAAAATCTCTTTGCTCTTTAGAAGAGTTCCCTGATGGGCTTCTCAAAACCTGGGAGGCTGGATGAAAATTGTTCACTGGGTGAGAGAGAAAGAGAGTGCAGATGTGTGTACACACACTTTCTCAGTGTTGAACCCAGCAAGGGAAGGCCTGGCTCCCGCAGGCAAATCAGTCATGATGTGAGCTCCCAGACTAGGTCCTCAGAATGTTGGGAGAAGATATTAGAGAAGAACCCTTTTTAGCTGTCTCAGAGAACTTTAGAATCCCAACTAAAACAGAAGACAGTTTGTGATACAGTGATTTGAACTGTACTCTGTGGTCCTGACATGGTCATAGAGCCCTCTGAGAAATAATGAAATCTTGAAGCCCTCACCTCATCCCAGAAAAGAATTCACACATGCAGTACACGCACACAAATTTTGAAAGCAATATCAAGTGATTTGTGAAATCTGTGGATTCTCCTTTAGAAGCACTGCCGTGGAATTTCTTTCTTGTCTCAACACAAGCTCTAAATCCAACGTCTTTCTCTTTCCATCCATCTCTTTCTGTCACTTGTCCTACTTAGAGGTCAAAACAGGGTGGGATTTTATTTTCTATAGTCTTGTTTCCCACTGTGTTATTATAAGTTCTTTTCCCCATTGCTGCAGGATCTTCATAATGTTCATTTTTAATGGCTGCAAAACATCTTGTCCAGTAGCTGTCTCAGAATTTTCTAAAGCGTTCTCTTATGGGTGGATTCTACATTGGTCTCCAGTTTTTTGCTATTTTAACTTACATTTCCGCAAATAATTTGCCACCAATGTTTCCCATTCCCCACTCAAGTTGCCGAAGCTTTTCCATTCTTTTGGAGTATCACGGTCATCATCATTTTCTTTTACTTGGTTTAAATATACTTGCATCTATTCTTCCTGCCTGACCAGAAAGCAGTGCCTTTCTTCTGTATGTATCTCCTTAACTGGATGCTTGCTCCTATCCCATCCTGCCACCACCGGTTCTTCCTTTCTGTCTCTTGTACCTTTTGTTCTTCCATTTCACTGAGCATGCCCAGGTCCGCCTCGTCTAGATAAATCTCTCTTGCCACCGTGAATTTGTGTGTGCTGGTTCCTCCGCCTGGAATACTCTTTCCTCCCATCTGCACCTGGGAATTTCCACCAAGCATTAGACTGAGAAGAGACATTGCTTCATGAGATGGGTCCAGGGTGGGAAGGGGGAGGATGTAATTTCTGTGAGGACTGGACATTCCCGTAAGCTGGGGGCCAGAGGGCTGATGTGGCTCTGCGCCTTGTTGAAGCATTTTCGTCTCTGCAGAGGTGGAGATGTTGGGAGTCTTGGTAAGTTCCTGAAGCAGAACAGTGTACTGGAAAGACCACAGTATTTAGAATTGGGCTGACCTTGAATCAAGTTTCAGCTCTGCCATTTACTAACTCTGTGATCCCACATATGTTGCTAAACACTAGTTTCTTCATCTGTAAAAGGATTAATGAGATATTATTTGGCCTGGTATAGAGCCCCACAGCTAATGTTTTATAAATGGTTTCTCTCCTCTCTTATAAACCTTCATACCCCAGCAATGTTTAGCCTCATGCTTGGCTCAGAGTAAACACTCAATAAATATTTGTTGAATAAATAAACATTGGCTAATAGCTCCGAGCTGTGGGCACCAGCCCTCATCTGCGTCCTTGCTCATCACAGCCTGGGCTGATGAACAGGCAGTGCCTGCTGCTGCCCAGGGCAATCTCTGTGTGAAGCAGAAAAGCCTGTGTTTGGGGCTACACGTACGGCCAGACGGCAGCTGTCTCCAGAGAAGGCGGTGGCACCATGCCAAGTACCCGTGGCCTCTCCACGGAGGCGCAGTAATTACGATCCCTCACGTTCCTTCTGGAGAGTGCCTCTCTCCTTGGAGCGTGTGGCACTTCACAGACATCAGCTCAGGGGTCGTTGCCACACACTTGTGAGGGGCTGAAAGCACCCGCTCGGCTTGCCCCATGCCCTGTGGGCACCCAGCAAAGGAGGGCTGATAATGAGAAAGGATGGGAGAGGTTGAGGAGGCACATGTCCTCATTCTACAGGTGGAAAGACAGCAGAGACAGGTTTCAGCGGCTTACTCACCGTCAGTGGGGCTTAGGGAACAAGCCAGGATCTCTTTTTGGTCTGGGCACATCTGGGCAGTTCTGAGGGCCTGGGTCAGGCTCAGCCGATCTCGGCTGGGACTCACGCATACATATGCAGTCCCAAGGTCTAGGCTTTGTCAGTGAGACTCTGAAAATGAAAAAATTGCTCACCCAGTGGCAACTGTGAGATGGAGGAAAGAGGCAGGTAAATCCTCACAGACCCAGAGTGCTCACAGGTTAACAGTTCAAGTCCATAAATGCCTTGAAACTCAGTTCCAAATCTTTAAAACCACACAGAAAAGGAATGTCCTACAACACACCAGCCCAAGTCGGGATGATGTTATGCCAGGCTGTTTGGTATGCCCGGGAGTTCCCCAGCTATGCCTTACCCAGACTAGATCGTGCTCCCCTAGGATAGCTCCCTGTGCTTTTCCTTTGTGATGCTTGGCTAATTTGTAATTACTTGTTTATTAGCATAATTATACATATAATTATACCTAGAGCCTCCTTGACCAGACTGAAAACTCTATGAGGTCAGAGAGTACTTTTGTCTAGTTCATCTTGTATGTGCCCACTACTACTCAATGAATACTTGTTGAATGGATGAATAGATTATATTATTTAAATGAATAGGAAAAAACAAGCCAAAGAAATCAAGTTACAAGAAAGAAAACATCTTGTACCAGGATCACATGGCGTATATTTTGTTATGCATATATCTACCCATAGCCCTATTTGTGATTTCTACCTACAGCTATAAAATGAAATTAGTTATTTTCTGTGTTACACAGAATTAATGGTATACATTTCCATGGCTCTGTGAGGCCAGGGATGCTATCCGTCTTGCTTACCCATTGTATCCTAGGGGCTAGCATAGTACGTAGCACAAATTATGTACTAAATAAATATTTGTTGAAGGGTGAATGGAAGGAGCCTGCAGATGCTTTAAAATTCATCAACCCATGCCCCATTAATTAAGAATATTGGATAATTAAGACATAGCCTAATTGAGTTTTTATTTGTATTTTATTTATTTACCTTGTATTTATCATTATTCCCTGCCTCATTTAGAAAAAAATTTTGAGGTGCCAGCAAAATAAGTCTATTTCACACTATTCTTTTCTCAACAAATATTTATTAAGTGTCTACTCTGTGCTGCGCACAGGGGTAGGCAATGAAGATGTAATGGGAGGAAAGACGGTTCACAGTGTCTGTCTTCATAGATCTTAAAGTATTGAAAACATGTTGGCTAAGCAAGTCAGTAGAATTTGGAGCAGTGTTTAAGGTATGTTATAGTTGGCTTTTGCTGCATAAGAAACCACCCCAAAACAACCACCATTTATTTAATTCATGACTCTGTGGGTCAGCAATTTGATCTGGGCTCCTCTGGGCAATACTACTGACCTGGTCAGGCTCAACTGATCTTGGCTGGGACTCATCTGAGCACTTACAGTGAGCTGCTAGATTGGCTAGGGGCTGGCTGAGTGTCAGCTAGAGTGCCTCGGTTCTATTCCACATGGCCTCATCCTCCAGCAGGCTAGCTGAGACTTATTCACATGGAAGTCTCAGGGTTCCAAGAACTTGAGAGGAGAGTCTCCTAAGGTCTAGCCACTAGAACTCACACAGTGTTACTTCACCTGCATTCTATTGGTCCAAGAAAGGCAGAAGGTCAGCCCAGGTCCCAGTGCTGGAGAAATAGGTTCAACCTCTTGATGGAGTGAGTTATAAAGTATTGTGATCATTTTTTAAATCTACCACAACATATTATTTATTTATGTGTAAAAAACACATAACATACAATTCATCATCTTAACCATTTTTAAGTGTACAGTTCAGTGGTGTTAAATACATTCATAATGTTGTGTAACCATAGCCACCAACCATTTCCAGAACTCCTTTTATCTTGTAAAACGGAAACTATACCCGCTAAACAATAACTCCCCATTCTCCCCTCCCTGCCCTGCCCCTGTCAACCATCATTCTACTTTCTGTCTCTATGTCCCTTGTAAGTTACTCATATAAGTAGAATCACACTGTATTTGTCTTTTTTATGACTGGCTTATTTCACTTAGCATAATGTCCAATCCATCCATGTTGTAGCATTTGTCAGAATTTCCTTCATTTTAAGGACTGAATAATATTCCATTGTATGTATATACCACATTTTACTTATCCATTCATCCACTGATGGACACTTGGGTTGCTCCCCGCTTTGGGCTGTTTGAATAATGCTGCTGAGAACATGGGTATACTAATGTCTCTTTGAGTTCCTGCTTTCAATTCTTTTGGACCAACACAACATACTTACCCAAACATTTTTAAGTCTTTTTATATTATTTTAGTAGTTCTCACCTGTATATAAACTAAGCATGATACTTAAAGAGATACAGAGCTGCCAGGAATTTTAGCTGACAGCTCTTCGTTAACTGTTTTAGATTCCTTGATTCCGAGAGCCTGTCTGCCTTCCCCCTAAGCCCACGCTCGGGTGATGCTGCTGTTCCTCCAGGGGCCAAAGACAGCTTCATCACTGTAAACTCATGTGAATAATACCACTGGCTGCTGGTCAAGGGCTCTGTCTGTCCTGCACAATCTTGTATCAAGCTGCTTACCTAGGACATATTCCAGGTACTGAACTATTACATGATTCATCCATGGTTCTGGATGCTTCTTTGTGACTCATTTGTAGAGTATTCAGCGATCTTTCAGAACACTCTGTGAAGTGTGCCGTGTGTGTCTGGTGAGGCCTAACACCCAGTAGACACTCCTTCTGTAAATTGGATGCACCAGCCTCCTCGAGCTGGTGCCAAGGTGTGAATTAGATAGAGACGCTTTTGACTGTTCCTCTGGTCTCCTGACTCTGTTCCTGGGCCTTCCCATAGCCAACCAGGCAGCATACCTGACCTCAGCTCCCCAAGGATGGGGAGATTCCAAAGTGGTTAACAGTAGGGAACTGCAGTGGCTCCTGCCTCCTATTTGCAACCTGGCAAAACACAGAGCTCTCAGAGTTCTGAGCTTCTGCTGATGCCTCTCCTAGCATGCAAATCTTCCTTAGGTAGGAAATATGGTGGGAACAAAGATCCTAGGGAAGCAAGGAAGGCAAGGTGGAAAGCCAGACCATTTTGGCTGCCATAATTCTCCCAGTCACATTGGAATAATTTGTCTGGGAGGGATTTCCCCTCCATGAGGATATGGAAAATAAAAGTTGCCTACCAAATCCCTCTGGGAGCACGTCCTTCTCTCAGGATGTTTAGAAAGGGACTCCACACTTTGATTTAGGTTGTTATAAGTGCAGATACAGAGCAGTGGGCAACATGGTTAGAGGCAAGTTGATTTGTTTTTCAGAGTCAGTGTTTAAGGGGAGAATCCATCCTGTTGGCCAGGCTGTTGCCATGTGCTATGGAAGAGAATTGTCACCCTCACCTTCAAATAAATAAAGGTGGTTACTTCAGTTCGGCCCCAAAGTTGCAGTGGAAAGTAGTCTCAAAACCCAATAAACTATCTATGAGTATATATCTGTGTATGTGAAAGTTAAAAAAAATTTTTTTTTCATCGATGGACACCAAGCCCCTAATTTGCTTACCTTTACAAAGGAGGAAGGACACCAGGATTGGGGGTGGTAATCAAACAGAACTTCAGATTTACCTGTAATATTCGATTTTTTTTAAAAGAATGGATTCTTACATATCTTATGTAATTAAAAATTAAATTTGAAAGAGAAAAATAAGGAAAGTCACTTTTGTTATCCAACTTTTGCAGAACCAGCCACCTCAAGACTTACCGGCTTAAAGCGTCAACAATGTATTATTTCTCATGATTCCAGCCAGGCAATTCTGCTCCATGTGTGATAGCTGAGAGCTGGGCTGGAGCTCCAGGGTCTCTATGTGCGGTCTCTCTTCACTCAAGCCCAAGCTTCTTTACAGGATAGTTAAGTGCTGGCTTCGAAGGGGACAAGCCCAAGTGACAGCACACACCAAGCCTCTACTTGCTAATGTCCCATTGGCCAAAGCATGTCACATGACATCAACAGAAGCATTGTGGGAGGAGCAAACAAGGGCGGGAATCCCAGGAGGTGTGGTTCACTGGAGACCACCCATGTAACCGTCCACCACAGTCCTTCAGCTATTCTAGACCACACGGTTCTCCTGGGGACGAGGCTCAGGCATGTGACGTGGCAGCTGATGACACTTTGCCAGCTTTGATGAGCTTTCCCAGATCTCACACTCAAAATTCCAAAATTACCCATCTTTACTCATTTGCTCTTACACTTGCTTTTGCTTTTCCGTTGTCTCTTCTTTTCTCTTCTTCCCTCCTTTATCCAGTTTTTTGTTAGTTTGGAGGATTTTTTTGGTGAGAGGTGGTTAGAGCCTCATGATCCTCTGTTACTTTCTTTAGCATTATTACATGAACTATCCCATTAGGGAAATGGAAAAACTAATTCCAGCAGCTTGCAAAGATTTAGTAAAAGGGGAGAGCTTGGCATTCTAAGTCCACCATCAACATATATGGCTGTAGTTATTCAGCATTTATTCAGCACCTGTATACCAGACACTGCTGGACATAAATTAAAGCCGTGTTCTCAGGGGTTAACAGTGCCAGCTCTGGACATAGCCTACCTGGCTTCAAAGGCCAGCTGCACACTGTGTAAGCTTCAACAAGCTTCTGTGCTTCTGTTTCCTCATTATAGTTGTGAGGATGAAATTAGTTCATTGGCCCAAGTAAGATTATCTGTTGTTGTTCTTCTTCTTCTTCATCATCATCATCATTTGTGCCTTGCTTAATTCTCCAAACAACTTCATGCTGTAGATACTACCTCTCTCACTGTAGCTATCAGGAACCTGAGGCACGGAGAAATTGAGTAACTTACCCAAAGCCATGCAGCTAACAACTGGTAAACCCAGGATTTCAACCGCCATCTGTCTGACTTCAAAGCTGTGCGCTCAATCACTCCATGATATCTTACTCAAGTTTATAGCCCCTCAAAGAAGGTAGGTTCTGGTGGGTGATCCTTATTTAGTTTTCTACCAATAGTTGTTTGATGATTAAACAAATCCCATCTAACAAGACCTGCCCCATGATCAATACCCATCCACACTGAATCTTTAATGCTCTGTCTTATCAAATTAGCAGCTTCCACCACAACTCAGGGCAGAAATCAATGTTCTCTTGACCTTAAACACGCACCAACTTGCAAGCACTCATGCCTCGGGGCTTCGGTGGCTTGTGGGTGAGGGGAGCCACTCTCAGACATGTCCGCTTCAATCCAGAAAGAACACAGCTCCGGATGAGCCACACTACCACAGGCCCTTGTCAGCCTGGCAGTCATGGGCCCTCATCCCAAGCCTCCATCCCTTCTTCCATGACCTGGGTGCTTCCGAATATCCCCAGCACACAGCACACAGCCAGGCAGCCTCTGGTCTCCGCCTTCTCCTTAACTCAGTCACAGTATTATGAGGCCTCTCAGCCTCCAGGTTTTCCCCTTTAAACCCTCCAGTCCTCAGCCACAAAGCTTTCCCTCCCACTGCGGGATCCGGTCTAATGCTTGCCACCATTGGACATGTTTCTGCATGTCATTTTCTTCCCAGTATTCATCCTCCACTCCAGAGCCAAGGTCCACAGTCTCCTAGTCTCCTGTTTTGCTCTGAATTCTGGTTCTGTGCTCATGCCAGAGCTCCCTCCTGCAATTCCCTACTCATGCCTTATTAAGGTTTCACAGCGAAACAGTCCAGAAGAGTCCAGCCCATTTTTTTCTTTACCTCCTCTAAACTCTTTCAGTTTTTCAAGTCTCAAGAACATGATTTAGCACTTAATTGTCTATTACCTTGTGTTGTTTTCCTTCATGAGCTGCGGCATCTCCTGAGGCAGAAAGCAAGATCCTCAAAAATTATAGCATACCTTCTCCTAAAATCTTTGTAAGAATAATAAGAGACAGCAATTGTTAAGTGCTTACTAGTACCAGGTAGTGTTCTAAGCAATTTACAAGTGTTATCTTGTTTAATCCTCGCAGCCACGTTATAAGGTGACTCATTGTTATCTCCATTTTGCAGAAGAACTGAAACCCAGGGGTCACATAACTGGCACCAGGTCATTGAGGTGGCAAGCGGTGGAGCTGGAATTTCAATCCCAGTATCCCAATCGGGGCAAGTGCTCTTAGCCACTAGGCCTCCCATAGCTAAACACAGAGTTGTTTTACAATCAATACTGTTGTGAAACTGTTCCCAAAATCATATACTGTCATTGACTCTACGGATTGACTGCATATAATGATAAGAGCTCATCTGGGTTCGTTTCTCTATTGCTGCATGCAAATTCCCCCAAAACCCAGTGGCTTGAAACACTTATCATCTTAGCTTCTATGGGTCAGGATTCCTGGCACAGCTTAGCTGGTGTCTCTAGCTCTGGGTCCCTCACAAGCCCACAGTCAAAGTGTCAGTTATCTCAAGGCTTGACTGGGGAAGGGTCATCTTTAAGTTCACGCACCAGGCTGTTGCAAGATTCACTTCCTTGTGGACTCACAGCCAGAGGCTGCCCTCAGTGCCTTGCCACGTAGCCTCTCCACAATGCAGTGCACAACATGCTGATTTGCTTCATCAGAGCATGCTGGGGGACAAGCCAGAGAGCCAGGGAGAACACAAGCAAGACAGGAGTGCAGTCTTTGTAATCTCATCCTGGCAGTGACGCCCCATCACATTTGCCCTGTTCACTAGAGCAAGTCACTAGGTCCAGCCCCACACTCAAGGGGAGGGGACCACACAGGGGTGTGAATACCAGGTGGAGATCACTGGGAGCCATTTGAGAAGTCCCCTGCCACAAATCCACAAGAAGCAATTAGGGGAGGCCTCCCTGAAAGGCATTTAAGCTAGCCACCAACAGATGAATAAGAGTTGCCCAAGATGCATGGGGTGGGGTAGCCAGACAGAGGGACGAGATCGTGGGAGACTCTGGAAGGAGCTGAGTTTTTTCAAGGAAGAGCAAGAAGCTCCATGAGACTGGAGGGGAGGGGGAGGGGAAAAGACCCCTGAGATGAAGCTAGGACAGGCCTGGGGGGCAGGTTTGGAATCTTCCTCCTTCTCCTGAGAGCAATGAGAAGTCCCTGAAGGATTTCAAGGAGTGGGATATGCGAATGGAGAATGTGTCAAGGAAGACTAGAGTGGAAGAAGACAGCAGGCAGGAGGCTGTGACAGATGGAGAGGAAGAGATGTGATGTGTTTGAGGTATTGTTTGGATGAA
Source organism: Eubalaena glacialis (assembly GCF_028564815.1). Lineage (NCBI taxonomy): Eukaryota > Metazoa > Chordata > Mammalia > Artiodactyla > Balaenidae > Eubalaena > Eubalaena glacialis. The sequence goes on along the minus strand of NC_083733.1, from coordinate 16,386,624 downwards.
GAATTGACTCAGTCCACTGCCCAGGCCAATGACTGTTCAAATTCCAAGGTAGTAAAAAGTTCCTGCCAGGTGAGACCTGATTCCTTCCACCCTTCTGTCTGCTGGTCCTGGGTGGAGCAATCATTCTCAGGCCCCTTTTAGAATGTGAGGGAAAAGGGGGTCTTTTAGAGTAACCCTCTCATTTCCTGGCAGAACCACCTGGTGTTAAGGTGCCTCATCTGGGATTGGGCTGTGTGTGTTCTCCATGTGTGGGCCTCCATGATGGGTCTGTCTGCTGTCTGTCTCTCTGTCTCTCTCTAGTGTTCTAGAAGGCTCTGGCCTTCCCTCTACTCTTCTGATTTGCCATCTAAGATACTCCAGACCACTTCCAGAAGACGTTACCATTGCTTTTCCGTTCCTATTTCTTGTCTTAGTTTGGATTTTCCCAGAAAGAGAACCAGGGATAAAATTTTGAGAAATTGTCTGCTTGGGAGGTGATTCCAGGAAACACTAGTAGGGGGGTTGGGAAGGGAAAGGAGCCCATAAGAGGTGTATTATCAATGACATTTCCACTGTGGACAACGACGGGGGCTTCACCCCACAGGGCCACTCCGAGAGACCCTGCAGGACAGACACTCAGAGTTGTCCTACCCAAGGGGTGAGGAACCCCATCCATCACTGCTTGACCACTTCCCACCTGCCCTGTCAGCTCTCTGGCAGGTCCCAGCACAGGTCTGGTGGACACCCATGGCCAGAAAAGAAACTCCCCAGGAGAGGGTCACTAGTGTTTGCAGCAGGTAGCTTTCATGTGTAGGGTGAGTGTCGAGAGGACATGAGTGGGACTTAAGAAGATCTAATGCAATAATAACAGCTAAAATACTTTATATAATTAGTCTAGTTCATCCTCACAGTTAGGCTAGCTCAGCCCTTGACATACGAAGGTACTCAACAAATGTTAATTAAATTGGTTAGTGTTGCCACTGAGTTATCCAAGGTCGTTCAGCTTGTAAATGTCAGAGCTGGGGTTCCCACCAGGTCATTGGTGCTGAGTCCATTGGTCTTTTGACTGTAGAACAAGGAATGTGTCACTGCAGTGAGGGGTCTCACCTCAGCATGGAGACAAGTTGAGGAGAAAGGGGAAAGGGTGATACTGACTTAGCCAACATCAGCATCTTGCCCTGGGTCAGCCCAATTAGCAGGGTTTGTCTGATAAAATTATGAAGAAGAAAACCCCAGAATGACCTCTGGGCATGTACATGAGAATGCAGGAAGAACAAATGAGGGTAATAAAAAGTATATACTGACTGTCTCTATCAAGCCAAAAATACCAGATTGAAAAACAATCATTCAGACACTATCTCGTGATTTGCTTCTGGAAACCAGACTAACTTATATGATTGTGTGTGGGGGGCATGGGGTGTTGAGGGGAATCCACCATTCAGAAGGGGCCCATTCAAGTAAAAACTGATTGATTCCTTGGTTGTATCTATTCTTGGTCATAATCTCTTCTTTTGTTCTGGCGCCTTGATGTTATTTCAGGAATGTGGGTCTCTAGGGTAGATTCTAAACAGAATGGCAACTGTGGAACAGAATGATTGCTGGAGGGGCGACGTGAAGGCAGGGGAGAAAAGTCACTGGACTTGGGGAGGACAATGCCTCCAGGCTCGGCTCTCTGGGTAACCAGCTGCAGAACCCCTGACGTAAGAGAGAGGGGAGCGGACAGATCATCTAATACCCCTCGTGTGTGTCAGGCGCTGTCCTTGGTGCCTTTGTGATCTCTGCAGTTGATCAGCACCAAGGCCCTGTATATCCCCTTTGAACAGATTCAGAGATGTTAAACAGCTTGCCCCAGCTCCCTCAGATGTTAGGCAGAGGAGCATTTGAACTCAGTTCTGCCTGACTCCAGTGTCCTTGCTCTTTCCTCCCTCCCGTGCCTCAGTTTCCTTCTGTGCTTTTTAGAACTATTTATCAACTGTATGGAAAGTGCCGTTTTAGAGTGTCATTTTCTGTACACATTGGTGTAGGCTACTGGGTAGTGCAGAGCACCCCAGCTCCTGCCTCGTTACTCTGCATCCCTGTTTAGGAAGAGGTAACCTGAGAACACTCTGCTATATGCACCTTTTCTGCACCAAGTGAAGGAGCCTGTTACTTGGGAGAAGGGCTCTTCATCATCTGCAAATCAGTGGGACATTATCTGGTTCTGGTCAGAGAGTTAGCAAAACCCATATGGAATTTTTTAAGCCAGGTTTCCTTTTTATTATTATTATTCATGCCAGGAGTCCACCGGGAAAATCTTTATCTGCATTAAAACATACGTAAGAAGAGGAGAGAAGAAAAGGCAGACAAGAGTGAGTTCTACAAAGGGTTTCTTTGAGCCCAGCTCTGTTCCTCTCTAAAGGTCTTTGCCTTGCTCTCCACAAAGATGGAATCTGGGTTCAAGGTTGAATGGAAGCCGGCTCCTGATGGAACGGGTATCCCCTGAACACACCTCTAGGAGATTAGCCCGTCATTAAATATTTGTAGGATAACAGGAGAAGCCTAATTTCGTTTCTGTTTCTTTCTCTCTGTGGTTTAATCACAGATGAAAGAGACTAATAGCACTGCAGAGCTTTCTGGTGATCAAAGGCCAATCAATCCCCTTTGTGGAGTAATTAACTATTTGCTAAACTTGCAGAATTGATTTCCATTTAGGGCTAAGAGAGAGGGTTTTAAATGAAGACCGATTCACCAGGCGAGAGGAGGGGATCTCGGGGCTGATGCCAGGAGATACTCAGGGTGATGAATTGGAATCTGCTAATTAAAGACTGAAAAATACAGCCAGAGCCTGACCCTATTTGGGAGTACTTTAGGGAAGGACAGGCAGGAGGAAGGGTAGACGCCGCTGCTGTCTTTATCTGCCAGGCAGCTGTGCACACTTGAAGTGAAGAAAGCCTTGGCATCTTGTTTGGTGCAGAAAAGGCAAGCAGATGCTGGCTGGGCAGGAGGTGGGATGCATGTGGTCAGCGAGTCAGGGCAGAAGTCTGCAAGTGACCAGGGTGTGGAAGGGAGCCCCCATGACATGAAGGCCCCATGTAGGCACACCCCAAAGCACAGAGCTGATCCCTGTGAACCCCCAAGATTCTACGCAGGCACTTAAAATTTGCACTTGAAGCCAGTCAGGAATGTGGATCCCGTTGCCACCTATATAGATGCCCTAAGAATCTGACCAGATGAATACAGTTGGGACCTTAAATGAAAAATTTATTCCAGCTTAAAACTATAAAGATGAGACAACCTAATAATACCTCTGCTTCGGGTTGCCAGATAAAACACAGGATGCCCAGTTCAATGGGAATTTCAGACAAACGAATAATTTTTTTAGTATATGTATGTCCTAAATTATTTGTTGCTTTAGTATAAGTACGTACCCAGTGATTTGGTGTTTCTTTGAAATTCAAATATAATGGGCTGGCCTGTATTTTTTGGGGGGGGGCTTTCATTTTACTTTATTATTTTTTTTTAACATCTTTATTGGAGTAGAATTGCTTTACAATCGTGTGTTAGTTTCTGCTGTATAACAAAGTGAATCAGCTATACGTATACATAATATCCTTATATCCCCTCCTTCTTGCGTCTCCCTCCCACCCTCCCTATCCCACCCCTCTAGGTGGTCACGAAGCACTGAGCTGATCTCCCTGTGCTATGTGGCTGCTTCCCACTAGCTATCTATTTTACATATGGTAGTGTATATATGTCCATGCCACTCTCTCACTTCGTCACAGCTTACCATTCTCCTTCCCTGTGTCCTCAGGTCCATTCTCTACGTCTGCATCTTTATTCCTGTCCTGCCCCTAGGTTCTTCAGAACATTTTTTTTTTTTATTCCATATATATGTGTTAGCATACGGTATTTGTTTTTCTCTTTATGACTTACTTCACTCTGTATGACACACTCTAGGTCCATCCACCTCACTACAAATAACTCAATTTCATTTCTTCTTATGGCTGAGTAATATTACGTTGTATATATGTACCACATCTTCTTTATCCATTCATCTGTCGATGGACACTTAGGTTGCTCCATGTCCTGGCTATTGTAAATAGAGCTGCAGTGAACATTGTGGTACATGACTCGTTTTGAATTATGGTTTTTTCAGGGTATATGCCCAGTAGTGGGATTGCTGGGTCACATGGTAGTTCTATTTTTAGTTTTTTAAGGAACCTCCATACTGTTCTCCACAGTGGCTGTATCAATTTACATTCCCACCAACAGTGCAAGAGGGTTCCCTTTTCTCCACATCCTCTCCAGCATTTATTGTTTGTAGATTTTTTGATGATGGCCATTCTGACTGGTGTGAGGTGATACCTCATTGTAGTTTTGATTTGCATTTCTCTAATGATTAGTGATGTTGAGCATCCTTTCATGTGTTTGTTGGCAATCTTCTTTATTTGCTAAATCCGACAGCCTTGCTCTGGTGAGATTTCTGCTCTCTATCTACTGAGTTAGAACCTCTCTGAGTCTTAGTTTCCTTCTCTATGAATGAGTCTCAAAGTAGTAACTGATTGTTTTGTTATGAATATTAGATGAAAGAACATAATGGGAAGCACTTCAGACAACGTGGTACCTGGCACATTTTATGTTCTCTCTAAACGTAACCTATGATGATAGCAAAAACTATTTATTTGGTAAATACAAATAATAATCTTAAATATTAATAATGTATTTCCCTTTTTCCTGTCTCCTCCCACCCCTTATCCCCAACCTCTTTTCTTCCTCCCTTTCTCCTGCTGCCTCATTTTCTCCCCCCACCTTTCATTTTTCCCTGCAAATTTGGTCTGTACCTACCAGCATTAATATTATTTTGTAAACTGCAGCTTCACTGCCCACTTTCCCCACTGCAGATGGGCAGGATGGGTGAGTGGCCATGAGCTGGCTCAAGGTGATAATTCTGTGATCCTGACCATACTTTTTAAGTTCTCTGTGCCTCAGTTTCCCCTTAAGAAATGACAACAATGTGACATGTCAGATTAAATGAACTCGTATAAATAGTGTCTGGATATATTATCATTATTACTAATAACACTTAGAAGTTAGTTTGGGCTCCCCCAGAAATAATGCAGTCAGGGTTAATTTCAGTAAGGTCACCTGAGCCAAGCTGGATGCTGGTTCGTCCCGAGGGAGACAGTAGATGGTTTCAGGTCCCAGCTTTGGTTTTCACAGTTCTCCTCTGGCCAGAGGAGCTCAGATGTAAGTGAAAACCAGAATGAATGCCTTTGATGAGATGAGCTTGTGGGTGGTTTCAAGGTCTGAAGCAAATGAATATTTTTCTTGTCTCTCGCCGACCGTTCCATGCCTTACCATTTTCCAGGGCAGAGGCTCCCAGCAGGTCAACTGTGATTCAACAGTGTTTCTTGAGAACTTAGATGATCCATTTCCCTGATGGCCATTGCCACCACGACCTCCTTACCACAACCTGTGTGGATTCCCCCCAGAATAAGGTTGGGGCAGGTGGGAACATCTTTTCTGTGCCCTGCTCTGCCCCAGACCACACAGCTTCTGGAAAGACAGCCTAGCTCAGGCACAAACACAGGTTGGGGACCCTTGCCCTGAACCAAGGCAATTTAGGGAGACTGGGCTGGATAGCACTTCTAATTGATTAGCGGGCTGTGGATTTCACAGTAGATGAGATCCCATATGAAGAAAAGATTCAGGCAGGACGATTCTACTGTATTCTCCTGTACTACCCCCTACGTAGCCGACCATGTCCTTTTCTTAATGCTTTTATATGTGCCAAGCTCGGTTCCAAAACTTGAAAAACATTAACTCAGTTTATTCTTATGACAACCTGATGTAGCAGGTACTGTTATCACCCCCATCACTGAGGAAACACAGGCACAGAGAGGTTAAGCTATTGCCCAAGTTCACACAGCGATGGATTGATTTGTCATTGCAAATGACTTAAATGAGACTCCACAAACAGTTGCTGATTACTATTTTCGACAATGCAGTGCACCAGCTGCCAGGTGCCCAAGGATGCCTTAGACCCCATTCCTGCCCTCTCTGTGAGCCAGATGTGTGAACTAAAGAGATGTATGTAAGATATTACCAGTATGGAGATTCTCCAGACTGGGAGAATATATACATTCCTCAAAGATGAGGAAGTGATGAGTGGAAAGAATTGTGGTCTTTTGGCCTTGCCACTATTCCTGCAGCCAGGGAGAAAGTATTTTATTTCAATATCCCGACAGAGGTATAAATGTTATCATACCGCATGTAGCAGGCCTCCCGGCTTTGGGAACCCACTGAGGTTTAGAAGTTTTTGTAACATTCAACTGGAAGTTCAAAGGTCATGCTCTGTTTGACCAACTGGGGCCTGGGCCTAGTGTGACTTGGGTGAGTCTTTTGGGGGAATGTGCTGTGCTGGGAAATCACCCCAAAGGACCTACCCCTCGCTGGCTGGACCACAGAGGTAACTGGCATTCTGTTGCCAGGAAGCCTTCAGAGAAGGAAAGAGGTTAAGCATGGTAGTGATGTAAAAGGATTCCGTTTGATTCTTTACAGTAAACTCAATTCACCTATCAAACAGCCAGAACTTGATATTCATGGCACATGAGACCAGTGTCTCTGCAGCTCCCCGTCAACAGGAGCAAGACGATGACCACTTAAGAGGGAGCTGCACGAAATCCCCGTTGCTCTTGCAATTACTTAGGAAGATGGGAGGAAGGTAGCCGGGAAAAGGAACGTTTCCCAAGCGGCGTTTGGAGACGGCATCTCAGTGCCGGCCGGGACCCTGTCCAGGCTGACCGGCTGTGTTGAAATGCAGGGGCTGCCATGAACTGACTCACTGCTGGATAATTACGTTAGGGACCAATACGGCCTGTTGAAAATCAATTCTGTTGGACCAGTGTGTTTGTTCGGAAAGCCACTCAGCCAATTCAGGAGTATATTAGGCAACAGGCCCAGTGCGGTGACCTCTTCTGGATTGGGGTTGACACTTGAACGAAGGCGTTTGTCCAGTTAAAGGACAGTACTAGCAGCAGGCTCTTATCTCCCCTAAATTGGATTACTCAGATCTGCTTGTTCTCTTTAAAGATAGCTACTCTTGGGTTTTTTCCCCTCTCTTTCTATCTGTCTGAGATGGTTACCTAGTGATTATTGTTTAACTTGCCATCCTTATGTATTCTCGGACAGTTAACGCTTAATGCCACCAGTGTCACTTCCCTTTCCTATGTGAGGAAGGTCATCTGATGCTGACACCTGTATTTTTCAGGTCACTGGTTGGACCTGCGAATGGGTTGGGATCCAGGGGAGCTGTGTGCTTAGGAGTTCACAGTTGGCAAGCCTGTGATTCACGTTCCAGGAAGCAGAACACAAACCCAGGGTTAACGCAAACTTCCCTTCAAACACACCGATTCTCTCCAAAGGAATTCTTCTTGAGACACTTTCCTTGGCTTGAAAACTCTCAAGCTTGCTCGCCAGCCAATGTCCCTTGAGTGGGAGTGTCACCCGGCCACCAGGACTGAGGACAGCAGCTGCTTCCAGCCCTCTGGAGCGTTGCAGCCATTGATGGAAAGGTGAGGATGCAGGAGAAATGATTACTGAAGGGGGTCCCCACGGGAAGCTTGAGAAGTCCCACCTGGGGCCAACGCTCCTGGTTGAGTCTTTGCTACCTGGAACTGCAATAGCTGCCACCACACCTAAAGTTGTATAGAGTGTCAAGAAGACATCGAGAAGCCCAGGGAATCCCACATACTCCTCTTGAAAGAATCCAAGAAAGACTTATTGCCACAATTATGGTTCTTTTAATGACACATGGAATTAACTGCTCCACATATCCATTCGCTTTGACAGGTGAGGATTTCACTGTGATAAAAGTAGGGCCACGCACACTATCAGTGATTTACATTTCTGTACCCCAAACCCTGTCAACCAATTAGACTGCAAGAGCGAGTGGCACCATTTTCTAATGAAACTATAATCGGGCTGCTCCCTCGCCCAGAGAGAGCAGATATCCTTGTCCCGAATGGAGAAGGTAATCATCAGAGGAAAGGGTTTGAATAAATCAGATGTGATATCAGTGCAGCTTGCTATAGGTCCCTTATAATTGGAACCTGGGCTGATGGAGACTCGGCAGCCCCTTCTGTTTTGCTCAAAAGAAAGACTTTTCTGTGTCGAAAAAGGCAACTTGTTTTTTGAGATGAGCAGCTGGGAAGGCAGAAGCCACTAATAGAGATCAGGTCTGAGCTCTCGAAGATCCACTGAAATGTGAGGAGAGGGGAAGGGAAGGGAGAGGAGGTGGGAGAAAGGGAGAGAGAGGCAGGCAGGGAGGGAGGGAGGGAGGAAGAGGAGGAGAGGAAGGGAGGGGGCGAGGAGAGATGGAGGAAGATAGATAAACTCGCTCTCTGCCCAAGCTTGCTCACATACAAAACCTGATTGATAACATCTGTGCTCCTTATCTCTTGAAATAATTGTGAAAATTAAAAGGGATCCCGCGGGTGAAAGATATGATGCAATCACCTTTTATTAACACGGCTGCTAATCACACCTCCTACGGGACAGCACTAACCACTGCACAAGATCTCACAGATCCTGTCTAATGATGGTGATTGTGCGCTTGGCTTGAGGTAATTCTTCTGGCCAGTCAGTCCCCCAGCAAGGCATCGGGATTCCAGTGTGACTCCAGGGAGAGGGAGGGGGAAGGCTGTGTAAAGAGCACCTGGAGGAATTCCAAGTAAGCGTTGCAGGCAGTGATGACAGTTGAGCCTCCTTTGCAAACTTTAAGATTTTCAGCACCACTGCTCTGCAGAACAAAGGTGTAGAGGCACCAGGGAGCCCCGAGAACTCCCTTAGGGGATCCCTGGGTGGAAAAAATTTTTAAATACTCCCTGGGAAGCCGTTCTGCTTTGATCTGTATTACTGATGCCTCCAAAAGGAAGGCCAAGAAATGCAGAATCCTATAGACCACCAGACAGGATCATGGAGCCATCCCCATTCTTGCTCCAGATTCTTTGGAAAGTATATTTTCCCACTGCTTTTTTATGAAGCCATTGCTTCTCCACTGAACCAATTTTATTGCCACAAGAAAATGTCTGATTCCCTATATAAGCACATCAGCTTCACTTCCCGCAAATGAGAATTCCCTGGACTGCTGCTGGCTAACTCTGCAGGGCTGTGCTCCGCGCCTGGCTTGGTAAGGGCTGGTCATCATCCACAAGGGAATTTTCCCATCCTTCACGGGGAATGTGAGCCCCACAAGAGCCTCCCAGTGATCACCTAGGATTCAGTGAGAAGAGATATAGAGTGCATTGCTTGTGCCAATTTGGCTTGTGTGGCTAATTGCACTCTGTGCAGAAAATAACACCTGCGAAGATCAGTCCATCCTCTGAACACCAGACTCTCAAAGTCAACGACAAAGCTCTCTGGGTGAAGCCCATCAGTAGAAATGCCCGTGGAAACATCAAACGTGGCTTCAAGTGGAAAGTGACTGATAGTGAAACTTTAAAGATCAATGAGAAGGCTAAATTGAACTGAATTCTTTCAGGGTCTGAAGAGGATAGAGGCTGGGGTTGGGGGCTGGGGCCGGCGGGGAGGGGGGGAGATGACACACCCTGAGGGTGAAGGACCCTTCCAGCAAGGTGACTGACAATGCTTCGCAGGAAGACTTCCCAAGCTGCTCCCGGTCACGTGGAAGAATGGGACAAAACCGAGCTTCTCCTGAGGACCAATTTTCTAACCAACTTCAAGTAAATTTGGAGTAGCCGCATGCTTGGGATGTAATTACGTGGGGTCTGCCTTGACCACCAACAGAAAATCAGCCATGGCTTTGGCAGGTTGGGGGCAGTTTCCTTTTAAGCAGGCTGCCTGCCCAAGTTCAAGGAGATTAGTAAATAGCGATGGAGAGGTCTTGTTTATAGTGAGAATGAAGCCGGCCACACTGATCCTTTGAACGGTATTTGTGAAGCTGCTGTTTTTTCCACCTCTTAACCAGTGCACTGCCCAAGGAACAGGCTGGATGTTCTTCCAGCTTTTTAAGAAAATATTTAAATATCAAAAGTTTTTACTCTTTTCTGAGTGTGCAAAATATCAGCTTAAAACCCAATGGAAGCCAGAGTTCTTGCTTAGTATACAAGGGCTTATGAGTTTTATAGTGTTTGGGACTTTAATCTACAAAGTATAATTTAATCCTCTTTGAGCTATCTGCACCACAGAGCCCTGGTGGTAAATAAACCATATGGTTGCAGTGGAGGCAGCCACAGCTGCCCGTCTCCATCTTTCACCCTTAGTAAATATTTCTGCAAAACAGATGAAATTAACTACTGTAACAGATAAACAGAGAGTGTAGCGCTCAGAGCAAACGTCTTACCACAGCAGCCACGCTTAAACACAGCCGATAGCTCCGAGCTGAGACTCTGCCACCTGCCGATAACTTTCCCTCTGTTGAGCCCCGGTGTACCTGGATGCTGGTACCTACCTCTGAGAAGAGTGAGGGTGGCACAGAAACATCCACTGGCCAGGGAGGTTACGTGTGAGGAACAGGCTGAATCATCAGTGCTCCCACATGGGGCAGATGCTGGTGTACTGATGTGCACTGAGCTACTCTACAGTGAGGCTGAGGATGCTATCGTGGGTTGCAGGGATACCCAACCCTGGGCATCGAGGCCCAGAGAAAGGAAGGGAGTGAAGTCAAGGAAAGGAGGTGATTCGCTTGGAGATGAATTTGCTCCAGGTGAAAGGAATGATTGCAGTTGTGAGACTTGCCATGTCAGGAAGTAGAATCGGATGCAAGAAGCTTGTTTGTGATGACATGAATTGGGTGCTTAACTGGTAAACTTGGACTTTGCAGTCATTTTAAAGAGCAAACATTTATTTGAGTGGGTCTGTCTACATGAGTCTGGTGTCATAGAGACGCGGATTTGAAACTGTTATCTCTGTGACTTTGTGCTGGTTATTTCACCCCTTTGAGCTTCTGGTTTTCTCCCCTGTAAAATGGGAAGGATCATACCTCCTTACAGTTTATGTGCACAAGAGTTAATTGCAATCATCATCATCAATCATAAACAAAATTATTATCATTATTTTATTTATTATTATTGTTACGGCAATAGTAAATGTTTAACTTCATGGTATGGGGAGGAAAAGAGGCTCCTATCTCTACCTTGGGCCCTTTAAGCCATGGGTCTCTTTGGCTAGGGCTGTGGTCCCCGCTTCTAGCATCTGAAGGTCATGATAACCCAGGGTGCCCCGTTCCATGGCTTTGTCACTTGCCATAGCTGTTTCAGCCAATCAGTGGCTCCTCTCTGCCTCAGATCTCAAGGGTTGGCTGAGTAAGCGGAAGCTGCCCGTCCTCTTCTGTGCTCCCCCAGACACTGGGGGCCTGAGCACACAGTGGGGGCAGGGCAGGGCAGGACATGGCAGGAGAATCCAGAGGGTCATAGGTGTGTGAAGTTTTCAAAGGTGTCAGTGGCCTGTGAGGGACAAATGTTCACCTGAAGGCTGGGAAAGGTCCAAAGGCAGCCGGAAGGTGAATCAGTCAGATCGGCACGCCCACTCTGTGCTGCAGTGTCCCTGAGCCTTCAGGGAAAGGAAATAAGGAGGAGAGGATTTAAGACAGAGGTGCTGCACTTTCATCCTGGCCTGGGAGACATCTCCAAGAAATAAAACAGAGCACAGAAATGGCTCAGTAGAGAATCCTGGTGTTTGTTGTTGTTTTTATTTATTTATTTATTTATTTATTTATTTATTGGCTGTGTTGGGTCTTCGTTGCTGTGCGTGGGCTTTTCTCTAGTTGTGGCGAGAGGGGGCTACTCTTGGTTGTGGTGTGTGGCCTTCTCATTGCAACGGCTTCTCTTGTTTCAGAGCACGGTCCTCAGTAGTTGTGGCTCGTGAGCTCTAGAGCGCAGGCTCAATAGTTGTGGCGCATGGGCTTAGTTGCTCTGTGGCATGTGGGATCTTCTGGGACCAGGGATCGAACCCATGTCCCCTGCATTGGCAGGCGGTTTCTTAACCACTGCACCACCAGGGAAGTCCCAGGAATCCTGGTTTCTTCATGGCTCAGTTTCACAGCTTAGAGCCAAGATGTTCCAAATCCCATCCACAGCTGAGATTGCAGCACATCTGTGTCCTGAAGGGCGGCAGGGCCCCAAGCTGGAGCCGCTGAAGGATGTGGCAGCTTCAGAGCAGCTTTGGGGACTCCTCACTCACAGATTACCGTCATATTTGAAAATAGCTGGGTCTAATTGGATAATATTTTTAAAAAATAGAAGGATTTAAATCCAGAGCTATTAAAAAAAATGCTGTTAACTGGGAACAGGATTTTTTTGCCAAACAGATCACATTCATACCCTCTAAGCTAAGAGTGGGGCTGGTAGTTCCATGGACAAGACAGGGAATACACAGCAAGTTGGTCCAGGTTGGAAAACAAAGATCCAAGGAACCAAGGGTATCTCCATAGCTCCCTGGTTCCCACGGAAATATTTAAATTGAGATGTGGCATATTTATATATATATATAATTTTTCTCAATCATTTGAGAATAAGTAGCTGACATTGTACCCCTTCACCCCCAAATACCTCAGTGTCTATTTCCAAAAAAATGAGGCCATCGTTTTACATAATCATTGTACAATTATCTAAACCAAGAAATTGAACATTTATACAATATCAGCAATTAATCCACAATCCAAATTCAAATTCTGCCCGTTCTTCCAACAATGTGCTTTACCCAGGAACACAGTGCCTTTAGTCGTCACATCTCTTTAGTTTCTTTTGAACTAGAACAGTTCCTCAGTCATTCTTTATCTTTACGTGTTCTTTTTCTTTCTTTAACCTTGACATTTTTGAGGAGTACAGGCCATTTATTTTGTAGAAGCTTACTCGATTTGCGTTTGTCTGATGTTTCCTCGTGATTAGATCTCAGTGATGAATTTTTGGCAGAAACACCCCAGAAGTAATGTTGTGTCTTCCTCTCTGCATCTAGCCAGAGGGATACAGTGTCGGGTTGGTGCCATTATTGGTGATGTTATCTTCGATTACTTGGCCAGGATGGTGTGTGTCAGGTTTCTCCACTATAAGGTTGCTCTTTTCCCCTTTGTGATTAATAAGAAATTTACAGGAAGGTACTTTGAGACTTTGTAAATAGCCAATCCTCATCACACTTTCACCCACTAGTTTTAGCATCCATTGATGATTCTTGCCTGGATCATGTATTACTATGATATTTGCCAAATGGTGATTTTTTCTAATTCCATCATTTTTCTACATTTCTTAGTCCAATTCTACTGTGATGGAGAGCCTTCCCTACCCCACACTTATCTTCTTATTTATTTACTCATTTATATCAGTATGAATTCATGGGTTGTTATGCATTATTCAGTGGGTTGTGATTCGTTACCATCACTATTTATTTTCACATTCATGTTGTCCCAGAGGTGGACGGTGAGAGAGCCCTCTCTGCCCTTTGAGATGTCTTCATTTTTTGAGCACTTTCTGGAACAAGATACTCAGGTTCATTTTGTACCTTACCTGCCCTAGAATCAACCATCTCTCAAAGGGGTCCTGAATCCTGTTAGTGGAGAACAGAATATAAAAGCAAGATCTGGGCATCGGGGCTATTAGGATGTCATTATTTCTGGGTTCTCTCAGTGGACAGAGCTATATCTATTTTTGAAACATACTGATACTTTCAATTCAAGTCCTATATCATTTTAGGCTTCCTCTTTTGTATTTTTGGGGGAAAAAACCCCTACTTCTCCAATAGTGAGACATCTAGCTCCCATTTTTCTCAACGTATATAATCTTTGCTCATTCCTAGTATACATAGAAAGTAGTTTTTGAATTATTCATGCATACCATTGTGCAAAACAAAACTACTAACTAGAGTTCAATATTTCTCAACACTTCTTTTTGTCTTTAGACTGAGGGTATGTAGAAAAACACTGTCTTCAAAAGTTACTTGGAATAATTGTCCCTCCAGCCTTCATTCATTGTGGTTATGCTATTCATTGGAAACACAGTTTGATTCTGTTCGGGGCTTTCTCCCCATCCACATGGATGTTTTTGAGTATATAAAAAAATGAATATGATTATAAAAGTCAAAACTAAATAAGAAAGCATATTCAGAGCAGAGTCACTCCCCCTCCTAACCCTTTCTCCCTGTGCCCACCCACCCCATGCAGGGACCCAATCTCCATTTCTGATTTTCTTCCCAATGTCTCTTTTTGCTAAAATAAGTAAATATATGTACAGTTTAGTTCCTCTTCTTTCTCATAAAAAAGAGAGCCTACTGTAAATGATCTTTTGCACTTTGCTTTTCCCCCTTATCAATGCATTCTGGAAATCACTTCCCATCAGCTTGTGGAGTTCTTCCTTACTTGTTTTTTACTGAATAGTACTGCACTGTGTGACTGTATCACAGTATCTCCAACCAGTCATCTATTTGTGGGCATTTAGATTGTTTCCAGTATCTAGCAATTACAAACAATGCTTCAAGATATAAGTTTGTATGTGTGTGTTTTCATAGCGTTGGACAGGTATCTTCAGGGTAAATTCCTAGAAGTGAGACTCCTGGGTCACTAGGTATACAGATAAATAGTTGTGTTAGATATTGCAAATCCCCCTCCTTAGCTGCTGTGCCAATTTGTATTCCCTCTAACAAGTCGTGAGGATGCCTGTTGTCCCACAGCTCACCAGCAAAATGTATCAAGCTTTCTAAGATTTACCAGTCTGATAGGTGGCAAATTTTTCAACATCATTTTCAAAAAGAACTTTATTGAGAGATTATTCACATACCATACAGTTTACCCACTTAAAGTGCACAATTCAATGGATTTTATTATATTCACAGATACCTGCAACCATCACCACAGTTTGAGAAACCCAGTGCCCTTCAGCTATCACCATCCTAGCTTGCTCTTCCCCCAGCCCTAAGTAGCAATTAATCTATTTCCTATCCATAGAGTTGCCTGTTTTGGACATTTCATATAAGTGGTGTCATACAATATGTGGCCTTCGTGACAGGCTTCTTTCATGTAGCATGTTTTCAAGGTCCATCTATGTCATGGCATTTATCAGTATTTCATTTCTTTTTGTGACCAAATAATATTCCATTATATTGTCAAATAATATTCCATTTTGTTTATCCATTCATTCGCTGGTGGAACTTGGGTTGTTTCCACCAGTTGACCATTAAGAATAAACCTGCTACAAACATTCGTGTGTTGTGTTTTCGTGTGAGCGTATGTTTTTATTTCTCTTGGGTATATGTATGTAGGAATGGAATTGCTTAGGTCACATGGCATCTCTATGTTTACTTGTTTGAGGAACTGCCAGACTTTTTCAATGTAGTTTTAATTTGCATTTCACTTATGTGTGAGGTCGAACATTTTTTCTTATTTTTAAAGGCTGTTTGTATTCATTTGTTTCAAACTGTCTGTTCATGTCCTTTGCCCGTTTTCCTATTGGGTTTTATATCTTCTTCCTCTCAATTTTTAAGATGGCTTTGTATATTGGAAAAAAATTAGCCTTTTACCTGTGATATATATTGCAAACATTTTCTCCCATTTCTCATTGTCTTTTGACTATGCTTATTGCATTTGTCCATGCAGACTTTTACAAATATTTTTATGTAATCAAATTTATCAATCACTTCTCTTATTATCTCTGGATATTGATTCGAGTTAGAAGTCCTTTCTCCATACCCAGGAATTCACCCATGTTTTCTTTCAGTACTTGTAGGATTCATTTTTTCTTACAGCTCTCTGATCCATTTCAGAATATATTCTTGTGCGTGGCTGGAGGTATAGATCTAACTTTACTAAGTGTAACTGGCTACCCACGTGTCCTAGCACCACTTATTAAAAAGATCATTTGCGCCCAAGGGACTTTTATTTTTAATTTATTCATCTATTTATTTATGGCTGTGTTGGGTCTTCGTTTCTGTGCGAGGGCTTTCTCTAGTTGTGGCAAGCAGGGGCCACTGTTCATCGCGGTGCGCGGGCCTCTCACTCTAGCGGCCTCTCTTGTTGCGGAGCACAGGCTCCAGACGCGCAGGCTCAGTAATTGTGGCTCACGGGCCTAGTTGCTCCGCGGCATGTGGGATCCTCCCAGACCAGGGCTCGAACCCGTGTCCCCTGCATTGGCAGGCGGATTCTCAACCACTGCGCCACCAGGGAAGCCCCGCCCAAGTGATTTTTGATGCCACCTTTATATTCAGGTTATACTAAATTTTCACATATTCTTGGGTCTCTTTCCAGACTTTCTGCTTTATTCCAGTGGTCTGTCTGTTTATTCAGGTGCCAACACCATGCTGTTTAATTTATTATGAGGAAGTTTGATAACCTCCTCTGGGCACCTGTTCTTTTGCTAAGGCCCTTGCCCTCCAGAAGTCCTTTCTTATATCTACGCTTCAGTCTTCCCCACTGTAACTTAAGCCCATTTCCTCTGTGAGTTCCTGTGAACGCAGGGCTCTCTCTGTACACCTCCCTCTGAGTTGTCAGGTGCTATGAGCTCTCTCCTTTCATGCAAATGTGGCCGCTGCTTTCCGGCCCAGAGGTGACTCTCTCTCATTGACAGCCCTCCCTGCCTGCCGACTTTACAAGTAATTTGCTGAGTTTGTCAAGCACTGCAGAATCATGTAGATGCCATTATCGTTTTTGTCATCATCATCATCAGTGGAAGCATCAGCTGCTTCCCTTCTTTCACCTATTGTTTAGAGCAAATGGGGAGCTGCTGGTGCTCAGAACAGAAGCTTTATCTGTGGAATATCCAAAGTCATAAGCCCTTGTAGGTCAGCTCATGTCTCAAAGGTGTTAGACAGGCCAGGAGGAAGATCATCATACACCACTTATTCTTTGTCGTTGAGGAGTTAATATATCTCACAAGGGTCCCCCACCCCGACCCCAAACGAATTTTCTCTCCTTGGTGTAATAGCGCAGTGTCTAATTGAAAAATACATTTATGCTTAAGAAGTGGTTGTTTAAAAAAAGAGAGAAATAGTTGTAGACTCTGTAAACCTATTTCTCCACTGTTTTAAGGTAGAATACAAGGTTGGGACAATTAAACATTTTGAGTCCATTCAATAAATATCTGGTGAACAAGTGCTCTGTGGAAAGCATTGCAGTAGAACCTGTGAAGGACTCGAAGAAAAACAAGACAAGATCCTGCCCTCCAAGAGTTTACTCACGCCTGGAGGAGACAATGGGAGGAGAGATATGTAGGCAAAACAATGTCATTACAGGGCAACTGAGAAAATGTGAAAAAAAAAGAAAAGTTGCAAAGTGCTGTGGGAGTGCAGAAGAGAAACTATCCATTCTGGGGTCTCTTTGGAAGAGACGAGACTTAAATTGGACTCTGAAGAATAAATTGGATAGCCCAGGAAGATAATCTGGCATTTAGAATGGCTTAAGCAAAATCACAGAGGAAGAAACATATAACAAATTGGGCCATATGAAATGACTGTTTTGTAGGTCAAAGCAATCACTTATTGGCAAGTGCATGTGATTGACTCCTAATACATCAGATGTTGGGGTACTGTAGACTGGTTGCAGACCTAGTAGAATTAGTAGACTTATCTGGAGGAGTTGAGAGATCCTCTATGGGAAGCCAAGTTTTACAGGATTTTGAGTGTTAAATGAAGAATTTGATCTTTATTCAGTGAGATGCATCTAATTATTTAGTTATAAAATATTTTAAGTTCCTATGACATGCCCAGCCTACTAGTTGGGGAAGCTCTGAGAACACAGTCATGTTTCAGAAGGATAATTCTGGCAGTAGTGTGCATGGCGGGCTGGAGACAGGGGAGACTTGGGTAAGAAGACCACTTAGGGGCTCTAGGAACTAGAGAATAAATGAGGGCCTGGAGCATGGATGTGATAGCAAATAGAAAGGATGGACGTGAAAGCCATTCCAGAAATGGAAATGGCACCAGAGATTGTGACTGAATCAAAGTAAAGGCAAGGGAGGAAAGGCTGACCAAAAGTCTCTCTGGTGCAACTCAGGAGAACTGGGAGGTTCCCAGGGACCTCCATCTATTCATTCATTGATTCATTCATTCATTCCACAAGTATTTATTGAGCACCAACTGTGAGCTGAGCAATGTTCCAAGAGCTGGAGGCATAGCAGAGGACAAGACAAGCATATGTGTCTAATGCAAAGAGACAGGCAATGAATAGATAAATAAATTAATTTATGATGTAATGGAAGAGAGTGATAAGCTATAAGGAAATAAGGAAACTATAAGGAAACATTATTTAAGGTAAAAGAACTGGGAAGGGTAAGAAAAGGTATTTTCCAAAAGGATAATCAGGGAAGGACTGGTAGAGAAGATAACATTAGAGCAGAGATCGGAATGATATCATGGGGTGTGCGGGACCCTGGGAAGACCTGGGGGAAGGGAGCCCCAGGGAGAAAGAACAGCAAGTATACAGGTATTGAGGCAGGTACAAGCCTGGAGCATTTGAGGGTCTGCTCTAAGGCCAGGACCTCTGGAGTGAATAGAGAATTGGGGAAACCAGTAGAATGTGTAATAGAGGGATACGGGAAGAACGTGTCATGGCAAGGAGTTTGATATTTTGAGCGTGTTGGGTTTTGAGTTTGGAGAGATGACCTTCTAAAGTTTATCTGGCTCCTATGTGGAACATTGACTGTAAGAGGACAAGAAAGGAAGAGAACTGATGTGGTGGTGGTGGTGAGAAGTGGTCAGATTCCGGAAAAACTTTGACATTAGAGTCAACAGAAGATGCCAAGGAATTAGACACAGGGTGTCAGGGAAAGGGGGAAGAAAGGCTGACTGCCATTTCTAAGTCCAAGGAAGGAGCAGAATTTGCACTGAGAATCAAGGTTTCTGATTTAGATTTGGTAAGTTTTATATGCCCAGAAGACATCAGAGTAGAGAGACTGAGCAGGCAGTGGGGTACAGGACCCCGGAGCCCAAAGGAGAAGCTGAGGCTGGAGGTCTAAATTTGGGAGTCACCAGTATACAGACAAACTTAAAGCCCTGACCCTAATGAGACACTTAGGGAGTAGGGTACAGAGAAAAGGAGACGCTTGATGACTGGGTTCTGTGATGGTCAGTTTTTACAGGTAACAAAGAGAAGAAAGAACCAGAAAAGGAAACTTGGAGGGAGGGGCCAGTAAGAGGAGAAACAGAAGACTGTGGTTACCAGGAAGCCATGGGAAAGAAACGTTTCCCAGAAGAGGAGATGACCAGCTATGTCAATGCTGCTAAGACGTCACATAAGATGAGGACAGAGAATTGATGAGAAAATTAGCAAGACGGAAATGTTGGTGACCTTGCCAGATGGTTTCTGTGGTGTGGTGGGGAAGAAAAAACTTGAGGAGAGAATGGACGATAAGACATGGAAACAGAAAATAGAGACCACTCTCTAGATATTTGCAATAGAGAGGAACTGGAAAACCGAATGATATTTGTTTTGGGGGGGGGCGGATGTGGAGTCTAAGACAGGCTATTGTTAAAGAAGGGACACCTTATAGAATGTTTATCTGCTGAAAATAATGATCCTAATGAGGGAGAACATAATGATTAGTAAGTAGGGGAGAGGGGGTGGAATGGAGCGTACAAGTGGGGACATTGGGTTGAATGGGAGCTTGCACCTTTTGTCCATTTAATGGGGGACACAGAACAAAAGATGGAAGTGCAAAATTCATAGATTTGGCAACAGAAGAATGAGGAAGTTCTTATGGTTTCTATATTCTTAGTGAAATTAGAGGCAAGCTGAGAGTTAGGATGGAAGAGGGGTTGCCAGAAGCTCAAAGAGAGAGGAGAGGGTATGAAGCCATCATTTTGGAGGCTGGGTGCAGGAACTGATTAGCAAAGTATAGTGGGATTGCTGGGTAGTGCTGAGGTCTGTGTGACACTCATAAATTTTAAGTCAGGTCAGTCAACCTGGCTGTGTTGTTTCCTTCAACACATTCTGCTGTTCTTCTGCAGGTAAGGATTTTTTTTTTTTTTTTTTTTTTTTTTTGTAATTTTAGGTTAACAGAGTTAGGGTCTTGACAAGCAAGGACAGTGGAAGATACGAGGTTTGCAAGAAGGCTGAGGGTATGCACAAGAGAAGAGTTTTAGTTATAAACCTTGGAATCTAAAGTGAGTAACAAGGGAAGTGAAACATGAGGCAGATGATGGGCATAGAAGAGGGCTTGGGAGCCCCCAAAAAGGGGTTGAAGATTTGTTGAAGTTGGAATACTAGAAAGAGTGAGGTGGGAAGACAGAAGGTGAAAAGGAGTGGGATGCTTCAAAGAGAGATTTTTAGAAGTGATGAAGTTGCTGGTAATGACAAGGTCTAGGGTATGATATGACAGTGGTGACATAAGTGGGATAGAGGAAAAGAGCATTAGAAGTGAACCCGTCAAGTAACTGATCGGCCAAAGTATTAGAAGGAATGTCTGTGTGGATATGAAAGTCATTAAGAATAATGCCAGGGAGTGATGGGAACAAAGACAGGGAGCCAGGCATGAAAAGACTCAGTGAATCAGCAGGTGCAAAGTGATCCGTGAGTGTAATGAGTAGGGCTGTTGGATGGTACAGCGCATTGGCACGTGCCTCAGAGGAGGTTTTGGAGGAGAAAATAAAAGTAGCCTGGGAACAGCGGTGAGGGGCGATGAAGACATCCATCAGCCTCCTGGCTCTATGGTACAGGGGATGTGGAAGGAAAAAAGTCACCACTTAAGGGGACTGCAGGGGAAGCAGTGACCTCTAGAGGATCCTGATGCCAAATGGTAAAGGAAACATTTAGAGGAGAGAGAGGTTCAGGTGATAGGGGATTTGGGTAACAACAGACCATGAGTTCCAGAGAATGTGGTATAAGGATTTGAGGGGTTTCGGGATGGACAGAAGATTGAGTCAGATTAGGAACACACAGCCATGGGGGACAAGCATCTGGGAATATATGGATGATTTGAAGTCTCAGACTTATAAGTAAACTGAAGTAAACAGGGGTGTAAAACATGAAGGTATTAAGCATTATGGTCTTTTAAGGGAAAGTTCTGAATTATGCCTCATTCTTGGGATCTCACTTAGGTGGTGGTAAGAGGGTAGTCAGACAGGAAACCCTATGGGCCTGCCTCATCTTTCTGTGAGTGACAGAGACAGGACAGTGGAGGTCTGGGGTACAGGAGAGGAGAGGCATGACAAGAATGAAATTTGAAGTTGTAGCCATTATATATTTGTTGAGGACTGATGACCCTTGAGAGTGGAGGAGATGCCATCAGCAAGATGGTGAAAAGTGGATTTGGCTGTAGTGGGTGAGAGGTTTTAGACCTAGACTTGTTCGGAGGGTTAAATGAGATAACTAATGCCCATGAGGTAACTACAGTCCTGAGTGCTTAGTAGGTAAATAGGGTTTGTTCCCCAACTCTCTCCCACCGCCTGCCAAGACCTCCAACATCCCCTGCAAATGTGCATAGGTGGGCCCCATGGGACTACTGGGTGTAAGGGTGTGGACCAGTGTAGAGCCATCTCCAGCTGTTAAAACAACTCAGAGTGCATACACGGCTGCCCATGGCTGGAGGCAGCACCAGCCACTGAATTGGAAGAAAAGGGGTCCGCAGTGCACCATCAGTAGAAATGAGGTCCAAACATTTTTTCTTTTAACATCTTTATTGGAGTATAATTGCTTTACAATGGTGTGTTAGTTTCTGCTGTATAACAAAGTGAATCAGCTATATGCATACGTATATCCCCATATCCCCTCCCTTTTGTGTCTCCCTTCCACCCTCCCTATCCCACCCCTCTAGGTGGTCACAAAGCACCGAGCTGATCTCCCTGCAAACATTTTAAGACATTTGCAAAAGCACATGACATTGAGCTCAGCTACTGGGAGACTCAAATGGCCAAACCTTTGGTCTATTTGGGGACATTATCATAAGGGCATGAAATTTAGTCAGAACAAATGCAATCAATACCCTGATCATGAGGCTTCATTGGCAACCAGCAGTAGGAATAACTGTCAGAATTGTAGTTGAGTTTGTTTTGATCACTTTAACTATAAAGTTAGAGATGGTCACAAAATATTCTACAACTGAAACTTGGCTCCTCGGTACATAACACTCGGTAAATATTATTATTATTACTGTTATCCCTGCGATAGTTTGGCACACTTTTCTTACTTAAATTTACCTTGTTAACCTAGGAAAATGAAACACGTGATATATTTCTTGGTCTTCCTGAAAAATAATCACATTTGGGATGTTTAAAACCATGGTTTTGTCACATAATAATTGGTTCCACATTTGCTAATTGAATTTACCTTTAAATGTTTTAAACTTTATTGTGAATAGAGAGTTCAGTTTAGTTTTGGGGAATGTTTTTTTGCATTCCTTTGTGAGAAGCAGCCAAACTCAAGAACAAAACAAGCCATCAACATTAGGGTGGAACAAAGAGGGTTCTTATGTCAAGCAGATTCAGAAAGCATTCATCTTCCAGAAAGGAATGAGAAAGAAAAGCAGGAGAAGGGATCCCCTTATCCAATTTAATGGAAGATCACAGGACCGAGAGGAGGAGAGGCCAGGTTCAAACTTGGCGGCAACTCTGAAACCTTTCCACTTGCCCCTTGCTTCTGTCTCACAGCCTCTTGAGTTTGAAGCAACTTGTTTCTAATCTCTCCGAGCACAAAGGAAAGCAACTGTGAGTGGCCACTCGGCTGGCGGTCCTTCGAGGAGAAGGCCAAACAATGGGCTCTCTGCCACCCTCGGGGCTGAAGGGGGCAGGAAGTTGACGGCAGTGAGGATGCCGAGTCCCACTGCCTTCAGTACCAAGAACTGAAGTGGTCTCCTAGAGGCAAGACTGCATTTCATCCTTGCCTTTAAGTGTATTATTCTGTTTGCCCTCCACATTTGGGATTGTTAATGAGTTTTTTGCCCTTTCTGTCTTTCCGCCCTCACCATCCCCTCACTACGTAACCCCCTGCGGTCTGTCCTCTGTCCCTCCCACTGGTCAACAAATTCAACAGCCTCTTCTCCCTTCTCATCCTGGGTCGTTTCTCCTCAGCACAGAGGGAAGCATGAAGCCGATCCTCTCCCTGGCGCCCCTGCTTTCTTAGAACCCTCTCCTGCGTCTGCTGCCTTTCGTGTTAGCCTGGCTCTGCTTCCCCCTTCTACCTTCAGAACACGAGCTCTTCCCCACAGACGTGTCCTTGGCCCCTTCCTCTTCTCTCTCTGGTTTCATCCTGGCCATTTCCCCCTGTTCATTTCTGTGTGCATCCTCCATCCTCACATCAGCACCTCCAGACTTAATTTATTGGAGGCTTCACCGACTAAACATTTCTACCTACGTGGGAGTCAGGACCTTAAACTCACGAGATAGAAGGTGGAAGTTAGCAACCTGTCCTTAACCTGCCCCTCCTCTGGTTTACCTTCTTTCTTGTAAAGGTACCATCACTTTTTATCAATACCTTCTTCGACCTCCTGATCTCTCTCATCCCACATCCAAGTATTACTGTTTCTGTTTTAAGCAGCTCTCTCATCCATCCTCTCCTTTTCCATCCCCGGTTCAGGGCCCTTGTTACCCCTGGAAAATCCAAATACCTTTGACTACTCCCCGACACATACACCTTCATTATTGCTCTTCTCAACTCATCCTATACCCTACCTTCAAATGTATAGTCCAAAAATAAGACCATGATTAGGACACCAGTAGGTACCATACACGTATACCTAATCCCTTTATCCTCTAAAAATATGTAGCAAACAAATGAGAGAGGGAGGGAGAGAGGGAGGGAGGGAAAGAAGGAAGGGAGGAAGGGAGGAAGGGAGAGAGAGAGGAAGGAAGAGAGGAAGAAAGGAAGAAGCTACAAGATAGCAACCATAGATTTATTTCTAGATTTGTTGTGAATTTGGCCTCCGGAGAATCACCGACCTTCACTATGCCTCAGTTTCCCTTTTGGAAATTGTGAAGCCTTTACGACCACTCTTGCTGCATAGAATATATTCTTCATTGACTATCTCGAGGGCTCTGAGAGCCCTTCGTGGAAAGATGTCACTACACACTCAATACCACTGCCTCATCACCTTTGTGTGTGGTTTTGATTAGTCCCAGGTCAAAACAAGTGTTTGCTGGTCACATGGTCTATTATATATCCTGTAGAGTTAATATTCTTAAACACCAGCAAGGGATTTAGTTTCTCCTCCTAAACAGATAAAGGTTTTGAGGAAACTTCAGAGAAGGTTTGTTGGGTAAGTGAAGTTGAAAGAGGCAAAAAAAAAAAAAAAAAAAAGTTAGTAAATTTTTCTCTGGGTGTTAGTTTAACTAGAGGCCAGCATGACTGGGAAGGTATACAATCCTTTTGACTTCAGATACTCCAGATCGTTTGCAGCCAGTGAGAATGGACAAGCCAAGTGTCCTGGTTCGTCCTCATGGGAA
The DNA here is from genome assembly GCF_028564815.1 of Eubalaena glacialis. Taxonomy (NCBI): domain Eukaryota; kingdom Metazoa; phylum Chordata; class Mammalia; order Artiodactyla; family Balaenidae; genus Eubalaena; species Eubalaena glacialis. Next base: position 16,362,294 of record NC_083733.1, on the reverse strand, counting down.
GAAAGGACAGCCTTAGGGCTCTACAATATTATCTAAGTGACTTAATCACTCATGAACAAGTTTGGGCGCTTTCCTCTCCTTTGATAGTACATAAAGAGCTGGTTGTATAGTTTCTTTCTGCCCATATACAGTTCCTGTATATAACCCCTATAGGCTGAAAATGACTTTCTACTTATTTAATAGCTCCAATTTTCCCCAAATTCCATTTGTATCATCTGACTTTATTACATAGCCAACTTCTTCAGAATATTAGCTACTGGAAATATCTCCCCAGCAGCCCCTCTTTGGGAAAGAATTTGTGAAAATCAATATACATTTTGGACTTCTCAGCCTCCATAAAATGCATCTTGTCCTAAGCTGCTTACTCTAAGACAAAGAGTTGCACACGGGTAAGGGAATTTCAGATTTCATTGCTTACTCCTGCCTTTTTTTTCTTCTGGTGTACGATGTGGTACTTTTAACCACTGATTCTCCAACTCCACTCCCATATGGCCCTGGTTTCTCTCTTCCAGATCAAGCGTACTGCTGCTGAGATTTAGTTACGTCAGTCTTCTCCCAACTCCCAGATACAAGTTATTAAATAGAAATGTCATGATTTAAAATCTCCCTTCCCATATTGTTCTTACATTTTGACATCTTCTCTTCATAGCCTCAGTGTCAGATCGCTATAAATGCAGCAGACATTTACAGGGCATATTTGTTAATTCTAATACACTGTATCAACAGTCTATGTTCTTCCACACGAAGTGCCAAAACTTCTAGGTATTCCCACCACTGATGCAAATTGGAGAATTACTCCTATAACCACATCTCGTGGGTAGATCATGACACTCGTGAGACTAAAGTGGTGGATGCACCCTCCGTACAGGCTAGATAGTGTGGTTTTATTCTGTGGCAACAGGAGAACAAAGGACTCCAGGCAAAAGGCCGGGGATGGCTCAGCTCAAAGCATCCTCTTGTCACACTGGAGGATGCTGAGCTCGTTCTTTGCAATCATCTCTCTTGCATGTGTTCTGCTCTTGGGATGCCCTTTCTACAAATGCTCCCCATGGCTTTCCCATCAAGGATAACTCAGATCATCTGTGATCAGCAAGAAAAAGAAGTATAAGATTCATCAGAATAAGACCAAAGGGAAGAGAAAGGAGGAAGCACAAATGAGTATGGTTTGACGCTCCTCTTCCTTTCAGAAGGGACAAAACCAGACAACGGGGTAAACCATGGTGTCTTAAGCCTGTTGTCTGGTATCTGTCTTTTAGTTCTCTCCTTCCTCTTTGCCAAATCACAGTCATAAATATTTAATAATGACCCATCCTCTCCTATACCAAGCACCCTTGCCACCCCTTTATTCAGTGATCGTTATCATCTAAACTTATCCACATTTACCCATGAGCCTGCAAGCTCTTCCCCGCTCCAGCCTCTTTTCAAGATTCAGCCAGGCCGTCTGTGTCTTAAAGAAAGCCCTTAAATAACAACCAAGGCAGTTCCTGACTACCAAACACTGACATTTGTCTCCATCACATTCCCCCACGTGACAGTCCGTGTAATAGACTATCTCCTAACACACACAGGCATTGCTTGACTCCAGTTCGCATTATCTACTAATGAACATACTCTACCCTTCACACCCATAATCAATCCCCTCTTTAATATCCATATTCACCAGAGCCCGGATGACAACACCCCAATAACTGTATCACTCAACCTGCCCAGACTAATTATGGAATCCAGTTGATTCACTGCTTCCACTTTGCTTTCTTCCTTTCCTTTCCGGTCATCGGCTGCTACCTGGGCCCCCTGGGCTATTTCTCTTGCCCATCAGTAGGTGGCTCAAGCCTCTCTCCTCTCTCTTTCCCCTTCCTGCCCTACGTGTGCAGCTCCCGCTCTTCGGGCGGCTGCTTAGGATGACCCGACTCCATCCCTGTTACATTCCTCCAGGCTTGTCAAGGTTTGCATTATATCCCCGAGTAGCTGTGGCATGCCATGAAGAGCGAGCACAGCCCAGCCCGATCATGACAACGTCAGCCCCAGTGAGAGATGAATAATAGCAACCGCTCTAGCCAGTCCCACAAGAGCCCACGGAGGACGTTTGTTTTGGAATAATGAATATGGAAATTTGGAATCCATAATAAACTGCAAGCAGTCTTTCAACTCACTCGTGCCGAAAATTCACACTCGCCTTTCCCATGTCTTGTCACTTGTGTTTTTTATCGTTCGATATGTAAACAAGGCCGGGAAAGCCTTTGTTCCTTGGTGCCTACTTAGATTTGCCCATTAATCCCGACCCCCCTCCCTTTCCCACCAATGCATGCAGGATTACACAAAGCAAAAGTCATTAATTTTTATCTCTGACTATCTGTAGGGTTTTTAATGTGGCCTGGCTTGCTTATGCGCCACCGACCACATGCCATACGTGCGTGTAGCTGCTGGAGCGGTATCACAGGCTAATGAATCACTGCCTCCTCTCCTGAGTAGTGTATGCAAGGGCCGTGTTCCTTTTTGAGCAGCTGGCATGCCGGTGAGGACCTGGCTCCGCCGGTCAAGGCATCTGGACATGAATTCAACATGGACTGCTTTAATTAAATGGCTAAGCGCACAAGACGCTAAGAAACAATCCATCATTGAGCGAGACTCGAAAGTGTAGTCGACACCAGCAAGAGGGTGGAAAGGGTAGGAAGGTACTTCATCCACACCACCCACTCTACCTAAAAGCCTTGAAATCCCCCCGCGTGAAGCACAACCACTTGCTAAAAGCACGAGGAATCGTGGAATCCGCAATGAAAGACCTGAGGTGAATCTAGTTCATCACCCTTAAATTTAGAAATCAAAACAGCAGAGCTAAACCTCCTCTTCTGCCCTTTGCAAAGGTTTTGTTTTAACGATACGCTTGCTTGCAGACTCCTGATGCGGTGGATTTCAAGAAGGAGGGATGCAGTGAGAGGTGGGTAGGAAAGTCTGAATGTACCTGTTACCAGCAGTCCTGGAGGAAAGGAACAAGCTAATGCAGCTTTGCAAATATCAGGAGGCCAGAGTGGTCCATCAGTGTGCTCATTTGCTGAGGAGGAGAAGGGAAAAGCAGCATGGATTCACACTGTCCACTTGGGATGGGCTTTGCATAGATCAGAAAGATGAAGTATCTGCCAGCTCATGTTTGCTTTCAGCCTACCCTTTATTAGTCTATTTCAATAAGGAAACAAATGAAATATTTTCATAAGGAAGAGCTGTTGCAGCGGTAACCCCAGTTTTACTCTTCTGAGCACTTATCTTTAATTCTGTTGCAAGTTTCCTCGTACTTCCACCTTCACTGTGTTTGGTTTGCCTGTAAACTTCAGTGGGAGGCAGGATAGAATAATTTAGGCTGAATGAGGACTCGGGATTCAGATGCTTCTGGACTCTCATCCCAGCTTAGTTCATGTCTCGTTATGTGGTCTTAGGCAAGTCACGGGATTTCTCTGAATCTCCTTGTCCCCATCTCTGCAACAGGGCTAAGAATAATACCTACCTCATCAATATTTTGTGAAGATTGAGTTAATCCACACCAGATCCATAACACACACTTTAGAGTCTCAAAAATGATGGCTGCTATTAATGTTTTGCAGAACGGGGTCATGTCGTGTTGATGTTTTATTGGCCAAATACAGAGAGGACCTGTTTCCTGTAATTGACTAGATTTACCCGCATGTACCAGTAAGGCCTTAAAGAAGACCTTTAAAATAGATTACTGTGCAACCACCACCTCTCCAGTCTCTACTCCTCTGCTCCCCATCAAAGATCTGGTACCTTCAATTGGTAATAATATGCACTACAGATGGACCTGGGGCTCTATTTTCTTTTTTAAATAATTTATTAAGACACCATTGTTAAAAAGACCCTGAGGCACTCTGCCTTAAAAAAAAAGGATATGAAAATGGTAAAGCAGGCTCAGCATTCTGGCTGGTGTTCCGCCCTCATTCTGGGCTGAGAGGTTGACGACCAGGAGAGGAAGTTAAATGCTGGTGTCTATACTCACTCTGTCCTTGTATGGTACATTCTCTGAGATTTTATAAATCCATGCAGGATTGGACATTCCATGCCAGCAAGATCGTCAGGGCCCTAAGAGTCCCCCAGGGGCAAATGACAGAAGGAAGACTATCCATGGTGCACAAAATTCAGTTAAACCACACATAGACAGTATGTGAGATTTCAATAGTAATCAGTCACAAAGATTCAGGGCAATTCAACATTTGACACACCAGCCTGCCAGGTCTAAGCTTGACATAAAGGCAGAATTCTTGAGTAATAAAGCAAGACACGTGCTGCATCTTGTTTTTCTCTTTGGGGTCTTCAGAATGGGGAAGTCCAGTGTCGGTTCTCCTTGGGGCATCATTAACTCATCTGCCAGGTGCCACGGTTGGAAGAAAGCATATTAGTAAAAATGGCTGCCATTGGAAGAGGGACCTGTGGTTTGATCCAACCATGGGTTATCAATGTTTTCAAAACTGTGGGCCCAGGTCTACTGGGGAAGTTGAGGAGGAGACAGAAGAGGGTTGTTTGGTGAGCACTGACTCTGTGAGGGGCGGGAATGGGGTTAGGAAATCAGTCACCGTACCCAGCCTCATGGAGTAATTGAGACATTGGGCAGCAGTCATTGCAGTGGCGGGTGGAACAGAGCAGTAGAAAACAGTTCACTTGTGTCTTAAAATCAGCTTCACGTCCATGGATTGCTTCCCCTTGTTCCAAGTGGATACGAGGAAGTAGGGCATACACAGAATTCAAGAACAAGTAAGCCGAAAGGCTTATCAGAAAACTGCTATGCCAACAAATGAAAACCAAAAATAGCTTGAGTATTGGACTCGTGACTGTTGGTCCAGGCTTCTTTTTTAGCCAAATGTTCTCTTTTGTGTTATTTACACAAAACTGTTCAAAGAGGCTTTGTGAGATGTGGTTTTCTCAGGAGTGGGACTTCTTCTTTCCCTATGAATGTTTAAGTCCCACTGTAGTTCTTTAGAACCACAAATATACATTGAGAACAGCTTAAGATGTCAAGATACAGAGTTTGACAAAGGAATCAAATGCTTTCCTTCCAAGGTATGTTGGTGTTAGGTGTTTTAATAAGTTAACCAGTGTGCTAAAGACCCAAATGAGAACTACAGCTTCTTCAGTTTCTTTTTCTTTTTTTAATTTATTTATTTATTTTTGGCTGTGTTGGGTCTTCGTTTCTGTGCGAGGGCTTTCTCTAGTTGTGGCAAGCGGGGACCACTCTTCATCGCGGTGCGCGGGCCTCTCACCATCGCGGCCTCTCTTGTTGCGGAGCACAGGCTCCAGACGCGCAGGCTCAGTAGTTGTGGCCCACGGGCCCAGTTGCTCCGCGGCATGTGGGATCTTCCCAGACCAGGGCTCGAACCCGTGTCCCCTGCATTGGCAGGCAGATTCTCAACCACTGCGCCACCAGTTTCTTTTTAATGACTTTGTTGAGATAGAATTCATATACCATAAAATTCAGCCATTTAACATATATAATTCAGGAATGTTTAGTATATTTACAGAGCTGTGCAATCATTACCACAGTCTAAGTGGAGAATATTTTCATCACCCAAAATGAAACCTCACAACCCTTTGTAGTCACTCCCCATCCTTCCCTCCCCAAAACCCTTGGCAACCACGAATCTACTTTCTGCCTCTATAGACTTACCTCTCCTGGACATTTCATATAAATAGAATCATACAGTATGTGGTCCTTCAAGACTGGCTTCTTTTTCACTTAGCATAATGTTCTCAAGGTTCGTCCACATTTAACATGTATCAGAACGGGGGAATTCTTTTATTGCTTCGGTTTCAAAACTCAGATGCACACACTAACCACTGTACTGAAAGCTGGAATGTCAGCTCAGAATAGGTCCGTTAACTTGCTGACTATTGGACATTAGCCTGTTATTGAACTTCAGGCTTTATGTATACAAATCAGTTTCCTTTGGTCCTGCCATTTAGATTCCTTCCAGATTCCCAAATTCTTGAATGGCTCTTGCGTATGATATGAGATATTATTCTTTACGATTTTCCCGTGTTAGGAAATATACAGTGTCAATATTGGCTAGTCCCAATATCCTGGATTTTGTGAAATTTTTTTCACGTAAATTTGCTTGGAGAAGAAATGGCCACACATTGTAAAAACGCAATGAGATTTTAATGAGCTGAATGTGAAAAACAAGAAGAGCTCTGAGCCAGGAATGAGGTGATCTCTACCGTCCTGCTGCTCCCCCCATTGCTGACCTGGAGACCACAGGCGTGTCACTCAGCCTCTCAGCTTCTGTCTCCCCACTGGTAAAATGACCATGCCTCTCCGAGGCTTTGAACCTCCACTGGCACCCCCAATGCTTGAGAGTCAAATACCAACTTCTTAGCATAATCACATGAAGCTTTTGCAATATGGTCTCCGCTCCCCTCTTCGGCAGCATCGCTCCTGTGCATTTGTAGTATTAGACCAAACTCCCTAATTCCATCATACAGGCACCTCTTTGTATGCCGCTCCCTCCCCGTGGTGTGCCCTCCTGCCTTTCTCTTGCAGGAAAATCTCTTCTCATCCTCCCGGGCCTTACTCACATGTCCCATTCCCCTATGGAAGGCTTCTCTGAATTCCCCAGGCAGAATTATCAGATTTACCCCCATATCTCAGGGCATTTAGTTCATACTTCAGCTAGGGTCATTATCATATTGTGCCATAATTGTTTGTTTCCACATCTGCCTCAGCACCTCCCACACCAAATCGTAGCACCTCTAAGCACCCAAACCCTACTGCCACGTCTGGGCCGTAGTAGATCCCCCTAAATGTTTATTAAGCTTACAAATTAGTTTGAGGGAACTGACCTCAAATTAACTGTCCCCTTTTCTCCATCCTCATGTCTCCATCCTAGACTAAACTACCATATTGCCTCTTGCCTCGACTCCTCCAGAGTCCCCTCTTTTTCTTCTTCCTTCCTAGAATCCATTTTCCACCAAGAAGTCAGAGAGGTTGTGAAAGAGTCAAATGAGACCTAATACACATGAAACAGATTTGCAAATTCTAAAGGCACTATGCACATGTAAGGTTTTTAATTGTTTAATTTTATGCCTGTCCGATTTTGATTTTTAGAATAAAAGTGATCAAGAGAAGGGTAAATGTTGCATCCCTTGAGATAATTGGAAGCACTCTGGGCTATCGCAAAACTGGGACTGAGAACTACAGGATGCATGATTGTTTGCTCAAGCCTGCGCTCCACACCCAGAGCCTGGAAACCCTTCTAGTCTTTGTGGGTACCTGCTCCCGATTCTCTTAATTCCCATCAGAGGCTCTGAAATCACAGAGTTCAACTGAAGCTTCACTCATTTCTACACCTCCTACCAATGGCCTCTCCTACTGTGTGTAGTAGTGATGTCACACCCATCGTAGAATCAGGACAGTTTCCTTCCGCCCACATTTATCATTACATTCTCTTCTTTCCCTCTCCAATATGCTATGAGAAAGCTCCTAGGCCCTCTTGACTTATTCTGTTTCCTTTATGGAAACTACCATATAACCTCTTCCAACCACGATCTTCTCACAAAACTGACCTATTCTTTCTTCTGCCCCAAATTTGTCCATCTTCTCATGATAAATACTGTGAATGGAAGTATGAAATTGTCAATACCCTGTGGTTCCAACATCTATAGCTACCCAAAGAAGAAGCTGCTGGAATCAAAATGCCCAAATCCATTTGTTTCTCTTCATCCTAGGTTAAGGCACAATCATATCTCATGCCTGAACTACTACAAAATTCCTGCCTCCTGTAGCTTATTCTCCACACAGAATTCTGAATGATCTTCTTAAAACAAAACTAAATTAGAGCATATCACTTCTTTGCTTAAAATCACATAAAGTTTCCCTGTAGCATGTATAATTGAGTCCAGACTCCCTAACCTAGGCTTTGACCTCTATGTGATCTGCCTTTGGCCCCCACCTCGTCTTTCACCTCTCTTCCCTGCCACAAGGAAACCAAGGTTGTACTATCTCTTTTCCTTCTGCCTGGAATGTTCTTCTAGACTCTCCCTCAGTTAGCTCCTGCTTGCCATTCAGTTCTAAAATTAAATGTCATCTCCTCAGAGGACCTGTTTCTGCCACCCAACCTGAAGTATCCCACTTTGTTAATTAGACTGAGTTAGGCCGTGCTATGGTAACAAGCAACCCCAACTTCTCAGTGGTCTAACAGGAAAAAGAGGTCTGTCTCCTGTATTATTTTACTAGGGCTGCCATAACAAACTACCACAGACTGGGTGGCTTAAACAACAGAAATTTACTTTCTTACAGTTCTGGAGGCTGGAAATCAAAGATCAGAGTGTCTGCAGGTCTGGTTTCTCCTGAGGCCTCTCTCCTTGGCTTGTGGGTGACCACCTTCTCACTGTATCCTCCCATGGTCTTTCCTCTGTGTGCATCCCTTGCATCTCTTTCTGTGTCCACATTTCCTTTTCTTTTAAGGACCAGTCACATTGGATTAACGCTCGCCTTGATGGCCTCATTTTAACCTAATCACCTCTTTAAAGGCCCTATCTCCAAATACAGTCACATTCTGACTAGGCTTAGGGCTTCAACAAATGAATTTCAGCAACACAATTAGGCACATAACATCTCCCTCACTCAAACTCTCCTGAGGATCCAGGGCTATTGTTCCCCATTCTTAGAAATCCATGCTTCTACCATGTCAACACAAGGCCTCTTCCATGATTGCCACAACAGGGTTAGAGAGTTCTAGAGTATCTCACACTGGAAATTAAATGATCCAGCCAAGAAGCAATATGAATTGTATGTATTCTCATTTCATTGGCCAAATCGTATCACATGATCACGCCTTACTTTAAGGTAAGTGGGAATCACAACACTTCAAGTGTCCTGACATGTAGGAGAATGGATATTAGTGAATGGTGGTAATGCCTACCACACTCAAAGATCAATCCCACAAGACCACAGCAAAAAAATGGCCACTGTCAACTTATCCAGGATAATTAAAAAATGGGCTAAGACTTTTGCCCTCCAAGAATGACATTGATTCTTCAAGAAAAGAAACAATCCAGTAATGTCAAGTCCTGATCCCTCAGTGAATTTCAAAATCCCTCTGACTCAATTGCTGCCTTGAGTATTAGTGGCCTCCTGCCTACCTGGTTCATTAGGTCCAGTCTGGCTATCCTTTGCTCCCTGCCCAATCCAAATGCCTTTGTCAGCCACTCCTGTTCCTTCTCACTCATGTTACAGATGTCCCCATCCGTCAGACTTTCTCCTGGTTCAATATCAACCTGAATCACCTCTACAACACACTTGGACCCAAGACACAGACCCCTACCGAGGGAAGTCATCAGTAAAGTGGACACAGCCTCCCACGGAGGAAGGCTGCAACACTTCAGGGAGCCCTTGTAGCTCCTGAACAGATATTGTATTCCCTTGCTCATCCACTTAACCCCAGACCAGCCCATCATTGCTCTCTGCTCAGGTTCTTCACATGGTGAGGGAGACTATCCAGGAGCATTGGTGAGCTTCCTGGCCCCTCTCAGATCCCTCCTTCTCCGCACTCCTTATTTCCCAACTCCTTAGCTCCTCAGTCCCTTCCTATATGTTGCTTTCTCTTTTTCTGTAAGACACACACAGTCTCCCCTTACCTGGAAAGTCCTGCACTCAGCTTTGCGTTGCTCAAATTAACAACCTTTGTCTCCTTCATTTCTTGCTCAAACTTCCCAGGCAGGAGGTCCGTTCTCCCCACTTCCTGTTCTTTGCTTTCCTTTTATTCCTCTACCTTCCATATTCTTATTCTTCTAAATGATAGTCTGGGTCCTCTTTACTTCTCCTACTCCCTCACTGCTTGCAAATACACCTCCTCCTTGGCTTTGGGAATACCACATCCTGCTAATTTACCTCCCTCCTCTCTGACCACTCTTCCTGCTGACTGCTCTGAAACGAAACTGACCACTCTGACCAGATGGCTCTTCTTCTGTCCCTCCAACAAAAATGCTGCCTTTTTCCTCTGTGTCTTTGCCCTTGCTGTTCCCGCCACCAAGAGTGCCTTTCCCACTCTTTTCAAGTTATCTGGGTCCCAACAGGCCCTATGAAGGGCCATCCTTTCCATTCATCCTTTCATAGTTCATCCCAGCCACCATGATCACTCTCTTGAATCCGGACCATCTAGACCAGGGTTTGGCAGATCTTTTGGTAAAGGACCAGATGGTGAATATTTTAGGCAGGTCATAGAGTCTCTCTTGCAACTACTCACCTCTGCCATTGTAGGGAGAAACCATCTGTACACAGGATATAAATGAAAGGACATGGCTGTGTTTCAATAAAACTTTATTTACAAACACAGATGACAGTCCATTTTGGCCCCACAGGTTGTAGTTTACCAACCCCCTGAACTAGGCCATTCTTTTTTTTTTTTATTGAAGTATAGTTGATTTACAATGTTGTGTTTCTATTTCTGCTATGCAGCAAAGTGATTCAGTTATACATATATATATGAACTAGGCCGTTTCTAACCTTATTCTTTTAAATAACCTGTTACTTTTCACATCTTATTTTCCAGCTAAATTATTAACTCCTTAGAGGTAGAAACTTTTTCATGCTCCTTAGTATGCACTTTCTTTGAAATGCACTTCATGAGATTCTCTAAGCATTTGTAGGTGCTCAGTAGAGAATGAATGAGTGTGGAGACAGGCCTTATAATGATCTGTATCACCAGATGCTACATAGTTGGAGCCCCCAGCACAGCTCCCAGAGCACATGAGGAGTTCAGTATTTCCTGTTGTAGTTCTTCCTCAAAAACACTTCCCAAATCCAGAGCTGTTGGAGAAGATTGGGAGGCAAGAGTGACTCTGTCTCCACGACAGGAAGCCATGCCACGCCCCTGGGCTTGCTCTGTGGTGGCCACAGGACATCTCTTCCCAAATTTCCTGTTCAAATTCCAGTATCACAGCATCCTCCTGTCACCTTGCCACATGATGGGACCATACATCAGGACATGCTGCATAGCCTTATTATTCTGCTATGGCACATTTAAATGGGAAAGTTTCTTTAACCCTAGCTGCCTCACCATTAAATGTGTGAAAAGTATATCATAAGCTGCAAAAAAAGCAGTCCTAAGGATTCAGATGCCTTCTTTCTTTTCAGTGCTTCCTGACTGACCTCATCTGTCTGGGCTCCCCCTCCACCTCCACGTCTTTACTATGCATCCCAGGTTGGTCCACCGGCAGGTCACCAGCGTCCCTCCCTCTCCGAGCTGTGTGCCCATGGCCAGTGCTGCCTGCGTCCTGGGCAAAGTTGGGTCTGCCTGCGCGGAGCGGAGGGAAGCAGATGAACTGCGAGAGCTGGACTTTGATGCTTTTTGGTGGGGAAATCACGAGTTTTATTCTCAGCCTCTCCCTCCGGGATTTTTATGTCCATAACGATTTCGTACACTTTGTAGTTATTTTGGTCCTCAGGAGGGAACAGGAGTGCAACTGTCATGGAAAGTTGATAGACACCAGAAGGTTTCCCCCTGTCTTTCTCTCTTGTTTTTCTGTGTACGGTTTGCCATGCTCTTCGGGAGATGCTTGCCCACCATTTGGGGGAGAGGGACAAAGCTGCTATTTTGTCAGTAGTCAAAATACAAAACAAAAGGAAAGGTGTCTAGAGGAAGGAAGGCAAGTTGAGCTGCCTGCCAGGCCTGCCTCTGTGGGGGCATCTAGGGAAGAAGGCTCTGGAACAAATGTGTCCAACCTGTGTTCTGCACTGGACTCTTGCAAAAAAAAAAAAAAAAAAGGTGGAAAAGCCATTGGCCTATTGTTCAAGAGCTTATCATCTGAAAATTATGCTTTTCTCTGTTGCTAAAGTAACAGTGGAAAGAACACTAGGTCAACAGGGAATAACAATAATTAATAAAATGTCTGTGCCCCGGATGGAGCATATCCATCTACAACTATTACCTCATTTAATCCTCCTAGCAATCCAAGAGATCAGGTACTGTTGTGCTTCCACTTTTCAGATCAGAAAACTGAGCTTGCCAGTGACAAAGCAAGTCTCTACTGCAAAGTCCAGTAACCCCTGAGCTGTCCCGACTCCACACTGGGCTTATATAGACTTACAAGGAAGCCAAAGCTTCCTGTTATAGAACCCTGGAAAATATTAGAGAGCGGTGTTCTGAGGCCTAAGACTCAGGAGCAATTTGGTGTTTCAAGTGGAAAGAAGGAAATTTATGAGTGGCGTTTGGCTCTGCTCTCTGTCCTGGTACTCGGCCCTGCTGGCTAGCGTCAGAGCTCCATGCCCCCTCTTTTCTGCCAGAACAAAAGCTCCTGGGGCCCAGATCCCCTCTGCTGGCACCCAGGCATCTAGAGCATTGGCATACAGTAGGGACCAAGTCAGTATCTGACATGTAGCACTGAACGCTCTGACTCTAAGACAGTTGTCGTCAGAAAGTATGACAATGCCAAGCTTGTCTTCAGCTGTGTCGGATCTCCAACCTTCACTTCACATTATGGTAATGAGATTTTCAAATAAAGCCTAGCCAGGCACAGGGAGGTGGGAAGAGGGGGCAGAATGAATGAGGGGAGCAGGAATTTCGGGGGCTCGGGCATCCCACAGATGGTTTACGACAGCACTAGGAGGCCACAGTGGGATCATATGGCCCCGTAATTCCTGGCTGTCTTATGTATGCCACAGCAGTGCTTGCTGAAAGGCAGACAAATCAAGCACGGGTGGGTAGAAAGGGTTGTTGGGATAATATCCACAGAATTATCGCCACCCTCTCGACGTCAGCGGGGGGCGGGAGGGGGGGAATATTGTCACAACGTTAAAGGAAACGTGAAACCAGATTTCCAAAGGGAACGCTCCCTACCAGCTCTGATGTGACGTGATGTGGATCTGTGGCTGTCAATGGACATTTTACATTCAATAAATAAATGCCGTGTAATGTGCCACTCTCGTCGTTATTAGAGTATTTTATTTAAGCGGCAGTAGCTGGGCTGTGCGTTACTGCGGCAGTTCGTGGGTTTGGCTTAGTACGCTGTTGATGTTTTCTGGAGCCGAGGTGCAGCCAGGTTCATTTGGAATGTGCTTTTTAAATAAGGGGTGATTAGCCTGATGGGCCAATTTGGACAGTGGATTCCATATCAAGCAAAACTCATTGTCCATGTTCTGAATCTCAGGCCCTCAATTTAGACGCAGAGCTGAGGATCGTTCTTTTCATAGTTACTGTGTCCCTGCAGTTTTTTCCTCTTCCAGACCTCCAGCCTGTAACTCCTCCTCCTTTGCTCCCTCATTTGTACTGGTTCCTAGTCTCTGTCCAGCTCTCTCTGGAGATAAAGACTCGCTTTAGCATACAGCGTGCTCTCCTTAATGCAACCGAGTTCACTCTCATCATTTTAATAGTGGACCTAAGGTATGTTGCCATGTGAACAAGCCATCACGTCACCATAGCAACCAGCCAGATTGCAGCACACCAGTCTAAGGACTGGACCTTCCCCCCCACCTCCCTTTGCACGCGCGCTCTCTCTCTCTCTCTCTTCCTCGCCTGGGCTCTTTCTTTTGTTAAATTTGCTGAAGTGCTCACAATAGAAAGATTCAGTCTGCTTTTTCAAGCAGGGTTTCGTTTAAAACTGCAAATTGTTGTATAAACAGAAAGGCCAGTGTGGTACTAGACTTACTTTCAAAGACGAGTTGATGGGGACCTTGAACGTGGACCCCACCCCCACTCTCTGCCATGCCTTACAGTTTGATCAAAAAGGGGATGATCACACGTATTGGTGGCATTTGGACTTAACCAACCCCCCGCCCCTGAGTTTCTTCTTAGCTTCCCCCAGCAGGGACTCCGTGACTCTCCCGAACAGGGCTGGTGACCACAGCTAAGCCCTCAACTATGCGCGGAAGCCCTTTACCGTTTCTGAGCTTGGTAGGACCCGAATTAGACACCATTAAAGATGTGGATTCTCCTTCCCCGTTCCCTATTGCCAAGTAACCTGTGCCGGTTCCAATTCCAACCGCGTGGGGAGAGCAGGGATGTTGAAAGGACAAACGATAAAGGGATGTGTGTCGTGTCCGCCTGCCGATATTCATCAGCGTTGCTTGGCCTTTGATGCTCCTAACCTTCTCATCTTTGTTCAGGGAAGCATAAGAATCATTCTTCCAGGGTCTCACATCTTTTCCCAGTTTATCCCCCGCTCTCTTGCTCATGGTACATCTATTACCTGCTCCGGTCCTCATGCATCCCCTGCCCCCCCCACCCTCTGCAACTCCCTCCCCTTCCGCGCCTCACCCCTTCTGTGGCATTTACTGCTGCGTGTGTCCTGACAAATGCACGGCAGGTTGGCTGCGTGTGGGCCTGACTGCAGGCTCAGCTGCAGGCAAGGCTGGGGTGGGGTGAACTGCCCTCCATGGGCAAGAAGGACCAGTTCAGCTTTGTGCATAAAATTACAGCAAACAAGCTTCAAATAATGCAGGACACTTTCATAATTGATTTATGCAGGGGTGCTGAAAGTTCTATTACCTTTTGTTTAGCTCAGGGGGCCTGACTCTATGCAATCCATTGCTGAAACTAATTACAAGATATAATTAAACTGTGACACAAAGATATTATACCGTTAGTTTACTAATGACACCGCGAAGCTGTACCACCAGCACAGGACAGTGATTACGCTTCATTTATTATTTATCCTTTTGCTAAATGAGACGCTGACATTTTCAAAAATTACTTTGAGGTTTCTTAATTGTCGGCAGCAGGATGGGCTGGAAGGAGATCTCCTTCCTCTTCGTTGCTTATCCAAACCTCAGAAGCATTATTAGCCAAAAGAAAACAGAATAAGGGGAGGAAAAAGCAAAAACAGTCACCCAGTAGTAATAAGTAAAGCCTAATTGCGTCTTTGGACATTTTTGAACTTTTACAAACAACACTCCACAGTGGATAGGCCTGCTGGTCCAGGGTTTAGGTCCAGGGGAGAGAAAGCCCTGTCGTGAGATTAAAGGTGACTCTTATTCTGTAACTTGGACAAGCGTGGGTGGCCCTGGATTTGTGTGGAAAGAGGCCGGGTGTGCATGGCTGGAAGGAAGCTGACCCCAAGGTTCCGGCCTTTTCAGCAGGCAGAAAGCAGGTAGGGCTCTGATGCTGTATTATTGCTGGGTTTTGTTGGGGTTTTTTGTTTTTTGTTTTTTAACAACTTTCCCCTTTATCCATTTCCCCCCAGAAAACACCCCAGTAGCAATACGGACATGGAAACGTTTACATGTGAGAATAGTCAAATCTCCTTATGGTTGGGATCAGGGCTAATGTGATTTCTGGTTTGGCCTTTTCTTTTACATCTTCCATGGATGGGAGGATTTCCTGTAAGGACTCACATGCCCCAAATGGATGCTTCTGCTTCACTGAAAAGGTTTCTTTCCTCCTTTTCTTTCATTGTTAATATCACTCTGGCTATTGGCAGAATGTCCCCTGGAGAAGGTTGGAAAGGGGAATTCCTTCTATCAGCTTTTAGGACTGGAATTCTCTGGGCCTATTTATTTACCTTCCCTACATCTCCATGCGTGAACCTTGCTTTGTTACCCTCTCATTCATCACATTCTCAGAACAATAAAAGATTAATTTATTGGCTGCCGTTTGATGAGTTTTTGATGCCGCGAATGTGTGTGCTCACGGGTGTGTCTCCCTATGGCTCATCTGGGTCAGGCATCCTACGAGGTACCGCTGGCCCCGAACGGCCACTAACCTCTCCATAACCCCAGTGGTGATGCAATCACAGCAACCGCTGGTCGGCTTGAGACAGGGTTTAATTTCTTCTGAGTGTAATGGCATCCGGCATCTATAATTATGCTATTTTCTCTCCTGTGCTGATTAAATACGATTTACCCAGAGAGCTAAATGATGAATATTTGAATGGAGTGTTTTGAGCCAATAGCTGGTAAAATAGCCACAGTAAATAAACTTGGTGGGGGGAGGGGACTCTGCAACAGCTATGACTCTGCCAGGTAGCATGGGCAGGTGCAAGTAGGAAGAAAGCAATACTGAAGCCGGAACAATACCTGCCCCTTCCCTCCTCAGCTTCTGTTTAAAGGAAAAGCAACCCTGAAACCTGGAAATCTCACCTGGGGATCTTACTGAACCTCAGCAGTAGTTAAACAATCAGATTCTCTATCAATGTTACGATTGGCTGTTGTTTCCAGCCGCTCCCCGTCCCCCCAAGAGTACTCTTCCTTCCCGAACATACAGCTGAGAAATGAAATTCAGTATCACCTCTTCCCATCACCCTGAACCTGCTCACTTCACCACTCCTTTGTTTATTAAAAAGAGGCCTAGCTGGTCTCAGGATTCCTTTTTCTGTGTCAAAGATTCTCACTGATGGAGCAAAATGTGTATGCTCTTCTGATGAAGGGGCCGAGAGCCCGATACCAAAATCAACCATGGAATTCCCTGCAAGCTTTTCCCTCCTCTTAGCCCAAAAAACAAAAGAAGAATCTTTAGCAATGACCACTCCTTTTCTGCACCCATATCATAATTGTTATGCAAGATTACACCTTGTATGTTTGTATGTACTGGTTGGAAATGCAGCGTGAATGTGGAGACCTGCGCATAGCACCGTTTGGGAAGTGCAGACCTGGAGGTTATATAAATTAAGCAGTTTATCAGCAAGAAGTTATCAGGGTCACCAAAGTACTAGATCTAGTGAGGGTGGGGTCTCTCCTACAGATATATGATAAGGTACTCTCCCTCAAGGCATGTGGACCGTTATTTGGTAGAAGAGACCTTACGTACACGAAACCATTTAAAAAGAACCCCAAACAGCATCTACTGAGTATTGGGTTGAATGGTAGAGGTTACACAAGCCATATGAGGCCAGAGAAAGAGTGAGTCATGGTGGGTTGGGGACAGCAGGTGGTGACACTCAAGGGGGGTGGACAGTAAGGGTGTTGGCATGCAGAGTGGAGGTGCAGATACGGAGAAGCAGGACCAAGGGGCTGGGACTGCAAGGAGGAGAGGCGGCATGTGCCTCTATAAAAAACCCAGTGTCCGACCGCTTTTAGGTTTATTGCTTAAGACCCTGCCTTTTGTCCGGATTCAGTTTGGCCTCCCTCGATGATGCTCACTGATGCTCAGTTATGGCAGGTGATGGCAGATAGGTTCACAATGGAAATCTTTGGGAAACCTGCTTTCTTGGATAGAACACCTTGGGTTTTGGGTAGACTAGAAGCTCTTGAATTTGCTTTCCTTTCGGCATCCACCTTCTTTCTCATGAAACAGCCAAGAAAAGAAGAGACGGTCCTCCAAGACTCTCTCCCAGTGGACTGGCCAGTGTGAGGGGCTGTGCAGGACCCTCACTGAGGCATCCTGGGCGGGGACAGTCTGGGCAGGGGCCATGGACAGTGGACAAAGTTGTATCTTCCGTATTTTGACTTTTAGGCTTAGCATCTCCTACTTCAGCTGCAACACCTTCCTCTGGCAACTCCCAGGGGGGCTGCAAATGGCTTTAAAAACTTCTCTGACGTGTAACTGTAAATGGGAAGTGAGCGGGCAATGACATCCTCATAGGGAAATGTTCTTTGAGCATATGTTGATGCAGACAAAGAAAACACCATTTCCTTAGGCACTTTGCATTTGTTACTCATTTTGCTTCCCTTCCCTCTTTTGCTAACCTTGCTTTTTTCTTTCTTTTTTACTGCTGAAGGCTCATATAATAAAACCATTTGTATTTCTATTTGGGTCTGTTTCAGTGCCTTTTTTTTTTCAATACCTGGTCTCATGGCATGTTTTTGTGCTGCTTTTGTCTGTATTGTCTTTTTGTTTGGAAATTATGTGAAAGATGAGCCACCGAAAGAGAATGCACTTTGGATGATCCAAAGAGATACTGGTATTAACAGAAATCTGGCAAAAGTGAAATTTAAACTGAGACTATTGGGAAGATTTTCCTCTCAGGGAAGGGTGTAGTAAACCAAAAGGTGGAAACCTGATCACAGGAATCGCTGAAATCAGGGAAGACTTAAAAACCTTTGGAAAAATAACAACACATGCTCTTCTGCTTTTTCACCAGTTAGGAGAAACCGAGAAGAAATTGCATGAGAAAAGTGAAGAATGTTCAGTAAATTCTTTTTCCTTTGAATTGAATGATAATAGGAGGAAGAAAAAGCATTGGGTCTTCTCCCCTTGGATCTGTCAAATATTGAGAAATGTCCTAAAGTGATAGGGGCTGCTTGGTAGGAATAAACCAGCCATTTGGTAGAGCAAGGAGCCCAGAGGTGGTATCCTTTCTCTCCAGCCAGCTGCTCTTCCTGCTTTCAGAGGTTACCTCTGTGCATCTCTTGATTTCACATCATCTAGTCAGTAAAACATACAGCAGTTGAGAGAGCAAAGAGCTCCAAAGAACTTCATGTAGGGTCTCAGGCTATATATGAGGCCGTCAGAGTTTCCATGCTGGTTTGGCCATTTATCAGTTGTGTGGCTTTGAGAAAATCATTTGATGTCTCCCAGTCTCAGTTTTCTGATGTATAAAATGGCGACAACAAGTATACGTACCTGTATTAGTCGGGGTTCTCCAGAGAAACAGAACCAATAGGATGTGTCTGTCTGTCTGTATGTGTATCTATATATATATATATATATATGGAGGCAGACCTTGGAGACATTGCGGGTTCAGTTCCAGACCACTGCAGTAAAGCAAGTATTTCAATAAAGCACGTCAGACAGATGTTTTGGTTTCACAATGCATATAAAAGTATGTTTACATTATACTGTAGATAAGTGTGCAAGAGTATCATGTCTAAAAAGACAAAATGCATACCTTAATTTAAAAATACTGTATTGCTAAAGAGTGCTAACCATCATCTGAGCTGTCTGTGAGTCATAATCTTGTTGCCGGTGGAGCGTCTTGCCTTGTTGTTGATGGCTGTTGACTGATCCCGGCGATGGCTGCTGAGGGCTGGGGTGGTTGTGATTTCTTAAAATAAGCCAGCAGTGACGTTTGCTGCATCGATTGACTCTTCCTTCCACTTAGAGGCTATTGTAGGGTTATTAGTTGGCCTAATTTCAATATTGTTGTGTCTCAGAGAATAGAGAGACCTGAGGTGAGGGAGAGGGATGGGGGAATGGCCAGTCGGTGGCGCATTCAGAACACATACAGCAGTTGTCGATTAAGTTCACCACCTTATATGGATGAAGTTCTTGGAGCCCCAGAGCCATTACAATAGTCACATCAAAGATCACTGATTCCACACCACCATAACAGATATAACAGTAATGAAAGAGTTGGAAATATTGTGAGAATTACCAATTGTGACAGAGACATGAAGGGAATAAATGCTGTTGGAAAAATGTGCCAATAATCTTGCTTGACACAGGGTTGCCACAAACCTCCAATTTGTAAAAAACAAACAAACAAAACCCACAGTATCTGCAAAGCACAATAAAGTGAAATGTGATAAAACGAGGTATGCTATGTATGGAGACTGGGTGGGGGAAGGGAGTTTATTATAAGGAATTTTCTCACGTGACTATGGAGGTTGATGAGTCCAAAGTCTGCAGTGTGGGCCAGCAGGCTTGAGAGCCAGGAGAGTTGAGAGCGCAGATCCAGTCCAAAGGCCAGTGGGTGGATACCCAGGAGAGCCAATGGTGTAGATAAAGTCCAAGGCAGTCTGCTGGAGACTTCCCTCTTGCTGGGGGAAGCCAGTGTTTTTGTTCTATTTGGACCCTCACCTGATTAGGCGAAGCCCACACGCATATGGAGGGCAGTCTTCTTCTTCAAAGTCCACCGATGTAAATGTTAATCTCATCCAAAATCACCCTCCAAGTTGACATATAAAATTAACCACCACACTACCCCACAGGGCTGTTGTGTTTTGCCTGACACATAGTTAAGTGTTACATAAGTATCTGTGCCATTACCTCTGTGACGTTACCTCAGGGACAGCAATGACAGGGAGAGTTAGTACCACCGTTATTGATACCATTATGGAGTCTGATATACCAGGTTTCAAACCCCAGCTCTACCACTTATGAACTGTGTGACCTCAAGCAGTGTCTTCAACGTCCCCAAGCCTACATTTCTTCATCGTAAAATGAGGAATAAAAGGAGGAAATATCTCGTAGGGTTGTGGCATTAAATGACTTTATAGAAGTACAGTACTTGGAACTGTGATGTGTAGCAAGCACTGCACAAGTGTTTGCAGCTGCAGTTATTATGATGACAATGATGAATATTACTATGGTTAGCATTACTACAGTATCTGACACATTTTTGGCCTTGGACAAGATCCCCAACCCCCCCAAGGTTCATCTATAAAATGGGGGTGTAGGTATATCATTTTGAACTATGTCTGATGCATAGTAAGTATTATACAAGTGTTTGCCGCTACAGTTATTAGGATAGTGATGAGTTTTACTATTGTTAGCATTAGTATAGAATCTGACACATTTATTAGCTGTTGACTTGGGCAAGGTCCTCAACTTCCCCCAATCTGCATTTTCTCATCTGGGAAATGGGGTTGATATATAATAGTATCTTCATTCCTAAGTGGCTGTAAGGAGCAAGTTAGAGCATGTGCAGCCCTTAGCGCCATTCCTGGCGCCTGGCTCACCGAAAGCACTCAGTGAAAGTTGGCTGCTATGCATCTGTTCGTGCATCAAGCGCTCGGCATCAGGAGCGCATTAGTAGCCACCCTCCTCTCTCATTTTCTCAGCTCCCCATCCATTCTATAGCAACCCTGTCACACTGCCGTGAAGACAGTGATGGGGACCATATGACGTCCCAAGTTAGCCGCCCCATTTTTGAACAACTCCTAGATTTAGAAGAGTTTTCTCGTTTTGTTTGGAAATTATGCGAAAGAAGATAAGTTATCAGTTCATGTCAGCAATTAGTGCCATCTCTGTGGTCCAGGCTCAGGCAGAGCATGTTTGTCCCTCTTGCATATGGCAGCCCGCCAAATATTTGAAGACAGCACTCACTTCTCTCCTAAGCGTTTTTGTCATCAGACTAAACATCTCTAGCTCTTTCACCCTTTTGTCACATAACACAATTCCCAAACCCCTCACTATATTTATTGATTGCTCTCATCTGGACCTACTCCAGCTTTCCGGTGGTCACCCTTAAGTATGTCACATGGAGTGCATTCAGCACTCCATATGGGCACTCTTGCCCCACAGTGGACTGCTAGCTACTTCATTCTGGTACAATCTTCCTTTATTAAGGTACCCTAGACTTGCAGTAGCTCTTTTAGCAGCCCCATCCAGCCTATTTTGTCTTATTTTAAGCTTGGATTGACTCACACCCTTTATACATGGACTGGTCATCCTCCTCCTGCCTTTGACAGTTGGAGCTCTGAACGTACGTGTAAATTTATCACAGTCTAGTTACATTTCATCTTAAGCTTAGTCTGTGTTTCAAACTATTGAGATGTTTTGATAGAACAACTGTTATATTTTTTTTAGATGGTAAGAAATATCAGTTATTTCTTGTCATCTGGAGATAACTATTGTTGGCATTTTGGTGACTTCTTCCCAGTCCTGTTTCTTACGTCGTTTGTGTGTACGGTACGTGCGAGGGTACATTTGTTATTATTACAATGTCAGGACGGCATTGTGAATAAGGTTTGGATTCCTGTTTTTCTATTTAACAGTATACTTTGGGCAATTTCCTACATCATTAAATTATATTTGAAAACTTGACTGCAAAGTACATGCTACGGACATATGGATATTCCATAATTCACTTACCCATTCCTTTAGGGTTGAAATGAAGATTATTTCCAAGATGTTGCTGTTATAATTAATGTTTCAGTGGGCATCTTTGTTGATATTAAGGTTTCTCAACCTCAGCACTGCTGACATTTGGGGCTGGATCATTCTCTGTTGTGGGAGGGCTGTCCTGTGCATTGTTGGATGTTTAACAGCACCCCTGGCCCCTACCCACTAGATGCCAGGAGCACACCACCCCCACCCCCAGTTGTAACAACCAAAAATGTCTTCAGATATTGTTAAATTTCTCTTGGGTAGGGGGGTAAAATTGCCCCCATAGAGAACTACTTGTCTCTTCAGTTGCGTACAGGGGGAAGGGGACAGTGGGAACAGTCTACCCTAATTGCCAAGAGTAAGGGAATGCATTGTCAGTAGAGCTTTTAAAAACAATACTAAAACCAACTAGAAATTGGCCTGCTTTTTATTACTATCATGTGCTAATAATGTCCATAAAAAAATTCTCCTTACTGCCAGGGTAGAATGCTCCCATTCTACCACCACCCCCGCCATAGTTTCACCATTGTCTCTTTAAAAAAAACAAAAACAAAAAACACTGTTTAGGCTCCCTGAAGTTTTATAGAATTTTAGCAAAACAGCTCTCTAGCTGAGTTTTATCTATTTTTTTGCTTACAGCTTTCCTGATCCTCATAGTTCGCAGACCTGCTGGGGACAGGGCCAGGAGACAGTTGCTATACTTAGTCATCTTGTCCCTTTATAAAGTACTGTTTTCTTACTGCATCAAGTTCAAGGAGCCTAGCTCCCTCTTCTCGTAGGGTGTGTTAGTTCCCGGGTTCCTGTGACCATATGTTTGAGGGTTTGGGGCACCTTCCCTAGTTTGCCAAAATATGTTCCCATTATAATACTCCTCTGTTTAAAGATAACTTTCAGTGTCTTCATTTCCATAATCAAGTGTCCCTTCCCAGACCATCAACCCTGATTTCCCACAATCCCCTGACGGGCCACTTGTGCTGCACAGGACCAGTCTCCGTGCTGTCCCCTGAGCACACGCTGGACTTCATGGCTTCCAGATGTTGTTCCAATTCCTTGGAAGACCCATCCTGTTTCCTACACAAACACTAACCACAGAAGCCTTTCTTGGGTTCTAAATCTCTCATTGATACCCTACTTCTCTAAACTCTTATCTTTATTATGTGATCATATCATATAATATCATGTCATATCCTTTGGCACTTAACTTACATATTTATGTACTTCTAATTGTTTTAGTAACTTAGTCCCATCCCAACAATTAGAATATAAATTTCCTGAAGGTACAGATGTCTTATGCTTGCATATCTTCTCAGAAATGAGTCTATAAATATTCAATAAATAGCTGATGATAAATGTATAATTTGTTCTGCTCCATCATTACTTAACTTCCTCATTTCCTAGCTTAGCTCTACAAAGTTCAATGCAAGAATTTAAAATATACGTGTATGTCATTCAGATATCTTAATTTAACCTTAAAGTTAACTAGCTGGACATCCAAACTTAAATCTCAAAGAAGGTACCACATTTTTCCATCACTCATCTATCTGACTAGTATTTTCTGCAGGAGTCAAATGATTGGTAACTATCTGTAAATGGTTCTAGGTACTCCGTCCTGCCTTAGCTGTTTATATCCTTCAGCATTCAAAGTCAAGCCACCATCTAGCCTAGGTTGTAGAAATGAGAGCTGGCAAATGTGAGGGTGAGTGCTGGCTCTCCAGAATCAAGGAGCTTCCTAAACTTTCTGTTCAATGTTCCTATGGAGGTAATTACTAACTTTCTAGATACCTGGTACCCATATCCAAATGTCATCCCACTGTTCACTTGTACTAAAAATAATGTGTAATACTTCTTGTCGTTTCCCCCAATTTTTCCAATTCTGAACCTTAAGGAAATTATCATCATTGCATTATGAGTAGAAACATTTATGGAAAAATATAAACTATGAATTTTGACAACCCAGAACAGTCAGAAACCAAAAAGATGCCATAAGAGGAGGAGAGACGGCCAAGATGAGAATGGAAGGAAAGAAGGATCTTGTAGCTAGGTTTCTCTTGAGATTGAATAGATGGCTCTGGTCTGTCCATCTGTGGTACCCACTGCCATTGGCGATCAGAGGGGAGCCCAGAGAGGACCCCAAAACAAAATGAAGTTAGCCTTGACTTGGTTACTGGCATGAGGGATTCAAAGGGCTGTCCTAGAAGAAACCAAATCCTACTCTGCGAATATGTTTTTGCAGGAAGAAGCCGGCTCTCCAGTTTAGGAGAAACAAGAGAATTCTTTTAAGTCTAGCCTCCAAAATCTCCTGAACCAACAACCTTTGGTGCTCCGTGTCTTCTCAGGGTCAGCCCAGATTGATTTAGTGATTAACTCCAGTGTTTTTCTGGCTTCTCCACTCCATCAGCACATTTCAGGTTTCTAAATATAGGTCAACCCAGGCAATTAGGAGAGAGCTTCTGTTTTTGAAAGGTATTCAGCAGGCAGAAAGCCCAGTTTACAAATGAGTGATCATCTTTGGCCTCAGATTGATTTGACTGACAGGGACTGCTTTATTCTCAGCCACTTTATTTGAACATGTTGGGATAGAAGAGAAGCTTCCACATTTATTACTTCAAAGACTATATTCACCCCAAGAAACTTTAATTTCTCATCAAAAAATGAATTTGGCAGTGACCTTGTTGGCCACCTCTATTTTAGGTTGACAGTTTTGTAATCTTGCTGCTCTTGTTGTATTTGAGGGGAACTGGGGTGTGTTCCATGAACCCATGGCCCCGTTTACCAGTTGGCCATTGGTAACTTGATCAGCAAAGGTTTCCATGTAGTCCCCATCTAACTCCACACCCTTCTCTCAGTACCGACCAAGCCAGGAAACTGACCATACTGCCACGGGAGGCTAGAGATGAGAACGTGGCGTTGACTCAGGGTACTTAGGAGGCCACAACTCAAGGCTGAGTTTGTGTGTAAACAATGAGATTCCCCTCGGGTGAGGCCTAGCAGCTTATCAGTGCTGGGTCCAGAAAGTCGACTGGCCCAGATCTTTCACTCACAAAAGAGTCTCAGATATGGCATCTCGTCACTATCTCCAGATGAAATGATACATTCCATTTTGAGGAATCAGAAGTATTAATGTGTTAATACTTCCACAGTTTTTGAAACTCTATTTTGACATTTTTTATTTAAAAAAAAAAAAATATATATATATGTATATGGAGAACCAAGAGCAAACTAGACAGGAACAAAGGAACAGAGCAATCTCTCCTGGGTTTGGAGCCCACGTGGACAGTCTGGGGAAGGCGAGCGGCACTGGGCACAGGGGAAGTTGCTGCAACCTAGAACCTTGTTCTCCAGCCTACGGTGCAGCAGCGTCAGCAGCACCTGCGAACTTGTGAGAAATACAGACTCTCAGGCCCCGACCCAAACTTACAGAACTAAAATCTGCATTTTAAGATCTCCAGGTGATGCCGACGCACTTCACATTTGGCAAGACTCTGGTCTAGAAGTCGGCCGATGTTGTGGGTTCAGTTATCAGATTGGGCTTGTATGGACCTCTGTGTATACAGAAGCTAGGTCTGTGTGTTATTCCCGCCAGGACACCAGCTGAATTTTACCCTCTCTGAAGAGGAAGCAGCCTATAAAATGAAATGATCTGCCATTGTGAGATGTTAGCATATCGAAGCCATATTTTCTTTCTTCCTTTCCTGGGTTCTCCCCCACCGTAATAGATATGGCTGGCACGTTAGTAATGCAGAAGCTTCCGGGGACTTGGAACATTTCAAAGAAGGGGAAATGCTTGGGCATCAGGGTGCTGAGTTTTGACTTCAGTGCGGCCAGGAGATCTCAAGTTGTGGAGATGATAGCTAGTGAAACATACCCAGCCATGGGGATGCTCGCGTCTAGGTCAGCAGAAACATACAAGTCAGTGAAATTTGGGAATTAACTTATTGTTATTCCGAAGCTACGTAGCATCTTTCTTCCTCATCTTTAGCTTTCAAACCGCAGCAACTCATTTTTGTTGTCATCACCATGCTATTTCGAATCCATTGCTTTCTCTTCATGGACCAGTTGCCTAGAATCTGACCAGTGCAATGACTATCTAACTGAGGTTTGAAAACAGATTTCTATTGCTTTCCCTTATAATGGTTTATTGACTCAAAATGGGCTTTCCGCTCACCCAACAGCTTTACCTGGTAGAAACCCCCTTTCTCCAGCCACCCCTGGTGAATTGCTTCCTTTCTGAGGACTCTGAATTACCGGCTTTTTCCTCCTTCCACTCACCGAGTTGCTGCCATCACATGGGTGGCTCTCTCTGCTGTAGTGTGGTGAGCGTGGCTCTTTCCCTCTGGTCTTGGGCCATTTTTCCTAGGCTGGTTTTTTTTTAATTATTTTTTTTTAATTTTATTTGTGGTCTCTGTCATTCTGCTGGGGCAAGGTGGTAAAGAGATCTGACACTAAGTGCGGGGAAATGCTGAATCTGGAATCTATCTTCCAGACGGCACAAGAATAAAAATTCATGGCAGGACGGCAGCTGCTGACACACTCCCAAAGACATATTGCAGGTAGCATTATTTATTGTGGCAAGGAGTTCATAGAAGTGCTACCTCAAAGCACCCTGAGAGATCCTGAAAAGCCCATCTCCCATCACGTGAGGCAGATTTATGGGGGCTGCTCTTAGAGAGGTCAGGCAGTGTGGCTCAGGACGCAGGCTCCTTCCAGAAAGCCTGGATTCCCTTAACATATTCAGTGCAGCTTGATTGGTTCAAAGGAGGGCTTGAGTCTGTAATGTTGACCATAAAATTGCAGTGACACGCTGCTTTAGATAAGAGGGCCGGAGGAAGGGGGCAGGGAGGCTGTGGACGTAGGGGCAGCCGGCCCAGGCAAGACCAGAGCATGCGCTCATATTTTAGGTTAATGTGCAGGGAGAGGAGGAGGGATGGGACCAGGTGGATTAATGCTCACACAAAGGAGAGCTGGACCCACCAGCCTGGACACGCAGACAAGCTGTGTCTGTACACATAAAGCCACGTGCACGTGAGCACTCCGAGACTCGCGGGGACCTGCAGGTGCCACCCAGACAGAAACAGCCAAAGCCAGGCCAGCCGGTATGAGCTCCCCATTGTCCCAGAGTCATCCCTGGGAGGGACCGCTTTCCCCTTGGCCCCTGCTGACTTCATCAGGTATCTCACAGGCTCTCCATCAGCCCCACGTCAGCGTATATGGTGTCATTCCGCATGCTGCTGGCTAACCAGCCTCGGGTGCACAAATTCCTGCTCCGTGCCCTCCACTCAGACACAGACCAGAAATGAGGCTCTTCTGCACACTCAATGGGGCCAAGGCTGACGGCAAGCCGTTGGGGGGCCAGGGAGGGCACAGCCAGAGAAGGGTGCTGAGTCCGCTTGTCCCAAATCAGTGACATCCTCACAGGGCCTAGGGAATGCTGGCCTTGGGGAGATGACCTCCAAGCCTTTTCCTGGGTCTAGGGTTTTGGAACCTCAGTCAGATGGGTGAGCACCACCTACTGATTTATGACAAGTGTCTTCAGCATGAATTTGTTTATCTGGGTCCATTGCTACCCGTGTTTCGGGGGTACCACATTTGTAGTCCAAATCTGTGGCCTCCTGTGGGCGGCTTGGTTGAGAGATTTAATTGCTGTCAACTTTCCACATCTGAGTTAGAGAGATGGACTATATAAGGGGATGAGATGGCCGTCTAAATAATTGAGGTGATTATCTTTTTCTGAATTATTCAGCTAGGACCTAAATTGTCCTATAAATTCACAGAAAGGTAGGTTTGGGTTTGAATTATACAGATAATAACCTTAGTTCTTCACTTCACTCAAGCCTGGAGGTCCAATTGAAAAGTGACTCTTTCTCTCTTTGTTAAAACTGAAACCATTTAGATCTTTGACGCCACCTGTTTTTAAACGTTCCTCCCAACCAGGCGTCCCATAGATGTAAGACGTTCAGGGTATCCATTTGGTTCATAAGTTTGGCCTCTCGAATGTGAGCTGTAGGAGGTGGGGGAATGAAGGTTTTTAAACTTACTGAGATGAACCTCCTCGAGTTACATTCTTATCAAAGTAGAGAAACTAAATATTAAAATTTATCCATTGCTTTTTGCTCCTGCAGGATCCTGCCCATTTTGAAGCTCCCCATAATTCATTTGCATACTCTGTTGATCTCCCATATCCCGTCCGTGATTTTAAACTCTAAGCTCCTGCCACTGTTTAATGCTGACTGCTCACAGCAGATAATACAAGGCACTCTTATTTTCTACTTGGCTTCTACATCTAGCCTCCTTACAAACTCTGTCCTGAGGGATGTGACCACTGACTTTGCCAAATCTGGGAGGACGCCCGAGCCTCTGAGTTGCCACTGCTCAGATGGTCATCCTTGCCCATTGGCCTAAACAGTCGTTCCTCTGAGTACCACTGTTGACCCCCTGAGGTCCAACGCTTGACCTCATTAATACAAAAGGGGAGAAAGCTGAGTGAATGTTTTCACAGTCTCCTTTTTCTCCAGGCCAACTGGAGGTTATCAAGGCCAGAGGCTGCTTTCTAGCTCATAAACCTGTTAGGGTATTCGGAGTCATGATTCTCTTATTCAACTGTCTGTGCTTTTCCTTGGGACAACTAATCCCTCAGCGTGACTGGTGGAAGCCGCAGTATTGATTTCTGTGTCTCTCTAAACCTCAGTTGTGTTCAACGCTTGTTAGACATCTGAAGGAATATCCAGTGGGCTCTGGGGGCAATTTGAGAGCGAGGCTCAATAGGCCTGCTCTTGAGAGAAGTTTCTGTAAGGTTGCCCGGCAAGCCAATCGAATAAAATGAGAGAGAGAGGAGAAGGAGAAGGGGTGGAGGGGCTGAGAGAGAAAGAGACAGGAGAGAGGAGAGAACAAAAAGAAAGAGGAAAGAGAAAGAGGGAAATGAGAGAAATAAGAGAGAGAGGAGAGAAAGGAAAGAAAGGGGAAGAAGAAAGGAAAAGGGAACTTTTCTCCTACAAATAGGAATCTTGAAAGATTTTCATCTTTCTGCTCCTTTAATCTCAACTCTCCCTTTCTTAATAAAAGAACATTTTTTTATTTTCTGGTCAGCGTCATCTGTCATGAGAAGGGGGTGCCCACGTGTGTGGTTGGTGCACGTGTGGTCCCTGTGGGAGTTTGTGAAGGGTGTGGACTGTGTCCATCCCTGTGGTACAGGTTTTGTTTCATCATTGCTTCTATGCAAATTGTAGGCGTGGCTAAGAATGCTCCTGCCCTGCAAATTAAAGCTCTGAGAAGGAATGTTGCAAATTGTAGGATTCTCTTCAGAGTCACCACTCATCGTAAAAGAGTGCTTCTTGTAACAACAACAAAAGGCTGGAATAAGATTTCTTTCCGGGGATTATAATCACAAAGCGAAAGACTGGCTCATCGCAATTAAGCCATCAGGGATTTGGCGATGACTTTTCTCGGTCCCTCAGTACCTAGACCTTTAAAATGCCCAGACTTCAAGGCCACTAGGTGGTCTAAGCCAGTGGTGCTCAACGCGGGGCGATTTTGTACCTTCTACCCCTGTCCAGAGGGCTGGAGACATTTTTGATTGTCATGACTAGGCAAGCTACTGGCATTTAGTGTAGAGGCCAGGGATGCTGCTAAACACCCCACAATACACAGGACGGCCCCCACTACAAAGGATGATCCAGTCCGAAATGTCTGTACAGCCAAGGTTGAAAAGCTCTGGTCTAAGCTATGAAAAAGTATGATTTCCTATTTTTTTCTCTCTTTTATTTTCTTCTCACTTTTACACAAGACATATCCTCAGTCAGTAGTAGATTATAGTCACCTCTAGGGAATTTTAAAAGAAGAGGAAAAAAAGACAAAAATGCTTTTCTGTCCAGGCCACACTCACCCAAGTCCTCCTAAACCAACCTTTCTGCAGATGGGGCCAAGAATCTAAATTTTGAAAAGTTATCCTGATGACTCTTAAGCACAACCAAATTTGAGACTCCTGGATAAAGATAGGGGGCCTCTTCATGATGCTGTCAAGTGTTAAGGCACGTGTCCAGATTTTTTTTCAATCAGAAATCGATTTCCTGGGTTCTAGAATTGGAGGAAGGCCCAGCAGTCCGGCACTGCCCAGGGCGATGCAGTTCCGTCTTACAGATGCTCTAGCTTTGTGGCTCATTTCTCCACGTAAGAATCGTATTCTGCTCCTGCATGCTTGTATTAGACTCTTCCCAACCTCTCATGTTCCTGACCTGGGAAAGCCTGGACCATTGGTCCGTAGCTTTAGAGCTGTTAGAGCCCCTGTAGCCTGGGGCCCGGAGCTGAGTGGAGGCCACACCAGGGTTACCTCTGTTCCCTGGAGCTCTCCAGGTGGGGTCCCGAGGGGCCCGCCCAAATGCTCATGTGCCGCCTGGAACATCAGATCTCACCTCCATAACGGCCTCCGGAGTCCTTGTTTTCTACGTGGGGGCTTTTTGAGGAGTCCTTTGTTTTACCAAGTGGCCCTCGGAACATATTTGGGAAGGGACGATAGAAAAGGAATCACACCAAACTCTGAAAAAGGCAGAGTGACTCATGGTAGTATGAAACCTAGTCAAAATGAAGCGGGAACTTCGGATGATGACATGAATCGTTAAGATTTGGAAAATCTGTTTTCTTCCTGCCACCGAAAAGAGGGAGAGAGATGACGAGACCACCCAGTTGTTGTTGGTGACTTTCGTAATTCTGTTCTTGGCTGGGCCTGGGGAGAGCTGGCTTAGAAGCCCAGAATGCCCCCCATCACCTTTCCTTGTCTTCCATCAGTTTCTGTGAACCTGCTAGGCCCTAGAATGTGCCCGGTGGAATCTGGGGCAACGTGCGTGAACAGGGCCAAATGGTCGACCTTTGCCGGGCCCAGCCTCAGCTGCCCCTCCTGGGCCGAGGCATTTTATTGGTTTTCTTCTTCATCTGCAGCATGGGCTCCTGCCCCTGCTCATTATCATTACCTTGCCCGAGACTCCAGCCTGCCTCTCATCAAGATTTATATCACCACATTCATTAGGTGATACAATACTGTCAACAGAATCAGCGGTGGCAGCAGCGGCCTCATTATCTCCATGGTTAACCCCTGCTTCCCCAGTGTTGGTCCCTGTCAGGGATTTTAAATTCAAATTAAATTGTAATGCGGCAGCTTCGATGTTCGAGGTAGAACTGCCTAGTCAGGAGGTGGCTGGAGATGGAGATTCTGTTGTTTTGTTACCTCTCCGTGTTAGGAACTCCAAGCCAAATGTCTCTGGAAAACACCTTTTCTCTTCAAGGGATTAAACAGCAACCTTCTGATGCCGTAACTTATTTCATTTTCCGGTTGGAAAGATAAATTAGGGGACATATATTTCAAATGTGTATAGCTCATACCAGCTTGTCAAAGGACTGGAGTATTTGGGTCCAGATGCTATATATGACCCTAGGGGCCCGCTAAGGGACCCAGCATGTAAAATAATAATAATCATAATTTATATTTAGAGAGGAAATTAGTCGCTTTGGAGATTTTCTGACCTCAAAAAGAAATAGCACCCTTTTCTGGATCTTGATCTTCTTGTAATACTCCGTAAGTTAGTTTGAGATATAAAAAATACACATGGTTTTCATTTTTGTGCGTTTGTGAACTGAAGTAGTTCCAGCCAGACTCAAGGCTCTGCAGTGTAGAGACCTTGTCTTACTTCAGCCATCCTTGTAAAGTAATGAAACAAATTGTCTCTATGTAACTGGCACATGGTAAGTACTCACCGAATGTTAGTTTCTCCTCCACTTACTACATCTCCCTTGCCCACCCCCATCCTCTCAGACTGATGATCCTCAGTAGAAACCTGTCGACTGATTTTGCCTAGCCTGGCTTGTATCCATTGACCTTGACAGTGAACAGCATCACAGCTGGCCATTTCAATCGCATTGTAAGGTCCAGAAGTCTAAAATATACCCTGTGAGCTTTCTACCTAATTGACCTCTATAACAATCAGCAACAGTCTGTCTTAAAATTGTTGACTGAAGGAGTAGAAAACAACATAAATAAAGTCTAATATTCTTTAAGTTCTCACTATGTGCCAGGCATTTTGCTAAGTGCTATCTCATCTTATTTATTCTGCCAAACAACCCTACCAGGTTAAGGTTGTTATCACACACAGACACTTTTCTAAGGAAAGAACAGAGGCTCCGAGAGGTTCTGTAACTTGCCCAAAATCACATAATAAAAGAATGGGTTTTGAATCTGGTCCGACCGGCTCCAAAGCCCATGCGCATTCTCCCTCTACTGCCTCTTGTTTCTCTATTAAAATGAGAAGTCCACATGGTACCAGAACCACAGCGGTCCTATTTGGCTCCTGCATGCTAAAGAAAGCAGGTTGCATGTGGAAGGATTTGGCTTACTTACACCTGTAATAGTTTATCTTTCATTTACCTGGCTCTACCTACTTAAGCCACATTATAAGTAAGGGCAAAAACAGGGATTGTGTATTTGTTGTAGGTGTACATATTGGTAATACAGTAGGACTACTTTGTCCCTGTAAAAGGACAAGGTTACCAGTCGTCTGGGGAATGACAGTGCCTCTCGACACTCAAGCAGGTTTGCTCTTGCATCTGTACCTACACCACTAAACACTTGGGCTTTGAGACTCGAGTTTGCATCCTGACTCCACTCCTTGATAGCTTAGTGACCTTAGACAATTACTTAACCTTCTTAACCTCAGTTTCCATATCTAAAAAATGGACAATAATCATTTCTGTTTCACATGGCTGTTCTAAAGGTAAATGAGTTGATGCATATAAAACATTTTGAATTGTGCATGGCCCATGGTAGGTGTTCAGTAGATGTCTATCATCATTATCATAGCCAGTAGTATTAGTAGTAGTATTTAGTCCCAGGCAAATCAAGGCAAAGAATCTACCCATAACCAAGGTCCAGTACATAACAGTTTATCTTGGATAACCGAGCCAGGGCATGGATTTTATTTATACATCTTTCTGAATAAGGGACTGAGAATAGAGGAAGCAAGAAGAAAACCATTAACAGAATTGTTGTCTGGTAAATTTGTTAGAACCTTTAATGCACAAGTCAATTCTGAACACGCTCAAAGAGAGTAATTTTCTAATTGTGCTGGTATATATTATCTTCACATTAGAACGGTACTGTCTATCCTCGGATATATTTGCCGAGCCTGGAAATGTGGCTGTCTTGTGTTAATTTCCCACATCGAGGGTATGGAAGGCACATTAAAGTTCCCTCATTCTTCCTTCCTGGACTTTATTTCCGCAATCTTCATAATTTAGTTGTAACATTGCACTTACACATTATCATACAAGGTCTTGTCTTGTAGTGATGTTTTTAAGTGAGAGAATTTGGACATTTTTATGCTTTTTCAGTTATGTCTCTTAAAATGAAATTTCATAAGCATTTAGCTAGTGATATGAACCAATCGCCTGAGTTATTTCCCAACAGATTGTACAAAGGTCAGGGTACTGTGGTTTGAAACCCGCATAGACAGAGGGGACTGTAAAATGAAAGGGCTAGAACTGTGAGCCTCTCTGAGGAGAATGCATGAACTGTGGCTGCACCATAGGACCCCATTCGGGCAGTCCTCAGGGTGGCCGGGACGCCATTCCTGTTGCAGGTGCATTAGGACCGGGGGAAGGCCCTGAGGGGAGCATGTTTGGAGAAAGCTGCCTCCTGCCCAGGGGGTCCCTAGTGGGCAAAGTCCAGCCAGGGCTTCTGCCTTCCTCTGTCCCCCACCCTTCTTGCCTGTGCATCTCCTCCCTCCCGACAACCCCTTTCTGTCCCAGTCCCTTGGCAGGTGTAAACGGGCAGCCACCGCCTTGTTATCCAGCCCCTGGCCAACCAAGGCCCAGCCTCCTCCCTGGCTCTCAGTAAACCCCCCGCCGACCCCGGCCACTTCCCAGCAGCCTCTCGTCCATGTCATTAACCGAAAAGCAGGTGGATTTGCTGACCTCCTAAATACTGTTACCCAGTTCTGGAAATGGAAAATGGGCAGCCCTAAGAATGCTGCACATTCCCCTGCAAGAATTGCAGACACCATACAAAAAGATGGTGGGAATTCAGAAAATGTGCTGAAACCCAGTTGTATAGTCAGAGCTTAATTCTGAAGAGCCATTGAGAAAGGTTTAATAAGTGCACAATTTAATTTTCTAAAGGAAAATTCATACCTTTATTTAGATACTTTCTCCAAACTTCTCCCTCTGGTTGACAGCAAACACCCAGACACAGGCGAGTTTTGTTTTCTGTCAATTCCTCAATCCTTATTTAGCTTAAATGCTATACAGTGAGGAAAGTGGTCACAGGAAGGGAGGGAAGCAGAGATTTTAAGTCGTCCCCCATCTGACTCAATCCCTAGACAATCCAGAGTTAGCCAGTCTGGAAGAGCATGGCTGTGGATATTAAGGCTAATGTCCAGCCACAAAGAAAACCAGAGTGATCCAAACTTGTGCCTCCTCCATGGCTAACAGAGCTCTTCTGTTTGGGTTCCTTGCTCCCAGGCCTGTTGCAAATCAGCGTACTACTTAGTGATTTCTCCCTGTGTTTTACCGTCTCCAAAATAAGCACAGGACCCAACCTCTACTTCCTAGTTTTAAGAATTCTTGCTGGTATTTGTAGAAGACACAAGGATCATCAGCGTGTCAACATTGTGGAGGAGGGTCTGCTTATCTAGGGAGGGGCTTTGAGGCTTGTGCTATGACATCCATCACCTGGGTGATGTTCTCACCTTCCAGGATGTGGTTCTCAACCTTATAGGCTAGGAAACCGATGCCCCCCACATTCCAGGAATGAGCCTTCCTCCTCTCAGGGACAAACTCCCTTAAACAAATTTGTAAAATAAAACAAGGGCAATTTACAAATTTACAAAAATAAAACCCATTGTAATAAGTATCCCAACATGACCAGCTCTTTCTGTCACTAAAAATAAGAGTACATGGGAACCCAAATCATAATCAAAATGGAAGTGTATTAATTTGCAGTGAGAAATAACTGTCCCAGAGACCAGAATTTGTAGAGTTGTAATGCTGAGCTTTGTTCTTAGAGGCATATCTACTCAGAAAGCCAAGGAATAATCCAAAGGTTTTCTAGTGAGCATTGAATCTGATCAAAGTAAGACAGATTGAACAAATGTATAAGGATGGTCTTGCCAATGACCATGAGCCCAAATACTCAAAGGCTGTTGGCCAACACTCACTGAATCTGTATCCACACTGGCTTTGCCAATACGACTCCCAAGCTGCTCCAGCTCCAGTGAATGGTTTTTACTAGGCATTGCCAGTGTTGTCTCCATGAATCACCTTGCTCTGTGCTGCTGTGGCCGACCAGCCCCGCTTCAGATGAACATTCTCTTCCATTACCTATGTTGGTACATCCAATAGGCATGGTCATGCTGGCCTGCGTGTCAGTCTCTCTCTTTAAGATGACTGCTCACAAAGAGTTAACCTTTAAAATCCACGTTCCTTTAACTCGTTTCCCTCATTCCCAAATCCTAGGGGAGCTTCTCACTATTTCCTTCATGTACCAATAGCAGAAAATAGGGTAGAATAGAATATAATTAATTAAACTATAGGGACATTACAGACAGCAAAATCTTAAAGGTACTATTTATAGTTATTCCTGGATTTCATTTAAATTTATAATCCCCTTTCTAGAAATTTTAGTGGTCTCCTCCTAGAAAAGATCCATCTTTGCCCTATTGGTGTTGGATGCTTAATTAAGGGTGCTATGGCTGGTTCCAGATCTAGTGGGATTTAGAGTCTCTTTCAAACCTGTTTCCCAAACTTCTTGCCAAACGTGACTTCTGGTATTGCCCAAGAATTCTCCCTCCAAGATTCTAACCTTGGATGATGGTTTATCACACCTACCTATGATTCCTGTCTCTGCCCCAAACGTGTATTCTTCCTCTCTGTAGGTCTGCCTATGACACACACACCAGCTGGTTTCTAGGGCTGATACAACCCTTAGGCAAAAATAGGAGTCTCTCTCCTTTTGTTCCAAGGTAGTTAGAATGACCCTCTCTCTCTGGAGGCCAAATGCTTCAGTGGCACACCATCCCTGCATCCCAGCTGTGTTGTGCCAGCTTCTTCTAAAATTCTCAGCAGATTATTATGTCTACCTTGTTAAAAATTCAGGTCCCCTGTTGAGCATACCAAAATGTCCCTGCTTCCAGCCTGAGGAATGCCTTCTGTTTTCAATCCATGCACGGACAAAGATGACTGATATGTCTTGGGATCAAACCTATCTGGGCTCAGGTGGCCAGCCCCACCCACAGCCTCAGGCTCTCCCTGGTGACCCATCAGGCTGGTGACCCAGCCTCTTCTTATTTGTACGCCACACAAACACACACAGGCACGCAGTAGAAGGCATCAAGAACCAGGCAATTCCTCTTAGATGCTTCAGAAAGACTTGGAAGAAGCTGATGGTCATAAAAGGTGATCCCTTTTTAAATTATTGCCCTGGTCCCTCCAGAATTTAAATATTTTGACTTTTAATTTTAGCCTATTAAAATGAAACCTGGCATATATGTAACTCACAAATGCCAAGGCATTCTAGATTTGGGCTGGAAATTAAAGCTTCAGAAGCTGCAATACCCCGTCACCCTGGAGTAGGGAAAGGGTGGAACCTCTGTGGAGGCTCTGAATCCCATTACTGCGGATCCAAGACATCTTAGCAGCTCCCTCAAAAAATGTCTGTACCCAAAGGTCACACCCTGTGCTGTACTCAGTAATGTATACTAATCACAGCTAAGGTTAGTACCCTGCCCTGATTCCACTTGTCTCCGCTGTTGATAATAAAATTCTTTCTCCTTCTAGATTTACAAATGGCAGTGGGCAATGTTTACATTTGTTTTATTTTCTATCTGTAAGATAAAAAACATGTTTGAACTTAAACATGGGTCTTAAACAGCATCTCAGGACCTCTCTTACATCAGTGCTTAGTAACTGCAGTTCTGAGCATGCCCTCTGCCCCTCAGAGGGGAGGCTCATAGGACACTCTCAAGACCTCGTCTGCAAATGCAGATAATACATCAAACAAAGCTAAAAGCAAGGAGCTTGACAAATGACTCGCACCCAGAAGTTCTTCCCAGAGTATGTGGGATGCTCAGAGTCAGCTCCGATCCAGTTAACCTTGACAGGGTCATAGAGAGCTCTCATGTGGAAGGATGAGAACCCCTTTACAAAAGCACGTCAGGCTTTCTTGAAATAGCCATCATGGCTCTTGATGGATTCTGGTTCCAGAACGCAAATAGTTAAAGGCACCTGCCTGTTCCTTCAAGGTCAACACACCTGCTCACCAGGCGCTCAGCCCCCTCAGGGCGGCTGTCCCTTTGAGAGAAAGGGTGAGGGAAGAAGAGCAGATGCCGCCCACAGTGCGGGCTTTCGAATCAGGGGCGAGCAGATGCTCTCCTGAACAACTCCATGTTGAGATGTCACTAATGTAAAAATTAGTGTTTTTCTCTTTCTGCCAGAATGCAGGATTTACATGATCCCTCACACATATCCCTGGAGGACTGAGGTGTAATCTCATAACCAGCAAGGAGCCAATAAACCTTCATTCAGGAGAAAATTCAACTCCCAGAAAACTCAGAAAGCTTGCTTTCGCTGGCAGCTGCCCAAACCCCTCTGCCCTGTGTCAGGAAGCCCGCCCCCTTCTGAGGTGCGTGTCTCGCTTATTCCAGCCTGCAGCCCCTTAGCTGCCCTTTCATGGTGGTCCTGAGCCACACGTATGCTGGGCAGCTTGTGAGATCAGTGGGGAGCGGAAGGGGGAGAGCCCAGTGCAGGTAGACATACACAGAGCAGGCACGGGGCCTGAACACAGGGAGCACGAGCCTTGGGCACCATCAGGAGGATAGGACAGCCCTGCAGGGCCCTGGAGGGCAGCTGCGCTTTGGTTCAATAAACTGCACATTTGTGCTGTGGGGTTTGGTTGGGTTTGGGGTGTGGTGGCAGCAGAGAACGTCCTGATCGCCTGGAGCATCTTTCTCACGGTTTTACATCTTCCAGACTCTCTCAGTCGTCTGGGGAAGTCATTCACCCCAGGTCAGAGACTCCCGTGTGGCCATTCCCAAATGCCATGTTTCCTCTTCTTGCTTTTCACGTTTGGGGTTCCCATTTGCTCATACATGGGGTTTCTTTGACTAGGATTTTATTCCACTAAGGCTTCTTAACTCTCCTCCCAAGCAAGCACACAGCTAAGCCACAAGACCATGAACTTGGGAAAACAGAGGCCAAGAGGTGGGTGGCTCTGTGAAGCCCTTTTGTTGCCCCTTCCTCCTCTACCCACCCTGAAACCTGCAGAGCACAGGAAGGGGGCACCCTAGAGCGATGGGGCAGGTCCCCCATGAAAGCTGAAGCACCATTATTGCGATGTGTATCATGATAGAAAAGACCCAGACTCACCATTAGTCCTGCTCTCTGAGCCCAGGCCCAGCTGGGGCTCCTTTGTGCCCTTCCTCCCTGTCATCTTCTGTTTCTTCTGGAAACCTTCCTTAACAGTTGGGTTTTACTTAGCACTGCAGAAGGCTTTCCTCCAGGCACCAGCTCTCAGCTTCCATTCCAGGTTGTGGACATTTCTAACTGATGAGGAGCCCAGGACATCCTCACCCCATTGTGTTCCTCGGGTTCCTGCCCACCATGAGGCCTTTGCACAGGCCCCCACCCTCGGCCTGAAATGTGTTGTCAGCTGCTTCCTGCTGACTCGTTTGTCATATCTCAGCTTCGCCACATTTCTTTAGAGAAAGAAGCCTTTCCTGGCCACTCAGATGAGGTTCCGTCTCCCCGTCATGTGCTAAACACTGCAACTTTACATTCGTGTCATCATTTAGTTAGGGGCTGTCTCCTTCACTAAACTGTCCTCTCCATGAGGATGGGCACAGGGTCTCTTTGTGCTCATCCTTGAGTCCCCTGGGCCTAGCACAGTGCCTGGCATATAGTAGGCACTCAATAAATACTCACTGAACCCTGGTGATTTACAGAAATGAGCTTATATTCTTCATTCATACATAAATGTATCTATGTGCATATGAGTGTGTGTGATTTATACTCTAATTAATACCTGTAGCGTCTCCTTTGTAATCTTCATACTATAACCGATGCTCAGAAACAACTTTCTGAGAATCCTGCGGCAGTCCTGCACCAAAGAAGGGGCCACCCCAAGGCATCCTCAGTAACTTTGCGCAGGAGGCCTGGTGTGCGTGTCCCGCCTGGCAAGGCCGTCTGCAGTGCCCCTCTCTGTCACATAAACGCTTATTCGTGGTTTATGTCCATAACCTGATTCGCCTGCTTAGTCCTTTCCTTCCCCCCCTCCCTCGGCCTTCCCCAGAATGGAGAGTGAGAGCCTCATTTCCTCTTTTGCCCCCATCGGCCCCTAGGACTGACACTGGCCACCCTGGCTTGGCGGGGCTGCTCTAGAGCACGTGGGAAAGGAGAGAGGTGGCTCCTCCAGTGTGGGTGGCTGGCGGCCTGGGAACGGCGCTTTCTTTCCACAGCTGGGACCTTGGCTGTGGAATAGAGAGCACCGCCTCTGAGCTGCGAGACGGTGTCATTTGCCACCTCCCCTCCTATCAGAGATGGGCATTTCGTGCACATCACGGGGAGTGTGAGGCTGGGTGGCTCTTTCCTCCACCTTGAAAACAAACAGCTGCGTTCCCCGAAGATGTTGTTTTGTTTTGTTTGTTTGTTTGTTTTCTTTCTCTTTTTAATTCTGTTTTATTTCTCTTGGTTAGTCACACACACAAAAAAATCTTAGTTTCTGCTGGAATATCTTTTCTTGTTTGTTTTTGGGGGGGGTTGTTTTTTTAATATTTTTATTTTATTGGAGTATAGTTGATTTGCAATGTTGCGTTAGTTTCAGGTGTACAGCAAAGTGATTCAGTTATACATCTATATATATCCATTCTTTTCAGATTCTTTTCTCATATAGGTTATCACAGAATATTGGGTAGAGTTCCCAGTGCTATACAGTAGGTCCTTGTTGGTTATCTATCTTACATATAGTAGTGTGCGTGTGTTCATCCCAAGCTCCTGATTTATCCCTCCCCCACGTTTCCCCTGAAGGTGTTGTTTTGAATCACCCACTTACATTCCCACCAAAAGTGTGGCGTCGTGGCTGATGAGGGGGCCTCGTGCCCTTCGCTGTGTGCAGCTGCAGCAGAAGCGCAGGCGTAGTAGGGTTAGAGGAGCTTTAAATCCCCACCCGAAACCCCACGCGTGGTTTGTTCCCTGTGGAGGGGCGCTTGGCCAGACGCAACGCCTTCCTTCTGCCGGGCCACATGGCCCTTTAAATACCCCACCGCAAACAGGCACGGCCCACGCTCAGGCAAAGGAGCCCCTGCGAAGCCCCGCCTTCACCTCGCCCCCATCCACCTGCCTTTTTGCAGGAGCAGGGTTGATTCAGTACTTTGGGGACGTGGTGACATTAGTGGATCTGTTTTATGTATCACAAAGTCGTT
Organism: Eubalaena glacialis; assembly: GCF_028564815.1. Taxonomy (NCBI): domain Eukaryota; kingdom Metazoa; phylum Chordata; class Mammalia; order Artiodactyla; family Balaenidae; genus Eubalaena; species Eubalaena glacialis. The sequence continues at coordinate 16,322,144 of NC_083733.1, read as the reverse complement.
ATTAGCGGCATCCCAGATCATAAAGAGGTATAACAAGAGACAAGGAGGGGTTTTTTTCCCCCTTGAAGATAATAGCAGTCGGACCGGAGGAGAGAGGGGTCACGGAGGCACGCTCCAATTGGTGGCTGACAGCCCGCATTGACATTTCTGCAGTTTCATCAGAAAATCTAAATAATCCATGTGAAAACGGACGGTTATTTACCGAAGATATACGAACCGCATGTGCCAGTAATGCACTGAAGACATAATCTCGGTTCCGGGAGCCTCCCTTTGTGCGCGGCTGCGGCGCCGGCAGCTGCTCGCAAGCCTCGGATGAAGCGGGCCCAGATGTCCGCGGGGAAACCGAGTCAGCGGGTGACCGAATACGGGGACTTGATAACACGAAGGCTGAAGGAATCCGTCTCTGCTGTGGACAGCAGGCGGAGTAGCTAACTAGGCACATCTGGCCAGCAGCTTTCAATAGGACCGAGTGACAGAGCCTCCAGGACCCAGAGCCTTTGTGTTTTTTCAGGCTGGTTCTCATTTTCTGTAGGTGAAGAAAGGCATCTTCAGCTCTCAATGAAGGAGCAGATCTCTGGGATTCCGTCCCTCTGTTTTGTCATTAAAGAGCTGGCTGTGTGCATCAGCAAGGGGGTCTCGGCACCTGGGCTCATTTTTCCTTTCTCTGCTGATAGGCCAGGATGGAGAAACAGAATCACATGAAGGGATGCTGAGTTTGGCTTCTGCCTGGGGCTGGGAGCCCTGATTTCCCCTGCTGGATTCGCATTTGGGAAATGATTCTGGATGCTCTCAGGCCCCTTTTCTGTCTCCTTCCGGCCTCTCCCCCCCACCCCAGCCCCGTGGTTGCCCTTCTCCCCCCGCTCCCTCCATGGAGTGGCAGGCAGGAGATGCGGGCAGCCAGGCTGATAAAGAGCCAGACCCCGTCCTCCTCTGTGGCTCCCCGCTGAGACTGAATGGCCAAGAGCAAATGTGCAGGGTCAGAGCATTAATGGGGGCACAGGCAGTCCATCTCTGCCTGGCCCAGATGCTCAGTGGACTATTCTCAGGCCTGTGCACGAGAGGGCGGAACCCGAGAGGAACAGCAAGACTCCTCAGAGTGAGGCTCACCATAAATGTGGGTGTTTGTTTTTCTGGGGTTTGGATAAGCCTGGTGCTGGTGCGTGGACACACACACACACAGACACACACAATTTCACACACTCACACACCCCTACACCCACACACTCACACACACACATACAGATACACAGACATACACACATTTTCACACACACACACAGACACAATTTCAGACACTCACTCCTACGCCCACACACTCACACACACACATACAGATACACAGACATACACACATTTTCACACACACACACAGACACAATTTCAGACACTCACTCCTACGCCCACACACTCACACACACTCACACACACACATACAGACATACACACACTTTCATATACACACTCCTACACCCACACGCTCACACACACCCCTATACCAACACACTCGTACACACACACACACACCCCTACACCCACATACTCATGTACTGACACACATTCACACCCTCAGGCACACATATGCTCACACGCTCACACACACACAGACTTATCAAGGTAATCCAGGTTTGGACCCCTCCACCCATATACCAGCCACAGACTTTTTCAGCTTCAGCTTTTGTCCTCCGTGGTACATCTGAGGAATGTCCTCCACAGGGGTTCCCAGAGTCACTTCCCTGAGTTGCAGCGGCCCAGTCTATAGAGCTCTGAATCGATGCTTTTCATGACGTTACTTCGCCTGATGACTTCCGTGCAGCTTTGAAAATCAGATTTATTCTTAACAGAGCACTCCTCTGGGGCTGTTGTTCCACTGCTGTTTATATTATTTATTTGTACGGGTGTGACATACAGGAGGAGGAGGAGAAAGTATGGCGTGTGTGCACGTGTGTGTGAGTACATGAGAGACAGAGACAGACAGACAGACTGACCACGGGAGCTACAAAGGGGAGAACGGGTTGGCTCAGCTGAAGCATTTGTACGGCAGTCCCTTCCAGAAAGGCGTGTGCGTGACAGACTGTCTGAGATCCAGCCAGGCAGAGGCAGCTCTTCCAGCACATATTATGAATTCCAAAATGTATAATAAATACACATTTTACAAAAGCAATATGTGTTTTAAAATATAATATATGCTAACAATCTTATAAATCACTAGGCTTGACACTAGTCAGCCGAAGAGGCTTCTGGGGAAATGGTGTTATGCGTGTGCGTGTGTTTTTAATAATGTAAAAATATGTGTAATATGTTTGAAAAACAACAGCCAAAAACCCCTTCTACCTGCCAACTTTACAATACTTATTTCCCAGGAGACTGCTGTATCCTAGACTCTCAGGAAAATAGCAGGGGGCTTAAATAAAAAGTATAAATATGAATAAGATGGGAAAGCTCCACCCATCTGAATATACATTTCCCTGATGGACTTGACCAGCTCAGGCTTCATATGTCAAAAAAATAAGCATTTTATGGTCTTCATGCAAAGGTTTCTGTAATATTATTACATGAGGTAGTCACAGACGGCACGAGAGGGGAGAGTTTTGTCAGATCCTCTGTTCTGACATACCCCATGGAGCCTTATGCTGTCATGGTGTGTTAAGGGCTAAATGTCAACCCAGACCATGCATTTTGTGCCCTTTGTCAGCTGGAGACGCCCTTTGGATTTTTTTCAGGGCCAGTTTTAGTACTGAATGGTTTAATGGAGCTCTCCTAGTGTTAGGTAGAAATGGGCACACTGGGATCCCTGGCTCTCACAATTTGTCTCCACTGGATACCTTAAGCTCCTCAGGTAGCTCCGTGGGTCTCATCTCCTTGGAGGTACTGCTCACAGGGCATCAGTATCCTAATCCTAATCCAGGGGTGATGGGTAAACAGTGAACCTCACATGCTTTTCCACTCTACCTTCCTTCTCCTCCCACCCAACAAACCCAACTAGCAAAAGGGACAAGAATTTGTCAAGTGTTGCAGCCAAATTTCCAACACAGAAATGAGACAAGCGCCCAGATAAGTTAAAGTATATTTATAAAGAAGAATTCTACTGCAAAGTGCATACTGGAAAAAAAGAATAGATGCATATATTTAAATGAAAGGCTATTCATTCTAATGTTGTTGATAATCCTGGAAAATAAAGAAGCAAAATAAATGTCCAACAATGAGAGATTCTTTAAATAAATGATGCTACATCTGTGCAGTGGAATACTATGCAACCATTACAGAAAAAACATTTAGGAATCTTGGAAAAGTTTCATGATATATTAGCTAATGCAAAAAAGCAGGTTACAAAACAGACAAATTTAAGAGGATTTTGTATTCTATTACATATGATACTGCCATCATGTGTTACTTATTGAAGGCTGCAGAGTACTAAATATTCAACATGAGCCCAAATGTATAATTATATAAGATTATATATGTATATTTAATGTTTTCATTAAATAATCGTATATAATTATACATTTAATATATATTAATATTCAATATATATTCAATTTACAGAAAATATTTGGAAAAATACACCTCAAAGGGCTTTGGGGGGTTTTGGGGGGGAGGTTTAATTTTTATATAATTTTAAAGGTTACTTTCCATTTACAGTTATTACAAAATATTGGCTATATTCCCCGTGTCATACAATACATCCCTGAGCCTATCTTATACCCAATAGTTTGTACCTCTTACTCCCCCTGACCCCTATATGGCCCCTCCACTCCTCCCCACTGGTAACCACTAGTTTGTCTTCTATATCTGTGAGTCTGCTTCTTTTATGTTATATTCACTAGTTTGTTGTATTTTTTTGATTCCACATATAAGCGATATCATACAGTATTTATCTTTCTCTGTCTGACTTATTTCACTTAGCATAATGCCCTCCAAGTCCATCCATGTTGCTGCAAATGGCAAAGTTTTGTTTTTTATGGCTGAGTAGTGCTGCATTGTATGTATGTGTGTATATATACATATATATATATATATATATATATATATATATATATATATATATATGCCACATCTTCTTTATCCATTCATCTGCTGATGGACATTTTAGGTTGTTTCCATGTCTTGGCAATTGTAAATAACACTGCTGTGACATTGGGGTGCATGTATCTTTTCAAAATAGTGGTTTTGTTTTTTTCAGATATATACCAAGGAGTGGGATTGCTGGCTCATATGGTAGTTCTATTTTTAGTTTTTTGAGAAACCTCCATACTGTTTTCCATAGCAGCTGCACCAATTTACATTCCCATCAACAGTGTACAGGGGTTCCCTTTCTCCACATCCTCACCAAGATTTGTTATTTGTAAACTTTTTGATGATGGCCATTCTGACAGGTGTGAGGTGATATCTTATTGTGGTTTTGATTTGAATTTACCTGGTGGTTGGTGAGGCTGAGCATCTTCTCATGTGCCTGTTGGCCATTTGCATTTCCTCTTTGGAAAAATGTCTATTCAGTTCTTCTGCCCATTTTTAAATCAGGTTGTTTTTTGATGTTGAGTTGTATGAGCTATTTATATATGTTAGATATTAATCCCCTATTAGTCATATAATTTGTAAATATTTCCTCCCATTCAGTATGTTGTCTTTTCATCCGTATGTCTTCTTTGGAGAAATGTCTATTTAGATCTTCTGCCCATTTTTTGGGCTTTTTGATATTGAACTATATGAGCTTTGCTTTTTGATATTGAACTATATGAGCTTTGCTTTTTGATATTGAACTATATGAGCTGTTTGTATATTTTGGAAATTTATCCCTTGTCAGATGCACCATTTGCAGATATTTTCTCCCATTCCATAGGTTGTCTTTTCATTTTATTTATGGTTTCCTTTGCGGTGTAAAAGCTTTTAAGCTTAATTAGGTCCCATTTGTTTATTTTTGTTTTTATTTCCATTACTCTAGGAGAGGAATCAAAAAAGATCTTGCTGTGATTTATGTCAAAGAGTGTTCTGCGTATGTTTTCCTCTAGGAGTTTTATAGTATCTGGTCTTACATTTAGATCTTTAATCCATTTTGAGTTTATTTTTGTATATGGTATTAGAGAATGTTCTAATTTCATTCTTTTACATGTAGCTGCCCAGTTTTCCGAGCACCATTTATTGAGGAAGCTGTCTTTTCTCCATTGTATATTCTTGCCTCCTCTGTCATCGATTAGTTGACCATAATTGCATGGGTTTATTTCTGGGCTTTCTATCCTGTTCCATTAACTATGTGTCTGTTTTTGTGCCAGTAATGTACTGTTTTGATGACTGTAACTTTGTGGTATAGTCTGAAGTCAGGGAGTGTGATTTAGAGGGGGAATTTGATACCATTTTTATTTTCTTCTCTTTGCCTATCTGCATTTGTTTCTTCAATGAATAAAAACTGCTTCTTAGTAAAAATAAAATATGTATTTTAAAAGTATTTTAGTGACCTAGGAAAATAAGCCAACAGTTAAATGCTTAAAGTCTATTCCATAAAATAGAAATAAGGCAGCAGAAGAAATACTAAGTCAGCAGATGTCATTACAGTCTGCACCTCTGACCTCTTGTTCCTTTAGGGAACTTTCTCTGGTGGATGCCCATGTTCTCTTATTCTCTGGCACCCCATTCATTGGTAGTCACCCCAGGACTAGGCCTAGAGAGCTACAGGGAGAAGCCAGTCTCAGGTTCCAAACTTTTACTCTTTTCACATTGACAACTAGAAATGGGCTGTGGCTGAAAGTGACCCAAGTGACCCTTTTCCCTTGGTCTTGAAATATTTGTGAGTGAAGGGGATGGGGCTCAGTGCAAGTAGAATCACTCATAGCTCTTTTCAGTCCCTTTGCTGGGTGGTCATCAGCCTTTTGTCTCTTCACTCATCCCATGCCAGGACCTTATACCTCATTGTCATAAAATAGGTAGAATGTCCTCAGGAAAACAATACCAAAGAAAGGATGAGAATAACATTGGTAAAGAATTTCCCTGAACTCATGAATATGACATGAGGACAGGGAACTTGGTTTCTCCAATGGTTATCTGCCTAGCATCAAGAATAGTGCCTGGCACATAGTAGATACTCAATAAATCAATATTGAATGAATGAAACTGAGCATTAAAAAGACAAATGAAGGACTTCATCTGGAGGAAAACATATGCCAAGGAAAGGAAGACAATTCTTTGTAATTGTATCATGTTTTTAAAGAATGTAATACAAACATAGTTGTTTTAAAGGAGATCAAAGATCATAAAACAAGGAGGAAAGGGAGACTGCAAAGTTAAAGAGATTGAGGACAAAAACCCTATTATAGAACTTATAGGTAAATTAAAATAGCCAAGACTAAAATATGACTAGCTAAAATAAAATTCTGATTTAAAGAAAATGCTTAAATTAATCATGGAGAGTGCAGAGAAAAACGTAGTTAATGTGAGGGCAGTCCAAAAGTGATCCAACATAAAGATAATTAATGTTCATGAAGTAGAGAACCCACAAATGAAAATTATTTCAAAGGTAGAGTAGCCAAAAGAATTCCCTAAAATGAAGAAATAACAACACTGAGAATAAAAAGTGAATTAATTACAGACTGGTAGAGAACTACTAACCCTGAGCTGTATCCTGGTTAAAATTTTGAACCTTGAAAACAAAGATAAATGGACTTTTTCTAAAACCTAAAATGCAAGTCACCAGCAAGGGTATGGGGTGGGAATCCAACAGCCTTTGACTTGGCCAAAGCAATGCTCATTGACAGAGACGTGAGATGATGTCTACTCATTACGGGGAAAAGAAATTGTGACTCCAGAATGGGAAAAAAGTACAAAGGATAAGTTTACCTAGTTTATAAGTGTATATCTAGAAAAATAGAAGAGACACAATCTATGGACTTCAAAATTTTTCTTTAGAATTGCAGTTAGGCTTTTTCATGCTTCATTTTGGCACATCTGCTGAATTTCTTTGAGGCATCATTGTGTTGGGAGTCCCGTGGGTTCTCATTTGGTTGTCTCCAAGTCTGGCCCCAAATCAGATCAATTAATCAGGTAGGGTGCCTCTCCAACGCCCCAGTGCCTTGCTATTGATATTGTCTGAAGAATGTGTTCCACAAGCCTTCCTAGCAAGCATAGTTGTTAAGAGCAGATTACAGGAGCATCTTAGATACTTTTAAATTAGTTGTAGTATCTTATTTGTGGATCTGGTGATTGCTTCTTTGGATCAGCTGCAGGACTCTGTTCTAAGAGGAGTGGGGTTAATATTTCATGCAACCTCCTTTAAACTGTAGCTATATGTCCTCATGCCTTGACCATGAGAAATAGCTTCCAGGGCCTGCCAAGTTTCTAACTACAAGGAATAATGCCATTGTTGAGAAGATCCAAAAACCACATGAATGAAAAGATCTGGCTGCCTTTATTATGTTGTGTAAGACTATGAGAAATGTAGTAACAAAGGAATCATTCATTACTGATACCTTAGAGTTCAGCAGTAATTTCCATTGGGCTCCTCATCATCTTTGTCTTAAAATATTTTCTCAGTGTAAAAGACATATGCTTTATTGAATATGAACTCTTCCTTTTTTTCCTTGTAACTATAACATAGTATATCACTTTCAGATCACTAATGTGTGATAAACTATAAATACATTGTATAGTGCTGACTCCAAGTAGGATAAAATATACCCACTGGGCTTATTTATGGCAGATATATGCATCTTTTTGATGTCTGGTAACAAGAAAATGATTACTATCTGGGACTCAGTTCTCTGAAAACTCCTTGAAGGTTTTTCAATACCTTTGACTGGTTCATTGGGGTTACAACTTCTGTCCTACTTTAACATTTGTGCAACGTGAATTAACTATAAAGTGAGCAAAAAAAAAAATCTGTAAGGTAAGATGACTAGTGTCTTAAATTTGTAAAGATTATAAATGGAATGTATAGACAGGGGTGTTAAAACTGCAAAAGAAATTGTATTATAATCAACTGAGAGGTGTGGGATTGTCTCCCCCTCCCCACTTAGTGGTAGGAAAAAATAGAAGAGAGGTAAAAAATCTTGGAAGCTGTCCTCTGAACAAGCAATCACAGCTTTCTTCCTCCATCAGTATGAAGATTTACCCTCCCCCCAAAAAAAGAATGCTGAGATCGACTTACTCTTTTGACTGTCTGAGACCGTGATTACAACATGGTAATGACAAAGTTGCTTAGCACGAGATTTCCACCAACAACAACAACCAACACCTTATTCTAACTGAGCAGGATATCAAGACATATATTTTTATCATGATTCAGTTTGAGAAATGTATTCCTTGGATTTAAATAATCATTTATCAAATTAATAGAAAAGAAAACAGCACCCGAGAATGTTTTCTTCTGGACACAAAAAGTGAAAGACACGTCTCTCTTTTCAAAGTAAGCACGGAAGATGAATTTAAAGTAGAGTGAATCAGAAAAGCCTCAGTGATTGCTTTCCCAGCTTTTATGAAGCACGTTGGTGGCCTCCAGACAGAAGTGCTTTCATTGGGTGGCACCTACAAAGTGAATAAAGCTGTGAAAATTTAATTCATCCTACAATTTTGAGAGTTATTCTCCTTTATAAATGGTGGACCCTAAGGAAAACACCATCATACTTTTGGATTTTAATAAAGATTTCATATGCGCAGTAAGAAAGACAAATAGGGGCTTCCCTGATGGTGCAGTGGTTAAGAATCTGCCGGCCAATGCAGAGGACCCAGGTTCGAGCCCTGGTCCAGGAAGATCCCACATGCCGCGGAGCAACTAAGCCCGTGCACCACAACTACTGAGCCCGCAAGCCACAACTACTGAGCCCACGTGCCACAGCTATTGAAGCCCATGTGCCTGGAGCCCGTGCTCCACAACAAGAGATGCCACCACAATGAGAAGCCCGCGCACCGCAACGAAGAGTGGCCCCCACTCACCACAACTAGAGAAAGCCCATGCGCAGCAACGAAGACCCAACACAGCCAAAAATAAAACAAATAAAAATAAATAAATAAATAAATAAAGAGAAAGAAAGACAAATAGGATGCCACCGAGACCTGAAAGCCACAGAGAGTGGCCTTGCTCTGGGACTCTGGAGCCACAGTGCTGCCCTTGGGAATGATTTGTCATCTTAGGCAAGGTTGGTATTAAGGTAATCTGGGGTGACTTTCAGTTTATTATGAAAATTAAATATTTTCATTAGACAGAAAACAAGGACATCAACATGCAGTTTGTCGGCCCTGAGATTTATCATGATTAAAATGCTGAGATTGTACCAACAGTGTTTCTTAAGTCAACAAATATTTGTCAAGCCCTTAGCAAGTCCTTTTGAGAAATGCCAAAAAGTATGAGGCATGATCACTCAAGGATCATACCAGTATGTTTAATGAAAACAATTCAGGATACCCAAAAATACATTGTGTAATTTCACCAATTTCTCAGTTTCTGTAGAATACTTCCTTTAAGAAGCTTGGTATTTTGTACATATCTGACCTGTTCTAATCATCAGACATTCCTCCTAAACCTTGGAAGATGGAAAGGAGAATGATAGAGAATAGTCCTAAAGACTGACTTCTCAGTTTCCGAAAATAACCTTGATTTCGCCCATATGATGGAATGTTTGTGCCATCCCCAAAAACCTGCTTTCCTCTCATGTAAGCAAAAGTTTCCCACACTCTGGGAAAATTTGGCATTTGTCTTTAGTGGTTCCCCTGTGAGAAACTAAAAGTACCATCTACTTTTAAAAAAATAAGGAAATAACCACAACAGATGTGTGGCAAGATGATTTCACATTTAAGAACCAAAGGAATAAAGGAGGGGTATAATTCCCTTACAGTTTATTGATTTCAATATTATGCAAACCTGCACCATGTAAGTAATAATACTTTAAGAAATACAGCCATTGAAAAACAATTACCATGCCAATGCCTGGTTTCCTAAATCAAACAGCACAACCAACTAGATCAGAGAATACATATTACACAGTCTGCTATGTTAGGGGAAAAAGAGCATAAAAATGGGGCATGGATGCTTTATCATCTAATAAATCTCCAGTACTATCCTTCCCCTGTCCCCACCCATCACTCTTTATTGCACCTGACTTTAGGCTTAGGTATAGAACAAAAGACATTTTCTGTAGATCAAATCCTCCAAAGGTCTCACTACATTACTAAGGAAAAACGTATAGTGAAAGCCTGGATTATGCATGGGATGTTTAACAAGTTGGACTTTCTAGATGTAGAAACAAACCTCCACAGGATTTCCCAGTAAGAGATGATATGTGAACTTGTCCCTGAGTACCCATCAACCATAACCACCTTGTAAATTCTGAGACTCTCCCTTTAAAAACCTAAGGGGGGGGAGATACATACATACATACATACATACATACATACATACATACATACACATGTGGGAGGATTTCCTATCAAGATGGCATGGTAAATTCATACATTGACTCACTTCCATTCTCCAACATATAAAATATAGAAAGAGAAAATTTAATATATAGCTGGACTTAAAAGCACAATAGATCTCCCCATGGACCAAAACTGGAACAGAAATAAAAAGTGATGAGCAGGGCTAAAGCCATGGATCCACCAGACTCTCCAACTGGAAATAGACAGTGGCAATCTGTGGGGTAATAGAGGCTAAATGTTCTTCTTGAAAGATGGGGAATTAGCAGGCTCTGTGCTTGAATCCAGAGTCTATGGTAGGATTCAAAAAGAGGACAATTTAAAAATAAAAGTGCTAACTGCCACTGCCTGGAGATAAAGCTTTATAGGGAACTATAGACATGGGGAGGTACAAGGACAAAGACATAGCTTCTGGAGAAATGGAGCCAAGCTATCTGCAATTTCAGTGACTGGACCTATGCTATTCCCAATACTGCAGTGAGGCAAAAGTCCCGAAGTGCTATTAAAGTAATGCCTTGGTCCTGGCCTGATGATCCAAGGACTGGGCAGAAAGACATACATAAAACTAAACAAGGGGGCTTCCCTGGTGGTGCAGTGGTTAAGAATCTGCCTGCCAATGCAGGGGACACAGGTTCGAGCCCTGGTCCGGGAAGATCCCACATGCCATGAAGCAACTAAGCCCGTGAGTCACAACTACTGAGCTTGTGCTCTAGAGCCCATGAGCCACAACTCCTGAAGCCCGCATGCCTAGAGCCCATGCTCCACAACAAGAGAAGACACTGTAATGAGAAGCCCACACACCGCAACGAAGAGTAGCCGCCACTCGCCACAACTAACAACAAAGAGTAGCCCCTGCTCGCGACAACTGGAGAAAGCCTGTGTGCAGCAATGAAGACCCAACGCAGCCAAAAATAAATAAATTAAATAAATAAGTTTAAAAAAAAACTAAACAAGGAATGATTGAGCTTAAAGAGAAAGAAACAACCACCACCACCAAAAAAAAAAAAGCCTCTTCCTACAGACCAAAATTCCAAACAACGTGAAGAAATCTAATGTTAGTAAAGATAGCAAACAAAATACACAATTAGAGCATGAATTTTCTATAGATTAATATTCTGACATAGTCTGACAAAGAATTTAAATTAGTGTGTTTAAGATATTCAAAGATTAACAAGAATTATATCCACTGAAGATGAACATGGAAGACTATTCTTTTAAAACAAATGAGAAACTATGACCTAGAAATAGGTAGAAAGAAAACAAAAATTGTTGAATATGAAAAAGAACCAATTAGAAATCCTGGCAATCAAAAATTTTAAGTTGTTATGAAAATGATCTCTACACTTGATACACACAAACACACACAATTAATAATTCCTAAGATAGCTTGTCTATCTTAGGCACCCACATATGTCTAACTATGAATTTCAGAAAAAGAGAATAGAAGTATGTTAGATATTCCAAAATTTAAAATGTAATTTCTTATGTTAATGCATTGTAGATTTAAAGGAAGCTAAATAAAAATAATTCCACACATTGTAATAAAACAATTAAGAATAATTGTAATGTAATAAAACATTGTAAGAAAAAAATTTAAAGCTGTTAAAGAGAAAGGCAAATTATTTTCAAAAGAAATGAAAATTAGATTGAGCACAGACTTCTCAGCAATAGCAAGAGATACCAGAGACAATCAGAATGCTTCAAAAAATTGTCAACATATGCTTTAATACCCAACTAAACTATTTTTTGAGACTAATTGCAAAATAAAGTTCTTTTTAGTTGTATATAGATTAGGAGTTAAACACTCTCAGAGCTTCACTAATAGAACTATTAATAGAACCTAGAAGGGAGTCAAAAAACATCAGTAAGAAAAGAAGAAGAAGTAAAACATGCCAATAAATGTAATTGTTTACATTTATTTAAAAATTTGTATTTTAATTAAAATACTAGACAATAATGACAAGCTGGAGTAAGGAAGATTTTAAAGGATAAAGTGTGTAAAGTATTCTACCATACTCGGGAACATGATAGAAATATATTTTGTTATAAAAATCTACAGTTAAGTTTACGTTTAAAAAATAAGTATAATTTCTAAAACAAGAGGCATGCAATCCATAGTTCAAAACCAGTGCAGAGCAACATGACCAAAAATTGGTTCTGTGAAAAGCTGAGAAAACAGACAGTATTTCTCTGGCAAAATTGACAAAGAAAATAAATAAAATTTAAAAAAAACAAATACTGGGAATGGAGAGGGACTTAACTACAGACAGATTAAAGATTGTAATAGTCATAATTTTGTGCCAATAAATTTGAAACTTAGAAGAAACATATAGTTATCAAGAGAAAATGTACAGTGCATTGTCTCCAGAGGGAATGAAAATGATAACAGTTAAAAAATTGAATATATAATCAAATCTCTCACCACAGAAGACACTAAAAGAAAGAAGACTTAGGGAACTGTAAATCCCTAATAATCCATTTCAGAGAATGAAAAAAGAAGGATGTTGCCCAACTTGTATTATGAGGCTAGTATAATCACCAAATCTTGCAGGACCAAAACAAGAAAAGAAAATTAGAAACCAAACTTATTTATGAATCTAGATGCAAGAGTCCTAAATAAGCAAGCAAATACACGAAAGCTAGCAAAATAAATTCAGCAGTAGATAAAATATAAAAATTCATATTAATGGAGAAGAGTTATTTCAGGAATGCAAAATGGTTCAAACGCAGAAAATCAAGTCATATAAGCTACCATATTAACAAATGAAAGGAATTGTACCATATGATAGAGCAAAATCATTTAATTAAATAAATTCATATTCAACATAAAAATTCTTAGCAACCTAGGCATAAAAATGTTTCTTAAACCAATAAAAGATATCTCTCAAAATATACAGCAAACATCATACTTGTAGCACTTTCATTTGAGTCATTTTCTTTGAGGAATGTAGAGAAAATTAAGAAAATGATGCTGGTAATTACTGTGAAAATATGTATACATGTACATATACTTACACATATATATACACATACAGTTTGTACATATGCATATATATACAGTATATTTCATTATATATACAGCATATGCTGGCTAGGAGATTTCAAAGAGAAGGGTAGGGTAGAGTAATGGAGTCAATTATCCTGAACAAATTATCAAAACAGATTAAGAAGTAACAATAATTGAGGCAATTTGGTGTTGCTAAAGAAATAGATGGATAGAATCCAGACAGAATGCAGAAGTAGTCCTAAACATGAAATGAAGAGAGTATATGAAGTCAGTAAAGAATAGACAGATTATTAATGAATAATGTGGAATATTGGCTAATCATTTGGGGAAAAAAATAAAGTGACATCAACAAACCCAATAAATTCTAAATGGATCAAAGTCTTTAAAGCAACAAAAGGTATAGAAGAGAGCATAGGTGAATTTAGCATCCTGAAGTGGGAACACTTTCCAAGAATATGAAAACCAGAAGCCATCAAGGAAAAGATTGATGCATTTGAGTACATACAAACCAATAAAGAAAAGTGGAACACCCCAATATGAAAATAAGCAATGTAAAAACATCATTGTGATACAAAAGTAAACTATCATATTGGCAAAAATGCAAAATTTGGGAAAACAAATTCCTGGCAGGGGATTGTACCCTCATTCTTTGTAGGAATATAAATTTGTGCAACTATTTAGAGGATAATTTGGTAATAACTATAAAAAATTTAAATACATATATTCTTTTTTTTTATAAATGTATTTATTTTACTTATTTTATCTTTAGCCGCGTTGGGTCTTCGTTGCTGCCCGTGGTCTTTCTCTAGTTGCGGCGAGCGGGGGCTACTCTTTGTTGTTGTGCGCGGGCTTCTCATTGCGGTGGCTTCTCCTGTTGCGGAGCATGGGCTCTAGGCGCGCGGGCTTCAGCAGTTGTGGCACGTGGGCTCAGTAGTTGTGGCGCACGGGCTTTGTTGCTCTGCGGCATGTGGGATCTTCCCGGACCAGGGCTCGAACCTGTGTCCCCTGCATTGGCAGGCGGATTCTTAACCACTGCACCACCAGGGAAGCCCCAATACATATATTCTTTTATCCAGTATTCTACTCACAGAATTTGCAAATATGCCTCAAAAGTACACCAAAATACATATGTAAAGACACTCATTGAAGCATTATTTTTAAGTAGAAAAAAACACTGTATCTGGCAAATGGGAGACTAGATAAAAGAGGTATGATATAACCCGTGATGGAATACTATACAGCCTTTAAAAACGAAGTAGATCTGAACATCCCTAAGGTATACTGTCAAGTGAAAAATACAAAGTGCAGAGGAAGTGGTTTAGTATGAGCCCTTTGAGTAAAGAAAGGAAAAGATGGATGGATTATATATGTTGTATTATGTATATTTTATATATACATTTTGATCATATATGCAGGAAAAGTATTTCTGAACATGAACATGAATGTGGAAATGACCAGCTGAGAGGAGTAAAAACCTATTTTTGTTTTATGCCATCCTATTTTTGTGTTGGATTTTCTAAACATGTGATAAAATACATTCTTTTAACTGAAGTATAGTTGATTTACAATGCTGTGCCAATCTCTGCTGTACAGCAAAGTGACTCAGTTTATACACATATAGACATTCTTTTTTTAATATTCTTTTCCATTAGGGTTTATCGCAGGATAATATAGTTCCCTGTGCTCTACAGTAGGACCTTGTTGTTTATCCATCCTATATATAACAGTTTACCTCTGCTAATCCCAGACTCCCAGTCCTTCCCTCCCACACCCTCCTCCCCCTTGGCAACCACAAGTCTGTTCTCTATGTCTGCGTGTCTGTTTCTGTTTTGTAGATAGGTTCATTTGTGCCATATTTCAGATTCCACATATAAGTGCTATTATATGGTATTTATCTTTCTCTTTCTGACTTACTTCACTTAGTATGATAATCTCTAGTTGCAACCATGTTGCTGCAAATGGCACACTTTTGTTCTTTTTTATGGCTGAGTAGTATTCCATTGTTTATATATAGCACATACTCTTTATCCATTCATCTGTCAATGGACATTTAGGTTGCTTCCATGTTTGGGCTATTGTGAATAGTGCTCCTATGAACATAGGGGTGCATGTATCTTTTTTAATTATAGTTTTGTCTGGGTATATGCCCAGGAGTGGGATTGCTGGATCATGTGGTAATTCTATTTTTAGTTTTCTGAGGAACCACCACACTGTTCTCCATAGTGGCTGCACCAACTTACATTCCCACCAACAGTGTAGGAGGGTTCCCTTTTCTCCACCCCTCTCCAGCATTTGTTATTTGTAGACTTTTAAATTTTCATATCCAACAGGGGGTTTTTAGATAGTATGTTTATAAGCCATTTATAGTCTTCATATTTTAATTAATGTATTTCAAGTGGTCCACAACCGTTATATCTACTGCTCTCTGCACTACTTCCTCGTAGTATGTGAACCTCAAAACTATGACCACATGAGTGTCAGGACACCCTTATTAGTGTAGCCTCATCAGGGGCTGATGGACTACATAGAACAGGAATATTATGTGCTGTCTAGTGGGATTGTTTCAAAAAGGTAACAAATATTGATTGAATGTTTTTGTAATATATTGATAATATTGATATTTCTAGCAGACATGCTTCTTTTTACTTTTCCTAAACTAACTATTGGAAATGGCATTAAGCTCAGTGAGGGCAGAGGTTATATTTTACTTGTTTTGTGTCCTTCCTGAGACTCCAGCACAGTGTTTAGGACAAATTAGATGCTCAGTAACTGTTGGTGGAAGAAATTAAATCAGAAGCTGAAGGACTTTCTCTTCCTTCCTTCCACTGGCAACACGTTTGCACTGGAAGATAAAGTGTCATATTCATTGATTTAACAAATGTATGTTGTGTATCTTTTAACACATAGTTATTCTTTAGAGTAATGGCTGTCAGACTTCTTCACTTCACAGGCTAGTAACATCTCACCCAAATAACTGGGAGAGACAAATATAGGCTACCCAATATTTTATTTTTCCATGTAAAGTCATTTAAAAACATCTACTACAATCTACTATCATTACTGTGCCATTAATAAAAAGGCATTTAACAATCAATCAATCAATCAATCAATCAATGGAAGCTATAATCTCAGAATAAAAGATGGTTCTTTAAATAAATACAGTTAGCACTCCTTTTTTCTTGTTTTTGGCTTCAGTTGGTGAAAACTCCATCAGGGATGAATATTATTCCAGGAGCTGTGTGACCTCAGCCTTCCTGAGGTTCAAGTTGCTTGTCTGTAAAACAGGGCAGTAATAGTGCCTGGATCTGGGGCCATTATGAGGATTAAATGAGGTGATGTATGTAAATCACCTACCAGTTCTGGGCACAAGCATTCAGTAAATGTTTGCTATTAGTATAGTTGTGGATGATGATATTATTGTCTTGGAATTGCCACTACAGAGGCTGAGAGGAAGCATAAGACTTCCTTTCTGCCCTTTAAGAACTCAGCATCTAACTGGGAAGAGAAGCAGGTGATGAGAAAATGCCCCCAAGAGTGATATGAATGATGAGAGGCATAAAGGTGTTGTCAGAGGCCGGAGGCAGTGCAGTGGAGTCAGGGGAGACTGGGGTGGGTGGACCAGAATATAACCAAGTCTGAGTGAGCTAGGATGGAATGCTAACCTTTTTCAGGTGCTTACTGTGTACCAGGCCCATGTCAAGTGCTTTACAGTCATCTCATGTCATCCCCATTCAAAAGCTTTGTGAAAGAAGATATACTGATGGCCAAGATGCACTTGAGAAGATGCTCAACATCACTAATCATCTGGGAAACGCAAATCAAAACCACAGTGAGATACCACCTTGTACCTGTCAGAATGGCTATCATCAAAAAGACAAGAAATAACAAGTGTTGGCGAGGGTGTGGAGAAGTAGATCCTAGCACACAGTTGGTGGGAATGTAAATCGGGTCAGCCACTGTGGAAAACAGTATGGCGGTTCCTCAAAAAATTAAAAATAGAGCTGCCATATGACCCAGCAATTCCACCCTTGGGTATACATACAAAGAAAGCAAAAACACTAATTCAGAAAGATATATGCACCCCGATGTTCATAGCAGGATTATTCATAATAGCCAAGTTATAAAAGCAACCTAAGTGCCATCAACAGACGAATGGATAAAGAAGATGTGGTATATACGTATACAATGAAATATTACTCACCATAATAAAGAATGAAATTTTGACATTTGCAACAACGTGGATGGACCTGGAGGGTATTATGCTTAGTGAAATAAGTGAAATAAATCAGACAGACACAAATATTATGTTTTCACTTATCTGTGGAATCTAAAAAATAGAACAAATGAATGACTATAACAAAACAGAAACAGACTCACAGATACAGAAAACAAACTAGTGGTTACCAGTGGGGAGAGGATTGGGGAGGGGCAAGATAGGGGAAGGAGATTACGAGGTACAAACTACTAGGTATAAAATAAATAAGGTATAAGGATGTAATATGCACCACAGGCAATATAGCCAATATTTTATAACTTTATATGGCATATAATCTATAAAAATATTGAATTGCTATGTTGTACACCTGAAAACTAATATAATACTAATTATAATATAATATATTATAATATCATATATATTATAATATAATATAAACTAATATATAATACTATGATAATTATATAATACTAATTTAAGTATAGTAAGTCAACTATACTTAAATTAAAAAAAAAAAAAAAAAAGCTTTGTGTCTGTTCCTGTTGTCATTCCTATTTTACAGTCACCAAGCTGGTCACTGGCAGAGGTGGGGTTCTGATCCAGTTCTCTTTCACTCAAAAGCCAGGCCACAGTGTGGGTCCAGACATCTGCCCTTTGCCCTTGACTGTGCCTTGCTGCGCTATAGAGCAGTATGGGCTTTAGCCAGTAGGACAGGAAAAGCCCCCAAGAAGTGAACAGGGGCATGACCTACCTACCCAAGGAGGTGGCACAGGAAGATCGCGTATGGAATACAGTGAAATAGGGAAGGACTAAAAGCAAGAAGACCGGTTTAGAGGGAAACAAAAAGGGCCCATTTGGTTGAAGCGGTTCTGCTTAGAATGATGAGGGCACTTGTGTGCTCAGGATCTTTCCTCGTGGCTTATAGCCTAGACTTGGTCATTAATGGACGCTGTTGTAGCCACACAGCTCAACTCTGGGACACATTCCACTCAATGCCAAGCTCTTAAAAACATCCATGCCTGGGCCACACCCTAGAAAAATCAAATCGCAGCCTCTTGGGTGAAGCCCAATGGGACAGATCAGATTTCATGAGAACTTCTTAGGAATAAAAGAACATAAAATCACCATCATCATCAACAACAAAATTCCATGTTGAGTATTTCTTTCAAATGAGGACAGAAATCATACAAATTACTGAGATACAGGTCCCTTGCTTCTGAGATCTCTTCCAGTGTCCTGATTGCAACCTGTCTTCTTCCCTCCCCATCTAGAACACTCTATAACTCCCAGCACCTGCCAGCACTCATAGGGTACCAGACACTTGTAAAGCCCTGGAGCTTTAGCCTCACCGTCTTCAAGGACAGTCTGTGCCTGGTCCTAGGCATCTTTTTTAAAACTCTCCACCTGATTCTAAGGCGCAGCCTGATAGATGAACACTCATCTCTATCCAGTGTTAACACACTCCATAGGACATAAGAAACTCTTAGTAAGTGGCCGATCAGCCCTGTGTGATTTTAACATCTCGCACCACATATGTGCACACCCTAGTCGTGTCCGCTTGGAACATGAGCCACCGTCCTGCCTCCGTCAATCATCAAATATTTATTGAAGGACCTGTGTGTGCTTGGCCCTGAGCTGGGTGCTGTGGGGAATGGAAAGGCTCGATTTCTGCCCTGAAGTGAGCTCAGCATGTTGGAAACTTTAACGAAGAGCATTGCTATGTTTTTCCTTTCCTGGGTTGCACATTTTTTAGGTACTTGGGAGGAATTTGACAAATCTCTAATAAAATGAGGTGCATGAGGACTTGCTTCAACAAGAATTGGGGCAGAGTGGATTCAAAGTGATTTTTTAAATGAATTATGACATGAAAAGAATCTCAGCATCATTACAAAGATGTAATTTAAAAATCACAGTGATATCTTGTAGATACCTATAGGAATGACAAATCCCTAGTGCTGACGAAGAAGTGGAGCAACTACCTCTTGCATCCACCACTGATGGCAATGCAAAATGGTATGCAAAATCCGTTCATGAAAATATTTGAGCAGTTTCTTATAAAATTAAATATATGACCAAGGACCAAGCAATTCCACCCCTAGATATCTACCCATGAGAAATAAAAATATATACCCACACAAAGATTTGCATGTGAATGTTCATAGCAGCATTGTTCACAGTAGGCAAAAAGTGGAAACAACCAAAACATGCTAATGCTGGAGAATCAACTGTGGTACATCTGTCGAATACCACTTACCAATCAAAGGGAACCAACTATGATACACAGGATGACACAGATGAATCTCAAAAGCATGATGCTAAGTGAAAGAAGCCACTAACAAAAAACTACTTTCTGAATTACCCAATTTATATTACCTTCTGGAAAAAAAACAAAAAAACAAAAATAAACAGAATAATAGGGACCAAAATACATCAGTGGTTGTCTGGTCTGGAGCCCAGAAAGGGGAAGTGACAAGAAAAGAGCAAGAAGGAATTTTTAGGGGTGGTGGAACTGTTCTGTATCCTGATCGTGATCATGGTTTATGTGACTGTTCACATTTGTCAAAACTCATAGAACTGTATAGGTTAAAAGGGTGAATTCTCCTGAATGTAAATTATACATTAAGAAGACTAACTTGTAAGATAGGTAGGTAGGTAGGTAGATAGATAGATACATTTTTTTAAAAAAATAACCAAATTAGGTTAAAGGGTGCATTCTTAGAATAAGGACAGGTGCCAGGTTATATGAGACTAAAAGAAAGCAATAACTAAAGAGCTTTTCACCCCAAAAGTGCAGTCAGTCCAGGTCCTTGTCCCCCTGTATTATATCCGTGGTGGTTTCTGAACAGTTTCCAGCACTGGACACTGCTCCAAGCTGGGCTTCAGCACGTCCGCGGAGTGTTTCCGGACCCTGTTGCAGCTGCCACCCCGTAAGTAGCTGCCTGGGTTCCCCGCCGCTCTCCGTCTTCCTCTGTAGGAAGCGTGCCTTCAGGGCTGGCAACCAAGTCACACTCCAGGCCTACCCCCTGGGTCCCCATGGTTAGCCCTAACCAGGGGGAGAATGCAGTGTTTCAAGTTGGCACCAACCCCTCATTTTAGAACAAAAGCCTAATGAAAGGGCAGGTGTGCCCTGAGCCCTCTGTGATTAGCTGTAATTCTTGGCAGTGTGACATACTTATTCTTCTGAATTAGCACAGGGCACAAGGCCTTTAGCATGGTACTAATTGCTATTGGATGAGAACAAGCAACCCCAGTATGTGGGCATGAGGCAAGACAAAACAGATGCCAAAGCCATTCAGAGCCATACCCCACATCAGGCATTGCGCCGGTAGCTGAGAACATGTTTGTCTAAATGTCAGTCTCCTGGGGTAGGGTGTGGGGAAGTGAGCCTTGAATCCCACACGATTCTGGGTGGGTAAGTGGGCACGCCCTTCTTCCTCCCCTGCAATACAGTCAGCACTTGCATTCAGTGCTGTTCTTTATACTTACATAGAGATAGATGGGGAAATAATTCTAAGGCATCTCCCCCCTCAAACTCTGCAGTACATGAAATGTTCTGAGTAAGGGAATGATTGCTCCAAGCAAAGCCAATTGGGGGCCAAGTTTAACTCATACGCTGGACTTCTTCAAAAATGCAAGTCCAGGAAAAATGACAGATTTCAGTGTCATTTATTGTGGGGAAAAAATATGAGCACATCCTACTTCTTCATGTTTCCTCTTGTTTTCCCAGCAGTCACCATAGACATATGGAAATGGACTTACCTAATAAACCAAGTCTTCTGAAATCTTCCAAGTATAGTAACGGAGGTCAATTATAGAGCTAATATCACTGTCCAATTTTATCAACAGATACACCCAGAGGTGGTGATGAGGGGACTTCATGAATTGAAAAAATAAATACGCTTCCTGTGGTTCTTAATTACTTTTCCTATAGTTAAAAGTAAAGCTCTGGAAAAAATAAAATGAGGAAAAAGTTCACTTAATGAACATTTGCTTATCACCTTAAAGATGAATGGAAACAGCACTACTAGTTCTTTCAGCATCTACTGGGGTGGACCAGGTCTGCTCTTAAAAGTCTAGCCCAGCACTCCCTCAAGGGGCCCCAGGCTGGACCAAGCCTGCTGACAGAGATCTTTGGCAGGCAGAAGGGATGCCAAGTGCAAAGGTGTCAGGGCAGGTGGTCAGGGCTCAGGAGGGAAAAGCCATCCCGTAACCATGAAGCTGCCATCTGACGTCATCTAGGCTTATCTGCTTTGTATGAGAATGACCCATGTTTTAGTGAATGTCCCATTTTCAAGGCTGGGATGCTAGCTAAATATAGATCTCTGAGCCTGGTGTCATCACTAAGAACTACTCTATATGACCAAATTCCACTTCTCCCAAACCTAGTCAGAATTACCCTCCCCACTGAAACCTAGCTGCTGCATAGCTGTTTGGGTGGGTGTGGTCGTATGGAAGCCATGTGTTTCCTGATAAGGAAGACGACCCCCCAAGACCCTGTGCCCCTGGACCCAAGATGACATTCTCCGACTACAAGCAGAGGAGCATAGTGTCACAAAGGGCATGAATAGTTCCTGGAGTCTGTCTTTGCATCTGTACAATGGGGACACATTGATGCATAGTTCTTCATCCTGAAAGCCTTGTGAAAATTCTAGGTAATAACAGCTCTCGTGATGCTGGGCACCTCATAGCTGTTCATATGTTTCTTGAATTTCAAAGGAGAAAGTGTAGATATTATCTTGTATATAAGTTTGCTTCAGAAAAGGAAATGTGTAGTCATTTGTTAAAATGTACAGTAGATACATCCTCCCACCAAAACAAACAAAAAAGTTTGCAGAATTTGTGATGATAAGGTTATAAAAACCCTGGAATTCAGAAAAGAACCCAGTCTGAACTGCCTACTGGGTGCAGCCTGGAAACAGTCAAAAAGTTCAATGCTGTTGAGTACTGTCTTTGCTTATAGGACCTAAAGGTTACATTTGCATTTGTAATCACTGCCCTGTCACATTTTGATAAACTGGAGAGCAGCTAGATCTTTCTCTTGAAAAACTTCATTCCCTTTGCTGTAAAGAGTAAGCGGGTTGCTTTCAAAATTGACTACTTGATTGCCATGTTTTCTCCCTTCTCTATTAGCAACTGAGAAAGTGGTCAGATTTGGGAAATTCCTGCTGAAAAAATAAAGTAGCTCATATGACACCCACACCCAGAAGCTGTTTACATTTTCATCACTGTCCTTGGGAACTCTTGATTTTCCCTTCAGCAATTTGTGCTTTGGCCAGCAAACATCAACTTCCAACTTCCACGAGAACTAGAACCTGAGCTAACTTCTTCTGTTGCCAGTCAAAATGCTACAAATCACTTGCAAGCATTTTTATACAAATGCCCAGAAACTTCCAATAAAGTGGCTGATCTCCATTTGGGACAGAAAACTGACCAGGGAAATTCCAGAATGGCTGATGAGGTCATGGACCAGAGTTTCCAGGGTGATGACACAGAGATTTCCTCATCTCTCTTCTAAAGCACCTCTTAAAAGTACCAAATACCCCACAGGCTGATGGGAGTGGTCAAAACCACTTTCCTCCAACCTACATGATCAAAGCACCTCAGTTTATTCTGAGTCCTATGGAGAAATTTGCCATTCACAGAAAACCATTGTGTGTCTCAAAGATGATGGAATTCTGAAAGCTGTGTGAAGCACCAAGCTAGGAGTGAGGGAAGCAGAGCCCTGGTGAGAAGGAAACAGAAGCCCCACCGACCCCAGCTCACTTTCTGCCCTCAGCCTCTCCTCCTGATACCCACCAGGGTTCTTGGCCTTCCCCAATCAATAGAAATTGACTAGAGGCCAAACAAGAAATTCAGACAAGGCTTTACTGGGGCCCCTGCTGCAGCAGGGGGGAACGAGAACAAGAAACATGTTGCCTTTCTTGCTAGCTCCCTGAGTAGGGGTAAGCTTGTTCCTTATATGGGGTGAGAGTAGGGGTGTGTCCAGGGGTCAGGCCGGAGGGGAGGCTTAGGTGTTTTGCCCACCCCTCTGGTGGTGTTGAGTGCAGGGGGCATGCGCAGTACCCTGCTTTTGCTCCCAACACCCTGTCTTTGCTCCCGGCTCTTCAGAAGTGGCAGTTGAAGTTTTGTGGTCTTTTGTATCTTTTTGTCCATAATTTGCCCCAACTGTGCATGCACGCAGTTTTTTGTTGTTTTTTTTTAATTTTTTCACGTAGTTATTTTTAATCCCATATAGTTTCTTTGTATTTTGTTGCTCAAGGAGAGGTTTGTCCAGATGCAAGCATTGCAGCACTGCAGCAAAGGATCCCAGGTCCCAAGACTGTTTCACTCCCCTCTCGATTTCTGGGTCCCCGACTGATTCTACCCTTGTCTCCAAAGACAGGTTCTCCCTTTGCCCATGTGCACTTGGCCTCCTAGTAATAAAGAGATGCCAGAACCTCCTAAGATTCTGATCTGGAGAACCATGAGACTTTAATCGGGAGCCTGGTATTTCTAGGCTCATCTTCATGTGGGCAATTAGGAGGAAAATTGTGAAAGAGAAAAATGAGAAGATACCTAAACTTGGTGGGAAGGGGAATGGGTGAAAGATACAGCCATGAAATTTAGCAGAAACCCAGAAGCGCTTAATTTATTTCTGGAAACGGCACCTTGAGGGAGCGGAGGTGGGGGACATGTAGAACTATTAATAAAAGCCAAGTAAAAGGGAAATGAAGGCGAAAAGGAGGATGGTGAGTGAAAACTTGGGATCATGTGACTCAAGAAAATTACTCCCTAGCTCTCATTTTTATAGGATGTTCTTCTGCTGTTGCCCAGCACCCCCCAGCCAGTGCCAGCCAGGACCCCTCCCTTTCAATCCTATAGGAATAATCTGACAACAGTGTATCTGTGCGGCCCATAACCGGGGTCTGGAGTCTGTAAAGGAAGAGGTGGAACGGAAGGGCTCTGCAGCTAGCAGCCCCCTGCATCCTGGGCTGCTCTCTCGTGCTGTTACTACAGAACTGTGGTCCGTGACTCTGAAGGACACGGAGCTTCCTTCCCTTGCTCGGGTTGCAGGCAGAGTCAGGGGGTGTCCCCGGGAGCAGAGGGACATGGACCAGGCGACAAATAGGTAGGGGGAGATAATCAGTCTAGGTGAAGCGTTGTCACCCCACACATCCTAGAGATGAATTCCAAATGTGGTCTCATTGAAGAGAGGCCGTTATTGGGTTCGTTATCAGTTATTTTTTGCTGTATAATAAACCACTCCACTACCTAGTGGCTTAACACATCAAGCATTTATTAGTTAGCTCATGGTTCCATGGGATGGCTGGGATGGCTAGACAGCTAGGGCAGCTCTTCTGGTCTGGACCAAGTCTGTTGATTTCTGTGGTCTGCTGGTGGCTTGGCTGGAGCTTGTGTTGGAGCTCTATGATCTGGGGGTAGGGAGGATGGGGGAAAGGAGGTCTCACTCATGTGTCTAGCAGTTGGCCAATTGGTTGGTTGAGAAGGACCTTTACTGGGACTTCTCGCCTCCACACCACACGGTCTCTCATCCTCCCACAGATTAGCTCAAGCCTTTTCCCATGGCAGCAGCATCCAAAAGAGTGAGTGCAGAAGCTGTGGGATTCCTTGAGGCCAAGACTCACATCTCACACAGCCTCCCTTCCACTACATTCAAGGAGTGCGGAAATCAACTTGTCCTTTTGATGGGAGGAGCTACAAGGAATTTGTGGCCACTTACAGTCTACCACAGCTAGCAATCCCGCCACCAGTGTTCTAGGTTTGAATCTGCTCTGGTTGATTGTGCCGCTTGGGTAACCACTTTTTCTCCTCAAGCCCTACTTTTATCTCTTTCATCATCTGGAAAATAAGAGACAGGGATTAGATTATCTCTGAGCACCCTTCAAGGTCTAAAATTTGATGATAGTAAGAATTATAGTTTGATAACAAGTGTTGGCGAGGATGTAGATAAATTGGAACTCTTGTTCACTATTGGTGAGAATGCAAAATGGTGTGACCTGTTTGGAAAACCGTGTAGAGCTTCCTAAAAAATTAAAAATAGAACTTACCATATGATCCAGCAATCCCACTTCTGGGTATTTATCCAAAGGAATTGAAATCAGGATCTCAGAAAGATGTTAGGGTTCCCATCTTGTTTGCAGCACTATTCACCAATAGTCAAGGAATGAAAATAACTCATATGTCCATTGTTGGGTGAATGGATGAAGAAAAGTGGTATATACATCCAATGGAATTATTATTCAGCTGTAAAAAATAAGGAAATCCTGCAATATGTGACAATGTGGGTGAACCTGGAGGACATTATGCTAAGTGAAATAAGCCAGTCACAGAAGGACAATACGGGCTGATTCCACTCATTTGAGGTATCTGAAATAGTTAAACTCATAGAGGCAGAGAGCAGAATAGTGGTTGTCAGGGGCTAGTGAGAGGGACAAATCAATGAGCGTAAAGTTTCAGTTGTACAAGATGAGTAAGTTGTAGAGACCTGCTGTACAACATTGTGTCTGTAAGTTAACAATATTGTACATTTAAAATCTGTTAAGAGAGTACATCTCACAAATGTTCTTACCATTTAATAATAAAATAAATAAAAATGAATATGAACTAAAAACAAATTATAGCTTATATTTATTGAGTGATTACCATGTGTCAGCATGTTTCTAAGTGTTTTACATAGAATTACCTTGCACCAATCCTAGAAGTCCCATTTTACAGGAGAGGAAACTGGGACAGAAAGAAGTTAAATAACTTGCCCCAAATCACAGGCAGAGCCAGCATATGAACATGAGTTCCCTGACTCCAAAACCCATGGTCATATCTGCTAGCCTGTGTTGCCTGCCTGGAGTATCTCAGTTCTTCCACGAATAATTGAATGACAACAATGCATTAAAGATGATCTGTCTACATTAGGACTGCTCCTTAAGTGTATTCCTGTGCTTTTAAAAGTGGTTAAACATAGTTCTTCCCCCATCTTTCTTCTTTCATAATTTTATCCATCTATCCATCCATCCATTCTTCACAAATATTTATTAAATTCACATAAATGTAAAAAGGTGTCATTATCAATAGTCACAGTAGCCTGGAATTTTTGTTTTCAGACTGTTTCACTCTCTATTCCTGCTTCAATTTCATTTCCTCTGGTTTATAGGCTATATATTATTATGCCCATATTACAGATGGAGAAGTTAAAGTATAAAAGGATCATAAGATTGTTTATACATACTTATACCAGGGGCTGGTGATCAAATTGCAGTTATGCTTTTAACTATCCTGTTGTTCCAGAAAACGGATTTTCTTCTCCAATATTTGAGTTACTAATGAATACTTTATGTAAAATGATACTATATTTTATCTTTTATGGTATTTTAGTTTTTAATACCTCATATAGTCCCAAATTTAAAAGGTACAAGGAAGTTTATGGTAAAAGCCTTTTTCCCCAAGTTGCCCAATTCCCCTCTCCATCAACAATCAAATGGTTTTTGTTTCTTGTATGGTTTTTCAGAGCTGTTTTATGCATTTATCGACAAGCACATATACATATACAGATATGTATAGTCATATATATTTTCCCCTTTCAGTAATAAATGGGAACATACCAGACACACAGTTTGGGTGGGTCCTTTTTTGTCAGTTGAAATATATTGATTTACAATATTGCATTATTTTCAGGTTACAGAAAAGTGATTCAGATTTTTTTTCAGATTATTTTCCATTATAGGTAATTACAAGGTATTGAATAGTTCCCTGTGTTTTACAGTAAATCCTTGTTGCTTATCTATTTTATGTATAGTGGTGTGTATCTTTTAATCCCATACTCGTCATTTATCCCTCCCCTCCTTCCCTTTTGGTAACCATAAGTTTGTTTCCTATGTCTATGAGTCTGTTTCTGTTTTGTATATAGATTCATTTGTATTATTTTTTTAGATTACACAAGTGATATATAATATTTGTCTTTGTCTGACTTACTTCACTTAGTATGATATTCTCTAGGTCCATCTGTGTTGCTACAAATGGCAAATTTCATTCTTTTTTATGGCTAATATTCCGTTGTGTGTATATGTGTATGTATATACACACACACACACACACACACACACATACATATACATACATATATACCATGACTTCTTAAACCAATCGTCTGTAGATGAGCACTTGGGCTGTTTCTGTGTCCTGGCTATGGTAAATGAACAGTGGGGTACATGTATGTTTTCAAATTAGAGTTTTCATCTTTTCTGGATATATACCCAGGAGTGAAATTTCTGGATCATATGGTAGGTCTACTTTTAGTTTTGTAAGGAACCTTCATACTGTTTTACATAGTGAATCACCAATTTACATTCCCACCACCAGTGTAAGAGAGTTCCCTTTTTTCCACACTCACTCCAGCATGTATTATCTGTAGACTTTCTGATGATGGCCATTCTGACCAGTGTGAGGTGATACCTCAGTGTGGTTTTGATCTGCATTTCTCTAATAATTAGCGATGTCGAATATCTTTTCATGTTCCTGTTGGCCATCTGTATGTTTTCATTGGAGAAATGTCTATTTAGGTCTTTTGCCCATTTTTTGATTGGGTTGTTTATTTTTATGATATTGAGTTGTATGAGCTGTTTGTATGTTTTGGATGTTAACCCCTTATTGATCGCATCGTTTGCAAATACTTTCTCCCGTTCCGTAGGTTGTCTTTTCATTTTGTTGATGGTTTCCTTTGCTGACCAGACACACAGTTTTATATTTTGATTTTTTTAACTCAACAATGTATTTTGGAAATAATTCCTCAGTCTTTTATGGATACATGCCATCCCAGTATATGGATGTAAATAATTTTAGTGGTCCCCTACTGATGGACCTTTAGGTTTTGTCTCATCTTTTTCTCATCTATATAATGCTAAAATTAATAACTTTGTATATAAATCTTTTAACAAATGTATGGGTATATCTGTTGCAGGAATTTCTGAAAGAGAAATCACTAGGTTGTAGCAGTAACAAAGGGACAGCAGTAACAAAGAATACACCTAGCAACCAGATCTTGGTTCCTAAATACCATTCCCCACTTAAAGGAACCAGGACTCCTTGGAAAACTGTCAGTTCCAGGACAGGAGCTTGGAAAGCAAGAGATGAACCTGAAACATTTTATTATTCCAGAAAGTAAGGAAGTGCTCAAAGAATAATGGGGACATGTCAAAAGGACCCAGGAGTCAGCTTAAAAGGGTATCTGAAACTATTTGGTCATCAAAATAAATAATAATAGTAACCAATATGTCCTATTAAATCCATGAGTCCATTCTGATATAAATAGGATATTTCCATAGTCACAAAATAATGTCCTCAAAAGATACTTATTAATTACAAAGCAAAAAACAGTAACCTGGCAGATAACCCCATAACCAAGTGATAAAAATAGCATCACCAGTAAGAGAGCAAACTGACATCAAGTGTATACTTATATGATGCACTGAGAAGGACACAATATCACTTCTGTGGGAATTTTGCCAAAAATGCATACCTTGTATCTAATCATGAGGAAATATCAGATGAACCAAAATCGAGCGCTGTCGTACAGAATAACAGACCAGTACTCCTCTGGAGGACATTCATAGGACAGTGGATGGAATTTAAATAAGATATGTAGATTAGATAATAATATTATGTCAGTGTTAATTTCCTGACTTTGACAGCTTTTCTATGGTTAAATAACAGAGTGTCTTTGTTTTTAGAAAATTTTCAGAAGTCATTGGAAAGGTAGTGTGTGGGTACAAATATCTATAGATGCATATAGATCTAGATACAAGTATGTATATACACAGAAGGAAAGAGAGAGGGGAGAGTCAGAGAGGAAGAGGGAGGCTGAGAATTGTCCTGCAAATGTGATAAAGTGGGAACATTTTGACAATCTGGAATTCTTTTTACTAATTTCACAACTTTTCTGTAATTTTGAAATCATTTTTTAAGTTAAAAGAAAATATATGTGGATTTGAAATTTTGATAGATTTTGTCAAATTGCCTGCTCTAGAAACTGTACAAATATCCTCTCCTACCACTAGCAGTGTTGCACTTGATATTTACAAAATACATTCACACATTGCACTGGAAAAATTTATTACTACTCCAGGAAATAGGCAAAGGTGTTTTCTCCCTTTTACATAACTGAAGTGTAGACAGTAAGACTAGTGGTTAAGAACACAGGATTTTGAGACAATAATTATATTTTATTTCACCCCAATCAGACTGGCAAACATTATAAAGTTTGAAAATACTGAGCATTGGCAGAGATGTAAAGAAATGAAAGCTCTCATAATCTCTTGGAGGGAGTATAATTTACTACAGTCATTTTGTAGAGCGATTTGGTAATATTTAACAAAGTTGAAGACGTGCACATTCTGCAAGCCAGGAATCCCACTTACAGCTGTATGTCCTAGAGAAGGGCTCACACATGTGTGTGCACAGACACGCACACACACACAGCCGTGTTCCCAGTAGTGGGATTTGTGATAGTGAAAAATGGGAGACAAACTAAATGTCCACCAAAAGAAGAATGCTTGGATCCATTACGATCTATTTATTACAATACAATAATTAAAAACAAAGAATTAGACCTATAATTTCAACATAGAAAAAGCTCAAAAACAAACGTTGACTAAAGAAAGCAAACTGCAGAAGAATGTGTACCCTTTAAGTGTGTTTTTTAGAGTGTTATGTATTGTTGGTGAACATACTCACATACATGTAAGAAAGTATAAAATCTTTCCGAGGGAGGATATGGTACTGGCTTCAGTAGAACGGTTATTTGGGGGAAGAAAGTGAGAGGAGCAGGAATTAAAAAGTCCAAAAGGGAGATTCATCTGTATTTGTAACATTTTATTGCCAAAAAATAGATATAAAGCAGAGATGAAAAAATACTAAAAATTGTAAAATTGGGGTGCTTAGTACATAGGTATTTATTAGATTATTCTCTGTACTTTTCTGATTGGTTAGAATATATCAATAGGAAAGAAAGAATAGGGAATAATAAACACGTGCCTTGAAGTCAAATAATCCTGGGTTCAAATCTCCTCCAACACTTACCAGTTGTGTAGTATTAGGTGGTTTCCTTAACATCTCTGGACCTCAGTTTCACCATGTGTAAAATGGGAATGATATTGCTTACTTTGAAAGGCTGGTGTCAAGACTGAATGTGATGATGTATATAAAGCCCCAGCATAATGCCCCTAATAGGTGCTCAAAAATAGTAGTTATTACTGTAATTCAGTGTGGTTCTCAACCGGGGACAGTCCCTGCCCCCTGGGAGACATTCGGCAATGTCTGGAGACGTTGCCACAGATATGGGGTTGGGGAGATGCTAATGCCATCTAGTTGGTAGAGGCCATGGATGCTGCTAAACATCCTCCACTGCACAGGATAGTTCCCCCCACTCCCACAACAAAGAATTATTCAGCCCCAAATCTCAATAGTGTTGAGGCTGAGAAACCCTGCTCTAGCCCAAGGTCACCCAGAACTTGAACCAGGCCTCAAGTGGAGTTGAATGTTTTTGCCTCTAAAACGTATACGGTTATTAGACCGTGATCTTTCTATTAAGTTACTAGAGTAACTGGTGATGGATATTTACTCTCCTTCTAGCCAATCAGCTTCACATTGGGTAAAACTTAATATGTCACTGAGCAGAACAAAGGCTGGGCATATAGAAGTTCTTCATAAATATGTTTTGAATGAATGAGTCAATCAATCCTTTAATGAATGAGCGCAACCTCTTAAATAGTGAAGATCTAGTCACTATTCTTGACATGATTTCTCTATTTCCCATTCATTTAAAATGAGGACCTGCTCAGTTATTATTTTCTTATATAAAGAGAAGAACCAAAAAATGAGTCAGAAGTTCTCAGAGCCTTGTAGCCCGTCTCAGAGGGGTCCTCTAACAACTCTGGGCTATTCTTCCAATGGTCCTTGTCAGGACACCTCTGGAATTTGCTAAGATACACAACTTTTCAGCTTCAACTGATCATGGCCACCCAAAGTAAAGTGAGGAATTGACCTAAAGATGATGAGAGTAATTATGACACTTAAATTTGACTTGATTCTAGCACAGCTTGTGGAAAGCACTTATTATTCTTTTGATGAAGCATCAGGACTACATACAATTTCTTGCAACTCTTTACTTTCGCTTTATCCTAGGCACCGATTTGGGAACCCAGACATTGTGGTTGCTCAGAGGACGACTTTGAACCCCTGCTATCATCTTCTTCATCGTCAATTTTAGAGAGGGTAAGTACCGCTTCTTTCTGAACTCATTTTTTCTAATGTTTGCTTTGGCATCCCTGAAGCTCTCCACCAATTGCTTCAAAAGGTTTAAAAATCTCCAAAATAATCCAGACATGTTCTAGTTTCTCCTTATGTGCATATGTGTCCAACAGGACTTGAAGGAGAAGAAAGTGACCGAACCACACAGTATAGTGAATACAAAAGGCACTATGACCAGACTTTGCTTCTAGTCCTAACTTTCCACTTATAACTGGCTGTGTGACCTTGAGAAGGTTACTTAATCCCTCAATTTCTTCATCTTCAAAATGAGAAATTTGGGCTGGATTATTCTGAAGGTATTTCCCTAAACTCTTTACTATTGTACTCACGTGGAGATTGAAAAGCACTGATTTAAAGCAGTTACTTACAAAATATCATGGGCAATCCTTCTGCTTCTATCACTGGAGTGCTTACTAAAAATGTACCTTCCCAAGCCCCTTCCAGATCTACCAAGTGAGAATCTTGAGGCTGAAGAGCAGACATCTGCCTTTTTAACAAACTCTTGAGGTGAATTGGATGCACAGTAATGTTCGACAGTCATTGCCCTAACTATTGAAAGCATTGTTCTGGTCACATGTACATTCAGTTCTGTGAGACGTGATGAGCTAGTCCTGAGCCAGGCAGAAACTGTCTGGAATCGTCTTGTATTTGCAGTAGCCTTAACAAGGTCAGCATCTGATGGCTGTTTTACCCTTTGTTTCTTGGCTCTGTACCTTCCCTTTGGCACAGTCCTGCAGTCAGTGGTTCATCGGCCAGATCTAGGTGTCTTGTGTAGGCTTCTTGGCTCTCCTCCCCTTGGCTGCAACTGAATGAGAGTAAAATCCTTTAGGAAATGATGGTAAAAGGATAGAATGTGCTCCTAGACTCTATTAAAACAAGATCTTGTCAGTCTTCTCGCTCCCAGAGATTTCATGGTCATCACCTCCTCATCTGCGATAGGCTTCGCCGTTCGTCTTGTTCCCAAGGGTGTCATCACTGTGAAATGACTAAGGGGATGTGGGTTGAGCTAAATCATGTTTGTATGTGGAACCAAGGTGGCAGACTCCTAGAGAGAAGGCACCGGTCCAGAGATCCCACGTGAGATAGTACCAGACTGTGCTCAGAGATCTGGACCATGAATCAGAAAAGCATTCAGACTGTGCTGTAGTTTGATTCTGTTGCCAGTACAGGGTATGTGCCATTTCAGGCTTTCTGTGTTGTGTGCCTAAATCCTCAAGGAATCACAGGCACCCCTAAAGAGACTTATGTCTTAAAGGAAAACAAAATCCTGGCTTTGAAATACGAACTGGTCTCCCAATACTGCCTACAGAGACTCCCCACCAGGATCAGACTAATTTCTCAGTGGGGTGACTATTGCTCTTCTCTAGAACTTCAGCAGATGCTATTTTCTGGCATCAAATAAAGGGAATTGGAGCTTTTTAAGAACGTAGTGTCGCTGTCGTCTGCTGTGAGTCAGATGTAAAACTCTCCTCCCAGATCACAGGCAAGACATTGTGTGTGATGTGTTAGGTAAAGTACTAACAAGCGCCCCTTCCTGAGAGAACCACTGGCCCATAAAGAGTGTTCCAGACAACACCCACTGCTGGCTGGGGATGGAGGTGGGCTTTATTTGATTTGGGTTTGATTTATTTGTTTGCCTTGCTTCTAGAACAGCATAACTCGGGTTTAATGTCTCGAATACTGAATCCAATACTTCTAGGTTCACTGACTTGTTATTATTTAGCATTTATGAAGTATATGTCAATGCACTTGGTGCTTTACAATGACTCGTAAAAAGGCATGATCCTGGCCATTGAGCATAAGGTTGCTACCATTTGAATTACTGCCTGTGTGGAAATGATCACAGGACAAATCTGGATATCCTTTGTCCCCTAAACAACTAGATATTCTTTTCCATTTTAAAAAAAAATTATTTATTTATGGCTGCATTGGGTCTTCGTTGCTGCACGCGGGCTTTCTCTAGTTGCGGCGAGCGGGGGCTGCTCTTCATTGCGGTGTGTGGGCTTCTCATTGTGGTGACTTCTCTTGTTGTGGAGCACCGGCTCTAGGCGTGCGGGCTCAGTAGTTGTGGCTCGCGGGCTCTAGCGTGCAGGCTCAGTAATTGTGGTGCAATTAGCTGCTCCACCGCTGCTCCACAGCATCTGGGATCTTCCTGGACCAGGGCTCGAACCCGTGTCTGCTGCATTGGCAGGCGGATTCTTAACCACTGCGCCACCAGGGAAGTCCCCACAACTATATATTCTGGTTCCTTGTTGCACCTGAGCCCAGACAGAGGTGTGGTAGCTACTGCTGCCATGTTGATGTCAGTGTCCTCATAACTCGGCGTCCAGCTCCTGACGCTTAGGAAACGCTTAGCAAACATCCATGGATGGATAGATGGATGAGTTGATGGATGGGTGGGTGGATGGATGGATGGAGAGCTGTCTCGTCAGTGGACATCTGTAATTTTCTGTTTGTCCCTCCACCCATGGCTTTATTTATGCATTTCACAAACCTTGTGGTTATAGAACTGGCTGACCTGGAAGGTCAGCTGACCTGTTTCTTCTTAAGTGGCTTTTGGCAATGAAGATGAGATCAATGTATCTATGAGGTGAACAGAAACATAATGAGAAACTGATTACTACACTGGCTTTTTCCCCTGGGTCTATGAACATTGGCTCCTTTGTCCTAAACTCAACTTTCCCCTGATCCTTCTATCCCTTTGAGCTGTCCTCATACAGCTCTCCTTTCCTCATTATCGAACCTCTTGAGAGATGTTTCTGTACCTGCTGCTTCCTCCCCTTTCTGACCAGACACACATCCTCTGACCCCTCTCCTTCCCCACCAGTCAGTTGAAGCTGCTTCCTCACAGGTCTGTATTGTTGAACCCAATGCCTCACCTTGGGTCTCCCCTTCCACCTTGTCTGTCACCCCTCATTCTCCACTTTTTCTCTTCCCTTGGCTTCTAGGCCATGCTGCCCTCAGCCCTCCTCCTGTCTTTCTGACCTCATCGTTTCTGACTTCTCTTCTTATTATCTCTTAATGTTGCCCCAGGTTCTCTCTTCATCACTCTTGCTGTGACTCCACCTTCTCTCCCTTCACATTCTTTGCCATTTTCATGATTAACGCTCCATGCTCTGCAGAGTCTCTCCATCGCCAGCTCTAATTCCCTCTCAAGCTTAAATTCCCAGACACGGTCCCTGTACATCTTGCCAGAGCTTCAAATTCTGTGCCTGCACTTCCCCCCTGTATTCTCTTCTCCTCTGGGCTTTGCTCTTTCTTTTTTTTAATTTTATTTATTTATTTATTTTTGGCTGTGTTGGGTCTTCGTTTCTGCGCGAGGGCTTTCTCTAGTTGCGGCAAGCGGGGGCCACTCTTCATCGCGGTGCGCGGGCCTCTCACTATCGCGGCCTCTCTTGTTGCGGAGCACAGGCTCCAGACGCACAGGCTCAGTAGTTGTGGCTCATGGGCCTAGTTGCTCCGTGGCATGTGGGATCTTCCCAGACCAGGGCTCGAACCCGTGTCCCCTGCATTGGCAGGCAGACTCTCAACCACTGCGCCACCAGGGAAGCCCTTTGCTCTTTCTCTTAATGAGACTCCATTCTGTCTGTCATTCGGGTTGGAATCTTGCATCAACTTGGCCCTTCATATCCATTGCTCTGTCTGTCCTTCCTCCACAGCGTCTCTCCCAGCCTCTCTGTGCCCATGGTCCCTGCTCAGCCCCAGCCTTCGCTGCCTGTCCGTGTGGTCCTATCGACACCTCTAAGTCAGCCTTTCCACCTTGAGTCTTTTCTCCTTCCAGGCCGTAATAGTCACAATGGCAATTTTATTTTCCTAAAAGCATAGCTTTCATTATGCCCCATTTGTGCTGAAAAACCTTTGATGGCTCTGCATTGGGTATTCGACTCCTTCCTGCCCAGGAGCTAAAAATAATCTCCTCCCAACTAAACTGCCTTGTTTTGTTTTGTTTTCTCTACATATCTTTTTTTTTAGTACTTATTACTAACCAACTAGTTCTCTAAGCTCATTTCCCCCCCCTCACTGACCCCCAAAGAAATAAAGATGTGTGTGTGCTTTACTCTTGTTTCTAACTTATTCCTGTGTGTTTTCACCTGGAGTAGCCAGTCTCCCAGAAAGGACGTGAAAGTAGAGCATTCTGTTGGGTTCTACACTTAAATAGGGCTCATGGTGTGTGACTAAGAGTGAGGCTCTGGGGGTCATTCTGCCTGGGTTCAAATCCTGTCATCTTGAACATGTAATTTATCTCCCTGAGGCTTGGTTTCCTCACCTATACAATAGGCTAATAATTATATGTATGTCATAGGATTATTATGGTGACTAAATGAGGTAATGCACAGAAGAGCTTTAGAGCCACACTTGTCACCTAGCAGTGCTCAGTGTTAGCTGTTATTATCATCATCGTTATTGTTTTATCACGCTTGCAGCATGACGTTATCTACAGCTTAATTATTCACTGTTTGGCACAAGAGACTAACTTGGGAATTATACACAACTGGTGAATTAATATCCTGAGTACTTCCACTAAGACATCAGGCTAATAATTTTTGGTACTTTAGATAACCCATGATGGGTCCCAAAGGATCCTGAAATCAAGAGCCTACATTTTCCCTAGTAAGAATGAACTTTTTTTTTTTTTTTTTGAGTTTTATCTGTCTGTAGTTTAACATAGCAGCTTCCCCGGCTAGAGAGCTGGAAGTTGAACTGAAGAAGGAAGGAAAGTCCTGCTGACACAGAAAATCTCTGGTTCATCACACGTGAGGTAACACACATGTCTCAGATTGTAGATGAGACCAAGGACCTGGCAAAGGTGGCAAAAGACCAACTGTAGGAAGAAAGAAGGACTATCTTAGAGGAAGTTTTAAAAAAGCAATGTGAAATATAGAAGTTGATTCTAAAAAATAAAGACATTAAAATGAGGGTTAAAACTGTTCAGGTAGGTGGTTGCATAACATTGTGAATGTAATTAATGCCACTGAATTATACACTTAAAAATGATTAAAATGGCAAATTTTATGTTATATATATTTTACATAATAAAAAAGTAATCAATACACACACCAAAACAGCTAGACAGCTAAAATTTATAATAATATTTTTATTTGAGAAATGTATTTCCATATGACAGAGCTGCTTATGTCAGCTTGGTGTTCATTAAGTACCTACAGTTTACAAGCACCGTGCTTGGCACATCATACTATGATAAGTAGCTATTTTGTATGCATTAGTACTGAAGTCTTTATTACTATTAATGAAAGAATGATATCATACACGAAAGAGTAAATGGCCATTAATGCAATCACCACAGACTTGTGGGCAAAGGACATCTATCTTAGTTAAAAGAAAAGAAAATTAGCTTCAAAATTGTTTGAAAAGTATCTTCTGCTTTAAACGCTGAAGAATGAGCCAGCTAGCTCCTGTATTATCATTATGATGCGTAAAAGAACCGATGTGTTGTTTTTTTCCCACCTAACCCTGCATTAATTCAGTCTAACAACAATCACTAAAGAGGCGTGCAAATAAACAACAAAGTCTCTCGTAAGTGACAGCAGATCCTTGGGTCATGT
This sequence comes from Eubalaena glacialis, assembly GCF_028564815.1. Taxonomy (NCBI): domain Eukaryota; kingdom Metazoa; phylum Chordata; class Mammalia; order Artiodactyla; family Balaenidae; genus Eubalaena; species Eubalaena glacialis. The sequence continues at coordinate 16,284,664 of NC_083733.1, read as the reverse complement.
GGTGGCATCAAGCTCACTCACTGAGAACTGGTACAACTTCCTGGTTGCTTTTGAACTCTTCCACATATCTAGGGAGAGGAAGGGTCAGTGACTTGGGCTGATGTAAATGATCATCTTAGAGTCTGTTCCTAGCTGTCTTTCCCCAGTTGGAAGACAGGAAAAAAAAACAAAAAAAGAATAAGAGCAAAAGTAGTGATAGAACAGACAGCTTCTTTTTTTTTTTTTAATTTTTTAATTTAATTTTATTTTTTTATACAGCAGATTCTTATTAGTCATCCATTTTATACACATCAGTGTATACATGTCAATCCCAATCTCCCAATTCATCACACCACCACCCCCACCCCCCACTGCTTTCCCCCCTTGGTGTCCATACGTTTGTTCTCTACATCTGTGTCTCTATTTCTGCCCTGCAAACCGGTTCAGCTGTACCATTTTTCTAGGTTCCACATATATATGCGTTAATATACGATATTTGTTTTTCTCTTTCTGACTTACTTCACTCTGTATGACAGTCTCTAGATCCATCCACGTCTCAACAAATGACCCAATATCGTTCCTTTTTATGGCTGAGTAATATTCCATTGTATATATGTACCACATCTTCTTTATCCATTTGTCTGTCGATGGGCATTTAGGTTGCTTCCATGACCTGGCTATTGTAAATAGTGCTGCAGTGAACATTGGGGTGCATGTGTCTTTTTGAATTGTGGTTTTCTCTGGGTATACACCCAGTAGTGGGATTGCTGGATCACATGGTAATTCTATTTTTAGTTTTTTAAGGAACCTCCATACTGTTCTCCATAGTGGCTGTATCAATTTACATTCCCACCAACAGTGCAAGAGGGTTCCCTTTTCTCCACACCCTCTCCAGCATTCGTTGTTTGTAGATTTTCTGATGATGCCCATTCTAACTGGTGTGAGGTGATACCTCATTGTAGTTTTGATTTGCATTTCTCTAATAATTAGTGATGTTGAGCAGCTTTTTATGTGCTTCTTGGCCATCTGTATGTCTTCTTTGGTATGTCTATTTAGGTCTTCTGCGCATTTTTGGATTGGGTTGTTTGTTTTTTTAATATTGAGCTGCATGAGCTGTTTATATATTTTGGAGATTAATCCTTTGTCCGTTGATTCGTTTGCAAAATTTTCTCCCATTCTGAGGGTTGTCTTTTTGTCTTGTTTATGGTTTCCTTTGCTGTGCAAAAACTTTGAAGTTTCATTAGGTCCCATTTGTTTATTTTTGTTTTTATTTCCATTACTCTAGGAGGTGGATCAAAAAAGATCTTGCTGTGATTTATGTCAAAGAGTGTTCTTCCTATGTTTTCCTCTAAGAGTTTTATAGTGTCCGGTCTTACATTTAGGTCTCTAATCCATTTTGAGTTTATTTTTGTGTATGGTGTTAGCGAGTGTTCTAATTTCATTCTTTTCCATGTAGCTGTCCAGTTTTCCCAGCACCACTTCTTGAAGAGACTGTCTTTTCTCCATTGTATATCCTTGCCTCCTTTGTCATAGATTAGTTGACCATAGGTGCGTGGGTTTACCTCTGGGCTTTCTATCTTGTTCCATTGATCTATGTTTCTGTTTTTGTGCCAGTACCATATTGTCTTGATTACTGTAGCTTTGTAGTATAGTCTGAAGTCAGACAGCTTCTTATAGTGGGAAGAAGAATAAAGCAGAGTTATGAAGCTGGGCAGGCTATAATTTGATTAAACTTGATTTGATATAGCAACAATGAAAAACTTTGGTCGACACAATAATTTGTTTTTATTGTAAAATGTAATATGTATTTGGAAGAGTACATATATACAGTTTAAAGTATAATCGTAAAGCAAACAAGTATGTAAATCACCTCCCAGGTCAAAGCATGGAACATTGCCCGCCCCTCAGAAACCCCAGTCCCCACTGTGAATTCCTTCTTGATCATAACCTCCTTCTCCAACAGAGGTAGACATTTTCTTGGATTTTATGGTAGTCATTTCCTTGCTTTTCTTCAGGGTTTTTTTGTTTGTTTGTTTTGTGTTTTTTCATTTTCATCTGGCTTCATTTTATTTTCATTACATTGTAATATTTCACTGTCCAAATAGAATGCAAAGTAGCCTTGTTGATGGATACATGGTTGCTGCTGTGAACATTCTTATGTGTCCTGTACACGTGCTCACAGATTTCTCTCAGGTGGTGCTTCTCGTACTTGAGAGCTCATCACCACCACCCAGAGAGTTCACAGGTGGTAGGGCCCCACCCTCAGAGTGTCTGATTCAGTGGAAGTGGGGTGGGATCTGAGAGTTTACACTTCTAACAGGTTCCCAAGTGATGCTGATACTGCCAGCCAGGGCTGGGACAACACTTTGAGAACCACTACTTTAAGTTATGGAAAGGGATTTGCTGGATCAAGGGATGTGCATCTTTTCAGCTTTACTAATTAATGCAAAACCAATTTCCAAGGTAGTGTCTTACATTCCCACCAGAAGTGTATGTGTTCCATTGTTCTGTTACACCCACGCTAACACTTATTATTATCAGACTTCAATTTTTGCGAAGCTGGTGGCTATGGACCTTTTCTCTCCTTGTGGTTTTGATTTGCATTACCTTAATTCCAGTGAATTGAACATTGATTGGTCATTTCAATTTCTTTTTTAGTGAAGTGCCTATTCAAGTCTTTTGCCCATTTTTCTATGGATTATCTGTCTGTCTTTTTCTTACCAATATGTCAGGACTATTAATTGAAAAGGCTCCAAAAATTTTTTCATTAATTTTTAAAACGTAAAGAAATCTTAGTATAGTTGAATATCTTCTCTAGTAACAGGAGGAGCAGGTACAGAAGAGAATTCTTTAGATAGCCTCTCTTTTGCAAATGGCTTGAAAGAAATAAGTTAAGGACTTTTTCTGCAAACAAGCTACTGACTGTAGAGGCAAAACCATGCAGAAGAAATATCAGCATTCTTCATACGTTCACTGAAAATGTGTCTGTAAGCACAAGGCCATCTTTAAACAGTAATAATGCAACTGAAATAGATCATTCAAAGAAAGGAGACCTATTATTGAGGCCAACATGGCCATCGACACTTGTTAGCTTGTCTCTGAAGAACAAAATTCTGAGCAGCAGAAGCTTAAAGTGAATGAAATTGTATCCAACTCTCAATCTAATGAAAATGCTTCGGGCTCTGGGCCAGAGAATAGATTTGGACCACGGATGCGACTTTTTTCAGGGTCTTAAATTTAAATGGCTGAATTATTTTTAAAGTATCATCCTACTCAGTCTTTTGGAATAGAAACGTGTTTTTTCAATTTAAAAAGAAAACATCATTTCAACATAAGGATGGAATGCAACATCTTTTTCTAGAAAAGCAGATACTTCATTCTAGTGCATGCTCAGCACGGAGTAATGATACATATTATAGTCTCCCTCAACCCACGAAAAACACACACACACACCCCACGCATACAAATGTACACAGAGACACATTATGTACATAGTGTGCACACACACAAAAACACACATACACACACATATATTAAATATACACACATAACATGCACACACACACAGTTTGTGCCTAGAATACTTGAAACAAATATGCATGTACATCAATTTAGCATAAAGGGACGTATCTTCCACTCTGAAAATGCTAAATATTGTATCTTGAAGACATTTATAACACTCAGTTTCTCAACCAGTCAAGAACAAAGGAGCCATTTTAGAATTACTAGTTTGTGTAAAACTTAATTATCTAGGAACTGACGTTAGTTGCTAGAGAGGGAAAGTTTACCTCAAATTGTTGTTTATTTTAAGGATGTCATGCCTGCATAATATATAGAATTGTTTTAAGTACAAGCATTTAAAAGGAAAGATGTTGTTATGGCCCGCGTGCTCTTTCATTCTCTCTGTCTCTGTCTCTGTCTCTCTCTCTCTCTGTCTTTCTTGCTCACTTGGTCTTGCCCTCACTCTCTTACATAAATAAGGTAGTATTAACAGTATGTATAATTAATACAACATTGTAAATCAACTATACTTCAATAAAATAAATTTTTTAAAAAACAGTAAGTGTGGATTAATTAAGAGATCTGCTCAGATGGGAAAGACCACCACCCCCTTCCATAAAAGTCATAATCAAACTGCTTCCGAAAGCTTGCTCACTGCCCACCCCCATGTACCTCAGGGCTCAGTGGGTGGCAGTGGCCCCGCTGGTTCCATATGGACCCAGTCAGCCCTGACTCTATTCCCAGTGCATTTACCTCCAGGCTTCTTGTCCTCGGCCCTGTGCTCACAACTCCAACCTCGATGGGGAGATGCTGCTAAGGAACACAGATTCATCTCTGACTTAGGAGCCCACCACTGGCCATGCCCCTTCCTCCAAGACCCTGGCCACGAGGAGGGAGCCAGACCCCAGTGAGGACTGGATGCTGCCAGCAGGGCCTCATATTCAGGGCGCTTTACTTCTGGGCCCTCCATGGACCACCGTGGACCAGCTCTCTCTTTGAATGTCACAACTCTGGGGCTTGGAATCAAGAGACAAATGACAACCTGTCAGCCTGGGAAGGCCCCCTGGCCAAGGTGCCCTGCTTACCAGGACCATCACCAAGAACCTTGGCTGGGAAGCGTAGGACTGCTCACAGGGATGTGGGCCTTCTCGCTATACTCTTGGAGGAGACAGGGCAGTGACCTCCATGCCACAGTCACAGTGTCTGCCAGCCTTCAGCGGCCTGAAGTATCTCCAATCATGTTCCAAACCCAAGGATCCAACCCTCTTGAAGTCCACGGATCTAAAGAAGCAGGACAAGTTCATCTGTCATAAGTTCTCACCTTGCAGGAACTTGCTCTTCTTACCCTTTCACTTTTTCAATTTTCAAGACCTCAAAGTAGTTGGGGTATGAGACTGCCACCTGCCTGCTCATTGCAGAGCTCTGGGGACCTGTTTTAGAACACTGAGATCATCACTAAAAGCTACAATCAGGAGGGTATAATCGAGAAGGTTCTGAAGGTTCTAAAAGCTACAATCAGGAGGGTATAATCGAGAAGGTTCTGAAAGAGCCCATGTAGGGGCCAGCTTTGGACTGTACATATTCCGCCGAACTTGCCTCTGCCCCGGAAGAGTTCTGAATGGGGTCTTCCACCTCTTTCTCTGCAATGTCCTTGAACACATCCTTGCTTATTGACATAACCTCATCTCAGACGGTCATTTCATTTGTGACATCTCTTGATTTATTCACATATTTATCTATTCATCCAAGAAACATTGGTTAAATGCGTGCTGCTTACCTGACACAGTGCTGAGAATAGGAATCTAAAGATGAATTAAATATACTCCCTTCCCTCAAGGAGCTTACAGCTCGCAGGAGGAGACAGATGAGTAAATCAACAATTAGAGAACAAAGTGGCAAGTGCTGTTGGCTCTGGGGGAAGTGGAGACAGAAGCTTCTATATCGGTTATCATGTCCACGCAAGTAGCGTTTGACTACCCACAGTGTCGTGCTCCTGACACCTATCCTTTCTTCACAAGGTTTCCAGGGATAGATCGCTGAGCTAACCAGTTACTCCAGGTCACACCAGTGTGGACCAAGGGTCATGTTGATGTGGGTGGCTTTGACCTCTACCTACAATTGTAGGACCTCCATACTCACTCAAAATTTCCCCCAGGTGGGAAGTAACCAGGGAGGGGGACGCCACATGTGCTCACATAAGTCCTCTGAGCCTCCACTGGTCTCTGAGTCCTCCGCCACGTGTGTCTCCTTATGAGTGTGCCTCATCCTGCCACTGTCCAGGCTGCTGTGAGGGCACATGGCTGCTGTCCCTGCAAAAGTACTGCTTCCTGTCATTCCCAAAGCTGGTGGCATTGCTGTCTGCCAGTTTCTCCCTGCTGCCCGAGCTGGCGATGTCCCACATCACTGTGCCAGTCACTAGGGGAACCTCCTGAAACTGGAGCTGATATGGCCATGAGCACTCGGGCCTACTTCAGGTTGAAATTTCCCAGTTCTACCTTCCCATTTCTACCCTTTGCCATTGCCATCACCTGGAAACAACCACATTGCCAACGGAGAATCCCTTTCCTTCACTTATGTTCCACACTTAATCACCTTGATCCCAAATGCTCCTAGCTACCGTGTCCTATCACTCAAAAAGGAGTTGTGTGAAAGTCATTCTTGAACCTTTCACTTGTCACCAGGACTTAGCCCTGTGTCCTGGGCTTTGGCCTGGAAGAAGGAGGAGAGAAGGCTCATCTTCACAGTGGGAGGTATCCCATGTCCCAAATCAAAGGGTCATCTACCCACCCCTTTGATGACCGCGTCATTCTTCTTGAGTCAAGCTTTATGTGCCTGACCCTCTCCTTGGGACGAATACTTTTCTAGAAGATCCCTTCGTCTGCCACTCAAAAATATTCCCAGCACAGCTTTCCACAGCTCTCCATCCCAGAAGTGTGGGAATCCCTGTGGGATACTGCTCTTAAATTGTAGAGCTCTGTTCACGTGACAGACAATGTTTCCCGGTATTCTTTGGGCTCCTTCACTTATCAATTCAGATATTCTCACGTACCCTCTAAAGAAGAGGCAACTTAATAATGGGGAGTCCCCAGAAACCAAGAAGAATTGCAGATCCAGAAGCACCAACTTTTATTGGACCAATGGTACCACTTCCCATTCCCCACAGGGACCAACACATCCAAGGTAGCGTTCATGAGTGACCCACACTGAAAATGATCTAAGAGCCCATATCCTTTCTCATCACCCTTTCTTTCAAGGGAGGGCAGCCTTGCATGGTGCAGTTACTTCTAAGAGCTCCTGGCCATGAGCGTAGCATTCAAACCTGGTACTTGAAGGGAGGGGGCTTCACATCCAGCTGAGACTGAGTGCTTAAGGGACTCTACCATCCTGAGCTTCCGTGCATGCCACTTCAGCAACAACTTTTCTGGCTCCTAGAGGGCTTTTCTTTTTAACTAGTTCCAGATAAGTAAGGTAGTTGCTAACAGTTGGATTCTGGATGAGTGAGATGTTGCATAAATCCAGATTAAACCACTGAACAGACTGTACCCGAAAAGCACATTGTGTTAGATGCTTCTGTGTATCCATTGTGATCTTTTTCTATGCCTATAGAATGATGGAATTGCTGAAGCAGAACCCTGATGAAAGCTATTCACAATTTAGCATTTACCATCATATGGAAATGTCAATTCCATCTACCAAAGAGAATATTACAGGCATGTTCAATATAAAATGCAAATATAATAGCTTTGTGGGCCGGATATGTCAGCTGTGTTTCACTTAAACCTATTACCTTGGCAGATTAAATACAGTTCCAGATCTTTTGCAAGGAGGATATTCTGATGAAGTTACATCTTATATCAGCTTTTGTGGCTCATCAGTTCAATTGGATATGAGTAGAATGGGAACAAAAATGGGTGAGGAATAAGACTGAGTGGGACACAGCCATGGAAAAATAGGAGGATCTGCCCCACAGACCTTCCCTACCCACTAAGGAATGTTATTATTGGCTCAAGGATAAATCTCTGCAATTTGTAGCAAAGATTTATCTCTTAGGTGATGAAATAGGTGAGGATCCACCAATTTTCACCAGGCCTGCCTCACCACTTCCAAATCTTGCTACCTGCTTGTGTAACCCAACTCAGCTGAGCAGAGGCGGGCCCAGCCCGTGCTATGCTGCTGACTCCAGCTTGGCTCTTCTGTAGCTATTTGGGGCACCCAGCTCCCTTAGCTGAACTCAACAGTAGTAGAACCCTCTCTCATTTGACCACACACTCCACACTCTGACCTCAGCTTCACCTTTAAACTCATGCACACATCATGCCTTGTCTTGCTAATGCTGCTGTCCTGCTGCATACAACTTCTCTCTTGAATGCCACAAAATCCCCATCATTTCATGGTGCCACCCAGTCCCTGCAAGGGCTTCCCCAGGACTGCCCTGTCTCACCTCCCACCCCACACCAATGGAAAGGTTGCTGGCTCCTGGAACAGCCCACTTTGAGCCACCACTCAATAAGACAGGCTTGGTGGAAATTAACCAGCCCCGTACAGTTTGTCCAGCACAGTTCTCTTGTCCCATCATTGCATGATCAGTTATAAGCTTTGGGGGTTATACATCCAGCAGCGTTTCCCTGTGGACTTTTCCGAGAGAGCATCTTGCAAATTACTGCATAGAACTGCAGAAATACTTGATCCTTTTTAAAAAGAGCATTCCTCTGTAGCTTCTATGATCCTTTTTGCTTTGTCTTACACTGATACGCAGTGAGTGTTATTCCTTGATAGCTATTTATATTTGTAGTAAAAAAAAAAAAAAAATGAAGAAATCATGCTCAGTAGTTCCTGCTCTAAAATATTCTACTTGGCTAATGCACGGCAAGCACTGAGTCTTTCTGCCAAAGAAGATAGTAACCCACAGAGCAATGGTTTCTGGGCTATTGGGGTGAGAAAGGTGGGTGTGGTAGACAGTTGATAGTTGTGGAAAGAAGTTCTAGAAGGGAAATCTGGGCATGCAGGACTTGACTGCATAGTTGTGAACTGAGCTCCAGAGAGCTGGGTTCTCCTTTTGATTCTGTCCCAACTAGCTATGTGATGCTGTACTGGTTGAATCGTACTCAGCCCATTTTCTCCTCTACACAATGAGGTGGTTGACCTAGAGCGGTTTTTCAACTCCAATCTTCTATGACACCATGAATATGCATTACCCAGAAGTCAGAGCAGATGGTTAGTTAGGGAGCTAGAAAACTGTAACAAAAGCAACAATTACCAACTTCTATTTTCACAGTGTTTTCTGCTGGACTTTGAGTTCAGCACTTTACATACATGACCTCATTTAATCCTCACAGACATTTCTGAAGGTTGGTATCATGCTCTTTATTTCACAGAAGAGGGAACAGTTCTCAGCACCATTACCCAATTTTGTTAGGATCATAATAATAAATAACAGAGATTCCAATCCTGCTGGAACCAACTCCACCCTTACTCATAGTAAGACATAGTAAGAAGTTCCAGACCCTTCTCTTATCACTCCCATTATCTGAAATTTTGCCATGCTTCTCTTCTCTTTATACTCTGAATTCTTAATTTATCCCCTTTCCTGGCTTCTCAAATGCATGTCTGTGTCTTTGGCTTGTGTGAAAGAGTAGCATAGTTTTAGCATAGAGTTCTGCATCCATTCTTTGCACCAAGATGGGGATCAATAAGAAAACAGCAAAAACAAATTTCTAAGCAGTTGCTTGCAGTATGAAATGTAAATGAAGATATGACCCAGAGAGGCCAAGATTTAGCTCAAAAGAATAGCTTTATAAGACAGTCATGTAGGGACTTCCCTGGTGGTGGAGTGGTTAAGAATCTGCCTGCCAGTGCAGGGGACACGGGTTCGAGCCCTGGTCCGGGAAGATCCCACATGCCGCAGAGCAACTAAGCCCATGCGCCACAACTACTGAGCCTGTGCTCCAGAGCCCGCGAGCCACAACTACTGAGCCCGTGTGCCACAGCTGCTGAAGCCCACACGCCTAGAGCCCGTGCTCTGCAACAAGAGAAGCCACCGCAATGAGAAGCCCATGCACCACAACGAAGAGTAGCCCCCGCTCGCCACAACTAGAGAAAGCCCGCGCGCAGCAACAAAGACCCAGTGCAGCCAAAAATAAATAAATAAAAATAAAATAATAAAAGTTTAAAAAAAGAGAGACAGTCATGTAAAATCCTCTTCATATGGACAGAGATGCCTAACATGAGTCAATTTTAATTTGGGGGAGGCCACCTTTGAATCATAAACATCGGGAGGTGGCAGTGGGAGACTTCTCCTAGCTGGTGACAGAGTTTAAATGCTCTCCCAGCCTTTGCATCTCATCACAGCAAACCAGTTTTGTTTCTTTGAGAAAAATGCACCACCCCAACTGCAACAATCAGACAACTTCTAGCAAGTGGCAATTACTTATATGAAGGGTTCCAAGAAAGTGAAGGTGAGGTGATCCTTTGCCAGAAAGAAGTTTTGCACAAATTAAAGAGTGGACTCCAAAGTCAGAACTGTGCTGTGAACAAGGTCATCCTAATCTCTATTTGCAGATAAGCAAAACTCTTCTGTTTCATCAATATATACTAGTAGTACAGTCAATTGCATTATTCAGAGATTCTGTATTTGCAAATTCACCTACTCACTTAAATTTATTTGTAAATCCTAAATCAATACTTGCAGTGCTTTCATATTAATTGGTGGACATGTACAGAGAGGCAAAATTTTTGAGTCATCTAATATGCACATCCCAGCTAAGGCTGAATGAGGTAACACTCTGCCTTGTTTCAAGTCTACTGTAAACTAGTGTTCTTTTCACTGTCTATTCAGTGTCCTGTTTTTCACTTATTGTGCTTTTGGTTCACTGTTTAAAATGGCTCCCAAGCAGAGTGCTGAAGTGCTGTCTTGTGTTCTTAAGCTCAAAAAGGCTGTGATGTGCCTTAGAGAGAAAACGCATATACTAGATCAGCTTCAATCAGGCATGCGTTTCAGTGCTATTGAACATGAGTTCAATGCTAATGATTTAACAATACGTATTAAATAAGGTGTCTTTAAACAATAACACCCATAAAACAAGGTTATGTATTGACCAGTTGACAAAAATACGGTGACCAGAGGCTCAAAGGAACCTAACCCCGTATTTCCCCTAGGAGCAATGGTTTCGTTTTTGCTAATTCAAATTCTTTGGTGACTTTATAGAACATAAGTACCAAGAATAATAAGAACCAACCGTCTTTGCAAATTTAGGAATTCCTGACGATGTCTTGAGATATTTCTGGGGACTGCCAGGAGGCTATGGTGCTAGTGATTTCATGCCATGTTCTGCTTCATGGGACACGGGGGCTTACAAAACCATCCTCGTTCCTCCTTCTGTGGCGCACATCTTTTCTCACTGTTCAATTCAACCGGTATTAAGTGAGTGCTCCAGAATGTGTCGCTGCTGGAAGATATGCAAAAGACGCGTTTAGCAGTCTCTGACCCCTGGGTTAGGGTCAGGTAAGATTACCTTTGTTGGAAAGACCAGGGTTAAGGTGGCAGATGCAGCCAGGTCAAAAGGAAAGTGGAAACATCTTAGAAATGGCAGGGAAGAGAACAAGCTCTCGGAGGTATAGCCTAAAGGAAACAGGCTATTTTTCTAATAGTAACCTTGAACTGTTAATTTAGTGTTTCCTCCCAGGAACTCTGCAAAGGAAGTTCAGCTTTGGCCAGAGCTTCTAATTAACTCCAAAGTTTCTACCACATCCGCAAACACCTAAAGACCACCCCAGTGTTCATTTCTCACCTGACAAAAGTCAAAAAAACTGATGTAAGTGAGAATTGCACCATAGGAAATCCTTTTTTCACTATGGGAAATGGTTGCTGTATTTCCCTCAGTTTGATTATTTTGGGGACCTATAATCTTACAGCTAAAAAAATATTATTTATGATACTGAGAATAAAAATAGTAATATTAATTTATTAAGCACACAGTGTACACCAGGACCTGTGCTGGGTGCTGGGAAAACAGCCTTTAAGTGTCTCACAGTCAAATAGGAGAAACTCACCGTTGTAAAACTGGGGTAAATGCCATGAGAGAGGGAGGCAGGGTAGGGGGCTTGTGGCAGCACATGACACAGAGTGGGAGACTTGGGAGGGTGGGTAATGCTTCTTCCTGGAACAGAGTCTTGAAGGTGAAGAAGGAATTGGCCAAATGAAAAAAGTAGAGTTGAACATTCCAGGAGGCGGGAACATTGTATGAAACCCTAGAGACATGAAAGAGCTATGGGTATTGAATGACCTAGAGCATAGAGCAGGAGATGGAAGAGGTTCAAGAGAGAAGGCTTGGGAGAGGAAAGACCCAGATCATGAGGAGCCTTGAAGGCCAAATTAGGAAAGTGGAATCCACTGAAGGATTTCACAGAAGTGAGCAAAATAATCTCATTTGCACTTTCTCTAGATCAATTAGAAGTAGTACAGAGAATGCACTGTGTGTTAGAAAAGCCACTGGGGAAATAAGCAAAGAGAGGAGCAGTAGGAATGTAGTGAAAGAGAGAGGTTAGAAAGCAATTAGGAGAGTAGAATTGAAAGAACTTGAAGACCAGTTGACAATGGGGGGGAAGAGGGAAAAGGGATGCAGAGGAGGAACAGATTTGGGAATGATGATGAGTTCAGTTCAGGGTGTACTGAGTCGGGGGTACCATGGACCAACCCAAGGAGAGGTCAGCATACAGCCAGATATCTGGGGCTGAGTTCAGGAGAGTGGTTTGGGCTGGAGGTTATAATTTGATGACCAGTTCATAGATGACTACTGAAGCCAGGGGCTTACATTTGCACAAAGCTAAGTATGTACAGTTGAGAATAGAAGAGAGCCACAGAAACCCTCTTTGGGAGCACTAATATTTAAGGGACTAAAAAGAAGGATGTCTGAGGTGACACCACCATAAATGAAGGAGGAAATCTAGCATAGAATAGTGTCAGAAATGACAGAGGAGAAGAGTGCCATGGAGGAGGGAGTGGTCAGTGGAATCCAACCATGCCAGGAAGGAAAGCACAGTTTAATTGGGCATTAATGACCTGAGCAGTTAAATGGGGAAGTAGAAATGAAAACAGAGTGCTCTGTGTAGAGATGCAAAAGGGGGTGAAGAAGTAAAGACATGGCACATGTAGACGAGCCTTTGGCTAAACTAGATTTTCAGGGGCAGGAAAGAGATAGGAGCAAATAGCAGAGAGTGGAAAGTTACGGAGGGTTCCTGCCACTGCCAGTTGGAACTTAGCAGTGGTTCTTAATTGCTGTCAGGGTACAGGGAGCATTTTCAAATTGCACATGACTACAAATTACACAGACTACAAGATGCAAACCTCATAGTGAGGGAGTGAGGTGGGGGGATGATAGAGGATCAAGAATACAGGAAGCATCGGGTCAGGGGTTCTGAAGAGGATTTTCTTTTATGAGACCTATGACAAATAATAAAATGGCATCAGATGAAGACTCAGAGGACCCGTGAATGCCTCTTAGTAGCTTTCAACCTCAGGCAATTTCATCACCTCTCTGAGCCTAGGATCCTCGTCTATAAAATAAGCTAAATACTAACTATCTTGCCTGGTTGTAGTGCAAATTAAACAGGATAATATGTGTGAAGAGCACCCTGGAAATTGGAAAGCCCTGTACAATTGTGTGAGAAGATGGGCCCTCTTGCTGCCCTTCACCATTTGCTGAGGTGCTTTTTCCTGTTGAAGTTATTTCAGGTGCCGTGGAAAAGCTTTCTTCCAAACTAAAGGCAGGATCTCTCTTTCCTGGGGATTTCTATCTTTTTTTCCTACTCAGTTGCGATGAAGAGTTCTGTTGATAAATAAGAAGAAAAATGTTTTTAAATTTTTCTAATGTTAAAATACTACTAATCACTAATTGTCTAAAAAATTGATGGAGATACACATGAAAAATATTCAAACATATTCCTTTCTAGATAGTTAATCCTCCCAGTTATAACCTTTGTGAAAAATCTTTGTGGCTCAATCACTACCTTAGATAAAGCTAACATTAGACGCTGCCTGCTAAGATGCCAGTGACCAGCAGACCAGCAGGCCATGCAGATATCCATTTCCTTCCCCTCTTGATTGTTTTGAATTAGCACTTCCCTCTTGGTCCAACAAAACACACACTCCCATGATATTTGCCGTGCAGTTGCTAATATCTATATTTTTTAATTAAAATATTTCACAGAAAGACTGAGCGTTAAAAACATTACAAAATTAACATAAACACCTGTGGTAGTTATTTTAGACTAAAATGAAGACTGCAAACTGGCATGCTATAGGCCAAGGTTGTCCCCACAAATATGCTTTATTTGACTGGTAGAATTTTTTTAAAATAACACTTTATGCCAATATTTCAAAATTGATATTTTTTATATTTAAACATACCAATTTCTATTACCTCTTGGAACATTGGAAGATCAGGCAACACAAGGCAGGGCCTTTATTCCCGTAAATAAAAGTGAGTGGCTGTGTCTCCAGTTCATCCCAAGCCCCACTCCTCCCTATTGCCTCCTCAGGCTGGTACCCACAGATCCCTGGAGAGTTCAGAGTGTGTGACCCCTGGCTTAAAGTCAAACCAGTACAACACAATGGAAGGGGAGAAGTTTGTTTCTAATGATACAGTGGCTAAAATAAAGAAAAAGGAAGCCCAAATACCTGGGGTGGAGTGCCTGATTCTTAGCTCTTAGGCAGCATTCTGTCTGCTTTAGTATGGGGCTCTATAGGAGTGGAAGTTAAATCTTTTCCTTTGTGTACTTCTTTGTATGATAGAGATTAAAATAAAAGCAACTACTTCCTTTGGGAAAGGCCAAAGCATAGCCCAAAAGAAAAATCTGTATTGCTTCAAAAGCTGAGGCAACTGGCCAAAAGATTCCAGAAGGCTCTCCCTAGCCTCACAAGGTCAAGAAACTTTGATAACCTGTGACGGCATGGAAAGACATCTGGTAGACCACACTTTACAGTTCGGAAGATAAAGCTCATTCTAAGTTTTATTAACACAGACGTACTGGCCATGGCTGGTCTTTGCCACATAGAAGAAATTCCCAAGCAATGCATTCTTGCGCTCTCATCAAGGGGTCTGTTGGCTGTGGAATTTCCTATTCTCCAGCACCAGAACAGAAAGCAACCCACCCCCACCCCCAGCTTTGGCCGACATGAGATTTAAAGAGGATCGTTTGTTTTCATTACAGCCCCTTGAAGCCCTTCCTTCCCTCCTCATTAATGAATTTCCAGTCTTTCATCAAAAAACAAAAACAAAAAAACAAACACAAAAAAGGACCTGACAGAGGACATGGTTAAGTGGCTCGCGCATAGCGATGCCGGCTTTAAAGAGAGGAGACGGCCATTTACTGATTGCAAGGAGGGGTTGACATCCTTGGTTAGTATGCTAATTTCGTCTTCTGCATTTAACATTCAGATCAGGTCTGTACAGGCCCTCCAGAGTGGCAGAGTCCAGGGATGGATGGCTGTCTGCCTTGCAGCATTGAACATTCTCTGCATGAATTACATAAATGCCCAAACATTCTGTCTGCTCCGACTTCACTCTCTTCCTCCCTCTCCGAGAGACACACAGACACAGAGCCATACACACGCAAGCAAACACATGCACACACACACACATACACACACACAGACAGACCCTATAGACACAGGTCTCTATGAATGCTGAAGAAATGCAGTGTAAGATGCCCGAGCCATCCACAACTGGCTTAATTCCTCCTCCTTTGAGTCTCCAAGGCACACTTCTGCAGGATATATTTCTCGTGCTCAGGAAACTTGCAATGTACTGGGGTGTCTGAAATAAGGAAGCAACATGAAGAGTAAATCCCCTGTGAGAAGGAGCACGTCTTTCTATTGACCTTCCAGTCTTGGAAATCCTAAAAACAAACAAACTAACAAAAAAACCCCAACTCCACTCATCTGTAGGGGAACAAGATAGCTCAGTTAACTGAACACCTGGAAAGAAGGAAGATCCAGCTCATTTTATTCTTTGGGGTCCCCACTTTGTCATGCATGTTTGGAACCCTGTGTTAAGAGTCTTAATTCATCATGGTTGGCTTTGGACTCACCAAGTCACAGCTGTGTGACAACAGAAGACGAATCCGAAACTAGCTCCCACATGATGGTCCAGATGGCAAAGACAATCACCTGGCATGTTTTGCCAGAAGCCCAGTCAAGGGAAAACTGAATTGCCTCAACCTCCTTTTCCCAGCATCTTTCTGTAACATTGCAGCAGCTTCCTGGAGACAAACAGAGAATCAGCAGCTCCTGTTATCAGAAGGCACACTTAGAGGTCGCTTTCAATAGACAGAAGCTATTTTGAGCAAGCAGGGGCTCCAACTAAAAGAAAAGGACAGGTTGGTCTTTATTATTTTGTTTTGTTTTGTTTTCTCAAAGTATGACATAACTGTGTCACCTGGCATGCCATGGCTCTTTCCTCTGGACGTTCTGGTGATCCCTGGCTCTGTCCCCTGGTGCCCACACAATATTCCATTTTCGGCTCAGGAACACTGGGCAGTCCCTGTGGGAGCCTCCAACAGGAGTGATGGGTGTTTTCTCTGAGCTGCAGACTTGATTTGACCGGATTTTTTTTTTTTTTTTTTTTTTTGGCTCTGGTCCAAGATGTTTTCCTGTCATCATTTCACTGTCTTTTCCAGTAATCCCTTTTTTAAACATGGCCAACAATTAGTCGATTTATCTCCACCACCACCCCACCCCCACCCCATCTCCACACAAACACACAGTCCACTGAGCCCCATCACTGTCTTGTTTTGCCTTGAAGTCTAAGAAATTACAGCTTCTCATTAGCTGGAGAGCACGTTTGGAACGGCTTTGTATTTACTCACTTAGTAAGTGATGCTGGCCTTTTTAATTATTCTCCCTCCGCGTGCCATCGGAGAGCTGCAAGCTGTTCCAGGCAAGCCAAGAGGCTGCATGTCCTCCGCCAGGCAGTTGGAAGTAATCGTGTTTTACCTCCCTGCTGCTGCTTTCTTCCTTTCCTGTCAGCAAGCCAAGGAATCCCCCCAAAGCTCTTACGTAGGAGATACCAAAACAGTGAGTCACTTCTGGCTCCCCGAGCAGAGGGCGTCCAGGGCAGGATGCACGGAACAGCAGACCCAAGATGGGGGTTTCCTCCAAGCCACCAGGAGCCCTGCAACCAGATGTGCAGCCAACGCTTGGTTTTTCTTGCTGTTGCTCCCTCTTTCTCCTCCACCCTCATCCATTCCTTCGTTTCCCAGCACGTTCCTCTTTTTCTCTTCCTTTCTGTGTTGCCGACAGCCACAGACCCAGCAAGAGCTGGGTCCCTCTCGCCTTCTGTTGTTTTTTTCCCCTGCAGCAGGCTTTGGCTGCTACCTCTGCGAGCTGGATCACCAAAGACGCACGACTCACTCACAATGAATAATCAATACAGATATTGATCGGTGGAAAATGTTTGTAAATTCCTGAAAGGGAATCAGGAGCAGGGGGCAGGGAGGCTTGTGGGGGACGACGCTGAAGTGCTGGTGGCGGCAGGCAGCCGAACTTGATTTGGATCCCAAGGCTGGCTGGCTCCGAGGTGACGGTACCGGAATGCGTGCGAACGAGGGTGCGCGCGTGTGAGTGCGCGGGTGACGCCGGTGTTCTGTATTCCCCTTTCTCTACAGCTGCTTTCCCCGAAGAATCAAGAGCCAAATGGTCGGGAGCCCCCGTCAGTGCCATGCCTTGGCTGCGGGCCAGCACTGTTTTGTTTTCATTATCACACGCTACTTTGCAATTTGCATAAATACAGGGTTATTTTTTATCGTGTCGCCCAAAAGATAAAAAAAAAAAAAAAAAAAGAAATAGAAGTCTTTGTTGTGTGCAAGAGGGGCTCGCTGCACTCATCATGGCTAAGGATTTAGCGTATGTAGAGGGCTCCAGAAGAAATACCGGCAAAGAAGTGGTAATCACAGAGAGAAAAGAATAGAGGAGAGGCGAAGAGAGGAATTGAAAGATAACTGCAGGGGATTCAGCTTGGTGGAACCAAATATTAGGGATACGTTTTCCTCTATGGAGAAGCGGTAGCGCCTTAGTAAAGCAAAGAAGATATAAAGACCACCAAGGTCTAACCAGTGCCCTATGGTATACACGTGTCACTCTTACAGCTGGAATGCACTATTTATCTTTGGTGGAAAAGGTACACAGGACGTTGAACACAAACTTGCTTTTTCTGCCTCGTCCAAAACCTAGAAAGTATGGGAGCGGATGGGGCGTCTCCAGCAGGCGAGACATTTCAGACCTTGGTCTTTTTCCCCTCTTCCCTACGGCCTGAGCAGCTCAGCCGAGTCTCCCGAATTGCACTTGCCCTAGTATTGAATGGAATTCATCCTCCACTTGGCTTTTTCACCTTCAGAAAAGTGGGTACAGGAGTGTCAACCTAAACGCGAGCTTTGAGTGACTTTCTCCTGAGTGCTCGGAGTCCTGGCTGCAGAGATGAGGCCTCCTGAAGTTATGCCCCCACGTGGATGGCAGGCGTGCTCACGGGTCCCAGGAAGTAGCACCTTTTGTCAGAAAAAACTTCTAGCTCTCTCAGGCCATTGGGTGGTCCCCCCGTCTTTGATTTCCGATCCTTTCACCTCTCCCCCACTTACTCTCTTTCTGTGATTCGGTAGTAAAATCTCTTTGGGATCATTCTACTCTTTTCTCTCACTGCTCTAGCTGTCTCCTCCTGGCCTGGCAACAGAAGGGATGCACCTCCTTTGAGATAGCCATCTAGAGTAAGACCTCCACATGAGGACTCAATTCCAGCACCCCCTGTCCTGAAAGGAGCGGTCCGCTTTATCAGCCAGCAGCAGCAGCGGGAAGACGGATTTTTTTTATTCCCTTTCTGGCTTCTGATTAGCTCCAGCAATCCAATTAGCAGAGGAATTTATATCACACAGGCTGAGGTGCCCCTACTCATCACAGCAGCTCAAACCCACTCTTAAATTCTGCCAATAGTACATCTTCTTGTGACGTAGATTAATTACAGCGCCAAGCCTTCCCGAGTAGATCTACCAGTAAAGGTATATGTGAATATCAGAATTAAAGAAGAGGCAAAAAGCGATGACTTTTGTGTATCACCAAGGATGCATGAAGGCTGCCTTGTGCATCCTCCACTCTGCGCATCTCCCATTGTTCTAGTGTGTATCAAAGAGGCCAAGCGAGCATTACAGAGGATTCAGAAGTGGCTAAATCATGGAACACCTGTGCATTTTCTCCCTCTCATTGACACATTTATTATGAAACTTCAGAGCTCTTAGACACTGACTAATTTCCTGCCTCCAGCCTATACTACCCCCAAAAGAGTTAAACTATTTAAAGTAGCTCCATGGAGAGAAATGACATTATCTTCATTGTTATTCCATTCCAGTTGGGTACAATTGTGATATCGTTGTACCCTTGCATCTATCTACAATTTCATTCCAAATTTATCCTTCCATTCATCAATCTCTAGCATCTATCTCTCCATTCATCTCTCTATATTCATTTATATATCAACTGTTTATTCTACTTCCCAGTCATCTCTTCATCCATGTGCATCTAGCTATCCATTTTCTAACCATGTATTGATCTATGAATATCTTTCTATTATCTGTCATCTACTTGTCTATCCATTTGTGTCTCTATTAATTCATTCATCTGTATTATCCATCTATCTGTTTTTCTATCTATTCATTAATCTATTCATGTATCTAGCCATTCAATCATCTATCATTTGCTTATCAGCTACCTTTTTACTTTGTGCCTTTTGTTAGCTATGATCTTAACAGAATCCCAGATTCACATTCTCAATCATTTTTAAGGTAAATAATGCCCAGTTTCCAAATGAAGTCTGTACATGCTATGTACTTGGTTATCTGTTCTCTAGTTTAAAAGAGCCTTGTCAACTAAAGAAGTAAGTCAGTAAAATCATAGAGTTTTAAATGTGTTAAAAACTACAAGGAAGATATTTTATCCCGGATTCTTGGTACATTTTTCTTACTTACCATGGCTTTAAAAGACAGGAATTTCACATAAAGTCTACACATAAATCTCATTCAGGTTGTTAAATCTACCACTGAGAGACTTCATGCAAGTGATCCAATTCAGCTAGAGCTAACTTGAGATTACTTTTATCATAAAGCAAAACAGATACTAAACCCTTACATGGTAATGTGGTCATACATGTTTGAATCTTTCTTGTATCCAGGCTGGGAGTCGAGTAGCAGTTTGGGAACTAAAAATAGATTTTTTTGTTTCCTCATTACTTTTGTTCAGAATATATTCAAGTTTGGGCCAACACTTGAGAGTCAACACCTTCTCAGAGTGACCCCTAGTTTATTAGCTCTTAAGAACATGAAGCATTACTGGGTTGGGAGGAAATGTCAGTGGATGAATCTCATTTGCACTGGGAACAGAAACTACAGTTTGTTGCTATGAGTACTGTGGAGTTTGGCTGACTTTTTTCTGTGTTTCTAGGGAATCGCTTCCCAGACGGGGGCCCAGGTCAGAATCCTAATCAAGCAGTCGATCATGTCTCTGACAACACTGGCCATCTCTAATATTTATTAATGTGTAGGCAGTACTATCCATTAAGGATCCAAGTTTGTTTTTCTTTTTGTCTTTTTTTTTTTTTTAACTAAGCCATAGTATATTGATTAAGGTAAAGCCCATAAAGACCTCATCAGTTCCGAAGTTGCCATCCTCAAAGAACCGGCAAGGACGCAAGCCATGTGTCCTCCAAGAAAACAAGGAGATGAAAATCTCCTCATTCCTCTTCTCATGTTATTTCCATTTGTTCCATCACCATAGCTTTCTGGACTTGGTTGTAATCAGAGATGAGATTCCATGATCTCATGTCCTAGTCCTGGCTTTTTTGTCACGCTAACCAGGGCTGACTTCGCGAGATAACCGTAGACGCAGTGCCTAGGGCCCACCACACTTTGAGGGGGCCACGAAAGTCTTTTAATTTCTTTTAAAATCATCAAAAAGGTGAACTTTTTGCTCAAAAGAATTTTAATATGTATTAATATATTCTAATGCCAATGCAATTAGAAAATAGAAGTTTGAATAATTTTTCAGGGAGAAAGAAGCCCATGAAGGCAAAAGCACCCAGAGCCAATGAATGTGGCTTTGACACTAACCAGCTGCTTATAACTTAGTTATGCTCAAAAGAGTGCAGTGGTTAAGGACCTGCTCAGGAGTCAGACTTCCTGGGTTCAAATCCTGGCACCACCACTTGTTAAAGTCATTTAACTTCTCTCAATCTCACTTTCCTTAGCTGTAAAGTAGAGATAAGAGTGCTTAATGCATAGGAATGCTGTCAAGATTAAATGATATTGTATATTTAAATTGCTTAGCATAGAACCTACACATAACGAGGGCTCAAATAAATTTGTTATAATAATTGTTATTATTATTATTGTTTTGGCTTTGTTTTAAATGTCTACCTCTCCTTATTTCAGCAGCCATGACTAAATTAATTTTTTTATTTAAAAAAATTAGATTGTCTTCTAGTTACCATAGACAGAAGAAAAAGTTGCTCATTGAAATGTCCTCCTTATTCTGGAAATCAGGAAATTTTCTCTCCCAGAAGTTTGAAATTCTGTACTCTCTACCTGGAGCTAGGTCTTTATTCTGTATTATAAAACTCCTCCAATAAATCAGCATCATCTCCCTCGGTCGGAGATTTGATTCTTTCCTAACCTAAAACAATCCTGCAAAAATCTTATTAAGAACCACAGGTTAAAAAGAATATTGTCAAAACTTTCTCTCTCCTTTTCTCTTTACTTTATTATCCCCTCATTTTTTTTGTCATTTAACTCCAATTATGAGATGCTAAGTGCTTTTGGAAATTTCATTGTTAATATCTTCTTACAGTGCTATTAACGTAAATCAAGTTTAATAGTGTCCCAGCAAGTGTAAAAGCAATCAAAAATTCAGTACTCACGAATCATTCTGTAATTTCAGCATAAAATGTTAATAGAAATAATATCCAATACCATAAAATATCAGTAAATTCAACTTTAAATATATGTGATGAATTACTTCGCCATCCTATAGCATTCATGGAATATTCTAGTATGAAGTACTTAATTGGCCAAGCCATACCTCAGTCATTCTCAGGCTGCCAGAAGTCTCCTCCTCTGCTTTCCCCCTACTAGCCAATCCTGGAAGAATGGACAGCTCAATGACAGGCATTTTTTCATCCCAGGCACACTGAGTTACTTGGCCATAAGGAAAAATGACTCAGGATCAAGGTGGGAAGTACAGTCAACTTGAAGGAATTCAAATTAACGAGAACAAAGACATTGTATTCAGTTCTAAGAATATTGATCAGTAGCTGCAAGGCCTTAGCTACATATAATCAGCAAAGATGGTTAAGATAGAGGCCCTGTCCTTGGAGAGTTCACATCTCATGAGACAGGCCAAGGCTGAGACACACACGACATACAGTATTTCAGGCCCAGCAGTGAGAACAGCTGTCGTGTATGTCCTTAGGAAGGCTCTAATAGAACAGGAGTTGGTTGGTTAATTTTAAAATTTGTCTAAAGCAGGGAAACATAAATGTATATATGATCACATGTACTTTAAGCATCTTAAACTTAAAGCAACATACGTCTTTTTGCATGAACCACCGCCATATTGCTTGTCTACAGCTTCCGCTCTTTGAAGTAAAGGGAGAATTTAACGCACCCAAGAGGCCCTTAGAGTGCAGAATCCTTCAGTTAACACTTCTCCTACCCACACGGCAATTTTCAGCAACTCAGCTGAATGTTTTCACAGAGTTAATTTAGCTGTCATAGAAACAACTCTTTTTGCACGCATGTATCTCTGGTTTATACTTTATTTAATTCAGTTATGAATTTCATGAACAGGAACAACTTCCATAAAGAGGCTTGGGGACAAACACAACTAACTCTTAGGAAGGATATAGCTCAGCTGGTGGGGCCAGGACTGCTCAGGTGCTCCAGGGTGTAGATTATTACCTGGGACCACACTGAGTGCATGGGCCTCAGTCAGCAGGACTTCCAAAGGGCGTGGAGAGTGACTGTCAGTTCAGCTAGTTAGTGAAGTGAGTGATGCTTAAGGAGTTTCATAAACAGAAAGGTGAGCCCAGAGACAAAGAATGTAACTTTGGGTCAGAACAAAGATCCATGTTGGCCAATATTTAGTTTGTTCTAGGATTATGTGATGTTGGACACAGTGTTAATGGATCCATCTGCTGTCAGAGAGTCAAGTTAGTGTCTTTAATACCTCTAATTGAACAGCTCATTGTGGCTCTGACCTCTAGACATTTATTTAAATCTTCTTAAAAGTGGCTTCATTTATAGTCTATAAGGGTTTCAGGAAAACAAGTCTCAAATGTTTACTCTATTATAGACAGTCGCACTTGCTGCATTTGTCCTGAAAGAGCTTTCCTTAAACCAGTATGTCCTCACGTGTGGGATGAATAGCCACAGTGATGTGGAAAATCATGTCTGGAGGTATACTAACAATTTTTTTTAACATTTATGCACCTATAAAAACATAATAAGCACGTAATCTCATGATTTCATAGATATTGTCTCTTAGGATGAGGCTAAATCTCTTTCAGTAATACTGTAAGTCCATTGAGAGAAAAATATTTAGTCACAGTGGAGGTATTGTAGGAATAGGACAGAATCATGAAGATGATAATCAAATGACTGAAGTTTAGGAAAGCCAGCTTAAGCTTTGAGGGATATCTCTAAGTTTGAGAATTCTACAGTTCAGCCACTCTACTATTCACTTTTCAAGTAGAAGATTCTGGAAATCATAGGTAGTTATGCTCATGTGAAGCAACTCACCGTCTTGATTTTGTGTCAGTTTTCTGTGCCTTGCTGTTTTTGTCTATTTGATTGAAACATTTGAGCTTCCACTCACAGGTTTACATGAAGCAAGACACCTGAGAGACCTCTTTTACGCAAACAATTCTACGTGGTTGGTGCAGCCTTTTCATCAGTCTGCCAACATGGAGACCTTTTTCCTGTAAATAAGACTCTGTTGGCCACAGTTCTGCACAAGCTCTTCTGCACAGGTCACACCTAGAGATATGGTGCAAGGTACTTAGAAATAGCACTTTAGGAATATTGCTTATTTGACTTGGCTTGTCTTGCTTAGGTGAGGTCAGCCTGCTCCTCATGACTCTGTCCTGGGAAAGTTCCATGTCAAGAAACTTGACAGAACCACAGAGAAGTGATCTAGAAGCTCAGTATGTGACTGATTTGAAAATTGAAGAAAATTTTCTGAGTATTTTGTATACATATTGTGCTGCTAAATCCACTTTTTATTTTGCATTTTCTTATGTTGTAAGGGAACGTAATACTTTAAATTTTATTTATTTGTTTATTTATTTATTTATTTATTTATGTTTGGCTGCATTGGGTCTTCATTGCTGCGCATGGGCTTTCTCTAGTTGTAGCGAGCAGGGGCTACTCTCTGCTGGTGTGTGGGCTTCTCATTACCGTGGCTTCTCTTGTTGTGGAACACAGGCTATAGGCACGCAGGTTCAGTAGTTGTGGCTTATGGGCTCTAGAGCGTGGGCTCAGTAGTTGTGGCTCACGGGCTTAGTTGCTCCGTGGCATGTGAGATCTTCCTGGACCAGGACTCGAACCCGTGTGCCCTGCATTGGCAGGCGGATTCTTAACCACTGCGCCACCAGGGAAGTCCCATGGGAAAGTAATACTTTAAAGCCGAGTACTTTCAACATGCCATTTTGTGTTATTGATCTTCGTATATGACATTCACATGAGGAGAGATTATTCACACCTCGTAAGTATCTTGTTCATCTTTGGAAAATAATTATAACCAGCAGTGATGACTGTAGGGTTTATAGTGTTATAGAAGTATAAGAAAAAGATGTGAGAGGCTTCTGGGAAACAATCAGAGATGTGGAAAAAAAAGGGGTTCATCACTGAGTTACGTATAAGAGAAGAATTTAAAACAACCTAAATATCCAACAGTGGGGGTATATTAAATAAAATATAGCTTGTCCATATAATGGTATACTGTGCAGCCATATTGTGAAGTGATATTTAAAGACAGGGAAAATATATATAATACATTAATAAGTGATTTTTTAAAAGATTAAAAATAGCATAGATAGGAGATCCCAATTTTATTTTAAAATCTATTAAAGTGAAAATTTTAAAATAAAATGTATAGTCACATGTAAACAATCTATAAAAATAAAATACATGCTTATATATAAAGGTGTAAAAAATGTATACACCAAAATTGTAACTGTGAACAAAGGTATTACAGTGGTTTTTTTATTTTCTTTGTGTTTTTTGTATTTTCCAAATTTTCTACAATGGTCACGTATCTTTTATAAGCAGAAAAAAATAACACATGATATACAATGTATATATATATATTTATTACAAGGCAAGAAATAGACAGCAACCTGACATACAGAATTACTTTTATTTATGAGCCATTTGGCTTTAATGCCACCAATTTTGTAATCCTAGAAGCATGTTTACCTAGTAAACCCTGTTTTCCATTATGATCATGGCCATGGGTTGGGATGTTGTGATTAGTCAAATCTTCTTAGAACTATCCCACATGGAGTACCAGTTTTCAGAGAATTCGAATATAAATACACGAAACTAGGCAATATAAAAAATAATTTAATCATCCCGAGTTGATTCAAAAGGAATCTCATAATCCCTTAGTGCTCCAATATTCTTTTCATTTTGAACATCAATGACCTCTGAGGGGAGGAAGCACAGAGGTGAGAGTTAATAGCTGTGTCCGGTTCAATGCCCAGCTCAGCTTCTCCCTGAAGACTTTCTGGCCTGTGCATCCCACTGATGGCTTCCTCTCTGACTTCTGGGGCTTTTAGAGGATGTACCTCATCCTTGGGCTTTCTGTCAGCTCCTTCCCTGCCTCTGGTCTCCCAGACCTTCATCCTGGACTTCCTAAGACCTTCATCCTGACCAAAGAAGAAAGCACAGCCTCAAGTTCAGTCTTCAGGGAGGTCAGAATTAAATCAAGTTTAGGACCTCAGATATAGTGGCTCAATTACAACAATCGGGTTCTGCCATGCTTCCCAAGATTGCTTGTCTCTAATGAATTCCAAGGTGAAGTGGCTCTAGGGATCAGCCCTTGGATTCCTGTCTTTCCCTGTTCAGGCTGCTATAACAAAAATACCATACACTAAGTGGCTTATAAACAACAGGAATTTATTTTTCTCAGTTCTGGAGGCTGGGAATTCTCAGATCAAGGTGCCAGCAGATTTGGGGTCTGGTCAGGGCCAACTTTCTTATTCAAAGCTGGTCCTCTTCTCACTGTGTTCTCACATCGTGGAAGGGAGAAGTGAGGTCTCCAAGATCTCTTTCATGAAGGCTCTAATCCCATTCATAAGGACTCTACTCTCATGACCTGACACCTCCCAAAGGCCCCATCTCCTAATATCATCACACTGGGGTTAGGTTTCAACATGTGAATTTGTGGGGAATACAAGCATTCAGTCTATAGAAATTGCCTTGTTCTTAGTAACTGGTCTTTCCCAGGGCTACAGCCTTGCCCTATTTAGGATATGCCCAGCAATTCCCTAGAATTGTTTGTTCCCTGCATACATCTCCCTCACACACACACACACACACACACACACACACACACACACACACATACACATATCCATCCCCAGCGCTCCACCAAAAAGGGTTCAGGGACTCTGCTACCTACAGAGCACACTTAGGAAAGTTAGAAAAGGGAGACCTTTCTTGGAAGACAAACAAGAATGCAAGTCCTCTGGCTGAACACAGCCCCACAGACCCTTAGTTTGGCAGGCGGAGCACAGCGCACATCCTTTTCAGCGCGCAGGGATTCCACAGTCAGTGAATTTTAGAAGAGTACTGCGTACTGTGTCTGGCCTCTTGGGGTTTCAGAATGCACATGCGTGTATTAAAACGCTCTGCCAAGACCTGTACACCGAGATCTATTTGACTTCCTTTAGCCTAACCTCTGACCATATTTCTCAGACTTATTTGTCAGTGAAACCCATTCCTTTTTTTTCTTTTTTTTTTTTTAATGGTTTGCAGTTCACATAGCTTTCCCCCAAATATATTTTGCAGAGGAGCTCTTACCCAGTTTCCTGAGACCCTATTGACCAGGGAAGGCAGCCTTCAAGCTCTAACCCACCTGAACTCTGGATAGGGCCAGTCCAGAAGAAGCCACCACAGCTCTCTCTACTCTCTGTCTTATGGGCCATTCCCTTTAGTTCAGGATCTCTTACCACCAACCATTTGTCCAAACAGTGATAGGAAATTACAATATCCTTCAGACAAATGGTCTCACAGTCCAACAGGGCACGTCTTGGGTACCTGTTCTGCCCTAGCCAGCAGATTTCACCTGGTCTCCTCCTGTCTGACACATCCATAGACCACCTGTACTAATTATTTCGCATAATTCTTTCAAGGACATGAACTCAGCAAGCAGTCTTGACTGAGTGCCTCTAGTGCCAGTACATGTTGACGGGCGACTGAGAGTAAAATGTTAACAACGTGATTTGTTAAAAACAACTGCAACGGGCTTCCCTGGTGGTGCAGTGGTTGAGAATCTGCCTGCCAATGCAGGGGACACGGGTTCGAGTCCTGGTGTGGGAAGATCCCACATGCCGCGGAGCGACTAGGCCCGTGAGCCACAACTACTGAGCCTGCGCGTCTGGAGCCTGTGCTCCGCAACAAGCGAGGCCGCGATAATGAGAGGCCCGCGCACCGCGATGAAGAGTGGCCCCCGCTCGCCACAACTAGAGAAAGCCCTCGCACAGAAACGAAGACCCAACACAGCCATAAATAAATAAATTAATTAATTAAAAAAAAAAAAACCTGAAGACCTTAAAAAAAAAACAACTGCAACAACAGTAGATCCGTATGTTGTTTCTCTGAATTTCTGTTACCACGAAGAGAAGCAAAAATCAGATCTAAGAAGCCAAATGTCCATCACCAGATGAACGCATAAACAGAATGTGGTACATCTGTACAATGGAATATTATTCAACCGTAAAAGATAGTGAAGTGCTGATATATGCTACAGCAGGGGCCCCCAACCCCCGGGCCATGGACCTGTTAGGAACCGGGCCGCACGGCAGGAAGTGAGTGGCAGGCAAGCGAGCAAAGCTTCATCTGCCGCTCCCCATCTCTCCCCATCGCTCACATTACTGCCTGATCCATCCCCCTCCCGCCACCCCGTCCATGGAAAAATTGCCTTCCACGAAACTGGTCCCTAGTGCCAAAAAGGTTGGGGACTGCTGTAGCTACAGTATGAATGAAACTTGATGACGTTATGTTAAGTAGAAGAAGCCAGACACGAAGGGCCACATACTGGGTGATTCCATTTATATGAAATATCCAGAATAGGCAAACCCATAGATAGATAGAAAACAGATTTTTGGTTGCCAGGAGCTGGAGTGAGGAGGGAATGGGGAGTGACTGCAAATAGGTACAGGGTTTCTGTTTGTGATGGTGAAAAAGTGCTGGACTTAGTAGTGATGGTTGCACAACATTGTGAATAACTTAATGCCACTGATTATACACTGTAGAAGGTTAAAGTGATAAATTTTATGTTATGTGTTTTTAGCACAATTTTTTAAAAAATCAAACTAATTCTAAGAAGGTTCTGGGTATTGTAGAGATGCTTAAAAGTATTAGTTGGGAAATGCCCTCGATCCAGCCCAGGATTATTCTCTGTGATCCTCATCCAAAAAGTTTCTTTGGACAGGTTAATCACTGCCTCTCTGTTGTGAGGTTTTAAGATTGG
Organism: Eubalaena glacialis; assembly: GCF_028564815.1. Lineage (NCBI taxonomy): Eukaryota > Metazoa > Chordata > Mammalia > Artiodactyla > Balaenidae > Eubalaena > Eubalaena glacialis. The sequence goes on along the minus strand of NC_083733.1, from coordinate 16,256,400 downwards.
AATTCCTTTTAACCGAGTGGGCCAAAGCATACTGAGCAGTTTCCTTTTTCTTATTTAGGCATGGTTATGACACATTACAGAATTTTCTAGTGAGCTGTCTCTGGCCTCCTAATGTGTATAAATCTCAGTAAGGCCACACCTTGTATTATGCTCCATTCTGGGTACCCCATTTTGCAGGATGAGTGATTCCAAAACTATACTGAATATAGGATAATTGAAAAGACATGAGAATTGGTGGAGAGGATGGAGTGACATAAAAGCTTTCACTCCCAGAATAAAACTGGAGGCAACAGTCACTTCTGTACTCTAGAAATGACTCATGGACAATATAAATCACCAATCAATTTTTTTTTTAAGTCCCGGCATCTATAGGTTAAAAGAAGTTGGATTTTTTTTTTTTTAGGTTAACTACAAAGCCACCAGCAGGGGGAAGTATATAAAGAGATGTCAGGATGCTTTGGGGCCCCAAAATGTCCTGGGCTCCTCTGTAAACAGGGAGGCTTCTTTTGTGCCTTCAGTAGGAAAAATAGTCCTATTGTGAGGCTGTGAGAGAAACAACCTTTAATCCTTGCAAAGCCCAATAATATTATGTATATTGACTAAAACCCTGTAGAGTGGGCCTGACGGGGTTTTTTCATTACCACGGTACATTGTAACCTAGCTACCTTTGAAAAGTAACCAACGTCAAGAGGCACTTGACATTTGCGAAGTATTATGGGTGTCCTCTCTATGTCCTCTCAAGTTCCCAAATTTACAATGGTCTTAATTTAAAAGTTAAGCTGGGGGATCAATTGCTTAGTGTAGGGCCAGGCTGCCCTTTTTAAAACAAAACAAAAAATATCAAACCCCTGTGGGCCAGTGTGACCTGACTTCCTCATGTGGCTCAGGTTTTGGTGGGTCGCATGATGTCTTGTGTTTAATTTTGAAGGAAGGTGTCTGAACCCCAGTTGGACGGTCGTGTTCCACTCCTCCAGGTGTTGCTGAGTTGTATGAAGGAAGAAGCAGCTGGTAATGAGTCGGGGAAAATGAAAAAGGAACATAAGTAGCTTCTTTAGCAAATCCCCTGGAAATGACATGGATCCTTGAGGATCGATAACATCGATCTATCCCAGGGCTACAGCCCTTCTCCGTCTGCCTCATCTGCAACAGTCAGCCCGGGGAAAATAGCAACATTATTACAGTCAAAACTGCAACCAAATCAACTGGGAAAATCAAACTCCAGCCCCTCTATTTGGGCAATGGCCATGGGTCAACATTAGAGCAAGGATCAGGCTGAAATCCCAAGGGGAGAACTTAAGTAGGCCATGGCCTTGCTTTCAGAACATATCTTTATGACCTTCAATGATATTTGCACCACTATCTACCTCCTACTGAAACTCAGATCATTGTGTAAACCTAGACTCCTGACCTAGGAAACTGTGGAGCCCAAGTTACTTTTTAGAAAATGTTCAGATGACATTTGAGTCTGTTGTAAGCAAATGGTCTGTCAATGCTTCCTGTCAAAGTCAGGCAGGCTGTAATCATTACTAAGTGAAAGTAAAAATTCAATTTGTTTACCATAAGCTAGTGCTGAGACTACAAAGATGAATAGGCTGACTCTTGACTCTGAAGTTTCACAGTCTTTCCAGGGAGATAGAGGTAATACTAGTGATATCCAGTGTGGCAACTATGGTTGTAGCAGATCATGGGACCACTCTGGAAATCCAAAGGAGGGGAACCAATTCAGTTTGGGAAGGCTTTGCAGAAAGACTGACACTCAGACTAAAGCTGGATTGGGAGAGGCTCCGAGTGCCATGGCAAAGAGTTTGAACTTACCCTATACATGGCAAGGAGCCGTGAAGCAAGAGACTAACATAATAACATGGCAGTTTTAGAAAGATAACTCAGGTGGCAAGTGTTATCAGTCAGCTATTGCCACTATACTGCTGTGTTACAAACCTTTCCCAAAACGTAGTGTCTGAAAACAGCAAGCATTTATTTTTCCCTTGTATGTCTATAGGTCAGCTTTGTCTCCACTATGCTTGTCTGGGATCAGCTGGGCTTGGCTCCAGGTTGTAAGATGCATTCAAGTCAGACGCATGCACAAAGTGTTTTGTCATTCTGATACCAGTCACTATTTAGGGCGTATTGTTCTTGTAGCACATCAACAGAGCATAAGAGTGGGAACAGAAAAATGCAGTGCCTCTTGGGCCTCAATGGAGGGCTAGCACCCATGTGCGCACGCGCACACGTACACACACTCGCATTCCATCGGTCAAATAAATTCACGTGGTTGAGTCACACACTAATTCAATGAGGAAATACACTCCACTTTTAGTGGAAGGGACCTCACAGTCACAAGGCAAAGGGTGTAGATGTATAATCCAAATACAGAGAAGGCATGAAGAATTGTGAACAGTGCTTCATTCCACTACACCAGGTCTCTCCACTACACCTATGGAGAGACCATAGGCAACTTATGTGGAGTATGGTCTATGTAAAACAGAAGGAAACAATCCATTGAACGACACAGAACTTTTCTGAAACTGCATAGTCCAACCAAGTTGGTCTCACCCATCTAATCAGAACAGGGAGAAAACTCTAGCTAGAACATTATTAAATGGTTGGTTGAAACATTTAGGAATTCCTGGTTGAATTATAGTCTTGGCAGCAGCTGCCTTCCAGACCCATCTGGTTTGAATTGGCAAAACTGCAGCTGTGCTTGTTGGTATGGGTGAGCCTTTCTTTTGAGTAATGGGCCTGCATGGAAGGGGTGGAGACGGGGAAGAGAAGGATGAAACTGTTGTCATGAAAAACGGGTAGAGAGAACAAGAAAGCTACTACTGTTTCACTTTGCAACATGGAAGTGGGCCTGTGGTTCTGGACTGGAGGACAGATTCTTGTAGGATTACTGGGTCCCCTCTGCTTCTCTTGAGCTGTCGTACACAGTAGATGCTGTCACATCCCATACTTGGGTTATGAATTGATTGTTATGCTTTTATGGCACTGGTATAATTAGTTTCACATTTTTAATTTATAGCATCAGCTAAGCTTTTTAATCCGTTATTTATGGCAAAGACCTAAGAACTAAATTGCCTCCTGCCCCCCCTCCCAGAAAGCATTTCAGTCCCACAGTTTGTAATCAGTTGTTTGGCTAAGACATGTGGCCTTCTTAAAGGAAAACTTTTCTCACAGAGGAGTGGCTGCAACTTCTTTGGATTTCTTCCTATGTGAGTCCTGGAAACCCTGAAAAAAAAAAAAGCCTCAAATATTTAAATGGAGTAATGTTTGTCTAAAGCTCTGCTTTAGGAGAAAGTGAAGCTGGCAGGGATGAGAAAGTCATGCCAGAAAAGTTCCATTTCAAGAAAGACTTTTGTGTTGGGTCACATTTTCTATCTTTGGCCGCCCCCTATGCAATACTCAGGTGTATTGTTTTTTTTTTCTAAAACAACTAAGGAATGTTGAGTGTATGAGAAGTGAACTCAAGGAGCTGGGATATGTGAGGAGAGGTCTGTGCCGGGAACCAAGGGTCTTGGAGATTAGGCAAGTGAAGGACAAAGAAGCCCGATGGACTCCGAAAACATCCTGATATGCTTCTAGTTTATTTCATAGGGCTCCCGATGCATCTGGTCTGGTTTGGGAGAGCAGCTGCGAGGCTTTTTGGCTTCCTCCTCCTGTTGAGTTGTACTGATGGCCACACCATAAGTCACTCTGAAAAAAATCACAGTCACACTTGTAGATCTGGAAAGACAGGATACCCCATAGCTCACATGCAGCGTTGTTGCTGAGATGGCACCAGGGGAATGTGGACCGCTTCCAGACTGGTAGCCCCTGTGGTAGCTTGAGCTGTAAGCTGCAGTTTCGGCTTCAAAGCTGACTTTGATTCTTTGCCCAAGTCCATTTGAGCTGGAGTGTTGAAGGGTTAAAGATGAAGAACTAGACTGCGGCAGGAGCAGCTCCTACAGGACAAAGGAAAGCATTGATGCCGAGCTGGGGTCCACCCCCTTCCCCCCCGCCGCCCCCATCGAGGCTAAAGGGTCTCAGTGTTTACTGAATGTTAAATAAATACCAATTGAATAGTATGTTTAATGAGGTGTATCAAACATGTAATAAGATACATATCTATTAAACAGTTGTGAAATCTCAGTAAATATGTTCTTAATAATAAAGGATGCAGATGGCTTACAGATTGGACCAAACAACAAAGGCTAAAGGAGCTTATGGAAGGAATAGGAGAGCCATCTTCTGAAAACCGAGAAGACAGCTGATTTTCAGCCAGAATTTGATACATGTATCTGTGCTCAACGAGAGCAAAAATGGGACCCAGGCCCACAAAGGAGAGGACTATAAACTTCGAAACCTAAAGACTAGGAGAAATAGCGACCAAAATTAAAGACAGAAAAAAGGTTGCTCACAAAAATGTCAGCAAGATTTTAAATATACCTTCAGGTTTTAGCAGGATACAATTCTCAGTATCACATATTTACCCCTTGAATGTCCCCAAAGTGTAGGGTCTAGCCAAGTATTAGAAAACAAAAGAGTCACATGATATGAAGGTAAAGGATTATTAACTTGTTTTCCTTTCTCTAAAAAGTGGTAATTATCATATTATATTGCAATATGCTATTGAAGTTACATCAGAAAACTACTATCGAAAAACAATCTCTTTCTCCTTGCACACACAGGTCAGGCTGAGAGTCTGGTTAAGTGTGACTGTTTGTCAAATAATTGGTGCTTAGAGTTGAGAGAAAAGAGGGAGAAAGCAAAATTTGCAGAGCAGAGGCAGGGTGTCTTACAGTGAATTATGAAACAAACATGAAGCTTGTGACCATGCTTCCCATCCTTTCTCGAGTCTTTGCACACAACAAAAATGATCCTATTTGTTCAGCACCCTGGAACAATCAAAGCTTGGGTGCTATCAGCTCAGGGGCTCTGATCCCTAAGGCATTGCCATACTGTCTTGAGGGCAAAAAAATCCCCATGTCGTCATACTGTTTGGGAAGCTTTGTCCTAGGCCATACAGAGAACTAGAGCTTCCAGACCCCAAATGTAACATTCTGTCTTCCTGATCAGAAACCATTCCAGCTTTGAAGTAGTCAAAAAGTGTGCAGATGTATATACAAGGATAATTGACATTTTGATTGCTTTCCATCTGTTTGACATTGTTCTAAGTGTTTACATGTATTAACTTATTTCAGTAACATAGTAACTACGAGCTCAGTATTATTATTACATCCACTTAAGAAATGAGGGAATTGGGGGATACAGAAAGTCACTTCCCCAAGATCCCCCCACCTGGTCAGTGGCGGCACTGAGGTTCAAGGCCAGCTAGTTTGGCTGGAGAGGGCATATTTGTAACTCCTACTCTCTATTTGATGCTTTCTAAGAGTTTTAGCATCGTGGGTCACAGAGAAAAGCCCATTTATAGAGTATATTGAGGTATACCCTGGAGGTAGCTCATAGCCGCAGGCATAGGGTTGGGGACAGAGCAGCAAGTGGGCTGAGTGGCTCCATATCGCCCACACTGGAGCCCATTTGCTCTATACCTATGTGCCGTGGCACACCAGACAGGAGGTTCTGCTCTCTGTAGCTCTCAGGATGTTCACAGCAGGGTTGTTTACAATATCAGAACAAATGCCTTGGATAGACTAGATGCATAACAGAAGTGGATAAAGTCCATATGCTAACATCTGGGGAGCCTTTACAAAGTTTGATGTAGAGGTATATTTGCTGGCAAAGAGAAATGTTCATGATATATTATGTAAAAAAAAAATCAAGTGGCAAAACAGGATGTAGAGTTTGATCTCATTTTCATTTTTTAAAAAAGGAGGTAGATAGATAGATTGATCTACAGAGAGAGAGAGAGAGAGAGGGAGAGAGACAGGCTTATAGAATAGTCACCAGATGTTTACAGTTGTGATCTCAGGATAATGGGCTTATAGGCGGCTTTTTGTTCCTTTGTATGTTTTCTCTATCCTTTTTCTATAATGAACATGGATGACTTGAAAGTTTTTTTTATAAAGAGAAGTCACCTGTTGAATTCCTGCGGAAGAATTATTAATGTTCAGGTTCCATTTCAGTCCAAACATAGTTTCCCCAGACCAGTGACTTTCAACCTTTCACTGTCATTGTTTTTAGCAGCAGATTTCTTTTGCTAATAAAATCTAACTCATAGCTTCAATATATAAAAGCAGATCAAACAGAACTTCTCTGATTGAAGCCAGATGTCGGGCCCAGAGCCCACCACCCACTTACTGCCCCCTTCCCCACCACCCCAATTCTTAAGTGGACCTTGTTCACAAAATGCTGCCCTGGACCACTACGGGAGAATCATGGTAGCCTGAAAAACATGCTTGGAAGGAATATATATATATATATATATATATATATATATATATATATATATAATCAAAATAATAATAATTGAGAAAAATAATAGAAAACTTGATTGTTTAAAAAAATGATTCTTTGTAATTTAAATTTAAATGCATAGACTTTTGCCAGATCCTGCTCTATGGTCACTAAAGAGGGGGTCACCAGGTGGTTTATTCATGTGGCAGCCTCCTTGCATCCAACATGATGCCTTTATCACAGATACAGGTAAATTTCCCCTTCTTTGTAGTTTGACTTCTACTGTTTGATTTCTGCTCATTTCTACATTGTCCTTAAGTGTCATTGAACCTCAAGAAGAGTCCAGAAAGAAGCTGAATGCCCAGAAACTCTACTCTCCCACACCTTGTTTAAGCTTGCTTTCGTATTTACCTGCCCCATAAAAGGGCAAGTCAACTGCAATTGGTAGAAAAAAGATTTTTAAAGAAAACTGGGTTGTTTATCCAAAGAACACGGATACACTGATTTGAAAAGATATATGCACCCCTGTGTTCGCTGCAGCATTATTTACAATAGCCAAGATATGGAAACAACCTAAGTGTCCATCAGTGGATAAGTGGATAAAGAAGATGAGGTATATATACACAATAGAATACTACTCAGCCACAAAGAAGTCCTGATCTTTGCAACAACATGGGTGGACCTTGAAGGTATTATGCTAAGTGAAATAAGTCAAATGGAGAAAGACAAATGCCGGTATGATTTCACTCGTATGTGGAATCTTAAACAAGAGAAATGAACAAAGAAAGTTAAACAAAATTAAACTTACAGATACAGAGATCAGATTAGTGGTTACCAGAGGGGAAGGGGGATGGGGAGCTGGGCAAAATGGGTGAAGGAGGGCAAATGTATGGTGATGAATGGTAACTAGATTTGTGTAATCACTGTGTAGAGTAGACACATGTCAAATGATAATGCTGTACATCTGAAACTTACATAATAAAAAAGTAAGAAAACTGGGTTGTTGCTTTTTAAATGCAATATGGTCCCCAACAACCAACATTTGTGGCTGATAAATAATGGCAGTGTGAGACAGACCAGAATCAAGCCTCAAGACTGCCCTTACGTGGACTTCGAATCTAAACTTCATCCTCTATTTCTCTAGAATGAACCCAACAGTCAACGAAAGAGATATCTTTCTGCTTGTATTTATCATTCATTCGCAAGAGGAAAGCTGAGTAGATCCCTAAGAATTGGGTGAATCATCATTCAATCACTGGAGGGCTATTGTTTTGTTACCTTTGCTTCCTAACTGTTCAGGAAACCAAAATAATATTTGAAAAAAAATCTTTCTGAAAAAGAAGCCCAGATATTCCTACCTCTTTCTTCTTTTCGTAGCTTTCTTGTCTGCCATCTCTGCTGTTCCTGCACACCCCACATAGGAGTAGCTTCGTGACTCTTAGAAAGGATTGTGACACTGTGAGCTCAAGTCCACTGAGCTGAGTTGAAATCTCGTTCTGTATGCTACAGGTTATTAGGGTTAGCCAAAAGAATGTACATTTATTTACTGAAGGTACTTTATAAATCAATACCTTGTTTTTGAATTCAGGTCAATAGGAAGAACTCTGAAACACAAGCAACAACTACAGCAACCCTAAAACAGCACTTTCAACTTATTGATTTTCGGAAAAGTATCTTTTCCTGGCATTATTCACACACCCTTGATAAGCAACTCAATGCAATCAAAAAATTTAATGGATTTTTTTACCCCCCCTTCCCAAATATATATATTTTTCAACATGTCTTTGAATTGCAACCAGTTAAGTTCTTGAAAAAGATAAGTTGGGGGGGCGGTGAAAGATGGAGTTTGCATTTATTTCTTCCCATTTGTATGGGGAGGCATTTTGCTGATTCATTGTTAGAGCACAGCTAACCAGATCCACTAGCTGTTTACCATTTAATTTCATTCAGTCTTTGGGTGATTTTAGATATTTCTCTAACTTCACTGAGAAAATTTTATTTCTTCTTGTGCAACAGTATTTATCACGTACTTAGTTGAGCATGGTCTTGAACTGGGGCACTTAAAAAGCAAAAGTAGCTGGAATAATTCTTACCTTCCTTTCAGGCCAAGTATTCTGAATCTGGGGTGCCCATAGACTTCAGGGTATTAGGGAATCCCCAAAGTTGTTTACAAACTACTGTGTGTGTGTGTATGTGTGTATACATGTGTGTGCATGCTCCTTTCTTGGAGAAGGGAGAACATGCATGGTTCTTGGAAGAACCATGACCCTGAAAAGGACATGAATCATAGCTCTAAAGCAGCACTTCTCAAAGTGTGGTCTGGGAACCCCTGGGTTTCCTGTGGTCTCTGAGGTCAAATGATTTACATATGAATACAAAGACATTATTTTTCACTCTCACTCTCTCACAAGTATACAGTGGAGTTTTCCAGAGGCTACACAACATATTATATTGCAGCAGATTAAATGTAGAGGCGGATCTGAGAATCCAGCTGTCTTCTCTCAAACTAGACATTAGAGATTTACAAAAATGTAACACAGTGGCACTCTTCTCATTAAATTATTTTGGTTTGGGAAATATAATTATTTTTATAAAAATATGTTACTTATGCTAATGTATAATGGGTTTCTTATTTTATTTTTTACATGAATTAAAACATATTTTTTGAATTTCTCTTTTTCAATCTCTAATACATCCATAGATATAACCTAGACAGACAAAAGCTCTTTAGCATCCTTAATAATTTTTAAGAGTGTAATTAGGCCCTGAGACCAAAAAAGTTTGAGAATCGCTACTTCATAAGATTTCGGGCTTTCTCTGAACAATACTAACAGACAGAAGTAAAAATAAAAATAGACACTCTGATAATTAACTTTACAAGTAAGCAGTTGTGCTGTTCCTAATATAGGGTTGCATCATATGAAATTGCCAGCATGTTACTGTTATTTGCCTACAAAAATGGTTATTTCGTGTAGTAAACCTAGTAAAAAGATATTATTAATCTACCAGATGGGTTACAGTTGCTTTGGCGTTTCAGAGTTGTTTGGGCAATGCTGGTAAAAGAGTTCACTGCTTTATCTGCACACTCTTATCCAGGTTCCTTTTGTAAAATAACTTTTTCTTTTCTAAGTATTTTATTCATTAACTTTGATTATAAAAGTAATACATGACCTAGTAGAAGTACAGAAAAGTACTAGAATGGGCATTCATAATTCATCATCCAGAGGTAGCTTCCTGTGGAACTTTCTTACCAACATATTACTTTCACTCAGTTTTCTAGGCATATTTTTATCTAAATAAGAGCGTAATGTATTTTTCGATCTTGAATCCTACTTTTAACACTATTATATAAACATTTCCCATTTTATTTTAATCTCTTCATTTAAAAAAGTAAATATGTTTTCTGATTAGAAAAATTAACATGCAAACTTTTTTAATCTTTGAAAATATAGAAAATTGTAAAGAATTAAAGTACTCTACATGTCATCACCCAAAATAATCAGGCTTATGATTTTTGTGTTTTTCAGTATTTACACATAATGTTTTACACACTTGATATCATATCGTTTACACAGTTTTATATTCTTTTTTTCATATGATGAACATTTTTTGTATCAGTGGAAAACTTGTCATAAATAGTTTGTTTACAGAATATTTTATCATATGGATATAACATTAGTTATTAACAATTCCACTATTTATTCTATTGTTTGCACTTTTTCACAAGCACAAATAAGGCTGCTGTGAACATCTTTTTCTCTACTGGAGGTCTTTTCACCTCATTTCTCAAAAATGGAATCATCCCATTTCAACTCAGAGGCTCTTCACACAAGTATGCCGCTAATAGTGTTAAAGCACAGGGGATAGTAGAGAGAATGTTCTAGAAGAAAAGAGCAGCTTCCCTAATTCTGTAGGCTAGATTCCTAGAAGTAGAACTACTGGGCCAAAAAGCTTGAACATACATTTGGCCCTTTATTGCCAAACTGTTTTCCAAAAAGTTGTGCTAATTTCCATTTCCATCTGCCATGTTGGAGAGGCTGTTTTACTTATCCATGCCACAACTGGGTTTTCTCTCTTTGTCTCTTACTCATCTTTCCCTCTCCCCTCCTCCCCTCCCCTCCCCTCCCCTCCCCTCTGCTCTCCTATGTCTTCCAAATGAACTTAACAGGAAAAATGTTATCTTATTTTAATTTGCATGATTTTGATCTTTAATGGGGTAGAAATTGTTTTTCCAAATATTCTTTGCTGGCCACCGACTGTGCCTCTCCAATGAGTCACTTTTATTTTCAAGATGGCTGACTAGCGCTAGAATCAATCTTTCATATCCCTAGTCTGTAGTTAGAAAATGGGCAAAGCCAACTGGTCCGCAGGGTTCTGAATTCATTCTTTTGACTTCATTATTACCTATTTGCTAACCAAATGAACTAATGCCAATCAAATGCCACTGTTAGAAATATCTCTGGCCAGAAACATAAAATGTTGAAACCACAAGTAACCTTCTCATTAGACCCTGCACTGGTCAATAACCCCACTTCAGTCTAATTTGAGGCCCTATCATTTAAGAGGAAAGTGAGTAACTTATACTTCAGAAAAGGGCAGTAACAGAAGAGTAAACTTGAAATGGGTCTTATTTAACTGGGAAACTAGTGCATATCATCTAGTACCTTTCTGACTCTTTCCTCTGGCTTGAAGTCTCTTGAATGACCTGAACATCCTTTCTCTGTGGATGTGTATCAACATATCTATAGACAAAGGTCGTGTTTAGTTCTCTTTTTATAATTCTGCACAAATAGATCCTTTCTAAGCATTCTGTTTGTTTGTATTTTGAGATTGCGGCCACATGTAGGGAGGAAAGAAGGAGAATGGGGAGCAAAATTGTTGTAAGTATACTTAATAGAAAAAAATACTGAATATATGATAGTAAAGGAGAGGACTCCAGATGCCAATAAGAATCGTTGAATGAAAAACCTTGAGAAACCCTATTTATGATGTAACCAAGCTATGGCCTAGACAGGAAAGGCAATAGTGAACTGTAAGCTTCCCTAGGGATATAAAGAGATCAAAATTGAAAGGGAAACACCCTGACATAAATGTCTAAAAACAGCAGACTCTCTGTTTTCCTGTGTTCTGTTGACCAGATCTCTTTATTAACTATCTCCCAGGCCTCACCAGTATCAATAGTGGTTCATAATGATGACCTGAGGGCAGAGCAAGATCTCGAAGTGCCCTCTGACTCATCAAAGAAATATTAAATTAAATGTATTTTGTTGTGGTCTAATTCTTTTAAAATTGGTAATCCATGTGTGGTATAGATGATAATTCCCTATTAATCCAATATTTTATTCGACCAGAGCAATCTTTGAGTCATCCATTTTCCAACCACAAGGAAGAGTTGATGCTAGTTTTTAAATGTCGTTGAGCGTACATCAGTTGCATCTCTATTGTACGTCGCTCAAGGAATTTACATAAGCACAGCTGAATATCCATTGTTTTCTTGCTCTGTGATAAAAGTTCATTTTTAAAGCCTCAAATTGTGATTTGTCAAAGTCCATTTGCCAGTTCTCTAACAATTCCAGCCAAATTGTAAATTGTATAACTGTCTGCATCATTTGCATACGTAATCATGTTAGAGTGATGGTATAATCTAGGCACATCATTTATGAGAAGAGGGAACAATAGCAGGGAGCTTCCAATTCTTGGGATACTCAGGGTAATTTATTACATGGCTGATGTTTTCTTTCTAATTTCCACCAAATGATCTCTTTTAGAATGATGAGCACTAAGGATGGCTGTCCCTTGTGTGTTATCTTTGCTGCTTTCCTAATCTTGAATTGAGAGCCAAGATGAGCACCATGTTACACATCCGCTTCATTCACACACACACACACACACACACACACAGTAATTTCAGTCCAAACAATATTAGAAGAGTTCAATGTTCAATGAAACATCCTCCTGAAATGGTGCCCCTGTGTTAAATTAATTTGATCTCTGGATCTAGTTATTGAGTATTCTTTTCTGTGCATTGACAATTTAACAATTGCTTGCTTCCTATTTTTAATCAGTCTTGCAGATAATTTACCAGCCAACTAAATTGTTTTACTGGCCTATCACACTTCTCTACCTGACAGAGAGCAAAAGTAAATACAATCAGTCTTGTGTTGCACCATCGGAAATTTATGATGACCCCAGGCAAGTAGCTTTCTGCAAGACTAATTTATGTATAGTCACATCTGTCCCTATGGCACTTGGACACATCTTAGGCTTTTTTATTAGTTATTCATGGTAACAACCCTGTGAGATCACAAGGTGGGTCAGATATACCCTTTCTCGAAAGGCCTCTGAAATTTCATTAGATACCTACATTTTGGGACTCAGCCCTCAAGTCAGGAGTATGGTCCAGACCATTGATCAGGGTCACCTCGAGTCCTAGGACTCAGAATCTCTACCAGGCCCAAATTCATTACTCCATTTATTAACTTCTTCCCCCACAATAAATGCAGAGAGGAAATCACTTTCCTGGGGTCATAAAACAATTTAGTAGTAGTAGGATTAAGCTCCCTTGTAAGTTAATGATTAACACAGGCTCAAACCTGGATTCTTATTCTGACAGCCATTTATTATTTTTTTTTTTTTAAATAGAAATTGGTTCAAAGTATTTTTTTTTAATTTATTTTATTTATTTATTTTTGGCTGCGTTGGGTCTTGGTTGCTGTGCACGGGCTTTCCCTAGTTGCGGTGAGCGGTGGCTACTCTTCGTTGCAGGGCGCGGGCTTCTCATTGCGGTGGCTTCTCTTGTTGAGGAGCACGGGCTCTAGGCGCACGGGCTTCAGTAGTTGTGGCTTGCGGGCTCTAGAGCGCAGGCTCAGTAGTTGTGGCTCACGGGCTTAGTTGCTCCGCGGCATGTGGGATCTTCCCGCACCAGGGCTCGAACCTGTGTCCCCTGCATTGGCAGGTGGATTCTTAACCACTGCACCACCGGGGAAGTCCTCATCCATTTATTAATGGTGTGACTTTGGAGTTGCCTACCATCTCTTGAAACACTGTCATCTTTCTGAAAGGGAGGGAAACGATGCCTATCCTTCGGGGGTTGCTGTTGGTGTTGAAGTAGAAACAGGTCCCTGTCTAAGTGTTTTCTGGGACTAGCTATTTATACTCCTTCCTGTGATTAATCCATACCACAGCCTTGCCAGGGGTGGAGGGTGTCTCTGTATAGAACTCCTAGTACAGGATCTACACTCATTATTATTATGACGCTATGTGGTAACTCATTATTATTAGGATACTATACAGTAGAGAGCATCACCACGGTTGTCTTTCTTTCCTGCTGTTTATTTACTGTAAACATGTTGGAATTCAGAAAGGAATCTTTTCCATTCAAGTTGCAAAATTACAGTTTAACAGAATTTGAAATAATTTTGGCTTAAAATACTCAAGTGTGGGCAGAGAGCAATTGATGAATCTCTCTGCTGACTCTCAGGACAATCCATATAATCTCAGCTTTCATAGACAAGCCTGAAGCTCACCAGATCCAACTCTCTCCCGAGTTACAGATGCACAGCTGTCACTGCTTCTGGCAGGGGTCATGCTCACGTACCATGGAGCGTTATTGAGTGGCGGTTTTATACACATAAGGCTCTTAGAATAGCACGTGTCCTATAGTAAGTGCTCAGTAAGTGTTAGCTAGTATTGTTGATATAAGTATTACCCTGCTCCCATCCCACCCGACTAGTGATGTCTGCTGGATCAGCTTTCTTAATGTCCAAAGCTAGAAAGATTCTCTGGTCCAGTATGAGATTTGTTTGAATGGCTTTCATATTTTTATGGCCTAGTGATACTACATAACTTTCCATAAATGTTTATGGAACAGAAACAAATGTGCACACCCTGTGGACAAGGCATCTTGAGGGATACAAAAATGAAGAAGCTTTGAATCCTCACCTCAAAGACCTTATACTCTGTTGAAGGAGAGGGTGGGGCCTGTTCATTAGGGAAGTCAAACGGGGGAATTTTTTAACATTATGTATGTGTGTAAGTGCAACAGGATGGGAGGGATTAAGGGTTCAGTTATCCTTCCTTCCTTCCAACCATCTCTCCGCCCTTCCCACCAAGCACCAGGCACTAAGTGATAGGACCGCGAAGTCAGTGGACACATGATCTCAGCTGTCAAGGTCATTCCACGGAAGAGATACAGTTGTAGGCCAATGGCTATTGGAGAGTGGAGTAAGTGCTCATAAAGTAGGCTCTAGGAGGCGCTAGAGGAGCCCAGAGGAGAGTCTTCTGAACTGGAATGAGAGATCAGGGAAAGCTTTCAGGAAGAGGTGATGCTTGAGGCAAATTTTGAACAATAGTTTGAGGAGGTCAAGAAGAGGACAGAAAAGAAGAAAGAAAAAGAGAAAGCAGCTAGGTCAGGACACAGAAGCAAGAAAAGGGCTGGAGCTTTATGGCACCCCAGGCAGTTCAGAACATGCAGGCGGGCTGGGAACGAAAGCAGAGTAAGGTAGGCAGGATGGTTAGGTCTTTAAACGGGGCAGGAGGGGAGCAAAGGAGGTAACAATTCCAGACAGAAGGACCAGCATAATCACAAGCACAGAGATGCAAAAAGGGAATTACGTGAAAGAAGGCCAACAGGTGGCATAGCTGGAAGAGAGGTGAGTTTGGAAAGGTAAAATGGGGCAAAGCCCACCTTCCTCCTGTGGAATTCCTGTCTGGCTCCCTCAGCACCATCTGGCTGGCCCAGGTCTCGGTGGTACAGTATAGTCATTCTGATTCCAGCAGCCCTAACATCCTCCCCTGCCATACCAATGGTCTTATGACTTTGATTTTGATTCTGGGCCAACTTGGCCATGTGGCTGGGCTGCCTTAGTACAGAAACTCTTTGAGCCATTTGCCCTGAGTAATGTTTATATTTTCTTCAGATCTCTCTTCCATGTGGCTTTTGACTGGCCTCCCATTTCAGCCAACAGCATCAGAAAAAGATAGTTAGGAAATAAATGCCTAAGAGATAGTTGGTTCAAAATGAAAGCATTCTTTTTTTAAAAAAAAAAAATTTATTTATTTATTTGGCCTCACCAAGTCTTAGTTGCAGATGCGGGATCTTTTTTAGTTGTGGCATGCATGCGGGATCTAGTTCCCTGACCAGGGATCCAACCTGGACCCACTGCATTGGGAGCGCGGAGTCTTAAGCACTGTGCCACCAGGGAAGTCCCTGAAGGCATTCTTTTAACAGTACTCATTCTAGAGAATTTCAAGGGCTCAGAAATATTGGGTCTCGCCCAGATTTGGGCCACGTCTATGAATTCTAACAAGGTTTGCGTTCTTACACATCATCCTGAGGTAAGGAGTGAGTGATGGGCTACAGCAGCCATAGAATGAATAATAGTGAGCTTAAATCTTTGCATTTTTTTTCAAGGATGCTCATGTAAACCACAGAAAAAGAAGGCCCTTCCCATTGATTTATGTTCTTGGTGTTTTCTGGGAATTTTGTCAATCTTCAGAGAACAGCCTGATCATTTTTAGATTGCATTAAATTCCTCAGAAGTACTGGCACGCCTTAAGTGCCTTTCACTTTTTTTAATATATATAGTAAGCATTAATAACTGTCAGAACTTTTTTCTAATAAATTTAGCCCAAAAAATGCCTAGTTTGCACCTAGCTCTTTGTTTGCTGTCGTAGATGTCAATGAAACACAGTACATTTAAGGAGATTTTGTATAATTCAGTACTCCCTAAAACAAAACAAAGCAAAAATAGCAAATCTTCCTCTTTCTTATGATTTTTAAGGATTTTTTTTACACTCTTCTCTTACTCTAGAAGAATCTTTCTCAGACCAAGGCAGTTTGCAGGGTCAAGTCTAAGATGTTTTAGCAACATTTTCTTCTCAAATGGACAACAAAATCATTAAACCCCTTTGAATTCAGTGAACCTGCCTACACATTCCTATTTCAGAACAAAAGGAAATCCATTTGAAGTATGCAGATTGTTCATAGACAAAATTGCCCTAATTAATAAGGCTCTTTAGGTTGAAACTAACTGGAACCAAACTCACATTAGCTCAAGTAAAAATGGGAATGTATTACTTCATATGCCAAAATGCCTGGGGTAGGTGGCTTCAGGATCAGCCAGATTCACCAGCTCAAACAGTAATATCGATCTCACTTCCCTTCTCTCCCTGCTCCCACACCCACCTAGGTTCTGTTTGCCTCATTTCCAGGGGGACTATTTGCATGTGGTAGTCCCTAGCAGCTCCAGGCTCACATCTACCAACATTACCACTCCAAGGGGAGAGAACCTCTCACTGCCAAAGGCCCCAGCAAAGTCCTGGATTGGGCTCTCATTGTCTCAGCTTGGGTCCATCATTGTGGGCAGTGGTATGGTATCCAACTGCCAGGCTTGGGTCAATCTCAAACCTGGGGTTGGGTCAGCCCTACCCAAACCAAATAGACTGAGAGCAGAGTAAGGTACCTCCCGCCACAAAGAAATTTAGAGTACATGTTCCAACAGAAAGGGAAGAGAGCAAACAGCAACCATTGTCCATTACAATTGCCTCAGTAAATTCTAGGGTACTGGAAAATCAGGTGGTACAGTCAGGTGAAGGACATAAAGCCAAAAATTAACAATAATAATGTAAGTGGCAAAAGACAATTAAAAAGTAAAATATGTCATCAAGTATTTGGGGTTTTTAAATCTTTAAATGCCAAATAGCGCCTTTGATCGGAGTATTTTCACCGACTTCAAGAAATTAAACTATAATTGACCCAGTTGATTCCTAAGCTCACTTTAAGCTAAAAAAAAGAAAAAAGAAAAAAAAAATTCTATAATTCTATGTATTGGTTAGGTTGATTAGTTCATTGTTTTGGAACAATCTAGAAATGGCTTTCGGGTCACATAGCTAGGTGAACTACATGATACTGTGTAAATGGTCTGACACTTATCAGGTTTTTTCAGACGATGGCTTCCCTACAAGACCAGTCTAAGATACACTCCTTCAGGGGATGTTTTTATTTAATATCACTTTGTAGAAGAAACGAGGAGAGAATTCAACTCTATATTTGGGTGAAAATATATCACACCATTTTTTGTATGATTATTTAATAATATTAAATTTTTCCTTGAAATTTATAATCACATTCTCACCATAACTCTAAATATATGAAGTAGAAATTCATGAAGGAATTTTACAGGTAAAATAAAAAGTATTCCCTAGAAATATGTAATAAAATAGCTGATTAATTTTTAATTATAAACTTTTAAAAGCCAAATAATAAAGTCCAAATGTGAGACTAGAAATTCTACCAATTTGATTTGATTTATTACTATGAGCCTAAGTTCTACCTGTCTGGAAAAAAAATACAATTTTTTTTTTGTTTATTTCTCTCTTTTTAACACTGGTATGTTTTACTCAAACAAAACCTCTCACAGTTATTTATTATTCTATTATATTTTTTCCATCATGCACACATGTCCTTTCATTTCCATCTCCTCCGTGTGGAACATTGATTACAATAAAAGGCAAACATCTATTTCACAAATTGACAAGAGCAGTGATTCTTCTTTTTTAAAAATCATAATAGATACACATTTATCAGCTTTAGGGTTATTTCATAGACCTTTTTTTTTCTTTTAACTAAGTACTGCCAATCTACAAAACACTCTCTACCTCATTTCTGAAATAAAATTTGCATAGAATTCAGCAGCACATCAAGAACGTGACAACATTCACTTCGGAGTTAGCATTGTTTATGCTCTAATTGTGCATCTGAACTCTTGTGAAGCTACCTTTTCATCCACCAAGGCCTCCCAAAGGTACTTGTTTTAGCGATGTGTTTCACCAATTTTTCCTCATTCCAGAAAAGACAGTAGCCAACTGTCTCTGTCTAGTGGAGTCGGTGATCTTACCTTGAGGTGTTAAGAATTGCTAAGGGCCATAAGGACTTGTGTAAATTACAGCCATGCAGAGAGGCATTGAAAAATCAATAAGTAATGAAATAGTACTGGAGTGAAGTAGCCAAGAGAGCAATGGGTGGGAAACTCCCAAGGACACAGTTTCATTTTGTCAAAAGGTAAAAGAAGATGTTCTGATGTGTATCTATAAAACAGGCTTCCTTGGAAACAAGAGGCTATTGGCATAGATGGCAAGAGGGTCACTCCAACACGCCACTAAAGGCAGTGGACTGTGGACTTCTTGGTACAACGGTTTTATTTTAGACAACCATGCATTTTATTATTGCAGTTAAGCAATAAATACGGCGTTTTCTTCACCATTTTGTGTGTCTGCCCCACCACAATTTTTCTGTCCCCTGGATACCCAAGTGTACCCCATTTCCTGCGTTCTATAAGGGACCATCCATATGGCCTCCACAAAGCATCCTCTTCCTTTCTGACTGTACGTTAGCAATGTTTCCCAAGAATGTGATGGTGTGGTTGAATCTGAACATCAGTTCCCAAGGATTCCCACCCATTCACAGATGACTCTGGTTACATACGGCCTGGAGGCTGGAGCTCTGTAGTCTAAGGAACATTCATATGGTTAAGAGTCCCTGAGCTGATAATTAAATCTGCTGCTTCTTTTTCTTTCTTTTTAAATTTGAAATGAAATCATGTTGATATTTTTGATATTGATGATTTGTTTTGAGATGGTAGAACTGATTTTTATAAAAAAGATATTGTGGCATATTTGAGTATCACAAAGAAGTAGGTAGGGGGAGGGATCCGATGCAGTCAACTTTGCTTGGGAGAACGTGTTTCCCTCCTGCTGATAGATGAAGGTCCCCTTTTATCTCTGCCCTTTCCAAGGTGATAATGCCCCTTGCTCCTTACATATCCATCTGGTATATAAATGAAGCTATCTGTAGAGAAAGATGAGCCAGGCACCAACTGAATCCCAAGGTCTAGATCAAGAAAAAGGGAACCATGAAGATGTTACCCAAGAACTGATTGAAATGACAGGATTACATTTGCTTTGTGTGTGTGTGTGTGTGTGTGTGTATGTTTATGTAGCTTCTGTCCTTTGTTTATCAATAGAACAATGAAAACTGGTCCTCAAGCTCTGTTTTGGGTCAGCTGGTGTCACTCTAGCTATGGGAGTTGAAACTTTAAAAAAAAAATACGATACCCGCCTGGAAGAAAAAAAAATAGCCATGAGTGTTTGTACAATTAAAAGACTTGTAGTCTTGGTGAATTGTGACTCGAGTCTTAAAACACCAAATAAAATATTCTACTTATCTCCTTTCCCTTTACCGACACCCAAGTACACTTGGAACACTGACAAGCAGAATCTTTCACATCTGATGAAACAGGGCAGTAACCATCGAGTGAAAAGGATTGAGATGTGAACCAACCGCCAGCCTATTCCCAGCCCATTTATGATATGTCGGGTATGTTTCCTGATAACTAATGAGCTAATTTTTTAATATAAATGTCAGTTACACAACATTATAATTCAACATGTGTATATACCCCGAAGTGGTGATCACCGTAAGTCTAGTTACCATCCGTCATGATCGATCCCCTTCGCCCTTTACCCACCCGTCCCCTGAACTAGTTTTAATTATTATTTTTTATTCTCAGGCTGTGTCTACCTATTATTATGTAGCATGGGAAATGAAGACATATATCACATTTAATAGAAATCTGTACAAATCAGGTCCAGAGAAACACTTTCTGATAAATAATAAGGAAGCAATGTAGGTAGCTTGGGTCGTTTGACTTTCCTCTTCTCCTTACGTGAACATACAGAATCAGATTGCTTTCTTTGTACCCATAATGTTCTGCCATGTCTGGGTGAGAGTACCCAGGTGAAAAATCCAACAGACAACAAAGTACTTGTGCCACTCCCCGCTCCCAGCTTGCTTGTCCGTCCACTGCGTGCTGTACTCTAGTAAATCCCGGCTGGTCGTGCTCCACACCATGGACAGAGCAATACCCACCTCCTCCAACAATTCATCCGTTGATGCCATTATCCATTGTTTATGACACTGCAACCACAGTAATGGATTGATATGTCTTGATCTTTGAAATGCTTAGGAGGCCACACATTCTAAGAAAAAACAATGTCAAGACAACTCTATTCGGCAGGGGTTGGAAATGGATACTGTGCAGGAAAATGCATTAAAGTTGAAGAGGGTTTTGTTTAACATGGTGGTTTTAAAGATGTAAACAATTATGATGGGCAATAACTCCTTCAATTGGAAGGTTATGGAGAAGCCCCACATAGGCCAGGGTGCTGGTATGATTCCAAGTGGTGCTACCACGATGAAACACTAGGGGTCACCATATTAATACCAGTGTCCAGGCTCCATTGCTCTCCAGAGAGCCTACCATCCAGGAGCTCTTGGCTCCCTGTTTATTCAAGGAATGTTGCTCAGTGCCTACTGTCATGACGTGTCACCCTTTGCAGTTATTTCAAGCACCACTGAAACAATGGAGTAGAGTCCTCTATAAGCCTCTTTCTGCTGAATGACATTTTTTAAGGGCCACCTAAGTGTATCAATCCATTATTTGGGGCTAGAGATAATTATAAGGGGTGTGTAGGCCAATTAACCAAATATAGAACATTTTCATTCAATAGCTACACAGTATGCCAATTCAAATGTTCTGCTTAATCCTGAGTCTCTCAAACCATGTCAATACTTTTTTACTTGCCAGGATTGATATTCTGTTGAGTGTTGACTAAAACATTAATCTCTCTCTTCCTTTGTTTCTCATCTCTTTATGTTTTCAATCCCCAATTCAGAAACTATTCTCCAAAGACGAAATTTAAGCAGTTGTCTATAATCTACAGATACGTTATCACCAGGCTGTACCACAGTCCCTAGAATCAGAACGGGAAACTGCTGACCCAGATCCATAGGAGGCCCCAACCTCATAGTGATATGATTCTACTTACTCCTATTTTAGTCCTAAGGATAATGCTACCCGCCCCACCATCATAAGTAGGAAACTCTAGTTATCTCATTTGGAGTAGAGCTTCTGAAGGCTAGGATGCAAGCAGTTGATGATCTGTGATCAACATTTAAACCACATACACGCATACATATACACACACACAAAAAATCAGTATTGCAAGGGAAACAGATGGCAATTGATAATAATGGTAAATTCATAGCCTGGATAAAGTGCACATCTAAGTCAATATTAATTTCAGAGCTTCTGGGTTTTTTACGTGTTCTCTTTGTTTCTCTTTATTTATTATCTAATATGCAGAGGCATGTGTCTGGCAATGGGGGAGATAGAAAGATATACATGTGCAAAGAAGGTAACTAGTGGTTACTATGGCTTTCTCTTCCCTTTCCCCACCATTTGTGCAACTGTCTTACCCAAATATATCCCTTCTTCATCCACCATTTCCCTCCCACCCTGTTCAGTCATGGTCTCGTATTTTCTTCTGCATTTCCTATTATTCTGGACTGTTACTTTCACCCATCCTTTTTCTCTGTCTCTAGCCCATTTCACTGTACATATTTGTGGAGAAACTGAAATATATTTTGCAGTTTGCATTTCTCTTCCTTATCAGGCCTTTCTTTCTCTAAGAAAGAAAAATATTGATATTACTTTTATTTTTGTGTGTAGCTTTCAGTCAATTTTTTTCTGTGGGTTATCATGCCTTGATAGTGAAAACAGAGGATTCCCCCTTTTCTTCCCCTAGAACAACCATGGTTTAGTGGGAAAGTGATTTAAGATATTTCTATGCAGCAAATTAATTTTGCAAAGCCAGTGGTACAGAAGTAGAGAAATAAATCAAAACCATGTCAAGGGTGGTGTTTTTTAAGAAGGTATTTGGGGAGACTTGAAATATGCTTCTGTTGAATCTGAAAATTAAACTCTTGTGGGTCCAACCCTTAATTCCTACCAAATTACAATGGAGCCGTCCAGGGTATAATCATATCGAAGGACGTATTTGCTATTATTTGTTTTTTAATTTAAGTTCTTCCAAACTCTAGCCTATAAACACCATACATAAGAGAGTTCTTTATCTCCCTTGAAATAAGGAAACTTTCGTTGTTAACTAAGAGGTTCACAACTTTGACGTTCTGTTTCTCCAGAACTGGAAATTCTTAACACAGTGACCCTTGGCTCTTTGCAGCTGCCAAAGGGTGGGAAAGAAGGAGAGAGAGAATTTCTCCAAGGCTCTCTCAGAGCAGTGCGGGCTTGGACAAAAATTGCAATGGCATACGTCACAAGCATACTGCTCAAGAAAGAGATTGTATAAAGTCTAGCTCCAGTTCAGTTATATCATACATTTTATTTTCTTTTTGGTTCTCCAGTTGATGTTACCCATAATTTAATTTTTGAATCAGATAAACATCCTCACTGCATACAAAGCTGTACTTGGATAATCCTAATGACCTCATAAACAAGAAGGCAGTAAAACAGAAGTTTCTAACCAAGGGTCTGTGGACCCCAGTAATTCCATGGTTTGGTTGTGTTGGAATCCTCTGAAAAACATATGTGAAATTTGGGACTCACATTAACTTTTCTGCGGAGGGAGTCCACAACATTTATCATTTCCTCAAACAAGTCACGTGCCCCGCTACCCCAGCAGCTTAAGAACCCACTGGACTTAAGTGTCTTCTCTGAGTGAGGTCTTCCGTGACTGAGTCAGGAATCTCCTGGTCAGGCTTCATTACTGCGTGGACTAGAAAATTTCAATTAATGATAACACCATTAATATTTACTGAGTGTTTTCCACGTCCCAGAGCACTGTTGTGAGCACATTGTGTGTAGACGTTTCACCTTATCAGGTGGAAACTACTCGTATCCCCATTTTATAGCTGAGAATGCTGAAACACAGACAGGTAGGCAGCTTGCCCATGGACACAAGTTGGGAAAGTGGCAGAGTTAAGACAGAGCCAGGGTCTGGCCCTGTAGTCCCTGGGCTTAACCAATGCTTAGCCACTCTGCATGCTGCCTCTTGACTGAGGGGTCCTCCCAGACAGGGGCTGTCCCTTTCAAAACAAAATAGAACTGAGAGTCTAAGGAAATGTGACACTAAGAAGTGAGGAAATAAACTTCAACTTGCCTCTTCCTACTCCACGTTCCCAGGATACTAGCAATTCAGGGCAAGGCTAGCAAAATGCCAGGGCACTGCTTGGTGCTAGAGGGGGCTCCAAGGGCAGCAGGCAGGTCTACGGGCCCAAGGAGTCAATTAGTCATCCACCTTCAGGGCCCTTAGCGCCTCACATTTGAAGACCGCTTTCCAGTTGACAATCCATAGCCGCATCTCTCCCCTCCCCACTCCCCTGCCAGGAAGACAGGTGGAGATCATTTCACAGACTAGAAAACTGAGGCCCAGAGTGGTCACGGCCTAAGCTATAGCAGAGCTGTGTCTAGGGCCCAGGTCTCCAGGCCCTCAGTCCAGTTCTCTTTCCATTGCTCTTTTTTTTTTTTTTTTAATTTATTTATTGACGGCTGTGTTGGGTCT
Source organism: Eubalaena glacialis (assembly GCF_028564815.1). Taxonomy (NCBI): domain Eukaryota; kingdom Metazoa; phylum Chordata; class Mammalia; order Artiodactyla; family Balaenidae; genus Eubalaena; species Eubalaena glacialis. The sequence continues at coordinate 16,232,649 of NC_083733.1, read as the reverse complement.
TCGTTTCTGCGCGAGGGCTTTCTCTAGTTGCGGCAAGCGGGGGCCACTCTTCATCGCGGTGCGCGGGCCTCTCATTATCGCGGCCTCGCTTGTTGCGGAGCACAGGCTCCAGACGCGCAGGCTCAGTAGTTGTGGCTCACGGGCCTAGTCGCTCCGCGGCATGTGGGATCTTCCCACACCAGGACTCGAACCCGTGTCCCCTGCATTGGCAGGCGGATTCTCAACCACTGCGCCACCAGGGAAGCCCTCCATTGCTCTTTGTTGCCTGGCCCATAGGTGTCCCTTGGCATCTTCAACAGAACAGCCAAACAGGCAAGAATCCACATGCACTCAACTCCGCTCCAGTGGCCGCCTGTTTATTTGTGGCCGCAGAGTAAGCCCTGCCCTGACCCGAGGCAACCACGTTACTTTCACTGTCTCATTTAATCCTGAAAACAGCCCAGTGAGGTGGCTATTATTTCCTCAGTTTCACAGACAGGGAAACTGAGACATAGTAGCACAGCTTGTCAATTACAAAACCCAGACTTCATACCCAGGCATGTCCGATTCCCCAGTGTTTGCTCTTCACCGCTGGGCCGTGCCACCATCCAGGGAGACAGGAGAGAACAGAGGAGTAGGAAATGAACAGCCCCACTTGCATGATGAGCAATGCTTTTTACCTTTTCCGAGGACTGCACAAACGGAAATCTGTTTCAAACACTAGCCCATGAGGTTAAAATTAAAGAGGACGATTACGAGTGATTAGTCACTGGAGTGGGGCTCCATGGCATCTTCAAAAACAGGATCAGCTCTCACCCACTTGGACCTGGCACAGAGGAGTCGTCTGAGAAGTCCTTTCTAGGCCTGTGATTCTGTGATTAACTCTTTTAAAGGAGTCAGACTGCTGAAGCTCATTAGAAACAATGGCCCCATTTCTCAGGGGCTGTCGAGTCAAGCGGGTCCTGAGGAAATTTCTTTGGCACCCAGGGATCATGAAATTAACACCAGAGCCGCTGGCACCAGATCGCTCTCCTCTGTTGAGACCTCAGGAAGGGAACAGTCACTCAACCTTTTTGTCCTGAAAACCCAGGAAGCCCAGACGGCAGGTGGTTTGGGTTTCAGCACCTCTGAATGCATCATTTCAAACAGCCACTCTTCCTAAATTTTCATTCATTCCGAGTTCCCAGGAGAAGCATCTTGAATGAACAGAGGGGCCAGGAGGGCTTTGAAAGGCTGGTGGGAGAAGGTGATTGGGAAGGGCTCTGAGCTGGATAGAGGGCAACAAGTGAGGCTCACGTGCCGGTGCCAGGGCGGAAGGGGCCCCTCTGTCTCTGAGCCCTGAAACAGGCCACCTGAACAGGGGCCTTCGGGAGTTTTGCAGGGACCCCCGGCACGGACAGCCGGCCAGCACCACCAAGCTGCCTCCAGCAGCGCTTCCAAAGGGGGAGGGTAGAAGGCCATGTCTTTAATGTGCTCAGTGGGTAAAATTCCTCTTTGTGGAACCTTCCCTCGGTTTCCAGCATTATGTCTACTGAAGACTGTTTTCACAGCCCAGAGGAGACCTGGCCCCCCTGCAAGCCAGAGAGGCTGTAAGCCTCCCCTCCAAAGGTGGCTGGGATCCCTGGGGCAGCCCAGAGGGAGAACCAGCCCCAGGCCCCAGAGAATTGGGGTTTCTCCTCCATCAGCAAGAGAAATGTGTACTGTGGGTTGGAGGGAGCCAGAGAAAGGTCTGACTTATGGCCACTGTAAAAGAAAAGATGCGAAACTGAAAAAAAAAGAAAAGAAAAGAAACAAGTAAGGTGGAGGAGTGTAGGGAAGGGTTGAGGGTTTCTTCTGCCACAGTTTCTCTTTCAGAGATCTGAAATCGGCAAGTGTTATGTCAAAGCTTTCTCCAAATGACTTGATGAGGGTTTTTTGTTGGGTTGCTGCACTCCTGGGACTCATTGGGATGGCAGGATAAAAATTAATTAGAGACTGTTTGGAGGGGGCTTTGCAAGACAGCCTGAGGCTACGCTTCAGTCTGGTTGTTAGAAGCAATATCATCACCACCTCCTCACCCAGAGAATAGACCTGCGCTGGGGCGGCCAGGGGGAGCCACGGAACATTCAACACAGACATCAGAGCCAAGACTTCCTCCCAGAGAGATTACTTACCACAAGCCAGTGGATCTACCTGCTGACAACCTCAGAAATGTGTCTCGTTTCATTTTCAGATTTTTAAGAGGGGTTACATCTGAAGCTTACAGAATCCTGATGAAACGCTTTGTGGAAGAAGAGGTACTTGCCTCTTCCATGCCTCTGAATGTGACCTCTAGGCTGGGTAGAGCTACCAGGCAGGCACAAGGCAGGCCAGATCCTTTCCAGGCTTTGCTTCCTTCTTGTAGGGGGTGGCACACCAAAGAGGAGGACTCTAGGAGTTGGCACGTTTCTGCACGACCAAGGCTGACCCATGATTATTTCAAATTCAGATAGTTTACAAGAAAAAGAATGCAAGCCCTCTTCACTCTTCTGTTCTTCCTCTTTCTCCCTTCCCTTCCTCTGCCCTGGGGTCCTCACGCCTTCTCTCTTCTCTCACCCATACGTAATCCTCCTCTACCTGAAGTACTGGTTCAGTGAGTGACCTTGAGGTTGGAATAATTGGGAACTGGCTCCTTAATTCTGGATAAAATAGTTCAAAGCATGATATTAGTCCCAGCATTTTGCCAGTCACAAGTAGCTTTTCCAGCTGTATATTTCACCCTGAAATGGAAAATGCAAAGGGAGTGGATGCCTGGGTTTCCTTCTTAAGAGCACTTTTAGCCATCATGAAAGATCCTGTGCACTTCATATATATTTATCTCCATATCACTGTAAAAATGTTAGCTAATTAGTCCTTATAACATTTCCTGTGATGCAAGCAATAATTAAGATCCCTGTCTTATGGATGGAAAAACTGAGATTGTTCCTATTTTCCATGTCCAGAAAAAGGCAATCTGTGTGTGAGCTCAAAGAAAATTTGGAAACTCCGAGGGCCCTCCCCTCTCCCTAGACTTAGCTGTGTCTGTTTTATTGCCTATAATTACTTCCTTGCGTCATGGTGGGGATGGGGGTAGGGTAAACCAATGGGAACGATTACCAAAAGAAAAATAGCAAGTTTCCCTCCAAACCAGCCACTTCCAAAATGAATTCACCAGCTGCGTCGTAATATGAAGTCACACTACCGCACAACATTTCAGCATCTTCCCACTTTGAAAGATATCAATACATTAAGGTGAGTCTTGTTCCCTTGACCTTAGACAAGGAGTGATCATGGCACTCACCACATCTTCAGAAGACACAAGAAGACTTCTCCCTAGGAAGGCTTACCATCAAACCTGAACACTTGGCTTATTTCAGAGGGGTGTGAGGCGGTGGTAAGCCAGGCTAACACCGCTTCCATGCTCTGATTTGCTTACACATAACCAGAGAGACAAGACGTAGTCCCCAGTGCACAGAGATGATAGCGGCTGGTTAATGAGCTCAGGGGGGAGCCTAGGACCACCCCTTGCCCACTTGCTCTCTGCCAAAGGGAGGTGAAAGGAGCTACTTGAGGGCTGCTCTCAGAATCCAGGTCCAAACTAAAGTCAGGGTCAAGGGGTATGGCTACATAAAGCCAAATCCTCTCCACTAAGTGCTTTCAAAACTAACCAGTCTGCCCGAAAATCAATCTACTGCTTTATAAGCAGCCAGCATATTTAGAACTGTGGAAATTAAAGATGGAAAAGACCTATTAAGCCTTCTAGATCATTCCCTAGGGCCCAGTGCAGGCTCATTCCCTGTAGTACATTTGTTAGCGCTGTGTCAGGCCTAATTTCAAGTGTCTCAAGCAATGAACATAAAGGAGACAGAGACAGTGGTGTCTGCCCACGCCCGTGAACAATGATCATGTGATTAGAGTTGTCCGTGCTGCTCTCTGGCCTTTGGCATGCCTGGAGAGGGTTTGGATTCCCCAGGGCTTGGCCCAGAAGACACCAGCAGCTTCTAGAAAGTGGAGACATTTAGAGAACTCCTCACTTCTTTCTGTGTAAGCAGAGTAGCACCCTGCCTTTCGGAAGTATCAAGGCACCAGCCTCTCTGTAAATAAATCGCCATAAGGCAAGAAGAGAGAATCCAGGTGTACCAGGACTCATTTTAAAATGAAATAAACCCTACCCCCAAGGAATCCAAGCTTCTCTCTTACAAATTTTATTCTGAGTTGGTCATGGGTTCACTGAACCGCATTTCCAACCAGTGGTGAAATGGAGGAAACATTTTCAGAGATGCCAGGGCTTTATTCTAGAACATTCAGGACCCAGTGATATGAAAATAAGAACAGATGGCTCACAATAGCACAGTCAAGGTTTTTCTGAGAAATCATTTCTCTTTTTATCTCTGTTCCCAGCTAGAGAGGAAGCAGGTCACATTCACAATTTCAGGTGGAAGACTCTTTAAATGAGGGTAAACAGAAGCCAAAGCTAATAGAATCCAGAGAACAAAGGGATCAGAATCGAATGCAAGCCGTGTTCTTTCTACTTCTCCGTTTTGAAACGATGGAGAAAGTCCCTTTAGATATTCACATCAAAAATTCCAAATGCGTGCATTGTAAAGCCCAACTCTGTTACAGGACACAAGCAAAGGGAGTCATTCACGGGTCCAGTGCAAAAACGGTGTGACAAGGACTTCCCTGGTGACGCAGTGGTTAAGAATCCTCCTGCCAATTCAGGGGACACGGGTTTGAGCCCTGGTCCGGGAAGATCCCACATGCCGCGGAGCAACTAAGCCCGTGCGCCACAACTACTGAGCCCTCGTGCCACAACTACTGAGCCCGTGCGCCACAACTACTGAAGCCCACACGCCTAGAGCCTGTGCTCCGCAACAAGAGAAGCCACCGCAACGAGAAGGCCACGTACCACAATGAAGAGCCCCCGCTCGCCACAACTAGAGAAAGCCCACGTGCAGCAACGAAGACCCAACGCAGCCAAAAATAAATAAATGAAATAAATAAAAATTAAAAAAAAAAAAAACAATGGTGTGACAGCTCATCGACCCCAAAGATCTTGAAAACGGGACCACATTACATTTCCTGGAATAGGAGTTTCCTCCAAAGAGACTCTCTAACCCCATACCTGTTCTCAAGGATGAGGCCCATTTTCTTTCCCAGATACTTGAAGCAAAACTGAACTTTTCAAAGCCTGAAGTTTGACGCTCGGCCCAGCAGCAAATTCACTTGCCAACCCCCCACTTCCTCCCCGTAGCCCTGTTCTCTTCCACTTTAAAGCATTATCTCATCTCAGCATTGCCGCTTTTTTTAAGTTCAATGTCAATAGCTAGTTAGGAGAGGGCAGGAGGGTCAGGGTTTAGGACTCCAAACCGTCCTTGACGTTTCTCTGTAGACGGATCTGCTGTTTGCATCAGCCCCATAAAAAAATAAAAAAATAAAAATCCCTCTTTACTATCTGAGAAAAGATCAGAACAGGAAAATGTCAGTTTGAGAGCTGACAGAATTCTGATAAGAATGAACTGGAAATGAGAGAAAGAAAGGAAGAAATGCTGTCACTCACAGTTTTTAATTTAATGTTTTTAGACAAATATGTTTCCCACTGAGTGTGTATGTTTTTTTCACACACGACTCTTCCATCCCTCCACCTCTTTTCCAAACGCTCTTCTTGAGAGAAAGGCTGTCTATTTTGACTTGATTTGATTTGATTTTTACGGTCTTTCCACAACCTTTCAAAGATCTGGAAGGGTCAACCCTCCTGGCCTGAGAGCTGTGAGCACATTCACTCCACAACATTTCTTCTAAGCCCTGGAATCGTTTCCACTTTCAGAAGTATCTATACATATTTTTAGAGTTAGGGAGATAATTTAAATTCTCAGGCTTAATTGAACGGACAGAATGGAGAATGGAGCGCTCCAGATGGAAACACTTTCAGAGTGTGACGACCTCTGAGTTCAAATTTAATACCTACATAATAAAGGCTTGAAGATAATATAATGGGCATTGTTTCGTTGCCTTATATTTTTTTTTCACTTGTGTAGCAACTTTCCTATTAGAGGAAATGGCTGGTGTTTTTAAATACAGGCTACACGAAACATCAAGAAATGACCCCCATTAAAAGATATATTTTTCATGAAGAAAAGGCCAAGTCTTTGATGAATAGAATACTCAGTAAGAGTTAAGTGTTCTTCTGAATGGAAAAAAAAAAACAACAACTTTTTCTGGAAACTAGGCAGTTGCCCAGTTCACCAACAAAGCATTTATTGAGCACCTACTCTATGCCTGGCACTCTACCAGGCATTTTATATCATCTCACTTAGATATTATTATCCACATTTTTCAGCTGAGAAGAATGAGGTGAAGAGGGGTGGGTTTGCCCAAGACGGCAGAGAAATGGCGTGACAGACCCAAGGTGCACACCTGGTGGGTTTGCTAAGCATCCTCTGTGTACAGGCCGTGTCCAGCATTTAGTGACTTTTGTCCTGCATCTTTATGCAGGGTGCCTTAAATGTCCTGTATTCAGCTACTTTTAATAAGTTACAAAAGCTTGTTACAGCTACTTTTCAAATTTAACTAAGTGTTCTGTATTTTTTGCTAAATCTGGCACCCCTGACATCTATATCTCAAAATCCCAAATTTAGAGGTTTGCCCCTTCTTCTACACAAATGAAACAGGTTTTTCTGGACACGTGATGCAATGAGCAATGTACACACTAGGCCTGATCTATAGTAGTTAGGAGTGTGCCCTCCGCAGTTGCTGAGACTTGGGTCTCATCCTTGCTCCACCACTTGCAAGCTGTGTGACCTTGGACCTCCCTGAGCTTTAGGCTGCCTAGCTGTAAAATGAGGACAAGAGTAGTACCTACTTCATAGGGTTGTATGGAGATTTAAGAAGAGAATGCATGTAATAAAATAACCTGGTTTCTGGCACACAGTAAGTGTTCAAGAAATATTCGCTATTACCTGTATCTTCAAAATTATTCTACTATGGCTCTTCTAAAGCGCAGCTCTGCTCAAGCATCCCTTTGCCTTAAAACATCAATTCTCGTGCTCGCTTCGGCAGCACGTATACTAAAATTGGAACGATACAGAGAAGATTAGCATGGCCCCTGCTACTTGAAGCAAGGATGACACGCAAATTCGTGAAGCGTTCCATATTTTTGCAGCCGCATAGCACAGGGAGATCAGCTCGGTGCTTTGTGACCACCTAGAGGGGTGGGATAGGGAGGGTGGGAGGGAGACACAAGAGGGAGGAGATATGGGGATATATGTATATGTATAGCTGATTCACTTTGTTATAAAGCAGAAACTAACACACCATTGTAAAGCAAAAGATGTTAAAAAAAAAAAAGAAAATCAATTCTCTACAAGAAACAATGCAGATCCCTTATCTTTGTATGTAATGTCTGACCCCACCAAACTATTCCCTGCTACCACACATACGAGACAGTCAGTCAGTGACTGTCAGCATAACCTGCTGAAGACAGCTCTGAATGTGACTAGGGAAACAATTATGTTTTCAGATTTAAGTATGAATTCTTTTTCTGCCAAATAGGATTAACTGATATCGGGTCCTTGGGCTTCTTTGTCCTTATAGGTGGATTTCACTTTTTAATTAAAGATGCCATATAACTTAGGGTGTTCTGGGATCCTCTGCACAAGAACACCACGCTGGAGGAGGCAGAATGCTAGAGAAAGTGTCAGTGGGAAGATTTTTGTGGGGAAAAGAGTTAAGGTTTTGTCTGTCCACCGCCCTCCAGGCTCACACCCCTCCCTCTGACCAAGCTCACCTCCTGGCTTCAAAGCAGCCAGGCCGTAAACACTAAGGAGGGATTTTACTGGCCCATCCTCAACTTGCTATTTTATTGTCTGGCATTTCCGCTACCTTCTCTGGGAGTTGACAGAAATATCTTCTATATAACGGTGTTTGGTTTTGCTGGCTTGGATTCACGTTGTCCGTGGGGGCTTCCTCTGTAGCTGCGTTGTCTTCTCTAGCCCTTGCCATGCCGTCTCCTGGTCACCCTGTGTTCTTGGGAGGCGTCAACCACCGTCTGGACGCTTCTATCCCTGACCTGGGAGACGTTGAGAAGCACCAGGCCCTGACGGCACCCCCAGGCACGGGGCAAACCCTAGAACCCCAGGACGGGGACCAGGCGGGAGGTTAAGTCAGAAGGGAGGATGGGAAACAACCCCAAAGAGCCAACGTTCCCCCTGTGAGAGAAAAGAAGTGGTAGGCCAAAGGCTTGCCTTAGTAAAAGCCAAGGATACAAAGCAGGCCTCTTTATAGACACATGACCTGCATCCCTGAGGCCCTACTCTTTACGGATTCATGCGCTGGCATAAGTTCTAAATTGCTGCCAGTTTCACAACTGTTTTTAATTTAAAGGCCTCCAGGCCATGATATTCCAGGGCAAAGAGAGATTTTTCTTCAAGCCGAGCAGAAGAACGAGATCAGAGCGCCCCCATGGCTCGCGACAGCCGACTTCACCTCCTCAGCTTGGGAAATCGTAATTAATTTCTCCCCATCTCCAAAACGTACTTCCATTTGGAGATAAGCGAACACACTGGAAACCACTCAGAGGAGGCTCCAAGGGGCAGAGCAGTGCAGCGCAGCCGCTGTAAACATAACTTCCTTTTCAAAAAAAAAAAAAGGACGTCTCAGAGTTTTCCAGAAGTTAAGACGGTGTGTGATGTCTGAGCTGTAACACCAGCCATCTCTGGAGACCGGTAGAAAGAGAAGGGCTCAGTGACACCCCGGGAATAGGGTTCACGCGGACAGGGAATGCCTGACAAATCCCTTCAGGGAGGAAAAAAACGAAGGGGCCCTCACCTCACTTTACAGTAACCCACTTGGGAAAGAACAAGAGAGTGAGCCAGGGTAATTATACAGGCATTTTATTAGCCACCACTGCCTTTTAAAAGGCAAAGTATGAACTCCTAAATGCTGCAGCTGGGATCTTCTTCACCTCCTCTTCCTCCCAGCTCCAAGGAAAAGGCCAGAAGGACCAGGGCCTTGTCCAGTGTGTTCTGTACCTTCCTGCCATTTAGGAAAAGGCACTCCCTCTGGAGGGACAGTTAGGAAAAGGTGGCCACACTGGGTAGACAAAAGCCCGTGCACTGCACGCCTGGAGGACCAACTTTGCCTGTGTATGAAGATAAAGTTACCTGCCCTTCCGTCTGGACACCGCCCTGTGTCCGGGCACTCTGCGAGACAGCTTGGCAGATAAAACATCAGCTGGTTTCAGCACCCAATTGTCCCCTCAGCCAGGCACGTTTACAAAACCCACAAAACACCCAACCATGCATGGTGGCCCTAATAGGAATTATGCCTCCAGCACACTTCTGTGACATATTGACCTTGTATAGATGATCACCTCCCTCCTCCCAATCATCAAAGCCTGTTTATCCCAGAACAGTTTTGCCCAATTCCCTTTGAGTGATAATTGCATATTCACAGCCAAGGGCACAAAAGGAAAGAAATGGAACTTGGGTTAGAAGGGCAGAATTTCACCCCGACACTGCTCGTAGATAATGGAGCCAGTGGTGATGTTCAGCAGCCCCGTGAGGGCTTCCCCATCCATCAGGTGGAAACCTGTGCTGCCCCCATCAGAACAGAGGGGTTTGGGGTGACGGTCTCACTGCCACAGGAAGAGCTGGCGTAAAGAGATGGCTCTGAAAATGAAACTGCAACCTCGCTTTAGGCCCTCCTTACACAAATTGCTCCAGACACTCCCGCAGGCACTTCTCTCACTAAAGAAGATCCCCATATAAAGAAGCAGGATGTCATTGACCATGCAATGCACCTGGGGAGACCAGGATGGCAGACCAGAGCTCCTGTTGCCCTGGCAACACCAATATGAATATGCCCAGAAGGGGCGACGAGGTGGGTCGGCAGAAAAATGTTACTGGCTGGGACTTCCCTGGTGGTCCAGTGGTTAAGACTCCACGCTCCCAATGCAGGGGGCCCGGGTTCCATCCCTGGTCAGGGAACTAGAACCCGCATGCCACAACTAAGACCTGGTGCAGCCAAATAAATAAATAAATGTTAAAAAAAAAACAACTTATTAGCAACAGTTGCCACCCCCAATCTCCCTGTGGGAATGGGCTTCATGCCCACTCATGTCTCCTATGTCCTCCCTTCAGCATCTGTGGCCTCATGACCGCTGGCCGGCAGGGCACAGAGACCAGGTGATCTGGATCCTTCTAGTGAGTCTAGACCAGACTTGAGAGTAAAAGCAAAAAAAAAAAAAAAAAAAAAGAATGAAATAAGAGGATCCCTTGTGAATGGATCTGAGTCCTGAATCTCTTCCCAACGTGGCTTTAAATTTTCCCTACAAATATTTGGATCTGTGCATAGCAAGTCTGATTTCATGGAGCAACTTGCTCTCTCGATGACCCCTGGGTCCAAGAGTTGGCTGGAGACAGAAACGACTGGCCAAAGCCTGGATGGATTCAGCTGAGCTCAGTCCCTGAAGGCTTTGTTCTTCAATCTGTTTATACAGTTTCCCGTAGGAGTATGTAATTTTAATCAGTAAATATCTCCCTTGATTTATCACCTTCTATTGACATAGTGGTAATTCAAGAAGTGGAACTAAAGCTGGGCCTGCTGTGTGTTTTTTCCCTTCATTGTGCCCGGCCTCTGTTTGATTTTTCTCCATCCTCTTAGGTAATTGGTCCACCTCTGACACTCTCTGTATGACCGGCTGCAGTCAGGGGTCAGTGGGTTCCCCCTTCCAAAGAGCAGAATATTGTAACCAATCACGATGCAACCCCATCTCAAGTTTGCAAAAGCCAGAGCAGACAAACCACAGACTGATAGGACCCAGTGGATTTCATTTTTAAAGTAGAAATCCAAGATGCGTCTAAAGAACACTGTTACCCTCTCTAGGCCCAGAGACAGTTTGGAGACTTAATCCGCTGATTTAGTATCTCTGAGTTGAACAGGGAGATCCTCTATCCCAAACCTTCTGGAGCTGCCAATTTCCACATTAGTGGATTGATCTCTCTGTAAACATGGGGTTGGAAAAGGCCTGGTATTCAGTTCTACTTTTTATTAATGCATTTATTTATTTAGTATTTATACTAGTAAATTGGTAAAAAAAAATTCCTTGGGCCCACTGTATTTTGATTTCAATATCACATTTGACCAAAAATGATCTCCTTGATAGCCAAGATAAAGAAATGAGGCCTTGCTAGTCATAGAGCTGGGTGGATTCAAAGCTGGCTTGATATGCTCCAGGGTTCTGGACTAAGCTACCGGTGTTCGTAGGTTGACTAGAACTAAAAGGAAAGGCCTGATGTTGGAGGACAGGGTCTAGATTCCCAAAAGATCTCAATAAACTGAAATAATGGGCTGAAAGTTCAAAGGCCAAAATCAATGGAACGTTCTGAACTTTGGTCCCCAAAATCAAATGCCAATGCCCTGAACAAGGGCAATCTGTTTAAGTGTAAGTTTTGTGAGACTTTGTTGGAAGGTTAGGGGTCCACAAACTCAGTAGATGCTAACTGTGTGATCCATGGCTGCCAAAGTACTAATGAAAGCTTAGGTTGTGTTGGTAGGAATATGGTTTCCTCCAATCATCCTCTCACTAGACTTGACTTTCATTGAAGTTTTTCATCTTTTTATCCCCTATAGTAACTAGAACAGTGTCTCCTATCACAGAAGCTTATTTAAGTGTCATTTGGATAGATGGATGGATGGATGGATGGATGGATGACCAGAGGGATGGATGGATAACAAGGGAAGAAAGTGATCCACTGGTCAACACATATCTAAAGTATTATGTTCAGTTTTCAATGCCAAGTTTAAGGATGGACATGAATAAAGTAGAAAGTGTCAAGAGAAGAATGCCCGGATAGTGAAAGATTTGGGAATCATGCCCTAGGTGAAAGAGTTGAAGAAATTGGTACATTTAATCAGAAATAGAAGGCAAAGGAGTCTTTGGGAAGGAAGGCGCACTGGGAAAGGGGAGAGAAATGTCATCCAGATTTAGAATTGTGAGGGCAGGTACATATGAGAGGGGTTACAATAATTTACATTGCTTTAGAGGATACAGCTAGAAGCACATGGTGGATACCTACAGTTATCTACCTACAGACAGGTAGGTTTCAGCTCAGAACAAAGAGGAAATCTCCACCAGTCAGAAGCGTTCCCTGGTGCCTACTAGGGAAGTGGCCTGATTCTACCAATGGGTCTTTCTCTTTCTGATTGTTATAAGCAGCCCCCAACCGGAGCAGCTCCATCCCTATGATGTCTCCACAACTAGCTGTCAATACTCCTTTCTCAGTGCTTTAATTTAATGGTGCTTTACATTACATTTAGTTTATACGTCTGTTTCCTTCACTAAGTTACAAATTCCTTGAGAACAAGGACTGTGCCTTTTGTATTCTTTATACATAGTCGACACTTAATCAACATTTATTTGTTGCGTTAACTACAACCTGTCTGCCTCTTTGATTCAAGTCTAATACCAAAAAAAAATTGTTTGGTCTAGCCTGAGATCTGTGGAAACACAGAGGGCTCTGGAATGGCAATATAGCCATGTTGGCTTTCCTCCAAAGTTCTGTATTTGGGGGAAGACTCATCTATGAATCCATTCTTCCCATCTTTAAAGTGAGGATACTTGTATTCTTGAGGTTTACAATACTGTGTACATAATGTTTCATATTCTTTCAAATAGTGGTAATCTCTGAATTTAAGGTGCCATTATAATGATATATATCACACTAAAGAAACATTTTCTTCTTCCTCTTTACCATCAGAATTCTTTTTTGTTCCCAAAGTTCCCGCTATGAAATTCTAGAAAATTCATTTCAATAAAATCATTTTATCTGCTACCCATCCAAACATATGTTGGGTTGCCCAAAAAGTTCATTTGGGTTTTTCTATAAGGTGTTACAGAAAAACCCGAATGAACTTTTCGGCCAACCCAATATAAACCAGTGGAATCTCTTTTGCATATAAGGGAAGAGATCTTTATTTTCTTCTTCTTAAGGGAATTAATAACTATTTGGGCTTTTCTCAATAACTCAAATCACTGAATAGTTTAGTCTGGGGGATATACAGATTTCACCTTCAGATCACATTAATGGAACAGAGTCTCTCAAATGTGGCGGTAGACGTGTTTCCACGACTGAGTCACACCAATATTGCAAATGCAGGTGGGGCCAGGAATGAAATGATGAAGACAGTTGTCCTCAGGCTTATTCTGTTGGATGAAAAGAATGACTGATGGAAGCCTTGTGCTATTTCTCATGATTACATCATTGCCTTCATAGTGCATTAAGTTGCAGGGTGGGGCTGCACCAGCACTTCAATATGAAGACTCCTCTGGAAGCTCAGTTTGTATCAAGCCTACATTCCATCACACTGCCACCTTCTTTCCCAAAGGTGGCAGCTATCTGGTGAATGGTAAAGTAAAAAGATTTCCAGAGAAGTAATCAGTAAAGTGCACGGAGGCTTAAGAACAAAAAAAAAAAGACAGGCTATCAGTCAATAAATAATAAAAAATTTAGGCGAGGACATTTTCCTTCTTAGTGTTCTTGGCTATGAGAGAGAAAGCGAGATTCATGAGGACAGGTCAGGTCACTGCGTCTTAGCTCACGTTACACAGTTTCTATATAATACAATGGACACCCATAATGAGTGGTGAGAAGCATCAAAAATGGGGACTACCGTTTCCTACTATCACTTTAGGCTTTCAGGTGGGGCTGTAAGATACCTGATCTTGGGTATTCGTGGAGTAATTGCATAGACATTGATTTCTTAATGGTAGACGATGAGTTAATTCATCCCCAAACCCTTCTAACTTGGCAGATGAGGAGTTATTAGTCACAGAACTCACTCTGGGCATTGCATATTCTATTATTTATTATTTACATATAAATGAAAGTGTGAGCCTTTCACAGGAGAAACTGGCCCACAGGCAAGAGAAAAGAATGGAGTGGTGGTGGAGGGATGTGGCAGCCCCCGGAGGATTCAGAGAATTTCCGTCGCCAAGAGCCCAGGGTCAATACTGGCAAAAGGATGAGAGAATAAATAAATAAATATAGGAATTGGAGAGGAGAGTGTGGCCCAGGAGACAAGGTGGCTTGAGGGTGGCTCTGGTATTAGAAGAGGAAATGTTAGGAGTCTGATTCATTCCTTTACTCATTGATTCAGCAAATGTTTCTTGTGCTAGATCAGGAGATACAGACCTAACCCTGCCCACAGGTAAACAAATAATATATAATGACAAGTGGGAAAAAGTGGTATGAGGGAAACAAATAGGCTATTACAGGAGAAAATAATAGGGTGGGGGGTTAAAAGGATGGGAACCTATTTGAATAGACTGGTTAGAGAAGATCTCTAGGGGAGTTGACATTTAAACTTAAACTTGAAGGCTAAGAAAGAAAACAGCCTTACAAAGATAAAAAGATGAATGGCGGGTGTTTGTGAAGGCCTCGAAGCAGGGAAGTTCTTGGCAAATTCAAAGAGGTAAATGGAATGGCACTTCCATTTATTGAGCCCCTATCACAGTCAGACGCTTGTTTAGGTGCTTTATGTGTTAAAGCATTTACTCCTCCCAACCCTTTGAGTAGACATTGTTGTTGTTCCTACTTTATTGGTGAGGAAAATGAGGCTAGTGTGTCTGGAACATGAAGGACCAAAGAGAGATGGCTCAGTATCAAGTTGGAGAAGTAGGCAGGACCCACCCAGCAGGGTTCTCATCAGGGCAATGGGATTAATCTGATTTGGGTTTTCCGATGATCCCTCTGGCTGTTCATTGATGAGTGGACTGAAACAGGGCGAAAGAGGAAATGGAGGGACCATTTAGAAGGCCTTCGGGTTCCAGGCAAGCATGGATGTGGTTGGGCCAGGCAGGTGGTAGAGGAGATGGTGGGAAGTCGTAGCTTCGAGGCATGTTCTTGCTGTGTTGACATTTGAGAGGCAGCCAAACAGTAAGGACACAGAAAGGAAACACATGAACTCAAACCTCATACCAGCTGCCCTCCACCATGATGGAGAGGAAAGGGAGAGAGAGCTGAGAAAGAGACACTTGGAAACTGGGAGATTTTCAGGCACCTAACCAGGATCCTGACTCACTGTCAATCTGACTTAAATACCCAGTGCCTGCATGTTGTGGTTTGGCTGCCCTAATTCGTCTCTTGTTTTTTTGTCAAATGGACACACACACCCCTACATGGACCCCTCCTGATCCACTGAGCACTTAGGAACAGTCAACAAGTAGGGCTTGTCTCCATGCAGAGGAGAGAGACCTGCTACCCAGAAAAAGAGAGAGAGAGGAAAAAAAAAAAAAAAGAAGACGACTGAGATGTGAAGACAGCTCACCTGGGGACAGCAGGTCCAGCTAACCTCAAGCCAATCATTAACTCTGCCCAAGGCCTTCAGGACACTCACACACTTGGGAATTTTAGGAGCCCGGAAACTCAGAGCAAAGTTTATTTTCAGAACAAGGCCTGAAGAAGGAAGCAAAGGATAAACAGGGACCAAATGTTTTAATTATTTGAAATGGTTTCCACCGCAACACCATTCCCCAAGTGTTAGAAAGAATGGCTGGGAGGATTTACGGGGAGCCTTTCCCCCCAGCTCACTGCAGCAGCCCCACGCACCCACTTGCACGACAGTTCCTTAGCGGGATGGGTGGGGTGTACCCCTGGCTGTCTTGTGACTGTAGCCAAAACTGGGCGTCGGAGCCTGGTGAGTTTTCCGGGCGGCCGTCTGGAACCGTCCTTGGCTTCAGAACAGTAGCCACAGTTGGTTCTCCAGAGACCGCCTCTGAGTTTCATGTGATACAGTTCTTCATCTGGGTTTTATAGAGAACAGGGGTCTTGACCCTGGAATGGAAGAGAGCACAGCCTTGTTAGCAAACTGTCCGGGGAAAACTTTAAGGAAAACGAATGTGGTGGAGGCCAGGGAAGCCAGGAAGGGCTGAAGGAATACAGACCTGTCACCCAGCACGGGGTCCCATCAGACTCCCCGGGCGTGGCCTCCAGACCAGCAAATCAAGTCCAGATAGCTCAGGGAGAGCCAGAGGAGAGGACAGACGTGTCGGGGCGGGGGGGGGGGGGTTGGGGAATAACTGCTAAGATGATAAAATGACAGAGGATACGACAAGCCGCGGCCCATCGAAGATCTCAGGAAACGCAGCTCGGAAAAAGTACAAAAGTCCTTCAGTGTGAGGTAATGAGGCGCGTCTAATTATATTTAAGAAAGAAACAGCAAGAAATGCTTTCAAAGCCCTCCCCTCTTTCTTCCCTCACGAACCGAGTCCAAATCCCAAACCGAGAGACACCGTAATTTCAGAGAAAGTGAGGAATTTCCGAGAGCATCACGGGAAACAAGGTTGCGATTTTCCCAGAACTGAGAAAAACTATCACACCAACCCTTCCCCGCCTGCTCCCTTTTTCCCTCCCCAAAAGAGCTCCCATCAGGAAACGGCAGGGGGAGGAAGAAAAAAAAAAAAAAAACCAAACCAAACAAAACTCAGGCAGCCCCACCATGAGAAATCAAGGCAGTCGAAATGACATTTGACACCGCCAGGCCACAGCTGAAGAACAAGGGAAAAGTTTTAGGGTGACTGTCACTGACCCATAGTCTCTCACTCCTAACCTTGCTCTCCAACATATGTTTCTCATTTCCTTGCTTATAGCTGGTCCAAGCTAATGATATGTGTTTTGGCCGGGATCCCGTGCTTGGCATACAGCCGGGCTTGTTCTCATTGTCCGGGCTACTTACAGAAACCTCTTTCTCTGTCTCTTTCTCTCTCTCCAAAAACCGGCTTGAAAGAACAGTAAATATGCAAAACAGCCCCCGTGCTCTATACAGCTACCATCTTGAACATGGCCCCCTCTACCCTAACACACCCCATCAATAAAAGCCTAAAGAGACCGTCCACGGGTGTGGGGTATGTTCAACACAAAAGCAGTGGAAATTCAAACAAATTGGCCCATTAGAGTCTCACACGGCTATAAATACAGCTCAGCTTGGGCTATTTTGAGGGACGGTGGCATGGGAAAGTTCGGCCTGGAATCTTGAGTTTGTCAGAGGAGACGGATCTCTCCCAAGACATGGGAAGACGACGAAGCGCTCGGCAGGCCTTGAGGAAGGAGGACATCGATTCTGGTCAGTTCCAGGGCAAGGCTAAAAGTGGGCAAGGAGGCACGTCCTGGCCTCGCCCCTGTCCTCCAGGGCTGCTGGCCTTGCCATTGGAAGCATGGGCTCTGGTGTCATTCAGAGTGTCCATAACCTTTAAAAAAGCTGAACGTGCCCTTTTGCTCCCCAGAGGTCAGTGGACCATTGCACTCTTCCTGAAGAACCGGGCAGGCTGGTGGAGGAGGGGTGGGAACAAGAGTGGCCAAGCAAGTCTGGGCAGGCCCCGGGCTGCGACCGGCATCTCTGGCTGACCCAGAAGGGAATCCTGAGAAGCCCATTTTTGCGGAGCAGACCCCAAAGTATGGCGCCCGTTACATATATATTATAAAATCAGGGCACAGTCGCATGGATTTTAGGAAATGGGGACCCATGCATGCGTGTTAGCAAAATAAGTAGGCAGACAATGCACATGCAGATGTCGAGAACTGCTTCCCATTTCCCCTCAGGGTGTGTCAACAGAAGGCAATTAACTGCTAACAGTTAGGGATGAGTAAACACAGAATACACATCGACTTATGCATTGCAAATGCATACCTGCCTACTTTGGGGAGAGCACAGACCACGCCTTGCAGTGTCACTGCTGGGTCTATTTGACCTAGGTTCGTGGACCCCATAGCAATTTCTGTTCAGAAAGCACACCGAGGACAACTTTGGATCTACTCATTCGGTTAATAAGTTTGAGCACCTACTGTATACCAAGCACTCTCCGAGGCCGGGGGTCACACAGACATAGCCCTGACTGCCAGGATTTTCGACCCCGGGAATGCATTTAATCTGTTCTTGACCCTAGAGTTTTCTTGACCGCACATCCCATTCTGCCCAGGACAGCCCAGCTGGTAGCTGTTGTCCCAGTGCGATTATTAATAGCGCTTTTCACTCTCCAAGTTGTCCCAGTTTGGATAATAAATTCTACGATTACTTTATCTAGAGTCCCTCTTTCCGAAGTGCTCTTTTGGGTCTGAAGTCTAATACACAGAGAGAAAGGTACAAAAAATATAGCGTCCTCTATTTTAGAGGCTCTTTGGAACTCGCAAAAGTCAAGAGAGGGTTCCCAAATTGTCAAGAAAATGGCTTTAGTGGATTAAATTTTAATTAGTTCAAGAACCGGCTCCACTGCATCCTGGGCTTGAATCCTTGCCACATGCTGCAGTTGGGTCTGTCGTGGCAGACCTTGTCTGCTCTGGATTTTCCATGATGCATCTGAAACCTCAAAGTGACTGCCCTCTTCCCCCAGCATGGGGACAGCCGGGGCACATGAGGGCACTTGTCTCCATACAGCCAGGAGGGGAAGAGCCAATTCAGGTTACCATGACAACACCCTTTCCTGAAAATCTCTGACTGACACTTCCTGGGGAGACGGGAAGTAAGGACAGGAAGACACCAAGGTCACTCTCTTCCCATGTCCAGCTTTCCCCACCTCCCGGACTTGTCTGATATTTGACCTTTCCTAGCTCAGCCTTTCTTCTCCCATTGCCATCAGCTTTTGTCCTGGGGGTAAAAGCAACCAACTGCTTCTGTCCCCTTCTCCACAGCCAGCCATTGGAACCCCCAAATGGTTCAATAATATGCCATATAGAAGTCACGAGTAAGGGAAAGACGCCTCAAAAAGTTAGGCGGCTGATTCCAAAGTGAAAAATAAACAATGCGTGGACTGTCTGCACTTTTGTAATCAATGTTATTATGACATTAATAATCATTCAACAAATGTTACTGAACACTTACTACATGCCAGGCACTGTGCTAGAGATTGTGTATAGAGTATTGAACAAAATGGATAAGGTCCCTGCCTTCTTGGAGCTTACTTACAGCGTCCCGAGGGAGACAGACACGAAAGGGATAATCCCGCAATAAATCCATAACTACATATTGTAGTGAGTACTACAAAGGGAAAGTACACAGTGTAGGAGAAAGTACAAGGAGGACTAATTTCTATTTGGGTGAGTCAGGGAAAGCCCCCCTAATAAAGCAACGTTAATCTGGGACCTGAATGATGAATAGGAAGTAGGCAAAGAAGTCCATTTATATAGAGTCCACGAGTCTCCACCATGTCGGGCATCACCTTCATGCATTACTCAAATATTTCACTTCGAGACCAGAAGAGTTCTGGAGGTATGACCTTCAAACCGACTAGAAGAGTTCTGGAGGTATGACCTTCAAACCTACACATTGATACCCTGCATCAAAAATAATGCAAGGGGTAATTATCCCTCACTTCTAGGTTGTTAGTTGTGTGTGAAGTTCCTAGTGCAGGGCTTGAAATGTAGAAAGTAATCAGAGCATGGCATTCACCTCTCTGGAACTATTTTAGCAAATGTAGGGTCTCTCACATCTGAATCCCCAGCAACTAGCATGATTCAAAGTATTATTACCATGTAGTATTTTATGCATTAAGTGCTCAGTATACAATGAACGAATAAAGGAATCAATGAACCAATGAATTAACTTTTATAGGATGTCTTCTATGGATCAGGCACTGTGCCAGGTACTTTCACAAATATCCTCTAATTTCAACACCATAACATGGTTGTACCCATCTCAAGGCTGGGATTCTAATGTGCCAAACCAAACAAGAGCTCTGAAAATAAGTGTAAAATATAACCCTAATGGAGTTTGGAAAAGCAGATAAAGGAGCAAATGCACTTCCAGGGGCATTTTGAAATAGCAAGCAAAGATGCAAGCCAATGAAATGAAAAGGTACAAATGCTCCAAAGAGTCATAAAAGTGGGATGAGAAAGAGGCTTTAGAGGGAGAGGAGGTGTGAGGCAAAATGGTGGGCAGCATTGCTAAAACCTGGAGCTCCTTTAACAGCCCATAGAACGTGTTGTAGACAAAGATGATGCAGTTG
This sequence comes from Eubalaena glacialis, assembly GCF_028564815.1. NCBI lineage: Eukaryota > Metazoa > Chordata > Mammalia > Artiodactyla > Balaenidae > Eubalaena > Eubalaena glacialis. The sequence goes on along the minus strand of NC_083733.1, from coordinate 16,212,677 downwards.
CATCCTGTCATCCATGGGACATGTGTTGGATACGCCCCTAAAAGTCTAGGGGTGGGGGGCTTCCCTGGTGGCTCAGTGGTTAAGAATCCGCCTGCCAATGCAGGGGACACAGGTTCGAGCCCAGGAAGATCCCACATGCTGCGGAGCAACAAAGCCTGTGCGCCACAACTACTGAGCCTGCGCTCTAGAGCCCATGAGCCACAACTACTGAGCCCACGTGCCTAGAGCCCGTGCTCCGCAACAAAGGAAGCCACGACAGTGAGAAGCCCGCGCACCGCAATGAAGAGTGGCCCCCGCTCGCCGCAACTAGAGAAAGCCTGCGCACAGCAACGAAGACCCAACACAGACAAAAACAAACAAATTAATTAATTTTTTAAAAAAAGTTTAGGGGTGGGGGAATTGGGTTTGGAGAGAATGGAGATAAGAGAATTCAGGCTCCGTGGAACATTTAAGTGCAGAGAAGCTTCAGAAAAGAGAATGTTAAAAGGCTGGCATTTACTGTGCAGGTGGTACGTAATAGGGCCGTGTTCTGAAACAAAGGTAATGGAAGAAGTATAAAGTCAGAAGTAGCTCCAAATCTCACTGGCTTAAAAGAAAGGACATTGGATAAAGAAGAAAACTAAGCAGATGATTTTATTTTAAGAGGTTTCTCTAGTCTAAAAGAGGCAAGTCTTACCGTGAACGATTTAGACAAAAGAAAGTTTAAACAGAGGTAGTGTATTTCATCAACGATGGCAGTGGGAAACAGAAAGTCGTTTTAGCGTCGGAAAATCTCTACATTTTAAAACCATTCACATTAAACAGGGGATGAATGCAAAACGGAAATGTCTGAAAAGGTTCAAGGGGGTCGGAAAAAACCTGAAGGCAAAAATAATTGCCTCTTGTAGGGAGCTGTGATGTTCTAGAGGATTTTCTGCAGAAATGGACATGGGTTTAAACTTGGTGCTCTTCTGTTGAATTCCTGCAGTTACCTGAGATGAGGACAAGTTCCATCATTGTTCTAGCTTTATTGTTTTTCTTCCACAAACCTATTTGTGAAAGTGCCATAAAATGGTCTTACCTAACGCTCTCAGTTTCAGGAAATATGATATACAGCAGATCAGGAGAAATTATTATTTTTTTTCCTATTCCACAGCCTCTTGGCACAAGTTCAGCATTGAAATGGTTAAAATATCAGCACATTTCACTGGTCTTGGGTTACTCATAAACATTCAGCAAAGCAATTTCACTCAATCGCACATATTAACTGCTTAAGTTCTTCTCTCTGAGGATGTGGACTGTTATTTTATGCCAAAAGTCCTGTAATTAAGTTTGACATAAGCGCATGGATTAAATATGTGGTTGGGGGTGGGGGGTGGGGGGGGCGGGTGGAGACGTGAAATGGAAGGTTTTCTCTCCTCGCCTTTTTTGCCATATGGAGACTGTAACCAAATAATGTGCAAACATTTTAAAGAGAATTTCCAAGCTTACTACTCAGAGTTGTTTATCAGGTAATTCAGAAGGCCAGTACAGTTACAAAACCAGTTTTTCTTTTCCCCAATTTAGCAATAAGAACAACAACAAAACATTCCCCTTACAGCAGTCCTGGACCCTCATAGTAGAGTCTTTATAAGGCAGAGAACAGAACAGCTACTAGAAATTCTTCCAATGGGCAAGCGATTGTGGCTATAGTTTGGAGCTAATTTATCAGACTGATCTAATTCAGTGTTATATTTTAAATGCTAAAACCATGATGAGGGTGCTGTGCATTGCATTGCTTCATCAGTTACATAAAGGTAGGCAACATTTGGAGGTACTTCACTCTAAGGGGACTTTTATTGTGTCCAGATTTTCCCTGTCTGAAGGGTCGTCAGGTGACTCTGAAAAGGCCTGAATCACGTAAGCAGCATAATAACAAATTTACTTTCAATTTCTGGCTGTATTCATGAAGGTTTCTTGTGGTTTCAGAGAGGAATGCTCTTGTTCCTCCCTTCCTAAAAGCAGCTGAAAATAGCTTTTTCAAATGTTTGAAAGAGAAAACATCCTCCTTGAGTTTCCCCCAAATCGGAGGGAGTATGCGGGAGATTAACCCTAAAAGTCGGGCAACAGGCCACCTTCCAGCTTCCCTCCTGGTGAATTTGCTCCAAAGCTCTTGCCCAGTTCCAGATCTTTCTATTCATTGGTTTCACTGAGTTGATTGCCTTCTTGGTGGCTTTGTCCTTATATAACTTCTTTAAAGTATCAAAAAATGTTCTCCAAATCATTGCCAGGGTCAAGTTCTTTATACTTTATACTGTCACTGGGGAAAATGTCATTACAATCATTCCCAGCTACCTTCTGATTTGTCTCCGACTCTGAATCTTTTCCTTTTGGAGGGCTGCAGTCAAGGCTGTTCATAACTTTGGAAGCCCTGTAAATCTGCGTGTTGCGCTGACTTCTAGAGTGGGCTTCTGACCATTTTCGTGTGTCCATTTTTATTTTATAATAAGTCGTTCAAACTGAGTGCAGTGTTGAGATAAAGCCTTGATATTCGCTGCACAGGAGTGAGAATAATTTACTTAGGCTCCATACAACCCTCTATTTGGGGCAATATCTACCTCATCGTTCAAAAGCCCATCCCAAGCCCTTCAGGAATATTCCTGCTTCTTAGTTTATCTTCCTTGTTTTATAACTTATATTTCTGCTCATTAAATTACATAAGCCTGTTACTAGGCCCACAGCCTTAATGTCTTCCAGGCATTCTGAATTGTACTATACTCTTCTTTATTATCCCCGATCTGGTGCAAAATATAATTACCTTCGACTCTACTATCCATGTCATTATTGGGAATTGTCCTGTTCTCTTAAATGGCTTTCACTTTTTCCTTGATATCTTAGGCAGTTCTTTCTATTCTCAAACCTTACTCTCTAGGGGGCTCAGTTCATAAGATTTGCCCAAGAGAGGTAATGAAATGCAAAGCCCTGCCCCAGAGCTGAGCTCTTACTTTGGTCACGAGGAGTGGAGAGAAAAGACTCTAGTGGGTTGCCACTCACTGAGTGCAGTCCAGTGACTTGAAATTAACGGGACTGACCCAGGCTGCTCTGAGAGAGGCGGGCGCGTTCTGCTTTCTGACCATGTCTGATTGCATTTTCCATGGACCCAAGTCTGCCATTTTATTTTGTCAATATCCGATTCTTCCGTAACAACTCCAGAAAGAAGCAAAAGCCAGGCCAGGACGCATGTGAGTTTAGACTAGGCGCCAGGCTGAGTTGCACGTAGCTGATTTCAGTGGGGCTGAGTGTGGTAAGTGAAGAATGCAGGGGCTCTGGCGTAGTTGTGCAGTCGTTCTTGGAGGCCTATTGAAACCTTTCTGCGCTTGCGCCTTTTCTCACCTTGGTTCCCAAATAAGAACTTATCCCCATTTTTTGCCTGAGATGCTGTCACACTTTGCCTCCAGGCTGAGGTAATTCCATCATGGACCATACATTTCTCCTGCGCTTCCCATCTTCCCTCTGACATACCTGTAGGCCTGAGAACCTATTAGGAACTTTTGAGGCCTGTGCTCACAGCTTTCTAAATCTGACCATAGCCATGTTGAAGAGAATGGTCATTTCCCCTGAAGTTTATGCAGTTTTTGCATAAGAGCAGTTTTTGGTTTGTCTTCTGGAGCATGACTCAAAATTACACACCCCCATGCTTGTTGGTGAGTGGTGGTATGTAATAGTACAGTGAATAAGAACGTAAGCTCTGAAGCCTGACCACCTGGGTTCAAATCCCAGCTCTGACATTTATTAGCTATCTGACCTCAAGCATGTTAACTTAACCCTCACGACTCATTTGCCTTATCTGTATAATAGGGAATAATAGTACCTCCTTCTTGGGGTCACTGTGAGGATTAAACACATAAAGGGTTAATGAGAGTGCTTGGCACATGGCAAGCACTCAATAAGTGTTGGCTCTACTCCAGATTTTCTAAGGAGTATCAACTACTCCTTAGCTGTTTTTGGTTTGAGATGAACTGGGCCTTCAAAGACCTAAGATGTTCAAGCTCTCAAGGGGATGAGGGATGAGCACATCTATGTCTTCAGGTTGTACTTCACTTGGCAGCATTTAAGTACAACCTTACATCAAAACTGATAGTCAACCCATGACTCAACCTCTCACAGCCAGGTATTAGTTAAGGACATGGAGACTCAGGAAATGGAAAGGTTGGTGTAAAAATTAATCAAAGGATAACCAACAAGGACCTACTGTATAGCACAGGGAACCCTGTTCAATATTATATAACAACCTAAATGGGAAAAGAATTTGAAAAAGAATAAATACTGTATATGTATAATTGAATCACTCAAGGGCAAGAGTCTTTGTTAGGTGTTTGTAATGCCCTATTGCCCACTTCTCCAAGCCCAGCACCTGGTTTAGTGCATACATGTTAGATTAAACTATCACATGGGAAAATTATATATTTCTTGTGAATTGATGAACTTAGGTAACCAAGCCAGGCCAAATGCCCTGAAGAGTTAAATCAGGAGAAAAGACACGTAGTCCTAACAGAATGAGAGATGGCCATCTGCACGTCAAATACATGAATGTAGGAGAAACGTTGCCCACTGATCACCGTCAAATCCTGAGGGAAAACCTATGGAAAATACCTGAAGGCCACATGTTCCTGGAATCTGAGCTCTGTGCGTAAGTAACGCCGTAGAAGGCCAGGAACATGGGTAGCCTGAGTCTTTCCTAAGGACACAATTATAAATGAACTCAAAGACATTCTTTAGAGGCAATCCTTATTATTATTCTTGAGTTTAGAATAACTTCACTGTTGTTTCCCACTTAGATTCATCTGAAAATAAATATTTTTATTTGTGGAAATATGACACTCCAGGGGCAAGTACAATAGTGGTTTAGAGCAGCAGGACTTAGAGTGATACCTAATTCAAATCTATGAGCCTTTGAGTATGTCGCTTAACCTCTTTAAGCCTCAATGTTTCCTTCTGTGAAACAGGAATTTTGTGAGGATTAAATGAGTCCAGGTATATGAAGAACTTAGTATAGGGCTCAGGACACAGTAAATGTCCAGTAATTATTAACATCCAGTAATAGCAGTAGTAGCAGCAGTCAAAGTCACAGAAATAAAAGATAATTCTTTAAACGTATGACCAAGGAATTCCACTCTGAAGCATATACGCAAGAGAAATGAAAACCTATATCCACATAGAAACTTGCACACAGATGTTCAGAGCAGCATTATTTATAATAGCCAAAGAGTGGAAACGACCCCAACGTCCATCCACTGTTGAATGGATACACACAATGTGGTCTGTCCACTCAATGGCATATTATTCAGCCACAAAAAGCAGTGAAGTACTGACACATGCTCCAACATGGATGAACCTTGACAACATTATGCTAAATGAAAGAAGCAAGTCACAAAGACCGCATATTTTATGATTCCATTTATATGAAGTGTCTAGAACAGTCAAATACATAGAGACAGAAAGTAGATTTGTGGTTGCCGGGAGCTGGTGGGAGGGCGGTGTGCAGAGTAGAGAAGGGTGAGGAGTGACTGTTAATAGGAATGGAGCTTCTTTGGGGGATGATGAAAAGGTTCTAAAAATAGACAATGGTTACTGTTGCACAACTCTGTGAAATACTAAGGCCACTTTAAAAGGGTAAGTTTTATGGTATATAAATTATATCTCAATAAAGCTGTTAATTTTTTAAAGGCATTTCCTTAAAAAAAGTAAATTAACTTATCCTTATCAAAAAATAATCTGTAGTATATACCTTCTTTTCCCTTGATATGAACTAGAAGTTTATAGTTTAAGCATTCGACACCAAAATATATACATTTCGGCCACACCAGGCGGCACGTGGGATCTTAGTTCCCCGACCAGGGATTGAACCCACAGCCCCTGCATTAGAAGCGCGGAGTTTTAACCACTGGACCGCCAGGCAAGTTGTAGGGATACACTTTAAAAATAGATTAGTTATTAGTGAAGTTCGTACATCCATAGTGTGGTTTTTTTTCTTTTCTTTTTCTTTGGCCACACCACACGCGGCTTTTGGGAACTCAGTTCTCTGACAAGGGATTGAACCCAGACCACAGCAGTGGTCCAGCACAGAATCCTAAACACTAAGCCACCAGGGAACTCCCATCATCCACAGTGTTTAAGTGAACTTATCAAGGACATATATACATAACCTTCATTTATAAATGCCGGTTAGTTATAAGAATTACTCAACGTCAAGATCTATGTGTTGAGGGTATGCTGTGTGCCGCACATTACCTTGGACATAGGGACGTAGGAGAAATAAGGTCCTAGAGTCATAAAGCTTATAGCTCAGCAGTTTTTTGCACAGCACACCAACCAAGATGATTTGGTCATGCTCCAGTTTTCTGTAGTTTATGTCATAAGAACAATGCGATTTTGCCCAATATAAATCATATTATCATCTTATCATCGTGCCTTTTCAAGCCCTTCTCTCCAAGGGCACACCACCCCCAGAAAATCTCAGTTCTGGATTCTAGAAGTTTAAATAAGTTCAGGATCCCTAAGTTTTACATAAAGAAGTTCAGAGGTCCACCAGGCCGTACATATATGGATTGCATTTTCTCCCTTGAAGACCTGCAGTAAAAGAAGGAGTCTCAGGGACTTCCCTGGTGGTCCAGTGGTTGAGACTCCACACTTCCACTGCAGGGTCAGATCCGTGGTCAGGGAACTAAGATCCTGCGTGCTGCACAGCACGGCCAAAAAAAAAAAAAAAAAAAAAAAAAAAAAAAAATTTTTTTAAATAAAATAAAGAAAAAAGAGGAGTCTCAAATTTTTATGAACATAAAATACTGCTCTCGAAGGTTGGAAACCAGTGCATTTCTGGCTATATATTAAGCAGCAGCCTTAAACATAGCACTGTCTAGGCACTTCAGGGGATATGTAGACATATAGTGTCTCCTGCGAGGAACACATAATGAAGTCTGGAAGGCTTAGAAGACACAAGCATGATAACTGACTGTACACACTGGGTGTCGTCAATAACCGATGAGTGACGGACACTCAAAGGGCTGGAAGGACTCAGAAGAGCTGAACCGCTCGATAGGCCCAGGTGGTGGAGAACATCATGGAGGAGAGGGGTCCCTCAGGCCTAACCTTAAAAGGTAACGGTGACTGTAAAGAGGAAAACATAAGAATCTGGAACAGACAATGAGGGAGATTTGTCTCAGAGCAGTTGGCTGTAGTGTGTTTATATGTGGAATAAAAAGAGGCCCAGTTGGTAAAGTAGAGTGAGGGCAAATTCTGGAAGGCCCTAAAGGTTTGGCCAAGGGACTGGGACTTTACCCACAGAGTGGGTAAAGAACTTAGAACTTCTGAACAGAGAGTGGCATTCTGAGGTCAGTGCTGTGAAAGGATTAATCCGATAATAAGTCACTGGGAGCATTTTTGGAATGAAATGACACATAAATAATGGAGTGATAGCATGATGGCGGTAGAATCGAGAATGGATTGGAACAGAAGGGAGACTAGGGATGAGAGAACCATTTGGAGGGGCTAGGATTGGCCCCCCACACCAGAATAAGCACGGTCCCCCCAAAAGAATAAGCATGCCATGACAGAATTCCCATTTTACTTAACACCTATTTTACTTAGAAGGGAAAAGCAACACTAATATCCTTTCTTTTGTACACTCATGGTAAGAGAGATGCCAACTTGAAGGAGGCCATTAGGGAGTGAGGTGACCATAATAATAATAAGGGACATGAAGATAGAAGTAAGGATTTAACCAGCCTCAGAGATTAGAAAACATGCCTGTGGGCTAAGGAAGAGGAGGAGTGGCAAACCACGTGCGCTGAGCCCTGCTGGAGTTGTCACCCTTAGGACCTTGCCCCTGATCACTAGGATAAGGAGCAGTGCTTCCCATGAAATCAGTCCACAAGCACATTAGAAGCAACCCTTACGAATGACCACAATGACAACTCAGGAAAACTCAATAAGATACTTAACCTGAAAGGGAGGGTTGTCATTGGGTAACAGTCAACAATCGTATATCCAAAGAATGCCTTACATTTAAGGACAGATGTCTAATAAGAGAGCTTAAAGGAGAAAAATAACGAGCTTGGTTTTCGTATGTTACACGGCTTTTGCCATATAACAAACCACCCCAAAATTTAGTAGCTTAAAACAGTCAATCATTTCCCACAATTCTGTGGGTTGGCCAGACAATGCAGCTGGTTGGAGCTGGTTTGACTGAAATGGACAAACGAGAATGGCCTCACTCTCATGGCTGGCAGTAGGCTCACTGTCAACTGAAGTGTTGTTCTCACCCTTCAACAGGCTAGCCCGGGCTTCTTCACATGGTGGCCTCAGGGTTTCAAAGGGCAGCAAGAGAACCAGCCTTAACGCACAAGCATTTTTCAAGCCTCTGCTATGTCACATTTGCTATTGTTCCTTTGGCCAAAGAAAGCCACACAGCCAGACCACATCTGTGAGGCACTGCTCAAGAGCACAGGTAAAAGGAGGTGGGGCGGGGGTGGGTGTGTGACCATTTTTACTACCACAGCAACGTATGGCTAATATATCTTGCACCTCTAAAGGAAGTGGCAATTTTCTACTTAATTCTGCTGAAAGGATCTGGAAGGCTAAGGGTTGGTGTTGGGCTTACGCTATACTTGTCTGAACGTGAATGTTTGAACTACTGTGAAAGAAATTCATAAATATATACTACTGATGAAAAAAGTCTTCAAACGGAGGAGAGAGAGAAGAATGAAGGAAGGAAGAAAGGAAGAAAAGAAGGAAGGAAGAAAGAGAGGGAGGAAGGGAGGACGTGAGAAAGAAAGGAGGAAGGAGAGAGAAAGATATCTTTGTTGGCATATCCAATTTCATTACTTTGCATTGGTCGAACACTACCAGTCTTATAAAGACCCTAAACTATTTGGCTGTCAGCACTTGTCTTGTAAAATAGCCTCCTCTCTCCTGAACTCCTGCGTGGGACAGATTTCTGCCTCTGCGGAGGTGCTCAGCGGTGTATGTCCAGGACCCTGTCAGAGAGCAGAAGCCCAAGTTTCCATTCCAGTGGTAAATGCTTAGACTGCAGGCTCAGCTTTGGAAAGACTGAAGACTAGCCACGCCCCATTCTCAGGACATAATTAATGCGCTATTTTTTTCATCAACAAAAGATTACTAAAATACTGCATGATTTCCTTAAAAAATGTGACCCTCCCTTTCCTGTCTCATTTTTCTTTTCCTGGATCTGAACGTGGTTTCCATTGGCCTCACAAAAACAGTTATTTCTGTTCATTTTCCTCGACTCATCTCTCAGTTCCTTGATCTCAAGGAGTCCAGAAATGCTAAAGCGAACTATTAGTAGAAACTTCGGGGCTGCTTCTCTCACTTGGGGTTCTTCTCTAAAATGCTTCTCCTCCTTATGAGGCCAGTGGCTTCTTCTTCATCCCACAGCAAACCTCATGGTGTTATAAAAAGCCAACTAACTAAATAATGCCATAGGAATCTTAATGACTAGGGTCATTTGGCCAACAACATTACACAGTTTTTCCTCTCAGAATTCAAGCATTGAAAATTACAAGTATCACATCCAATTCAAATTTAATTACCACTGTTCAAACTTTAAGAACTTTCTAATTTTCAATTATGTGAAATTGGAAATAATGAACTACTACTGCTGAAAATTGGTGAATTGACTCCTTTTTTAAGAGAGAGCAGGAAAGTGGTATAATTGTTACCTCTTCCTGATAAAATTTCTATTGCTAACTGGCCATTTCTTTACTAAACTTCCCTAAATCACCCAGGTCAATTTCTCCATATTTATCATCAAGCAAGAATGAAGTTAACCTGTGATGAGCCCTGATGTCTGATTTGGCCATAGAGACTGTCCTTTCCAGAGCAAAAGTCCATGTCTGAGAGCTCGGCTGACGCAAGCTTTGACAATGGCAGAGGGCATTTTAAGTAAGAATTGGCACGGGAAATCCAGGACTTAGCAGTTGCCATTAACCCAAACTTAGAGCTATTTCTGCACCGTCTGTTGGGAGAGGAAAGGGTATGGGTGGTGCAGCACCTTAGGGGCTTCTAAAGGATCCTGTTCATGACTTTCCTCCTGCCTGTGAAAGGCTAGACTTTAGAGTCAGGCACTCCTGGCCATGCTTTAGAAACAGAGCTGCTGGGAAGGCTGGGCCCCGAGCAAAGGCTTCCTTCAAGAGAGCCCTACCTACTGGGGAGATATCAGCTTGAAATAATGATGGACTCATGGTAGCAGTTCTCTGAAAATCCGTTCCAGTATGTTTTGCAATCTAGTTCATTGTCTCTAATGATCATCTTTGAAAACGAAAAAATGGTTTTCTTTTAGTGTCCCAAATCACTTTTTTTTCCATATTTTTTTACTGAAGTATAGTTGATTTACAATATTGTGTTAGTTTCAGGTGTACAGAAAAGTAATTCTGATACATATGTATATATTCAGATATATACATATATTCAGATATAGGTATGTAATATATACAATTCTGTTCCTCTCCATTGTAGTTTATTACAAGATACTGAATATAGTTCCCTGTGCTAACAGTAGGTCCTTGTCGTTTATCTATTTTATATACAGTAGTCTGTATCTGCTAATCCCAAACTCCTAATTTATCCCTCCCCACTCTTTCCCCTTTGGTAACCATGTTTGTTTTCTATGTCTGTGAGTCTATTTCTGTTTTGTAAATAAGTTCATTTGTATCATTTTTTTAGATTCCACATATAAGTGATATCATGATATTTGTCTTTCTCTGTCTGACTTACTTCACTTAGTATGATAATCTCTAGGCCCATTCATGTTGCTGTAAATGGCATTATTTCATTCTTTTTATGGCTAATACTCCATTGTATATATTAATATGTACCACATCTTTTTTTTTAATTAATTAATTAATTTTTGGCTCTGTTGGGTCTTTGTTGCTGAGCACAGGCTTTCTCTAGTTGTGGCAGGCGGGGGCTACCCTTTGTTGTGGTGCGTGGGCTTCTCATTGCAGTGGCTTCTCTTGTTGCGGAGCACGGGCTCTAGGCGTGTGGGCTTCAGTAGTTGTGGCACGTGGGCTCAGTAGTTGTGGCTTGCGGGCTCTAGAGCACAGGCTCAGTAGTTGTGGCACACAGGCTCAGTAGTTGTGGCGTGTGGGCTTAGTTGCTCCGCGGCATGTGGGATCTTCCCGGACCAGGGCTCGAACCCGTGTCCCCTGCATTGGCAGATGGGTTCTTAACCACTGCGCCACCTGGGAAGCCCATACCACATCTTCTTTATCCATTCATCTGTCAGTAGACATTTACATTGCTTCCATGTCTTGGCAATTGTAAATAATGCTGCTATGAACATTGGGGTGCATGTATCTTTTTGAATTAGAGTTTTCATCTTTTCCTGATATATGTATGCCCAGGAGTGGGATTGCTGGGTCATATGGTAATTCTATTTTTAGTTTTTTAAGGAACCCCCATACTATTCTCCATAGTGACTGTACCAATTTATGTAATGTAAATAGGTACAGCCAAATCACTTCTGTAAGTGGGATCTACTCACCTACCTATCAAATAGTTCATAAAATGAGCCTGACTTTTGCATTCCAGGAAAGAAAGTTACAAATAAATAAATAAATGTTTGTGTATGTATGTATACTCTGTATGATGGCATAACAACATGTATCTGAAATATGCGTGGGTATCATTATATCACTGGCATCCATTTGAAATGGGCTGCATCTTGTCACCACTGGCAGTTCTGTTTACATGGAAGGTTGAGAGATTGGGGTAAAAACTTTATTTTCACCCAGCTTCCTCTTTGGAAACCAGAGTCCTTGTGTCTAGGAGATGCTCCCAATTTCATGTAGGAATAACATCCTTTGTATTGACCACTAAAACCTAAAGCCCCAAGGATTATTTACCCTTAAATGTGTGCTGTTTTTGCTTTGGAGCAAGTGGAACTGTTTTGAGGGTATATGTGCCAACTGAGAAAAAAAGTCCTTCTTTATTTTTATGCTGGAATTCTATTCATCCTTCTTCATTTCCACAAGCTTACCTTTTAGTTTTTTTTTTTAAAGACTTTCACTAACCATATCTCTTCCATTCTTCACCTGTCTTTAGTATTACAAGGTTTTCTGAAGGTTGAACGTTTTGTATCTGACCTACACCTTTTCCCCAGAACATATTTCTATTTACCAAAATCTCAAATTACCATGGTAACTATCAAGAGGTCCGAAAAATGTATTTGCTTTTTCTGTACTCAACCTACGGCGAAGTCACCGCAAATGGCCATAGAGATTACATAACAACTACATCCAGGGCTGAGAAAGGAGCCGCCCACCCCCATGTCATTCATTTCTTTCCATTTTAGTGTGTCTTGGGGGAGATTGAATGGCAAACCTTGGAGGAGAATAAAATCGTCTGTACAGACTCTTCTTGTTATTTCACAGACAGGGAGAGACTGCCCAGTGGCTGTGTGTGCCCGGTCAGTGGTGCAGGAGAGAGAAGAGGAAGTGGTGAAAAACGGAACAGGAAACAGATGGGAGACGTGATCTCTCAAAACTCCCCAAATTCTGAAAAACCTCAGACCAGCCTGGTTGCTTGAAGATTAGGACCAAAGTGAGGTCTGTGCATTTACCGAAGAGAGGCAGGCTGAAGCAGGCGCAGCAGGGAGTCATGTCACGTGGATACGAAATCCAACTGGCCCCAGTGCAGCAGCACCAAAGGGAAGTGAGAAAGCTGGACCATTCTGAGTTAATTTGGGCCAAAAGGTGGGGAGCAGATTCCCGCTCTTGCAATGACTGCCTCAATTCTAACTCCTCACTGAAGGCTGAAATCTCTGCAACCATGTGATTTGGGGTTAAGAATACTTCTTTCTTTACTCAGAACTGACAGGTATTTACTAGGAATGAAGCCTGTAATGATGGCCAGAGGAAAAGGACTCAGTCTTCTACATCTACAGCCTTTAGGGCTCATGTAAGGGAAAGAAGAGAGCAGAGTCTGGAATCAATGGGTCGGGGTCATTTTCAGTGACCCCCAAGGCAGAAACGTCAAAGAATCTAAATGGTTTCATTAAAATTCATCCCAAGGTTCAGTTATTTGTCTAAAAATGATCCCTATGCCCAAATTCAGAGCTCTGGGAGAAATGGTGATGCTGCTTGTTTTCCCGGGTTGGAACAAACATCCAGACTTGATTTGTTCATTTCTTTGCTGGTTTGGCAAGTGGGGTGTGGGAGAAGGGGGAACGATCGCTCCCTAACAACCAGAAAGTTGAACCTGCTTCCTGAGGAGATGCTAAAATCTGACAGTCCAGCTGACCTCCTCTTAACAAAGCCTGATAGCAGCGCCATCCAAAAATCCCAGACACCCCTCCCCCTTCCAGGCAACTGCATTTCACTTGTGATCTTGCACAGCCTGTGGTCAGGAAAGAGCCTTTGAACACATCTCCAGAGCTGTGGTGATTAGAGGGTCTTTGGTTACTCAGCTCAGCTGGTCCTCCCTTCTCTATATTTCCTGGGTCCCCTCCCTCAGCCCCCTTCACCTCACCCAGTAGCCCAGACAGTTTTTTTTTAATGCAACCAATGTTTTTTCCTCTCTTTTCATTTTCCTATAACATCCTAAACCTCAAGATGTGGTTAACACTAATCCTGATTTATTTAGGGTTTATCTGCATTATTAATTCCAGTCATGAAAAAAAAAGTACTCTAGGCCCTAGTTTGTATACAAAGTTTCAGTGTTTATAAAAAAGACCAGCAATCCTTGGGAAACATATTTTCTTTAGATATCTTTTAAATCCAAACAACTTTCTTTTCTAAACTGGAAATATTCCTTGTGATGGGTCCCCTCCTTCACAGTTTCATTTATTATTATTTTTCCCCCAGTCAATATCCTTTGAAGCTGCTTCCCGCATTAATCTGGACTTAATATGGATTTAAACATTTACAATGGAAAATAATTTAGGTTAAAAAATAATCTCCCTTGATAAAGCTAGAAAACCCCTACAACTGTCACCGTCTCTGACAGCCAGGAATGGAATGAGATTCTTGAATATGCATATTGAAGTAAAAGAGAAGCAAGGCCAACAGGGTGTGTGTTATATTTTATATTTGTCAGCTGTTATGACTGACTGGAGTTGAGTGATATCCAGGGTCTTGACTTGTTGTTTGAATGAATTCATCATCACTCGGAACATATGAACAGTTATTTCATGCCCAGGATGTACTAAAAATATCTCCCATTGGAGTGAGAGAAGGCTGTCTCTCAGAGGTAGCAACCTGCATCCATCACTCACAGAAAGGCTACTCACTAACAGATTCCAGCCCCTTCCTACCCATCCTTTCCATTTTTGCATTCTTCAGCCTATTAACTGGTATAGCGCTGGATATAGAAAGTTTACATTGCTTTGGGTAGGCCCCAGGCAAGGCCAGTGTTATCAAGGGAATTCTTCCTGGATTTGATTCAAGGAGCACATGGGGATTAGAATATTTTCATGGGAATTTAAAGGAATTCAGATTAGACCTCCAAGTCTATTTTGTCAGACCTCGACACTTAAGACTTGTTTTGATTTCTTGGGGACTTACAAAATGAGGCTAGGCTGAATCCAAGAAGCACCCCTCTTCCAGGGATGGAAAATAACATGGCATGGATACTGTCACTTTCCACTCCTATACCCGAGGCAGACATCACTAATCAATCACAACATCCTTTCCCACTGAGCCAGGAGGCAGGCGCTATACACTTCTCATCACAAAGCTACCTGCTGTGGATCCAATTTGGGACACATGTTGAAAGCCATTTGCCATTCCTGCTGGGCCCTGAGACTCTTGGCTGATCTCCTGGCTTTTAGCTTTCCCCTTTAGCCTACCTTGTACATTGCTGCTGGCTCCTATTCCTGTTCTTGATTATATGGGGACAGGGTGTGGGGAACAATTCCAGAAAGAGGGCATGGTCCCTTTGATCACTGTAGCTTCCAAAATCACCAGTACTAACGAGACACATTGGAAACCTTTGCTTAGAAGGAGCTACCCCATTCCTGTCCCTGAGCCCCAGAAAGTCTGTCTCTTGTGGATTTCCTTCACCATCCCTCAGTCACTTGGGCCAGGAGGTAGGGTGGCTGGGATAATCTTCTAGGACTCAATTGACTACTCAGAACCAATTATACCAGACTCAGAGCCTTCACCTAGTTCTTCAAGGCCTTCTTCCAACGAGCCTCTGACCATTTCACCAGGTTCATCCCTCTTAAGGCCCCCTGTTATATCAGCCACTTGCCATATTCCACATGTGACATTTCTTTCTCATCCAGAAAACTTTCCAGGCCACACACCCTCCATTCCCCCCTAAGATGGCTGCCCCAGTTAACTGACTCTATGCCCTTCACCACTTTTTGCTGTATACTTTATTTGAATAACATTTACCTCTTTCCAAAGTAATATAAACTCATTATAGAAATTTTAGAAAATATACCAAAAATTAGAAAATTAAATTGACTTAATAACCCCATTAGGATGTACATATTGACGTATATGCTTCTCTTTTTATGAAATACTTCTTTTTATTGTAAAAAAATTCATATACTTAAAGTGGGTGAATTTCATGATTTCTTATATATTAATTATACCTTAATAAGCTGATCATATATCTATATATTATACATAGAAAAGAGTATATATAGTGTGCGTCTGAACTTTATATGCATTTTAAACAAAAATATGAGTTTTGTATTTTATGTCCTCTCTTGAAAAGTCTGTAAACTTCATTGTCTGTAAACTTTTAGACCCTAAAATGTATAATTGAATAACCTTGGGGGGATATACCTACATTTCCAGTTTTCCAAAGATATCTCAATATGTTTGCCCATTCTTTTTAAACTTTCTTAATAGCTTTACTGAGATACAATTTACATACCAAGCAATTCACTCAAAGTGTACAATTTAATGGTTAGGGGTATAGTCACAAGTTGTGCAACCATCGTCACATTCAATTTTAAAACATTCTCGTCACCCCCACACCAAGGAGAGCCCCCCACACCCTCTGGCAGTCACTCATACTCCCATTTTTCTCCAAACCCCCTCAGCCCTTGTCAACCACTAATCTACTTCCTGTCTCTCTGAATTTTCATGTTGTAGACGTTTCATATAAATGGAATCATTCAATATGTGGTCTTTTGTGAATGGCTTCTTTCACTTAGCATGTTTTCAAGATTTATCCATGCATTGTAGCATTCCCTCATTCCTTTTTTTTTTTAATTAATTTATGTATTTATTTATTTTTGGCTGCACTGGGTCTTCCTTGCTGCACGCGGCTTTCTCTAGTTGCATCGAGCGGGGGCTACTCATCGTTGGGTGCGC
Source organism: Eubalaena glacialis (assembly GCF_028564815.1). Classification (NCBI taxonomy): domain Eukaryota; kingdom Metazoa; phylum Chordata; class Mammalia; order Artiodactyla; family Balaenidae; genus Eubalaena; species Eubalaena glacialis. The sequence continues at coordinate 16,196,373 of NC_083733.1, read as the reverse complement.
AGGCTTCTCATTGTGGTGGCTTCTCTTGTTGTGGAGCACAGGCTCTAGGCACATGGGCTTCAGTAGTTGTGGCTCACGGGCTCTAGAGTGCAGGCTCAGTAGTTGTGGCGCACGGGCTTAGTTGCTCCGTGGCATGTGGGACCTTCCCGGACCAGGCCTTGAACCCGTGTCCCCTGCATTGGCAGGCGAATTCTTAACCACTGCGTGACCAGGGAAGTCCTCCCCTCATTCCTTTTTATTGCCAAATAATATTCCATTTTCTTTGCCTGTTCGTTATAAGAGTTTGGGTTCTGTTTTTGTTTTAGTGATGTTGATTTTAGTACTTTACTGAATTGAGTGGCCCTCACATCTCCCATCTGTGCACCCTTTAATCATTCCAGTGATTATTTTTGGTAGGATTCTACTGAACTTACAAAGAAATCCAGTTCAGTTCAGTTCAACAGGTATGAAATGCTGGGGATAGAGAGATAACTGGATGCAACCCTTGTCATTCAGGAGTTTACAATCTATGTACATCAAATCATGAGAGCAAACCATGTCCATGAGTCACCCTGATACCTTTAGCTTTCAACTAATATTTTAATTTACATTAATTAGATGTAAATAATTAATATTTTCCAAGTTGTGTTTTTATGTTTATACCCATGCTATTCTGTAAGCTACCCCAAAACAGGATCTATGGGTTCTATTTCTTTTCTATTATAATAATATGAATGATAACTACAGCAACTACCATTTACTGTATATTTATTTTATTTGATCTGCAAAACAATCCTGTGAGGTAACTACTGTTATTTCCATTTGCTGATGGAGAAACTGAGGCTCAGGGTGACCAAGCAACTTGCTGAAGGTCACTCTTCTGGTAAGGGTGGTCTCTGGACCACACTGGCCCCCAGCTGCATGGAGGGCACTCTTAGCAGCCAGTAGATGATATTGTCCACCTGCCACCCCAGCAGGCAGCTCTGCACTTCGGTCTGGGCAACCTGACATAATCTCTGGGGATAAAGGATAAAGTTAAAGAGTCTCAAATCTTCATCCTATGGCATCCGTAGTTGTGTCCATTCCATTATTCTCTTGATAGTGATGGAAAACCTACCCCCCCCCAGAGAGGTCCCTCTGCTTGGTACAGAAATCATTGGATGTCTTCTCTGGGATTCACCATTTTGGAATCAAACTTTAGAGGATGCACCTAGGGATAACAAATTAGGAAGCTCTCAACCCCCAAGATGTGCCATTTGATAGAGTAGCATGACAAATGGCAGGATTTGAGAATTCAGGCCTGTTTTGGGTCTCTAGAACTGTCCGACTACCTTGCTAAGACACACTTGACTGTACTGTGCTGTCATCTTCAACAATAAGGCAGGTTACCTCCGTGAATCTACATATCACACTGAAGACGCTCGATAAATATTAAATAATAATTATTGTTTCTTTCACATTCGCTGACAAGATAAAATTCCAGTAAAGAGCCTTTAAGGTCTAATTACTTCGTAGGCATTGAAACCAAACTGCTAGTTGAAAAATTAATTGTGGAGCCGTCGGAGATGGAGGATTAGGAAGTTGTTTTGAGCGGTGGTGTCACTATGAAACTCCGTTGAAGATGTGGAGCAATAAACACCAACGTGAGCTGCCAAAAGAGACCGAGCAAGAGGAGACTGGGAGTGCAGCTGGCATTGGACGGACTGGAGTTTGATCACCGATGGTGACTTCAGCACACAAAATACGTGTTGAGCGAGTGAGCAACTGAATTAACTAATAGGCAAAATATGTCGCTAGGGTTGTTTAGAGCAATATGCAGATAGACTCCACGGGGCAAATGAAGGCCCCCAATATTAATAACAATTGCAATAGTAATTAACATTTGCTGACCACTAGCTATGAGCCAGGCCCTATTTCAAGTGCTTTAAATATATTATCTCATTTAATCCTGACAACAAATTGTGAGGCAAATATCCTCTTTTTTTTTTTAATTAATTAATTAATTTATTTGGTTGCGTTGGGTCTTTGTTGCTGCGTGCGGGCTTTCTTTAGTTGCGTCGAGTGGGGGCTACTCATCGTTGGGTGCGCAGGCTTCTCATTGCGGTGGCTTCTCTTGTTGTGGAGCACGGGCTCTAGGCACACGGACTTCAGTAGTTGCGGCACGCGGGCTCAGTAGTTGTGGCTCACGGGCTCTAGAGCTCAGGCTCAGTAGTTGTGGCACACGGGACTTAGCTGCTCCGCGGCATGTGGGATCTTCCCAGACCAGGGCTCGAACCCATGTCCCCTGCATTGGCAGGCAGATTCTTAACCACTGCGCCACCAGGGAAGCCCTCCTCATTTTTTAAATGAGGAAGTTGAGGCATAGAGAAGTTAAGCAACCTGCCCAACATCACATATTTAGGTTAAAAAAAAGTTTTTGTTTTTTTTTTTACTGTGCCATTCTCTAATCTCTGAAGAGATCACTGAGTTTCCAGGACCTTAAAAAATATCCTGGGATTTTTCCAGTCTGTAGTTTTCAAACTGGTCCATGGAACCTTGGAACCTTCAGAAGCTCCACCAACAATAAAGTATTTGTGTCAAGCAGGGATGAGTTTAGCTCCCTCGGGAAATATCTGCTGCTTGAACCTGCTTGGCATATTGGATTTCAACATGGCATTTTGTTTTCAAACAAAAGGGAGAAAGAGTGTTCCACTGTCAGAGGTTTGGGGCCAGCAAACATTTTCTGTAAAGGGCCAGATGGTAAATATTTCAGGCTTTGCAGGCTACACCATCTCTGTTACAACAACTCAGTTCTACTACTGTAGTACAAAAACAGCCATGGACAATATGTAAATGAATGAGCATGGCTGTGTTCCAATAAAACTTTATTTATAAAAGTAGGCAGTAGGCCATAATTTGCTAACCTCTGATCTAGGTCATCCTCCTGTGGTCAAGTGAACCTAAACTTTCTAAATACCGGTTATCTTGCTAACTCATAAGGGGAAGGTTTATTGTCCAAGTTCCCCATGTTTATTAATGCCCAGTATCAGAAAGCCCATGCCACAGCTTAAGGGAAAGAAAACTAACATGTACTGAATGTGAACTTTGTGTCAGGTACTCTGCTAATGGTTCTACACCTGAATTAATCCTCCTTGTAACTGTGGAGGGTGAAGAGAAGGATTCCCCTCAACAAAGAAGAAAACTGAGACTTGAAGATGTGAAAATAGTAACGAGAGTCACGCCAAAGTCTCACTCTATGCGATTATACCATGTTGACCTGGATTAAAGTCACATTGCTTGTCCTGTCACGTAATAGACTGGAAGGTTATTGATAAGTCACCCTCAGTTGATTCTTCTCTAGGAAAAACCCTTCAAGTTCACTTCATAACCTCACTTTGCTCCCCCCAAAGGCTTTACCATCTCTGTTAGAGACATAAAGACTAGTGCTACCATATCTATATGAGTTTTCCCAAGGTATCACACACGAGGAGAATAACCTTGCAATTTCAATAAGCTGTTCTCCCATTTATGCTTTCTAGTCTTTTACTGTCTATCTTTGCAGGCTGCAATGGGGGTTGTATTAGCTGGTGATCCTCCATGATCCATATGTGTTTTATAAAGATCATTTTTTATCTCTAAACTTTGTTCTCTGCCTCCTGTACTTGTCTCTCTTGAATTCATACTATACTTCACGAGTCCTCAGTAACTCCTTTTCCTCAAATATTTAATTGCACTACTAGCTTGGTTATATACCACCAGTAGGTAAATCTAATGTCTTCCTCTTGCATGGGATAGGTTGAAAATTTGAGGCTGAGATGTTGATGGTTGGAATACTAAATGTCTTCTAGAACACACGTTCGTCGTCTTCTTTCACACCAAAATGCCGTGGAACAGAAGGACCTCTTACATCTATTGTCAATTCATTCTGGATTGGTTTCCTCTCAAGAACCAATCAGACCCATTCAACCAGCAATAGGAGGTTGGTGCCGTCCCAGAAGTCAGTGACAGCATCGCCTCTCGTGGCTCTCGATTCCAGAAAATCCCATGTCCGCGAGCCACTGTAGCCCACCTCCACAACTGAACAGTAACACAGCTGCTTGTGAAACAGAAGAGAAATCCATCACATGTGGAAAACTCAGCCATCGATAAGCAGCTCTGCAAGCCTTTCAGTTGGGGACCAACCACAGAACTGGCTCTCCATCTACAATCAAACAGTCTTTAGCTGTGATCAGCCACTTCCATCACCTCTGAGACTGGCAGATTTCCAATAAAGCCAATAGCCCCCTCCCCTGGGGTAAGGTCATCAGCAGGAGGCAGGCATTGTCGTTCAGCCCAGCAATTTGACAACAGTGTTAGCTCACACTCTATTAGCCAGCAGCTACACCCTGACCCCTGACCCTGACATTGGCCTCAGACGTCCCTCTCCTGAGGTAGACTCTGATCATTTGAGGTGGCCCGCCCTGCTGGTTAGCATGAGAGAAGGCCCATCAGGGCCAGGCAGGGCTCCCTGGTCACCCCTGTTCCCAACAGGAGGCTTAAGGCTTGAAGTACAGAAACAAGCCAGAGTTGAACCCAAGATGGCAAAGGTGAAAGTTCAGAAGCGTATCCATCAGCAGCCTGTCACCAAAGGACGATGTAAGAACCACGGAAGCTTTCAGCGTAGGGATAGCCATTGTCTCCAGACGGTTCTGCTCCTTAATGGAAAAGACATATCAAAATATGGCTTACAAAATACAAAATAATGGACTGAGATGTACATTATATGAGGGTGTTAGATTGCAATGTACTTTACAGTAGGGGAATTAGATTGAAGTGATAAGCCAGGGTAGTTAGGTTGAAATATGGATTATCCTAGGAAAGTTAGCTTGAGATGTGCTTTATAACACGGTTGTTAAATTAAGACGTGCTCTTCCTTGCAAGCATTAGTCTGAGATGTGCATTATAGCAAAATTGTTAGGGGAAGATGTGGATTCCACTCTGGGAGGGGGATAAGAGCAAGAAAAACACCTTGTACTGAATAGTATTCAAGGCTACAGAAAGTCCTGTGCATTACCTGGATTTCAGGGGTTTAAGTGCAGGGGGAATGGAGCATGGTGCATATATACACATAATGTTCTTCCCTTCTCCTTTCTCCCCAGCCGAGCAATCTGCCACTTTCCCCACTTTTCCTGTTACGGAATTAAAGGCCTCCCCCATCAATAAAAACATTAACTCACTAAACAGCCTGATGGCTTTTCCTTCCCTGGCTTAACCCTTTGGGAGCTGGGGTTTCCTTTGGATTTGTAAAGATATTGATCCCAGATAATGTTTGCCTTTCTAACTCTCTCTTCCCTAGACTTGATGGATAGGTTCAGGGCTACATCTCAGCAGCCAACTCACCGCAGCTACCCAGGGAAAGGGGAATGGAAAGAGAGGCAAGTGTTCAGTAGCTAACACCATTGGAACACTTTCCTTGGGATAGACATGTAGTAACGTGGTGGCTGGGGAGAGAAGCGAGAGCTGCAGTCTCTTTCAGTCAGCACGGGATTTCACTTTGGATTTTCCTCATTCTTGTCTGATCCTTCTACCAAAATTTCTTTAGTTCAACTTAGAGCGTTGTATAATTTCTAATTAATATCAGATGCTGTCTTGAGGTCGGCCGCCCTGAGTTGCATTTGTAAAGACTCCTTTTCCAGTTAAAGAATGTGCTTTTCTCCAGCTTTGTCAACATGGAATGAACACAGGTAGCTGGGTCATTTGCTGGTGATAGTGGCCTAGGTGGGGGCGACTTTAATAAACGCCCCCCTTAAATGCAAATTTTATCCAAGAAAAATAAGTGAAGAAGGATGGGCTCATCCTGTCTCTCATTCACCAGTTGGCCTACAAACGTTCACCAATTGTCTCCCCAACAGTGTTTTTGTTCTTTCTTCTCTTCCTTAGCTCGGAAGATATCATTTACAGCCTCCAGAAGTCTAGCCGCACGTGATTGGATGATGTCCAGCTTTGCCTGAGTCAGAGAGGTGAGTTCCAGCCTTCTTGATTCTCAATGAAAGAAAATGTTATACCAGGTGAGTTAACGCAGTCAAAAAGACTAACCCACCAGACAAGGGTACCAAACAAAACCAAACAGTTCAAAGGAAATTGCAGTGTTACTAGACACCTCTGCATTGTGCCTTGAGGTTCCAGGAAAGAGGCAAGTGGGCAATTCTGCATGTGTTTTGTCAGGCCCTGTTTGTCTAGATAGAAAAGTGGGTTTGTAGCAGAGCCATGGCACTTACCTTCCCTGGCTGAGCTTCCTAAGGGCAGAACACAGGAATATGACAGAAATACGCTGCCCAAGTAGGAAAGCACTTCCATCCCCCCAGTGCGTCTCTGCCAATTTTCATCTTTTTGTCAGCCTTCCTACTCTTCCTGTCTCTGAGCATTTCCGGGTTAAGCACTCCTTAACTCCATTCTGCTGTATTCTTTTCTCTTCTTGGTGTCCATTCCTGCCTCATTTTTTGACATCACATTTTCCTTAAAAATAGGCTTTGAGAGCTATTTCTAGCCCCTGTCAAGGGATATGTCCAGCCAGACTCCCACGGGATGTAGGAATGAGTTTAAAACCAGTCCCAGAGAAGAAAGAAAAAAAAGGGAGGTTGGCTTAGTCCCAGACTCCGTTTTAAAACAAATCTTCTGTTGGGTCAAGTGAGATATTTGGGGCCCCTCCCTAAATAGAAAGGGGAATTTCATTATGGTTCTCTTGAAACACCACCTAAAATCCCACCCCAAAGAAGAGACCACATACTATCAGGGCAAAATCATGGTGGCCTTGTGGTTGGAAGCAGCTTTGGAATCCACCCCCTGCCCCCCATCACTTAATTGCTTTGTGAATTTGGGCAAAGCACTGGACTTTTCTGAGCCTCAATTTCTTCATCCATAAAATGAGTTTAATGGTAGTATTGACTCTCAGGTTTTTATGAGGACCAAATGGGCTAATGCATATAAAATGCTTAATCCAATGCCTGCCACAAGGTAATCCCTCAACCGATGGTGGCTGCCAACTTTACAGTTTTAGCGCCATACCAACAACTTGCCCATTTACCTTGGGCTCCCGCGACACTGAGTTATCACATACCACACTGACCCTCGTGTGCTCATTAACACATCTGGTTTTAGAAACATGCTGTATCTCTTAGCCTTGCTCCTTTCCAACACTGCTGTTTATGAGGATATTCTCTGTACAGGAAGAAGGGCAGCCCTGCCAATGAGGGGAGAGACAGATTAGAAGGGCCTCCCTGATGGAATATAATCCGTGCTCTGTACTCACTGGTAACCAGCCACGATTGTATTTCAAAGGTAACAGTTCATCTCCACCGTGGGGATTGGCGTACGATGCACAAATAGGGCCTAATGTGATCCGACAGGCCTGATTTCTCTAGATATATATTAAAACAACATGCCCAGTGCTGATGGCTCCAAGGTCCTGACCCTTAGCAAGGACTTATGACGTAAGGCAACCTGCCCAGGAGAGCCAGCGGGGCAGGAGGCCAGGGGGACAAGGTCGTCGACTAATGAAGTGGTCAGCATTGAGTTTCTGTCACTCAGCTGGTTAAGAGGAAACTGAGAGGGAAGTAAAAGAAAATGGGAACATTTAAGGAACAAAGGAAAGGACCACATTTGAGCTGAGGCTCTGAAGGTGAACTGTTGTTGTCAGAAGGCAAGGGGACGAAACACAGCCCATCTAAGCCTTCCCTGTGACCTTGTTCAGTTTTACCTGCTGAACACAGACTGGTTGCAAGAGCATTTGAAAGAGGCTAACTCTGTAGAAATCCCAAGTTAAAATGAAAATGAGCAGGTACTAAACCAGCCTGATCTTTGGTTCAAATTGGTTTCAGACACAGTCAGGAAAAGTGGTCAAGAGCTCGGGCTTGAAAATGGATTCCAGACCGATTCTTTCTGGGTTCCAAGCAAACTATCCTCTGAGCTTCAGCATCATTATCTGGAAAACTGATAACAGAACCCACCTCAAAGTGAGGGCGGTAGAAGGAGATGAAGTTCCCCTAGTGGGCTTCGTGCGGTGCCTGGCACGAATCATCACTCACATGTCAGCAGTTGTTACTGTTATTCCACGTGCTCTAACAGTCTTAGAGAGAAGGTGTGGGGCTCTTAAAAAAAATGAACAGGAAATTGTGTGTTGTTCAGTAAGAGGACAGTTCCACCTGTTTCACAGTGGCAATTCCTAATGCTTCCCACTGGAGGAGCGTTTCAGACTTTGGTACCACTCACCTGGTCAACAAACGTTAATTGAAAACTACCGCATGCTCAGCTCTGTGCTAGGTCTTGGGGTGGGGTTGTATTGAATCAGAATCATTCTTGACTTTGTTCTTCAGAGCCTTGCTGGGGAGGCAGAGATATCAAGACCTATAGCATAACTGGTAGTCTATTACAAGAATATGGCAAGGGGTGGGGGCAACCAACTCTTCTAGAGAAGGTCAGAGAGAAGTCAAAGAGATGAGGACTTTCATATCTGTTACATCACTTGGTCCTTCAAAGAATGCCTTGGGGCAGGTAAGACTGATGCCGCTCTCCCCCTTCGTTTTATGTACAAAAAGGTTGAGACCCAGGCAAGTTAACCCTTGCCTTGTTTGCAGTAGTTCATAGTAGGATAAGACTGTTATCCCAGGCTCCAAACGTCCAGGAGGGAGCCTCCTCTGCAGCATCAGAATGAATCGGGACCACTGATAGCCTTCCAAGGTCCAAAAACATTTCTCCTAACTGGCACTCTCATCAGAAATAATCCAGTTCTTGAACATCTCAATGCACAAAAGGGCAGAAGGTTTCCATTCCATCTCCTGAGTTGCTAAAAAGATTCTTTCAAACCTTTTCCCTTTCATTGCTAAAAGTGAGGCACTATGGGTTAGGCAAAGAAGCACTCAGTGGAGAGATCAAGGACCAGGACGCTGATCTCAGCAGTGCCATGGTTTCCCTCAAGTCCCATAGGCACTAGTGTCTCAGGTCCCCAGATTAGGAGACTTCACGTTCCTTGCCCACTTCTGCCTTACAAAGGTCATCTGGGGATGAACTGAAAGCATTGATCTGAAGAAGCACTTTGAGTGTTTAGTGGGAAGCATAAGTTCCAATGGAAATGATGATCAGATTAGACTGTAGTAGCCTGGGAATTAAGAGTTGGAGTGTCACCGTGGCAGCCAACCCCCTGTTCCCATCATGACCCAGCCAAACCTCTTTCTCCGGATTCAGTTCCTTGGGACTTTTTAGGGGGTTTGGGGACACTAGCGGAGCGGCGCAGACACATGCCATTAACCAAGGCTGCTCTCTTTTTTTCTCTCAAATATACACCTAACATTAAGCTTTTTTCTGATTATAAAAAACATATATATAATCTCTTTTTAAAGTGCAAGCAGTTGATCAAAGCAGAAAGAAAATTAAGATCACCCAAAATTCTACCACCCAGAAGCAAACACTGTTAAACTGAGAGGCATCCTATCAGATGCCTGGTCTTCAGACATATACATATATTTGTCTTATTTTATGTCAGTGGTATCATATTATACATGTTGTCCAAACACGTACCACACCAGTGAATTACAGATTTGCATGTTCCCTCTGAATGACTGTGTTGCATTCCAGTGTTGGATGTACTGTCAGTTATTTAGCTAATCCCCTACGGATGGATAGTAATGTTATCTTAAACAATACTCTAATGAACATCCTTGTGCTTGATGAATCTTTCCAGTTGTCTCCTTAGGATAAATTCCCACAAGTTGTAATTTCTGGGAAAGCTGTCCCCTTCAACCCAGTGTTAAGAAAGAATTCACGTGGAGCATCGAGGGAATAAAAGGGCAATGACCAGCCAAGCTGAAGAGTCCTGTCATTCCTAGTGGCCTGTGATGATTGCAGGAACTCTTATCCATTCATCTCTGGGGACACGGGGGTGAGAGAAGGTGAATTTTCATATCCCTGAGATGAAGCATCATGCCAGGAGGGTCTAGAACTAGATGCTTGCTTTCTTTTACTTCTTACCTCCTATGCCTCTTGCCCTGGCCTTTGGATCCACTGCACATGATACAGCCCTCTCTGCCACACTCTTCATTTCCTGACACTCTGACCATCAGCCAGTGGATTCCATTTTCCCTTGACTTCCCTTTCTTCCTGCTTTCCTCCATATGGGGCCCAAAGGTTGATTAACTCCTTTGGGTAAGAAAAGGCACTGAGACCAGCCAAGCAGTGAGTTGAGTTGGGTGATTACATTGCAATGTTTTAATTTGCCTTTGGACAAATTCTCATAAGCTTTCCCGAGAAAATCTCCCTTTAGACGTAGTCATTTAATTTAAGAACAGTTGGGAGAGGAAGATGAGCTAAAATGACAGATGGAGGAATGCAGATGTGTGTGTCTTAGAGGGACTCAGAAGCACTCGAGGATTTGGCATTCAGTGAAGCACAATGCCAGCTTCTACTGCTTGTGCCCGTGGACTTGAGAAATTTTCAAGAAATCATGAAAATACAATGATTTTCTCAGATGACAGGCAGGTTTTATTTTTTTCTCTTGTCTGTAAAATCATAACAAGGTCACCAAAAGAACTGGATACCCCCTACACACACCCCAAGTCCAGCAAACACAAAAAAATAAAAATTTGAGTAGCCTTGTAGGAAGGCAAAACAAAGCAAAAAAATAATAACAAGGCTGTTGTTAGAGAGAAATTTCCTTTGGTCACATTGCCACAAAGATAACTATTTTTAATTCCATGCTTACCCTGGTTTCCTTCAGACAGATTTTCTGAACGTCCTAATTTGGTGTTCGCATAATTCAATGTCTATTATTGTTTTAGGTCCACAGTTATTATTTTAATTATAATTTAAAGCTGCCTAATATACCCCGAAGTCACTGGGCACCTAAGAGAAATAAATAAAAACAACTTGCCATTTTTAAAAGCAGCATGTTTAGTTGGAAGTCCCACAAGCCAATCAACTAAGACATCATAAAACCTTCAAATAAACTAAAACGGAAACAAAATAAAATGTCCAGTCTTAATGTCCTTAGAAGGCATGCAGGAGAAGGTTACAGCTAGCTGAGTGCTGGTGTGAGAGCTCTCAGAATGACTTTATTACTGGGAACCCCAGTGTACATCTTGATGCCCACAGCCCATATCACAATCTGCACAGTCCAAGTCCTAGGTGTATAATCCTTGAGCCTTGGTGTGAAGTTTTAGTCAATGAGAAGTTGGTCTAGCAACGACTTTGGTGCAGAAAAAGAAAAGGGCGTGCCAGAGGATTGGAAATGCCCACCCACTGACTACTTCATCCATATGGTGTTGGATGACTTTCTCCAGTGTAGGTGTCAATAAAGCAGATGCAGGTCTCATTAACTCTGATATTTTAAACGTGGAATTGCTAAAATATCAAAGTCTAGTGATTTTACATTTGGAAGGCTAAAGAAATTTCAAAACAGTTCCGTAATGTTCCTACATGTGAGTTTTCCGTAACAGAAAATAGTAAAATCATTTTCAAACCATTTACTGCTAGTATTCTGCATGTAATCAGAGCTGTTATGGTTTGTTAAGCAACAGAATTATCTAGTGGGCAGGAGGTTTATGCTGCTCCAAGACAGCTTGTGTACAAGCTACACAAGTATGCAAATCAGTAAATATTATAGAATCCATTGAATAAGCATAGTCAGGATATCCAGAGGGAAGCATCTATTCCCTCCACCCCCAGAATGGTCTTAGATAGTTTAGGTGACTCTCTTTGGGACCCAAACAGCTGGACTGTCAAATTTGGGTCACTTCAGGTTCTAAGAAAAGGCAGAGAGTAGTGTCCTCAGGGCAGCAAAAAATGGGCTCCCAGAGATCTCCTTCCTTACTGTGGAAAAAGTAAGAACGAAAAGAAAAGAAAAAGAAAAGGAGAGGAGGGGAGGGGAGAGGAGGGGAGGGAAGGGGAGAGAAGGGGAGAGAAGGGAAGAAAAGATAAAGAAGGAAGTTGACCCCCAGAGAAGCAAACTCCTGTGGCTGCATGGATTAAGCAAAGAATACAAATAAGTGAAGTGGGAATGGTATAAGGCAATAAAGAGAGGTGGGGACTGTGGAGAACACGCTCAGCCTTAAGGGCAGCTGCTGCTTAACTCTAGCCCATGGTTCCCAGGCCCAATGTAACCAGAATTTTTGATTTTTCAAGAGAAGCTGGAAATATCCATTTTTTTTACTTGAAATATGGCAAATTTTGAGTGTTGGCAATCAATCTGATATAAATACCCACGCAACATATGAACCAAATAGAAGATTCAACATGGCACATTCAGCTCATGGGCCATAAGTTTGTAAACTGTATGAGACGGAAGCAAGAAGTTGGGAATTAAAAGGAGCAACAGATTCTGAAGCATGGAACACAGAATTTATATTAAGGATTCTTTCATTTTCTGTCTTAGATAAGGGAGAGTTTTATCAAGTCTTGCCACTAATTCCCATCTATAAAGGAAAATAGATACTTTTTCTCTCCCATGCTATCCAATGCCCTCAAACCTAAAATAACTCTTAATCTACTTCATCCTTTCTTTCTGATTCTCTTTGTAAGTATTGGGCTGGTGAATTAATTCTGGATGTACTGAGCTAGGCAAATGCTTCAGATCTCTTAGCATTCTGAGATGGGGATGGGTCAATGCATAAAAAGTATTCGTAGAAGGTGGAAATCTGTTTTGAGCCTATTTGCAATATTTCTTGGATAAATTATAATGTATTTTATTGGTTATTTAAGGATATTATCCTTATAGCATTTCTGGCACTTGAGCTTAAAAATATTGATATTCAGCAGGTGTATCAGTCAGTTTTTACTAGGTAATGCTGCATTAACAAACAACCCCCAAGCCTTAGTGACTTAAAATGAAGATACATTTTTCGTGTACAAAATTACGTGAAAGTAATCCCTCTGTCTCACCTCGCTCCATTTCATCTAAATTACGTGGTTGTATCTTTGCTCCACTTTGTCTTTATTCTGAGTCCTGGGCTGAAGGAGCAGCTCCTCCCTTGCTTCAAAACAATATCCTGCTGGAAGGGAGAAAAGAAACAACATGATGGCTTTTAAGGCTTCTGCTCAGAAGTAGCGTACATCACTTCCTCTCACATTTTATTGGTGGCCAAAACAAGTCACATGGCCAAGCCTGATGTTGACGAAGCAAGAGAAGTATTACCCTCTCACAGGGAAGGGCAACATTTAGGAACAATGAAAATCTCCCATAGAGGGTACTGCCTCAGGGACTTTGAAAGGGGAAAATAAGGGGAAGCTCCCCAATATCTCCTGTTGGAGAAACAGAACTAGTCCTCAGACTCCATTCTGCCCTTGGTAGGGACCATTGAGGTCATTTGAGCAGTGAGTGGTTAAAAGATGGTACCTGGAGTCAGACTTCCTGAGTTCAAATCTTGGCTCTACCATTTCTTGGCTGTAGGACCTTGTATACATTGCTCAACCCTCTTGTGTCTCATTTATCCAATGTAAGCCACCTGTCTCATAAGGCTATTGGGAGGATTCAGTGAGTGAAGATATGTATTTATATATGGAGAGAGAATACTTAGAACAGTGTTTTGCTCGTAATACGTATTGACTATTACTACAGTGATGACGACTAGAAAGCTGTTGGCTCAAATGCATCTCAGCCACCTTCTCACCCCTCTATAGCTAGATTACTCCAGGTCATTTTGACTTTAAGTATCCCATATGAAAATGCATGTACTTCTGGAAGGTCTAAACCCTTAAGTTTTTATCGACTAATACCTTGTTGGGGAACACTCTGAAAGCAGGTTCCAGCAGGATGAGATATAGGAGAGGGTCCTGGAGACAGTGAGACAGAGAAAACAGAAGTTGGGGAACAAGGACCCCCAAAGTAAATTTGCCACACCTGATGGTTTTACCGAGAGCTACTCTGACCAGACCAGTAATTCTCATCCTTGGCTACATATTAGAGTCAAGGGGGTGCTCAGACCATACCCTAGACCAGGACATCCAGAATCTCTGTGGGTGGGATTCAGTACTCTGAACATCTTAAAGCGCCCCAGGTTCTTTTCATGTAAAACCAAGGTTGATTAGCCCAGGAGCAGTCTGCCTTCCACTCAGAGCACCTGACTGCCTCTTCCTTGGTTCAAATTTTGCTCCATCATGGATCTGCCTTAACCCCAGTTTCTCCAGCACAGTCCAGATGAACTGACTAGGAGAGGAACATTTGCTGACAAAGAAGAGGGAGAAATATGGCCAAAGTGGAGCATTTGTCTTTCCTCTCCTCCTGATTGATCACTTTATACAATAATAAAACTTTTAAAAGGTTGAACCTGAACTGAGACTGTGACTGTGACACAATTAATCCAACTCTTGAAGAATCATGTTATATTATGTGCTTCAAGCATTGATCTACTTCACTAAAAGTTGGCCTGAAATACAACCTAGACCCAAGATACTGGATCCATAAGAAATGGCTAGGATGCTGTCGATTGCTTTGTGTCTCCATGCGATATGTGGCCGTGCAGCTGACCAGACCTTAAAGCAGGACAAGTTCTAACACATCACAGAGGATGCCACCAGTCCCCACCTTGCCCCAAATTGCTGGGAGTGGAAGTACAGAGAAGAGAAGGCTGAGTATGGTATGATCCTCGAACCTGCTACCACTGCAACTACATAATGATGATATTATTCATCCACAAGGCTCCCAGGCTCCCTACCTGTTCTTGAATTGAACACAGACAGTACCAGCATCCCTGGTACCATAAACTCTTCCCCATGGAGGTACATTTTTGGGGTCCTCTCAAAATCTAAGTTTTATAGGACCAAATGCATCCCCCATTTTAACTCACCAGTAATCATCAAGTCAATAACAATATCTAGCATCTCTGGGCAGTGCCTTCCAGTTAGCCGAACACTTAAAAGTCCCCAGACTCACTTGAGCCTCACAACAGCCCCATGAGGTAGGTAGGTGAGCCAGGATTCGTGATCCCCGTTTTACAGAAAAAGAAACTTGCTGGGGAAGTGAAGTGAATTGCCAGGGTCATGGAACTCGTGGTGGAAATGGAACACCTGAATTTAAGACTTGGATCCTTTGGCTTCCTGCAACTTCCAGGCACCATGGGAGACCACAAAGGAAATCAGACCTTGCACTGGCCCCAGGCAGAATCGCATGACAGGCTCAGCTCCCTGGATGTCAACTCCATCCACTTCACCAGCCTTCCCCCTCTCTTCCAGGCGTCCCTCCCACTCTGTGCTGTCCCACTGCATCACCCACGCTTTCACTAGCATCTCCAGAAGTCTCTCTCTGTGCTCCCCCCTTTGAAATTTCCCTGTGGTTTTAGCTAGCTCAGTGAAAATACAGATGTGCCCTCAAAGCCCAGCTCATCCTTGAGACCTAGCTGTGTGACCTTGGGCAAGTTACATTATGCTTTTGAGTTTCCTTCTCTGTAGAATGGGTGATTACTAGTACCTACTTCTTATGGCTGTATGGAGGATTGTATGAGTCATGTACATGAGGCACTATGGACAGTGTCTAGCATGTATTAGGCACTCAAAAAGGGCAGTTGTTTTAAAACCATTTATATTTAGTTATTAATTTTATATAATAGGAATAATAGCTAGCATTTTTCAAGACCTACTATGTAATGACATGTATTGCATTGTTCTCAGTACTCTTCATGTATGCTTTCATTCATTTCTCATGACGACCCTATGAAGCAAGCACTATTACTACCCCACCTTACTGATGAAGAAACTGAGACACAGAGAAGTTAAATAGAGCCAGCAAGGGCTAGACCCTGGATTTGATCTAAGTAGTGTAACTCTAGAACCAGCACTCTGCATTCAGACACAATCTCCACAAACCTTTAACATTGCTTCTTATCACTTGAATTTTTAAATAACAATATCTTTGAATAAAAGAAGTACCTTAAGCATACACATGGAAAGGAGTGAATCTATAACGGTGAAGTATCAGCCATTATAGCAAAGAGGACAGACAATAGGTAGAAACGAGGGCTTTCTGGGTGCTGCTAAAATTATACGATGAATATATTTTTTAAATTGAAGGAAAGAATCACAAGAAAATGTTAACAGTGATAGTTGTTGTAGAGCAGAACCAAACTCGGGTGAGGAGAGCAGGGTTTTTCATGTTCATTTTGTTTTTTTCTGTATTATTTGAGTTTTCAAACCCAGCTCCACACATTGGTTTTGTTTTATACCAACAGGATTTATCGGAAAAATAAAACTATTGCTCTGTTTTGTTACTTGATCTTTTCTTCCTTGTATACTCCACATTAAAAATTGAGTCGTTTTTAAATATTATACCGTAAAACCAACCACTCTCCCCACTCCAATGCCACGCCCTCAAGCTGCTGATCATCTCAACGCAGAGATAAGACAGAGCAGAGGAAAGAACTAGAGCGCCCAGCGAGATGGGTTATAATTAAGTGCCCGAGAATGCAGAGCCATCTCTTGAGACCGTAGGAGTCCAGCTCTCTTCCCAAACATGGTATTTTCCCTGATGGGTTTTTTTTTCCTCCACCAGAAATTTTCCACTTTAATTATGTGGGTTAGGTTAGAGGAGTTCACCTTCGGAACTTTAAATGCGCAAACAGCTAATCCCTTCCATAAGACACATTTCTGGGAAAGCCCAAAGATAAATGTTTACAGCCTGTGCTGGAAGAATAGAACCCAGTGAAATTCAAAATGATTTAAGCATGATGTGCCCATGCCTGAAGAAACAATTTAGAGAGACTCTAGCCTCTATGTTCTGGAATTCTGGCCTTCGTTCTCACAAAGAATGGAATCACTGGCAATGCTCATAGGTTAGATTTTCGCCCCCCTTTTCCCGGTTTTTCCTTCAACATGAGAAGGATGGTAATTAAAACCATACTTGAAATATTAAGTCTACTACCTAAAGGAATGAAGTTTATTAAAGTTGCTAGGCGTTAAGTACAGAAACTCAAAATAGCTTGGGCACACTCCCTTCGGCATATGCCCAAAATATTGTTCGAGAGGAACCCAAGCGTCGAGGTGGCACGCGTGTACACATACACTCACACACACACACACACACACATCAATACATTGATATATCAATAAATGGAAGGCATTTCTCAAGTAACTAACGTTTGACAAGCAGGGAGCAAAGATGACCTCCCTAATTAAGGTACTTAGAAGGGCCAGTTACTCAGAAAAATTATTAAATGTTGTCATAAGGGCATGGCGAAAATAAGGACCAATCCTAGGCACCACTTAACCTCTTTGAGACAGTTTCTCATCAATCATGTGGGGTCAGTGATTGATGGGAGGATGTGGGGAAGGTATAAGGAGATAACCTGGCATGATCCCCGGCACAAAGGCAGGAGGTACGTAGTGTCAGGCCCCTTATTCCTGGGGATCTCATGGTGGTTCAGCTGATAAAATATGAGCACTCTTTCTCCTCCCCCTGGGGCTGGCTGGAATCTACAGGTCAATCCAAGTAAATTCCAACTATGCTCAAGGAGTATTCCATCACCATCCTTTTCTCCTCACCTAAGGTCATAAAGAAAGGGCAGTGTGGTGTCGTGGGTAAAGCTCGGTCCTGCTTTGGACATGAGGCAACTCTCATCGCCATCCCAAGGGTTGTTGTGAGGCGTGACTGCGATGCTGAATGGCAGGTGCCCAGCGGGCAGCAGGGTCTTAGCTGCTCTGGGCTGCTCCGCTCTCCAGAGACTCCACGCACCCCTGCACAGCTACCCGGATGGCCTGCAGGCTGGTTATGGACCCAGACCCACTGAGAAAGCCCACCAGCATGATGAGGGCTGCTGCCGCTCCCTGTATCCCATCACTCGTTTGGCCTGGGATCCCCTCTGTTCGGTGCTTTCTAAGGAGTTGACGCTGTGGGCAGCCCAAGAGTGTCTTGAAAGGCAGTAGGGACAAGAAATGATTTCCTTATATGTTTGTTTTCAAATTCCTTGAAAAATTCCTTTAGGAATTTCTTGGAGCACACTACCTAGTGCATAGAAGCTGCTCAATAAATGTTTATGGGGAGTTACCTGGTGGTCCAGTGGTTAGGACTCATTGCTTTCACTGCCATGGCCTGGGTTCAATCCCTGGTCAGGGAACTAAGATTGCACAAGCCACACAGCAAAAAAAGAAAGGAAAGTAAAATAACAAGTAAATAAATAAATAAATGTTTATGAATGAACCATAATTCATGCTACCAATTATTGAGCTGCTATTATGTGCCAGGCCCTGTACTCCAAGAGAATCTTAACTGTCTTATTCTATTTTAACTCCACAAGTGGGAGAAAGGTACTAGAGTTTAACAGAAAAAAGACCAGGCTTTGGGATTATAATTTGAACTAGCTCCCCATCCTTCATTCTAGCTGAGTGACTTCTGGGAAAGTATTTAAATTCTCTGAGCCTCAGTTTTCTCATCTGTAAAATGGACATATTATCTACCTCCTAGGATTGCTGTGAAGATTAAAAGATCATTAAGTAGGTAGGTAGGTAAGTAGATAGATAGACAGACAGACAGATAGATCTTTTATATGTGTGTATACAAACACACACGTATAAAATCACATAACACAGTGTCTAGAACCTAGAATATGATGTTAAAAAACAGATGAAAAATGGTATAACAACCTAGTGAGATGGGGGTTATTACCCCCATTTTATACATGAGAAACTCCTCAGAATGGCATCCTTTGACAGAAGTCCATTCAGTCTCTTCCACTGATAAGGAGTTTCTTTGTTTGTATCATGAATGAGTAGGGAATTGATCTGGAGCCTTAGAAAAACCCAAGATTGAGGGAACAAATGGAGAAGGTTATTCCAGACAGGCTCAGACCTTACAGAGGCTTGTGGGAAGGGGTGGTGTAGACAGACTAGTGAGAGAGCAAAAGAAATACTAGCCACATTTTTCTCTTCTCCTCCCATATAGAATGCTTGAGTGTGAGCCAACTGGTGAATTTATTCCCAAGCCTATACTGGGAGACCTGTTATTTATTAAGCAACTAAGCTGAGATCCAGGGTAGGAAAATGGTTAAGAAAAAGTGCTCTGGAGTGATCTGCCTAGGCTTGAATTCCAGCCTGTCATTTACAAGCTGTGTGACCATGGGAAAGTCTTTTAACCTCTCTGAGCTTTGAGTTCCACATTTGTAAAATGAGGATAATAATAGATCCTACTGCAGGGCTGCTTTGAGAATTACACGAATTAATATAAGCAGAGCCTATGCCATGCTTATACCTTGTAAGCATTCAATACATCATAATTTTTATTGTTGTTACTATTTTTATATGCTTTATATACGTAGTCCAAGATATGGGTGGATTAAGCAATGGGCCAAATCACACAACTACTAGCAGCCGGTAGACACAGGATTCTAAAACCCAATCCCCCTGTACCAGTCAGAAAGGGTTTGGTTATGCTGGGTAACAAACAGGCCCAAAAGTTCAGCAGTGTGACATAATTGAAGTTTATTTCTCACTCACACAAAATCCAGTGCAGTTTTGGACAACTATCCATGTGTTAGCTTAACATTCCAGGGGGTTTTGCTCTTATCCATATGAACACAAGCACCTATGATCACAGTGGCAAGCGAAGAGCAGGAAAGTTGTTCACTAGCAATTAAATGTCCACCCAGAAGGGACACACATTTCACTGGCCCAAACAAGTTACATAGTCATACCCAATTCAAGAAAGAGAAGTGCAATCCTGAGCACGTGCAAGTTCAGAAAACAAGTTATCAGTGAGCACCGAATCTCCCAAAGCCAGTCTCTTAGCAGCTCAACATTGCACCATTCTGCCTCTCTCTGTGAACGGACCAGCCTTTGGTCAACTTTCTCTTACTGTAGCAGTTAGTTTCAATACCCCTTAAGTGCAGAGAAAAGCATCAAGGTTTTAAATGAACTAATTAATCAGAGACTGTTTCACAAATCCCAGCCTGGCGCTTGTCCCTTTCCTTCCCATCAGCAGCATTCCGTGGTCCATGGCTGTGCTCCAGGGCACCCAGTCAGCTCAGTCAAGACCAGGGCCACCCAGCCCTCTGTTCGGGGGCCTCTCTTCTTCCCCCATCCATCACCAGGGCCCTGTGATCTCACCTGTCGATGCCCAGCTCTTGCTTGATATCTCAGTTCTGGAACCGAGATGCTCCAGCTGCTACCTGGGAAGGCTGTAGCCCCCAAAATATTTAGTTAGCAGCCATTCAGTTAAGTGGAATTGACTTTTTATCGGCTTTCCTCTGTACGGCTGCCACCAGCGAAGGCTGCTTCCTCCTTCCCTCTTCTCTGCCTGTCAGTTCACTCCACATTCCTATCGGCAGCCTTTAGCTCTGATCAATACTAACCGCTGTGTAACAGCTCACGCACGGCTGCTCTGGTCTGCATCGATCAGAACCTTCTTCCAACAGGTAGTCAGCTATTCGAGGCAATGACTTGAGATAAACACCTACTTTTACTTCAGGCTAATTCATTTCAGGTGGATTTCAAGGAGGCTCTGCACACCGTCTCTGTTAGACGAGCTGAAATCATAGAGTCAAGATCAACTCCTCGTATGCTCGAGACCCGAGAAGAACTTTCTTCCTCTCCCCTCTTTCCCCCTTCCCTTGTATGTTGTAAGTGCCACTTATAAACAAGATACCAAGACTTGGGACATTGAAAATGCCACTTCGGGAAATGTGTCAGCCAGCCATCCCTCTTTCCTTTTAATAAGATGCATCCGGGACTGCAGGAAACCCAGGGCTGCCGTGGGGACAGCATTGTCGCCGGGCAACCAAGCATCCTTGCAGCTTCCCCAGAACTAATCTCACAATATCCTGCAACCCTGGTCTCTTATCACCACAGGGGGCAGTCCTTGAATTCCTCCCCATCCTTATTCCAGGCTCACCAGTGAATCTGCCAGGAGCTGATATTGCAAAACCAGTTATTATTTTGCAATTGATTAGGGGTTGGTACAACTTCATGGCATTTGTGTTATAACTAGAAAACACGCAAGACTGGATGATGTACACTTTTTTCCCAACTTGTACACTAAGTGTGGCTGAATGGTCCATCTGATACCATTGTGACCCTTTCGTCTGGGTCCCAAACCTCTTGTCCTGTTTCTCTTTCTCCAGCACCACCCCACACTTGGCACACCCAGCTCATCAGTCCCCTCGTTCTGTTGAGCCTTCCCTTGCATGCAGTTCTAACATCCTGGCCTTCATCTCGGTTGTTGTCATCTTATTCAAGCCCTCATCTCCTGGTGCTTGGACTACTGCAGTATCTTCTAGCTGGTTGCCTGGCTTCCCGTTGTTCCCTGCTTTGTTAATTTCATGCCGCACAAAGATTTATCTTCCTTGCACTCTGCCGTGATTGCCTTTCTCTTCTCAGAAATCCTCAGAGGCTTCCCATCGCCCATCAGAATAAAGGCAAATTCCTCAGCCTATCATTCTGGTCTTCAGTAGTCTGGTCCTTACCTCGCTCTCTCCAGACTGTCTCTTGCTATCCTCCGGCAGAAACCCCACACTCTACTCCATCTGGATAACTCCCTACTTCCTCCATAAGAGTTTTCTAGCTCTGTGCCTAAAAAAAAAAAAAGTCACGCCCCACACTGCCTTTGAAATGGGTTCAAATCCTGGCTCCCTTACTTATTAGCTGTGTGACCTCAGTTGGGTTATCTAACTTCTCTCTGCCTCAATTTCTCACCTGTGAAATAGGGAAAATAATAGTACCTATCCCATAAGATAGTTATGAAGATTAAATAAATTAACATACATAAGGTGTAAAGAATGATACCTGCACATAGTAAATTCCCAATAAATATTTGCTCTTATCATTTTGTTATTATTTTTCCAACCCCTCCAAAGCATATCTTGTCCATGAATATTCTCTAGGTCACCCTAGCAAAAAATACTCATTTCCTTTTCTGCCTCTTATAGCCCTTGTTTATAGATGAATGATAATTCATCATAATTACTGGGTGTCAGGTACATGCTCAGTTCTTTGATGCACATTATTCGCCCCAGATCTGCTCTCCCTCCTTCGTCACCTTACTTTTTGCCACAGGAGGCTGATCTGTATGTCCAGTGGCTCCTAGTTGGATTTGGCCAACAAGGAACCCTGGCAGGAAATAAGGAGGAAAAAGTGTGGGTCAGAGTTTTTATTCCTCCAGCTCCTTCTCAGACGTGTCACTGTGGAACAGCTCCATCTCTCAACTCGAGGTCATGGCTCCTGCCAGGTGGCCCTCTGGACCCTGCCTGCTGTGTCTCCAGCTCTTGGTCACCTCCTTGTCTCCTCACACCTTTGGTGATAACATGGCCCCAGGGCACTGCACTCTCCCTTGTGGGTCCCTGAACCCTGACCACACCTTTGTAAATACAATTGTTCCTCTATAAACTATCCCCAAATTATCCTAATTCCAGTGTGCCACGCTGGGTGACACAGTTCTCATTGCAACCCTATGAAGTAGGTGCTGTCATTTTTACCAAAGAGGCCCCAGAGCACATCATGCGAGTGACGGAACCACATCTGCCTGGCTCCAAAGCCCATACTCTGAATCACTCTGAATCACTCTGTTATAATAAGGTGTAAGTAAGGTGGCTATTTCTCTATGGATTTCCACACCTCTTTGTCAGAATATATGAGTTTGCTTTTGCCACATGAAAGAACACCCCAAAACTTAGAGGCTTCAAGCGACAATCATTTATTAGCCCCCCATTCTGGGGGTTGGCAATTTGGGCTGGGCTCAGCTGGGAAGTTCTTCTGCTGGATTTGCCCAGTTTTGCTTGTATGATGCAGTCAGCTGGAGGATTTCCTGAGGCCTGGTGGTCCCTGGTGGTGTCACATACAGGTCTAGCATGTAGGAGGTGTCCACAGGGGTGACCAGCTACATGTCCCCAGTATCTAGCAGGTTAGCCTAGACTCCTTCACATGGTGGCTGGGTTCCAAAAAGAGCAAAAGAGGGCAAGCCTCAGTGTTCAAGCACTTTTCAAGCCTCTGCTTGCATCAGGCTGTCTAATGTCCCATGGGTATAACCCAGATTCAAGGCCTGGCAAAATCTACTCCACTTCTTTGGCGGGAACAGCTGCAAAATACTTCAGCCATTCTGTTTTCAATCTACCACAAGGGACACTCCTATCTGGAAAGATCTATGCCTTGACAACTTCATATCCTGTATCCTCATAACCCAAGTCAGAAAAGCAATATGGGCAGGTTCTGTGTTTAGGGGGTGGGGAGTATCCGCTTTATAGCTTGGTGAACATCTGACACTCTTCCTGCCTGTTACCACCAGACTGAAAATAATTCTGAAAGGGAAGTCTCTTAAAACTTAGCATGAGGGAATGGAATTTTTTTCTAATTAGGCTTCAGCAGAATTTTTAAAAGAATCTTTCTTTTCTTCAGTTGCCTCTCCCTTGTTATAAATTTTAACTCCACCCAGTGGCATACCACAGCCAGCCCTGCTTCTCCTCCCCGGCCTTCCACACCACTGTTTGCTTGGCAGCAATGCTCAGCTCACTTTGCCACAGAAGGCAGAGGGAGAAGGCTTGCTTCCTGCATTCCTCATTTCCTCTTTTGTTCCCTCCATTCCTCCTGGAGCTCATCCTTGTCTGCTCATTCCTGCTCTGCACCCATCTGGTACCCTCTCAGGATCAGGGTTCTAGGAAAGGCTGAAAGGTTAGCCTATAGGGCTGCTCTGTACAGCCCCCCAGGTTGGGCACTGCACACAGTAACCAAGAGACTCAGCCAAAAGACTGGACCTCCAGGAAGCCCTAAGATAGCATATCAATCTAGAAAGTAGTTGCACGTGAAAGTTCACTTTGAAATACCTGTGATATCGTGAACTTGATGTGGTTAGCCATTCATTAATTTATTTCACAAGTATTTACTGAGTACCTACTATGTGTCAGGCACTGTGCAGGCCCTGGAAAATAAAACATGGTCCCTGCCCTTGAGAAACGTATAGTCTGGGGATAGATGGGAGGGAGACAGACACATGAAGTGACCATATCGGTTAATGACATAAGCACTATGTAAGAGGGTGTCATGAGAAGCCAGGAAGCCACTGCACCTACCCTGGGTGACCAGGGAAGGGTTTCTCAAGATGAAACCTGGTAGGGTCTAGTCCAGTGCTGTCCCAGTAGAAGTATACTACCAGCCATGTATGTAATTTAAAATTTTCTAGTAACCACATTTAAAAAGTGAAAATATACAGGAGAAAATCATCTTAACGTGTATTATTCAAACCAATATATCCAAGATATTGCTATTTCACTACCTAATCAATATAAAAATTATTAACGAGATATTTTACATTCTTTTTATTGTACAAAGTCTTTGAAATACGGTGTGTATTTTATAGTTACAGAACATCTCAATTTGGACACCAACTTCTCAACAGTTAAAGTAAAATGTAGTCCTATCAAAGCAATAAAGGTGTGTTTAATAGAAACATATTTTATATTGTTCCATATATATTTTTTAATTTAAATTAATTTAAATGGCATAAAATTAAAAATTCAGTTTTTCACTTCCACTAGCCACATTTCAAGAACTCGGTAGCTATGTGTGACTTGCGGCTACCATATTGGAGAACACAGGTCTAAAAGGATAAATAGATGAGAAGCAAAGAAAGTGGAGAGGATTGGGCATGCTTGGCAGGAAAATAAAAGCAGTGTCAGCAAAGGCATATAAAATTGTATGGGGTTTGGATGGAGCAGTTTAGTATTACTGTGGCATAATGGGCAAGGCTAGTGGTGGGAAATGAGCCAAATGTGGAGGAAGAGGCAAGAGACAGTCAAATGAGCCTTGAGTGCTCCAAAAGAATCAAGGATTATGTGTTTCGTAAGAATGTACTTAATATATGAGGGAAGTTGAGCACAGAGAGAAGTCTCAGGTGTAGGCCCTGGCTGAGGCCACTAAACCCTAATGTGAAGGAAACCACCCTCCTGACAGCCTAGGACAGAGGCTCAGCCAGTCCACATCTGAGATGATGGAGCTTGGCAAAACAAAGTATGGAGTGGAGGAAGTATGTATTTCCTACAACCAGCAGAAGTCAACTCAAACATACTTCAGTGAGGGGTTTTCCTGGCTCACAGGGAACAATCCAGAGGTAAGGCAGGCCACGTGGCTGGTTGGTTCAAGCGCTCAAGAGTATAAAGACGGGCCAGAGCTCTTCTTCCCCTCCACTCTGTCAACCACAATGTTGACCTTGTCCTAAAAACCCTGTTCCCCTTGGAGTCTTAGGATGCCTGCCGGCCAAGTTTGAAGCCCCATGTTTCCTCATTTATGTCAGTGGTAGAGGGTGTTTCATACCATCATTCCAAGTAGGATTCCTGAAATATACCTGATGGGAATCTCCCAGGACACTATGTCCACCCCTGAAGGAACAGCTGTAATCAGGGAAATGAAAGGTGCTGACTGACTCAAGTCATTAGAGCTCACAGCTGGAACAGCCCACAAAGTCCATAGGCTGCATGGGGGTGCAGTTATCCAGAGGAAAATCTAGATGCTGTTAAGATGGGAGAGGAGGGCATGGATGCCCAGTAGCAACTGACAAATGTCAACTACAGTCCACCCCTTTGGGTGCCCACTCAGCATCCATTCATGCCCATCTTCCACAGAAACACTTTCCCAAATGCCCATAAAACACATAAAAGTTCATGCAACTCAAATGGAAAGAACCCAAAGGTTCATATAACTGCATCCTGTGAAATCTCTTTCCTTGAAATCAGAGGTAGCTCCTTGTGGTTCAGTGACCTGTGGTTAAATGATAAGTTATCTACCCCCAGTACACCCAATACAGTGGATAAAGAACAGGATGTATACAAGAAAAACTCTGTTTGGAAAAACAGGGAAAAGAGCATAGCATATTCTATAGAACAGAAATAATTAAGACTCTTGGCAGTAGAAGGAATTCTTGGTACCCAGCATAGACCAAGGAGGATCACCTTTTTCCATTTGTCCTCTATGAGCCTATCTGAGAAAGGAGCTGGAAGGATGTGCTCTCTGGGAATGATACTGCTTTAGCAGTTCACAGCCACTTGGTGCAAGTTTGGGCACTAGGGATTATCCTAAAGTTTTCCTAAGATTTGAGCAATTGCAAACTACTGTCCTCCATTCATGGAGTTTCTGTGGCAGACACACCTCAAGAAAAGCTAATAGGCTTTCCATCTTTTGCTTCTGGTCAACTCCATTGGACAGCATCCACAGCCAGAGGTTTTGTTTGATCATGCATTTCAAAGCTGGAAATTTCTGTTTTCTAGCCATAAACCTCTATGCTTCATTGATACATCTAGACTACTGGCTTTCAAACTTTTAGGCCATAGGGAATTCCCTGGCAGTCCCGTGGTTAGGACTCCGCGCTTTCACTGCCAAGGGCACGGGTTCAGTCCCTGGTTGGGGAACTAAGATCCTACAAGCCGCGTGGCATGGTCAAAACAAAACAAAAACTTTTAGGCCACAACTCATGGTAAGAAATGAACTTTACTTCACAACCCAGTATATAATTATGCATGTATGTGTATTAATATGTATGCATATATAGCCAGATCAAAAGTTTCCTGCAACAGTATTTACCCTCACTACATGAGGTACTTGCTGATATTTTCTATTCTATTAGGAAAGAAAGAATACAGAAAGGAAGAAAAGAAAAGCTGGTCACAAAACACCAAATCGATTTTACAACCCGCTAATGGGTCACACCCAGAGTTTGAAAGCACTACCTTAGTTGAGGCCTAGTCTAATGGCCTCCCCCTTCATTTTAGCCTCTGCTTTGAAGCAAATAAAAATAATAGCCTTGGATGGAGAGATTCTTATCATTTCTTCTAGCCCTTAGACTGCTACCACATACAATTTCACAAAGCATGTGAGTCTCCCCTTTCTTAGAGACTGTTTAACAGGATGTGCTAGGAGAGCCTAGGATGGGGTGGGTCAGGATTTTTGCCATGTTCCAATCTCATCTCCTGGGAACCCTCTGGCCTCCCTGCTTCTGTGTATGGAACCCATCTGTAGGAATCAAGACCTCCCATCCGTGTTTGATTCCACTGCCTGTTATCTCTTCTGGAACATTCCTTCCTGTGTATTTGTGGCACTCGCCTCCTTACCTCACCCCAGTAGTTCACATAGTAGATGTATGTGAGAATATCCCACGGGAGTTCTTGCTTAATTGTAATTACTCACATTAAAGCAACACCTTGGATGATGCCTCATCCTCCAGGCTGTAATGTGGACATGAGCATGGATAGACGTGGGCCGTGTGCACAATGGCTGGCCCTGGGTTGTTAATTTCTAGGAGGCAGCTTTGTGGAAGCTGGCAGAAGTTCTCGTACTTCCTCGGGGCTTCTGCCAGCCCTCGACTAGAACTTGTTCTTTATTTCCCAGCCAGATTTACTGACCTTCAGGATATGGGGAACAGTCTTCTATTATTCTTATATTCTTGTATATTATTCTTGTATATTATTCTACATTCCTTCCTAGGAATATAAAACACCTTCCTTCCTCCCTCCCCTCCCCTTCCCTTCTTTCTGCCGGCTTCTCTCCCTCTCTCCTTGTTTCTTATCGTCTCTTTTTCCTGCCATCTTTCCTCTTCCCTCCCGTTGCCTTCCTTCCGGTTTGTCTCTTGTCCTAACTGCTTTTCTTTCTCTCTCTCTCTGTCTCTGTCTCTCTCTCTTCTCCCCTCACCCTTTCTCCCGTGGTTTGCTGCTGCACCGTTTAATTTGTTTTATCATTTTGCATGGATGCCCAGAGACATTCAGGCCAAGGGCAAACTTTGAAAATCCCTAACACAGTAACATACAAGGTGCAGGGCTTCTGCGGGTGTCTGGGCCTAAAGTGTGGACATGTTCCCAGGGTGTGGAGGGGACCTGCCACGCCCGAATCCAGAGGGGCTGCAGACTCCCCTCCTGGTCAGCCAGGCCCCAGGGCAGTGTCTGGGGACCCTCCACCAGCTCCCCTCGACACAGAAGGAAAGTGGGTGGTGTCTGGGGCGCTTCTCTCCTCTCCACCCTTCACTAACCTCCCCTTTCCCATCCTATTAGGAAAAGTGTTTATTATTATTATTTTTTAGTCCTTCCTGCGTGGCTTTGTCGTCATCCTTGTAATTCATGAGACCAAGATTCCCATAGTTCGTTGTCTCACAGGTCCAACCCCTCCCCCCGCCTTGGCTCATTTTCTCTGTCTTCTATTTATCGACTCCTCTTGGTCTCCTGCCTCTCTTTCTCTGACTGTCTCATCCTCTCTTCTTCGTTGACACTGTTCCTTATTTCTCTCTGTTGAGATGGGATACCATGGGCAGATGGGAACAGAGAAAAATGGGGGTACTCTGGAGAGAAGTGTGTCAAACATGTCCAGGGCATTACCCAAAGCTTGTTCTAGAGCATCCCTAAAAATGGAGGAAAAGGACAAGGAGACAGACACCCAGGACAGACACTGAGATCCTGAAGCTGCAAACCCACTCTCCAGCCATCCTTAAGGGATTCTTGAAAGGCAGAGTCAGTGAGCTTCAGGGGTTGGGAAGGACTGAATCTGAATTAGGCTCCATCACCTGCTAGCTGGTGTATTCGAGACTTTGCACAAACACGTTAAACCTTCTGAGCCTTGGTTTTTCCATCTGTAAAATGGAGGGATAGTAATACTTTCTGAAGTTCCCGGCACAGAATGAAATAGTAAATAGGACAAGTGTTTGGAAGGTGTTAAGTACACAGTGAATATTAATTTCCTTCTTTCCTCCCAGAGAATATTGAAACTGCGAAGACTTAGGATAAATAATAAAGCTTGGTAGTTGAAGCTGGTGAGAGCACAGCATTTCATGTACTGGTTGGTGCTGTTTCCTATGAATGGCAAGAGTCTACAGGTCAATTTTTATTCTGGTTATGCTGTAGTAACTGCATTCGATTCTTTAATGCTTAGATAGTGGCTGTTTTCCCTTAGCTGGCATGATGATTAGACTTCCCATTAGTGTGCTTATTTATTTATTTTTAATTTCACTAGCAATGCATGAAAGCATTCTCATAGAAAAAACAAAATCAAGCAAGATAGGATAAAACAAAACTCAGTCCCAGAGGTAATAACAGCTTGGCGTGTGTCCGTTCAGACCAAAAGGAAAAACTTTCATTCACATGCATATGTGTACATACAGAAATGTCTAGATTTATTTTGTGATTTTAAACATGAAATATATCCTGACTGTTATTATTTTGCAACTTGCCTGTTTGTTTCTTTACTATTTAAAATGCTCTGGAGATCTTTTGTTGTCATTATGCAACGCCCCATCTCATTTTTTCTACCTACTGCTGTGCGTTCCATAATCCTTCTACTAAAATATAGGCTCAATAAGAGATGTTGTCTTCATTTCTTTGTCCCTTAAACCTCTAACATTACCTGTCACATAATAGGTGTTTTACTGCTATGTTAACAGTTACAACTATTTCTTAAATGTTTAAATGAATTAACATGGATATAACCACATGCATTTTTTAACCATTGCCCTACTGATTGACTTTAGGTTATTTCTTTTTTTCCTATTACAAACAACACTGCAGTGAACATCCTTACGCTTGTTTTGTTGTGCACATATGCGTGGATTTCTCTGGTGTAGGTCCTAAGAAGTGAAATTGCTAGGGCAAAGAAGACATCTTCTTCTAAATATTGATTGCCACAATGTCTTCCAAAGATGGTGGTGCCAGTCTACAGCCCTACATTAATACCTTTTCTTAGGTGTCTTTTTGAAAATATGTTTCCAAAATAATCATATGTTGCCCTCCTCTGTTTTGATTTCAGGGAATGAGGAGGTATGATGATTAGAATGATTAGAATTAGCATGAAATAAGAGGTGGTACAGAAATTCACTCATGCGTTCATTTTTCCAATCATTGATTTCATTCTAGGCCCTGCTCTAAATGCTGGGCACGGAAAGATAAATGAGACCTGCTCCATACCCCAGAGGATTTCATAGTGTGGACTGAATCCTTAAATACTTAATTCTTAAAATGCAATGACATAAAGAGACATGACAACTAAATGCAAAGTCTGATCCTGGATTTGATCCTGGACCAGGAGAAACAATGGCCATAAAGAAAAAAATTGGGACATCTGATGAAATTCAAATGGGGTCAGTGGATTAATGTCATATTGATGTTACATTTTCTGATTTAGATCATTGTACTGTGGTTGTGTAAAAAAATGTTTATGTTCTTAGGAAGTACACATTGAAGTGTTTAGGGGTAAATATACATGATTTCTCCAACTGACTCTTAAATGGCTCAAAAATATGCATTCATATAACTCAGAGCTTTCCGGTGAAGCTTTCCATGATGATGGAAATGTTCTATACCTGCTCTGACAATATGGAAGCCAAGAGCTTCACATGACCACCAAGCACTTGAAATATGGCCAATGCAACTGAAGAGCTGAATTATTAATTTTATTCAATTTAAATATAAATAGCTACGTGTGGCTAGTGGCTACCGTATTGGATAGCACAGATATAGAAAGAGAAAAAAAATACTAAAACAAATGGGACAAAATGTAAAGAATTGGTGAACTTGTATAAAGGGTACATGGAAATTCTTTGGATTATTCTTATAATTTTTATTTAGGTTTGAATTACATATTTTTGATTCCATAATAAATGCAATGTCAGGGAAAATCAAATTAAAATATCACTGAGGTATATTTTATTACAATTAAATTGTCACAAATAAATAAAATTATACTAACCAGGAGCCACAGAAAGGACACACTTAGACATTACTGTTAGGTGTGCAAATAGGCACAACCATTCATAATATACACTTGCACAAGTACGTGAGAACATGTATAAGGATGTCATTGTAGCTTTATTTGTAATACCAAGAAATTGGAGATGGTTGAAATGTTCAACAACAAGAGAATGGTTAAATGTATTTTGCTTTGTTCTTATTCTGGATTACTGTAATGCTCTTTATCACATTAAGGCAAAACTTTTTTAAAATTTATTTTATTGACATATAGTTGAATTTACAATGTTGTGTTAATTTCTACTAATCACTTTTCTAATCAGCAAAGTGATTCAGTTATACATATATATATGTTCTTTTTCATGTTCTTTTTCATTATGGTTTTTCATAGGATATTGAATATAGTTCCCTGTGCTATACAGTAGAACCTTGTTGTTTATCCATTTGATATATAATAGTTTGCATCTACTAATCCCAAACTCCCAATCCATCCGTCCCCCACCCCCTCTCCCCCTTGACAACCACAAGTCTGTTCTCTATGTCTATGAGTCTGTTTCTGTTTTGTAGATAAGTTCATTTGTGTCATATTTTAGATTCTACACAAAGTGATATCATATGATATTTGTCTTTCTCTGTCTGACTTACTTCATTTAGTATGATAATCTCTAGGTCCATCCATGTTGCTGCAAATGGCATTATTTCATTCCTTTTTATGGCTGAGTAGTATTCCACTGTGTATATATTCCACATCTTCTTTATCCATTCATCTGTTGATGGACATTTAGGTCGCTTCCATGTCTTGGCTATTGTAAATAGTGCTGCAATGAGCATTGGGGTGCTGTATCTTTTCGAATTACAGTTTTCTCCAGATATATGCCCAGTTGTGGGATTGCAGGATCATATGACAACTCTATTTTTAGTTTTTTGAGGAACCTCCAAACTGTTTTCCATAGTGGCGGCACCAATTTACATTCCCACCAACAGTGTAGGAGGGTTTCCTTTTCTCCATACCCTCTCCAGCATTTGTTATTTGTAGACCTTTAATGATGGCCATTCTGACCGGTGTGAGGTGGTACCTCACTGTAGTTTTGATTTGCATTTCTCTAATAATTAGCGATGTTCAGCATTTTTTCACGTGCCTGTTGGCCATCTGTATGTCTTCTTTGGAGAAGTGTCTATTTAGGTCTTCTGCTCATTTTTTGATTGAGTTTTTTGTTGTTGTTGTTATTGCATTGTACGAGCTGTTTTGTGTGTTTTGGAAATTAAGCCCTTGTAGGTCACATTATCTGAGGCAAAACTTTAAGCACTGATAGGGAAAGGTGTCCAAGAGAGATTGTTAGGTGAACAAAAAAGCAATTTGCCAAACAAGATGTTTAGTATGATTGCATTTTTATAATAAGAACACTAAAACTACACACACACACACACACACACACACACTCACTCACTCACTCATTCACATTTATATGCACATAGAAAAAAGTTTGGCGAAATACACATGAAACAGTTACAGGACCATTCTCCAGAAATTCCTCAAGTCCTGTGGAAAAACCACCCAGCCCCATCCCTCAAGTCCTTGGGCTGGCTGTGGAGGGTCCTCTGAGCACCTTGTGCTGGAAGAACAGAGGTGCCTCCAGCCAGGCAAAAATCTCAAGCTCGTGCCCATCGGCTTGTTAGCTGCACCTCTGCGCCTGCACCACCAAATCTCCAGGAAATGCCCCCTAGCATGGCCTGCCACTTCCAGGCCCACACAGTGCCCCTCCCCATAGCCACCAGGCCTGTGGGGCAGGCAGGGTCATTACTGAGTTCCAAGAAGGGAGTGTTTATTATTGTTGTCAGTTTGATGCTGATCCCAAAAGGACCTAATCAACAGGTAATAAGACCTCATGGGAGCGATTAGAAACCTCAACTTTAACCCTGTTATAACCACAGCAGAGACGACTAGACTCACTGCAGGACTGTGCCCCTTGCGAACAGGGCCTGATGGGGAAGAGATGGATGGGGAAGTAGGAGGGACAGCCAGAGAGGTACTGGTGGGTGTGCTCAGGGATGGGCTGAAAAGGGAATCTGGGAGGAGAGGGCACATCTAAAATTGAGTCTGCCCAATAATATAGATCATCATCATCATCATCATCATCATCTTGCTTAACTGAAGAGCTGTGCTAGGTACATGAGGTACAAAAGTAAATAAGCCAGGGTCCTGCCCCCAAGATGTTCACAGACATGGGAATAAAGACTTGCAATATGATAGGAGCTACACTACAGGATAGGTTTATTCAGGGCACAGGGCTGGTACAGAGGCGGGAATTATCACCCTTGTTGGGTGAGTCAGGAAAGGCAAATGTGTCAGTAAAGTGATATCTCATAGTATGTAGTCGTGACAGCGTCTGTTGGTTGCCTAAAGGGCTTCCATTTAGACACTCGCTTGTAACATGGACCTCTCTGTGTCTTCGAAGCTTCCTTAAATCCTTTTTCTTTCTTTGTAAGGCTGGATATAAATAAATAAAACTAAGTAGTAATTAATTTAAAAATATATACTTAAACACTTGCTTTTTGGTGTTGCAAGTGACTCTACTGGCCAACCAGTGAGATAGAAAGTTAGATAGAACTAAAGTGAGATAGAAAGTCTCATCCATTAGCAAAACTTAATAATGCCTGATAAGATAACAGTGTCATGACCATTTCTCATTACCCACATAGTGACAAAGTGTGTTGTTACATAATTATCACATGAGAACACCCTTGGAACGGAACCGACTTGACTACTACAGGCACATCGCCATCGCTGTCGATGGATAGTTGATAGATGTTTTAATTACTTAAAGTTTCCAAAGCAGGGCCTCTGTGATGAATGATGGAGACAAAGAAATGAAGTCACATCTGCAAAGGCCAAATCAGCCCCCAGTTTTTTCCAACTTGCGTAGAATTGCAACAGTTTTTCTGGTTACTGTTGCACAAGATTTTGCATCTTGCATAAAACTAGTTGCAAATGTCACATTGGCCATCTTGATTAGGCCCAAGAATACAGTAAACAGGGTGAAATTGGACAGCAGGATGGCAGCCGTCTCAGTGCTCAACCTTTTATGGCCCTTAGAGAAGGAGAGTTTGTACATTTGCAACTTGCTTATTTCTGGGTTCTCATTCTCCTTTTGTTAGAACAAAAGTCCTGGAAACCAAAAGCTGACACCATACAAAAACCAGTGTACATTTAAAGTCTTCGCAGAGCTGGTAAAGAACTTCAACTTCATTAAATGGAAAATTATACAGATTCTCCTTTCACAAACATTCATCCAGGGCTTCCCTGGTTCCGCAGCAGTTAAGAACCCGCCTGCCAATACAGGGGACATGGGTTCGAGCCCTGGTCTGGGAAGATCTCACGTGCCGCGGAGCAACTAAGCCCGTGTGCCACAACTACTGAGCCTGCACTCTAGACCCTGCGAGCCACAACTACTGAAGCCCGCATGCCTAGAGCCTATGCTCTGCAACAAGAGAAGCCACCGCAGTGAGAAGCCCGTGCACCGCAATGAAGAGTAGGCCCCGCTCGCTGCAACTAGTGAAAGCCTGTGGGCAGCAGCGAAGACCCAACGCAGCCAAAAATAAATAATAAATAAATAAATAAATATTTAAAAATAATAAATTAATTAATTTTAAAAACAAATTCATCCAGCCACCTAGCCCCTGGCACTGGGTGCGGGAAAAAAGAACAAGATCCTTGCCCTTAGAGAGCTTGCACTCTAATTAAAGGAAACAGAAATAATCAGAGCATGAGGAGAAAGGTCAGGCAGTAGCAGAAGCTCAGGGAACTAAGAGGAGAAAAGCCTAACATGACTTGGGGAAAGGGGTCTGGGAAGACTTCAGAGGGCCATGTGATCTGGGTTTTGGATGATGGAGGGGATTCTCCTGGTTCTGGGGCTGGTGTTCTAGGCAGAGGGGACTGTGTGTGCACAAGCACAGAGGTTGGAGACGGTAGGTCAGCATGTACATGGTGAAGTGAGAGAGATGAGGAGTCGGCAGGTAGACTGAATCCAAAGAAATCTCAATCTTAAAGGTCTTGAAGGCCACGAGAACAAATTTTGACCTACAAGACCAGGGAAGTGTTTTTGTTTGTTTGTTTGTTTTTGTTTTGTAGAATTAGCAAACAGAAATTGTTAACAAAAAAAAAACAGTGGCCGAGGATATATTTATGTAAGAATTTGTGTCACCAAGCACAATGAATGGCTGGGTATTGTAAGCTGATATCTGGTGGTCACGGTCCCTCTGCAGGACACTTACATCATCTCATGTGCTCTCAGAATGGCCCAGTGACAGACATATTGGACAGGCCCCTGCCTTCAGGGAGCACACAGTCAAGTGAGGGACAAACTCCACAGTGTAATGATGGAAATGAACGTGAAACACTGTGGGAGCACATTAGGGGACAGAGGGCAGGGTTGAAGGGATGGCCAAGGAAGGCTTCCTAAAGTCAGTGAGACTTGAGCTATGTGTTGAAAGTTGACTGGGACTTAGCCAGGTGGAGAGAGTGCAGAGCAGGTCAACACCTCAAGTCAGCTGCAGCCCAGAAGCGGTTGTTCTCTGGATGCTCTGTTTGTTCCCACTAATTTTTTTTTTTAATTGGAGTATAATTGCTTTACAATGTTGTGTTAGTTTCTGCTGTACATGCAGTGAATCAGCTATATGTATACCTATATTCCCTCCCTCTTGGACCTCCCTCCCCCCGCCCCAATCCCACCCATCTAGGTCGTCACAGAGCACCGAGCTGAGCTTCCTGTGCTTTATAGCATGTTCCCACTAGCTATCTGTTTTACACATGGTAGTGTATATACGTCCATTCTAATCTTCCAATTTGTCCCACCCTCCCCTTCCCCCTCCTATGTCCACATGTCCATTCTCTATGTCTACATCTCTATTCCTGCCCTGCAAATAGGTTCATCTGTACCATTTTTCTAGATTCCACATATATGCATTAATATATGATATTTGTTTTTCTCTTTCTGGTTTCCTTTACTCTGTATGACAGACTCTAGGTCCATCCACATCTCTACAAATGACCCAATTTCGTTCCTTTTTATGGCTGAGTAATATTACATTGTCTATATAGCTAAGTCTATGAACTGTAAGTCAGCCTGCCTTAATTGGTGAGCATTTTTCCAGAGTCCCTCAAAAAGAAAATGTCCTCAGCACTTCACTGAGAAATTTGCCCAAATGGTCATATTTGAATCCATAGGTAGCACCTAATTCCAAGGTGTGGCAACTAAACACATCATTTTGCCCCATTATTTTGGAAATAGTTTCAGTGGCTGTCCTCTGGAGGCCCACCTAATGCTCCAGGTGGAGACAGATGTCTTTCATAATCTCCCCTATCAATTGACTTTGTCCCAAAGAGACTTGGCCAGTTCTTCCTTTGAGGTCACATCACCAAATATTCCATGAGAAGCCATGAGACAGGGGGTTTGACAAGAGACATCAGGAGACCCCCCCCAGTTACCTTGGGACTTTATCCAAATCACTAAACTCCTGGTCTTGGTTTCTATGTCTTTCTCACAGTATCCACCAGAACAACCCTAGTTTGGTCCGCAGATCCAGAAAGATGATCTTATGTAAAAAAAAAAAAAAAAAAAAAAAAAACCTCTGTAAACAAAAGTTGTTATTTCATCAAACCCAGAAAATGTTCATCAAGCTCTTAGAATTTTCCAAGTACTGTGATTGGGACAGAAAGAGTTATAAGACATAATCCCCACCCTGAGGAGTTCATATACAAAAACAAATGAACTGTCATGCAACATGAGAAGTGCTATCATAGAGGGAAGTTCAAAGTGCTGGGGAAACATGGATGAGTAAGTGTCTGCAAACTGGTGGGGGAGGGAGAAGAGGGGAAGGGGGAGGGAACTTCTGTAGGACATGACTCGGGGCGGGGGGAGGTGAGGGCCATCCATCTGCTGACCATTTTTAAATTTTTTTTTCCTGCTCACCAGCCCAACTCGCAGAAATTAGGAAAAGGAGAGGGAAAGAAACTAAATGAAGCTCACAGTTTGGTTACTCGCTAAGGGTTTTAGTGAGCAGTTTGATGGTGAAATCCTGGAGATTGCCAACAGTGAAACCGAAGGCTTCTCTCCAAGTGTCCTTTGTCCGAATTCTCCTTGCCCCCATCCTCAGGTGTAATGGGCTGATTATTATAGTGAGATGGTGAACATGTAGCTAACATCTCAAGTCCTCAAGACAATGTTCCCAGGAAAAGGTATTCCACTGAAGGGACCCCAGATAGTAGAAGCAAAAGGTCCATTGCAATAATACCAAGGCATGGCAGATGCTAACGGCAGACTGAGGGACCCAGATCAAGTTGAGCATGTGACCTGTTCCCACTCCCTCCCTACCCCCAACCCCACTTCTGTTTCTGCTGGGAACAGGATGCACAAAGCTCACCTCTTAATATTTCCAAATAATGCTGCTTTAAGAACCTGGTTGGCTGGTGTGTGACAAAAGTTAAAAAAAACCCTGACAACAAAAATTACTATTCAAAGTAAAGTATTATTTTAGGGTGACATTATTTTTTAAATTCACATTTTTTGTTTGTTATAACATGTAGCACTTCTGTGAACACATAGATAAGAGGATACAATAGATATTTGACAGTGTAGTTCTCAGAATATTTGCATATCCAAGAGATTATTTCAGCAAGTATACTTAGACTGACCCTATTAACCATTCACAATATTTTGTCTTGAATCCAATTCACACTCTGTAGACATGTCCAATTCACATTTCAGCTCTTATGCTGTTTTCCCTCTTAGACTTTATATTAGGAAGTAAATCCATAACATCAAATTTCATGACAACATCTGCTCTGGCTGACATGATTGAAGGGGAATTTCACTCATGCCAGGTTATTCTGTTTCTTAATTTGTTCTTTATCATACTTGAGAAGCAGCGTGTTTTATCAAGTCCAATATAGAGAATGGAACATACTGGTGCAGAATTCACAACTGGCACCAGCCTCAGTGACGCCAGAAGGTGACTACAAGAAGTGCTCTTAGGTGGCAGTGCTGACAGGATGGCTGGAGAGTAATTACCAGGCATGAATGGCTTTGCCACGTGTGCCCAGGCCAGCTCTGCCAAGCTAACAAGCAGAGCATTCAAGATGAAGGTAGATCAGTGTGTATAATGGGCAATGACCTTTAATGAAAAAAAATATTAGTCCCTGTATACTAGGGACTCAGTTTGTTATAGACCAATTCACAGCCAAAAGCCAGAAACAATGCTCATAGACAAAAGCTAGAAACAACCCAAATGGCCATGAACAGATGAATGGATAAACAAAATGTGGTATATCCATACAGGGGAATATTATTCAGCCATAGAAAGGAATGAAGTTCCCATACATGCCACAACATAGATGAACCTTGGAAGCGTTATGCTCAGTGAAATAAACCAGACACAAAAGGACAAATATTGTGTGATTCTACCTGTATGAAATATCCAGAATAGGCAACTCCATAGAGACAGAAAGTAGATTCGAGGTTTCCAAGGGCTGAGGGCAGGAGGGAGTGAGGAGTTGATGCTTAATGGGTACAGAGTCTCTTTTGGGGGTGATGAGAAATTTTAGAAATAGTTACTGGTGAGAGATATGCACCATTGTGAATGTAATCCAGTGATTCACACCACTGGATTGTGCACTAAAAAAACAACCATACAATGGCAAATTTTATGCTATATATATTTTACCACAATGAGAAATTAAATAATTATATATATAATTATTTAGTTAATATATATTTTTAAAAAGCTGCTTTCCTAACGTCAGGAGGTTGAGGGTTGTGTTCTCAACTTCTAAGTACAGACGGAGGGAAACAATAAGCCCCGCTTCAGATGGTCATGGGGCCCCCTACGGTTCTAATGCTTACAACCTCCTGACATTAGGGTAGCTAGCAGCATTTTTAAAAATTATTTAATTAATATATAATTATTTAATTTTTTTATTGTGGAGATATATGTATATATATCCACAGGTAAAATCTAAAACCAGACAATCGATTTTTTTTAAAAAAACCATGAAAGCTGTACACGGGAAATTAAGCAAACTGAAGGAAGAAAACACAGTAAGCCGCCATCTCAGAGCTACACAATTCAGACTGTCCCAGAAAGAAATACCTCTCTTATCTTGCTCTTGCCTGGGCTTCCCTGTGGACGTGGGTATTTGTTTACAGCACATACCCGTGGCCGCCTTTCCAGACCTCATCTCCCACGTTTGGGGCGACGGCGCCTGTCTCCCCTGGCTGAACGCTCCTCTGTGCCAACACGCCTGGCGTGAGATGAGGCTCCAGAAGCCAGCTTGCTCCTGGACGTTCTGGAGGAACAGTGGTAACACAATGTCACACTCTCTGCCTGCTCCTGGCCCCGCTTCCTTCCCACCATCAGAACATCGGCTTCAGCTCCTACCTACTGGGAATTCTGTGTTTTCACTGGTTGAAGAGCCATGAAGGGCCCCCGGGAGACAGCCTGTGGAAGGTGGGGAGGTCTCCTGAGCTCTCGGGCCATGAAAGACCTGCCTGCCTCTCAGCCTCCAGTTCCTACTTGTTGCCAGAAGGAGAAAAGGCTAATTTCTGGAACCGTTCCGGGAGCCCAAACACA
This sequence comes from Eubalaena glacialis, assembly GCF_028564815.1. Classification (NCBI taxonomy): domain Eukaryota; kingdom Metazoa; phylum Chordata; class Mammalia; order Artiodactyla; family Balaenidae; genus Eubalaena; species Eubalaena glacialis. Next base: position 16,157,146 of record NC_083733.1, on the reverse strand, counting down.
GCAGGAGCAGGCGGGCGGGCGGGTGGACGGGCAGTAAAGTTTCCAGATCCCGGGGGATGTAATCACATTCTCCAACCAGGTGCTGGCAGGCAGGCTTGTGGCTTCCAACCTTCTTGGCCCGAGGCCAGAGTTTCCAGGCTTCCCTCCACCCTTGAGCTCCTTCCCATCATCTTTCCAACCAGAAGCTTGTTAACTGTTTTCCTGTGCTTTTATCCAGATTTCAAGGCACCCTCTGTGTGTTAAACTTCAAAGAAAGTTTGCTACAGTAAGTGCAACGCTGTAGCAAGGGCAAGCTCCAGTCAGCTCTGTTGAAAATGGTTTTGTTCAAATGAATGGGGCTGGGGCTCTTTCCTCTCCCCCCTCCCCACCCTATTTCTTTCAAATGAAATTGCATTTGTGTCTGGATTAAGTTGCCTGGTATGAATCCTGAAATTTTTAAAGATGAAAAGCAGAACAACCACACAGTATTTAAAATGTGAAATGATTACAAAATGGCACCGGGCCAATGTTTATGAATCATTGAATATGATCATAAAATCATAAAAAATAATCACCAAAAGGTAAATAAATTACCCAGCTTACTGCTTATTTTCACATAGGGTCTGACACAAAAGCGGCAGCCATGAATGATTTATACCTGTTTTAACAATAATACTCATTTTACTGAAAGATGGTCAGCACTTGGGCTGCTGTGGGCAGCATGCCAGTTGTCGAAAGGTTAATGTTTCAGCAGCAATACATTAAATTATGAATAATACCGGTCCCAAAATGGAAGGTTATTAGCTCAGTATGCTTAATTAGCCCAGCTAGAACTTTGCCATCAAGTAGCAGTGCCCATTACTGCAGCACTAGCCATGATGGGAAATGGCAGCTTTGGGACTCTAATGCCAGGAGCGGGGGCAGGTAGAGGCAGGAGGGGTTGGGGGGGGGGTCCTTTATTTTCTTTTCACTCAGGGCACCATTATGAGAAGCATCTCCGAAGCTGGTTTTCAGGATTTTGAACTCTCCCGTGAAGTCTTCCCAGCAGGAAAGAGCAGAAATCACTTGGGAGGGGCATGGTACTTAGTGTTGCAAACCATGATCTGGTTCCACATCTGCTTGTTGCTGCTTAACTTGGGACCTGCCAGTGACACAGGGGACCATTCACAGGCTGGGCCAACCCATCAGCACTCATCCAACATGGGCATTTATTGAACAGCTACTGCCTACCAGGCAGGCACGTGCAAAATGTTTAATGAGACCAACACGTTCTTAGATCTAAGGGAGGGGAGAGCCCTTAAACAACCAGCTATGCAATTAATGCCTTAATTACAGCCACGTAACTGCCAGGAAGGGCAGGCTTAGAGCTCCAGCACCTGGGCTGGAGTCAGGGTAGAGGTTTTGGGAGAAGACTTCCTGAAGGAAATACCATTTGCTCTGATCTCTAAAGGCTGAGTAGAAATTAGCTAGCAGAACCTGCAGGAAAAGCTCTTCCAGGCAGGGAATAGCTAAACCATGCCAGAGTCTCCAGAAAGGATGGTGCTAGAGAAGCATGCAGGCCCTGCATAAAAGGAGTATTGGCAGCGCGTTTGCCTGCCAGGGCCTTAAAAATGCTATTGAGCGCCTCGTTTGTGTGGGCGTGTGAGTCTGTGTGTGCGTATGTGTCTACACATGGCCTCACAACCACCCGACTTCCTCGCCCCATCCTGGCTTTGCCCTGCCAGGTGCTCCAGTTTAAAACTCGCAATTTACAGCCAGGGGTAGGGCCGGGACTCGCCCATGCCCTGCCGGCTACATCCCCACTGTCTGCACCACCGCCCTGCTCTACTTAGTACTATTAGTAGCTTGTTTTCCTAAGCCCTAAAATTCATTTTCTTTTCCCGCCTCGCTTCCAGAAAAATAAATAAAAGTGAACACATCACTCATTTAAGACGAGGAATGGAATTTAGGTTGCGTTTTTCTTTCTATTTTTATGATTAGTTAGAATTTTCCTGGGAACGCCGCCAGGAGGGCATTATGGTGAGATAATGTCCTGTATTTAATCAGTGCTGCAATGGTGAACTGTGTTCTGTGGGGAGAAGGCGAGTTAACGCATCCTTCTCTGTCTTGTGTGTTTTCAGGATACAACGGGTTAGCCCAAGATGAAGACAAGGCCGAGAGGCGGCCGGGCTCGGGGCTTGTGTGACGGCCCACGGGCGGACAGGATGCAGCCGTGACTCTCTTCATGCAGGACCCATCAGCCTTGAGAGCCCTGAAACCCCCAAAAGAGTGCAGTGAAAGAGGCCCCCAAAGTGACGGGCCTTAGTCCTGCATCCGGGGGACACTTCGGCCATCTTCCTCCGCAGCCTTCACACAGCCTGTCGGCCCGGACACGCTTCTTGCTTTCACGCGGGCCTCCCGCCCCTTTGCAACCAGCCCCGACACCATGTGCGCAGGGGAAGCACAAGGCTTCTAAGTGCACCTGGAGGTCAGCCACAGGTAGGACAAATTGGCTCCTTCACTCCGCGCGTGCGAGGCCGTCCAGAGACCCCCTCCCCGACCCCAGCACCCCCGCGGGAGGCGATGGTGGTGGTTTACAGGTTTCGGAGCTGCTCTTGTTTTCCAAGATGGTTGTTCCATCGCTGAAGAATGAAAGAATCCCTGGCAGTGGTAAAATAGAAACACATATCTTAGAGAGATGGCTTAGTGAAAAGTCTCCAAGGCAGGAAAGAGGAGAATGGATTTAACCTCAAGGAGGGGAGCCTGGAGGATAGGTGGATGGATGCAGATTGTCCTTTCTGTGCAGTTAGCACGGGTGGCCAGGAAAACAGGAGCGTGGGGTCACACAGAGCCTTTTGCATTTACTGTCGTCCCTTATTAAACGCGGGGTCTGCGGGAGCCGACTGTCCGGGTAAGGGCAGTGGAGAGCACAGGGTGCCCCAAGCAACCCATAAATAGCAGGGTGAAGACAAAGTGTTTATTACTTAGCCTCATGAAGCCCATATAAGTGCTCTCCCAGGGTGCGAGAGAACGGGAGCATGTGTGAGCCGGCCTGCCCGTGTCCGGGGAATGGGAGTCCCAGACCCGCTGTTCGCGCTTGGCTTGATTCTATGAAGGCGTCTATTTGATGGAACGTACTGGAACAGTTCATAGCCAGCCCAGCAAACCTTGTGTGGAGACAGAGCTTTCTTTTTCTCTTTCCTTTTCCTGTTTGCAGCGAGAATGAGGCCTTTCTCTTCTCGGCCCTTTGCTCTCCCCAAAGTTGTCTCACGAGGTCATTGCCAGCTGACAGACTGCCTTTCAGTGCAAGGTTTGGATGGAAACAATGCCCTGTTTTCCATCAGGGCCCAGGGCTGGTGAAGCTCTGGGCCTACTCCTGACCAGGATGCCCTATATTTAAATGGGTTATTGTTTTAGCAGGGCTGTCACTTTCTATAGACAATTTGGTCTATGTGATGCAAGACTTGCTTCTTCTAGTTTGTGTGTGTGTGTATATATATATACATATATATATAACCATATATATGTATATATATATGAACATACATATACACGTACCATCAATACTTAGTGGCAGAAAGGTGGTTTAAGATCATCATGTTTCCGTTCAAGCCAGGTTCGGCCACTCACTCGCTGTGTGTCCTTGGGCAACTTACTTACCCTCTCCAGCCGGGCATTAGCGTCCTCAGTTCAGACAAGTCTACCTACAAGATCCCTTCTCGTTCAAACATACTTTGACTCTGCAATTGCAAGATATTACATTACCATGTTCAACGACGAGCTTAAAAGCACTTTCTCTGAATAGCTTATCCATCGACAGAACTGATTTCTAAGAGCAGTCAAGGATGTGTGCTGAATGTTCTATTGAATCTCCTGAATTCTGAAGTTAGTGGTTTGCAGAAATGAATGGCAAGGAGTGGAAAGTAGAAGAGATCTGTGTTGTCAAGTTCTGAGATCTTGAAAAATCCTCATAGTTGTACGCAGGGTTGTCAGCTACAATACTCTTTGTCACCAACGGATAATATTTGGAGAATTAAGAAGCACTTTCAAAAGCTGCATATTGAGGAATTTCTGAATGAGGACCCAGCTCTGCAAACTCTTTCGCTGGATGAGGAATAGCCAACAGATAAAAGCAATTCACCAAAACTAAGGTTAACTATTTTTCATTATTAATAATGATCAAATAACGATAATATCACATATCGGAGGCCTCAGAGGAAGCTGGTAGGACAGTGACGGAACTTAGCAAGGCCCAGCCTCTGGGATGCTAGGCGCCCTCTGGCATAGCCAACCACGGGCTGGTGCTGGCTGGCTCTGCAGAAGTGTCGCCAGCACAGAACCGGGCACTGGCATCTCAGGAAGGTAAGTGACTAGCTGGGCCAAGAAAGAGGGACTCCCAAGGGTTCTGCCAGTAGCTGCACTGGGAATCACAGCCCTGCAGCCACTAACAACCATGGCCCACTCCTCTGTAGATCTCCCGAGATGGTCTGTCCCAGGCTGGCTGGCCAAAATCCCTTTTGGAAGAGCCTGACACTACCGTCTGCCTGCTTAGAGGTCTTTACTCCTTCTTTAACCTACTTCTTTCCTTCCTTCCTTCCCTCCACCAGCATTGATTGAACATATACTACGCGATAGGCACCGGGTAAGGCACACAGTACTCATGTACTTAAAACAAATGGTCCCTGAGCTCAAAGTACACTCTGCTTCACGAGTGAGAGAATCAAGTAGACAAATAATCACCAATATATTTTAAATAGAGTTACGTACACTGAACTTGGAGAGCACAGAGCAGGAAGAAAGTAGCTCAGCCTAGAGGGTGTCTCAGAGGACATGTTTTGGGTAGGTATTGACAGAGAGGGAGAAGGCATTCCCGGCAAAGGAAACACAGTCTATTGAGAAATCACGGGTAGATATTTTGTGGGTCACATCCGGGATTTAGGCAAGAATCGAGGCTGGAGATGAGTTCAGGGATCTGCAGCCTCAAAGCAACCACAGCCTGGGTTCAGGAATATTTCTTCATCCTTACACCCTACAGACAATTGCCCAGGCCTGGACATTGGTGGGGGAGAATCTCCAAACCTTTCCAGTCATTAGTAAAAAAAAAACCTGATGATCATTATTAAAGCCTGCAGTTCAGTCTCTCAGGGTGACGTCCTGCCTCAGGCTCTGTGTCTGTAAGGATAGGAGCTCTGCTTGGTTCACTCATCCTATCCAGGAATGAATCTTGAGTCAGAGGACTTCTGAGACCTGTACCCTGATTCCTAACAGTACAGTCAATGCAGGGTCCATGGATAGTGTGGGCACCACATCCATGATTTAATCACAGTGGAGTCCTTGATGTTTCTTGGATTACACCTTTGATTTTTTTAAATTTTAGTTTTATTGGAGTGTAGTTGATTTACAATGTTGTGTTAGTTTCAGATGTACAGCAAAGTGATCCAGTTATACATATACATATATTCATTCTTTTTTAGATTCTTTTCTCATATAGGTTATCACAGAATATTGAGTAGAGTTCCCTCTGCTATATAGTAGGTCCTTGTTGATTACCTATGTTATATATAGTAGTATGTGTATGTTCATCCCAAGCTCCTAATTTATCCCTCCCCTTTGGTAACCATAAGTTTGTTTTCAATATCTGTAAGTCTGTAAATAAGTTCATTTGTATCTTTTTTTATATTAGATTCCACATATGAGTGATATCATATGATATTTGTCTTTCTCTGTCTGACTTACTTCACTTAGTATGATAATCTCTAGATCCATCCACATTGCAGCAAGTGGCATTATTTCATTCCTGTTTGTGGCTGAGTAATATTCCACTGTGTATACGTACCACATCTTCTTTATCCATTCCTCTGTCGATGGGCATTTAGGCAGCTTCCATGTCTTGGCTATTGTAAATAGTGCTGCAATGAACATTGGGGTGTATTTATCTTTTCAGATTATGGTTTTCTCTGGATAGACCCTTTGTTCAATGATATAGTTGATTTCATGTTGACCTAACTCTCTCCTTTTTGATTTCTCCTTGGTAAAAGATATGCATTGATTGAAGAGATGCAAGTGCGTACGTAAAGATGAAACAGCACCTTTGCCTTTGGAAGTAGGTGTATGGCTATGCAGGCTCCTGAGATCCAGGCCCGGGGCTGTATTATATCCATAGGCAGAGGCCCCACCCAAGCCTAAGCCTTCCCATGAGCCACACCCTTCCGCTTCCGGCTCTCTCTGCCTACACCCCTCCTCCACAGCCCTCCCGTAGAGATTAAGTAGAATGACCTCCCTTTCAGGACCTATGCAGGGCCAAGACTCTCCAATGACTAGCCAACGTGGCCAGCACACTAGGGGTTAGAAGACCACCCTTCTTGTGATAAGACAAGCTCCTATTAGCAGTTCTGTCTTCTGAAACAGTTGCCTCAATATCCCTGATCTCCTGAGCCTATACATTGGATGGCCTTGAACTTCAAGACCTCCTTGTTAATGTTTTAAATCTCGTGTGATTACCTGGATTTGTGGTTCCACAACCTACTCTGAGCCCTAATCCTCATTTGCCCCACTCATTTCTCCCTTGTGCTTCTCCATGCCTAGACTTGACACTAAGACAGACTTCATCCAGGTGACTCCTCTTGTGTTTCAGGCTATATGTAATCAATGGAGATGGTAAGTACAGGTATATGAAATAAAAGAAATGGAAGTCTGGCTTGGCCGATAAACTTTCTTGTCCCTTACAATTTAAAACATTTTCTGATCTTTGAACCACATTAAATCTCATAGGTTATTAGAATTTGGTGACACTTACCACTGGAAAGAGCCCAAAGATTACTTTGACATGAACAAAGTAATCTTGTCCGTGAAAGAAGGTGTATGAATGCCATTTGCTTATAGAGTCCCGTGGGGTTCTTGTCTGTCATCCTCCATTTTTAATTAGAACTGTAATCATCTCTCAAGAGGCACCTGGAAGCTTCATTAAATCTACCAGCTTCCCTATGATTATAAAACTGGCGAGGTTTAAAATCTTGGCCATATCAAAAATACTAGGAATTTGGGGTAAATGTATCTGTCATCTAAGGGCTTCAGGTAAAATGAGTTCCCCTTTCATTCCTATAGAACCGAGACTTTCCTGCAGTCAGCAAAAAAACCCAGCACACTTTGCAGTTGGTACATTTGCTTCACGTCCACCTCACATTCCTGGAGCCTTCCGTTGTCCAGTTACATCTTTATTAGCTGTTGTTCATAGCCCTTTTATGACCATGAACGTGGCTCATTGATGCTTCTTGCATGATTCTACTGAGCCTTCATTCTTCCATCTGCAGAGAAGGAAGTTGCCCTCTGAGTGGGGTTCACCAAGGGTCTTTCCAGTAAGCTACTCTGAGGTCAAACCTAGAGCTATCAGGAGCATTCTAGAACCTCTCTACTTCCATTCAGGCTGCCATCCAAACCAGTGCACTAGGTAGGGCTTCCAGCCTTGGTACCCTCACCTCACCATGGAACTGCAAAGTATCTTATAGTGTTTGTCACCTGTGAGTTACTTCACAGACCCACAACAGGTGATTACATGACCCTTTGTAATGAACCAGTCTTTCCAGACTTGGGCCTAGAGGCATAGCTATAGATCAGGGATTCTCAGTAGTGGTATTCTTGATGCTTTTTTTAAATTTTTTATTTTATATTGGAGTACAGTTGATTAACAACATTGTGTTAGTTTCAGGTGTACAGCAAAGTGATTCAGTTATACCTATACAAGTACCTATTCTTTTTCAAATTCTTTTCCCATTTAGGTTATTACAGAATATTGAACAGAGTTCCCTGTGCTATACAGTAGGTCCTTGTTGCTTATCTATTTTAAATATAGTAATGTATACATATCGATCCTGAAAATTTTTATTGAGATAATTGCTCTTGGCATTTTGAACCAGATAATTCTTTGTTGGTAGAGAGAGGCTGTCCTGTTCACTGTAGGATATTTAGCCACATCTCTGCCTCTACCCACTAGATGCCAGTGGCACCTGTCTCTCAGTTGTGACAAGCAGAAATGTCTCCAGACATTGCCAAATGTCCCTGGGGTAGGGAGGCAGACACACCCCCGAGTTGGGAATCACTGCTCTAGACCTCATGCTATGTGGGGCTATGTGGCTTTTCCAGTGGAATAATGTTCCCTAGTATTTGTGGAATCTTCTCTGGCCTATAAGAAACAGGAAAGACAAGACCTGACCACGAGGGAAGTCACTTGACCAAGGAAACTGCAAGATTTTCCACCATTCATTTATAGTTTTTACCCTCACTATCTTATGTATCAGAGAATTACTCAGATGTGTTAGCAGTTGTGATGTAGGGAGAAGCTAGATTTCCTTGTCCAGCCATCTCATGTCCTATGGAAACACTTGTCTCTGTCATCACAAGAGGTCCTGTTAGAAAGCCCATAAGAAACTTTATCTGCTTGTTATGCTGACTTGGGTGGTTCCACTAAGCCAAGGGTTTTTTGAAACGCCGTTTCCTGTGTCTCATTTGGCCATTGCCACAGATTCTAGTAAAGTTGTGATGTTTCAGAAACTGTGTCATCATTTCTCAGTGTTTACATCACACTTCATTTCAAAGAGAGCCTTTATTCTAACAAGCTCATTTGAGTGAGCAGTGACTAAGAGCAACAACTGGGCCTGTGGAGATCTGTCCAGGCCCACCACTTCCTTTGTGCCTAAGAAGCGTAGTCTCCCAATATTCACTGCAGCGTCTGCTTTCATCTTGCACAAAAAGTGAAAGTAAATCAGTGGGAATAAAATGTAAAATCCATTCATTCACTCAAAGAAAAGTTACCAAGTAGGACGCTGTGCTAGTTACTGTGAGATATTTAGAGACACATAAGGCACAACTTCAGAGTTCAAGAGCTCTTTGTCTAGTAGTAGAGTCAAATGTGGACAAGAACATTCACAATACAAGTCAAGGGTCCTAGAACCTAAGTGCCATAGATGTTCAGAACAAGGTCATAGGAAAAGAAGGTGGATTCTGCACACTGCAGTCCTTTGCCTGGCCACAGATTCTAAAATGCATGTGTAAATGGCCTGTGAGAATGTTTCATTTCCCTCTTGGACAGGGTTAGTATAGACCGGTGGATCAAGGAAATATGGAAGACAAAAAATAGCTGGGTTTTCCTGAGGCACTTGGCAAATGACAAGTTGTCCATTTATCTCATGGGAAAGAAGACAAAGTATGAGTTTGTTAGTAATTGGTTGACTGTCGTCATTGGTGTCAATGTGAGGAGAGATTCCCTGTGCTATGACTTTAAGGTTTTTCATCTTGATCCATGTGTGGTTGTCATAAAGTCATATGTTGAGGATGAAGAACTCAACAGATTTTGATAAGTTGGGGCAATGCAGCAGATCTAACAAGATAAAACATAAAACAAGAAAATAGAAGGGCTTGTCTTGAATCCGAAAACCCATCTGCACAAAGAGAGGGGCAGGGGGCCAGGCTTGGCAACAGATGTTTCCCCCAGATTTTGTGTGCATTAAGAATCATCTGGGGGACTTCCCTGCTGGCGCAGTGGTTAATGCAGGGGACATGGGTTTGAGCCCTGGTCCGGGAAGAACCCACATGCCGTGGAGCAACTAAGCCCGTGCGCCGCAACTACTGAAGCCCGCGCACCTAGAACCTGTGCTCCGCAGCAAGAGAAGCCTGCGCGCTGCAACGAAGAGTAGCCCCTGCTCGCCGCAACTAGAGAAAGCCTGCTCGCAGCAATGAGGACCCAATGCAGCCAAAAATAAATAAATAAATTTATATTAAAAAAAAAAAAAAGAATCATCTGGCATGCTTGTTTAAAGTGTGGATTCCCAGGTGTCACCCTCAGATGGTCAGATTCAACAAGTTTGAGGTAGAGCCCAAGAATCTGCATTTATTAAGGCTCCTAGGCCATTCTGTGGTAGAAGCTCTGTAAGCCACACTTTGCAAACCACTGTCTTGGAGGTCTGAGTTGATAGGAAGAGAATTCAACAATGGTTTTGAGTAAAGTGTGATGAGGAGAACAAAGGAGGTGAGAACCCTGCTCTACTGGGCTAGGCAGAGCAGATGTGAATAATTTACACTGAATCTTGGGCCATGACCCTTGAAGAAGAGAATCAAACTAGAAACAGGGAGGCAGAGGGACTCAGAACCAGGTCATGCAAAGAATAGTTGAAGGAACTGACAGTGCCTAGAAAGATCAGAGAGAAGAGGACAGAACCGGAGAAAGGTGATCTGCATAAATTTGCTCTGCGTGGCCTCACAGAATGACACTAGAATCAGTGTGCAGGAGCTACGGGGGAATCAAGTTAGGCTCAAAATAGTGACCATCCTTCTCCAATAGGCAGAGGCGCACAGGGCTAGAGGTGTTCAATCATGGACTGGAGAACATGTTTAAATGATTCTTTTAGGAAGTTGGTGGTAAAAGGAAGAGTGGGACGTTGAATAGGTGGTAGGATCGAGGGAAGTTTTGTTTGTTTTATTTCATTTTTAACAGGAGAGAATAGAGCATGTTTAGGTTTCCAAATAAAAATGGATGGATTAAAGAAAGCTAGGAGTGGGATGGGGGCAGGCACATGGCGGGGACGGGAGTAGAGAGAGATAAATACACGAAGAAGCAGGGGATTGGATGGACCTAGAAGGGTTGGGCTCTAGAGCCCAGGGAAGATTTGCAGTGGAAGCAAGCAGAATAGAAGAAAGGAGGTAATGGTTAAGGATCCAAAGGCATTTTATAGTGGAAAAGGGGGTGCCGTGCAAGGTACCTTAGGGTAATGCAACGGGCAAGTTGAAGTTCATTCCAATTATGGTTTCAAGAAACAAGGGGTTGAAATGTGTTGTCCAGAGTTAAGAAAGAGTAGGGTTGGTGAGGGCTTGAGGAATGTGGAAGAAGAGTGGAGTAGCAGGTTTGTGGAATTCGTTGAGGAGCCAGCAGCCATCCATGATGGGCTATTGCATTGTAGAACGTTTAACAGGGTACATTCAACTCAAGTTCTTTGCATTCCTGCAGTGTTGATCAATCCAAAGGCTTCAGTGAAGAGAGCAGGCAGCTGGGGGTAACATGGTCTGGGAACTGGCGTGGTGGACCCAAGAAATGATTAAAAAAAAAAACAAACAACTTAAACTTCAGGCTCACAAAAATTGGTAAATACCAAGCTTTGACCTGTCAAGGGCAATGGGGTTTTCTTCTTCAGAGCCTCTGAATAAGCATCTACCTCCACGAAACGTAGAAGCTCTACACTCTAGAGATACTTACTCAGAAGTACTCAAGATATTTGAATTTTATTTCAAGAATGTCACCTCTGTGCTCCCATCTTGGTCTTTACAGAACTGGGGCTGTTCTGACTTTGAGATGGTATCATGCAGCGTGTGTTCTAGAAATGGTGGGCTTTTACTAAGCCCTGAGATTTTAGGAAGTGTGCAGACCCTATGGCCACTGTAATTTATGTTAAGAGGTGTAAGCTACGAGGCTTCTTATATGTTTTCTTCTATTTTTCTCATTTACTTCCTAGTGGGTTTGCAATATATTTATGGAAAATAATGGCTTTGACTTGCCTGAAGCTTGCAAGATTGACACAATTGGAAATTCACCATAGCTGTCTTTGGCCTTGAACCCATTCAATTCAGAAATCTTTTCAGATAATACCTAAATCCGTGGGGGAAAACTGAAAACAGGCCTGTCAAAGTAGAGGTCTTAAGCCTTGACCATTTGCTTCCTCGTTGTTTTTTCATGGTCAACTTTTAAATAGTCCTTAAACGCTGGTAGAAATACCTTCTTTTTTTTTTTTTAAGTAAATTCTTTGCAGGGCAGACGTTTTTTATAAGGGAATCTCATTATTGGCTAAAATCATGGGAGAGTAACTTTGTTTTTAAAAACTTGGCAGGACTGAAAAGAAGCAGGATTAATGCCTCTATTTTTAAAAAGCAAAAGGGAAGTTCATAATGTCCTAATCTGGAACTTTACCTGAAAAAAAAATCACCAAATCATTTCTAGAATAATCTGTAGTGAATACAGTGTTGGGAACCTATATCACTTGACAGAATAAGTCCTGTCAAACTGATTCATTTCCTTCCATGAAAGAGTAACAAGATTTTAGTAGATTGAGGGGAAATGATAAATGTAATCTATATTTTATTTAGCAAGATGCTTGAACCTGTTCCATCCAACATCTTGGTCGATAAATTCAGAAAATTTGGGGATTGCATTAGATGTCCAGGGGGCAACTGAGCACCTATCCTGGGGTCTGGATTTAACGGCACGTCCCTTTTGAGAGGCTCTGCAACAGGGGAGAAGTTACCTGATCTGCTTTAAGAGGAAGAAATGATGGCAACTTACTCCAGAAGGACCCTTTGAGTCCTGAAAAATGTATCTGATGTGTTCATCATTCGTGGTTTTGATTATGTAGATATGCTCAGAAGATCAGTTATGAATATATATATTTTTATCAAGTAAAATGGATGCTGGCTGCTCACAGTCATTCATATATCCTGCTTGTACATCCTTCTGAAAATTCCCCAAGAACTTCCTGACAGAACTGGTTCTCAGGCTTCTCTGTCACCAAAGAGGAGGGGGAAAAAATAAGAGGAAACAATAACTCTGAGAGCAAGTGAGATGTGTGGAAATAAATCTGTCAGACTCTGTAATTCCAAAAGGGAAAGATACTTCTGGAAATTCTATTCCAGCCTAGGAAAGAGTCTGTTGCTAGAAATGGTGAGGATATTATGCTGATGATTATTTCTCGGATGTACATATGCCCTCTGCTGCAGGGAACCCAAGTACCTTCCTAACTTGCGTCATTTTTTAACTACTAATCTTCCCAAGACCCCACCTGAGGAAGTCTGGTGGGTGCTTGAGCTCCTCATATTTCAGTAACTTTATGGCCGGAATTGGGTATATCAGATACCTGTATATGGAGAAAGTTCGTCCTTGATAATATATCTTAATCTCTGCCTCATTTCCCAATACTAACAGATTTAACCCAGCGCCCAATAATACCTAAAAAGAGTATTTTAGCTTTGTTGAGGGCCCTCTAGTTTTATGCAGCACTTTCACCATCATTCGATCTTCACACTCCAACCCAGCAGTGCAGACAGGCCAATAGTATTGGGATAATGTTCAGCATTTCTACCGTGTATTGAACACACGCCATGTGTCAGGCATTGTACTAGACACGTTACATGTACCATCTCATTTAATCCTCCAACAACCCTGTGGGGTGTGTGCTGTGATCTCCATTTTACCGGGAGAAAACACACATGAGGATCAAGTGACTCACTGGAGGCCATCCATCCCTTAGTGGCAGAGCTGGGACTAGGACCCAAGTCTTATGTGATCTTTCCACTCTCTACATTTTAAGAAAAGATCTTGATTCTTCCAGGTAGTTAAGGAGTTCTTTCTCATATTTGTTTACCTTTCTGTATGCTTTTAAATCTGTTTATTGATTTCTATGTTGTACATCACTGCAATGTGCATCCATCTCTAGCTCACCATCTTTCTTCATGCCTTGACCATAAGGCACATCTGTCCTGAGCTACCAGCATCATCTCTCTGATGACCTGCCCTGAGCAGATTAGGAGAGAGAGTCTATCTATGGTTTAGGTACCAGCAAAGTACTTTCTGTTCTGTGGTCATTTGCCTTAAGAGCGAGAAGTATTAGGTAACTAAATCATGTTTTTAAAAATAGGCTGATGATAAAAAGCGATTGTCAATCCACTTTGTGTTATTGTTATGCCATTTTGGCCCGGCCCACAGGCTCAGCAGTTGAGATTGTTTCTTTTAATAAGTAATACTAGAGTAAATATTTTTTTAAATAAAAATAAAGAACCAGATCTCAGAAAAACACTCAGTGGAAGTCTTAAACGTTATTCATTCATTCTGTCTTTGTTAAGCATATCTCTATGCCCAGAACTGTTTTCATCCTGGAATCATTAGCAATTCAGTGTCATCACTGTCATCATCATCGTCGTCATCATCAACATTATCATTATTCTCCTCTTCACCATGGGCACATCACTGAGTACCAATTAGCACTGTGGGCATTTATGGAGATGTGTACAGTGTAAGCGCCATATGGTGCCTACCCTTGCGGGAAGCAGGTGGGGTGACCCATAACAAGAATACAAATCTATTCATAAATGCATGTGCATTTTCACATCATCACAGGTATTGAGTAGTGAAACAAATGGATCTTATGGATGCTGTTTTGCCGCCTGTATAAACTAATCCAGGAAGTCTACCCAGAGAGCTGAATATGAGAAACTAGATGAGGTTGACTTCAACACTGGGCCAGAGGGCGGGGTCCACGTGAGGAGGTGAGCCTGAGCTAGACTCAAGGATGGGGAAAGGACTTCCCACACATCCTTTCCCAGATCCCTCCAAGTTGAAAGTTGCCATATTGAAAGATCGAGAACACTTTTATGTTTTCTGCATAATTCCCATCGCCTTACGTCACCTCTCTCTACCACTTTGGGCTTCGCTAGGGTAGTGTAAAGTCCGTGCCGCAGGCTTCTCCAGCCCACGGCCGGAACCTGTGCTCCATCTAATTCTTTTGTGCTTTAAGTCAGGGAGGGCTCCATAAATATTCATGGAGGTGATAAGAATGGCAGTGAGACTCTCAACACCACTTTATGCAGGTTCTAAAACCACAAAAATCATTGACTTGACCCACAGAGCTATCTGCCTAATTGACAACTCAAAACAGCAAGTCCTTGGCCTATAACATTTGGAAGTTAAAATTAGAACTTCTACAACATATCGAAAGTTCTGGATTTCCAGCATGTCTGAAGAGGATTTAGATCCTGACGTGCCTGAAGAGACACATCTATAACCGGACCTACTGAACCAGACCCTTCTGCCAGTATTGTACACTGATCTGTGACAAGGCCTCCAAAAGGTAACGTCATAATACTTGAATGCTCTCCTTGCTGGCTGCCAGGGCCAGTTTAACAGTGTTGGAAGTGTTTCTCAAGAAACAGGAATGCATCTGAACATTGAAGACCAGTACTCTTTTAACGTTGAAAGTCCCTTCTCTAGATTTTACTAGGGTCCTCCAACAGGATGTTGTACTTCTGATTTTCCATATAACCTGGTGGTAAACTTGCCCACGAAAGCATGTCCTCCCTTAGAGTCCCACCTTTGTGCGTGTTGGGGATTATGAGTTCTCACCTCAAGTAATGATTGCTTAATAACCTCCCTTTTGCGTGACCGTCCCATTCCCCCTTCTACCTCACTGCGCCATCCCGAACTCTAACGTGTATGAACTCAGGAGAGAACAGCCTGGGGTGGAAGGTGGGAGCAAAAGGGCAGGTGAGAATCTGCATTCTGCCCCTTGGCCGGGCCAGCCGTTCCCTGCGATCGCCCCGGTTGTTTTACCCTCCGGCCTCACCACCTCGTGGTCTACTTTTGAGGCAGTTTCCAGGGACATCACATCTCCACCTTTCTGTAAGGATAAATAAACAGTTTGAGGCTCTCGTGTCTTTATTAAACATTTCCTCTAAACGGCATGCTTTGGCTGTGTGCCCACATGAACCAAGAAAGCTTTCTGGGAGCAGCCGGACCCCAGAGCCCGGCCACACGGTTCCTCGTATAAATAGCCCTTTGAGCAGGCAGGAGGCACCTGCGCTGATCGCCGCCCTTCCTCCCTGACTCCTGGGTCTTCAGAGCTCCCTGGGTCCTGGGCTGGAAGGATGCTGAGAAGCCTCCTGGACCCCTGGCAAAATGAGGAACAGCAGCCGAGAAGAGACCACGACCCAGTTACAGGTGCCCCCTCTGCACAAGGCTGCTGGGGCCTGTGGTCTGGCTGTGGGGAGGGAAGGGCGCCCCTGCCTGCAGCAGTGGTGGAAACGGGCGGGGAAGGAAGGGCAGAGAAGAAATAAATAAATAAGGCCTGTTTGACCAAACCCCCAAAACCTAAATCTCTAAGCCCACTGGAGCAGGAAATTGAGTGGCTGGACAGAGCAGCCTTGCTCTGCCCTTCCCCCATCCTTGGTCTGGAAGGTTTTCTAGGCCTTACAGACTTTTTTTTTTTTTTTTTAAAGAAATCTCCAACCTATAGAGAAAGAGGAAGTGTATTTTTAAAACAGAGTGAAGACTCAGTAGCCACAGATCTGAAAGAGAATGAAAGGGGAAGAAAGGCTTGTGGAAGAAGGGAAAGGAAAAGGGCCTACAGAAGAGTGTCTGTGTGTGTGTGTCCAAGACAGCTTAGGAGACAGCCTACAAGGAACAAGAAAACAAAGGGAAGTGTGACACGAGAAAGACAGAGAAATAAGTGGGAGCAGGCGTGAGTGGTGGGGGGAGGAGGCCGGTGGCGGAGAGAGGCGGGCAGAATGGATGCCGGAATGCGGCCGAGCTGGGAGGGAGGGAGGGAGGGAGGGAGGCTGCACATGTGTGAGAGAAAGACAATGATGTCAGCATTTCCTTCTGGATTGGTCACATGGTCCTTGCCAGGTAAACAGACTGGAAATAGACTCCATAAAGGCCGAGCCTGCTGGGGGAGGGTGGGAGGCCCTGCCACTTCACCCTTTCCTCTCTGTGGCATCCTGAACAAGCCGGTTTTTTTCATGTTTGTGACAAGGTGGTCTCGGAGTGGAATTGCATTTTTATGAGCCAAGGAACATGACTCAGGGAGGGAAAGCTATTTGCTTTTATAATTAGCTCAAGGAGTTAAGAGACATTTTGATTTTAAAAAAGAACAGAGGTGGGGTGAATGTAAATTTAAGCTCAGATGCTGTGTCTTGGGGGGTGGATTGCTTATCCTCATTTGTCTCCTTTGGAAGAGGGTCAGATGCATCTCAATGAAGGATGGATAGCAAGGCTGCAGTTTAGAATGGAAGGATCAGATGCTGTGATTATCAAGATTAGGAAAAAGAAAATGCTAACAGACTCAAGGTGAATGTATTAAAGGAGTGTGATACAGCTCAGTAGTGACCATGGTGCCACAGGAGGAATGGAGACCCCATGAAAGAGATGAGGTGAAAAAAAGACAAGTTACTGTGACTTTCAAACAGAGTTGTTGTTTTTTTCCCCAAAATGACGGTTCCCAACCCAAACAGGGCAGAGCATTTTCGAATGGCAAAAGCATGTCTGGAAACTTTATCTGAAAAGCAAAGTGGATGGAACAGGTAATTTTTCCACTTGGAAGGCTGTAGAATCCAAAATGGTAGGGGTGGGGAGAAGAACATGGCTCTTTCTTCAAATTCCTGGAAATAGGGCCTTTGCATCATGTTGCAATAGCTTATTTAGGTCATTCTTTGAATAATTTTGAATTGAAAGGAGCTACCTTATTTTGGTCATAATTTTCTACGTCCTTGTGGAAATTTGGCCAAAGCCTGTGGGAGGGAGGGTGGCCAACTGTCTCAGTCTTCCAGGGTTGAGGGCATTTCTGGGATGCAGTTTTAAATCTAGGATAGTCTTGGGCAAAGTGGGACCAGTTGGTCATGGTAGTGGGAGGCCTAGTCTAGTGGACATAGAAATAATAATTCGTCCCCACCCTGCTCCACCAACAAACCAAACAGAACTCTTTCACTCTTTTTCTACTCATTTCTTCCTCTCTCCCCCATCATTCCTTCCCCTCAACTTTTCTTGATCCTTTCAGAGCAGGGACCCCTGCAAGACGAATTTGAGGGTATGTGACTGTGTACCTGGACTTGGGAGCTGGCAGAATACAGCTGAGGTGAACAGTTGGCTTTAGTTACCCCTGGAAAAAGGAAGGGAGAAGAAAAGGTTCGTCCTTGCTGCTTCTGCTTCCTCCCTGCCTTCCACTTCCCCCATTCATTGGAGGGGGAGGAGGGGTCCATCAGTGCTACAAGTGTACTTTCGGCCCTTGGGTTGAAAGATAGATATTTGATACCCCTCTCCGTTAACAAAATACGTCACTCTGACAAGACTCCCAGCCCAGAGTTATTTTTGCAGCATTATGTAACTGGATTCCCTGGTCAGGAGGACTTCCTTAACAAGGCTTTCAGCAACCCCTCCGTGGGGGCCTGGCCAGTCCTGCCCAATTACACACACTCACTCTTGTGCAGTTTCAGCCCGGGTCAACCCAGTGAAACACAGTGAGGAGACATCAGCCCTCGCTGCTGACCTGCTCACCGTATCCCCATGCTGTAGAGCCCCTAGAAAGAGTGTTTCAGTGCCTGGGGGCCAGAGTTGGGGGAAGACTCTCCCATGGCAAACCTCAATATCCACACAGCAGGCATTCTTGTTCGGAGGGAGCTGCAGGCTGGCTGCAGCACAGACCCTCCCCTGTGCCTACCCTTCCACCCGCCCCACCAAGGCCTGCAAAACTGAGCTCCTGGGGCCAGCCCTGAAGGGACTAGGAGACCCTCCAAAGGCCTGCCATTTGGATGTCGCTGCCCTCTCTTCTTCCCGGTCTTCTGGATTTCCTCATATTTGTTCATGAGTAATTGGTCATCTGATCATCCCTTCCTGTTAGGCTGCTGACTCACAGAAGTTAGAAATTTGTCTGAGCTTCAGACACAGTAAGAAAATTTACAAAGAAAAACAAAAGGTCGGGTATGAACTTCTCCTGGTATGGCCAACGTAGGCCTACAAATCCAGGGGTACACTGGGCAGCTGTTTCGGGGTGACAGCGTGTTGCTGTCCTCCTGGGAGCTTGTTCATGCTGTTGTGTTTCATTGTCATTTCTGTCTTTTGGCCTTGAGACAACATCCTCCATGACCTTCAGTAGCCCGTCTCCTCGCCTTGGATCCAGTCCGGAATCCATACCAAAACCAAAGAACCCATCCCACAGTATTTTTCTTTCCCTCCCCTCAGCCCACGGCACCTCGTATCTCTCTTTTATTTTCTCTTGAGTCCCTGGTTCTCCTATCTTAACAAGAGGCAGACGGTATAATAGAAATAGCTTTAAAGCCAGATGGAGCTGGGTTCACATTCAAGGTAAGCCCTGAATAGCTGTGCGATCTTCATCTCTGAGTCTGATATTTCTCATCCATAAAATGGGACTAATAATACCCATTTCCCAAGGCCACTGGGAGAATTGAATACAGTAACCTATAAAGTGCCTTCCAGGGGACTCACACACAGTAGGTGCTCAATAAGTGGCAGGCCTTCAGGGAGGGAGGAGGGGGGAAGAGGAAAGGGCCAGTTTGCCAGGTTCCTGAGAGCTAATTTCCATCTCCTTTACGACACCATCGATCTCCCACGGGAATGCCCTTTTTAAGGCTGCTGAAATGAGTCTCACCATCCTTTGTTGCGGGGTGTGGGTGCGGGAAGCAAAGAAATGGTCTCAGCCTCTCAGCACACCAGCACAGGGTCCCTGGGATAGAGACCCCTGTGGCTGTTCCTTTGGGAAATCTTCCCAGCCTGAAGGATCTGCCTTCCCCCCACGCCGGCCCCCCTTATAACCAAAGTCCCCCTGCAGACCCCTCCAATGCTAGGCATTATGTTCAATATATTAGCTCTGGTTTTGTCTGCGCCAAGTTGCAGGGGCCACCAAGTACCCAGAGCAAAGGGAAAAGGGATGAGTGTGGTTTCTCCCAGAGTATCCACCTGTGTGAACCAGGTGGAACCGGCACGTGAGGGATGCTGAGGGCAAACTGAGGTATAAATAATGGGGAGAGGAGGCAAGAACATTCCCTGGAGGTGGGGGTGGGATGGGAATAGCCACCACCCAGGGGCACCTCTCCCTGAAGGGCACAAAGGCCAAGAGCTAGTGACTTTGGCTGTACCTGGAGTGCGGGCTGGGCAGGGTGGAGGAGAGCCTATGGCAGCCGCACCACTGTTCCAGTTGGCAGAAAGCCCTTCCCTGAAGACTGTGAGTTTAACCTTTAGCATTCAAGTGTCGGAGCTTAAGTGTCGTTATGAGCAATTCTTCCTGCTGCAGCGTTCCCAGTCTGCGGGAAGAGGGGTCGGCAGAAATCCACCCGCTTTCCTTTTTCTTCCCAGACAAAACGAGAGGGAGGGAGACACGCAGAACCAAACACGCAGACACAGGCACTGCTCAAATCGGGCCCTCGCTAACCCTAAACATCCAGTCCCATCCCCTTGTCCAGTCTTGTTTCTCCAGGCCTGAGTGTCTCCCAGGGGGTCCCCCACTCCCAGCTCCCCTGGGGCTGTGGGGTTCAGAACCACCCTCTGGCCCCCCAAGCCTCCGCTGGGAGTGTTGCCTGGGAACCCCGCCCCTTGCTCTCTGCAGCTGGATTCAGGGCCCCCAACTGCCCCCAGCTTGGTGGCCCGCCGGTTGGGGTTGGGGCACCTGTGTCCTGAAAGAAGCTGGGAAGTCTGGCGTGGGCGGTGGAGAAAGGATGCCGTCGAGCGGCCCGGGGTGGGGAGTGGGATGCAACGGGGACAGGCGCTGGGCCTGGGCATCTCAGGCCAAGCGCAAGAGGTGCGCCCGCCGCCGCCACGCCCTCTCCTTCCCAGGTGGCTGCCGGCGCCGGGCGTGGTGGTTTTCTGGGGGGGGGGGGGGGGGCGGGCGCCCCGCAGGGTAACTCCAGTTGCTCCGCGGGGGGTCATTTCCCCAACCAGAGCCAGCCGCCGTGTTTTGCGCGCACCTGTGAGGGTTGCCCAGGTCCCAGGGCAGCGGTTCTGCGCCGGCTTAAGTTCCCCAGCTGGCCTCTCCAGGGGCCTGAGCGCCCGGGCTTCCTGTCGGGAGCTCGGAGCCGGCGGGAGAATAAAGCTTTCCCGAAATGGGGCTGGGTGTGCCAGACTTTAGGGAGGCGAGCCCTGGCTCAGTGAACTGTGTGGTCAGTGTCTCGGGAAACTGTCGGGATCCTTGAGGTTGTGGTTCATGGGAAGGAGGGAACAGCGGAAGGTCTCTACCGAGCCACGGGGGAAGGAGAGCAGCGGTGAAAAGCGTGCGCCCTATGCCCGGGCCAGAGGAAGGTGGCGTCGAATGTCCCTGCTGCCCCCACTGGGCCTTGGAATTAAACAGGGAGGTGGCTGCGCCCACAGGGGACCACTGTCTTGCCCGTTGCCCCGGCACAGGCTGGGCCCGCAGGACATCCGCGGGGAGTCCAGCTATAGCCAGAGCCCACCGGGCCTGGCGTGCACCGGACTCTTCGAAGCCCGTGGGGCCGCGCGGGGTTCTCCGCCCGCCGGCCTTACCCAAGCGCTGGCTCCAAATTTCGTGCCATCCGTGTGCAGGAAGATTGGGTTTGCCTTTTTCTCTATTTCTAAGAATAGGAAACAAACGAATTGGAAAATTTTTGCTCTGGAAAAATATCTGTTCGATGTCGTTTGGTGCTTAAATTGTCCTTGGATTTTTTTTTTTCCAGCTTCGTTTGAAAAAATAAGAAAGTTGATGCGCGTCCCAAACCTTGTTTCTCTTTAAACCGTCCCCTTAGACGTGCAGTCGGTTGCTGCAGATGTTTTCTGGGGCAAAGAGAGTGAAATGGAATGGGAGGGGGGATGAGGACTGGGACTCTCTCATTTTAAATCCCATCACTGTCTTTGAGGAGAAGCACAAAAAAATCAGGAAAAGATGGTTCGTCCCCCACTGATTTCCCTCACTTCAAAGATTTCCCTCACCCCTTAAATCAGAAATATTATGGCGCTAGGTATTTATCAAGAAAAAAAATGCACATGTTTCTTCAGAATATGTACACGGTATAGGTCCCTTTTTACATTTCTCAGCAAAAAAAAAAGGGGGGGGGTGGATATCAGGCACGCAATTCCTTGGCTATTAAACAAGCCATGCCTGCAAGAAACGCAGGCATCGCGGGAACGTTCAGCCTCGCATCCCTCCATTAGCGCACGCTTGCGTGTCCGCGTGTCAACAATGCACGTGCTACCATGGGCACCGACTCCCCACGCCGACCCCAGCAGGCTCTGGGCAAATGGGTGCCAGGTCCCAGCTACGCGGTCGCCGCCTTGCTCCCCAGCCCGCCGCCCGTGCCTCTCAAGGATCCCTTTTTCTGCCTCCGTCTGGCGAGTCGGAAGCCTCGATCATTCCCCGCCAAGTAGCCCTTGGAATTCCCTAAAGCGCATGTAGCCTGACCGAGGGTCTCTTGTCCTCGAGTTGTTCACTTTGTTACGTTAAGATGAGGTTAGTTCTCTCTCTGCTTCACCCGCCCCAGGCTTTAGATGTAGCGCAAACTTCTGGTACCAGGTCACCAAAAGGGGAGCCAGCGCTTGTCAGTGGTGTGGGCGGTGCGGAACCTAGGAGAGCCACCAGCTCCGAGGCGCCTCCTGCCCCAAGGCTGGAATTCAGATTTCTATTGTAAAGGAGCCGAGGAAACTGGGAATCTGACTCAAACCCTGGAACTGACTAATTGCCCTGCATTTTCACAATGCGCCATGTATTCGAAATGAAGGGCAGGCTTTATCATTTGGAACTCTTTCAAGGACCCGGGCGCTCCAAGTTTGGGGCTAATTCTTTAAAGGTTTTACTTCTGAGAAATAAGGAGAAAAGAATGAAAGAATGAAATATACCCACAATCCATGTACTGGGGATGGCACTCAAGAGTAGGTTGTGGTCTCTTTTGAATCCGGAGTTCAAAAGGAAAAAAAAAAGTCTGTTCCCTCCCCCTTGCCCCAGGGATGAAACCTCTCTAGATTCTAGCGGCCAATTTGGTTTGATTTCCGCGGTTTGGAGGCTCTGGTGGGGTAAAGGGCGGCGGGGCTCGGAAGACAGACCTCAGCTGCCTTCTGGACCAGCTGGTCCGCTCTTGGCCCTGGAAGCAGAAGCTGAAATCGGGGTGATTCACCCTCGCCCTGGCAGCTGGAGAGAGCGTCTGGGGAGCGCGACGCTGAGCCTCCCGGGCCGTGCTCTTGTATGTGGACCTCCTAGCTCCCTCCTCTCCCTATCTACTCTCGGCACTACCCACCTGCCTACTGTCCCCCAGGGATCTAGTTCCCCTTTCTGTCATTTCGAGCCAGTTCTTTTCCCACCAGAAACTCCTTTTTCTTGGAGTAACTTTCCAAAAGAGCTGTCGTTGTCCTGAAGTCCAACCTTGTGGGGGTGGATTTGGGAAGCCCTTTCTCAATTAAAGCTCCTTCTCTGGGCACCGTGTACATGCCCCTACAGTCCCTAGGACATCACCTGGGCACTGAGACCCACAACTTGGCTCACCCGGCCCAGCGCCAAAAGAAAAGGGGACTTCAGTCGCTTTTCTCTTTTCCAGTGAAACGCCTCAGAAACAAATCTGAATTTGGTTTTTGGTTATCTTGCAGGCATGAAATATATTTTCACAAAAGTATTCTTCAGGCTGCCTTAGATGCGCGGGGGGTGGGGGGAGCTTTTGACCAAGAATACGGGCACAAAGCAAGAAGCTGCAAGTAATGGACACCACTGTGTACATCCGCTCTTGACTGTGAGGAGTGCAACCCGAGTCTGAGGGACTGGTGCCAGCATCCAAAGTCCCCCATTCTGCCAAGAGCACCCCTGATTTCTACAAACAGGGAGCATTTTCTACCCAGACCTAGCTGCTCACCATCTGGTGCATTAAGAGCAAACTTTCTGATTTGGTGGTTGAGGCTCAGGGTACCGTGGTTTTACCGTAGGACAGAGTTGCGGGTGGAGCAATTCTGGACGCTCAGAAGCACCTCGCCCTGCACCCCTAGGAGAAAGGGGGAAACTGTTCGATTTGTCTGGGGGTCAGGAGGTGGGCTGGGGGGCGCGGG
The DNA here is from genome assembly GCF_028564815.1 of Eubalaena glacialis. Taxonomy (NCBI): domain Eukaryota; kingdom Metazoa; phylum Chordata; class Mammalia; order Artiodactyla; family Balaenidae; genus Eubalaena; species Eubalaena glacialis. The sequence goes on along the minus strand of NC_083733.1, from coordinate 16,133,619 downwards.
GAGGGAACGGATGTATGGAGTGCCAAGTGCCGGTCCAGGCTGCCTCTCTCTCCTGTTTCTCCCTCCCTACCTCATCTTCTGCCGTTTCCAGAGGCAGGAGAAAGGTGATCTCGGACTTGACCCCTAAATCACAGCTGCTGGTGGCTGCACCTCGCTCCTGGATGAGCGCAGCCCCTTCCCCGGGCTCAAGCAGCTTAACCCTTTCGTCCCCGCGCGCTCAGGGGCCGACGGCAGCGGCGCCTCTGACCTCGGCACTGCGGTGCAGCCCGCCTCCTCCGCGCGGCACCTTGGATCCCACCAGGAGACCACAAAAGGGCGAGACTGCGGGGCGCTGCAAGCCTGGGGCACGGGCCGGGCGAGCCGGAGGAAAAGCCGGAGTTAGCGGAACGAAGAGGGATGTTTGGATCGTGTTAACTACCCAGACAGCTGCACTTCGGCATGTCTGCATTTATGGAATCCATATGTTGTCGTGGCAAATGAGAGGACAGCAACACGTACATACAATAGACTTAGAATAACAATATACATTCAAAAAGGGACCGCACATTCTTCACCCTGCAACCCTTCTCTTAGATCTAGCTCTGGAGTTGTACGGAGAGGCATCCTTTCAACCTCCCCTGCCTCCACACGGGGTTTTCTTTTTCCTTCCTCCTCCCTTTTTTGTTTTTGTGTCCCCAGTCCCCCAGCAGAAGAGAACCCAGGGCCCAGAAGCTAGGCTCTTTGGGAGTGAGATCTGCTAAGATCAAGTCTATCTCCCTTCTCCCTTAAAAAAAGACTGGCCCATCGCATGTTTTAGCCCTTGGAGCAAATAATAGCTGCTCACATTGAAAACTGACTCTGAAAATTGCAGGGGAGCAGATTCTTAATCAAATTTGCCATCCATATCTTCATCATTAAACCAACATTTCTATGTTATAGTTGCAAAAAAGTAGCTTCAAACAGATCTGGAAACAGAAACCCTCAGCCGGAGAGCACAGCTCTGTACAGTACCTGCATTTATGTACACCTTGTATATTTGTGTGCACATATATTCATGTGCACACAGAGATGCAAAGACATCTAAAGTCATTCAAATGTATATTTATGTACTCATTTATGCATATATCTTTGTGTTTATGTATACATCCATTCATTTGAGCGAGAGCCAGGGAAATATACATATCAATGCAATATTTAGCCTACATTCCACTTTCCCTCCCTACTGTAAATGTCTTAAAAACAGATTGGTCTAAAATTTTCTGTCCTCTTGCCAGCTTAATGAAGGATTTAGAGTCTGAATTTCTTGGTTCCTTTTTTCATTTTGTACATAAATAATCCATATAGATGCTGGATTATCGCCTAAGCATTATTCAATCATATGAGCTTGGTACCTCTCCTCCTTATAACGAATTCACTCAGTAAAATTAGCATAAGTATTTACCAGATTAAGCTGACATTTTCCTATATTGCAACACGAAATACATTTATATCCAGAATTTCCCTCAAATCGCCTATACCACTGGAGAGACTGATTTCCTCCATGCCGTTTTGTATATGATACAAGCTACAAGTTCGCTTCTAGTACTAGTTACATTTTTAAAAGAATATAAATACATAGCATTTAAGTGAGATTTCAACATCTACAAGGAGAAATTGAATTCTGGTACATCTTAAAAAAATAAACTAACAGATTTATGAAGATTCATGAAGACAGATAAATAGGAAGCAAATATACTCCTGAGGGTCTGAACAATTTTCCTTACCTGACGTATAATGGAAAAATTCAGAATTTACCAGTCTTCTTTCAGTCAGCTACACTTTACACTGACCTGCACTTTGGACTGAAAGGGAAAAAAAAAAAAAGATTAACTGTTGCCAATGAAAATTTTAAAATAATAATCAGAAACTGGACAAACTGAAGGTAAAAATATACAATGGCTATGATAAAGATAAATATTTATTTAATCAAAGTAGAAGTTGTGTTTGGGCTGTAGGAATGTTTCATCCTTCCCTTAAAAAAAAAAAAATCAAGAAAGAAAAAAGCCAGAGTCTTTGCAGACTCCTGGAGAGTTCCCATTGTCCAGGGCTATCGAGAGCCCAGAATGGCATTAACCTCACAAAAGACACATTGTGCAGGGGACAAAAAAAAGCCCCTTCTTCTACAATAACTTTTAGCTTTTTTATTTTTAGAAAATGACAAAGGTTTTGCAAGCACTGACTGGTGAAACCTGTAGCAAGCCAGGCTGGACTTGGCTTTATTGATCTACTGTCCCGCGTGGAAAGCAGCCAGGAAAAGTTTGAATGGCAATCCAGATTTGGCTCATAGAGAGGAAACCCCCGATTTTTCTAACTGTATTTTTTTCCTAAATAAAACAGCATTATTCCCAGAGTGAATTCAGAAGGATTAGATGAGGTAACCCTGCAAAATCCTAAACCGGTTTTCTCCTCTTAGTCTTGACTAAGAAGCTGCATGCACTTAAGAGCACTGGAAAATCTCTCAAAATGAAGAATTCCCTTCTAGTCAAACAGATTTCCCGATTAATTCCCCAATTCCTTCTAAAATAAATAATCCAGCTAGGCTGGGACAAAAAATTTTTTTCTCTAAAAAATAAGTTTTAGTGCGTATTCTCTCTCTACCTGATGTTTACAGAGTTCACGAATAATGCCTTCAAAAACATAAATGTTGTTTTTACATTTGTGTGCAGATCACTTAAAGTGCAAATTGCATTTTATTTTATTCCAGACATTGTAATTTCAATGGTACTAGTTCATATTTAGAACTTACATAAATACATACTTGTCATTTAAAAAAAATCTATTGCAGTAGCAGTGACGGTAAGGCTAGGATTTGAAAGGGGGGGAGAAAAAAGGGAGAGAGAGAGAGAGAGAGAGAGAGAGTCCTGTTCTTCCTGCGTTTGTTTGCTTGCTTTTTGGAGGTATCATACACCCGCCTAAGTGATGGCTTTGATGTACTGGGAATCGGTACAGTAGCAGGGTCCCTGGTTGCTGTCTTTGATTCTAGGGATCTCCTTTGGGCTCTGGTGGGATGTACCGCTCCTAGTCTTTATCTGAAATCCATCCTCTCATTTCAAGCCCTTTGGCTTCGAGACTCTGCTCCAAACTCTTGGAGGTAGCTATGAGACTTTTTTTTTCTTTTTTTTTTTTTGGCATTTAGGGAAGGGGTATGTAATCCCTCCCCCCCCCCACTCTAGACCTTTCCTCGCTATTTAAATATATTGGCTTTCTTTCTTACGAATTTAGTCTGAAATTATTTTTCACTGCCTTTATTACATCCCTGCTTTTGATGGTAAAATAGCTTCCTGTGTTTTGAAAACATCTGCTTTCCAGGTTTTACACGAGAAAATTGATTTTACTTTTCTCTTAAGTCCAGAAAGGTAGAAAGTTGGACTTGTTTCCAAGTGCAACTTTTCCTTTTCTTGTCTTTCCTTGAGTTACCCCCTTTCAGTTCTGATTCACTTTCCCCCTTTTACTTCTAATCATCACTCCCCCCTTCCCCTCTCCTTCTAAAGAACCAGAGAAGATTGATTGCGTCGTATTTCAGAGGACAAAATTAACATATTATATCTTTTTTCGTCTAGTCTATGGTACGGTTAAAGTTTTCTCCATTTGTCCTCTGATTTGGGGGGGGAGGTAATTTTCCTCCTTTTAAAAAAAATCTCCGATTTGCAATTTAAAGTGGCCTCTATTCTAAGTCTCTGCTGCTTCTCTGCTCTTTCACTTAAATCTTTGCTTTAAGCTGTCCCACTCCATTATTGCCCCCCCTTACTCTTCTTTGAAGATGCTCTCTTCCTATTTAATTTAAACATTGCTGCGTTTGCCTAAAAAAGAAAGAAAAAAAGAAAGGGGGAAAGAAAAAACAAGAAAGAAAGAAAAGAGAGAAAAAAGAGAAAGAAAAAAAATCTTTTAAAAAATCTTAGCCAGGTTCCTATTGTTGCTTCTCTGCATTTCACTTCTCGGGTGTGTGTGTGTGTGTGTGTGTGTGTGTGTGTGTGTGGTGTGCGCGCGCGCGTGTGTGTATGTGTTTTTAATAGATGCATAAACTTTTGGTGCCTCTCTCCCTCTTCCTGGGCTCTTCTCCCATCCTCTCTTCCTGCTCTCCTCGCCCTGCTCATCACTTTCCCCTGGTTTTTTTTTTTTTTTCCCTCCCTTCCTCCCCTCTGCCTCCCTCCACCTCCTCCTTTTCTTTTTTGCTGAATCTTATTGATCCAGAAGGTGGCTAATTAGCCCTTCCCGTCGTGCCTGGGTAATGAAGCACATGCGCACTGAATTAATCACAGCCATTTTTTGCAGGAAACTAATTAGCAGAATAAAGATCCAAAGACTTTTTTTTCTTTTCACTCATCAGCTCCCACTTCCAGCGCGTCCCCTCCGACCGCTGCAGCCGCCGCCGCCGCCTCCTCCTCCTCCTCCTCCCGGCCGCAGCCGCCGCCGCCACCGCCTGCTTTGCATCCCAATTACAGCCTAGAGCCGCTGCCGCCGCCGCCGCCGCTTCTCCTCCGTGGCCCCTGCCCGCTCCGGGGGCTGTAAACTCCCCGCCAACCATGCTGCTCGGCGGCAGCGGCGGCGGCGGCTCCGGCTCCCCGGCTGCGGCCGCCTCCCGCCCCGGGCTCCGCCGAGCGCGCTCCAGCTCCGCCGCCGCCGCCGCCGCCGCCGCCGCCAGCAGCGCGTCCTCCGCCGCCACCGACCCCCGCCAGCCGCCGCTGCTGCCTTGATGGGCTCCGCGGCCCGAGCGCCTCTTTTCGGGATTAAAAGCGCCGCCAGCTCCCGCCGCCGCCGCCGCCGCCAGCAGCGCCTCTGCAGCCGCCGCCGCCGGAGAAGCAACCGCGTAAGTGGCAACTTTTCCCTCTTTTTTTTTTTTTCCCGCCGCCGCCGCCGCCGCCTGCTCCTCCTCCTCCCGCCGCCACCGCCCGGACGCGGGGCTCCTCGGGGCGCCCGGGCTGCTTTGCATGGGGCTCGTCCTGCCCCCTCCCGGCTCCCGCGCCCGGCCGCCGCCGCCCGCGCTCCCCGCGCCCGCGCCCTGCTCGCTCGCTGCGTCCCGCTCGCCTTCCCCCTGCGCCAAACTTTCTCTTTCTCTTCTTCTTCCTCCTCCTCCCGCCGCCGCCGCCGCCGCCGCCGCCGCCGCGCCCGGGCCGCCCCCTCCTCCCCGGCCCCCGCGCCGCCGCCGCCGGCGACCCCCGGGAGGGTGGAGGCGCCCGGGGCGAGGCCCGCGCGGCGAGTTTGGAGGCGCCGCCGGGCAGGGCCGGCCGGGGCGCGGGCCGAGGGCGGGAGGGCGGCCGGGGTCCGGGCGCCGAGACAAAGGCGGCGGTCGGCGGGGGGGGTCCGCGGTGCCGAGCTCCCCCGCCCTCGGCCCCCAACTTTGCCCCACCCCGGGAGGCGCAGGGGCCCCGGGCTGAGCCGCGGCGCGGGGCGCGCACCCGGCCCGGAGCCGTCGCTGCGGCTGCCGCAGCTGGCCGGCCGGCCGGGCGCCTTCCGCGCCAGGGCTCCCCTTGCCGGGAACGCGGCCGCCGGGCCGGAGCCTCGGGGTCCGAGAGCGGGCGAGGGGGCGAGGTGGCAGCCCGACCTTCTCTACCTGCGCGCTCTCCGCCCTGCCCCACTGGCAGCGCCGCGAGCGCCCTGAGGGGCCTCTGCCCTGGACACTAGGGGCTCCCGGGGGCTCGGGGCTGCGCCGCCGGCCGGGACCAGACCTCGCCTGGCCGGCCTCTCCTTGGCCAGCTGAGTTGAGAGACATCAGAGGATTCCTTCTATTTTTTTCCCCCTCCCTTGTTTTTTGTTTCTTTCCTTTTCTTTTTCTTTCTTTCTTTTTCTTCTTTTTTCCCTTTTCTTTCTTTCTTTTTTTTTTTTTGTTTTTGCTCACGCGAATCTGCGATTGTTTACGTTCCGTTCCCCACTTTCACCCTCGTCCTGTTCCACTCCTCTTCTCCATGTATTTTCCCCATTAGATGCAAAAATCACGTTCCTGAATTTTGCATTATGCATTTTCATGTACATCTTTTTGCGTATCTATTGCAGAGTAGAGCTAAGTGTATTTTATGCCGGGTATTTAAATTGTGTATGGACTCAGTAGGCTCCTTGTGGAGCTGTTGAAAAAATACATTTTACTTTGCAAATTAATCTGTTGCTCAGACTCTGACTTTTGCAAAATGTTGTGCAGTTCCTTCGACTGTGGCAAATTCTTTGATTACAAGTGCTTGCAAAAATCATCCACTCTTAACTTTTCCTCCTTGTTGCTTTGAAGTAGGGTAAATATGACAATTTTTATTGGTCTCAATTATTGAAACTTGATCTATGGACTATATGGAAGAAGGAGGCTGATTGCCTTTATCTGGCCTCCAGTTCTAGTGACTTTTAAAAGGGTGTTTGTTAAGTACCTTTGAAGAATATGACATACGGTGATCGCTTGGCTGTAATGCAAATTACAGAACATAAATTCACTTTGGAATTAAAAAAAAGACTCGAGCCCTTTCAGTGGGGACACTTGAGGATTTATTATGTTTTTTAAAAAATTACTTTTTTCTCCCTAGTTGGGAGAATGGCTAGTTCCAGACCAACTTATTTGGAGGTCTATAGAAAGAGGCTTGGGAAATGGGAGAGGGGAGAAGATTGATCACAATCTGCATAATCGATAGGGCAGCCTGCTGCAATCTTGTACCTACATTTACTGTAAATTTCTACAATATCTGCAGCGTGGGTGCTCCAGTGCCTTGCTCGGCTTCTTGGAGCAGCTTTAGAGGCAGTACAAGCAGAATTTACTGCCAGCCCTCCGGGATAATATAGGGGAAGGCTACTGGATTGTGGCTCATTTTAAACCTCCTTCATAGTACTGTACATTTTTTTTTGGTGAATCTGTTTACATGTGAGGGTTTCGGGTACTGAACCCCCAAAGTGTAGGTATCCTATAGGTTGGGAGTGGAAAGTATTGGAAGGGGGGTTAGGAGATGGGAATTCACTTATTGAATCACCACTTCGGGGGTCCTCTGCTTATCTTATAATGTGAAATATCTTTAACAAGTGCAAGGAATTTAGAGTGAGGAATATGAGAGAGTAATACACCAGAGACTGAAGCAGTGTGAAAAGTAAGGATTGCTGTGTGTGTGCATGAGAGAGAGAGAGGGAGGAGAGAGAGAGAGTGAGAGAGAGAGAGTGAGGGAGAGAGAGGGAGAGAGAGGGGGAGAGAGAGAAAGAGAGAGAGAGATAATACAGACACTTATCTTATAGTCAGGCTTGAAAGCTTGGTGGTAGGTGAATCCATATTTGGAGATGATTTTGAAATAGTCTAGCAAATGGTACATGAACAGGATTTCGTAAAAAGTGTGTACGGAGTCAGTTTTGAAAGGATTGCCGTTCGGGGAGATGAGGTGTGGGCAGGAAAACCCACTCTAGGCCAGCAGCCTTCCTCTGTCTGTGTGTCTCTTCCCTTCCCCCTCCCTGAGTTCTAGTTTTTAATTACTTAATGCTGAAACGCACAGGGCTTATATAAATATTTGCAAATGCTCTTTCCTATTGATTTCTCTGGATAAACTGCCCTGCTCAGGTCCAGAGAGGAGGCAATTCAGATCTGTGGACTTTTTAAACATACAAAGTCTCTGGAGGAGGGTTGGTCTGTGCACGTGTGCGTTTATGGGTAGAGTTGTAGACGTGAAGATTTTGGGGGGCTGCAAGGAGAGTTCAGTCTCCTCTGGGCTGGAGCTGGCCCCAAGGCCTGGTAGTTCTGACAGATGCGTGTGTGTGTGTGTGTGTGTGTGTGTGTGTGTGTGTGTACGTGTGTACAGGTACGTACTGTGCCGGGGGGGTCTACCCTGGGGGAGTCTGAATGCATTTGCACTTACAGCACCTCCCCCCCCCCATTAAATATGGAGCAGTTTTCCAGGGCTCGGTGACTGCCTTCTCCTCAGGGTCACGTTGAGTTCGAATCTGACCTAAGGTGCAGGAATCCTGCAATGGGGAAATAAAAGAATATATAGAATGGGGTCAGGTCAGCTGCTCAGAGGCCAAAACCCCTACAGCTGCTTTGATTTTATTTTTTTGTGTATATTTTAGGCTCCTCCTGCCATGTTACAAATTGGGCCTCCCCCTCTCAGGTGTTTGCTCTGTAGCTTAAAGGCACCAGAGCCTCTGCCTGCGTAGATGTCTGCTTCCAGCAAGAACAGAAAACCCACAATACCAAATCCAAAACAAAACAGAGGAAGGAGGGGGAGGAAAAAAACCCCTATTGAGTTCAGGCAAATAAGGTTGGGTCTCCAGATCCGATTACAAAGCAGCTCTGAATATGCAAGACAGCACACAGGACCTGTTATTCCAGTTACAACAAACTATTAAAAAAAGAGAGAGAGAAAAGAAGAGGCATGTTTAGGTCGTAATTTGTTAGTACAAGGAAAAGAATCCCACATAAAGCTGCCGTTTTCCCCCCTCCCTTTGCTGGCTTCACATAGAATTCACTCACCCTTTTCCGATTTGTCTACTGTATGGGTTCTTCTATTAAAATCTTTGGGTTTAGGAAGATCGCTGCAAGCAACACATTTTCTGTATTTTTTTTTCCTTTATCTTAGAGGAGAGTTGGCAGGGGTTCTGTGGTTTGCAGTTACACAATATGTTATCATGTTTTTAATCACTAAATCATTGCAGTGGTTATAGATTTACAGTCTTGGGGTATTACAGAGAAGAGCAAGGCGGCTATATGTATGCTTTTAAATTACACCAATGTAAACTGAGTACAGCAGCTGTGAATATGGTCGGCAGACTTCATCCCTTCTCCACCCCCAAGCATCTTCGTTCTTTTTCCCTCTGTGATTTTTTTTTAAATTGTTCAGTTTGCTTAAAAGAACCATCCCCCCTCCTATATTCCTTTTCTCTTCATCCTCCCCCACAAAATATTTTTATTTCAGACTTCTGACCCAAGGTAAGGTGGAATTGAAACTCTTGAAATATGACTTTGGATCAGGGAGTATAGTAATAATAATTTAAAAAGTGGATTTTCTAAGAAATCCTCTTGGTTTTCATACCCATCTCCTGTATAGGGATGGAGGGCGGATTGCAGATCGTGAGGTGGGGTGGCCAGAGTGGAGGGAAGGCAGGCTTGTGGCGCTTGCCTGCCTGGAATCTCCAGTGTCCTGTCACTGTGAGCCCACTTTCAGCTTCTGTTTTTCATATTATTATGTAACAGAATCCTTGGCAGCATTAAAAATTCAGTATTACAAGCTGATTGTAATGCTGCCTCATTAGACAGCACTGCCTGGCCTTGTATTAAGTGAAACACAGAGCATGGCTTTTAGATTATAAACACCAATAAATATTAAGGGTCAGCAGAGGGGGGAAATAGTCAGCTGGGTTTTTGGCCCCTTCTGGTTTTATATCCCTTCCTATCTTCTTCCCTTCATCATCCCCCCTCCGCCTGCCCCTCCGACCCTGGGCCTTGGTAACTGTCATCTGTTTTCTTGGGATGCTGATGTGTCGACCTTGGTGACATTTTAGGAGGGCTTTTTATAGAGTTATCTTGTATACACAAAAGGTTTGGAAGTTTGTTTTGTTTTGATCTGCAATAAACAGGCCCTTCACTTTGCTGATGTCATTTCCGTTCATATTTGAGTTGTTTATTGTGCTTCTTCGCAGGGCCCTCTCATCCCTACCCCCACCTTGCTTTTCAGCCAGAGTCTGTGGCCGCCTGGGGAAGGGGGAATGCATTCCTAAGCTGCCAGGTCTGGGTTCAAAGGCTGAGGGTTGCGTGTCACTGCGTCGTCCTAGGGTTCGCCCGCTGGGGAAGATGTTTCTAGCTTCGAATCTGGTTAAGCACTCCGACATCCACTTGCCCTGGTATTTTCATGGCATGCAGTGATTCACCTCAGCTTCCTTTCTTTGAAGCACCCCCCCCCCGCCCCGTGTGCGCGTGCACACACACACACACACCCCCCCCCTTGTCTATGTCTTTAGGACATCCTTATTGCCCACATCTCCATGCAGCGCCCCCCCCAAAAAAAAACACCACCTAATCTCGTAATGATGACTTTGATTCAGTTGCAAATCTGAAGCTGGCTTTAGGGACTTCATGCTGTGAAAAAAAGAAAACGTTTCCAGGCGTTGCCCCACAGTCTCGCTGCAACCCCGCACCTTCTATCCCTGTTCAGTTTTTTTTTCTCCTTTTGCATTTATTTTTCTGTTCCCTGCCTTTTCATAGACGTAAAGGCTATTCTGGTGTTACTAAAAATGACCGTAATGACCAGTGTCTCTTATTTCCATGTGATCCACAATCGGAATACCCCCTCCTCAAAAAAAAAAAAAAAAAAAAGGGTGGGGAGAGGAAGGAGGAAAAACTGAGTGTGTAGACCCCCAAGGCTTTCCTCTAATAGGATGATGGGTTTTAGGTTAAAAAAAATATTATTGTTTTGTTCTTTTAGGTTTAGAAATAATAGGGGGAGAGGGAAAAGCAGTCATTAGGAAGTTCACTGAGCTGCTTTCCAACTAAGACGGGTGAAAAATGAACCTGCATTGACACTTGGCTCCATGTGAAAGCCCCAGTAACCTCTCCCCCCTTCCGTTGCCCTGGCCTTTTGTTCCTGGAGAACGGAGCTAAGGTGCTTTTTCTCCCTGACCAAAGGCAGCAGGCAAGGAGTCGCCTTGTGTGCGCATCGCCTTTAGATGGCCTTCTCATGGTAATTGTCAATGCAGACTCCCCCAAACAATTGCTCCAGGGAGACACAAAAGCAAAAACATTTGTCCTATTTTTTTAACCTCTTTGTTTTAGATTTTTTTTTTTTTATCCATTCTTTAAATTTCACAGTTTCTATTTGTCTGCAGAGAGACAAACGGAGCAGCATGAAGCAAGCGCATTTTACCAGAGGCCTCGCTGGCAATCGGAACGGCCTCAATAGACATCCAGATTCTTAAAACGCTGGCTGACGTGGAGGAGCTGTGAAATTTCAGCTTGGGGCTCTTAAGTGAGATTAGCACAGATTTCGAACAAAAATGCACTAGAAGGAACAGATAAGACAATGGGATGCTGGAATCATTTAGGGGAAGTGTGAAGAGGGTCACCTTTTGTTTATCTCTTAGGATCCTGCCCCAAGAAGTGGTCGCTTGATGGGAAGGAATTGCAAATCCAAATGCAATTCTTCATTTAAAAAGAGATCTGATTCTGGTCGCTGTGCTATTGGTGTGTCGTTTCAGCGTTGGTTTTAAAGCACTGAACCAGTGTGGGGACTGCTGGTACGCACTGTGGGATTGATGCTGTGTTGAGAATTTTTTTTTGAAACTACGATTGATATAGAGAGGCCATATCCCCTCCCCCCTTTTCTTTCCTCTCCCGTTTCCTTTTTCCTTTCTTCTCCCTCCAACCCGCTTCCCCTCCAAGAATGCAGTGGTTTGCATCAGGCTGAGGGCAGAGGGATGTGTCAGACCGTGGGGATGGCTTGTGAACAGAATAGGAGTCCACCTCCCATTCCCTGGCCCCGAACAAAGCACCTCTCTCCTGTAATGTATGGGCCTGATTGCAATGTTGTCCTTAAGCATCTGTCTGCCTTTTTTTATTAAAATTCTCAATTTCAAGGTTTAGAAACACAAATGTAAGAATCCCCCTGGGTATAAAAGTCTTGCATGGCAAATTCTCTTTGCCCTTTCAGAAATAATATTTTTGTTTAAAAAAAAAAAAGAGCGCAGGCTCTTTACCTAATGTCTTGAAGCTGTTTTAAGGCAAGGTCTTTGTTTTTGCTTTCTGAAAACTTGGACTTTGTAACTTAAAATTGAGGAAAGCTCTTCTCTATCACAGTTTTTAAAAAATGGTTCCTCATTTGTGTCTTTTTTAGATGTGTCATTGACAGCTTTAGGGTCTGAGCTGAGGAGGGTGGGGAAGTGAACCAGATAAGGTTCCACCTACGATTTTGGGGGTAAAAATTAATCTAGGGAATTAGCATTGTAGCGAGAGATGGAGGCCTTGAGGTTTGTGACAGACAAACGTGAATCAAAACATGTTAGGCCTTGGCACACCAGCCTCCAGCGGTTCTGAAGGTGAGTGCGGGCTGTTCTGAGGAAGGCCTGCATTCTGTACCATACCCAGGAGGGCCTGGCCACCCAGTGGGTACCAGGCTCCTAAGTATAACTGCCTAGAAAGGATGGGGTGAATTCAGGGCATGCAGTGCAGTTCAGCTCCAAATGGATCCTTGCTTATTTCAGGGACTTTTGTTTTTGTTTTGTTTTGTGCCCTCTTCTGGCTTTTTCTTTGTTAAAGCCTCAGGGTTATTTAAGCACTAGTTTTAAAATCAACGTGTATGTATAATTTAATAAAAATAGAAGGATCTGAAAGAATACACAAATCCGCCGCAACCCAGTTGTGCTGTGAAGATAGAGCCCAGGTTTAGCTAGAAGTCAGCAGGCTGACATTCGCTGTCTCTTAGCTCAGAGATCATATTTATCTTTGCTGAAGTAAAAGGAACAGCATTGGCGAGTGAGTGTATATGTGGCGTGAGTGAGAGAGAGAGAGAGAGAGAGAGAGAGAGAGAGAGAGAGACAACCAGTTTGGCTCGGATGGGATCTTTGTAATTTACCAGCCAGCTAAGTAAGCATTAGGGGGCTGGCCTCTGGCTTGGAGAGTGGCTAAGGGGAGGAGTGAGGGAAGGGTTAGCATTGCCTGATTTATTTTTAAATATTTATCCTTTTGGCTGTTGCCAGTTACGCTTTCCAGATGAGATGAGACTAGTTATGGAGAGCTGGAAGGAAAGAATTGCCTTTTCTGAGAGTGGGTTTATTTGTCAACAGTTTTCAGGACGGAGAGCGCCGGGCTGTCACTGCTGGGTAGGCCGTAGGTGTCACGTCAGGCAGCTGCCCTGGGAAGAGCTGGGGCCTTTCAGAGCTGGGGGACAGAATTTGTAACATGTATGTCAGAGAAACTGTTGATTCCATATGGAAGTGCAAAAGTTGCAAATTCCTTCTGAAAAGGTATTGTTTTGATTAGCGATGGAAATAAGTTTTGGTCGAGGTAACACACCCGCTTTTGTGTGATCCTTTATATTCCTGATGATCCAGAGGCCATAGATTACCGGCCTGTGGATTACCTGTTAAATTTGTGTCTGTAACAAAGGCAAGCCTGACCAGGCCTCACTGTGTCTGTAGCTGGTGTCGGATTAAGATAAAGGAAAGGGACTCAGGGTCACTCTCAGCTCTACGTGTCAGGACTCTGAGGTGCAGCAGGCAGATGCAAGTGTCTGCCTCTTGGGACAGGCGGTTTCAGGACAGACCCCCTCAGGGCCTTCTGCCCAGAACCTCCACATACTTCCAGGTTGCTTTGTAGCTGGTTCTTTGGGCTTTCTAGCTTTCATTGTATTGCAAATATTTATCTGTTGGCCCACCAGTTTCATGATGTCACCAGCTTAGGTTTTCCCCTGTTAACAAAAGTTAAGACAAAGCAGCAAAATTCGATTTTCTGGGAGTATAAGCATTTTCATATTGTCGTTAATTTATCTGCTGGGCCGTGGGTTGCTTCCAGGCAAGAATGGGGGCCTAGAGTCTTCATTCTCCTGAAGACGATTCCAGAGACATCTCTGAGTTGTGTGCACCACGTTACTTGCGTTATTGCTAGCATCATCATCTACATGTATTATTCATAGTCACTTTTTCAATTAAATTATTCATTAGTTTTCTTTAAGGTGTTCTCAACTCATGTGGCTAACATAAATAATAGTGTGTTTTGAAAACACCACCTGTTCTTGGGCCTGAAGTCAGGCGGTCTGGAAACAGCTCTGCAGTGGCCATACTCTGGTTTACAAAATCATCCTCCACTTTCCTTTTCCTATCTTCACTCCCCCCCCCCCCGCCCCGCACCCCGTCACTCTCTCATGTGTGACAGAATTTGGCTTGTGCTCTCCTTTGTCCCTAATCGGACATGATTCCCTAGAGGCAGTCTTTTCTCCCTGGGCCCTAGCTGGAAAAAAAATTTTTTTTGGAGTCTCTTTTTTGGACTAAAATGTAGAGAGGGGTTGTCCTTCCCCAGCAGGTAAGATAGTTACGTTAATCTGAACCCGAATTATATTGTGCAAAATGCCTTCTAGCTTTCATCATCCTTTTCTCCTGCATCAGTATGTGCTTAATGCTAATACGATTCCATACATACAGCTCTTCGCCTCGTGAGCTTATTATATTTCTAACACTTGCACGGTTCATTATTGTGCAGTCAGAAAGGACTCTCAAGGCTCTGGGGCCAGCCTGGGTGGGTGGCTTTCAGAAAGGGTAAAAGCAGGTGCCTTTCTGTGCTGAGAATCGGGAGTAAATTCAGACTGAGCGTGGGATTCTGGCAGGGAGGACAGGGGACTTCCGGTGAGATTTCTGTGGCGCTGCCTTTTCATATCAGAATGGAGAAGGTGAACCTGGGGAGATACAAAAGTGTCCAGTGATTACTTTGACCACCTGGGGTAGCCGCATTAAATTTGACCCCGGGGGTAGAATCTTCCTACGCAGGGCATGATCTGTGCCTTATCTGTGGCTTCTTAAGGCATCTTGTTTAAGACCCTAAGGTTAACTGCAGACTGCGACTTTTCTTCCTCTCTTTATGTCTCTTTTTTCCTTTTTCTCCCATGAAAAACTCTATCCTTAAACTCTCAGTGGAGAGCAGGGGATGTTTTTATAAGTTTCTGCAGCTGAAAAACAGAAGTGCTTTGTAAAGCAGTTAATAGGATGGGTGTGTGTTTCAAATAAATTCCTGTCCACATTGGCTAATGTCCCCATGCTAGAGTGGCCTGGCAGTGACGTGGCTGGGGCCCAGAGACCGATGGCTTCTGTTCGGAGGCCCCAGGCTCCTTCTTGTGGCCGAGGGCATGTCCCTTTCTTCTCGCCGTTTTCTAGGCCGGCCCCTGACTTTTGATGAGTGAGGGGTCAGCGCCTGGGGAGGACCGTGCTTTGTTCCCACCGGGCCGGTTCTCCGCGCGGCGCAGGCCGAGCCGCCCGGGGCTCCGGTCCCCGGGCGCGAGGTTCGGCCTGCCCGGAGGCCCGTGCCCGGAGCGCGGCCGAGTGCTCGGGCCTCGCGCGCCCGTGTGTGTCCCCGTGTTCCCGCGGGCGCGGCCGCCGCCGAGCACCCGGCCTGCGCCCGGCACGACTGTAGATGTCAGGCTTTGCCCGGGGAGCCGAGCGGCGGCGGGGCTGTGAGTTTCAAATTAACCTTCCGCTTTGTTGCTGTGTAATGTGGATCCCCGAAGGCCCCCCGCCCCGCCCGCCCCCCTTCCCCGGGCGGTGCGCGCTGCAAACTGCGAGTTGAGCTTCATTTACATAAAGCGATTCCGGGCGGGCGGGCGGGCGGCCGAGCCGGCAGCGGGCAGGCCGGCGACCGGGACGCGAGCGCCGCGCCCCGTGGGTGAATCTCCGCCGCGCGCCCGGGGACCCTCCCTCCCGGGGAGGGGCGGCTGCCAGCCCCGGCCGCCACCATGAGCCCCGCTCCCCTGCCCCGGGCCCCCCCGCACCCAGCCAGAGCCACCTCGGAGCCCCGGGGGCAGCGGGAGGTGGGGAAAAGGCCGCCTGGGGTGGGTAAGTTCGGGGCTCGGGTGCCGCTGGAGTTTCCCATTGTCGCGCCTGCCTCGGCCCCCGGACCCGCGAGTGCCTCCTCCCTCCGGAGGTGTGCGGAGCCTTTGTGTGCCAGGTGAGTGCAGCCTCCCTCCCCCGCCCGCCCTCCGGGTCCGCGCAGCCGGCCTGGAGCTGCGGGCAGGTGTTGCGAGTCTTGGCTGAACTTCCCAGTCTCTTGGGGCGTGTGGGGGAAGGGCAGGCTGGATGCACCTGAACTGCTAGGACTCCAATTGGAACCGACCTGGGGCGAGAGTCTCTGAATTCTGCTGGGCACAGAGTACAGACCTTCCTCCTTCCCTCCCTCCCTTCCATCTTTCCTCCCCCCCCCCCCTCCCTACCATCTTTCTTCCCCCCTCCCCCCCCTCCGGCCTTCCTTATTTTGCTTTTGGATTAGTTCCTGCCTTCTGAATATTTGCGGTGCTGGTGTCATTTAGAAGTTTGAGTTCCTCCGCCTAAAAATGCACCCTTTTCATCGCGAGAGAAGTCACTGGCCAGTTGGAAACAGTGTGAAGAACGGGCTTATTGGGGAGTAATTAAAGGGAGAATCAGAGTTTGGGAGCTGGAAAACACCTTTGGAGATCGACTTGTCCACCCTCAACTTTGAGTCCGTTGGCACTCTGGAAAAACACCGGCGTTCATTTCCGTGGGGAGGGGGTGGGCAAGAGGGAGAGCTGAGACGTTTGTCCTGTTAAAAGAAGAGGAAGGCCCAAGTTAGGTCAGTAGCAGAAAAAAAAGTAATCATGGCAGTCTAGAGGGAAAAGAACTTTCTGGAAAATGGTCCTTTCTGCTTTGGATATACCTGTGTTATAATGATGGGAAAATGCCTAGAGGGCAAAGATCACAGCCCATGCCTGGTGTAGTCCAAGAGTGCATTGCCTGGCACAGTGGTGCACAGTATATAAACTGGTTTAAATGAAACTGGCTAGCAGGTGAATCCAAGAGGGTCCTCCCCCCTCTCCCCGCCCTACATTTGTGTCCTTTAACTGGCCTTGAGGACTCTAAAAGCCACTGACAGATAACCTCAGAGAGGACAGATGGCCCCACTTGGACACAGGGAGAAGGCCTCTCCCTCAGGCTGGGGCCTGCATGGTGGAATGCATCAAGGCAAAGCAAGGAAAACAACGTTAAGCCTTGAAGGTAGATAGTGAGAAAGTTACACGTCATCTTATTTCATTCCCATGCTTTGAGATCCTTGGGGAAAGGTCACTAAATAAATAGAGTATAATTTAGAGCTCATGCTAGCTGAGGAACTTCGTTGCTTTGCCATCGAGCAGCAGGTGTGTTTGTAGAGTTGGCCCCTGGAGTCCCCTCATTCCTAAATTCAGGAGGTGTCAAACCTTCATGTTCTTTTAATGGCTGTGGTTTCTGGGTAGGTTTCAAGGGGAAACCCTAAAAATCACGAGCTCCAGTGAGCTGGGCTGGAGAGGGAAGCCTGAGTGAGAGGGCAGAGACTACATCGGAGAGGAAAACATACACCTTCCAGGGTAACCTGATCAAGAAAGGCCGAGGCCAGGAACACGGGCCTGTTCCTTGTTATCAGAACAGCCACTAGTGGCATGAGATTCTGATTCCTTCTTGTTACCCAACCCAAAAAGCAGTTAGGGGACAGAGGTGGTGGAATGTGAGGGAAGTCAGGAGACTGGGGTTCTGAATAATTTAAGGGTTTCAAGAATAGGGTCATTGGAGAGAGGTACATACCTGGATGTTTGCACACCTGCATTTGTGTTCATTCTCTTTTGTGGAGACCCCGAAGGCCCCCTTTCAGAGGCATGTGGCTATGAAGGCCAAGAGAAACTTTTCCTCTCCCCTTTCCTTAAATTACGGGACTAAGGAGATTGTCTGCGTTTAGTTTCCAGCATGTTTTCAGAGAGCGTGTAAGTGCCTCTCAGAATGGGCTAGGGTCACACTTTGTTCTTTTATTTAATTACACAGGTATTATTTAACAACATGGGGCAGATGCAGAAGCAAGCACTTTTACACTTTAAAATCAGTCCTTTTGGAATCACAAGGAATTAAGTGACTTGGAGACCTTCTGTCTTGATGACATGGGTCACCTCCCTTTGCCAACTCTCTTTTGAAATGGCTGCATTTTCTATTGGATAGAGCTGCTATTTTCCAGTTCTCTGGAGAACAGTTTTGATTGACAGGGGACTATTGAGAAACACTTGCTAACTCTTCCAAAATAGAAAAAAATCTGAGCTGCTTCCCCAGCCACCTGAAACTTTAATTTTGGTTTTTCCCTTCCATCTTTTATTTGCACAAATGAATACTCAGGGAGAGTGGAAAGGACCCAAATAAAACAGTATTCTCAGCAGGCCTCTGTTTGGCTCTTCCCAACAGGACAATGCCGTGCCTGCCTTCTTGCTGTTTTGGGGTTGGATTTAACTGCTGTATCAGCTCTGTGCCAACTGGACTGCCCAGTGGCAAGGCGCTAAACTAAGCAAGATTTCAGTTTTCAGCATTATGACTTTAACTGATGATTAGTAGACACTCCCAGGACAGTACTGGCTCACCTTGGGTGACCCAAAGGTTGTTAGTTCATTAGAATAAATCTGTGATTGCAGACTACTAGTGAAGTCTTATCTTGGGCTGGTGATGATTTAGCTTGGTTCCTTCAGTTCTAGTCACAAGTGGTGTCCAGAGAGCATGTCCTTATTTTCACTGTGTGCTGTTGTTCCTTTTGCACGTTGGGGCTTTTTTTTTGTTTTTCGTTTTGCTTCTGAAGTGTTAAGTGTGAGAGGCTAGAAATATTCCAGGGCCCAAAGCATATCTTTATCTAAGAAATAATTTTTATTGCAGGGTTGCAACAGTCTCATGTTAAAAAGTAAATATTTAAGTGACTAAGCCACGTTTAATGAAAGGGTAGGGACTTGCTCTAAGGGAGAGAAAGTGAACTGTCTTCACACCCACTTCTTAGAGTAGCTTAGGGTTTGTCTCCTCCTCTTAGAGGGGAGGCAGTGGTGATTCTGGCCTGAAGAAACTTGCAAGCTCCATCTCACACTTCCCTGTATTACAAAGATAATGCACCTGATGCTGAACATTAGTAACCTCAAGAAGTACAGTATGTGCTGTGGTTTATACTTGCATTTGTTATTAAAATGGTTGCTTGCTCTTAGCCTGGCCCATTTCTGTAGTGCTTGGGCCTGTTGGCCCTCTCTGGTTCCCAAAGACGGTGTAATTAACCAGGATAGGGGCGTTACTGTAAAAATACAACGTGAAGGCAGATTCCATTACAGTGAACTTCAGAGGGCTATCGAAGTGTTCTGGTATGAGATTTTGGTTGTAATGGTGGCTGTTAGAAATCACAGCAGAGCTCGGAACTACCATCCTCTGCCTGGGTTTGAAACTGTGGTCAGGGAAATGGAGACCTAGTTTTAATAGAATCCAGATAAGGGAATTCCTTTGCAGGAGCTAATCTCAATCAAATATTAAAAGGTGCCTGTTCTGTCCAAAGCAGTGTCCTGAGTCCTTAGACCGCTCAAATTGAGGAACAAACACACAGAAGCTAAGACTGAGTCAGACTGCCCCAAGGGAGAGACCCAGGCAAAAATCTTGGCTCATTGGCAAGCCACTCTCAAAATCCAGATTAAGGAGGAAAACTACAAAATCAACAACTGTCAGATTTCTTTTCTATATGATTTAAAGTTGGCTGCCAGATTGTTCTCTTTGAACATGTGTGAACTGACAGTCAGATGTTAGAGGGTTGTTTTGTTTTGTTTTGTTTTGTTTTGTTTTTAGCTAATAAAGTAAATGACTCATATGAACAGGGACTGGGGAATTGACAGCAGTATTGTGCTAAAGCTTCAGAAGCAGCGAGGCAACTTGAATGCTTTTTTCTGGTTTTCATTCTTTGGGGCAGGGGACAAGATGGTGAGGACAAGGCAGTGAGTGGTCTAGCAGTGACGGGTGTTTCTAGAGAATTCCTTGCCTAAGGAAGGTGGCTTGGCTTGTCACTTTTAAAGGTGATTTTTCGTTAGATGTTTCCGCCCTTCTTTCACCCTTAATTCCTGGAATTTCTTGCTTTTGCAAGGATAAGGGTGTGAATAAAAATAGGGAAAGAGACATAGAAAGTTTGCTAAGTGGCAAATTTGACTTCATTTCAGAATAAGACTTCTGTGCTGTTGGTTTTAATCCCAGACAGGGCCTCTTAGCAAAATGCCTGGGCTTAATCTGCCTTTTGGGTGAGCCCTTCTCCCTTCCCACAGGAGGGTCACCACGCAGTCTTGTCAACACGGGGATTAATGCACGGGAGGTTTTGATGTGTACCCCTCCAGAGAGGCCTTAGCTGGCCTCCTGGGGGGTGGGGGGGTGTCTTAGGTGATTCAGCTGCTTATTCTTTGAATTTTGGTGTTAACACATGTGCCGCCTCCAAGATTTTTCCATCCCCTTCCCTCCCTGAAGTCAGTCTGAGGCTTCCAAGGAAGGGAGGAGTGGGGTATGCAAAACATGTGCTCCCTTCCCACCCGCTGCCCCTTCTGGCTGCTGCAGGTTTGGGACTGAAGCCATCAAACCCCCCTTGCAGGCTGCTCCTCGTGAAGATGGGGAAACCCCCGAGCCCTCCCTCCTCCTATTCTGCTAATCACATAATGGCCTTAAAGGCTTTCTTACATGATTATCTTGTCTTTAATTTTAAGTGGGTCTTTTGGGGCAACAGTTGGGAGTTTGTGGAGTATCTTCTGTCATCTGTAGGCAGACTCTGAACTGGGAAAACTGGCTCCATCGGACGCTGTGAAAAGATGGTGGAATTTTCATCTGCTGCCGATTTCACGCACTGTCCTGAAAGTGATTTCGGCCACAAACCTTTGATCTGAGAGTGAAACTTGCCCCCCCTCGTGTGCTTCTGGAGGCAGGAGTTGGTGACTGCTCAGACCTCCTGCTCTTTGTGTGTGTGAGTGAGTGTGTGAGTGAGTGAGTGTGTGTGTGTGGGTGTGTGTGTGTAGTGGGGGTGAGTTAGCTAAAGAGAAGGGCTGAACTACTTGTGGGTCTTTGGTGGTGGGCGAAAAAGCAATTTTGCTGGGTTCTTGGTTGTGCCTGATATTATCCAGGAATGTGACTGGAGAAAAATTCTTCTGGGAGTCTATTGGTTGAGCTAGATTTTGAATGAGAACTGTTGCCCGTGCACATCTCTGTTGTAGGCTCTGCATTTCCATATGAAAATTCCAGTTCATAGCCAGCTCTCTGTCTTCTTTGAGTCTCCTTAGTGGAGAGGCCAGAGTCAGAGTCAGATGAGCTGAATGAAGACAGGGGGGCTTAATTTGATACTTGAGTTCAGGCCTCATCTGCCCCCCCCCAAAGTTATATATATCCCTGTTCAGATATGAAGTCTCGATTCAGTACATAAAAAGCTCTTTTCAAGAGTTTAAACTCCTGTAAGCCTATAAAAAGTACATATGTATAGCCATCAGCTTACTTGCTTTCCACACTTATGGTTTCTGAGCGGCCTATTTTGGACAGCTTTTCTCTTCCTGACATGTTTGTCCAGTGAAAATATGCTAAAGAACACGTGTGTGCCTTTTTTCTCCTTCTCAGCAACTTTCCTGTCTTTTTTTTTTTTTTTTCCTTTTCTTTTAAACAGTTTTTCTTAACTGCTCAAACAATGTAAGCCTCTTCCACCATTTCAGGCCCTCTTCCTAAAATGCTCTTTGGCTCAGGGCCTTGGTTCTTAATGTGCATTTGGCTGGTAGGGGGATTGGTTTTTGCTTTCCTTGTAACATTGCCGCGTTTCCCCGTGGAACATCTGTGTCGTTGCTAAAGCGTCACGTCAACTTGCGGATGCTTAAAAAAGAGGCCCGTGGATTCAGTGTGTGTTAGAACGCTGATGTCACTGCAAAAGCAGCTGCTTTCAAACTGCTCTTAAAACGTAGTTGCAGGTAAAGAATGGCAGGGGTGAAAATTCTAGGGGTTCCCCCACTTTTTCAAAGAGGAGGTGAAGCTGGTTTTTCCTGCAACAGGTATGAAACCAGAGGTAGAGGTATCTTTGGGGAAAGCAGAGAACTTTTACACCTTTTGGGAAAGGACTGTCAGTTTATTTTTCGCTTGCTGGGGAATCTAGTGTTTGTCCAGACATTGGAGATATTGTCTGATAAAGGAAATCCTGGTGCAAACTGCTAAGTGTCTAATTGGAGGAGGTGCGATCTTGCTCATTGGTGAAAGAAATGAGATAATTACAGAATACAACAGGGTAGCGTTCAGGTCAGGACCAGAGTGCTGCTTGTGAGTCAGCCCTTGAAATGGGGGTGCTGGTGTCCACATGCTACTGTCCTGGGAGATGCAGAGATGAATCAAATGAGCCTGCTTTTTGGGAATTCTGTTCTCCACTCTGCTCTAGTCTGGGACCCCTCTGCTGGGGTCGTAGGCGTAGGGCCTGGCTCTGTTCCAGCCTGACGGTGTGACTGTGGACCCACCATGCAACCTCTCTGAGCCTTATTACTTCCTTTCTCTGTAAAATGGGCATAATGCACACCTCACACCTAAGAGTGGGAATGAAATGAAATAGAAAACAAGTCTTCCAGGTGCATATTCGGTAGCCTCTCTACAAATGTTAGTTCCCATCCGCATGTCCTTTCCTTTATGTTTCTTTTGTCCCCGCCGACAGCCCTGGCTCCCTTGTTTCCCAGCACCCTGGAAGAAAGAAACTAAAAGGTCCAGTGTTTCTTCTGTTCTTTCCTTAGGGGCTGGGAATACAGCCAACTCTTTCTGACATCCTGCAACTGCGATCAGGAGTGAAAGGGTCTGAAATTGACACAGTGTCCCCATCCTCCCCAGCCCTCCTCTCACGTGCCCCCCCCCCCCACCAAGCTGGCAGGCGGCCTTCGAAGTGAGCAGCCCACTCAATGACCCACCTAGAGAGGCCTTCCCGGGCTGGCTTGTATATGCTAATAGGCCTGACTTGTCCTGGCTTGTTTGTCGTGATTTGTGGAGGCATTTATATGCAAATACTATCAACTTGCTGAGTTAATTATCATTTGCCCTCCCCCCCCCCTTCCTGCACAGCCTCCCAGCCTGGCTCCGCGAAAGGGGCTGTTCACATTCATCCTGGAGCTCTTCCTGTCTTGGCCTCCTCCATCCGCTGCCCTGTCCCCTTCCTGTCCCTGCAGGCCCGCTCACAGCTCCCTCCCTGCTCTGCCGCCCGGCGCAGGAACCTCTGTGGTCTGGGCTGGGGAACTGGGCATGCCAGTGGCTTTGCCCAATTCGGAGCCTCCGCGAGAGGCGTCACTCTGCATGCGGTGCGGGGTCAGGCTTACGTTGCACGGAGCTTTTAAACCCCATTTTCTACCGAGTAGCCTGAAACACAGCTGCCCAGACCTATCAGGCCTTGAAACTCAGTCCTCAGTCTGGTGAGAAAGTGAATATAGTTTTAACATTATTATCATTACTTTCATTTTCCCACATCGTGAATACCACTGAGACCTGTTGCCAATCCTGAGCCCTGCAGAGAAGCCATTTTGCAAAGGGATGCCCCCCCCTCCAGCCCCCCGCCCCTGGAAATCTGAGTATTAAAGGTGTGGTTTCGTGGACCTCATCTAGTCCTTGCCCGGTTGTGTGTGGGCACGGTTGACATTTGGGTTTGATAATTTTTTGTTGGGGGGGTGTCCCTCACTTCTTCAGGTCAGATGCCAGCAGTGCCCCCCTGCCCCCCAACTCCCAATCAAAAATGTCTCCCGGAATTGCCACTGTCTCCTGGGGAGGAAGAATTGCCCCTCCCCCCCTCCTGGTTGAGAACCACTGGGATAGACATTGCATTTGCTTCTCTTGGATAAAAAGAGGGCAGCTTCCTCCCACCTCCAAGTTAGACATACTTGTCAGGCATCCTCTGAGATAGTGATTTGACATAGCTGATATCAGATGTTGTCATTTGCTTAATTTTATGGTCTTTTTAGCATCTAAAAATTAAGACTCTTTCCTTTTAGGGCATGGTCATGGGCTGGTGTTTGAGGTTGTAACATTTTCGTCCCCTGGAGGGCCAGCCCATAGAAATAGAACCCATATGTAATTGTACACTTTCCAGGCATCACGTTAATAAAAAGTAAAAAGATACAGGCGGAATGAAGTTTAAAATGTCTTTTTTTGCACAACCCACAATATCCCCACAACATTCTCAGCTCAGCAGTTGGGACTCACCCTGTTTCCAGAGCTCAGGAGCAGTGTATGGGCAGTGGCCGCCATACTGGACAGATCAGCCCTATCTGGGATCACTCTGGTGGTTGCCGCCATATTGGACAGCTCAACAATATCTAGGATGATTCATGCCCTTTCCAGCTGTGGGATCAAACCATTTTCTACAGTTCCTGAGTCTGGGAGAAAGTTTTTTTCTTTCCTTGAAAAAAAAAGGCTTTGTGTTTATTCTGTGCAGTGTAGGGCCTTGGCTGCACAGATGCAGCTGTGTGGTGCGGAGGCCGAGGGAGCGGGGCCTCTAATCTCTAGGGAAGCTCCCCCGGCCTCCGTGGGGGAGCACCCTGGACCGGGCCTGGGAGGAGGATAAATAATTCCGAGGGCTCAGTGTACTCTCTCACACCGCACAAACTAATGGTTCGGGTTAATTTTGTGTACAAGGTCCCTTTTGTTGGAGAAGGGGGTGAAAGTCCGCAGCTGTGACCGGAAACAGGGGAAGGGCCTACTGGGATGACCTTGTTTCGGAAAGTCTAAATGGAACACTAATGGCAGAGATCTAAGACGGGTGATGTATGTGTGTGTTTGACTGGGCCTAAAGATAAGGTGAAGAGTATTTTAAAAGTTACTTTAGTGCAACCTCCCAGATAACCATAGGCGGGAGGCCAGTTACAATTTATGGCGAGCTGGTAGTCAGGCCTGTGTCTTGGCCTCATTTTATCTTTTGAGTCCAGGCTCTGTAGCTTAACTGGTGGTGCTCTGTTTGTTTATTTTATCTTTTTTTGGAGGGGGGAGGGCAGTGGGGGCTGGTCAGGTTTTGCAGTGAAGCTTAGTGGCATTTTATAATGCACAGAGAGCCGTTCATATTTCTGCTCCTGGGTGCTTTGGGACGTGTCACTCCTTGCCTTGTCCCTAATAATAACGTCCCCTGGGCGTTGCACTGTAGAGTTTCCAGTAGCCCGGAGTGCAGGCCCACCCCTTGCACGGTGACACAAGCTTGCCAAAGATGTGGCCAGGGCAGGAGGTGTGGAGTCCTTAATATAGCCCCGAGCCCCAGGTTTCTTTCATCTCTGAGGTCAGTCAGCCTTTTCCTGTTGCCTCTAGAGGGTACTGGGCCGGCGGGCACACCCGGCACGCTTTGCTAGTGAACAGGGCGGCTTTGGGTGGCGAGTTCCTGGCTGTTTCTGGACAGCAGGTGCTCCAGGGGTATCTTCCGACACCCGATGGGATCCCTGCACTGAGCCATTTCCTCAACGCTCCCTTTCTTAGAACTTAAAGAGATCCCAAAGTTTACGAAGTCCCCACGACTGGATGCTCTCCTTCCTACCGCAGTATCCCAAGGAAGGACCTTGCAAACTGCTCCCAAGCTTTGTTCTTGGAAAATGTATGATCTTGAGCTCGTGGGGACTGTGCTCCCCATGACGCATTTTATCATCGGGTTGCAGCATTTGCAGCAAAATCTTGCTTATTTCTTATCTGCACTTTGACTAGGTACAGGTTTCTTTGGGGGGGTTCTTTCCTGAGGGGCGGTAAGGATAAAATAGGAAGTTCTTCTGAGTTTTGGACCTATCTACAAAAATAACCTCTTGATTGGTAGATTGGAGTAGGTTTGTGGATAACTTTTTTTTTTTTTTTTCTGAGGGTGGGTGATGCGGTCTAAGGTTCCGTCAGACTTTTCATGTTACCAGTCCCGTAAGCCACTGCCATCTGCTTGAAAATTTTTATTTTTTCATTTTAAATCCTCAAAGACAAAGGGACCTGGAAGCTCAGACCTGTCCTGCCACATTCCTGAGTAATTTGGTTTTGATTAACCCAAGGAGAAAAGTTGGTTTCTCCTAGCGACCGAGGGGATCAAAGCACCAGGAGGGGCAGTTCTAATACACGCCGTCCCCCCTCTTCTCACTCCCCCTCCCTGGGCGTTTCAACCTTCCCCCTCTTTAGAAAGCCTGAGCAGCAGTTATTTCCACTTTCTGACTCTCAGAGAAGTGGAAGTGTGTCACAGAGCTTTGGATGGACAGACTGGGGAGAAATAGCGCCCCCCCCCCATTCCTTTCTTCCTAAACTCCTTTTCCCCCCACAAAGCTGCAAAGCACATTCCTGTGCTAATCCTGCTGCTGGAGGAATGCAAATGGCTGTAATTGTGTGCCCCAGGATGGGCCTTCCGCATCTGTGCAGCTTTTCTTCTTTGAGGAGGTGGCTAAAAAGTTCATTTACATGGAGAAATGAGACTGGCCTGTGATCCCTCGTGGTAGGATGGGCACTGTCTCATAGGAGAGGGGCCATGTCTGTGTGCTCTGCCCCTTGCTCCCCTTCCCTTCCCATTTTATAGTGTGTGTATGTGAGGGTGGGGTGCGGCTGGGTACCAGCCTCCTGCTGGGCATATTTTATGGGAAGGGCAGTTAAAAGAGAGAACTCTGCTCTCCATAGTGAGAAATGCAGCTGGAGGAGGAGGCAAGCCTTGTAATGGGCAGTCCTTGTAGCACACCACAATAAACAACTTTTTACTATTTTTCAAAGAAGATGATTGGTGTCGGACGTGATTGATAACATTTTGAAAGAGGGTGTGTCACTCCACTGGCCTTGTCTAGCTTCTGATGCACATCTGACCTTCTACCTCCCCCTCCCCCAACCCATTGCCAAATGGCAAGTGTAAGTGATTTGGATACTAAGATTTTTCAGCACAATTAGAGGTATCATTTGGGAGTCCGTGCGTTGTAGCTTTAGGCGGGGATGTTCAAAATCGACAAGAAAATTCTGTCTCAGTCCTATTCAAGAACACTTAACTCCTGGCTGAGTCTGAAGTTGAAAGACAGACTGAGTTTCTAGAATAGCACCATCCAATAGAAATACAGTACAGGAGTTACAGATATAATTAAAAATTTTCTAGTATACACATTAAAAATACTAAAAGGAAACCGGTGACATTAATTTTATTTATATTTTCTGTAGCCCACTATATCTGAAATGTTATCATTTTAACATGTAATCAATATAAAGAAAACTATGAATGAGACGTTTTGCATCCTTAAAAAAAAATCCCACGTGTATTTTATACTTACAGCATATCTCATTTCGGACTAGCCCCCTTTCCTTGGCTCAGTATCCCTGAGGGGCTAGTGGCTGCCTATCTACAGGGCAGGGCTGGCATTTCAGGATGCTGCCATGGGCTCTTCTGAGGCATTCGATTGATGGAGCTGAGTCAGCCGCCATCTCTTGTGACCAGCTGCTTCCATTTACTGGGGTTCAGGGGTACAGGCTGCATCTATCTACACAGTTTCTTCTGTAAAAATCTCCCAAGTCTGCTGACATCCTTATGGGATTGTTAGGAGGCAAAAAATGTGATGCTGCTGTGCAAGTGTTTTTTAAACTGTTTCTTGACACGCAGGTGGGTGGAGGAAGTATCCACCTGGCTTTGATGGCCATTCCAAACAAAGAACAGCAGCAGTGGCAGCAAGGTGGTCCCAACCCTGTGGGAGAGGGCAGGACAGCCTTCATATGTGTGAGTTCTGGTGGGTTTATTACAACAGTCTTACTGCTTTATGCGTCACCCCTTGCTTTTTTGTGCCCTCAGAGTGGCATGGCTGCAGGGAGCTTCTGGAAACCATCCGTTTCATCCTGTCCGTGGTGGCTTACTAGTCTGTGGTGGGATGGGGACCTTGGACGTGTGGGTGATCAGTGCACTGTCCTCTCTGACATCACACAGGCTTCCTGGTTGGTTGACCTGGGCCGATGTGGTGTGTTGCTTGGAGGGGCCTGTCTTTTGGAAGCTCCCGTGCTGCCTAGGCGCTGCTGTTGCTGGTCTCCAATCCCAACAGAAGACCCCTTCTCTTCTTCCCTTAGTGTTTATTCGAATTTCTGATTTTTCACATTATCTTGATGCCACACAGCGGAGCCCTCTTTCACTGTCCAGGGCCAGTGGTCTTCTCTAGTTGGAGGTGGAGAAAGAGGGAGGCAAAGGGTGATAAGGAAAAATCAGAAACCGCCTTGCACATGAGGATAAGGGAAGGGATATGACAGAGGCAAGAAGTCCCACCCTAGACTTTTTTTTTTTTTTTTTTTTTTTAAGGCTGTTCATACGTTTCTCTTGTTCGCTCCTGAAGGGACTTCTTCTCAAAGTTAGAGGATTTAAGTCCTACTGACATTACAGCCCCGATGAGTAAAACAGCAAGGATGGCTTTCGCCTGGCTTCTGCTGGCGGAGAGAGCAGCTGTAAACCTGTCCCACAGAGGATGCGCCTTCTTGCTCAGTGGCGGCTAAGTGCTGGGGTTTTCTCACTATTGATCTCAGCGTTCCTTAGTCGATGCATGTGATAAGAACAATCTTCCTTCACCATCGCTGTGCCCAGGGCACACAGCCAGCCTCGGCCAATCCGAGGCCCTCCTCCAGGAGGACAGTGGGAGGTGTGCCCCTGGTAAGCTGAGAGGCGGGTGTGGGTTTGGGGTTTTAGGGAAGGAGGTATCTAATTCCCTCAACGGGCCGGCCTCCTGTGCAGGCAGGAAAAAGCCTGTGAAAGTGTGAGGTTGCGTGGCCCCGGCGCCGGCCTCTGCTGGGGCTGGAGAAGTGCAGCGGTCTGACCCTGGGTGAAAAGTTCAAATCTGCATTTAAAAGGAGTGCCAGGACCTCCCCCCACTTTTACCCCCAGTCAAGTTGAAACTGTTTGTGTTTTAGAGGATATGGTCAGACCTCGCGCCCGGACATCAGACAGCTCCTGGTTCCCTTCTGCCACAACCCGCTGATGCGGGAAGCTGTGTGTGTGTGTGGGAGGGTCTTTTGTAAGATGTCGTTCTTGGGTAACAATAATTCTTGAGGGACACCACCCCCGACTGGGCGCCTGGGGGAGTCGGAAGTTTGTTCCTTGGTCTGACGCTGGGTGTTTAACCCCTTTCCCCATGTGCTCTTGGCAAGGCCTTTCCTTTTCCGACCTCCCCCCTCCAAGGCCACTGTGGGTGGTGTGGAGGCACTGGCAGGCCTGGGGGAGGGGGGAGGCAAGGTGACGTCTGGTGGCCACGGTCCCCTCTCCAGGGAGGGGATGCGCCCTGTCTTGGCCTTGTGGTTTAGAATGCTCTGCTGGGCCCGACTGGGGCAAGTCGGCCAGCCTCCTCCTCCTCTGTGCCCATTGGCAGTCCTGAGCAAGGGGTGCTCTGTACTTTTCTGGAAGCTTCTATGGCCTCAGTGGGTGGAATCAAAATGGGGCCGCACGGGGTCAAGGAGGGCGCGGGCTTGGGGGTGGGGAGGAGCAGGGGTGGTGGGGTGGGAAGGGGAGCCTGGCCTCCACCGGTCTTCAGTCCAGGAGAAGTGACAGAAGTGCCGCGGCAGCCTTCTTCCCCTCCCCCCTCCCCCCATCCTGCTACCCCGCACAGAAGGGGGTCTGGTCACAGCCGCCCGGAAACCCCTGCACTCGGGCCCTGATCTGTTTACTCGAGCATTAGGTGAATGTAAACAGTTCAACCTCTCTGATTTTATATCCCTAAAGGGTCTGAGTGTGAATACAAATGGGTATTAGGCCCCTGCGGTTTCAATGACTGTCCCCACCCGCTCCCTTGCTAACTAGCAGGTCTTTAACCTGCCCAGAGGAAGATAAGGTCCTCGGCAAAGCCCAGGGCTCCGGGCGCCTCCTTTTTCTTTTCTTTTTGGTTTTGAATGCTGAGATTTAAAAAGTGGTTTTGGGAGGCCTCCATCTGTAGGACTGAATGTTGAAGAGAGCAGAGAGAAGGGCTTCTGTTAAGGGGAAGTCTGTAGTTATTTTGATCTCTTATTTGGGGAGGAAGAGAAGTTTTCTGTGTTCCCGTTACTTTGTCAAAAGCGCTTGTGAATGTTGACTCTTTGGTTAAAGTAATACTTTTGCACCGATCAGGTGGTATCGTATATCTTTGTTTCATTCTTTCTGAATCTTTTTTCTTATTTAAAGCCTAGTTGGGAACTTAGGCTTTTGGACACTCCTCCCTGTAAGAAGGGTGGTCTCTAGGGAAGGATCTTTCGGGTGGGTTTAACACATCTTATTTTCTCCCCTACTGGGGTGGGACACATACATTTTTGTTTTCTTCAGGAGATCATGGGAACTCAAAGTCTTGAGGGTCATGCCAGGTCACTTTACTCACAAGGTTCTAGAATATACATTCTGTTAGGGAGCTGGCATTCCTTCTGAAATCCCAGCACCCTCACTCCCCCACTCCTGACTTCTCCCACTCTACTCCCCCTGCCCCACCCAGTTCCAATAAGGGGCTCCCTTCTTTGCAACCAGAGGGCCGTCGTGACCCGCAGAGGAAGGAGCAGAACGTCCCCCCCACCCCCGCCTCGTACGTTTGCGTTCTGGTTCATGTGTTCAAGGCCTGGGCAGTTCTGTTCCTGTGGTGGCTCTGAGTCCAGTCACGCCATCACAGGGGCATTTTAATTAGCAGTGCCTTAGTCATTAGTGAGTTATTGTTTTTGTCTGGAAACACTTAAGTACTGTTTACTTGATGTCTCAACGAAATGCAAAACAGCAATTAAGCAGAAATTTGTTGTATGAGGCAGGAACCAAAATGGATTGTCAAAAGCAGGTCGTGGTTCCTCCAAACCAAGTAAAATCGCTCTTCCCTTTGGCATCCTGATAACTGGAATGCTCCAAGTCCTTTCTTTCTTCAAGACCTGCCCCCTGGAGTTATCTGATAGAAATACTCCAGAACGTCGTGTCTTCCTGTGTCCTGCCTTCGTTGGTGTGGATAGTTAGGTTTGGTGAAGTGTTAATGTTTACCTTTTTCTTCCCTGGCCTTTTTGTCCACTACCTGGGATATTTCAAAACCCTTTCCAATGAAGATTATTATTCGTGAAAACTTGCATATCCTTGTGTGGTGGTTGATGGAACTTGAGTCTGTTTTCTTTATGCTTCTTGAGACCAAGTGCCATTGTGCTACTTCGCGACCCCTTGAGAGGGTTGGGATGCTGGGATAGATATCCCTTTTACGTAAGAAAATCTTTTTTATTGATTGGTGAAAAAGAAGCTAAAACGAAGAATTCTGGCTGAGGCGGAGCCGGAGAGGCACTAGAATGAAAAGAAAACAGGTGCGTGTGAATTGCCTGCAACTTGGGCAAGAATCATTGACCCCAAAGGGAGGAGTAGCTCCTTGCTGAGACAAACAAATAGACAAATGGCCTCTGCTTTGGTAGGATTCCCGCCCCCCAGAATCCAAGGTACATGGAAAATGGAATCATGTGAGAAGGCTGAGGGGCCATCTAGGGGGTCAAGTTAACTCTAAATCATATCATCCTGGCTTCCATTCCAGGAGACAGGTTGATGTAAAAACTCTTGGTACCAAGTTCGTCATTGGGGACTCCAGTTTCTAACTGCTCGGGCTCTTGTCACTCCCTGTCTCTCTCTCTCTCTCTCTCTCTCTTTTCTTCTTTCCCCTTCAAACAATATCTTCTGACTTCCAGATTTCTGATAAATTGATAAGAGGCATTGCGTGAGTCAATAGAGCTGTAGACACTTTGCCAATATAACCCCGGCTCTATTGATCTGCCAGTAAATTAAAGTCTTACTTAGAGGCTGCCGATATTTCTAATCTCCTGCCTCACCAATTACATCCTCCCAGCTACCTGGAAAGGGGACTTGAGCCTTTGAACCTTTATTTGTTGTTGTTGCGAGCGGGCCGCTGTCCTTCCAGGGGCCTGGGGGCGCTTGCCTGCTTATCAGGTAGGAGAAGGGGGAGCATGGAGGAAAATGAGCCAACTTAACTCCTTGCCTGGGATCGGTTTTCATGCTACAAGGTTCATTAGTAAAAATTTCTGGAAAACAAATTCCATCATGGTGGTCACGAACATTTTATCGCAAGTCTGCAGGTCACTCTTACCCTTGACATTGCCCCAAGTTTGGAGGTAGAGAAACTTGAGAGTAGCTGGTATTGGGGGTCTCCCTGGCATGTTTCCTGGCTCTCTCTCACTTGAAAAAAGTGCCGACAGCTTTCTTCTTGCACTGAGAGAGAAGGAGAGTTAGGATCAAAAGCTGGATTATTAGTGTTTGTCACTTTTAAAAAATGCCCAAGAGTTTGGAAAAGAACAGAGGAGGGGTGCCCAAAATAGGAATGGCTGGAGGCCCACGTATGTGCTTGCTGCTTTTTTGGGTTTTGTTCTGTAGCCGTTTTGCGTTCTCATTGGAGCAGAGGCCCAGGGGAGAGAGAATTCCCTTCTTTGTCCATTGTCACTCTTACCCATGGTGTCCCCTCTGCCACTCCCCTCTGCCTTCTCACTCACTCGTTTGAAGTCAAGTAACAATAACAACTGCTTCAAGAAGTCACCCTGGAACAGTGGGGCTCGTCCAGTTCCTTCCTGGGGTGCCCACTTTCCACGATGGCGGTGGGAGCAGATCATTTGTCTGATAAGCTCTTTCAAGTCCTGTTTATGTGGTTGACTTCGGGAGGAAATCTCCAGGTAAATGCTGTGTTCTCTCTAATACTCCAGAGCAAAAAATCAATGGGCGGGATAATTTCTCCTTGTCCAGCACACACTTCTCATGTGTTTCTTCCCCGAGCGGCGCTCAAAAAAATTTCAATGATAAATCCAGTCCTGGAGTCCCATCTCTTCCCCAGCATTCTTCAGGAGGACGCATTAGGAGGTGCCTGGATCCCCTTTAGGAGAAAGAACAGCTCAGACCCTGGGGCCTGGGGGTCTTCCCTCTGCCTTCTTCCTCTGCTTACCTCTCACATGGGAGAGCTGAGTGCTGAGCTAGGGTCAGGTAGTGTGGGAAGCTTGGTCCATCCGCTGGCCGAGTTAGGGATGGATGGAAGGTGCGCCCGGGGGTCCTGGGGACCCAGGAACTGGGTGTGAGGCGTTAATGGCCTCCCCTTCTGCCAGAGGGTGACTGGATTGGTGGCCCGGCGGCAAAGGATCCTGCTTCAGGGCTGGTTAGGTCTCCGCGCCCTGGCCTGGAGACAGCCTCTCCATGCGTTCCCTTGGCTCCCTTGGGCTGAGTGAGTGAAGAAGATGTTAGACAAGGAGAAACCCCAGGAGGTTGGGATTGACTTTCCCCTTTGTTTGGATTGCATTGTATTGTAGGAGGTGTTTAAATCTTGTTCACACCTGTCGAGGCTGAGGCCTGGCTTTGAGAGCGGTTTGTAACAAGACTTCTGTTGTTGTTGCCCAAAAGGTTTCTAGCTCACGATAGAGGAACTTTATTGTAGCAACTTGTTAATGTTCAATTAGGCAAATTCTGGGTGCCCCAGGGCAGTGGAAGGGCGTGCTGGCTGTCCCTGGCTGCCCACGGCCCCTTTCGGCAGGGATGGGGCGGGAGACGCAAAGTCTTGGCCACGGGCTCCTCGGTGGGGGGGGGGGGGCAACAGGTGGGGCCTTGGCTGAGGCTGCGTGTCCTTCCGAGGCGTCTGAGGTTGGTGGCGGGGGAGGGAGCAGGTTGATGCCAGCCCTTCAGTGTAACAGTCTTCTCCTGTCTGTCGGCACTTGCTGGCTCTCCCACTCCCACCCTCGGGTGTGGCACCAGCTGTGCATCATGCCCAGTCCTCCTGTGAGTCGGGAGGGGGGAGGGAGGACCCCAAACCTCACGTGTGGCGGCTCCGGCATCCTGCTGTCCCGGGCTGTGGAACCCTGTTATCTTTCAGAATCTGAGCCTGCCTGGCCACATCTGGGGATGTTCTCTGGCTTTGGTCCTGGCGTGATTCCCCTTGAATGACTGACTGTCCCATACCTCGATGGGCAGTGTTTTCCAGCTCCTGGTAGACTGAGGTCTTGACTGTGTAAAGGGAAAAACAGGAAGCGCATTTCTCTTATGGGAGGTTTTCTTAGAGGTGCTTCCATTCTGCCTCATGGGCATGGTGGGCTGACCGTTGTCTTTTCACAGTGGAGGAAAAGAAGCTGGAGCTTGAAGGGATTGGAGTTGTGCTTCTAAAAAAGGCAAAAGGGAGATGCTCAGAGGGTTCCTACTCTATCCTGTCCTCCCCTGGCCCACTGTCAGGGTGCACCTGGGACCTGGCAGCCGGGAAGGAGGTGGGAGGCGGGTGTGCCTTCCCCACCGTGGCAGGGAGTCTTTTGTGCTGGTGAGGCCTGGCTGTACAATATTGGCCCCGTGGCAGCCCCTCGCCCCGCTGTTGAGCGATGAGGAGTGCGGGGCGGCCGGCAGTGTATAAACACTAGTTGAGCGCAGGAGGGGCAGTATATCACCGGAGAGAGATAAGCAAAGTTCTCTGATAGTGGATCAATAAAGGTTAGTGACATCATATCTCAAAGTGAGGGAACCTGCTTTCTGCACAGCCATTTATCAGATCACAGCCTGGAAAGGCCTTAACCCCTTTCTGGCCACATTTCTTTTTACTGAACACAGAGAGACGGAAACTCCTTCTGGGAGCTGGGGGGTCCACTCACCCCAACATTGTATTTAACGACACTGTTAAATACACGTGTGCTGGTTTTGGACATAAATGCCTTCTGCAGTTAGCACATTACTCCCGCACTGGCTTGGGCGTGCCCTGTGCGTTTATGGAAAGTTTCTTAACTTTGAAATTTGTGCAAAAATTCCCATTAAAAGGCAGTGCTTCTACAGAAGTCTTAAGACTCGGCCAGCGTGTTATGGGTGCACAGCTGTATTGATGTTGGACACTTGGGGGCTGGAGTTTGTGTTTGGTGTCGGATGGTCAAGCAGTTTCACTGGACGAGACTATTACAATTGTAATGAGCCTGAGAATGATTTGCCCTTTTTGCCTGTGGTGTTCTAGATCTTTACAAGTCTCCCAGTGGGCTGGGATCGGCAAACTATAAGCCTGCAGGCCAGATGTGACCCAACGCCTGTTTTTGTATGGTCTTCGAGCTAAGAATGGTTTTTACCTTTTTAAATGGTGGGGGGAGTCCAAAAAAGAATGTTATTTCATGACACATGAAATTACGCAAAAATCGTACTTGTGTCCATAAATAACATTTGGAAAACAGCCAAGCTTGTTCATTTACGTGTTGGTCAGTGGTGGCTTTCATGCTACAGTGACAGAGCTGAGCAGTTGCAGCAGAGACTGAATGGCCCACAAAGCCGAAAATATTTACCTAGCTCTTTACGGAAAAAAGTTTGCCAATCTCTAGTCTAGCCTCTAATATCAAATCCACTGCTAACTAGCTGTGTGACCTTAGGTAAGTCACTTAACTTCTCTGTTTCATTGGTCTCTGTAATAAAATCTTGTCTCTTGCCTACCCCAGGGTGTTCTGAAAGTCAAATGAAAATTGGTGAGAGATGCGTTTGAAAAATAGCTTGTGTTTGCACGGTATTTATTATTAAATTAGCAGGCCCTTCAGCGTGTAAGTCTATCTAAGACTGCTAGGGTGTGGGGACTTGCCTTGTGGAAACCTAGTACCTGGCGTGATAGTTAGAGCTTGTCTCATCCCTGCGTTGTGTTGGGTGAAGTTTGAGTTTCTTTGTCTCTCTGAAAACTTGAAGACATGCATCTTCCCAGAGTGAACATCTTTTGCTTTGCAAGGGAACATCAATTTTCCTCAGTGACTGCTGAGATTTTTATCCTTAAAGAGTTGGATCACTTTTCTTTCCTTCCCACCGGTGATTTATAGATGGAGAGAGCAGGCCTTTTCCTGTAGGTCTCTGGCTGTTTATCTTTTAGGTTGGGCCCTGACAATATGCTGGCTGGGTTGTTCGCATCGGCCGGGGCATTTGGGGGCGAGATGCCAGTTCCAGGGCCCAGGGGTGGTTGGGGGACGGGGGAGGCCGGAGATTCCAGCCCAAGGCTAATGGGCTGATGTCCAAGTGGAAAGTGTATTTTCATTGAGGAAGTGTAGGTATTAGTGGAGCCTGGATTACTGTGTGATTGTGCTGTCAATACTGCCGTATTGAGTCTGTGAGAGCCCGCACAATACGGGGAAACACTTAGCTCACTACTGCTGCTTATTGAGAAGCCAATAGCAATTTACTTGCTGACACTTGACATCAAATCCATTCCCAGAGGTGGAGCTCCCGCAAACGACAATGGAGCTCCGGCTTATTCCCGGGGCCCTCCCACCTTGGGGGCCCGGCGGGGGAGCGATGGGGGGATGCTCCTGTTTAACTTTCAGAGCTGACAAGACGTTTTCTTCTCCTCCTAATCGCTCTTGTCCGCGTCTTCTTTCAACAAGTGCTCAGTGGCCCCCTCTTCATTCCTCCCTGGGGTGTGAGTTTTCTACACGTGGGAACTGTCTCCTCCTCTTCTTCACAAAAAAGTTGGTTCCTTAAAATGGATACGTGAGGAAATCATATGAGGGAGAGGGCCGAGCAGTGTCTTTAGGAGATGGGCGGGCATCTGGGGGAAGGCCAGGAGGGTGCTGCGTTGGGGAGTAGAGAGACCCCGTGGTACCCGGGGCAGGGGGCTGGGCCTCCCTGTGCCCACGGGCTTGGTGGGGGGGCTGGGGAGGGGGGGCGTGTGACTCCAGAGCTGCTGGGATCGGGCACAGCGGGACGCTCTGTTCCTTCTGTGACTAGTCGTGTGGGGTGTGTCTGCAAAGCGTACCGCTGCTTGATGTAGTGTTTTTACACGGCCACGTCACTTAGATGCCTTCAGACCCCAGGTTCTTCTCCCAATAATCAGCTTGCAAATCAGGGCAGCTGGATTCTGGGAGGCATTTGGGGGTGACCAGCCCACGGCTCCCATTGGCTGTTCTGGCCTCACTGAACGCCAGTGCCATTGAGTTTTGTCTCTGTGTCCCCGCGCCTCGGGGCCCAGTCCAGAGATTTCTTTTCTAGTGTGTTTTACATGGATTTCTCTGCAGCCACGTCTTGCTGGTTGGGTGAAGGGAGAATGAGGCTTGCGTTGTGATGGTTGGAGAATCTCAAACCCTATCACCGTCACCGTGGATGGTGCTGTTGCCTGTGGGTGGGGGAGGGAAAGCAGGAGGAGGAGGCCCAGGCCTGTGGGATATCGTGAGGCTCCGTGGAGACTGGCCAGTAACACCCTGGAGCCTGCTGCCTTCACATGGAAGGTACCCCCCGTGGGAGATTGCCCTGCCTCACTCCTTCCTTGTCCCTCCCTTCTCCTACCTTTCCCTGCTCACCCGGCCTCCTCCTTCCTCTGCCAAAGACTCAGTTATTTCATTCACCTCAAGCAAAGCAGAGCAGCGTGGAAGTGAGATTAGGGGCCTCTGACTGTTTTACCTTTTCTCCAGTGACCTGGATCAGACCCAGCATCTGATGCCGATCAAGGCAGCCTGTGCCTCTGCTCTTGGTGATGCACCATGCCGGGGACGATGCTATTTAATTATGATAATGCTTTGTTATAGGATAACTTTCTCTCAGAAGATGACAGCACTTAAAGGAGGTCATTCTACCCCGTTTACAGAAAGCTGGTGTCGTTCCCCGCACCCCCCGACCTTGGGCCTGTCCAGAAATGGATGTGTCACTCAGAGCTCTTCTGCTTTCTGTCACCACCTAGCATAGATGAAGTCACATTGCTTTGGACCGACACGATGGTGTGTGTTGTCAGAGTGACTTTCTGGTTGCTCCAGGCTCCGGGATCAGCGTAGGTGGGGGCAAAGCAACACGAAGTGCGCCTGGTGGTTTTGAGGTTGTGGACCTCAGCTGTGATTCCACCAAACTTCAGATGCTCTCTTTAACCCTTGCCGAAGCCCTGCTTTCTTTAACACAAAGGGCCCGTCTTGAAGGATGCCTTAGGGGTCCTTCTCGGTCCAGATTACCATGAGAGGGAGTCCGGAAGGTGCCTGGACCTGGCAGGGGCGGCAGGAAGCGTTCTCATCAGCACGGCGACGTTGCCCCAATTCCTGGGGGAGGTTGATCTCGATCTGGCTGTTCCTCGGCTGGTGGTCTGGGTGGATTGAACGGCAGGGGAAGGTCCACGCAGGTGGCCGTGCTGGTTCCTGACCAGTGTGAAGATGGGGAGGCCTTGGCTTTGTCCAGGACGGGTTTAGGGCTTAGGATCACGTAGGTGCAGGCTTACACGCCTTCTGGAATTAAGGGTGGGACTTTGTGCATTCATTTTCATCTTCAAGAGACTCTCCAAAGTCTGCAGCTATTACTCTGACACCTGCAGTGAAGACCTGTGTTTTAGTAACATCTGGGGAGTTGTCCTGGTGTGCTTACCTCATTTCAACTTAAGTTTCTGGGACTTGGCCCTTCTCTTCAGCCTCATGCTCACAGGCCGAGTCCGGGCCCCATCCCTTTGTGGCTGAACTCCTGCAGGGTCTGAGGAATCTCCAGTCTACCCATCCTCTGCCTCCAGGCAGCCTCTATCTGGAGATTTCAAAGTCGTGGCCTGCAGGCAAAACCTGGCCTAGAGACGAGTTTTGCTCAGCACCTATGGTATTTTAAAAATAGACATATTTCAACATAAAAATCTGGATTGGAACCTTCTCCTGGAAAAAAAATGGGGGGATTTGGTACTTCTTGGACCTTGAGGGCAAAAGCCAGCTAGAGCAATGACTGCCCCTCTTAGAAAGGGCGTGTGCTTTTTAGGTCGCCAGGGTGGGTCCCTGTCACAGGTGTACCTCACACCTGGCCAGCTCGCTCACCTATGTTCCCTGCTGGTCCTTGTAGGTATGTGCTTTCTGGGGTCACTCTGTGTACACATTACCACAGAAACTCTGTTGCAGTGGTTCTCAAAGGGGCCGATTTTCCCTTCCCCTCGTCCCAGGGGGACATGTGACAATGTCTGGAGACACCTGTGATTATCATAACTTGGGGGGAGATGCTACCGGGATCTGGTGGGTGGAGGCCAGGGGTGCGGCTAAGTGTCCTACAGTGGGCAGGACAGCCTCCCACCCCCCGTAAGAACTGTTCAGCCCAAGGCGTCAGTAGTGCCAAGGTCAAGAGACCCTGCCCTCTTTTCTTCGTCTCGTTCTCCTGATCAGGAGCCTACAGTGGCTCCTCGATGCCTAGCATTTTCCACCTGCCTGCAAGGACTTGGGGAGCCCTGTGGCCGTGAGGCCAGCCCCTCCCGCTTGGCCTGCTTGCCCCATTGAAGCTCCCAGGGTCGGGGCTGCGCTCCACGTGGCTGCCGCCTCTGGCCTCAGGCTCCTGCCTGCCCTTGACCTTTTGTCCACTTTTTCATCAAATGTTTGAGGACGTCTCCACTGTTCTAGGTGCTGGCACTCCTGCAGTAGGGGGAGGGAACCATCCTTGTCTTCATGGAGCTTATGCTCCCTCAGTATACGTAATTAGTAAGAAAAATGCAGTGTTTTAAAAGAGGTTAAACGCTATGGAGAAAAAGCCGAGCAGGGGAAGAGGGAGTGCCGTGGAGGACGGTGGTTTGCGGGTGAGGAGGGCCTCGGGAGGGGGCGACGTGAGAGCAGAGGCTGGAGGGAGTAAGTGATGGAGAGAGTTCTGGACGGGGAGAAGCTCCTTCAGAGATCCTGCGTGGAGCGCGCCTGGCATGTCTGAGGAGCAGCAGGGGGCCCGCGTGGCTGGAGTGGGTGTGGGAAGGGGACGGGGTGCATCCTGTAGGGCCTCGGAGGCCACGTGAGGCTTTCCCCTCTGCTCTGAGCCAGGTGGCCGTGTCGGGGGGATTCGTCCGCAGGAGTGACGTGACCAGGCTGGCACTGGACAGGCTCCCTCTGGCAGCTGTGCTGGGCGGAGGGTGGGAGCACGGAGACCAGAGGGAGATAATTGCAGCCAGCTGAGCAAGAGGCGGCTCTGGCCAGGGCCCCCGCGGCGCAGGGGTGAGAAGTGGTGAGTTAGTGTCCTGTGGCTGCCAGAGCGAAGACTCATAAGCCGAGTGGCTTACAACAGCAGAAGTTTGTTTTTTCACGGTTCTGGAGGCTCCAAGTCTGAGATCAAGGTGTCAGCAGGGCCGTGGTCCCTCTGAAGGCTTAGCCAAGGGTCCTTCCTAGCTTCCATTGGATGCCAGCAGTCCTTGGCATTCCTTGGCTTGTAGCTGAATCCTTCTAATTTCTGCCTCGGTCTTCACATGGCCTTCTTCCCTGTGTGTCCTCTTCCATTCTGAGGGCACCAGTCATTGGATTTGGGACCCACCCTCATCCAGTATGACCTCTACTTAATCATACCTGCAAAGAGCCGATTTCCAAATAAGGACACATTCTGAGGTTCTGGGTGGACATGAAATTTTGAGAGACACTGTAAGCGGTCACCCTTTGAATGTATGTTGAAGGTGGGGTGTGGGGCAGGAGAGGAGGAGGAGGAGTCAGGGATGCCTTGAGTGACCGGAAGGATGGCTGTGAGCTTGGCCGGGCCCCTCGCCCCGGAGCCGCAAGCTCCACCCGTGGGGTTGCATCTTTCCTCGTGGCTCTAAGCCCCATCGATGTTTTATTGAGCTACTACATGTGCACTCTGCGTCACTGTTTAGGCCCCTGAGTTAGCCACTCAAGTATTAAACTGTTTAATTCTAAATAAATTCTAAATAGAAGGGAGAGGTGTCACATCTGTCTGAGGAAAACGGGAAAGGAATTTAAGAGGCTTCATTTTTCAAAGCCCTGGAGCCTGTGTCCATTCCACTAATCTGCACAGTTGTTCTGTAAGGTATGCAGGGTGGGGACATGTCATCTTTTCTGGAAAAACCGAGAGGCTAAGTGTCTTAAGAGGATCACCTAGCCGTTGGTTCAGATCTGACTTTGAACTCCAGTGGGCAGGCAGGGCATCAAGTGGAAGAGTGTTGGGGGGATGGAGTGGGGGTGGATCGTAGGGAGACGGTCTCTGCTCCCTGCCCCCCGCCTCACCCCAGGATGGCTCAGAATCCAGACAGAGGGAGGCCTCAGAACCACCTGAGTGCATGATGGGGACTCAGCCTCTGAGGGCCTGTATGAGGAAGGGAAGCACGAGCTGTACTCCTCCTCTTGAGATGAGCGGGCTTTTCCATAGTTGGCAGTGTGTAGAGAAGAAGGACAGATCAAGATGAGCTTCTGGCCGGAAACTATTTCATGTAGGAACCAGACATGCTGCAGGCAATTCTCACGATTGGTTTGTTGGCTGGTATACAGGCGACCCTACCAGGAGAATGTCTTGTGCTCTCAAAGGCTCTGGTGTTTGAGAAACCAGGGACTGGATTCGTGCTCTGCTTTTACCTAACTGTGTGACCTTGGGAAAGTTACTTGGACTCCCTGGGCTTCGATTTCCTTGTGGGCAAAATAGAATCGGTGCTAGTACCCATCTCACAGGTTGTCAGGAGAATGAAACCAAGTGTGCAGCTAGAATGTTTACTGTAGTTCCTGGTGCATAAAGCTATAGGTGTTAATTGTGCAGTTACACTTCATGCTTTGTAATGTTGTCCCCACGTTTAGCTAGATAAAATAAGAAAGAAAAGGACCAATGACCATGCCTGTGACTCCCTAACCTTACCCTTAAACTAGTCAACATTTGAATGGAAAAATGTCTAGCCCATGTAGGACATTGAAGAATCACTGAGTCGAACCCAGCATTGGAGGTCTGAACTGATCAGTGCCACTTGATTTCAGTTTCGATAACATTATTGCCGAGTCCTGGTTGACAAGCGCTGCCGAAGTCAGCACGGTGGGTCTGGCCTGGGCGGCTGGTTTCTCAGTGGTTTATTCCATGTGTTCTACGTTTCCCACTTTCTGTGTGTTTCAGAAGCTGTCCCACACCGTGAGGCCATTCCTGGCCCTTCGGGCTGTGTGGGGAATGTTTTTCTTTCCAAATTTAAGATGGAGACCTTTTGTTTTGAAACTCCTTGTAAGAAATCAGAACTATATCTTTATTTTTTCATAGAACGATAGCAATGTTGGGCCTCTTTATGGTTTCCCTGGGCAATCTCCCTTTGATCTGATCTGAAATTTGGTCTCGATCACCAGGGAAATGTTCTTCCAATGTAAAGTTTTTGTATGTGGGTCATTATATTTATTTAAACAAATTTAAAAATAAAGTATCCTGACATCTCTGTAGAGTAATCGGGGTGTTGGTGCCTCTAGTACTGGTGACAGTGGCCTTTCCCACGTTTCTGGGGTGTCCTCTTTCTTTCTCTTACATGCTCAGCTCCCAGACCAAGAATGTGAAGGGTCCGTGTGAGATGTTGCAGGGTAAAGTGGATTTTGTCTTTCAGTGATGATAAGGAGTGGTGATAGTCAATTCCCATGGAATGTCCGCAGCTCTTTCGAAAGGTTAAAGAGGTCGGTTTCCGACCCAAGCAGAGTTGGAGCGTACATTTTTTTAAAAGTGTTTATGCCCTGCCAGGAATGGCAGACAGCCCTCTCATTTTTC
Source organism: Eubalaena glacialis (assembly GCF_028564815.1). NCBI lineage: Eukaryota > Metazoa > Chordata > Mammalia > Artiodactyla > Balaenidae > Eubalaena > Eubalaena glacialis. The sequence continues at coordinate 16,091,852 of NC_083733.1, read as the reverse complement.
TTACCGGCGGACTAAGCAAATAAGCAGTCCCAGTTGTGGGTAGATGGAGGGAGAGATCTTGAAAAGGCTGTAGAGAGAGGGGATGGGGTGGGTGAGCCTGAGCGTGTTATGAGAACCGGGGCGCGGGGGCGTGGGGGCGGGGGCAGAGAAATCTCTCTAGGAACTGGGTCAAGCCTTGGATGGAGCAGTTGCTTCCTGCTCGTAGTGATGACTCACACTCTCCAGGTTCATGCCCTTCAGAGCAGGAAGGTCTACACAAGGAAAATGTTAACCTGAGGGTGCAGATGCAGGCGGTGTGGCGCAGTCGCCCGGGGTCAGTTCAGGTTTGGACAGGAAAGTGCTGCTCCCTCCATGCTGCAGTGAGGCTGGGAGGGGCCCGGGGTGGGGGGGGTCTGGGCAGAGGCTTCAGGTGGGCACACTGCTGGGGAAGGATGGGTGTGTGTTTAGATGTGGTGGGAGGGTGGCAGTGGCCGATCAACCACACAGCTCATGGACACACACACACACACACACACACACACACACACACACACACACACGTGCTGGTGCTGATTGAAGATTCCATGGCCCCTCTGGAGCTTAGTGTTGTGCCTGAGGGCCACTTTCCTAGGTCTTTAAACATCAAGTGGGAGTGAGGCAGACATTTACCGGCTGCATTGGGCCACTTCCCAAGATCAACTGGCCACAAGATCCTTGCCTCATAGGGATCGCTTTGTAAAGTCACAAGCGGATTGAATCCCAACTCTGACTGGAGACAGGATGAGAAAGTGCCAGATGTATTACTGTTTTGCTCTCACGTCCAGTGACGGTGTTCAGGACTCTTGGGTGATGCATCTGATCACGTGGCGCGCTAGGTCTCCTGGGTGCGTGTTCCTGGAAAGCTCGGTCAGAGTCTTCGTGGAGCCAGAAACTTGGGCACCAGCAGTAGGGCACAAGCAAAGCTGGATGCCGAGTTAGTTTGGGCTTGGCTTGAAGAGGATAACCTTTGAATGAGAAGAATTGTAGCTTTGGGGATAAAATCATGGCAGAGGAGGATTGGGGAGTTCAGTGCTTAGAATTTACGGAGACTGGCTTCTGTCTTCAAGGGAAAGAGAGGCTTCAGATTGAGAATGTGGCAGTATACACCAAGCGTGGGTTGATTTAGCTCAGGAGCCCCTAAAAACTTCAATTAAAGAAAATTCTCATCATTTATTGACTAAAGTCAATTTTTAAAATAAGATTAAAACTCATGAAAACATAGGTCTTCCCTCCCCAACCCCCGTAAAAAAACCCAGAATTTTCTGGCTAAAATGGGGAAATCCTTCCCAGAAAAGAAGGAAGTAAAAGTAGGGGCAAAAGAACGGTCCGAAGAACTGGATGGGAGCTCTGTGCTGGCAGCAGGAGTCTTGGCCTGGTGGGCTCATGGCCCACCTCATCCGCAGCCCATAGGACAGTCCCTGGCACACCGGAGCCACTCGCATATTTGAGTGCCTGGGTGGGCCGCTCCCTAGACAGCCTCCGACTGGGGGATGCTAAGCTGGAAAGGCTCTTTGCGTGGGACCACGATTTCTAGCACCCTGGAATCAAAGACGTCAGCTACAGATCAGAGAGCCTCAGGGTAGTGTGTTGAACAGAAGAGAAGGCAGTCTTGAGACATGAGGGCAGCCGAGCCATAGGTGGGGAGCCCAGGGAAGCGCAGTGGAGAAAAGTATCCGCAAAGCCTTGGTGGCTTGGTGAGGGGAACCTTTGGGATGGGGACTGGAAACAATTTGGAGCACTTTCAGATATTCCTTCTAAGTATTCCTGTGGCCAGTGGAGGATGTTTTCTGGGACATCTTCTCATACCCGCCTCCCTGAATAAAAACAATATCAAGACGCCCACCCCAACTCCCGTTAATCCGAGCGTAAAAGAACCCAAACCATGTCTTGAGATCACAGCTAGTTGCCCATCCAGCCTTTGGTATTCCTTTGTCATTTTTAAAGGCGCTTTAGAGCAAAAGAAGTATTCATCTCACTCTCTGGGGAGTTGAAATTGGGTAGGTGGAGAGATTCCGCCCCAGAGCCACCCTGCCCTCACCAGGGCGTGATCCCACATCCGTGGGCGGCACAGAGAACATGCTCGGTTCACGTAGAGGTTACAGAGTGGCTGTAAATGGACATTCGTATAGAAGAAGAGGAAATTACTGGAGTCAGAGCTCTGGTGCAAGGGCTTTAAAAGAAGGCCATAAATTAGTCGTAAGAGCGAAGGAAGATGGGATTCTATTTCTAGGGCTGGTTTATTTTGAGCGGGGCATAAGAAGAAGCAGTAGATAAAGAAAGAGAAACTGGTCAAGTAGCATAAAGATTTTGAATCTTGGGCAAATTAGACGCCAGTTTTCCCAGAATTCACCTTCTCTTGGACTTTGAATATTCGAAGCTGCATCTTTGTTAAGCAGAGGCTGAATGAGAATCCTTTGTGGAAGATGGGTGACTTGTTTTTTTTTTTTTGACTACTTCACCTTGTTTCAAGTAGCTCCTTGTACATGTGCACTGAAATCGCATGTTTAAATCCCACTGAGGAAGCCTAGTTACCCTGACCCTAAACATTGTAACACAATACTTCGTGTTACCTGTTAAACAAAAAGGAAATGGGCTAGACTGGGAGAGAGTAAACAACTTGGAGGATTGGGAGAATTAAGTAGTATATGGGTGTGGAGGGTTAAGTGGAAGGAAGGTCTAACTTGTGATTGAAAGCAAGCCCAGGTAGACTGGAGTAGGAAGACCCTGGTGGGATCCTGCTTTGCACAGTCAGTGAGAAAAATGTACTTTGCGCGGAGGCCACGTGGAGCACAGATGCATTTCATTGCTCTGCGGCAGGATAGCCTCCACTCTCAACGTGTGGCCGGTCTTTGTGTGGCACGTTCAAGGCGCCAGGCCTCGATTTGGTCAACAGTGGCCTGTACCTGTGTAGTGTGTGAAACCCAGTCCTGGAAAGCTGGCTCCTGCAGAGGTGTTGGGCAACTGGGGCTGGCCAGCAGCCAGCTTCTGACGTGTTTGGCTGCCTGGCTCACGCCTCTCGGGTGCTGGCGAGATGGCGAGATCCAGTGGCCCCAGGCTACCACTGAGGTGGGCAGGATGCCACCACCTTCCCGAGCCTTCCTCCTCTCTTTGTCTGCATGAGCCCAATGGGCACGGGCCTGGGCTTTCCAAGGCTTCAAGCTGGCTGCCTGGCATCGAGGTGGGACTTCAGGCCGGCCCACTTGTGGGATCCGTTGGGCGAGGTTGGCTTGGCCCGGCTTCTGTCCGTTTGATAAAAGGAACTTTGGATCTGGGGATTCTTCCCTGTAGATTTTTTTTTTTTTTTAGTCCAGTATCTTCTATTAGATAAAATCAAAATATCGTACACATATAGTCTTGTTTTAACTACTGGTCTTCTATTGTTCTCATGGTTCATTGTGGATATTTATGAATCTCAAACACAGTAGGCTAGGATGGGAGTTTTTTCCGTCTAATGCTGAGATGTTCCACTGAGCACTACCCTCAAGTCCTAACCCTGGCTTATGGCATCGGGGGCCTTTGGGTCTCATTTTTGGTGATGGAGAAGGAGAGAATTCAGCTGGCTCTTCAAGTCCAGAGAGGAAGGTTTCGTGGATCCCGGTGAGGATGACTCATCCTTGAAGTTCAAGGGTGTTCTTGGTTCTGTGTGTTTATTGTCACAGCCCCCTTTCTCCAGAAGGGTCGTATCAGTTTCCTATTGATGTCACTGCAAATTATTGGTACCGCAAACTTCATGGCTTAAAGCAACATCAGTTGATCGTCTTACTGTCCTGGAGTCCAGAGTCCAAAATCAGTTTCAGTGAGCTAAAGTCAAGGTGTTGGCAAGGCTGGTTTCATCTGGAGGCTCTGAGTAGAGAACCTGTTTCCTTGCATTTTCTAGATTCTGGAAGCTGCCCGTGTCCTTGGCTCATGACCCTTTCCTCACATCACACCACCTGTTGCTTCCATCATCACATCTACTTCAGTCTGACTCTGAACTTCTCCTGCATCCTTGTTATAGGGACCCCTGTTATTACATGCGCCACCCCCCATCATCCAGGATGATCTTGATCCCGTCTACAAAGTCTTATTTGCCATTTAGGGTAACACATTCACAGGTTCCAGGTATGAGGACAGAGACATCTTGGTGGTGCTGTTAGGCAGCCCACCACAGGGGTTCTTGGAGGAATCGGTGCAGTCAGCAAAGAAGGAAAGGCCCACAGGGACCCGGATGGAGTTAGATGGCAAAGCTCAACCAAGTATCCCTGTGGAAACTGAAGCAAAGGATGCCTGTTCTGGCAAAGGAGGTTCCCTGGGGAATGAGTGGGAGGCTTTGTGGTGAAATCTGTTAGCTTCTCTCCTTGTCAAATAATGTGATATTGTTTTGTTAGAGTGTGGTGAGGCGCCAAGAGTAGTATTTGAGAGAGAGTTTACAGAGGGTTCTTGAGGAAGAATCCTAGAGATGTACGATTAAGAGCAGAGGTTCAGGGGAGCCCAACAACACTGAGAGGTCAGTCGTGGGGTGCAGTAGGCAGCGGGGATGGGTGGGCCGGTGACTCCCACCCCACTGTGTTTCTTGCACAGCTCCTCAGGCTGGGTGCCTCCCCTACATGAGCGCCAGGTCTGTGCCATGTTGTTCCTGTGTGCTCGGGTGGTGTGCCTAGTCACTGGACCATGGCTTTTTTGGCAGCCTCAGAAGGAAGCATGTTCATAGAATGGGGACATGTTTCTAGAACCACCATGGATACATTTTCTGCTAGAAGTGATAGTGCAAAAGGCGCTTCATTCCTTGGCCAGCCCCTGGTGGTATTAGTTTGAACTATGTGGAATTGCTCTTTTTTGTATTACATTAGAGTGATTAAATATCACTATGGAGGAAGGTGTTAGGTTCTAGGTAAAGATCTTAAAGGAGCAATTTTGAAACAGGTGTAGGTAATTAGTGCCCAGATCATGTCATACATGCCAAGATCTCAAAAACTTGAGGCCAGAATGATTTCTATGACATTCCTCTTTTTAATATCCAATTGCCAAGATTAAGAAATAAGTGGCTTCAACCGAGCTCCAAGGAGGACTTATGGGATGGAGGCCAGTTGCTGCCCTAGCACGTGGCCACTGTCAGACACCTGCCATGGGCTTGGGCTGTGACCCGGTACGGAGGTGGGTGGAGCTGAGATGGTGACACCAGTGCATCGTGGGGTTAAACGGGAGTTCAGGGCTCTCCGCCTACTGTTGGTTGTACCTGTTCCACCAGATGGGTGGTGCTGGAGAACTGAGGTCGAGTTGTCAGTCGGCGGTGGCTTCAAAGCGTAGTTGAGAAGACTGCTCCTTCATGCGCCTCTAGTTTTAAGTGGCGGTGACGTCTGATTGTAGCTTGAATGTGCTTGATGAGCTAATAGCATGCCTCTCTCTAAAGATGGTATTTCAGTCGTGGTGGAAGAGGCACGCTCCTCAGGCCTGGACAGCAGCAGCCGGCTTCTTCTCCTTGATAGAATCTTACCTGGTGCCGCTGGAGTTCGTGCGAAACACCCAGGGAACACCCAAAAAGGGCATCCCACCAAATCGAGTTGAAGGGCGTCTTAATTCTCCTCGCATCATCCCAGCATTATTTTGGGGGGGTTAGCTTAAATCTTAAAACTCCATCAGGGGGACTTGTGACATTGAAATGCTGTGTGTTAGCCAGAGGGTCTATGACTTGATTTTAATGACTCCTTATTTTGCGTGGAGCCCGTGTGCCCGTCAGCCTGCCCGTGGAGGGCGTGGTTTCCAAAGACGGACACGGAGTGTTCGGCCAAGTTGAGACTTCTGGCTGCCAGCTCCGTCCTTTTATGAGGTGCCTAGAGTCAGTTCCCCCGAGAGGAGGAGGCCGAGATGAGGTAACCGGGCTCCGCAGGTCAGCAGGGGAGGTCCTGCTTCGGGGCGATGCGCGGGCAGTCTGATAACGCAGCATTTTCGCTTTAATGCATCTTAAATGTGGATTATACTATTAATTACTGCTGGACAAAAAGGGATTAGTGCAGCTGGCCTGCTGTCCCCCTATGCACTTGTACACTTGCCCTGTGCTCGGAGCGGCCAAAGGGCAGTAGGTTTTCCTGTCATCTGTCTTTTGTTTTAGCAGCAATGGCTGTCCTGTGCTCACCAAGTCAAAAGGGAGTGAATGGGGCACCGTGCAAAGTCCTGAACTCCATTTTGGTACAGGGGCGGTCGGTGGAGGTGGGGCTCTTTCCTTCCCTGGAGTTGGGTGTTCTTCACCAGGCTCCGCGGGTGTCTATCTGGTTGGCTTGTCCCCAGGGGAGAGAGCCGCTTAGCTGTCAGAGGGCCTTGCCCAGTGCTTCCCACGGGGCTGCGCCTCCATGGGTGCTGTCAGTGGAAGTCCCAAGGTGCTGCGTCCTTTTATGAATTTCTTAAAGGGCCCAGGAAAGTACAGAGGATGGCTGTGACCTCTGCTGCTGGCCTCCTCTAGTCCCACTGCCAGGGTGGAGATCTTAGTAGCCAGCAATGAACTCATACCTTGTAATTTGAGACACTCTGAATTCCTAAGTCTTGGTTGTACCATCTTATGCTTGTATAAAATGGTATAGATTTTAAGTGATCTATGATTACATTTTATTTTTTTTCCCATATTCAGGCTAGTATACTCATTTTTCATCCATATGGAATGAATTTTTTTTAAATAGATGAGGCATTAAATAACAACATCTCAGTAATAATACTCCCAGGAGTACATAACGTGGTAGTGTTTGCAATTACACACAGTGTAATCTGTTGTGTGTGCAGGTGTGTGGGCTTTCTATTTACTGGCATCCTTCATTATATGGTAACATAATATACAGAATTTCCCAGTTGCAGAAATTAGAAAGTGGAAAACAGATTTCTTCAACATAAATTGGAAAACTGATTTACAGAGTTGGGTTTTTTTTCTTTTCTTTTTTCTTTCTTTTTTTTTTTTTTTTTAACTTGGTATTGCAAAGTTTGTGGGAAACGAGTTGACAGTGGCACAATGCTTAAAATCATCACTTAATTGAATTAATTTGGGATTTAAATTCATTTTAAGTAATAAGATAAGACTGCAACAACCAAGGTGCACAATATGGGGCATTCCTAAAATGGGAAAGCCGTGGTGAGGAGGTAGAGGAAACTGGGAAGTCTGCTATCTTCTTAGCTGTACATTCAGGAATTTCAGGTTTCAAAATGGTAGCCTGATTGAAACCTGACTAAACGTTTTTTCTTTCTTTTTTTTTTTTTTTGTACTTTCTTTGCCTTGAAGCTCTTAATTCTTCTGAACTTGGAGATTTCAGAATTAGAGATCATTTTTTTCTCTTCCCTTTTCTAGCCCCAGATGTTTATCATCTTGGAGCCAAGTCTTGCTTAATAAAACCAATCTCTAAATTTCATCAAAGTATGGAAATTTACTTGGTTATATACTTAGTATATCTGGGATGGTTTCATTCCGTTTATTGAGAGATGGCTTTGCTTTTTAAATTAATTTTTAAAGAGGCAGTACATGCTCATAATATTTTCAGAAGGTACAGAAGAGAGTTCCTTTTCCCTCTCTTCCTGTGCTGCCTGCCCCTCAATCACTCAGTTCCCCAGAATCACCTGCTGTTATATCCCTTCTGTAACACATATACTTGGATACAGCCATCACAGCATTATATAAGTAGTTTTTTTTAATATTAACTAAGCATTAAGTAGTGTTTTCTGCTTAAGAGTTTTTTCCCCCCTTGCCAGAGTTTCTTCATCTTCTTTCAGAGATGTTTTTATCCTCTATAGAATACTTAATATTAAAAATATTAATGAAAGCCAGTTACTTGAAAATTAAGAAATATTCTCCTGAATCACCTGAGTCAAAGAGGAAGTACTGTTACAGAATCGTCAGGAAATACTGAGAACTCTGTGTATCTAAATGTATGGGTTGTTACCAAAGTTTTATTCAGGGGTGCATTCATAGCTTTAAATCCTTTCATTATTAAATAAGAGAAAATGAAAATAAATGAATTAAGTATTCAACTTAAAGTTGGAAAGAATAAAACGAGCCTAATAAGATGGAAGTGATGTCAGTGAGTTAGAAAACAGAAGAAAACATTGAAGTGATCAATCTAAGAGCTATTTATTTGGGGAAAAGTCAAGGAAATAGACTAAATCACTATCGTGTCTAAGAAGAGAGAAAATAAACAAAATGAACAAAACTAAAAATGAGTTGACGTGATAGAAAAAAGGAGTAACAAATTAAAAGTTATATTTGAAATAATTATTTTATAATATAAAAATAAAATATAGTAGCTTAAAATACAGCAACTTTGAAAATCTCAGTTGACATGTCTGTTCTAGATGAATCAGAAGTCTGAGTCTTTAAACTAGGAACTAGGGAAGAAACTAAGCATTAAAAAAAAATGATACTTCCAAAGAGGGCTCTGGATGCATGCAGTTTAATGGATGAATTCTTTTAAACTTTGGGGGACAAAATAGTTAATTGCTCAATAAACTGTTTCAGAGCATAGAAAAAGAAGTAAAGCATCCCAGTTGATTTTACAAAGCTAGCACAACTCCGGGAACCAACATCACTGCAAGGATTACACAAAAATAAGGCTGAAGATTGAGCTCAGGCACAAGTATAGATGCAAAAATGCCAACTAAAACAGTCACAGCTTGAATTCCACAGTATTTTAAAAGAATCATGACCACATAGGGTTTATCCCAGAAATGTAAGAGGGGCTTAAGATTAGGATGTCTATTCTCCAAATACATGGTGTAAGTAGAACAAAGAAGAAAAACATATATCCAAAAAGGCATTTGGTAGTTCTCTATTCTTATGTCTAGTTTGCTGAGAAATTTTTAAAAAAACTTCGCTACAAAGAGATTGCATTAATTCAATGAAGAAACCAGCAGCTCCAACAGTTGGAGACTTAATGGTGAACCAAAAGAGGCAGCATAATGAAATTGGGGATAAAACAAAGATTGCCCATTCTACTCATTTCTTTTTCTTGCCTTGTTGCATTGGCCAGGATATACAAACCAAAGTCAAATAATGTTTAAAAAGAAACAATGAAAATTATTTGCAGGTGTTACTGTCCTCCTAAAATAACCCAGGACACATTCACATGGAATTAAGTACAGAGTTCAGTTACAAAGTAAAATTTCAAAAATCATTAGCTTTCTCGTATACCAGGAAAACTCACTTGGAAAATATTAGAGACCACTCAGTGGAATGGAATCAAATAGAAATGTGTCTGGGAAAGGTAGCATTTCAAATAAGTGAGAGGAATTAAAATAATAACAGCTCACATTTTGCAGTACTTCTAAGTGCCAGGTGTTATGTTAAACACTTTTACATGAACTCATCTCATTTAATCTTCACAAGAATAGTATGAGGTGGACACTACATATAGTTCCTTTTCATAGATGAGGAAGCTGAGGTTCAGAGAGTTGAAGTAGCTTACCCAGTCACGCAGACTTGAACACTGATCTGATTGCCAACAGAACCAGTGACCTTCATCACTGTGCTTTACTGTCTCTAGTATTATGCAATTATGCAGTAAATAATTATAGGACAGTTAGATAAACAAATAGGGAAGACTTAAGTTGGAGCCATTCTTCATAGTGTATGTTACCATACATTCTGCATAAATTAGAGAGGTATAAGTAAAACTAAAATCACAAAAGAGCTGGAAGAAAGTATAGGTGAATATTAATCTGAATATGGGGCAGGGAGGGATATTAGGCCTGACTCTTCTGGTAAAGAAATCATAACGGAAAAAACTGATTTACTACATTAAAAAAAATTCTTTATGCTGGTCACTACTAGTAATATTTAAAGGCATATGACAAACTGGGAAAAGATATTGATGACATGTAATTGACAAAGTTTGTCCGAAATATCCTTAATATATAAAGAGCTCTTAAAATCAATGCCTGAAAAAGATAAGAGAAAAATGAGCAAAGAATACAAAATGAGCAAAGAATACAAATGGACAACTTATATAAAGAATGTATTCAGATTGCCCATTTGAAGAACCAAATGATAGCTCATTGGTTTAACTTATTTGTTTACTAGCAAGATTGAGCTTTCTTGTTTTTTTCAACCAAGATTTTTTTATAGAGCAAATACCCCGTTATGGTGAGGGAGTGGAAAAATCGGTGCACCCTTTCTGGAGGGTAGTTTGGTAGTGTATGTCAAAAAGCTTTAAAATAAGATTTATTTAAATTTGTAGCTTGTCTCACCATGAATTACTGATTCTTCTTACTCTGTCCTATCTTTTCTACCATAGCCTATTTTGCCTAATAAAATACTAAATAGTACTATTTAGTATTATTAAAATAATTTTTTAAATCAAACTTAAATAATTTTTAAAACTTAAAATAATTTTTAAGTTTATTACCCTTGATTGTCTCCCCTGCTAGAATACAAGCTTCACAAGAAGCAGAGATCTTTGTTTTTTCACAAATTTATCCCTAATGTCTAGAATAGGACTGGTGATCCAGTACCTTCATGTGTAATAAAGAAATCACCAATTGTGCAAGAGGAATTTATAAATAAAGATTTTCATTACACACATTTATAATACTGAAAAATAGCAACCATCTATATCTCTCACAGGGGATTGATTTAAACTGTGGTGCATCCATATGGTAGATTCTTATGTGGTTTTTTAAAGCTCCTGTCTCATGGTTAGGAATGTGGGAAAACAGTGATATTAAATTACATGAAAGGAGGCTGTGTGTACTATAGGACTTCAATTTAATTTAAAAAATATGCATAAGGGAGAGATTGAAGGATACCTATAACAGAATATTAACTTGAGTGGTTACAGCCAGGTGGTAGAAGTACAGGCTACTTTTAATACTTGGTTTTCTGAACCCTGAGTAGTGAATATCTGTTACTTTCATAATAAAAAATACATATGTCTAAAAGTTAGTGAGAATGTAGGATCACTTGAATTCTACTGGTCTATGGCTATGTCTAGAAATATTTTGGAGATTATTCAATCTTGCGAATTAGCAAAAGCCTAATTTTTAAAAAGTCAGCAATAATGCTTCACAAAATGTCCTTAGGCTACTTTGTCTTAATTATTTATGATCTTAACTGTAAGTGTCTAGAGTATGTGTTTGTAAAAATAGTGGAAGTCTTAGTCAGTGATGTGCAAGCTTGTGGAGTCCTCCTGGAGATGCAAGAACACCTCTGCCTATTCAGCTTTCTTGACGGAAATGTTGCGTTGTCTTCCTGATGTGTCACAGAATTTCAAAGTACACTTAGATTGCACTTCAGTGTGAGCCGAGGATGAGGATTTTCAACTCCCACGTTAACCAAGGGGCAAACGGTCTACCTGTTGTGACCCATCACTGTGTGGAAGGACTTTGGGGGATATGCATAGGAGAAGCTGCCAGGTTAGAGGGGAAATGTCAAGTGGGGACCAGCTGCCACAGAATGTTAACAGTGGTGCCAAAAAGAGAAGACCAGGGCTCCTGATGACTTTTCCTAGCCAGCAAATCAGAAGTATGTTCAGTATGTTTGGGCTGAAGTTTCCCAGATCCCTAAGAGTCACATGCCATCTTGGCCAGCATTCGAGTTCCATCTCTGCTGCTTTATGACTGTGAGTCTCAGTTTCTTTATCTGTAAAAGGAGAAGGTTACATTAGCTCCTCTCTTCACTGTGCTTTCAGATCTGCATTCTGAAGGAATCCCGTGTCTTTTTATATTAAAGCATGTATTTTAGGTATGTATGTGTCATCTGTGGTGATGGAGAGGCCCAGTGAGTATTGTCATTTCCTAGCTCCGTGGGCCCAAAAATGAGCTTGATAGCTGAAGCTGCGTGGTGAGGGGAAAGTGCCTATAAAGGATCAGTCTAGCCTAAGTGAGAATCCCAGCTCTGCCACATACTGGCCAAAACTTTCTCCTTTTCATTTGTAGCATGGAGGATGTATTCGTCATCTACTGCTGCATAACAAATTACCCCTGAACTTAGTGGCTTAAAACAACAAACAGTTATTATCTCACAGTTTCTGTGGCTCAGAAATCTGGGTGTGGCTTAGCTAGACCCTGTGCCTCCAGATCTCTTGTGAGGCTGCTGTGAAAATGTCCACCAGGGCTACACTCTCATCTGAAGGCTCGGCGGGGGAAGGACCTGTGTCTGAGCTCATTCCTGTGTTTGTTGACAGGATTCAGTTTCTCGTGGGCTGTTGGATTGGGGGCCTCTATTCTTGTTGGCTAGGGGATGCCCTCAGTTTCTGGCCACATGGGCCTCTCCTTAGAGCAGCACACAACATGGCACTTGGCTTCTGTTAGGGAGAGCATGGAGTGTACGGAAGACAGAAGCTACAGTGTCTTCGTAACCTCATCCTGGAAGTGACCTCTTGGTAGCCTGTTGGTCAGAGGCGCGTCACTGTGCACAGCCCACACCGAAGGGGAGGGGGCTACACAAGGCTGTGAATACCAGGAGGTGAGATCAGAGGGGCCTGCCCACCAGGAGTTGTAAGGACTGAGAGTGGAGGTGGTCTTTTAAAGTGTCAGGACGTCTTAGGCGCTCAGAATTAGCTCCTACCCCCATCCCTAAACCTTGTTTAAGAACTGCTTTTCTTAAGGATAGTCTGTGAGGTTGAGCGGAGTAGGTTAAAATGGGGCGGGGTAGTCTCATTACACGATCTAATGTCTGTTCACCGTCTTCTTACACTGAAGCCTTGAAGTGTCTGTTGGCCAGTCTGTTAGACCCATGACTCCTCATCCCACGTCTGCTGGTTGTGGCATGTCTAGCGTAATTTGAGAGGGAAATGAGTGTTTGGCCGATGAAAAGTCCAGTGTGTGTTTCCGTGGGTTAGGCAGCTATTTGGGGGAACGCCCAGGAGCTCTCTGGGAGCCCGTGGGTCAAAACAGAACAGCCCTCCGAGGCTGCCCCTTTTTGTGTCTGAATGCCACCACCTCTGGAGTCGAGGAGGTCTGCCTGGCACTCCCTCTGGGTAAGGGACACTCCAGTGGGTTGAGCTTGGGTGCCAGACATTGCCACAGCCCTAGGAAATGAGTAAGAAAAAAAAATCCAAAGCAGAGACCTCCCCCTAGAACAAGCTGAGCTTTGTGCAGAACAGGCTCCAAATATGAAAAGACCATTGTTCCCGGATGGCTTTTTAATTAATGCTCACCACTCACACCCATCAGCTCGCCAAGAAGAGCCGCCTCCTTCCTTCCTCTCCCCGTGTGCTCGTCCCCTGCTCCTCTTCCCAGGGCCTTGGGGACAGGTTGAGAGACCCTCGGGGGTGGGAGGATGCCAAGAGCAGGGTTGACAGAGAGCCTTCCTCTGTTTCTTCCTGCCTGGCTTAGAGGGGGAGCCCTCCACCTGTTGGAGAGCAGCCCTCTGCGTTTCCAGGTTCAGGAGCCAGGCTCGTCCCCTGGGGGCTCCTGGAACAAGTCCCGGCCTCTGCCGTTCCATTCCTTCCTCCCAAGCTTCACGTGCACCTTCTCTTGCCCGAAGCCAGAGCAGCGAGCCAGAAGTGAACAGTTTTCTGTACGTTTCAGTTTTCTCCTGGTGCTCCTGGTCTGGGAGCTGAATCTGGATGGATGAGCCTGCAGAACGTCTTTAGCTTTCTAGTAGTGCTTTCTAGATCAAACCCTCTACTCCTCGGGATAGGGCGGATGTAAGTACAGGGAAGGGGGCTGATCTGGGAGATGAGGATTCTACCGTTGCACTGCCAATGCCTTAAGGGGCTGATTTGGGAGTCGCTGCGGGGGCAGTGCGTCTGGTGGCTCAGTGGGACCCCCTCCCCACCCTCCGTTCCAGCCCTGGCACTGGGGAGGCATGCTGGCCCAGACCTGACTTGCATCGTGATGAGAATCCACGCAGGCTGGGCGCCCTGTTGGGGCACAGCGCTCAGGACAGACGCGTCACCTCTGAGCTATGGTACTTAAAGTAGCTCTGTGCCACTCCTGCACAGATCTGGACTGCACAGATCTGTTACCAAGTTTTCTGGTTAACAGTTGCTGAGAGCACGGCCTCAACATTTTTATCTTCTGTGGAAAATTTTCCTTCTGTTTACAGGCAATTCCCAAACCCGTGGATTTGTCCTGTGCCTATTTATGCCTTAGGATTCCACAGACGTGCCCTCAGTCGATTATTCTGCATAATTTTGTATCTGTGGTGTATACACATCTTGTGCAACCAGGGCAGAAATAATTCAGTGTGATCTTGAGTTAGAAGTGGGGTCTGTCCTAGCGCAGAACACATCAACAAGGAGCCATCTATGTGGGCACCAAAGAGTTAAATACACGTCACCGGGAAGATGGTGAATTTGCGAGTTACAGGGTTACAAGGATTTTAAATTAGGGAACCCCAGGGGGTTTACTTGAATGGTGGACAAGCCCTGGAGAGAAGATCTGATTGACCAGATAAGTAGTACACGATTCCTTGAAAATCAGTTCACTCCAGTCCCAGCCAGCTTAAACTTCTTGACATGTCACCCAAATGTAATGGTAAATGCCGTGGGAAAGAATCTTGAGTAGGGGTGAGTTCTGTGAAGTCTGTGACTGGGAAAAACAAGTATGAATTATTACAGTGAGGCCAGATTAGAGTTCTGTTTTAGGTTCTCATCAGCAGAGGATGGCGATGCTTTTGAGATTCCTGCAGTATGGTAGCCACCAGCCACATGTGACTACTGGGCACTTGAGATGTGGCTGGTCTGCATTGAGCTGTGCTGTAAGTGAACACACACAGGTTCGCAAGGCTTAGTATGAGAACAAGGGGGGAGATAGCTTAGTAACATGTAGATGGATTGCATTGGAAATATTTTATTTTATTTTATTTTATTTATTTATTTTTGGCTGCGCCACATGGCATGCGGGAGCCTAGTTCCCCAACCAGGGATTGAACCCGTGCCCCCTGCAGTGGAATCGCGGAGTCCTAACCACTAGACCGCCAGGGAGGTCCCTGGAAATGATATTTTACACATACTGGTATTAAATAAGACATATTTCAATTAATTTTACCTGTTTGTTTTTTCCCCTTTTTCTAACATGGCTACTAGGAAATTTAAAATTACATATGCGGCTCCCATTTTAGATGAGGGACTTTTTTTAACATCTTTATTGGAGTATAATTGCTTTACAATGGTGTGTTAGTTTCTGCTTTATAACGAAGTGAATCAGTTATACATATACATATGTTCCCATATCTCTTCCCTCTTGCATCTCCCTCCCTCGCACCCTCCCTATCCCACCCCTCTAGGTGGTCACAAAGCACCGAGCTGATCTCCCTGTGCTATGCGGTTGCTTCCCACTAGCTAGCTATCTTACGTTTGGTAGTGTATATATGTCCATGCCACTCTCTCACTTTGTCCCAGCTTACCCTTCCCCCTCCCCATATCCTCAAGTCCATTCTCTAGTAGGTCTGTGTCTTTGTTCTAGATGAGGGATTTAGATGAAGGATGGCTAAACAAGGGAGACCCAGAGATATGCTGGTTTTGGTTCTCGGTCAGTGAACTTTGGGGAAAGTCAAGTCTGGCTTCAGTTGGGAGTACTGTGACTAACGCCACGGGAGACGATCTGTGTTTGCTTTTGGGGTGAACCCGTCCTAGTCAGAAATTCGTTTAGAGACTGTGTCCTCCTGGCTGTGGTCGGACTGTGAAGGGATGAGACAGATGCTGTGGCCGGGAGAACGAGTCGCCCCAAGTACCTGGGGAGGCCTGAGTGCCATGAGATGCGCAGAGGCTATGGGCCTTAACCATGGCAAGCCCTCGGGGAGGTGGGGGAGGATGATTACTCAAGAGCTGGAGCAGCCCTCCAGGGTGCAGAGCTCTTGCTCAATGGTGAGACCTTTAAGGGAAGACACTATTGCTCAAACGAACCTCTGGACCCTCTGAATCCAATCGTTCCAGTTTACACAGGCCCACGGGCAAGACAGCACCGATTAATTCTTCGGTGGTATTAAGATCTTACCCCACAGTCATGGACGGGAGTCCCAGAGCAGTTCCACATACAGCCTGTTTGTGCCTTTATATAAAGCAAAGCTAGATTCCTGTTGGCGATTTCCTTTCTCAGCATGGTTGGGGAGGGTCCCTTCTGGAGCAGGGCCCAACAGTTCTCTTTCTGGAGCACCAGGTCTTGACCTCCTGCGTGGAGGGAGCCCGGGAGGCTTTCTCGCTGACAAGGAATGTCCAGCCTCGCTATTGGCTTTTACCAGCTGAGGGGTCAAGGGTTCACCATCCCAGTTGTCAGTAGTAATATCTAGAGGGCTCGCAAAACGAGATTGACCTTAAGCTGCTTTTAAGTTTGTCTTTCTTGTGATCCTGCATCCAGAGTACTGGTCAAACCAGTCCGTATCTGGCTGATTATTATCAATAAAGTAAACTTAACTCTGTGGCCAGAAACAGTTTCTAGCACCCGGCAGCTTAGATTTACCCGGTGAAGCTGCCATAGTGACTGAGGTTTGCATTTCACGGAGGGCAGTGCCTGTAAAAGTGAGAAGTCGGGGCCATTTCTGCACAGAGAGGGGGGACCAAAACCCGCACCCCTCTTGTAGACGCACAGCCAGTTCCGAGTCTTTCACTGGGTTGGTCTCTTTTCATAGAGAGTCTACGGATAGTTGTTAGCATATTGGTGCTTGAGAATGAATGGGTAACCGTGTGGGCTGTCGATTCCTACCCTTTATTGAGAACCTGTGTGGTGCTGGCTGGTGGTCTGCACACACTGTTTGCAGAAGGTAAAAAGCCACAGTCCCTGCCTGCCAGGAAACCATGTCTAGTTGGACTAATAATTATCCACAAAAAGTATTACGTACAGTTAAGGGCACAGGAGAAGCAGAAGAACCTGTGAATAAATATGCATAGTGAAGAGGAAGGCAAGGATAGCACAGTGCTTCTTGAACAGAAAATTGAGAAATTCCGGAGCCTAGGGCTCTGGTGGCCGGAATGATATCAGTGTTTATTTGCGTTTTCAGTTTGCACTGTTCTCAAATGAGCCCATTGACCCTCTTAACAATCTCGGAGGTCACTTACTCTGACCAAGACATTCCTGGTATTTGCTGGTGAGCTGCTGAGGCCCCTGTGAAGTTATGTGACTCACCCAAGGTCATGCAGCTCAGGAGCATCAGGGCTCCACGTGGGGCTGGGGGCTGATTCTTGGGTTTTTGCTGCACACCACGCCACATCCCTCGCCTACAGTTTCCGCAGAACTTTGGAGAGCTCTGAAGGCTGACTGGTAGCCTCTGTGTGTTTCACATGAGAGGAATATGGGGGCTGGCCTTGGGGAGAAGAATATGACAGCTGTATTTGTGAGTGCGATCGGAGGGTCAGAAAAGGTGTCCATCAGAGAGGTTTGTGCCAGTGGTTTAATTTCCTTTATTTCAGGACTGGAAGTTATTTAAATTACTTTACAGACTTCCTGTTTCCTTGCAAGAGCTCATTAAGTCCAGGCTGAACTGCGCCTTGCTGTAATGGAGTGCCTGGACCCACAGTTCCCATTCCGTCCTCTGGGGGCCCCACGTTGGCGAGGATGGGCTGAGGTTGGAGGAGAGTCGGGGCAGCCCAACCCTTTCACTAGACATCCAGTTATGACTTGGCTGACATTGGTGGTCTTCCTCAAGGATAAAGAATTACCCGGCACTCTGGACTCTATAGGCTACTTTCTGGACTTGTCCATTTCACCATTATGTTATGGAGAAGAGGGAGGCCTGTCTCATCTGGCCATAGGACCTTGCCTACATTTTTGGTGATTAGATGTGATGTTAGAAGCTGATGTGTGTGCAGTAAGGCTGAGGATTTCCCTGGTGATCAGGAACACGAGGCGGCGTAAGTGTGGATTACCTTAGCGCTCTCTCTGTTACTCGACGGAAAAAGGTTTCCGACAGGGATTCCAGAATCGCACTACAGCTTTTGAACCCTGCTCAAAGGCAACTCTTGAAGAGATGTGTATTTGACTAGATGATTTACCTTTAAACTTGCCAAGAAAATAATTTGTGGTGACCAGGAAACACCCCTCGGCCCTTGTGCATCTATAACTGCTCCATCATGGGGAAAGCTGCCCCTACATTCAGGGCTGAGTTTGTGGGCAGAGTGCTAATCAGGAATAATAGCAACAACAAACAGGTGTTAGGAGGGAGCATAAGTGGTGTCAACATCTAGAAGCTGCCGCTGGCTCCCTTTGTGGACCAGCTGTGATGCAGAGAACCGTGCTGCTTACCTCCATGCACCTGGGGAAAGGTAGGGAAGGTGGAGATGGGATGGGCTGCCACATCCAGGCCTTCCTCGACTCAATGCATTTTATTTCTTGGTTTGAAGTTGTGTTCTGCACTATATATCCTTTTGGTACTCAGTATATACTCCGTTTCAGCAGGTCCAGAAGGTCTATGGGGGAATCCCACACCTGGGAGTTGGGGAGGGGCATCTTTCCTTACTAACAGCCAGACAAGAATCTTTCTAAAAAGGGAGGTAATACAGCGACTTAAATGTAACCTGAGTCTGACTTGCGTGCCTAAGTGCATGCTGTCTTAAATATTCATTTACGACGTTAAGGTTTGTAATTTCTTCATAAGGAATTTTAAAATAATAAAGATGACCTGGTAGGCAAAATTCACTGGTATTTTCTAAAAGCTTTTGATAAGGTTCCTCATAAAAGATTAAGAGAACAAAACCACAGTGTGGCGAGAAGTCCTTGTTGTGGGTTAAAGAATGGTTAAGTCATAGGGAACAGCAGAATTGTGGTGGAGACCCACTGCTTGGCGCGGGGAGGGGTTCACAGAGGGGTGTCTGAATCTGTCGCTGGGGTCGGAGTTATTAAGTGTATTAATTGTTTGGAGAAGGAAATGGAGGGTGAATTGGTGCCGTCGGCTGCTGCTACCTTGGTTTTTGTCACTGGTTTCAACTCGGAGAGTCTATACCGCCTTGAATCTACTGGGGGGTGAGGCGGTGCAGGGTCAGAGGAAATGAAGTTTGTGGAAGCCTGTGACGTAATTCAGATGCGGCAGAAAGTCTAGTCCACACGGAAGAGCTGCGGTGCCCCGTGAAGTCGCTGCCTCTGCTGAGGAAAGAGGTCCAGGAGTTATCACGGGCAACAGCAGTTCAGTGATGTGGCTTTTTTGGTACAGAGCAGATAGAGGAAATGGGGATGGGGTGGAGTTGGAAAATAAAGGGTTTCCTTTATTTTTGTGCTGTCGGGTGTCTTACTGTCCTGCTGTATAGGAAGGAGGGACACTTTTTCAGTCTTTCTGACCATGGTATCTTTTGTGCAGTTAGGTTTATTTTTAGAGTCACAGTAAGGGCCGTCCACTGTCCATGGACATGCTGCCTCTTGAGTTCTCGGTGGGGACTCTGCACGCTACTCTGAAACACGTTACATACACTTGCAGGCTGCTAGTGGGGTCGGCCCGTTGGACAGGTCTGGTTGAATTACCAAATCTGAGCACGTGATCATGCAGAACCCTTAGGGCAGGCTACCAGCCTGGCACCTTGAATATTCTTAAGTTTGAGGGGGGGCACCTAAAGATTCTAAGTTTGAGGGGTGCGCTTGTGGGAGTGAGTGCGTGCAAGCCAGCTGTGGAGCTGCCCTTGTGCATCCTGCCTTTTTGCATTTCTTTTTGCTGCCTCGTTAAGGCTACTTGCTGTGTTCCTTCTGTGGCTGAAATGAAAGTTTCTTGTGCAGGGCCATCTGCCTCCAGAGCTGGTGCTTTCCTGAATGAGCTCTTCCAGGCAGGCCATGGATTTCTTTCTTCACCCCTCTTCTTTATCTACTGATTTCCTTTTGTAGCTGTCTCCTTCCCCGGGCCCCACTTTTAATTAAAACCTGGAAAAGTGGTGGCCTCCCTCAGAAATGTTGCTGAGTCCCTCCTTTTGGCTGTGAGCAGATGCCTCTGTGTGGATCGGGGTCCCCAGCAGCCCCCCACCCCATCGCCCTGGGGGAATTTTTGCAGTCTTGGTCCAGCATAGTTAGAAGCTGCAATTACTACTTGGTAGCTAATTACCCGGCCTCACATTAGATCAGTTTACAGAGGGAGCTTGGAGCCTGTCAGCAAAGGTCAGCCTGAGGTCCTCTCGCTAAACAGCCCTCTTGTGATAGCTGTACAAGGAAAAAGGCATTAAGGGGAAAGACTGGGGACCAGCTCCAGGCTGCAGTGTCCTTGCTGGGGTGGGGGGGAATGGGAGAGGGAGAAGAGCCATGGCTGACTAAAGGGGTCACGGAGGCTGGTAACCCTTCTCACAGCCTTCCTCAGAGAGCCTGGAGGAAGGTGCGGCCCTTTCATTGAGAGGCTGTGCTTTAGAGAGGGCAAGGTAGATACACAGGGGAAACCAGGATGTGCCCGCCGCTGACTTTTAATGCTTGACTCTGTTAGAGAGATTGGTTCAGCCACACACAGCCTCTAAGAGAGGAAGTAGGGCCTAAGAGAGAGCTCCCCAAATGTGGAGTGTCCTTTTTGTTATGTCTTTTTACTACCTGTATTACATTATTTGCTTAGAAATTTTTCTTTTCATGGATTCCCCTATTAAAACCATAAATACCTGCTCTAGCATCATCCCAAGCAGTGATATCAGAAGAATCACAGGTTTGGGCTAGTTGTATTGGCTCAAATAAACATTAAATAGGTGACGATTCAAATTTAAAATGTTCACCCACGCATCACCTAGCCTATGGCCAGTGGTGCTTGTAGGACACGCTGGAAAATAATGGTGTGAAAGACACCAGTCCAGAAGTGTGAGTGTTTGTTTTCCAGGCCAGCATTGCTTTCTCACGAGATGTGAAACTATGGGTGAGTCTCCCTGCTTCTCTGAACCTTAAAAATGAGGATGCAGTCTCTGTTAGATTTTATGCGAATGAAACAATTTTATGCACACTCTGTGTGTGTGTGTGTGTGTGTGTGTGTGTATAAAGGTTAATAACTAAAACATATTAAACATTTACTGTGCTAAATACTTCAGTGTCTTATTAATCCTTACAACCATATGGGGCAAATATGATCTCTACACCCATTATAGGTATGATGAACCCAAAGTAGGTTAAGAATTTGCAGCTTCTCAATGGCCTCTGTGCTGGAATGCCAGCTCAGGGCATATGCTTGTAGCCTGTTGTATACTATACTGTACTGTACTATACTATGTATAGGGATTTTTATTTATTTATTTTTTGTCATTGACCCACTTCAAAGTGTTAGTTTAGAGCCCCTCTGCTAGCTGCTTGTGGGGTGTAGCATTAGATAAAAATCATTTGACGTGAGAAGTGGAAAGAATAGAGTGTTCAGCTCCTCATGGGTGGATCTCTAAATTTCCTCAGCAGCTGTGGCACGGTCCTTAGTGCTCCATTCCAGTCGTCTGTTCAGCCCTTCACTGGTTGGGACAGGCCTGGACTTCACCGTAGCTCCCCCGCTTCGCATCAGGGCCAGATCAGTATGCAGTTGGTGGGCACCCGGCAGGCAGGGGTACGATGCGTTATGTTGATAAAGGGCTTGCAGCTCGAGCCCTGGGCTTCGGAGCAGTTTCAGAACTCTGTGTTCAGTCTCACTGCAGGTACGAGGTGTCTCCCCCGCATCAGAGGCTGTGGCACTGCCAGGACCCTGGAGGACACTGTGCCATCCTGACCCTCCGAAATAGTCGAAGGACGGTGGGTGCTGGGAGGTGTCACGTGGGCCCCTCCATCACCTTGAGTGGCACTGCTGCCCCCTACACTATTGTGGTCAGGGCTGTGTGCCCCTCTTTGGATTGGCTGAGTGTGAAATGAGCCCTAGCGTGTTTTGTTTTGTTTTTTTAAATAATTTTATTATTCCTTCTTTTATTTCCAAAGTCTTTTTAAAAAAAAATTAATTAATTAATTAATTTATTTTTGGCTGTGTTGGGTCTTCGTTGCTGCACGCGGGCTACTCTTCGTTGCGGTGCGCAGGCTTCTCATTGCGGTGGCTTCTCTTGTTGCGGAACACGGGCTCTAGGCGCGCGGGCTTCAGTAGTGTGGCACGTGGGCTCAGTAGTTGTGGCTCGCGGGCTCTAGAGCTCAGGCTCAGTAGTTGTGGCGCGCGGGCTTAGTTGCTCTGCGGCATGTGGGATCTTCCCGGAGCAGGAGCCCCAGCATGTTTTGATTTGTATAACAAATGTGCAGAGAGGAAAAGAACCCCGGGTATTTTGTAAGTTAGGAAAGTTCTCCTGTCGGGGGTATTGAATGGGCTCTGGAAGCTCTGTCAGCTGAAGGTTTGGAGGTGGAACCTAGGCCTCTGCCACGTGATTCCTCTTCTCTTCCTGGGCCCGGGGAGCCCCCGGCCTGCGTGTGAAACATGCCTTACAAAACTATTTTACTGAACTTCCACCCGCTGGGTGCTGACTAACACCACTTCCCCTCATATAACTTCACATTTGTGTAATTAACATATAATTTGATACCTGGAAACTCATGCTGGGTGGAGCTGGAAAGGATTACTCAGCTTTTAGCAATCCAGACTCTTGGTTTATACAGCGCATGTGCTGTGTCCTGGTTCTGCTGTTACCGCTGACTTGTTTTGCCAATATCCTCGCTATTAATCCTTCCTTCTGTCCTGTGAAGATGAGTGGAAATGATGATACAGTGTGCTTTTCTTTTTTAATCTTTTTTTTTTTTTTTTTGAAAGGAAGACTAGTGACTTTTATCTGCATCTGAGACACAGTCAGAACAAGAAAGTGTCACTGTTGCCTAAGACATGTTGGGGGCAGGTAGAAAAGGGTTTTCTGGGCTGCAAGCTTCCATGAGGATCTTAATTATGTCTTCTCTCAGGCCTGTCTACAGCAGCCCCAATTATTCCATGAAGGCCCCACTGAGATCAGAGCAATAGAAACCAACATTCTGGAGATCTCGCTTAACAATGTTGCGTCATTGCTTTTTCTTACAATACTACAATGAACTACTGATAAAACACTGGTAGCATGAAAATTTGGCCCCAAAGTGCCGCCAACAGACCTTTGGCAGTGGGGAGTCATGGTCAGCGAGCCAGACCCGCATGGGTGATGCTTCATTCCCTCCGGCCGGGGTCAGGGGGCCTTTCCCCCTTCACTTGCGGTGCGAGCAAGGGGGTCGGGGCCGGGAGCGCAGGCCTGGCCTAGGGCGGCACCTGAGCCACAGGGCAGGGGGCTGGCAGCCGCTCCCCAAGCGCGCTCCTCGCAGAGGCCATGACTACCAGCGGTGCCAAAAGTGTGCGCCTTGTTCGGAGGGCGGAGGTCAGGGGCCCTGCGCCGCCTCCCGCCTCCTGGCGCGCGCGTCGCAACCCTTATCAGGCCCTCTGGGACCCGGGACCCCCGGAGCGCAGGATGCCGGAGCCACCGAGCTCCCGGGCAGGCAAAGGCCGTCCGTGGCGTCCTCACTCACTCTTAATATTTTAACAACTGAAGGGTTGTGGACTGCCTGCCTCTCGAGCAAACATGTTCTTAACTTTCTTCTCCCATCGGCTAGTGGAGTTCAGTGGTACCATAGTTTTGCTTCCCGTTTCTTCGTGAAGGCAGTGCCATCAGTATTTTAAAAAAAACGCAGTAAGTAATTATCAGGGAAGAATAAAGATGAAAAATTAGGACGATTTTGCAATTTAAATTTAGAGTGTATGCTGATGGTCATAAGTTTTTTTTGAGAAATTACTTATTGTGTTGACACGTATTAATGGGGGGGGGGAATCACAGTTCTTAATATACGTGATATCTGCCTACTGAAAGATAAAAAGGCTGGGTGAACTCTGACCCAGAGCTGAGAATCAGCATAGTTGAAAGCCAATCAGGATATCTTGAAAATAAATCTGAATGTTCACATGCCTTGAAAGAGGACATTTAGTGCAGCACAGATGGAAAATCGTATCTGATGTGAACTCGAAGGAAAAGAGTGAATCCCTTAAACATCAGTAGTCACAGCTTTCTGATCCAGCAGGTTGAGGAGGGTCCAGAGTCCCGGTCCCAGGTGAGCGTGCTGTCATCGGTGAGCTACAGGGGAGGTGGGAGTGGGGAGAGTAGCCCGGAGGCTAGCCATTTGTTCCCTTCCATGGATGGTGCTTGGGAGCCTTTCAGGGTTTGAGAACTTGACTCTGGAAAGCTTCTAAGTTTGTTCCTAGTGGGTTGATTTATTTTGTTGAGGTCAAATTAGAACTAATGGCCCTGATGGTTTACAATGCTCCTAAATGGTTCTTAGCACTTAGGCGGGCTTGGCTGGCCGTTGTGGGCGGGTTTCCAAGTGTGGACCATATCGTTCCGAGGGTGTATTTTTTGTTGAAGTTTTTGTTGAGAGTACAACTTATGTGTGTGAGTGAGGTTAAAAGGTAACAGCAGAATTAGTCACACTTAATATTCAACTTTCTCTTGGTATCAGATCCAGGGATGTGTTTGTGAACACGGGCCCCATGGGCATTTGGTGCGTGAGCAGGGCATCTAGCTGGGAGTTAGTAGTGGATGACTGTTTGTCCTCTGCCACTTTGCCTAGGAGTGTATCATTCATGAAACTCAGTAAGAGGGAAGCCTCAGATTTCCTCCTGCCATTTCTGGTTGCCAAGCAGTTCCTGTAAGAGCGGGTAACCAGGTTAAACGAATCTCGGTGCATCCCTTCCAGCCATGCTGTGGTATCTGTGAGTTCATGGCAAGGTCTTTGGCAAGGGGATTATACTCTACATAAAATTGGCTCCAGTCTCCTGATTTCTGTGTGATTGTGAGTAGGCGGAGCAGACAGGTGTCTACAAAGGAGCTGCATGTCTCTACTGGTCCACAGAATTAAACCGTGCATGTGTGCGTACACAGGCAGGCTCCGTGGGCAGTGATCTCCCAGAGCTGCTGGGGGCAGCTGACTCGGGAGAGAATCAGGAGGGTCAGGGCTTCAGTGCCTAAGCTGAGGTCGTGGTGCAAGGTCAGGACAGGAGCATTGGTTAATGATTTCTCCATGCTTTGATTGAAAAGAAAGAAGCTGCCTCCAAATCATCTTTCTTTGGCTCATCAACTCTCAGAGCAGTGCCCCTAAGTTGCAAATGTGGTTTTGAAGGCCAAGTCCAGTCAAATTCTGTTAAGGGTAAAATCCTGATGGTCACTATGGCCTGAGCCAGCGTTATTCAGGGCTGAGTGAGAAATGGGGGCTTCCATTGCTAATGGAGTAACTACTGGCTTCTTCTCAAAACTTGGGTTCCTTTTTTTCTTCCTGCACACTCTAAAAACACACTTTTAGTATATTTGCAAGCTTTCCATCCTGAAGCTGCCATACTTACTCTCAGGACCCAGTGAGTTTTCCCTAGAACAGTTTGAAGAGCATTAATGCTGTCTGTGAGATGCTTACTTCTGTTGAGAAACATTTCCACATTCATCTAGTTCATCTTGAAAATAGTATCACAGCATGTGAAAATACTATCACAGTCATCATCAACAGTGCTATTAATCCAAAGACTTGGGTCTCAAGGCAGATAGCTGTGTTTATAACCAAGGTGTTAATTCCACTGTTAATAAAATGAAGCTGTTGCACTGGGCATGATAGAACTCGAGACATGAGCCCAGTGTAGTAGCCAAAGTCACCCCTGAGTTGTGTTGGCAGAAAGGCATTCTAGAATCAGCATTTGACTGTGTTCAGTTGGTTCCGTGGCCACCAGGTTCTCCAGAGAAGTTTTAATTACAAACCAAGGTGATGTGGTTTCTTAAATGTGCTGTAACAAATGGATGTTAGCTCAAGAAGCCCTGAGCAGCCCCCTCCATCAATGAAACCCCATAATTATCGCATGGCGGGCTTTGAGGAGGAAATCTTAACGCCCTGAGTGTCTAGTCGGCTGTGCTTCCGGCCTCCCTTTCCTGAAGTTGGGGGCAGGGTGAGGGTGTGGAAGGTGAGCCCTTTCCTCAGAGGCCCCTGAGAGTCATGACACACCCAGGACAGGCTCTGGTGCTGTCCCAGGGAGGAACATATTTATAGCCTGGGGGTGAGGTCTGCTTTTTGGTGATGGGCCAGGGGTGGAAGTTTGGGGGAGGAGGGGTGGTTAAAATGGAAGATCTTGAAACGGCAAATCTTTATTAGTTTTGTAAACAGCTTTAGGAAGCACTGGGAGCATCTTGCAGGGACCCTGCAATTATCATAATAAACAGTTTTATCATCTGCTTGGCAATCAATACTGTGGCTTATGCTGCTTTAGTATCTCAGTGGTATTGATTACCTTAACAACTGTGCTGCGGTCAGCTTCCATTAACCCCTGCTTTGCCGGCAGGGCCTGTGCCTTCCCTGGTTGGATGGAAGACTGTTCTGGTTCCAGCCCAAGCAAGTGCCAGAATTTGAAGGCCTGCCAGGGAGTCATACACAGCTTTTATCTCAAGGTGCCCAACGGAAGGAAGGGTTTTAAACAGGGAAGCTAATGCAACTTTTAAAAGGCATCTTGTGTGTGTGTGTGAGTGTGTAGACAGTGTATAAAACAATTATAGCAGTGGGGTTTCAACTGTGACTCGGGAATTTGAGTGTTAAGAGCTAAAATCCTGATTCTTCCCTGCCTTGGCTATGTCTAGTGGTCCTCTCTACTCCACCCCACCCTTCCCACGATGGAACTGAGGACTGCAGTGCTGACGCCCTTATGTAACAGGCATTCCTGGGACGCTTCGAGCACTTTGCTTTGAGTACCACATTTTACTTTTAGAGAGAAACCGCTTACTTGGGGACATCTAGTTCTAGGATTCAGGTTCCTCCGGACCAATGAGTGTCTGAAGTGAAATGGTTGATCATAAGGTGACAGGATGCTGGAGATGGATTTTGGTGCCACTTTAGATTATGTCACTCTCACTGGCTATCTCCTGTCTCTGGTCTGGTTCATGTTTACATCTCCCTTTTCTCCTTTACGAAACAAAGGCAACAAGGATACTTAGCTCTAGGGAGCAACTGGAATGGTGTCCCCAGACCCAGCCTGTAGTTAAGGGTTAGGTAGTGGTAAGTGACAGTCATCCAGACACTTTCAGGATAAGATCTTGGTAGCAGCAGTGGGGGTGATGGTGGTTTGTGTGTGTGTTGACTTTCTATGTCGTTTTTGTCTTGTAACTGCTATATTTCGTTTTGCTTTAAATGAGAAATACGTATATGTGTGTATGCATATGTATGTGTCTGTATATATGATATATATGTGTGTATGTATATATGTATTCATATATAAAATGAGTATAAATGAAGCTGGGAGGGAGGTGTGCTTGCACACCATATCCAGCAACTTAATCCCTTTGGCCCAATTTTAGTGCAAGCTGTCATGGGGGTCTTTATAGACCAAACAACACAGGTGCTGTTCAACCTGAGTGACATTGACCTCTAGTGAGAAGCCAGCTACTACATCTAGGAGTCAGTTTTAAAAGTTGGTGAGTTTCATGGAGTCTCTGGGGAGTGGAGGAGGACGAGGTGGTAATAGTTGGACCAGGGGGAGGGCAAATTGCTTTGGCAGCTGTCACCTTCCTGCCCTTCTCGCCAGGCTGCAGCCTCTGGCTTCCTTATCCCTCATGGTTACCCAAGAGGATCCAGGAATGGAAGTTTATTAGATGGGGAGGAGGCCAGTAGGTATGTGATGAAGGCAAGGGCTGCGGACTGATCTTGGAGAAGTGTAGGTAGGTATAGACAAGAGGGTTGCAGGTGTATGGGATTCCAGGTCATGAGATTCAAGTCCCAAGCAGAAAAGAGTCCATATAAGAGAGGGTCAGGAAGCCAGACCATAGAGTCTGGGCAGCAAGATGTAAGGCTGTAGACTCTGTCTGGTGAGGCCCAGGGTAGTAATAGCAAGACATGACTGTGGTATCCAGCCACAGGCTTGATGAGCAGGGCTGAGCCCACAGATGGCAGTGAGTAGATAGGCCTGTGCAGGTGAGAGAATGGCCCCAGAGAGTAATGGTGGGAAGTTGGTGGGAGTGGTCCTCTGGACAAAGTTGAAGAGTCTACCCAGGGCCATAGCTTAAGCAAGCTTTCCCTCCTGACCCCACCCTACCAGGTCACCCTCTCTCCAATTGGGATGTCAAGGGATCCCCATCACTGTCTTGTATTCTGGACCCACCCACTTCTGTCCTCAGTCTCTCTTTGCCCAGACTACCTTGGTTGCACAAGTTGGAAAGTTTTATTTTAAGCATAATGTTCTTCCTAAAATGTCAGTTAGATCAGTTAGGCTTAGAGGGTGGGCAGTGGTTAAGTTGACCAAAGTTCCACTACTTTCCATTATGATAGGGACTGTAGCTCAAAGGGCTCAGCTGTGACGGAGGCAGAGGGTAGACCAGATGGCCCTTACCTGTAGAGTAAGCAACATTCATGATGGGGATGAAACCTCCATTTTTAGTTTTATGTAGATTTGTGCACTTTGATTGGGTTATAATGCAGTAATACTGTGGCCCAAACCACCCTTTGCATTACCCCACTGGTCTTAACTCGAACTCTGCATTGATACTAGCTCTTCTAAGTTTGACCTCATTCATGAGGAGCTCCTAGATGTTGACAGCTTTTTACTTTGCTCTTTTCACAAATAACTTTTTGAGCCATGTGGTCAGACTTTAGGGCAGTAATATTGTCTATGTGGTAGAGAATGTTTTAGAGGGAGTCACATTCTGTGTAAAATTTTAAGACTTAATGTCTTGCATCAAGGTTCTTGGCTGTGTGGAGCAACCCAGTATTTGGTGTTATTTATAACTCTGCTTTTTAGGTGTGAGGAGAGCAGTGACATATCTTTTTTTGGGTCTTTGGTGTACTCAGATTTTTTTCTCATTTAGAAGATGAAATGTGATCTTTGAAGGGTTTGGAAAGACGATTCTTTTTCAAGAAGTGATGTCTTCATAGAGAAAAGAACACTGGAGTAGAAACTGGAGAATGGATCCTGGTTCCTGATTTGCTACTAACCAGCTGGTGACCTTGGGAAAGAATGACTCATAGTAGTTGCTCTAATGTTTTAGAATCTTTTTAAGCCTGTAAAATC
Organism: Eubalaena glacialis; assembly: GCF_028564815.1. Classification (NCBI taxonomy): domain Eukaryota; kingdom Metazoa; phylum Chordata; class Mammalia; order Artiodactyla; family Balaenidae; genus Eubalaena; species Eubalaena glacialis. The sequence goes on along the minus strand of NC_083733.1, from coordinate 16,063,024 downwards.
TGAATTATGGTTCCTAGTCTGTCTACTTAACAAGACAAGATTGTTGGTGGTCAAATGAGAAATGAATATAAGAGTGTTTGAAAATGTATAAACCACCATATAAATCAAAGAAGCATTGTTATTTGTTCCTGGGGAAGTTGGTGCTGGGTGTGACTATTTTCTTGGTCAAATGCTAATGCTACTATGAAAAAGTTTTTTGCAAAGAGTATTTCCCAGGAAGCTGTAGCATGGTGATAGATGTGTGTGGGCCCACATATGGCAAGAAGCCCACTTATCATTGGGTCATCCTACTTGAAGATGAGCGCAAGAGAACCAGCCCAGTGGGAACCAGCTCAGTTCAGACTTTACAAAGCAATTAAGGTGACTTATATAAAACATTCATACTGAGATGAGAGACAGTGAGCTCAAAAACTATGGTTGGTAAACATCGCCTCATTTTGTAAATTCACTGGAAGTGTTTAAAATTACTTTTTAACCCACTAAATCAACCAGTGGAGGCTTTTAACTTATCAGTGGATGTGTTTTTCTTAATCAGAGTTTCACTCTGATTGAGAGTCTAGAGTTTAGAGTTTCATGCTCTAAATCAAGCTCTTATGTAATCTTAGGCTGTTACATTGGGCTCATTTTTGCCCAGTAGTGATAGTTGTGATAGTTGCCATGTATAAAGTGTCAGGGACTGTGCCCAGAGCATGATGCATATCATCTCTTCGTGTATTAGTGGCGGGGTGGTGCCTCGTACCTTCTAAGGGTAGGAGTAAGGGTGGGGTCAGCAAATGGTGAGTTTTGAACAAGATTTAGAGGGAGCTGGGGCCTAAAGTACTTCTTTGGAAGTCCTTTAGCTCTTCTAAAGAAAGAAGAATTCCTATTTCCTTGAAAAAAGGCTTAGCTTGCCATGAATATGTCAACTCAAGGCTGAGACGCTTGGCTCTGGCCAGTGCAGTTCTTTTTTCAGAAGGTGCTCCTGAACTGGGTAAAGACAGAACTTTCTTTTTTAAAAGAAAAAAAAAAAAGTGTATTGTATAAACAAGAAAATAATATGATGAACCCCATCACTTAGACTTGACAACAATTCACTTTTTGTTGGATTTGTTTAACCTTTTTGTTCATTGGCTTTGATTTTAGAGCTAATGAAAGATATCATGATGCTTCATTATTTTCTTAGGTGATAATAATATTATGTCAACATAACAAAATTAACACATTCTTAACATCATCAAATCCCAAATTGTTGTTCAAACTTACCTGATTGTCCCCAGAATGGCTTTTTACAGTTGGTTGGTTAGAATGGGTATCCACATGAGGTCTACCTAGTACATTTAGGTGTTTGGTTCTTAGGTCTCTTAATCTAATTCAGCCCCCTCGCCCCCAACTGTAGCCTCCATATGTGCCCCCAAAACCAGCCCATGGATTTTGAAGGATGATGGGGAGTAGCTACGTGTGGTAGCAAGGGCACTGTCAGTGTGGTGTGAAGAAACCCAGGTCCTATTTCTAGCTCTGCCACGGACCAGCTGTCTGACCTTGGATAAACCGCCAGCACTCTCTGGGGTCGTTATTCTCGTCCATCAAAGGAGGCAGTGAGACTGAATGGCCTCAAACCGAAGCCTTCTTCTTACAGCCTCCTCGAAGGTACTGCTTGCTACCTAGTCCTTATCCCAATTTTTGTAATTGAGAAATTGTTGGTGCTAAATAATCCTGAGCGATGGGCTTGTTCTTTTTCTCTTGGACGTTGTGAATAGTGTACCTTAAACGAGGCTATTATGTTTTCCTTCTGGACTTTAAGCTTAGAGCCACATTTATGTGTTGGTTATTATTGTATGCATTTTAAGCTTCATTTTTGGCTCAAGTTTCCTCCACTGTTGTTTTTTGTTTCTTCTCTTGCCCTGGCCTCCATTTATGCTATCATGTTGTATTGTGTATTCTTGTAAGCAGTGTGAATAAATGACTGTGTGCTGGGTATTCTCACGTGACTCTGACCTCTCTGCAAGCTCATTCACCCAGGGTCCCTGTCTTATGTAGTCTCTGCTTTGTAGAGCCACAGCTTAGGTGCTCAGTAAAAACTTACTGATAGATTTTGATTTGACATATTGTCCTCACTTACGCATTTCCATGTTTTTTTCCATTTTAGTGGTGAACAGTTGTTTGGAACAGTATTAATTTTGTGAATGTGGCCTGGTCCTTCTCTGATTCACATTTTATGTGGCAGAATGGCCAAAGGAGGAGGTCTGGTGAGCCACCTGGCTGATGATTGTTTTGTTTTTTTGGTAGAACTTGTCTTTTTGAGTAGCCCCTTGCTATTTTTTTCCCTTGGTGAGTGAAGCAGTATTTGCTGGGCAAACAGTTGGGGGAGGGGGTGTTAACTGCTAAAACAGTAGCCATTCTACGCATTCTGAAGAGTTCACCTCTGGTTCCAGCCTTGGACGCAAGGATCGCTGTTGTTGAGATGTGTAGGGTGACAGAGGTGGGTGTATCAGTCAGTCGTCTGCTCTACCTGGAAAAAAGCAGACCAGGCAATCAGATGTGCTTTATCCTAAGACTCACGCGTGAGTGGGCGAGTTCTCTAGTGGGCGAGTTCTCTCGTTGGCTCTCACGCAGCCTGCCTTTGCTGTCAGGGAGGCTGTGCTAACCCTCAGTAAGTCCTTGGTCCCAACTGGCTCTCTCCCTTACCTCCCAGGACCTCTGCTTCCTTGACTGTCCAGGAGAGAGAAGGATGTTCCTCCAGCAGCATTAGGGGAGGATCTGTGTCTGTGCTTGTTGAGCCCCTGGCACACAGTAGGCGCTCAATAAATACATGGTCAGTGCCTTCAGGAGCATCTCTACGAGTGGTTGGGAGACATATTTACAACCATTGCTAGTGGCCTCCTCTTTTCTTGTTTGTGACACTTGGAAAGGGAGCCGTTAAGCATTGGTTTTGAGGGGCTGTGGGGCGTGGTTTTGAGGGCTCCTCTTCTGGGTCCCTGGATGACTTCTCTCTCATCCGCAGAGAACTGCGGTGCCCTTGTTGGTGGAAGGAGTCCTGCCAATGTTCCTCTCCCAGCCAGACACCCTCTCAGGCCGGTAGCGCGGCCTTGATGCTTTCATTCCCACGTGGAGGAGGGCGCTTCCGAGCCTCTGCTCTGTGCAGACCTAGTCCAGAGGAAGGCAGGACCCCTGGGGGGTCCTGGGTGTGGCGAGGAAGTTGAGGCTCATGGCTTGCAAGTTTTCTTCTAATGGAATTTCCCATCACTTACTGCCCTGCTGATTTCTGATCAATGAAAATGAAATTGCATCACCTCCTCAGAGGCTCCACGTATGCCTGCTGCTTCCAGCTGTGTCAGTTCCGGTAAAATAATCTCATCAGGCGTGCGAGAGGGTAATAGGAAATAAAAATAAAAACCCGCAATTAGCAAGAGGCCTTGCAGCTGAGTAACACTTTCCATCCCAGAGGCAGAAGGGCTGGGGAGTGAATGCTTAGGAAAGATTCCCTTTAAAAAAAAAAGAAAAGAAAAATTCCCGGTCTTTTTCTTCTCCCTTCTTTTTCCCTCCTTGCCCTGAACTCTCTCCCGACCCTTTGGGTGGGGATGGTTTAAAACTGTGCGCAGGTTTCCCGTGCCCTTTGTGTGAGGTCAGTAGAATTGCTCCGTGATGGGCACACATGAGGGTGGCTTTTGCTTTTCTCTCTCCCCACCCGCCCCACCCCAGACAGGCACCAAAGGAAATACAGAAATTTCAGCTTCTTCCACTGACCTGTGATAGGAAACCAGACGGTTGCGGGGGGACAACTCGAAGCCGAGTTAAAGTTGGTAAACAGGCTTCTCAGAGCTGGTTCATTTTAATTCCTAGACTTTAGGCTTCAATTATCAGCCCATTAAGAACCAGATAACCGCTGCATTATTCCCTGGAACTTTCAGGACCATGTCGTGAACATGGGGAGGCTCTATCGGAGGGCGATGTTTGGTTGTGTGGAAGCTGGAGCGTGGGGACAGGCCCGCTCCAGCACCTCCGGAAAGGGCTGGGGGAGGGTGAACGCTGCCTCTGAAATATTCGGGTGTGTGTGTGTGTGTGTGTGTGTGTGTGTGTGTGTGTGTAGCCTCTCAGGTCACTGGCTCCAGCCTAAAGAGGAACTGAGGCCAGAGACACCAGGGTGGGGGGATGCTCAGGGCAGGTGAGGATGAGGGAAACTGTTGGATCACCTGAGAGGAGCCAGTAGAAGTGAAATCGCACCATGTCTTGTCAACATCCAAGGAGAAGAAATGCTTACGTGAAGGCCAGTTCAGTGGTTCTGGCATTTTTTCATAAGTTATTTGGGGGACAGCATGCCTTCATCCTGGGCCATCAGGAAATGGTCCATCTCAAACATGGCCCACTGACTCTCATGCAGGTTGAAGGTGAGACCCTTGAGAGGGATGAGCACGGCTGGGGGTCGTGGTAGGAGTGGACCCAGGTGTGAGCACTGTGGTGTCCCCAGCACCATAGGGGCTCAGGGTAATGGCACAACTCGCCAAACCATGAGTTGCAGTAGTTGAGCCATGTTTCTAAATGCAGTGGACATCAGAGGTCCTCACTGGCCACATCTGGTTAATGGAAGGACAGATTCTGGCCTTAGAGCAGGAAGGCTCTGGAATGGGGGGAGTGGTAACCTGGATAACTGTGTTGATACCGTGAATTCAGCAGCACGTGAAGCTCTGTGTCTCTCCCTGCTAGCACCCTGCCCTGGATGGTCACTGCCGTCCAGGTTCTTATTTTGCATGTCTGAACTCTAGTGAGAGCAAGCTAGTAGGAGTCTGTATTGATAGGAGGGATGCTGTGTATATTGTAGGCACTCAATGAACATCTGTTGTGTGAATGGATAAAAATCATTAGAGCAGCCAGTGAGTTTATGGCTAAGCATGATTCACAGGAATTTAAAGCTAAGACCAACGGGGCCAGAACCCCAGTAGCCTCTTTATTATTGTGGCCTAAGAAATTGGCCCTGTTAACCAGCCAGGTTGGATTCCCCCAATCTCAGCGTGGGTTAACGCTGCGATCTTTTGGAGCTGCAGAAAACAGTTTCCTCCAGCTTGCTCTTGTTCTGGCGCTGTCCAGGATTAGGGCTGCGGGCTGGAAGTTTTGGTGGGAAGAGCCGAACTGTAGGGGTGAGAGGAGAGAGGATGCCACTTCAGAAGGAAGCTGAAGTTCTCGATGTTAACGTGCAGTTTTCATTTTGTGTGAAAATGATGTTTGTGTGTTTGCACCGATACATTTCTGTTCTCTGATCTTAGACACTTAGCACAGGGTCTTGATCTACATTGATCACTTTTTATGACTTGAACTGGCAATTCCCCCCACCCCCACCCCCACCCCCAGGGATCAGACCTAACCAGGGTGTTCAGGAAGCCATTAAGGAAAAATATGTAACCACCCTCATTCCCAAACTCAATTGTTTGGTCTTAGCAGTGCTTGGATAAGAGACTTTCAAGCATAATTAATTCAAGTCCTATTTAACATGGCCTTGGTGGTTCTTCACAGCAGCTATTGACCCAAAAGCAGCATTTGGAGCAGCAAGAGGAGAAAGACCGCCTGGGCCATTTGTGCTGAGTTTGTGAGGGTGGCATTGTTACCCTCAGTCACTTGGCCCTTCGGGTGGCTTCTGGAGGGTTGAGGAAGTGCAAACGCTCGGGTCCTTACGCTTGAAGAAGAAATTTTCCTTTGTTGTTTTGCCTAATTCCCAGGGCCACTCTTTGAAGTGGCCAGTGGTAAATATGTCTCAATGTGTTTTTCTTGATTAAAAGTAACGGTGCAAAGAATTGGCTTCCTAGTTGCCACGTGGGATGGAGAAGGGGCTGTGAAGAGTAGGACACGTAATTAAGTTTCACTCCCCGCACGTCTGCAACCCGCACACCCACCCACCCAACACCTAGTTGGCTTTTTAAGCTTTGGAATTTGGAAGTCCTTCAAACACACTCAGAGGACGAACAGAAGCTGTACCCTCTTTAGTCCGTCTTGAAGTCCTCCAAGGTCACCATGATTGCTCTTCCACTTTGCCATAAGGAAGGGAACTGAAATGTAAAATAACTCCTTAGGCCTCTAGGATTTAAGGACTACCCAACAGGAAATGTGCTTCTCAAACCTTCAGTTGAGTAAAATGAAGCTGTTGAGGAGGAAATTCTGTGATGGAATTGCCATCTACAGTGTACTTCCCAAATAGGGAGCTAGGGAGATGCCGGCTGCACACCACCTAGAGAGTATCAGCCAAGGCGCCCCCTTCCTGAGGCCTGGGGAAGACCCCATGCACTGGCTTTCCATCCCCCTTGGTGCACTTGCCAATGGCTGGGCTGTACAGCCTCCATTCCTGCTTTATTTAGTGGTGCCTCTTGCTCCCTGCTGCTTGAAAAGCTGTTTATGCTAACGAGCCAGGGAAGATCTGAAGACCTCGCTGTGCCTGCACTGGTGAGAGGCCCTGTGTGTGTGTGTTGCCCCATTAATGAGCCTTCGAAGGGCAACCCTTGTTTGTCTTGTCATGGTGCCAACTCCGGAGCCTTGTGCCAGAGTGCGCTGCTGATGGCGAGCCCGCCATGTGGCGTTCTTCCTGCCGGGAGGAAAACACACTCCTTTTTCAGAGAGTCATTTTGGAGATGCGCGCTGAGGGAGACTTTCCTTCCCCAAGGCCACCTCTCCCCTCACCCTTCCCAGGCTTCCCGATCATCCCTGAACGACAGGTGGCAGAGTTAGCGGAGAGCAGGAGTTCCTCTATCCGGGAAGGTTGGATGGGGTTTCCCAGGTGCTGCCACAGGACCAGAGAAAAGCAGCTCACAGGTTATTCATTTGTTCTTGCATAGGTCTGATCTATACAAAAGAAAGCTTAAGGCCCGTGGCTGCTTCTACCTGCATCCTGGAAATAGCAAGTGCAAACAAAGAATCTGCTCAACTCAGTTTCTCTTGGGTCTGTGCAGCTTGAACCCCCGCAGTTTCTTCTGCTATTCAAATTAAATGTTCTGCTGACCAAGAACTACTTCATAGGAACCTCTTACCCTAGTGAGCCTAGCGCTGATAGCTCTTTCCATGAGGCAGAAACCTTGTCCATACCTGATTCCCCTCGCTCTCCCCTTGAAACCCAGAATTATATTTAGGGACTTGCTTGGCTTCGTGGATTTCTGTTTCGTTGACCGTCTATTTAAGGTGGCTGGAATGAGGGCCGCCTCTGTAGACTTCAGAGCTTTCGGATATTTGGAATAGGAAATAATAAATCACAAAATACTGAGGTACTCAGGTGTCGTACCTGAGCCTCAGAATTAGGATGAATGGGTCTTTGGTGATCAATTATATGTAATGTTCAGATCAACACGCTCCCACTAACGTTATTTAAGATGTATCCTAGAAAGAGGGAGTGCTCTTTCTAGTCAAGCTAATCATGTTTTAATTAAGTTAAAACTCAATCAAGTTTTTTATCCATCCTGCATGCTTTTAGCACTGTGCTAGGAGGTGAACAGAATTATAAGCTGATGTTTGCCTTCAAGCAGCTTACCGTCCATTTGTAGAGATAAAAGTACCCAAGCTGCAGCAAGGAGGGAACGTTTTAGTGTCAGTGTGGTGGTGATTACTGTCGGAGTTCAGAGAGGAGAGAGTTTTGTGGGTTTGAGTGACAGGAGGGGAGTTTATTGCCTCCGTGGAACTGGAGCTTGTGCTTCTTAAAGGACGTCCAAGGTTTGGATAAATGTTGAGGAAGAGAGAGAACGTCCACAGGGCCTGGGGCTGCAGAAACAGAGGCAAGAATGTGATGATGGGGAGGAGACCCTGCTGTTGGGGAAGTGAGAGAGCTGATTGATTAATAGTGTGGTGGTCGATTTTAGAGTGTTTTAAAACCAGTCTGGAGAGCATCAGTTTGAATATGAGTATCAGCTGTCTCTTGCCTGGGACGGGCACTGGGCGAATATGACGGCGGGAAGGCCAGAGTGATCTTCCCTTTCTGTTTTCTGGAATCAAAGATGGTACCGAGAGTTCCATCTGGGGAGCCCAGGGCGTTCAGTGAGGGGCAGTTCCACTTGGACATGTTGAGCCACGCTGAGTGTGGAGTGATGGAAGGCTAGCCGCTTGCAGACATCTTGCGGTCTGCTGAAAGTATGAGATGCATATTCAAGTGATAAGTCAGGAATGGAAATTTTTGTTTTGGGAGTCAACTCATAATTTCAGTAATTGAAACCACAGAAGTAGTTAAGGTAGTTGAGGTACAGAGATAAGAGCAGAGAGCCAAGGGAGAAGAAAGAATGATGGTGGTTAAATACTGTAGAACAGAGAGGAGAGACTTCTGTGGGTTAATGTAAGAGGGAATTTTATCGAATAACTGGAAAAGTGCATCCATGGAGGGCTGAAGGGATGGGAAGAGGGGCAGGCAGGGTCGAGGTTGGAGAGGTAGGAGGAGAGCCAGAAAACCATGTCAGAGAAGTGAAGGGGGGAGAAGATTTCAAGGGGACAGTCAGCAGTTTTGAATGCAGGGGAGATTGAAGAGTATTGAAGAGAGGAAAAGAGGAACAACTATTGGTTACCCCAAGAAGGGCATTGGTGACCTTGGAGAGAGGGCCGAATCTTGGAGACATGGGGCCTTCTGACCCCCCTGAAGCAGTGTCCAGCGCCCCCTCCAGAGAGCCTGAGCCTGTATTCTGGGGTGGGGCCCAGTGTCTGTGTGTATCTTCGCTCAGCTCTGTGGTTGGGTGTGCTGCACAGCAAAGCTTGAGAACTGTTGATGTGAGGCGGTCCAGCTCCCGCTACGCACACAGAGCTGGAGGGGCCAGCTGGCTTTAGACGATTAGAGTCAGGGAAGTGAAGCCATGGGCACAGTCCACTCGCTTAAAGGAGCTGAGATCCAAGGGAAGGACGGAGCAGCATTGTGTGCCTGGCGGTGTGAGTGGTCAGGCTTCCATTCAGGAGCTCACGTGGGACTGGAATATGGTGGCCAGTCAGGTGGGAGAGTTGGCCAGTAAAACCCTATGAAGCCCTCTTATTAATCATCATGGAAAGGGCAACACACCCCTGCCGTAGAAGTAACAGGCAATTAACAAAAGAAATAGAAATTGCCAATAAGTATCTGCAGATGGGTTCTCTCTTACTAGCAAAAAATGTATGTTAAAATGAGATGCCGTTTCTTGCCTGCCAAATTTACATTTTTTTTTTAACAAAATAATACCCACTATTGATGAGGGTGCAGGAAAATTGAGGCTCGTGTGCCAATGAGCATGAGCTGGAAAGGCTTTCCTAGAGGGCCATTTGGCGTATGCCGGGGAGCCTGAAATATTCCTAGCTTTTGAGCCAGCAGTTACACTTCCAGAAATACGTCCTAAGAAAATAGAGATGGAATGTTATGGGTGAAAGCCTAGGTTTTAAAGTAGGAAGGAAGGCTTACCTGCTTTCGAAGGCTGACTTAGCTAGTATGTGACTTGTATAAGGTATTTAACCCTCTAACCCTCAATTTCCTCATCTGTAAAATGGGCTGTTGAAAGGATCGAATGAAATGATGTCTATTTAAAAAGTGCTTAGAACCATGCCTGGCCCTACTAAGAGGGTAGTAATAGAGCTGCTACTTATTTTTATTATTTTGTTATTATATATGCACAAAGATTTATGAGAGTTTATTGCAGCGTTAACAGCAAAATATTAGGGATTGCCTAAATGTCCAGTAATAGAGCTTAGTGAAATTATGCTATGTCCATAGGATGCAGTATGTATGCACCCATTAATTCTAAGTTACGAAGAATGTTTCATGTCATGGGAACAGTTTAATGCCTAAATTAAGTTAAAGGGGCAGTCCACTTAAGGAGCAGTGTGATCTGAGGTTGGTAAAGATGTGTTAACTATCAATACATAGAAGAAAAAAACCTAAAAATTTTCTACCTCCCAGTAGCTCTCTGGATGGTGGGATTATAGGTGATTTTTATTTCAGCTATTGAGCTTTTCTGCACATACCCCCAAATTTTTAAAATACCAAGTTCATACTCCTTTAGTAAGAAGAAATTATTTAAAATAAGTCTAACATCATGAGATGCCAGAATGAAACTGTAACGGGCCAGATGGTACATTTTACATCATTTCCTAGCTTTTGCTCCACAGCCCAGTAGGAAAAACAGAGAGATCAGAAATGGGATCTTTTAAGAGGGATTTTTAGGAAATCAGAGATGAAGAGTTTTGGGTGCTGGCGAAAGAAGGCACTGAAGTAGTACACTCAGTGGGGGAAGGTATCCAGTTCAGTGGGGAAAGCACTGAGGGATGGGCGAGGACGGAGAGGCTGAGGTACGCACCTGTCAGGTAGGAGGGGCAGTTGATGCAAGAGGGAAGTTAAAGGGGCTGCATTTGGTGGAAGGAGGGGCTGCTTCACATCTGGGGGGGTGGAATCCATGTGTTATGGTGCATAAATCCAGGTCAGGAGAGAACCATTCAGGCCAGAGATGGACAAAGGATGCTGGCCTGTAGTCCTCAGGATATGGTAGAGAGGTCTCAGGGTAGACACTGAAGTAAGTACCTAAGTGTTGGGATAGCTGGTTAAATTGCCCCAAATCCTTTTTTTTTTTTTTTTAAGAAAAACGCAGAGAATTAAGTAATAGCTGAGTCATTTCACTTTTTGTTACTGTATTCCTGGGTTTGGTGTTTTTGAACTGTGAGTGTGTCCGTGTGTATAGTAACAAATTCTCTTCCCCTAAATACCAGCTCATCTCTCCCAACACCCGCAGCCTGGGCTCCTAGACCTGGCTCTGCTTATGATCTCACGGCTCCACTGGAGCCAGAATAATCACGGTAGTTGTGGATTCCCTGCAGAATGGACTGAACTAGCAGTTTTCACTTCCAGGCTGATTTATGTTCACGCTGGAAAGAGCACAGATGCACTTATTAGCAAACACGAAGCCCAGGGCCTGGACAATTCTCTGGGCCTTCCGGGCAATGGTCCTCCTGCAACACAAGAGACCTGTTCCAGCATGTGTGTGTTTTCTGACCTCGCCATGGTTACAGAATAATTCTTAAGGCTACTGGGAAATTGCTACCAAGAGGATGGAATCTCACCGATTTATGGTTTAACACTTACTGACTTATACACAGCAGCAATATACAAATACAGTTATTGTATAAAGCACAGAATGGAATTGGATATGGTTCTTCAGTGGCTTCCAAGCTAAACAGATGAGGGTATTATTTCTTTGCCCCTTGAATGAGGTTTCTACTTATCGCAGAATCTAGGTTGCCCTTGGCTTTTTTTTTTTTTTTTTTTGAGGCCAAGGGGATAATTTATTCATTGTTGTGTATTTCGCTAATGTGTTTTAGTCTAGGTTAAGCAATGCCCACCCTCTGTAGGTTGCTGGGGTTCTTTTCTGTGGTGGCTGCTCCTGCCATTATATTTAGAATTGCTTTTCACCAAGTTAGGGAAATCTGTCCTGAATCAGGATCATGGGTGTCTTAGTAAATAGAGTGTGTGTTACTTGAAATTTCGCCTGACTTAGAATGGCCGTTTGTCTCCTCCAACCAGGGGGCTCTATCTAGGACCTCTCGGCTGAAGGAAGGGAAGACCAGTTTTCTCTGTCTGTCTGCACCTCCCCGTCCAGCCTCGCAGCCTCCCTCCTTTCATGAAGCTGTGCCAGGAATGGATTTCAAATGAAGATAAGGGTAGGGGATCAGGCTGGGTTGGCTGTTCATAGGTATTTTGGGAGGTTCAACATGTAGAATTCCTGCACTGGACAATTTCTTTTTTCTTTTTCTTTTGATATAATTTCAGATGTACAAGAAAGTTATAATAATAGGACAAAGAATTCTAACATACCTTTCCTCCAGACCCCCCCACCCAAGTTAGCATTTTCTAAGTTCTATTTGTATGTTTGTATTTATGCAGGTCTGTACAGACACACACTCGCACACGTTTTTTTCTAAGCAGTTTGAAAATCAAGACATCATGCCCCTTCACCTCTAAATGTATCAGTGTCTATGTCTTAAAAACAAAGATATTCTCTTATATAACCATACTGCAGTTATCAAAATTAGGAAATGAACATTCATCTACTACTATTACCCAATCTACAGATCTTTATCAGATTTTGCAAGTTGTCCCAATTGTACCCTTTATAGGGAAAGAGAATCCAGATTCTTTGTTATGTTCCTTGGTCATGTCTCTTTAGTCCCCTTTAATCTGTCTTTCTGCCTCCTGACTGACATTTCTGAAGAGCCTAGGACATGTTTTTTTAATAGATCTATTTATTTTTATTTATTTATTTATGGCTGCGTTGGGTCTTTGGTGCTGCGTGCGGGCTTTCTCTACTTGTGGCGAGCGGGGGCTACTCTTTGTGCTTCTCATTGCGTTGACTTCCCTTGTTGCAGAGCACGGGCTCTAGGTGCGCGGGCTTCAGTAGTTGTGGCACGCGGGCTCAGTAGAGCCTAGGACATTTTGTAGACTGTCCCCAGTTTGGATTTGCCTGATGCTCCCTCCATGATTAGACTCAGGTTTTGCATTTTTGGCAGGCATGTCAGGGAAGGGATGTTGTGTTCTTCTCAGTGTATCCTCTCAGGAGGCACAGGATGGCTATTTGTCTCCTTCCTGGTGATCCTAGCTTTGATCACATGGTGAAGGAAGGTGATGTCTGCCAGGTTTCTCCACTGTAAAGTTACTGTTTCTTCTTCTGTAGTTAATAAGTGTCTTGTGGGGAGATACTGTGAGACTGTGTAAATATTCTGTAACTACTCAAACTTTCATCCACCAGCTTTAGTATCCATTGATTCTTTCCTGAATGGGTTATTATGATGATGGTTACCAAATGGTGTTTTTCTTAATCTGTAATTGCCTCTGCATTTGTTAGTTGGATTTCCACCCTAAGCAAGAACTCTCCCTCTTCCCACTTTTTTTTTTTAATTTATAAAAATATGGAATCATGGATTCTTATGTTATGTATTGGGTGATAGTTCTTTACTCTCATGTAACTTTCTTGCTCACATTGTCCCGGGTTCAGGCAGTGAGAGCCCCTGCAACCTGCTCCTGGGTTCTTTGGTCACACTCTCTTCACTCTTAGAGCACTTCCTTATGTTCTGGCTCAGAAAGATGCTCCACGCTCATCCTGCACTCTCCCTGCCCCAGCCCAAGAACCGGCCAGTTCTACAAGGAGACCTGGTTCCATTTAGAGGAGAATGGTTACACCACACATTTCTTCAACTAAGAGGAAAAGAAAGAATGTGTACAGGGATCATCTTTTTTTTTTTCCCTCTCAAAGTGTTATCATTTCTCCTAATGCCTTAATTTTCCCCATGGTTTTTTAAAGCATCTATTACATCTTGGATGTGGATAGTACAGAGATGAATGAGACATGGAACCTATTCTCAAGCTGCTTTCAGCCTAGTGGCAGAAATAGACCAGTCAACATATAATTACAGCAGTGCGATAACCCCAGAATTGCAATGTGTCGCCATATGCAAAACACTTTGGGATCACAGAGGAGGAGGTTAAAGCTGATAAAGCTGACTGAGCAACCCGATGGATCACTAGGAATGAATAGAATCTTCGCATTTCAAAGGACCCAAGAGGCTGCCTGATGGAACCTCCGGCCATGGCAAGATGTCTTTTTTCTCCATTCATGAAACCAGAGTCAGCATTCCATTTGGGAGCTTTGATAATCTAGAGAAAGATTTTCATTTATATTGAGTTGAACTCTAATTTTTTATAAATTCCCCCTCATTACTCCTAGTTAAACCCTGAAGCTAAGTAGAAGACGCGGAACTAATCCTCACTGTACGTGGCAGGCGGGCCTTCGCGTGGCTGAGGATAGTTGTCTTGCCCTGCAATGGGGACCCCTCTTTTCTTTGCTCTTGAGCTGATCGTGGTCAAGCCATTCATTTGTCAGTACCCCTCTTACGAGATTTCCCCATGTGGCTCATAACATTCTTCATGCAGGCAGAGAAAATGATGGGGCTGTGATCCTGCTGAGTTTGAACAGGTAGAGGTACCCCCTGTAGCCCAGAGGCCACATTTACGTCTTTGGTCACCATGTCAGCTTTGGGCTGCCACTGAATTTGTAGTGAAGTAACACCTCCAGGGTTTCTTTGCATGAACTACTGTTAATCCAAGTCTCTTCCGTTCTCTGTTGGTTTTACTGCTTGCCTGAACTGAAATACAAAGCTTCCTATTTATCCTTTCAAAATTTCATCTTGTTCGTTTCAGCCTGTTGTTCCAACTTATCGAGATTTTTTTTTTTTTAAGTCCTGATTCCACTAATTAGCATATTAGTTAGTCCTCTCGACTTTATTTACTTTGCAAATTGGTGTATGTGCTTGGTCTTGTCTGCCCCTCAGGTTGTTGATTTAAGTGAAGGGAACCAGGGATAAGGCAGGAATTAAGGCATGTCCCCAGGCACATTGACCTTTGAGTGGGTACTGTATATCCTCCCCCCCCCCCCCCACCCCCCGCCACCCCATGCTGCGTGGCATGCAACATCTTACCCCAACCAGGGATCGAACCTTGTGCCCCCTGTAGTGGGAGTGCAGACTCTTAACCACTGGACTACCAGGGAATTCCGAGTGGGTACTTTAGGTAACGGCATCCTCCAGCTTTAAAATCAGGCAGACTTTGTTATTTGAAAGACATTTTGCTACCCTAGATACAAAGAAATGATAAACTTTGGGATACGTTATTAAAATCAAAAAGTACCCTCTACTGTATTTCTCAGATCATTGAATCTAAGTGAAGCTGCTTTTCAGTTTATTTTATGTGGATTTTCTTACTGAACCTACAGCTAATTGCTAATTCCTCAGGACCTTTTTCTCCCCAGATGCTATTCAGCAACTGTCGACTCTGTTCTAAAACTGTGAGGAACTTGCAGTATATAATCTATAACATATCCTTTTAAATCTAATATATATATTTATATTTACTTTATCCAAAATGATGATACACATCACTCCTTCCCCTTCTCTTGTTTTATATTACTTCTGAGTGCTTTTTCACATTTAACATTGTATTTATTTGTTTGCAGTCTTTTCCCCACAAGAATGTAAGCTGAGACCTGTCTATTGTTGATTCCCTAGCATCTGGCACATAATAGGTGTGCAGTAAATGTTGAGTTAATGAATGAATGAATGAATACATTTCTAGATTTATAGTTTCTGGAATCTGCCTTTTTTTTTCTTGAAAGAAGTCAGGATAATGGGCCTACCATACAGTTCTTTGCAATAGCAAAGAACTTTTATTCCCTTCTCTCCTCTATGAAGATATCCAAGTAAGAGAGTCCATTTTGAACTCTCCTCCCCCGCCACTCCCAAGCAAAAAAAAAAAAAAAAAAGGGCGTGTGTATGAACTGGCAGTGTTCCATTACATAGCAGTCCTGATAGCCCATGATCTTAGAACAGTCCCTGGTACCTGAAGATTGAATGTGAATGTCAGATGTTCTGAAGTTCTCCTTGAGAAACAGACACTAAAGAAAAACATAGTAGAGTGGCAAAGAACACAGACTCCACAGCCAGACTACGGTTTTGTCATTTAGGCTGCATAACTTGAGCAACCTCAGTTTTCCCTTCTTCAAAATGGGGATAAAAATAGCACCCATCTCACTCAGGACTTCTCTGGTGGTCCAGTGGTTAAGACTTCGCTTTCCAATGCAGGGGGTGCAGGTTCAATCCCTGGTCGGGGAGCTAAGATCCCACATGCCTCACAGTCAAAAAGCCAAAACATAAAACAGAAGCAATATTGTAACAAATTCCATAAAGACTAACAATGGTCCACATCAAAAAAAAAAAAAATTAAAAAAAAAATAGCACCCATCTCATGGAATGTTATGAGCATCGAGGTGGCGTTGAACCCACAGACCTTACCATGATGCCACACACAGGAAGTGATGACTTCCCTTAAGATGATTTTCATTTTAAAAAGCCTTGGGAAATAAAGGCGCAAAGGAGGAAATTAAGTAGCCCATAACCTCATCCCTTAGCAATTACCGTTGTAAAATTTTTTGATATAAATCTCATGTATTTCCATATGCAGACCTATATAGGCTTTGTTCACTCAGCATCCTGTGTGATCATTTTCCCACGCCCGTAACTAGTTTCTTTTAAAAATGCTATTTTTTAACATCCTATGGAACGCTATGCACTGTAATTTATTTAGAGAGTACCTTGTTTCCCCAGATTATTTCCATCTCTTTTTTTTCTGTTATGAACATTGTGATGAATAATCTTATATCTCTATGCATATTTTGGATTGTTGCCTGGAATGGGGGAATTGCTGAGTCAAAGGGCATGTGCATTTTTGAGGCTTTTGATACCCACTGCCA
This sequence comes from Eubalaena glacialis, assembly GCF_028564815.1. Classification (NCBI taxonomy): domain Eukaryota; kingdom Metazoa; phylum Chordata; class Mammalia; order Artiodactyla; family Balaenidae; genus Eubalaena; species Eubalaena glacialis. The sequence goes on along the minus strand of NC_083733.1, from coordinate 16,046,789 downwards.
AATCGCCTTCAGGAAGCCTGTGCTCATCGAATCCCCCTCCAGCAGACCAGGGAGTCCCCGGGAGCCCTCCGGTTTACTTCTCTCTGGCGATGCTGCATGGGTTATTCAGGAGGCGGGGGGCAACAGTTTCTCGCTGTCTCTGCTCTCTCTTTGTTTTTCTTTTCTTCCCCTTTGTTTCCTTTCTTGGTTTTCTGCCAAACTGCCTCTTGTGAAAGGACCGCCTAATTAACCCTGTGCTAATTAACAATTTAAAATTACACAGTGCGACTGTTCATGTTTAATTCTCCAGGAACTGGCGCACCAGTGGAGCCCCCTCCCCTTCCGAGTAACTGCACCTCCCACCCCGGCTTCCCTGTAACTGTTGCGTGGAGCCCAGTTCTGTCTCCTTAAGGGAATGGGATAAAGCTGTCACATCACATCTTCTCAGTTGAAAGAGGGAGATGGGGGGGGGTGGTGGCGCCCAGGATAACAGGGTGGAGTTTTATAATTTTAAACCATCTTTGAACAATAAAGACCGATATTGGCAAAGATGGAGGGGCTTTACAGGTAGGTTCCAAGGAAGCTATAACTTGTGAGAGGAGAAGACGTTAGAACTTTTCTGTGCAAGATGACTTCTCACACGGCAGAGGGAGGTGCCCAGCAGAGAGTGCGAGGCTAGATCCCTCCCGTCTCTTCCCTTTAACTCTCTTACTGGAGAGATGTGCTCAATTGAAATCTAACTGAGTTCTTAAAACCACACACACACACAAAAACCCTTGCTGAGGACAACACTGGTGGTCATGGGTAGAGCACGTCTGTGTTTGAAGGGGATTTTGGGGTGTAAATGGCTGGAGGGAAGCAGGCTGCAGGAGGGGTTGCGGGTTTGTGGTGTGTGAGCTGGCCCTGGCGGTACTGGAGGATGAGGAGGGGTGCAGAGCCGCGGGTATGGGGGCTGTGAGCGCACGGGGACCTGCTGGATTCCCAGGCTGCCCTCCGTAACTGAAGATCATTGATTTTACGGGAAACCGTGTTTACAGACAGAGTGCCGATCGACCTGCTGAGTTGACTTCTGCCTCCTTAAGTAAGAACTATCTTTTTCTTATTGACTGGCTGATAAACAGAGTGAAAGGAACTGCCGGCCGGGTAGGAGAGTGGTAGAGGGCCTGAGGTCCTGGAGCTGAAGGATGGGGCAGGGCTAAGAGATTTCTTCATCTCTGTGCTCTGGTCCCCTCTTGGCCACCCGCATCCCTGCGCTTCCCAAGGACTGGTGGGCGGGCCCAAGACTGACCCTGCCTGGTTACCTAGCAGTGCAGGTCCCAGGCATGGAGGAGCTGGTGGTCTGGTGAAGATGTTGTAAAATAGAGCGTGTCTCACTCAAGCTTTAATAATGCACATCCCCTGGGCATTTGTATTAAAAATGCAGATTCTGATCTGAGAGTCTGCGCTTCTCACAGGCTCACTGGTGAGCTCACTGGCCCTGAACCACACGTGACTTAGCAGAGTTGTAAGAGCTTCTGATTGCCCTGGCCAGCAAGCATTGAAAGGAAGCCCAGAACTGGTGCCTGAGGTCCAGAGTGGGATCCTTCTTTCCCACCAGCATCTCAGTGGGCTGTCGCCCCTGCAAATGAGTGGTCCCCTGTGTGTCCCCTCTCATGGGGCTAGCATCACCATGACGGGCGCATCTGCCTTTGCCTATAAGGTCATCTTTTCTTGACACCTTTTGCTGAGGAATAGAAAACAAAGTTGAGTTTTTAGAAGTCCCAGTCCCTTTGCTGGATGATTTGTGGAGGAGGAAGAAGAAGAGAGCAGAGCAAGAAAAGCCCACCAATTAATTGGTAAATGCTTGCAGGCTTCTTAGCCCAGTCCAGGCTGGAGAGGAGACTGGCTTTGCTGTCGATACACAAGTCCCTGGCGAAGCATCAAAGCTGTTCTCCTTTATCAATCTTGGCCTCCCCTTCCCGCATGTTCCTGTAACTTACCAAGCATTTATGACATTGATTTTACAATCGGGCTGTTAACCCTCCCGCCCCTTCAGGCTTGCCAACCTTTTTGGCCTGAGCTGTCAATCAGATGTCATCCAGCCAATTATGTGCATCCTTAGGAAGAGCCACCCTGGATTCTCACCTGTATCCCAGCTGAGCCTTGCGAGGAAGTCTCATTGCATTTGCTGTTTGGTTTGGTGAGGTTATCTTTGTTTAAAGTCAATATGTCTTTTCTAAGGCACACGGAACCTTGTTGTAATGGAGTTTGAGGTTATATGCTGAGAAGTGGGGTGTGTGTGTGTGTGTGTGTGTGTGTGTGTGTGTGTGTGTGTTTTAAACAAAACGTGACCCGTTCTTCCAAAAAGTTGTTTCTCCTGAGACTTCTGGTAAACCTGCCTTCCCCGTCTTTTCCCGAGGGGGAGCTATTGGCTCACTGTGCAGGCGAGAATCAAGCAATGAAAAAAGAGTGGGAAGATGGGGGTTGGTGGGGAGGGAGACCAAACCCAGCCAAAACCTTCATCCACTGTGTGTGAATGAGATGGTGGGTGGAGAAGCAGCCAAGTGTTCTCCTGGAAGGAGGTGTGGCGGGAGGGTGGCCTGGGATTTGCAGCGAATGCTCAGGGCCGTGCGAGGCGCTGAGTTGCCTGCTGGAGTGGGGCCGGACGGAAGAAATACTCCTGTGATGTTGTTGCCACAGGAGCAGAGCGGTGGCGGGTAATCTGATGTCTCCCTCCCCAGGGACGCAAGGTCTCAGAGGGCAAATTCAGCTTAGTGGCACTTTGGAGTCGGAAACGGAAAAGCCCCAGGGCTGAAGGACAGCTGCTTTGGGTAGCGACTAATAACTAAGAGGCAGGTGTGGAGCGGGGGCTGGCGGAGCCCAGCTGCCATCTCGGCTCGCCGCGAAGATCCTTGACAGCAGAAACCACCCAGCCAGTGGTGAACAGACAGGCTCACCCAGACAGGGCGAGATCCTCTCTGCTGGCGGGGAGTCGGCCCGTTGAGAGTCTGGGCGGTTCTTCTTAGAAACATCAAGCTCACGTTTTGCACCTACATATTTTGAGTCTGAAACAGCTGAGTCACAAGCAAGGGTGTTCTGTGGGTTGTAGGGAGGGGATGGGAATTGGGAGATCCGCCTTCCTCAGCGCCCGGATGGCATTGGCCTCGTTTTTAGATTTAGGCCCTCAGTTTTACTGCTTGTAAAATGGGACGATGTTTCCCAGACTCGGAGAGGGTGAATGCAGCCGTGGGCCCTTTTGGGGGCTTCGCAGAGCTTGTCCAGGCCTGCACGCTTGCCCTTGAGCCCCGTAGTCCTCAACACTTTTCCGTGAGCTTCTCAAACTAGAAATCTGGTCAGTAAGAGCAACAGCACAGCTTTGCCTCTAAATCAAATGGTGTATCCCCTCCCAGGTTCATGATCCTTCCTCGAGGGCTGCGAAATCTTCCTCCTCCTGTCTGTCCGTCCCCGGCGTCCCCCGGGCCCCCAGACAGTGCGGGCAGCCGGGGTGGCTTTGTGCTGCCATCTGTGTGCGGCGGGGCCGCTGTTCTGCGTCCTCGGTGGGGCCTGGCGAGTTGATGCGGTCCTCCTCCTCCCCTGTGGCTCGTCGCCCGGCCCCGACTCTGACGCTGTGCTTGCAAAGAACACAGATTCGAACCCGTCTCCAGGGGTAGAGCTGCCAACGGTCTGAAGACAAAGAGGGATTCTCCTGATGCCCCTTTCCCCGCACCTCCACCCCCGCTCCTGCCACGCACCCTGGCCGTGACACCCAGGGGCGCCGCCCGCCCTCTGCGCCTCGACGGGGTGGGGCGACGGCCGGGGTCCCCACTGCCCTGCGGTCTCTGTTGTGGGTGTGGACAGAAGCCTGTTAGAGCGCTCTGTGTGGGACCTTAGCCTCGGCCCTCCTAACCTCTTTCCTTTCTCTCTCTCTTCCCCCTCTCTCCCTCCTCTCCCCCTTGCCTCCGCCCTTCAGGTCCGATCCGTACTGGGTGCAATGAAAGCTCCACGCAGGCCTTACCATGGAAGGCTGTGACTCGCCTGTCGTCTCGGGGAAGGACAATGGGTGCGGTATCCCTCAGCACCAGCAATGGACTGAACCCAACAGCGCCCACCTCCCCGACAAACCCAGTAGCATGGAGCAGTCCGCAAGCGAGAGCCACGGGCCCCTGGACGGCCTGAGGGCCCCCTTCAATGAGCGCCTCGCGGAGGGCACCGTCCCGGCCGGCCCCGCGGCCGAGCCCGCCGGCAAGGAGGTCAGCTGCAACGAGTGCTCGGCCTCCTTCGCCAGCCTCCAGACCTACATGGAGCATCGCTGCCCCGGCGCGCGCCCCCCGCCGCCCCTGAGGGAGGAGAGCGGGGGCGACAGCAGCGAGGAGGGCGACGAGGAGAGTGACGTGGAGAACCTGGCCGGGGAGATCGTGTACCAGCCGGACGGCTCGGCCTACATTGTCGAGAGCCTGAGCCAGCTGACCCCGGGCGGGGGCGGGGGCGTGGGCGGCAGCGGGCCCCTCCCGTCGCTCTTCCTGAACTCTCTCCCCGCCTCGGCGGGCAAGCAGGGGGACCCTTCCTGCGCTGCGCCCGTCTACCCACAGATCATCAACACTTTCCACATAGCCTCATCCTTCGGGAAATGGTTTGAGGGCCCAGACCAGGCTTTCCCGAATACCTCAGCCCTGACGGGGCTCAGCCCCGTCCTGCACAGCTTCCGCGTATTTGACGTGCGACACAAAAGCAACAAGGATTACCTGAACAGTGACGGCTCTGCCAAAAGCTCCTGCGTATCCAAAGATGTTCCCAACAATGTGGACCTGTCCAGATTTGATGGCTTCGTGCTCTATGGCAAGAGGAAGCCCATCCTGATGTGTTTCTTGTGCAAACTCTCCTTCGGGTACGTCCGTTCGTTTGTGACCCATGCGGTGCACGACCATCGAATGACCCTGAGTGAAGACGAGCGGAAACTTCTTAGCAATAAGAACATCTCCGCTATCATCCAAGGGATCGGCAAAGACAAGGAACCCCTTGTAAGTTTTCTGGAACCAAAAAACAAAAACTTTCAACTCCCTTTAGTTTCCACCGCTAACCTCATAGGCCCCGGACACAGTTTTTATGGTAAATTTAGTGGCATTCGAATGGAAGGGGAGGAGGCTCTCCCAGCCGGCCCTGCCGCCGGCCCCGAGCAGCCCCAGGCTGGTATCTTGACCCCCAGCACCCTCTTGAACCTTGGCGGGCTCACCAGCTCAGTCCTGAAGACCCCCATTACCTCAGTCCCCCTGGGGCCTCTGGCCTCCAGTCCTACCAAATCCTCAGAGGGCAAGGACTCTGGGGCAGCAGAAGGAGAGAAGCAAGAAGTGGGCGATGCGGATTGCTTCTCCGAGAAAGCAGAGCCGGCCGAGGAGGAGGCCGAGGAGGAGGAGGACGAGGAGGAGGAGGAGGAGGAGGTGGAGGAGGAGGAGGACGAGGAGGAGGACGAGGAGGAGGACGAGGAGGACGAGGGCTGCAAAGGACTCTTTCCAAGCGAGTTGGACGACGAGCTGGAGGACAGGCCCCCCGAGGAGTCTGGGGCCGCAGCAGGTAGTAGCAGCAAAAAGGACCTTGCTCTCTCAAACCAAAGCATTTCTAACTCCCCCTTAATGCCTAATGTGCTCCAGACCCTGTCGAGGGGCGCAGCTTCTACTAGTTCTAATTCCGCTTCTTCCTTTGTTGTCTTTGATGGTGCGAACAGGAGGAATCGTTTAAGCTTTAACAGTGAGGGCGTCAGGGCCAACGTGGCAGAGGGCGGCAGGAGGCTGGACTTTGCTGATGAAAGTGCCAATAAAGACAATGCCACAGCACCAGAACCAAATGAAAGCACAGAGGGGGACGATGGGGGCTTCGTCCCCCATCACCAGCATGCTGGCTCCCTCTGCGAGCTTGGGGTGGGGGAGTGCCCCTCGGGGAGTGGCGTGGAGTGCCCCAAATGCGACACGGTCCTGGGCTCCTCCCGCTCGCTGGGCGGCCACATGACTATGATGCATTCTCGCAACTCGTGCAAGACACTCAAGTGCCCCAAGTGCAACTGGCACTACAAGTACCAGCAGACGCTGGAGGCGCACATGAAGGAGAAGCACCCGGAGCCGGGGGGCTCCTGCGTCTACTGCAAGAGCGGGCAGCCCCACCCTCGGCTGGCCCGAGGCGAGAGCTACACGTGTGGTTACAAGCCTTTCCGCTGTGAGGTGTGTAACTACTCCACGACTACCAAAGGCAACCTCAGCATTCACATGCAGTCCGACAAGCACCTCAACAACATGCAGAACCTGCAGAACGGAGGGGGCGAGCAGGTCTTCAGCCACACGGCTGGGGCGGCGGCGGCGGCGGCCGCGGCGGCGGCGGCGGCGGCCGCGGCCAGTATCGGCAGCTCCTGTGGGGCCCCCTCGCCCACCAAACCAAAAACCAAGCCCACCTGGCGGTGCGAGGTGTGCGATTACGAGACCACCGTGGCCCGGAACCTCCGCATCCACATGACGAGCGAGAAGCACATGCACAACATGCTGCTGCTGCAGCAGAACGTGACCCAGATCCAACACAGCCGCCACCTGGGCCGCGGCAGCCTGCCCGCGCCCGCCGAGGCCGAGCTCTACCAGTACTACCTGGCGCAGAACGTGAACCTGCCCAACCTGAAGGTGGACAGCGCGGCCCCGGACGCCCAGTTCGTGATGGGCGGGTTCCAGCTGGATCCCGCCGGGCCCATGGCCGCCGTGACGCCCGCTCTAGGTGAGGCTGACTCCGTGTGTGTCTGTTCTGAGGATGGGAGCTAAACCGGGGGAAGCTGCGCGCGGGCCGAGATCGTGCTGACTTGGTGGATTCTGTCGAGTCCTGTGGATTTGGGGGATCTTTATTTTCTTGAGAGTTGTTTTGTGCTCAACTTGAGCGTCCAGCCCTCACGTCTTTTTCTCAAGAATCCCTTGAACTCTGTGTGAGCCTGTGGAAGATGATTTGCGTTCAGCAGAGACGTGATTGCACTCCGGCTCCACGGGCCGGGATTAAAATTTAAGTGTTTCCTCTAGTTTTTGGCTTCGGGTCAACTTTCCCTTCTGTTCGCATTCCCCCTTTCTCTGTCCCTTTCTCGATTTGAAAAATTGCCACAATTCCCCTAAACTTTGGGGTTCCAGTAAATATTTATTGAAATGCACAGGAAACGGTAGCTGGAGTTTTAAATAGGGACGGTCGTCTCCGGAAGAGGAACGGGAAACCGTAGTGTGTCTTATTTAAATAAGCCAAGGCTGGTTCTGAGCTGACTGGGAGCCACCCAGATACGTTTCTCAAAGCTCTCCAGTGTTTTCACCAGGACCTTGATGAAAGAGACGGGTTCTTTCTCTTTCTTACTTTGCATGAGTTGCCAGTGATCAAGTATAGTTGGGAATTAGATGACCCTGGGGCACCATGAGGAGTGGTGTGATAGATGAGAGATGACTAAATTCTAAAATTGTAAATTAAAGAAAGCCCAGTTTTAATATCAGATCCCGGTTAACGGAGCCTTTGTTGCCATGGAGAACATGGCTCCGTGTTAGAAGACATGGGTTGGCTGTTTTACCATTGGCTTAATAGAGCTAGAACGGGACCAAGAGGATAGGATTTGAATGCCAAAAGCCATGACTCTTTTTTTGTTTAATTTTTTTTTTTTTTTAACTTTTTTTGGGTTTATTTATTTTATTTATTTATTTATTTATGGCTGTGTTGGGTCTTCGCATCTGTGCGAGGGCTTTCTCCAGCTGTGGCAAGCGGGGGCCACTCTTCATCGCGGTGCGCGGGCCTCCCATTATCGCGACCTCTCTTGTTGCGGAGCACAGGCTCCAGACGCGCAGGCTCAGCAACTGTGGCTCACGGGCCTAGTCGCTCCGCGGCATGTGGGATCCTCCCAGACCAGGGCTCGAACCCGTGTGCCCTGCATTGGCAGGCAGACTCTCAACCACTGCGCCACCAGGGAAGCCCCTGTTTAATTTTTAAAAAAGTATTTTATTGGAGTATAGTTGATTTACAGTGTTGTGTTAGTTTCAGGTGTACAGCAAAGTGAATCAGTTATACATATACATATGTTCACTCTTTTTTTTTTTTTTTTTGAAGATTCTTCTCTCATTGACAGAGTATTGAGTAGAGTTCCCTGTGCTATATACTAGGTCTTTATTAGTTATCTATTTTATATATAGTAGTGTGTATATGTCAATCCCAATCTCCCAATTTATCCCTTCCTACCCCCCACACCCCCTGGTAACCGTAAGTTTGTTGTCTACATCCGTGACTCTACTTCTGTTTTGTAAATAAGTTCATTTGTACCTTTTTCTTAGATTCCACATATAGGCGATACCATATGATATTTGTCTTTCTGTGTCTGACTTACTTCACTCAGTATGACAGTCTCTAGGTCCATCCGTGTTGCTGCAGAAGCCATGACTCTTTATGTACAAAGAATCGTGACCATTTCTGGGGGAGAGCTTCTGTAGCAAGAAAATGTACAAACCAGTTTCGTGAGGACCAGCGTGATGGTTGGGCCCCTCCTGCCCCAACTACGCGTGCCTCGGACACACACTGCCTGGTCTTCATTCCCTGATCCCGCTAACCTCCTGAGACCAGCAGTGATGTCCTGAATGAAACAGGATACCCTTCCTGACATGGGAGTGAGTTGTTCTCGGCAACAAAGCGTGAGCAAGTGCCTTTATCCTAGGATGGCTTAGGTTCATGCCAGAGGGCTAAACCTCCCCAGTAGGCACGTCTTTATTCGTGTGGTGTTGCAGTGCTAATTGCTGCTGATGAGTTATATTTCACAGCATTTAATTTGTTGTTCCTACCATGCATTTAAATTTGAATCCTTGCTACTTTAATCTTGTTTTCTGTTTTGGAACATTGACCTGTTGATCTTTTCTTACCAAACAATTTGAAGATGTTTTACCCACTGGTTAATCATGGATGCATAGGGATCAGCCATCTTATTCGTCCCCAGAGTGAACCACAGGGGATGCACACCTGGGAGTGGCATCAGTACTCGAAGGCTTTTCACTTTTTAAAGCCTATGGGAATTGGGGTTTTCTCGTCTGGAGATTTAAAATCTTGGGGAGGCAGATCTTGGAGTAAATCAAAGATAATGTAAGTGGAATGAAGACACAGAGAATGGATGGGTTCATACTGGGTCACAATGAAGACTTTTTAATTACCTTGAAAACCAGTAATTCTGACTAAGGCTTGCATTGAGTGGTAGAGAAACAGCTTGCTTTTAACACCTGCTGTCTGTGAGTCTGCGGGGCATCATGCATTCCGGGCAGATGGCAGATGCACATACATAGAGGATCCAGACTTTATTTCTTAAAGAGAATAGAGTAATAGAGTTCTTCCTTCTGAAGACCTTATCCAGGTAGCCAAGGAGGGCCCTGAATTTCCAGTGTCGCTGCTTGTCAGCCGAGGTGAGTCTCTGGAGACCTCCTGTGCCTGCCTTAAGCCACAAGAGCCGTCGAGGTGGAGTGAGGGTGACAAATACTTTATGCCGGAAGCCGGCGTGGGTATGATAGGACGTGTCCACTTGGACCCACAATTTAAGTCGCACGACCTCTGTAGAAGCCAACGTATGCAAATGAAAAGAGCGTAACTTTCAGTTCTGTCTGCAGCTCAACTGATTCTTCCTTAGGCCGTTTATGAGAAGGCTGTGGGCGTTATTAGGTATTACTGGGCTCTACAGGGGAAAGGTAGTGTGTGTGAACTACACCCTTGCTTACACAGTTAATGTTCTCATACTGCCTTTGACAGAAACTTCTCCTTGCTGTTATCAAACAGATGCTGCTCCTGGGGATGCTTTCTTCCCAGAGGCCTTCAGGGAAAAGTTCGGCACCCTTGGTCTGGTCTGGTTGAATTTGCCTCCATTTGTAGACCAGATATTAGGCTTGAGGCCAGATGAACATCCTTCCAGACATTCCTTTGGACTACAGTTGAGCACAGCACAGAAAAATGGGTAGCTTGCCAAGGCGTCTACATGTTGCCCGAGTAGTCAGCCAGCCACAGGACACCTACATGAGCTTTAAGAGCTCCTCTGATTCTGCTTTTGATTGTAGAGGGTGTCTTTTAATCCCTCTGCCTCTCTGAGGGTGTGCTCATGGGCGGGACTCAGGTGCCAGGGTGTCAGCTTCCAGCCTTAAAGTCAGGTGTGTGGGGAGATGGGGCCCACTCCTCTCCAAGACCATCTGTCTGGCATGATTCAAGAGTGGGCACCCGCTAAGTTCTCAATGTGGACGCTCTTCTCCCGCCTGCCTGTGAATTGGGTGAGGTTCCTCTCTTTCTTGGGGGCTGAATCAGTTCCTTGCAGCCCTATGGATTTGTAGGATTCCAAGCCCTAGGGGTGTTTCTCCAGGGTATAGTTCTCAAGGGAGTTTTGGCTTGCCTGTCGCCCACATTTCACTGCTTCTCTGCTTCTGTCTTTGATTTGCATTTCATTTTAAGAGCTTGGGATGGCAATAGGGACCTATTTCCTCTGCGTGTTCGAGGACTTCTCATTTTCACTCAGGCATCCAGCAAGTGACAGCTGAATTTCTCTTTAGAGCAATATTGATGTGCTGAGGTTAAATTTAAAAAGTGAAAAAGATCTGATGTTTCAGGTGGTCGGCATCAGAAACAAATATGTGTTTGCTCCTTGTCTTACCCTCCGGGCAGTTTCTGCTTTCACTGAACACCGCATATGTTTCATGGATGCTGCCTGGCCTTCGTCCCCATCAAGGGATGGAGCTTTTAGGCTTTTTTCCCCTATCTCTTTTTCTCTCTTGTCCTAAAAAGAATGTCACAGTTATGGCTCCTCTCACCAGGGGAGATGGCAAGAGAGAAGACAAGCAGAAAGCTTCCCCAGTCTTCTGACATGGCGTGCGCAAAAGATTCCTGTGTCTTGCTAGACTGTCCACAGGCTTCAAATGCAGCCACTCTGCTCAGTCAAGCCTGTACTGAGCTGCTCGCTCCAAGTGCCTCGTGTAGCATAAATAAGAAAATCTTTTTTTTTTTTTTAAATAATAACGTCTTTTCCTTGATTAGCCACTAACTTGGATTCTAATCAGTCATTAAAAAAAAAAAAATAACATCAGCCCAACCACATGTAAAAGGTCAAGTTTAAATATCAGTTGGGGAGTGACAGGGGCAGATGTAATAGCTCGTGCGTGCGTATGTTTAGGGGAGAGGCAAAAAACAGAAGCCGAAGCTCAGCATTCTCCTTGACTGTTCGCGTCTAGGTAATGGAGGGAAGGCTGCTCTTTCCAGGCCTTTCCCGTGCTATAAATAAGAGCTCAAAGTATTAATTTACTGCCGGTGAATGAGAGCCGGTCCCTGGTTTACGCAGGGCAGTGATGGACTGAAAAAGAGCAGGGGTGGAGAGGGAGGAGCAGAGCTTTCTCAGACCCTTTTTTTCAGGGCTCTGAGCTGACCTTTGCCTTTCACTGTCCATCTTAATCCAACTTCCCAAACCTGTAACATTTTGGCTGCTTTTTACCTTGTCTGGCACATCAGACGTTTGAGCCTCTGAGCAGGGGCCTATGTACCCTCTAGAGGCTCAACAAGGAGAAGACTGGACCCTCGTCCTAAAGAGGCTACACCCTGATGGGGACACCGGCCAGCATGAGGCTCTGTATGTGGCTGAAATATGCCAAAGGAGAATGTGACATGTCCCATAGTAGACCTACATTCCACGCAGTGTAGGGGGCTCATGGAAGGGAAATGATCGTACTCTTGGGGAGGTGTGGGAGGAGCCAGTGCCATTGACAGGCAGGTAGGCTATTGACCAGTGGGGTGTGATGAGGAATAGGGAGATCATTCCCGAAATCTCAGATTTAGAGCTGTGCTGTCCAATACAGTAGCCACTAACCTAAATGTAAATGAATTAAAAATAAATAAAACTAAAAATTCAGTTCTTCAGTTACACCTTAGCCATATTTCAGTTGTCCAGTAGCCACACGTGACTAGTGATTTCCACATTGGACAGTGCAGATACAAAATGTTTCCATCTTCGCAGGAAGTTCCTGTTAGATAGCACTGCTTGAGGTAAATTCTGGGCCCACTTCTGATTCACCATGAAGGCGTGGTGTCTTAGAATGCAGCTATAACTCATTTCCAACACTTCAGGGACTGGAGTTTCAGATTCTATTATGTCCAGTGAATGATGCTTTTATTTCTGTCTTTTCTTGGGTCTGAGCGAGGAGCCGAATTGAAATATTCAAGAGATTAAGTGGTTCCTATGTTCTTCTAGGCGTTCTTTTCCAAAAGAACAAACAAACAAACAAACATACAGCCTTCCACACGTTTCAGAATGTCCGTAGGAAAGATGCGAACACATCAAGTTGATTTTTGTTGTAGTTTTTCCCAGTTAGTAGCACCTTGCAGTGCTTGAAATGGGATCTCTTTTCTGCTGGAACCTGGGTTGAGGGTGGGGGAGGGCCGGTGGTGCCTCAGTTAGGGCTGCCGCTGTGAGCCTGGCCTCTGATTCTCTGCCCCTCTCCTTCCCTGCAGTGGGCGGTGAGATCCCCCTAGACATGCGGCTCGGGGGCGGGCAGCTGGTGTCAGAGGAGCTGATGAACCTGGGCGAGAGCTTCATCCAGACCAACGACCCGTCGCTGAAGCTCTTCCAGTGTGCCGTCTGCAACAAGTTCACCACGGACACCCTGGACCTGCTGGGGCTGCACATGAACGTGGAGCGCAGCCTCCCTGAGGACGAGTGGAAGGCCGTGCTGGGGGACTCGTACCAGTGCAAGCTCTGCCGCTACAACACGCAGCTCAAGGCCAACTTCCAGCTGCACTGCAAGACAGACAAGCACGTGCAGAAGTACCAGCTGGTGGCCCACATCAAGGAGGGCGGCAAAGCCAACGAGTGGCGGCTCAAGTGCGTGGCCATCGGCAACCCTGTCCACCTCAAGTGCAACGCCTGCGACTATTACACCAATAGCTTGGAGAAGCTGCGGCTGCACACGGTCAACTCCAGGCACGAGGCCAGCCTGAAGCTGTACAAGGTAAGACCCAGGCTGTCTCTGGAAGGGAGTTCATTGGATCCCTGGGTGACGGGGAGGGCTGGGGGTGGACAGACACAGAGGGGCTGGTGGCTGGCTGGCACCCTGGCGTTGGGAGGGGAGCTGGCAACCTGGCGGTGGGCTTCAGCCGGGAACTGCAGGGTCTGTGTGTGGGGTGCCTCATTTCGGGGGCAGGTTGTGTTTCCAGCAGCCCGATACTGTACATTGTTTCCTTTACCCTCCCACTGTCTTTTTTTTTTTTTTTTAAATATTTATTTATTTATTTTTGGGCTGTGATGGGCCTTAGTTGTGGCACATGGGATCTTTCATTAGTTGTGGCGCGCAGGCTTAGTTTCCCTGTGGCATGTGGGATCTTAGTTCCCTGACCAGGGATCGAACCTGTGTCCCTTGCATTGCAAGACGGATTCTTAACCACTGGATCACGAGGGAAGTCCTTCCCACTGTCTTTAGAACTGACTTTCCTCCTACCTCACATTTGCCATTTCCCTAGTTCTGGCTTTGCCTTTGGTCTCCTGTGTTTCCCTTCTCTCCTGCAGGCTTTCTGTTCTCCTTTTCCATCTGGTTATTCCCCGTTTTTTAGTCTCTTCCCCCCGGATGCCCCCTGGGGTTCTTTGTTTATGTTTGTTCACTCATTCATTTATTCAACAGGTACACATTAAGCCCCAGCCATATACCAGGCCCTGTTCTGGGCGTACATCCATGCACAAGGTAGACAAAAAGTCCCTTTCCTCCTAGAGCTTCCATTCTTTTTGGGGGCGGAGGGATGGATGATAAACACAATGGATAAATTAGATGGTAGGCTAGAAAGTAGTAAATGCTATGGGGAAAAATAGGGTCAGGTGAGGGGCCCCTTTGTTCTTTTTCGCTCTGCTTCCCGTGTTCTATGCCTCCTTTCTCTTCCTCATGTTTAAATTTTCCTTCTTCTTGCCGGGCTTCTCCCATCCTCCTCCTCTTACTCTGCCCTCCCTGCTTCTCCTTCCTTCCCATCCCTCCTTTCTCACCCCATCCCTCCTTTCTCACCCCATCCCTCCTTTCTCACCCCATCCCTCCTTTCTCACTCCATCCCTCCTTCCTCACCCCTCCCTGCCCCCTTCATCCTTTCTCTCAGTCCGCAGACGGTAACAAGGAGGAGGTGCTCGGATACTGTAAATAGTCCTTTCACTGGCATGGCAGAATTGCTCCAGACGCTTCTATTGATTTTCACTGGACTTAAAGCCTCACCTTTTTCTCTAATCATCTCATAATGGCTTTAGTATGAACAATCAGGTACCAATCGCCATAAATCTGCCCAGCCTCCCTCTACGTCCCTTCCACACCCTCTCCCTCTCTTTCCATTTCCCTCCCTTTTATTGTCAGTCTCTCTTCTTTCCTTTCACACCGTTTCCCACATCTCTGGGCCAGCGAGCGCCAGGTTTCCCCTCACCCTGAGCTACTTTCATCCCCTTTCTGCTTATGGTGATTTTAAACGGAGACTCCAAATAAGGAGGACTCTCATCCTCTCCCCATATCGGCCTCTGCCGAGATTGACACGTGTGATTCATTTTACCATTGCTCGTTCTCAGCTTGTCCAGAGACCTGTGTAACATGGATGAGAAACCATTTTAGGGAAAGGAGGAGAAAGCAGGCATGAGGTAGTGGGAATAGAATGTTCTGGAATTGACTGCTGACTCTGGCACGGATGGGCTCAAGCGGTGCAGAGGGGAGGGTCTGGGTACCAAACAGTCACCCCCACCCCTTGTCCTCTGTGAGCAGGACCCTCCCTGGATGGCTTCACCGTGTGCCACCCTTGGAAGGAAAGGCTCCTCGCCATCGGTTTAAATCGGAGGTTTTCATTGGCCACAGGGTGGTGCCGGTGTGGTCACGAAAACCTGATGGAGAAACCGGTGGAAAAAAGAGTTTCTAAAGGACCTGACTGAGTGAAATTAGTACAAAGGACCCGGTGTGGCCCTGGAAGGTTGTATGCAGCTTTGATGGAGGTTGTTTAGAGGTGGCACGAAGCTGGCCTCTTCCATCTGAGGAAGAACATTGCCTTTTAGATTATAAAATGTGTGGGGTGGTGATTAACTCTTCATGCTGTGGCCTCCAGTAAGAGTGGACCAGCCCCTGGATTTGCTTCTGAAGGGCCTGGAACCTGGAGGATTCGCCAAGTACATACCTTTTTGGTCCCCGGACCTCGTGCACTGGTCACACCTAGAGGGTCGGGCTGTGGTGGTTTCCAGGGCGGATGTGAGGGAAGCAGTCTGAGTGTTTCCGTTTGTGCTTTGCTGAACTAGCTGTGGATGCTCATCCCCTGCCTTAGTTTTCTCATTTTATATATATATATATATATATATATATATATATATATATATATATATATATATATATATTTGTGTGGGTTTTTGGAGATGGAGGAAACTCCTGCTCCAAAAAGGCAGCATAGTAGAAGCGTAAGTATTGGGATGCAGGGTAGAATGTGGGAACCAACGCTTAGAGGGGAGGTGCCCAGGCAGTGCGTTTGGCTGGCACATCTTAGGGGTGACCTCCACCCACATTCGGGGCAGAATCCCCCGTGTCAGGAGCCGAAGGTCGTCAGTCTGGTCTCATTGGGTAACGAGTGTCCCCGTGACTCTGCTGTGGGGGTGGGGAGTTCTCCCACACACTCCTGGATGTGACCCAGAAACTTCGCATCTCAGTGCCTGCCCCAGGCCTTTCTGTCCTACAGCGTGACTGAGATAAACTCCTCTTGCCCCCGAGGGGGTCCCTCCACAGGGTCTTGTGAGTCCTCGGATTTGGGGTGGGGCTTGGAGGTGTTTGAGAGTCAGTTTTTCTCTAGGCCCTGGTGTGGCCTGTGGTAAATGGAGATTGATTGCATGTTATTTTTCCTCTTGCTAATGTAATCCATTAGCCCAGCACATGCATAATCAGTTTAGAGCACAGTTAACTGGATATAATCGAGTTCTTTACTGTCTGCTAGAGAAACAGCTCCAGATGCTGCTGACCCGGGGAGGGCACCCGGCTTCTCACACACGGCCCTCCTCACTCACCCCTTCCCCAAGGTCTACCCTGACCCCCGCCCCGCTCCCACGCCACCCCACCCCATCTTGGTCCCCTGGCAAATTACTCATGATCGGTCGGCGAGATACCCACACTTGCTTTCTGTTGCATCGGCTCAAGTGGTCGTGATGCATCCGACTTCCTCGTCGGCCTCCCAACCTCTCTTTCCCCTCCTCTTCCTCTGGCATGCTGAAGGAGACAGAGCAGCGGTCTCGGGAGATGCAAGCAGAAGTGTAGCTTTCCGGTCTGTCCTTGGACACACTGGTCCAGAGTCATTTCTCTTGGTGTCATAAATCCTGGCACGTACGTTGCTGGATTAGGACTGAGCTGTCTGAAAGCATGAGATAATTCCTAATCTGGACACAAGAGAGGGTTGGGCTAATCTGCAAAAAGGAGAAACTGGCGATACTCTCTCTTGCCTGGCTGGAATTGTCTAGTTTGGATTATTGTGTGAGAGCAATTTTTAAATCGAGATTAATGTTCATTGCATTCTTCCTCCCTGCCTCCTGGAAGTGAAGGGAAGTGGGGGTCAGCTGGGGAGCCCCAGGCATCAGATGGAAGCTGTTTCCTTTTTTCTTTGCTCCCAGGTTACTTTTCTGAAGTGCTCGTGATTAAATTCCTTGAGTCCTTTTTTTGGGTCTTAAATAGCGGTGTCTCTGGTCCAGCCCCCAGTGGTCGTATGTCCAGACCCTCACAGCTGCCATTATGGGCACTGTGATAGATTGACACAGAGACGCAGCGGGAAGGCCAAGGGCCCCAGTCAGGCTTAGAGGCTGAGCTCTTGGTTTTTTGCCTATAGTGATTCATCTGAGCCGGAATGGAAGTGTGTTGTGGGAAAGGTACTTGTCTCTCATTAGGGCTTGAGCTCCAGAACGGGAATTCCTCACCTTACTGCTTTCCCACATAGATGTTTCACTCTTCTCCTAGAGGACCTGCTCCCAGGCCCCTGTCTCCCACTCCTTCCCCCCACAGAGATGCGGGGTGTTCTTGCTTGTCTTAAGTAGGGGGGCAGCAGATACTGATAGCGACTGCCCTCCACTCTCCTCCATGCTAGCGCAGATCCTGAGTCCAGTTTGTGGGTTCAGAGCTAGCGGGAGCTCTTCTGTGTTTATCTGGACTTGCCTGCTGTGTGGCTTCCCTGGTGAGCTCTCTGAAATTTGTAGTGTTTTCCGCTTGGGGGAGGAGGGTGCAGAAAGGGCAGTTGGAGATCAGTGCACACCTGCCAACTATTAGAATCTGTTTTTCACTTTGATGTTTTTCTTCACCTGAGAGTCATTGGGATGGAAATCCATCAACTTGAGCAGAGAGATTAAGACCCCACCAGAATCTATTACTCAAACAGTTCCCAGCTGAGTTTTCTTTGATTGGGCCCAGCCCAAGAGTTTCATATTAATCTTAAATTATACACAAAGAAGGTTGTCTACCACAGGGTTGAGTCTGGGCCCCATGTGAGCTGCGTCGGGCCAGCTAGGCAAACCGAGGGGGAGACGCCAGATCTATTCGGTTTCAAGTAGGAGGTAGAGTATGGCACCAACTGACTGAACAGTACTTACCCAGTTCTCCACATAGTGAGCTTTGATGCTTGCCATCCTATTGGGATTATTCGAGGTAGAATGAAGGAAGAAACCCTCTGTCAGACTCTGCATTCCTTCAGAATCCATCCTCTCAGTTCTTTCCCTGACGGGGTTCACTCTCCCAGCAGGGCAATAAATTCACCATAGGATGGATGGACAGATTGGAAGATGTACCAACAAGTCAGACAGAGGTTTGGTTTGCAATTTGCATTCTTCATGCTCCTTTATGGGTGCACGGGGTGGGGGTCTTAGGCACACATTGGCACGCTTCATGCCCACAGGTGGTGACCGGCAGCCTTTGTCTTGCTTGGAAAGCAAAAAGCTGTCCCTCCTCCCTCCTCCCTCCTCGTCCTCTCCACCCTGGTGTGGCTTCATGTTTGAAGCCCTGGTACAGGTGCCATCTGGTTTCCATCGTCACTCTGGAACCAGTTTCCTCAAACCTTGCTTTCTCATTAGGTCGACTCTTTTTTTTAAGTGCATACTTATGCCTTCTTCTCTCTATACCTTGGTGCTTTCAACCAAAAATGAAAGGCAGGGAATGTTTTCCTGTGGTTGATTTAGAAGGTGTGAAGGGCCAGATGTTTTGGTAAATTTGAGCACGTTTCGCCTTCATGCCCTCCATCTCCCGGAGCAGCTGGGGGTCTGAAGTTCATTCCCCTCACTTGATGGCTGGGCTCGCGGGATGGGGGGCTTCTGGGGCTGGGCTGGGAGACTGCATGCACATGGGCCCCATGGTCACCACTGGAGAGCCCAGGGGGGCTCTGGCGGTGTTTCTGGCCACATGATAACTTCAAGGGGACTCTAGGAAGGTTGAAAAATCAAATCTTTTTTGGAGGCAGGGCTCGTGTTGGGACAGATTTAATCCTTCACTGCTGTAGGAATTATGGCCAACATATGATATAGGAACGTGTGGCCAACGTATGGCCAGTGGGTGCAGTGTGAAAGATCGGCACCTCAGTGCAGTCTTGCCCTCCCTCCAAAACCATCCCACCCACCTTCATCTGAATCCCTCTGGTGGGTGCCATTTCACTCAACACATTCATTCAGCTGATTGGCTTTAAGCACAAGCTTTGCCTAGATCCCTCTGGTTACTGCGTTACACACACCTTCATGTCAAGGAGGTTGGGTCATTGTTACCTTTTGGCTCCACGCTTTAGATACCAAATAATGGAATTGAAATCTTATTAGATGTGCCCGTTTTTTTAAAAGTCCAGCAGTAAATATGCTACCTGTTGAAAAACCAGTTTCATAACCATTAACCACAACACTTTCCCCTTTTTTCCAAATGCTTTTAGTATTTTTATTTTCTCTCCTTTTTCCCCTGCATCCTTCTTATGGATGGTAAAGAACTGATCAGACCCCTTTAGATTATTATTGTATTCTTAATTATTTCTTCAAGACTGGCATCCCATGTTTACCTCAAGTGTAAGCTAATAATAAAATGTGGATTCCTTATTTTTATGGTAGAAATTATTAGTGTGAGTAATGTGTGTTCACTGTAGAAAATTTGAA
Source organism: Eubalaena glacialis (assembly GCF_028564815.1). NCBI lineage: Eukaryota > Metazoa > Chordata > Mammalia > Artiodactyla > Balaenidae > Eubalaena > Eubalaena glacialis. Next base: position 16,027,696 of record NC_083733.1, on the reverse strand, counting down.
AAATCCAGGGAAGTATAAGAGAAAATAATCATCAGCCTAAACCCCATCATATGACAACATATTTTTATTTCTTTCTTTTTGCATATAACAAGATGCATAAGTCATCTTACAAACTTGGAATTATGCTGCATGTATATAGTATTATACCTCAGCCCTTATATCTTTAAGTATTTTTCAGTACTTTTTAAAATGGAAGTCCTTTTTCTACTCTCCAGCTCTGTTCTCCAGAAACAAATCACTGTTATTTAGATGATCTCCTTTTGGTTTTTTTTTTCCTATGCTTATACTGATAGAAATATGTGTGCATGTGTGTACACATACATACTGTTCACTTAAGAAATCTTCATAGACACATGCTATGCTTTTGGCTTGCTTTTCTCATATAACTGTTTATCCTGAAAATCATTTCAGGTTATTACATACTGATCTAGCTCACTCTTTTTAGTGGCTACATAGTTTTCCATTTACTGACCAGGTCCTCACTGATGTACATTTATGTTACCTGCAGTTTTGATCTTACAGACACTGAGGTGTAGGGAACAGCTGTGTTCATACATCTCTCTACACTTGAGCTGTTCCAAGAAGTGGGCCTGCTGGGTTCCAGGGTGTCATGCCTGTAGATAGAGTACTTTCTAATGGCCCTTCAGAAAGAAGACCCTGTCAGAATATTATTCACATTGTTAAGAACATTTTAAATATTATTAAGTTTTAAGTATTGTAACTATTTTAAACATTTCAAGTTTTATTAAGAACATTTCATCTCCTCCCTATATTAGGTGATGCTCCAACCCCCGCATGGTGACCGACACTACGTTATTTTTTTGTTTTCATCAGATTGGCAGATTTGTTCCAATGTGGGTCTCTTTAATTGTTAGATAGGGTGAACGTTTTTTCATGCATTTATTGGCTGTTTGAATTTTTTCCTTTTAATATTTGATTTATTTATTTTTGGCTGCGTTGGGTCTTCGTTGCTGCCCGCGGGCTTTCTCTAGTTGAGGCGAGCGAGGGCTACTCTTCGTTGCGGTGCACGGGCTTCACATTGCGGTGGCTTCTCTTGTTGTGGAGCATGGGCTCTAGGTGCGTGGGCTCAGTAGTTGTGGCTCGCGGGCTGTAGAGTGCAGGCTCAGTAGTTGTGGTGCACGGGCTTAGTTGCTCCGCGGCATGTGGGATCTTCCTGGACCAGGGCTCGAACCCGTGTCCCCTGCATTGGCAGGCGGATTCTTAACCACTGCGCCACCAGGGAAGCCCGTCCTGAATTTTTAAAGAATATTTATTTATTTGGCTGCACCGGGTCTTAGTTGTGGCACGTGGGATCTTCGTTGCGGCATGCAGGATCTTTAGTTGCGGCATGTGGGATCTAGTTCCCTGACCAGGGATCTAACCTGGGCCCCTTGCATTGGGAGCGTGGAGTCTTAACTGCTGGACCACCAGCAAAGTCCCTTGGCTGTTTGAATTTCTTTAGTGGCTTTCCTTTTCATAGCCTTTGCCCTGTATTCATTCATTCATTCAGTTCATTCATTCATTTTGGGGGTTTGGTCTTTTTTCTGAGTGGTTTGCAAGAGCTCTTGGTTTATCAGGGCCAACGGTCCCTACTGTGCTGTGGATGCTGCAGAAATTTCTCCGAGTCTTTTATTCATCTTTCACTTAGCTTAATGATGTGCTTCAGCCTACAGAAACTTTTTCGTTTGTATGTTGTCCAATCTGCATCTCTGTTTCTTTATCCTTCTAACTCTTCTCTTTTTCCAGGGAGGCTCTCTCTCGCTGCTAATGTTATAAAATAATAACAGTAATAGCTAGCTCCTATACGACACTTATCGCAAACAGGTACTGTCATACCTGCTTTACAGGATTAATTGATTTACTCTTCTCTTAACCCACCTGTTTTCAAATGGGGGCACCCGAGGCAGAGGGCGTTACAAGTCACCAGCTAGCGAGTGTTGTTGGAGTGGGTCTTCAAACCCAGGCAGGTGGGCACCGCTTGATTGATAGTTTCTTCAATACTTTCTCCCCCTGTTTAAGACTTTAATTTATGAGGAATGTATTTTGTATAGGGTACATTGTAGGGCTCTGTTTTTGTGTGTTGTGTGATTTAGGACCATGTTTTCTTTCAAATTGGATGGTTGGTTGTCCAACAGATTCTTAAATAGCCATTCTTTCCTTGCTGATGTGAAAAGCCCTGTGTATCATCCCCCGTCTGTAGATCTTACAGAGCACCTCCCGAATACTTCGCAGATTTGGGTCAGTCCACGCATATTTCCGGAGTATTGCTTGTCGAAAGCACTGAGACACAAGGAGAGGGAACACACAGGCAGTTCTCTTTTCCAGGCATGTAAAGCCCTGTGGATGAGATTTCCTCCTCTCTCCTTTTCCTCTTCCTCTCTGGTGCATTCCCCAGGGTGAAATTTCTTGGATTAATTACCTTCATCTCAAATACACCGGGATGAGAGAGTCTTCAGGAGAAAAGGGGGCTTGAGAGAGGGACCAAATTTTTTATTGTTTCTTAATGGAGACTGTGGGTCTCACCTTTTTTTTCCTTTTTTTTTTTTTTTTTTTTTATAAATAAGACAGAGAACAAATACTGAAAGTCTGAGAATTTCCCTTTTCTGAAGTTCTTACTCGGATAGCATGGGGATAGTGTGGCTGTGTCTGCTTATTTCCAGGAGCAGCTGTTTTCAGCTACTGGTGACAAGTCTCCTTTTGGATTCCAGAGAAGGTGTGCAGTGGCCCCGACTCAGGCTGAGGAGCGGGGTCGTCTAATTTCAGAAAATCCAGTAACTACCGCTTTGTCGAAATACTTGAAACCCTCCCACGTCCACTCTCCCCCGCCCCACAAATCCTTAAGCTCAAAGCCCTAGGCCTTCTTGGGAAAGAAAAATCTCAAACTATCCATCCCCTCCAGCCCAGCCCCGTGGAGAGGAATAAGCCATACTACTTGTGGAGTTCTTTGCACGAATGCCACCTGACGTCTTAGGGTGGTCTGTAACCCTAAGAATTTTGCTGCAAATATTCCATTGCCTCCACATTCCAGAATAATCCTGTGTGTTACAGTTGCTCCAGGTAAACCCCGTCTGGCGGAAAGCGGTGCCAGCTAGCAGGGGGCAAAGACCTAAACCCAATTTTGAGTCCTTTCAACTTGCTCAGGACTTGGACTAAAAGGACAAATTTGCATACATTTAGTCCCAATAGGTGTTTCTGGTTTTTTGTTTTGAAAGGGAAATTGTAAGGGAACAATTAAGCATTGTCAGGAACATTGTCAGAAGGCAAGAGTTTTTAAAGAATTACATAATACACCTGAACCATAGTCTTTATTCCTTTTTCAACATAACTTGAAACTCTAAATGCTATTTAAGTGTAGGGTGGGAAAGGCTGTTGCTATGAAAACCCTTTCGGTAGCACTAACTGAGTCATTTAATACTTTAATATTTAATGAAATTAGGTTTCCAGCACTTTTTTTTTTTTTTTTTTTAAGCAGCCAGGTTGTAGGGTGAAAGTTAAAAATGTTAGGGACAAAAAAAGTCTGTTGCTCACAGAGATGTTTGAGGTTATTGAAACCAGCAGCATCAGGCTGGTGACCCTGAGGAGCATTGAAAATACCACAGCACCTCGGGGTCAAGTTGCCAAATGTAGCAAATAAAAATGTGAAATACCCAGTCAAATGTAAATTTCAGACAGCCAACAAATAGTTTTTTGTTATAAGTATGCACCATAAAATATAATTATATTTACGTATCTGAAATTCACATTTACCTGAGCATCCTGTGTTTTCTCTGGTAACTCTTCCTCTGGATGATGAAGAAATTCTTTCCTAGTGTCCTACCAACTGGCCCGGTGGGAGCGTAAAGAGAGATAAGTGGCTTCCTTGTTGGTAAAGCCTCTGTTTTTTTTTTAAATGGGTCCCAACAAAAGAGGAAAATTATGAAGGCCTGTAGTGATGATTTCCAATTTTTGTTATTTATAGAAAACTCATATCAGATTTTCACATTTTCTACATTAAATAAAGTGCTTTTCCTATAACGAAATCTGAAATTTTCTCCAGAGCTATTTGTTAAGATTTGCTTTTCAGTAATTTTTTCATTATTTCCTTTTATTTGAAGTGCTTTCATGTTGCACAGCGAGACGGACGGCAGGATGCCCAGTTCAGCTCGTTGCAGTCTTGCCAGAGGCTTCCACTGTCCTTGCTCACGCTTGGCTCCTTGGGCCTCTTTCTGCATTGTTATTTGTATGTAAGTGGTAGAAATTCACAGCCCTTGAGCGTCCGCTGTTGTACTTGTGCCCTCCCACAGGCAGGACTCTCCGAGGAGACGCTGAAAGTGGGTTTGAATCGGGACTAATCATCAAGAATGATTAAGGAACCTTCTCTAGGGTCTGTATCCTCATTTTGTAAGAGGCAAACTAGTTAGAAGGTTAGAAATGTTTATCTACCGATAGTATTTGATTTGTAACATGTTAATTAGCAGGGCAGGTTCCCAGTCCCAGGACGAGGGCCTCCAAAGCATATCTGGTCTCTTAGGTCAACAGTTTTAACCACCATTTCGTTTGCTTTGTCAGCCTGTGTGTTGGAATTGCGGGGAGAATTTCTCATGTCCTTGCTGTCTCTGTTGAGTCTTTCTCTTTCTCTCTCTGACCACAGGCTCCATCTTGAGGACTGTTGGGCCCTTGTAGCCGCTTCTGAGCCAACCTCTGGACTTCCCTGGGTGACGTATCACACCAGGTTGTCCTTCTTTTCCTACAGAAGACAGGGCCCTAGGGCCCCTGGTTCTGGGATGGGAGTGTCCCTGCACCTGTCACCCTGATTTGCTCTCCTGCTGCTGGTTTGGACCCCAGCACTTAGGACACCATTCCCTGGTTTTGTCTGTGGGACACCAATAAATGGGAAGGGGATTTCTCCCTCTGGGTCAACAACATTTACTGAGTCTGATTTTGTGCTGAGCCCTGAAGTAGGATTTTTGACTCAGGCTAATAAATCTTGTAACATGTTATTTAAAAACCTCTTTTGTGTAGGGAGCTCATAGTGAGTGGCATGCGCTGGGAGTGTGTTTTACCTCCAGCGTCCGTGCTCTGTGACGGGGACCCCCGTCCCTGCATCTGTCTGTTTGCCTTTCACGTTGCTCTTGCTTCTGAATCTTCGTCCTTTTGGAAGAGTGCCCAGGGAGACATGAGCAGACACCAGGTGTAGTTCTGAGTTAGGAGAAAATCACTTTCCAAAAACCTGGGGCACACAAGTCGTACCTGTGTGGGGCTGGAACTTTTTTCTGGTCTACTCTTACTTCCTTTCTCTCTTCTTCCAGCCAAAAAGCTGGAAAGATCCCACAACCAACCACAGCCTTGCTGATACCTGCCCTCCTGTGACAAGTAGGGAGGACAGAATCCTGAGTGACCTCAAGGCTTTTCCAGCAGGATTCTGTCCCCCTTAACTGTTGGAGGAGCACCGGTGTCCCCAGGCCGGGGGTTGGTCTTGTGGTCCTGCGCACCCATGTGGACTGTACTCAGTTCCTTTTTTTGGCTTTTCTGTTGATGTATCTTAGGGCCTTTGGGACAGTGGGAACAGTCATGTCGGGATTTGGTGTTTGCTCTCGGGTTCCCTTTGGCCCTTGCGAGGGAGGGCTGGGTCACTGCGGAGAACCTGCCGATGAGATGTGGATGTCGGAGCTCCTGGAGATCTAGGAGAGGCTTTGATTTTATTTACGGCAGAGGCTATCCTGGTGGCATGACCCCGTCTCTCTTTGGAACACGTTTTGCTGATTTAAAATAGGACTCATTTGAGTTCCTGACTCCTTGTGAACCTTTGACTGTCGTGAGCCAGGAAGGTTCTCTGAGCAGCATCACGTGTTTCTCCTGCACTCCGCGTATGTGTCGGGGGGATAAAGGGTCACCCCAAATGGTCACCCCCATGCCAGGGTGGTTTTCAGGGTGATCTGCCCCCCTCTGCTGGGCCTTCCCGTTTCTGTATTTCCCTTCTCCCACCAGCTCTCTCGCTTTCTAAAATCATTAAAGATAGATGGAGCCTGGGGAGCATTCCTAGGTTCTTCCAGTCAGCCAGGCCAGGAGGCGTGCGTCCTGGGACCGTGATTTCCTCAGTGTCCTAGACATGAGTCAGTGAGTGCGACTCTGCAGCCGGCTGTGGTTTAGGAAGCGCTGTGGGGAGCGATTTGGCTGGACGCATCTGCTTGTGTGTGTTTCTTTCACTTCTGGTTTTCAGATTAGGATCCAAGCATTTTTCATTATTATTATTTTTTTGTCCAGTCTGGGTTTGTATTAGTGATGGCCACAGCTGCCAGTGTGGGAAGACCAAACCATTTCTCCAGGGACAAGAGTTCTGTAAAGTCAAGTCCAGTCTCGTCTTGTCCAACTTTGAATCCATATCCCACCTCTCCATCTCCATCATCTTGCTGTGATCATTTGCATTTCTGGGCCTTCGCCACTTTGAGTTTATCCAAAGTTCAGGCTCGGGGCATCTGTGGGTTTGTTCTTAGGTGGTGAGTTCTTGAGTCATTCTTCCTCTCTGACTTTTTCCTCTCTGATGTTCTAGCACCCAGAGGACCCCAAAAGTCACCGAGACACTCCTTCTGCATTCTCAGTGCCTCCCACAAACACTGTCACATGCTTTTCTCCTTTGCCTGGTCTGCTCTTAATTCCTCTTGGTACATGGCATTTGGAATAAAGTCTCACCTGGGGATGTCTCAGACAGCAGCGACAAAGCCCAGCTCCACTGAGGGGAGACTAATTACACAGCTAATTAATCCAACAGATGTCACTGTAAATGCTCGTTTCTTTGTAATTTGGATCTACATCGCCGAGATAGGCTTTGGGCCCCGCTGGAAATGTCCTTTTTATCAGACTTTAAGGAATAGCATATTTCCGGCCTCGCCTTTATGCTCTTGTGACACATCCCTGGTTTTCCAGAAAGCTCTCCCCCACTACTGCAGCCACAGATGGTGTCTCTGCCCTGAGTGCATGTCACACCGTTTGCCACCAGGCTTGTCTCTTGTCTCATGTTGTTAGTTTGTTTCTCCAACTGGTTTGTAAACCTCTTCAGAATGTCAGCTGCCTTAACCAGTGTTTATCTCTCGAGAATGCACCACGACACAAGACAAGCAGACACCCAGAGATGGTCACCAGTTTCTTTCCCTTTGCTTCCTTGTCTTTCCTGCAAGCAAGTTTGTTTGTGATGAATGCAGCTGAAGAGTGTTTGAAAGGGACCATTTTGATATCAGATGGTGAAGAAGCATAGAACTCCTGTGATTTGGTTAGTGAAATCGAAAAACTCACAGATGGAACAACCAAAGGGTTCTTGGAGGTGGGGGAGGGGTGTCAGGAAGCAGGAGGGAGGTGGTGATTTTGTTCCCTCCCTGCTCAGTGATATGAGTGGAACAGACAGGATGCAAGGCTCTGCTTTCTGCAGGCGGCCTGCGGGCGCTGTGCGCCATCGCTGGTGGTCCTGGGCCGCAGGCTGGCAGCCTGTGCCTGCAGAAGCTGACTAGTTCCTAGTGGGGTATTGCCACCCGCCCAAGGCCGTGATGACTGAGTTCTGTTTGCTAACGTCCCCTTGGCCTCCCTTGGTCATGCCCGCCTGTGAGTGAAGTCACAGTGTCCCCTCCTGGCTTCCGTGGCACCAGTCTTCTGGTTTGTCTTGTCCCTCTCTGGCCCGTCTCCTTGGTCCCCTTGCTGGCTTCTCTTCTGTTATTTACAGTAAATGCTAGAGTCCCCGGGGCTTGGCTCAGGCCCTCTTCTTTTTTCTGTTTGTAATTCTCCCTAAGTGTCATGCTCAGCTTTTAAACAACATCTCCCTTCTGGTGACACTGGAATCACGGTCTCGAAGCCTGGACTCTCCTTTCATCTGCCTCTGTACTGGGCCCTTCCGGTGAATGTCTGATAGTTGACTCCTCAGACTTAGCATGGCCTGAAGAGAAGTCTTGCTGACCATGTAACTCCCAAGCCCCTTTCTCCCCTGGGCTCCCTTGGTCAGGGCCAATGCCAGTCTACCATTTGTTCAAGCCTGACAGCCGGGAGTTATCGTGGCCACCTCCTTCTTTCACTCCCCTGTAGCCAAATCATCCCTACGTCCTGCTGACCCCACCTTCAAAATATGTTTCCACCACCTTCCCCGTTGTCTCTCACTGTGTCAGCTCTCTCCTGGCCGCTACTCTTGCCCCTTACAATCTACTCTCCATGCAGTGATGTCATGAAGAGGAAAATCAGGTCATGTCACTCCCCTGCAAAGACCCAACAATGGCTTTCCGTCCCACTTAAAATAGAAGCCAACCTTTCTACCCTGGCTAACAAACCTCCTTGTGACCTGGACTCCACCCGCCATACCAGCCTCATCTTATAACACCCCCTCCCCTTCCCATGACACTTCAGCCGCACTGGCCTTCTTACTGTTCCTTCAACGGGCCAAGCTGGTACCTCCTGCTGGGCCTTTGCACTTGGGGTTCCACTGCCTGGAATGTGCTTCCTTGACCTCGACATCCAGCTCTAGTCCTCAGAGAGGCTTCCCCTGACCCCCGCTCTCCACTAGTGACTGAGAGGGGCTCCATCTGAGCTGACATCTCTGCATTGACAGTTACTGTCTATTTTTCTCATTCATTCATTTATTTGTCTACCAAAAGATCAGCTACCTCGGTTGTCTTACTAATGGCTATATCCCTGGCATTTAGAACAGTGTCTGACACCAGCTCAATAAATACTCATTGAATGACAGAAGTGCTAGCAGAACGTGCCCGTGGTTTCTCCTCTGCTCTAGGATCTAGTGTAGCAGTGTAGTCTGAACACTTGGCTTTACATAATTGAGAGTCCAAAAGCACATGTCAGAGTAAACTGGATGTCATGTGTGGACCAGAGCTTTCCAGAGCTGTTTATAACCATGTTACTTACCATCAATTTTGTGCAGCTTTTTTCTGTATTGACCCACTGGGAAACAGTCCTGGGACTGTTGTGCAGCTTGTGTCCAAGTATTTTGAAAATTCCCACATGCAGCCAGCCTTGGCTCTGTGTCCCCAAATTCTACCAGCCAGAATCACACCTCTTTTCACTCAGCAGTCATAGAGATTGATGTTGAGGTAGAAAAAGTGATGGCACTTTCCTCCAACTTCATATTATAGTCTATTTTTATAGTGGTCTTTTTCCTCTACTCAATTACGAGACCCTTTACAGCAGGATTTGTTTATTCTTATCCAACTTTGTATCCTTCCCAGTCCTGCAGGTATTAGGTAGTCAGTCAGTCAGTGTCAATTGAAGATTTGATACCAAAGACAAAAATCTTAAATATAGAAACTTAAAGATTAGGTTCAGTCCTGAAAAGGCTACTCCTTCTCCGTCTGTTTCCTTAGAATCTGCTCTGTTCACTCTCCAACTCTTTGTGTCTAAATGATGCTGGTTAGCCCCATATCTGGTTTTCTCCAGGAGAACCACGTGGCAGAATGTATTCCCAGTAAGAGAGGAACTCCAATCTCCTTCTCTCCTCCTGCCCCACGTTCAAGCTGCACATCTTTGCACACCTTTAAGGAGCAGGATAACGTACTGGCTTCTTTAGGGCTGTGGTCTTAAACTTTGAAAACTTTGTTGACTAGAATACAAAAAGAGATACATTTTAATTGGTGACCCAGCACATACATATAGAGAGATATTTTATATATATAGCTGAAACAAAAGTTTTACAAAATAATTTTATCCTTACTACATGTGCTGCATTCTGATACTTTCTTTTCTATCCTATTCCTTTTTTTTTTTTTTTACACAAATGCTGGTTGTATTCATGGCATGGATTTTATGATTCACTAATGCAATGACTCTCTACCCAGGGAGGAGGGGCCTGCTTGGCCCAACCCTCAGAGATTCTGATTTCGTAGACTGGGGGTTTCTAATAGCTCCAGGTTCAGAACCACTGCACTGAAGGATCAGGAACTGCAGTTTGAAAAACATTGTCATGCAGGATACAAAGAAGAGTTGATCGGTGCTGGCAGATGTGTACACCAAAGTTATCCAAGTCTGGAAGGAGTTAGAGGGAGAGAGAAATCACAGCCAATTGGTTAGATCAGAATAGACCTCCTGGAAGGAGGGAAGCTGGAGTTTGTTTGGGCAAGCTTTGAAGAGGGAATGATCACATAGACGGGCAAGCTGGACAGAGGACAAAGGCAGATTCATCTCTTCTACATACTAAACCCGAGGCCGTAATTCGAAACTGATTTTTGTAACTAGTCCTTCCTTTCATGCAGTGTGGTGGTCACTATAACTTCCCAAGAAAAATCAGGGTGAGCCAAACATTTCATACTAGTAACACACTGGAATTGGGGCCTCTTCAGTATTGTATTAGTAAGGAAGTCTGCTCAAATAATCTGTTAAAATAATAAAAAATATTTTTAAAAAGTACCCCATAAACAAATATTGAACTATAGTTAACACCATGTGTGCTAAAGTATTTGTGGGGGCCGGGGGGCAGGTGTAAAGTGTATTTGTCTGCAGTTGACTTTGAAATGCATCAAAAATGGAAGCTTCATTGATAAATGGATAAAAGGATATTATATTTATAACTATATAGAGCAAACTAATATATATATGTACATATACATATACAAACTAATATATATACACATATACAGACTAATGTGTGTGTATATATACAGCAAAGTACGAGTTTTAGCATCTGGGTGATAAGTGTCTACTATATGATTTTTTTTCAACTCTTCTCTGTTACTGAAAATTTTCATAATATAACATGAGTGTAGAATACTAAAACCTGATGGTTAGGTGGTATTTCTACTCTGAAGTCCACACGTGGAGGCTGCAGGTTCACTGTGAGGTCTCTTCTCCACCCGCACTGTCCTCCCCTCTGCCTTCCCATGCAGATGTTCTGTTGTGTCTCTGAAGGTAGGGCTCAGGTATTTCTCTTTTTCAGGCAAACACATATATTTCGCTGGAGGCAGAAACCCTCCCAACTGAGAGGTCTCAAACCACTGCAGGAGAGGCAGTGGGAATTGAACAGGCTCTTGGTCATTCCAGAAGTTTCAGATGCTCACTAGATGCCAGGCGCTAGAAAACTTCAAGATAGGCTGCCCACGTGTCTTAGGGGAAAGCCAGGTACTTCTTGGGGTTTTAAAGAGAGAGGGGCTCCCTGGTGTCAGGCTGCCTGGGTTTGAATCTTAGCTCCTGCCCTTCACAGATGTGTGGCTTCGGACGTGAAACTTAATCCCTCTGTGTTCTTCCACTGTGAAACGGGCTCCTGAAACGACCTGCCTGGTAGGACTATTGAGCGAGTTAAATGTGATCCTACCTGGGACGTGCCTGCACTGTAGTCGGCACACGGCACAAAACAATTTGCTCTTCTCTAACAGTGCCACTTTCCTGTGTTAGATTTTCCGTTGTCTTATGTAGACCACATAATTGAAGTTATTTTATAATTTGGTTTTCATTAGTTTTGAACTTGGCACGCTTTTTGTTTGGGGGACAGAAAGGCTGGTGGGGTTTTTTGGTTTGCAGGAGGGAGAAAGAATTTCCCTTGAGAGATGTGACCAATGTGTAGTGAAGACTTTGGGCAAGTAATTTAACCTCGGTCAGTCAGCTGTGGTCCCATCGGAAGAATGAGGGGCTGGGAGGGACCACTGAGTTCCCTTTCAACACTAAGAGTGTGTGTCTGCAGGATTTTTTTTTTTTTTTAAAGGAATACATCAGTCTCTTCTATGTAATGCAGCGAGAAGTGATCTAGTGAAGTACTTAGGAAAGTTAGAAAGTGATCCAAGTCCAGCTTTATTTTGGCTACTCCTTCTTCGACTCCTTCTCTGAGACGTGCCTAACAGGTCTTCAGCTGGGAGAGGAAAGAGCAGTGAAGTTACTTTTACCGACATAATTTTATAATGTTGTCCTGCCTAACCTGGGGGACCTTGGGGACTTCAGAATTTGATTTTTTTAAGCAGGCCTACCCCGCAAGCCCCAATACACCCATATTTCCCTTGCGTGACCAAAACTAGGTGCAAGTAAGAATTGAGGCTTGGAAACTGGTTCAGAGTACACGGCACACTCAGAACTGTAGTCTCTGTTTTTCCCCTTCCCTTATATACATTATTTTCTGATTAAAGCTAATGCAGATTCACTCTAAAGAAATTATAATCCAGAAATGCACAGCATGGAGGGCAAAGATTGAAAAGTGAAGGTTACATTCTAGTTAAACGGGAATGTATTTGGCTTTGGCGTCTCTTTAATGTCTTGTATTTGTGCCTGTTTACATTTTGTAACCTTGGCAATACCACAGACTATCGTAAAGGGGGAACCGCCTCTGAACACAAATGAAGTATTAGCCAGAGCTGCAAAGCGGCCTTACCCGCCTTGCCTAAGTGAGTTCATTTATGTTGAAAACCACAGTGTTGGTGGCATGGATGGCTTAACATTGCCTTAGGACTCTTCTTTCAGTGTTTACATTTGTGTCCCTGCTTGTGGCTGTACCACCCCAGCCTCCATTCACTGTAGCGAACACCTGCAGTCAAGTACGTAAAACGTTTCCATGGCAACTGTTTATTATCCATTAATTTACAATATTCCAAAATTTTTCTTCACCTGAAACATTTTTTTCTTTAAACTGTGCATTCCTCCTCTTCCTTTATTTGTACATTGGAAGTTAATCTCCTTGGCTACTCAAGTTATGGATGTTTTCTCCCTACCCCACCTCTTTTGAAAGTTGATTTTTTTTTTTTTTTTTTTTTTTTGGTTTTATGAACTAAATGGCTAAACTTGGGATCTCTGATTACAGCTCTGAGTCAGTAAGTGGGAAGAGAGGCCTCCCTCCTTGATTTGAAAGAAACAAGACTTAATGTGAAACAATCTTTAACATCTGAAACGATGTGCAAAGTATGTGCAACAGAAAAATCTCACCAAGTTCATTGCCTGCCTGATGATTAGATCAGCATGAGCGGATCTGGCAAGTATACTTGGGAAACAGAGCAGCTTTTTGTCATTTGAATGGTGAATTTAATGGCTACTCTTGAGGACTGCGTTTGGGCAATGTACGTTTCACGCTGGTGTCCAGAGGCCTGTAAGGAATGTATCCACGGCTGACATTTGGGAACACCTACGAAATGAAAGTCAAGTCAACGGCAGTAACATGCTAAGGTTGCAAATTTGGACACAAATGAGGAAATGCAAGAGGAAGTTTTGCATAGCAACACTCACTTCACATGTGATTATTACTACTAACTATGATATTCTAATACGCAGGATGTGGGGCATGATTATGCCACACAATTACTACTCCTTGGGTGAAATTTTACATTTTATAACTATCGTATGCGAGTCTTTTGCATTTCTTACACACTCGAATGTAGGTAATGATTCTGTCATTTATCTTCAGTATAATCATAACCTTCCTTATTTTGGAAACGTACAGGCATTATCTTTGTTTTCCTCCCTGGTAGGTTTTATGGGTATTTCTAAATGTTATCGACTCTGAGCAGTTTTTCCCAGTTGACAATGGCAGGTGAAGGCAAACGCTAGTTTGGTTTTGTTGCTGGAGAGCTTGAATTACTGTTGTCTTCCTAGCTATTTCAGTTTTGAAGCGTGTCCTGGTCATTTTGGGCATTAGGACTTTTGCACCTTGTGTCCTGGTCCTTTTGGGTGTTAGGACTTATGTTGGCTTCCAGATATACTTTGGACTTAGAAAGCCTGTCTGTAAGAGTAGATCACACAGAGTTCATTACCCTCCCCGCCCCCCCCAATTTAAAAAATAAATTTACTTTTGTTTTTCTTTGTTTGCCTCCAATTCTAAATAGTTTGGCAAAGATTTTTAAGAAGAATCTTAAAGGAGTACTTTATTAGAGACCACTCCTCTCTCATGAAATGATATAAAGAGTAGACAGGAAGCTGTGTCTGTAAGGGGAGTAGGTGTGAAGTATGTTATAGAATATATATGTGTATATCTATATTTTAAGTGACGCTTCCTTTTCCTCTTCTCCCCCTCTTCATGCTGGGGGTCTCAGAGCCCAGCGCATCCCTGTGACTGTAGTTGATTCAGCATAATTGATGCGGTCTCATTTCCCACAGCTGATGAGGATTATATCAGCTCGGTTTAACAGTCTCATTTTCTGCTCCCAGTGCACACTTGTTTTAATGTGTTTCAACTAATGAGGTAGAAGAGAGAACAAGGTGTCACTGTTTATACACAGACAGTGAGCTTGTGTGGAGAGCCCTGCTGCAGCCCACATGGCCCTGGGCGTCCTCAGGGGCGGGTCCCACAGAGCGAAGCCACCTTTTGGGAGCATGTTTTTTTTGTGGCTAAAGATAATGATCATTAGCCATAAGCTTCGCCAGATAGTCTTAATACTTCTCTCTTCTCGGTGTGTCTCTCGTGTGTCATGATGAGAAGTTAAAAGGTGTCTCAGAGCTCAGGGTGCAGTCGAGGGCATTGATCAAAACCCACGCCCCCACCAAAAAGCTTCGTTAAACTCCAAGTTCCATCCCCCAGCCCCAGGCCCCTAGGTGGACCCTTCCCCACTAACGGTCAGTTCATTTGAAGTAACTCAAGTGAGACCATTTTCAGAAGTCCAAGAGCAACCATACCTGTGAGTGGGGAACGCTAAGAGTCTGAAATAGGCACTAAGAATTTGTATTTTATGAGCTATGGGTCAGAACAGTGTTATTGGTAGGGATGGTGGAAGAGGTGGAAGAAACTTCCAGGGTGATTTTCTGTGAGCGGGGGTCTGGTCTGGGTCATGACTTGGCTGTTGCTTCTTTGGGAGGTGGGGCGCCGGAGGTTGGAGGCTGGTGTAATCGAGGTACAGATGCTGCCGCCCTCCTTCCCTCCCTCCCTCACCCCTTTCTTCAAGCTGCTTGGTGAGCAGGTTGCTGCCTCAGGGCAGCCAGGAAACTGAGGCTGGTGGGCCTTTTGCATGCATTCAGATCTCCAGCTTCTGGACATGTGGGAAATAAAGGGGGTGTGAAGGGGGCGGGGGCACAGCAGAGGGGACCTTTCCCTCTTTGGGACCACCCTGAGCCACTTTGTGGAAGGACACACTCTCGTGCCTCCGACGCCCCCTCCTGCCATGTTTCACTGAAGTCCTTTCCTTTCCCTCTCTCTGTCTCTCTCTCAACGTGGAGCGCCCTAAATGGTTAAACCTGTCCCCTGGCCTTGGCGTGGTGCCAGCCCCATGGGGCGCTGCGCCGGCTCGAGGCCCCCAGCACATCCCGGCTTCCCGAAGGCACAGCAGCCGTGGGTTTCAGCAGGAATTAAACAATTACTAAGTCTTAGTCCTCCCCACCTTCCGTGGATTGACTCTATAAATTGTCAGCCTGTTGACATTTTAATGCGAATTATGTCATGTGGTATCCCCTTTGATTTCGACATGCCTCAGTTTGTAAATACATGAGCCACTGAAAGGCTTGTGGTTAGTGTACACTCCGGAGGCCTCGGGGTTTTTGGTGGGGGAGAGAGCGCTGCGGAGCGCGCAGTGCTGGGGGTGTGCCTGGCGTGGAAAGCCTTTCACAGCTCCGGGCGGCTTGGAGGGCAGGCGGGCTGTGCACGGGCCCTGCTGGGAGCCCCAGCGCCATGCTGCTGGCCTTCCGGGGCACCAGGAAGGCCACCACTGCCTTTGGTACCAAATCACAGGGTATTCTTATCGGATGCATTGATGGCTGAGCGTCTCCCCAAAGTTCCCGTGCAGCTCCGCTCCGCCTTTTGTGAAGCCTGTCACCTCACCCCACCCCCAGCACCTGGAGAAGAACTGACTCATTCTAGATAAGAGAGCAAACCAGGAGGGCAAGGGAGCATTACCCGCAGCAGGTGTTTCCCTGGAGAAATGATTCCAGAAGGCTTTTTAAGGAAATGATTGATGGAGGTTGAGAAGTTGAGGAAGAAGAAAGGTGTAGAGTAAGGATGATTAAGATGTAGAGAGGAAAGAGGAAGACTCGCCATTTGTGCGGGAAAGGAATGGAAGATTCTGAATGTTCAGCTCCCAGAAGTGAAACTAAGGGAAGAAATATTGGAGTAGATTTTAAGAGGCAGTTTTCCAGTGAGAACAGTCCAGAAACCCTGTGCTAGGACTCTGCTCTAGCTCACTGTTCTTAACACCCTATTTTCCAGCTTCTGATCTCTCCTTATTTGAGACTTTCCTTTAAAATTAATAAGCCCGGAGGAGCTGACTTCTTGGCAATGCCTCGTCTGTAGAATGTCAGTGCTCAGAAAAGTTAGAATTAGCCATTTTGAGATTGGATGTGTTGTGCCTGGAGGTGGTTGGCCGGGATGACATCATCGATAGACCCTAAGGATGGACCAGAAGTAGGAACGCTGGTTTCTGCTTTGTCCACAAGGGGCATGAAATCATTCCTCCTCTGAATCCAGCAACTGCTGGGCCTGCTGTCTGTGTTGCATTTTGGCTGACTTACAAATATGTCATGGGATCTTTAATGGCCATGGGTGGTCGGGACCTATTTCCCACGTGCTGAGTAATTCCAGTTTCGTGTGTGAATAATGCCCATATTAAAGCACTTTGAGCTACACATAATCTGAAAAGGAAGAAAGGACCCAAATTCCTGTGATCACAGACACTTGCAGCTCATTGATTTCTCCAGTAACTTCCATGAGGTCTGGGAAAAGTTTTTTTTTTTTGGATGGATTCTAGGTCTTAATTCATTTTTCAAAAGTTGTAACACAAACAAGTGTTTGGAAAGTAGGGTTGCTGCCGAGATGCCTTCTTTTGCCGCCTCCATGGATTTATCTGGCTTTTATTACTTGGGGAAGGAAGTGAGTAAGAGGGTGGGATGGAGTGAGAGAGACAGGAAGAGGGAGTGTGTGTGTGTGTGTGTGTGTGTGTGTGTGTGTATGAGAGAGAGAGAGAGAGACTGCTTAGAAGCACTGTTTAGTTGGTTATCATGAGAAATTATACTTGGTCCCTGTCCAACATCTAGTTAGGGTTTAGCTGTAAGAGTATATGTGAAATAAAATGACAAGACATTATAAGCATCATGGCCCATAAGAACATTACTCCTTGCTAATCAAAAAGTTCCAATTGATGTTTTTTTCCAAATTAAAAAAAACCAACAGAACAGCGGCTTCCAGCCTTTAAAATGAGCCCTGTGCTTTGTAAAAAGATCATAAAATGTTGCTTGCAACAGGCACATAGGTCTTGGTTACCTGCTTCCTCTATATTAGTCAACTGTTTATATGGTAACAGTTGGAAACATGCTTTCAGACACGGATTTAGGGCCCTTTTCAATAACCTGACATGTATTCTGTAGCTTGCTTGGGAGTGGGAGCCTGTGCGTCTTTTCATTTCATTCTTGTCTTCCAGAAGATGTAAAACTTGTGATCCCTGCCCGCGCTTGGCTGGTGCCCATTCCAGCCCCCTAGAAAATTGGTCTGGGATGGATTGGGCCACAAGGTGACAGTTGGTTTCTCAGCCTGTAAATGAGAAGAATCCTGGGTGATGGTAGAGTTGCAGATGACGGTATCAGTGAATTTGCTTTTGCTCCTTTCTTCCTTCTTCCTCAGTCTTAGTTCTTCAAAAATCAAG
Source organism: Eubalaena glacialis (assembly GCF_028564815.1). NCBI lineage: Eukaryota > Metazoa > Chordata > Mammalia > Artiodactyla > Balaenidae > Eubalaena > Eubalaena glacialis. Next base: position 16,010,207 of record NC_083733.1, on the reverse strand, counting down.
GCAACTCAAGGTGTTGCGGAAGGTAATAGAAGGACCCAGGAAGGGGGTAAGAGTTGTGGGCTGTATTTTGGCACAGGTGGGGACTGGCATCCTGAGAACCTCCATCTTTCACCAGCGCTGTGTGTCCTCGACATTGCACTGTGGTTGGAGCTGTTCAGTCTGACCTGTGACATGCTCGTACCCCATGAAATTTTCTGACACCCCTGGGCTCTAGAACTCTCTTGCCCTTTACAGGGTTAGGGGCCCCGAGATTCTTTTTTTTAAATATTTATTTTATTTATTTATTTTATTTTATTTATTTATTTCCTTTTGGCTGCGTCGGGTCTTAGTTGCAGCACGCGGGATCTTCGTTGAGGCATGCGAGAGCTTTCGTTGTGGTGCGCGGGTTCTTTGTTGCAGCGCGGGGGCTCATCCCTAGTTGTGGTGCACGGGCTCCAGAGCGTGTGGGCCCTGTAGTTTGCGGCACGCAGGCTCTCTCGTTGAGGTGTGCGAGCTCAGCAGTTGTGGCTCGCGGGCTTAGTTGCCTAGCGGCATGTGAGATCTTAGTTCCCTGACCAGGGCTTGAACCTGTGTCCCCTGCATTGGGAGGTGGATTCTTTAACACTGGACCGCCAGGGAAGTCCCCCGAGATTCTTTTTTTGGCCTTTTTTAACGTCTAGCTAGCTAGCTGAAGGAATAATTGATGAGTAAAAATGCACGGGACTCGCAGTGACCAAGCTGAACTCGGAGCTGCATTGATGGTGGCCGAGGCTTGCTCAGAAGGAAGAAGCCGGCCAGCTGCTGGGCAGCCAGGGAAAATGGGCAGCGACTGACCCATTTCTATAGCACAGCCATGGCTTTGTGTTCACTCCACATTCCAGCTTGTCCCGGCCCCACAGGTTATTTGCATAGCACACAAACAGCGGATTGTACAATGCATACAGGTATCGCCGGCATTGGCAATGGACCACAAACATGAATGGGATCTGTGTGTCCCTGTTGTAAGACCTTCCCAAACCACCCCCGCTACTTCCTGGACAGAGTTCAGACCTGCTGGGGGGTGGGGGGAGGGCGGTACCCAACCCATCTGCGATCTCACTTCTGAAAATGCATTTATAGAAAGGGTAGGAGGAGATGGGATTAAAATCCTGCAGGAAAGAAGTACCCCAAGGAAGAAAGCCCAGGAGGTTAGTTTAATAAGAAGAGAAAAAAAAAGAGGGACGTTCGAGGGAGGCGGGGGATGAATGAGAGAGTGAATGAGAAGGGTTTCTGACAATTAACTAATTCTCCTTGCTCTAACCCATGACAGAATTAATCACACATTAACACACTGACAGCAAAATTGATGTCATATGCAAATTAATAGTGCAGGCTTGGCATTCAACAGCCTGTTGGCTTTTTAAGGCTGGCATTGTAGTTACACCCTCTGGCTGCAGCCCACAGGCTGCTGCATCGGTGCCCACCCCACCCCCCATTCTACCTGAGAATACCCAGTGCGACTTTGGTGGAACCGAAGCGACATCCCCTCCGCTGACTTGAAACAACTTATGGCAAAACCCATCAGCCGTTGCGACTGTTCGCTTCTCATGGAGTGAGAAGAGTCAGGAATAAAACAAGTGTTGGTTAGGAGCTCTTTGGTTCTTACCTCCACCGTAGTTTTCCCAGCAGTGACTACCCTTGTAGGAAAGCAGAGGTAATTTTCTTGAAACACTCCTAGGAAGCTACTGTTGTGTTGCTTTGGAGATGCCTTCATACGAGACACCTTGGGTTGGAGAGTTGAGTTTAGAGCCCGGTCAAATCTAAAGTCATTCTATCAACGGTTTTTTGTTATGAGCTGCAAAGTGAAGATCGTCTTATGTGGCTTCCAAGAGGTTTTAACCTATTGAAACCAACTCTATAAGAGAAAATGGGAGCCTCTTGATGTTACAAAATAAATAACCAGCCAGAAGAAGGAACAGTCTGTTTCAGAGCATTCTGATGGCTGAGTTGAGTGCCCGGGGCAAGTGGGATCCAGCCCTGTTAGCGCTGATGACTAACCCACTTATGAATTCGCCATCTGGGATAATTATTATTTTGACACTTAATGAGTAATAGCATCATGAAGCAGGCGTTATATGGAACCTAAAGACGTGATCCTGCCTGGGAGGCATTCCAGAAAGGACGAGGCAATTCAAACTAGGATAAAAACGGTCAACTGTTTATGTTGATTTCGAATGAGTATTGGCATTTTCTTAGTGGCGCTGATTTCCTTAGGTTTTTCATTAGCTCCCACTTCATCTACTACCGGGGAGAAGGGACTTGAGATTGATGAGGTCAGGACAGAGATCTGGGAAGCAGTGTTGCTGGCTGTGGGATAGTGTTAATTCCTGGGTGTGCTGGTGCTTCTTTTCATTGTGTGTCTAAAACAGCCCGAGACTGACTGCCGGGCCTAAATCAGGGCCATAGAAATGGGGACCCTAGAAAAATCATTGACATAATACTTGATTTTATAAATGAAGTGAGGAGTTTGCCTGTATCAAGGATACAGTATATCCCTTCTATCCCTGATACCCAGATGGATGGATAGATAATGGATGCCAGTTACGTATATGTATGTAACATATAAATAGATATACATATAAATACACGCACATATGTGTATATATTTGCTGTAATTTTTATGTATGATATAGTGCCTTAGATACTCCTAATTTCATCTGTCCTTACAGTGTCTTTACCATATATGGGCTTAATACTCATACCTAAGGGACTTGGTATGGACAGAGCAGGAAGCTAGATTGGGGAGTGGGATTCTGGTTTGTTCCTAGCTCTGGCATGTACCAGCCTCGGACCCTGCCCGGGTACCTTAATAGCATCTGTAAAATGGACCTGTTTGCCTCCCAGAGTTACTAGGATTGGATATTCTGGTAGATGTGAAGGAGTTCCAAAAACAGTACAGCACATAGCAATTGAAAGCAAATTTCTTATGATTAATATCTGATCACACAAGATAATTTCATAGATGAAAACCAGGTAATGGAAAAGCACCTGGAGTAACAGTGTGCTACGGCCATATGTGCCATAAAATGTGCTCGGCTGCACCCATGCTTATCTTGCACTAGCTTTTACTCCAGTCCCTTTGTTGAAGGTGACGACCCGATGAACCTCCTTGCTGTGACTCCAAGGCTGGCCTAGATGTTGGCCCTTTCCTATACGTGCTGTAGAGTTAGGGTAAGTCCTCATGTCAGTCATCACTCCTCCCACTTGGCTTTCGTTGGCATAATGGGTTAAGTAGAATGTGGTGAACTTAGGCTGATAGAGAAGGAACGGTTGACAGTGCACAAAGGGAAGGTCCTTTGTCTGGAACAGGTGGGCCCGAGCTGGTGCCGTGGTTGGGAGATGAGGGGGGCCTAAGCCTGTTTAGCAGAGGGTGATGCCAAATGGAGCGGGCTTGTCAAATTAACTGCAGAGGGAAGAATTGGGTTGCAAAGAGAAGAGTCAAGACGTGGGTGCCTTGGATATCACTGCCTGGGATTAAAGTTCTGAGGACAATGGGGTATGCCCTTCTGGTTATCACATCCCTGAAACGTGGAAAGGAAGTCTGCTGTTTCTATCCCACGGTGGCAGGGTGTGAGGTCGCCGGTGTGAATGTGTTCTGCAGATGCTGCAGGGCCAAGGAGAAGGAAGTGAGACCTCCTCCGTAGCTGGTACCCCAAATGCCTTTCAGTGGAGCTTGGTTTGGGGGCTAGTTGCCAGGGGCCCTGGGTCCTGCCACGCCTAACTGGGAGCTGGGCCTGCTTCAGTTTTGCATCTGTGCCTGTGGCCATTTAAATTTTTCGCTGGATGCTGCCTGCTGCCTGCTGCCTGCTGCCTGCTGCCTGCAAGGGTTGCTAGGAAACCGGCAGAGGCCTATCTTCTTCCTTAGGGCAAGGCCCTATCAGCTTCCCGGGGCCTGGAACCGGCATGAATCACAAGCACACAAGAGCCAATCTAGATACACTGGCCTCTCTCTGCCTTGGCCCTTTTCTTCAAGACGCCTTGCCTCCTTTTGGCACATGGTGGCCATTTTCAGCATGGTAGCATTCAGGGGAAGCCAGGCCACGTCAGCTGTCTCTGTCTTGCCTGTCACCTTGGTATTCAGATGCCTTGATCAGGGGGTGGGGGTAATCCTAAATCCAAACGACAGTGAGGTTCCCTCTGATGATTTTTCTAAGGCCTTTCTCACGTCACACCTGAGCAGCCCAAACCCCCTCAGCTCTCTGTCCCCCTCTGTCTATTGCCCCATGGTCTCTTGGAAGAGCCCCCTTTATCTCCTGCTTCTCCAGCAATGCCTCGTACCTTCTGAAGGAAAGAGAAGCTGGATGCATTTGGGCCATGGAGTCCTGGAGGGAAGTAACCGGTCTCATTTCTGTTATGGGCTCGTCCAAGTCCCTAGAAGCCGCATCTCCTGGAGGCTCTGCTGGTTGTTGCCCTGTTACCTGCCTGTGTCGGAGCCTGGTGCTGGGTGTGGGGGGAGGAGGAGAGGGCCGGGTATGGACTTCAGAACTGGGCTCTGGAGTTAAGAGGCAAAGAATGCCCGTGCGTTCTGCAAGGAGGTTTTCTTCTGATCTTTGTTGGATTGCTTTAAAACTTAAGAAAGTTGTCTTCTTCCATTTGGAGAAACTGCTCTGCAGGTTCCACACAGACTGGCAGTTTTCCCCCTAAATGTTTATCATCTTCCTAATTGTGAGGGAATCCAGGGGCCATTGTGTCCTGTTGGTGAGCCTGTAGTTTAGTGTGATTTTCTGCCGATGTGTATCCAAATGTAAAGTGGCCTTAGTCTCTTATGAGGCACTCTGACTTATGGTTGTTGATATGTTTGAAATGCTCCTCATTACAGCATTGTTTAATTCAAGGTTTTTTTTCTTTTCTTTTTTTTTTAAGTTAGTAAACTGGTCATTTGGACTGCATAAAATCATTACTGCAAGTTCTTGCTGTGCATTACTATGCAGCTGTTAAAAATGACGGTGCATATGTATCTTTTAGTTGGAAAAATGGTCTCAACATAGTATAAAAATGTTACATATATAGATTATTCCATTTATGTGAAATTGTGATGTATTCTGCATGTAGATTAGAGATGGTCAAGATGGATATTGGCCAGAAATGTTCATCTTAGTGACAGAATTTGGTGATTTTTTTACTTCTTTTGTTTCTTTCAATATTGCCTTAAAAAAAAAAAAGATATTTCTTAAAAACCTATTAAAGATTTCACCTTTCCAAGGGTTTCTGAACCTGATTGTGCATCAGAATCGGCTGGTGAATCCTTTAAAGTACAGTTTCTGGAGTTTTGCCTATGAGTTTGACCTGAGTCTGGGCTGGGGAAATACAAGGGATCTATGTTTCTGACAAGCTCCTGGTCCTTGAAGGGCATTTAGGAAGTACTGACCCTGATGAAGGAATATCCTCTAGAAATACCTCTAACCAGTAGTCATCGAGTTCTCTGAGTGTTTCCACTTTCTTTACATACAGGAGTCTAGGGGCACCCCTAATTGTTAGAATCCTTTCTGTTGAGATACTGTCTACTTTGTTGCCTGCAAGGGTAGAGACAGTTGTTTCCTGTTCCACTCCCAAAAGAGCATCTTCCTGCTGATGTTACTCATTGTAGAACGTAAATGATACTGTGTGCATTTCGTAACAGGCTGCTTTAAACTTTGCCACGTGTGCTTTTTTGATACCCCTAAATATTTCTCTGTCACTTGATTTTTCGTAGCTGCACAGGGCAACCCGGCATGAAGGTGCTGTAGTTTATTTAGCTTTGTGCTCCCACCTCTTTTTGTCACTTGTCCCTGTGCGTGTCCCTTTTCCATTCAACTGAGTACACATCTCTGGTGTTTCTAATTTTCCTATGAAATGGTTTCCAAGGTCCTTATCATCCCTGTCACCTGCCTCTGACGTGTTTGCCTGTGGATGCGTCTCCTGGGTGACGATGCTTATTGTGGGATGTGGTCTTCTTGGTTGAACCTCATTGGTTGGTTACAGAGTCTTTCTCCTTCCTTGATATAGACACCGAATCATTAACTTTCTGTTCTTTTATTAAGAAACCAAATCAAACCCTTGGCCTCTATGGAACTTGTGGTCCCCTGAAATGAGCAGGGTTTTTGTTTTCATGGAGTTGACAGTTAAACCAGGCCTCTCTGTCCCCTGAACCTGAGGACAGGACTTGACATTTATTGCTGTTTTCCTTCATCCTGTTGATTGTGTTGTCTCAGTGCTGGCCGCCGTCCCATGTGTATAATATCTGGAAATGTGACTGTGTAAAGTTGTCCTCTTTCTGTGTATATATATTTTTTCGTTTATTTTTATTTTTTATTTTTGAGTTCAGAAGTATTTCTTGTCTATTGTTTTTTAAAAAAAAAAAACTTCTAGAAATACAGAGAAGCACAGAAGAGAAAATCATCCCTAATCTCACCACACAAAGATGGTTTTAATTTTAAACATTTTGGCATATGTAATTTTAGCCTTTTCTGTACAGATGGGATATTATTATTTTTTAGAATTTGAACGATGCTATATGTTGTAACTGGCTTTTAACTTTACGATGTTTGATTTTTTTTTTGATGTCACTAAATATGTTTATACCGCATGATAATAACTGCACAGTGCACCACTGTATGAAGATGCCGTGGTTTATTTAGCTGTCCCTCCACTTAGCATTCATGTTGTTTCCAGTATTTTACTATTATAAATAATATTTTGGTAAATATATCATGTAAATAAACAAATTAGAAGAGCTCTTTCTGTATAAAAACTGCTAAACGTGTGTTTGTTCTCTGTTACAGTTTCATCCGTCCATTTATCATTATCTTTTACTGTTTATGTGTTTTGAGATTCCCAAGTTACAAATTTTTATGTAGTGAAGTCTTTTCATTTCTGCTTCCTTCCCCTTTGTTAAGCTTAGAAATCCCTTTCCCCTGCCAAGATCATGTTCACTTATGTTCGCTGTTAGTTCTTCTATGGTTTCATGTTTTGACACTAAACTCCGTAATCCATCTGGAGTTTATTTTGGTATATGTTGTGAGGCAAGGATCCCTCCATGTTTATTTTTTCCTCAATTAGTTATCCTGCCCAGCCCCACTTACTAAGCAACCCACCCATCCTTTCCTGCAGCGCTTACACATGCCACCATATCACACACTAAATTCTTATTTGGATCTGTTCCTACACTTTTCTCTTGTTTCATTAATTTGCCTTCACTTGGGCCCATACAGGACTGTTTTAATTACTTTAGTTTCGTACTGCCTAGTATTAAAGTATTATGATTCTCATCAGTCATCTTTTTAAAGTGTTTTAAATTTCACCTGTTCATTGTTCTCTTATGACTTTTAGACTCATGGTTGTGGGGTTTTTTTTGATAGGCAGGACTTCTGTCTCTATTCGCACCTTACTGGAACTGTTAGACAAGAGTGGTCCAGTGAGATCATTGTGATCTCCTGTAGACATTTTCCTCCAGGTGGACTTTCATTCAGGATCAGTGTCCTTTCAGCCACATTCATGTCCTTTCAGTATGGTAAGAGGCACCCTACCATACTAGAATCAGATCCTCCTGTTTCCCGATTATTCACAAGGATATCATGAGAGACAAAATCAGATGCCATTAATCTCTAATAATCTGCTGACCAACCAGTTCAGTATTAGTAATAAGAGCAGTAGTGGTATTATTTGGGGGGGAAATAAGGGGGAGAGTTAAGGAAAGAAAGATATTAGCCTCTTGTTCTGCACTTGGTGAACGTATGTTTATTTTTTAAATTTTTTTATTTTTTTAAATTTATTTTTTAACTTTTTATTTTATATTGGAGTATAGCCGATTAACAATGTTGTGATAGTTTCAGGTGCATGGCAAAGCGACTCAGCCGTACATGTACATGTGTCCGTTCTCCCTCCAGACTCCCCTCCCGTCCAGGCTGCCACATAATATTGAGCAGAGTTCCCTGTGCTGTGCAGTAGGTCCTTGTTGGTTATCCTTTTTAAATATAGCAGTGTGTACATGTCAGTCCCAAACTCCCTAACTATCCCTTCCCCCCACCCTTCCCCCACCGGTAACCATAAGATCATTCTCTAAGTCTGTGAGTCCATTTCTGTTTTGTAAATACAGTTGAACGTATGTTTACTTCTAGCGATTCATTACTTTTCTAGGCGCTTACAAATATCTGCTTAAGTGATTTTAGGTTTTTGCCACACATCATGCTCCAGTCCGTAAGTTTCAGGTTTTGGTGCCGTGAAAAATTGGGAAATGTGCCCCTCTTGAATATTATTTTATTGTTTCCGACTGAGGTAAAACCTTGAAATGCATGAGAAAGAATATATTGAAATGTTACGCAGTTACCTCTAGGGTGGTTGCTGATGAATGTTTTTTTTCTTTTTTGAACAGCCCTGAGAACCGTGCCTGGCACATAGTAAGCATTCAGATATCCGCTGTTAGCAGCACTCCTCTGCATTTGTTTTATTAATTTATTTATTTGGTTGCACCAGGTCTCAGTTGCAGCAGGCGGGCTCCTTAGTTGCAGCTCGCCAGCTCCTTAGTTGCGGCACACGGGCTCCTTAGTTGTGGCACGTGGGATCTAGTTCCCTGACCAGGGGCGGAACCCAGGCCCCCTGCATTGGAAGCGTGGAGTCTTATCCACTGCGCCACCAGGGAAGTCCCAGCACTCCTCTGCATTTAATAGAATATGTCTATGCGCTTTTAAAATGCACACTGAGACTCCGTCTTGAGAGAAGGTGTTTCTGTTTTCCTCTTAAGACCTAGCTCGATGGATGTGTTTAAACAGAGGCCGACCGCGCTGATCCGGGAAACTTACACGGAGACAAGCACCAAAGGCTGTACCTTCTGTTCCCTGTTCTGTAATTCTAGGTATTGATGGAAGACCTGCTGTCTGCCCACTTGTGAGGTGGGATCGGGGTGGTGTTAGAATTGACATAGTTCTGTATTAGTGGCATTTTAAAGGCAAATTTTTGCAGGTGAAACAGTTGGAGAACAGTACAAGCAAGAGTTAAATGGAGGAGAAATGAACGGGATATTTAGAGAAGACCGTGGTGTGGAGCGGGCATCCAGGAAAGGGACATTTATTGCTCCCCGCTTGCTTCTTCGTCGTTTTTCTCTGGCGAAGGATAATGGTAAAGATCAGTGTGGGAACTGAGTAATGTGGGCTACTGGGGAAGGCGGCAACTGTCCACACGTTCCTGGTTCCTTTCTTGTTTTTCTAGAAACAGCTCATTTCCTTGTTTCTTTTTGATGTCAGTATATCAAAGAGTTAATGGTTGGGATTAAACAAGCCCACGTTGCAGATCGGGCAGGTCATGGGCCAAGTGTCTTCCCCCGTCTGGGTGGTTGGTCTCTTTCTGTCTTACATCCTCTCTCTCCCCAGCCAGACAGACTTGCTCCAGCCTTGACCTCTGTGCTCTGTTGCTGACTCCAGAAGTGTCTTCTGAGGGTGTTACAGTGAACCCTCAGAAGCATAGGAATAGTCATTGTTATTGGGGGGGAGATTTCCAAGCTGGTCTCTGTGACACATGGGCTGGGATATCAGTAAGCATTGTGGTCCATGGATTTTGAGCATCTTCTATGCCTGTGGACGGAGAGGTCCTTTGACGAGCTCAGGTGTCCTGTATTCCCTGCCTCTCTCTAAAGGTAAAGGAGGACTGTCTTCTGTTGAAACCCTGCCCCCACCCCCCGCCCCAGAGCATCTTGGTTTTGTTGGGCCTACTTAGCCCAGCAGTGTTGATCCTAGGAATGCCACTGTGGGTGTGCTTCTCTCCAGAGAAGCCTCTGTCCCATTTGGGTCTTTTTTTTTTTTTTTTAATTCATTCATTCATTCATTCATTCATTTTTGGCTGCATTGGGTCTTCGTTGCTGCGCGCGGGCTTTCTCTAGTTGCGGCGAGTGGGGGCTATTCTTTGTTGCGGTGTGCGTGCTTCTCATCGCGATGGCGTCTCTTATAGCGGAACACAGGCTCTAGGCGTGCGGGCTTCAGTAGTTGTGGCGCACAGGCTCTGTAGTTGTGGTGCACGGGCTTAGTTGCTCTGCGGCATCTGGGGTCTTCCCGGACCAGGGCTCGAACCCATGTCCCCTGCATTGGGAGGTGGATTCTTAACCACTACACTACCAGGGAAGTCCCCATTTGGGTCTTGACATCTTGCCCCAAGTCACTCTTCTCCATGAATTACACTTGGCTGCTGCATTTGACTGTCCTGAAGTTTTGGAGTTGTATACTGAGAAGCAGGATCACAGAGAGCTCTCTGGACAGCACGATGTCCAGAGCCAGGAGGCCAGAGTTCGAATCCTGCCCCGCCATTTAATGACTGTGTTAACACGAGCAAGCGATTGACCCTCTTTGTGCCACGTTTCCCCACTTGTAGTTTGGAGTCGATCAGTATAATGTTGCAGCCTCACTTTCATCAGGCTGTTCTGAGGATTAAATGAGTTAATATATCTAAGTGGGCAGGACGCTGCCTGGCATGGAGTGAGGGCTCTGCAGTTGTGGGCATTTGTTCATCTATGTTGTTGAGAATCCACGTATTGAAAACAAAGACGACAACTCTGACCTTGTAGACAGACATCTTCCTTAGATACTTCTGTTTGCACAAAGAGAAGGTTATCTCTTTTAAGGGATATTTTAATCTTATTTAACAGCATAGTAACCGGAAGGTGGCACTTCATTCCCCTCCTCTTGACTGTGGGCTGGACTTAGCGACTCACTTCTGGTGAATCAAGTATGGAAAGGGAAAGAAAGTAACTTGCCAGTGGAGGAGCCTGGCAGGATCACCTCCTCTGAGTGATGAAGGTTAACCTGACCAGTGATTAGTCATGTTGATGTCATGTCCTCCCCCGCCCCCCCCGCCCCCACCATGCGATGCAGTAACCTCAATCAAATCTTGAGAAAACATCTGACAAATCAAAATTGAGGGATGCTCTACAGACACCTGACCAGCACTCTTCAAAAGTGACCAGGTCACCAAAGACGAAGGAACTGGCACAGATTGGAGATTAACATCTAAACTCTGTGTGGGATCCTGCTTTGGAACCTGGCACAGAAAAAGGACGTGAGTGGAAAAACGATGTAAATACATAAAGTCTATTCTTCAGTAACAGTATTGTACCAACGTCTATTTCTTGGTTTTGACAAACGTCCCGGATGTTAAGACGCCAGATGTTAACAGCAGGGGAAGCCGGGTGCGGACACGTGGGAACTCTGTACTCTCCTGCTCTTCTGTCCATCTAAAATTATTTCAAACTAAGAAGTTTTTTTAAAAAACCAAACAAAAAACAACTAAATAACGCATCATACGTGTTTGTTTGAAAAATGAGTCATCGGTTTTAAAGAATGTGAAGTTAAAGTGGAAGGCCCTTCCCCGCCTCCTGTTCTCTGTGGCCACGCCTCTCAAGGGCAGCAACTGTGAACAGTTGGTGTTCCTCCCAGACCTCCTTCTAAGGGCACGTAAACGTTTGTATTAAACATCGTAAAAAGCCTTGTTTTACTCCTATTCTGCTTGTATGCCTTAGACGTTTTTCAAACGTTTTCATTTTAGTACATCAATTTTCCAGATTCCTTTTTGGACACATTTTGGCTCTTCCATAAGACTTATTTAAAGCAGTGTTTGTTTAGCCAGTGCTTAATTTTATTTTCCACTCAGACTTCTAACCCATCCAGGTCCCTTTTATATTGCCTCTGCCCTTGCCCGTCTTACGAAAGCCTCCCAAATTAGCATCATCGGTGAATTTAATTACCTTGCTGTTTACTAACCCTCTCCTTTCAAGATAATTAATGAGGATGTGAAGTGACACTGGGTCCGACACCGCTCCCGGTGGCACCTACCCGGGCGGGCCCCGCGGGGTGGCCATCTCCCTCTTGTTTACCTTTAGCTGCGTGGCCACACTAGGTGCAGGTACAGATGGCAAATGTTTGCTCAAAACCAGGCTTTCCTGCCTCACCTTTTATCCACCCGTTTTTCTGCCTTGTTAATTAAACAAAACCTCATTTTACTTAGAATGGAATGCTTATTTTTGTGTGTGTTATTCCCTAGACAAGAGTCTACATTACTGGGCTTGAAATTAAACTAGCTGAGAGAGTCAAGTATTACAGTTCCCTTTTGTTTCTGTGAAGGTGCCAGCATAGCATCTCCCTGCCCCCAACTTTCTCTTTAATCCAGGAAGGAAGAGGTTATTCTCCACCTAGAATTCAGTGCTGTCCCTGGAACCTTCCAAGACGTTGGAAGTGTTCTATATGTTCTCTCACGTGGCAGCCACTAGCCACGTGTGGCTATGAGCACTTGAAACGTGGCCTGTGTGGCTGAGGAACGGAACTTTAAATTTTATTGAAATTAATTCAAATGGGTGTCATCACAAGCGGCTAATGGCTACCATATTGGACCACCACTCTTTGATCTGCCTGGGGTTATCTGTGGCAGGTCTGAAATTCCTGGCAGTTTCTGTAGCCTCCCAAGCAGCTTTCTTCTCTGACAGAGAAGGTAAACTGATTTCTCCATCACATTCGGCAAGCCGTGATTAGGAAGGTAAGTTTTCCGAGGGAAAAAGATGTTACTTTCTAAATCCAAATGTAAATGACTTGGATTATCCGTGTCACTGAGCGCTTCATTCATGCAGTTAATTGAGAATTGACAGTGTCCTTTTCCCTCAATTACTTCCTGATAGTTCCATGTGTTACAATGGGAGGAACATGGAGCTGTTTTTAAATAGCTATGTTAATGTCCTCATTAATTTTACCTTTTCCTACCAATTAACAAATATTAACTCCTGTGGCAGAACTAAGTTGGCTTCCCTCACGAAGCCACATTCATCCTGAAGACCCTTATCCCCCGAGCATGCTGTAGCTCAGCTTTTCGCCTTCGGTTTTGTGGTCTGCCGCTCCAGCAGAGGCGCTGGTTTTCAGGGGGATCTTTGCACTGGGTTATTCACAGTGTAGCACAGTGTGGCGTCACCAACGCCAATCCAGGATGAGATGACCCGGGGTCGACTTGCATGGCCCCCACTCACAAGCCCCATTCTCTTTTACACATGGCACAGCCCAGTGGAGACCAACCCAGGTGCCCACGGGGGCTGTGTAGGCATCATACATGGGTGCTAGTGCTGGTTGGACAGCACCTGCCCCATCTTATCCAGATAATTGTAAAACAGAGTCTGAAAATCTCAGTTGCATGGGAAAGTCACAGATTTTAAAGTGTTAGTCATGAATCAAGAATTTTTTAAAACTCCAAGAATTTTGCAGCTCATACCCACAGTCTCCCCAGTTGCTGCCAGTTTGTCATCTTTGACTTAACTCTCTCCTCTGTCCACGAGACAGTGAAGAAAGGCATCTGTATCCCCTTAATTTCACAAGGTAGTTGTGAGAATCAGTTGAAATAATGAAGGACCAAACCCTTTGAAGTCTCTATAAGGCTACATAAACATAGATGGTGTTATTGAGAGAATGTTTAAATATTTTATTTCTCTAAATCCAGACTTCTTGATCGCTCATTGTTGGATGTCAAAATCATTGCTGGCATTCTCCTTTTAAGAGATGCTTAGGAAAGAGAAGCGTGGTGTGCAGGATGATACACAGGAACGATCATGACCTGATTTTTCACCTTTTCGTTTTGCTCCCTGGCTCTTTAAACATGGATTATTTTCATCTGCTAGAGGGCATAGAGGACACCTGCATTTTTATTGTCATTAGCAATTCCGTCATTAGTTTGGTTAAAAGTTGAATCAGTTACAGGTATTGTTTAGTTCTGAATAAATGTATAACCTTAACTCTCACTCATGCGGCATTGTTCACGGTGGTTGTAGACTGAGATGTGGAACTTGAGAACGGGTACCGCCAACTACAGAGCACATTTACACGCAAGTTCTTACGTTCAAATGCCTGAAAACAAGGATGAAGCTTAACTGTTCTGGAGTGATTTCATAATTCCGAGTTAAATGGTACTTGAATTACTATTGACCTTCAGTTTGAAACAGTTTACTTTTATAACAAGTTTGCATGTCTGGCTCTTACTGAGTTTTGACAAGTTGGAAGGAACTTATTTTGCTTAACAAAGTGTGTGTATGTGTGTGTGTGTGTGTGTGTGTTCTCCCCTCTTCACTGATATTCTGAATGATTGGGTAAATTTTTCTCAAAGTTTTACATCAGGGCTTAGCACATGGCTACTAGATGGAACAAATCCAGCCAGTTATTTGTTTTTATAAATAAAGTTTTATTGGAACACAGTCCATCATTGCTTTTGTGCTCTGGTGGCAGGGTTAGGCAGTGGTGACAGACCAGATGGCCCTCAGCCTAAAATATTTACTGTCCAGATATTTAGAGAAAAAGTTGGCTGACAGCTGGTCTAGATGATAGAAATATGTCTTTTAAGAGGTTGTAGTTTTATGAATTCTGGGGAAATTGTGGACTAAGAAATTATTCTCGCCCCAATCCACCCTTAAAAATGCAGTTGTCAGCTCTGTTGGCTCTGGTGTATTTCTGTGATCTTAAGAAGTTGCTTGTCAGGATGCAATGACCCTGGTTTCATGGTAACTAAACCTGCATCAGCTTCCTGCTAATGTACTGCTAGTCATTTAATTCAGTAGACTGAGTAGCTTTCAGTGTTTCTATGGGAAGGACACTGCTCATTAACGGATATGTTCAGCCTTCAGTTTAGCTAAAATCTGAATGCTTTCTCAACCTGAAACAGTGGGCATTATTCTAAATGTTAAGTAATATAGCTCTCCACAAAGACAGAGTGCTTCCCAGTCATTACAAGCTGTGCGCCATCGTCATTCCTCACCGAAATGCTGTGAAGTAGGCTCTTCGTGTTGCCATCCAGATTTTATCACTGAAGCGGGAAAGGGTGACTTGCTGAAGGTCACATAATAACAAAGCCCACTGGCAATTCGTGTCATCTCGTGAGTCATGTTGGCGCTGGGGAATGCAGCTGACACCAGTGGGACTCACACCCAGGGGCTAGCCAGTCCTCCTAACCGGTTTCTCCCCGGCAGAACCGATGATTTCATTAGCGAGGTAAGTGAACGGGTGATCCAGTAATTAATTCGTCGTTGTCTAGACTTAGGACCCCAGTGAAATCAGATGGTGGGGAAGGCTTGCTGAGTCTTCAGGTGCCCCCTCCAACCGATTCTCATCACCCAACGTTTTTTCTTTTAATTCTGCCTGACCATTTATGAAGTACATTCACATTGATTTACTCTCTGGATCCTCACGGCCCCGCATCGTGTGGCAACCTTATTCCACGTTACACTTGAGGAGGGAGCGCGGTGTCAGAGCCCCCTCTCTCTTGCATGGCTCCCAACTCCCAAGCCTGTGTTCTCGCTGCAGAATGACCTGACTGCTGTGCGCCCAGTACGGGGGCACACGGTCCCTGCCTTCGGGAGCCTTCCAGTCTCGTGGGGGAATATGCCGCGTACGTAAAGCTGATAACCGTCGCTCAGGGTTTCAGACGTGCCGTGAGATGGAGGCTTTGAGTTCAGAGGAGAAAGCATCACCGTGGACAGAAATAGGGGTGGAGATGTGATGCTCAGAAAGGGAAGCAGGATTTGGCTGAGCTGGGAGGGAAGTATGCACGGGAGGGAGTGGCGTGACCCAGTATCACACACACACGCACACGCGCATGCGCACACTCACACAGACACGCACACGCGCCCGAGAAGTCACTGAGGGACTGAGTCAGTAGGTAGCAGAGCTGGCTGGAGATGGGTGTGGTGCAGTGGAGGAGAGTGTGAGAAGATGCTCTAGTGGAGGACCTTTCTCACCTACAGAGAATGATGGAAACAATGTTTAGAGAAGATTTATAATCTCTCTCATTGTTGTGAAGGAAACAGGAAGCACGAATGTGGATAGACAAACGGGAAATGAATGAGTCCAAAGGTGGAAGAAAGACTGCTGTAAAAATATGTGTCACCAGAAACCGGACTGGCTGTTGGTTCCTCTGGCCTCATGTTATTATAGAGTAATCTGGAAACGTCATTGAAAAATTTGTATTTTAATACTCTCAGCCTTTAAAGCACCTGCTAAAAAGAGTATCTATAGTCTGTGTGAATACAGAGTAGCCTCCTGGATTTGAGATTCCACAAAGATGCCACCTAACAAATTGAGGTGTGAATGAGTGGCCATATCCTAATACTGTAGCCCCAGGAAGCAACTGCAGGCCAGTTTGTGTCCAGATGTCACCGTGCCCCAGTCACACAGTCCCTACTAACATGCACAGTGCGTGCCAGAGCATCCTGGTGCCCCAAGGCTG
The DNA here is from genome assembly GCF_028564815.1 of Eubalaena glacialis. Classification (NCBI taxonomy): domain Eukaryota; kingdom Metazoa; phylum Chordata; class Mammalia; order Artiodactyla; family Balaenidae; genus Eubalaena; species Eubalaena glacialis. The sequence continues at coordinate 15,993,983 of NC_083733.1, read as the reverse complement.
GCAGGATCTCAGCCATCCTCTCCCTAGTCCTGCCTTTCTCCGACATCCTCTAGACCTGCCTTAAACCCCATCATGCTGCTCAAAGAAATTTCCCCAGTTTCCAGTTTTATAGATGCAGTTTTCTGAAACTTGGATTTCACTGAGGAAGATCCCTCACGGTTCTCCAGCAGGTTTTGTAAACCATCAATCTGTCCAGGATGAAACTGTGCCTCCAGCAGGTCTTCTACTGTGGGTCCTTCCCACCTCACAGTGGTTCTTGGACCTGCTGGACCAGAGTGAGCTTGGATGAAAATGGGGAAAGGATGTGTTGGTCAGTGTGGGCTGGTTGATGAAAACCCTCCGTGTATTTCACCATTTAAAAATATGATTAAAAAAATATATCTCACTGACTGCCCTCACAGCCACATTCTGTTGGGAGGTCGAGAGCAGAACTGGGAGATGGCATCTCTGGACCAGGTTGCTTGGAAGACCCTGGGGAGGGTCTGTCGTAAGTGGGACCAGCCAGTCAGAAGGCTGGCGAGCCCAGAGCTTGGGCATAAACTGGAAGGGGAGGGGGGCACAGCTGAGTGTTCAGCTTCTGAGCCCGTGTGGCGAATGGTTCCTTCCTCGCAGGTCCCAGAACTTGAAAATTGATGAAAGTGTAAGACGTAACCAGTTCCTTGGGGTCCAGATAGCAGCAGTTCTCAGCATATAGGAGGACAGGAAACTCGGGAAGAACATAAAGATGTATGTGTGTGTGTGTGTGTGTGTCTGTTTTAAAAAAAAAAAAAAAAGTCCTTATCCTGATTCTTCAAATCTGGAGACAGCCCAGCTGCTCTGTCGTGCATTCTGGGGGTGCCCACTCGGCCACCTCCTTCCAGATGTCCGAGCACTGTCACATCACTCCGTTGTCTCTCGTAGGATCTTACGTTTAGAACTAAACTGTGTACTCAGTTGTTTTTATCTACAGAGGCGCGGTGGACACTTGTGAACTCATCCTCGGAGTTCTCATGGCCGAGTTACTCCCCCTGAGAGGTATCTGCCCTGTGTGCTCTCTACCCGCGTCTTCTGTGATCGTCTGGATGTTCTAGCTGTTTCTCAGTATCTCCAAGTCTTGCAGCTATTTGTCAGTTTAATAGTAAAAGAGCTCTCGTAAAAGAGGATAGCGATATTAAACCCATGTAAATACAGCAAGGGGTGTAGACGAAATGGAGGATAGAATGACAGTGACCGACTAAGCTGGCCTCTGGCTGGGAGACATTTGGCTGATTTGGAGGGAGGACAGCCCTTTTGTGATCCATATACTGAAATAACGAAGTCGCTAAATACAGCCATTTATAGTCATTATCTCCTGCCAAAAACCCTTATTTAAACGAGCGGCGTATATTAGCAAACGTATTTATTCCCTCAGCCCCAGCGTCCCATCTGGGTCATCAAGGACTGCAGAGCCCCGTGTGGAAGTCCAGGGAAGCATTTCCTGAAAAGAATGACTCACGGTGGGCTTGGGTGGGATCACCTGTGCTCTGACATCCCAGAGGCGAGGAGACGGGGTTCTGGCTCAGGGGTGATGGGGAAAGACTTCAGGCCGAGGTGCTATCTGCCTGCTCTGGTGGCTGTGCAGCCTTTTAGCAGGTGGAAAGGGTGTTGGGGAGAGTTTCTAGGCAGGAGAGGCGCCGAGACCAGAAAGACGAGGGTTGGTGGTTGAGGTGGCAACTGCCAGCTGTCTAGTTGTGTGTGGGGCATGGCGTGGCGTGGAGGGTTGAAATCTGAGATGGAGGAAGGGAATTGGACTTGATTAGCTAGGTCTTGAGTGGCCAGCTGAAGACTGAGAGCAGCAGTGGGGCATTAGAGGGGATTGTTTGTTTAGACTTTCAGCCGGCCATCGCTCAGTACCTGCTGTGGGTTGGGAGCTCTGCCCAGAACCGAGATAGAAAGTTGTCCCCACCTGTGAGGTGCTGTCGACAGTGTGGCGGAGGAGCAGGGGGCGGTTTGAACCACAGTGAGATGAGTACAGTGTGGACCCTGCTCCTGGCGGTTTGCCGGCCCAGAGGAGGGAGAGGTGGAGCTGGGAGCTGGGAAGGGCTTCGGAGAAGGAGTGGCCTGGGAGCTGGGACTTTGCACAAGGGAGGGATCTGACCTCTCTAGCTGTATATTTATTTTCTTTTATTCTGCTCATCCCCATACCTTTAAAAAGACTGTTATTCTCATTTTACTTCATTCACATTATGCAACTGTTAACTTTTGAAATTCAGTAGTGTGACCCACTCCGTGATCTTTTCCAACTAATAAAATGGAGTTTTCAGATGGGTCTCATTCTTTTGGTTTCATTATTCCCAGAGGTCTTGCATTCTGGAGCAGATGGGTGGTGGGCCCTGATGCAAACCTCAGGGAAAATAGAGGTTTTATAGATAGATCTTGGGCACTGAACTGTTTCTGATCCAGAAAGGACCAACTTGCTAACTTACTCATCCTCTAAGACGGTGGTTGTCAAATGAGCTTGCATCGGAAGCGTCAAATGAGCTCGGCCTGCACCCTCGAGGCTTCCGTAGACCTGGACAGGGTCTGAAGGGTTCCTAGGAAGTGCTGACGCTGTTGGTCCAGGGGCCACGCTTTGGGAACCCCTGCTCTGTCTAAGCCATGCAGCCACTGGGAAAAGGCACTGCTGTATTCTTGGTGGAATGTTCCTTTACATGGCCCTTTCTTAAGGACTTCCCCAGTGGGCTGTCTTCCTAGCCAGTCACAGCAGGAACAAGGGTGCAGACACACAGTGCCCTCCAAGGGAGAAAAGATGGCTCTCCAGACTCCCCAGGAGCCATCCAGGTTATCCTCATGGGAATTCAAACTCCTGCAGAGCCTGTGCGAATTGCAAAGATGCTGGGACAGGTGAAGTGGGATTCTAGACTCTTTTTTTTTTTAATTAATTTTTTTATCTTTGGATGCATTGGGTCTTCGTTGCTGCGCACGGGCTTTCTCTAGTTGTGGCGAGCAGGGGCTACTCTTCGTTGAGGAGCACGGGCTTCTCACTGTGGCAGCTTCTCTTGTTGTGGAGCATGGGCTGTAGGTGGGTGGGCTCAGTAATTGTGGCTCGCGGGCTCCAGAGCTCAGGCTCAGTAGTTGTGGCGCACGGGCTTAGTTGCTCCGCGGCATGTGGGATCTTCCCAGGCCAGGGCTCAAACCCGTATCCCCTGCATTGGCAGGCGGACTCTTAACCTCTGCGCCACCAGGGAAGCCCTGGGATTCTAGACTCTTGACTTTCCTCCTCCTTGTCTGTGAGGGCTCACCCATTCTCAGGACCAAAACTTGATCTCAAAAACTGACATCACCTGTGAAGAGTAGCAGATTTGTTCTTGTCCGGCTTCAGTCCGTCACCCCCCATTGTGGCTGTCAGAAATCAAGATTCAGCCTGGTCTCCCTTCTCTCCTTCTGTGAGAGGCCCCTCTTGTAGTCTGGAAACGGGGTGGAGGGGATGAGGGCCCTAATAGTGACAGCCCACGGGAAGCCGGCAGACACCCAGAGATCCCCCAGCTCAACGGGTGCTCCTGTGCTTTGAGCTCACACCCATTGGAATGATTAATTGATGTCCTCCACTCTGCTGGACAATTAAGGAAAGCAGGAGAAGGAGGGAAAAGTCTTCAGTTGGACCTAATTTGGCACCATATTGTTTTCTGTTAATCTATTTTGTTTTCTGTCCGTCTGTCCCCAGGGACGGGTGCCTTGCTGCTTGCTGAAGCATGCATAACTAATGTCCTCATTAAGGGCTGATCTGTTTATCAGGGCCATGCGAGGAAGCCAGCCTGCCAAACCTAGGTGCAAGCAGGGGGCTGTTACCTCCCTCTGGGCCTTAGCCCCACCTCATTAAGCTGGTCGGGGCTATTGATTGGGAGCCTGTGTTTGGAAGAGTCTTACTTACTCCATGCATTATCTTGACAGATTGATCAGACCTGATTGAGAACCTCTTAAAGGAACGAACAGCTGTAATGGGAAAGTTGGACTCTGTCATCCGTTAGGATGATTCTGGGAGCAAGAAGAACAAGTCTGACATCTTGGAGCAATTGTATTTACAATTAACATGGCTGAAAACGATTGCCTCTATTGATCCCCCCTTCCTGCAATTACAGCCCCATTGTTTACATTCCAGCACTTCAGTTATAAAAAGGAAATTCAATAATTATTGCATTATTTAAAGTTAAAGTGCCACAGAGTTTGCTGGCTACGCTTGCTGGTTGATTTAACGTTCAGTAAAATCCATGCTGAGCTCTCCATCTTGAGGCCGAACAGTATCGGCTTTTAATGAGACTTAAAAAGGGGGGGAAGGAGGGCAAAACCTAGTGTACAGGGTGTTTGTCTGGGTTATTTATGGGGGGGGAGTGGCAACCTGAAAGCAGGGCAGAGAAACTAGCCGTGTCATCTTTCGCAAAACTGTGTCCCCTCTCACCACGTGGCCGTCCACTCTGCAGCCAGCCATCTCCTGGTCTCGGCTCCACTTCCTCAAAGAAGCATTTTTCTCTTTCCACTCTCTCGGTCCCTTGTCCCCCTCCCACAAGTGTAACTTATCTTCCTCAACCTTCAACAAAATCCACATAATTTAAGGAGAAAGGGTGAAATGTCTTAGCAGCCAGAATGAGCGACATCAAAGGCATTTGTTTAGAGGGAACTGTTCTCTCGTGCCTGGTCACTTTCCCATTTTCTGTTTCACTTTCCCATTTTCTGTTTCAAGGGAAAAAATGAAATAAAAATTAAGCCCCTTTTATGAGGAAGAAATCAGCCCTGTGCGTGCCCGCTGCCCCCTGCCCATCTCATGCTGGCGGCCCGTGTTCTTCTCTCATAATGAAGGTGATGAGGGTATTTGTCAACAGATCGTGGGAGCTCAAGAGAAGCCTCCAGGTTTGAGCCCCAAATTCATGCTCTCAACAGCAGCAGCTAGAAAGTTCAAGAGCATGGGAGGAATTTGAAAGACCATTTTATTTTTCTCATATTTGGTGGAAGCTCTCCCGTGGGCTCGGTTCCAGCAAGACATCTGGATAGGTGCGCTCAGCAGGGTGAAGGGCTCGCAAGGAAAAAGTGATGCCTCATGCCTCGCCATCAAGAGTCACGCCTTCAGCCACAGCCCCACGAAATTTTAGACTGCAGGTGTGAAAGGGGAGAGGAAGATGAATAGAGCCAGTTCCGACTTTTATGAAGTATCTGGAGCAGGCCAGTAGCAGGCAGCTGCTTCCGAGTGACTTTTTCATTAAAGGGGTAAATTCTTGTGTGCAGGCGTTGCATGATGTATCGAGTGCAGTTTGCTAGAATCTGAAATACGCTTTGGGAAAAGGCGGGCAGTTCGGAAATGTCAGGCCTTGGAAATTTTCCTTTGTACAGGGGAATGTCTCCATGTATTCTGACTTAGGTCTCTGTTCTGTGGCAGTTGCTGTCCAAAGCAGCTGTTCTCAGAGTGTGATCCCAGACCAGGAGCGTCAGTATCCCACCAGGAAGATTGTTAGAAGTGCAAATTCTCCATCCTTACCCCAGACCCGGTGAATCAGAAACCCCTGGGGTGGGCCCGACACTCTGTGGCATGACGCACCGCCCCCCCCTACCAGGTGCTTCTGATGCACGCTCCAGTTAGAGGACCGCTGAGCTGGAACACATCTGCATCATTAACCACCAAGCCCATGGCGGTGTACCTGCCAATCAGAGGTGAGGAAGCAAAATCTGGTCTCAAGGTAGAGAGATGATGCCTGTGCCAGATATTCAGGTAGTCCTTCAGACCTTCTGAGTGATCTTCACATTTGTTTGCTCATGTGGTTTTTAAAATTGCCTCCAAGGAAGACAGGGCAAGTATAAACATCTGTATTTTACAGATGAAGTAACGCACCTGTTTTGACCACCAGACAAGTATGTTTTTCCTGCTGTGTTGACTGTCATGGGGTTGGAGATACAAATAAGCAAATCCTTCAGAGCGGATTTGGGGAATCGGCGCCATGTCTGTAGCCTTTTCAACAAAGTTCTCCTTTCCTGGTTCTCACCTGGGATGTTGGCAGATGTGATAAAAGAGCAAGGCTTCTGATTTTCATTATATTGACACCTCACGGGCAGAGAGATCCAGAGAGAACACATGGGGTTCTGTGGCAAGGACATGGACCTGGGGTGTGATCCTGGCTCTGCCTGCACCAGCTGCACGACTTGGGCAAGGGACTTAAAATAAAAATTAAGCACCTCTTGTAAGGAAGAAGTCGCTCCCGTGTGTGTGCAATTTCCCCTCTATTTTATAATTTCTGTACATCGCAGTTTCTTTATTGTCAACAAGGGATTCTTCTTTGGCTCTGGGGGGTGGTGTGGGGTGGTGGTTCCCAGGGAGGGGGCAGGATAGATTGGTCATAAGGAGGGAAATGTCAAATAGGTAAATTCAGTAGACATTCGTTTCTATTCCTAATCCCCAAAGCTTAACTAGTTTGAAAGATAATGATAGTAGTAATAATAGCCTTGTTGATTCTGAAGGCAAGCCGTGCATCAGGCACTGTATATAGCACTTCGTGTGAGTTATCCCGTTGACCTCTCCCAGTGGTGCTATGAGGAGCTTCTGCTATTGTTCCAACGTTGCAGATGAGGCAACTGAGGCCCACCCCGTGTGTGTAGTTTGCTGAAGGGAGCACAGAGGGAGGGTTTTCCCTGGCCTGCCTTAATCCAGAGTTCACCTTAAACCACCGTTATGACAACAGTGTGACACGGAGTTGAATGAGGACCAGCTTGAGTAGCATATATATGGCGGCCTTTGTTTTGTGTGGGGACTTACACCTGTGAGAGCTGGAAAGCAGCGTAAGGGAAGAAGCACATCTTAATGAACTCACTGTTACCAGTGCCCTTAGTGAAGGGCTGATCTTCAGATCCAGGGAGCTTTGGGTAGTTCCTGGAGGATAGTCAGTTTGATGTTAGCCTTGTAGGACCCGCTTGATTGTTTTCCCCACCGCATACCTCCGTTGGCTTCCGAGCTTATGGAGATGCTCATTTGACCGTAGTGGAAACTAGCCCTTATTTTGCTTGAGACCTCAGGCTCCGATGGGCCCTTTCCTTAGGGAGGACTCCTACACACCTTATCAGCTTCCTCTCTATGTATAGTTGTGCCACACTCCTTTCTGGAGTTTTCCCAACAGAGGGAAATGAAATCTGTTAGGGATGGCATCAACATTCCACAAGAGTCCATGCTTGGATTTTTCTAGAAAAGATTTCAAAGCCAAGGCCGAAACAACCTATAGATTGCAGATTTATCCTTATTTTTTTCCTAGAATTTACTATACTTCTCTCAAGGAACATTCATCTTGAGACTTTTGAATGAGGAAATATCATTCATGCAAGCAAAGAGATGCAGGGCTAGAAAGTCTTGACTCTGGCCTTGGAGCTCGGATGCTGAGAGCGAACAGTCATGGCTTGTTCCAGGGCGTGAGGAGACTGGCCTAGAAACTGGAAAATAGGTCAGAGCAACGCAAATGGATTGATCTAAGGGAATATTTTTACTTCCTTTCACGTTCCCTTGTAAATGGTGGTTGGGGCTTATATCTTACGCTGTCTGCTGGGCTCCTGCAGTGAAATAGGACTAAATTAACAGGTGCCGAGGATGAGGGCATGAGTGGGTGAAAAGCCAACATGAAACAGAGAATACATATATATTTAGGTTGACCTTCCGGAAGCTTTCCTAAGAATGCAACATTAAATTTGGAACTGTAACACAACCCCTGATTAAAAAAATTAACCACCCCCATTCTGGATTGCATTACACCTGAAACAATTTCTTTTTTAGGCATTCAAAGTGAATACCCGGGTCTGGAGAGTCTCGTGTTCCAGAACGCACCCCGTGGTCGTTGCAGTGTAGCTGGGCAGCCGTGGGCCTGGCCTCCAGCCCTGGGTTCCTGTCCTGTTTCTTCCATGCTCTGTGGGACCTTGGGGGCGAGGAGTCACATGACTTCTTGGAGCTTTGGGTTTCTCCAAGGACAGGAGCCAAACGCTGCCCACGTCGGGGTGTCATGAGAAAATTAAATGTGTGAAGGTGCTTCCTCAGCAGTAAATGCCATGCACGGGTATGATGGTGAATTAACACCTGCTTACATATTCCTTATTTCATCTTACTGGGTAATTAGCAGCTTCGCTCTGGACCCTCATCTTCCTGTTCCTTCTCACTGGAAGTGTTGGTGAGACTTTCATAGTCCTCACCCCAAGCCCCGGGCTTGCTGTGGTTAACAGTTTTTTCCCTCCAGAGGCCTGATGCAACAGTAGCCTGTTGCATTGGGGACCTCTGTTTTATGGATTGAGAGGCTCTTCTCCCTGCCTGTGCCGGGTTGCACTTCCGAGCACCACAGGTGTGTCAGGGGCCTTTTTGGACGCCCGCCGTGGGGCTTCTTCTCTGTGATGCGGAGGTGTCTGGTTTGCCGCTTGCCCGGAGGGATGCCTGGGAGCTGCTTTACCCCATTAGGGAGCTTCACTGTTTGCTTTGCCCTCCGAGTACAGTTGCGTTGTATCCATGGGAGAATGTGGTGAGCGGGGTGGGCGTTCCTGTGTTCATTGTAACAGTTATTATTCCCCGAGGAACCTTCGTTTGTGAATCGTGTGTTTTCATTTGTGAGTGTGCGTGTGTGTGTGTGTCAGAGTGTACTTTGTCCATTTCTCCTTTAAAGGGGAGGCTTTGACAAAACCTGATCAATATTTTGCATTCCATGCATGAAGAACCAGATGTTAGAAGTTTCCTATTGTTGGGGAGGAGGAGGGAGCCGGGGCCCCTCCAGATTTATAGAAATCGATGTCCTCTGACAGAACTTGGTTAGTTTTCCTGGGAAACAAGTAACAGGAACACATTTTTTTGATTTTCACGATGAATTATTTTCTAACAAGAGCCCTCTTTTCGTCTCTTGGACTTTCATTTGTTGGCCAGGGTGGACGAGCCCAACATGTTAATGGGGTGGAATCCCACAAATAACGCGGGCTGGCTCCTTTCCTTTCTTTTTTAATTATTAATTTGCTTTTTGCACTCGGCCTCACGTGCCAGGCCTATTATTCAAGGCGCCTCTTGTTGTATTGAGGTCTTTTCTTTTCCAAGTTCTTCCCTCGGAACCAGACCCAGAAGGGAAGACGTGGGACATTGGATGTTTCCGTGTCAGGCGCACACGAGTGTCGCCTGCCAGCTAAACCAGGACAGGACGAGCATTTTAAATTATAAATGCTCCGACAGGATCAGACAGATGGACAGGAAAGGGTCCCTGACCAGTGTGAGGGAGCCCCGCTCGCTCATTTCCAGCACAGGTGCTGCCCACCTAGTGTGTGTGAATCCAGTTGCTACTCGATTGCTGTGAGGACAGTCTGTTTTCTGCCGCACGGTGGTCAGTTGGAGAAGTTGGAGTTTGTTGGGCTCTTTCTCTGTTTCCATTTATGAGTCACACCGGATACTTATTCCCTTCTCGTGGGTCCTTGTACTTCTCTGAGCTTTCAGGAAGTAAATCCTCTTGCCACGTGTAGAAGTTTCTTTCGGTGGAAACAACGGTACACTTGCAGTTCATATAACCCAGTGCTTTGCAGGCACTTTAAAAAACAGCCAGTGAGATTGGGGGAAAACAAGGAAACCCTAGGCGGTTCAGGGTTCAGGGTTATAGGAGAGGCTGGCTGAACCGAGTGAGTTTGGTTGGACCTCGGTTGCCACTCTTCTTTAGCTGGGTAGATCTCCCTTTCTTGATTTACTAGTTGGTCCTGCTTCTTCATTATTCATTGGTGGGTAGATGTTGATTTTTCTTGAGTGAGCCAGTGATTTTCACCGGTCCAGCTGGAGGGTGTATTCTCACAATGGTATTCACACTAAAGGGGTGCCCTCCTTATATTCCTTGGCTTGTCTGCCAAGTCACCACCATCACTGCCTTATTACCTGCAGGGTCATGCCCTAGGGTAGGGCATAGTCTGTGTGTGTGTGTGTGTGTGTGTATGTGTTTACATAGTGTCTCATGTGTTGTAGATGCTTAGAATTGAACCAAAACCAAACCCTGCTTGATGGGCTCAGTGGCCAGTTTTCTTTGGGTCCACGTGTAGCACACTAACCACAGTTGAAGTTATTGTTCTGTTTTCTTTTTTCAACTGCACACCTGACCCGATAGAGGTGAGCAGTTAAGAATCTTGAGCACAGAGTAAAGAAATAAATGGAAAAAGCCAAACAAGACCTGGGTCCTCCTTCCCAAGGATGGGCAACCTTTGTGAGGGGGAGAGTGTTGGGGGAGTCCAGTATCTGCGTGGGAGAAGAATTTCCTGCCTGCAGAGGAGAGCAAGAACTCTGAAAGGAGGCAGGCAGCTCCTCCACTGAGTGTTCCACTGGGATTTGTGCCTTGGTGGATTCTCCATATATTACAGTGAATTTAATTAAATACATTGTGATCCCAATTGAGGGTATTCTAATTAGCTGGGACAGGAACAAATCATTCTCCCTCTTTCTCCAGATGAAAACATCTACTCTCTTCTGCAGGGAAAGCATGTCCTTGGCTGACTGGCTTGCCCCGTGGAGTCCTCATCGGCCTCTGCAGCCCCATCCCCTCCTGCTGCGTCTTATTAGGCAGGTTCCAAGGGTGGAATTCTGGGGATGGGCCAGGGCATCTTGGGAGGGAGAGGGTGCCTGGCCAACAAGGTCAGGGCATTGACCCACTCAAGGCCTGGGAAATGACCAGATGGTGTGGAGAAGGTCACAGAAGTCAGGACCCAGGACCCTGCTGCTCGCTTTGGGCCCCCGTTTGCTGGAGATTGGACAGCCTGAGAATTACCGAGCTTACAAGATGTGGTGAGAACAGGCGCTGTCACATGCAGGTAGACCTCAAGAGACTCCAGTTGTGCGTGGAAGTTTGGGTTGGGTATAACCTTTATAAGCAGGTGTTTCCTAGGATGGAGAAATAGTTTATTCTGGATTTTTGTGTGTATGTCTTGAAGAATGAACTTGGAGTGCAAAAGCAATCTTGGAATTTTGAATTATGCTTCTGTGCAAGTCTCTAAGAGAGGACCCTAAATGTTCCCTGCACCGGGATCAGTGGGAAAGGCCGTGGCTCTGTTTTCCGCATTTCCTTTTATTCTTTTCTCTACCATTTGTAACATGTAACCATTTCCCTTCCAAAATGGTTCTCACATGGCCGACAAAAGAATTCCTGGTGGCAGTAGAGATTGCCGCTGACCACCATGAGTCAAGTGTAGTGGTTTGGGGACATCATCCTTATACAGTTATTTTTTAAACAGGAGTCCCCAGTATCATGTTTATTTTAGTTCAGGATTTATACAGCCCTGTCACCCAGGAACCCATGGATTTGAGGACAAAATACATCTGACATCTGACAACTCCCATCCAACACTTTTTGGCCATGTTATCCTCTCTTCTGGCTCAGAGACTGGAAACCCCAGCTGTTTGGAAAAGAACCCTCACATCCATATTAAAATTTTATGTTTAAGATTCAGAGCTTTAGTGCAAGGAAGTCCTGTTTCATGGGAAAGTAATGAGAATTTGGGGTTAGGGCATTCATGGTACTTGCTCTGATTTCATAGTTCATGATACCACCAAAATCCCTCAACAGAACTTACTGCTTTAGATGCCATGGGTATTTTCCCTGTTATCTTTCATTCAGTCAGTTTTTGTTGAAACTTTAATAAATGTCATTCTTTTGGTCTTAGTGATCCAAGACAGCAGTTTCTGGCTCCTGTACAAGTTTCCTGTTCCTCAATCCCAAGCCAAACTCTTGCTCCCAGGAATATCCTGGTGCAGTTTTTGGCTTTCGGGGGTCCCTGTGGAGAAGTCGGGGAGAAGGAGCATGGACGAGCGCATCATTTTCCTTTCCACCTAGCGCCTCAGACTCTCCTTCTCCCCAGGGTTGCAGCCTCCAGAAAACATTGCTTTGGTGCTTTCCATACTCCTGAAATCCTCTGTGAGGAGCCTTATGTCAGAGGCAGCAAATTGAAGATACACAATTAAAAAAAAAATCAGCTCAAATTTATTTCAAGAAAAGTAGCTTTATATTTTCAGTTGTTATAATTTGACGGTTAACACTGAGCTTGCTAGTGCTTCCAACTCCTTCTGGTTTTGATTGTTCTAGGACAGCTATTACGGGGCCGGGGCAGGGAGGGAAGATATTGCTTTGTTCCGAGGCTCTGCACTTGAGTGTGTTAAATCACCCATTTTGAGGACAGAAGGGATTGTTCTCTCTTGGTACCGGTGAAGCCCTTCACTCTGTTATCTGCAAGTTGGCCCCAGAGCAAAAGTTATTATAGTAGTGTAGGTTTTCTACAGCACTCTATTGTTGCATTCGTATTTCCTCTTCCAACGAGGTCCAAACGTGCTTCTGGAATGTTCACACTTTTTCCGTGAACATAGGATGTGTGCATGTGAGCACGTGAGCTTCAGAGCCGTGTCATCCAATAGGAAGTGCTGCTAGGGCCACTTTGGTATTTTCAGTATTAGGCAGAGTGCAGGACATTCTGACCGCTGTGCTTTCTGAGTGTCTCACCATATAGTGTGGACGAGAAAGATACCCAAGCAGGACCAGAAACAGTTATCAGGCGTGGGCATCAAATAGAGCAAGTGTGGTCAGAAATGAGAGGGGCCGGACAAAGAAGTGCCGAGGCATTTATCGTGTACTCTGTGTGGTCCCTTGGGCCAGGCTCTGGGGACTAGAGGTGGGGATGAGGGTGAGGAGAAAGAGGGATGGACAGGTGGAAACATGAGCCCATAAAATACATTATCTGAACTTCCTCCTCCAAAAGGATGCTGGGGGATGTGAGACCCAGCTTCTAGTTCTCTCTCCCACTAACTAGCTGGGTTACCTTGGGTCAACCACTTGAACTTTTTGGAATTGTTTCTTCTGCTTTATGTGCACCCAATAGAAAAGTTCCCTCTTCCCCTAAAATGAATCATTTGAAATGAAGGAGGCGGCCTTCCTATACCAGGAGCATGTCAATTCCCTAATTGCTAATAAAAAGGGTCCATAGCTTTCAGCTATATTCTCAAAGAGGCCCCGAAAGGATGTGAACATTGTGCTTGGATAATCTTTAAGCCTTCTCCTAAATGCAGAAGTCTGGGGTCGGCTAACTGTTTCCATGGCCTCCACTGTCTTGTGCATCGGACTTTATTCCTGTGTGTGCCTGCTTCCTGCCAGCTCTGGGGCTTCTGTGTTCTGAAATCAGAGTACTGTGTTGACACAAGCACAACACAGAGTGTAATTTTGACCATCTGAGCACTAAGCCAAATGACCTTGAGATGTTGACAGGGAAACTAGTCTGGAGAAATTTATTTTTCTGTCTTTTTTTTTTTAATCCAGGGGAAAACCTAATTTTGGGTTCTCCAAATAGTCTGTAGTTTTAAATACAAAAACTTGAGTCATCTTTCTTGTGAAATAGCCAAACAGCAGCTTTGGCTCTGTGTTACTGACCTAAGATTCTATACAGGTAAGGTGACTATGTGGACCATCCCCTAAAACAGGGGCTGGTCACTTTTCCCGTAAAGGGCCAGATAATAAGATTTTAGGCTTTGCAGGCCAAACAGTCTCTATTATTTTTTTTAATTTGTTTATTTATTTATCTATGGCTGTGTTGGGTCTTCGTTTCTGTGCGAGGGCTTTCTCTAGTTGCGGCAAGCGGGGGCCACTCTTCATCGCGGTGCGCGGGCCTCTCACTGTCGCGGCCTCTCCCGTTGCGGAGCACAGGCTCCAGACGCGCAGGCTCAGTAGTTGTGGCTCACGGGCCCAGTTGCTCTGCGGCATGTGAGATCTTCCCAGACTAGGGTTCGAACCCGTGTCCCCTGCATTGGCAGGCAGATTCTCAACCACTGCGCCACCAGGGAAGCCCCAAACAGTCTCTATTGCAACTATGGAACCCTGGTGTTTAGAGAGCAGCCAGAGACAATACACAAATTAACGGATGTGGCTGTGTTCCCGTAAAACCCTATTTACAGAAATAGGCAGCAGGGTGGATTTGGCCTTTGGGCCATAGCTTGCCGACCCCTGTTCTAAATAAAGCAGGACACTTTGGAGAGTGGAAGGAGGAACCTTTAATTATTGTGCCAGGAAGACCAGTTTTATACTGGGAGGGTCGGATCCGTCAGCGTTGTCAGCACGCTGACGCGTGTGAGGGAGACGGGAACGAGAGCCAGCTTGGTACCGGTGAAGCCCTTCACTCTGTTATCTGCAAGTTGGCCCCAGAGCTGCTGGGGAAGGACCCGCTGGGAAAACCAAGCAACCCGCATGAGGGGTCCTTGGGCTGCTGCCAGGGCATGGTGGGCTTGGAGTGGCTTACCCGAGGCGTGTCCCTCTTTTTCGCCCCTGTAGCACCTGCAGCAGCACGAGAGCGGCGTGGAGGGCGAGAGCTGCTACTACCACTGCGTCCTGTGCAAGTACTCCACCAAGGCCAAGCTCAACCTCATCCAGCACGTGCGCTCCATGAAGCACCAGCGCGGCGAGAGCCTGCGCAAGCTGCAGCGGCTGCAGAAGGGCCTTCCGGAGGAGGACGAGGACCTGGGGCAGATCTTCACCATCCGGAGGTGCCCCTCCACCGACCCCGGTGAGTGGTCTCGCGGGCATGGGGGGCCCGGGGCCGCCCGGGCAGGGGCCTCCTGAGGGCTGCGGCTTGGTGCAGCTGGCCCTCACGTCCATTACCAGCCTCACAGGTGACCGCTGTGTTCTGAAGGGGACACGCAGGGATTGTTGCTTTTCCCATTTTTTAAAGGAACTTAGCACCACACTTTTCTTCAGATGTCACAAGCCGCTGCCCAGGGAGCAAACCAACAGACCATGTTTTGTCCCCTCTCCCCACATTCTTCTGAGGTGCGCTCTAGATTCAGTGTTTTGGTTCAGATCGACATAAAGCAAATGCTAAACTATGTCTTGCTCAGTATTGAGAATGGGCAGTGTGTGACCTCGAGTCTGGTCTGTAAGAATGAACTTCAGAGAAGATCGAAATATGTGTTTGTTATAAACATTGCGATTGTATTTGAGAGCGACCCAGTTGTTCCTGGCTCAGTGCTGGCTGTTACTTCACAAAGAGGGGGGAGACCTTCCAGGGGAGCTCACCCCGCGCTTCCGCCTCCACCGTGTCCTCTCACCCGCCGTCCCCTTCTCCTTCCTTCCCTGTGTGACTCTCACTCCCACCGGGACCTCACTCGGTAGAATCTCCCCACTCTCTTATTTTTTCACCCTTCCAGTCCCTTTCTCTCTGGTTGGGAGCACAGGACAGTCACCTGTCTCTTTAAAAACCATTTAATGGTTAAAGCCTCCCTTAATCCTGTGTTCCACTCTCTCTCTCCAACAGCATCTTCAGATTCTTGAAAGAACACTCTGTGTTGGTCCATCTCCTGTTCACACGTCAGCCTATCATAGCCCGTTTCCTCCCGTCATCAAACCATCCTTGAGAAGGTCACCACTGACTTCAGATTTTCCGAGCCCAGTGGCTACGTGCTGAGCCTTTTCGTTCTGTGGTCTTTGAAATTGCTGCCCATTCCCTTCTGGAAGCGCCCTTCCCTGGACGTGTTTCTCTCTTGTCCTCCTGCTGCTCTGGACTATCCTCCACGCCAGCCCCCAGACCCCCGCCCCACACCCCGGCTCGTGGTCCTCAGGCTGCCCTACGTGCCGTCATCACCCGGGCACTAGGCCTGGCCCTCGGCTCCCAGCCTCTTGAAACTTTGTCTCCTGGTGTTGGCACGTGCCCTTCGCACAGCTTCCTGGACCTCTCATGGGTGCCACCTCATACACGCTGGGCTCACAACTTCCCCTGCAGACCTCTTTCTCCTTCCGAGGGCATGCTGTCGAATGACCTAGCCGGGCTGCAGACTCAGGCCTTTTGGTCTCTCCATTGCCTACCGCATCCTCTCAGCCTCTCACATGTCGTGGCCATGTGGGGACTTTAATCCTAATGTTATCATTCACATTTTTATGAAGTTTTTAAAGGCAAAAAGTTATATAAACCTTACTGTGAAAAATGGCATAGCCCCCGCCAGTCCCATTCCCCAGAGCACCGCCTTTCAAGTTTAATTGTTCCTTTTGTTACTTATTTCCATATTTCTTAACGAGCTTCTACTACTATTTCTTGATTAAAAAAAATTTTTTTTGGTAAGTTGTAGACATTATCTATTGGCTTTCTACTCCAGAAGATGGGGATTTTACTAGTATGCCATTCTGCAAGCTCACACACTCATACCACTCACACACATACCCCCCATAATCCATACGCACTCTCTCATACACATACACACACAGACACGGTACCCACACACCCCGGCGCCCTACACACTCAGTCTTCCCCTCCCTTCATCTTCCATTATGATTAATAATTTGGGGGCATATTAATATTCAGTGTTTTCATTATTCTGACTCTATAAATATTAATCACAGCTGAGCCATGTAGAGTTTTTTTTGTTTGTTTTTTTTAAAAATTTTTACACTTTATTTATTTATTTATTTTTGGCTGTGTTGGGTCTTCGCTTCTGTGCGAGGGCTTTCTCTAGTTGCAGCGAGTGGGGGTCACTCTTCATCGCGGTGCGCGGGCCTCTCACTATCGCGGCCTCTCTTGTTGCGGAGCACAGGCTCCAGACGCGCAGGCTCAGTAATTGTGGCTCACGGGCCTAGTTGCTCCGCGGCATGTGGGATCTTCCCAAACGAGGGCTCGAACCCGTGTCCCCTGCATTAGCAGGCAGACTCTCAACCACTGCACCACCAGGGAAGCCCCATGTAGAATTTTATAATTTCATTTACCTTCTTGTACAACTTTTTTGTTTTCCCTGGTTTTCTAGGTACCTATGATTAATTCATAGCTAACTCTCTGCCAGAGTAGGTATTTTCTCATCTCCAAAGGCTCTGCTGTATCAGTTTATCTGTTAGCTTCGTTTCCTCCTGGAGATATCCCTCCCGAGCCCTGATGGACCCCTCTGCCCATGGCTCATGTCTCCATCACCTCGCTGTAGCTTTGCTCCCATTTTCCATATTAATGAAACCGGTTTCTCCAGTGATGAGATATACCAAAATTCGAGAATGCTTCCCCCCTGCTAGAGTAGGATTATCACAGAGGAGGGGCCAGTCCTCCCGGCAGTCAGTCTGAATTGTTGCTTTGGGAAAGTACTGTGTGGGTACCAGGATGATTTTTGTCACCTCCAGGTCACTGCAAGACTGACTGTGCCTTCCCATGTGTATTGTAAATGCCTCTTTGGGTTAAAGTTCAGTCTTAATCTCTGGGGCTTGTGCTTCATGTCTGACCCCATGGCTCTGCCTGTGAGCCAGGGACGGGGCCCAGCACCCACAGACGTGCCAGTGCCATCCGGCTGTGGGAATCCCTGCTCCTCACTGGGGCATTTTGGCCTGTTTGAGCCTGCCATTCCCCATTATTCTGCTATTAAGTCATTTCACAGGATTCTCCTTCCTCTGCCAATATACTCAGACCTATTTATTTCAGGGTTTAAAATTTTTTTTTCTTTTTTTTTTGCGAGCTCTGCATACATCATTGTTTCAATCTTCCACTAAAAGCTGGTCGCTTTCGCCCCTCAATTCTTTCTTTCACTCTGCTCAGAATTCCCTTTTTATTAATGAGGTGCCCCAAACTAAATAGTGTACAGCTGCCATTTCACCCGGGGTCTATGGACTGGAACAGACAGTTCCCTGTTTTATAATGTAATACTCCTATTTATGCAGTCGCTCTGGAATTGCTTTCTTACACCATTGCCTTCTGGGTTTCTCTCATTTAATGCGTATTAGGGTTTTTTTTTTTTCCCTCCTCCCGAAGTGTATGAGCAACTTTAGTCTAGATGATAGACTTCCTTTCTGTATTTCAAAATCCTTTTGTATTGTCTTTGGCCTGGAGTCATGTTTTTGCTCTCCACCCACCTCCCTCCCAACTCTGCACCCCTCCCACTCTACGTTTATTTATACTCTTTACTAATGACAAAAGGGACAAATTATTAGATAATACTCATATTGGCATTAACAGTAACTCGGTTCTGTTTTAGAAACTCCTTTAAGATAACTCATCTTAAAATATATCCTCTTCCCTCCCGCCGGGAATTGACTCTTAAAAACTTCTTGGAAGACCATCTTCAAGAAAAGGGACATTGTGGGCCTAGTAGAATTAAGACATTGAAGGTCATCAGCTTCAAGTTTTGTAAACACAGACTTTATAAAATACAGGCATACCTCGTTTCACTGCGCTCCACATGCTTCATTCTTTTACAAATAGAAGGTTTGTGGCCGCCCTGCATGGAGCAAGTCTGTGGGCCCCGTTCTTCCAACAGCATTTGCTCACTTTGTGTCTCTGTGTCACATTTTGGTAATTCTCGCAATATTTTAAACCCTCCACCAGCAAAAAATATTACGACCCCCTGAAGGCTCAGATGATGGTTAACATTTTCTAGCAATAAAGTATTTTTTAATTAAGGTATGTACATTTTTTAGACATAATGCTGTTGAACACTTAATAGACTACAGTATAGTGTAAATGTAACTTTTATACACCCTGAGAAACCACAAAATTCGTGTGACTCGCTTTATTGTAATACTCGATTTATTGCAATGCTCTGGAGCCGAACCTGCCATATCTCTGAGGTGTGCCTGTATTCCCAGTTTTCTCCTCTGGAACGTAAGGATTGGGACACTAATCTTCAGCTGGAAACATCATTCATGTAGCATAAGGCGGCCTCAGGGAATCTTTGGGCACCTTTCGGGAGCCCTGCCTATTCTGACTCAAAGCCGCGTATAAACGGTGGCGCTGTCTAGGGTTTTCATTCCTGGTATTCTGTCATCATCTGGTTAAACGATGGTGTTCTCTCTCCTTTCCTTCCTTTTCTTTCCTCCTCTCTTGTCCACATACGAGAAAGTTTTACACAGAAGCCATCAGAAATAACTTCCTTTCCTCCTCTCAGCCCAGGACCTCAGACCCCAGTCTCCTGTCGCCTTCTGCACGTGGCAGGGCTTCCCTTGCTGAGGCTGATGGAGTGGACTCTGCCGTGGATTCTTCCCAGTGGGTGACAGAGATATCACTTCTTCAAATCTTACTTGTTAACTTAAGCCCGCGTGTTTTCCAATCAGTCAGGCTTACCACGTAGCCTGCCAACCCACATGGAAGTGTGGAGAAGGAGAAATTGTGAAGGTCTCCTCTGCCCTTCAGAACTTTGTGGCAGTGGCCGGGATTTACACCCTCCACGGGCCCTGTAACCCCTTGAGAGGCCTCATGACCAGACGTAAAGCATCTAGGTCCTGCCCTGCTGCACCAAAGGACTGAGTCTTGGTTGCTGACCATGTGCTAATAAGTAGTCCACCCTCCCCTACACGGTCCTGCTTGTGGTCAAGCTTCACCCTTGCATCAGTGGGCAGCCTGAGTCCTGTATTATGTTGTCTTTAACTGAGAGTGATGGTCTTTGTCCATGCTACAAACACACATGCGCACACGCACACGTGCGTGCACACACACACACACACGGCCTTCCCATTAAAAAAAAAATGTCTTGGAATTATACATCTCAGAGAAAAGAAAGTAACCAAACCAGATGAGGTTCACTGCATCCCAACATTTTTTGTGTGTGACCTGGTCTTTCAGTTTGTGGCTTGAGTGTATTTTCTGCAAGAGCAAGTGTTCTCCTGACTTTGTTGGGACTTGGCCTTTCTGTTTCATCCCCACACACAGATAAAGGAAGAGAAAGCCTGTTGTTGTGGCCACACCCTGGGTTATATCTCCCAGTTGCTGGCTTCGGCTGTTTGCTTCCCCTTAGTTGACCAGAAGCTCTTGAAAGATGGAAAGCTCTCGTAGGTGGATCGTGTGTAGGATCAGCTTCCCTGTTTGCTTATTAAAAAGGCATTTCTGGCTCCCGGGTGAAACTGTAGTTAATTTCACTCTATCAGTGCCCTGGGCTTCCAGAAGACAAGAGGTGCTTTGTGTTTCTGTCCTCAGCCTTCCTCTCCTTTTCCTGCTCCTGTTTCTCTTACCCTCGCCTTAACTCCTTCTTTCACGGAGACGTCGACCTCTGAACATTGCACGGAAGTAATTTAATGATTCTTCATTGAGCACCTACTATGTGCAAGACTTTGAGTTGGGGGTACAGCTGCTGCTCTCCCCTCAGCTCTTGGTGTGGATACACTGCATAATATGCCAGCCCAGGCATCCGGGGCAACTGGACGGTGGCTCAGTTTACAGAGGGCGCGCTCATTCAGAGTTTAGGGGAATATTTTGCTTGGAGCGGAAGACGGCGGCCTCCTTCACTGACACATCTTTGGCGCTCGAGGTAGTGAATTCCTGGGGTCAGGGAGGCAGACACAGCTGGCCAGGTGATGATGTGGTTTTGGTGACAGCCTTTACTGGAACACTCACCGGCTTCACTTGATGGGTTATTTTTTTGAACCAACTTCCAGGGAGTTCTGCTTAACTCGTACAGTTTAAGAGAATAAGAAAATGTACTGTTTTCCACTTTCTCATTTGTTTTTGTTTTGATTTTTCAAAATTGGCATAAGGCTGCCTTCTGAATATGAAGTGCATTTTTTTTTTTTTTGTAAATGGCTAAATTATATGCAATTTCAGTGTAATTTTTCTTATAGCACTAAAATATGTTGTGGCCGGTTCTGCAGCACTGTTTTCATAAAACCAGCACCGTTATGCTCTTTCCTTTTTCCTTCTGACTATGTGTCTCGTCCATGGAGTTTGGGACAAAGTAAGGGTAAAGTATTTCTAACTAGAGAAGTTAAATGTAAAAAGAACGTCACAACAAATCGGGGTGACTGAAAATTTAAGCACTCATGGAGGAGTAGAGAAAGTATGACTTGATCTGTTGTACATCCATTCCCTGATGAAGGACTGTTGGGACAAAGATTGTGAATTTCAGTGTGCTTTTTTAGAAAGCTGCTTTTCAGTGCAGGGATAAAGAGACATCATTATGTAGCGACATGAAAAGAGAATATAATATTGTTAAATGAAAAATGGAGTTTACAGAATAGCGTATAGTTTGACTCTAATTTTTTTTAAAGCTTTTAAACTAACCATTCTAAGCATAGTTTGTAATTGGCATTTCTGGCTGTTTCATGGGTGGGATCTAATAGAGTGTCAGGCACATGGCAAGAGCTCAAATAGTGGTGGAGCTCATTGACAGAGGTATTAGCAAAATTGCTCACAAGAAACCAAGGGGTGAACCTTGGTTGTCTTTTGTTCATGGAGATAGTTTTCCGTTTGCCAATATAAAGTATACGTAGTTTGATTACTGTCTGATTTGCTTGCATTTTGCATCTACATGAAGAGGACAGGAGTACTTCTTAGGGTGTATACTGTCTTGTTTTTCTGTTGGAACAGAGTTCCTGATTTGCCTTAATTAGTCCTCTAACAATCTACAAAGGTCAGCGCCAATTGCCTGTTCATTTACATTTGTAATTGTGATGGCTTCTGATTACATATTCCTTGTCTTTAGTCCTTCCTCTAAGTATATGCTAGTGTGTCCTCCCCTCCTCCCACACATGTGTGTGCATGCCTAGGCGTGCATGTGCACACACACACACAGACACCGACACCCCAGGCCAGTGTAGAAGCTAAGGCTCTGTCTCTTCATACAAGACAGCTTTGTAGTGATGGCACTGTCTTCCCTGGAACGTCAGAGTCTGTTATGAAGAGGCATCTTGGAGAGGCTGTTGCTTCTAAGCTAGGAATATAATGAAGCCAGAGTCAGGGAAATTACGTGGATACCAGGCAAGAAGTCCAAGAGCCATTATCTAGGAGCTTTCTTGAACTGGGTAATTAAGGGCAATTAAAGTTTTCTGCTTGCTTTCTGCAAAATATGCTAATGATCTGGTGTGTTGGAAGGTGGACATGGGCAGAGTGCTGGTTCACTGCTGTCCCGTGCTCCTGGTCTGGAGGGGTCCCTCTGGAGACGATGTGACATCACCAGGATAGTCCTTGGGCAGTGGGTCCAGGGTCTACGACCTCCCACCTACTCTGTTTCCCCTCTGTCTTCTCCAGAAGAGATGAGCATCTGCACCAAGACATTCCACCTTTTAGAAGTTATCTGAGATCTGGCTGCAGTGGCCTGAGTTGCAATGATTATCATTTATTCGCCCTTTGATATTCCGGGTCCACCATTTACTAGTTGCTTTATTTTTATGGGAGGTTCAAAGCTGTCGAGGTTTTTGGGTTTTATTTCAGTATATAGCACTGGAGCATACGTTGCCTTTATATTGGGCTGTATGTATGGCTAGACATTGCCTGCCCGGTTAGCCCTGTCCTCAGTTGGGGGCTCTAGTTGTCTTGCGTGCTGTCCCCTTGGGTAGGTAGTGGTGTGTGCCCTTATCGCCACCCTGCCCTGCCCACTCTGAGAGGTAGCCACACTGTGGCTGCTCCCTTCCAGGGAGGGTGATACCAAGAGGCACAGCAAAAAGATAAAAGAAAAAAAGGCGCCTGCTGATGGTAACTGGAATTAGGAGAGACTGGGGGTCCTTTTGGAGGGGGGGTATTGAGGGTGAGCATTAGGGGTCTCCTGTGTAGGGTTGTGAGCATGTCAGAGAGCCCAGAAACACAGGGATCCCCAAGGGAGACAGAGAATGTCATGACACACCAAGTATCACTTCAGTGAAACTTTTCTGCCAAGTCACCTTTGAAAGGGGTATCCAAGGAGCTTGAAAGTGTGCAGCTTGACAGATGAACATGGCTAGCTAGCCAGTGAGTCGGTGTTTGCGCTGGGTTGGGGTTAGGGTTGTACACCTGGATTTCATGTGGGTTGGGGATGGCGGTAGCAGGATGGAGCGGTCATCATCTACTGTCCTCCACCACGTGGGCAGATCCTCATCCCAGCCTCTGCACTTCACACCTCCTGTGTTGCCCAAATGTAATTTTTCAAGAGAAAGGAAGACTTGTACTTGTTTTGCCTTTAGGAATGTCTAAAGAATCCATTTCTTGGGCTAGTTATATTAAACTTGTTCCTGACCTTGGTAGGGGGCCAGGGAAGTAGAACACGCATCTGTCTCTTTGCTTACAGAAATAGCTCAAAGCCGCCTTCTCAGAGTTACAGATGTTAAGGAAGCCCCTTCAAACTGTGACCCAATTAGGAGAATTAGAGTCCCACATGATTTTTTCAAACATTGACTAGCAGTAGAAAGTTTTCTGGCCTCCCAAATCAGAATAAGCGCTGTCCAGAGTCCCCTGGTCGTTGGGTTTCTAGATCCCTTGAGAGCAGCAAGGAAGCTTCTCCAGATTCTCTGTCTGCCCGTTCTACACAGCAGCCACAAGTCCCCCCTGTAGCTATTTAAGTTTAAATTAATCAAGGTTAAGTAAAAATTTAAAATTCAGTCTCTCTTGTCATACTAGCCAAATTTCAAGTGCTTCTTAGTCACATGTGGTTCATGGCTACCTTGGTGGACAGAACAGATTTCTAGAACAGTTCAGAAGGTTCTGACGGACAGCGCTGGCCGGCTGTGAGGGCGCATGACACACTTACCCTGACTCTGGGTTCCTCACTGGGATCCTGCAGGTCCAGGCTGGGTTTGGGCTGCACTTTCCATAAAACTCTTTGGCTTCCGTTTTAAAGACTATGGTGCCTACCTGCCACCTGCTTTCTGCCAGGCTGCGTAAGGTGTATTCTTTATTGCTTTCCCATTTCTCTTTTTGCTTTTTTTTTTCCCCTCAGTTTTTCTCAGTATGGGAGAAATATGTTTTCAAACAGACATTTACTTTCGGTTTTGCCACTTTAGCCTAATCCATTAGCAGTTCTGAGGGAGTTCGGAAGGACTTTGTAAAGATGTATCCTTCAGAGTGGTTGTTAAAGGGCTTTTTATAGTTTTATACCTCAAGACTATATCTTGAGACCTTTTGTGTGTTTGTTAATAAAAAGAGCTATTTATTGCTTTTAAAAGATCCTTGACTTCTGCTCTAATTAGAATATTAAAAATTGGACAGTATGTGATTTTTCTTGGAACAGGCCTGTCTGTTGTTTTAACTCAGTTTTATCCAGATCTGTTGTCCTCTCATGAAGACACGAAAAGAATCTATGTGCTTTTCTCTCACCATTTTCCTTGGTTTAAAATCCTCTGCTTAGGACAGGGTTTGTCCTTTCAGACTGCCTTAGTTTGCTTAGAGCTGCCATAACAAAATACCGTAGGCCGAGTGCCTTAAACAACAGAACTTAATTTACTCACAGTTCTGGAGGCTGGAAGTCCAAGGTGTTGGCAAGTTTTGTTTCTCCTGAGGCCACTTTCCTTGGCATACAGACGGCTGCTTCTCTTCTTCCATGGCCTTTGCTCTGTGCTCAGCCCTGTGTCTCTCTGTATGTCATAATCTCCTCTTCTTATAAGGACATCATTCGGGGTGAGCCCTAATCCAATCTAACACTCATTTTTAACTTAATCACTGCCTTAAAGGTGTTTCTTCAAATACAGTCACATCTGAGGTGTTGGGGGTTAGAGCTTCAACGTATGACTTTGGGGAACACATTTCAGGCCGTAACATTGACTATCTGACATCTGAGGCCAGTGTCTTGTTTCTTTTTCTGTGGTCCTTTTGGATGTGGAAGGAGGGCAGGAGGTGGAGGTGGGCGCAGAGGCGGAGGGCGGTGGAGAGACCCTGGACGCAGCCCTCCTGCAGCATTGTCAGCACCTGCTGGTCCCTCCGTAGCTTCCTGCTTCCAGCTCTTGGTCCTCGATGAGGGCCTTGGCCTGTGAAGAAACAGAGCAAGCTTCTTGGCAGGGGACTCCAGAGGAGTCCCCTCGTTAGGTCAGGAAAGGGGTCAGAGCCCTGTGCCCACTGAGCTCGTTGAACCAGGAGGCTTTTCTCACCTGTCCTGGCACAGCCTCTGCTCACACCTTCCACTGATGAGCCCCAAGGGCACAGCGGCGCCATGCAGGGATAGTCTCGTGCCTGTGAAACTTGGCAGTCTGCGCCTCGGGACAGCTTGCCCTTGTCGAGGGTTCTCCGGTAGGCTGTCACGTGTGAGGCTCTTGTGGGAGGATCTATAGCCCTAGTGACTCCTCCCTGTTACCCACGGGTGCTTTCAAGGACAAGCACAGCTCCCTTGTGGATTTGTGCATGGTGTTTAGTGGCCCTGTTTGGGTTTTGTCCTGGCTGGAGTAAGTGCCCACCCCCGCCCCCTAGACCTTGCCACCTTCTGTGACCTGCTTTGGTAGAGAATTCTATATGGTGTCTGTTGGCTGGGCTTCCATCCAAAGCATTTTTTCGGTTGCCGGAAGTACCTGCAGGACTCTGACTCCATGTGGTTTTTACCTTATCTGCGTCAGATCCTCCAGGGTGAAGGCCCCAGTGTGTGAGTTTTCACCCTTTTCATTTAGGGCCCACCCCTCACATGTGTCCATAAGGCAGGTGCATCCTCTTCCCCAGCCCTCCTCTTTCCCAGATGCGGATCTGGGGTGCAGGTTTCACGGCTGACCTCCAGAAGGGCCTTCCTCTGCAAGAGTGTAAAGCAAGGCATGTTCACTGCTTCTCAGCCATCGTAGGTCTCAAGTCTCCAGGTTCCCACTGTTCCAGACTGTTTGTGCTCAGTGCCACGTGTGACTGGTAGCTGCCGTTTTAGACGGTGCAGACAGAGGAGAGAATGTCCTTCGGGAGGTTCTCATGGATGGTGCTGCTCTAGACAGAGGCTCAGGGCAGCGCTTTGCCCCAGGGACAGGGTTCTTCATATTCAGAAAGGAGTATAATCCACTGCCAGATCCTCTCAGGGTAGAAATGAAGAAACCCGTCAGACAGGTGAGAGAAGGGGCAGCAGTTATTTGTGACTCTCCAGCCAGCAGAGCGTAAGCCTTGGTTTTCTCCGAGAACTGGAAATGGTGTGCGCGGTTTTCCTAATATTCAAAACCCTTTTGTGATTTTCTTGTGTGAGTCAATCCAAGAAGGACTGAGGAACCACACAGAATGGAAGGGGCAGCCCTGCCCTGGTGGGCTTGGGCGGGAGTCTGTACGGAGTGGTTCCCGGCCCGTCCCCGGGAACTGTGTGAGGCGCTTAAGAGATGAGGATACGGCCAGCCATCGGCCATGCGAGCGTGTGTCCGCCCCAGACATTTTCATGCTGATTTCGTAGTAGATGTGAGTTGGAATTTGGGTTGGTGGGTCTTGAATTATTAACAAAGCAATGAAGTCTGTGTAGGCAGTTAAATTTAGAACAAAATCAAAATTGGGGCCGTGATTTTTGAAGAAGGGAAGGAAAGAAGGTATAAGGAGGATGGGCAAGTGCTGAAGAGTTTGGAAATGAAGAGGCGAAGATGAGGCACAAGTAGGGAAAAGACAGTGTCTGACTTGCCTTGCTTATTTTAGAAGAGAACCACGGCAGGGGAAGCAGTGACTGGTTTGAGGCCAGAAGTGGAGCTCTTTAATCCTGCACACATGGGCGTGTCCTTAGTATGGCCACACACCGCTCTAGGCTCTGGGAAAGCCGCCCGCAGGGAGAGAATGCAAAGTCTGGACTTTTCCCTCTAGTAAGGGGGAGACAGACACCAGATAAACAAGTAGAGGATGTCAGGTGTGCAAGGTGCTATAAATATAGAGCCAGGCGGGGCAGGGTGTTATATAAGGCGCTTCGGAAAGGTCTCTGGGGAGGTGACATCGGAGCTGAGCGGGAGCAGCCCTGGCAGAGGGCCCAGCAAGTGCACAGCCCCTCGGCTGGTTGGAGGAGCAGCGGGGAAGGCGGGCAGAGGGCTGGCGAGCCGGGAGCTGTGGTCCAAGCAGCCCGGGCCTGTGGACCCTGGCAGGATGCAGAGGGATCTGGAATTTGCTCCCATCAAGATGGGAAAGGTCAAAGCAGGGGAGTGGCAGTGCGACTTCCACTGTTCAGGTTACCATGGAAACTTGACTTGCATGTCCACTGTCGTACAGATGTGAGCTGTCTCCCTCCCACTGTCGTACAGATGTGAGCTGTCTCCCTCCCCGTCACCCCCGAGTAAAGGAGCCCCTCAGGCAGGGAGGAGAGGGGGCACCACAGGGTGCAGTCTCTGCAGGCTGCTTGTGAGCCAGGATGACCGCAAGTAGAAGGGGCTACGTTGACCTTGAACTGCTTAGAAGCCACTTTCTGGGATCAGCCTAGCTCTTTGGAGTTCTCTGGTTTAGCCCAGGGGTCAGCGGTTTTTTCATAAAACAAAATCCATTTCTGGTGAGTCATCACGCAAGTGTGAAGCACAGGACAGACTCGTGTCCTGTAGACTCGGGGAAGGGCTGTCTCTACTACAGCGTAGACACCGTATGTGAAGAAGGAGAAACTGGCTCTGGGCAGGGTACGTGTTAGGATGACTAGAGCGAAGTAATAACCTTCCGTCTCCTCCTGCCCTCCAGCTTCTGAGGGGCGTTCACATTCCACACAGCATCTTGGTGTGTCAGAGGGTGATGTGTATTTCCTGGACAAGAATTCCATTTCACTACTTAGTATCGTAACCCAGAAAGTGCTCAGTGCCCTAACACCTGTGTTCTCTTTTTTTTTCTTTTTAATTATTAGCGCCTTTAAATTAATTAATTAATTAATTAATTATTATTTTTATGGCTGTGTTGGGTCTTCGTTTCTGTGCGAGGGCTTTCTCTAGTTGTGGCAAGCGGGGGCCACTCTTCATCGCGGTGCGCGGGCCTCTCACTATCGCGGCCTCTCTTGTTGCGGAGCACAGGCTCCAGACGCGCAGGCTCAGTAGTTGTGGCTCACGGGCCTAGTTGCTCCACGGCATGTGGGATCTTCCCAGACCAGGGCTCGAACCCGTGTCCCCTGCATCGGCAGGCAGATTCTCAACCACAGCAGGCAGATTCTCAACCACTGCGCCACCAGGGAAGCCCCACCTGTGTTCTCTTGGTGTCCCTGGTGCTGCGTGTCCAGAGGTCATTATTCCGTTCTGGGAGGCTGATGACCTCGCTCTGACTTGCCTGTCTAGCCAGCCTCTGACAGACAGGCCTGATCTAATTCTGCAGCCATTTTTTCTCTCCGTGGACATGTGTCCAGACCCCAGGCAGATCTGAAGACTCCCTTAGAACACATAAGACCAGGAAGATTTGTGCCCTACTCTACTGTTTTTTCTGGGCTTTGCTTTAATCAGGAATGCAGACTGGGGTGTGTGTGTGTATGCGTGTGTGTATTTCCAGTAGATGGTGTGCAGGTGCAGGGCCTTCATTCCCTTCTATGAGTCAGTATTACACGGCTAAGTAAATTTAAAATGGGAAATAGTGATTCTTTTTCAATAACGGGGGTCACTCCTCCCTGCTCGCGGCCCTGGTCCCTTTGGGATTGTCGGGCTCGCATTGAAAGGGCCCTGGAGGGAAGGATGTTGGTATATATCATGGATATTTGGAAAGAATGTTTCAGCCACACCTGGCTGCCGTGTGTGAGGACAAATCTAATTTATTTTAAAAATTTGGCCACAGGCAGCCTTTTCTGTCTGTTTCTTTGGGGCAGGGAGGTGGGGACCGGGATTGGAGAACAGCAGCAAGCTATGGTTTGCATTTGTTTTCTTCCAGATTTGACCAGCCAGCAGAAGAGAGATTATCTCTAACGGATATGAAAGGTTTAATCATTTTAATTTTGTTTTTATTAAAGTTTATTATAACTTTTCCCCCCAACATGCCCTGGTAGAACAGAGGGGAGAGAAGAGGAGGTAATATAAATACACACAAACCCCCAAGCACTTGGTTAATAAACTCTCTAAGGGGAGGGCCCACGTGGGGAGGAAGTGGCTGGATGGCTGGGGACAGTGGTCTGACCGGGGCATGCCGTGACAACCCTGAAACGTGGCCGGCATCTCCTAAGCTTCCCGGCCCCCTCCAGCAGACACTTGCCATGGGGCGCTCTTGGTGTTCATTAAAGAGAGAGAGAGGAAGCTTCAACTCTTACCTTACTCTATCATGGTTCTCAAATGGACTGGATCCCCAAGCCATTTCTAGCTGTAAAGAAGCCTAAATTTATAGAGAATAATAGAATTTGCTTAGATTCTTCTACCCCTTATCATAACAATGAAATGTGTGAACCTGGATATTCTGAAGACTTACTTTAGGTCAAAATCCCTGAGGTGTTGTGTATGTTTTATGAAACAGCAAAGTTGGGATAAAAATAGTCTTTAGTTTTTGGGGTAGGAAAACTGTCCTATACATGATGGTGAAACAGAGCAGGTAGGATCCTAGAGGAACGGGACTGTTGGCTCATTTTCCGTTTAGGGCAGTAAAAGAAGCTTGTTTCAAAGTGAATTGTCCCAGATCACCTGGGTGTGGACTGGAGTCCCACCTGGCCTCAGCTCAGTCTTCCCTCTCCTCCGTGGCTGGAAAACCCCATGGAGGCATGACTGTTTGGAATCCCATCACCTACACCAGGTGGGATGTTGCATGGCCTGGGAATGATGAAATTGTGTTCACACCTGTGTTCTCATCGAGGCTGGAAATTGGACTTGCACACTTCAGCCATTTTTTAAAGCAGTGGGATGAAAGCATTGTCATCTCCTTAAACGTGACTTAAGCAGGTAGCTCACTTAACCTTAATACATACCAGTCTTGAAGTTCTGGGATACGTTGAGGCTTTACAGTACTTTCTCTGCCATTGTTGGGTGGGGGGGGGTTCATCAGTAGAGAAGCAGCTTTCCTAGTGGCGGCTGAGACTCCAATTCCTCGAATCAAGCAGAAACTGCACTGAGGAGGGTTCGACCCAGCCGCTAGCGTGAGTGAATGACCTGGCCCCTGGCAGGCCGTGTGGGCGGTCACATGCTCCATACAGGTTCCCTTGGGGTCTGGGGGCTTCCATGAGGAGCTGTGTTGGGTGGAAGGCTTCCCAAACCAAGTCTGTCTTCTGAGAAGGAAAGCCAGAGCCAGAGGCTGTCCCAGGTTTGCAGGCATCTGTTGTGCCCAGCAGGCTGTGTCCAGGCAGGAGAGTGTACCAGTGACAGCACAGCAGCCTGTCACTTTGGAATTGTCTTATGAGAGTGACTTGAACCAGTGAGGGGCAGCTTTCTTGGTCACTGTCAGCTGGGGTTGTGTGAACAGTAGAAATGCACAAACGCAGGCCCATGTCATTCCCTGCAGGCTCTTACCCACAGTTTAGGCAGCCCTCCATGAGAGGAGGAGAGACCTGGCTATTCCACAGAATTTCTAGTTTGTATGTGAGGTCTTAGTCCCATATTTTCAAAGCTGTGTAGACTCTGAAGATAGTAGAAGGTGGGGAAACAAAAATACATCTCTTCTTTTATCTCACAGCATTCAGCTGTGAGTTGCAGAGGCACCCCAAGAGTGCTTACATGAATTAGGGGCTTCATTTTCTCTCACATAAGCAGACTTGGGAGGAGAGCAGTCGAGTGCAGGAGTGAAGGCCGCACAGGGTCAGCAGGGACCCAGCTTCCTTCCATCTTTCCACGCAGCTGTCCTCATCGTCTCAGGATGGCCGCTCCATCCGTGCTCCGGGCGGGAGGAAGCGGGAAGGGGAAAGCACAGGCACCACCTGAGTTCGCGTCTTCAAAGAGCTTTCCCCAAAGCATCACCCAGTTACTTCCTCCTGCATCTCATTGGCTGGAACTTGGTCACATGACACTCTCTGGGCACAGAAGAAACTGGGAGATGCAGATTTTAACTGGGGGTATTGCCGCCCCGAATAAAATGAGTGCTCTGTCACAAGGAAGAGCAGTTATTAGGAAGGCAGATAGGAGCCTCTGCCACACATCTTTTAAAAGATAAGGAGGGGATTAAGTCAACTGTGTTATGAAAATGTGGTGGAAATCTGGGTAGCCATTAGGAATAATGTTCTTGATTAATATTTAAGGATATCGAAGAAAGTTCAGTAGACAGGGAAGCAAGACCCAAAATCATATATAATTGTCCTAGTTTCCTTTAAAGTATATATAAATATATTGAGATGTTATCACTGATTATGGGCGATTTTTACTTCCTTCACACTTTTTGTATTTTCAAGATTTTCAACAGTAGGCACTTACTGCTTTTATGATCAGGGGGAAAAAAGGCAAACCTTAAGTGTAAGGAATAGAGAACTTGGTAATTACTACCTTGTATATGAAATATACTTGATGGAAAAAATAAAATGAGTAATAAAGGGGAAAATCTATAAACCTGTAGTGATAATGGAATGATGATGAGTAACTGTAGTGCTATGTGGATTCATCAAGAACAAATCCCATCATACTAATAAGATAAAAGGAAATAATGTATGTCAATTCTCATTGCAAAGGGAAGTTGTATTGTGCAAATGCAAACTTATATTCTGGAGGCTTTAAATGTACTTCAGAAACATTCACCATCCTCTCCAAGCATCGTTTCAAGGTGACTCAGGGGCCGTTCTTTCCCCCATTTTTACTCTGGAAATACTTGGGCGTGTTGAGCTTTGCAGTTGTTTAAGCCCCTGTTAGTGTAAACACTAGTTTCTGTGGAAAAGTATGAAAGAATAGGAGAAATGACCCCTGCCTATTGTCTTTCGGGAGGATTTCACACACACACACACACACACACACACACACACGCACGATTAACACAATTCAAGATGATCCATGGTAATCACTAGATAGTAAGGCAGGGCAATTGAAGATCCTGGGCCTTCTGAGGTGTGAGGAATTCTTGGGTTGAACGACTAGGGAAGCTCCAAGAAGCAAGCGAACCTGTTCCTGGTAGAGTAAGATTCTCGGCGTTCTGGGCGAGTTCAGGAGTTTGGTCGGGGGCCAGGGAGCCAGGCCATTCAGCCAGACAAAGGACCCTGGGCAAGGACCACCAGCTGTAGACCCATTTCCTTCCATCATTTGTATCTGGCTTCCTCCGCTCTCCCCTCCACCACGCCAGTCTGCCCCTTTGAGAGGCAGATAGGATTGCAAGTGTGAATATCATCGGTGTATTAAAAACAAATACATCAAAACTACTGTCTTTTCCATAACCTCCTTATCAAATTCTGAGCCTAAAGAGAAATGTTTACATGTGTTGAACCCTGACTAAAAGAAAGACTAATGAGCAGGGATAATATATTGATTTCTGGGCTATATGTGTTGAGGGGAACTGCAAATGCTGGTGAAAGTTTTGTTTTTGTTTAACAGTTTCATTAGTAACTTGAAAACAAATAGTAAATGAAATTTGCATACAATCTAAAATATTTATGCAGTAATGTGTGTAATTGCCAATACTTAAGAACACAAAAATATATATAATTGGACTAGAGATGTTAGGAATCTTACTGTATTTTATTTTCAATTTGTAGGTTTGTTTGGTCCATGGTTGTTCAGCAGTTAGTTGTGATTTTGGTGTTTTTGTGAGAGGGGGTGAGCTCACGTTCTTCTACTCTGCCATCTTGTCTCTGCCTCTCAATTTGTACTTTTTAAATTTTTTTATTTTGATGTAATTGCAGACTTACAGAAAAGTAAAGAGTAAAAAGAATTCCCATATGTCTTTACCCAGATTCCCCAAATGTTAACATTTTAGCACATTTGCTTTCTCAAGCTCTCTCGCTCTCTCACACACACCTACTGTCTACATACCTATGTAGGATACACACACACACACACACACACACACACACACGGAGGTATACACATTTTTATTTTTTCTGCCCATTTCAGAGTAAATTTCATACATGGTGCCATTTGATCTCCAAATATGTTAGTGTGTATTTCCTAAGAACAAGGACATTATCTTACATAACCACAGAAAAATGGTCAAAATCAAAAAATTAACATTGATACAAAACTACTAGGTAATCTACAGATCTTCTTCAAATTTTCCCAGTTATACCATTTATATGAAAAAAATCCCAGATCACAAGTTGTATTTGGATGTCCATCTCTTTTAAAGTCCTGTAATCTAGAACAGTTTCTCATTCTTTCCTTTGTCTTTTACAGCCTCAACATATTTGATGAGTATAGGTTAGTTAATTTGTAGAGTGTCCTTCAATTTGAGTGCGTCTGATGTTTCCTTATGATTAGAATCAGGCTTTGCATTTTGGTAGAAATTCCCAAAAAGTGATGTTGTTCTTCCTAGTACATTGTATCAGAAGGGACATCGTATTGATTTGTCTCTTTATTGGTGATGTCAACTTTGATCAGTTAGATATGGTGACAGATAGTGATTACTTTGTTATGTTAGTGAAGAGTCGGTAGTTATGGTGATTAGTTATCCATTGTAAAGTCACTATTTTCCCCTTTGTAACTAATGAGAATCTAGTGGAAGGACACATTGAGTATATTCAATAAGGAATTGAATTTTTAAATGGGATTATTTGGAAAAATGTATGGTAATAAAAATCAATAGGTAGAAATATTTGGCAAAAAGAAAGAAGTATAGTCATTAAAGTTGATTTTTAAAGCTTATGTATTATTTACCAATTTCTAGAGGATTAAGTAATTTGACAATCCAGAATATTGAAAGAGTGAAAAGAATTTTCAAAAATGCCCCTGATGGTAGAGTGAATGAGGAACACTGAAAGGAACCAAAGAAGTGGTTCTAGTGTAAGAAGGAAGATAAGCGTCAGCTTGGCCAGAGCCTGAAGAGCAGGGTCTTAGGAATGTGAAAGTTGGGACTAGGGTAAATCTCAATTCATTTCTAATTCCATTATTTTTGGAAAACAAGCACCTCTTGATCTCGTCGGTGTGCTCGGATGTAAGTGGGCCTCTGGTTGTGGAAAGCTCCAGCAGGATGGGTCGGTAGCCGAGTGCAGAGCGCAGAAGGGAACGTGGGGCTTCTGGTGTGCATCCTGCTGCGCCGTGTGTCTAGTTCCCTCCTCCCGTCCCGCAGTACTTTACCGTAAGCCCTAGTGAGGGCATTTGATGAGCTTTCCTTTCCTCTCTGCTAAATCGAATACAGTTCTCTGTCCTTGTTCCTTTCCTCTCCGTCTTCTCCCCGTCTCTGAGGGGCGCAGGGGAGAAGGCCCCTCTTTGCCTGGGGATGGCTCGGAAGGCACAGCCTCCTTCCTCTTCACTTTCAGCTCCTTCCTCTTACTGGCTCTGGTGGAAATACGGCCTCCTCATTTTTCTTCTTCTTGCATCAAATTGTGGTCACCTGTTTCTCCTGTCCATTCTTAGAATTCCTGCCCCATGCTTACCTGTCTTCCTTTCTGGAGGGGATTATTCTTCCCTTCATCTTCAAGGCTGTACGTACAGTAGGGCCCTGTCTCCCCGGCTCCTTAGGTGAACAGAGGTCTAGTGAGCCCTTGGTGGAGCAAAGGAGACGGAGAAGCCGAAGGGGAACGGGACATGCTCTGTGCCCAAGGGGGCTCAGTGTCTAACAGGAAAAGATTCCTAAAAAGACCACTGCCATGGACTCGGCACACTGCTGATACGCCAGTGTGTAAAGGGCACGGGCCGTTCTCTGGGGCCCGTGTGTGAAGCGTGCGCAGGTGGGGAGGGCGGAAGTA
This sequence comes from Eubalaena glacialis, assembly GCF_028564815.1. NCBI lineage: Eukaryota > Metazoa > Chordata > Mammalia > Artiodactyla > Balaenidae > Eubalaena > Eubalaena glacialis. The sequence goes on along the minus strand of NC_083733.1, from coordinate 15,959,737 downwards.
AGTCCCCAGTGGGACTGGGGTGGCCCATGCTCTCAGGAGAAACGGGGTTTGGACTTCCCTCTCGGAACCGGGAACCATGAGATGCTTGTACTTAGCAGAGTCGTGTGACCTCACCCTGTTTTAGGCAAGCAATACTGGCTCCTGGGTGGAAGGTGGAAGGGTTTGAAGTTGAAGCTCACGTGAGGTGACAGGTGAGGATCTGCGCTAATGGAATTGGGGAGGGCAGATGGTGGTACGAGTGAGATACTCAGTTCTGTTTAGGTGGCTCCGTCTGGGAGACATGGAGAGAAGGCAGCTCAGGATGATTGTATGGTGCCTGGCGTGGGTCCCTAGGTGGGTGCTGGCGCTCTAAGTAGGAGAGCGCAAATCAAGATGGCGGTGTGGGTAGGAAGGGAAGTTGTCGTTGAAAGCACTTCATCGGCCTCCTCTCCCAGTTTCTTAATGAATATAATGCTTAATCTGTACCACAGAGTCTTACACGTAATTATAATTATGTACTGTTTATTTATCTCATATTGTTCCGAAAAGATTTGACAGCCTTGTCTGGCTGATTGTTTCATATCTGCTGACTGTTCACCCCTAAAATTGTAAACCTCTGTGGAGCAGGGACCGTGTCTTACGCTGCTGGCGTGGCACCCGGTCCAGGATCTGTGCCGCTGGCGAGCAGCTCAGCCAGTGTCCTCTCGCTGGATCCCTCTGGGTCCTGAGGTCAGCTCTGAGCCTGCCCTGCCCCTCACACGTACTCTGCTGCGTCCCCACTGCTGCTGTCTTTCTCCTGCGTCTCTAAACGTTCTCCCCCTTGTGATCTTTAGTGAGAACTCGCCAGACGAACCGCCTGAGCAGGTTTGTGCACTGATCGGGGGCACCATCAGAAGAGGAAAGCTGCCACCTTGACAGAAAAGTGCTGCCTGGTCATGTACAACATCATTTCTCTTTCTTTTCTGCGAAAGATCGTACTCTCCCTGGGTCCACTGCTTTTCGCCTTGGCTAGAAATATGACAGGAAATGACTACATGCGCAAAAACAGATGGTCCGTCCAAAACAAATGTGGATTACAGGTTTAATCTGCTGTCAGCACCAAATGGAGGAAGCGCTGAGCTGCCTGCTCACTGGCTCCAAGGGGGCACTAGCTCACAGCAGCGTTACAGCGTTACAGCGCTGCTCCTTACGGCCCTCAGAGTGGGGCGTGTTTTGTCTTCCGAAAGGTTTTCCGTGTGTCTCTCCATCCTCTGGATAGAAGGAGGACACACTCGAGAGCCAGTACATGTCTTCCGACTCAGGGTGACCCAGAACGCACCTCTCTCGTTTGATAAAGTGCACCTTTCCTTTGTTCTCTTATCTGGGTGATGCTATTCTCGACTTTCCCCGACCCTGCTTAAGAAGTTCTGGTTTTTCTAAATTTAGTGAAACTACTCAGGGTTATCACATAACATGCTACCCTGCTGTCATTCGCTGTGTCGAGTAGAACTAAGGGTGTGCTTTTCTCAGCAGAGTCACAGATGACAGGTTTCTGGAACATTTAGGGCTGGGGCTAAGGATGCTGACCAGATAGTCTTATGCTGGGTTAGTGAGACTTGACACCAGACCCTCCAAACTAAGGAAAGCAAGACATGCTTACTATTTGTAAAATTGCAATGTGTGTATGAGGGGTTGGGAAATCCCACAGCCTATAAGGATGCGACTTCCCCCTCCCCAAAGACAATGGTGATTCATATTCTGCAGAACTTCCTTCCAGAAAGACTATAATTTAGGGAATCTGGATATTTAATGTTTGTCCTGTCATCCCCAGGTCATTTTCTGACTTCAGGGAGAGCTGGGCTGCAGGTTGGCGGGGCTGTGCTTGTATCAATGATGGAGACAGGGAGGAGGGGATCAGGGGGGTTCCACGAAGAAAGGTCGCTCTTGTACACTGAACGTTTCCAAGAGCTGAAATCGCTTTGAAGAACCTCCGGGTTAGAGTGAAAAAGCCCCGTGAATGTGCTCAGACCTTCTGCTGTGACCCAGCGCCCACCTCCTCCGCTTCTGCATCTCCTCAACTCCAAGGAAACGTCTAGGTTCTCTTCCTTTCTCTGGCAGCAAACCTTGGGGGACTTTAGGATCAGACCTGGTTTCGAGACCTTTTAAAAGTCACATGATAGTTTAGATCCCAGCTTTTCTGTGCTGGCTGACTTTGGTCAAGTTACATAATCCAGGGATTCTTGACCTTTCCAGGTAATCTGATACACGAAATGGTCCCTCACCCCCCAAAAAATGCATGGATACAAAAAATCCCGTGTGTTTACTTCAGGGACCCCCAATAGCACACCTCTAAAGCATCAGTTCTTTTATCTGTAAAAGGGGCACTCATGCACAATTTGGGGTCTGTCTCAGTAGTTCTCATATGACAGTTAAGTGAGAGAAGATACATAAAAGTTTCATCCTTAACATGAAGTCTGGCACAGAGCTGATGCACATTCTTTCTGTCCCTCATTCACTCTCACTCTCCTTCTCTCTCCCCCAAACGGCTGTGCCTTGGCCTATAGTACATTTGCCAAGGGAGAAAAGTTAGTCTCATTTCATTTTGGGATCATTTGTTAGGATAGAGCCCTGCCAGATTTTCATTTTTTTCTGTCCACAATGATTTCTTTGTTCCTTTTTTTTCTCCCTCCTCTTAGGGCATCTCATGGCCGGAAGCGTCGCATTATCTTTTTGGTCTGCAGCTTTCACACACCCATTTCTTTCCTGTAGGAGGGGGTTGAGCTCGGAGAAGCTCCATGTCTGTTTCTTCCACTCACGTTGTTCTGGAGTCACGCAGAATCTTCATGGTGGCATTTCCTTTACCCTCGAGGACAGTGGAAGCCCTGCTCCACATTTCATGCTTCAAACAAGCATGAATGGCATAACTATGACCTTGACCCGCAGGGCACACGGCTCCACCAAGGGATGGAGATACCGGGGCCATTGGTGGAATTGGGAAGAGCCGGCCCTGGCGGTGGGAACACTCATTTGTTATGGGTGGAAGGTGACCCTGACCTCAACTGTAGCGTCTGGATATTTCCAAAAAGCTTGCCGTGTGGATGATCGATGGCTTTCATTCTTGATTCAGAATCTGATTTAGGCCACAGTTGTTGGAACTAGTAGTCCTAATGGACACCACCAATGTGACTCAGTGACACTGGAGCCATTTGCGAGGTCAGTCATCCACCTGACATGATCGGACTTCCCCGTAGGTTGCCTAGTATGCAGTTTGTCACACATTCCTGTCCTCATAGAGGACATACCGTTTCAGGGAGTGAAAGACAGAAAACTAGACAGAAACTAGTTACATCTATTCTTGTGCCAAATTTTTAAAACACATGGACTTTCGCGTTCTTGCATCTTTTGCCCCTTGGTGACTTCACTTTTTTCAGATAGGATTTTTCTCTGATCTTCCAGTCCCAGACTCTGGTTTGCAGGGAAGCATCTGGGGCTTCCTCACGGGTGTCAGGTTGTTCTCTTGCTTTCATGAGACTGAAATTCCTGAAGTGTAAGGATTCACTGGTGTAAGGAAATGTGTATGTGAGTAGGGAATGGTCTTGTTTTACAGACTCAGAGGACTAACCTGAGATCCCACTTGGGACCTATTCTCTCGTCTGGAGCTGCAGGGGTGCCCGCGTGGCCATGCTTGTGCTCAGCCACAGTGAGGGGGCCTGTCTGCGTCTGAGTTGCTGCCTGCCCTTGTCCTGGGGCTTACGTTCACTCTGCTCTGTTACTAATGTGAGTGTTTCCACCACGTGCTTATAGGAAAGACCTAACGTCCCTTTATCTTTGCTGCTATTATTCTTTATAGAGAGATTTAAATATGGAGAAGGGGGAGGTGCTGTAGGACAAACAGTCTGTGACAAGACAGCCCTGTAGCTGTAGGGACCAGTAGGTACCAAGGCACTTCCAGAAGAGCCGTGTGGATGTTCACAGCACAGGGGACGTAGGTGTCTGCCAGCCGGACGTGGGTTTGCGTCATTTGAATGGGAAAGGGAAGAGCAAGGTGTACACTGGCTAGTTGCTGTTGGCCAGGTAAGAAGAAGGTGAAGAAAAGTGGTGGAAGCAGGGTTTGTAACTTGGGAAAACACTGCGAGGCTGTAAAGGCAACTTGAGAGATGTCAGAGGAATAGCCAGGCGTGGGTAAAGATCTGAAAAGCAAGGGTGACTGAGGGTTTAGCCAAAGGCTGTCCTGCGGGGGCAGGGAGACCTACAAGGTGGCAGCTCCAAAGGTGACTTAAAAGTTTATAAATTATGAAGGAGGGGGAAAGGGACAAGTTTTTAATACTGATTAAGTGATGAAAAGGGAAAACAAGAGTGAACTTAGCAAGTTTTTTTTTATAGTTGTTAAATATGTGGATCTGCAACTTCCCACAGGAAAACGGGGACATTCAAACTAGTACCTGATGAATCAGGAAGGGCTGCCTGAGCACCATCCCAGCCCACTCCCTCCGGGGGCCCCGCTCGGACAGGCTCCACCTCTCCCCCCAGCTCTAAACAGAAGGTAGATTTTCTGGATGGGAATCTGAATCTCTTAAAAATAATGGACAAGGAGCCCAGTATTATTTGTCTAAGTAGGGAAGGCTGAGAGGGAGGACTCAGTCTGAAGAGAGGAGGAATGCTGTGCTTCGGCTGCCGGGGAACAGAGTTCTTCCCTTGCCCTGCGAGGGGTCGCAGACATCCGTCACGTGGAAGAGGCGGGCAAGTAAGAACTCTTGGCCCGTCAGAGCCCCCAGGTTTGGGCCTTTGAAATAAGCTTCTCTCCTCCTTGTTTGTGTTGTCATTTGTCACCCATTTCTGTACACCGGCCTCTGAACCTCTTGCCTCGGAGCAGATACCACCTCGGGTTGGGTCCTCCTGACATAAACTCTCCTGACTTCAGGACCATGAACAAGCAGCAGGCAGACAGATGTGTTCTTATGTCCCTGACCAGACGTGGCCATAATCAAACTGTCCCTGACCAGTGTCCTGCGGGTTCTTGTGTGGCCGGGCAACTCTTTGTAGACTGCAGAATGGTGTCGGTAAAACTCACTTCTGCCCTGGACTCCACCTGTGTTCTCGTGAAGATGGGGAGCTTCAGCCTGTGGTCTTGTCTGCTGTAATTCACGTGAAGTTAAAGCTATATTTTAACTTCCCTCTGTGTCTATATTTCCCTCAATGGGAGACAGAAAAAAGTGGGGCCTTGTTAATGGACCAGCAGATTTCCAAAGATTCCCACCACAACTGAAGAAGGGAAGTTGCAGAAAGACAGCTGAGGTGGTGATGGGCGGTGGGCTTTCGTCTCATGCCTCCATGTGGCCTCACTGAGACGATGATGGTTGTCATGGAAACCCACACCCACAGACAGGCCTTTGCCCCATTTCCACCCACAAGGAATGGAATGCAGAGAACTCTCCTGCCTTCTGGACGAGGAGGGAATGGCTGAGTTGGTGAGAGGAAGAAACAGAGGATTGGTCCAACTGTTTATTCATCTGAGTTGGATATTTCTGGGGAGAGTAAGTCAGCATCATCTTTTTGGTAGAAACGCCTTTCTGTGGATTGCTTTTTTTTTTAAGCAACCTTAAGGTGCAAGTTAGTTCTCTTTTTGGAAACGTGAAGTTATATTGCCTGGTTGGAGGCATCTAGTCAACACGTGGAGGGCTTGCAGGGGTGCAGGTAGAAGCCAGCGGGGAGAGCGTGTGGGGGTAGCCTGGGAATGTCCCCGAGTGGCCAGCCTTGCCTGTCTGCCAGTGAGGTGGCCTCGGGAGCCGAGTGTGAGAAGCAGGCAGAGGCCGAAGCTGAGCTGGGCATAGCTTTCTAGATTAGCTCCCTGAAACTGCCCTGTTTGGATTGGCCTGGAGCTGAGAGCAGGAGGCCCGTCCAGCTTTCTGGAAGGGGAGCCAGCCGTGCCTGCCGGTCAGGGACCGTGCTGCCTGTGCCTCTGCCCTGCACCTCGCCCAGGTTGCAGCAGCTGGTACCTAAACAGGGCAGCATGTCCACGTCTCTCCTTTCCTCTGTACAAATTGGAAACGACTAACCTTGCCATATTTAGTGCAGCACTGACGGCCACTTGCCTCTAAGGGGTAATCATGCAGGCATAGATTCGGAAAGTTGCTAAGCTATGAGCAGTCTTATGAGCATTAAAAGTGTCCTCTTTGCCAGAAAGGTCATTCATAACTTGGCTACCCTGCTGATGTACAGTCAGTGATATTGATTGATTAATGTATAAAAGCACCAGATCCATTTGCTTCTATGAAAGCGAATAAAGTGCAGTCGACTCTCCCTTTATTTTCACCTCATCCTTTTGTTTGAAGGACACTTTTTTCCCCTTCTCGTTTGGCCGGCTAGGTTTAAGGGGGTTACAGAAAGCCAGTTTCTGCCAAGTAATGTGTTCACAAAGGGAACATTGATTCACATCAGTGTCGCTTGAATTACCCTTAAAGGTTTGCCAAGGAGTTGCTCTTATATTAACCTTCTGTTCGCGGAGGAAGAAATAAATAAATAAGTCATAAAGTGAAGTTCGTTGCTTTGGATTTAGTTTTGGAACTGTTCTAAAATAATTTCTTCCATGGCTGATTGGGTTGAAGGGCATTGCCCAGAAAGTTCCCTGTTCGTTTTTGAGGTACAGGCTGGGGTGGGAATAAAGGGAAGCGAGCCCACCCCCCTCTGCCTGAGCCCTACTGGGCACCAGATCAGGGAACAGAGGCAGAATTTACTTCCAGGGTAGAGATTAGTTCTGATTGGCTGCCTTGCATTCAGGCTGAAGCGCTGTGGTCCCCTTCCTTGCTGTCCTAGGCAGTTCACACAATCAGGTGATGGAGACAGCAAGAAAGACCTTCCTTTGTCTGGAAGGTGAAGGATTCTGGAAGGCGACTTGGCTTCTCAGCTTTGATGGAATGAGTTAGTTGCCCAGTCTTGAGAGTCATCCTAAATTTCCTCGTTCTTTACAAACCTAGCAGGGCAGTAGCCTAAAGCTGGGGAAAAAGAACTCCTCAGCTTTTTGTTTTAACCTCAGATTAAGTGTGGTTAGTTACAGTTGTTGTTGTTTTAATTTTTCCATTATGCAGGCAGTCTGGAGACTTTCCTGTTCTTGAAAAACCAAAATGGTGTTGGTGGATTCTGAAACCCAGAGCGTATTGATTCCCCTGTAATTCGGTGAGCCTTGGGTATTATATGGGGTAGAGCATTTTGCCAATAATGGGCTCTGTTACTAAGGCTTCTTTCAATGACTTGATGAGAAAGGCCTGGAAGATAGCCCCACACTGGGCACATCTGAGGACATCCATCAGTGTCAGCTGACTGGCCATCTCAGATTCTTCAGCATCTGGCATGACCATTTTCAGAGCAGGAAGCGTTTCCAAACAGTGTTTCAAGGAGGCTGGGAAGCCAGGGGAAGGTGGAACTCTGGAACATTGGCTGCACTGAGCTCCCGGGGAGGTGCGGTCTGAGGCATGGCCTGCAGGTGCCAGTGTGGAGCTCCCGTATCAGCTGCTCTGGCAGGGAGTGAACACTGGTCAGTCTGCACGTCTGTTCTTCTAAGCCAGGCCTCATGCACTTGGCGAAATCTCCCTTGCCAGGCCCAAGCTGTTCATTCACAGGACCCGGCAGAAGGTGGCCACCTTCTTTCTCTCAAGGCTCCTGCAGATGCTGGAAGAACTAGTTTTAGGTTAGTTCGCGCAGCTCTTGACCTTGGAGAGTGTTGATGGCTGCGAGCCACAGAGGACTTTTCTCTGGGCTTAGGGAGCATCGACACCTCAGTCTTCCCTGGGAATCTGGGCCCTGGGACCCATATGCACCTTCCCTCTGCCCTGGGCAGCCATGACCCAGTAGTGTAAAAGCGGCGGGCGAGAAAGTAGATTGCTGTTTTTCCCCTCCCAAAAGTGGTTTGGGAGTTTGAAGGTTTCTAAGCCCCTGAGAATCCCTCCTAGTTAAAAGGAGCCTCCCGGTGAGCTAGCTGCACCTGTCCTGTGCTTTGGTAGAGAGGTGCTTCTTCACTTGGGGGCACTGGAAGGCCCCCATGGCGCCCCCCAGACACTTTGAGTGATCTCACCTGTTCAGCTGGGGGTCGTCCAGGCTGCTGATGGCTTGCGGTCCGTCCGCCCAGCGCAGATGCTCGTGTCAGTCTCACCGGCTTCTTCGTTCTAGAGCGAAGCAGGGAACCACAGGCAGACAGGTCCAGGGTCTAGCTTTATAGTCACACGTACACTGTGACATGAGTTTCTTCCCCTTCATAACAGCCGGAGCTCTAAATGCTTGCTGCCAAGCTAACGCCAAGACACTGGGGAAGTGTTGGCCCATATGGGGAGCCACACTAACTTTATGTAATTGTTTAATTAAAACCTTGGTTTTCTAATTGCAGCCTAAACACAAGTGCCTTTTGTTAATGAAAGGCAACCTCCATACTTGGTGCTTTTGTGCACAGCGTTTCTTTCCCCCCCTCCACCTTTATTTTCCAACTTGAAAATCGCCATTTAAGTTTCCACCGTGGGGAGCTGGCAGGTGGCGTTTCTCGGCACTGGGGGAGACGTTCCACAGTTCCTTTTGTCAGTCCTCGTCAGCATCTTATCTCGGCTGTGGTTGCCTTTCTGATTTCATATTGCAGTGAATCAAATTTGAAAGCCCCTTCACCTGCTAGAATAATCAGAAAGCCAGAGAGAAAAACCACCAAGTTGCTGTGGCATAAGCATTATTTTCTGTATTCCTGGTGCAGGAGCTGAAACAGATACATTTTCATGTTTGCTCTTTAAAGGAGAAACCTTCCCTTGATTTCCAGATGAATCTTGGCACCTTCCCCCCCAACCCCTGCTGAGGTGATAGGAGCTGGCTCAGAGGATATACTGAGAATGAATCCATTTTCTTTCCTCTGTCTCTGCAGAATAAATTAGAATTTGCCTGATTTAATAAAATGGCTTCATCTCCCTGCCGTCTTCGCCATCTCCAGAGGATTCCTTCTGCAGTGGCCTGCTCTTCTATAATGGATCTCAGCGCCGTATCTCCTTATTACAGGATAGTGGTTTCATATGTAATGCTTTCCCTTGCACTCTCACGCAGGCACCGTGTCACACATGTGTGCACACGCCAGCTTTGGGGGATCCTGATGGCTAAAGATGCAGAAATTTGTCACCAGACCTCATTTTCCCCATTGTCAGGCGTGATGGTTTATAATTGATGTAGAGGTCGGTGCAATTTGTCGTCCGTCTGCCATTAACCCAGCCTCCTGGAGTTGATGTGACCACAATGTAGAATGTATTTTGGGGGGAAGAGACAGAGGTTGAAGATGGAGGTTTGCAGCGTAAATCTTCTCACTCTGCCCCAGCCCTTTCTCTATTTAACTGGAACGTGTTTATCTCTGTGTATGGTGGAGTACTTTGCTATCTCCCTGTTGCTCTCAGATGGACTGATGGAAGTTTGTTGTTGGAATTGGGGATGGTTTTTCTATTTGGACCTCCCCCTACCCCTTAAATTTGTGTTTTAATTTCTATTTCCTAGGTTGATTTTTTTTTTTTTTCTTTCCTTTCCATTCTGACACTAATTATGCCAGCCGCACTGGGAGCCCTCACTGCTGGGAGGTACCCAGCTAAGTGTTAAGAAGGGTTTTAAAAACAGGCTGAACTCTTTCTTAATGAGGCTCAATCGGGCTCTCCTCCGGGTGGTTTTGTTTTGCTGATCTGTCAGTTTTTCAAGGATTTAATTGCACTTTTTTTCGTATTAGTCTTTGAAATTGGCCTGTACAATCTTGCTATAAAATAACATTTTTTTTTAAAGCAAAAAGTTAGTAGCTTTTGTTTCCCCCCTTTTATGGTGGCTGGGAATTTTACTTTTTCACTTTCATCTCTGAGGACCATCGTCTGCCAGCCACTCTTGGGACCTAGCAGTAGTGAAGAGCCCAGAATGGAGTGGCAGGAAGGGCCCACAGAGGCCACAGAGCCTGATCTCCAGGCCTCACAGGCAATTTCCCCATTTCTTTGGCTTCTGTCTTTGGGACTTTGATAAATGCAGCTCGGCTTATGTCTCCGCTGCTGGGTCTGCTCTGGGTCAGGGACTGGGAGAGGCACACCGCTGTTTCTTTAGGCCCGGAAGTGACAGATTCCATCCAGCGGTGCCAGGCCAGCTAACCAGCATCTTGAGTCTTCAACCGTGGGAGGTGGAGGAAAGAAAGAGTCCAAAAGACAGAAGGCAGAAGTCTCCAGGCAGGGGAGGGGGAGAGAAGCAAGGCCATAGCCTTTATGCTATTATCTTTATGGCATAGAAAAACATGCTTGAAGCAATCAGCATGAAATTCTTAATTGCTTCACTTACTTCTGCTCTCCTCATGGGACAGATTGTGCAAATGCCGGAGCTGCCAGGACCCTCATGTTAGCACACTGTCCCTGCTGCACACACTATTTTTAACTAGCGCTTTGTTTTGCAGAGATGCACAGAGCTTTTTCTTTCTTTCTTTTTTTTTTCTTCCCAAGGATGCTAATAAACAGCAGAGGCAATAAAGAGCTGCTCCAGCCACCCTGACAGCAGCTACGCTTATTAGGCTGCGTGCCTAGCTCTTTCTCCCTGCCACCCTGCCCTCTGCTTCCTCTCTCTGGATTTCTTCTTTCCCTCCCATTCTGTCTGAGTTTTGGCTTAAAAAAAATTTTTTTTTTATTTTAATTTTTGCTTCTGAATGTATCCTGTGAACAAACCAGTTTCCCTTCCCCCCTCCACTCCCCTGAACCTGATTTGCGTCAGTCTACTCCTCTCTCTTCTCATGTGTATCTTCCTCCTCGAGATTTCCAGTCCCCTCTCATGAGGATGTAAAATCCAAGAACCAGATCTCAGAGATTTCAAAATAAAATAAAAGTAAACTCTGCTTAAAAAACACTTTAGCGGGAAAGCCAGGCTAATTGTAAATCAATGGGTCTTAAAATGCAGCATCGATCTCCAGTTAGAAGTTTGAAGGGGAAAGCAGTAATTACTGCACCAGAAGGTAGTTTTTCCTCTTAGTAAGTTCTGGGCAGAAAGAAGGCTCATTAGGGCAGCACTTTGGAATCTGAGTAATTAGTTTAAAAAGTACTTTTGTGGTGTTATTCCCTTGGCTAGAAATTATTGGAGTCTTCACAGATTTATAGCTCAATTCTGATAAGATTTGATTTATTATTGTGTTTGGTGTGGAAGAACCTTGATACAAAATCACCCAGGTGAAGATTCAGGAAAGTGCGGATCAGAGTCTTGGGAACGAACAGGCTTTTTGGAGTAGGTGGGGTTTGACTCTTTCAAGATTCCGGCTGTTCACTGAGAGTATTGAATATGGCCAACTTGGGACCCTAACATGGGAGCCAGTTAGACCAGTCTTGGCCAACCTTGCCGTCCCTCAGGCGAGCAAGCAGAAACCTTAGTAAAGAGAGGTGATTTTCTTGTCCGAGTGCGTGTTGACATGAAGGTTCAGTGACCAGGTGGGGCATAACACAGCCATCCTCTGTCACCCAAGGCAGGTCTGCTGGAGGGTAAGTTCCATGAGGGCAGGAATGTCTCCTTGTCCAGTTGGATCCACAATGTCTGGGACTTAGTAGGTGCAAACTAATGGATATGTTTCATGACTTGGCAAATAACTACATGAACAGACAAGTCTTCTTCTCTTAGAGAGCTCCTAAGCCCTTGTCTTTGGCGGGGGAAACTGCCACGGAAGCTTCTTTCTGGTTAGGTTATCAGCTGTCTCTCTGAGCAGGTCACTCTTGCAGACCAAGCAAATGGCCCTTTCTTAAAGGGACTGGGTTTGTGCTTCCATGGAAGGTCATCAAGAGGTCATTCTGCTCCTTTATGTTTTTATTGTAAAGAAAATACACGACACGAAACAGTACTTTTACATCAACTATGATGTCACACCGAGGCGTAGCTCGCTCCATTTTGCCGCAGTATCTTTCTCCTGCCAGGGTGGTATGACTAGTGGGTTAAATGTACATCAGAGTGCGTTATCAACTCAGAGCTGTGAGTTTTTAAATTCTTACTAGAAACTTCAAGTTTTCCACGTTCTTTCCCAGAGAGGTTCACTGAAGAGTGCCCTCCACTGTTGATCTAGTATTATATGTAAGATGGAACAGTGGTGTGTAAACTTTTATTAGTGGAGCCCCCTTTCTTAAAAAATGAAAACTAATTTGAACCCACTAAATAATGTTTTTTAAAAAAACTTTATAACTATAGTTATTTTAGGAGTTTAGATTTGTAATATTTGTGTATCAAAAAAAGACAAGAATAAAGCAGAGCCGATCAACATTTTGATCAAAATTAAGAGTTATGGAAGGTAGTTAAATAGTCTGGACTAAGCTTCTGTTTTGTTTATGTATTTTGTTTTGGTTCCATTATTTTACAAATCTTCATTCATGTGGAGGAGTAGTTCCAAATGGTAATGGTTTTCAGCAGTGTCCCTGGTAATCTAAATGGCAGAAGTTGTTTTACTCGGAGGTCCACACAAAAACTAGTTAACTTAGCCACACAAGTTAATGCCCTGGCCTCCAGTGTGTTAAATTTTGGCCTATATCACATTTGAGTATGTTTATTATTAACACGTTTAATAATAACCAGTAGATTTTTTGATAATGGCCATTCTGGCCAGTGTGAGGTGGTAGTTTTGATTTGTATTTCTTTAATAATTAGATGTTGAGCAGCTTTTCATGTGCCTCTTGGCCGTCTGTATGTCTTCTTTGGTGAAATGTCTATTTAGGTCTTCTGCCCATTTTTTGATTGGGTTGTTGGTTTTTTTGATATTGAGCAGGGCAGGAGTAGAAACGCAGATGTAGAGAACGGATGTGTGGACATGGGGGGGAAGGGGAGGGTAGGATGAATTGCGAGATTAGGTTCGACATAAATACACTACCATGCGTAAAAGAGATAGCTAGTGGGAACCTGCCGTATAGCACAGGGAGCTCGGCTTGGTGCCCTGTGATGACCTGGATGGGTGGGATTGGGGGGAAGGGGAGGGAGGTCCAAGAGGGAGGGGATATATGTATACATGTAGCTGATTCACTTCACTGTACAGCAGAAACGAACACACCATTGCAAAGCAATTATACTCCAATAAAAAAATAAGTAATAACCAGTAGCTTAATAACCAACTTAAAATGGAACTAGATTCAGAATTGCAGAACCCCTGCAGCATCATGGGGTTCCCCAGAGAACAGTTCAGGCAGCATTGCACTACAGGACAGCTACCCTAGAAGTACACTGGGACTCTTGCCATTGGAAGAGCCTAAGGCTGTTCTTGCTGAAAAACATCACCGTGGTGTGGAATGGCTGATGAAGGGCCCCTCGTCTGGGTGTCTCCCTGTCACCTGAATCAGATGACTGCTGCCACGTGGAAGGCAGCCTTCTGTTCCAGGTGGAGAGTGGCTGTGCAGGTGGAAGAGGTCTCGGCCTGCGCTCTGCGGCCTCGTGGCCCCTCCTCTGTCTGCTCTCTGTCAGTCTCCATCCTGAGAGGGCGTCGTCGCCTGGCTGGGGCGTCTCTCTCTGGCCCCTGCCTTGGTCTGTTCAGGACTCGCCTCTGTCCTGTGACTATGGAAGAACTGCTGGTCCACGTGGAAAAATGTCACCTTATGTTTATAAATGAGAGGAAATATTTCTACTGTTTATGCTAGAAGCCCCGAGCCGTGCTTTCAAACTCTTGAGAATTATGTCCCTCAGCGTGGCCTCGTTGGCCTCCTGTGCTCTGTCACTGCTCTACCCAGAGCTGCTTTCTTCCTCACCCCCCATCTGCTTGTCGCCATTTCTTGTAGCTTGTGCCCTCTCTCCTTGAGCTAAATGTCTGTGCTTGCGAAGCTTATCGATAGCACTAGCTCCGCTGAGCGGAGTAGTGATTTGCTTCCCCTTTTTAATTTAATTTTGGCTTTCAGAAACAAATCTGGAAGAATATTTCAGGCTGCTCCCTTTTGAGGCGAACTCCAGTTAATCCTTTTAAAGCACGTCTTGGGGGGTCAGGTATCCCCCACGTACTCTCCTAAAGCCACAGGCACTTCAGCTCATCCCCTTTGCAGTGGCGTACATGCCCTGGTGGTCGCTAGTCATCGGTGGGGTCCAGCTCTAAATCCGTGGCTCTGTGGATCCACCTGACACCCTATCCCTGAGCCTTTTCTAAAACAACCTACCTAAAGACATGTTGCTGCTCAGGGAAATTTTTTTCCCCAGCTGTGACTTGACAATGATCCTAGTGCTGTTCGAAGGATTTATTGAGCACGTTTCAGCAAACATCAGAATGCCACTTGTGTGTGTCAATTTACTGGTGGTGATGGTGGGGCGGTGGCTCCTATGTGACAAGCCCTTTCCATACTGGAGCTTGGGATTTAAGACGGGCAGGCAGCGATTTCATACAGAGTCCGTCCGTTGGAGGCACTGAGTGAGGTGGATGCCGTCAGGTGTGGTCGGCAGGTGTGATTGTGGACCGGGGGTCTGGGGCGGCTCCCCCAGGTGTGCGGAGGGCGGATGACGGTGGTTCGTGTTTTCAGGCTGGTCCCGTCACTGCCTCTCCCAGTGCCTCGTCTAGAAACTTCTCCCGATGCCCGCAGTCCTGCTGTTTGCTGTAACAGTCCGCAGCCCCTCACACCTGTCCTTCTAGCTTACGTATCCTGACAGAGAGCGGCACTCTTGTCACCAGAGAACATGGAAAGGTGATTTTCGAATGAAACTGGAGGTGGGGGGTAGGTGTGATTTTTGTTTGTTTGTTGTCTTGATAGTTGAGCCCCAAGTGGCAGAGAGACGACCTGAAGGGGAGTTGAGAACCAGGAACTCTGAGTGAAGGGGTGCCTGGCGTGGCTTTGTCTCCTATCTCTGAGCAGCCCGGGGAGCCAACGGCAGCCGCTGGCCAGGAATTGATTGCATTAATTGATATGCCAATAAGAGAGCTTGTTACATCCGCCATTGGTTAGGAGGCCAGCTAACAAGTCTGCTGATCAATGGCACCAATAAAGATTTCATCCATTAATGAGCAACATGGTAATTAATGTTATCCATAAGCCAATTAGCCTGGCTAGCTATCACGCTGGTTTGCGCCGTGAGTGGCGGCACCAGAAGTGGCCGGGCAGCCACCCCATTCGGGGTGGAGTTGGGCCTTCAAGCAGGATCATGGGCTGTGAGAGAGCCTCAGACTCCGGAGGGTTTATTCCAAGTGGAGCAAGGAAGGAGAACCTGGAGCGTTCAGAGCCCTGGCTGAGGAGGCCGGCGGAATCCTTGCTGGGCCCCAGGCTGGAGCGCAGCTGTGCCCGCCTCGTCCCCCATACCTGCTGGGACGAGAGCGGGACGCACTTTTCTCTTCCAGCCCCTTTGGCTGCAAAGCTTTCCCACGCGAGTCTCTCGGGGCTCTTAGGGGCGTGATGGAATGACTGAGTCCCCGGGTCACTCCGGTCCCAGCTGGGCACGCTCTCCCCAGGGACAGCCCCCATCAGTGGCTCACACGCACTGCCTGAGCTCCTGGAGGGTGGGCCGTGGCCTCTTCTGGGAACCGTGAACAAGTGGTGAAGTAACTCACATCCCCCCCACCCTGCCCCAGCCCCCTGCCTCCGTGTTTCACCAGGAAGAAACATTTTGCTAGAAGAAAGAAAGAAAGGAGAAGCAGATGATTTGAAGCCATGCCTTTTTCCTTCCCCCTGGTTTTCTGAAATGACATCAGTGGGTTGTTTGCCAAGCATAACCTGGCAGCCCGGCGGCTCTGCCTGACTGCCTGAGATTTCTGGGGACTGTGCAGCTCGCCAGCTCCAGCCGTGGCTGCGTGCCAAGGTGACGTTCAGTGACTAAGCAGAAACGAGGGAGAGGGAGAGAGGGAGGAAGAAGGTATGTGTGGTTGGGGAGCTGGGGGGGAGAGAGTGGTCCCGGGGCTGGGTGTGGCGTGGGGAGATGTGGAGGCATGTCCGGGTCATCCGATCAAGAGGGCGGGTGTCGGGGACGCTCTGGCAGGCCAGGGAGTGTCCCTGTGGCACCGGGTGGGGGCAGGGAAGGGGGGGTGTGCAGGGCAGCAGCCACAGATTCAGCCTGGGTGGTGGCCAAAGGGGTCTGACTTGGGAGGGAACCGAATAAGCCGAAGCAAAGGTGACAGCCCGGAGGGCCTGGAGCTATTGAGAAGGAGGCTTAGAGAAGCTTTTATCAGCATCAGGCCCAATACTCCTCAGCGGAGTTTCCTTTGCATTGTTAGGTATTGACCCTCAGAGACCCCTTGTGGGTTCCCTAATTGAAAATTAATACTAGATCAATGCCATGGGCAATTTGCATATTGATCATAAACAACTTTGAAGGCACCAAGTGTGCGCGGCAGATCAATAGGGCTCCTGAATAGGCTGCAGAGGGAGCCCCTCCTAGTACAATGCACTCCGAGAAAGGTTAATGATTTGGGAAGTTCCTAACTGCTCAGCGCAGGGAACGGCCCTCATACCGCACAGCGTCAGCGAGAGCAATTAGTACGGGGCCCCAGCCGCCTCCCCCCGGCCACCCCCGTCCCCAGCAGAGGGGAGGATGGCTGAGCTGGTGTGAGACAAGGGCTGGCCCTGCGTGTTTTTATAGTTGCCTTTTTTGGTGATGGATGAAGTCTTGGGGCAGTTTATTCTGGGAAGTGTACTGTGAAAGGCCGCAGCCAAGTTAAGGCTCCAGTAATTATTCTGGCCCCTTCCCCAACACACGGTTCTCCCGATGACTTGAATGGAATGAAATGAGGACAGGGCAACAGCTCCCTTTACCCAGCCTCCTCCTCAGGCTTCCCATCCCTGGGATCCCGAGCTCATGTCCACTTTAAGCTGTGATGGGTTTGGCCCCGTTTTGCATCCTGTTCCATTCACCTCCCAGTTTCTGGCTTTGGGCTCCTCGCCCATCACTCACCCTCCCCTGCTGTGTGCCTCCATGTCCTGCTCTGGCATCAGGTCTTGCCTTTCTGGTCCATTCCCAGGTGCTCCCGTGGATCCCCAGCAGGCCTGGAAGGCGCTCCTCCAGGTGGCCCCCTTCACCTGCCCCCTGTTCGCTTCTTTTGTTTTCTTCCCTTTCTCCCTCTGGCCCAGATCGGCTCCTCTTGTCTCCTGGCCACAGAAGCAGCGTGTGGACCAGCTACCCTGCAGTTGCTCTGGATTCCCCCATTAATGTTTACAACGAAGCCCAGAACACTTGAGAGCCTGACCACTGATTCTGTCTTCATGCTCCCAGGGTACCTTGAGATGGCTGGTCTGAGGATCGGGGCCAAAGGCAGCCTGAAGAGACAGGTGATGCCTGGCTGCCTGGCTACCTGGCTCCAGCCCCGACGGTGGAGGGTGGTGGTGCCGGTGGTGGTCGCTAGGGGGAGACGCCTCTTAGGTAGTGGCGAGTAGAGCGGACTTTTTTCCGCAACAGCACAGCTCCCACCTGCACCCCTCCCCCCCAAATTCATCTTGTCCTAAGAAGAGCTAGCGTTATAATAGCAGCCCTATCAAGGTCACGTCGCTTTAGATGGTTATTAAGTTTGCAAAGTGTGTTGAAATTCATTGATGTGAAAGGGCACTACGGTTTCAGAGAAGGGACATGCAGAATGGTTGGTGGATGAATTTCTGGGTTGGAGCTGCAGCCCTTCTGCGCCGTGAGTCCTTCACCCCATCCTGGCGCTGTCCCTTCACCTTCACAGGGAGGTGCTTTGGACCATGGTGGTCTGGTGGGTACTTCTGGCGTATGGCCGTCAAGCCTGTCCACGTGCTGCCGCATCAAAGGATGGCCCATGTTCCCTTTCTCCTCTTGGCATTTCGTCACCTCAGGGTCGGCTCCTCCCCACCCCCCAGGAAAGGGAAAGGCTCAAGGAGATTTTATCTGTCTCTGCATTTATGTATTACATGTACACATACTTAGAGAAATACGGTAGCCTTTCCCCTGGGAAGCGCTCCCAGGGCAACTGTGCAAGCTGTGTAGGTTGTCCCCACATGCACAGCCCCCTGCTCTGCTGAAGGGGTTGAGCGAGGACCCAGGCCACCCCAGATCTGACCTAACAAACAGGGCGGCAAGTCCGGGGTTATATCTGCCCAGAGGGAGGGGTGAGGAAGGGGAGCCCTTGTTCCGATTTTCACACAAGTACCTACATGTTAGCAGTGCCTGTGGCCCAAGGATGGCAGATAAGGCCTGCAGGAACTTGCCCCCAAGACCCAGCTGAGCTCATCTCTGAGCCCCTCCCCCCTCTGCGCTTGCTATTCTTCCGGCAGCCCAGCCCGCCCCCCTCCTTGGGCCCCTGCACTCGCTGTTCCTCGTAGCCTGGAAGGCCTCTTGTGCTCACACCCTCACTTCTTCCAGGTCTGGGTTTGAGTGTCTCCCTCTCTGAACTTCCTCTATGAAATAACCCCTGGGATTCCTTTTGTCCCCTGTCCCTGCTTTCTTCTCCTCCCTCATCAGCGTCTCATAATATGTCCACTTGTCTCGCTGCTTTTTGTCTATCTTGTCCCCCACCTTCTTCCTCCCCCTGCTCCTGGAGAGCAGGGGCTCCTCCTGTCCTGTTCACAGCTGTATTCCGTGCCCAGAATAGGTGCTCCGTGGACGTGCGACGGGCGGGTGAGCGCATGGATGGCACAAGCAGAAGTGTAGCTTCTCCAGGGGCGCCCACGACAGCAGCTCTAAAGGGAGCCAGTTAAGAGCGCGGGCCTTGGCATCAGCTCTGTGGCCTCTGCCAGTACTTTAACCTCTCTGAGCCTCCGTTTCCTCATCTGTGACATGAGAGTAATAATAGTGTCTGCTTCAGTTGAGTGATGACTGTACTACTACCATTATGATTATTATTAGATAATAATGACTTAAGCAAATGGAGGCTTTCAAGGAGCCTGTTGTTGGTTTTCACGATAAGGTTCTTTGCAGTGAAGGATTTTACCCAGGCAGGAGAAGAGGAAGGTAGCCGGCGTTTCTGTGCTGATCAGTCCCACTTTGCTGGTCCCTTCCTTCTTCTCTTTCCAGTCAGGGCACTTGTGATTATGTCAAAGAAAATGTCACGCAGGCTGAAAGCTCCTGGGGCAGGATGAGGGTGACCTGATGTGGAATGTGGGAGCACACGGAGGTGGGGGTGGGGTGGAGGGTCGCGGGAGGCTGGAGAGCCCCTGTCAGCTCGATTCTGGGCCGGGTGTGGCTGCAGCCCCGCCAGCCCAGCGGGCAGGTGCCGGGCCGTCCCCGTGCATGTGATTGCTTCATTACAGGTAGCCTTTCATTGGCTTGGCTGCACTGTGCTGATGAACTGAGACTGGGGACAAGAGCACATAATTGAGAGAAATAAATTCCCATCACAGGCCTGGCTGCAGCCAGAAGTGAGTGTCCACGTGTGTGTGTGTGCATGCGGGTGGGTGGCCAGGTGTTCATGTTCTTCCCTGGGTGCACCTCCCCTGCCTTCCTTCCCTTCCAGAACCTCCTGGGCACTGGCTGCAGGCCCAGTGAGCAGCATCCTTCCAGACCTGCCTCTGTTTCCCCTGCTTGGAGCCTCTTGCATTCCGCAGCGCAGTCTTTTCATCACCCTGAGGGACGGGAACCTGCTGGGGGCTGGGGGTGGTGCACCTGTTCACACACCTGTTCTTTCTCTTGTTCAATCCATCTCCTTGCGTCTGTTTGTTTGTTCACCTTCAGTCCTGTCTGCGCCCTCTGCTTAGATGTCCATGAAGACGGAGAAGGGGGAGCTCTGGTGCTGCCCTTCTTAATTGAAATCGCATTTCATTCATCTGGGAAATGAGGCAGAGGAGGGGGTGGAGCCGTTTTCCACCGGCAGCTGATTCTCCACGAGGCCAGGCTTGAAGATACCAGCTCCAGGAATACATAGCACGATCTTAAGAAAGAATTTAGGAACCAAAGCCATTTGCATAAAACTAAACTGAAAACCACATAACCAGCCACATGATTTTAACCACCACACACACACACACAAAAAGTCCTACTGTAATGCATTTTTTCAATACCAGGACATTAGTGGCTCAGGTCACCAGAGCATCTGAAGCTGGTCATTACTAATCAGTTGTTTACAGCAAAGAGATTTTTTCTTCTCCTCCAGTGTTTTCTGGGCCTTAAAAGACATTTCCTGGAATCCTGACTGAAGTCAATGTGTGCAGTGGGCTGGTGATTCGCATAATGGCTGGCCTGGGGTGGCAGGTTGCCTCAGTTACAAAGAAGCACGGGTGGCGTGAAGGCAGAGCAGAGAGAAATGGAGAGCCCTCACTTGACACCCTCTGACCTCAGCCGGTGGAGCTGAATGCTGGAGAGCTGGGACTGAAATTGCAGTCACTTTAGATTATTTGGAGTGAGGAGAGGCAGGGAAAAAAGGGTCTGTTGACTACAGGAAGCTGAATTCTTCCTCTGCTGAAAAGCTTATTAATGGAAGGGGAAAAAGCAATTACTTGGCTTTTGCTAGTTCTCTGTGGCAGGGATTCAGGGCTGCAGCAGCCCCTTGGACCTCACCCTGGATCCAGAGTATCTCTAATGGGCACCACCCCAAGCCATTTGGGGGCAGTACTTCTGGGATCCCCCTCTTCCAGAAAGAGTGTGGAGGCGGGGGGAGGAGAGAGAGAGGGAGAGAATGGGAGGGAGAGGGCGAGAGGCAGGCTTGTCCTGTCTTTAACGTGATGGTTTTCCTTTGGGTACTACGTTGCCACTGGCAGGAAGTTAACAGGGTACTGTTTGCTTAGAAGCATGCATATCTGTGTTCTTAGGGGCTGGTTTTTGGTTCATTTTGGTTTGGGTGAGGCCATTTTTATCCATGCTATGCCTTTTGTCTCAAAATATAAGGCAAAAGTAGAAGTTGCTTTGAACAACTATGGTACCACTATTAGAATCCATTTGCCTCAATATCACAGCTTTAATTGAGGAAGATTCCCGAGGAGCCAGCGTCCAGGGAGCAGGGTGGCAGGCCTCACCTTTCAGTGCTTGTCTGGCTGCGTGAGTGTCACCATGACCGCTTGTTCCCTCCATGGCTGGTGCCCCTCGGCCGCCTTTGGAGACCCTCCTTTGGGCTATCTCGCTGTGTGGTCTTGGAGCCCTTCCCTTCTCCAGGCCCTGGTCTCCTAGTCTGTAGAATTGAGGTGCTTCAGCTCCGCCAAATCTCTCAAAATAAAGGCAGATCCCTCTGATGACCAGGTTGCTGCAAACAGCCATTATTTCTCTTTCCTAAATCTGTTTTACTCGTGTTCATGCTTTTATGCCTTCTCCTTGTCTGGACTACCCTACCTATTTTATATTTTATATATTTACATTTATATCATTTTAGAATTTCTAAAGCACACAAATTTTTGATTTCACTACCTTAATTGTATCAAGCTACATTTTATACACCTCGATTTTTTAGTCCACTGACCCATTTTTGTCTCCGTTCTTCAACTTCTTTTTCTTTAAGGCCCAGTTTCTGTCATTTCGTTTCTCCTAGAACAATTCCTGTTCTTTCCAACCTGTCACCAAAGTTTTTTAGTAGTTGAGTCAGTTCATAGACTAACTCTTTTCAAAAATTGAATTTTTTCTGCCATAATATGTATTTAAGATACACTCTTACCTAGGTTTTTTTTTTTTTTTGGAAAGTATCTCATTGGTTACTGTCTAAATCCTCCTCTTTATTCCTCCTCCTCTTCCTCCTTTTTTTAAAAAAATTTATTTATTTTATTTATTTTTGGCTGTGTTGGGTCTTCGTTGCTGCGCATGGGCTTTCTCTAGTTGCGGCGAGCGGGGGCTACTCTTCGTTGCGGTGCGCGGGCTTCTCATTGAGGTGGCTTCTCTTGTTGCAGAGCACGGGCTCTAGGCGTGCAGGCTTCAGTAGTTGTGGCGCGTGGGCTCAGTAGCTGTGGCTCGCGGGCTCTAGAGCACAGGCTCAGTAGTTGTGGTGCATGGGCTTAGTTGTTACGCAGTCTGAGGGCTTCTTCCTGGACCAGGGCTCGAACCCGTATCCCCTGCATTGGCAGGCGGATTCTTAACCACTGCATCACCAGGGAAGCCCTCTTCCTCCTTTTTATGTTTAAAGATGTTACTCCGTAAGTGAGGAATCATTCACTTTTTCTTCCTAGTCATTGGACGATCTAATCTTTAATATTGCATTGCATTTAGGCTAATTTTCATTCACACCTTTGGCTTATTTGACTGCTTTTCTTGCTGTAAATATTGGCCTTACAAAATGAAGCAAAAAATTTTGCTTGGTGAGGGTTCTTTCCTTATTTGCTCTACTTAGGGTCCATATTCACTTAGAAAAAATTGTCCACTTTTGAAAGTTTGAGGAGGATTCTAACTTAAGGATTTCCCTGTGAGAGGTTTCTGGTACTTTCTCCTCAGTTGCAGTGTGCACACAGAAGAACTTAAACCTACAAAGTTGTTTCTTTACAATGTAAATGTGGGCTACAAACTTATATATCTCCCTTATTCCTACCTATCCCAAGAACCAACTCTTTGTCTCAGAATCACGCTTTCTGCTCAGATCCTCGATGACTTTCTCATTTCATGGCAACATTTTCTTTCTCTTTGGTTTCACGTTTTAGTTGTTTACAAATGTTCCCACCATTAAAGAGAATGGGTGTGAGTCTAGAATTTAAGTTCTTTGTTTGCCTTGATGATTGTGACTGTGTGTGTTTTTGGTTTTTTTTTTTTGCCTTGAGATATATTGCAGGATAAACTTGGGGGTGTGTAATGGATGCTTTGCTTTTCAAAGGATACCAGGCTGTTCTTAGGTCTAAGAAACACCTTATGGGAGGAAAAGCTGAATAGATGCTTACAGGGTCTTAAGGCCGAGACTAAAATACAGTTAGTAGCTCTGGCAGATTTGAGGATGGGCTGCTGTGGCTAAAATCATTGTGAGAGGGCAGGTGTGGTGGCGGGGAAGGGTGGCATCATTTTGTTAAACCATAGAAAAGGACCATTTCATTGTACAGGATCCAAATTTTTAAAATATAGTCTTTATAGTCAACCATTGGCATAACTTTGGAAGTTTCTAAAAAGGAGGAAGAAGATCCAAGAATTTTCTTTCTCCCTTTGGGCACAAAAGAGCTATATACAAGGTGCATGTTAAAAATGACCACAATTTAGCAATTCCATCTGCATTTTCTCCCATTAATGCAGGAAAGCTCTTGAACATAAGCCTTTGGATTTCCTCTTTACCTCAGCTTCCTGCTTCACTTTCTTTGCAGTTTCCTAGGAAATGTCAACTAAAACATGTTGCTTCTGCTGCCCGGTTGTTTCAGACTGAAGCGCATTTGGGGACTTGATGGTTTTGGGCACTGGCCCAGTTTTTGACTCTCCACGTGAAGATGCATCCTTCAGTGTCTTGGGTGTGACCGTAAGTGCTCGAGTCAGAGGCAGGTTCTTTGCCGCTTGTACCAGGTGGTGAACACGTGGTAGTCACCTGAGGACTCCCCAGCCTGCTTAGAGGTGTAATACTGTTCTGGGCCACCACCAGGTTCGTGTGCGTTTCTAGTGCTGCATTCTGGGATGTGTGAGGCTGTTACGTTTGCGGTGACCTTTGTGTAGCTTGGGTCTGGCCAAGGGAGGGCAGGGTTAGCCAGTGCTTTTCTGGGTACAACATTGCCTGAAGTCAGCCTGATGTCTGTTTCCCAGATTTGGTTTGGAAAGTGTAAGCCTTTGTTTGTACTTTGTTTTTATGAATCAGCTGGTTTTACCAGCTGTGCATATAACCGGCCTATGATCATGCAGAATGAAGCTCATTGACAGTCAGCTGGTCACACTGCAGTCCGTGGATGGGAGTAGACTAATATTTCTGCATGCATCCTGTGCTTCACAGGGCAAAGCTCTTTTCTTAATAGCCTAGAGACCCTTCGGACGGTGTGGGCATCAGTGAGGCCACAAAGGGGCTGGAAACTCGAGTCCCTCATTTGTGTGTCATGTGACTCAAACCCCTGGTGTCGTGGTTTTATCTTTCTCTGTTGAGTGCTATTCATTTGGCGAAATGTTTACCTGTTACAAAATGTTTACCTCTTTCTCTTTCATTTTGCTTTTTTGCACGTCCTGTCCCCAAATATTCTATCTTTCCCTTCGGCGCTGTCATATCGTGTCTCCCCCGCATTGTAACACCTCGGGTCTGCATGGCCACCCCCTACCCGCCTCCTTGCTATCATTCCCGTATAGATTGCGTCCATCAGCATTGGCGTTCCCGTTACCAGAGCCGTCCCACAAGGTTTCACTTATACCCATTAGGTTCTAATCACCATCATCTAATATCACTTCTGGTACATCCTGTTCATTTCCCATACACCTTCATTTGTATATAGATGCTTAAGTACACTTATAGGCCTGCCTTGACTTTTTTTTTCATCTATGTATTTCCAACATTTTCCAAGTAAAAATAAATAAATTAGGAAACACATCATAGATTTTGTTTTGTTTTGTTTTGCATTAAGCATAAGATCTCTCTCTGACAAGCCCAGTCAGTTTTGACTCAGAAGGTGATACCAGCCTTCTTTAATGGAAACTGTTAATGTTTTTAATTTACACTTTTTCTATCACTCATGTGTGTTTATGTCTCTTGTCTTCTCCCCTCTAACCATGGAGGCCTGGCAGTGTTTATTTCATACCGGGTGTTATTGAAGGATGGTTGCTTGTAGGGACTGCTCAGTCCTCACACCTGGAATGTTAAAAAGCTTTCAGGCAGATCTGTTGGGTTGAAAGACGTCCCTTTCTGTAGAGGAGGGGGGACGAGGGGGGAAGTGGTACCCCACCAGAGAGGCTTCCCTTCATCACCCCCATGTGGTCATGACCCCCCAGTTCTGACTATACATCCAGACACCTTAGATGATGCTTTCAAATCCACAAAATGGTTTATTCTGATGAGCAGGCTTATGAGGCCATTCTTCCTCCATCGAGACCCTCCTCCTTCGCTCACCCTGGCTTTTCTCGCCTTTGCCCGTCAAATATTGTGCCGTTAAGACGTTACCATTTACTTTCTGCCCTCCTCCTCTCTTTCTCAGTAGCACACTGAGTTAGAATCAGTACTTTTCTCCATGACTTTGTTTTTAACGGATGGGGGAGCGGGGAACCACCCTTCTTGGTTTCAAGGACCTTCTATTTTGCTCGCCTCTTCTTTCCAGAACATTCCAGTTTCGTGTGAGGTTAAACTGTGCAAAATACTGTTTGAAAGAAAGGAGAAAAAGAGAAAAGGACTTGTCAAAATGCATTTGTTAGATCACGTTTTAAATGAAGTACAATTGAAGGTAGTTTTTGTCCAAAGAAAGGAAAAAGCCCTGCAAATCCGCTGAGCTCCCAGAGAGCGCACCTCCTTTGTCGTCGCCCTGACATTGAAGTGTAATTTTTCATGGTTATTTGGACTGGAAAATGGTGGGGAAGGGGAGAGATGGGCCTGCGATTATTTCCCATAAATGACAACACAATCACATCACGCTCCGCTACAAACATGCTCGGGGAATTTGCCTTTTTTACATTTCACGTGTGGAAGTAGCAGCAGCAATCACGGCTTTGTAGAAATCCAAGGGAATTAATCCCCGCTGAACCCAGTGTTCTTCAGATTCCTGGGACATAGCTGGATTTCTGGTTTAGCGTGGATTCTGAAACCATTTCAGGGCTTGGGTTTGTATTTTACAAACTGGAACTCAACATCTTTCAGTTATTAAAAAAAAAAAAAAAAAACTTCCCGGGAATAGCCACCAGGCGAGTCAGCGACATATTTCGTTCCGTTGTGCTTTGTCACCGCACATTGGCTTTCATCCTTTCTGCACTTCTGCAGGGGGCAACCCAGGTGCTTTTGCTGAGAACACAGATAAATGGAACCGGTTGCAATACCAGCTCTAGGTGTTTCCTCCCTTTTTCTCCTCTCGTGACCCCACCCACCCCCTTAATTCTAGCTCGGTTTTGACAAGCTGTTCAAATGACCCAGTGGCTTTGCCTGGAAGAGGAGAAATGGCACACGGGAGGACAGCTCATAGTGGGGCGGTTTTCTCCGGGAGGCCTAGGCGGGCCGTGGCCGCTGTGGACCCATAAAGCGCTCTCTCGTGCCCACGCTCACGTTAGAGGTGAGGCTGAGCGGCAGGCAGATGCAGAGGCTCTCCCAGGCGTGCCTCCTGGTCCTCTCTTTCTCCGGCAGGGCTGTGCACACCGGCTGCAGCTTCCCAGGCCCCCTCAGGCTGCACAAGCCCCATTTTTCTTGTTTCTATCAACAGTGGCAAGATCTTCAAATATACAAAAGCGTAAATGGTCTCTATTCCCCAATTAGTCATTTTAATAATACCCGGCCTTGCCTTCAGAGTGTTGATTCTTTTAGCCTGGCGCCAAAGCCAGGGGCAGTGGGATGGGGGCGGGAGAGAGGGGCAGGGCGGGTGCGAGGGGCCGCTTCCCCCCCGCCCCCCCACCGCCCCGGCTTTCCTGGCTTTGCCCGGTGTGCCTGCAGAGGCTTCGCCCCGGCCCCGTGCCAGCGAGGCTGGCGGGCCTCCACCGCCTCGCACGCTCTGTCCAGAAACTCCAGGCACGGCGGCCCCAGGTGTATTCGGTAAATGAACACCTAGTGGTGCAAAGAATTCTTGTGGTAAAATGGTCACTGAAGGGATCCACGTGAAAAAAGAACATGTCACTGGAGGGTGGGAGTGGGTCTGATCTTTTCCAAGTCCGCTGTTCCTCTCCCGCTCACGTCCTCTTGCCTCTCAGAGGACTGAAATTCTTTATACATGACATCTTCGAGAGGGCAGTTGTGTTTAAAACAGCTGGTTAGCACTTTGGTCACACTTAAAAAAAAAAAAAACATCCCCTGGGGTGGGGAGATCCCTGTGGGGCTACCAGGCTGACCTCTGACCCTTCACTCCAGCTGGTGGAGAAGAGTCCCCAGCAAGATGGCCTGGCCTGGTGGAGAGCTTAGACGGGTGAGGAAGTGGGAAACGCCGAAGACAAGGGCGACCTGGAGGGGGAGACCCACCTCTGCCTGTCCCGTGCTCTGTGCCCCAGACCTGTGGGAGGGTTTGGAGGGGCCGGGCAGGCGGGAGTGCAGGAGGTCAGAGTGCCTGTCATACACCTGGAGAGCATACTTTTCACCGAATGCCTTGGACTCTGTTAGTGCACTGGAGTTCTCATGTCTGCTGGGGAAGAAATGGCATCTTATCCTGAAAAGGTGGGAAAATATTACACTTCTGATGCATAAAGCAGTGCCCCAGCCTTGGAGCCCCTGCCTGCTCCGCCTTCCTACCCTCATCCTTCACCCCTGCAAGGATTCCTGCCTGGACTGTGTTAGTTGTATCTCATAGTGTTCCGCTCACCAGTGTTGACTCGGATCCTGGGCCCTTCTTCATCTTGTGATTTGACTTTTTCTTCAATTAATCTATACCCTGTTAAGAGGTAGGAAATGGAATGGACAGTGTTTGCCAGCAATTAAAAATAATATTCAGAGGATTACCCGTAAAGGACTCCCAGGGAGGTGTATAAGTTCCCTATTTTATGTGCATGGTGAGAACATGCAGTCACCTCCACCAAGATGCTAAGTCTAAGGACTGGTGTGTTAAAAGAACAGTTTGCATTTGTGGTAGGCAAAAAGTACTTGATTTAAGGGAGAATTTCTGGGGCTGTGGTAGTGTCACTCAGAAAACCTAATGGCTCGAAGCTACCTCTCAGGGAGTTTCCAGCCACGTCATCGGGGCTGGAAAGACACCGTGGAGCAAAACCACGGCATTAACATTTGGAAAGCGTGTTTGGGAATGTTGCGGAGTAGATGATTGCGTCCTGAGTCTGGGAGTCACTGTGTGTTAGCGGTATAGCCCAGAGCACATGGAGTGTCACCTGCTGATAGGACCTGCGGTCACCATCCGGTGAGACCACACTTGCCAAAGTGTCACGAGGGAGACCAGCACACTTAGCAGCCCACCATTCACCTCTCCCTCTGCAGCCTGGAGAGGGAAGGAGAGCTAGGGTGACGAGCTGGGGGCAGCAGAGCCGTCTTCTGTCACCATGGCAGATCACATCCTGTTACAAGTTACTCTTGTAGCAGAATTTTAATGCACTGGATCTTATTCGAAATAAGTGATCTAGACCTTAGCTGTCATCTTTCATATTGTAGGATTTGATTTGACCTCTATTTGCAAAGTAAAGCGTACATACTTTGTAGAATACGTCCAGCCTTTAGAGGTTTCCTGTGGATAACAAGAGGCCGAGAGGGTTGGACAAGCTGGACGGCTCGGCCTTCGTTCTCCAGTTGTTAACGGTCAGCGCTGCAAGAGGACCGCCGATGTAGGCCAAGGTGTCCTACAGTGAGTCTCTAGTTACAGGAACAAGGGGACAAGACACGGTCGTGGAATCCCTCCGCCACCACCATGGAGGCTCCAGCAAAAGTAGCCGCCACCCTCGTGTCCCTCCTGCTGGTCAGAGTGTGCCGGGCCTTTCCCGCCCACTTCGGCGGTTGTCCTTGGTTAATTAGGTTGAAAATGGGGAAAGGAAGAGCTTTAACCCTATCTTCAAAGTAAGCAGATTGGTTATTTTGTTTTTCAAAGAAGAGGTCCCATACACAATTAAAACTTGTTTCTGGTAAACCTCATTCCAGGAAAGATGAGCTTTTAACAAAAGGCTTTTGACAGCTGCAGGCTATTTCATTTTTTTTAATGCCGAATGAAAAATCAATACATTTTTCTGGGTTATACATATTCAGAACAGGCCTGATATTTCCATTATAATGGAAAGTGGGTGTCTGTGCACATCTCGCCTGTCAGAGCTGCACTGCCGCATTTTCCAAGGCACTGCTAAATATTTCAAACCTGATTTGATTGTGGTTCGTGACAGCTAATGTTTCTCAGCTCTTGAGCCTGCCAACAGGCAAACGCACTTTAGTTTACCGCCCCCCGCCCTCAAACGTTGCTCCCCGCAAAGAAAAGGGAAAGAACAATTTCATTCTTCAGGGATCCCAGACCGGCGTATTATTTAAGTAACGCGGTCGCCTGAGCCCTGGGTACGGACACCCTGGTTCTTAGGAGAATTTCCAAATTTCTATCATGGAAGCCCAGTGGGGGGCTTTGTCAGGTTGGGGAGGAGGTTTGACTTAGTCCACATTATCCTGTTAAGAGTTAGGAACAGTTAGGACTAATCTCAGTCATTGATGGACTCCCCTTCCTTCGCGTCTGTTAAGTGACTTGTAAAATACGCCCAGCGGACACAGACCTCAGCCCTAGTTATTTGGTGAACAGTATCCATTTTTAGCAACTGGCACTTTTTTTTCTGGGTGACACACTCGAAGTGTGTGCGGTGGTGGCGGGTGCTGACTTTGTGCTGATGCCACCTCTGTTTTTGCTTCTGCCTCGTGCTCCTTCCACAGACCAATTTCCAGGTTGTTCATAAAATCGTTGCAAATCCCCATGGGGTTGCCAGTTGGCAGACACACCTCCTTCGGGAGCAGACGTCACCACAGATTGGTAAGTCATGCAGTCGCCTTCACCAACGTGATCAGTGTAAGGTATGTGAAGAGAACAGTTTGCATTTGGGGTAAGCAAAACCACCTTGACTGAAGGGAAATTTTCTGGAGCTGTGGTATCATCACCCCCAAAACCTAAGCTGTCCTAGGAACCCTTCCCTTTTAGAATTGTATTATCTGCTGAAATTCTTACACCTGAGGGCTCTGCCCTTAACCAAGAGACATGAGTGAGTGCTAGTGAGCGCTGTATGGGAGAAGCAGTTGTAAAAAAGAGGTGGTGATGGAAATAGATTTTTTAAAGGCCTTCAGCCGGTCTTTTACATGGAAGTTGAAGGCAGAAGGGACACCAGACTTCACAATTATTCAAGATGTGCTTCTATTTCCCTAACCCTTTAACATGAAAATGTAGCCCAACAGGAGGGCTGCCCGAGTTTGAGGGCTACTGTGGGGTGTAGCCACGAAGCAGGCGTCTGTGGTGGGGGTGGTTTGAGGCGCCTCGTCTGGAGTGTCCTGAAGAACAGACCTTTGGTCGGAGATGTGCAGGGTCTGCTGCTTCCTGCTAGACCCAGCCGGGGGTGGGGAGCCGAAATGACCTCCTTGCCCCGGCCCTGGCTGCGCCCCTGAGAAAGCATTCCTGGTGTGTTCCGGTTGGGTTGTGAAATAGTGTTCAATTCTTTGGGGAGAAGAGGGTTTTGATTTTTTTTTTTTTTTTTTTTTTTTTTTGGCCTTAAAAATGGCACAGTGGCTGTTGTCTGTCTTGGGGAAGGGAAGTAACTTTGTCTTCTGAGGGAAAGACAGGATTTTCCAGATAAAACCGGATTGTCGTCCATCAGGTCTTCACTTGTTCCCACCATCTGTCAGTAGCTGATATTATAGGGGAAAAAACCCCAGACTTCTGTAATGACCCCAGCCAGTTGCCACTGACTTCACGGGGGAGAAAATGCATTCTGTGGTCGGCAGGGAAAAAGCCTCCACTCTGCTCTGTGCTCTACGAGCGAGTGGGTATCAAATCTACGTTCCTAAAGGGAACGTGGGCCACCTAACCAGCTGCGGGAGCTCAGAGTGTTTCAGAGCTGGATGCCATCCTGCCCCTGGTTCCCACGTGTTCTGGCGTGGGGAGACTCAGGCCTTGCCCGTGGGTGCCCAAGGCCCTGGTCTTAGTGAGGTTGCTGGAGGCTTTGGGGACCAATAAAACATACCCCACCTACAGAGCACTGTGGCCCCAAGCTGTCCAGACGAATTCATAGTTTATACCTCTGTTTTTGAATCGTATCTCTACCTCTATTGGTATTCAGAGCTCACAGTTTTCTGGTTACTGTCAGCCTGGGCTTTCATGCATTTTAAAGAGCTATTTTTTCCTCTTGCTGTTGATGATGATGGTATCAAGACAGATGGTGTAACTGCTTATGAATGTCCTATTTTATTTCCCCAGGACCAGACAGTTCACTTGAAGACGTGTATTATTTCCACATGCTCAGGTTAGGCGGCCCAGACGGTGTCTGCCTCCTGCAGCTAGCTGCCCTTCCAGGCCTCGCCATGCAGAGGGCGACACCTGTAGGTCACATTTGGAACTGCAGGGGAGCACCTGCTTGGCTGAATGGGACCTGGTTTTCTAGCTGGGGGTGAGGACACTGATCTGCTTGTAAAGGAAGCTGGCTTGTCCAGGAGTTTCTTAATCATTTCTTCTTCCACCAAGCATATAACAGCTTTTTGGTGTTTAATATATCAGAAATGATAATATTAAATCTAAAAACTTAAAGAGAAGAGGACTTGGTTTTTAAATCTTTAAGAAAAAAAGGAGAAAGAGAAGTTCCTGAGTTAACCTCTATCATCTGCCCTCTCACTGGAGCTCAGCTGCCTTCCCTTTTCTGCTTACAGCAGGGCAGGGAGGGAAGAAAGCAAAGACCCAACTAGGCTCATAGAACGAGGGCTCTGGGAAGAGTCACAAAGGGCCATGCGGTTTCCTTGCTCATTGCATGAATGATATGCTTATTCTTCAGTCTCTGTCTCTGGGTAGATTTGTTCAGGAAGGTTCAAAGAACTGAGGTCAGTGCCAGAATGACCATGAGTTCTTAACTCTCTGCTTGGGTGGCTGCAGCCCACATAATACATAGGAGAGAGGCACTGGCCTTGGAGCTAGCCTCCCAGTGGGTAAGTTTTTTCCCTCCTCTGCAGAGCAGCGCCCTCAGACACTGTTCATCACATCAGGGTGTTCCCTATTTTGTAGGTGTCAGACTCTCCATCTAGGGTGATAATGTGTGTGTGTCCTGGAGAGGAGGGCCTATTGAATAATCTCTTTGTATAATCACATTTGATTAATGTATGGATACAATACAGATATTTTGTATTGTAGGATATATTGGGGCAGTTGAGTATGTTTTAAGAGAGCTAGCTACTTTGGGTAGACTCAACTTGATATTGATTGACTGAATGCTGGTATAACCTTTCAAAGATGGATTTTGTAATTACAGTGCTGAATAGTTTTAACAAAAGCCTAAAAATGTGCATTGAACATCCTGCCTGGACATAATTAAGATGGTACATATAGCACATTGTGTTACTTGCTTATTATAGCTCAACTAACACTTCGTATATATTTTTTTCTCCACTGAAGGATGTACCGTGTTAATATGGTGCTGTATATCTGACTGACTTCAAACCAGGTTGCCTGATTTTTCTCTGTTTGAACTAGGGGTGGGCGTGGGGAGACTTGATGTTAACTTGACTGTGCAGTGAGACAGAAAGGCAACATAGAAATTATTTGTGGAAGCCTCTTAGTTGGAGAGGAAAATAAGCAGTATCTCCTCTCACCCATGTTCCCCATGACTGCCTCATACATCCCCTCTTGGTGGTAATGAAGACATGTTCCCTAATCCCGAGTTCCATTTTCCAGCTCTTGGTCTTCCAGTGTCTTTTTGGGAAGAGTTAGGAAAATCTGGGTCTAAATAGATACTTTCTTCCTCAAGTGTTTTATATACCCTCTGAGGTCAATTTACTTTGAACTCTTTTTACTTCCTTTGTGAGATGAAATTTAGAAGCTATTTTCTGGAGGGTCGGAGGGTATTACACCTTGAAATGTTGAAAAGTAGAGTTGGGGCTAGAGGGACCTAGGGTGATGTTGGAATAACTCCAAGTTCATGGACCTGGATTGGACCGTCACCTCTGGTCCCGTGGATCTGGTCTAGCGCTGGCCTCGGGTGACAGACGTGGGCGGCTGGGTTTCAGTGTCTCCACACTCAGGAAGGTGTGCTCTTCAAAGTCTCCTAATAATTTAATCATCAACCCACCTTGGTTTGCCTGCCTTATTCATTCATTTAACCCATTCTTTTTTTTTTTTTAAACTCTTTTTTTAAAATTTATTTATTTATTTTTTTGGGTGTGTTGTGTCTTCGTTTCTGTGCGAGGGCTTTCTCTGGTTGCGGCGAGCGGTGGCCACTCTTCATCGCGGTGCGCGGGCCTCTCACGTTGTGGAGCACAGGCTCCAGACGCGCAGGCTCAGTAGTTGTGGCTCATGGGCCCAGTTGCTCCGCGGCATGTGGGATCTTCCCAGACCAGGGCTCGAACCTGTGTCCCCTGCATTGGCAGGCAGATTCTCAACCACTGGGCCACCAGGGAAGCCCAGCCCATTCTTAATGAATGTTTTAGATAATGATCCAGAGGGCCAGGAGATCAAGGGAGAAATGTCTCACTTCCTTTCCCTCAGCATCCAGAGAATCATATCCTCTTCATTCCCACTCCGGCAAGCAAGTGACATTTTACTTCGCGAGTAACCTAATGTTGGAAATGACCATTCTTCTCCCTTCACTAAAGCATTGTGTGTTGAGCTGGAGAGAATTTCCTTGGTTCGTTTTAAGCCAGTGGTGGGTAAAGAATGGAATGACTTCAAAAGGGAAGTGTATGATTCTGATATAAACTTTTTTCCCTTTCTCTACAACTCTAGCTTCTCGCCACTGATGCCCGGCATGCCCACAGATGTTTGTTTTCTAGACCTCTTCACATTGATGAAATCATATCGCTGATATTCTGTGACTCTTCAGAATATGAATGACTGTAATGACGTCCTGCCACAGTCTGGCAGGTGCACAGGCACCGAGAGGCCTTATGAGGGATCAAAGATTGGGTCTAGTCTAGTTCAATGCCAGTTTGCAGTGTGGTAGGAGCTAGGCAAGAAGCAAACCTGTGGCTCCTTTTTTGTGTTTGCAAGTGTAAAAGACTTGCATGCGATTTCAGATAATCGGATGGAGTTATTTCCTCAACAGGATTGGCTTTTCAATGAGAAAGGCTCAAATGAGGCATTCAGAACCCATCTGGAAATACCAAGTTTCCGCACGTCTAGAGCAAGTTGTGGTCTCACGCCAACGAGTGGGGAAGGAAAGCCCCCGCCGCTTACCCAGACCTCGCATAGTCCGTAGTGCGGTCGGCCTCTCAGGGGCCACTGGGAGGGGAGGCGGGACAGTCATTGGCTGCCTGTGTTTTGTGGTTGGCACTTCTTTGCAGTAGGAGGCAAGAGTCCTTCATCTTCTGTCTACTTTTAATCCTTGACATTTTGTTTTTCTTCTCTTTCAGAAGAAGCCATTGAAGATGTTGAAGGGCCCAGTGAAGCGGCTGCTGACCCCGAGGAGCTTGCTAAAGACCAGGAGAGTGGAGGCGAGAAGGACCAGAGCAAGTGGGCAGGTAGGCTGTGTGGCTGCCCTCCAGCCCCCGGTGCTTCTCCCCTGGCCGAGTGAGGCCAGCAGGTCAGGGGCAGGCGCATCCTTAATCCACCCAGAACAGCTAGGCTGGTTCTGTGTGGGTGGGAGATGGACTTTATTTTTGCTTTTTTTCAGTAGTCACCTTCCTTCTCCTATTATGTTATATTAAGGAATTTTTAAAGTTGTTTGAAATGGCCCCCAAACCAGCTTGTTTATCGAGTGAGCATCCAGGTGTTTGGCCCTGTCCTAGGGGCTGCTGTGTTTTGAGGTCACATTTCTTTGGCACCTCCTCCCCGTTGTTGTTTTGCCCTTGATGTGATTCTTCCTCCATGGAAGGTCCAGGGCCCTGTCCCACCTGCTCCCAAGCCCCATGGAGGGATTTGCTGTGTGGAACTGGATCAGTGTCACCCCTGAATCTCTAAGGAGTCAGCAGTGCAGGGTGGGCTTCATCCTGCATTTGGGGGCCTGGGCAGCTCTGCGCGTTCATGGTGTCCTACCTTGGCCTCAAAGGGGAGGCAGGCAGTACAGCCAAGGCAGGAGGATGTCTTACCAAAAGCAGGAGAAATTGAAGAAGTCAGGAAAGGAAGTGCTATTTCTGGAAAAGCTGGTGTTGAGAGAAGGGGTGAATGACCTTCTCGCAAGATGATAGGATTTCTGTATCAAGGGAAAGAATTGCTGAGACTGAGAAGAAGAGCTTAGGTCTTTTTTGAGGAGGAGCAAAGTCTTTTTTTTTTTTTAACATCTTTATTGGAGTATAATTGCTTTACAATGTTGTTAGTTTCTGCTTTATAACAAAGTGAATCAGCTATACATATACATATATACCCATATCCCCTCCCTCTTGTGTCTCCCTCCCACCCTCCCTATCCCACCCCTCTAGGTGGTCACAAAGCACTGAGCTGATCTCCCTGTGCTATGCAGCTGCTTCCCACTAGCTATCTATTTTACATTTGGTAGTGTATATATGTCAGTGCTAGCGAGGCCATTTCTGAGAAGACTTATCGGGACAGAGAAGTCTCCCAGAAACCACCACCATAATTAGAGGAAATGATATGACAAGCAACAGAAATTATTTTATTTGGTCAACCTAATTCTTACTGCCTTCCATTATTAATATTGTAATACTTTTTTTTTTTTTTTTTTTTGAGGAAATGTTTACCTTCTGGAGTCCATATTGGTTGGGCCTTTGTTACTTTTCCAGGCATGACTGTTCTTAAATCACGTTCACTGTTGGCCTTTACTATTTAAACAAGATACAGAATCTTGGAGAGAGGCCAGGGGAGAGCAATGAAAATGACTGAAGGCTGAGAAATATTGCCTCTAAGAAGAGGCTGAAAGAAATTGGGGCTGTTCAGCCTAGGAAAGAGAAATTTGAGTGTAACAGCTTCTAAGTATTGGTAGGGACCCGGCCCCGCAGGTGATGTGTCACTGTCCTGCATGTCCTGGGCATCCTGGCAGCTGAGGGACCGGACGGGCACACTGGACGAATTTTACCATCTGTGCTGCTCACGGTCCCCATTTGAACTGGGCTCTGTGGTGTCCAGAGGCCTTTGCTTGAGCTAATACGGAGGGCCACAGTGAGCTAGCTCCCTAGGAAGATCTGGAAGGTGGGACCAGTGAGTAGGGGATGGAGGTCCGCGCTCGAAGGCCGTTGAGTGTGTGGGGAGGATTGTCCTGTGTTGCTTCGCATGGATCAGGATCCCAGACTTTGCTGTAATATTAAGATCATGAGATCTAAACAAACTTTGCAGGCAGCAATGTTTAATACACATCTGCCTGGAGGAAGTGAGTTGGGGAAGAGGATTTCACAGACACAGTTTGAAGACTGAGTCACCTTCCACGCCAATCCGTCCTTTGTTTTCACGATTTGGGTGCCTGGTTTCTTTTTATTTTATTTTATTTATTTATTTTTTGGCTGCTTTGGGTCTTCGTTGCTGCACGTGGGCTTTCTCTAGTTGTGGCGAGCGGGGGCTACTCTTCGTTGTGGTGCGTGGGCTCCTCATTGCGGTGGCTTCTCTTGTTGTGGAGCACGGGCTCTAGGCGGGCAGGCTTCAGTAATTGTGGCACGAGGGCTCAGTAGTTGTGGCTCACGGGCTTAGTTGCTCTGCGGCATGTGGGGTCTTCCCGGACCAGGGCTCGAACCCGTGTCCCCTGCATTGGCAGGCGGATTCTTAACCACTGCACCACCAGGGAAGCCCACGGATGCCTGGTTTCTAATCCTGCCTCTGCCATGTACTAGCTCTGTGACCTCACTGCAGGTACCTTTCTGTGCCTCAGTTTTCTCCCATGAGATGGGCATTAAGAAAAGCCCCCACTTCCATGGCATTGCTGTGAGGGTTATTTGAATATGGGAAGCTTGGAACAGTGCCTGGTGTATAGTAACTCTGTATCAGGAGGGTGTTTTTGGTTTTGTTTTCAGTTTAGTTAAATGAAATGAGGAAACCTAGTGGCCGTTTCTCTTCGGGTCCTCCCATTTGAATGTAAAACTGTTGCCAGGCAGTGTTTTTTGAGAAGCTGAGGGGAACAACATAGAAGGATTTCATGGGATGGTGCAAATGGCATGTGGTGCATGTTTCCTGCATTCCGTGTGCTAAGGACACTGAGAGAACAACAAGAAGTAGCAGCCATCTGCAGAGCTGTTACTGTGTGCCAGGCTCTGTGCCGGGCACTTTGTATGTGTTACTCTAATCCTTACACCAGGTTAGAGCAAGCTTTGTTGGGGGTGGTTCCATTAAATCTCATTCAAAGTGTTTATAATTCAGTGGGAATGTGTCCTCACAGCACTGGCAGACATGCCGGGCAGTCAGGAGACTACATGAAGACTTAAAATGAGCACCCAAAAAATCCAGTGTCTTTAATAAGGCTCCACTTTCTCATTCAGTCATTCAAGGAACATACTTAATCTTTATCCGTATGAGAGAGAGAGGGGGAGTGAATAACTCAGGGATACATCTTGCCAGTTGC
Source organism: Eubalaena glacialis (assembly GCF_028564815.1). Classification (NCBI taxonomy): domain Eukaryota; kingdom Metazoa; phylum Chordata; class Mammalia; order Artiodactyla; family Balaenidae; genus Eubalaena; species Eubalaena glacialis. The sequence continues at coordinate 15,922,816 of NC_083733.1, read as the reverse complement.
ACAGTAGTAAAGGGCGAGGGGAAAATTCTTCCCTGACTTCTGCAAGCGATCCTCTTTTGACCTGAAGCATAATTTTGTCTATATTGTTTGAGTGTGTAATGACAGGCTTTATTAAGGTGCTTGGGCCGATTTGATCTTGGAATCGATTTAGGTGCCAGCAACCTCTCCTGAGCTTTCTTTGGGATCCTTAGTATTTTATAAAAAATGTCTGCGTTTGTTCCATTCACTCCCTAAATTGAGCTGTTCCTATCTGATTAAATGTGTTGGGGAGTGCTTCCTCCCGGCAAATAAATAAATAGTGATTTCACAATTTGTCCTGTTGATTAGTGGCTTCTCAGGATGCAGATTAATAATATTTCAAATGGACCTGGATAATTGGCATTTTCTCAGCTATTGATTATGTAGTTTGGGGTTTGGTGCAGGAATGGATAAGCTTTACTAAAATATTTTTTGTTATTTATTTTTACATTGGAATGGGATTCCTGATTTACATTTATTTATTTATTTATTCATTCATTCATTCCTAACATTTATTTTATTCTTTTCTTTAACATCTTTATTGGAGTATAATTGCTTTACAATGTTATGTTAGTTTCTGCTGTATAACAAAGTGAATCAGCTATATGCATACATATATCCCCATATCCCCTCCCTCTTGCATCTCCCTCCCACCCTCCCTATCTCACCCCCCTAGGTGGTCACAAAGCACCGAGCTGATCTCCCTGGGCTATGCAGCTGCTTCCCACTAGCTATCTATTTTACATTTGGTAATGTATATATGTCAATGCTCTCTCTCACTTCCTCCCAGCTTACCCTTCCCCCTCCCCGTGTCCTCAAGTCCATTCTGCACATCTGCGTCTTTATTCCTGTCCTGCCCCTCGGTTCATCAGAACCATTTTTTTTTAGATTCCATATATATGTGTTAGCATACGGTATTTGTTCTTCTCTTTGTGACTTCCTTCACTGTATAACAGACTCTAGGTCCATCCACCTCACTACAAATAACTCAATTTCGTTTCTTTTTATGGCTGACTAATATTCCATTGTATATATGTGCCATATCTTCTTTATCCATTCATCTGTCGATGGACACTTAGGTTGCTTCCATGTCCTGGCTATTGTAAATAGAGCTGCAGTGAACATTGTGGTATATGACTCTTTTTGTATTATGGTTTTCTCAGGGTATATGCCCAGTAGTGCGATTCCTGGGTCATATGGTAGTTCTATTTTTAGTTTTTTAAGGAACCTTCATACCATTCTCCATAGTGGCTGTATCAATTCACATTCCCACCGACAGTGTAGGAGAGTTCCCTTTTCTCCACAGCCTCTCCAGCATTTCTTGTTTGTAGATTTTTTGATAATGGCCATTCTGACTGGTGTGAGATGATATCTCATTGTACTTACGATTTGCATTTCTCTTATGATTAATGACGTTGAGCATTCTTTCATGTGTTTGTTGGCAATCTGTATATCTTCTTTGGAGAAATGTCTGTTTAGGTCTTCTGCCCATTTTTGGATTGGGTTGTTTGTTATTTTGATATTGAGCTGCATGAGCTGCTTGTAAATTTTGGAGATTAATCCTTTGTCAGTTGCTTCATTTGCAAATATTTTCTCCCATTCTGAGGGTTGTCTTTTTGTCTTCTTTATGGTTTCCTTTGCTGTGCAAAAGCTTTTAAGTTTCATTAGGTTCCATTTGTTTATTTTTGTTTTTATTTCCATTTCTCTAGGAGGTGGGTCAAAAAGGATCTTGCTGTCATCTATGTCACAGAGTGTTCTGCCTATGTTTTCCTCTAAGAGTTTTATAGTGTCTGGCCTTACATTTAGGTCTTTAATCCAGTTTGAGTTTATTTTTGTGTATGGTGTTAGGCAGTGTTCTAATTTCATTCTTTTACATGTAGCTGTCCATCTATGCACCACTTATTGAAGAGGCTGTCTTTTCTCCATTGTATATTCTTGCCTCCTTTATCAAAGATAAGGTGACCATATGTGCATGGGTTTATCTCTGGGCTTTCTATCCTGTTCCATTGACCTATATTTCTGTTTTTGTGCCAGTGCCATACTGTCTTGATGACTGTAGCTTTGTAGTATAGTCTGAAGTTAGGGAGCCTGATTCCTCCAGCTCTGTTTTTCTTTATCAAGATTGCTTTGGCTATTCGGGGTCTTTTGTGTTTCCATACAAATTGTGAAATTCTTTTGTTCTAGTTCTGTGAAAAATGCCATTGGTAGTTTGATAGGGATGGCACTGAATCTGTAGATTGCTTTGGGTAGTATAGTCATTTCCTCAATGTTGATTCTTCCAATCCAAGAACATGGTATATCTCCCCATCTGTTTGTATCATCTTTAATTTCTTTCATCAGTGTCTTATAGTTTTCTGCATACAGGTCTTTTGTCTCCTTAGGTAGGTTTATTCCTAGGTATTTTATTCTTTTTGTTGAAATGGTAAATGGGAGTGTTTCCTTAATTTCTCTTTCAGATTTTTCATCATTAGTGTATAAGAATGCAAGAGATGTCTGCATTAATTTTGTATCCTGCTACTCTACCAAATTCACTGATTAGCTCTAGTCGTTTTCTGGTAGCATCCTTAGGATTCTCCACGTTTAGTATCATGGCATCTCGAACAGTGACAGTGTTACTTCTTCTTTTCTGATCTGGATTCCTTTAATTTCTTTTTCTTCTCTCATTGCTGTGGCTAAAACTTCCAAAACTATGTTGAATAATAGTGGTGAGGGTGGGCAACCTTGTCTTGTTCCTGATCTTAGAGGAGATGGTTCCAGTTTTTCATCATTGAGAACGATGTTGGCTGTGGGTTTGTCATATGTGGCCTTTATTATGTTGAGGTAGGTTCCCTCTATGCCTACTTTCTGGAGAGTTTTTATCATAAATGGGTGTTGAATTTTGTCAAAAGCTTTTTCTGCATCTATTGAGATTATCATATGGTTTTTATCTTTCAATTTGTTAATATGGTGTATTACATTGATTGATTTGCGTATATTGAAGAATCCTTACATTCCTGGCATAAACCCCACTTGATCATGGTGTATGATCCTTTTAATGTGCTGTTGGATTCTGTTTGCTAGTATTTTGTTGAGGAGTTTTGTATCTATGTTCATCAGAGATACTGGCCTGTAGTTTTCTCTTTTTGTGACATCTTTGTCTGGTTTCGGTGTCAGGGTGATGGTGGCCTCATAGAATGAGTTTGGGAGTGTACCTCCATCTGCTGTATTTTGGAAGAGTTTGAGAAGGATAGGTGTTAGCTCTTCTCTAAATGTTTGATAGAATTCGCCTGTGAAGCTATCTGGTCCTGGGCTTTTGTTTGTTGCAAGATTTTTAATCACAGTTTCAATTTCAGTGCTTGTGATTGGTCTGTTTATATTTTCTATTTCTTCCTGGTTCAGTCTCAGAAGGTTGTGCTTTTCTAAGAATTTGTCCATTTCTTCCAGATTGTCCAGTTTATTGGCGTATAGTTGCTTATAGTAATCTCTCATGATCCTTTGTATTTCTGCAGTGTCAGTTGTTACTTCTCCTTTTTCATTTCTAATTCTATTGATTTGAGTCTTCTCCCTTTTTTTCTTGATGAGTCTGGCTAATGGTCTATCCATTTTGTTTATCTTCTCAAAGAACCAGCTTTTATTTTTATTGATCTTTGCTATTGTTTTCTTTGTTTCTATTTCATTTATTTCTGATCTGATCTTTATGCTTTCTTTCGTTCTGCTAACCTTTGGGTTTTTTTGTTCTTCTTTCTCTAATTGCTTTAGGTGTAAGGTTAGGTTGTTTATTTGAGATATTTCTTGTTTCTTGAGGTAGGATTGTATTGCTATAAACTTCCCTCTTAGAACTGCTTTTGCTGCATCCCATAGGTTTTGGGTTGTCGTGTTTTCATTGTCATTTGTTTCTAGGTATTGTTTGATTTCCTCTTTGATTTCTTCAGTGATCTCTTGGTTATTTAGTATTGTTTAGCCTCCATGTGTTTGTATTTTTTACAGTAATTGCTATCTAGTCTTAATAGTGTTGCGGTCGGAAAAGATACTTGATACGATTTCAATTTTCTTAAATTTACCAAGGCTTGATTTGTGACCCAAGATATGGTCTATCCTGAGAATGTTCCATGAGCACTTGAGAAGAAAGTGTATTCTGTTGTTTTTTGGATGGAATGTCCTATAAATATCAATTAAGTCCATCTTGTCTAATGTGTCACTTAAAGCTTGTGTTTATTTATTTTCATTTTGGATGATCTGTCCATTGGTGAAAGTGGGGTGTTAAAGTCCCCTACTATGACTGTATTACTGTCGATTTCCCCTTTTATGGCTATTAGCATTTGCCTTATGTATTGAGGTGCTCCTATGTTGGGTGCATAAATATTTACCGTTGTTATATCTTCTTCTTGGATTGATCCCTTGATCATTATGTAGTGTCCTTCTTTTTTTTTTTTAAATGTTGGGAAGGCCACATTCTAGATGTATTAGTAACAGTTACTTTTTTTTTTTTTAATTAATTTATTTATTTATGGCTGTGTTGGGTCTTCGTTTCTGTGCGAGGGCTTTCTCTAGTTGTGGCAAGCGGGGGCCACTCTTCATCGCGGTGCGCGGGCCTCTCACTATCGCGGCCTCTCTTGTTGCGGAGCACAGGCTCCAGGCGCGCAGGCTCAGTAATTGTGGCTCACGGCCCAGTTGCTCCGCGGCATGTGGGATCTTCCCAGACCAGGCCTCGAACCCGTGTCCCCTGCATCAGCAGGCAGATTCTCAACCACTGCACCACCAGGGAAGCCCCTAGTGTCCTTCTTTGTCTCTTGTAATAGTCTTTATTTTAAAGTCTGCTTTGTCTGATACGGAAACTGCTACTCCAGCTTTCTTCTGATTTCCATATACATGGTATATCTTTTTCCATCCCCTCACTTTCAGTCTGTATGTGTCCCTAGGTCTGAAGTGGGTCTCTTGTAGATAGCATGTATACATGTCTTGTTTTTGTATCCATTCAGCCAGTCTATGGCTTTGGGTTGGAGCATTTAATCCATTTACATTTAAGGTAATTATCGATATGTATGTTCCTATTACCATTTTCTTAATTGTTTTGGGTTTGTTATTGTAGGTCCTTTCCTTCTCTTGTGTTTCCTGCCTAGAGAAGTTCCTTTAGGATTTATTATAAAGCTGGTTTGGTGGTGCTGAATTCTCTTAATTTTTGCTTGTCTGTAAAGGTTTTAATTTATCCATCGAATCTGAATGAGATCCGTGCTGGGTAGAGTAATCTTGGTTGTAGGTTTCTCCCTTTCATCACTTTAAATATGTCCTGTCAGTACCTTCTGGTTTGCTGAATTTCTGATGAAAGATCAGCTGTTAACTTTATGGGGATTCCCTTGTGTATTACTTGTTGCTTTTCCCTTGCTGCTTTTAATATTTTTTTCTTAGTATTTAATTTTTGATAGTTTGATTAATATGTGTCTTGGCGTGTTTCTCTTTGGGTTTATCCTGTATGGGACTCTCTAGACTTGACTATTTCCTTTCCCATGTTAGGGAAGTTTTCAGCTATAATCTCTTCAAATATTTTCTCAGACCCTTTCTTTTTCTCTTCTTTTTCTGGGACCCCTGTCATTCGAATGTTGGTGAGTTTAATGTTGTCCCAGAGGGCTCTGAGACTGTCCTCAATTCTTTTCATTCTTTTTTCTTTATTCTGCTCCCTGGCAGTTATTTCTACCACTTTATCTTCCGGCTCACTTATCCCTTCTTCTGCCTCAGTTATTCTGCTATTGATTCCTTCTAGAGTATTTTAATTTCAGTTATTGTGTTGTTCATCACTGTTTGTTTGCTCTTTAGTTCTTCTAGATCCTTGTTAAATGTTTCTTGTATTTTCTCCATTTTGTCCAAGATTTTGGATCATCTTTACTATCATTACTCTGAATTCTTTTTCAGGTAATTTGTCTATTTCATCTTCATTTATTTGATCTTGTAGGTTTTTATCTTGCTCCTTTGTCTGTAACATATTTTTTTGTCGTTTTATTTATTTATTTATTTATTGATGGGTGGGCTGTATTCCTGTTTAGTGGTTGTTTGGCCTCAGGCGTCCAGCACTGGAGTTTGTAGGCAGTTAGGTAGAGCTGGGTCTTGGTGCTGAGATGAGGACCTCTGGGAGCCCTCACTCCGATTAATGTTCCCTGGGGTCTGAGGTTCTCTGTTAGTCCAGCAGTTTAGACTCGGAGCTCCCATCACAGGAGCTTGGGCCCGACCTTCAGCCTGGGAACCAAGATCCCGCAAGCTGGTCACTGGGGATTCCTCCTGTCCCCTTAGGTGTCCGTGGTCTCCCACCGGTGCCTGGTAGGTGCCCTAGTTATCCTGATTTCCTTTGTTACGTCTGTTGTAATGGACCCTCTTTGGGCTTCTTTTATTTAGGAGTCAGGTCTTTTACCTTGAGTGGCAGCAAGACAAGCAGGATAGTGATTTGATGCATGAGAGCATCAATCCCATGGTCAGTGGTTGGGTCCCTGCCACATGCGGGGCAGTGGGCAGAGTTCCACTGATTACAGGTTCCGTGAGATTACAGGCCTTTGCCTTCAGGGAGCGTACAACTCTACTGGGTGTTTCAGGAACACCCATGGTCATCAAACAGTATTACTATAGGTCAGTGCTGTGTCGATAAAAATGTTCTGCATCTACACTGTACAGTACAGCAGCCACTAGCCACATAGGGCTATTCAGTACTTGACATGTAGCTAGCATCACTGAGGAGCTCAATTTTAAATTTTACTTAATTTCAATGAATTTAAATTTCAGTAGCCTGTGGCTAGCAGCTACCATATTGGCCAGTGCAGCTAGAGATACTCAGAAGGAGCAAAACCAACTTTGAAGGAATGTGTCTGCAGTTCTCATTGTACTTTCCAGTTATTATTCAGGCTACGTTAAGCTGTAACTGCGTGCCAGATTACACCTGTCCTGCCCAGCCGACGTGCCATGAATGGTCACAGATACTGACCTCCATAGCCCTTGGGTTGGCCTGCGGAGGCCGGGGGCTGCTCAGGCCAGGGGCAAGTGCAACTTCATCTGTTGATACTAATTAGCTATGGTTTTCTGTGTGTGCTGCCATATGAAGAAGAGTTGGGCAGCACTGCTTTATATACGATGATTTCATTTGATTCTCACCCCCAATGCCGTGAAATAGATACTGGAAGGAACCACCCTCTTGTCCCCCCTCCCGCCATTTTGCAGATCAGTGAATGGAGCCCGGGAGAGCTCGAGCAAGTTGCCGAAAGGCATACGAGCAGGTTCGGCTTTGCATACTGGCTCTTCCACGTGCTCTTAGGACAGAGCCCAAGCTCTTAGGCGTTCGTTATACATCTCTCCAAGAATGGACTTTTTCAGTCTAATCATTTGATCCCGTTCTCACCCCCAGTCTGAGTGTAGAGAACAGCACTCTCCTAAAGTGGTGCAGTGGGAAACAGTAACACAACTGCCACCTGCATGTGCGAAATGAGTGGGGCTGTCAGCCACGAACGTGACTCGTCGTAAGGCAGCGTCGTGCTCAGTCTGAAAGCAGGTTGGTGAAGTGGAAAGAACTCTCTATATTTGGAGTCAGGAAGCCCACCAGTTAGCCAATGACCTTGGCCTCTGGGAGCCTTGGAACACAGACAAGTGACACCCACCAGCCGCAGCCTGGGTTCCATGATGGGACGTGGTGGCACGTGGACAAGTCCCTAGTAGACACCTCGGGTCACGTCTACTCAAGACAAGTGTAGAGTGCTCCTGTGGGCCACCAGAGGGTGCGGAAAGGGTCTTTGATTCAAAGCCTCTTCCCTAATGCACAGCTGTTTCCACCATCCAACTTTGTGGTTTTCTCTTTTAAAATGTGAAAGCGATCGCTTGTTCTCTTTTAGCAGTGTGGATTTGAAAGTGTGTGTTGTAGATTGAAGAGCCCCCAGTGTCAGCAACTGAACAATAATTAATGCAGTGATTATCCAATCAATCATTAATTGCTATAAATTAAATGATATACAATTAATGTAATGCTTTATCACCAATAATTAGGGGAAAAAATTGAACCCTTGGCAAATAATCATAGCAAGATGGTTATTTAAATCCTGTAGCCGCCATGGTTTCTAGCCACGGAGCACTAGGATGGGTCTGGTTAAGCTAATTTGAGACAAGATGACCTGGGGGATGTTGGCACTTTAAAAAACAAACAAACAAAGATGGGGCAACACTCCAACTTAAAATGACAACATGATAATGCTTCAGAAATCCCTAACTGATGTCCATGTTTGTATTTTTGTAAAATTTTGGTTTAGAATTGTAGTTTGAGCACTGCTTTTCAAGGGGAATAGCTTGAAGGGATTTTATTTTATTAATTTTTTTAAATCCATGATGCTCACCTAACACACAGCAATTAGTGCAGTGGAGCATCCCTGATTTGAATCTATGGAAGACTGCTATTAAAGGAGGTCTTAATGGGCTAGCAAGGTCTGGGCAACTGTTAGGGAAAAGTGTGTTTATGGAATACGGTGCTGGCAGGCATGATTTCAATCGGATTTGACATGTTTAACATAAATGTATAGTGTATGGCTCTTGCTGTGTATGAATAATTCCTGCAGACCCACTGCCTTTCTAATTACTGAGGTTGAAAAAAAGCAGGTCAGGAACATCCTGGTGGAAATCTATTACCAGCCCTCCCCCTCTTCTCCCTGTTGTTTACAGCTTTGTATAAATAGGGATGCCATTGTATGGGGAACTAAGTGCCTGAAATGTAATCTGTGGCAGAGAAAGGAAAGGGGCTGAAACAATACTTTTTTGAAAAGACGGAGTCCATAAAGACAAGACAAGGCATTTGCTGAGAGGAAGCACTCTGCACTATGAGAAGGCAGAAGCCCAGGGCTCAGGGCCCAGTCCTGCCACTGAGATAAGTCACGTGAACTTGGTCTCTGGACCTCAGTTTCACAATCTGTAAAGTGGCAGGTTTGGACTAAATGGGTTCTTGCAGTTCTGGAACTTATTAAAAATATGATTGGAGGAGGGACAGTTGTACAGTAGTGTAGAATCTTGGAAAACATTAATTTCTAAGGTCAGAATGCTCATAGTTTGCAAGGATGTTCCTGGTCTCTGGCTGGTGGAGAGAGCGTGGATCAGGAGCCTGGATAGAGTTCCCATGGGCCCCCAAGCCTTCTTCCGTGAAGGTTAGATAGCACCACACGGCCTTTCTTGGTGGGGCATCAGAACACTGAAGCTCTCACCTGGTCCTCTGTTACTGGGGCCCATCTCACTGAGTTGTCAGAGCCCGGTGACGAGGACATCAATCTTTGGAGACTCTTTGGAGACTCACGAGGATGTCTTTGAGTGGCTCCCCATGTCCCAGCCCCGTCGTTTGCTGGAAACCAGGCCATTCAGTGCCTCTACGAAAATCATTTTGGCCTAATTCTGTGTCCTTTCGGACTTGGTTCCATCTCCCCACCTCACCCAAAAGTCGATTTGTCTTTGCAGTAGGGTACGTGTGAGGGAATGCTGGGAGCCTGGCCTGCATGTCCCCTTTGTGGTTCCCGTTCTTGCCAACGGAATCCATTTTTGGTTTTACGTTTTCACACACAGATGGGAAGTGTGTGGCAGAGTCCGCTTGCTCCCTTCCCCCGCCTCCACTCCCCACGCTCTTTTTTCCCGGCCACTTTCAGTATGACTTGGCTGCTTAAGTCACTGCAGGCAGAATTCTGTCTCACAATTGAAAACAAACCATCTGAACTATTTTTATGTTGAGAAGCAAAAATAGATACAGGGTATGGCGTGTATCTGGACTTGCCCGAATTCCAGTAATTCAACCGTCTTGGCTTTGAGAATTTATATTTAAGTCACAAGAGAGATAGGCGTCACATCAGTTGAGAAAATATTTTTTGTGCAGATACCTAATGCAGATATGGGAAATACAAAAAAAGTAATTGGAACTCACTTTCTAGAAAGGACGTTATATGCAATCATATAACTATGGTAACAGTGTAATGAGAATTATTATTAAGGTATAGATAGACAGCAGTGAAAATGTAGATTAAGGAGCAAATTATTTTTCATCGTAGAAAATAACTTATAGATTTGCATATTATTCTTGCTACACGGCCATGTTAATCTTCTTGCTTTGTTTCAGTTTTAGCTTTTGTGCTGTTGGGGGAAGCACCTCTGTTATTAGAATCATGATCATGATTCTAAAAAAAATACCATGGTGCCTTTCTCATGGGATATCAGAGCACTTTTGTTAGGCTCTCACATTCTTCCTGGGTCCAACATTATCTTTATTTAGTTCTAGAGAACTAAAACTCATCGATGGGGAACTCGTAGGTGTCAGATTTGTGATCAAACTGCAATTTGCCTTCTGGGTCAGGGATATACTCCCCCGATTATAAAGCTGAAGAACTCATGACCTAGTAGCTTTCTCTTACTATACGAAGATTGGAGAAGACTTGAAAATCCTGTTTCTCTAGTTGTCAAACAGAATTGTCACCTCTTTATGGTCAGGGCCATGTGGCATTCATTCATGTTTGTTTTTTGTTTTTTTAAAAGACTAGTTTTTTTAGAGCTGTTTTAGGTTTACAATGAACTTGAGAGGGAGGTACAGGGATTTCCCGTACACCCTCTGCCCTGCTCCCCACCCCCCGACATGCATAGCCTCCCCCATTATCAACATCACTTACCAGGATGGTACTTTTTTTTTTTTTTTTTAACCAATGATGAACCTACATTGATCCATCCTAACCATCCAAAGTCCAAAGTTTACCTTACGATTCACTCTTGATGTACATTCTGTGGATTTGGACAAATGTATAATGACATAGAACCATCGTTATAATATCATACAGAGTATTTTTATTGCCCTAAAAATCTTCTGTGCTCTGCCGACGCATCTCTCCCCAACCCCACATTCATGCATTTTTGTAATCGCTAGCATCTAGCAAGTGCTTAATACTGTTTGGATGTTTCATTAGCAATCAGTCGGTAAAATAGCATAACCATAAACACTTTAAAGTGCAAGTTATTCAACTTTCTGCTTTTTAGATATTAAACCCACGGGGTGAGTAGAATTCTTCCGCGTTGACTTACAGAAAAGGCGAATTCAGGGTGTCTTTGCGTGTCCTTGAAACCAGGCCTCTCCCCTCACTCTGTGGTTATGTGGCCGCACATGCACCTGTATTATTTCCCAGAGATACTTCTAAAAATGAAACCATAGCCAACAAATGTTTGAGCTCTCACTGTGTGCTTGACTCTGGTGGGCTTCATGTGCCTAATCTCTCTTGCTAGCCTCCCAGAAGGCCTGTGAGTAGACGCGGTCCTCCCGCTGACAGACATGGAAGCTGAAAGTCCAGTGTAGTCAACTGAAACGCTCAAGGTCACACAGCCGGGACTTGAGCCAGGTTGTGGCAGCCCTGCAAGCCATGTGCTGTGTTCCTTCACGGGGGAGGGGGTGCGATGCCTCTGTGTAAAGAGAACTTGGCCAGGGAAAGACAAGAGTTACGGAGGAGTGGTGCCCCCGAACTGCCTCCCCTGCCCCTTCACTCACGTCGGCAGTCCTGGGCCTTTGGAGGCTGTGAGCAAACAGAGCGTGGTGGTGAGAGAAACGCTGACGGAAACATTACTCGGTGCGGGGCTCCCCCTCTGTGCTTCCCGAACTCCAAGAGGAGACGTTTCCAGTCTGCTTGGTACTTGAAACCTACAGGGGAAAGTGGAGAGTCATTCCCATTTTCCAGCCCTTCCGGGGACCTGAGTGATGTTTTTCTCCCCCATTACAGATTCTCACGCTCCTGCTGAACCTGAATGAGCAAAGAGAAATCCTCGGCAGGTCCTGGGGAAAAGTTGATTTGTAAGGGTGCGGAGAAGTTAAGGGCAGGGCTCTTTGTGTCTGTCACCATGCTGGACCCAGATTGTATGTTTTTATTGTCACAAGTTCCATTTCACTCTTAAAATTTAGTTAAGTATCTTATGAAGATAGGTTTGGAATGGAGAAAAAACTGGAAGAGTATCCTTCTAGTGTAGTCTCTGGGAGTCTGTGCTGTGTTGGGGCTCAGAGGCTCTGACTTAACCTAATTAATATTTGATTTGATGGATGAGCTTCTGTTAATTAACTGCGACCTGGTCCCAGCATGACCCACATCACCTCTTGTTTTGACCTACATCTCGCACCTCTGGACTTTTTCTGTTAGTTCAAGTGTCTCTTAGGTTCTCCCTGTTCTAGTTTTTTCCAAGTCCATGGTTGTCACAATCCTGTAATGAAGCCAGAGGGCAGAGTGATAATGCAGACCCCGAGGTACCCGCCGACCGTGCCCCATCCTCACCGGGCACTGTGACCACAGCTGCAGATGGCATCTGTGCACAGCTCAGGGGCTCTGCAGGGGAAGACAGGACACTCTGGGGAAGCTGACAAGAGGCCACAGGCAGGCAGGCTGATTTGATACCTCAAAGTGAGGAATTGGGTCTTGGCCCCTTTGGTCCCTGGCTCCTGGCACAAGCCGGGCTCAGGGTGGCAGCCCAACGTTTAGAAGTTATGAATACTCCGACAGCTGATGTTGGTCTAAACGAAGTGGTGGCTGGTGGCTCTGTTTTGACTGGTGGTTCATTCGTAAACCTGACACAGAGGGAGTAAGGTATCTTGAAACTGAATTGCGGGATGGCCTTTTGGGAGAGCAAATCAGTGTAGTTAAGCAGCCTTATGCATATTTCAACAAGAAATTAGTACAACAGATTGATGCCTCTGATGTGGGACTTAGCACTACTTTTTTTCCCGAAGATGCAGACAAGCAGCAGCAGCCAGCACTCAGCATGGGCCCGCCATCGCACCTTGGCCGCTCGCTGGGAAAGCATAGCCTGACCCCCCATTCCCAGAGTGCTGACTCATGGACACAGGGGCCGGTGTGGGTCTCTGCATCCTTCCCAGGGCCGAAGTAAAGGGGGCCTCGGGCTGGTGTGGCCTGCAGGTGCCAAGACCTGGGAAGCCAGCACCAAAAAGAGGCTTCCTCTTCCTGCAAAGTGGAAAGAGCCCAGAGGCGTTTGTCCTTTTCACAGAGGTTCTCCAGGACACGTGGAAAGACCGAGACTTTCATAAGCAAGGCAGTCTGTCATTATTCTGGATTACACTGCTAACAGAACACGTAGAGGTTATTCCTTCTGAATTTCTGTCTTTGAAAAAGTGTCTGTGTTGGTTTAGAGCAGGCAGGTTCCCTGAGGGACAGCCATATTTAATCTTTCACCTTTGGCCTGAGGGGGAAAACATTGGGCTTTGAGACCAGGCCTGGCTTTTGTCCCCGAGTGTAGATGATGAGAATAGCATTTTCAGCAAGAGTCATTTGAAAGTGGACGGCCAGATCCGCCCTCGCCTGCAGGCCCCCTTATTTAATTCTAGTCCAGCCACAAGGTGGTATGGTTCCTACCAATTACAGAAAGCTTTGGCTCTGACAGCGGTTCTCAAAGTGTGGTCAGACCACCAGCATCACCTGGGAACTCACTGGAAATGCAGATTCTCTGAATCAGACCTATCCTAGGAGGGTGGGGCCTGCCTTCTGTGTGTTAGCAAGCCTTCCAGGGGATTTCTGACTCACAGTTGAGTTTGAGAATGTTGGGGCTCTGACCTCTGTGACATGCGTGAAGTTTGAGACTTATGTCTCCTTTAACCGGATGGCAAGGCCATGAGCCCCCGCCACGTGAGGAAGGAACTGAGCTTTCCTAAAAGACAGAAGTGTGTAGAAGAGGCATGAGTCCTGGTCTTTGCCGATGGAATCCCGGATCGCAGGAGTGGGAGAGGAGGAGACATGTGGTCATGATGAAGAGTGATCAGAAACCCAGCAATCTTTTTTTGTTTTTTGTTTTTTTTTTACCAGCTTATGATTTAATGAAGGGTATGATAAAAGATACAGATGAACAGTCAGATGAAGAGATACATAGGGCAAGGTCTGGAAGGATCCTGAGCGCAGGCGTTTCTGTCCCCACAGAGTTCGGGTGTGCCAACCTGGAATTTTTAAAACTTTTGGGATTTTTATGGAGGCTTCATCAAGTAGGGATGATGGATCATTAACTCAGTCTCCAACCCCCTCCCCTTCCTGAAGGATGGGAGGTGAGACTGAAGATCCCAAGCTTCTAATCATGGCTTGGTCTTTCTGGTGACCAACCCCATCCTGAGGCTATCTGGAGCCCACTCAGAGTCACCTCATTGGAACAAAAGATACTGTCACCCAGGAAATTTCAAGGGATTTAGGGGCTCTGTGTCAGGGAGCAGACAATGAACTCAGGCAATGAAACAAGGATTCCCTTTCCCAGGTTCAGCTACTGATTCTTCTTGGGATGACAGCCCCTGCCTCTTCCTGGGGCAGCCTTCCTGGGATTAGCTTCCAGCCTCTGGGGCCCCCTGTGGATCCCTCTCCTTCTCCCTACTCCCTTTTCCTCAGCCTCCTTTTCAGTCCGTCTGCCCTTTCTAAGATTCTTCTTTTCACTCCTGTCTCCTCCTCGAGTCCCATCTCCCAAATTAAGTGTCACACATAGAGGCTAGCAGAGGGAATGAAGGAATGCCCAGTATCAGGGGAGGGTGGGGCAAGCCAGAGGGCATGGGGCATCTGCTCCAGCCCACGGCTACTGCATAGGAATGGAGATCCTGTTGCCAGATTTTTCCACTTATCTGGAGGTCCTTGTCCTTCTGCTTTGTATGAAACTCCCTGTTTTATTTTATTTTATTTTATTTTATTTATTTTTGGCTGCATCGGGTCTTAGTTGCGGCACGCGGGATCTTTTGTTGTGGCGTGCAGGCTCCTCTCTAGTTGTGGTGCGATGGCTTCTCTCTAGTTGCAGCGCACGGGCTTAGTTGCCCTGTGGCATGTGGGATCTTAGTTCCCTGACCAGGGATCGAACCCGCATCTCCTGCATTGGAAGGTGGATTCTTTTTTTTTTTTTTTTTAAACATCTTTATTGGAGTATAATTGCTTTACAATGGTGTGTTAGTTTCTGCTTTATAACAAAGTGAATCAGCTATACATATACATATATCCTCCCTCTTGCATCTCCCTCCCATCCTCCCTATCCCACCCCTCTAGATGGTCACAAAGCACCAAACTGATCTCCCTGTGCTATGTGGCTTCTTCCCACTAGCTATCTACTTTACATTTGGTAGTGTATATATGTCCATGCCGCTCTTTCACTTTGGTCCCAGCTTACCCTTCCCCCTCCCCGTGTCCTCAAGTCCATTCTCTACATCTGCGTCTCTATTCCTGTCCTGCCCCTAGGTTCTTCATAACCTTTTTTTTTTTTTTTAGATTCCATATATATGTGTTAGCATACGGTATTTGTTTTTCTCTTTGTGACTTACTTCACTCTGTATGACAGACTCTGGGTCCATCCACCTCACTACAAATAACTCAGTTTCGTTTCTTTTCATGGGTGAGTAATATTCCATTGTATATATGTGCCACATCTTCTTTATCCATTCATCTGTCGATGGACGCTTAGGTTGCTTCTATGTCCTGGCTATTGTAAATAGAGCTGCAGTGAACATTGTGGTGCATGACTCGTTTTGAATTATGGTTTTCTCAAGGTATATGCCCAGTAGCGGGATTGCTGGGTCGTATGGTAGTTCTATTTTTAGTTTTTTAAGGAGCCTCCATACTGTTCTCCATAGTGGCTGTATCAATTTACATTCCCACCGACAGTGCAAGAGGTTTCCCTTTTCTCCACACCCTCTCCAGCGTTTATTGTTTGTAGATTTTTTGATGATGGCCATTCTGACTGGTGTGAGGTGATACCTCATTGTAGTTTTGATTTGCATTTCTCTAATAATTAGTGATGTTGAGCATTCTTTCATGTGTTTGTTGGCAGTCTGTATATCTTCTTTGGAGAAATGTCTATTTAGGTCTTCTGCCCATTTTTGGATTGGGCTGTTTGTTTTTTTGATATTGAGCTGCATGAGCTGCTTGTATATTTTGGAGATTAATCCTTTGTCTGTTGCTTCGTTTGCAAATATTTTCTCCCATTCTGAGGGTTGTCTTTTTGTCTTGTTTATGTTTTCCTTTGCTGTGCAAAAGCTTTTAAGTTTCATTAGGTTCCATTTGTTTATTTTTGTTTTCATTTCCATTTCTCTAGGAGGTGGGTCAAAAAAGATCTTGCTGTGATTTATGTCATAGAGTGTTCTGCCTATGTTTTCCTCTAAGAGTTTTGTAGTGTCTTGGCCTTACATTTAGGTCTTTAATCCATTTTGAGGGTTTTTTTGTGTATGGTGTTAGGGAGTGTTCTAATTTCATTCTTTTACATGTAGCTGTCCAGTTTTCCCAGCATCACTTATTGAAGAGGCTGTCTTTTCTCCATTGTATATTCTTGCCTCCTTTATCAAAGATAAGGTGACCATATGTGCATGGGTTTATCTCTGGGCTTTCTATCCTGTTCCATTGATCTGTATTTCTGTTTTTGTGCCAGTGCCATACTGTCTTGATGACTGTAGCTTTTGTAGTATGGTCTGAAGTCCAGGAGCCTGATTCCTCCAGCTCCGTTTTTCTTTCTCAAGATTGCTTTGGCTATTCGGGGTCTTTTGTGTTTCCATACAAATTGTGACATTTTTTGTTCTAGTTCTGTGAAAAATGCCATTGGTAGTTTGATAGGGATTGCATTGAATCTGTAGATTGCTTTGGGTAGTATAATCATTTTCACAATGTTGATCCTTCCAATCCAAGAACATGGTATATCTCTCCATCTGAGAAACCCAGCACTCTTTGTCTAAACCCTGGTTAAAAAGAAACGCCTGGGTGAAGGGGAAACGGACCTCTCTGTACTATTCTTGCAACTTCCTGTGAATCTATATTTCCAAATAAAAAGCAAACTAATAACAACAACAGAAACAACACCGAAGAGCTTCTGGATTTTCAAAGTGCTGACCTATCTGGTTCATCTTTGAGTTGGAGGAGAAAAATAATGAGCCATTCCCCGAGTAGCAGTAATACCCATCTGTAGTATAACTCAAGTTTTCTTTGAAATCCTTCATGGAAACAGGAAGACATGTCTGGTAAGTGGATGAGGCCTGTGTGTCTCGCTCTACCTACCTAGGCATGTTCTTCTCCTTTTTGAGTACTTCTCTAAAATGCTTTCAAGAGACATGCAGGAGCAGTGTAGCCTGCACTTAACTGAAACCAGGACTGTGTTTTAAATAGAAGGTTCTTACCCTCACGGGGCTGGACTCTGGGCATGGAAGGGTGTAGAGACCCCGCTGGGTGTGCCTTCGCCGTGCACAGACTCCCCGATTCCTCTTTGAATCATCTTTAAGTGCTTGGTGGGAGGCAGAGCCGTGCATGTTTAGCGACCAAGTTGGCAGCCGAGCAGACCCTTTAAAGGAACTGTTGCTCTCTGTATTAGGGAGGGAGAGGATTTAGCCAGCTCTCTGGTCACTTCTCAAGTGCAGTAGCTCTGCAGGAGATGCGAGTACGAAATCCTAGCCTCTCCTCTGGGGAGGGAATTGCAAGCAGATGCCAAGAGCAGCTCCACATTCAGTGACAGTATGAGGATCACAAGTCCAGAGCACAGATTGACCCTCTGGAAACTGTGCATTTCTGCTTTCTAGAGGGGAGTGTGGGGCCTCTGAGAAGCTGAGGGGAAGGGGCTATGGAGAGGGCTCACTGCCCCTTTCATTTCATTTTCATTATGAGCTGAATGACCATTTTCCGATCTGGTGAAGCTTCTGTGACTATCGTGCTGGGGTCGTTGTCCCAACTCAAGTACTGAGTATGGAGCTGTGTGAATGTTTTTTTTTTTTCTCCTTAGTCAATGGAGATAAAAGATTGCTGTAAATTTCTGGGGCAGGTGGCAAGCTGGTTTACGGAACACAAGGCGATGAGAACCTCTGGCTTACGGAAAGTAGCATGAATTAATAATCATTTAATTGGCTCCTCCATTATGTTGCTGGTTTGGGAGATGGAAGTTTAGATGGAGGGGCTGTCAGTGGTACTTCAGCTCAGAGTCTGATGGTTGAGAAGTGGGGCTGGAGGCTGCCTTTGGCCTCTCCACAAGGATGACATGTCAGGCAGCATGCCAGGGCTTCAGTGGGCTCACCGTGGGGTCCCCAGAAGGAAGGGGGTCAGCATCTTGGTGAACACCACTTCCGAGAGCCACTATGCCATGAAGAGAAGAAACGCAGAAGAAAATTCCCAGTAACGTGGGCAGCTCAGCGCATGCCCAGGATCTCCCCACGGGAGGACTCTGGCCAAAGGCGGGCCTGTGGCAGAGAATGTCCACCATGCCAACAGCACCAGTGGTGTGCTGAGTGATGAGAAGGTCAGTTTTGCTCATGGAACTGAAACTTCCAGTACTTTTGATTGCCATGGAGGGCAAGTTGATGTCTTGGCAAATGATTAGGGAAAGCCGAAAACTGTGTACCTTAAGGTTCCATTTCTACTTCATTTCCAATTTTTCTTCAGGTTTCGTTTTCAGGAGGCAGCAACTCCCCGCCTTCCCTTGCTTCAGAGTTGTACGACCGCATCACTAGGTGAGAAATGAGGCACATGTTGGCATTAAGTCTGCTGGCAGTACATGGTATTGCAAGTACAGCTCTCAAGTTTTCTGTCACCAAAATTTCAGTGACTCAGATTTTAGTTTATTAGTGAGGATTAGGATTGGGTGAGAATTTGTTCTAGGAAAAGTGGTTTTATCAGGTGAAGTTAAAGAGACTGTGTTTCTACCATACTTGACCACTTGATAAGCCCCCTAAATTATACTGTTCTTACCTATTCTTCTCTTTTTTAATTTACTTTTTATTTATTTATGTTTGGCTGTGTTGGGTCTCTGTTGCTGCACACGGGCTTTCTCTAATTGCGGCGAGTGGGGGCTACTCTTCGTTGTGGTGCGCGGGCTTCTCATTGCGGTGGCTTCTCTTGTTGCGGAGCACGGGCTCTAGGTGCACGGGCTTCAGTAGTTGCAGCATGCGGGCTCAGCAGTTGTGGCTCACAGGCTGTAGAGCGCAGGCTCAGTAGTTGTGGCGCACGGGCTTAGTTGCTCTGTGGCATGTGGGATCTTCCTGGACCAGGGATTGAACCTGTGTCCCCTGCATTGGCAGGCGGATTCTTAACCACTGCGCCACCAGGGGAGCCCCTTTAACCTATTCTTTACAGTTAGTCACCTCTTACCTGAAACCTTACTAGGCTTGTTTTAATTATTCTATATGCTTAGAACATAATAAAACCACTTCTTGAAAACTGTAAACAAAACTTGCATGAATTCATATTGGCTCTCTTCTCTTCCCTACTCCCTCTAATTAAGATGACAAGAGGGGTAAATTTTTAAGTAATTATTTTTAGAGGTTAAATACCCCAAAGCAAATATGTTAAAAACAAAGGATATCTGGAAGTTGACGTCGCAGAAATGATTTTTGTTTTTCCTGAGGAAGCCATGCACTGACTACTGTGTCTTTCCCTTTGAAATGAAATTCTTTTGCTTGGAATGTAGAGGAACCTAAGAGAATGAAATGGAGAGTCATGAATCAGGTCTGCCTCTCAGTACTTGCCTTCGTCAGATATAGTGACCAGCCCATCACAGTTTAAGGTGGAATGGTGGCTTTTGGCCCAGAAAGTTGACTTGGAATTTTCTGTACTCCATAACCAGGATATGCCAGTCCTTTTCCTGCTTCACCAGCGAGTTCAGTGGGGCAACCTTAACTTCTAACAAGTTGAGCAAGTGTTTGTCCACTCCTTAGAAAGTGTGCGTGGCGAGGAGTCCGCAGCTAACATCCTGTCAGGCTGTGCTTGGGGTTTGACCCTGCATTCCCCGATATTGTCCCAGTATCCCTCCTGCCTCGCTTTATAGGGTATGTAATCGATGGCACTCGCATGATTCCTTGCCACGTTTTTAAACCCTTTGAAGTGCCAGGAGCCCAGCATGTTGCCTGTGGAAGATTCATTGCGATTTAACACATATTTTCATATGACATAGCTGCCAAAATGAGGAAAAATTGCTTTAACCAGCAAAGTAAAAAAACCACCTGATGTTTTGAACAGTATGGATCCAAATATCAACCTTTTCATGGACAGTTGAATTTAAATGCTAAACTCTTTAATTATAATATTAAAAGTAACATAACTACATGACAAACTTAGAAAATGGGGAGATGGTCCGTGATGCCATCACCTAAATACAGCAGTCATTTTCTTCCAGTCTTTTTTTCTAATACCTATTTTTTACAAAGCTGTATCATGTTATAATGCATACGTTATCTTATTTTTTTTCTGATTAACATTCTCAAGGATTTTCCACATTGCTATCATATGTAATGTCATCTAATACTCAATAGAGTGGCTGTACCATTGTTTACTTAACCGTGCCCTGTTGTAAAATATCTAGATTGTTTCCAATTCGTTTTGTCATTACTGTAAAAGCCACTACAGGTAGTTACCCTTGAAGTTGTTACCAGTATAATCCAGTGGTTCCAGGCACTGTTTAAACTATGGCTTGTCTCTGGAGCGCACTATTTGTGTTTCACTACTGTGATGTCATAATGGCCTTAAAGTGATCAGTAATTAATTTTAAAAGGTAATAATGTTTTCTAGACTGTGACATCACTCTTGGAATTTAAGTTAGAGTTTCGAAAAGTCTTCAAAAAAGAAAACCACAGTACTTTCCCTCTTGGTATTCGTACAACCTCATTTACTTATGCCTACAATGTATGCTAGTGACAGAACTAAAGTAGAAATTGATTTTGGGACTCTGGCCCTTTTGAAGTTGTTCAGAGAGAAGAAGCTTGAGAAAACCTTAGACCGTCGTTGTCGGTAGTAAACCCTCTTCCAGCCTGCTGATGGAGAACTTGTGCGACTGTTTACCCATCTACGGAAATTTTATAAAATCTCTGGTACCATGTTTTGATAGGGATTGACGTTTTAATGTCTGGGGTCAAGCTAGGAGGGGCCTGTCAGCCTCGTTAACCTAACTCTTTGGAGCAGTCCTCACATCACCCAGGGAAGCACAATGGGATTGTAACTGGGTGTTAACAGACTCCGATATAGGAAAGGCACGGCCTTATCTTTAGAGGAGAAACCTAGCGAGCTGCAGGTGGCTAATGTCCACTTCTAGACAGATCTGATCTAATAAAGATGCAGATTGCCCCAGATGGAAGGGAGATGAGCCCCGGAAGGTTTTACACCAGTGGATGCAGTATTTCATATCATAGCAGAGCTGCTGTGTTACTCCAGAGAAAGAGGAATGAGTGAGCAAGTGCTGATTTTATTTTTCAAAACACTTTAGAACAGCTCCTTAGCTTGAGCTCACAAAGGAAGCTTTAGAATTACAGAGCAATTTGAGAGTATGAAAAAAAAAAAAAAAAAGGTAATAGAAGTCCCCCTCTCCATGCAGGGGGAAAGAATAGTGGCTTCTGAAACGAGAATTCTCACCTCTGCAACCTCGTCACCATTCATCATGCGTTCAGCATTGAAGGACGAGGGTGGACTCCGGTCCTGTGAGGACGCTGATGCTGCACTGAGTTGCACCGGGTTTGCTTTGCAGGGAGTGGGATGAGTCGGGTGGTCTCAGCCTCCGCGCTCGTTCATCCACACTGCTGAGCAGCTGCACGGCTGAAAATCATTCTGAAGGGGGGTTAGCAGGCAGGTTGAGGGCGTTGACAAGGTAGTGTCATGGTCCTGCAAAAGCAAGTGTTGTTTCAGGTCAGGCAGACTAACAAAAAGACGGGGATGGGTGTTTAGAATAGAATCTGTATCTTGGCTTGCCCCTAGGGGAAGGAGGAGCGGAGAGCGGCTCTTTCCTAACTGTAAGCCCCGAACCTAACCTAATCCTACAGATTGGAGGTGGAAATGGGGAAGGTGGAGGATGGCTCTAACAAATAAGCATCTGAAGTATCATCTAATGTCTCCACCCACCCCATCTTTAGAATGCCTTTGAAAAGCTATATAGAAGAGCTAACATATAGAAGACAACCAGTAAGCAAAAATGAAAAACGATGGAGAATAAGGAACCTTCTGGGGGCAGGAAGATCTTACGTCCCCGAAACATTAATTAAAGACTCCTATTGTGGGAGTGTTCAGGCAGGGGCCCATCACACTCCGAGGTCTAAAACCTGCGACGCGAGGTTTCGCGGGATCAGGTCTGCCGGGGGCTGGGAGACGGGAAGTGGGCCATGGGGGAACCAGACTAGAATGTTACAGCACCTAGTTAATCGGCAGCCAGTCCATCACATTAAATATCCAGCCGTCATGTATTACCTCTCAAGTGAAAATGAATAACTCCCATTAAGAAGAAAATGGGTTTGAAGTCGATTCGAGACAGATTAAAGTACTGTTATGAATGTGTGTTGGGAGGAGGAGGGGTCCATGTGTAATATGCTTGTCCTTGTACTTTTTAAATAATAGATGTTCTACAAACTTATGTAGACCAGGTTACCAAGATACTGGGGTTAAAGATCAGAAGATGTGCATTCTGGGAAGAGCATCAACTTCCTGGAATATTTCCTGCATTTCACATTTTTTTTTTCCAAAATTATTGTGTGGCCTTATGATTTTAATGAATAAAATTGATTTTTTACAACTGTTTATTAAAGCACACATCTGTAATGACAGCATCTTGGGTATCCACGTCAGAACAGATTTCAAAGCTGGAAACACATGCTAGATAACTAGGCTGGATGAGACAGAAAGCAGTTTGACCAAAGAGTAAAAATGAGGCTTTCTAAACCAGTGAGACCTCAGTGCTGAGTCAAATGATTTTTCAGTGAGGTAGGGAGGGTAGTGGGTATGTATTGTCTCACTACCATTTTCAGGATTTTTCTTCTTACCACTTGTAGCAAAATTCTGAAAAATGGAGTTCCCGTCCAAAACAAGTGAGAGAGCCAGCCTTAAGATATTGACCAGGTTTTGGAATGACCACATCTGGACCATTTGGAGATTTGTGTTTATACTGGAGGAGCCCTGCTTATTTATCCTTGTTAAACCCTTTTAGCCCAGCTGTTTTCTCATCAAAATCTTCCAGATCCCTTTCCATGCTTCAGAGAACTCCTTCCGCCAACACTTCCATGCTCACTGTTTGCTGCTTCAGTCTCATGTGACTCTGCTTCCTCATTGGTGTTTTGGTGTTTTGGTGGAGTGGGGTGCAGAGGGCATGTTTCTGGCAAGCAGAGAGGACACTTTCCCTCTGAACCACCCACTCTGAATAAACTCTTGTGTCTGGAGCACTGGCTCGATTGGAAGTTGGAGTCACGCCCTATCTAGTTCCACTCTTCAATTACTTCTTCCCCAGAAGCAAGTTGCTGAACCCAGACTTGATTTTTTTGCACGTATTTGTATGCAGATATCCGTGTAAACCTTTCTCGGGTCCGTCCCATTTATCATGTCTCCTGTGCTGTGCTGTGCTGTGCTGTGCTGTGATTTCAAGAGCTGTGACAATAAAGTTGGAAGCACATCGTTTATTACATCCATGAAAGCAGAGTGTGTCTGGTACTTGGGTTGACTCGTGGTTGGCAGAGCAATTGGTGAGACTTTCCCACCCACCCTCATAAGCCAGCAGATTGTGTCTTGATTGGGGGAGGTCAGAATAGACTGAATGTAGCTTAATCCAACTCAGAGCCTTTTAGTCCATTTCTGTACCTTTTTTTCTTAGTGTTCAGTTGTTAAAGTTGTGTAGTGACAGAAATTCATGGGGGACAAAAAGAAACACTTGCTTCTTTTCTAGCATGCCTGATAAATCAGTCCGGATGCTCATCCTACTTTAATTTTGGTGTTTCAAGAAAATCCTGTGCTATAAATGAATGTTGATTTTCACCCAACGCAAACCCTCTGGGAGCTGGCCTGGTCTGGCTGCTGTATTACATCTTCTGCTTTTTCTTCCAGCATCATCAAGCCAAGCAGAGAAGGAGCTGACAGATTCTCCTGCAACCTCCAAACGCATCTCCTTCCCAGGTAGCTCAGAGTCTCCTCTCTCTGCAAAGCGACCAAAAACATCAGAGGAGACCAAAGCGGAGCAGGTGAGGCCAGAAGCGGCTGTGCTGGTGGGGGAGTGTTCCAGATAACTGGGGGAAGGGGGGAGTGGAGTCTCGGGTGGGCGGGCTTGGGGCGGACACAGTTGCGGTGGGAACTGAAGATTCAGCCGGAGGGGTGGCTGTGTGTTCCCCACAGATGTACCAGTGTCCCTACTGCAAGTACAGCAGCGCCGACGTCAACCGGCTGCGGGTGCATGCCATGACGCAGCACTCAGTGCAGCCCATGCTCCGCTGCCCCCTGTGCCAGGACGTGCTCAGCAACAAGGCCCACCTCCAGCTGCACCTCACCCACCTCCACAGCGTGGCGCCCGACTGTGTGGAGAAGCTCATCATGACGGTAAGGCAGCTGGGAGCAGGACCTTGGGGCTTTTCTCTCCCCAGCGGTCCAAGGTGATGCAGCAACATGGGCAGGACGCTGTGTTGCTGGATGCGAGAGCCAGTGCAGAGTTGGAAATGTCAAAGATAGTCCTGTGACCTTTGTTCACCTTAGACTTGGCCTGACTGCGGCCCAAAGGGCTGAATACATGTGCATTTCTCAACATCCCTTATCATTCCTCTCTCCCCTCAGGACGCAGAGGCCTAGAGTAGCTAACCATTTACATGAAGAAGTTGTTGTTCAGATTCTCCAAACCTTTACTGAGCAGGTCATCTTCTAGGTTGCTCTTAAATTCATTATGTCTCATTTCATCCTCACAACCACCCTGTTTTATTTAAAAAGTTTGACACGTTTACATTAACGGCTGAGGAAACTGAGGCTCAGAGAGGTTAACTGACTTGATGCTCCTGCAAGTGGCAAAGTTGAGATGTGAGCCCACATTCTCCAACTCGCAGAGTGTAGCCCTGTGACGTGGGAGTTTCTCAAGTGGATGCTTTCATTCTCAAAGCAGGAAGATGCTCAGTTGGGTAGCACGTGGCGAGTCATGAACAAGGGCTTTGCATTTTGAACATGATGTTGGTACACCTGCGGGGCATTGCCTCTAAGTGGCCACTGTAAACATGGCCCAAAAGATTAGTATAAGGATTTAAATCTAATGCAATGTGAAAACTTTTCAAACTTCTACGGGCGATACCAATATCCTGCATTCTGTGTATGCTTGGGCTGCTGGATAGCCCTTTCCTGATCACTAGAGGAAAAACCACCAAAGAGAAAAATTCTCACCTCTAACTTCCTTCAACAGTGGAGTAATAAGTTAATTTGATTGCCTTTTCGTGTGAAGATTCCCATGCAGGTCACAGACGTATAACCTCTAGGCATTTCCCATTCCACTTGGTTACGCAAAATTAATAACATTGTAAGTGATGTTTAGTCGTGAGGAACATACATTTGATGATGCATCAAGAGAACCTTAGCAGCCAATGGCAAGCTCTAAGGTGACCTAGCATGAGTTTCATTTCAAGTATAAATTCACTTCCCATGGGTATTTTCAAATAGACAGACTGGTGAACATTGTTGAAAGGTTCTCTGTAAGTGGAAACTTCCTTTTGTGGATGGGTGGGCTTCTGTTACAAGTTTCCCTGGAATTCTCTCCAGCCTTGGAAATAACAAGGGGGATTTTCCTCAGGCCTCATCATACTTCCCACAGATGGCCGGGAACCATGGGAGCCTGAAGAAACAGGAAGAGATGTGGGGAGGGTGGCATTTTCAATACATCATTCTTCTGCTCTGGTGATTATTTTTCCTGTTTAATATCAGTCTGGTCTAGGAAATGTGAGCCTGTAGTAATCTGTATGATTG
Organism: Eubalaena glacialis; assembly: GCF_028564815.1. Lineage (NCBI taxonomy): Eukaryota > Metazoa > Chordata > Mammalia > Artiodactyla > Balaenidae > Eubalaena > Eubalaena glacialis. Next base: position 15,897,143 of record NC_083733.1, on the reverse strand, counting down.
GTTTACATTAGACAGTAAGTTTCATTTATACATCCCTAGGGACTACTATATAAATTATATTTCAAATATCCATTGTTTGTCATACTTTTATAACAGCAACAGTATGGTACATTCAAAGTAGCAAGTCTGGTGGTCATTATGAATCTTCATTAATCAGCAGAGTCTTTGAGGGGAGGATGGTACTGCTGTGTCTGCTTGGGTACCAATCCCTAAGATATTTTTGGGTGTTACCCACTCAAGCAGTGATTCTCAACCTTTTTTTTTTGGAGACTCTGGTGAAAACGATTTAGTAGCCTTACTGGGTATTCTGTGCACACTAAAGTTTGACAACTACTATTAAGAACTCTTTCAAATATTCTCCATGTACAAAATTGTGTGTACAATGCCAGAGAGCATAAGGATACCCTCAAATCCATCCATGGAAACAGGTTAATAAACCCTATTTGAGAAGACTCCCTAAGAACATCATTATGTAGGAGAAACACGCTCCCTAAAGGGGCTGTGCTTGGCACCTTGTACAGGAACCCCTGTGTACCTACCTCATTTGCCCATAGCAGACAATGGAGATGTTTTCTAAATATTTCTGAAAAAATGTGCAAATTGTGGGAAATGTGCTGACTATAGGAAGTTCATTTGCTAGCAATAAGAGAAAGTTAATGGATTCAGAAATAAAGTTGAAAGTTGTGGGAAATGTAATCATAAGGGTTTTACACTTGATTTAGAGGCGTATATAAGGATGATTTGGTACCCTATCTTTGCATGAGAAGATGGAGTTACTGCATGGCTGTCAGTATTGAATTCGTTTCTCAAGTCATGAGGATGGTTTGCATTGAGCTAAATGAAGCAATTCCATCTCGATCCTTTAGCAGAATCAGCAGGAAAAGATGAGCAACCAGGGTTAGAGGGGAGTTTGTGGCCATACCTTGGGGTGAACCCAGCATCCTATTTGAGGACTGGACTGCTGATCTTGGTCTCTACCCTGACAAATTAAATAGTTGCCATTGTCCTTCCTCTGAAAAGTTTGGTGTTAATATGAAATTTGCAATTGTTTTACAACTAAGTGTTTATAATGAACCTGTGGTTAGAATCATGCCCCTGGAGGATATTTTACAGCAGTTTTATTAGAAAATTGGCCAAGGGAAAGTATTGGTTAGGCTTTCTGACGATATATCTGTTTGTTCCTGGCCAACTAGAGCAGGAAACTCTGAGAAATGCCCCTCAAATCAGAGCTCCATTTCCTAAACCATATCATTAAGGAATGGTCAGTGTTCAGTCATTCATCCTCCAAGAGGAGAAAGTTATGTCTGCTTTATCCTTGAGTGGCTAGGATGAATGGCAGTGAGAGGAATGAATCTTCTTCCTTGCCAGATTGTTTGACTGAGTTCACTGCCTTTGGCTGCAAACTAGGAAAGCCTGGCAAAATCCACCAAACAGACAGCTCCTGGCAGACATGGGGTATGTCCAAGGTATCTAAAGCTATAAATTCTGGTAAATACTTTTTGCTGTCTGGGTCCAAGGTGCCAGGATCTGGCTTGAATTGGGTTTCAGTCTCTCTAAAAGTAAATTCCACCCTGATAAATGGAAATAGATTACTTTCTATACAATGTCTTTCCGTTCAGTTGTAAATGGAGAGTGTTTTGAGGAGGCTTCATTTAATAATACCTTATCAGACAGCTTTCAGGAACCTGCAGTGTCTAATATGTCTGTTGCTATGGTAACAGCTGCTTGCTTATGCTCTGCATCTCATATCTGTGTCTTCCATGGGCCCCCTTCTTTTTACCGATGAAGGGGCTTGAAAAATATTCTCCACTGGGAACAATTGCAGCTCTGGCCCTCCGCTATGGAAACTGCACCCATACCACTTCATTCTGCTTGGCCTATTGGAAACAGAGCTCCAAAGGGTGTCTTTACACACGTCATATGAAAGACGGAAATTATAAAGCTTAAGGCGGTGAGACAGGTGCCCCTCCAGACCCAACTGAGCGACCCGCCCCCAGTGTCAGTTCCATAGAATTCTCACCTATTTACAGAGAAGTCCGAGATTCCAAATTGGTGGTGGGGATATGGGAGCTGCTGCTTGTGCCCTCCTTTTTTTCACGGTTTTAGGGGAGGAGGGTTGAGGGCATAGGGTACAGGTTTCTGGCCCCTAAATGAGAATGGGAGAGACCACCTACAATGCATATCAGTAGCCTTAAATTATTCTGATTGATCACTGCCCTTCTGAGTGGCAGGACACACCACTGGGATCCCGGAGCATTAATACGGGGGAACTGTCTTTGTTCCCCAATCACTTAACAAAGTATGACCTCATGGCAGAGAAGGGGGGTTGGCTCTGGAGCAGCCCAGGAACACCTTTTTCTCTAGCCCTTCGTCTTCACGCCCTCTGGTAGTCCTTACTTATTCTGTATGTTTTGTACATGCACGGATTCCCCTTGGCTGCTCCTGGACCTGCACTGCCTGCAGGTCCCCTCCACCCCCAGCCCGCTCCAGCTGTCTGTCTCCTGTGATGTTTTCGGTCAGCATCTATCTCTGCTCGTCGTGTGCCTGTGCATCCGAGTCTCCAGATCAGGCTGGCTGCTTGGCCCCCCTGCACTGGGGGCTCTCGGGTGGCCAGCGGCCCTGAGGCTATGGCACCCACTTGGGTACCAGCTCTCACTTTGTCTCCATCTCAGAGGAAGGTAATGAAAATAATCGGGCTTCATTAATTCCAAGCCCTGTGAGATGATAGCCATTTGGAGCCTGTTTGCCAATTAGATGGTCTAAATTAAAAGTGACCTTGGTATACTGCTGCTGCTTGCCTCTCCGAGTCTAATGAAGCTTTTCTCTCCAATTCAGTCCCCTTCTCAGCTCTTTTTTCTCTCTCACTCACTGTGTGTGTGTGTGTGTGTGTGTGTGTGTGTATGTGTGTGTGAACTGTTCATATGTTTCCTGTTCTCCCACCTACCTCCTTTTTCAGTCTTTCTCATTCTTAGATTTTAAAATCTGGTTCAGGGCTGCATTTGTTTCTGGCCCATATGAATTGTTAATATGGCCCTACAATTCTTCCTCTTGGGTTTTAGGTTTAAAAAAAAACAAAAAAAGATAGACAACGACATAGAAGACATTTTAGAAGGGAGACAAGACGAAGAGAGAAACAGCCCTCTAGACTCTGTGGTCCAGCTGGGGCCCAGCCTGGCACATTTGGAAGGTAGTAAAGGAAAGGAGGGAGAAACCTCTGCAGCTCTCTCTGCTGCCGTGAGTTGCCGGGCTTGCTGGCTGCAGATGTGCAGAGACCAGCTGGCAGCCATCGAGGTCAGGGGAGGAAGTGAGCAGCCAGACCCTCACTGGCGCCGTCGACTTTGGATCCCCCACTAGCTAGAATGCTCAGTTCTGGAAGCGGTTGGCTTTTAACTCCATGCTTCAGTTTTTTGAACAGGACCAATGCCTCATTCACAAGGTGTAGAGACTGGCCAGGTCTGTGCCAGGAAGGCCTGTGTCTGAGGCTTTCCCTCTTTTTTTCCCTCCATCTGAGGTTCTTCATTCTATTCATTTTTTTTTACTGAAATATGAAGGATTTGAGTCTCCTTGGGAGTCTAGGTTTTGGCAAATCTATACTTTCACTTGGAATAGAGAGCCTTTCAGAAAGAAGCTCTACTCAGGCGAGCAGTGCCAAGGCTGTGGGGATGAGGGTCTCAGAGAAACCAAGTTCAGTACTTGCTCTAAGAAAATACCTTTGCTTTCCAGCATGTGGAACTTGTTGGTTGCATTGATCTAACCTCGGACAGGGTGGCCTTGAGAGGTGAATTTGCATGAACAGTCCCGTTAAGAATTTAGCGAAGTGTATATACCCCTTGGCTGCTCAAGTTGTGGTATTTGGCCATTTCATATCCATGACCCAGAGAGAGCAAGGAGTGGGGAGGGATCCTTATAATTCCAGCTTCTTCTGTCGAAAAAGAGTCAACATCCGTGGCCCCTCCCAGATGTCACAGTGGGGACCAGACCCACATCTAAGACTCTGGGTTTTATAAGGTGTGTCCTTGGGGCTTTCAGGCCCACTCACCTCATAGAAACTTGAAAGGCGTTAAGTCATAATCCAAAATAATGGTGAACTGAACAGGAGGTAGGAACTAGGTATTTACAAACCCACGTCACCTTTCCTAGTAGTCCAAGGGCAATTAACTTGAATCCAGGAATTTCCCTCGAGGGAGCCTGTGATTTCCTGAAATTATCTACAGTAGTTTGTTTTAAAAGTATTTTCTCTAGGAGCTTGCAACTTTCATCAGATTTTCTAATGAGTTTATGATCTCTAGAAGGGTAATTATTCTGGATGTGAGCTTCTTGGACACAGGGACCCGGTCTTGCTCTGTCTCACAAGCGTGCAGCACGGGGACCTTGTACAAAGTTTAGTGAATGATGGTCAAATGAATGGATGAGCAGAGTCATTTGAGGCCCTTCCTTCTCATCAACTAAGTTGTTTTGGAATGGCTTAAGCGTGAAGCTTCTTAGTACCAGTGTGGAGCTCTTCTGTTTCTATCGTCATCATATGTGAGAATTGCTTGAACTTGAAGATTTTCAGCATCAGAGCAGAACTCCACATTTCTCTAGTTATATGTGAGACTTGTTTACTTGTTAGGAAGGTACTGCGCCTGTTCGGATGATATTTTCTTCCTACGTTCCCGTCAACTCTGCATGCTTGACTTGGCTCAGAGGGCTGAGAGGAGCACATGTGGTATCCAGATCATCACCACGGAGCTGCTTTGCATGGTCACGGCCGCCGATCTTGAGAGGCTCACATTCTGAGGAAGTAATGGCTCTAAGCAATTGAATTTCCTTACCAGAAAAACTTGGACTTTTGGTTAAAAGTCTGTTTTAATAGTCTGAGGTCCCCTCTATACATTAATGAGTAGAGTGTGGGGGAATGTAACTTAACATACTCAGTGTTTATGGGTGTAAGATTATTGGAAGAATCAATCTACATGGATGTCAGTGTAGGAAGTATAGGTGTTTAGACTGATTGTGTACTATTGTCTGGCCAAACCTAAAACTTTTTGTTTGGCTTTTGAGTCTGTGGATGGGAGGGCTGGGGCAGAGAGAGTGAATGTGTAATGCCGCGTACGCTGTCTGTGCAGGGGAGCTGCTGGCAGCATCTAGTCCTCCGAGGGTCTCTGTGGTTTGGGCACGTTTGGGGTGGCTTGGTTACGACGCTGTGGCCAGGTTTTGTCCTCTTACACACTGGCATGCTCCGACGCTCCTAGTGAAAGGGAAGGCCTTTACAGAACTCTGCCCAGCACTGTTGAGCGACTGCCTTTCCCACGGACTTTCAGCCGTCCATCAGAGGCTGGCTGGGATAGACTCAACCTTCCACACTGTGTGGCAGCCAGATATGAGTGGGAAACAAGGAGTGCCAAGGCAAGTATTGAAGGAACTCAGCCTTTGGCCAACTCTCATTTTCTTCCGTGAGCAGAATTCCTCAGTGAGCCATTGGCAGGACCGTATTTTTGGCTCTTTACAAAAAAGCGTGGTAACTTTGAGTGATGAGCTTGAGAAGCGGGTAGGAGAGGGAGGAGTGGACACAGACACGGGAACATTAGCGTCCGAGAGCTGACATGGGGCCCTCCAGCATCCTGCACAGCCAAGAGGCTTCCATCGCAACCTCTCTGTTCAGACCCACGCGCAGACAGACCCCACCAGAATTTCTAGATCCTTAGGATTGTCTTTAGGGGTCTTCTTCTTTGCCTTCTGGGAATTTCTTGCCCATTAAGATTTTATATACCAAACCTTTTTTGTTTGTTTCCAGGGAGAGGTCGGGTACACTATAGATGAGAAGATGCAGGTAGATGGAAGTAATTATGTAAACACGTATGAGGCAAGACTTACAGGTTTGGAGGCCCAGATTAAGATGCAGAGGAGCATGTGAGGTTGATGATTATATTTTGGGGAGAGTTAATTGATGGAAGGTGAAGGCAGACAAAGAACCGCTGCTTACTGCCTTCTTGAATCCCAATCAGGAATTATGATTAAAGTCGCGGCGAGACAACAGAGGGCTGATGAATTGGTGTCTTTTTTTTCTTTCTTTTTTGCCGTCATTCACACTTGATTGACTTCAACCTTTCAAGTGCAAAAGTCTCTCTTTTCCATTATTATTCATAGCCATCTGAGTTTTTCTAATTAAAGTGTATGAAAACAATTACTGATCCGTCGTACTGAGTCTGTTAGAGGGGATGTCTGCCTTACTGTAATGTGTATAAAAAGCCCACAGTTTTCTATAATGATGTGCAGCTGAGGTGTTAGATAATTTTATTCTTTTTTACTCTGTAGGGCTTTTTTTTTTTTCACTTCTCATGATTCATTTTTCATAATTCCTAAAGATCCCAGGAAAGGACTGATCCCGCAGCTACAGCCGAGAAAGGAGGTGTGGGGGGAGTCTTTTTTCCTTTCCCTTTCTCCCCCTCTTGCCCCCAACCTCGTGCTCCCCCTCGGTCGAGGACTGTAAATTAATCGGTGACCTTTCACTTCTTGGATTCCCGCTGGACTCCCCAACCACACTGGTCAGACATGCTTTCTATTAAAAAGAAAATAGATGGAATGAGTTTGGCAGTCTCCGCTCCATTCCTAACGATTCATCCACAGCTAGCCGTAAGCAGCTGCTGGCGAGCTTTGTGTGAGGCTGCAGATGTCTGTGAGAGCAGGGATTCTGTGTCATATTCACCTGCCATGCACCTGCTCTTCGTAAACGCAGCGTTTCTCAGAGCCCTTCTCCGTAGTGCCTGTTGCTTAATTTTTGCACCTACGGGCATCCGGGTTGCTGAGATTATCCTAATACCCTGAAATGTATTGAGGAGTTACCTTTCTGGATTTATGGGGACAGCTGTCTGAGTTTCCTCTAGGAGTGGAACCTACCACTGATGATGCTAGTGAACATGTCAGCAGTGATTTTGAGCAAGGCCAGGATCCTCAAACCATTAAAAATTAATAGTAATTTATTTTAAATATTTAATTTTGAACAGTAATCTAGGTGTTCCAATCTTTGTAACAGCAAGTGAAGATACTATCTCAATAGTTGTGTTTGATGGGAAAGTAATGCCTCCAGGTGGGGCTGGGCGCCATGTAGAAAGGTTAGTGGTGACTGTAAGTTTCTGTTCCTGTAACCTCAGGGTCAGTTTACTTCTCAGGCTGTCATCAAACAGGGAACGATTTCTAATTCATTTGGGAATATCATCGCCAACTACCTTCCCATCCTATAGTAGGCAAAGGGATATTGCTTCTTCTTAAATGAAGAGCCTTTTAGCCTTACGTTGGATATTGAGGGCCTCCTATCACGTTAATGGAGGGCAAATGATAACTTGTTTGGACAAGCTTGTGGCCAGATGGCAGGAAAGCCTGGAGAAATAAATGCCGAAAGATCTGACCTTAAATTGTAGCTCTTTTGACCCAGGCTAATTCTGGAGTCGCTGTATTGGGAAACAACAGCGGTGGCCAAGGTGGGGCTGCCCTGTTGTAGCATGTAGGGTGCAGGGCACCCTCTGTGGCTGGGACACTGGCCAGAAGTCCCCTCTGATGCTGTGTACCTCAGGCAAAGACCCCAGGAGAAATCCTGACTGAAGCGAGTCATAAGAAATGCTCATCTGCACTTGATCTCAGCTTGTAAAGGGTTACAAAATGTTGTTTCCTGGAGAATCTGCCAGTGTGTCTGCGTGTCCTTAGCCTTCCCTTTGTTCCCTTCTCTTCTTCTCACTCTTTCCTTCACTCTTATTCCCCTCCTCTTCTTGCCTGAATACATTCTGAAAACAGTACTACAATGCTCCCTGCTTCAAGATTACAGTGTACTTTACTAGGTATGATTTAATTAGGGCCCTTATTATGTTTTCAGCAGCTTAAGGTGGGCCTTTCAACTTATCTACCTAATTGGTTGCACAAGAAGTTTCACAGCCCATGACAAAACATTGTCAGTGATCAAAGTCAAAATTCTGCATAAAGGAAAAATATTAATAATAAGATTATTCTTCAAGTGTGCACTGCTAATTATGTCCAGAATGTAACCGTAGAAACGCTTTTGACTGATGTGAGCTTTGTCTAATAAACATGAATCTTCAGTGAGCTATGAAAAGTGACACCTCCAGCTTTACACTGGTGAAGGCTAATTTTGCTTATTAAATAATTTTAACACATTTCCCTATTTTGTGTCTCTTTCCTCGCCCTTTGACTCTCCTCGCTTCTCTACCGCTTGCTCTTCAGGTGACTACCCCCGAGATGGTGATGCCCAGCAGCCTGTTCCTCCCAGCGGCTGTTCCAGATCGGGACGGGAACTCCAGTTTGGAGGAGGCAGGAAAGCAGCCTGGTTAGTGTCATTATTCTTGACCCCTGAGAAGAGTAAACAAAATGAAACCTGGGGCCAAAATTTTCATGGAGCAAGAGTGCCAAGAATTCTTTACGATACTCCTAAAAGCTGAATGTAACTTTGCAAGGGATGAGGGGCACCGTTGTCAGCTACTTGATACTCTGGTTCTTGGCATGTATTTGTGTACACACTTCGTATGGTTTGAAGTGAGAAAAAAACCAGGTGAGAACCAGTGGGGTTTTGGTGGACACGTGTCCCCTTAGACTATACAGCGAGGAAGTGACTAACCAGAGAGTCAGCCAGTAGACCCATGACTTATCACCCTAAGCCATCAAATACTCCCTCTCTGAGGACTTAATTATTAGGGACCTGTGGAGCACATGGGTGATCTCAGGGCACTGGATTAGTTGTCTTTCTAGGTGCTATCTATCTATCTGTGCACAGAGCTCTTCTCTGAGACTTCCAGGAGTGCCTTATGGGGGGCAGCGGAGAGGTGCATTTGGAAAGAACGCTGTTGTAGGCATAGATGCTGCTGGTGCCCCATGGTGGGACCTAGCTGGGTGGGGCCTTAGACCTCTGTTTATGAGTCTCTCCTACATCTTTGACACCTTGTCAGCAGCTAAGGTTTAAGTTGGGAAGAGTTACACCACACTACTGCCCCACCGTGTCTCCCTTGTGATTTTTCCATATTAGGCAGTGTACAGCTGACCCAAAAAAGGGTCAGAATATTTATGGGTGTGATGATCTCACTGTAGAAAAAAGTTTTAATGTGTTTTCATAATTGGCCACTTGAATGTTCTTTGCTTATTGAATAGAGAGGACAGTCAAAAGTCACGTAATAACAAGAAATTATTTAATGCCTAAAAATATATACATATCCCCAAATTTCTTATATTACAGTGGATAGCGGTTCTTGCAAATTCCCCACAGCTTAGGACAGCATTAATTCACATATTCTATAATTCAGATCCATGTAAAGGGGGGTATCCCTTCAAGCCAGTTCTCGAGAAGTTGAAATGAATATTGTTTAAAAGACAGATTTGTGCTATGGTATAGGCCTACTAGCAGTTGAGGCTTTTTGTATTTCCTTTTCTTCCTCTCTGTTCCTGTGCACCTGCTTATATAACACGTGCTCTCAGCAGTGTGGGGCTCTGTGGAGAGTGTGTGTCTGCAGGTTGGGTATTTCCCACATCATGAGACTCTGTGTTCATGAGGCCTTGCTGGGTAGACAGCTCTAAGCCTTCTTTATCATTGGGCTTGATTTTTTTTTTTCCAGAAACCTCAGATGATCTGGGAAAGAACATCATGCCCTCTGCCGGCACAGAACACAGTGGCGATGTGAAACCCTCTCCTGCTGACCCAGGCTCTGTGAGAGAAGATTCAGGCTTCCCGTGCTGGAAGAAGGGGTGCAACCAGGTTTTCAAAACTTCCGCCACTCTCCAGGCGCACTTCAACGAGGTCCACGCCAAGAGGCCTCAGCTGCCCGTGTCGGATCGCCACGTGTACAAGTACCGCTGCAACCAGTGCAGCCTGGCTTTCAAGACCGTGGAAAAACTGCAGCTCCACTCTCAGTACCACGTGATCAGAGCTGCCACCATGTGCTGTCTCTGTCAGCGCAGTTTCCGAACTTTCCAGGCTCTGAAAAAACATCTCGAGACGAGCCACCTGGAGTTGAGTGAGGCCGACATCCAACAGCTTTATGGTGGCCTTCTGGCCAATGGAGACCTCCTGGCAATGGGAGACCCCACCCTGGCCGAGGACCATACTATAATCGTTGAGGAAGACAAGGAAGAAGAGAGTGACTTGGAGGATAAACAGAGCCCGACGGGCAGTGACTCTGGGTCGGTACAAGAAGACTCGGGCTCAGAGCCAAAGAGAGCTCTGCCTTTCAGAAAAGGCCCCAACTTCACCATGGAAAAATTTCTAGACCCTTCTCGCCCTTACAAGTGTACCGTCTGCAAGGAATCTTTCACTCAGAAGAACATCCTGCTAGTGCACTACAATTCTGTCTCCCACCTGCATAAGTTGAAGAGAGCCCTTCAGGAATCGGCAGCTGGTCAGCCAGAACCCACCAGCAGCCCTGACAACAAACCTTTCAAGTGTAACACTTGTAACGTGGCCTATAGCCAGAGCTCCACACTGGAGATCCATATGAGGTCTGTGTTGCATCAAACCAAGGCCCGGGCAGCCAAGCTGGAGGCTGCAAGTGGCAGCAGCAATGGCACCGGGAGCAGCAGCGGCGTCGCCCTGAGCTCCTCCACCCCAAGTCCTGTGAGCACCAGTAACACCTTTACCACCACCAACCCAGGCAGTGCTGGCATTGCTCCAAGCGCCAGCTTACTGAGCCAAGTGCCCACTGAAAGCGGAGGAATGCTGCCCCTGGGGAATCCCAGCGGTGCCAACACTGCTTCCCCTTCAGAGCCCAAGGAAGCCAACCGGAAGAAGCTGGCAGATATGATCACATCCAGGCAGCAGCAGCAGCAAGCACAGAGCCTGGCCCAGGCCCAGGCCCAAGTTCAAGCTCACCTGCAGCAGGAGCTGCAGCAGCAGGCGGCCCTGATCCAGTCCCAGCTGTTTAGCCCCACCCTCCTTCCTCACTTCCCCATGGCCACAGAGACCCTGCTGCAGCTGCAGCAGCAGCAGCATCTCCTCTTCCCCTTCTACATCCCCAGCGCCGAGTTCCAGCTCAGCCCCGAGGTGAGCCTGCCGGTGACGAGCGGGGCGCTGGCGCTGACGGGGGCGGGCCCAGGCTTGCTGGAAGAGCTGAAGGCTCAGGTTCAGGTCCCGCAGCAGGGCCATCAGCAGGTCCTGCAGCAGCAGCAGCAGAGCCAGCTCTCTCTGCCCCAGAGTCACTCTGCCCTCCTACAGCCCAGCCAGCACATCGAGAAGAAAAACAAATTGGTCATCAAAGAAAAGGAAAAAGAAAGCCAGAGAGAGAGGGACGGTGCCGAGGAGGGGGAGGGCAACTCGGGACCAAAGGAATCACTGCCAGATGCCTTGAAGGCCAAAGAGAAGAAAGAATTGGCCCCAGGGGGTAGTTGTGAGCCTTCCATGCTCCCTCCACGCATCGCCTCGGACGCCAGAGGGAACGCCACCAAGGCCTTGCTGGAGAACTTTGGCTTTGAGCTGGTCATTCAGTACAACGAGAACAAGCAGAAGGTACAGAAGAAGAACGGGAAGACCGAGCAGGGGGAGAATCCGGAAAAGCTCGAGTGCGACTCCTGTGGCAAGTTGTTCTCGAACATCTTGATTTTAAAGAGTCATCAAGAGCATGTTCACCAGAATTACTTTCCCTTTAAACAGCTGGAGAGGTTTGCCAGACAGTACCGAGAGCACTACGACAAGCTGTACCCCTTGAGGCCTCAGACCCCCGAGCCGCCGCCGCCGCCCCCGCCCCCGCCGCCACCCCCGCTTCCGGCAGCGCCGCCCCAGCCGGCCTCCACACCAGCCATCCCCGTGTCAGCGCCACCCATCACCTCGCCCACGATTGCACCGGCCCAGCCGTCCGTGCCGCTCACCCAGCTCTCCATGCCCATGGAGCTGCCCATCTTCTCGCCACTGATGATGCAGACGATGCCTCTGCAGACCTTGCCGGCCCAGCTGCCCCCTCAGCTTGGACCTGTGGAGCCTCTGCCTGCGGACCTGGCCCAGCTCTACCAGCATCAGCTCAATCCAAGTCTGCTCCAGCAGCAGAATAAGAGGCCTCGCACCAGGATCACGGATGACCAGCTCCGAGTCCTGCGGCAATATTTTGACATTAACAACTCCCCCAGTGAAGAGCAGATCAAAGAGATGGCAGACAAGTCCGGGTTGCCCCAGAAAGTGATCAAGCACTGGTTCAGAAACACTCTCTTCAAAGAGCGGCAGCGTAACAAGGACTCCCCTTACAACTTCAGCAACCCACCCATCACCAGCCTGGAGGAGCTCAAGATCGACTCGCGGCCCCCTTCGCCAGAACCTCAGAAGCAGGAGTACTGGGGGAGCAAGAGGTCTTCAAGAACAAGATTTACTGACTACCAGCTGAGGGTCCTGCAGGACTTCTTTGATGCCAATGCTTACCCCAAGGACGATGAATTTGAGCAACTCTCTAATTTACTGAACCTTCCAACCCGAGTCATAGTGGTCTGGTTTCAAAACGCCCGACAGAAGGCCAGGAAAAATTACGAGAATCAGGGAGAGGGCAAAGACGGAGAGCGGCGGGAACTTACAAATGATAGGTATATTCGAACGAGCAACTTGAACTACCAGTGCAAAAAATGTAGCCTGGTGTTTCAGCGCATCTTTGATCTCATCAAGCACCAGAAGAAGCTGTGTTACAAGGATGAGGATGAGGAGGGGCAGGATGACAGCCAAAACGAGGATTCCATGGACGCCATGGAAATCCTGACGCCCACCAGCTCCTCGTGCAGCACCCCGATGCCCTCCCAGGCTTACAGCACCCCAGCACCAACGGCCAATACAGCTTCCGCTGCTTTCTTGCAGCTTACATCAGAGGCTGACGAACTGGCCACCTTCAGTTCAAAACCAGAGGCGAGTGATGAGAAACCAAAGCAGGCTGAACCTCCCAGTGCCCAGCCAAACCAGACCCAAGAAAAGCAAGGACAACCAAAGGCAGAGCTGCAAGAGCAGCTCGAGCAGAAGACAAATGCAGCCCAGCAAAAGCTCCCGCAGCTGACATCCCCCGCTCCGTTGCCCCAGCCTCCTCCACAAGCGCCGCCCCCTCAGTGCCCCTTACCCCAGTCGAGCCCCAGTCCCTCCCAGCTCTCCCACCTGCCCCTTAAGCCCCTCCACACGTCAACTCCTCAGCAGCTGGCCAGCCTACCTCCTCAGCTAATCCCCTACCAGTGTGAGCAGTGCAAGCTGGCGTTTCCGTCGTTCGAGCACTGGCAGGAGCACCAGCAGCTTCACTTCCTGAGCGCGCAGAACCAGTTCATCCACCCCCAGTTTCTGGACAGGTCCCTGGATATGCCTTTCATGCTGTTTGACCCTAGTAACCCACTGCTGGCAAGCCAGCTGCTCTCGGGGGCCATACCTCAGATTCCGGCAAGCTCGGCCACTTCCCCTTCAACTCCCACCTCCACGATGAACACTCTGAAGAGGAAGCTGGAGGAAAAGGCCAGTGCCAGCCCTGGAGAGAATGACAGTGGGACGGGAGGAGAAGAACCTCAGAGAGACAAGCGTTTGAGGACAACTATTACACCAGAACAGCTAGAAATTCTCTACCAAAAGTATCTCTTGGACTCCAATCCAACTCGAAAGATGTTGGATCACATTGCGCATGAGGTGGGTTTGAAGAAACGCGTGGTACAAGTCTGGTTTCAGAACACCCGAGCCCGGGAACGGAAAGGACAGTTCAGGGCTGTGGGCCCAGCCCAGGCCCACAGGAGATGCCCTTTTTGCAGAGCGCTCTTCAAAGCCAAGACTGCCCTGGAGGCTCATATCCGGTCCCGTCATTGGCATGAAGCCAAGAGAGCTGGCTACAACCTAACTCTGTCTGCGATGCTCTTAGACTGCGATGGGGGACTCCAGATGAAAGGAGATATTTTTGACGGAACTAGCTTTTCCCACCTACCCCCAAGCAGTAGTGATGGCCAAGGTGTTCCCCTCTCACCTGTGAGCAAAACCATGGAGTTGTCTCCTAGAACTCTTCTTAGCCCTTCTTCCATCAAGGTGGAAGGGATTGAAGACTTTGAAAGCCCTTCCATGTCCTCAGTTAATCTAAACTTTGACCAAACTAAGCTGGACAACGACGACTGTTCCTCAGTCAACACAGCGATCACAGATACCACTACTGGAGACGAGGGCAATGCGGATAACGACAGTGCGACAGGAATAGCAACTGAAACCAAATCCTCTTCCGCGCCCAGTGAAGGGTTGACCAAAGCGGCCATGATGGCAATGTCCGAGTATGAAGATCGGTTGTCATCCGGTCTGGTCAGCCCAGCCCCGAGCTTTTACAGCAAGGAATATGACAATGAAGGTACAGTGGACTACAGTGAAACCTCGAGCCTTGCAGACCCCTGCTCCCCAAGCCCTGGTGCAAGTGGGTCAGCAGGCAAATCTGGAGACAGTGGGGATAGGCCCGGGCAGAAACGTTTTCGCACTCAGATGACCAATCTGCAGCTGAAGGTCCTCAAGTCATGCTTTAATGACTACAGGACACCCACCATGCTAGAGTGTGAAGTCCTGGGCAATGACATTGGACTGCCAAAGAGAGTGGTTCAGGTCTGGTTCCAGAATGCCCGGGCAAAAGAAAAGAAGTCCAAGTTAAGCATGGCCAAGCATTTTGGTATAAACCAAACAAGTTACGAGGGACCCAAAACAGAGTGCACTTTGTGTGGCATCAAGTACAGCGCTCGGCTGTCTGTACGTGACCATATCTTTTCCCAACAGCATATCTCCAAAGTTAAAGACACCATTGGAAGCCAGTTGGACAAGGAGAAAGAGTACTTTGACCCAGCCACTGTACGTCAGCTGATGGCTCAACAAGAGTTGGACCGGATCAAAAAGGCCAATGAGGTCCTCGGACTGGCAGCGCAGCAGCAAGGGATGTTTGACAACGCCCCTCTTCAGGCTCTCAACCTTCCGACAGCATATCCGGCCATCCAGGGCATTCCACCCGTGTTGCTCCCCGGCCTCAACAGCCCCTCCTTGCCCGGCTTTACTCCATCCAACACAGGTGGGTTCTGCTCTTGGTGATTCTCCCAGTATTAAATAGCCGCCCAATTAGTGCTTGTTCTGTGGCTACCACACAAAACCTCTGAGTGTTGGCCTGATAGGAAGCTTCCCTTTTCTAGTTCTCTAACAGCAGTAAATCCTCAGGTCCCTTCCACTGAGTCTCCCTAGAGCTATGGTGTACATGACTCTTTGACTTGCCAGTTCAAGGATGGGGACCTTGTGGTTGGAACAGGCTCCTGAAACCATTCTCGTGCCTGGTGTTCAGTACCACCACCAGAGTGTGTGTTATAGGCATGAACTTCAGGGTTCTGGCGTACTAGATCCTGGGGTATTTTCAAGACAGCAGTTTCCATTATAGACCCTTCCATTCAGTCCTTGTGGAAATGCAGATCCCATCTCGATGTCTGTTGAAAATATAAAACATTTGAATGTCTAGCTAATCCTGGATTGTGCCTTCTGGAAATTGGTTCAAGAGAATTTAAATCAACTCTTTGCCTTCCCCTGTGGTCCCACCTCCTTTTTCAGAGATGTGCTCTGGCAGGAGAGATTCTACCAGGAAGACGCTCTCATACGGTAGAGCCTTACTCCTGGGGTTCTCTTCCAGTCAGAAATAGAGTGTTATTTTAGTGTTTTTTGTTTGTTGGTTGGTTGATTTTCGGCTGCACCACGCGGCATGTGGGATTTCAGTCCTCCAACCAGGGATCAAACCTGTGCCCCCTGCAGTGGAAGCACGGAGTCTTAACCCCTGGACTGTCAGGGAAGTCCCTGGTTTCTAATTAGACTGCCTTTGTACTGGAATGCACTGACCAGGAACTCATATTGGGCACTGTGGTTCTGAATTATGACATGTTTTAGTCCTCTAGACAGACAAAAATGTTAATAGTAACACGCCTTCGTTTTCTTCTGCCCGTTTCCCTTTCTAATTCAGAGTCACGTACTTGGTAGTTATTTTTCCACTTTGTAGGGAGTGCCGCGGTTCTGCCTGTGTACCTCTCTTGTTCCTCCTCCTCTGCCCTCACCCGTCTTCTCTGAATCCAGCTGTCTTCCCTAAATTGGACTTTCACCTCCAGGATCCTGTGAGACTGAGGCACAAGTTAGCGGGTCCCTCCACAGCCTGTGTTGACCAGTACACATTCACCAAAGGAGAGCCCCTCAGAGTGCCTCCTTACCTTCCAAACATGGCCCTGTTCCCAGGGGTTGAAGTGGTTCTGCTGCTTCCCAGAGCAGCCCTGGTTTCTGGTTGAATTAAATCCAAGTTTTATAATTTTGGCAGTGTTTTACAGAACGCGAGGGGCTACCTCATTCCGGATCCCAGTTTCTTAACCAAAGAGAAGAACAAGAAAAGAAAGCATTAAGATTTAGAAGTCGTTGCTTACATGTGTTGGCAAGTAATGTCACAGAATGATGTTAAAAGTCAGCTAGACGTAAGCCAAGAAAGAGACTATGGAAAGTGGCTGGGCACTGAACTTCCCTTGCAGCCCGGGACCTTGGAAGAGGGGCTTGGGAAGGCCCAACATTTCATAATAATGTGAAAATATTAGAATCAAAATGTCTGGTCTATTCCCCTTGTTTTACAGATGAGAAAACTGAGGCCCAGAGAGGTCAAGACCATTCAACAAGCTAGGGTAGGAGCCGGGCTCCCGGTGCTATAACTCCCTTGAAGGCCTCTGGGCTCCCAGTGCTCTGTACTCCTTCCACAGCACCCAGTATGAGCCAGTCAGTCAACAGGTATATGTTTAGTGCTACTCTACTCAGGTTCTGACCACTAGAGTGGACTCCAGGTAGGAGGATAGATATGCTCTTAATCATTCAAGGCAGCCAGGCACGCCCCAGTTACCACCGTCTGACTGTACCACAGCTCCCAGGAGCACTGCATCTGGAATTAGGAAAGAAAGAACTTGTGTTTAATATGTCAGGCCCAATGGTAAGCTCTGTCCATGTGAGCTTCCATTTAATCCCTACATCCATCTACTGTGGAAAGCTGAGGTTCCAAGCAGTCAACTAATAGGCCCAATATCACACGGCAGATGTGTGTCAGCCACAGTCCATACCTCGTCAGTCCGACTCCAGGAGTACGTGACTCAGCCTCAGGGGGATGAAGTGGCTTTTTTGGTTCTGATCTTACAGATGAGAAAACCAAAGCCACAGAATTACTGTGAGAATGTATTGAGCTACTTTATCTCACATGGCTAGTGCAGAGCCTGGTAAATAGCAGAGGTTCAGTACATGTTTCTTAAAATTGAATCTCTTTTGTGCACTGTCAGTTCAAGATAGAGAAAGTCAGTTCTTCTCTGAAAGCCTGATGCCAGAGGGATGGGGAGATCAATAGGCGGTTCCTTCTCTGCCCCACTGATCATTTGGCTCTGGCTACAGCTCCAACCTAAAACGTGGAGCAAGCCTGTTGCCTAGAAATAGACGAAGCCATGTCCCAAGTTGGAATTCATAATCTGCTTTGTGCCACTTTAACCAACAAGCCTTTACTGAGTTTTTCTAAGTCACACACATCTTCTCCTCTGATTTCAGTCCCTTAAGTGCATTCAGGAAATTGGATGACTTAATTTCAGTGGTCCCTTTCTGCCATTTTGGAAGAGTAAATTAATGATGTTATGTGATGCTGAGGGAAGCATCCTACTTGGCTATCCAAAAGTTAATGCCTGTTTTTTCTGGGACTGGCAACTTGAGGCAACCTTGTTCTCTTCACCCGAATCTGAGGGTTTTTTAATGCAGTGTGATAGCCCAGGGAATACTGCACCACTGGAGCCAGAAATCAACATTGTCTTCACCTGGGTTGGGCTTCAGAGTGTTTTTTTCTCATGAAGACAGTGACTTGTTTGGAACCCCACCCCAGCTTTCTTGCTGAAGATGGTCCAGATAAAGTAGTGAGGGGCTGTGGGATTTCTGATTTTACATTTTGGTGTCCTCTGAAGAGAAGGGATGCGTACCGTCTAGGGTCTTGGATGTGGTCAGTGCTGTCCTTCACCGCCACCTTGCTAGTCTTCATGAACCAGCAGCAGCCCTCCATCACCCTGAAACAAAAGATTCAACCCAGGAGATAGTTATGGGTCAGGGAGGAGGTTAGGCTCTGGGACTGCGTGAAGGCTTTACAGGTAGTGGTAGATTAGGCCTGAGTGTGACTGAGGATGGGGCTGTGCCCTACGTGCGCCTGGTGACATGGTCTGCCACCCATAAGCAGTGTGGTGCCTGGGGTAGGTTGTGATGTCTTAGGAATTGCTGGTGCCAGCACTTTGACATTGCTTTTCTCCTCTTCCTGTGGCTGCTTTCTCAAGCATCTGCAGTCCTAATCCTCCTGTATGTCATTCAAATAGGGGCAGGAGAAGAAAATGCTCATTTTTCCGGTGGACTCCAGAATCCTATTCCTAGGTGGTTACATTTTTCAGCAGATTTGTTAAAGCAGATCAGCTGAGCCAAAGCAGTGCCACTGTTGACCTTGAATGGATTGTTTTCATTTCTTCCCATTGTTCCTCCTCTCTGTGCCCTCCTAACACATCCATTCACCTGCAGCAGTGGAGGTCAGAGAGGCACATGTGTAGAGCCTGTTGTGTTTGTTCAGGTGGTCTTGGTGCCTGGCCGGGTTTCTTGCTTTCGCTCTCTTCTCCAGACAGCTTCTGGTGGGGCCTCTTGACTGTACTATTTCTGTGGGGCTTTTGATGAAGGCCATCGGTTCAGATGGGTCCTGGCTGGCAGCAGCTAGTCTGGGGGCCTCCAGACTAATTGCCTTGGGCAGAGTGAATGGCAGCTGGGAGCGCAGCAGAGAAAACATGACCGAGTGGGATGGGTGTGGCACGTTGGGCAGGAAGGTGTTGGAAGTTGTTTAGCTGGTATGGGAGGTATGGGAGCTGACCCAGGGCTGGGTCCGGATTAGAATACCGGCTATCCAACCTGGGCCTGGCGGGAAAGCCGTTGGATCAACAGGATCCTCCAAGTTCAAACCTTGAGCTCTTAGACCCTGTGCCAGTGACACAGGTGAAACATCTTGAGCACCAGCCTCAGCACCCCAGACTGACACGTGATTTCTCTGTCTCCATTCCTTTCAGCTTTAACGTCTCCTAAACCGAACTTGATGGGTCTGCCCAGCACAACAGTTCCTTCCCCCGGCCTCCCCACGTCTGGATTACCAAATAAACCGCCCTCAGCGTCGCTGAGCTCCCCCACCCCAGCACAGGCCCCCGCGGCGACGGCCCCTCTGCCAAGCCCCCAACCGCAGCCGCCGCAGGCGCAGCCACCGCCGCCGCCAGCAGCCCAGCCGCCACCCGCGCCGCAGCTCCCGCCGCAGCAGCAGCAACAGCAACGCAAGGACAGAGACGGTGAGAAGGGAAAGGAGAAGGAAAAGGCACACAAAGGGAAAGGGGAACCCCTGCCCGTCCCCAAGAAGGAGAAAGGAGAGGCCCCCACGGCGGCCGCAGCCACGATCTCAGCACCGCTGCCCGCCATGGAGTATGCAGTGGACCCTGCGCAGCTGCAGGCCCTGCAGGCAGCCTTGACTTCGGACCCCACAGCGTTGCTCACGAGCCAGTTCCTCCCTTACTTTGTACCAGGCTTCTCTCCTTATTACGCCCCCCAGATCCCCGGCGCCCTGCAGAGTGGGTACCTGCAGCCTATGTACGGCATGGAAGGCCTGTTCCCCTACAGCCCTGCGCTGTCGCAGGCCCTGATGGGGCTGTCCCCGGGCTCCCTACTGCAGCAGTACCAGCAATACCAGCAGAGTCTGCAGGAGGCCATCCAGCAGCAGCAGCAGCGGCAGCTGCAGCAGCAAAAAGTGCAGCAGCCCAAAGCAAGCCAAACCCCAGTCCCCCAGGGGGCTGCTTCCCCAGACAAAGACCCTGCCAAAGAATCCCCCAGACCAGAAGAGCAGAAAAACGCACCCCGTGAGGTGTCCCCCCTCCTGCCGAAACCCCCCGAAGAGCCAGAAGCAGAAAGCAAAAGTGCGGACTCCCTCTACGACCCCTTCATTGTTCCAAAGGTGCAGTACAAGTTGGTCTGCCGCAAGTGCCAGGCGGGCTTCAGTGACGAGGAGGCGGCGAGGAGCCATCTTAAGTCCCTCTGCTTCTTCGGCCAGTCTGTGGTGAACCTGCAAGAGATGGTGCTTCACGTCCCCACGGGCGGCGGCGGCGGCGGCAGCGGCGGCGGCTCGTACCACTGCCTGGCGTGCGAGAGCGCGCTCTGTGGGGAGGAAGCTCTGAGTCAACATCTCGAGTCGGCCTTGCACAAACACAGAACAATCACGAGAGCAGCAAGAAACGCCAAAGAGCACCCTAGTTTATTACCTCACTCTGCCTGCTTCCCCGATCCTAGCACCGCATCTACCTCGCAGTCTGCCGCTCACTCAAACGACAGCCCCCCTCCCCTGTCGGCCGCCGCCCCCTCCTCGTCCTCCGCTTCCCCCCACGCCTCCAGGAAGTCTTGGCCGCAAGTGGTCTCCCGGGCTTCGGCCGCGAAGCCCCCTTCTTTTCCTCCTCTCTCCTCATCTTCAACGGTTACCTCAAGTTCATGCAGCACCTCAGGGGTTCAGCCCTCGATGCCAACAGACGACTATTCGGAGGAGTCTGACACGGATCTCAGCCAAAAGTCCGACGGACCGGCGAGCCCGGTGGAGGGTCCCAAAGACCCCAGCTGCCCCAAGGACAGTGGTCTGACCAGTGTAGGAACGGACACCTTCAGATTGTAAGCTTTGAAGATGAACAATACAAACAAATGAATTTAAATAAAAAAATTAATAACAAACCAATTTCAAAAATAGACTAACTGCAATTCCAAAGCTTCTAACCAAAAAAAAAAAAAAAAAAAAAGGAAAAAAAAAAGGAAAAAAAAGAAAAAGCGTGGGTTGTTTTCCCATATACCTATCTATGCCGGTGATTTTACATTCTTGTCTTTTCTTTTCTAATATTAAAAAAAAAAGAAAAAACTTAACCCTGTTACATTGTGTCCTTTTGAAGGTACTATTGGTCTGGGAAACAGAAGTCCACAGGGCCTCCCTATGTCTTTGGAGCTTAAACCCCTTGTATATTTGCCCCTTTTCACTAAATGCCCCACGTTGATAGCACAGAGGAGCCCGGCATGCACTGTATGGGAAAGCAGTCCACCTTGTTACAGTTTTAAATTTCTTGCTATCTTAGCATTCAGATACCAATGGCTTGCTAAAAGAAAAAAAGAAATGTAATGTCTTTTTATTCTCAGGTCAATGGCTCACACTTTGTTCTGTTTTCAGAATCATTGTTTTATATATATTATTTTTGGGGGTTTTTTTTTTTTTTTTTTTGGTTTTTGTTTTCGTTCCAGAAAAGATTTTTTGTTTTGTTAATTTAAAAACGGGCAGAAAGTATTTGAGAAAAACAATGTGAACTGCTTTAACTTTCTGGGGATTTTAAGGATAGCTTTTCTGCTGAAGCCAATTTCAAGGGGAAAAGTTAAGCACTCCCAATTTCAGAAAAAAAAAAAAAACCCACACACAGAGTGTTGAGGACTTGTAGCTTAAAAAAATAAGTTTTAAAAACTGACTTTCTGTATTTATGATAGATATGACCATTTTTGGTGTTGAGTAGATTGTTGCATTGGAAATGAACTGAAGCAGTATGGTAGATTTAAAAGGAAAAAAAAAAAAAACCTTTTGTGTACATTTAGCTTTTTGTATGGTCCAGCTGACAGCTCCTCATTTGATGTTGTCTTGTTCATTCCTAGCAGATAGATTGCAATCCGTTGATTCACCTAAGCTTTTCTCCCCCTTTGTCCCTTAATTCCACTTTCTCTTTCCTCCTCCCACCCTATAATCTCCCACTTAAGGTAGCTGCCTTCGTTTCCTAGAGGGTAGCTGCAGAATTATTTTATAAAACTAAAGAAAGAATTTCAAAGGGTTCTAGGGGTCATTAGGATCCTCACAGATTATTTTTGGTTGGGGAGTTGAAACTTTTTAAAGGCATATAATTCTAGTTACCTATGTCTGTTAGCCTTGTACATTTATTTTTTATTTATCCTTCCTTTGGTTTTTCTTTTCACCCTTTTTTTTCCCCTCCTTGTTTGGTAGATGCTTCAAATATTCTTTTCCTAAACTAAAGCATTTGTTTCGGTTTGTGTAATTGGGCTGTGTGCTTTTCTTTTCTATAAAAGTTTTTGGTTAGGGGTTTGGTTTCTGTGTTTTTGTTTTGTTTTCTTTCCTCTCTCAGAAAAAGAAATTTCATGCTTTAAATAAAATCCAAAGACACACCCTTTCACTGCTGAGGCAGAAAAAAGGGAAAGGGTTCTTGTTACTTGAGAATTTGTTTCTGATTTAAATAAACAAGACTTAGTTTAATAAAAGAAAGAGTAAAACAGAAGATTCCCAGGTTGTTATGTGCTTCTTCTGCAAGCAGAGAGGCAGCTGTTAAAGACAATTCCATATACCAAAAGACACACTTTTTACTTCAAAGTTTTGTCCTTGTGTTAGGCAGTCTGAGCAGCGAGTGATCCAGAGCGCAGCCAACAAAGAAGCAGATAGCAATGTACGTACAGAGAGCAAAAAAGGAACTGTGTGTGAGGCACTTGTGTTTATGTTAATATCCGTATTCCTGTAACACAACACAACGCAACATACACCCTTTCTCATCTTAAAAAAGCGGTCTGAACTTTGAAAGGAAACCTTTGTGCTGCTATAACGTAGATTTTGGAGACAAATAGATGCTTTGCTGTTTCACCTTCATAACCAAACATCAACAGAAAAAAATCTCCCCTTACCCCGAAAGTGTGAAATCCTTCTCCCCTTCATTCTCTTCCTTATGTTTCAAAAGGGAACTTTGAAGACTGTGAATGCAGGTTCCATCTGGTCACCTTTCGGGCTTCTTCCCCGGTGCTGAAGCCACTCATCGACTTTGCAAAAAGACTGGAGCATTCCAAGATCTGAAAATGAATTTCTTTTTTTTCTCTTTTTCTTTTTTAGCCGGGACTATTTTATTTTTATGAATTTGTTTTTAGTTTAATGAAAGAGTAGATCCTGAACTGTTGTATATATTTCTAACTAGGCTGACTGATGCACAGTGCAAATTCCTTTTTTAATTGTTTTTTTTTTTTTAAGTAGAAATACTAAAGAATACCATCTAACTATTCATACCAGTATCCAGTCGTAGCATAAGGTGTCAAAAAACAAGTACGCAAAACATTTGCTGTTTTAACAAGCTATTTCTTTTAACAAGAATTCTTGTATTTCTCCCTGTGTTTGAGATGAACATTTTTAAATTTTGAAGTTGTACAGTTTTTTGTTTTCCATTATTTTATCTTGTTTGTAACTCTATGAAATATATATATATATATTTTTTGCCATTTAACTGTTGTATGTTACTCTGTGTCTGTATCATATAGAAAAAAAAATTGTTTGTTTTTGGTTCTCTATGTGATACCAATTAACAATTTAACACTAGTTTTACCTGTCAAATTCTGCTAGGTCTTTTCTGAAAACTTTGTTTTTAAAAATGGTAACTGTTTGGTAATAGTGCAATTTCTATCCCTTTCCCTCCCCCCCTCAAGTTCATTTCCTTGTAATTTTGCCACCCCTCCCCAAAGTTTTTTTTCCTTTTTCCTTTCTTTTCTTTTTTTTTTTTTTTTGAGCTACCATGCCATCCTCCCTCTGTGAGGCAGAGTGACTGTCAGTGTTTTTGTTATGCCATGCCTCGACCTGTGGGTGTGTTCGGCAATAGCAAGGTGGTTGCGTAGACTGACTAAGCATGCTTCCACCCACCAGTGTTCCTCAGTGGGGTTATGTGAGTGTTTCAACCTGGAGTGGGTTGCACACTTAATGCTTTCCTCTACGAGTATACCGCCCACATATACGTTCATTCAAAAAAAAAAATTCTTCTCAGCATTAACCTAGAAGTAGCAAAGCAGTCGGTGATGGTGAAGCTTAGAGGTCAAACATGAGCTAGTTAGATGTCTGTGGGCTGGCATCCACCATGGCTGTGACCAGTATCATTTACAAAGCATGAATTCACTACAATGCTCAACTGTTTAGATCGGTCCCACTCGGAGAATTTACCCCTGTCTGCTGCATAGTCCATAGCTGAATAGGATATCTCAAATCACTGTTTGAATTAGTTCTTCACCTCCATTGATACTTCATATTTTTGGTTGGTTATTTTTTTTTCTGAATCTCCACAGTGTGGGTTGGTGCCAGACACCATTCAGTCATAGCACCAAATGGGCCCACAGAATGGGAGTTATTTCCTCCATCCTCCAAAAAGAAACAAGAAGGAAACACATACACACACCTACACGTGCACGCGCGCGCACACACACACACACACACACACACGGAAAAGTTTAAGTCTAGGAAGTTTTATTTTTAATTAAAAGCTATTTAAAGAGATGAATGTGGCCAAAGTTTTACACAATTGAAAATAAGGTAACACAGACAGCACATGTTTAAACCTGAGTTTATCAGGCATGGCAGGAAGTTGCAGGAGAGAGAGGCAGAGACCCAAGCCAGTGCACTTGATGTTCATGGACATATTTTTTTTAAATAATAAATTAAATTAAAACATTTTAAATAGAAGCATAAATTGAGTTGGTTGTTTGTTGGCGCTGAGATACTGCCCACTGTGAAACAAAGCTTTGACTAGTTTTTTTGTTTGTTTACTTTCTTCGGAGGGGAGGGGGGCAAGTTTGGGTAGGAAAGAAAGCATACATGAACGTGACCCTGAGGTGAAGAGGTATATGAACAGCCTTTGCAATGTACAAAAAAACAAAAAAACAACAAAAAAAAAACAAAAAAAAAATAGAGCAAGTGAAACCAAAAATGATGTTCTTGGTGTTTTTCTATAATGTAGTCTTGTTAGCTTTTTTGTTACTGTAACAATGCTGATCTCGAACTGTACCAAAATACATGGAGACTAACAGAACCACATGGAACTTTCAAACTGAAAAAATTTGTCACAAAAACTTTGTTGTCATAGTTAAGTTGATTGTAGATGGTAATTGAATATACTCCTTTGAAAATATTTCATCAAGTATGTTTCCTGCTCATTGTGATACATTAAAAAAAATATGAGCAAAAGTTCTTGTCTCTGTCACCAGAGTTTGTGTGTGCATGTGTGAGAAAGAGGTTGATGGCTGGCAAGGTGTAAGTCTGAACAGTATCCTGAGGTTGTGTGGCCAGGGACACTTATTCTGAGGTACACAAGCTCTTTGGTAATTCTAAGTGTCCTTGTATCTCCTGGCACTCATGAAAGTGCAGGAAGTTTTGGTGATGGTGCTGACTAGCTTATTTCTTTGAGAAGGGTAAGCCTGAGAGCTTGGATGATATTTGGCCCCAAAGAGCCCTAATAGCATTTCTACTTTTAATTCAAATGTTTATATGAGAATTTTAGATACCTGGGACAACCACAAGCAAGGAAGTTTTGCTGATGATGAGGAAAGAGGTAAGTTTAACTTCTCTGAAATGGGAATTAGATCCAGTGTTTATGACGGAAGGATATGAAAGGTGAGTTGAATTAAATGGATGATTGACTACATTTACCTTTCCTAGCAAAGGATTTTTTAAACCCCTGTTAGAGCAGAATTTGAGATAAGAACAGTCTTCAAAACAGTAATAGCATTAGTAATTCCTATATACAAGAGGCAACTTGGTCCTCTTATCAAAAACCCTCCCTTACAGCAGAAAATGCATGACATTCATTAATAGGAGTACATTCAAGATCAGGCCCAAAGGCCTTCCATTCATCTCTAATTTATAGCCAAAGCCCATAAATAATTTACACAACTCTAGCAGTAGGCCTGGATGGCACTGCAAGCTAGCTGTGTTCTTGCAAGGTCTGCAGCATCTGCCCTCAGCCAACAGGGGTCTTTTCTACCCCAGGAGTTGAGCTCTGAAACCCTCTTCTATTGGCTTAGACAGCCATTGTCCACCAAGTCTTTTTTCTTAGTTCCTGCAGCAGGCATTCAAGAAGCAGCAGTGACCCTATTAACTCAACATTTCAAAGAATTCTACAACTGGTACAGGCATTACTAGAGCTCAGAAAGGAAAAGTTGGTTCCCTCACTGGTAGCTGGAACCTCTATGCCAAACAAGTAGTATCACTGTCCCTAATGAAACCCTGCTCTTTCCCCAGGCATTGCACCTTTCTTTTGGGTGTTCCTGCAGAAGCAGATGGCTTCTACCTCAATGTGTTTTCTTGGCACACAGTTATGTCACTGATCTTTCTTCTGACCCCATGAAAAGGTACAGTATGATAAAAATTGTTCAGACCCAAAGCCACATCTGCCTTTCTAGGCTATAATTATTTTAGGGTCTGGCAGGATCACACTGAAATGTTTTAAATGGAACTAGTTTTGCAGCAAGGTTTTGCTGATTCAGCTCTTTGGAGGAAGGTGACTACAATTCAAATTTTTCTTAAGATAAATTTTTAACAAGAAAATAAGCACCTAAATTACATCGAGAGAGGGCTGGGTAAGGGACTCTTTCTGTTACTGAAAAAGCTTTATACTAAAGGGGAAAGAAGTCTTCCAGTCTGGCTTCAATACCATGTTCATGTGGATATTAGTCTCCTTGGAATTAATAGTCTTCCCCCCCTGGAAAATGTGAAACGGCAACATCTTAGTACAGCTGGCTGATATGTGTTAGTCGGGTAGCTGCTTCTAATTTTGATTTAAAGAAATGTCTGTAGTGCCTAGCTCCTGTTATAGACTAATGACCTTACAAATCTCACTTTTAACAAGTTTTGACTTTAAGTTACAAGAGCACAAGCAGTTTAAGAGTCAAGCTGAAGGATGAGAAGTTTGCACCTGCTGCTCTGCTCTGCAGCCTTAATTACAGGAGGACAGATGTGCTTGCTCAGTCTCTGTACATTTCTGCTGGGGGGTGGACCAGCCAAGGCTCTAGCAAAACTTGCAAAATTAGTGCTCTCAGGGCCATTAAAATAGACAAAGCTTTCCATTACCTTTATTTCATAGCAAAGATGGTGGGTATTTCCCTTCCTCCCTCCATTCCCTCCTCCCTCCTTTCCTTCCTTCCTTCCTTCCTTCGTCCCTTCTTCCTTTCTTTCCTCTCCTCCTTCCCTCTTTCATTCTTTTCTTAACTAGAGGCATATATTTTTTAAATGTCTTATCATTTAGCTTAGATTCCTCTCAAGCTATCTTCTCGAGTTTTTCAATTCCAGATGCAAAAATAAATTTGTTCTTTATCCTTTATGATTGCTTAATTTCTTATCTATATGGAACAAAGAGACTGTTTAATCCAATTTAGGGATCCCTTATTAATATAAGAATGAAGGGCTTCCCTGGCGGCGCAGTGGTTGAGAATCTGCCTGCCAATGCAGGGGACACAGGTTCGAGCCCTGGTCTGGGAGGATCCCACATGCCGCGGGATGCCACAACTACTGAGCCTGCGCGTCTGGAGCCTGTGCTCCGCAACAAGAGAGGCTGCAATGGTGAGAGGCCCGCGCACCGCGATGAAGAGTGGCCCCCGCTTGCCGCAACTAGAGAAAGCCCTCGCACAGAAACGAAGACCCAACACAGCCATAAATAAATAAATAAATAAATAAAATTAAAAAAAAAAAAAAGAATGAAAGCTTTCAGATGAACTGTTTTACTCTTGGGGCAAGATCCCTTGGCCTGAGAAATGAGTGCTAAGAAACAACAAAGAGTAGCAAGTGACAAAGGCATCAGCAGACATTCTCTGCCTCCATAACACCAGAAGCTGCTTTGGACACTCACTCTGCCTTGCCTTCCTATGCTCAATACACTGCTCTTGCCAAAAGCCCCCTTACGCATTGCTGCTGTCTCTTGGACCCCCTCTGTAATGCTTTCTATTGGCTTGACACTTAAAATATTTTGTGAAGTTTTGTAAAATTACTTCTTGCTGCTCAAAATGATCCATAAAGTAGGCAGAGTGGGTAACATTGATCCCAGGTGGTCAGGAGAGTGAGGTAATGAGTGAGGGGAGAAGACACTGACCATGCGTTCAGCCTCTGTCCAGTGTTCCTTCTCCTCACACAGCATTAGGAGAGTGGTCGAGAGAGTGGGCTCGAGTCAGACTGACGGGGCTCCACCACTGTAACTTGGATTGCATTATTACTCCCAGTGTAACATGAGGATAAGGGTACCTGCTTCGTAGGTTTCTTGTAAAGATTAAATAAGTTAATATCTGTAAAATGTTTCAAACACTGCCTGGTACATACTGAGTGCTGAATACCTGTTGCTCCTATTATTGTCAGTATTAACTCTCCACTTCTTTGCTGTAGGTCCCTTGTAATTGCAGCTTTTTTCTTTATAATTAATTAATTATTTTTTGGCTGCGTTGGGTCTTCGTTGCTG
Source organism: Eubalaena glacialis (assembly GCF_028564815.1). Taxonomy (NCBI): domain Eukaryota; kingdom Metazoa; phylum Chordata; class Mammalia; order Artiodactyla; family Balaenidae; genus Eubalaena; species Eubalaena glacialis. The sequence continues at coordinate 15,868,859 of NC_083733.1, read as the reverse complement.
TGCGTGGGCTTTCTCTAGTTGCGGTGAGCGGGGGCTACTCTTCGTTGTGCGCAGGCTTCTCATTGCAGTGGCTTCTCTTGTTACGGAGCATGGGCTCTAGGCACACGGGCTTCAGTAGTTGTGGCACGTGGGCTCAGTAGTTGTGGCTTGTGGTCTCCAGAGTGCAGGCTCGGTAGTTGTGGCACACGGGCTTAGTTGCTCTGCAGCATGTGGGATCTTCCTGGATCAGGGCTCAAACCTGTGTCCCCTGCATTGGTAGGCGGATTCTTAACCACTGCGCCACCAGGAAAGTCCAGGAATCACAGCTTTCTAACCCTTGCTTTACTTCACAGAGGGTTTGGGGACTGCAGTTATATAAGTCAGTCCCATCAAGCCTTTGCCATATGTTTATAGCTGTTGTTTCCCTCTCTGTACATATCTCAGAGGGTGTAGAGATTTTTCAGGGTGTTTCTGCTCATGAGTTGTACAAGAGGACTGTACTGAGTCTGTGCTTCAGTCTTCTTATGTCCAACTTCTAGTGATTAATTTGGTCAGAGGAAAGGATGGCTTATAGTTTGCTTTTGTTTGCAAGAATAGACATTCCTGCCTCACCATGCCTTGGCAGGTGAGCACTTAAATGTCTGGGTTTACAGAATAGAGTAAATGGAATAGCTTGTGACAATCTGCTCACTGCCACTGCCTGTTTTGAGGTGGTTTGAATACACAGGTTGGGAGCAGCAGTATCTAAAATGAGACTGTGAGAGTGAATGAATTGTACATGAAACAAAATTGAAAGAGGAAATCACCAAAGGAATGCAGCAAGAGGATCTTTTTACCCCAAAACACAGGAAGAGCTTTTAAAAATACTATTATTCTAGTAACCTGCAAAATAAACATCAGGAAGAGGCATGGGAACAACTGAGTAAAAACTACATTAGCCCAGAGAAAAGGCTTGAGTATAGCCTCTGCCTATATGAACTCATCAGTGACACAGGCTTTAGGAAGCTATGGCTCTGTGAACTTTCTCCATTTTTAATCAGAAACAGTAATGGTGCTGGCAATAAGATTGCTGATACTGGTATGAGAGGGCTGGTAAAGGCTATGCAGTATGACTGGAGTCATTTTTCCTTTTCTCTGAGGATAATAACATATAAATGAAGCTTTGGCATATTGCCTGTAGATAGGATATTATCATACAGCATCTGCCTTTGATTTCTTTGTTATATGGTTCTAAGTTTGATGTTGTTTGAATAGTTTTCAAAGTCTGATTTGTATTCAGCTAAACTTGTTTCTTTCAGTAGTGTAAAGACGTTGCTCCACTGTTCTCTCATTCGAATTGTTTCCAATAAGAACTCTGCTGCCATCCTTATTTTTTAATGTACTTTTTTCCTCTTTTAAGATTTTTTCTCTTTATCACAAGTTTTATCACATGTTATGATGTGCCTTGGTGTAGTTTCATTTATGTTTCTTGTGTTTGGGATTTGTGGAGCTTCATGGATCTGTGAGGTACTACTTTTTGTCAAAATCAGAAATTCTTCAACCATTATTTCTTCAAATCTTTTTTTTTTCTTTTTCTGTCTGCTTCACTCCTTCTCCCCTTCACCTTCAGGGATTCCAATTATATATGTATTAGACCATTTTAAGTTAACTCATAGCTTACTGATGCTCTGGTTTGGTGAGGTTTCTTTTTCGGAGGCAGGGCACTCTTTACTCTGTGTGCTTCTTTTTTTTTTTTTTTTTTTGGTAGCCCGTACGGGGAATGAATGTGCTACATTTTTGACCTTCCATGTCTCTACTTAATTTTTGAACATATCACATACAGTTAAAATAACTGCTTTACTGTCATCCTCTGCTAATCTATGTAAGTTCTAAGTTGGTTTGATTATTTTCCTCATTATGAATTGTGTTTTCTTGCCTCTTTAGAAGTCTAGTAATCTTTGATTGGATACCAGTTATTGTGAATTTTACCTTGTTGAGTGCTGGATATTTTTGTATTCCTATAAATTTCCAGTTTATTCTGGGATGTGCTTAAGCTACTTAAAAACAGTTTGATCCCTTCATATCTTATTTTTAAGTTTTGTTGGGCAGGACCAGCACACTAACCAAGGGCTAATTGTTCCCCATTACTGAAGAAGGAAACTTCTGAGAACTCTACTCAAATGTTCCATGAACTTTTTCTGACCCTGTATGTGCATCAGGTGCTGTTCCCTCTTACCTTTTGGGCTGGTTCTTTCTCAGCCTCAAGTAGTTTCCTAACATGCATGCACTGGTCAGCACTTTTGTGAATAATCATGGAGGACCCTGTGAAGATCTCCAGAGGTCTCTCTTCTCTGATACTCTGTCCTGCAAATTCTAGCTGCCTTGCTTTCCCCAGACTCACCTTTATCTCCTCAGCTCAGGGAGTCTGCTGGATTCCACCTAGGTTCCTCACCCTAAGTTGTAACCTGGAAACTCTCTTTAAGGCAGTAGGGTGGGATAATCAAAGGGCTTACCTTATTTGTTTCTCATCTCTCAGGGATCACTGTTCTTCACTGTGTGGTGTCCAGTGTCTCAAGAACCATTCTTTAATATATTTTGTCTTGTCTTTTTAGTTATTTCAGCTGGGAAAGGTACATCTGGTCTCTATTGCTCCATCTCAGCTGAAAGTAGAAGTCAAATATAGTTTTTAGATATATATGGTAAGAGTCCTGCATACCTTTCTAAGTTGCTACCTATGCTTATGAAATTTCCCAAAAGGTGTGAATTAACTTAGGACTCTGATTTCCCCAACAGACTTCCCTGAACATGACGGATGCTGACTCACTCTTAGGATCAAAGTTTGAAACTGCTTCATCCTTTTGCTTAATCACAGTGATGAGCAGTGAAAGAAATGTAGGTAAATGCATAATTCTGGCCACTTTTTGCCTTGCCATAATGCCACATAGAGTGGAAAAACCAGTTGTTAGGTTTTTAAGTTGTCAGCCCATGAAGCAGAGGTATGACTGACAGTAAAACACTATTTCAGCTCTTCCCCCTTGATATAAGGGTTATCACTATTCATAAAGGTAATTCAAGTAAAAAAAAAAAACACTTTTATTTCAATGACATCCTTCACACAGATCATTTTTCAGGCTAACTAAATGTGGCTCAAGGAAATCCATTAACTTGGAAGTGTGGTTCTTACTCTGAGATGAATTCATTGCACTCAAAGGGCTTACCTTATAACTAACACAGAAGAATGCTAAAAATCTGGCCTCAGCAGACACTAGTCATTCTTGTGAAAGTCAACTTATATTTGTTTGTTATGTTTATTATTTTGGCAGAAATTTGATCCTACTTAAATTGGTCATATAATAATACCTCCATGATAAGTGAAAAACTTAAGTGTTAACTCATTACCTGCTTTCAAAACTCTCAAGATTTGTTCCAGGGTACCCTTCCCACTATGCTTATCTGCAGATAATCTGCTCCACTAACACCAGTCTACCTTCCAAACACACCCTGTACTTTTCCCTCTATATTTAAAGCCTTAACTAATGTCATTCACTAGATGACATCTATCTCATCACATCTGTCCAGTCCCTTTTCTGAAAAGATCAATGAAACTAAAAGCTGGTTCTTTAAGAAGATAAACAAAATTCATAAACCTTTAGCCAGACTCATCAAGAAAAGAAGGGAGAGGACTCAGATCAATAAGATTAGAATGGAAAAGGAGAAATTACAATGGACACCACAGAAATACACAGGATCATAAGAGACTGCTACAAGCAACTATATGCCAATAAAATGGACAACCTAGAAGAAATGGACAAATTCTTAGAAAGGTACAATCTTCCAAGACTGAACCAGGAAGAAAGAGAAAATATGAACAAACCATTCACAAGCACTGAAATTGAAACTGTGATTTAAAAACTCCCAACAAACAAAAGGTCCAGGACCCAATGGCTTCACAGGTGAATTCTATCAAACATTTAGAGAAGAGTTAACACCTATCCTTCTGAAACTCTTCCAAAAATTGCAGAGGAAGGAACACTCCCAAACTGAATCTATGAGGCCACCATCACCCTCATAACCAAAACCAAAGATACCACAAAAAAAAAGAAAGAAAATTATAGGCCAATATCACTGATGAACATACACACAAAAATCCTCAACAAAATACTAGCAAACCGAATCCAACAATACATTAAAAGGATCATACCCCATGATCAAGTGGGATTTACCCAAGGGATGCAAGGATTCCTCAATATCTGCAAATCAGTGTGATACAGCACGTTAACAAATTGAAGAAGAAAAACCACATGATCATCTTAGTAGATGCAGAAAAAGCTTTTGACAAAATTCGACACCAATTTATGATAAAAACTCTCCAGAAAGTGGGTATAGAGAGAATCTACCTCAAAATAATAAAGGCCATATATGACAAACCCACAGCTAATATCATACTCAACAGCGAAAAGCTGAAAGCATTCCCTCAAAGATGAGGAACAAGACAGGGATGCACATGCTTGCCACTTTCATTCAACATAGTTTTGGAAGTCCTTGCCATGGCAATCAGAGAAGAAAATGAAATAGAAGGAATCCAAACTGGAAAAGAAGAAGTAAAACTGTCATTGTTGGCAGATGACATGATACTATACTATATAGAAAATCCTAAAGATGCTACCAGAAACTACTAGAGCTCATCAGTGAATTCGGTAAGGTTGCAGGATACAAAATTAATACACAGATATCTCTTGCCTCACTATACACCACCAACAAAAGATCATAAAGACAAATTAAGAAAACAATCCCATTTACCATTGCATCAAAAAGAATAAAATACCTAGGAATAAACCTACCTAAGGAGGCAAAAGACCTGTACTCTGAAAACTGTAAGATAAGAAATGGATGACACCAAAAGATGAAGAGATATACCATGTTCTTGAATTGCAAGAATCAATACTGTCAAAATGACTATACTACTCAAGGCAATCTACAGATTCAATGCAATCTTTATTAAATTACCAATGGCATTTTTCACGGAACTAGAACAAAAGGATTTAAAAATTTGTATGGAAACACAAAAGATCTCGAATAGCCAAAGCAATCTTGAGAAAGAAAAATACAGCTGGAGGAATCAGGCTCCCTGGCTTCAGACTATACTACAAAGCTACAGTCATCAAAACAGTATGGTACTGGCACAAAAACAGAAATATACATCAATGGAACAGGATAAAAAGCCCAGAAATAAAACCACACACCTATGGTCAATTAATCTATTACAAAGGAGGCCAGAATGTGCAATGGAGAAAAGACAGTCTCTTCAATAAGTGGTGCTGGGAAAACTGGACAGCTACATGTAAAAGAATGAAACTAGAACATTCTCTAACACCATACACAATAATAAACTCAAAGTGGATTAAAGACCTAAATGTAAATTGGACACTATAAAACTCTTAGAGGAAAACATAGGTAGAACACTCTTTGACATAAATCGCAGGAAGATCTTTTCTGACCCACCTCCTAGAGTGATGAAAATAAAACCAAAAATAAACAAAAGGGACCTAATTAAACTTAAAAGGTTCTGCACAGTGAAAGAAGCCATAAGCAAACGAGAAGACAAGACACAGAATGCTAGAAAATATTTGCAGATGAAGTGACTGACAAGGGATTTATTTCCAAAATATACAAATAGCTCACACAGCTCTATGTCAAAAAACCAAACAACCTAAACAGAAAATGGGCAGAAGCTCTAAATAGACATTTCTCCAAAGAAGACACACAGATGGCCAAAAAGCACATGAAAAGATGCTCAACATCAGTATCAGAGAAATGCAAATCAAAACTACAAAGAGGTATCACCTCACACTGGTCAGAGTGGCCATCATCAAGAAGTCTACAAACAATAAATGCTGGAGAGGGTGTGGAGAAAAGGGAGCCTTCCTATATTGTTAGTGAGAATGTAAATTGGTACAACCATTATGGAGAAAAGTATGGAGGTTCCTTAAAAACCTAAAAATAGAACTACCATATGATCCAGCAATCCCACTCCTGGGCATATATCTGGAGAAAACTATAAGTAGAAATGATATATGCACCTCAATGCTTATTGCAGCATTATTTACAATAGCCAAGACATGGAAGCAACCTAAATGTCCATCGACAGAGGAATGGATAAAGAAGATGTGGTACATATATACAATGGAATATTACTCAGCCATAAAAAAGAATGAAATAATGCCATTCGTAGCAACATGATTGGACCTAGAGGTTATCATGCTAAGTCAGTCAGAGAAAGACAAATATCATAGGACATCACTCATATGTGGAATCTAATTTTTAAAAATGATACAAATGAACTTATTTATGAAACAGAAACAGACTTTCAGATATCAAAAACAAAGTTACCAAAGGGGAAATGTGGGGGGAGGGTAAAATCAGGAGTTTGGGATTAACACACACACACTACTATATATAAGACAGATAATCAACAAGGACTCACTGTATATCACAGGGAACCCTACTCAATATTCTGTGATAACCTATATGAGAAAAGAATCTGAAAAAGAATGTGTATATGTATAACTGAATCACTTTGCCTTACACCTGAAACTAACACAACATTGTAAATCAACTATACTCCAATAAAATTTTTTAAAAAATTGGTGCAGCCACTATGGAAAACAGTATAGAAGTTCCTCAAAAAATTGAAAATATAACTACCATATGATTCAGCAATTCCAGTTCTAGGTATTTATCCAAAGGAAGTGAAATCACTATCTCAAAAAGATATCTGCACCCCATATTCACTGCAACATTATTTACAATAGCCAAGACATGAAAACAATCTAAATGTCCATCAATGGATGAATGGATAGCGAAAATGTTATGTATATATACGATGGAATATTATTCAGCTATAAGAAAGAAGGAAATCCTGCTATTTGCAACAACATGGATGGTAACCTTTAGGGCATTATACTAAGTAAAATAAGTCAAAGAAGGACAAATATCATAAGATCCTACTTATATGTGGAATCAAAAAACCAAACTTAAAGATATAGCAAACAGATTGGTGGTTGCTAGAGGCTGGGGGAGTGGGTGAAATGAGTGAAGGTGGTCAAAAGGTACAATCTTCCAGTTAGAAGACAATTAAGTCCCAGGCGTGTAATGTATAGCATGGTGACTATAGTTCTGTTAACAATACTGTATTGTAAATTTTAAAATTGCTAAGATAGTAGATCTTAAAAGTTCTTACACAAGACAAAAAACTGTAACAATGCGTGGTAATGGATTTTAACTAAACTTACCTTGGCAGTCATTCTGCAATATACCCATATATGAAATCATTATGTTGCACACCTAAAACTAACGTTATATGTCAATTACTTCTTAATAATAACAATAAATAAATGAATACTGATCGTATAAAAAATAGCTGTGTAGGTTTTTAAAATACATAGAATTTAAATACACAACATAAAAGGAATCCAAATCGGAAAAGAAGAAGTAAAGCTGTCACTGTTTGCAGATGACATGATACTATACATAGAGAATCCAAAAGATGCTACCAGAAAACTACTAGAGCTAATCAATGAATTTGGTAAAGTAGCAGGATACAAAATTAATGCACAGAAATCTCTTGCATTCCTGTATACTAATGATGAAAAATCTGAAAGTGAAATTAAGAAAACACTCCCGTTTACCATTGCAACAAAAAGAATAAAATATCTAGGAATAAACCTACCTAAGGAGACAAAAGACCTGTATGCAGAAAATTATAGGACACTGATGAAAGAAATTAAAGAGGATACAAATAGATGGAGAGATATACCATGTTCTTGGATTGGAAGAATCAACATTGTGAAAATGACTCTGCTACCCAAAGCAATCTACAGATTCAATGCAATCCCTATCAAACTACCACTGGCATTTTTCACAGAACTAGAACAACAAATTTCACAATTTGTATGGAAACACAAAAGACCCCGAATAGCCAAAGCAATCTTGAGAACGAAAAATGGAGCTGGAGGAATCAGGCTCCCTGACTTCAGACAATATTACAAAGCTACAGTAATCAAGACAGTTTGGTACTGGCACAAAAACAGAAATATAGATCAATGGAACAGGATAGAAAGCCCAGAGATAAGCCCACGCACATATGGTCACCTTATCTTTGATAAAGGAGGCAAGCATATACAGTGGAGAAAAGACAGCCTCTTCAATAAGTGGTGCTGGGAAAATTGGACAGGTACATGTAATAGTATGAAATTAGAACACTCCCTGACACCATACACAAAAATAAACTCAAAATGGATTAAAGACCTAAGTGTAAGGCCAGACACTATCAAACTCTTAGAGGAAAACATAGGCAGAACACTCTATGACATAAATCACAGCAAGATCCTTTTGACCCAGGTCCTAGAGAAATGGAAATAAAAACACAAATAAACAAATGGAACCTAATGAAACTTCAAAGCTTTTGCACAGCAAAGGAAACCATAAACAAGACCAAAAGACAACCCTCAGAATGGGAGAAAATATTTGCAAATGAAGCAACTGACAAAGGATTAATCTCCAAGATTTACAAGCAGCTCATGCAGCTCAATAACAAAAAAACAAACAACCCAATGCAAAAATGGGCAGAAGACCTAAAGAGACATTTCTCCAAAGAAGATATACAGATTGCCAACAGACACATGAAAGAATGCTCAACATCATTAATCATTAGAGAAATGCAAATCAAAACTACAATGAGGTATCATCTCACACCGGTCAGAATGGCCATCATCAAAAAATCTAGAAACAATAAATGCTGGAGAGGGTGTGGAGAAAAGGGAACACTCTTGCACTGTTGGTGGGAATGTAAATTGATACAGCCACTATGGAGAACAGTATGGAGGTTCCTTAAAAAACTAAAAATAGAACTACCATATGACCCAGCAATCCCACTACTGGGCATATACCCTGAGAAAACCATAATTCAGAAAGAGTCATGTACCAAAATATTCATTGCAGCTCTGTTTACAATAGCCAGGACATGGAAGCAACCTAGGTGTCCATCATCGGATGAATGGATAAAGAAGATGTGGCACATATATACAATGGAATATTACTCAGCCATAAAAAGAAATGAAATGGAGGTGTTTGTAATGAGGTGGATGGAGTTAGAGTCTGTCATACAGAGTGAAGTAAGTCAGAAAGAGAAAAACAAATACAGTATGCTAACACATATATATGGAATCTAAGGAAAAAAAAAAAATTAAAAAAAAAAAAAAAAAAGGTCATGAAGAACCTAGTGGCAAGATGGGAATAAAGACACAGACCTACTAGAGAATGGACTTGAGGATATGGGGAGGGGGAGGGGTGAGATGTGACAGGGTGAGAGAGTGTCATGGACATATATACACTACCAAATGTAAAATAGATAGCTAGTGGGAAGCAGCCGCATAGCACAGGGAGATCAGCTCGGTGCTTTGTGACCACCTAGAGGGGTGGGATAGGGAGGGTGGGAGGGAGGGAGATGCAAGAGGGAAGAGATATGGGAACATATGTATATGTATAACTGATTCACTTTGTTATAAAGCAGAAGCTAACACACCATTGTAAAGCAATTATACTTCAATAAAGATGTTTAAAAAAAAAAATACACAACATTAGCACTTAGGTCAGAAGAGGGTAAATGGAGTTAAAATCCTTTATACTTCTTGTATTGTCCATGAAGCAAGTGAAAGTACTGATCCCCATTAAGCTTTTGTGTGTGAAGAATGATGGTTTTAATTTCTTTTTCCCCCCCCACACACACACTGTATTTTATTTTTACAAGAGATAAATAGACTGACACCAAGCATTGTACATGGATGACCACAACAAAAGCAACAATGATTGCAATTACCAAACATGAAACACACTCATACTATGTCATAATATTGACATTCAGTCCAGTAATCCTCCACTGTAACAGCTCCTTTACTTTGCAGTGAAAATTGATTTGTATATTCTTTGCCTCTGAGTCCTTGTGGGATTTTTTTTTTTTAACTCAAACAGAAAGTCATAAAAATTATACTCATCCTCATCAGTTCACTCAGTCCCATGTAATTAATTTTTTTTTCATCTTGATCTTTTGTTAGCACTTTTATGTGTTCATCAGTTTTTCATTAGAGTTCTGAAAATGCTTATTCATTCAGTTCAGCAGTACAGTCAGTTACCAGAAACCTGTACTTGTCAGAGTCTTTTCCATGAATTTCTTGAAGATGAAACCCTTTTATAGGAACATATTTGCAAAAGCATCAGAGTACACCCAGAACTGTCTGTAAATGACAAAAGACTTAAAAATGACCACGGTTGAAGATTTGATGAAAGTTCATAATAATGCAGTTGACAAGAAAATTAGTTATTTCTGAGATATACATTTTAAAGTAATAACTAGGATTATGACTTATAACATTATACCAGAACATATAAGATTTTTAGAAATTTCATGTAATGTCTGAAACATTTATATTAACATATTTCCATACAAATAACCCAATGAAAGTTTAGTGTTAGTTGTTTTGTTTGTTTTTTTATACTGCAGGTTCTTATTAGTCATCAATTTTATACACATCAATGTATACATGTCAATCCCAATCGCCCAATTCAGCACACCACCATCCCCACCCCACTGCAGTTTTCCCCCCTTGGTGTCCATATGTCTGTTCTCTACATCTGTGTCTCAACTTCTGCCCTGCAAACCGGCTCATCTGTACCATTTTTCTAGGTTCCACATACATGCGTTAATATACGATATTTGTTTTTCTCTTTCTGACTTACTTCACTCTGTATGACAGTCTCTAGATCCATCCACGTCTCTACAAATGACCCAATTTTGTTCCTTTTTATGGCTGAGTAATATTCCATTGTATATGAGTACCACATCTTCTGTACCCATTCGTCTGTCGGTGGGCATTTAGGTTGCTTCCATGACCTGGCTATTGTAAATAGTGCTGCAATGAACACTGGGGTGCATGTGTCTTTTTGAATTATGGTTTTCTCTGGGTACATGCCCAGTAGTGGGATTGCTGGATCATATGGTAATTCTTTTTTTAGTTTTTTTAAGGAACCTCCATACTGTTCTCCATAGTGGCTGTATCAATTTACATTCCCACCAACAGTGCAAGAGGGTTCCCTTTTCTCCACACGCCCTCTAGCATTTGTTGTTTGTAGATTTTCTGATGATGCCCATTCTAACCAGTGTGAGGTGATACCTCATTTTACTTTTCATTTGCATTTCTCTATTAGTGATGTTGAGCAGCTTTTCATGTGCTTCTTGGCCATCTGTATGTCTTCTTTGGAGAAATGTCTATTTAGGTCTTCTGACCATTTTTGGATTGGGTTTTTTTTTTTATATTGAGCTGCATGTGTTGTTTATATATTTTGGAGATTAATCCTTTGTCCGTTGATTCGTTTGCAAATATTTTCTCCCATTCTGAGGGTTGTCTTTTGGTCTTGTTTATGGTTTCCTTTGCTGTGCAAAAGCTTTGAAGTTTCATTAGGTTCCATTTGTTTATTTTTGTTTTTATTTCCATTACTCTAGGAGGTGGATCAAAAAAGATCTTGCTGTGATTTATGTCAAAGAGTGTTCTTCCTATGTTTTCCTCTAAGAGTTTTATAGTGTCCAGTCTTACATTTAGGTATCTAATCCATTTTGAGTTTATTTTTGTGTATGGTATTAGGGAGTATTCTAATTTCATTCTTTTACATGTAGCTGTCCAGTTTTCCCAGCACCACTTATTGAAGAGACTGTCTTTCCTCCATTGTATATCTTTGCCTCCTTTGTCATAGATTAGTTGACCATAGGTGCGTGGGTTTATCTCTGGGCTTTCTATCTTGTTCCATTGATCTATGTTTCTGTTTTTGTGCCAGTACCATATTGTCTTGATTACTGTAGGTTTGTAGTATAGGTTGAAGTCAGAGTGTCTGATTCCTCCAGCTCCGTTTTTTTCCCTCAAGACTGCTTTGGCTATTCGGGGTCTTTTGTGTCTCCATACAAATTTTAAGAAGATTTGTTCTAGCTCCGTAAAAAATGCCATTGGTAATTTGATAGGGATTGCATTGAATCTGTAGATTGCTTTGGGTAGTATAGTCATTTTCACAATGTTGATTCTTCCAATCCAAGAACATGGTATATCTCTCCCTCTGTTGGTATCATCTTTAATTCCTTTCATCAGTGTCTTATAGTTTTCTGCATACAGGTCTTTGGTCTCCCTAGGTAGGTTTATTCCTAGGTATTTTATTCTTTTTGTTGCAATGGTAAATGGGAGTGTTTCCATAATTTCTCTTTCAGATTTTTCATCATTAGTGTATAGGAATGCAAGAGATTTCTGTGCATTAATTTTGTATCCTGCAACTTTACCATATTCATTAATTAGCTCTAGCAGTTTTCTGGTGGCAGTTTTAGGGTTCTCTATGTATAGTATCATGTCATCTGCAAACAGTGACAGTTTTACTTCTTCTTTTCCAATTTGTATTCCTTTTATTTCTTTTTCTTCGCTGATTGCCGTGGCTAGGACTTCCAGAACTATGCTGAATAACAGTGGTGAGAGTGGACATCCTTGTCTTGTTCCTGATCTTAGAGGAAATGCTTTCAGTTTTTCACCGTTGAGAATGATATTTGCTGTGGGTTTGTCATATATGGCCTTTATTATGTTGAGGTAGGTTCCCTCTATGCCCACTTTCTGGAGAGTTTTTATCATAAATGGGTGTTGAATTTTGTCAAAAGCTTTTTCTGCATCTATTGAGATGATCATATGGTTTTTATTCTTCAATTTGTTAATATGGTGTATCACATTGATTGATTTGCGTATATTGAAGAATCCTTGCATCCCTGGGATAAATCCCACTTGATCGTGGTGTATGATCCTTTTGATGTGTTGTTGGATTCTGTTTGCTAGTATTTTGTTGAGGATTTTTGCATCTATATTCATCAGTGATGTTGGTCTGTAATTTTCTTTTTTTGTAGTGTCTTTGTCTGGTTTTGGTATCAGGGTGATGGTGGCCTCATAGAATGAGTTTGGGAGTGTTCCTTCCTCTGCAATTCTTTGGAAGAGTTTGAGAAGGATGGGTGTTAGCTCTTCTCTAAATGTTTGATAGAATTCACCTGTGAAGCCATCTGGTCCTGGACTTTTGTTTGTTGGAAGATTTTTAATCACAGTTTCAATTTCATTACTTGTGATTGGTCTGTTCATATTTTCTATTTCTTCCTGGTTCAGTCTTGGAAGGTTATACCTTTCTAAGAATTTGTCCATTTCTTCCAGGTTGTCCATTTTATTGGCATAAAGTTGCTTGTAGTAGTCTATTAGGATGCTTTGTATTTCTGCGGTGTCTGTTGTAACTTCTCCTTTTTCATTTCTGATTTTATTGATTTGAGTCCTCTCCCTCTTTTTCTTGATGAGTCTGGCTAATGGCTTATCAATTTTGTTTATCTTCTCAAAGAACCAGCTTTTAGTTTTATTGATCTTTGCTATTGTTTTCTTTGTTTCTATTTCATTTATTTCCGCTCTGATCTTTATGATTTCTTTCCTTCTGCTAACTTTGGGTTTTGTTTGTTCTTCTTTCTCCAGTTTCTTTAGGTGTAAGGTTACATTGTTTACTTGAGATTTTTCTTGTTTCTCTAGGTAGGCTTGCATAGCTATAAACTTCCCTCTTAGAACTGCTTTTGCTGCATCCCATAGGTTTTGGGTTGTCGTGTTTTCATTGTCATTTGTCTCTAGGTATTTTTTGATTTCCTCTTTGATTTCTTCAGTGATCTCTTGGTTATTTAGTAACGTATTGTTTAGCCTCCATGTGTTTGTGTTTTTTACGTTTTTTCCCCTGTAATTCATTTCTAATCTCATAGCGTTGTGGTCAGAAAAGATGCTTGATATGATTTCAATTTTCTTAAATTTACTGAGGCTTGATTTGTGACCCAGGATGTGATCTGTCCTGGAGAATGTTCCGTGCGCACTTGAGAAGAACGTGTAATCTGCTGTTTTTGGATGGAATGTCCTATAAATATCAATTAAATCTATCTGGTCTATTGTGTCATTTAAAGCTTCTGTTTCCTTATTTATTTTCATTTTGGATGATCTGTCCATTGGTGTTAGTGAGGTGTTAAAGTCCCCCACTATTATTGTGTTACTGTCAATTTCCTCTTTTATAGCTGTTAGCAGCTGCCTTATGTAATGAGGTGCTCCTATGTTGGGCACATATATATTTATAATTGTTATATCTTCTTCTTGGATTGATCCCTTGATCATTATGTAGTGTCCTTCCTTGTCTCTTGTAACATTCTTTATTTTAAAGTCTATTTTATCTGATATGAGTATAGCTACTCCAGCTTTCTTTTGATTTCCATTTTCATGGAATATCTTTTTCCATCCCCTCACTTTCAGTCTGTATGTGTCCCTAGGTCTAAAGTGGGTCTCTTGTAGACAGCATATATATGGGTCTTGTTTTTGTATCCATTCAGCAAGCCTGTGTCTTTTGGCTGGAGCATTTAATCCATTCACGTTTAAGGTAATTATCGATATGTATGTTCCTATGACCATTTTCTTAATTGTTTTGGGTTTGTTTTTGTAGGTCCTTTTCTTCTCTTGTGTTTCCCACTTAGAGAAGTTCCTTTAGCATTTGTTGTAGAGCTGGTTTGGTGGTGCTGAATTCTCTTAGCTTTTGCTTGTCTGTAAAGCTTTTGATTTCTCCATCAAATCTAAATGAGATCCTTGCCTGGTAGAGTAATCTTGGTTGTAGGTTCTTCCCTTTCATCACTTTAAGTATATCATGCCACTCCCTTCTGGCTTGTAGTTTCTGCTGAGAAATCAGCGTTAACCTTATGGGAGTTCCATTGTATGTTATTTGTTGTTTTTCCCTTGCTGCTTTCAATAATTTTTCTTTGTCTTTAATTTTTGCCACTTTGATTACTATGTGTCTCGGCGTGCTTCTCCTTGGGTTTATCCTGTATGGGACTCTCTGTGCTTCCTGGACTTGGGTGGCTATTTCCTTTCCCATGTTAGGGAAGTTTTCGACTATAATCTCTTCAAATATTTTCTCTGGTCCTTTCTCTCTCTCTTCTCCTTCTGGGACCCCTATAATGCGAATGTTGTTGCGTTTAATGTTGTCCCAGAGGTCTCTTAGGCTGTCTTCATTTCTTTTCATTCTTTTTTCTTTAGTCTGTTCCGCAGCAGTGAATTCCACCATTCTGTCTTCCAGGTCACTTATCCGTTCTTCTGCCTCAGTTATTCTGCTATTGATTCCTTCTAGTGTAGTTTTCATTTCAGTTATTGTATTGGTCATCTCTGTTTGTTTGTTCTTTAATTCTTCTAGGTCTTTGTTAATCATTTCTTGCATCTTCTCAACCTTTGCCTCCATTCTTATTCCGAGGTCCTGGATCATCTTCACTATCATTATTCTTAATTCTTTTTCTGGAAGGTTTCCTATCTCCACTTCATTTAGTTGTTTTTCTGGGGTTTTTTCTTGTTCCTCCATCTGGTATATAGCCCTCTGCCTTTTCATCTTGTCTATCTTTCTGTAAATGTGGTTTTTGTTCCACAGGCTGCAGGATTGTAGTTTTTATTGCTTCTGCTGTCTGCCCTCTGGTGGTTGAGGCTATCTAAGAGGCTTGATGGGAGGCTCTGGTGGTGGGTAGAGCTGACTGTTGCTGTGGCGGTCAGAGCTCCATAAAACTTTAATCCACTTGACTGTTGATGGGTGGGGCTGGGTTCCCTCCCTGTTGGTTGTTTTGCCTGAGGCAACCCAACACTGGAGCCTACCTGGGCTCTTTGGTGGGGCTAATGACAGACTCTGGGAGGGCTCACGCCAAGGAGTACTTCCCAGAACCTCAGCTGCCAGTGTCCTTGTCCCCACGGTGAAACAGAGCCAGCCCCCGCCTCTGCAGAAGACCCTCCAACACTAGCAGTTATGTCTGGTTCAGTCTCCCCCAGGGTCACTGCTCCTTCCCCTGGGTCCCGATGCACACACTATTTTGTGTACGCCCTCCAAGAGTGGGGTCTCTGTTTCCCCCAGTCCTGTCGAAGTCCTGCAATCAATTCCCACTAGGCTTCAAAGTCTGATTCTCTATGAATTCCTCCTCCCGTTGCCGGACCCACAGGTTGGGAAGCCTGACGTGGGGCTCAGAACGTTCACTCCAGTGGGTGGACTTCTGTGGTATAAGTGTTCGCCAGTCTGTGAGTCACCCACCCAGCAGTTATGGGATTTGATTTTACTCTGATTGCACCCCTCCTACCGTCTCACTGTGGCTTCTCCTCTGTCCTTGGACATGGGGTATCCTCCTTGGTGAAGTCCAGTGTCTTCCTGTCGATGATTGTCCAGCAGCCAGTTGTGATTCTGCTGTTCTCGCAAGAGGGAGTGAGAGCATGTCCTTTTACTCCGCCATCTTGGTTAATCCCCCTCGGTTTTAATTTCTTTTTTTAAGTTTCATGTATTTATGCATTTGTAGTCAATATTCAAAATATGACACAGGAAGAGCTGAATGTTCAATCAGTTCAATAAATGGTCTATAAATTGAGAAGGCATTCTTGCCATAGAGGAGAAATCAGCATTCAGAAAGAGAAACAAACATTTAAGTTTTTAATTTTCATAACTTCATTAGCAAAATAAAATACACCCACTAGCCAAACCTGAAACTCTAGTGCCTTAAAAAAAAAAATCCTTGAGCACTACAGACTTATTTTTAAGTCAGATCTACTGAGGTATAATCTACACACAGTAAAAATCATCCTTTTTAGGTGTACAGTTTTATGAGTTTTGACAAATGTATATGTTGGATCACCACCACCAAAATCAACATATAGGATATTTCCATTACCCCTGAAAAGTTCTCTCCTTTGTTGTCAGTCCTCTCCCAATCCCCATCTCAAGCACCACTGATCTGTTTTCTTTCCCTATAGCTTTACCTTTTAGAGAAGAATACAATATAAACAGAAGTATACAGTAGGTAGCCTTTTGTGTCTGGTTTCTTTCACTAAAGGATAAGGCTCTGGAGATCCATCTATGTTGTTAAATGTGTCAACAGTTCCTTTTTTTTCATGGAATAGTGTTCCACTGTGTGGCTATACCATGATTTAGTTACCCATTCACCAGCTGGTGGATATTTGGGTCTTTTCCAGTTTGGGACAATTTTTAATAAAGCTGCCATAAACATTCATGTGCAGATCTTTGTATGGACATATGTTTTATTTTCTCTTGAGTAAATATCTAGGCATGGGATTGCTGGGTTATATGATAAATGTAAAATATAACTTTATAAGAAGATACCTCTGGTAGACAGACTCTAAGATACCCGCAATTATCCCAGCCTCCTAGTATTTATGCCCTGTGTAATACGATTCCCTTGAGTGTAGGTGGAACCTGCTTCTAACCAATAGAATACAGCAAAAGTGATAGGATGTCACTTCCATGATTATATTACATAAAATTTTAACTTCCGTCTTGCTAGCAGACTTCCTCTATTTATTCTCTTTCTTCTTGGTTCTGATGAAGTAAGATGTCATATGAATTAGCCCATTAGCAAGAAACTGAGGGCAACCAACAGCCAACAATGAACTAAGGCTCTCAATCTGATGGCCCATAAGGAACTAAATCCTGCCAACAACCACATGAGTTTGAAATCAGATCTTTCCCCATTTGAGCCTCAGATGAGACTCCAAGCATGAATGACACCTTGACTGCAGTCTTGTTAGAGACCCTAAACAGAGGACTCAGTAAAGCTCAGCCCGGCATCTTGAGTCATAGAAACTCTGATATCACACGTGTGTTGTTTTAAACAGCTAAGTGTACATAATTTATGTGGCAATTGATAATTAATACACTGCCGGTTTTCTAAAATGATAATACCAATTTACATTCCCATCAGCAATGGGAGTTCCACTTGCTTTGCACACCCACTAGTACTTGGTAGTGTCAGTTTTTCTAAATTACAACCATTCTAAAATGTGTGAACTGGTATCTCACTGCAATTTTGTGCTTCCCTTATGACTAATAACTTGGACTGTCTATTCATGTGCTTATTTGCCATCCATCTTTTTATTTTACTAACATTGTATTTTGAAGACCAGAGCTTTAAATTTCAAGACAATTTGTCAATTTTTCTTCTGTGGTATGTACTTTCTGTGATCCAAGAAATCTGTGCTAATCTAAGGTCACTTTAGACTTTTAAAGACTTTCTCCTACATCTTCTTCTAGAAGTCTTAGAATTTTAGATTTTACATTTAAATCTATGATTCATTCTGAGTTATTACTTTTGTATAGTACGTGAAGCATGGGTTTTGGGGTTCTATTTTTTTTTTTTTTTTTTTTTTTGCATATAGATGTCGAATTGTTCCAGTACCATTTGTTGGAAAGACTATCATTCCTCCATTGAATTACCTTTGCATCTTTGTTGAAAATCAATTGACCATATATGTGTGGTACTATTTCTGGACTCTATTCTGTATCATTGATCTCTATATCTATCCAGATCGACACTGCATTGTCTTGATTACTATAGCGTCTTAGTAAGTCTTGAGATCAGGTACTGTAAGTCCTCTAGCTTTGTTCTTCTTTTTCAAAATTGTCAATTCCCTCTAATTTGATGTATATGATTCAATATCATACCCATCAAAAACTCAATAGGCTGTATTGTAGTCAATTCAATAAGCTAATTCTAAAATTTATATTGTGTTATGGTCTAAATCTTTGTCTCCCCCCAAAATTCATAAGTGGAAAACCTAATGTCCAAGGTGGTGGTATTAGCCAGTGGGGGTCTTTGGGAAGTGATTAGGTCATAAGAGCAGAGCCCTCATGAATTGGATTAGTACCCTTATAAAAGAGGCCCCAGAGGGCTAGTTCACTCATTTGCCACATGTGGATACAACAAGAAGTCTGCAACCTGGAAGAGGGCCCTCACCTGACCGTGGTGGCCTCCTGATCTTGGACTTCTAGCATCTAGAACTGGGAGAAATAAATTTCTGTTTGTAAGCTACCCAGTCTGTGGTATTTTGTTATAGCAGTCTGAACAGACTAAGACATGGAAATACAAAAGACCAAAAAGAACCATAACACTCTTGAAGAATAAACACGTAGAATATCTTGTTCTATCAGATATAAAGGCTTGTAATAGAGCTACAGTAATTAAAACAGTGTGAATAGATGCATAGATGGACAAACAGAACATAGAATAGAGAGCCCAGAAATAGACCCACACATATATGGATACTTAACTTATGACAACATTCAGAGCAGTAGGGTAACAATGGTCCTTTCAATAAAAGGTACTAGAAAAACTGGGTATCCATGGGTGAAAAAATATGAAACTGGACCCCTCTGTAGCATCATTTTCTACAGATGGATTATAGACCTAAAATCTCTTTCAGCAAAACAATACAAAATTTTTAGAGGATAATATAGAAGAATATTTTCATGAACTTGGGGTAGGATGGAGATTTCTTTTTAAAAAATCATTTATGAGAAAGGGAGATGCTGATAAATTTGACTGTATTAAGAACTTCTTCAGCATATCAAAAGACACTAGATAGAATATGAAATGTAAGCCACAGAGGAGGAGAAGGCATTTGCAACATGTATAACTAAACAAAGTACTAGTATTCCCATATACAAAGAACTCCTACTAAAGTCATTAAGAAAACAACAGACAAGTGGATAAATGGGCAAAAAACCTCAACAGGCACTTCACAAAAGAAGAAATTCAAAAGGCCGATTAACATCTGAAAAGATAATCTCATCAGTAATCAGGGGAATACAGATTAAAAGCACAACGTGATACTATTACATATCCACAAAATTAGCTAAAAATCTGACAATACCAAGTGTTGCTATTGATTTTGAAAACTCTTAAAAACTAATGTGGGCGTGTAAATTGGACAACAATCTGGCATTATAAAGACAGAGATATGCATGACATACGACACAGCAATTCCACTCCTGTTTGTATACCCTAAAGAAACTCACCAACAGGTACTCGCTTGCAGTACAAAAACATTATTCTAACAGCCCTTTTTGTGAAGACCCCATACCGGAAATTCTTTTATTCATAGATCAAGACTTACAAAGTAAAACTTTAAAGAAAAGCAAGAATGTAATTTCCATGAAAGCCAGGACAGTGGTTACCTCTACTCTAAAGGTGGTGATGAGAAAGGGGCATGTGGAAACAGGAAGGTGTTTCTGGAGTTCTGGGGTTCTATTTCTTAACCTGGGTGATAAGTTTTTCTTTTATATGATTCAGTTAAACTGTACTTTTAAGTATTTTAAGCCCTTCTCTGTATATGTGTATGTTTTCCACAGTAAAATGGATTTTTACATATACAAGATGCAATACAGGTTGCATAATAAACTAGAGTTTATATATAGAAATAAATAACAAATATATTTATTTTATACATATAAATGTATAAGAGTGTGTGTGTGCGCAATGAGTATCTCTGATGGATTCAAAAGATACTAGAAACAGTGGTTGCTTTTGAGGAACTGGGGGGTCAAAGATGGGAGAGACTTAATTTTCATTTTATTTCCTTTTTACTGTTTGAATTTTATACCAGGTATATTACTTTTACAAAATGTGTTTTAAATGTTATTTAAAACATAACAAACAACAAAAGAAAAATTACATCTTATACTAAATGAGCCTAATATTACAGTGGGCCAAGAAAGTGGGTTCATCTCAGGTTTACTCCAGTGAAGAAGAGATTTAGATGCAAATGCTGCTTCTTTTGTAGCCACTGTTTACCTCTTTGGGATGCGTGGTACCAGCTCACATCCCTGGTTTTAAGTATTTTGGTACAGTGACACCATAATGAGTTTCATCACAAACTAGTGATGAAAAAGTCACTATGGTTCTGGGAAAAACAGAACCTAAACAGGTGACTTGATGAGGCTTAAAAGTGTGTCACTGACCTACTTTGGGTTTGATCTTGATGTTTATTGGTGATGAAGGCATCTCTCTCCCGTAAACCTGACAATTTACTCCCACCCATATCACTTGGATATAATGGCAAAGTAAATCCACTAACAAATGCCCAGAATCATGAGGTGGCTGGCACACTTATAGAACTTAAAAACAGTTCCAAGATTTTCCTTAAAGTGTTCTGTTCTTTCAGATTGCTATAAGTGACTTACAATGTGCTTTTTAAAAAACACTCAGAAAAACTTTTCTGGATGGCAATACTCATAGGAGGAAAAATTGAGACCATAAGAAGGAAGCTCCTATTCAGTAATATGTTCAGTAATTTAGTAAAACTTAATAATTTCAGTAATGTTTTAATGCTAGGATATGAAGGAAAGAAAATTTTATACAATAGTTAAAACCGATACAGCTGAGAATACTTCACTTAATCCTCTTTCCTAAAGGCCCATTATGATATCTTTTGTTTTCATCCAGTTCCAATCTCTTGCCTACTCCTCAGCTTGCTGTATCAAATCCTTTTATGATGAGGACTACAGGTACACATTCCTCAGCTTGCTTGCTTGTTTTTTTCTTTTCTTCTCCTCTCCCCTCCCTCTCTCCCCTTCCCCCCTCCATCTTCTCTTTCTCTCCCTCCCTCCCTTTCTTCCTTCTTTCCTTCCTCCCTTCCTTCCATGTATGTGGTTTGGGATCCCATTTCCAGTGACTGGTTATAAATACCCTTCCTTACAATACACTGAGGAATACACTTTTCTTCTTCTATATATTTTTACAGTTAAAAGTTCAAGTAAGGTAGTCATGCTGCTCAAGCCTTTTGGTAGACGTTCTTTTGGTAAAACATACCATAGCATAGTGTGATAAAGATAAATGAAATAAATCTACTGAAGGAAATGAAATATTTTCTGAAACTTCACTTCTTAACTTTCTTTTTAAAGAGTAATTTATGTCCTAGTTTGTTTTTTTTAATTTAAAGGTCCATTAGATATAAAGACTGCCTATATTAACATACAAGCAACTGTGATTCTCTAGCAAGAATTTACAAATGATTTCCTACATTTTGGTATCTAATTATAACCATTACAGCTAAAATTTATAAAGGTAAGCACTCAAGATCAAAGCATCCCAATTTATTCAGTTTTAGGTTTGGACTCAGCACTTTAAAGCCATGTTCTTATTTACTGAATGCCGAAAAGTGAATCACTGCAGATTCTTGACTCATGTGGTTGTGAATTCCATCAGAGGTCATTCCTTGTTTAGATACAAGTGAGATTCAAAGGTCAAGTGTAAATTTTTTAAGTAACCACCATGTTCTTTTCTTTTCTACCATAACCATGAGAAATTATGAACAGTGTCAATCTAGAATATGGCCTCCTCTGATTGCCCAAGAAGAAGAGAATGTAAACCCCAGTGCTAATATGATATTCTAATCTATAAAGCAACAGATCTTTCAGGACTCTAGGAAATAGCCAGAGGGCTGTCAATAGGAGCACCAAACCCAGGCAAGACATCTAGGACATCCACTCTGGGTTAATCTCTTAGCTTTCACAATAGGAGAACATATCAAAAAAAAGAAAAAGAAAAGGAAACCAGCAGATATACTAGGGACAATGGAATATCATGTCTAATTACAGGAGAGCTTTGCTTATCCAGTGGCCCCTTCAGATAAAACCTCCTTGAGTTTTTAATGTGTTTTGACAGGACACCTGCCTGAAGTCTTGCAGGACATCACTGAAAAGGATCTTCCTTGGTCTTTATTAGCAAATAATTTTCATAGTTGCCAAATACAAACGGAAAATGACTAGCTTAGACCATTGCTGCCCTTTATTTACTTCTTATTTGCCTGGGGCATTTCTGGACTCTCTCCAGGATATAGCAACTGCTCCACATCTTCTAGTTTGTGCAAAGATGAGGACTAGAGCAACAGAGGATATCCTCCTTATATGACATATTTCTTCCCAGAGAAGTCTGTGTTTCTTTATGTTTATAACTGTATGCAAAGGAGCTTGGAATTTGAGAGATTGTAAAACATGAAAAAGAGTTTGCAATCTGCCACATTCTAGTACTTAAGGCTCCCAAAGAAGCCATGTAGTGCATCTGACTATCCTCCAACAAGAACTGTCCTCTGATGTGTCTGAAAGAAAGGTGACCATCATGTGCAGACTCTTCATGGACTGGCTCTCTATTTGGACAGCTGCATAATATCGAGATCTCTGATACCCTGTCTGGGGACAAAATGTTCTCAGCTGTGCAGGTACCAGGTTATCCTGGAATACAGTGAAATAAAACATAAAACATTTCTTTTTGTCTATCGGGCAGAAAAATGATATTGCTTTGTTAAAATCTGGTTTGTTTCCCTTTTCTGTTACCTAATCAGTTCTTCAACCTGGAGGTGGAAGTGATTGAGACTTTAAAACGCTGTGTTACTGGTTGTTTTTTCTAATAAGCACAATGGTTTACTCCCTTTGGAGGCAGGGGCCCCATGTAATGAGTTGATGCTTCTGTTAACTCTAAGAACCCTTAATTATTTCCACCATTTTCTCCATGTGTTTCCTTTGCTGACTGTATGAATCAGAGGCAGGCTGCTGGTTGTCAGAGACTGCAAAAGTCACTGGCCTTCCTTGTTGGCAAGGAACTGAATTCTGCAGCGTCTGAATTCATGGACAGAGTATCCTGTCTCAGAGTTAGTGCAGCACCTTCTGTTTTTAGTTTACTGGTGATCGGGGCACATCACAAGAACTTGGAGTACAGCTAAAGCCAAATCAGACTTGACAGAAAATTATTAGCAGGGTACAGAAGGAAAAAAGATCCCCCTTCCTTTCTGTAATCAGGTTAATATGTGCATGGAATGTTTCACTTTAAAAGGTAGTGTGTTTTGGCAAAGCTGGTTTCTTCAGCAGAATTTCAGTTCCCATTATTCGAGGCTATCCATTGCTGCTCTGGCAGGGCCTTTGATCAGTAAACTCGGTGGGGGAGAAGGGCATAGGCATATTAATAACTTCAACATGTGGCCCTTCGGCCCAGCTGTACCCTTGTCTTGGAAAAAGGCCAACTGGAAAGGGTTTTCTTAACGTGACCTATGTATGCATATTTTGGAAAGGGGTAAAGGGAAGATAGGGGTTCAAAGAAGAAATAAAATCTGGTTTTATGGTAGTTCTTTCTTTCGTCCCAGTTCCCTACTTGGGGCATTCTGCTACTACATATTTGGATCCTGTGGACTCTGGCTCCATCCTAGACTTTTACTATCTTCATTCCTTCTGCTATAATGTTATAAAGATTAAAGCTGTTGGTTTAATTTACATACTGGCTCAGGCAAGGTTAGGGAGAGGCAGGAGGCTCTGTAAGAGTCTGTTGGGATAAGAGATTAATGGGAACCAGGTGCCTGAAATGGGAGCCCAGGGCCCATTTTGCCAGGACTGTATCTTTTGCCCTTTCCCCCCTGCATTGGTATTTTTGACTGTTTTATTTTAACAATCATAGGCTTTAGGCCTCATTAAATTACTGCCACAGACTAGAGCTCAGCCTGCTCTTTTAGTGTGTGTTTCCTTGTATTATTTCATTTTCTTCTTCTGGGATGTTCACTTGCCATGTATCCCTGTCTGGTCCTCAAAAGGTTCCTGAGTGACTCTATACCATAGTCATGGAGAGCAGGCTTAGCTCATCACAAGTGGCTTTTCAAAAATGAACTCAGCTGACATTCATCTCTTGTTCCCTCTCTCTCCTTCTCTTTCTCCTTCAATTTTATTATATCCTTACCATTTCCTTGATCCAAATTTTCCACCTTTCTAATTCCCTAACCATCTGATACCAACTTGTCACAGAAGATTAGCAGGGAATGATCCCAGGGATGGGATGTGATACCCAAGGGCACTGTATTACCTAGGATACAAATATGACATCTGTAAAAAAGGCCAAAATAACAATGGTTTAAACCAGGTAGCAGTTACTTTTTGTGTCATGTAACAGTCCAAGCACGAGCAGCAGCGGGGCTGAAAAGGTAGCGCCATTGTCTCAGATACCCTGACTCCTTCTCTCCTGTTGCTTTCTTATTCTCAACACACAGCTTCCATCATATAGTATAGGATTGCTTCTCCAGTTCCTGTCCTCACAGCAGGAAAGGAGAAAAGTGAGGGGAGGGCATGCTCTTTCCATTTTAAAAGTATTAAGTTGTACTTACTACTTCTTATATTCTACTGTCCAGAACCTAACCACCCGGCCACACTTAGCTGCCAGGGAGATTGGGACATGAATTCTTCAGCTGCTGGTTTTCTTTGCCACAGAAACCTGCTTAGCATTTTGTTTCAGATAACTACGGGCATTGTGAAATTGTGAAAGTTATAAACTGTACTAGCACAACTATGCTGTCTTCTTGGAAAACGTGAAAATTAGAAGAAAAGAACAGGTAATAGTATGATGGTTATGTTTTGCTTGTTTTTGAACTACTGTTCTCTGATCACCTCAGTCATTTATTCAATCAACAAAGTAAGCATGCCAGATACTGTACAAGACTCTGGGCTTACAAAATTGCCTTTAACAGAGGACTTGCCTTTATGTATCTTCCCAGGTAAAGCAGTCAGACAAAAATGCTGATGTGCATGAACATGGAACTTCAGGGGGACTTTCAAAAGGAGTTTGTTCAGCAGACAAAAGGAAAAAAGTTAAGTAGGAATGGGATAATTTAAAAATCTTATATGTCAGAATAAGAAGATTCAAATTTATCCAGTAAAAGACGATAGTGAAATACCAAAGATAAATTACCAAGAAATAACATGAATAGATTTCACTTTCAAGGGTATGATTCTACTAAAAAAGAGTTACTTTATCAATTTGATTACATGAAAATTTTTTTTAAAATCTACTTGGCGAATAGATCAGATCAAGATGGCAGAGGAGTAAGACGTGGAGCTAACCTTCTCCCACAAATACATCAAAAATACATCGACATGTGGATCGATTCTCAAGGAGCATCTACTGAACGCTGGCACAAGACCTCAGATTTCCAAAAGGGTAAGGAAATCTCCACATAACTGGGTAGGACAAAAGAAAAAAGGAAAAAAAAGAGAGGAATCGGAATGGGACCTATGCCCCTGGGAGGGAGCTATGAAAGAGGAAATTTTACACACCCTGGGAAGTCCCCTCACTGGCAGGGAAATCAACCAGGACAGAGGGGGAGCTTCAGAGCCTCAGAGGAGAGCACAGCAACCAGTCTGCAGAGGGCAAAGTAGAGAAAGACCTGCACAGATGGTTGGTGCTGCTGCCTGGCACTCCCCAGCCTAAGACGCTCCTCGACTGGGGCGGGCAGGGGCTGGGTGCTGAGGCTCGGGATTCGGAGGTCAGATCCAGCGAAAGGACTGGGGTTGGTTGCCTGGAGGCAGCCTGAGGGGGCAAGGGTGAGGTGCGGCACAACTGAGGGAGTAAGGGAAGAGCCTGGGCCCACCAGAGAGGCAAGGCGCCATTGTGGCGGGTCGTGGGAGGAGAGGAGCGGGACCACCATAGGAGCTTCTTTCTCTGTGCCCTCTCTCAGGCAGCAGGGCACCGCCTACATGAGCTCCAGGGGCAGTCATGAGGCACTGATGCCATCTCAGACTCCACAGGTGGGTGCAGAATGCTGCCACCACCAAGGGTCCTGTGACCGGGTTGCAACCACTGCCCCTGCCTCCCCAGGAGCATGCATGGGCCGTGCACCTGCTCACCCCCTATCAAGAGGATAACAGCCAACATAAGCTGAGGAAAGAGATGGCAAGCATCCAAACCAAAAACAGCTCACAAACCAAAAAAATACTAAACCCACACAAGCTACGCAGAGACATTCTCACGTATAAATAGCCCTCCAAAACTACAGTAGGTAGATAATTGTTTCTCCTAAACTCACAGAGTAAGAGAAATAAAACCAAAATGAAGAAGCAAAGGAAGCACTGCCAGTTAAAAGAACAAGAAAGGAACTTCCCTGGTGGCGCAGTGGTTAAGAATCCGCCAGCCAATGCAGGGGACATGGGTTCGAGCCCTGGTCCAGGAGATCCCACATGCTGTGGAGCAACTAAGCTGGTGTGCCACAACTACTGAGCCAACGCGCCACAACTACTGAAGCCCGTGCACCTAGAGCCCGTGCTCCGCAACAAGAGAAGCCACTGCAAGGAAAAGCCTGCGCACTACAACGAAGGGTAGCCCCAGCTCACCGCAACTAGAGAGACTGCGCGCAGCAACAAACACCCAACACGGCCAAAAAAAAGACCAAGAGAATTCCACTGAAAGAACAAACAGTGAAACAGACTTCTTCAGTCTAATAAACACCAAAGTTCAAAAAGGAGGTAATGAAGATACTGAAGGAATTAAGAAAGGCTATTGAAAGAAATGCAGATTAGTGTAAAAAGGAACTAGAAACTATGAGGAGCCAAGAAAACTTAGAAAATTCATTTGCCAAGACGAAAGCTGAGCTAAAGGCAATAAATAGCAGAATGAATAATACAGAAGAAAGTATAAGTGATCTGGAAGATACAATAATGGAAATTACCCAATCAAAAAAGCAGGCAGGGGGCTTCCCTGGTGGTGCAGTGGTTGAGAGTCTGCCTGCCAATGCAGGGGACACGGGTTCGAGCCCTGGTCTGGGAAGATCCCACATGCCGCGGAGCAACTGGGTCCGTGAGCCACAATTACTGAGCCTGCGCGTCTGGAGCCTGTGCTCTGCAAGAAGAGAGGCCGCGATAGTGAGGCCCGCACACCGCGATGAAGAGTGGCCCCCACTTGCCACACTGGAGAAAGCCCTCGCACAGAAACGAAGACCCAACACAGCCATAAATAAATAAAAATTAAAAAAAAAAAAAAAAAGCAGGCAGAAAATCAAATGAAAAAAATGAAACCAATGTAAGAGACCTATGGGGTAATATAAAGCATGCCAATATACACATAATAGGGGTTCCAGAAGGAGAAGAAAGAGAAAAGGGGATTGGAAATATATTTGAAGAAATTATGGCTGAAAACTTCCCAAACCTAAAGAAGGAAACAGATATCCAAATACAGGAAGCACAGAGTGTCCCAAACAAGGTGAACCCAAACAGAACTATAACAAGACATATTATAATAAAAATGGCAAAAGTTAAAGAGAGGATTCTAAAAGCAGCAAGAGAAAAACAAAGAGTTAATTACAAGGGAACCCCCCATAAGGCTGTCATCTGATTTCTCTACAGAAGTGCTGCAGGCCAGAAGGGAGTGGCAAAACGTATTCTAAGTCTTGAAAGGGAAAAATCTGCAACACAGAATACTCTACCAAGCAAGATTATCATTTAGAATAGGAGGAGAAATAAAGAATTTCTCAGACAAGAAAAAACTAAAAGAATACAGCAATACTAAACTACCCTAAAAGAAATATTGAAAGGTCTCCTCTAAATAGAAAAGAAGCAGGCTTCCCTGGTGGCACAGTGGTTCAGAATCTGCCTGCTAATGCAGGGGACACGGGTTCGAGCCCTGGTATGGGAAGATCCCACATGCCGCGGAGCAACTGGGCCCGTGAGCCACAACTACTGAGCCTGCACGTCTGGAGCCTGTGCTCCGCAACGGGAGAGGCCGCGATAGTGAAGAGGCCCGCGCACCGCGATGAAGAGTGGCCCCTGCTTGCCGCAGCTGGAGGAAGCCCTCGCACAGAAACGAAGACCCAACACAGCCAAAAAGAAATATTAAAAATAATAATAATAATAAATAAATAAATAAATAAATAGAAAAGAAGCAAGAAGATATAGGAAGGAGGAAATCACAACTGGAAAGTAAATTACTTAAATTAGCCAGTATACAGATCAAAAAGAAAAAAAAACCTATTTGTGAAAGCGATGAAGAACACAAAGAACTGCAAAAGGATAAACATGAAGATGTGAAAGGACGCGAAAATCATAAAATATGGGAAAGGAGAGTAAGAAGCTGTAGATTCCTTTGCTTTTTTTTAGAATGTGTTTGACCCTATCAGTCCAAAGCAAGCAGATCTAGGAAGGGGTTAATATACTTGAAAAACAGAGAAACCACAAATCAAAAACATACAACAGATCCACAAAAACCAAAAAGAAGACAACACAAGCATCAAATAAAAGAAAATCATCAAACCACAAAAAGAAAAGCAAAAAGGAAAAGGAACAAAGAAGAAACATAGAATCAACTAGAAAAACGTTTAAATGGCAATAAATACAGATGCATCAATAATCACCTTAAATGTCAATGGACAGAATGTTCCAATCAAACGACACAGAGTGGAAGACTGGATTAAAAAACAAAATCCTAGGACACACACAGATTCAAAGTGAGGGGATGGAAAAAGATATCTCATGCAAACAGAAATGACAAGAAAGTGGGAGTTGCAATACTCATATCAGACAAAATAGACTTTAAAATGAAGGGCTTCTCCTTCTTGCGAGGGCACCGGAATCACAATGAACTGCTGAACAATCATCAACAGGAAAACCCTGGAACTCACCAAATAAGATACCCCACATCCACAGACAAAGGAGAAGCCGCAATGAGACGGTAGGAGGGGCGCAATCATGATAAAATCAAATCCCATAACCACTGGGTGGGCGACTCACAAACTGGAGAACAATTATACCACAGAAGTCCACCCATTGGAGTGAAGGTTCTGAGCCCCACGTCAGGCTTCCCAATCTGGGACCCAGCAACAGGAGGAGGAATCCCCAGAAAATCGGACTTTGAAGGCCAGTGGGATTTGATTGCAGGACTTCAACAGGACTGGGGGAAACAGAGACTTCACTCTTAGAGGACACACAAAAAGTCTTGTGTGCACAAGGATCCAGTGGGAAAGAGCACTGACCCCATAGGAGATGGGGTGTTGGAGGATCTGCTAGTGTTGGAGGATCTCCTGCAGAGGCGGGGGATGGCTGTGCCTCACCGTGAGGACAAGCACACTGGCAGCAGAAGTTCTGGGAAGTACTCATTGGCATGAGCCCTCCCGGAGTCTGGAATTAGCCCCACCAAAGAGCCTGTAGGCTCCAGTGCTGGGTTGGCTCAGGCCAAACAACCAACAGGGAGGGAACATGGCCCAACCCATCAGCAGACAAGCAGAAT
Source organism: Eubalaena glacialis (assembly GCF_028564815.1). Classification (NCBI taxonomy): domain Eukaryota; kingdom Metazoa; phylum Chordata; class Mammalia; order Artiodactyla; family Balaenidae; genus Eubalaena; species Eubalaena glacialis. The sequence goes on along the minus strand of NC_083733.1, from coordinate 15,838,933 downwards.
AAAGTTTTACTGAGCTCTGCCCACCAAAGCAACACCCAGCTCTACCCACCACGAGTCCCTCCCATCAGGAAACTTGCACAAGCCTCTTATTTAGCCTCATCCACCATAGGGCAGACAGCAGAAGCAAGAAGAACTACAATCCTGCAGCCTGCAGAACGAAAACCACAATCACAGAAAGATAGACAAAATGAAAAGGCAGAGGATTATGTCCCAGATGAAGTAACAAGATAAAACTGCAGAAAACCAACTAAATGAAGTGGAAATAGGAAACCTTCCAGAAAAAGAATTTAGAATAAAGATGGTGAAGATGATCCAGGACCTTGGAAAAAGAATGGAGGCAAGGATCAAAAAGATGCAAGAAATGTTTAACAAAGACCTAGAAGAATTAAGAACAAACAGAGATGAACAATACAATAACTGCAATGAAAAATACACTAGAAGGAATCAATACCAGAATAACTGAGGCAGAAGATCACTGCCATGGAACAGAATAAAGAAAAAAAAAAAGAAAAGAAATGAAGACAGCCTAAGAGGCCTCTAGGACAACATTAAACGCAGCAACATTCGCATTATAGGGGTCCTAGAAGGAGAAGAGAGAGAAAGGACCGACCCGAGAAAATATTTGAAGACGTTATAGTCGAAAACTTCCCTGACATGGGAAAGGAAATAGCCACCCAAGTCCAGGAAGTGCAGAGTCCCAGGCAGGATAAACCCAAGGAGAAACACGCCAAGACACATAGTAATCAAATTGACAAAAATTAAAGACAAAGAAAAATTATTAAAAGCGACAAGGGAAAAACGACAAATAACATACAAGGGAACTCCCATAAGGTTAAGAGCTGATTTCTCAGCAGAAACACTGTAAGCCAGAAGGGAGTGGCACAATATATTTAAAGTGATGAAAGGGAAGAACTTACAACCAACAATACTCTACCCAGCAAGAATCCCATTCGGATTTGACAGAGAAATCAAACGCTTTCCAGACAAGCAAAAGCTAAGAGAATTCACCACCACCAGACCAGCTTTGCAACAAATGCTAAAGGAACTCCTCTAAGCAGGAAAGAGATTAGCAACTTAAAACAACCTTGTACATATATAGACTGCTATGTCAAAACCTCTTGGGAAATTCGGTGACCTTGTGGGGCCGCCGCAACACCAGAAGCAGATATTCTGACCCTGGCTAAAGCTCCCGTCCGGGCTCTGGCTCCAGCTCCCACTCCTGCTCCTCCTCCAGCTCCAGCTCCTGCTCAACCCAAAGAGCCTCCACCAGCCTCTGCTTTAGGAAATTCACCCCCTCCTTATGCTTCAGCCTGCAAGGGACCAGAAGACATAAAGGTTTAGGAATAAAAAGGAAACCCAACACCCACAGCAGTAAAAATCTCAATGTCCATCCAGGCATAAAACACAGCCGTGTGGCTGACAGGGTCTTGGTGCTCCAACCGGGTGTCAGGCCTGAGCCTCTTAGGTGGGAAAGCCGAGTTCAGGACACTGGACCACCAGATACCTCCCGGCCCGACATAATAGCAAATGGCAAAAGCTCTCCCAGAGATCTCCATCTCAATGCTAAGACCCAGCTCCACTCAATGACCAGCGAGCTACAGTGCTGGACACCCCATAACAAACAACAAGCAATACAGGAACACAACCCTGCCCATTAGCAGAGAGGCTGCCTAAAATCATAATAAGTTCACAGACACCCCAAAACACACCACTGGAAGTGGTCCGGCCCACAAGAAAGACAAGTTCCAGCCTCAGCCACCAGAACACAGACATCAGTCCCCTCCACCAAGAAGCCTACACAACCTACTGAACCAACCTTACCCACTGGGGGCAGACACCAAAAACAAGGGGAACTACGAAACTGCAGCCTGTGAAAAGGAGACCCCAAATGCAGTAAGTTAAGCAAAATGAGAAAACAGGGAAATACACAGCAGATGAAGGAGCAAGGTAAAAACCCACCAGACCAAACAAATGAAGAGGAAATAGGCAGTCTACCTGAAAAAGAATTCAGAGTAATGATAGTAAAGATGATCCAAAATCTTGGAAATAGAATGGAGAAAATACAAGAAACGTTTAACAAGGACTTAGAAGAATTAAAGAGCAAACAAACAATGATGAACAACACAATAAATGAAATTTAAAATTTTCTAGAAGGAATCAATAGCAGAATAACTGAGGCAGAAGAACGGATAAGTGACCTGGAAGATAAAATAGTGGAAATAATACCGCAGAGCAGAATAAAGAAAAAAGAATGAAAAGAATTGAGTTTCCATGCAAATGTGGAAATTTTTTGTCCTAGTTCCGTAAAAATTGCCATTGGTACTTTGATAGGGATTGCAGTGAATCTGTAGATTGCTTTGGGTAGTATAGTCATTTTCACAATGCTGATTCTTCCAATCCAAGAACATGCTATATCTCTCCATTTGTTTGTATCATCTTTAGTTTCTTTAATCAGTGTCTTACAGTTTTCTGCATACAGGTCTATAATCTCCTTAGGTAGGTTTATTCCTAGGTATTTTATTCTTTTTGTTGCAATGGTAAATGGCACTGTTTCAGAAAAAGAAAAAGTAATACCATATGCTAACACATATATATGGAATAAAAAAAAAATGGTTCTGAAGAACATAGGGGCAGGACAGGAATAAAGATGCAGATGTAGAGAACGGACTTGAGGATACGGAGAGGGGTAAGGGAAAGCTGGGACTAAGTGAGAGAGTGGCATGGACATATATACACTACCAAATGTAAAATAAATAGTTAGGGGGAAGCAGCCACATAGCACACGGATATCAGCTCAGTGCTTTGTGACCACATAGAGGGGTGGTATAGGGAGGGTGGGAGGGAGACGCTAGAGGGAGGAGATATAGTGATATATGTACATGTATAGCTGAATCACTTTGTTACACAGTAGAAACTAACGCACCATTGCAAAGCAATTATACTCCAATAAAGATGTTAAAAAAAAAAAAAGAAATGAGGACAGTCTCAGAGACCTCTGGGACAACATTAAATGCACCAACATTCGAATTATAGGGGTCCCAGAAGAAGAAGAGAAAAAGAAAGGGACTGAGAAAATACTTGAAGAGATTATAGTTGAAAACTTCCCTATTATGGGAAAAGAAATAGTCAATCAAGTGCAGGAAGCACAGAGAATCCCATACCAGGTAAATACAAGGAGAAACACGCCAAGACACATATTAATCAAACTATCAAAAATTAAATACAAAGAAAAATATTAAAAGCAGCAAGGGAAAAGCAACAAATAACATACAAGGGAATCCCCATAAGATTAACAGCTGATTTGTCAGCAGAAACTCTGCAAGCCAGAAGGGTGTGGCAGGACATTTTTAAAGTGATGAAAGGGAAAAATCTACAACCAAGATTACGATACCCAGCAAGGATCTCATTCAGATTTAACGGAGAAATTAAAACCTTCACAGACAAGCAAAAGCTAAGAGAATTCAGCACCACCAAACCAGCTTTTCAACAAATGCCAAAGGAACTTCACTAGCCATGAAACACAAGAGAAGGAAAAGGCCTACAATAAAAAACCCAAAACAATTAAGAAAATGGTAATAGGAACATGTATATCAATAATTACCTTAAATGTAACTGGATTAAATGCTCCAACCAAAAGACATAAACTGTCTGAAGGGATACAAAAACAAGACCCGTATCTATGCTGTCTACAACAGACCCACTTCAAACCTATGGACATATACAGACTGAAAGTGAGGGGATGGAAAAAGATATTCCATGCAAATGGAAATCAAAAGAAAGCTGGAGTAGCATTTCTCATATCAGACAAAATAGACTTTAAAATAAAGACTATTACAAGAGACAAAGAAGGACACCACATAATGATCAAGGGATCAATCCAAGAAGAAGATATAACAATTGTAAATATTTATGCACCCAACATAGGAACACCTCAGTATATAAGGCAAATGCTAACAGCCATAAAAGGGGAAATCGACAGTAACACAATCATAGTAGGGGACTTTAACACACCACTTTCACCAATGGACAGATCATCCAAAATGAAATAAGGAAACACAAACTTTAAATGATACATTAGACAAGATGGACTTAATTGATATTTATAGGACATTCCATCCAAAAAAAACAGAATACACTTTCTTCTCAAGTACTCATGGAACAGTCTCCAGAATAGATCATATCTTGGGTCACAAATCAAACCTTGGTAAATTTAAGAAAATTGAAATCGTATCAAGTATCTTTTCTGACCACAATGCTATGAGATTAGATATCAATTACAGGAAAAAAACTATAAACAATACAAAAACATGGAGGGTAAACAATACACTACTAAATAACCAAGAGATCACTGAAAATATCAAACAGGAAATCAAAATATACCTGGAAATAGATAACAATGAAAACATGATGACCCAAAACCTGTGGGATGCAGCAAAAGCAGTTCTAAGACGGAAGTTTATAGCAATAAAATCCTATGTCAAGAAACCAAAAACATCTCAAATAAACAACCTAACCTTACACCTAAAGCAATTAAAGAAAGAAGAACAAAAAACCCACAAAGTTAGCAGAAGGAAAGAAATCATGCAGGTAAGTTCAGAAATAAATGAAAAAGAAATGAAGGAAACGATAGCAAAGATCAGTAAACAAAATTGATAAACCATTAGCCAGACTCCTCAAGAAAGAAAGAGAGAAGACTCAAATCAGTAGAATTAGAAATGAAAAAGGAGAAGTAACAACTGACATTGCAGAAATACAAAGGATCATGAGAGATTACTACAAGCAACTATATGCCAATAAAATGGAAAAGCTGGAAGAAATGGACAAATTCTTAGAAAAAGCATAACCTTCCGAGACTGGACCAGGAAGAAATAGAAAACATAAACGGACCAATCACAAGCACTGAAATTGAAACTGTGATTAAATATCTTCCAACACACAAAGGCCCAGGACCAGATGGCTTCACAGGCGAATTCTATCAAACATTTAGAGAAGAGCTAACACCTATCTTCTCAAACTCTTCCAAAATATAGCAGAGGGAGGAACACTCCCCAACTCATTCTACGAGGCCACCATCACCCTGATACCGAAACCAGACAAAGATGTCACAAAAAAAGAAAACTACAGACCAATATCACTAATGAACATAGATGCAAAAATCCTCAACAAAATAATAGCCAACAGAATCCAACAGCACATTAAAAGGATCATACACCATCATCAAGTGGGTTTTATCCCAGGAATGCAAGGATTCTTAATGTATGCAAATCAATCAATGTGATACACCATATTAACAAATTGAAGGATAAAAACCATATGATCATGTCAATAGATGCAGAAAAAGCTGTTGACAAAATTCAACATCCATTTATGATAAAAACCCTCCAGGAAGTAGGCATAGAGGAAACTTACTTCAACATAATAAAGGCCATATATGACAAACCCACAGCCAACATCGTTCTCAATGGTGAAAAACTGAAACCATTTCCACTAAGATCAGGAACAAGACAAGCTTCACCACTATTATTCAACATAGTTTTGGAAGTTTTAGCCACAGCAATCAGAGAAGAAAAAAGAAATAAAAGGAATCCATGTCGGAAAAGAAGAAGTAAAACCGTCACTGTTTGCAGATGACATGATACTATACATAGAGAATCCTAAAGATGTTACCAGAAAACTACTAGAGCTAGTCAATGAATTTGGTAAAGTAGCAGGAAACAAAATTAATGCACAGTAATCTCTTAAATTCCTATATGCTAATGATGAACAATCTGAAAGAGAAATTAAGGAAAGACTCTCATTTACCAGTGCAACAAAAAGAATAAAATACCTAGGAATAAATCTACCTAAGAAGACAAAACTCCTGTATGCAGAAAACTATAAGACACTGATGAAAGAAATTAAAGATGATACAAAGAGATGGAGAGATATGCCATGTTCTTGGACTGGCAAAATCAACATTGTGAAAATGACTGTACTACCCAAAGCGATCTACAGATTTAGTGCAATCCTTAACAAACTACAAGTGGCATTTTTCACAGAACTAGAACAAAAAATTTCACAATCAGTATGGAAACACAAAAGACACTGAATAGCCAAAGCAATCTTGAGAAAGAAAAACGGACCTGGAGGAATCAGGCTCCTGGACTTCAGACTATACTACAAAGCTATAGTCATCAAGACAGTATGGTACTGGCACAAAAACAGAAATATAGATTAATGAAATGGAACAGGATAGAAAGCCCAGAGATAAACTCACACACATATAGTCACCTTATCCTTCATAAAGGAGGGAAGAATACACAAAGGAGAAAGGACAGCCTCTTCCATAAGTGGTGCTGTGAAAACTGGACAGCTACATGTAAAAGAATGAAATTAGAACACTGCCTAACACCATAAACAAAAACAAACTCGAAATGGATTAGAGACTTAGATGTAAGGCCAGACACTATCAAACTCTCAGAGGAAAACATAGGCAGAACACTCTGTGACATAAATCACAGCAAGATCCTTTTTGACCCACCTCCTAGAGAAATTGAAATAAAAACAAAAATTAAAAAATGGGACCTAACGAACTCAAAAGCTTTTGAACAGCAAAGGAAACCATAAACAAGACAAAAAGACAACCCTCAGAATGGGAGAAAATATTTGCAAATGAAGCAACTGACAAAGGATTAATCTCCAAAATATACAAGCAGCTCATGCAGCTCAATATCAAAAAAACAAACAACCCAATCCAAAAGTGGGCAGAAGACCTAAATAGACATTTCTCCAAAGAAGATACACAGATTGCCAACAAACACATGAAAGAATGTTCAACATCATTAATCATTAGAGAAATGCAAATCAGAAGTACAATGAGGTATCACTTCACACCAGTCAGAATGGCCATCATCAAAAAATCTACAAACAAGAAATCCTGGAAAGGGTGTGGAGAAAAGGGAACCATCTTGCACTGTTGGTGGGAATGTAAATTGATACAGCCGCTATGGAGAACAGTATGGAGGTTCCTTAAAAAACTATAAATAGAACTACCATACGACCCAGCAATCCCACTACCCGGCATATACCGTGAGAAAACCATAATTCAAAAAAAGTCATGTACCACAATGTTCATTGCAGCTCTATTTACAATAACCAGGACATGGAAGCAACCGAAGCGTCCATCGACAGATGAATGGATAAAGAAGATGGGGCACATATATACAATGGAATATTACTCAGCCATGAAAAGAAACAAAATTGAGTTATTTGTAGTGAGGTGGATGGACCTAGAAACTGTTATACAGAGTGAAGTATGTCAGAAAGAGAAAAAGAAATACCGTATGCTAACACATATATATGGAATAAAAAAAAAAATGGCTCTGAAGACCTAGGGGCAGGACAGGAATAAAGACGCAGATATGGAGAATGGACTTGAGTACACGGGGAGGGGGAAGGGTAAGCGGGGTCGAAGTGAGAGAGTGGCATGGACATATATACACTACCAAATGTATAACAGCTAGTGGGAAGCAGCCGCATAGCACAGGGAGATCAGCTCGGTGGTTACTGTCCTCCTAGAGGGGTGAGATAGGGAGGATGTGAGGGAGGTACAAGAGGGAGGAGATATGGGGATATATGTATATGTATAGCTGATTCACTTTGTTATACAGCAGAAACTAACACACCATTGTAAAGCAATTATACTCTAATAAAGATGTTAAAAAATAAAAGCCTCATGGGAACAGCAAACCCAAAAACAATAGATACACACAAAAAGAAAAAGCAACCCAAACACAACACTAACAATGGTCATCAAACCACAAGAGAACAAAAGAGGAAGGAAAGAAAAAAGACCTAGAAAAACAAACCCAAAACAATTAAGAAAATGGCAATAGGAACACACATATCAATAATTACCTTAAATGTAAATGGATTAAATGCACCAACCAGAAGACATAGAATGGCTGAATGTTCACGAAAACAAGACCTGTATATATGCTGTCTACAAGAGACCCACCACAGACCTAGGAACACATACAGACTGAAAGTGAGGGGATAGAAGAAGGTATTCCATGCAAATGGAAATTAAAAGAAAGCTGGAGTAGCAATACTCATATCAGACAAAATAGACTTAAAAATAAAGACTGTTATAAGAGACTAAGAAGGATACTACATAATGATCAAAGGATCAATTCAAGAAGACGATATAACAATTGTAAACATATATGCACCCAACATGGGAGCATCTCAATATGTAAGGCAAATACTAACAGCCATAAAGGGAGAAATTGACAGTAACACAATAATAGTGTGGGACCTTAACACCCCATTTGCATCAATGGACAGACCATCCAGACAGAAAATCAGTAAGGAAACACTGGCCTTAAATGACACATTCGACCAGATGGACTTAATTGATATTTATAGAGCACTGCATCCAAAAGCAGAAGAACACACATTCTTCTCAACAGCACATGGAATATTCTCCAAGATTGACCACATCCTGGGCCACAAAGTGAGCCTCAGTAAATTTAAGAAAATTGAAATCATATCAAGCATCTTTTCCAAACACAATTTGATGAGATTAGAAATAAACTACAAGGAAATAAAAACTATAAAAAATACAAAGACATGGAAGCTAAACAATATGCTACTAAACAACCAATGGATCACTGAAGAAATCAAAGAGGAAATCAAAAAGTTCCTAGACACAAATGAAAATGAAAGCACCTATGGGATACAACAAAAACAGTTCTAAGAGAGAATTTTACAGCAATACAATCTTACACCAGGAAATAAGAATCTCAAATAAACAACCTAACCTTACACCTAAACCAACTAGAGAAAGAAGAACAAACAAAACCCAAAGTTAGTAGAAGGAAAGAAGTCATAAAGATCAGGGCAGAAATAAATGAAATAGAGACAAAGAAGACAATGGCAAAGATCAATCAAACTAAAACCTGGTTCTTTGAAAAGATAAACGAAATTGATAAACCTTTAGCCAGACTCATCAAGAAAAAAAGGTAAGGGACTCAAATCAATAAAATTAGAAATGAAAAAGGAGAAGTTACAACTGACACCACAGAAATACAAAGGATCATAAGAGACTACTATATGCAACAATATGCCAATAAAATGGACAACCTGGAAGAAATGGACAAATTCTTAGAAAAGTACAGTCTTCCAAGACTGAACCAGGAAGAATTAGAAAATATGAATAGACCAATCACAAGCACTGAAATTGAAACTGTAATTTAAAAACTCCCAACAAACAAAACTCCAGGACCTGATGGCTTCACAGGCGAATTCTATCAAACAGAGAAGAGCTAACAGCTATTCTTCTGAAACTGTTCCAAAAAATTGCAGAGGAAGGAAAACTCCCAAACTCACTCTATGAGGCCATGATCACCCTGATACCACAGATATCATACCATACCATAGACACCACAGACACCACAGACAAAGATATTACAAAAAAAGAAAATTACAGACCAATATCACCGATGAACATAGATGCAAAAGTCCTCAACAAGATACTAGCAATTCGAATCCAACAATACATTAAAAGGATCATACACCATGATCAAGTGGGGCTTATCCCAAGGATGCAAGGGTTTTTCAGTATCCTCAAATCAATCAGTGTGATAAACCACATGAACAAACTGAAGAAGAAAAACCATACAACCATCTCAATAGATGCAGAAAAAGCTTTTGACAAAATTCAACACCCATTTATAATAAAAACTCTCCAGAAAGTGAGCATAGAGGGAATCTACCTCAACATAATAAAGGCCATATATAAAAAACCTACAGTTAGCTTCATATTCAATGGTGGAAAGCTGAAAGCATTTCCTCTAAGATCAGGAATAAGACAAGGATGCCCACTATCACCACTTTTATTCAACATAGTTTTGGAAGTCCTAGCTATGGCAATTAGAGAAGAAAAAGAATGAAAAGGAATTGGAAAAGAAGAAGTTAAACTGTCACTGTTTGCAGATGACATGATACTATACATAGAAAATCCTAAAGATGCTACCAGAAAACTACTAGAGCTCATCAATGAATCTGGTAAAGTTTCAGGCTACAAAATTAATACACAGAAATCTGTTGCATTTCTATACACTAACAATGAAAGATCAGAAAGAGAAGTTAAAGAAACAATCCCATTTACCATTGCATCAAAAAAGATTAAAATGCCTAGGAATAAACCTACCTACGGAGACAAAAGAACTGTACTCAGAAAAGTATAAGACGCTAATGGAAGAAACTGAAGATGACACAAACAGATGGAAAGATATACCATGTTCCTGGACTGGAAGAATCAATATGGTCAAACTGAGTATACTACCCAAGGCAATCTACAGATTCAATGCAATCCCTATAAAATTACCAATGGCATTTTTCACAGAACTAGAACAAAAAATCTTAAAATTGTATGGAGACCCAAAAGACCCCGAATAGCCAAAGCAATCTTGAGAAAGAAAAATGGAGCTGGAGTAATCAGGCTCCCTGACCTCAGACTATACTACAAAGCTACAGTCATCAAAATAGTATGGTGCTCACACAAAAAGAGAACTATAGATCAATGGAAAAGGATAGAAAGCCCAGAAATAAACCCACGCACCTATGGTCAATTAATCTATGACAAAGGAGGCAAGACTATACAATGGTGGAAAGACAGTCTCTTCAACAAATGGTGCTCAGAAAACTGGACAGCTACATGTAAAAAAAAATGAAATTAGACCATCTTTAACACCATACACAAAAATAAGGTCAAGATGGGTTAAAGACCTAAATGAGAGACTGGACACTATAAAACTCCTAGAGGAAAACATAGGCAGAACACTCTCTGACATAAATTGCAGACATATCTTTTCTGATCCATCTCCCAGAGTAATGGAAATAAAAACAAAAATAAACAAATGGGACCTAATTAAACTCAAAAGCTTTTGCACAGCAAAGCAAACCATAAATAAAAGGAAAAGACAACCCAGAGATTGGGAGAAAATATTTGCAAATGATGTGACCAACAAGGGATTAGTCTCCAAAATTTACAAACAGCTCATGTGGCTTAATATCATCAAAACAAAAAGCCCAATCGAAAAATTGGCAGAAGACCTAAATAGACATTTCTCCAAAGACATACAGATGGCCAAGAAGCTCATGAAAAGATGCTCAACATCACTAATGATTAGCGAAATGCAAATCAAAACTACGGTGAGATATCACGTCACACCAGTCAAAATAGCTATCATCAAAAAATCCACAAACAATAAATGCTGGAGAGGGTGTGGAGAGAAGGGAATCCTCCTACACTGTTGGTGGGAAAGTAAATTGGTACAGCCACTATGGAGAACAGTATGGAGGTTCCTTTAAAAACTAAAAATAGAGCTATCATATGGCCCTGCAATCCCACTCCTGGGCATATATCCGGAGAAAAACATGGTCCAAAAGGATACATGCACCCCAAAGTTCATTGCAGTGCTGTTTACAATAACCAAGACATGAAAGCAACCTAAATGCCCATCTACAGAGGAATGCAGAAAGATGTGGTAAATATATACAAGGGAATATTACTCAGCCATAAAAAAGAATGAAATAATGCCATTTGCAGCAACATGGATGGACCTAGAGATTGTCATACTGAGTGAAGTAAGTCAGACAGAGAAAGAGACATATTGCATGATATCACTTATATGTAGAATCCAAAAAGAAATTATACAGATGAACGTATTTACAAAACAGAAATGGACACACAGAGTTAGAGAATGAACTTATGGTTACCGGCGGGAGTGGGGAAGGGTGAATGGAAGGGATAGTTAGGGAGTTTGGGATTGACATGTACACACTGCTAGAGTTAAAAAGGATAACCAACAAGGAACTACTGTATAGCACAGGGAACTCTGATCAATGTTATGTGGCAGCCTGGATGGGAGGGGAGTCTGGGGGAGAATGGATACATGTATATGTATGGTTGAGTCACTTTGCTGTGCACCTGAAACTATCACAACATTGTTAATCAGCTATACTCCAATATAAAATAAAAAGTTTTTAAAAATTTAAAAATTAAAAAAATAAAAATGACAAATACTGAATCAAAAAAATAAAATAAGACAAAGGCCTTAAAGAAAGATAAAGAAGGACACTATATAATGGTAAAAGAATCAATACAAGAAGACTATTTTACACTTGTAAACATATATGCACCTAACATAGGAGCACCCAAATACATGAAACAAATACTAACAGACATAAAGGGAGAAACTGATGGGAATACAATAATAGTAGGAGACATTAACACCCCACTCACATCAATGGACAGATTTTCTAGACTGAAAATCAATAAGGCAACAGAGATCCTAAGTGATACAATAGAATTGTATATTTTCAGGACATTACATCCAAAAAAAAAAACCAGAATACACATTCTTTTCATGGAACATTCTCTAGGATTGATCACATCCTAGGGCACAAAACTAACCTCAACAAATTTAACAGAGTAGAAATTATTCAAGCATCTTCTCTGACCACAGTGGCATGAAAGTAGAAATCAACCATACAAAAAGAAATGAGAAAAAAAACGATTACATGGAGACTAAACAACATGCTACTAAAAAACCCAGTAAATCAACAAGGAAATCAAAAAGGAAATTTTAAAATACCTTGGGACAACAGACAATGATAACACAACCATACAAAATCTATGGCATGCAGCAAAAGCAGTTCTTAAGAGGGAAGTTCACAGCAATACAGGCCTTCCTCAAAAAACAAGAAAAATCTCAAATAAACAACCTAACATACCACCTAAAAGAATTAGATAGTTAGGGAGTTTGGGATTGACATGTACATACTGCTATGTTTAAGGTGGATAACCAACGGGGACCTACTGTATAACACAGGGAACTCTGCTCAATATTTTGTGATGACCTAAATGGGAGGGCAGTTTGAAAAGGAGTGGATACATGTGTATGTGTGGCTGAATCACTTTGCTGTGTGTCTGAAACTAATACAACACTGTTAATCAACTATACTCCAATATTAAGTAAAAACTTTAAAAAAATAAAATAAAATTTAGCTTTTGGCCAATTCTATAAATAAAGTAAAAACCATTGAATTATATTTTAAAAAGAATTAGAAGAAGAAGAACAAACAAAACCTAAAGTCAGCAGAAAGAAGGAAATAATAAAAATCAGGGAGGAAAAAAATTACAAAGAGATTTTAAAAAATAGAAATAAGATCAATAAAACCAAGAGCTGGTTCTTTGAAAGGGTAAATGAATTTGACAAACCTCTGGCCAAGGTCACCAAGAAGAATAGAGAGACAACCCAAATAAACAAAATAAGAAATGAAAAAGGAGAAATCTCAACTGATACCATACAAATTTAAAAAAATCATAAGAGGATACTATGAACAATTATATGCCAACAAATTTGATAACCTCGAAGAAATGGACAACTTTCTATAAACATAAGCCCACCAAAATTGAATCAAGAAGAAATAGATAATTTGAACAGATCAATCACTAGAAATGAAATAGAATCTGTAATTAAAAAAATAAAAAAATAACTCCCTACAAATAAAAATCCAGGACCAGATGGCTTCACAGGCAAATTCTACCAAATATACAAAGAAGAACTTATAACAATCCTTTTCAACCTCTTCCAAAAGATCAAAGAGAAGGGAACACTCCCAAAGACATTCTATAAAACCACTATCATCCTGATACCAAAACTAGACAAAGATACCACCAAAAAAGAAAATTACAGGCCAATATCTTTGAAGAATATAGATGCAAAAATTCTCAAGAAAATATAAGCAAACCAAATCCAACAACACATAAAAAAGATCATACACCATGACCAAGTGGGATTCATCTCAAGTTCATAAGGATGGTTCAATGTACACAAATCAATCAATGTAATACACCACATTAACAAAAGAAAAGTCAAAAATCACATGACCATCTTAATAGATGCAGAAAAAGCATTTGACAAAATTCAACATCCATTCATGACAAAAACTCTTACCAAAGTGGGTATAGAGGGAACATATCTCAATATAATAAAAGCCGTTTATGACAAACCCACAGCCAATATAATACTCAATGGTGAAAAGCTGAAAGCCTTTCCGCTAAAATCTGGAATAAGACAAGAATGCCCACTCTCACCACGTCTATTCAACATAGTATTGGAGGTCCTAGCCACAGCAATCAGGCAAGAAAAGGAAATTAGACAGGAAAAGGTATCCAAATTGGAAGAGAAGAGGTAAAACTGTCACTATACACAAATGACATAATACTATATACAGAAAACCCTAAGGACTCCACACAAAAACTACTAGATATAATAAATGAATTTATCAAAGTAGCAGGATACAAGATTAACATTCAGAAATCAGGTGCATTTCTTTACAGTAACAAAGAAATATCAGAAAGCGAATGTAAAAAAAACCATACCTTTTAAAATTGCAACAACAACAACAAAATACTTAGGAATAAACCTGACCAAGGAGGTGAAAGACTTATACATTGAGAACTATAAAACATTAATAAAGGAAATTAAAGAGGATTCAAATAAATGGAAAGATATCCCATGCTCTTGGATTAGAAGAATTAATATTGTTAAAATAGAAATACTACCTAAAGCGATCTACAGGTTTAATGCAATCCCTATCAAATTACCCACGACGTTTTTCACAAAACTAGAACAAATAATCCAAAAATTTATATGGAACCATAAAAGACCCAGAATTGCCAAAGCAATACTGAGGGGGAAAAAAACAAAGCAGGAGGCATAACTCTTCCAGACTTCAGACAATACTACAAAGCTACAGTAATCAAAACATTATGGTATTGGCACAGAAACAGACATACAGATCCACAGAAAACAATAGAGAGCCCAGAAATAACCCCACACACCTACAGTCAATTAATCTTCAACAAAGGAGGTAAGAATATAAAATGGGAAAAAGACAGTCTCTTCAGCAAGTGGTGCTAGGAAAATTGGACAGCTGCATGTAAATCAATGAAGTTAGAACACACCCTCACACCATACACAAAAATAAAGTCAAAATGGCTTAAAGACTTAAAATAAGACATGACACCATAAAATTCCTAGAAGAGAACACAGGCAAAACATTCTCTGACATAAATTGAAGCAACGTTTTCTTAGGTCAGTCTCCCACGGCAATAGAAATAAAAACAAAAATAAACAAATGGGACTTAATCAAACTTACAAGCTTTTGCACAGCAAAGCAAACCATAAAAAACAAAACAAATGTACAAACAAAAAAAAACCCCGAAAATACAACCTACAGGATGGGAGAAAGTATTTGCAAACGATGTCACAGACAAGGGCTTAATCTCCAAAATGTACAAATAGCTCATACAACTCAACAAAAAACACACAAACAACCCAATCAAAAAATGGGCAGAAGACCTAAATAGACATTTCTCCAAAGAAGACATACAGATGGCCAGGAGCCACATGAAAAGATGCTCAACAACACTAACTATTAGAGAAATGCAAATCAAAACTACAATGAGGTACCACCTCACACCGGTCAGAATAGCCATCATTATAAAGTCTACAAATAACAAATGCTGGAGAGGGTGTGGAGAAAAGGGAACCCTCTTATACTGTTGGCAGGAATGTAAGTTGGTGCAGCCACTATGAAAAACAGTATAGAAAACTAAAAATAGAACTACCATATAATCCAGCAATCCCATTCCTTGGCATATACCTAGACAAACTATAATTCAAAAAGGTATGTGCACCCCTATGTTCATAGCAGCACTATTCACAATAGCCAAGACATGGAAACAACCTAAATGTCCATCGACAGATGAATGGATAAAGAAGATATGGTACATATATACAATGGAATACTACTCAGCCATTAAAAAAAACGAAATAATGCCATTTGCAGCAACATGGATGCAACTAGAGATTATCATATTAAGTGAAGTAAATCAGAAAGAGAAAGACAAATACCATATGATATCACTTATATGCGGAATCTAAAATATGGCACAAATGAACCTATCTACAAAACAGAAACAGACTCACAGACATAGAGAACACAGTTGTGGTTGCCGAGGGGGAGTGGGAGAGGGAGAGGAATGGACTGGGAGTTTGGGGTTAGTAGATGCAAACTATTACATTTAGAATGGATAAACAACAAGGTCCTACTGTACAGCACACGGAACTATATCCATTCTCCTGAAATAAACCATAATAGAAAAGAATATGTTAAAAAAAAAAAAGGTATATATGTGTATAACTGAGTCACTGTGCTGTACAACAGAGACCATCACAACATTGTAAATCAACTATACTTTAAAAAAAATCTACTTGGCACCAACATCATGAACAAAATCAAAAGATGAATGACAAAGTGAGAAAGATACTAACCACACGTATGACAGACAAGGGGCTAATTTCCTCATATGATAATAATAACAACAATAATAATAACAACAATAATAAAACAATCTAAAAAACAATAACACAAGAGAAAATTACCCAAAGATATGAACAGAAAAAATAAATTACTAATGGAATTTATTCATTAGTAGTATGCTACAGGAAATATGCACAACCTCTCCTAAAAGAAATTAAAATAAAAACTTGACATATTACATCCAAAGTTGCTTATACACCTTATTGGTGAAGGTCGTGGGAAACAAGCACTCAGAGCAAAAAGGATTAAAGTAAAAGGACTACTTTATAATGAAAAAAGGTAAATAGACTCTAAAATAGCTCCCAATGATCCCTGCTTCCTGGTATTGATGCCCCTGTGTAATCCTCTCCACTTAAGTGTGTGCTGGACCTAGTGACTCTCTTCTAACCAAAAGAATATGGCAAAAGTGATGAGATATTATTTCCAAGATCTAATTACAAATAATTCTAGCTTCCATCTTATTCACTCTCTTGCTTTCTCCCTCACTCACGCTGAGGGATACCAACTGCTGAATTGTAAGCTGCTTTTTGCAGAGGCCCACATGGCAAAGAGCTGATTATTTCTAGCCAATAGCCAGTGAGAGAACCTGAGGCCTGCCAACAGCATGTGAGTGAGTTTGGAAGTGGATCTTCCCACATTTGAGCCTTAAGATGACTGCAGCAGCAGCCAACAGTTTGATTGCAGCCTTATGAGAGTTTCTGAGCCTGAGGAGTTAGCTCAGCCACACCAGATTCCTCACCCACAAAAACTGTAAGATGATAAATGATTGTCAAAGAGACACAGCTTTGGGACAATCTGTTACATAGTAATAGATAACTAATACAGATTTTCATAACTGTGGAACTGGGGTGCTTCCTTGGCTTTGGAAGCAGACAGTGGGCAGAGGCTGGAAAGATTTTGAGGAGCATGTTAGCGAAAGCTTAAATTGCCTTGAATAGACTCTTAGTAGAAATATGGACTTTGAGGATGCTGCCATTAAGGGCACAAAAGAAGTGAAGAACATGTTAGTGGTTATATAGAAAAAGAGGGATCCTTGTTAATGAGTGGCAGAAAGCTTAGCAACACTGTTGCCTTCATTAACATGGAAAGCAGGATACGTGTTGAGTGAACTGGGTGACCTACCTGAGATTCCCAAACAATCTGCTGAGATTACTACTTAATTTTTTCTTGCTGTCTATAATAAAGATGAGAGAACAGAAAGATATATGGAAAGAAGAATGGTTAAACAAAAATGAATCAGAACTGGAGAGTTATGGTAAGATGGTGGAGTAGGAAGCACCAGGAATTCATCTCCATACCTAGACAACATTTGTCCTGGAAGAATCTGCTTGATATAACTTTTGGAACTCTAGAGTCAATTAAAAGGCTTGCAGCTTCCATGGGAAGACTTGGACAGTAAATTACAATAATTTAGGCCAATTTCAGCTCTTAGTTCAGTAGCAACTACCCATTGCCCACCCCCTAAACCAGTGGCAGGCAGCCATGTACATGTTCAAGGAACAGCTTGCAGGTAACTTGCCAGAGCCAATGTAGGCAATAAAAACCCTGTCCTCCAGTATCAAGGATCTATGCTCTGATTGCTGATTTCTGCTTCTGATTGCAAAGGTATAGACAAAGAGATGGGTAGCCATTGTTGCAACCCTCACCACCACTGCTGCAAGCCCACCCCTTTCAGCTGAAGTGGCTTCTAGGAGATTTAAAGGGTGGGTCCATTTCCCCCCTTTCATTTTTGTCTCTCCCCGCCTTGTGGAGCCAGACATTTAAAGACTAGAATATTCAGAAGCAACCACATATAAAGGGGAATTTAGAAAGTCACTGTACATACCAAAGGAAAGGTACAGACTCAGAAAAGCCTTGAGAGGACTTTATGAAGTTTATAATTCAGGCTGATTGCTGACACAGAGGTAGGCTATAATTTAAAAAACAAAAAAAGCAAACCCTGGGAAACAGAAAGACTCTTTTTAATTAAATCAACAGACTGTCCACTGAATCAACAGAAACTGTCTCTGACAAAGATCAGATGACAGGTTAACCAGACAAAGATTTTAAAGTCAAGAAAATGATATATGAACAAAGCGGAACTATCAACGAAGAGAAAGAAAATGTAAAAGAAATGAAAAAGAAACTCTGGGCTTCAAAGTACAATAACTGAAATGAAGAATACGCTAGAAGGATTCAAAAGCAGATCTGAACAGGCAGAACACAGAAATCAGTGAGCTTGAAGATAGGACAGCTGAAATTATTGACTATGAGGAACAGAAAGAAAAATGGCTGAAGAAAAGTGAACATGGCTTAAGGTACCTGTGGGACACCATTAAGTGGAAAAACATACACATGATAGGAGTGCCAGAAGGAAAAAAGACAGAGAAAGGGGCAGAGAGAGTATTTGAAGAATTAATCGTTGAAAAGGTCCCAAATTTGATGAAAGAAATGAATATAAACATCCAAAAGGCTCAACTAACTCCAAGTAGGAAAAACTCAAAGACGATCAGAACAAGACACAATGTGATCAAATTGTTAAAATCCAAAGACTAAGAGAAAATCTTGAAAGCAGCAAGAAAGAAGCAACTCATCACACATAAAGGATCTTCAGTAAGATTATAAGCACACTTATCATCAGAAACTTTGGAGGCCAGAGGACTGATATATTCGAAGGTCTGTAAGAAAAAAAACTGTCAACCAAGAACCCTACGTCCAGCAAAACTGTCCTTCAAAAGTGAGAGAGAAATTAAGACATTCCTAAATAAACAATAGGGAGTTTATTACCACTAAATCTGCCCTACAAGAAATGCTAAAGGGACTCTTTCAGTTTTAAATGAAATGACACTAGACAGAAACATGAAGCAGTATGAAGAAATAAATATCTCTATAATGGTGAATACACGGGCAATTACAAAATCTAGCATTATTTTAACTTTGGTTTGAAATTCCACTTTTTATTTTCTATGTAATTTAAGAGACTGATACTTTTTATATTAATTTTTAAATTTTTTATTCAATTAATTTAAAACAAACAAAGGACAAAAATAGTTCACCTATTTTAAGAAAACAGTTACTAGTCTAAAAGTTAGCATTATTGTAATTTTGGTTTGTAACTCCACTTTTTGTCTTCTACACAGCTTAAGAAACTAATGCATGATAAATTATTAGCCTATATTTTCAAAGAATGTATAAACATATAATACTGTAATGCCGGGAAGTGAAAGGGAGTGCGGACAAAGCTGTACAGGACTACAGTTTTTGTATATTATTGAAGTTAGGCTGGTATAAATTCAAATTAGAGTGTTATAACTTAAGGATGTTAAATGTAACTCCCATGGTAACCACAAAGAAAACAGCTATAGAATACAGAAAGAAATGAGAAGGAAATTTTACTTAAAAAAATACACAAAAGACAGTAATGGAGGAAATGAGGAATGACACACCTGTAAGGCATACTGATAACAAAATGACAGAAGATGGATATCATAGAAAGTATCTTCTCTAACCACAACAGGAAGATTTAGAAATCAGTAGGAAAAGGAAAACTGGAAAATTCACAAATTTGTGGAAACTAAACAACACACTCTTAAACAACCAATGGGTCAAAAAAGAAATTACAAGGGAAATTATAAAATACTTAGAAATGAATGAAAACCCAAATACAACATACTAAAATTTATGTCACACGGTGAAAGCAATGCTAAAGGAGGTAACTGATAGCTTTAAATACTTAAATTAAAAAAGAAGATCTCAGATCAACAACCTAACTTTATAGCTTAAATGAGAACAAAAAGAAGAACAAAGTAAACCCAAAGCTAGCAGAAGGAGGGAAATAATAAAGATTAGTACAGAGATAAACAAAACAGAATAGAAAAACAATAGAGAAAATCATTGAAAAGTTGGTCCTTTGAAGAGACTAACAAAATAGACCAACCTTTAGCTAGACAGAGTAATAAAGAGAGAAAGAAGACTCAAATGACTAAACGCAGATATGTACGTGGGGATATTACTACCTATTCTACAGAAAGAAAAAGGATTATAAGAGAATACTATGAACAACTGGATGTCAACATATTGGATAACGTAAATGAAAAGGACAAATTCTTAAAAACACACAACCTATCAAGAATAAGTCATGAATAAATAGAATATCTGAATAAACCTATAACTATTAAGGAGATTCAATCAGTAATCAAAACCTCCAGAGGAAGAAAAGCCCTGTATCTGATTACTTCACCAGTGAATTCATCCACACATTTAAAAAAGATCTAATACAATCCTTCTCAAACTTTTACAAAAAATGGAAGAGGAAGGAACATGTCCTAACACATTCTAAGAGGGCAACATTGCCCTGATACCAAAGCCAAACAAAGGCACTTCAAGAAAACTAAAAACTAATGTTCCCTATGAACACTGATGCAAAATCCTCAACAAAATACCAGCAAACCTAATTCAGCATATTAATTCAGCATCTACCCCATGACCAAGTGGAAATTATTCCTGGAATCTAATTTACTATGAAAACTGATTAATGTAATATATCACATTAACAGAATAAAGGGAAAAAACCCACATGATAATCTCAATTGATACAGAAAAAACATCTGACAAAATTCAACACCTTTTAATGTTAAAAAATATTCAGCAAACTAGCAATAGAAAGAAACTACCTCAACATAATAAAAGTCATACATGAAAAACCCAAAGCATACATTATACTCAATCATGGAAGACAAAGATTTTCCTGTAAAATCAGGAACAAAGCAAAAATGCTTGCTTTGGGCACTTCTATTAAATATAGTACTGAAAGTTCTAGCCAGAGCAATTAAACAAGAAAAAGAAATAAGAGCTATCCAGATTTAAAAGGCAGAAGTAGAAGTATCTCTGTTCACAGGAGACATAATCATATATGTAGAAAGCCCAAAATATTCCACAAAAAAACTGTTAGAAGTAATAAACAAATTCAGCAAAATGGAAGGATACAAAATCAATACTCAAAAACCAGTTGTGTTTCCACAGTCTAACAGTGAAGAATTTGAAATGGAAATTAAGAAAACAATTCCATTTACAATAGCATCAAAAAGAATAAAATACCGTGCAATTAACTTAACCAAGGAGGTTAAACACTTGTACAATGAAAACTACAAAACGGTGCTGAAAGTAAAGAATTTCCTGAAAGCTATGAGACACTGCAGTAAGCAATTGAAGTAGACATAAATAAATGAAAAGATACTCCATGTTCATGAAGAGGAAGAATTAATATTTTTTAAATGTCCAAACTACCCAAAGCCATTTATAGATTCAATGCAATCCCTATGAAAATTCTAATGACATTTTTCATAGAAATAGAAAAACCAATCCTAAAACTCATACAGAACTACAAAAGATCCTAAATAGCTGAAGCAATCTTAAGAAGAACAAAGCTGGAGGCATCATACTTCCTGATTTCCAACTATATTACAAAACTACAGCAATCAAAACAGCATGGTACTGGCAAAAAGACAGACACATAGACCAATGAGACAGAATTGAGAGCCCAGAAATAAACTCATGTATATATGGTCAACTAATGTTTGACAAGGGAACCAAGAATATTCAATGGGGAAAGGATAATCCCTTCAGTAAATATATTGGGAAAACTGAATATTCACACATAAAAGAACTTTGACTCACATCTTATAGAGCTCACAAAAATTAACTCACAATGGATTAAAGACATAAATGTAAGACCTGAAACCATAAAACACCTGGAAGAAAACACAGAGGAAAAGTTCCTCAGCACTGGTCTTGGCAATCACGTTTTGGACATAACACCAAAAGCAAAAGCAACAAAAGCAAAACTAAACAAGTGAGACTACATCAAAATAAAAGGCTTTGTGCAGCAAAAGAAATAACAAAATGAAAAGGAAACCTACAGAATGGGAGGAAAGATTTACAAACCATATATCTGATAAGAAGATAATATCCAAAATATACAAAGAACTCATACAATTCAATAGCAAAGAAACAAATAATCTGATTAAAAATGGGCAAAGGACCTGAATAGACATTCTTCAAAAGAAGATATACAGATGGACAACAGGTACATCAAAAGATTCTCAGCATCACTAATCATGAGGGAAACGGAACTCAAAACCACAAGGAGATATCACCTCACACCTTTAAAATGGCTACTATCAAAAAGACAAGAAATAAGTGTTGGCGAGGATGTGGAGAAAAGGGAACCCTTGTACACTGTTGGTGGTAATGTAAATTGGTGCAGAAACTATGGGAAAAAAGTATGGAGGTTGCTCAAAAAATTGAAAATAGGACTACCATACGATCCAGCAATTCTGCTTCTGGGTATTTATCTGAAGGAAATATAATCACTATTTCAAAGAGATATTTTGCACCCCCATGTTCACTGCAGTATTTTTTACAATAGGCAAGATATGGAAATAACCTGTGTCCATCAACAGATGGATGGATAAAGAAAATGTGATACACACACACAATGGAATATTATTCAGTCATAAAAAAGAAGGAGGGACATCCCTGGTGGCGCAGTGGTTAAAAATTCGCCTGCCAATGCAGGGTACACGGGTTCAATCCCTGGTCTGGGAAGATCCCACACACTGTGGAGCACCTAAGCCTGTGCACCACAACTACTGAGCCTGTGCTCTAGAGCCCGCGAGCCACAACTACTGAAGCCTGTTCACCTAGAGCCCATGCTCCATGACAAGAGAAGCCACCACAATGAGAAGCCCATGCACCACAATGAAGAGTAGCCCCCACTTGCCGCAACTAGAGAAAGCCCGCGCACAGCAACGATGACCCAACGCAGCCAAAAATAAATAAATAAATAAATTTATTAAAAAAAAAAAAAAAAAAAAAGAAGGAAATCCTACCATGTGAGGGCATTATGCTAGGTGAAAAAAGTCAGACAAAGAAAGACACTGCATGATCTCACTCATGTATAGAATCTACAGGAACCAAACTCGTAGAAACAGAGAACAGATTGGTGGTTTCCAGGGGCAGGGAAAATGATTGAAGGTTGTAAAAGGTACAAACTTCCATTTAAAAGTTCTGGGGATCTAGTACAGCATGGTGACTATAGTTCACAATACCATATACTTGAAAACTGCCAAGAGAGTAAATCTTAGAAGTTCTCAGTACACACACATACACACAGTGGTAACTAGGTGGGGTGATGGGTGTGTTAACTACCTTATTGTGGTAATCACTTTGCAATATATACATATATCAAGTCATTGCGTATATACCTTGAATTTACACAATGTTATATGTCATTTATATCTAGAAAAAAATAGAAATTAAAGAAGACATAAATAAATGGAAACACATCCCAAGCTCATGGATTGGAAGACAATGTTGTTAAGATGTCAAAGTGATTTACAGATTTGATCAAAATCCCAAAGATTTTTTGGAGAAAAAGAAACCTAAAATTCATATGGAATCTCATGGGACTCAGACTAGCTAAAAAAAGTCTTGAAATGGTACAATAAATTTGGAAGACTCACACTTATGATTTCAAAATTTACTATAAAGCTGTAGTAATCAAAATACTGCGGTACAGAAATAAAGACATACATATAGACCAAAGGAATAGAATAGAGAGCCCAGAAATAAACCCTCACATATATGGCTGTCATAGACTGGATTGTGTCCCCTTCCCAAATTCATATGTTGAAGCCCTACCCTTTCATATAAGTGAATTGGAAATAGGGCCTCTAAAGGGGTGACTAAGGTTAAATGAGGTCATAAATGTGGAGTCCTAATCAGATAGAACTGGTACCCTTAAAAGAAGAGGAAGAGATACCAGAGCACTTTCTCTTCCACGTGAGGGCACAGCAAGAAGGCTGGGATCTGAAAGCCAGGAAGAGAGCTCTCACCAGAACCTGACTATGTGGGCACCCTGATCTTGGAGTTCCATCCTCCAAAACTGTGAGAAAATAAATCTCTATTTTTTAAGCCACCAAGTCTATAGTATTTTGTTAAGTGTGTTTTACCACAATTAAAAAAACTTTTTTTAAGGAATCAGAACTTGATGGTTTTGAAAATTGTAGCCTCCCCAGATTTAAAAGAAACTAACATTAAGAAATAGCCTCCAAGAAAAGTTCATACTGTAGCACTGCAAGGAGAGCCCTGGCCTAAAGGTGACACCAAGGTGTGAATGTAAAAACCTTTGTTAGGCTATGAAAGATAAAAGGTGGTACCTTCAGAGGACTATGAAGAGTCACACAAAGGGCCTTTTTAAGAAGATTAAGGGTGTGCTTCACGGATCCTCTCAAACAATAGGATCTCTGGGAAGTGAAGAGCTTTGTCCTACAGATTCCTAGGAGATAAAGAAGGGCTTATCTAGAAGAGTTTTCTGGTTGTGACTTCTGTTTAATGAAGTGAACCCTAATGACATTCACAGGGGCCCCACACTTTTTTTCAAGAATTATTACCAGCAAGAACTCAGCCAGCTTGATCTGAAAGGGACCAAATGAAAAGTACAGTAAAAAATAAAAAAGAGACCATTAGACCCACCCTTCCCCCCACCACCAAACTCTACTGGCAGGAAAAGCAGACTGAAACAACTTCTTGACTGTAACCAGTGGTACTTTTCTTGAAAAAGGAAGGATAACTCTCAGGGTGAAACCAAGAAGCCCAGAGAGCAAAGTCAAAACCTATGGAGAATCATTAGGTCTTGAGACCTAATCAAGGAACTTCCAACATTGGTCTAACTGGATCTCAAAATTGCAATGGACCAGAGACTCTTTTGTGTCTCCCATATCCCTCTTTTTTGAACAAAAAATGTCCACAGTGGTTTTCCTATGCCTGCCTCACTATTGTGTCACGTGGATGGGAAGGAACTTTACAGATTGAGAGGAACTGTAAGAGTTGTACTTAAGAAATATGCCTGACTGTTGGTGGGAATGTAAATTGATACAGCCACTATGCAGAACAGTATGGAGGTTCCTTAGAAAACTAAAAATAGAACTACCATACGACCCAGCAATCCCACTACTGGGCATATACCCTGAGAAAACCATAATTCAAAAAGAGTCATGTACCACAATGTTCATTGCAGTTCTACTTACAATAGCCAGGACATGGAAGCAACCGAAGTGTCCATCGACAGATGAATGGATAAAGAAGATGTGGCACATATATACAATGGGATATCACTCAGCCATAAAAAGAAACAAAATTGAGTTATTTGTAGTGAGGTGGATGGACCTAGAGTGTGTCATACAGAGTGAAGTAAGTCACAAAGAGAAAAACAAATACCGTATGCTAACACATATATATGGAAGATAAAAAAAAAAAAAGGTTCTGAAGAACCTAAGGGCAGGACAGGAATAAAGATGCAGACATAGAGAATGGACTTGAGGACACGGGGAGGGGGAAGCGTAAGCTGGGACAAAGTGAGAGAGTGGCATGGACATATATATACACTACCAAATGTAAAATAGATAGCTAGTGGGAAGAAGCCACATAGCACAGGGAGATCAGCTCGGTGCTTTGTGACCACCTAGAGGGGTGGGATAGGGAGGGTGGGAGGGAGGGAGATGCAAGAGGGAAGAGACATGGGGATATATGTATATGTATAGCTGATTCACTTTGTTATAAAGCAGAAACTAACACACCATTGTAAAGCAATTATACTCCAATAAAGATGTTTAAAAAAAAAAAAGAAAGAAATATGCCTGAAGAGCCTCGTCTACAACAGGGTGTGACCTGATGATGAGGTTCTGAACTATGAGCTGATGCTGTAACTCGATGAGACTTTGGGGGATCTGAGAGTGGGGATGAATATATTTTGAATGTGCGAAGGACAGGAGTCACTGGACATAAGGAAGACTATAATAAACAGCCTCTAAAATGGTCCCCAACGATCCCTGCTTTGTAATATTTATGCCCTTGTGTAACCCCCTCCCTTTGATTGTAGGCTGTACCTAGTGACCCTCTTCTAACCAAAAGAATGTGGCAAAGTGATGATGTCATCTGAGATTAAGCTACGAAAGAACTCTTGCTTCCACCTTGGTCATTCTCTCTCTTGCTTTTTCCCTCACTCACCCTGAGGACACCTACTACCATGTTGTAATTTGTCCTGTAGAGAGGCACACGTGGCAAGGCACTGATATTTCTAGCCAATAGCCAGTGAGGACCTGAGTCCTCATAACAGCCTGGTAAGTAAGGCTGGAAGCTGATCTCTCACAGCTGAGACTTAAGATCACTGCAGTCTTGGTTGACACCTTAACTGCAGTCTTGTGAGAGACCCTGACCCAGAGGACTCAAACTGTGCCAAGATTCCTGATCCAGAGAAACTGTGAAATAATAAATGTTTGTTGTTTAATACTGTTAAATTTGGTGGTAATTTGTTATATAGCAATAGATAACTAATACACCCATAATGAAGATCTAACAATCAGTAATATTTATGTTCAATGTGTATTCAATATACATATTATATTTATACTACATATATACATACATAATAAAGTCTTTTTTCTTTTTTTCTTAAGAGATAGTTTATTTACAATATTATATAAGTTTCAGGTGACTATACTATCTTTTTAAGAATCTTGAACATTCACAAAAGTTATTAAGCCCTCAAAAAAAAAATCAACAAATCCCAAGATATAGAAATAATACAGATAAAATTCTCTGATCAAAAGGGGAAAAACAGGGCTTCCCGGGTGGCGCAGTGGTTGAGAGTCTGCCTGCCGGTGCAGGGGACGCGGGTTCGAGCCCTGGTCTGGGAGGATCCCACGTGCCGCGGAGCGACTGGGCCCGTGAGCCATAATTACTGAGCCTGCGCGTCTGGAGCCTGTGCTCCGCAACAAGAGAGGCCGCGATAGTGAGAAGCCCGCGCACTGCGATGAAGAGTGGCCCCCGCTTGCCACAGCTAGAGAGGGCCCTCGCACAGAAACGAAGACCCAACACAGCCATAAATAAATAAATTTAAAAAAAAAAAAGGGGGGGAGGAAACACCCTAGAATATTTTTACAACTTTCTTAACAACTCTTGGAACAAAAAGGAAATCAAAACCAAAATAACACAATTTCTTTCTTAAAAATAACAAAAGAGCACATATCAGTTCATATAGGATAACCACAGAGCTCAGAAAAAAATATGTAACCTTAAATATTTATGTTAATTTATAAGTTATTCAAAGAAGAATAAAAGTTTAAGTTCCGAATTCAAGAAATTAGGGGGCACCAACAAACCATTTAGCTAATAAGTTGTCTAAACAAGAAAAAAGGCAGAAATCATAAATATAAAAATTAGGATGGGGAAATAACATTTTATAATAAATACTAGTCATTATGCTATACACCTTAAAATATGCAGTACTGTATGTCAATTGTATCTCAATAAAACTGAAAGAACAACAATGGGGAAACAGATTCAGAGGAAATATAAAACAAATTACAACAAATTACCTTGTTTAACTCTATATATTTGAAAACATTATTGAAATGGATGAATTTTTAGGAAAAAATCATGAAAATGTACCTCCAGAGGAGAGAGCAAATCTAAATGGATTAAGTACCATAGGAAAAGAAAACATTTTTTTAATTATCAAAGAGCCACTCTTCCCCCTCAAAATGTACCAAGCCAAGAAGTTTTCAGTAGTTCACTTTTCACCACTATTATTTTGCAGTATTATAGAGTAGCTGATGCAATTAGGTGAGAGAAAGAAATAGGTCTTAAAAGTTGGAAAGGAAAAGGAAAAGCTGTCATTATTTGTAGGAAGTACAATGCCTATTAGACCTTTTCAGGTTCTATAGGTAACATATTCCATGACTAGAAATAGTGCTCTGGCCCACATATTAGGTAATAAAGAAGGCTGCCAGTTTTGAATGAGTCCAGGAACACGAAAGAGCTCTGTAGAAGGTACAGGCTGTGGTGCAAGTGGCTCAGCCACTTGAGTCATACAATCCAGTAGACCATAGGGTGTTGTAGGTATCAGTTGTGATAAAGGGTGCAGTGTGTTTGTAGCAAGCTCTAGGGGAAGAATCACAACGTAGACCCTGAGGTCCTAGAGCAGCCATGACTGCTGTAGCATAAAATTACATGATTTTTAAATAACACCTTCTGGCATGATACTGGAACCTGACAGATCGAATATTTGACCACAGGATACCTAGTGACTGTATATCCAGAACTGCTGAACCCAAGTCATAAAGTTAAGTTGGCCTACCAGTAATCCATTATAAGATATAAATAGGACATAAAGGATAATCATGAGCAGTACCAAAGGATACACTTAAGTTGCATAAGCAGGTAGACCAGACCCCCATATCATCCACTACAGCTCACCAGAGCCCTCCCTTGCTCACATCTATGGCCTATGTACAACCCATGTACAATACATCCATATACAATACACCTATGTAAAGCATGTGAAGGAGGTGGATAAAGCCTGAACTTTGAGGTAATTAATGGTTAGACTCAAGCCCAAAATGGATGGTAGTTGCATTACAGCCTCATTCAAGGGCAACCTTTAAAGACAGTGGAGACAGACAATCTTCCCAATGGTCAGAGCTTCAGGCAGTGGTCATCCACTCTGTACAGAAGAAGTGGCTTGTGGTAAGAATATGTATGGACTAATGGGCAGTGACAAGTGGCCTGGCCTATTGGTCAGGGATCTGAAAGGTAAGACTGAAAGACAAGGAGTCCTAGGACAAGGCATATGGATAGGCCTATGAGAGTAGACATGAAGTGTAAAGATCTTTGTATCACACAGTAGCATTCACCAGGAAGCATCAATCATGGAAAGAGCATTAAACCACCAAGTAAACAAAATGACTTGGTGAGTTAATATTACTCCATTTTTGTCATAGGCCATGAAGTTCAATGGGCCTATGAATAAAGTTACCAGAGTGGCAGAGATGGAGGCTATTCATGGGGTCAGCATCCCAGACTCTAACCAAGACTGATATAGCTACTGTTGTCTCTAAATGTGCAAGTTGCCAGCAACAGACACCAATACTGAGCCTTCAACATGGTGACCAGCCACTGGATGTAATGTTGATTACATTTCATCCTGGAAGGGCCAGCTGGTTTTTGTTTTTGTTTTTTCTCATAGGAATTGATGATACCTATTCCACATGTGGGTTTGCCTTTCCTTCTCTCAGGGCCTCAGCCAGCACTACTATCTAAGGGCTTAAGGAATACCTATTCCATAGGCATGGAATCCCACACAACATAGCATCCAACCAGGGAAGCCACTTTACAATAAAGGGAGTGTAGAAGTAGGTCCCTGGGATCCACCTGTTGTATCATTCATTGTACCATCTAGAAGCTGCCAACCTAATAAATCATTGGAAAAGACTGCTGAATGGTAAAGCTAAAGCAACACCTCAAAGGCAATACCCTTCAAGGATGGGGAGCCATCCTCTAGATCATGGTATACACACTGAATCAGAGACCTTTATGTGGTGCCTGTGTCCTCAGTAGGACACAGCAACCAGGAGACAAAGAGTGGAAGCAGGAGGGGCTCCCACGTACCATCACTTTTCACGAATCCAGGGGATCTTGTGTTTCCCAGCTCCACAAATCTGGGCTCCACAGAGTTAGAGGTCCTGGTCCTCAAAGAGGGAACACTCTCACCAGGAGATATAGCAAGAATTCCTTCAAATTGGTATTCTGGAGCTACAAACTACAGCTGCAACATGAGTACTTTAGGTTCCTTGTAAGAGGAGTCACCACCTTGTCAGGGGATAATGACCCCTTGAACAACAGAAGAAAATAGGGTGTCTGCTACACAGTGGAGCAAAAAGGAACATGTGTGAAATTCAGGTGACACAATTGGGCATCTCTTGATATTTTCTTGCCCAAATGTGACTTAATTGTCAAGGGCAATCCTTAGCCTGAGATGAGTATGGTTAGCAAGGACCCAGGCCCCTCAGCAATGAGGATTTGTTTGAGGTCACCCTACCAGGCAAGTCAGTGAGACAAGCAGAGCTGGTAGCTGAAGGTGAAAGGAACTTAGAATGAAAGTGGAATTTGGAGACAATGTGTACCCATTGTAAAACTGAGACCAACTTGCAACAGTGAGGTTGTACTTCATCCTGCTGATTTCCCTATTCTAAGTTTCCCCTCAGGAATAGAGGCCCACCGGAGCCCTGGAGGAGCTGCTTTGTATTATTCATGGGCATAATACAAAAGGTGAACCATGGCGGGCATGGAGATGCACTGCTCAGATTCTTGTTTATGAAAGAATCTGCTGCCCAGTGAAGTCAGCTGACAACTGCCAGCTGTTAGTTTCAGCAGGGTCTGCTTCAGCTTTTGAATCAAGGTCATGCTTTTCCCAGTGCAGTGCCTGGGGAATGACTGAGCAAAGCAGCAGTAGCTGAAGGCATATTCTTCTCAGGGCACTCCCAGCAATGACTGGAATAGGTGGTGGTACCAGTGCCTAGCCAACGCCTGACAAATGCAGGACTCCTCTAATAGGGGATCTTTGCTCTGGAGCCCCTCATAGGGCTGACAAAGACTCAGTCAGGTCAATATCATAGACTAATGCCCTCTCTCTCCCTGCCCAGTTGAGCTTCTTCCTCTTCCTTTCAAAGGTGTTATTTGCACTCCTAACTCCATCTTAGCAACTGCTTCTCAGGAAACACAACCTAAGTCATTGATGTAAGCCTGATATTTTTTCTCCTTAGAAGTGACATAAATTTTTTGCCTAACTATCTGAAGGATGCATTCATTATTTTTTGGAATCTGATAACTTTACTAGGATAAAATTCATTTTGGGTCAATTTTGTCCAACATAAAGAGTGTGGCCCTTTCAATATGAAATAGATTAAGGACTTTCATTTTGGGAGTGTTTCTTAAATTATATCTTTAAATATTTTTTCTATTTTCTTTTTGATTTCTTATCTGGGACTACAGTCATGCATGTGTTAGAACTCCTTTGTCTTGTATCTCTCTCTTTCTCCTTCAAACTCTTTTAAACTAATTCTTCATTTTTATTTAATGTTCAATCTTCTCATTTCTATCTTCTATTTGCTTTTATGAATGTTAACTCACTGTGTTCCTTTCAATGTTATCTTCATCCAGTTCTTTTCTTCTACTTCTTTAATTATAACCAATATTTTATTTCCTTCTGTTGTTTCACAATCACTTCACTGCATTCTTGCATTTATGCTTTGTGGTCTTCATTCTAGAAGTGATTTCTTCATTCTTCATCTTTTGTTTTTTATTGAAATTATTCCTTATTTACCTCCTTGAGCACCTTAAATATATTTACCTTAAGAAATCAATTCTGTTTAGAGTGAATTCATATTGTGATTGTTAATTTGGTTGGTTTCTTTCAGATGAGTAAACTTGTTCCTCTGTTTGGAATTTTTAGCTATTTTGAGGTTTATTTCCACCCCACCTCTCTTCCTTCAGTGTTCAATCCAATCCCTAATCAGGCAGGCTTATGTTTACCTCCACCCAAATCCTGATCCCCCAGTTGAGAATGGTGTCTGATAATGGCATGTTAGGATTCCTGCCCCAGGAAGTTGATATGGGGAATATCCCTGATGCTGTCACAAAGCTCACAGGAAGCTTGGTTCTGCTCTGGTTATGAGAATTTATCTTCCTCCAAATGCATCCTGAGTTATCCTGAAAGGCACAGCCCAACATAGTGACCAGAAACTTTTTCCCCCAGACTTCTTTCATGAAAAGATCGCTTACTCCAGCCCCTCAATTCATGTTGTGATCCGGGATTCACACCCCTGGTTCAGATGGAGCACCTGAAGTGCTCCTTATCTCACAGGAGCTACACTCATGGCAAATACTGCTCTTTTGTTTTTTAAACCCACAACACAGAAGGACACTGACTTCAGCTCCACTTACCATTTTGCTTTTCTATGTTTGGTCCACAGAGATATTGATTTGTTTCGAAGTTTACCTCTGTCTTTTGATGCTTTAATATTTTATTGAACATCGCCAAGTGTTGGAGAGTTTCATATCATAAACTTAATAGGTCATTGTGACTGGAAATTCCCTAAAGGTGGCATTTAAAATAGGAAGCCTTTAAGAAACGTTTTTGGACAAGTGAAAGAGCATTTGGGAAAAAACTGACTCAGATCCTTACCTCATATCTCTTATTAAAATAAATTTTTGGTGAATAAAAGATAAAAACTTTAAAATGAAGCCACTGAGTTATAAAAGATTTCTTAAAGAGGACACAGAAAGTGCTAAATATAAAGGAAAAAACAAACTCACCAGAATGCTGGTGAGGGTGTGGAGGAACTGGAACTCTAAGACATTGCTGGTGGGGGTAGAGGATAGTAAAACAGCTTTTGAAAACTGGTGATATCTACTAAAGCTAACTGTAGGCCTATCAAAGGTCATATCAGTGAAGTCATAGCCCCAGCCAAAGTCACATAGTAAGGAAGCGGAGGAAATGATGTCTATTTGATATCTGAGCCTTTGTTCTTTACTGCTACTCTGCTCTTCCACCATAACCCAGGTCCTTCTAAAAACACAGCAGTGCCTTAAATGAACGTTATTTCTTTTTCTGGTTCAATGTTACTTGAATCTGTTTAAAATGGAAACCCTTATCATAGCCTGGCCCTTGGTTGATTGTGGGGGTTTACTAATAAGCACCTTAACAGAAGCGTAGAACTCAAGTACTGGATCAAGATCAGAAGCAACAAATAAAATCTTAGAAGTTGTTATTTCCTGATGTTAAGTTCAATATCGTCCCTCCCAATACATATCAGAATTATTTTTTAAAACTGTTTTGTCTTGCTACTATTTGTCTTGGTTGTAGCCCTCAGTGTCCAGAATGTCCTCATCTTCTTCCCCTAACCAAAATTCAAGGCCATGGTCTTGCTTAGTATTTCTGTTTCTGATGTCATCTGCCTATTATCTCAGAGTCCTTTGTAGTCTCATGTTTGTGAGTCTACTAAACCTAATGGTATTTTATTACTTAAGGATCTCATCTGAAATCAGTTACCTGGAATTCATCATAGTTTTTTTCTTCTAGAAAATTCATTTCTAGAGTCAAGATGGTGGAGGTGTAGGAGGA
Organism: Eubalaena glacialis; assembly: GCF_028564815.1. NCBI lineage: Eukaryota > Metazoa > Chordata > Mammalia > Artiodactyla > Balaenidae > Eubalaena > Eubalaena glacialis. The sequence goes on along the minus strand of NC_083733.1, from coordinate 15,805,491 downwards.
CATGGAATTCACTTCTCCCCACAAATGCATCAGGAATATATCTACAAATGGAACAATTCTCACAGAGTACCTGCTGAACACTAACAGAGGACCTCAGACACCTAAAAGGACAAGAAAGATCCCCGTGTAACTGGGTAGGATGAAAGAAAGAAGGGAAAAGAGAGAGAGGAAGCAGGACAGGATCTGTGCCCCTGGCGGGGAGCTGAAGGACAGGTTCCCACACCCAGGGGAGTCCCATCACCAGCAGGGAGATCAGCTGGGGGAGAATGGGAGCTTCAGGGGCTCAGACGAGAGTGCAGCAACCCGTCTGTGGCAAGCAGGACAGAGTGAGACCCACACAGAGGGTCTGTGCCACAGCTCTGCATGCCCCAGCCTGAGACGTGTGTCCACCATCGCGGATGGGAGCTAGGTGCTGGAACGTGGGATTTGGACAGCAGTCTCAGGGAGAGGACTGCTGTTGGCTGCAAAGAGACAGCCTGACAGGACAGGAGTGAGGAGCTCCACAACTGGGAATGCTCGTGGAGGAAGCCTGGACTGCCATAGAAGTGAAGCGCCATTGTTGAGAGACGCGCAAAGGGCGAGGCCACCACTGCAGCCTCTCTCCCCACGCGCCAGCCCCTGCCTCTGTGGGCATTAGGAAGGGCTTCCGTCGGGGCAGGGGCACTCACAAGCCCCCAGCTACCGCCTTCTCCACCCCCGCCCCGCGAGGGCAGGCTTGCGTGCCCCCAGCCACCACCTACTCTGCCCACTCCTGTTCAGGCAGGCTCATGCACTCTGGAGCACCCTCGGGAGCAGACGCCTGTGGCTGGCCCACAAGCACATGTGGGACTGAAACCACAGCTGAGCCCCAGGGGCAGTGCAACTAAGAAAGAAGGACTGAAATCTCTCTTGTGGCTGAGTGAACTGCAGATTTACACCCCCAAGACTGGCTTTGTAAACTCAGCGTCTGCAGAACATCTGAATGGACGAGTGCTCCCATGGCCGAGACGGATCTAGCTTTAGCAGCTGTGGACTTTGTGGGCATGTACACGTGGGGGTTGGGCCAGGCCAGAGTCTGAGCTGCCTCCAAAGTGCCCATAGCAGGTCCAGATCCATGATTATTGCAATCCTGGGACCTGACTTCAGTGGATCTATGCTGGTAGACTGTTGAAAACTATGCCGGAGAGACGCCAGGGCCAACTGCAGGCATACTCACAGTTAAGATGGGGCTGACAGCAGCACCAACAACAGTGTAATCTGAGAGCTCAAACAACGGGTGAAAGGTGACACAACAGAGCACACTTACAGGTAAACACCTCCAGAGGAAGAATACTCAGTGGCTTCTCTCCCAGTGGGAGGGCTCCAATCCCACCTACCTTGTACTGCAGATCAGAAACACAGCTAAGAAACAGATCTGGGGGCTTCTACTCCAACAACTAGGGAGCACACCCTGCCCCTGACAGGTCAGTGACAACCACAGAGCAAATGGGAGGCCCTGCTCAATATCCAGTGCAGGCTCTGGACACCACAACATGTCACACCCCCTATCAAGGGGATAATGGCCAGCATACACCGAGAAAAGAAGTGGCAGATATCCATACTAAAAACAGCCCTTGCACCAAAAAATATTAAACCCATGCAAGCTACACAGGGATGTTCTCAAATAAAAATAGCCCTCCAAGACAGTCTGAGTGTCTGGCATTGAGAGGAAGAACCTCCATAGCATTTAGCCTTGAAGGCCAGCAGGGCTGGAGTGCAGGAGCTCCACAGGGCTTGGGGAAACAGAGACTCCACTCTTGAAGGACGCACACAAGGTCTCATGTGCACAAAAACCCACCACAAAGCAGTATCTCCATAGGAAACTGGGCTAGACCTACCTAGGGGTCTTGGAGGGTTTCCTGGGGAAGCGAGGGTCAGTTACAGCTCACTGTGGGGGCAAGGACACTGGTAGGAGAGGCTCCAGGGAATACTGATTGGCATCAGCTCTCCCATAGGTCCTAATTTTGGCACCAAGACCCAGACCCACCCAACAGCCTGCAGGTTCTAGTGCTGGAACGCCTCAGGCCAAACAACCAACATGATAGGAGTGCAGTCCCATCCATCAGCAGACAGGCTGCCAAAAGTCATACTGAGCTCACAGTCACCTCAAAACACACCCCTTGGCACAGCCCTGCCCACCAGAGGCACAAGACCCAGCTCCACCCACCAGAGGGCAAGCACCAGTGCCTCCCGCCAGGAAGACTGCACAATCCCCTGGACCAACCTCACCCACCAAGAGGTAGACACTAGAAGCAAGAGGAACTATGATCCTGCAGCCTGTGGAAAGGAGACCACAAACACAGAAAGTTAGATAAAATGAGAGGACAGAGAAATATGTTACAGATGAAGAAACAAGATAAAAACACACAAGAACAACTAAATGAAGAGGAGATAAGCAATCTACCTGAAAAACAATTCAGAGTAATAATAGTAAAGATGATCCAAGATCTCAGAAAAGGAATGGAGGAATAGACCAAGAAGATATAAGAGATGTTTAACAAAGAGCTAGAAGATTTAAATAACAAACAAACAGAGATGACCAACAAAATAACCGAAATGAAAAACACACTAGAAGGAATCAATAACAGAATAACTGAGCTAGAAGAACGAATAAGTGAGCTGGAAGACATATTTGTGAAATCATCCCCACAGAGCAGAATAAAGAAAAAAGAATGAAAGGAAATGAGGACAGTTTAAGAGATCTTTGGGACATTAAACGCACCAGCATTTGCATCATAGGGGTCGTGGAAGAAGAAGAGAAAGGGAAAGGGCCTGAGAAACTATTTGAAGAGATTAAGCCAAAAACTTCCCTAACATAGGAAAGGAAAGAGTCATCCAAGTCCAGGAAGCACAGAGAGGCCCATACACGATAAACCCAAGGAGGAACATGCTGAGACACATAACTAGAAAAATTAATACAAAAAAAATTATTAAAAGCAACAAGGGAAAAGCAACAAATAATATATAAGGGAATCCCCATAAGGTTATCAGCTGATTTTTGAGCAGAAACTCTGCAAGCCAGAAGGGAGTGACATAATATATTTAAAGTGTGAAACGGAAAAACCTACAACCAAGACTACTCTACCCAGCAAGGTTATCATTCAGATTTGAAGAAGAAATCAGAAGCTTCACAGACAAGCAAAAGCTAAGAGACTTCAGCACCACCAAACCAGTCTTACAACAAATGTTAAAGGAACTTCTCTAGGTGGGGAAAGCTCACTGGTAGAGGCAAACATACAGTAAAAGGAGGAAATAATCCACACACAAATATGATATCAAAAGAGGCAACCATCAGAATAGGAGAGTACAAATGCAGGAAATGGCAACTGCATTTGAACTTAAGAGAACAGCAACTTAAAACAACATTGTACATATACAGACTGCTATATCTAAGCTCAAGGGAACTGCAAACCAAAAACTTAAATAGATACACAAACAAAAAAGAAAAAGCAACTCAAACACAACCCTAAAGAGAGTCAAACCATAACAGAACAAAAGAAGAAGGGAAGAAAAAAAAAAGACCAGAAAAAACTCATCCAAAACAATTAAGAAAATGGCAACAGGAACATACATATCAATAATTACCTAGAATGTAAATGAATTAAATGCTCCAAACAAAAGACATAGACTGAGTGCATGAATACAAAAACAAGACCTGTATATATGTTATCTACAAGAGACCCACTTCAGACTCAGGGACACATACAGACTGAAAGTGAGGGGGGAGAAAAAGATATTCCATGCAAATGGAAATTAAAAGAAAGCTAGAGTAGCAATACTTATATCAGACAAAATAGACTTTAAAATAAAGACTGTTACAAGAGATGAGGAAGGACACTTGGATCAATCCAAGAAGAAGATATAACAATTGTAAATATATATGCACCCAACATAAGAGCACTTCAATATATAAGGCAAATGCTAACAGCCACAAGAGGGGAAATCGACCGTGGGGGACAATAACGGTGGGGGATTTTAACACCCCACTTACACCAATGGACAGATCATCCAGACAGAAAATCAATAAGGAAACACAGGCCTTAAATGACACATTAGAAGAGATGGACTTGATATTTATAGGGCATTCCATCCGAAAGCAGCAGAATACACTTTCTTCTCAAGTGCACATGGAACATTCTCCAGGACAGATTACATCTTGGGTCTCAAAACAAGCCTCGGTAAATGTAAGAAAATTGAAATCATATCAAGCATCTTTTCCAACATCAACGCTACTAGATTAGAAATCAACTACAAGAAAAAAAAACTGTAAAAAACACAAACACGTACAGGCTAAACAATATGTTACTAAGTAGTCAATGGATCGCTGAAGAAATCAAAGAGGAAATTGAAAAATACCTAGATACAAGTGACAACAAAAACACAATGGTCCAAAACCTATGGGAGACAGCAAAAGCAGTTCTAAGAGGCACGTTGACAGCAATACAATCCTACCTCGGGAACCAAGAAAAATCTCAAATAAACAATGTAACCTTCCACCTAAAGCACAGAAGTGGGGCCAAAACCGAAGGTGAGCTCCAGGGGCAGTGCAAACAAAGAGGAGAAAGGGAAATCTCTCTGTGGAGCCTCAGGAGCAGCCTACTAAATCTACAATCGGCTTGGTAAACCCTGCATCTGTGAAATATCTGAATGGACAATGAGTGTTCCCACAACTGAGGCTGTGGACTTTGGAGGCAAGTACATGCTGCAGTAAGGCCAGGTCAGAGTCTGAGCTGGCCGCAGAGTGCCCACAGCAGGTCCAGGGACCTGCCGAGAAGTACTGGAGGATTTCCTGGGGAGGCAGGGATTGGCTGTGGCTCCCTGTGGGGGCAAGGACACTGACAGCTAAGGCCACAGGAAAACATTATTACTACTACTATTCTTTTTTCATTTTTTTCTGTTGTTGTCTTTTTTTTATTATTCTTTCTTTTTAATACCTCTTTATTGGAGTATAATTGCTTCAGAATACTGTATTAGTTTCTCTTGTACAACAAAGTGAATCAGCCATATGTATACATATGTCCTCATATCCCCTCCCTCTTGAGCCTCCCTCCCATCCTCCCTATCCCACCCCTCTAGGTCATCGAAAAGCACCGAGCTGATCTCCCTGCACTATGATGCTGCTTCCCACTACCTATTTTACATTCAGTAGTGTATTTATATTCATGATACTCTCACTTCAAGCCAGCTTCCCCTTCCCACCCCGTGTCCTCAAGTCCATTCTCTATGTCTACATCTTTATCCCTGCCCTGCAACTAGGTTCATCAGTATCATTTTTTTTTTTAAGATTCCATATATATGTGTTAGCATACGGTATTCATTTTTCTCTTTCTGACTTACTTCACTCTGTATGACACACTCTAGGTCCATCCATCTCACTACAAATAACTCAATTTCATTTCTTTTTATGGCTGAGTAATATTCCATTGTATATATGTGCAACATCTTCATTGTCCATTCATCTGTCGATGGACATTTAGGTTGGTTCCATGTCCTGGCTATTGTGAATAGTGCTGCAATGAACATTGTGGTACATGTCTCTTTTTGAATTACGGTTTTCTCAGGGTATATGCCCAGTAGTGGGATTGTTGGGTCATATGGTAGTTCTATTTTTAGTTTTTTAAGAAACCTCCATACTGTTTTCCATAGTGGTTGTATCAATTTACATTCCCACCAACAGTGCAGGAGGGTTCCCTTTTCACCACACCCTTTCCAGCATTTTTTGTTTCTAGATTTTTTGATATGGCCATTCTGACAGGCGTGAGGTTATACCTCATTGTAGTTCTGATTTGCATTTCTCTAATAATCAGTGATGTTGAGCATCTTTTCATGTGCCTCTTGGCCATCTGTATGTCTTCCTTGGTGAAATGTCTATTTAGGTCTTCTGCCCATTTTTTAATTAGATTGTTGCTTTTTTTGACATTGAGCTCCAAGAGCTGTTTGTATATTTTAGAGATTAATCCTTTATCTGTTGTTTCATTTGCAAATATTTTCTCCCATTTTGAGTGTTGTCTTTTTTGTCTTCTTTATGGTTTACTTTGCTGTGCAAAAGCTTTTAAGTTTAATTAAGTCCCATTTGTTTATTTTTCTTTTTATTTCCGTTACTCTAGGAGGTGGGTCAAAAAAGATCCTGCTGTGGTTTATGTCAAAGAGTGTTTTCCCTATGTTATCCTCTAAGAGTTTTATAGTGTCCAGTCTTACATTTAGGTCTTTAATGCATTTGGAGTTTATTTTTGTGTACGGTGTTAGGTAGTGTTCTAATTTCATTCTTTTACATGTACCTGTCCAGTTTTCCCAGCACCACTTATTGAAGCGGCTGTCTATTCTCCATTGTATGTTCTTGCCTCCTCTTTTGTAAAGTAGGTGACCATATGTGCGTGGGTTTATCTCTGGGCATTCTATCCTGTACCACTGATCTACATTTCTGCTTTTGTGCCAGTACCATACTGTTTTGAATACTGCAGCTTTCTGGTAGAGTTTGAAGTTGAGGAGACTGATTACTCCAACTCTGCTTTTCTTTCTCAAGATTGCTTTGGCTATTCAGGGTCTTTTGTGTCTCCATACAAGTTTTAAGATTTTTTGTTCTAGTTCTGTGGAATATGCCATTGGTAATTTGATAGGGATTGCACCGAATCTGCAGATTGCTTTCGGTATTATAGTCATTTTCACAGTATTGATTCTTCCAATCCAAGAATGTGGTATATTTCTCCATCTATTTATGTCATCTTTGATTTCTTTCATCAGTGTTTTATAGTTTTCTGAGTACAGGTCTTTTACTTCCTTAGGTAGGTTTATTCATAGGTATTTTATTCTTTTTGTTGTAATGGTGAATGGTATTGTTTCTTTAATTGCTCTTTCTGATCTTTTGTTGTTAGTGTATAGGAATGCAAGAGATTTCTGTGCATTAATTTTGTACCCTGTAACTTTACCAAAGTCACTGTTTAGCTCTAGTAGTTTTCTGGTGGCATCTTTAGGATTTTCTATGTATAGTATCATGTCATCTGCAAACAGTGACAGTTTTACTTATTCTTTTCCAATTTGTATTCTTTTTACTTCTTTTTCTTCTCTGACTGCTGTGGCTAGGACTTCCAACACTATGTTGAATAATAGTGGAGAGAGTGGACATTCTTGTATTTATTCTGATCTTAGTGGAAATGCTTTCAATTTTTCACCATTGTGTATGATGCTTGCTGTGGGTTTGTCATATACGGCCTTTATTATGTTGAGGTAAGTTCCCTGTGTGCCCACTTTCTGGAGAGTTTTTATCATAAATGGGTGTTGAATTTTGTCAAAAGCTTTTTCTGCATCTATGCAGATGATCATGGTTTTTATTCCTTAATTTCTTAATGTGGTGTATCACATTGATTGATTTGCATATATTGAAGAATCCTTGCATCCCTAGGATAAATCCCACTTAATCATGGTGTATGATGCTTTTAATGTGTTGTCAGATTCTGTTTGCTAGTATTTTGTTCAGGACTTTTGCATCTATGTTCATCACTGATATTGGTCTATAATTTTCTTTTTCTGTGATGTCTTTTGCGGATTTTGGTATCAGGGTGATGGTGGCTTCGTAGAATAAATTTGGGAGTGTTTCTCCCTCTGCAAGTTTTTGGAAGAGTTTGAGAAGGACCGATGTTATCTCTTCTCTAAATGTTTGATAGAATTTGCCTGTGAAGCCATCTGGTCCTGGATTTGTTTGCTGGAAGATTTTTAATTACGGTTTCAATTTCATTACTTGTGATGGGTCTGTTTATATTTGCTAATTCTTCCTGGTTCAGTCTTGGAAAATTGCACCTTTCCAAGAATTTGTCCATTTCTTCGTGGTTGTCCATTTTATTGGCATATAGTTGTTTGTAGTAGTCTCTTATAATCTTTTGTATTTCTGCAGTGTCAGTTGTGATTTCTCCTTTTTCATTTCTAATTTTATTGATTTGTGTCCTCTCCCTTTTTTTCTTGAAGAGTCTGGCTAAGGGTTTATCAATTTTGTTTACCTTCTCAAAGAACCAGCTTTTAGTTTTATTGATCTTTGCTATTGTTTTCTTCGTTTCTATTTCATTTATTTCTGCTCTGATATTTATGATTTCTTTCCTTCTACTGACTTTGGGTTTTCTTTGTTCTTTCGATAGTTGTTCTAAGTGTAGGGATAGACTGTTTATTTGAGATCTTTCTTGTTTCTTGAAGTGAGATTGAATTGCTGTAAACTTCCCTCTTAGAACTGCTTTTGCTGTGTCCCATAGGTTTTGGGTCGTCGTGCTTTCATTGTCATTTGTTTCTATGTATTTTTTAATTTTTTCTATGATTTCCTTAGTGTTCTCTTGGTTATTTAGTAGTGCATGTTTAGTCTCCATGTATTTGTATTTTTTGCAGTTTTTTTTTCTTCCTGTAATTGATTTCCAATCTCATAGCGTTGTGGACAGAAAAGATGCTTGATATGATTTCAATTTTCTAAAATTTTCCAGGGCTTCATTTGTGACCCAAGATGAGATCTATCCTGAAGAATGTTCCGTGTGCACTTCAGAAGAAACTGTATTCTGCCACTTTTGGGTGGAATGTTTTATAAATGTCAATTATATCTATATGGTCTATTGTCTCATTTAAATCTTGTTTTTCCTTATTTATTTTCAATTTGGATAATCTGTCCACTGGTGCAAGTGGGGTGTTAAAGTCCCCTACTATTATTGTGTTACTGTCAATTTCTCCTTTCATGGTTGTTAGCATTTGCCTTATGCACTGAGGTGCTCCTATGGTGGGTGCATAAATATTTATAATTGTTATATCTTCTTCTTGGATTGATCCTTTGATCATTATGTACTGTCCCACTTTATTTTAAAGTCTATTTTATCTGATACGAGTACTGCTAATCCAGTTTTCTTTTGATTTCTATTTGCAAGGAATATCTTTTTCCATCCCTTCACTTTCAGTCTGTACGTGTTCCTAGGTCTTGTAGACAGCATATATATGGGTCTTGTTTTTGTATCCATTCAGCCAGTCTGTGCCTTTTGGTTGGGGCATTTAATCCATTTACATTCAAGGTTAAAATCGACATGTATGTTCCTATTACCATTTTCTTAATTGTTCTCGTGGATCTTTTTCTTTTCTTGTGTTTCCCACCTAGAGAAGATTCTTTTGCATTTGTTGTAAAGCTGGTTTGGTGGTGCTGAATTCTCTTAACTTTTTCTTGTCTGAAAAGCTTTTGATTTCTCTGTCGAATCTGAATGAGATCCTTGCTGGGTAGAGTAATCTTGGTTGTAGGTTTTTCTCTTTCATCACTTTAAGTATATCCTGCCACTCCCTTCTTGCCCGCAGAATTTCTGCTGAAAACTCAGCTAATAACGTTATGGTGATTCCCTTGTATGTCATTTGTTGCTTTTCCATTGCTGCTTTTAATACTGTTTCTTTGTATTTAATTTTTAATAGTTTGATTAATATGTGTCTCAGAGTGTTTCTCCTTGGGTTTATCCTGTATGGGACTCTCTCTGCTTCCTGGACTTGATTGACTCTTTCCTTTCCCATGTTAGGTAAGTTTTCGACTGTAATCTCTTCAAATATTTTCTCAGACCCTTTCTGTTTCTCTTCTTCTTCTGGGACCCCTATAATTCGAATGTTGCTGCGTTTAGTGTTGTCCCAGAGGACTCTGAGACTGTCCTCAATTTTTTTCATTGTTCTATCTTTATTCTGCTCCTTGGCAGTTTCTTCCACCATTTTGTCTTCCAGCTCACTTATTAATTCTTCTGCCTCAGTTATTCTGTTATTGATTCCTTCTAGTGTATTCTTCATTTCAGTTATTGTGCTGTTCATCTCTGTTCGTGCTTTAGTTCTTCTAGATCTTTGTTAAACATTTCTTGTATTTTCTCAATCCATGCCTCCATTGTATTTCCGAGATTCTGGATCATCTTTACTATCATTACTCTGAATTATTTTTCAGGTAGATTGCCTATTTCCTCTTCATTTATATGGTTTTGTAGGTTTTTACCTTGCTCCTTCATCTGTGACATATGTTTTTGCGGTGTCATTTTTTTTTCTTTTTTTATGAGTGGGATTGTGTTCCTGTCTTACTGGTTGTTGGCCTGAGGTTTACAACACTGGAGTTTGCAGGCTGCTGGGTAAAGCTGGGTCTTGGTGCTGAGATGAGGACCTCCATGAGACCACACTCCAATGACTATTCCCTGGGGTCTGAGGTTCTCTGTTAGTCTAGTGGTTCGGACTCAGAGCTCCAAAGGCCGGAACTTCAGCCCGACCCCCGGCTTGTGAACCAAGATCCCTCAAGCCGCGTGGGGCGGCGGTTCACCTGGGGGTTCCTCCCGTCTCCTTGGGCATCTGGGTCCCTGCCAGCGGCCTGCAAGTGCCCTAGTTGTGGGGAGACGAGAACTCAGCATCTTCCCGCAGCACCATCTTCTGTGTGCTCTTCTATTATTCTTTTAATTTTTATTTACTTTTCTTTTTATACTTTTATTTTTAATACATTTTTTATTTTATTTTTTTCTATCTGTACTGTACTTTTTTTATATTGCATTTTCTCCTTTTTGTTCTTTTCCTTTCTTTTGCTTTATTTTTATCTTCTTTTTAACTATATTTTCCATTTTTCTATTTTTACTTTACTTCTTTGTTTTGTATTTTTCCCTTTTGTTTTCAACTTTCGTTTTGACTTTTAATCATTTTTGTGTGTTTCTTGTATGCTTTCTTTACCTTTTTTTAGCATGCTTTCTCTGTTTGATTTGTTTTTGTTTTTTTGTTTATGTTAGTCTAGTTTTTAGTGTTTGTTTTCATTTTGGGGTTTGTTTATTGGTTTGGTTGCTCTCTTCTTTTTCGTTTTCCAATTTTTTTTTCTTTTCTTTTTGTGAGTGTGTGTGTTTCTTTGTGTTTTTGTCTGTTTAGTTTTGCTTTTATCATTTGTCTTGGGATCTTGTATGTTCATTTTCTTTTCTTTACTTTTTTTCTGCTGTGCCATGCACCTTGCAGGGTCTTGGTGCTCTGGCCAGGGGTTGGGCCTGAGCCTCTGAGGTGGGAGAGCCGAGTCCAGGACATTGGACCACCAGAGAACTCGCAGCCCCAGGGAATATTAATAAGCAAGAGCTGTCCCAGATGGCTCCATTTCAACACTAACACCCAGCTCCACCCAAAGGCCAGCAAGCTCCAGTGCTGGACGCCTCATGCCAAAAAACTAGCAAGACAGGAACACAACACCACCCATTAGCAGACAGGCTGCCTAAGGTCATACTAAGCTCATAGAGACCCCAAAACACACCCCTTGTCACAGCCCTGCCCACCAGAGGGATGAAACCAAGCTCCACCCACCAGAACTCCCCCCACCAGGAAGCCTACACAAGCCAGTGGACCAACCTCACCCATCGGGGCAGACACCAGAAGTAAGAGGGACTACGAACCTACAGCCTGCGGAATGGAGACCCCAAACACAGTAAGTTAAACAAAATGAGAAGACAGAGAAATATGCTGCTGATGAAGGAGCAAGGTAAAAACCCACAACACCAAACAAATGAACAGGAAATAGGCAGTCTACCTGAAAAAGAATTCAGAGTAATGACACTAAGGATGATCCAAAACCTCGGAAATAGAATGGAGAAAAGAAACGTTTAGCATGGACCTAGAAGAACTAAAGAGCAAACAAACAGTGATGAACAGCACAATAACTGAAATTAAAAACACTCTAGAAGGAATCAATAGCAGAATAACTGAAGCAGAAGAATGGATAAGTGTGCTGGAAGATAGAATGGTGGAAATAACTGCTGAGGAGCAGAATAAAGAAAAGAGAATGAAAAAAATTGAGGACAGTCTCAGAGACCTCTGTGACACATTAAACACACCAACATTCGAATTATAGAGGTCCCAGAAGAAGAAGAGAAACAGAAAGGGTCTGAGAAAATATTTGAAGACATTAGAGTCGATAACTTCCCTAACACGGGAAAGGAAAGAGTCAATCAAGTTTGGGAAGTGGAGAGAGTCCCATACAGGATAAACCCAAGGAGAAACACTCTGAGACACATATTAATCAAACTATTAAAAATTAAATTCAAAGAAAAAATATTAAAAGCAGCAAGGGAAAAGCAACAAATGACATTCAAGGGAATCCCCATAAGGTTTTTAGCTGATTTTTCAGCAGAAACGCTGCAGGCCAGAAGCGAGCAGCATGATATATTTACAATGATGAAAGGAAAAAACCTACAACCGAGATTACTCTACCCAGCAAGGATCTCATTCAGATTCGACAGAGAAATCAAAAACTCTACAGACAAGCAAAAGCTAAGAGAATTCAGCACCACCAAACCAGCTCAATACAAATGCTAAAGGAACTTCTCTAAGCAGCAAACACAGGAGAAGAAAAGGACATACAAGAAAAAAACCCAAAAACAATTAAGAAAATGGTAATAGGAGCATACATATCAAGAATTACCTTAAATGTGAGTGGATTAAATGCTCCAACCAAAAGACAGAGACTGGCTGAATAGATAGAAAAACAAGACCATACATATGCTGTCTACAAGAGACCCACTTCAGCCTTAGGGACACATACAGACTGAAGGTGAGGGGATGGAAAAAGATATTCCCTGCAAGTGGAAATCAAAACAAAACTGGAGTAGCAATAGGCATATAAGGTAAAATAGACTTTGAAATAAAGAATGTTACAAGAGACAAGGAAGGACACTAAATAATGATCAACGGATCAATCCAAGAAGAAGATATAATAATTATAAATATATATATGCACCCAACATAAGAGCACCTCAATACATAAGGCAAATGCTAACAGCTATAAAAGGGGAAATAGACAGTAACACAATAATAGTGGGGGACTTTAACACCTCACTTACACCAAAGAACAGCTCATCCACACAGAAAATTAATAATGAAATACAAGCTTTAAATGACACAACAGACCAGATAGATTTAATTATATTTATAGGAAATTCTATCCGAAAACAGCAGATTACACTTTCTTCTCAAGTGCACACAAAACATTCTCCAGGATAGATTACATCTTGGGTCACAAATCAAGCCTTGGAAAATTTAAGAAAACTGAAATCGTATCAAGCATCTTTTCTGACCACAACTCTATGAGATTAGAAATCAATTACAGGAAAAAAACTGTAAAAAACACAAACACATGGAGGCTAAACAATATGCTACTAAATAACCAAGAGATCACTGAAGAAACCAAAGAAGAAACAAAAAACACCTAGAGACAAATGACAATAAAAACACAATGACCCAAAAATTATGGGATGCAGCAAAAGCAGTTCTAAGACAGAATTTTATACCAATACAATCCTACCTCAAGAAACAAGAAAAATCTCAAATAAACAACCTAACCCTACACTCAGAACAACTAGCGAAAGGAAAAAGAAAACCCAAAGTCAGTAGAAGAAAAGAAATCATAAAGATCAGAGCAGAAGCAAATTAAATAGAAACAAAGAAAACAACAGCATAGATCAATAAAACTAAAAGCTGATTCTTTGAGAAGATAAGCAAAATTGATAAACCTTTAGCCAGACTTATCAAGAAAAAAAGGGAGAAGACTCAAAGCAATAAAATTAGAAATGAAAACCTGTAAGTTACAACTGACACCTGAGAAATACAAAGTGTCATTAAGAGACTACTATATGCAACAATATGCCAATAAAATGGAGAACCTGAAAGAAATGGCCAAATTCTTAGAAAGGTACAACATTCCAAGACTGAACCAAGAATAAATAGAAAATATGAACAGACCTATCACAAGTAATGAAATTGAAACTATGATTAAAAATCTTGCAACAACAATAGTCCAGGACTAGATGGCTTCACAGGTGAATTCTATCAAACATTTAGAGAAGAGCTAACACCAATCCTTCTCAAACTCTTCCAAAATTGCAGAGGAAGGAACACTCCCAAACTCATTCTACGAGGCCAGCATCACCCTGATACCAAAACCAGGCAAAGATATTACAAAAAAAGAAAATTACAGACGAATATCACTGATGAATATAGATTCAAAAACCCTGAACAAAATACTAGCAAACAGAATCCAACAACTCATTAAAAGGATCATATACCATGATCAAGTGGGATTTATCCCAGGGATGCAAGGATTCTTCAATATACGCATATCAACCAATGTGATACACCATATTAATAAATTGATGAATAAAAACCATATGATCTCAATAGATGCAGAAAAAATTTTGACAAAATTCAACACCGATTTATGATAAAAAACTCTCCACAAAGGGGGCATAGAGGGAAGGGAACCTACCTCTACATAATAAAGGCCATATATGACAAACCCACAGCAATCATCATACTCAATGGTGAAAAAATGAGAGCATCTCCTCTAAGATCAGGAATAAGACCAGGATGTCCACTCTTGCCACTATTATTCAAGATAGTTTTGGAAGTCCTAGCCATGGCAATGAGAGAAGAAAAAGAAATAAAAGTAATACAAATTGGAAAAGAATGACTTTGGTAAAGTTACAGGATACAAAATTAATGCACAGAAATCTCTTGCATTCCTATACACTAACAACAAAAGATCAGAAAGAGCAATTAAAGAAACAATCCCATTCACCATTGCAACAAAAAGAATAAAATACCTATGAATAAACCTACCTAAGGAAGTAAAAGACCTGTACTCAGAAAACTATAAAGCACTGATGAAAGAAATCAAAGATGACATAAATAGATGGAGAAATATACCATGTTCTTGGATTGGAAGAATCAATACTGTGAAAACGACTACACTACCAAAAGCAATCTACAGATTCAATGCAATCGCTATCACATTACCAATGGCATTTTTCACAGAACTAGAACAAAAAATCTAAAAACTTGTATGGAGACACAAAAGACGCCTAAGAGCCAAAGCAATGTTGAGAGAAAAAAGTGGAGCTGGAGGAATCAGACTCCCTGACTTCAGACTATACTACAAAGCTGCAGTAATCAAGACAGTATGGTACTGGCACAAAAACAGAAATACAGATCAATGGAACAGGATAAAAACCCCAGAAATAAATCCACGCACCTATGGTCAACTAATCTATGAAAAAGGAGGCAAGGATATACAATGGAGAAAAGACAGTCTCTTCAATAAGTGCTGCTGGGAAAAATAGACAGCTACATGTAAAACAATGAAATTAGAACACTCCGTAACACTATACACAAAATACACTCAAAATGGATTAAAGATCTAAATGTAAGATTGGACACTATAAAACTCTTAGAGGATATCGTAGGCAAAACACTCTCTGACATAAATCACAGCAAGATCTTTTTTGACCCACCTCCCAAAGTAATGGAAATAAAAACAAAACTAAACAAATGGGACTTAATTAAACTTAAAAGCTTCTGCACAGCAAATAAACTGTAAACAAGACGAAAAGACAACCCTCAGAATGGGAGAAAATATCTGCAAACAAATCAATGGACAAAGGATTAATTTCCAAAATACACAAACAGCTCATGGAGCTCAATATCAAAAAAACAAACAAACCAATCAAAAAATGGGCAGAAGACCTAAATAGACATTTCTCCACAGAAGACATACAGATGGCTAAGAGACACATGAAAAGATGCTCAACATCACTAATAATTAGAGAAATGCAAGTCAAAACTACAATGAGGTATTACCTCACACTGGTCAAAATGGCCATCATTAAAAAATATACAAACAATAAATGCTGGAGAGGGTGTGGAGAAAAGGGAACCCTTTTGCACTGTTTCTGGGAATGTAAATTGATACAGACACTATGGAGAACAGTATGGAGGTTCCTTAAAAAACTAAAAATAGAACTACCAAATGACCCAGTAATCCCACTACTGGGCATATACCCAGAGAAAACCATAATTCAAAAAGACACATGCACCCCAATGTTCTCTGCAGCACTGTTTACAATAGCCAAGACATGGAAGAAACCTACATGTCCATCTACAGAGGAACTGATAAAGAAGATGTGGTACATATATACAATGGAATATTACTCAGCCATAAAAAGGAATGAAATTTGGTCATTTTTAGAGACATGGATGTACCTAGAGACTGTCATACAGAGTGAGGTAAGTCAGAAAGAGAAAAATAAATATTGTATATTAATGCATATATTGTGGAATCTAGAAAAATGGTACAGATGAACCTGTTTGCAAGGCAGAAATAGAGACACAGATGTAGAGAACAAACGCATTGACACCAAGTGGGGAAGGGGGTGGTGGGATGAATTGGGAGATTGCAATTGACATATATATATTAATATGTATAAAATAGATAACTAATGAGAACCTGCTGCATAGCACAGGGAACTGCACTTTGCTGTACAGTAGAAACTAACATATAACACTGTAAAACAACTACACCCCAATTAAAATTAAAAAAATAAATGAAATAGAGATGAAGAATACAATAGAAAAGATCAATGAAAATTGAAGAAATGGACAAATTCTTAGAAAGATACAACCTCCCAAGACTGAACCAGGAGGAAATAGAAAATATGAAGAGACCAATCACAAGCACTGAAGCTGAAACAGTGATTAAAAAACTTCCACCAAACAAAAAGTCCAGGACCAGATGGCTTCACAGGCGAATTCCATCAAACACTTAGAGAAGAGCTAACACCAATCCTTCTCAAACTCTTCCAAAAAATTGCAGAGGAAGGAACACTCCCAAACTCACTCTGTGAGGCCACCATCACCCTGATATCAAAACCAGACAAAAATATCACAAAAAGATTACAGGCCAATATCACTGATTAACACAGACAGAAAATCCCTCAACAAAATACTAGCAACCAAATCGAACAACACATTAAAAGGATCATACACCATGATCAAGTGCGATTTATCCCAGGGATGCAAGGATTCTTCAATATCTGCAAATCAATCAGTGTGACACACTACATTAACAAACTGAAGAAGAAAAACCATATAATTATTTCAATAGATGCAGAAAAAGCTTTTGACAAAATTTAACACCCATTTATGATTAAAAAAAAACTTCCCAGAAAGTGGGATAGAGGGAACCTACCTCAACATAATAAAGGCCATATACGACAAACCACAGCTAACATCATTCTCAATGGTGAGAAACTGAAAGTGTTTCCTGTAAGATCAGGAACAAGACACGTATGTCCACTCCCAGCACTTTTTTTTTTTAATTTATTTTTTATATCAGAGTATATTTATTATTATTTATTTATTATTTATTTTTGGCTGTGTTGGGTCTTCGTTTCTGTGCGAGGACTTTCTCTAGTTGTGGCGAGGGGGGGCCACTCTTCATCGCGGTGCGCAGGCCTCTCACTGTCGCGGCCTCTCTTGTTGCGGAGCACAGGCTCCAGACGCGCAGGCTCAGTAGTTGTGGCTCACGGGCCTAGTTGCTCTGCGGCATGTGGGATCCTCCCAGACCAGGGCTTGAACCCATGTCCCCTGCATTGGCAGGCAGACTCTCAACCACTGCGCCACCAGCGAAGTCCCACTCTCGGCACTTTTATTCAATATAATTTTGGAAGTTCTAGCCATGGCAATCAGAGAAGAAAAAGAAATAGAAGGAATCCAAATTGGAAAAGTATAAGTAAAACTATCAATGTTTGCAGATGGCATGATACTACACATAGGAAGTCATAAGACGCTACCAGAATACTACTAGAGCTCATCAATGAATTTGTTAAAGTTGCAGGATACAAAATTAATACACAGAAATCTCCTGCATTCCTATACACTAACAACGAAAGATCAAGAAAAGAAATCAAGGAAACAATACCATTTACCACTGCATCAAAAAGAATAAAATAGTAGGAATAAACCTCCTAAGGAGGCAAAAGACCTGTACTCAGAACACTATAAGACGCCAATGTAAGAAATCAAAGGTGACACAAACAGATGGAGAGATACACTGTGTTCTTGGATTGGAAGAATAAATAGTGTCAGAATGACTACACCCAAAGCAATCTACAGATTCAATCCAATACCTATGAAATTAACAGTGGCATTTTTCACAGAATTAGAAAAAATTTTACAATTCGTATGGAAACACAAAAGACACTGAATAGCCAATGCAGTCTTAAGAAAGAAAAACAAAGCTGGAGGAATGAGTCTCCCTGACTTCAGACTGTACTACAAAGCTTCAGTCATCAAAACAGTATGGTACTGGCTCAAAAACAGAAATATAGATCAATGCAACAGGACAGAAAGCCAGAAGTAAACCCACAAACCTATGGTCAATTAATCAATGACAAAGGTGGCAAGACAATGCAACGGAGAAAAGACAGTCTCTTCAATATATGGTGCTGGGAAAACTGGACAGCTACATGTAAAAAATATAATTAGAACACTCTTTAACACCATACACAAAAATAAAATCAAGATGGATTAAAGACTTAAATGTAAAACTGGATACTATAAAACTCTTTGAGGAAAACACAGGCAAAACTCTCTTTGACATAAATCGCAGAAAAGATCTCTTTCGATCCATCTCCTAGAGTAATGGAAATAAAAACAAAAATAAACAAATGGGACCTAATTTAACTCAAATTTCTGCACAGGAAAGGAAACCATAAGCAAAATGAAAAGAGAAGCCACAGAATGGGAGAAAATATTTGTAAATGAAGTGACCAAGAAGAAATTAATCTCCAAAATTTACAAACAGCTCATGCACCTCAATATCAAAAGAACAAACAACCCAGTCAAAAAATGGGCAGAAGATCTAAATAGACATTACTCCAAAGAAGACATACAGATGGCCAAGAGGCATATGAAAGTATGCTCAACATCACTAATTATTAGAGAAATGCAAATCAAAACTACAATGAGGTATCACCTCACACCAGTCAGAATGGCCATCTTCAAGAAGTCTACGAACAATAATTGCTGGAGAGGGAGTGGAGAAAAGGGAACTCTTCTACACTGTTGGTTTGGCAATATAAATTGGTACAGCCACTATGGAGAAAAGTATGAACGTTCCTTAGAAAACTAAAAATAGAGCTACCATATGATCCAGCAATCCCCCTCTAGGGCATATATACAAAGAAAACATGTTTCGAAAGGATACGTGCACCCCAATGTTCACTGCGCCGTTTACAATAGCCAAGACATGGAAGAAACCTAAATGTCCATCTACAGAGGAATGAATAAAGAAGATGTGGTACATATATACAATGGAATATTACTCAGCCATTAAAAAGAATAAAATAATGCCATTTGCAGCAACATGGATGGACCTGGAGATTACTATACTAACTGAAGTAAGTCAGAGAAAGAGAAATATCATATGATACCGCTTTTATGTGGAATCTAAAAAAAAAAAAAAAATGATACAAGTGAACTTATTTACAAAACAGAAACAGACTCACAGACTTAGAGAACGAACTTACGGTTACGGGGGGAGAGAGGGGAGGGGAGGATAAATTGGGAGATTGGGATTGATATATACACATTACTACATATAAAATAGATAACTAATAAGGACCTACTGTATAGCACAGGGAACTCTGCTCAACATTCTGTAATAACCTAAATGGGAAAAGAATTTGAGAAAAATAGATATATGTATACGTATGACTGAATCCCTTTGCCGTACACCTGAAAGTAACACAACATTGTAAATCAACTATAGTCCAGTATAAAATAAAAAATTTTTTTAATTCATTTCTGTTGCTTATCAGGATCCAGGAAATCTGCATCACTGAAATCCTAAAATTTGTAATCCTTGTGGTCCAAACTTTTTAAAACTTTCCAAATATTTGTCATTCGGACAATGTTAAACTTCTGCTTTCCTTTCCAGTCTATGTATGTCCAATCACACAGAAGCACCAAACCTGGGCATCTAAATATTCCTGTGATAATTAATATCGCCACATTGATCTGATGAGTTAACACATCTTATCAATGTCACATTGGAGCCTAAAAGGCACACATGGAATGTTCCATTAAAAAGCAGTAGCTTAGAAACTATAGAAGCTTACTTTGTGTTATTTAATAATAGTAATATTCACCCTGGAGGTCCCTCAACTACTTAGGAATCCCTTTTAAAACATTTTAAGAATACTTTTTAAACTGCTGAAAAATTTTAGATAGCACCTAAGAGAGAAAGAAGACTCTCAAATTCCAGTAAAAGGCCTGAATATTTCAAACAGTTTGCTGGAACAAAGTGAAACAAAGAAATCTCCCCAGATGTCAACCTCTTCCCTGGAGATCAAGAGGCTTGGACATGGACTGGAGCAAGGAGGAGTGTTCCTCTAAGTTCTGAATCTGCAGGAGAGCTTTTTCTTGATTGATTAAAGAAGCAAAAACGGCTGAGAATTAAAGCAATCTGGCCAAATGAGAGAACAGGTTCATAATGACTTTTTCCTCCTCCTTAAGACATTTTATGACTATTTCACACATGTGGGAATACACTGGCTTCTTCAGCACAATCTTCATTTCAGACTTTGAATCTGTGAAGAGTTCTTCCATATGAACAACATGCAATGAAGACTAAATATTTTAAACAGAAGTTAATGCTGCATTATGATAAATTACAAATAGTTTCAAATATTCAATAATATACATTTATATACATGCATATTATCACACTGCTTTTTATAAAAGTTTGGTTCACATTGTGCTATATACCCCAGTGCTCATATTGATTTAAAAAAAACTATTGCCAATTTCCTTTGTTCCTCTTTGTTGTCTTAGTTTGCACAGTCTGATATAACAAAATACCATAGACTAGGTGGCTTATAAACAACAGAAATTTATTTCTTACAATTCTGAAGGCTGAGAAGTCCAAGATGAAGGCACCAGAAGATTTGGTGTCTGGTGAGGACCCCAATTCCTGACTCACAGACAGCCGTCTTTTTACTGTGTCCTCACGTGGCAGAAGAGATAAGGAATCTCTCTGGGGTCTCAATTATAAGAGCACTAATCCCATTCATGAGGGCTCTACCCTCATTACTAATCACCTCCCAAAGGTCTCATCTCTAAATACCATCACACTGGGGATTAAGTTCCAGCACATGAATTTTGGGGGGCCATAAACCTTCAGTCTATGGCAATTAAAAACAATTGTCCTGAAGCTAAAGTTTCTTGCATTTTCCTATGTTTCTGAGACCTCTGCCTCACCTGAGGGTTCTTCTTTTTGCCTCTGAGCCTGGTGCTAAAGTGTTCACAGCAATAAAATTCTGAGTCAGGGGCTGCAGAATGGAACCAGCCAGAAGGGTCTGACTGAAGGCAGTGGATATCAGGTTCTGAGGTAGGACAGCAGTACCCAGGGATATCCTTCCTGGAACCCACCTTCCTCTACCTTTGGCCACTTTGGAGATCAAACTTCCAGGTGGACCATTACTAGTTTTGTCCTCACTCATTCTTACAGAATAATAGATGTTACATATATTTTCTTTTAAAAATAAAAGGAAGAGGAGAAGGATATTTCTTAGAAGTATCACTTGTGCTGTATGTTATTCCCTTTGCTCTCTTGATCTTCATCACAGTCAGAATTGATTTCTACCCTTCTGTGACCGGCAAGTTTCCTGCAGAGCCTTCTCATACCTCCCTGGAATTCTATTTGCCCCCAAAGGTAATTAGGTCAGCTCTTTTTCTTTTTTTAATAAAAAGTAGAAAAGTGAATGCCAAAAATTTATAAGAAGCACTAGATAATTATTAGAAACATCAGTTTCTACCTCTGACCTACTGAATTAGAATCCATGAGAGGGACCCAGGAATCTTTACTTTTAATAGGAACCCCAAGTGATATTTTCATTAGGTAACTTTAGGACACACTGAAGAAAGTCATAGTACTTCTGGTTTTATATATGGGATGACCATATAATTTACCATCTAAACAGGACAGTTTTGAAAGGAAAAGCAAGGCTGTTAATAATTCATTGGCCCAACTGGCAAAAACTGGGACAATTCTGGGCAAATCAGGACACATGGTCATCCTAGTTATAGATCACTATCTTCATCTCCACCTAGATCCTTTATTTCTGTAACAATTTTATGGAGACATATTTCATATATCATGCAATTCACCTATCTAAAATGTCCAGTGCAATGTTTTCTCAGAGTATATTCAGAAAGTTTTATGACCATCACCACAATTTTAGAACATTTTCATCATCCCTGAAAGGAACCCTGTAACCTTTAGCAGTCACTCTCACCTCCCCATGCCCCTTCCCAAACTCTAAACAACTACTCTTCTCATTTCTGTCTCTATAGATCTGCCTGTTCTTGAAATTTTCTAGAAATGGAATCATATGATAGGTGGTCTTTTATGACTTGCTTATTTCACTTGGTATAATGTTTTCAACGTTCCATGTTGTAGCATGTATCAGTACTTCATTCCTTCTCAGTGCTGAGTAATATTCCACTGTATGGATATACCACATATAGTCATTTATTCATCAGTTGACAGACGTTTAGGCTGTTTCCACTTTTTGGCTATGAACATTTGTGTAGAAGTTTTTGTGTGGACATATATTTTGATTCCTCTCGGGTATATACCAACACCACCCCCCTTTTTTTGTCACCCCTACCTTGGAAGACTCTAATGAAGAGTTTTCACAAGCCTTGTACAAGAGCAAGAAATCAGTAGGAAGGACTGAAAGGCAGAAAACTGTGTTACTTAGATTAAATGAAATAGCTATTCTGTTTCAAAAATACATTTATTCCGTTTCTAGCAATGACCCAAATACCTGTTCAGAAATTAAAGTGGTTGAGAAAGAGACACAGGCAGGGAAGGAACTAACCTTAAGGATCAGCAAAAATCCCTGCTGGGCTACCAAAGATCCTTCTTTCAGAGTTTAAAGCCATTCATTTAAAGGCAGATGGACTAATACATCAAAGCTAATATAATAGTTGCAAAAAGCTCCTGGGTCTTTGTTCTCTGACCAAATATTTGCATTCTGTGTCTTGAATCAAAACTTTTAATTTCTCGTGTTAATGGTTTACTCACTGATGACTTCTTTAATTTGGTCTTTTTCATGACACAGACAGGCTGAGCTTTCAGGAGATGTGTTTAACCTTATAAAGATCTACACATAGGTGTAATGGTCTTATGTGAGGAGAGACACAGTAAAGTTAGTTGTGTTAAAGTAAAATCAATACCTACAGAAGAGAAAATTAGAAAGAAACTGCTGGTTTTCCTTTCCTCTTTTTTTTCTTTTTTACTGTCACTAGTCCGTACAAGGTTGGAACTCTAAGAACCATTATATTATAAAAGTCTCCAGGTTTCCATTCTAATGGGTTCCAGGTTTTCCTGCTATGGGGATGAAACTAGCAGACTTGAGTAAATCCTTATTTATTTGTCCCAAAGGCCAGGCAGTACTCTTTCTTCTCTGGTGCTGGTTTCTATTCACTCTCTGCCTCTTCTCAGGTTCTTTTGCTGCCCATCATTAATCTTTCAAGCTACAGCTGGTGGGTTCAGAACAAAACCATCAGAGGAACTGAAAAATGAAGTATTTACCTGCAGCAATGGGGAAAAAGGCCTATCAACCTTGTCCCTTCAATGCGATCACATTTTTATTTCATTTTATTCATTTTCTAGATAGAAGACAGAATACATGCATATACACACACACATATATATTCCCTCTTTGTGTTAATATATTATTTGTTTTTTTACTATCTATCCTCATTTGTAATGAGGTGTAATATATAGAGCTCAGTTAGTTACCATGGAGACACTAGTCCTCTGTTTCTTATCACAGAGCCACACTATCGTCTGGTGTCAGCCAAGGAGGGATGACAAAGGCCTCCCCAAGATCCT
The DNA here is from genome assembly GCF_028564815.1 of Eubalaena glacialis. Lineage (NCBI taxonomy): Eukaryota > Metazoa > Chordata > Mammalia > Artiodactyla > Balaenidae > Eubalaena > Eubalaena glacialis. The sequence continues at coordinate 15,781,751 of NC_083733.1, read as the reverse complement.
AGCTCTGCAATTACTGAGCAATCAAGCACCTCTTTTAATAGCGCACATCCAGGTATACATGGCACCTCACTCAGCACTGTCTTCTCTTCTTCCTTTTTAAACTTACACAGCAGGATGCAGTTACCAAGTAGAGATATCTTCCTCTGTTAGATGGTCTGTTTATTCAGGATTTCAATGATATTCTCTGGTTTATCTAATAAAGCTTACTAGCTACCATCCTCTTTATTTTGAAATCTCCCATATTTTTTAACTTCAACAAGTATTATTTCCTTCTGAAGATATACAGTGATCTTCCTTTTAAGTGTTAATCTGTTTTTATGGTTTGTCATTAACTGATGAAATGAAGGAGTGGATAAATGAAAATCAAAGTCTCTAAATTTCTTCTTACTCCAGACTTTTCCCTATCTTCTCTAGCCAAATCGCTAAACCTATCAACAAAAAATTTAAAACGTGAATGACTGGTGTTCATTCTTTAGCTTCTGGTGTTCATTCTTTAGCTTCTGGTGGTGGTATAAATGAGAAGCTAAATGGATCAAACACATATAATAGGAGAAACAAGAAAAACTAGTTTTTCTTCAAGGATTTTTAACTTATTTGGGGGTTGGCATGACTTCTCCAGAGACGACTGACTCTGGAGATGCTCTGACTCAGATGTTCTAAACTCACTTGGAAATCTGGGGTGAAACAGGGTATAGAGGTATGCCCTGAGGCATTCTAACTGAACTCAGTCTGTTATTGTATTATAGATAGGCTTCTTACAAGAACAGCTAAATTTTGCCTTGTGTAGTATCTATGATGCTATAAAATATACAGTTGTCTTTGATTCAGTTCAAAAGGTCTAAAACTTTGCTAACATGGCCTTTTCCTTGGAAGGAGGAATGTTCAGGTGTTTTAAAAAGCATGATTGGGACACTTCCCTGGTGGCGCAGTGGTTAAGAATCCACCTGCCAATGCAGGGGACACGGGTTGGAGCCCTGGTTTGGGAAGATCCTACATGCTGCGGAGCAACTAAGCCTGTGCGCCACAACTACTGAGCCTGCGTGCCACAGCTGCTGAAGCCCAAGTGCCTGGAGCCCGTGCTCCAAAACGAGAGAAGCCACTGCAATGAAAAGGCTGCGCACCGCAATGAAGAGTAGCCCCCGCTCGCCGCAACTAGAGAAAGCCCACATGCAGCAATGAAGACCCAACACAGCCAAAAATAAACTAAAAAAAAAAAAAAAGCATGATCACTGTTGGGTGGGGAGAAATGGAAACAACGAGAAACTAAAAATGTCTATGATATGGTCACTGCTCTAAAAAAAACTTAAACTGGGAAAACAAGCCTTTAAACTTATATGCAAGGCTCAATAATATGAATTAAATAGCAGAAAGTATCTAACAGCATAGTGGGGGGAAGAACAAAGATCAACCAAGTCCAGAGTTAGTAAGATTTACTGGAAGGGGTGAGATTTAAGATTGGTCTTGAAGGATGAAAGAAGAGAAAAAAGCATTTAGGCAAGGAAAATAGCAGATGCTAAAATGTGACAGTGGGAATGGTCATGGTCTTCTCAGAGGACCATGATAACGTTAGCATTACTGAAACAAACTTATTCTTGAGTTTCAAGAAAACTTCTAGAATCAGTTCAGATGATGATGTTAGTTTCCTCCTATTATATGACCACCTCCAACCCCACAAAGGTTCTTCTATTCTCCCTTTACTAGAAAAGCAAGAGAGAGAGAAAGAGAGAAAAGGGAGGGAGGGAGGAAGGGAGAAAAGGACAGGGAAGGATGGAAGAGGTGGGAAGAGAGGAGGGAGGGGGAAAAAAGAAAAGAAAAGAAAAGAAAAGAAAAAGGGAGAGGGAGAGAGGGAGGGAAAGAAGAGAAAGAGAGAACAACTGTACTCAAAATTACACAATAAAGAAACAAAAAGCAGAGGTTGCCAATTTTTTTTTTTCAGGTAGAGAACAAAGTGGGTTTCTGCAGGCAGAGTATGAACACATTCTGTGTTATATGATCCCCATATGCCAGGAATGTCATTAATTAGACAGAAATGAATGACCAGAGACTTGCCAAATGCAGCTCAGGAGATCAAGGGCTACATACTCACACATTTTCACCTATGCTCTGGAATCCTTGGCATAGCTACACCGTGTGTATAGGTTTTGTCAGGAGCTTGACAGGAGCCTGAATTAATACTAGGTTTTTAGTAGACCACTGGCTCCTGGCATTTTTGTTACCAAAAGATGGTCTCATAAATATACAATTTCTTTCAGCTGGACACTGAAGAGAAACATATTTGATCAGTGGCATGAGCTGAGGGAAAAGCCAACATAAAGCTTTATTGGGGCTCCTTGAAAAGTTTGCAGAAAAGGTTTACTGGGAGGTGACTGGAAGGAATGAAGATGTTCATGATAACAGTAAGTGCTCCATAAACATGATCTATTCTATGTGCCTAGTACTATGCTAAACATGCTGTGTGCATGATCTCATGTAATCCTTACAACCCTGAGATCAACCTCCACATGTTATAGATGAGGAAACTGGGGTTCAAGAGAGGTTGCATAACCTGCCCAAATTCACATGTGACATTGACCTAATGGAACATAATGGCCTGAATCTATTATAACAAAGGCAGAATTTGTTTCAAAAGATATAATTACTATAGTATGTATTTCTTCAGCATTTTCCTCTCCACCATTTTCTTTGATAAGATTATAATGAAAAGGCATAAAAGAAATAATCTCTATTTCCTTTGTAAATTTTATCAAAAAGTAAGCATTGGGCAGAATATTTCTGAATAGTCAAAGAAGGAGGAATGGAGGCATGGTATTCGAAGGTAAAGATTTCTAAGGACACTAAGGGAAAGTGGTAAAACAGTCAAGATAATTCTGTTCTTTAAAATGGTTCATCTTGTCTTTTTAACTATGAAAGGACACATGCAAAAATAAAAATTTATAAGTAAAGAGATTTTAGCATTTATCTTCTCTCATTCATTTGTCATGCTGTGGCTATAAGATTACAAGTTCCAAGGATTTTTACTTACTATATGACTTGGCCTTCTTGTCATTCCTTGAATAAGCCAAGTTTGTTCCTGTCACAGAGTCTTCACAATGCTTGTTCCCTCCACCTGGAATTTATGGCAGACTTCTCAACACCCATGGCTCTGGTTCAGCTATCAGATCCTCAGATTGACCTTTCCTGACTAACCTATTTAAAATGTTTCTCCTTGTTCCCTGCCCACAACTCACAATCTTCCTCACACTCTATTTCAATAGTCTGATTTTTTCTCTTCACAGCACTTAACACTTTCTGAAGTTCTTTATTAATTCATTTTTGTTATGCATTTTTGTTTTATTTACATATTTATGCATAAAATTTTATGTTTTAGTCATTACTATTTTTCTAGTACTTATAAAAAGTAGTTGGCACATAGTATGCACTTGGTAAACATTTGTTGAGTGAATGAATGACCACTATATCCATCAATGGGAAGGGGACAATCCTAAAGGAGATACGTTTGGTGATGCTTCACAATGTAGCAAGTGCTTACATATACTTCAGTAATCAATATCCCACAGGAGGTTATTCTGCGTAACAACTAGTTATATTAAAAAACCTATAAACCAGGGAATTCTGTTTGCTATCAGAAGTCTTATTTGCTTGAAGGCCCTCAGCTCAATTTAAATTCTTGGCATGGTTGTGTGCCCAGTTACTGCTCAAATTCCTTTCAAAGCACTGGTAAGAAGGACAGTCAGTAGAATATAGAAGAGTAACAAAATGTGTTATTTCAAAGAGTTTTGGAGTTTTTATTGCCATTTCCAACAGACAGTAAAGTTCTTGCTTTCATTTGCCAGAAATGTCCCTGAAAAAAGTGAAGTTTTTATTTCTGCTTTTCAGACTAGTACAAATTTGCTGCCCTGAATAGCTACAAGATAACATCATGTGCTAGAGACTGAATATTTGTGTTCCCCCAAAATTTGTATGCTGAAACCTATTCCCTCAATGTGGTAGTGTTAGAAGCTGGGGCCTTTGGGAGATGTTTAGGTCATGAGGGCAGAGCTCTCATGAATGGGATTAGTACCCTTATAAAGGAAACCCCAGAAAAATCCCTCACACCTCTTGCCCATGTGAAGACCGAGAAAAGACAGCCATCTGAGCCAAGAAGCAGGTTCTCACCAGACACCAAATCTGCTGATAACTTGACCTTGGACTTCCCAGTCTCTAGAACTGTGAGAAATAAATTTCTGTTGTTTATAAGCCACCTAGTGTATGCTGTTTTGTTTTAACAGCCCAAACAGACTAAGACACCATAGCTAACAAATGAAAACCAGCCGGTTAGAGCAGGTAATTTTTTTTGTTTATAACCAAGAGTTAATTTTGAATTTTCTGAGTACTCAAGGAGAGAATGGCATCCAGGGCTGAGAATTCAATCTCACACTCTTGGATGTTCATATGTTTCCTTTGCTGATTTATCTAGGAATTTGGAACGTGCCCATCATGGGTTCCATCCCATTCCAGTTTCACTGGCCTGATGTTATACTGAAGAATTAGCAGCCTGAATCTGTCTCTTGCCTCTCAATCTCCCACTACTGGGCTTGGCAAACCCATTATCTTTGGATTTGGCAGAAGATACAGGTAGCAAATGGTTAACCTTAAGCTGAGAAGCAATTATGTTTCAAAAATAATTACTGGCATTTTTGCTGCCAAATGATTTTTTTGTATGTTTTCATTTACAAAATAAGGCTTAGGTAACAAATATCAATAAGAAAGTCCTATGTTGGAATTGACAAAGAGAACCCAGTTCCTTCCAGTATCTCCAATGGCAGTCTTGACGTTTTTGGTTAAATTGATGACTGAAGGATTTTCCTACTGTCTTTTCTTTTCAACCAGAGGCAGAGACTACAGTTCACAATGACTTCCACCCAGATTTCTGCTCTTAATTCATCAAGGAGTTCTGTTTCATTTTTAGGATATTACACATTGTTTCAAACCTTTTTTCACCATGGGAAATGAAAACAGATGTCGAGTTCCTTGGACATATCTGGTGGAAAAGAACCCCGCTCTTGGTGTAGTCTCCAGTCACAAGAGCCCTTCCTAACTGACTGCTCATTACTAATCATTGTATTTTGTGGATTATTGTGCAAATGTATATCCCATTATGTATTCATTAATTGATAATTTTTAAAGATTTATAAGTTGTATGTTTATCTTGGAAACATTTGTAGCAATTTAACTTTAAAAACTTGCATTGTGGTTCATTTACCTAAAAAGGATGTCTTAAGTAAAACATAGTGTTCAATGTTTCATATGAAATTCTTTCAGGGAAACTTTCGGCCCTTTATCATCATTCCAGGGCAGGTGTAAAGTGAGAAAGCTGATAGAATCAGCATAGAGGACAACATTTAGTGAACTGCACAAAGGCAAACAATATGGTAAAGAGACCCTTAATAAACCCAATGTTATCAGGACTGCAATAGAATATAGAAAATGGCAGTGCAAGAATGCATCTTTGAACAGCTATGCAAAGCCCTTCAGATCACCCAAGTGTAACAGAAGTCTTATCTCCAGCTTCCGTCGTTACTAAAGTTGACAAATCCTGGCTTGCCCACCCTCCCTTCCTTCTTCTGTTTTAAGTAGCTGGTATTTTTTTAATAGAATATAAAAACAAATATTAACAGAAAGAAAGAATATCAACAAGATGTGGTAACATCCAAGAGGTACATATATTAGCAGAAAATGGTAAGTAAAATGAATAGAAGGCCAAATTATGGTCCTTAACCTTTAAGTATTTTTATCCTCATTCTATAAGAATGTATGCAAGAAATTATCATTATAAATTATGACTTATTTTTAAACTTTATTAAATGTTTTCATTAAAAAGTTAGTATGTACAATATTACTGATGATTAAAATAAGTACACTAACATTCATACAACCAAGTGAGGATTTTCCCTTACAGTGGGGAAAATTACATATCTATTCCACTGATAAATGTACTATACATGTTTTGTTTTCTAGCAAATTTCTTCTGGAATTGCCTTGAGTATCAGTTTCAGAAGCCACAGACAAAATCCACCTAACTACTATTAAAATTCATCTTTTTTGTTATATAACTAAAAATCTCCCACCTTTGTCACTAGATTTATTTCCAAATGACTCTTGATTGTTTCAAAAACAAAGATACTCTCAATTCAAAAGCTTTAGAAGTTAGTATGCATGTGTCGTTAGGGACCTTATGATATCTCTTGCATCCATCTTTTCTTTTTCATTCCCTCAGTCAATGTCCCAGTCCAAGCCCTCATTTCTCCTTCCAAGACCTCTCTCTCTTTTAACTAATGTCTTTCTGATGATCAATTATGCACAGTACCACCAAGATCATCTTCTCAAAGCATAACTCCTATCTTTTTGCCCTCTTGCTCAAAAACTTTCAGTGGCTTCCAGGGAAGATTCTCCACTCTCTCACCTTCTAACACTTACATAGTACTTGTTATGTGCCCAGCATTATTCCAGGTGGTTACACATATTATTCTTCAAATCAACCCTGTAAGGTAGGTAAAAATATTATCCCCATTTTACAGATGAGGAACCAAGACACAGAGTTCAAGTCACCTGTCAAAGAACGCAGATAATATGTTTCACTACAGAGATTTTTACCCAGGGATTCTGGCTCCAGAGATCTACCTCCCTGTTTTCTTTCCTAGCTTAACTACTATTCATCATTCTCTGACCAAACCAAATGCTTTTCTGCTTTTGGGTCTTGGTTACAATTTTCTCTGTGCCTGCTGTCCACATCCATCAAGTTCCATCTGAGATGCTATCTCTTCCGTGAAACTCACTCAGATACTTCTTCTACAAATAGAATTTGTACATAGATTTTAATTTGTACATACAATGCTAAATTATAACTCTTGGAGGAGTGGAACCATTTCTTATTTTTCACTGTCCCCTTTTAGCACTCAGTTACTAACAGATGGAAGATTGGCAGGCAATTGCTATAATTAAAAATAAATGAACTACTGATGGGTGAAATCATGATGATAAATAAATAAATAAATACACACACACACACACACACACACACACACACACACACACACACCATAGGCACTCAGTACATGTTAACTGATATGAAAAGATGAGTGTATTCAAAAGACTGTACTGCAGGCTCTGAAGGCAATTCCAGAACTGTTTTGGACATTGATGTAATAAAAATACAGCATCCCAAAAGAATAACTGTAAAAAAACAACATATTTTTATGGAGTCACTCAACTATTATTATTTATTGAGCACCAACTACATGCCAAGCACAAGAGATATGAAAATACAAAAAAAAAAATACTTCTAGTGGGTTACACACACACACACACTCACATTCACAATCCATCTAGCCTCCTCAAATTCTTGAGGAATGATGTCTTAATGACGAAATATAATTGAGAATATTCCTGTGCCATGAAGTCTCTAAAAAACTTACCAACAGGGCACAGGTCTCTCTTCAGTGGAGATAATCAGGAGTAACTCAAAGAAAAAGTTCTAAAAACAATGAGATATAATTCATACACTCCCAGGGACTTGCATGAAGAAAAGGTCTATGATTCATGTATTTTAACATGTAATAACTATTATGTATAGAATTTCTGGGAATTTGAGATTCTTGGGTAGGAGATGCTACAGTAGTTCAAAGTATGATGAAGATGATAGCTTTGCCATCAAAATACAGCTTTTATATATATATATACCCATATATATATATATATATATATATATATATATATATATATATATATATATATATATATGGGTATGTTTGAAGCTGTGTATTTCCTAGATCTTTACATGATAATATCCTCAAAAGAGAAGTCTAGGACATTGAGAATTGCAGATTTGTCTCCTTTATTTCCACAGATGTCTGCTTCTATTTTGTGCCAATCTTCCTCTTATTCCTATGGAATAAACTCAAGCAAAATGTTCCTTTTCCTTAAGTTTTCGTTTATTTAAGATGATTTTCTACATGATTGATTATAAAGGCCATAATTATACTATCAAATTCCTGTCAAAATAACAATTTAATGTAAAATATTAACACTTGGCAGTGTTTAAATCTAAAACATAATAATAAAAAAAAAAAAAAAAAAAAAACACTCTGGGGGGCTTCCCTGGTGGCGCAGTGGTTGAGAATCTGCCTGCTAATGCAGGGGACACGGGTTCGAGCCCTGGTCTGGGAAGATCCCACATGCCGCGGAGCAACTGGGCCCGTGAGCCACAACTGCTGAGCCTGCGCGTCTGGAGCCTGTGCCCTGCAACGGGAGGGGCCGCGATAGTGAAAGGCCCGCGCACCGCGATGAAGAGCGGCCCCCGCACCACGATGAAGAGTGGCCCCCGTTTGCTGCAACTAGAGAAAGCCCTCGCACGAAACGAAGACCCAACACAGCCAAAAATAAATAAAAATAAATAAAGTAGCTATTAAAAACAAAAAAACAAAAAAACTCTGTGTATGAATAAGGTGAATTTATTCAGGCTATTTATTTCCGCTGGAGTGCAAAAGAAAGTTATGGCTACCTTATTATTTACTATCACACACTACTGTAAAGAGAAAACATTTATAAGTTGTTAGAAATAGCAGATGGCTGTGCCAAACTAAGATCCTTTCTGACATGTTTATAAAGGGCATCAGCTATTATGAAACCAGGAAGGACAGTATGACAAGAGAAGAATATAGCCCAAGCGAGGTACACACTAGCAGGTACTATTTATAGTTAAAATATTTGGGAAAAACAAAATCAGAGGATCATGGGGCTAGAAGGGGATTCATTAGAATCTTCCCAAGGGGTGAGAGACAAGATGGCAGAGTACAAGGACTTGAGCTCACCTCCTCTCACAAAAACACCAAAATCACAACTAACTGCTGAAGAACCATTGACAAAAAAAGACTGGAACCTACCAAAAAAACATATTCTACATCTAAAGACAAAGGAGAAGCCACAACAAGATGGTAGGAGGGGTGCTTTCACAATATAATCAAAACCCATACCTGCCAGCTGGGCGACCCACAAACTGGAAAATAATTATATCACAGAGGATCTCCCACAAGACTGAGAGTTCTGAGACCCATGTGAGGCTACCCAGCCTGGGGGTCTGGCATTGAGAAGAGGAGTCCCCAGAGCATTTGGCTTTGAGGCCAGTAGGGCTCGAGTGCAAGAGCTCCACAGGACTGGGGAAAACAGAGACTCCAGGGTGCACACAAGGTTTCACGTGTACTGAGAGGGTGTGGAGAAAAGGGAACCCTCCTACATTGTTGGTGGGAATGTAAACTGGTACAGCCACTATACAGAACAGTATGGAGGTTCCTTAAAAAACTAAAAATAGAGCTACCATATGACCCAGCAATCCCACTCCTGGGCATATGTCTGGAAAAAAAACATGGTTCAAAAGGATATATGCACCCCAAAGTTCACTGCAGTGCTGTTTACAATAGCCAAGACATGAAAGCAACCTAAACGTTCATCTACAGAGTAATGGGTAAAGAAGATGTGGTAAATATATACAAGGGAATATTACTCAGCCATAAAAAAAGAATGAAATAATGCCACTTGCAGCAACATGGATGGACCTAGAGATTATCATACTAAGTGAAGTCAGACAGAGAAAGACAAATAACATATGATATCACTTATATGTGGAATCTTAAAAAATGATACAAAGGAATTTACAGAACAGACTCACAGACTTCAAAAACAAACTTATGGTTACCAAAGGGGAAAGGTTGGGGGGGAGGGATAAATTAGGAGCTTGGGATTAACATATACACACGACTATATATAAAACAGATCATCTACAAGGACCTACTGTATAGCACAGGGAACTCTACTCAATATTCTGTAATAACTTACATGGGAAAAGAATCTGAAAAAGAATGTATATATGTATATGTATAACTGAATCACTTCGCTGTACACCAGTAACTAACACAACATTGTAAATCAACTATACTCCAATATGAAATAAAAATTAAATTAAAAATTTTAAAAATAACCTTTTCATTATGCATAGGAAAACAAAGAATCTCCTCTTTTCTTTGGGAACACATGTACACAGCTATTCTAGGTAAATTAAGAATATTCTTTGTGTCTAGCCTCTCTTAGGGTTGTAGATTCTATCATTCTCTTTGGTTATCCATATTGTATTTATGCAACATTTAAGTCTATTTCTCTTCTTCTGTCCTGAAGATGCACAAGAACGGGCAACCATCCTTTCTGTAACAAGAGCCTTCCTGTACCCGAAGATAATGCTTAATCACTCATCAGCTTTATTGTCTCAAGAACCAAAAAAAATTAACTTTTTTAAAGTTAGAGGATATGGTTTAATGTTGACCCACATATAACATCCAAAAACCTGAAGGAAGTGAGGGAAAGGAATAATCAAAAAGAAAGAACAGCAGGCCAGATGAAATAGGAAATAAAGGCTAAAAGGAGAGAAGAAAGAAAACATCCTTGACAGACTTCAAAAATAATATCTGAGTGCTTATCATATGCAAGGCACTATGTAGAGGGCTTTATACAATTGTCGTATAGCTAACGCTTAACTGAATGTGTACCTCGTGTCAGGCATCATTCTACGTGCTTTCCATATATGAGCTCACATAATCTTCACAATATCCCAAGGGTAAGATATTCCCGTATTTCGGATAAGGAACTGAAACACAGGCTCATAATTCCTTCATATTCTTGGTGTGTTCTATGAAGGACATCATTATTTCTATTTTATAGATGTGAAAACTGAGTATCACATTAAATAACATGCCCATGATCAAAAGAGCTGGTAAGTGATAGAGCTGGGTTTTTTACCAAGAATTCTCTGATTCCAAAGTACCTACATGTCTAACTTAAGAGAAGAAAGAAAGCAGTAATAACAATAAGCACAAGAGAGTATATCACATGCCTGGCACTGTTCAAAGAGTTGGGGGAACGGGACTCAAACCCAGAAGTCCAGTCCCAGAGCTATGCTCTTCCCACAACATTATACTGCCTCTTGTAATTAAAATATATAATGGAAGCAACTGTTTGGGATCATGAAAAATAAGATTGGTCTAGTAGGTAAATATACACTGTTACTACTATATAACTAATATTTCTTGAACACTTACTAAATACTTCTGGTAGACATTGTAACATGCCACCCAGATCCCCCTCAGGAATGAAGGACTTATTTCACCAGTTGATGGGAGTCCTAAAAGAAGACAGCCCTCAACTGTCAGCTGAAAAAACTTACCTGTGGGGTTGGCTGAGGTCTTTGTTGGGATGCAGTACAGCTCATTTCCCACAGGTGTTGATCCAAAATGCACTTCCTAATAAATAATAAACATCCTGAATGTTAAGTTTGACCTGAGAGTTTGCTTCCCTAGGAACCCAACCTGAAACAACATTTTACAGAATCTCTTTTAATTCTCACCATCCTATGAATCAGGTGCTATTATCTTCGTATACTCATTTTACAAATGAAGACACTAAGGCCTAAATTTCCCAAGGTCATAGAGCTGGTCAAGGATGGAAAAGAATTGGAACAGAGAATGTATAATTCTGGAGGCTGTACCCTCAACTTCTACATGACTGTATATATAGAGACAGGCTCTATATACAGGCTATATATATAAAATCTCTCTCTCTCTCTCTCTCTATATATATATATACAGACTGTATATATTGAGACTTGTCATTAGTTCAACATGGATTTAATACCGAGGGGAAAGAGGCACTCTGAGGACTCTCAAATCTTGAGGGAAAAGAAATTTAACATTTATGTGTAAAGCATAGGTAAGAATAATGTTCGTAGTTGGAATGACTGAAATGTAAACCAGGTGCCCTGAAAAGGAAGACTGGTCAAGAAAATAGTCAAACAATTTTTACCTCTGTGCCTTCTACAATTTATTTCTTAAGGAGAGAGAGCTAAGGACCAAAAAAAGTTCCCATATGAAAGAGAGGAAAATGTTCAATTAAAGATATACCTTATATATTAAATTATCTTAAATTCAAAGAGAAAAGGCTTCACTCTCCAATATGCAATGTTTATCATCTGATACATCTATCTAGCATCTTTCCTCATGAGAGAAGTTGAAAACATAAAATGCCAGCATATGACCCGGACTTCAATGAAAAGTTACAGGGTATGATATCTGTTCACAGTATTCTAAAAGATATGGGGCAGTGTTAAAAGATGGGGTGGGGAGAGAGGAGTTGAGGTGGCATAGAGCCATAGCTTTTGCCTGAGTTATGCTATTCAATCACAGATTTTCTCCAATGTTTTAAATTCCAAGTACTATTAGCCATCTTAATTTTTTCACTTTTTCCAGGACAGATAAGATTGAAGACATAAATCCCTTGACTCATATGTAAGCTTAAATTATGTAGAATCCACTTTTTAAAATTACACTTTTTTATGGGCATGGATAATTCCCCGTATTTCCAATGGAGGGAAGGGAAAAATTACAGCTAAAAAAAAATTCAGTATTAAATTTATCCTCTCAGGGCTCATGTGTCCTGGGTGCATCTTTGATTTCACTCAAAACCTAAAGTAAATCTAAAACACACCCAGAACATAAGAGGGCCTGAAAAACCAAGTTCAGAGAAAATGGGATGCAGTTAGCAAAGATTACATGCATCAGTGAACTGTAGTAAATTGAACACTTTTAAATGCCAGAGGTTTTCTCTGTGAAACTAGGGGGTTTGAAAGGAAAATCAATAATGTTGGGAAAGAGAAACCCTCTTTACACATCTCTAATTAGTCACAGCAGAATCTGGTAGATTTCCATATTACAACTGGATCAAACTTGTGAAATTGGTTTTGATCCCAGACTCATTCAGTACATCTTCCAGAAGAAGCTCCACTCAAGACAATCAAAGGCTTTTCAACCTTGAATGATCCCCAACATTACTGTTTTAGTGTGCATCCATGCTATATTATGTTCAGTGTCTGTGTAATGTTGCCTCCAGCAAATCTCCCTGGAATTACCCTAAAAAAGCTCCATTTATAAGAACAGGCAAAGAATCTTCAAACTGGTCGGCTTCAACTTTAGCTTGAGCCTTCAAAATCTATATTGTAAGTGAAACCAGGCATAAAGAGGCACAGTTCTTCAGATCTTTCATTTTTTTAATAAATCGAATAAATATTGGCCATATTGTTTATATTAGGGCATGAACCCCTCTGTAAAGCCATTGCTTAAGTCTAATAATGAAATAGGTAAAGGGTTTCTGTATTTTTCTGAATAATCAATATCAAAGCTGCTGATGCAAATTTATTTGAACCCCAGGGAGCACATCCTTTGAAGTTCTGGGAAATTTTTAAATATAGTGTGCAAATCAATAAGTGGACAAAAACATCTCTGTCAATGTGTTCATTTTTATTTGGAGAGGAAATATATCTTTAAATGTAATCTCTTTCTCACTCCATGAACCCTTTCCCCAAATCATTTCTTTTACAAAAGAAACTCATGACTGTCAGCTGAACATAAAACATTCTTTTTGGCCATAATTAGAAGTGGTGTAGTGTCACCTCTCTGAAAAGGATGACTCCTCAAGCCTGAAAGACAGTCTGCCTGTTTCTACTCTTTTGTAATACTCTCATGCTTTTCTCTTTTCCCATCATTTCACATCCAGTTTTGGAGCCTTAGCTAACTGGTATGGTTTGAGGGCATTTTCAGAAGGGATTCTACCAGTCTGGTTTGGTGGTATGTGCTGTTTTGAATGGGATGCATCTATGAGATTAAAAATATATTTTTTCATTACTGCCTATTTTCACAGTCCACTAAGCAAAAACACAGAACAATCCCCCCCCCATTCTCCCTTTCTCCTCTTTTTTCCCCTGCAGAGTTCAAATTAAAGAAAGGTGAAAATTGAAGCTGCTGTAGGCAAGGCGATTGCAACATGCATATTTGATTTTTATGATGGATCTAAATTGCTGAATAAGGCCATGGAACAAAGGGAGACTGCGGCTTCCTGCCCATCACACGCAGCCACTGAATGCAGAACAAAAGCTTCGGCCATTAGGGGCTCAGAAGGGAGACACATTATATAAATGACTTTGTCTTTTTTGCCCCCTCCCCCTACCACTGGGTGCACTGGACAGGGATGGTGTGTGTGTGTGTGTGTGTGTGTGTGTGTGTGTGTGTGTGTGTTATGATTTGCCAGGGCAGGAGATAAGAAATCCTGGAAGCAGCAATGGGAATAGAAAAGGTACAGCGTATTATGACTCAAAAAAGCCATGCTTTACTCACTTGACCAGTGTAGCTCTGAGCACTGTTGGTCAGAGCACCACCAAAGATAACCACTTCTCTGAGAAACTTGGTGTCTTTTCAGAACAACCTGTAGCTTTTCTCTTAACTATTTCATTTCTTTCATCAGGAATGATGAAGCATAAAGAAAAACACTTGGAAAAAATATGAAGGCCTAGAATTCCAAGGTAATTGCCAGACCTGCTTAAAGAACAAACTGACATAGTTCATTGCAGCACTAATTTCCTAAGAAGCTACTACTTTTAATTCTTCCTTCCAGACTCACAGTTTTTCTTTTGGCAGTAAAAGAGAACTATGTATCAATAAAAATCATAAGCCATCACATAGCTGAGTCAACCTGTTTTTAAGAGGCCTCCTGTGGTGGTGACCTGAGTAGGTGCTACTGTTTTTCCTGGCTCGAAACACCAGCAATCCTATACATACACATTTAACAATCTTTGCATAGAATTGGTTTTGTAGGATTTTAGTGTGCTTCACAGAGGTGAATTATTTTATTATTTCTAATATCACTGTGAAAGGTAGGGATTAGGACAGATTCTCTTTGCAGGTTCTAGGTTAAAGAACAGAGTGAGTAAGTACATTGAAGGTGACACACTGAGTTGGAGGCAGGCTAAGAGTGAAACCCAGGTCACTGGATGCTCACTTCAGGCCTAAGTATCACTGTATGTTTCATGAGCTCAATGGTAAGTTTCTATTTCTTAGTACAATTCAGAAGTTATACTAAGATGTTCCGACAGTCCTCCAACTCTCTTATATAGTAGAGAAAACAGTCCCACTCTGGACCAAAGTAACTGAAAGTCAGTGTCAGGTGCTGCAGAACTAGAACTGAGGGTTCTTGGTAAGACTGAATCCCAAAGACAAACTCAACATAAGGGCATATACATCCTTAAGTAACCTAACGATGATGGAATTGTGTAAAGCTAGCTAAGCGAAATGCCATTCGTCATATACATTACTACTCTGTCTCAAAATGGGCAATTCATTTAAAATAAAGTAGACTCTTATCACTTATATGAAAGCTGAGGGACAGACAGTGGGTTATTACTGTAGAGTAATTCAGTTCTGAGCTACAGAGGTCACCAAGCTACCTTTTTACAAATTCTTTTGGGTCTTACTCTAAGATGGTTAAATTCCTTATTATTGGGTAGGAAAAGGTCTCTCAATAAAGACTGCTTAATGGATTAGGATAGTATTGAGACTTACACTTATTGATAGTTTTAAGCAAATGGAATGAATAAACGGTTAAGGGGAGTCCCTAACACTACACGGCCAGAGGTGGGGGGTGATAGTATGGATAAATAAGCAGATGGATCAGTTTAGTAGAGAAGAGACTGCTGAATAGTTATCCATTTCTTTATTCATTTATTCAGTTATCAAATATTCATTAACGGCCTACTATGATTCTATGTGCTGTGGAATCAGTGTGAATAAGACACGGTTCCTGCCCTAAATAATAATCTTATATGTGGTTAGGGGTTGTGGTAAAGATATTAAATAGTTATACAAATGTCTACATAGATTAACACATGGCAAGATATGAAGAGGAAGAGCAGTGCTCTATGAGAATGTTAACTGGGAGGACCTACCTCATCGGCGGGGGTCAGGGATGGCTTTAATGAAAATGAGACATTTAAGCTGAGGCAGGAAAGAAAAAGTTAGATATGTTCTAATTTCGTACATTTCACCTTCTGAGGTACAATACATCTCAAGATATCAATTTAAAATGAGAGTCAAGGAAATGATGTATTTCTTTAGGTTTTCATATACCTTCACTTCTCATTTATCCTATCAAAAAAGAAAACTTCATTACTTTGCTTAAAAGTAAAACAAAATACAAATTTGGCTATAGGCCTCTGGCAATTTAAATTTATTTCAGAGTAAGAGCCAAAGGCCAGAAGGCTTTAGTTGCACTATACAATATGGTAGCCATACATGACTATTTCAATTTAATTTAATTTAATTTAAAATTAAGTTCTCCAGCTACATTAGCCACACTTCCAGTGTTCAACAGCCACTATACTGGACATCATTGCAGCTAGAGGCTATTAAAATTAAAATTAAATTAAACTAAGCACTGAGTTCCTCAATTGTACTAGCTATATTTTGAGTGCTCAATTTCAAGTGAATAGTGGCTATCAGTGGACAGCAGATACAGAACATTTCTATCACTGCAGAAACTGCTATTGAGCAGCATTACAAGACTATCTGGCACCTTGTTGACTCTCTAGTCTCATTTTCTACCATCCTTGTTTATGCTACCCTAGCCATGCTGGAATCCTTGCTGATCCTTCAGTATACCAGGTATGATCCTGCCTCAGGACTTCTGCATAGCTTAGAAGGTCCTACCTTCCTCTCCAGCCACATCTTATATAACAGTCTCCAGCTGCTTTCTGTATCCTTAGCCATGCCAGTTTTCTTTCTATATTCCTCATTTTCCAGGTCTCCTTTATCTCAGGGCTTTGCAAATATTATTACCTTTCCTTGGAAGGCTCCTCCTTCCTTACTTTACCTTTCCTTCAAATATCAGCTTACTTATTTCATCAAGAAAGCCTTTTCTGACTAGGTCAAATTCTCTTCTTACAAACTCACATCCTTCTCTTGCATAGTGCTTATTACAGTTGCAGGTTTACTTTTATTTATGTCATTTTTAATTCATGTCACACACTTCATATCCACTGAGAGTTCCATGAGAGCAGGGACCATGTCTGTTTTTGATCACTGTTGTATTCTCAAAAGGTAGCAGAATGTATGGAACAAAACAGGAGTGTAATAAAAATCTATGATTATCAATGAATGAATGCTTGGGGAAGAAATAGCCAATGGTCAGTTTAAAATATATATGCTGTCCTGCTTCTTCCATGCATGTCAAGTACCCAAATTTCAAAGTAAGAGTATAGACAGTGAACAAAAATGAATGATGGGGAATGTAATAATTTCAGAAGTATGAAGTACTTCTTTCAGATTGATAAAAAGTACTGCTCCCCCAAAGGATAACAGAATTAGTTTAGGTATAATTTGTATTCTTTTTGCTTATCTGAATTTTCTAATATTTCTCCGTCATCACATATTAGTGTTGTAAGGACGTTATTTTTTATTGCAACACCAAAAATTATTATACTCCAACGCATCAGAAAGCCAAAATACCTAGGAGGTACAGTGGTTAAAAAGAAGAGTACTTTTTTTTCCTGCCAGACAAACCAGAGATGAATTCCTCGTTCTGAATTTTGCTGGTTCTGTGACCTTAAGCATATCATCTCACCTCTCTGAACCTCGCCTTTCAAATGAAGATCATAATACTATTCACTATACAGGGTGGTTGGGAAGATTAAATAAGATAATGGATATAAAACATTCAATAAATGGTAGCTTAAAATGTACATGCTGAAATGGCCATATTTAAAGTGTCATGGCTAACTAAGCAAAGATCTCAATAACTATTTTGTTTCTTAATTATTAATTAGAAAGTAAAAGATTTTAGGTCACAGATTCCAAGTTTGGCATTGCATACTGGATTTGCTCCCAAGTTATCTTTCTTTTGAATGTGACCGGTCCACATACTCTAGGAATTCAAGGTAATTCCAAGCAATTAAATTTATTCAACTTGTTCAACAAATATTTTTGTGTGCCTCCTGTATATCAGGCACTGGGTTATGGATGATATAGTTAGATAAAGATATTACTACATCTCTTTCAACGTAAATAACCTACATGATGCCTGGGTGAGCATCTAAGATGAAAATTTAGTTACCAACTGTCACAAACTATTTGCATTATACTGGTACGAAAGTATTTGAATAAATGCTTTTTAATGAGTGCTTTTTATAGATGTGTGAAAAGTACTTTTATAAGGATATTCTCTTAGCACTGTGTTTATACTATTGAATATTTAAGTGCCCAATAATTGTGGCTTAGTTACATGTGATAATAAATCCATATAATGGAATACTATGTAACTATTAAAACTGCAGTGTTAGAAATATATTCACTGGTATGGAAAGAAATTTATGACATGTTGGTAAATCTAAATGATTTTAAACTTTAAAAGGTTTCAAAGTTGCATGCTTAGTAAGAACCTATTTATATAAAAATTCCATAGTGTATGTCTATGTAAGCAAAAAGACTGAAAGGACAACATCAAAATGTTATCATTTTCTATATCAGTTGTTCACAAATGTGACTGCATATTAAAATCAACAGGGGAATTTAAAAAATAAACTGATGTAGGGACACAATTAGAAATTCTGATTTAATTGGTCCTCTAAGGGGCCCAGGTGTTGATATTTAAATTATGCATTCTAGGTGATTCCAATGTGCATCTAGGATTGAAAACACTTTTTCCTAAGTGGTGGACTATATTTTATTTTGGTATCTTTTTTTCTAAATTATATACATGAGCATTATAGATTATTTATGCAATGAAAAGTGATGTCACAAGCAGAACACTGTTAATATTACTATAGGTTGCCAAATAGTGAATTAGGATATATAGTAAGGTTCCTCATTTTTTAATTCCTGAATTTGGTTAGTTATGCCTTTTTCAAAAAAACGATGAGTTTATGATGAGTCTTGCCTGGGAATAAACATCTATTTTAATTATATCAAGAAACAACTTTTGCCTTTGTTGATTTGTTGAATGTTTGTTCATTACTTTATTTTTTTTCTTCTAGCTTCTTTTGGTTTTAATTTGTTCTTGTTTTTACCTTCTTCAGATGGATGCTTAGATCATGAGTTTTCAGTTTTTCTTCTTTTCTAATATATGCATCTAAAGCCAAAATTTTCCCTCTAAGAATGCTTTAGCTATACTCTTACAAGTTTTGATATGTAATATTTTCATTATTTATTTAAAAATATTCTCTATTTTTCCATTGTGATTTTTTCCCCTTGAGACATGGGATATTTAACAGTATATTTTAAAATCTCCAAATATATGAGACTTTTCTAATTACCTTTATGATATTCTTTTCTAGTCTAATTCCATAGTGATCTGAGAAAATACTGTACTGTTTCAATATTTTGACATTTTTTGATAATATCTGTGTGGCGGGACTACAAATTATTCCGTGTGCACTTAAAAATAATGGGTATTATAAGTCAGACAGAGGAATACAAATATCATATGATATCACTTATATGTAGAATCTAAAAAAATATACAAATGAACTTATTTACAAAACAGAAATAGACTCACAGAAATAGAAAACAAACTTATGGTTACCAAAGGGGAAAGGGAGTGAGAGGGATAAATTAGGAGTTTGGAATTAACAGATAGACACTACTATACATAAAATAGATAAAAAACAAGGACCTACTGTATAGCACAGGAAACTAATATTCAGTATCTTGTAATAACCTATGATAGAAAAGTATCTGAAAAAGAATATATATCTATATATATCTGAGTCACTTTGCTATATACCTGAAACTAATAAAACATTGTGAATCAACTATACTTCAATAAAAAAATATTTAATAATGGGTATTATGTAGCTGTCATACGCATTCTGAAGTTTTACATACAAGATAAATAAATCAAGTTTGTTAACTGAGTTGTTCAAATTTTCCTTCTATTAATTTTTGTCTGCGTATTCTAAAAGTCATTGAGAATGGTGTGTTAAAATCTCCCACTGTGATAATGAATTTCCATATTTCTCCTTCTGTCTTATAAATTTGTGTTCTATATTTTGAGGCTATGTTATTAGGTACATACCTATTTAGAATTATTTTAGCTTCCAGGTGAATTAAGTATTTTGTCAAGAAATGTCACTGTTTATAACTAATAACAATATTTTTAAATGACTTTATATGATCTTAATATAGCATTCACATATTTCTTTCGATTAGTGTTTAAATTATTTGGTACACTGTATTACTGACCCTAGTTCTTCACCCCTTCCAGTATCTACATCCTTTGTCATGTGACTGCTCTTCCTTCCACTAGAGGCAGAGTACCTCCCTGAACTTTGCCTTTGGGCTCAGTCATAGGACTCTTTTTGGTCTTGAGATGTTAGTAGCTATACTGCATACAAAGACTTAAAATGTGCTTGTTCAGTTTAACTTTCCCATGCTTCTACCATCATCCTAAGAATATGCCCTGACTATACTGGTGGTCCAAGGAAAAAAACCTCATCTTTACTCAAATTTCAGTTTGGAGCCAAGCTAAGCCTATCAACTCCTCCCAAGATGTCTGAGAAGAAATAAATTATTTTTGTTTTAAGCCACTGAATCAGGGACATTACTGTGGCAAAAGTGAACAGATATAGAAGATGGTTAAGATATAAGTGGGGTGCTCCAGTAGTAAAAACCTAAAATATATAAGAGTAGATTTGGAACCAGGAAGCAGGTAGTGAGGAAACTGTAATAAGACGCTGTAAAAACGGCAAGGAAATCATTAAGGAAGACTAGGAAAATAATGACTCATGTAATGGCAAAACATTTTGTAAAAATGTTGCATGGGATTATCTGACAAAAAATTATTTAATAAACTTGGGGGAGCTAATAAAAGGTTGGGGGAGTAGAATTTGAGGGAAAATGTTAAATGTACAAAACGTTTGTTTCTAGCTGTACCTGGTCAGATTATACAAGAAAGAGATTACTTCAGAAAAAAAGTGGTCTGTTTGCAAGCAGAACTAAAGAGACTACAAATTGCCCAGACATTTCAGGATTGGAAAATAAAACTTTCTTATCAAATAAAAGCTGTAGCCATTAAGAAACAGCTTCAGGGAGAAGACCAAACCCAGGGTATCAAGTAAAGAGCAAATCAAGGGCATGGCTGTTAGACTTTTTGTTAAGACCTCTGGAAGAACTGAAGAGGTGCCCTGCAAATCATCGCTATGGGAGGAAAAAGGTGACTTTCAGAAATATAAAAGGCATAGTCCCACAAGAATGTGATGCACACCCAAGTATCTGTAATTCAAGTGTGGAGAGAAGAACATGTCTCAAAAAGAATTGTGGGGGTGGGAGAGGATCAAGATGGCAAAGCAGTAGGACATGGAGCTCACATTCTCCCACAAAAGCATTAAAAATACACCTACAGGGCTTCCCTGGTGGCGCAGTGGATCAGACTCTGCCTGCCAATGCCGGGGACACGGGTTCGATCCCTGGTCCGGGAAGATCCCACATGCCACGGAGCAACTAAGCCCGTGCGCCACAACTACTGAGCCTGCACTCTAGAGCCCACGAGCCACAACTACTGAAGCCTGAGCACCTAGAGCCCGTGTTCTGCAACAAGAGAAGTCACTGCAATGAGAAGCTCGTGCACCACAACGAAGAGTAGCCTCCGCTCACCACAACTAGAGAAAGCCTGTGTGCAGCAATGAAGACCCAACATAGCCAAAAATAAATTAATTAATTAATTAAAAAAAATACATCTACAAGTGGAACAGTTCACACAGAACATCTACAGAACGCTGAAGGAAGACCTCAGACTTCCAAAAAGGCAAGAAAACCTCCACATAACTGGATACAACAAGAGGAAAAAGAAAAAGAAGGAACTGGGACAGGGCCTGCACCCCAGGGAGGGACCTGTGAAGGAGGAATGGTTCCCGCACCCAGGGAAGTCTCCTAATCTGCGGGAAGATCAACCTGGACGGAGGGGTGCTTTGGAGCCTAGAAGTAGAGTGCAGCAACTGGTTTGTGGAAGGAAAAATGGAGAGTAACCTGCACAGAAGGTCAGCACCACTGCCCTGCACTCCCCAGCCTGACACACTCGTCTGTCGGTAGGGTTAGGGGCTGGGTCCTATCCCAGTGCACAGAGAGGACTGGAGATGGCTGCACAGAGACAGCCTGAAGGGGCTGGACTGTGGCAACTGAGGGTGTACCCACCAGAGAGGCAAGGCACCATTACTGTGGGGCACATGAGGAGAGGACAGACCACCATAAGAGCTTCTTTCCCTGTGAGCGTTCTCAGGCAACAATACCGCCCAAAGCAGCACCGGGGGCAGGTGTGACTTGCTGCCACCATCATGGGCTCCAGGAGTAGGCACAGGCCGCCGCTACAAGACCCACGAGCAGGTGTCAAGTGCTGCCCCTGCTGTCCCAGGTGTGCACAAGGGCCGCTGTACCTGCGCGCCCCGTACACTTGTTCATCATCATCGGACAACCTGCATCTATTTCATACTTTCTTTCAATTTTAGTGCTAATGCCAGTAACTAGCATTATTGAAAACAAGTTCCCAAAATGAAGAGACTTTGTAATATAACACATTACCCTGGTCTTGTAAACCAAAAAAGGAGAACGACACACTTCCCTAAGACTCAAGGAAGAAGCCCTAAACTTCACCGCTAGCACCCAAAGCTGAAATTCTATTTAAACTATTCCCTGAAATTATAAGACATTCACAAAATTACAGTACTATGTCAGTATTAAAACAATCCATTTTATCACGCACCACTATGTACATCGTGCATGTCTGCACCACTCAAGGGGATAACGGCCAGCACACACTGAGGAAAGAGGCAGCAAGTGTCCAAACTAAAAGGAGCCCCTCAATTCCAGAAGACATGGTGGAACAGAAGGATTTGAGCTCACCTCCTCTCACAAAAACACCAAAATCACAACTAACTGCTGAATAGCCATCAACAAAAAAGACTGGAACTGGACTTCCCTGGTGGCACAGTGGTTAAGAATCTGCTTGCCAATGCAGGGGACACGGGTTCGAGCCCTGGTCTGGGAAGATCCCACATGCTGAGGAGCAACTAAGCCCATGAGCCACAACTACTGAGCCTGTGCTCTGGAGCCCGCGAGCCACAACTACTGAGCCCGTGTGCCACAACTACTGAAGCCCGCACACCTAGAGCCCGTGCTCTGCAACAAGAGAAGCCATCGCAATGAGAAGCCCGAGCACTGCAACGAAGAGTAGCCCCTGCTCGCCGCAACTAGAGAAAGCCCACGCGCAGCAACGAAGACCCAACACAGCCATAAATAAATTAAAAAAAAAAAAAGACTGGAACCTACCAAAAAACATATTTTACATTCAAAGACAAAAAAGAAGCCACAGGGAGAGAGTAAGAGGGGTTCTTTCACAACATAATCAATCCTAAAACCACCAGGTGGGTGACCCACAAATGAGGAAATAATTATATTGCAGAAATTATCCCACGAGAGAGAGTCCTGAGCCCCACATCAGGCCTCAGCATGAGGATCTGGCATGGAGAGGAGGAACCCACAGAGCAATTGGATTTGAAGGCCAGTAGGGCTTGAGTGCAGAAGCTCCACAGGACTGGGGAAAACAGGGACTCCACTCTTGGAGGGCACACACAAGTTTTCATGTACACTGGGACTCAGCACAAACCAATAATTCCATAGGAGCCAGGGCTGGACTTCCATATGAATCTTGAAGGGTCTCCTGGGGAGGCAGGGGTCAGCCATGGCTCACTGTGGGGGCAAGAACACTGGTGGCAGAGGCCCCAGAGAATATTGATCAGTGTGAGCTCTCCCAGAGGTCACCATTTTGGCATCAAGATGTTGCCAGACCAAGGAGCCTACAGACTCCAGTGCTAGAATGCCTCAGGCCAAACAACCAGCAGGATAGGAACACAGCCCCACCCACCAGCAGGCAGGGTGCCTAAAGCCATACAGAGTTCACAGCCACCTCTAAACACACCCCGTGACACAGGCCTGCCCACCAGAGGGACAACCCCATTTCTATCCACAAGTGGGCAGGCATCAGTCCCTCCCACCAGGAAGCCTTCACAAGCCTCAGGACTACCTGACCCAGCAGAGGGCAGACACCAGAAGCAAGAGGGGAGATGATCCAAGAGCCAGTGGAAAGGAGACCACAACACAGAAAGTGAGACAAAATGAGACAGCAGAGAAATATATTCCAGACGAAGGAACAAGATAAAAACCCACTAGAACAACTAAATGAAGTGGAAATAGGCAACCTACCTGAAAAAGAGTTCAGAGTAATGATAGTAAAGATGATCCAAGATCTTGGAAAAAGAACGTAGGCACAGATCGAGAATTACAAGAGATGTTTAACAAAAAGCTAGAAGATTTAAAGAACAAACAAACAGAGATG
Source organism: Eubalaena glacialis (assembly GCF_028564815.1). Lineage (NCBI taxonomy): Eukaryota > Metazoa > Chordata > Mammalia > Artiodactyla > Balaenidae > Eubalaena > Eubalaena glacialis. Next base: position 15,757,469 of record NC_083733.1, on the reverse strand, counting down.
AACAATTCACAACAACTGTTGTGAAAAATACTTTAGAATGAATCAATAGCAGAATGACTGTGGCAGAAGAATAGATAAGTGAGATGGAAGACAGAATCGTGGAAATCACAGCTGCAAAACAGAATAAAGAAAGAAAGAACGAAAAGAAATGACAACAGTATAAGAGACCTATGGGACAACATTAAATGCACCAACATTCACATAACAGAGGTCCCAGGGGGAGAAGAGAGATAGAAAGAGCCTGATAAAATATTTGAAGAGATTATAGCGGAAAACTTCCCTAACATAAGAAAAGAAACACTTGCTCAAGTCCAGGAAGTCCCAAACAAGATAAATCCAGGGATAAACATGCTGAGAAATGTATTAATCAAACTGACAAAAATCCAAGACACAGAAAAAATATAAAAAGGAGCAAGGGAAAAGCAACACATAACATACAAGGGAATCCCCATAAGGTTACCAGCTGATTTTTCAGCAAAAACTATGCAGGCCAGAAGGGAGTGGCACAATACATTTAAAGTGATGAAAGGGAAAAACCTACAACACTCTACCTAGCAAAGCTTTCATTCAGATTCAACGGAGACATCACAAGATTTATAGACAAACAAAAGCTAAGAAAATTCAGCACCACCAAACCGTCTTTACTTCAAATCCTAAGGGATTTGGCACAACTAGAATCAAGAAAATTATGAATGGGAAAGCACACCAGTAAAGGCAAACATAAAGTAAAGGTAGGAAATCATCGACACACAAATATGATATCAAAACCAGCAATCGTGAGGAGAGTACAAATGCAAGATATTGGAAATGCATTTGAAAATAGGAGACCAGAAGCTTGAAACAATCTTTACATATATAGCCAGCTATATCAAAATCTCATGGAAATCACAAACTAAAAATCTACACTGGATACACACGCAAAAAAGAAAAGGCAATCCAAACACAATACTAAAGGTAGACATCAAATCACAAGAGAAGAGAACAAAAGAGGAAGAAAAAAGACCTTCAAAAACAAATCCAAAACAATTAACAAAATGGCAATAAGAATATTTGTAATGGACTTATGATTACCACGGGGGAAGGGTGGGGGACAGGGATGGATTGGGAGCTTGCAACTGACATGTACATACTGCTATATTTAAAACACATAACCAACAAGGACCTACTGTATAGCACAGGGAACTCTGTTCATTATTCTATAATAACATGAGTAAGAAAACAATTTGAAATAGAATAAAAAATTTGAAAAAAGAATATTCATATCGATAATTACCTTAAATGTAAATGGATTAAACTCTCCAACCAAAAGATATAGGATGGCTGAATGGATACAGAAACAAGACCTGTATATATGCTATGTATAAGAGACCCACTTCAGATCTAGGGACACATACAGAATGAAAGTGAGGAGATGGAAAAGGGTATTAATCCATGCATATGGAAATCAAAAGAACCTGGAGCAACAATACTCATATCAGACAAAATAGACTTTAAAATAAAGACTGTTATAAGAGACAAAGAAGGACACTACATAATGATCAAGGGATCAATCCAAGAAGACGATATAACAATTGTAAACATATATGCACCCAACATGGCAGCACCTCAATATATAAGGCAAATACTAACAGCCATAAAGGAAGAAATCGACAGTAACACAATAATAGTGGGGGACATTAACACCTCACTTTCATCAACAGAGAGATCATCCAGAGAGAAAATCAATAAGGAAACACAGGCCTTAAGTGACACATCAGACCAGATGGACTTAATTGATATTTATAAGAGCATTCCATTCAAAAGCAGAATACACTTTCTTCTCAAGTGCACATGGAACATTCTCCAGGACTGATCACATGTGGCGCCACAAAGCAAGCCTCGATAAATTTAAGAAAACTGAAATCATATCAAGCATCTTTCCTGAACACACTGCATGAATTTAGATATCAATTACAAGGGAAAAAACTGGAAAAAGCACAGACACCTGGAGGCTAAACAACATGCTACTAAACAACTGATGGATAACTCAAGAAATCAAAGAGGAAATAAAAAAACACCTAGAGACAAATGACAAAGAAAATACGATGGTCTGAAACCTATGGGACACAACAAAAGCAGTTCTAAGAGGGAAGTTTATAGCAATACAATCTTACCACAGGAAACAAGAAAAATCTCAAATAACCTAACCTTACATCTAAAGCAACTAGAGAAAAAAGAACAAACAAAACCCAAAGTTAAAAGAAAACTAACCCTAAAACCCTAACTCTAACCCTAACACTTTGAAAGAAATCATAAAGATCAGAGCAGAAATAAATGAAACAGAGACGAAGAAAACATTAGAAAAGATGAATGAAACTAAAATCTAGTTTTTTGAGAAGATAAACAAACTTGATAAACCTTTAGCCAGACTAAGCAAGAAAAAAAGGGAGAGGACTCAAATCAGTAAAATCAGAAATAAAAAAGAAGTTACAATGGCCACCACAGAAAAACAAAGGATCATAAGTGACTACTACAAACAACTATATGCCAATAAAATGGATAATCTAGAAAAAATGGACAAATTCCTAGAAAGGTGCAAGCTTCCAAGACTGAACTAGGAAGAAACAGAAAATATGAACGATTTCACAATTACTGAAATTGAAACAGTGATTTAAAAACTTCCACCAAACAGAAGTCCAGGACCAGATGATTTCACAGGTGAATTCTATCAAACATTTAGAGAAGAGTTAACACCTATCCTTCAGAAACGTTTCCAAAAAATTGCAGAAGAAGGGCCTTCCCTGGTGGTCCAGTGGTTAAGACTTCGCCTTCCAATGCAGGGGGTGCGGGTTTGATCCCTGGTTGGGGAGCTAAGATCCCACGTGCCTCGGGGCCAAAGAACCAAAACGTAAAACAGAAGCAATATTGTAACAAATTCAATAAAGACTTTAAAAATGGTCCACATCAAAACAATCTTACCAAAAAGAAAAAAAAAAAAGTACCACCAAAACTGCAGAAGAAGGAACACTCCCAAGCTCTTTCTATGAGGCCACCAACACTCTGATACCAAACCAGACAAAGATACCACAAAAAAAGAAAATTACAGGCCAATATCACTGATGAAAATGGATGCAAAAATACTCAAAAAAATATTAGCAAGCCAAATCCAACAATACAGTAAAAGGATCATACACCATGATCAAGTGGGATTTATCCCAGGGATGCAAGGATTCTTCAATATACTCAAATCAATCAGTGTGACATACCACGTTAAAAAACTGAAGAAGAAAAACCATATGACCATCTCAATAGATGCAGAAAAAGCTTTTGACAAAATTCAACACCCATTTATCATAAAAACTCTCCAGAAAGTGGGCATAGACGGAACCTACCTCAACAAATAAAGGCCATATATGACAAACTCACAGCTAACATCATTCTCAAAGGTAAAAAGATGAAAGCATTCCCTTTAAGGTCAGAAACAAGACAAGGATGTCCACTCTCAGTACTTTTATTCAACATAGTTTTGGAAGTCCTAGCCATGGCAATCAGAGAAGAAAAAGAAATAAAAGGAATCCAAATTGGAAAAGAAGTAAAACTACCACTGACTGCAGATGACATGATACTATACATAGAAAATCCTAAAGATGCTACCAGAAAACTACTAGAGCTCATCAAAGAATTTGGGAAGGTTGCAGGATACAAAATTAATATACAGAAATCTCTTGTATTCCTATAACTAACAACGAAAGATCAGAAAGAGAAATTAAGGAAACAATCCCATTTGCCATCACATCAAAAAGAATAAAATACCTAGCAATAAACTTACCTAAAAAGGCAAAAGACCTGTACTCTGAGGAGTATAAGACACTGATGAAAGAAATCAAAGATGACACAAACAGATGAAAAGATATACCATGTTCTTGGATGGGAAGAATCAATATTGTCAAAATGAGTATACTACCCAATGCAATCTAAAGATTGAATGCAATCGCTATCAAATTACCAATGGCATTTTTCACAGAACTAGGACAAAAAATTTTTAAATTTGTATGGAAACACAAAACACCCTAAATAGCCAAAGCAATCCTGAGAAAGAAAAACAGAGTTGGGACTTCCCTGGTGTCCAGGGGCTAAGACAATGCAGGGGGCCCAGGTTCAATCCCTGGTCAGGGAACTAGATCCACATGCTGCAACTAAGAGTTCACATGCCACAACTAAAGATACCGTGTGCTGCAACTAAAGGATCCCACATGCCACAACTAAAAGGTCCTGCATGCCACAACTAAAGAGCCCACATACCACAATGAAGATGCTGCATGCAGCAACGAAGATCCCACGTGCTGCAACTAAGATCCAGAGCAGCCAAATAAATAAATAAATAAAGATTAAAAAAAGGAAAGAAAGAAAGAAAAAACAGAGCTGGAGGAATCAGGTTCCCTGGCTTCAGACTATACTACAAAGCTACAGTCATTAAAACAGTATGCTACCAGCACAAAAATAGAAATATAGATCAATGGAACAGGATAGAAAGCCCAGAGATAAACCCACACACCTACAGTCAATTAATCTATGATAAAGGAGGCAAGAATATACAATGGAGAAAAGATAGTCTCTTCAGTAAGTGGTGCTGGGAAAACTGAATAGCTACATGTGAAAGAACGAAATTAGAACATTCTCTAACACAATACACAAAAATAAACTCAAAACGGACCAAAGACCTGAATGTAAGGCCAGACACTATAAAACTCTTACAGGAGAACATAGGCAGAACACTCATTGACATAAATCTCAGCAACATCTTTTTTGATCCACCTCCTAGAGTAATGAAAATGAAAACAAGTATAAACAAATGTGACTTAATTAAACTTAAAAGCTTCTGCACAGCTAAAGAAACCATAAACAAAACGAAAAGACAACCTCAGAATGGGAGAAAATATTTGCAAATGAAGTAACCAACAAGGGATTAATCTCCAAAATATACAAACAGCTCATACAGCTCTATGTCAAAAAAAAACCCAATCAAAAAATGGGCAGAAGATCTAAAAAGACATTTCCCCAAAGAAGACATACAGATGGCCAAAAAGCAGATGAAAAGATGCTCAACATAACTAATTATCAGAGAAATGCAAATCAAAACTACAATGAGGTACCATCTCACACCGGTCCAAATGGCTATCATCAAAAAGTCTACAAATAGTAAATGCTGGAGAGGGCGTGGAGAAAAGGGAATCCTCCTAGACTGTTGGTGGGAATGTAAATTCATACAACCACTATGGAGAACAGTATGGAGGCTCCTTAAAAATCTAAAAGTAGAACTGCCTTATGATCCAGCAATCCCACTCCAGGGCATATATCTAGAGAAAAGCATAATTCAAAAAGATACATGCACCCCAATGTTCGGTGCAGCACTATTTATAATAGCCAAGACATGAAAGCAACCTAAATGTCCATCTTCAGGGGAATGAACAAAGAAGATGTGGTACTTATATACAATGGAATATTACTCAGCCATAAAAAAAGGATGAAATAATGTCATTTGCAGCAACATGGATGAACCTAGAGATTATCATACTAAGTGAAGTAAGTCTGACAGAGAAAGACAAATATCATATGATATCATTCATATGTGGAAACTAAGTTAAAAAATGATACAAATGGACTTATTTTAAAAAGAGAAACAGACTCACAGATATCGAAAACTAACTTATGGTTATCAAGAAGAAACGTGGCGGGGAGGGATAAATCAGGAGTTTGGGATTAACGTACACACACTACTATATACAAGATAGATAACCAACAATAACCTACTGTATAGCACAAGGAACTCTACTCAATATTCTGTTATAACCTACATGAAAAAAGAATCTGAAAAAGAATGAATATATGTATTACTGAATCACTTTGCTGTACACCTGAAACTAACACAACATTGTAAATCAACTATAATCCAAGAAATTTTTTTAAAAAAGAATATTGGGTGTTGTTTTTCAAATATAGAGTTGATCAGAATCTAATATGAAATCCCAGGCAGTTTTTGAGAGAGATGAATCAGTAGAAATGCTACCATCCTGAAATAAAAGGAATTACTATATATTGAGGTGTAAAAAGACTTCTGGATACCACTACACACCTATTAGAATGACAAAAATCCAGAATAGTGACAACACCAAATGCTGGGAAGAATGTGGAGCAACAGGAATTCTCATTAATTGCTAGTGGGAATGCAAAATGGTACAGCCACCTTGGAAGGCAGTTTGGCAGACTCTTACAAAACTAAACACACTCTTATCATATAACCCCTCAATTGTATTCACTGGTATTTACTCAAAGGAGTTGAAAACTCATGTCTACAGAAAAATTTGTAATACAGATGCTTATAGCAGCTTTATTCATAATTGCCAAAACTTGGAGTAACCAAGAGCCATTCTCTGGCAAATAGATAAAGTGTGGTACAGCCAGACAATGGAATATTATTCAGTGTTAAAAAGAAATGAGCTGTCAAGCCATGAAAAGATATGGAGAACCTCAAATGGATAATCACTAAATGAAAGAAGTCAATCTGAAAAGGCTTTCTACACACTGCATGATTCCAATTATATGATATTCTAGAAGAGACAAAACTACAGAGACAGTAAAAAGATCAGAGGTTGCCAGGGGAAGGAGAGGGAGGAATGAATAGGTGGAACACAGAGGATTTTTAGGGCAGTGAAAATACTCTGTATGACACTATAATGGTGGATACACATCATTATACTTTTGACCAAACCCATAAAATAGACAACAGCAAGAGTGAACCCTAGTGTAAACTATGGACTTTGTGATAATGCTGTAGCAATGTAGGTTCATCAGATGTAACAAATGTACCACTCTGGCGGGGGATAGTGATAATGGGGTAGGGCTATACACGTGGGGAGGGGGTATATGAGAAATCTCTGTACCTTCCTCTCAATTTTGCTAGGAACCTAAAACTGTTCTAAAATATATAAGGTCTTAAAAAAAGACTTCTGTGGCAAGAGGATTCTGGGAAGATAGTGAGTTAAAAATACTCTATCAGGAATCTTTCTCCCCACCTAGGTAACAACTGCAGTGACAGAATATGTCTGATGTAACTATTTTGGAACTATGGAATCTATTTGAAGGCTTGTAACTTCCAAATGAATGCTTGAACAATAAACAGCAGTTAATTTTGGCCAGGTCTTATTACAGTCGCAGTACCCATCCCCCACTCCCCAGTCCCATGGCAAGCAGCCTTGCACATGTTCCAGAGAGCAGCTTGTATGTAGTTTGTGAGAGTCATGGTGGGCAATAAGGAACCTGTCCTCCAAATACTGGGGACATGGGCTCTGATTGCTGCTCCTGACAGTGGAAGGACAGATGCAGATTCAGGCAGTCATTGCTGTAAGCCCCTCTACCTCCATGTGAATTGACTGCCAGTGATTTAAAGGGCTCACATACTTTTCTCCCCCTTCATTTCTGTATTTTTCTCCCTTTGGAAGCCACATATTTAAGGAGTAGGAAATTCAAAACAAACTGTATATACAGAATTTAGAAAGTCATGGCATAGGCCCAGAGAAAGGTACAGGGGAAAAGACCTAAGAAGAAGACCTTAAGTTTACATCTCAGTCTGACCCCAACACAGAATCAGCCTACAACAACAAAAAAAAACAAACAGCAAACCCTGGGGAAGAGGGGGAATTTAACTTCCAGAGTTACTACATTATAGGATTCAGTTTTTGTCCAGTTTTCAACAACAACAAATCACAAGGAATACAAAGAAATAGGAAAGTATGGCCCATTCAAAGGAAAAAATTGACAGAATATACTATTGATATATGATGTTAACAGAATAAAGCGGAAAAAACCCACATGACCATCTCGATTGATTCCAAAAAAGCATTTGACAAAATTCAACATCCTTTCATGATAAAAAAAAAAAAACAAACACTCAATAAACTAGGAATAGAAGGAAACTACCTCAATGTAATCAAAGCCATATATGAAAAACCCACAGCTAACCTTATCCTCAATGGTGAAAGACTATTAGCTTTTCCTCTAAGACCAGGAGCAAGGCTAGCATGCCTATTTTAGCCAGTTCTATTCAACATAATACTGGAATTTCTAGTCAAAGCAATTAGGCAAGATAAAGAAATGGAAACAGAGAAGTAAATTTATCTGTCTGCAGATGATATGCTCTTAAATGTAGAAAATCCTAGAGATTCCACACAAAAAAATGATAGAATAAACAAATTGAGCAAAATAGCCACATACAAAATCAACAAACAAACATTAGTGGCACTTCTATACACTAACGGTGAACAACCTGAAAAGGGATTTAAGATAATTTCGTTGGCAATACCATCCAAAATGCTTATGAATTTTAACCAAGGAGGTGAAAGATTTGTAAAAGCAAAAACACAAAACACTCCTGAAAGAAATCAAAAACGACATAAGTAAAAAGAAAGGCATCCCATGTTCATGGACTGGCTACTTAATATCATTAAGATGTCAACACTACACACAGTGATCTACAGATTCAATGTAATACCTATCAAACTTCCAATGCTGTTTTCTGTAGAAATAGAAAAATCCATGCTAAAATTCATATGGAATCTCATGGGACCCCTAATAGCCAAAACAATCTTGAAAAAGAACAAAGTTGGAGGACTCACACTAATGATTTCAAAACTTACTAAAGCTACAGTAATCCTAACAGAGTAGTACAGGCTAAAAGACAGACATATAGACCAACGGAATAAAGTAGAGGGCACAGAAGTAAACCCTCACATATATGCTTGCTATGGACTGAACTGTATGCCCCTGAAATTCATATGTTGAAGCCCTAACTTCTCATGTGACTGTGTTGGACATAGGGCTTTAAGGAGTGACTTAGGTTAAATGAAGCCATAAGGGTAGAGCCCTGATCTGACAGACTTAGTGCCTTATAAGAAGAAACACTACAAGTCTCTATCATATGAGGACACAGCAAGAATATAGCCACTTGCAAGCCTGGAAAAAAGCTCTCACCAGAACCCAACCAGGCTACACCCTGATCTTGGACTTCCAGCCCCCAGAACTCTGAGGAAATTTCTGTTGTTTAAGCCACTCAGTCTATGGTGTTTTGTCATGGCATCCCGAGCTCACTAATACAATGGTCAAGGATGCCAAGACCATTCAGTGGGAGAAAGGACAATCTTTTCAACAAACAGTGCTGGGAAAACTGTATATCCCCATGCAAAATAATGAAGTTAGACCCTTACCTAACACCATATCCAAAAATTTTGAGTTCAAAATGGATCAAAGACTGAAACGTAAAAGCTAAAACTATAACGCTCTTACAAGAAATATAGGACAAAAGTGTCATGACCCTGGATTTGGCAATGATTTCTTGTATATGACACAACAGGTACAGGCAATAAAATTATAAATAAACAAGCTGGACTTCATGAAAATTAAAAACTTTTGTGTATCAACGGATACTATCAACAGAGTAAAAATGCAGCCTACAGAAAAGGATAAAATATTTGGAAATCACATATCTAATAAGGGATTAATATTGGAATACATAGAAAGCTCCTATAGTAAGCATATTCATTATGAAATCTCTGTCTAAAAACTATTATCTGACTCGTCTGTATAAGTCTCTTTCTATTAGGTGTTGTTTCTCTTGATTTTCTATCAGGTGGTTTTACCTTTTCCTGTGCCTGTTTTTTATGTTGACTGAGCACCAATAAGTGTATATAAACAATTGCAGAGAGACAGTTGGCGGTCTAGGATAATTTTATCTTCCACTATAAAAGATTTAACTTTATATCTTGGAGTGGGTAAGGGCACTAGCAATTTTGTGCCATCTAAATCAGATCAAGATTTGAAATAATGTGAAGCCTGCTTTCAGTCCCTGGGTAGGCTGGTCTATTTCAGGTTCATCCTTCCTCTTAGATCTAATCAGGTATTATCCCCTCTATGTAGGCTTGAACTCCAGGTTTTCCCACAGGCTTCATGATTCTGAGTATCTCTACTTAGCTTCTCAGCCTTTTAGCCATCTTTATTAGAAATGACAGATATTTGGGTCTGCAGGAAATGGCAGACACCTCTGGGGGAAAAGCGCTTCTAAATGCCAGATTCATCTCTCCTGAATGAACTCTGAGTTGGTCTCATAGGTTTCCACTATATTGCTAGCATTACAAGGTCTCAAACAGATTTTTTGTTTCGATTTCACCCAGCTTTTCTAATTGTTCTCAGTAGGGGAGATGGTCCAAACTACTTGGTCTACCATTATTACTAGAAGCCAAACTCCATACCTTACTTTTTAAAAGCATATTTAACTGTCAAAGTAAATTTTCACAAACTGGTCTGCAGATCATTTATATAAGTATCATCTATGATGCTGGTTTAAAATGTAAATTCCTGAATTCTCTCTCTAATTTAGCTGAGTCAGAAATGCACTTTTAAATAGCATCCCAGTTCACTGAGTACCTATTGAATATATGTATATTAAAAATGAATAACTGGAGAGATACCTTTATTTATATAATGATAATTGACCAGCTAGTCATTAAGTAACTACTACTTAACAGAAGAGTTAAGGGAAGTATTTGTCTTCTAAACAAAAGTTACCAGTATAATTTGCATCTTTAAAATGTTATTAGGTAAAAGTAAGGAGAAATACGAAGCAAACTTCCATAGTTTCAAAATGATCGTTCTTAAATGGGTAAGCAAATATAGTGGCAAACTTTGCACATAAAAAAAATGTTACCTTTATGATCTTTTATTTAAATGTAAACTTATTTTAAAACATGATTAGGAGATCTGTATCTCTATGTGTAGAATATGAAATGTAAAGATACAAATCAAGACAATCTCACTTCATTAATAAGATAAAGATATGTTATAATGAGAAACTATCCAATAACAGAAACCATTTTATCTTTTCTGTACTAATTAGGGCTTTTTATTCAGTGAATTGTGAGATCAAAGAATTATAAGATGAAGATAAATGGTAAGGGTAAACATTATAGAACATATTTAAAACTTAGCCTAATGCATCTTAGTTAAAATTTCCTAATGGTGAGCTTAAAATTTAATGTTTAGGAAGAAATGATAAACAATTTTATTCTCTTACATATATAACCCCCAGTGGCATGTTAGACACCTTATATTTCTTCTTGAAATTTTAAATGTTTATGGCCAGTTCTCATTTAGCTTTTGCTTAGCCAAGCCTTACACAGTAACTTCTATTAAACCTGACTGAAATATTAGTTTCTTTTAACTCTTCAATGTCTGAAAATATAGTTTCATTAATTTCCTTTATTAAAATCTTCAAAATGCAACACAGTTTTCTTGTATAGTCATGCTGAAAGAAATAGAAGCACATAACTATATTCCTTCCAGTTATATGCCATATAATTTTTCATATAATTACTACTTTGCCAGGTAGGAACATTTTAATCAATTTTATTTCCCTAATATTTGTTTCTACCTATTACTTAGTCATTTTCATAAAAGTTCTGCACAGTCTTTGATCTTTTAACCCAGTTAACCGTAACACTTCCCAGCACTCTATTCATCCTCTCAGAATCTTCATCTCTGGTAAAAAAAAAAAAAAAAAATGACTTTCAATTGCACTGCCCAATCCTCATGGGATTCTGCCTCTTTAAACCAATGTGTTTTTTCTTCCCACTCTGTAACTGCCCTCTTTATAAAACTTCCTATGAAACATTTTACAAACACTAAATCCATACTATTGTGTTACTAGGGAAAAACAGAAAGCCAATAAGATTAAAAGAGAACAACCCAACTACCTGATGGTCAATTCAAGTTATTCAGGCCAAGCGTATTTTGCTTTGGGATGAATTGTATGAATTGGCTGTTTATTTGATTCTGAATTCTACATATAATTGTATCATGCATGATCTGCTCTCTATCCCCCAAATACTACTCTTGAGTCCATAAATTAATCCTCAATAAGAAGCTTCTGGGCATCTACAACATTGAGTTTGATAATTACAATGTGGGTTTAAAAACAAAATTGTGTTGCTTAACACATTTTAATTTATGTGCTCAATTTTCTTGTACTTCCTGGTACTCCCATTCTCATTCCAGCCCAATTTATGTTTCTCAATATTAAAGTCAGGGAATCTATCATTTCCTCTCATACAGACAAAGATTGTGTCACTCAACCATACCTGAAGGACTGTATTTACCAAGATTTCCAGTAATAGTCTCTACTTGTCCTCATGAAAATAACCTACAGTGGGGAGAACACTACAGTGCAGAGAACATTAACAGAATAATCTTTCCTAGTTACGATGTGAATTAGGTAAGAAGACAATGCTGGGGTGAAGGCTAGGAGACAATAAATGAAATCATTATTATTAAGTAAAAATTAGTTAATATTTACTTTGGTAAAATTTCATGCCTGAGGGGAAGCTAATTTTAATGGATTTGGTTCACATTTTTCATGGAAATAGTATTAAGAGAAAAATCTCACAGGAATAATGTCAAAATCAATGAAATTAAAATGTTGAGAAAACTTGCCAGGTTAGAAACCCATTGCTATGGCCATAAAATTTCATGTGTCTCTCACATTTCCTTTCTTAGGCTCAGAAAAGAGCCTAAGACTTGAATTAAGGGCTTAGATGTTTTTCTTTTCTCCACTCTGTAAAAATGAGGAGATAAAGGAGGTTGAGAGGAATAGGACTGTGTCCTCCCTTGCCTCTATGACGCCACCTCCAACATAAAAAGCGAGATGGTGGCTCACCAAGGAATATTTAAATAAAAAGAATCAAAACAAGTCTGTAAAACATTTGAGGCATTTTAATTACACTTTTTGTTTGCTGTATATTTTTTCCTTTTTTCAGGGACTTGCAGTGGGAAAGGAAGCTGTGCCCCTGAGAAAGAATTCTCAGTATGCACCATGATTTGTGCTACCTTTGAGGGCTCTGCTCATTAAGAACACCTATGAGTTTCTTCTTTGTTTTTTAAGAGGGCAGAATCCAGTAATAACTCAAGCACCCAGACCTCTCCCCAGACATCATTTTTAACAGTCCAAGAGGAGCTGATTCAAGGTCAGAGGTCATAGCCTTTGCTCCATTTGCCAGCTGGCAGTAAGCTCCAAGGACAGAGGGTGCAAGAAGCGTGACGATTCCTCAAGATGCTCATTCACAGAGCACTGAGAATATCCCCATGGATACCTCAGAAATACTCATTTTATCTCAGTTTGGTGGGCTGGGAGAAAAGGGGGTCAATTTTCTGGGGTAGCTTTGCAGATCTTCACATGCTATGATCCCATCTCACTGAAACTGACTTTATTTAATACTAGCACAATAAAGCTTAAGAGAGGATAAAAAGTTTCTATTACAGATAAACATTATCTGCCCTGTGACTCAGAACAGAGCAACACTAACTAAAAGGCAAACGTCTGGAACCTCAGTTAAGGCAGAAACAGTGGCTAGTGTAAATACTCTATCTAGAATGATAAGGAAATTTGCAAACAGAAGGAAATGGTGATATTAAAACGTTGATCTACAATTATTTTGGATGAATTCTTTTCTCTCTCAACTTATTCCCCAGTTTTTGTGCACTGGCCCTATACCACATTCAGAATTTGACTGTTTTTCCTTTCCTAAATGGCTAAACTGAGATGTTGTGTGTAAGAAATGGAAAGTGACAAGATATGACTGAAGCATTGGAAATCAATCCAAACTAAATGTGCTTCTTAACTATAAGTGAACAGTTGAAAACAATCCTCTTTTATAGCCATGGAGATAAATACTCTGTTTTTATTAGGAAAAAATTGCTTTGGACTGAATAAAGTCATTTGATTAACAAGTCAAAGCAGATGGTTTATTGATATTTCAGAAAGGAGTTTACAAGGTCTAGTGAAAAAAGAGACCCAGCTCTGAATTAACAAATTACCCTGGTATATAGGACATTGACAGTTCACTGCTAATAGATTTATGGGCTACTGCTGGATGTTTCATCCCTATTTGGTTTATTATGATACAATATTGGGGCATGGGTAACCTATAGCCTTATTGCAATATACTATATTGACCTTTGACCTTTAGGACCTGACAGCAAAACTATGTATTAGATTTTTAATTTGTCTTAATCTAACAGGATCAACATCACTGTTGTGTGGTTTACTTTGAAGAGGCTATTCAGTGTAACTAACACAAGGCATGCTGGCTTGGGATTTGCTAGAACTCAGTAAGCTAGCTCTCAGAGGTTGTAAGAGTCACATGGATAAGATCCATAAGTCATTGGCAAAATGGCATGTGGTTTGAGTAAAAAAAAGTGTCTATAAGGAATCTCACTGTTCAACACAGAAGGAAATTATTTTTGTCTCTTAGGAAGTTTCAGACTCTGTATTTGAACATAAATCTTTTGATTTCAATGAACTTAATCTTTTAAAAAATCAATTTAATTTTTTATCTCTGTAAGTTCTTTTTTTAAAAATCTGCCTGGATATTTGATACTATCTTTTTTTTTTTTTAAATAATATGACCTTATTTATTTTTTATTTATTTATTTATTTATTTTTGGCTGTGTTGGGTCTTCGTTTTTTTTCTGTGCGAGGGCTTTTCTCTAGTTGCGGCAAGCGGGGGCCACTCCTCATCGCGGTGCGCGGGCCTTTCACTGTCCCGGCCTCTCTTGTTGCGGGGCACAGGCTCCAGACGCGCAGGCTCAGTAGTTGTGGCTCACGGGCCTAGTTGCTCCGCGGCATGTGGGATCTTCCCAGACCAGGGCTCGAACCCGTGTCGCCTGCATTGGCAGGCAGATTCTCAACCACTGTGCCACCAGGGAAGCCCCGATACTATCTGTTCTTTTCTCATGTTTTCCATTATTTCTGGAATTATTTCCATTATTATTTAGAACAGTTATTTTATATTCTCTAATAATGCTATTATTGGAAATTCTTGAGCATCTGCTACTGCTATGTTGTGTCTGTTGATTCTTAAGATGGACTACTTTCTTTATTTTCTAATTTTGGGTTACGCGCTCATTTTTAGTGGGGTTCTGTTTTTGGGAATCCCTGGATGAGGGTATGTCTCTCCAAAATTTTTGCTTTTGATTTTTATAGGTGCTACAGGGATCTTTCCAGCCTAGGTTGACTTTTTATGACAGTTTCTTAGTCTGGGAATTCCTGAACAATGCAAGCAATGTAAATTTGATCCCAAATCAAAATGAGGGTAGGTCTGTGGCAATGGATACTAAGGAGAAACTAGATATTTATTTTCTCTCTGTTTCTTTCTCTCTCTCCCCATCCTCTTAATCCAGAGCCCAGGGCTAGTTGGACAACTTTTCTTCAGCTCTTACTGTCCCCAAAAGAAGATTTTTTTTAATGTTCTCCCTCTCGCCTGAGATGTCTTAGAGGATTTCACTTTTATATATGGTACTCTTAGCTACAATTCTGTGCCGTTCACAGCTCCAAGTCGCACTTAAAACTTTAAACCATTGGGTACTGAGACTGGCAAACTGCTCCAGGCAGCTACATGTTGGCTCACGCTTACTCAATTTCTTTATAATCTTTTGGGTCCCTGGAATATAATTTTTCTTACTTTCATATTAACCCATTTATGCATTCAAAAGGATTTTTAAAATAGTTTACCCAGAAATATCTGATAGCAGTTTTCAGGTTAACATATCCACCAAATTGTCAGGATTGGAAGTCAGAATCTTGTTTTAGAAATGTCTCTTTTCACATAAATAAATAAGGTAGAAGCAGGTAGGAAACTCAAGGCTCAGAAAATTTGTCCTACCAACTTTACTCACTTTATACTTGTGAATAACATGATTTATTGCATTAGCCTACATATCTCACAATTGCATGTTTCTTCTATTCAGTCTTTTAAAAAATATCCTGGATATTGTGTTCAATATTTTGGGACAGCATATAGAATGACACACTAATGACAGCATACAGCACTTTCTAAAACTCCCATGCAAGGCAACCTACTGAATGGGAGAAAATATTTAAATCATATATCTGATAAGGGTTTAATATTCAAAATATATAAAACACTCATACAACTCAATCACAAAAATAAACAATATGATTGAAAAATGGATAGAGGATCTGAATAGACATTTTTCCAAAGAAGATATACAGATGGCCAACAGGTACATGAAAGGATGCTCAACATCACTAACCATCAGGGAAATGCAAATCAAAACCACAAGGAGATATAACCTCATACCCATTAGAATAGCTATCATCAAAAAGACAAATAACAAGTGTTGGCAAGGATGCAGAGACAAGGGAACACTTGTTCACTGTTGGTGGGAATTTAGATTGGTGCAGCCACTCTGGAAAAGAGTGTGGATATTCCTCAAAAAACAAATAATAGAAATATGATATAATCTAGTGATTACTCTTCTGGGTATACATCTAAAGGAAATGAAAACACTAACTCAAATGGATATACGCACCCCAGTGTTCCCTGAAGCATTATTTACAATAGCAAAGATGTGGAAAGAACCTAAGTGTTCATCATCAGATGAAAGGATAAAGAAAATGTGATATATATATATATTATATATATTATATATATATATATAGACATTATTCAGCCATAAAAAATTAGGAAATATTGACATTTACAACAATATGGATGGACATTGAGGGCGTTACGCTAAGTGAAGTAATTCAGACAGAGAAAGACAAATACAATGTATTTCAACTTATACAAAGAATCTTAAAAAAAAAAAACCTCATAGATACAGAGAACAGATTGGTAGTCGCCAGATTTGGGGAAAATGGGGTGGGGGGCAAAATGGGTGAAGGAGGTCAAAAGGTACAAATTTCCAGATATAAAATAAATAAGTCCTGGGGATGTAATATACAGCATGGTGACTATAGCTAATAATATTCTATTGTATATTTGAAAGTTGTTAAGAGAGATTTTAAGATTTTTCATCACACACAAAAAATACTATGTGTGGTGATGGTTGTTAACTAAACTTATCATAGTGATCATTTTGCAATATATACAAATGTCAAATCATTATGTTGTACAGCTAAAACTAATGTTATATGTCAATTATTTCTCAATAGTAATAAAAACAACCCCTCCTATCCTTGAAATACAAGATCTGCTTTAAGTGGCCCATTCTATGTAAATTATCAAATCATTGAATTTTCATGGTATAGTAAACATTTAGCTTGGCATGGTATTTTCAAAGGGATTTTACATGGAGCATTTCAAATATGGAAATCATTGTATTTAACGAGCTCACAGATGTATTTTAGAAATCTGCAAGGCTTTAAACATTTCTGCTTTTCCATAGGAGCAATGACCAACCAATAAATACAATTAATGCTTCGATCTTTGTGACTCCCACATTCCTTACTGCCATAATACTGGATATGACAATCTCCTTGTGGCATAACATATTTTGACACTACAGATTACTAACCAAAAGATAATAAAAAAGAAGTGATAAAAGGTAAGATTGAGAATTAAAGACATCCATACTCCTACCAGACAGAATAAAGATTGAAATGGGGATAAAAGGAAGAAGCCAACAAGGAATAAAATTAGAAAAAAAAATTGATGAACTAATACATTTATCATAGGTTTTCTTCCAGGAGATCACGGACATGTTTCAGAAAATGTTAATTTTATGGCATGTTCTTTAGTATAAAATATTTAAATTATTTTTCCTACTCTGTGCTTTTGGAATAGAACTTATTACAAAAATGAGAGAGAAACCACTTACTGATAAAGTAATTCAAGGGCTCTATAAAAACTGTTTTTGAAGTACAAGCAATGAAGTTATTGTTGCCTTAACCATGTGATGAGTGAGACTATATCAATGACATTCTTCTGACCTCTTCTCTCAAAATTTTGCTTTGAGCATTCCTTGGATAGTAAGGGAAAAGCATTCATTTAGCAAAAATGTCATTTCAAATTTTAGTTTTGTAAATATGAAAGCAAGATTATTGAATTGAATGGGAAAATTGGTACATAGATAATTCTATTCTTGCCCATTAGACTATCCCAAACAGCTCTTGCTTAGTAACTCAACTTGTTATTTGGGTATGGGGTTCTTATTCAACTTTGACATTTATACTCATCATCTGATGACTTCTGCTTATGGTTTAGTCTCTGGTTCAAAACACACACACACACACATACACACCTTACATACTTTATACTGAAGCTTACACTCAATTCTGCCATTAGTTTATTGTTTTCTGCTTGGTCTCCCCAAAATACTAAGAATGAAAGTAGGGCAGTTTAAAGAACATGTCCAAGAAGTTGTGACATTTTATTACTAAAGCTAGAGGAAGCAATGGAATAGAAGAACAGGTGTTGCCTTTCAAAAATTATACCACAAACTCAATATTAACTCTGGTGCAAGAACAAAAACTCACTCCTACATTTTGAAAATTTGTCTGAAAGAAAATGAATCAGATGATGTTTTCCTTAGGAAAATAAGAGGAAAAGGCTGAGTTATTCTGAATTGGTGGAAGGGAAAATATCAGAAATCCGGAAGTACATGTTAATTTGTATCAAATTTTAGCTCTGCAGTGTTGCTAAACATCATCTGCATCTGATGGTGACATAGTGATGAATGGGACATGAATACATCTTTTATTGCCTCTCCCAGTTTTCTTTAGTGATTGGTGGACAGCTGGATACAGGAATTCTTATGATTTGTTCTGTGGCCTTTTTTCAACCCTCTACTGTAATAGGATCTGCAGAAATAATTTAAAATGCTGAAAGGTAATTTAGTGTTTTCTCTATGCCTTCTCTCCTCCACCTCCTTTACACTTTCCACAAGCACTAGGTACCCTCCAAGTGAACTAATCCTACTGTAAAATATTATTTCTGTTCTTCATTCTTCTAATCTATCAACTGTCCTCAGTTTTATTTACAAGGCTTTAACTGTGACGGAAATCACTGTTCTTGATTTCTGTCTTTTCTTCAGACTTTACTCTTCTCATTTATTCTTTTAAAAACTGCTATTTTTTCTCTCTCTCTCCACTTTTCTGTTTGTCCATGAGAGTGGTATTATATAAATATAGAATTGTAGAATTTCAGTTTTCATTCTCTCAAAATTTTATTCAAGAATTCTTACTCTTTGGAAAAATAAACCCCAATTATCAGTATGGTTTTAAATATCTGGGTTAATACATTTTTTGTAAACGAAAATGTTTATTTTATAATTGAAAATTGAAAGTGAACCTATAAAGTAATAATAAACAAGACTTGTTAAATGATATAGCCCACCCAAAATAAACTGTAGGATAAGAGGAGACGTGAACAGCTAAGAAGCTGAACATATTGCTAGGTGACTCTGGAGCACACTCTGCTATGGTTCAAGGACAGAACACTGATAATGTGATACCAAGTCTATAGAGTTAGCCTTAAACAATGGAGGGATGCAAACCTAAGCATTTTTGCTTCAGTGAAACCACTTCTAATGAGATCATAAATGTGTTTCAGAAAGAAAGTGAAGCATTTCAAATTGTGTGTATATTTCATATCTGAACTACTTGTCATGACTAGGGTACCTCCAGTCCTTCCTCCTTTTAAGCAATCTTTAGGAGTTGACACATGCTTATGGAGGAATATACAATGAGCCTCCAAGTCAAAGTAACTCAGTTTTAAGAGCGAGAGTTGTGATAAAAGGCACACGCAGATATAAGTGCCAGTATAAGTGATACACTGAATAACTGTTTGGGTTAACGAAGTCCACCAGGTAACTCTAGGAGGAACCATAATGCTAGCCCAATTTCCGCCACTCCCAAATTGGCATAAATTCCCTTTTATCAGTTGCCCATGGCTTGTCTTTAATCTTGAGTTTTAACCTCTAAAGATAAATGAAAGCGTATTTAAAGGCAGAAAAGACTTGGGGGTTGTAGTCACAAATTAATCAAATTTATGATGTAAAGGAGGGTTGCAGTTACAACTGTATGCTTTTTGAAAAGCATAGTTAAAATGAAGAATATTATAAATGAAATGAATAAATGAGAAATGAATTTTAAAAACTGTATAGGAAATAGAAAAGGGGAGAATGAAAGGACATAATATGCTAATCATCAAGGAAAGCAGACTTAAAATAGGAGACAAAAAACCAAAACAAAATAATGCTCAATATGGCAGTTAAAGGAAATCAAAAGGGATTAAAAATAGATTCAGAAGAGAGTGGGATAGGACACTACAAAGCACAAAAAGTGAGATCTGGCAGGAATGTTAAATAGCTCTTTTGCTTAACTTTCTGTAAAAAGGTTAATAATAAGAAAATTAAGAACATTATACAAGACACCAGCAATTGCATCCAGAAGTTGAAAAAAACTATAAACCTAAAGGGTTAATAAGGAGATTGTAAAGAACAATTTATGTAATTATATTTAAATCTACAGTTTTGTATGAAGTAGTCTCAAGAATGAAACTATGGAACACCCATAATTAATCTTGGAGTCCAGTGTTAAACCCATTATCAAAGGACAAACAAAAAACAGACAGACAAAAAGATTCTACTTCCACATTCTCAAGATAACAGAATTTGAAACCTTGTGTTACATAGCCTGGCATAAGTTCCATGAAAACTATAAACTCACTGCTAATTCATATGTAAAGAGCCAAGAGAAAGATGACTAATTGATTACTAGCAACCCGAATTTTTCCTAAATAATCCTTATCAAATAAACCACATAGGCTTTTCATAAAACTTGGAATTTACTTAATGACAATTTAGAATGGAGAGAGCAAGAACATTTGGATATCATCAGGCATTTTGCAATACTGACTTTTTATTTTAAAAACTTGTGATAATGAATAGATTCCAAGAAAATAAAAGTATCATGGGCTCATTTCTATATGACAGAGTCTGTAAAGGTGACACTGAAGTCACAGTATTTCATTTTGGTCACATATTGCCTGATTACATGCAGTTGTAATGAACTGAGTGCAAAAGAAAGTGAACTAAAAGCTCATCATACCGTATGTTAGAGTTTGATTAATAAGCCAGGAATAAAGAATAGTCATCTACGGTGAAAGGAATAATAATAGAAAAACTATTACATTACTTTCCCTACATTACTTTACAAACCCTACATTTTACAAACCCTACATTACTTTCCCTTTTTATCAGTGTCTAAACTAAGCATTGACTCTTTTTTTAAGTTAATGGAACACATATCCTATTCCTAGATTTTACGCACAAGGAAAAGATGCGACTCTTTTGAAATTTCTTATCAAAATTTTGTGGAAAAGATAGAGTAGTATGGGAGGAAATTAGTTGGGAAGAAGAAAGAAAACATTTTAAACTGGCATTTAGAGATATTTGTAGAACTCAGGGATGCTTCAGAAATGTAAATGGGGACACCAATTTGAAAGATATTATAGATTCTATTATGAATACCTTTAATAAATGTCAACATCCCTATAAAGGAAAGTAACAATAACTCAGTGAATTCAAATTATGATGAAAAGATTAGAAGATAAACACTAGATGAAGTTTTCCAAATGATCTAAATGGTGTTACATTTTGTAACTCAAAGTTTGGAATACTTGCTTGCTTTTTTTCTACATAGTATAGGAAGTGGATTACAATAATACAAGAAAGAGTGTAGAGATCTCATTTCACGATTAGAATATGTGAATGACAATAATAATAGAATGGAAATCTAATGTCATAATTAGGACAATTCCATAATTATTTTAATATTTGGCTCTAAATAAAAGTATGAAAAATAAGCAGCAATAATCTGTAGTTAGGAAAAAATTCTTAGGGAGATTCTCTGAAGAGACAGAACAACTGAGTAACATAAAAGATGAAGACAAAAATGCAAGAGCCAGACTCAAAACAAACTACCTATTTGTTAAAGTGAAATAGTAATCATATCTTTAAAATGATGAATTTCTGAAATAACTAGACAAAATGAGGCAATCAGTAATTCTAATCTTAATTTTCATAGAAGTAGCAAGAAAATATCCCCCATCATCTTCCAAATGTTCCCTAAAAATACTTTTCAGAATCTAGGACAAACCCATATAGTAAGGTAATGTAAGTTTATGTAATGACTATGGTTCTGAAACTTAATTCATTACCCAAAAGCAGTAGTAGAACCTGATAAATTAGAAAAAAATTTTACACATATCATGAACGTCAGATCCATAGTAAGTTATAAGGGCTCCTAGAAATCTCTAACTTTCTGAGATTTGAAGGGTGGTGAACAACTAGTGACTCCCACAAATATACTTTGGCATTACTTCTGGAAACTGAGTACCATGCTGGTTCAGCTATAGGTATGACAAAGTATGGCAAGTCTCATGTTATACTTATATCATAAAGCCTGTTTATACATTATGACTATATTGATTATATTCAGAATGGAATGTTGGAACATATTCTACCAAAATCTACATGAAAAACCAACATCAGAATCCAAAAAATCCAGGTCTAGCAGCAAATTTCTTGACCTATATCATACCAATTCCTTTTCCCCTTAGGTCTTTATTTCTAAATCAGAGATGTACATACAAGTGTCTGTGTATTTTAACTGTTGTCAGGACTGAAGTTTTACAACTTCAGAATTACTGTAGTAGCAAAAAAGAGAGTATTTCTCATCTTTGTGCACATTATAAAGAATCCAGAGCTTGTGTTATACTTGGCAGTAGTAAGGATGTTGGAAATAAACATATTCTACATTTAACCAAAACCTATCTTGAAGTTTACAAATATAAAATACATTTTAACAATATAGAGTTTATTTAAAGATGCCAGAGTTACATGAGATTATCCCAATCCATGCCTATATAAAGATCAATATATCACAGGTGATGACAGCTCGAGTAAAGCAAGAAGGATGATGAAAACGGACAATGATAGCTAAGCTTCAGAGTGAATGAAACACACAGAGAAATCTTAAGACTTCTTAGAGGGTGGATATGGATTTTGACTGGTTTATTATGGAGAGGATCAAAAGTCATAGGCTAAATGGGTCTTAGGATGAAATCTGAAGAGTCAGGAAGGCTACTCAATACTTCTTTTCAAAGGTGCTTCCTGGTGGTGGGACAAATAAGAGAAATCTATCACCTACCATGATACAAAGATTAAAGGAAAATCCAGAGAAATCTGGAAATTTGCAAAATGAAATGGACTAATAAACTCTTGCTCCTGTAAAAAGCAAAGGAAATAGTTCAACAATTTAATTTCACTACTGTTTAACCAAGTTTGCATTCAATTGTAACAAACATCTTGCTGCTCAGTTTTTCTGTTTTACAATCCATCATAAAAATAATTTGATGGAAATACAGGAAGCTGGTAAAGTCCAGAATTCACAGCTGTCATTTTAATGAAGAATATTAGGGAAATGATTAAAATGAAAGATAATTGACCCTACCTAAGATCAGGAGCCCTTCTCAACTCTAAGTAGTCAAAATGGCTCCTAATATTTTGACTATAACATGGTGAAAGATTTCAAGATAAAAAGACATGCTAGGCAGCAAAGAACTCATGGTCAAGGGAATAGTCTTAGTTTCTAAAGAAGCGATACAGATGTTAAGACTAAATAAAAATTTTAAAATAGTAACCAATGGCATCTAGGATGACAAGGATATTGAGGAATATGAAGCTTTCTAAAGAAACTAATTACATTCCAGATGAGCAAAATTAGTAAACCAGATTCTTCTATGCTTTAAATTGGTGGACATGATCAGTTTACTATCTGTTGTTGAAGTGACTGTAGAAATGACAGCTATGCCTCTGACAGATGGGTGAGAATAAAATTATGATAGAGTTACCTCAGGAATATAAAGAAGGTATCTTCTTGGAGTTTGCTATAAAAATATCTAAGACAATAATGAACAGTATGAACTGTTCAGGTATAGAAGCATCATGCCCCTTTTCTATTTCTTACCATGAAGTTTTTCAAAGAATTAATGATAAAGGTGCTTATGTCTAACCTTTTAACCTCTCCATCCTTCTGGTATTTGGAGCTCTGAATTTAATGAGAGTTAAGATTAGGCTTTCTAATAATGAATAATGTAATACCAAGCATACCACCTAGGCAACTAGAGCCCAAACTAAGGGAGTTCTTATTGTACTTTATATATTCTTGCTGTATATTATATGTGATATTTGCTGTATTTTATTTTGAAGAGCTGTTCTCTAACAGTGGGGAGGTTTATTGAAAGAAGTGAATGGGTGATATTCTATTTTGTTTTGTAAAGATTTCAGAACAACCAAATTGTGTTTGTACTTACAGGTATTCAAGTAGCCAAACGATTAACACAAAATATCCTCAAAGCATGAGAAGGGACCTTAGAAATGATTTGGTCCAGTCTTCCATCCAGTGTAGGATTCTCCTCAGTTTCTCAAAAACCAAAAAATCAATTTATTTTATGGTCTAACACCCTTTCACCAACCACGTGGGGGTGGTCTTTCCTTCAACTCTGTGCTGTCCACGATGTTAGGTATAAAAGGAGGAGTTTGAGACAAGATCTCAAATATTCCTTTACACTCATTGATTCTCATATATTTGCTGCCACCTGGAACTTACTGAGCTTAAACATTATGTGTGCTCTCATGATTATGAATATTTTTAAGTGAAAAAGTTAAAGAAGTATTCTTATTCTAAAACCATAAAAAATGAAGGCTCATACAGACTTTTTCATGTTGAGAAAACTTTTAAAAAGCATCAAGACTTTCCAAGATGGTGGAGGAGGAGGAGGACGTGGAGTTCATCTCTCCCCACAAACGCATCAAGAATACATCTACGTATGGAACAATTCTAACAGAGCACCTGTTGAATGCTAGCAGAGGACACCTAAAAGGACAAGAAAGATCCCCACGTAACTGGGTAGGATGAAAGAAAGAAGAAGAGGAGAGGAAGAGGAGAGGAAACGGGACAGGACTTGCACCCCTGGAGGGGAGCTGGAAGTGAGCAGAGGTTCCCGCATCTCAGGAAGCTCCCTCCCTGGCGGGGAGATCAGCGGGGACAGAAGGGGAGTTTCAGAGACTCGGAGGAGAAACCAGCAACCGGCCTGTGGCAGACAGGACAGACTGAGACTTACACAGATGGTCAGTGCCACAGCCCTGCACACCCCAGACTGAGAAGGGTGTCTGCCAGTGCACACAGGGGCGGGGTGCTGGAACATGGGGCTTGGAGAGCAGACCCAGGGAGGGGACCACTGTTGGCTGTGAGGAGACAGCCTAAGGGGATGGGAGTGAGGAGTTCTGCAACTGGAAATGCTCGTGGAGGAAGCCCAGATGGCCACAGAAGTGAAGTGCCATTGTTGAGTGATGTGCAAAGGGGGGGAGGCGGCCACTGCAGCTTCTCTCCTCACATGCTGGCCCCTGCCTCCATGGGCAACCAGGGAGGGCTCCCACAGTAGTCGGCTCGCATGCCACTGGCATCGCCTCCTCTGCACCACCCCCCCTCCCCCACCGCTCGCTATCCCAGCACCATCCTGCCTGGGCGGTCCATTCACCCCGACTGCCGTCTGATGGGCTCGTGCATTCCAATCGCTACCTTACACCTTCCAGCCCGGGTGGCCCACTCATCTCAATTGCTTCCTTGGCTGTTTCCTGCCTGATGGGCTCCTGTGCTCTGGCAACCTCTGGAGCAGACTCCAGTGCAAGGAATATAGGCAGAGGTGGGGCTGAAATCAGAGCTGAGCCCCAGGGGCCCTGTGACTAAGGAAGAAGAGCTGAAATCTCTCCTTACAGCTGCACAAACCACAGAGTTACACCTCCGCAGACAGTCGCCTAAATTCGCCACCTGTGAAACATCCAAAAGGACAACAAGTGCTCCTGCAGCTGGGACAGGTCTGCCTTTAGCAGCTGTGGGCTTTGTGGGCATGAACACACGGAGGTTTGGCAAAGCCAGAGTCTGAGCTGTCTCCGTAGCTCCCACTGTGGGTCCAGGTGCACAACTACTGCAGTCCAGGGACCTGACCTCAGTGGATATGCACTGGTGGCTTGGTGAAAACAATGCCTGAGAGTCACCAGGGCCAACTACCAGCATATCCACAGATAAGGTGGGACTGAGAGCTTTGTCAACAACAGTGTACTTTGTGAGCCCACACAATGGGTGAAAGGGGACACAACAGAGCACATTCACAAGTGAAGAGCTCCAAAGGAGGAATACCCAGTGGTTTCTCTCCCAGTGGGAGTGCTCCAATCCCGCCTACCTTGCACTGCAGATCAGAAAGAAAGCTAAGAAACAGATATGGGGCCTCTACTCCAACAACTAGAGAACAGACCCTGCCCCTGACAGGGCAGTGACAACCACAGAGCAAAGGGTGTGCCCTGCTCAATATCCAGGGTAGGCTCTGGTCACCAAAACATCAGTCAAACCCCCTATCAAAGGTGTAATGGCACAAACCTCTGGACCAACCTCACCCACCAGGGGGCAGACACCAGAAGAAAGAGGAACTACAATCCTGCAGCCTGTAGAAAGGAGACCAAAAACACAGTAAGTTAAACAAAATGAGATGACAAAGAAATATGTTGCAGACAAAGGAAAAAGATAAAAACCTTCAAGAATTACTAAACTAAGGATGATATGGAGGGCTTCCCTGGTGGCGCAGTGGTTAAGAATCCGCCTGCCAATGCAGGGGACATGGGTTCAAGCTCTGGTCTGGGAAGATCCCACATGCCACACAGCAACTAAGCCGGTGTGCCACAACTACTGAGCTGCACTCTACAGTCCGCGTGCCACAACTGCTGAAGCCCGCACACCTAAAGCCCATGCTCCGCAACAAGAGAAGCCACTGCAATGAGGAGCCCGTGCACCACAACGAATAGTAACCCCTGCTCGCTGCAACTAGAGGAAGCCCGTGCACAGCAACAAAGACCCAACACAACCAAAAATAAATAAATAAATAAATTTAAAAATAAAGAGAGGATATAGGCAACCTACCTGAAAAAGAATTCAGAGTAATGACAGTAAAGATGATTCAAGGTCTCAGAAAGAGAACAGAGGCACGAATTGAGAAGATACAAGAAATGTTTAAAAAAAACAAAGAAAAACTAAAGAACAAAGAAACAGAGATGAACACTACAATAACTGAAATGAAAAATACACTAGAAGGAATCAATAGCAGAATAACTGAGGCAGAGGAATGGATAAGTGAGCTGGAAGACAGCATGGTGGAAATCACTGCTGTGGAACTGAATAAAGAAAAAAGAATGGAAAGAAATGAGGACACTCTCAAAGATCTCT
Source organism: Eubalaena glacialis (assembly GCF_028564815.1). Lineage (NCBI taxonomy): Eukaryota > Metazoa > Chordata > Mammalia > Artiodactyla > Balaenidae > Eubalaena > Eubalaena glacialis. The sequence goes on along the minus strand of NC_083733.1, from coordinate 15,730,303 downwards.
GGGACAACATTATAAGCACAAACAATCGAATTATACAGGTCCTAGAAGAAGAAGAAAAAGAGAAAGGGCCTGAGAAAATATTTGAAGAGATTATAGTGAAAAAATTCCCTAACATGGGGGAAAAAATATTCACCTAAATCCAGGAAGTGCAGAGAGTCCCATACAGGATAAACCCAAGGAGGAACACGCCAAGACACATATTACGCAAACTAACAAAAATTAAATACAAAAAAAAATATTAAAAGCAACAAGGGAAAAGCAGCAAATAACATACAAGAGAATCCCCATAAAGTCATTAGCTAATTTTTCAGCAGAAACTCTGCATGCCAGAAAGGAGTGGCATAATATGTTTAAAGTGATAAAAGGGAAAAACCTACAACCAAGAATAACCTACCCAGCAAGGCTCTCATTCATATTCGATGCAGAAATCAAAAGCTTTACAGATAAGCAAAAGCTAAGAGAACTCAGCACCACCAAACCTGCTTTTCAACAAATACTAAAGGAACTTCTCTAGGCAAGGGAAAAAAACATAAGGAGGCCACAACTAGGAACAAGTAAATCACAAGTGGGAAAGCTCATGCATAAAGGCAAAGATATAGCAAAAGAAGGAAATCATCCATACACAAATATGATAACAAAACCAGCAACCATGAGATGAGGAGAGAACAAATGCAGGAAATGGAAACTGCATTTGAAAATAAGAGACCAGCAACTTAAAACAACCTTGTACACAGACTGCTTTATCAAAACCTCATAGGAAATGCAAACCAAAAAACTACAATAGATACACACACAAAAAAGAAAAAGCAACCCAAACACAAAACTAAAGATGGTCATCAAACCACAAGAGAAGAGAAAAAAAGAGGAAGGGAAGAAAAAAGACCTAAAAAAACAAGCCCAAAACAATTACGTAAATGGCAATAGGTACATACGTATCAATAATTACCTTAAATGTAAATGCATTAAATGCTCCAACCAAAAGACATAGAATGGCTGAATGGATACAAAAACAAAACTCATATACATTCTGTCTACAAAAAACCCACTTAAGATCTAGGGACACATACAGACTGAAAGTTACGGGATGAAAAAAGATATTCCATTCAAATGGAAATCAAAAGAAAGCGAGAGTAGCAATACTCATATCAGACAAAACAGACTTTAAAATAAAGACTGTTACAAGAGACAAGGAAGGACACTACACAAGGGATAAATCCAAGAAGATATAACAATTGTATCTACATATGCACCCAATACAGAAGCACCACAATATAGAAGGCAAGTGCCAACAGCCATAAAAGGGGAAATCGACAGTAATACAATAATAGTGGGGGACTTTAACACCCCACTTTCATCAATGGACAGATCATTCAAACAGAAAATTAATAAGGAAACACAAGCCTTAAATGGCACATTAGACCAGATAGACTTCATTGATATTTATAAGACACTCCATCCAAAAGCAGCAGAATACACTTTTTACTCAAGTGCAAATGAACTTTCTTCAGGATAGATCACATCTTAGGTCAAAAATCAAGCCTCAGTAAATTTTAGAAAACTGAAAACATATCAAGCATCTTTTCCGACCACAACGGTATGAGATTAGAAATCAATTACAGAGAAAAAAAAACTGTAAAAAACACAAACACATGGTAGCTAAACAATATGTTACTAAATAACCAATGGATCACTCAAGAAATCAAAGAAAACATCAAAAAATTCCTAGAGACAACTGACAAGAAAAACATGACAATCCAAAACCTATGGGACACAGCAAAAGCAGTTCTAAGAGGGAAGTTTATAGCAATACAATCTTACCTCAGGAAACAAGAAAAATCTCAAATAAACAACCTAACCTTACAACTAAAGCAACTACACAAAGAAGAACAAACAAAACACAAAGTTAGTAGGAAGAAAGAAATCATAAAGATCAGAGCAGAAATAAATGAAATAGGGACAAAGAAGACACTAGCAAATATCAATCAAACTAAAAGCTGGTTCTTTGAAAAGATAAACAAAATTGATAAAACTTTAGCCAGACTCATCAAGAAAAAAAGGGAGAGGACTCAAATCAATAAAATTAGAAATGAAAAAGAAGTTATAATGGACACAACAAAAATACAAAAGGTCATAAGAGATTGCTACAAGCAACAATATGCCAATAAAATGGACAACCTAGAAGAAATGGACAAATTCTTAGAAAGGTACAACCTTCCAAGACTGAACCAGGTAGAAATAAAAAAAGTGAACAGACCAATCACAAGTACTGAAATTGAAACTGTAATTAAAAATCTTCCAACAAACAAAAGCCCAGGACCAGATGGCCTCACAGGTGAAATCTATCAAACATTCAGAGACGAGTTAACACCTACACTTCTGAAACTATTCCAAAAAATTGCACAGGAAGGGACACTCCAAAGCTCATTCTATGAGGTCACCATCACCCTGATACCAAAAAAAAGAAAATTACAGGCCAATATCACTGATAAACATAGACAAAAAAATCCTCAACAAAAGACTAGCAAACCAAATCGAACAACACATTAAAAGGATCATACACTATGATCAAGTGGGATTTATCCCAGGGATGCAAGGGTTTTTCAATATCTGCCAATCAATCAGTGTGACACACCACATCAACAAATTGAAGAAGAAAAACCATATGATCATCTCGATAGATGCAGAAAAAACTTTTGACAAAATTCAACACCCATTTATGAGAAAAACTCTCCAGAAAGTGGGCATAGAAGGAACCTACCTCAATAAAGGCCATGTATGACAAACACACAGTAAAAATCATTCTCAATAGTGAAAAACTAAAAGCATTTCCTCTAAGATCAGGAACAAGGATGTCCACACTCGCCACTATTATTCAACATAGTTTTCGAAGTCCTAGCCATGGCAATCAGAGAAGAAAAAGAAATAAAGGGAATCCAAATTGGAAAAGAAGAAGTAAAACTGTCACTGTTGGCACTTGACATGATTCTATACATAGAAAATCCTAAAGATGCTACCAAAAAGCTACTAGAGCTCATCAATGAATTTGGTAAAGTTGCAGGATACAAAATTAACACACAGAAATCTCTTGCATTCTTATACACGAACAAAAGATCAGAAAAAGAAATTAAGAAAAAAATCCCATTTACCATCACATCAAAAAGAATAAAATACTGAGGAATAAACCTAGCTAAAAAGGCAAAAGACGTGGACTCAGAAAAATACAAGACACTGATGAAAGAAATAAAAGATAACACAAACAGATGGAGGTATACCATGTTCTTGGATTGGAAGAATCAATATTGTGAAAATGACTACCCAAGGCAAGCTACAGATTGAACGCAATCCCTATCAAATTACCAGTGGCATTTTTCACAGAATTAGAACAAAAAATTTTACAGTTTGTATGGAAACACAAAAGACCCCGAATAGCCAAAGCAATCCTGAGAAAGAAAAACGGAGATGGAGGAATCAGACTCCCTGACTTCAGACTATACTACAAAGCTAGTCATTAAAACAGTATGGTGCTGGCACAATAACAGAAATATAGATCAATGGAAAGGGATAGAAAGCCCAGAAATAAAACCACACACCTACGGTCAATTAACATACAACAAAGGAGGCAAGAATATACAATGGAGAAGAGACAGTCTCTTCAGTAAGTGGTGCTGGGAAAACTGGACAGCTACATGTAAATGAAAGAAATTAGAACATTCTCTAACACCATACACAAAAATAAATTCAAAATGGATTAAATACCTAAATGTAAGACTGGATACTATAAAATTCTTAGAGGAAAACATAGGCAAAACACTCTTTGACATAAATCACAGCAATATCGTTCTGTATCCACCTCCTTGGGTAATAAAAATAAACAAATGGGATCTAATTAAACTTAAAAGCTTCTGCACAGCAAAGCATACCACAAAGAAAATGGAAAGACAACCCACAGAATGGGAGAAAAATATTTGCATATGAAGCGACCGACAAGGGATTAATCTCCAAAATATACAAACAGCTCCTGCAGCTCTATTTCAAAAAAAAACCCAAACGACCCAATCAAAAAATGGGCAGAAGATCTAAATAGACATCTCCCCAAAGAAGACATACAGATGCCCAAGAGACTCATGGAAAGATACTCAACATCACTAATTATTAGAGAAATGCAAATCAAAACTACAATGAGGTATCACCTCACATTGGTCAGAATGGCCATCATCAAGAAGTCTACAAAAAATAAATGCTGGAGAGGGTGTGGAGAAAAGGGAACCCTCCTACACTGTTGGTGGGAATGTAAATTGGTACAGCCACTATACAGAACAGTATGGAGGTTCCTTAAGAAGCTAAAAATAGAGCTACCACATGACCCAGCAAACCCACTCCTGGGCATATATCTGGGAAAAAAACATGGTTCGAAAGGATACACACACCCCAAAGTTCATTGCAGTGCTGCTTACAGTAGACAAGACATGAAAGCAACCTAAATGTCCATCTACAGAGGAATGGATAAAGAAGATGTGGTAAATGTATACAAGGGAATATTACTCAGCCTTAAAAAAGAATGAAATAATGCCATTTGCAGCAACATGGATGGACCTAGAGATTATCATGCTAAGTGAAGTCAGACAGAGAAAGACAAATATCATATGATATCACTCATATGTGGAATCTTAAAAAATGATACAAATGAATTTATGTACAGAACAGAAACAGACTCAGAGACTTCAAAAAGAAACTTACGGTTATCAAAGGGAAAAGGTGGGGGGTGGGGAGGGATAAATTAGGAGTTTGGGATTAACATATACACACGACTATATATAAAACAGATAATCAACAAGGACCTACTGTATAACACAGGGAACTGTACTCAATACTCTGTAATGGCCTATATGGGAAAAGAATCTTAAAAACAGTGGATATATATATATATATGTATGTGTAACTGATTCACTTTGCTGTACACCTGAAACTAATACAACATTGTACATCAACTATACTCGAATAAAAATGTTTTAAAAAGACACCAAATTTTTTTAAAAAGCATCTATTTTATAACACTTAATAAGCATATGTAGTCATCCTGAAAAAGAGATTTCTTTATTTATTATTCTGAAAGACTCCTTGCCAATGGGTGGTAACATCTTGGGGCTACCTGATTTATGCAGTGACCATTAGAATATTGCCTTGCTAATGGAATTCTGATCTGTAGTTTATTTATTTTGGTTGTTATTTACTCAGATATCAATTCCAATACTCTCCTCAGATGTTACTCTTGCTTATGCTCTTTGTTCTATGGCTGCTGGTGGGGGGACAAGCATGTATTTGCAAATAAGGCTTGCAGCATTGAGGTGTAGATGTGACAGAGGCAGAAGTCAGTTTTGACAAGCAATCAAGGAAGCCTATACATAATTTAATATAAATTAAAATAAGAACATATTAGAAAGAAACAATTTGTAAATATAATTTGGGAGAGAAGGGGGAAGATTAAAAAGAGTTAGGGAAGCTGCTCTGAGGCTTAGTATAAGTTATATATCTGAGGAAGGAAGTGTCACCTATATGGGACATGAAGTAGATCAGCAGTTATCAATGGAAAGACTAGTAAAATAGCTCAGTACAATTTGCTGAAGATCAATATACTTGTCTGCAGTGTTCTAAGGCTTAATCATTTTTATTACTACTTCTACTTTGTCAACAGCAGTTAAGTACCAACTTGACACAAAATGAGTTCTGTCTACCTGATGTCATTTTACTAGAAGTATGAAGAACGGACTATTTTATTCTTTCTCTGTGGCATGCAGTATATGTAGTCATAATCTTCAAAATCACTATGTCATAAATTCATATCTACTTTGTTATTCATTTTCACCCTTAGGTCTTTTTGACCATTTGACGACTTTCAGATTTCGCTCCCTTTGAATACCTATTTTTATTGTTTTTCTCCTAAAGCACTTGTAGTTTTTGAAGAGGCAGAATCTCATTTTGTTGTTTTCATTCCATATTTCTAAGCTCTCTGGGTACCTTTATATTGCTTTGCTGCCCTTACTGTTGTTTGCATCACCTCCCAATTTAATATCATCTGTGGATTCCATTAACATTCATTTTACTCCCTATTCTACATCATTAATGCAGCAGCTATATAAGATAGAACAAAACACTGATCTCTGCAGCACCTAGACATATTCCCCAACTTGATACATTTTCCATTTATGGTTTATCAATATTTTTTATGGTTCTCCAGCCAGTTTTGAATACATGTGACTCTGCTTATATCCAGGACCATCTGAGTTCATTGTGCATAGATGTCATGAGATACTGCATCATAGGCTCATGAAATTTCATAAATAGTATATCTATGGTATTTTTTCATTTACTAATATTATATATAGAAAACTCACATTCTCAGACTACTAGCTCAATGTTTATATTCTAGTAATCTCTACATATTTATTTCTCTTTTAATATTTGCACCATTACTTTCATGTAATGACTACAAATGACACAATGATTTTTAATTTTTTAACGCTCTTTAACTTTTAATTTTGGAATAATTTTAGACTTACAAAAAAGTTACAAAGATAGCAGAGTGAGCTCCCTTATACGATCTAGGACACCACATTGATTAGTGGTCATGTCTCCTTAGTCTCAATGATCTGTGACAATTTCTCAGTCTTTCCTTGTTTTTCATTACCTTGACACTTCTGAGGAGTACTGGTCAGATATTTTATAGAATGTCCCTCATTTTCGGTTTGTCTAATGTTGTCTCACAATAAGACTGGGGTTACAACTTTTTGGGTAGACTATCACAGAGGCTAAATACCCTTTACATTTCATCATACTGGGGGTATATGGCATTAACATGACTTATCATCACTGGTGATGTTAACTTTGATCACTTGTTTAAGGTGGTGTCTGCCAGCTTCCTCCAGAGTAAGTTACAAATTTTCCCTATCCACACTCTGTCCCATGCATTCTCTGTGAGGGTTATTATAATGCCCCCAAAGGAATAAAAGTTCTTGGGGGGAAAATTTACTTTTTCATGCATAAAACATGGATATACATATAACACATAAACAGATATAAAGTATATTTGTGGTATTAAAAATTTCATCAGGAGTGTGGGGGAGGGTGTTAAGCAAAAATGTCTAAAAAGGCTCATGTGTGTGTCTGTGTGTGTGTTTGATGGCGGGGGGTGATAAAAAAAGAAGAAAAAAAAGGACTAACAGATTCTTCTCTATTCACTGGAATCAAGTTACTAAGCCCAGCCTACATCCAAGCAGAGGGAAATTAAGTTCTACCTCCTAGAGAAGGGAGTATCTACATATGCTATTTGGAATTTTTCTCTAAAAATATTCTTTTTTTAAAAGTCAATTTTGGTCAATTTTCTGTCAATAGTTTGGGTCTGTGTATTAGTTTGGGTTTCCCAAAAAGCAGATGCAAAGATGGTATTAAACATGCAGGAGACTTACTTTTGAAAGACAACAAAGTGGGAGCAAGGGAAGGCAAGAAAGCTTTAGGATACCTGTGATGGAAAAATGGAAGGATGGAAGACTGGGTAGGAAGACTCTCAGACTGCAACACAGCTCTAAGAAGGTTTTGGCCCAGTCAATTGGGAGTCCTTTGCAAAAATATTCCATTAAAGGAGTCCTATATCTCATAGAAAAGAACCTGAATTACAACCTCCACCATATGGGCTCATGGCCTGGAAGGATCACTTGGGAATCATGGCCTTGGCATGAACTTGGGAATGGGTTGTAAAAGACAGCAGCACCTGCAGCCATCAATCAATTATGTTCCCTACAGCAGGAGGTCGAAGTAGTACATTTTCATGGCCACTGCAGTCGATAATTTTACAGTCTTATTAAAACACCAGAAATTATTTTTGAAATAATATTACCTAATTCTTTCCCCATTCTAGGAGGTATCTTTTTACTTCTCTAAATATAGCTGCATATAATACAATAACCAATGATTTCTTAGAAACCATACTTTTGTTTTCCCATTTAAAAATACTGCTTTAATGATTTCTGGCACTCATAAGTAGTTAAGTATCTTAAACTAGATAACTCTCCTGACAATGACAATTATAAATTCCAACTAAAAGAAAACAACTATTTGAAGGCACTGTGGAGCAATCAATAGCAGGTAGAAACTGAAGGGGATATGACCCTTGAAAGAAAGGAAGCCAATAAAATAATATCTACATTTTTCTGATTTTTCTGGTAAGATTATTTCCTTCTCTGCATGGTGCATGTGGAACAGAGCTTAATCAGAAAGCAGCAGTTTTGGGGGCTGAGGAATAAGAAGTTAGAGTTTGAGGCTGCTGGTGCACCTGGAAGTTGAAAGAGGAAGTCTCCAAAAAAGGGAAGCCACTGGGGATTGAGTGAGGGGGAAGGGTAGCTCCAAAATCTGTATAATACCTCTCCTCAAATGCTTGGCTGACTCCTGAACTATGCATGTACAAAGTGATAGCCAAGAAACCTAGAAGAAAGCAACAGCTAAAAGACTAAAACAACTAAGCAGAAATTTCAGCAGTTTACAAGTGATGATGAGTCAGAGTTTGGAAAGTGAATTCCTAAAGGTAGAGGGTGTTGGTAAACACCTCAGACTTTCTAGAAACCCCAGAAGGGGCAGAATTTAAAAGTAAGGTCCATGCCTAAGACTAGGAGAAAAACTGAAATAGATAAATTTGAACCAAGTCTAAAACCAAGCCTCCACAGAATCAATAAATTCTACCAGTAATTTAACCACCTTCTAGAACAATATTCAAAACACTCTTCAGAGGAAGATAACATAATCAAGTTGTTAAATGTATTATCCACAATGGTAACATACTATCAAAAAAAATCACAAGCTAAGAGAGAACTTGGGAAAATACAACCCATAGTCAAAAGATAAAAGTCAACAGAAATGGACTCACTAACAACCCAGATATTGGGATTAACAGACAAATATTTTAAAGTAGTTATGATATATGTTAAAGAATGTACTGGAAAAACAGGATATAATAAGTAAAAACATGAAAAATTCCAGTAGATATAGGAAAACCAAAAATAAAAATCAAATGGAAATACTAGAACTGAAAAATATAATATCTGAAATGATAAAAGAAAATCAGTGAATGGAATGGCAGATTGGATAGTGTAGAAGAAAGGCTCAATGACCTTGAAGACAACTCAATAGAAATAATCTAAACTGAAGCACAGAGAGAAAAAAAGTATGAAAAAAAATAGCAGATCATCAATAATGTGTGTGTTCAAAATTAAACAATCTAGCATGCTTATAATTGGAGTCCCAGAGGGAAAGGAGAACGAGAAAAGTGCAGAAAAAATATCTGATAAAATATTGGACAAACTTTCCAAAATTGATTAAAACATAAGCCTATAGATCCAAGATGCACAGCAAACCCCAGGCAGAATACATAAACATAAAACCACAACTAGGCATATCACAGTCAAACTGCTTAAAACCAAAGATAAAGAAAAAAAAATTTTTAGTAGCCAGAGGTGGGTGGGATGGGAGAGTCTATCCAGGGTAACAATGATAAAAATGGTGATTGACTTCTCATTACAGATTACACAAGACAATAGAACCACATCTTTAAAATGATGAAGAAAAAAAATATCAGCCTAAAATTCTATTGTCAGTGAAAATATCCTTCAAAAATGAAGGTGAAATAGATATTTGCTGATAAATGAATAATGAGATAATACATTGTCAACAGGCTTGCACTACAAAAAATGCTAAAGGGAATACTATATTAAAATTCAGACCTACAGGAAGAATAAAAAGTAGTAGAATAGTAAATATATGGTAAATATAAAACGCTCTTTCTTACTTTTCTTAAATTCTTTAAAAGTCAGTTGACCTTTTAACAAATGGTGTTGGGAAAAAATGTATATTCACAAGCAAAAGACTGAAGTTGGACACTTACCTTACACTACATATAAAAATTAGCTCAAAATGGCTCAAAGACTTAAACATAAGAGCTAAAACTATAACTCTTTTAAAAGAAAACACAGTGGAAACCTTCACGATATTGTATTTGACAACAATTTCTTTGGTATGACACAAAAGTACAGATAACAAAAGTAAAAACAGATAAATTGGATTATATCAAAATTTAAAACATACGCACATGAAAGGACACAATCAAGTGACTGAAAAGGCAATATATGGAATCCAAGAAAATATCTGCAAATCATATACCTAATAAAGAGTTAATATTCAGAATATATAAAGAACTTCAACAACTTAACAACAAAAACCAAATATCCTGAATAAAAATGGGCAAAGTACTTGAATATACATTTTTCCAAAGAAGATATACAAATGGCCGATGAGCACATGAAAAGAGGCTCAATAACACTTATCATTAGGGACATACAAATCAAAACCACAATGAGATGCCACATCATATCCACTAGGATAGCTACTATGACAAAAACAAACAAACAGAAACAGCAGCCCTAGAAAGGAAATCCTCACACACACTACAACATGGATTAACCTTGAGAACATTATACTAAATGATATAAGCCAGTCACAAAATGACAAATACCATTATGATTCCACTTATATGAGGTGTTTAAAGCAATCAAATTCATAGAGACAGAAAGCAGAATGGTGGTGGCCAGGGACTTGAGGGAAAGGGACTGGAAAGTTGTTATTTACTAGGCATAGAGTTCCACTATTGCAAGATGAAAAGAGCTCTAGAGAATAGCTGTACAACAATGCAAATGTACTTAACACTGATCTGTACATTTAAAAATGGTGAAGTTGATAAATTTTCTGTTATTTTACCAAAATCTTTTAAAGTCGATCAACTGCTTAAAGCAAAAATAATAATATATTGTGGAGTTTATAATGTGTAGATGTAAAATACAAGAGAAAATAGTACAAAGGATGGGAGGGAAGTAAATAGTATTACACCCCTGTAAGGTTCTTACCTTGTGAGTGAAGTAGTATATTAATTTGAGGTAGGCTATTACAACTTAAGTACAGGCATACTTTGGAGATATTACAGGTTCAGTTCCAGACCACCAAAAATAAGGAGACTATGGCAATAAAGCAAGTCACATGAATTTTTTTGTTTCCCAGGGCATACAAAAGTTATGTTTACAGTAAGTCCCCTACATAAGAACAAGTTCCGTTCTGAGAGCGCATTCGTAAGTCCTATTTGTTTGTAAGTCCAATAAAGTTAGCTGACTAACACAATCGACTATATGGTACTGTAATAGGCTTATAATACTTTTCACAAAAATAATACATAAAAAATAAACACAAAAAGTAAAGAAAATATTTATAATTTTACTGTACAGTACCTCAAAAAGTATAGTACACTAGTACAGTACAATAGCTAGCATACAAGGGCTGGCATCGAGTGAACAGGCAATAAGAGTTACTGACTGGAGGAGGGAGAGCAGGTGGGAGATGGTAGAGCTGAAGAATCATCAGCAACGGGAGATGGAGGGCAAGCTGCAATGTCACTCACGCCTGACAACGATGGAACGCACATTCGCATCTTTGAAAGTTCGCAACTTGAAGGTTCGTATGTAGGGGACTTACTGTACACTATAGTGTAGTCCATCAATTGTGTAAGAGCATTGTGTATAAAAAAATGTACATACATACCTTAATTTAAAAATACTTTATTGCTAAAAAATTCTAACCATCTGACAATGCAGGGTTGCCAAAAAACTTCAATTTGTAAAAAACACAGTATCTGTTAAGTGCAATAAAACTAAGTGTGGTAAAACGAGGTATGCCTGTACATGTTGATATACTGTAATCTCTAAAGCGGCCAATACAATAACAACACAAGAAAGTATGACTGAGGATCGAGATAGGATGGTGGAGTAGAAGGACATGAGCTTACCTCTTCTGATGGAAATACTAGGGTCACGACTAAATGCTGAACAACCACCAATGAAGAAATGCTGGAACCTACCAAAAAAGATACACTACATTCAGGGATGGAGAGGAGGCCACAGCAAGATGGTAGGAGGGGCATAATCACGATAGAAGCAAATCCCAAGCATGCCGGGTGGGCAACCCACAAACTGGAAAATAATTATACCACAGAAGTTCTCCCAAAGGAGTGAAAGTTCTGAGCCCAACATAAGGCTTGGTAGCCTGAGGGTCTGGCAACTGAGGAAGGAGCCCCCAGAGAATCTGACTTTGAAGGCCAGTGGGGTTTAATCGTAGGAATTCTACAGGACCAAGGGAAACAGCAACTCGATGCTTGCAGGGCACACAAAGCGTCTCAAGTGCACCAGGACCCAGGGAAAAAAAGTGGTGACATCATAAGAGACTGGACCAGAATAAACTGCTAGTAATAGAGGTCTCCTGCAGAGGCAGGGGGTGGGGGGCAGCTGTGGCTCACTGCAGAGACAAGGACACTGGCTGTGGCAGTTCTGGGGAGTACCCACTGGCATGAGCCCTCTTGGAGGCCACAATTTTCTCACCAAGACCTGGCACCATCCAACAGCCTTTTGGCGCCAGTGCTAAGATGCTTCAAGGCAAACAATCAACAGGGCAGGAGCACAGCACCAACCATTAGCAGAAAAGCTGCGTAAAGTCTTCCTGAGTAAACAGCCGCCAGACAAATACACCCCCTGACACAGCCCAGTCCACCAGAGGACAAGCCCCAGCTCCACCCACCAGTGGGTAGGTAACAGTCCCTCCCACCAGAAAACCTGCACAAGTCTCTTAGACAACATCATCCACCAAGGCGCCGACAGCAAAAGCAAGAGCAACTACAACCCTGCAGCCTAAGGAACAGAAACTGCAATCACAGAAAGTTAGACAAAATGAGATGGCAGAGGAATATACCCAAGATGAAGGAACAAGATAAAACCACAGAAGAACAACTAAGTGAAGTTGAAATAGGCAATCTACCTTTAAAAGAATTCAGAGTAATGATAGTAAAGATGATCCAAGATCTTGGAAAAACAATGGAGGCACAGATTGAGAAGATAAAAGAAATGATTATCAAAGACATAAAAGAACTAAAGAAAGAACAGAGATGAACGATAGAAAAACTGAAATAAATAATACACTAGAAGGAATCAATAGCAGAGTAACTGAGGCAAAAGAATGAATAACTGAGCTGGAAGATACAGTGGTGGAAATCACTGCCACAGAACAGAATAAAGAAAAAAGAATGAAAAGAAATGAGGTCAGCCTAAGAGACTTCTGGGACAACATTAAACACACCAATATTTGCATTACTGGTCCCAGAAGGAGAAAAGACAGAGAAAGGGACTGAGAATATATTTGAAGAAACAATAGCTGGCAACTTCCCTAACATGGGAAAGAAAACATTCCCCCAAGTCCAGGAAGTGCAGAGAGTCCCAGGCAGGATAAACCCAAGAAAAAGCAAGCAAAGACACATAGAAATCAAATGACAAAAATTAAAGACAAAGAAATAATATTAAAAGCAGCAAGGGAAAAGCAACAAATAACATACAAGAAAACTCCCGTAAGGGTCTCAGCTGACTTTTCAGCAAAAACTCTGCAAGCCAGCAGGGAGTGGAATCATATATTTAAAGTGATCAAAGGGGAAGAACCTACAACCAAGAATACTCTACACAGCGAGGCTCTCATTCAGATTCGATGGAGAAATCAAAAGCTTTACAGACAAGCACAAGCTAAAAGAATTCAGCACCACCAGACCAGCTTTACAACAAATGCTAAAGGAACTTCTCTAGGTGGGAAACACAAGAAAAGAGAACAAAAGAGAAAGGGAGAAAGAAGACCTATAAAAACGAACCCAAAACATTAAGAAAATGGCAATAGGAACATACATATTGATAATTACCTTAAATGTAAATGGATTAAATGCTCCAACCAAGAGACAGACCAGCTGAATGGATATAAAAACAAGACCCATATATATGCTATCTATTAGAGACCCACATCAGACCTAGTGACCCACAGAGACTGAAAGTGTGGGGATGGAAAAAGATATTCCATGCAAATGGAAATCAAAAGAAGGCTGGAGTAGCAATATTCATATCAGATAAAATAGACTTTAAAATAAAGAATGTTACAAGAGACAAGGAAGGACACTACATAATGATCAAGGGATCAATCCAAGAAGAAGATGTAACAATTGTAAATATATATGAACCCAACATAAGAACACCTCAATACATAAGGCAAATGCTAACAGCCATTAAAGGGGAAATCGACAGTAACACAATAATAGTGGGGGACTTTAACACCCCACTTACACCAAAGGACAGATCATTCAGACAGAAAATTAATGAGGAAACACAAGCCTTAAATGACAAATTAGACCAGAGAGCCTTCATTGATATTTAGTGGACATTCCATCCAAAAGCAGCAAAACACACTTTCTTCTCAAGTGCACACAGAACATTCTACAGGATAGATGACATCTTGAGCCAAAAATCAATCCTTGGTAAATTTAAGTAAATTGAAATCATATCAAGCATCTTTTCTGACCACAATGCTGAGATTAGAAATCAATTACAGGAAAAAAACTGTTAAAAACACGAACACATGGAGGCTAAACAATGTGTTACTAAATAATCAATGGATCACTGATGAAATCAAAGAGGATATCAAAAAGCACCTAGAGACAAAGGACAAGGAAAACACGATGATCCAAAACCTATGGGATGTAGCAAAAGCAGTTCTAAGAGGGAAGTTCATAGCAATACAACCTTACCTCAAGAAACAAGAAAAATTTGAAGTAAACAACCTATCCTTACACCTAAAGCAACTAGAGAAAGAAGAATAAACAAAATCCAAAGTTAGTAGAAAGAAAGAAATCATAAAGATCAGAGCACAAATAAATGAAATAGAGATGAAGAAAACAATAGGAAAGATCAATGGAACCAAAAGCTGGCTCTCTGAAAAGATAAACAAAATTCATAAACCTTTAGCCAGACTCATCAAGAAAAAAAAAGGAGAGGACTCAAATCGATGAAATTAGAAATGAAAAAGGAGAAGTTACAACGGGCACACAAAAATACACAGGATCATAAGAGAGTGCTACAAGCAACTATATGCCAATAAAATGGACAACCTAGAAGAAATGGACAAATTCTTGGAAAGGTACAACCTTCTAAGACTGAACCAGGAAGAAATAAAAAAAAGTGAACAGACCAACCACAAGTACTGAAATTGAAACTGTGATTAAAAATCTTCCAACAAACAAAAGCCCAGGACCAGATGGCTTCACAGGCGAAATCTACCAAACATTTAGACAAGAGTTAACACCTTCCCTTCTGAAACTATCCCCAAAACTTGCAGATGAAGGAACACTCCAAAGCTCATTCTACAAGGCCACAATGACCCTGATACCAAACCAGACAAAGATATCACACAAAAAAAGAATATTCCATGTCAATATCACTGATGAACAAATACGCAAAAACCCTCAACAAAATACTAGCAAACCAAATCCAACAACACATTAAAAGGATCATACACCATGATCAAGTGGGATTTGTCCCAGGGATGCAAGGATTTTTCAATATCCGCAAATCAATCATTGTAATACACCACATCAACAAATTGAAGAAGAAAAACCATATGATCATCTCAATAGATGCAGAAAAACCTTTTGACAAAATTCAACACCCATTTGTGAGAAAAACTCTCCAGAAAGTGGGCATAGAGGGAACCTACCTCAAGATAATAAAGGCCATATATGACAAATGCACAGCAAAAATCATTCTCAATGGTGAAAAACTGAAAGCATTTCCTCGAAGATCAGGAACAAGACAAGGCTGCCCACTCTCACCACTATTATTCAACATAGTTTTGGAAGTGTTAGCCACAGCAATCAGAGAAGAAAAAGAAATAAAGGGAATCCAAATTGGAAAAGAAGTAAAACTGTCTCTGTTTGCAGATGACATGACACTATACGTAGAAATCCGAAAGACGCTACCGAAAAAACTACTAGAGCTCATCAATGAATTTGGTAATGTTGCAGGATACAAAATTAATACACAGAAATTTCTTGCATTCCTATACGTTAACAATAAAAGATCAGAACGAGAAATCAAGGAAACAACCCCATTTACCATCACATCAAAAAGAATAAAATACCTAGGAATAAACCTACCTAAAAAGGCAAAAGACCTGTACTCAGAAAACTATAAGATACTTACGAAAGAAATAAAAGGTGACACAAACAGATGGAGAGAGATATACCATATCCTTGGATTGGAAGAATCAGTATTGAGAGAATGATTGTACTACCCAAAGCAATCTACAGATTCAATGCAATCCCTATCAAATTACCAATGGCATTTTTCATAGAATTAGAACAAAAACATTTACAATTTGTATGGAAACACGAAAGACCCTGAATAGCCAAAGCAATCTTGAGAAAGAAGAATGGAGCTGGAGGAATCAGGCTCCCCGACTCCAGACTATATTGCAAAGTTACAGTCACCAAAACAGTAGGGTACTGGCACAAAAACAGAAATACAGATCAATGGAACAAGATAAGAAAGTCCAGAGGTGAACCCACAAACCTATGTCACCTAATCTATGACAAAGGAAGCAAGAATATACAATGGAGAAAAGACAGCCTCTTAAATAAGTAGTATTGGGAAAACTGAACACCTACATGTTAAAGAATGAAATTAGAACACTCCCTAACACCATACCCAAAAATAAACTCAAAATGGATTAAAGACCTAAATATAAGGCCAGATACTATAAAACTCTTGGAGGAAAACATAGGCAGAACACTCTTTGACATAAATTGCAGCAAGATATATTTTTATCCACCTCCTAGAGTAATGGAAATAAAAACAAAAATAAACAAATGGGACCTAATTAAACTTAAAAGCTTTTGCACAGCAGAGGAAACCATAAATAAAATGAAAGGACAACCCTCAGAATGGGAGAAAATATTTGCAAATGAAGCAACCAACAAGGAATTAATCTCCAAAATACACAAACACCTCATGCAACTCAATATCAAAAAAAATAAACAACCCTATCAAAAAATGGGCAGAAGATCTAAATAGACATTTTTCCAAAGAAGACATACAGATGGCCAAAAATCACATGAAAAGATGGTCAACATCACTAATTATTAGAGAAATGCAAACCAAAACTGCAATGAGGTATCACCTCACACAGGTCAGAATGGCCATCTTCAAAAAATCTACAAACAATAAATGCTGGAGAGGGTGTGGAGGAAAGGGAACCCTCCTACACTGTTGGTGGGAATGTAAACTGGTACAGCTACTATGGGGAACAGTTTGGAGGTTACTTTAAAAAGTAAAAACAGAGCTACTATATGATCCAGCAATCCCACTCCTGGGCATATATCGGAGAAAACCATAATTTGAAAAAATACATGCACCCCAATATTCATTGCAGCACTATTTACAATAGCCAGAACATGGAAGCCACCTAAACATCCATCAACAGAGGAATGGATAAAGAAGATGTGGTACGTATACACAATGGAATATTATTACTCAGCCATAAAAAAGAACGAAATAATGCCATTGCAGCAACATGGACTGACCTAGACATTGTCATACTGAGTGAAGTAAGCCAGACAAAGACAAATATCATAGGATGTGGCTTATATGTGGAATTTTATAAAAGGGTACAAGTGAACTTATCTACAAAACAGAAATAGTTACAGATGTAGAAAACAAACTTATGGTTACCAGGTGGTAAGGGTGGGAGAGGGATAAACTGGAAGATTGGGAATGATATATACACATTACTATATATAAAACAGATAACTGATAAGGACCTACTATATAGCACAGGGAACTCTACTCAATACTCTGTAATGGCCTATATGGGAAAAGAATCTTAAAAAGAGTAGATATATGTATAACAGATTGACTTTGCTGTACACCTGAAGCTAACACAACATTGTAAATCAACTATACTCCAATAAAAAATTTTTTTAAATTGCCGCTTTTAGAAAATATATTGACAAATATTAACAGTCCCACTGGAGAACTCTTTCTAGATATAAGGTTTTAATACGAAAATTTGCATTATAGATATGATGCCTCATTCTTCATAGTTCTAATTTTACCATATGTCATGGTTATATACAAGAGAAATCCATACTAATATCTGTTCTATTAGTTATCTATATTACAGATGTTTTAAAAATGCTTCCAATGAGACAAACTATCAGTAGCACTTCTCCATGAAAAAAGGAAGATGATGGTACAAAACCAAGAAAATTTCTTATAATTGATTTGTTTTGTAGGGGGATTTTTCTTAACGAATTTTTACCCTCGTCTTCTAAATCAGGTCTCACTCTTTTCTCCAGTTGTTTCCAAGGGCTATATTTTTTCAATTTATAGACTTCACGGAAATAGAGGGTAAAAAGAGAGATTATGTAAATTTCTTGTTTCTTTTGAAAATTATTTATATATCAAGCCAAGTCCATAGTAGCAAACAGATTTTTAAGTGAAGTTATAGAGGAAGAAAATGGAAATTAAAGCATTTCCCATATATACTTCTATGTAATTATACCCCTCCCTTTTATAAACACTTGGTATAATGAAAAATGCTTGTGGACCATTCCTTGTTTTCCTTCACAAACATGTTATAATTTCTTATTTGGTTCTCATCTTGGTGCTAATACAATAGATTACCTAATATAAATGGGAAGTAAATTCTTTTTAACGTTTTTTTTTCTTAGCTTGGAAAGCAAGATTTTGTATTTATAAGTCACGTACAGTAATGCCATAAATTTGCTTCTGTCCTAAGATCAAATTCACCCTAAGAAAGTAGCTATAGTTAGCATGTAATTTATATTTATGATCTATTTCAGGTAAACCTGATATTCCTAGGCATTTGACATTTGTAGCTGTGACACTTCAGTAACCTTCTGTCAGTAGCAGCAACATGACAGAATGAAAAGATTAAAAAAGAATGAAATTGGCATTAGTTTGTCTAATATGCTGATGAGAGTGATGTAACTGATGGATGATGAGGGCAAGTAACTGAGCAGTGATTCAGATACCCGAATCTCCTTCATGTGAGGATAAAAAAAAAGAATGGCAAATATTCCATTACGCGGACTAATAGCTATAGTATACAGCCATCTCCCCCTAGTTAACAATTTTTGTTTAGGCATCCACCCTTTAAAAAAGTGACAGAATCAAAAACTTGGGGATAAATCTTGATTTGGATAAGCCTGTTCCTAGGTAATTCATAATTCCTTTTTCCTTGCCAGTGATCACATAGGAGGTGAGGATATAGCCCAGGCAATGAGTCATGGAGGCAAGTGTGCTGGAAAGTTTTAGAGAAAGATTTTGTTGTTTTTAAAAAGAAACACAGATGAAGAGATGGTGTTTTTTCTTTTGCCGAACGTTGTTTTGACTTGATTAGAATGAAGCTGCAGTGGTCATCTTCTGACCATGAGGAAACCTAGTCTGAAGACAAGGGCTAACACTTTGAGGATACCAGAGTGAAACAATGGAGAAGATTTGGATCCTGATGATGCCACTGAGGAGCTGAAATAACCAACCTGGGAGCTATCTTATCTTGAAACTTCTTACTTGAGAATACATTTTAGAAAATTTTGAGTAATTTTGAGGTTTAAAAATTTTTTTATTGCAGTTGAAATTACTCTGAAATGTGTACTTACTAGGTATCTAGTATTATGCTAAGTGCTATACCTGGATTATCTCATTTAATACAATAAACCTATGAGCTAGCTATTGTAATGCCCATTTAACAGAAAAGGAAATTTTGTCTCATATACTTAAATCACATTACCCACAGTCACATAGCTAATAAATGGCATAGTTGAGAAT
This sequence comes from Eubalaena glacialis, assembly GCF_028564815.1. NCBI lineage: Eukaryota > Metazoa > Chordata > Mammalia > Artiodactyla > Balaenidae > Eubalaena > Eubalaena glacialis. The sequence goes on along the minus strand of NC_083733.1, from coordinate 15,710,513 downwards.
TCAAAACATTTTTACTTCAAAGTTAGACTCTTAGATACAGTATCTCTTGAGCTACTGACTCAACGTTCTTTTATCAATATAATTCCACAAAAAATTACTGACAACATATTTTGGGGTATATACTGTGCTAATCTCCTGAAATTTGTATTCAGATAAAAAGTTTTTTCGAGGAAGCATTATCTAAGATTGTACATGAGAACAAATATTAAGCCAACTCTACCAACAGGCCTGGTAATAGTGTTTTCTATTTGGTAAGTAACAGCCTCACTAAATAAGTAATATGCTTTATTTATTTCTGTAGCTTTAGTTTTAGAGTGGCTTGGAAAGCAGGGCAGACTGCAAAGATCTGTGTTGTGGTTTGGAGAGGTATGAATCACTTCTGTCAGGTCTGCATCTGTTGGGATATATAGGAAGGTCACCTTTGACTAATGGGAATTCTCAAGAGTGTAGCAGCAATCACATGTTCCAAGTGACTTAATTCTAATTGCAATCATGATATCCTTAAGGGCCTACTTAGAAATCACTAATTACTAAAAGTAAACAAATGTTTACTGAGTATTTTACTAAAGAACACAGAACTGTGCTAGATGTAGGAGACAGAAGAGAAACATGAGCTATGAAATACTAGCTATCTTCAAGCAGTATACACATTCTTGTTTGGGAGATGAGATTAACCCCCACAAAATAGAGAAAGATGCAAGGAAGTATCTATCATCAAACTTTTATTTATATGATAGTGAAAATAAGTTCAGAAAAGAGAAGGGATCTATAATCAGTTGCCAAATGTATATCTATATACCACCTTGCAAATTTCAAAAAGACTTCATGTTTTCTCATGTGATATTCACAAAATTGCATAAAGGTAGAAAAGTCAAATAATATTTAATTAATAATGACAACTACCATTAATGCTAATCTCCAATGGATCAGACATTGTGTAAGGCACTTTTCATTCTCTTTTTCTCATTTTATCCTCATAAGAATCTCATTTGGTAGGGACTACTGTCCCCATCTCCAGATGCTGAAACTGAATTAAATGAACTGACTGAAAATATACAACTAATAATTCACGCAGTTTGTACTTAACACTAACAATGCAAGTTGATGAGTTCTACTACTGAATTTTGCCAATACTGTGAAATCATGAATCTCCAAAACCTATACATACCTTGTCTATAAAGAAAAATTTTCCTTATTTTGTCTGAAATAGCCTGAAACAAAACTTCAGTAAGTCTAACCTTACTTTAAACATCACTTAGATCACTGTGAAGAAATTTTTAAAATGTAGGTCAGTCTGGAAGAGCCAGTGCTATATGCTCATCACACCAAATCTACAACAGCCTCCAAGGCAGTTAGGTTGGGACTAAATAAATGGGGATTTTTCCAGCCTCTCTTACAGTTAGTTGTTGATGAGAAGGTGATGCCAGACAAATATAGGGGTTTGTTACTGTAGCACAGCCTATCTTATCCTATTAAAGAGGCAATATTAATTATGTTTTTAGAGTTATTATTTCAATAGATAACGTTAAATAGGTCATTTGAATCACGCTGTTTGTATAACAGAAGTCAGGTACTCTGTTCTTACTGGGCTTCCAGATTTACTATTACTTAGATACTCTATATTCTGGACTCTCAGCCTCACAACCCCAGCTCAGTTAAGCCTAATCGACCCGTAATAACTAGGCCAGTGCACCAAATTCTTCTGAGAATGATTTGTATTTGAAAAGTATCTCATTAATTCATAAAATGAATACCAGAATAGTCCTGATGCATGCTCACTATATTTTATCCTCAAAAAAAAAAATCTATTTAGAAAACCTAAATAAGATTAAAATAGGAACAAAGACTCAGAACAAAGAAAACTAAAGGCTTTTCTCATTAACTTCTAAGTTAGAGCAGTGATTCTCAAAAACAATACTTACATTGAATTCTTATATATATTATACATAAATTTTAATTGTGTTAAAATACACATAAACATAAATTTTACCACTATAACCATTTTTAAGTGTATGATTCAGTGGCATTAAGTACATTTACAATGTTGTGTGATCATCACCACTATTTTCAGAATGTTTCATCATCACTCCAAACAGAAATTTTGTATCCATTAAGCACTAACTTCTCATTTGCTCCCTCTACTCCACCTCTGGTAACCTCTAACCTACTTCCTGTCTTTGTGAATCATACAACTTTTGGAATCATAAAATATAGGCCTTTCATATATGGCTTATTTCACTTAGCATAATATTTTCCAAGTCCATCCATCCTGCAGCATTTTTCAAAACTGCATTCCTTTGTATGGTATAATAATATTCCATTGTATGGATATACCACATTTGTTTAACCATTCATTTGTTGATGGACACTTGTGTTGTTTCCACCTTTTGATAACTGTGAATAACACTTTTATGAACATTGGTGTACATGAATCTGTTTACGTTCCTGTTTGGTTACATACTTTGAAGTGGAATTGCTATGTTTAACTTTTTGAAGAACTGCCAAGCTGTTTTCCACAACCACTGTACTATTTTACAGTTCCACCAGCAACGTAAGAGTGTTCCAATTTCTCTATATACTTGCCAACACTTTCTTTCTCCCTCTCTCTTGCACTTTCTTTCCTTTTCTTTTCAATAACAGCTATCCTACTGAGAGTGAAGCGGTATCTTATTGTATTTTTTTTCATGGTATATCACTCTATTTTAGATATTATATATGTATTGATAGTTTCAAAGTTTTTAGAATACAGTTATTTCACATCTTATATTTATTCCCACTTATTTGATGTTTTTAGTGCTATTCCTAATTGTTTTCAAAATTTATTTTTCTTCTTGATGCTTGTATATAGAAATACAATTAATTTTTGAATATTAAACTTGTTTCAGTTGACTTTGCTATTACTTTTAACAGTTTATCTGTAGTGTTTTTTAAAATTTTTCTATGAATAGAATTTTATTATTTGTGAATAGAACAGTTTTTCCTTCAAGCCCTCTCCAGTTTATAGGCCTTTTATTTATTTTTTCTTACCTTATTGCACTGACCAATTCTTGTTCAATAATAAATGAAAGTACTAATAGTGGGCATTCTTATTGTGTTCCCATTATTTAATAAATGGTACTGGGAAAACTGGACAGCTACATGTAAAAAAAATGAATTTAGAACATTCTTTAACACTGGACGCAAAAGTAAACTCTAAATGGATTAAAGACCTTAATGTAAGATACTATAAAACTCTTAGAGGAAAACATAGGCAGAACACTCTTCGACATAAATTGCAGCAGTATCTTTTTCAATCTGTCTCCTAAAGTAATGGAAATAAAAACAAAAATAAACAAATGGGACCTAATTAAACTCAAAATCTTCTGCACAGTGAAGGAAACCATAAACAAAACAAAAAGACAACCCAAAGAATGAGAGAAAATATTTGCAAACAAAGCAACTGACTAGGGAATAATCTCCAAAATTTACAAACAGCTCATGCAGCTCAATATCAAACAAACAAACAAACAACCAATCAAAAAATAGGCAGAGGACCTAAATAGACATTTCTCCAGAGAAGACATACTGATGGCCAAGAGGCACATGAAAAGATGCTCAACATCACTAATTATTAGAGAAATGCAAACCAAAACTGTAATAACGTATCACCTCACACAGGTCAGAATGGCCATCTTCAAAAAATCTACAAACAATAAATGCTGGAGAGGGTGTGGAGGAAAGGGAACCCTCCTACACTGTTGGTGGGAATGTAAACTGGTACAGCTACTATGGGGAACAGTATGGAGGTTACTTAAAAAAGTAAAAACAGAGCTACCATATGACCCAGTAATCCCACTCCTGGGCACATAGCCAGAAAAAAACATGGTTCGAAAGGATACATGCACCCCAATGTTCATAGCAGCAAGACATGGAAGCAACCTAAATGTTTATCGACAGGTGAGTGGATAAAGGAGATGTGGTACATATGTAAGGGAATATTACTCAGCCATTAAAAACAATGAAATAATGCCATTTGCAGCAACACGGATAGACGTGGAGATTATCATACTAAGTGAAGTAAGTCAGACAGAGAAAGAGAAATACCATATGATACTGCTTATATGCAGAATCTAAAAAAAAATGATATAAATGAACTTATTTACAAAACAGAAACAGACTCACAGACTTAGAGAAGGAACTTATGGTTACTAGCAGGGAAGGGTGTGGGGAGGGATAGATTGGGAATTTGGGATTGACATGTACACAGTGCTATATTTAAAATACATAACCAATAAGGACCTACTGTATAGCACAGTACTGGTTCAACATTCTGTAATAACCTAAATGGGAAAAGAATTTGAAAAATAATAGATACATGTATATGTATAACTGAACCACTTGGTTATACACCTGAAACATTGTTAATCAACTATACTCCAATATAAAATAAATTTTTTAAAAAAATTCAGATTCATGTGCTTCACCTTGGACCAGCCAAACAGGATTTCATACATAGAGTCCAGCAACCTGCTTATTAAATAAACACCTCATGTTAATCTTAGCCATACTGTTTTGGGAACTATTGCAACTATCAAGTTTCATGTAATTCTGTATATTCTATCTTTTCAATGTTTCTCATCCATTTCTCTCCTTTCCTATGGCCTCTACCCTAGTTTAAGCCTGCTTCATCTCTTAGCTGGACATCTGTAATAGGATTTCCTTGCCTCTAGGATATTTTCTACCCTAATTCATCCTGCACACAGGGACCTTTTTAATCTTACTAAATCACAGCTCCACTCATTTAATGTGACAAGAACTTATTGAGAGCATACTATATACCAGGTGCTCTAGGGCAGAAGGTTCTAAGTGGGGTTGATAATCAGAATCATTAAGTGGGAGAAACCTTTTAAAGACAGAGATTCTCTAGCGCTCCTCCAGGCCTACTAAATTAGAAACTATAGAGCCAGAGTTGAGAAAAGTTTATTGTTAAAAAGTTCCCCAGGTGACTCTGATACTTTTGAGCAACACTAGACTGGAGCATATAAAGATTAAAACATTCTTCTGTATTTCAGATTGTACTGGGGGAGTTGTGAACATATGCAAATAACATATAACACATTGGTTAATGTGTTCCAAGTGCTACAAGAAAAAGTAATTCTAATTGCATTAAACACTTTTAGTAACACGCCAACCTGGAAGAAATCTTTTCCTCCTCTAATTTCCCACAGTACTTTATAATTCTCTTATAGTCTCATTTTTATCTTGCACTATAATTATTTTTGTGTATGTCTCCTGTCCTTTCCACTTGTATTTGAGATCAGAACCTTGGCCTTATCAGAGCACATAATCTGACAAAGAATTTTTTTCAGAGTTCTAATTTATTTACAGGATAAAGCTGTATCCCCCAAAATACTAAATTATGCATGGTTATGCATTTAATAAATTATCTCAGAAATTGGATGTCCTTGTAACTCTTGTATATATGTGGCCAAATTTATGGATTTTAATCTCAGCAAGGCACTTAGTACAGTTCCTTCAATAAAGCAGGTACTCAATAAAAAAGTTATGTGTGAACCAATGGGATCTGGGGAAAATGTCTTTGGATATGCAAAAACATACTTAGTATGTCCAGTATCTACTTAAGAGGTTATAGATTCCAAATGAAATAATATGCTGGTGGTTTTTGCAAACCAGATCCCTATGAGCTAAAGCCAATCAGCTTGTTTTTGTTTGTTTGTTTGGATCACCCGGTATTTTGTTGGTGTGCTGGGATGTGTGTGTGTGTTGTGTTTTTTGTTTTTTGACAAATTTTAATTTGAATGTCTTTGGGCAAATATTCTCTGACTTACCACAGGCTCTCCCACTCCCTATTACCTTACACTAATCTGATGTACACAATTATGTTATCTATAGGTCTAAAGATGAGAGTTCTAATGATGACAGACAACTGCTCCCAATCATTTCTTCTTTTTGAGTGTTGGTTATTGTTACGGACTGAATTGTGTCCCCCCCCTAAATTCATATGCTGAAGTCCTAATCCCCAGTACTTCAGAATGCAACCATACTTGGAGATAAGCTCTTTAAAGAGGTAACTAAATTAAAATGAGGTCTTTAGGATGGGCCCTAATCCAATATGTCTGATGTCCTTATAAGAAGACACAGATGTGTCTGTCCGTGAAGTAAAGACCATGTGAAGACAGAGGCAAAACTACATGCCAAGGAGAGAGGCTTCAGAATGAAATCAACCCTGCTGACACCTTGATATTGGACTTTCTAGCCTCTAGAATTGTGCGAAAATTAATTTCTGCTGTTTATTCCCTCAGTCTGTGGTATTCCGTTACAGCAAACCCAGCAAACTAATACAGCTACCAACTATATTTAATACTAATCTTAACTTAGGCATTTTTACATCAGAATTATGTTCAAGTCATTCTGCCAGGTACAGTGGTGAATACAACTCTAAGTAGCTTAGAATCTAGCAGATGAGGCAAACTATATGTAAGATACATTCATCAACATAAATGATAAAAATATTACCAGCCCTAAAGAAAAAAAAGCCAAATAAAGAGTATATTTATAATTCTATAGGTGTTCTGGAGGGAGAGAGTTAACTATGGGTTACAGCTCAAAAAAATTCAGAATGTGACCTGGGTCTTGAGAGATTAATAAGATTCAACCAAGCAGAGGGGAGAGGACATTTAGGTGAGAGGAATGGAGAGTACAAAGTCAAATGCTACTACAGAGAACATTGTTTTTCCCAAGTAAATCTAACTTAGATTCAGGCCTCCTTTCTTGGCTTTCTAAACTCTATAACCACTATATATTTCTAATTAATGTCCTAAATCCTTATAAAATTTAGGCATTTTCCCCCTGCAGATAAATAACAGTATAACTGACTTTGTTCAGTATAATACTGACATCCAAAGGATGGTCTGGTTCATCTCTAAAGCCTCTTGGGCTTCTGCTGAGAGTTGGTTTTATTTTCAAATGGTCTATGAGGGCAATAAGCAGCTCACAGAACATTCTCTTTTGAAATCTGGCCATTTTTTGATCTCTTGCTTGTCAAATCTCATCACAGTAGATGGCTCCACAGTGCAGGTGGCCTGTGTTTTCTTAAGTGCCTCTTCTTCTGAAGAATGTGTTACTCTGTTCATTAATGTTTCATACCTAAGTATTCTAATATATTTAATTTTTTATTTAATGAAATTTCTAACCTTCAGGCTGAGTAAATTATTTGGAATGTTTCATCCAAGCTGCTGGAAAAATGCTCAATAGCAAGGAGTTTTAAAGATGGAATTTTAAGAAAGGGGTTGGCAGGAACCTAAACACATATAGATCTAAGCTTTCATAAATGCTTCCCTGTCTTAAGTGTAGAAGAAGAAATTCTTCTTGATAAGCAGATAAGTTCTGCTGAATTTTTCTTTTAGATTTTGGAGACAAGAATTTAACAACGACTTTTGTTTAAAAGATGTGTTTCAAAGCTGTAAGTTTTTTTTTAAAGTATTATTTGTCTGTAGAAAGCCTTACTTCTCCTCCATCATTTCAACAATGCTTACTTTCTTCCATAAATGACTTATGTGAGACCATTATCGCCAAAAGAGATACACGTTGAACCAAAGGAGCCATGCATACCACCTGGTTTCAATTATTTTAGATTCAAGTGATGATCTAAGAAAGGAGGAGCCTCAGCTGAATTAGTTTGATTCCTGTAATGGTCTGGACTCAAAGCACCTGCCCATCTTACCATCTAACTTCAGACTTATGGGAGATTAAGAACTTAAATTAGAGAAGCTAAACAGTCTAAAGACTGTTACATAAAATTTTAAAATTAAGCTCTTTAATACCCGGTTTAGATGAAATTTGACGGTCAGAAATAACTAGAATTTTAAATTTAACCATAACTCAAGTTGCACCCAATATTTAAAGACTACAAACTGTGTACGATACAGTAAAAATTCACACGGTAAACCATTACTAAATGTTTAGAAATCCAAATTTTCACCTTTTTCTGTTTTCAGTACCCGCTCCCCGGGTGACAAAGTGGACTCAAGTTTCCGTTACCCCTTACCCAACAAGGGGTGGTGGTACTACACGCTTACCTTGGGGAAACAACTTGCACTTTATAACTGGACAGGAAAATCGTTTGGTGAGAGAGGAGGCTAAAGGAAACGGAGGCCGGTGGCGTGACCGTAGCACAGGCCCGCGGTTACTCTTGAGGAGACGGCCTCAGCCCCAAACTACCTGGACCACCTAACAGGACCGCTTTTCCCGCGGCGTCTCACCTTCCGGCTCTAAGTCACCACAGCCCGCCCACCGGAAGCCGTCGTCATGGCAGCGCTGTTTGGTCCCGCCCCATCCCTTCGCCCCGCCCACCGCCTTGTACGCTTGCGGCCAGCCGGGCTTCGATTGGCCCATCTGTCCTTCACTCTGGGAGACGTTCCGGGCTGCGAGGCTCTGGAGCTCTTACTTGAATTTGTGGCGCGGAGAGTTCGTGAGGTAAGGAAGGCAGCTGGGCGTCTTGCTGGAGCCAACAAACTGGGTGGTGAGCGACCCTGAGGGGAGAAGGACGAAAAGGGCGGCCGAGGTGCAGGGACGCTGAGTCAAACAAGCCGCCTCGAGATGGGGGGCTTCAGCCGAGCTGCTTCCCTCCCTGAGGCAGCCCCTCTGTTCGCTTCCTCGCAGCCTCTAGGTTCTTCTCTCAAGTCGTTTTCCTCGCGTCTCAGAGACAACGCGCCCGCCCCTCTTCTGTCGCCCCTGGACGGAGGCTCCTCCTGACGCTCCCTTTTCCTCTTCTCTCGCGAACGGTGTCTCTCAGTACCTTCCCTCCCCAGTAGCAACCCTCCGACCCTGTCGTGCTTACACCTCCCCCAAGCGTACTTGACTCCCCCCCGACCTCTTTCGTAATTATATCCGGCTTTCCATCACCAGCACTGTCAGAAACTTTCTACCTGCCCTTGACAGTGTGGAAAAGACTCCTGAGCAACCTGGGGAGCGCCCCACATCTCACAAACTGAGTCCAGAATGTTCCTTATCAAGGAATAGGATGCTGCTGTCCACTTCTTCCCAACTGGGACGCAGTGAAGGTCCCGTGGAAAGCGGCAAGTGCAAACGCTGTATAAAGCGCTACAGAAATGTAAGATCTTGTCCCAGTTGCTGACTCTGAATGATTGGATTCCTGTCGAAAACAGGATTATTTTGTTCTTGGTCGGACCCTGTTAACACGTACGTTTCGTTTTGGCGTTATGAATACTCTCCAAACCTTAAAACAGAACAAAGCCAATAGGTCTGTTGGGGTACAGTGAAACTGAGGATTGATCGGTAACATAAAAAACAAACAAGCAAAAAAACACTGATTGAAAAGTGTTCTCTTCATTAACCTTCTGTGTCTATTATGATCTGACTCCCCCCACTACACCCCCATCGATTGAATTTCGAATTGAAATTCAGAACCACTTAAAGAGTTTTATAGTATAAATGGACATCTTTTCCTAAATCCCTTGTCTATGACTATGCAAATCTTCTATTTTCTTTCTAATCTGATCATTCAACTTGATTTTCTGTATGTCCAGCCTCTGGAACAGAGGTTCTTAACTTTTTTGGGGGGGGGGTCATAGTCCCCTTTAAGAAGCAAGGAAAACCCTGAATCTTTTGTATAGAATATGACACATACACACAAAAATTTTGTATCAATTTCAGGGTGTTTTAAAGTCCACTCTGAAGTACCGATTTCCATAGGACCTCAGTCCAGTTCTAGAAATGTATTTATATTTCTTAAAAAGTAGAAATAGTTAAACAGCCAAAGCAGCTAAGTGCTTTACTTCTTAAAAATGGCCGTCATTTAACTTCTGAATTAAGACTTGTTCTGAAGAAAGTTGGGGTGGGAAAGCTTGAAGAAGTTGTATTAGTAGCACCACTTTCAATTGAGCACTGGGTTAAGAATTGTAGAGAAGTCACTGAAATGCTTTCTAAAATTAAAGGAAGGCCATTCACAGATGAGGGTATGGGCACACAGGCATACAAGAAGTAAATTGACAAGATGTTGTATCTTTTTGCATTAACATAAAAATTAGGAGAATACTTGATCAACATCAAGAGTTAAAATAATTTTTGTGCCTTAATGTTTTGGATGTCTTATAGTAAAATGATTTTTATCGTGAAATTCCACTAGCTTGTTCTGAATATAATTTATATCATCAAGCATTATTTTTTCACATTAGAACTTTAGTTCACCTGAAACTTAGTTTTGTGTATGATGTGAGAAATGGTTTTAACTAAAAATTTTTTGTTGTTTTGTTGCTGTTTGGAAAACATTGACCCATGGGCCACATCTGACCCACTATCTGTTTATGTAAATAAAATTCTGTGGGAACACAGGTACACCCACTTGTTTACTTGTTGTCTGGCTGCTTTTGTGCTACAACGTCAGAGTTGAGTATTTGTGACAGAAACTATATGGGCTTCAAAGCCTGATATATTACTGTCTGGCCCTTAACAGAAAAAGTTTGCCAACCCCTGGAATAGGACATCCTTTCCTCACTGAATGGATAATGTCATGTTCCCATACAGTTTCTATGTATATATATGTGTGTGTGTGTGTATATATATACATATATATATATATGTATATATATACATATATATGTGTGTGTGTGTGTGTGTGTGTGTTTGCCTTTGTTTTTGAGCTTCTCTAGTCTGTTTCATTTGTCTCGCCCTGCACATATAACATAGTGTTTTAAATTACCTTATCTCTAAACTAAGACAATATTCAGTAGGTTAAACTGCTCTCCTTACCCCCTATACCAAGTTGTTCTCTTGTCTTATTTATTCTTGGCCCTTAGATCTTCCATATTAATTTTTATGATCAGTTTATTAAATACCATGAGAAATCTTCTTGGGGTTTTGATAGGAATTGCTTTGAATATACACATTAATTTGGGAAGAACTGTCACCTTTACAATATTCAGTCTTTCCATCCGTGAACATAGTATATCCTGATTGTTTTTATGTCTTTTAATGTGATCTTAAAATTTTTTTCTTTAGAGTGTTCCATAAGGGAAATTGGTCTTGGTTTTGCTTTCTTGTGATTTTCTGATTTTAACATTAGGGCAGTGCTGTCTGACTTCTTTAAATGATCTGAGATGTGTTGTATTCTTCTCTATTTCTTGAAAGATTTTGTATAGGATTGGTATTATTTTTTGTTAAAGATTTGATAGAAAACACCAGTGCATCCATCCAGGCCTGGCGCTTTCTTTTTGAGGAGGTTTTAATGAAAGTAGGAAAATGAGAGTAAAATCTATTGGCCTACATCTTACCATTTCTGGCACTCTAGCTCTTCTTGTAGATGCAAGTTTTCTTCAGTCTGAAGAACTTCCTTTAACATTGCTTATGGTATGGCTTGTTGGTAATGGATTCTATTAGGTTTTTTTTTTTTTTTTACTTGAAAAGGTTTTTAGTTCACTTTCATTTTTGAAAGATTTTTTTTAAGCTGGATATATAATTGTATTTTTTAGTACTTTAATATTCTATTGTCTTCTGTCTTGTGTTGTTGTTAGTAAGATATTTGGAGTCATTCTGATCTTTGTTCTCCTGTATGTAATGTGTCTTTTTTCCACCCCCTGGCTGCTGCTTTTTATAAAAGTCAGTTTTTTTTAGGCTTACTTTACATATGGTAAAATTCACTCTTTTTAGGAATATAGTTCTATGAATTTTGACAAATATAAGCAATTGTGAACTACTACCATAATCAAGATATAGAGTATTTCTGTTAGTCTATAAAGTTACCTCATGCTCCTTTATCATCAATTCTCAGATCCCATACCTATCCCCTAGCAACCACTGATCTGATATCTGCCACTATACGTTTGTACTTTGAGAACATGGTGTTAATGGAATTCTGTAGTATGCAGCCTTTTATGTCTAGCTTCTTTCACTTGGCATAATGCATTTAAGATTCATTCATGTTGTTGCATGTATCAGTAGTTTATTCCTTTTTGTGTGTGAATAGTACTCCATTGTACATATGTACCATAATTTGTTTATCCATTAGCCAGTTAATGGACATTTGGGTTGTTTTCAGGTTTTGGCTATTAGTAATAAAGCTGCTATAACCATTTACCTACAGGTCTTTGTGGGGCCATAGATTTTTATTTTTGCTGGGTGACTACCTAGGAATGAAGCTGCTGTGTTATACGACAAATGTATGATTAACATCCTAAAATACTACCAAACTTTTTCCCAAAGTGGCTATTCCATTTGTTTTCCTATCAGCAGCGTATAACAGCTCTCGTTATTCACATCAGCTCTTGGTGGTGTTAGTATTTTAAAATTTAACTATTCCATTCAGTGTGTATTGATGTTTCATTGTAATTTTAATTGCATTTCTCTGATAACTCATGATGTAGAGCATCTTTCATTTATTTATTTGCTATATGTATATCTTCTATGGTGAAGCATTATTAAAATCTTTTGCCTATTTTTTGGACAGCTTTATTGAGTTATAATTAATGTACAACAAATTGCATATATTTTTTTAAATTATTTTTTTATTGGAGTATAATTGCTTTACAATGTTGTGTTAGTTTCTGCTGTACAATGAAGTAGATCAGCTATACGTATACTTATATCCCCTGCCTCTTGGACCTCCCTCCTACCCCTCACCCCCCATCTCACCCATCTAGGTCATCACAGAGCACCGAGCTGAGCTCCCTGTGCTATACAGCAGGTTCCCAGTACCTGTTTTACACATGGTAGTGTATTTATGTCAAACATAATCTCCCAATTCGTCCCACCCTCCGCTTCCCACCCTGTGTCCACATGTCTGTTCTCTACGTCTACGTCTCTATTCCTGCCCTGCAAATAGGTTCATCTGTACCATTTTTCTAGATTCCACGTATATGCATTAATATACGATATTTGTTTTTCTCTTTCTGGCTTACTTCACTGTGTATGACAGACTTTAGTCTAGGTCCATCCACATCTCTACAAATGACCCAATTTCGTTCCTTTTTATGGCTGAGTAATATTCCCTTGTATATATGTACCACATCTTCTTTATCCATTCATTTGTCATTGGACATTTAGCTTGTTTCCATGTCCTGGCTATTGTAAATAGTGCTGCAGTGAACATTGGGGTACATGTGTCCTTTTGAATTATGGTTTTCTCAGGGTATATGCTCAGTAGTGGGATTGCTGGGTCATCTGGTAGTTCTATTTTTAGTTTTTTAAGGAACCTCCATACTGTTCTCCATAGTAGCTGTATCAATTTACATTCCCACCAACAGTGTAGGACGGTTCCCTTTTCTCCACACCCTTTCCAGCATTTATGGTTTGTAGATTTTTTGATGATGGCCATTCTGACCAGTGTGAGGTGATACCTCATTGTAGTTTTGATTTGCATTTCTCTAATGATTAGTGATGTTGAGCATCCTTTCATGTGTTTGTTGGCGATCTGTATATCTTCAACAAATGTTGAATGAGAAATGAGAAATGTCTATTTAGGTCTTCTGCCCATTTTTGGATTGGGTTGTTTGTTTTTTTTAATATTGAGCTCCATGAACAGTTTGTATATTTTGGAGATTAATGCTTCGTCCGTTGATTCGTTTGCAAATATTTTCTCCCATTCTGAGGGTTGTCTTTTCATCTTGTTTATGGTTTCCCATGCTGTGCAAATGCTTTTAAGATTAATTAGGTCCCATTTGTTTATTTTTGTTTTTATTTTCATTACTCCAGGAGGTGGGTCAAAAAAGATCTTGCTGTGGTTTATGTCAAGGAACGTTCTTCCTATGTTTTCCTCTAAGAGTTTTATAGTGTCCAGTCTTACATTTAGGTCTTTAATCCATTTTGAGTTTATTTTTGTGTTTTGTGTTAGGTAGCGTTCTAATTTCATTCTTTTACAAGTAGCTGTCCAGTTTTCCAAGCACCACTTATTGAAGAGGCTGTCTTTTCTCCATTGTATGTTCTTTCCTCCTTTGTTGTAAATTAGGTGACCATATGTGCATGGGTTTATCTCTGGGCTTTCTATCCTGTAACATTGATCTATATTTATGTTTTTGTGCCAGTACCGTATGTCTTGATTACTGTAGGTTTGTAGTATAGTTTGAAGTCAGGCCTGATTCCTCCAGCTCTGTTTTTCTTTCTCAGGATTGCTTTGGCTATTCGGGGCTTTTGTGTTTCCATACAAATTGTAAATTTTTTTGTTTTAATTCTGTGAAGAATGCCATTGGTAGTTTGATAGGGATTGCATTGGAACTATAGATTGGTTTGGGTAGTATAGTAATTTTCACAATATTGATTCTTCCAATCCGAGAACATGGTATATTTCTCCATCTATTTATGTCATCTTTGATTTCTTTCATCAGTGTTTTATAGTTTTCTGAGTACAAGGCTTTTGCCTCCTTAGGTAGGTTTATTCCTAGGTATTTTATTCTTTTTGTTGTGGTGGTAAATGGGATTGTTTCCTTAATTTCTCTTTCTGATTTTTAGTTGTTAGTGTATAGGAATGAAAGAGATTTCTATGCATTAATTTTGTATCCTGCAACCTTACCAAATTCGTTGATTAGTTCTAGTAGTTTTCTGGTGGCATCTTTAGGATTTTTTGTGAATAGTATCATGTCATCTACAAACAGTGACAGTTTTAATTCTTTTCCAATTTGTATTCCTTTTATTTTTTTTTTTCCTCTCTAATTGCTGTGGCTAGGACTTCCAAAACTATGTTGAATAACAGTGGCGTGAGTGGACATCCTTGTCTTGTTCCTGATCTTAGTGGAAATGCTTTCAGTTTTTCACCTTTGAGAATGATGTTTGCTGTGGGTTTGTCATATATGGCCTTTATTATGTTGAGGTAGATTCCCTCTATGCCCATTTTCTGGAGAGTTTTTATATCATAAATCGGTGTTGAATTTTGTCAAAAGCTTTTTCTGCATCTACTGAGATGATCATATGGTTTTTATTCCTTAATTTGTTAATATGGTGTATCACATTGATTGATTCCGAATATTGAGGAATCCTTGCATCCTTGGGCTTGATCATGGTGTATGATCCTTTTAATGTGTTGTTGGCTTCTGTTTGCTAGTATTTTGTTGAGGATTTTTGCATCTATGTTCATCAGTGATATTGGTCTGTAATTTTCTTTTTCTGTGATATATTTGTCTGGTTTTGGTATCAGGGTGATGGTGGCCTCTTAGAACGAATTTGGGAGTCTTCCTTCCTCTGCAATTTTTTGGAAGAGTTTGAGAAGGATAAGTGTTAGCTCTTCTCTAAATGTTTGATAGAATTCACCTGTGAAGCCATCTGGACCAGGACTTTTGTTTGTTGGAAGATTTTCGATTACAGCTTCAATTTCATTACTTGTGAAAAATCTGTTTATATTTTCTAATTCTTCCTGGTTCAGTCTTGGAAAATTGTACCTTTCCACGAATTTGTCCATTTCTTCATCATTGTTGATTTTATTGGCGTATAGTTGTTTGTAGTAGTCTCTTATAATCCTTTGTATTTCTGTGGTGTCAGTTGTGATTTCTCCTTTTTCATTTCTAATTTTATTGATTTGCGTCCTCTCCCTTTTTTTCTTGATGAGTCTGGCTAAAGGCTGATCAATTTTGTTTATTTTCTCAAAGAACCAGCTTTTAGTTTTATTGATCTTTGCTGTTGTTTTCTTTGTTTCTATTTCATTTATTTCTGCTCTGATATTTATGATTTCTTTCCTTCTACTGACTTTGGGTTTTCTTTGTTCTTCTTTCTCTAGTTGCTTTAGGTGTAAGGTTAGATTGTTTATTTGAGATTTTTCTTGTGTCTTGAGGTGAGATTAAATTGTTATAAACTTCCCCTTAGAAATGCTTTTGCTGTGTCCCATAGGTTTTGGGTTGTCGTGTTTTTATTGTCATCTGTTTCTATGTATTTTTTTATTTCTTCTTTGATTTCTTCAGAGATCTCTTGGTTATTTAGTAGTGCACTGTTTAGCCTCCATGTATTTGTGTTTTTTACAGTTTTTTCCCCCTGTAATTGATTTCTAATCTCATAGCATCGTGGTCAGAAAAGATGCTTGATGCGATTTCAATTTTCTTAGATTTTCCGAGGCTTGATATATGACCCAAGATGTGATCTATCCTGGAGAATGTTCCGTGTGCACTTGTGAAGAAAGTGTATTCTGCCACTTTTGGGTGGAACGTCCTATAAATATCAATTAAATCCATCTGGTCTATTGTGTCATTTAAAGTTTGTGTTTCCTTATTTTCTGTTTGGATGATCTGTTCATTGGTGTAAGTGTGGTGTTAAAGTCCCCTACTATTATTGTGTTACTGTCGATTTCCCCTTTTATGGCTGTTAGCATTTGCCTTATGTATTGAGGTGCTCCTATGTTGGGTTCATAAATATTTATAATTGTTATAACCTCTTCTTGGATTGATCCCTTGATCATTACGTAGTGTACTTCTTTGTCTCATAACAGTCTTTACTGAGTTATAATTAACATACAACAAATTGCATATATTAAATCATATAGTTTAATAAGTTTTGGCATACACCTATTAAGTCATCACTACAATCAAATTAACGTACGTGCTACAACATGGATGAACCTTGAAAAACATGCTTAGTGAGTGAAGCCAGTCACAAAGGCCATGTATTGTATGCGTCTCTTTATATAACATGTCCAGAATAGGCAATCTGTAGAGACAGAATGTAGATTAGTGGTTGCTAGGCACTGGGATGGGGAGAATGGGGAGTGGGTATGGGGTTTTGGGGGGAAATGATGAAAATGCTCTGCAATTAGATACTTGTGATGGCTGCGTAGGTTGTGAATACTCTAAAAACTTACTGAGTTGTACAGTTTAAAGGGCAAATCTTGTGATATGTGAATTATGTCTCAATAAAGCTGTTCAAAAAAAGGGAGAAAACTACTAGTTGTAACCCATTAGTGGATTGTTCAAACAGGATTGTTTATAATTGCAAAAACATGGAAACTAACTTAATGTCCATCATTAGAAGAATGATTATAAAAATGGTTGTATATTCTCAGAATGAAAAAGTGAAGAAGGTATTAAAATAACAAACCAGAGAAATACGTATCAATATGATGAACCTCACAATCATAGTTTGAGCAAAAAAAAAAAAAGATTGCCAAGGAATCTATAATATGTATAATACCAAATTAAAGTTTAAAAAAATATATAACACTACATAATTTAGTAAAAGTATAAAAAACAAGTATGGGGATCATAAACATCAGCTTCCAGGTAGTAATTTGTTGTGGAGATAACTTGTGGTATGAACTTGTAGGGAGGCGGGGAAGAGAGGAAGAATGTCATTAAGGGAGAAATTATAGCGTGCTTAAACTGTATTTGGCAATGTGTTATTTCTTAAGCTGTATGATAGATATGTAGAAGTTTTACTTGATTTTTATTTTTAAAATATTTCAAATAATTTTTGTAAGAAAATACAAAGGACACAACAAAATGGAGGTAGAATGTGGAAGGGATATAGAAACTAATTTTTTTTTACTTATAAAAGAGCACAATATCAAATGTACAACTGAGGAAAGATAAGAACCAACCGAGAAAAGGATGTTGGGGGAGGACGAATTGCTTTCATGAGGTCATAATCATATAACTTCTTTTAAAGAAGTTGTGGTTTCTTCTGGGAATACTACCCTAATCAAAAATGTAAAGTATGATGACCTGGAAGCAATTGCACTAATGTATATTTTGGAAAGCATTGCTACTCTCAGAAGTCAAATCAGTGCCTTCTAGGAGACTTTTGAAACTATGAAATAATCTCAGAGAGAGGAAAACAAGGATGTGGGGTTTGAGGAAAAGCCATAAGGAGATCTTTCTTACATGGCATAGGAATTTAGTTAAAAGGTTATCACCTAGTCAGGAGGTCCCCTGAGAAACAGATTACACAGCTGAAACAAAAGGGTACTTGAATGGTTTCTAGTTTATTGATATCAGGCCCCATTCTGGTTTTAGGGAATTATAAAGATTTGATCCTTGTCTTCAAAAAAGACACTAATTTATCCTAACTATACCGTCAAGCCCGTTACCTGGGAAGAGAAATTTTTGTAGGGCTTTATAGAAGTTCAGGGCGCTAGGATCATTTAAAAATCACTATCCACAGAGATAATAAAGCAAACAGGAGGCCCAGACCTGCAGAACATGGATAGGAATTATTAGAACTTTGTACAGCTTCATAAATTTAGAGACATTTTCTGGTGTGGAATGAATTGTGTTCCCCTGAAATGTATGTTCAGGTCTTAACCCTTGGTGTTTGTAAAAGTGATCTTATTTGGAAACAAGGTTTTTGCAGATTTTATCCAAGTTAAGATGAGGTCATACTGGATTAGGATGGGTCCTAATCCAATGTCTGGTGTCTTTATAAGAGAAAGAAGAAGGAGATTTAGGCCAAGACACAGAGAGCAAGAGAGTAGATACACACTGAGGGAAGATTCTGGCCGTGTGATGATGGAAGCAGAGATTGGAATTATGCAGCTGCAAACCAAAGAACACAAAGGATCGCGGGCAACCACTAGAAACTAAGAAGAGGGGATGAGGGATCCTTCTCTAGACTCTTCAGAGGGAGCATGGCCCTGCCACTACCTTGACTTCAGACTTCTAGTCTCCAGAAGTGTGAGAGAATAAATTTCTATTGTCTTAAACCTCCCAGTTTGTGTGGTAATTTGTCACCACTGTCCTAGGGAACTAATAATACATTCTGCATCTTCATTACTTTTGCTAGGCACTACCTAGTTCCCTACAGCAATTAGCAATAAAATACTTAAAATGAAAATGATTACTAGACTTGCTTGGTGGGACATAAATTAAAAGAAAAACCAAAACACTGGGTAGGTAAATTTTCTTGTTCTTGCATAAAGGAGGAAAAGGTAACCTAAAATGCCGTCTCCCACAAATATATATATGTATATATGTCATATAAAAGGAAAGTCCTCAGGGTCCAGAAACAATTAAGGTGCTGGAAAAAAAGAGCAATAAGCCTGTAGGCTGATTAAACTGCTATACTGAGAGTAAGGAGATATAGGTCTCAGTATTTGAGGGGCTTGAGTTTTAGAGGCATACAGCCTCAAGAGATGAGATCTTGGAGTCCTTAAGAGTCAAGTGGTTAGAAATCAGACCCCTACTATAAAACTCTTAGAGGAAAACATAGGAAGAACACTCTTTGACATAAATCACAGCAAGATCTTTTTGATCCACCTCCTAGAGTAATGGAAATAAAAACAAAAATAAACAAATGGGATCTAATGAAACTTCAAAGCTTTTGCACAGCAAAGGAAACCATAAACAAGACGAAGACAACCCTCAGAATGGGAGAAAATATTTGCAAACGAATCAACGGACGAAGGATCAATCTCCAAAATATATAAACAACACATGCAGCTCAATATAAAAAAAAAAACCCAATCCAAAAATGGTCAGAAGACCTAAATAGACATTTCTCCAAAGAAGACATACAGATGGCCAAGAAGCACATGAAAAGCTGCTCAACATCACTAATAGAGAAATGCAAATCAAAACTACAATGAGGTATCACCTCA
The DNA here is from genome assembly GCF_028564815.1 of Eubalaena glacialis. Lineage (NCBI taxonomy): Eukaryota > Metazoa > Chordata > Mammalia > Artiodactyla > Balaenidae > Eubalaena > Eubalaena glacialis. The sequence continues at coordinate 15,690,994 of NC_083733.1, read as the reverse complement.
CACCAGTTAGAATGGGCATCATCAGAAAATCTACAAACAACAAATGCTAGAGGGGGTGTGGAGAAAAGGGAACCCTCTTGCACTGTTGGTGGGAATGTAAATTGATACAGCCACTATGGAGAACAGTATGGAGGTTCCTTAAAAAAACTGAAAAAAGAATTACCATATGATCCAGCAATCCCACTACTGGGCATGTACCCAGAGAAAACCATAATTCAAAAAGACACATGCACCCCAGTGTTCATTGCAGCACTATTTACAATAGCCAGGTCATGGAAGCAACCTAAATGCCCATCGACAGACGAATGGGTACAGAAGATGTGGTACTCATATACAATGGAATATTACTCAGCCATAAAAAGGAACAAAATTGGGTCATTTGTAGAGATGTGGATGGATCTAGAGACTGTCAAACAGAGTGAAGTAAGTCAGAAAGAGAAAAACAAATATCGTATATTAACGCATATATGTGGAAACTAGAAAAATGGTACAGATGAACCGCTTTGCAGGGCAGAAATTGAGACACAGATGTAGAGAACAAACGTATGGACACCAAGGGGGGAAAGTGGCAGGGTGGGTGGGGGGTATGTATGATGAATTGGGCGATTGGGATTGACATGTATACACTGATGTGTATAAAATTGATGACTAATAAGGACCTGCTGTATAAAAAAATAAATAAAATTCAAAAGTTAAAAAAAAAAGAAATCAGACCCCTGCAGTTTACCCTTTTTAATTTAATATAATTACTAATGTATTAGTAATTATAAATGTATTGATACTTACCATTTACTCTTTGTTTCATCACTTCATTCTGTTTTTTTTTCCTTTCCTTTCTTTCCTTCTGTTGGATTGAGTTTTTAAAAAATTAATTTCATTTCCCTCCTCTGTTCTATATTCTTGATTTATCAAATCTATTATTAACTTACATTTGCTCTCATATTTCCATATTTTGCTATTACTTTGTATTTTAATTTTCTAGATATTTTAAATTCCCTAAGATATTAACATTATTGTAGTTTACCTTTTTTGTGACTTTTCATTCCTTCGTGTGTCTCCTAGCTTCCATTGGTGGGATCATTTTCCTTCTGCCTGACGAATGCCCTTCAGTATTTATTGAATGTGGGTTGTTGAGGACACAGTCTCACAATTTTTCATATATCTGAAAAAAGTCTTTGTTTCACCTTCATTGATGAAGGGTAGTTTTGTCAGTAATGGATCAATAGTTCAGTTTTCCCATCCCTTTGAGGATGTAATTCCATTATCTTCTGGTCTCTACTGTTTTTCCTTAGAAGTTAGCTATCAAACTCATTTTTATGCCTTTAAAAGAAACTGACCTCTCTGAGATTTTCCCTTTTTGATTTTTAGTTATTTTAATATGGTGTGCCTAGATTTATATATTTTTCATAATATATACTGTTTATCCTTTTGTAGTGTTGAATAACAGCTTGATAACTTTCACCAGTTTTGTAAAATTCTTGATCAATATCTTCTCAGATACAGCTTCTTCCCCGTTCTCTCCCTTTACCCCAATAAATTCCCTGTCCCATTTTCAATCATTTTCCATCCCTTTCCCTCCAACCTTAGGCAACCACTGATGTGCTTTTTGACTTTATAGATTTGTTTTCATTTTAATGTTATATAAATGAAATTTTACAGTATGTACTGTTTTGTATCTGGTTTCTTTTTCTCAGTATTATATTGTTGACAGTAAGTCATATTTTAATGTGTATCAGTATTATAGTATTTATATATATCTATATCTACATATTATAATTTGTTTATCCATTCATATGTTGATTGACATTTGGGTTGTTTCCAGTTTGAAGCTATTATGAATAAAGCTCCTATGAACATTTGTATGCAATTGTTGGGTAAATACCTAGGAAGTGGAATTGCTGGATCACACAATAATTGTATGTTCAATTTTATAAGAAATGTTCAAACTGCTTTCCAAAGTATTTTTGTGATTTTATGTTACCTTCAGGAATGTATGAAAGTTGCAATTCTCCACTGACAGTTCCATTGATTGGAACTGTCAGTCATTTAAATTTTAACCATTCTAGTGGGTATTTATTTATATCTCACTGTGGTTTTAATTTGTACTGTACTGATGTCTAATGACGTTGACCATATTTTCCTGTGTTTATTTGGGTGTTCAGATATCCTTCATGATGTGTCTATTTAAATATTTGCTAATTTAATAATTGACTTGTTTGCCTTCTTTTTATTGAGTTTTAAAATTTCTTATATATTCTGTGTAAAAGTACTTGGTCAATTACATATGTTCAGAGTATCTTCTCCTAGTGTGAGATTTGCCATTTCATTTTTTAATGATGTCTTTTCAAGAGCAGAAGTTTTTTAATTTTGATGGTGTCCAATTTATCCATTTTTAATTTTATGATTCATGCATTCTATATCCTAAGAAATCTTTGTCTACCTAAAGATCACAAAGATATTCTTCCTGTGATTTGTAGTTTTAGCTTTTACATTTAGGTCTCTGATCTATTTTGTGTTGATTTTTGTGTGAGGGAAGTGTTAGGATTAATTTTTTTCCTATGGATATCCAATTCTTCTAACACCATTTTTACCATTCCCAATTAAATTATCATTGCTTCTGGTAATGGAGTACCACCTTTTTGCACAACCCTTCTGCAGTAACAATTATAATCTGTCAAAAAGATGTAAGTTCAACTACTTGAATACAATGGAGAACAACCAAAAGCCAGCAGAAACTGGAGGAGCATCTGCTTAGAAAAGGAGAATGGCACTGGGTGAATTTCCCATGTCTTTATCACCTTTTTTTCCCCCCCATGTGCAGGCCAAGGTAAAACTTGAATAGAATATTGACAGGCTTTTAGCTTGAACAACCAGACAGCAGGATTTGGGGTAACCTCAGCAGCTGGAAAGTGAGTAGGGGAATGACAGATCCACAAAGGGAAGCTCTAAATTCTGTTTATAAACTCACCTGTATCATCACCTGACCCCTGAACTGGATTTGCATGAGACAATTTTCAAGCAGTCCAGCTAAACCTAAAAGATCTGAACAGAGATTTCAACTATTACTTATCACTGTAAAAACAATTTGGTGGTTGACTTCAGACAGGTTAAATGCCTGTTGCAATAAAAATATCATTATTCTTCAGAGAACCACAATATAATTGGGAATCTCTACAACACATCATTCAGAATGTCCATAATAGAGTCAAAAATATCTAGACACACAAAGCAACAGGAAAATGTGATTTTTATACAAGAGAAAAGGCAGTCAGTGGAATCTGACCTCAACACGATTGAAGTGTTGAATTAGTACACAAGGATTTTAAAGGAAACATCACAAATATGCTCAGTAGTATAAAGGGAAATTTGCTTGTAATAAATTAAGAAATAGGAAGTCTCACCAGAGAAGTAAAAACTATTTTTTAAAAAGTGGTGGTGGGGCTTCCCTGGTGGCGCAGTGGTTAAGAATCCACCTGCCAATGCAGGGTACGTGGGTTCGAGCCCTGGTCCAGGAAGATCCCACATACCATGGAGCAACTAAGCCCGTGCACCACGACTACCAAGCCTGCACTCTAGAGCCCACGTGCCACAACTACTGAAGCCTGTGCACCTAGAGCCTGTGCTCCACAACAAGAGAAACCACTGCAGTGAGAAGCCCGCACACTGCAACAAAGAGGAGCCCCCTCTCACCACAACTAGAGAAAGCCCGCGTGCAGCAATGAAGACCCAACACAGCCAAAAATAATAAATAAATAAAATTTTAAAATAAATAAAATAAAATAAAAAATGGTGGTGGAGGGGAATTCTAGAGTTGAAAATTCGGTACTCACTCCCTCCCCCAGCCCAAGAAACATCACTAGAAGGGCTTAACAGCAGATTGGAGTAACAAGAGACAGTGAACTTGGAGAAAGACTAATAGAAATTATACAATGTGAAGAAAACAGAAAGAAGACTAATCAAAAGTGAACAGAATCTCAGGGACGTGTGGAATAATATATCTAATATGCAACTAATTGGAGTCCCAAAAGAAGAGGTAGAGAGAAACAAAATGATGTGAAAAGACAATGAATGAAAATTTACTAAATTAGTTGAAAGATATAAATTTACAGTTTAAGGAGTACAATGAAAAGCAGGGCAAATACAAAGAAAAGGAAGAAAGGTTTAACATTATAGTTAAACTGTTTGAAAAACAAGGTTAAGAGAAAATCCTGAAAGCATCTAGAGTAAAGTGACATGTTACTTATAGAACAAAGCAACATGAATTAGCATTCATTTTTTATCATAAACAATAGAGTCCAGAAACCAAAGGAATGAGGTCTTTAAAGTATTGAGAGAGAAAAAAAAAGCCTTATTCAACTTTCATTGTCTTCAGCAAAAACATCTTCTGAGAATGAAGGTCAAATAAATCATGTTTTAGATAAATAAAACTTAGAGAATTTTCTGCCTGCAGGTCTTCGCTATAAGGAATGCTAAAGGAAGTTCTGAAATACCTTGGCAACTTTGCTGAAAATCAATCAACCTAATGTGCATTATTCTATTTCTGGACTCATTGTTCTGTTCTGCTGATTGATATGTCTGTCTATTATACTGCTACCATATACTGTTTTGAAATTAGGTATAATAATTCTAAGTCTGTAAGACAATATCTAGTACTGTCACTCTTCCAGCTTTTTGTTTCTCTAAGAAGACACCTTTGTGATTGCTGGCCCTTTCCCACATAAATTTTAGAATCAACTGGTCAGTTTCTACACGAAGTTTTCTAAAAACCTGTTTGGGATTACACTGAATCTATGTTAGACCAACAAGTTGGTAATTATCCTAATAAGAAATATGATTCTTCCAATCTATGTGGTATCTCCTTTCATTTATTTGTAGTGTCTTTAAATTCTCTCAGCAGTGTTTTGTAGTTTTCCTTGTATAGATCTTGTGCAAATTTTGTTAAATTTGTCTGAGAGTAGTTCATGTTTCTTGATAATATTGCAGATTTTGTTTTCCTTTAATTCTTTTGCTAATTGCCGTTATTTAGGAATGCAATTGATTTTTTGTATTAAAATTCTGTGACCTCTCTAAAATTCACTACTAGTTCACATTTACAAAAACTTATCTATGTTTTACTTCTTTCTTTCAAATATGTATGCCTTTAATTTAATTTTATTTATTTATTTATCGTTATTGCATTGTCTAGGACCTCCAGTGTGATGTTGAACAGAAGTGAGGGTACATCTTCACCTTATTCTTGACCTTGGGGAAAAAATGTTTAGTCTGTCTTCATTAAGTATGATGAAAGCTATAGCTTTTTCATAGTTGTCCTTTATCAGGTTGAAGAAATTCCCTTTCATTCCCTATTTTGCTTAGAGTTTTTATCACTAACAGATGTTGAATTTTGCCAAATGGTTTTTCTGTGTCAGTTAAGATGATCATATGGTTTTCTTCTTTATACTACTAATATGTAGAATTACATTGATTTTTAACTGTGAAACCTACTTTGCATTGTGGGAATAAACTCCACTTCATTATGAAGTATTATTGCTGTAATTATTTTTATGTTGCCAAGTCAGATTTCCTAATGTTTTGATAAGAATGTTTATGTCTAAGTTTGTGAGGATTATGGTTCTCTAATTTTCTTCCCTGTAGTGGTTTTGTATGATTTTGGTATTGTTGATTTCATAAAATGAAATGGAAAGTGTTTCTTCCTCTTTATTTTTAAAAAAAGTCTGTGAGGAGTTAATGCTATTTCTTTCTCAGTTGTTTAGTAATATTAACTGAGTGCAATGTACAGAGTTCCCATATATCCCCTGTTTCCACTTATGCACAGCCTCCCTCACTGTCAACATCCTGCACCCAGAGAACATTTGTTATGATTGATGGACCTACATTACATATCATTATCACTCAAAGTCCATAGTTTACAGTTTGTGTTCACTCTTGGTGTTTTGTACTTCATGGGTTTTGACACAAGTATAATGACATGTATCCACCATTTTAGTGTTGTACAGAATGTTTTCACTGCCCTAAAAATCCTCTGTGCTCTGCTGATTTATCCCTTCTACCCCCAACCCCTGGCAACTTCTGACCTTTTCACTGTCTCCATAATTTTTTTAATTAATTAATTAATTAATTGATGTATAGTTGATTTACAATGTTGTGTTAGTTTCAGGTGTACAGAAAAGTGATTCAGTTATACATGCATAGAGATCTGTTTTTTTTCAGATCCTTTCCTTTATAGGTTGTTACAAACACTGAATATAGTTCCCTGTGCTATACAGTAGGTCCTTATTGGTTATCTATTTTATATATAGTCGTGTGTATATGTTAATCCCAACCTCCTAATTTATCCCTCCCCTCCACAACCTTTCCCCTTTGGGAACCGTAAGTTTGTTTTTGAAGTCTGTGAGTCTGTTCTGTTTTGTAAATAAATTCCTTTGTATCATTTTTTTTAGATTCCACATATAAGCAATATCATATATTTGATATTTGTCTTTCTCTGTCTGGCTTACTTCACTCAGTATGACAATCTCTAGGTCCATCCATGTTGCTGCAAATGGCATTATTTCATTCTTTTTCATGGCTGAGTAATATTCCATTGTATAAATAAACCACATCTTCTTTATCCATTCATCTATCAGTGGACATTTAGGTTGCTTCCTTGTCTTGGCTATTGTAAATAGTGCTGCAGTGAACATTGGGGTGCTTGTATCTTTTCAAATTGTGGTTTTCTCTGGATATAAGGCCTGGGAGTGGGATTGCTGGATCATATGGTAGCTCTATTTCTAGTTTTTTAAGGAACCTCCATATTGTTCTCCATAGTGGCTGCACCAATTCACACTCCCCCCAAAAGTGTAGGAGGGTTCCTTTTTCTCCACACCCTCTCCAGCATTTGTTATTTGTAGACTTTTTGATAATGGCCATATCGTACAGAATGGGAGAAAATATTTGCAAGTGATGCAACTGACATGGGATTAATCTCCAAAAATACAAACAGCTCATACAGCTCAATATCAAAAAAAATAAACAACTCAATCAAAAAATAGGCAGAAGGTCTAAATAGACATTTCTCCAAAGAAGACACACAGATGGCCAAAAGGCACATGAAAAGGTGCTCAACATCACTAATTATTAGAGAAATGCAAATCAAAACTATAATGAGATATCACCTCACACTGCTCAGAATAGCCGTCATCAAAATGTCTCCATAGTTTTACCCCTGCAAAATACCATATTGTTGGAATCATACAGTATGTAGCCTTTTCAAATTGGTTTCTTTCAGTTAGTAATATGCATTTAAGGTTTCAGCATGTCTTTTCATAGCACAGCAGCATCCACCTACTGAAGGGCATCTTTCTTACTTCCAAGTTTCGGCAATTATGAATAAAGCTGCTCTAAGCATCCATGTGCAGGTTTTTGTGTAGATGTGAGTTTTCAGTTCCTTTGGGTAAATACCAAAGAGCACAGTTGCTGGGTTGTATGGAAAGAGTATTTTAGTTTTTTAAAAAGAGACAAAACTGCCCAGCTGTCTTCCAACGTTGCTGTACCATTTTACACTTCTACCAGCAACAAATGAGAGTTCCTGTTGGTCCACATCCATATCAGCATTTAGTATTATCAATGTTTTGGATTTTTGGCATTCTTATAGATGTGGTTTCTAACTGTTTTAATTTGCAATTCCCTGATGCATTATGATGTTTAGCATCTTTCCATATGCTTTTTTGCCATCTGTATATCTTCTTTGGTGAGATATCTTTTCAGATCTTTTGCCTCTTTATTAATGGGGTTCTTTTTTTATGGTTGACTTTTGGGAGTTATGTTCAACAACTGTCTCTGGTTGGTTTTGACAGATTCTCTCAGGGGAAAGCACTTTTTGTACTAGTGAGCTCTGAGTAAGTTCACATAATGACAGCCTTACATGTGGAGTCTTTCGTGTCCAATAACGACCTTTCTCTGGGAATCGGGCTTTGAAAGAATTCCAACTTCTTGGACTGCCAGACTTGACTGTGGCTGTTGTTTTTCAAGGCTCCAGTGGAGCTGGGGATGGGCAGATGGGCAAAGGGCAAATTAAAATGCCACAAAGCTCATTGTTCTTATTTAGCTCTTTTTCTTGAATAATCATTCCCTAGATTGCTGCATGTCTTTGGTTAATTTCTAGCATTTTGAAAAAGTTGATTCTGACAGTTTTTGCTAGTGTTCTCATTGCTTTTATGGAGGAAAGGTTTTTAGAACTCTTTACTCTGAGATTTTCAATGATATCCACTGTCCTTTTGTGAACAGTGACATAAAATTTATTAGTTAGTGCTGTGAGATCTGGAAGAAATTCCTTGCCTATAGAACAAACAGGACAACAAGAGCTCAATTAAATGACCAGGGAAGGTAATATAAGTATATCATGTCAGTTTATAATTTTATGGGTGCTGGATCTAGATGAGCCAAATTTTACTCTGCAAATAATGAGTGGTTAAATCTCATCAGCATATAACATATAATGGTTTATGTCCTTTAAAATGAAATGAGGAATTACTATTTATATAAAAACTAATCTAATATCCTCTTCCACCTGAACCTTTTTGCTATCTGGAGTGTCTTTGGAAGAATAAGTATGTTTGTTTCTTTCTTTGCCCTGAATATTTTATAAATAGCGTAATATTTAAGGTTACTGTCAGCTTTTCATCTGAATTTTCTAAATGTGTAGCAAGGACTTTTGATTCTTTATTACTAGATTTTTTTTCTCACTATTTATTGCTATATATGGAGTATTATGTGGAGAGAAGAGGGGATGATTGATTTGTGAATGATAGGTTGACCTGGCTAGACAAGTCACGTGTAGGTCAGATTGTTTGAGGGTGACCTGCTAATGTTGTGGAAAGATTTCATTATATTTTTATATTTTACGGGGTTTAATTATATATGTAGGGCAAATGAAAGGTGTAATATAGTTGGTTTTGTGGCATTTCATTCAGTGTGATGGGCATTTATATTATAATTACCTATACTGAAAATATTGAGGAGAGGGTTTTAAAATCTGTCTACTTTTTATCATCGTTGAATTTTACACAAAACTACAAAGTAGTTAGTCATTTAAAATTCTAGATTTCTTTTGCCCTACTGTGTCTGATTAAGTTATATTTGAGATCTAAAAGTTAGAAAGACAGTTTGCTTTTGTTTATGGATATATTGTGAAGTCTAAAATGTTTCATAGTTGTAGTTAAATCTCCTAAGTTTATAGGATATGAATTGAGGAAATGGATGGTGGAGCTGTATTTGAATAGTTTTCTTCCATCTGGTGTTATTCTTGTTACACTATTAGCAACTATTTTAATAAGTGGAACTTAATAAAATGTAGACCAATCAACTTTTCCGAAGGATGAATTATTATAGGGCACCTACCTTTTTTTTTTTAAACCATCTATATTTGATGCAGATCATGTACTTAGTAAATTTGTAGCTCTAGGACAAGTGGCAGGAAAACAGAATTTCAACATTTTGTGTGTTGGTTGCTGGAGGCTCCGTTTAGAAGGCATTACAAGGAAGAAAGCTCAGATAAGAACTGTCATTTTTTTAAAAAACAGGCATGAAAGGAAATTTAAAGGGACAGTATGTTGGGAGGTGTAATTGTTTTTTAATACTAACTTCTAAAAAATAAAATTTATAAATGTATCGAGTGACAAAGATCAATTAAAACTTGTCTTTTAGCAAGGATCAAATCAAGGATATGACCTTCACAGCCAATGATAAAACCTCAAACTTTATCAAGATGTCTCAGAGTGAAGTTCGACTATTGCTATGGTATCTATTCAATTTGTTTCCATTAAACAGAAAATCTTATGAAAAAATCTCTGCCTCTGATCCTTGATAGACCTAAAATTATCATAATTAGGAAGAGAGATGGAAGCCAGAGGGTCAGAAAATAAGAGGTACAGCAACCCTAAAAACGTTTAGAAGAGAACTGTAGATGTGGCTGTTGCTAAGAAACTGACTAAAACAAAATACATAAGAAGCCAGACAACTTTCTGAGAGAACTGTGTATTTTGGCTTAGTAGATACATCCCAGTTTTTCAAAATGCTTGCACCAGTTTGCACTCCCACAAATAGTATATTAGTCAATCTGATTGACTGATAAGTCAAACAGTCAAATAGTGTATTAGCTAATCTTGTGGAGGTTGTAATAGTGGTTTAATTGGCATTTCCTTGATACCTAATGAGGCTGAACATATTTACATATGTTTTCTGACTATTTGGATTTTTTTTTTTTTAACTGAAGTGTCTGTAGATGACCATTTCTCTTGTTGTTTTGATTGTTCACTGTGCAATAAAGTGTGTCAGGTACACTAATCTTAAGTGTACAGTAACATTTTTTACATTGTTTTAGATATATATTATATGTATATGTGTGTGTATGTCTTCAGATCAAGCTGTAGAACATTTCCAGCATCCCATGATTCCTTGTGTTCATTCTCGGTTACTACCACCCCCTGTCTTCCCATAGATGGCCACAGTTCTAGCTGTTATCAGCATCAATCAGGTTTTTTTCCAATTTTTTTATAGTGGTAATATATTCATACTATAAAATTTACCATCTTAAATCTTAATTTTAATTATAGAGTTCAGTGATATTAAATGCATTCATAATCTTCTGCAACCATTACCACCATCCATCTCCATAATTCTTTTCACCCTGTAAACTGAAACTCTATACCCATTAACCAATAACTCCCTCTTTCCCTCTTCTTCCAGCCTCTGGCAACCACCATTCTACTTTCTGCCTCTGATTTTGACTACTCTAAGTACCTCATATAAGTAGAATCATATAGTATTCGTATTCATGTGATTGGCTTATTTCACTTACCATAGTGTTCTCCGGGTCCATCCATGTTGTAGCATATTGCAGAATTGCCTTTTGGCTGAATAATATTCCACTGTATATATATATACCACATTTTGCTTATCCATTCTTTAGTCTGTGGACACTTCAGTTGCTTCCATCTTTTAACTATTGATAATAATGCTGATGAGAATATGGGTGTATAAATAACTCTTCAAGACTCTGCTTTCAATTCTTTTGGGTGTATACCCAGAAGTGGAATTGCTGATGATATGAGAATTATATTTTTAATTTTTAGGGGAACGGCTGTACTGTTTTCCACAGTGGCTGTACTGTTTTACATTTCTACCAACAGTGCACAAGAATTCTGATTTATCCACACCCTTGGCAACACTTATTATTTTCTGAGTTCTTTTTTTTTTATAGTAGCCATCCTAATGGGTATGAGGTGGTATCTAATTATAGTTTTGACTTGCATTTCCTGAATGGTAGTGATGTTGAGCATCTTTTCTTGTGCTTATTGGCCATTTGTACATCTTCTCTGGAGAAATGTCTTTTCAAGTCCTTTGCCCATTTTTGAATCAGGTTGTTTGTTCTTTTGTTGAATTTTAGAAGTTGTCTGTATGTTCTAGATATTAATCTCTTATCAGATATATGATTTGCAAAATTTTCTCCCATTTTGTGGATTGCCTTTTTACTCGATGAATAGTGTCTGTTCATGCACAAAATATTTTAATTTTCGTAAAGTTCAATTTGTATACTTTTTCTTTTGTTACCTGTGCCTTTGGTGTCATATCCAAGAAATCATTGCCAAATCTAATGTCGTGAAGCTTTTGCCCAATGTTTTCTTTTAAGAGTTTTATATTTTAGGCCTTTGATCCATTTTGAGTTAATTTTGTATCAGGTAAGGGTTCAATTTCATTCTTTTGCATGTGCATATACAGTGACCACAGTACCATCTGTTGAAAGGACTATCCTTTCCCCATTAAATGGTCTTGGTACCCCTGTCAAATATCATTTGACCACACATTTATGTAAGGGTTTATTTCTTGGCTCTCTGTTCTATTTCATTGATCAATATATCTGTCTTTATGCCAGTACCACACTATTTTGATTACTGTAGTTTTGTAGTAAGTTTTGAAATCAGGAAGTGTGAATCCTACAGCTTTGTTCTCCCTTTTCAAGATCGTTGTGGCTATTCAAGGTCCCTTAAGATTCAATTTGAATTTTAGGTTGAGTATTTCTATTTTTGCAAAAAATATCATTGGGATTTTCATAAAGATTGCACTGAACCTGTAGATCACTTTGGGTAGTATTGACATCTCAACAATAATAAGTCTTTTATTCCCTGAACATGGAATGTTTTTCCATTTATTTGTATTTTCTTTTAGCAATGTTTTCTAGTTTTCATTGTAGAAGTCTTTCAACATCTTGGTTAAGTTAATTTCTAAGTATTTTATGCATTTTGATGCTATTGTAAATGGAATTGTTTTCATAATTTCCTTTTCATATTGTTCATTGTTAGTGTATAGAAATGCAATGGATTTTTGAATGTTGAATTTATAACTTGCTACTTTGCTAAATTCGTTTATTGGTTCTAAAAATATTTCTGTGGAATCTTCATCTACTACATGAAAGATCACATCAGGACTTCCCTGGTGGTCCAGTGGTAAAGAATCCACCTTACAATGCAGGGGACATGGGTTCAATCCCTGGTCACGGAATGAGATCTCACATGCTGCGGGGCGACTAAGGCCGCATGCCATAACTTTGGAGCTTGTGTGCCTCAACTAGAGAGCCTCTGTGCTGCAAACTGCAGAGCCCATGCTCTCTGGAACCCACGCGCCACAACTACAGAGCCCATGTGCCCTGGAGCCTGCGCACCACAACTAAGGAAGAGAAAACCCACACACCACAACTAGAGAGAAGCCCACACATCACAGCAAATAGCCCGCACACCACAACAAAAGATTCCGCATGGCTCAACATAAAAGATCCCATGTGCCACAACTAAGACCTGACGCAGACAAAAATAAATAGAATAAATAAATTAATAATAATGATAAAAAACTATATCTTCTTAAAAAGAAGAAAGATCACATCATCTGTGAACAGAGATAATGTTACTTATTTTCCAATTTGGAGGCCTTTTTTTCCTTCACTAAATGCTCTAACATCCCTTAGTTTTGCTTGATTGTGAACTTCATTTAAAAGTATGTACTACTTTGTGTCTAGTTTATTTTACTTAAAATACCATGCCTATAGCTGTATTTTATTCTTTCTCATTGCTGTGTAATATTGCATTGTATGATTATACTACAGTTTGTTTATCTCTTCTTTTGTTCATACACATTGCAGTCGTTTCCAGTGTTTGGCTGTCATTATTCAAGAAGCTATGAATGTTCCTGTACATGTCATTTTATAGACATATACTCATGTTTTTTGTATGTATGTGTATGTATATATGTATATATGTATGTGACTGTCTGTCTGAAGAATTTCTGGGTCATATAGCAGGAATGTCTTAGCTTTAGTAGAAATTGCCAAACAGGTTTCTACAGTTGTTTTTTTTTTTTAATTTTCACATCTTTATTGGAGTATAATTGCTTTACAAGGTTGTGTTAGTTTCTGCTGTATAACAAAGTGAATCAGTTATACGTATACATATATCCCCATAGCCCCTCCCTCTTGTGTCTCCCTCCCAACCTCCCTATCCCACCCCTCTAGGTGGTCACAAAGCACCGATCTGATGTCCCTGTGCTATGTAGCTGCTTCCCACTAGCTATCTGTTTTACATTTGGTAGTGTATTTATGTCAGTGCCACTCTCTCACTTGGTCCTAGCTTACCCTTCCCCCTCCCGGTGTCCTCAAGTCCATTCTCTACATCTGCGTCTTTATTCCCGTCCTGCCCCTAGGTTCGTCAGAACCTTTTTTTTTTTTTTTAGATTCCATATATATTTGTTAGCATATGGTATTTGTTTTTCTCTTTCTGGCTTCACTCTTTATGACACACTCTAGGTCTATCCACCTCACTACAAATAACTCAGTTTCGTTTCTTTTTATGGCTGAGAAATATTCCATTGTATATGCCAAACAGTTTTCTAAAGTGGTTGTACCAATTTACAGTCCCACTTATATAAGAGTTTTATTTGCTTCACATCTTTCCCAACGCTTGGTATTGTCATTAATTTTGACTGTTTTGTTTAGTGTGTCAGTTTATATTTACCCTTCACCAAAGACTTTTCTAGAAAGCTTTAAAACTACCTGGTGAAACAATCTTTTTTTTTTTAATTTTATTTATTTTTGTCTGTTGGGTCTTCATTGCTGCACGTGGGCTTTCTCTAGTTGTGGTGAGTAGGAGCTACTCTTCACTAAGGTGTGCAGGCTCCTCACTGTGGTGGCTTCTCTCTTTTTTTTTTTTTTTGAATTTTATTTTATTCATTTTTTTATATAGCAGGTTCTTATTTGTTATCTATTTTATACATATTAGTGTATACATGTCAATCCCAATCTCCCAATTCATCCCACCACCACCACCACACCCCCCGCCACTTTCCCCCCTTGGTGTCTATACGTTTGTTCTCTACATCTTTGTCTCTATTTCTGCCTTGCAAACCGTTTATCTGTACCATTTTTCTAGATTCCACATATATGCATTAATATACAATATTTGTTTTTCTCTTTCTGACTTACTTCACTCTGTATGACAGTCTCTAGATCCATCCATGTCTCTACAAATGACCCAGTTTCGTTCGTTTTTATGGCTGAGTAATATTCCGTTGTATATAAATACCACATCTTTATCCGTTCATCTGTTGATGGGCATTTAGCTTGCTTCCATGACCTGGCTATTGTAAATAGTGCTGCAATGAACATTGTGATGCGTGTATCTTTTCTGAATTATGGTTTTCTCTGGGTATATGCCCAGTAGTGGGATTGCTGCATCATATGGTAATTCTATTTTTAGTTTCTTAAGGAACCTCCATACTGTTCTCCATAGTGGCTGTATCAATTTACATTCCCACCAACAGTGCAAGAGGGTTCCCTTTTCTCCACACCCTCTCCAGCATTTGTTGTTTGTAGATTTTCTGATGATGCCCGTTCTAACCAGTGTGAGGTGATACCTCATTTTACTTTTCATTTGCATTTCTCTAATAACTAGTGATGTTGACTGTCTTTTCATGTGCCTCTTGGCCATCTGTATGTCTTCTTTGGAGAAATGTCTATTTAGGTCTTCTGACCATTTTTGGATTTTTTTTTTTTTTTTTTAATATTGAGCTGCATGAGCTGTTTATATATTTTGGAGATTAATCCTTTGTTGATTTGTTTGCAAATATTTTCTACCATTCTGAGGGTTGTCTTTTCGTCTTATTTATAGTTTCCTTTGCTGTGCAAAAGCTTTGAAGTTTCATTAGGTCCCATTTGTTTATTTTTGTTTTTATTTCCATTACTCTAGGAGGTGGATCAAAAAAGATCTTGCTGTGATTTATGTCAAGGAGCGTTCTTCCTATGTTTTCCTCTAAGAGTTTTACAGTATCTGGTCTTACATTTAGGTCTTTAATCCATTTTGAGTTTATTTTTGTGTATGGTGTTAGGGAGAGTTCTAATTTCATTCTTTTACATGTAGCTGTCCAGTTTTCCCAGCACCACTTATTGAAGAGACTGTCTTTTCTCCATTGTATATCCTTGCCTCCATTGTCATAGATTAGTTGACCATAGGTGTGTGGGTTTATCTCTGGGCTTTCTATACTGTTCCATTGATCTATATTTCTGTCTTTTATGCCAGTACCATATTGTCTTGATTACTGTAGCTTTGTAGTATAGTATGAAGTCAGGGAGTCTGATTCCTCCAGCTCCATTTTTTTCCCTCAAGAATCCTTTGGCTATTTGGGGTCTTTTTGTGTCTCCATACAAATATTAAGATTTTATGTTCTAGTTCTATAAAAAATGCCATTGGTAATTTGATAGGGATTGCACTGAATTTGTAGATTGCTTCGGGTAGTACTGTCATTTTCACAATGTTGATTCTTCAAATCCATGAACATGGTATATATCTCCATCTGTTTGTGTCATCTTTGATTTCTTTCACCAGTGTCTTATAGTTTTCTGAGTGCAGGTCTTTTGTCTCTTTAGGTAGTTTTATTCCTAGGTATTTTTTTCTTTTTGTTGCAATGGTGAATGGGATTGTTTCCTTAATTTCTCTTTCTGATCTTTCGTTGTTAGTGTATAGGAATGTAGAGATTTCTATGCATTAATTTTGTATCTTGCAACTTTAGCAAATTCATTGATTAGCTCTAGTAGTTTTCTGGTGGCATCTTTAGGATATCTATGTATAGTATCATATCATCTGCAAACAGTGACCGCTTTACTTCTTTTCCAATTTGTATTCCTTTTATTTCTTTTTCTTCTGTGATTCCCGTCGCTAGGACTTCCAAAGCTATGTGAATAATAGTGGCAAGAGTGGACATCCTTGTCTTGTTCCTGACCTTAAAGGAAATGCTTTTAGTTTTTCACCATTGAGAATGATGTTTGCTGTGGGTGTTGTATATGGCCTTTATTATGTTGAGGTAGGTTCCCTCTGTGCCCTCTTTCTGGAGAGTTTTTCTCATAAGTTGGTGTTGAATTTTGTCAAAAGCTTTTTCTGCATCTATGGAGATGATCATATGGTTTTTATTCCTTAATTTGTTAATATGGTGTATCACATTTATTGATTTGCATGTATTGAAGAATCCTTGTATCACTGGGATATATCCCACTTGATCATGGTGTATGATCCTTTTAATGTGTTGTTGGATTCTGTTTGCTAGTATTTTGTTGAGGATTTGTGCATCTATATGCATCAGTGATATTGGTCTGTATTTTCTTTTTTTGTAGTATCTTTGTCTGGTTTTGGTATCAGGGTGATGGTGGCCTCGTAGAATGAGTTTGGAAGTGTTCCTTCCTCTGCAATTTTGGAAAAGTTTGAGAATGATAGGTGTTAGCTCTTCTCTAATGTTTGATAGAATTCACCTGTGAAGCCATCTGAACCAGGACTTTTGTTTGTTGGAAGATTTTTTTTTTTTATTTTTGGCTGTTTTGGGTCTTCGTTTCTGTGCGAGGGCTTTCTCTAGTTGTGGCGAGCGGGGGCCACTCTTCATCGTGGTGCGTGGGCCTCTCACTGTTGTGGCCTCTCTTGTCGCGGAGCACAGGCTCCAGACGCGCAGGCTCAGTAGTTGTGGCTCACGGGCCCAGTTGCTCCGCGGCATGTGGGATCTTCCCAGACCAGGGTTCATACCCATGTCCCCTGCATTGGCAGGCAGAGTCTCAACCACTGAGCCACCAGGGAAGTCCCTGTTGGAAGATTTTTAATCACAGTTTCAATTTCATTACTTGTGATTGGTCTGTTCATATTTTCTATTTCTTCCTGGTTCAGTCTTAGAAGGTTATACCTTTCTAAGAATTTGTCCATTTCTTCCAGGTTGTCCATTTTATTGACATAGAGGTGCTTGTAGTAGTCTTTTATGATGCTTTGTATTTCTACAGTATCCATTTTAACTTATTTTTCATTTCTAATTTTATTGAGTCCTCTCCCTCTTTTTCTTGATGAGTCTGGCTCAAGGTTTATCAATTTGGTTTATCTTCTCAAAGATCCAGCTTTTACTTTTACTGATCTTTGCTATTGCTTTCTTTGTTTCTATTTCATTTATTTCTGCTCTGCTCTTTCTTTCTACTAACTTTGGGTTTTCTTTGTTCTTCTTTCTCTAGTTCCTTTACGTGTAAGGTTAGATTGTTTATTTGAGATTTTTCTTCTTTCTTGAAGTAGGACTTATTGCTATAAACTACCATCTTAGAACTGCTTTTGCTACATCCCATAGGTTTTGGATCGTCGTTTTTTTGTTGTCATTTTTCTTTAGGTATTTTTTGATTTCGTCTTTGATTTCTTCAGTGATCTCTTGGCTATTTACTAACGTATTGTTTAGCCTCCATGCATTTGTGTTTTCTACGTTTTTTTCCCTGTAAGTTATTTCTAATCTCATAGCGTTGTGGTCAGAAAAGATGTTTGATATGATTTCAGTTTGCTTAAATTTACTGAGGCTTGATTTGTGACCCAAGATGTGATCTATCCTGGAGAATGTTTTGTGTGCACTTGAGAAGAAAGTGTAATCTGCTGTTTTCAGATGGACTGTCCTAGAAATATCAATTAAATCTATCTGGTCTATTGTGTCATTTAAAGCTTGTACTTCCTGATTAATTTTCTCTCTGGATGATCTGTCCATTGGTGTAAGTGAGGTGTGTGGTCCCCCACATTACTGTGTTACCGTTGATTTCCTCTTTTATAGCCATTAGCATTTGCCTTATGTATTGAGGTGCTGCTATTTTGGGTGCACATATATTTATAATTGTTATATCTTCTTCTTGGATTGATCCCTTGATCATTATGTAGTGTCCTTCCTTGTGTCTTTTTCACATTCTTTATTTTACAGTGTATTTTGTCTGTATGAATATTGCTACTCCAGCTTTGTTTTGATTTCCATTTGCATGGAGTATCTTTTCCCATCCCCTTACTTTCAGTCTGTATGTTTCCCTAGGTCTGAAGTGAGTCTCTTGTAGACAGCATATATATGTGTCTTGTTTTTGTATCCATTCAGCAAGCCTGTGTCTCTTGGTTAGAGCATTTAATCCATTCACATTTAAGGTAATTATTGATATGTATGTTCCTATTACAATTTTCTTAATAGTTTTGGGTTTGTTTTTGTAGGTCCTTTACTTCTCTTGTGTTTCCCACTTAGAGACGTTCCCTTAGCATTTGTTGTAGAGCTGGTTTTGTGGTGCTGAATTCTCTTAGCTTTTGCTTCTCTGTAAAGCTTTTGATTTCTCTATCGAATCTGAATGAGATCCTTGCCGGGTAGAGTAATCTTGGTTGCATGTTCTTCCCTTTCATTACTTTAAATATATCATGCCACTCCCTTCTGGCTTGTAGAGTTTCAGCTGAAAAATCAGCTATTAACCTTATGGGAGTTCCCTTGTATGTTATTTGTCACTTTTTGCTTGTTGATTTTAATAATTTTTCTTTGTCTTCAACTTTTTTCAATTTGAGTACTATGTGTCTTGGCGTGTTTCTCCTTGGGTTTATCCTGCCTGGGACTGTCTGCACTTCCTGGACTTGGGTGGCTATGTCCTTTCCCATGTTAGGGAAGTTTTCAACTATAATCTTTTCAAATATTTCCTCGGGTCCTTTCTTTCTCTCTTCTCCTTTTGGGACCCGTATAATGCGAATGTTGGTGCGTTTAATGTTGTCCCAGAGGTCTCTTAGGCTGTCTTCATTTCTTTTCATTCTTTTTTCTTTATTCTGTTCCACAGCAGTGAATTCCACCATTCTGTCTTCAAGGTCACTTATCCGTTCTTCTGCCTCAGTTATTCTGCTATTGATTCCTTCTAGTGTATTTTTCATTTCAGTTATTGTATTGTTCATCTGTTTGTGTGTTCTTTAATTCTTCTAGGTGTTTGTTCTTTAATTCTTCTTGGTCTTTGTTAAACATTTCTTGCATCTCTCAATCTTTGCCTCTATTCTTTTTCCAAGGTCCTAGATCATCTTCACTATCATTATTCTGAAATCTTTTTTGGGAATGTTGCCTATCTCCACTTCATTTAATTGCTTTTCTGGGGTTTTATCTTGTTCCTTCATCTGGTACATAGCCCTCTGCCTTTTCATTTTGTCTGTGAATGTGGTGGCTTCTCTTTTTGTGGAGCACGGGCTCTAGGTTTGCGGACTTCAGTAGTTGCAGCACGCGGGTTCAGTAGTTGTGGCACATGGGCTTAGTTGCTCCACAGCATGTGGGATCTTCCTGGACCAGGGATCAAACCTGTGTCGCCTGCATTGGCAGGCGGATTATTAACCACTGCATCACCAGGGAAGTCCTGAGGATCTTTTTATTTATTTGTTTTTTTAATTTCTACTTGTATTGTGTGATCAGAATATTTTTATATTGTTTCTACTTTATGGAACATATTGAAGCTTTCTTTGAGACAATACATTTGGTCAATTTTTGTGAATGTTTCATATGTACTTATTAAGGAAATTACTTGTAATGGGAGTTTAAAGATAAAGATATTGAGATATCTTGTTTAGCATATATTTCCACGTCCTTTTATATTTTTTGTACACTGGTATTGAGTTTGGTATGTTGATGTTTTGTATTTGTTTTTTTCTTTTGTGCATCTTTACTTCTCTTTGATTCTATTTTATCATGGTACTCACTGTGTTATTTGGTACATAGATATTCCTAACTATTATATATTTATTTTGAATTGGTCTTTAGATCATAAAATGTTCTTTTTTAGTATGTGATGCTTTTTGGTATCACCTCTACCATGTCTGATATCAGAATTGCAATACCTACTTTCTCATTGTTTCCATTTGCCTTGAATAAATTTATTTCTTGTATTTTTACTTTTTGAATTACTTTATTTTAGATGAGTTTCTCTAATACATTGTAGAGTTGTTTTCCCTTGTAAGTTGATTCAAAATTGTGGGGTTTTTTTTCATTGGAAAGGTTAATCAATGTACATTTATTGTTATGATTGTGTGGTCACTATTCTAACAAAATATTATATTATTATATATGTACTTATCATTTGTATTACATTTCTCCTCTTTCATTTTGTAGTATGTTCCTCCCTTTTTGTATTTTCCTTGGTATTTTGGAAGGTTTGTATTTTTGTTCTAGTGGTTATCTTTATACTACTATTTATAATGCCATTATTTTTGTCCCTTTTTCATTTACTTAGGATTTCATTGTTTGGTTTGTCAGGTTAAATAACATAATTTGATTCCTACCTTCCTACTATCTTCCTTTGTGGGCTGCTGCTCAGTAGTCTGATGCTGATTTGATTTTGCTTCCTTTGTAAGTGATCCCAGAAGACTTTTTTTCTTATCTTTAAAATCTATTATGTATTACAATACGTCTCAGAATTTTTTGTATCGGTTTTCCCAGATCCTTCTTAGGCCTTTTTAATATTCATGTCTTCTCTTATTTCAGTTATTGTTTTTTCTTTTGTATTATAGTTTTAAATATTAGCTCTTTAATTTTATGTATGTTGGATCCTCTTTCTCTCTCTTGTATGTTAACACTTTCCCCTGATCCTTGTTACACTCTTGCTTCATTTTGTTTTGTTCCCTGGCTATTTTCATGCTTTTGTTCAGTGCCCCTTATTATATTTTCATTCAATCCTATTCTCTCTTGAATATTTTATAATTCTTCATTTCTAAAATAATTTTTTTCTTGTGCTCAATTCCTTTCATGAGACCAGTTACCTCTCATTTTGCATCTTCCTGATATGAAGATTTTTGCCCATTTCTGGTCTATTTCTGTTTTGAATTATTGAATGTTTGTTTTGAGGTTTTTGAAAAATAATCTGTAAATAATTTAATAATATATTGTTCAATTTGAGATATTATTGTAGTTTATGGTTTCCTTTTTTCTTTCTTTTTCCTTTTTGGAGAGGGGTGTTCATCAGCTGAAGAGTTTTTGTTCTCATTTTCTGTATTCTTTTATAATAATTTTTTACAGTTGTTGCCTGCTGTTTTGTAATCAGTTTTGAAAGTTTTATTTTTCATGACCAGCAACAATAGTTTATATAGAAAGTGGTGAGGGAGTTTACAAGGTTTCTTAGTTCAAAAGCACCCTATTCTATTGCTATAATGAAGTGCAGTATCTCGAATCTATGGTGCATTTGTTTGGGAGGGTGAAACAGTTTTCTTTTCTTTAATTTTGTGCTTCCTTTCATTTCTGAAGGATCATTATTTTTTTTACTCTCTTGTTTTCTTCTTTCTCTTTACCACCAAACATCCAAGGAATATCACTTTTAAGTCACTCACTGTCCTCCCCCCTAGAAGTGGTGCTTCCCCAAGACTGTCACGTCTGTTTCTTGAAATTGCAGGCCTCTTCCTTTAGATTCCATAGTAATCAATGCTCTGATCTAACAAGTCTTAGACCTATTTTTAGGATTTCCCTACTTCCTGCTGCTTATTTTATCTGTACTGGGTCAACCCTAAGTCCCTGTTTCTCTCTCCTCTTATCTACATAGTCTGTATCTCTCTTTCTCCAGCATGGGCTTTAGAAATAGTTGCTGGCTTTTAGTGTTCATTTCTCAACTACACATGTTTGAAGTTTATGGTAGTCTTTGTCTCTTAACTATGCTGTAGATGTAGATTATGCTTTTTCACTCTGTTTTTATTTTTAAAGTTGTGTTGAGATTATGTGGAGGTATTTGGATTTAGGTGGTTGCCCTTACTTTATGGGAGACTGGAGTATCTTCTATTTTCTTGAACATATTAACCTAAGATACTTTAAAGTCCAGGTCTAATAACTCCAATCTGTATTTTCTGTAGGTCTGTTCTTTTCCTTTTCTGTTCTTTCTTTAAATCTTATTGTGGTTTTGTCTTCCAGTATGCTTAGTAATTGTCAGAGGAATGTCACACATTGGATGTGATATTCTGAGGATCTGGATGATATTTACTTTTCCCAGAGAGGGTTTAATTTTGCTTCTGGCAGGTAGGTAGAGTAGAGACAATTAAATTTAATCTAATCTGGGATTGAGTTGATATATAGCTGGGTTTCATTCTTCTGATACGTTTCTGGTTTACTGCTAGCGGTGCCCAGACTTCAAAAAAATTTCCCCCTATATGTTATTACTGCTAACAGCTCTGCTTAGCTTCTTGGCCTCCTGTCTGAGGACTGGCAAATGACTTAATAAAGCCCATGCTGAAAGTTGAGCTTACCTCTCTAAATTTCTCTTTTGTACTTCTTGGCTGCCTTTGGTAGCTCTCTAATGCCTTCACATTGTTGTTTTCCATATTTTACCTACGTTCTCTAGTTATTTTTTATTGGGAGTGTTAGTCTTTTCTGAGATAATCTGCAAAAGCCTCTTCACTGAGTTTTAAAATTTCAAGTACTGTGTATTTAATGTGTATAAATGTCTTGTGAACATTTTATGTCATGTGTTTTTAATCTTCTTTTCTGTGAAGATATTTTTACACTTTAAAAATTATTTTAAACATATTAAACATGGTTATTATATAATCTATGTTGGATAATTCCAAGAAATGAAATCCTTGTAGGTTTGTTTTTAACTGGTTCTCTTTCACAGTGCCTTGTTTACTTGTATATTTAATAGTTTGTGCCACCAGATAACATTTGTGTTTGTTGCATTCTGGCTTGCATACCACTTTGTTTATTTCTTTTTTTGGACCCATTCGTGTGATGTGAACTTGACATGTACATTTACTTGAGTGCTAGGTTGTGGTTACAACTTGTTGCTTTATGTTGTCCCCTGTTTTGCTCATTTCTAAGACAGCTTTCCTTACAGTCCCTTAAGCACAGACTCCTGGATAACCTTTACTTTGAGGGGGTAACTCTTTGAGTTCCCAGCTTCTTGGGAGGACAGCCTCTTGTTAGACTCTTAGGTGGTACTTTTCTTAGGTGTTTGTTTTCTATCCATTCCAAACCAGATCTGTACATTTTAACTCTGGTCAAAATGGGGAAAAGCAGATTCAGCACTCCACCGACCTTCACTGAGTGTCCACTTTCATTAGATTTTGTATTTGTAATTTCTTACTATTTTTATTAACTGGGATGATTTAAAGATGTTTTTATATATTACTTTGCGTTTTTAGTTGTTTTCAGTGATGGAGTTGGTGCAAATATTTCTGTTATTCTAGGAATTTACTTGTTCTCTACATTGCCTGAAACAACTTTCTGTTTGATGATATAATTTGGAAAGCCATTCCTAGGAACTTTCTTATTCTCTTACCATTTTCTTTCCACTAAGCATCCACATACCCACACACTCACCTACCCACTCACACCTTTAAAAGGAAACAGATTCTTCTACTTTTTAAACTTTACTTTTAGGAAAAGGTTTATGAAATTCATCTAGTGTTGTCTGTAAAGTTGAGTTTTATTTTTTGGTGCAGGAATGTAATTATTATGGGTAACATTTTTAGGCTCTGTGAAGTCCTTGAATAGTTTACAGAAGGAGGTGATTTAGGCTACAATGAATATATCTGGGATATTTCTGTTATTCTAGGAATTTACTTGTACTCAAGTCATATTACCTTTAATAGTGAAAAATAAGTAAAGGTTTAACATGAAAAGCAGGAATAGTCTCCCTTTCTATTTATGTCCCACCCCTTAGCTCTCCATTTCCTGAATGGTTAGAAATATGGTAAATTAATGGAAGTTTTTTGAGAGTTTGTATAATTACGTGATTAAGTTTTATAAGTAGTTTCAGAATTTATTTTGTCTTTCTTAAAGCATGAATACCCCAAAGACAAGGACTTGTTTTAAGATGATTTAAATAGTTTCCTTTTATGGAAGATTTTATGTTAGTTGATGAAGAGAGATATTTTATGGTAGAGTATTACATAACTTTAGTGTTCCTTTAGTATTTGGCTTTATAAATGAATATGAAAAGTGATTATCTCATAACATTTTTTAAATTCACTTTCTTCTTCCCCAGAAAGTAGCAAAGTAAATGAAACCATCATTCTTTTCTAATCTTCATGAATAATTTCTAACTGGCCCTGAGTGAGAGGCTGTTTTCAGGGCCATCCCATGGTATCTACAAAGATACAGTTTAGACCTTGCAGTTTAGCCTCTGTGAAAATGCTGCTAAATTACCGAAGTGAAGAGAGCTTACACTTAATCTTTGGATAATTTCAGTGTGGACTTTAGAATGAAGCCACTAGGGGGAAAAAGGTTCCTTGTTAGAAGCATAAAACCTACTGACTGTATCTTGGCCAGTGTTCCCTTTTTTCCAGTAAGCTGTCTGCTATACAGAGGTGTATAACCCTAATGGCTTGTTGTATGACATTAAAAGGTATTGTACACTCATAAAAGAATGACATTTTGATCAATGCTGTTAAAAGAATTACTGTCTTGACACAGAAAAGCTCTCCTGCTGCAAGTTTAAAAATATGCCTTTAAAAGCTTTTTATTGAATACCTTTGCTTCCCTCAGAAATGTGCCATTTTGGCATGAGGTTACCCTGAAGTATTACACATCACAACTTAAATACAAAACCTCCTACTTACCTTTAAAAGTAGCAGAGTTTAGGTATTTTCCTACCAAATGGAGCTTAAAGACATGGTAGCATCTTAAACCACTGTATCTGATCTAAAAATAGAATTTTTGTAAAGAGAAAGCTGAAAATTAAATTATTCCTTTTTATTTTGTGAGGTATTGATTTTTTTTCATGATATTTTGTTTAAACTTAGTGGTTTTAATTTCCCTTTGGATTTAGGAATCATGCCTTTCCACCCACTTCAGAGATAGATCTTTTCTAATCACCTGGGAATTGGTTCTCTTAAATGGTGATATGTTGGATGTATTTTTCTACTGTTTCTTTTCTTTTTATTATATTTTTGATTAGGATCTTATGAAAACCATGTCATAATAGACACATGGTTTCTTCTATGCACAGTTGGTCTTCTACAGATTTTCTAATGTACTAATTCTATAATTTTAGCTTTATTTCACTATTTGTAATACTTCTGCTATTACCTAATTTTTGACTTTATACCATATTTTCTGACTTGTGAACTGAGCGTTTTAAAATCCAGTACCCTGAAAACCACAATTTTCTTAAATAAATCACTATAGAATGATTATTTACTTGATATATTTTAAGTTTTGTACTTTTTAAATTTGACGTTTAACCCCAATCTAATGAACTTTACATACGTGAGCATATTCTAAGATAGATGGCATTGATTTTTATAAAGCATGTTGCCTTTGTTGTCTGTTTTACTTGTAAAAGCAGGTGTTCTGTTGGTGGTGGTGGTGGTGGTGGTGGTTGTTTTTATTATTCACTACCCACTAAGTTCCAGGTGATTTATATATAGTATCGATAAAACTAAAACTTGTTGCAATTATTATGTGCCATGTTCTGTGCTAAAGTACTTTCCATGGCTCAGAGAAGTTATATAACTTGGTCAAACAACAAGTAAGTTGTGGAGTTAAGATTCAAAGGTTGATAGTGTGACTTTCAATTATTGTGCTGTTCAAACCCTTTTTATATGTTATTTATTTGTTCTAGGTGGTATTATCCCCATTTTACGAATGAGGAGCCTGAAGCTCAGACAGAGTAAGTCCTTTGCCCATTGACACAGAGGGAAGGAGTGACAGAGCTGGCTCTGTTAGACTTCAAAGTATATTTTCTACTACATAATAGTAGTTATTTTTCCTTCATCCTTCTCATCACACCTCACCTTAATTATCTTTGTGTGTTCAAAGATGGTTTTTATTAGAAATTTTGGAAAACGAATTTGTCTCATGGTTTTCACTTATGATTTGGAGAGAAGCATCTCGAAGAGATAGTTGGAGCAGGTATCAGGAGACTTGAATTCTTGTATTATTTCTGATTATGGTCATATAACATCAGACAAATCACCTTTTGGGGGTCTTAAACATGAGGGCATTGGAGTGGATGATTTTAAAGGTTTTCCCAAACTCTAAAATCTAACTTGACTCTGTTTTGATTTAATGTTTATACTTGTTCTCTTTAGTACAGATAGAACTTTACCACCTGTATTTTAGCCCATTAAATATTATATTTTATTAAAGTTAGGGTGCAAGGAGCTCTGATTTTTATTTTCTACTTGCACTATTATATCCAATGTTGAAATTCAATAATGGAAAGAAATTCCATGTAAAGAAGTAATTAATCTTATTATAAGGACACTCTTTTAAACTATTCAAGATTCTCTTAGTTTTTCACTCAGAAAGAATAATTCTGGAAATCTTAATGTTATAAAAGGAAATAAATTGTTTTTAATAGAAAATGTTTCCATCAAAGAAGACAGGAATGGGTGACTGCCACCTTCAATGCACTTGCAAGTTCTCACCTGTACAATATACTAATAGCAATTATAGTTATAAGTAAGTTTTATTGAGAATTAATTTTATGCTAAGCATTTTATATACATTGCATCATTTAATACTCATGAAAACCCTATGATGTACGTACAATTAGTATTCCCATTTCACATAGTAGGAAATGGAGAATTGATAGGTGAAGCAATTTCTCTTAAAGCCACAGTGTTGATAAGTGGTGAAGCTGAGATTTGAACCTATAGAATGCCAGAAATTTTCCTCATATTTACAAAATGGAGCATAATTGTAAGAGGTTAACCAATGATAATGCTTGTCAACATATGAATGAAACATGAAAGTTTTTAGGAAAGAGTGGGTCTGATGACTTGTGATGAATGGCAGTTTCTAAGTTCTCAGATTTGATCACTGCTAGTTACATATTTTATTGATATAGTCATAAAACACGTAATAACTTTTGGATAATTTTATAACACCCCTACTTTCTGAAGAGTTAATGAATTCATTATAAGTTATAGGAAAACATTCTTTGGGGTTTGGGATGTGGATGGTGAGTGTGTGGAGGTGTATGCACACCAGCACACGCATGTGCATGGATTGGGAGCTGTACATTAGGGTAGCTAATCATCCCAGCTTGCCTAGGCTTGGGTTTCTAGATCATGGAACTTTCAGTGCTAAAACTAGGAACCTTGCAAAAACAGGTAACAGACAAGTATATATCTACATATACATGTATGTATATGTGTGAGTGTGTCTCTAAAGTAATGGTAGTAGTTGAGCTACAAGGAATTCAGATCTTATCGAGCATAAAATAGCTCTGAATTCAGTGCCTAGACTGTTACTTGTCTGTTTTATTAGCAGAAAGCTAAGTCTCCTGTGTTTTCCCCGTTTCAGATAACCTTTTCTTGTCGTGAAGAAATTAATTTCTTTGTTGGTATCATTGCAAGTAAACTTGATAGCAGGAGTCCTGTTATTGAGGCAGCTTACACAGTGATTTGCTAAGTACAGCCTCTTCATAAAAGGTGAAGCAGAAATCTATTTATCGATCACTACCAGGATTTCAGTAACCCGTTGAACTACCTGATTTTTTTGCCTTCTCATAAAGCCTACTATTTTTATTTCTCTTTATACCTTGCATTTAGTTTCCTTTGGAAACATTTTTTACATGTATTTTCACATCATGTAAACAATTTTTTGTGTGTATTTGCTTTTTTCTAGAGTTTGAACTGTAAAAAACTCTTATTAGATTAAACCACATGAAATTGCCAAGATTTGGCTGTTTTTGACCTATAGCAATGGCATCGTCATATGGTTCAACTAATAGTTAATTCAACTTTTGGTTATTTGAAAATATTAGGCTACTAACCTAAATCTAAGCAGAGTATTCCATTGAAACCCTGTTTAATGTTATGGAGGAACTGAGATGAACTTTGGGCTTATTACTCTATGCTGCCCATTTGCTAAAATTACATTTTAAAATGTATAACTCATGTGGAAAAACTGAGCATTGCACAGCCATTAATGTTAGACAGGCATTTAAAACTTTATTTTAACCAAAGGTTAAGACCAAATTTAACCATTTTCTTTCTCAGAATTTTGACCCATTATATTAATTTTAAGCTATAATGGGTAATGTAAAAGTTTTTTTTGGAAGAAAAATGCTTCTTTCATGGAATATGATTTAAAATTGTTGCTGTGTTACCTTCTTGGATTATTTAGGCTTCTAGAACAAACACAGGGTACAACTATTAATTTTTTTGAAGAAATGGAGCCAGTTACTACTTGTCTCAGCCTCATATGCTATCATAATTTTGAGATTCTTGTGGTATGTATAAAATTGTACATGTTAATTTTTGATGTTAAAAGCATACTTTTTTGGGTTTTTTTTTTGTCTTTTGCCTCTTTCATCCCACATTTGTCTAACACTTGGCTCATAAAAAGGGAAGGGATCCTAGTTGTGGATACAGTAGACTAAGCTGACGTGAGCAGTGATTCTACCTTATAAAAATAATAAACTAATATAGAATTTTAAGGAATTAACTACAACTTTAAGACATTTGCATCTCTTACACTCTTACAGTGACCTGGGAGATTGATAAATCTTTTAACAGTATTTTGCAAAATTGGAACTCATATCTGGGTCTCATTCATTTTCCCATCATGATATTTCTTAAATACTTTTGATGGTGTCTTAATATATCTCTTGATCTGCCTCTGTCATTGATATCAAATATTTTGAGTGCCCTCTCTTACTGAAGTATTGTACTCAATCTTATGTATTTTTCACAAACTATTTTGTGACTATTAAAGAGTAATATGCATGAATCGTGGTTTGGTAGGTCTTTTCAGGAATAAAGCATCATGATTATCAAGACTATTTAAAAAATACTTTCCTAAGTCTTTAGAATAGAAATCATTCACATTGTTATAAACTATATTATGAGATAATAGACCCAAATATAATGAAACATGTTCTGTTGCTGTAATATATATCTAACTTGAGTCTATCCTTAAACAGTTTAGCTTGAAAAGTTAAAAAACAAGTAAGTGTAAAACAGGGATGATCTTGATCAAATGGGAATTTGATACTATAGCTTTTCTCAGAGACTAAATTCATGGGACAGTTGATTAGAGGACATGATGTTTCTTGATCACAAAGCTTCTTTGGTCACAAAGATTCACATACTGTAAGTGTACAGCTCAGTGAATTTTTATAACCTGATAATACCTATGAAGCTAGCACCTTGATCAAGAAATAGAACATAACTTGCACCCTGGAATCCCTCTTAGTGCTAGCTTCTAAACTAACATCAGGCTTTATTTACCCAGCTGAATTTTAGTTGAGTATTTAGTTATCGAGGTATAAAACTGTCTGAAGAGCAAGACTACTTAATATTTGCACAAATTATCCAGATAGTTACATTTTCATCTTTGGCATACTATCTATGGCAATATTCAGTTTAAATCTATAAAAGTTTAAATGTCTACAGTTTCTTTAGTTGCCTTTGTGATTGCTGAATAAGGATTTAGACAATTTCTGAGGATCCTGATTTTTCTGATTAACTGCATTGCTTGGACAGTGACTGACATTCAAAGCTGATTTGATTGACCCCTTAAGGTTCTCTGTTTTGAGCTGCTGAGATTACAAATCTCAATCATATGCAGAGAATTTGCCATTCAGACTGACAGTTCTGTCAGGTCAGATGGTACGATTATTATGCATGCTGCAAGTGCATTGTTATTGCTATGTGGGTTTTTTTGTTTTGTTTTTTCCCTTAAAATCTAGGGGGAAGCTCTGGTCTCTGAAGGTGAAAAGCTAGAACATCAGCTTATCTCCATTTGGCTTTAGTTTCGCTATTGAGTTTCCATCTTTGTGTGCTGAGTTATTCCAGTCACAGCCCCAAACTCAGTTTTCTTCACTAATGTTTGTCAAAGAAAGATCTGTCCTCTTTGGAGAGATTGAAATGAGTAATAGTCTTTTGACACTATTGGCAAGTGGTTTTCACAGTCCATGGCAGATCTAATGAGCTACAGCTGCCTGGTTGGAAAATTCAGCTTTCGATCATGTGAAAGGATCCTTGGAATATGGACTTGAGTTTGTGTGTGCATTAAAACAACAACAACACTATCTTGACAAACTTATAAATGTGTTATAAATTGCTTTGTAAGCTATTTTGTAACAACATTCAGAGGTATCCAGTTTCAACTGCAGAAACCTGGGAAAATGAATAAACTATTTGACAAAGGTTGTTTTGCATCAGGAACTGAATTTTTGGTATATTAGTTCTACAAGGTCAGTTGTTCATATTTAAGAGAAAGGATAGTGTGGATTGTAAATATTGATCTTCTCTTCTTGGAGTATCAAGTTCCTTCATATACAACTAGGTATACCATGATATGGGAATAAATTGTATTTCATGGAATCATATGGCAGAGTGTGATAGGCTTGTGGTTTAGTGGATAACACAGTATATATAGGCAGTTACACTCAAGGATTAGGGTTGTAACTTCAGTTATTTCTGTTATTCTGAGAATAGAGAGTGATCTCATAATGCTGATATAGAAAAGTAACTAAAGCATTTCGTCTAAGCTCATATGAGGAAAGTATTTCATCTCATGGTTGACAGAACCCCTGTTTATGGGCTTGGAGATTCGTATTTTATTAACTTAAATAAACTACAACTTTAATGTGTCAGTTTCAGGAAGGTGTTTTCTTTGAAATGGCTTGATCACTTGTTCAAAGGGGACATTTAGTTGATTATTTTCATATCAACTACAAGAAAGCTTCATGCAAAACCCTGTCTGACCTTCCACTTTGTAAGCATAACTACCTAGTGACCTCTGACATGCAGTTTTTCTTCTGCTGTGGTATTTGGATAAAGGGGATATCATGGCTCTTGAGAAAGAGAATACAGATAAAAAGAAACGCAGAGAGCTCATTCAATAACATTGTACAGATCAGTGGGAGTCACTATTAGGCACGGTAATAGTTACAACTATAAAACAGAGCAAAAATTCTTTGAATTTAATATGAGAATCTTGATACAAGGAGGCATGAATCTTACACAGTCTGTTGTGTGGCACATGGAATGATTTAGGGCATATAGAGAATTAGCACACAATACAGAATAAGGGTGACAAAACATGAGCATCTAAAACAGGATCAGGATGGGAACACTTCCCTCATCTACACTTACTCTTGAGTAAAGAGCAGTGGGAGTTAACATCAGAATCACATTCTATATTATTTATAATTTTTGGAATAAGTGTTGTATATATTGTATGTGTATATTAATTGATTAGTAAACAAAAAAAAGGAAGGAGGTGGAAAGTTGTGACTTTTCCAAAAGAATCTATAAAAAGCTAGAGTAGAGAAAAGAACAAGGAGGAAAGTAGTAGATATTAAGATGTTAAGGAAGGATCTTCATTAAGATCATAAATTGCATAACACCCCCCTGCCCCATTTTATCATAGTATTTAATTGAATCCTCCTCTCATTGCCTTCTCTTTGTGACCCAAGTTTTTCTTTTAAAAACTTTATTGAGATATAATTCAATACCATACAATTTACTCATTTAAAATGTACAGTGCAATGACTTTTTTTGTTATTCACAGAGTTGTGCAACTATCACCACAACCAATTTTAGAACATTTTTTATTTTCCTAAAATGAGACCCTGTATTCATTAGCAGTCACTCCCTATTCTCCCCCAATATTCCAGCCCTAGGCAACCACGAATCTATGTGATCCAAGTTTGAAAAGTTGTTGATTTGAAATTCCCTGGTGTCTTCCAAGTACATTCTACTTCACACCATTTGATTGATTACACAGGTACAATCAGAAAACCATGACTGTTCTCTTTGTTGATATGTCTTGTAAATCAAAGAAGGTGACATATAACTGCATTCTTAAATATATAGCTTATTAAACATGATTTTCAAATGGTTGTTTTTGTCATAGATATAGACCTGTTAAATATACCCCTGACTCTGATTCTTAACTTAAAGATTCGGAATATTGATTTTGTCCAAGTCCTAGTTTGTCCAAGTTTTTGGACAAGATGTTCTGACTCATTCTGACAGCATTCCCAAGATACTAATATATAACTCAGAAAACTAATTAGTCAATATAATGTAAAATACATTTGCCCAGGGCACGGGACACTGTATTCCCCCAAACAGCACATTCTCTTCCTATAAGTAAACTATAGGGCAAGCTAAAGTGTCCTCAGTAAGTTGCCTGGCACATATGGAACCAGAATAAGGAAGCTAGTTACATGGTTCAAACATGGAGTGGCCCCACTCTCTTAGTCAGAATGTGGTAGGCAGAATAATGCCCCCACCAACCCCCATAGATACCTGTGTCCTAATCCCTACAACCTGTTACCTTACACAGCAAAGAGGACTTTGCAGATGTGATAAAGTCCTTGAGATGGGGAGATTATGGTGGATTATCTAGGCGTGTCCAATCTAATCACAGGTTTCCTTATAATGGGAGAACCTTTCTGTGGTGAAAGGGTGATGGGATTATGGAAGAACAAGAGATAGGGCAGTAGGGGAAGAGCTCAACCCACCACTGCTGGCTTTGAAGATGGTGACGAGAGGCCACGTGCCAAGCTGCTGGTGGCCTCTAGCAGCTGGAAAAGGCAAGGAAGTAGATTCTCTCCTAGAGTTCTCAGAAGGGAAAACAGCCCTGCTGACACCTTGATCTTAGACCAGTGAGACTCATGTCAGACTTCTGACCTATAAAACTGTACAACAATAAATCTGTATTGTTTTAAGCCACTAAATTTGTGGTAATTGGCTACAGCAGCAATGAAAAACTAAAACACAGACCTCTAGATTTCTTATAATATGGATCTAGTCAGTAAGCCTTGGGCAAGCACACCTTCTCCTAGGACAGTGCAGGTGGGCCTTGCCCATGTTTGCCTCAGTGGCTCTTCTTTCTTTGTATATCAGATGCCTTCCTCAAAGCCCTTTCTTGAATGACTTATTTATTAAAATGCTTTTAATAAGAACACAAATTTAAGAGTTAGATGGGCCTGGGTTGAATTCTGGCTCTGCCATTTTACTAGCTGGATAACCTTGGATAGGTGACAATATTCTAAGCCTTGGTTTTTATGAACAAAGTGGGAATAATAATACCTACCCTTTGGGGACGTTTGGAGAATAAAATGACATAATATATGTAAAATGGCACAATGCTTGATAAATAGTGAGCCCCTAATAAATGATAGCTTATATTATCATCTCTTAAAGGTAGAAGGAATTTGCCAATAGAATGCATTCTAACACTTGCTCAGATATATTAAGAACTATTGGTACAGCTATTATGTTTAAGTGACTAGTCCACAGAATTCTGTTTATAGCCCTCTGCCTCCTGGTACTGAGCCTTTTAACTGAAAAAGGCTTACTTTTGGAAACTTTAATGAGTAAGTTAAAACCACCTTTCGTTTATAGTGCAATATGTAATATCTTTTAATATTTCCTTTCTTCTTAGAGCTAACGTGAAATAGAATGCGTTAAGGAAAACCTAGAATTCTGTTTCTACAATTAAAAAAAAATCCCTAATGACTGGAATTGTTTTTTCAGTTTTTTAAATCCCTAGTGCCTGGCAAATGGCTGACACATAATAGGCAGCAATAAATGTTTATCGAACTGAACTAAACTGAGTTCTACGCACTTATTCTTTCGCAACCTGTTTTGAGTTCATCTCGTTGCTAGTCTAATTTAGGCCTTTTTTTTGGGCCTTGCCTATTAACAGCAGTTTTGAATGGCTCTTTTTGCTCCTGTCTTTTCCCTCTTGATCTTCCACACTACCACCAAACTAGGCAATAACTGTTGTACAGTATATCCTCTTCTATTTAGTCTTCTTTATCTTCATCCCATTACATACTACCTAATAGCCATATTTTAAACTCAATGTTTCCCAACTTTTTATGGCATGGTACACTTAGAAAATGATGATATTTGTGTGGTACACTGGGGTAGGAAGCAAGCCATCTTATGACTGGAGGTTTTGGATTCTAAAGGCTGAGTCACCCTCTCAGTACAGCTGTCACCTAATTTGGGCACACCAGTATGCCTTGGTATACTTACTGGGAAGCTCTGCTTAATCTAGCATTTTAGACTGGCTGCAGTTGGAATTCATTCTATCTTTTACATAGATATTTAATGAGCACTGTTTGTGTCCACACTAAGCTCTGGGAGAAAGGAATTGAGAGCACTGTATCAGGTATTCTCCTACATGAGCCCTCAGTTCCAGGCAGACAAATCTGTTTACTGGCCTCCAGATGAGCCTTCAGTATTCCTCTCGTGCCTTTGCTCATGTCTTTTACTGTTTTTGAATAACCTGTATTTCCTTTGTCATCTCTGAATCTTCCTCCTCTCTTCTCTGTGATGCTGTCCCTCATACAGTTAAAATATGGCAGTTTTGTTTTTTGTATTCTTTTCCATTTGATTACATCATTAACTCATTCAAGTTTGGTACCCTCTGTAAAGCCTGGATTCTTTCTTTATATTAATTCTTATTCACTTACTTTCTGTGTTATATTTGTCAGTATTTTCCCTTTATACATGTGCCAATTGTTATCATGATATTTACCCCGCTCCCTCTCCCTACAACTTTATATCATATAAATTCTGAGAAATATTTAATACTATTACAATAAATATAAAATAATATTCATCATGTATGTGTAGTTATCAGGTAATAGCAAATGTTTTTCAAGCCCATACTTGGACCAGGCATTATTCTAATAGCTTTATGTATATTGAATGTATTTAATCTTCACAGCCGCCCTATAAATATAAAGTATTTTCATATCTCCATTTTACAAATGAGGAAATTGAGACACAAGTAAATCAACTTGCCAAAAGTTGTACGCTGTTAAGTATCAATGCCAGGATTGAAATGTTATCAGTTACAGCGGGCAGTGTTGACACTGAGCCCTTACTAATAAACATTCTGTAATACTATGCTGCCAAAAAACCAAGTTATTTATATCTGAGCAGACCAGTAGGTAGTTATACCTAATATTAAACATTCCCACTAAGGTGAGTTAAGCTATATTACAGATAGAAAGAGAAGTTGTAGTCATAAGAAATATACAAT
Organism: Eubalaena glacialis; assembly: GCF_028564815.1. Classification (NCBI taxonomy): domain Eukaryota; kingdom Metazoa; phylum Chordata; class Mammalia; order Artiodactyla; family Balaenidae; genus Eubalaena; species Eubalaena glacialis. The sequence goes on along the minus strand of NC_083733.1, from coordinate 15,655,696 downwards.
CTGGAGAGTATGATAACATACAATCAGCAAGTGGTCAGTGTTATAGAAATCAAATGTTAGTAAGAATATTATTTATGCAGCATCAACTGTATGTGCCAAGAAATGAACTGGGTACTTTACATATATTGTCCCATCGAAGCCTTATGATAACACTATTGAGTAGTTGCTATCATCCCTATTTTATAGACGAGGAAAATGAATCTCAAATATGTAACTTGTCCAAAAGTTACTAAGCTGGGAAGTGGTAGAGCTGAGTTGGAACCTGGGCCCATCTGCTCTGTTTTCTTTTCACTGTGCTGTCCTGCCTCTCTGATGGTAGGTGCCCTGGCAGAAGGGCAGGAGACGGGCAGGCTCTCCTTTGTTAGAATGTAGTTAGATCTGTGCTTAATTTTGGAAGAGAATGTGATACTTTCTTTTATCACTTTTGTGATACTGTGATAATGGTACTTTTTATCTTCAAATTAGAATTTGAGGAAGGAATATAACGGATATTTTGGAATAGACTCAGTAAAAGCATTATTCGTTTTTGCTAAACCATTACCTTGAGATCTTGGCTAAGCTTCTTTCCCTTTTTGTGCTTCAGCTATATCTTGTGCAACATATATGTGGTTAATAGGTATCTATTTATATCCAAAGATGTTTTATGATGTTAGGAGTACTGTTCAGACTCTGGAAGTAAGTAGTAAGTACTACACAAATACTAAGTTTTAGTTCTTAGTCTGAATATTGACGTTTGACACCACCATGTTTTTCCTTTATAGCATCACACCTTTACCTTGCTGTCTTTTTTTTCCCTCCTGACACTGACAAAGAGATTTGTTCAGAGAGAACTGACTCTGAAGATGACACTGTTCATTGTATCTCAGTGGCTTAGGCTCCACATGCGGTTTCTTCTCTGTCTTTAATTAAACTTGTTTTTTTCAGTGCTGTAGCTGGGAGCACTGTGTTGACACAACTCATTCTTGTACAGAACAGATTAAAATGTCAGTGTTCCAATGTTCTCATCTGTGGGAAAAAGAAAATATTTGGGATATTTTATTTATAACTTTTAAAAGACTCCTCTGTGGAGAAAGATTACTTGTAGGCTGGAAAGCCATTTGACAGTTAAAGGGACAGAACTCTTTAATATTAGCCTAACAAAAAGGGGGAAAAAGTATGAAAGCTTACTAAAGCTCTTTTCTAGGGATTTAGAACACATTTTTCTTTCTCTTTCCTTCTTAATTTTCACTTAATTGTATCTTTTAATTCCCTAGAGTTCTGCTTAATCCTTCTAGATGCTGTGTATGCAGAATGCTGACAGCTTCCGCAAAAGGCAGTTAGTCATTACAGTAAACACATATATTATGTGGAAGAGGGCTACTAGTCAAGGGAAATGGAGTTGGTGTATTGAGCCTTTAACCTTCAAATCACAAGTCTGAATGTATCTGTTTTTACAATGGAGTCATTAATATTTTCTAGCTAGTTATTGGTGAATAGGCCAGCAAATTCACCGTGCTACAGCTTGAGACTCTTTTCTGCCTATCAGGCATTCAAAGGGTATAAGCCACATTAATTAATGCTGGGTGCTGTGCAAATTTTAGAAATCATGGAGTTAGGCTTGCTGCAAATTGATAAGGTAGGGACTTAATAAGAGAGCTAATACTAATAGAACACTTGCATGTATCTGAAATATTTTAAATGTCTATATGTATTGATGTATTGACTGTCTAATCCACACAGCTCTATGAATAGGTGATATTGTCTTCGCTGTACAGATGGGAAACTGAGGCCTGTAAATGTAAAGTAACTTGCCCAAGGCAACACAGGAAATGGAGAAGCTGGATTTTGAATCCAGGGAGTTTGGTTCTGTAGCCTATTCTTTTAGAGAGTTTCTGAAAGTTTACTAACTTTAGATATTGTACAATTTGGGAGATTTTACATTGTTAAACCAACACATAATATTGAGTAGATGAAGAAGATAGATATTAAAATGATGAGGAAAGTCCCTTCTTATGTTCATGTGCAAGGTGGTGGCCAGGCAAAATTTCTAGTCTTCTTTGGGTATATCTTATCAATAATTGGCAAAGGAATTATGAATTGTTCTGGTTTGCCCATATAAAGGCAAAAGGTGGCTTTCCAGAAAGGCAGACATTAGCATTCCAAGTGCCCATTCCATACTCCTGGTTTTGGAAGTTAGCTGACCTCTAGCAGAGCATCTGCCTTTCAGACCTTATTTAGAGATTTGCTCGATTTGAGTTGTCCCCTGGGTTAACAGCAGTGGAATCTGTATTTCTTTGGCATTGCTCCCTTCTATGTAAATTACAGATGTTCTCCAATGCCCTTTTGGGTTGCTTTTGGAAAAAAAGAGGAAAGATTAAAAGCTTTTTTTCTTTTTAAAAGAATCTAGCCTAGGTTCTAAGTAGGAGGAAATATATTTACTGAATTTTTCCTCATTTATGTTTCCCTTCAATCTTTGAAACTGCAGCCCTGCTGCTATGGGATCAATTTGTTGGCAAGGGTTATTCAAACATGAGCAGAATTTGTGTCCTCTTTGGATTAAAGTGCTAAAGCCAACAATAACAATTTTCATGTGGGAAGTGGTGCTCGATATCCAAGTCAGACTATACTTGGTGGTCTGTAATTTACTCCAGATTAAGAACAAGCATTTGAGGGGAACGAGGGTCTTTTCCCAGGTTTTTGTTTTCATTTCCAGTCTTTTTGTTACTTTTTTTTTTTTTAACCTGTTGCTTTTAAATAGACATTGTTTTAGAGGTACTTTTTTGCCTCTTGATTTGGGGGTGAAAGGGGTAGGGTACTTGAACTGAGACGTATAATAGAGTTCTTTTTTTAAAAGTTAACATTTATATTAAGGTATAACTTAAAACAGTTGAGTGAACAAATCTGCTTAAATGAATATAGCTTAAATGAATTTTCACATATATATAATTCATTTCTCTTTTCTCCACTTCCATTTTATTCAACTGTTACTCCTTTATCCTGTATGACTGGAGGGAAAAATCACATAATCTTGAAGACTGCTATACTTAGTTTAGATTTTTGGATTTAACTTCATTTGGACCACTGGACCTCCAGGGAAGTTCCTCTTCTTATTCTTTAAGTTATTTCAAACCTTTGTCACTGTCCTCAGAGTTTCTTTCTTATGATTTACATATTACCTTTTAGCATGTGACTTCACCTCTTAGGGCACCAAAAAGTTGAGGCATTCAGGAGGGAGCTCCCTTAACTCCTGGCAGTCCTCTCATTGCTCCCCTGTATTTATATACCCTTATCTGTTCTTCCTTTCTGAAGGTGTGATTACATCCCTTTTGATCTCAATGATTCACTTTGTCAGTTTATCCCCTTTTTCCCCTTTAGCTTCTCTGTTGACTTCTACTCAGTATATATGCATGGTTGAGACTTCTCAATTAAACAAGTTAATACAAAGTTTGCCCTTGACCTTGAACCAACCTCTAGTTGCTATCCAACCTTTCTTCTTCACCTCATGGTCAAGCTTCTTGACTCTTCTCACTGTTTCCACTTCTGATCTCTCATTTGCTCTTCCTCAACTGTAGGATGGCTTTTCATCTCTTTCTTCACTGAAACTGCTTCTGCCAAAATCACCAGTTTTTGAAGTCCCTTCTTTGATATTTTTTTCTCTGATTTTTCCTTCTTCCTGTCTAATCCCTCCTCAGACTCCTTTTGGGAACTCCAGTTATTTTCCCTATCCCTTAAATGTAGGAGTTTTCCAAGATTCGGTCTTTATTTGGACTTACTTCTATTTTTTGCATTTTGTGGACAATCTGGTCCACATGCACAAGGTTTTAATTATTGCCTGTACCTCCTACGTTCTGATACTAATTCTATTTTGAATCTCTCTCTTGATTTCCAACTTTCAGACTGACAGTTATATTTGGATATGTCACAGTCACATATGAAAAACTGACATTATTATCTTACCTCAGCATATCCCTTCCCCAGAATAAACCTGCTTCCCTTGTTGTATTCTCTACCCTAGTTGGTGGCACCTTCTGCATCCTTCTTTAGTTCATAAGTTTTTTTTTTCCTTTCTTTCTTTCTTTTTTTTACAATGTTCTGTGCCAGGCACTAGGTTCTGGAGTATAGAACTACAAAGACGTTATGAGATAAGGTCCCTGCCCTCAATCACAAAGACCAATACAGAGAAGACACATGAACAGAGAACTACATTACATTACAATTTAGTAAATACAATGGTAGAGGTGTGTGCCATATGCATTTATAACACAAAAAGGAACATAGAACTCAAATTGTGGATTCAGGAAAAGCTTCTTGGAGGAGGTGATGCCCGAGTACAGTCCTCAGAAGTAGGAGCTTGCTATGACTCCTCCCTTTCCCTTTTCTCTTCCATTACTTGCTGAGTACCATTAATTCTAGACTCTTAATGTCTCCCAGATGTGTTGCCTCTTTCCTATCACACCTGCTATTGCCTTAGTTCAGGCTTCTTTGGGATATAGCAGCAATCTCCTAATGTCTTTCCTTTTTCCATTCTTAGTATCCTCTCCCCCCAGTTGATTATCCACATTGACACTACAGTAAATCTTTATAAGAAAACATTCTGATCATAACCTTCACAGGTTTGACTGTAAAGTAATACATAATTATATGCATATGTCACATTTTACTTATCCATTCATTAGTTGATAGATGTTTGGGTGGTCTCTACTTTTTGGCTATTATGAATGCTGTTGTGAACATTCATGTTAAAGGTTTTGTGTGGACATAGGTTTTCATTTCTCCTGGCTATATACCTAAGAGTGGAATTGCTGGGTCATACGTTTTCCAGACTGTTTTACAAAGCAACTGTGCCATTTTACATTCCTACCAGCAATGTATAAGGGTTCCAATTACCCCATGTTCTTGCCAACACTTGTTATTTTCCTTTTTATTTTTTGATACTAACCAATGGTACTAATACTAATGGATGTAAAGTGGTATCTCCTAGTGTTTTTGATTTGCACTTCCATGATGGCTAAGGATGTTGAGCATCTTTTTATGTGCTTTTGGCCATTTGTATATCTTCTTTGAAGAAATATCTATTCAGATCTCATTTTTAAAACTGAGTTATTTTTTTATTTGAGTTATAAGAGTTCTTTATATATTCTAGATACAAGTCCCTTATTAGATATATGATTTGCGAATAGTCTCTCCCCTTTTGTGGAAGTGTCTTTTCACTTTCTTGTTTTTTTTTTTTCTTCATTTTCTTGATAGTGTCTTTTGAAGCATAAAAGTTTTTAATTTTGATGAATCTCCAAATATCTATTTTTTTCTTTTGTCCCATGTACTTTTGGTGTCATATTTTAGAAACCATTGGTCACCCTAAGGTCATAAGGATTTACCCCTAAATATTGTTCCAACAGTTTTAAAGTTTTAGTTCTTATATTTAGGCCTGTGATCTATTTGGAGTTATTTTTGTGTGTATGGTTTGAGGAAGGGGTCCAACTTCATTACTCTGCATGATATCCAGTTGTTCCAGCACCATTTGTTGAAAAGACTATTTTCCCCCATTGAATTGTCTTGGCACCTTTGTTAAAAAAACAAAAAACCAAAGAAACCTGTTGACCATAAATGTAAAGGTTTATTTATGGAGTCTCAGTTCTATTTGATAGATTTATACATCTATGCTTATGTCAGTACCACATTATCTTTATTATTGTAGCTTTGTAGTAAGTTTTTAAATTGGGAGGTGTGAATCTTCCAATTTTGCTCTTCTTTTGAAAGGTAGTTTTGGCTATTCTGAGTCCTTTGCATTTCCATGTGAATTTTAGGGTCTGAAAAATGCAGCTGTTATTTTGAAACAGGTTGAACCGAATATGTAGATCAATTTGGGAAGTATTGTCATCATAATATTAAGTCATCCAATCCATAAATGTGGGATGTCTTTCCATTTATGTAGATATTCTATAGTTTTTCAACAGTGTTTTATAGTTCTCTATAAGTTTTAAATTCTTTTGTTAAATTTATTCTAAAATATTTTATTCTTTTTGATGATATAAGTGGAATATTTTTATTAATTTCATTTTTAGATTGTTTATTTTAAGTGTATATTAGAAGTACAAAGAAGGTATAACAATTGTAAATATTTATGCACCCAACATAGGAGCACCTCAATACATAAGGCAAATACTAACAGCCATAAAAGGGGAAATCGACAGTAACACAATCATAGTAGGGGACTTTAACACCCCACTTTCACCAATGAACAGATCATCCAAAATGAAAATAAATAAGGAAACACAAGCTTTAAATGATACATTAAACAAGATGGACTTAATTGATATTTATAGGACATTCCATCCAAAAACAACAGAATACACATTTTTCTCAAGTGCTCATGGAACATTCTCCAGGATAGATCATATCTTGGGTCACAAATCAAGCCTTGGTAAATTTAAGAAAATTGAAATCGTATCAAGTATCTTTTCCGACCACAACGCTATGAGACTAGATATAAATTACAGGAAAAGATCTGTAAAACATACAAACACATGGAGGCTACACAATACACTACTTAATAACGAAGTGATCACTGAAGAAATCAAAGGGGAAATCAAAAAATACCTAGAAACAAATGACAATGGAGACACGACGACCCAAAACCTATGGGATGCAGCAAAAGCAGTTCTAAGAGGGAAGTTTATAGCAATACAAGCCTACATCAAGAAACAGGAAACATCTCGAATAAACAACCTAACCTTGCACCTAAAGCAATTAGAGAAAGAAGAACAAAAAAACCCCAAAGCTAGCAGAAGGAAAGAAATCATAAAGATCAGATCAGAAATAAATGAAAAAGAAATGAAGGAGGCAATAGCAAAGATCAATAAAGCTAAAAGCTGGTTCTTTGAGAAGATAAACAAAATTGATAAACCATTAGCCAGACTCATCAAGAGAAAAAGGGAGAAGACTCACATCAATAGAATTAGAAATGAAAAAGGAGAAGTAACCACTGACACTGCAGAAATACAAAGGATCATGAGAGATTACTACAAGCAACTCTATGCCAATAAAATGGACAACCTGGAAGAAATGGACAAATTCTTAGAAATGCACAACCTGCCGAGACTGAACCAGGAAGAAGTAGAAAATATGAACAGACCAATCACAAGCACTGAAATTGAAACTGTGATGAAAAATCTTCCAACAAACAAAAGCCCAGGACCAGATGTCTTCACAGGCGAATTCTATCAAACATTTAGAGACGAGCTAACACCTATCCTTCTCAAACTCTTCCAAAATATTGCAGAGGGAGGAACACTCCCCAACTCATTCTACGAGGCCACCATCATCTTGATACCAAAACCAGACAAAGATGTCACAAAGAAAGAAAACTACAGGCCAATATCACTGATGAACATAGATGCAAAAATCCTCATCAAAATACTAGCAAACAGAATCCAACAGCACATTAAAAGGATCATACACCATGATCAAGTGGGGTTTATTCCAGGAATGCAAGGATTCTTCAATATATGCAAATCAATCAACGTAATACAATCATATTAACAAATTGAAGGAGAAAAACCATATGATCATCTCAATAGATGCAGAGAAAGCTTTCGACAAAATTCAACACCCATTTATGATAAAAGCCCTGCAGAAAGTAGGCATAGAGGGAACTTTCCTCAACATAATAAAGGCCATATATGACAAACCCGCAGCCAACATTGTCCTCAATGGTGAAAAACTGAAACCATTTCCACTAAGATCAGGAACAAGACAAGGCTGCCCACTCTCACCACTATTATTCAACATAGTTTTGGAAGTGTTAGCCACAGCAATCAGAGAAGAAAAAGAAATAAAAGGAATCCACATCGGAAAAGAAGAAGTAAAGCTGTCACTGTTTGCAGATGACATGATACTATACATAGAGAATCCTAAAGATGCTACCAGAAAACTACTAGAGCTAATCAATGAATTTGGTAAAGTAGCAGGATACAAAATTAATGCACAGAAATCTCTTGCATTCCTATACACTAATGATGAAAAATCTGAAAGTGAAATTAAGAAAACACTCCCATTTACCATTGCAACAAAAAGAATAAAATATCTGGGAATAAACCTACCTAAGGAGACAAAAGACCTGTATGCAGAAAATTATAAGACACTGATGAAAGAAATTAAAGATGATACAAATAGATGGAGAGATATACCATGTTCTTGGATTGGAAGAATCAACATTGTGAAAATGACTCTACTACCCAAAGCAATCTACAGATTCAATGCAATCCCTATCAAACTACCACTGGCATTTTTCACAGAACTAGAACAAAAAATTTCACAATCTGTATGGAAACACAAAAGACCCCGAATAGCCAAAGCAATCTTGAGAACGAAAAATGGAGCTGGAGGAATCAGGCTCCCTGACTTCAGACTATATTACAAAGCTACAGTAATCAAGACAGTTTGGTACTGGCACAAAAACAGAAATATAGATCAATGGAACAGGATAGAAAGCCCAGAGTTAAACCCACGCACATATGGTCACCTTATCTTTGATAAAGGTGGCAAGCATATACAGTGGAGAAAAGACAGCCTCTTCAATAAGTGGTGCTGGGAAAACTGGACAGGTACATGTAAAAGTATGAAATTAGAACACTCCCTAACACCGTACACAAAAATAAACTCAAAATGGATTAAAGACCTAAATGTAAGGCCAGACACTATCAAATTCTTAGAGGAAAACATAGGCAGAACACTCTATGACATAAATCACAGCAAGATCCTTTTTGACCCAACTCCTAGAGAAATGGAAATAAAAACACAAATAAACAAATGGGACCTAATGAAACTTAAAAGCTTTTGCACAGCAAAGGAAACCATAAACAAGACCAAAAGACAACCCTCAGAATGGGAGAAAATATTTGCAAATGAAGCAACTGACAAAGGATTAATCTCCAAGATTTACAAGCAGCTCATGCAGCTCAATAACAAAAAAACAAACAACCCAATCCAAAAATGGGCAGAAGACCTAAAGAGACATTTCTCCAAAGAAGATATACAGATGGCCAACAGACACATGAAAGAATGCTCAACATCATTAATCATTAGAGAAATGCAAATCAAAACTACAATGAGATATCTTCTCACACCGGTCAGAATGGCCATCATCAAAAAATCTACAAACAATAAATGCTGGATAGGGTGTGGAGAAAAGGGAACACTCCTGCACTGTTGGTGGGAATGTAAATTGATACAGCCACTATGGAGAACAGTATGGAGGTTCCTTAAAAAACTAAAAATAGAACTACCATACGACCCAGCAATCCCACTACTGGGCATATACCCTGAGAAAACCATAATTCAAAAAGAGTCATGTACCAAAATGTTCATAGCAGCTCTATTTACAATAGCCAGGACATGGAAGCAACATAAGTGGCCATCATCGGATGAATGGATAAAGAAGATGTGGCACATATATACAATGGAATATTACTCATCCATAAAAAGAAACGAAATGGAGGTATTTGTAGTGAGGTGGATGGAGTTAGAGTCTGTCATACAGAGTGAAGTAAGTCAGAAAGAGAAAAACAAATACAGTATGCTAACACGTATATATGGAATCTAAGGGGGAAAAAAAAAAGTCATGAAGAACCTAGTGGCAAGAAGGGAATAAAGACACAGACCTACTAGAGAATGGACTTGAGGATATGGGGAGGGGGAGGGGTAAGATGTGACAGGGTGAGAGAGTGTCATGGACATATATACACTACCAAATGTAAAATAGATAGCTAGTGGGAAGCAGCCGCATAGCACAGGGAGATCATCTCAGTGCTTTGTGACCACCTAGACGGGTGGGATAGGGAGGGTGGGAGGGAGGGAGACGCAAGAGGGAAGAGATATGGGAACATATGTATATGTATAGCTGATTCACTTTGTTATAAAGCAGAAACTAACACACCATTGTAAAGCAATTATACTCCAATAAAGATGTTAAAAAAAATACATTTCTACAACCTTACTTAACTGATTTATGATATCTACTGGATTTTTAGTGGATCCTTAGGATTTTTGATATGTAAGATCATCTTGTCTACAAATAGGGATAGTTTTACTTTTTTGCTTTCAACTAGGTGCCTTTTATTGTATTCTCTTGCCTAATTACCCTGGCTAGAGCTTCCAGTACAATGTTGAACGAAAGTGGTTAGAGTGGATGTCTTTTTTTTTCCTTTTCTTGGAGGGAATACATTAAGTCTTTCACCATCAAGTATGATGTTAGCTGTGTGTTTTTCTTAGATTTTCTTTATCAGGCTGAGTAACTTCTATTCGTAATCTGTTGTGTGTTTTCTTAATCATGAAAGTGTGTTGGGTTTTCACAAATGCTTTTTCTGTTTCTATTTAGGTAATCATGTGATTTTTGCCTTTGTATTCTATTGATATGGGTGTGTGTTGATTTGGATGTTGAGCCATTCCTGCATTCCTAGGATGTATCTCACTTGGTCATCAAGTATAAGCCTTTTTATGTGCCTCTGGATTTAGTTTGCTAGTATTTGTCAAGGATTTTCTCATCTATATTTTAGGAGATATCAGTCTGTAGTCTTCTTTTCTTGTGATGCCTTTGTTTTGTATTGTTATCATGTAATGCTGACTTCATAGAATAATTTGGAAGTGTTTCCTTCTCTTGAATTTTGGTACAATTTGTGAAGACATAGAATTAATTCTTTTTCAGATGTGTAGTAGATCTCACTAGTGAAGCTGTCAGCCTGGGCTTGTGGGAAGTTTTTTAACTACTAATTCAATCTCTTTACTAGTTACTCAGAGGTATTCAAATTTTCTATTTCATCTTGAGCCAGTTTCAAGAAGTAGTTTCTGTCTTTCTAGGAATTTGTCCATTTCTTCCAAGTTATCTAATTTGTTGTTTTAAATTGTTTGTAGTGTTTTCTTCAAATCTTTTTTCTTTCTGTATGGTCAGTAGTGATGTTTCCTCTTTAATTTCTGATTTTAGTAATTTAAGTCTTCTCTCTTTTTCTCTTGGTCAGTCTAGCTAAGGATTTGTCAATTTTGTTAATCATTTCAAAGAAGTAGCATTTGGTTTTGTTGATTTTTCTCTGCCTTATGAAAATATTTTTATTTCATTAATTTCCACTATTTACTATTTAACTTTTTTCCTGCTTGCCTTAGGTTTAGTTTTCTCTTCTTTTTTCTAGTATTTTATTGTGGAAGGTTGATCTGTTGATTTGAGATCATCTTATTTAACATAGGCATTATATCTATAAATTTCTATATAAGCACTTCTTTAGCTGCATCCCATAATTTCACCCATAATTTTGCTATGTTTTGTTTTCATCTCATTCTTCTAAAAGAATTTTCTAATATCCTTTGTTATTTCATCTTTGATTAATTGACTATTTGTGTTGTTATTTTCCACATATTTATGGATTTCCCGAATTTCCTTATGTTAGTGGTTTCTAATTTCAGTCTACTCTGTATGATATCAGTCATTTTAAATTTATTGAGACTTATTTTATGGCCTAACGTAAGGCCAAATATTATTCTGGAGCACATTTCGTGTGCACTTGAGAAGAATGTATATGTTGCTGTTGTTGGGCAGAGTATTCTTTACATCAAATGTCTCTTTGGCCCTGTTAGTTGATAGTGTTGTTCAAATCTTCAGTTTCCTTACTGGTCTTTGTAGTTGTTCTATCCATTACTGAAAGTGGGATATTGAGATCTCCAAACATTATTTTTTTCCCCAAACGTTATTTTTTTAATTGTTTATTTCTCCCTTCAATTCTGTCACTTTTTCCTCACATATTTTGTGGCTCTGTTGTTAGGAGTATGTATGTTTATAATTGTTAAATCTTCCTCAGGGATTGACAGTTTTACCATTATAAAATGTTTCTATTCATCTCCAGTAATATTTTTGTTTTAAACCCTATTTTGCCTAGTATTAGTATAGCTGCTCCAGTTTTCTTAGGGTTGCTCTGTGAATTTATATATATATTTTTTCCATCCTTTTACTTTCAACTTATTTAAAGTATATCTCTTGTAGAGAGCATATAACTGGATCTTTTGTTTTTTAATCAAGTTTGACAATCTCTGCATTGTCATGATTTATAATAGTATATTTGTGCTGTAAATTGTTGGTTGTGCTTCATTGCCTAAGTAAACCCACTAACTACAGTGGTGCTCATGGAAGCTTTATATTGAATACTTTCTGAATTTCTTCCTCTTCCTGTCCCTATTTTAGCATTTTGAATGCTGCCATTGTTAGATATAGATATATAAAACCAATGTAACTCATATCATGTAGGTTGTCTGAGCAAAAAAGTAAGTTATCTATTAGCTTTGAAACCAGAGTGCTCAGTGTTAATGGTTGTTGGATCACATTCCTTTGAGTCAGTAAAGTATAGCATATATATTAGAATTAAGCAGGACTTTTTTCCTTTAGCAGAAATCTCTCTTTTAACCCTAACTATGTTAAAGTTAGAGTTTTGGCTTTGGAGTTGCCAGGAATAACTTTACTTTACATGTATAATTAACCAGATTGAATAACAGAGCAAAAGAACATACTTTATTTCCACACTGTGGTAATAATAAAACAGTTACTAATTTTGGAGCTGCACATTATTTCCATAGTTGGATATGTCTTAATAAGGGAGTGGTTTCCTCTCACTAACCTCAAATCACACCAAGAAACCTGCTTCTGCATAAAGGAGGTTTAACTTATTTTCTAAGCTAAATAATTTTTCAGCATAGGATGTTTAGGTACATATTTTTCTTCAGGCTACAATCTAGAATCTATTAGTAGGAAGGTAAGGTTGAGAATTCCTGCTTTGGTTGATTCAGTGCTTTACAACCTGAACTGTTCCTTGAGGCAAGCTATTTCTCAATTCCATTTTTTCTATCTATATTCTGAAAATAATAAAGACACCATAGCTATGAGGTAACTTCAATGTTATATCCTACTTGTTTAAAATCAGGGACTTTTTGTGGGGTGGAGGAGGAGGGGAAAGTACTGGGAAAGAAGAGTAAAAATATAATTAAAAAATTTTATTATCCAGACTTCTATATAGTAGTGGCATTTAAAAATAAAACTAGAGAAAGGGTTCTTGGTGATATTTCTTGGTTTCCATTTAATTTTTGGTTGAGGATATTCAGTGTTCTGTCAGTTTCTTTGCATTTTTAAATAAAAGCCCACCAAAGAGTTCAAATTTTGATCCTTGAGATGATTAGGTACTTATTTAGATAAAGGCTTAGTTACGTATCACCCTCAAATTTAATTGTTTGTTCTGTGTTCACTGAAATTTTGAAGCAAAATCAAAAGAGCACTGAACACTAAATAGTTTCTCAAGCGGTAACTGCTATTTTTCTTTATGTTGAAAAGCTATTTAGCTTAAGGGAGAAAATTAAAATATCCTGGTAATTACTTTGTTCTACCTGTAGTGTCTTGATAATGATTTATCTTATTCAGATAGAATATGGCAGCTAACACATGATTTCATTTTAACAATTTGTTGGTTGAACCTAATCATCTTTAACTTTAACAGATTTGTATCAATTATATAGTCACAGTGAGAATGCCTCACAAAAGGTCTTCTTTCCAAACTACTAACACCTTCCATTGGAGACCAGAAGGCATCACTCACTGCCTATTAGCTGATATTTGTTCCTTATCTGCTATCTTTTTTACATCATATGTCAGTGCCCACTGTGAAAGGAACTAGAAGCCACCTAATCAATAAGATACTCTTAATTTTCTGCCTTCTCTCTCTTTATATATTTTTGAGGTATAATTTATAAACAATAAAATAAATTAAACAAATTACATAAACATTTTATTATTTTTTAATTTAAAGTTATTTATTTTTATTTAAAATTGTTTATTTTATTAAACAAATTTACACAAATTTTAAGTGTACACAAATGTAAATACTAACCCAATTTAAGTATACAGTACTTACATCACCTCAGAAAGTTCCCTTATGCCACTTTTCTGTCAGCCAGGAGGTGAGTGTTTCAGTTCCAAACTCCATCTGGATGCTTGCTTTCTTGAATCACTAATGGTACTAACTGTCCCCGGCTGGCTCCCCAGGATGTAGACTCTGAAAGGGAGTTTAGCTTGCAGAGTGTTTATTAAGGAGTGCCCTTGGGGTCAACATTTGTGAAGGCAGGGGAAGAGAGCAGGACTGGGTAGCAGGAAAAGTCAAGCTGCCGGAAGGCCAAATGCCATCTTGGACTGACCCCATGAAGAACTCTGGGCCTTGACTAGCTTTGTAGAGTTATCTGGAGTTGGGGCAAGAGGGTCAAGCCTTTATATTCCCATTTTGATCAGTTGTTGGATGCAGGCTGCCCTGAGAAGAGACTCAACCTTAGAGAATGTGGGTTTCTGCAGTTGAGGCCATCGTAGAAGGGCCTGTCAGATGATGGTTGACCACTCTCTCAGCAGCTGGGCAACAAATCCTTCATCCAAGGGAAATTTGAAAAGTATCTCACGTTGTCTCTCACATTGCTGTTAAGGAAATTCAAGCTGCTTGGAAGCGCAGGTGTTTTTTATTCAAGTCTAGAAGGAGGAAACCAGAATTAGAATAAAGAGTAATTGATAGCAGCTAAATACTAGAAAATTCATGATTACATTATTTAAAACTTATTCTAATAATATTTTTGAATATGTTTTATGATTTATTCATTCAAGAAATATTTGAGAGCTTATATTAATGGAGACATTTATCCTTCATCTTGGCCACCTACTAGCTGAATCCCTTATATTTGGGAACTCCTCTGTATGAAGCCAAGCTCATCTACCACATTAGAGGCTGAAAATGCAACGTTATTGAAAGGGCTGCAGGCCTCAAACCTAAGCTCTGCCAAACAGACAAATTTTTTAATCAGACCTGGTGTTGTGAAGGACCAGAATTTTGTTTTTAATGGTTTGTTGTGCCAGCAGAATAGTGAGTAAAGCCATATCCACTTTCCAGAGATGGCAGTGTTTCACCAGACTCCACTTTGGTGGAGTCAGCAGTGTAAACACCCAGAGCCAAAGACAGTAGTTTCCTCACCAGACTGGTTCTTTGGCATGCTTCTTCGGGTTTTGTTTCTGACTGGGTAGCCTATCTGCTTAATTAACTAGGATTGGTGTCTGTTGCTTGCCCCTCAAAATCCCTGGCTAATATAGCCTACCCTCCACCAAATGCTCTAGGCAGTAGGATTATCATGGTGAAAAGAAAAACGTTTAGTGGGCAGAGGATGATGGTTAGTAAGAAGATAAATTGACAATACAATTCTAGACTATAAGTAGCACAAAGGAAGTGAACAGGAAAAAGATAAATAAAAGAGGGGAAATTGGAGATGGGGGGCAAGGGATCCTTAAAGAAGGCTAGGAAAGTAAAATCATTGCCCTGAGACCAGTAGGCTGAGAGGAAGAGTGAGCTGGGTGAAAGGGGAAGGGGTGTGATGAAAAAGAATTTTGCAGCCAGAGACAAGAGCATTTGCAAAACGGATGAGAATGAACTTGACTTAACTGTTCAAGGAACCAAAAGGAGCGTTGTGGTTGTCAGTTGTGTTTGTTTAGCTAATTTAATAGAGTTTCTCTTTTTAAAGAAAAATACATTTTGATATGAAAACCTGTGCTGTAACTGATGGCTGTCTATTAACTCTGAAGCAGTACTGTTTAGATCCAAAAACTTGTCTGATTGACTACATTAGAATCACCAGGGAAGTTTTCAATAAGTACAGATTTCTGGGACCCACCCATAGAGAGTCTAATCAGCCAAATTAGATTTCTGGGACCCACCCATAGAGAGTCTAATCAGCCAAATTTGTAATCATTAGTGTTAGACTGCAATGTTATATGAGGTAACACTGTCGGCAAAGCAGAAGCTTACTTTAATTTCAGCTAAAGCACACTGGAGTAACAGCGCTGGTTACTGCAAATGCTGTGCATGTCTCATGCATGTGAGATTGGTATATACCCCTTTACTTGATAGACATAAAGCTTTTACCTGACTAGAAATAAAACAGGGAGAAATCAGTCTTTCTTTCATTAAATTTTGCCTTTTTATGTAGAATTCTATGCTAGTTGTGTTGTACAAGGTAAAATATATATATATATTTGGAAGTCTAGTTGCTAGCTGTATCTGACAAGGTGAAAATCCTAGTAATTCTCAATAATATTCAGTATTGAATAAAACCCCAGATGCTAATATATTGAATCCTGTTGTGAGGTTATTGTTGATAACAGATTAAAAACTTTTTTTTATTGTCTATAGGACATGTTTTTATCCAGAGTCTCTAAGAATACTATGGATTAGCTTCAGGTTCAGCTAATTTGAAGGGAACCCCAGTCCAGGTTTTATTAACAGATATAATTCAAAGTATATCTTACCAAAGAGTCAACCTAGTTAAAGAACTCTGAGCAGAAGGCAAGCTGTTTTAATTATGAGGTCATTGATAACTTGGAGCTTTTCTAGGCGAGGACCAGTGTATCCAAGTAGAAGCCATGCTATGCTTATTCTGATCACAATCAGACAATTATGCAATTTTGTCTCCCTGAGTATAAATTTTTACCAAAAAACCCCGTGAATGTTATATTAAAATATAAGAAAATTGTTGTCTAAGATTCTGTGTTTGTCAAACTCAAACTGGTGTCTTGTACATTTTATTTCACTCCCCTGAGGTGGGAATAAACATGACACTTCTTTCTGAAGCATCACTTTCCCTTGATGCTCGTGATATAAAACCTTATTTTTGTATGGAAACAAATATGTATATATTCTAGAATAGGGAATTTATTATTTTCATAAAAATGTGTCATTAATATGTAGTGATTTATTGTTTTAAAATGATTTAGTAAATGTTTTTAAATTTTCTCAATTTCCATTAGTGCAAATATTAATTGTTATAATCACATAAACAAACTCTTTGGAGTTCTCAATAATTTTAAGAGCATAAAGGAGATCCTGAAACCACAAAGTTTGAACCAGAACCACTGGACTGGGTAAAAGACTACTTTCCCCCAACTTAGCTAACATTTAAATATATCCTCACAGCCTTGTCCATGGAAAATATTTACAGCTTCTTGTTTCACTTTCATTTTTACTCCTTATTTTCTTTCAGTTTTGCAAAGAGTTAGGTAAAGCAAAGACCTGGACTGGGAATGGGGAGCGAGTAAGGAGGCAGATAAGCGTGTTTCCATTATAAGAAGATAGTTTAAAGTATTGGGAGTTGTCAAAGCATATGTTTTCTTTCTATGATTCTGACTTAAAGAAGTAGTAATTTCTGATGTATTTTAAGCCTAGGCAAAGAAGTATATTTTGACTATATCAATGTTTTATTTTTCTTTAAAAACATTTACTTCATCTTTAAGGAAGCGGTGTTTTTAAAATTAATGTTCGTTTTTTTAAAAAATGGTAACTCATTTCCAGTTTTTAGTAGAAGTTATGAGGAAATTGATTCCATTCACTGTATTTGTTTTGCTTTGAAGCCTTCAGGAATGGTTCTGTATATTCTTCAAAAGTGAGATAGATAGACTGATAATCAATGTTAAATCTTTTTTTTTCAAACTTTCTGATATAAAAAAAGGAGATTGCTTTCTAGAAAGAACCAATTCTTTTTTCTGAAAGAACTTTAAAAATATAATAATTGTCAGTTGCAGGAATAAATATCCCACCAAAACTCTCATATGTAGATGTAGAAATTTGGCAATTATTTCACCATTATTGGAAAATTATCTGTGGAAACATTTATTTGCATTTCAAGGAGATGATTATTTTTATATTTTAACTGAGCTGCCATCCTGTTCATGAACATGAGGCTTAAGGCATTGGAACGTCTGGGAACCAGAGTTAGATTTTTAATAAAGTCTAACTCTTCTCTTCCAAAAGCAGTAGCTTTAGTGACCACATGTTAGGCTAGGAGTCACCACCAAGAAATGCCAGTAAGTGTCAGTGGGTACCACTTGGGAGGACAACAAAGAAATAAAGCTACCATGGGGTACAAAAGTATAAGAGAGAAAAAAAGAAAAAGTGAGGGGTGGTTGTGGTAGAGTTCTTCAGTAGTATCTAGTGAGAATATTCAAAATAATTTAGGGCCATTACGGGTTTCAGGCACTAGCCAACAAATAGATAAAGCCAGCAAATCTCTACTGTGATTTGTCAGTTGGCTGGTTAGTCCCCTTGGTCAACATCACTAGCATGCTGTTGATTCCTCTGAGTGCATGGGTGATATTGTGAGGAGGGTCAGGAAATACTTGATCATACCAGCCAAATATCAGATGCTGGCTTAAGTGTTTTGCGTGATATGTTTTTTTAACTGAACTTTTTATCTTGGAATAACTTTAGATTTACAGAAAAGTTGCAAAGATAGTACAGACTCTGGGTATACCCTTTACCAGATTTCACTTTCCCCTCAGGTTATCATCTTACATTACTGCTTGGTTTCTTTTAATCCTCACAAACAACCTTTGATAGAAGCTACTATTATTTTGTTTTCTGTAAGAAGAAACTTAGGCCATATTGTGAGGAATAATATATCTATTATTTCAACAAATATTTGAGTGCATACTATGTGGCAGGCATTATTTTAGGGTTGGCCATGGGCATACATTGGTGAGTAAGATGGTATGCCTGCCTTCATGGAATTGTAATATTTATGTCATTTGTTCTGCATAGTACTACGTTGAACTAATTTCCTTTTTGTTCCTCTAGGAAGTCATTATAGGAAAAGCGCTGAAATGTTTATCTTATGGGTGAAGTAGTATTGACTATCGCCCACCACCCAATTTGTTTCCTCAAAATTATGAGATGTAGTTAGCTCAAGATCTCTACACTTAGCCACCTTCTCAAACTGCTCCGTAATGTTAATATATGCCAGTTTGGATTTCTGATTATCTGTATACCCAATTATATTTATTGCTGTATATTGTCATCCTCTAAACATCCTTTGTTGGCTTACAACCTAAAATGCATTAGCTCTGTAGGTAGTATAGATTATGTGAAAATATAGTTCTCAGCATCAGAAGCCTGGGTTAGATTTTCAGTGATGAAATATAGCCTTCAAGTCTGTTAACAGGAATGGGAATCCCATGACTACCTCACCACACTCCTTGCTGAAAATACTACTATTCCTGAGGGGGGGGGGTCATTGACCTTTACATCCATTATAGAGGTATGGGAGGAGCAGGGAGGAAGAAGTACCTTAAGTAATAGGTTAGCCACAGAGAGACAAAAGAATAATCAGAGCACTTAAAAGCTGGAGGAAGCTTATGAAAGAATGGGGAAGTGAGCTTCTTGTAACAGGGATCCCTGCTGTTCTCTATTTTCAGTGCGGCAAAGCAAACCAGGCCCCTATGGACTCTAAAGAATGAATTATGGACCTGAATAGTAATGTGGTAGTGCTAATGATTTCATCAGTGACCATGGCCTTTGTCATTCCGTTGTGGGTGTATGTGTGTTTATGTGTGTGCATTTGGGCCAATTAACTTATTAAATAACTTATTTGACTTAAAAAATAAATTGTAGTTTTTCAAGAATAATTGTTATTATGAATTTGGCAGTGTGGGAAATGCACTTTATATGTTTCTACAATCATACTGACTGAACAAACAAATAGGTTACATCATTTTTTTGTGTGTTTAGTCCCATGTACATACTGCTTTCAGCCTAGTCCTTTTTCTGTCAGTGTTTTAGATCTTTCTCCAAATTATTCTATCAAAAACTGAAATTTTCAAGTTTTTTCTCTAAATTGTTTTCCCATTTTCTCCCATCATCCTTTAATTCATTCTCATGCATTAGTTTTTATAACCTTCTAGAGGCAATCAGATTTCCTTTTGTTTGTATTTACATTTTTTTCAGAAATCTAGATTTTAATCTTTATATTTGTGAGTTTTATTAAGTGTCTGTTGTGGCAGTAATGATTTATAATAGACTCCCAGTTGTCAATGGAGATGTTATACCACTATTAAGTCTAAAAAATATAATAATGAAATGAATATTTCTTCTAGACATGTATTTATTGTTCCTCCAGACCAGTATCTAAGACTTAATCCAAAGTTCAGTTAGTTTTAGAAAAGACATTTTACATCTTTCCATACTTCCTCATCTAAAATATTCCTGGACAGTTTATATGCTTTTCATGCTCTCTTTCTCCCAACTGTACATTTATGACATTAATGTTCTTAGAGTTTAGTGTTTCATTAGTTTTCTGGAATCTCATGGTTTTCTCAAACCTAATTTTGATTTCATACTACTAGCTTTAAACTTCTCTAAGATTCTCTCAAGGGATCCTTGGGGGAGTTGGACTTGTTCTTGAGGCACTCAAGAATGATTATTCAATCTGTTCTTAAGTATGTGATGTGGGTCAGCATTTCACTGAAGACAAATGAAATATCTCTTTAGTTTTAAGGTGAAAGTTACCTCATTCTCTTCATACTCTGCTAAATACCAAGCTACGAACAACCACAGACCACACGTAGATGGAGATATGATGCTATGCTATGCTAGGCTTCACTACACTACACTGCACTACTTTACACTAAGAGAAAAGTGCAAGGATGGGCTACTGTCCTCAATTTATATAAAGATTTGTGTGAAAGAAATGTACCTCGAAGAGGTGGAGATCCTCCAAAAACCCTCTTCTGCCTAAGGGTGCCCTTTGCTATTGACATTAATTAGCAACTTTGAGCTAGTTTTATGCTGCCCAAAATGAAGTGGAGAATTAATAATTTTCTCTAAATCTGAATTCTCTTCTGGATCATTTGGGACATCAATCTATTTTTTTATTCTTCTACCTAGAGCATGGCCCTTGTGCAAGTGACAGAATTTATATTTCTGTTAAGCTTGAGACTTCTAAGAAATCCCCTTTCTTTTCTACAAAGGGACAATTTAAGATCTCTCACTGAGACTTCCCACGTTGTCTTATGTGCTGGATACTGCTTGCTGAGTTTAGATTGCCAATTTCTGTCTAATGGTTTTATCTTCTAGAAATCTCAAAAGCAAATAATTCTGTTGCCATTTTTCTCAAGGTGTGTATATGCCTTTCAAATATTTGGTTGGAAACAGAAGACTGTTCCTGTCTTGCTCATCTGGGTAAAACTCATTTACTGTTTTTCCTTTTAAACTGTTAGCTCAAGTGACCTTACACACGAGTCCCAGCTGTGCATTAGCATTGCTTGGGGATG
The DNA here is from genome assembly GCF_028564815.1 of Eubalaena glacialis. NCBI lineage: Eukaryota > Metazoa > Chordata > Mammalia > Artiodactyla > Balaenidae > Eubalaena > Eubalaena glacialis. The sequence goes on along the minus strand of NC_083733.1, from coordinate 15,634,569 downwards.
TGTTTGTATCTTTTGTCTAAAAATACCCAGCCGGTAGGATTCATGATCCATGAAAGCTAATTGAAACAATTTCTCTTCAAGTTTTGGCAAGCGAAGCATGCATTATAAGCATTAATATCTATAAATTGAATTGTTAATGAATCTAGACACTAATAATGAATGCAATTTTGCAGGCTTAACTAGAAACACTAAAATTATCAGGATCTGGAGCAGAATTTTCAATCATTTTTGCTTATTAAATAGCAAAGCTATGCTTTTAATAAGCTAATCATTTTTATTTGACCCCATAGGAGTAGCTCAGTTGATTAGAAACAGGTTTCTAAGTGCAAAACAATGTTGTTTTTCTCTTACTGTTTTAACCACCAAAGCACTGAAATTTTAAGATGGATATTTGATCTCACAGTCTGTGTCTTCTAATCACATCTGTACATACATTTCAATGCTTTATGAAATATTTACTTACTCCATTTCTCCTACATTAAACTGTATGTTTGTGTGTATGCATATGTGTGTGTGTGTATGTGCACATGTGCATCCTCTTCAGTTTTTAAAGTCACTGTCACAATTGACTTAAACAAATGGTCTCATTTTGCATGAAAACATTTGAGAAGAAGATTGCATTATTAAGGTGTAATACAATTTTATGCGTAATGGTTGCCTGATAGCTTTATTATTTTCAGAGCCTTTGGTATATATATATATTTGCATTTGAATATCATCTCCTAAAACTTTTGCATAGACCCAGTTTAAATAGCAGCAAAATCTAGTATTAGGTTGGCCAAAAAGTTTGTTCAGTTTTAAGTAGAAAGACATTTTTCATTTTCACCAAGAATTTTATTGAACAATGTAGTCACTAACCGAATGAACTTTTTGGCCAACCCAATACATAATGTTAAACAACAATGGAGTGTTTTTCCCCTAGTGCTTGAGTGACTTGAGATAGTAAGTCATGCACTGAAGGGTACATTTAGTGCCTTTCAGTAGCTATATACCAAATAGTTACCAAGTGGCCTGAAAGAGTTAACGCACCTTTCTGTGTCCTTTCGCTTACTACCAAGGAATGACTTAACCACTAGGAAGAATGAAATGGTACTAACTAGGAATATGTGACATCTCTCTCTATATTCTCATGGAGGTGACTGAAACTGGAAGTCAAAGTACCTTTTCTGATTGCTTCTTTCCCTACAAATCTTAAGGATATTGACCACTGCTTTGGCTTGAACTAAAGAAAACTAAGATCATAGATTATGATCCTTTGTGTTTCTATGGTGTCAGCTGTAACTTCTCCTTTTTCATTTCTAATTTTACTGATTTGAGTCCTCTCCCTTTTTTTCTTGATGAGTCTGGCTAAAGGTTTATCAATTTTGTTTATCTTCTCAAAGAACCAGCTTTTAGTTTTGTTGATCTTTGCTATTGTTTTTTTCGTTTCTATTTAATTTATTTCCGCTATGATCTTTATGATTTCTTTCCTTCTACTAACTTTGGGTTTTGTACATGTATACAATGGAATATTACTCAGCCATAAAAAGGAATGAAGTTGGGTCATTTGTAGAGACGTGGATGGACCTAGAGAGTCATACAGAGTGAACTAAGTCAGAAAGAGAAAAGCAAATATAGTATATTAACACATATATGTGGAATCTAGAAAAATGGTATGGATGATCTTATTTGCAAAGCAGATATAGAAACACAGACGTAGAGAACAAATATACGGATACCAATGGGGAAAGGGGTTGGGTGGGAGGAATTGGGAGACTGGGATTGACACATATACATTATTGATACTATGTATAAAATAGACAACTGATGGGAACATACTGTATAGTACAGGGAACTCTACCTCATGTACTGTGGTAACCTAAATGGGAGGGAAGTCCAAAAGGGAGGGGATATCTTTATGCGTATGGCTGATTCATTTTGTTGTGTAGTGGAGGCTAACACAACAGTGTAAAGCAACCATACTCCACTAAAAATTAATTTTAAAAAAAGAAAGAAAGAAAAGAATACTAAGAAGCCAAAGGTAGAAGTTGAGTCTGATAGTAATTTTTGCTTCAGAGTTTATAGGTTGGAATTTTTGTGTAAAGGTAGCCCGGAAGGGTTATTAGGATTCTTTGGTATTGTTGTTTTTTTTTTTTTTCTTCAGCATGTTGCATATTCCTTTTTACTACCAGGTCTAAGAATGTATAACCAATGTATATAATACATATTTTCTCAGGAATGTAGTGTCTATTGTATTATCACTTATGAAATTGTTTTCAGGATTTGTCAGCCATCATAGATGTGATAATTACAGGCATGCACTTTTTTCCCCCTGGTGACTATTTTCTTTAGTTAACTAAAGCTTATAGCTTAATTCTTATATACATGGCTTCATCAAAATGGAAATCGAATAGTCTTAGAGCATTTTGTACCACTCTTCCCAAAAGCTGATGATCAGTCTACATGTATGTGACTGAATCAGCCCAAGAAAACCTTCCTAGCCACAAAGCCCAAGAAAAAAACAAACAGCAAAACAAAATCCTTCCTCAAAGGCCTGTTTAGAGAACACTCATGTCTTAGTTAATAAGCTTGTAGTACTTTCTGGCATTTTGATAAATATTTTTAAATGTTTTTATTGAATTCAGTCTTTCTTTTCCTGTTAGAAATAAAATTTGGATGGACTATATTTTTCATATCAGTAAATCTTGATTAAATGATTCCCTGGATTATAATCCTGCCTGGATTTGACTATCTATTTTTATTAATTTCCAAGAACATGTAATTTTAAAACTGTATATACCAATCTAAGTTCTGATATCAAAATCTTCTCCAGAATTGCCTAAGTCATTTCGCAACCATTTGACATGGCCACTTGCAGCACAGAAATAATACATGCTCCTGAATAAGCAAGAGTTTTTGCCTATTCAAAACTTCTTGCTATTATCTGGTCAATTTCATGGAAATGAATTCCACAGACAAGTCTTAATAGTTAAGATCAACCTATTATAAGTGATTATACTTAGAGCAGAGTAGGAATCTTCTACTTTTCTTTCTTATCCAAATATTTGAAAAAATTTTCTACATCAGTTCAGTTTTCTTGAAGTTTTTACAATATCCTGGTCATGTGATAGTTTACATTAGAAACATGACTTAAAATCTTTAAAATAAAATTTATTTCTATTTTTAGTTAGAAGGAAATGTGCTGACATTATCACTGCAGTATTTGATTTTTACACTAGCTCTGTTTCTCAAAAATGTTTCTTTTAATATCTGCGGTGTTATAAATAGAAGGACCAAACTCTGTGTTATACTGAATGACATACCTCATTCCAAGATAGAGAGGGGTTGAAAGGATGTCTCTAACACAAACATTTTCTCTTCTTATAAGTGCTTTTGGAAGACAGCATTCTATAAAAGACATTAAAAACAGTAAGTCAAACTTGAACATAAGAATAATTCTTATTGCAAGCTTACTTCTTAAAATATCATCTTCATCTTAAAATATATCCTCATTGTCATTATCTTAAACTATTCCTCTCTGTTAAAATAGTAGGACTTCAGGCTTTGTAATGTTAAAAATCTATTCTGCAGTGCTTATTTTAAAAATACAATGTTAACAGAGTGATTTTAAACCAAATCCTGAGCTATATCTAAAGGTTATGGTTTTACATGACCAAGAACCAGAATTCTCTGTAGATCCTCAGGCCTATGCTTTTCACAGTATCTTTCCATGACTTACATAAGATAAGAAACCAATAGGGACACTTACACATTGCTTATGTGAGGAATCCAGGAAAACAAACACATACAAGAATGGGTAAATTATGAGACTTGGAAATTATGATTACTTGTTAATACTATCCTATTTTTAGAAGTTAACTTAGAAGTACCTTGGGGACATTATGTTCCTTATGACACATTTTACTGTTGTTGTGACCACCCATTGGATATATTATAGTACAAGCTTTAATGTAGGTTCTAAAACTATATCAGTTACAACTTTATCTTAACTACAGTAGATTAATCCAATATTTTCTCCAATTTCCCATATTATTTCCTTATTTTCAAGTAAGTAGTCCAGGGCTTCCCTGGTGACGCAGTGGATAAGAATCTGCCTGCCAATGCAGGGGACACAGGTTCGATCCCTGTTCTGGGAAGATCCCACATGCCGCGGAGCAACTAAGCCCATGCACCACAATTACTGAGCCTGCGCTCTAGAGCCCGCGAGCCACAACTACGGAAGCCCACGGGCCTAGAGCCCGTGCTCCGCAACAAGAGAAGCCACTGCAATGAGAAGCTTGTGCACCGCAATGAAGAGTAGCCCCCCGCCCGTCGCAACAAGAGAAAGCCCGCATGCAGCAACAAAGACCCAACACAGCCAAAAAAATTTTTTTTAATTAAAAAAAAAAAATCAAATAAGTAGTCCAGAAGTAGGCAGTTCAGAGCTGGTTCATCTACTTGAGGAAGTCATCAAAGACCCAGGTTCCTTCTGGTAATTTCCTGTTCTTCCATAGTTAGTGTGCAGCTTTTGTTTTTCCAGTCAAAATGCTTGTTCTGACTGCAGGCATTGTATCTACATCCCAAGTAAGGAGAAAGGAGAAATAACAAAGGGCAAAATTTATCTTGCTAGCCTTGTGTTTATCAAGAAAGTGAAACTGTCCTCAGGGACTTTCATTTGTATCTCATTGGCTAGTACTGTCACATGATCATGCCTAGTTGTGAGGGAATCTGAGGAGGTGAGTACTTTTTTTATTGAGGTATAGTTGATTTACAATATTATATAAGTTTCAGGTATATAACATAGTGAGTCACAGTTTTTAATGATTATACTGCATTTATAATTATTATAAAATATTGGCCATATCCCTTGTACTGTACAATATATCCTTGTAGCTTATTTATTTTATACATAATAGTTTGTACCTTTTAATCCTCTATCCCTATCTTGCTCCTCCCCACTTCCCTTTCCCACTGGTAACCACTCGTTTGTTTTCTATATCTGTGAGTCTCATTTTTGTTGTATTCACTAGCTTGTTTTTTTTCCAGATTCCACATACAAGTGATAACATATAGTATTTGTATTTCTCTGTCTGAGTTCTTTCACTAAGCATAATACCCTCCAAGTCTATCCATGTTGTTGCAAATGGCAAAATTTCATTCTTTTTTATGGCTGAGTAGTATTCCATAGTGTGGTGTGTGTGCGTGTGTGTGTGTGTGTGTGTGTGTGTGTATACACATACATGCCTATGGAAGGTGAGTATTTTTAAAAAATTATTTCTTCTGTTTTTTTTTAATAGCCAATACAGTCTCAAACTTAAAACATCAAAGTATAGAAGGGTATATTAGTGAGAATCTCCCCGTCATATCACACCTCCTTCATCCTTCCACTTTCATGTACTGCCCCACCACACCCCCCACCCAAGAAACAGGTAACCACTGGTTTAGTCTCTTTTTTATCCTTCTAGAAATTTTTTAAATGTATATGATTCAAATATGTGTTCTTTTCTTCCCCCTTTTTTTAAATATAAGTGGTGCATGAGATAAGTATCTTCAACTGGTCACATAGCTGCCTCAACCAAACTAAACTAAAAAAACAAACCAGGATTATTTTAATAAGGAGGGAAGGAGAGTAAAAAACATCTTCCTTGGACTGTTTTATTTATTTATTTTTATCTGAGTTGAGTCCAGTATTATACAGATAGCTGTGAAACTATTGATTCTATTTAGCAACTGACAAAGGCATAAGTGTTCTTCAGAACAGGTACCTGTATCATCTGTGTAACACAACCCTGTATAGAGGAGTTGATCAATAAATGTATAATATAGAGCTCATGATGTCTTTTACCCCATAACTGCTCATCTTCAACTTAATTAATGAAACTAACATTTGGTAAATTTTTCAGACCAGAAACTAAGTGGTCATTCATTTTTCTCCGGCCTCCAGATGCCTCTCCTTCTCTTGTATGCCACATCCATTCAGTCAGTCAGTCAGTCAGTCAATCAGTCCTGCTGATTCTACCTTCAAAAGATATCCCAACCCCTCCACCACCTCTATCCTGAACCTGACCACTGTACTTGTCTCCCTACTTCCCTTCTTGCCCTCTACAATCCATATAATAAACTAAGTGACCTTAAAAATAAATCATTTTCCTGCATAAACCTTTCCAAAGGCTTTCAACTGTAATTAGAATGAAATCCAAAGACTATTCTGAGGCCCATGAAGCCCTAGGTGATAGGGTGTTTGTCTACCTCTTCTTTGTCTCCTCCTACTCCTGCCTCAGTGTCATTGTATTCTCAGTTTTACATAGTATGGTCTTGTCCCAGCTGCATGCAGGGCTCTTTATTTGGACTCAGCTTACATGGCACCCCCTGTTGACCACTTTTTAATCACCTATACAACCCTTCTTCCTTGTACTCCAACAATTTCTGTTTCATTCCTCTGTTTTATTTTCCTCATAACACAACTATCTAAATATTATTATTTGTGTACTTGTTAATTCTCTGGCTTTTCCCACTAAAGTATAAGTTTCATGAGTGCAGGGACTCTGTATCGTTTATTTATTCATTCAGCAAAATGTTTGTTGAGTACCTGTTATGTGCCAGATCCTTTGCCACGCAGGGATGATAACAATAAACAAAATGGACAAAAATTACTTCCTTCATAGAACTTTTATTTGTGTGCATATGTGCATGTACGTTTCTGTATGCCGGAGGATAGACAATAAACAAATAAATAAAATATATAGTAGTTTAAACTTAAGTACTTCTATGAAGAAAAATAAATAAGGAAAGGGGATGAGGATCATCTGGATGTTGGCAGTTGTTTTCACTTTCTCTTTGCTATTTTCACACTAATGATTGTACCAAACCACCTAAAAATCAGTGGCCTTTCAACACCAGACATATCTGTGGGTTTCCTGAGGTTGAAATAATCCAGGCTAGACTTGGCTCCAGTTTATGGCTCAGTTTCAGGTATGTTCCATGTGTCTCCCATTTTTCTGGCACCGGTGGAATACCAAATCATGTTATCCTCCATGGCAAAAAGCAGGAGTATAAGAGCCCAGGCCTAGTAGTACAAACCATTTTAAGTCTGCTTGAATCATGTCCAGTAACTTCCCAGTGGCAATAGCAAATCACATGGTCAAGTCTAAAGTCTGGGGGCAAGGATGTATACATCTTGGCCACCATAAAGCCAGAGTGTGGATATGTAATGCTACTACAGAGGAGTGAAAAATTGAGACTGATAATGTAATCTAATGTAAGGTCAGGGAAATCCTTGCTGTCATTTGAGTAAAGTGAGAGGTGAAGGAGGGAATCATGTGGCTATCTGGGTGATTCAGGCAGAGAGAACAGCAAACACAAAATTCTAAGGTGAGAATACTCCTGTCCTGTTAGAGGAACAGCAAGAAGGCCAGTGTAAGCAGAGCAGAGTGAGAGTGAGAATAATGGAGAGGTCAGAGAGATTGTGGAGGATGGTGGGAAGGTAGGCTTGTATATCATGGTAAAGACTTGGGCTTTTCTCAGAACGAGATGAGAAGCCTAAGAGGGTTTGAGCAGAAGCATAACATGATCTGACCAGCGCAGAGCCTGGCATGTGATGATTGCCCAGTATATATTTGTTAAGTGAATGCATGGTGATAACACTTATTCTGACTTAAGTAAACCTTCCCAAAATAATGAAAGAGAGAAATACTTAGAGAGTGAATGGAGTAAAATAACCAAAGCCTTAGAAATGATAGTTATTAACAATCAAATAGAAATGACTCACAAAAAGGGGAGATCCTGGTGAGACAGGAGTAAGGTATTGCTTGCCAAGTGAAAGCCATTTGGTGGAATCTTTTCAACCCAAAGAAAAGCCCATTGTGTTTGAAATTGAGCTAGTTATCCAAAAAGTACAAGACTGAACTTGGTGGCCATCCTTTTGGGATTCTGAAGGGGTCAGAGATTCCATCATTGTAAAATGATAGGAAGGAGGTGATTTTAGATAGAAGCAATTCACTGCAAATTAGCATATAGTAAGCACTTAAATACTTACAGAACTAAGAATATAATTGAATTGCAACAGTTTTTTGGCTGTGACCCAAAGAAATCAAGCAAGCCTTAATTCTATTCTATGGCTACTGTTAATATAAGAGACTAAAAGAAACTTGTCAACTTTATTAATCCAGGATATTAGTTCTCTTCCTGGCCTAGTGGGCTAGCTGTCTCCAAAACAGTTTTATTCCTTTACCTCTCTGTCTTCTGTCTGATAGCATTTCTACAGAAGAATATTATAAAAAGATAGAAATTGTTTTACAAATACATAACATACTTAATTTCTGGTTGAATATCCAAACTAGCCATCCATGAAAATTTTTCTTGAACAATATGAAGATTATCTTTCTGAATATCTTTCGCTTAAGACTTGTAACAAAAGTTCAACTGGTCTGAAAATCACACTTGTCTTTCTTTTTAGCCCCTGTATTGCTCTTCTGTTGTTGATCTATTAAAGATGACAGTTAGTCAACAAAGAGGAAAAAAGTAAATTATATTCCTTTGATGTCATGAGTGTTCTTTAGTCATTATTTTTAGTTTTAAGGGGACCTTTGGTTCATATTCAAACCCAGTCTGGCTTCAGAGTCTGTACTCTATATAGTACACCCTGTACTGTCTCATCACACAAGTTTTTAAACATATTCTTATTGTTATTATACTTACTAATTTTACAATCAGTTATTACTGATATTCACTACCCTGCTATGAATATCCTTGCTCATTTTTGCTTTGTTCACTGCTTCCTCTCGGGTTTGATTTTCTTCCTGTTTAAGTACATCTTTAGTATTGCTTTCAATAAAGGCTGCAGATAGTAAAATTTCTTTATAAAAAAATTTCTTTATATTACTTTATAAAAAGTTTTTATATGTCTGAAACTATTTTTTTTCACCCTCTCTCTTATGCAATAGAATTCTAAGTTTACAGTTATTTTTTGCTCCACATTTTGGTAATATTTTCTGTTACTACTGATGAGAAGTCTGCTGTCAATCTGATTGTCCTTTGTAGACAGTGTATTTCTAGAAAGCATCTTTTATGTTTTTCTCTTTTTACCTTAATGCTCTGTGGTTTCATTATAATGTGGGTCAGAGTGTGATTATTTTTTTTAACTTCCAAATGATGCCTGCTGGGCCTTTGTAATCTGACGATTCATATTTTTCTGCATGTTTGGAAAATTCTCAGCCATTATCTGTTCAAATATTCCTTCTTTAGTTTTCTCTATTCTCTTCTCCTGGTGCTTTCTATATTAGAGCTCTGCATTTTATCCTCCATATCTACTGACTTCTCTTTCATATCCTCCATGTTTTTATTTCTCTTACTGCACTTTGGGGGATTTCTTTCCCCTTATTTTGAAATTCACTAATTCTCTCTTTAGCTTTGTCCAGGTAACTATTTACCCATTTAAATGGATTTTAAAATTACAACATCTGTTTTTCATGCCCAGACATTCATTTTAATATTTGCCTGTTTTATGATCTCTCATTCTTATTTTATCAGTGGTCTTTTTCTTCCCAGTAACTCTTTGGATATTTATAATCTAAAGTTCCTTTGAAATATTCAGCTACCACTGGTTCCTAGGATGAAATGTCTCTGTAAGTTATCTTTATTGATATCAGACATTTTTTTTAAATTTATTTATTTATTTATTTATTTTTAGCTCTGTTTGGTCTTCGTTTACTGTGCGAGGGCTTTCTCTAGTTGTGGCAAGTGGGGGGCCACTCTTCATCGCAGTGCACGGGCCTCTCACTGTCGCGGCCTCTCTTGTTACGGAGCACAGGCTCCAGACGCGCAGGCTCAGTAGTTGTGGCTCACGGGCCCAGCCGCTCCGCAGCATGTGGGATCTTCCCAGACCAGGGCTCGAACCCCCATCCCCTGCACTGGCAGGCAGATTCTCAACCACTGCGCCACCAGGGAAGCCCCGATATCAGACATTTTTAAAAGTAGTTTTCATATAAAAGAGAAACGTGTGTGTGTGTAATAAAACATATATCCATGTACATACTACCCAGCTTGAGAAATAGAACACACCAGTATGTTAAAAGCGCCTATGTGTTGCTCCCTGTTTTATCCCACTTGCTTTCCTCAGAGTTAACCACCATCCTGAAATTTGTTTTAATGAGTCCCCTACTTTTCTTTATAGTTTTTCCAACTATATTTGGATTCCTAAATGACAGAGTCTTTAGTTTTGCTTGATATTGAACTCGATATGCATGGAACCATCTTGCATATATTCTTCTGTGCTTGTCTCTTTAATATATTTACAATCATGTTTGTAAATTTCAGTCATGGTGGTAAATATAGCTATACTTTCATTTTCATTTCCACTGCCGTATAATATTTATCCATTCCATTATTGATGGAAAATTAGGCTCTTTAATGGTTTATGTTGCTATAAGTAATGCTGCTGAGAAAATTTTGCATATGTGATATATACACACATCTAGGCTATATTCTCTAAGCTCTGTTCACTTGGGAATAGGATTACTGGGTTGGAGAATATGTGCATGTTCAGTTTTACTAGAAATTCCAAACTTATTTTCCAAAGTGCCTATAGTGGTTTTGTTTTCACTAACAATATGCATAAAATCCTCTTGCTTGACATTCTGGCAACACTGAGATTTGTTAGGATTTTAAAATATTGTCATTATTTTATGGGTCTCATGGGTCTGAAGTGGTATCTTTTGGTTTTAATTTGCAGTTACATCATTAATAATAAGATTGTCATGTGTTGATGAACCATTTGTGTTTTCTCTTCTCTGATGTGCTCTTCTCTTTTGCAGATATTTCCTTTCTGATTGACTTGTGGGGGTTATTTAAATAGTCTGCATATGACTTCTTTGTTGGATGTATATGTATGCATATTACAGACATCTTTTCTTCAGTTATGGCTTATCTTTAAAAGCTTTTTTAATTGTGTCTTGTTTTACAAAAGTTCTTAATTTGCTGTGGTCCAATTATCAATCTTTGTTTTTTAAATGGTACTTTGGTCTTTTGATTAAGAAATATTTCCCAGTGTAATATAAAAATTCTGTTACAAATTGTCTTCTAAAACTTTTGTAGTTTGTCTCTCACATTTAGGACTGTAATCTACCTGGCAGTGATTTCAGTATATGGTGAGAAACAGGGAACCAGTTTAATCTTTTTCCATATTGAAACCCAACTGTCCCATTGTGGGACTGCTTAGTCTGACCTTTTCTCATTGATCATCAATGCCAGCTATGTTAAAAATGAAGTTTTCATAATCAGTGGGTCTATTTCTGAGTTCTCTCTTTTGTTTGTTGGTCCCTGTACTGGGACCACTGTGTGTTTATCTTGGCTTTAATAAGTGTTGGTGTTTGGAAGAGGATTTTTGGTAGGACAATCCCCCTAACTTGTTCTTCATGAGTATATTGGCCATTCTTTGCTCTTTGCTTTTCCATGTATATTTTATCATCACTTATCAAATTCAAGGAAAAAGCTATTGAAATTTTTTACATTTATAGATTAATTTGGAGAGAATTACTCTCTTTAAAATATAGAACGAACCTTTCTTTCTTTATACATGCACTATTATCTCTCCATTTTTTTATATTGATATCTTATTGTCTTTTAATAAAGTCTTATAATTTTTTTTATAAATCTTATATATTTTGCTGTACTTATTACATATACCTCTTGTGTTGATATTGCCAATGGCTTATTTATTTTACTGGTAAATACTTTAAATATATAGGTAAGAATAGAGAATAATGTAATGAACACCTATGGACCTATTCCCAGCTTTGTAAAATATTACCACTATGGCTGATTTCCTGCTGCTGCTCTTTCTCCTCCAATTAAGCATTATAAATACAATTACTGTTCCCACTGTGATCCTCTCCTATCTCATTCTCTTCCCTCCCTCCTTCTCTAGTGTTTCACAAATCCAGTGTTTTCATTCTTATACATGTTTTGATATTTCCGCTATATGTTTATGTATTTGTTAGCAATATGAAGTATTATTGTGTTTTATAATGTGAATGGCTCGATGTCCTTTATTAAAACAATAGTTTAATATTATTATATTAGTAGAAAGTAGTCTCTAAAGAAGGTCTTTCTACCTACAGTATTGGTAATTTGTATTTTGCTCCTAGGTTCTAGCTAAAACATTGCATCTTTGTAACTTATACTGTTTTCCTCCTTGAGAAACCTCTAGAGAGAGGAAGATATAACATTTTCAAATGAAGGAATATATTTGAACATAATCATGTATGTTTCCCACAGACATTTCCATATCATATGAGAAATATTTGAGTTAATTATTTTAACTATAACTCAATGAGATGAAATTTTGCTACCATTGCTTTTAGGCATTTTGAGCTCTTGCCTCATTCACCCGTAGCCCAATTTCTTAAACACTTGGCCAAAATAAATAAATGATAGACAAATAAAATGTAACCTAAATTATACATAGTATATTCCAAGTCCACAGAACCAAGATCAGTCTGGTTTTGTACATAAATTTTCTCTTTAGCTTTGACACTGAAGACAGAGAAGAAAGGCAAAAGTAGTCACTTTTTTGGTTGGATAATTGCTGATGACTGGAAGTAAATTGAAGAATTTTCTTTATTTATTTAGAAGTCTGGTTCAGCTTTCCCTGGTTGTGGACGTATCCTTTCCCAAAGTTTAAACAAATTCAAGTGATGTTTTGCCTACTTTGAGCTAAATATCAACCCATGTCCATGTTCAAGAAATGACACATGGATACATATTTGCTTTTTTTAACCTACTAATGTAATGCTTATTTATATGACTATAGGGACTAATTACTGTCCTGCCTGAAAAGAGTATAATAGTTTACCCATGGTTGAAGGAAATAAATATGAGACTTAAATGGAGTACTTCAAGGAGAACTTAAGAATTCATAAGATAAATTTTAAATACTAAGACTTCTGTCACAATGCTTTTTCTGTATTAATGGTACTATTAGAACAAATGAATCAAACAAGGACTATTTATCTTATGGGTGATTTTAATAAGACAAATTTAGGTCCTTTATACAAAGACTCATCAAGATGGTAAGTCAGTTTTTGTAGCCTTTTATAAAATATGCTGCCACAAGAGTGATAGAATTTATATTTCTATTTATTAAAATAGAAAAGATATTTAAACCACACCCCAAAAAAGTTAGTTTCATAGGATAGATCCCAGGCTAGGCCACAAAACAAGCCTAGTAAATTTAAGAAAACAAATCACATCAAGCACCTTTTCCAACTACAACGTTATGAGACTAGAAATCAACTAAAAGAAAAAAACTGCAAAAAACACAAACACATGGAGGCTAAATAATATATTACTAAACAACCAGTGGATCGCTGAATAAATCAAAGAGGAAATCAAAAAATACCTAGAGACAAATGAAAACAAAAACACAATGATCAAAAACCTATGGGACTCAGAAAAAGCAGTTCTAAGAGGGAAGTTAATAGTGATACAAGCTTACCTCAGAAAACAAGAAAAATCTCAAATAAACAACCTAAACTTACCCCTAAAGGAACTACAGAAACTACAAACAAAACCCAAAGTTAGTAAAAGGAAAGAAATCATAAAGATCAGAGCAGAAATAAATGAAACAGAGATTTTAAAAAAACAGTAGAAAAGATAAATGAAACTAAAATCTGGTTCTTTGAAAAGATAAACAAAATTGATAAACCCTTACAGACTCATCAAGGAAAAACAAGGAAAAGGCCCAAATCAATGAAATCAGAAGTGAAAAAGGAGAAGTTAGAACCAACACCACAGAAATACAAAACATTACTTTTGTATTTCATTTTTTTGTATTAAGAGACTACTATGAACTATTTTGTATTAAGAGACTACTCTGAACAACTATATGCCAAATCAGAAATGAAAAAGGAGACATTAGAACCGACACCACAGAAATACAAAAGATTGCTTTTGTACTTTTTTGTATTAAGAGACTACTATGAACTATTTTGTATTAAGAGACTACTATGAACAACTATATGCCATTAAAATGGACAACCTAGAAGAAATGGACAAATTCTTAGAAATGTACAATCTCCTAAGACTGAACCAGGAAGAAATAGAAGTAATGAAAAGTCCAATTACCAGTAATGAAATTGATTCAGTAATTTTAAAACTCCCAAGAAACAAGAGTCCAGGACCAGATGGCTTCATAGGTGAATTCTACCAAACATTTAGAGAAGAATTAAGACCTATTCTAATCAAACTATTCCAAAAAATTGCAGAGGAAGGAACACTTCTGAACTCATTCTGTGAGGCCAGTATCATCCTGATATCAAAACCAGACAAAGATATCACAAAAAAAGAAAATTACAGGCCAATATCACTGATGAACATAGATGTAAAAATCTTCAATAAAATATTAGCAATCCAAAGCCAACAATACATTAAAAGGATCACACACCATGATCAAATGTGATTTATCCCGGGGATGCAAGGATTTCTCAGTATCTGCAAATCAGTCAAGTATGATACACCACATTAACAACAATAAAAGAAGAATAAAACGATATGATCATCTCAATATATGCAGAAAAAACTTTTGACAAAATTCAACATGCATTTATGATAAAAACTCTCCAGGAAGTGGGCATAGAGGGAACATACCTCAATGTAATAAGGGCCATATATGGCAAACCCATAGCTAACATCATACTCAAAGGTGAAAAGCTGAAAGCATTTCCTATAAGATCAGGAACAAGACAAGGATGCCCACTCTTGCCACTTTTGTTCAACATAGTATTGGAAGTCCTAGCCATGGCAATCAGAGAAGAAAAAGAAATAAAAGGAATCCAAATTGGAAAGGAAGAAGTAAAACTGTCACTGTTTGCATATGATATGATACTATACATAGAAAATCCTAAAGGCACTACCAGAAAACTACTAGAGCTCATCAATGAATTTGGTAAATTTGCAGGATACAGATTAGTATACGGAAATATGTTGCATTTCTATACACTAACAATCAACTATCAGAAAGAGAAATTAAGGAAAATCCCATCTACCATCACATCAAAAAGAATAAGATACTTAGGAATAAAATTACCTAATGAGGTAAAAGACCTATACTTGAAAAACTAAGACACTGGTGAAAGAAATTGAAGACGACACAAACAGATGGAACGATATACCATGTTCTTGGGTTGGAAGAATCAATATTGTTAAAATGACCAAACTACCCAAGGCAATCTACAGATTCATTGCAATCCCTATCAAAATACCAATGGCATTTTTCACAGAACTGGAACAAATAATTTTTTAAAAATTTGTATGGAAACGCAAGAGACCCTGAATAGCCAAAACAATCTTTAGAAAGAAGAATGGAGCTGGAGGTATCATGTCCTCTGACTTCAGACTATACTACAAAGCTACAGTAATCAAAACAGCATGGAACTGGCACAAAAACACACACATAGATCAATGGAACAGAATAGAGAGCCCAGAAATAAACCCACACTGTTATGGTCAATTAATCTATGATGAAGGAGACAAGAATATACAATGGAGAAGAGACAGTCTCTTCAATAAGTGGTGCTGGGAAAGCTGGACAGCTACATGGAAAAGAATGAAATTAGAACATTCTTTAACACCATATTAAAAAAAATAAAAAAGCCCTCCAAATGGATTAAAGAACTAAATGTGAGACTGGAAGCTATAAAAGCCCTAGAGGAAAACAGGCAGAACACTCTTTGACATAAATCATATAAATATTTTTTTGGATCCTTCTCCTAAAGCAAGGGAAATAAAAACAAAAATAAACAAATGGAACCTAATTGAACTTAAAAGCTCTTGCAAAGCAAAGGAAACCATTGATGAAACAAAAATACAACCTACCGAATGGGAGAAAACACTTGCAAATGAAATGACTGATAAGGGGTTAATATCCAAAATATATAAACAGCTCATACAACACAACATCAAAAAAACAGCTCAATTGAAAAATGGGCAGAAGACCTGAATAGACATTTTTCCAAAGAGGACATGCGGATGGCCAAAAGGCACATGAAAATATGCTTAACATCACTAATCATTAGGGAAATGCAGATCAAAACCACAATGAGATATCACCTCACACCTGTCAGAATGGCTATCATCAAAAAGAGTACAAATAACAAATGTTGGCAAGGATGTTGAGAAAAGGGAATCCTCATACACTGTTGGTGGGAATGTAAAGTGGTACAGCCAGTGTGGAAAATAATATGGAGGTTTCTCAAAAAACTAAAAATAGAGCTACCATATGACCCAGCAGGTCTACTCCTGGGTATATATCTGAAGAAGACAAAAATGCTCTTTTGAAAAGATACATGCATCCCAATGCATTATTTGCAATTGCCAAGATAAGGAGGCAACCTAAGTGTCCATCAATAGATGAATATGATAGAGAGGATGAGGTATATATATACAATGGACTACTACTCAGCCATAAAAAAAAGAATGAAATTTTTTTCATTGTGCAACAACATGGGTGGACTTGGAGGGCATTATGCTAAGTGAAATAAATCACACAAAGAAATATAAATGCTGTATGATATCACTTATATGTAGAATCTAAAAAATGCAACAAACTAGTGAACATAACAAAAAAAACCAGACTCACAGATACAGAGAACAAACTAGTGGTTACCAGTGGGGAGAGGCAATATAGGGGTAGGAGACTAAGAGGTACAAACTATTATGTATAAAATAAGGTACAAGGATATATTGTACAGCACAGGGAATATATTTTATAATAACTATAAATGGAGTATAACCTTTAAAAATTGTGAATCACTGTATTGTACACTTGTAACATATAATATTGTACCTCAACTATACTTCAGTTTAAAAAAGTTGTTTCAGAAGAAGGTAACAAAATCAGAGATGTGAAATTATTCTAGAAGATAAAATAGAACCTGGCTGTTTAGAGAGCTATAAATAGAGTCATACTATTGTAGTTCTGAACACAGAGGGTAACTTTAATTTTAAATTCTGGAGAATTCAAACATTTTATGCAAGGAAAGGTCAATATTTTTATTTTACTTCCTGAAAATTGCTTTTATCTGGGTTCTTGACACAGTGAAAACACCACAATAACAAGTTCTGACTGCTAGCTTTCATGACTACACTGTGTATGTGGTCATGAAACAATTAGTATACCATTCCTTTTATTCTCCATCATAGATATAGAACAAAGGATACATGGCACCTTGGATGGAATCTGCAGCCTCAAAGAAAGATGCCTGAGTTTGGGTAACTTTATCAGTAAATAGAGACACCTGTTAGCTTGTCCATCTGTACCTTTTTAATCCCTTTAGGAATATAGCAAAGGAGTTGCCATGTTTACTTTAGACACAACTGTAAGGGTAAAGAGAAAAAGGTCACAGAAGCTCTTTGATTTTTCTGGCTATCCTATCTAAACAATGGCCTGCTTCCTCAAAGAAGACTCCATATATATGAAAGCCAAACTGTAACCTATCAAGGACCTCTGACTTCAATCCTTTTTGCTTTTCTTCTTATTTGTTATTTCATGATATTTTCTACCTTTTTTTTTTTTTACTTAAATATTTTGGGGGGAATTCCCTGGCAGTCCAGTGGTTAGGACTCCACGCTCTCACTGCCGAGGGCCCAGGTTTGATCCCTGGTCAGGGAACTAAAATCCCATAAGCCACGCAGCACAACCAAATATATATATATATTTTTTTGAACAGGGAATGTTTCCACAGTATTAAATTCTAAAGGGGAAAACAGTACTAAGTGAAACATAATACTACCCTTGTATCCAAACCACGTAGGCCTCTTCTCCAGAAGCAACCACTATCACCAGTTTCTGGTGTGTATTTCCAAGATGTTTTATGTGTATGTGAATATATAAAAATATACACTCATACACACATTTTTTAAAAAGTACACACCTACACATATTATAGTATTCCTTTTATATTGTTACGCACCTTGCCTTTTTAACTTGACATCTCAGATCATACCACAATAGTTCCTATAAAGTTGCTACATTAAAAAAAAAAATGAAGCATAGCATTTTGTTATATAGATGTCTTTATCTAACCAGTTCCTTCATTTCTGACATTTAAGTTGTTTTTAGGTTTCTTAAATTATGAATTCTGTTACAATGGCTATCACTACATGATGATGATTTTTATATATGTATATCTAGGAACTACAAGGTTTAAATGTATGTGCATTTCGCTGGTTTTCTCTTACTGCTATGTTTTTCTGTTTCAATGATGTCCACTCATATATTTATTATTTCCTCTTCTCTGCTTTCTTTGATTTAAATTTGTGTGCTTATTTTTTCACTCTTTAAGATAGAAGCTTAGATGATTGATTTTGAATTTTTTTTTCTAATTAAAGCATTTAGAGCTATGGATTACCCTTCAAACACTGCTTTAGCTGCATCCTAAATTTTTCATATGTTGTGTTTTTATTATTATTTCAAAACATTTTATGATTTTCCTGTAATTTCTTATTTGACGTATGTGTTATTTAGAAATATGTTGTTTTAATTGTCAACACTTGGGGCTTTTTGAGATATCTTTGTGTGATTGCTTTCTAATTTGATTTGGTTTTGGTCACAACACAAACTGTATATTTTCAATCTTTTAAAATTTGTGACTTCTCAAAATTCATTGAGACACAGCATATGAATTGTTGGATGTTCCTTCTGCACTTGAAAAGAATGTATATCCTGCAGTTTATGGGTTTACTCTTCTATAACAGTTAATTAGGTCAATTTGGTTTTTCAAGTTTTCTATTTCATTTGTTGTCTAATTTTCCTATCAAATACTAACAAAGGGATATTAAAATCTCTAATTATGATTGTGGGTTTGTCTATATCTTTATTTCTGTCAGTATTCAGAAATGTATTTTGAAGCTCTCTTAAGAGTTGGATACATGTTTACCATTGTTATGTCATCTTAATGAATTGATCTTTTATTATCATGAAATGTCTTTCTTTATCTCTGATAATATTCCTTGTTCTGAAGTCTATTTTGTCTGATCTGAATATAACCAATTTAGCTTTCTTATGCTTAATGCTTGCATGGTATGTTTTTTTCTATTCTTTTACTGTTAATCTATCTGTATTTTTAAGTTTAATGTGTGCTTCTTGTAAGTATTGGTCCTTGTGTTTTTTATTGTCAGACAGTTTCTGACTTTTAATGGGAATGTTTTGTCCACTTACATTTAATTTAACTTTGAATAAGCCTTTGCTTAAGCCTACCATCTTGCTATTTGTTTTCTTTTAAGACCTGCTTAAAAGGTCTTTTCTCTGTTGTTTTGTTGTTTTTTTTTTTTGCTACCTTCCCTGCCTTTTGAATTAATTCATAGCTTTTAATATATGATTTTTTCCCTCTTTCAGCTTATTAGCCATATCTTTTGTATTATTATTTTCAGTGTTTACTCTAGGGTTTATAATTTAATCTTTAGGTTATCACAATCTGCCTTCAAATAATATAGTACATCACATATAATTTTACACCCCCACCATTCTTTGTTTTTGTTAAATTTTATTTACATCATATTATAAATCAACTTTACAATGTTCAAAGAAATTAAGATATGAAAGAAAATATATTTTGTATTTACCCATACATTTTTCATTTCCAACGCTCTTCATTCTTTGTGTAGATCTGGTATTTTCCTTCAGCCTGAAGAACTTTCCTTAACATTTCTTATAGTGCAAGTCTTCTGAAAACAAATTCTCTGAGCTTTTGTTTGTCTGGGATATGAAATTCTTAGAAAAACATCTTAATCAAACAGGAGATTTTAGACAACACCCTTGATGCTTCTAGATAAACTACCCAGTTTACTTGTTTTCCTTTACCCCCCTTTCTTCCTAGCTCCCTTTGAAGCCAAATGTTTCATTTCTAAATTACAAGATGACTCTAACCATCAGATGATTTGGAAAATGAGTTTCATTAACTCTCTCCAGACTACTTCACTTCATAGCCTCTCTCCTCTTTTTATCATTCCTATTATTAGGAATACCAATCCATGTGAAATTCAATGTAGGTGACCTGCTTACAAGGTCTCTAGTCTCATCAGCTTTGAAGATTTGGTCTGGTAGACCCAGCCATCTCACTGCACTACAGTCTGCCCTCTGTATCTGTGGGTTCTGCATCAGTGGATTCAACCAACCACAGATTGAAAATATTCGAAAAAAAATTCCGGAAAGCTCTACAAAGCAAAACTTAAATTTGCCACACACTGCAACTATGCAATACTATGCCATTTTATGAGACTTGAGCATCCGTGGACTTTTGTATCCACGGGGGACCTGGAACCATACCCCCTTCCCCCGTGGATACTGAGGGATGACTGTATAGGCCTTTTTAAGAAAAGGGAACACTAGGGCATGAAAAGGCACTCTGTAAGACTAGTAGAAGTGTATTTTAAAGTTTCGTGTAACATTGTCTGCAGTGATTAAAAGTTCTATTCTTGTACATGAGCAGTTGAGGCCTTAAAGGAAATTTAAGGGAGGAGTTTTCAAGTTACACAATATTCATTTTCCTATTTTACAGTTAATATCTTTTATCTCTTGCTGTCAAGAAATAACTTTAGCAGAAGTATGTACTAACCAATCTTATCTCCATCAGCTTTAGGAGACTGTTCTTCAACTGCCAGTCTTCTCTCACTGTATATTCAATCTATCAGCAAAAGCTGTCAGGTTTACCTCCAAAATATATCCCAAATCTGACCATTTTTCTTCACCTCTAGTGCCCTCCCTTAGTAAAAATATTTTGATCTCTTATCTAGACGTCTCTAACAGCCTCTTAACTTGTCTCTTTGCTTTTACTCTTACCTCCTAAAAGTCTATCTTTACACAGCAGCCAGAGTCATCCTTTTAAAATCAAAGTCAGATCATATTACTTCTCTGCTCAAAACCCTTTAATGGTTTCCCTTCATGCTTAAAATAGCAGCCTGTCTTCATCATGGTGTACAGTGCTCTGCATAGTCTGGTTCTACCTCTCAATGCCCTGCCATTTTACCCCTCACTGATTCTGCTCCAGACACATTGGCTTTTCCTTGAACGTGCCGAACATGCTGCATTTTCTGGGCTTTATTCTTATTGTTTCTTCTGTCTGAATATTCTCCCAGGTATTCTCAAAGTTGGCATCCTCTATTTACTCAAGCCTCTTCTCAGAGCCATATCACAGAGCACTTCTAAAGTAGCAACTCTCCCACATTGCCCCCTTGCTAGCATAGTTACCTATCTCTTTGTCCCTAATAAATGAAAGAGACATCAAGAACATGTCAGGCTAAGTGAGGATTTCCAGCAGAAGCCCCTTTCTGATCATGTATGAAGTGCACATATACATTTGTTGTGTGTGCGTTTTATGCTTCTTAAGGAATTAGTTCATTATCTAATGTACATTATGAATTATATTACCGACAAAATTACTAGAAAACTTAGCCAGTTATTAGGAAAGTTATCAGAAAACTTTATAACCTACCTATAGTGAATGTGTATCCCTGCAATATAGAATACATTATTAATGGTTTCATTGTTTCCACCCTTGTTTTTCCCTCTTTTGTTTCACATTTAATTTATGTTCTGCTGTTACATAATGTATTTTTTTTCCAGCTGTCTTAAATTCTTTCTGGAGCAAGGTAGAATATAAATAAATAAACCCAGATGTTATAGTATTGCCCACAGAAATTTAAGTTGGTAGAAATGCCAAATAAAATGAGATGAGTTCTGTCTTCTGTATAGTCACAGTTTTTAGTTCAACAGAAAAAATACATAGGGACATTGATAAATTTTAATATATGAACTTATGGGAGAGAATTTGTTTTTTTTAGGGTAGGGAACATCTGTGGGATAGTGTGTCCAGCATATCTCTTCTGGAAATTTTTTCCCCATTCATATGTTTAACACGACTTTTGGTCCCGGATATGTACTTCAGGGATTATTTGCCCAAGCTTGGACACAGTTCCTTACCTACCAAGGCAAAGTTAATTTGTCCAGGGATAGACACATGACTCATTAGTTAGGTCAATGAGAACCTTCCCTAATAAATTTGTGTTTAGGACTAAAACACTATGATTGAAGCTGTGAAATGTACAACTCCCTAGCTCTAGGCAGCCATGTTTCTCTTTATGTGGAAAAAGGCAGACTGCAGTGATGTTTGAAAACTAAGCTGGCCTGTGGAAATAGATATAAGAAAGAGCCTTTACAAGGTTCAACTGTATCTTTATCCTTCATTTTGTACTTCTTCCTTATACAGTTTTGCTAAGCCAGTTCAAGATAGTTTTGGTCGCTTGTAACCAGAAGAGTCCTAACTGATAGAGTTAGTTATAGGCAAGGTGAGTAGTAGGAAGTACATGTGGGAAAAGAATCCATATCCTGGGAATTCCCCAGTGGTCCAGTGGTTAGGACTCCACATTCTCACTGCTGAGGACCCTGGTTCGGCCCCTGGTCAGGGAGCTAGGATCCCACAAGATGCACAACGCAGCCAAAACAAAAATGAATTCATATCCTTACCCTGAACTACCTGCATGTGAGAGTCTGCCCAAATATAGAAAGCTGTTATTCCTAGAATTAAATTGAGAAGATATGCAAATTGATGAGTAGTTAAGAATATGTAACACTTCTCATTAAAACACTTTTCTCCAAACTTAGACTGTTTCGGGTTTTTTGTTTGTTTAATATTATTATTTCAGAATCTCATGCCTATGCTTTTATAGGCAGTAATGAAATCAGAGATAATATTAACATTAGGCTATATTTGGTCATTTCGATGAAAAAACCCTTGGAATAAAATGAAGTTTTGTGTAATGTACCTTGTATCATGTGACTGAATGTTAGCCAAGTCCCCAGGGACAAAGCTTTTATCACTGGCAGAGTGTAGCAGCAAAAACTTTCGTCTTATGTTGCAATCAGCACTTTGTGTTTAATGTTTTAAAATATTTGGCAAATACAACAGAAGAAAGGTTGTAGATGTTACCTTTAATTGAACTTTAAAAATTAATACAGTGAAACAGTGTTCTGATTTTTGCCCTTTGCCATTGACCATATCTGGTCTATCGAGAGTACTTTTCTCAGCTCTATTTTGTTCTTAATGAAGGTAGTGGTATTAAGAAGAAATTATTTGCTCTAAATGATACTGTAATCAGTTGTATTTTTAGTTGGGTTTTTTCTGTGTATATAATCTATGTACAATAATATTTATATATAATGGTTCTTTATATATGAGAGGGATTATTCCAATAAACATAACCTCATTTCCACCAATAATCTCAATTTTCCCCCCAAAGATGCTAGATGCAGAATAACTGGTTTAGTTTGTATCTGCTCTTCTGAAGCCCTTGCCAATTTCTAATGGATGTACGAATGAAACATCAAAACAGAGAACGCAAACTAGTCTAGATAACCTACAAAGCAAAAATTAATTTTTCAGTTTTTTAATTAACTAAAGTCAAAACGCATATTTCCTCAAGCTTCAGAATTAGATTGATGCCATCACAAGGTAAAAGAGGGTCTTTCATGGGAACTAATGACTTTTGACTTCTCTGGGATTAATGTTCCAAGCCATCAATCTATGCCACAGCCAGCTCCATTGAGAAAGTTCTTCTACCCTTTAGGTGCTCTTATGATTTCTATCAAGACAGAAGTCTAGGAAATGAACCACTCTTTTCCCAGTATATCTGGACTAGGAATTTTTTGGCAGCACCAACAGAATCTGTGCAAAGATCTTTGTCTGCTGGTCAAGCCCTCTACACTTAACTGAATCCTCAACTTAAACAAGTCCTACTAAATTTGCATCTGGAACCTAGAGCATCTGGTGGGCATAATTATAAAAGTATAGAGTTTAGATTTAAGCAGAACTAAGTAAAAATCATTACTCCTCTCTTTAATAGCTATTTCACTTTGAGAAAATTATTTAGCTTCTTGGTCTTTTCTGATCTACCACAAAATGTTGTTATGAGATATTATATCCGAAGTATCTTCTATAGTACCAGCCATTTTTCATTTCCCTAACGTTCCTTAATTCACCATGTTCCATATTTATATCTTCACTGTTCATGAGCCCAAATACTATCCCCTGTAAACTCCTTTCTTTTACCTTAAACTGTCATTCATGTAATGCTCTGTGCGTAGTCTTATGATCTTTCACTGCTTTTGCTCCTCCTCATCCCTTCCATTGTGCCTGGTGGAACTGGTCCTATGAGAAAAAATTACCTTAGGTCCTCAGGCTTTTCTCGGAATTATTCCGGTACTGGCTTCTATTTGGAGCTACACCAAGAATTTGACTACCCCTGAATACACTCTAGAGTGGAAACTCTTTGTCTTCTTCATTATATATCCATATGTCTGGGACATTGGTTACTCAGTATTGTTCAGGTTGTTTTTTGTTGCTTATAATTCATCATTCCTCTATTCTCTGCTAAAAATAAACTCCTGTGGCACAACTGTCTGTCAACAATATGACTATCTTGCTTTCTTGTGGTCTTCTACCAATCTCCAAGTTACTTTTCCATTTTAATTAAAGGATTATGCCAGGATGGGAGTCCTTTTCCCTAATTTCATAGTATTCTGTGCTTGATGCCATCACTAGACTCAATGAAATGTTCTGTCTGATAACATAGTCACATAGTTTCTTGACATCCTTCTATATCTTGATGACTCTATCCCCGAAATCTTATCTGATATTGTACAAAATCTGGAGATATTGTATAAGAAGTGAATTATTTGCTACATGTATTCCATCTCAGTGTACCCAGGTGAAAGTCTTAACAGTTGCCCTGCACAACATACCAGGAATCACTGATCACTAGTTTTGTCCTTATTGACAGACAGCCAGTCAGTGAGTGAATCAGCTCTAGAGTCTCATCCTTAGAGTATGCTTTGTAGGGCCACTTATGTCACCAATTCTCTTAGGTTGGGTCCCCTAGAAGCAGAGCTCAAGAAAGAGATTCTTGTGCAGTGATTTAGTAAGAGGATACTCTTCAAAAGAAAGTAAGGAAAGCAGGAATGGACAGAAGAAGAAGCTAGACAAAGATGTGGTTTCAGAAGTCTAGCTTCATTTTGACCCCATGGGGAGCTCTGGAGAATGAATGGTACCCCAAAATTGTCCTCTTATGGGACAACCCCTCTGTGGGACCAAGATGTGATGACTTGGCTTTTGTAGCCCTGTATTTGTTACTCAACTGTTGTGGGCCACCCCTAGGTAGTTGACTCATATCACAGATATACTGCGGAAAGAGACTCTCATTAACAAAGGGTAAGATTGGCAATCACTAATTTTAATTAGGTTCCTAGTATTCCAATGTAGGATTATACCTATATTTTGTTTAGCAAGAGCCCTAATTATTAGACATTTTGATTGTTTTCATTTTTTCTGTTGTAAACCAGATGAAGATTAACATATTCTCTAAATAATTGAGCATGTGCAATTTTTTAAAAAGCAATAACAAGATAATTGGAAAAATATGAAAAAAACCTAGACTCATCAGCTTTTTATTGTGTAATACCTATATAATTTAAGGATGAAATTTGAGTTAAGTTTTGGTTTAAAAGATGAAAATATGTTAAAGTTGTTACGTAGATATAGAGATGAGAAATGGAAATTAAAATGGAACCAAAAACTATGCAAGGAAAATTTTGATAAGTAAGAAAGAGTAGAAGTTTACATTTGTTAGAGAATAAATATAGTTCTTATTTTTAGGTACCTGCATACATTTGCTAATCTCTTAACAAATGTATTGACATATAAGACTTGGCTGAAAAGCAGGTTGAGAGATCCTCTTATTGATTTAAGCAGGTGAAATTGGACCTATATGCCATAATTAGACCATAATAAGTAATTTAAGAATGTGTATACACCCATAAATGAGAAAGAGGCAGCACCAAAAAATGGTCCAAAAATACGTAAGTGAAGAGGAATGCATTGAAGAAGAAGAACAAGGAGAAGAAAAAAAGTTGTATGTAAAGCTAACACTAAGGATTTAGGTAAAGGAAGAATTAAAGAAAAAAATGATTGCTTTCTTCCAAGATTATTGTGGACATATCACAAGATATTCATTATTCATGCAGGGAAAATACAATATTTAGAAAAGAGAATAAATTAGTATAAGATGGAAATGGATAACTAAAATGCCTGAGATAGTTAATTCTTGAAAAAAATACATCTTAGCTATAAGGATACTTAGATAACTGTATAAACAAAAAACATAAATATTTTCATAAAATTCATAAAAGCAATTGCCCCTAAGAGAGAGAAAGAGGTGTGCCATTGGAAAGATGTATATAGATAGCTGCTAAGGTTACTGGGGATGGCATTTTTTAATCTGGGTGGTGGGTACACACATGTTTTTTGTTTTTTTTTTAATTTATTCATTTATTTATTTATTTTGGCTGTGTTGGGTCTTCATTTCTGTGCGAGGGCTTTCTCTAGTTGCGGCGAGCGGGGTCCACTCTTCATCGCGGTGCGCGGGCCTCTCACTATCGCGGCTTCTCTTGTCGCGGAACACAGGCTCCAGACGCGCAGGCTCAGTAGTTGTGGCTCACGGGCCCAGTTGCTCCGCGGCATGTGGGATCTTCCCAGACCAGGGCTCGAACCCGTGTCCCTTGTATTGGCAGGCGGATTCTCAACCACTGCGCCACCAGGGAAGCCCATGTTGTTTTTAATATTATGTTTTCAAAACACACTTAGAGAAGTCTGACATATTTCCTCATAAAAAGAAAATTAAAAATATGTTTTAATACAGCAAAAAGAATTTTAAATAATCAATAACTTAAAAAGAAATTACAGAACTTCCCTGGTGGCACAGTGGTTAAGAATCCGCCTGCCAATTCACGGGACACGGATTCAACCCCTGG
This sequence comes from Eubalaena glacialis, assembly GCF_028564815.1. Lineage (NCBI taxonomy): Eukaryota > Metazoa > Chordata > Mammalia > Artiodactyla > Balaenidae > Eubalaena > Eubalaena glacialis. The sequence continues at coordinate 15,607,736 of NC_083733.1, read as the reverse complement.
TCCGGGAAGATCCCACATGCTGCGGAGCAACTAAGCCCATGCGACACAACTACTGAGGCTGTGCCCTAGAGTCCGCACACCACAACTACTGAAGCCTGCGCACTCTAGGGCCCGTGTGCCGCAACTGCTGAGCCCGCGTGCTGCAACTACTGAAGCCCACACGCCTAGAGCCCATGCTCCTCAACAAGAGAAGCCACTGCAATCAGAAGCCTGCACACCGCAACGACAAAGCCCCCGCTCGCAGCAACGAAGACCCAACGCAGCCAAAAAAATTATTTTAATTAAAAAATAAAAGAAATTACAGTTATAAATGTAAGGAGGAACAATAGTTTTGTTCAATTCACATGAACCATATTGATCTTGGTTCAACTTATCAATTCCAAAATACTTAAAATAGAAGCATTCTATTAATCTTTATTCATATAATATAACAACATTATCATGGTAAATTGGTATCTAAAATTTAAGCAACTCATTACACAACAACAGAATTTGGAATAAGATATCTTTGTAAGTTTACATCATGGATGTGAGAAAAGCAGAGTGAGGCTTCCATGCCATTCGACTGCATTTATTAAAAACATAGCAATTGCAGGAGGATAGAAAATTGTCAGTAAAAGCATTGTTATTCTGCTGAGAAACAATCATAATAGTAATTTAGTGCTAATATTAAAAAAAGAAAACCAGTGACCCTGAGCATGATTCTGTTTTTGTCCACCATCAGCCACTCCTAAAATAATGAAACAAATATTAAGTGGCAAAAAAGTGATATGTTCTTAAGAATGCAGCAAGACTATAAACATTGAACAGCCTTAGAATCTAAAAAAATAAAGCATAGAAGAACTTTATTAATGATTTATAAGAGAGGATACATATCATGTTAATTAAATTTACAGATGATGCTAAATTGGATAGTGTTGAAAAAACCAGTGAGGGCAGATAAAAGGGACCTAAAGTGGTTAGAAATATGGGCAGGAAATGAAATGTGATTCAACCTGGAAAAATGTAGCTAATACATCTGGGGAAAAATAATCAGAAACACAGCCATTCAATTGGCAGGATATACAGTACTTGGAAAGCAGTAATACCAAGAGACTTTGAGATGATAGTGGGTAGCAAATTATATATGATCTAGTAATATAATACGACAGTAAAATCAATGAGATTTTAGTCTGTATATGCAAAAGCTTCACATTGTATGGCTGGAAGATAAAAGTTATTTAAATGGTACTGCTGAGATCACAACGAGAATACCAGTTTAGGGCATAAATACCTCAAATAAATAAATTGAGTAGTGTTCAAACTGGAAAATAAATATACAATGGGCTTCAGACTTTAACTTGTTGGAGAAGATTAAAATGACAAAACATACAAGATCTGTCTATCTCCGACTGAGTCCAATTTTGATAACATTTCACAAATATTTGAAAGATGTAAACATCATGGAAACCAAGTCAGTTTGAAAGGTAGAATAAGGGGTTTATAGTCAAGTAATGGGATGAAATTAAGTAACGGAAATTTAAAACTGAATCGGGGATATGTTTCCTGACAGTGAAATCTATTAGTCTCTGGAATGGATTCCCTAGAGAGGTGAGGGGAAGTTCCATTGCTCTAGTCATTGGACTAGATCAAGGCTTGGACAACACATTATTTAAAAAAAAAAAAAAGTAAAAACTAATTCAATCAGTTTGCATTGGCAGGACTGCTCACGATAACAATGCTGGGTCTCATCCAATTGTCTTAGATGGCCTCAGACTTCTGACATGTTATGTCCTATCATTAAGGAGCTGCATGTTACTTTTTTAATGAATGATTTCTAAAAGACCAAATTCATATTTTCCAGCTCATGGACTTCAATTTCCTGGATAATTATTTTTTTCTTCCAAGTCATAGGAGTGCTAGAAAACACCCCTCCTTTTCCCTATTGATGAGCTTTGGCCTTAAATATTCCAAGCCTTTTGGAACAAATCAGGTGAGGTAGCTGAACTCTGAAGTCTCACTTATACCAGTGCATTGAAAACATATTTTTACTGCAGTTTCGCAACCACAACTATGCAGTATATAAAAATTCATTCACTTCCTTTTCTCGGTTAATCCACAGAGAGATTTTTACCAGATGGTGTCCTGGAGGTACTATTTACTTTTAGCAAGCAATATAACTGAGTTTGAAAAATATAAAGTATGCACTTCATCCCAACATTAAAACATTCTGTCAGTTGTACTTTTAAGTTATGTAGCCTAAAGTTTGTCTATAATTTTGTTCTGTGTCCCCACTGAGTGAAATGAATGTGGAAGAATTCTTTTAAATGATAATCAATTTTAAACCAAAGTGTGATTCTTCTAAGTAAAATCAAAAACAAATTAAAATTATGTACCAGACTTTGAGGTAAACTTTATATATATGCATATATTTATGTTTTAAGGTATGTATATATACTATACATTTTACATTATTAGTTCTTGTTATTATCTCTGTAGAAAGAAGTAAAGTAAACAGAGACTTCTGTCCTTGAAGTGCTTAACAGAATAGCTGGAGAGAAATATGTGAGAAGCAAATATAGGTGTTATAGATAAATATTAGTAATTTCGTAAAAGCATTTAAATGGAATTGTGCAAATTATGTAGAAGGTGACAAATAGATTTGATTCAGTGGGGTGGAGAATCTGTTGAGGTTTAATAAGAAATGAGCTGGTGAAATGGGACTACAGAGTTGGAATAGACATAGTGTATTAGGGTTCTCCAGAGAAACAGAATTAATAGGATCGAGAGATAGAGAGAGAGGAAGGGATGGAGGGGGAGAGAGAAAGAAAGGAGGGAGGGAGGGAGAGGGAGAGAAAGGGAGGGAGGGAGGAAGGGAGGAAGGAAGGAAGGAAGGAAGGAAGACAAAGGGAAGGAGGAAGGGAAGGCAAGGGAAGGGAAGAAAGTGGAAGGGAAGGAGGTCTAGATCACCTATCTATCTATCTATCTATCTATCCATCTATCTATCTATCACGATTATGGAGGCTGGCGAGTCCAAAATTTGCAGAGTTGATGTTTTAGTTCAAAGGCCATCAGACAGGAAGACCAGATATTACAGTTTGGTCATAAGCCACAAGTATAAATAGAGACTACTAATTTGAGTTTAAAGCTATATATCAGTCTGGCGATTTAATAGCTGTTAAATGGAAATGGGGAAGTTGAGAAGATTATTTTGCTTTATTTGGTTTCCAAAAAAGATTTCTTTTGTCTACCTCTGAAAAAACAATTTTGAAAACCACAATTTTATTCCACTTTACTCTTAAATATATTAAAAATATTTTTGAGGGAAATAACTGATCAGTTCTGATTTTGGTATAATTAAAACATATGCAGTATAATATGTCATGTAGAGGTGAGTTACAAACGTTACATAAGTTCAGGTGAGTTGAAAACTGCCCGTTTTTTCTTCTTGACTGAGTAAATAGTGTTGCTCTAGGAAAGCAGCTCTTCTAACATCATAGAATTAGGATACTTATTTTTTAGTTTTGGGGTATTTACATATTTTTTGTTATAAACAAAATTCAAAAGTCCCTAATCCAACTAGGTGAGAAAAAATAGCCCCACATAACTTAGAGATAAATCTTGACTTTAGAACAGTTCACACTTCTAAACAACATGCCTTAAATTTAATCATAGAAGCAGAATTCACTTACATAAATAGAATTCATATGTTTGTATATTACTAACATAAGACAGTTGTGAGCAATTGTTGTATGGTAGCTTGCTGGGTAGCAGACAGTTCAACTTGCAGAGTTTTTACTTAGCTGTATTTACTCTTTGTGTTGCCTTTTGCTGGAACTTCCAGCTTCTTCCATGAACCTGTAAGAGGTTCCTTAGATGCCAATATTAAGAAAGGGCAGGAGTTTGAGTGGGAGGAGTCTGAATCTCCACTCTGTTTAAACCAGGGCAACTCCTGATTATTTTTGCTTTATTGGGTTTTAGCACTGACATACATGCACCACCAAATGTAAAATGGATGGCTAGTGGGAAGCTGCTGCAAGGCATAGGGAGATCAACTCGATGTTTTGTGATGACCTAGAGGGATGGGATAGGGTGGGTGGGGATATGGGGATATGTGTATACATATGGCTGATTCACTTTGCTGTACAGCAGAAACTAACACAACATTGTAAAGCAATTATACTCCAATAAAGATGTGGAAAAAAAAAAAGATCTCTTTTGTCCACTCCTAAAAAAAAAAGTTTTGAAAACCACAATTTTATTTCACTTTACTCTTAAATAATATAAAGCTCTGTTGATTTAAATAGTGTGGTAAGAATCTATGAGTAGACAAGCAAATTAATTGATTGCATAGAAAGTACAGAAATAGACTCAAGTACATGTGGAAATTTAGCATATAATAAAGGTAATGTTTTGACTTAGTTTGAGAAGAGTAGATTATTCAATAATAAATGATGATGTGACAACTGGTTAGCCATTTGTATACACATAAAATGTTGACTTTTTGCCTCATACCTTACAACAAAAATTTCAGATTTAATATTGAAAAATAAAAACATAAAAGTATTAGCAAAAACCCTGGAAGAATTATTTTTTTTAATCACAGAGGTTTGAAGTTCTTTCTAAGTAGGACACAAACCTCAAAAGTCATAATGGAAAAGATTAATTAATTTGACTAAACAAAAATAAAAGAAAAAAATTCCACGTTAAAAAAAACACCAGAAGCAGAGTAAAAAGGCCAACTAAAAACTGGGGAAATGAATTTACAATTCTATGTTGCTGATAAAAGATAACCTTGATATATAAGGAGCTCTTACAAAGCAATAATAGAAATACCAACAGTCTGATAAGAATGTATACAGACAGGTGATGAAAAAGGAAATATAGGGACTCCTAAAATTCTGAACAGATGAGAACTTTGAATTAAAACTACAAGAGGAGTCCTGCATCATTGTCTATAAATACCAAAAAGAGTGCAAACAAGATAAATGTCTACCAGGAGAGGACTATTTAAAGAAACTCTGATATAATTCTATGCATAATTCCTCATAAGTAGGGAAGTGTTGTCATTATAACAGAAGTCATGGTGATTCTAATGTGATTTTCATTAGCATGTTAATGCTTTGCGCCAAGTAGCGGTGGTTTCAAGTGCTTTTTTATAAATGCTATCTAGCCCATTAATAAGGACTGCGGCTTGAACGGTGCCTGGTAGCCCCCAACCAGCCCTGACTGTTGAAGAGCCTACAGGCTGGAAGCTGGGAAGAGGAATGTCTTAGTTTGGGTTGCTCAGAAAAGACCCTGAGACAAGAATTAGAATAAAAGGATTTGAAGACTTTATTTCGGAGGTGATCCCTAGGGACACTGGTAGAGAAGTAGGGAAATAAGTAGTCAATAAAGGATGCAGTATCAAGTTAGAGGAGTCCTGTGTATAAATTCTGGGTAACAGTGGAATATAGTGCTTAAGAGTTATTCTCAAATATAGGTGTAGATTCACACTGAATCCCATCAGTCATTGGTAGAGAGCTTTAACTGTTTGTTTTGTTTTTGTTTTAATTCTTCTACCCTTCCAACCAGCTGTGTACAAGCTGTGTACATGAGGGCCTAGGGGAAAGCCTTCATGCTCTGTTAAGCCCTCTGCCAAGAGCAAGAAGAGGGGATGTTTGTGGGGAGGAAGGGGCAGGATGGTAGGAAGGGGGGATAATATCCACTTCTGTAGGCTGTAAGATGGGATGAAATCTGCCACGATAAGCTGCAAAACTGATTGCCAATGCCAAAAGGACTAGGAGAGAGGAAGCTGGCTGGCTTAGTCTTCAAGTCTGCAAACTCCTGTTCTTCAGGGTAATTCCCCACCAATATTTTTCTCAGCACCCTGATTTTGCAGAAACTCGGGTGTTTCAGAACTGTCGTAGCAGAAATACCTGTATTTATTACAGTCATTCAGCTTAGATGGAAGATGCAACTTCCTAGTTCAGGCAGAAATGCTTGTACTATGCAGCTATTCAAGTTTTTACATAGGTCAGCCATGTATGAACTATTGAAAACATCTCTAAGATAAATTAAGCAAACGCACACACACACCCTGTGGAGTAAAACAGTTTGAAGAATGTATGTTTAAGAAACAGCTACTCCCCAAAGATTTATGCTACCCTTCCATAGAGTAAAGTTGACTAAGTGCCAAGCCAGGGACTAAATTTCCCAGCCTCTCTACATCTAAAAGGACCACATGATTCATATCCAGTAGAATATGTTCAGAGTGATCTGGTGACTTCTAGGCAAGATGGTTGAGAAGCAGTTATGTCTTCTCTTCTCTTTCATTTTCCCCTATTTGTTGTTGAAGTGAAGACTCTAAAGCCCTGAGCTGTGGCAGAACTTGGGCTCCTGAAGCACACATGGAAGCCTGCCCACTGAACATTGGACTGTCTGTGTGAACTAACCTTTTGTGTTAAACCACTGAGATTTCAGGGTTTAGTTACTGTGGCAGCTAGCATTACTTTAGCCTAACAGTATGCTGCCATTTGAATGTATCTATAAAACTGAATACATAAATATATGCTTCCTTATGTATAGAGTGTGATTGAAGAAATACTTAAGAAACTGAGAATGGTGGTTCACCCTGGGGGTGTTGATTTCAGTTTCAGCATATGAGAGAGACTTACTTTTCATGTTCTGTCTTTTATACCATATTGTTTATATGTAATATCTAGCCGAAAAATAAAGAAAAGATAAATATTTGAACTTAAAAAGAAAGGAAACAGTGAGGGGAGTATTAAAGATACTGGAGAAATAGTGAATAATTGAGGAAGTAAGTTCAAATGCAATAGGAGGAAACTGAGTCAAAGGCATAAGTGGAAACTTATAAATCAGGAAAGATTCCTCATCCTCTGACATGCAAGGTAGCAGAAATAACAGTTATATTGCCCAGAACAAGACAAATGCAAGTGAAAACTGTACTGAACACAATTTCTCATCTATCAGATGGACAAAACCCCCAAAGTTTGCAAAATCCCATACCCCTTCACAAGGTTATTTTAAAGTGAATCTCAGGCATATTATTGAATCTATAAATATCCACAAGTATTTCACTATGTATCTCTAACACATAAGAACTATTTTTAAACAGTCATCACACTACAAATGTTACAATTTCTTATATATCAAAGAAATTTAAAGAATAGCTAATTAGAGTACATTTTTATGAACATTATCTTATGTTTCAGTTGCCCTGTTTGCCTCTCTCCTTATAAAGTGTGAGTTTATTGTGGGGCTTTGTAGTACACTTTACTGATAAATTTTCATTTGTAAATAATTTTCTTTTATTTATTTATTTATTTTTGGCTGCATTGGGTCTTCATTGCTGTGTGCGGGCTGTCTCTAGTTGTGGAGAGCGGGGGCTACTCTTCGTTGCAGTGCACGGGCATCTCATTGTGGTGGCTTCTCTTGTTGTGGAACATGGGCTCTAGGCACACGGACTTCAGTAGTTGTGGTATGCGGGCTCAGTAGTTGTGGCTTGTGGGCTCTAGAGCGCAGGCTCAGTAGTTGTGGCGCACAGGCTTAGTTGCTCCGCGGCATGTGGGATCTTCCCGGACCAGGGCTCAAATCCATGTCCCCTGCATTGGCAGACAGATTCTTAACCACTGAACCACCAGGGAAACCCTGTAAATAATTTTACCATATACTATTCACCCAGGTACCCAAATTGTTAACATATTACCATATTTGCTTTCTATCATCTCCTCTCCACCCTTTCTCTGAATATATATATGAATTATGTGCATGTATTTTTTTCTGAACCATTTGAAAATAAGTTGCAGACATAATGCTTCTTTACTCCAAAATACCTCAGTACGTATTTCCTAAGAATATTCTGGTACATAATCACAGGAGGAATTAACATGATACAATACTATTATTTAATCTATAAACTTGATTCATAATATACCTATTTTACTTTGTGGTAGCCTTCATAGAAAATAAAATAAATTTTTTCAGATCAAGATCCAATCCAGGATCACACATTGCATTTATTGCCATATGTCTTAGTCTCCTTTAATCTGGAATGATTTCTCTGTCAGTCTGTTTTTCATGAGTTTGACATTTTTTAAGGAGTACAGGGTAGATATTTTGAAGGATATACTTCAATTTGGGTTTGTCTGATATTTCCTCATGATTAGATCCAGGTTATGAAGTTTTGGCAAAGATAGCACATAAGCGATGTGTCTTTCTCAATGTATCATATTTGGAGACATTTGATGTCTTTTTGTTCCATTATTGTTGATGTTAACTTTGATCATTTTGTTTAGGTGATAGTTGGCAGGTTTCTCCATTGTAAAGTTAATTTTTTCTCCCTTGTAATTATTAAGAATTTTGTGGGGAGGTAATTTGAGACCATAGAGGCATCCTATTCCTCATAAAACTTTCACCCACTAGTTGTAACATATATTGATGATATTTGCCTAAATCTATTATTACTTTGCTATTTGTCAAATAGTGATATTCTGCTTTGTAAATAAGTTGATTTGTATTATTTTTTAAGATTCCACATATAAGTGATATGATATTTGTCTTTTTCTGTCTGACTTACTTCATTTAGTATTATGATCTCTAGGTCCATCCATGTTACTGCAGATGGCATTATTTCATTCTTTTTTATGGCTGCGTTATATATATATATATATATATATATATATATATATATATATATATATATATGCCACATCTTCTTTACCCATGCATCTGTTGATGGACATTCAGGTTGCTTCCATGTCTTGGCTATTGTAAATTGTGCTGCTATAAGCATTGGGTGCATTTTCAAATTAGTTTTCATCTTTTCCAGATATATGCCCAGGAGTGTAATTGCTGGATCATATGGCAACTCTATTTTTAGTTATTTAAGGAACCTCCATACTGTTTTCCATAGTGGCTGCACCAATTTACATTCCCACCAACTGTGTAGGAGGCTTCTCTTTTCTCCACATCCTCTCCAGCATTTGTTATTTGTAGACTATTTGATGATGGCCATTCTGACCAGTGTGAGGTGATAGCTCATGGTAGTTTTGATTTGCATTTCTCTAATTATTAGCAATGTTGAGCACCTTTTCATGTGCCTATTGGCCATTGGTATGCCTTTGGAGAAACAGAAATAGACTCACAGAAACAGAAAGCAAACTTATGGCTACCAAAGGGGAAGGGGAGGAGAGCGATGAATTAGGAATTTGGGGTTAACAGATACACACTACTATATATAAAAAAGATAAACAACAAGGACTACTGTATAGCACAGGGAACTATATTCAATATCTTGTAATAACCTATAATGGAAAAGAATCTGAAAAAGAATAGATACGTATATACGTATAACTGAATCACTTTGCTGTACACCTGAAACATTGTAAATCAACTATATTTCAATTAAAAAAGAACTATCTAAAACATAAGACCATATGGTCAAAAAGTAGTGATATTCTAACTCTATTATTCCTTCTACATTTATTAGTTGATGTTCTACCCTAACGAAAAACTTTTCCTTCCCTCCCATTTAAAAATAAATTTATATCAGTATGGTTCGTGGATTTTACATTATTTCAATGCTTATACTGTCCCAAATTTAGCCTGTGGCAACGTTTTCAACCTGGCTCTTGTGTCTCTTTGAATGTCTCCAGAATTTTTTTTATCATTTTCTTTCTTTCTGGTCTAACAAGATGTTCCAGGTTTATCTTGTACATTCCTTCTCTCAATCCTTCAATAAGCCATTTCTCCAAGGAGTCCTAGTTTCTTTTAATGGTTGAAATCAAGATCTACATACTAGGTATGCTTATTATTACCAGATTTTCAATTCTTCTAGGCCCAGTATTGACTTTTGAATCATGTAAGTATATTGCCTTTTAAAAATTATAATTTGAAAGTTTAAACCTGAATACACCTGATATCACAAATAGGTTGTAAAGCCAGTGAACACAACATCAGGAAAAAATTTTAATATACTGTTTGAAGATGCAGGCTTTAGAGTTGGTTAGCTCTGGGTTCAAATTTATCAGCACCACTTAATAGTTTTGTAATTTCATTTTATTTACCAGCTAATTGGGGATGAATATATATCTCATTGGGTTGTTGTGAGGATTTAATGATATGTAAAACTAATGACACATAACACACATTTAAACATAGCTGTTGCTTTATGAAAAACTATATTTATACTTAGCACAGTTGTGAACATTATATTCAGGAAGTACTTGTTGAGTTGAATTGTAATGCTTTTCTCCCTTAACTCTAAGATACATTTCTAGATTCACTAGTACTGGAATGTTCCTGAGCATTCCCTCAAACCATGAAAAAATATGGAGTCAACTAATTTACAGACATGGGACAAAAGACAAACTGGAGTTGATCTTCAGCTCTAGGATGTTCTGAGTTGAAAGAAACTTGAGGTAACAATGTCTAGATCAGACTTGTTAGATATAGACAAAAGTAATTTATTAAAGCCATTTAGTCTAGGTTAAGCCTACATGTGCCCTATTACTAAATTTCCTCAGTTGTACTATTATAGTATTTTATACTTTGCCACTTTAAGAGTAGAGGATGAAAGCAAGAAGCAGGAAGAATAGCATTGAATTTAATATAATAATAGAACACGTGCAGTTTATCATAGAGAGGAATAGAAAGGAAAATGTTATTGTAAATTACATTTTCAGCTGGTTCATACTTGACATATAAGGTAGGATTGTTCAAATAGATTCTCATCAAGTTCAGGAAGATGGCAAGTTGACTGCTTTTGCAGCCACAACTGTTATATATTTTTATTCCCCAACAGTTATGAACTATTTCATATTCAAAATACAGAAGTGGCCACTGATAGAAATACTATTATTGTCACTAGTACTCACTTCTACCCTGCCAAATCAGCAGTATATTGAATGTTTTGGATGGGGAAAAAAGGGCAAGCCGCTGCAACTATGATGGTGGTTAGTCACATATACTATAGCAAAGAACAGGCCTGGAGAAGGACCTTTTCCTTCAGCATAACTCTCTATAGTTCATAACCTTTTTTCATGATTATGTTAACCAGCAAAAAAAAAAAATTCTAATTTATAAAATGGTTACCAACATGAATCAGGTGTTTCTCCTATTTCTCTTTACATGGTTTACCTTGAAGGAATAGATGTTCTTGGGGTGGGTGGGTAGAGTGTGTGCATGTGCATGTGTGTGCACATGTGTGTATGCATTTTAGAAATAATGAAGGAATACAGAAAACATAGATAAAAATTGTAATGGGTAGCTAAAAGTGTTCTTTCTATAGACAAGTAGGCAAAACTATGAAGGGGAAAATAAGGAATTAAGGTAGCTATCATATGAACATTATGTAATAACTATGTAATAGGATTTCATATATATTCTGACAGATTTTTAAAAACTAAGAAATAAGCTAAGATTTTCTTATATTTGGACTTATTTTCTGAGCAGAATGGTAAGGATTAATGGGTTATTGTCTATATGGTACTTTTAGGTACACAGTTAAAAGATATTATGAAATAATTACTGCTCTTGTAAAAAAGCATTGCCACAAACTTGTGGCAACATTTGCAGCTCTTCTCAGAAGTCAGTGCTGAGTGGTATAGGTTTGTTACTGCTCCAAACTTTTCAGTAATTACTAATGAATATTTCAACTTGCAAATATAAAACTGTAAACTAGATCGCATTGTCTCACTACAAAAAATTTGTTAGTGGAATGTTCAGGTTTTCAATTTTTATCTGGATAATATCATCTACTCTAATAGTTTTAACTATACATATATGGCAACTTAAACCACACCTCACTACCACCATTTCTACTATAGCAATTCAGAAGCAACATTTAGTACCACAAATAGACTACACTCTTTTAATTCTTCATACTCTTTGCTCTGCCAGGAACATCTGATTCTCAGAGGCCCCACTATTCCACTTCAGGTCTTACTTAACTAACTTCTACTCATACTTCAAAATAGCTTGCAAACCATCTCTTCTAGAAAGTTTTCCCTGGCTACCTGCTACCATTCATGGACTTTCTCCCCATCACCAACATGGATGGGGAGGTGCCCCAACTTTTTATTCTTATAACACCTTCACTTCCATGTTTCATTTCTCAAAGCATATTGAATAATAAATTTTTGGATAATTGGAGACTACATTGCATTATTTTATTTAATTTTTATTTTTCTAGCTTTATTGAGCTGAATATAATTGACAAATGACACGTTATTTTAAATGGAAAAAAAGTACAACCTATATAACAATCCACTAAGGGTATGTGTAAAACATAAAGCCTTTAAAAACTTAACTACTTTTAAAATGGATAATGAACTCAGTGAGCATGTTTGTATGCAGTATGAAATGATAAATGCATGGTATCAGATATGAATTTCATTATCCTTCTATATTGCAAAGAACATGTATTAAAACATAAATAAACATGAAATAATACTTTTAAGATGAATAATGTAAAGTACTTTTGGAATGGCAGAGTAAAGACCTCCAAAAACCTTCTCCTCCACTAAATCAATGAAAACAATGGTGAAAAATTGTCAAAATAAACTTTTGGAGACATTTGGAATTTAACCAAAGACTTGCAACAATCTGAGGAGCACTTAATCAAGAAGAATGGCTGAATCTCGATATGAACAAGAAGCTCTGTGGTGTTTTAACTTGCTTTATATCTATTATCCTCTCCCAAGCTTCGTGGTAGCCTTGAAAACCAACACCCTCAAAACCATAGTAGCTGTGTAAACTAGAAGCCTAATAGCTAATAAAAGAGACAGAATGGTTTTGGCATTCTCCAAGAAGCCCCATCCCCAGAGAACTGTCACTATTTGACCTGTCTGACAGCTTCCTTGAAAAACATTGTTCACAGAGCTTATCTTTATTTCACCTGACTCAGACCTTACCCAGTGAGGAAAGCTCTATTGCTGGGGCATTTGTTGAAAACAGTTAGAAGCAAATCTTTAATATCATAGCTGCCCAAGGCAGTGACATAGTTGGAGCCAACAAAAGGTTGACCCAAATATGTAAATGGAAAATCTGGGGAATGAGATGTCTATAGGATGCTTTGAAAAGCTTGAACATACTCCTGGAAATCTAGAAGGCCACGTTGCACGTGAAGGCTCTTTGCAGGCCCCAGAAATACCTGAGCAGGCCTTAAGATCTCATCTCTGTTTGGTTTTGATGCTCTGTATTAGCAAGAAGAGAAGAAGACAGTGATAGAGGAATGAAGGAACAAAAGAGTTACAAGACCTATGGAAAGCAAATAGGCAAATGACGAACCTAAATCATGTGTTATCAGTAATTACATTAAACAAGAGTAGATTAAATATTTGAATCAATAGAGATTTGCAGAATGGATAAAAAAGCATAATCTTACCATATAATATCTATAGGAGACATACTTTAGATTCAAAGACACACATGTGTTAAATGTAAAGGATGGAAATATATAAACCATGGAAACAGTAACCAAAATAGAGCTGAAGTGGCTATCCTAATAATAGACAAAATAGACTTTAAGACAAAAATTGTTGCTAGAATGAAAACAGGATAATTTATAATAAAATGTCACTCCATTAAAAAGATACAAAAATTATAAACCTATATGCACAAATACAGAAAGCAACAACTGATAGAATTGAAGAGAGAAATAGACAATGCAAAAAATGATAAAGATGTCATATCCCACTTTCAATAATTGATAGAACAACTAGGAAAATGATTAACAAGGAAATGGAAGACCTAATGGCATGACCAACTAACAAGAACTAACAGACATCTATAAAACACTCACCCAACAACAGCCAAATACACATTCTTCTCAAGTGTACATGCAGTATTCTCCAGAGTAGATCATCTATTAGTCCATAAAACAAACCTCAATAAGTTGAAATGATTGAAGTCATGCAAAGTATGTTTTCCGACACATTGGAATGAAATTAAAAACAAGTGAAGGAAATTTAAGAAATCCAGAAATACCTGAAAGGTAAACAACACACAATCAAAAAAAAAAAAACAAAGGAAATTAGAAAATGCTTTGAGATGAATGAAAATGAAAACAAAACATAGGAAAAGTTGAGATGCAGCTAATGCAGTGCTTACATGGAAATTTATAGGTGTAATGCCTATATTAAAAAACAGACCTGAAATCAAAACCTAATCTTAAAAAGTGATAAAAAAGAATAAACTAAGCGCAATGAAGTAGAAAAAAATAAATAATTTAGAGCAAAAATAAATAAAAATATGGAATAGAGAAACAATAGAGAAAATCCACAAACCGAAATTTGCTTCTTCAAAAAGATCAATAAAATTAACAAAAGTTTAGCTGGACTAACAACAAAAAAGAAGACTCAGATTACTAAAATCATGAATGAAACATGATTCATTCCTGAAAACATGTTCAACACTAATGAACATACAGAAATTAAATGAAAATGTAATCTAAGGTAACACTGTAAACAACCATATACCAATAAATTAGACAACTTAGATGAAATGGAAAAATTCCTAGAAAGACAAAATGAAATGAAAAATCTCAATAGACCTGTATAATAAGTAAAGAAATTACATTAGTAATTTAAAAACTTCCCACAAGCCCAGGCACAGGTAGCTTAACTGGGTAATATACCAAACGTTTAAAGAACATTTAACACTAGTCCTTCACAAATGCTTCTTACCAAAATTACCTGAGGAGGGAACACTTCGCAGTTCATTCTGTCAGGCCAAGATTACACTGATATCAAAATTAGGCAAAGACAAACTTAAAAAAATGATGTTGACCAGTATCCCTCATGAATTTAGATGCAAAAATCTTCAACAAAATAATAGCAAACCAAATCTAGTCAACATATTTTTTTAAGTATATGCTCTGATTGAGATTTTATCCAAGGAATGCAAGTTTGGTTTAACATTTGGTAATCAATGAATGTAATACATCAAATTAATAGAACAAAGGATAGAAACACATGATCATTTGAATAGATGAAGAATAAGCTTTTGACAAAATTCAACATCCTTTCATGATAAAAACATTTAACCAGCTAGAAATAAAAAGGAAATCCTTTAACCTGAAAAAAAATGTATCTATGAAAAACCCACAGCTAACAACATACTTAATGGTGAAAGACTAAATACTTTCACCTAAAATCAGGTACAAGATGAGATTGTCCAGTCTCAACTTCTACTTAACATTGTACTGGAAATTCTAGCAAGTTTAAGCAAAAAAAAATAAATAAAAGGCATCCAGATTTGGGGGAAAAAATGATATGAAACTCTCTTTGCAAATGGTGTAATCTCATATATAAAAAACTCTAAAGAATCCACAAAAACAACTGTTAGGTCTATTGAATGAGTTCATCGGGTTGCAGGATAAACACCAATATATAAAAATATATTGTATTTCTATACACTCATTCCTACAATGTAGGCCCAGTTTCAAAACTTACTACAAAGTTTTGGTAATCAAGACTCTGTGATACTGACATAAGGACACAAGTAGAATAGAACTGAAATCCCAGAAACAAACTCTGGCATTTATGGTAACTTGATTTTTGACAGTGACAAGACAATACAGTGGGGAAAATAATAGTATTTTCAATAAATTGTGCTAGTAAAACTAGATATCCACATGGAAAAGAATGAAATTTGACTTCTACATCAAACCATACATAAAAAATAACTCAAATAACTCAAAGTAGATCATATGCCTAAATGTAAAAGCTAGAACTCTTAGCAGAAAACACAGGAGTAAATATTGATGACCTTGGTTTAGGCAATGGTTTTGTAGTCACCAAAAGCACAGTGACAAAAGAAAAGTATTATGATGTGAATAAAATGAACATCACCAAAATTAAAAACTTTTGTGCTTTAGAGGATTCTGTCAAGAAAGTGAAAAGACAACCCACAGAATGGCTGAAATTATTTGCAAATCACATATCTCATAAGGGACTTATATAGGCATATATATATTTTTAAAACTCTTACATCATAACAATAAAGTACACCAAACCACCCCATTAAAAATATGCAAAGGATTTGAAGTTTTTCAAAAGAAGACATACAAATGGTCAATGAGCCCTGAAAAGATACTCAGTATCTTGCCATTAGGGAAATCCAGGTGGAAACCACAGTGAGATACTACTTCATTCCTACTTATAAAGGCTAAAATGAAGAAGACAGACAATGACAAGTGTTGACAAGGATGTAGAGTAATTGGAACCCTACTAGTGGGAATCCTACTAATGGGAATGTAAATGGCACAGTCACTTTCGAAAGGAGTTTCACAAAATCTTACACAGAATTATCATATGAGCCAGGAATTCTACTTCTAGGAATAGAATAATCAAGAGAAAACATAAAAACTTGTATGCCATGTTCATAGTAGCATTTTTCATTGTGTCAAAATGTGAAAATATATGGGAGGTAGGCATGGAAAGTAAGCCCAGTAAGATTCTGGGAATATATCAAAACTGACTTCCTAGGAACTGGTGGAATCAGCCATTATTTCTGGGTAGATTCTGGGCAATTGCGTCTTATGTTGAGAGCTGTTATATTGCATTGGGTCCTGAGGTAACCTTGCTTCTGCCATTAGTAGGGTGCTGTAAGACTGGTGTTTTTCTGAACTGTGAGTTGGGTGAGGGTTCAATATGAATAATAGGTCTCTTCTCTGTACTTTTAATGATTCTTTTACAGAAGATGTTTGGCCCTATTTCTGTACTGGAACAGATTCTGAGCCTCTTAAAAATGTCTTCAGTAACATATCATGAAAGATGAAATACTTGGGAAGTGATTCTGTTTCAGTTTTTTGGCCAGTAAATTTAGTCTCAGTAATTCTGAATTCTTTTTAAGTTTTACCAGTGAAAATCAGAATAGATTTTTCTCCTTAATTTTCAATAACTATAAAAATATGATAATGCCAGTTTCATAGATGTAAGGGGTATCATTTATCAAGTGCTTTGAAATTCTAAGATAAAATATTGGAGAATTACATTCCTTAACATATCTAATAAAATATTTTTTTAAGTGAAAATAACCCAAAGAGTCATCAACTGATGAATGGAAAAGTTAACTGTGATATCTCCATACAATAAAACATTATTTGACCATAAAAAGGAATGAAGTAGTGATGCATGCCATAACATGGATGAATCTTGGAAGCACTATGCTTAGTGAAAGAGGCCAGTCACAAAAGGTCATATATTGTATGATTACATTTACATGTAGCATTGTGTTTCTTAAAGCATTCAGCTCTTTTGGATAGAGATGACTAAGTGTTAATATTATACTTGTTTCATTTGTATCTTTGGTAAGTGGAATAATGACAAATAGAATTACTCCATTTGAGTAGCTATGAAAGGTCGAAAGTGAAGATTTCCTATTTATTTAGCTGTCATATGTATTGCTGATATAAAGGAAAACTAGAGGAATTTCTTTTAGTGCAGTGTGAAAGTTCATAAGGTTAGAAATAATTTTCATCCTGACTTAAACCCATAGGTAATTTTTAAAAAAGATTTAATTACAGTTGTCATTTCTGTGATTTCTACTGAGAAAACAGTAGGGAGAATACCCCACTGAATGTTCTCTCTCATTCTTGAATAATTATTATATTCTTGAAACAATGACCTTGTCAGGTGACACATATTGGTAAGGCCAGAGAGCACCTGATTTCCAAAGTGTTTGAATTCATGTATGGCAATTTCACCTTTTAATAAAGTGTAACATTTTGACTAAATGAATCCTTTGACTTTTAGTAGTACTCTAATGCTAGCTCAAGTAAGTAATATTTGCCCTTGATATGTTGACTGAAAAACAGAAAAATCTTTTTGAGGAGCTTTACTGTTTGGGGAAACTTTAAATTTATTGGATTATAGCCATTTTTTGTATATTAAAATATATTAACATACTGTAGAAAAGAGACTGATATAAGCAATACCCACTTGCCTATTTTACAGGTTAATAAATTCTTACCATTTTGTCATGATTGCTGCAGAATTTTTAAATAATAATAATGATACCTTACAGGTACAATTCATGTCTTCCCAAATCTCATTACCTTCCTTCTCAGAAGTAGTTCCTACCTTGAAGTTAGTGGGTTTTATTCCTAAGAGTTTTTACATTATTATTATACAGTTATGTATCCAAAATTGTTACATGATATTATTAAGCATGTTTTTGAGTCATAAATGGTATAACACTATGTTTGTCATTCTGCAATTTGCTTTTTACCTCAATATCCTATTTTTGAGATTTATTTTCATTGACACATTTTTATGGTATTCCATTTAAAGAATATGCCCCAATTTATTTATCCATACATCTCTTCATAAACATTTGGATAATTTCTCTTTTCCTCAGTGAACATTCTTGGGCATGTCTCCTTGTGCTTACATGTAAAATTTTTTGCCTGATTATATACCTAATTGTGGAATTGCTGGGTATATGTGTATATTTAACTTTATTAGATGTTGCTGAGTTGTTTTTCAAAGTGATTGTACCAATTTACATGTCAGCCCCATCCTCAGCCATTATATAAACACTTTATTGAGATATAATTAACATGCCATAAAGTTCACCTGTATAAAGTGTACAATCCAGTGGGTTTTAGTATATTTACAGAGTTCTACAGCCATCACCAAAAGCTAATTTTAGAATATTTTTATTTCATCACTCCCAAAAGAGACCTTGTACCCATTGGCGGTCACTCTTCATTACTCCTACTTCCATTTGCTTATGACCTAGCCAACCACTAATCTACTTTCTATCTCTATAGATTTACCTATTCTAAACATTTGTATGTATGGTACCATATAGTACGTGATATTTTGTAACTGGCTTTTTTCAGTTACTATAATGTTTTTGAGGTTCGTCAATGTTTTAGCATGTATCAGTATTTCATTCATTTTTTTTTCTTTTGCTGAATAATATTACCACATTTCATTTATCCATCCATTCATCATTTGATGGAATTTGGGTTGTTTCCACTTTCTGGCTATTGTAAATAGTGGTGTTATGAACATTTATGTACAGATTTTTGTGTGAATATATATATATATTTTTTCATTTCCTGGGGTATATTCTGGAATTGCTGGGCTGGGTCATATGATAATTCTATGTTTAACATTTTGAGGAACTGTCAAAAGTGGCTGCACTATTGTACAATGACGGCAACAATATATGAGGGTTCCAATTTTTCCACATCCTTGCTAATACTTGTTATTATCTATCTTTTTATTGTGATTATCCTAGTGGGCATGAAATGACATCTTGTTGTGGTTTTTGATTTGCATTTTCTAAATGACTGATGAGCATCTTTTCATATGCTTGTTGACATTTCTGTATCTTCTTTAGAGGAATTTCTATTCAAATCCTTTACCTTTTTAAAAATTGGGTCTTTTGTCTTTATTGTTGAGTTTTATGTGTTCTTTACATATTTTGCATATATATTTCTTATCAGATAAGTGGTTTGCAAATGCTTTCCCCCTTTCTGTAGGTTGTTTTTTCGCTTTCTTGATCGTGTCCTTAGAAATACAAAAGTTTTTAATTTTGATGAAGTCCAATTTATCAAACTTTATTTTATTGCTTGTGCTTTTGGTATCATATCTAAGAAACCATTGCTTAAGCCAAGGTCAAGAATATTTACTCTTATGTTTTCTTCTGAGAGTTTTATAGTTTTAGCTCTTATATTTAGGTCTTTGATCTATTTTGACTTAGTTTTGCATATGGTGTGAGGTACGGACCTGCTTTATTCTTTTCTGTGTGGATATCCTTTTGTCACTGCACAATTTGTTGAACGGGGAATTTTCTGCCATTGAATTATTTTGGCACCCTTGTTGAAAATCAATTGACCATAAATATAAGGCTTTATTTCTGCGATCGTAATAACTGTGTATCATTGATCTATATTTCTATACTTATGTAGTACCACATGGTCTTAATTACTGTAGCTTTCTGGTAAGTTTTGAAATCAGAAATTATGAGTTGTACAACTTCATATTTCTTCCTCAAGGTTGTTCTGGTTATTCAGGGTCCCTTGCATTTCTATATGAATTTTAGGATCAGCTTGTCATTTTGTGCAAAAAGGCATCTGGAATTTTGCTAGGGATTGTGATGAATCTGTAGATCAATTTGGGGAATATTGCCATCTTAACAATATTGTTTTCCAATTCATGACCATTGGATGTCTTTACATTTATTTAGGTCTTTAATTTTTTTTCAACAATGTTTTATAGTTTTAGTGTACAAGTCTGCCCTTCTATTGTCACATTTATTCCTAAGTATTTTATTTTTATTGATGCTATTGTACATGGAATTATTTACTTGATTTTATTTTCAAATTGTTCTCTGTACATTAGTAGTGTATAGAGATACAACTGATTTTTATATATTGGCCTCATATCCTGCAACGTTGCTGAACTCACTTAATATTTCTAATAGTTTTATGTTATTGTTGATTCCTTATGGTTTTGTATACAAAATCCAGCCTAGAGTTTATCCATATTGAATTTTTAATTTCAGTGACTGTTTTTTCACTTCTAAATTTTTTTTCCATGTCTACCTGTTCTTATTTTATTTTGCCTCTTTCATTTCATAATTTCTTATTTTCTTTTTCTGGAAATTATTTCTTCCTTTATGTCTTTAAACGTCCTTAACTTACTTCTCTTAAAGTCTTTTTCATACTGTTTCAATAAAACTTATTTTATGTGAAGTTAATTTGTTTTCTATGATTTTTTGCTTCTGTTGGATACATTTGTTAAGATTAGGTTTCTGTGAATTTTGGTTTGCAGGCCTATTTTGAATGAGAAGTTTTATGAGTGTTTTTTTCTTTCTATTTGACTCTATTTGTTCCTCCCTATGATAATCTTTCAGTTATCTGCATCTGGTTCCCCAAGGCTCCTGTCCAGATGTAGATCTTACAATGACAGTTTGGTGTTCAGCCCAGTGATATTAGAAGTTCTGCAGATTCAGTCACTGAACCATCTTTCATATGAGGGGGAGCCCCATGCCACCCCACAATGTCAAACCCTATAACTTTCTATTCCTTGTTTCTGTAAAACCTGTGTCGTCTCCTTTACCACACTGGAGCCTAATTCCTGGCTACCACTATTTCTCTCCAGAGTCCAGCAAGCCAGTAGCCTAAGCACTGCACACTGTTTTGCAGTTCACTTTTCATTCTGGTCCATGAAGGCATATATCTTGTTTATAAGCCTATTAATATCTTTTGTTTTTAGTTATTTATATTTTGTCTCCTTCTACTATGTTTCCTATTTTGAGCAGAGGATGTATGTCAAATTTTATATCAAATTGTGAAGTCACTATATCTTCATTACTGAAAGCCCAATAGTATTTATTTTTTAAGTTAATTTTAAATTGTCAATAGGTTGAAACAAAATTATTTGTTCTTCTATATGGAATGTTATTTTGTTATAATAAAACAAGTCATATAAAGTGAATATTATGTTTACATTATCAGAGAGGTCTCCCTCTCTTCCATGAAAATCTTTTCGGTAATAAGTATCACTGCTCTATGACAGGCACTGTGCTGAGCATTTCACTTATTTAATCACAACAACCCTAAAGAGTTGATATTGTTGTTATTATTATAGAAGAAGAAACTGAATGTTAGACTGTTCAAGAACTTGTCAGTCAGTAGTCAGTAGAACCAATATTCAAATCTAGGTTTGTCTGATTTGAAAGCCTGTGCTTTACATCACTTTTTTATGCTTTTATATTTTAATTGTTGAGAAGTTTGCATCCTCTTCTCCCTCTTGATAAATTAGTACAATTTGAATGATGTTTTGGTTCAAAAAATGAAAAAACGTTCTCTGAGAAGGAACAGACTGGATGTTTTCAGCATTTGGTCAGAGCTTTAGCTAGTGTTTACTGTAGTATAGGATTTCAGAATATTTTTGAGGGATATTCCCTGAACTGGTGGGATCTTTCCTGATAAATTGTCATTTTTGTCATTGTTAAAATTTTCAGAGGGTATCCCATGTTCATGGATAATAAAAATTAATATTGTTAAAATGTCAATACTACCAAAAGCCATCTATAGATTCAATGCAATCCCTATCAAGATTCCAATGACATTTTTTACTGAAGTAGAAAAAACACTTCTAAAATTTATTTGGAACCACAGAAGACCCCAAATAGCCAAAGAAATCCTGAGAGAGAAGAACAAAGCAGGAGGCATCACACTCCCTGATTTCAAGCTATAGTATAAAGCTATAGTAATCAAAACAATATGATACTGGCATAAAAACAGACCAATAGACCAATGAAACAGAATTGGAAGCCCAGAAATAAACCCAAGCAGTCAACTAATATTTGACAAAGGAGCCAAGAATACTCAGTGGCAAAAAGACAGTCTCTTCAATAAATGGTGCTGGAATAATTGGATATTCACATGTAAAATGTAACTGGACCCCTATTTTACACCACTCACAAAAATTAACTTGAAATGTATTAAAGGCTTAAATATAAGACCTGAAACTATGAAACTCCTAGAATAAAACATAGGACTAAAGCTGCTTCACATGAACCTTGGAAATGGTTTTTTAGATATGATACCTAATGCACTAGTAACAAAACAGAAAATAAACAAGTGGGACTATATTAAACTAAAAAGCTTCTGTGCAGATAAAAAAAAAAAAAAAAAAGCTTCTGTGCAGGAAGGAAACCATCAACAAAATAAAGGCAACCTATGGAATGGGAGAAAATAATTACAAATTGTATATCTGACAAGGGGTTAATATCCAAAATATGTGAAGAACTCATACAATTCTATAGAAAAAAAAAGAAAGAAAAAAACCACAAACAATTCAATTAAAAAATGGGCAGAGGAACTGAATTTTCCAAAGAAGACATACAGATGGCCAACAGGTACATGAAAATGTGCTCAACATCACTAGTCATCAGAGAAATGCAAATCAAAACCACAATGAGATACTGTATTACCTCACATTTGTTAGATTGGCTGAATGGCTGTCATAAAAACAGAAGAAATAACAAGTGCTGGCGAGGGTGTGTAGTAAAGGGAACACTTGTGCACTGTTGGTGGAAATTTAAATTGATGCAGCCACTATGGAAAACAGTATGGAGGTTCCTCAAAAAGTTAAAAATAAAACTACCATATGATCCAGCAGTTCCACTTCTGGGTATTTATCCAAAGGAAGTGAAATCACTATCTCAAAAAGGTATTTGCACCCCATATTCACTGCAGCGTTATTTACAATAGCCAAGACAGGGAAGCAACCTAATTGTCCATCAATGGATGAATGGATACAGAAAATGTATACACACACACACACACACACACACACACACACACGCACACACACACAATGGAATATTATTCAGCCATAAAAAAAGAAAGAAATCCTGCCATTTGTGACAATATGGATAAACCTGGAAGACATAATGCTAAGTGAAACAAGTCAGACAGAGAAAGACAAATACTGTATGATCTCTCTTATATGTGAAATCTAAAAAAACAAAAAACAAATTTAAAAAAACAAAACCAAACTTATAGAAAAAGAGATCAGACATGTGGTTACCAGAGGTGGAGGGTGGGAGGATGGTAAATTGTAGGAAGGTGCTCAAAAGGTACAAATTTCCAGTTATAAGTTAAATAAGTACTAAGGATGTAATGTACAACATTATGACTGTAGTTAACACTGCTGTATGTTATATAGGAGAGTTGTTAAGAGACTAATCATAAGAGTTTTCATCACAAGGAGAAATTTTTTTTCTTCTTTTTTTTAAATTGATTTACCATGTTGTATTAATTTCTGCTGTACAGCAAAGTGATTCAGTTATACAGATATATATACATTATTTTTTTAATATTCTTTTCCATTATAGTTTATCACAGAATAATGAGTATAGTTCCCTGTGCTATACAGTAGGACCTTATTGTTTATTCATTTTATATACAATAGTTTGCATCTGCTAACCCCAAACTCCCACTCCATTTCTCTCCCACACCCTCCCTCCCCCTTGGCAACCACAAGTCTGTTCTCCCTGTCTGTGAGTCTGTTTCTGTTTCATTAAAGTCTGTGTCATATTTTAGATTCCACATATAAGAGATAATCATATGGTATTTGTCTTTGTCCGACTTACTTCACTTAGTATGATAATCTCTAGTTCCATTCATGTTGCTGCAAATGGCATTATTTCATTCTTTTTATGGCTGAGTAGTATTCCATTGTATATATGTACCACATCTTCTTTATCCATTCATCTGTCGATGGACATTTAGGTTGTTTCCATGCCTTGGCTATTTTCTTTCTTTTCTTTATATTGTATCTATGTGAGATTATGGTTGTTAGCTGAACCTACTGCAGTAATCATTCCACAATATATGTAAATCAAATCATCATGCTGTGTGTCTTAAACTGATACAGTGATATACGTCGATTATTTCTCAATGAAACTGGAAATTTTTTTTAATACAAATCAAATCAAAAATAACAAAAAATTTTCAGAGATGATGTTGAGAGAATTTTTTTTCTGGATGTCCATTTTCTTACTTTTATATTGTAAGGTTACTTACTTGTGATTGTGTGTCTTTGGGAACTTTATTTTTTTGGAATAGGGTTAATGTTTTATAATTTTACTTTCTAAGGGAAGTACTAAAGGATAAGAGACAAACCTAATTACAGAAGGACAAAAGAAAGAGAGTTGGCATTAATGAATTCAGTGATATCTTTGGAAGTTTTTAGCAAGATTCCTGTAGTAGGAATCTGTAGATGAAGAATTAAACTTAAATCTTGTATCTGCCAGCACTTATTAACTAAAGAAATATGTAGGTATTTCCAGTAATTAAAAAAGAAGCTTCAGAAGTTTTCACCCTATACTGGATAACTGAACTTAAGGATAAAGAATAATAATGACTGGGCAAAAGTAGTATTGTAAAGGGTTTTAATTTGTAATAAACCGAGAATTAAGATAGCAGGTGTCAGAATCAAGTGACTAAGAAAGAACTACGTATGCCAGAGCTCTACTAGGCTGATTTTGAGAGTTTTAATGCTAGTTTGGAGTGGAGCATTGGAGGGACATGATTTCAGTTAGGTTTTTAGTGATGAAATAAGTAAGAAAGAATAGAATAATTCTTAATGGATTGAAACTATCTGCTGAAATGAATCTCTTCCATGCCTTTCCTCTAATTGTGGGAGATGGTTTATTGGAAATCTCAATTTTGAACTACTCAGGCTCTGTATCCCATCCCTCTAGGGCCAGCTCAGCCCTTCATCCTGTCAAAGCAGATAAAACAGAACAGCCTGCAATTTGCTATAAAGGGGTCCTTGGGATGAAGCATTTTAATGTCCATGAAGAGTAGACAAGACCTTCATTTTTAAAGACTCCCATGGAACATTTCAAATGGCATGGATTTGTCTTGTTGCCCTTTGCCAAAATTAATAGATTTAGGCTGCAGACTTGGAGGGAAGCTAAGCATTTAGGTCTGCTTATTATCCAATAATATTTTGCTATATTTATCTTATTTTTGTCAAGATGCCCTAAAACCGACAACACATTGAGTAAATAATGCTTAAATAAGAAGGCTACTAATTTTTAGATCTGTGTCAATTAAACATAGGAGGAATACAGAGTTACAATAATATTATCTTAGAAACTAAAAATCAAGTATAATGATCTAGAGAACAAATTAAATTAAATTGATCTAATTCGGCCATTGTTTTTTAAAAATTTTACTTCTATTTATCAGTCTGGGGTTGAACTGCTTTTCCGATTCCCAAAGGCTATTCCAACAAAGAGCCTTCTGATGAGGAAATGACACAGGGATTGGAGTGTAATAAAATACCAAGTGTGCTATTTTGAATTCTTCTCATGCTTGAGAACAGAAATATCTTAAGCTTTGACAAAATGGTGCAATTTTATATTTTCCATTTGACTACTTTAAAACCTTCATTGTCTTTTAATTAAACTACAGGGGGCAAGAGCAGAGATTAAAAGATGTAGTACTGTAAAAGGGATGGCTTTTAGCTGCTAGTACTTGAGTGAAGACACTACAATAAAGCAAGATGGAGAGCAGCAACAAGTTTTGTGCCTTGAAGCCTCCTCTTCTCTGACTGTGGCAGTAATTTGGAGTTAATTTGTGCAGATTCTCAATAAAAGACTTTGTGTTTTATATTCCTTGATTCTTCCTAGCATCTCTTCCCAGCTGTTCTTTTACCTTCCCTTTCATGCGATCTGGTGCAGCTTATACAACTAGATGTGATAATGAGGTAAACCAGTTTAGGTGAGAAGCTTGGACCAGGCTCAGTACATGGATATTTCCTATTCATTAGCTCTTTTTACTTTCCACAAAATAACCACCTCAACTAGCCCCTTCCTCTAATCTCCCACTTTCTGTTCTTACTGATGAGTGGAGGTCTCCTTCCTCCTATAGTGATTTGTAGTTTTAGCGTGGAGTAAATGTTTGGGTTTCTACATTTGGGAATATTATTGCCTGATAGTTCTTATTTTCCTTTGTTTGCATGAAAATTTTTTTCTTTGTGTCTGTTTTTCTCCCTTTGGTTTCTACTCCCCCACATGTCCCCAAGTCCTTCAAGCCAATGAGGCTGTGGTGACACCTTCTGGGCAGTACTGGGAGTGAATTACAGCCATAAGTTCCATGGCGGTGTTAGCACCCCATAGATTTGGTGTATACTATGAAGTTTAGTTTGCTTCATCAAAAGAACTGATACAGCATTCTGCTTCTGCTCAGTTTCTAAAACCTGTTAAATATTGATGTCATTTCTTAAAATGAGCAGGGGTTTGTAGTTAACTAAATAAAAAGGCAGTGAGTATGCCTGCTTAATAAATGTAAGGATATGGTACTTGGTTGGGCCTGAAAATAATGCTAACAGAGGAAAAATTAACAATTGCATGTAATTAGAATATCAGCACTGTACACTATTGGTCTTTTCCATGCTCTGATATAACAGTATCATAGCAGTGGGAAAATGCCCTATAAAAAGTCTCGGTAGAAACAAGGTCATACATCATGACCATCCACTGCTGGGACAGCATAGGATGAAGGTTCTCCAGAGACATTCTTGTCCTCCCATAATGTTCATTAGTTTTAAGAAACATGTAAGAAGTCTTCTATGTAGGTTCTATTGGATCCTTGCTTTTTTCTGATCAGATTTCATTCCTTCCACCTCTACTTCAAAGCTAGTTTAACCCTTGTATTAAAAAAATTTTAATTATAGCTTTTTCATAAACAGCATGAATACAGTAAGAGATTACTGTTACCAATTTATTTATTCATTTTTTAACCTACCTTTGTTTGGACACTGAACATGCTAAAAGCTACAGTTTTTAAGAAAGTCACTAGATAGTTCTAACAAACCTTATGAAGTTTGTTACTAAGTAATTTCAGAGTTCTCAGGAATCTTCCCTCTATTATCTTCAATAACTCAATAGCAAATGCAGAAGTATCGAGCAACAAAGATGTGACTGGCTGTCAAAGCAGCCATAAAGCTAGCCATCTCTATAACATTACCTTAGGGCAGTGTCAAATGGGAAAGCACAAGACATTAGACATAAGGACAAGGACAACTGGTACAGTTGCTTATACAGCCTTTAAAATGGCACTGCATGCTTATCATAGCTCTTTGCATCATTCTTTGATCAAATATTGCATATTCCATATGTGATATATGCATTTATACTTGGTATAGAACCCAATATTTCTATTACTACTACATAATAAAATCAAGGCATAGACACATTGCCTTGTAATTTTGATTTGCAAACAGATGGTAGATAGCTGAAAAATAGACTGGGGCTATAAAAAAATTGGGGAAAATGCTTTTCTGAAGTTAAAATAAAATAAAGCTAATTTAAAATACTAAGAGTGTGAATGAGTAACAAAAATCATGTAGTAACTGTGGAGATGATAGTTTTATTTGAAGGGTGGGGGAGGGAAGAGAAAGCTAGAAGGAAGCAAAAACATAATTCGGCCTAAAATTGAATTTCTCTGATAAGGCATTTCAGAAGTGGCTTGTCTTATTCACTCAGCAGCAAAATAATCATATGCGGTTTAATAATCTTTATTTTACAGGAGTGTGTTGCCAGGGTAACCGGATGTAAGCAGGGGAACAGCACCTTGCAGATCACAAAGGCAAATCTGTGGAAAGAAATTTCACTGAGTTTCTCTTTTCCTTACCAGTGTAATAATGACTCTTATTTTTCCTGCACTATTTAATAATCTCACATAAACATTCTTTTCCCTTTCCATTTCTGTATCTGTTTAAACATGGACAATAACATAAATCTGGAACTGTCAAGCTCAGTGGGTTAAGCAAAAAAACAGATGTTATATCTTTAACATTTTTATATAATTACTTTTTATTACTGTTTTACCCCATCTCCATCCCTCCCAACCTTATTGTTATTTCCTTCTCTTCTGTAAACCAATCTGAAGATAGTATCCCAAGTAGGGCGGGCCTGAGGTAGGAGTTGGTATTTGGCTACATTAATCAAAATTGTTTATTAGCTAAGCTTGCCTGCATGAAGATTCTAAAGAGGCAGGAATTGCAACTTAAACCATCTATCTTTTTGTAAGGGGGTAAATTGAATTATAGCAAATAGAGTGACAAGCATCCAGGCCAAAAGCTGCAAAAATAATGTTTTCATTACATTCATGCACATGCAAACATATATACACATACATAAGAGAGAAGTGAAGAAGGAAAGAAAGCAATATTAGATTCCTTCAGCTTTTCACTGGGCACTGGAACCTCAGTTTGTTCTAGGAAATTGGCTGGTTTGAAATTAACGAAATGAAAGTTGCCAGTGCCTTTGAAAAGAAATAGAAAACTAGCAATAAGAATGTGCCTACTACTAATAATAATGATTTCCAATGAAAAAAAAAAAAAGAAAGAATGTGCCTACTGATCATTTGATTGGATCAAATTTATGACAAAGCTATGGCTTATAAATGTTTGCCTGTCATTATCCTTGTCAAAAACCATAGGCTGTGAAAGTGAATACAGAAACAAAGTAATATTAGGCTGTGGGACTGGAAAAAAATTTTTAAGGAGGCTTCATGATATTAGATATGAAAATCTATATTCAAATCATGATTAAAGGTTTGAATTCTGCAAAGATTTTTAAGTCAATGCTGCCTCTTAGTTTTAACATGCTCACTGTGTACCCAAGTTGTATAGCTCATACAGTTCTTTATCTAGGTCTATAGAATAATCAGCAACCAAAAAAACAGGCACTCAAAAACCATTTCTGGATGGATTTCATTATAAATTATATTCTTTCTGGGTTTTGGTGACATTTATTGAAGTGTAGTTTTAATTATTATTTTTATTAATATTAATATTTTTCCTAGAAATTATTCTTTCATCTTAGATAACCCTGCACAAATACTTAAAATTCAGACTAACTAGAGCAACCTTAAAAACAGGTAATGGTAAAAGAAAAAGTAAAATATTAAAAGGCCAAACAAGGCTCATTAAAATGGCAAATTGTAAAGAAAACATTCCATAGTGGTATGGCTGTTGTATCTCAGATGTTCAGAAAAATGGAAAAGGGTTAGGTTGAAACAGTAAGATTTCTGATGTTCCAGAAGTAATTTTAAACCCAAATGCTACAGGAGTCAAAGCTTGATCATCATTAAGCACCACTGAATGTTTTTGAGAAAAATTTTAAACTTGAGTCCATTTAAAATTGTTTCTCCATATTATAAAACTGTTGATTTAAACTCAGCTCGTGATTATTCATTCTACATAGAGTCAATTTATTTGGGGATTTTTTTAGAGCCAATATTTTCTTTGATACAAAATATCTATTAAACGTCTGTAATGTTAATTATTTCTTAAGAGCTTATAAGTTCCCTAAGATAATGTAGCCAAAAGGGAAGACATTTTTCTCTCCTTGGACTCCTGTTTACATCGTAGATACAACATTCAATGGAAATACGGTTAGCAGCTTGGGGCACAGAGTTGCATGTCTATTTTCTTAGAATTTGAGCCATAATTTATTCTTGGTACATGAAAATCACCAATAACTACATTTTTATTTAATTGTTTTGAAGATGAGCATATGGTTGGCAAATGAAAGCATGGTGGTAAGTAAATACTGTTAATTTGGTGATCTTACTTTGGCTATAATAATTTTCAAATCATCTGCTAATATTTGCTGTTTCTTATTTGGTGAAAAATAATTATTTCTCCTCACCACCTAAATTTCATGTAGTTTGGAACTATGTGTAACAGGATCTTAAACTGGGACTATCCCTGTTTGTTTTAGCTGAGTCTTAAGAAAAGATTTGAAAGTAAAATACGAAAACACACTCCAGTTTTTACATGAAGAGGAGGGAGAAAACCACTTATGTGATTCTTAAGCCACTTAACCTTGTCAAGGATATAAAAGAATTGGGAGGGTGGAAATTAAGAAAAGGAAGATTCTTGGAGAGAGTTGGTGTGCTGAGTGTTCCATCACACCTCCAAGGAGGAGGAGTAAGGATGCATCTCCTTTCATCTGAATCCAAGAGAGAAGCTTCTTGGAGATGACCTAGAAAGCTTAATAACTGACACCTGCATTTTAAGAACTGCTATCTGACTAATGCCTGAAAGATCTAGAGCTTGATATTGATTGGCCAGCTACTTTGAAGGTGGAGTGATGAACAGGTGGCTGTATTAGGCAACCTACAATTTCAGGTTTTTTTGAGCAAATGTTGCTTAAGTGTATGTCATGTCATGGATCAGAGGTAGGCCATATGCACAAGAGAGATGATACAAGGTTGTCTTAGACCCATAGACTGCCTGGAGGAGCCCAGTGATCCCAATAATGAAGTGAACTGCCATTTTGTCAGTAACAGTAAGCAGAAAGAGAGCCTCACCCAAATCAAAGGATCTGCAAGTGAGAGACACCCTCTTTACCGCTGCAAGCAGACAGCCTACGGCAGAACTGAATTGGGAAAGAAAAGTAGCCATACGTTAAAATATAAAGTTTTTATTACCAGACTAGACTAGATGTATTAATTGTTGAGTATTTTTAATACCTGTAAATGAACAGAAACATGAAATCTGCCCTAAATTTCATGCATGGGCATGGGAAGTCCCATAGAATAAATTATCATTTTGAAAGGCAACAATAACTTTTTTTATTATTACACTTGTTCAATTTAATGATTTTGTGTGTGTGTGTGTGTGTGTATATATATATATATATATATATATATATATATATATATATATATATGGCAAAATGGTGATCTTGAAAGAATAGAAGAGCTGCGTGTTGGGAAATACCATTACACGCTTCTTTTGATCTCTAGCTTATTACCTCTATCTTGGCAGACAGTATTTCTACCCAGTTTACTTGACCCTATCCATACCTCAGTGAGAAGGTACTAAAGCCAGGCAAAAAAATAGTAGATAGGAAGACTTTTGATAGACCATTTTATCCATGTGATTTTTATCTCTTTTCCAAAACCCCTTTTACAGCCTTTCTTGATTTAATATTTTGCCACATCTTTCTTTCTTTGTCTAGAGCTCAAGAAGGGGTATTAAAAACCAAGGGGCCTTGAATAACCTGCAAACTGGATCACACATTATTAAACATCGGAGAGTTAATGGTAGTATTTTTAGAAGGACATGATCAAGTTCTTAATACAGTATATGGATTAAATAAAAAATAGATATTGTAAGTTAATGCAGTGTTTTCTAAAGGCTCTAAATAATCTTTAATAAATTTTAAATACATAAGAAGAATGTCTAAAACATCCAAACACACACATGTTATCTTTATTACTACTTCCAGTTTGGTTTCCTGGGGATACTTTGGCCTCTGAGTTTTGCTGGGCTTGATTAGGCTATAGCCATATTATGCCTTTTATTTAATAGTCAGATGTTAGAAAAACTAGTATTGAAGTGGGAAAAGCATAGAACTCTTTGGAGGGCATTTGGTTGAAAAATTGGAAGCCAATGCTGATGACGTGTGAATGACAAAGGAGAGATGATGTGAATATCTACTTTCATAAATTAGGTCTCATCAAGCCCTCTAAGGGTGATCCCATAATGCTCTCTACAAAAACTATTCTTCTCTCTTGACCTTAGTAGGAATTATATATCTCAATTCAGACAAAGAAATCAACATATTTTTTAAAGTGTCTCTCTCTCTCTCCCTCTCTCTCTCAATCAATTTTTAAATATAGTTGGTCTCAGTGCTCTTATACTATTTAATAATTCTTATTAGTTGAATGAGATTTTGTTTATCATTTACAAAGTGATTTATATTACAAACTATACAAATATCAGTGTTTTTTCCTCCAAAGTTCATTTATTGTATACAAGTGTATTTGTATACAAATATTTGTATTTACTATAAAAATTAGTACAGATATTACTAAAAATTGTTATTGAAACATATAATTAAGGAAATTGACTCTTTATTAAACATTTCTAACTGTGCTTATAATTTTATCACAGTGAAGCAGACTGAAAATAATGTCTAACCTGTTCAAGTCTTGACTCTGCCACTTAATAGTTTTGAGACTTTGGGGCAAAGTGTTTTCTGTCTCTCACTTGTAATTTGGGAATAGTATTGATACTTCTTCCCCTGCTTAAATGATAGAGTTATTGAAAAGGTCAAGATAAGAAAGTATATAAAGGGTAACGTATATCTATATAATATAGGTATTCTTTTATATATTATATTCTTTTTTGTTATATGATTTAGTCATATTTATGATATTCTTTTTCATTATAATGATATTAAATGCACAAAAGTATCCAGTTGTGCTTCCTCCTTTCCACTACTGAGAATTGTTTGTTGAGTGAAGATATAAGTATATTTTCAATCAACAAGAAGATTCATCATGTCCCACAATTAAAGGCAAGTCTTGAATTTGAGGGGAAACAGGGCCTTCAGTAGTTTTCATTCATTCAGAAAAAAGCTGAATAGAATAGGGACAAAGCTGTTAGAATACGGACATAGCAAGGAACAAATCTTATTTAGAAGAATGCTGAAAGAACTATAAAGAGCTTTCCTGAATATTCTATTTAGACATCTAAGCCTGCAGTTTGGCTTTTGGATAACAGATCTCACTATCTCAGTAGTGGAATAAAGTAAAATCCTTTAAAAAAAACACACACACACACACAACACACACGTTGCTTTTTTCTCAGGGAACCCACACACGTCCATAGAAGTCTGTTAAAATAAAGAGGATACAGCATCTCTGACTAGAAGTGAGAATAATATAATTAATCACAGATAAAATATTCAAACTCTTAGGAGCAAGTTTTGGGACTAGTGCTAAACTTGAAACTTAGTTCATTTAATTCAACAATGGAAATAATTTTTAGAAATAGTGTAATATCATTAACCCTGAGAATCCCTCCCTCCCTCCCCCAACTCTATACCCTCTTAATCACAAGTGGTTGAACAAATGTGAGTAATTTGATGTTAGAAAACTGATGGACAAGTTATCTTGGCTATAGTTTTAGCCCAGTGTAATGTGTGATAGCCAAAATGTGTTAACCCTTCCAAATAGAAAACAAACCAGAAATGTTAGCCAAAAAACAGGGATAAGTGACTTCTTGAGACAACAGTAAGCACTTGTCCAGTTCCCAATTTTAAGATCACAAACTAAGAACTTTTGATGTGAAGTTAGAATGCAAGACAAGAACCTTCTATCATCTTATGCTTGGTTTATAAACAAGATTTTTTTAATAAGAAGTGTTACATATTTTTATTCCTTTAGGGCATAGCCTATTTATAATGCTTCTTCCCTCATCAGAGAATAGTATAGGCTTATAGGACATTTTTTCCCACAAATTAGCTTAGGCATGCATGTACAGGTAAATTGAGAATCCCTGATAAATAATTCTTTTTCAGATTTTAAAAACTATTTCATCCTTAATATTAATTGACACTTTATAGTGTCTTCTATGTGAATGATTTCATTTTCCTAAGGATAGGAAAAATATGTTCCATGAACTCCAGGAATTTGCAACTTAGGAAATTATTTCTGTGCTCCATTTAGATAAGAGAAATACCCTTTGTTTAGTGTCCTCAGCTTGAATTCATATTTCTCTAGCTTTGATATATTTTGTATCATGGACTAAGGGAAAAGCAAATTTTTATTTTATTGTTAATATGATTACTTTAACCATTATGATATGAACCATCTACTTATTTTGTAGATGGTTAACTGAGATACTAATAAGATTGTAATTGGATGTTTGGGTTGCAATTCAAATCTTTTGATTCTCAGTATACTAGGCCACATACACTGGTAATAATTGTGGGCTTTTTGTGGCTGTTGTGTTTGAAATGGTTGCTGATCTCTTGTTGTAGTTAGAGGGCGGATCTTGGCATGACCTACTTCAATATAATATAATTCTTATTAGTAACTCCATTGAAGTGTTAAATGATAAATCCTTTGAAATTTTTTCCTTGGATAATCCTAACTTAACCATATTATGAAAATAGAAATAGCTCTCTAAGAAAGTAGGTGGTGTGTGTGTGTGTGTGTGTGTGTGTGTGTGTGTGTTAGCCTTTAGTCCTTCTGAAGAGCAGATACTTTGGGCTTCCTTTTGTCTCTAGGAATGTTATTTAAAGCTGTAGTTGACATTTTCCTATGTAATGCAAGGATTTGTGAGAACGCTTTTTCATTTCAGGACATGTATATAAAATGCAAATATCACAAGACTTAAATGATCCAGTTTCTTACTCTAAAGCAGAGGGGCAACACATGTTTATCCCACCATAAAGTATCATGATGAGGGTGATGTACTCCAAATGTGATAAATCATGTCAGAAAATAGCTTGTCTTTAAACTTTAAGTGTATTTACACCTACATTTTGAGACAGTGGGAATCATCTGCAAATATTATCAGTGATCAGCTAACGAGTTCACCATTGAAAGCAAAGATAACTGTATATCTTAGCTAATTACAGAACTCCAAACCTAAGGATGTTTTGTAGATCATTATAGCTGAGAAGGAATATAAAGAAGGAACACTAATGAAATTGCACAAGGGAAATGGATTCTCATCATTATAACCAAGTATTTGTTACTGACTGCCTTCTCTCCTCTTCTTCTCCACCTCCCTGTACATCTTTCCTTTTCAGGAGAAAAAGTGAACATTTTTATGATTTTTTTCTCTCGTCAAGCTCCATTATCTCTTAAGTGAATAATGAGGTGACAACCTAGTTGTACTAACATAGTCTTACATGCCGGAGATTCTTTAGCTATCATGCCTATTGAGGGTCTGCTTCTTCTCTCTCTCTCTCTCTTTTTTTTTTTAATCTCTTTTAGCTGGGGAAGAACTAACTCATAATCTACCTTAATTTTCACACAAGTAAAGGTAAAGTTTTTATTTAAATAAGCCATCATATTCTCAACAGCTTTAATTAGATGATTTACTTTTTCCTGGTGTGGTAACCTAGATTCTCCTGTCTTTTGAAATGGAAACTGTCCTAACCCCATAACCTCAACATCACTGTGAGTAAAACTCTTTCTAATTATATGACTGTGTTGTATGCACATTAGCATTGCTAATCAGCTTACTGCCGTGGAATTGTATCTTTACTACTGATGTTTGTAGAATGTCCAATGACATAATTGCAGCTCTGTTCCAGTGCTTGGGTGCTAGTGTATTTCAAACCACAAGTCTGAAATTCATAGTGCAAACCACAGTATATGGAAAAATTTTAAGCCATGTATAATTTTATGTCACTAACTGGAGTTTCCATACAATTTTATTTATCCAAAATGTTCATGGTGTCTAATGATATATTACACCGGATCTTTAGCTTAAAAAATTGAATTTAAATGAACACTTGATCTCACTTGTTTTTACTGTATGTTTGTTTCTTCTTTGACTGATAGGCAATCATCTCTTCTGGGGGAAGATTTCTTAATCTGTGTTAAAGAATAGCTGATGATTTCTGAAAATCACTTTCAAAAAGCCTGTGTGAGGTGATCAAGATTGCCACAAATGAATATTTATTAATGTCCATTGGATTCTTGACATTTTACTAAGTTTTGCAGAGATTTCACTGAAGATAAACAATGGTGTATAACATTCAGGATTGAGCTAAGGTGTAAAGGGGAAAAGATTTATGTGAATATAATTTTATACACATAAATTTGAAGAAAATTATTACATAATTAGAATGTATGTTTTAGCAAATATACGGTATATCCCTAATGCATATGAACATGGCAGAAATATGATGAAAGAGGCATATATGGAACAATTTCTATATTTACTCCTGGAAACTAAACTAAAGCCTTGTGTAAAATCTCTCTCAAGTTAATGAGATACCAAGAATAAAGCAGAATATAAGAGAACCAAATAATTAAGACTCATGTGCTCCCCACATTTGGCACTGCCTTATTTAGTGGAAAGTATAGTTGAGTATAACTGTTGAAAGAAGAGTTTAAGATGGTAAAAGCAATTTTAAAAAAAAGGTATTTGCAAGTCCATTGGCAGTAAAATGATATGGCAAGAGTTTCATGTTAAAAAGATAACTGGCAGTTCTACATGAGGCAAAAAGAAAGGAGAAAGAAGTTAAGGATGGATTACTATGACTACTATAGTAGTCAACGTGAGAAAATTATACTAAATGCAGTCCATAAAACATAAATTTACAAATTTATAATGAGAGATTTGAGAAATAAATGTTCGATAAAAAGAATTAAGGAAGGAAAGGAATACTGATAAAGAATAATAATTGATTCACTTTATCTCTCAATGACACATTTGTTTGCACTGCTCTCTGCCAGCCACTATGCTAGGGGCTAAGTGAAGAATAAAAAAATTTATAAGAGAATTCCTGGACAGGGAATCTAGTATTAAGTTAAAAATTCTCCCACTACTCAACATCCAGAAGTGGTAGCTAAAATGCAACAAATATCCCTTTGAGTCTATAGCTGTGCTTGTCAGAAAGAAAAATCCTCAAGACCTAAAAATGGAGAGGGTTTAAAAAATAGAGTGGCAAGTATGAGTAGTAACATGGGCTATCCTGGGAATGGGATGGGGGTGGGGGAATGTCCTGGCCCAAGCATATAGGTTTAATAGCCCGTCATGATTGGGAACCCTAGGAATTTGTTCAAAGAACAGAATTTTTTTTTTTTAATCTCTCCATCACAGGCAGACCACAAGGTAGATTTTTTCTCAACCTGGACTGTGTGTCTAAGTGAATAAAAAAGCTTCCCTGAGAATTTCTAACCAATAGGCATAACATTTTTTAGGTTTGAGGTCTAAACTTACACTCCTTACATTCCATATGTTGAGAAATCAATATAAAAATATTAATTGAACATAAATATTCCCTAGGTGCCTTACAAAAAACTAAGATAAAAGCTATTCTAGAATGAAGCACCCTCAACCCAGGCTACACTGTGTTTCCTCAGAAAATGAACTGCTCAACATGGTTTCACTTTACAAAAGTTACAAGATATGCAAGGATACAGCCAATATGAATAAGAGTCAGTAGACCCAATTATACACTAGGATTAGCCTCTATTAACTTCAGATAATTGAATGGAGAATATATATAGAAAAGTATAAAATATTTTCAACAAAATACCAAAACATTAAAGTAGAATATCTAAAGGTGAAAAAAATTGGCCATTGAAGAGAGAATTGACAACCAGAAGATAGATCTGAGAAAATTACCCTAAAGGCAGTAGAGTTAGAAAAATTGAAGTGGAGTTTCATAGACACGGCAAATAAAATGAGAAGATCCAACATACATATAATAGGAGTTGCAGATTGAGACCATGGAAGAATGAAAGAGAGATAATATTTGATGATGAAGTTATTGAGAGTTTTCCCAACAGTTTTGCAAACACCTAAATTTCTGTAATAAAGACTTTTTTTTATAAATTTATTTAGTTAGTTATTTTTGGCTGTGTTGGGTCTTCGTTGCGGCACACAGGCTTTCTTTTTAGTTGCAGCGAGCGGGGGCTACTCTTCATTGTGGTGTGCAGGCCTCTCATTAAGGTGGCTTCTCTTGTTGCGGAGCATGGGCTCTAGGTGCACGGGCTTCAGTAGTTGTGGCACATGGACTCAGTATTTGTGGCTCGCAGGCTCTAGAGCGCAGGCTCTAGAGCGCAGGCTCAGTAGTTGTGGCACATGGGCTTAATTGCTCCGTGGCATGTAGGATCTTCCCGGACCAGGGCTCGAAACTGTGTCCCCTGCATTGGCAGGCAGATTCTTATCCACTGCACCACCAGGGAAGCCCATGTAATAAAGGCTTTTTAACTTTAATTATCTGGAATAGTTTCGCTTTTCCTGGCTGACCATGATTGATACATAATCTCACCTAAGCTATTATTTAAGAATGAGAGCATAATAAATCAATTTTCAAAACAAACAAGAAGTGAAAGAGTTTATATACTTATAGACTCTCTGAAAGAATTAGTAAAGAATACTTCATGTGATAGGAGAATGATCCTTGAGGGAAGAATGGCATTATTCTGAGTGAAAAAAGCCAATCTCAAAAGATCATATAAAGTGTGATTCCACTTATACAATATCTTGAAAATGACAAAATTGTAGTGAAAGAGAGCATGTTCATGGTTGCCAGGGGTTAAGGATGATGGGTGGAGGGTGGGCAGAGAGGACTGAGGTGACTATAGAAGAGTAGCATGAGAGAGAACTTTGTGATGATGGAACATTCTGTATCTTGATTGCAGTCGTGGTTACATGAATCTACTTATGTGATAAAGTGACACAGAGCTATATACAGATGTTTTACCAATGTAAATCTCCTGTTTTTGCTATTTGCCACAGTTATTTAAGATGTAACCATTGGGGGATATTGGATAAAGTGTACATGGACCTCCCTGTATTATCTCTACAAATTCTTTTGAATCTATAATTATTTCAAAATAAAAATTTCTCTAAAAAGGAAAAATAAAAATGGAACTGGAACAATGAAAAATAATATCATGTAAGAAGGGAGAAGATTTTCCCTTAAGAGTCTTAAATTCCTTGTATTATTTGAGAGGAAGATATACTGATTGATTTTAGATTTTAAGTCAGTTTTCTATAGTAAAAGCTTAGGTATATCCATTAAAAATATAAAACTGTAATTAATTTGTGATTTCTAAACCAGTATAAAGAAAGGGAATAGGGTAGAGTAAAGAAAATTTAGGAGATGAATTTTATTTCTGGCAGTGTGGTTAACTAAGTACTAACA
Organism: Eubalaena glacialis; assembly: GCF_028564815.1. Classification (NCBI taxonomy): domain Eukaryota; kingdom Metazoa; phylum Chordata; class Mammalia; order Artiodactyla; family Balaenidae; genus Eubalaena; species Eubalaena glacialis. The sequence continues at coordinate 15,568,562 of NC_083733.1, read as the reverse complement.
GCAACTTCCCACTAAAAACAATTAAAAATGCTGAATAAAAATTTTTTTAACTTAATTCTATCCATGAGTTGGTGAGAAAGTGAGGGAAATTCCAGGAACTGTCCAAGTAAATATCTTAAGGCTGCGACCTGAAAGGAAAAGAGAAGGGATCAAAGTAATTGGAATTAAAAGTTAAGTTTCCTGTAATCTTTAGAAGGAAGGATTGGATATTTAGATCTTTATTAAGCTTGAGCTGTGATAATGTAGGTATGTGTGCAGAAATGTATGTGGAATTACTAAAAGAAAGATAATGGCAAGCTACATATATATATATATATATATATATATATATATATGTGTGTGTGTGTGTGTATATATATATATACTTTTTTTTTTTTTAAGTTTGAAAAACTATATAAATTTCACGTAGACTTTAAGGGAAAAACTGTATTAGAGGTAAGGACACGTTACTACATAAGTATAAAAGTTTCACTACTAGAAGGATACAACATTTCTAAATGCATATGATAAGAGAGGTTAAAAATAAATATAGCAACAATTGACAGAACTGTAGGAGAAATAGACAAATTCACCAGCCTTCTTTGAAGTGTTTAACATGTATCTCTCAGTTTTTGCAAGATTCATCTTACATTAATAAATTAGTTACTGTAATTAACCACTCATTAAAATCAAGAGCTAGACATACTTTTCACATGTTTTGTAGATATTCTTTTTATTCCCTCATTATTTAATATAATTTTTAAAATTAAAAAAACTGTCAACAGAAGGCAGAAAAAAACAAGGAAGTTCTAAGGAAGAGCAAAGTAAAAATATTAAGTACAAAATAAGATGATAGAAATATACTCAAATATTAGTTTTCAGAAATGTAAAATGTACTAATCTTATCAGATTAAAAAACAATGTTGTCAGATTTTTAAAAATTTATCTACATTTTACTTATGAGAAGCATACTTGACACATTAGGACACAGAGATTAGAAGTGAAGAATAAAAGAAATGTATGAGGAAAACACTAATAAAAAGAAAGCTAATATAATATATTGATATCAGATCCAGTGTTCTTTAAGGCAAAGGCTTTATTAGAGATAAAGAGCCTACTACAAATTATAAAATGAAAAACTCCAAAGAAAATATAAAAGAAAAACTTGTATGCACCTATTAACTATATACAGCAAAAATTGACAGAATTACAAGAATAAAATGACAAATCTGCAGTCATAATGGGAGATTTAATACCCTTTTCTATAATTGCTCAAGCATACAAATTATTAGTAAGGCTAGAAAAGATTCGAACAAAACAATTAACAGTGTGATCTAATGGATAGACTAACACAGTGATTACAATAGTTAATGAATATAGTTTTCAAATAAATGTGTGATATTTGTAAGAATGTACAACATATTAGGGTACAAAGCAAGTCTTAACAAAAGCTTTAAAAAAATCAGTATCACACTAACTGTATTCTCTAACCAACATAATTAGAAATCAAAACCAACAAGATAAGCTCAAACATCCCTTAGCCTTGGAAATTTAAAACCACAGTTCTAAATTCATGAGTCAGAAATAAAAATTGCAACAGAAGATGGAAATTACTTAATATGGCACAATAACAAAAAAATATAGTATTTCAGAGCTTGTGAGATGAAGCTAAGGAGGTACTTAGAGGAAAAGTTATAGCTGGGTATTTAACTTGAGAAAGAGTAAACTGAGAAAGTAAAAGGAAGGAAATAAAGAGCAGAAGTTGAGGAATTAGAAGATAAAGATAGAATTAAAAGATTTTTCTTTGAAAAGAATAATATAATAGAGAAACATGAAGCAAAACTGATCAAGAAAAGCAGAAAGCCATAAATAATTAGGAGTGAAAAGGGAGTCATAGCTAAAGGTACATTCATATTTTAAAACATAAGGGAATACATTTGAGGATCAAGGATTACCTAGCTCTGTTCCCTTGGAGTTACAAATAATCACCACAGCTGACTTTTGGAATGTGAGCTATGTTTATACCAGGCATCATTGCTTATATTAAAAATGACACTTGATGAGTAAATAACATTGGCCTGGGAGAGCTGTAAACAAGCTATTAATACCTGGTAGGAAATCATAGCTTTAAACTTCTCTGAGTGTGGTGACTTTAAGGTATCCCTATATTAAAGGAAATATCAGTTACTCCTTTACCCACCCAATGTGATTTTTTTTTTTAGGTTTTTTTTTTTTTAACATCTTTATTGGAGTATAATTGCTTTACAATGGTGTGTTAGTTTCTGCTTTATAACAAAGTGAATCAGTTATACATATACATATGTCCCCATATCTCTTCCCTCTTGCATCTCCCTCCCTCCCACCCTCCCTATCCCACCCCTCTAGGTGGTCACAAGGCACAGAGCTGATCTCCCTGTGCTATGCGGCTGCTTCCCACTAGCTACCTATTTCACATTTGGTAGTGTATATATGTCAATGCTGCTCTCTCACTTTGTCCCAGCTTACCCTTCCCCCTCCCCGTGTCCTCAAGTCCATTCTCTACATCTGCATCTTTATTCCTGTCCTGCCCCTAGGTTCTTCAGAACCTTTTTTTTTTTTTTTAAGATTCCATATATATGTGTTAGCATATGGTATTTGTTTTTCTCTTACTGACTTACTTCACTCTGTATGACAGACTCTAGGTCCATCCACCTCACTACAAATAACTCAATTTCGTTTCTTTTTATGGCTGAGTGATATTCCATTGTATATATGTGCCATATCTTCTTTATCCATTTATCTGTCAATGGACACTTAGGTTGCTTCCATATCCTGGCTATTGTAAATAGTGCTGCAGTGAACATTGTGGTACATGACTCTTTTTGAATTATGGTTTTCTCAGGGTATATGCCCAAAAGTAGGATTACTGGGTCGTATGATAGTTCTATTTTCAGTTTTTTAAGGAACCTCCATACTATTCTCCATAGTGGCTGTATCAATTTACATTCTCACCAACAGTGTAAGAGGGTACCCTTTTCTCCACACCCTCTCCAGCATTTATTGTTTGTAGATGTTTTGATGATGGCCATTCTGACCAGTGTGAGATGATACGTCATTGTAGTTTTCATTTGCATTTCTCTAATGATTAGTGATGTTGAGCATCCTTTTATATGTTTGTTGGCAATCTGTATATCTTCTTTGGAGAAATGTCTATTTAGGTCTTCTGCCCATTTTTGGATTGGGTTGTTTATTTTTTTGATATTGAGCTGCATGAGCTGCTTGTATATTTTGGAGATTAATCCTTTGTCAGTTGCTTCGTTTGCAAATATTTTCTCCCATTCTGAGGGTTGTCTTTTCATCTTGTTTATGGTTTCCTTTGCTGTGCAAAAGCTTTTATGTTTCATTCGATCCCATTTGTTTATTTTTGTTTCTATTTCCATTTCTCTAGGAGGTGGGTCAAAAAGGATCTTGCTGGGATTTATGTCATAGAGTGTTCTGCCTATGTTTTCCTCTAAGAGTTTGATAGTGTCTGGTCTTACATTTAGGTCTTTTTTTTTTTAACATCTTTATTAGAGTATAATTGCTTTACAATGGTGTGTTAGTTTCTGCTTTATAACAAAGTGAATCAGTTATACATATACATATAACCCATATCTCTTCCCTCTTGCGTCTCCCTCCCTCCCACCCTCCCTATCCCACCCCTCTAGGGGGTCACAAAGAACCGAGCTTATTTCCCTGTGCTATGTGGCTTCTTCCCACTAGCTATCTATTTTACATTTGGTAGTGTATATATGTCCATGCCACTCTCTGACTTTGTCCCAGCTTACCCTTCCCCCTCCCCGTGTCCTTAAGTCCATTCTCTAGTAGGTCTGCGTCTTTATTGCCATCTTGCCCCTAGGTGCTTCATGGCCTTTTTTTTTTTTATTTTAGATTCCATATATATGTGTTAGCATATGGTATTTGTTTTTCTCCTTCTGACTTACTTCACTCTGTATGACAGACTGTAGGTCCATCCACCTCACTACAAATAACTCAATTTCGTTTCTTTTTATGGCTGAGTGATATTCCATTGTATATATGTGCCACATCTTCTTTATCCATTCATCTGTCGATGGATACTTCGGTGGCTTCCATGTCCTGGCTATTGTAAATAGAGCTGCAATGAACATTGTGGTACATGACTCTTTTTGAATTATGGTTTTCTCAGGGTATATGCCCAATAGTGGGATTACTGGGTCGTATGTTAGTTCTATTTTTAGTTTTTTAAGGAACCTCCATACTGTTCTCCATAGTGGCTGTATCAATTTACATTCCCACCAACAGTGCAAGAGGGTTCCCTTTTCTCTACACCCTCTCCACCATTTATTGTTTGTAGATTTTTTGATGATGGCCATTCTGACTGGTGTGAGATGATATCTCATTGTAGTTTTGATTTGCATTTCTCTAATGATTAATGATGTTGAGCATTCTTTCATGTGTCTGTTGGCCATCTGTATATCTTCTTTGGAGAAATGTCTATTTAGGTCTTCTGCCCATTTTTGGATTGGGTTGTTTGTTTTTTTTGATATTGAGCTGCATAAGCTGCTTGTAAATTTTGGAGATTAATCCTTTGTCAGTTGCTTCATTTGCAAATATTTTCTCCCATTCTGAGGGCTGTCTTTTCATCTTGTTTATGGTTTCCTTTGCTGTGCAAAAGCTTTTAAGTTTCACTAGGTCCCATTTGTTTATTTTTGTTTTTATTTCCATTTCTCTAGGAGGTGGGTCAAAAAGGATCTTGCTGGGATTTATGTCATAGAGTGTTCTGCCTATGTTTTCCTCTAAGAGTTTGATAGTGTCTGGCCTTACATTTAGGTCTTTAATCCATTTTGAGTTTATTTTTGTGTATGGTGTTAGGGAGTGTTCTAATTTCATTCTTTTACATGTAGCTGTCCAGTTTTCCCAGCACCACTTATTGAAGAGGCTGTCTTTTCTCCATTGTATATTCTTGCCTCCTTTATCAAAGATAAGGTGACCAGATGTGCGTGGGTTTATCTCTGGGCTTTCTATCCTGTTCCATTGATCTATATTTCTGTTTTTGTGCCACAACTATACTGTCTTGATTCCTGTAGCTTTGTAGTATAGTCTAAAGTCAGGGAGTCTGATTCCTCCAGCTCCGTTTTTCTTTCCCAAGGTTCCTTTGGCTATTCGGGGTCTTCTGTGTTTCCACACAAATTGTGAAATTTTTTGTTCTAGTTCTGTGAAAAATGCCACTGGTGGTTTGATAGGGATTGCATTGAATCTGTAGATTGCTTTCGGTAGTAGAGTCATTTTCACAATGTTGATTCTTCCAATCCAAGAACATGGTATATCTCTCCATCTGTTTGTATCATCTTTAATTTCTTTCATCAGTGTCTTATAGTTTTCTGCATACAGGTCCTTTGTCTCCTTAGGTAGGTTTATTTCTAGGTATTTTATTCTTTTTGTTGCAGTGGTAAATGGGAGTGTTTCCTTAATTTCTCTTTCAGGTTTTTCATCATTAGTGTATAGGAATGCAAGAGATTACTTGCATTAATTTTGTATCCTGCTACTTTACCAGATTCATTGATTAGCTCTAGTATTTTTCTGGTAGCATCTTTAGGATTCTCTTTGTATAGTATCATGTCATCTGCAAACAGTGACAGTTTTACTTCTTTTCCGATTTGGAGTCCTTTTATTTCTTTTTCTTCTCTGATTGCTGTGGCTAAAACTTCCAAAACTATGTTGAATAATAGTGGTGAGAGTGGCAACCCTGTCTTGTTCCTGATCTTAGTGGAAATGGTTTCAGTTTTTCACCATTGAGAACGATGTTGGCTGTGGGTTTGTCATATGTGTTCTTTATTATGTTGAGGTAAGTTCCCTCTATGCCTACTTTCTGGCGGGTTTTTATCATAAATGGGTGTTGAATTTTGTCGAAAGCCTTTTCTGAATCTATTGAGATGATCATATGGTTTTTATCCTTCTATTTGTTAATATGGTGTATCACATTGATTGATTTGTGTATATTGAAGAATCCTTGCATTCATGGGATAAACCCCACTTGATTATGGTGTATGATCCTTTTAATGTGCTGTTGGATTCTGTTGGCTAGTATTTTATTGAGGATTTTGCATCTATGTTCATCAGAGATATTGGCCTGTAGTTTTCCTTCTTTGTGACATCTTTGCCTGGTTTTGGTGTCAGGGTGATGGTGGCCACGTAGAATGAGTTTGAGAGTGTTCCTCCCTCTGCTATATTTTGGAAGACTTTGAGAAGGATAGGTGTTAGCTCTTCTCTAAATGTTTGATAGAATTCGCCTGTGAAGCCATATGTTCCTAGGCTTCTGTTTGGTGGAAGATTTTTAATCACAGTTTCAATTTCAGTGCTTGTGGTTGGTCTGTTTATATTTTCTATTTCTTCCTGGTTCAGTCTTGAAGGTTGTGCTTTTCTAAGAAGTTGTCCATTTCTTCCAGGTTGTCCACTTTATTGGCATGGACAATTGCCAGTTGCTTGTAGTAATCTCTCATGATCCTTCATATTTCTGCAGTGTTAGTTGTTACTTCTCCGTTTTCATTTCTAATTCTGTTGATTTGAGTCTTTTCCCTTTTTTTCTTCATGAGTCTGGCTAATGGTTTATCAGTTTTGTTTATCTTCTCAAAGAACCAGCTTTTAGTTTTATTGATGTTTGCTGTTGTGTCCTTCATTTCTTTTTCATTTATTTCTGATCTGATTTTTATGATTTCTTTCCTTCTGCTAACTTTGGGTTTTTTTGTTCTTCTTCTTCTTCTTTCTCTAATTGCTTTAGGTGTAAGGTTAGGTTTTTTGTTTGAGATTTTTCTTGTTTCTTGAGGTAGGATTGTATTGCTATAAACTTCCCTCTTAGAACTGCTTTTGCTGCATCCCATAGGTTTTGGGTCATCGTGTTTTCATTGTCATTTGTTTCTAGGTATTTTTCGATTTCCTCGTTGATTTTTTCAGTGATCTCTTGGTTATTTGGTAGTGTATTGTTTAGCGTCTATATTTTTGTAATGTTTACAGGCTTTTTCCTGTAATTGATACCTAGTCTTATAGCACTGTGGTCGGAAAAGATACTTGATATAATTTCAATTTTCTTAAATTTACCAGGGCTTGATTTGTGACCCAAGATATGATCTATCCTGGAGAATGTTCCATGAGCACTTGAGAAGAAAGTGTATTCTGTTGTTTTTCGATGGAATGCCCTATAAATATCAGTTCAGTCCATCTTGTTTAATGTGCCACTTAAAGTTGTGTTTCCTTATTTATTTTCATTTTGGATGATCTGTCCACTGCTGAAAGTGGGGTGTTAAAGTCCCCTACTATGATTGTGTTACTGTCGATTTCCCCTTTTGTAGCTGTTAACATTTGCCTTATGTATTGAGGTGCTCTTATGTTGGCTGCATAAATATTTACAATTGTTATATCTTCTTCTTGGATTGATCCCTTGATCATTATGTGTTGTCCTTCTTTGTCTCTTGTAATAGTCTTTATTTTAAAGTCTATTTTGTCTGATATGAGAATTGCTACTCCAGCTTTCTTTTGATTTCCATTTGCATGGAATATCTTTGTCCATCTCCTCACTTTCAGTCTGTATGTGTCCCTAGGTCTGAAGTGGGTCTCTTGTAGACAGTGTATATAAGGGTCCTGTTTTTGTATCCATTAAGCCAGTCTATGTCTTTTGGTTGGAGCATTTAATCCATTACATTTAAGGTAATTATTGATAAGTATGTTCCTATTCCCATTTTCTTAAATGTTTTGGGTTTGTTATTGTAGGTCTTTTCCTTCTCTTGTGTTTCCTGCCTAGAGAAGACGTTCCTTTAGCATTTGTTGTAAAGCCTGTTTGGTGGTGCTGAATTCTCTTAGCTTTTGCTTGTCTGTAAATGTTTTAATTTCTCCATCGAATCTGAATGAGATTCTTGCTGGGTAGAGTAATCTTGGTTGTAGGTTTTTCCCTTTCATTACTTTAAATATTTCCTGCCACTCCCTTTTGGCTTGCAGAGTTTCTGTTGAAAGGTCAGCTGTTAACCTTATGGGGATTCCCGTGAATGTTATTTGTTGCTTTTCCCTTGCTGCTTTTAATATTTTTTCTTTGTATTTAATTTTTGGTAGTTTGATTAATGTGTGTCTTGGCGTTTTTCTCCTAGGATTTATCTGGTATCCGGATTTATCGTCAGAGATGTATTGGTGATTAGAGCATTGTACATGTGGTAGCCTCTCCAAGTTATAAGATTCTCTTGTATTGGACATGAAATCAGGTCCTTTCTACCTTGTCAGACTGGCTTCTGTTCAGGATTTCCAAGCTGCTATAATTCTGAGTCATTCTCATCTCTGCTCTTCTCCAGTCCTTCTGAAAATTTTGAACCAGGTATTAATCTAGGTCCATGGATTTCAGTGGTAAAAAGCAGTCAAAAATGTCTGGCTTCATGGAGTTTATACTGGTCTTCCTAAAGCCGGGCCATGTGCAGCAGCAACTTCTTCCAGCTGCTCTTCCATAAAGCCCCCAATATGATTTTGTTCCCTCAGTTCTGAGATTAGCTCCTTTTTGGCTTAGTGGCCTGTTGTGATGACTTCTCCTACTCAAGAGAAATGCATGATATTGCCCTGCCAGTATGCTGTATATCCTGACCTGTATTCTGCTAAAAGAATTTATGCCAAGAGTAGCCTATAATAGTTATGTGCATGTAATTGTAGGTTAAGCACAGAAAAACTTCCCCTAGTGGGCGTAAATTACTTCGGGCCAATAAATTTGAAAATGTAGCTGAAATGGACCGTTTCCCATTTTAGAAAAATAAAAACTTTAAAAAATTGACTCAAGAGCCATTAGAAAATATAAATAGAACTGTAATTCTATAAGAAATTAATATATCCATAACTTTTTAAGAAATTAAATTTTTTGTTCACTAAAAGATATGATAAACAGTGAAAATACAATCCAGACACTGGGAAATTATTTTGATACCATGTCATAAGGGCGAAAATGATCATACCCTATGGTAGAGCAAATCCACTTCTAGGTAGTACCTTAAGGAAACTCTCATATATACGTGGGGAGACATGTACAAGAATATTTGTTACATCACTCTAAGAGTGAATAGTTGCAAACAAACTATCCATCAAAAAGAGAATAAATAAATGTCCTGTGATCAGTTAATGTAAAAGTGTATTATATACCCAGTTAATAAATGAACTAGAGCCATTTGCAGCAACATGAGCAAATACGGTAAGCAATGTAGAACACAGTAAGCCAAAATATAATGTGTACATTGGGGTGTCATTAATATAAAGTTTTAAAATGCAGAGATAGTGGTATATGTAATAAAAGTAGAAAAACATGCATGAGAATTTATGATAACCATTACCTCTACTGGGGAAGGGGTTGGGATGGAGAGAACTGCACAGGTACTTCAGTTTTATCTTTAATGTTTTATTCCTTCAGCTGGGTGCTAGTTAAATTTCTCATAACTTTTTTGGAAGCATTAAGTGTTGTATTAAAGCAAGGTATATAAGGTACAATACCAATTTTAATGTACTTATATTACAAGAAGGGCTATAAGATGATAACAAACTATTATATTAAAAGGCATTACATAATCACCATAAGAATAGTAAAAAGAACAGGTATGGTACGATTTTAGATAAAATAGCAATGCTTCTCTGTTAGTGTGATAAAAGAAAATTTCATGGAGATGGAGGCATTTGATATTGGTAAAATTCTGATAGATTTGTTTTTAAGGTTCTATTTTGTCCTTTTCCCTTTATTATATATTTAGTGAGATCCCTGTGGCATATCTGCAAAGGCAGTTGGCAAAGCATGGGGTGTGTTTTAAGGTAGGGCAATTAGATTAATTTGCGAGGGTTAATGGATATGTGAAGCAAGAAGTGAACAGTAGGGATATAACAAGTAGTTAGGGATAAGATTGTGATAAGTCTTGAATGTCTGGTGTAGAAATTTAGACCTTATTCTTTAAGGAATTGTTTTTCAGTTTTTTGTTTTTAACCATGATTCACAGGATACATTTACATTGTGACTCAAAACACATGACTGGGAAAAAAAGTTTCACAAAATATTATGTACCCTTTAAAAACATTGTTCTTAGCAAATGGAAAGCAATTGAATGCCTTCAAATAGCAATGTGAGATGCAAAAAATTAAAAATAAGCCAAACATGTGTCTGACCATAGTCTGCAGTCTATTTTAAAGTGAATAGATTCTGGGTATAGGGAGATCTGATAAAAAGCTGTTGCATTAGGCTAGACATGATGGCCTTGTCAATTGAAAAAACAGTTGAGAGAATTGTGAAGGAAGAATTAGCAGAACCTGTGACTTTGAAAGTCCTGAAAGAGCTTTTACTACCAAGTGTCAGAACCTTTAACAAAAATGGAAGAATGTGGCATCTGGTCTTTGTCCTAAGGTGTTCACATTCTCATGACACATTGTAAAGGTACAGATTGTGACCCTCATTTGAGGTTGATGGTCTGCCTTTATGTTAAAGAAAATGCAAATGATTCAAGAAGAATACTGAAAGCATTAGGACATTTAAAGGTACTTGGAGTCCTAATATGAAGTTAACGTTGGAAACAAGTAATTTGGGAATTAGTGGCATCATGGAAACTGAAAACTAGCAAGGTTAAATAGACTGCAGATAGACACTTAGTCATTGATTAAGTAAGGGCAAATAAAGCAGTAAGTGTAAACTGGATGGGAAGTGGGTTATGGTATTTAAAATAACCTGAACTTCGGAGTGAAAAACAGAAATAAAAGATGATGAAGCATTCTTCTAATTTAATATGAAATAAAAGTTAAAAACAGAATTTCTGAGAGAAAAGAGAGAACGACCCAAGTGTCAGTTACAGAACTGAGTCTGAAGCAGTTTGCAGCGGGGAAATTTTATAACAGCATACTGATGATTTTCTTTCTTAATATTGCAGAAAGAGAAGAATAAAAAGGAAAAAGTGATATTACTTTTAACACCATTTCTTATTTCACTTGTAAGAAATATGATAAAACACTTCTTTGTCAAAAGGGAAACTACAATTTTAAATAGACTGAATTTTATTTGGGGCTACATTGGCATCTTTAAGATGATGCTTCTTGGGTTTTTTTGTTTGGTTGGGTTTTTTTGTTTGTTTTTTGTTTGTTTGTTTATTTTTTTTACTTCTTACTTTCTACCCCCTGCCCTGCCGCCACGAAGCAGATCACTTTTTTAAATTAAATTTTCAATTTTGAGATAATTGTAGATTCACATGCAGTTGCAAGAAATAATATAAAGGGATCCCATATACCCTTTATTCAGTTCCCCTCAATGGTAATATCTTGCAAAACTACAGTACTATATCACAACCAGGATGTTGACATTGATACAGTCAAGATACAAAACATTTCCATCACTGCAAGCATTTCTCATGCTGCTTTTTATAGCTACACGTACCTCCCGTCTCCAGCTTTCCTTATCCCCTGGCAACTACTAATCTGTTCTCCATTTCTATAATTTTGTCACATCAAGAATGTTATATAAATGGAATACACAATATATAATCTTTTAGGATTGGCTTTTTCTTTACTCAGCATCATACTTTGGAGATTCATCCAGGTTTTTTTGCATGTATCAGTTGTTCTTTCCATTTTATTGCTGAGTGGTATTCAGCAGTGTGGATGGTCCACAGTTTATTTACCCTTTGAAGAACATCAGGGTTGTTTTGTTTTGAGCTGTTTCTGAATAAAGCTGCTTGTATTAGTTTCCTGTGGCTACCATAACAAATTACCACAAGCTTGGGCTTAAAGCACTGGAAATTTATTCTCTCACATTTCTCTGAGGCCCAGAGTCCAAAATCTGGCAGGACCATACTCCCTTTGAGAGTCCTGGGGGAGAATCCATTCTTTGCCTCTTAACAGTTTATCTGGTTTCCTTGTAGCTCTATCACTCCAGTTCCTGCCTCTGTCTTCATATCGACTTCCTCTCTCCTATCTGTCAACTGTCCCCTTTGTGTCTCTTATAAGGACACTTGTGTTTAGATTTAGGGCCCACAGATAATCCAGGATGGTCTCTTCATATCAAGATCCTTCATTAGATCTCCAAAAACCCCTTTTCCAAATAAGGTAACATTCACAGGTTCCAGGAATTAGGACATGAACATATCTCTTGGGGAGCCATCGTTCAACCCAGCACACTGCTCTAAACACTCAGGTACCCGATTTTGTTTGAAAGTAAGCCTTCATTTCACTGTGATAAATGCCCTGGAATGCAGTTTCTAGGTTGTATGGTAATTGCATGTTCAGTTTTTTTTTTTTCTTTTAGAAAATGCCAGGGTATTTTCCAGAATTGCTTTACCATTTTACATTCCCACCAGCAGTATATGAGAGCTTCATTTTCTCTGCATCCTGAGCAGCAATTGATGATGTTGCTATTTTTTATTTTAGACATTCTGATAGGTGTATAGTGATGTCTTATTGTGGTTTTACTTTGTATTTCCTTAATGGCTAATAGCTAATGATGCTGAACGTCTTTTCATGTGTTTATCTGCCATCTATATATCTTCTTTGGGGAAATGTCTCTGCATGTCTGTTGCCTGTGTTCTAATTGGATTGTGTGCTTTTTTTCACTGTTGAGTTTTAAGCGTTTTTTATATAGTCTAGATACTAATTCTTTGTCAGATATTGCTTTCCAATGCATGTGCTTTTTATTTCCTTTTCTTGCCTTATTGCACTGGCTAGAACTTCCAGCCATGTTAAATTAGAGCAATGAGAGCAGACATCCTTCTCTTGTTTCCAATCTTAGAAGGAAAACATTCAGTCTGTGACCATTAAGTATAATATTAGGTGTAGGGTTTTTTTTAGTTGCTCTAACTTCCCCTCTCTTTTTGTCATTCTGAAATTTTGTCATGAATAGGTATTAAATTTTGTCAAATGCTGTTTTTTTGCATCAGTTGATATGATCATGTGATTTAGCCTTTGAATTTTAAATATTTAACCAGTCTCTATCCCTGTAATAAATCCCACTTGGTCATGGTTTCTCATTCTTTTGGTATATTGTGAATTGTATTTGATAATTTTTGTTAAGCATTTTTGCATCTATGTTAATAAGAGATATTGGTCTGTAGTTCCCTCCCCCCTCCTCTCTGTCTTTCTTTCTCTCCTTCTTTCTTTTCTTTCTTTCCTTCCTTCCTTCCTTTTTTTCTTTTTTGGTACTGTCATTGTCTGGTTTTGGTATCAGGGTAATGCTAGCTTCATAAAATGAGATAGAAAATGTTCCCTCTTCTTCTGTTTTCTGGAATAGATTGTGTAGAGGTGGTGTTAATTCCTCCTTAAACATTTGGTAGCATTCTTCAGGGAAACTGTCTGGGCCTGGGGATTTCTTCTTTGGTGGTTTTTAAAATTATAAATTCAATTTATTTAATACTCACAGGGGTATTCAAGTTATCTCTTTCATACTGAGTGATTTTTGGTGACTCAAGATTTTTTGGAATTAGTCCATTTAATCTAAGTTGTCAAATTTATATGTGTAGAGTTGTCTGCAGCTTTTTTTCATTATCCTTTTGATGTTTGAAGGGTCCGAAGTGGTATTCTCTGTTTTATTCCTGATATTGGTAATTACTATGTTTGTCAACTTTATTGATGTTTTAAAAAAACAGTTTGTTTCATTGATTTTCTCTATTGTTTATCTGTTTTCAATTTCATTGACTTCCTATCTACTCTTTATTATTTCCTTCCTTCTGCTTGTTTTAGGTTTATTTTTATCTTCTCTTTCTAGGTTCTTGAGATTGAGCTTAGATTACTGATTTGAGAATTTTCTTCTTTTCTAGTGTATATAGTTAGTAGTATAAATTTATTGCATTCCATTTACTATACCAAAAACTATCTATATCTATATAATTTTTAAAATTTGCAACAACAGTAAAAAACATAAAGTATATGTAGAGGAATAAATCTACATAAGGAGGTACATAATCTTTACAGTCAATGATAAACCTTATTAAAAGTTTAAAAATCTGAATAAATGGTCAGAGAAACTATGTTCATTAATAGTAAGACTAAATATCATAAATATAATAGCTTCCCCCAAACTAGCCCTAGTCATTGCAATGGGATTCAAATATTGTGCATTTGAATTGAGTATTTCATACTCATCACATTGACAAAAAAATAAGATTACAAATATTTATAAGCACAGATATGGAGAAATAACCTCAAAAACTACAGATGGTAGCAATAAATAGGTGCAGTCACTTTGAGGAGCAGTTTGGCAATATCTAGAAAAGCTGAAGATGCTCATATGTACCTTTACAAAACTCTCATATATGCCCACAAAGAAAGTTAAAATTAATGTTTATTGCTATGTTGTTAATAATAATGAAAAATTGGGAAAACCTGATTGTCCATCAATAAGAGAATGGATGAATGAATTTGGAAATATTCATTCAATGGCACACATATAGCACTTAAAATATATGAACTAGAGGTACATGTATCATTAGGAATAAAACTCCAAAATACAATGTTAAGCATGAAAATATTGCAGACTATGCACAGCATGATATCATCAGTATAACTCCTAAAACATGCAAAGCATGATGGATGTCAGATTCAGGGTGCAGTTTACATCTGGGGAGGCAAGGAGAGAGGGAAATGAGGTGAGGAAGTGTTCCCCATCAGGCTTAAACGATAACTGTAATGTTCTATTTCTTTAAAAATATTAAGCAAATATGGAAACATGTTAAATTTAACAAAACTAGATGATGGCTATCCAGGTATTTAATGCCATTATTCTTTTTACTTCTTTGTATGCTTGAAATATTTGATAATTTTTTTTAAATTTTTTGTTTATTTATTTCTTTTGGCTGCGTCGGGACTTCATTGCTGCACATGGGCTTTTCTAGTTGCGGCGAGCGGGGGCTACTCTTCGTTGCGGTGCGTGGGCTCCTCATTGCGGTGGCTTCTCTTGTTGCGGAGCACAGGCTCTAGGCGCGCGGGCTTCAGTGGTTGTGGCTCACAGGCTCTAGAGCACAGGCTCAGTAGTTGTGGCGCACGGGCTTAGCTGCTCCGTGGCATGTGGGCTCTTCCCGGACCAGGGATCCAACCGGTGTCCCCTGCATTGGCAGGCGGATTCTTAACCGCCGCGCCACCAGGGAAGCCCTATTTGATAACTTCTTAAAAAGAAAATGAAAACAGGGACTTCCCTGGTGGCACAGCGGTTAGGAATCCGCCTGCCAGTGCAGGGGACACGGGTTCGAACCCTAGTCCGGGAAGATCCCACATGCGCGGAGCAGCTAAGCCCGTGCGCCCCAACTACTGAGCCTGCACTCTGGAGCCCGTGAGCCACAACTACTGAGCCCGTGTGCCACAACTACTGAAGCCCGCACACCTAGAGCCCATGCTCCACAAGAAGAGAAGCCACTGCAATGAGAAGACCACACACCGCAACGAAGAGTAGCCCCCACTCGCCGCAACTAGAGAAAGCCCGTGTGCAGCAACGAAGACCCAACGGAGCCATAAATAAATAAATAAATTTTTTTTAAAAACTGAAAACAGATAGTATTTTGCTAATGGACTCAGGAACCACATACAGAATAGGAATCCCAAAGTAAAAATTATCAAAGACCACTGTGAAAGAAAGTGATATAGTCAGTGTATGTAAGGTTAATCAGTTTGTACCTGTGTAGCTGGCTAATAAATGTTCAGTTTAAACCTCTATTTTTGAGGTACTGGGTACCTGTGGAGCCCACAGGCTGAGCCTCACATGACAGCTATTCTCTTTTGCTGTTCATCTCTCTTTATCTGTGTTCCAATCTCTCTTTCTCCTCCCTCTTCCCTAGATGTGATGCTAGTCTAATGTTTTGTCCTTTCATCTGTTGATGAGAAGCAGGAAACATTTCTTTATTTCAATTGATCCCTTTTCTGAGTCAAAGGGCACACACACGAGAGACTTAAAGCAAGTCTCTGTGCCTATAAAAACCCTCAAAGGGGCTTTTTTTTTTCCCTAAAAAGTGGGAGGTAATATTTTCAGGGTCTTCCAGTAGAAACCAGTTCTCTTTTCCCTTTTATCTCTAGCCTTCCTCACATAGAAAGCTCTCTCTGTTGAAGTTCACTACCAGGACAGGTATGTGTGTCATGTGTTTGTGATCTATTCAAAGAGCTACTAATTTGATAATATATAAGCCTTAAACATATACACAAAAAATCCTTTGTTAATTCCTATAGGAGAGGATCAGACCCATTTAATGTAATATATTACATAGAATGTGATTCTATGAGGATTCTACCTGATTCATCTTAAAATTGAAAGACTTTGTTATTCTATGACATGGTTTTCCAAGCCAGCACAATAAGGTAACAGGACAAATTTTCAATCAGCAATCATATTTAGTAAAGCCCTATAGATTCTGTTATCACCAATAGACAAATCTATGTTATTTATGCTAGGTGGTGATAAGTGTTATAGAGAAAAATAAATCTAGGTAAAGGAAATAGAGAGTACCATGGGCAGGGAGAGATTGCTCTTCTATAATGGGTGATCAGGAATGATACCAGAAATAAGAAAGAGAGAGAGACTTGTGGCTCTGAGGAAAGAATATTTCAGCTAGAGGGAGCAGCAGTTATAGGGCTCAGAAAGTGAGAGTGTACCTGACACGTTCCAGGAACAACGAAGAGACCGCTGGAAGCTGGAGTAGAGTGAAGGAGATGAAGACCAGTAGGAAATGAGGTCAGAGGAGTGCAGGTGGGGGTGTGGTCTTATCAAGTAGGGCCCAGTAGGTCAAGGTAAGTACTTTGGCTTTGACTTCAAATGAGACAGGAGGCCACTGAAGGATTTTGATCAAAGAAGGGACCTTTGGCTGTGGAGAAAAGAAGATGCTTGTAAGTCAGTCTTCCTTTATAAATTTATAAATGTAACAACAACAACAACAACAATAATAATAGTTAATATTTATGTGCTAATAAATATTAGCTATACTGTGTTTTTCAAATATTCATGTATTTAATCCTTACCACAACACTATGAAATAGGTCATAATTATCTCCCATTTTCCTAATGAGGAAAGTGAAACACAAAGGGGTTCAGTAAATCGCCCAAGGCCACACAGCCACTAAATGGCATAGCTTGGATTCCAACCCAGGCAGTCTGACTTCATTGCTTCTACTCTTAATTAACAAAAATGCCATACTGCCTCTTGTACTTCAGGGTGGTACTATGAGGAATGTGTGGGTGTGTATATCTTAAAAATGTTAAAATCCACCAAGTACATAAAACCAATGAAGTAATGGAAAGAATAGAATTGTAATAGAAATAAATTATGTAGGTAGTTTTAGGTGTAGAGGATGGCACTTGTGGTAGATCACTGACTTGAGGGGGAAGATGGCTTGTAAAAGATACATGTATGTGAAAAGAATTTTATATTGAAGGAATAAACTTTCTGTAAATGTTTAATTAAAAGGCTAACTTAAAGGATAGGAAAGAATTAATCTAAGTGGCAGTATTTTGGCCAGTGAGGATTGCTGCTGGATAAAATTAAATTTGAATAACATCAGCAAGTATAAAAAAACTAAAGAACTAAAAGTTTTTCTGTTACTCTGTAGAAGACTGATCTCTGACATGCCACAATATGTCCTGAAAGTACCCACTTCAGTTATTCTTTACCTATTTGCTGGATTAAACGGGGTTTCAAGATCAGTTCCATTTGAAAGGAAAATGTTTCTAGTGGTAGTTTAAGACACTTTTTTTCCTATTCGGTATTTAAACTGAGTCATCCAGTTTGAGACTATTGTGTCACATTTTCCACCTTTCATTCTCCTCAAGAGGCAGGAGTCAGGAGAAACACAAATGATGAACATTAGTGGCAAAGTGTGTGGTTACAAGAGTCAATAAACCACAGGATCCTTCAGATTCTGAAAGTTTTTTTTTTTAAAAACAGGTGAGGCCACTATGTGGAGTCCACAAAAAGAGTGATTATCTAAAGGTGGTACTCAGAGTGTGAGAACCAGCCTATAATTAAAGCTTCCTTATCCCATTATAACTCCTTCTTTTACGTAGACATCCTGAGAGAACCCATAACCTTGACTGCCTCTGAATGTCTTACAGAATTTATGTTTTACAAAATAACAATGCCGTTTAGTAAAGAAATTAACACATACTGTATAGTACTTAAACTGTAATTGCAACAGTGTTAAACAGTCTTGCATGCAGATTAAAGAAAGCCTCCATTCTCAGATTTTAAGACTTTAAACCAGTTCACTCTAATCTCTCCAGTCTCCTGTGATGATATAAAGCATCACAGCCTCAAAAAACCTGTTTAGGATTTGTATTTTGAATTTTTATTAAAATTCTTTCTTGCTCCTGATTTTTTTTTTTAATTAATTTATTTATTTTATTTATTTTTGGCTGTGTTGGGTCTTCGTTTCTGTGCGAGGGCTTTCTCTAGTTGTGGCGAGCGGGGGCCACTCTTCATCGCGGTGCGCGGGCCTCTCACTATCGCGGCCTCTCTTGTTGCGGAGCACAGGCTCCAGAAACGCAGGCTCAGTAGTTGTGGCTCACGGGCCTAGTTGCTCCGTGGCATGTGGGATCTTCCCAGACCAGGGCTCGAACCCGTGTCCCCTGCATTAGCAGGCAGATTCTCAACCACTGCGCCACCAGGGAAGCCCCCCTGGCCTGATTTTTTAAGTTTAATTTCTTCCATATTTAATTGTATAACTCAGACTGATAAACTTTTCTTGCCAGCTCTTTAATTGATCCTTTAATTGAACAGATATAGGCTGTACTCTGTGAATTCTAGATTAGCCAAACAAAAGAGAAAACTAGGAAAACCCTGACAGTGGTACCAGTTTTAACATGTCCCTTGTCCTCATTTCTTCAATTCCAGCTTTTATCCACTTAAATTGAGTGGTGTTAGCTTAGATGGGGCCTTCATAATAGAAATAGATTCTAAAAGCAGAGGACTTTTACATTGTTTCAGGAATGAGACAGAAAATATGACAGATAGGAAACAGCAAGAATAGAGATGAACTACAACCCAATCAAAAAATGGACAGAAGACCTAAATAGACATTTCTCCAAAGAAGACATAGAGATGGCCAAGAGGCACATGAAAAGATGCTCAACATCACTAATTATTAGAGAAATACAAATCAAAACTACAATGAGATATCACCTCACACCCGTTAGAATGGGCATCATCAGAAAATCTACAAGCAATAAATGCCGGAGAGGGTGTGGAGAAAAGGGAACCCTCTTGCACTGTTGGTGGGAATGTAAATTGATACAGCCACTATGGAGAACAGTATGGAGGTTCCTTAAAAAACTAAAAATAGAACTACCATACGACCCAGCAATCCCACTACTGGGCATATACTCAGAGAAAACTATAATTCAGAAAGGCATATGCACCCCAGTGTTCATTGCAGCACTATTTACAATAGCCAGGTCATGGAAGCAACCTAAATGTCCATCGACAGATGAATGGATAAAGAAGATGGGGTAAATATATACAATGGAATATTACTCAGCCATAAAAAGGAACATAATTGGGTCATTTGTAGAGACATGGATGGACCTAGAGACTGTCATACAGAGTGAAGTAAGTCAGAAAGAGAAAAACAAATATTGTATATTAATGCATATATGTGGAATCTAGAAAAATGGTACAGATGAACTGGTTTGCAAGGCAGAAATAGGAACACAGATGTAGGGAATAAATGTATGGACACCAAGGGGGGAAAGGAGGGGTGGGATGAATTGGGAGAATGGGATTAACATATATACATTAATATGTATAAAATAGATAGCTAATGAGAAACTGCTGTATAGCACAGGGAACTCCACTGTACAGTAGAAACTAACACAACATTGTAAAACAACTATACCCCAATTTAAAAAATAAAATAAAATGTTACATTTCATTATTAAAAAAAAAAAGAATAGAGATGAACTAGTTTAAAAAGACAAAGTCTTCCAGACTAAAGAAAAGAGGGATGTCAGTGGGGGCAAATTGAAGGAGGTCTTTCAATTTGATAACAGTAAGTATAGTTGTTCTTGTGTGTATTTAAGATGAGCAGGCCTTTAGCTTGCCTATGCAAAGCTGACATTTACTGAGCACCTACTATGTACCCAACAGTACTTTACTTG
This sequence comes from Eubalaena glacialis, assembly GCF_028564815.1. Taxonomy (NCBI): domain Eukaryota; kingdom Metazoa; phylum Chordata; class Mammalia; order Artiodactyla; family Balaenidae; genus Eubalaena; species Eubalaena glacialis. The sequence continues at coordinate 15,548,482 of NC_083733.1, read as the reverse complement.
TCTCAACTTACTTAATCCTCATAACAACTCTATGAGGTCATTACCATTATTTCTTCCATTTTATAGATGAGTAACTGAGGCATAGAGAATGTAAGTAACTTAACCAGTGTTATGTGCCTTGTGAGTGGTGGTGCCAGGTTTCAAACTCAGATAGTCTAGCACCAGAGCCTGTGCCCTTTACCACTATGCTAAATCAGCTCTAAGATAGCAATTCTGTACTTCTGCTATACAACAAATTTAAAAGTATTTTTTGCACAAGTCTTAATTTGTCATATATCAGAGGGGAGGATAGTTTCAATGTAGAAAGGTGCCAAGATACTGGACCTACCAAACATGTAACAGAAGCTTTCTGAATTGGGAACCATAATACAGTGTCATATCTCATTGGTTGAGAAAGAGAGGGGAATTTCATTTCACACACTCAAAATTTTTCCTAATCTTTTTGCTCGTTTTGTAGTGATACAAACTATAGAAGCTATTTTCTAAATTTATCTTTAAAAAGTTTTTTTTATAATACTACATAGAATGAAAAAATATGCACAGATGAAATTAATAGGAAATACTAACTATGAAATTGTCTACTATAAAGAAAATGTGAGAATGAATACTTTGAAGATTATCTAATTTCAACAAAATTTAAATGTTAGTAAATGGTTATATTTCTTGGTGTGGCTGCAAGTGATTTTGCACCTTCTTTGTGCTTTTCTTGAATTCTAATATTTCTTTCATTAACTTGTTTTCCCCATTATAACAGAAGTCATTTTTTTAAAGCTTCATGAATTTGAATAAAGAAGTTTAATTAAAGATTATTCTGTAATTAATTTGTAATTTTTTAAAGTGGCTGAGTTAGCTTACTGCATTATAAACTCATTGAGGGCAGAGAATATAAGTTCTCCTTCTTTTAATTTCCCACAATACCTTTTCTTGCAGATGGTACCAGGCTAATATGTAACCATTGACAAAAAAAATATCCTTACTGTGAACGCTTAAATTCACCAGAGGGAGAAATAAAATGAAATTTAGAAAATTTAGATGAATCTTCAAAAGCTGGTATAATAGAAGCAAGTGCTAGGGGATAAGGAGTCATGAAACTTAGGGAACTTAGAGCAGAGTAAGAAAAACTCATAGTATCAGAGTTCCCTGTGCCATCATAATAAAGTACAGCAGCTCAAGTTTTCACTAAAATGTGCAGTTTGCCAAAAGTAGCTCTTGTGATTTCACCAGAAACTTTTTAAAAATATAAGAAAGGTGATATTAAAACCAAACAAGATCACCACAAGAAAATTACAAACTGATCTGTCCCATGAACATAGAAATAAAAATCCTAAACAAATGCCAGCAAATTGAACCCAGTAATATAGAGAAATTATTATAAATTATGACCAAGTGAAGTTTATTCCAGGAATGCATGAGTAGTTTAACATTTCAAAATCAATCAATGTAATACATTGTATTAATAGAAAAAGAAAAAGAATCACGTGATCATCTCCATAGGGGTTTTTTTTTTTTTGTCTTTGATAAACTTTAATAACCACTCATAATAAAAACTAGGAACAGAAAGGAACTTCTTTAACCTGATTAAGAGCATCTACAAAAATCCATGGCAGAATTCAAAACAAGACAAAGGTGCTCACTATCCATCATTTCTAGTCAGCATTGTACTGGAGTTCCTAGCTAGTACAATAAGACAAGAAAATGAAATCAAAATCATAAGCACTGGAAAGAAATAAAATAGTCATTATTCACAAATGACCTATTAATACACGTGAAAAATCCAAATGAGTTCACAGTCTTCTTGGAATAGGCCCATATTTCTTAAACAGAGCACCGAATGCTAACTGCGAAGAAAAATATAATTCATTGAGCTATGTCAAGGTTAAGAACTTCTGTTATCAAAAGACACCCTTAAAAAGAATATAAAGGCATACCACACCTAGAAGATATTTACAAAAGAGGACCTGACAAAAGACATATCTATAATATGCAAATAACTCCTACAAATCAATAACAAAAAGCCAGATAACCCAATAGAAAAATAGACAAAAGACTTAAATAGAAGCTTCATAAAAGAGAATACCTGAATGGCAATAAACATATGAAAAAGTGCTCTCAGCCTTATTAGACATAAGGGAAATGCATATAAAAAGAACAGGAATAGCTAAAATACCAAAAGTTGGCAAGAAAAAGAGCAATTAGAATTCTCGCAAGAGGGAGGAGATATGGGGATATATGTATATGTATAGCTGATTCACTTTGTTATAAAACAGAAAGTAACACACCATTGGAAAGCAATTATACTCCAATAAAGATGTTTAAAAAAAAATAATTCTCATGCACTACTGGTAGGAGTGTAAACTGATAAAAAAGCACTCTGGAAAACTGCTTAGCAACAACTATAAAACTGAACATATACATACCCTATACCCAGTAGTTCCACTCCTAGGTATGTGTATGTTCACAAAAGACATGTTCTAGAATTTTGTAGCATATATTTATAATAGTCAATACTAGAAATAGCCCAAATGTTCTTCAAGAGTAAAATGGATATGTTGTGGTATAGTCACACAATGGAACACTTTACAGCAGAGGTTAGCAAACTTTTTCTGTGAAGAGCTAGATAGTAAATATTCTAGGTTATATGCCGTATGAGTTTCTACTCCAGCTACTCAGCTCTATTGTTGTAGCATGAAAGCAGCCATAGATAGTACTTAAACAAAAGAGCATGACTGTGTTTTTTTAAACTATTTATGGGCTTTGAAATTTGAATTTCATTTAATTTTCATGTCATTAATATTACCTTTCTTTTGATTTTTTAACCATTTAAAAATGTAAAAATCTTTTTTAGCCACAGAGCATACAAAAACAGGCAACAGGACACATTTGGTTCACTGGCCATAGTTTGGTGACCCCAGATCTGCAGTAATAAGAATGAAGGAACATAACTACATACATCAATGTAAATTAACTGCACATAATTTTGAGTGAAAAATCTAGACACAAAATAGTACATACTGGATGATTTCATTTATATATAGTTAAAAAGTAGGCACAGTTAATCTGTGACATTAGAAGTCAAGATAGAGACTACCCTTGGGGTAGTTGATAGTCACTGCACAAGAAGGCTTCTGGGACACTAGTAAGACATTCTGCTTCTTGGTCTGGATGCTGGTTACACAAGTATGTGCAGTTAGTGAAAATCCATAGATTATACTTTTAATTTGTGCACTTTTCAGTATTTATGTTACTCGAATAAAAACTTTATTGAAATAAGAGCCTGTTAGTTATGTGGGATTGGAGAGGGGAAAAAGAGGTTTACATGACAGTAGTTCTCTACCAGGAAAAAAAAAAAAAATTGACAGAAAAGGCACAGTAATCAATGGAAGATTTTTTTTAAAGGATCACTGAAAAAGGTTTAAAAAATTACATCAGTGACAAACGAAACTTCAAAACAAAAGAGGGCCTGTGAAGATGAAATGAAGTATTATTATAAAGTGGCTGAAGTTTTTAACCCCTCTTCAAACACTCCATTTTAAAAGGTAATTTGTCTGTTTCTTAAGGAAAATGATGTAGATGGATTTTATTGCTGAGGAAATCTCCAAAAGGAAAGAAATCAGAGAATCATTCGAGCTTTCATTAAACCTCTAGCCTTTTCAAGCATCTCTGAATATGGACCGATTAGTTCCCTTCTTATGTCTTTGGATCCTGCTAGTACTGTAGTTAAAACTAGGTCATACTCGAAGTGAGAGAGTGACATGGACTTATATATACCACCAAATGTAAAATGGATAGCTAGTGGGAAGCAGCCGCATAGCACAGGGAGATCAGCTCAGTGCTTTGTGACCACCTAGAGGAGTGGGATAGGGAGGGTGGGAGGGAGGGAGATGCAAGAGGGAGGAGATATGGGGATATATGTATATGTATAGCTGATTCACTTTGTTATAAAGCAGAAACTAACACACCATTGTGAAGCAATTATACTCCAATAAAGATGTTTAAAAAAAAAAAAACTAGGTCATACTAAGTCCCAACCATGCAGCCTTGAGAAAATATAGCCCTTTCATTTTATGCTATAGATGTAAAATTTAATTTTCATTTTTTTATATTCAAAGAATAAAAAATATTTTATCCGAAGACATTATGTATATTTATACTTGTAGTGATTTAAGTTCCCATGGGTTGATTCCATTGTTTCAGTGGTATCTGTGAGAGACTAAAGAACTTGTTTGGGGGTTTGCTGCAGCAGCCAAGAGGCAGCTTTAGCTACTGGAGTCCATGAAATTTTAAAATAATTTTTTAAACTAAGAATGTACAGAAAGTTAAGCAAGCTGTTACATAATTAGAAACCTGTAAGAATTTTTACTTTGTCTGTCACTGAACTTTGAAATAAGATAAATGTAGTTTTTTTAAAAAACTAGAATACTATACTTGCTGAGCTCTCTCTTTACAGCTCCTTAGAGTATTTGCATAATGTAACATTAGCTTATTTTCCATTGCTTTTGCAATTCACCTTTTGTGCAACAGTACTGAGAATTTTTTCACCAAATTCCTTTTGTTTAAAACCTGCTTTATGTGTACACACACACACACACATAGTCCTCTTGAATTGTCATCTTCATTTACAGACCAGCACATACAAACCATTCCAGCCTGATTTCTAGAATTTTTTATAGTTTAAAAAAATCCTGCTGCTTATGGCTGTGATACCTGGTATTTTTTATGGGTTTTCATACAAAACGGGGGTGAGAAAAAAAATACAGTACTCTCTGGCCTTTCTCTACTTTCTCCTCCTTCTCTATTCCCCCTCTACACAGAGGAGTTTAATTTTAAATGATAAATGTGGAAATTAGAGACCATCGAGAAAATCCAATTTGGTGAGGAGTTTTAAAAATCCCATAATAAACGCAGAGTGAAATGTATGATTTAATGCAGGGCGCCAATGGCTGCTATTATGGGCTATTAGCAAATCGGGGCTGAGAGTGAATCTTTATCACTTGGTGAGTGCGGGTTGGTCCTGCCTTTCCCTCTGCTATTGATTTGTAGCCGCTTGTCATAATGACACCGGGAAGCAATGAATGGAAGATGTGCTTTTGATAGGATTCAGGGGGTCTTAGAGGGGGGAGAGAAAATTCAGCAAGTTTTCTATCTCTTCTGCCTGATTAGATTTTTTTCTTCTTTTAAGAGCTTTCACATTCCAATAAAAATGCTAAATCAGCTCTGTACCAGAATTGTTAGGGTGTAAATAGCTAGTCACATTCAAAGGAGGAAAAGATATAGAAATAGCAACCATACTATGAAATGTTAGATGAGTTTGACTTTATAGAAATGCAGTTCTGTGTGTGTGCATGTGTGCGTCTGAACACATGAGCAGTGTGAAGGAGTGTCAAGGCATAATGCTATTAAGTACACTTACTATATAAAGGTACACCTATTTTTTTGTAAGGATGTGATGGTTTGCATCTAAAATACCGTAGAAGGTGATCTAGCTTTATATGAGTGTCCATTTTATGAAAAGGATACATTCTGTGTGTGTGTGTATATGTGTGTGTGTGTGTGTTTGTGTGTGTGTTTAACTCCATAGAGGACACATAGAAAGAGGTATTCTTATACTGCTGATTAAGAAAATTAAACTTTCTAAATCTAACTGCTCATAGTGGAGATTTACTCAAAATTTTCAGCATAAGGAAAGCACACTGTTTGAGAACAAAGGCACTCATAGGGTGATCCAATGGGGGGGAAATTCTCTATAGAAAAACTACTTTAATTTTTCTTTAGAATAAATAAAATAGAATAAAATTTTCCTTAGCTGTGGTGATATGGAAATGGTTAGGTGCAACCTGAGTATATTTCAATTCTACACTTTTACGAGGAAACAATTGCTTTCCTTCCATGTTCTTTTAATCCAAGATAATGTAAATCCCTGTCTTCGCATGCAGAAGTGCATGAGTGCAGACAGTATTATATTAAAGCAATGAATATGGCAAATGCGAGTATGGAGGTAGGGACACATTCAGTGAACATATTAGGCCATCTTGTTGGTTAAATCATATGATAAAACCCATCTTCTCACCTACTTTATTTCTCAGGCAGGTCAAGATGAGACTTTTAGTAAGAAGAACACAAATATTTCTCCTACAATATGTAGATACCACTGTTAGATACTTGTTAAATGCTTATGGTTATAATGTATCCCTTTATCTTTACTAGTTGAGGAAGAAAAGACGGCAAAATACACTTGCACTTAAGCAGGAACCAGGTAAGGAAAATAAATACCATCTGGATCCTTAGGACAGCAAACACCACCAGGTTTTCTAGTCTATTGGAATATACCATGAAAAAATTAAATAGGCCTGGTTTATAGTATTTAATGTCAGGGAACCAAAAAGCAAAAAGTTTCAGAAGCAAAAAATTTTGATTACTTTTTGAAAGCAATCAAAACTATTAAATGTATTTCTTACATCTATGAAGTGAAAAAAGTTGTGTCCTACGCTACGTGTTAATTTCACTAAAACTGTGCGTGTGTGTGTGTGTGTGTGTGTGTGTGTGTGATTTAAAACCAATAGTAAGTGATATAGACCAAAAACAATTTATGTGAAGTTAGAACTTTGTGCCAAATAGGGACTGCTTCCTGTTAGCCATACCACCTACCTGAAAGGACCTTATGAGAGCCTGCACCTTTTCAAACCTTGAGAACAACGCCCTTTAACAGAGAATGTTTCACAGGCTATGTAAACAGCTGCCAGAGTTCATACACTCCCATTCCCCATTCAAGGACTATGCCTAAACTCTGATAAATTAGAATGTTGCCATTTATTATGTATCATTTATTAAAAACTAATTAGTGACAGAAAGAGGAATTTCTCCATTTTCAATGGGGTTTTTATTTTATTGTATATAGTAGGTGATTATTGTTTGGTCTATATATGGCTATTTCATACTACAATGAATTACCTGTATTAAAGTAATAATACCATATGTTCACATAGCTTTTGTTCTTAGGTTAAAGCATAATTAATCATTCCAAGAACACAATGAGGTAGTCCCTTCCATATTTTATATATGTTAAGTGATTTCTACTGTTATCCAACCAAAAGTAATAGAGTTGAAAATAGAAGTGTGAAATATTTTTATTTTTTTACCCTGAGGTTCTATAAGATATAAATGTAATATATCTCATTTGATAAATTGGGATAAATAAATATTTTATAACTTGAAATTTTTCCAAAATATCTGTGCTATTATTTGCTAGCAAATCTTTGAAAAAGTATAGTAATGTTTATTGTGAGTTTATTATGTCATTGGTTATTTCCTCTTTCAAAGTGACAGGATAAACATTTTCCTACTATTAAAGATTTTGTCTGTTTGGGGCTTATAAATAATATATATATATATATAAACTATCAACAATTTTTCTAATTGACACTAACTTGAGTAAATAAATGAAATGAGATTATAGTTTGTTTACAAAGCACTTTCACATATATTAAGTGCTAGGATCATTGTTATAGTTGCTTTTATTATAGTTGAACAACATAGAAATGAGTAGTAGAAGAAAAATAGCCGTGTCTACACGTATAAATATAATGAGGGAAGGGAGAAACTCGAGACAAGAATAACTCATTGTTTTGTGTAAATAGAAGACTAAAAATAAGGCAAATAATATAGAAGAGAAATTAGAAATTCCCGGACATAAAAATATTAACAAATAACACATAATAAAAACAGCACATTGAAGAAATGATCTAGATAAATGGAAATTAAGATGTTTTGCAGAATTTAACCTCATGTTTTATACATCTACTATCTTCTTAAGCTTTTGTGGGGTAGTAAAAGAGCAAGAGCTTTTCCAAAAGTGTTCACAGTACAGTAACATTTCTATAAGTTCTATACATTATCACACTAATCCTCCCATTATCAACACTCCTGTGTTGTTTCTGGCAAGAATTACTGCTCCTGTTTGATGGAGAAGCTGAATCACAGTGGTGATCACTGACTTTGTCAATGTCAGTGGTGAGTCAGGAACAGAAACAGAGACCAGAGGTTTTTTTTACTCTAAGTGTTGTGGCCTGTTTATACCCATTTCTCTGTCTAGTGCTGTCATCTGTTTGTTAGAGCTCCTGTTCTAATTGGACACTGTTCAAGGATTTAGATAACACAAGTGCTTGAAGGCTATGTTTCAAGAATATTTCATCTCTAAACGTTGTCCTCTACTAGAAACATTAGGACATGTTGCCTTTTATTTGTACCAATTATATTTTTGGATTGGTATTATTTAACCTTTTTTTATTGAGATATAGTTGATTTTCAGTATTATATAGATTTCAGGTATACAACATAGTGATTCACAATTGTTAAACATTATATGCTTAAAATTTTGTTTAATCACTTTATCATGCATAGTGCACATTTAAACTTATTTAATGTGCACAATGCAGAATAACATATCTCCCCCCCACAAAAAGCCAAACAAAACAAAATTTTAAAATGAAACAGAACTAATAGATCTATGAATTCTAATTTTTCCATCAGTGTTGTTTCCTCATTCATCAGAACACAGTTTCAGAGATCTTATACGTACCCATGTTCTCAGCCAGGTATCTGACCCTCACTTTATTAAACAGAATGACAGCAGTACATAAACAAGCATACGTACACAGACATACCACACACACATACATGCTTAACCTGCTTATTAGTCCTTTAGCTTTTCCTCATCTTTCTCATGCTCTGACTTTAATTCATTATGCATATGGTCTTTTAAAAGGGAAAACGTTATGCCCAAGATAAAGTGGTAGTTAATGGAGTTACTGGTCTCATGGTTAATATTACTTGGTGTGTATTAGACAATGAAAACAATGATTTCCTTCACTCCTTTAAATTTCTTTGTGCTAGTGTCAAAACCGTTTAAAGGAATATACTGCCATTATTTAATACTGCCTTTTGGATTATCTCATGTTTGTTTTTTTCCTGGAATTTAAAGATATACTCACCTTTTAGTCAGGTAATTTGTTTTTCTATGTTTTCGCGTTTGGATTTTGATTAAGCATGAACAAAATTTTTTACTATGTCATCAGAAATAAAAAGTTAAACACAAACAAGTTTTAAAAAATGTTTTTAGGATACCACCAGCCTAAGTAGATAAGTTTCCAGAGACTGAGGTTGAGAGAAGCAATTATTCTCACTTGTAACTTTTTTTTCTGAGAAAACAAACTCCTCTTTTTATAGGTACTATGAAGCACACTAAAATTTTTGCAAATTGTTTTCTTTAAAAGCTAACCCTTCAACAAAAAGCCCGTTATTTTTAAAATAGTTGTACCTCATTTCATAAAAGTTAAAAAAAGAAAACCTTCTCCCTCTTTAATATATTATGATAATCTTACTTAGCTGGAATTACAAGCCAGAAAATTGTTCTAAAGCATCACTTATCTTTCTTGGCCCAAGTTCCAAAGAAAACCTAAGGTCCAGTATAAGCAGAACAATTCATGAAAAAACTGATATGAGCACATTTCATTTGCAAGATAGCACTAGAGGGCGCTCTTCAGCAGGTTGCAAGAAAAGGTCTTTCTTACTGGTTTCAGAGCCTGACTTCGTAATGGGGGTTTGAGGAGCTGGTTCAGCGGGTGGAGGAAGATGGCATGTAACCTTTTATAAGCTCTACTCTTCCAAAAAGACTAGAAAATTGCAATTAATGCCAATAGTACAATACATACTATGTTTCTTAAAAACATTGTTTTAATTTTCCATGAAGCATGCAATTTTTAGAAATTAATAATCTCAGTTACATCCAAGTGTCTCATCTTTTTAAGAGGGTACATTTATTTTTTTAATTAAGTGTTGTAAGGTTGTTCCCCCCATGTTTCTGTTTATGTCAATATTCTTTTCTACATAGATGAATAGGAAAAAAATTATTGGTACTTCATTTCTGGAACAGGAAACGCATTTATTTCTCCTCTTAATTTAAAAAAGCTGAAATTAAACCTAAAGTAACATTCTTTATCTTCTCTGATAAATCTTTTTCCTTTCTTCTCCCAGCCATAGATGAAAATCTTTTCCTTTTTTTTCTTTGGAGTTTGCTTTGAAGCAACCTCTTTGCATACTATCCTAATCACTATTCTTATTATTTTATCCTAGTCCACAAAAGAAGTATGATCTCTAAATCATATATTTTCTCTTATAATCCTTTGTTTTTTCCTTCTCTCTTTTCTTTGTCTTACATTTTCATTTTCCCTTTCTTAATACACCATGCTATAAGGCTGCAGGAAGAGGGTAGTCTATCTAAAGATTATTAATTCAGTTTTTCTAACAAGAATTCTGAATCTGTGTAAACAATTGGCATTTAGATTTCTACCTATAGTAGAGATACAGTTGACAGATCACCAGTGTTAATGGCTATAGTTGGGAGGCAGCAAAGCGTATCAGATAAGAGGTTGGGCTTTGGAGTTAGATCAACTTGAGTTCCTGCTGGCTTTGTGAGTGTGAGCGAACATCTATAAACCTTAGTCTCCCTACTGTAAGCATGGGGATAATAATAATAATACTTTAATTCAAAGTTGATGACTGAAATATATATATTCATCAATCACACAATAAGCACTAAGAAAGTATTTGCAATTAGTTATCATAATTTGGATTTAGCTGTGATTTCTAATTGTTAGTATTACCCTACTTGTTTAATTTTTATGCAATGCCTATTTGTTATAGAGTCTTACAATTATTTACTTGATTTTTATTAACTTTCAAACACAACAAAACAATGTGAAAACAGATAGCATTGCCTTGACTCTTGAAAGACCTTTGGGAGTAAAAACCAGGGATAGGACCAGGACCAGGGTTGGGATTGCAAGGTGCCTATGTAGCAAAATATAAAGAAGGAGCTACTCACTCTCAGATGACAACCCTGTACTTCCATGACACTGAGACTGAGTGCCTCCTTAAATTTTGAACCCTAGGTATTTCTCTTGCCTCACTCCAGTCCTGGCCCTGATAAGAACCTCAGTTTTCACTTTGACTTTTGCCTTAAGTTCATGGAATCATTGCTTATCAAAAAAGGTAACTTGCATATGGCTCAGCCTGTGTGCAGGGTCTGGGCATAAAGAAGTTTAAAGAACCTTATCCAAGACCTTCCAATCTATGGACTGACTTGAAGACTCAAAGTGTCTTTGTTATTCAGATGGGTATTTTAACTCATAATAATGGAATGCCTTAAATATCTTGAATATTAAATATGATATAATAACCCTTTTTATTTTTGTCAGGCATATTATAACCTAAAAATCCAACTTAGCCTTTAATTCTTTTATTAAATTTATCTCTGACATAGCATGTTTTAGGCCATTCTAGTAAGGTTACCGATCATCCTCATTGCACCCAAGTCATTTCAGCTGCAAATGACTAAAGTAAAATAAAAATCACCAGTGTTATATCCAGAAGGTAAAATTACATGGAGGTTTGGGCTGTAAGTAGCTACATTGCAGTTTAGTAAAGTGACAAAGCTAGTGTTTGTTTTGGTCATCACTGAGAGATACACATCTATAGGGGAACAAAGATCACCTTTTTGTGTTCTCATGCCAGACTAAAAGTTCATATCTGATCACAGAACCAGCATTCCTGCTCTTCAGAGACACTGTGTTCTCCACATTCCAATCAGTTCCAAAGCATTCTTTGTGCTAATAGTGGAAATACTTATTCTGTTCATTACTTTCATTTTAAAATCTAACTCATTAAGCCTGCATTCAGGGTCTGGGCATAAAGAAATTTAAAGAACCTTTAACTTTAAAGCTCATGTGTTTGCCTAATTTGACCCCATTTTCAAACTTTATAGGGACCTCATCATAACTAACAATTGCAAACATAAAAGCATATGCATAAAAATGACTATAAGCTTAAAACAAAATTTCTTGATTAAGTGATAATACCGAAGGCTATCTACTTAGAAGCCTTTCCTAGATCCTCTTGATTTATAAATTCTTATCACTCAGTAAGCTTTCCTTCTCTTGTTGAGTCCAGTAAACTGAGTTAGATTTTCATATAGCCCAAGAAAACTAAGTCTATTGACATTGATGACTTTCTAGGAAGTATTCCCTCCTGTGAGCCAAACTGAAACCACTTCCTAAACAGAGTTACTGTTGGACTGACATCTTGCTGAAGATGATACTTGTAAAACAATTTAAGGTAACTGAGCAGGAAATTAATTTCTATGTCATTGGACAAACCACTAAACTCATTTGATATTCTTGAAATCTTTGTTCTGCTCACACTTTATATGAGAGTAAAGCTGTCATCATTTGTTCCTACATTATTACTATAAACGTGCAGTGCTTACTCTCTATATAGTAAGTCTTCACAAGATGTTGACTGCCGTAGTTGCTACTGTTTCTAAGAGGGAGGTTTACTAGAAGATGTACTGAGAAAAAAGCCTAATAGAATGGTTAGGAGATCAGACCTAGGTTTGAACTCTGGCTCCTAAATAAGTTAAATTATTTCTGAAAGCCTTAGCTTCTTCATAGGTAACATGAGAATAATGATAGTACCTACCCCATAAGGTGATTATGATAGTCTGTTAAGATAATACATTAAAATACTGATTATTATTTGACATCAGAAGGCTCATGAGAATTTGGTACAGTAAATGTGTTCTTTTCTCTAAAAGGCATTAAAATTAATTGGTTTTTTTAATTTTTACTTTAAATAATTGGAGGATATTCTGTCTCCTAGGAGCTTCCATCTCAGTTGAAGCTCTCATCCAGGCTTCAATTATCTGCCTTTAATTCTGTTTTTTTTTTTTTTGGCCTTTGATTCTTTTTTTTTTAGCATCTTTATTGGAGTATAATTGCTTTACAATGGTGTGTTAGTTTCTGCTTTATAACAAAGTGAATCAGCTATACATATACAGATACATATATCCCCATATCTCCTCCCTCTTGCGTCTCCCTCCCACCCTCCCTATCCTTATTCTATCTCTAGTCCAGATTTCTGTTCTACTTGACATTTCTAAACTTAGCCCCAAATCAGCATGTCCAGAACTGTACTCATGATCTTCAAACCCCCACCACTGAAAAAAAAAATCTGTTCTTTTGTCTTTCATTCCTTACCTTTTGTAAATGACTTCACTATCTATCCAATTGCAGAAATATAAGAATTATTTTTTGGAACTCCACCCCATGTCCAATTCATCAAGTTCTGTTAATTTTACTTTACAAATATCTTTTCAATTCAACCACTTCTATCTATATCCATTGCTACCACCCTAAGTCAAGTTACTATCATCTTTCACTTGGTCTACTGCAGGACCTCCTGTTTTTTCCACATCCATTCTTCTGACAATCACTTCTCCATATCACAACCAAGATGATCCTTTTAAAAAACACAAATCTGATTATTTCTCTCCTGTTCGTGAAACTTAAGGCTTCCCATTTCTCCTACGATGAAGACTTGACATCCTTAATGTGGCATTCCATGCCAAGCATGATCCGGACTTTGCCTGACTCTCCAACTTCATTATATCACATTTTTCCCTTTATTTTCTGTATCAGTCATATACCTGTTAAATAGGATGTTTGCACAAATCTTTCCTTCTGTATGTAATGATCTTTTTCCTCTCATCTCCCTTTTTCCCTGGGTAACTCTTACTCGTCTTTCAGATCTCAGCTTAGCTTTGAATTCCTCAAGGAAGTCTTCCCATACTCTCCCCACCAAACTGAATCAGTTCTCTCTCTTCTATGCTTCTATAGATCCCTATAGTGTTCTTTATACCACTCATGCAATCTTTGATAACATATAACTGTTTGATTAAAGTCTTTAAACTTTGGGAGTGGGACCTATGTTTAGTTTTGCTCACAGTTGAATCACCTGAACCTACAAAGCTGGCTAGAACACAATAAATATTGTCACATGAGAGAGAGAAAGTAATCTTACTTGATAAAAGAATGGCAATACTCTATATCTTTAGATATCAAGAAACCTTAGAAAGCATTTAATCATATATATTTGTCTTATAGATTAAGAAGCAACATTCTGAAGTAGAAATTTTATCTTGGAAAAAACTTAATTTCCGCTTAATGAACCAGTAGGAGTCATTGCAATTACTCTGTATCCCATATGGTTTCAGTAGCTAGTAATATATTGATTATCTGTTCTGCAATTGCCTGACTTCTTCATTGCATCCCAAAATAATTATATATGTGTGTGTGTGTGTGTGTGTGTGTGTGTGTGTGTGTGTACATATGTATATGGGTATCTATGAATATATCTTCCCCCTCTTCTTCCCTTTCTTTATCCCCATTCGCCATAGAATCTATATGTTGAAGTATGGCATAAAGGTGAAAGGTGACAGGAATAAAGTGCAGGCTGAATTTAGAGAGGGACTATTTTACACTATAAAACCAAGAAAGAAAAGTAAGAAGGCAGAGTGTCAGCAAGGAGAAGGTATCACAAAGAGTTTTAATGACTTACAGAACAATGTAGAAAGCCGAAGAGACATCGCCCCCACATCCTAACGATGAACAAAAGCCAGATAATCTACAAAATCATATCTTTGTTGAACCCATCAGAGAGTTGAGCTTGTGAGACAACCAGATGAACTGAATTCCAAAGAGTGGCTAGCTCCTGCGAAGTAATGGGACACACAAGTTGTTTCAACTTTCTCATAGTGAAGAAAGAATACATGGCCTTTGTTAGAGTATATAAGAACAAAACCACAATTTTACCGAGTTCTTAAAGGCCTAGTGTGGGTAACTGTGACATTGTAGAATCCCTCAGAGTCCCAGACACAAATGGTGTCTGCATTTAGTCGCAAGCTCTTTTCTATAGACTCTTCTACATGCTCATGAGAAAGATTGGGTGCAGGGTTGAGGGGGGAGATTAGTAGATGAAAGAGATCTTCTCTTTGTTACACTCAGGCATGAAATCCTGCTTACTTCCTGGACACTTTTCTCATACAAAGCAAAGTCTTAAGTGGTGGACAAGAAACTCTCCACTAAGATTCAACAAAGATTCACTGCTTCTGGGGAAGGGGTAGACATAAAAGCCAGCACCCCCTCTAGGATAGGAGCTATCATTACAGAGGAGTTGAGTCAATTTGGTTAGTAGTTGAGGATAAATATTTTTTACCTCAGTCTCTACTGTACTACACACAGTGTCCGTGATTCAATCAATAAAAAATTACAAGACACACAAACTCAAGGGAAAACAATTTCCAGAAGGAAAGCTGTTAACAGAACTAGACTTGGAGAAGACACAGATATTGGAAATTTTATACAGTGACTCTAACTATGATTAATAAAAGTGAATGTAGAAAGGGTGGATGCCATTCATGAACATGTAGGAAATTTCAGGAGAGATGAAAACTATAAAAAAGGATTCAATAGATATGCTAAAAAAAAATCACAGATGAAGAATTCCTCTGATGGCTTATGAACAGATGGTACACACCTAAGGAAACAGTAAGTGAACCTGAAGATAGATCACTAGAAATTATCCAGAGTGAAAAACAGAGAGGAACAAAAGTAGGGGTAAAAAAAAAATTGAACAGGGTACTGAGAACCGTGGGACAATATCAAACTGTCCAATTTATGTGTCATGGGAGTCCCAGAAAGAAGAAAGAGAGAGAGAACTAGAGAGAAGAATAATTTGAACATATGAAATTGAGTATTTTTCTAGAAACAAGTAGACAAAATAACACAAATTGAATAGGACCTCAAGTAGGATAAAACACAGACACATGCCTCTAGGGACATCATATTCAAACTGTTAAAAAAAACAGATATAATCATGCAGGCAGGCAGCCAGAGGGAGAAAGGAATATTACTGAGAAACAAAGATCAAAATTACAGCAGACTTCTCATCGGAAACAGTACAAGTTGAAAGACAATGTACCAGTATCTTTTCTGAAATAAAGAAACTATCAATCCAGAGAGGAGAAACACAGATGTTTCAGTAAACAAAAGCTGGGAGAATTCTTTGTCCGCAGACCCGTGTGACAAGAATATTAGAGGAAGTTGTTCAGGTAGAGTCAGTACGGTAACAGATGAAAATTTGAATCTACACAAAGAAATAAAAAACACCAAATATGGGGAAAATGTTGGTAAATATAAATAAACTTTTTTCTGATTTTTAATCTCTCTACATATAATTGACTGTAAAGCAGGGGTCAGCAATTACAGTCCATAGGCCAAATGTGACCCATGGCCTGTTTCTGTATAGCCTGTGAGTGAAGAATTTTTTTTTACCTTTCTAAAGTGTTGTAATAAATAAAAAGAATATATGACAGAAACCATGTGTGACTCCAAAAGCCTAAAATATTTACTGTCTGGTCTTTAAAAAAAAATGTTTGCCATCTCCTACTCTAGAAATAGTAGCAATATATTGTAGCATTTAAACATATGTATAAGTAGAAGTAAATCATGTGATAACAGTAGCACAAAAAATGGGGAAGATGAACTGGAAGTGTACTGATAAGATCATAAGTCTCTAACACTGTAAATGAAGTGATGTAATTTTATTTGAAGGAAGAGTGTATAAAGTATATATATTATAAACTCTAGAGCAATCACTTCATTAAAAAAAAAAGAGGCATAATTATTAAGCCAGTAGTGGAAATAAAATGGAACCATAAATTAGTACTCAGTTAATCCAATAGAAAACAGTATAATGGAGGGGGGAGTGTTGCAGGGAGGGGAGAGAAAACTAACTGCAAAATGCTAGGTGCAAACCAACCTTATTCACAGACAATGATTGTCTAAGTAGAAAATCCCAAAGAGTCTACAAAATTAAGTGAGTTCACCAAGTTCATAGGATACAAGGTCAATAGACAATCACCAGTTATATTTCTATTTCTCTATAGTAGCAATGAAAATTTGGAAATTGAAATTTTTAAAATACCATCTACAGTAGCATCAAAAAACATGAAGTAAGAGGGATAAATTTAATAAAACGTATGCAAGATTTTTACACTGATAATTGCAAGACAGTGCTGAGGAAAATTAAAGAAGACCAAACTAAATATAGAGATGTACCATA
Source organism: Eubalaena glacialis (assembly GCF_028564815.1). Classification (NCBI taxonomy): domain Eukaryota; kingdom Metazoa; phylum Chordata; class Mammalia; order Artiodactyla; family Balaenidae; genus Eubalaena; species Eubalaena glacialis. The sequence goes on along the minus strand of NC_083733.1, from coordinate 15,531,469 downwards.
TTTACCTATAGGTTTGCCACAATTCCAGTAAGAATTCTAATAGGCTTTTTAAGCATAGAAATTGACAAATTTATGTGGAAAGCAAGGAAACAGAAGAAGAACAAAGCTGGAGGGCTTACATCAGTTGATTTCAAGAGGTGCTACAAAGTTGTAAATAGTAATCAAGACAATGTGATATTTACATACCGTTAGCCCTACAGATCAATGGAACAGGATAGAGTACAGAAAGAATCCCATACCTGTATAGTCAGTTGATACTTGACAAAGGTGCCAGGTTGATTCAAATGGGGAAAGGATGATCTTTCAACAAATGATGCTGAAACAGTCAAGTATCTATATGCAAGGAAAAGGAAGGGAGGGAGAAAGGAAAACTATGAACCTTGACTCGTATCTTATACCTATGCAAACATTTTATAGAGGAATACGTAGAAGAAAATCTTTGTGACCTTATATTAGACAAAGATTTCCTTAAAAGGAAACAAAGACACCATAAGAAAAATGATGAGTTGGATTTCATCAAATTTTTTTTAAAACTTGCTCTTCAAAATGTTAAAAGAAAATGAAAAGAGAAGCTACCGACAGAAAATCTTTTCAAAACACATAGCTGATAAAGGACTCCTATCTATAGCATATAAAAACTCTAACAACTCAATAATGAAAAAGCAAAACCCACAAATTTTTAAATGGGAAAAAGATTTGAACAGACACATTGTCAAAGTACATATTCAGATGGCAAATAACCATAGGAAAAAATGTTCACCATCATTAGTCCTTAGGGAAATGTCAATTAAAACCCACAATGCTGTAACACTACTATATCTAATAGAAGGTCTGGAAAAAAATTTCAAACCGTGAGAATCCTAACTGCTGAAAGGATGTAGAACAACTGGAACTGCCATACATCACTGATGGAAATGCAAAATGGCACATCCACTTTGGAAAACAATTTGCAGTTGAAAAGTTAAATACATATTTTAATAGATGACCTGGAAATCCCACTCTTCGGTATTTACAGAAAAAATGTGAAAACCTGGAAAAGGCAAAACCATAGGGACAGAAATCAGATCAACAGTTGCCAGAAGCCAGAAGTGGGAAGAGGGGATTGACTGTATAGGGTCATGAGGAACTTTCAGGGGTGATGGAAGTATTATGTACCTTGATTGTGGTGGTGATTTCATGACTCAATACACTGATCAAAACTTATGGAACTGTACACTTAAGAAGGGTGAATTTTATCGACCTTAAAAAAGACAGAAATCTTGCCATGTGATAACATGGATGATTCTGGAGGATATTATACTAAGTGAAATAAGCCAGACACAAAAAGACAGATATTGTATGATCTCACTTATATATGGAATCTTTTTTTAAGTCAAACTCATAGTAACAGAGAGTAGAATGGTGATTACCACAGGCTAGGGGTAGGAGTAAAAGGGAGACACTTATCAAAGGGTACAAATATTCAGTTATAAAATGAATTAGTTCTGGAGACCAAATATACAGCACAGTGACTATAGTTAATAATAGTATACTGTATATCAAAATTCGCTAAAAGAGTAGATATCAACTGTTCTCACTACAAAAAATAATGGTGACTATGGGAGGTGATGAATAATGTTACTTTGTAGTAATTTATTTGTAAAAATAAATAAAAATCAAAACAAGGATGAATTTTACTATATGTAAATTATATCTCATTGAAGCTGATTTTTTTTAATAAAAAAATAACAGGAATGTGATATTTGGCTAATAACTTGATACCAAGAATTGACTATTGAAGTTTAAATGACATCATCAGAGTAAGAAACCATGCTGCATAATCTCTATCTATAAAGTTGAATACTGCTTTTCAACTCTGATTTCTAAGATTCAGTGTTACACCTCAAGTATTATAAAAGTATCATACATAGGTTTTTGCTTTTATAATTTTATAAAGTCTGTATTATGATTGGAGATATTGCTATCAGGCAGTGATACTGCTATATCCAGCCCCAAACATGGTGTAGTTTCTCTTTTGATAGACTGTTTGCTTCTTTAGCAATTTGTATCCCTGAACCACTGTAAAAACGGGCTCCTATTACATCTAGTTAGGTAACAGGAGTTTCTATCACATTTAAAATTTTCCTTAGCTATAATTAATTATGTTTATAATACAGTAATAATAGCTACTATTTATTGAGCACCTCTGTGTTTTAAGGGCTTTTTTTATTCTTCTATATCTTTGCTGACTTTCAATCTACTTGTTCTATCTATATATACAGAAAAGAGTGTGGAAATCATCAATTTATACTTGTGTATTTGCCAGTTTCTCATTTCAGGTTTATCGATTTGTCCATCCTTTATGTTGAGGTTCTGTTATCAGGTACATATATATTTAGGATTTGTATGTCTTCTTGATGAATTTACCCTTTTATCGTTATGAAATGCTCCTGTTTGTCTCTGGTAATATTCTTTATCCTGGTGTCATTTTGCCTGATGATTAACATAGCCATGCCAGTTTTCTCATGATTAGTATATTAATGTTATATAGTTTTTCATCCTCTTAATCTATGTCTTTGTATTTGAGTTAGATTTGTTGTAGACAGCATATAGTTAGGTTTTGCTTTTTTATTCATTCTGACAGTCTCTGACTTTTAATTGTTTAACCATTTACATTTATTTTTATATTACATTTAATTTAATTTACATTATCAGTATAGGTGATTTAAATCAACTATCTTGTAGTATAATTCTGTTTCATCTGGTTTTTTCTCTTTTTTTTTCCTTATTTTGGATTATTTCAATATTTCTATTTTATCTCCTCTATTATCTCATTAGCCAAATTTATATGTTTAATTTTTTTAGTAGTTGCTCTAGGGTTATAATACACATTTTAACTTTTTACAATCTACTGTAAAAAGATTGCCGCTTCCTATATAACAGAACTATTTTATTATTCTACAACAGTGTACTTCTGTTTCTCTTCCTAACCTTTGTGCTGCTGTTACCAAACATTTTACTCCTGCATAGTTACAAAGTGCACAATGCAATGAGACTAGTTTTGCTTTAAACTAGTGGTCAGCAAACATTTTCTATAAAGGTCCAGATAGTAAATATTTTTGGCTTGGTGAGCCATATGGTTTGAAATGCTCAACTCAGCCATCAGCCATACACAATATGTAAAAGAATGAGCTTGGCTGTTTTGCAGTAAAACTTTATTTTCCAAAACAGGAACAGATTTGGCTCTTAGTCACAGTTTATTGACTACTGCTCTAAAAAGTCAGTTGTCTTCTAAAGAGGTAAAAAATAAGGAAAAAATGTAATATTCATTCCACATTTTAAACTATTTCTTGTACTCTCCATTTTTTCCCCTGTAGATTCACATTTTCATCTTCTGTGATTTTTCTTCTCCTAAAGAACTTGCTTTAATATATTTTTTTTAATTTTAGGTCTTCTGGGAATGGAATTCCTTAGCTTTTATTTATTTGCAGATGTCTTTATTTTACTTTCATATTTAAAGGCTATTTTTGCTAGACATAGAATTCTAAGTTTAAGGGCTCCCCCCAGCACCCTGAAGATATCCCCCCCTTTTCTTTGGCCATGCCACACAGCTTGTGGGATCTTAGTTTCCCAACCAGGGTTTGAATCCAGGCCCTTGGCAGTGAAAGTGCAGAGTCCTAACCACTGGACCACCAGGGAATTCCCAAGATACCCCATTTTTATAGCTTGTTTGATTTTGAAGAGAAATCAGAAATTGTTACTGTCTTTATTTGCTTGTCTGTAATGTGTCTTCTTTTCCTAGTTACTTTTAAGATTTTCTTATTCTTGCAGTGTTTTTGACAATTCAGTTATGTTTTGCCTTGGTTTGTTTTTCTTTGAGTTTATCATGCTTCCATTTATTGAGCTTTTTGAATCTGTGGCTTTATACTTTTCATCAACTATGGAAAATTTTTAGCCAATATTTCTACAGACATATTTCTATGAGCCTCTCCCTTTTCCAGGAACTCCAACTGCACGTATGTTAGATCAGTTGATATTGTCCCTCATGTCATTAATGCTCTGTTCATTTTTTCTCATTTCTATTTTCTCTGTGCTTCAGTTTGGATTGTTTCTACTGCTGTGTCTTCAGTCACTCTGCTTTTACACTCATCTAGTGAATTTTTCATTTTGAATATTGTGTTTTTCAACTCTAGAATTTCCCTTTGGTTCTTTTTGATTTTTCCCATTTCTCTCCTCATTATGTTCATCTTTTTTCTTTAAGTCTTTGCACAATTAACAATAGCTGCTTTAAGGTTCATGTATTGTTGTCATCTCTGTTGTTTCCAGATCCTCTTCTGTACACTGATTTTTCTCTAGGTATTGAGTCACATTTTCCTGCTTCTTTGCATATCTGTTTGTTTTTTTGTTTTTTGTTTTTTTAGAAGTAAACTTTCTTTTTTATTTTTTTTTATTTTTAAATTTATTTATTTATGGCTGTGTTGGGTCTTCGTTTCTGTGCAAGGGCTTTCTCTAGTTGTGGCAAGTGGGGGCCACTCTTCATCGCAGTGTGCGGGCCTTTCACTGTCGTGGCCTCTCTTGTTGTGGAGCACAGGCTCCAGACGCGCAGGCTCAGTAGTTGTGGCTCACGGGCCTAGTTGCTCCGCGGCATGTGGGATCTTCCCAGACCAGGGCTCGAACCCGTGTCTCCTGCATTAGCAGGCAGATTCTCAACCACTGCGCCACCAGGGAAGCCCCTGTTTTTTTTAATTGGATAAGTTTTACACTATTGAGTCTGGATTTTATTGCCTTCAACTAAAGTGTGCTTAACATGTGTTATAAGGCAGCTAAATTACTTATGGATCAGTTTGATGCTTTTGATGCTTATTTTTAAAAAGCTGTTTTGGTCAGTCTAAAGTAGTGTTTACTCAAGAGTTTAAGTTTAGCCCACTACTAGCTAAGGCATGGTCCTTTGAAGGCTTTACTGAATGTCCTACATGGTCAACAACTTTCTCCACACTATTGGTTAGAATTCAGATATTTTCCAATCTTCTGTGAGCTTTGAGAATTGTTGAAGTTAGAGTTTCTTGGTAGTTCTTTTCCTGGCCGTGAGGATTTTCACCCTACACATATGCAGCTTAGTATTTGGCCAAAGACTATAGGGCATAAAGTGTGGGCCAGAGCCCCCTGGGAGTCTTCAGTATCTTTTAGGAATCTGTAAGTTTAGAACGACAGTCGGCCCTCTGTATCCACGGACGCAGAACCCATGGATACAGAGGGCTGACTGTACTATGCCATTTTGTATAAAGGACTTGAGCATTTGTGGATACTGAGAGATAACTATACTTTATTATAATACCAGGGCCCATGAGTTCAAAACTATTTTTATAATTATACTAAGATGTTATTAACCTTTCTACTCTCATTCACTTAGTAGTATACAATAGAGTTTTCCAGAGGCTACATGACATGTGATGTTGCAAAAAAATGCTCAGAAACAGGTATGAAAATCCACAAGTCTTCTCTTAAGCCAGAAAATAAAGAGAACTACCAAAAAAAGTAAAATGTTGCTACTATTCTTACTATCACACTTTTATTTTCATAAAATGTATTTTTCATTAAAATATGTTAACATATATGGCTTTTATATTTAAATGAATTGATAAACAAATATTACAAATAATTTATAAAGTTGCCAGTTTTAATTTCTAATACACTAAATATTGATAAATATAATCCACAGAAATAAAATCTCTTTGATGTCTTCAATTTTTAAGAGCGTAAAGGGTTTCTAAGACCAAAAAGTTTGAGAACCACCGTGCTAGGATATCACTAGGCAGCTTTTTGGACTTCTTTCTCATTGCATCTCCCTCCTTTTGGGTATAAATTCCAGGTACTTTAGTTTTCCTAAACTTTTGTTTCTGTTTCCTCAACCACATGAAACTGCCATGCTCTGCTTGGTTCCATCTCCCTAGGCTTTGGTCTGAAAAGTGCCTCCAGACAGAAAGCTGGGGAGATTGTGGGGCTTGTTTTATTTATTTCCTTCTCTCAGGGATCATAATCCGGTGCTGCCTTTTCTCCAGTGTCTAGAACAAGTTGTTTCATATATTTTGTCCAGTTTTCCCACAAGCACCCTAGCTTTCTGTCTGGAGGTACTTTCCAGACCACAGCCTAGGGAGGAGGAACCAAGCAGGGCATGAACATAAGGCAGATCTGATACCAGTAACTCCATTGGTCATCTAAGAAAGTTGTTAAATGCTTTTAGATGAACATTTAATTACCACAAGAACACTACAAGTGGGAATTATAATTTTTCCCATTTTAATAGAAAAGAAACTAAAGTTTTATGGAGGGAGGTTATGGTTAAGCCAGAGTCTGAGCCCTGGCAGTCTAACTTCAGAGTCTTAAACTCTATACTACAGTGCCTTCCATTGATTAAATTGATACGTATTGAGTGCATATTATTTGCTAGGTACAGGCTACACATCAGGGAACACGACAGTAAATAAAATAAACAAAATTCCTGTCCTTGCGTAGTTGATATCCTAGTAAGGAGAGACAAGGAATAAGTTAGATAAGCAAATCATATTTTTGTTAGGTAAGTATTCACAAGAAAACAATAAAGAAGGATATGGAATGATTCTAAGATGGGGAGTATTGTCGATTTAAAATAGTGCATCAAGGAAAAGACTTCATTGAGAAGGTGACATTGAAGGAGGTGAAGAGTAAACTGTGAGAATAACTAAGTAACGAGAATAACAGGAGGAGGGCATGGCTTATGCATAGGCTATGAGGCAGGATTGTACCTGGCAAGTTTGAGGAGGCTAGCATGCAGGAGTAAAGTACACAACGGAGAGAGCAGTGTAGTGGGTGAGATCTTTGAGGTAGTAGAGGACCTGATTGTGCAGAGCCCTATAAAATCTTTGTTTTTCACTCGAAATGAAATGAGACCTCACTGGAAGTTTTTAAGTAGAGACGTGACATGAACAGATTTATTTCTATGGCCATTATGCTAAGAAATACACTGTCTGGGGGGAGGGGCAACAGTGGGAACAAGAAGACCAGTTAGGAGGCTCTTGCGATATTCCAGGCAAACCCTGAAAATAGCCATGGAGACAGTGAAAAGTGGCTTGTTTTTTCTTGATAAGGATAACAGTAACAGTAATTGTCTGTATGACAGTTACGTTATTTTTGTTGTCATTTGTATTAAATTCCTTAAATTATACTTTCCTTATCATACATCATCTATCAATTATTAAGGTAGTTTTTAGAATCCTTTTTATCAGATATTATTTCTCTCAATATTTTACAAATTTGGTGTATTTAAAAATAAACAGGCACACACACACAAAGCTTCATTACTCCATCACCCACAAACAGTTAATAACATGCTGGTGCTCACTTTACACATAGGCCATTTTGGCCAATACACTCACCCCATGGAACCTATTGTTCATTGTTTGCAAACATTGCCTGAGGATCCATATCTTTCTCTGAGGATTAAGTCTATAAAACACAGCTTGTCCCTTCTTACCATGTGTACATGGGAATTATCTGCTTTAATGCTACAGCTTTCTCTGAGGCCCTATTGGGAATGAGACAGCTCCCTCTGTTTTAGTTTACAGGGAGAAACCTGACATCGGTGGTCATTCTTCAGAAACAACAGCTTTATCCTTATACTTAATTTTCCCTAGGGACAAACAAGCAAGTACAGCCTTGCCTTAAAGGGCAAAATGAGGAAAACAAATAGAAAACAAAGGAAAAAATCTATGGTCTTCAGTTATCTATGAACATTTGGCTTATCTAGTGGTTAACAATTGGCTTTGAGAGCTTATAATAACAGCCCCTACAATTACAGTTTTAGTTTGTGCTTTTTATTTTCGTGGTAGTGAATTTATCTTTGTCACACTGAGCTGAAAACCCTTAAGACACAAGAAATTGGTTCTCAAACCTACTAATTTACTGTCTTCATTAACACATCGCCTTTCCTAATGGATCTTTATACCTTGGGTCCAAGATGGTAAAAGAGCTGGTTTTCAATCCTGTTACTCATCTTGGGATTATTTTTCAAAACTTGTGTTTCAAAACACAAATGAATATTAGTTGCCCTTGTGCTTTGGAAGTGTGGAAGGAAATACAGAAACTGAGTCCTAATAAATTCCTTCAGAACAGTACCAAATAGCAACAGCTTTTAGCTGTTATTTTCTGCAATAGAGATTTTACTTTTAAGACTATTGATACAGATCTTAACAGCATGGTTTATTACTGTGTGAGTCACAAAGTAACATCCTCCTAATCTTTGACCTTGATTTTTTTAAAGCTGTTAGATTTTGCCTTGTTAAATTTTGCATTGATTAAGTGCACTTAATCATACTTACTTTCCTCCCATTGAAAATGAAGGAAGACAATTAACATTTATAACAACACATAACTGCCATACAGAAAATATCGTAGGATTCTGCCTCCTAGTAACAGAAGGATTGAAGCGTGCACTGTTATGTTACCAATCAAGAAAACATCCCAGTTTCCCTTTAATAATGTGTTATGAATCTCACATCCATTTATTTATTTAGATTGTTTCAAAACCTATTTATTTTTTTCTTGAAGTAACAATTTCTGAAACTTTACTTTGTTATGTCAAGTAATCCTGTTTCATTTCATCATGTGTGTTCTAGGTTTACCACTTTCAAACTTCAAGAGATGCCCCTAATTCTAGGATAAACTGGTAAATCAGTTTTCATCCTGTTAGAACCTTTATTATTCTCAGCTTTCCAGAGCGAGGCATCCTAACCATTTCAAGTTTGTCTCCCCATTCCCTAACCCCATTGACTTTTAGTGACCTATAGTGTTTTTTTAAGGTTCCAGATCTATGCATAGAATATCAAGCATGAATGCCCTATAGTTTCATGCAAAAAGCCCCTTTGTGGATTCATTCACATGTATTTCAACGCCAGTATTTTAATTTAATTACAGTTGTGGCTGCTGGGACACACTGAGCCAAACTCTTCAGAGAACACTTAGTAACCACTTAAGAAGAAAAGTACTCATTAACATAATGGATCATTTTTTGGAATCTAAAGGTTGAATCACACTAGTTAATGTTTTTCTCAGTTTTGTTTCTGCCATGCATTTTTTTGTCTCCTCAGCCTGTAGATGCAGTTCTGACAGAAGTTATTTTTGAATTACATTTTTACTCTATCTAACCAATTGAGCTAACTTTTTAGATACATTTAAAATAGCATTATAACTACATATACACTCATTCATACCTAGTATCCACAAGGTAAATTGAATTTCCTGGTACCTCCCATATTAGGAAACCTTTGGAAGGGAAAATGGCTTTTGTTGTTTTCTAGAGTGATTTGCCTTAATTTATGGATATCTTTATTCCTACTTGAAAGATAAAGTTATTCCCAACTGTTAACCAAACATTGTTTTTAGTTATGTTCAATTACAATACCAACTAAGTGTTCATTTTATCCTGTATATCATTGTTTTTTTATCATAGCCAAATTTTGAGATATAAATATAGTTGTTTTTCTGTATTGATGAGAATAGGGGGAATGAGGGAACTTGAATACCAAAAATAGTTGAGTTATTCTTTCTCATGAAGAAGCCTCTGAATCATGCTTTATAAAGAAAGCATCTAATATAATTCAGTGGATTTTCTCTGTGTGATATAATTTCATAGAAATTCAGATATTACTATACTTATTTTTTAAATGGTGACAGGGTTATAGGCAGAGGCATCAGTGGTTCAGTGTTTACAAACAAACTACGTAGTGCTTTGGCTTCTGTATAGGCACAAAGGATTTGATCCATAATTTTATTTGACTCACAATTTGTCTGCTGTCCAATCTGAAGACAGCAAGTAGAACTTCAATCTCAATTATGTAGAAACCAAATGATTGTTTAAATTTGAAGGCAGAGAATAGAATTCCAAATTAGTGTATCCAGAACATATAGTCTCTTATGACTTTCACAAAGTCGGGAAGAGATGACTTCCTCTGGCATTTAAAATTATGAACACCTTTAGGTCTGAACCAGTCATTCTCATAAAGGATGAAAATAATTCATTCTCCCAGCTAGTTAGTACATGAAAGAATGCCATATCATCAATTTATCCAAGAAAGAGCCAACGTTTCATTAATAGCATCCTATTATCTCAAACTCTAGAATGACTTTGGATAGGTAGATTAAATTGTCCATTTCTCTCAAAGAATATATAAAGTTTTATCCTCTTAAAGCTTTTTTCTCTTTTCCCAAAACCATTGTCCAAACTGGATTGAAATATAATTTTATGAGAGAAAGAACTCACAATTTCTAACTGGAGGAATGATTTTATGGACAGAAAGAGTTCATAATTCTAATTTTAAGAAGGGATTGGAATATAGATATAGAAAAACAAACTAGTGGTTACCAGTGGGAAGAGGAAAGAGAGGAGGGGCAAGATGGGGTAGGGGACTAAGAGGTACAAACTACTGTGTATAAAATAAATAAGCTGCAAGGATATATTGTACACCACAGGGAATATAGCCAATATAAACTATAGCTATAAATGTAATCTTAAAAAATTTTGTACACCTGAAACATACGATATTGTAAATCAACTACTTCAATAAAAAAAAAAAAGTGATTGGGAAAAGAAGGTGATGCTATGGAAAGAATACTGATCTAGGAGATAGGAGGACAAAGTTTTAATCCTGATTCTGTTATTAACTAGCTGTGTGAAATTGGATGGATCACTTAACCATTTTACAACTCTGTTACCTCCTCTCTAAGGGGATTAGGTTAAGTGATCTGATGTCTCATGTATATAATTCTGTAACGAAAGGAGGAATATCTTTCTTTGAAATTCTATAGCCTTATTTACCTAACAAGAAAAGAGTCAGAAGAAAATGAGGTGAGTTATGTGGGTATCTAGGTCTAACATCTATTAATTTGGAACTGAATATCCATAAAGCCCTTGCCCAGGAGTTCTGCGTGTTTTGCAGTCCTTTCCCCTATATTGGTGAAAAGATCAAAGCAGAAGTATGCATTTTGTTCGCTCAAGGCCTTTAGCATACACAACAGCTTGAGTTGGTGTCTCATTGCTGGCTACTGTGTCCTATTTTGCTAGTCTGAAATTCATAGCTAACTTAGGGATTTTATAAAGCATTTTCACTCTCCATTCTTTATCAATCACTGACAGACTCATTGTTTTATAATGTACTTCTCAGCAAGCTGTTTGCGACTCATCGCCTGCCTTGCTGTATAGTCTATAAATATTTAATTCTTTAATAAACTGCTTATATGTAATATAAAATGACTGATGCTATTCTCTCTTCCCTCTTTTAATAGTGCTACTATTTGCAAAACAATTCTTTTTTATTTTCCTAAATAGCAATATGTTTCATAAATGTTTGACTTTCCTTTTTCTAAGTAGCAATTTATTCTGGGAGGTTGGTGGAATGACAGGCAGGAAAACAGCCCCTTGCTCCTGGGAACACAATATAACTCTTCCCTCACCCTCACCCCTACCAAGCTGCATACTGATGAGGTAAAGAGGATGGACTTTGGAATTGTGGCAGAGAGCAATCACCTGTCTCTCTACAGACCCAGTGTGCAAAACAGCCTTTAAATCTGTAGACTACATGTATACTTACAGTGAGCAAATATGGTTCCCTCTCTGCTCTGACATCTTTGTCTAGGGGAATCATAAAAGATAGTCAGTGATAGTATACCAGCACCTTAGTGTTCTCATCTTCTTTGTAACTGTGTACTTTATTTTTGCGTGTTGGCTTGATTTGCTTTCTGTGCCGTGAAATGATTTTCAATATTTAATGACTCATTTTTAAAAATCAGATAAGTCAGACATTTATTGGGGGTTTATTGTGTGCACTGCACAGCTGTTAACATGTTTTCAAGCAAGCTCCTATTATTTTTCTATAATATTTCAATATAATTTATGAACTCTTAAAAATCAGGAACTGCCTTGGGGGCAGGCAGGGAGGATGAATTGGGGAATGCCAGAACAAATGTTTCTTCAGTGCTTGCCACTAATCAGGTACATGTATTATCCCATGGCACTAACTCAGTTCTGCATTTCTTTAACACACTGCCTTTCACTTAGAATACATTCTAAATGTTCTACTAGAACCCAGTATATTTGATTTGGAAAAAGCATGAGGAGTATAGGGGTAGAACATTTGTTTACAAGTTTTAAAAACTTGATTTATATGCTACTTCTACCATGTATTAGCTATTACTTTAGATTTATCATCCAGCCTTTCTTATCTGTAATAAGAGAATAGTTGAAATTATATAGTTTATATAAACACCTATATAATGGGCCATCAAATAATTGTTAATTCTCTAATTGTTCCACTCTAAAGAAGAACATCAAGGCAAAATCAAAATGAGTGAATGTTGTTAATGCAAAGATGGTATAAATTTTATGTAAACAGGAAACGTAATTTCAGTCGTTTATATAATAATAGTGATGGGTTACTTTAAGCAATAAACACTTTTAACTGAGGCTTCTTGTTTAACTGACAGCACACACTTGTGAAGAGACTTACAGGGTCTTTTTACTCTGGAGCAGAGAGGATTTTTAATGCAAAATTGTGTGGGTCAAGTTTTTATCCTTGTTCTTATAATACCTATGATCAATCTAAGTGAGCTAATTTGCTTATACAAGTGAAATTATTCCAGCTTCATGTTGCCTGTACCCCACCCCATTTTATATGATACTTTCCCTTATTTCATAGATACCATTCCATTTTCTTATTTCATTAGACATTCATAGCACAAATGTGCTTCCATCTTATTTTTCCTAAAACAGAATTGCCTGTGATGCCCTCCATATAACTTTCTACCCTATTTAAGCATCATAAATTTGAACCTGCATAGGTGAAATTTCAGATTCCCTAATGAGTTCCATTTCCCCTGGTTGTACTGTCTAATTTGCTTCTGAAACAGACTTTAACTTCTACCTTTCTTCCTAACTTGATCTATCATATTTGACCAGTCATTGTCTCATATCTAATTATTTCCTTTGCATATTAAGGTGTATTGAAATGTTATGAAGGTCAATGAGAAAGAATAGATAATTTTAATCATCATCATAATAATAATATTATTATTATTATTGAGTTCCTACTATACACTAGGTATTGCTTTAGGATATGTAAACTTTTTCCCTTCATCTTACTGTGTGAGGTCAGAATTTCCAATTCACAGATGAGGAAAACTAAACATATGCAGGTTAAGTAGCTTACTTAAGGTTACATAGCTAGTAAGTAAATCAAACTAGGATTCCAACATAGGTGTTATTGACTCCAAAACCTGTGCTTTGCCTTAATTGCCTTTTGAGAAGCTGAGCAACAACAACAAAAAAAAAAGTGCTGTTTTCATACTATAAAAATGATAGGCATTATTTCTTCTTCTGTTTTAAAAGTGCCACTATTCATTGAAAAATAAATAGCATCAGTTCATGTTCTTATGATGCCTTTTTTTAAAAGCAACAGTATATGTGAAAGTGCTTTGTACATTGTGAAGTCCTAGATAAATGTAAGGTATAATTGTAATAATAGTAATGAATTCGAAGTACTTTTATTTTAACCTTGTCAATAGTTACGGCATTTTTATCCCAAATATAGGTATATCATGCTCTGTGTAAAAAAAAAGGTTTTCTGAAAAATTATAAGTAATTTAAATTTTTTAAAAAGATAATACTATTTTAAATATATAAAAGAGCTTATGATTTCTGGATAGAGCCTATAACAAAGTCAAGAATTAGTTTGTAATGTGACTAATTCCCTAATTATCTGTTTTGAATCTTAAATTTTTTAGTATTAAAGTTTTTAAAGGAGGGTACTCTTAAATAATTTTGACTGACACCTACAGTCTCTTGAAATAATTGCCCAAAAGACACCATGAGAAGGCTGCTTTTTTTTTTTTTTAATTTTTTGATATAGACCATTTTTAAAGTCTTTATTGAATTTGTTACAATATTGCTTCTGGTTTTTTTTTTTCTTTGGTTTTTTGGCCCTGAGGCATGTGGGATCTTAGCTCCCCGACCAGGGGTTGAACCTTCACCCCCTGCATTGGAAGGCAAAGTCTTAACCACTGGACCGCCAGGGAAATCCTGGCTGCTAACTTATTTTTGAGGTCAGGAACCGTTGTAAGAGCTATACATTACGGAATCCCTAGGTTTCTGTTAATCCAAAGCCTGAACTATTATCCCTACACATTGATGTCCACCAAAATATGGACAACCAGACATATTTCATTAGAAAAAAATTTAGGTACCCACCTATAAATCAGCTCATATATTTCATGTATGCAGTGAACACATTACTCTGCAATACCCAGATTTGAAAAATATTATGAGAGGCCATATGATATTTCTGTATTACCTATCATTCATTTTCAGACAACATAACATCGGATTCTCTCTATTAAAATAGTGTTATTCTATTTTTTTTCTAAAAACCCAATATAAACTTAAATCTTCTCTGGTAATTCCATAAAGATGTATAGGACATCTTTCACTTCATAGAACTAAATTCCTTATACCTCACTCACTATGTTTATTAACCTTCTGATTATTTCTCTTTCATACAAAGTTATGAAATACATATATTATATATGAATGTATCTGCACACATAAAGAAGCACATACGAGCATTATAATAATGAGTTAAAAGTCATGTTGTTAATCCCTAAGTTGGCCAATTGATTGCAATTTCTTCCATGATCATAAACTGCATTCCTGACTCTAGATATAGCACTCGTTATTGACTATTATGTCAACAGGGGGCGGAATTTGAGTGGAAACATGGTAGAAAGCGTCTGGATAAGCTTAAAAATAGGAACCAGAAGTAATTGCTTAGAGTGGGTATTCTACAATTTGCGAGGCCAAATGAAGAATATATATAGCAATCCTGATTCAGATGCTAAAAAATATAAACTCATGATATAATGATCATATGGAGTCAACTATTCAAATCCATGCTCAAAGTCTCATGCCACTAAAAGTAAAATTTCTGATAGATTCATGGTTGGCCTTGCTAGTAATTTGCATCCTCAGTAGTTGGAAGAAATGATAGGAAAACTAATTATATGAGCCTAAATTTGCTCAACAAGTGAGAACTTCTCAGAGAGGTAGAAAAAAAATTAGAACCCTGGAAGAAAGTAGTCATTTAATATTAGAGCTTAAAATAGCCAGGAATGGTGAATATTGGACATAATCAGACATATGCCCTATAGCTACCTGTCCAATAAGTTAGCCCATTAAATTAAAATTAGTTAAAATTTAATAAAATTAAAGATCAGTTTCTCAATTGTACTAGCTAGCAGCTACCCTTTTGAACATAATATTTCCATTATTGCCAAAAGTTCTTTCAAACAGTGTTATCCTAGACATCAGAAAGGCAGATTTTTAAATATTTAGATTAAGGATAAATATAACTTTATGAGCATCATCTCTAAAAAGTTAGCTCAAGAAAAATAAGGAGGCCCTCCAAAATAACATTAAAATTGCACCTAACACATAATACATTGTTTTGTAAGTGGTTTATTGCTTGTATTGCAATAAGGCAGGAGTGTGTGTCTCTTTCACTGTATCTGCCACATAGTAAGTATATTGGTAGGAACTTCAACTGGTAGATAAAATAAAGAAATTCTCAGGCAAAAAAGGAGGGGGGATAAGTAAAGAGCAGTGTGATTTCACAGAGATCTGTTTGATTAAATTTAGATAATTGATTGTGTATAAAAGATATAAGGAGGGACATATAAAGGAGATAATTTGAGAGTTGCTCCTAGGGAAAAGTAAAAGAGAGAGACTTGCTGCAGGATTTTTATCTTCTGTTAAGAAATTACTAAAAGAGAGAGCAGGAGGGATAGATGGAGAGAGAGAGAGAGAATTAATTATTCTCTAAATTCTTTTTCTCTACCTTCTCTGTCAATAAAAAGACTTTCAGACAAGAGAGAAGAGAATAAATCTGTTATTGGGGGGGTGTAGCCCAAGATCAGGTAAAAAGATTAAAAGAGAGCACTAATTGTTGGAATTCAGGTCTCATATCCCAGATATATTACTTTCAGAGGTACTATGAGAATTTGCAGTTGAGCTTGAAGAACTACAGATGTTTTTGAGAAAATATACATATTGGGAGAGGTGCTCGAAGCCTGAATAAGAGGGGAAATTTTCCCAATTTTCTAGAAATGTTGTGTTGATTTTAAAATCAGTTATTTAAAAATTATTTTTGTAAGCACTTGGAAAAGGGAATTTTTATCACTAGGAATAAATACAGGTTTACAAAGAACAAATGTCTTCACTTCCTTTTCTGATGGAATTATTTCAGAGAGCTTCTATAATCAGAGTTTAGCTCAGACTTTCAATTTTCCTTGCCTAGATAAGAGGCTAAGAAGCAGAGCAGAAAGCTGATGAAAGCCAAATGGAGCTTTTAGCATTCTTACAGTGATGGGAAGACAAAAATTGGAGTTCAGGAGGAAATGGGACCTGGGAGATAAAGTGAGCTAGATGTAATCAGAGCCTTACAAAGACTACGTCTAGCTTTAAATTAACTTACTCTCTTATTGGATTGGGGTGATTTGTACTTTTTCTGTCCTACTGGTTCCCAGATGATAGGGTACATTTTCTTCAGAGAAAGCTATGACCATTCAAAGACTTTAAAATTTTCACACACAATATCTGGCATCCATTCTATACTTTCCAGGAATATCAAGAAACAGGACCAAAGGGAGAAAAACAAGTGTACAGTAGAAACAGACACAGAGTTAACCAGATATTGGAGGTATCAGAAATAACTCCTAAACTCCAAACTGATAATATTTTGAAGAACAAAAAAACTGCAACTCACAAAAAAAATTAAATGAATATTCTAGAACTGAAAATGCAATAACTGAAATTACGGCATCTATAAATACATTTAACAGCACAGGTTGGAAACAGATGAAGAGAGGATTATTATATGATAGATAAGTAAAAAATATTCAAGCCAAAGCAGGAAGAGCTAAAAGGATGGAAAATGAACAGCATAAAATACATATGAGACATGTTGAAAATATCTAACATATGTGTAATTGGAACCCTACAAGGAAAAGAGAGATTGTAATAAAAATAATATTCCAACTGTTAATAATTTCCAAAAGGGTGGAAAGATATCAAGCCACAGATACCTCAAGCAGGATAAATACAAAGAAAAGCACACCTAGGGACATCAATAGGACTGCTGAAAATGAAAACTGAAGACAAAAATCTTAAAAGAAGGTAAAGAAAGACATTATTTTATAGAAGCAATAATAAGACTAACAGCTGATTTCTCAACAGAAATTATGGAGACCAAAAGCCAATGGAATGACAGCTTTAATATGCTGAAAGAAAATAATTGCCAATCTGGAATTCAATAGTCAGTGAAAATATCATTCAAAACACGATGAAACAACTTTATAGACAAACAAAAACTGAGAGAACTTAGCATCAGCACACCTCACCTAAAAAAACAAACGAACAACAACAACAAAAAAAAAAGGAAGGGAATTCTTTAGATAGAAGAAAAGCAACCCCAGAAAAAAACATGGAAATAGAGGAAAAAACAAAGAGCAATGCACACGGTACATATGTTAGTAAGTCAGAATGAATCTTAACTATACATTAAAAAGAAAAAAAGAAAACATCTTGTGAGGTTTAAAATATATAAACAATAAAACGAATGTTAACAATAACATGAAGGGTGGTAGAGGGTAAACAAAATGAATCTAATCTAAGGTTCTAGTATCATCCGGGAAGTGGTAAAAGTACTAATTTGTAATTAATAGATTATAGTAAGTCAGAGATGCATGTTGTCATATTTAGGGTAACACTTAATAGTAAAATAATGTATTATTAACAAGCTAATAGAGAAGAAAGTGGAATAACAAAAATACTTGATTAATCTCAAAGAATGCAAAAAAAAAGGAATGAAACAACATAAATCAGGTAAAATAGGAAACAATAAGGTAATATGTATATAATTTTAAATGTATAAGTAACCACTTTAAATATCAGTTGACTCAATTCTCCAGTTAAAAGTCAAAATTGTAAGACTGGATAAAAGATAAAGTCTAACTAAAAACAGATAAAGTTGAAACAACAAGATAAAAAATAACCCACCTATACCAAAATATGACTAGAACAACTGTATTAACATTAGACAAAATAGATTTTAAGGCAAGAGATAAAGATGTATATGGAATAATTTTTAAAGAGTCAATCCAACACAATATAATTTCTTAATTTGTATCCACTTAATAACATAGCCACAAAATATATAAAGCAAAAATTGACAAAACTAAAAAATATGTACACAAATTCACATCATGGTGTAAGACTTTAACACACCTCGCTTGTGGTAACAAATAAAATGAGTATACAAGCAGACAAAAAAATTAGTAAGAATATAGATGAACTAAACAACATAATTATCCAACATAACTTAGTTATACGTAGAACACTGCACCTAACAATGGCAGGATTCATTCTTTTCAAGTGGACATTTACCAAAATTGACCATAATATCCCTTTGGACTGTGTATTTTTATTTTATTTATATTTCTTCAGCTCAAAGAAGTGCTGTGTTGTTGCTTCAGGGCAACACATAAGAGCCTAGTCCTCGTGCCTCAGTGCACTCACCACAGTCTCCCTTGGAACCTGAGGAACCAGCATACAGCGAAGGCAGACAAAGCCATGAGAAGGTGCTTTCCCCGTGGGGAAGAAAAAGACATTTCAGACACCTTGAGAAGGAAAAAGATAACTGTCCTTTCTATGCCTGGCCACCCCGGGGACTTAGTGCTATAGCAATCATGTACATCAAATAGGAACTATCTGGTAGGTTGTCTGAGAAGGGATCTCAACAATTTCCTAAACATATGACAAGAATCAGGGACCCGAATAAATGGTATTAAGTCAAAAAAAAAATTGACCATAATACAACTCTCAAAAATAGTCAGATTTAAATCATTCAGAGTAGACTATGACCACAGAGATCTGGAAAGCACTAACAAGAAGCTAAAAATCAATAACACTAAGATAACTAAAAGTTTTGTGAATCCCCAAAGGTGTGGAACTTAAGCCATATACTTCTAAAAAACTATGTTGCAAAGAGGAAATTAGAAAATATTTTGAATCAAATAATAATGAATATATGACATATGAAAAGCTAGGGGTTATATCTAAAGCTATGCTTAGAGGAAAATGTATAGCCTTTAAATGAATGTTTAAAAAGAAAAAGAGGCTAATGATCAGTGATATAAATACCTTATCAAGAAATTAGAAATAGAATAAAAAAGGAAACCTAAAGAAAATAGAAAGAAGATAATAATAAGGACAGAAATGAACTAGATAGAAATTAACTGTATAATAGAGGAAATCAACAGCAGCAGAATATTCATTTTTCTCAAGTGCACATAGCATTTCAAAGAAATAGACCATATGTTGGGCCATAAAACAAATCTTGAATTGAAATTACACAGAATATATTCCCTGAATACAGTGGTATTAAATTAGGAATTCATAGTAATAAGATACCCAGAAAAATAACTGAATGTTTGGAAATTAAACAACACACTTCTGAATAATACATGTCCAAGAAGAAATCACAAATCACAAATAAATGATAATGAATACACATCCTATGAAAGTATATGGGATACAACTAAAGCAGTCCTTAGAGGGAGATGTATAGATCTACACATCTATATTAGAAAAGAAGAAAAGTGTAAAATTAATTATCTAAGATTCAACCTTGTGAACCTAGAAAAAGAGAAGCAAATCAAACCCACAGTAAGTAAAAGAAAGGAAATTATAAAATTAAGAGTAGAAATCAAAAGAAGATCAACATATAGAAGTTGAATCTTCAAAAGATTAATAAAATTGATTTTTAAAAGAACGATCAAGAAAAAAGAAAACACAAATCACTAATATCACAAAT
This sequence comes from Eubalaena glacialis, assembly GCF_028564815.1. Taxonomy (NCBI): domain Eukaryota; kingdom Metazoa; phylum Chordata; class Mammalia; order Artiodactyla; family Balaenidae; genus Eubalaena; species Eubalaena glacialis. The sequence continues at coordinate 15,511,541 of NC_083733.1, read as the reverse complement.
GAAAGAGGGGACATTACTAAAGTTTTGACAGACAAAAAGTAGAATAATAACAAGATATTGAACAACTTTGTTCCAATCAATTCGATAACTAAGATGAAATGGACAAATTCCTTGAAAAACACAGCTTACTAAAATTGACAGAAGAAATTAAAAATTTGAATACTCCTAGATCATTTTCTTAAATATTGAATTTATAATTAAAAAACTGCCCACAGTTTTTAGGCCTATAGCTTCACTGGTGTATTGTATCCAATGTTTAAGGACAAAACAGTGACAATCTTACACAAACTTCTTCAGAGTATAGAGGCAGGGGACACTCTCCAACTCAGTCCTTAAAGCCACGAAGACCCTGATAACAATACCAAAGTCATTTCAAGAAAAGAGAATTATAGAACACTCTCTCTCATGAACATGAGTTCAAAAACCCTTAACAAAATATTAGCAGGTAAAATATTTCAATATATAAAAAGATAAATACATCATGAGCAAGTGGGGTTTTCAAGGATTGCAAGGTTGGTTTAACACGATGAAGATCAGTCATTGTAATTCACCATGATAACAACTTTGAACTGTTACTTATTTCAATAGAGGCAGAAAAGGCATTTGACAAAATTTAACAACCATTTAAAAAAAATTCTTAGCAACTGGGAATAGAAGGATCCCTCTTCCACTTGATAAAGGGCATCTTTCTTAATGATGAAAGACTGAATTCTTTCTCTCTTAAATTGAGGAACAAGGCAGTGATGTCTCCTAAGATTGGAAGCAAGGCAAGAATGTTCACTTTCACCACTCACCACTTCTATTCAACATTGTGCTAGATGTCCTTACCAAGTTAAAGACAAAAATTAGTGGACATGGTTACTGGAAATGAAGACTTAAGCTATCTATTTACAGATGAATTCATTGCATTTGCAGAAAATTATAAGGATTCCTTTTAAAAACTACCATTTGTGTAAAAAAATGGGAGGGAAAACATATCTGAGTATAATATATCAATATCTGGAAGGATAAACAAGAAACCAGTAACTGATTCCCAATTCGGGGGTGAGGTTAGAAAATCAGGGCCAGAAGAGGAGCAGGAGGGAGACTTTTTGCTTTCTACATTAAATTATCAATGCTTAAAAATAGTTAATGTTTTACCTATTCAAAAATATCTTTTTTTAAAAAAAGACTGAGGGACTTCCCTGGTGGCGCAGTGGTTAAGAATCCACCTGCCAACGCAGGGGACACGGGTTCAAGCCCTGGTCCGGGAAGATCCCACATGCCGTGGAGCAACTAATCCCGTGTGCCACAACGACTGAGCCTGCACCCTAGAGCCCGCGAGCCACACTAGCCTGCATGCCACAACTACCGAAGCTGGTGCGCCTAGAGCCTCTGCTCCGCAACAAGAGAAGCCACTGCAATGAGAAGCCCACGCACCGCAACGAAGAGTAGCCCCCGCTCGCCGCAACTAGAGAAAGCCCGCACGCAGCAATGAACACCCAATGCGGCCAAAAATAAAATTAATTAATTAATTTAAAAATATATATGCTAAAAAATTTTTTTAAATAAAAAAGACTGAAAGTTGGCATTGCCCTATCAATTTGGTAAATAATGAGCACCTCTCAGTTCTACAGCTCTCCTCTTAGTTCTACAGCTCTCCTCTTAGTTCCCATAGCCCTCCACCGCAAACAGGATAGGACTCTCATTAGACTTAGATATTATGCAACATGATCATCATTTCAGAATTACACATACATTTTTAAAGGAACACTTTCATGGGTATATCATGACCTGCATTAATATGAGCTGTAGTTTGACTTTTGATTATTGATAATTCATAATCTATCTACCATAGATACCTATTTAATGCTTTCTCACTAAATCTTTTACCTGCATTGCTCTTTAGTAGTAGCAGTACAGACTGAATGTTATTTCCTTTACCTTATTTCTCTCTAATACTAACCAATACACTGAAATAATAATAATATAGCAACAATAAAATCTAACATTATTAGTGCTTATTATATGGAAATACTGTGCTAAATTCTTTACATGCATTGTTTCAATATTTAATACCCATAATTCTGTCAACAGAGATAGAAAAGATAAGAAGTTACAGGCCTGATTCAGATTAAATAGCCATTCTCCACATTAATTCATTGTACTCTGTAGTTTGGTACACTGTACCAGTTAAGCATGTAATAATTGAGGGTGTGTGTGTGTGTGTGTGTGTGTGTGTGTTATAAAGGACACTCATAAATGGAAGTTTGGGGGAAGAGCAACAGAATTTAGAACATGCTTACATGCTCGTATATAAACAGAGAACAGTTGCAGGTCAACATTATGCCATCAAATAGAAATCTGTGCTGGTATACAAACCAGAGCGAAACTGTCTCTGTCTCTAGGTAATTTAAACAGAGGTATTAAGTTGTTTTAACCTGAATTATTAAAGTAATTTGAACTATGTCCACCTGACTAAGGGAAGTAATGAAATCTCTTTTTTTCTGACTGCTGCTTCTTGCTTTGTTTTTCTTTATGAATTCTTTGAGGCCATTAGTAATTTTCCAGATATTATATCAGTTCTGAATCCACCCAATAGGTTCATTCACTATTTGTTCATCTCTATTCATCATAAACATGCATTAATCCACACTGGTAATTTTCACATCCTGAAAATGTTAGAAAACCACAGTAATCTTTACCCTGAGAATTAACCAGCACCAACATTATCAGGCCTGCTTAAGCACCCAGATGATTCCACCTGCTCTTTAGCAACATATACTATGATAGCACCAAGAATTCCCTCTGTCACAAATACCTGGACCAGGAGGCACTCTACTGCATCCCCAAATTAGGAGTAGCTGTGCTTTTGGCTTCCGAGCTGTAGACAGCTGCGGGGGGCAGGCACCAAGTTGCCGCTGCTTTCCTCAGCCTCAGACCTAGAAGGGCCTGTCTCGGTGCTCATCTTGGCAAACCCTGATAGCTCCCTGTAATGAGAGCCCCATCTGAGACTAATGAAGAAGCAAAGATGGTTTCTGAAAACCTCCTGTACTACAAAATATTATGCTGTGGCTCTGAATATACTCCTCTTCGTATATTCTCTCTTCTCCCCTCCCTTCCATATCCATGCCCTTGTTTAGTTCCAGTTTCCATTAAAATACTATTTGGGCAGCAAATTTCACAGATTGGATCCATCTCGATTCTGCCATGCAAAGAAAACACATCTGTCTGACTCTTCATTTAAAATAAGGAAAAAATTGAAATAGCAAAATGCTGTAGTCGCTCTGAGCTATCTCCTAATGAACCAGTTTGTCCCATGAGCTGTAGTGAGGAGCTTCTTCTCCACGGTGCGAACTCTTTATGCATATTAATATTATGCATGTTTTCCATGTGACTCCTTCTGACTTGCTCTCACCCCATCCTTTGAATTGATTTAAATAAAAATAATTTATGTGGACATTCCTTCAGTCAGGATTTTCTCTCCCCTTCTTAAAGACATCCATAATATTTCGTTGATGCTTTGCATCCAAACCGAGTAGTTATGCTTTTGCATATCATTAGAGCTTTATAAAGAACAACAGCGACATCTGCATGTGCTGCAGTGCCAAGGAGATAGGAAAAATACCGAAAACAAACTCCGTATTGGCTTGGAGGCTGTCTGGCTCTCTGCCTCCCCAGCAGCCCCTGCCACCACCATGGATAGGAGTAATTGTACAGTGTAATCACATCATGCCTCATCTGAATATTCATAGCAGAGACAAAGCTTTAGAGGATAAGGGAGGAGCGGGGATAATTTGAATATAAAACAGCATCTCATTTCCAAATCAACTTGTGCCAGTTAGACTGTGCACCAGAATTCAATATTAAGCAACATTGTTTTACAGTTTGGAAATTGGAAGTGAAAAAGATGGAGGAGAGAAGACACTCGATAAAGAAGGGGTGACATTATATTCTCATCTTGACTGAGGAAAAACAAAACAAAGCAACAATAACAACACCGACAGAATAAAAATACTTAAAGTGATATTTGAAGAGTCACCAACAGTGGCTAACCAGCTGCTGTTTTACCAGGAATGAAATAGCCTATTGAGGGAGCTTTAAAAGCTCCCAATTAATATGTTGTGCATGTATTGGGTCTACAAAGAACTCACTGTATTCCTTCTCTCCCCACAAATCCCCCCAATACACGCATATTCCCTAACCACCACCTTTCTTTCCTGTCGGGTGCAGGGGAAAAAATCAGAGCTACAGAATAATTGACTAATCACTTCAAAAGTGACAACATCCCTCTTCAAAAAGAAAGGACAAAAACAAACACGCACAAAAGGTGACTGTTCATTAATGAAGGGATAAATTACCGATGGCTTCTTCATTCTGTTTAGTTCATTACCCCCCAAAAGAAACAAATATAATCCACATGTTAATATTGGAGTCTTCGTTTTCTTTGCTTTAATATGATGCTCTTTATTATTTTTTTTAAGTGTTGGTATTTGTAGAAGCCTCTGCCACTGCATTCCCCAAAGAGCTACTAGTTTCAACCCACTGGAGTTTATATTCCTTTAATTGTCTAGTGCAGGAACATTTCTGCTGTTTTTAAAAATATACCGCTCTGCAGGAATTAGAAGAATCCAAGGTTGTATCCAACTTCAAAGGTTTCCAAGTCATAATGATTTTAGCAAAAGTAGAAGACAGATCATGGAACAAGTTCCCCGTTTGAAGATAAGCATCATAGGGACCTTTTTTTCTTCCCTCTCTCCCCAACTTTGTACTTCTCCTGGCTCTGAATGCCACTCGCTAACACAGTTTAATGATATGCAAATGAAATATGCATAAAACCATTCTACTGTATGATGATTAAACACTGGAGACATTAGCAGCGGAGGCTTCACTCTTTGTAATAATCCTTCCCGACCATCCACTTTGATTGCGGAGTTATGGAAACCCATAGCAGTTGGCAGAGAGTGAAAGAGAGAGAAGGAAGGAAAGACGCAGGGACACATCACCCATCTCGGTGCTTCTCCCACTGCAGGAGAGGTTCCCCCCCTTTGTACTGCGTTCCTATTGCTGTCTTTTGTAATCCATCCATGCAGTCGCACCACAGCGATTAACGGAAAAAAACCTCTTTTCTCTTAATGTTTCAAAGCTCATTAGCCAAACGATTATTCCTCATTAACAGCGAAAGCTCATTCATTAAAAGGAAGAATATGCCCAAAAAATGCCAGCACCGTTAATCCTGAGTCCCATTCTGGGCTGTAAATCCCATACTACTTGTATATTCCATGCGAAAGGGACACGCGCCAATCCACATTTTTTTAAAAAAAGAAAGAAAGAAAAAACAGTGTGTTTTGTAAAATCCACAAGAGCAGCAATTAATATTCCCATTGAATGACTTTATTTATTTATTTTTTTGTCTCTCCCTTTTGTTTCCAGCACCTGCCCCTGGCTCAGCGCCCGGTGCCAACAGAACACCTTTCAGGATCCACAGCAACGCAGACAACGTAAGTACCAGTCGTTTCCAGAAACCCTTTTTCAGATTTTTTTTAAAAACAACCACCTAAAACATAGAGAGAGACAAGCCTCTTTCCCCTTCTTCTCCCCTGCGTTATGCCACCAGGGTTTCCTAAGTAGCACCTTCCAAATCCCTCTGCCTTCAAGTTTGTGCATGTCTGTGTGGCATCCCTCCTCCTCCTTCACTCCCATAGTGGATCTTGTAAAAGGGCTTCAGATCGGCCCCATTCATCTCCCTGGTGATAGCAGTGAATGTAGATAAATCTCTGACTGCCTGCCTGCCTGCTGCTGGAGTATGATTTTTATTTTGCTTTCTGTGTATACCTGGGTCAAAAAGTGGGATGTATGCACACACATACATGCACATACACACATTTCCTTCTCTCTTTCTCTGCCTTCCTCTCCTTTTTCTCACACATGCATACATCCCACATGTGTGTATATGCATAAACATATACACCAATATACATACCCATACCTACAACACAAAAATATATACATATCTAAACATTTAAATTGCCTGAAAATGTGTATTTATATACACATACAACCTTACACACGTGTCTATATGCAATCGATAAGTGCCTATCCTTTAATTTATACCCATCTATATCTCCATTTGAATATTCCCTCTCTCCTCCCAGCAGAAGCTGCGTGCAATTGCAATCCAGGATTGCAGAAGCGGTATTCTTTCCTTATGATTTCTGTTTGTAGACCTCTCTGCTCCCTTTTCTGCCTTCTTCCAAGCTGTAGAATTGGCATCTTTCCCTGAGGTTTTCCGAATGGCAAGTGGCACCGGCTGTGGCATGCATTCATGCCGCTTCCTATGGCATTTCTCTTCCGATGTCTGCTTTTTCTCTTTGTTTGTTGTTGACTAGGCTGAATGGTGTTTTTTTTAAGTTAATTATAAACGAAGTTGAATAGCAAACAAGCCAACAGCTTGCCCCCACCCAAAAAAAAAAAAAAAAAAGCCCAACAGAAGTGCCTTCTGCTGCAACAGATGCCCAGATCACCCCTGGCATGAGCAAATGGGCACACAATTTTTGTGGTTGTTAATTTTTTTGTTTGTTGCTGTATTTGTTGTATGTTTTCCTTGTTTCTTTCTGATTTTTCAAGGAGTCCAGGATCCCGGCCTCTGCTTGGAACGGAACAGTGTCATGGCGGAGATGACGGCCTTTGTCTTGCTGGGTGTGAAAGCATTCGCTGTGCTGGCTCCAATGCGGCAGAATCAAGTTTAAAGGAAAAAAGTGATTAAAGTCAGCTTTGTGCCTCTTTGGTGTGGAAGACCCCCAAACCCCAAGTAGCCGAGTCCCTGGATCCGAGGAAGGGCTCATAGTTGGAGCCAGCCTAGGCTGTAATCCTGGCACTTGCGCCTTCGGTTGCTGCTTGCTGTTCGCTCCTGGGGGTCTGGATAATCTCCCTTGGCTTTACCGCACTGTCTGGCCCGCGTACAGGGCCCCCGTAACATATACCCGCTGCTCCTATCACACGAAACTGTGGCGTTGCCCCTGAATGGATGGCACTGTGCCAACTCTTCTGCCATCCGCCCTTGCAGCTTTTTTCTTTCCTCCCTCCCTCCCCTTCTCCTCCTCCTCCTCCCGTCGACTTGACGTTAATTAACACACGGGTTAATTGATTTTAAAAGCCGAAGAATTACAGTTAACTTTTCCCACAGGGTACAGACGCCAGCCGCTTGGCACACTCTGCTTTTCGCACTGGTGCAGGGGGGCCGGGAAAGCCCGCAGCAAAACTAGCAACTGCTGAGGAACGTTGCCTGCTTATTGGAGTAGAGCCGATAGAAGTCGACGTGGTGTTGCCTCATCCTTAGAGTATATATCCATTCTATATTTTGTTAAATAATCAAAGCACAACTCTATCTTCTTCTCCATTCGTCTTTCAAAACAGGAAAACCCTTCAGAAGTTCTTATGGGGGGAATAAACCCTCCCCCAGACCATTTATTTCATCCATAATATGCTTTTTTCCAATAATAAGCAAATACCTGGTGCTTTTTTTTTTTTAAGTCATAAGGAGGAAGGCTACCTCTTCCCTAAATATCACAGGCAAAGGAGAAGATTTTTTTTTTTAAGGAGAAAGTTCCATAAAGTTCCTTTCTCTCTATCAGTGTTTTGTTTTGTTGCTGTTCCTCATGACTCAGATTCGTTATTTATGATGAAGAATTTCACTAAGAAAGTAGGTACATTGTAATTAAAAACGAAATTCATATGAAAGCTGTTTGCTTTTTTGTTTGTAAGTGTAGATTTTTGTTTTCTGTCCCCTTCACCCCAATCCCCTGTAGAAAATGAAAGCAATTGATGCTGTAGTTGGGAAGGAGACATGCAAGGCTGGAAACTTGATGCTTTCACCTTTTCATGCTTTCATTTTATTTCATTTTGTTTTTTAAAAGCATGCGGCAAGTGAAGCGACAAAAGGAATCCATTATGCAAATCATGTCACTTTGCATAATGTCTCATGACTGGAAGATGCAGATGAGCTGTATAATTTATGAGTGCCAGTGTCTGTCTAAAAGTGTTGCACACAATTTACCAAGTGAGCCTGAGAGACATGGGGAAGGCAGCTCTTCCAACTCCATTGCCAGGAAAGCTCTATATATTTTCCTACAAGTGTTCCCTAGTAATATTAAATGCTATTTAAAAGAAATTAAGGTTCCAAATGTTTATGAAAGATGAAGATTTTCCTTTCACTCCCTTCACCCAAATTCTTTGCCTAAAAGTTTACAAGAAAGTATTAGACTCTAAAACATTAATTTTTAGATTCAATTTGGAAAAGAAAAGTTATTTGAGCCAAACGTGCCATTTGTATATGGATTTTCCTTTCTACAGCAAGGAATGTCTTAGAGAAACAGACACTTTATCCATTTGTCTGGATCTGTGTAGGCAGAGAAATGGGATATCTCATTTTGGTTGGTTTTGTGTGTGCCCTGCTGTGTACACATTTTATAAGTTATAGTCTCTTGGACGTATTAGATATGTAATATGGAAGACTGATACATTCACTATTCTTTTGATGGCATAATTCTGCTTTCATAGAAGTCTTCAAAATAGAAATTCTATTCAATAAAGACTACATTTTAGTTAAGTCAGCTTAGCTGGTCACTCCATGTCTCATTTTGGTAACTTTTTTGAGAAGATGATTCTGTACCTTTTGAGAAGTTATAACATCTTTGATAACCTGACTAATCTGGCCTTATATTTTTCGTTTCAGTCATAGCAAGGTGTGTGAAAGAGAGGTACCGGTTGCCATGAGAATGTATACCAGGAGGATCTAAACTTTGGGGAGCATGTCAGGAAAGGCTTCCTGAGGAAAGTGAATTCAAGATCACTTCTGCAAGTTGAAGAGAAGTTAGACGAAAAAAGGGAGAAAGTATTCTCCATGCAAAGAATATGTTCAGTAAATCCTGAGACAAGAAAAGATCATGGTTGCTTGGAAGAACTAAAATAAAACCAGTGTGGTTAGAGTATAGATTATGGGTCATTGGATCATACTAGGAACAGATCAGGAGGTAAGCATGTGAGTAAGAGGTAACTTATTCATTATTTGTGTCTATTTTCTGGTGCTTGGTCTCTTATGTCATTATTAATTGTATGTACATATACATCATTAAGTTCATACTGAGAACTACTTACCATTATAATACTTTTTATAAAATAATTTTTAGATTTTTCAAAATCAACTTATGCGTTGAACCATGAGATTTCTGAATCCAACCTTATGTGACATATTTCTTATTTTTGTGAAGTTTTATTTTCAAAAAGTTAATAGCCATTTAAGAAAACAAAAATAAGAACACTCCACCTAATAAGAGCAAAATACAATTTTTTTTCAAGTATACTTGGAACATTGGCAAACATAGACCACTTTCTGGTTCGTTTAGAAAAAAGTAAATTACTGAAGTCAAGCAAAATATATTTTCTGACCACAAACAAACTAAACTAAAAATCAATAACAGAAAGATGTCTGGAAAAACCCTAATTTTGGGAAATTAAACACATGGGTCACAGAGGCAGTCACAGGGAAATTAAGAAAATTTGGAATTGAATGACAATTAAAGCACATTACAGAATTTGTAAGCTGCAGCTAAAGAAGTACTTACAGAGAAATAAGCTTTAATGCCTTATTTTAGAAACCAAAAAAGTTTTGAACTGATAATCTAAGTGTCTTAAGGAAACAAATTAGGCCCAAAACAAGAGGAAGGAAGCAAATAATAAAGATAAGAACATAAACCAATGAAACTGAGAAAAATAGGGAAAATCAACATACCCAAAAGCTGGTTCTTCATGAAGAATACAAAAATTGATTAACATATAGCCAGACTGAGTAAGAAAAAAAGTGTGAAGACACAGATTATCAAGACCTAGAATAGAAGAGGGGACATCACTACAGATCTGACAGATAGTAAATGGATAATAAGGGATAAATAAATTAAAACTTTGTAAATAAATTTGATAACCTAATTGAAATGGAAAAAATTCCTTGAAAGACAGACTACCAGAATTCAAGAAGAAATAACCTGAATAGCTTTAGGTCTATTAAAGATATTGAATTTGTAGCTAAAAATACCTTCCTATAAAGAAAACACAGCCCAGATGGTTTCACTGGCAAGTTCTTCCAACATTTAAGGAAGAAATAATGTCAGTCCTAAACAACCTCTTTTAGGAAATAGAAAAGGAAGGAACCCTTTCCAACTGATTTTATGAAGTCAGCATTACTCTGATGCCAAGACCAGACAAATACAATATAAGAGCAGAGAACTACAGACCAATAACTCTCATAAGCATAAGCACAAAAATCTTTAACAAAATGTTAGCAAATTGAGGTGAATAATATGCAAAAAGAATGCATGACCAAGTCAGGTTTATTCCAAAAATGAAAGGTTGGGTCAACATTCTAAAATCAGTTTGAGTTACCATATCACCAGATCTGTTAAATCATCAATTTAATGGATGTAGAAAAAAATGAGCCACAGTAATCAAAACAGTGTGATAATGAGGTAAGGATGGACATAAAGATTAGTGGAGGAGAAGAGAAAGCCCAGAAATAGACACAACTTTTTGAAAAAGGGTCAAAGATAATCCAGTGGAGAGACAATAGTCTTCTCAATACATGATGCTGGAACCAAATAAATAAATACCTTTACCCATGCTTTACTATAATATAAACATTAATTTTAAATGGGTATTGAAACAAAATAAAAACCTAATACTGTAAAAGTTTTTGAAGAAAGTATAAAATAAATATTTGTAACATTGGGCTAGGCAAAAGATTTTATAGAGGGGGAAGATTTTATAGCGGGGAAAGAAACCTGGACCATAAATGAAAAAGATACGTTGGACTTTAGAAAAGTTGAAAACTTTTGCTATTGGAATGACAATGTCAAATAAGTGAAAAAATAAGCTATGGACAAATATTTGCAACACATAATGAGATAAATTAATCTAAGTCAAACAAAAAATGACACAGAAGATAGAATTAGTAGATGAAGACATTAAAACAGCCACCACGGGCTTCCCTCGTGGAGCAGTGGTTAGGAGTCCACCTGCCAGTGTAGGGGACACGGGTTCGAGCCCTGGTCCGGGAGGATCCCACATGCCACGGAGTAGCTAGGCCCGAGCACCACGGCTGCTGAGCCTGCGCTCTGGAGCCCACGAGCCACAACTACTGAGCCCACGTGCTACAACTACTGCAGCCCATGCGCCTAGAACCCATGCTCTGCAACAGGAGAGGCCACCACAGTGGGAGGCCCGTGTACCGCAGCGAGGAGTAGCCCTTGCTCAACACAACTAGAGAAAGCCCACGCATAGCAACGAAGACCCAATGCAACCAAAACTTAAAAAAACAAACAAGCAAACAAACAAACAAAACAACCACCACAACTGAATTCCATATATTCAAGAACTTAGAAGAAATCAGGAACATATTAAATGTGGATATGAAAGACAAAATAAAAAATACTCTAATTGAACTTGTAGAGACTAAAACTGCCATGTCTGAGATGAAGAATACCGTCTCAGGAAGGGATTGACAGATTAAATATTTCAGAAGAAAGGATTAGTCAACTTCAAGACATATAAATAGAAACTATCCAAAATGACACACAGAAAGAAAAGTAACACAAAAATAATGGACAGAGCAACAGCGAGTTGTGGGACAACTTCATGTGGCCTGATATATGTGTAACTGAAGCCCTTGAAGGACAGATAGAAGGGGGACAAAAACTATATTCAAAGAAGTAGCTGAAAATTTTCTAAATTTGGTGAAAATTATAAGCCAATGGCTCCAACTATCTCAATGAACTCCAAGCACAAGAAACATGAAGAAAACTACACTAAGGCAGATCATAATCAAACTGCTTAAAATCGGTAAAAAGTAGAACATTTTAAGAGTAGCTAGAGAAAAGAAGATACATTATGTACAGAGGAACAAAGATTAAAATGACAGCAGATTTCTTGTTGGAATTAATGCAAGCCAGAAGACAGTGGAGTAATATCTTTAAAGTATTGAAAGAAAAAAAAAGTTACACTGAAATTCTATAAACAACATAAATATCTTCCAAAAGCAAAAGTGAAATACAAACTTTTTCAGATGTACAAAAGCTGAAATAATGCATCATTAGCAGGCATGCACTACAGGAAAAAAAAAAAATTAAAGGAAATTTTTCAGACAAATGGAAAATTATACCACATGAAGAAGATCCTTCGAAACGGTAATCATGTTGGTAAATTTTTTTAAACTTAAATGTATTTAAAAGTAATTGATATTTAAGGCAAAAGTAGTAACAAGATACTGTTTTTATAGCACGTAACAGTAAAATCCATGACACAGTAGCACAAAAGCTACCGAAGAAAATGGAGAAATGAAAGAATTATGATAAAAGTTTCTTATATGTGAAGTGGCATAACATTACATGAAGGTAGGCTATGATAAGTTAAAGTTGTATACTATAAACCCTAAAAAATAAAATGGCATGCTAAAGATATATTTAATATGATAACAGAAGAGAGAAAATTGAATTATTGTTGCCAGATAATCTCTGCTATTTCTGGAACATATTATTCACATTTATAGAAGAGATTTCATTTCTGCAACACATCACCTTCAAAGTCCCCACCTACAGAGGACAGTCACTACTAAGTTACTCAATGATGCTGGTTAAGTGAGTCATCTTCCAAATCCTTCCAGGGTACATAGTAAGCAGGGGTTTGGTCTTATATAACATGTCCACTCCAAGATACCCACTTCTCTGAGGTTTTTATTACTTCCTGAATAATTTATATAACCACTTGTCATATCTCTACTTTGTTTAATGTGGGCTACCACTCTTCAGGTTTCCAAGAACTACCCCATCAGTGTATTAAAAACTGAGTGTTAGGGCCCTTATCAAAGCATTAAGCCTGAGTCATAGAAAAGTTACCCCATTAAAAACAGCTTTGTATTCCACTTCCCTGGTCCAGTGGCCTCAGAATCTACTCCCTGGAATAGTCTATAAGTTCCTACAGTACTTATTAGCCAGGTGCTACAGTCTCTGTTGGCAATCAAGCCTGTTGGCAGGCTTAAGATTCCCACAGTGGGGCCATGCTGAGAATTAACACTACTATCACTCTGGTGCCCAGGAGGTGAAGTGAAGTCAAGTTCTGAGAAAGGAAACCATTATAAGCCACTTGCCTCATTTGAACCCTCTGCGTGGTCATCAAGGAAGGTGGAGTCTCATCCCCTAACAGGTAGAAGTGGGTCCCTTCCACAGGCCCAAAGGATTTAGGGTAATCTGAGTGTTCCAAATTCTTAACTGCATCAATCCTAATATCCCCAGCCCAAGGCTCAGGGTTCCACTTCTCTATCAGGGTCCTGACTTTGGCATAGAAGATTTGTCTGGGATGAGAAATCAACCTTCTCTTTGGCTCTGCCACTCATAATTAAGTCACATTCCTAATCATGAATCATGCTTGCCCTCTGATTTTTATTTCTCCTTTCAATTTGTGCTCAGTTGACCTAAGTCTGTCATTCTCTTTTTCAATAAGTCAGTGGTGCTCAGCAATAATCACCCAGTTCCACAGTCCTAATACTTAACTTTCTCCATCATTGATCTGAAATGCCAGAGAAATTACACAGGCTGGTACATTTCCTTCCACCTGTATCACATCCCCATTTACCACAAGTGAAAGTCTTAATATTTGCACTACTGCAACCTGCCAGACTCTAGGACCTTTCCTAGACCATGCTTCTAATTATCAGTCCTGGTAGCAACTGTCCTAGGTAGGGTTCCCTAAAGTCAGAGCCTTTATTGGGCAGAGCCCCAAAAGCATCTACAACAATAACCAAGTATCCAGTAAAGTTATGAAAGTGTGTTTATGCTCATTAGTTATGAAAATGGAAATTAAAACCCAATGAGATAACACATGTTCCATATGTATCTGGAAAAAATTATATTCTGCCATTGTTAGATGCATCATTCTAATAGGTCCAGTTGGTAGCTGTTCTCATCTATATCTTTTCTGATTTTCAGTCATCTTGTTCCATCAATTACTGAGGAAGGAGTGTTAAAATCTTCAGTTTTGAGTAGGTACTTTTATTTCTGTCATTTTTGTTTCATGTACTTTGAAGTTTTATTTTTTTGATGCATACACTTTTAGTACTGCAATGCATTCCTAGTGAATTGAATGTTTTATCATTATGAAAATATTTTTCTTTGTCTCTGGCAATACTCCTTGTTTTGAAGTTTACTTTGTGTGATGTTAATTGACTAATCGTGTTTCCATAATATATCTTGTTTCACTAAAGTATAGTTTTTAGTAATGCATACTTAGATGGTATTTTTATTAGGAAAAGCAGGTAACTGGAGAACCTAAAAATCAAGGCATTGTTTTTCTTCAGGTGGGGGTGAGCATGTGAGCAGGGAAGACATGATTGGAACATAGCACTTGGGATATTTTTCTGTCACTAGCAAGATTTTATTTTTTCACCTGGATAGTGGTAACACAGGGGTCTGCTTTATAATAATTCACTAAGCATATAATTATATTTGGTGCGCTTTTACATGTTTTATAGTTCACAATGAAAAAACTTCAGAAACAAAAAAGAATGTTCATTATGTCATGCATGCAAAGAATATTTACAAAAACCCACGTGCTTTGTCACAAAGAAAATCTCAATAGATGTCAAAAATGTGATATCATTCAGATTGTTTTCTCAGCAATACATAATCATATTCAAAATCAACCATAAAAAGTAATTTTAAAAACCCCATGTGGCTAGGATATATAATACAAGTAATGAGTTATAACCCATAGCATTAAATAAATATCCATGATACTACACTGATATTTAAAAATTTAAATAAATTGGGATAAAAGGATAGCTCTTTGTTTTAGTAAAATCTCAATAAGTAATGTAGAAAGAATAATGGAAATAGAAAATCACCATAGCAAATACTACAGAAATAATTACTGCAGGCAGTAATCATCCATGGATGCTAAAATTGCTGGATCAAAGTATGCCAAGAAAGAGACTGTTTATCCTTTACTTGCTTATTTTATCCCATCTCAAAGTATATTCCCTTCAAGATATGAATTAATTGCAAAGCTAAAAATCATAACTTTACTATGGGGAATCCTGGCAGACACCATCTTAATAAGTTTTCAAAGTTATTAAAAGTATTGGGGAACTTCCCTGGTGGTCCAGTGGTAAAGAATCCGCCTTCCGATGCAGGGAATGCAGGTTCAGTCCCTGGTCAGGGAACTAAGATCCCACAAGCCACGGAGCAACTAAGCCCATGCACCACAACTACTGAGTTTGCGTGCCTCAACTAGAGAGCCTGTGTGCTGCAAACTACAGACCCCACGCACTCTGGAACCTGCGTGCCACAACTACAGAGCCCACGCACCCTGGAGCCTGCATGCCACAACTAGAGAAGAGAAAACCCACACGCCACAACTAGAGAGAAGCCTGCGTGCTGCAACGAAAGATCCCACATGCCTCAACGCAGATCCCGCATGCTGCAACTGAGACCTGATGCAGCCAAAATTAAATAAATAAATAATCTTTTTTAAAAAAGTATTGGGACATTTTGACTTTGGGTACCTGCTGATATGATGCACTCTCACTGTATGCTCTTGAGTTTAGCATCACCTTGGCAAAAATGTATGATCTCAGTCTAATCATGAGAAAACTTCAGACAATGTCAAATTGAGAGATGTTCTATAAGATAACTAATCAGTATTCTAAAGTATCAAGATCATGGGAAAACAAGGAAAGATTGAGAAACTGTCACAGATTGGTGAAGACTAAGGAGACATGATAACTTAAGGCAACCTCTTCTTCCTATACAGACACTTCAATAAGGGATTTGTCCCTACACTAAAACCGTAACTACCTTTCATATCTAGTAGGAGATTCTCTATAAAATATACTAAGGGCTTCTCACATACACAAGTGCCCTTCAACACTGTGAAAATATTCCTTTCTTTATCTATTGCTGCCTGTTCATGGACCATAAGCCCTTATGGCATGCCTTTTCCACTAATCAGAGGTAGTAGTCAGCCAGTTCATTGGTGGGGAGATCCTGCTGGATAAACATATGACACAGAGGTACAAGAAATTCATTATGACCACTCATCACAGACCACTTTGTTCTTCATTTATAAACCGTAATACTCAAAGATCACCATAATATGAGGAAAATCAGCAAAATGAATGTGAAAGAATAAAACAAGAAAAAAGAATTATTGACCCCAGAGGAAATAAATGATGCAAGAAACACAAACTTTTAAAACTGTAGTTTGAAGCAACCTAGATGTCCATCAGCAGAGGAACAGATAAAGAAGATGTGGTACATATATACAATGCAATATTACTCAGCCATAAAAAGGAATGAAATTGGGTCATTTGTAGAGGTGTGGATGGACCTAGAGACTGTCATACAGAGTGAAGTAAGTCAGAAAGAGAAAAACAAATATCATATATTAACACATATGTGTAGAGTCTGAAAAAATTGGTATAGACGATCTTATTTACAAAGCAGGAATAGAGACACAGATATAGAGAACAAACAAACATACGGATACCAAGGGGGAAGGGGGAGTGGATGGGATGAATTGGGAGATTGGGATTGACATATATACACTACTGATACTGTGTATAAAATAGATAACTAATGAGAACCTACTGTATAGCACAGGGAACTCTTCTACTCAGTGCTCTGTGGTGACCTAAATGGGAAGGAAATACAAAAAAGAGGGGATATATGTATACATACAGCTGATTCACTTGCCTGTACAGTAGAAACTAAGTTAGCAACTATACCCCAATAAAAATTTTTAAAAAAACAAACTGTAGTTTGACTTTTTAAATTCACTGAGAGAAGCTTTCATGCAAAGGAGAAATCAGAGCAGGAAAGAATTCTTTTTTTTTTTTTAACATCTTTATTGGAGTATAATTGCTTTACAATGGTGTGTTAGTTTCTGCTGTATACAGGAAAGAATTCTTAAACGTTAAAAAGCATGACACTCAAAACAGAAAATTCGATAGAATTGATTAAATGACATGACACTGACTGAATTAGTAATGTGAAAGGAAACCCCCCATAACATAGAGCAAAAGACATATAAACAGAGAAGCGTTGAGATGTAGTATCAATGTTTATCTCATTGTTAGTTTCCTTTATTTTAGAGTATTCCTTTTAGTCATTTCAATTTGGAAAAGGCATCTCATACTGTTTTTCCACTGTGAACCCAGAAGTCACAAACTTATAAACATAAAAAATATTCAAAATGTTTAAACTGACGTATAAAGTAGCTTTTCTATAGCCACCAAGTCTATGTATTTACATTGTTCGCATTGCCTTTTTCCAAAACTGAATGTTTATTATTTACTTAGAAATTAACAAATTATTGTTGTAAGACAATGAGGCTTATACATATGTGAAAAGATAAAGTATACCCCATCCCTACTATCCTCATTGCCACTCTCTGAGAGGTAACCATTGTTGACAGCTTTCTGAATATTCAAGTTTTCTATGTATGTACAACTACATAAGCAAAATGTTGAACAAAAATGGGATCCTACTTATTTTTCAGCATCTTGCATTTTTTATGCAATAACAAATCATTGGATTATCTTCTTGTTTATGTCTACATATCTGTTTCATTTTTAACAACTACATAGAATTCAGCACTAGGAATACATAAAAGGTTTTTTATTATTTCTTTATTTCTTTATTTTTATTAATTAATTAATTTTTTTTTTTTTTTGGCTGCATTGGGTCTTCGTTGCTGTGCATGGGCTTCTTCTCTAGTTTCGGTGAGAGGGGGCTACTCTTTGTTGTGGTGCGTGGGCTTCTCACTGCGGTAGCCTCTCTTGTTGCGGAGCATGGGCTCTAGGTGCGCAGGCTTCAGTTGTAGTTCAGAGCCATGCGGAGCATGGGCTCTAGGCGCGCAGGCTTCAGTAGTTGTGGCACGTGGACTCAGTAGTTGTGGCTCATGGGCTCTAGAGTGCAGGCTAAGTAGTTGTGGCACACAGGCTTTGTTGCTCCATGGCATGTGGGATCTTCCCATACCAGGGCTCAAACCCATGTCC
Organism: Eubalaena glacialis; assembly: GCF_028564815.1. Taxonomy (NCBI): domain Eukaryota; kingdom Metazoa; phylum Chordata; class Mammalia; order Artiodactyla; family Balaenidae; genus Eubalaena; species Eubalaena glacialis. Next base: position 15,493,465 of record NC_083733.1, on the reverse strand, counting down.
CCTGCATTGGCAGGCGGATTCTTAACCACTGTGCCACGAGGGAAGTCCTATTTCTCTTTTTTAATTGAAGTATAGTTGATTTACAATATTATATTAGTTTCAAGTGTACAGCATAGAGATTCAGTATTTTTATAGTTTATACTCCATTAAAGGTTATTACAAGATAATGGCTATAATTCCCTATGTTATAGAATATATTCTTGTTGCTTATGTATTTTATTTTATTTTTATTTATTTATATATTTTTTTGGCTGCATTGGTTCTCCATTGATGTGTGCGGGCTTTCTCTAGTTGCGGCGAACAGGGGCTACTCTTCGTTGTGGTGCGCGGGCTTCTCATAGTGTGGCTTCTCTTGTTGCAGAGCACGGGCTCTAGGCATGCAGGCTTCCGTAGTTGTGGCTTGTGGGCTCTAGAGCGCAGGCTCAGTAGTTGTGTCGCACTGGCTTAGTTGTTCCGTGGCATGTGGGATCTTCCCGAACCAGGGCTCGAACCGATGTCCCCTGCATTGGCAGGCGGATTCTTAACCACTGTGCCACCAGGGAAGTCCCTAAGGATTTTATATATAGTAGTTTGTTTCTCTTAATCCCGTACGCTTAGTGTGCCCCTCCCTGCTTCCCTCTCCCCACTGGTAACCACTAACTTGTTTTCTATATCAGCGAGTCTGCTCCTGTTTTGCTGTATACCATCATTTGTATTATTTTTTAGTTCCACATATAAGTGATATCATACAGTATTTTTCTTTCTCTGATTTATTTCACTAAGCAGAGTATTCTCTAGGTCTATTCACATTGCTACAAATGGCAGAATTTCATTCTTTTTTATGGCTGAGTAATATTCCATTGTGTATATATACCACGTCTTCTTTATCCATTCTTCTGTTGATGGATGCATGAGTTGCTTCCATATCTTTACTACTGTAAATAGTGCTTCTATGAACATTGCGTGCATGTATCTTTTTGAATCAGTGTTTTCATATTTTCTGGATATATACCCAGGAGTGGAATTGCTGGGTCATATGGTAGTTCTACTTTTAGTTTTTTGAGGAACCTCAATACTGTTTTCCATAGTGGCTGCACTGATTTACACTCCCACCTAAATGCACAAGGGTTCCCTTTTCTCCACATCCTCACTAACGTTTGTTATTTGTAGACTTTTTGATGATAGCCATTCTGATATATGTGAGGTGATACCTCATTGTGGTTTTGATTTGCATTTCTCTAATAATTAGTGATGTGATTTACATTTCTCTAATACTTAGTGATGTTGAGCATCTTTTCACGTGCCTGTTGGCCATCTGTATGTCTTCTCTGGAGAAATGTCTCTTTAGATCTTCTGCATATTTTTTGATTGGGTTATTTCTCTTTTTTTTTGTTATTGAGTTGTATGAGCTGTTTGTATATTTTGGAAATTAAGCCCTTGTCAGCTGCATCATTTGAAAATATTTTCTCCCAGTCCGTAGGTTGTCTTTTCATTTTGTCTGTGGTTTCCTTTTCTGTGCAAAAGCTTTTAAGTTTAATTAGGTCCCATTTGTTTATTTTTCCTTTTATTTCCTTTGCTTTTACAGACAGATCCCAAAAAATATTGCTACGATTTATGTCATTTATGTCAAGGAATATTCTGCCTTTGTTCTCTTCTAGGAGTTTCATGGTTGCAGGTCTTACATTAAGGCCTTTAATCCATTTGAGTTTTCTTTTATAGGGTGTGAGGAAATGTTCTAATTGCATTGTTTTACGTATAGCTTTCCAGTTTTCCCAGCACCACTTATTGAAGAGACTATCTTTTCTCCATTTTTATAGTCTTGCCTGTTTATCATAGATTAATTGACCATAGGTGTGTGAGCTTATTTATGGGCCTTCTGTTCTGTTCCATTGATCTTTGTGTCTGTTTTTGTGCCAGTACTTTGCTGTTTTTGATTACTGTAGCTTTGTAGAGTACTTTGAAGACAGGGAGCATGATACCTCCAGCTTTGTTCTTTTATTTCATGATTGCTTTGGCAATTCAGGGTCTTTTCCTTGGTTCCACATGACTTTTGGTGTTATTTTTTCTAGTTCTATGAAATATGTCATGGGTGTTTTGATAAGGATTGCATTAAGTCTGTTGCTTTGGTTAGTATGGCTATTTTAACAATATCAATTCTTCCAATCCAAGAGCATGGAATATCTTTCCATTTCTTTGTATCATTTTCAATTTCCTTCATCAGTGTTCTATAGTTTTCACCATAAAGGTCTTTCACCTCCTTGATTAAGTTTCTTGCCAGGTGGGACTTCCCTGGTGGCACAGTGGTTAAGAATCCACCTGCCAATGCAGGGTACATGGGTTTCAGCCCTGGTCTGGGAAGATCCCACATGCCGCGGAACAACTAAGCCTGTGTGCCACAACTACTGAGCCTGTGCTCTAGAGCCCAAGAGCCACAACTACTGAGCCTACGTGCCACAACTACTGAAACCTGCATGCCTAGAGCCCATGCTCCACAATAAGAGAAGCCACCACAATGAGAAGCCCGCGCACCGCAACAAAGAGTAGCCCCTGCGAATCGCAACTAGAGAAAGCCCATGCGCAGCAATGAAGACCCAATGCAGCCAAAAATAAATTAATTAATTTTTTTAAAAAAGATTCTTCCTAGGCATTTTATTCTTTTTGACATGATTTTAAATGGGACTTTTTTTTAACTTTCTCTTTCTGATAGTTCATTATTCGTATATAGAAAAGCAACAGATTTTTGTATATTAATCTTGTATCCTGCAACTTTGCTGAATTCATTTATTAGTTCTAATAGTTTTAGGGTGGAGAATTTAGGGTTTTCTATATAAAGTATCATGTTATCTGCAAATAGTGAGAGTTTTACTTTTTCCCCTCAATTTAGATGTCTTTCATTTCTTTTTCTTGTCTGATTGCTCATAAAAATCAGATCAGAAATACTTGAAAAAGAAATGAAGGACACAATAGCAAAGATCAATAAAACTAAAAGCTGGTTCTTTGAGAAGATAAACAAAATTGATAAACCATTAGCCAGACTCATGAAGAAAAAAAGGGAGAAGACTCAAATCAACAGGATTAGAAATGAATAAGGAGAAGTAACAAATGACACTGCAGAAATACAAAGGATCATGAGAGATTACTACAAGCAACTATATGCCAATAAAATGGAAAACCTGGAAGAAAATGGACAAATTCTTAGAAAAGCACAACCTTCCAAGACTGAACTAGGAAGAAATAGAAAATATGAACAGACCAATCACAAGCACTGAAAATGAAACTGTGATTAAAAATCATCCAACAAACAAAAGCCCAGGACCAGATGGCTTCACAGGTGAATTCTATCAAACATTTAGAGAAGAGCTAACACCTATTCTTCTCAAACTCTTCAAAATATAGCAGAAAGAGGAACGCTCCCAAACTCATTCTACGAGGCCACCATCACCCTGATACCAAAACCAGACAAAGATGTCACAAAAAAAAGAAAACTACAGGCCAATATCTCTGATGAACATAGATGCAAAAATCCTCAACAAAATACTAGCAAACAGAATCCAACAACACATTAAAAATATCATACACCATGATCAGGTGGGGTTTCTCCCACGAATGCAAGGATTCTTCAGTATATGCAAATCAATCAATGTGATACACCATATTAACAAATTGAAGGATAAAAACCATATGATCATCTCAATAGATGCAGAAAAAGCTTTCGACAAAATTCAACACCCACTTATGATAAAAACCCTCCAGAAAAGGGATAGCGGGAACTCACCTCCACATAATAAAGGCCATACATGACACACCCACAGGCAACATCGTTCTCAATGGTGAAAAACTGAAACCATTTCCACTAAGATCAGGAAGAAGACAAGGTTGCCCACTCTCACCACTGTTATTCAACATAGTTTTGGAAGTTTTGGCCACAGCAATCAGAGAACAAAAAGAAATAAAAGAAATCCAAATCGGAAAAGGAGAAGTAAAACTGTCACTGTTTGCAGATGACATGATACTATACATAGAGAATCCTAAAGATGCTACCAGAGAACTACTAGAGCTAATCAATGAATTTGGTAAAGTAGCAGGATACAAAATTAATGCAAGAAATCTCTTGCATTCCTATACACTAATGATGAAAAATCTGAAAGAGAAATTAAGGAAACACTCCCATTTACCACTGCAACAAAAGAATAAAATACCTAGGAATAAACCTACCTAATGAGACAAAAGGCCTGTATGCAGAAAACTATAAGACACTGATGAAAGAAATTAAAGATGATACAAACAGATGGAGAGATATACCATGTTCTTGGATTGGAAGGATCAACATTGTGAAAATGACTGTATTACCCAAAGCAATCCACAGATTCAATGCAATCCCTATCAAACTACCAACGACATTTTTCACAGAACTAGAACAAAAAACTTCACAATTTGTGTGGAAACACAAAATACCCCGAATAGCCAAAGCAATCTTGAGTAAGAAAAATGGAACTGGAGGAATCAGACTCCCTGACTTCAGAGTATATTACAAAGCTACAGTAATCAAGACAGTATGGTACTGGCACAAAAACAGAAATATAGATCAATGGAACAGGATAGAAAGCCCAAAGATAAACCCGAGCACATATGGTCACCTTATTTTTGATAAAGGAGGCAAGAATATACAATGGAGAAAAGACAGCCTCTTCAATAAGTGGTGCTGGGAAAACTGCACAGCTACATGTAAAAGAATGCAATTAGAACACTCCCTAACACCATACACAAAAATAAACTCAAAATGGATTTAAGGCCTAAATGTAAGGCCAGACACTATAAAACTCTTCGAGGAAAACATAGGCAGAACACTCTATGACATAAATCCCAGCAAGGTCCTTTTTGACCCACCTCCTAGAGAAATGGAAATAAAAACAAAAATAAACAACAAGATGAAAAGACAACCCTCAGAATGGGAGAAAATATTTGCCAATGAAGCAACTGACAAAGGATTAATCTCCAAAATTATACAAGCAGCTCTTGCAGCTCAATATCAAAAAAACAACCCAATCCAAACATGGGCAGAAGACCTAAATAGACATTTCTCCAAAGAAGATATACAGATTGCCAACAAACACATGAAAGGATGCTCAACATCACTAATTATTAGAGAAATGCAAATCAAAACTACAATGAGGTATCACCTCACACCAGTTAGGATGTGCATCATCAGAAAATCTACAAACAGCAGATGCTGGAGAGGGTGTGGAGAAAAGGGAACCCTCCTGCACTGTTGGTGGGAATGTAGATTGATACAGTCACTATGGAGAACAGTATGGAGGTTCCTTAGAAAACTACAAATAGAACTACCATACGACCCAGCAATCCCACTACTGGGCATATACCCTGAGAAAACCATAATTCAAAAAAGTCATGTACCACAATGTTCATTGCAGCTGTATTTACAATAGCCAGGATGTGGAAGCCACCTAAGTGTCCATCGACAGATGAATGGATAAAGAAGATGTGGCACATATATACAATGTAATATTACTCAACCATAAAAAGAAATTAAATTGAGTTTTTTGTAGTGAGGTGGATGATGGACCTAGAGTCTTCCATACAGAGTGAAGTAAGTCAGAAAGAGAAAAACAAATACCGTATGCTAACACATATATATGGAATCTAAAAAAAAAAATGGTTCTGAAGAACCTAGGTGCAGGACAGTAAAAAAGACGCAGATGTAGAGAATGGGCTTGAGGACATGGGGAGGGGGAAGGGTAAGCTGGGACAAAGTGAGAGAGTGGCATGGACATATACACACTACCAAATGTAAAATAGATAGCTAGTGGGAAGCAGCCACATAGCACAGGGAGATCAGCTCTGTGCTTTGTGACCGCCTAGAGGGGTGGGATAGGGAGGGTGGGAGGGAGACACAAGAGGTAGGGGTTATGGGGATATATGTATACATATAGCTGATTCACTTTTTTATACAGCAGAAACTAACACAACATTGTAAAGCAATTATACTCCAATAAAGATGTTAAAAAAAAAAGTTGAGGAAAAAATATAAAGCCATTATTGATAGATGCATACTTTGCCATTATATTACTTGTTTTCTGGTTGTTTTTGTAGTTCTCTGTTTATTTCTTCTTCTTTTTGTTTATTCCCTTGTGGTTTGATGATTTTCTTTAGTAGTATGTGTTCCTTTCTTTTTAGTTTTTGTGTGTTTGTTGTAGGTTTTTGATTTGTGGTTACCATGGGGTTCATATATGTTGACCTATATCTAGTTGTCTTAAACTGGTAGTTCAAACACATTCTAAAAGATCTATATTTTTTACTACCCCCCCCCATTTTGTGTTTTCTATGTCATATATTACATCTTCATGCTATCCCTTAACTATTTATCATAGTTATACTTGCTTTTACTATTTTTTGTCTTTTAATCTTCATACTGGGTTATTTAAGTGGTCGGATCTCAGTGCTTACTATATATTTGCCTTTCCTAGTGGGAATATCCCTTATAGATTCTTACTTCTTTTCCGCTTAGAGAAGACCCTTTAACATTCCTTTTAGTGTAGGTTTAGCATTGATGAACTCTTAGTTTTTGCTTCTCAGGGAAGTTGTTTATCTTTTCTTCTTTTCTAAATGATAATCTTGCTGGGTAGAGAATCCTAGGTTGCAGGTTTTTCCCTTTCAGCACTTTGAATATATCTTGCCACTCCTTTCTGTCCTGCAAAGTTTCTGCAGAGAAATCATTTGATAGACTTATGTGGATTCCTTTGTTTATGACTGTTTGTTTTTCTCTTGCTGCCTTTAGAATTCTCTCTTTATCTTTAACTTTGCCATTTTAATTATGATATGCCTTGGTATGGATCTGTTTGGGTTTATCTTTTTTTGGACCTTCTGTGCTTCCATATCTGGATATCTGTTTCTTTCTGCAGTTTTGAGAACGTTTCAGCCATAATTTTCTCAAATACGTTTTTTGTTCCACTTCTCTCTCTCTTCTCTTTCTGAGGCCCCTATAATGCAAATGTTGGTATGCTTAATATTATCCCAGAGATCTCGGAAATTGTTTTCATTTTTTTAAATTTGTGTTTCTTTTTGCTGTTCTGATTGGGTGGTTTCCATTATTCTATCTTCCAGATCACTTACACATTCTTCTCTATCACTTAGTCTGCTCTTCATTCCTTCTAGTGTGTTGTTTATTTCAGCTATTGAATTCTTCATTTCTGATTAGGTCTTTTTAATATTTTCTGTTCCTTGTTAAGTGTTTACCATGTACATCAATTTTTTTCCCTATTCAGTTAACATTTTTATTACCAATGCTTTGAATTCTTTAACTGGTAAATTGTTTATTCTGTTTCATTATTTATTCAGGTATTTTCTCTTGCTTTTTCGATTGAAAGTAGTTCCTCTGCCCTTTTATTTTGCCTAACTTTCTCTGCTTCTGTGAATTTAGGCGAAACAGCTATCTATTGTGGTCTTGAAGGGGTGATCTTGTGTGAGAGTATCCCTATACAGACTGTGTGTGCCTAATGCCTATGGTGGGAAAGCTGGATCTGACGTGGATGCGAGTCACATCTTTCCTCAGGGTGTGCTGACAGCTCTCACCTTGGTCGGGGGTGGAGCTAGAGATGGAAGGGCTAGAGCTGAAGCCAGGTGTAAGACAGGACTTCTCCTCTGCTCAGTGGCCATCACCGCCCCATCAAGGGTGAGGTCTAATCCCAAATTGCTGAAGCAGAATCCCTATGGGTTGGGCCAAGCTGGCCCTCTTCCCTTTAAGTGTGTGTTTTTCCCTCTCCCTGCACCAAGACCCTTGCTCCAGGGGAGGGTGGTGCTGAAACAAGGAGGTCCAATGTGGGCTCTCACCTTGTGTTGGCCACAGATAGAAATCTGATGTGTTGCCTGTGCAGTTACCATAGCTCCACTCAGACACAGCCTCAGGTGCAAGTCCACTTTATCCTTCACAGCAGATCACTCTGCCACCAGCCTCTGCCATCCCTGCCCTGTGGTGGAATCTCTCTACAGGGCAGGTGGGACCCACATGGCCTCTTGGCGTGTATGGGGGTGTTGTTGAGCTGTGATGGAACAGCCGCCATCAGAGATCAAGGCTGTTTCTGAGGTGCTGCTTGAGGAAGGGCCAACAGTGACCCGTTCAACTACACCCTGGCTGTTAACACCCAAGTTATTCTCAGGGGTGTATTTCACATTCAGCTATTTTTTAGTGTTATTAAGGATGTTGGAGTGCAAACCCATTTTAACCTACCAGTTTCTCTTTGCATTGTTGTAACATGGTTTGGGTTAAGACTGAAATTAGCATTCAAAATTGCTTTTTTGTGTGCTGAACTGTGAATACTAATGATATGTCCCTTGCCTAAAACTAAGTGATATGTATCCTCCATTTATACATAAATAATTTTTTCCTGAAACAGATCTTAAATCCATTTGCACGTCCAAAGTATTTTGAGAATTCCGTTTGGCAGCAAAACTTAAACCAAGGAATAAATTTACACTGCTTTTTCTTAATATAATACATCACTTTTAACCTCTTCCTTCAGTGGTTGTGGGATACTGCAGTAAAATGCTGAGATCACCTCAGTGTGTTCCTCAAAATACCCATGGCTTTCTGGCCATGCACACTGCCTAAGGGTTCAATCAGTAGGTTAATTCTTCCTTCAGGGTTGCCCTGAGGGTTAAAGTTCCTGATGAGCCAAGTAGATCTTGCATGTAGGAAGAAGGTGGGTGGATTAAGTGTGTATGAATGCTGGGGGACAAAAACTGCTCATGTGCAGCTGAAGTCACAACATGATCTTTATTCTATTTTGTGTGTTTTATCTATCTGTTCTCATGTTGATTTGTTGTTTTTGGCTTATTTTACAGCCCTATTATAGCCAAGCTCTTTCAACATCTGACAAATGATTGCTATGAAAACATTTTGTATTTTCATGCAGTTGTTTTAGTGGAAGTTTTGCATCTTGTTCCTTTTTACCTTTTCATTTATTCCAAGCCAGTTTCCTATTTTACCTTTTTATAAATAAGATGAACTAAGGAAGGGAAAATCATGATAATATGGAAAAGTTTAGTTTTATTTGATTAAATCTTTTTTCTGTGGCATCTCTAATAGTAATAATGATGATCTCCATATATGCTGATATTTTGTTTACTTTATGTATTAGCCATTTATTAATATCTTAATAGACTTTACATTTTACCATGGGGAAGAAAACACAGATCCCCTGAATTTAAGTAACTTACCCAAAGTTATGCAGCTAGTAAGTAGCAGAATGAGAGTTAATAGCTAAGAAATAGATTCAAACTCAGATCTATCTGGCTCCTAAGCCAATGCTTTTTCCTCCATGCCAATATTTCTCAGTCTGGGAATCCTAAAAGGTTGGGGTGTCCCAGATGTCATCTTTTGACAAGTTTTTTATTCTTCCAAGTATTTACTGAGTGCTAATTACGTGTTAGATGTTATTCTAGGCACTCGATGTACATTATGGAGGAAAGAAAACAAAATGTTGCTCCTCTAAGAGTTTACATTCTTGTGGGAATGGGGGATATAGACAATAAACAAAGACATAATGTATATAATATGTTAGAAGGTGGTAAGTGCTATAGAAAAGAATATTCTCTGACAGTTTTATATTGTGCTTTCATTGTATTGATTATAAATATTTAATATAATGATATTGTAAATAATCTTAATGACCTCCTATAACAAAGTACTGACTTGTGATTTCAGAGCAATTATTTATATTTGTGTTTTCTCTCACATAATGGCTAGTGAATGCAAAAAAAAATGTTATGGTACAATCTAAAAATGAAGGAGTCATACTGGTTCAAAGAGGATTGATTCATAACAGCATGAATGTAAAGATGCCATGAACCCTAAAGAACATACATTGCAGAAGTTGGTTTTATACTGAATTTGAAATCGCTATTGTATCGCACAGACCGTATCTTTGTATGTAGCTCCTTTAAATAATTCTACAGTGTTTAAAACCCTGTTCTAAATCCCATTAATCAGATTGCTTAGTGCACACTTAAATCACAAGAATATTTAAACATATCTTCAAGTAAAAGATAGCTCTACAATGTTAACAATGATACCTTGTTAAAATAGGCACTCAGAGATTGTTTATGGCCAGGTGTTGGTTAAATATAAATCTGATCATAGTATACTGTCAAACAAAGCCTTTAAATTGTGAAAAAATATTAAGGTTTAACTTACATATATTAAAGTACAGAACGCTTTAGTATGCAACTCAGCAAGCATTAAGGCTGTTTTATACAGCATAAATTTTTACTTCTGTAAAGAGACAGGGTCCACATTAGTAACATTAAAATTTTAAACTACAGAAACACATTAAATGTAGAACCAGACCGAAGAAAAATCACCTTATATTAAATCCAATGATAGCAATTTAGTTTTAGTAAAACAAAATAACTTACCATTCAATTACTTTTATTTATACCTTATTGGTTTTTCATTGTTTTAATTTGTAAATTTGCTTTAGTTTTATTGTTACAGGAGCTTAAGAAAATGCATTATACCTAATTTATGATTTTATGTTTGTACATACTTAAGTAATAGAGCATTGAGATTCTGTGAGATTTCATTGCTAAAGGTCTGTATATTTCTGACATTTGAGAAACACTGCACTATGCATTGCTGTCTCCTTCTAAATAAAATTTTATTTGATAAACAATAATTATATTTGAGCACCTTTAATGCACCACCCATATCTCTTCTTTGATTGCCAAGTTACCATCTAGTAGAATATTGTCTTCTATAGAAGCTAGGATCTGTATCTATCTAGTTCCCATTTGTAATGCTCTCAGCAAGTAGTAGTCATTCAGGTTGGTGATGAGGTTCAAACTATTATCATTTCAAAAATTCCATTTAGTTGGGAATTTTTTACACATATTAATTCTTCCTGTATAGGTCCTTATTATAGAAACTTTATTCATTCTATCCTTTACTGTGTTTTCATGTTAACATTTTTACAATTCTAAATTTCTAAATTTTTGAATTTAGGTTTAAGAGACTGGATTGAAGTAGAATTAAATTTTTAAACATAAATTATATCCAATAAATAATCCATGTTTCCCAGGCCAGTTTGAGGGAAGATTTGGAGAGGTAAAGTGGAGCATCTGTTTACATCATGGCAATGAAACAACTGCATGTTGTTTAAAATGTCTTTGCCACCTACTGTGAATATAATTAAAGCCATTGAATTGTATGCTTTAAATGGGTGAAATGGGTGAATATAATCTGAATTATATCTCAGTGAAGCCGTTGTTTAAAAGTAGAGCCATGAAACAGTTGATTTTCATTTACCATCTTTTCCTTTGTGATACCAATTTCATATATAGTACATCTGTATACATTAATTCATAGTTCAATGTTATATTTCCATCAGGTAGTCATATTGATGTAAAAATATACTCCTTTAAGTTTACCCAAATATTTTCTATTTCTTGTTCTCATCATTTCTTGCTATATATCTAAGTTTCCATCTAAATTTCCTCAGCCTGTAGAATTTCCTTTACAATTACTTGTAATACAGCTCTGCTGATAATACGTTCTCTCAATTTCAGTTTTTCTAAAAATGTATTTATTTTGCTTTCATTTTTTAAGATAACTTTTTTGGTTATAGAATTTTTTTTATTTTTTATTTTTTTAACATCTTTACTGGAGTATAATTCCTTTACACTGGTGAGTTAGTTTCTGCTTTATAACAAAGTGAATCAGCTATACATATACATATATCCGCATATCTCCTCCCTCTTGCGTCTCCCTCCCACCCTCCCTATCCCATCCCTCTAGGTGGTAACAAAGCACAGATCTGATCTCCCTATGCTGTGCGGCTGCTTCCCACTAGCTATCTATTTTACATCTGGTAGTATATATAAGTCCATGCCACTCTCTCATTTCATCCCAGCTTACCCTCCCCCCACCCGTGTCCTTAAGCCCATTCTCTACATCTGCATCTTTATTCCTGTCCTGCCCCTAGGTTCTTCATAACCTTTTTTTTTTTTTTTTTTAGATTCCATATATATGTGTTACCATATGGTATTTGTTTTTCTCTTTCTAACTTACTTCACTCTGTATGAGAGACTCTAGGTCAATCCACCTCACTACAAATAACTCAATTTCGTTTCTTTTTATGGCTGAGGAATATTCCATTGTATATATGTGCCACATCTTCTTTATCCATTCATCTGTTGATGGATACTTAGGTTGCTTCCATGTCCTGGCTATTGTAAATAGTGCTGCGATGAACATTGCGGTACATGACTCTTTTTGCATTATGGTTTTCTCAGGGTATATGCCCAGTAGTGGGATTGCTGGGTCATATGGTAGTTCTATTTTTAGTTTTTTAATGAACCTCCATAATGTTCTCCATAGTGGCTGTATCAATTTACATTCCCACCAACAGTGTAGGAGGGTTCCCTTTTCTCCACACCCTCTCCAGCATTTATTGTTTGTAGATTTTTTGTTGATGGCCATTCTGACCAGTGTGAGGTGATACCTCATTGTAGTTTTGATTTGCATTTCTCTAATGATTAGTGATGTTGAGCATCCTTTCATGTGTTTGTTGGCGATCTGTATATCTTCTTTGGAGAGATGTCTATTTAGGTCTTCTGCCCATGTTTGGATTGGGTTGTTTGATTTTTTGATATTGAGCTGCATGAGCTGCTTGTATGTTTTGGAGATTAATCCTTTCTTAGCTGCTTCATTGGCAAATATTTTCTCCCATTCTGAGGGTTGTCTTTTCATCTTGTTTATGGTTTCCTTTGCTGTGCAAAAGCTTTTAAGTTTCATTAGGTCCCATTTGTTTACTTTTGTTTTTATTTCCATTTCTCTAGGAGGTGGATCAAAAAGAAGCTTGCTGGGATTTATGTCATACAGTGTTCTGCCTATGTTCTCCTCTAAGAGTTTGATAGTGTCTGGCCTTACATTTAGGTCTTTAATCCATTTTGAGTTTATTTTTGTGTATGGTGTTAGGGAGTGTCCTAATTTCACTGTTTTACATGTAGCTGTCCAGTTTTCCCAGCACCACTTAATGAAGAGACTGTCTTTTCTCCACTGTGTATTCCTGCCTCATTTATCAAAAATAAGGTGACCATATGTGCGTGGGTTTACCTCTGGGCTTTCTATTCTGTTCCATTGATCTATATTTCTGTTTTTGTGCCAGTAGCATACTGTCTGGATTACTGTAACTTTGTAGTATAGTCTGAAGTCCGGGAGCCTGATTCCTCCAGCTCCGTTTTTCTTTCTCAAGATTGCTTTGGCTATTCGGGGTATTTTGTGTTTCCATACTAATTGTGAAGTTTTTTGTTCTAGTTCTGTGAAAAATGCCATTGGTAGTTTGATAGCGATTGCATTGAATCTGTAGATTGCTTTGGGTAATATAGTCATTTTCACAATGTTGATTCTTCCAATCCAAGAACATGGTATATCTCTCCATCTGTTTGTATCATCTTTAATTTCTTTCATCAGTGTCTTATAGTTTTCTGCATACAGGCCTTTTGTCTCATTAGGTAGGTTTATTCCTAGGTATTTTATTCTTTCTGTTGCAGTGGTAAATGGGAGTGTTTCCTTAATTTCTCTTTCAGATTTTTCATCATTAGTGTATAGGAATGCAAGAGATTTCTTGCATTAATTTTGTATCCTGCTACTTTACCAAATTCATTGATTAGCTCTAGTAGTTCTCTGGTAGCATCTTTGGGATTCTCTATGTATAGTATCATGTCATCTGCAAACAGTGACAGTTTTACTTCTTTTCCAGTTTGGATTCCTTTTATTTCTTTTTCTTCTCTGATTGCTGTGGCTAAAACTTCCAAAACTATGCTGAATAATAGTGGTGAGAGTGGGCAACCTTGTCTTCTTCCTGATCTTAGTGGAAATGGTTTCAGTTTTTCACCATTGAGAACGATGTTGGTTGTGGGTTTGTCATATATGACCTTCATTATGTTGAGGTAAGTTCCCTCTACGGCTACTTTCTAGAGAGTTTTTGTCATAAATGGGTGTTGAATTTTGTCGAAAGCTTTTTCTGCATCTATTGAGATGATCATATGGGTTTTATCCTTCTATTTGTTAATATGGTTTATTACATTGATTTATTTGCGTATACTGAAGAATTCTTGTATTCCTGGAGTAAAACCCACTTGATCATGGTGTATGATATTTTTAATGTGCTGTTGGATTCTGTTTGCTAGTATTTTGTTGAGGACTTTTGCATCTATGTTCATCAGAGATATTGGCCTGTAGTTTTCTTTCTTTGTGACATCTTTGGTTTTGGTATCAAGTTGATGGTGGTCTCGTAGAATGAGTTTGGGAGTGTTCCTCCCTCTGCTATATTTTGGAAGAGTTTGAGAAGGATAGGTGTTATCTCTTCTCTAAATGTTTGATTGAATTCACCTGTGAAGCCATCTGGTCCTGGGCTTTTGTTTGTTGGAAGATTTTTAATCACAGTTTCAAGTTCATTGCTTGTGATTCGTCTGCTTATATTTTCTATTTCTTCCTGGTTCAGTCTCGGAAGGTTGTGCTTTTCTAAGAATTAGTCCATTTCTTCCAGGTTGTCCATTTATTGGCATATAGTTGCTTGTAGTAATCTCTTATGATCCTTTGTATTTCTGCAGTGTCAGTTGTTACTTCTCCTTTTTCATTTCTAATTCTGTTGATTTGAGTCTTCTCCCTTTTTGTCTTGATGAGTCTGGCTAATGGTTTATCAATTTTGTTTATCTTCTCAAAGAACCAGCTTTTAGTTTTATTGATCTTTGCTACTGTGTCCTTCATTTCTTTTTCATTTATTTCTGATCTGATCTTTATGAATTCTTTCCTTCTGCTAACTTTGGGGTTTTTTTGTTCTTCTTTCTCTAATTGCTTTAAGTGTAAGGTTAGGTTGTTTACTTGAGATTTTTCTTGTTTCTTGAGGTGGGATTGTATTGCTATAAACTTCCCTCTTAGGACTGCTTTTGCTTCATCCCATAGGTTTAAGGTCGTCCTTTTTCGTTGTCATTTGTTTCTAGGTACTTTTTGATTTCCTCTTTGATTTCTTCAGTGATCTCTTGGTTATTAAGTAGTGTATTGTTTAGCCTCCATGTGTTTGTATTTTTTACAGTTTTTTTCCTATAATTGATATCTAGTCTTATAGCATTGTGGTCGGAAAGGATACTTGATACAATTTCAGTTTTCCTAAATTTACCAAGGCTTGATTTGTGACCCAAGATATGATCTATCCTGGAGAATGTTCCATGAGTACTTGAGAAGAAAGTGTATTGTGTGTTTTTTGGATGGAATGTCCTATAAATATCAATTAAGTCCATCTTGTTTAATGTATCATTTAAAGCTTGTGTTTCCTCATTTATTTTCATTTGGATGATCTGTTCATTGGTGAAAGTGGGGTGTTAAAGTCCCCTACTATGATTGTGTTACTGTCTATTTACCCTGTCATGGCTGTTAGCATTTGCCTTATCTATTGAGGTGCTCCTATGTTGGGTGCATAAGTATTTACAATTGTCATATCTTCTTCTTGGATTGATCCCTTGATCATCATGTAGTGTCCTTCTTTGTCTCTTGTAAAACTCTTTATTTTAAAGTCTATTTTGTCTGATATGAGAATTGCTACTCCAGCTTTCTTTTGATTTCCATTTGCATGGAATATCTTTTTCCATCCCCTCACTTTCAGTCTGTATGTGTCCCTAGGTCTGAAGTGGGTCTTTTGTAGACAACATATATACGCGTCTTGTTTTGGTATCCATTCAGCCAATCTATGTCTTTTGGTGGGAGCACTTAATCCATTTATGTTTAAGGTAATTATCAATATGTATGTTCCTATTACCATTTTCTTAATTGTTTTTGGTTTGTTATTGTAGGTCTTTTCCTTCTCTTGTGTTTCCTGCCTAGAGAAGTTCCTTTAGTATTTGTTGTAAAACTGGTTTGGTGGTGCTGAACTTTCTTAGCTTTTGCTTGTCTGTAAAGGTTTTAATTTCTCCATCAAATCTGAATGAGATCCTTGCTGGGTAGAGTAATCTTGATTGTAGCTTTTTCCGTTTCATCACTTTAAATATGTCCTGCCAGTCCCTTCTGGCTTGCAGAGTTTCTGCTGAAAGATCAGCTGTTAACCTTATGGGGATTCCCTTCTATGTTATTTGTTGTTTTTCCCTTCGTGCTTTTAATATTTTTTCTTTGTATTTGATTTTTGATAGTTTGATTAATATATGTCTTGGCGTGTTTCTTCTTGGATTTATCCTGTATGGGACTCTCTGCACTTCCTGGACTTGATTAACTATTTCCTTTCCCATATTAGGGAAGTTTTCAACTATAATCTCTTTAAATATTTTCTCAGTCCCTTCTTTTATCTCTTCTTTTTCCGGGACCCCTATAATTCGAATGTTGGTGCATTTAATGTTGTCCCAGAGGTCTCTGAGACTGTCGTCAATTCTTTTCATTCTTTTTTCTTTATTCTGCTCTGCAGTATTTATTTCCACCCTTTTTTCTTCCAGGTCATTTATCCGTTCTTCTGCCTCAGTTATTCTGCTATTGATTCCTTCTAGAGAATTTCTAATTTCATTTATTGTGTTGTTCATCGTTGTTTCTTTGCTCTTTAGTTCTTCTAGGTCCTTGTTAAATGTTTCTTGTCTCCATTCTATTTCCAAGATTTTGGACCATGTTTACTATCATTACTCTGAATTCTTTTTCAGGTAGACTGCCTATTTCCTCTTCATTTGTTTGGTCTGATGGGTTTTGACCTTGCTCCTTCACCTGCTGTGTGTTTCTCTGTCTTCTCATTTTGCTTAACTTACTGTGTTTGCGATCTCCTTTTCGCAGGCTGCATGTTCATAGTTCCCGTTGTTTTTGGTGTCTGCCCCCAGTGGCTAAGGTTGGTTCAGTGGGTTGTGTAGGCTTCCTTGTGGAGGGGACTAGTGCCTATGTTCTGGTGGATGAGGCTGGATCTCGTCTTTCTGGTGGGCATGTCCGCGTCCAGTGGTGTGTTTTGGGGTGTCTGTGACCTTATTATGATTTTAGGCAGCCTCTCTGCTAATGGGTGGGGTTGCATTCCTGTCTTGCTAGTTGTTTGGCATAGGGTGTCCAGCACTGTAGCTTGCTGGTCGTTGAGTGGATCTGGGTCTTAGCGTTGAGATGGAGATCTCTGGGAGACCTTTTGCCGTTTGATATTACATGGAGCTGGGAGGTCTCTGGTGGACCAATGTCCTGAACTTGGCTCCTCCACCTCAGAGGCACAGGCCTGACACGTGGCCAGAGCACCAAGACCCTGTCAGCCACACGGCTCTGAAGAAAAGGGAGAAAGATAGGTAGAAAGGAAGAAAGGAAGGAAGAAAGAAAGATAAATGAATATATAAAATAAAATAAAGTTATTTAAATAAAAAATAAAATATAATTATTAAAAATAAATAAAAATTAAAAAGTAATTTAAAAAAAAGAAAGAAGGGAGCAACCAAACCAAAAAAGCAAATCCACCAACAATAACAAACGCTAAAAACTATACTAACAAAAAAACGGACAGACAGAACCCTAGGACAAATGGTAAAGCAAAGCTATACAGACAAAATCACACAAAGAAGCATACACATGCACACTCACAAAAAGAGAAAAAGGAAAAATATATATAGATATCATTGCTCCCAAAGTCCACCACCTGAATTTTGGGATGATTTGTTGTCTATTCAGGTATTCCACAGATGCAAGGTACATCAAGTTGATTGTGGAGATTTAATCCACTGCTCCTGAGGCTGCTGGGAGAGATTTCCCTCTCTCTTCTTTGTTCCCACAGCTCCTGGGATTCAGCTTTGGATTTGGCCCTGCCTCAGTGTGTAGGTCGCCTGAGGACGTCTGTTCCCACCCAGACAGGATGGGGTTAAAGTAGCAGCTGATTAGGGGTCTCTGGCTCACTCTGGCCGGGGGCAGGGAGGGGTACAGAATGCGGGGCGAGCCTACGGCGGCAGAGGCCAATGTGACATTGCAACTGCCTGAGGCGCACCGTGTATTCTCCTGGGGAAGTTGTCCCTGGATCACAGGACCCTGGCAGTGGCGGGCTGCACAGGCTCCCGGGAGGCAGGGTATGGGTAGTGACCTGTGCTTGCACACAGGCTTCTTGGTGGCTGCAGCAGCAGCCTTAGCGTCTCATGCCTGTCTCTGGTGTCCGTGCTGATAGCCGCGGCTCGCACCCGTCTCTGGAGCTCATTTAGGCAGTGCTCTGAATCCTCTCTCCTCGCGCACCCTGAAACAATAGTCTCTTGCCTCTTAGTTCCAGGCTTTTTCCTGGACTCCCTCCCAGCTAGCTGTGGCGCACTAGTCCCCTTCAGCCTTTGTTCACGAAGCCAACCCCAGTCCTCTTCCTGGGATCTGACCTCCGAAGCCCAAGCCTCAGTTCCCAGCCCCCACCCGCCCTGGCGGCTTAGCAGACAAGCCTCTCGGGCTGGTGAGTGCTGGTAGGCACCGATCCTTTGTGCGGAATCTCTCCACTTTGCCCTCTGCACCTCTGTTGCTGCGCTCTCCTCCATGGCTCCGAAGCTACCCCTCCCTGCCACCCCCCGTCTCTGCCAGTGAAGGGGCTTCTTAGTGTGTGGAAACTTTTCCTCCTTCACAGCTCTGTCCCAGTGGTGCAGGTCCTGTCCCTATTTTTTTGTCTCTGTTTTTTCTTTTTTCTTTTGCCCTACCCAGGTATGTGGGGAGTTTCTTGTCTTTGGGGAAGTCTGAGGTTTTCTGCCAGCGTTCAGTAGTTGTTCTGTAGCTGGATATAGAATTTTAATTTAACATTTCCCACTCCCCCAGTATTTTAAAGATGTTGTCCTATTCTCTCCTGCCCTCCATAGTTTCTAATGAGAAATCAGTTGTCATTTGTATCAGTTTTCCCATTTGTAATGGGGCTTTTCCCCACTGGCTGCTTTTCTCTTTATCTATGTTTTCAGCCAATTAATGAGAATTTGCCTAAGTGTGGTTTTCTTTATATTTATGTAAATTGGGATTCATTGATCTTCTTGGATCTGTAAGTTTGTTTTTTCATCAGCTTCGGAAAAATTTGGCCATTATTTCCACAAATATTTTTTCTGCCCAATTTTCTGTCTCCTCTCTGAGAATACAGTTAAATATAACTTAAATCATTTAAATATGGTCCCACACGTGACTGAGTCTTTGTTCTATTTTTTTCAGAATTTTTTCTTTCTTGTCTTCAGATTTTAAATTTTCTATTAATCTGCCTCAGGTTCACTGTTTCCTTTATTTGGCTATCTCTAACCTACTGTTGTTCCCATCCAGTAAATTTTTCATTTCAGAAGTTGTATATTTCATTTCTAAAATTTTTATTTGGTTCTTCTTTTTGATAGTATGTATTTTCCTTCTGAAATTTGCCAACTGTTTGTGAATTTTGACCACATTTTTAATTCCTTGAACATATTTGTGTAAGCTGTTTAAAAATTTTTATCTTCAAATTCTAACATCTGGCTAATTTTAGGATTGGTTTCTGTTGAGTGTTTTTTCTCTTGAATATGGGTCACATTTTTCTGTTTCTTCACATATTTAGTAATTTTTAGTTGTACCCTTGTAGAGACTATAGATAGCTTCATCTGTGTACTATTTATTTTGTTCTACCAAGCAATTCAAGTGGCTGAGCTCAAACTCCAAACTCTCCCCTGAGCTAAAATTGTCACTTATTTTTTTCAGCCTTCCAGTTGTTGCTTTCTTCCAGGCCCTCGGCACATACATTAATCAAGGTCAGCCAAGAATTTGAAGGAGGATATACGTAGATTTTGCTCCCCCCAGTTCCTTAGCTTCCTCCTTTCTGAGATTTTCCTTTATTTTCTAGCCATTCCAGCAGTCCAGAACTCTTCCCTCTGAACCTTCAAATCAGTCAAAACTGCATTTTTCTGCTTGAGTTCCAGCTACTTCATGCAGTGCAGACTGGGAGGTGCCTTTAGGTGAAAAGCCACGTTAATGCAGAATTAGTGCAGTTTCCTTCTTTCAAGTGTCAACTCCCAACAGCCACTTTAAGTTTCTCTCAAGTACCTTCAAACAATTGTTTGTATATTTTTCCCCAAGGTTTATTGTTATCTGTAAGGTTTATTGTTACCTTTATGATGGTTAACCTAATAAAAGCCACTCCCCCAATACCAAAAATGTAACTTATGTATTGTATTTTTTAACTGGAAGAATAACTACCTAGAGAACATTCCTTTTTTTATAGTCTCTTGTTCTTGTCTCATGAATGCAATCAAGATGTTTTCTTAATTCTCTGACAATATTCATTATAGGTCTTATGAGGTTATTTTCTCCTTCTTGTTCTTTTATTTCCTCAAAGCTCTTTTTTTTTCTTAATTGGCTTTTCGATGTATCAAGAGAAGACCTTTACTCAAGTATCTATTCCTTGACTTTCAATTTGTATTTGAGTGTGAGGTACTAAAAATATCTTTGAAAACTCTCTCTGCATGAATGTGGATTGTTATCTGTTGGTGTCAGGTTAGGCAAAATAACTGGTCATTTTATTATGAACCTCCAAATGTCAGTATTTCTAAATATTTTATCTTATGATGGATTTTTCAGAGAAGGTTTTTCTAAGCTCCTCTTTTGTGAGTATGAGCTTGGCTTCCAGCATTGTTGGGACCAAGTTTGGGAAAGAAACTAGTATTGTCAGCATTTAATACATAGAGTTTCAAATAATTCACCTTTTTTCAAGATGAAGATACAGTCTTCAGCCCAATCTGGTGTTCCACTTCACAGTCTCACTGGTTGTGCTTCTTCAAAGAGTAAATCTCTAGTCTTCTCCATGGACAGATGAAAGACAGTTTGCTCAGCTACATGATTGGCAAAGACTATATGTAGGTCTAAGTCTTTCTAATACAGACTTTTACCCAGTCCTCATTGCTTCCTACCTTAGCTATACCCCCACATTCAGAAGTATCTAGGACCTACAATTTATGTGTCTTTATGAGATTCTGGAGTGTGAATTGACTTGCTTCTGAGCTGTCTCCCCTTCCTGGCTTATCTTTCTGTTTTCAGACATTTGTTGAATCAGTTTTGACTTAATCCATCTGCTTTCTGGCTTCTAAAATTTTAATATTTTTTTCTCCTTTTCTGTTATCTTTGGCCTGTGAGTCTATTCCTTTTTGATCATTCTACTGTCATTTTTGTGCAGTTTTCAAAGGGAAAGGTATAAGTTTTTATGTTCAAGCCACTATTTTTAACTGTAAGTTGGTCTTCATCTAT
Organism: Eubalaena glacialis; assembly: GCF_028564815.1. Classification (NCBI taxonomy): domain Eukaryota; kingdom Metazoa; phylum Chordata; class Mammalia; order Artiodactyla; family Balaenidae; genus Eubalaena; species Eubalaena glacialis. Next base: position 15,472,275 of record NC_083733.1, on the reverse strand, counting down.
TGCTTGGGACTATTATGATAACTATCTAATCTACTTGTCATTATTCTCCTTCCTCCAATTCATTTTGATATTTACCTTCCCCCAACTTCTTCTAGTTTTATTTTAAATTTCTAGTGGGCAAAGACCCAGACTTAAAAAATCTTAATTCATTTTGGAAAGGGCACTGCCCTTATTAGGTATAAATAGTTCTCCTTGGCTTACTGTAGTTTTTGTGGTCTGTAACTATAAATTCTTTGTCATTAGTCAGCAGCATTGGAGAATAAGTGTTTTATACTGTCATCCCCCGACAGGTCATCAATTTTGAGAGTAATCCACAAATGAGAGTACCTTTGTGGGAGTCCAGGAGTCCAGTGGGGAAGTTTCAGCCCACCGTTGAAGCAAAAAATCAGAGGATAGATGCATTGAAGAGGGTAAGAATAGTTTCCCTTTATGTGACACCTAACCCCCAAGGCAACACAGCTCAGTGCCAAGAGACACCCCCTTAGCCAACAGTTTCTTCCATAAAACAACTCTTAAGAAATTTAGGGAGATTATTAGGTTACAAAACAAGTCTTAATAAATTTAGGAAGATTGAAATCATACCAAGTATCTTTTCTGCCTACAATAGTATGAAACTAGAAGTGAATAACAGGAGGAAAGCTGGAAAATTCATAAATATGTGGAAATAAACAACACTCTTCTAAACAATCAATGAGTCAAATAAGAAAACAAAAGGGAAATTAAAATATCTTAAAACAAATGAAAATAGAAAAACAACATATGCAAACCAAGGGGATACAGCAAACCAGTTCTACAAGGCAGGTTTATAGCAATAAATGCCTACATTAAGAAAAAAGAAATATCTCAAAAAAAAAAAAAAAAAACCTTTACACCTCAGGGAACTAGAGAAAGAAAACAAAACCTAGCCCAAAGTTAGCAGAAGGAAGGAAATAAAGATCAGAGCATAAATAAATGAAATAGAGAAGAGGAAAACAATAGAAAAGATCAATAAAACTAAGAGCTGGCTTTTTGAAAAGATAAACAAAATTGAGAAACCTTTAGCTAAACCACGAAAAAAGAGAGAAGGCTCAAATAAATGAAGTCATAAATGACATGAAATGAAACAAAATGAAAGAGGAGACATTAAACTGATGCCACATAAATAAAAAGTATCATAAGAAACTGCTAAGAACGATATGTCAACAAACTGAATAACCTAGAAGAAGTGGATAAATTCCTAGAAACCTACAACTGTCCAAGACTGAAACATGAAGCAGTAGGAAATCTAAACAGACTGGTTTAGGCAATTTAATTAGTAATCAAAGACCTCCCCCAAAAAGAAAAGCCTAGGACCAGATGGCTTCACTGGAGAATTCTACCATACATTTTAAAGAAGAATTTATGGCAATCCTTCTCAAACTCTTTAGAAAAAGTGAAGAGGAGGGAATACTTCCAAACTCATTTTATGAGGCCAGCATTACTCTAATACTAAAGCTAGACAAGGACACTACAAGAAAAGAAAATTACAGACCAATATCCCTGATGAACATAGATGTAAACATCCTCAGCAAAATACTAGCAAACTCAATTCAAGAGCACATTAAAATAATCATATACCATGTTCAAGTGGGATTTATCTCTGGGATATAAGGATGCTTCTGCATACACAAATCAGTAAATATGATACAGCACTTAACAGAATGAACTATAAAAGTCATATGATCATCTCAGTAGATGCAGAAAAAGCATTTTAAAAAATTCAACATCCTTTCATGATAAAAACTCAACAAATTATATAAGGAATGTACCTCAACATAATAAAGGCCGTATATGACAAGCCCACAGCTAACATTATACTTAAAAGTGAAAAGCTGAGAGTTTTCCTGTATGATTAGGAACAAGACAAGGATGCCCACTCTTGCTTCTTCTATCCAGCACAGCAGTGGAAGTCCTAGCCAGAGCAATTAGGTAAGAAAAAGAAATAAAAGTCTTCCAAATTGGAAAGGAGGAAGTAAAATTGTCTCTGTTTGCATCTTAAATGATCTTAGAAATAGAAAACCCTAAAGATTCCAACAACAACAACAACAACAAAAACTGTTAAAACTAATAAACAAATTCAGTAATGTTGCAGGATGCAAAATCAGCATAAAAAATCAGCTGTGTTTCTCTACACTAGCAAGTTTGAAAGAAAACTGAAAAAGAAATAAGAAAACAGTCCCATTTAAAATAGCATCAAGAAGAATAAAACACTTAGAGATTAATTTAACCAAGGAGGAGAAAGACCTATACAGTGAAAACTATAAGACATTGATAAAAGAAATTGAAGAAGATGCAAATAAATGGAAAGATAACCCATGTTCATGGATTGGAAGAATTAATTTTCTTAGGATGCCCACACTACCCAAAGTGATCTGCAGATTCAATGCAATCCCTATCAAAATTCCAATGACATTTTTCACAGAAGTATAAAAAACAATCCTAAAGTTTGTGTGGAACCACAGAGGATCCCAAATAGCCAAAGAAATCTTGAGAAAGAATAAAGCTGGAGGCATCACACTTCCTGATTTTGAAATATGTTACAAAACTATAGTAATACTAAAAGTATGGCACTGGCTTAAAAACAGACACATGAATCAATGGAACAGAATAGAGAACCCAAAAATAAACCCACACATATATGGTCAACTAATCTCTGACAAGGATGCCAAGAACACACAGGGGAAAGCATAGTCTCTTCAATAAATGGTATTGGGAAAACTAGATATCCCCATGCAAAAGAAGGAAATTTAACCCTTACTTACACCATACACAGAAATTAACTGGAAATAGATTAAAGACTTAAACTTAAGACCTGAAAGCATAAAACATAGAGAAAAGGCTCCTTGACATTGGTTTTGGCAATGATTCTTTTGGCTATAACACCAAAAGCACAGGCAACAGAAGCAAAAATAAGCAAATGGGACTACATCAAACTAAAAAGCTTCACAGCAAAGGAAACAGTTAACAAAAGGAAAAGGCAACCTGTGAAATTGGAGAAAATATTTGTGTATATCTGATAAGGGGTTAATATCTAAAATTTATAACAAACTCCTACAACTCAATAGCAAACAAATAACCTAATTAAATAATAGGTAAATGACCTAATGAGACATTAGGTCTAATTTCCGAAGAAGACATAAAAATGGCTAACAGGTACAAGAAAAGAAGACATACAAATGGCCAACGGGTACAGGAAAAGATGCTCAACATTGCTAATCACCAAAGAAATGCAAATCAACACCACAATGAGATGTCACCTCACAACCTATTAGAATGACAGTTATCAAAAAGGGTTAGGGTTAGGGTTAAGTGTTGATGAGGATGTGGAGGAAAGGGAACACTTGTACACTGTTGGTGGGAATGTAAATTCATACAGCCATTATGGAAAACAGTATGGAGTTTCCTCAAAAAATTAAAAGTCGAACTTTCACATGATCCAGCAGTCCTACTTACATATATATAAATCCAAAGGAAACAAAATCATTATCTTTAAGAGATATCTATGCTCCTATTTTATTGCAGCATTATTCACAATAGCCAAGATATGGAAATAACTTGTGTCAAGAAAACACACACAATTGAATAGTATTCACCCATATAAAAGAAGGAAATGCTGCCATTTATAACAACAGGGGTGAACACAAAGGACATTATATTAAGTGAAATAAGCCAGGCAGAGAAAGAAAAATACCTTTTGTCTCCCTCATATGTGGAATATACAAGAAAAAAAAAGTTGAGCTCATAGAAACAAAGAGTACTGTGGTGATTGCCAGGGACTGGGGAGTGGGAGAAATGGGGAGATATTGGTCACGGGGTACAAACTTTCAGTTATAAGATAAATAGGTTCTGGGGATCTAATGTATAGTATGGTGACTATAGTTAATAATACTGTATTGTATATTTGAAATATGCTAGAGAATAGATGTTAAGCAATCTCACTGCAACAAAAAAATGATAACTATATGAGATGATGGATGTGTTAATAGTTTGATTGTGGTAATTATTTCACAATGTATATTTATATCAAACCATCATGTTATACACCTTAAATATATATAGTTTTATTTGTCAATTATACCTCAATAAAGCTGGAAAAAAATACTTTGTCATCTGTAATGAGGTGCAGAATTCCAGATGCAAAGAATGACATGAACTGAAAAAATGCATAGAGTCAGAAAGTGTAAGCTATGTTCTAGGAACAGCAAGTAACTAGTTCTATTGTACATAGAGGATCTGGTAAAATAAGGCAAAGTGTGATGGGGCTGAATAATTAATGATCTTTAAAAGCAAGCTGAACAGGAATGGATTTGTTAATAATACTGTTTTCAAATTATACCTTTAGAGACTACTATTAAACTAGAAAAGTTCTATTTGTCTGAGATTTGATGCACATCTTCTTTTAATTGCCACATACTTTTCTCTAGCATATTTGCACATAGGTGTAAGTAGTCAGAACTAATGAAAGGCTAGAAATGCCAGTATTTGTTTCTTCTAGCCCTTTTAGTGGAGCTGGGTAAAGATGTTGAGATTAAAGACTTGGTCAACCAAACAACAGCGTCTCTATGCGTACCTATCATGGTAAAGACTGCAAAAAAGAGAGAAGAAATTGATTGCCTGGTCCCTAACACTAGCTGGGTATATATGTAACAAGGCAACATTTTTCCCTTGAAAGCATTGTTATTTATCCTGGAATAGAAAACGGAAGTGATCTTTGGAACCAAGAGGAGACATATCTTTTGTTCTTGGAGCAGATATGCAAAAACCAACAGAAGATAAATTTATATTAGTCCAGTAGTAGCTGAATCTGGAAATCTCTTCAAATTTATCTACTCTGATACTACTGGCAGCCTTAAAGAAAATATTTCTGTCTATATTTGAGTACTGACCTCAAAGATCTGAAGCCTAGTCTATTAGTACATGAAGACCTGGCTGTGAGCCAAAGTCACAGAAGCGAGGTGGGTAAGTGCAGCTTGAGCTCTTTCCACACACTGGGAGTACTCATAGGGTCATAAGTTAGGCAGGCTTGCACGGGGCAGAGTGGCCAGGTTTTCACCAGAGTCATGTCCAATTTATTGTGCCTCATCCAGTACTGATCAAGGGGTATGGCGCTAGAATATTTTAATAGTTAACAACAAAGACTGTGCCGGGGCTGCCTAGTTGTCTTTGTTTCAACAGGTGTATCTTGTGCCAGTGACATTAGTAACAGCTGAAAAGAATTCATCTCCTTGGTTGACGAAGCAGAGGATGGTTACCAGAACTGACCTGTAAGTCTGAATAAGCATCCCTAGAGTTCTTAGAGTTTTTAACAAAGTGAGCATCCTGAGGAGAGAAGAAAGGGATAGAGGCATTTAATTTGAAAATTAAAAGGAATGTGACATTATTTTGTATTCTAGTCTGATGATAAGAAATGTGTATAGACACATATAACAAACATGTATGTACTGAAACATATGTACTGAAAAGTACTTGATATAATACAGTATCAACAATTGTGTACAAAAAAATCTAAATAAGGAGGACAGATATGGATTAGAGGGCATATTTTAACCGTCGGCAGTCAGTATAGGAAATATTCCTGAAGTTACATTCTGAACTAGACGTTGAAGAGGATGAAGCTTATGAATCTTTAAAGTAAAAGAGGGCAGTGGTATAAAGTTAAATTCTAGGCTACCAAGCACCCCCCCAAAAGAAATCCAGGAGAATTTCCTTTTTTGATTGCAGAACAAATGATCCTCTGCAGTTTTTCCCTTCTTTTTGATCTCCCACTCTTACTACGGTAATTAAGGTGTCCTTTCGGCAACGTTATGCTTATGGCAGACCCGAAAGCATGGAAGGCAAGAAAAGTCAAACTTGAGAATAGCAAGTGTAGTAGAGCAGTTGAAGTGAAATATTTTTATGGAAGTAAAATAGTGGTTAGCAAAATCGTAGTTCCAAGGATGAAGAACCTTGAGTGATGGACTTACTAATTAAGATTTTATAAAATAAGGAATAGGCAGCCACTATGAATACTTGGGCTGAAGCATAAATATTGTACAAATATTCTCAAAGTTTGGTTAGTATGGGAAAAGTTAAATGATGAGGAGAATTCCTAACAGGCCATTGTAGTAATCCACACATGAGATAGTTTAGGCCCAAGAGCTGGGAAGTGGCAAAATTGGGGAGTGGGGGTGTGGTGGGTCAATGATGTTGATGGAAAAGTGAATCTCAAAGTTATTACAAAGAAAGCATTAGCAGAATTTGTAACTGTAGTTCAAAATAGAACTAAAAAAAAAAAGGAAGAAAGAAAAAAGTCATGATACCAAGGTTATAAGCCTTGAAACACTGAAGGGGTTGTTGATAATTATGGGAAAATTTGTAAAGACAGCTCTTGGAGGGAGATGGACTTGTTTTTCAATATGTTTCAGGAGTTGTGGCATTTAAATTAAAATGTTCGATGGACAGTGGTGTATAGAGAACTAGAAAGAAGGTAAGTGTATTTGTAATTGGGTGTATGGTAGCCCAAACTTGGTAATATCTGAAGCCATAAGACTCATCTAGAACCTTCAGAAGGTGAGTGTCAAAGGAGTGAAAAATTTAGAATTTAACCTTGGGAAATGCCCAGAATTATAGGAAATGAACTAGTGATGGACGCATCAGAGAGTGCTGGAAGGAATTGTTTAACCTCCAAAGACTCACATAATCCACAATGCCATGAATTCACCTCTAAAAATCTACAAAAGTAGACCTCCAGTCTGCCGTTAAGAACCTAAAGACACATTGTTTCATTTAAGCAAAAGCAAGAGAGAGAGAGAGAGTGGAGAAATAATAACTTTGATAGTTTACATTTTATGACATTGCAGATTGTACAGGGCTTGCCTAGACAGTGTCTTTATTTCTGCAACAACTCGCTGAAATGACTGTTATTGTCCCCCGTGTGCTGATGAGAAACTGAAAGAAGGGCTAATTGTATAAATTTCTTTAAAAGTGAAAACAGAATGGGGGAAAAAATGAATTTGGACAAGGAAGTCATTTGAGAGAACATTGAGTTTTTCAGATTTTCTGATTGGAAAAAATTATTTCCACATAGGCCTTTTAAAGATGGGAACTTCTGCTCTTTTAAAAATCCTTGCTGATGGTGGAAAACTTTCTTTAGTTTGTCATGGAATAATCTCTCATAATGCAGCGGAGTAATAAGCAAATCAAGGCATCTACTCCATTCAAAGTGGTGAATAAACTGTCTTAATATTTTATTAAAAATAAATGTATCTGTTTAGTTAGAGATATTTCATTTTGATACGACTTCCTATTTCTATGCCTTCTATTCTTCAGGAATGTCTCTGTTTTTCCACAAACTACTGATTTTAACTATAGATAGGGACTGTTTATAGAAAATGCCAGAGGGAAAATTTATAAGTATAATAGGGAAAATACAACTACCCTCATTTATTGTGGATTCAAAGAAGCACATGCAACCCTTAACCCCTCCTCTTCCTTCTAAAATCTCCTTAACATTGTCTTCAATTCATTGTACTTCTCTTTCCCACTTTGTAGTATTTTTCTGTTCCCTCTCTCTCTCCTTCCCTCCCTCTCTCTCTCTCTCTCTCTCTCTCTCTCACTCACTTAAACCTTCCCCAGGGTGGATGTTTTCTTACCATGGTCTACTCAATCTACAAGGAATGGCTACTCAGACAATCACCCCAGTATGTAACCACAAGCAGCCTTCAAAGTTGGAAGATGGTATGTGAGCTGAGAGAGGCTTACTTTCTAAGTTAAACACAGCTTTTTACAAACCTAACAATTAAAAATATTTTCCCTGTTATATCCACTGACATATTTAAATATGTGCATATTCACCTATTTCTATTGTCGTATATTTAATCTAAGCTTCAAAATATATTTGTGGACTTCTATACAGTCATACTATTCACTACTAGCCTGCCCCAAAATTATAATTGTAATCTTTGTAAATTCTTAAAATCTGCCTTTTTCTTGGTGTCCTCTATGTTTTCCATTAGTTAAGTGACTCTTGAAAACTACTGCTAACATTGGGAATATAAAATACTCCCATATATCCTTTATGCAGATTGGCCAGTTGTTTATTTTTTATACCCCAAAAGCTCTAGATCCGTGGATCACAAACTGTGCACCGAGGCACCCCTGGGCACTACAGACAACTCACAGGTGCACTGCAGGATATTTTGAATTTTTGAGAGAAACACAGCGACATCTGTTGGGCATGACCTGAACTACCACTGTTAAATTGTTGGGACTTGTTTTCTACCCTACACCAATCATGAAAAAAACAATTCTAACACTAAGGGCCCCATAAACTGAGAAAGTTTGGCAATCTCTGCTCTAGGCATTAAGATTTCTTTTGTATTAAATTAGGATTACAATTATTTTTGTACACAGTTGATCAAAACAACTTAAATACATTACCCAAATTTTTATAGTTATTAAACAAAAAAGTACATTTTTATCAAAACCCATCTGTTAATGAGATGCATGGGACATTTTTCCCCCAATTTTTCATGTGTCTGTATATGAATTTTACTGACTTTACTGAATCAATTTTTATTTATATTTTTGTTTTGTTGTAAGCCCTGAGAAAACTTGTTTACATAAGTAAATAGATGGAAATAGGAGGAGATTTATTATAGCAATGTCCTTATGCTTTGAACTCCTTTTGAGTTATATACCAAATATGTAAGCAAGGAATTGGAAAACTACCATACTTGTAGAAAAATTTGTTGTCTATACCTGTATTGACCAGTAGGCATTAGCCACATGGCTATTTAAATTTCAATTAATTAAAATTAAATGAAATTTAAATTTCAGTTCCTCAGTTGTACTAACTATATTTCACGTGCTCAAAAGCCATGTAACTAGTGGCTACTGTATTAGACAGTGCAGATGTCTAGACCAGCACTGTCCTATAGAACATTTCCATCATTGCAGAAATTTCTGTTGGATAGTGCTGGTCCAGACATTTAAGCCATCCTCTTTCTCAACACTTACACCAATATTTTAAATAATTTCTGTTTTTGGTACCCCAGAGGTTTTTCCACCCCAGGGTAAATGCAGCATAGATATTTATTTTAATATACATGTTATCATACTAATGTATTTTTATTAATTTGTCTCCTTTTTAATGCATATCAAATGTTTATTATGTATCAATACCTGTGTATACATTATACACATCACATTTAATCTTAAATGAAATCCTTATCTTAAAAATCGAAACACAGTATTACTTCAGTTGACTTACAATATTATATTAGTTTCAGGTGTACAATATAGTGATCAATATTTTTATAGATTACACACCATAAAAAGTTATTGTAATATTATTGGCTGTGTTTCCTGTGCTATACATTACATCCTTGTGACTTATTTATTTTATAACTGGTAGTTTGTACCTCTTAATCCCCTTCACCTATTTCACCCATCCTGCAACCCCACCCCCACTCAGGCAACCACTAGTTTGTTCTCTGTATCTGTTAGTCTGTCATATTTCTTCGTTTGTTACGTTTTGTAGATTCCACATTAAGTGAAAATATACCGTATGTGTCTTTCTCTGTCTGACTTATTTCACTTAGTATAATACCCTCCAAGTCCATCCATGTTGTTACAAATGGCAAAATGTCATTCTTTTTATGGCTGAATAATATTCCTTTGTGTATATATACCACATCTTCTTTATCTGTCAGTGGACACTTGGGTTGTTTCCATATCTTTGCTTTTGTGAATAATGCTGCAATGAACATTGGCTGCATATATCTTTTTGAATTAGTGTTTTTGTTTTCTTCAGATAAAATACCCAGGAGTGGAATTGCTGGATCATATGGAACTTCTATTTTTAATTTTTTGAGGAACCTCCATACTGTTTTCCACAGTGGCTGTACCAGTTTACATTCCCACCAACAGTACACAAAGGTTCCTTTTTCTCCACATCCTCACCAACACTTGTCATTTCTTGCCTTTTTGATGATAGCCATTCTGACAGGTGTGAGGTGATATCTCATGGTTTTGATTTACATTTCCCTAATGATTAGCGATGTTGAACATCTTCTTATGTCTGTTGGTCATGGCCATCTGTATGTCTTCTTTGGAAAAATGCTTATTCGGTTTCTCTGCCCTTATTTAATTAGATTTTTTTATATTGAGTCATAGGACTACTTTATATGTTTTGCACATTAACCCCTTATCAGACATATCATTTAAAAATAAATATCTTCTCCCATTTGGTAAGCTGCCTTTTCATTTTGTTGTTGGTTTCCTTCACTGTGCAAAAGTTCTTAAGTTTGCTTAGGTCTCATTTGTTTATTTTTTTGTTTTCCTTGACTGTGGAGACATATGCAAAAACATATTGCTAAGACCTATGTCAAAGAGCATACTGCCTATGTCTTGTAGGAGTTTTATGCTTTTAGGTCTTACATTTAAGCCTTTAATCCATTTTGAGTTTATTTTTGTATATAGTGTGAAAAAATGGTCTAGTTTCATTCTATTACATGCCCAGTTTTTCCCGGCACCACTTACTAAAGAGACTGTCTTTTCCCCCATTGTATAATCTTGCCTCCTTTGTCATAGATTAATTGACCATAAGTGTGTGGGTTTATTTCTGGGCCCTCTATTCTGTTCCATTGACCTAAATGTCTGTTTTTGTGCCAGTACCATACTGTAGTATAGTTTGAAGTCAGGAAGCATGCTACCTCCAACTTTGTTCTTTCTTAAGATCGTTCGGCTATTTGGGGTCTTTTGTTGTTCCATATGAATTTTAGGATTATTGTCCTAGTTATGTGAAAAATGCCATGAATATTTTGATAGGGATTGCTTTGGCTAGTATGGACATTTTAACTTTATTAATTCTTCCATCCATGAACATGGGCTATCTTTGCATAATTTTCTTTCATCTTCAGTTTCTTTCATCAGTGTCATCAGAGTACAGGTCTTTCACCTCCTTGGTTAAATTTATTCCTAAGTAATCTTTTTGATGCAGTTGTAAATGGGATTTTTTTTTGATTTCTATTTTTGATAATTCATTATTAGTGTATAGAAATGCAACCATTTTCTGTATATTGATTCTGTATCCTGCAACTTTACTGAATTCATCTATTAGTTCTAACAGTCTTTTTGTGCAATCTTTTGGGTTTTCTATGTATAGTGTCATGTCATCTGCAAATAGAGACAGTGTTACTTTTCCCTTCCAGTTTACATGCCTTTTATTTCTTTCTCTTGTCTGATTGCTGTAGCTAGGACTTCCAATACTATGTTGAATAAAAGTGATGAGAGTGAACATTTCTGTCTTGTTCCTGATCTTAGAGGAAAAGCTTTTATCTTTTCTTCACTGATAGAAAAGCTTTTTTCTTTTCTTCACTCACTCAAACTGTGAGTTTTTCATAAATGGCCATTATCATGTTGAGGTATGTTCCCTCTGTACCTACTTAGTTAAGTTTATCATGAATGGATGTTGAATTTTATCAAAAGCTTTTCTGCATCTATTGAGATGATCATGTGGTTTTTATCCTCATTTTGTTAATGTGGTGCATCATGTTGATTGATTTGCAAATATTCAACTATCCTTGCACCCCTGGAATAAATCTCACTTGATCATGGTGGGAAGAAGTCAGGGCTTCTCTTGGGGAGAGTTGGAACCTGCCACCTTGGAGGGGACAGGGTGGAGCCAGAGGGGCAAGAGCCAGAGTTTGGTGTGGGCCAGGGCTTCTCCCAGGTCATGAGTGATAGGCCTTTTTTATTCAATGTTATGTTTTTAAAATTCAGTCATTGATTTATGTAGCTTTTGGTCATTTGTTTTACTGTTGGATATTTCATAGTATGAATATGCTTTATCAACTTTCACATGCATGGATAGTTTTTTCCAGTTTCTTTGTCATTAAAACCAGTGCTGCTCTGAAATTCTCGTTTGTGTCTCCTATGGTTCAGGTGCAAATTTCTCTAAAATTTATACACAGGAGTATAATTCCCAAGTCATAGGATATTTCCATCTTCAATTTTACTGGATAATGTCAAATTGTTTTCCAAAGTGGCTATACTAATGCACACTCCCATTAGCAATTCTCACTTCTTCATGTATTATATCAAATTAGGTTTGGCTGTGATTGCTGAAAACAAACAAATATGAATAATAGTGGATTAAACAAACAAAAGTTTATTTCTCTTCATATAGATAAGGTTCAGAGATAAGCACTTCAGTGCAGTGTGGTGGCTCCAGGATCATTAGGGTTCACTCTCCCAACTTGTTGCGCCACCATTCTCAACCTGTGGTTCTCACCTCATGGTACAAGGGGACTGCTTGATCTCTTGCCAGCAGGTTTGAATTCAAGCCCTCAGAGAAGGAAGAGGGGAAAAACTTCATGCCTCCCATCCCTGTCATTTATAAAAACATCTCCTCTAATTTGGGCCATCTATATCTTATACCCTATTAGCCAGACCTTAATCCTGTAGTCACACCAAGCTACAAGAGTGACTAGAAAATGAGGTCTATGATAATTTATTATAGCAGTACAAAATAAATAAGACAAACATGGATTCAGGGGCACTTATTTTATTCTATAGGTTATAATCCAGTACTATCATTATTTATTTATTTATTAACATCTTTATTGGAGTATAACTGCTTTACAATGGTGTGTTAGTTTCTGCTTTATAACAAAGTGAATCAGCTATACATATACATATATCCCCATATCTCCTCCCTCTTGCATCTCCCTCCCACCCTCCCTATCCCACCCCTCTAGGTGGTCACAAAGCACCGAGCTGATCTCCCTGTGCTATGAGGCTGCTTCCCACTAGCTACCTATTTTACATTTGGTAGTGTATATATGTCCATGCCACTCTCTCACTTCATCCCAGCTTACCCTTCCCCCTCCCCGTGTCCTCAAGTCCATTATGTACATCTGCGACTTTATTCCTGTCCTGCCCCTAGGTTCTTCAGAACCTTTTTTTTTTTTTAGATTACATATATATGTGTTAGCGTACAGTATTTGTTTATCTCTTTCTGACTTACTTCACTCTGTATGACAGACCTAGGTCCATCCACCTCACTACAAATAACTCAGTTTCATTCCTTTTCATGGCTGAGTAATATTCCATTGTATATATGTGCCATATGTTCTTTATCCAATCATCTGTCAATGGACACTTAGGTTGCTTCCATGTCCTGGCTATTGTAAATAGAGCCACAATGAACATTGTGGTACATGACTCTTTTTGAATTATGGTTTTCTCAGGGTATATGCCCAGTAGTGGGATGCTGGGTCATATGGTAGTTCTATTTTTAGTTTTGCAAGGAACCTCCATACTGTTCTCCATAGTGGCTTTATCAATTTACATTCCCACTAACAGTGCAAGAGGGTTCCCTTTTCTCCACACCCTCTCCAGCATTTATTGTTTGTAGATTTTTTTTTAATTTATTTTATTATTATTTTTATTTTTGGCTGTGTTGGGTCTTTGTTGCTGCACACAGGCTTTCTCTAGGTTCAGCGAGCAGGGGCTATGCTTCGATGTAGTGCACGGGCTACTCATTGTGGTGTCTTCTCTTGTAGAGCACAGGCTCTAGGCACGCAGGTTTCAGTGGTTGTGGCACTCAGGCTCAGTGGTTGTGGCTCACGGGCTCTAGAGCGCAGGCTCAGTAGTTGTGGCGCACAGACTTAGTTGCTCCATGGCATGTGGGATCTTCCTGGACCAGGGCTCGAACCCGTGTCCCCTGCATTGGCAGGTGGATTCTTAACCACTGCACCACCAGGGAAGCCCTATTGTTTCTAGATTTTTTGATGATGGTCATTCTGACTGGTGTGAGGTGATTCCTCATTGTTAGTTTTGATTTGCATTTCTCTAATGATTAGTGATGTTGAGCATCCTTTCATGTGTTTGTTGGCAATCTGTATATCTTCTTTAGAGAAATTTCTATTTATGTCTTCTGCCCATTTTTGGATAGGTTGTTTGTTTTTTTGATATTGAGCTGCATGAGCTGCTTGTAAATTTTGGAGTTTAATCCTTTGTCAGTTGCTTCATTTGCAAATATTTTCTCCCATTCTGAGGGTTGTCTTTTCGTCTTGTTTATGGTTTCCTTTGCTGTGCAAAAGCTTTGAAGTTTCATTAGGTCCCATTTGTTTATTTTTGTTTTTATTTCCATTTCTCTAGGAAGTGGGTCAAAAAGGATCTTGCTGGGATTTATGTCATGGAGTGTTGTGCCTATGGTTTCCTCTAAGAGTTTGAAGGTGTCTGGCCTTACATTTAAGTCTTTAATCCATTTTGAGTTTATTTTTGTGTATGGTGTTAGGGAGTGTTCTAATTTCATTCTTTTGCATGTAGCTGTCCAGTTTTCCCATCACCACTTCTTGAAGAGACTGTCTTTCCTCCACTGTATATTCTTGCCTCCTTTATCAAAAATAGGTGACCATACATGCGTGGGTTTATCTCTGGGCTTTCTATCCTGTTCCATTGATCTATATTTCTGTTTTTGTGACAGTACCGTACTATCTGGATTACTGTAGCTTTCTAGTACAGTCTAAAGTCTGGGAGCCTGATTCCTCCAGCTCCGTTTTTCTTTCTCAAGATTGCTTTGGCTATTTGGGGTCTTTTGTGTTTCCATACAAATTGTGAAATTTTTTGTTCTAGTTCTGAGAAAAATGCCATTGGTAGTTTGATAGGGATTGCGTTGAATCTGTAGATTGCTTTGGGTAATATAGTCATTTTCACAATGTTGATTCTTCCAATCCAAGATCATGGTATATCTCTCCATCTGTTTGTATCATCTTTAATTTCTTTCATCAGTGTCTTATAATTTTCTGCATACAGTTCTTTTTTCTCTTTAGATAGGTTTATTCCTAGGTATTTTATTCTTTTGTTGCAGTGGTAAATGGGAGTGTTTTCTTAGTTTCTCTTTCAGATTTTTCATCATTAGTGTATAGGAATGAGAGAGATTTCTGTGCATTTATTTTTTATCCTGCTACTTTACCAAATTCATTGATTAGCTCTAGTAGTTTTCTGGTAGCATCTTTAGGATTCTCTATGTATAGTATCATGTCATCTGCAAACAGTGACAGTTTTACTTCTTCTTTTCCGATTTGGATTCCTTTTATTTCTTTTTCTTCTCTGATTGCTGTGGCTACAACTTCCAAAACTATGTTGAATAATAGTGGTGAGAGTGGGCAACGTTGTCTTGTGCCTGATCTTAGTGGAAATGGTTTCAGTTTTTCACCATTGAGAACGATGTTGGCTGTGGGTTTGTCATATATGGCCTTTTTTATGTTGAGGTAAGGTCCCTCTCTGCCTACTTTCTAGAGAGTTTTATCCTAAATGGGTATTGAATTTTGTCAAAAGCTTTTTCTGCATCTATTGAGGTGATCATATGGTTTTTCTCCTTCAATTTTTAATATGGTTTATTACATTGATTGGCGTATACTGAAGACTACTTGCATCCCTGGGATAAAACCCACTTGATCATGGTGTATGATCCTTCTAATGTGCTGTTGGATTCTGTTTGCTAGTATTTTGTTGAGGATTTTTGCATCTATGTTCATCAGAGGTATTGGCCTGTAGTTTTCTTTCTTTGTGACATCTTTGTCTGGTTTTGGTATCAAGATGATGGTGGCCTCATAGAATGAGTTTGGGAGTGTTCCTCCCTCTGCTCTATTTTGAAGAGTTTGAGAAGGATAGGTGTTAGCTCTTCTCTAAATGTTTGATAGAATTCTCCTGTGAAGCCATCTGGTGTGGGCTTTTGTTTGTTGGAAGATTTTTAATCACAGTTTCAATATCAGTGCTTGTGACTGGTCTGTTTATATTTTCTATTTCTTCCTGTTTCAGTCTTGGAAGGTTGTGCTTTTCTAAGAATTTGTCCATTTCTTCCAGGTTGTCCATTTTATTGGCATGTAGTTGCTTGTAATAATCTCTCATGGTCCTTTGTGTTTCTGCACTGTCAGTTGTTACTTCTTTTTCATTTCCAATTTTATTGATTTGAGTCTTCTCCCTTTTTTTCTTCATGAGTCTGGCTAATGGTTTATCAATTTTGTTTATCTTCTCAAAGAACCAGCTTTTAGTTTTATTGATCTTTGCTATGGTTTCCTTCATTTCTTTTTCATTTATTTCTGATCTGATCTTTATGATTTCTTTCCTTCTGCTAATTGTGGGGTTTTTTTTTTTGTTCTCCTGTCTCTAATTGCTTTAAGTGTAAGGTTAGGTTGTTTATTTGGGATGTTTCTTGTTTCTTGAGGTAGGATTGTATTGCTATAAACTTCCCTCTTAGAACTGCTTTTGCTGCATCCCATAGGTTTAGGGTCATCGTGTTTTCATTGTCATTTGTTTCTAGGTATTTTTTCATTTCCTCTTTGATTTCTTCAGTGATCTCTTGGTTATTGAGTTGTGTATTGTTTAGCCTCCATGTGTTTGTATATTTTATAGATTTTTTCCTGTAATTGATACCTAGTCTCATAAAGTTGTGGTCAGAAAAGATACTTGATACAATTTCAGTTTTCTTAAACTTACCAAGGCTTGATTTGTGTCCCAAGATATGATCTATCCTGGAGAATATCCCATGAGCACTGGAGAAGGAAGTGTATTCTGTTGTTTTTGAATAGAATATCCTATAAATATCAATTAAGTCCATCTTGTTTAATGTATCATTTAAAGCTTGTGTTTCCTTATTTATTTTCATTTTGGATGATCTGTCCATTGGTGAAAGTGGGGAGTTAAAGTCCCCTACTATGATTATGTTACTGTTGATTTCCCCTTTTATGGCTGTTAGTATTTGCCTTATGTACTGAGGTGCTCCTATGTTGCGTGCATAAATATTTACAATTGTAATATCTTCTTCTTGGATTGATCCCTTGGTCATTATGTGTGTCTTCCTTTGTCTCTTGTAATAGTCTTTAATTTAAAGTCTATTTTGTCTGTTATGAGAATTGCTACTCCAGCTTCTTTTGATTTCCATTTGCATGGAATATCTTTTTCCATCCCCTCACTTTCAGTCTATATGTGTCCCTAGGTCTGAAGTGGGTCTCTTGTACACAGCATATATACAGGTGTTGTTTTTATATCCATTCAGCCAATCTATGTCTTTTTGTTGGAGCATTTAATCCATTCACGTTTAAGGACATTATCGATATGTGTGTTCCTATTACCATTTTCTTAATTGTTTTGGGTTTGTTATTGTAGGTCTTTTCTTTCTCTTGTGTTTCCTGCCTAGAGAAGTTCCTTTAGGATTTGTTGTAAAGCTGGTTTGGTGGTGCTGAATTCTCTTAGCTTTTGCTTGTCTGTAAAGGTTTTAATTTCTCTGTCAAATCTGAATGAGATCCTCACTGGGTACAGTAATCTTGGTGGTACGTTTTTCTCTTTCATCACTTTAAATATGTCCTGCCGCTCCCTTCTGGCTTGCAGAGTTTCTCCTGAAAGATCAGCTGTTAACCTATGGGGATTCCCTTGTATGTTATTTGTTGCTTTTCCCTTGCTGCTTTTAATATTTGTTCTTTGTATTTAATTTTTCATAGTTTGATTAATATGTGGCTTGGCATGTTTATCCTTGGATTTATCCTGTATGGGACTCTCTGTGCTTCCTGGACTTGATTGACTATTTCCTTTCCCATATTAGGGAAGTTTTCAACTATAATCTTCAAATATTTTCTCAGTCCCTTTCTTTTCTCTTCTTCTTCTGGGACCCCTATAATTCAAATGTTGGTGTGTTTAATATTGTCCCAGAGGTCTCTGAGACTGTCCTCAATTCTTTTCATTCTTTTTATTTATTTTGCTCTGCTGTAGTTATTTCCACTATTTTATCTTCCAGGTCACTTATCCGTTCTTCTGCCTCAGTTATTCTGCTATTGATTCCTTCTAGAGAATTTTAAATTTCATTTATTGTGTTGTTCATCATTGTTTGTTTGCTCTTTAGTTCTTCTAGGTCCTTGTTAAATGTTTCTTGTATTTTCTCCATTCTATTTCCAAGATTTTGGATATCTTTACTATCATTTCTCTGAATTCTTTTTCAGGTCCATTGCCTATTTCATGTTCATTTGTTTGGTCTGGTGGGTTTTTACGTTGCTCCTTCATCTGCTGTGTTTCTCTGTCTTCTCTTTCTGCTTAACTTACTGTGTTTGGGGTCTCCTTTTCGCAGGCTGCAGGTTCATAGTTCCCATTGTTTTTGGTGTCTGCCCCCAGTGGCTAAGGTTGGTTCAGTGGGTTGTGTAGGCTTCCTTGTGGAGGGGACTGTTGCCTGTGTTCTGGTGGATAAGGCTGCATCTTGTCTTTCTTGTGGGCAGGACCACTTCCAGTGATGTTTTTTGGGGTGCCTGTGACCTTATTATGATTTTAGGCAGCCTCTCTGCTAATGGTTGGGGTTGTGTTCCTGTCATGGTAGTTGTTTGGCATAGGGTGTCCAGCACTGTAGCTTGCTGGTCTTTGAGTGGAGCTGGGTCTTAGCGTTGAGATGGAGATCTCTGGGAGAGCTTTTGCCATTTGATATTACGTGGAGCCAGGAGGTCTCTGGTGTACCAATGTCCTGAACTCGGCTCTCACACCTCAGAGGCACAGGCCTGAAACCCGGCCCGGGCACCAAGACCCTGTCAGCCACTCGGCTTTTGGGAAGTCTGAGGTCTTCTGCCAGCGTTCAGTAGGTATTCTGTAGGAGTTGTTCCACATGTAGATGTATTTCTGATATGTCTGTAGGGAGGAAGGTGATCTCCACGTCTTCTCCGCCATTTTGAAGGTCTCTCTATTATTTATTTTGATATATAAATTTTCCCAGATTTGTCAAGCAGGAGCCTTTTAAATATTCCTGTATCTTTGATATGTTCCCACTATTCTTTGAACATTTCCTTACTTGCTGGAGCAAAATGTTCCAGGCTTATCTTGTACTTCCCTACTGCAGTCTAATATTAGCCTTGTCCCCATGGATCCTAATTACTTTCAGTGGGCAGTATAATTTGGAAACCAAGATCTGTACACTAAGTGTGTTCATTGATACTGGTCTATCATTGCACCTAGGCTCTCTCAACTGATAGAGCTAGGAAGTATTGGGTTGGCCAAAAAGTGCCTTTGGTTTTTAAGTAAAAATAAAGGACACATTTTTCATTTTCACCAAGAACTTTATTGAACAATGTATTCACCATTTTGTTCCACTACCTTCTGCCATTTTTTAGGCAACTTCATAATTCCATCGTCCCAAAACTTTTTATCTTTTTAAGCAAAGAGCTGTTCCAGGTGCCTTTTACAGTCTTCCAGGGAATTGAAATTTTTTCCATTAAGAGAATTTTGTAAAGACCGAAATAAATGGGAATTCGAAGGTGCAATATCTGGTGAATACAGCAGATAAATCAGAACTTCCCAACCAAGCTGTAACAGTTTTTGCCTGGTCATCAAAGAAACATGTGGTCTTGCGGTATCCTGATGGAAAATTATGTGTTTTCTGTTGGCTAATTCTGGACCCTTTTCATCGAGTGCTGCTTTCAGTTGGTCTAATTGGGAACAGTACTTGTTAGAATTAATCGTTTGGTTTTCCAGAAGGAGCTCATAATAAAGGAGTCCCTTCCAATCCCACCATATACACAATATCACCTTCTTTGGATGAAGACCAGCCTTTGGTGTGGTTGGTGGTGGTGCATTTTGCTTGCCCCATGATCTCTTCCATTCCAAATTATTGTACAGCATCCACTTTTCATCGCCCATCACAATTTGTTTTAATTACGTTTTCATTACGCTTCAGTAGAGAATCATAGGTGGAAATACGGTCAAGAAGGTTTTTTTGCCTTACTTATGTGGAGCCCAAACATCAAAGTGATGAACATAACCAAGCTGGTGCAAATGATTTTCAACGCTTGATTCGGATATTTTGAGTATGTCTGCTGTCTCCTATGTGGTATAACGTTGATTGTTCTCAATTAATGTCTCGATTGATCGCTATCAACTTCAACTGGTCTACCTGACCATGGAGCATTGTCCAGCAAGAAATCTCCAGCATGAAATTTAGCAAATCACTTTTGACATGTTCAATCAGTCACAGCACCTTCTCCATACATTACACAAATCTTTCTTTGCATTTCAGTTGTGTTTTTACCTTTCTTGAAATAATAAAGCATAATATGCCAAAAATGTTGCTTTTTTTCTTCCATCTTCAATATTAAAATGGCTACACAAAAATTCACCAATTTTGATAAGTCTTTCTTAAAATGCACGCTGATATGACAGCTGTCACATACAATCTAACAAAATTTTTTCGAATGAAGTTAAAGAGAACTAAGTGCTACTAGTGCCATCTTACAGAAAAAAACGAACGAACCTTTTGGTCAATCCAATATTTTAATATTTCTGAAACACATATATTTTATATACATATATGTATACACCTATATCTATATTTATTTTTCTAACTATCAAAAATGTATTTATCCTGATATCTTTAATTCCAATTTAATACTATATGGTATATTCTAGTCTTCCACCTTTCCATATTTGTAGCTCCCTTCTTTAACAGTGAGAAATCTGGCTTGTGTTATCCTCATTATGTTTACTTATTTGCTCTAGCCTAGAATTCACAGAAGTTAGTTTCAAATTGCTAACTCATTGCAAAAAGAAAGCCCACTAACTGGAATTTAATATTTTATAGCTCTTTTTTTAAGCTAAAATTCACATACAGTGAAATGTGCATGTCTTATGTATACAATTTGATGAGTTTTTTTCCACTTGATAAATTTCACTTTTAGATTTATTTCTATAAATCAATCCGTCTGTCTGCCTATCTACCTTTCTATCTATCTGTCTTCCAGAATTTATAATTGTTATCTGTAGAGAGGTTTGCCTGATATCATTTATTCCACTACTGCCTGAAGTAGAGACCTAATTTTATCATTTTATACAGCAGTGTTGATTTAGACATACCTGTATCTAATATATCCCTTTTTTGATTGTTCATCTGTTTTTACTTGCCATTTCCTATTGCACCATATACTTTCTTTCTGGGATCATTTTATTTTCTTCTTGAGGTATAGCCCTGTGAGTGTCAGCTTATAAGCCCTCAATTTTTGTCTGAAATCTCTTCATTTTAGCTTCATCCTTTAAAGGTAATTTCCTCAATACAATTTTGGGTTACAAATTATTTTCTCTGAGTAATTTAAACATATTCTGTCCCTGGTTTCTAGTTTCCATAGTTGCAGTTGAAAAGTCAGATATCAGTGTTGATTCTTTCATCTTAAATTGTCATTCTCTTTGTTTGCTCTTAAGACCTTCTCTTCAAATTTGGTGCCTTGCAGATTCGCTCTGGTGAGGTAAAATGTATGTGTGGATTTCTTTATATTTATTCTTCTCAGGATCACTGTACTTCCTTATTCTAAAGATTTGTGTATTTCATCATTCCTGGAAAATTCTCAGTAATTATCTGTTTGACTACCTTTCTTATCTTATTTATTATCACACTTAAAACTGTGAATTGATGGTTATTAGGCCTTCTTATTCGCCTCCACATATCATAATTTCTTTTTCATATTTTCCATCTCTGTGTCTCCTATACTTTATTCGGGCTAATTTCTTTAGTTTTATCTTCTAGTTCACTAATTCTCCCTTTATCTATGTCAAATCTGATGGTTTACTTGTTCATTGCATTTTAAATTTTAATTATTTTTTTCCATAAACAATCTAGTTGAATCTTTAAAAACTCTGGTCATAGTTTGTATTCTTTTATATCTGGCTTATATTTCTATTCCCTCCTTTATTTCTTTACAAATATTATATATATTTATTTTATATTCTGAATTATATAATTTCAGTATTTGAAATACAGTGTTTGTTCATCAGATTTCTCTCTTTGTTATTTATGTTGCCTCTTGCTCAAAGTATCTTGTTTCCTCATGGGTTTTGTAATTTTTCTTTTTCTTTTCCATAATGAGATCACGTAAACTGGGACTTTGAGCAAATTCTATGAGGCCAGGGTTGAGGAAACATTTTCCTAGAATGGATATGCATTTTTTCCTGCTGGGTGCCTGGAAAGACCTATCAACCAAGAATTACTTTAACTGATCAGTTTGGTTATTTTTCACCCCATATAGATAGTGTGATTTCAATCCCCATACCGACGTGACAACTAACCTGTGGTTATAATTAGGGTGCTCATACATTCTGGTTTGCCCAAAACAGTCCCAGTTAAAATGTCCTTTGTCTTGATGTAATTATTAACAATACTTTCTTCTACTCCCAGAAGATTCCCTGTTTGGATTATAAATTATATGTCACTCTATTAAGAATACTAAGAGGAGAGAATTTTTACCCCTTCCAACCATAGCCAAGGCGAAACAGAGGTTTTATTATTTCTCCTTTGCAGAGAAGAATTTCTAGTTCACTCTTTCACTGAAGGTGTATCTCCCAGAATCCTGATTTTACACATTGGGGTTTCCATTCCAACTTCTCAAATAAAAAGCTCTAGGTTTCTGGGGATTGGCAGATGCCCTCAGGGCAGCTGCTGGCTTTAGCATGTTTACCTCTTTGGATTCATGCTTTTGCTTAGTTCTTTGCTTCTAAGGATGTTTCTTACTTTATTGTGAGCTCAGCTATATATTTTAAAAGATGTTGTAAATCTTTTATCCAGAATATTTAGTTGTTTGGTTGCAGGACATTTTTTTTCCCCTAGAACAAAATCCCTGGGCTCATCATAAATACTGACTTAACTGCATGTGGTATTGGAAGAGCCAATTTTTCTAGTGTTGAGGTAGCCCAGAAGTTTCAAAGAGCAGGTTTCCTATTTGAGAGCTCTAACTTGTCCCACTCTGTTGAAAATAGGAGGACATTTTACTTGAAAGAAAAAAATGTCCAAAAAAAATTTATCTCTTAATGTTTTATATTCTACAGATACGAACTGAGAGCATAAAATCACTTTTGTTTTTCTAACAAAGGAAACAGACAAGTTCTAGCATGGAAGATAGAAGATAATATTATTTGCGTCGTATAGATGAAGAAAATGAGGCAAAGAGAGGCTAAGTAACTTATCCATGGCCCACTATTAGTAAGTGATGGAGCTGATATTGGAAGCCACAGTTAGTCTGTCTGTAATACTTATGACCTTAGCCACTGCCTCTTATGCTCCTTTGCACAATCATGCTTTCTTCTATCTCATCATCATAAAATGAATTCTCATAAAATATTATCTCCATTAAAAAAAATCTCCCATGAATCCCATCCTCCCCACAGCCTTGGTCAGACAGAATTAATGATTCATTCATCTGTGCTATCATAGTATTTTTACATACCTTTATAATAACACTTATTAACTGTATTATGCTGAACCATATTTTTTTGTTTTATTTGTTTATTCATTCATTCATTCATTCATTTTTGTCTGCATTGGGTCTTCACTGCTGCGCACGGGCTTCCTCTAGTTGCAGCGAGCAGGGGCTACTCTTCGTTGCAGTGTGCGGGCTTCTCATTTTGGTCGCTTCTTTTGTTGCGGAGCATGGGCTCTATGCGCGCGGGCTTCAGTAGTTGTGGCATGCGGGCTCAGTAGTCGTGGCTCGCAGGCTCAGTAGTTGTGGCGCATTGGCTTAGTTGCTCCACAGCATGTGGGATCTTCCCGGACCAGGGCTCAAACCCATGTCCCCTGCATTGGCAGGCAGATTCTTAACCATTGTGCCACTAGGGAAGTCCCTGAACCATATTAAATTATTATTTTCATAGGTCAAGAATGGTTGAATGTCAGCAAGATCATATGGTTCAACCTAATTTTTTTAGTGGGATATATGTATACCCCACTAGACTTAGGGGTAGAAACCATGAGTTATTTACTTTTGTTTCTTTAATTTAGTGCCTGGACATATGCTCAAAATATGACTGTTGGATTAAATGAGTGTCCATATGCCACGCAATATTAAAAAAATATTAATCATTGACATCTACTGCATGGACATCAACTAGTCAGAACATATACTGGCCTTAAACAACTGCTAAAACTGCACCCATTCTATCAGCTGCATATCAGCCCAGCCTATACCAAGGATACATACAAGAATAAGACTTTTGGGTTGTAGTGAACCCCAAAATGGGGTTCTAGCCAACCATATTCAATGCTTAAACCTTCTCTATAACAGTGCCACGAAATATCACTTCAATTTGTGACAGGGAACTAAGAACTTTCTGTGGTCACCAGTTCAATCTTTCAGCACTTCTCATCCCTAGAAAATTCTTTCTTCATTAGACACTACAGTCTATCTTCCTTTAATTTCCATCCATAGAGCCTAATTATATCCTTAAAGGCTTATTCCTCTCCTAAATGACAGCTCTTCAGATATTTGAATATGGGCATCGTATCTGCTCTCAAGTTGTTTCTTCTAAAGATAAAGTATCCTTGGTTTCTTAAACCAGTTGCATTTTACATGGTTCATATTCCCGCATAATTGTAGGGTTTTTTTGGTTTGGGGGGGGTTGTTTGTTTGTTTGTTTTTACTATTTTTATCTACCAATGATGCCCAGAACTGAGCCCTGCATTCTGAATGGGATATGACCAGAACAGAAGAGAGCAGGACTATCCCAACCTTCAACCCCATTTAGGACAAAATTTAACAGCAGGATGCATATGACAGTGTAATACACAATGCATTTCCTGTGGTATAAAACAAGAGTAAAAGCCCAGTCCTGGGGAGCCATGCTATAGGAAGGACAGGATAGATAACCAAACTAGACCTGTGGTTCTTAACCCTGGCTGTGCATCAGAAGTGCCTGCAGAGGTTTATAAAAACAAAGATGCCTGAGCTCCATTCCAGACCTACTGAATATAACAATCTAGATGTGGGACCTTTGAAAAGGATATAAGAGGCAGTATGTGGTCAAGAAGGCATCTCTGGAGCAAGACTGCCTAGATGGAAATCCAGACTCGTAATTTTGTAAATTGCTTAAATCTCTACTTTCTCACCTCTATAAAGGTATAATGACCTCAAAGGGCTGTTGTGAGGATTAAGTGAGTTACTATAAGTAAAGAACATAGAACAGTTATTCCTACTGAGTATGTGCTAAGTGAATATTGTCTGTTGTTGTGATCTAGGTGTATTTAAATCTCTGCTGCTGGTTTTCATGCACAGGCTGAGAAAGCACTGGTACAGGACATGGTCTGACATGATAGTCCTCTCTGTCAGGAGGGGCAGATAGCAGATGATCCTTCTACCTTTCTCAAGCAAGAATTCTTAATTCCTAATTCTCTCCTTTCCCATCAGGTTATCACCATGGTGACCCCACAGAGACTTCAGTTCTTAGGTAGTCATCAGGACACAACTGCTACTGAGACATCGCCTCTCCCTTCCCCCTGAATTCTCTGGATCAATGCTTCTCACATCTCTATATCTTATAAGCTACTTTAAAAAGTGGGAACATAGATTTGCCAAGCTTTCACATTACCAAGCAAGAGCATTCAAAAGTTAAATCACATCTGCTATCATCATAAAAGAAAAAACATTGAAACACTAAAGAGTAGAAAGTTGTAATATTAGGATAAATAATAAAGCTACCATAATTAAGTTAAATCTGTGATCTCTCTGTCTGTGACTGTAGATTGTTTAATTGCATATTTTTGTTAGTTACAAATGGGGAAATTTTATCATTAGTAAACATCACTTTCTTTGACTGAATCCTCACTTGCAATCATAATTATAGCATATGCATAGAGAGACTCTAAAAATGGTAAACGCTGCCTGAATTTTAAAAAAATGCTACCCTTGATTTACAGCTAAGTTTTGGTATATTTATGTTTCTGCTTTATAACAAAGTGAATCAGCTATACATATACATATATGCCCATATCCCCTCCCTCTTGAGCCTCTCTCCCACCCTCCCTATCCCACCCCTCTAGGTGGTCACAAAGCACCGAGCTGATCTCCCTGTGCTATGCGGCTGCTTCCCACTAGTGATCTATTTTACATTTCGTAGGGTATATATGTCCATGCCACTCTCTCACTTCATCCCAGCTCACCCTTCCCCCTCCCCGTGTCCTCAAGTCCATTCTCTACGTCTGTGTCTTTATTCCTGTCCTGCCCCTAGGTTCTTCAGAACCATTTTTTTTTTTAGATTCCATATATATTTGTTAGCATATGGTATTTGTTTTTCTCTTTCTGACTTACTTCACTCTGTATGACAGACTCTAAGTTGGATTTGTTTTGATAGTCTATTTCAGTAGAAAATTTATGTAGCTGTACTTTTGAATGAAAAATAGCATATATTTTCCTATACAAGTTTCTCTCATTTTAGCTAATGAAAATTCTGCCGATTATGCAGTGGGAAAGTATCTGTCAGTAGTTATTGCTAATAGAGACACCAGAGCATTCTCTGCACTATTAATCTGTGGATAATGGGAGGCCCATTTCTTACGTACACACAGAAGAAAGAATAGAAAAAATACTGGCTATGACACCAAATGAATTGCCTTCCTCCCACACTACTGTGCCCTTGTAACCTAGGGCATGTAGAGCAGGCTGGCAACCACTGCATTACAGATTTAAAAGTGCTGGAATCTCTCATTCCTATAGCAGGTTGCCTGATGGATTGGTGAGTAATGTACTTGAAGAGTGCATTACTGAGATCTAGACTAATGGCCACCTCTTGCCCATGGCCTTTATGGTAGATCATTCATTGTGCTGCCTCATCAGTTTCCTGCCAGTCTGTATCTGGCACGAGCACTGGCTGTTCCAAAGCTGATTAATCCCCTAGGAATGAGTCCACCTGCAAATCTCAGTGTGGATTACACAAAAGTGGGAATGTTCTAGTGCTATGGGGCCAACACAACTTTTCTTTGAATTCAAGAATCCTCATTTTAGAAGATTAAATTAGTTCACCTATCAAGTATGTTACCATCTATGGCAAATCTTATAAAAAATGTAAGAAATTTCCAATAAAATAAATGCAGTGATTGGTAATTTCCAGGTTTTAAGTTTTACAAGGATGAAAAAATCTTAGAAGGGATCTCTACAATGTAAAATTGCTAGCATATCAGTAATCTAAGGAGACATCACATCACAACATAACTTTACATTGCATTTTTATTTAGCTTTTCTCTTTCTCAGATGTTTTTATTGGTTCCACAATTTTAAAAAAAGGTGAAAGTCTGTAATTTCTACCTATAAAGTTATGTAGACTTTCCTCTGAAAGGCTTATAATATTACCATAAAAAGTAATATTACTATAAGCAAAATGTCAATCACATTTCCATGTATCAGCAACAAAGCATTATAAAATGTTATTTTAGGAAAAAAATATCAATTTACAATAACAGAAATTACAGTCACCTAGGAATAAGTCTAACAAAATATTTAGAGAAACTTCAGGGAGAATATTATAAAACCTTACTGAAAAAAAACAATTTTAATAAGATAATGCATAAATATACACCACTTTTGCATATTAGAAAGGCTTAATATTGTAAAGATTTAAATTCTCCACAAATTACCCTATAAATTCAATGCAATTCAAATAAGAACCCAAAATATGAAAGTTGAGAAACATCATTGTACCAGGTTTTAATACCTGTAAGCTTAGTGCTCCCTCATAATTTTTTACTTTCACCGTTTTCAGAGCTATCGTTGCAAGTTTGTTTTTCTATATGAAATTTAGTATCAACTTGTCTAACTCCATAAAATACCTTCTTGATACTTTATTGTAATTGTATATAATTTATAAATCAATTTCAGGAGAACTAACAGCTCTGTAATGTTGAGTTGTGCTGTCCAAGAACAGGTGAGGTCTTCCCACTAATAAAGTCTACTTTGGGGTCTTCTGAATGTTTGTAACATTTTTCCCATAAACTTTTACACGTTTATTGTTAAACTTATTTATGAGTGCTTATATTCTTTATTGATACTATAAGCGGGGTTTCTCTACTACTATGTCCTCTACTTACTGTTTATGCATAACGGGCTTATTATTTTTGTATGTTAATTTAAAATCTTGCTATCTTGCTGAATTATTGTTTTAGTTAGTTTTACATTTATTTTTCTGGGATTGTCCAAGTATGCTATCATATCATTTGCAAATAGACATAGTTTTACTTCTTTGTCTATACCTATGCCTCTAACACATTTTTCTTATCTAACTGTATTGGCTAATACCTCTAGTACAGTTTTTTTTTCATATTTTAGAATAATTTTATAAATATTTTAATATATTAATATTTAGATATTTGAATGTTTTTAGAATATTTTTTAACATCTTTATTGGACTATAATTGCTTTACAATGGTGTGTTAGTTTCTGCTTTATAACAAAGTGAATCAGCTATACATATACATATGTCCCATATCTCTTCCCTCTTGCATCTCCCTCCCTCCCACCCTCCCTATCCCACCCCTCTAGGGGGTCACAAAGCACCAAGCTGATCTCCCTGTGCTATGCGGCTGCTTCCCACTAGCTATCTATTTTACGTTTGGTAGTGTATATATGTCCATGCCACTCTCTGACTTTGTCCCAGCTTACCCTTCCCCCTCCCCGTATCCTCAAGTCTGTTCTCTAGTAGTTCTGCATCTTTATTCCCGTCTTGCCCCTAGGTTCTTCATGACCTTTTTTTTTTTTTTTTAAGATTCCATATGTATGTGTTAGCATATAGTATTTGTTTTTCTCTTTCTGACTTACTTCACTCTGTATGAGAGTCTCTAGGTCCATCCACCTCACTACAAATAACTCAGTTTCATTCCTTTTTATGGCTGACTAACATTCCATTGTATATATGTGCCACATCTTCTTTATCCATTCATCTGTTGATGGACACTTAGGTTGCTTCCATGTCCTGGCTATTGTAAATAGAGCTGCAATGAACATTTTGGTACATGACTCGTTTTGAATTATGGTTTTCTCAGGGTATATGCCCAGTAGTGGGATTGCTGGGTCGTATGGTAGTTCTATTTTTAGTTTTTTAAGGAACCTCCATACTGTTCTCCATAGTGGCTGTATCAATTTACTTTCCCACCAACAGTGCAAGAGGGTTCCCTTTTCTCCACACCCTCTCCAGCATTTATTGTTTGTAGATTTTTTGATGATGGCCATTCTGACCAGTGTGAGATGCTATCTCATTGTAGTTTTGATTTGCATTTCTCTAATTAATGATGTTGAGCATTCTTTCATGTGTCTGTTGGCAATCTGTATATCTTCTTTGGAGAAATGTCTATTTAGGTCTTCTGCCCATTTTTGGATTGGGTTGTTTGTTTTTTTGATATTGAGCTGCATGAGCTGCTTGTAAATTTTGGAGACTAATCCTTTGTCCATTGCTTCATTTGCAAATATTTTCTCCCATTCTGAGGGTTGTCTTTTGGTCTTGTTTATGGTTTCCTTTGCTGTGCAAAAGCTTTTAAGTTTCATTAGGTCCCATTTGTTAATTTTGGTTTTTATTTCCATTCCTCTAGGAGGTGGGTCAAAAAGGATCTTGCTGGGATTTATGTCATACAGTGTTCTGCCTATGTTTTCCTCTAAGAGTTTGATGGTATCTGGCCTTACATTTAGGTCTTTCATCCGTTTGAGTTTATTTTTGTGTATGGTGTTAGGGTGTTCTAATTCCATTCTTTTACATGTAGCTGTCCAGTTTTCCCAGCACCACTTATTGAAGAGGCTGTCTTTTCTCCACTATATATTCTTGCCTCCTTTATCAATGATAAGGTGACCATATGTGCGTGGGTTTACCTCTGGGCTTTCTATCCTGTTCCATTGATCTATATTTCTGTTTCCATGACAGTACCATACTGTCTTGATTACTGTAGCTTTGTAGTATAGTCTGAAGTCAGGGAGTCTGATTCCTCCAGCTCTGCTTTTCTTTTGCAAGATTGCTTTGGCTATTCGGGGTCTTTTGTGTTTCCATACAAATTGTGAAATTTGTTGTTCTAGTTCTGTGAAAAATGCCAGTGGTAGTTTGATAGGGATTGCATTGAATCTGTAGATTGCTTTGGGTAGTAGAGTCATTTTCACAATGTTGATTCTTCCAATCCAAGAACATGGTATATCTCTCCATCTATTTGTATCATCTTTAATTTCTTTCATCAGTGTCATAATTTTCTGCATACAGGTCTTTTGTCTCCTTAGGTAGGTTTATTCCTAGGTATTTTATTCTTTTTGTTGCAATGGTAAATGGGAGTGTTTTCTTAATTTCACTTTCAGATTTTTCATCATTACTGTATAGTAGTGCAAGACATTTCTGTGCATTAATTTTGTACCCTGCTTCTTTACCAAATTCATTGATTAGCTCTAGTAGTTTTCTGGTAGCATCTTTAGGATTCTCTATGTATAGTATCATGTCATCTGCAAACAGTGACAGCTTTACTTCTTCTTTTCTGATTTGGATTCCTTTTATTTCTTTTTCTTCTCTGATGGCTGTGACTAAAAATTCCAAAACTATGTTGAATAATAGCGGTGAGAGTGGGCAACCTTGTCTTGTTCCTGATCTTAGAGGAAATGGTTTCAGTTTTTCACCATTGAGGACGATGTTGGCTGTGGGTTTGTCATATATGACCTTTATTATGTTGAGGAAAGTTCCCTCTATCCCTACTTTCTGGAGGGTTTTTATCATAAATGGGTGTTGAATTTTGTCAAAAGCTTTCTCTGCATCTATTGAGATGATCATATGGTTTTTCTCCTTCAATTTGTTAATACGCTGTATCACGTTGATTGATTTGCGTATACTGAAGAAGCCTTGCATTCCTGGGATAAACCCCACTTGATCATAGTGTATGATCCTTTTAATGTGCTGTTGGATTCTGTTTGTTAGTATTTTGTTGAGGATTTTTGCATCTATGTTCATCAGCGATATTGGCCTGTAGTTTTCTTTTTTTGTGACATTGTTGTCTGGTTTTGGTATCAGAGTGATGGTGGCCTCGTAGAATGAGTTTGGGAGTGTTCCTCCCTCTGCTATATTTTGGAAGAGTTTGAGAAGGATAGGTGTTAGCTCTTCTCTAAATGTTTGATAGAATTCGCCTGTGAAGCCATCTGGTCCTGGGCTTTTGTGTGTTGGAAGATTTTTAATCACAGTTTCAATTTCAGTGCTTGTGATTCGTCTGTTCATATTTTCTATTTCTTCCTGGTTCAGTCTCAAAAGGTTGTGCATTTCTAAGAATTTGTCCATTTCTTCCAGGTTGTCCATTTTATTGACATATAGTTGCTTGTAGTAATCTCTCATGATCCTTTGTATTTCTGCAGTGTCAGTTGTTACTTCTCCTCTTTCATTTCTAATTCTATTGATTTGAGTCTTCCCCCTTTTTTTCTTTATAAGTCTGGCTAATGGTTTATCAATTTTGTTTATCTTCTCAAAGAACCAGCTTTTAGTTTTATTGATCTTTGCTATCATTTCCTTCATTTCTTTTTCATTTATTTCTGATCTGATCTTTATGATTTCTTTCCTTCTGCTAGCTTTGGGTTTTTTTTTTTGTTCTTCTTTCTCTAATTGCTTTAGGTGTAAGATTAGGTTGTTTATTTGAGATGTTTCTTGTTTCTTAAGGTAGGATTGTATTGCTATAAACTTCCCTTTTGGAACTGCTTTTGCTGCATCCCATAGGTTTTGGGTCGTCGTGTTTTCATTGTCATTTGTTTCTAGCTATTTTTTGATTTCCTCTTGGATTTCTTCAGTGATCTCTTGGTTATTAGGTAGTGTGTTGTTTAGCCTCCATGTGTTTGTATTTCTTACAGATGTTTTCCTGTAATTGATATCTAGTCTCATGACGTTGTAGTCGGAAAAGATACTTGATATGATTTCAATTTTCTTAAATTTACCAAGGCTTGATTTGTGACCCAAGATATGATCTATCCTGGAGAATGTTCCATGAGCATTTGAGAAGAATGTGTATTCTGTTGTTTTGGGATAGAATGTCCTATAAATATCAATTAAGTCCATCTTGTTTAATGTATCATTTAAAGCTTGTGTTTCCTTATTTATTTTCATTTTGGATGATCTGTCCATTGGTGAAAGTGGGGTGTTAAAGTCCCCTACTATGATTGTGTTACTGTCGATTTCCCCTTTTATGGCTGTTAGTATTTGCCTTATGTATTGAGGTGCTCCTATGTTGGCTGCATAAATATTTACAATTGTTATATCTTCTTCTTGGATTGATCCCTTGATCATTATGTGTTGTCCTTCTTTGTCTCTTGTAAACGTCTTTGCTTTAAAGTCTATTTTGTCTGATATGAGAATTGCTACTCCAGCTTTCTTTTGATTTCCATTTGCCTGGAATATCTTTTTCCATCCCCTCACTTTCAGTCTGTATGTGTCCCTAGGTCTGAAGTGGGTCTGTTGTAGACAGCATATATATGGGTCTTGTTTTTGTATCCATTCAGCCAATCTATGTCTTTTGGTTGGAGCATTTAATCCATTTACATTTAAGGTAATTATTGATATGTATGTTCCTATTACCATTTTCTTAATTGTTTTGGGATTATTATTGTAGGTCTTTTCTTTCTCTTGTGTTTCCTGCCTAGAGAAGTTCCTTTAGCATTTGTTGTAAAGCTGGTTTGGTGGGGCTGAATTCTCTTAGCTTTTGCTTGTCTGTAAAGGTTTTAATTTCTCTGTCAAATCTGAATGAGATCCTCGCTGGGTAGAGTAATCTTGGTTGTAGGTTTTTCTCCTTCATCACTTTAAATATGTCCTGCCTGTCCCTTCTGGCTTGCAGAGTTTCTGCTGAAAGATCAGCTGTTTACCTTATGAGGATTCCTTATGTGTTATTTGTTGTTTTTCCCTTGCTGCTTTTAATATTTGTTCTTTGTATTTAATTTTTGTTAGTTTCATTAATATGTGTCTAGGCCTGTTTCTCCTTGGATTTATCCTGTATGGGACTCTGTGTTCTTCCTGGACTTGATTAACTATTTCCTTTCCCATATTAGGGAAGTTTTCAACTATAATCTCTTCAAATATTTTGTCAGTCCCTTTCTTTTTCTCTTCTTCTTCTGGGACCCCTGTAATTCGAACGTTGGTGCGTTTAATGTTGTCCCAGAGATCTCTGAGACTGTCCTCAATTCTTTTCATTCTTTTTTCTTTATTCTGCTCTGCAGTAATTATTTCCACTATTTTATCTTCCAGGTCACTTATCCGTTCTTCTGCCTCAGTTATTCTGCTATTGATCCCTTCTAGAGAATTTTAAATTTCATTTATTGTGCTGTTTTCACTGTTTGTTTGCTCTTTAGTTCTTCTAAGTCCTTGTTAAACGTTTCTTGTATTTTCTCCATTCTATTTCCAAGATTTTGTATCGTCTTTACTATCATTATTCTGAATTCTTTTTCAGGTAGACTGCCTATTTCCTCTT
Organism: Eubalaena glacialis; assembly: GCF_028564815.1. NCBI lineage: Eukaryota > Metazoa > Chordata > Mammalia > Artiodactyla > Balaenidae > Eubalaena > Eubalaena glacialis. Next base: position 15,439,040 of record NC_083733.1, on the reverse strand, counting down.
CATTTGGTAGGTCTGGTGGGTTTTTGCCTTGCTCCTTCACCTGCTGTGTGTTTCTCTGTCTTCTCATTTTGCTTAACTTACTGTGTTTGGGGTCTCCTTTTCACAGGCTGCAGGTTCAGAGTTTCCATTGTTTTCGGTGTCTGTCTCCAGTGGCCAAGGTTGGTTCAGTGGGTTGTGTAGGCTTCCTGGTGGAGGGGACTAGTGCCTGTGTTCTGGTGGATGAGGCTGGATCTTGTCTTTCTGGTGGGCAGGTCCACGTCTGGTGGTGTGTTTTGGGGTGTCTGTGGCCTTATTATGATTTTAGGCAGCCTCTGTGCTAAGGGATGGGGTTGTGTTCCTGTCTTGCTAGTTGTTTGGCATAGGGTGTCCAGCACTGTAGCTTGCTGGTCATCGAGTGGAGTTGGGTCTTGGCGTTGAGTTGGAGATCTCTGGGAGATTTTCGCCATTTGATATTACGTGGAGCTGGGAGGTCTCTTGTGGACCAGTGTCCTGAACTTGGCTCTCCCACCTCAGTGGCACAGCCCTGACGCCTGGCTGGAACACCAAGAGCCTGTCCTCCTCACGGCTCAGAATAAAAGGGAGGAAAAAAAGAAAGAAAGAAAGAAGATGATAAAATAAAATAAAATAAAGTTATTAAAATAAAAAATAATTATTAAGAAAAAAAATTTTTTAAGTAATAAAAAAAAGAAAACAGAGAGAACCCTAGGACAAATGGTAAATGCAAAGCTATAGAGACAAAATCACACACAGAAGCATACACATACACACTCACAAAAAGAGAAAAAGGGAAATATATATATATATATATATATATATATATATATATATATATATCGTTGCTCCCAAAGTCCACCTCCTCAATTTGGGATGATTTTTTGTCTATTCAGGTATTCCACAGATGCAGGGTACATCAAGTTGATTGTGGAGATTTAATCCACTGCTCCTGAGGCTGCTGGTAGAAATTTCCCTTTCTCTTCTTTGTTCGCAAAGCTCCCGGGGTTCAGCTTTGGATTTGGACCCACCTCTGCGTGTAGGTCGCCTGAGGGCGTCTGTTCTTCACTCAGACAGGACGGGGTTAAAGGAACAGCTGATTTGGGGGCTCTGGCTCACTCAGGCCGGGGGGAGGGAGGGGTACGGAGTGCGGGGCGAGCCTGCGGCGGCAGAGGCCAGCGTGACGTTGCACCAACCTGAGGCGCGCCGTGCGTTCTCCCGGGGAAGTTGTCCCTGGATCACAGGACCCTGGCAGTGGCGGGCTGCACAGGCTCCCGGGAGGGGAGGTGTGGATAGTGACCTGTGCTTGCACACAGGCTTCTTGGTGGCTGCAGCAGCAGCCTTAGCGTCTCATGCCCGTTTCTGGGGTCCGCGCTGTTAGCCGCGGCTCACGCCCGTCTCTGCAGCTCCTTTAAGTGGCGCTCTTTATCCCCTCTCCTCGAGCACCAGGAAACAAAGAGGCAAGAAAAAGTCTCTTGCCTCTTCGGCAGCTCCAGACATTTTCCCGGACTCCCTCCCGGCTAGCTGTGGCGCACTAGCCCCCTTCAGGCTGTGTTCATGCAGCCAACCCCAGTCCTCTCCCTGGGATCTGAACTCCGAAGCCTGAACCTCAGCTCCCAGCCCCAATCCGCCCCAGCGGGTGAGCAGACAAGCCTCTCGGGCTGGTGAGTGCTGGTCGGCACCGATCCTCTGTGCGGGAATCTCTCCGCTTTGCCCTCCGCACCCCTGTTGCTGCGCTCTCCTCCGTGGTTCTGAAGTTTCCTCCGCGCCCACACCCCATCTCCGCCCGTGAAGGGGCTTCCTAGTGTGTGGAAACTTTTCCTCCTTCACAGCTCCCTCCCACTGGTGCAGGTCCCATCCCTATTCTTTTGTCTCTGTTTTTTCTTTTGCCCTACCCAGGTACGTGAAGAGTTTCTTGCCTTGTGGGAGGTCTGAGGTCTTCTGCCAGCCTTCAGTAGGTGTTCTGTAGGAGTTGTTCCACACGTAGATGTATTTCTGATGTATTTGTGGGGAGGAAGGTGATCTCCGCGTCTTACTCTTTGGCCATCTTGAAGCTCCTCTCTAGTACAGTATTGAATAGTATTGAAGATAGTGGCCTCTTACTTTGTTCCTGATCTTAGTAGAAATGTCTTTAGTGTTTCCCCATTATATGATACTAACTTTAAAATTAGGTATATAAATTTTATCACGGTAACAAAGTATTCTACTGTTCCTGTTTTCTTGAGCATTTTCATCAGGAATTGGTGTTGAATTTTGTGAAAGACTTCGTCAGCATCTATACAGGTAATCATATGACCTTTTCCTTAGATTTATTAATATGGTGTATGTTATTAATGGATTTTAAAATATTGAACCAAAAAAAATTTTTTTAATTTAAAAGGAATTCCCTGGTGGTCCAGTGGTTAGGACTCCACACTATCATTTTCTTTTGACCTGAAGAACTTTCTTTAGTATTTCTTATAGTGTAGGTTTGCTATTGACAGATTCTCAGTTTTTGGGTTTTTTTAATCAGAAAATATCTTTATTTTGCCTGCATTTTGAAGGATGTTTTCACTGGCTGTAGAATTCTAGATTGATAATTTTCTTTTTTCAGCACTTAAAAGAATCACTTCATTTTTCCTAGTTTCCATTGTTTCTTATGAAAAGTCAGCCATAATTCTTATCATTGTTTCCCTTCTGGGACTTCAATTACATACGTATTAGACTGCTTGACCTTATTGCATAAATCACTGACACTCTGTTTGGTTTTTTTTTTTTTTAATCTTTTTTTCTTTTTGTCTCTGTTTGGATCATTTCTCTAAATGTTTGAACATGTTTATATCAGTTTTTAAAGTCCTGGTCTGCTAATTACACTGTCTGAAGCATCTGTGGATCTACTTCTTATTGTTTTTTTCCCTTCTTATTGTTTTTTCTCTTGATTGCGCATCATATTTTCCTGCTTCTTTACATGTCTCATAATATTTTTTTATATGCCAGACATTGTGCATAGAAAAAGGATAGAGACTGAAGTATATTTTGTTCTGTTCCATTTGATTTTTTCCCCAAGAGGGTTAACTCTTTCTATGTCTGGCATCTGAAGTGAAGAACTGATAACTCAAACTTCACAAGAGGTCAAGTTAATCTGTGACTAAGATACAGCTTTAATAAAGATTCATCTCATCTTGCATAGCCCAATGTTCAATCCCCCTGGGCTGCCTCCACTGAGAAACTAATCCTTTTATCTTATTAGTATTGAGTTTAGAGGGGTATTGCCTACAGTTGCAGCTAATTTCCATTCATCTTTGTATTTAGTTACACCGATGTCCTAGGTTCCAGGCATCTCAAGAATGTAAAAGATTATTCAAATTCTTTATTATTTTAAGCCCTGCCTTCACTGTTGCTCTATCAGCAAAATTTGACTTGGAGGAAGAATTACTATGCCAAGTAAACTAGTAGTGTGTATGGGGCTCCTGCAGACTCCAGTCTGCCCCCATCAGCCCTCATTATTGCTGATAGCTTGATTGGTTTCCTCTTGACCCCACAAAATCTCTCCATTTTTCATAGACTTTTTTTTTTTTTTTTTGCTACTTACCTTTGAAGGATTCCCTTTTTCTTTTTCTTCCTTTCTTTCCATCTTTCTTTCTTTCTTTCTCTGCTTACCTTTGGAATGAATTCATCATGACTACCTTGCATCTACTACTATTCTTATAATTTTAATTTTATCTGTTTTTTTGTTTTTTCTTCTTACCATGGGACAAAGTATAATGAGGTTTATAATTTAGGAAAATTCCCTAACAGTTGTATGGACGCTGGATTAAAGTGGTGAGTGGAAACAGTGAAACTTATTATAAGGTGATTGTTAAAGTGTGACCTAAAGATAATAACCTTAATCAAATCTATTAAGAAAGAATGTGGAAGAATGAGCCAATCTGAGAAATCAGGGTTTATACTTATGGCAATGTGGAAAGTCTGTAGAATGGAAATTGTTAATGGAAAATAAGATCACAAGATTGTCTAGGACCAGCTTATGAATCTAACAGGATTTTTTAAAATTCAGCAGGCCTTGAGAATTTTTGAGGAGAGGAGTTTAGAGATTAAAGTAGTAATTTTAAAATATTAGTCTAGACATGGAAAGGAGAACAGATTAGAGAGGAAAATAAATTTAAGAAAGAGAAAGTCAGATGGGAAGAATGTTGGCATAATACACAGGACTTACTAAATCTCGAAACTAGGGTGGTATAGCAGGAATGGAGATGAAAGAATAATAACGACAAGCAATAATAATCTTAATAAGTTTATTCCTTTTCATATTATGAAGGGGTACACCGTTAACTCTCAAAGCGTTGATTTGAATCTGTGTCACATTTGATCATTTTCAAAGTTACTATGTACTTCTAGCATTTGGTACCACCTTACTAAGTGATTTCTCAATGGACAATAAGAGAATAAAAGGAAAATTAACCAATTTCAATGATTAAGTTTCATAGCATCTGACTACAGTTAGAATCCAAGCTAATAAAGCTTCATAAATTCTAAAAAGTGTTCCCTATTAAAAATAATTTAAATGGGAACAGAATTATGGTTTCAATAATGCAAAAGAATAGTACAATTAAATATACAATTATAAAAGGTAAAGGATTCTAATCCTGATTTTCAGCTATCATGAGAATATTTTTCTAGATATGGTCAAACTGTTTGTAAACAAAGGCCTTCTCCAGTCTGACTGTGAATTCTGGATTATCCTGAAATAGAAAACAATAAGACCGCTACATCTTCCCTCTACAGCAGGGTTTGGCAAACCTTTTTCAAAAAGAGCCAGATAATAAAAGTTTTAGGCTTTATGAGCCATACAGTCTCTGCCATAACTTCTCCATTCTGTCATTGCACCATGAAAGTAGCCATGGACAATGTAAAAGTGTGAACATGGCTGTATTCCAATAAATATTTATTTACAAAAATAGGTGGTGGGCCAAGTTTGGCTTGTGGATCATAGTTTGCCAGCCCCTGCTCTACAGAGTCTGTCTATATGGGAATATCCTGGAGACTTTACTAGTATATTCTGGAGCAGTGCTCTCCAACAGAAATGTAATATAAGCCACAGAAGACCACTAAATTTTCTAATAATTACATTTAAAAAAATTAATTTTAACCATATGTTTTTTAACCCGATATATCCAGAATGTTATCATTTCAACATGTTACATTTATTAATGAGAAACTTACATTCCTTTTTTCAAACTAAGTCTTCAAAATCTGGCATGTATCTTATGCTTACAGTACATCTCAATTCAGAGCAGCCACAATTCAAGTGTGGCTATCAGCTATCATCTTAGACATTTCATTTCCAGAGACTTCATAGTTATCCAAGATCTAATTGCTTCTTTTTTATCCTGGAAATTACCCACTGGTAAGACTGTTTCTCACCCAGCAAGGTGTTCCTGGTACCCTCTTCCTTCCCTAGCCTCAACTTCATCAGCCTCACCACTAGAAACTATCTCAAGCATTGCTTCTCAAACTTTAATATGCATAAGACTTATTGGGAATCTTATTAAACTGCAGATTCTGTTTCAGTAGGTACAGGACAGACCCTGAGATTTTGCGTTTCTAACAAGCTCCCAAGTGGTGCCAATGCTACCAGTCCAAGGACCATACTCTAAGTAGCAAGGATAGAAAATACCACTCCCAAAAGGATATCCATAACTGGAACTGATGTCCTACCTTCCCCTAAGAAGCTATCAGATCTAATCCCAGCATGCCTAATGTCCCTGTTCAGGCCACCACCAGGAGTGAAAGTGTCTAAGGCAGCACCGCCCAATGAGAATATAGTGCGAGCTATTTATGTAATTTACAATTTTCTAGTAGCCACATTTATGTTTTTAAAAAGTGAAATTAATTTTAATAACATATTTTCTTTTTTTAATTTTAAAAAAATATTTATTTATCTTTTTATTGGCTGCACTGGGTCTTAATTGTGGCATGTGGGATCTTTCATTGCAGCATGTGGGCTCTTCGTTGCAGTGCGCAAGCTTCTCTCTAGTTGTGGTGCGTGGGCTCAGTAGTTGCGGCACACAGGCCTAGTTGCCCTGTGGCATGTGGGATCTTAGTTCCTTGAGCAGGGATCAAACTGGAGTCCCCCACATTGCAAGATGGATTCTCAATCACTGGACCACCAGGGAAGTCCCAATAACATATTTTCTTTATCGTAATATGTCCAAAATGTTATTTTAACATTTAATCAATATAAATATATTAATGATGTCTTTTAAATTCTTTTCTTTTTTTTTTCTTTTTTTTTTTGGTATTAAATCTTCAAAATCCAGTGTGTGTTTTATATTTACAGCACATTTTAATTCTGACCAGGCACATGTAGCTAGTGGCAAATGCATTGGACAGTGGAACTATAAGGTCATCGTCATGACCTGTATGCTTATCCCTATGTGGCTCTTTACCTCCCCAAGCCCGACCCACTTTCCCATCCCTTTCTATTCCCATCAAACCCTCCTACTATATTTTTTGGAACTACTTGTCTATCATCAGAAAAAAAAAAAAGCCCTCTATTATTAACCTCATCTCAAAAATGTTCATTTCACCTTCTTGCTCTAACTATAAACTGGTTATCCCTTAAGGTTCTGTTTCTCCTCCTTCCCTTTCAAGTGGTGGCTGCTTTCTTTCACATATCCTCAGGGCTTTGAAGTGGGATAGACGTCCTCCTTCCACTAATATTTTCCTCTGTCCTTTCTCAGATACCCACTATACCACTTCCAAAATCTAGATTTAAGAATTGCACTTCAAAAAACGTTTCCAGCTCACTCAAACTTCAGTATCTATATGCCAACAATTCTTCAAACCATTGTACCCACCCATCAGTTGATTCAGCCTCATATTCACTTTTCTCATACAATCAATCCTCATATCATCAATATTATATTTGGTCCATTACTGTAATCATTATGCTGCATACTGCCTTGCCCCTCTTTTCCTTATTTAACTTGCTGGTAAACCCAATATTGGTAAATCTATCACACCACCTAGTCTCAGCCCTTACCTAAACAGATAAATGTGGTTAGGGAAAACATGATCATGCTGACTGGTCACATTTAAATTTTTTCACTACAAATGTCAAATCATCCTTTATATTACATACTCTTAGTTGATAATTTCATGTCTTATTTCATTGAGAAATTAGAAACTATCAGAAGAGAACTGGTTCCTCCCATAACCAAATCTACTACCTATAACCTCTACCTTCCCTTCTGTTACAATGACTGACTTGTCCTTGCTCCTGTCTAAGGCTAAAGCCTTGACTTAAGGATTGAATCCCATCCCTTCTTTGGTCAAAGTCATGGTTCCTGCAATTATACACTCTCTCTTACACATCATCCTCTTCCTTTTCTGGTAGGATCGTTCTTGATGGTGTACAAACATCCTATGGTTGCCCCCGACCTTCCTTCATCCCAATATAACCCTCCAACTACCACTCCATTTCTTCGCTCTTCTTTCTGAGAAAACTCATCAGTAAAGTTGTCTATATTGCTTACTCGGCATTTTTCACACCCCATTTGTCCATAACTCACTTCAGTCGTTTTTGTCCTTATCACTCCACTGAAATTCTTTTGTCAAGGTGAGCAATGATTTCCATCTTGCCACATCAAATAACCAATTCTCAGTTCTCTTTTCTCTCAAACTCCTGGTGGCATTTTATATTATTAATTACTCCCTCCTTTTTCAAATATGTTTTTTGTTGTTGTTGTTGTTGTTTGGTGATGTTTTCTGGGTTTTTCTCCTATAACACTGGTTACTCCTTTTCATTCTCCTTTGATACCTCCTTTTCTTCTTCCTGACCTCTGTTTTTTGGAATGTCCCAAAGCCATCTTTGGGCCTTTTCTCTGTCTAAAGTTAATCCTGTGATGATCTCATCCAGTTACATGGCTTGAAATGATATTTATAAGTTTGTAATTACAAAATGTTTATCTCTCTTAACTCCAGATTTCTTCTGTGGGCCCCACACTATCTATTCTTGGATATCTAATGGTCATCTCAAATTTAACCTGGCCAGAATGAAGCTTTTTATTTCATTTTCAGTCTGTTCCACTTTACTCTTCTGCCACTCGGTTTAAAGACATCACCATTCTCTTCTTCATCCAATTCCTCAACAAGTTCTATAGCTCTATCTTCAAGATATATCTTGAATCCCACCACCTCTCACCACCTCCATTACCACCTTAAGTTCAAGACACCATAATAATTTCTTGTTTAGACTTCTAAGATAACCTTCTATCTGGTTTCCTTGCTTTCATTCTGCTCCTCTATCTGTACCTTTGAATTTATTCTTTGCAAAACAGCAGGAGTCACCTTAAAGCATAAACATATGACCTTTGATCACTTCCATCGTAGTTAGGATAAAATTCAAACTCCTTATCATGGCCTTTAAGAGTCTACTTCTGGCCACTGCTTATTTGTCCCAGTACTTTCTCCTCTGTCACTCCACTCCAGCCACATCAGCTGTATTTAAATTTTAATATGCCAACTTGTTCTGGTCTCAAGGCCTTTACATTCTGTCTGGAACATTCATCCCCAAGATCTTCAGAGGGCTTGCTCTTTTACATCGTTAATGTCCCAGCTTGAATGTCAACTCTGTAATAGATCACCCTGTTTCAAATAATTCCCCTTAACACTCTATTCTTTTAGATGGCTTCATTTTCCTTCATAGCACTTATAGCTACCTGAAGTTACATTTTTAATTGTCTGTTTACTTTCTGTTTTTTTACTCCTTCAGTAGAAAGTAAGTTCATCCAATGAAGAGATGTCATACTACTCACTATTGTATCTCCTGCATCTAGAACAATACCTGGTACACAGTGAGTACTGAGTAAGTGAGTCTGAAAGATTTCAGGAGACAGGTCAGTTGTCTGACCAAATTAGAATTAGCTGCTTCGCTTGTCTTCTAATGCTGACCTGGGTCATATTAAACCAAAGAGACGTCTAAGAATGAAAGGTTCTAGTATAAACGAATTCCTGTAATCTGCTCCATACCAGGGAGCTTGTTCCAATGCTTGTTAGTAGTTGGATGCAGAAATTCTCAGTGATCCCTGCTAATCAGCTAATTTGCCTCTTTCTATCAATACTTACTAGCTGTTAGTTTCTCCTGGCCAGTCTCCACCTAAATTCCCTTATAAGAGCTTGCTTTTAAATGAGGAATTTTCTTTGCTTGCTTTGCCGTCTCCTTGCTTGGCTTTTCTTTCTTTAACAAGCACAACAGCATGCTGCTGCATCTTCAAAGAGTAAATTAATTCCGTCCGCAAAAGGGTCAAGTGCTAGAAAGTGCATAGCCATGCAGTTTGCATGGCAGGATACAGAAGATATGATGCTAATAAGATTCTAAGATGAGAATAGCAGACTATCTCTGGGGATTCAGATGAAGGGGTCTGTAAATTTTAAAAGAAATAGTCTCCGAAAACTAATGATGTCTGCTTTCCAATTCATTAATAATGTGGAGTGGGGAGATGGGAGTGAGATCCAGGCCATGCTTTGAAATATCAAAATGTAACGAGGAAGAAAACAGTAAGAGCGATCTCAATGGGGTCATAAAGCTGGGAGAAGAAGGCAAGCTGTAAGAAGATGTGGTGGTGCTGGTTGGAGGGGAGGGAATCAATCCACCCCATGTGTGTATATTTATGTGCATATAGTACCTTTATCTATACACGAGTAGATAAAAAGTTCTTCTGCTAGGAAAAAAAACACTGCAACATTGATAAGGCTTTTGCAGTTTTCATATTTAAGGTGACTCAGAATATTTCAAGTATTGTAAAAACACATCTAAGCTGTCTGCCTTTCCATATTTACAAATCCTGCCCTTCACCTCTTTGCATTGCATACAAGGAGCTGAGTAACACAACCTCAACCTTGTTTGCAGTTAATAGTAGAAGAAAAAAACCCTCAGGCAAAGCCTAATGAACCAAGAGCAATTCTGAGCTCTCCTCTCTAATATCTGCCGAGGCAGTGTCTTTCCAAGGGCTGCCTGGACATATCGTGTGACCTTGCTGCTTTACATCATTACAATTTCCCATTACTGGAATGGTGTTTGCATGGAACGGCCGTTGTGCAGATACTATGGCTGAGTTTCTCCCTGCTGCATTCGGAGTTTGTGCTAATAGAAAATGCTTCTCTGCTTGAACAGTTCCCTTGAACTGGGGGGTGTACAGCAGCAGGAGAGTTTAGCTTTGGCTTTTATTTTGACAAAGCTATTACATTTTGCAGATTGAGGTTATGGTCTTTTCTCCTATCTCTGTATTTTATCTGCATGATATTTTCTGATATCCCTTTTAAACCCCCATTAGTTACGATTGAGGCTCTGAGGTGGCAGCCTGCCTTGGAGCCGTGATATCGTCAGCTTTTCTTACAAGCCACTAAATAGACTGACTGGATTCAGTAGTGTTCAGTCATGTGTAACCTTTCTAAGGGGACTAGCTTCAGAAAGGAGACACATATGTGCCAGACAGACACTTGTGTGTTTGTGTGTATGTGTGTGTATGGTTACTGCAACACCAAGGGACCAACAATCTTAAAAATGAAAGTGCATCCTTACTCTCCAGGGCCATGAGTTCCATCGGCCATGTCTGCCTTCTGAGCTTCCCTCTTCTGCCGGTGGCCAACTGCACCATGAAGCTGTGGAGGCTGACAGCATTGATGTCATTTCCAAACTCCAGGCCCACCCTCAGCCTGTTTTACTACCCTCCTAAGAAGCTGCTGTTCTGGCTATTCTTTTCTAAACTTTGTTTCATCCACAGTCATAGTGTTACATGTTCATGCAACTCTAATCTTATAATTTTAGCAGAAAGTTTCACAATAATGAGTGATTTTGCCCAGAGGGAGTAGAAATATTTCACAGTACTGGTTATACAGCCATAAATTGTTTAGAACCAACTGAAAGGGTGAGATTCCTTGGCCAGCCCTCCCAGATCTCTAAGCAAACCATAGCCGATTGAGAGATTTTGAACCCAAAGTTAGTGCTCTAATTTCTAAAGCAAGATAATGTGACCATTTCTTTCCCTATGGCTTTCCTATTTTAAGTAAGCACAGTGAATTCTTCCCAATAAATCCTTCTGAAACTGGGAGCGTAGCACAGCCACATGCCTTAAACACTTCACTTTGTCCACCTTCTCTTGAAAGTGTGGGATGTTGTGGTCTAGAGTGGGGAGTGTCACGGAGAGGGGGTTATAGAGGTGAGGAATTTATTTCCCCAGGAAATCTCATTAGCGATGCAGTGCCTGTTTTTCATTTTCATTGAGGCTTCTGCTCTTCGGCTTTGTTTTCAGCTGAGTAACTGAGCCTGAAAGCCGTCTGGTGACTCACAAAAGGTCACACTGAGAGTCGGGGGCACAGACCGGAGCACACTGCCTACCTGTGATTGATGTGTATTAAAGCTGTCTTGAGCCACTCATAAACACAGCAAGAATCCTGTTCTCTTTTCATCAGTGCTCTTGACCAAGACTTGATTTACTGTTTTGAAATCAGCTGCTCCTTCAGTCCTCTACAATAGCTTCTTTAATAGCTTGTCATAACAGTTGATGACAATTTGGAAAAGCTCACATATTCAATATATTTTTTAAATTGACTTTGTGCTAGTCTAGGTACCAAGGCTTTATAAACAGTCTAATTGTTCCCTGAGTGTTTGCTGACCAAAAGGAAAGTGTTGATGAATCAGACCCTCCTTTTCTATCTATGAAGGTATTGAGATGTGTATTCAATATCGTAGCAAATCACTGCTGAAAATTGGTTCCATGTCCCTGAGGCGACTTACCTCAAAAGGTGAAACAGCAGAAGTACCTGCTAGACAAGACTGACCAGCTCTGCTATTTCTTTCTTTCTTTCTTTTTTTTTTTTTTTTTTGAGATTTCTTGATGATACTCTTTTAAAGTTTGTCCTGACAAGGGATTGAAATTGGATGAGTGTTATAAGAGACAGTACAGTTCTTGTTCTAGTAAAGAATAATAATAATCATTTATACCCATTGAATGTGTTTGTCAGTTTGATACCTATGGCTGTATGATAATGAAGTTTAAGACTGATGTCAGTCTGACTGAGAGATTAGTTGTATAATCTCAGAAGAAATGTGTGCACAGCATATGTAAGATTTAACTGAACACAGCAACAATTTAAAACAAATCTCTATTTCTGATCAGTTGGTTACCTTTTGATGGCCTGGGAAAGTTGAACTGACCTCCGACCTCCCAACAGCCACTTCCACAGCGGTGTCCAGGAATGCCTGCTGGGGTGATCTTCAGAATATCTAATGACCAATTTGGCAAGTACAGCGACCATTCAGAATGGATTACCAGTCACACAGAATAGATGCCGGTGCCGCTGTTCCAGAACATCCAACTGAACATCAGCTCTGCTCCTTATTCCTCTCCACATGTACAGATTCTACCTATCCTTAAATTTCATTTCTTACATGAAGCCTTTTATGTTCCATACAGTTCTATTTCTTGATTCTGAATTCCTGCAATATTACAGCCTGTGCGTCCCACATGTCCCTATACCATGTGCTACGTTCCATTAGTAGTCTATTTTGTACTTCCCCACAGCACAGTGTTGTGCACATACATTTCAAAAATATTTTTGAACATAGAATATTCTGATGAAAATACCCAGAGATGATGTTTGAAAGTGCTACATTTGATATAGACCTAATTTGAATTTCCTTTGTGGACTTGAACTTGGTATCCAAGTGTCCCATTTTCTTTTAGAGGGGCCACCTGAAAAACATTTCAGCAAAGAACTGTAGCATCAAGACACTGTCACCAGTGCCTTTTCCACTGTAAGTTTTATTTTCTCATGTACTCTACCCATTTTCCAGATGTTGAGACACTTTGCTCCATTATGTTGAATTTGGAGTAGAATTGTGGGCACAGCTGCTGTAGCAATGGAAGAGTTTAGTTTTCACCAGAACCTATGGAGGTTTGTACACAGAATAGCTGAATTTATATAAATTAGGTCATAGTTTCAGATTTGAGCAGAATATGTCATTCCTCTAAAGAACAGAAAAAATTGCATATTCAGATAAATTTATAGAAAGTCCCCAAGTATTCGGCTTTTTGTTGAAAGTTTAGTTTGATTATTTGGAACTAGGAACATTTTTTCCCCACATAAATGATATCAAGAGAGTCAAGGTTTCAAGCTAGCCCTACAGTGAATCATTATTAAACCCTCCAGCAAAGAAGGGGGCCTGAATTCTGCCAAGAGGGTTTTGGAAAGAAAGGTGGAGATGGATTCTCTGAGAAAGACTGTGAGGGTAGCACCTCCGAGGCATTGGGTATGTCCCCAGGTGATGGCTAATGTATTTCTTTTGTAAAGCTAGAGTAGGATGTAAGGGCTCAAAAGCAAATGTGAGTAAGTGGAAAATTACGGGTTGCTTCCTGAAAGCAACAGGATAAGCCATGGAGGGCAGTAAAGTGAACATCAGAACAGAATTAGGAGAACTAGTTCTAGTCCTAGCTCTGCTACAACTTCTCTGGTTGACCTTCAGTGTGTCACTGCACCTCTCTGGGCCTGTTTCCTCATCTACAAAATGAAAGGCTTCTTGATACAAGGCTTCTTTCAGCTAGCGCAAACCATGGCAATCATCTTTCCTATAATGTCATCTCTACCCAAATCCTTGTTCTGTCCTCTTCATGTGCTTCCGTATCTTCTTCTATTTATTTCATTCTGCTGAATCCAGCCAGTCCTTCCACTTAACGCACTTCCTCTCACCTTCCTTTCCCCACAGGCTAACCATAATAAAATAGACAGGGCGGAAAAACACCTCCTGGTTATCATAGACCATATTTTATTTATTATAAATATGTCCATGCTTATTCTCTCTCTTAATCTGAAAACCCCTTGGGAACAAAGAATATACCTTCTTTTGTTTATTTCTGTAATATATGTTAAAGCACCTGATGGATGTAGAAAATAAGACAATGATGTTGACATGTTGATGTTGACAGTTTTTTTTAAAAGTATATTTGCAGAGAAAAATGAACAATGATTCCCTGCTAAAATCATTTAGACCAGTGAGGCACTTGGGAAAAACAAGTGGGATTTCAGAGGGGAGAAAGAAAAAAATAAGCTAGTTGGCTTGTTCACATTTGAGGTCTGCATGGCATTCTCCCAGATGAAAAACCTGGCTTACCAGGTGAAACACATCAAGTGGAATTTTGATTCACTTCCAAAATGTTGTATTTGGGGATTACCAAGGGGCATGAGAAAACTTTTTGGGGGGTGGAGGGCTGGTGGAAATATTTGATACCTTGATTCTGGTAGCAGCTATGCAACTGTATAAATTTATAGAACTGTACAACTTAGAAGGGTGAATTTAGTGAATGTAAGTTATGCTTTAATAAACCTGACATAAAATTAAAAGATTATAAAAGATACTTATATCTATGCTAGAACAAAGATAACCAAGTAAAGTGATTTGTAGACTTATTTATTCACTTATTTTAAACTTACAAGAGCAAAGTACAAGAAAAGATATTATATTTTAAAAATTAAACAAATTGACTAGGAAAAAAGTAGTATCCCTTTTTCTATTCTTTTAATATTTCTGAAAGCATAACAGAATATTGCTACTTGTGCATACACTTGTCATTAACTCTGTGCTAGTTCTAGTGGATAAAATTGGTACAAACCAATGCTAATTGCTTTTATGACACTGCTAATTAAAGCCACCTGTAACTATTTGGTTTGAGTTCTATGATTTCACAGTGAATTGAGAAGCCACTGAGTTTTATGCCAGTGTGTATATGTGATTATCCTCCCTTACGGAAATATAGATAGCATTATTGATTCAAGTTGGCTGCTTAGACTGTCAACGGTTACTTGAGTCTGATTGTTGTAGCTCAGGTTTTGGTACTTTTGTCAGATAAGAATGCTGGTGGCATCATCCAATATTTAGATGAATATTTTCAAAGCTCAATTTTTTTTCATATAGGTCCCTTAAGGATTATAGAACAACTTCCAAGCTTGCACTTTCATGAGTAACTGATATTCTTAACTTCTCTGTCATTGTATGTGTGAAAGGTTGCAAGTAATGGCTAATCTATTTTCCAGATCTGTTCTTTTCTTCCTTCATAATAGAGTTATAGCAAGTGATGTGGCTAGTCACATTTCCCAGCCTCCCTCGCAGTTAGTATGATTAAATGAGTAAGTTCTCTCCAATGGTATATGAGTGGGCATGATGTATACCACTTCTAGGGTGGGGCTTTTAAGAAACCAGGTGTGCCTTCTCTGTGCTCTCTTTTTCCTTCTACTAGATGGAAAGAAAGAGTTGGTGTGCGGTTCTCCGTTTTAGTGAGCAGTGGGAAAAAATCTTTCCCAGTGTGCCCGTAGAAGACTTCCTCTTACATCTGGAGGACATGGCCATACCTAGCTCCAAGACTATCTGGGAAATTGGGTATCTAGCTATTTTAGCCTCTACAGTTGGAAGTAGAAAAAGGATAAGGGGGTTAGGAATGGGTAGCCAATAAACAACGCCTGAAATAATGACCTAAGCACACAATACAATAAATTAGAAGAAGTAAAAAAACAATTTGGATGGAGAAAATTAAAAAGTTAAAAAGCAGAAAATAATAATGTAAGCAAAAAGCCTGAAAGGACTACTTAATAAAACCATTACCTGGTTCTTTAAAAGTCCAACATAATTGTACAATCTCTGGAAATTCTGATCAAGAAAAAATAGAGGAGACTAAAATAAACCACAGAAGACAAGTAAGATAAATATAGACATAGAAAAAATTTTCAAGTGTGAAAGAAAGGTAGGTTTGAATTAATGCTAACATATTTGAAATCTAAATTAAAAGGTTGATTTTTCTAGAAAAAAATATGTAACAAAAATTGGCTAAACAAAAGATAGAATAAGGTCATAGAAGAAATTTTAAAAGTAGTCAAAGATATATCCCTTAAGAAAAACCCAGATCAAATGGTATTATGGGTAAATTATATTAAAATTTAAACAGATAATTATTAGGTTAAGAAAAATTTTTCCAGAATATAAAAAGATGGAGAGCTTCCCCACTAACTCTATATGGTTAGCATAATCTTGATTATAAATCCATATAAATAACATTAAATAATAACAGAATAAGCCAATTTAACTGTGAACGTATAAATCCTAAATAAACGAAAGTCTACACTGCTTTCAAAGAAAATAATATATTTCTAACAGATATAAGATTCATGTTTTTGATTAATTAAAATTTATGTCTGGAATGCAAGGATAGTTTAACGTTAAGAAACCTATTAATTTAATACATTACATTATCAAATTAAAGTAGAAAATCACATAATCATATTAAAAGATGCCAAAGAACAGTTTAACACCTATTCCTAATTAAAAGCAGTTTTAAAAATCCTTTGGCAAGCTGAGAAAGATAAAAACAAATACCTTAATCCAATAAATGTTTATTACAGAAATCTGTAATAAACATTATAAAACATTATAATTGAAATGTTTGGCAGAGATGGCTAGCTGTACCCTACTACCAGTTCCGCTCGTCTTCCTTAGTAACGTAACCCAGATTTTTAGCCAGGGTTGTGGTTTCCTGGAATAAAAACCACATTTCTCAGTTTCCCTGGCTACTAGGTGTAGCCATGTGACTGGATTAGCTAAGTTTGACCAATGGATATAAATAAAATACCATGAGCAATTGTCCTTGTCAACAAGGATGAATTTCAAAAGCCCACAGTATCAAGTTACAAAAGGCTACACATGTTTTGATACCAACTATGTAAATGTTAAAAACACACCAGATAATAAATATAACTTATAGCTGCACATTAAAATCATAAAAATGTTTTAAATGTTCTTAAGGGTGAAACACACCAACATCAGAGTGAATGGGAAGGGAAAGGGTTGGTGCTTTAGCTGTGTTTGTAATATTTTATTTCCTTAAAATTAATAAGAACAAAAGGAAAAAAGTCCTGAACCAAATATGGCAAACAAATAGCTATTAAACTTGGGTCATACTAAATGACTCAGCTATTAAATTAAGGTTATATTATTTTATGTGCTTTTCTATGTGCATAATTTTAAAACTTTAGTTGTATAAAACAAAGACTTGAAACAAAAGGAAGTCAAAATAAAGCAGCAGGGGTGAATATGGAAAGAAGAAGCCCCATTGCTTTGTTCTCAGATTCCAGAGTGATTGAACATATATGAGCCTCAGGGTTTGGCCTAATTGCCTCCTCCCTGAGTAAATAAATGTCCCAAAGCAAAAGCTAAAGGTAGTCTCTTTGATTTGTCATATCCCAGAGATTGTTCTGATGAGGGAATCAATTCAGATGCTCTATTGCTAGCAATAAATTATTAAATGACTACAATCAGTGTAAAGCTACCCTTATACCTCTATTTACTGCAGGATTTGGGTTTTTTCTTTTTTTCTGAATTTATCTAATAACGTTAAATCAAGATATTAGAAAATAAAATGTAATACACTCCTTCATAACCAGAAACACAAAGGAAAAAAAGCCTAAGAATAAACTTAACAAGAAATATGCAAGATCTATGTATGTGGAACAAAACTGTAAAAATGTACTGAAAATCATGAAAGGAAATCTAAACAAATGGAAAGATCTATTCTCTAAATGAGAACACTCAATAATTTACCAATGTTAATTCTCCTCAAGTTAATCTATACATTTAAATTAAATCCCAATAAAATGGACCTTGCTAAGCTAATTCTCAGATTCATCTGAAATAGAATCTCCAGGAATATTTTTCAAAAGACAATGAAGAAAAGTGATCCATATCAAGTATCTAAATACACTACAAAGCTTTAATAATTGAAACAGTGTGGTATTGACAGGTAAATAGAAAACAGAACTGAATAGGCAGTCTAGAAACAGATTAATATATATGAACTTTTAATATAATAAATTTTGTATTTCAAATCAGAAAAGGGAGACAAAATAATATATATGCATATATTATATATATGATTATACCTTAACTGTGACATTCACAAATATAAATCCCAAATGGATTAAAGAGCTAAACATAATGAACAACAAATTTATAAAACCATCAGAAGAAAATATAGGAAAATATTTATTTTATGGTAGGGAGGGTCTCCTTAAACTAAAAACAATATCAAGAATTCATAAACAAAATGTACAGGTTGGGTTTCATAAAAATTGAGGCAAATTGGGAGAACATATTTGCAAGACGTATAATTGAAAAAGGCTTAATAAATAATCAGAATATATAAAAATCAATAAGAAAAAAATCCTATCAAATGTGAGAAAAAGATATGAAAATACAAATGTAGAATAAGAACAAAAACGGCCAACATACATGTGAAAAGATTCTCCATCTCATTAGTAATCAGGCAGAATGCAATTTGAAAAGAGTGAGATTTGCCAGTAGATTGGCCAGCACTTTAAAGATGAATGTTCCTTGGTATTAGAAAGAGGCTGGGGAGATGGACACTCTTGTACCTTCATTACCTCTCTCTTCTACTTTCGCCCTTTCTCACTACAGTCCTGCCATACTGGCCTCCTCATTTTTCTTAGTACACACCAGCTTTCTGTCCTCTTCAGTTACTTTTACTTGCTCTTCCCTCTACCTTGATCCTTTTCCCTCAGATATATGTGTGGCTTGCTCCAGTTCTTTCTTCACGCTTTTCTCAGAGATCACCTTTTTTAGCAAGGTACCTGTACCACCTAACTTAAACATGCACCCTGTCCCTTTCACTCCTAATAACTTTTGACCTGCTTTATTTTCCTCCACGTGTTAGATAGGTGGTGGGTGGGTAGCTGGGAGGTAGATAGATAGGTAAGTAGGGAGGTAAGTAAGTAGCCACTGTGCAAATCTTTTTTGAATGACAGAAAAAATACTGCCAGTGGAGAGAGTGTAAATTTGTACAAATTTTTGGAATATTTTGCACTTAATTAAATACTAAAATATGGGTACTCTCTGACCTAGCAATTCCACTTCTACATATCTGTTCTTAATAAATACATTTGTACACAAAGAAACATGCACAAGGATGAGCATGTACATTCAGTGCAACATTGTTTTTAATAATAAAAAAGAAACAACACAAGTAGCCAACAATTGGAAAGAAGTTAAATAAAATGTTGGATATTTATGCAACACAATACTATGCAGCTGTTTTAAAGAACAAGATGGATCTGTACCCATACATAAAGATATTCTAGTGTTATGATGTTATGTGGAAAACAAATCAAAAAAATAGCTAAAGTATAATCTCATTTATGGAAAAATAATCCAGTATGTGTGGATATATAGATATAAAGATACAGATAAACACATGCATACATATGAACATATAAATGCAAATTTAATGTATAAAGGATACACACCAAATTGTTAATAATTTATTAGCTTCTCTCTGTGGAGAGGAGTTTGGGTGTGGGAGAGCTGGTACAGGAGTATATCCTATATATTTCCATATTGCTTAGTCTTTTACAGTGAGAATATATTCATGTATTACATTTTTAATTAAAAATAGAATGTCTCCAAGGTTACCCTCTTTCAATGTCAGTCTCACTCATTTGTATCCTGAAATGCTCTCTTGGGTGGCAGTGAATGAGATGAAGTAATGACCAGTGTGCTGGGAATCGCGTTTAGAAGAGCATCGTGCCAGGGAACGTTAGTCAGCCACGGGTGCCCGCATAGAAAAAAAGGTTGAGAGCTGTGTTCATGCCCCATTGTTTCATTTCCTCCAGCAGCATCTAGAAACAAAAGAAGCTTCATTTTTCCTTTACTGTGGTCACAATGTGTCAAAAGTGCAGAAGAGGGTTTTGTTTTTTCTTTTTTTTTTTTATTTAGACACATTTCATACCTACAGAATAGTTCTTTGTGCTGTATTCTGAGTAATTTTAAATAAAGAAATGCTTCCCTGCTAGCATCAAATACAGTGAAATAAATTGCAGGGCTCAGGGTGCATAAATGAGTATGCTGGCTGTCTCGTCTTTTAACTCTCATGTGTGGATCAGAAAATATAATATATAGCACTCTGACTCACCTTTGCAGGAATTTTTAAATGTTTCCTTATGTGCAATTATTCTCAGTTGTTTTATTGGTTCTTTCCAACTTATACACAAGCATGTGTGTGCTATCACGTGAGAACACATACACACACCCATGCGTGCACACACAGACACACTCACACAGCCAGAACTGCCTGTCTGAATCCCAGGCTTTTTTCTGGATAAGCATTGCTTGACCTTGCGTCTTTTCGCCATCGACATCCTTTTAATGACTACACAAGGTTACAACTCACTGACCCATGGGCCAGTGACAACCTTCTGGGGCAGCTCTGTTTAAATCAGATCCCCTTCTCTTCCTCCTTTTCTCCTTGATTTGACAGGATAGAATTGAGTTGATAGGGTAGGAGAAGGAGGAAAGTGATTTCCATTGAGATGTATTAATAATGATAGAAATAACCAAAATAATAATAGTATTATCGAGCACTTGCTATTTGCTAAGCCCTATTCTAGGCACTTTATGGGTCTCATTTCATCTTCGCGATAACCTACAATTCAGATACTATCATTCGTATTACTATGTCCATTTTACAAATGAAGAAAATAAGGTGTAGATAGATTAAATAACTTGCTCGAAGGTCACACAGCTAGTACAGATATAGTGGCCTATATCCGTATCTCCACACATAGTAGATTATTTTTCCATAAATAAGATTATATTTTAGATAGTTTTCCTTGACTTGCTTTTTTCCATCAGGTTAGTTTTTCATATGTGTACATACAAACACATCTTATTCTTTATTATAGCTGTACCATCTTGTGTTACATAAATATACCATACTATATTTAGCTTCTGGCCATATCCCTCCACTACCATCTCCCTGATGAAATCTGGGGTGTATCTTTCCATGACTTTTTCCTTATTTATACCAACATAAAGGTATACATATACTTACATAGGTGTCTTATTTATGTATGAATTCCCTTCCCTGTATGGTTTTTAGCTAAGATTGGCTACATAGAAATTTGCATGAGATATGAAAGGCAAAAATGAAGCAGCAGGAATGATTAGATTGCGAAGGTTGGTATAGAGTCAGATACTGTAGCAGTTTATACAAATTTTTTGTGGATCTGGTCTCTCACCTTGTTGGCATCAGGTAGCAGCTGAGCCCACAGATTCTCCAGCTCCCACAGGATCTCCTCCTTAAGCTTCTCCTGCTCTTAGGTCACCTGTATGTTCCACTCCATGACTAAGGGCATCATTTCTCCAGCAGGTCACCCATGTCATCAAAGTTGGAGGTTTGAAGGAAGTGAAAGAGCCACTTGAGTTTCAGTTTGTCCTCCTAGGTTCCAATTTATCCTTGGAATGGCATGCGACTTCGTGCCCATCTTTCCCTTCCAACTGCCTATTGTGAAGACTTCAGACCCAACACTGGACACAGAAGCAAGTCATATATAAACTGCTTAACCAGCTCCAACCTTGACCTCGCATGAGGTCAAATCCCTGTGATAAATTCCTCATTCTATACGACACCGAGAAGTTCTCCTTCTCTGATTAAACTTTAATACAGTGTGTCTGTTTTTATCTAAATAGAATCAAATTATACACATTGATCTTTAACTTGCTTTCTTCACTGATAGGCCATAGAGATTCTTACAGGTCGTTACATCTCTTCCCCCACTCCCATACATTTCTCCATATATATTTACACACAATCACACTAAAATATAAATTTTTTTCATTCTAAGAATCTGATTCTGGAAATATGATTCTAGAACATGAATCTGGAAATCATACATTTTAAGTTTGCATGTTGATTTATTATTTTTCTTTTTGTCTCTTTCTTCTCACCAACTCCTGTCTTAAGTCCCACATCCACCCACTAGACAACTTGTGTAACAACTTTATGTATCCTTCTGAATTTTTCTTCATGCTCTTAGATCAATATATGAATTAATACAAACACTATTGCTTATATAAAGTATACTTCCCCCACCAAATTGAGCTACAAATTTTTCATATGTTAAATTCTCATATATATTATGATCTATTTCTGGATTTTCTATTCTGTCAACTTATGTATTCTCATGCTGATACCATATTGATTTGATTACAAAAGCTGTACAATATGTTCTTATATACAGTAAAGAACCCCACACACATACACTGTTCTCTTTCATCTTAATTATTCTAGAATATTTATTCTTACACATGAATTTTAAAGTAATAGGAGCTATTATTTTAAATTCTCTTAGGATCCTAATTGGAGATATACTTTCTTTTATATTAATTTGGGAGAATCACCACTTTATCACCTATTTCTCCTACCCAAGAACATGAAATGTTTTTCCAATTGCTTAAATCTTGTTTCATACCCTTCAATAAGATGGTATAGTTTTCTTCATATAATGCTGTGCCTTTCTAGTAATTTTATTCCTAGTTATTTTATATTTTTTTCAGTGTTGTGAACAAAATACTATTATTTTTATATTTTTATTCCTAGGTCTATATTGCTAAAATACAGAAAATATTTATTTTTAGCATTTATCTTGTATCCAGCCCCCTTAACAGATTATTTTATTAATTCTATCAGTCAGAATTTAGTCAGAGAAGCAGAAGAACTAGTATCATGAAAAGGGGTTTAATTATAGGAACAAGACCTTACATAATTGTGGGAGATGTTAGGAAATAAAGATCTAAAAAAGGAAGTTGGAGAATTAGAGAAAATTCACTACCTAGCCTTTTTAAAGGCTGTGTTAATGGAAATCTGGAAAGCTAGACATATCCATGTGCCAGAGAGGAAACGTGAAAGCAAAGTGGCAGAAAAGTTTCTGGAAATCTGCACCTCTGCATGGCTCCCACTTCTGAAGTCTTCAGTCAAGCATCTGTTGGAGGGCCTGGGGCTACTTTTGGTCAGTGGGTCTAGCAGCCAGAAGGTAGAGTTGAACATGGAGTAGAGGAAAACAATGACAAACTGGAATTCACTGGGCACCTCTGCATCTGTCCTGCATCATATCTGACCAAAAAGAACTTAAGAAATAGTGGCTACTACTCCACTTCCACATTCCAAGTCTCATGTGACTTTAGATTTTGGCCAACTCTTGCATGAAACCACAAAGGGAAAGGCTTCTGAAAAACATAGTCCCCTTTGTAATCTTGTTAATATTAGAACAATCCAGCACACCTGTCTTAGTGGGGTTTTTTCCCAATGCTCATGCATATTACTTATTTTCCTGCCACCTTGCAGTCACTAGAATCTCCAAGACAATGTTAAAATAAGAATTACCGTCAATGGACCTTCCTAAATAGTTCCTAATTTTAATTTAAATAGATTTAGAGTTCTGTTATTTTAGAAAGACATTTTCTTTTGGTTTCTGGAAAACCAACTTTATCATACTTAAGTAGATTCCTTCTGCTTATTACTTATTAGGGCTGACTTTTGAATTGTATTAAGAGTCTTTCAACATCTACATACTGATATAGTAATTTTGTTTTTCCTTTTGGATTTGGTGACACAATGAATTATGTTGATAGATTTTCTGATATTAAAATACTTTCATTCCTGAAATAAACCCTCTTGGTCATAGTGCATTATTATTGCAATGCATTGCTAGATTCCATTTGTTACTCCCTTATAACTTTTGCTTTTGTATTAAAAAATGAGATTACCCTTTTAACTTTTTAAATTTAAAAACGTGTCTTTTTTATTGAAGTATAGTTGCTGTACAATATTATATAAGTTGCAGGTGTACAGTATAGTGATTCACAATTTTTAAAGGTTATACTCCATTTATAGTTATTATAAAATATTGGCTATATTCCCCATCCCGTGTTGTACAGTGTATCCATGTAGCTTATTTTATACCTAATAGTTTGTACCTCTTACTCCCCTACCACTATATTGCCCCTCCCCACTTCCCTCTTCCCACTGGTGACCACTAGTTTGTTCTCTATATCTGTGAGACTGCTTTTTTTTGTTGTTATGCTCACTAGTTTGTTGTATTTTTTAGATTACACATATAAGTGATATCATACAGTACTTGTCCTTCTCTGACTTATTTCACTTCACTTAATGCCCTCCACGTTCATCCATGTGGCCACAAATGGCAAAATTTCATTCTTTTTTATGGTTGAGTAGTATTCTGTTGTATATATGTACTACATCGTCTATATCCATTCCTCTGTCGATGGACATTTAGGTTGCTTCCTTATCTTGGCAATTGTAAATAATGCTGCTATGAACATTGGGGTGCATGTATCTTTTCAAATTAGTGTTTTTCTTTCTGGGGGTGATATACCCAGGAGTGGAATTGCTGGGTTACATGGTAGTTCCATTTTTAGTTTTTTGAGAAAACTCCATACTGTTTTCCACAGCGACTGCACCAATTTACATTTCCACCAACCAACAATGTACAAGGGTTTCCTTTTCTCCACATTCTCGCCAACATTTGTTATTTATGTTCTTTTTTATGATAACCATTCTGACAGGTGTGAGGTGATATCTCATTGTGTTTTTGATTCGCATTTTCCTGATGATTAGTGATATTGAACATCTTTTCGTGTGCCATCTGCATGTCCTCTTTGGAAATATGTCTATTCAGTTCTTTTACCCATTTTATGTTCAGATTGTTTGTTTTTTTGATGTTGAGTTGTATGAGCTGTTTATATACATTGGATATTCATCCTTTGTCAGTCATATCATTTGCAAATATTTTCTCCCATTCAGTAGGTTGTCTTTTTGTTTTGTCGATGGTTTCCTTTGCTGTGCCAAAGCTTTTAAGTTTAATTAGATACCATTTGTTTATTTTTGCTTTTATTTCCTTTACTTTAGGAGACAGATCCAAAAAATATTGCTGCAATTTATGTGAAAGAGTGTTCTGCCTAAGTTTTCCTCTAGGAGTTTTATAGTATCCAGTCTTACATTTAGGTATTTAATCCATTTTGAGTTTATTTTTGTATATGGTGTTAGAGAATGTTCTCATTTCATTCTTTTACATGTAGCTGTCCTTATAACTTTTGCTTGCATATTAAAAAATGAGATTACCCTTTTTAGATTCATCTGTGTGGATTGCAGAGTATTTTTCTGGGACACTTCACAATGAAGACTCAGTAATTTGAATAGATCATCTGAGGAATTTATAGGTGACAAGCAGGATAGGGAAAGAGGAGGAGATTCAATGTTCACTCTCATGACAGCTTTCCTGTTGCTTGACCTCTGAGTTCTGAGATAAATTACTCACTGCACAACTGATATGTAGTCTCTCATGTCTTTCTCTTCAGCATGTTTATTATTTCATTATATGCTCATTAATGGGAAGGACCATCTATGATGTTTTCATATAACATTTAATTAGTCATTCATTTGGTGCTGAGAAGATAAAGGAAGGCATTCAATACAAAATGCTTTTCTAACTATTTTCTCTTATTTCAGTAGGAAATAAGCACTATTTTCTGGTCATCCCTCAATAAAATTAATATTTATACAATGTTAAAAACATAACTTTGATTCCATAAAGACCTCATTAGGAATCCGAGTTTTTTCATATATGTCAACCACAGTGATTTCAATAAGTTTGTATCAAGTTCATTCCATGAGCCTGATGTTGTCATTCAATAAAAAATCCAATCTGCTACTTCACATGTCCTCTAAACATGTAGATTTCCTACTTGAACTACTAAAAAATGCAGGGATCCTTGTACATTTATAATGTGTACAGTCTATTTGATATGAGGGAAAAGGAATAGGTTGCCTTAGTTCTTCTTTCTTGCCTTTGTATAGGGAACAAGTAGATATGGGCTTGTAGGGCAAATGCCAGGCTCACGTTGGAAGGACTCAGAAACAGAGCAAGAACTTTTAGGGGTCCAAGAATCCATAAAGGCAAATTGGTCTGCACCTGCCTCAAGCTGTGGTGTTAATATTAGTAGACAGCATGCTATAGAAATGAGAGGGAGAAAACTATAAAAAGTGATATTTAAATTGCTGTGGAAAGTGAAATTAAGAAAACACTCCCGTTTACCATTGCAACAAAAAGAATAAAATACCTAGGAATAAACCTACCTAAGGAGACAAAAGACCTGTATGCAGAAAATTATAGGACACTGATGAAAGAAATTAAAGATGATACAAATAGATGGAGAGATATACCATGTTCTTGGATTGGAAGAATAAACATTGTGAAAATGACTCTGCTACCCAAAGCAATCTACAGATTCAATGCAATCCCTATCAAACTACCACTGGCATTTTTCACAGAACTAGAACAACAAATTTCACAATTTGTATGGAAACACAAAAGACCCCGAATAGCCAAAGCAATCTTGAGAACGAAAAATGGAGCTGGAGGAATCAGGCTCCCTGACTTCAGACTATATTACAAAGCTACAGTAATCAAGACAGTTTGGTACTGGCACAAAAACAGAAATATAGATCAATGGAACAGGATAGAAAGCCCAGAGATACGCCCACGCACATATGGTCACCTTATCTTTGATAAAGGAGGCAAGCATATACAGTGGAGAAAAGACAGCCTCTTCAATAAGTGGTGCTGGGAAAATTGGACAGGTACATGTAAAAGTATGAAATTAGAACACTCCCTAACACCATACACAAAAATAAACTCAAAACGGATTAAAGACCTAAGTGTAAGGCCAGACACTATCAAACTCTTAGAGGAAAACATAGGCAGAACACTGTATGACATAAGTCACAGCAAGATCCTTTTTGACCCAGGTCCTAGAGAAATGGAAATAAAAACACAAATAAACAAATGGGACCTAATGAAACTTAAAAGCTTTTGCACAGCAAAGGAAACCATAAACAAGACCAAAAGACAACCCTCAGAATGGGAGAAAATATTTGCAAATGAAGCAACGGACAAAGGATTAATCTCCAAGATTTACAAGCAGCTCATGCAGCTCAATAACAAAAAAACAAACAACCCAATCCAAAAATGGGCAGAAGACCTAAATAGACATTTCTCCAAAGAAGAGATACAGATTGCCAACAGACACATGAAAGAATGCTCAACATCATTAATCATTAGAGAAATGCAAATCAAAACTACAATGAGGTATCATCTCACACCGGTCAGAATGGCCATCATCAAAAAATCTAGAAACAATAAATGCTGGAGAGGGTGTGGAGAAAAGGGAACACTCTTGCACTGTTGGTGGGAATGTAAATTGATACAGCCACTATGGAGAACAGTATGGAGGTTCCTTAAAAAACTAAAAATAGAACTACCATATGACCCAGCAATCCCACTACTGGGCATATACCCTGAGAAAACCATAATTCAGAAAGAGTCATGTACCAAAATATTCATTGCAGCTCTGTTTACAATAGCCAGGACATGGAAGCAACCTAGGTGTCCATCATCGGATGAATGGATAAAGAAGATGTGGCACATATATACAATGGAATATTACTCAGCCATAAAAAGAAATGAAATGGAGGTGTTTGTAATGAGGTGGATGGAGTTAGAGTCTGTCATACAGAGTGAAGTAAGTCAGAAAGAGAAAAACAAATACAGTATGCTAACACATATATATGGAATCTAAGGGAAAAAAAAAAAAAAAAAAAAAAGAGGTCATGAAGAACCTAGTGGCAAGATGGGAATAAAGACACAGACCTACTAGAGAATGGACTTGAGGATATGGGGAGGGGGAGGGGTGAGATGTGACAGGGTGAGAGAGTGTCATGGACATATATACACTACCAAATGTAAAATAGATAACTAGTGGGAAGCAGCCGCATAGCACAGGGAGATCAGCTCGGTGCTTTGTGACCACCTAGAGGGGTGGGATAGGGAGGGTGGGAGGGAGGGAGATGCAAGAGGGAAGAGATATGGCAACATATGTATATGTGTAACTGATTCACTTTGTTGTAAAGCAGAAGCTAGCACACCATTGTAAAGCAATTATACTTCAATAAAGATGTTTAAAAAAATAAATAAATAAATAAAGTGCATGTCTCTACTCTGAAAAAAAATAAAAATAAAAAAAAAATAAATTGCTGTGAAGCTTGAATTTGAGCCCTTTTCTACTATTCCAGAATCACTACTAATATGAGGGAAGCAGAGAGACCCAAGCCAATGAAAAGCTGTAGGAAGCTGCAGAACACATGAAAATCCAAGCTGGTGAATAAAATCTATCACGTTGGCAAAACAGTGTGAGTGAAAATCTTTTAAACATGCATCAGCTGCAGGGGCTGGATGTTGAGAAATACAAGGTTAAGATGATGCTGGGGAAAACTGAGGGTCACTCATGCTCACCCCTCTAAGAAAAGCCTGCCTATGCTGTATTGAGTCACACACCATCAGGGTGATAAGGCAAGCTCAGCTGCTTGAGACACATCTTTCCTATAATGTATATATCGAAAAGCACGGCAGAGGTGTTATGGCTCCCTGAATTGAATAATCTCTAAAATGAAGATTCGATATTAAATACTTCTGTTGCTATATTATTAGAGTTATAACAAATCTAAGTGCTAAATTCCCTTAAATATTTTGTCCTTCATATTAAGCTGGCAATACCATAAAGATAATAACTCAGGTAGAATATTTAACAAGTATTTATAGATCACCTACTATGTGCAAAACTACAAAGATAAATCAGAGGTGGTCCTGGACTTCCATGAGTAAAAGCTCATGTTCTAGTGAGGGAAATAGACATACATAAATAAATTTAACACCAAGCCGATTTTAACAAGAATAATAGTAGAGTAGAATTCTATCAGGGTGTGTGGGGGGAGGTGGGGGAGGAAGGGTGAATAAAGATGATAGTTTATATCACATTCCAGTGTGATCTAGGAGTTCTCATCCTGACTGCATTACTAACAAGTTGCATGACCTTCA
The DNA here is from genome assembly GCF_028564815.1 of Eubalaena glacialis. Lineage (NCBI taxonomy): Eukaryota > Metazoa > Chordata > Mammalia > Artiodactyla > Balaenidae > Eubalaena > Eubalaena glacialis. Next base: position 15,410,222 of record NC_083733.1, on the reverse strand, counting down.
GCAGGTCTCTGGGCCTTCATTTTCTCACCTGTAAAATGAAGGGGTTATTTTATAATGATCTCTCAGGTCCCACTTCAGAACAAAGTCTCTTTAATTTTATTTTCCTATTCACATAGCAGAATGACATGAGTAAAACTGTTCTCCAAAAAAAGCTTAAAAAAACATTTTGCCATAAAGTAGTTTTGGTAGCAGAGCATTTTACATTTACTTTGTACTGCATGTGTCTTCTTCCTGTACACATGCAAACCTCTCTCAAAGTAGCATATTAGACTCTGGGGTAAGAAATGTCAAAATATAGAAGAGAACAAAGAATAATATCGCAATCACTTATATTACACATTAAAAAATTAAATGTTAATCATAGAGGTAAAGTCCCCATAACCACCATCCCTCTGTCCAAATCTATTCTTCTCACTGTCTAGAGGCAACTACTACAATTTGCTTTAAATCTGTGCTTCAGATTCATTTATCATATCTTAACATACATTTCTATGCACAAATCCATAAGCTATACATAGATTTTCTGGTATGTTTTAAAATATATATAATATACTCTATTATTTTGCTTTTTTTACTACTCAATATTGTATTTTGGACCTGCCTATTTGATAGTTCATTCTTTTTACTGCAATATAAAATTCCATCATATCATTTCCCCCTTTTATGGATTTTGGGGTTATTTTCAAATGTCTGATACTACAGTCATTACAATGCTTCAATGAACATACGTGTATAAGGCTCCTTCTGCACATAAATGAAAGTTTCTCTCAAATATATATCCTGAAATGGAACAACTTGTTATAAGGATGTGCATTTCCAAATTTTATTAGGTATTGCCGTATGCATTCTGAAGTGGTCGTACCAATTTACAATCCCACCAGAGACGCGTGAAGTCCCCATATTCTTACCAGCATTTGGTATTGTCTGACATTTAAATTTCTGACAGTATGGATGAAAATGGTATTGCATTATTGTTTTACTAATGAAACCATATTTCGGTTGTGTGTGTTTGTGTGTGTGTGCCTTCATGAGCATCTTGGTCATTAGTTTGGCTGGTTTTTCTGATAAAACCTGCTTGATATAAACTAGATTTTCTTTTTTTTAATTTATTTTTTATTGAAGTATAATTGATTTACAATGTTGTGTTAATTTCTGCTATACAGCAAAGTGACTCAGTTATACACATATATACATTCTTTTTTATACTCTTTTCCATTATGGTTTATCCCAGGATATTGAATATAGCTCCCAGTGCTATATAGTAGGACCTTGTTGTTTATCATTCTATATGTAATAGTTTGCATCTACTAACCCCAAACTCTAGTCCATCCCTCCCGTCATCCCCCCCACCCTACCGCTTGGCAACCACAAGTGTGTTCTCTATGCCTGTGAGTCTGTTTCTGTTTTGTAGATAGGTTTATTTATGCCATGTTTTAGATTCCACATATAACTGATATTCATATGGTATTTGTCTTTCTCTTTCTGACTTAACTTAGTATGATAATCTCTAGTTGCATCCATGTTGTTGCAAATGGCATTATTTGGTTTTTTATATGACTGAGTAGTATTCCATTATATATATATACCATATCTTCTTTATCCATTTATCTGTCAATGGACATTCAGGTTGTTTCCATTTCTTGGCTATTGTGAATACTGCTGCTATGAACATAGGGGTGCATGTATCTTTTTGAATTATAGTTTTGTCTGGATATATGCCCAGGAGAAGGATTGCTGGATCATAAGGTAATTCTATTTTTAGTTTTCTGAGGAACCTCCATACCGTTTTCCATAGTGGCTGCACCAACTTACATTCCCACCAACAGTGTAGGAGGGTTCCCTTTTCTGCACACCCTCTCCAGCATTTGTTATTTGTAGACTTTATTAATGATGGCTATTCTGACTGGTGTGAGGTGGTACCTCATTGTAGTTTTGATTTGCATTTCTCTAATAATTAGTGATGTTGAGCATCTTTTCATTTGCCTACTGGCCATTGTACGTTTTCTTTGGAGAAATGTCTATTTAGGTCTTCTGCCCATTTTTCAATTGGGTTGTTTGTTTTTTTATTGTTGCTGTTGAATTGTATGAGCTGTTTGTATATTTTGGCAATTAAGTCCTTATTGGTTGTATTCTTCGCAAATATTTTCTCCCATTCCATAGGTTGTCTTTTCGTTAATTTTTTTTAAGGTTTCCTTTGCTGTGCAAAAGCTTGTAAATTTGATTAGGTCCCATTTGTTTATTTTTGTTTTTATTTCTATTACCTGGGGAGACTGACTTAAGAAAACATTGGTACAATTTATGTCAAAGAATGTTTTGCCTATGATCTCTTCTAGGAGTTTTATGGTGTCTTGTCTTACATTTAAGTTTCTAAGCCATTTTAAGTTTATTTTTGTGCATGGTGTGAGGGTGTGTTCTAACTTCACTGATTTACGTGCAGCTGTCCAACTTTCCCAGCACCACTTGCTGAAGAGACTGTCTTTTTCCCATTTATATTCTTGCCTCCTTTGTCAAAGATTAATTGACCACAGGTGTCTGGGTTTATTTCTGGGCTGTCTATTCTGTTCCATTGATCCGTATGTCTGTTTTTGTGCCAATGCCACACTATTTTGATGACTGTAGCATTGTAGTATTGTCTGAAGTCTGGGAGGGTTATGCCTCCTGCTTTGTTCTTTTTACTTAGGATTGCTTTGGCAATTCTGGGTCTTTATGGTTCCATATAAATTTTAGGATTATTTGTCCTAGTTCTGTGAAAAATGTCATGGGTAATTTGATAGGGATCACATTAAATCTGTAGATTGCTTTGGGTGGTATTGCCATTTTAACAATATTAATTCTTCCTATCCAACAGCATGGGATATCTTTCCATTTCTTTGAATCATCTTTAATTTCCTTTATTAATGTTTTATAGTTCTCAGCATATAAGTCTGAAAACATATTTTGGAATATACTTATTAGCCCAGCAGATTTACTCTTCTGTGAGCTGATGCTCCATTCCTTTTGCCATTCTTCTATTGGTAGCTTGTTTTTCCCACTCACTGATGTTTAGGAGATCTATACCTATACCTATACTTATAACTATACCTATTCCTATACCTATATCTGTATCTATATCTATTTTTATTTCTATATCTATATACATACTCTAGTACCAAGCCTTTATCTTTTTATTTACGGTAGAGATATCTTCTAGTCTGTCATGGATCTAGTAACTTTAGATTTTTTTTGTTGTATAGAAGTTTGGAGTTTCAAATTTTCTGGTTTGACCGTATTTTAAAATTCTTCCTTACCTTGAAGTAACTCTAGTAGTTTGAGTTTGTTTTTCTCTTTAGTTCTTCAGTCCATCTGGAAAATATTCTGTGTGGATGTTTAGGTAAAGAATCTATTTTTAGCCTCCTATGGATAGGCAGTTGTCCAAAACTATATACTGAATAATCTGTTCATTCACTCAAAGATTTGTGAAGTCACTTCCTTCAAATACTGAGTTCCCATAGCTGCTTCAGTCTGTCTGTGGGCTCTTTATACTAATCTGTTGATCTAGCTGACTCAATTATATATATATTTTCATTCTTTAGGTGATTGATGATATTTAGTAAAAGGATACTAGGTTAATGAATAGGTCCTTTTTTTTTTTTTAAAGGAATAACTGAACAAGGGAGCCTTTTTTTTTTTTCTTTTTTTGGCTGCATTGGGTTTTCGTTGCTGTGCGCAAGCTTTCTCTAATTGTGGCGAGCAAGGGCTACTCTTCATTGCAGTGCATGGGCTTCTCATTGCAGTGGCTTCTCTTGTTGCAGGGCACAGGCTCTAGGCATGTGGGCTTCAGTAGTTGCAGCACCCGGGCTCTGTAGTTGCATCACGCGGGCCCTAGAGCACGCGGGCTTCAGTAGTTGCGGTGTGTGGGCTCAGTAGTTGCAGCACGTGGGCTCTAGGGTGTGCAGGCTTCAGTAGTTGTGGTGTGCTGGCTCAGTAGTTGTGGCTCGTGGGCTCTAGAGTGCAGGTTCAGTAGTTGTGGTACACAGGCTTAGTTGCTCCACGGCATGTGGGATCTTCCCAGACCAGGGATCGAACCCGTGTCCCCTGCATTGGCAGACGGATTCTTAACCACTGCGCCACCAGGGAAGTCCTGACTATGTCCATTTCTAATACCTCAGTCCAAGGATTTCCCCCCACTCTGCTCTTCTGGGTATCCAAAGTGTCCTGGGGGCTACTGTGGAGAGAAGTCGTCATAAAGTAGGCAAATTATGACAGAACAAAGACTGTAGCACAAGTGGGGCATTGGGCCCACTCGTAAGGTGGCTAGGTGGCTTGTCAGCAAGTTCAGGCTGGAGACTGGACAATTTGAAGACAAAATTCTGATCTAAGGGAGTTCTGGCAGTTGCAGTGTGCTACTATGGGATCCTTCTTTGGTCTTTTCCTGGCAGCTCCTGGGCAGTAGCCCACCCTCAAATCATTCTCCTGGTGTAGGGTCTTTGGGATGGCTTCTCTTTCTTCCTTCATTTTAGTCTCCACTGCTTCCTTGCTGTATCACTCTTTTATCCTCTCCCCAAAGGTTCTGTTCTCTTCTTTTCTTTCACAATAGTCCTTGAGGGACAGTTAGAAAGACCGTCATAAATAGAGCCTTGAACAACCAAATCTCTACAATACAACTAGTTTCCCCTTCCTTGAGGATAATAAAGAAATTTCCTGGAACAAAGCTGCCTGATCTCCATTCCCTGGGGAGGAGAGACAGTGTTTTAACACTTGCTTACAGGATGGTCTAAGTAACTTCTAATTCACAAAAGAAAAGACCAAAGCAACAAAACTGACACATGACAAATAGTTTATATATAAAAAAATAGGTTGAAAATTCATTTTCTGCTCCATGTGGTATAGAAATTTTTCAGGAAGTAGAATGTTTGTTCTGTTGGATATTCTAACCTGTAACACTAATATAGGAAAAACCACTTAATCCTTTTAAGAGAAATTTCTACTCCACTTACACCTCTTACCAAATCCTTTCAAACTCTTGGACCCCACTTTTCTGAAAGGGAGAGTATCTTGATTGACTCCCTTTCCATTCAACAATGCACTTCCTAGAGTCACTTCCAAGAAAGCAAGTCCTAATTGTGCTACTCAATACTATATAACAACCTAAATGGGAAAAGAATTTGAAAAAGAATAGATACATATATGTGTATAACTGAACCACTTTGCTGTACACCTGAAACTAACACAACATTGTTAATCAACTATACTCCAATATAAAATAAAATGTTAAAAAAAAAGATGGAATAAGGAAGTTAAAGTTGTAATGCCTAATAACAGTTGCCGAAAGTTTGTGAAGATCGGCATCCCTGAACAAGTATGACTACAGTAGATTCAACCCCATGCGACATCCAGGGTACAGATGAAAATGTTTACACCTGCTCCCATGATGGTAAAGAGCTGGGCATCAAGATTGTAACATACTTTGGACTTACTGAAAAAAATCACAATTAGAAATTAAAGTACTATTATTACTTTCCCAACTTGAATTATTTAATATATGCTTTATTACAGGATACCCATTTACTTTGTTTCTGTGAATTACTGATTTTACAATACCACATGAAGATGTTGACTTACCAGCAATGGTTTTTTCTTCACTAGTTACAATAATTAAAATAATATTTTCCCTGGAATTGGGAAATATTTTTAAATTGGGAATTGGGAATGGTATATTCTGAATAAATTTTTCATAACTGGGCACCAAATTTGCCATTCCCAGATATGTTTTATTTGTAAAAATAGGTACAAATCATAAACATTTACACTTACTTATTTGAGTCCATTTATACTTAACAGGGTTTTCTTTTAAAAATCATAAATGACAAAATCAAAGACACTTGAGTTAAAATAACATTCCCACCTCTCTCCTTCCAGAGTTCTCTAACTCAGCACAGTGGTGCTTTTCTATATGAGTTTTCCTGGGGTCTGCTTTAAAATAAGTGCGGTAAAAAACATAAGTATGGCCAGCTTATTGCCTGATGGAAATTTTTCTTCATGATAAACATGTTCCCATTGTTCTAGAATTAGGGCAGTATTATAACTTTCTTTCACTCACCATTTTTTAGACTATTCTTGAATCCACCCTATCTTCCATCTTCTTTTTCTCCTTATTATCCTAATTGGCTTTCTAGAAAACTTATAAGAAGCAATTTGAACTCAACAGACTACACATGCACATAAAAAGTCGTTTCAAAGGATTAGAGAAAAGGCATTTTAAGACCTCTGGATAGATTGTTTTTATCAAAACATACTTTTTTGGTTTGTTTTTTGTTTTGCCTTTTTCCCTGTTTGATTTCCAAAACATTTATTGAATTGTTTTTCAGGGCACTTTGCTAAGCACTGTGGGAGATATTAAGTGAACAAGTTGCATTCTCTACCTTTGAAGAACTTTCCACTTATTGGAGAGGTAAAGCATTATATTCTGGCTTCCATTATCTGTATATTAGTGAACTAAGAGAAGCACAAACCAAAGAAATGTATAAAAAATACAAAACTTCTAATTGGGAAAACAAGGGAAAGTGTAATTTAAACTGGGTATTAGGGAGTTTCAAAAAGCAGAAATGATAGAGGAAGAAATGGGATTAGCTAAGATATTGGCAGAATGGAAACGAGGGCTTGCAGGAAACAGGGAATACGGCATTTTGGAGGGTAGGATTCTGCAGAGCAATAAAGGTTTAAGCCATTGGGAGCCCAAGTTCAAGGGAGCCAAGTATAAATCCACAGAAGTTGTAGGCAGGGAATAACAGGTTGGAACTCTGCTGTGGAACAACTGATTGGTAGTGGTGCATGAAGTGGTATGAAGGAGGTTTGGGGACTTTACAATATCTTTGTGTAAGATAATGAGGGTTAGACAAATGGCAGTGTAAGAACAGGGAAAAGAGAGGAAGATTGCATGGGGACCTGTGCCAAGGTGGCAGAAGTAATAAAGCATAATCCAGTTGCCTGATGGGCAAAAATCCTGGATTCTAGTCCCAATTTACTTATAATCTTTGAGTTATGAGTTTTCCTAGGGTCTACTTTGAACAAAGTGTGGTAGAAAATATAGTAGCCATCTAATTGTCTGATAGAAATTTTTTTCATGATAAGAGTAAGAGTTAAAATATTTTCAATAAAATTAGGCACATTAGAATGATTCAAAGAGAAACTTGAAGTAAGAAGTGCTTTGAGAGCAGAAGCAAGAAGAACTACAATCCTGCAGCCTGTGGAACGAAAACCACATTCACAGAAAGAGAGACAAAATGAAAAGGCAGAGGACTATGTACCAGGTGAAGGAACAAGATAAAACCCCAGAAAAACAATTAAATGAAGTGGAGATAGGCAATCCTCCAGAAAAAGAATTCAGAATAATGATAGTGAAGATGATCCAGGACCTCAGAAAAAGAATGGAGGCAAAGATCAAGAAGATGCAAGAAATGTTTAACAAAGACCTAGAAGAATTAAAGAACAAACACCAAGAAAAATTAAAGAACAAACAAACAGAGATGAACAATACAATAACTGAAATGAAAAATACACTAGAAGTAATCAATAGCAGAATAACTGAGGCAGAAGAACGGATAAGTGACCTGGAAGACAGAATGGTGGAATTCACTGCCACAGAACAGAATAAAGAAAAAGGAATGAAAAGAAATGAAGACAACCTAAGAGACCTCTGGGACAACGTTAAACACACCAACATTCACATTATAGGGGTCCCAGAAGGAGAAGAGAGAGAGAAAGGACCCGAGAAAATGTTTGAAGAGATTATAGTCAAAAACTTCCCTAACATGGGTAAGTAAATAACCACCCAAGTCCAGAAAGCGCAGAGAGTCCTAGGTGGGATAAACCCAAAGAGAAACATGCCAAGACAGATAGTAATCAAATTGACAAAAATTAAAGACAAAGAAAAATTATTGAAAGCAGCAAGGGAAAAATGACAAATAACATACAAGGGAGAGTTCCATAAGGTTAACAGCTGATTTCTCAGACTCCTACAAGTCAGAAGAGAGTGGCACGATATATTTAAAGTGATGAAAAGGAAGAACCTAAAACCAAGATTACTCTACCCAGCAAGGATCTCATTCAGATTCAACAGAGAAATCAAAAGCTTTACAGACGAGCAAACACGAAGAGAATTCAGCACCACCAAACCAGCTCTACAGCAAATGCTAAAGGAACTTCTCTAAGTGGGAAACACAAGAGAAGAAAAGGACCTACAAAAACAAACCCATAACAATTAATAAAATGGTAATAAGAACATACATATCGATAATTACCTTAAACATGAATGGATTAACTGCTCCAACCAAAACACACAGGCTTGCTGAATGGATACAAAAACAAGACCCATAGATATGCTGTCTACAAGAGACCCACTTCAAACCTAGGGACACATACAGACTGAAAGTGAGGGGATGGAAAAAGATATTCCATGAAAATGGAAATCAAAAGAAGCTGGAGTAGCAAGACACATATCAGATAAAATAGACTTTAAAATAAAGAATGTTACAAGAGACAAGGAAGGACACTACATAATGATCAAGGGATCAATCCAAGAAGAAGATATAACAAGTATAAATACATATGCACCCAACATAGGGGGACCTCAATACATAAGGCAACTGCTAACAGCTATAAAAGAGGAAATCGACAGTAACACAATAATAGTGGGGGACTTTAAGACCTCACTTACATCAATGGACAGATCATCCAAACAGAAAATTAATAAGGAAACACAAGCTTTAAATGACACAATAGACCTGATAGATTTAATTGATATTTATAGGACATTCCATCCCAAAACAGCAGATTACACTTTCTTCTCAAGTGCACTCAGAACATTCTCCAGGATAAATCACATCTTGGGTCACAAACCAAGCCTTGGTAAATTAAGAATATTGAAATCATATCAAGCATCTTTTCTGACCACAACGCTATGAGATTAGAAATCAATTACAGGAAAAAAGAAAGTAAAAAACACAAACACCTGGAGGCTAAACAATATGTTACTAAATAACCAAGAGATCACTGAAGAAATCAAAGAGGAAATCAAAAAATGCCTAGAGACAAATGACAATGAAAACACGACAACCCAAAACCTATGGGATGCAGCAAAAGCAGTTCTAAGAGGGAATTTTATAGCAGTACAATCCTACCTCAAGAAACATGAAAAATCTCAAATAAACAGTCTAACCTTACACCTAAGGGAACTAGAGAAAGACGAACAAACAAAACCTGAAGTTAGTAGAAGGAAAGAAATCATAAAGATCAGAGCAGAAATAAATGAAAAATAAAAAAACAATAGCAAAGATCAATAAAACTAAAAGCTGGTTCTTTGAGAAGATAAACAAAATTGATAAACCTTCAGCCAGACTCATCAAGAAGAAGAGGGAGAGGACGCAAATCAATAAAATTAGAAATGAAAAAGGAGAAGTTTCAACAGACACTGCAGAAATACAAAGCATCATAGGAGACTACTACAAGCAACTCTATGCCAATAAAATGGACAACCTGGAAGAAATGGATGAATTCTTAGAAAGGTATAACCTTCCAAGACTGAACCAGGAAGAAATAGAAAATGTGAGCAGACCAATCACAAGTAATGAAACTGAAACTGTGATTAAAAATCTTCCAACCAAAGTCCAGGGCCAGATGGCTTCATAGGTGAATTCTATCAAACATTTAGAGAAGAGCTAACACCCATCCTTCTCAAACTATTCCAAAAAATTGCAGAGGAAGGAACACTCCCAAACTCATTCTACAAGGCCACCATCACCCTGACACCAAAACCAGACAGAGATAATACAAAAAAAAAATTACAGACCAATATCACTGATGAATATAGATGCAAAAATCCTCAACAAAATACTAGCAAACAGAATCCAACAACACATTAAGAGGATCATACACCATGATCAAGTGGAATTTATCCCAGGGATGCAAGGATTCTTCAATATACGCAAATCAATCAATGTGATACACCATATTAACAAATTGAAGGAGAAAAACCATCATCTCAATAGATGCAGAAAAACTTTAGACAAAATTCAACACAGATTTGTGGTAAAAACTCTCCAGAAAGTGGGCATAGAGGGAACCCACCTGAACATAATAAAGGCCATATCCAACAAACCCACAGCGAACATCATTCTCAATGATGAAAAACTGAAAGCATTTCCTCTTAGATCAGGAAAAAGACAAGGATGTCCACTCTCACCACTATTATTCAACATAGTTTTGGAAGTCCTAGCCACAGCAATCAGAGAAGAAAAAGAAATAAAATAAATACAAATTGGAAAAGAAGAAGTAAAACTGTCACTGTTTGCAGATGACATGCTACTATACATAGAGAATCCTAAAGATGCCACCAGAAAACTACTAGACCTAATCAATGAATTTGGTAAATTTGCAGGATACAAAATTAATGCACAGAAATCTCTTGCATTCCTGTACACTAACAACAAAAGATCAGAAAGAGAAATTAAGGAAAGAATCCCATTCACCATTGCAACAAAAAGAATAAAATACCTAGGAATAAACCTACCTAAGGAGGTAAAAGACCTGTACTCAGAAAACTATAATCAACAGATAAAGGATTAATCTCCAAAATATATAAACAGCTCATGCAGCTCAATATTAAAAAACAAACAAACCAATCAAAAAATGGGCCTATTTAGAAGACCTAAATAGACATCTCTCCAAAGAAGACATACAGATGGCCAAGAGGCATATGAAAAGCTGCTCAACATCACTAATTATTAGAGAAATGCAAATCAAAACTACAATGAGGTATCACCTCACCCCAGTTAGAATGGGCATCATCAGAAAATCTACAAACAACAAATGCTGGAGAGGGTGTGGAGAAAAGGGAACCCTCTTGCACTGTTGGTGGGAATGCAAATTGATACAGCCACTATGGAGAACAGTACGGAGGTTCCTTAAAAAACTAAAAATAGAATTACCATATGACCCAGCAATCCCACTACTGGGCATATACCCAGAGAAAACCATAATTCAAAAACACACATGCACCCCAATGTTCATTGCAGCACTATTTACAATAGCCATGTCATGGAAGCAACCCAAATGCCATCAACAGACAAATGGATAAAGAAGTTGTGGTACATATATACAATGGAATATTACTCAGCCATAAAAAGGAATGAAATTGGGTCATTTGTAGAGACATGGATGCACCTAGAGACTGTCATACATCATGAAGTTAAGTCAGAAAGAGAAAAACAAATATCATATATTAACGCATATATGTGGAATCTAGAAAAATGGTACAGATGAACCAGTTTGCAAGGCAGAAATAGAGACACAGATGTACAGAACAAATGTATGGACACCAAGGTGGGAAAGTGGGGGGGGGGATGAATTGGGAGATTGGGATTGACATATATACACTAATATGTATAAAATAGATAACTAATAAGAACCTGCTGTATAAAAAATAAATAAATAAAGGCAAAAAAAACTGCTTTGAATCCTAATCTAGAACAAAGTACATAACTTCTCTGAATTTCTGTTTTCTTGTCTGTAAAACAGGACTAATAATACATACTTTATAAGTTATTTGCAAGGGTTTAAGGTCTAATGACATCATGTATAGGAAGTATCAATACAGTGCATAGAGTAAGTGCTTAGTAAGTATTAATGCCCCTTTCCTTTTCCTGGTTACTATTTCCAATCCTTGGCAAGACTGATTTTTTTCTAATTTATTTATTTTATTTTATTTTTTTTGGCTGTGTTGGGTCTTCATTGCTGTGCGTGGGCTTTCTCTAGTTGCGGCGAGTGGGGGCTGCTCTTCGTTGCGGTGCGTGGGCTTCTCATTGCGGTGGCTTCTCTTGTTGCAGAGCACGGGCTCTAGAAGGGCGGGCTTCAGTAGTTGTGGCATGCGGGCTCAGTAGTTGTGGCTCGTGAGCTCTAGAGCGCAGGCTCAGTAGTTGTGGCGCACGGGCTTAGTTGTTCCGCGGCATGTGGGATCTTCCTGGACCAGGGCTCGAACCCGTGTCCCCTGTATTGGCAGGCAGATTCTTAACCACTGTGCCACCAGGGAAGTCCCAAGACTGATTTTTGATGAGAATAACTTAAAGACTTGTACATATATTCTCTGAGGTTATTTACATGGGTTGATCTCTTCTACTTTTCTTGTTTTCACTTCATACTTCATCAATTATTTTTACAATGTATTGTTTGGATGAATTAAAAAGACACTTTAATTGAAAAAATTTTCATTCCAAATAAAAAACTTGATTTGGGTAAAATAAATGTAAGAATCATCAAATTTTGAAAAGAAAGTACCATACCACAATTTATACAATGAGCATGATTCTTAGAATTCTAGATTAACTCAAATTTTATAAATTTAATTCTGAATTTCATCCTTATATTGGTTTAGATTATAATTTCACATTTATTTAATCTGTCTTTTACTGACAATGGTCCCTAATACTTAAGTTTCAGTTTAATCTTCCTTTTATATAATTAATATTCTGTATAAACAAATTTGAATGTATTGGCAAATTAAAGAAAGTCTGTTGAGCTGTTTTTATAATATACAGGATTATTTTGTAATTTTCATGATGAAATTTATATGTTGTATCAGATTAACCATGAGTTAAAAAATTAAAATACACAAAGCAACATGGAGGAAAATAATTTTGAGGCAAGAATTGTGAAACCAGGAAAACAAAAATTAACAAGAGTGGTCAAAATAGTCTTTTTTTTAGGTGTTGAAAAGACAGAGATTTTATTATCCAGAGACCTTCTATGAGATAATTATTCAAGGACATACAACAGCAAAACAAAATGAATATAAGAATGAGGAAGACATGAAATGCAAGAGACTTGTGAGCAAAAGATTATTCAGACCTGGGCTTCCCTGGTTACTCAGTGGTTAAGAATCCGCTTGCCAATGCATGGGACACAAGTTCGAGCCCTGGTCTGGGAAGATCCCATATGCTTTTAAAAATTATTTTTAAAAAAGAGATTATTCAGACTCAACCATAAGTGTAATTTTTTTGTTGTTCACAAGAAATTAACAAATCTCTTATCAGAGTGGGAGATTTTTTAACGCATCTCTCAGAAATCTGTAGCTAACCTAGACAAAAACAAATGAAAACAGAAAGGTTTGAATCAACTTGACCCCAAAGAATTTTCGAGATGACAGCTTTGTGGCAACCAGCCCAGGTTGGAGCAAAAAGGCCAGAGGGCTCCAGAAGAGATGCCCCCTCAAAAAGGAACAAATTGATCAACTGACATATTTGACCCATTTGGGAGGAGAATTACAGCTCTGTCCAAGTTCGAGAGACTATGTCATTGAAAAGTAAACAGATGAAAAATCATATAATTAGTGACTCTAGTAAAAACAAAAACCTGCAGAGGCAAGAAAATATAACCATTGTATACTACATAACTCGGCTCTGAAGAATATTCTCATAGCCATAAAAATGTAAGCAATGAATAATGTTTTAGTAAGAAATTGTTTTATAACCATATTGGGAGGATGGGTGAAGGAGAATATAAGTGTGTGTGTGTGCACATGCACAGCATGTAGGGGAAGTGTAAGAGGTAAATCCTCATCCTCCATTCTACAAAGTCAGGATGTCATGCCTACACTAGAAAAAAATCAAGATGTTGCAAATACCACCATGTGTTGTGTTATTTGGAAATGTGGAGAGAAATATCAGAAGAAACAGCTAAAATATTTGATAGTATTTAGTTAACTCTGAAGAGTGGAACTTGGAGGTTAAGAGAGATGGAACAGGAAGCAAGGCTGCTGTTTTTTATCATAGCTTATAGAATATTTTGATTTCCAAAAACATCTACTTAAAAATACTGATAAGAACAAAAATAAATAAATCAATAAATCTGAAAAAGCAATTGACTAGTGATACCTCATCAGCATAGGAAATGATGTGTAATCAAATTAATTGAAGACCAAGATGTACAAAGAACTCAGCACACAAAAGTGTAGTGAGGAATACAGACCCATAAAACAGCAGACTCTGTGTAACTTGACATGCCCATGATATTTTTCTGTTATGCCAAATATTTTTTAAATGTCTTCTTGCTGTGAGTTAAAAATTACATAAATTGTCAGTGAAATGCTATTGCTATTTAATACATTTTAGTTATCATTTTAACTTCTCTAAGTCTGAGTTTCTTGTAAAATGGGAATAATGATTTTACCTTTCTCGTAAGGTTGTTGTGAGGATGAAATAAGATGATGCATGATACAGTCTGTTACTGTGCCTGGCATTCAGAAAGTGCTTGATGAATATTTCCTATTATTGTTTAATAATAATAATATAGCATTAATATTAGTAGGCTGTTTTCAATATAAAGTCTATTTTTATATTTTCAACAAACAAAAATGATTTATTGAATGTACGTCAAGTTACTTTGGACAATGTCTGCAATTGTTGACTTCATTTGCAGTTATTAATATTGACTAATATAATTTGATCATTATGGGTGATGTTGACACCAAAGTAGTAATTTTAAGTGTTTTTGATGGTAGGTATTGATCTAATCATGTGAACAACACTGATAATAACCTATCATTATGAGTACTGGATGGTTATTTTAACCCATACTTAATAAGGAACAAATAATTTCTGCTTCGCTTTTGTATCAATATCTGGAGTTCTTTTCTGTGTTTTCTAGGTTCTATAAAGGAGGCAAAGGTTTTGAAGACTATCAAAGACATCACAATGGTATCTTCCTAAGGGATTTAGAGGCTCTTCATCAACCAAAGGAAAAGCACCAGTGAGAGTCAGGATGTGATTCCAGGCAGGTGCCGCTGCTTATTTAAAATGTGTCAAGGTAAGGTGCCTGTATATGTTCAGATCTGTGCCAGCAACCATGAAGACGCAGAGACTGCAAGGAAGAAATACAGCAGTTTAGTGAGTACTAAGTGTTTCACATAGGCCATAGCATTTAATCCTGACAATAACCCTGTAAGGCAAGGCTTATTAGGCCCAATAAATGCCAGAAATATGGGTCAAATCCAGGTTCAAAGTTGATACTCTTTCCACAATACATACTCCTTCTCATAACAGGTATACTAATAAGTGCCTTCCTGGAGGGTGTTGTTGCTACATGACCTATTCTCTCAGGCCTGCCAGATTTTCATCTACATGCATGTTATTTCTCACCAAAATAAACATGATTTACAGAGGACTGAGCCTAAGTAATTTTGCTCAGTTACTCTGTATCAGGAGTCGGCAAACTGTTTCTGTAGACAGATGGTCAGTATGTTAAGCTTGGGGACCAAACAGTCTCTATTGCAACCACATAACTCTGACAGCCATAGATAATATGTAAATGATTGGGTGGGCATGGCTACATTCCATAAAACTTCATTTACAAAAACTGACAGTAAGCCATATTTGGCACATAGGCTGTAGTTTGGCCAATCCTTGCTCTATACCAAAGGTAGTCATTTTTTACATCATTCAGTCTATATAGTTTCAGAGTGTCAGAGTGTTCTGTCTCCTATACTCAAAATCTCCTTAGTACTATACCCAGCAGTGATTCCCCAGTGTCCCTCACCATAGAAGCCCTCATGTTTTATTACAATTCATCCTTGGAGAAGGGTGTGAAACAAGGACCCAAGCCTGTGCCCATCACAGTGAAATTTGTGTCATTAGAAGAACATTTATAAAGGCTCTCAGAGAACTCAGAGTTGGTGCCCCGCTGCCAGTATCAGAGCTGGCCCCATGGTAGGAAATCTCATGCAGAGGGTGGGCTCTAATTTCAGAGGATAAGAACCTGGCCTCCCATGGATGTCTCCGTTGGAACTATTGATTATGTAGTAGAACAAGATGAGATTGACAACACTTGAGCCACCAGCATCTAAATTCTGTGTAGGAAATTGTGTGCCAGTCAACTACACTGATATACCTTCCCATGCTAGCATGTGTCTTTAAACACCCCACAACTCTACCAAATTATTCATGTTGGCCTGATTTTTCCACTCTTCCTCCTTTTCTAGCACTTTTTTATTTTATATGCATGCGTAGTTGCTTTAGAGATATTCTGCTATGTTTCTGAACTTGGCTTGATCAGGGGGAGTAGGCAGGCTGTGATTGGAATCTTAATAACCTGTCAAAACAGAGCATTTAAATCCTGTTCATGTTATTTTCTTTCCTTCCCATGGAACACAGATAGCCAGAAAGACAAATAGGAGAGGCCCCTTGGTATTTTCCCCTTGTTTGTGTGATCCTAAGGGTTTTGATGATCTGGCCTTTGCAAGGTTCCTTGAGACTGTTCAAGCCAGCTTCGGCTGGATGTGACTTGCTTAATGATTTGGCAAGGATCTGAGGCATTGGAAATCAAAACAAAACAAAAAAGAAGAAAAAAAACTCGGATCATATCAGCATACATCATAACAATAGAATCATTCAGCATCTTATCTGGTTACTTATTATAGGTTGTGCAGTGATAGAAATGGAAATAATTTACTCTGGCCACTCTGTGTTACTGCTAAATCATTTATGTGCTATGAAAGGGTTTGCAAACTGTCAAGACTCAAAGATTCCCTAACTGCATTCTCCCGAGGAGTTCTCCAACACCATCCCTGGTTCTGTTTCATATTTTAAACATTTTCTTAGAATGTGAGCTTTATTATCCGTGTTCAAGTTCAGCAAGCCCTACTTTTCCAGATAGATCACCACCAAGAGATATGGTAATATAAAATAAAGCTACTTCTGACGTTTTGATGGTGAATGATATATGATATAACATGATATATTATGCTCCTTGTAACAATTTTTAATTTTTGAAATAGCTAATTCTTTGGGGGCCATTTAAACTTACATTTTTTTTTTTAACTTTGAGATACAATCCATTGTACAGATGAGAAAAAGAGGTCCAGAGAAGTTAAGCAACTTGGGCAAGGTTTATAGCTATTAGGTGGTAGTCCTGGGTTCACTAAGCAAGACAGTGAAATGATGAAAGTGCATTCCAATACTGGAGAGATTGTATCAGTAGAGATTTAGAGAGGGAGTCTAGTTAATGGAATATTGTAACAATCCATGAGAAATTAAAAGGCTAGACCAGAGTAGTGGCAATGGGGACAGCAAAGGGTGGAGGATAAAAGAGGATGGGATTTCTGTGAGATTTTTGGAAGAAAGGATCACAAATGGGATTTGGTAACTAGTTTCACAATGCGGAATATAGGAAAAGTGAGTCAAAGATGACTAAAGTGTTTTGAGCTCCAGTGATTAGAAGTAGGGAGGGGAGATGTTAGGGGATTAACCAGAGCACATTGTGCACATTTCTCTTTTCCCAGCCCTCTTTGCATTGTATCTGTAACTATTTGTTCATGGGTCTCTCTCCTCCATTAATTTTGAGCTCCTTATGCCTCATGATTTATATAGGCCCAGCACTCAGAACAGTGCTCCAGACATAGTTAAGTCTTCCGTAAACATTCCTTTGGAATAAACTTTAAACATAGTATTTAGAAGTCCTCATTGAATAGACAAATATGAGTATTTAGTAGGCAGTTGGAAATAAACAAAGGACATTTTAAAATGGTATCAGAGCTGTAGAAGTAGATTTTGACTATCAGAATGAGACAATATTTGAAATCCTGAAAACGGGTTAATACTTTGAATGAGAGTATGAAAGAGACAGCAAACTGAGTAGAACTGAGGGTTAAAGAAAACAGTAGGAGGCAAGAGGAAGACAGGAATCGAAACAGGATTGAAAAAGAGATTTTATTTAAAGGAATGGCTAATCATTAATGTCAAATGCTAAAGCTTCTGATGGTCTGTAAGAATCCAGAGGAAATTCATGTTTTCTTATTACCCATTTTATACTTGCTGTAATGGAATATTATATTTGAAGAGATAGTACAGATGCTATATTAATTAGAAGGCTTATTAGAAGGCTTATTGCTCCCTTTTAATAGATGTGTGTGTACTCCTCAGGGGAAAGGAAAACATTTGCATAGATAATCAGTCAGATGAAAAATAATTAATACATTACATGAGCTCATCATAAGCTATCCCATTTCAAACCACCCTCATTTAATCACCAGATATGGAATAACCATTAACTTAAACTTACTTGAAGTTTACCATTGTGACTTTCATACTGCCTACTATATTGCAATGCCAGATATTCTCCGTTAAAGATCTCTGTTTCTGATCTCTTAGCATTTCCTATACATTTTCCCTTTTAGACAAAAGGATTATATGTTTTGGATGAGTTCTGAAGTCATTTGTTTGGAAGAAATTCAGCAGAGTGACTATTTAAGTCTTGTATTTGCATTTGAAATACTTAAAATGTACTCATCATCCGGCCCACTTAATGTACTGAATTATGAAAACTGACTGCAAACATCCTGCATATATTATTTTGAAAATACAGTTGTTTTGTTGCTGTTCTTTTCAAACAATCACAAAATACCTCATCTTCTTAGTCAGCTATGAACTCAGACCATTAATGAAAAAGAATAAGTAAAGTTATTAGCATTATAAGTATTTTTTTTTTAATTTTATTTATTTATTTATTTATTTATGGCTGTGTTGGGTCTTCGTTTCTGTGCGAGAGCTTTCTCTAGTTGTGGCAAGTGGGGGCCACTCTTCATCGCGGTGCGCGGGCCTCTTCACTATCGTGGCCTCTCTTGTTGCAGAGCACAGGCTCCAGATGCGCAGGCTCAGTAATTGTGGCTCACGGACCCAGTTGCTCTGCGGCATGTGGGATCTTCCCAGACCAGGGCTCGAACCCGTGTCCCCTGCATTAGCAGGCAGATTCTCAACCACTGCGCCACCAGGGAAGCCCAAGTATATTATTCTTATAATATATCATAAGAATAAACAGTAGAGGACTTTATTAGGTAAGATATGAAATATCCACTCAGCTGCGTCTTGTAACATAATTGATACATTATAAGAAATGATCTCTATCCATGCATTCTGGAGTATACATTTCTCCTCAGTCTCAGAATAGAAACCCTAGAATGATTATCTTTTAAAAATCTGTTTTGCATTATAACTAAAATAACATATTAATAGCTATAGATGGAAATTTTAACAACTCAACAGGTGGAGCAAAATCTAGGTTACACACTTCAAAGAAATAATTAGTGATATGTAGGACAGTGGTGAGAAATTCACAGAAAAACAAGGAAATAACATATAGGTAAAAGCAGTTAAGATATAGAGGATATATTGAGAGGCTCCAAGCCACATCTAAAAATAGAACCACAGGAAATGAATAGGAGGAAAGAAGGAAAAAACTATATTTGAAGAGGTAATAACTTGTAAATTTCCAGAATTCAAAAATCAGTGGCCTTCACATTTAAATGTACCTTGAGGGATTTCCCTGGTGGCGCAGTGGTTAAGAATCTGCCTGCCAAAGCAGGGGACACAGGTTTGATCCCTGGTCTGGGAAGATCCATGTGCCACAGAGCAACTAAGCCCATGCCACAACTACTGAGCCTGTGCTCTGGAGCCTGTGAGCCACAACTACTGAGCCCGTGCACCACAACTACTAAAGCCCACACACTCTAGGGCCCGCACGCTGCAACTATTGAAGCCCGCGCACCTAGAGCCCGTGCTCTGCAACAAGAGAAACCACCACAATGAGAAGCCAGTGCACTGCAATGACAAGTAGCCCCCGCTCACCGCAACTAGAGAAAGCCCGCACGCAGCAACAAAGACCCGACACAGCCAAAAATAAATATAAAAATTAAAAAAAAAATGTACCTTGAATAGAGAGCAGGATAAATAAGTGTAAAATCACATCAAGTCACATTATAATGGATCTGTAAAGCATAAAGGATAAAGAAGAATCTTAAAAGCTACAACAGAGAAAAGGTAGATTACCTTAAAAAGGAAAAACAATTTAGACTTACAGAAATCTTCTCAACAGAAACAATAAATGCTAGACTATAATGGTGCTGGGGAGAAATAAACGTTCAATTTAGAATTTTATACTCATCTGTATCAACATTCAAAAAGGAGAGCAAAACTACAGACATTCACTATGCAACCATAAAAAGATACAAGTATATTAAAAACAAAGTTAACCCAGAGGGAGACATGGGATATATGAAAGTACAGCAAGCATAAAAATTGATAAATGTTATTAATGGCCAATCATAGAAAGACTTAGTAATTTTTTAGTTTCAAAAAGCTTAATCCAAAAGTATAGACAATAATAACAAGATGGTGGATGGTTATTGTTTAATGGGTAATTAAAGTACAAAAAGATCTATGTCATATACAAGAGGAAGAGAAACACAGCTAATAACTTGATATTTTAGACCTTAAGACACTTTATTTATAAATTAATGTTATAGTTTTCAAACCTAAAA
Organism: Eubalaena glacialis; assembly: GCF_028564815.1. Classification (NCBI taxonomy): domain Eukaryota; kingdom Metazoa; phylum Chordata; class Mammalia; order Artiodactyla; family Balaenidae; genus Eubalaena; species Eubalaena glacialis. The sequence continues at coordinate 15,389,884 of NC_083733.1, read as the reverse complement.
TGGAAAAATTTATCAATATTGTACACAGATAAAAAGGAGAGAAAAGCAAGGCAAATAGAAAACACAAAATACTGCTCAGAAATGTGGTCAGATATATCAGTAATCACAATAAATATGTAACAGGTTTATTGAACATGCTGGACTCAGTAAAATGCCATCAAGAAATAGTCTTGTTTTCCTCTCACTAATTCATTTCAGACTTCTGTCTGATCTGCTTTCTCCTAGATAGATCTCATAGCTTTTTGTCACTTTCAGATGTTAATAGACATGCTTCATTTTCAGTAGTAAAAAAGCCTAGTCTACTCTAAATAGAAACTTCAGTCTCTCATTCAACTTAAAGCTTCTGTCCCTCTGCTATCCCTTCTGCAGCTCAGACCTAACCAAGACATAGGAACTTGCAGTGGGGGAGTAGTCTCATATTTTGTTCTTTTATGATTCCCCTCTGCTCTTGTTCCCCTTCCTTTTCTCTGGGCTACCTTAGCCCCTCCAAGGCTGGAGTGGAAAGATATGGGGAAAGGTAACAGAGAATTCTATTATAGCTGTCATATGCCTGAGCATAAGAGATGTCGGAAGGCTGGCTGGTTGGCTGTCATAGAGTGCAAAACAGAAAACAATTAACAAAATGACAATAGAAAGTATTTTATCTATCAATAATTCCTTTAAATGTAAATGGATTAAACTCCCCACTCAAAAGGTATAAAGTGGCTGAAAGGATTAAAAAACAAGATCCAGTGATATGCTATCTACAAGAGACTCACTTTAGATATAAAGACACACATAACCTGAAAGGGAAGGGATAGAAAGAGATGATTAAAAGCAAAACTACAAAGGAAATTTTAAAATATTTAAATACGAATGCAAATTAAAGTACCATATGTTAAAATTCATGTACTATAGGGACTTCTCTGGTGATCCAGTGGCTAAGACTCCTGGCTCCCAATGCAGTGGGCCTGGGTTCAATCCCTGGTCAGGGAACTAGATCCCACATGCTGCAACTAAGAGTTCACATGCCGCAACTAAAGATCCTGCATGCCACAACAAAGATCCAGCATGCTGCCCGGCACAGCCGAATAAATAAAATAAATAAATAAATATATTTTTTAAATTCATGTACTATAACTAAATGGTAGTCAGATGGAAATGTATGGCTTTAGATGGATTTGTGAATAACAACACAGATTGAAACTAAATGACTTAAGTGTTCCACTCATGAAGCTAGAAGAACAGAATAAACTGAAAGAAAGTAGAAGAAAATAATATAATAGAGATAAAAGCAGAAATTAATACATTAAAAACAAAGAATAAGAGGATCAACAAAACAAAAAATAGTCTTAAAAATACTAAAACAGAAAAACTTATAGCAAGAATAATCAAGAAACCAATAGAAAAAACATAGATTAATAAAAGGATAAAAATAGAACAAAGGTATGGATATATAGAGAATTTTAAAAACACTTATGAATAACTTTATGCCAGTAAATTTGGAAACATTTTGAAACGGACTTTTTTTAGAAAATACAAATTATAAAAATGATTCAAGAAGAAATTAAAGTTCGCATAAACCAATAATCATTAAAGAAATTGAATTGGTAATCAAGGACTCCCCTACAAAAGACTTCAAACCCTGACAGTTTTACCAAATATTTAAGGACAGTTAGTTCCTATTTCATACAAACTTGTCCAGAAAATAGTCAAAATTTAAGGTATGCTAAATTCATCTTATGAAGCTAGAATAATTTCGGTACATAAATGAAAAAGACTGTGTAAGAAAAGAAACTGTTAGTCCAATTGCATTTATGAATATGAATCCAAATCCTAAATAAAACAAAAACAAATCAAATTCAGACAGGCAAAGTAAAGTTTATACCAGGAATACAAGGATTGTATAATATTTGAAAATACAGTGGTGGTGTTTATCATGTAAACCAAATAAAGGATAAAAGCCATACAGTCATCAAAATAAATGCAGGAGAAATGTCTATTTAGGTCTTCTGCCCATTTTAGGATTGGGTTGTTTGTTTTTTTGATATTGAGCTGCATGAGCTGCTTGTAAATTTTGGAGATTAATCCTTTGTCAGTTGCTTCATTTACAAATATTTTCTCCCATTCTGAGGGTTGTCTTTTTGTCTTGTTTATGTTTTCCTAAGCTGTGTAAAAGCTTTTAAGTTTCATTAGGTCCCATTTGTTTATTTTTGTTTTTATTTCCATTTCTCTAGAAGGTGGGTCCAAAAGGATCTTGCTGTGATTTATGTCATAGAATGTTCTGCCTATGTTTTCCTCTATGAGTTTTATAGTGTCTGGCCTTACATTTAGGTCTTTAATCCATTTTGAGTTTATTTTTGTGTATGGTGTTAGGGAGTGTTCTAATTTCATTCTTTTACATGTAGCTGTCCAGTTTTCCCAGCACCACTTATTGAAGAGGCTGTCTTTTCTCCATTGTATATTCTTGCCTCCTTTATCAAAGATAAGGTGACCATATGTGCGTGGGTTTATCTCTGGGCTTTCTATCCTGTTCCATTGATCTATATTTCTGTTTTTGTGCCAGTACCATACCGTCTTGATTACTGTAGCCTTGTAGTAGTATAGTCTGAAGTCCGGGAGCCTGATTCCTCCAGCTCCTTTTTTCTTTCTCAAAGATGCTCAACATCACTAATCATTAGAGAAATGCAAATCAAAACTACAATGAGGTATCACCTCACACCAGTCATAATGGCCATCATCAAAAAATCTACAAACAATAAATGCTGGAGAGGGTATGGAGAAAAGGGAACCCTCTTGCACTGTTGGTGGGAATGTAAATTGATACAGCCACTATGCAGAACAGTATGGATGTTCCTTAAAAAACTAAAAATAGAACTACCATACAACCCAGCAATCCCACTACTGGGCATATACCTTGAGAAAGCCATAATTCAAAAAGAGTCATGTACCAAAATATTCATTGCAGCTCTATTTACAATAGCCAGAACATGGAAGCAACCTAAGTGTCCATCGACAGATGAATGGATAAAGAAGATGTGGCACATATATACAATGGCATATTACTCAGCCATAAAAAGAAACGAAATTGAGTTATTTGTAGTGAGATGGATGGACCTAGAGTCTGTCATACAGAGTGAAGTAAGTCACAAAGAGAAAAACAAATACCGTATGCTAACACATGTATATGGAATCTAAAAAAAAAAAATGGCTCTGAAGAACCTAAGGGCAAGACAGGAATAAAGACGCAGACATAGAGAATGGACTTGAGGACACGGGGAGGAGGAAAGGTAAGCTGGAACCGAAGTGAAAGAGCGGCATGGACATATATACACTACCAAATGTAAAATAGATAGCTAGTGGGAAGCAGCCACATAGCACAGGGAGATCAGCTCAGTGCTTTGTGACCACCTAGAGAGGTGGGATGGAGAGGGTGGGAAGCAGATGCAAGAGGGAGGAGATATGGGGATATATGTATATGTATAGCTGATTCACTTTGTTATAAAGCAGAAACTAACACACGATTGTAAAGCAATTATACTCCTATAAAGATGTTTAAATAAATAAATAAATAAATACAGGAAAAGCATTAAACAAAAATAAAACCCATTCAATTTTTTAAAAATTAGAAGAGGATTTCAGGAATGTCCTGAACCTGATAGAGTATCTGTCAAAACTGGCAGTCAATCACCATGTAAAACAGATCTCCCACCCAAAAAATTATCTCAATAGATGAAGAAAAAGTATTTAACGAAATTCACCTCATTCGTGATTTTTTTAAAAAAGCTCAGCATGTTAGGAATAAAAGGGAATTTCTTCAAACTAATAAAGGGCTCAACTAAAAGTTACAGCTAACCCTATTCTTAATGCTGAAAAACAATGCTGTCCTCTTAAGATCTGTAACAGGATAAGATTTTCCTTCAACATTGTACAGGAGGTACTAGTCAGTGCAATAGGTAAGAATAATAGATTACATGCATACAGATTAGAAAGGAAGGACTAAATTTGCCTTTATTCACAGATGGCATAATAATCTTTACAGAAAATGCCAAAGAATCTTCAAAAAAGCTCTGAAAACTAATAAGTAAGTTTAGTAAGGTCTCATAATACAAGGTCAATATATAAAAATCAAATGCATTTCTATATATAGCAGTCAACAATTGGAAAATGAAATATAAAAACAGTAGTATCAGAAATATGAAATATTCAGGGCTAAGTCTAACAAAATATGTGTAAGATGTATATGCTGAAAATTACAGAGCACTGCTGAGAGAAATTAAAGAAAATATAACTACATGGAGAAATATATCATGATCATGGGCTGGAAGACTTAATATGATAAAATGTCAGTTCTCAAATTGGTCCATAGATTGAATGCAATCTTAATCGCAGCAACTTTTTTTCCCCCTAGAAATCGATAGGCTGTTTCTAATATTTATATAGAAAACCAGAATATCAAGAGTAGACAAAATACTTTTGAAAAAAGGACACAATTGGAAGACTCATACTACCTGATTTCAAGACTTAATATACAGGTGCAGTAATTAAGACAATACTGTATTGGAAAGATGTATAGATCAATAGAACATAATAGAGATTCCAAAAATAGATCTACACATGTGACATCAATTTGATTTTCAACAAAGGTGCTGAAGCCATTCACTGGAGCAAAGATAATCTTTTCAACAAATAGTGCTAGAAAAATTAGACATCCCTATGCAAAAAAACCCTCCTCAGTCCTTACTTCATACCATATACAAAAACTCTTAGATTAAAAAAAGATTTTTAGATAGAGCACCAAAAGCATGAACCACAAAAGAAAAAAGTGATACATTGAACTTCATCAAAATTTTAAAAATTCTACTCTGAAAGACACTTTTGAAAAATGAAGACAAGCCACAGGATGGTAGAAAATGTTTGAAGAACTTATATCTGATAAAGGACTTGTAACCAGAACATGTAAAGAACTTTCAAAACTCAATAATTTAAAAATAAGATTAAAATGGGCATGATTTGGACAGCCACTTTACCAAAGAAGATATACAGGTGGTTAATAAGCACAGGAAAAGATGTTCGACATCTTTAGTCATTAGAGAAATGCAAATTAAAACCACAGTGAGATGCCACCATACTCCTATTAAAATATCTAAAATTAAAAATTGATTATATCTAGTGTTGGCAAGGATTTGCAATAACTGGAACTCTCATAAACTACTGGTTTGGAATATCAACTGCAACAGTCACTTTGGAAGACAATCTGGCAGTTTCTTAAAAAATCAAACATATATCTACCCTATGACCCAACCATTTTAGTCCTAGGTATTTATTCAAGAGAATGAAATAAAAGCATATATCAATATAAAGACTTTTACATGAATGTTAATGGTGGCTTTATTCATAATAGCCTAAACCTGGAAACAACTCAAAAGTCTATCAACAGATGAATGGATAAACAGATTGTGGTATGTCTGTACAATAGAATACTACTCAAAAATAAAAAGGAATGAATTATTGAAATGCAACAACATGCATGAATCTCAAAATAATTATGTTGAGTGAAAAAAAGCCAGACAATAAAGAGTACATATAGTATAATTACATTTATACAAAATTCTAGAAACCACAAACTAGTCTATAGTAATAGAAAGCAGAGCCATTGTTGCCAAGGGCTGGAAGTAGGGAGAAAGAATATACTACAAAAGGTCATGAGAGGGAGTTCCCTGGTAGCACAGTGGTTAAGAATCCACCTGCCAGTGCAAGGGACACGGGTTCACTTGTGGTCCGGGAAGATCCCACATGCCGCGGAGCAACTAAGCCCGTGCACCACAACTACTGAGCCTGCGCTCTAGAGCCCGTGCCCCACAACTACTGAGCCTGTGTGCCACAACTACTGAAGCCCACGCGCCTAGAGCCCGTGCTCCGCAGCAAGAGACGCCACCACAATGAGAAGCCTGCACACTGCAATGAAGAGTAGCCCCTGCTCGCCGCAACTAGAAAAAGCCCGCAGGCAGCAACGAAGACCCAATGCAGCCCAAAAAATTAATTAAATAAATAAATAATTTTTTTTAAAAAAGAAAAAGGTCATGAGAGAATTTTTTGGATGATGGAAATGTTCTGTATTTGATTGTGGTGGTGTTTATACTATTGTATACACTTACCAAAAGTGTATACTTAACGAGTGAAGTTTACTGTATATAAATTACATCTCAGTAAATCTGATTTAGGAAAAAAACTATTGCAGATATACTGAATGGTTAAAGTTTTAGAAGCAATCATATTAAAATTAATCTTTAAAAAGATATCCACTATCACTCTTAATATTCACCATTTACTAACTGATATTAGGACTTACTACAAAGGAATAAGATCACCAATGGGGGAGAGAGAAAGAGAAAGGGAGACGGGAAGAGAGAAAGAGAAAGGGAAACAGAGGGAGAGAAGACATGGAACAAGAGACTAAAAGTACTTTATTTGAAAATGATATAATTATTTAAAAGATCCTATAAAATTTACAGACAAAAATACTGAAACTAAAAAAAAATTCAACAAGTTTGCTGAATACATATACACACAAAAATTAAAAACATTCCCTTTCTTTAGTATTAACTAACTTAAGAAATTGAAAATTAAAGTACTACTTTATCAAATAGAATCAAAAAGAAACTCAAATTATAAGGTGTCTATGAATAATTCTAGCAAGAAATCTCAAAACCTTTATGTATAAAAATGGCAAAGTATTATTGAAGGACATGAGAAGATTTGGATACATAGAAGAATATATCATGTTTATGGATGGAAAGTCCCACAATTATAAAGGTTAAATTTTTCTCCATACATATTAATGTACCCATTTCATGCAATTCCAAGCCAGTTACAAAAAGACCTTTTCATGAAAATTGTCAAGCTGAACTTAAAATCTATATAGAAGAATGCAGAGTCAAGAACAGATAATACTGTTCTGATGAACAAAGTTGTGAGAGTCTTGTCCTAACAGGTATCAGAAATTATTATAAAGCCATATTAATCAACCCAATGTGGTGTTTGCACAGGATCATGGGAACATAATAGAAAGTCCTAAAACAGATTTATCTATACATAGAGACTTGCTATACAGGGAAGGGAAAATCATGGACATTTACATTAATGGTGCTGGAGCAATTAGTAACTCATATGGAAAATAAAATTTGATCTCCACCTCAAATGACAAAAAAAAAAAAAAAAAAAATCCAGAAAGGGGGCTCCCCTGGTGGCACAGTGGTTAAGAATCCGCCTGCCAATGCAGGGGACACGGGTTCGAACCCTGGTCCAGGGAGATCCCACATGCCGCGGAGCAACTAAGCCCGTGAGCCACAACTACTGAGCCTGCGCTCTAGAGCCCGCGAGCCATAACTACTGAGCCCGCGTGCCACAACTACTGAAGCCCATGAGCCTAGAGCCTGTGCTCTGCAACAAGAGAAGCCACCACAATGAGAAGCCCACGCACCGCAATGAAGAGTAGCCCCCGCTCGCCACAACTAGAGAAAGCCCGTGTGCAGCAGCGAAGACCCAATGCAGCCAAAAATAAATAAATTAATTTTTTAAAAAATCCAGAAAGATTGATGACCTACATGTGGGAAGTGGGGTAAGCAAAGCATTAAAATTTATGAAGAAAATATAGGAGGGTAGTGTGGTAAGGGAGAACTTAATAACTAAAATGGAAAAAGCACAAACCAGAAAAGATGTTAATAAACTTGTCCACATTGAAACTTTTAAAATCCTGTTCAACAAAAGATGCCACAAACAAAATTCAAAGATAAGACACAGATGGGGCGTTTACAACGTATACCGTTGATGTATAGTCACAATATACACAAAAGGATTCATAACCACTATATTTAAAATGTAGTGAACAGTTATAGATAAATAAGAAAAAAGACAATTAACAGAAAAGTAAACAAAGGATAGGAATAGACATTTCACAGAAGACTAGACTTAACAGAAGACTAAACTCAAATAGCCACATTAAAATATGTTCAGCCTCAACAAGTAAACCCAGAATTGCAAATTAAGACAATAATGAGAAAATTTTTATTAGATTTTCAAAATATATATAATTTGATAATCACAAGTGTTGGCAAGGATGTGGAGTTAAGAAATAGTGAGCTTATAAATTGGTTACATCAAGTGGAGGAGCCATCTGGTAACATCTAATAAAGATGAGGATTTGTATATCCTATGATACAGTTTTGTTACAAATGGGAATATATTTAGGGTGGTGTTTCTAGCAGTGGACTTATTTGGTTTGGGATGGGACAATTCTTTATGTGTTACCACCCAACACATTGAAGGACATTGAGCATCTCTGGTCCCCAGCACTGTAGCTAGTAGTACTCGTCCTTGTAATTTGACAATCCAGAATGTTCCTACACATTTCCAGGCACTTTTCGGGGTGAGAGGGATACAATATCCTACCTAAGCTGAGAATCACTGCTCCATCGAAACTCTTTCTCACATGCAGAAGGGAACATGTGCAAGACTGTTTGTCTCAGCATTGTTTATAATGGTAAAAACTGGGGAATAAATGAACAACTAATTGACAATAGAAGAATGAGTAGAAAGTGTGGTTTATTCATATAATTAAAAACTTTTCAACTACAGGTATCTATAAGGATAAATCTCAAAAACATCACGTTGCATGAAAAAAGAAAGTTGCAAAATTATATATCTACTGTTATTCCACTCACTTAAAACTTATAAAATGCATAACAGCCCTGTATATAGTTTATATATATATGCACACATATGTGAGCTACATATATGTGTAAAAAGTATAAAAACATGCTTTGAATGATACACACAGGGCAGTGGTCACCAGTGGAGATGGAAGAGGAGATGAATGAGGTCATGGAAGGGTACAGAGTAGGCCTCAACAGTATCTGTAATGTATTATTTATGTAAAAGAAAAGAATGAATGAAATATAACAAAATATTGATTTGTTACGGTTGAGTGCTGAGTGGGCTACAGTTTCCCTGTGATTTCCTTGAGAAGTTATTTTTCCATAAACACTCTTCATTTTTAGCTACACCCCTTTGTTCTTTCTCAGTAGGAGAGAAAGTTACCTGATTGGTGTGTTTGAAGAGGAACTGGACATTCCCAACTTAGCACCTCTCTCCTCCTCTCTGCAGAGAGCTTGTGCTCTGGTCTGCTGTTGGCTACAAGGTAAGCGTAGTGTTGGAAACCAGGGAAAACTGTGTCCACGTGGCTACAGGTGCCTAAGCTGATTGCTACTCCGTACCCAAGCCATGTTTTCCAAACTTACCAGAAAGAAGCTGCTATTTAGAGCCCTATCTGCCTGTCTTTGTCTCTCTTACTTGTCATTTACAAGTTAGAAGGGAAGATGTGTTGTGTGTTTCTGCACATACCTAGGCCATATCCTCCAACATAGACTTTATTGGTTATACAGCACGCTTTATTTCCATTTGCCTGACTTCTTTGTCTCTCTCAATTGAGTCAGAACTTGGGTAGGGAGGATGAGGGATGAAATTTACTTGCCCTCTCAAACCTCAACGGTAAGTACAAAGATGTTTCTTATATTATTCTCTATATTTTAAAATAATGAACAAGTTTTTTAAAACATATATGTCAAGGTTCTAAATAATTGGAGATATATATGTATGTGTATACACACAGAGACACATACTCACTAATACACACACACCTCTCAATAGCTTGCTTTTTAGAATAGATTTCTCACAGTTATTTAAAATCAAGTAGTAATAGTTAATGAATTGGAAAGACCTGGCTGAACAAGTACCGTACTTAAAGCAAAATCAGAAATTCCATGCTGGAGAAATAAGCAACTTCTGCTTTTCTATCCACATGAATCAAATAAAAAGAACACTCTGGAAGCAAAGGCACCCATGTTTTGAGCCAACAAGGACTATGTCTGTATCATTTCTATTGTAAAAATATAAAAGAGGGACTTCCCTGGTGGCGCAGTGGTTGGGAATCCGCCTGCCAATGCAGGGGACAGGGGTTCGAGCCCTGGTCCGGGAAGATGCCACATCCCACGGAGCAACTAAGCCCGTGCGCCACATCTACTGAGCCTGCGCTCTAGAGCCTGTGAGCCACAACTACTGAGCCCACGTGCCACAACTACTGAAGCCCACGTGCCTAGAGCCCGTGTTCCACAACAAGAGAAGCCACTGCAATAAGAAGCCCAGGAGGGAGGGGCAAGATGGCGGAAGAGTAAGACGCGGAGATCACCTTCCTCCCCACAGATACATGAGAAATACATCTACACGTGGAACTGCTCCTACAGAACACCCACTGAACGCTGGCAGAAGACGTCAGACCTCCCAAAAGGCAAGAAAATCCCCACGTACTTGGGTAGGGCAAAAGAAAAAAGAAATAACAGAGACAAAAGAATAGGGACGGGACCTGCACCAGTGGGAGGGAGCTGTGAAGGAGGAAAGGTTTCCACACACTAGGAAGCCCCTTCGTGGGCAGAGACTGCGGGTAGCAGAGGGGGGAAGCTTCGGAGCCACGGAGGAGAGCGCAGCCACATTGGTGCAGAGGGCAAAGCGGAGATTCCCGCACAGAGGAGCGGTGCCGACCAGCACTCACCAGCCCGAGAGGCTTGTCTGCTCAGCCACCGGGGCGGGCGGGGCCTGGGAGCTGGGGCTCGGGCTTCGGTGCTAGCCGGGAGGGAGTCCGGGAAAAAGACTGCAGCTGCCAAAGAGGCAAGAGAATTTTTCTTGCCTCTTTGTTTCGCGGCGCGCAAGGAGAGGGGATTCAGAGCGCCGCCTAAAGGAGCTCCAGAGACGGGCGCGAGCCGCGGCTATCAGCGCGGATCCCACAGCAACAGGGACGCAGAGGGAAAAACGGAGAGATTCCCGCACAGAGGCTCGGCGCCGAGCAGCACTCACCAGCCCGAGAGGCTTGTCTGCTCACCCGCCGGGGCGGGCGGGGGCTGGGAGCTGAGGCGCGGGCTTCGGTCGGATCCCAGGGAGAGGACTGGGGTTGGCTGCGCGAACACAGCCTGAAGGGGCTAGCGCACCACAACTAGCCGGGAGGGTGCACGAGAAAAAGTCTGCAGCTGCCGAAGAGGCAGGAGACTTTTTCTTGCCTCTGTTTCGCGGCGTGCAAGGAGAGGGGATTCAGAGCGCCACTTAAACGAACTCCAGAGACGGGCGCGGGCCGCGGCTATCAGCGCGGACCCCAGAGACGGGCATGAGACGCTGAGGCTGCTGCTGCCGCCACCAAACAGCCTGTGGGCAAGCACAGGTCATTCTCCACACTGGCCCTCCCGGGAGCCTGTGCAGCCCGCCACCGCCAGGCTCCCGTAATCCGGGGACAACTTCCCCGGGAGAGCGCACGGCGCGCCTCAGGCTGCTGCAACGTCACGCCGGCTTCTGCCGCCGCAGGCTCGCCCCGCCTCCTCCGTACCGCTCCCTCCCCCCGGCCTGACTGAGCCAGAGCCCCCGAATCAGCTGCTCCTTTAACCCCGTTCTGTCTGGGCGGGGAACAGACGCCCTCAGGGAACCTACATGCAGAGGCGGGTCCAAATCCAAAGCTGAACCCCGGGAGCTGTACGAACAAAGAAGAGAAAGGGAAATCTCTCCCAGCAGCCTCAGAAGCAGCGGATTAAAGATCCACAAACAACTTGATGTGCCTGCATCTGTTGAATACCTGAATAGACAACGAATCATCCCAAATTTAGGAGATGGACTTTGGGAGCAGGATATATTAACTTTTCCCCTTTTCCTTTTTTTTGTGAGTGTAGATGTGTATGCTTCTGGGTGAGATTTTGTCTGTATAGCTTTGCTCTCACCGTTAGTCCTAGGGTTAGGTCCGTCCGTTTTTTTTGTTTGTTTTTTTTTTTTTTTTTGGCTTAAAAATTTTTTTTTCCCTAATAAATGTTTTCTTAATAATTTTTTCCTTATTTTCTATTTTTAAAAAATTTTTTAATAAGTTTTTTCATATTTTTTATTTTAAAAAATTAAAAAAATTTTTTTTCTTAATAAATTTTTTCTAAATAATTTTTTTCTTATTTTTAGTATAAAAAATTAATAAATCTATTTTTAAAAATTAAAAAAAAATTTTTTTTCTTAATAAATTTACTCTTAATAATTTTTTTTCTTATTTTGTATTATAATTGCCTTATTTTATTTTATTTTATCCTCTTTTTTTCTTTCTTTCCATTTTTTCTCCCTTTTATTCTGAGCCGTGTGGATGAAAGGCTCTTGGTGCTCCAGCCAGGCATCAGGGCTGTGCCTCTGAGGTGGGAGAACCAACTTCAGGACACTGGTCCACAAGAGACCTCCCAGCTCCACGTAATACCAAACGGCGAAAATCTCTCACAGATCTCCATCTCAACATCAAGACCCAGCTTCACTCAAAGACCAGCAAGCTACAGTGCTGGACACCCTATGCCAAACAACTAGCAAGAGAGGAACACAGCCCCATCCATTAACAGAGAGGCTGCCTAAAATCATAATAAGGCCACAGACACCCCAAAACACACCACCAGACGTGGACGAACCCACCAGAAAGACAACATCCAGCCTCATCCACCAGAACACAGGCACTAGTTCCCTCCACCAGGAAACCTACACAACCCACTGAACCAACCTTAGCCACTGGGGACAGATACCAAAAACAACGGGAACTACGAACCTGCAGCCTGTGAAAAGGAGACCCCAAACACAGTAAGATAAGCAAAATGAGAAGACAGAAAAACACACAGCAGATGAAGGAGCAGGGTCAAAACACACCAGACCTAACAAATGAAGAGGAAATAGGTAGTCTACCTGAAAAAGAATTCAGAATAATGATAGTAAGGATGATCCAAAGTCTTGGAAATAGAATAGACAAAATGCAAGAAACATTTAACAAGGACGTAGAAGAACTAAAGAGGAACCAAGAAACGATGACAAGCACAATAAATGAAATTAAAAATACTCTAGATGGGATCAATAGCAGAATAACTGAGGCAGAAGAACGGATAAGTGACCTGGAAGATAAAATGGTGGAAATAACTACTGCAGACCAGAATAAAGAAAAAAGAATGAAAAGAACTGAGGACAGTCTCAGAGACCTCTGGGACAACATTAAACGCACCAACATTCGAATTATAGGGGTCCCAGAAGAAGAAGAGAAAAAGAAAGGGACTGAGAAAATATTTGAAGAGATTATAGTTGAAAACTTCCCTAATATGGGAAAGGAAATAGTTAATCAAGTCCTGGAAGCACAGAGAGTCCCATACAGGATAAATCCAAGGAGAAACACACCAAGACACATATTAATCAAACTATCAAAAATTAAATATAAAGAAAACATATTAAAAGCAGCAAGGGAAAAACAACAGATAACACACAAGGGCATCCCCATAAGGTTAACAGCTGATCTTTCAGCAGAAACGCTGCAAGCCAGAAGGGAGTGGCAGGATATACTTAAAGTGATGAAGGAGAAAAACCTACAACCAAGATTACTCTACCCAGCAAGGATCTCATTCAGATTTGATGGAGAAATTAAAACCTTTACAGACAAGCAAAAGCTGAGAGAGTTCAGCACCACCAAACCAGCTTTACAACAAATGCTAAAGGAACTTCTCTAGGCAAGAAACACAAGAGAAGGAAAACACCTACAATAACAAACCCAAAACATTTAAGAAAATGGGAATAGGAACATACATATCGATAATTACCTTAAATGTAAATGGATTAAATGCTCCCACCAAAAGACACAGACTGGCTGAATGGATACAAAAACAAGACCCATATATATGCTGTCTACAAGAGACCCACTTCAGACCTAGAGACACATACAGACTGAAAGTGAGAGGATGGAAAAAGATATTCCATGCAAATGGAAATCAAAAGAAAGCTGGAGTAGCAATTCTCATATCAGACAAAATAGACTTTAAAATAAAGACAATTACAAGAGACAAAGACGGACACTATATAATGATCAAGGGATCGATCCAAGAGGAAGGTATAACAATTGTAAATATTTATGCACCCAACATAGGAGCACCTCAATACATAAGGCAAATACTAACAGCCATAAAAGGGGAAATCGACAGTAACACAATCATAGTAGGGGACTTTAACACCCCACTTTCACCAATGGACAGATCATCCAAAATGAAAATAAATAAGGAAACACAAGCTTTAAATGATACATTAAACAAGATGGACTTAATTGATATTTATAGGACATTCCACCCAAAAACAACAGAATACACATTTTTCTCAAGTGCTCATGGAACATTCTCCAGGATAGATCATATCTTGGGTCACAAATCAAGCCTTGGTAAATTTAAAAAAATTGAAATCGTATCAAGTATCGTTTCCGACCACAACGCTATGAGACTAGATATCAATTACAGGAAAAGATCTGTAAAAAATACAAACACATGGAGGCTACACAATACACTACTTAATAACGAAGTGATCACTGAAGAAATCAAAGGGGAAATCAAAAAATACCTAGAAACAAATGACAATGGAGACACGACGATCCAAAACCTATGGGATGCAGCAAAAGCAGTTCTAAGAGGGAAGTTTATAGCAATACAAGCCTACATCAAGAAACAGGAAACATCTCGAATAAACAACCTAACCTTGCACCTAAAGCAATTAGAGAAAGAAGAACAAAAAAACCCCAAAGCTAGCAGAAGGAAAGAAATCATAAAGATCAGATCAGAAATAAATGAAAAAGAAATGAAGGAAACAATAGCAAAAATCAATGAAACTAAAAGCTGGTTCTTTGAGAAGATAAACAAAATTGATAAACCATTAGCCAGACTCATCAAGAGAAAAAAGGAGAAGACTCAAATTAATAGAATTAGAAATGAAAAAGGAGAAGTAACCACTGACACTGCAGAAATACAAACGATCATAAGAGATTACTACAAGCAACTCTATGCTAATAAAATGGACAACCTGGAAGAAATGGACAGATTCTTAGAAATGCACAACCTGCCGAGACTGAACCAGGAAGAAATAGAAAATATGAACAGACCAATCACAAGCACTGAAATTGAAACTGTGATTAAAAATCTTCCAACACACAAAAGCCCAGGACCAGATGGCTTCACAGGCGAATTCTATCAAACATTTAGAGAAGAGCTAACACCTATCCTTCTCAAACTCTTCCAAAATATTGCAGAGGGAGGAACACTCCCCAACTCATTCTACGAGGCCACCATCACCCTGATACCAAAACCAGGCAAAGATGTCACAAAGAAAGAAAACTACAGGCCAATATCACTGATGAACATAGATGCAAAAATCCTCAACAAAATACTAGCAAACAGAATCCAACAGCACATTAAAAGGATCATACACCATGATCAAGTGGGGTTTATTCCAGGAATGCAAGGATTCTTCAATATACGCAAATCAATCAACGTGATACATCATATTAACAAATTGAAGGAGAAAAACCATATGATCATCTCAATAGATGCAGAGAAAGCTTTCGACAAAATTCAACACCCATTTATGATAAAAGTCCTGCAGAAAGTAGGCATAGAGGGAACTTTCCTCAACATAATAAAGGCCGTATATGACAAACCCACAGCCAACATTGTCCTCAATGGTGAAAAACTGAAACCATTTCCACTAAGATCAGGAACAAGACAAGGTTGCCCACTCTCACCACTATTATTCAACATAGTTTTGGAAGTGTTAGCCACAGCAATCAGAGACGAAAAAGAAATAAAAGGAATCCAAATCGGAAAAGAAGAAGTAAAGCTGTCACTGTTTGCAGATGACATGATACTATACATAGAGAATCCAAAAGATGCTACCAGAAAACTACTAGAGCTAATCAATGAATTTGGTAAAGTAGCAGGATACAAAATTAATGCACAGAAATCTCTTGCATTCCTGTATACTAATGATGAAAAATCTGAAAGTGAAATTAAGAAAACACTCCCGTTTACCATTGCAACAAAAAGAATAAAATACCTAGGAATAAACCTACCTAAGGAGACAAAAGACCTGTATGCAGAAAATTATAGGACACTGATGAAAGAAATTAAAGATGATACAAATAGATGGAGAGATATACCATGTTCTTGGATTGGAAGAATAAACATTGTGAAAATGACTCTGCTACCCAAAGCAATCTACAGATTCAATGCAATCCCTATCAAACTACCACTGGCATTTTTCACAGAACTAGAACAACAAATTTCACAATTTGTATGGAAACACAAAAGACCCCGAATAGCCAAAGCAATCTTGAGAACGAAAAATGGAGCTGGAGGAATCAGGCTCCCTGACTTCAGACTATATTACAAAGCTACAGTAATCAAGACAGTTTGGTACTGGCACAAAAACAGAAATATAGATCAATGGAACAGGATAGAAAGCCCAGAGATAAGCCCACGCACATATGGTCACCTTATCTTTGATAAAGGAGGCAAGCATATACAGTGGAGAAAAGACAGCCTCTTCAATAAGTGGTGCTGGGAAAACTGGACAGGTACATGTAAAAGTATGAAATTAGAACACTCCCTAACACCATACACAAAAATAAACTCAAAATGGATTAAAGACCTAAGTGTAAGGCCAGACACTATCAAACTCTTAGAGGAAAACATAGGCAGAACACTGTATGACATAAGTCACAGCAAGATCCTTTTTGACCCAGGTCCTAGAGAAATGGAAATAAAAACACAAATAAACAAATGGGACCTAATGAAACTTAAAAGCTTTTGCACAGCAAAGGAAACCATAAACAAGACCAAAAGACAACCCTCAGAATGGGAGAAAATATTTGCAAATGAAGCAACGGACAAAGGATTAATCTCCAAGATTTACAAGCAGCTCATGCAGCTCAATAACAAAAAAACAAACAACCCAATCCAAAAATGGGCAGAAGACCTAAATAGACATTTCTCCAAAGAAGAGATACAGATTGCCAACAGACACATGAAAGAATGCTCAACATCATTAATCATTAGAGAAATGCAAATCAAAACTACAATGAGGTATCATCTCACACCAGTCAGAATGGCCATCATCAAAAAATCTAGAAACAATAAATGCTGGAGAGGGTGTGGAGAAAAGGGAACACTCTTGCACTGTTGGTGGGAATGTAAATTGATACAGCCACTATGGAGAACAGTATGGAGGTTCCTTAAAAAACTAAAAATAGAACTACCATATGACCCAGCAATCCCACTACTGGGCATATACCCTGAGAAAACCATAATTCAGAAAGAGTCATGTACCAAAATATTCATTGCAGCTCTGTTTACAATAGCCAGGACATGGAAGCAACCTAGGTGTCCATCATCGGATGAATGGATAAAGAAGATGTGGCACATATATACAATGGAATATTACTCAGCCATAAAAAGAAATGAAATGGAGGTGTTTGTAATGAGGTGGATGGAGTTAGAGTCTGTCATACAGAGTGAAGTAAGTCAGAAAGAGAAAAACAAATACAGTATGCTAACACATATATATGGAATCTAAGGGAAAAAAAAAAAAAAAAAAAAAGAGGTCATGAAGAACCTAGTGACAAGATGGGAATAAAGACACAGACCTACTAGAGAATGGACTTGAGGATATGGGGAGGGGGAGGGGTGAGATGTGACAGGGTGAGAGAGTGTCATGGACATATATACACTACCAAATGTAAAATAGATAACTAGTGGGAAGCAGCCGCATAGCACAGGGAGATCAGCTCGGTGCTTTGTGACCACCTAGAGGGGTGGGATAGGGAGGGTGGGAGGGAGGGAGATGCAAGAGGGAAGAGATATGGCAACATATGTATATGTGTAACTGATTCACTTTGTTGTAAAGCAGAAGCTAGCACACCATTGTAAAGCAATTATACTTCAATAAAGATGTTTAAAAAAAAAAAAAAAAAAAAAAGAAGCCCGCGCACCGCAACGGAGAGTATCCCCGCTCACCGCAACTAGAGAAAACCCGCGCGCAGCAACAAAGACCCAAGGCAGACAAAAAAAAAAAAAAAAAAAAAAAAAAAAAAAAATATATATATATATATATATATATATATATATATATATATAAAAGAAATGGAAAATGGGTTTTAGAGGTAAAGATTTTAACTTTTTACACATCAGAATTATGGAGTGTAAGAAATTAGTAAAACAGGTATCAAAAGAGGTGCTTGGTTAACATAACATTATACTGGTTAAATTCACCAAACTTATTATCCCTTCAGGTTTGCTAACTCCTTCGCTTCAAGTCTCCTACTTTGTTGTTTTCCTTTTGACCACATTTCTATACTTTCAGGACAAGGGCTTGCCCTGCAGAAAAAGAACTTAGCTGAAATTAGAAGGTTTAATCAAAGCTTTTCTAGACAGCATGAACAATCAACAAACCCTGAACTGGGCAAAATGAAATGCCATTCAAATGGAAACAGCTAGAGCTTGCAGATTTCCCCAACAAAGAACATGATTCCAATCCTAACTCCCCCTCATCTCTTCACTACATACTTTTTTCCAGTGTTAGATGTGAATGAAATGTGGGTTGTTGGCAGAAAGGGGGTTGTGAGGGATGGGGGCTGAATAGGGAAGAGTCACACGACATTGCTTCCTGGTTGCTGCACAGAATGCAAGTCATTATTTTTCAGTGACAGTATACAGAGACAATTTGAATTTGTAGAGGTGCCTCTCTCTTGTGTCTTTTTTTCTTTTTTTTGGCAACAGTTTTCAGTTCCTAGAAATTGGCTCATACTTCAGCCTGTAGACATGTCTCAATGTGTCATTTTTTAACCGCTATGAGAGAAACAAAATGTGCTTCTGACTTTAGAAAGGAAGTCAGAGAAGTAAGAGCATATGTCGGATGGACCTCTGCATCTAGATGAAGAAATGAGCACAAACAGGTTTCTTTCCCAGCAGGTTGGTGTATTGTGTCATATTCTCAGCACTGTGGATTTATTAATTATGATTCATGGATAGGCATTCTATAGATTAAAAAGGCTGAAATATCAATTAAGATGGCCCAATTATACTGCTTCTAGAATAGACTACTTTCAAATAGATTCCCAAATTTTATAGCCAGCAATGGGAAATCCAACAAGAATGTAATAGATGTCAGATTATTTCAATAGTAAAACCACTAATTCTTCTTTTGCAGATGAATTTTGAAGAATAAATCTATATACTTCCACCTGGACTTTAATGCCCGAATGCTCATTAAAATAGAAAATAATCTTTACTCCTGAAAAGGTAGGATATTGTGTTTTTTAGGTTTTTTGTTGTTGTTAAATGAACTTAAACTCACGTTTGCTTACTTCTCAGTCAAATATATTTCACACTTACCATCTTTATTGAGTACAGCAAGGGAACAGGGGTTTATCTTAAAATAATGTAATGAATAGATTAGATGGAGAGGTATGTGCAGGGTTAAAGGAAGCAAGGAGGAATGGTGAGGTACTCAGAAACTAATTACAGTGGAAGCCATGTCCACCCACCCCCAAGCCTGAAGGGACAAAGGGAAGAATGGAGTTTACCAGAGTCCCTTGAGCGCTGAACATAGAAGAAGGGTTGTCAGATGGGAACTTTAGCCATGAAGGACCTAGCCCCTGCCAGAACACCAGAATGCTGGCAAACAAAGATAGAGTAGGAGGAATAAATACCCAGATCTCCTCTTGCCCTTCCACCTCCTGCTGTTGCCTCCATTGCATAAGGAAGTCCAGATGATGCAGTCAATAGAGGTCAGCTTCTCAGACATAGAGCTAGAGAAGAGCAAAGAATGGATCTGAGAGTTACCAGAATAACCAGCACACCACCCTTAGACAATTACATTCATCCATACATACATTCACATCTTTGTTCATGCCAGCGATTGTCTCAAATATTATATGAGAACATCATAAACATAAATCCCATTTCTCATTCATTCTAAACACTATACTCCAGCCACACAGTACATCCCAACATCATACATTTTGGCCTCGACCTACCCATCCAATCTCACCCCTGCTAACAATTTTGAACTTCATTCTCTAGATAATAGACAAAGTCTTTAAAGAGACTTAGGGTTGTTTTTTTGTTTGTTTGGGAAAATGAATCTGGAAACAGTTGAAATATGGACTTGAGTGGAAAGACATTGGTGGCAGGGAGAGTATAGCTGACACTCAGGCAAGAGAGTTCATGAATTCTTCACTAAAGTGGGCTTAGGATGAATGGATTCAGGAGTTGTTGAAATAGATTCTGTATGATTTGGTGACAGATTCGAAATGATGAGGGAGGAAGAAGCAAGAACTGAGAATGAAGCTGATGTTTCTAATTTTGGAGGCTAGATCAATTGTTATAACATTCATCAAGTTAGAGTAAATATAGAAGAACAGGTTTTGGTGAGAGAAGATAATGAATTTAGTCCTAGACATGTTAAATTTGAGATGCCCGAAGGAAATTTCTGAAGACAAATTCAGTGAGGAGAATTCTGGTCAAGATGGCTCTATAGGGACTTCCCTGGTGACACAGTGGTTAAGAATCTGCCAGCCAATGCAGGGGTCACGGGTTTGATCCATGGTCTGGGAAGATCCCACCTGCTGCAGAGCAACTAAGCCCATGCGCCCAAGTACTGAGCCTGTGCTCTAGAGCCCGTGAGCCACAACTACTGAGCCCGCGTGCCACAACTACTGAAGCCCGCGCACCTAGAGTCTGTGCTCTGCAACAAGAGAAGCCACCGCAATTAAAAGCCTGAGCACCAAAACAAAGAGTAGCCCCCGCTCACCACAACTATAGAAAGCCCGCACGCAGCAACGAAGATCCAAAACACAGCCAAAAATAAATAAAATTAAAAAAAAAAAAAGATGGCTCTATAGTTTCTTTTTTTGAGCACCGCCCCCCAACCCCACTCCACACAAAAACAGCAATTAATCAGATATAAAGAGAAAATTAGGGACTTCCCTGGTGATCCAGTGGTAAAGAATCCACCTTCCAACGCAGGGGACACGTGTTCAATCCCTGGTCGGGGAACTAAGATCCCACATGCCGCGGGGCAATTAAGCCCATGCATCACAACTACTGAGCTTGTGCCCCTCAACGAGAGAGCCCGCGTGCCGCAAACTACAGAGCCCACGCGCTCTGGAGCCCACACGCCACAACTAGGGAGAGAAAAACCCTCACGCCACAACTAGATAGAAGCCCGTGCACTGCAACTAGAGAGAAACCCGAGCAGACCGTGCTCTGTAACGAAAAAGATCCCTCATGCCTCAACAAAGATCCCGTGTGCCACAACTAAGACCCAACGCAGCCAAAAAATAAGGAAAATAAATTAAATAAAATAAATATTAAAAAAGAAAAGAAAATTAAGAGATATGGTGTATTCATAAATGAGATAAATACCCTTGAGACCAAAAAATGAAACAGAAACTTAAATTAGTGAGTGGCAAGAAGGGTTTGAATCCATGGATGAGGAGGGCTCTGGGAATGGGGACAATGATGACTGGAAGGCCAGCCCCTAAAATAGTTGTTCCTTGTTGCAGAAGGGAGTGGGAAACAGTAGCCAAACTGGATTTCTGAAACCAGGGACTAAGGTGGGGACTCCCCACAGCCCAAACTGAAGGAAGAGCTGCTGCCAAGTCTTGCCAGGGGCTTCAGGAGAAGCCAGACAACCTCAGTACCAGAAAATAAATGTCTTCTCTCTAGCTCAGTGACTCTATGGTGATGTGCCCAATACCACGGTGGGACAGGGGTCCTCAATCCCAAATTTAAGTCTTGGTTTTGGACTTGGGGCCCTGAGAGCTTGCCTGAAGTCAATTACAAACCATTAGACAGGAAGGAGGAAGGGGAGAGAGAGAGAAGGGAAAAAAAAACAGTTAAAACCCTCCCCACTGAAAGACCTGGCAAACTAAAGTTCAAAAACATAAATTTATGATAAAAAAAATAGAAATAAAATTTAATCAGAACACAAATTAATTCTAAATGATATTGATTTAATAGCCTAGTTGGACAAAGACTTTAAAATACCACTACGTTTATGTATATCCCACCCCCATAGGAAAATGTCCTTTAACGCATGACATAAAACATCCATTCTTCTCCTGATCAGGAATAAAAGGGTTTCCCTTTCTCAGGAGTTTGAAATCTGTTCAGTCTAGTGACCTGTTGGAAGGGCCCTTTGGGAGGGGTATAACTGGGGTCCTGGATTTTTTTCTATGAGTCATAATTGTTGAACCCCTTAGGAGTAGGAGTCTGCTTCTTCATCTGTTGTTCTTTCTACCTTTGTTCCTGGCAAAGGAACTTCTGGGTCTCCAGCATCACCCTGGTGTTGAAGCCATGTACCATTGAAGCCAGGTAGCCATTTCTGGAGCTGGAGAACCTGGGGTTTTCCGTGACATTCTGGAAGCCTTCCCCAGGGGATTAATTGTGCTCCCAAGAATCCTGGGAGACAGAGCTGGCATTTCTCCTGCTTTGCTGAGGAAGAAAATGGATAAATTCCCTTATCCATTTATTGACTGTGTGGCCTTGGACAAGTTGCTTAATCTCTCTGATAATCCAGTTTTCTTAACTCTAAAATGGGAATACTACTACTTACTGTGGCTACTGCCTTCTGGCACATAGTAGGTTTTTCATTAAAGCCTGCACCACATTTTTAAATTTCATCAGTGTTAAGGTTTTCTTTGAGGGAGGATTTGATATTTTTTAAATTGGTAAAATCCACTCATAGAGAAGTCTTGTAACATGGTGAGTGATTAAACTGAGTAATACTGTCTAGGATTTTAAAAAATGGGGTGTTAAGAGGCTTATTTTCTCATATATCTTGTGTGCTGACACTGAGAGCAATTCTGTAAGAGAAATTTCAAAAATGCTTTAGCAGTGATTAGTGCCGGTAGAGTTAGTGTATAATCTCCCAAGGTGACAACTTCGCTGTGTGGCGTGTAAATTCTGATTTCTTGTTCTACATCATGTATTTCACCAAATTTGTATATACCCTCTAAGCTTATGCATACCTACTTCTTTCTTTCTCTTACCAAATATTTTCCCTAATGGATTTTCGTTTGAGGTGGTAATTTTTTTTCTAGCCTAGAAAAGCCACTATACCGCTAAACCCAAGAGACAGAGATAGAGCAGCTGTGTGCTCCTACACTCAGATTCGAAAAGTGTCAGTGGAGAAGGGAGGGGCAGGTCAGAAGATAGGTTGTTATTTCCATTGCTGGCAATTTAGGTTCAGAGGCATTTCATCTGCAGTCCCCTCAAGTGTTGCATTGAATAAAAGTAGTAGCAGAAACAGTGGGAAGGGTGGTTGGGGGAGGGGCTGTGAACACTTCTAGCTAAACGCAAAGAGACAGGCAGCTTGTAGGCATGCATCCTCAGCTTGGAATAAGAGCCACAAGAAGCCTGAGAGCCAGCTTTTATTGAAACAAGATGCTGCTGTAGTGAAACAAAACACAGACTGAAATCCATCTACACTGGCAGAGTAGTATCGTTATTGAGTCTTTGCTCCTCCAGCCAGAAGGGGCTGTGTAGACGACTGCGTGAATGAGAGGAAGAATAAAGCACTGAAGCATTTGCATCTTGCCTAACATGAATGATTTAAGAATAGACATATATCACATGCATCTTTACTAAGAATGTATGTGCCTATAAAGATTTACTGCTTATTTTACATTCGACTCAACCAGCATTCTCATTTGCATTGAGCTAGACACCATGCAATACAGATTGTGTATGGGAAGCTTATTGTTTACAGAGATGTGGTATCCCACATTCCATTTTTAAGCCAGTTTTCCTTAGAAATATTGTTAAAGATGATGGGAAGCATCATAAGCTAGCCCTCAATTGTGTTTTTGACAAATAATATACCTAAAGTAAAAGACCAATACAAGGAAAATGAATTAAAAATAATGCTGCAGGAAAAGTAGAAATTTAAACAGGAAAAATATAATTGGATATTGATTTATTTTTCTTGTTTGTAATCTTGAGAAAATGACTTAATTAGTAAAATGAGGAAAAAGATGAAGACTTGTAAGTCTATGAAGGACATTTTAATGTACTTCAGGGATTGTAGAGTTTCAATGCACTGATGCTTTATTATACCTAATTTACCTCAAAAATATGACTTTCTTTTTCATTGATATAGATTTCAGAGTCATATAATAGATATTGATTAAGCCTGTTATATACAAAAGGTACTGTATTATGTGCTGTAAGAGGTACAAGAATTGTCCAAGACAAGTAACCCTTTATCAAGGTGCTGGCAATTTATTTGGGGAGATAAAACATACATGGTACAAAAGTGTATATAATCAATACCATGTGCAGAAATACAGACCAACAGGGAGATACAACATAGAAGCATGAACCTCAAAGACATAGAGCCTTGGTTTTTAATACAGACTCCACTGCCTCCAGCTAAATAACCATGAGCAAATTTCTTAGAGCTTTGGTGTTCTTACCTATAGAAAGGGGACAAAGTGATTAGGAATGTTAAATGATATAAGGCAAATGGCATACCTAATAAAGACACAAGGTCAGTACTTAATTGGTGTTGGTTCTCACCCTTCCTGTGGTTAACAGAGGAGTGAAAAGACTCACTCTACCTCTACCTGATGGATTAGTGAGGAGTAGATATTTGAATAGGACCTTAAAAACCTGGTAGAATTACAGGTTAGTTTATTTTATATTTATTTTATTTTTTAACTGCCCAGCACCTAAACTCCCTTCTGATAACTGGAGCATTCTCTTCCTTATGAGTTTTGTGGAAAACACCACACACTCATTTTCCAAATCTCTTTCCAGCTAGAGTTGGTCAATCAGCCATTACAACTATTAACAACATTCTCATATTTCGATATTAATGTTTCAACTCTAGGTGATACCTAATAGACTCCAGGCTGAGGTTCTTTATCCATTCCCGCTATATTCTGTCTTGTTATGTACACCTCGTTCCCTACCCACAATTTTCTTTAGCTATATGTCTTAAATTCTTCTGGTGTTTGCCTTTATGATTTTAAGTGATTATTTTTAAAAACTTATTCTTTGATTTATTATCCTATGAAAGTATTTTAAAAAAGGTTGTGAAAATACTGCATCAACCCCTCCTTCCATTGCTTCTCTCCATTGTCCCATCAAATTTTTGGTAGTTGTGTAATTTTTACTTTGTCAATGTTTTAGCATTTATAATCTTAGTCTTACAGGCATTGTGCATAAGGTGACTCTAAAGACACCAGATAAAATGCAGTTTTTACGTGATGATTGTATAGTCACCGTAGAAGCATGCAGCGTGATTGAATCAATAGAGAAAGACATGTAATCCTAGATCATTGAAAGTTTGTTATTCAAACGAGAAATATCTCAAGCACAAAGATCCCTACTCAGTATTCTTCACTTATCTTTCTATCTCCCTTTACTTTTCACTGTCATACTTAGTTTCCATTGTGTGTGGCAGGGGTTTTATTGTATATAATCCTCCTCTTTGGGTTCCTTTGTCATTTACTCAGAATAATCTACTTAAGTAATTTTTAAATATAGGATATGTGGGTGGTAAACTCTCTGAGTGCTTACATGTCCAAAAATTTAATTCCACATTCATATTTAATTGATAGTTTGGCTAAGTACAGATTTTTTTTTCCTCCTAAGGACTTTGAAGACTTTGCTTCAAAGTCTACTAACATCCAATGTTGCTGCTGAGATATTTGATATCAGTCTGCTTTTCATTCTGTTATAGCTAACCTTTCCTCCTTCACCAAAAGCTATCAGAGTTTTCTCTTAATTCTTCAAGTTCTGAAATTTTACAAGGATATGTCTAGGAAATTTACAAGGATAGGTCTAGGAAACAGAAAATAGCTCTGTTTCCTCCAGGATAAGGAGGAATATTTAGATATTTGGTACTTTCTCTTTTGTTAGATATTTGCTACTTTCTCTTTTGTTTTGTCGATTTTATCAAATAGCTATGTTCCTTTCTTGTCCATGCATCATTATGAATCAGGATCGTGGTTTCCTCTGTGGTCGATATATATGTTTGCCCAGTAGGCCTCACCAGTGGAAAAAAAAAAAAGGCTGATTTCCAGTTTCATGTAAGTGGCTGACTAGGTTTTGACTGACAGGTAGGGAGCAGGCAGGCTGGTTGGAAATTCCAGTGATTGTGAAAGGCAGGGAGCCTTTCTACTGGAGGTCAGGCACTTTTGCATGCACCATTTCTGAGTGGAACTGTCCTTTTTTGTTTCCATGTCTCGCTTGGTAATACAGAGGTGCTCAGTCTCTGCTCTGCTTCTCTCTTAATCCCCAGTACCCTCCAAGGAATCATCTCTGAGCAGACAAATAACTTTCTTCAGAGAGTAGATCTCAGGCTTTGACCACAGAGCAAAAGCTTCTGCTAACAATTACTTGATTTGGACAGAGAAAAGAGAAAGGGCCCAACCAAGCTCAGAATGCTGTTCTTTAGTAAATTATCCATCTCCTGCTATCTGTAAATGTTCAAAAGAAGCCCACTTATCTCTGGAACTGTGGGACTTTTTTTTAATCTACCTATCCATCTATTTCTTTTTCTATTTACTTCCATATCTATCTATATATATGTATATATGTATATTCATATATATTTATAACTATTAGCATATGTACCTTTTTATTGTAAAATAAAGCTGAAATACAGAAAACTATATGGAACAAATGTATATCCTAGTGAATTATTATAAGGCAAACACCACCTTGATCAAGAAATAGTACTTTTCCAGCCTCCCAGATGTCCCTCCATGTGCAATCACAATTGAAGCTTTCTTCCTCCCTCCTGACTGTGATGTTAGACATTTGCATTTCTTTATGTTTTTATGACCCATGTATGCATCTCTAGACACTATTGTTTAGTCTGCTCCTTTTTTTACCTTGATATGTCATTGAAGTCTCTATAGATTACTCCTCCTTTCCTTAAAATCTATTTGTTGAAGAACCCGGGCTATTTGACCCATAAAATTTCTTCTTAGTCTGGATTTTGCTGATTTCAGACTCATGGTACAGCTCAACGTGTTCCTCTGTCCCTTGTATTTTCTGCAAAGTTGGCAGTTGGATCCAGAGGCTGACCTCTGGAGATTCAAACCCTTTGACAAGAATTGTGTTCTTCCATCAGTAGACACATATGGCTGGCTTTTTTTGCTTTTGTTTTTGTTTTGTTTTTTGTTTATAAATTTATTTATTTATTTGTTTTTGGCTGCATTGGGTCTTCGTTGCTGCGTGCAGGCTTTCTCTAGTTGTGGTGAGCGGGTGCTACTCTTCGTTGTGGTGTGCAGACTTCTCATTGCGGTGGCTTCTCTTGTTGTGGAGCACAGGCTCTAGGCACATGGGCTTCAGTAGTTGTGGCGCACGGGCTCAGTAGTTGTGGCTCACAGGCTTTAGAGAGCAGGCTCAGTAGTTGTGGCACATAGGCTTAGTTGCTCTGCGGCATGTGGTATCTTCCCAGACCAGGGATCGAACCCGTATACCTTGCGTTGCAGGCGGATTCTTAACCACTGTGCCACCAGAGAAGTCCCCTTACTGTTTCTTAAATATGTCAAGCATGCTCCCATCTTTGGGCTTTGTATTTGCTGTTCTTTTAGCTAGTAATTTTTATTCTGTGAACTGTCTGGCCATGCACTTTGCCTAATTTTCTATTAGGTTGATGGTATTTTTCTTCTGAGTGTTCTATTATAATTGAAACTGCTATTCCAAAAGAAACATCATGAGTGGTGTGTTGGTAATCGACACTGGTGTGCTTTCACTTCTAACACTGGTAGAGAAAGGAGACAGTGAAAGGGACAAGGGCTTAAAGTAGATGAGCCTTAAAGGAGAAATAGAAGAACTCTCCGATTGCAATATCTTTGGGGACTTTCTTTTTTGCATCACTGATTTTCCTTATCCAGATCATTCTTTCAAACCATTTTCCTGCCAATTCTAAAAGGCTTTGAATTTGTTGAGCAACTATTATGTGACCACCACTAGGACTCATCTTCTGCTATTCTTTGTTGTTTTCCCACTCTAGTCACCTGACCTCCTTCTGTTCAATGAATAGAACTGTCCTCCCACAGAATCTTTGCATTTGCTGTTTCCTGTGCCTGGAATGCTCTTCCTCCGACTATCTACATGGCTGTCCTCCATTTAGTCATCTTCCAGTGACATCTTCCCTGACCATCCTACATAAATTTCAACACTTGTCCCCGAAGTTGTCTATTCTCCCTTGATTTATTTCTTCTCCTTAGCCCTTGTCATTATCTAACATTCTAAAATCTTAACTTACTTATTGTTATATCTTTTATCACCTCCTTTAGAGTATAAGCTCCAAGGGGACAGGTATTTTTGTCTGTTATATTCACTGCTCTATCCCTGAAGCCAAGAACAGTGACTGATGCATACTTGGTACAAAAACTCTTTGTTGAATTAATTAATGAATCTAAAAGTGAAGGACAGAGTCTTTGACATTCTACGAGTTTGTACTCTCACTGAAGAGAACACAAACACTAATCCATAAATAAAACACCTAAAGATATAAGTGTCTAGTGATGATGGAATGGAGTACCTAGAGTAATGTAAGAAGAGATTGCTAATTTTGCTTTGGAATTAGTAATGGGCAGGGGGAAGTGATGCCTGAGTTGTGTCATAAGATATTGATAAACCTGGATTGGAAGAGAGACATATGAAGGCATTCCAGAAAGAAAGAGTAATATGAGTTGGGTTAGGTATACAACCAATTACACTGTTCTGATTAGAACAGAGGAACCAGGTAGAAAGTAGTAAGAATTAAGTTTAGCTAATACCTGAATATATCAGTCAGGGTCCCAGCAAGAAACAGCTGTCATACTCAGAGTGAGAATTCGAGGAGGGCATACTGAAACAGCTACTTATAAAGGTTTAGGCAGGGGTGCAGGAAATAGCAAGGAATATTGCAGTATTCTGGAACTGGAGCTAGTAACAGAACAGGGTAGCTGTCACCACCCTAATCTTGAAGGTGAGGAAGAAGAGAGTTGTGTAGACAGGACATCTTGGGAGGTGTTGTGACATTCAATCAAAGGACATAGCTGCCCTCAAGTGATCTACAGAGAGGGAGCAGATCTCCTCCCTCCCACTGATGCCTTAACTGAACCAAGTGGAAGCCAGAGCAAGGGGCCAGTTGATGCATTCAGTTCATAGAGGTCAGGCTCCACAGCACGCAGCCGAGTGAAGAAGGATGCAGAGTAGATCTGGAGGGGCAAATGGAAAGTATCCAGCACCCCGAGGTTAAGATAACCTAAAAACTCTTGCTAGGAAGCCTTGAGAACCACTCACACAGGTCATCATCCCTTTGGTTGAGAAATGTTGCAATTTTTTTCCTGACTGTATACAAATTAT
This sequence comes from Eubalaena glacialis, assembly GCF_028564815.1. Lineage (NCBI taxonomy): Eukaryota > Metazoa > Chordata > Mammalia > Artiodactyla > Balaenidae > Eubalaena > Eubalaena glacialis. The sequence goes on along the minus strand of NC_083733.1, from coordinate 15,360,626 downwards.
ATCCTTCTTACAAGACTGTTTTAACCACATCTTCATAATGAAAACATTGCTCAATCTGACATTTGATTAGTACAATACATAACACAAAATTACAGAGGTTCAAAGCATATGAATAAAGAAATTTTTTTAAAAAAAGAAATCAAAGCACCAGCCAATATATAGGTGACTCAATGACCAGTGAACATCTATGAGGCAAAGCCATTTTTAAAAATTGAGTAATAGCCTCAGTAAAAATGAACTATATTCTCTTTTTTGAGCTCTGTTGTTTATATTCTACCTTCTAACGCTCTTCTATTCCAGTAGTCAACTCTGCCGTTTCTTGTTTTACTTTTATTTCTTCAGATCTTCACCTACATTAGCCATTAGTATTTACCTACTTCTGTGTGTATATTTATAGTTATATAAAATAAATATTGATTATGTACATGAAGAAAAAGTAGACTTTAGCTTTACTGAAAGAAACAGACCAGATACCTATAATTCCTTCCAGCCCATACCTATTGTGGAATTCTATGCCAGTTCTTGGTAACCATTCCTTGACAAAACATTGTGTCACAGCTTCACTATCAGGGAACAGAGAGAAAAAAATTGGATACATGCGCAGACAACCACTGTCTTTGGTTCCATAGCTGTCGACCTTGAGTACTTGGAACAGGGTCTCTTTTCTAGCTACACATGTATTTTGACCTAGGCAGTTGTTCAAAATTTATCTGTACTGAAAACATAATTAGCTTATTTACAATAGCAGCTGTAAGCCCTCTCATTATTTAGTGATTCTTAAATTGGCTTAATTCTTATTTTCAGTTTCTTTACTCCTGCAATATTATTTTATTCCTACTGTAGTGCAGGTTAGCCTCAAATAGTTCAGGACCTTAGTACGAATAGTAAATCTTACAGTTATTATATAATAACTGTAAGAATTCAGAATTCTTTCAGAATTCTGGCTCTACCCAGGACAGTATTCCAAACTTTCTAGGAGATACAGATAATTCATGTAACCTTCAGCTCCTTTTTGAGATAAGCCATTTTCTACGGTTATTTTATTTAAATTAATTTGAAGATATTTATTGATGCCTCCGTATGCAAGCATCTGAATGGATCCAAAGATGAACTGTACCCACCCTCTACCCTTAAGGAGCTTACAGTCTAATAGACAGAAAAAAATATCTTTAATACAAATAGTGAATTAGGTTACTCAGACCTGAAACAGTGATGTGGAATTTCAAAGGCTGGGAAGATCACGTGGTTCAAGATTAGCTAAAGCGGTGAGTAGGATTTTAATAAGTAAGGACCAGCTATAGGCAAGAAAGTAACTGCTTTAAGCTCCTGTTTATTCATCTGTAAAACAAAAATAATATTATTTACCTCATTGAGTTTTTGTGAGGATTAAATGAAAGAATGAATATAAGGCACTTTGCAAAGCTCATGAAAAGAGCACAATAAATGTTAGCTTTAAAAATACCCCTCTCATAAAATAGATAGCTAGTGGGAAGCAGCTACATAGCACAGGGAGATCAACTCAGTGCTTTGTGACCACCTAGAGGGGTGGGATAGGGAGGGTGGGAGGAAGTTGCAAGAGGGAGGAGATATGGGGATATATGTATATGTATAGCTGATTCACTTTGTTATAAAGCAGAAACTAACACACCACTGTAAAGCAATTATACTCCAATAAAGATGTTTAAAAAAAAAAAAAGAATACCCCTCTCAAAATTCTAGCAGCAGGAATAGACAGGTGGTGTTGGGAGAGTCTGACACTACACCTGAGCATAGGGTTAGTAGAGAGGAGTAAGGAGAGATAAGGCAGCAGAAGAAATTTGAGTGAGAACTCTCATTCAGCAAACATTTATTAAATACATTTTGCTTCCTGGAAAAATAGGGGGAAATGGGGAAATGGTATTAGAAACTAAAGCTGACCTGTTAGGGCGAAGACTCTCTTTGCTTGTTTCCCACTGTGTCCCCAGTGCCTACAAAACAGAGCCAGGCACACATTTGATGTGGAATGACTATTTGTGGGATAACTTTACCTTGTTGGAGAGATGATGAGAAGAGATTCCATAATCCTCAGCATGAGGAAATCAGACTCCACAGAGACAAGTGGAGGAAGAAGAAGGAAAATACTCAAATCTCAAAGCCTCTGCTAGGAGAGAGAGAGAGAGAGAGAGAGAGTGCGTGTGTGTGTGTGTGTGTGTGTCTGTGTGTGTATGTGTACATATGTAAGTGCATTTCTAAGGACAGTAGATATGCACAATGGGTATGTGGAGGCCGGCTGGAGCAGTGGAGGGGGTAGAGAATGCTATTGCTTTCCGTAATGAAGTAAGCAGAACTAAGTTGATAGGGGAGCCAGCTGAGGAGGCGAGCTGCAGAAATGATAGGGAAGGAATTTTGGAAAACCGAGAAAGGGCCAGGAATATGGTGATGTAAAACCTCTATCCCTCCAAAATTCAAGGTGTTCACACACACACCCTGTGTGTGTGTTTCATACAAACCAAGTGCCAAGTACTTGTGTAGTACCAAGTACCACACCTGGATTGGTACAGACCAGGGGGAACGGACAGGCCAAAAGAAGTTCAATACCAGTGACATCAAATGTGTGGTAGGACCTGGACTTCAAGCCCCTCAAACCCAGGAATTTACAAAAATCTGGAGGAGGGCATTGGACTTCCCATCAAATGAGGTTTAGGGAGATCAAATCACTTGAAAAATTAATGTCAAATGTAAGGTAACTTCGGCTGCTTTGGTCATTGTAACTGATAACCTGCTGGCTAATTTTGGCCCAGGAATCATCTGCTCCAGAACAGGATCCATGTGATTTCCTCCCAGGTTTTGTGCTCCTCCTGGGTATTCCTTCATCACCTTTATTATGGTCTTTCTCCTGTATTGTAATTATTTATGTTTCTGCCTCCCCTATTTGATTGAACATTCAAGACTGGGCAGTGTCCAAGCTCATCAGCATCAGTACAGCTGGGAGGCTACAGCTAGAGTTACACATGTTTGTAAAGAGACACTGAGGCCCATTAGAGAAGGGAGTCAGAAATATAAAATCCAAGCCCAGAATGCACCAGTTAGGAACCAGAACAACCAAAACAAATAAACAAAAACATCAGAGACATTATCAGGGGCTCAGTTGTAATATTTTGACATAGCCATCCACATAGCCACATTTATCTCCAAATCTTTTTTTTTTCATTCAGTCATGTATTCAACAATATGTAGGTTAAAATTTTCTTTCAAGTCATGAAGGATTCCCCCACCCTTCCCCCAATAAGTATTTATAGAGCAAAAAAAAAAAAAATCAGGAAGGATTCACTTTTATAAGAATTGTCCTCCCACTGTAAACAACTAGAAAATAAGATAAAACATGTAAAACAACTGTTTTCAGACATTCTATTTAGGTAGTACAGGAATGTGATCTCTGAGAGACAAAAAACAAAAGAGGTGAGCCCTGTGATTGGTCCAGATAACTGGCTGGAGTTAGTTTCCAAGACACAGTCTGGGAAAAGAGAACCCAAAGAGAGGATGGTAACCTTGCTGAGCTGAGAAGCCTGAGATTGGTATCTCCAAATCTTTAAAATAAGGTGCTTTGGGATCTTTTTTGGTTTGCACTTGGTTTATCTATCACCACCATTTTCTGAAATTTTCAGAAAAAAAATTTTTTTTAATTTCAACAATCACAACAGTGGAAAAAATTTTTATTCCTTTTTCTGAAAGACTGTATTTATTCTTAACTGTCCTAGAAAGGATGGATGTGAGCTTCATGCACACGGTTAACTACTTAATCCACAAAAAGAAAAAGAAAAACTTCTAGTGATTGTAACACAAAGCCAAGTGTATGTGCTCTGCCTTTGTGTGGATGAAAGGGTTTGTGAGGGTATTTTTCCCTGTCTTTACTCTCTTGCCAACAAAGGAGGAACCAATTAGGCCAAATAATAATATTTAAAATCTGACAGCCCTTGGGAGCCTGAAATGAAAACCTAAATCTGCCATGTGGATGCTTTAGAGCCTGTGTTCTAAGTGTGACCAGGGACTCACCCCAGCCTGAAGCCACACGTACTCCCAGTGCCTGGACATAGCAGAACTAATTAGAGAGCTAGGATTCTCTGCATCTGAATGTCACTCTTTATATTTGTTGATGCAAGTTAGAATCCCTCTTCATGTCATATGAGAACAAAAACAGAATAGCCTAGAACACAGTGAATAGTATAGAGTACTCAACTTGTCCTTGTGCCTACAACAAAGCAAAAAGGGCTTGAGAGGGATTTTTAACATGTGAAGTGTTTGTGCAGAGACCTAGGACTTCTGTGACGGTGTGTACAGAAGAATTAAACAACAAAAGCACAAATTGAAGAATTTGTGTATTTTGCTGCTGTGACTTCTCCCTATATCCTCTTCTCTTTTTTTTTTAAAACTTTAGATGTCTCTTTTGATAAAGGAATAAAAATTGTTAAGTCTTTTATAAAGGAAGATAAAAACATAGTTTTTAATGTAAGCCAGATACTGTACATTTTTTTTATTGAATTAGCCAGAGAGTACAGTATTTTGTGTGTGTGTCACAGGCAGCTCTGTGTACATGTACAGGCAACAGGACTAGGGGGTGCATGGATGTTTTTCTGCATTGCCATCATGTGTGTTTGTGTCCTAGCACAGCCATGTGTGTAAGTTTGTGTGTGTCTGAGTGTGGCCGTGTGCAAAGGAAAGGGACTCCTGCTCCATTATTCCAAGCAATTAAACTCCGACAGCACTAGGATGAAGGGGAGGCCCTGATTTTCTTTTCCTCTGCAGTAATTGCCTCAGCAATCATCTTTGATCAGGGAAGAGCAGAGGAGGAGAGTCCTGAAAGTTGACATCCCTGGTATAAATATATACATTTACATACACAGGGGCAGCACAGCTCCACAGCTTTTTACTGACGTCTCTGACCTGAAACCATTGTAGCTCCATTGACACTTCATTTAATTGAATCCTTCCCTAGCAGTGCAGAAGCCAGAGGACTTGAAAGGGGGAGGGGAGAGGAAGGATGGGTAATCAAGGCAGACTCTTCTGCTTGAATGTCTAGAAATGACAGGGAAGTAATTGCTTTCGAAAAGCAAAAAAACAGAAATAGCACAATTTGTTCTATTTAGCAAGATGATAAAAGGGGATAAAGATATGGGGGTTTTGCCCCAAACATACCAAAATCCCTATTCCTGAAAATAAAACTGATTTGGATTTCTGTGCAAATAGGAATGAAATGGTGTTTTTAAAAGAAGAAGAAAGAAAATACAATCCTAAGAAAGAAAAATCCAGAGACTTTCCTCGTTCAAAATGGCCAGAGACAACGGTAAGTTCATTCTGAGCCCAGAGCGACAGCACAGCCCCTTTTGTCAGCTTCAAATCAGTGAGCCGGAGGGTCGAATCAGTTTAACCTGCCTCCGTGAAACATCACCCACCCGCCTGACCCCAGAGCGGCCTCATTTTTATGGATGCAGAAGCTCATGGTGTAATTCATTCCCCTGCACACCCTGCTCGTTCAGTCGTCTGCTTTTACCACAAAGGTACACTGCATATTCTCTGCCGGCTGAACAGATGAGATATCAGTCTGCTTCCTGCTTAATGCAGGAGTTACCCTGCCTTACAGCTGATGAGTAATGTCCCTTACCCGGCATCAATCTGGGGGCCTAGATCAGCCATGCAAATTAGCACATGTCCACAAACTCAGGGTTTTAAAGAAATCAATCTGGATCTGGAGGAATCAGGAAGCAGGTTTAGGAAAAATAAAACGTGAAGGATATTTAATAACCTTTGCCTCCTTTGTCATCAGCTCTCCATGTTTGCTTTTTTGGTTATACGTTAATGAGAACCTGAGAGTGTGTGCACAGCAGGCAGCTGCTTTGCCCTTTGCTTTAGTACATGGTAAGATCTAAAATGAACCAAAACATCCCAACATAATAACAATATGTTTCTAGTATATAGCACCTTTACAAAGCACTCTCACGTACATTGTTAAATTTATCTAGACTTTTCAACAACCTTGAGTAGTAGCAATAGCAGCAGCTTTATGACCCCTTATACAGATGAGGAAACCAAGGCCCACATAATTTAAAAAACTCACACAATTTTTCACTGTTGACAAGGAGGACAGAAGAGATTTCTGAGGTGCAGCAAGAGGGGCCCACTTCTGGACCCCGTATTAGAGGGCTCTGCTCTGGCCCTTCTCTGGCTGCATCTCATTCCTTCCCATTGCTTGAGGATGGGATGAAGGGAGGGTACCCACTCCACTTACCAGTCCTCCCCACCTCCAGATTACACTCCACTACCCAGGACTCTCGAATTTCAAGTGTGCTTCCAAGACCTGTATGGGACTCTTCCCTAGGGCCTTCCTCTTGGTCTGCACCACTAGGCCCAAGGAGTAGCCAAGGATGACTGTTTGCAGGAGCAGGGAATGAATGTTGGATGTGTAGGTAGAGTGTTCACACACATGTTCATGAAATCATTCATAGCAAGGAGCAAAAGCGGGGTAGAAAGAGAAGGGAAATGGGTTGGAGTCTGGGGACTGTGAGCTAATCACAGCTGTGATCTAAAGTCCAAGGATCCCTAACTAGTACCTGGCCTTCCAGAGTGTTATGAAGATATATATGTGTGTGTGTGTGTGTGTGTGTGTGTATGTATATACATATATACACAAATATACAAGTAGGAAGATAGAACATATTTTATGCAACCATTTGATATATAACTTTTAAATATTTAGATATATGGTATGTACACCTCCATTTAATCTTTTACCCCAGATTCTGCAAATGTTAGAGGTAGGCCAGTTGAAGTAGCATTGGTGTATATGGTAGAGATGAATGAAAATTTGGAAGAGATTATGTAATCTAGATTGGCATAAATTTCCATTAACTCTCTTTAAATGCTCAAACAATTTATTGGCCTTCATAATTCCAGCAGTTTTTCCAACAATTCATTAAAATCTGAAGTATCAATGTCTTCAATAATTAAGGGTACTAATGATGGCTCTGATGACAAAGTAAACAAGGATTTTATGTTTTATAAGTGTATTAACACAAGCTTTGGGTTAATTACTTTGCCAAGTTCCTAAATAATACTATATTGCCCTGAAAATGTTAATAATATCTTGGATAAAAGTGAAACATTTCCTCCAGGCAATTATTAATTCATCAGCGAGAGCAGGATTAAAACTTTGCCCCAGATTCTTGACTAAGTTGATCAGCTATCCATTTTCAGCAAGGGAGTCAGTTCTGAGAGATGGAAGGTAGCCCAAAGCAGATGAGAAAATGTGTTCATGTGTCTCCCTTCAGGAGTTCACATTTGGTTTCTATAGAGATCCTCCTGCTAACCTAAGGGACAAGCTAAATCTCATCTCTTCCGTGAAGTTCTCTCTCCTAACACTGAACTTCCATAACACTTTGTATTTTTCCCACATGGAGATTACATGAGGTCACATGTGTAGGCAGAGTCATGAAGCCTCTAGTATGGAATTTGGGTTTTCTTCTGGTTGCAATGATGAGTTCCTGGAGGGTTTTCATCATTGGAAAGATGCTATCCAGTTTACATTTTGTTCATTTCCCCATCTACCTCTTTATGCCAAACCATGAGACCCTTCAAGGGATAAACTGTCTTACTTACCCTCAAATTTTCCAGTGTCTGAGCAAAGGGCCTGTTTCTTAGCAGGCACTTAATAAATAGGTATTGAATGAATGAGCCTCTAATGAATGTCTCCACCTAAGCCTAAGCAAACTGCTTCAAAAAGAGACACAAAAAGTTCGTCAAACAGCTAGATATAGAATTAACTGTATAAGCCAGCAATCCCACTCCTAGGTATATATCCAAAATAATTGGAAAACAGATATTCACACATATATGTGTACACGAATGTTTATAGCAGAACTATTCACAAAGCCAAAAGGTGGAGACAACTCAAATGTCCACCAACTGATGAATGGTTAAAGAAAATGTGGTATAGCCATACAATGGAATATTATTCAGCCATAAAAAGAAATGAAGCACTGATATATGCTACAACATGGATGAACCTTGAAAAAATTATGCTAAGTAAAAGAAACCGGACATCAAAGGTTACACAGGTCATATTCCATTCATATGAAGTATCCAGAATAGGTAAATCCATGGAGACATAAAGATAGAAAATGGTTGCCAGAGGCTGATGAGAGGAGGGAATGGGGAGTGACTGCTTAATGGGTACAACGTCTGCTTTGAGGGTGATGAAAATATTTTATTTATATTTTTTTAATTTATTTATTTTATTTATTCATTTTTGGCTGCATTGGGTCTTCGTTGCTGCACGTGAGCTTTCTCTAGTTGCAGGGAGCGGGGGCTACTCTTCGTTGTGGTGCGCAGGCTTCTCATTGCGGTGGCTTCTCTTGTTGTGGAGCATGGGCTCCAGGCATGCGAGCTTCAGTAGTTGTAGCACGCAGGCTCAGTAGTTGTGGCTTGCGGGCTCTAGAGCGCAGGCTCAGTTGTGGTGCACGGGCTTAGTTGCTCCGCGGCATGTGGGATCCTCCCGGACCAGGGCTCGAACCCGTGTCCCTTGCATTGGCAGGAGGATTCTTAACCACTGCACCGCCAGGGAAGCCCTGAAAATATTTTAGAACTAGATAGAGGTGATAGTTAGACAATATTATGAATGCACTAAATGCCACTAAATTGTACACTTTAAATGGTAATTTAATGTAATGTGAATTTCATAAGAGACAGACACACAAACAGACTTTAAATCATTTAAGAAATTTGGCAGATAAAGGAAAGAGAGAAATGGGAGGAAGAGAGAGCTAAATAAATTAGTGACTCAGAAGGTTTTTGGATAACAGGAAGACTTTTGTGTATTTTAAAGCAAAGAGGAAAAGACTGAGAGCAGGGTAACTCTGGGGTCTTCCCAGGTCTGGGAAGCTGGAGACTCAGACATAACGCGACAGTAAAGAGCTTGATCACACACTCTGGTAAAGAGTGTTGCAACTGGGATACTTCAAGGAGAAATGCAACTGGAAGGAGCATTAGAAATGATCTAGCCCACACTCCCTATTTACTAGTTACTCCCGTTCAAGTGACTTTACCAAGCCCACAGCTGTGTAGTGGAAACCAAGTCTCCAGACTTACTGGGTATAACAACTATGTTTATTTTTACTATATTAATAGTTGGGATTATTCACAAAGACCATTTGCTGTTTAGTCTGTTGTTTATCCTTCAGTTTTCATTTTTTATTCAACAAGTATATGTGGTAAAGTGCTAGGAATTCAGGAGGCAGACATGTTTGGCAGATGAGTCCCACTTAACCCTAATTATAACATGTGTGCCATTAACTCCCAAGGCCCGGTAGCCTAATAATATTGCCAAGAAGCTAGCATGCTGGGGATTTATTTATCTTTGTAGCTCTGAAGTCTGATAGCAAAGGAAGTTTGTTCTGTGTGTGTGTGGTTATGGGTGTGCCTATGTATGAGAGGTATCTTTTATTAATTAATTCACTTTTTAAATAGGAAATCATTCTTAGAATGCAAAAAGTACAAAAGGTACACAGTGAAAATTCTCTTTTTCTGTGTCTCCCACCTACCCAATTCCTTTACCTAATGGCAATCCATGTTATCCAGTTTTTGTGTGTCCTTCTAGAGTTATTTTATGCATACGACAAACAAATACATGTATGCATATACTCCCCTCCCCATTTTTACACAAATAGCATGCTGTATACCCTGGTCTGTACTTTCTTATGACATCATGTTTATAGATATTTATGGTTTTTTCTGGACCTCTCCTGTTATCTATTTTATTTTCCTGAAATGGATACAGAGAAGGAATTTCTATGTAGGAGAGTCCTCAGTCATTTCTATAGCTTCATGATACCCTGTTGTTAGATAAGCCATTATTTTTTTAACTAGTCTCCTACTGAGAGACATTTAGGTAGTTTCTAATATTTTGCTATTAGAAAGCTGTAATGCATAGCCTTTTACATGTGCCATCTTACATGTGTGTGCAGGTATATCTGTAGAATAAATTATAGAACTGGACTAGCTAGGTCAAAGGGTATATACATGTAATTTTAATGTATCTTGGAAAATTGCATCCCATAGAGTTTGGTGCTGGTTTCCACTCCCATTAGCAATATCTGAAAAAATTTGTTTTGCCACATCTTCACCAGTACATTGTGTTGTCAATAATTTTGGAGTTTTGCCAGTATATTAAGGATAAAATGGTGTCTCAGTGAGGATTTAATTTGCGTTTCTCTTGCTTTGAGTGAGATTGTTTTTATATGTTTAAAAGTCATTTTATTTCTTTTCCTATGAACTATTTGCTTGTTTTCCATTAGGTTATTGGACTTTTATGCATTGATTTATAGCAGGTTTTTGTATATTATAGAAATTAGCAATTTGTTTATGATATGAATTACAGAACTTCCCAGTCTATCTCTCTTTTTACTTTGGTTATGATGATTTTTGCCATATAAAATTTTGTTTTATTTTTATTACAGTGACGTTATGTATCCTTATATTATGACTTCTGGGTTTTGTCTCATATTTTGCAAGGACTTCTCTCACTCCAATATTATTCTTTTTAATTCTCTCCTTATTTTTTCTAGTAATTTTGTGGTTTTATTTGTATGCTTTTAATTTATCTGAAATTTATTTTGATGCATTTGGTAAATTGTTGGGTGTTGTCCCAACACCATTTTTCCATCACTGAGCATACAATAAACACAAATGCAATTTGTGTTTATCCCTCCAGTACAACTTGAATCAAAATATGGCTTTGGATTTCCTAATGAATCAATATTGATTGAATTCCTACTATGTGCAAGGCATAATTTCGAAATGTTTTCTTTCTGATTTTCCCTTCGAGAAGAAATGTAGACAGGATTTTAAGCCTTGATATCCAGAAACTTCTTTTAGTAGGTAAAAAAAAAAAAAATCTTCAACAACAAAGGGTCTCTTGCTATCAGTAGGAACTAGTTATAACTCTCCAGTGAGACAGTGAGCTAGTTAAAGCTGCAAGCAAAGAAAACACAAATGGTTCTTTGTAGGTATGAGTCCTCCTCTGTCACTAGGGCAAGAAAATTAAATAGATGACAGGACAGATCTTTAAAACCACAATATCTATGAACATGAGATCCTGCTATGTATATAAAGACAGTGATGATAGACATTATGTAAATATTCACTTGAAATAGGGCTTGTGGGCTCAAAATGCACCAGTACCAAGAGATTCTAAAATAAGGCTTTGTCTTTTAAGTAAACTTTGCTTTAGTATAAGAAAGAATACCATGAAGACTGAAAATCTCAAATCCTGTATTGAAACAATTCTAGTTATATAAACTATTAATAGGAACTCAATGATTTGTTAGAGCTATTGATGAACTGTTCCTCCAGCCTTGCTTTTCTACAGTCTGTAATCACTGGCTATTTACTCTTTGACCTAATAGCCATCATGCTTCTAGCCCAAATCTACTAATTATCTGACATTGGAAACATCATACCCTAGAAAAGATTCTAATAAAAACCAAGTTGTACTCTATATTGCACAGATTCATAATGTGCACATGTGTATGTGTGATTTATCCACGTACAATGTTAAAGAAATATCTGTGGGGAGGGGGCAGGAATAAGAGCCAGGGGGTATGAGTCACAGGCAGAGGAGAGAGCTAAATGCAAGGAGCAAATACAGGGATACCCACTCTTTTAAAGAACATACAGAAACTAAGGGTGAACAGGAAGGAGAGGCATTTACAGTTTGATATTGCCCATCTATATCATAAATAGCCCTGATTGAAAGCAGCTCCAATAATACACCAAATTCTATAAATCATTAATTTTCAAATCTCTCTCTCCCATTGGGGTAAATCTGCATTTGCTACGAGGCGAGAGACAGTTGTTTTATTTTGGCTGCTCAGAGCACAACCTTCTCTGAAAGCACATGAAGAGAGAAATTCCCTATCAGCCCCTGTTCTTCTTAGGGCTATGAATGACTTTGCCTCTATCTAAACCTGCTAAGGAAAGGCTAAGGGCATTTATCTTTTTCTGGTTCTAATATAAAATGAGAAATTTTGGATGATTTCATTTTTTTGTATCTGTCATCAGAGAAGTGGGGATGTTAATGCCCACCCTACAGAGGTTTTCTTATGGTACATCAAATAACATGTGGTCTAGCAGGTAGCTAAACTTCAGTAAAAGGTAATGATGATAGTGATAATGATCAGTGTCTCACGAGCCAGAGGTGAGTGAAAATGACCTGATTCCATCATGCTTGGAATCATCTAGTTCCATCTAAGTCTCTCTACTACCGAAAACCCTTACTGTAGATCGAGCCTGGGTCCATCTGAGGATTTGTGAAGCAACATTGGTTCCTCCAGAGCACCAGCTCAGGCTGACCTGGTAACCTCTTGATGTTACCACATTACTTATTCCTACTTCTTTTGTGAGGCATAGGAATAATTTTTGAAACAGTAGCGATAAAAAAAAGTTTCTGATGAAATAATGAGCCTTCCTTATTTTGAGCTTTCCTTTGATGCTTGCCACCTCCCTCCCATTGTGGCTCTTTGTCCACCATTGAAAAGGCCAGTGTCCTCAATTTGTGCCCAGCTGGAAAGAGAACACTGAGCCGAAGAGTGCAAAGAAGCAAAGAAATCACACTGAGATGATATTTTCCTTTATGAGACATTGCGGCAGTAATAACAGAGAGAATGTCTTATGAGCTGACTATCAGTTTCAAATACGGAAAATGTTTCCTGGCTTTGGGGCAGTCATTATGCCCTTACATTTTAGATGTCACTAACAAAGCAAGTGAGAGGTTTGTCCTATATAAATAACATATTTAACATAAAGAGAGAAAAGAAAAAGATAAAAATGACTGCTTCCTAAATCCTGATATGTACCAAGAGTCCTGCACATTTGGTAAGAGAGTCGCATTCTTGATCCTGATGCTTTATTCTTACCCCTCTCCAGTTCACTTTCTTTTTTTCATAATGTCTTGCTATTTTTGTCTGATTTTGATACCTTCTTTTATGTCTTTAATTACTTTCAGTATACTTATTTTGCAGTCCAGATTGTTCAATCACCTGAAGTTCTCAGAGGTCTAAATCTGCTGTTTGCTTTGTCTACTACTCTCACTCATGGCTTTTAGTTTTGTAACATGTCAGTACATCTTTGGCAGGGCTTTCTCTACAAGAAACCTAGGTGACCTATATGAAGCTGTGGCCCTCCAGCATATTTCTGGATTTGCTCCTGCCCAATGCCACAAGAATATTACCAGCTTGAGACCAAGTTTGATTTTAATTCTTCAGCTTAGAGGTCACTGAACTTGGTGGGTAGTAAATATGATAAACTTCCAAACCTGTAAAGCATAGTCACAAATTCTCAGGGGAGACTTTCTGAGAATTTCCCATCCATGGACCAAGAAAAGACAAGCACCCTGTGATAACAGATAGATTTATTTTCCCTAGGCCATCCTTTTAAGGGTCACAATTTTACATGGGGATTATCCGTTCCAAATTCCTGACTTTCATGGGCCCTGTCCCCATAAGGGGTTAAAACCTAATCCCTACGGTCACTGAGACTGGGAAGTGCTCCTCAAGGCAGATACATTTTCCATGGCTTACTCCTCTCATTTCAGTTCCCTCTTTGTACCTGAAACTTGGGGAGTTCTGTACTTGCAAACTTAGCCGGGTTTTTTTGGCCACGTAACGTGGCTTACAGTATCCCAGTTCCCCGACTAGGGATCGAACCCGGGCCCCAGCAGTAAAAGCGCCAAATCCCAACCACTGGACTGTCAGGGAATTCCCCTTAGCCATTTATTTAAAAGACTGTATGTTCTATTTTATTTGGAACATCTTAACATTTTTGGTGGAAGCGTTTTTCAGATACCTGTTCCACCATATGGCTGGAAATAGAACTATCAATTCATTCTTTGTGCTGCAGCCAGAGAGAATTTTTCAGCATACAAATTTGATTTTGTTATCAGTCTTACTTAAAACTGGAGTTGCTTCCCAATGATCTTAGGGTGGAAACTAAAATTCATAACCTACAAGACCCTGAATGGACATTACCTACTTCCCCATCCTCATGTTGCACCATATCCCTTCTCATTCTCTGTGTTCTACTTACACTAGGGTTCTTTCCAGTCCTAGAATGTACCTCACTTCTTCTTACCATAGCAACTTTGCACATTCTGTTCCCCCTTTCTTGAACACCCTCACGTTCCTCCAGTTCACTCACCCTTTAGATCTCAACGTAAATGTGCAATTGCTGTTGTCTAGGTAAGTTGTCTAGTTGTCTAATATATGTGTATATTGACCCAGGTACCCTCTACTTTATTACACCTATCAAAGTTGTGCTTTTACATTTATTTTTGTAATTATTTATTTAATGTCTTTCTCACCCACTGGACTTCAAGCTCTGTGAAGGCAGGTGTCATGTCTGTTCTTGTTCACCATTTTTATTAGTCAGTAAAAGTAACACTAGCTTCTACCTTCACACTAACACAAAAAAATCCTGAAATCTCAATAATTTCATAACATAAAATTTTACTTCTCATGCCATAGTCAGATGCAGAATAGCCAACTCTTCTCCAGCTGGACCCCAGAGACCCAGATTGTACCACCATCTTCAACATGTTGCCATCAAGGTCACAGTGGAAGGAAAAGAGAACAAAGGATCTTGTGGGAGATTCTTATGAGCCAGACCAGGCATGCATCACTTCCACCCACATTCCATTGGCGGGAACTCAGTCATAAGGCCCTATTACAAAAGAGCTGGGAAATATAGATTACCTATGTATTCAGGAAGAAGAGGAGAAAATGGTTATCAGTGAGGACTCAAGTCTCTGCCACACCATTGTATTTTCAGCAAAGAGCAGTTCCTGACAATAGGAAATTCTCAATAAACACAGATTGAATGAATCAACAAATGGATGAATGAATGGATGGAGGATGGATAGGTGATGGAGGGTGGAGGATGGATGGATGGTTTTGTTGTCAGTGATTCAGCTAGTCTGTAAGTTCTTTAAGCATAGAGACCATATCTATATTGTTCATCATGATAGAGAAGTTTGGGGCATATATTAGGAGCTCACACAAGAATAAATGATCCCCACTAGTTGGGAGATTTCGTGGAAGAGATGGACTCCTAGTGAATCTTTAAAGAGTATGGAAAAAATTGGAAAAGCAATTTAAGAAGTGAATTTATGAAGGAATAGATAGGGGGAAAAGTAGAAGAAAGGTTAATGTGAATATGGTTGAGAGTAAAAAGGGAAGGAATCAGTGGAGAACAGAGAACCTGAGAGGGTAATGCCTCACCAGGCTAGTGTCATCTAAACACCGTGTCTGCCAAGTCCCAGACTCCATCATTTTCTCTTTTGATGTATTATAGCCTTACACCTAGGAATAAGGGTGCCTCTTTAGTGAAATAGCACCTTTTCCCCTCCCATTTCGACCCTTAGTGTTTAAAATGAGTAAAATGTGCTCAGGAAGTATGTATTTGGATTGGTCAGAAGTTGGTACTACAGAAGGCAGTTTGCCCCTAACCATGCAGAATGGTAAACCACACTAGTTCCAGCCCCAGCTGTCAGGCCAGGATTTCGCCCTAGCCCTTCTCCAATCAATACATAGAACTGCCTGGTGCCATCGGGAAGGAGCTGTATTTTAAAAAATGAATGAAGTAGGACAGCCAAAATCTTTCCATTCTTTATGTTCTCCTCTGCTTTCTGCCCAGGAATGGGGACCCTTGAGAGCTGCAGGTGAGCTGTATGAGGGTGCCACCCTCCCCTGACCCGAGAAGGGGCCAGGGCTACAAAAGTAACCAGCCCTACATTACAGCTTCTGAAATGCACTGTCAGAGTTAGTGACAGGGGAGCCGCTCTACCTCTGGGGCTACAGCAGTGCAGTGAGCTTTAGTGGATCAATACTTTAGTCTTGTCATGCTAATTGCTCATTGGTTGACATTCATGATCCTTCCTTGCTCCCTCCCTATGTAAACTCTTTACAGCTGGAACAACGAGATGCAAAAATCCTGAGCCTTCAAAGCCAGCTCCTGAAGAAGAGAGAGGGCCTGGCAGCTGAGGTATGGTGCTCCCCCATTTTCTTGCCCCCCCTTAAAAAAGCTTCATGTGTTTCTGCATGTCATGGTGTGATAGGGAGACGCACGAAAAAATGCCTGGGGTTAACACGCCTGCAACAAGTAAATGGTATTACCTTTTCAGAACAAAACAGTATCTCCTCTCCTTCCACTCCTCTTCCACACCCGTCCCCCTCAAAAAACCCAGAAAATAGAAAAATACCCACCCTTTCTATGAGTTTGGTTTTGGTCCTTCTTCTGTTTTGGTGAATCGTTCACCTTCCACCAGCTCACAATGAACATGTATCTGTACTGTCCTCTTTGCTCCCTGACTAGGGCATGTCAGACCGAGCTGCCGTGTATGTGTGTGTGTGTGTGTGTGTGTGTGTGTGTGTGTGTGTGTGTGTGTGTGTGATCACGCCTACCATATTGGCTTCCTGTCCCTGGAACATCAGCTTTTCTAGCTGGCTGAGCCTGTCCCCACAACCACTGTTGCCACTGAGACCACACCAACTCCTACCCTGTAAGCTTCAGGCCTGTGCTATGCAGGGTTTTGTTAAGCCGTTTAGTATTAATTGATTTTTTTTCCATTTTTTTCTTTCTTTCCCTGGGCGGGTCAATAGCTGGATGCTTCAGGAGCAGAGGATCTATCAGCTGCAGACCAAGCATAGGGAGACGCAGGCAGACCTGGAACAGAAACCCGGCCAGCTCCAGCCGCTCCAACAGTACTTGGTAGCCAGACAGTCGGCAGCAGGAAGTATGCCACGGGCCACGAGGCAGGAAATGACCCAATCCTCGAGGTCTGGTAAGTTTCCTCACTTTTGGAAAGTAAGGCAAATGATAACCAAGCCTGTTTTTCCTTTCTTGAAAGAGTCAGCAGCATTTCTGCTGATTTCAGTTAATGAGTTAAAGATCAAAATCGGGATGCCCCCCACAGATCTGCGAGGATGGAGGGGTTGTGAGGGAAGAATGGGAGTTTGCGGGATAGATGAGGGCTAACCAAACTCTGATCCTATGGTGAGCCACTGCAGCCAAGCAGATGTCCTGAGTATCGATCCCTGCATCTTATTGATTTCCTCTTGGGGCCAAGAATGGGGTGGACCTACGGAGGACAAGAGGAGAACCGACACCCTCCCAGAGGGCCATGCAACCGTAATCAGTGATAACGGTGTTAAGTGGTCAGCCTGGAGATGAGGTTTGCTCAGATCTATTGATCTGCACTCCCCTGAGATATAAATCCTTCTGAATTCGCTTCCGTGGATATAAGTATTTATAATTAAAATAGCCTAGGAGCCTCTTACAGGCACAGGGAGAGTGGCCCATCCCAGGGTGGGGTTTGATATCAGTCTCTTCCCTCTCCCTACTTTGTGCACTCTTCCCACTCTCTTGCATCTGTTTTTACATCTCGTTGTCTCTTTTGAACCCTATTTTGCTCACCCTCTGAGTGACAGGCACAATGTCTCAGACTATCAGAAACTGGGAAAAATCTATTCTTTCTGAATGCAGCCTCCGCCTGAGGAAGGAGTGCCGCTCTCCCCAGTCAAGGCTATAGTTTCTGCATTCAGGAGCCTGGACTCAGAAAGGAATGGGCTGTTTGGGGAGTGGGGACAGTGAGGGGAAGACTTCTTTCGTTGTTGCTTTGTTCTTGCTTTCATTGGGGCATCAGATTGGTTTCAGTAACAAACAGCTTTATCGCCCAAATGTGTTAACCAATGCCAAGACCCTGTGTTGCCTTGCTCGCTATGTTAAATCTGGGAGGATAATTTGAAGGGCCCCACACTCCCGTTTCTCAGCACCTCATAAATCTAAGCTCACATGAAGTGAGCAGAGCATCCCTTACCCAAGGGAAAAAGGAAGGATGCTGAGGACTTATTTAGGAGCAAAGCCCTTGAAGCCAGCCAGCAAGAACAAAACCATTGACCAAATCTTTGTCCACTGAAAGGACAACCTTATAGAGGATTGGAACTATTCAGCTTTAATGTTTAAAAATTTGGGTGGCAAGGAGAATGGTCTTTCAAATCATTTGCTGTGCTCCCTAAACCTACCATCTGCTTTGGTGTCCAGGATACAAATCTGTTCTTTCTGAATCCATCATCTGCTTTGGTGTCCAGGATACAATCTTTTCAGTTTTGGAACTTCTGACTACTTCCATCAGGTGTCTGCCTTGCTTCAGTGCTTAAACCTTGAACTGTGTGTCTTTGTGCTTCTGCCTCAGCAGGTTTCATTAATTTGTAATTGATGCCTACAGAATTGTTTAAGGACTTCTGGATTTTATGCTCGTCGAGGGTGTGTGTTAGGGTGTGTATGCACTGTCTAGGATGTGGGGCGAATTCACTGGGTTTTGCTTCTCCTTATTTTAGAATGTTTAGTCACTCTGGTCCATCTGTGTGAGTTAATAAATGTATGTCTGTGTATCTCTGTGCTGGTGTCTGTACTTGGGAAGCAGTGAACATAAGCAGGTTAGAGCAATGCCCCACATTTCTCTACCATTTGCATTAACTGTGTCTTCCCCAGATACATATTAAGCTTTGCTATTTTTTTCTTTATATTCAGAGGTGGTAGTTTCAGAACTCAAATCTAGCTCATTTGTCTCTTTTAGCAAATGATTGAGGGTTAGGGATTATTCCAATTGGCAGTCAAGGGTCAGTATTTTGGACTCCACTTGGCTTAGATAATTTATATAGAATAAAATCTAATAGGTATAATCACAGTAGCCTTGGCTTAAGAATGTTTCTAAGCATACTTGAGACTGATAAACACTTCAAGCTAAAAATGGAAGAATGTTCCGGTTAGTGACTTGTATGCTTCTGTGGTAATGGAGAGAATTGGAATGCAGTTCTCTTTGTTTGATTTATATGGCAACACCCAGAATGTGAAAGGTGTATTTTACTGTAGAAATAAACTTTCAACATTGACCTAGAGAACAGAAGACCCAGGCTGGTACTTAAATCCTTCTCTGCTAGGTTATAATGAAAAGCATAATTTAAAAGAATAGATTTTTTTTTTAGGAAGAAAAACCCTGACATTGGTGTCTTTCTCCCATTGTTTGCAATATTTGTCAACATGTGCTTGCATGATTTCTCTGAAAAACAAGCTTATTTGGAGAAAATGATCTAAGTTTTAGAATTGAATACGCTTCACTAATTAAATGAGTTTTCTTGTGATCTTAGTGCCACTAAATCTAAATAGCACATAAATTAATTCATTGCTGTCTTGTGCTACTGTTTCTACAGGTCGTATTTGAAAGCTTGTTGCCAGCCATAGGGAAATGATTTTATTATGGAATCATCTAGTGGCTTAGGATAACAATCTTCAGTGTCTGCTCTTGTAGGAATTTAGCCCCTGTGTTATAGATATAGTCATATGCTATATTTGCCTTTTATGTTTTACTACATAATGATATATTTTTCAGTCCCATTTTCCTAATAGGTTTTACATTCAACATATTTTATAATGCAAGGATAGAAATATTTCACTGTTGTTTCTATATTCATTGTGTAGAATATAATGATATCAATATTTCACTGTTATTTCCACGAAACCATGTATGTATCACGTTTCAAGCCTTTCTGAACATCTTGACATACTCATTTGATCCTTAGAGCAAACTTAGGAGACAAGTTAGAGCAAGAGTCATTATCTCCATTTTACCAATAATAAACATGCACAATGTGAGGCAGATATTTGTGTCAGACTTGGGCCTATGACCTGAGGCTATGGGCTCCTGGTCAAGTGCTCTTTGTAAAACTGCCTGCTGCTGCCATTAATGTTTAATAAAATTTTAGCATATTCTGTATTTCCAGCACCTATTACAACCACTGACATGCATATAAGGCAAATGTTGGTCGATCTTAATTGATCATTAGTATTCTACTCATGCAAGAAAAGGTTACAAGTAAGTATTTCAGGCATCTTTCTTCGGCCTTTATCATACCACAAGTAGCTGCAGAATCCAATGTCATGACAAATCTTTTTTGTTAGCCTGAGAAATTCTGTGAATTATTAATATGTCTAATCAATAAGCTTGCTCCCCAGAAACATGCCCCTGTCAAAACATAGTGACTATATATTATTTACTATAAGTCACTGTATTTCACAAAACCATTGCACACATATTTAGTCTTCATACCTACCAACATTTGCTTTTAAAGAAACATTATGTAAAATTTGAAGCATCTAGATGAAGTGCTTAAAGTCAAGCATAAACTTTTCCTCTTCCTGAAGAAAGCACTGCTCCTTCCCTCAACCTTCTCACCAGTTCAGGGATTCTTAACCTTCTCTGTGCCATGAATCCTACTGCCAGTCTGCCATAGACCTGAAGCCTATGGACCTCTTCTCAGAATAATGCCCTTAAATATATGAAATAAACTATATAGAATTACAAAGTAAATTAATTTATATTTAAATTCAGTTATCAAAATATTAAAATCAATTAAATATTAAAAACAATTTTTATGTTATATGTGTACTTTTTATTAACATGTTGATAGTTCCAGTGATGGATCTACAACTATAATTTTAAGGTGGTGATAAGAATAAGAGATATTTTGAGATTACCTACAACAATACATGATATGGCTGTAATATGAAAATAGCTGTAACCATTACTGTGGTTTGTTTCCTACAGTTATAATTGAAGGAAATGGTAAATTGTTCAATATTAGTGAAAATAAAGGTGTGATTTTTTTTCCCCATCCAAGTTCACAGACCCACTGAATTCTATCCATGGACTCTTTAGGAATCAGTGGATGCCAGGTTAGGAACCCCTACTCTAGCCAGTTCCTACTCATTTTTCAAAACTCAACTGAAGCATCATCTCATGTAATGAACTTCACCAACCCTCCCCCAGATGGAGTTAGCTGCCACTCTTCTGTGCCCCAAGAGAACCCACAACCTCTCTAACCCAACACTTAGCACAGCACAGGGTCTGCATCAATTTACTTGTCTGTCCCTCCCAAAGAGTACACATTCTTGAAGCCATGGGTCATGGCTTATATTAACACTACCCAGCACAACGTCTGGCACATGGCAGCGGTTCATTCGATATTGAAAAGGAAGAGGAAGGAAAATTCAATGAGGAGGAAGCCATAAGTCACAGAAAGTTAAAATTAACAAAAAATTAAAGTCAGTAGCTTAAATGTCTGCTTGAATCAAATTTTCCATTAATGGCACCTTCATATCCCAGGTAATAAAGATGTGGATGATGTTCTGCTTCCCTTTTAGTGCAACTCGCAATTTATAGCCTCCTAAAAAATCATAATCCCATACTGAGGGGCTAATAATAATAATATCCCAGTTTCAGACCTGTTTTTTTCCTTTTAGGTTCTCATTAATACAGACAAGGGAAAGAGTCTGTAGGGACATTGAGAGAAAGGACTTTCTTCACACCTTGAGCTTTTAGGGCTTTATCAGTCAAATTTAAAAAGCCAAGAAAAGTGATTTTGATTTTAAGGCACATATACAAATGCGTAAATTCTCCCTAAAACCATGTGTACTTGAAAATGATTGTTAAGATTTCCTTGAAAAATAGAATACTACTAATAAAACCCTCAAGTTCTTAGCACAAATGCTTTGTGTAGGATAAGCATAGATGCTTATTCACAGGAAGGTACCCTTTTAGACATGCACTCAACTTCTTAATATTAATGTCACATAAAAATCAGCATTTATTCATGCATATTAATGTTGTATGCACCTCTTCTTTCCCAATAATAAATACTTGCCGTCCCTACCCAAATGAATGGACATTTACATATCAATGTGAGGCTGCATATTTCTTGGGTACAAGTTGATTTTGATCTACAATGGACTTGTTTATTATAGGAAGAAGAGGATAGAGATCGAAATGGAGATAAAATTGGAAAAAAATTTATAACCATTTTTATTGTCTAGTAGCTGTTTTCCATTCAATATTTTTGTGCACGAATGCATATTGAACCTGAGTCTTTGATTACCAGTTCAATAGCTTTCAATACACCTCTCTCTATAGAATATCTTATTGAAATATACTAGTCAACCCAAAATTTAGATTACAAAATTGAATCTGAGTTAATATAGAGTCCTAAGATCTTGACTCGGATAAAGCTTATATCACACCATCCTTTAAAAAGACACTGACCCATGTGCACTACATGTATTCTACAAGTGATATCTTCTCAGGGTCATTGGTGACTGTCCACAGAGCAGACGCCTAAATATCCTTGTGGACCTGACTCCTATTACAGCATTCACCTACTTTCACCCACTGAAGCAGAAAGCTGAAAAAGTAGTATTCAAAGTCCTTTATTCCTAAACAGAGTGTTGGTGGAGCAAAGGAAAAAGATTGGACAATGACTCTGACGACAGATAGGGAGAAGTAGCTCGCGGTGGAACTAGGGCTCAGAGGATTAGTCTCAAAGCGGCAATCCATATTTGAGCCTCTTCATCTTTTGAAAGGAAGTTCCCACGTAGCCTTAACTGATATTCTTATCTCTAGGTTTCGAAAGATACATTGCTTATTGCATGCTCTTTTAACCTTTACCTACCTGCTTCTCTCTGATATTATCATTCTCCTCTTTCATTATTATTTCTCTCACTTCTGCTCTCCTTACTCTTTTGAAACATTTTATATTTTGAGTTAACTGTTACTTTAAATTTACCGATTTGGCATATAACCCTTGAGCTCTTCAGGAGAAAAGCCTACCCAAATCTAAAAGGGGAGAAATATTTTTAGCAGGCAGATAAATTGCTCTAAATACACAGAAAAACATTTGCTAAGACTTGTTTTGTAAATAAATATAGGCATTCATAGTTGATATGATTATGTTAGAATTACAGCAAGAATTTGATATTTATACTCACCCTTAATTTATGCAATGCCGTCTTCAAGGCAGGAAGGAAAATATGGCTCTCGAAACACAAGTCAAACAAGCAGACTGGGAAAGAAAGCTTAAATAATATACTATATAACAAAAATTTATTTAAAAGAAAGAAAGACCTGGACAAATAGACTGTTAACAGAATCATAGCTTGCAATAAAGAGATTGCATAAAGCAATTGGCTTATGAATTTAATAATCAATAGAAGTTATTTTCAATCATCCACATTTTAAATACTATTTGAAAATTATAAATATTTTAAAAATAGAAAAATATTTTTAAAACAGAACATTGTAAATATTTTCAAAACTATTCTCAGTAATTATCATCTATTAAATGTAAGCTCTGTGTCTAATAATACAATGAATCAGATGTGAAGAGAGAAAAACTGAGAGTATGTAGAGGATAATGGAGTCAAGAGCAGGAAGCAGCTTTGGGGATGGATAAAGGACAAATCATTCCAGACAAATGTGATCACTCTTTTAAATCGCATTATGAGATTAATGGATGAAGGGAATGCACTAGAGGTAATATATATGGATTTTACTAAAGCATTTGATACACTGCTCCATGAATTTCCACTTGCAAAATTAATTCAAATTGGGTAGAATATGTGCATGGTCACATAGATTGAAAATTGGCTGAAGGACCATAAACAAAGGGTAACGACAAATGGTGGTCCCTCACGTTTAGGTGGGAGACAGTGTCCAGGACAACCCTGAGGACTGATGCCCACTTTAGTATCATATAACCACCTCACTAATGATCTGGGGAAAGGGAAGGAAATTAAAGAATGTGCAGAGTTTGACATAGGAAGTGTCACAAACCATGATACAATTAGAGCACAAAAATGAGTTAAAAATAAAAGTGGAGAGTAAAATTAAACATAGGTGATACTTAACCTCTTCTCACAACTAAAAGAACAAAGGATTACTAGGAATATAGTTATATACAATTTTCATTTTAATTGTTAAAACACTGATTAGGGAAAGTCCATTTAAAACCATACTGTCATTAAATAGGGCGGTTCTTTATTCAGTTAGAATGTGAAATGTTATGCTCCTGGTTGCTCCAAATTTGAATTCATATAAAGAATTCATAGATAGGTTGGAGGGACAAGAGATTGATCTCTGAGAAAAGAATTTAATTATATCCACTTAAGTGCAGAACTACTAGGGTATCAGTAATTTCCCCAAATACCTGGTGAGTTCAGAGCAAATAAGCACCTTGAATGAACTTTGGCTCACTATAAGAATTTTTCTGATATAAATGTCTCCAAATACCATTTTGATAACTTCCAGGACAACTTTACTATTATTTCTGATGTTGTAGTTGGAATTGTTGAAACCATATAAAATGTCATTGTTTAGAAACAGAGTGAACTCTTAAAAAGTGGACTGGATGAAACTTGATTTTCCTTTAACACAGAGCAGGATCTTATTTATAATCAAAGCCCTTTCACATTCACCATCTCATCAAATCCTCTTAGCCACACTGGGAAGGGAGGTATTATCATCCCCAAATTACAGATGTGGATATTGAGGCTCAGAAAGGATAAGTGACTTGTCCAAGACTATGCTATTAATAAATGACAGAATCATTTCTAAAGCCCACATTTTGTGGACACCTAGCATTGGGATCTTTCCACTAAACAACACTGTTTCCCACGCGTATACCATGAAAGAGACCATCTCAAAAGCCATATACCAGGATCTGACCTTGACTTTGTTCATCCCGTGCTGAGTTAGAAAACATTATGGAAAGGACCTAGCATGGAATCTGGGACATGGAAGTCAATAATGTTTAGCTCCTTTTCTTTGCTTTTTACCCTATTTACAATTTCTTCCTTCAGCAAAGAGTTATCAAGTACCTAATGGGTGCTGGGCACTGTCCAGCTGTGCACATCTTAGTTTTTCTTCTTAATCATCTTGGTCTTCCTCTTAAGCTCAGGTCTCCCAAGTTCACCAGAAACTCCATGAGAGAAGACCCTGTGTCTGCCTGTTCACTGCAGTGTCCCCAACACCTAGCAAATACTCAAAATATACTTCCTGAGTTAGAGAGAAAACATTCAGCCTCCCGCCTCCAAAGCTCCCCTGAGCTTTGGCGAGGCTTGTGTGCCTGCTTAGTTCCTTCCCACAGCATCAAATAAAATGGCCCACAAGCCACTGCACACACTGAAAGAGTGGGAAAAAAGTCCTGGATAGGGGCATGAGGAAGCTAGATAATGAATGCATTTGTCAAGTTACTTTTTCTTCTCTTGCACCAAATCACCCCAAGGGCCTATATTGCCATGACTGATAACAAGCCAACCACCATGCTAAAGTAGTTGGCTACTGGGACATCCTTTGCTGAATAGTAAGAGACAGACATTCTGCTTCTCCTATGCCCATAGCCCAGCTGCTTCACAGAAAGCCCTGCAGAGGCGTGGCAGGAGCCCACTGCTTTGCAGCTTCTGGATAATCTTCCTTCCTGCAAATTTGGAAGGAAAGCCTTCATTATAGAAACACTTGGCACTTCTTTGGTGAATAGGCCAAGCCAAGGACACAGCAAGGGACACGTAGCCCAGGTAGAGATGCACAACATGGAAGCCCCCATGCATAAAGCCATGGCCAGGGTAAGGACCTGACCAGGGTCACCTCTCCTGCTGTGTCTGCAGTCAGTTCACATTCCCACTAAACAAAGGCAAAAGATGCACATCTGCTCAATGCCTGCCCTTTACCCAACGCTGCCTGGGAATGTATTACATCACAGATATTTCCACCCACAATTGAATTAGTTATATTATTTTCAAAAAGAATACCTTTGTCATTTCTAACCCTCTTCTTCTGCATTAGGCGTATTACAGTTGGGTGAGTGCACCTGAAGTCTTCAGTGAAGTGTCAGGTGTAATTTAGCACTGGGAGATGAATTATGGGATTGCCCTTTAGGAAAAGGCTGGGAGCTCAGCCCTGCCTGTCAAATAGGTCCCTGCCTTCTAGCGGACTCTGCAGGTGAATGAATCAGTACTTGGCATATCAGCATTTCATAGAGCCTCCATGCTAATGTCTTTTTGAAATGAAACCGAGAAAGCTGTTAACCTCAGTTAGCCAAGTGTCCCCTCTGTGACCGGGATAAATCATCAGTGTAGAGGCACAGAACTCTGTTCTTATGCTTTGGGGAATGAGAGCCAGGGCTGTGGAGAAACGGGTGGAGAGGGCCTCCAACTCTCAGAAAACTGAGGATGTTTATCTCCCTTAAAAGGGAAAATGAATATTACTTCTCCTTGCCTCCTGATTTAGCTGTTCTAAAAGTATTTTGAATAATTTGATTCAATTAGATAGCATATCCTTACTTATCCTTTTTCCAAGCCTTTGATCCCTCCTCAGTGAAGCCCCCCAAATATTTATATTATACTGTATATAATTACATTACAATATATGTGTGTATATGTATGTGTGTATATACATATTTATATATAAATGTGTATTAATCATATAATAGAAAATAATATGAGTAATATGTGTTTTATCATAATATATAATAACATATTATATAATTGATATATTAATATTATGTGTATATAGGAACTCCTGGAATCTCTCGCAACTGAAAATCTGGTCTTAACTGCCAGAGTAGCTATGGTCAGGTGACTAGGGATTCTCTATTCCCTACTAATTCTTGACTATTTTTCCATGGTTCAGGTTCAAACAACATCCATACAGAATCCTCACATCAACCTTGTGAGGCAGGAGTCGTTTCTGTTTTTACATTTGAAGAAACTAGGGTGCAGAGAAGTTAAGGGAGGCAAAACTTAGGGTCAAACCCAGGCCTTCTGTCATCTGTTCCTCAGTCAGTAGATGCCGTGCAGCCATCAGTGGCCACCTTCCCTCGTGGTCTAGCGGTTAGGATTCAGTGCTCTCTAGCCATCAGTGGCCAGATGCGGTACTGGAATTCTTTCCCCACAAACAGATACAAATAGATATGACCTAGGCTTGCAGCCTCCTTTTTTTTTTTTTTTTAATTTTTATTTATTTATTTATTTATTTTTGGCTGTGTTGGGTCTTCGTTTCTGTGCAAGGGCTTTCTCTAGTTGTGGCAAGCGGAGGCCACTCTTCATCGCGGTGCGCGGGCCTCTCATTATCGCGGCCTCTCTTGTTGCGGAGCAGAGGCTCCAGACGCGCAGGCTCAGTAGTTGTGGCTCACGGACCTAGTTGCTCCACGGCATGTGGGATCGTCCCAGACCAGGGCTCGAACCCGTGTCCCCTGCATTGGCAGGCAGATTCTCAACCACTGTGCCACCAGGGAAGCCCGCAGCCTCCTTTTTATCTTGAAGGCTCTTGACTGCTTCCTTCTCCAGGTGTCCCTAAAGGAAGGCTATTTGATTACTACATATGTCTTCAGCCCTTGGTATTTACAATCAACTGTACAATTGCTTTTATTAGTTCCAGTGTGCCATTATTCCCCTTCTCACTTCACCTGCCTGAGCTATGTGAGCTAGACGAGGGGGAGATGACTGAAGTTAAGGCCCATGACATTGAGTGTTCCAGAGGAGCATGGAGCAAGATGCTAGGAGGTTTCTCAATCAGCAGAGAAACAAAATAGGTTAAGTGGGCTGGAAGGTTTTTAGAATACTTACAGATTCATGGTAAGATTTACTCTCCAAAATTTCTTGCATCCTAGAAAAAAATTTTAAAGCATAAATTATAAAAATGGTAATAGAATGTTCATAAGCATTCAAGTGTTGTACTTGGAAAAGAAGCTTTCTTGCGTGCTCCCATCAGTCTTTGGTTGGAGAGAGGAGGGATCAGAATGGGAAGGAAACTGGCTTGTGTGGACAGAGTTCAAACATTGATGGGATACAAGATAAAAAAAATGTTTCAAGTCCACCATTGGGTGCAACTGCATCATTTTACAAAAGTGAAAACTGAGTATCTGAAGGGTTAACCAGTTTGCCCAAGGTCACAAAACTTAAGTTGAAGAATTAGGACTTGAATGCAGGTCTTCTGGTGGGAAGCCAGCAGAGGTGGTCTAGAGGCTTGCTTTCCTTTGTTGAAAATCTCACGTGACAGTCCCAAAGGAAAGATGAGACAATGACCATCCAGTGTTACTTATTCTCAAAAGAGGACAGCCTTTATTTCCAGGCCTGTTTTTCACTTTTGTTTACCCAGGCCCAGGCCCTGCCCACCCACTACCATGCCACACCCCCACTAGCCTTCCCTGACCTCCCCAGATAAATTTAACCATGCCTTTCCCCACGCTACATTTCTAACTTTGAGCAAACCTCTGTAGTTGCACATATCCCCAGATTATAATTTATTTATTTGTTTTTTCTACAGGCTGTTAAGTTCATGTGAACTTATTTACCTCTGCATCCTCTTATAGCTGAAAAATGACAGGGACTTCATAAATGTTAGTTATGTTGAATATCATTTTCTTTCTAGCAAACTGAAGTGGTCAGGTAATTTCCATCTGAGTTTCACATAATCTGGCAACGACAAAGATTGATTTCCTGGGCCCTCGTGTTGCGGTTTGAAGGTTCATAACAGCTTCTGCTCATTCCCTTGGCCTCTGTTTAAAGACTGATCAGGATAGAAAATAATTTGCAAGTTTTTCTTATACTTATGACTAAATAGTATTGCCAGTGATTCAGAGACCACCAAAGTGTGGTTTTTTCCTCAAAATTGAGATTACATTAATTTTTATTTCAGATTGAGCTACATCTCCTTGAATTTCCTTGGCATCACTTGAACAATAAAGGGCCAAAGGAAAGGAGGGGAAATATGAGAAAATTCACCATTTGTTTAGAACCTGAATTGCTGAGAGCTGATTATATTCACAAGATTAACACAGGTCTCTCCCCATCACTAATGATGTAGAGAAGTGTATGTTCTCCTAGCCTGCATCCTTGATCCAATAAGAAAACCTATGTTGAGGGAGAAATCTCATACCAACCTCTTCATTCTCCATACAATACATGCTGGGGAAACTTTTCTCCCAAAGGAACTCTACATCCCTTCTCCTTTGGTTTCAGCAGAGGGACCACACTCAGTCTTTTTAAGGATCCCTCAGGTGAAGGATGCAAGAAGAAAAAGAAATTTGACTAACACTGTTGGAGGCTGGGAACCTGCAGAAATTTGGAACTGTTTTTACTTTCTCAGTTGGGCTTTACTAACATCAAAGGTTGGCAAACTACAGCACATGGTCCAACCACCTTTTTTTGGTAAAGCTTTGTTGCAGCCCAGCCATACCCTCTCATTCACATAATGTCTGTGGCTGCTTTCATGATACAATGGCAGAGCTGAGTAGTTGTGACAGAGACATTCTGACCAACAAAGGCTAAAATATTTACTATTTGACCCTTTACGGAGAAGAAGTCTGTTGGTCCCTGCCAAGATTATCAGCCCTGAGCAGAGAAAAGAGGTAAGAAATCTAAATGAAAGCACAATCTGAATAAGGAGTTTATTAAAAGTTGGACCTAAAGCCAGCATTGTAAAATAGTTCAACTACTAGTCAGGACTCTGTTCAGGTGCAGGTGATAGAAACAACAGTGGCCTAAAAGAAATAGGTTTTATTTCCCTCACACAAGAAGTCTAGGTGGTTGCTGGCATTGATTCAGCACCCAACACTATCATCAAAAAACTGGGCCTTTTCTATCTACTTCATCAGAACTAAAGATGCTGAGATCTTGGCTGTTCTTCATATTGGTTGCAAGATGGGTGCTATGGCATCAACCATCATGTCCATGTTCAAAGAAGGAAGAAGAGGCAAAAAGGAAGAAGGATCATGCCCTCTGCCTGTTCCTTTCCACCTGGAAATGAGAGGGTTTCCCAGAAGCCCCTCTCCCACCCTTTCAGCAGATATCTGCTTATACCCCACAGCCAGACAAGTCACATATCCACCCCTTCTGCCTGGAAGGTTGGGAAAGCAAGTACTATCTACCACTCCAGACTCTGTGTTGGGAGGTTGCAAGAGACAGGGGATTGGGAATGGCTTTGGGGTAGCCAATCAACAGTGCCTTCCATAGACAGTTTTTCTCACTTTAGGTCTGTAGGCATGGAAGGGATGATCAATGAAGAATATTTATTAAGTGACTGAACATACAGAAAGTTAAGTTGATTATTTCCTTTCCTCCATATTAAAGAAGCTATATCCAGACAGGAATTGAAAAGCCTTGTCTAAAGATACTCCCAAGGGGGAATTCCCTGGTGGCGCAGTGGTTAAGAACCTGCCTGCCAATGCAGGGGACACGGGTTCAAGCCCTGGTCCAGGAAGATCCCACATGCCGCGGAGCAACTAAGCCCGTGCGCCACAACTACTGAAGCCTGCACGCCTAGAGCCCGTGCTCCGCAACAAGAGAAGCCACCGCAGTGAGAAGCCCGCGCACCGCAAGGAAGAGTAGCCCCCACTCACTGCAACTAGAGAAAGACCATGTGCAGCAACGAAGACCCAATGCAGCCAAAAATAAATAAATAAAATTTAAAAAAATAAAGGTACTCCCAAGGATCTCTCATGATGACAGAAAAAGAGCTGAGAAAAGGGCAGGTGGATGCTATTGGTGAATGGCAGGACAGATGACACCTTTTGTGTTTGCTCACCACATGGTTCTAATTGAACTGGCAAAGGGTAATTTATGGCTCATCTTAGGTACAGGCTCTACCTTGGAATTTGTGTTGGGGTTAAAAAGTGTTTGCCCCATTTCCTATAACAATGTGAACATACCTGCTTGTTGATAAACATTATACTAGTTCCTTTAAATATACCAATAAAATAATGAGATAAGGTCAAAATCTTTAGATTGGCTTAGTCTCATCTAACTATGAAATTGTAAGGAAATCTCTCCTGTTTTTTTAAGCTTACTACTTACAAAGCTATGTATTTGTGGTGTATATTCAAATTTTATTTATAATAGATAACCTCAAGAGTGGAAGAGTTATAAGTTTGAAACACATTGCATCGATACTATCTTAGAGACTTTTGTCATTGTTATAGCCATGTCAGTTTCATCTCTTCATCTATAAACTTAGGAAATGTTGCCAGATCTCACCTCCTACACAGACAACCAGAGGACAGAAATTAATCATAGCTCTACAGGGATTTAGTTCTACCAGGTGAGTTTTTCTGTGATTCTATTAGGGTAATAATTTAAAAAACAAAACAGGTTGCTTGCTTTTTCAGGGTCTAACCAGGAAAATGAAGCACTTCACGTATTTACAACAGAGGGAATTTAATGCAGGGAATTACATGGGGGAGCTGAGCAGCTGGTATGGGTGGTGAAGTTAACAACAGTAGGAAGCCACTACCTTCCCACAGAGACAAGAGGGGAAGGTGGTGCTACCAGAATCCAGGGGCCAGGGTCCCCTCACAGAAACTGGAATCCTGTTAGGCCTACGGGTAGAGCCAGAGCTGCAGAGGAGATAGAGTTGCTGCTGGAATGTATCTCAAAGCAGAGGGAAGGGGGGAAATGTGCCTGGTTTCTCCCTCCCTCTCGCCATTCTCCTTCCAGCTCCTCCCATCGGACAAACCTCGCTGGTAGCCAGTTAACTTTGGAGTCTAGAAATGCAGCCTGCGGGACTTCCCTGGTGGTCCAGCGGTTAAGAATCTGTCTTGCAATGCAGGGGACGCCAGTTCAATGCCTGGTCGGGGGACTAAGATCCCACATGCCATGGGGCAACTAAGCTCACACGCCGCAACTACTGAGTATGCGTGCCACAACTAGAGAGCCCGTGTGCCGCAACTACAGAGCCCACATGCTCTGGAGCCTGCACGCCACAACTAGAGAGAAACCCGCACACAGCTACAAAAAGCCCACGCCCCACAACGAAAGATCCCGTGTGCCGCAACTAAGACCCAACACAGCCAAAAAACAAACAAATAAATAAATAAATAAGAAATGCAGGCTGCAGGGGTTCAGCTCCCAGCCCTACAGAGCAGAACAGGGAAAGAATGAGGAATGGAATTGAAAACAAACACTCCCAGAAACAGCACAGAAGCCTCCCCATTGGTGAAGACCTACACTTTGGCCTCTAGCAATTATTAAGTTGTACCTCTCGTCTATCCAACTTGAGTTCTTCCCAGTGTTGGTTAGAATGGTTATGTCAGTACTGTAACCATCTTTATTGCATATCAGTGGATGATAAACATTACTAGACTTTGTAGGAAATGTAATAAAATCAAAAACAGAATCCCTGATTAGATGTAGTTTACCCTTACATTTATTTTTTTAAGTAATTTTATTTATTTTTTTATATTTATTTATTTTATTTATTTATTTTTATTTTTGGCTGTGTCGGGTCTTAGTTGCGGCACACGGGATCTTCGCTGTGGCATGTGGGATCTTTCATTTCGGCACGTGGACTCTTCATTGCAGCGTGAGGGCTTCTCTTTAGCTGTGGCGCATGGGCTCCAGGGTGTGTGGGCTCTGTAGTTGTGGCGGGCAGGCTCCAGAGCACATGTGCTCTGTAGTTTGCGGCACATGGGCTCTCTAGTTGAGGTGCGCAGACTCAGTAGTTGTAGCTCGCGGGCTTAGTTGCCCCGTGGCACGTGAGATCTTAGTTCCCCCACCAGGGATTGAACCCGCGTCCCCTGCTTTGGAAGGCAGATTCTTTACCACTGGACCACCAGGGAAGTCCCTACCCTTACATTTATAATTAATTGGAGAAGACTTCCTGAAAGAGGTAAATCCTAAAAGAGGAGGTAAAAAATTTCCCAGAAAGGAAGTAGAAAGTGGGAGTAGCCTAAAGAAGTGAGAAGAAAATTTTGCGTGGCACACAATATCTAACTGGAATAGATTCTGGGTGGACTTGGGTAACAAAGAAGTCAATGGAAAATTTTGGAGGACTGACAGAGAACTTTAAATTTGATCAATGGAGAACACAGTAAACTTTCCATGTGAAAAATGGTGTTGGGTTCAGCTGATCCTAGAAAGAGTACTAGGAAGCTGTTGGCATGATCTAGTTACAAGGTAGAGAGCCAGGTGGTTAACTGTGAAGGGGAATCATAGTGGGGTGGATAAGAACATAGGTGCTGCAGCAAGATTTCCTGGGTTCAAATCTCAATTCTACCACTTACTAGCTCCTTCTCTGGGAGACAGTAATAGTACTTACCTTGTAATGTTCCAAGCTTCAGTTTTGTGCCTGACACATGATAAATGTTAGCTATTATTGAAATCATATTAGTGGATGAGCTTACCAAGGAAGGAAGGGGGAAAGAATAAAATACCCTTCAGGCAGCTCCAATGAATATTTGGAACCATTTGTAATCTAAATTGTAGTTGAAATCACTGTGAATGCATAAACTGCCCAAGTGAGTTCAGAGGAAGGAAAAACAGAAAGCCCAGGACAGACAGAGGAGACAATAGAAAAAGTAGTCAGAGAAATAATAAGAGAACTCCGTGGACCAGCATATTAAAACCTCAGAGAGTAATAAAGTCTTATAAAACAATGGTCGCTTTGCAGGATATTGAAAATCCTGGATGGATGTCTTTTCAGTTTGCTGAGTTGGTTCTCTGCTTGCGCTGGCCTAGGCATTACCATCATTTTTGCACATTGCAGCATTTTAAGTGGTATTACTGGAGTAAGAGCCAATCACAATGTTGTATAAGTGTCTCTCATCAATGGGCATTAGAACTAAGTGATACATTATTCTTTCATAGGGAGTTGAGTGTACATCTCTAAATCTTCCAAGGGGACTAATTTGGTGATGATAAGAGCACATTTTTTCATGTGCTCATGTGATCAAGGGTACCAGATCCACCTTGGCTGGTATGAATTTCCTTCCTTCCCACTGAAGGCTAAAGACGTAAGGAGAGGGAGCTCAGGAGATGAAGCCACTACCGACAGCCACAAAGTAGCCAACATTGCTGCAAATGGTCTAGCATTAGCCTGATGCCTGCTCCAGCTGAGGCTGCATGTCTGGATGACATGCAGTTATAATGCCTGAGGTTTGGAGTGAATAATGGAGTGCCGGCCTGGGGTGGAGATAAGGAAGAGAGAGATGGGAAGACAGACTCGCTGTAGGGTTTTGTGTGTTCATTTTCCATTACTGCCTAAAGAATGGATGTGTAGAACTTCAGTTAATGGCAGCTTGGAGAAAGTACCTTTCTGTGTTTCTCCTTTAATTGAAAGTAGTAGGATCAAAGTGCTTAGGGGGACAGAGGCCAGCAGGGATGGGAAAGAAGCTGTGATCTTACCAAGGAGATCAAATAAGCAGGGTTTTGCAGGTCTTGAGGCTGTGTATCATAGCAAGGGAGAACCATTTCATTTATTTTCCTTAAATGCCTTACAGTTCTTTGTCTCTATTCATCACATGAGCCAACAATTAATTGTTTAAAGAAGAAGGCCAGCAACTGTTTAGTTTCTCTTATAATTAGGGTGACCATATAATTTATCCTTCAAACCTTCTGTTGATACAATGAATACTTTCACTGGGACAACAAACATAAAGTGGGTCTGTCCCAGACCGATTGGAATATGTAATCATCCTACTTACAACCCATTTCAAAATCTTTTTAGTTCATGTAGCATAGTGGTTAAGGTACAGACTCTGGAGCCAGACCAAGTTCAAATCCCACTTCTACTGGCAACTAGCTGTGTGACCTTGACAAGTCACTTAGCTTCTCTGCAGTTCAGTATCTTCAGCAGTGACCTGAGGCATAATGATTGTTCCTACACCTGAGGGTTAAAGTACTAAGTGAGTTAGTATGCAGACAGGCACTTAGGACAATTCCTGGTAGATAGTGTAAGCTGAGTTCTTATTGTTCTTGTTATTTCAGACTCTCTAAGATAAGGAACCTAATCTTACAGAACTGACACCTGACTTCTTGCCCCATGCCCTGACATGGATTTGCATTCAGGAAAGGTTTGCTGAATGCATAAATGAGAAGAAAGAAGGAATGAATAAAGGAAGAAAGGAACACAATTTTTATCCTTTACTTCCATTTTTTTCTTGATTCTTTATTCCTTCACTATTTTTAGGTTACTTTGAAGCACAGGGACACTGAAACCCACTCAAAAAATCGTTGAAATGCCTGTCCTAACCTAGCCTTTACTATACCCTGGGATCCCTTGGTTTTGACATTTCCTGTCATCACCTGGCCTATAAGCAACACTGGCCTGTTCTCACAGTCTGCTCTTCCATCTGTCTGACCCTCCCAAGCGCTTAGACCTTGCTCTAGAAACTTACATCTTGTCCAATAAAATTAATTTTGTCAATTAGCACTATTTCTACCACCTCAACGAGGCTTATCAGCAATCCTTTTATTCGCACTCTACATATTCCCCTAAGATATCATCTTTCCCATCCCTTCAAGCTCACAACCCACTCAGCTACACCTCTCTCTCAAGAGTTGACCTGCTTTCTGCTTTATTGAGATGATACTCTCCAACATGAACTCCTTCAACTAGCACGACTAAGTAATGTATAACCCCTCCTATTATCTTTTTGCCTGTCTCAGAAGGGAAAGTGCCTCCAACTCCTTTCCAGAGCTAATTCTTCTCTATCTGCCTTGATCTAAATCCATCCCTCTTCCTTCCAGAGCTCTGCTCCATCAGTTATCCCACTCTGTTTTGATTTTTTACAATTCTCCCAAATCCTTGATTCCTTCCCTTTTACATATTAATATGCTCATGTATTTTTCTACCTTAAAACAGCAAGGACAACCAAAATCCTCTCCTTCTTCCTTCTATTCATTACCAAACCTGAGAAAATAATCTATACACATTAGCCTCTTTCACACCTTAGTCATTACTAAACCCTTTTAAAATGACCTCTCATACCACTAATTTGAAACTGCCTTCTCTTAAGTTACTATTGACATTTTCACCCCTATGTCCAGTGACTTATTCTGAGTCCTTGTCCTCCTCAGTCTCCATATAGCATTTTATGTCGCTGATCACCCTGGCTTTCATGAAATATGTTCCTTGGCTTCCTTGACTTGGGTTCATCTTGGTTACCCTCTTGCCTCTTTAATTTGTCTTGCCTCTTCTTTCTGCCAAAATAGAGGTGCTCCTCCAAAGTTCAACTCTTCCCTTATGCTCACTCAATTCCTTTGATGATCTCAACCATTTCCAAACCCCTGACTATCTCCTCAGTACAGATGGCCCCAAATCTATATTCCTAGCCCAACAAATCTCCCATGCTTCAAGTCTACATTTCTAGCATTCTGCTGGACTTCTTCATTTACTACAAGCTAGACTCTTCTTCTTGACACATACTCCCAAACCAATTCTACCCTCTGGGTTTCCTGTCTCTGATAATAGCATCTTCATCCTCCCATCCCATCCCCCAGACTTCAAAGTTCAAATTACTTTTGTGCACCCTTCACCTAATTAGTCTCCAGATTCCATCAATTCTACCTCTGCCTCTCTCAAATCCATAGCTTCCTTTCCATAACCACTGCTGCTAGCCAGGATGCCACCTCTCATCTCACATATCACAACAGCCTGCTAACTGCTCCCATTTCTTCCAACTTATCCTGAATCTTCCACCACTCCCTTTCCTAATAATGTTTCATAGACTACAGGTAAAGGCACAAAGTCCTCCATCTGGGCACCCTGATTTTCCCAGAAGTAATTCCTACTGTTGGTCTTTACACACACTGCTCTCCAGCTGATCGAAACTTCACCTCTCAGAACAAGTTCCACACTTCCCACCTCTGAACCACATCTTCTTTCTTCTTGTATTAGTTTACTAGGGCTTCCATAACAAAACACCAGAAAATGGGTGGTTTAAGACAACAGAAATGTATACGTTCATGGTACAGGAGGCTAGAAGTCTGAAATCAAGGTATCAGCAGAGCCGTGTTCTCTATGAAGGCTCTAGGGGAAGAATCCTTCCTTGCCTCTTCTAACTTC
Source organism: Eubalaena glacialis (assembly GCF_028564815.1). Classification (NCBI taxonomy): domain Eukaryota; kingdom Metazoa; phylum Chordata; class Mammalia; order Artiodactyla; family Balaenidae; genus Eubalaena; species Eubalaena glacialis. The sequence goes on along the minus strand of NC_083733.1, from coordinate 15,323,884 downwards.
TGATGGTTGCTGGCAATCCTTCATATTCCTTTAGCTTGTAAGTACTTCACTCCAATCTCTGCCTCCATCTTCATGTGGCCTCCTCCCCTACCCAGGAGGGGGTCCAAATTTCCCTACCCAATCTGTGTCCAAATTTCCTGCTTCTTATAAGGACACCAGTCATCAAATTAGGGCCAGCTCTAATCCAGTTCAATCTCATCTTAACTTGATTACATCTGTAAACTCTCTTTCCAAATGAGGTCATACTCACAGCTTTTGGCGAATAGAACTTCAACATGCTTTCTGAGGAGACACAATTCAACCCATAACACTTCCCCTCAGAGATGGATTTCTCCCTCCATCCAACTCCATCTGTCAAAATCCTTCTACTGCTTCAGAGTCTGGTTGATTTTCACCTCTGTCATCCAGTTGCTCATAATTCCCCCTCACTCCCTCCCTCAAAGTAACGTAGTATTTTGCCCCTTTTATAGCATAGCTATTTCTCCACATCTTCTCTCTGCTGCTAAATTCTAAACCTTTTAAAACATAGGACACATACATCGTTCATCTTTGTATCCCTCAAAATGCCTAGCAGAGGGCCTTTTGCTCATGAACTCACCTAGTTAAATCAAATTAAAATAAATTTCCTTCTAGATATGAAATTTTGACCATTCTCTATTTTTGCCACTTAAAGTAATTTTTCACTTTCATCATTAAATCTAAATGTTGGCCAGGCACAAAGAATTTCTACCTAGACTTACTTTTGCATTGAAATGTTTCAACATTAATAACATCTCTTTTTTTAAAAAAACTCTATAAATTGTTTTCTATAGGTCATTTTTCTATGCATCGATTTCTTCCTCAGATTATTTTGAAGTTAATATTGCAGGTGCCCTGAATTCTGTTGGAATCTAATCATCTGACATTCAGAAGATATATCAGGGAGTGGTCCGGGGAGCCTGGATTGAACATTTGACCTCAGCCTTATACGTAGTACATTGAGAATTGAACCAGCAGAGTCAAACACATGTTCCTTCTTGCCAAATTTTTATATTTTAAATATGTAAATAATTCTTTATTGTAAGGTTGTTAAAAAATATGTCGTATTCCCAATCCCATATTAGTTTATTTTTGATTCCTGAAAATTTTAACTTGGAAAAAGATGGAATAACTCATGAGTACTCATATCTTAATTAGAGTAGGTATGTATTCTAGTTTTTCAGCTAGAGTTGCCAAATATATATTCGTGTGTGTGTGTCTGTGTGTGCATGTATATGTATTCACGCAATGGCTGAAATCTGATTAATCCCCTAAATAGATTGAGCACATGCTCAGTGGGAGCATCCTGACCCTGGGCTTTTAGTCAAGGATATGGTTCTCTTTTTAATGCATATTTGGGACTGACAGACAGAATTACTAAGGATCAGCAGTCATGGGGAGAAAAGGAAAAACAAGTGAAATGGTAGACTGAAGTGGTGTTTAAGGGCCAGTTTCTCTGCATGCGCTTGCTCTACAGAAAAGGTCCTAGGGGCTGTGGGGAAATAGGTGGCCTCGGGGCTGTGAGCTAATGCAGCACCGGCTGCTGTTTGCATAGCTGCACAGCCCTAGGAGAGACCTGGGAAAGCTAGCTTGAATTCTAATGAATATTTACAATTACACTCCTCCGGAGCCGAATGCAATCACAGCGCTCCAGTCTACAAGTTTTATGCATCAAAAGAAAATGAGAGGAGAGCAGCAAAAATGGAGTTGCCTTTGGAGAGACTTATAAACACAGATCTCACCCCTTGTGGCAGAACTAAAATGCTATATTTCTGATAGGAGCAGTTTATTCTTCGGGCACCCTCCTTGATACGGGGTTTTGAAGTGAGAAAGTCTTCAGTAGATGGTTTTTAATTCTGAGCAAGGGAAACGTATGGAAGGAATTATATTACATAATTTTGATTTTGTTTTCTAACAGAAGACCCCAAAGGGAGTGAGAAAATCCCTAAGCCCATCACAAACTCCCTCTTCTTTCAGTTTGTGTTTTTATCCTGGTCTCATAGATTGTCCTTTCTTCCCAGGGCAGCCCTGGGAAAAGTTTCCACCATTTTGTGTCCCCAGTTTAAAGCCTTTGGATATTGATTACCAGTAATGCATGCAACCCCCTCACTCATTTTTTCTCATGAGCTGTTGATCCACACCAAAAATCTGGAGAAAACTGGATGGGAAAAATTAGTCAGAGCCTCTTGGACCCAGTGAGGCAATTTTAACTTTCAGAGGTGCCAGACTGGATGAAATTGAATGTTTTAAAAGGACTCTTATCAGAACCTGGTCTTGTGGTTCAGCTGACTAATCCCTTGGACTGTCGAGATTTATATTGGATTATTTGCTAGCAGGTTGGGTTGCTGCATTAAGCAGAAGTCCTCTCTACTACCCATCCATACTTTTACCTACTTAGCCCATTTTTTCCCGTCAAGATATTACTGTCTCTCATCATTCACCTTCTTGCTGACCCCTTCTACCACTAATCCACACATCCTCTCACATATCTATCTATCCACTTGCTTGTATATATCCAAGCTTGAAGCTAAGGGAGAACAGTCATGTGCCTGTATTTGTGTGACTAGCCATTGGTAAATCTGAGAAAGCATGTTTCCTTCTCAGATTATAATTCCTCAGATTCTTAGTTGGTTCTAGACACAGTGGAATTGCCAAACCACTGCGGGAAAAAAAGAAGCTTTAGGTTCCCATGGTGTCCATCAGCCTTCCCCTATTCTTTTCGTAGATAAATCATATTTTGTCATTCATACATAAGTGCTATGCAGACACAGCTTCAGGGAACTCCTCCTTTTAACTAGATTGCTGCCTCTAAACTTTCCTTGAATGAAAATCTGTAGCCACTATAGTCGTCATTTAGTAAGTCCCTACTGTATGCAAAGCAGCATATGGTCAATGAATGTGCAATACATGTGTAAATATTTGTTGTAAAAATCCATGGATGTAGGATTGCTAAAGTATGACAAAGAATCACCTTAAACTACTGTGCTTGACTGAGTCTTTACTCTTATGGTCAAAGAAGTATTACACTTCAGCTTAGTAACCCCAGGAGGTTAAAGATGCTCAACATTATTACTCTTTAGGGAAATGCAAATCAAAACCAATGAGATACTACTTTATACCCACTAGGATGGTCATAATTTTTCAAAAAGTAGAAAATAATAAGCACTGGCAAAGATATGGAGAAACTGGAACTGTCACATATCACTGATGGGAATGTAAAATGGTGTAGATGCTGTAGAAAACAGTTTGATGGTACCTCAAAAAGTTAAACATAGAATTGCCATATGGTCCAGCAATTCTACTCCTATGTATATGCACAGAAGAATTAAAAACAGTTTTTGTATTTATATACAAAAACTTGTATATAAATGTTCATATCAACACTATTCACAATAGCCAAAAAGTGGAAACAACCCAGATGTCCATCAACAGATGAATGAATAATAAAATGTGGTACATCCATACAATGAAATATTATTTATCCATAAAAAGGAATGATACATGCTACAACATAGCATGAAACCTTGAAAATATTATGTTTCACATCTTGAAAATATTACGTTAAGAAGACACTCACGGGGACTTCCCTGGTGGTGCAGTGGTTAAGAATCAGCCTGCCGGGAGATATGGAGATATATGTATATGTATAGCTGATTCATTTTGTTATAAAGCAGAAACTAACACACTATTGTAAAGCAATTATACTCCAATAAAGATGTTAAAAAATAATAATAATATGGCAACCTAAAAAAATAAATAAATAAAAGAATCTGCCTGCCAATGCAGGGGACACGGGTTCGAGCCCTTGTCTGGGAAGATCCCACATGCCGCGGTGCAACGAAGCCCATGCGCCACAACTACTGAGCCTGGGCTTTAGAGCCCGCGAGGCACAACTACTGAGCCCACGTGCCACAACCACTGAGGCCTGCATGCCTAGAGCCTGTGCTCCGCAACAAGAGAAGCCACCGCAATGAGAAGCCCGCGCACCACAACGAAGAGTAGCCCCCTCTCTCCGCAACTAGAGAAAGCCCACGCGCAGCCACGAAGACCCAACACAACCAAAAATAAATTAATTAATTAAAAAAAATAAAGAAGACACAAAGACCACATATTATATGATTTCATTTATATGAAGTATCCAGAATAGGGAAATCTATAGAAACAGAAAGTAGATTAGTGGTTGCTTAGGGCTGGGGAGAATGGGGTGGGGTGGGAGGAAGTAGAGGAGTGATGGGTAAAGTGTACAGGGTTTCTCTTTGTGGTAATGAAAATATTTTTAAATTACCTGTGATGATGGTTGTACATATCTGTGCATATACTAAAAATCATTGAATTGTACACTTTAAATGAATAAATTTATGGTATGTGAATTATTGCCCAGTAAATCTGCTTACAAAAAAAGAAAAGCAATTTATAAGCCATACTAAAAAACTATTAACTCAGTACTCTATGACTGTACCCAATATTTTTAGATAAAGAATAGTGTCATCCATTGTGTTGACTTTTCAGAAGTTTGTTTCCAACCGACTTTTAGCTATTTTTAGTAGTCCAGTCTACTGTTAAGTGGCGAACATTGGCCAAAAATGTTAATATCCAAAATAATGGCCAGAGGTCATGAAAGAACTGCCCAGAGAAGAGTTCCCAAAATTTTTACTTGCATCTGTGAAATAAATGGATTTTCTCTTTAGATGACTTAAGGGCAATACTTATTTGGAGATATAAATTCTGGTGTGTATGTTTTTAAAAAAAGCCATTCTTCACATATCTATGTATATATTGGTATATACATATAATTGGGAATACGTAAAGTATACAGTGTTTGTGTGCACACGTGTGTGTATGTGTATGTTCAATCTTTGATTTGTAACAGGACAAGTAGAAGGAAATGGAAATAATTTTTTTTCTACTTATTCATTCAACAGACATTTATTAGGCTCCTAATATATGGTACAAAAATCATACGACAAATTTTTCAAGATAATCCCTTATCTGATTCCATAGGGATAATCCAGATTTTTTGTAAATTCCAGAATTTAGACCAGAGACCAAATAACACATCAGTGCTTAAGAGCAAACTTTGTAAGATAACCAGCAGAGACTGGAGAAGTTCTTTGGCAAATATTTTTTAACGCTCCTAAAAGTGCCTTTGACCAGGAGAATATCCAAAGGTGGTATAAATAATTGTCTTGGCAATAATTTATGTATGGTTTCCATTGACCTACAAAGAGGAATCCATCTTCAATTCTTCCATTAGTTTCAGGTCCTCCATAGTACTAGGTACTATGTAACTTTTACCAAAATGCTTCCTGTTGGCCCTATTAACTGATGAAAACTGCATAATAATACAACAGGAGAGGATGTTATAGGTATTGGTGGTATCTTTGAAATCCTGTCCACTGTGCTAATGATCTTTGGATAAAAGAAGTCACGTGTATATTTCTATAGAATTATTTTAAGTTTTTGTCATTTTTCCTTCTGCTAAAAATGTACTAAGTAAAGTCATAATAACTAGCTAACTAATTGCCTCCCCCACTGATGTTCAACTTCTATAGCAACTGGGTTTGAGTGGAAATTTAGCCAGAAAATGATTTCTGTGAACTCAAGTGAAACTAATGATACCACCACATAAGAGTAAAACTGCCACCATCGTATAAAAAAAGTTAGCGCAGAGCAGATTGATATCTAAGAGAGGCCCTTTCAACCCTGCAGGCAGTGGTGTTTTCAAAAGTTTGCAAGCCGACTATTTTATCTGGTATTGTTTGAATGTTCAGATGTCCCCCAGAAGGACAGCTACATATTTTTCTAACCTTGAAATAGACATTCAACGGAAATGGGAAATAATGAGATTTGCCTGTACATTTCTGCTAATATATCAGTTCTCATTAATGGTTCATACAACCAAGATTTAGTTCCTTGGTCAACTTGACTCTCCAACCCACCTTCCAAAACTATTAGTTTGTACTGGTAATATATGACTTTTATTATCGTGGGAAAAAATGTTATTTATATACAAAGCTATAATCTACTTGGATTCCTACCTCTGGGTAACTATTGGTCCAGTCACACCACCCTTTTATGTTTATGTGTACATTTATAAAATACATATAAAATACACAAAATGATACCCAGAGGAATAAAGGAACCAACATTTGTTGCAAACATACTACATGCCAGTTGTTGTACTTGATATTTCATTTTAATCCTCAAAATAACTTTACAGTCAATGAGATTCCCATTTTATAGACAAGAAAATGGAAGTTCAGAGTCATTCAGCCTGTGACCTTTGACGAATGGTGGTACTTTTCCCAAGTGGAAAGTCAAAATCTTTTAAAATGTTCAAGGTCCTACAGGTACATACACACCCCTCCCCACCCCTTTTATCTCGGATCTCATTGTCTCGTCTCCTTCACTGTCCTCCAACCTTGCCAGCCTGTTCCCACCTCAAGGCCTTTGCACTGGCTGTTCTGCGGCCTAAAACCCCCTCCGCCTATATCTAAATGGCTCATCCCCTCATGTTCTCACGTCTTGACTCAAATGTTACCTAATAGGTGAGGTTTCTCCTGATCATCCTATTTAAAACCACCACCCACTCCCCAGTCACAATCTTTCTTACCATGCTATTTTCTTTTCCTGTAGCGTTTTCTACCCTCTAGTGTTATCTTTATTGTTTGCTCCCCTCGCTAGAATGTATGCTCCACTAAGACATAGATTGTTGTCTGTGTTGTTCTTTGATGCTTCCTCAGCAACTAGAGCTGTGCCTAGCATATAGAGGGGACTCATTAAGTATTTGTTACAGTAAATGAGAGACCTGATGACCTCAAAGCCTGTGCTCCTTCCTCAAATGACCCCAGTAATGAGCATCTGGAAATATTTTTAAATATTATTAGTCTAAATCTCTCTTTCTGCTCCCCAGTTTCTCCATCTCATCAAATAATGAGGAACAAACCCTCCCCTCAACTACCTGGCTTGTGTTTATGTGACTGAGGAATGGAAGGAGCAAGACATTATTTCCCTCATAACGTTGGGCCTTTCTGTCATATGTGGGGCTGTGGGAAGATGACCTGCGGTTCTCTGTGTGTGTGTGTGTGTGTGTAAGGACCGAGATTGTCATCTTTATAATTCCCCCAGAAGGGGATTGATAACTCTCTCTGCTAGCTACCCCACAAGCTTGGTGAGTGTGTCATGGTGCTGGGCAAGCATGGAGACCAAAGACCCAGAGGGAAGGAAAGGAGCTCTTTCCCCTCTGCCTGCTTGTAGCCTCCTAGGTCCGAAGAAGAGGTCCGTGCTCTGTTTGGCATTTGCAGTCTTGTTTTTGTTTTTTTAATATATTTATTTATTTATTTATCTTTGGCTGTGTTGGGTCTTCATTGTTGCACATGGGCCTTCTCTAGTTGCAGCGAGTTGGGGCTACTCCATTGTGGTGCATGGGCTTCTCATTGCGGTGGCTTCTGTTGTTGTGGAGCATGGGCTTTAGGCACACGGGCCTCAGTAGTTGTGGCACGTGGGCTCAGTAGTTGTGGCTCAGGGGCTCTAGAGCACAGGCTCAGTAGTTGTGGAGCACGGGCTTAGTTGCTCCACGGCATGTGGTATCTTCCCAGACCAGGGCTCAAACCCGTGTCCCCTGCATTGGCAGGCAGATTCTCAACCACTGCGCCACCAGGGAAGCCTGGCATTTGCAGTCTTGAGGGATGAAAAATAAATCTCAGCTTGGATTACATTTCTAGTTGGTTAAAATTCAGAATTTCATAATGAACAGTCACAAGGCTTAATGGATTTTGTGCTCTGCTCTCACTGTTGGATATTTGTTGAAATTCAACATGGAACTAATTCATCTTTGAAAGCCATCTTAAACTTTCTAATAACCCCTAAGCCTGTTGGAAGAAAAGCAATGACAGAAAAAAAATTCTTGTCATTTCATTGGTGTAGTTCTTTGTAGCCCGGAAATGAACTCATTTTTTTCAGTTTACTAAAAATATATATTTTTTGGCTGACTTGGTATATAATAAGGGAAAATAGGTGGATATAAAACCTTGGAAATGGTTAAATAAGCACACTTTTTTTTTTAATGCACAAGCTATCTCCTTCCAGACTTTTTTTCAATGTGTGTGTGTGTGTGTGTGTGTGTGTGTGTGATTATATACTAGAAGGAAATTTAGTAAGTTGTTATTTCTCAATTGTAAGATTCAGGGTGACCTTTATTTTCTTTATATGTCTGCATATTTTTCAAATTTTTTACCATAAAGTTGTATTGTGTTTATAACCACAAGAGCAATTAATTTTATTAGTCATGTTTAGGAATTTTACATCATTTTCTTTGAAGATCTACAGAAGGTATTCCCTATATTCATTGTGTTGCTTTGAATCTATTTGTTCTTTCTTAAGCCCTGCCATGACACTAAAAGCAACAAAAGTGTTTTATTAATTAAAAGACACTTTAATATTTTTTTCACGCTAAAAAGGCATTTTAAAAACCATGAAACCATTTATTCAGTGAGCTTTTTTTCTTCTGGAACTAATGAAAACACACACCCACACACAATATGTATATTTTTTTTAAACTTTGGAGAATGGATCCATAGAAAATGGTGCCCCCCATCTCCCACCTCCCTACACATTCATCTACTTCAAAATTTTTTAATTTCTTAATATGTTTACCAAAGGTCCTGGGGTCATATCTAAACTACTTATCTCATCAACTTACAGATGAAGAAAACAAAGACCCAGCTGGGAGATGCTGAAATGGAGGCACCTCCTTTTGAGCCCAGGCTTTCAGAGAGGTAAACCACATACCTAATCCTTCCTAATAGATTCCAGAAAGAACACGGATGAAACTTCTCTTGATCTTTTTTTTTCTTACACATATTTAATACTTTGAGCGCTTATAACCAAAAAGCAGTATTTAAAGAAACAGCACAGGTCACTTTTATTATATACAGCACAGTTAGCAAGATACTACCTTGAGTAGCTGTTTAAAGGGATCACACTTCAAAAGGTAATTGACCTAAATTCTCCTTCCTGCTCTGCACTCCAGTGAGTCTTGCCCATGTGCAGCCCTCCCATGCATCTCACACATGCAAGAGATACAGTAGGGTCCTGGGAAGCATGAGAATCTAGGCCACTGTGATTAAAACTAATTCAAACATTATTTTAATGCCTGTGTTTAGTTTGCTAAGAATTCTCAACTTCAGTGGGCGCCTAAGGGCTGACAGCTCCACTCTAGAATGAATCAGAAGTTGATTTATAGAGAAGAACACTTTAAAGTGATTACACCTGCTCTGGTCCCATCTGGTTGGGGGATGATGAAATGGAGTTCTGTGTCTCTGCTTTCAAAGTGTTTGTAATGATTTGATCATAAGCAACATCACTAAACACACATATCTGAAAGACGAAACTGTACCATGAGCAGCCTAATGTTACCTAATTTCTTTTGTTAATCCCACAAAGAACACTAGTGCAAGAACTCTTAGGGGGCGGGGGGGGGACAGATGGTCACAAATTCAGTCACATTATTTGGTGATGTTCGCATTCCAAGGTCGTTTCATTGCTCTGCCCCCATGTTGCATTTTAGCTTGTAAATTATCTGCTAGTAATAGTCTTAGGATAAGTGTGTAACTGGTTAATGTTTTTTACGACCTACAGGAACGCCAGTTTAAAGTTTTAAATATCCAACATATTAACTGGTTGTAGAAATCCTATCAGCATCAACTAACCACTGTTCCAAACATTTTTGGAACAAAATGGAATCAACAAACATCTCTGGTACATGATCTTTCTGGAGTGTTTTTGTGGCTTTCTCCCATTATTTTGGAAAATAATGTTGTTGCTATCATTTCAGAACACTTACAGAAGCAGACTTGGCATTGAAGTTCTGACTCATTTATAAAGCCATATGTTACAAATCACAGCTTTCTGTTTGGTACAAGGTGGATGTTAAGTTGGAAGATTTTTGTATTACCTGAGGTTGTCTGCTAGCAAAGAAAGGCATGGGAACCAATTTCTAACTAATATTCATATTTCTTGTATGTGTCATTGTATTAGCAAGTATCCTCATTGTGTGTTCCTCAAACAAAACCATAGCCATCACCCTTTAAATTATAAAATTAAACAGGATTTAAAAAGAGATGTACACTCAGCCTTTGTTACATAAAGAGTGAAGAAGGCAAAAAAAAAAAAAAAAGGTGAGATAGGTAAATGGCTGGGGGAAGGAAACAAAATCAAGCTCCTTGGAGCCTAGTATTATATGAATATGAGCAAAAACCCATAAGAGGTCACTTAATAATGAGGTCAAGAGTGCTGAATAATTTAACATACCCTTGGATCTTGATTTGTGACTGCCCAAAACTAATATTTCACAAGCCACATTGCACCTTGTCACAGAGTCCTATTTCTCCCTCAAGATAATGCCCAAGTATTAATGGACCCAATTTGGTGGAAATCACCTAATTGGCTGCAGTCACTTCAACTCGAACGTGACATTTTGGATTGTTCTGTAGTCACAGGATAAGTTAGAAGCTTGAGCAGCAGAATTGCTCTTTGTGATAATTGTAGCAGAAGCTTGTGTTATCACCAAAGCTTATTATTTTGCAAGTTGTACACTCAGCTTTTTGTAAAAATTGTACTGTAAGGAAAAATCCCTGAGGATGCTTCTTGTCTCTCCTGGTTCTTCTAACACACCCAGAGGAGGATGACCAAACAAAATGCTATGTGATTGTGTTTAAGCGCACTTAACAACATACCACTTGATAAAATATCTTAGTACCATGAATTAAACAGTTCCTTAATTCTCTGTATTCTTTAGGTTTTGTGCTTATTCAGCTAACCAAATTACTGCTAGTGAATGACATCAGTAAGGGCACTCTTTCTGTCTTAGGGAAATTGTGTACCTACCTCTCCATCAGACAGGTAAATGAGGAGTAAGAAGTCTGCTTCTTGCTAGCACTGTCATTGGCTTCCATTTTGTGCATAAGCATTGTGACTGTGAAAACAGTAAGCTTATTCCTGCACAGGTGAGGGCACCAAACAGTGGACATCTTTCTCTGATTCTTTGTTTTTCTATAATGCTTTATAGTTTCAGGAGGACATATCTTCCATCCTCCCTCTCTTCCTTCCTTCCTTCTATATTCATTGAGTAAATAAGATGATCCAGGCCCTGTGTTGGGCACTGAAGATACAAAGATAAATGAAACATAGTCTCTGTCCTCAAGGAGCTCCCTGGTTAATAAGGGGAGAAAGAAGAATAACCAATTAATTATAATCCTGTGCAATGAGTGCTCTAACCATATGTACTACAGAAAATGCTAAGAAGTCAGGAAGCCTTACAGAGAAGGTAATTCTGGGGCCAGAAAGATGAACAGATTTTTTCAGTTGGAGAGTGGGGAGTGATAAGAGGGGATTGGTGAAATGATTGCCTCAGGCAGAAGGGACAGCAGGTGTTAAGGACATCAAGATGTGGAATATGTGGCAGGTGAGGCCACATCAGAAAGGGATCATATGTGCCTTTGTGAAATAATAGAATATATGTATTCTATTATTTATTATAGAACTTATTATTTCATATATATATATATATATATGCCCCCAGTTCCGCTTCTAAATCCCTTGAAATTTCCTGGGTGATAGGAGTGTCTTTTATTCTAATGAGGTGACTCTTCGTGGGCTCATGGGTACCTTCAGGATGGGGGTTGGTCACCAGAAAGACTAAGCGGTGATTAGAAGCTTGGAACTTTTGGCCCCAGCCTCCATCCTCCAGGAAGGAGAGAGGGGCTGGAGATTGGGTTAATGATTGATCATGTAGTACGTGATGAAGCCTCCATGAAAATCCCAAAAGTATGGGGTTCAAAGAGCTTCCGGGTCAGTGAACACATCTGTGTGCTGGGAAGGTGGTGTATCCCAACTCCATGGGAACAGAAGCTCCTGTGCTCTGGGTCCCTTCCAGACCTCACCCTATGTATCTCTTCATCTGACTGTTCATCTGTATTCTTCATCATATCCTTTATTATATAATAAACCAGTAAACGTGAGTTCTGTGAGCTGTTCTAGCAAATAATTGGACCCGAAGATGGGGTCGTGGAAACCTCCAGTTTGTAGCCAAGTCAGACAGAAGTTGTGAGTAACCTGGGGACCCTCGACTTGCAATTGGCATCTGAAATGGGGAGCAGTCTTTGGGGAATAAGCCCTTGACCTATGGGGCCTGTGCTAACTTTGGTTAGTATCCTAACTGAATTGAATTGTAGGACACCCAGCTAGTGTTAGAGAATTGTTTGGTGTGGAAAACCCACACATCTGGTGTCAGAAGGGTTTGAGAAGTGTTGTGAGTACAAGTAAAGGAAGACAGAAGAGTTTTCCTAGACAGTCTTGTCCAGGTGTCTAGACAAGTCAGCAAGCTTCTTTGAGCTTAGGAGATACGCAGAGCCTATTTAACACTTCTCCATGCAGCAATAATAATGGGCTTTTAGCAACAGTCCATTACATATAGGGTTATATATTTTTCCTAGGCACTGGGTGCTATTAGCCAATGAAAGCTAATGTGACAACTGTAGCCTCCTCTGTCAACCAATGAGCATCAGCTTATCACTCTGCAAACAGTCTTACCCAATGAGCATTCTACCACACTGCCGGAGTTGAGTGTCTTTTGCGATGCTGATGTTTATTCTGCCATGATCTCGCTTTTTGCAATTTGTTTTTGCTCTGAGAAGCAGTTTTGATCCATGTGGCTAACAAAAGGTGTGCAAGTGCTGGTGCTGGAGCAAAGAAATAAAGAGTATCATGCTGGGTGTTCAAATACAAGTGCAATAGCAGCTGCTCAAGTGAATTTCAAGGAAATGGCTGGAGAGAGAGAGTAACAATCAGCAGACAATTAGAGACCCTTGGCAGTCTGACTTTGGGAAGGGCACCGTATAGAGCAGGGCATCTTGGGAAGACTGTGCGAAACCTGGCTGCAGGGACCTTGTGACCTCAGGGAAACTGGAGGGAACAAAGTGGCCATTGCCAGCCATTGCCATGATATTGGGAACACCTCTTTGTAAGGTCTACACTTTCATAACCTTGTGCAGTACTAATTCAGGTGGTACACCCCTTTCCTGAAATGAGTGCACCCCTGTGCAAAAAAAGTAAATGGGGAATTCATGGCTTATTAAGGTGTACCTCTGGGGCCAGGCCATCTGGGTTTCAAACTGAGCTCCACCAATGACCAGCTGTATCATCTTGGATATTAAACCTCACTGACCTCAGTTTCCCTATCTGTAAAATGGGAGTAACAATACTATCTACCAAACGAGGTTATTGTGAAAATAGAATAGTACTTGTAAAGCGCTTAGAATAGTGCCTGGCACATATTAAATGCTTGAAAATATTAACTATTATTATTACTGCGGTTATTGTTATTTAGTTTTCTGTCTGTAAAATGCAGAAAATTGACTAGCTCCCTGAGGTGTCTCCCAGTTCTAACATTACCTGAATTTGCCAATCCCTTTCATCCTAGGAAAAAAACTGTCAACTCAGAGGTTTTTGTTTTTTTTTTTTGGCTGTGTTGGGTCTTCGTTTCTATGCGAGGGCTTTCTCTAGTTGTGGCAAGCGGGGGCCACTCTTCATCGCGGTGCGCGGGCCTTTCACGGTCGCGGCCTCTCTTGTTGCGGGGCACAGGCTCCAGTTGCGCAGGCTCAGTAGTTGTGGCTCACGGGCTCAGTAGTTGTGGCTCACGGGCTCCAGACGTGCAGGCTCAGTAGTTGTGGCTCACCGGCCTAGTTGCTCCGCGGCATGTGGGATCTTCCCAGACCAGGGCTCGAACCCGTGTCCCCTGCATTGGCAGGCAGATTCTCAACCACTGCGCCACCAGGGAAGCCCCAACTCAGAGGTTTTGACTGCCCTCATCAAGATTACATGGGGAGTAAAAAGTAAGATGCAAAACCAGAATTGGAACCCCGGTCTGCCAGCCCCTAATCATGTGCCCTTTGTGCCCCTTGATGTACCAAAAACTAACCAGAGTGTTACCCAGAGGGGCCAGAGGGGCCCCTCACTCTTTAACTTCCCCTTCCCAAGGAGTCACAGAAACTAAGCCACTCATTTGTTTTTGTTTTTGTTTTTTAACCCTTTCCATTCCTCTGCAAATCAAGATGGGAAGTGGCAATCCTGGGGAGCAAAAGGGAATTTGTTGCCTTGGAAGATATACAACTAATGTTAGAATATTCCTCCCAGCATTTACAGCTCAAGCCCCTGCTGTTGGTCCCAGTGCCGTTAGGAGATTGATCATCCTTGCAGGGCAAGTAGTCCACTTTCCATCCAATGCTACAGTCAGTTTGCAGAAAAGACAGATCTTTGGATTTGGTCCTTTGTTCTAACTACCCTTTGCTTTTGTTTTATGTGGCTAGAATCCTAGCCATACTTGTTCCCCTTCTGCCACAATTATGGCCATTCTGCTCAGTGAAGACAGAGAAGAGCAGGGAGAGAGATGAAGGGGGACATACTTCCAGCAAACTGACCTATCCTCTAGTGTCAGTCTTGGTAAATTTTGCTTCTCTTTCCTACACTTATGAAGCCTACTTACATGTAGAAGAGACTCTTGGCTCTCACTCCTGGGAATGAAGCTTTCCTCTTTTGTTTATTCTCTCTCTTTTTCCTTGTCTTTGTCCATTTAAATATTAGAATAATCATTACCCTTTTAACAGCAAAAATATCTGGGCAGATTTTTTTAAATAAGTATTTTTCGTTTGCCTGAACTGATTTTATCAGAGGAGGTTAATGTGATCATTTTAATTTGCAAAATTTCTTCCTCTTTTTGCTTCTTCCACATTGGATTCTGAGCGCACATTTAATAATTTGTGATGGTTTGTATTTCAGCATCAGCTGGATATGCAGAATAGGCTCTCAACAGTCTCAGAATTTGATTATGACCAAGGAACCACTATTCTATAAACACTGAAAATTGGAAATTATCTCTAGAGCTGCTTGTTAACGAAGTCGAAGGCTAACCTTTAGGGCTCATTAAAATTCCACTGATGAAAACTCTCTCACATGTCTCCCTTTCATGAATCCATCCCTGTTACGAGTGCTGGTGTGTGGAAATTGGTTTGGGTCCTCCCCTTTTGCCCTCCCCTTTAATCTCTTGGTCAGGTTTAGGTTGAGATTTTTAAAGTTTATAGGTTTCTCTTTCTCTATATTCAAAGTATGTGTTGTGAATCCAAACAAATACAAATGGGTCTCTGAATGTGTAACTGTTCCTAAACCCCTCTGACCAGGCAGTCCTGCTGAATTTGCCTTCCTCCATAGGTAAAGGAATGAAGTCACCTAAGGGTAATTAAGAGGGGCAAAAAGAAGGATATGTTTTCTGTACCTGACAGTAGAAATAAGTATACAGGCAGGGGAGATAATGACAAACCTCCAAGTATAGTGCACAAGTGGTGGAATGCAATGAGTTGTTTTAATGAATTTATTTTTTAAATGACAGTCAGTTAAAATACAGATTCTTATCAAGAGATCCCTGCACGGTGACAGCAGCCACTGTCCTGTCCTGCTGATGAATAAGACCTTCTAAATCATCCCAAAGTGCTGTAGCATCCATGTTCAAAAGAGCATTTGAATTCACTTGGTACATCTCTGTAAAGGAAGGATGCCATTGATGGCATATAGCATCACTATTAGTATTGCTAAACAGATGGAAAATAATTGTTTATGGAATTTGTGTTTTAATCACATTAATGTATTTGGCAGGGAGATCCACCTAAGTACACAATTCAAAGCCTGCCTTTGATCTGAGCCCCTTAGGGGCATATTCCATGACTGATAAACTGCTCCTCTGAGTTCATAGGCAAATGATAAAAAGAAAAAAGAAGAAGAAGAAAGCCAGGCACCAGCCTCCCATTTGAGCATTTTGTCTCCTTGGAGAATCAGACAAGCTAGCCAGGCTTGCAGTCATGCTGACGATTCAGCACACATCTCACCCGGTTATACACCCACACAGGGCTCAGTATGAATGCCCTCATCTCTCACCTCCCCCTTCTCCAGTTCCCTCCTCTCCCTTGCACACAAACGCACACACATGCTTGATGCAAGAATACATGTGCTCTGTATTTTCAAAGATTCCTATTGCCTTTTATATGAGCCAGTTTAGATGCTTATAAAGTATTTATCAATAATAGCCCTTTTACACATTTTCCCCCCTTACCCGTCACACATTTCTTGGTTAGCACTATAATGTGACATGATAGAAATCAAAAGCTTTCCTTTTAATGAAAATGAATGTTCTAATTATGAAATATTTTGTCTTTTAAATATTCAGCAGTAAATTAGGCTGAGTGCAGCCATAGGCAAAACCAAACCCTGTTATCTTGTCAATTTCCCTCTTACCAAGCCACCAGAAACAGAATCTAGTGTAGAAAATTTGATAGCTACTGAAAGAAAAGGTTCTATGGATTCCCATTTCGGAAGTACAATCCCCATCTTTCCTCCTCTTGAGGAAGTTGATCAGATACTTCCCTCCCTTTAGAATAAAGAGATCTGAGGAGGTTTTAAATTCTTAGGTGGATTTTTTTGTTTGTTTGTTTGGTGGATTTTTCCCTCTCATTCTTTCTCCTCTGCAGAACACAACTAGTAAATGATTGGATCTTTGACAGAACAAAGGTATTTTTGATGGGCTCTGTAATCTAGTGCGCTAATGCACCCAGTCCCCTCATTGTCTTGCTGTCTGATCCCATCCCTTCTGCCAGACAGTCACTGCAGGATGAGTCACTTTTAATGTCTGATAATCAAGGTGAATTTTCAAAAAGCTGCCATTTTGGAATTATGCACTATATCACAGTGTCAGGGACAAGAGGAGGAGGAAGGGTGAAGAAA
Organism: Eubalaena glacialis; assembly: GCF_028564815.1. Classification (NCBI taxonomy): domain Eukaryota; kingdom Metazoa; phylum Chordata; class Mammalia; order Artiodactyla; family Balaenidae; genus Eubalaena; species Eubalaena glacialis. The sequence continues at coordinate 15,307,039 of NC_083733.1, read as the reverse complement.
AGGCTAAGATAGACACCTACTGCTCATTCGGAGAACTGCAGGACACAGCCAGCACTGTGCCAGACAAGATGTGTCTGGAGGGTCTAAGTCGATCAAGGCATCCATAATGAGAAGGAGACTATGTTAATTATAAATTAAAAATAACTTCTATGATAATGAAGGTTATATGCACAGGAGAAAAACGCCTTAGTTAAAACAGACTGGAGGGATGGAATTAAGCACCAACCATTTGGGGGTATGGATTCTGTGGACCAATATAATGTGGTCCATTAAATAACCTAATACAAACTTACATTGGAAAAAGAATAGAAGTGAATTGTGGCTGTCTCCGTGGGTGCTGTATTGTCTGCCATCCTTATTTAAAGCAACATCAGCTGAGGGAGTTTACCTAACAGATGAATACAGCCTCCCTTCAACTAGGGAGACAGGATATTTCTGGAATCACTTAAAGGACTGAAACCTTTTTTCCCCCATGAAATGTCCAGGGAGATATCGGAAACCCCGGGTAAACAAAGGCCAATCTAATATTCTTGCAAGACTTCCACTATTCAAATATACGTTGGTCATTGTCTTCTCTAAGGTAATTAACTAAACCCATTGTTACGTTTTGTGGCTCTGGATTTTTTTTAATTGTTGGCATTGTATTAAATGGTAGGGTAGTTGAAGGAAAATGATATGAGAATAGCCTGCTACTTCTGTTGGTTAGTCAGATAAGTGAACACCTATAAATAGAACCAGGATGTTTTGACTAGGGAAATGCTGTCCTCATTACAGCTGGGAGATGCTGGGGCGATTTAAAGCTGAAGCTTCAAAGCCTGGTCCTGCTTTATACAAGCACGAAGGTTTTCATGGCTGTTTTAGTGGCCGTCAGAATCTGCAGGTGCTTCATCTGTCCTGGGGGAGGGAGGGAATGACATTTCTGAGAATGCTATTTTGTAACCATGATGAATGCTTACATATTTCCTCTGACAGAGGTATTTAAATACCTGCATATCTTCTTCAACACAAGTTATATTTAGATTTTTATACCTTGTTATTCTCTACCAAAGTTAACTAGTCCATTGTCTCCACATTCTCCACTCCCACTTTCACCACTATTATACACACGCGTACACACACACACACACACACACGCCCACACCATACTTAACAGCTGCAAAATAAGCAGAGAAAAGAAAATATTTTACTACCGTACTACTGTTCTCATGTATATAAAAGAAGATTAGACATATGGAGAATATTTGAGATGGAAATGACCCCTTGAAGATCTTTTGGTACAACCCTAATTCTACTAAAACAATAGAGAAATGACTTGTCCTAGGACACTCAGCCAGAGCGTGGCAGATGCCAGGCTAGCATCCAGGTGTCTAACTAGCCGGCTGGCATGCTTTCCATGGCAGCATGCTCTCTTCCCATTAAAAGAATCAGGTTCCTGCAGCTTGGCTAAACAGTGATTAATGCACAGATGTCACAATGAAAAAAAGAAAAACCTGAGGAAGAGATAAGAATCATATACATTTTCAACCATGATACATAGGAATAAAATGGAAAATGGTATAAAATGAAGAAAAGCAAAATATTAATAGAACATCTATCTAACAAAACGATCTGCCTACTCAGGAATTCTATTAGAAGGCAGAATTGTCCTTTGAGGAAAATAGTAGAGACATTTGGAACTAGCCAAGAAAGCAAATGCTGCTTGCAAGAGTCACACTGCTTTATTTCTCTCTATTTTCATCTGAAATATTAGAATAATTCAGTCATATATGAGCATGGATTCTAAGTGTAGTCACTGAGATCCTGCCTAGGCTCTGTAAATTAGTGACACAGCTGAAACTAGGACTAAACCAGCATTTCCTTCTCTGCTAGAATTTAGATCCTTAGAGGGTACAATCCTGCCTTGCTCTCTGAGAAAAGGTCTACCTGATATGACCTGATAGGTACTTTTGCAGCTATAATTTCCTTTTTGTTATATTCGGTCTCTTGCTAGACTAATCTCTGTCTGAAACGTTCTGCACATTTTTATAAAAATATCTCCCTGGTGCATGAGGACCCTGAGGTCCTGACCATGAAACCCTTGCATCCTCGAGTATATCCCCTATTTTAGTGTGAAACCTGATGGATTTTCTTCACAAACACAGTGACAACAAGGACATTCTTGGAGGCACTAGATAATATAATGATAAATCAGACATTATTATAAACCAGAGCAGGTCCTCCCAAGTATCTCTGCTTTTCCTTTAAAAGGACCTAAAGAAAGGCTGCACTAAGAATTTAAAAGGAGAGATAAAATTTATATCAATTGAGAATGTGTTTTAGCGTGATAGAGAATCTTTGGTAGCTAAAGGGAGGATCAAAAGATCAGGTATTGTGTTAAAAATGTTAACAAATAAGATGGAGGATGGTAATGTGATGGTCAACAGACAATGAAAGGGTTTTAAAAAAAACAAACTGTGATTCCTTCAAGTATCAAAACAAGTGGGCTTTCATAGTCTCTCTGATCCTACTTTTTGCTTCTGGGGGAGAAAAAATTGAAGAACATACATCTGGCTGGTGGGGTAAACACAGAAACATGCTGTGTATGTTTGCTCTGGACACCTATCAGGAGTATTAAAGGGACTTCTGTGTCAGTGTCTTGTTAGGAATAGGGAACATTTTGGGCTGGATAATCCTTTGTTGGGGGTAGGGAGTAGAGGCAAGAAGGGAGCTGTCTTGTGTGTTTTATGTTTAGCACCATCCCTGGCCTATACCCACTAGAGGCCAGTAACACCCCTTCCAGTTCTGACAGCTAAAATGTCTTCAGACATTGCCAAATGTCCGTTGGTTGAAAACCACTGGAGTAGAGGGAATGGTTCTCATTTTGGAAAATAGGCTCAGTTGTCCAATGTTTTGGAGACAGTCTACTTACACAATAAGGCCCATGTTTCTGACGATATGTTCAAAACAGAGCAGTCACCTCATGGTCCCTGATGTTGCCCATGGATTGACTGATGGCTGCTTTTCCCACAGAACTCAGAGCTCAAGATACCTCTAGTCAAATCTAGAGGGATGCGTGTCTCCAAAAAATTGAACAATTGGTTATTGACATATAGAGTTGACAGGGATCAAATAGGTACAAAGCCAACTACATTTTTGAAAGAGATATAATGTCAACAAAACATTTTGAAAGTAATCAAAGACCTGAATAAATGGTCATGGATTGGAAGATTTTTTTTTCCACATCTTTATTGGAGTATAATTGCTTTATAATGGTGTGTTAGTTTCTGCTTTATGATTGGAAGATTTCATTTAAGACTGCAACACTTCCCAAAAAGCCACCACCATATTTTTTTTTCATAAATTTATTTATTTATTTTTGACTGCGTTGGGTCTTCATTGCTGCGCCACAGGCTTTCTCTAGTTGTGGTGAGCGGGGGCTACTCGTCGCGGTGCGCAGGCCTCTCATTGTGGTGGCTTCTCTTGTTGTGGAGCACGGGCTCTAGGCGTGCGGGCTTCAGTAGTTGTGGCACGCAGGCTCAGCAGTAGTGGCTCATGGGCTCTAGAGTGCAGGCTCAGTAGTTGTGCTACACGGGCTTAGTTGCTCCGCAGCATGTGGGATCTTCCCGGACCAGGGCTCGAACTCGTGTCCCCTACACTGGCAGGCAGATTCTTAACCACTGCGCCACCAGGGAAGTCCTAGATATTTTTTAATATGACCATTTGAGACAAAAAATGACATTGAAGCCCCCAGTCTTCTATAGAAAGCAGGCTAAGCCACACTAAGAAGCACATTTTTCAATGTCCTTTTCAGATGTGGCCAAGGAGGAGAAAGGGGGAAAAGGGACCCCTCAGAGCCATGGAGAACAATGAACTGGGAAGCTCCCCCAGGGAACAGAACAAGAGCCCAATCAAAACACAGTCCCTACCCCTAAGGCAACCCTTACCATGTCACCCCACAAGGATTTCAGAATTGCTATGAATCAGTGACTATTGCATGATTTCCACTTTCCCTTTCTAAATGGGAGTATTTATTATAGTTACCCTATTCCTCTACCACCACTATATGTTGGGCATGTCAGGTGCAAGTATTGGCTTATTAGTTCATAAGTGAATGGATCAAGAGGAGCCATGTGACATCCAGTGCTTTGAGTTTGAAATGTGATTGAATAAGACTTTGGGGTGTCTTTTTAAAAGAAGAGGTGAAAGTATTTTGCATATAAAATAGGGGAGCAAATATTTGTCAATGAAAGAACAGACTGAGGCAGATTTTATTATTCTCAATTATTGGCTGCCCTTCTCTACAAAATGATGATACATACCACTCGTTTTCACTTGATTTTCAGCACCTATCTGTATGGGTGACTGTCTTTGATATTAGGCTTGACTATAAGACTTTCTTTTGCCAATGAAATGTGGGTAGAAGTAATGTGTACAACTTCCCAGCAGAAGATTAGCCATGTTATTATGTTTCAATCATCACTTCTTTTTCTCCATGTCCAACTGAAAACATTGAATGGGCACCACCAAATCAATTCAGAGATTTCAGCAGAAAGAAAGATAGCCATGATCTTGGTTAGGTCTTAGATGTGAGTCTTTTTAAAAAAATCAACCTTGTTTCTCAAAGCATTTCTCAATTTTATCTTTTGCTGGTTGGAAATGAAAAGTAGTTGCATTTTTCAATCTCATTTACAAATCAGCAAGTTCTTTCCTGAGCACTGTCATTCTTGTATTACCTAGTCAAATGTAGAAAATTGAAACTAAGGTACACTAGTAACATTCTGTTTCTTATCCTCTACACCTAAATCCAGAGCCAGTTAGGTAGATGATCTACCTTCCTGAAAGCCGAACTTAAGCAATGCAATTTTTAAATTCAAAAACAGAGAAATATCTGAAACAGCATTTGACAAAATCCAACACCATTTCATGATAAGAACACTCAGTAAGCTAGAATCAAAAGGAAAATTCTTCAATCTGAAAAAGGGCATTTACAAAACCCCAAAGCTAGTATCATAGTTAGTGGTGAAAGAGTAAATGCTTTCCCCCTAAGATCAGGAACAAGACAGGGATGTCTGCTCTCACCACTTCTAATCAACATTGTACCAGAGGTTCTAATCAGGGCAATTAGACAAGAAAAAGAAAAGCCATCTAGGTTGGAAAGGAAAAAGTAAATCTATCTCTATTTTCAGATGATATGATCTTGTATATAGAAAATCCTAGGCAATCCACAGAAAAAGCAACTATTACAACTATTGCAGGATACAAGATACAAGATCAATATACAAAAAATAAATTGTATTGCTATACACTAGCAACGAAAAATCCCAAAAATGAAACTATGGAAAAAATTTTATTTATAATAGTATTAAAAAGATACTTGGGAATGAACCCCTGAAGGTTTAAGCTAAGTAGAGCTCATTCTTTTCATCCATTATTATTTGCATTTTTGTGGATCCCTCCAGTGCTCCCTCAAAATGGTTCTACTTGAATAAGAATTTTGTTAGGTGTATCAGGTTCAGGGATAGGGGTGTTGATATGTGTACGTATAGTTTTGGGTGGAGGGTAATTATCCTAATGAAGGTATTTTAACCTATGTCCTTACAAGTGGGAGATTTATATGCACACTTAATTGAAGGTGAATTAGACCTTAGGTTTCCCTTTAGCAACTTCTAGTAATGATTTACCTTAACATTTTGGGAGTCACTTTACCAATATAAATAGCTTTGTACCCTTGTATATTTTCTTACCATGATTCTACATGATAGAGTTAATCACTCTGTCATCTGTACAACATCGGTACCTTGTATAGATTCCTATTTCTGCATGTCTCCTACCATTTTGTAATTATTTGTATACATGTCAGCCTCTGACACCAGACCGTGAAAACGAAGACAGCATTTTATTAACTTTGCATCCTCAATACATAGAACATGTTGAATGTGTGCTTGCCATTCTGAACTCCCACTTCCATGGGACTTCAGTTTTTCACCTGCTTGAAGGCTACCTCCCTGAAGTCTTCTTTCCTCCAAACTCTGTATGTCAGTCCCCTCAAAGTACAGGTTGATATATAAATTAATACATATCCTCTTTATGCATTATATCCATCTCCTTATTTCTAAAGTTACCAGTAACCATCATTTCACCATTGGCCGTAATGAGAAACAGCCCATGAGAGTCACATTAAATGTGTCTTCTAATGGGGTTTCAAGCCACAGTATGAGAATAGCTTATCTGTGAACAATATTTTAAAGGTAAGAAATAAAAATCTCTTCCCATCCTTTCTTTTCACTATCCCTCCTTCATTAATATTTCTTAGCCCTTTTAACAATAATAAAACAATAGTAGATCTGAGAAGCTGAGATCTTCCATCTACTGTTTAAGCACAGACTATGCATGTCTTTTCAGAGAGAGACAGCTGCCCTTGTATTTAGAATAAGGACAACAAGAAGCCTGCTTATAGCTCGTGCTTGATGAATATTTATTGTTCAGTACAGGCTAAAGAAACCTGCCCTGTAACTAGTGGTTCTATCACTGTGACTATCAAATCAGACATCGTGATAATTGATTGAGATTTGGGTGGGATGGAGGGACATTCTTAATGGTTGATTGACTGAAAAATCCATCACTAAACAATACAGTCAACATTACAGTCACAGCTTATATATTTCTGGTGAGAGTTTTTAATCCACACAGGCATTGTTTTTCTAGAGGTTGACTTGAAGCTCACTGGATTGACAGGTATTTTCTCATAAAGATCATGTCAACTTGACCTGACCAGAGTTGGAAGTTTTTCCAAGACCCAAACAGCCAAAATGTTTTAGATCTGAAAGAAAGATTATGAACATTAATTAACAGATTAATGTCTTCCCAAGAGTATATCTTTGTGAGAAAAGTCTCTGTCATTTATCTTGAATAAATCCTTTAAAACAGTGCTACTCAAAGTATGGTCCATAGAACAGTACCAGAGAACTGTTTGTTACTGGTTCATGATGAGATAAATAATACAAAAATTAAGAATAAACATTTAGAAAATTTTATAGCAGCTTGACAGAGTAGTTTTATGTCTGAGTAATATAGTCATAAAAAACAGGCATGGTATTTTGTATTTCTTTTATATTTCATTTTTCTGGTATTCATTTTATTGTGTTTTATAAAAGTATTAGTCTATGATGATTTGGATATTTTTAAAAACTGTTCTTTACCATGGATAGTTTGGGAAACACTCATTAAAATACTATGTCTCATTTCTACTAGTTTGCTAGTCTTATTTGCTTTATTCTAATTTCCAGACTTCATTACATTTTGTAGTCATTGCCATTTTCTCTGAACATGCTAAACTTAAGACAGTTTTCTCTCTTTAACTTGCAGGCAGCAGGTGTGTTATAGGCTCATGGTTTAAAGCCCTTAATATTTGGAGGTTTGTTGTGGTCATAAAGCTGAGGAAGCCCCCTACTAGTCCCTTTAACAATGTATTTATCATTTGGGGGGGTAGAAAATTTGTTCCTGTTGGTTGTGACTTTGGCTCCTGGAATTATCAAGCTATAACAGTCTTTAGTAAATGATCCTTTCCCTGCCACATTCACAAAAACCATGTGGCCCTTGCAACACTGGAGAAGTTCATCTTAATCCACCATGCCCTTCCAGCGTTACCAACCTCCACATCATCTCTGCACAATCCAATATATGTCGGTTCTCCATGAGTATTATTTCAAGTGAACTGATATATCGTTCATTGTTATATTTCATTTGATTCTTGTGCTGAGCAGTCAACCTGTCTCCAGAAGAACTATGTTTAACTGATTATGTCTTAACCTATGACATCATATTTTTTAAAGAACATGATTTGAAGACATTGATATCTATTGCCGTTTACAGCTCCTTTTCATCCAGATTGATTATATGCTCATGAAAGGGATGTGAGTGATGGAGTGGAGAGACCAAGACCAGAATCAGGGAGACCAGTTGGAAGGTTACCGCAATAATCCAGGCAAGAAAAATAATGAGGGGCTGATCCAGGACAGTGACAGTGGTGATGGAGAAGAAAGGATGAGCATGAGAAATATTTAGGCATCAGGACAAGAGGATTTGGTGTCTAATTAGATGTAGAGACTGAGAATGAGAAAAAGTTGAAGATGGCTCCCCAGTTTTTGGCTTGGGGTAACTAAGTAGAGGGTAATGAGATAGGAAGATATGAGGAAGAACAAGTTTGGAGAAATATGGGGAGAGAGGAGGTGACAGATTCAGCTTTGAGCATACTGAGTCTACCAGCGTGACGTCCAGGCAGTTGGATGTACAAGTCTGAAACTCAGGAGAGAAGTCTGGGCTACAGATTTGAAGTCATGGATCTATAAGTAATTAGAACCATAGAGTTGAATGAGAACATAGAAATGTGTAACACTTTAAAGTGTCTTTCAACCATTTCAATTTATTCAATTTCCCCTTAAAATTTAAGATTATAATTATGGTTTTTCTATCTTCCATGTGATAAAATAGGGTAAACCTGTTATATCCTAATAGTTTACATATGGGCATTATGGGATTCAATGAAAGGCAAAGCTAATCAAAGAGATCAGTTGAAATACTTCCTAAACTTGGAACTCTACCCATCTCCTGGTGTAGTCCAGATTATCCAACTCCCCCTCAGCCAGCTCTCCTCATTAAAAATTAGTAAAAACACACAAATGTATGTATTAGGATTTTATGTGTCAGCCCATTTGATTCAATTTAATCATCACATAACCCCCTAAGAGATATCAGTAAACTCATTTACAGATGAGAACATGAGCTTAGAGATATTACATGGATAGAAAATGGCTAAAGTCACCATACTTTAGCATTGTGAATCTCCTGCCATCTGGTAACATGGAAAGCAACATATTTAGTGCCCCACTCTGCACTGGTTACTCCAAATGCTGGTACCTCTGTCTGCCTCAATCAAATCAGGCACCAAATTGACTTCTTTAGCTGTACCCCCAAATACAAATAGGAGATACTAACGGACACAGGAGAGAGAGTTGTGTTTCAAATGAATGTCTTACCACTTTTTTGCAATAAATCTTACCAAAAGTGCATCAGGAGGCCTGGAAATATTCATCCCTCTTCACCCAGTAACCTTGCTTATACAAAATATCCTAAGGAAATAATCAGAGAGGCACCCCCAAATTTATTCATAACAAATAATTTTAGTGAGTATCTACCAGTCCCAGACACTATGCTGAGAACTGGGAATACAACTGTTAATAAGACATAGTCTCTGTCTTCCAGGAGCTCACAGTCCAGAGCATCAGGAGGAAGTGGTACCCACAGTGATAGAGAACTTGGCTGGGTATCATGGGAATACGGAAGAGGAGGATCTCACCAGCCTGGGGCAGAGAAGCCTTCCTGGAGGAAGTGGTGTTTAGGCTGAGTTGATCATACGTGTTAGCCTGGAAAATGGAAGGTAAGGACATCCCAGACAGAAGCAACAACATAAGCAAAATGGTTAGAAAAAAAAAACTACATCAGGGTCTTTCAGGAATGGACAGTTTGGTGATGTCATACACTGTGTTCTGGGGCCTCACTTTTACTCTGTAGGTCAGAGGTTCTCCCAGTGTGTCCAGAGCAACCCTAGTGTTCCTCAGAAGCTTCAGGGACCTTTTTCAACAGGGAGGTGGGGTGGGGCTGGGAATTGGTCCAGGCTCTGAACGCCACCCCTAGTTCCCTAGGAAGTTTTACTTAAGATATTTAAAAGAAGGGTTCCACTGCTGAAAAGAAAGTTTGGAAATATTTGATGAGGAGTTGTGGGAAATCTTTAAGCAAGAGAGTGACCAGAACAGATATACATTTCAGGTAGATTACGTTGGTGGCTATGGAGAGGATACCTCTCTCAGTATTTATTTATAACTAGAAACAATCTAAATGTCCAATAATGAGTGTGATAAAATAATAGTAATAATAAATAGCTACCATTTATTGAATGCTTACTGTGCGCAGGCACAATGCTAAGTGCATGTATACTCTATACCATTTAACCTTGATAGAAATCACATGAGGTGAATATTATCAATATTTTACAGATGTGAGAACTGAGGCTTAATGAGGATAAGTAACTGGTTTTGCATCACCCAACTATTAATGTGTGGGGTTGGAATTCCAATGTGTCTGACTCATAAGTGCATGCCATTCTGCTTCCTGAGTATGATAAATCCACATGGAGGAATGTTATTCAACCCTTTAAAATCATGCTTTCGAAGACTTTAAAAAGTTAAAAGTCTTTAAACTTAGTTACCCCAAATTCTATTATCTATAGAATAATGTCAAATAAAAAAACTCAAGTACAAAAAAATATAGAATCATTCCAATTTTATTAAACATATTAAAGTGTTCAAAGTATTTATCCCTGAGTGTTTGAACTGTAGGTAATTTTAATTTTTGTTCTTATATTTTCCTTCCAAATTGTCTAGAATGAGCATGTTTCTTTTATCATTGGAAGCATAGCTAAAAGTTATATATATATATTTTAAAACTTATTCAAGGTGAATTGCTGTCATCACTCATTCTCACCCTAGACGCAAGAGGAAGGATCAGTTAGTTCTTTAACACATCTTTCAGAACAACAATGCAAACTATCATATGTGTAGGATGTAAGGGAAATTGGTCTATGCTAATTACTAGTCATATAACCTTGAAGTTAAATTCTCTGGATCTCAGTTTCTTTGCCTAGGGAATGAGGAAGTTAAGCTAAATAGTCTATACAATTCCTAAAAACACTAAATTTCATATTTTTTTTTAGTACAAGTGAAATCAGATGGGGGCATAAAAGAAATATATTAAACTCTTCTTGCTTTAGTTAACATTTCCATGGGCATTTAGGGTGGGTTCTTTGACTGGGTCTTGGCTATCTGGTAATATAATAATATGCTCAGATGCATTCACCATCTAAGCACCACTCCGTGCTTTCACAAACATTTTTCTCATCTCAACTAACACCTTTCAATGTGAGCATTATTATCCCTATTTTTGCTGATGTAGATCAAGGAGTTAAGGAACTCACAAAAGGTCTCTCATGATATGTTTTGGCCAGATTCAAACCTAAATGCTTCTTTGTGAATTCCTAGAATTTTGTTCATTCAGACATGGAATTATTTGTTTGCTTATTTGTTTGTTTTATCATTTCAACTGCCTACTGTATTGGTTATGAAAAACACAATTCCTGTCCTCAAATATTTTGTATTCTAAAAGAGAGACAAGGTTCTTTTAAAGAAACAATCCTGATATTAAAATTAAGAATGATATGTAATGGGGACAAATGGAGGCTTTCGACAATGTCTCTGTATCCTTTAGTGAGAAGCAAACAAAAGGACATTATTATAAAATTGCAAATGGGGGCAGAAACAGTCACTTGTGATTAGTGTCAGGGTCATTTTAATGAAAATTAACCCCAGAAATGCTTGACTAAGCAGAGGAAACCAAGGCATCATTTGGATCCTGACAGAACCAGGGCAGTTAAATCTTTCCTACCTGCATATGAGCTTAAGAGACTAAATCAGTCCAAAGCCACTGGCCATGCTAATTGCTCTAATTACTATTGCAGGAAATACTAGATAATACCTATGAAGTATACAAGATAACCACAGCCCAAAATAATCTTGTAAACAAAGAATTCCCAGAGGAATACACAGACAGTGCTCACAAAGCCTGGACCAGCCCAGTTGGATAATAAAGCATAAAAACATGTAGTTTGACAGAGAGGATGGATTCCATAGCATAGGCTGTAGTCTCCTGCAGGGGATTACCCTGTTCAGTGAAAACACAGCACTGACAGGAAGAAATTGGGCAGGGCATTTCAGAGAGTCATTACTGGTAGCTTAGAGACACTTTGGCCCCTGAAGATTGCTTCTGCGTGTGTGTGTGTGTGTGTGTGTGTATGCATGTGCACACATGCACATGTAGCCTCAGGTAAAGGAACAAAATGTGGTAATTTGTTCATCTGCAGCCCAGCCTTATTTTGTGAAATGTGACTACTCATCTAGCATTTATGGGCTATGTGCAGAGGATTATGTCCAACTAAGAGTTTCCAGGATTTTGTGAGGGGCTATCGACTTCTTAAATTCCCTGCTGTCCTGAGATGAAAGAGTGAGCCAAGGTGGTAAGCTTGATCTCAGAGACTAAGTGAAAACAAGGTGTTTTGTGCATGATCAGCACTGATTTACCATCTGTACATCATTCGGTGCGTGGAGAAGAGTGTGTGGTTTTTCATTGCTCCTCCAGTAGGTTATCTTCTAGGTAAAGAAGTAACTATTGTGAAGTGCTCTAGTTGTTTGAGGAATGTTGGTATGTGGATAAAGTGGGATGGATAAAAGAGCACTGGACCAGAAGTGGGGAGTTGGCCTCAGCTCCACCACTATGACTCACAAGTAAATTATTCTACAGGTGCCATTAATTCTCCATTATCAAGAGCAGAATTACATGCTTATTTGCATAAGTAACCCAGAACAAATGAAATAATATTTCAAAGCACTTAAATTTCACTGTAAGTAAAGTATAACAAGGAGCCGTTTTACGGAGCCCTATGTGCAACGTACAGGTTCTGTGGGAGACTCAAACAAGATATGGTTCATAACTTTAGGAAGCTTGGAATCTAGTGAGGTGACAGACCAATGCACATACTGCAATCAGTTGAGGAGTAAAAGACGTTGAGATCATTGCTGTAGAAAGTTTACTCAGTCATTCAGCAAGTATTCAAAGGCACTGTGCACACTCTAAAAGTAAATTACTTCTCTCTGAGATTGGAGGAGGCAAAGTCATATAGCTTAATGGAAATGAGCATTTGGACTGGACATTGAATAAAAGGTTAAAATGTCTTAGCCAGAAGTGAATTGAGACAGGTGTGACAAAGGTAGTGAGGGAGTGAAAGGCATGGGAAATATACAGGGTGTGTTTGGGAAACAGTGAGTGGTCTGGTTGCACAAAAGTCAAAAATGTGTAATTAGAAAAGGAGAAAGCAGTGAGAGATATGCCTGAAAAGATCACTTGCGGCTAGATTCAAGGTGACCAAGTTGAGAAGCTTGAACTTTATTCTGTAGCCATCAAAGGCTTGTATCTATGCTATAGGACAATACGTTTGTCAGTGGAGTAAAGCAGGAGACTGGAGGAGAAGGGGACTCAGTAGAAGATTTTTGCAGGAGCTCAGACAAAAGATAGCCAAGCTCAGGCAGAGAGGGATGGAAAAGAGAGATGGATGCAGAGATATGGAGGATGCAGAATCCATAGAACATGGCACCAATTTGGACATGAGGCCAAGGAGAGGACAGAGTTGAAGACAACACTTCTCAAGTGTAGCTATTTGCCTTTTTCTTTTTTTTTTTTTTTGCCTTTTTTTTAAGCTTCAGAGATCTCAGTGCAGTACCCCTCCACTGCTGCCAGGCCATGTGTGCTTACTTCCTTTCCACTGTCAAATTCTGTCATCTGGAAAGGATGTGAAATTCATCCTATTTGGTAAAAGCTTACAATGTTACCCTTCCCAGGTATTTGCCCTTCAACAAATTTCTAAGCTTTAAGGTAGAGATAGAAACCTTTAAAAAAGAAATTTCTAATGTTAGCTAGTAATTTTCCTACTAACTAGGAAGTATTTTATTCTCAAGTTTCATACATTTCAAACTTTGCCTTCGTCCAGCCTTGTTTGTTGGCAGGGGCAATATTCAAAATACTGAATAACTCCTTACAGCCCAGTCACTGATTGGTCCATGAAGAACACAATTAAAAGCAACTGCTGGGACCATATCAGAACATCCAGCTGAGTATCAGCATGGATATTGGCATCTTTTGGGTTATTACAGCCTTACAAATAAGGATGGGCCAGCAGACCTGTAGTCAAGAATTACACTCAATCTTTTGAAAACTAGATTAAAACAGAATGAAAAGTAAACTCTAATTCACTGCACTGTCACTGAATTTCCAAAGCCTACTGATGCCAGTACACTACCTACTGATCCTGTTTCCTAGGCCAGGTAGGGAGGGGTTGTGAAAATTCTGTGACATGACACACCTCCTCAACATTAACCTTTCTCCCCTGCACATGGAGTTTTTTCCCCAGTACCTTTGAGATGCTTTGGAAGAAAAGAAGCAAAGCTGCCACTGTTCCTTGCCCTGCTGTATTCCACTCTTCATTCTGCATCCCAGAACAGCAGACCCCTGGCCCAGTGAAGCTGTCTGTCATGACAGGCTAGCCTGCCTCTTATTATCCACTCAAGATTATTCACTCCCTCTTTTATTTGAAAGACCCAAATAATTTTAAATACCACCCATAAGGCTGCAGCTGTCCCCAGAAATGGAATTCTGATTAAATTCCTACTGCTCCTTTAAGAGCCAACTTAAATGTCACCTCTGAATAATAACTGCTGACATTTACTCAGTGCTTACTCTGAGCCAGGCACTTTGCTAAGGGCGTCTAATGGATTTTCTCATTTCAGCCTCAAAATAAACCTCTGGGGTAAGTATTAGTATTATACCCATTCTACAGATGTGGAAACTGAGAGGTTAAAGAACTTACCCAAGGTCTCATAGCTAGTAAGTGGGAGAGCCAGCAGTCCAACACCTGGGCCCTCAGTGCTGGTACGTGGTAGGCATTCAATAAATGACCCAAATGATGGACAGTCTCTGCTTCCCTTTGCAGTGGTCTCAGTGTATCCTTTATAGCATCCTTCACATTTGCAGTGACTTATTCAGTGCTTGTCTTTCTAAATTCAACAATGCCACCATTATATCCCCCAAGACCTGGTACCGTGCCTGGCGTATTGTGGGTGTACAATAAATATTTGTGGAAGGAGAAGATAAAGGAGGAAGGAAGGGAAGAACAAAAAGCCTTTCTAATTTGAGGGTTGAAAAATACAGTGACCCAATATGTACTTTTGGATGAAAAGAAGCTGTGTCACTGAGGGCTGCATGGGTCTTAGATTTAAAACACCAGGGTTACAATCCCAACTCTGCCATTTCCTGACCAAGTAACTCCCACACATAGAACTTTAAGCCTCAGTTTCTACATCTTGTAAAATGGTTTTCTTCTTTGGAGATATTAAAGTTAAATGAAATCACATACATGAATGAGGTCAGCAAAGTGCCAGCTGCTACTCAGTAATCTTTGGTTGTGTTGTTGCATAAGAGATACACGGAAGGGATTGACATATTTCACATCATATAGCGGAGCATGTAGTCATCACTGATACATAACATATTGCAGGAGACCAATAACTGTTTTGAGTGATTAGGCCAAATGGCCATATGTCTAAACATTAAAATACGATGTATGCAAGTATCATCAGGATCATCTATTTTACGTCTCAATGCCATCTTTACCGAGACATGGATCAGTTTATATTTATAATGCAACTGCATTGTGCTATTCCTGGTCAGAATAGTTCAAACGTCTGTTCTTTTTTCTCCCTTGCCCTTCCTGCCTCCCAACAAGTGTATGTATTCCTTCCCCATGCTCTCCCTCCAATACCCTTCATCTGCCTGTCACTTTTCAAAGACAAGCTCCTCAGAATGAAATCTCTGCTTTCTTTGTTTTCCTGGTTTCCATTTTGTATCCTAAAATATTCACTTCAAGTTCCGCTTGACAGACATCCCTAATCTAATCTCCATGTCTGCTTTCTAATTTTCGCAGTCAGGATAAAACAAATAGGTTGGAGTTAATTGCCGGAGCAGCGGGCCGGAGCTCTGAGCTGTGATTTATGAGCTGAGGGCAGGCGCTCTGCAACACATTTTTCTTAATTTATTTTTAATGAGTCTCTCAATTAATTTTCTTGGAAACATCTTAATGATGTTGGAGGCGGGTGTTAATGAGGTCTGCACCAGCTCCTAATTTTGCGTATTTTAAAGTGCCTAATGTCATCTTGAACCCCTTCTTTCCATTTTAAGAGGAGTAGAGGGAGGGGGGAGATTAGTGTTGAACGGAGAATTTTCACTTTTCATGCCTCAGTCTTTGCTTAACCTTTCAGACTTTATGGGCTTATGGTGTGTCTCAGAGCAATCTCCTGCTTCCTGCTCCCCTCCCCCACCTGCTCTGGGCTGCCTGAGTCTGAGGAGCCACTGCAGGAAACGGAGAAAAGACACAATCCCCAGGAAACTGTGAGTTCTGGAAAACCATCAGTGGCCCTTAGTGAGGATGTCCAGAGGTGATCTAACCTTTCCTAAAGCAGAAAGTGGATAGGGGAAAATACCAGTAGAAGAAACAAATCAAGGGATGTCTTATTAGCATCTGGCCATTTGTTCAGAGAACATGGTCTCCCAAATGTCTCTGCAGAGCTTGGGGCACCAGATCCACCTCCGCATCCTGCAAGACCCAGAGCAAAGTGCCTGAGTACTATCTCTGAGCCCTCTCTACTACCTTTCAATTTCTTTTTTTTTTTTATTAAGTTATTTATTTATTTATTTTTGGCTGCGTTGGGTCTTCATTGCTGCGTGTGGACTTTCTCTAGTTGCGGTGAGCGGCGGCTACTCTTAATTGCCGTGCGCAGGCTTCTCATTGCGGTGGCTTCTCTTGTTGCGGAGCAAGGGCTGTAGGCGCGTGGGCTTCAGTAGCTGTGGCATGCGGCTCAGTAGTTATGACTCGCAGGCTCTAGAGTGCAGGCTCAGTAGATGTGGCGCAGGGGCTTAGGTGCGCCGCAGCATGTGGGATCTCCCAGGGCTCGAACCCGTGTCCCCTGCATTGGCAGGCGGATTCTTAACCACTGGGCCACCAGGGAAGTCCCTACCTTTCAGTTTCAAAAGCAGTCTCCACTAAGTCCTCATCGGTCTTTATTATGTATTTTCTAGTTAGAACTTATTTTTCTGATTAAATAGTCATTAAATGCTTATGATAGAAAATTTGGGAAGCACGAAAGAATGGATCAAATAAGGAAAACCAAATTCTAGTGCCGAAAAACAGCCGCTATTAAAACTGTGGTGTTTCCCTCTAGACGTTGTTCTTTTTCTATTCATGGGCTTTTGGTTTTATTTTATGCAATTGTGATGATGCTGAATATCATTTTTTCCCAGTTAACATAACACAAGTAACAAACTTCTTTCAAGCATAGTTTTTAATGACTGTTTAATATTCCATCTAGCAGATTTGTCATAATTTGAAAAACCATTCCACTGCAACTGGGCATCTAAGCTAATTCTCAAACTGTTATCACACATGCTATTGTGATGAACATCTTTGTACAGAAAGCTTTTTTACATTAGGGATTACTTCCTTTGGAATCGCCTGAGGAATTACTGATTTAAAGACTATAATCCTTTTTAAGACTCTTGATATGTACTTCCAAATTACTTTACAAAGAGTTATGCCAGTTTACTTCCAATAGTAATACATGAGTGTGTCTACTTCTTCAATCTTTCCATAGTATAGAGTATCACAGTTGTAAAAGATCTTATCTGGCAGATTTAAATGTATTTCTTTAATTTCTCCGCCAAGTCCGCTCTTGGGGTAATATTTCAGTTAAACTGAAGGCTGCTTTTACTCGAGGACTAACTAGACCATGAACCCCGATGTGGCCAAAGTTTTTCTCATGACATGTAGTAAAGACTCAAGAAGTGTTTGTTAAATTGACTTATCCACAAAATGGAAAGTTGAGGGTGTATCTCTGAGTGCCCTATTTCCACCTGGATCTGCCCAATGGCCTCTCCAGCTCAGCTTTCCAAAACTGAATGCATGTCTCCTCACCTCACCTTTCCCATCTTGAGTAAAGGTGGCCTCGTTGAGCAGTTCCCATAGGCTCCAGACATGCAAGTCTTCTGCAGTGTAGCCCTGCTCTCACCGCCTCCCAACACATGCACATTCAGTCAGCCATCAAGTCCTGTGGATGTACTCCCCACATGTTCATGGCTGTCTCTCCTCTTCCTTTCCCACAGTCCTGTTTCAGACCCCTGTCTCTCACCTACACTAGTGCTGTCTCTCACCTCCCAACGGTCTTATGCCTCCAGTTTCCCTCTGCATTTTAGCCTTTAATGTGCTGCCTTTTCCAACACAAACAAAAACCCTACAGAGATTCCCTCTTGGTATATAAAATATAGTCCGAAATGTCTATGTCATTAGGGTCTTTCACACAATTTGACCCCCTAGTACTTTACCCACTTCTCAAATATGTCATGCACTTTGTTCAGGCCATTTCTTTAGCCTGGCATGCCCTTTTTCCACTCCCCACATAGCAATTCTGTGCCACCTCTTCCATGAAGGCTTACTCACCACCTTGGCTTCCACCTATGCATCCCTTGCACATGGCAGATGCCTAGTGAATGTCTGGTGAATGAATAAGGCATCTGTAGAAATGTGTTTCCTTCAAAGCTGTTACCCACTGTACTTTCTGGACTGTTTTACACTCTAAGTTAGATGTTTATATTTGAAAGTTTAAAGAACCCTTTAACCTGGGGTTAGATGTTCATGTTTAAAAATTTTAAGAAGTCTTCAGCCTGGGCAAAAAAATAGTTTCTCAGGGCATGTCTGTTTTCTGGTAGACTCCATTGACTTATTGCTGGACATTTCTTATTTCCGTTTAAGTATCTTTTGAGTGCTTTTCCGGATGATTCCTTGTGCTCAGTGTAAGTATTGTCACAATATTCCCTGAGAAAAGACCACAGGTTCTAACTTTAGGGCATAATGGGTTCAGATAAGATTCTGTACCCAGATGCAGACTTTAATATCTAGTGGTCTTACAGTTCAAACAGAATCTCTCAAACATTATCTTAAAGCTGAAGGATTTTTTTTAAGCTTTCTGACCAATAGCAACAATTTACTTACAACTGTAAGATTCTGGTCTTTGACCCTAAGCACTTGTCAAATAAATTAATAATAAGTGAAGCTCTGACATCAGAGGCATTGTTTTTGAGATTCTTTTAGTTCTGGATTTACACAGGGTAAGAACAGAGATCACTAGTGGATGAAAGCCAGGATGAACAGGCAAGGGTAATAGCAATAGTTTAAGATTTGATGTTGGAGATGGCTGGCATTGATTATGTTACATAACATTACTATTGTTTCTAATATTGACCACTATATTTTAGCATTATTTTTAATACTATAATTAAATGAATCCCTCATTTTATTTTATTTTTATTTTTATTTTTTTTATAAATTTATTTACTTACTTATTTTTGGCTGTGTTGGGTCTTCATTGCTGTGCGTGGGCTTTCTCTAGTTGCGGCGAGCGGGGGCCACTCTTCATTGGGGTGCACGGGCTGCTCATTGTGGTGGCTTCTCTTGTTGTGGAGCACAGGATCTAGGGGCATGGGCTTCAGTCATTGTGGCATGCATACTTCAGTAGTTGTGGCTCGCGGGCTCTAGAGCATAGGCTCAGTAGTTGTGGCGTACGGGCTTAGTTGCTTCATGGCATGTGGGATCTTCCCGGACCAGGGTTCGAACCCGTGTCCCCTGCATTGGCAGGTGGATTCTTAACCACTGTGCCACCAAGGAAGTCCTCTCATTTTATTTTTAATGTTTAAAATTTTGTCGCCAAGTGTATCAATCATGTTAGGTTTTGCTATAGCAAACAACCTCAAATTTCAGAGACTTGACACAAACATTTATCTTTTGCTCACACAAAGTTTAAGGTAGATATTTTTAGTAGGATGGCATTTCTGGGCATCTCCCTAGTGAGTCAGGGTTCCAGGCTCTGCTGTCCCTAGGGCATTCTTGGAGTCCTTCAGTGGATCCTCTTCACTGGGCTGGCCAGTGAGTGAGGGGAGGGTATGTGAAGGGTTGCACTGCACATTTTAGAGGTCAGATGTGTAAGTGTCATACTTCATTTCAGGGGTGTGCTGGAGCCAACTCATTACAGCTTGCAGCAGCCACCGGTTCAATTTCCAGGCATTTTGCAAGCTGGTTGTTAAACGCAGACATTATTAAAAATTAAATTATATAAACATACAATTAAATTTTTAAAAACAAATTAAATAAAAAACAAAGGTAATAATTATTCAAACTACCTCTTTTACTACATTTTTCTATTATCTAGGCCTGAGATTATTTATGCCTCTTGTATCAGTAAGTGAGAAATATTATAGAATGGTGGCTTCTGTGCTTCTCTTCCTGACTTCATGTTCAATGACATCATGTTGGTTGTTTGAAATTAGATGATGGTGGGGGTATTTACACCATGGAAATTGGAAAACACTATAAATCAGGGCTTGATTTATTGTTTTGTTGATTGCCTAGAGACTTTTAAAAGTTATAGAGAAAGAAATCTATAGAGAAATCTAAAAATACAGATTAATTAAAATCATGTTGTATCTGTAGCCATTACACTATAAATAGCACAAAACATTGAGGAAATATTCTTCTAGTATTTGATAACCATTAACTGATTCAGCAAATAAGTTGCTGACATTACTAATAAACAAGTAAATTATAACATACGTCTTCATTATTTCACTTACTGAATAATGTAAAAGACAATATCAACCAATATTCGTGTTGGAACTATACTCATTCAACAAATTTGTAACCACAAGTTGGCTACAATACAAGAGTTTGGTAAAAATCAACAAAAGCATTCTGAGAGAATCAATTGGCTATATGGAAATTACAGTGAAGAATACTGCATATTTTAATGTAATGGTTACATTGTTAATTATAAATAATGTACTTCACAACCTTTCTATCAGCAAGTTTATAATAAACTCAAGCACATATGCATACACTGTTTTATGGGGAGCCCGTTGTTAAACAGTTACCAGCACACCACTGCCTCTACTTGTGCTCTATTAGCCAGAACTCAATTACATGGTTTCACCTAGATGCAAGGATTGTGCAGTAATTAGAGTAGCTATGTGTCCATGAAAGAGAAAACTGGATATTCATGAGCATAGAGGTCTGTCCCACAGTCTATCCTTCTGGTCACCAAGTATCAGTTTCTTTCTTCTCCCCACATGTAGGGCACACTCACCTCTCCCCAAGGGGGATGACTCAAAGTCCAGATCTCTCCATCAGGGCAGATGTAACTCTTCTTAGCATGGCAACCAATGAACTAAAAGAAGGAGTTATCTTCTCTCCATCCCACCCCCACCCTATATACTGTAGTGAAGCAGGGGCAAGAATTGCAATTAAAAATTCCTGGTCAGAAAAGGAATGAAAAGGAGGTACACTAAAGTCACTCATTCCTAACAAATGCTGGAGTCCTATGGCACCGGCATTGTGAAGGCCTCCTACCCTGTCAAGGACCCAGTTCTGCTCTCTAGGAAGAAATCCCTTCATCTATGGATCACATCTGAAATGGGTATTGGGAAGCTGTATATATTTAACAGTCTATGGCCTGCTTTCTGCTTATGCTAGGGAGCCTAATGGTGTTTTATGTCTCAAGCAGTTAACAGCTTCTTTAATCCAGACTCGTGGTTTCTTTAGCAGTACAGTTCTCTGAAAAACTAGTATAGGCTTCTGGTTTATTTGCTCCCCATTCAGTCCCATGAGCCAATAATTTCCTAGATATGATTTTCAACCCTGCCTCATATCTCCGCTTCAGTGCCCTCGAGCCAGTCTCCATCAATTCAAAGGCACTGGCTTGAGACCATCTGGAACCATCAATGGGAATGCCATACCTTCAGTCTGGTCTTTGCCACAAGCTGGGTCGTAGTTCACCTGAGAGGTTTCACCAGGCCTCTGTCACATATCCTCTACTGTTTGGGGTCTGGAAGGAGTGAGCTTTTTCAACCTTTTGACTATGCAAATGTCTGGACTTTTTTTTATTCCCATTAGTTTCTGTTTATAGACCTGCCAGTTCTCTCCTGAGTTCATCTCCTTCTTATAATAACAGCTCAGCAAAAGCAGCCAATGAAAATCAACACACATTACAAACAGTCTGTTTTCTACACCCTTCCTCTAGAGCTGCCTTGCTCCATTTTCTTCTAGCATCTAGCATTAAGAAATCTGCTCTCTCATGCCTCTGTAGGTGACCTGTTTTTCTATCCCCTCGGGAAACTTTCAGGATCTTCTCTTTATCCCAGATGTTCTGAAATTTCACAATGATATTCTTTGGTAAAGGCCTAATCTTAATTTCTTGGTCTGGATACTCTGTGCACCTTTTCAGCCTGAGATTCATGTCTTTAAGTTTGGGGAATTGTTTTGTATAATTTATTTGATGAGTTCCTCTTTCCATTTTATCTCTTTTCTTTCTAGAATTCCTATTAGTTGGATGTTGGGACTTCTAGATTAGGGGTCAGCAAATGTTTTTTGAAAAGGGTCAGATAGTAAATATTATAGGCTTCGGGAGCTATATATGGCCTCTGACACATGTTTTTCTTTTTTTGTTTAATGTACAAACTTTTGCAAATGTAAAAAGCATTCTTAGCTTAAGGGACATATAAAAACAGGCCATGGGCTATATTTGGTCTATGGGCCATTAATTGCCAACCTCATCTAGATATAAATATCCTATGTCCCTTATCTGTTCTCTCATATTTTTTATTACTTCTTGCTATAATTTCTGGGAGAGTTTCTTGGTGTTACATTCCAACTCTTCCACCACATTTTTTAATTCAGAAATCCTATTTTTAAATTCTAAGAACTCTTTCTTATTCTCCAAATGTTCTTTTGTATGACAGCTTCTCAAATCTCTCTAAAGATATGAACTAGAGGTTGTTTCTTTTGTTTGTTTTTGGTTTTGTTCTGTACATTATATCTATTTCCTCCATGTTCATTCTTTCTGTTTATCTATTTTTGTTTCTTCCTTTCAGTTTTGGGGTTTTCCTCAAACATCCTTGCCTGTCACTCCTATTTAAATGTGAGATTCTAAATGGGGGGGGGGACTTTATTTGGGTGTGGGAATAAGGCATGCCAACTAATGGGCTTTACTTTAGTGTTACCAGGTACAGAATGCTAGTGTGGGGACGTCTAGTCCTAGGGACCTCTAGTTTATCCAGAGAACAAACTTCTGATCTCCTGCCTGGAGGGCAGATATGTTGCTGCTGCTGTTCTGTGCATTGAGGTTAGGAGGTGGGAGGAAGGTCAGCTGTTCTGGTCACTGATTTTGTCCAGTACCTGTGCCTAAATCCCAAGCCCTTTATCCATATCACCCTCTAAATTAACTTCAAGCTGCGGCTTCCATTATTTGCTAAATGAGCCATCTCATTTAGTCATCTGCTTTCTAACTTCCAAAAATCATTGAACTTTCTTATCTGTTCAGTCACCCCTTTCACTCTCTTTCTATAGTGGGTTTGTATCTTTTTTTTTTCATTTTATTTTATTTTATTTTATTTTTTAACATCTTTATTGGAGTATAATTGCTTTACAATGATGTTAGTTTCTGCTTTATAACAAAGCAAATCAGCTATACATATACATACATCTCCATATCTCCTCCCTCTTGTGTCTCCCTCCCACCCTCCCTATCCCACCCCTCTAGGTGGTCACAAAGCACTGAGCTGATCTCCCTGTGCTATGTGGCTGCTTCCCACTAGCTAGCCATCTTACATTTGGTAGTGTATAAAAGTCCATGCCACTCTCTCACTTCGTCCCAGCTTACCCTTCCCCCTCCCCATGTCCTCAAGTCCATTCTCTATGTCTGCATCTTTATTCCTGTCCTGCCCCTAGGTTCTTCAGACCTTTTTTTTTTTTTAGATTCCATATATATGTGTTAGCATACTGTATTTGTTTTTCTCTTTCTGACTTACTTCACTCTGTATGACAGACTCTAGGTCCATCCACCTCACTACAAATAACTCAATTTCATTTCTTTTCATGGCTGAGTAATATTCCATTGTATATACGTGCCACATCTTCTTTATCCATTCATCTGTCGATGGACACTTAGGTTGCTTCCATGTCCTGGCTATTGTAAATAGAGCTGCAAGGAACATTGTTGTACTTGACTCTTTTTGAATTATGGTTTTCTCAGGGTATATGCCCAGTAGTGGGATTGCTGGGTTGTATGATAGTTCTGTTACAGTGGGTTTGTATCTTTTTAAAACTTCTGTACAATCATTTTAATAAGGTCTCAGATGTAAGCAGAGATAAACACATGTAGTTAATCCACCATATTTAATCAGGAGTCCTATATGTCTTGTTTTAGGATTTAAGATCACCTTGGATGAATGGAATGCCATTTACCGAGATCTGGAAAGCTGAGTACTATTTAGAGTGAGTGATCTGAGTGAGGATATTTACTAGGTAAAAGTGGTTCCTCACTGCCAGGCAAAGCCTTCACCATTGAGTGATACAGTGTAGAACATGTTCTGCTTACCAATAAGACTATCATGAGCAGGAACAGCTAACTGTGACCTAACTATTCTACTTTTTTTTTTTTAATTAATTTATTTATTTGTTTATTTTTGGCTGTGTTGGGTCTTCGTTTCTGTGCGAGGGCTTTCTCTAGTTGCAGCGAGCGGGGGCCACTCTTCATCGCGGTGCGCGGGCCTCTCACTATCACGGCCTCTCTTGTTGCGGAGCACGGCTCCAGACGCGCAGGCTCAGTAGTTGTGGCTCACGGGCCTAGTTGCTCCGCAGCATGTGGGATCTTCCCAGACCAGGGCTCGAACCCGTGTCCCCTGCATTGGCAGGCAGATTCTCAACCACTGCGCCACCAGGGAAGCCCCTATTCTACTTTATACTTGAATCTTCTTTAGTCCACTCCAGCCACATAAGTTGATATTCACATGAACTTCTGATACCACCCTTAGTATTAGAGGAAGTGAATATTTCTTTGCTGAGTTTGCTTTGCAGTGAGATATACTTTCAATATTGCTACCATTTTCATAAAGCACATTTTTTTAGAAGATTGGATGGAGTATTTAGATATCTCATGGTACCCTCTATACAAAAACTTTTGTGAGAATGAAGATATTTAACACTTCAGCCTTTAAAAGGAAGAAAATTCTGACATATGCTACAACATGGATGAACCTTGAGGACATTATGCTAAGTGAAATAAGCCAGTCACAAAAAGATAAATACTGTATGATTCCACTTAGATGAGGTACTTATAGTAGTCAAAATCTCAGAGACAGAAAGTAGAACAGTGGTTGCCAGGGGCTGGGGAGAGGGGGAATGAAGAGTTATTGTTTAAGGGTATAGAGTTTCAGTTTTACAAGATGAAAAGAGCTCTGGAGATGGATGGTGGTGACGGTACCCAACATTATGAATTTATTTAATGCCACTGAACTGTACACTTAAAAACAGTTAAGATGGTAAATTTTATGTTATATGCTTTACTACAAAAAAAATGGAAGAATATTTAACACTGAGCTTTATATTATATCATCATTAAATTCTTTCGGTGAACACCAATTTAGTATCTAGTATGTACCAGGAACTGTGGTAAGCATGGAGGAGTTAACAGCGAACAAAACAGACACAATCTCTTCCCTCCTGGAGCATATATTCCCATTAAAAAAGATAATAAACCAAGTATTTAAAATGAAGCAGGGTTAAGGAAGGTGAGTGACTAGCGTGCTATTTTGTAGGGTAATCAGGGAAATCCTCTCTGATTATGTGGCACTTGAGCAGAGATCTGAATGATTTTCATTTCTTATGCCATTTTTATAGAGAATTTATAATTGTGATTTAACCGAACACCCCCCGCCACACACACACACACACACACACACACACACACTAAAGAACTATACTTGGAGAAAGCTTTTAAATTTCAGTTGCCCCTGTTCCTACAGTTGATGTTTTTGCTATTTGAGTATTCACCTATGCATTCTCTTTGGCTTTTAGCCCACATGCTTTCATTGTTTATATTCACGTTAATAATTGTTATTTCATGACATAGACTGAACTTTTCATCCAAAGAAGTCAATGTGCTTGAGTTGATTATCTCTCACCTATGAGGATGAGGCATTATTTTCATTTTATTTGTAAGGAAACTGAGGCACAGAGACCTAAAATCACACGAGAAGTTTCTGGTGAAGCCACACACAAACGTAAGCCCTCTAGCTTCAAGTCTAGTTTGTTTCATAAGACCTGAGTCACCATGTTACTGTGGGAATTGAATTGACAACTTCTCTGAAAGCACCTAGTACACCCTTAAGTGCGTTGCAAAAATTATTTTTCCTTCGACATCTTTTAACTAATAACTGGCCCCTAGGGTGATAAAACCGCCCCTTGTTACCACTCCCTATCTGGAAAAGGACTTACCTAGCAAAGGATTCACTTGGCAGGCATTTTTCTTTCTTCTTTGATTGTTTCTAGCTTCTTCCAGCATATGGTAGTAGGTATTTTGGTGATTTGGGGAACTGGGAAGAGTTGGCTGCTGGATCATTTTAGTGACAAGTGGCCACGAGACTAACTTAATGTGTCCTTTGGCCTATGGACTCCTGGGGAGCATTGCTCCTGCTGTAGTAGAAAACATTTCACCTCCTCAACACTTTGTTTTGCTTTGGGTCAACCACTGGGAGACTCAGTAGCCATGGGAGTGAAATTGCCCCTGGTTTCCTCACAGCCTGTCAGTCACTGTTAAATCAGAGAAGGCTGAAAAGTGGATTCTTTTTTTGTCCCTGTCCAAACGTGGCAGCTGTTTAATTTCAATTAACAAACCTTGAAAAAGAATATTATGCCAGGACTAATTACAGCAGGAAGGGTTCCTTACTCATCTCCACTCCCCCTCCTAACTGAGGATCTGCAGTGTCCCCCAGCAGGGCTGTGAAGTTTGGGTTCTCAGAAATTCTGGTGCCTGGGGCTTTGATGTAGCTCTCTTTTCAAACGAGTGACATTTTAGGAAGCACAAGCTTCCAGGAAGGATTCATCTAACTTTTTAAAGTCTAAAAATTAGCTGTACAAATCAGACTCGTGTATACCCAAACGCCAACTTGTTCACATCAAACCCTTGCTTTTTCCTCTCTATAAATAGACTGGCTGCTTTCAAAGCTCCTCCTCCTCTCCTGCTGGGGAAGGCTAACCCCCTTCTCCTCCATGAAACAAGTATTTGTTCTGGTTGACACATTAGAATCTCTACCAAGAAGCAAAGCAACCCCTTACCTGCAACTTCTTAAGTGTCATTGCATCAGTCAAGTGTCTCAGCAGGAAACAGAATTCACACACACACACTCCCCCCACAATGGTACAGATGAAGAGAATTTAAGGAAGGGGCTACTGAGAGAGGAGGGGATGGGATTAAAAGAACAGTCAAGGAAGGGTGGGTCGCCCAGAGACTAGCAATAAGGGGAAGCTGTTACTACCCCTACGGTAGAAGGAATAAGGAAGGGACAGAGTCAGTGAGAACTAGGAGAATAGCCCAGCAGAAACTGTAGTCACAGAAGGATGTGATGTTTGCAGAGAGGCTGAATCAGGGAAGAAATCCCCTTCTGCTTCCCAGTCTCCTGCATGTGCCTCCCTGGCCAACCCAGACAGGACAGTTAACTGTTGCTTCTTGTGTATGGAGCTTGTTTTCCCAGTTTGTGTATAGTCAACTGTAGACCACTATTATGTCTTCTATTTGTTATCCCATAGGCCTTAACCTAATACTGAGCACATACATGCTCAATAAATGCTCTTATGTTATCTGAGTATAATTATTATAGTGTAAAAAATATAATTGAAAAAAGAGATATCACTAGATATTATTATTATATCATATGTATAATATATAGTGATATTTCTTCTTTCATCCCTTTGTACCTGCAAGGGGCTGATTCCAGGACCCCCTGCAGGTGCCAAAATCCACCACGCTCAAGTCCCTGATAAAATAAGGCAATATTTGCATATAACATATGCACATCCTCCCCTATACTTTAAATCATCTCCAGATTACCTACAATACCTAATACAATATAAATGCTATGAAAATAGTTGCAAATACAATGTAAATGCTATGTACATAGTTACTTTTTGGAACTTTCTGGAATTTTTGAAATGCAGTTGGTTGAATCTGAGGATGCAGAACCCAGGGAGCCAACTGTATATATTTTTTATTGAGATATACTTGATATGTAACATTCTGTAAGTTTAAGATATACAATGTAGTGATTTGATACATTTATGTATTGCAATATGATTACCACCATAGCATTAGCTAACACCTCCATCATGTCTCATAATTATCATTTCTTTTTTTAAAATATTTATTTATTTATTTATTTGGCTGCACCAGGTCTTAGTTGCGGCACATGGTATCTTAGTAGCAGCATGTGGGATCTTTTTAGTTGCGGCATTCAGGCTCTTAGTTGTGGCATGTGGGATCTAGTTCCCTGACCAGGGATCGAACCCAGGCCCCCTGCATTGGAAGCATGGAGTCTTAACCGCTGGACCACCAGGGAAGTCCCTCATAATTATCATTCCTTTTTTGTGGTAAGAGCATTTAAGATCTTGTTTCTTAGCAATTTTGAAATATATCATACAATATCGTTAACTATAGTCTCTTTTCTTCAATTATATTTTACACTATAACAATTAATTAGGGCTTCCCTGGTAGCGTAGATGGTTAAGAATCCACCTGCCAATGCAGGGGACACGGGTTCTAGCCCTGGTCTGGGAAGATCCGACATGCCGCGGAGCAACTAAGCCCATGCGCCACAACTGCTGAGCCTGCGCTCTAGAGCCCACGAGCCACAACTACTGAAGCCCGTGCACCTAGAGCCCATGCTCCACGACAAGAGAAGCCACCGCAGTGACAAGCCCGGGCAGTGCAACAAAGGGCATCCCCCACTCTCTGCAACCAGAGAAAACCCGCGCAGCAACGAAGACCCAACGCAGCCAAAAATAAATTAAAAAAAAACAATTAATTATACGCAAATAATCTAACAAGAGCATTGATTGAGCACCTATGTGTAATATGATAATAATATAGAGTGATGTGTGAGTTATCAATGTAAACCAACGAGTAGGTCTCAACCAGAGAGGACCCTCTGTTAAATAAAGAAAACAGTGGAATCAGAGAGAAATGACAGTTAAATGGCATGTTGGCCAGGTACACTGTGCACATGACTTTCTGGATGCAAGTGCTATTTGAGAGGCATTTCCGTGGTCTTTTTTAAGAGGATAAGTGATGAGAGGAGAGAAACTCAGTTTCCAGGAAAAAGGCTCAGCAGGGCTGAGTGCCCAGGCCCGAGTGCCCAGGCCCAGCTGGCTATGTGGGATCTATTTAAGAGCAGAGGGGGGGAAGGGGGGCAGCACAGGTGAAACATGGAACTAGGATTCTAGAAAATCATCTAGAAAAGTTCAAAAAGGATTTTGTCACTACTTATCTCTAAGGTATTGCAGAGTCTGAATTCCTTCCTTTTAAGAATTGCGCTCTCTCTCTCTCTTGCTAGATCATTGATTAGATGGGGACAGGTGTAAGGAAATGTCACTGTGCCACTGTCAACTCACCACGTGGTCCAGCTGACAAAACTGCAGATTCCTCTGCTCCTTCTGACCCATCTGACACTAATGCTTGAAATGTGTATTTCCCCGTATTTAAGTAAATGCTAAGGCAGTCGTCCTGCTGTTAAGAAACAGATCCATTTTGCATCAATGATGAAAATCCACAAATATCATGGAAAAATTAACTTTGATTCTTTCAGTATGCTGTGTGCACCTTTATCCACAACACATTTTAGATCATGGGCTGAATTTTTCCTCTGCCCCAGATCATTGCTGAGCCACCTGCTTCTGCCAATAGTTGCCTGCCAAAAAAGCAAAATAACTTAACTTTACCTTTGGTCAAGTATACTTAGAATAGAAAATTGTGTATTCAATTTAATAACCTTCCAGGGCAGTGGGGGTGGGGTGGTGACTGGGGGCAATGAATGTCTGTGTGAATTACCAAAGAGTCAAGTTAAAAAGTCTCCTCCATCACGTAAATAAACCTTGGTTGACCCTGCTGCCCCTTCAGGTTAGCATGTGGTTTTTCTCCTTCGTTTGGCTGCCAGCATTCTCAAGTGGGTGATTATGTCTTCCTGCCTCCTTTCCCCCATCACACATTCGTTATTTAGCTCCCAAAAAGCTGACTTCATGGCACTTGTGATGGTTAATTTTACATCTCAGCTTGACTGGGCCAAGGAGTGCCCAGACATTTGGTTATCCTAGGCATGTGAGGGTGTTTCTAGATGAGATTAACATTTGAATCCATACACTGAGTAAAGCAGATTGCCCTCCCCAATGTGGGTGGGGCTCATCCAACCAACTGAAGGCCTGAATAAACAAAAAGTCTGAGCAAGAGGGAACTCCTCCTGCCTGAGCAGGGACATTGGTCTTTTCCAGCCTTCAGACTCATACAGAAACATCTGCTCTTCTTGGGTCTGGAGCCTGCTGGCTTTCAAATTGGAACTTATACCATCAGCTCTCCTGATTCTCAGGTCTTTGGGCTTGGATTTACACATCAGCTTTTCTCGGGCTCCAGCTTGCCGACTGCAGGTCTTGGGACTTCTTGGCCTCTAATTCCTTATAGTAAATCTCTTTAATACACACATGCACACACACACACACACACACACACTTTTGGTTCTGCTCCTCTGGAGAAGCCTAACACAGCAGCATTGAGGCTATACTTTCAAATGTCACCAGTGCTCTCCCTGTCTGGTTCTATGGGCTGGTCTCCACCCTCACCCTTGTTGATGCTGACATTCACTGTTCTGCCCACCCCTTGGAGGTCCTCCTTCCTCTCTCTGTCTCTTGGTTCTCAGTCCTCCTCTCACAACCTTCCCCAATTCTCACTGCTGCAATTCCCATTTCTCTATGAAATCATAACCCTGAGTTGCCCTCTACCTTTCATCACAGTATCTCCTACCACCTATTAGCCGTTGCTCCTCAATACTCCCATCTCATCTAAACTTCAGTGTCTGAGTCTTCTTTCCCTTAAAATCATCTCTTTCTTCTCTTAATTCTTACTGTGGCTGAACACCTCTGTGTCTGCTTCCCCCACCCCAGGTTCCAATAATCACCAAGTCCTATTGGTTTTTCCTTTCATCTCCAGACACTCCTTCTTTTCATTCTCTCTGCTTCAACCCTAGCCCAGCCCTCATCCCCACATGCAATAGCCTTCCCGTTGGCCTCCCCACCTCAGTCTCTCTTGCTTCTCCTTCACCCTGCACACCACTGCCAGATGGACTGTAGCAGAACATTATTTCATCACATCTGTCCCCTCCTCAGTGACCTCCAGTGACTTAAGGAAAAGCCCAGACTTCCTTCCTGAGCCTCTAAGCCTCACCACCATCTGACCCACCCTTCCAGTGTGGCTCTCAAACAAGACAGAACTCCAGGTATTGGAGCCATGTTGCATAGGACTGCCCACCTGACACACCCTGTACTCCTTCCAACACTGAAAAATATAGAATGTAAATGACTTATTTTCTGATTCAAAATCCCCTTCCTACCTGCATTTTTTTTAACTTTGAGATTACATACAATCTGGGTGAAAATATGATTCACAGGAAGTTCACTATAAAACTTTTAGGGAGATAAATATTTCCTAGCCTGCTTTCAGTTGTTACTATTAGCTACAGTCATCATTGCTGTGCTCAGCTGAGTGAGCTGAGAGCAGTGACTCTTAAACCAAACTCCCTGGGTTTGAATCCCAGCTCTACCACCTACAGGCTGTGTGGACTTCGGCAAATCCCTTAACCTCTTGGGACCTCAGTTTCATCATCTACAAGATAGAAATAGCAATAGTCACACTCATAGGACTGTTGTAAGGCTTTATAGAAAGTGGTTAGACCAGTATAAATGCTCACAATAAAGGCTGAGCTTTAGCATTCATCACATTGTTGTTGCTGATGGTGAGCTACCAATGTACTGAAATTACCCCACGCAGCTGCCCTCCTGCAATGCTGGTATCACAGCCATGAATGAGTGGGCATCCTGATGCCCCCCATCTTGGCTCACCCTCAAAAGTTGTAAATATGTACAGGTCATAGAGGCCCCCTACCTGGAGGTGCCTCTGATTCTGTCTGTTTCTCAGACACTCCATAAGGGCTGTTACATACGTTATCTCATTTCAACCACTCAACCACCCATACAATGAAACTGAGGCTCTCAGAGACTCAGTAATGTGCCTAAGGCTACACAGCTAGAATTTCAGCTCAGATCTAGCTGTGCTTTTTTCTTGTGCCTCTCTGGTTTTGTCCTGTCTCTGCCGTACCCTCCAAGTTACTCTCGCTCACTTCCTCAGACCCCTCCACCCCATCTTCCAATAAATTGTTATCTAGTCAGGACATTTACTTATTTTTAGTTGATTCAAACAGAGGCAAAGCAGTGAGATATCTTTTCTGGCTCTCTGGTTGTTGTAATTGGAGCTTCCACCTTCCTAAGCAATGGAAAAAGAAGAGACTGAGGCCTTCAGAGCACCTGATACTTCTAAAGTTTTCCTGCTTATGTTATGCCATGGGGTGTTGAGCGCGATAGGCAGGACTGACCTGCTATGGCTCCTGCTTAATTGTTCCCATGCCAAGGAGGCTCAGAGTATTGTACTTACCTTTTTTTTGCAGCTCAAATGCATGATTATCACAACGTTAGCAAATGGGAGAGGTTTATAATCATTCCACACAGTGTTACAAGGGCATGCATTGCAGTCTGGGGAAGCCTGTTTCTTATGTGCCTCCAGTGGTTGTACTGTCATTACTGATTTAGTCAGTATAAGATCAACTAAGCTGAAGTAACAAACCCTGAAATCTAGTGGCTTAATACAACAAAAGCTTTTTTCCTTTTCATGCAAAGTCTGAACATTGGGGGTCCTCTGTGCAGTGCCTCAGGGATCTGGCTCCCTCAATTTGGGGCATTGCCATCTCAACAGGAGGCTTCCAGAGTGACCGTGGCAGGAAAGGAGAGAACACAGAGGTGGCACATGGGCTCTTAAACACCTTAGCCTGGAAGTGACACATGTCACATTCACAAATACTTTAGTGGCTATAACTCGTCACATGGCCCTACCTAACTGCAGATGCGCAGAAGAATGTCATCTTCCTGGGTGACTAGGAAGGAGAGGAGAACAGGATATGCAAGCACAATAGTAACCACTACCATAATATTTACATGAGAAACTACCAGAAACATAAAAACAGAGTTCCCCAAACTTGTCCTGATGAGAATACACTTTTTTAAACTATAAAAGTAATACATCTTCATGATAAAAAATAATTCAAAATGCACAGGAAGGTACCAGGTGAAAAGGAATGTTTCCCCTCCTGTCTTATTGTTGCCCTCTCCCTCCCATCCTTCCCAGAAGTTTCTTATATATCCTTCCTGCTGTTCTTTTTTACACAATAATATGTCTTAGTTTCATATCAAAACAACACATAGAGCTACCACCTTCTTTTAAATCCTTACATGAATTTGGTATAAATGGCCAAACAGCCCATTTAGGTTTTTTCTCATTTATTGCTCTCATAAACAATGCTATCTTTGGATAGTTTAGTTGATGTAGTACATCCTAAGAGAAATTTTTACATGTGGAACGCAGAGTCAGAGGGTATAGGCATTTTAAATCTTGAAATCTACTGCCAAATTGCCCTCTCAAAAGGTGATAGGTACCAATTTGTATTTAAACAAAAAATGGTGTACCTGCTATTTAAATATTGGTGACATTAAGAAATTTTCGTGGATTTTGTTAGACATGACAATGATACTTTTTAAGTTCTTATTTGTTAGGGATAATTACTAAAGTATTTATAGGAGAAATGATCTGAAGACTTAAATTTGCTTTTTAAAAAACTTCAAACAAAAACAGATACATAGATCAATGCAACAGAATAGAGAGTCCAGAAATAAATCCATGCTTATATGGTCAATTAATCTGTGACAAAGGGGGCAAGAATATACAATGAGGAAAAAAGAGTCTCTTCAATAAATAGTGTTGGGAAAAGGGAACAGCTACATGCAAAAGAATCAAACTGGACTACTTTCTCAAACGTATATAAAAATAAAATCAAAATGGATCAAAGACTTAAAACATAAGACCTGAAATCATAAAACTCCTAGAAGAAAACATAGGCAGTGTACTCTTTGACTTGGTCTTAGCAATATTTTTTGGATCTGTCTCCTCAGGCAAGGGAAACAAAAGGAAAAACAAACAAATGGGGCTACATCAAACTAAAAAGTTTTTGCACAGCAAAGGAAACCATTGACAAAACAGAAAGGCAGCCTACTGAATGGCAGAAGATATTTGCAAATGATACATCTGATAAGGGGTTAATACCCAAAGTACACAAAGAACACATACAACTCAACATCAAAAAAACAAACACCCGATTAAAAAAATGGACAGAAGACCTGAATAGACATTTTTCCAAAGAAGACATACAGTTGGCCAACAGGCTTGTGAAAAGATGTTCAACATCACTAATCATCAGGTAAATGAAAATCAAAGCCACAATGAGATACCACCTCACACCTGCCAGAATGGCTATTATCAAAAAGGCAACAAATAACAAGTGTTGGCGAGGATGTGGAGAAAAGGGAACCCTCATGCGCTATTGGTGGGATTGTAAATTGGTGCAGCCACTGTGGAAAACAGTATGGCGGTATCTCACAAAATTAAAAATAGGACCACCATATGATCCAGCAACTTCGCTTCTGGGTACTTACTGAAAGAAATCAAAACGCTAATGCAAAAAGATATATGCACACTAATGTTCCTTGCAACATTATTTACAAGAGCCAAGATATGGGATCAACCTAAGTATCCATCAATTGATGAATGGATAAAGAAGATGTGGTATATACATTCAATGGAATATTACTCAGCCATTTTAAAAAATGAAATCTTGCCATTTACGACAACATGGATCGACCTAGAGGGTATCATCTAAGTGAAATAAATCAGACAGAGAAAGACAAATACTGTATGATCTCACTTATATGTGGAATCTAAAAATCAAAACAAAACAAAAACAGACTTACAGATACAGAGAACAAACGGGCGGTTGCCAGAGGGGAGGGTGTTTGGGGGTTCGGCAAATATGTGAAGGGGATTAAGAGGTATAAACCTCCGATTATAAAATAAATAAACGACCAGGATGTAATGTACAGCATAAGGAATATGCTCAATAATATTGTAACAACTTTGAATGGGAACAGATGGTTACTAGACTTATCGTGGTGATCAGTCATTTCCTAATGTATGTAAATGTTGAATCACTATGTAGTTCACCTAAAACTAACATAATATTTTACGTCAAATATATTTCAATTAAATAAATAAATGAATATTTTAAAGATTTAAAAAAACTCAAGCAAAAAAAGTGGAATGGGAATGGATGAAACAAGAATGGCAAACCCTTGATCGTTGTTGAAGTGGGTGATTCATTATACTCTTCTCTGACATTTGTATATATTTTATATTTTCCATAATAAAACGCTAATTCTTTAGGTTTACTCTAAGAGAAGATGTGTGAGACCCTCATCACAGCACATTACCAACTTCCTGATTAAAGTCAGATATGCCCTGGGTGAGAACACTGTCTAATGTGGTCGGTCAGTCGGGAAGAATTGGAGGGAGATGGAGATTTAAGATGAGGAAGAAACTAGAGTTATAAGAGAAACAGGAGGAAGAGGTTGAAGAAGGAGAAGTAGAGAGGTTGCCATCCTCTCCATCCTCCCTTCCCTCCAGGCAAACCACACAGAAGCTCCTGCTTTCGAGGGTGGAATTGCATTTGGGCTTATAAGACTGTGCTCAGCAAGGGAGGGTGCATGGCAGTGGGTAAGGAGAGAGGAGCAGGGTGAGCAGGGGGAAAGAGAGAAGAAAGCTCACCGAGTACGCAGCACCTCCTTTGGTGAAGCCATTTGCCATGATGGGGAAGGCCTTGGGCTTTACATTCAGAATTCCAGATTCACATCCCTCCCTGGGCCAAGCAGGTGTGCTTATCTTCCCAGCAGTGCACCCAAAATTGTTTGCAGATCAGCCAGAATCAAGCCAGTATTTTGATGATTCCCCTAGTGCCCCTAAATTGTGACCATGGATGTACAAGTGTGTCTGTGTGTAAATCTGTGTGCCCAGCAGGAAAAAGAAATAATACCTGTGAGAGAATTCAGAAAGAGAAAACCCTAATTTTTAGGTAAGAACATGAGCACTTAGCAGAGTGAAACCAAGTGTGAGTGTGGTTGGTGATTACGTCCTCCTCTGGCAAGTTCACTGAAGAAATGTCTAATCCAAGAACTGTCTTCTCTTAGGATCTGAAACCCTGATCTCTAAGAATTCTGTGCAAGAGATCACTATAAATGAAAGGTCCCTGCATGGACATTCTTAGAACTTCATGAAAGGAAGGCACTCTGCAGCCAGATGACCACATATGTGTACTGAGCGTATGTACTGCGCTCTGCATCTGCATCATTGATCCCAATCCTGTCCTTGCATCATACCCTCTCGTGTATGTAGCAAGAGCCAGCAAAGTGGCCAAGACTAGGATGTGTTGGGGTCAATATACCCACAGCAATCCAGGATGCCCACAGGAGGTTATTTTCATCCTTGACATCCAGCTGCAGTTTGACATACCCTTGTGGTTGCTATAGAAGATGCCACAGAAAGGGAAAAAATGTCTTGATGAGAAAGTGATTATCCCTTCCAATAGGAGTCATCCATTCAGTGCCGATCCATGGG
This sequence comes from Eubalaena glacialis, assembly GCF_028564815.1. Classification (NCBI taxonomy): domain Eukaryota; kingdom Metazoa; phylum Chordata; class Mammalia; order Artiodactyla; family Balaenidae; genus Eubalaena; species Eubalaena glacialis. The sequence continues at coordinate 15,270,605 of NC_083733.1, read as the reverse complement.
AGGAAATCCACTCAGCACATAGCCAAACAGTTCTTCTAGTGACTTTCTGCCTCTGTGCTTCCACAGCCCTGCACTTCAATGGGGCAAGAGTTAGAAAGCATCATTTGCTTCTAAAGAGTCAGATCACTTTTTTAAATTACGAAAAAGAGTGTTTGAAAGCTGGTCCCCTGTTTGTAAGGTCTCCTGATGAAGCTTCCACTACTCTGTCTTTCTCCTAAGCTTTAAGGCCTGGTCCTTGGCCAGAAAGGCAAACTCCCAGCCCATAAATACCAGAATGACATCCACAGTGTTCTGGCCTGTGGTGACAGAATGAATAGTAAATACAGACTGGCCCGTGCGCCAGTCAGAATAGTATGTGCCCTGATGTTGCACTCTCTAATACGGCAGCCACTAGCCACTATGGCTCCTTAAAGTTAATTAAAATTAAACAAAATTTGAAATCAGTTCTTCAGCCACACTAGCCACATTTCAAGTGCTCAAAAGTCACCTATGCTAGGGGCTATCACACTGGACAGTACAGATCTAGAACATTTCCATCATCACAGAAAACGGTTGGGCAGCCTTACAGCTCTGATACCATCATTTAAGCTGGCATGACATCTATGAAAGGCCCCAAAACCCATGTGAAGACAAACGACGAAAAAATCGTAGATCAGATGCTAGCCAGGGAGCGTAACTACACATACGTCCTCTCCTCTGTTCTTTCCCTCCTGTCCTGAATGTTATCATGTGTCTATACGTACAGCGTGCTCCCAGGTGTTGGGACTCTCAGGATCGGCCAAAACGATTCAGATTCCATTCCTGCTTTTAAAGGACTAACAGTTTGGTTCAGGAGATAAGAACTGTACGTAAGTAACGATAATACTAGTAGAAAGTGATCGTTTCGTTGGAGAAGTGTGCTGAGTGTTCATGGAGTTCAGAGGAGCAAGAACGACTTCCAGCTCAAGAAAAGGAGTGGCTCTCAGAGCAAGAGGAGCGTGGAGGTGGAAGAAAGACTATCCTGAGCTGGAGGAAGGGCCTGAGCAGAGGCCCAGAGGCAGACAGCTTCTTCCCTGATGGAACAGTGGTCCTCCTCTCTCCCAGCCTCCAGCCTGAGGCTCTGTGCGGGACCCCTGCCGGCTGGCTGATTACCTCTATGCACCCTGCCAAGCAGTGGGGGATGCATGTCTACTCCATTTGCCCTCTGTTTTGATTGAGGGTCAGTCATAGAGAAGAGAATTCACTCTAGCAAGTTAAAGCAGCGTATTACAAAATTACCGGAGAAGCTAAAGACACAGACACTAGGTGGAGCTTTCAAGAGTGACTCTGAGCACCAGACAGTGGAAGAAACTGCTGTCTGGTTTGTGATCAGGAAGCCACCGTGACTGGGAAGCAGTACAGTGAGGAAGTGGCCACCATCAAAAACCGGGACACAGTCACAGTGGTGCCGCGAGAGAAACAGTGGCCCCAGAAAACATGGGCTCCACCCCATGCCACCTTCCGTGTTTCATGCAGGGTCATCTAACTGGCAGAACTTAGATCCCATTCAAAACCCTGGGTGCAAAAGCACCTGGTAAATAAAAGAGAGTATGGAAAATAATGGTTGCTAGCTTTCCAGGCTCCAAAGCACAGGAAGGAATGTTGGAAGAAGTGGGAATCCATTCTGCCTCCAACTTGCCATAGCCTCATACCCCCCAGTGATGGGAGGCTGGAGGGCCAGTCATACTCCAGGCTGGTTAGAACAACTTTCAAAGGTCAGAAACTGAGATCTTTGGGAAGACTGCTAAAAGCAGCAAGCAGGAGACAACACTCATATAATCACATTAACAAAAAAGAAAAATCCAGAAAATATTTTAAAGCGACTGGGAGTCCTTTAAAAATCAAGAGGTCTAGAACTATCCAACCTCTTTCCTTGGATGCAGCCACTGTGATTTCTAGCTTTTTCAAAGAACTTCTGGAGCCAGTGGGGTTGTACAGCATCCCACCCAGGCACACACTGATGAAGACTGAGGGAGGCTATTTTTAGGGTGAATTTCCAAGTCTGAAAAATGCCAGCAGGAAGCTGGCACCCAGCTCCTAGTTTTGTTTGTCATATCAGTCCCTGCTGAGGAAAGCAAACAGCAGGTAACTGTAGAACACACCCGTCTATAGCAGCTGTTTGATGTTAGCAGGCTTTGATTGTCAACTGAGCAATTTGCTTAGGATTTGGAAACAAAGGAAGGCAATTGTGAAGAGCCGGAGGAGCAGGCGACATGCAGCATGCCTACGTGGTCCCAGCAGTCAGGAGCAGAACACAGGGGTGAGAGATTGACACCAGAGGTGGTGCACTTTGGGGGAGTGACAGCCTCCTACGGGGAAGTAATGGGATCGCTGCAACAAAGTGCCAGCTCCCTATTCCAATAAAGCCTCAATGTCACTAAAGACCATGCTACTAGTAAACAATTCTAATGAGTGTCAGGGTGGGACCGAGGGGAGGAAACATGCATAGTTAGAGAAAAACATCAGTAAGGACACCAGAAGGATGCTAGCCAAAATGGTTTATAGTGACAGATTTATTACTTAAAAAAATGTCTAAACCTGCCTGTCTGTCCTTCAAGATCCAGCTCAAATCCCAAATCAATTCATTCACTCACTCATTCATTCATTCATTCATTCATTCAAGGGTATCTATTCAACTTACAACACACCATGCTAATCAGGGTGTCCATAGGGAGATAAGTGAAAGAGACAATCTTCTCTAAAGCAACTTCTCTCTAATAGGGAGATAAGACATGAATAAATAACTCCAGTACAGGGCAACAGGTAAAATGAAGTGATGTGAACCTTTGAGCATGAGACAGTTAACTTCACTTTGGTGAAGGGAAATCAGGAGAACGATCTGGGAGACCTTCCTGGAAGAAGCAGCCTCTGTGAAAGCCTTCATGAGCACCCCATCCGTGGGTGTTCAGTCCCTCCAAACAACCAGAGTACTTTGCCGCTTAGGCAGCACCTACCTTATAAAGTTAGTAGTCTGTCAATATATCTAGTCTTCTAAGTTATAGCTGACCTAAATAATGAACTTTGAAAGTATTTTTTAATGAATTGAGATAATATATATAAAGTAGGGTGTTTATCCATATAGTTGATAATTAATAAATATTAGTCCTTTTCTGGGATGGAAATGGGCCCAGAGGGAAAGGTAAATATTGTAGTTGAATATAAGCTGGAAACGCAGGACAAGCCCTGGACCAACTGCAATGTTAAGGATTGGTATTGGCAGCTTTGCTTGAAGTCTTTATTATTACTTGTTTTAGAGCCAGTCCCTTCTGTATTCTGGAAAAGTGTTCACTGTCACGTCAGGGAGAATTACTCTGAAAATCGCTGTTTGTTTCTAGCTATGATATACAGAGGAGGCATACATAATTCTAACTGAATTAAAAACCAGATGTAATGTGGGAAGTCTTGAAGATCTTTCTAACAACTGTTGGGAATGAGGAGTATCTATAATGAAAATGTGGACATAGTTCTTTTGACTTTTACACCTCTCAAACTCCAATTTAAATTTAAATCCAAATGCCTTGTTCTAAGGATAAAATTATGAACTCAAATTAGCGTCTCATCACCCTCGCAAGGGAAAGCCTGAGAACTGAGGACATTCTGTGAACTGAGAACATTTGGAGCCAAATGTTAGATTTCCCATCAGACACTTCCAGGTCAGCGTTGAAGCACTGCTGGGGAAAGAGCTGGAAAAGCAAAGATGTACTCACAAATTAGGATTCCGTGACGGTCTGGGGGGCTCTGTGAGTCTGTCGCACAGGTGGGGTGGGGACAAGGAGTTCTTCAGTCTGTGAAACAGCAAGTGGAGGAGCAATGAGTGGACAGTCGTCCAGAGGATCGTAACGCAGCTAAAGCACCCAGAGACACCACCGAGGACAGTCTCCATGTAAGTCGCCGGCGGCGTGCAGAATTGGGGCCCATAGGCCACTCCCCTCTTCGCCAGGCAGCCTCCCGTCCCCCAAGGCCTGATCAAGAATGCCCAATTAAGACATGAGCTGTCCCCTTCCAGCAGAGCCCAACACTAAGTGGATAGTTCCTTGCCTCCCCAATACAGAGGAGGTGGGAAAAGAGTGCTGGGTATGGTCAATTCTGGATGTTCACCCAATTTTTATAGGTATTCCACTGAAACTAAAACCCTGTGCTGCCTGAATACAAGAGGGTGTAGCTCAGAGGAAGGTCCCACACATGACTGAAGCCAAGACATACCTAACACTGTGTGCTTCAAAATGCTCACCTAAAATAAAATAAAATAAAATGCTCACCTATTTTTGTCAATTTAGTAAGTCTTCTCATTTGAGCAACGCTTGTCAAACATAGAAGCATTTGTATCACAGGAGACTGTAAGACTCCTTAATCCTTAAATATGAATGTTCTCTCCCTGAGTTGATAGGCGAGGCAAATGAATTGACTTCAATCAAGGGAAACGGTGCCGTGGTCGGGCCTTATAGCAGAGAAACGCTGGGGCTCTGGGAACACAGGGCCTGAGCTCAAATGCTGGCTCTGCTACTTACTAGTGTGCGACCTTTGACGAGTTTCTTAGTCTCGCTGTGCCTCAGTTTCCTCATATGTAAGATGAGGTTGTACCTACTTCATAGGGTAATAGTGAGGATTAAATGAATTAAAATTTATAAAGTGTGTAGAATGGTGTCTGGCACCTAGTAAGCACCATAGAAGAGTTAATTGTTACTACTGCTACTTCTGTTGTTGTTGTTGTTGTTGTTGTTGTTGTTGTCACCTCGTTCCTATAGCAACTGAGTTTGCAACCCTTGGCCTACAATGGTGGCTCTCGACTGGGGACAGTTTTGCCCACCGGGAGATATCTGGCAATATCTGGAGACATTCGAGTTGTTGTGACTGAGGTGGGGTTTCTACTGGCTTCTAGTGAGGAGAGGTAAAGAATGCTGCTGAACATCTTACAACGCACAGGATAGTCCCACAGCAAAGAATTACCTGGCCCGAAATGTCAACTGTGTCAAGGCTGAGAAACCCTAGCCTGGATGCACCATACATGCACACCACTCTGAGGTCTTGCCCCTCATGTAGACATATTGTCATGTCTCAGGGGACAAGTCCCTTCTGCAGTCAGGACTCCCAGACCTTTCTCTACTCCTCCTCTTCCCCTTCCCACTCCTCCCCTTTCACTCTTCCCAACTTTCACTCTTTTAGGACCTCATCCTTTTGCCTTCCTGTTTCTTCAAAACACCATAGACATTTGGTGAAGACAAGTCCTGCCTGTTCATTGTTAGATGTTTATCATCCCCAGCTCCTTAGAGAACAAAATGCCAATGATACCTCCCATTCATTTGAACTACCAGTAAAACTCAGGAGGGGCATACATTTCCAACACCACCTTTTAGGTCTGGTGATACCCCTATGGGAACCATTATCCTAAGAACTTAAGCTTTAGTACTGTGGAAGTCAGAAAGACCTTTGCTCTGCTTGCAACGTGCCTCCCTGGAGGCAGTGACCAAACTACTTGCTTTCAGGAAGAAAAGGAGAAGAAAAAAAGAAAAATTAGATTGATATATCTAAATAATACCTGGCCACATTCAGGATACTTTCTGCAGTAGACATTCAGTGCAAGGATCCCTAGAAACTTGAAGCAGCACAGGGACTTTTTTTGCATCAGCCAGATAGTCATCAAGCTGGATGTTTTCATGGGGCCATTTCCATGAAGCCTCATTCCAACAGCTAGTGTTAAAACTCTGTTTTTTTGTTGCTAGGTAATGTATCTACCAGACATCCCTGACCCTATCCCTGTACCACCAAGGACTGGTAGGGGAGAGGGTGTGGATGGAGTGAGGCACAGGAAGGGTCTGTTTCTTTCGTTACTCAGTAGCTGAAGGTACAGTGGTTTGTATTTTGGCAGAGTCAATATAGCTCCATCAAAACCTCAAATGCCATCTTCACTCTGAGTCCTGCTGCTGCTTAGGCAAATTTGTACAGCAGGCTTCTTGCCAGAAGAACTAGACCTGCCTCCTCATTTTCCACCAGGATTCACGCTTTCCAAAAGAGAAGATTGGATTGGGTTGGGTTGCCTCCAGTCAATCTGTAAAACCCTAATGAGCAGAATCCACACCAAACTTGTGCAGAGGCACTGGCCCCTCATGCTCAACCCACAGATGGTTGCCCTTTGCTAAGGCACCAACCCCTTCCATTCGCCCATGGGCCAGTTCTTTCTGCACATAGGACTATAGCAAATTGTGCAGGGAGGCTCCCCTTTGGCTCAGAAAGGGCAGGCACTCTGGCTCTCAGCCTGGCCAGCACACCATGGGTGGTGGAAAGAACACTGCATCCAGTGTCCTAAGATCTAGATCTTGTCCTTGCTCTGCGTGATTTTGTTCCAGTCCCAACTTTTGTAGATCTTAATCTCTCATCTGAAAAATGTGCCCCACCTACATCATAAGGTTGCTGTGCAGTTCAAATAAGGTAATAGTTATGAAAGTACCTTGAAAAGCTGTAAGAACTGTAATAATGTTATTCCTTGACTATAGATTAATGAACATAATAAAATTGCTATTGCAGGTATTAGCATAATAGCACAGATTGCGTTTCCCTTTAATGAAATTCATCACGGATAAACACTCAGGCTTTTTCTGAACATTCTCTTGTCATCTTTCTTTGGTCAAAGGCCATGAGGTTCAGTGGTCCCCAGCCACGTACCTCTGTATGCTTAAAGTTTCCAAAAGGCCACTCTGCCTAAAGGGACATTGCTTAGATACAGATTAGACATCTTCCTGGAATCTTCCAAGGCTCTGATTGCCTGAACAGCTCTAACAAGAGGATCAGCAAGCATTTTTAACTAGTAAGTGTAGAAATGATGCTTCAGTATAAATCAAACCAATTTTGGTTGCAAAACATGTTCAGTGTTGTGGATAACTGAACATTTTGCCAGTTACAAGGACAGTGCTACCCCTTCCTAGTTAGAAGTAGCTTGATCTTGTTTAAAGTCCCTGATAGAGGCTGGAGGGCTGGCTCTACCTGAGGACACCCTGCTACCCAGCCTTCTGGACGTGCAGGTGTGGGGCGAGGCTGTCTGGCAAAGGCCTTCCAGAGACTTCAGTGCAGTAGGGCAGGCACAGAGCCATGTGTGCTGCCAATAGCTTGGCATGCGGTTTTCTCTCTCCAGATCCAAATGTCACACTACTTCTATAAAATTCATTACAATGCTTCTCTTCATTTCCTCTCTGGCTTCTTTCCTCTCGCAGCCTCCATGGATACATCTCGTCACCAAGCCCTCTGCGTAGAGTCAGCAGCGACTACCAGCAGCTCATCCTAATTCCACACTGCCATTGTCTCTCTTCTCAGTTTCTCTCCATGTTTCCTATCCCAGCGCAGCGTTAGAACAATGGCTTCGTACGAGCTGAGTAAGTGATTTGTGACTACATTTCCGCCCTTATTAGAGGGACCTACCCTCTAAAGGGAGCTACTGCAGAAACTACCCTTTTTATCTCTCAAAAGATCTTTCCAATAATCTCCCTATATTTTTAAGTTTCCTGTTGCTTGACCTTTGATGTGGACTCTCTCAGAGCTGGGCTCTGCCTTGTCTTCATTTGGCTGTTAAAGCAGGCTTTCTGTCTTTTTTTTTTTTAATTTTATTTATTTATTTATTTATTTATTTTTGACTGTGTTGGGTCTTCGTTTCTGTGCGTGGGCTTTCTCTAGCTGCGGCGAGCGGGGGCCACTCTTCATCGCGGTGCGCGGGCCTCTCACTGTTGCGGCCTTTCTTGTTGCGGAGCACAGGCTCCAGACGCGCAGGCTCAGTAGTTGTGGCTCACGGGCCTAGTTGCTCCGTGGCATGTGGGATCTTCCCGGACCAGGGCACAAACCCGTGTCCCCTGCATTGGCAGGCAGATTCTCAACCACTGCGCCACCAGGGAAGCCCATAAAGCAGGCTTTCTGTCTTTTTAAAAGAGACATTCCCAGGCTTCCCTGGTGGCGCAGTGGTTAAGAATCCGCCTGCCAATGCAGGGGACACGGGTTCGAGCCCTGGTCCGGGAAGATCCCATGCGCCGCTGAGCAACTAAGCCCGTGCGCTACAACTACTGAGCCTGCGCTCTAGAGCCCTCAAGCCACAACTACTGAACCCGCATACCACAACTACTGAAGCCCATGTGTCACAACTACTAAAGCCCACGTGCCTAGAGCCCGTGCTCCACAACAAGAGAAGCCACCGCAATGAGAAGCCCGCTCACCACATCGAAGAGTAGCCCCCGCTCGCCGCAACTAGAGAAAGCCTGTGCGCGGCAACGAAGACCCAACTCAGCCAAAAATAAAATAAATTTAAAAAAATAAATTTATTAAAAAAAATAAAAGAGACATTCCTAAAGAGGGAAGGTCATCAGAGGGCTAGGGCCACACGAAGACTGTCAGCCTGGAGAATGCTGCCTCCTGCCTCGGAACACAGGCAGGCTGCTGACAACACCTCAATGCAGGGAGAGGTGACCCTGGGTTGGAAAGCAAGGGCTGGGCCCTGGAAGCAGGCTCCTTAGCCCCTACAACAACACAGCCACTCACCCTGGGAAGAGCAAGGGTACAGAAAACAAAGGCTCATTTGGCATCTCTGATATATTTGAAGTGAATATGACAAATAACTTAGAAGGGGAAGGGGAGATGGATGACGCTGCTAACTTGAGACTGTCCATATGAGAGTCTCTGATTTATCAGCCTTCATAAGAGCGGATAAGCTCTCGAAACGAGTGCTCTGTGATCGGCGGCTATACCTCCTGCTAATCTGTGTGGCTCTCCTGGCTGGGGGTGTATGTGTGGAGGCTGCAGGTGACTGTCACAGGGACTGAAAATACACACTTTGATTCCATTATTCACTGATCCACTGGTTTGCCTTCTTATGCTGGGGCTGTTCATTGTGGCATTCCAAGGTACAACCCAAAGCTGGCGGGAATTATATTTCAGAACAGGTTTGGGGTGGGGAAAAAAGAAAACTATTGCTGAGAGTGGAGCCCTGTCATTTTTTTACCCCTATTATTACGAAAGCTGTGTTCCTTGTATTAGCAGAATGGAGTCAGAGAAACCGTGCAGCCATTCGGAAAGGAGGAGGGGAGTTCTCCCCAGGGCAGGGGGACGTGCAGGACCCCGCAGGGGGAAGGAAGCTATTATTAAAAATAAGAATAAGAAAATAGAGCTGTAAAGTGGGCGAGTAACTGGACTGAATATTGGTGCTGAACAGTGTCTGGGCACTGTCTGGGGCTGCCTGAGTAAGATTAAAATCTGCAGGGAAATTTTGTTCCTTAGCACTGGCAGAAATTAGGAATAAATTCAATTGCATTCTGCACAATAGCTGGAAGCGATTGAGGTTAAGTGGCCTCGCTCTCTGATGTGTTAGTATTACTGAGCACTCTCTGCCCATGTGACTCCCTGCAATCTGCTCTTGAAACACGTCGCCATGGCAACTGATGATTTCTATTACAGTACATTCAAGTTCACATTCTAGGCCTGTCATATGCTTGGAAATTTCCAGTTAAAATATTTATTTATGAAAAAAGCAAAAAAAAAAAAAAAAAAGCCAACCCCAGACTCTCTCACGGATAGAAAACAAAAAGATGCCACGATGCAGCGTGATTTATCTACAGAAGAGAAGAGATTGTTGCATTTTCACTTAGCTGTTTGTTGCCACCAAACAAAAAATTCCCCATGGGGTGGCTGACTTGAAATCTCACCTACTGTGGTTTGTGTGCAGGTGTAATGTTGGTCTGAGTGCAGAGTGACAGAAGTGGCCTGAAAAACCTGCAGATCAGAGTTTCCACTTGGCTCTTTGAGACGCATGGTTCCAATTTCAGCTTCCTTCTAAGGTTCTGCATCTCTTTATCTTAGTCAGCCCTCAGCTGGGAAAGAGCTGCACTCATTCCTCAGCCATGAGGAAGGGGAGGCGGGATCCCTCATTGGGTGGGTCAATATTCTGGGGTCCCCAGGGGTTCTCAAGCTGACCCAGGAGAGGAGGAGGGCAGCCGGGGACATAACAGGGCACACTGCTCTCTCATAGAAGCCATACCGTGTTCCATGATAAAGGTCGACGTGGCTCTCTGTGTACACCTCCCAGGCATTGCCCGCAGGGCCCCAGGGACCCCCAGCTCTTTCAGGAAGACTTCTGTTTAGGCTTGATTATGCCCAGTGATTTCTCCCCAGAGAAAGACAATCAAGGGTTAACTAAACCTTTCCTGAGAAAGAAAACATTGTTTCTTAGCCAGGCATACACAGGGAGGAGTTGCTAACAAGGCCTCCTCTACTTTTTCCCCTTAGTCAAGCACATTAAATATGTTAATAAAAGATTCCCCAATGCTTTCTCTATCAGAAGCTTCCAGGTGGCTGCGATGACCCTAGGTGCCCAATTACCTGGTGAGGGCATCCCACAACTCACAAATGGTTCTCTCCCTAGCTATTAAAATCTCCAGTATCTTTTTTTGCGTTGTGGCTTCTGCTGTGTCTGATTGGAATCATATCCTTGTTCCTAGCTAGAACCCACTTTGTTTAGAGGGCCTGTGTTTTCTTAACTCGATCATAAGAGTCACTGGACTGCTTGTTTAAAATACATATTCCCAAGTGTACCTCAGACTTACTGAGTCAGAATCCCCAGGGAGAGGCCTGGGAATCTGTATCTCACAATCAAGCAAATTTGAGTAGCACTGCACTTGGATTGTGAACATATTGGCAATGTGAGGGCTATCTTTCGAAAATTATCTAGTGACATACTCCTGATGTCTATATATAAGGCAGTGGGCCAGAAGTCTTCTGGGAAATTCCTAACCATTAGTGGTGTAAAATGTGATGAAAAAGATTGGGCAATGTTAAAGAAATGTAAAGAATAGATGGATGGTTGTGGTTCTGGAGAGTCCCCAGTAGAAGCATGAATGAATTCAGTCCTGTTGATACGAAAGTATTTTCTATGCAACAAAATACTCATTCCATGTATAAGAAAATAACTTCTTCTTAAAACTCAGATTAACCAATGTGCCAACCCAGAAGCTCTAAGAAAGGAGTATTGTGCATATATAACAGATAGGACTGTTTGAGAATGAAGTTTGAATTCTAGGGTTAAATTTTTAGTGCCACTCAGCAGCTTTGTCTATGAGGATTTACAGGACAGGTGTTATGTTTACAGATTGCTGACTGCACATGTAAGAAGGTAGGCGAGGCAGCATAAAAGATGGCAACACTAAAGCCAGAAACCTGACCTGGGAGATGCATGTTATGTGTTCAGCAGAGAAGACACCAAGCGTAGAAGTAGCCCCTGCACTCTACACTCCATGCCTCTCCACACTCCTAACACAAGTGAGTGATGCCTGGACGTGCGACTGTGTTGAGAGGCTCTAGATAAAGACTTTGGTGTCGATACCACTCAGATTGATAGTTCTCCCATATTGTTCTTTTGATCCAAAAGGGTAGGTAGTCATTTAAGGTGGCCTGACGGACACTTGGAGAAATTAGAGCAGACATGGTTAGTTTTTTAATCAATTCAAGAGTTCCAGAGAAGAACTCCTTCACACACACACACACACACACACACACATACACACACACACACACACACACATTTCTGCAAGCTCTGAGAGAGAGAGAGAGAGAGATTTGACATGGTCTTCTAGAGCCTGGACTGATGGATCCAGAAATTACCTTTTCAGATTCTGGGGTAGATTACAGACCTGTAGGCCCTATCTAACCAAGGAAACAGCAGGACCCCCAGCCCAGAATGGCTCTGGCCAAGCCTAGCTCAGGCTGTCACCTTTATGTGGGGCAGCAGCGTCACCTAGTGATCCTGTGGTTTAAGTACAAGCTCTTTTCCTGGGAACTATCCAATTTGATCAAACTGTAATGAGATCGATTTTCCATATTAATGAGTGAGAGTAGTTGTATGTATAATCCCAGACTGGAGATGACCCCCAATTCTGTTTCTGTTTGGCTTGGAATGCATTTTATGACTATGTGGCATTTGGATTTTCCATCAAGTAACATAAAAGAGAGCCTGGCTGAGCTCATGCCAGGCAAGATGGGCAGGGGAGGTAGAGGGGTTGGCCAGGTTAAAGGGGGGTTGGGTCCTTGTGTCAGTTCAGTTCTCCAAGAAGCAGATGCTGAGATGGAGTTAGACGTGTAGGAGACTTAGTGAGGTTAACACCTGTGAAAGGAAAAGCGGAGAGGGATCACCAGTCGGCAGGGAGAGCCTTCAGACCACCGTGCAGATCTGACATCTGTGAAAAGAAGATGGGGTAAGAAGAGCCTCAGACTGCAGTGCAGCACAGAGAAGGGGTTGGCCGTCCCAACTGGGAAATCTGGTGCAAAGATCCAGAAAAGGTGGACCCTGCTACCACTGCTGCGACTGGTCATTGATCGGCCTCTGCCTTGGGGACATTCAGAGCAGGAGGCGGCCAGTTACCTGCGCTCCGGGGAGCTGATCCCCTCTTGAAGGGAGACCTGAGCAGCAGGGCTCTATGGCCACCACCGACTGGAAGGGAGACTGTGCCAGGGTCACACACTTGCCAGCCGACCCGCACGCCCACACACAGGCACCATCGGAAACAGAGACTGCAGGAACACTGTGGTCTGATGCATTTAAGTTGATGAGTGTAAACCTAGTACTTGTTCTCATTCCATGAATTAACGTAAACCAGAAAGTGCAACTCCTGGGCAGTGTTTATTAATCCCACCTTTCTAAACAACAAGCTGCTGGCCATCCGCGGTGTGACATTGAAACCAAGTTCAATGTCAACAACGTGGAACACCAACAGCAGCTTAGCTTCTTTGTTGAGGATGGATTTGAGTCTGAAAATGTCTATATCCTGCCCAAGGCGTGAACAATAACCTCACATCTGTGCTGATTCTCTTCTTCCTATAAACGGTCTTTGTTGCTGTTGACCATGAGACACCACTGCCCTGGTGATATGACCTGATCTCTGTATTTAAAAACATTAAGGAACTTGCTCAAGTTCAAAGATTGTCAGAAATCCAATTTGGCTGAATTAAGAAACCCAGATAGCACAACAGGCAAGGGCACAAAGTTTTCAAATAATAGTTAAGCCACAAAGGCCCAGGATACCTTGAATAAAAAATAGAATGAGCACTTGACAAAGAACCTTGGAAAGATCTAAAGGTGGAAGAAAGCCCACTGTGGAAATAGAGAAAAGATGAGGAAGAGCCCCCCTCTGCAAAAAAAATGAATGCACAACTCTTTCTAAGGCTTCTCAAGGAAAGAAAGATAATAGCAGTGGAGAAGGCAGAGTGAGTTAACACCACCAAAGAGGTTAGAGGCGAGGAAAATGGTCTGGGGAGGAGGAAGCCTGGGCAATAAAGTGGCTGGACTAATAAATGAGAAGGGGAGTGAAATTAATGATGACTCTGAGTGGCAGAGATACCGAGCTGCTCTTTTAAACTGGTCCTTAACAAGAAAAATAAAGGAAGGGAGCATAGATAATTAGGAAGTAATGAAGACCTTTAAATATAGATGTTGAAATAAACCAGGTAAGGGAATACTTGAAAACATGGTACAGTATGTAAATCAGCAGGTCCAGATAATGCACATTCCCCAACCTTAAGGGAATTAGTTAATGAACTTGCGGAACTACTGGCCATTATTTTCAAAGGCTCCAAGAGACCAGGGATTATAAAATGAAAATATTTGACCAGTATTTTACCAAATAAAAAAAAAAGTAGCCTTGCTAATTACTATACCTGCCACTATACATTCTCCCCACCTCATAGGGTTGTTGTCATGACAAACGGAATTAGAAATATTAGCTGGTGGTGGTATGGATGATCCCGGCTGATAGACTGGAGCTGGGACATATGATTAGGGGTAATGCAAATATTTGACTTTTTGTTCAATGGAATGTATTTGGAGGTTGTAGAATTATATTTGCGGGGGTTTTTTGGGGGGCTGATATAAAATCAGTTTACATTCCCAGAAAGCAAGGAAGAGAAAGTCTTCATTGTAGGTGCCAATCTATGATGTTAAATTTTCTAAAGATAATCCACAGATAGATAAAGCAATGTAGGCAGTATCAAAAATCTCCAAGTATTCTCTTTAATAAATAGACTGCAACAAGTTATTCTTTATTTTTATCAAGATAAGTAATGCATTATTTTTATAGAAAAAACAAAAAATACAGACAAGCAATCATCATCACCATCATTATCATCACCTAACATCTTTCCACGCACTATTACATGCACATCCTTCCCTCCCTTTAAAATTGCTGCATAGTTATTTAACCAATAACTTTTGGACATTTAGATGATTTCTCCTTCTTTCTTCTTGCTACCAGTAACTCTGCAGCTAACATCTTTAAACAAACATCTTCATATACTTATTCTTCTCTTCCCTTAGAATAAAGTCCTATAAAAGGAATTGCCAAGTCACTTGAAATTTTCTTAGGATTTTTGTTCCATATTGCTAAATTATTTTCAAGAAAGAAGGCAATTAGCGCTCCACAAACAATAAATCAAAATTCCAGATTCTTCATGTTTACACCAATTAGATTTGATACATTTGTTTAATCTTTCAGTTCAATAACATGTTAAACATCCTAAAGCCATTGAATTTGGATCATTGAATAGAACAAAACAACTAAGGAAATATATGTATTTTCTATATTGGCCTTAAACTATTTGGGGATAATTCTCTTTTCTCTCTCTCTTCTCCCTCTCTCTCTCCACCTCTCTTCTTTTCTTTCTCTCCTTCCTTCCTTGCCTGTCTGCCTGCCTTTCTTTTTGAGTCATAGCTGTAGTGACATTTTTTCATTAAGGGGCAAGAACTTCAAATGGCACTGTTGAGAATAACAGTCTGGCTCTATCTTATAAAGTTTAACGTTTGCAAGCCTCTGAACCAGGCATACATGTTGGAGAAACGCTTGCAAAAGAGAGTGAGAATGCCCAAGAATGCACACAGCAGCCCTGTCTGGCATAGCTAAGGAACTGCCAACAGCCCAAATGTACATCCGCAGGAAAAGGGATGAGTAAATTGTGCCATATTCCCACAATGGACTGTCATACAGCAGTGAAATGGATGAACCACGACTAAATGCAATCACATGGATGAATCTTAGAAACAACATTGAATGAAAATAGCAAGCTGCAGAAGATTAAATACAGTACGATACAATTTTTATAAAGCTCAAAAGCAAGCAAACTTAAAAAGCTTATTGCTTAGGGGTACATACATAGGTGATAAAAGCATTTTTTTCGACAGGTAAATAATGAACACAAAATTCAGGACAGTGGTTACCTCTCGGGGGAGACAGGGTCAGAGGAATGAAACAGAAGGAACTCTTAGATGCCACACCGGGAATGGTTCAGCTCCCAGAGGGGTCACACTTATTCATTTTATTGTTCTGTTTTATATGTGTTATAAGCATCTGAGTGTATCAACCACAAGAGGTGGTTATGTATTGCATAGTCACTCGTTAGCAAATTTCATTTGCTAATACGTCAAATAGTGCTGTTATGTCCCCAAAGAACATAAGCAGTTTTTCCACTGCTAAAACCAGGCCCCATACTTTGCCGGCTAGATGCCTGCCACTGAGAATACAGAACAGAGCCTCTCTGCAGGATTCCACAATTCCCCAGAGAAGTGGCTGTGCCCTTGCACCTCAAGTGGAGAATTCCCTTCGCTCTGGAGAATCCAGAAGGGAGGAAAATGAGCTGGCATATACAAGAGGCACAGCTTCTGGAGGAATTCCCTAAGGCTCAGGGCTATGACCTTACCCATTCTCATCTACTTTTCTAAAAATAGATCTCCAATTCTGGTGAACGGTTAGAGGAAAATAGCTTATTTTTAAAGAAGTCCTAAATAGCAAAATCATTTTGCTTAAGCAATGAGCCAAGTCACTTCTAATGAGGTTGTGGCATTACTGGAAATAAGAGATATATTTAAATAAATAATCCATACATTACCCCAATAAATCACTTGAAAAATATTCTCGAATGTACTAAATGTATTTTTAGTGGCATGTGCCTGACCTTTCTGGAAGAAGAAAGATAATGCTGAAACATTTTGAGAATAAACATTTATCCAAATTAGTAGTCAAGACACTAGTGAAATTGTTTCATGTTTTCTTAACACCTTTAACTATATCCTGCGTTTCAGAAACAACTTACTTTTTCTACCTTTAATAAAATACAGAATCTGTCTGTGAAGTAGCAGGAATATGAGAGATGAAACTTCTTTGATGACCCAATGAGAAATCCTATAGTGGTCCTGTTACTTCAAGGCCTCGGGCAGGATGGATACAGGGATCTGCAACATTTCATAAAACGACTCGCAGTCCATAAAATGTGAGTTTTTTATGACTGTGTTTCCAAGTGCTTTATAAGCAGTGTCATATACTTTCTTAATAATATTCACAATAAAAATGTAAATAAGACCCATTTATTCATTTAACAAACACATTCTGAGAACCTGCTCTCTGCCTGACGCTCTGCTAGGGACACACAAGTCTTCTCTCAAAGTCCTCACAGCCCAGGATGTCTTATAAAGCCCCCTGTATTAAATCTGCATCTGAACCTCTTAATATTATTTTCCACTGCCTGAAAAAATAATAATCATATTGACCTTGTTCTCCAGAAAATGCTTCAGATTGAGGTTTGGCGGGAAGAGGTTCCACGCCTCAATCTTACTCATCTCCAGTGCTTCCCCCAACCCCACATCCCTCTCACTCCTCCCTCTGCTTTTCCCCCTTCTCTGATCATTAGCCAAGGATCACTGTCTTCCCTTCCTTTTCCTTTCCTCTCTCTCTCCCCTCTTCTCTTTACTAGAAAACTCCTAGAGAAACATTCACACCACTCTCTTCTCCCAGGAGCTCCTTGTCAACTACAGCGTTAATTTTAGTCCTCTGTTCTACCCACACTGTACTCACAAGGTCAGTGGTGGCCTCCTCATCTCTAAAATAATGGCCTGGTTTTCCTCATCTTACTTGAACTTCTGCTGCAGCTGACACTGTGGACCCTGCCACCATTTCTCTGCCTTCCCTTTGGAGAGGTCCTTCTGCTAGTTTTCCTTCTGTGGGCTCCTTCTCAGCCCTCCTCACCAGCTCCCCTTTCTCTGCCCATCCCTCCAGGATTGGCACTCACACCCCAAACCACACCCCCTCTTATCCTGCTACTATGACCACGAGGGTACTCCTTGTGTGCCACATGTAGTCACACATCAGTGGCCCTGGGCAAGCTTGTCCCTTTGCCTGGAATGCTGAGCCTGAAATTCTCATCTTACCCATTCCCCTTTCCTCCATCTGCCCAAATCCCGCTTATCTTCCAGGGACTGGTTTAAAGGGAAGGCAGCATGTAGTGGGTGGGGGCATGGACTTTGGAGCCAGACGATGGGGGTTCAAATCCTGATTCTGCATTGACAAGCTGTGTGACCTTGTCAGTTAACCTTAACTTCTCTGTGCCTTTATTTCCTTGACTATAGAATGAAGATAACAATAGCACCTGCCTCCGAAGATTGTTATGAGAATTAATGAGTTAATATTTGTAAAGTCCTTAGAGTGGTGTCATTGTAAGTATCATGAATGTTTGTTTAAGGGGGAAAAAGTCAACTCTAAAAGCATTTTCCAAATGTCTGAGCTTTTAATCACCTCTCATTAGCCCACTTATAACCATGTATTGTGTTTTTAGATAAGTATTTCCCCAGTATACTCTGTGCTCCCTTGGTCAGGGACCCTGTCACCTCTGTATTCCAACCTGGCATGAGGCAATTCTCAGGAAATATTTGTTAAATGAGCAAAATTCATAAGGGATGGGTTTTCCAGGCTACTCGATCTTAATGGCAAATCAGAGAGTGTGAGCCTAGAATGTCCTTGGGAGGTATTTTGGCAGGAGATGAGGTCAGGGCACTGTTAGGCACTAGCACTTTCCATTCCCGCAATTTCTTCAGCCCAGTAAACTGATCAGGTGACAGGAGCCATAATAGTGCCAAGCCCAATTAATCTAAACCAGAATGGCACACACTATACCTTTCTGTATCACATCAGTTGACTTTTATTTTCCTTCCTTCATACCTGTTTCCTTCTCTGTGTGTAGCTAATGAGCTTTACATTTAAAACATGAAAAGCCCATAAAACATGAAAATCAGATATCAACAGTGCTTTGTTCAAGAATATCCTATTTAATCAAGAAACTTTCCCAAGTAATGCACTCAATTCAGCCACCAGGTGCCAGGTGGCAATAGGCGCTGTAATGGGAGGGCTAGGAAGAATATAAGAGAAAAGCTGTGCTCCCTTCCCTTGAGTGTGAGGGCTCACAATGCCATAAATGATTAGAACACACCATCCCCCTCCTAGGCGAGCATCTTTAGAAATCAAAGCTATTCCCATAACCTACTAATGCATCTGTACCTTTAATTAGCCCAATCGAGCATATAACTCGGTAAAAATCTCTCACCTTTTTTGCTCCTTTCAAGTAATTTCTGAGCATTTCATTTTCTAGTAAGCTTTTGCTGCATAACAAGCAGTAATGAAATGACCGATATTAACCCATTGTTAGATTAAACAAAGTACATCATTGGCTGATAGCATTCCATAGTATTGAGGCTTGAAATGGGTCCTATCCTATGATGAAAACATTTGGTATTTGTCTAATGAGACCATTCTTGTACCTACAGAGGAAAAAAGACATTGTATTAAAACATTTCATGTTAACGACGCTGTGTTCAGCACTTTCCGCTCCCAGCCACATCTGAGGGTGAGGCAGGTTTCTCGATATTAAATGCTGCAGTTGGGCCCATATTCTTAGCAAGATGTCTGATTGGCTACTCCCCAAATATAACTAAAATTGGCTTAAAATAGAACAATCACATGCTAACCCGTAGCATTAGCAACTCTATTAACAGCCAATTTCACATCCACACCAGAGGGAGTAAAAGGTAATTTGCTCATTATCAACACCCTCTGGCAGTGGAAGGAAACGACTGTTCATCAAAAATTCTTTTCCAGCATAACAATAGCGGTGCCCATATGTAACCACCTCACTCTCCCTTCCCTCCACAACTTGATCACTGGAGAACAGCTACAGGAAAAGGACTTTGAAATATAAATGGTTTTGATATAAATAGCCTACCTGCCCACCCCTTCCAAAATCAGCCCTACCTTCATCTCACCTCGACAACCCTTTAGGGCTACAAATGAAATGTAGCCCTGTAGTGGGATCTACCCCACTGCAACAGAAATTGTTCAGATCGAAAATGTTTCCAAGTCCCCCCTACTTGACTAGTACCTAGGAATACTTTGACCAACCAATTGAGTGTGGACAGATCTTGGAGCCCACTGTAACCAGATCTAATCTGTATACTCATCTAGTAATTGAAGAAAATGAACCATTTAGAAATACGGTATTGTCCCAATAGGGCAATTTTAAATCTCACCCACCACCAATATTTCTTCAGAAGTGAAGTTCATTTGTTTGCTTTTAATTAGTGTTCAGGAAACTTCAGCATGATGTGTTTATGTATTTGGATATAATATTGTACTAGTATAGTGAAAAATTAAAGAAACAGATTTCTTAACCATAATTCAAAAAGAGACATGTACCACAATGTTCATTGCAGCACTGTTTACAATAGCCAGGACACGGAAGCAACCTAAGTGTCCATCGACAGATGAATGGATAAAGAAGATGTGACACATATATACAGTGGAATATTACTCAGCCATAAAAAGAAATGAAATTGAGTTATTTGTAGTGAGGTGGATGGACCTAGAGTCTGTCATACAGAGTGAAGTAAGTCAGAAAGGGAAAAACAAATACCATATGCTAACACATATATATGGAATCTAAAAAAAAAAAAAAGTTCTCATGAACCTAGGGGCAGGACAAGAATAAAGAGGAAGACGTAGAGAATGGACTTGAGGACACGGGGAGGGGGAAGGGTAAGCTAGGACGAAGTGAGAGAGTAACATTGACATATATACACTACCAAATGTAAAATAGATAGCTAGTGGGAAACAGCTGCATAGCACAGGGAGATCAGCTCAGTGCTTTGTGACTACCTAGAGGGGTGGGATAGGGAGGGTGGGAGGGAGACGCAAGAGGGAGGAGATATGGGGATATATGTATACGTATAACTGATTCACTTTGTTATACAGCAGAAACTAACACAACAATTGTAAAGCAATTATACTCCAGTAAAGGTGTTTAAAAAAAAAGAAAAGAAAAGAAAGAAACAGATTTCTTACCTGTCACTCTGCTTAGCTAGCTGATTTTATTTGAAAATAGTCATCTCCTAATTCCAGTCTAGCTCTCTGGGCCTTCTCCTCTTCTTCCTACATCTGTCTACCCTGTCTCCTACACACAGAGTCCAGGCTAAACTGCCTGAAGCAACTCCTGAGGTGTCACTCCCCAGCTCAGAAACTTTCAATGGCTCCCTATTGCCTCTAGATAAATTCCAGATTCTGCATCTTAGCATCTAAAGCTTTTCACAAACCTGCCTCTCCTTCTCTTCTGGCTCTCACTGGAAATTCTCATTTCTCCCCAATATCCTAGAATACAGCCCATCTTCCCTTAGAATCAAATGCAACCACCTCCATAGTCTTTCATGATTGTTCCAGTGGAAAGTGAACCACTGCACCTCTGAACTGCAGTAACCTTTTAGGATACTTTGCCACGTCATAGTGAATTACAGGGGGGCTTACCCCAGAACTTGAAAATGAGACAAAGATTTTTCTGGGAGAGCTGAACCATATCTAGAGTCACCTTAGAGAGACAGAATAGCTTTCATATCTCCAAAATCAGACTGTACCAGAATAGCCTACTTAAGGAAAGAGATTATCAATCTTGAGATGCTTAAAGGGTGGGGGGAACATAGTCACAGAGGGAATGATGTCTGGACCCCTCCTAGTGATGTTCAGGAGACAGAAAGCCTTGGCCAACAGATGATAGTACAAGCTCCATTGGTGAGACCTTTGCAATCTGAGATGGTTATGTGATGCTATCCTAGCCAGTTGCCATTCAATATTGGACTCTTTAGATATCCCTTAGTCCTAATTCTGTCACCCAAAACCCTTTTTGGTTTCTCATGTTGGTCTGCCTATATAGAAAGAGAGTGTGCTGGTCATGTGGACTGAGAGTATTCCAGCTCCTGTGACAGTGATTTCTCACTGTATATTAGTTAGTTGGCTATTCATTCTTTCAATAAATATTACTGAGCATCTACTATGTGTCAGGCACTTATCTACTCATTTGAGATAAGATGGTGAACAAAACAGTCCTTCAATCTACTGAGTTTACAGTCTAGAGGGAGATATAGACAAGTATGCCCACAATTCTAATAGAGTGTGATGACTGCCTTGTTAGGGATGTTCACGGGATTAGGGTGGGAGCACATTCTCAAGAAAGAACCCAGGCTCGAAGAGCCAGATAAGGCTTTGTAGAGGAAATAATATTTACCTGAATCCTGAGGCATCAGCTGGAGTTAACCTGAAGACGATAGGAGGAGGGAAATAGAATGATGCACATAGCACAGGCAGCATGAAAAAGATTCAGGGTATGTCTGAGAAACTGAACATAGTTCAATGGTGCTATAGTGGGGCATGTGAGTAAGGGCAGGCAGGAGGGTCAGGAGAGCTGCACACAGATCAAGGAGGGCCCATATACCATTTTAAGAGTCTGTACTCTATCATGAGAGCAGTGCAGAATTATTGAAAGGTTTTAAGCAAGTGAATGACATGCTCATATCTCTGGTTGCTGGAGGAACGGGCAGTATCATTGGAGATGAAGAGAAGAGGACCAATAGAAGATTTATTTAGAAGATACAATAGGCAGGACTTGGTGAGTAATGGGATAAAGGGACTGGGGGTGGAAGTAAGCAAGAGAGAGAGAGAGAGAGAAGAATCAAGATGGTGCTCGAATTTCTGGGCTTGAATAAATGGTGTGGGTGGTGGTGCCTTTCACTGAGGCAGTGTGTAATAGTGGTTAAGAGCACAAGCTCCAGAGCTGGGCTACCTGGGTTTGAATCCCTGCTTTACCACTGACTACTGTGTAGTTTTGAGCAAGTTACTTAACCTCTCTGTGCCTCATTTTCTCATCTGTAATGAAGACAACCAGAGTACCTACATCAGAGTTGTTATGTAGATTACGTGGGTTAATAGTGGCATGCTCAGAACAATTCCCGCCATATAACAAGTGTTATATGTGTTTGTTAAATAAACAAAATAGATGACAAAGGAGGAGTAGCAGGTTTGGAGTAGAGGATTATGAGTTTCGTTTTGGAGATACTGAATCGCAGAAATCTGTGGAGCAGTCAAGACTAGCTCTCTAGATGGCAGTTGCATATATAGACCTGGAGCTCCAAATGGAGATCTGTGCTGGGGATTTTGTCCTGGGAACAATCCTCATATGAGTAGTAACTGAAATCAGTTACCTTCAAGCCTGGGTTCTTCCTCCAAGCATGTACTCCCATCCTGATCCCCTGAACATCCCTAACAAGGCAGTCATCACACTCTATTAGAATTGCAGGAATACTTGTCTATATATCCCTCTAGACTGTTCACCATCTTATCTCAAGTGAGTAGACAAGTCCCTGACACCTAGTAGATGATCAGTAATATATATTGAAAGAATGAATAGCCAACTAACTAATACACAGTGAGCAATCACTGTCACGGGAGCTGAAATACTCTTAGTCCATATGACCAGCATAGGAAGACCCACATGAGAAACCAAAGAGGTTTTTGGGCGACAGAATAGATGGAACAGACCACAGAGGATGTAGGATGAGAAGAGAGGACAAGACAAGAGAGAACCTTTGAGACCATTTCAGGAATGGGCAGAAGGAGAAGTACTTGCCAAGGAAATTGAGGAGCAGTCAAAAAGCAAAAGGAAAACCAAGACCAGAAAGTGTTTCTAGAAGGAGGAAGTAGCCATTGGTGTCAAGTTTGTCAAATACAATAAGGACCAAAGAGAGCCCACTGGATCTGACAACAAAAGTTTGACTGCCGCCTATCAGAGTTGCTGCTGTCAGGGTGGGGGTGAGAGGAAGGTGGCAGAGGAAATATAAGGAGACAGTAAATGCAAACAATTCGTTCATGAAGATGCGTGAGTAGCAGGGAAGTGGGAGAGCAGACAATAGATGGCGGTCAGGAGAGGCTTTTTTGGTATAATAGAAGATACTTGAGTGTTTTTAACTGATGTTAATATGGGTTGAATTGTGCCCCCTGAAATTCATACACTGAAGTCCTAACCCCCAGTACCTGAGAATGTGACCTTATTTGGATATAGGGTCATTGCAGATGTAATTAGTTAAGATACGGTCATACTGGAGAAGGACAAGCCCCTAATCCAGCATGACTGGTGTCCTTATAAAAGAGAAATTTGGAGACAAATAGGCACACGAAGAGAAGGCCATGTGAGCACAAAGGCAGAGGTGGGAGGGATGGGGGCAAACTACCGGAAGCTAGGTGAGAGCATAGCCCTCAGAAGGAACCAACCCTGCCCACACCTTGATCTCAAACTTCTAGCCTCCAGAAGTGTGAGACAATAAATTTCTGTTGCTTAAGCCACCCAGTTTGTGGTACTATGTTATGCCAGCCCTAGCAAACCAATATGATTGCTAATGGGACTTTCCACCATTTATCATATTAATCAGGAAGTAGATGGCATGCTCCAGCTGAGTAATTCATGGAATGGTTCATAAAGGGACTAGGCATAAAGGTGTGGGCAGGATGTAAGGAAGCTATAAGGTATGTGCAGTGCCCAGGTAGAGTAAGAATGGGCCTTGACCATCCCCAGAACTCAAGGGCCATGGGAGGGAGCAGACCTACGTGAAAGGGGTGACAGAGCAACTGGGTGGAAGGGCCTGTGACAGAAGTGTGACTGGAGCCTCAGTCACTCCCAGGGACCTGCCAGGGCTGGATCTAAGGACACACGTGCAAATATGGCACAGTCCTCCCTCCCTATGATCTCCTGCAGTTGCTCTGTATCAGCCAAGCCATCCAGAGGCCTGAGGGTCAGGGAGCTGGTTGATGCAGCACCCACAGGTCCACCTCATGGGGCACAGAGCAGAGGAGAGAGGAGTAGAAAGTAAGGGACAAACAGGAACCTGGCCCAATGCCTGTTCCCATTTTGGAGCCACTTGACTACATTACATATTCAAATGTTTAAACTTTTAACTTGCTAATAAAAAGAATCATAGAGAGGGAGAAGCTACAGAACAAGGCTGCACACTGTGTGAGGCCCCTTACAGGAGGGAAGTGGACTATTTTATGGCACCAGTATTCTCATAGTTATATTTGTCTTTGTTCATTTCTGCTTCACCAGACACATACTGGGTTCTTGGCACTTTTTAATTGCTGAATAAATTTTTATGTTTTCTATTTCTCTTGTTTCATCTTTGGAAGTATCCATTGAGAGGGACTTTTTCTGCTATCACCTAACCTCTTGATTATTTAAAGTGACTGAGGTGTATCTCTCTTCTCCTAGAATACCTTTCAGATATGCCAGTGACTGTAAGGAGAACAGGTCTGGTTTACGGTGTGGGCACATAAGAGGCAGGAAGTGACTCCAAGAAAAGCTTCTGTTTATAGCATAATCGGTAAGAATCATTTCTTTTATCTCTGACTACAAACATTTATTTAACTAAACTTACCACAAAAATTATATTATCTAAGCTAGTATATGTTGACATGCTATCATTTTTATATGTTTCTATATTAGATTTAGCCAGTGCTTTATTTCAAATAGAATCTTAATTCATTACAGAAGTTAGCATGATAATCATCGATAAGAATAACAAGTCTTTTATAATAAAGGCCGACATTCACATGTTCATAGCAGTTCATCTTCGGGTTTTGCAACCTGAATACTTTTTTAATCCCACAAAGTAGCACCAGCTATGTGATAGTCTTTTGAGCCCTTGGGTTGGCTTTTCCAAGTGAAATTAAGGAACTGAGTTGTGACAATCCATCTCAGAAGTCTTCAGCTTCTCACGCCATAAGTAGGGCTACAGTCCATCAGTTCCCTCCTTCTTGAAACAGAAAGACCAAATATGGAAGTCAGTCTAATGCCTAGACTATCCACGTAAATATCTGCACACTGTATTATTTATCTATGGCAGAAAAAAAAAAGGATGTAATAAAATACAGAAATTTTTATAATGGAAGGAGAAGATTGCTCCTGGGTAAATCATTTGAGGAAAATCAGAATTGAGCTTTGACACAATTTCTCCCTCATATGAATAACGGGATTAAGGGGAGGAGAGAGAGCGGGCCTCAGAGAACATCAGTGATGGCAAATGAGGAACCCAGGTGAGTCAGAGAAATGACCATGAAGGCAACCCAGAAAAGCAGCATTCAGAATCTTCCTGGGGAAAAGATGTTTGAGAGCTGGACAGCACTGTGGGAAGGAAACCTGTGAAGCAATGAGGAAAAGCCATAGATAGCCAAAAACTTTAATTTAAAAAAAAATTAAAATTAAAAAAGCAAAGACAAAACGGAGAGGAAGTGTGGAGTACCCCACAGCCCAAGCTGTCTTCAAATAAAATGCACTTCCATGAATGGTCCTGACTATTCCTAATTTTTTTTAAAGTCACGCCCGCATGCTGCAATGCACAGTAATCTTTTTATTTTTCCCTTCATCTGGGGGACAGAAATTCCCTTTGAAGCCTCTTTGTGATCGGAAGTGAGGGAGCACCGGGGTTCACGGGGCCAGGCGGCTCTCCTCCCTCACTGCCACCTGTGCAGTTGATGCACCCTTAGTTACAGAGCCTTGGACTGCTGCTGCCTTCAGTCAATCCGTTTAGCCGAAGGCCTCTGATTTGTTCACATTTACTACAACACATACAGAGGGCTGGAGGATTTTTTTTTTTTTTTTTTTTTTTTTTTTTTTTTTTACTATTGATCTGGTGCTTTAAGAGGGGAAAAAATCTCCTTGGCTGTCTAAACACTATTGATCCCTGCTTGGGAGTCGCAGCAGAAGTGTAGAAAGGGCGTGGATGAATTGAAATTTCATTTCCGACAACTTGTTCCTGTTATTTTTACCCTTTTGCACGGGGAGAAACAAGTTGCTGCGGCTTCAGTCAATGTGGTCGATAGCTCCACTGAGAAACTCAACACGGCTTCTGCCAGAGGTTTGGCAATGAGACATGATGTTGGATTTAGAGTGTATGAAGCTGAAGGATGCGGGTGAAAATCACGAGGTCTTAACGGCAACCAGAGGCAGAGCAACTGGCTTTGGGCTCGCTGAGACCCAGGGGGCTTGTGGCTTTGAAGGAAAGAAGGCTTACAGAGACTAATGACACCCCCGTTTGGGAAAGGCCCTGAGTAGTCACACAAGAAGCTTCACCGATTACAGGGTCCTCACTTCTGACTCGTGGATGGCTGTATGTTATAACCAAAGGAGAGGTACTCTCTAGCTGAAGCTAAATTTCAGACTTCAAAGAAGAGCGTTAGGTTGAGCTATTCCAGGAGGTTGCCCGGGACCTGTCCAGGAAAGGACCAGCGCAGAAACTGGAGCTGCAGGCCCGCAAGGAACTAGGGGATGACACTGGGTCTGCAAGGCCACGCATCTGCAGCCAGCGGCCTCAGGAAGCCCGCCTAGCCTGGAGCACGCTGAGTAGGTGTGGTTTGGTGACAACAACACCAGCTTTGTTCTTACCTTTATTAGATGCTCAAAGAATACAGGAGAGAACCAGGCTCCTTCTTCCTAATGGCAACATCTGGCATTTATGCAGCCATGCACCTTTGATCCTTAAGGATCCCAAAGCCCTTTACAACCTGCTGTAGTGCTAATGGCCAGAGCAACGATCTCACAGTAAACGTGCCAAGTTTTCCCCACACTGGCTCCCTTTTCTCAGTTTTGCAGTGTATAGAACAGTTCTCCACTCTGGGAGGGAAGAGTCCAGTTTGGATCCCAAACACCTCTTTTGTCACGTTTTTTGCAAAGTTTGTCCTCCCCTTTTTTAACTAAAAGTACTTCATCACCATTCTTAATAAACAGTACTTTATTTACATTTCCAATTATTTTACAGGCCCATTTCTGCCCCTATCCCCATCCCTCCCATTCCAGAAAAAGATGGAAATTTTCTTCTCTCCTGGGAGCCAAGAATCTGCATTGCCTACGAGGTTGCAAATTCAGACACAATAAACAGAATTAAGAAAAACTGAGCTGGCATTTGACAGAAATTGTAAAATGACACTCAGAAATGTTGCTCTTGTGGAAATTACTGATATTAAAATATAAATCAGTGTCTTGTGTTTCCCGAAGCACCAGGGGCTCTATTAGGTTATGCGGTTTGATTGCTGAGCTGAACCTAAGAGACTTGGCAGTTCAGTGCTGAAGTTATCCCAAAGAATTTAACCCCTCTCCTGCTGGAGAGCAGGCACCCAGGCAAATGCCTATTGATCATAGCATCTCCAAAAAGCCTTTGCTTTTCCATTGAACCCTTTGAAAACTGCAAGAAGGTGGAGGGGGCTAACATGGGGAGAGAAGGTAAAGGAATTTGGAAAATCCTTTCTCAGGATAACAGTCTTACTGCGTAGTATCAGGAAGAAGGCAGCAGAGGGCAACTCAAGAAGCAGATTCTATGAAATTTTTTATTAGTTATAATGGGGAAAATAGTAACTCGGTAGACACCAGCATGACCAAGTGACCAGGGTCAATATCATTGGTAATAAGACATACTGATAGTATGTAAGATGCTAGCACTGGGGAAGTTGAGGAACGGGTATATAGGAGCTCTCTGTACTATGTTTGCAACTTTTCTGGAAATCTAGCATTATTTCAGAAAGGTCTGTATGCTCCTGTTTTTTCACCAGAGTCAACCACTGCTACCTTTGTAGAGAGACAAAGCAAATCACAAAAAAACCATAATAAAGGCAGATTGTGTTGTTTTAAAAGGTGAATAGATAAAGTGCCATAGGAGTCTGAGGGGTTAGCTACCTGGCAAGGCTGCTGTGAGGATTATTGTTCTTTTATGTTTAGAACCGAACAGTACCTGACATATAGTAGCTGCCACACAAGTGTTAATTAGCACATGTGGTTGGAAGGAAGATGAGACATGGCTATTGAGTTGGGTCTTGAAAGTGTATGTTTTTTGGACAGAGAGACAGATACCTCATTTTTAAAAAAAGAAAGATACTGAGAAATCAGGTGGGAGAGTTCTCAGTATGTCGGTTGATCCTAATGGCAACCAAGATGAAATGGAGTGTGTACTTCAAAAGAGGAAATTTTACTAAATGGCATGGGAATAATGATGGTGGCAGTAGGAGGGCTAAGTATGTTGCTCCCTTCCCTACCCTGAATCTTCCTACTCCATACCTCAAGTGGAGAAAGAGAAAGAGTGAATGCAATGAGCTGATGTATCAAGAGAAAACGAAGTCAAATCAAGGCAGAGAAAGGAGCATTTCAGAAAAATGTTTGTAGGATCAAAGAGTTGGTCCACAATGAAACAGGGGTTCCAGAACCTATAGTAGAAGCAGCTAGTGGAGGTCCTAGAAATGAAGAGTGAATTGTAAAGAGGTCTCTTGAGGAGGACTATAATTAAGGGTACTTTATCCCTTTGCATTAGATCTAGCTGCATAAAACAGAGAAAATCCAAAACAGTGACTTAAGATAGAAGTCACTTACGATAGAAATTGCTCTCTCTGGGGAATTCCCTGGCCATCCAGTGGTTAGGACTCCACAGTTCCACTGCAGGGGACACAGGTTCGATCCCTGGTCGGGGAATCCCTCATGCCACGTGGTGCGGAAATAAATAAATAAACAAATAAACAAATATGTAAGAAATTGCTCTCTCTCTCCAGGGCTGGCATGGTGGTTCCATACCATCAGAGACATAGGTTCTACCTCTATGAGCATCACGTCATGTTCCAAATGGTTGCTGGAGCACCAGCCACTAAATCAGCATTCAAAACAATCAGGAAGGAGGAAAGAACAAAGAACTGCACATTACTCTTTAGGATTTCCAGGAAGTTCCCACAATATTTCCTCTTACATCTTACTGGCCAAAACTTAGACATATAGCCATACTTGGCTACCAGAGAGGCTGGGATAGGTAGTCTTTTGGATAAGTACATAGACACCCCAATAAAATTATGGTTCTGTTACTATGAACGATTAAAAGTATGGATATTGGAACAGGCAACTGACAGCCTCTGTGAAAAGTACCAAAAGAGATAGCCATGGGGAGAGATTTTCACCCGCAGCAGTGAGTCTGATAAATCCTGGGACCCCTTCTCTTGTTCCTTCTAGACACTTATTTCTTCGGCCATTCCAAAGTCTCCTTTAGGAAGACCCAACGGGCCCTGCTTCCTCTCCAGAAAAGCCTCAGTCCTGGGGTTGGACTATGACCCAGTCAGTAACCTTGGGATCAGGTTCCTATCACTCAGTTATGGTGCAGAGCCCCAAGCCCTGGCAAAACCACCCCCTCCTACCACCTCCCCCTATCAGGTATGCGCTACATGACCAGGGACTTTTTTCCTTTTGAACTGGATTTGGATCCAAAGAAGTAGATTGTTCATGCCAGGCCTCCACACAGTATGGCTCTGTCCATGCATTCTTGGCAGAAGTAATTTATTGTACAAGGAGCATCCTGTCAATTCATGGTGTTCACATATTTTTAAATGGAAGAAACATTGAACATCCTTTCATCATGTCAATAATTAAGACCCCTAGGAGGGGCTTCCCTGGTGGCGCAGTGGTTGAGAATCTGCCTGCCAATGCAGGGGACACGGGTTCGAGCCCTAGTCTGGGAGGATCCCACATGCCGCGGAGCAACTGGGCCCATGAGCCACAATTGCTGAACCTGCGCGTCTGGAGCCTGTGCTCCATAACAAGAGAGGCCGCGATAGTGAGGGGCCCGCGCGCTGCGATGAAGAGTGGCCCCCGCTTGCCGCAACTGGAGAAAGCCCTTGCACAGAAACGAAGACCCAACACAGCCATAAATAATAAATAAATAAATAAATAAATAAAAATTAAAAAAAAAAAAAAGACCCCTAGGGCTCATCACCCTTTTTTCATTGGTAGGAGATGGAACATTGGAGATAAATCTAAAACCTAGCAAAAGTAAAGAAAGGCTCATGGCTAAGTGTAAGTAAACCTGTTATTTTGATTAATCCCCAAGGATAGCTTTAACTTTAAACTAAATAGCATCTCTTTCTGTGAAAACCTAGAAACATGTTGTAGATGAGAAAAATAGGTCCTTGATATTCTTCTGTCTAGGTCATGAAGGAAAAGGAACAGATGGTGTGGCTTTAAGGCCAGTAGTCCCTCCATATACCCAAGCAGTTACCAGTTCCTTGGGGAGAGAGCTAGCATCAGTAATCTGTGATGATGGCATTTGTGTAACCTAACGAAGGTAGATGGTGTATGAAGTACAAACATGTGTTTTCCATCCTGCCCCTGCTCAACCTGTGTTTCACTGAACTGTTCACTTCTACTTTTTTCCTTCTTCCCCCACAAATAAACAAAGTCTCTCTGAGTTAAGAAAGGGGAGGGAGGGACTTCCCTGGTGGCACAGTGGTTAAGAATCCGCCTGCCAATATGGGGGACATGGGTTCAATCCCTGGTCAGGGAAGGTCCCACATGCCACAGAGCAACTAAGCCCGTGCGCCACAACTACTGAGCCTGCGCTCTACAGCCCACGAACCACAACTACTGAGCCTGCGTGCCACAACTACTGAAGCCCGCGTGCCTAGAGCCCGTGCTCCACAGCAAGAGAAGCCACCGCAGTGAGAAGCCTGCGCACCACAACAAAGAGTAGCCCCCACTCGCCGCAACTAGAGAAAGCCCACGTGCAGCAATTAAGACCCAACACAGCCAAAAATAAAAATAAAAGAAAGAAAGGAAAAAAAAAAGAGGAAGAAGAGAATTTGAACATAAGTAAGAGAATTTGACCCTGGTGAAATCAATGAAATGGGCACAAATGGGGAAAACAATAGGACCCCAGGTAGGTTTAGCAATCCAGGGGCAGAAAGGACTTTTGACAAATACCAGGAATGGGGGACAGAGAAGTAAACAAAATCTTAAGATCCTATCCCCTTCCTCTCAACACCTTTCTAGAGAATGGTGGAAATGATGGTAGGTACAATGATGGTAGAGCAGGTCCAAGAGGCGAGGGCCTGAGACCAATCTCACGTGTGTGTGTGTGTCTCTCTCTCCTTCTGCATTAGGAGCTTCCTCAGAGGATGAAAAAGGGCAGAAGACCCAAAGCCTACAGTAAGACGAAGATGCAATCTATGCAGCCTGATGACCAGGACACAGACATCTCAGCACACTTCAGCTGGGAGAGATGCCCATGACCATGGAGCAGGAGCCACCCCTGATGCCAGGATGCATCCTAGGACCTCAGAAATTAGGCACACTCTGGAGAGACCTAAATAGGTGGAAGGAATCATGAACTGCTTCATTTTTAACCTAAAAATGATGGAGTTTTCTCAGAAATAACTAAGATTCTGTTTTCTGCCATTTGGTGGAAATGGGGTTTAACAAAGGGGTTGAGTAATAGAAAAATAGTTACCTTTTCTTTGCACACCTGAGTTCATACCTGCTACACTAGTCACCCATGTGAGATGCAGTGTTAGGTGTTTCTCGGGAATCTGTGAAGTGCTCTATGTGGGGGCGGAGGCCAACTTCAGGGGCACAAAACATCACTAGATCCCCTGACCAAGTTTTTGTTGTCACTACAATTTTTTTTTTTTTCCTGCTCACAACTGTCACCAAGAAAAAGCCTGCTAGAAAGGCAGATGGCAGAACTTTTGAATACAAAAGGAGTAGTTCCCTGGGCAGTTGCAACCGAATTGGAGGTGCTGGTGGAGGAGATGAGGCACGAGGATGTGAAGGTCTCAACAGTGATGCAGGAGACAGCAGCACAGAAGATGTAGAATCAGAGTTTGAGAAGAGAGAAGACATTCAAGTCCTGGGCCCAGAGATCAGTATCCACTGATCAGGTAGGGGACCCCTCCCTCTGTGATGAGTTCTTTCCTCTACAAAATATTTGTCCAGCCACACTCCTCAGAGGGCATTGTGAAGGTTCCCATGTTCATTTTATGAAGTATTTGAGGCTCCCTCAAAGCACTCTTCCTTATCCATCTGGCAAACATTACTGTCAAATGCTTCGAAAATTTATCATATAACCCTTCCCTTTTTTTCATCATAAACACTTCCAAATTTCCCACTGCTGTTGTTAATGACTCACAGGATTCCCATGTCTCCTTCATGGAACACAATTCAGCTCTCTATTTTTCCTCTGACTTATTTTACTTAGTAAATATATTTTCATGCAAATAGGAGAGCCTGTTCCTGCCACTTTTCCTTCCAAATGCTCTTGGCCTTTGCAACGATAGCTGTGTAACTCTGTAGTAGATGAAACCAGCACAAGTTAGACAATCATTTTTCTGTCTTTGAGACAAAATTTCATTTGATTTAAGAATCATCTCCTGACTATCCAGTAAGTCTACCTCTAGAGGAATATTATTCTCAAGGATATGTTTACTCCATTCCAACTTTTGTGTGATGCTTGGGTTAAGTTCACGATTCCTATTAAAGAAGAATGTCCGTCAAGGTAGAACCCGAACCAGTAAACTTTAGAGCTAAGAAAGAAAACAGTCATTTAGGACAACTCCTCAGTTTACAGAGGGAGAAACAAAGGCTTGGAGAGGTGAGTGCCTTTCCAAAGGCTACTCCTTGACCTAGGTGCTGGGTCAGGATTAGCAGTTTACTGGCCTAGAGACCTATTCAGTGTTCTTTTAGGTCATGCTATTTTTAATCTTCTCATTTGCCTAACACTGTAGAGTAAATGTTTGTGTCCCCTCAAAATTCATGTGTTGAAATCCTAACCGCCAAGGTGATAGTGTTAGAAGGTCGAGTCTTTGGGAGGTGTTTAGGTCATGAGGATGAAGCCGTCATGAATGAGATTAGTGCCCTTATAAAAGAGACCCCAGAGCCCTTATCCCTTCCACCATGTGAATTTACAGCAAAAAAAGAAACAGCCATCTCTGAACTGGGTCCTCACCAAACACCTAATCTGCTGGCACCTTAATCGTGAACTTCTCAACCTCCAGAACTGTGAGAAAAAAATTTTTCTGTTGTTTATAAGATATGCAGTCTGTGATATTTTGTTGCAGCAGCCCAACCAGCTAAGACACCTTGCATGGAAATGATTTGTAACATTCACCATATTTCCTCTTGGGGGTAAAGGAAGAAGGTAGGCATAGCCATATGACTTGTTTTGGCCAGTGAAATGTGAGCAGAAGTGAAGTGTGTCACTTCTACTTTAAGAACCTGTATGTGATTCACCTAGTTCCTTTCCTGCTGGAATGGCAACAGGCAACATACTAGATGACAGATTCTACTAGCTTAGGACAATAAAGAGCAGAGCCCCAGCTGACTCATAAATGACGTGTAGCACAAATGAAAAATAAACCTTCATGGTTTTAAGTCACTGAGATTTGTGGATTGTTTGTTACTGCAACATCACCTAGCCTCTCCCTACTGGGTAAGCCCAAGCTACATCACCATTCCCATGATGCATCTCTCTGCATGAAGACGTAAGAGGGTAAACAATGCAGCAGATCAGAATACAACCCCATAAAACATTCCAAATTCTCACCGGCATTCTTTCTTCCTCTTGGTTTATATTAGGGATGGGGTATGTGGTTCATTACAAAGAATGAGTATTTTGATAGCTTCTCATTCTTGGAACTATTCTTCAGGTAAGTGCTTGGTGGAAACTTCCTCTAGTCTTAGAGTTTAAAACATAATGAATTAGATTGTTTTAATAAGTGCAGTGCATTATGACCTCATATGCATCATCCTATACTTACACACATACATGTGCACAAATCTTTGGTTTTCCTTGAGGCTTTTTATTTAGATAATTCTCAGCACTTTACAAGTTTCCTAACTTTACAAGCGCCAACATTACAGTAACTTGGTGCTGCAAAAAAATCACATTATCAGATATTTCCAAATTAATAGTTAGAAATTAATGGAAGGGAAGCTCCCCATGGAGTAGTAAGAGAGCCTGCCTGGCCTTGGGTAAGTCACTTAGCCTCTCTGGGCTTCAGTTTCCTCCCCTGTAAAATGGGGACAGTAATAGTATCTACCTACCAGGGTTATCATGAGAATGAAGTTGGTGTGCACATCACATTTGATTCATAATTAGTAGTTAACTATATTTGAGCCATTGAATACTTAGAAATCTAGAAAGTAAAATCATTTCAGACCTTCTACTTTCCAAGAAGGATGTATTCAGAAACTATTTAGCCTACCAAGTGGTGATTTTTGGGAAAAGATGTAAAACCACGGTCCTGTCTTCCTAGGAAAGGCTTTAACACACTTTTGAAAACACAGATGGGTAGGCAAGTAGGTATTGCTAACAGTTCGGAAATTTTTCCAAACTCCCTGCTCAGAGCACACATCCAAGTGGGAAAATCTTTAAAGGGCCAGACACATTTATGCTTTTTCCATCTTAAATTCTTGGACTTTTTCAGGTTTATAACAAAGCTCAGGAAATGCTAAAGCTTAAAGGAGAATTGAGAGGTGCCCAGGAAATGAAAGATGAGGTAAGCATCCTCACTCCTCTATGTACGTAGAGTTGAAACTTTGCTACAAGGGACATCTTTTCCAGTTTCATGATTCAAAATTCCAATAACAACATCCCAAAATGTCACAGACAGAGGTGGGCAGCAAAGCATAACATTTAAGAGCCCAGACTTGAGCTAGGTGAGTCTGGGTCCATATCTAATAGCGGTGTGATATTGGGCATGTTACTTACCCTCTCTGAGCTTCCTTTGCCTTACCTAGAAAATATGAATAATGAGCACCTATTTCAAAGGCTTGCTGTGAGGATTAAGTAAGATACTGCATGTAAAACACCAGTGCTTGGGACTTAAGCACTTATTAAATATTGTTGCCGACATTTTCTCTTTATCTGGAATGATATGGAAGTGGAGTGCTCTGATGAGTCTATTATTTTGGTCAAACTGTGTTTATGTATTCCCTGACTTGTTCCAGAAAGGACTTAAAGGGGATGTTTTGGTTAGTATAGGGTTGTCCCACATGACATATGCTTTTTAACAGACCTCCTACTAAGAGGTCAGCAGCTTCTAAAAGAGGTGTTTCAGCTCCTTTCCCGCTGGATTACTAGTGGGAGCCATTGAGGATTCGCTGAAAGTTCTGCAGGGAACGAGGATCTGGTATGGATTTTCTAGAAGGGCATTTCTTCATTCAGCTGATATCTTTCGGGCGCCTTCGCTGTGCCAGGCATTGTTCTAGGTCCTGGGGATAAATCAGTGGACAAAATCGACAAAGATACCTGTTCTTGTGGAGGTTACTTTCTAGTGAAATAATTTCTCCAAGGATATGATGGAGAAAAGTATGTGGCAGTTGCCCAAGTACCAACAAGAATTGGCCCATATTCCAAGGTGGTGGACCGCCTGCCATATGCCATGGGTATCCTAAGCCATATACTTTCTACAGTGTGCCAATTTTTAAAGAATTTAGAACACAATGAAATATACTCAGTCTTCACTATATGATCATAATTGGCTCCAAAATTTTTGCTCACAGGCAAAACCTCATGTAAGTGCCCATTAATTCCCATCATAAGTAAACAAAAACTGTAATGTTTTTATAGATGGAAAAGTAAGCTCAGGAATCAAGTTAGTAATATCAATAACAATGTTTCAATTTACTGTAGGTAACTTTAAACTCTTATTACACAAGTAAACTGTAAAAATTCCTGTAGCAATGTTAATTTTTAAGATTTCCTGCTTTTAATGTAAAATAGATAGCTAGTGGGAAGCAGCCACATAGCACAGGGAGATCAGCTTGGTGCTTTGTGACCACCTAGAGGAGTGGGATAGGGAGGGTGGGAGGGAGACGCAAGAGGGAGGAGATATGGGGATATACGTATATGTATAGCTGATTCACTTTGTTATAAAGCAGAAACTAACACACCATTGTAAAGCAATTATACTCCAATAAAGGTGTTAAAAATAAATAAATTTAAAAACTGAAATTGTTGGTAGAACAAAGAAAAAAGAAGATTTCCTGCTTTTTCTTTTTTTTTTCAATTTATTTATTTATTTTTGGCTGTGTTGGGTCTTCGTTGCTGTGCACGGGCTTTCTCTAGTTGCGGTGAGCGGGGGCTACTCTTCGTTTCGGTGCTCGGGCTTCTCACTGTCTTGGCTTCTCTTGTTGCGGAGCACGGGCTGTAGGCACACAGGCTTCAGTAGTTGTGGCTCGCAGGCTCTAGAGCGCAGGCTCAGAAGTTGTGGTGCTCGGGCTTAGCTGCTCCATGGCATGTGGGATCTTCCTGGACCAGGGGTCGAACCCGTGTCCCCTAGAAGTGGCAGGCGGATTCTTAACCACTGTGCCGCGAGGGAAGCCCAGATTTCCTGCTTTTTAAAACATAAGTCTCACTAGAAACTGATATATTTTGAATGGTAGTCGTGGCTAAAGGTGGTTTTCCATTGTTTATTGAAGATTTGTCCTTATCCTCACAAAGGTAATTTCCCAAAGATGATGAATTTTATGGTATTGTTGGTGGACTCCAGTATTACTCTGGAAAGTGCCACCCAAGCTCTCTTGTTCAAGTGCCAAATCCTGGGAAATGCTGCCATCTTGAAGGTCTGTAATGCTCCTAGGGCCTGAGGGTGCTACTGAATCACAAGCTTCAGTTTAACATCAGCTCCCCACAAGAAGCAGCACGAGACTATCTGTCAGTACTTTGAAGCCTAGAGCAAAATTTCTTCCTGTCTTTTGAAATACATGTTCGAGAAGCCATGCTCTTTGGAAAAAAGGCCCTTTAATCAATACAGAAAATTTGCTTCAGTAAATAACCTATTTTCCAATCACTATCATCATGCATCTGGTAGCAACTGCAGCCTCAGCACTCACCATTTTGCCTGTGGTTGGCAGCTGCTGCAGATGCCACATGCCCTCAAATAAAGTGACCAGGTTCCAACCCCATATAAGCAAAACTGGGTACAGGCACACTTCCTTTTATTGAGCTTCACTTTATTGCACTCCGCAAATATTACACTTTTTACAAATTGAAGATTTGTGGCAACCCTATGTCGAGCAAGTCTATCGACGCCATTTTCAATAGCATTTGCTCACTTTGTGCCTCTGTGTCACGTTTTAGTAATTCTTGCACATTTCACGCTTTTTCATTATTATATTTGTTATGGTGATCTGTGATCAGTGACCTTTTTTAAATTTTTATTGGAGTAGAGTTGCTTTACAATATTGTTGATCAGTGATCTTTGATGTTACTTTTGCAAAAAGATTGCGACTCACTAAAGGTTCAGATGATGGTTACCATTTTTTAGCAATAAAGTGTTTTTAAATTAAGGTATGTAATT
Organism: Eubalaena glacialis; assembly: GCF_028564815.1. Taxonomy (NCBI): domain Eukaryota; kingdom Metazoa; phylum Chordata; class Mammalia; order Artiodactyla; family Balaenidae; genus Eubalaena; species Eubalaena glacialis. Next base: position 15,233,295 of record NC_083733.1, on the reverse strand, counting down.
TTTTAGCTATAATGCTTTTGCAAACTTAATAGACTACAGTATAGTGAAAACATAACTTCTATATGCACTGGGAAACCAGAAAATTTGTGTGACTTGATTTACTGTGATATTTGCTTTATCTCAGTGGTCTGGAAGCACACCCACAACATCGTCGAGGTATGCCTGTATCTAAGTGCACGGCTTATGTAAGTGAAACTCACCTAGCAGCGGAGGCTTGTGATTTCGGCCATTGTTGAAGACTTCAGATCTAGGACAGGATCAGATGGTGCCTGAGGGTCAGCATTAGACTCTCAGTTCTTCTCATGCCCCAGTACTGGTTACAGAGCTTTGAATGATGAAATGTCAGATTAAATCAATTCCTACTACATATTGATACTCAAAAGGCATCTGCCTGGAATTTAGCGTTCATAAAGTACGTAAGATTAGAAATAGTGTACCGTGACCTCTGTGCACAATATTAGCAAGAAATTAAGTTTACTGGAACCTCAGAAACACTTGCCTTTATGGAGTTCTGAGGTGAGCAGCAGCCTCTTCTTACAACTACCTACAGTAAAAATAATACATGGTTCATGGAAATCACCTTATAACTCTCCCAGGATTTTCATTCTGTTCTGATGAATAAAAACCCTTGTGTAATTTGGCCTTCAGGAGCGAATGGTTAGGTTCTGATTTCAAAAGCAAATTTCATTTGACATCCAGCAAAATACATTTGTTATTCAACTGGTTTAGGGCATCCTCAAAGAAAGGATTATTTATTCCAAACCTCAAAGAAATCGCCTCAGAGACTCTGAGTCAATGCTAATGTCCAAATTAGATGAGATCATCTACATTAAAGATCCAATTCTGAAACCCTGGTGGTGCAACAATATTGGGCTAGCAGGCCTGCTGCTCAGAGGACATCTAAAACTAGAAGGAGTGGGGGTTTTTTATTTGGCCTGAGAGAGAGGACATTGAGCTTTTAACATAGAGAGGCTCAAGTTGTATATCACCGGTACTTTGTTAATAAGTCCTCAGTGTGCCAGGTTTCATATGCAACAATCTGGTGACGTGGTCCTTACCTTAGGATGCATATATTCAGCATCAAGGCAAGAGTATAGGGCATTTGACACTTCCATAGAGTAGGCATTGTATTGTCACCTAATCTGCTCATAGATGCGAAAGACAGTCCTGTGGCAAGGGGGGAGGGGATCCCTAGGGCCCCACTCCCCAGTGAGTCTCCATACTCTATTCCCAGTATGGCAGCTATGAGAAAAGGGATTTAACGCACTAGAATCAAACTACTGCTCCTTGTCAGGTCAAGGATTTTGTTTTCTATTTAGAGAACAGTGTCTGTACCCCATTTTTTAGCCGCTCTACACATATTCTCTTAAGAGAGTCCCTGGTAATTGTCTTAATGGTAATTACATGCTTGGGGCAGTTGACATGCACTGTTATTTTTCAGAAAGTTTGGAACAAGGGACAGGAGCAGGAGAGGAAGAGGGAGAGTTTTGAGATAATGAAATGCTTTTAATGACAGAGCCACACCGTTAACCTAATTAAACTGTAAAGTGGTTTTAAAAAAATCCAGGTACTAAATGGAAATGAAGGAATAAATCAGCTGAGACAGCGGCACTTCTGGGAAACCTTCTGAATTCTGAATACTCTGACATTGCCGTGTCGGATTCTCGTGGTTATTCTCTGTCCCGCCCCCTCCCCGGCCTTGTGCAGAGGTCTCTTAAACTGACCCGTCCAGTAGGCTTGATTTATGATGTCCATATCCGGTCTCCAGCTCCCCCTGGGAGTGTGCGTTGTATAGCTCATCTATTCAAGAAGCCAGCGCAATCAGTGGGATACGGTGGCAGAGCGCTGGCTACAGGGTCAGGGGAGCAGAGCTCTCCTCATTCTGCTGCTAACCGCCTATGGGACTTCGGACACTGTCACTTGGATCACTTTGCCATTTCTGTGCACTCATGGCTTCTGTGTGCTTTTGCACCTGCAACTCTCTTAGAAGAATTGCCCTTGGGCTTTTGGGTTCACTTTGCTCATAAGAGCAGAAAGCTGGAAGTCCTTGGGAGCTTACATCCCATGAGGCAGCCCTTAGCCATTGACTGGCTGATGCTGAGGCTGACAGCCCAGCTTTCATTGCATCTAATCAAGACAGACTCTGAGGTGTAACTTACACTCTGGAGTTTCCTGTGGAATTAGGCTGAAGCCACTCCCGCAAAACTTTGTCTGAAATCGTGCCCCTGCTTAGTTTCTTCCTCTTCCCTGTCCTGCTTCCCCCACCTCCTTGCTGATTTCTCTTGGGAGTGTTTCTTTAATAGATGCCATGAATCCTCACCTAAGAGCCTTCTCTGGGTAAGTTAACAGAAGCAAGCACCTACTATAAAAGCACCAGCCTCAGTTCCAATATCTAAAACTTGGAGGTGGTAGTGCTTGTCCTCAAGAGTGTTACAAAAGGTTTGCACAGTGATAGGACTAAAGCACTGGACAGGTTCACAGAGGGCTTCTTGCTAATTTCTTTTTACACCGTTGTCACCCACAACACTGGGAGTGGAAGGTGGCGTCCTCTATGACAGGGCACCCACCCTCTTCCCACAGCTGTACACCCCCAACCCCACCCAAGCTACTGTGCTCCCCATTCTCTATTTTGATCTTGATCTCTAATTTCCATCTGACCTGGCAGTAATTAACAAATCTTTTTCTCTCATAATCAAAGACAGGGATCTTATGCAATCAGCCCAGGGATTTTACTTTTATTCCCATTGGTGTACGTCTCCAAAGAAAAGCACTAGGTGTATAGGTGAGGGAGGTCTTTGGTTTAGTGGGTAGAAGGGAAAGTTAAGAGACTTTTCAGATGCCACATCAGCTCCATCACTGATTCACAATAGTCTTGACAAGTCCATTTGACATCTTACTATGTACATCTCATCAGTGACAGAGCCATTAATATTTATAGACAGTCCACTAGGTACCTGAAATTATTCTAGGCACTGACTTTCTCTTGAAAAGCAGGGGAAGTGTCTATGATGCACCCACAGTAGTGGGTGAAGATTAATTAATGTAAATAAGTAATTGTCTGAATAATGCAGAGCACCCAGACACCTCACAAATGGATACTGTGTAAACATTACACTGGATGAGTAATGACAGCTAAGGGTTGATGGACAAATTTCCAGCAAATTTAAAGTCTCTGTCAACCAGTGAATGAAAGGAAGCATTTTCTTGATAGTTCATAATTGATGCTTTTGTTTTTCTGACTGCTGAGGCGGGGGAGAGAGACAGAGAAGTGAGCAGCCTGAACAGCAAGCTCTTGAGCCTGCAAGCTGACATCAAGAATCTACACGATGTCTGCAAGAGACAGGGGAAGACCTTGCAGGAGAATCAGCTCTGTGTGGAGGAGGAGATGATGAACAGCAGCCACGTAAGGGATTCAACATCCGTTTCCCACCTCTGCCCCCTCCGCTTCCACCTCTGCCCCCTTGGGCAGGACCAATAATAGAAAGTTCTTCCACTGGTCATTCAAGAGCATTTATTGAGCAAGCAATGAGAAAGAATTAAACACACACACCCTAACACACACACACACACACACACACACACCCTCACACACACACAAATGCCATCCCTGCCCTCAGGATTTTTCAATCTAGCTATCTCCAAGGTCATCTACATCTGAGCCTCTGTCTTTTCCTTATCTGGCCTTTCACACCTGGATTTGCAGCATCTGAGGCCCATTGCCCTGAAAAGACCAGATCATAGTTATATAAAGAGAGTAGCATCTCTTAATGGATTTTAGACAAACTTCTAAATCACCCATGAAAATAACAACCATCCCACTTGCTCCAAGGTGTCACTTCCTATCGGTGCAGCAGGAGCTCTTTATTGCCACACCTGCAGCTCTCTGCCTACAAGCTTTTCTTCTGGATGCAGGAACCCAATCATAGGACAAACTGAAGTACAGAAGGGTTAATACCCCTAGAAGCAGTCCTCAACCAATGACTGATGGGGAGATGGTTGATTAAATAACCTACCTCCCTTGCCCTATCTCACTGGAGATAACTCCAGGCATGCTCTTTGCTCTGTCCCAGAGTTCCTCAGTGGGGCCCAGCACCAGTTGCCCAACACTGGTAACTAGGTTGGTAACACACCCTTTCACAGTTTCCTTCCCTGCCTTGTTCATTTCCCCGCTCCCCCTACCTGAGTTTCCTAAAATCACCTTCCACATAAACTACTACTTGACATCTGGTTCCTTGCCATAGGACTTGCTTCCAGAGGTGCCCAAGCCAAGATACTCAGTAACACCTGTCCTGAACAGGAGGACCTCCTGGCATGATCATCTTTCTTGAGACTGTGATTTTGAACTAATACTTATCCATAGCCTAGGCAGTTCATCAGCTGAGGCAACTTCATTTCACCCTGAGGTTTCCTCCCTTTGGAAACTCTAGCTCTAAGCTCTTTAAGCCAGCCTCTAAATTTATCCACACAAGCTGGGGAGCCAGCTGGGAGATATTTTCCCATAGCTCTGTAAACACTTTGGGTTGCCAAGAACTCCTAACCTGCAGTCTTCATTTCTGCTTAGGGACTTGAGTCCTTGGCAAACATAAGGTAGGTACTTGTTCCACAGACCTGTTGTTAGACCTCCAAGTTAGCCTCTTAGGTGCTGTGTAAACATTCACCATCATCTTCAACATTTGCCGTCAAGGACCTGGTCTCTCTTAATTGTGTCTGTTAGAGTTCTCCCAGGACTTACCACCTCCATATAAGAACCACAAATTGTTCCTCTGCAACGCCCTAAAAATGCTAACAACAAAATAATTCTACCTTATCTTACTGAGCACTACTGTCCTTTCTGTAGGAAGTCACAAATATAGAAAAATCCATTGGTTTTCCTAAATGGATCCCAGGAAGAATATTACCATAATTTATTTTCTTTCAACGTTTTAGGATATTTTCACCATTGCTGTTGCAAGTTTATTTATTCCCCCAGTCAGGGAAAGCCATGTGGCAAATAAATGTACCTGGCAACCTGCCCAGAAGAAGGTCGAACAGCTTGAAACAAGCTTTAAAACATGCTCTTTTTTCCCCAGCACTTAGTGCAGAATTTAAATTGCAGACTACGAATACAAATACACAATTAGATGTAGACTTAACACTCATCTACTCAGAAAATCCATGCAAGATCTGCCTTCCACAAGGAAATATAATATGGGAACAAAGGGGGAACCCAAGACTTCCTGAAATTTTGACTAATATCTGACAAGGAGCTGGAGAAATAAGCAGGAGGTCATAGTTCAGGACACAGTTGTGTGAAAAAATCAAAATATTATATCAGATGTTATGTGTAACTAAAGGAGTGGCAGGCAGAGGGTAGGTGACCTTGTAAATCAAGAATACGTTGTGCTCCAAATCCCACGAACAGAGAGAGCTGTACCTAGGGAAAACCAAGTGAGGTGCCTAGGGTGCAAAAAGTGCCAACCCTGTACTTGCTCAACCCTGAGACTGAATGCCTCCTTTAAATTTGCGCATCACTTGCCTCACTCTAGTCCCAACCCTGCTCACATATCAAAAGTGCCTCAATTAAAGTGAAAGGAGAAAAGAACAACAGAGATATCATAGTAAAACGATGATCAAACCAGAAAAAGAGCAGTTTCCCAGGCTCCTTTGGCCCTGGTGGTGGCATGGAGAGAATACCCTGATATTCAGTAGAGTTTGGATTGCCAAACTCATCTTTGCAGTGGACTGAGGAATTATTTTTAGCATAAAACTGTAAGAAATTTGATTTCTGCAGATAAAAGTAATTCATTGAATATATAAAGATTAATACACTCAATGGAAATTATCACACAAAGATATCATTTTGAATCATTGGGAATAAAAAAAATCTAAGAGAAATTGCTAAATGCAAAGTGGGATCTAGGATTGGCTCCTGGAACAGAAAAAAAAAATAGTAGAAGAACTGATAAAATCCAAATAAAGTATGTAGTATAGGTAATAGCAATTTACCAATGTTAACTTCCTAGTTGGACAAATGTACCATGGTTATGTAAAATGTTAACATTAGGGGAAGGTGGGTGAAGAGTATATGGGAACATTCTGTACTACTTTTGGAATTTTTCTGTAAATCTAAAATTATTCCAGAATAAAGAGGTTATTTTTAAGTGAATCTCTGGTAAATAGAGATCACTGATAAGAAAAATGTCTAAACCATGAAGATGTGTCCAAAAGAAATGGATGTCACTTAAACACACAGTTCTACACTCTACCAATACAAGAAAGTAAAAGAAATGCAATTTGTAGAAGATATAAAAAGTAATAGGTGAACCTATCTAGTGATATAAGGCTAAACCAGACTTACATGGGAAATATCTCACTTCCTACCTCAAAAATAGGGAAAGAAGTTCTGACAATGACTGGCAAAAGATGGGGCTTTTCCTCTTAAATGAAGAAAAATAAAAATTATCAGGGATTCAGTTTTCAGAGCAATGCTAACCTGAGCAGAAGAGAGTCAGCACAAACTAGGAGAGAGAATAAAATGGTTTAAAAGTATTTTGAAAAGCCGGCTTTAGGTAAAGCAGCAGGGCCTGATGACATACTTCGAAGAGTACTTAAGGAATTGGCAGGTGTTATTACATAGCTGCTAGCGATTATTTTTGAGAACTCAAGGGGATAAAGAAAGTACCTGTAGACTGAAAAAGGGTAAATGCAGTGCTCATCTTTTTAAAAAGGGGAAAAGGACAATCCCGGTAATTATAGACCTGTCAGCTTAACTTCAATATCAGGGAAAATATAGAACTTAACATCAATCAATTAGCATCAACTTGAAAAGCACAAAGTATTGGGTGGAAACCAACATGACTTTTCAAAAGGCGAATCATGCCAGGCCAATTAATTTCCTTCTGTGATCAAGTGGCCACATAGGCAAGGAGGGAGCAGTAGCTATAATCTCTTTGACCATAAGTAGGGCTGAAAAGTAGTCTAAATATGGCAGCAGGTTCCTACAGGTGGCCAAGTCCTCTATCTTTTAAGACAACTGAGGCCTGGACAGAAATCTATCTGAGAAACACTGGTAGACCAGATGGCCCCCGGAATCATGTCCAACCCTGGATGGTCATTTTAGGAACTAATCTTACTTCCATGAGACTATTTCCAACTTGCTCATTTTCTCCAGATCTCAGTTTAAAGGTCAAAGCAGAATCTAGTAAAATATCTATGTCTTCACTATAAAGAAAACTTTTTTAAAAAAGAAGACAAAGAAGCAGTAGAAAATGCATTGATGCCTTTGTGACACTGCTTTTTGGTACAAATGTAAGTGAAATTCAGGCTTAATCCATAGTATGTCATTTTCTATTCATGTAGAATTAAGAAAAATAATCTTTTGAATACTTAAGGATAAGTAAGTAGAAATTTAATAGGTCTCAGATAAGCCTAGGCATTTCTCCAAGTCTTTGAAATTTGATTCCTAAGCCCATAGGTATCTATAGTATGCAAATGTTTAATTCTCATCCAAGAAAACTCTAGTTTCTCTGCAGGTATGAGCAGTTCTTGGATCTTTATAACCAGGCAAATTAGATCAGGTGCTACCTTTGCCCTGTACTGAAAGATTTTAGTGAACTCTTATCATCTGGTTGGTCTCTTATATTACCTCAAACCAAAATTAAACCCAGAAGTTTTAACATGTCCTCTGAGGAAGAGATGATTAACAGTTTGCCAGTATCACTGCCAGGTTACTAAGCTTTATACTAGGAAAAGACATTCTTTACCCACAGGAGGCTTTAAAGTCAAAGAACAATTATGAACACACCAAAGTATAGATGATGTACTTGGAGGGGAAGCCCTAAGGAAAGAGTTTGGCTTCTTTAAAAGAAGAGCATTTCTCTCATTCTTTTGGGTAATGAAGAGACAGTGGGGACATGGAAATAAGGGGAAGCAGAGGAAGAATATAATGAGGAGACTAGTCAGTTTTCAACTGGGTCATACACATCCAGCAGTGGAGAGGCAGGTCCAAATCAATACTTGTACACAAGCACTAGAAGGACCAGGAATCCTGTTTCTTAATTTTCAGAGATCAAGTCACTTTCAACAAAGCCAAGAGAAACAGGATTGGAGCAAAATTTGGTAAGGATTTTATTGGGTATTAGCTTTACTAAAATAAGCCCTTCTGCAATAACCATACCCCAGATGTTCACTCCTTTGCTTTAGTTCTACCCACATTAAGTATTTATTCGTGACCATGTATTTTTCCAATTAGCTCCCCACCCCACAGTTTACCTGTATAGACAGGGGACTTGGGCTCTTGAGAACCTCCCCCATATATGTTTGTGTGCATGCACACCTGAGCACACACACACCACTCCCAAGTCCCTTCTCTCTGAACCTCATTCACAGATGAGTTGTAAGAATAGCACAATTCTTTTCTTGAAAAGAGTGAAAGCACTTAACTAAAAACATTTATTATAAATGTTGGCAATTGTAGCTACACAGAGTAAATACAAAATTCAGCTTTGTTTGGCCTAGGAAAGAATTCTCTCAGGCCAAGGATTCAGCTTGTCTTTGCCTGGTGACCACTGTGGTGCATTTTCTGTCTTCTCTTTCAGATTGAACTGACACAGTCAGCTGTTGTCTTTCTGGTTCTGAGCTGGGCTGAGCCTCCCTGATCTTATCTGTGCTGCCTCCACCCACTCTCACTACAGAAGATTTTCTCTCTTTTGGGTCCCAGCTCTTACTGAATTAATCTCTTTAACACTCCATCTCTCCAGTTACTCAGAGCAAAACCATGGAGTTATCCTGCCTTGGATGACCATTATCTCCCACCATCCCACATCTAATGCAGAAGCAAATCCTGTGGAGTCTACTTTCAAATATACATCTAAAATCCAGCCATTTCTCCCAACTCCTACCTTGGTCCATGCCGCCGTCACTTCTCCCCTGGATTCTTGCAGTAGCCCCCTCGCTGGTCTCCCTGCTTCTATCTTTGGCTCCCTACAGTTCGTTTTCAATCTAACAGCCAGTGTGTCCTTTGTGACATCTACAGGAGATCACATCACTTCTCTGCTCAGTACACTCCAATGGCCTTTCACCTCCCTAAAAGGAAAAGTTAAAATTTTCAGAAAGGCCTACACGGTCCTAGAGGACCTCACCTCCCTTTCCTTTCTCACCTCATCTGGTACCATTCTCCCCCTTACTGTCTCTGCTCCAGCCAGAACAAAGTGGCTCCTCAAACACCACCAGGCACCTCCCACCTCCAGGCCTTAGCACCTGCTGTTACCTCTCACTGGAGTGTTCCCATTGTAGATTCCCACCAGGTTCCTTCCCTGCCTCCTCCAAGTCTAGACTCAGATGTCACCTTCTCAAAGCGATCTTCCATGAGAACAAAATTAATTCAAAATTACAACTTCCTCCATCCTGGCATTCCTCATCTCCCTCCCCTGCTTTACTCTCCTCCACAGCACTTTTTCCTCTTAATAAACTACGTAATTTACTTCTGTAATTTGCTACCTCTCTCTCTCCCTCTCATTCCCTCTCTCCGTCTCTCTCTCCCTCCACACATTCCCCCCAATAGATGCAAAATTCTTGAAGGCAGAGATTCTGTTTTATATACTTCTGTATCCCCACTGCCTAGTAGAGTGCTTGGCACATAGCTGGTATTCCCTTAATATTTGCTAAACAAATTAACTAAATGAAAATATATTCACACAATAGCTACCATGTTAATGTTCATAGCAGCATTACTCATAATAGAAACCAAAGCAATCCAGCTATCTATTAACTGGTGAACAGATAAACAAAATATGGTATATTCATACTATTCAGCAGTAAAAATCAGTATTCAGAACAGAATCCTGATTCTTGCTACAGCCTGGATGAACCTCAAAAACATTATACTAAGTGAAAGAAGCCAGACACAAAATATGACATATTATTACAATTCCACTTACATGAAATGTCTGGAAAGGGCAAATCTATAGAGGCAGAAAGCAGATTAGTGGTTGCCTGGAGCTGGGGTAGAAATGGGAGTGACAAATGGGCATGAGGGAATTTTCAAGGTGATGGAAACATTCCAAAACTGGATTGCAATAATGGCTGCCCAACTCTATAAATTTGCTACAAATCATTGAATTGTACACTTACAATAGTGAATTTTATGATATATAGAGAATACTTCAATAAAACGATTAAAAAAAAGTTTATTTTAAAAAAGTTTGAAATTACTCTGTTAATGAGGCCAAGGCCACAAGCTCAAATTCTTGGGAGCCAATGAGTTTGCTTATTCTCTATTTTGTTTCTTTCTTTCCTTCAATACCTAGCTGTGTATGAATCTATAATCTAGGCCCTATAGGAGTAGACATAACCCCTGCCCTTTGGAAATTTATAATCTAATTAAAAGATAAGATGCACAGAGATCATTACAATGCAAGGCAGAATATGAAATGCCACATTAAGGACATGGCAGAAAAGTGTTAAGTAGGAAGACAGTAAGCAGAGAAGGGAGCTAAGGAGTGCCTACAGGCCACCCTCTTCATCCACCTCTCTTCCACATGTCACCATGTTACTGAAAGTGGGATCTGACTGCTCGCTACTCTAAAGCCAATACTCGAGAGGCAATGTTGGTAAAAGGAAAGTTTGCTTTATTTCAGAGGCTGGCAACTGGGGAGGAGGGCAGACTCACATCCAAAGGCTGACTCCCCCCACTGACAATCAGTGGGCAAGAGCTTTTAAAGCGGAGTTTCAGGGGTGTATATGTGGAGGGAGGGGGTTACATGCAGAAACAGCACAGTCAGCCCTGACAGTCATCTTGAAATTGGTCATCGGTGGGTCTGATCAGCGTCATCTTGATTGTTTTAAGTGCAGTTAATCTTCAGTTCCAGGGTGGGTTTGTTCCCATTTCTTTGAGACCATTTCTCAGAATTGTGGCAGCTTATGTCATGGCTACAGTCTGGTCATCATGTCATTAACTTCTTTCACCTGGGAGTTTCAGTATCTACAAGACAGCTCAAGGGATATGGCTCAGAATATTATCTATAGCCCTTGAGGAGGAACTAAAGGTCCTTGACTTTGTTTAATGACTAAACTATTATTATTTGGTCTTGTTTGACTGCTTTACTTTGCTTCTGCATTTTCTCACTTCTCTGATTAAACTTATTCTTTGGCTAAAGGTTTTCTACAGACAAAAGGCAGGCAGAGGACATGGAGGGGAGGACCATAGGGTCCTGCTCCATTTCAACCAGGAATATTGGGCAAGAAAATATAGAAGCATCAGTGCAAAGATCTCAACTGTACTAGAATAAACAACTCAGGGATGTGTCCTATTAGCAGAATACCTGATACAATGTAGGTGTTCAACATGTGCTTATTGAATGAATGAATGAAAATGTAGGTGGGGTGTAGCAGCATTTCGGTTGATTGTAGACTGGTAGGGAGAGATCTCACACACACACATACACACACACACACACACACACTCAGCATCTGCAAGGTCACATCTGCCTTCAGAAGGAGACAGAGTCAGTGCCCAGATGTGCCTGAACAATATCTCTGCCTCCCGTTTCCCAGCATTCCAGAAAGCTATTTCCCCAAGAGTTTGTCCTTTTATCTGGGCATTTTTAATAATCAAGTTTAGTCCAAGAACCATAACCAGAAATTCATTCCCTTCCAGGTCAATTGTGTTATCTTTTTTTTTTTTTTTCCACACACACACACTGTATTTTATTTTTACAAGAGATAAATAGACTGACGTCAAGCATTGTACATGGATGACCACAACAAAAGCAACAATGATTGCATCAATTGTGTTATCTTTATACGTGAAGCAAAACATAAGCATATTATCAAGTGTATCTTTATACTACTCTCTAGGTCCTTTATGTGAATGTTTTTTCTTCTGACCTACATAATAGGAATGGTAGATCTAAATAGTAGGAAGGAACTATGGTTTTTTCCTTCTTTTCAATCCTTCCTATAGAGTGAAAGTGAAAAGTGATGTTTAATTGTGAATAGAGTGAAATGTTTCATAAGTGCTCTGGAGTTGAAAAGATAAATGGATGGATAGATGGATGTGAATGGTTGAACAAATGAAAAAAATCAAAGAATGAATGCCTATTTGGTGACAATCTAAAGCCTTTCTGTATATTCAATCTCAATTGCAGAATAAGAAGCAAGTATCAGCATTTGAGGAGTCACACATGGAGTCTGAGCCCAATAAACAGTGTCATCTGAGACAACTCCAGCAACTCAAGAAAAAGTTGCTGGCCCTTCAGCAAGAACTGGAGTTTCGCACCGAGGAGCTGCAGACTTCTTACTCCTCGCTCCTGCAGTATCAGTCCATCCTGGAGAAGGAGACTTCCGACCTGGTTATTCTCCACCATCACTGCAAGATGAAAGAAGATGAGGTATAGATAAAGTAACTATGGAAATGTCCCATATGCCCATGTACCTACAGAAATCAGACCAAAGCTACTAGAAAGCAAGCATTGGACTTAGAGAAGAGCTTCACAACATCTTGAGCAGGTTTTATCAACTTTCCCTCTTTAATTCTTGATTTTTTTTGAAGCTGAACAGAGGGAACTAAACAGAATGGCATAATTGGGTGAAAGCTGCAGTATTAATGCACATGGGGTATGTGGTATGTGTGTACGTGTGTGGGAGGTGTGTGTGTGCACGCACATATATGTGTATGGTGTGCATGTAGGTTTATCATCTCCATTCTATTACCATGGCAATTTAAATGCAAAAGACTCTGGGTCTCTGAGGGTTATGAAGGAGGTATAAGGTCCATTAAATCAATCATTTTTAGAAAAATCAGGTTTTGGTCATATATAAATTCCTGGCACTTGCACAGTTGATAAGATAACCAGACACTGAGTCTGAGTCAATCACTGGCAGTACCAGATCAGTCATTTTTTTCAGACTGGAGTTTTAGATCACATAGACTTAGCGTAAGTACGTTCTGGACATTCATTTCTATTCATGTCCGAGGATAATATATTTTTTTAAACCAGAGAGTATCATCCTTGTAGAATCCCAAGTAAATTCCAAAGACCAAAGCCATAGATCTAAAATCAGTTGGGAAGTGATAGCACTTGCAGTAGTAAAACTATGGGTTCAAAGGAATGGGACAGGGACTTCCCTGGTGGTGCAGTGGTTAAGAATCCGCCTGCCAATGCAGGGGACACAGGTTCGAGCTCTGGTCCGGGAAGATCCCACATGCCATGGAGCAACTAAGCCCGTGTGCCACAACTACTGAGCCTGCTCTCTAGAGCCCGCGAGCCATAACTACTGAGCCTGCATGCCACAACTACTGAAGCCCGCACGCCTAGAGCCTGTGCTCCGCCAACAAGAGAAGCCACCGCAATGAGAAGCCCTCGCACCGCAACGAAGAGCAGCCCCTGCTCGCCACAACTAGAGAAAGCCCGTGCGCAGCAACGAAGACCCAACGCAGCCAAAAATAAATAAATAAATAAATACATTTATTAAAAAAAAAAAAAAAGGAATGGGACAGGCAGCTTCCTCTGGCATTTTCTTCCTCTGCCTTTAAAGATAAAATTCCAAGGGCTGGGCTTCCCTGGTGGCGCAGTGGTTGAGAATCTGCCTGCCAATGCAGGGGACACGGGTTCGAGCCCTGGTCTGGGAAGATCCCACATGCTGCGGAGCAACTGGGCCCGTGAGCCACAACTACTGAGCCTGCGCATCTGGAGCCTGTGCTCCACAACAAGAGAGGCCGCGATAGTGAGAGGCCTGCGCACCACGATGAAGAGTGGCCCCCGTTCGCCGCAACTAGAGAAAGCCCTCGCACAGAAATGAAGACCCAACACAGCTAAAAATAAATTAATTAATTAATTAACTGATTTAAAAAAAAAAAAAATCCAAGATCTATCTTGAATGCTGCTGTTTTAAGAACTAACTCCAGGGGTTTTATGAAGGGCCTTAAAGAACATGGAATTTTTTTTAAAGGAAATATTATGGCCAATAAGAATTTGCTGAAAAGGACTGGGAGGGAAAGGAACAAAGAAAGGTTATCCTACATAATATAATCTGGGACAAAGCCTGTGAGCATAAACCATGGTTTAATAAAGCTAATGCAGGGCTGTGTTAAAACTGTCTGGTTCATCTTAACTTAAACAAGAGTCCAGCCTAGATAAAGTGACCCTGAATTAGTTGGGATTCTATTTGGCTGCATATAACAGAAAACCCCATAGTAATAGTGTCTTAAATAAGATAGTTTATTTCTATGACATATAAAAGAAGGTCAGAGAGAGGTAGTCTAGGACTGTTACGGTAACTACATGTGTCATCAGGTACATAGGGTTCCGTCTTTCAGCACCACCATCATCAGCCCAAGGCTTCCATTTTCTAGGCCGCCTAAGACAGCTGCTGGAGCTCCAACCATCACATCTTCATTCCAAATAATCAGGTGGGAGGTGGGGTGGGGAGAGAAAGGCACACTCCTCCCTTTTAAGGACACTTTCCAGAAGCCGCACACAACACTTTCACTTATATACCATTGGCGAGAATTAGTCACATGGCTACGGCTAGTTCTTAGGAAGGCAAGGAAATGCAGTGTTTTAGTGAGGCTCACTATTGTCCCAAATAAAGTCAAGGTGTGGGATTCGGCAAGCAGCAGTCACTGAGACAGAGCCCCAAATGGGAAAAATTACTTTAGGCATTCTGCCAAGTTCCCCCAATATTTTGTTCACAGAAGTATCAAACTTCTGTCTAATGTTGGGTTTCCCAAAAACAGATCTTAAGACAAGGAGATGAATATAAATACTAGTTAATTCAGGAGGTGATCCCAGGAAGCATGGTGGGAGAATAGGGAAGTGAGTCAAACAAAGGCGGAAAGCCCATAAAGAAAATCACTATTAAGAAGATCACCGCTATGGGAAACTGGGGTTCAATCCCTCTGGAGAACTCTGGGAGATAATGTAGAACACACCTCAGACTGATCCCAGCCAACCACCCCAGTCATTGGTTGAGGGTTGCACCTGAGGGTATTAAACTCCCCAGTACTTGTCACTTGCCTTGTCTTGCTCCTCTGCTTGAGTGGACTCCTGGGGCCAGAGCAACCCTCAGGCAAAGAGTTGAAGATGCTTGTGGTTGGAATGGGGTTAGCATGCAAAGGGATGGTGAGTGTCAAGGGGATATGAGCTTCCGTTATAAACGTTTGAATATAAACTATTCCTTTCCTCTTTTTCTTACCAAATAAACACCTCAAACTAAATGATCTTTTTCCAAGATGAATCTCAAATGACAGGCAGCAAATATATTAGCTTAGACCAATAAAATGTGTTCTGTCTGAATTCTACTGAACTATTTGAACCCAGATGAAGCCTTCCTGATGACCCTCCTGCTCTTAACTTTTTCAACACATATAATTCAAGCTATATAATTTAGCTCACTCAACAGTTGTTTGCTAATTTTAAATCGTCTCTCTCCCCGATTTGTAAGAGTTTGTAAATTCTTTGAGGGAGGAGCCTATGTTATATAGGTATACATACCCCTATGCACCCAAAACAGTGCTCGTGAGCATTCAATAAATATCTGTCAGTTGGTTGCCTAATAAATTGATTAGGAAGAAAAAGAACCTAAATAAGGATGCTGCAAATCCCAGAGGAACTTCGGGTCATGTTCTCCCACTGTCTCTAGGGAACTTGGCTGACATGGGCCTGTGTGCACGGGGGGCTCCACATTTTCTAAATTAGACCTCTAGAGAATACATAGGAAAGAAAGAATACTGGCATTTTAAGCCCTTAAAAAATGGAGCTATACATTCATTCTTATTAATCAACTAACAAGTCTTTATTGAATTAACTACATACCAGACAGAATGGGAAATAGAAATGGTCCCTGCCTTTAAGAAGCTTACCATCTAAACAGGACAAACTTTTTAAAAAAAATTTCTAATCATTAACATTCTGATTTTATGTATTGTAGTTTTTAGATCTGAGCTGGGCCTATTCTTTGCATCTGGGTTTCTAGTTAAGATATGAGACTCCTCTGCATGTGGTCTTATAGCAATATCCTTTCCTCATTAGATGCTTCCATGGGTTCAGTGTTGTTGTTTTTTCCTACACCAACAGGTGATTCTCTATGAGGAGGAAATGGGAAATCATAATGAGAAAACAAGGGAGAAGCTCCATTTGGCCCAGGAGCAACTCGCCTTGGCCGGGGACAAAATCCTCTCCCTAGAAAGGAGCTTAAACCTCTACAGGGATAAATACCAGACTTCCCTGAGCAACATCGAGTTACTGGAGTGCCAAGTGAAGATGTTGGAGGGGGAGCTCAGCAGGATCGTCGGTCAGGTAGGACTTAAACCAAACCACTCAGACCAGGAGCTCCCAGGTGGTCCCTGTAACAGTCCCAGCCTCTCTGCCAGAAACCCAAACCTTCAACCAGTTGTCATTCCTTCCCTTGAATTTTGTAGCCCTCAGCTTTGAACTTCCAGCCTTCACATCTCCTGTAAGATTGCTCCTTAGGAATTTTAAGGCTCCTTAATTAATATAAGGAGCCACCACTTCAAATAAGGCAGAAAGTGAATTACCAAATGAGCTCTCAAATCTTCCATGTTGCCATGGGGGTCCGGCAGGGGGCTATTCCAGGTCACAGGACTCATGGAAACCATAGCTTCAGGATCAAATAGGAGGAGAAAGCTACAAAACATAGCAAAGAAGTGACTGAACTTGTTTCTTTTTTCTTTCAATTGCTTTTTAAAATTACACAAGTAATACAACAGTATAGGCTCTCTAGACAGAATTATGGAGATCAAATGTAAAAGTCCACCTTCAGCCTTCTCCACCCCACTCTTCTCCCCCTAGGCAATGACTCGAAATGTTCTGGCAATCTTCCCCATCCTATTGCTATGTAAAAAGTTAGAGTCTTCTTTTTACATAAATGAGTCATTTTATAAATATGGTTCTACACTTTGCTTTTTAAATGTATATCTTGATGATTTCTTCTAGTTACTACCTTGTATTCTGTAGTATGACTGTACCCTGTACCATCTACTGACCTGTTTGTCTACTACAAACAGGCTGTAATGAACATCCTTATCTCTATGGGGTTAATTCCTGAAGTGGGGTTTTGCTGGGTCAAAGGAAATGCTTATTTTTAATGTTTAAAGATACTCCTAAATTGAACACCAAAAAGGTTCTACCAGTTTACACTTTTACCAACAGTAATTTCCCTACACTCACAGGGTATGTTTTCAGTCTTTTTAAGTTGTGCTAAACTGATGGATGGGGAAAAAAATAGATTTTCTCATTTTCTCAGTTTTTATTTCCTTTAGTTCTAATAGCTGTGGGTTGGGCTCCCCAGGAAGCAGACTCTGAGACAGACTGGTATGCAGGATGTTTTTAGAGAAAGCTCTTGGCATCAACACCTGTGAAGGGGAAGGAAGCAGGGTTGGGCAGATGGAGAAGCTGGGCTCTGATGGTCCCAGCAAAGGCCTCAGCCAACCTCATGGGGAGCTCTGGGGCTGGAAGGGCCTTGAGAGCAATTCTAAATTGGGGAGAAGGGAGCTGGCCTTTATACCTCCATGTTGATCAGTGATTGGATGTGAGCTGTCTTCCTAGGGCGAGACATGACCTTGGGCAAAAGTTCTCTTCAGCCCAGGCAATCCCCAAAAGGGCTGACAGCTGAGGCTATCTTAGGGCATCACCCCCAGCAGCTGGAGGAGTAAGTCCTTCACTGCTGAAGGGGACCTGGGAGGCCCATCACAGCGCCCCCCTTGTGAATGAAGTAGCGAGCCTGTTCATAGTGTATCCGTCCTGTGGATTTCTGTTTCACGAATTGCTTTTAAATCCTTAACCAGTGTTTTATTGGGTTGTTAGTCTTTTTTGTGTTGACTTATAGGAGGTTCTTAATATATTACAGGTAATAATGCTTCATTATGTAAGTTATAAATATTTTCTCCCAGTTTGTAACTTTTCATTTTCTCTTATTAATGGTATTTTTCAACATACAAAACTTTTTAATTTTTATGAAGTTAAATCTCTTAGCTCTTCTTTATAGATTCTAGGTTTTATGTCTTGTTTAGGTAGGCCTTCACTACCCCCAAAATTGCAAAAGTTTATCTTATATTGTCTTTTAGCACTTTTTAAAAACTTATTTATTTTATTTATTTATTTTTAGCTGCATTGGGTCTTCGTTGCTGCGCGTGGGCTTTTCTCTAGTTGCGGTGAGCGGGGGCTACTCTTCGTTGCGGTGCGCAGGCTTCTCATTGCGGTGGCTTCCCTTGTTGCGGAGCACGGGCTCTAGGTGCACGGGCCTCAGTAGTTGTGGCACGTGGGCTCAGTAGTTGTGGCACGTGAGCTTAGTTGCTCCACAGCATGTGGGATCTTCCTGGACCAGGGCTCGAACCCGTGTCCCCTGCGTTGGTAGGCGGATTCTTAACCACTGCGCCACCAGGGAAGCCCTAGCACTTTTATAATTTTGTATTTTTATGTTTTTAGCTTTAGTCCACCTGGAATATACATATATATATAATGCACACACACATATATATATTTTTTATATATAATAATGAGAGTATCATCTTACTGTTTCTTAACTTTTTTATTGTTTTCCATTCCTTTTTCCACATAGACACTGAATTATTTATACACTCATGGGCAGCTTTCATGCTCAGTGAACATGAACTATTTCTAACTTTGCCTGAAAAAGCCCAGTTAGGGAGACAGTTTAATGGAGAAAGTATCTACCATCCAAACTAGGACTTTTTGCTCTTTTTTGCCTGTCTGCATCAGTTCACCCCATTATTAGTGCAGACCAGTGAACAGGTAGTAACCTTCATGCATGATTTCAGATGATCTAGAGAAAGACATTTTTTTAAAAAACGCACTTCTAGGAAGACAGCCATATTCATGTTGATGAGAGTATCAATTGGTGTGTTTTCTTTGAAGGACAATCGTGCAATATCAAAGTTTTAAATAGATCCAATTTAAATAGATTACTACTTCTACAAATTTAACCTACACATAAACTAGAATAGGTACTCAAAGATTTATGTGCAAAAATATTCATTTCAGCTTCGATTTAGAAAAAACTTGGAAGCAACATATATTCCCATCAATAGAAGACTGGATAAACATATTTAAAAGCAATTTAAAAGAGCAAGATAAAAGCACATGTACTAACAAGGATAAATTTCTAAGGCATCTTGTTGAGAAAAAAATGTTTCAAAAAGACAAACTAATATATGTATTCTACAATATTCATTTATATGTATGTAAATGTATAGATAAAGTTCTAGAAGGATATGCACAAATTGTCATCTCTGGAGAATGCAGCAAGTATGGGATTAGAGGTGGTGGTCAAAGAGAAATTTAGACTTGCCTGTAATATTACAATGTTTTAGAAAGATTATATATATGTGTGTGTGTGTTACTCGTGCAGTTTGAAATTAATTTTAAAAGAAGAGTAAGATAGATCCACAAATAGCAATATGGAAAATATCCTAAATTGCCAAGTGAAAACCCAATGTTTAGAATAGTATGCAGAAGACTTTCATTTGGTAGGGGAAGAGTAGGGCGTTATATACTTATACATATACGCATATATAAATATGCATAAATTATCCCCAGAAGGACATACAAAAAACTGGTAACACAGACCGTCATGGAAAAGGGGACCTGTGTCATGGAGGTTCAAGACTGACTTTTCAGTGTATTCTCTTGTGAACTCTTTGAACTTTTTACTGTGTGTGCACTTAATTTTTTTCTTTTGTTAAGGAAGCTCTGATTCACATATATGAATATAAACTTTTAGAATATAGGTCTAGAGATTTTCCATGCTCATGGCATTCTGAAATTGACTCGAAAATTATGAACAAAATCAACCTATTATTTTTAAATATCCCAGGAGCCCAAGAACAAGGGTGATCATTCAAAGGTGCATATATACACTTCTCCCTGCATGATTCAAGAGCATCAGGAGACCCTGAAACGACTATCTGAAGTCTGGCAGAAGGTCTCTGAACAGGATGATCTAATAAAGGAACTTCGAAATAAGCTAGCCTGCAGTAACGCTTTGGTAAGTGTCTCCTTCTAGAACATTTTCCCAAGAGACCCAAAATAAAGCCATGAGGAAAGAGAGGAGGGGAAAAGAGTCACCTAAAGTAATCTCTTTGCCAGTACTCCTCAAATGTCTTACATATTCATGTCCCTGCCTCTTGTTCATATTCTCCATGGTAGGCATCCCCCAACCCACACTAAGTTTGAGATTCTAAAGAGACTTAAAATCTCACACAACAACCAGGGTGTCCATCAGTAGGGAAATAGTTAAAGAGATTAAGAGAAATTATTAAAGAGCTATCCATATTATGGAATAATACACAGCCAAGGAAAAAGATTAAGCAGATCTGTAAGGGCTGCATGGAAGATATTTGCGATACACTGTTGAGAAAATGTTGCAGAATCTTATGTATAGTTCAATCCCACTTTTGTTTTTTAAAGTCTTTGATCGTAATACAGAAGTATATACTGTAAATTGCCAATAGTGCCCCCTCCCCCTTAGTAGAAGTGAGAGAGGGGAGAATAAGTGGATAGGAGAGTCTCACTTCTTATTTTCAGTGCTTGGGTTCTATTTGAATTACTTTCAACAAACAAGAACAAAAGTGTCATGTTTTTTTTTTTAATTTTAAAAAACGTGTACACATTCACCCACTCCAAAAGAAACTTCCTTCTTTATTTCTTGAACTTTGAATCCTATCTTCTGAGAGGTTCAGTACATCTTTCCATCACAGCCTCCAAAGAACCTTCTTCTGCCTCATAAACTGGACTGCACAGAGGATCAAGAGGGAGTCCAAAATGTGGCCATTGACGGACTCGAGACAAATCACTGTCTATGCCTTAGTGAAACTTGATATAAGATTGAGAACATAATTCCTTCTCCTTAGTTTATATAATATGAATTATATAATGCTGCAACAAACTTGGGCTGAAAAAGGAACACCCTACAAAAATAGCACTAGTAATAAGCCAGTTGCGTTAATCATCCAGCATAACTGACTTGTGCTGGGTTGCAGGTTCTGGAGCGTGAAGAGGCTTTGATAAAATTACAAGCAGACTTTGCTTCCTATACAGCCACCCACCGACATCCCCCTAGCTCCTCAGAAGATTGTGAAGACATCAAAAAGGTGGGAGAACTTTTGCTTATGTGTGCCTGGTAGGATTGGGCTGAGTTGGGTTTGATTCTGGGTTCTCCTACTTTTTAAAATTTTTATAGTACATTTTATATTTTATTTTATATTTGTGTCATTTTGGTTAGCCCTGCCACAAGGATAGTGTATATAATGTATGCCAAGCCCCCAAGGAGTGTGTCTGGCATGATTAGATTTTGGAATTGAATTTTGGAATTGCACCTGTCTCTTAACTCACATCCAATGGTACATCTAAACAAGACAGAGGCTCCTTTTGGCTTGCTAGCTTCAAAAGAACCATACAGCCTTCTAGTTTCTGGCTGGAGTTGAAAAGCAACAAATTTAGGGATGGTTATTAATTCAAATCCACTCCCTTTTAAAAAAACTCTTATGTTTTCAAAATTCAAAGCCATCTCAAAAGTTGATTCTAATAATGAATAAGCATTTAAACCATGTAAACAAATTGCAAGATTTGACCAACAAATATGACAGTGAAAACTAGGTTAGGGTCCCTTCTAGGAGGTCTGAAGTCAGTCATGCCTGAACTTGAGGTACAAGGCAAAGCCAGCCACATGAGGCCATGCTGATGCTGAAATAGTGGCAAAGCGGAGTGGCAGAGAGAGTCAACACATCAGCTCTCCAAGGGATCCTCTAGTTGGGGAGTGGAGATGCTTCTTTTTCCAGGACTTTCTGATCCCACAAGCTTTGGATGAACTTTGGAGCTCTTCCTTGTACATCTGTCAATATTTATTTTAAAAGTCAGTCCCATGTTATTCACATCCTGACCTACAGCAAGATCTCATACACTCCATGTTTGTTTTCTTTTTGTCTGAGAAATGTCTTTATTTCTCCCTCACTTTTTAATTTTTTATAGTGGTAAAAAACACATAACATTAAATTGACCATCTTAACCATTTTTAAGTATACAGTTAGTTGTGTTAAGTATATTCTCATTGTTGTGCAATAAATCTCTAGAACTTTTTCATCTTGCAGAACTGAAACTCTGTATCTACTAAACACAAATTCTTCTTTGACACTCCATTTTTTAAAATGATACAGACTTCCTCAAGAAACAGAATCCACTTTCACCCACCATTATGTATATCCTACCCAAAGCCTTCACATTATGTGAACATTCTATTCGTACTAGAACTACCCACATCACAGTTAGTGCCAGCCGTCCTCTCCTCCCTCAGCTGGCCTGGCATACACTGGGCCTTTGAGTCCCTGTAGGGCCCACACCCAGGTCAGATGGTGATTGCCCTGCATTTCTCCAGCTGTCCCCCTCTGTCTTCATGCTGCAACCCTCCTTCACTGTCAACTGTGAAATCACATAACTATCTCCCCAGCATCCCCTGATGCCCATATAACTAATTGTTCCTCCTTGGCCACATGTACATGTTCCTTCCTGCCTTCTCTGGTTACAGCCCCTTCCCCTCTCCTTGAGGGTAGAAGCCAAAGTTCTTGCCGAGGGACTAAGAGCCCTATGTGATGTGACTGCCCCCTAACTTCCTCACCTCCTCCTCTCCCGATCACTCACTCCACTCTAACCACATGGCCTCCTCCATGTTCTCCCCCCAGGGCCTTGTCATCAGCCAGCACCGCCCCCACCCCCATCTGCAGAGCTCGTCCCTCAGACACCTCAACATGGCTCATGCCTCACCTCCAGCAAGTGCCTGCTCAGAGGCCACCTTCTCAGTGAGGCCAACCCATCTATCCTATTTAAAATTGTAACCCACAGCCTCGCCCCTGCCCGCCCCATACATCTCCATTCCCCTTTTGCTGTTCTGGTTCTTCCATAGCACTTATCAACTTTTGTTTTCTGTAAGTCACTACTTTATGCCCTTTGTCTGTCTCATGCCACCAGGAGGTCAGCTCCCTGGGGGTAAGAATTGGTGTCTGTGTTGTTTGCAGCACCTACAGTGCTGCACACGGTGCCTGGCACACAGTAGGTGCCTTATCAATGACACTGAGTGTTGCAAGGAGGAAGAGGTGGCTGCTTTTGTGCACATTCCATTCCGTGTGAGCATGAGAAGTCTGCCATGTCCTTTCTTTTTTAACTCTTTTTACTTTTTTAAATTGAGATATAATTGACATACCAGAAAACTCACCATTTAAAGTGTACAATCAGAATGGACTTGAGGACACGGGGAGGGGGAAGGGTAAGCTGGGACGAACTGAGAGAGTGGCATTGACATATATACACTACCAAATGTAAAATAGATAGTTAGTGGGAAGCAGCCGCATAGCACAGGGAGATCAGCTCAGTGCTTTGTGACTACCTAGAGGGGTGGGATAGGGAGGGTGGGAGGGAGGCTCAAGAGGGAGGAGATATGGGGATATACGTATACATATAGCTGATTCACTTTGTTATACAGCAGCAACTAACACAACATTGTAAAGCAATTATACTCCAATAAAGATGTTTTTAAAAATAAAATAAAAATAAAGTGTACAATCATTGGTTTTTAGTGTATTCACAAAGTTGGGCAACAGCACCACTAATTCCAGAACATTTTCATCACTCCAAAAAGAAACCCATATCCATGAGCAGTCACCCCCCCCCCCATCCTCCCTGCCCCAAACCCTGGCAACCACTATTCTACTTTCCGTCCCTACGGATTTGCCTGTTCTGGACACTCAGAATTCTATAAAGCTTTCTTTCCCCATGTCCTCACCCTGCCCTGCTCTTCTTCCATCTGCCCAGATACTGAAGCACCTGCAGGAACAGAAAGACAGCGAGTGCCTGCGTGTGGAGGAGTACCAGAACCTCGTGAAGGATTTGCGCATGGAGCTAGAAGCCGTGTCGGAACAGAAGAAAAACATCATGAAGGGTAAACCGCGGGCCAGCGGGCTGCGGCAGAGGGTAGGGAGCCAAGGAAGCCGGAGCCCCGCTCTGAGCAAGAAGCACTCTGTCTCGTCCCGCTGCAGACATGATGAAGCTGGAGCTGGACCTGCACGGGCTGCGGGAAGAGACATCTGCCCACGTGGAGAGGAAGGACAAGGAGGTCGTCATCCTGCAACGGCGACTGCAGGAGCTGCAGGTGCAGTTCACTGAGACCCAGAAGCTTGGTTTGAAGAAAGACAAGGTAAGGCGAGGAGCTCCGTGGTTGGAACTGCCAGCAGGGCACGGTGAGGCCAGGTCTTGGCAGGAGCGGGTTCTGTGGCCCCGCACTCGCTGTGATTGCTTGGGGAGCACCCACACATGCGCAGTGAGACTGCGGTGCTTCAGGCCCAGGGGCAATTCTGAGCTCTTCCTTGGAATTTCTCATGGCACGTAATAAATAAATAAAATATCAGGGGCCTTAATAGAGATGCGGACTCTGTAAGAAAGGGGTTCTTCCTCAGCCCTGCAATAGAGAGTTTGGGACACACTCGTATTATTCCCTTATGCTTTTGTTTATGCCTAATAGTAGAAAGAAATGCTATAAAATAATATGTAGCCTTATTCACAATTTCATGTGAATTTCCATTTTTTAATTACAAATAACTTACAAATATGCAGACCATGCAGTTTGAAAATATTCGTGGAACTATGCCCTAGAAGATCTGTAGTTACCAACGTAAATCAAGCTCCTAGAAAAGCCTAAGAATGGAACCAAGGGCAGAAAGACTCTGAAACCAGCGCAAGTTTTTGTAGTCAGTACTGTTTCAACTCTAAACTTTTATCAGAGCTAGTAGAAATAATCCAATTGATTTGACTGGCTGGTCATTCAAACTTCCTGTTTCAAGGTCTGGAGGTGATTCACCAGTCAAAATGGAGGTATTTGGAGAGATGATGTAGAAGAAGCAAGGAGTCTGGATAAGCAGCTTCGAGTCACTCATATATTCATTCAACAGATATTTTTGAGCTCCTGTTATATGCCAAGCACTCTTCTAGGCATGAAGAATATAATAAAACATGTGCCGTCCCTATTTTCATGGAGCTTACATTCCAGTCTTTAGAGACAAACAAATAAAACTAATATACAATAAAATGTTAGGTACTAATGAATTCCTAAAACAGCTTGCTGGCTGTTTTCCCCAGAGTGGTCGGGGAAGGCCTCTTTGATAAGGTGACATTTGGGCAGACATTTGAATGAAGTAAGGGGGCCACCCAGGCCGAAGTCTTGAAGAATATTCCAGGCAGAGGCAATAGCAAGGGCAAGTGCCCTCAGGTGGGAGTCAGCTCGGAAGCAGAGAGGGTGGGGCGGCAAGAGGTGAGGTCAGACAGGTAGCCAAGTACCAGATCGTGAGCATCCCGGGACGTTGTTGTAAGGACTTCGGCCTTTTTCTAAGTGAGATGGACCCAGTGGAGGTTTTGAACAGAGGCATAACAAGATCTGACTTGCATTTGTAAAAGCCCATCTCTGACTGCTACAGGGAGGCAGGGAGCCCAGGTGGAGGCTATTGCAACATCCAGGCAAGAGAAGATGGTGGCTGGAAAAGGGCTCAAGACAATCTCTAACTGACTTCGCCCTGCCGCTCCTCAGGCCTCTATCAGCATTAACACTTTGCTTTCCTCAGGTCCTCCAGGAGAACGATGAAATGCTGCACGAGCTAGAGAAGGACCTGGCGCAGGTTAAGAACACCCTCATAAAAAAGGAGATGGAGTTGGAGAAGCAGCAATGCATGACAAGTCAACTCGAAATTGCCATCCAGGAGGAGAGACAGGATAAGTGCAAGGCCGAGTGTGGGCACCTGGGAGCTGAGATCAAGAAGCTGAAGGACTGTCTCGAAGATGCCAAACAGCAGCACAGGCTGGCTGGTGAGGCCCCCGGGCAAGCACTGTCCCCACACACTCCAACCCACGGGGCCAGAGCAGCCCCCTCCTTTCCCCAAATGGCCGTGTCCCTCTCCCTCACCACTTTCTCACTCCAATCTCTTCATGATCTCATCTCATCTCACAGCAGTTAGGACCGCCCTCTAAGCTCCTTCCCTCACCCCAACCTTACCCTCTCTCTGAAGCCCCCATCACACAGCAGGTGCTCGGGTTGGGAAGGCGGACCGCTGCTCTCACACGCCCACCGTTTTCTCGGCAGCCTCAGCTGAAGGTCCTCTCCTTTCCTCACCACGGAGAGCACAGGGCTCTGTACCTTGCTTCGTTGCACCACATTCCTCTCCACCGTCTCTGGGACCTTTGTCACACCATTCACTTCTTCCTTCCCTGGTTTTTAACACTCTCCTTTTTTGGTCTCCACACACATTCACTTGCAGTGTGGGTTGTGTCCTTGCTCCTCTGCCAAAAGTGCTTTCTCAGAGGTCACCAGTGACTTCTTGCCTTGGAAATGGGGTTGCCTTTGAGTGATAAAAATGTTCTGGAATTAGATGTTGATGGTTGCACAACTTTGTGAGTCTACCGGAAACCACTGTACTGTACACTTTAAAAGGATAAATTTTATGTTATGTGAGTGATGTATCAATTTGGAAAAAAAAGAAGGTCCAAAGCACATCTTCCTTCCTCGCCCTCCTCTAACTCTCTGGGTGTTCACACTGTTGGTCCCCCGCACCTCAACGGTTGTTTATTAGCTTTGGAGACAAAACAGGTCCCTTGTTCTTCCATAAATCTCACCATTGTTTCCTCTTTTCCCTCCTGCCCTGACAGTGGTCACCCATCTCTAAGACTGCCCTCTCCTCTCCCTCTACACTCATTCCTTGATGAGCGCCTCTGCTCCTTGTAGCTGCATTTCTCTGCAGGTGACTCCAATGCCTAGAGGCCCAGCCCTGACTTGGCACCTGGTCAGTCTTGTCTTTAGAGACTAGCTCCACCTGACCAACCCACCTTCCCCACTAACCCAACATTCCCAAGGCTGAACCTACTCTCTTCCCTATTAAAAAAAATCCTCCTCCCTTCTTCCGGGTGTATAATTCTTTCCATAGTGACACCATCTTTCTTCCAGTATCCCAGGCTGAAAAAAACGGAGAGAAAAGTGATATTTAAGTAGAAATGATAGGAGAAGCTACAGGAAGTGGGGAGATATTTGGTGTAGAGAAACCCCAGTAAGCAGCTTACTCCTTCATACCCAGTGGAGGCAAGGACGTGGGCTAAAAGGATATTGTCAGAAGTCTTTCTCCATTCGAATCCATTCCAATTTTCCTAAAGCACTCTTTCCTTTATGGCAGGTCCCTGCTCAAGAACCCACTAAATCATGTCTAACATTTCTCTCAGGCTTTCAACGTCCTCCAAAACCCCCTCTAGTCCACGCACTTCCTCAGTTCTGTCTCTCACCATTCCTTCCCACTTTCCTTTCCAGTTAAGCTGATATCTTCCCATCATCTTCCCACATGCCCTCCCCATTCCCTTAACTGTGCCCCCCACCCCGAGAATTCCCTTTCTCCTCCTTCTTCTAAGGCCCAGCTCAGCCTCTGTTCCTCCATAAGTCCATCTTCAACTGTACTTACCCGCTTTGGTCTTGCTTCCTGAGTTCACAGTCAGTGTGAGTTTAACATTACTGTGTTCTCTATGTCAGGTGAACCAATTACAGCTCCCTTACTAGACTCTAAACTCCATGAGGGTCAGGATTTGTCCTCAATGACAGGATGAGTCACAGAAGAGATACCAAGCAATTTCGACCTATTTGTTTAATTTTAGTCAAGAAGGAGTTCACGGCTGGTGGGTAGTTGAAGACAGATAATTTATCAGAGCTCCTTAGGAATGATAATGAAATAGAGATGAGGACAGATTGGAAATTAAAGTAAGTCACAGAATGAAGGAACAGACTTTTGGTTTTTTTTGGCTGCGTTGGGTCTTTGTTGCTGCGCACAGGCTTTCTCTAGTTGCGGCGAGCGGGGGCTACTCTTCATTGTGGTGCGCGGGCTTCTCATTGCGGTGGTTTCTCTTGTTGTGGAGCACGGGCTCTAGGAGCACGGGCTTCAGTAGTTGTGGCATGCGGGCTTAGTAGTTGTGGCACTCAGGCTCAGTAGTTGTGGCTCACAGGCTCTAGAGCTCAGGCTCAGTAGTTGTGGCACACGGGCTTAGTTGCTCCACGGCATGTGGGATCTTCCTGGACCAGGGCTCGAACCCATGTCCCCTACATTGGCAGGCAGATTCTTAACCACTGCACCACCAGGGAAGCCCCAAGGAACAGACTTTTTAACTGGTCTCATTTGAGAGTCCGATCTTCACACATACTCCCTTCACACATGGACATGCCCTGGGTTATCTCCTGTCTTCTGCAGCTCAGCAAGCAGCCCAATATAAAGAAGAGGCCATTCTGGCAAAGGGTAACCTGGAGGATTGCCATAGGAAGCTGCAGAAGGATTCCCTAATGGCTGAGGAGGAACTCGCACTCAGCAGGTACCACAGGTTCCCCTCCAGACAGAGGCTCTGTCCCTCATAAGCCAGTTGGGACCCTGTGGGCTGCTGCCCAGGAATTGGGTAGCAAGCCCCGGGCAGCCAGCCCACAGTCCACCAACATGGACCCTGAAGTCCATCCACCTGTTTTTGCCATTTTGCTTTAGGAAACGGATAGAAGAGCTGACATCAGAATTATCTGAGTTCTCGAGAAAACTTGAAATTTCAGAGAAGGAAAAGAGGCAGCTTCAGAAGACAGTGACTGAGCAGGGTGTAAAACTGAATGACCTGCTAGATCGTATAAATCACATTCAACACCAGGTATGGAGGGCAAGTAGGCAGCCAGCTCAAGCATTTGCTCTGTTTCAGATTAAATGCATTGCTCTTGGGAATTCCCTGGCGGTCCAGTGGTTAGGACTCCGAGCTCTCACTGCAAAGGGTCCGGGTCAATCCCTGGTTGGGGAACTAAGATCCCACAAGCCGAGCGGTGTGGCCAAAAAAAAAAAATTGCATTGCTCCTTATTTGGGAAGATGCCACCACCAATCCATTGCAAACTACTCGTCCAGAATTTGTTTTAGAATGCTAAGCCAGCCAGTCAGCTCCAGTTCCCACGACCAATAAGCATTTTCAGGGGCTAAGCTTAAAAACAGTCAAAGAAGAGTATTATTTCTTTTTCTAGGACTCAAAAGCTATCCTTCTCAGTCGATTTAAAGTTTTTTAACTTTGAATTATTCTTTTTGTGCTTTTCTAAGATTTTTTAAAATTTATTCAAAGAGTATTTTATGTGGAAAGACTTGGTAAGTAAGTGGGACCTGGATCTATAAATAAAATAAGTTGGTATTTCTAATTGAACAAAGAAAAACTGTTGCTGAACCTACGAGGAAACTTTTCTTGTTAAACACACTAAATAACCAAGGAGTTGTCCTCATATTTATTTCAGCCATCCCTGTGCACAATTGTCTGGGTTGGGCTTTTTCTCCCCAAAAATATGGTGCCTGACTTTCAGCCCCGTGTTTTTGTTTTTTCAGAACAGGAAGCAAGCCTCCTCCAAATGCAGTCTAGAAGAACAGCTCCAGGAGGAAACCAGGCTGCTGGAGGAGAAACGGGAGCAGTTGAAAAAGAGTAAAGAGCAGGAGAAGCTACTGGAGCAAGAGCTCGAGATATTCCGACAGGAAGAAAAAAAGAAAGAAAAGATGGTGAGGAGAATCTGGGAAGCCTCGGGATTAAGAATCCAGGGCCAGACCTGAGCCCAGCTGGGCCTCGTGGGATACAGAGGCTGAGGGTGCTCAGACTTCAGGAGAGAAGGGAGGGAGGGTAAGAAAGACAAGTGAGGAGGGGAGAGAAGGCCTGAGATACACGGGGTGCAAAGTGGAGCTGGGCGTGAGGGCAGAAGGAGGGGCTTCTGCAGGAGTCTGAGGTAACACCTCCGTTCTGGGCTTTGTTTCCTTAATCGGGGGGGAGCAGTCAAAGGAGAATTTGAGAAAGTTGGAGGAGGAAAATGATAATCTCAAATCACAGTTAAAGCAATGTTCTGCACAACTGGATTCCTCTCTCTGCAAACAAAACAGCACCCAGCAAATCAACCAGGAGCTGACTCGTAAGGTGCGTAGACAGAAACCCCAAGGGGGTGAGAAATTTGAACCCTCTGACCCTTGACCTGAAGTTGGCACCTAGCTCTCCTCCATCACAGAAATGCCACTAACTGCCCAGCCCATGTGCATTCTGGGGCACCGGAGCCCCCACTTCCCTCCTGAAGTGCCACCCACTTGCTGGCCGAGACGTATTTCTTCCACATGTGGAAGATCTTATTTAATATCTGGTGGAGCCCCAAACCATCTGGGCTTTGGCATCAAGTCTTCCAGAGTTGCATTTTAGACCAGAGTTGAGTGAGCCCATTGTTTGGGGCAATTTGCTAGGGAACACTTCCAAAAATAGTCCCAAAGCACAAAAATGGGATGAAAGGGGACATGGTTATATTTCATTACACGAATAAAGACAAAAGGAGTAAATGGCATCTAATGTATGTGAAGCACTGTGCTCACATTCAGTCATCATTTATTGACTGTCTGCTTAAGTCCTTGGCATGCCTTCCATCTGCTGGTTTACAGAGGAGAGGAAGGCTGAGGCCCAGGCTGACTCATTGGTAGGTGATGGGACGGAGCAGTATTTGAACCTGGGTCATCTGGCTCTTACACCAAACCTCTTTTCCCTTCACCACGAATGGCAATACTTGCCCCAGATGAATCCATTGCATCTTTCTGGATGGACAAGAAAAAAATACAGCATCTTGATTAGGTAGTCTCTTGAATTATAAATGAGAGACCAAGCAGCTCTGATTCCTTCATAATAAAGAGTTCATCTTAAAATACTATGACCATTCTAAGTGTAAGAATAGCACTACGCAATAGAACTCTCTGTGATGATGGAAAAGTTCTAAATTAGAGTTACCTGACACTATATGCACTAGCCACATATGGCTATTGAGTGCTCGAAATATGGCTTAGTATGACTAAGGAACTGAATTTATAAGTTTAATTTTAGTTTTATTGAAATGTAAATAGTCTCATGTGCCTAGTGGCTGCCATATTAAACAGCAAAGGTCTGAGGCACTGATGTTTCTGGAGTTTTGTCACTCAGAGATATAAATCTCTCCTCTAGTGTGATCCAGAGTTGAGGTCTGAATCACTCAAATCCCCAAGGAACTGCTTTCAATATAAGGAATACTGCCTAAGTATTTAATATAGGCCTGTTATCGCATTTGCCAAAAGAAAGGTAGTTATGTAAATGTGCAACTAGCAGCACTAATATCAGAATTCCTTTGATGGGAATCCAGAGGCTGGAGGAGTTTATATGTGTGTAAGCATGTTCAATTTTTTAAAAGCATGCCCCACATATAACAAACCTTTTGAATCAATGGAAACAGCCGTTAGAGAGAGGCTTAGTTTTGCATTCTAAACTGCATTTCCTTTCATCAGTAGTCCATATTTCAATTTTAAACACACTCTGTCAGAACTATATGTCCAATTCATCCCTAGTATTGCCCAATGCACTATTTCATTCAGTCCAAATAAATCATTTAGTATATTTAGTGAGCACCTATTATATGCCATGCTCTGAGCTACAGGTAGTGGGGATACAGCAATGAAGAAAGCACACACAGTCCTGCTTTCATGGTGCATCAAGTCTAGTGGATTATGTCAGGAGTTGAGGCATAATGCACACCACTGAAATGTTGCATCATATTTCCTAACCTAGAATTGGATTCCAGGTTAACACTAATCCTAACCCTAACCCTAACCATGAGACAGTTAACTATTAACAGAAACCATCCAGTTATAAATGTAGGACCCGTGCTTGGCTGGCACGCATCAAAGGCTGCGGAGTCTGTGGAAGGGACTTTTCGTGTATTTGACACATCATGGCCCAGTACTCCTTGTATTGGGAGGACATGCTATCTAGAAAGGAAGTGTGGAAGAGGGGTGCAGAAGAGCCTGGAAAGGCAGCTCTTCCTCTTCCAACAGTGAGGGGAAGTGGGCATTGTCACAGGCTACTGGGCAGGTAGTTCGTGCAGAGAGGAGAGAGCCCAGTGCTCGTCCATCTTCTGTGGACACAGAGAATGCCTCTGTGGCCATGAGCCTTGACAGTGATGTTCCCCTCCCTAAAGATAACCCTTCAGAAGGAGACCATGGCGAGTCTGCAGATTCAGCTGGACAAGGCTGCGGCGAAAGAGAAGCAATACCTCCAGACCACGGTCAGTAAAGAAGTCTATGAGGAGGTATGCCGGAAGTCAGCCTCCTGCCAAGACGACCTAACACAGGCCCTGGAGAAGGTGGGCTACACCCTCTCATCTCCAGGGCTGTTTAATATCCAAGTTATCCCAGCAGCACGAAAGGTGAAGGAGTCGATTTCCTGCATGGCTGGCTGTCACCAAGGCCACCTGCAAACCCTTGCATCGGCTGGGATGTCTGTCCAGAGAAGGCCTGCTTCTCCTTAGTGAGGCTTTGGGGAAGAGGGGGATAGAGGCCAAATCTAACAAGTCTTTCTGTCCATGGGTGACCCAGGGGCAAGGTTTTCCCAAGACCTGGATTTTTCAGGGAAATTCATGCCCCATCCCTGTGCTAATCATGCCTGGCTGATGAGCTCATAGAATTGGAAAGAGAGGAAACGGGAGAGGGGCAGGGGAGATGCAGAAGACTGACCGCTGTCACTTCTCACCACTCCCTGGGACACTAGGCGAGGTGACCAGGACCAGGTGTGTCTGTGCCACCCTGGGCAGAAGAGAGTAGGGGCTGTGGGACTGGTGGAACCCTTCTGCATTCAGGACTCATAAGAGAGGCCCAAGCGCAATGACAGCCGTTCTCCCCCCAACCCTTTGTCTTTACCAAAGCTCAATCATTCGACCTCAGAGACAAACAGTCTTCACCGAAGTCTGACACAGGCCCAAGACAGGAAGATTCAGCTGGAAGAGGAAGTCATTGCTTACGAGGAGAGGATGAAAAAGCTGAATGTGGAGTTAAAAAAACTGCAGGGCTTCCAGCAGCAGAGTGAGCTAGAGGTGAGGAGCAGCCCGGGCTCCGGCTGCTGTCCTGCCCAGGGCCCCCAGGTCTCTTCTTGCCCCACAGCTGTGTACTTCGCCCTGAGCCGTTCCCTGCGGCTAACAGGTGCCCTCCCTTTTGCTGGGCTCTGGGAGCTCCGGGAAGGCGGCAACTATCAGAGCAGGGGCGCCCTCTGCTGGCCGCTGGAAATAAAACACTCCCTCATGAACCTCCCAGAGAAAGCGCCCTCCCGCCTTGTCGTGGGTCCTCCAGGGTCAGGGTGGCAAGCCGGGGTCTCCCTCCTCACTGTGCGCTACCGAGCAGGTGCAGGCCTTCGACAAAAAGCTGGAGGACATGAGCAACCAGGTGCTGCAGTGGCAGAAGCAGCACCAGAGCGACCTCAAGATGCTGGCCGCTAAAGAGGAGCAGCTCAGGGCGTTCCAGGAGGAAATGCGCGCCCTGAGAGAGAACCTCCTCGCGGACGAGAGGGAGGTGGGCACTCCTCAACCCCCAGTCGCTTCCTCCCAGTGCCCCCAGAACATCCCACGACCGCCTGGATGACAGGCACCCTTTGGTGGGGGTGTGGGTGGCTGGGAGCAAGGAAAGGACACCCCCCTCTATTCAGTACAAAGCGGGGTCTGGGTGTTCCAGGCCCACAGCGGCTGTCTCGACCCAACCATCTTCCCGTGACTTTGTTGGTAGAGATATTGAACAGAACAAAGGTCCCAATCCAGAGGAGAGAGAGTGCCATCTCCATGTCAGGTACACCAGCAGCCCCGACTTAGATAATCCACTGCTCAGTCACCCTCCGGAGCCCCTCCTGACACTTTCAATTACCCTGCAGTAGAATCGGCTAAGAGCTCTTCGGGCATGCCCAGCTCTCTGAGCAGTGAAGTTTGTAGCAGGAGGCTCCCGGATATCCTTGGGGTGGCCACAGGGCCTTTGCCCAAATTAGAAAAAAAGCCCTCCCTTTCCACCAGATATTTTTTCTTTTATCTGTTTTTTAAAAAGCTTAACGTATTGCTTTTTTAGAATAAGTCACTTTGCTACCTTTGGCCTGAAAATCATTATTATAAATGTACAAACCTACTTTGTCTCTACTATAAGTGGTGTCTGCTCACAGATGTCACCTTTGTGATAATGCACTGCTGGAGGTGGAGGCCTGCAATGGCAATTCCAACTCTGGCCTCGGGGTTGGACAGCAGAGTCAATGTTTCTTCTCCCAGGAAGAGAGGAGACCTGATTTGGGAGAAGGGAGGTGACAGGCCTGTGCTCCCACCCCTTACTATATCATTTACTTCTTGTACCAAAGTCCTGTTGCCTGCCCCAGCGGTCTGCGCCCAAAGATACCTGCACGCTGCACCGAGAGAATGATCAGATTATGTCCAATATGGAGCAATGGGCAAAAGAGCAGAAGTAAGTGAGGAAGAAAACAGTAAGGCAGGGTTCCAAGGGCTGGAATCACACATGTGCCAGAGAATAGTGTCGTACACACACGCACACAGCCCTCCTGGGAAACTGATCCAGTCTCAGCCCACACCCAAATGTTGGGAATAAGATGAAGGGGCCGCAACCCTTCAGGCAGGTTCAGAAAGCCCCGCGCACTTGGAAATGGAGCAGCTTCCAGACAGAAGGGATACTCCTGTGGATCAGATTTCCTCTTCCCAGCCTGGTGTCGGGCTTCACTGCCTGGATCCCCTGAACTCACTTGGGATCACAGTGATTTTGCATGGGAGTGTAGAGAGTCCTCTTAATTGCCAGCTGCTAGGAGGGCTCTAGCTCTGGGGGCTGGGGGATGAGCGGGGGGTCTGGGCCCGGAAGAGGCCTTGCCAGGAGCACCCAATGTCCTTTTCAGCCAACCCGTGCTCTTGCTCACAGGGGTCTGGGGAACTCTTTTCTTCTGTGAATTTTATTACAGGATCGCCAATGAGAAACTAGGAAACAAGCTCCGTGAACAGGTCAAATATATCACCAAGCTGACTGGTGAAAAGGAGTAAGTCATCCCACGCCCCCCTGGCTGGAGCTTGGGCCACAGGGAAAGGAGTCAGCCAGGAACCAGGGCTGGCTTTTTCACTGGATATGTGGAGAAAGACCCCGAGTCCCGAATCTGCATCTGTGTGACCTTGGGCGTACCACTTGACCTCTTTGGGCCTTAGTGCCCTCACCAACAATAAAACAGGGGGTTAATAGTCTCTATGTCCCTCTCCACTGTCACCTTCCACAGTTCTCAGAAGTCAGAAAGAATGCTGAGAAGGAAACAGAAACTGAAAAGCAGACTGTATTAGTTAGGGTAGTGGCTAAGCTGTGGTAACGGAGAGCTCTCCAAACAAAGGGACATAGAACATAGAAGGAACATCTCTATGAGGTGAGCAGTCAAGGTTGGTGGGGTCCTTCTGTCCCATGTTGTCATTTGGGTCCATCTACTTGCAGCCTTGGTTCACCCTCATGGTCAAAGCTGGGTCAGCATAGAGTGTGGTACGGGAGGAGTGTTGGAAGTTTGGGAACAGAGGCAAAAGTATGGATGTCTAAAACTGAGATTTCAGAGGTGGCATAGTAACAGGTAATGACAAGCTCCAGGGCAGTGTTTCCCAACCTTTTGTCAGGGAACACTTAGAAAATGACCACATTTGTTTGGCACACTGGGAGGGTCTTGGATGGGGTTGCTTATGGTAAAGGTGACCAACCAGCAGCTGTGCCAAACCCTGCTCCAAGGGCTGAGGTATCGCAGCACACCTGGGACCCATTCATGCAGCCCCAGTTAGAAAGCTGTGTCCTGAGCTTGGACCATAGGAAAGTGTCTGGGTTGAAGGAGAGGAAAAGATCACTGGAATAAGGAGGTCAAGGAACTGAGGGGCCAGGTCTTGGATGAAAAGTACAGGATGCTGAAAGCATCAGGGATGCTGACAGGAGTGGACCAGAGAGAGTGGCAGAGAGCCAGGGAATGAGGGCATTCGAGGACCCCACCTCCAGGCCCAGTGGCACAAGGAGCGTGGCAACAACATGAAGAGCTACAAGGGAAGGGGTGTCTTCACGGCCAGCCAGATTTATACAGAGCAAGAGGGCAAAGAATACGCCCAGAGGAGCAGTTGAGGATGAATTCTCTATTTGATTTCCTCTAGAAAAGATCATAAAATATTTCACTAGTACAGAAACATTTTCTGAAAGGATTTAACTAAAGGAGAAATTGTCAGAATCTGAAGGTAGCCGGGCACTTCAGGCTTTTTCTTATATTGTGCCAAGTTCTGGAAAGTTTTTTGGGTTTTTTTTGTTTGTTTGTTTCACAAAGAACTCATTCTTGAGTTTGCTTGATCCTATTTGAAGGAACACCATCTTTTAATCATAATAACAAGAGCTCAACTAATATTTATTGCTTACTCATGAGGAGCACTGTTTCAACTGCTTTACATGTGTTAACTTATTTAATCTTCATAAGACCTCACATGTTCAGTGCACGTATAATCCCCATTTAAGGATGAAGAAAGGGAGAAACTCAGGCTACATAATTTGCCCATGGTCTCATGACCAGTAAGTGGCAGAGTCAGAATCCCAACTTGGGAAGCCTGGTTCCAGAGCCCACTGTCACTCACTTCTGTCAACACTGGTTTGGAGAAATAAGGCTGTTAGTATTAACAGTTGCCATTTATTGAGCCACAGGAGGTATGCTCAGTTACCTTTCCCCTCACCTACATTGGAGCTGCCATTTCTTCCATAAAACGGGGACAAGTAACTTGCCCAAGCTCTCAACAGAGCCGGGAGCCCCTGTGTTCTCAACCTTTCAGCAAAGGGAGGCAAAAGAACTTGGGCTTTGGCATCAGAATTGGATGTGAGTGTTTCCTAGGCATGGCTGTGAGAAACTGAGGACACGTGATCAGAGTTGTTCTGGCTCTTTGAATCAAATTTCTATCATTTGTCAAACTGGATTTTTATATGAACCCCAGAAGGCAGATCAGACTCAACGGTCCCCATCTAACAGATAAGAAAACTAGCCCAGAGCTGACATGACACAGTGGGTCAGGAGTGCTGATTCTGGGTCCACCCCAACCCCAGGCCTGGGCTTCTTCCCGGGGATGCACATAGGCCTCCATTTCCACAGAACATGCGTGAGAGCACCAGCTCCGGAAGGAACTGGGCGTCCACGGAACTGAAGCAGACCAAACACCCACCTGTCCTTCCCTCTCCTTCCCCAGCCACCTCCACGATGTACTGGTCCATCTGCAAAAGGAAAACACGAAACTAAAGAATGAAATAGAGGAGAAGAAGCTGAAAGCTGGGCCCTCAAGGGTATATACCAAAGCCCTATGCCCAAGCAAAACAGACCCCACATCAAGGGGGAAAGTGTACGGCACCTTGGGCTGGAGGGGGATAACCCAAGCTGTGAGCCAAAGAATGGACATCACCAAGTCTGTCGGGATGCCCCACTGCTCAGGTATGTCCACCATGTGGCTTTTGCTACTTACTATGGTGCTGTCTTTCTTAGTCCATTGGGTCAAAAAAAAAAAAAGCGTACTTTGAAGAGATCACTGGATTGGAAATTCAAATAGGGGAAAAAAACAAATCTTTTGCTTAGCTATTCTGGACCAGAGATCATCGTTTTCTCCTCTGTAAAGGGGGAGGCAAATGAATTAAGGCTCATCCTGATTTAAGAATCTTTGATGATACCCAAGTGCCTCCTATCTCAGACCTATCCCTTCCCCTGACCCAGTCCCTTTTGGGAGGTGTGAGGATAAGAAGGGAACAGGCAGAATAGGCATTTTTCTCCTCTAACGTGTTTTGGAAACCTCACAAGAATGCCCTGGTCTCCTGTACAGCCTGGGTCCAAGGCTACCTTTTCTGCCACCTGTAGACTCCATGGTACCCCCAAGGGAAGAAGTCACCTGCAACAGAGCTGCCTGGCCACGAGACTAGTCCTTGAGGAATCACTTCATTAATTTCTCCTCAAATCAAGATTGTCATTTCCTCCCTGTTCCCTCAGGTTCCTCATATTGCTAGAATCAGCGCCTTGCTCTGAGCATCATTTCCACGCATGTTTTTCAGAGGACAGTGAGTTCCTATTCCTCTCTCTTGACTTGGATCAGCTCTAACCGGAATATGTCAAGGTCCCAGCCTATTCTGCAAGATGCTAATGTTTTATTGAGTTTTGTCTACTTCCTGCGGCAGAGTGAGCCTTGGAACCATACTACCATCTCCAGGCCCAAACTCTAAAATAAAGACATGAGCACAGCAGCCTCAGTGAGCTCGTGGCGTCTTGCAGACAATTCTGCCCCCTCAGGTCCCCAGCAATGTGTTCATCCCTATTTTCCCTAAATTCTAAAACATATAGTTCTCTTTCACGTATATAGGGGAGCTGTAATTCCCAAAGCAAGCTTCTGGATTATCTGGATTAGTTTTTAAACCAACAAGAGATAATTAGTTCCTTTTTTATTCCTTCCATCTCTGTCTGGAATTTAAGAAGAAAAAGAAATATCTAAAAACCTCCAAAAGGAAAGTAATCCTGAGACCCAAAAGAGAGGAAGAGAAATAAATGATGCATTTTCCAAAGGCAGGAGGGAGAGATAGCCATCTGCTTTCTCCCTGGCTGCCATATTCCTTCTTTTAACAATTTTATTTTTCTCCGCAGCCAGCTCAGTACAAGTAAAATTCCATTATAACAAACTCCAAGGACAGCTAAACTATTTTATTGTGGCTGGATTTTGTTAAACTAAGTACATGTCCAGAATTTATATTTCTAGTCTATAGAAAATTGAGAGAAATAGCTAAAGGTAAAGTAAGAGAAAGAAATGAAAGAGCTTGCATTTCTGGAAGAGGGGAAAGGAAAAGTGAAGGAAGAAACCCACTAGTTGATAGCAGTTCTTAAATATCTTGCCTCCCTCCCCAGCCAAACAAAAGCCAAGAAAATTTTCTGCTAATAGCAGCAACGTGTTACATAGGATGCCCCTGCTAGGACTTGGGAAGGACAAATTCTGGAAATGCAGTGTGAGGCAGGAGTGATGGGCACGTCTGGTGGTTTCTGTTGTGATGGTCAGTGTCTGGTTTTTTATGCTCTTTTGACTGTGTTCCTTCATTTGGTTTAGAATAAGGATATGTCTTCTAGAGAAAACAAAGACTGAAGGGTCTGGTACTAATGAAATGGCGTCTAGTTCTAGCCTGTGGCCCATTTATTCAAGCAAAAGTTCAATGTCATTAAAATCCCCGGTACAGTCTACTAAAAAGGCATTTTGTCTCTTTAATTTACAAAAAGTTTTCATATATGTTGGCCAAAGGGACAGTATCTGGGTACTTTGTTTTTTTTTTGTTTTTTTTTTTTTGTTTTTTTTTAAACATCTTTATTGAAGTATAATTGCTTTACAATGGTGTGCTAGCTTCTGCTTTACAACAAAGTGAATCAGTTACACATATACATATGTTGCCATATCTCTTCCCTCTTGCATCTCCCTCCCTCCCACCCTCCCTATCCCACCCCTCTAGGTGGTCACAAAGCACCGAGCTGATCTCCCTGTGCTATGCGGCTGCTTCCCACTAGTTATCTATTTTACATTTGGTAGTGTATATATGTCCATGACACTCTCTCACCCTGTCACATCTCACCCCTCCCCCTCCCCATATCCTCAAGTCCATTCTCTAGTAGGTCTGTGTCTTTATTCCCATCTTGCCACTAGGTTCTTCATGACCTCTTTTTTTTTTTTTTTTTTTTTCCCTTAGATTCCATATATATGTGTTAGCATACTGTATTTGTTTTTCTCTTTCTGACTTACTTCACTCTGTATGACAGACTCTAACTCCATCCACCTCATTACAAACACCTCCATTTCATTTCTTTTTATGGCTGAGTAATATTCCATTGTATATATGTGCCACATCTTCTTTATCCATTCATCCGATGATGGACACCTAGGTTGCTTCCATGTCCTGGCTATTGTAAACAGAGCTGCAATGAATATTTTGGTACATGACTCTTTCTGAATTATGGTTTTCTCAGGGTATATGCCCAGTAGTGGGATTGCTGGGTCATATGGTAGTTCTATTTTTAGTTTTTTAAGGAACCTCCATACTGTTCTCCATAGTGGCTGTATCAATTTACATTCCCACCAACAGTGCAAGAGTGTTCCCTTTTCTCCACACCCTCTCCAGCATTTATTGTTTCTAGATTTTTTGATGATGGCCATTCTGACCGGTGTGAGATGATACCTCATTGTAGTTTTGATTTGCATTTCTCTAATGATTAATGATGTTGAGCATTCTTTCATGTGTCTGTTGGCAATCTGTATCTCTTCTTTGGAGAAATGTCTATTTAGGTCTTCTGCCCATTTTTGGATTGGGTTGTTTGTTTTTTTGTTATTGAGCTGCATGAGCTGCTTGTAAATCTTGGAGATTAATCCTTTGTCCGTTGCTTCATTTGCAAATATTTTCTCCCATTCTGAGGGTTGTCTTTTGGTCTTGTTTATGGTTTCCTTTGCTGTGCAAAAGCTTTTAAGTTTCATTAGGTCCCATTTGTTTATTTGTGTTTTTACTTCCATTTCTCTAGGACCTGGGACAAAAAGGATCTTGCTGTGACTTATGTCATACAGTGTTCTGCCTATGTTTTCCTCTAAGAGTTTGATAGTGTCTGGCCTTACACTTAGGTCTTTAATCCATTTTGAGTTTATTTTTGTGTATGGTGTCAGGGAGTGTTCTAATTTCATACTTTTACATGTACCTGTCCAATTTTCCCAGCACCACTTATTGAAGAGGCTGTCTTTTCTCCACTGTATATGCTTGCCTCCTTTATCAAAGATAAGGTGACCATATGTGCGTGGGCTTATCTCTGGGCTTTCTATCCTGTTCCATTGATCTATATTTCTGTTTTTGTGCCAGTACCAAACTGTCTTGATTACTGTAGCTTTGTAATATAGTCTGAAGTCAGGGAGCCTGATTCCTCCAGCTCCATTTTTCGTTCTCAAGATTGCTTTGGCTATTCGGGGTCTTTTGTGTTTCCATACAAATTGTGAAATTTTTTGTTCTAGTTCTGTGAAAAATGCCAGTGGTAGTTTGATAGGGATTGCATTGAATCTGTAGATTGCTTTGGGTAGCAGAGTCATTTTCACAATGTTTATTCTTCCAATCCAAGAACATGGTATATCTCTCCATCTATTTGTATCATCTTTAATTTCTTTCATCAGTGTCCTATAATTTTCCGCATACAGGTCTTTTGTCTCCTTAGGTAGGTTTATTCCTAGGTATTTTATTCTTTTTGTTGCAATGGTAAACGGGAGTGTTTTCTTAATTTCACTTTCAGATTTTTCATCATTAGTATACAGGAATGCAAGAGATTTCTGTGCATTAATTTTGTATCCTGCTACTTTACCAAATTCATTGATTAGCTCTAGTAGTTTTCTGGTAGCATCTTTTGGATTCTCTATGTATAGTATCATGTCATCTGCAAACAGTGACAGCTTTACTTCTTCTTTTCCGATTTGGATTCCTTTTATTTCTTTTTCGTCTCTGATTGCTGTGGCTAACACTTCCAAAACTATGTTGAATAATAGTGGTGAGAGTGGGCAACCTTGCCTTGTTCCTGATCTTAGTGGAAATGGTTTCACTTTTTCACCATTGAGGACAATGTTGGCTGTGGGTTTGTCATATACGGCCTTTATTATGTTGAGGAAAGTTCCCTCTATGCCTACTTTCTGCAGGACTTTTATCATAAATGGGTGTTGAATTTTGTCGAAAGCTTTCTCTGCATCTATTGAGATGATCATATGGTTTTTCTCCTTCAATTTGTTAATATGATGTATCACGTTGATTGATTTGCGTATATTGAAGAATCCTTGCATTCCTGGAATAAACCCCACTTGATCATGGTGTATGATCCTTTTAATGTGCTGTTGGATTCTGTTTGCTAGTATTTTGTTGAGGATTTTTGCATCTATGTTCATCAGTGATATTGGCCTGTAGTTTTCTTTCTTTGTGACATCTTTGCCTGGTTTTGGTATCAGGGTGATGGTGGCCTCGTAGAATGAGTTGGGGAGTGTTCCTCCCTCTGCAATATTTTGGAAGAGTTTGAGAAGGATAGGTGTTAGCTCTTCTCTAAATGTTTGATAGAATTCGCCTGTGAAGCCATCTGGTCCTGGGCTTTTGTGTGTTGGAAGATTTTTAATCACAGTTTCAATTTCAGTGCTTGTGATTGGTCTGTTCATATTTTCTATTTCTTCCTGGTTCAGTCTCGGCAGGTTGTGCATTTCTAAGAATCTGTCCATTTCTTCCAGGTTGTCCATTTTATTAGCATAGAGTTGCTTGTAGTAATCTCTTATGATCGTTTGTATTTCTGCAGTGTCAGTGGTTACTTCTCCTTTTTCATTTCTAATTCTATTAATTTGAGTCTTCTCCCTTTTTCTCTTGATGAGTCTGGCTAATGGTTTATCAATTTTGTTTATCTTCTCAAAGAACCAGCTTTTAGTTTCATTGATTTTTGCTATTGTTTCCTTCATTTCTTTTTCATTTATTTCTGATCTGATCTTTATGATTTCTTTCCTTCTGCTAGCTTTGGGGTTTTTTTGTTCTTCTTTCTCTAATTGCTTTAGGTGCAAGGTTAGATTGTTTATTCGAGATGTTTCCTGTTTCTTGATGTAGGCTTGTATTGCTATAAACTTCCCTCTTAGAACTGCTTTTGCTGCATCCCATAGGTTTTGGATCGTCGTGTCTCCATTGTCATTTGTTTCTAGGTATTTTTTGATTTCCCCTTTGATTTCTTCAGTGATCACTTCGTTATTAAGTAGTGTATTGTGTAGCCTCCATGTGTTTGTATTTTTTACAGATCTTTTCCTGTAATTGATATCTAGTCTCATAGCGTTGTGGTCGGAAAAGATACTTGATACGATTTCAATTTTTTTAAATTTACCAAGGCTTGATTTGTGACCCAAGATATGATCTATCCTGGAGAATGTTCCA
The DNA here is from genome assembly GCF_028564815.1 of Eubalaena glacialis. Lineage (NCBI taxonomy): Eukaryota > Metazoa > Chordata > Mammalia > Artiodactyla > Balaenidae > Eubalaena > Eubalaena glacialis. Next base: position 15,190,450 of record NC_083733.1, on the reverse strand, counting down.
TGAGCACTTGAGAAAAATGTGTATTCTGTTGTTTTTGGGTGGAATGTCGTATAAATATCAATTAAGTCCATCTTGTTTAATGTATCATTTAAAGCTTGTGTTTCCTTATTTATTTTCATTTTGGATGATCTGTCCATTGGTGAAAGTGGGGTGTTAAAGTCCCCTACTATGATTGTGTTACTGTCGATTTCCCCTTTTATGGCTGTTAGTATTTGCCTTATGTATTGAGGTGCTCCTATGTTGGGTGCATAAATATTTACAATTGTTATACCTTCCTCTTGGATCGATCCCTTGATCATTATATAGTGTCCGTCTTTGTCTCTTGTAATTGTCTTTATTTTAAAGTCTATTTTGTCTGATATGAGAATTGCTACTCCAGCTTTCTTTTGATTTCCACTTGCATGGAATATCTTTTTCCATCCTCTCACTTTCAGTCTGTATGTGTCTCTAGGTCTGAAGTGGGTCTCTTGTAGACAGCATATATATGGGTCTTGTTTTTGTATCCATTCAGCCAGTCTGTGTCTTTTGGTGGGAGCATTTAATCCATTTACATTTAAGGTAATTATCGATACGTATGTTCCTATTCCCATTTTCTTAAATGTTTTGGGTTTGTTATTGTAGGTGTTTTCCTTCTCTTGTGTTTCTTGCCTAGAGAAGTTCCTTTAGCATTTGTTGTAAAGCTGGTTTGGTGGTGCTGAACTCTCTCAGCTTTTGCTTGTCTGTAAAGGTTTTAATTTCTCCATCAAATCTGAATGAGATCCTTGCTGGGTAGAGTAATCTTGGTTGTAGGTTTTTCTCCTTCATCACTTTAAGTATATCCTGCCACTCCCTTCTGGCTTGCAGCGTTTCTGCTGAAAGATCAGCTGTTAACCTTATGGGGATGCCCTTGTGTGTTATCTGTTGTTTTTCCCTTGCTGCTTTTAATATGTTTTCTTTATATTTAATTTTTGATAGTTTGATTAATATGTGTCTTGGTGTGTTTCTCCTTGGATTTATCCTGTATGGGACTCTCTGTGCTTCCAGGACTTGATTAACTATTTCCTTTCCCATATTAGGGAAGTTTTCAACTATAATCTCTTCAAATATTTTCTCAGTCCCTTTCTTTTTCTCTTCTTCTTCTGGGAGCCCTATAATTCGAATGTTGGTGCGTTTAATGTTGTCCCAGAGGTCTCTGAGACTGTCCTCAGTTCTTTTCATTCTTTTTTCTTTATTCTGGTCTGCAGTAGTTATTTCCACCATTTTATCTTCCAGGTCACTTATCCGTTCTTCTGCCTCAGTTATTCTGCTATTGATCCCATCTAGAGTATTTTTAATTTCATTTATTGTGCTTGTCATCGTTTCTTGGTTCCTCTTTAGTTCTTCTACGTCCTTGTTAAATGTTTCTTGCATTTTGTCTATTCTATTTCCAAGACTTTGGATCATCCTTACTATCATTATTCTGAATTCTTTTTCAGGTAGACTACCTATTTCCTCTTCATTTGTTAGGTCTGGTGTGTTTTGACCCTGCTCCTTCATCTGCTGTGTGTTTTTCTGTCTTCTCATTTTGCTTATCTTACTGTGTTTGGGGTCTCCTTTTCACAGGCTGCAGGTTCGTAGTTCCCGTTGTTTTTGGTATCTGTCCCCAGTGGCTAAGGTTGGTTCAGTGGGTTGTGTAGGTTTCCTGGTGGAGGGAACTAGTGCCTGTGTTCTGGTGGATGAGGCTGGATGTTGTCTTTCTGGTGGGTTCGTCCACGTCTGGTGGTGTGTTTTGGGGTGTCTGTGGCCTTATTATGATTTTAGGCAGCCTCTCTGTTAATGGATGGGGCTGTGTTCCTCTCTTGCTAGTTGTTTGGCATAGGGTGTCCAGCACTGTAGCTTGCTGGTCTTTGAGTGAAGCTGGGTCTTGATGTTGAGATGGAGATCTGTGAGAGATTTTCGCCGTTTGGTATTACGTGGAGCTGGGAGGTCTCTTGTGGACCAGTGTCCTGAAGTTGGCTCTCCCACCTCAGAGGCACAGCCCTGATGCCTGGCTGGAGCACCAAGAGCCTTTCATCCACACGGCTCAGAATAAAAGGGAGAAAAAATGGAAAGAAAGAAAAAAAGAGGATAAAATAAAATAAAATAAAGCAATTATAATAAAAAATAAGAAAAAAAATTATTAAGAGTAAATTTATTAAGAAAAAAAATTTTTTTTTAATTTTTAAAAATAGATTTATTAATTTTTTATACCAAAAATAAGAAAAAAATTATTTAGAAAAAATTTATTAAGAAAAAAAATTTTTTAATTTTTTAAAATAAAAAATATGAAAAAACTTATTAAAAATTTTTTTTAAAAATAGAAAATAAGGAAAAAATTATTAAGAAAACATTTATTAGGGAAAAAAAATTTTTTAAGCCAAAAAAAAAAAAAAAAAAAACGGACGGACCTAACCCTAGGACTAACGGTGAGAGCAAAGCTATACAGACAAAATCTCACCCAGAAGCATACACATCTACACTCACAAAAAAAAGGAAAAGGGGAAAAGTTAATATATCCTGCTCCCAAAGTCCATCTCCTAAATTTGGGATGATTCGTTGTCTATTCAGGTATTCAACAGATGCAGGCACATCAAGTTGTTTGTGGAGCTTTAATCCGCTGCTTCTGAGGCTGCTGGGAGAGATTTCCCTTTCTCTTCTTTGTTCGTACAGCTCCCGGGGTTCAGCTTTGGATTTGGACCCGCCTCTGCATGTAGGTCCCCTGAGGGCATCTGTTCCCCGCCCAGACAGAACGGGGTTAAAGGAGCAGCTGATTCGGGGGCTCTGGCTCAGTCAGGCCGGGGGGAGGGAGCGGTACGGAGGAGGCGGGGCGAGCCTGCGGCGGCAGAAGCCGGCGTGACGTTGCAGCAGCCTGAGGCGCGCCGTGCGCTCTCCCGGGGAAGTTGTCCCCGGATTACGGGAGCCTGGCGGTGGCGGGCTGCACAGGCTCCCGGGAGGGGCGGTGTGGAGAATGACCTGTGCTCGCCCACAGGCTGTTTGGTGGCGGCAGCAGCAGCCTTAGCGTCTCATGCCCGTCTCTGGGGTCCGCGCTGATAGCCGCGGCTCGCGCCCGTCTCTGGAGTTCGTTTAAGTGGCGCTCTGAATCCCCTCTCCTTGCACGCCGCGAAACAAAGAGGCAAGAAAAAGTCTCCTGCCTCTTCGGCAGCTGCAGACTTTTTCTCGTGCACCCTCCCGGCTAGCTGTGGTGCGCTAGCCCCTTCAGGCTGTGTTCACGCAGCCAACCCCAGTCCTCTCCCCGGGATCCGACCGAAGCCCGCGCCTCAGCTCCCAGCCCCCGCCCGCCCCGGCGGGTGAGCAGACAAGCCTCTCGGGCTGGTGAGTGCTGCTCGGCGCCGAGCCTCTGTGCGGGAATCTCTCCGTTTTTCCCTCTGCGTCCCTGTTGCTGTGGGATCCGCGCTGATAGCCGCGGCTCGCGCCCGTCTCTGGAGCTCGTTTAGGCGGCGCTCTGAATCCCCTCTCCTTGCGCGCCGCGAAACAAAGAGGCAAGAAAAATTCTCTTGCCTCTTTGGCAGCCGCAGTCTTTTTCCCGGACTCCCTCCCGGCCAGCACCGAAGCCCGAGCCCCAGCTCCCAGGCCCCGCCCGCCCCGGCGGCTGAGCAGACAAGCCTCTCGGGCTGGTGAGTGCTGGTCGGCACCGATCCTCTGTGCGGGAATCTCCGCTTTGCCCTCCGCACCAATGTGGCTGCGCTCTCCTCCGTGGCTCCGAAGCTTCCCCCCTCTGCTACCCGCAGTCTCTGCCCACGAAGGGGCTTCCTAGTGTGTGGAAACCTTTCCTCCTTCACAGCTCCCTCCCACTGGTGCAGGTCCCGTCCCTATTCTTTTGTCTCTGTTATTTCTTTTTTCTTTTGCCCTACCCAAGTACGTGGGGATTTTCTTGCCTTTTGGGAGGTCTGACGTCTTCTGCCAGCGTTCAGTGGGTGTTCTGTAGGAGCAGTTCCACGTGTAGATGTATTTCTCATGTATCTGTGGGGAGGAAGGTGATCTCCGCGTCTTACTCTTCCGCCATCTTGCCCCTCCCTCTGGGTACTTTGAATGTTGTACTTTTTCCAAAGTTGTCTTTCACTTCCTATGGGGTGATTACACCAGAGGAAAGCAGGTAGCAAGCTATGGGGAGCAAAGGCTCAGCAGAGCCAGAACCATGTCAATACATCACCCAGCCGTGTGGCCTTGCAAGCCCAGCCAGGCAGGAGACCCAGCTGAGTGGAGGGGCTGGGCTTGGAGAAGTGCAGCAAGGTAGGAGAAAGGGCAGGGAGCCCGAATGTTGCCTGCCTCTAATGCTTTAAGAAATAACCAAAGAAGTGAGTTCTTTAAAAGTTGACATTAAAAAGACATGGTCTCTGTATGAAACTATAATGGTGGATACATTTGTCCCGACCCATAGAATGTACAGACACCAAGGGTGACCCCTAATGTAAACTACGGACTTCAGGGGATAATGATGTGTCAGCGCAGGTTCATCAGTTGTAACAATCGAGCCACTGCGGTGGGGGATGCTGATAGTGGGGAGGCTGTGCAGGTCGGGGGCAGGGGAAGCAGGTACAGGAGAAATCTCTGTACCTCCTGCTCAGTTTTGCTGTGCACCTGAAGCCACGCTAAAAACATAACAAAAAAGAAACGATTATAAAGCTAGGACTTAGCCGAGGGGATTATAAATAAAGTGCTTCAGCCACCCAGTCGGAGGGTGTCACTCAGATTCTGATACCTTGGGGGCCGCAGAATCCTTTGTGACAGATCCTCTTCTACCCACCTGGAGTATAATTCTTCTCCCCCTGAGCTAAAGGAACCCAGACCAAACCCCAGCCGCCGCCTTACTAAAGGGAAGGGGGAGCTCCCTAGAACCACCATGTGGCCACGTACACTTGCCTTTGAGCCCCCTCCGCACAGCCCATATGAGGAGGAAGCTTCCTGCCATAGGCAGGGCCCAGCAAGCTAGCCCTGGGGTCCCCAGAATGAGCCCCCTATCTCAGCCTGAGCCCCTCAACTGCTGATATTTCTAAGATGTCTAAAGTATCCTGCTCCTCTCAACTAGGCATTAAAGGGTAGACGCACATGGCTGAGAGCAAGGTGGGGGACCCCTGTCCAGTTCAACAACCTTACTGTTCTCTCACACCAAATCGGAAAACCAGTCTCAGGAATCCACTTCCGGGTCGGTGCCAAGAAATGCTTTTGTACCTCTAGAAAAAGAATCAGTTATCATCTGAGGAAGAAATGGTGAAAAGCAGAGGAGTATTAAATCAGAATATTGAAGCTGGAAGGAACTTGAAGGTAAATCTGAATGGAAAGGGTCCATAGTTAAAAAGAAAGCATTGGAGACAGAAGTGCAAACAGATTCTTGGGCAGAAGTCCAGAAGCCAAAACAGATTCGGGTACAGCTGCTGGGGGCGGGGAGCCTCCCCACTTATCTTGTGGCATCTGTGTGTGTATGCCACATGTGCCTCACTAGGCGTTCCTTACTTTAAAATTAGATTTTCAAAACCTCTCTGGCCTCATTTTTCTTATCTAAGGAACTTGAAGGTGAGTTTGTGACCAAGGTCACAGCCTGTTTGTTAGTAGTAAAGGCATCAACTGGAACCTCAATCTTCTTCCTGTTTTGTTGCATCCTGAGCCCAAGTCTGTAAATAGATCACATACCCAGCTTACATCTCTCCGCAGGGTGGGTAGACACCTTCTCCTAGCCCTTCAACCCAGGGCCAAGATTAGAAGCCTTCCCAGGCCAGCAGCTGGAAGCCCTCTCTTCACTCCAGAGCTGTGAAAGTCAGTTTCTACCTGCATTCCCAGGAAAGGCGGTTAGAGGTAAAAAGAATGGAAGTAGAGGTGGAAGCTGATGCTGGCTGGCAAAGCCTGGCTTCCAAACCTACCCATAAAATTGGCTTTAATTTAACTTATATTGATTTATAACAGAAATTCAAATCCCAGGAACAGAGTGAGAAACAGAGTGGAACTAACAAACAGTGGTGTGAGCCGGGCACCAAGGACCTCACGCTGAGCCCTGGCCCAGTATGCAGGTGCTTCTGAGCCCCGAGCCTGATGGGGTCTCAGCCCCAACACAGGACCTCCCACCCAGCACACCTGGCAGAAGCCCAGCCCTAGGGCGTCACTAAATAAGGACCAGAGGTGCCCAAGACGTCGCCTCAGCAGACTGTTGAGGCTGCTTAACAACAGAAAAGACTAGTGATTCTAGTGTAAGGCTCATCTTTTATGTGAAAACCAATAAGCAACATTTTACACTATTTTCCATCAATACACTACACATCATAACGGTAGAAACTTGGGCCATTCTGAGCAGCAGAGCAGCCAACCCGCCCACAGGAAAGGACAGAGGGTGCACGGCTGCTCACCTTCCTCCCACTTCCCAGCCACTGTGGCCAGCCTTGCCCCAGCCCTGCCAGGTGCTGGTGCCCCGGGCCATTCTCCTTCCCTGTCAGCTGAGTCCCACCCCATCAACCCCTCCTCTAAGAGGCACTGCCTGGAGAACAGAAATAAGGGCGAGCTAAGGTTCTAGAAGGATCCATCCAAGGAAAGGCAGCGTTCTGCCTGTTCTCTAGTGTGTGATTTAGGGCAGTTAGGGGAAAAGAAGAGTCAGAAATACAATAACATTTTACAAACAATAAATTTATTTCCAAATCCTGAATTATAACCAAATTATAATTCCCTCTAGGTCTATTGTGCTGTTTTACACAAGAATTTTAAAAAACATAGTCACAGCCGTGTCATTTATACACCAAGTGTCCCGGGGACAGTTTATTTGAATACGGTGGGTCCGGCCACCTCTCGTGGTCCTGGCAGCTGCTCTGCGGCCCCGCGCCTTCACCAAGAAACTCCCACCTCCTCCAGGGCAGAGCCTGGCCTCAACAGGTGCCCCCAGGGCCATGATGTACACAAATGAAAGCACACAGATGAAAGGGTTTTGTCGGCAGGCCTGGGCGCTCCAGCCACGGGGCTCAGGACTCAACACCTGGCCCCCCTCCTGTCCAGGGACAGCCTCAGCTCAGAGCCCAAAGCGGGCTGGTGTGCGGCGAGGGGTCATGGGTTCCCCTTGCTCTTTCCGACCTGGGGTGTAGATCTTTGTAGACCTGGAGACACAGAAGAGGGGTTAGGAATCGCACTGCTGTTCACTCCGGCCAGGACACACAGAGGGATGAGGAGCCTGAGGTCTTGCTGTTTCTGTGTGCGAGCAGGCTTTGGGGCTGCAGGGTTTCTCCCCTAGCACACTTCCACTCCCCTTGCCCTCCCTATTTGTGATCGGGAGCAGAATGAGATAGCACCTCTTTCTGATATCCACTGAGGCAGGTTATGAGATTTTTTAACAATTCCATTCATATCCCCTAGGTGAGCTATGGAGGTCGTCTTCCCTCCACCTCACCAGGCCGCCACTCCAGCTGTGGCTGGGCTTTGTCCCCAGTTCCTGGAGGTATCTCTAGACCCTTGGAATTTCCCAAGGGACTGGAGTGTCTCTGTTATTCACGGCGGGCCCCTCGGACCACATCTGATAGTTTATGCAAATGAGATGACTCAGGATGGTGGCTGCCCTGCCAGAAAAACCAACCTGTGATTAGAGGGCTGTGCTTTGAGCCTCGTGCTATTAGCCCAGCCTCTGGGGAGGGAAAAGGGGCTGGAGACTCAGTCAACACATGGGTCCTGCCCAATAAAACTCTGGGCACCAAAGCTCGGGTAAGCTTCCCTGGTGACAATACTCTGTGTAATGTGCCAGGAAGGTAACATGACCCCAAGGACAATGGAAGACTTCACATCTAAGACCCTCTCAGACCTCACTTTATACATCTCTCCCTTTGGCTGGTTCTGTGTCCTTTTGCTATAATAAAACTGTAATACGTATAGTACTTTCCTGAGTTCTGCGAGGTGTTCTAGCAAATTATCAAACCTGAGGGAGTCCATGGGGATCCCCAAATTTGTAACAAGTTGGTGAGAAAGGAGGGTGACCCTGGGTACCCCCCAACTTGCAGGTGGTGATTGAGGTGAGGGCAGTCTTGCAGGGACTGTGCCCTTCACCTGTGCGGTCTAACTCCAGGCACCAGGGCAGACGCAGGTGCCCAAGGCTCTCCCCGCCTTGCCTCTCTACTGTGGTGTCCAAGCCCTAGCCTGTTGGTAAAGCCGTGAGACCTACTCTGCCGCTCCAGCCCTCCTTGGGCCCCATCACAACATAACAAACAACGACCAGGAGTTGCAGCTGTATCACCACCCCTTGAAAGTATGTCCGAAACCCCCCCCGTCTCCACGTGACCACAGTCAACTTGTCACCAATTCACCTCTGCACATTTAACTTCTCTTAAATTGCGACCCTGCCTCAGGGCCTGGTCAGTCCAGCTGGTGGGCTCCATCAGGACCAGAGTCCCGAGACCACAGCTCACCTGACACTACCCAGGGGGCTGCGCTTTTCCTGCTCCTGCCGCCGGGCCCGCAGCTGCTCCTCAGCCAGTGCCATCTCCTCCTCCATGGCAGAGGCTTCCTCTTTGGCCCGTCGGCGGTTCTCCTAGAGAAGGGAGAGGTACTGGGGTCACTGGGGATTGGCGGGTGAGGAGGCCCGGCCTGCACCCATCTCCCTGCTGCAAGCCAGGTGCTGAGCAGACCTTGCCAGCTCCCTGCCCCAGCACTAAGGCCTGCTTTTCTCACTGATCCAAGACAGACATTGGATGATTGAGTCCTCACCCTGTCATGCCTCAGCCCTCCACTCAATTTGCTAAGTGCTTACATGCTCTAACCAAGTTCATAACCATGCCAGGAAGTACAGGAAATAGAGAAGACATGACATCTGGCTGGAGAGGACAGACATAGGAAGATGTGTGCAGGCCCGGTGCGGGGAGAACTATGCTGAGAAGGGAGGAAGCTAAAGTCCACAACATTCTGCAGCCCTAACTCCAGGTGGTAGCCACCAATGGACACCAAGACTGTCAGGAGACCGAGAAGTAGGTAGAGAATTTATAATGGAGGGATCAGGTGGAACCACTGAGCAATCTTAGTGTCTTCAAAAGTGGCACCACCAGACCTTATGTGCCTCCTGACTGGATCTAAAAGGAGGTTCGCAGCACCACATGCATTTATGCATCCTTACCCAAAACAGCTGAATCTGAATCTAACCAAGGCTTTAGATTAATGACTAGCTTACAGAAAGTACATGGGATAGAGGCAAAAGTTAAACACCTTGAGGAAGCAATCAGCTCAAAACAGAACGTGGAACATTCTACAGAATGACCAACAGATGACCAACCTGTTTTCTCCAATAAGTCAATGCCATAAAAAATGAGTGCGGGCAGAGCTTGTTCCAGAATAAAAGACTTAATATATATATAATGACAAATTTCAACACCTGGCTCCGAATTCAAGCAAATCAATTATAAAAAATTATCTTTGGAATAAAAAAGGAAATATGAACAAGAACTGGAAACTTTAGCAACATTAAGGATTAATTCTGTTGAGTAAGATTTGCATGGAGGTTATGTTTGAATTTTTGAAAGTCCTTTTAGAGACATATTCAAGTATTTATGGGTGAAAAAACACAATGTCTGAGGTATGCTTTAAAATATTCCAGGAAAACACTCAATATGTATGGAGCGGGGTGGAAATAAGAGAAACAAGGTTGGGCAGAATGTTGATAATTATGGAAGCTAAGTGAGGAACTCGTGGCTCATTATACTGTTTTTGTCCACTTTTATGAGTATTTGTACTTTTCAATAATAAGTTGTTTTTTTTTTTTAAGGCTCAGCAGACCAAGCAAATGGAGTGGGTGGGGGGAGATCAGACAGACTAACCTGCCTGGATCACAACTTTTATGTTTGACAGAGAAGTGAAGGGAAGCCAGATGATGATGTGTCTTTAATACCAGGCTGAGGGGAAAGCGGATCCCAGAGACAAACAGATCCTCCACAGAGAAGCACAGGACCCTTACCTGCCGAGACTTTCCTGCCTGCTTCACGCTGTAGAACATGGGGCCCAGCTCTGCCAGCCACTCTCCGTCCACAGCAGTCACACACTGCATGTACTCCTGCAGGCAGAAGGGCCACAAAGCGGTGGTCACAGAAGGACCAATGCTTTGAGCTGTCCCTCCCAGAGCGGTTCCACAATTAGGAGCTATATGGGAAGGGGCCTACCCCTAGCGCTGTGAGGCTGAAAAAGGCAAGGAACAGCCGCAGACACTGGGATTCTAATCCCTTCTCCCATCCAAATTCCTCCATGCTTGAGACAAAGGCCCCTATTGTCCAACAGAAAAGGCCCAGCCCCTCAGAAAACCCTTTTAACAACACCAAAAGGGCTTGCTTGTCCCAGGCAGCAAGTAGGAAACAATCCTGCTGGCACAGCCGAGGCCACTGGAATCTAGAGGTTAACTGTGTATCTATATAAACTTCCCCAAACCCCCAACTGAAAACCAACCTCAATTTCCCTCCAAGCAACGCATGTGGCCTTAAGCCTCCCAAGCTCAAAACCCATCCCAGAAGGCGGCAAAGGGTTATTACAAAGGCCTGGCCCAGCCAAGTGGGCCTACAGTCATGCAAGCTGCCTTGGAAAAGACTCACCTTGGTGGTCATGACCAACTCGTGATACACAATGTAGTCTGGGGTGTAGCCCATTCCAAAGAGGGAGCTGGTGGGATGCAGGTGGCAGGGCATGCCTGTCCGGATATTCACATACTCCCCAATTCCCTAGGGAAGAGATGCCACAGGTGGCTACATAGCAAAACACTGCACATCTGGGCAGCTACCCAGTCCAATACTGTCTTGACACAGGCTTTTGGGGGAAGCCCAGATCTGCAGGACTGTACAATGAGACAGGAGACCTCTGCCCTCGAAAGAAGTATCAGGCCCAGAGGGGCCATAGCTCCACTGGGCTCACCTTGAGCTTGGCTGCCTGGTGGAAATAGGCAGCACAGATACACTTCCTGACAATGTCCCAGTCGGTGCCACACGAGGCCAGGCTCATCCGCTGCTGCACCATGATGTCCTTGAGCTGAGCCCGCACCTCCCGGACCTAGAGCAGGACACAGGGAGACAAGGATGGAGCCCTCCTTCCCTGCATCCCACCCCTCCTCCCAACATGCTGCTTCTCTCGGCCACTGCCCCCACCTTCCGCATGGCCTTGGCATGGATGAAATGATCGTTACACCAGATGGTAGAGTAATTGTTGTTCTTCCACTGCAGGTAGACATTCAGGTAGGTCAGGTGGTCGCTCTCAGGGACTGCGAACTTCTCCCGGATTTGATCGCTCTCCTCCTCTCGGCCCTAGGAAGGAAAAAGGGAAGTCCAGGTCCAATGAGAAGAGCTATCTCACACTATCATCTACCCTCACCACAGCTAAAAACACATCAACGTAGTGCCCTGACAATATAGGAAAAATAAATTAGTTTACAACAAAATATTTATTCTAAAATGTGAGGGCTCAGGCACAGCCATCCTAGAAAAAACTGCAAAACACTCCCTGAGAACCATGGATCTAGCCCATCCCTTCCCCTACCCCAACCTGCTTAACATAAAACAGCAAAACCACTCTTTGGAAACTGATTCCTGCCCCTCCCTCCACTCCGTCTTAACAACACAGAGAGAAACTACCCCCCTCTCTCAACCTTCCTTGAGCCCATAACCTCCCGAGCTCCCTGGGAGGAGAGGAGCCGGACAGCATCTCCCACCTTGGGCCTGTAGAAGATGGCTGGGACCGACAGCATGGAGACGATGAGCAGGATCTCGGAGCTGCAGCCCATGTCACAGGACACAATGAGCATCTTGGACAGGGCCGGGTCCAGCGGGAACTCCACCATCAGCCGCCCGGTCGAGGTCAGACCGCCTGGGAGAGAGGAGCCAATCCGCACGGTCAGTGGACACAGTGCCATAAGAGGGAGCACCCAGGCGCCAGAGCCCACGGGGCCCTGCCCGGCTCCCGGGGCCACGGCACCTGTGTTGTCCAGGGCCCCGAGGATCCAGAGCTGATACATGGAGTTGAGCATGTTGTCCTCCGGGGGCGGGTCCATGAAGTGGAACTGCAGCAGGTCCTGCACCCCCAGGGACTTGAGCAGCAGCACCACGTTGGCCAGGTTGGTCCGCTGGATCTCGGGCACCGTGGTGGTCAGGAGCTCATTCTTGTAGGCGCTCTGGGTGTAGAGCCTGCGGGGGAGAAGACGCAGTCCTGCCGCACTTCCCACCATGCTGCCCGGCTGAGCCCCTCAAATATGCCCGGCTGTCTACACGGGGACCAACACTGGGCTTGTGCACCCAGAAGAGCCAGTGCAGATGAAAGCCACGGGTAAGGAGGAGAAGTCCTCATTTCTTCCCCCCACCTCCCCCTTTCCCTTACAATCACAAATCTCCACCTACTCAAAACTCAGTCCTGCCAATTCACCATTCTGCTGGAGTCTCCTATGTACTTGTTTCATTTCTGGAACCAATGAGCCTGGGACTAGAATTATGGCTGGGATTTTTTTTCTTTATATTTTTCTAGATTTTCTGAATTTCTATAGTTAATACATTATTTTTAACAATCGGAACAAAAAAGAGAGAGAGAGTAATTGGAGGAGGAAAAAAAAGAACCGGTGCTCTAATTTGTTCACATTTATCTTCCGGGAGGAGGCACACCGTAATCGCTGGTCATCCGCTGCAGGTACCTTCAACACAGGTCTTCCTAAAACCCAAGGCTGCTCAGACTTCAGGGCTGCCTGCGAAGGCAGCTTCCTCCACTCAGCAGCACGTGACGAGAGAAGCAACAAGCGGCAGCCCCGCCACTGGTTCCCAGCCTCAGGGGTCACCTCTCTGCAGGGTCACAGTCCAAGCCTTCCCACCCCAGCCGGGGCTCCACCCCAGAGAGCAGGCTAGCGCAGGGCTCCTACCTGAAACACTGACCTGGGCCCGTCCTGCCGGCTCGCCCCGACCTCTGGTTGGCATTGGCCTGGCTGATGGGGTAGATCTGCAGAGCATCCATGCCAATCCTGGGGTTGAAGACCTAGGAGGGGACAGCAAAGACCTGACTAAGGACAGAGTGAGGGTAAAAAGGGAGGCAGGCTTGAGACAAAGACAGACCCTGGGTGCTACACGTTACAGAAGGAAGTGTCTTAGCGATGTAAGCAGCCATCTTTCGGAACCAGGAACCTCAAGAAATTTCCCCTAAACACCAGCTCCGCGATCTCTATCGAGTTATGTAAACTGTCTACCTCGAGTTATCACAAGGATGGAATGAATCAAGCACATGGCAAAACCAGCACTCAATAAACACCACCACCACTTCCATGAGCAATCGTCGTTTGAGGGCCAAGGACCCAGGGCCTGCCTTCCCACCCCCTTGGCTGAGTTAGCTTTGGGTGAAGGCCCAGGGCCCCGGTGCCTGTGTCTCCTCTTACCTTTAATTTACAATAACCAGAATCGATAACAAACATGATGCCATCGACAGTCAGAGAGGTCTCAGCAATGTTGGTGGCGACAATACACTTCCGAACGCCATCCGGAGCCTGGAGCCGGACAGGACACTCATGGAGCGAAGGCTGTAGGCCTTCAGGTAGGAAAAACCCCACAAGGAGAAAAGTACACCCCACCCGTGCCAGAAAACTAACACCCTCCCTCTTGCCCTCCTTTCGGGGAGTCTGGGGGAATCCCAAGGTGGGGACCCATCTCACCTTCTGGAAGATTTTGGCCTGGAGGTCAGAAGGCAGCTGGGAATAGATGGGCAGCACAGCCAAGGCGGGCGCGTTCTCCAGTTCTTCCAGATGCTCCACAATCTGGTCTGAGGTCACCTGAGGGCACAGAGAGGAGCTGTGAGACACGAGATCCCCCAGTTCTCACACGAAGGACACACCCGTTCACCCCAGTCATGACCGAGGCACGCACCTCGATGTCCTCTTGGCCAGGCATGAAGATAAGGATGTCCCCGGGGGCCCCCGACAGATGCACCTGCAGAGACTGCTTCACTGCGGCCTCCACATAATCCTCCTGGGGGGTCTGCAAACCAGTGAGGGACACCGTCAGAGGGAATGCAGGCCGAGCCCCCACTGGGAACCGGAGACCCAGTTCCTGGTCAGGGGCTAGAGCCGATGAACTCTCAGGGCTGCCGCACCTGCAGACAGGCCTGATGGCCCTCCCTGAGCCCTGCACGTCCACTCCAAAGAAACAATCAAGCGAAACCTCCCCAGAGCACAGTCCTTCGCCTTCAAGCCCTATAGCTGCAGGCTCGCAGGGTCCCCACAAAACCTCTCCCGACTCAGTATGCCATTCCACATCCCCCAACCAGTTCCTCATCAAAGGTCAGGTCAGTTCCGAAACAGGGCCTCAGTACCTTGCTGAAGAGGATGTCAACAGGGAAGGTACGACCAGGGATGTGGAAGATGGGGACATTCCCAAAAAAGGAAGCAAATTTCTCTGCATCCATGGTGGCCGACGTGACAATGAGCTTCAGGTCTGAGCGCCGAGCCACCACCTAAGAGAAGAAGTCAGTCAGAGGCTTCCCCACAGTTTTGGGACCCTTGGCTTCTGCCCTCCAGTCTCATCAGCATCACTACCAAATGAAACAGAAGTCAAAGCTGACGGATGGCTCATTAGATTCATAACAATCCTGAACTGAATCGGTGGAGCCACAGTCGGGAGAACCATGAGGCACTCAGCTGAGCAAGAACAGAGTAAACCACCACCAGGTCTGAACCCCGCGGCCAGGGGCCTCCGGGGCAACTCAGCCTGTCAAAGACCCCCTCAGCTTCCCCAGGCTAGACCCCAGCCCGCCTGGAGTGCCTCGTCACTAACTCCTGGCAGGGCGGTGGTCCAAGCCCCACAGGCACAGAGGCTGGACCCGCAGCCCTCACCTCCCGGAGCAGCCCAAAGAGCACGTCGGTGTTGAGGGAGCGCTCATGGGCCTCGTCCATGATGATGGCGCTGTAGTGATCCAGGTCCGCTTCCCGCAGGGACTCTCGCAGCAGGATTCCATCGGTCATGTACTTGATCAAGGTGCTTTCTGAAGTGCAGTCTTCGAAACGGATGGCATAACCCACCTGGAGGCCAGAGAGACCGCTCAGAAAGCTCTGGGCGCCCACTCGCCACTGCACACCCCGAGCTGGGTCCAGGCCTCAGCAGATCAGCCCAAATGACAGAAGCTACCGGGCAAGAACTACACAGCTGAGCCCTTGCGCCCACTCACCTCCTCACCAAGGCTGCCCCCCATCTCTTCACTGACTCTCTTGGCCACCGACATGGCAGCCACACGGCGGGGCTGGGTGCACCCGATCATCCCATAGTCCGTGTAACCGTCTTCGTGCAGGTACTGGGTCAGCTGAGTGGTCTTACCACTCCCTGTCTCCCCAACCACGATCACGATGCTATTATCTCTGCAAGGAAGAGAAGATAACGGGTGAATCAGCCCGAGTGGAAGGCGACCTCCTACCCCCACCTGTAGCTATCCAAGGAGCGTGCCTGCGCAGGGAGGAGGATTTCCCTGGGAAAACGGTCTCATACTGAAACACCCTCTAAAAAGTCTGGAAGACAGTACAGTTTAAACAAATGAACTAAAACAAAGCGATGCCATCTTGCTTACTTCAAGCAGGGTAGCCCAGGGCACCTAGGTGAGGGGGAAAAATCCTTTCCCTTCTCCATCGGATGTCATACCCAAAAGAAAAAGAGCTATAGAGTACACACAGGAGAAAATGGGACACCTGATTCAGCAGTGGAAGCCCGACCCGGGGTGGACGCAGTTACCTGATAATCGTGAGCAGCTCCTGCTGCACAGCAAAGATGGGCAGGTACTGCCTCTGCTCCAGAATAGACTTCTTCTTTGCGAATTCACTGCTGGCTTCGCTCTTCTTCTTCATGTGGTCTGCAAACTTCTGCTCTGCCCTGAGAACACACAGCAGCCTTAGTGCCCTGCACGGTTTCCCACATCTGCCTTCCTGACTGGGTTACTGCCCTGCTTCCTACACCCAAAAGTGAGCACTGCTTCAAATGTGCAGTAAATCTTTGAGACGCTAGAGCTGCCAGGTGCTGCTCATCTCCTCTGTCCTAAGGGACCAGACGGCTGTCTGAGAATCCATCATCCAAAACCTACTCAACGCCCCCAGGACAGACAGCTGCAGGGGGCTCAGAGGAGCTACAGATTAGCAAGTGGCAAATCCTCTGCCCTGAAAGAGTTCAACCAGAAGAGGAGCTGAAATCCACAGGTCATTACCTTATATGGAACAACCTTGGGCAATTTCAGCACCACACTTAACAGGCTGAAAGGAGGAGCTGACCAAGGTCAGACTCCCTCCCACCTCTTGGTGGGACAGCAGAGTCCATAAGGCTTTATTTTTAAAGAACTGTGAGAACAGTCCCACTTGATGTTTACCTACAGCTTCCACTGAAAGCGCTCAAGTATCCGACACACGTACATCCCCAGGCTGCAGAGCAAAAAGGTACCAGTCCTACCTTACCTACATTAGTCTACAGTCTCCACCCATCCCTTCCCCAAGAGACTTTTCCTCCATCAGATTGAGCCCACGCTCTGTCAAGCTTCCTGTTTCTAACATCCCAGTCACTCCCGCTCAGCTAACAATTAACACCTATGGGATTAAATTAACTAGAAACTAACAAGGGCTGATCAATAGCACCAACTTCTCACTTCTCACAGGGTTACAGAGAATTATTAACTGAGATGACAGTTTTGTAGGATTTCAGAGTGTTCAATGAGATTCAGAAGGGACATCTGAGTTCAGCCACCTACACAATGAGGAAAGCCCAATAAGCAGTTATCCAACATCTGCTTAAATACCTCTATGAATGGGGAAGTCACTACCTGAGAAGACAACCCTTTCTATTTTCAAACCTCTGTTAAAAATAGTTCTTCCTTAGATTGAACTAAAATCTAAGGGTGCAAAGCACACTTTCCCACACTGAGCATCTGAAAGGCACTCTAGCAGAGCGGCTGAGAGTGTGGGCTCCGAGACTAGACTGTCTGGGTGTGATCCTCACCCCACCGTTTACCAGCTGGACCACCTCAAACAAGCTACTTAACCTCCCTGGGCCGCCTCCTCCTCCTCACGTGAAAAACGGGGAAGATTACACCTGTCCCATGGGACTGTCGTGAGAATCCAATGACTGAGTATCTGTGAGTTCTGTGGTGCTGCCTGGCACAGAAGAAGCTCCTGCAGTATCAGGGGCGGCAGTAGGAATGTTATCTCAGAAAAGTTGAAAAGACCAGGAGGAAGGGACCAGAGACTCCAAATGACATCGTTTTCCTATTCGTGAGTGCCGAATCCTATCGGCCCCCTTGAGGCCCCGTCTGCAGAGACCCCCGCTGCTGGCGAGACTCCTACCTGTAGTCCACTTTACCGTCCTCTGTCAGAGCTTTATCCGGCTCTTCCTCTTTTTTGACGCCCATTATATCTCCCAGTTTGGTTCCAGCCAGTTCCCAGTGTTTGTGCTGAGCCTGAAAAAGACACAAAAAGTCAATCTGCTCCATCCCGTGACACAACTGTGGTCCACGGAAAATCAATCCCGTCTGACAACAGGCTTCATCTAGCAGGCAGTAAATTCCCACAAGGCAGCAGTGGCACCGAGCCGTGCCTCCCAATCTTATGCCTGAAGCTCCTGCGACACCAGGCCCCGGATTATCTTAACTGAGGCCCTGGAGGAGGAATGCAATACCCTCCCACAAGGGCTGTTTCTTGCTCTGTGAGTTTCCTCTAACTGCCAATAGGAACCCTACCTGTGAGGTGGAATGTGATCTTTAAAAAGAAGAAAAAAAAAAAAAAATACGCAGATACTCTCTGGCCCTAGAAGACAAGAAACCAACCTTTTTGCGTTCCTTTTGCTCCCTGTGCTTCCGCACTGTTTGACTGCCTTTTCTAGCGATAATGGCCAGGTCAGAAGTGGCGTCCTTGACTGGAATCACAGGCTCTGGCTGCAAGAGGTTGAGGAAAAAGAGAAATTCTGCGCTGACCATTAAACTCAACACGAAGGTCCACTTCGTACTGGCCCTAGTAAACGAAGGGTTGCTACCCTACCCCTATCGTGATGGGGCTTTTTTCCTCTCCTTTCCTTTCCCTTTCTTTCTTTTTCCGTTTCAGGCTTCTCTGAGCGGCCTTCTCTCTGACAACAGGGACCCTCACCTGCTTGGTGAAGACGATGCGCCCGTCCAGAAAGGGAGGCACCAGGTTATGCACCATCAGATGGACCTTGGCTGCACTGTCCTCTTCAAAGTCGTCGTCCACCTCCAGCCGATGCACCACCCCGCTGGTGAGCATGCGGTTGGTCTCCCAGCGTTCGTTATCCTGTGAGGACACAACGGGAGGCCACGTTAAGACTGCAACTGCAAGGCCATCCTGAAAGGTCCCCGGCGAGGCCACGCAGAGGGTCCTGACAGAAGGGCCATAGGGGCTGCAGAGATGTCACGGGCCGCTCTACCCTGCAGCTCCTTAGACAGAAGAATCGCTCATCCCAAATCACCTGCAGTACTCTTCCCAGAAGCAACCCATTATATCTAAGGCAGAACCTCTGTATGGATACACAAATGGTGACTGTCTCTGGCCCCGCTCAGAGACACAAAGGACACACCACAGAGCCGGGGCCTGACCTCCCAGTTCCCATCAACAGCACCCCTCCAGAACTACTGCAGAAGACGGAAGTCATGATTTGGGTTGGGTTTTTCTTAAGTTACTGAGAAGTTCCCTGCCCACCCTCTGCCTCTGGAGGAATCGCTAAGTCTGTGACTTCAGCAGCGGGAGACGAGCTGTGCCGCCGGCAGGCGCATGTGACCTGCCGCTTCTCCAGCTGAATCTGCCCCACCTGCTGCGGGCAGCCTCACCTCATTGATCTGCCTCCGCTGGGCCGAAATGCGCTTCTGCTTCTGTTTGTGCAGATGCTGCTCCCGCCTCCTCACGTAGTCCTCGGAGGAGTAGGCCAGCGGGTTGTGGAACTCATCATATCCCTCATCCATCATGTACCAATCCCGGTCAGCTTGCTGCGGCACAAGAGACAAAGCAGTAAGAACAAGGCGCAGATCCAGTTTCTGCGCAAGACGTGGCCAGAAGGGCAGGAGGTGTTTGGTAAGAAGTCACTGGTGCGGCATAGCAGCCCTCGTGAGAGGCGCAAGAGAGGCTGTAAGACGAGCCACCTAGAGGAGAAGCCCAGTGTACAGCGCAGCCCACCATGACGGCACTTCTTACATTTACCACACGGTGGCACCAGCACACAGCCAAAAAAGTTAAGTCTGACCTGCATTTGGTGAGAAGTTTCACCACAAAGCCTTTGCCTGGAAAGAGATTCCACGGCTTCGAGACTGAACGTGGCTCAACGTCCGGTTCCACTACAGTGTAACCCATGACCCTTGTGCTCGGACACCCCCGGTCACCCACTCACCGACAGAGGTGACCCACCACCCCTCATTCAGTCCCTCGAAGATGTAGTTTTTACCCTCTGGTCGTCCTCCCATTGCTGCCGTTCCTCTTCTGTGTCAAATGAAATTCCTTCTTCGCCATCCTCACGTCTCCCTGCGGAAGAACACGTAGCAGGTCAGTCTGCACAGTCCCAGCTCATCCCCAGTGGCCTCACACAGACCTGCCAGGCAGCACAGCCCCAGCCCGGCTTCGTCCAGCCCCACCAGGATGAGCGACCCTGCGTCCTGCTTCCCACTTCCACCCTGCCTTACCTCGGCCCCTGGACAGACGTGGGGTGGACCCCAGATGTCTTCTGTCATCGGCCCACTCGTTGTATTTGTAGGACGGGGTTGGCAGAGGCGTGTCGTCTGCGTACCTGCTCCTCACAGACCTGGGAAACAGCACAACCAGCCTCACTAAAGAGTCACTAAGCTGAGACGTGTTCCCCAGCCACCATCTGCCCTCCCAGCCCCAGTCACGCCCACCCTGTGCCGCCCACCCAGAACGTCACCTGTCCCTATCTCGACTGGACAGCCGATGACTCCGCTCAGAATCCCGATAGGAAGGCGTCGGGGAGGGCGATTCCCACTGTGAGCGCTTTGAGGAGCCATAGCCACTGTCCTCTTCATCCCAGGTAGACCTTGAAGGGGTGGCTGCATCTGGGCCACAAAAGACACATCCACAGGAAACGTCTAAGACATGGCTATAGAGCCATTAGATGAAAGTCAATTCACCAAATTTCTTTCTTTTACTATTTGTAAACTTTGCACCTATTTGCAATGGATAAGATGGTTTTGACAGCTTTTAAAGATATCTGAATTTTAATGGTCCAGTTTTCATCTGTGCTCATAACAACACTTCAAGGAATATCCAATTTATCTCTGCAAGCATATCCCTCTTGAATGTACATATTTCTTTGTAATAAAACCTTTTTCTGCCCCTATCCCACCCACCCCCAGCTCCCTATTCTTTCCTACCACTTGGAAAACTGGCCGCTCAGCAAACTGGCAAATCATGTTAAGGGAGCATATCTGTCTCCACAGAGAAGTCCACGGCCTTCCCAACTGAATCAACGGACTCAGAACCAAGTATTCCCAGAATTTCATGGTGGAATCAGGAATTCCAACCCAGTTCCACTGAGGATGAGAGTCACTCACCCTGCCTCTCATACACTTGGCTCTCACAAACCACCACAAGCAACAGCTCAGACTACCTTTAGGCCGGTGTCGGGGGCTCTCAGGTTCGTTTCTTCTGCCGCTGCGCTCTGACCCTCCATCTCGCTCCGATCTGCTGCTGTGCCTGTTTCTATCCCGCTCATCTGTGAGGAGTCACCGGCAGAACTTAGAAAACAGGTGTCCCATCCTAACTTCCACCCATCTTCACCTTCACCCCCACTCACTCACAGGTGCAACCTCACTGCTCTAATGTGATCCTTGGGCTCCTGAAACTTACATATCCCCATTCTTTCAAAGGCAAAAATTAGTTACTGGCTAGAAAGTTTCAAACTCACAGTAACAGTTATTTTCCTGCAAGAATTCAAAAAAGAATAGTTATAAGCCTATAATGAATAGTTATTTAATAGTTACAAGCCTACAAGCTACAGAACTCAGACAACACTGAGGAAAGCCAGTATTGGATTTTATGTCTAGCTTTGCTCCACAGCACCATCCTTTTTCTCTCGCCAACACTAGTGTCAACTGGTTTCTCAAACATACTACCCATTTTCACCTTTATCACCAATTTTCAGGATAAAGTGAGGACCACACACTCAAGCAAAGCAGCTATGTTGCATGTAACAGCTCTTTTCTTAAACTGCCTGCTAATCCCAATACCAACAGGGTCAAAACCAACCAGGCTGACATGAAAATGGAGTTCCCTAATTAACAGGTGTTATAAAAACCCCCCCAACAGGAAAAAGGCCGACATGTTAACTGAGGTGCTTAGCAGGCACTAGGAACTCTGCTGGGCAGTTTACCTCTGTCTCTCTTGCGGTCACAGTCTCGATCCCTCGACCTCTCCTTCTTCCGATCCTTTTCTTCTTTGGACGAGGCGTAGACACCATGTTCCCGCCACTCCCGCTCTCTCTGCCGACTGCGTTCCCAGAACTCTTCACTCACACCACCAGGATGGGATGGAGTCTCTACCCGAGCAGATCGATAATGTCTGAAACAGGGAGGGCAGCTGGTAAAGGGCTCATCCATGGAAGAAAAACCTGCCCCAAACCTTTGGCCAGGCCAAACATGCAACCTGGCCTTTTCCACTTTATCTCCCTGGTACGGCAGGTTTGCATATGGCAACAACCATAAGCGCTTCTAACCTCCATCATCCACTCTTTAGGTGCCTTTGAATGTTCCCCCAAATCTGAAGAAAATACCAATTCCTATCTAGCCTCAATGTTATAGAATCATAGTAAAATCATAAAGTCCTAAATGTCCAACAAGAAAACTGAGAGATAAACATGAGATGCTATTTTCTGGCCTCCATTTTCATTCCCTTTGGGGCAATCCACCCAAAGGCTCTTACCTGTCTTTTCGGCTACTGCGGCCAGCCTGGTCACCGCCCTCCTCCTCAGCGTCCCTCTGGTCATCCTTGCTCTCTTCCCAGTCCTTATAGGAAGAGACTCTGGACTTCTTCTTGTCCTCCCCGTCATCCTTCTCCTCTCTCTCCCTCCTTTTCAGGGAAGCCAACAAGTCTAGTCCCAGCAATGAAGGGCGGGGAGCAGGGGCCTTGAAGACATGCTGCTCACTAGATGCACTTTTGGTCTTGAAAATAAGACCGCCAACCTGGGAGTCCACCTCAGTGCCTTCCAATCGATGGATCGAGGCATCCTCGCTGGTGTCCTCCATGGCAGGCTCTGGGATTTCTCTGGAAGGAAAACAAACCATTTGATATCAGACATAAGAAGGGAAAAGGCTTGGCTCTGCTACATCCCAGAATAACTGTAGGTATATGGATCTCTGGGGGGTTGACCTCCCCCTCAAGATCAGAATTCCTTTAGTTACCTCTTACCAAGACGTGTCCATCAAGTCATCGACAATCGCAAAAGATCTTCCTACTCCTACCCCAACACACGTCAGAAACAGATACACACACACACACACACACACACACACACATACACACACACACACCCCAGGATCCAAGAGGGTATCATCCAGGCAAGAACAGACCTCACTAAGGGACACTTACTAGAGCATTATGGCATCTATAAAGGGAGTTTAGGGAAAACACCACTAGATTTTAAATCAGAAACCTCAATCAGAACCCAGGCTCTTGACATTTTCTACCTGTATGATTGTAAGCAATAACTTAATCTTTGGTTAGACATAATTTCTACATCTGCAAAGTGGAAGTACTTTTTGCTCTATCTAATCCATGGAGTTATTGTGAGAATCAAACAAAAAAGTGTTTGTGAAATCACTCTGTAACCATAAAGAGTTACATAAATGTCATCGTTACATTATTTCATTTGCTGTGCTCCAAGGTATTGATTTGGGTCCCTCACCATTTTTTTACACAAGTTCTTCCTCCTCTCCCTTCCTTTAAACTACAGATACAGCAGAGTTGTTGACGTATAAGACTACCATCCATGTGATCCATACTTTAATGGATTGTGTTTTGTAGAAAAGACTTACCTCACAGCAGTCGAAATCTGTTTAATAACAATTCAAGTTCACCAAAAAAAAAAAATGGATGAGAATCACCAGGCTAGGAAATGATATTTCTGAAAAGTAGGTAACTGTAGGATTTTCTGGCACTCAACTTATAACAAATTCCTCTTTACCTCCCACTATACACAATCTACTTATAAACATATCCCATTCTGAGTGCTTGAATAATTTCCCTCATTCTAACAAGCCAGTAAAGCAAAGAACTGTCAAGGGATAGGGTACTACCAGAATCCAGAATGTTTCACCCAGCTCTAATTAACATATACAGCTCTACAGAAGAATAGTGCTAAACAGACTGAACATATAGTATGAACAACAGCTGCATTTTGAAAAATGCCATCAGGCAGAAGAGAAAAGGGAAAGCTACCTATTGGTGACATCTGTATTCATGTGAGGAAATCTAAACAGGAAGGTAGGATTTACATGCTCTGCTCAGTAGTCTGAACTAGAAAATATACTTCTAGAACGTCATTTTATGCAGGAGAGAGAACCTTGTCTGTCTTGTTGACTGCTTTGCCCAGTGCCTAGCAAAATAAACGTTTGAGGAATAAATGAATGAATGAGTTTAAACTGATTAAAGGAAACAGGGAGCCAGAAATTTCTAGGGACAACAAAGAAAGATGCCAGCAGCACAGGAAAAGGAGTCTGACAAACAGGACAACTAACAGCTGAGAAAAGTAAATAAGAAGCTAAGCGTTGGCTTGTGAAGAATAATTAGTGGCAAAGAAACCACAAGAGGTACAAGAAAAATAATGAAGAAAAAACTGGATACATTCGTTCAACAATTACTGAGTGCTTTCTGTGAGCCAATCGCTGTTCTGGGCATTAGAGATAAAGAAGAGAACAAAACAGACAAAAATCCCAACCTTTTTGGAGTTGACATTCTAGTAAAAGATATCACCTGGTAGAGATACCACTGTGACAGAGAAGAGGAAGACAAAAGGAGCCCTGCTGGGCTCGGTGTCCGTCTGGGAGTGGGCTAATAGGAAGGTCTAAGGAAGTGAGCAGGGTGACCCCCCGGGCAGCATCCCTGGACCTCTGCGAGGCCACGCCAGGAAGCTGGATCTGACCTGAGAAAGGAGAAAGGCCGGTCTTGCAGGACCTAGGCAGCATCCCTAAGGTGAGCAACGCAAGTTGGGTGACAGGAACAAGACTTTCCAAACCTGGGCCCGAACCTGAGCGAGGGGCCGATATCCGCCGCTTGGAGCCGCCACGATTGGCGAAGAAAAGGTCGGAAAGGAAGAAGGGACACTCACCTCACCGAGCCCGACTCTCGGGACCTTCTGTCCCGGATTCTGGGGCGCTGGCGCCGCCACTCCTCACTCACACCGCCTTAGAGAACCAAAACCCGCACCTTGAAAGCGGCCATTATTGTCCCACAAGACTTTGCGCGGCCCCCTCTATCCGTCCAAAGATACCATCGAGAGCAGCCCGAAAAACGCCCGTTCCTAGTGCGGGACAGAACGCTTGCAAGGCTAGACTGTCTTTCTCTGCGGCTCTGATCAGAGACACTTCCGAGTCTCCTGGCGACCAATCACGCTTAGTCTAAGAGGCGACGCCCCGCCTCTAGTTGGGATGTGGAAAGGAGAAGTTAAAGAGATCGGTCATATTTAATAAGGGCGGAAGTGACCCTAGGGCTTCCGGTCAGAGCCGGGGAAGGTGGGCGGTGACTAGAATAGCCTCTTCTGCTTATTTGAGCGGGGCCTAATGCGAGTTCATCACTGCGCCTGTGCGTTTTCTTTTTCCGTTTCCGTCCCCTTAAAGTGGTCCGCCACAGTTGCTAGGCAACTGTAGCCCGTGGGTTACTTTGTTTTGGGGTCGCCTCCGCCGTTGCGGAAGGAGGAAAGAGCCTCCCCAGTCGGCTTTTTGGAGAAAGGGTGGGGGTTGCCGACATCCCTGAAGTGGAGGAGAGGGAGCTGACGTGTACAAATAAGTAAGTATCGTTTTCCCTGGCAGTTGTGGGCCAGGAGTAGCCCAACCACTGGCATCATTAAAAGTATGTCGGACTTCCCTGGTGGCGCAGTGGTTAAGAATCTGCCAGGCAATGCAGGGGACAGGGGTTTAAGCCCTGGTCCGGGAAGATCCCACATGCGCAGAGCAACTAAGCCCGTGCGCCACAACTACTGAGCCTGCGCTCTAGAGCCCGTGCTCCGCAACAAAAGAAGCCACCACCCCAAGGAGAAGCCCACACACCGCAACGAAGAATAGACCCTGCTCGCCACAGTTAGAGAAAGCCCGCTCGCAGCAACGAAGACCCAACGCAGCCAAAAATAAATTTTAAAAAAAAGTATGTATGTCGGATATTTGGGGAAAATAAAGACGCGCACCCCAGTGTAAGTAAAAGTCACTCGTCTGTTCACACGCAGAGATAACCTTTGATGGTCTTTGGGGATATTCATTTCTAGTTATTTTTCTATGTGAATATGTACATGTGTATTATAGTTAGGTTTTGTGCAAAAGTGGGATCACACTTTATATACTGTTGTTTTATAACTTTTTTTTCTTTATCATGAGGATTTTTCATTATTCATCTCTAACCCGGTATATAATGACAGTGCTAGTACGTTGCAGTGGCTATACTATCATTTATTTCCTCAGTCCCCTACTGATGGCTATTTAGGTTGTTTGCAGTTTTTCACCGTTATAAATGTACATTGCTCTTTGTGCATATGTCTATTTATTTACTCGGAATAAATTCTCAGAAATGGAATTGTTGGTCAAAGAGTATTCAGGTTTCTTTCTAGAAAAGTTTTGCTTCTCTGCATTCCAGCAGGGACTCTGAATGCCTGCCCCTTCACTCACACTCTTGCCGTTATCATTTAATCTTTGCCAAATTAATGGATTTGAAAATATATCGTTTAACTTGCTTTCCTTTGCTTACTGGTAAAGCTTACCTTTCCCAGTATATTTGTCCATTTTTACCTCTTCTTTTGTGAATTTTCTGTTGGTATCATTTGCTGTGGACATTTTCTTAGCCCGTTGACAGCTTTGCTCTCCCACCACTTCCTCCTCTTTATCAGTAACTTACAGAAGTTGCTGTTTGTTTGAATTCTAGTGGTGGGACAGATCCATCTTCTCTCTGACTTTCCCTTTCGTCAGGAATTTGTTCTGCCACTCCGATTTGAAGAAGTCCTTTCTGGCAGTCATCTTCTCTATTTAAAGCATGACCTATTGGGACTTCCCTGGTGGCGCAGTGGTAAAGAATCCACCTGCCAATGCAGGGGACATGGGTTTGAGCCCTGGTCCGGGAAGATCCCACATGCCGCGGAGCAACTAAGCCCGTGCGCCACAACTACTGAGCCTGCACTCTAGAGCCCGCAAGCCACAACTGCTGGAGCCTGCACACCTAGAACACGTGCTCCGCAACAAGAGAAGCCACCGCAATGAGAAGCCCACGCACCGCAACGAAGAGTAGCCCCTGCTCACCTCAACTAGAGAAAGCCTGTGTGCAACAAGTGACCCAACACAGCCAAAAATTAATTAATTTAAAAAAATAAAATGTGACCTATTACTGGAACAATTTCACTTCCTATGTGAATTTTTAGTAATTCATATCTTAAAATGTGACTTGTCACCAAAAAAAGAGAGAGAAAGAAATCCTCCCTTTTCGTAGCATAAGACACATTTGGGACTGAATTCAAAATATTAAGTATCTCAATGGAGCCTCTCATGGATGGATCAAAAGTAAAGCTCCTTGATCATAGCGTTTCCCAATCATAAAAATAGGACTTGTTGCAGTAGAAGGAACACTGGACTAGAAATTGGATGGCGTGGATTCTAGTCCTTTTTTTTGTAGCTAGAAGTGTAACTATGAGCAAACTAGTCTGGAAATGAGAGGCCCCTTCTATCTCAGTATTTTACTGTTTGTTTTGTGTGTGTGTGTGTGGTTTTTACACACTCTTAATTGATCTGTTTGCCATGTGATGAGGTATACTCAGTAAGATATACACCAAGGATCTTTAAACCAGGACTCATAATAAAAATGTCCATCAATAAAAGACTGTTTAAAAAGGATGGAATGGGCATGAAATAGTATGGCACTGTGACAAAAAATGTGTGAGTTTTCTACACAGAGATATGTGATGGTCTTCCACCCTTCCTGCTTCTCTAGACTGCTCCGGGACAAGGAGGCTTGTTTGCCTCTGCAACTCGCCTGCCCTCTTTGTTCCAGGTGGAGTCAGCTAGTGGGAGCATTAGCAGATCAGAGAGAGGGTGGGAGGAGAGCATCTGCATCCCTTAACTGCAGGCTGACCTCTTATACAGCAGCCCTCTCCGTCCAGCAATCTCAGCCACACGGTTCTGGTAACTACTCCCTCCCATGGCTCCTTCTGGCCTGCGGGTGAGAACAGCGCCCTGTCCTGCTACTAGCCCAGGGTCCTGCACTACACCCTGCTGTTTTCCTATACGTTTCCTTAATGAAAGTCTTCAGATTTGAGGATGTCATCTCTTTCCTGCTGGAACACTGACTGAAAGAATACACTCTCTTTTGAGTAAAAAAGGGAGAAAACGTTGGAACATGTTTGTATTTTCTTGTGAATGCATAACAAGACTCTGGAAGATACATGAGAAACTAATGAAAGTTGTTACCTTGTAACTACTTACAGGGCACTGGGAACTAAGCCAGTTGAGGGGAGACAATATACCTTTCTATATTGTTTCTTTTTAACTGGTGGACTTACTTGCCACCAGTTTGTGCATTTAGTGTGTTCCTTTTTGTTGTTACTGTGTTGTATGAAACCTTTTTTCCTCTGGAAAAAAAATATGTATACACGTTACCTACTACAAAAATTAAAAATGTTTTAAAATTAGGACTCATGCACTTAATGTCTTTAAACATTTCAACTTTCAGGACTGACAGTGAGGATTGATATTTGGATTATTTCAGCATGAGCTTCCTGTTACCCAAGCTGAGTAGCAAAAAAGAAGTGGACCAGGCGATAAAAAGTACTGCAGAGAAGGTGCTGGTTCTCAGGTTCGGGAGAGACGAGGATCCTGTCTGTCTGCAACTAGATGATATTGTAAGTGAATTTTTTAAGTAAATGGGTTTTATTAAAAACCTGTACATTCTCACTTCCACATCTGCAAAATGAATGAAAGGGAGTAGGTAGGGCCCAGGGATATAGCTGTTCATTTGTTAGCACACTTTCACTAAGAGCCGATCGTGTGCCTGCCCTGAGCTGAACCCCCAAATCTGTGATTGTGCTGAATCTGCCCTGGAAGCCCTTCCCCAGTAGCAGCTGCCGAAGCTCAGTTTCACCAACAATTCAGTGGAAGACCAGGAACATTATTAACAAGAGTCTATGAACATTGTCTTACTCAATGCTCACAGCAGTGGGATAATTGCTATTACTGTTCCCAAGGGGGGAGGTGAATGCCAGGAAGGTCAGGTGACTTCCCACAGGCACAGCACCACTAAATTGCAGAGCTGGGATTTGAACTTTGTTTTCTCTGCCTGCAAATACGCTTTTCGAGTGTGCTGCCTCCAGTGTGTGCCTGATGATAATCTCTGATTTCACATCAAATCTTCACAGTCTGATGAGTAGGAAGGGGAGTATGGGACAGAGTAAGTTTATCCTTGTCTCTGTTTATTGTGGAGAGAGACTTACCCAGGACTAAGACCTCACCCACCATTTCTACTGCTGCCACCCTCAGTGTGGATACAGTGTAAGAAACCCCACTTCTGTGGTTAAAAATGAGTGTGTGATGTGTTAATCTGGGGGGAAGGGGCCACAGCATTTTACCCTCAACTACAGAGGGTGTGGAATATCACAGAGGTCAAGAGTATAGACTCTGAAGCCAAGCTGTCCGAGTTCAAATCCTAGCCTTACTGCGTACAGCCGTGTGACCAGGGGCATATTACCTGCCTGTACCTCGGTTTCCTCGTCTGTGAAATGGTGACTGTAGCAGTGCATACCTCATAGGAATGTTGTAAGGATTAAAGGAGCCAACAAGTGTAAAGCACTTAGAACACGTAGCACATAACAAGTGCCATGTAAGTGTTTGCTATTTTTATCATAATTATCATCTATGGGGAGATTGGAAGGAAGAGATGTGGGGGAATTCCATTGTCTGTAGTACATATTTCTGAGTTGTTTTGTTTTTTATTTAAGCGAGTATGGATTTTATAAATCCATAAAAAGTTTATAAAAACTTTTTACAATCAAAAATAGAAGAAAAAAAAAAAAGCAGAAATATACTCACACAATTTGCCTAGGGCCCTTTCATTACCCTGCCAACAGTGATTCAGACTCTGAATGATAAGGTTACACTGTGTCTAATGTGGAACTCATAGGTTCTTGGCCCAGGAATTTTTTTCAAACAGAAAATTCTGTTCCAGTAAAAAGGTTCACAGAAGAAACGTTGCTGCCCTCAAGTTGTAACCCACATCTCTCTCTTCATTTGCAGCTTTCTAAGACCTCTTCTGACTTAAGTAAAATGGCTGCTATATATCTGGTAGACGTGGACCAAACCCCAGTTTATACACACTATTTTGACATCAGTTATATTCCATCTACTGTGTTTTTCTTCAATGGGCAGCATATGAAAGTGGATTATGGGTAAGTTATATTGACGTGAAGTTATTATAGTCTTAAAAGATTCTTTTATCCAGGCAGTTTCAGTAGCTCACCTATTTGC
The DNA here is from genome assembly GCF_028564815.1 of Eubalaena glacialis. Taxonomy (NCBI): domain Eukaryota; kingdom Metazoa; phylum Chordata; class Mammalia; order Artiodactyla; family Balaenidae; genus Eubalaena; species Eubalaena glacialis. The sequence goes on along the minus strand of NC_083733.1, from coordinate 15,160,807 downwards.
ATGTGATGGGGGCTTTGTGAGTCTTACGCTGGTACTGTTTCCTGAGTTGATGCACTCTCTAATTTTTTTATGTGGAACTTTGGTGCAAAATGAGAGTGTTTCCAGTATGAGTGGTGAATTTTAACTTACTAAGTGTGAGAGAATAGTACAGTTTGTGAAGCACTCGCCATCTTTCAGTGTAGAAAATACAGAACAGCTTTTTTAGAAGTTTCCCAGGAATTTTATTTAAAACAAAGTAAGTCATTTGTTCTTAACCTTTTGAAACTCATAGGCTGCATCTATAAAAGAAGTAATCCTTCAGCAAATTAAGACATGCTTTTCTCTTGCCAAGTTTCGTGTCTTCTTTCACTCAGAGAATTTTGAAGTCTTTCTTCGACAAAGTCTGTCAAGAATAAGTAACATGAGGGACTTCCCTGGTGGTCCAGTGGTTAAGGCTTCGCCTTGCAACGCAGGGGGTGCAGGTTCGATCCCTGGTCAGGGAGCTAAGATCCCATAAGCCTCGAGGCCAAAAAATCAAAACAAAACAGAAGCGATATTGCAACAAATTCAGTAAAGACTTTAAAAATGGTCCACATCAAAAAAAAAAATCTTAAAAAAAAAATAATAATAAGTAACATGAAATCTTTAACGCCTTCCTCTCCATCCAGTCGGCATCCCAATACTTATTAATTTTGAATGTATCCGTAATAATCCTATCATTTCTTACTGTGGTCAAGGAGTCCACTTGTCTAGATCTGTGTGCCTGCTTTGTCATCATTTATTTGAAAGTGTATTAAATATAATCTGTTTTAAGTGTTTTATAGCTATTTATTCTCCTAGAATACAGTTGATATATGTATTAGTTTGGTGAATATTTTCAGAGGGTGATTTATGATATTACTTACCACCTTAAAATGTGTACAATTTTTAACCCAGCAATTGCATTTCCAGGAATTTATCTGAAGGAAAATAGTCATGAAAGTGGCCAGAATTGGCTACATGGATGCTCATTCATCCCACCATTATTTAGAAAACAAAATACTTAGAAAGAAGCTAGATGTCCACAGAAGGATACTAGAAATTAATTTAATATGGTATGGGAGATGCATGTTTAATGACTTTGAAAGAAATATGTTATATATTCGTTGAAAAAAGCACTTTACAAGATAGTTTACATGATATGATTCCCGTGACTGTGAAAAAAAGAAATGCATACACACACACACACACACACACACACACACACACAAACACAAGCTTGAAAGGGTATATACCAAAATGTGGCCTCTGGCCTCATTTTTTTTTTTTCCTGAACTCTTTCTACAGTAAACATACTTGATACTTGAAAAGTAAAAAAAAAAAGGTAATATTGCACCTACCACTCAGAAGTATAAGTGACTAGAACTCAGAGACAGCGACAAGTTAATGGACTTTGCACAGTGTCTAGTCAACAACAGCAACAACAAACTAAGCCCATGCTAACACCCAGGGAATACTACTTGATGATGAGTTGAGAAGTGATTAAATAGGTTTTGAAGCAGAAGCTTTGCACCTGGTAGGGCTTACGTGCTCTCCCAGCGGCCCACAGCACTGGTTTTAGTCGTATATCAAATGGGCCCTGTAATCGCAAAGGGAAAATCAGTGTCAGGCTTTGTGTCTAAAGGCTCCCTGATCAGAAGAAAATAACAGAGCTGCTATTTATTTTGTTAATCCTGAAGGTCTGACAAGTAATTATGAAAAGTTTTGAGCGAGGTTGTTTCTCTCCTATGCTGTTTAGGTCTCCAGATCACACTAAGTTCGTGGGAAGTTTCAAAACCAAACAAGACTTCATAGATTTGATTGAAGTAATTTATCGAGGCGCAATGAGGGGAAAACTTATTGTTCAAAGTCCTATTGATCCCAAGAATATTCCCAAATATGACCTCCTCTATCAAGACATTTAGCACTTTCACTACTGTCAAAGTTGAAGAGACAGGCCCATCGTGAAACAGTGCCTGGCGCCAGCTGTGCTGTTTTTCTGGGGTCTTTCGGAAATGTGGTCAGCATCCCGGCGGAGAAGAGGTTTGACGTGTACAGAAAATACCGGCCCCCAAGTAAAAGACCACACTGGTGCTGTGACAATTGGGAATGCCCAAGTGTCTACTCCCTGCAGACCTCAGAGCAGTCAAGTCAGCCGTGGTCAATTTCCCCAGTGTGGTTATTTTAATTTCTCTTTATATTATAGTTTTCTTTATTCTTTAAGATAATACAGAATCCTTCTAAACCTTGGCTAGTACAATTTGATTTAACTATGTTTATTTGATACACAAGTAAAATAGAAAGTCAATTCCCATAAGAGCAAAAATACTTCTTTTCTACCCTATGTGTACACACCCACCCCTTCCATCTTCCTCAGCCTCGCCACTCCTCCACTCGTGTACTTATCTCGTGCTCACCTATTATTCCAGTTCTTTTGGAATAAATCATTCTTTACTGAGAGCAGGCAAGTTTGTTTTATCTTCGAGCCTTTCTGGCTCAGACTTTTAAAGGTATCCTGGCTTGCTCATTTTATCAGCTTTTCTATTATTAAGTTGCCCAAGAAGTGAAAACTTGAACCTTTACCATCCAGCACCCAATTTGAGCTAAACAAAGAATTAACTACCCTTAGTAAGTAAGAGCTGATCTCTCCCAGAGCTCCATCTCTTTCTGAGGAGAAAACTGTACTTCAAGGACTCAAGACTGGAAAGAGATCTCAGAATTGCTAGAAAGAAGTATCATGTTTATAGGACTTGCCTGTGTTAATAACTTTATGAAGAACTCTCCCAGGGTCCTCTGGCACAGTCTGCCACCACTTGGGCAAGTTCCTGCTCCTCTCAAAACCTCGGGGGGCTAAGGGTACTGACTTTCTAGAATAAGAGAATAGATGCAGAGCCAGAGGGCAGTGTGCCAGGCAGCACGTTACCTGCTTGGCAGCTTTTTGCCACCTTGATGACAGAAACCCAGTTCTGTGCAGGGCAGCACTGTCACTGCAAGTCTGTCCCCCTTTGCCAGGTGCTTCCTGCCCAAGCCTTCTCTGACAAATGTGGCATCGAAGGAAGGCTGCTGGGCACCTTTGTGGCCTTCATTGATAAAGGAGAGAGCCACTCCAGGAAGGAGACAACAAAACCCTTTCACCACCACCTCCGTCTTCTGGCCCCCACTTCCTGCTTTCATGGTGATCGTGCTGCATGGAACTGCACCAGCTGTCTTAGGACCACAAGGCAACCAGCACTGGGATGAAAAATGAACACGCTGAGAAGAACAGTGAAAAGAGCCTGGGTCCTTGATAACAATACTGAGCTACTGAGTGGACTCCAGACATGCCTCCCTTAAGACTTCTATGAAAGAATAAAATGTCTTCACTGCCTGTCACTGTTCATTGGATTTTCTGTCCCTCATAGCCTAAGTCACAGAGCACTTGAGGTGCGGGAAGTGCTCAGATAACAGCAAAACCTCAAAACTTTCATGCGTAAGATTCTCATATCTTCTCTCCTCCTGAGGGCTTTAGGGAATGTTTCTCTCAAGTCCTGGTTTGTGTTTTTGTTCCCATCTTGGCTGCTGTCCATTCCACAAGTATTTTTTAAGTACATACTGTGTGCCCCGTCCTGTGCCAGATGCTACATAAAGACAAATGACTCCTGGATGGAAGAAAGGCTGCTTAGAAGAGACAGTGCCTGAGCCTTAAAGGAGAGTAGGAGGTACTCGTGGAGAAAGGGGAGGGCTTTTCAGGAGAGGGCACCGGGGGAGGAAGGCCCAGGGGCTGGAGACGGCACGCGTGTTGAGAGGGCTCCACGGAGTCCAGTGTCACTGGAACCCGAGGGGGAGGCCAGGCGGGTGAGAGGTGCTGCTGGGAGGAAGGCAGAGGAGATAAGGGAACTGGGAAAATGCCAGAGGTTTTCTTCTGTGTTCCTCCTGAGGGGTGAGCAGGAGCCCCTTAATCAGATTGCTCTTCAAGAAAACTGGGATGGTTTATTCTTTAAGAAAACTTAGTGCTGAAGGTACGATTAGAAGAAATAGGTGCCTCCTGAGAGGCATCATTTCACGTGTTTGTATTATTTTTTAGTTTCTAGCGATTGTCTCTTCCACACGCTCTAGAATACAGGTCTAAGTCCTTCACTGGCCTACGAGCTGTAACCTGTCGAAAATTATTGATGGATCTGGAGAGTGCATGTGAGGAGAACGTCACAGGGAAGGGCAGAACCTAGTGAGGAATAGTGACATTTTAAGCCATGAGCAGGAGAGGCCCTGTTTTGGGATGACAGGACGGTATATTGGTGAAGGGCCAGCATACTGAATAAAGGCTTATCGCTCACTTAGAACTTTTCTTCTTCAGTTAGAAGAGCTTCATGTGCTGGGTTCTAGAACCTTTTTTCTGGGAAACCCTTAATAACGAGACCCTTATCTTTGTGAAATGAAAGACTCAGATGGCTTGCGTTTGACTCCTGGTAAAGGGTAGGTTTCTTCCAAGTGGGAAAAGCAGCCCCTACTAAGGAAGAGACGTCTAACTTTACCCGGGCCCAGAATGTTATTACTGATGGGCACTTTAGAGATCGTCTGGGTTAAGCCCCCTCATAGGAGAGACCAGAGGACTGATGGGCAGGGAGCTTAAGGAACTTGGCAGATTTGTCGTCGAGCTGTGATTTGGACCCAGCAAGTCCAGAAATCCTGCCTTTATACCATCTTACTTTGCCACCTGAAGCACTGGTGTGTTGGAGCACAAACAACAAAGAACTGTCTGTGTTAAAGCCCTTGTTTTCATGCCACTTGGAGCTAGCGTCTTCCTCACCAGCCTCCACTCTTTCTCCTCCTTTACTCTGAAGAAGCAAAAGGATGCGGTGAAAAGAGCTCGGGATTTGTATTTAGACAGACCTAGGTTCAAGGTTCAGCTTCACTATTTGATAGCTGTGTAACCTTAAGCAAATCACTTAACTTCTCTGAGTCTCTATTTCCTTGTCTGTAAAACAAGGATAACAGTGACCTCTGAGGCCTGCCATTGGATAGGCACTCATTCAGTGGTCATGAGCCCCGCAGTGGGGCAGTTTAGGGATTTTCAGTTGCCCTGGGGGTTTTTCTGCCACACTCCCAGTAAACTCTAGAGCAGTTGGCTGCTGCCGTACTACAAATGAGAGAATTTTAAAAGGCCCAAGGCTAAAAACAGCACAGCAATGAGTCAAAGGAAGCTCTTTATTGATCGACTCAGCAATGCAGGGCTGAAACCCATCAGCTTCATACCACGTTTTTGTCCCCTCTGCTTCTGTCCAGTTTTCCCTCGGCCTTTCAGGCAAAGGCTTCCAGCCAGCCTTGCATTAGTTGTCAGCTATGGTTTTCTGAACCCAGTCCAGAATGGAGGACACCTTCACATACACACCATACTCGGCAGTAGCACAGCTCTTGTCAAAGCTCAGGATCCCAGCCGCATACCAGGTGTCGTCAGCCTTATCGTGAATGGCAAAGGCGCTGCCGGCATCGCCATAGCAGGTGTCTTCCTGATGCTTGGACAAGCCAGCACAGAAGGTGTGCTCGTTCAGTATCGGCTGCACCCCCACAGGGCTCTTTGGTGTCTTCTTTTCGGGTACTGTGCTGCCTTCGTAGTGCTTTACACACGTGTCTTGGTCAGCCACTGGCAGCATGATGTACTTCAGATGCTCAGTAAAAATGAAGTTGGCATTTCGCCCCCAGCCAGACACATAACCCACACGCCCCACTTCCACATAATCTTTTGAAGGTAGGCAGATGGGCATTACTGTCTCATCAGTGGGCACCTTCTCTCTGAGTTTGATGAGCCCAATGTCTACCTCGGAGTAGTCAGGGTGGAGAAGAACCTTCTCAATCTCCACAAGCTGCTTTCTCCCCACATAGAGTCTTAAAGTAGGAGCAATGTCTTTTGCTTTTGTTTTATTGTCATGACCCAAGAAGAGATTTTTAGCCGTGGTCAGCAACCATTGTTCATTGATCAGCGTGGCCCCTGAGGTGAGATTATTGTGGGAGACCATCTTAGCCTGCCAGGGAAAGCTGCCTTTGGCATCCAGTGAGCCACCAATGATCCTTTGCACCTGAACCACTGGATGCTTGGGCTTTCCGCATGCTGTTGAGGAGAGTAAGAAAATTATGAGCAGAATGTGACCATCTCCCAGTCTTTCCCAGGGAAGGATAAAATGATCGACTCTTGCTGCTGTCTGAACGATCACTGTTCATTTCTTCAGAGCTAGAAATGTTTACATGCTTTGCCCTTACCTTCTGCTCCTCTTGTTCCCAGTGTTTACAGTTTAAAATGATTCTTTTTTTTTTTTTTTTAATGTTTACGTCACTAAAGCAGAGTTCTATTTCCTGCTTTTCTAACTCACAAAGAAACAAGTAGCCCTGAAGTTTTCAAACTCTGGCTGCTGAACTCTCTGTATATTTAAACAGTCTATCACAGCAAGATGTCCACAGTTCCCTTGAATTCATTGTAAGGACAGGGAGCTACCATGATTCATTCTCTCTGAATAAAGAGGGATGTGATATTGTATTTAATAACAGGCAGGTCAGCAGTTCCGCATCCCTGGTAGCAGAAGAGGGTAGGCAAGATCCTCGTGTTCCAAGAGGTTAAGGAGAGAGCATCAGCTCTTCCTAGTAACAACGGAGTCCTAACCCACCTCCAGCCTCTTGTATCATATTCCCACGGATTAAGGTTTTGTTATGCCCTCCCTTGACCTGTTCTTCTGGAGCTTGCTTTACCCTTGGCCCAGGGCTCTCTAGGTGGGCTATATGTACACACAGAGTTTCCTGATCCTCTGTGGGCAGTGTAGACAGTGGATTCAGTCAATGCCCCACAGGCCAAATGAACAAATCCTTAGTGAACTTTATGGGGAAGTATTACCTGCCTGTGCACTTCTCTGCCCAGCCACCTGCCCAGAGGGAACCACACAGGGAGGATGTGCCTCTAGGACATTTCAATCCCTGCTGGCGCACCAACCCCTCAATACCCACTTTCCATCTGCTTCCCAGGACCCATGATTTCCTACCTGCTTCACATTCAGGGAGTTGCTCTCCAAGGTCCTTATTTAGCCACTGCTTCTCCCTGTTTAAGGTGTACACTCCTGAAACAAAAAAAAAATGAGCCAAAAGGGAAATTGTATCTGGACCTGGCGTGGGGAGAGAAGGTATTTAAAGAGCAGAGTCAGAGAAGCAGGAAGGGGGAGGGCAGGGGAGGAGGAGGAAGGGAGGAGCGCTGTGCTAGAAGCTAAGCGCTGGGGCCACAGTGAAGCCCAGCGGGGCAGAACAACGGTCAAGGTGACCGTGGTGACCATAGTGATCGTGGCAAGGCGGTACGGGGTCGGAATTGGGGTTCAAATCCTGACTCTCCCTATTACAGGCTACCTGAACTTGGGCAAATTACTCAACCTTTCTGTGCTTCAGTTTCAGCAGCAACAAAGTGAGAGTAATAACAGTATCTCTTGGGAATCCCCTGGCGGTCCAGTGGTTAGGACTCTGTACTTCCAATGCAAGGAGCAGGGTTCGATCGCTGGTCGGGGAACTAAGGTCCCACAAGCAGTGCAGGGCAACCAAAATAAATAATAGTATCTTTGCGGAGGGGTGTTGTGAGGACCTAGTGAGCAAGTCCGTGTAGAGCACTTAGAACAGTTCCAGGAGTGCAGTGTTCACTAGGTAAGGGCTCCCTGTCGTCATCACCGTCACCGTCATTTTGTCGACGTAGACGTCACTCTGAGAGGGTAGGCTACATGGCATCACCTCCCTCCCCTTAACAAAGGAGAAAACTTGAGGCTGAGAAAAGTTAATTTGCCCAAAAGGCCACAGCTACCAGTGACAAAACCCTTGTTAGAATCTCAATCGCCCGGCTCCAGAGAACACGGGCACTCTCTGGACAGTCACCCTGGCTCCACTCCTTGTGGAAATGGTGGGACGGAGGAGGGCCCAGAGACATTCGTCCCGGCCTTACCATCGCCAGCGCGTAGTTTGTAGTGGGTTTTACACCGATAGCGAACCAAGTGTTCCAGGTAGCCATTGGCAATCTCGGGGGGCTTTAAGCAGCTGTCATCTGCGAAGAAAAACAGGAAGAGAAGGTTCGTAGTCAGAAGCTGCCCCTAGAGACCCAAAAAGTCAGAGGAGAAGAAGCTGCTTTGCACATCAATCTCCCTCCACCCCAAATGGAAACCCTGGGGAGGGCAATCTCCCCTTATTTCTGGCCGGCTCCCCAATTTTCTTCATGATACTGAAAGACCAGAGATTAGGATGAGAAGGAGCAATTGGCTGTTCCCCAAGAGCGGGTGCAGGTCTGATGGGGTGAAAGTGGATGCAGCACTGCTGGGAGGTACAGCTCTTGTCCAAACACAGAGACCTACCTGTGGCAGTTGTGGTCTCATTGCTGATTCCCACTGCGAAAAGCTGCCAGCAGACCAGGAGGGCAACAACAGCTTGCAGGGCGCTGCAGAGAAGACGGAAAGGAGCACACAGCTCATCTCCCCGCTTCACCACACACACACACACACACACACACACACACACCCCTCCCATTAGGCGCGCGCACACACACACACACACACACACACACACACACACACACACCCCCCTCCCATTAGGCAGCCAGAAAAAATAGATATGGAAGTGCTAGGACCTAGAAGCCCTTCACCCACCCACATGCATAGTTTAGCAGCTTCCCAGTCACCCAGGTTCCAGCATGTTCTGTGCTGCTAGGAATTCTACAGAAGCTTCAGAGAAGAACAACCAAGATAGGAAGGCACATGGGGATTGGGCCTCAGTTTCTGGCAGCATTCAGGAAACATTAAATTGTTAATATATGAGCTCTGCAGCAGAGAGAAATCTCACTTGGGCACCCTAAGGTGCTGGGCTACAAGGATACTGCCAATGAAATGTGGATAACTGGAAGATGGGGAAGTGGGGATTTATTATGCTCTTCTCTCTACTTTTTGAAATTTTCCATAATAAGAGGTTTTTTTAAATATATAATTTAAAACACTGATATAGTTTTTTCTATTACTTTATAATTTGACTTCAGGAAATGGTATAGCAAACCCCAGGATTCCAGGTTACCTGGAAGATAACTGGCTCCCTGAAAGGTCGACTGTGCACGTGGGCATCAATGCACAGGCCATACTCACCAGTTAACCATCTCCCTGAAAGATGTCAGCTACTCAAATATTGCTTGGTTAAGTTTCTAGTCTCGTTACTTCAACATTTCAAAAAAATTTTTTTATTTTGTTCAAATCTGAGTGCCTGAATTGTGTCACTCAAATGTGTCACTATTGATCTTTCTTATTATACATTTTTAAAAAGAAAAAAAAAATCTGCTAATAGGCATATTCAAAATGCCAGGGGGAATTCCCTGGTGGTCCAGTGGTTAGGACTCAGCACTCTCATTGCCAAGGGCCCAGGTTCAATCCCTGGTTGGGGAACTAAGATCCCACAAGCCATGTGGCATGGCCCAAAAAAGAAAAAAATGCCAGGAAGCCTACCACAGGAGCTGCTGGCATCCCCCGTGAAGGTGAAAACTTCATAACCTCGAGGAAGAAGCTATTCCTTAGAGAAAGTCACGTCTCATGGGAAAGACAGCACCGTCTGAAAGCATTACCCTTTATGGACACGGAAAAGCAGAGGATTTAACACAGAAAACACTTTATTCACTATAATTTAGCCCATTTGCCTTATTCCTTTGTTATATTTTTGCATCTCTCCTGTAGGCCTCTCCTGTACCTGGGCTGTCATGTAGATAAAAGATATATACAAAGAAGGATGAAATAATCCAGAGAAAGGGGGGACAGGGCTGAACTGTGGACTCACCTCATCTTTGGTGTGTCTGCCTCTGGAAGAGCAGTGCTGTGGGGCACCTTCTGATGCTTTTATGCCTCCGGTATCTCACTCCACCCCCTTCTCGATTTCATAATCCCTGTGTCTACACGCTTTGGCCTTGCTAAGGTCACTCGCATTTTCTGGTAACAAAGCCACAAAAAACATGTCTGTTAAGAGTCGAGCTCTTGCTTCACGCTTGAGTTTCCCCTGGTGTTCTTCATGCTTGAGCCAAAGAAACCTGGCCACGTCATGACCCCATGTAGCTGCCAAAGTGTTTCCCGAAATCAACCACTGTGCAGGACTGGGGGAGGAACCGTCAATCTGTGTCTCTTTGTTTTGGATGATTTTCAGCACTGAACAGAGCCTTTCTTGGGGTTATTTCAGATCCCTTAGAGACACTCCTGCAACCCGGCTGAGATAGGGCTCTAAAGTAAGCATGTCCTTTTCAGAATCATTTTCCCCACTCTGTGTTGCCATCTCCTTATTGCTGCAAAGCTCTCCAACCTGAAATCAGTAAAATGTATTTATTGTATCTTCTCTGATCTCTTTTTCCAAGAAATCACACAAAATTGTTAAAGCTATAGTGTAGACGCAAACTATACTCAATGGCAGTGGTTATCGTGGTTTTATAGTCCAGTGATCAGTCCAAATAGGCAGGTGAGAAAAATAGATGTGCTTTAGTCAGATGTCTGCAGCTGTGTATCCCAAGTACTGTTCAACTGAAATTTAATAACAACTCAATTCATTTATAAAAAGCCAGTGGTTCTTAAATTAGAGTGTGCAGAAGAATCCCTTTGGGATATTTAAGGTGGCACTGATGTAATAGCAAAATAACTGGAAACAGCACAAATGTCTATCAATAGGAGAATGGCTAAATAATGTTGGTATATTTGTATAACAGGACATTATACAGCCATGAGAATGAATGAACTATGAAAGAACATGGATAGTGTTATAAACATAATTTTTAAAGACAACTTCAAGTTTCAGGAGATTATATTAAGAATGATACCACTTTTATAGAGCTCAAAATCAGGCAAACTCAGTAATGGATTCTAAGATATGACACCAAAATCACAAGCAATAAAAGGAAAAATGGATAAATTGAGCTTCACCAAAATTAAAAACTTCTGTGCATCAAAGGATAATATCAAGAAAGTGAAAAGATAATCTATGAATAGGAGAAAATATTTATAAATCATATATCTGATAAGGATTTAATATCCAGAATATATAAAGAACTCTTACAGCAACAAAATAAAAAACAAACAACCCAATTAAACATGGGCAAATGATGTGAATAAACATTTTTCCAAAGAAGATATACAAAAATGGTCAACAAGTACATGAAAAGATGATCAACATTGCTGGAAAATGTCATTAGGGAAATGCAAGTCAAAACCGCAAGACATCACCTTACACCTGCAAGTATGACTACAATTACAAGAAAAAAAAATATAATAAGTCTTGGCAAGGATGTGGAGAAATTGGAACTCCCATACATTGCCGGTGGGAATGTAAAATGGAGTAGTATCTGCAAAACGGTATGATGGTTCCTCAAAAAGCTAAACTAGAATTGCCATATGACCCAGCAATTCCGCTTCTAGGTATTTAACCCAAAATAATTGAAAAGGGACTCAAACAGATTCTTTTTTGTAAAAAATAAATTTATTTATTTATTTTTGGCTGTGTTGGGTCTTCGTTGCTGCAAGTGCGGGCTTTCTCTAGTTGTGGCGAGCGGGGGCTACTCTTCGTTGCGGTGCATGGGCTTCTCATTGCAGTGGCTTCTCTTGTTGCAGAGCATGGGCTCAGTAGTTGTGGCGCACAGGCTTAGTTGCTCCACAGCATGTGGGATCTTCCTGGACCAGGGCTCAAACCCGTGTCCCCTGCATTGGCAGGTGGATTCTTAACCCCTGTGCCACCAGGGAAGTCCTCAAGCAGATTCTTGTACACTGATGTTCATTGCAGCATTATTCACAATATCCAAAGGTAGAAACAACCCAAATGTCCTTCAACAGATTAGTGGATAGATATACATACAGTGGAATATTATTCACCTATAAGAAGTTCTGATACATGCTGCAACATGAAACTTTGAAAACATTATGCTAAGTGAAAGAAACCAGAAACAAAGAGACAAATATTATGTGGTTCCACTTGTATGAAATGTTTAGACAGAAAGTAGAATAGAGGCTCCCTGGGGCCGGGGGAAGGGAGGAAAGGGGAGTTATTGCTTAATTGGTACAGAGTTTCTGCTTGGAATGATGAAAAAGTTTTGCAAACAGTGGTGATGGTTGCACAATGTTGCAAATATAATTAATGCCACTGAGTTGTATACTTTAAAATTGTTAAAATCAGAAATTTCATGTTATATATATTTTATCACAATAAAAAAGTTCAAAAAAAATAAACTTTTTCTTAGCCAAAGAAAACTTTTTAAAAACAAACAAGACTGAACAATATAATGTATAGGCATAGATGCCAAGAAGACAAAAACTTTATTTTTTAAAATTTTAATAGAACGGAAAACACAAAATATAAAATGTTACCTCTCATAGGGAGGCAGAAGGAAGGCATAAGAGAGAAGCACATAGGTAAATATAAACATAATAAATTATTGTTAATGATCCAACTTTTGGGCTGGGTAATAGGTTCATGAAAGTACACTTTATTGTGCTTTATTTTTAAAAAGACATATCACACATACACATATACATGTCACATATAATATTTATAGGTATCAAATAACATTTAAAAATATGAAGGAGGGGGAAATCACGTGATAGATTTATTAAGAAGCCAAACCCAGGCCCCTCCTTCCAGAGATTTTGATTCGATGGGTCTGAGCAGGGTCTACAAATCTGCGTTTTAAATGGCCATAACTTCTCCCAGCCCCGTATGCACGCTACTGTGCGACGGTGCAGCTCCATGGTCCTATGAAATGGAGGGGGAGGCTTTCTCTTTGGGCTGCAGCTACCCCTACTAAGGGATCTAAAATGAAACATTTCTGGGGACATCTCTGGTGGCACAGTGGTTAAGACTCCGCACTCCCAATGCAGGGAGCCAGGGTTCAATCCCTGGTCAGGGAACTAGATCCCACATGCATGCTGCAACTAAGAGTTCGTATGCCACAACTAAGGAGCCCGCAAGCCGCAACTAAGACCCAGCGCAACTAAATAAATAACTTTTTAAAAATAAAATAAAATGAAACATTTCTGACCACCACTACAGAATAAAAATTCAGGTGCACAAAAATTTGCATTTCTCTTTCCAGCAAAACCTGAACTCTATTACACCAACCCCTGCTCTTGGGCAACGAGGGAAATTTACAGCCTCCCTGCCCTGGGCATCATTTATTAGCTTGACAATAAAAAGTGTCCAGCCCAAAGGCCTTCGCTCTTAATTGGGAATTACGATGGGTCAAGATGAGGAGATGGAAAGCGAGAAGCCTCCGTGTAGCCGGCCATAGGAAGTAGTGAATACATTTTATAGGGAGAACAGAAAGCAGAAAAGTTTAAAAGATCAATAAGTCAGGACAGCAATTAGTGGAGGAGCTCAAAGGGCAAAGTTTTGACTTTGGAAGAAAAAATTATTTTTAAAAGTTTGTTCCGCCAATATGGAAGTCTTGAAATTTTGTAAGCTACAGAAAAATAAAAATAAGAAAAAGTCCTCCCATTATTTCACCACCCCAAGACCCAAGACAGCCAGTAACTAACCACTATTAACACTTTAGTGTCACTTCCTTCCAGGCTTTTCTCTGTACACATTTTTACATGGTTTTGATAATTCTTTATACAGAAATTTTGCATGGTCTGCCTTTTTCACCCAATGTTATAGGCATTTTCCATCTTGCAGCAAATCTCTTTAAACCATTTTTAATGCCATATTATATTTCTAACTTAAATATCCCCTCATTGTTGCAAATTTAAGGTGATTCTAATTTGTCTTTTATGAATATCTTATATAAACTCAGGGAAGTGAGGTAGGAGGCCAGGCTCACTTTATTCCATATGGATATACAATTGATTCCGGCATCATTTACTAAAAATCTTAAGTGTTTAGCTTGATGAATCTTTATATAACTCCTGTGTAATCAACACTCAGATCAAGATTTAGAATATTTCCAGCCCCCAAGAAGCCTGCTTTGGGTTCCTTCCAGTCAACACCCAACCCCCAAAAAGCAACCATTGTTCTGACTTCTCTATCTTGATAGAATAAGTTTGCCTGTTCTTGAACTTCATATAAGTAAAAGCAAATAGTAGTCATTCTTTGTTTCTGGCTTCTTTTGCCCATCATTATGTATGTGAGAATCATCCATGTTGTCATATTAGTTTACTTCTTTTTTTTTCTTTCATTGCTGAGAAGTATTCCACTGTATGAATAAACGACAATTGATTTATCCATTCTCCTGTTTATGGATGTTTGAACTTATTCCAGTTCAGGGCTATTATAAATAAAGCTGCTTTGAACATTCTTGCATGTCTTTTGGTGGATGCATGCACTCATTTCTCTTGGATAAATACTTTGTTGTGTCAACGGTAGGCATATATTTAGCTTTGATAGATACTACCAAATGGTTCTCCAATATACACTCCCAGCAGCAATATGGCAAAGTTCCAGTTGATCCATATCCTCGCCAATGCATTATAATTTTAGCCATTCTGGTGCATATGCAGTAAAATATAATAATGACTTTATTTGCATTTCCCAGACATCAAATGATATGTGGAGCACTTTTTATATCCTGTTGGTCCATTTAGATATTCTCTCTATGAAATGTCTTTTCCTTGTTGATTTGTTAGGAGCTGGGTTTTTTTGTTTTTTTTTTAAAGATACTTTGAACACTAATCTTTTGTTAGGTAAATTTATTGTCAACATCTCACATTCTAAGGCTTGTCTTTCACTCTCTTAATCGTGTATTTTGATGAACAGAAGTACAGTATTTTTTTTTTAATTTATTTATTTTATTTATTTTTTAGTTTTGGCTGCGTTGGGTCTTCGTTGCTGCACATGGGCTTTCTCTAGTTGCAGCGAGCGGGGGCTACTCTTCGTTGCGGTGCGTGGGCTTCTCATTGCTGTGGCTTCTCTTGTTGTGGAGCACAGGCTCTAGGCGCGCAGGCTTCAGTTGTGGTGCACGGGCCTAGTTGCTCCACGGCATGTGGGATCTTCCTGGACCAGGGCTCGAATCCATGTCCCCTGCGTTGACAGGCTGATTCTTAACCACTGCGCCAGCAGGGAAGCCCCGAATTACAGTAGTTCTGAATTTTAATGTCCTAATTTATCAGCTTTTTAAATTTTATGGTTAGTGTTTTTTGTCCTGATTAAGAAATCTTTGCCTATAAGATTATGACAACATTCTCTTAAATTTTATTCTAGAAGTCTATCTTCACATTTAGGTCTATGATCCATATCGAATTAATGTTCATGTATGATGTGAGATAAAAGTTCAGGTTCATTTTTTTCCATATAGATAAGCAATTGCTCCAGTACCATTTACTATAATGATCATCCTTTGCTCCTAATTTGCAGTGGTATCTTTGTTAGAAGTTAAATGACCATATATGTGTTGGTCTCTTTCTGTGTTTTTTATTCTGTTCCATGAATCTATTTGTTTAATCTTAGGCCAATGCCACAGTCTTAATAAGGAGTAGTTAATAGTAAATCTTGCTATCTGGTATTTCAGGTGTTCCAAATATATTCTTCTTCCTCAAGATTGGTCTGACTGACTACTCTAGGTCCTTTGCATTTCGTCCTCATATAAATTTTATTTTTTAATTAATTTTTATTGGACTATAGTTGATTTACAATGTTGTGTTATTTTCTGCTGTACAGCAAAGTGAATCAGTTAT
Organism: Eubalaena glacialis; assembly: GCF_028564815.1. NCBI lineage: Eukaryota > Metazoa > Chordata > Mammalia > Artiodactyla > Balaenidae > Eubalaena > Eubalaena glacialis. The sequence goes on along the minus strand of NC_083733.1, from coordinate 15,145,154 downwards.
ACATATACATATATCCACTCTTTTTTAGATTCTTTTCCCATATAGGCCATTACAGAGTATTGAGTAGAGTTCCCTGTGCTATACAGTAGGTCCTTATTAGTTATCTATTTTATATATAGTAGTGTGTATATTTCAGTCCCAATCTCCTAATTCATCCCTCCCCCCCCTTACCCCCTGGTAACCATAAGTTTGTTTTATACATCTGTAACTCTATTTTTATCTTGTAGGTAAGTTCATTTGTACCCTTTTTTTTAAACTTTTTTTTTTTTTAATTTACTTATTTATTTATTTATTTTTGGCTGTGTTGGGTCTTCGTTTCTGTGCGAGGGCTTTCTCTAGTTGTGGCAAGCGGGGGCCACTCTTCATCGCGGTGCGCGGGCCTCTCACTATCGTGGCCTCTCTTGTTGAGGAGCACAGGCTCCAGACGCGCAGGCTCAGTAGTTGTGGCTCACGGGCCCAGTTGCTCCGCGGCATGTGGGATCCTCCCAGACCAGGGCTCGAACCCGTGTCCCCTGCATTAGCAGGCAGATTCTCAACCACTGTACCACCAGGGAAGCCCTGTACCCTTTTTTTTAGATTCCACATATAAGCAATATCATATGATATTTGTCTTTCTCTGTCTGACTTATTTCACTTAGTATGACAATCTCTAGGTCCATCCATGTTGCTGCAAATGGCATTATTTCTTTTTTTATGACCGAGTAATATTCCATTGTGTGTGTGTGTGTGTGTGTGTGTATGTGTGTGTATATATATATAGAGACATATATATATGTCTATATATATGTCTATATATGTATATACACCACATCTTCTTTATCCATTCCTCTGTTGATGGACATTTAGGTTGCTTCCATGTCCTGGCTGTTGTAAATAGTGCTGCAATAAACATTGGGGTGCATGTATCTTTTTGAATTATGGTTTTCTCTGGATATATGCCCAGGAGTGGGATTGCTGGATCATATGGTAGCACTGTTTTCAGTTTTTTAAGGAACCTCTATACTGTACCAACTTACATTCCCACCAACAGTGTAGAAGGGTTCCTTTTTCTCCTCACCCTCTCCAGCATTTATTGTTTATAGATTTTTTGATGATGGCCATTCTGACTGGTGTGAGGTAATACTTCATTGTAGTTTTGATTTGCAATTCTCTAATAATTAGTCATGTTGAACATCTTTTCATGTGCCTCTTGGCCATCTGTATGTCTTCTTTGGAGAAATGTCTATTTAGATCTTCTGCCCATTTATTGATTGGGTTGTTTGTTTTGTTTTGTTTTGTTTTGTTTTATATTGAGCTGCATGAGCTGTTTGTATATTTTAGAGATTAATCCCTTGTCAAATATTTATCAAGTGTCTACAATGTGCCTACATGTCCTAAGTGCTGAGGACATAACAGAGAACAAATCAAACAAAACCCCTGCCGTCCTGGAGCTGACATTCTAATGGGAATATAATGGATGATTAGTGGTTGGAGTTAAAAAGACATCATTAATTGAGACAGAGGAATATGCAGTATATAAGCAGAATCTGTAAAGATGCTGTCCATGAAACCTAGGAGTTGAAGAAAAGCTTGAATAAGGCAGAAATACCGTACTTCAATGGCTCCCAAACTTTGCTGTAATTTAGAGTCTCCTGGGGAGCTTTTAAAAATCCTGATGCCCAGGTCATACCCCATCCCTGTTACATCCGAATGCATGGGTGTAGGCGCCAGGCACCAGCATTTTTTAAAGATAGCCAGGTGATTCCAAATGCAGCAAAGTTTGGGAACCACTGTCATATTTCATCGAATTTAATATGCTATGAATTGTAAGAAAGAGAAAATTCTGCCAATTAAACTCTGACAAAATGCTTAAGATACCATCAATGCAAGATGCATCTCAATTTCAGAAGTGTTATAATGGAACAATAATCAGCATCTTAGAATTGATGAGACTCTCTGGTCACAAGTGCATGGGCAGCCATGGAATGAGACCATTGGATTTTCCCAGGAGTGCACATGACCTTAGAACAGAATGACTAGTTGGGTGTTGAATTCAGAACAGCACATGTTGTTCAAAATTTCAGTTCGTCTTGATAAGAAAATTAAACAAAGACATTCCTGCTGTTATGCCTTTTTCTAGGTTATCTCCAAATTTCAGTTCGTCTTGATAAGAAAATTAAACAAAGACGTTCCTGCTGTTATGCCTCTTTCTAGGTTATCTCCCTTTTCCTAGGGACCAGGAACTACGAAATCCTAGTGTGCCCGGAACATGGACATTGGTTCCCAGAGATACTTCCTTAGTGCCAGCAATTCTCTTTGCAAAAACTGGGCCACTGGCAGACATACAAACAGATATTTTAAGCCTTTTAAAAAGCTTCTCTAAACTAGCACCAACCCTGACACTTTATAAATGAGGAACTTCCAAGTTTCAGACTTCTAAATCAAATATTATCCTCAGACCAGCTTCCTATCAGTAAAGACAGCCAACCAGAGATGGTAAACCCACAGTCTGTCAAAACTTCAAACATAATCTGCCTTCCCCAGGATGAAATTGGTCAGAAGTCAGAGTGTAAGGATCTTAGGATAAGTTTTAAAAACTATATTCCAAAGAGTTCATATAAACTTTCCTCAGTTTCTCCAACTGCATTCATAGGACAGAAAGCAAGGACTTCTTCTAGGTCCTAGGAAACAGGTAGGGGCCAGGTTGGCATTTGTTTTTCACCTTAATCACTACACCCAGCAGTGCCCGACACACACACACACACACACACACCACACACACACGCACACTCAGTTCAGTTTGCTGAATTGAACGGGTGATAAACAGAGCCTCTGCCCTCAAAGAGTTCAGAGTGGCGGAGAAATGAGTACTGCAACATAATTAAATGCTGCCTGTCACATCAGCTTCTATCTGCAGTAACGAGCAGGCCCTCAGACGCGTGAAAGCTGTTGGTAGAACCAGCCCTCCAAGTGCCTCAGGAGAGTGGGCACCCGCCGCGTGATAGTAACAGCTAACGTTGTCAGAGTCCTTCCTGTGTGCCAGGCACTGCTGGGTGAGCTTTCTGTGTGTTTGTTCATGTAATTCTTCAGCAGCACCTAAGCAGTAGATCCTTTTATTATCTAATAACCCCATTTTTACAACTGGGTACAGAGAAGAGAAGGAACTTGCTCGAGGTAACACAGCTACCTTGAGGCAGGATTCAAACCTGGGCGGAGCCCTCGGCCACCTTAAGGTACTCCCTCCCCTACACGAGGGACCTTACTGGATTTTCAAGGCCCCTCACATAACCAGCCTTGAGTTCTCACAATTAGAGTCACTTTTAAGGGTCGACTAGGGACAAATCCTGTACTGAATTAAGACATTATTACCTGGAAGGGATAACAAACTTGCTAGCTAACCTCACTAGTCAGGGTAAGGATATCAGTTCTGAGTGGCTATCAAAGCCCATTAAGAACCGTGTGTATCATTAAAACCAGGACCCTGGCAGTGATACCCAGCAGAGAGGGCAGGGAAGACCCTAAAGCACTGGCACCCAAAGCTGGAGAAGCCTGATGCTGCAAAGAGGTGAGCCCCCGTCCAGGCCCTGAGAGCACCACAGCGGGCAAGCAGGAAGAGCCACGCGGGCCTTGGCTGTGAAACGCATTAGGAAATAGACCAAGGAAACTGCCTGGCAAGCATTTGGGAACAGTCACCCCTGGGTGCCAGCCACATTCTGGGTGGAGTTGAGCCATCCACCCCAGTCCCATGACAGATCTCTCTAGATGGAATGGTGTTAAAATGGAGCTCTGCTTTTGAATCAGTGCAAGAAATCAGGAGTTTGCGTAATTATGGCTCCAGGAAATAGTATGAAACTAGTCCTGGCCACAGAGAAATTAGCATAGCTGTAAACTGCTAAGCCTCCAGGTGGCCCTCCTCTCTGCTAGGGAAGCCCTGGGCTCCTTCCTCTGTTGTTGGGTGTAACCCAGTGGATTCCGGCCAGTTGTGTTTGTACAGTTGACCCTTGAATAAGGGTTTGAACGGTGTGGGTCCACTTATACACAGATTTTTTTCAATAAACATGTACTACAGTACTGCACGATCTGTGTTTGGTTGAATCCGGGGACCATAAAGTTATACACAGATTTTTGACTGCACAGAGGTCAGTGCCCCAACCCCTGCGTTGTTCAAGAGTCAACGGAATTTGTGTCTTCTGAGATTTGGAAAGATGGTGGAAAACTCAGCTATCTTCATCCCCAACACATGACATGGCCACCGGCAGGAAGTAGGATCTCAATAAATGATTCTTGGAAGAATGAGTGAGTGAAAGAACAAATGAATAAGGGTATTCACACACACATATGTGTATACATACATGTGTGTATGTGTGCATATAAATATATATTTGTATGGTTGTGTGTTTGTTTTTTAATGGTTATGTTAGAGTCTCAACTGTAGTTGAAATTCTCATCTAACCAGAGTGAATTTTTTAGGATCCAAGACATGGATTCCACACTTTTTGCTCTGTTGAGGTAGGAAGGTGTCACTAGATCCAGTAACCCTACAAATTCCACATCCAGTAGAATGGACGAAGCTCGGCAGGCTAGCCGGCTTCTCACATAACCAAGGGCTGAAATGGCAGCACCTCAGTTATAGCTTGTGCTTGTCTGGCAGGAAGGGGGTTGTGCTGCCCCAGGAGACCTTCTGACCCTCCAGGCACAGCTTTTTTCCTGGACCCAACCAAGTCGACCCTAGCGATTAAAGGGGTGGCAGGTGGTGTGGGCAGGTTGCGTTCACGTGCTGTAACTCTTTCTGTTTCCTGTGGGACATTTGCCAAATGTGGCTTTCAACACCCAGCAAGCCTCTCCCTGGCTGGCAAGAATGTGGGGAGTTTTCATGTTAATTGCATTTCCTCCCCAAAAGGCCCTGCCCTTCGGAGCCTGGCCCCTGTGTTGCTGCCCAGGTATTTCACAAACACCCCCTGTCTGCCGGTGCTGGGTCATTCCCACCCTGCCCCTGCACACACACCTCTCGGCCCTGTCCACCGGTGTCCTCTTAGCTGTGACAGCCACACTAACTTCATTTCCCACATTTACAACCACAAGTTTCTTACAAAAAATGTCCCTGACTGCCAAGATTCCACAGGTAACATGATAGTCTGAGCACATTCTCACACTGTGCTAGCACCAGAGATCTGCACCTGGAGGAAAGAGAAATCTTGACATGGGTCTTAGCCAAGTAGAAAGCAGATAACATATCTTCCAGGCAAGTACAAGACTACAGTAAGTCTCAATCTGGCTTCTTTATTAGCTGGGATTAAATTTGGCTAAATATGAGGGAAAACCCCAATTGAGAGTGACTTAAGCACGCAAGGTTTTATTTTCTCAAATAAAAGAGGTAGGGAAATAAGCAGACAGAGCTGGTATGAAGCCCTTTCCAACTTATGCCTCTGGGATGACCTTGATCCTCAGGTCTAAAAAGGCTGCCAAAGCTCCAGACATCATGATCCGGGCAGCGGCAGACTTCTCAGAAGTTGCACACAGTACTTTCATACGTATCTCACTGAGTAGAATTTGGTCATATATCCACATGCAGCTACAGCAGAGATCAAAGGCTAAAGGAAATATAGCCTCTATTCTGGGAATCCAGAATGTAGAACCGTTTATAAGACAACTCGCCTGGTGTCTTCAGAGGTGACGGCTTCAGATTTAAAAAGACTAAAGAAACATACAGGTGAGCCTTGATTGACTCTAGAAGTTATTTTTAGGACAATGGGGAAACTTGGAATATGGACTAAATGTTAGATGATATTAGGAAATCATGGCTGTCTTCTTAGGTGGGATCATAGAGTTATGTTTTCATAGGAACATATCCTTATTTTTAGCAGATGCAGGCTATGAAGTACTTAGGAGTGAAGTGTCCTGACATCTACCGTTTCCTTCAAAATGGTTCATCAAAATACTGTATATAAATAGATTAAAAAGATTTGTAAGAAAAGCATGGAAAAGATAGAAAGAATTAATGAGTCTAGGTGGAGGGGGTATAGATGTTTGTTACACTATTCTTTCAACTCTTCTTATGTCTAAATGTCTTATAATAAAAATTGGGGGAGAGTAATTCTCTATTTGGTTTAGCTGTTCCACAGTCTTTTTCACATAAGGTTGACTACCTCCTGATGAACAGAAATGCTGTTCCTGTCGGCACTCTGGAGCCAGTCAGTTCAGAGGGTCTGAGGGTAGTGGGTTGAATCCTGAGTCTTAGCCGGGGTGGATCTCAGAGTTTGTGGGTGTGGAGAGAGAAGACGGCATCTTGGCCCTCAACTTCTCCAAGGGTGTCCCCTATCACCGAGATTGCAGCACAGCAGCAAGGATCCACAAGTCCCATCACCTATCTGAGAAAACAAATAGACAGAAAATGAATCCAAGACATCTTGTATAGCGGAGGGCTCAGTGGTATATCAGGATACTACTGGGTAGAGTAGAGCAAGTGCTAGACTTGAAATTAGGAGACTCTGTGCTCCCTCTGCCGTTTCTGCCCGTATCACCTTGGGGCAGGCACTTAACTTCAGTTTCCTCATCTGTAAAATGCGGATCATAATCTCTACCTCACCTACCTCACACAAAGCTGTCTGAAGATCAAAGAAGACACTGTGTGTGATTTGCTGTAATTTGTGATTTGCTGGCTGGCACTGTGGTCCCTACAGAATGTCCCCCACTTCTATGGGGCTCTGAGCTTCGATCACTAGATCCCATTTGACCACCTTATTTCAGACCAATCAAGTGCCCAGGGCAAGTATCTATGAAAGCTTTTTTATAAAAAGCAATGGCACACAGGAAGTCTATATGTTAAAAGAAGATGAACTTTTGAGGGAGAAGAGAAGGGAAAAGGGACTAATAATACTTCTCAGAGGTCCTGTAAGGCCCTTTACCTTCATCAGAAGGAGATACTCAGGCCCTGGGGCCCAGTTCCGCTGATTCCCAGCTGCCTGGTTTGGGGAGGTTATTTAATCTCTCAAAGCCCTCATTTTATCTGTGAATACAAGCACAGTAATACCTTTTTGCAGGACTTTTTTGATGATTAGAAACATTAAAAATATTGTTTATTAAGAGATTAGGATGTGCTGAGCCATATTGCCCTTAGTATTTAATCCTCAGAACAGCCCTTTGAGATGGGTCTGTCCTTCTCCCCATTTTACACATTAGGAGACTGAGGCCCACAAAAGTTACATGATGCCCACAGCAGGAGGAAAGACATGCAGGGTCGCCTGAAACAAGTGAGAATGGGTGAACCCAGGGAAAGCTACACCCCTTCCGTTGCCCTTCCCTGCGGGGGTTTTGTTTTTTTTTTTTTAACATTTATTTGTTTATTTATTTGGCTGCGTCGGGTCTTAGTTGCGACACGCGGGATCTAGTTACCTGACCAGGGATCGAACCCGGGACCCCTGCAGTGGGAGTGCGGAGTCTTAGCCACTGGACCACCAGGGAAGTCCCCCTGTGGGTCTTATTTGAAGTCTCTTCTCTCTCTCTCCCAGATACACAAACACACACACACACACAAATGGATGTGGCAATCACACTGGCTGCAGCCCAAAGTGGCTTGCTAAACCCACAGTTCCTTTTTTCTTTTTCCACCAAGGAAGAGACATAATGGAAGCTATCTCCAGTGAGAAAGTGGAGAAGGAACAAGTTTATTCCAGGGCAGTACTTGAAAATTCCAGTGTGGAGCAGCCTAAGAGGAAAGGGGCCCTCTCTTACAAAGTTGTAGAGAAAGTATAAACTGAACAACCCCCTCTAACGGCAATCTGGAGGTAACTATCAACATTTTAAGTGCACATAACCTTTGCCTGAGCGATACCATTTCTGGGAATCTATTCCACAGAAGTTCTACTGGAAGAGCACAAAGATACATAAACCAAGAGACTCGCTGATGTACTGTTTGTGATGTGAAAAACAAACAGCCTACACGTCTAGCCATAAGCAAATACTGATATATCTGAGCTGCGGAAAACCAAAGGGCTGTTAGAAAGAGCAAGGTAGATTGAAGGGACGGACATTGAAAGACTCCATGATTATATGGGGAAAAAAAGCAAGTTGTGAAATAAGATTTAACTTACTACTTATATTTGACTAATGTGAAATTGGCAGGGGATGCACACAACACAAAATGCAAGAGTCAATAATGTAAATCATATTAGCAATTCTACACACTAATCCACCCAACAGTCCTGGGCCTCACGGGGCATTGGCAACCTGGGCCTCCTCCCATGTGTCTCCCAGCATTGAGCTTCTCTGGGCTGAGTGTAGTTTCCAGCGTTAAGAAAAACAGGTACTCCTTGCACCACAGGGCCCCTGAACGCAAGCCAACTACTCACGCTGGTGCCCAAGAGAAACAGCAGCCCGATAAAGCGGTGCTAAAAGACAGGTTATCAGTCTCCAACAGAGAACCTTCCAAAGGGTAACTCTTCCCCTTTCCTTCCCCCTTTCCCTGAACAGTTCAGTCATAAAGCCATTAGTTGGCACAGAGCAAGGTAGGTGCCTGCAATGGCAGCACAAGAGGAGCAAGGGGCTCAAAGTAGAATATCAACACCCATACAGAACGAAGAGGGTGCCCACAAAGTGTGTGTGTGTGTGTGTGTGTGTGTGTAAGCATTTGGTGAGGAGCATCAGGGTCCTAGCTTATAAGGAAAGTGACCATGCAGCGGGACAGGCCAGCAAAAAAGTCAGAGCCTAAATGAGGTGAGGGGGATGTCTGCCCCCGGGAGCAGCCTGGGGCAGGTATCAGAGCTGTACAAAGTGAGGAGAGTGCCCAAGGGGTAAGGGATGGTGAAAGAGGTCAGCACCCAAGCAAGGAAAAAGGATGCCAGCACGTGGTAGGGGGTGGAAACCAGAGATTACTTACATATGAGAGGACTGATCAAATAAGAAAATAGAGTAAGTATAAAGGTAGTCAGGGTTTCCACAGTCAGAGAAGAGAGTTACAAATATGGGAAGGGAAGAAACTAGAATGAAACTTATGGTTTGGGATTGGAATTGAAGGTATCAGTCTGAACTCATGGTTTTCAACATAGAGAGATATAGAAATATAGATGTATGTGTACATGTATATTCCCTAGCTCTGTCCCTGGTCAGGGCACTAAGATCCTGCAGGCCGTGCGGTGTGGCCAAAAAAAAAAAAAAATAGTTCTTTGTACTATTCTTCTTGAAACACTTTTATATGTGTGTGATAGATTTTTTAAAAAAGACAGAATAGCTATGGGTATGTGCTTGCATATACAAAGAAAACTGACTGGAAAAATCTAGATGGATACAAAAGTTAACTGTGACTACCTCTGATATGTGGGATTGTTTGAGGAGGGAAGGAGGTAGACAACATTTATTTGGGGGCTATACTGTTTAATTCATGAATAGGTATTATTTTCATACTAAGATTTTTTTTTAAGAGATTATTTATTACCTCTATTTTTTATTATTTATTTATTTATTTATTTTTGGTTGCACCAGGTCTTAGTTGCTGCATGTGGACTCCTTAGTTGCGGCTCCAGGGCTCCGTAGTTGTGGCTCACCAGCTCCTTAGTTGCGGCACATGGGCTCCTTAGTTGTGGCATGCAAACTCTTAGTTGCAGCATGCATGTGGAATCTAGTTCCCTGACCACCGATCGAACCCGGGCCCCCTGCATCGGGAGCACAGAGTCTTATCCACTGCACCACCAAGGAAGTCCCTAAGATTCTTTTTTAAGAAACAGGAAAAAGATCTTGGTAAAAGACAGCAGGAGACTGACTGTTGGCTTCTTGGCAGAGGCAGTGGGCAGAGGCTGAGGGCTGAGGCCGAGATTCAACAATGAGACAAGGACATATTACCTCTACAGCAGCTACAGGCCTCTCCACAGAGCTACCGAGAAATTTTAAAATCAAACCTGCACTGAGGTAAAGGGAATAAAGGCAATTTCCTGTTGGCTGCGAAGGCGTACTGACATCTACAGCACTTCCCAGCCGAGGTTTTCAACCTCCCATCACCATTTGCTTTTCAGTTTTGAAAAGGTTAGCGTTTCTCTGTTTCTTTAGTTAATGACTAGACCTCTTGAGCCTCTTGTCTAGTGTCTTCAAGCACCTCGAGAACCTGCCTGCCCAATGGCCCACAAGTCACAGATTTTTAAAGCAGGGGGACAACAAGCCCATTTTCTGAACTGTGTCTCTCCAAAATTGCCATGTTGAAATCCAGACTGGCAGTATCTCAAAATGTGACCTTGTTTGGAGACAGGGCCTTTACAGAAGTAATCAAGTTAAAATGACCAGCATGACCAGTGTCCCTCTAAGAAGAGGTCAGGACCCAGACACACAGAGGGAAGACCATGTGCAGACACGGAGAGGACGGCCATCCACAGCCCTATTCTTGCAACTTTTATCTAAGTTTGAAATATTTTCAAAATACAGTTAAAATTTTAAATAAAAATAAAGATAGAATGAAAGAGAGTCAAGCTCCTGGGAAGCCCACTACAGATCCCGGGGGAGCAGAGGCCTGGAAGGACCTACAGGATCTGGGCAAGAGGGCTGGGATTTAAATCCAGTTTTTAAATGACTTTACCATGATTTTCCCTCCAAATGTCTAATGTCCTTGTAATATTAAAGGATCCTGGGATTTGAATCTAGAAAGAATCATGGATGCAGTTCCTGTCGGACAAGTGATTGAAGAAAGCCTTGCATTGCTTCTGGTGACCCTCATGCTTGGCTTTTACAGTCCAGCCGGAGGAGGGGCCCCTGTGGTTTGGGGATGTGGTCTCCTCTCTCCATCAGCCACAAAGGCTCGCTTGATTTAGCGGGACGGTTCCAGATCAGGCTTCCCACCGACCCATCCTCACCTCCGATGATCTGCTCCAATGGCATCTGTGACTCTGGTAAAACCCTGCTCCCTGGAAAAAGAAAACAAAGCAATTTCAGCAAATGGTAAAGGAAAGGCCTGGCTCTTACTGGAAGCCCACATTCAACCAGGCTCTATCTAGTCCGTAACTGCACCTGCCTCGCTCTCCCAAATGCATGCTCGTGCCCTGTACACTGTCTTCACCCTGGAATCTACCCAGGTCTTCAGGCCAGGGAGGGAATCAATTTTAAGTACTGACAGCTCCTGACATCAAGCCAGTGTTACTGAATTAACAGGAATGCCACCAGAACTCCTCGGCCCATAAACACCATTGCCTTGGAAGTTAATCTTGAATTCCTTGGCACTGTTTGACCTTTGTGAAAAGAGCAACAGGGTAAGTTTCCCCTGCGTTTGGGGTGTACCCCTCAAATGCATTTTCAATGAAGAATAAAGACAGATGAATAGCATCCCCTTGATTTGAGTCATTCTGAGTTGGTACCACATTAACTTTGCCTGGTTCAAGCCACAGGTGGCCCCACTCACTTCAAAAGGGCCTCCAGGTCCCGCTTGACTCTGCCCACCAGGGGCGGCCCCCGGTAGGTGAGGGCTGTGTACAGCTGCACCAGGGATGCCCCCGCCCGGATCTTCTCCAGCACATCCTGCCCGCTGCTGACACCGCCAACCCCGATGATGGGAACTCTGCCTGCAGAGAAGCACACAGCACACTGTGAGGAAGGCTGGGCGACAGGAGAGCCAGGAGCTGTTTGGCTGCAGCCCCGGCCCCCTGCTGAGTGCGGCAGTTCAGGAACCCCGATACCATCACAGACCCGGCGCCTGAGCCACACGTAGATCTGAAGACAGGGACACCAAATTCTTGCCTTGGGTGAGTGCATACATCTCCCTGATGGTTTGCGTTGATAAATCTCGGAGGGGCTTCCCGCTCAGCCCTCCCATTTCAGAGCGCAGGGCCCCCTGGAGGCTGGCAGGGCGACTCACTGTGGTGTTCGTGACAATCAGTCCATCGATGCCCAACTGCAGTGTGAGACAGAGAAAGAGCCCCTCAGTCAGGGCACAGCGGACTTGGAGAAGCTTCCCTGGGGGTCTGAGAGAGCAGCCGGGCTGGGCGCCCACACCTAAGGCCCCGGCAGCAAGAGCTAGACCAGGCCTCACTCACTGCTTTCTGGGCAAGTGTCAGAGTGAGCCTCCACATGATAGTAGCAGCCATCGCGTACCAACCACCCGTACGGTTCCCCCAGGACACGGTTTAATCCTTAGAACAACTCAATCTAGAGTGTCGTGTCCAAAGCCTCCAGGGAGTAAGTGGTGGAACCAGGATTTCAACCCCGGACTGCCGGGCTCAGTCTGTGTTTGCGCTACTCTCCTATGACACAGAGACCCAGGGTTAGACTGGAGAAAGACAGAACACTGCAGTCTGACCAAGACCGAAGGATGCACAGCCTTAAAGCCCTTGCTGAAGGAAGATGAGGGAAGAGGAGGGAAGAGGCAGGAGAAAAGGACCCATTCAAACATTTATTGAAACATTTACTTTTTATTTCAGGCATACCTCATTTTATTGCACTTCACTTTATTGTGCTTCACAGATAACTGGTTTTTTTACAAGTTTCTGGCAACCCTGCACTGTCAGATGATGGTGAGCATATTTTCAGCAATAGTTTTTTTTTTTTTAATCTGGATTATTACACCTCAAATGTTTTAATAAAACAGAAAATAAGAATAAAGTATTTTTTAATTAAGGTATGTACATTGTTTTTTTAGATGTAATGCTATTGTGCACTGAACAGACTACAGTATAGTGTAAACATAACTTTTATATGCACTGGGAAACCAAAAAGTTCATGTGACTTGCTTTATTGCAGTGGTCTGGAACTGAACCCGCAATATCTCCAAGGTCTGCCTGTATATGATAAATTACATCCTGACAGCCCTCCATATAACAGAAAGGAGACCACAAAGACTGCCATCTGGGCTAACCCAGCTGGCCAGGTGGCCTCTACAGGCAATGAAGGGCGTCCCCCAGGCACCGACCCTCACCTCTCTCACCACACTGGCAATATCCTCCTTGTCCTGGGCTGTGAGGTCAGGAGCGATCTTCACCAGCACGGCTGGCTTGTGCGCTACCTTCAGGGCATCCCTCTCCTGCAGCACCTAGGGCAACATGGGGCCAGAGATGGGGACCCCCGAGACTGCAGTTGACAGTATAACCGTGACCTGCAGCCGCAGATCAGTGTGTTTTCACACTAGCTGTCAGAATAAATCACCAGCAATTTCTCCTTTGCAGGAAACACCGCTCTCAATTTATGCAAAAGACCCCATCAAGTCAGAGCTGATTCCACTCTCTTGAACCAAGGGATCCCCAAGAGTGAGTCCCTAATGTCACTGGCATTGGGTAATATATCAAGGTTTATTTAGACTTTTGTTCCTAAAAGAGACAGCAGATACTGTCACAAGCACGGTTTAGTGAAACGTCATTCTATTCATTCATTCAGTGTGCTAGATGCCAGGGACAGGGTGGTAAATGAGAGATGCGGTCCCTGCTCTCACGGACGTTGTGGGTTAACAGCAGGGATAGATGACTGAGCAGCTGGCTAATACGGAGCACAATCAGTGTTATACAGGGAATCAGAGGGAAGCGAGGGGTCCTAACTGGTCCAGGTCTTAAGGACAACTCCTCGATAGTGGATAGCAACGTTGAAGCTTTGCTCTAGAGGATGAGCAGGTAGGACAGGCTGGTGGAGCGGGATGTAATTGCCCACCTTGGTCAGCAGGCGGCGCAGCTCAGCCTTTCCCTGAAGGCTCCTCAGCCCAGCCGTGTTGGGACTGGACACATTCACTACCAGGTAGTCAGCCAAGGGGCCCAGGACTCGAACCCCCTCTGCGTAGTCCGAGGCAGCGTCCACCGAGGTCTTATTCTTCCCCAGGTTTATTCCCAGTGGCAGCCCATCTGTAAATATCACTGGTCAGGATTTTGTCCCCACTCACGGTTTCCTGTGCAACATTTTGAAGCCGTCCTTGACCGAAGAGGCCACGAACAGCCTCCCAGGCTTTCCAACTCCAAATGTGACCTTTCCCGCGCCAGCTGACAAACGCTGACCTACGCACGGCGCTGTTGCCTGCGGACCAAGAACCGCGCCCTCCACCTTCACCTGCGCAGCCGTGTTTGGGCAGCTCCTAGGATGTTTTACCGCTTTGTGCCCTTTTTCTTTTTTAAAATTTAATGGAAAATGGAGAAATTAGGAGTGCAAATACTAGTGTTTAAAAAGGTAGGGCTCGTAAATGAAATACAACTGAGAAGAGACATAAGTCAACAGCATGCCACAGGGGCAACTGTTTACTCTCAAGGGCTGCTTGTTAGACTTGGGTCACGTGACTGGGTGTGCAGTCGTGAAGAAAAAGCAAAATTAAAGGATATGTATAAAATACTGGAAAATATTTTCGATTCTCATGCCTAAAATGTAGAGGCATAACGGTTTTATAATTTCCATTCTCTGAGAAGGGACTCCCCCTTGTAACTGGGGTGACCACACATCTCAGTGCTCCCAGGACAGCCCTGAATACTCCTGTAGCCTGGGCATAATTATCCATGCCTGCATCCCTTCCACTCTCAAAAGTGTTGTCTCAATTTGCACAGTAAGTAATATGGTCACCTTACTTTAAAATCCAGGGAATTATCACCTGACTTTTATTTTCGACTTTCAGTGTGTTTCTGAAATGTATTTTTCTATGTGTGAAAGCAAGGGCTTGTCTGTACTTGACTTCTCCTAAGATACTACCTTATCTGCAAAGGCTAAAGTATATCCATGGTACCACCTGCTTTTTCCAGCTAACTGGGACGTCCAGTTAGCTCACAAAATGTACGTCAGGTCAGGGAGGATCAAAGAACAACATCCAGTACTGCTAACTACCTTCTCATACCTTAAATGCAGTCACTTGTTTTATCATCAGCTTGAAAGTAAATGAGATTCGTGTCACTCACTTCATGGGTGGAAGGGAGGCGAGGGGATTAGCATCCAGTTAGACAAATTATATAACAAGGTCTCCAAGCTTCCCAAATCAAGCGAAGATGGTTTGGAAACTGTAATTCTTTTCCACACAGGTAAACCGGCTTAATAGAGAATATCACTTTCATGTAGCCAGTGGATCTTTCATTAGTAGTCATTTGCCCCAAATGACAAGATTTTGGAGTTAGACAAAAATTGCTGAATTACTCTATCCGCAAAGGGCACCATAGCTCTTAACAACTCATGTTGCTTGGCATGATGCTAGCAATAAGCTGTCTTCAAGGCTTCCAGCTGCTGGTAAACACTATGTGCAGAGCTCTGCTATGGGATTTTGTCTCACTCCAAATGTTAGCACCAGAGTGGCGGGTGAGGGAACGGGCAAGGGAGAACAGGGGAGAAAAGTGGTATAAGGGGCACTGTGAACAGTTAAAAGAAGGAAAGGGAGACAAGAAGGCAGGAGAGTATCACAAACCATGAAAGTCCTATCATGACCTTCAAAGCCCACAAGTGGCAAGGTTTACAGTATAGCAGGGTCTGGTTCTGCCAAAGCCAGGGAATTCCAAACAAGGTCATTTCCTACTCCCCAAGTCAGAGATTGCTAACTGCCTCGGCCCTTTCAATCTCGTGTTCAGAAATGAATCCAATACCGCAAGTTTTTCTCATTTCACCACCAGGACATCTAATGAGGCTAAACTCCTGGAAGGAGTTCCAGAAAGGCCCACCAAGGAAGATGGCCGCAACCCTAGAGGACACCTGGGAAGGTACAGTGAGGATGGCATGGCGCCAAGACCACTATGTTCACCCCAAGGGACAGCAAGGCAGAGAGCCCCAGGGAATAAGCATCAGCACCTCCGAAGGCAGCCTTCAAAAATGCATGGTGTGGACTTCCCTGGTGGCACAGTGGTTAAGAATCCGCCTGCCAATGCAGGGGACACCGGCTCGAGCCCTGGTCCAGGAAGATCCCACATGCTGCATAGCAACTAAGCCCATGTGCCACGACTACTGAGCCCGCGTGCTGCACCTACTGAAGCCCACGCGCCTAGAGCCGGTGCTCCGTGACAAGAGAAGCCACTGCAATGAGAAGCCCGTGCAATGCAACGAAGAGTAGCCCCTGCTCGCTGCAACTAGAGAAAGCCCTAGTGCAGCAACAAAGACCCAATGCAGACAAAAATAAATTAATTAATTAAAAAAAAAAATGCATGGTGTTTCCAAATAAGTCATGAAGGATATTTTCCCCAATGCCGGGAGAAGTTATCTCTGAGTAGGGAAGAGTGTGAGTAATTTTAATGTTCTTCTTTATGCTTCCCTGCATTTACTAACACTTCTATAATTAGCATGCATTATTTATATAATGGACAAAAGGACAACAGAACAGGATGTACGAAGACGGCGCCCAAGCCCTGCTCGCATCTTAACTGCCTACGTGATCACAGAGCAGCCACTCTGCACTGCTTACTTCCAAGCTGTCCCAGTTTGACACAGGTTACATAACGAGGCAGGAACTAAGTGTATCTTTGCTCAATTGCGAAATTCAGTTAAGAGCTTGGAGGGTGTGGTGGAGCCAGGAAAATTCCTCTAGCAGAGGAGCCCTGAGTTCCATGCTGTTTTTTCCTATTGTTCAATCACGTTCATTTCACTAGGAACGTTCCTGACTTTCTCCCACAAGTTTCCTTCCAACAACTGAAGAACAGCCCTCTGAGGCAGGCCCCCTTTACCTTCTGTGAGCCTGGCCTGTGTCTGCTGTCTGGCCCGTAACCTGTGTTCCACCACTGAGAGTCCGTGACTGTTGAATCCGTATCTGTAGCACAGAAGAGCGTTAGGGAGGAGATAAGGTTAGAGCCCTCAGGCAGAAAGCAAAGACTCTGGAGAGACGGCTCCATGGCCATTTTCAACATATACTTATGATGTAAAAACCAAAGAAAAAAATCAGAGTCAGTTCTTAGACTTCTAAAGTCTAAACACCCCTGGAAGTCCTAGAGAACTTGCCAGAACACCATCAAATACAAAGGGAAAGATTAAAATTTGCCAACAAGCCACTTCGCCAACTAGCACTGTAGACAGCCTGGACCTGTCTGGATCCAGCCCACTCCTCCTTCCCACCCACCGCTCCCGCCCAGCGGCGCCCTCACCACTCTGATGACCCATCTTCCCACCTCCTGCCTGTGCCCCACGAACACGCCTCCTGGAACCCATCCTGCCGCTCCATTCCCCCATCCTTTCTACCTATTACGTCACCCTCTTCCTGGCCCAAGTCAAATGCACCCTCTCCTCCTTGCATAAAGCTCCCAGCCACAAATGATCCCTCACCTCCTGGCATTCATGGAGTGCTTTGTACCTACCTTTCTCCTAGCTTGGGATGTATGTTTATGCTTCAGTTCCCCTACTGGGTTACAGTCTTCTCGAGGACAAGGGACACATCTCCTCCCTCACCTGCCACTAGACACTCCACAAAGGCTGGGCCTCGTCTCTCTTGCTCATCTCTATGTCCCCAGCCCCACTGTGGGTTGTTGGCCTAATGGCCATCCCCACTCCCTTCCTCCTTGCCTGTGGAACCCAGCCCGCCTGACACAGGGTGAAAATGCCAATGACTCCTTTCCCAGCCTCGCTGGCAACTCAAGCATGAACTTGAGACGGGGCTTGGTCACTGAGACACAAGGTGATGCCTACCAGGGAGCTTCTGGGAAAATATCTCCCCCCATATCCATACTTCCTTTCCCTTTCTGTTCTCTGATGTCCTCATGCGAGGACGTATGCTTGCAGCTGGGGTAGGCATCTTACAGACGAGAAGGGAAGGCCCACAGAGGTTGGACCAGAGTACTGACGCCACCCTGCTGCTCAACCAACCCTAAAACTGCCTACTTCACGCGTTAGGAGAAGAAAATAACAAACGCCTATTGTTTAAGCCACTTTGTTACTTGCAGCCAAAAACACCTAACAGATACATGTAGTTGTTGACTCATGTTCATTCAGCACCCACCCTGTGCCAGGCAGAGCAGGGAGCCTAGGCACACAAGTGCTTGCGGCTCAGGCCCGGCTCTCTTGTGCCACTTCTCACTCTGCCAGGCACTGTCATCCTAGTACCTGCAGTTATTTGTGGCAGCCGAATCATAAACAAAAATTTTTTGCCCGAACATTCTGAAGATATTGATCCCAGCCTACAGGGGAAAGGTCAATAACTCGATGTCTAATGCTGGAAAATTTCCCCGAAACAAGCACGATAAAGCAGGACGTGCAGCCGAATAAACCTTCCACACGTCAGTCTCCCAGAAGGCCCTTCATGATCCCAAAGGTGCCTACCAACGCCCCCAACAAGGCTCTCAAAATTCTGTTACCGAAAAGAAGGAACTTCTTCACCCTCTGGGTTAGCCGTAGTGAAAACTGCCCAGGGATTACAAAGAGAAGGGCTTTACACAGTCTAGAAGGACCTCTCTTCCTAAAAGCAGCTGTCTATGGTGATTATTAAATTTCCCAGTTACTAAAGGCTGGAGCTGTGCTGTCAGGTGCAAGAGCCACTAGCCATATGTGGCCACTGAGAGCGAAGCCTGGCCAGTCCAAAGCAAGAGTGCTGTAAGGAAAACATGCTGGATTTCGAAGACTTGGTACAAGTGAAAGAAGGTAAATAGCCAGTCATTTTTATATTGCTTATATATTAAAATTATGATAGAGTATATTAAGTATTTATAATTAAGTAGTATAATAAATAACTTACAAATAATAATTAAATAGAATATATTATTAAAGTTAATTTCACCTGTTTCTTTTTGCTATTTTATTGTGGCTACTAGAATATTTTAAATTACATATAGGGCTCATATGATATTTCTACTGGACAGAGGTGGGCTAGGACACTGGAGTAACAATGTGGAAAAAGCACAAACTCTAAAGTCAGATAAGCCAACATCCGTTCCCAAGTTCTCCCGCTTCTGATCTCGTGACTGTAGCTAAGTCGTGTAGCTCTCTTAACCTCATCGTGTATATGCGTTAAACTGAAATCATAAAACCTGCTTTTACGCCCGCACAGAGTAGATGCTCAACATGGTTCCAGAACATTCCAAATGACAGAAAAATGTCCACACTGTATGGCAGAAAAAACACCCTGAGTGTCCTGCTGGGAAGAAGGCTGCTCACCTACCTGTTAATGACGGCTTGGTCCTCAGGGAGGCGGAAGACCCTGGGTCTGGGGTTTCCTTCCTGAGGTTTTGGGGTAACACTGCCTATCTCAACAAAACCAAAGCCCATCTTGTAAAGTCCATCCACAGCTTCCCCGTGCTTGTCAAATCCTGCAGCGATTCCTACTGGATTTCGGAATTTATGGCCCAGGACTCTCACTTCCTAGGGAGAAGGAGACAAAGTCACAGGCACACAAGGCTATGTTGGTGTTTCTCAAAGCGTGGTCCGCGGCACACCTACGTCAGAATCACCTGCTTGTTAAACGTCAGATCCCGGGGCCCATCCCTGGACTAAGGAATCAGAATCTTTGGGGGAGGGTGGGGAAGAATGGAACTCTTTGGGAATCTATTTTTAACAGTGCTCTCCAGGTAATTCTGATGCCAGCCAGAGTTTGAGAACCGTCGGGCTTTATCATCACTGAGGAGAAAAACAGCGTTTCCACCATGGGTTGGGCAGGAGATAGGTGCTGCCTTTTCCAATTACGGTGAAGAACTGTACCTTCTTAGCCACTATTTAGCCCCTAGATGGTGCTATTGTGAAACAGTCAGGCAGCAAAATCCTTTAATCTTAGTAAGCCAGCCCCCCTGTGTCCCTCCTCAGCCAGGTGATACCAAGGCCCAGCGGTGTCCTCACGACTCCTGTGCTCGACCGAGCAGCACTGATGGCTGGGCCCCAGAACCAGGCTGGGCTGGAAGCAGGTTCTTCCCTGGCAGACATGGGGCGGATTCCTGATTGTCCTCTATAATGAAAGCGACTGGGGCCTAATTACTGTCAGGTCTAGCCTAACTCCTGAGTGACTTAGTATTCGCACCCTGATCTAGCCAACAAATCTAGAAGCAAGACAAATACGTTAAAATGTGGGAAAGGAATCGGGATATCATAAAGTCAGCAGTTGCCAACAGAATCGTCACTGCCAGCTGATATGGCAGGAAAGCCTTTGCCAGGACTAGCAAGGACCTCCAAGGGTGGCACCATCTGGTCCTGGAAGCGGGAGGAAGCAAGGCTGCCCCAAGGAGGGGAAGAAGAGATGGCAGTGAGTGTGTGCACGCGGTGCCTCGGGGACTGGGAGGCTGGGAGGGAGGCCGCACTGGGGGCCCCGGGGGCCGTGCTCCAGGACGGGCCCCTCAGCCCCGGCTGCTCGACAGGCTCCCTGGGCAGCCTTCAGTCCTCATGCCCAGAGATGACGGTCAAATGGGGCTGGCACCAAACCGGAGCATCTGCGTGCAGGTCTCCCCCGCTCTTCCGAAGTTCTCTTTATGCCACTTTGCTTTTACGAAAGACCTACATTTGTACCTGTTTTCTCTAACCAATAGGAATCCGAAGAGGATTTTCACTTTTACAGAAAAAGGTGCCACATGTGCTCAAAACTGCAGGATGGGAAGTGAAAGGGATTCTAAGACAAAAAGGGAAAATGTAGAGAAGGCCCCTTTGATTGATAACAGTGACCCTTCCCCAGAGAGGTCTGAGTGCTTCTTGTTTGTGTTTTCTTCATGTTCACATCATTCTAATGTCCCCCATTTGGTAAGAAGTCTCCTAAATGGAAACTGTCTGGGCTTGCACGAGGATGTAGATTCTAGGAGGATGTGGATTCTTGCACTTTGTTCGCTGCGGAAACCCCAGCACACAGAAGAGTAAGGGGACACGGTGGGGCCCCTGTGTTGAATGCAGGACGGAATGAGGCTGGGACAGGAGTCGTATGCTTTCCTCAAAGGGCTTGGCTAGACATGCCTACATCACATTAGATGTTAGTGATGCTGGCATGCTTCCCTTTTCAGCAGAGGTGAACACTGAGCTACCTGAGACCTCCACGAGGCAGGATGGTGGCTAACGGACGGATGCTGAGCCAGACTCCATGGGTTTGATTCCTGGCTCAGCCACTTCCTAGCTGTGTGCATTTGGGTAAGTCACTTAACTACTCTGCACTTCAGTGTTCCTGATCTGTAGATGGGGATGACGGTTTGGGGTGGGGGGCTAATTTGGGACTCTGGTTTTCAAAAGGATCAGCCCCAGCTAAATAAATTAGGGAACTTTGACCTTGACCCTCGTATCTATCGCACAAGGTGTTACAGGAGTACCTACCAGCATGTCAGAGTCTTGAAACGTGGCACGAGGAAGGAGCCCCAGGGAGGTGACGTGAACAGCCAGCCTGTGGGCTGCCTCGGGGTCCAGCAGCCCCTGCAGAGCCGGCATCAAGTGGTCCGCGTAGAAACGTTCATCCCCCGTGGCCGTCAGGTAGGAGGCGAAGAGAAGTCCTCCGCCCCCCAGGATCACCATGGCATCCTGGGCCCGCTTCTGGAAAAAAAGAGCCAATGGGGCCCCCTCAAGGCCAGGCTGTAGCACCTTCTCTGAACCCTTTACACGATTTACACACACACAGAGGACATAACATGCAGTGATGTCCGTGGCCTTCTGCTAACGCTGGTCTCCTTGGGTTCTTGCTCACGTATTGCCTCTACAGTCAGAGGCTGTATCTGCACTTCTGCTGACATGCACTCCTCTAGCCCTGAAGGACTCCAGGCCAGGAATTTCAAGAGGGGCAAGGCTTCCCTGGTGGCGCAGTGGTTAAGAATCCACCTGCCAATGCAGGGGACATGGGTTCGATCCCTGGTGCGGGAAGACCCCACATGTCGCAGAGCAACTAAGCCCGTTTGCCACAACTACTGAAGCCCGCACGCCTAGAGCCCGTGCCCTGCAACGAGAAGCCACCGCAATGAGAAGCCCGCGCACTGCAACGAAGAGTAGCCCCCGCTCGTCGCAACTAGAGAAAACCCGCGAGCAGCAACGAAGACCCAACGCAGCCAAAAATAAATAAATTAAATTAAATTTTAAAATTAAAAAAAAAAAATCTTTAAGAGGGGCAGTACTGCCCCCTAGGGACATGTGGTGGGCACCCGGAGGAGAATGTTAATAGATTTAGTGAGCAGGAAGTCAGTAAAGTCAGAATTGTCCCTATCGTGTGTGACTTTTGAACATCCTACTGACATTCACTAGGTAAAAATATCTGTTCATATTATCTGAGCCTAGAAATGCAAACTCTATTTCCCCACATAAACACAATCTCCTGTGTGGTTTTCATCTGTATTGACTTTCCAGGAATGCAATTACCTTGTAGATTGAGGGATGACTATATTGTTTTGCACAGAACATTACCAAGAATCACTCACTGTTTCAGAAAATCCATGTGGAATGGTTCAGTGCTTTGCTTGAGGTGTTTGACAGTAAAACATTCCTGTGGCACTAGAATTTCTAAGTAGAGGCTTAAACACCTGACTCACTACCTAGGTGACTCATGCCCTAATATTTATGGGTTGAAATACATATTATTTTATTATAAATTTATTTCTCCTTTATATTCCAGTTAGGACATTATGTTGACTTTTTAAAATTACATATAGAAAGATTACATTATACATAAATTCCACTTCAGGATAATAAAGAGGGTTGCAAAAAAAATTTTTTTTAAAGGAGCATCAGGTCTTTTTTTTTAATTTTATTGAAGTATCATTGATTTACAATGTTGTGTTAATTTCTGCTGTACAGCAAAGTGATTCAGTTATACATGTATATATTCTGTTTCATATTCTTTTCCATTATGGTTTATCACAGGATATTGAATATAGTTCCCTGTGCTATACAGCAGGACTTGCTGTTTATCCATTCTACATATAAATAATAGTTTGCATCTGCTAGTCCCAAACTCCCAATCTTTCCCTCCCCCACCCCCCTCCCCCTTGGCAACCACAGGTCTGTTCTCTAGAGAGCATCAGGTCTTCTTGGATCAAGCTCAAACATTGCTCATAATATTTTTCTCTAATTATCACTGCCCGATGCTGAGTCCCTCACTCATTCATTCATTCAATCATTCAGCACATAGTGACTGTGCACTCAAGGATGGGCTACAGACCGAGTCCCGGCCTTCACGAGGAGTACAACCTCAGGAGGAGACTGAAATCAATGATCATGCAAACATATAACTGTGACAAAGCTATGAAGAAAAAAGTGAGAGAAGAACCTAACTTAATCAGAGAGGTAGAGAAAGGCTTCCTTGACCAAGTGCCTTAAAGCTGATATTCAAAGGATAAATAGAAGTTAACTAGGCGGCAGGGCGGGGCGGTGTAAATGCTCTCTCTCTTGGCTGCAGAGGAGAATGAGATGCACCCAGGTGATCTGAGTTTTGTTCCCTGAACAAGGAAGTGACCTGATCGGATTTGCCTTTAGGGTCACTCCTAGCCGTCAACATAGATATAGTATTCATTTTTCTCGCTTCTCCTCCAGGAGATTGTAGGAATGCCCCTTATGTTGATCAACAGATTTCTGAGCGCCATTACAAAGACCCTGCCCTAAACTTTCATCTAAAAGGGTTGGCACCATGTTTTACTGTAATTTCATTCCAGGTTGGATGCTGCACACACTGCTAGGCGATCCTGTGTTCACTAAGCGCCCTGTGCCTGGCTCAATAAAGGCCCACGTGCGCTGACACAGATCGGCATCTACTCCGTTTACACGTGCCGTTTACACAGTGACCACGTACATGTGTAAATGCACACGCATGATCATTTGCAGGTGTCCCCAAAGACACACAAACGTGCCAAAGAGGCCCACCCTCTCGGAGCCGCCTCCCGTCCACACCTCGCCCAGGCTAGCCCTCCCTCTACTCTCCCCCCGGCTGCCTTCCCGCAAGTTCTCTTCCTCGCCGCTGCAGGGCCGCAGCAGCTGAACTCACTTTGAGCTGTCTCCACGCCATGCTCCTTCCGCCACTGGGCCCGCCTCTGTCTCGTTTCCATTGGAGAAGATGGCGGTGACTCCTCTAGTCTCCGCCCCTCCAGCTGCCGACTCACCAATCGCTGGGCAGGAGGGTGGGGCGGGGCGGGGCGGGGCCCCCGGGCGGGGCGCCCTCCGCGGAGGGAAAGGCCCCGCTCCCCGCTCCGCCCCGAGAGTCTGTTTGGGCGTTCACGCGCGCGCGCAATCCACGTGTGCACGCCTTTTCAGTCCGCCCGCCCGCCCGCCTGCCTGCCTCCTGGCGTCTTTGCTGCGCTTTGCAGAGGCTCAGCCGAATCTGGTTGGGTCGCTGCGCAGAGCTTTCCCGCATCCTGCAGTCTGGAGAGAAGACTAACTGTATGTTGATTCTTCGATTCTAAGCAACACTCTCACCAGTTTTTTGATCATTTAAGTTAAACATGCTATTGATAGTGTTTGTGCTTTAGATAAAGCATGGATTGAGTATATACCGGGCACTAAAAAGGGTTGAAATGATTTACAGCGCTGTGTAAGATACCTGAGTTGACTTTAAAAGAAGATTCCTTGAACATCAGGTTTCACTTTTTTAAAATGCCTAAAACATATGTATGTATGTTTGTAAGGATATTGGGAAATTAAGACTGTGAACTTCGAAAAGTGAAAGTGTCGTGCACCCAAACAGTTCCACTGCAGCCCAGACTTGGACTCCTCTGCTCAGAAATCTTCCCCCCAAATTGCAAACTCTTATTTTCTTGGCGTTTGAAACAATTCAGTTTTCTAGTTTCAGTTCCCACTACTGTCCCTCTAGCCGCCCCCCCCCCACCCACACAGAGAGCATTGTTTCTTTCTCTGTATAAATGCCTTCCACCGTCTCACCTCCATGCATTTACTCTCGTGGACGCCTCTGCCAAGATGCCTGTTCCGTCTTCCTAGACATGGACACCCTTATATGTTCAAGTGCTGGAAATACATCTTTTTCATCTGAACCTTCACAGATTTAAGCTATACCTCTGTAGTGGAACTTTATTAACTACACTTGTTATGTCTTTTCCCTAATTAGACTGTAAACTGAAAGTAGGGACCATAGTATATTTCATCGTACCAGTTGTTTGATTATTGCAGTGGTTTCCAAACTGAGGGATGTGTTCTTGGGGTTTACACTTAAGAGAATTTTTGATTTTGGTGTCCACTTCCACAATGATTTTTTAAAGTAATGTAAGCGTCATTTGGACCATTTGGATAACCAACTGAACCCTGAAAGCTGCCAGGCAATTTCAGTGCCCACATTTATTTGTATTTGTGATCTCATTTTGGTGCCAAGAAAGAGAACTGGCTAAAATACATAGATGATGGATGTGCTACAGGTGAAGATCAAATGACATGCTGAATGAACAAAGGTTTTTTTTATTTATTTATTTATTTTATGTATTTATTTTTGGCTGCGTTGGGTCTTCGTTGCTGCATGCGGGCTTTCTCTAGTTGCCGTGAGTGGGGGCTACTCTTCGTTGTGGTGCACGGGCTTCTCATTGCGGTGGCTTCTCTTGTTGCGGAGCAGGAGCTCTAGGCGCGCAGGCTTCAGTAGTTGTGGCTCGTGAGCTCTAGAGCGCAGGCTCAGTAGTTGTGGTGCACGGGCTTAGTTGCTCCGCGGCATGTGGGATCTTCCCGGACCAGGGCTCGAACCCATTTCCCCTACATTGGCAGGCGGATTCTTAACCACTGCGCCACCAGGGAAGCCCTGAACAAAGGTTTTTCAGCAAATTAATTAAAAGTCGTGAGAGAATTGATTCTTCCCTACAGCACGAAGTAGCGTGAATGACAAAATCAAAAGAACCTGTGCAGTCGTAGGCCAGAACTGTGTTTATCTGCTAAGTGGCTATTTAGTTTGGCAAAATTTGAATTTCATTGGTTTTCAGTTTTGTTTCTATTTAATTTGTATTCATTCTTTCATCAAATATTTATTCTTTGGCTTCTATGATTATGTAAGAGCTTTAGGAGAGAGATTACGCCTGGTTTTGTGTATAAATGTATTTAAGAAACAATACAATAATTTAAATCCATCGTAGGGGTCTGCAAGAATGGTTTTCTTTTAAAAAAAATACAGTACTCAATTTTTAGCAACACTGACTTAGATATTCATCGTCCTCTATCCCCTTACAGCTTAGACTTAGCAAATAAAGATCTATTATAAAGCTAAAGGCATAGCCGGTTGTGTAGACACAGGTGGTGTGCCCTAGCTATGAAGGCCCATTGCTTTATTGATCTCCGGCATTTGTTTTCAGGTTATAGGAACTCCACCTGGGTCCTTAAAACAAAACCTTTTGTCTCCTTGACAAATTATTACCAATTTCTAAAAGAATAATACTAATAAGATAAACCCACCAAGAATGTATTTAAAGGACCAGGCAGCTGCTGAGCCCCAACACGTTTTTTTAATTTATTTTATTTATTTTTTATTTTTGGCTGCGTTGGGTCTTCGTTGCTGCGCGTGGGCTTTCTCTAGTTGCGGCGAGCGGGGCCTACTCTTCGTTGTGGTGTGCGGGCTTCTCATTGCGGTGGCTTCTCTTGTTGCAGAGCACGGGCTCTAGGCACGTGGGCTTCAGTAGTTGTGGCTCGTGGGCTCTAGAGCGCAGGCTCAGTAGTTGTGGCTCACGGGCTTAGTTGCTCCACGGCATGTGGGATCTTCCCGGACCAGGGCTCGAACCCGTTTCCCCTACATTGGCAGGCGGATTCTTAACCACTGCGCCGCCAGGGAAGCCCTGAACAAAGGTTTTTCAGCAAATTAATTAAAAGTGGTGAGAGAATTGATTCTTCCCTACAGCATGAAGTAGCGTGAATGACAAAATCAAAAGAACCTGTGCAGTCGTAGGCCAGAACTGTGTTTATCTGCTAAGTGGCTATTTAGTTTGGCAAAATTTGAATTTAATTGGTTTTCAGTTTTGTTTCTATTTAATTTGTATTCATTCTTTCATCAAATATTTATTCTTTGGCTTCTGTGATTATGTAAGAGCTTTAGGAGAGAGATTACACCTAGTTTTGTGTATAAATGTATTTAAGAAACAATACAATAATTTAAATCCATCGTAGGGGTCTGCAAGAATGGTTTTCTTTAAAAAAAAATACATTACTCAATTTTTAGCAATACTGACTTAGATATTCATCGTCCTCTATCCCCTTACAGCTTAGACTTAGCAAATAAAGATCTATTATAAAGCTAAAGGCATAGCCGGTTGTGTAGACACAGGTGGTGTGCCCTAGCTATGAAGGCCCATTGCTTTATTGATCTCCGGCATTTGTTTTCAGGTTATAGGAACTCCACCTGGGTCCTTAAAACAAAACCTTTTGTCTCCTTGACAAATTATTACCAATTTCTAAAAGAATAATACGAATAAGATAAACCCACCAAGAATGTATTTAAAGGACCAGGCAGCTGCTGAGCCCCAACACGTTTTTTTAATTTATTTTATTTTATTTATTTTTTATTTTTGGCTGCGTTGGGTCTTCGTCGCTGCGCGTGGGCTTTCTCTAGTTGCGGCGAGCGGGGGCTACTCTTCGTCGCGGTGCGCGGGCTTCTCATCGCGGTGGCTTCTCTCGTCGCGGAGCACGGGCTGTAGGCGCGCAGACTTCAGCAGCTGTGTAAGTCGCTACACTTTTCGTGCTCGCGCTGTACAGAGAAAATGTTCTTCGAAGGAAGAACCTGGCTTTGGTTATACATCACAACAGGTATCATTCTAGGAAGTGAGCTGGATAGCCCAGAGCAACATGGAGAACATAATTGTTACCAGCTTAACAGGTTTCATTGCAGCTTTCAGGAAGCAGAAGATTACTGTCATGCTCAGGGAGGACACCCTGCTTTCACTTGGAACCAGGAGGTTCAAGACCTCCTCCGGGACTTTCTGGAAGAAGGAAAGAAGTGGTGGGTTGGGGAAAATTTAGCGCTGCTGGGAAAACATCAAGAAAAAAACAACCCAGGTAAGGCTTTGAGGTTTAGTGTTTATGAAGGAAACTTCCTTACTTTTACGCTGAGACAAGAGAAGGAAAAAAATTTAAATCTTTCTCCTTTTGTATACAGAAAAAGCAATCACTTCACTTTGTTACCATCATTCCTCTGAAATATCTCCACTTTTGTGCTACAGCCTTTGATTTGTCTGTGTCAGAAAAATGATGAGATTTTTCTCAGAGCCGCTCAAAAGTTAACTTACCTGCTATTTCACTAAAAGTGTTGCGTGAGATTCTGAAATGGGAATCCTTTTACGGTCACTTTTTTTTCCTGGTAAATATCTCTTTATCATTCTCTGCCCCACGTTTCCTAACACAGAACCTTGGAGAGAAATTATTTGCCTCTTGTCTTTCTTACACAGATATTTTCAAAATTATGCACCATAATCCTGTGGTCTTAGAGAAAAATCCAAGGCACTATTATATCATCATCATCTTCATTGAAGTCTAGGTAAATTAATACTAAGCCTTGTGATAATGCATAATATGAAAAAATAAACAATCTATAATTTGTTGGGGGGCAATCCTAAATTTCCATCTATTGGAAGCTAGCAGGATTTGGTCTTCATATTTATATTTTTCTAAATGTTCGACTTTTGAGTATGAGCCTCATCTGGGTCTGGTCTCCCTGCAGCAGATGTCACAGCCCACTGGGCCCCCACGCCCACCTGCATTTACCTGTTCCGAAACCCCAGTCGGATCTCATCAAAAGTGGACTTGTGCTCACTGGGGCATTAGTTCATTTGCCAGACTGGTAAGTGATGAGACCACATGCTGCCAAAGACCTAATTGTCAGAAACTGATTGTAAACAAGGAGAGCGTGTGAGAGCAGTAGGTAAAGAGTCTGTGAGTGATGGACGGTAGTGGCTTCCTCCTGCAGCCCCTCTGGTAGTTGGGCAGAGCCATTCCTTGATGTTCCCTTCACTTCCTGACTTGGTGGACTGTGGGAGAAAGTGTACTGATAAACCCCATTTCCCACATGTACCCCTCCAGCCCTTTTAGCACTTGGGCTTTAGGGGGGAGAACAGGAAGCAAAGGAGGAAAACAGAATATGGTGGAATATAGGGGAGCTTGTTATCATTTAGAGGTTTGCTTCTTCAGAGGTAGGAGGTGAGAATTAAGTGGAGGGTGTGCGTAGTTGGGGTGTTTTTTTTTCAATTAACCTTCTTCACGCGGTAGTCACATAAAGCATTTGTTCATAGCTCAGTGAATTGACAGAGAATTCTGAGAATTCTCAATGATGTCTCAGACTGTCTAGGTAAAAATTTTGTTGCACTTTTTAAAAAAAAAATCACAAATACATTCTTATTAAAATATACAGCAGCTCTGGATGCTTCATAAAACAGAATACATTGCAATATTTCTCTGTTACAAGAAAAAAAAAAGATCACCTTCTTCAAATACTGGCTATTGAAAGGACCCAGTATTTCAAAGTAATATATTTCTGGCTTCAGACCTCTCCTTCGTCACCTTTTCAAGCTCTTTGTGATATTTTTGTCCCTTTTGCCATGATAACATGCATGCTATTTTTTAAAAATTAATTTGTATTGGAGTATAGTGGCCTTACAATGTTGTGTTAGTTTCTGCTGTAAGCATGCTATTGTTAAGAGGCCAAGGCTGTGAGCCTAATCTCTGCACGAGTCAAGTGCCCAAGTGTTCCGTTCTTACAAGCTGCATCCCTAGAACTGGCAGCCATCTTACAATTGTGCACTTTTCTCATCATCACAGGAGTTTATTTCACCTATCCCATCTCCAGGATTGGAAAAACAACCCGTAATATAGTCTAAATAGTGTTGATTATCCATCCATTTTTCACTCTCCAAGAGTTGAGCTTTTAGACTTTCTCAGTTACTCTTGGTTTTGGAGTGAAGATGCATTTCCCGATATTATTTTTCATGTACTGGCAAGAGATTTCTGCTGTAGAACATAGAATGTTTGTGCAGAAGAAAATCTTGGACAAAAAGAATTCTGTTCGATTTACCCAAGCCAGTTCTGTAAATTCTGAGTCTATGTTCCGATAATGAGAGGAAGTAGGTCACTGCGGTGAAGAGCTGGAGCTGTGGAGTCGGGCTTCCTGGGTTCCCATCTTGTTTCTGCGACCCTGGGCCAGCAGCTTAACCTCCATGCAGCCCAGTGTCCTTCCAAGGATTGTTATGAGGATTAAGTAAGACAATAAAAATAAGGTATTAGAACAATTCACGGCATACTATAGCAATTATTACTGTTAATGTTACTGTGCAATTTCAATTTTTTGTTCAAAGTTTACCTTCTGCTTCTAGATAGCTTCACATTCATGTCAAAGGTAAAAACACTTTTGGAGATTCAATATTGGTATTAACTATTATTGTCAGAGTGTTTATACATCTTATTATGAATTTAAGAAATGCCTCTTCCAAAATAGCATGCCGGTAGGAGAAGTATTTGTAAATGTTCACATACTTAACTTTCAAAAAAGAAGTCTGATGCTTCATATTGTTGTACAATGTCACTTCAGATACTTACTGACTTTTTCAATATTTGAATAGTTGAACTCATTTTTCTTCATTTACTTTAAAAATAAAAACACTTAAAGCTCACATATAAGAGCATTAAGAAATTGGAACAGTAAACAAGTTGGAATAAAAAGTAACAGTTTGTGTTAAAAGTGGTGTTGTAATACGGTTAATATTCCTCATGTAAGTGCCAAGACAGCCGTACTGGTTGTGAGAACTTTGAAATACTTCCATGCCATTGGTAAAGTAAAGTAATATTATAAACTCATTACTTCAAACTAACGATCATAGGATGATATGACAGCCATTGATAAATGGAGATCTATCCTAGGGACATCTGGAAAATATTTTTAGACCTATCTGCCATTCTGGCTAAGGTCACAGCATTGCACATCCTTTGAAACACTCTGTGCTTTAGGAGAAGCATCAGCATATCATTAGCCTCAAATTACAGACTTGCTACTACTTCTGAATAATTTAGCTTTGACTTTGGTTTTATTGTTAGTGTGTTACAGCTCTTGTTTAAGTAGTACATGCGTGATGTTTTGATATTTATAAATTCAATAGTTTGTAATAAAATATGAAACACAAGTTCCCACAATCCCTAATGAAAAAACGGATCTATGGAATAATCACCAATGGCTGCTAGACTAATAAAGATAGTTATTAGTTATCACACAGACATTATGTGACTCCTGATGGAAGTACTTGACACCACCTACTAAGTATTCTTATAGAAAGTAGAACTTGAATCTGATTAAGCCTCTAGAGCCAACCAGTTTATAAAAAGTCAGAGAACTGAGGAACATGTGAGGTGGCACCATGGGAATGCAGTCATCAAAATCCAGAATTGGGAAGCTTTACAGGATAAACAACTCAGGTTTTACAATAAAGACATGGCAAGATTGAGGGGAGAGAATGAGGAGGAAGTGGGAAAGGGCCACCCAGGAGAGTGGAAGCGAGAATAGACTAGGGAAATACTTTGATTACCAGGCAGTGTGAAGGCAGGCCCCTCGTGGTTCATGATCCTGAATTTAAGCTGAGATGTAATCAATGGGGTTGTATGATTTCTCCAGCCACGTTCAGCAGCGTGATAAGAAACAGCAAATATACGCAGGGAGGCACATTCAAGAATGCTGTTGCCCACCTTCTGAACTCTTTTATCTCTACCAATAAGAATTATCGAATACAAAGGAGACTCTTATGCTTAGAATGTAATTTCCTAAAGTAAACTTAATTCTCTGTCTGTTCACTGTTGACCCAATTGGTGGACCTAATTTTGAGATGTTGTGACTGTGCTCCAGAGCAAAAGACCTACTTCAGAATTCTTACGTTGTTGTTCTTTTTAAAAAAACAA
This sequence comes from Eubalaena glacialis, assembly GCF_028564815.1. Lineage (NCBI taxonomy): Eukaryota > Metazoa > Chordata > Mammalia > Artiodactyla > Balaenidae > Eubalaena > Eubalaena glacialis. The sequence continues at coordinate 15,113,573 of NC_083733.1, read as the reverse complement.
CTGGATAGTTATCTTTAATTTGTTTTCTTGATTATCACATATGTGCGTGTAGTGATTATTTTATAGACTTCCACCTAGCGTTTTATCCTATAAGTTAACTTTTGCATTGGCCTCCAGATAGATGCCTTTTCAGACCAAGATGCCAGCTATGAAAGAAATGGGAATAATTCTCATTCACATTGGAAACCCAAGAGGGCAAAAAGAGAAGTCACAATACCACGAAACAAAATGACCTCAGGTAATGTGTAGTGAAATCAATTCCACCCTTAAAGGATGCACAAGACTTAATTAATGCCGAAATGTGTCATCATCACGGGTACTCAGTAAATATTCTTTACATTCTATTTTGTCTGATCTTAATATTGCAGTCTTTGCTTTCATTATTTTTAAATTTATTTATTTTTATTTTTGGCTGCGTTGGGTCATTGTTGCTGTGCGCGGGCTTTCTCTAGTTGTGACGAGCGGGGGCTACTCTTCGTTGCGGTGCGCGGGCTTCTCATTGCGGTAGCTTCTCTTATTGCAGAACATGGGCTCTAGGCGCGCGGGCTTCAGTAGTTGTGACGCGCAGGCTTAGTTGCTCCGCGGCATGTGGGATCTTCCTGGACCAGGGCTCGAACCCGTGTCCCCTGCATTGGCAGGCGGATTCTTAACCACTGAGCCACCAGGGAAGCCCTAAGACAATTTTTTTTCCCACATAAGTTTCCATCAGAAAAGAGTTGTGTTAAAGCCCTTGCAAAGTCTTTCATATCGTGGTATTCTCCCTTTTTTTTTTTTAAATTTTGAAAAACAAATACTATTTGGGAAAAATGCATGAGTATGAAATGACCTCAATCAATATCAGTGTTGGCTAATTATAGAGATCACCTGACAGAATGGGTGAAAAAAGAGACAAATTTAAAGTGGATCTAGGGCTTCCCTGGTGGCGCAGTGGTTAAGAATCCGCCTGCCAATGCAGGGGACACGGGTTTGAGCCCTGGTCCAGGAAGATCCCATATGCCACGGAGCAACTAAGCCCGTGCGCCACAACTACTGAGCCTGCGATCTAGAGCCCACGAGCCACAACTACTGAGCCCGCATGCTACAACTACTGAAGCCCACACGCCCTAGAGCCCGTGCTCCGCAACAAGAGAAGCCACCACAATGAGAAGCCCGTGCACCACAACGAAGAGTAGCCCCCACTCGCCGCAACTAGAGAAAGCCCTTGCACAGCAACAAAGACCCAATGCAGCCAAAAATAAATAAATTTTTTTTTAAAAACCCTTTAAAAAAATAAAATAATAAAAATAAAGTGGATCTAGTGACATTCTTAGGGGTGGCAGCTCACAACTTCGAGGGTTGGGTGTCCTTGTCAACAAGCCCCTTAAGTATACTTTAAAAAAGCAATTTAGAAAGTGTTATTGTTGCAGAGACATTCTCTCATCTAGAGGGAATATATATCTAAAGAACAAATGTAAAAATCAGCTTTTCTGAATGCTTTGTAAATGAGTACTTGTGAGTTGGGGAAAAAGATAGTGATAGAATTAGATGGAAGTAAAGATGAGGTATTTTGGAAAACCTAAATAATTCTGAAATTTCTTCTGGTTATAATGAAAGCAGTGATGTTGAAGATGCATTTGACAATTTTGAATAAAGCTATGTCGTGAAATTGAGTTTCAGAAGAGCAAAGCTTCTAAATTAATATACTACTTTGTATAACGTGATTTTAATTATGCCTTTGTAAAACTGAATTACTGAATTAAATAAGTAGACATTTGTTTCACATACATCCTTCAGGTTTATATAGTCAAATTTGCTCAAAAATAACTTTTAAAAAATCTCCTCATTGAGAAAGGAGGTCACCTTATATTTATGTATGTGTGGTCCTTTAAAAAAATTTTGTGTCACTTTGCTTTAGGTGTGTGCCTACTAAATTTCATGTAAATGCATCTAATTATTTCACTCACTCTGAGAATATTTTTATAGTAGAGTTTATCATATTCAACTTTATTTTAATAACATGTCATTCCTTGCCTTGTTCTGTGCTTTCTGGTTCTAATGCTTCCTTGCTTTTGTCTTTTGTTGAAATTTTGTTCTTCAGTAGTCTTGTGTTAATTATTCACCTTCAAGAAGTTTTTTGGTTTTTGTTGTTGTTGTTTTTTTAAACACATTCTTATACCTATGTTTTTCTAGTTGTCGGGCTCAGGAATGAAACAGTCTCTCTTGAAATCCCCTCATCTGGTTATAGAATTATAGCACAGATTAGTTTTTTCGCCTCCCCACCCTCACTCGCTAGATCTTGTTAGTATATTCTGTGGGTTTTATTCAGGTTATTGTTATATTAAATAATTATTTTTATACTATACAACTTCTCTTAAGAATACTTTTTTCATGCTTTTATCAAAGCCAGATTTCCAACAATAATTTAGAATTTATTTCTGTTTTAACTGGTTTCATATTTATTACCAACCACTTTGTACCATAACTTCCCACTTCCGAGTTCTTAATTTCGTTTTATCTCTATTCCAATTGTTTTTTCAAGAAAAATCTATTGGTGGAAATATTTTGGGAGCTTGTGAATTATCAAAAGGGGTCTTTGTTGTCCCTTCCTAATGTTAAAGGAAAACTTTCCCCAGACAATTTACTGATCTAGTAAGCTTTTATTCAGTGACTCATGAGTTGGGCAACATCCACTCTAGCAGACAGGAAGGAGCTCTTAAGAGCTGTACAAGGGGAGAGATTTTTATAGACAAAGATGAGCAGGAGCAAGGAGGTTATACTGGGCATTTACCAATTGGTTAAAGCAAAGTTACTTCTCTTATAAGGAGCAAAGGGAAGTGATGGAGCTGGGTTATGTAACTTGTACTGGGCAGGCAAGCACTGACTGGTTGACTTTGGCCTTCCTTTCCTGGGAGAGCCGTTTGCTGATGCGGGGCTTAGCATGAGTGACTCCATCTTGGGCCTGATCTGGTTACTTTAACACCAGTGAGCCATATGTTAGCAGGGTGTACAGTTAAAAGGTAGGATCAGTTGCTGTAACAAAGGCCAAAATGGTAGCTTAAACAAAATAGAAGTTCATTTCTCTTTTACATAACAGTCTGAGTAAGAGGTCTAAGGCTGAAAGGATAGATCAGTGGTTTACAGGACCCAAGCTCTTCCTTGTTCTGCCATCATCAACTTGTAGCATCCATCTCAGGTCTATAAAAGCTGTTTTATCACCCTGCACTCTATGTTCACATTCCAGCAAGTGGGAAACAGAGAGGGGTGGGGTGGGGGCTGATCCTTTTTTTTTTTTTTTTTTTAAGGGCACAGCCTGGAAATTGCATCTATTACTTCTCATATCCCATTGGCCAGGACCTGATCACATGTCCACACCACTGCAAGCAAGGCGGGCTGGGAAACGTAGTCCTTAGCTGGGCTACCATGTTCCCATGGAAGGAAGGGAGCCATAGTAGAGAATAACAACACTCTCTGCAATGAAAGTGATACAATTCTTTCCTCACAGTCTTCCCCCTCAAAACTCTGCAGATATCACTGTCTTTTGGCACTTAATGCTATAGTGGAAAAGACTAAGGCTAGCCACCCCCCCTTTTTTTTTCTGGTAGCCTTTTTTTCCATATCGGATTGCTTGTAGAATTTTTTAATCCTTGTGCTACAGAAACTTTTTTAGCATGCATCTAGGTTACTTTTCACTGATTTTGCCTAGAATGTGATGTGGCATGTATACATCTTTCTTGGCTTATGAAAGTTTTATTCTGTTCTACCCATTTATCCCTTCTGTTTCATTTGCTCTGGTTTTGTCCCTGAGAAATACCAGTTATCTATGTGCTATCCTGCTGGCTTCTGTCCTCCATATTTTTCCTGTCATTCTTTTAAGTGAAACGATGGTTTCCTATTTATCACTCTTTCTGGTACATTCTGAAAGAACTCCTGACATTTATCCTGCGTACCACTGATTTGACTTTTGCACCTCAGTTCTGTTCTGTATTACATCCAACATGGATCTTAATTTTTCTGTAGCGTTTTTGGTTTTCTTGAAATCCTCTAATTCATTTATTTCTCTTTTAATCTCATTCTTATGCATATTAGCTTCAGTTGGTTTATCTTTAAGATTCTCTGTTTCGCGGTACAGCCAAAAAAAAACTTTATTTCAATTAAGGATGTTAAACAGCTTTCTGAAATATTCTTCTGGATTTTGCTGTTGATGATTTTCAGAGCTACACTTTCCTCTGTGTCCTTTGGAGTCCATTCCCAGGTTCTAAAGTGCTATTCATAGGCTCCCTTTTATTTGTTTTTTTCCTTATCTTTTAAGGCAAGATCTGTCAAAACACATTTGTCTAAGACTAAGAAATTGTATCACCCTAAGTTCAGCAGCCTGTTGGCTTATTTAGTGGCCATAACCCCTTCTCAGACCGACAGTTGAAGTTCTGGGTTAGTTTGCTGTTCCCAGCAAGCTGTCAACCTAATGACCCTAATCTGAGGTGAGGTTTTACTCAGCTCTACATACATTGCTTTAATTTTCACATCGTTGGATATTATTACACCAGTTCTCAAGATGAGAAAACTAAGAGGTTAAGTCATTTGCTCAAGGCTTCACAGTTACAGTAAAAGGCAAACCAGCTTTGGACCCCAGATTTTTGACTTTTAGAATCCAGTTTCTGTTTTCAGTCCTCCATCCTGTTAGTCTCCTGGCTTGTCTACAGATGTATCAACAGTGGGAAATGATCACTTTGGTTTCCTATATAAAACAATTTGTGTTGCTTTTAGCCGTGAATAATTCTCAAGTAAAATAGAAAGAAACATTTCTATCCTAAGACTTTTCCTTGAGCTTCATTGACTTTCCTATAGTAGCCACTCATCTTTCAACCACATGCCACCAACCTGCTCATGCTAGTCTTGTAAGTACTGACCTTCACAGTGCACATCTTGGAATATTATTCTTTTTGTCATTCTTGGTGGGTCCTGGCAGAACTCTACTCTGTCTCGTAGAGGGCTCTGGATATAATTTTTGAAGGAGGAAAGGAAAGTACTTAAGTGCAGGAAAGAATCAGGTTTGGTGGATGCTTTATTAAAGAAAATTTTAAAGCCTCTGTTTGGCTTTCATGTTGGTATAATTAGCATTTGTTGGTTGGTTGTTGGTTTATTCCCTGCTTCAGCCCAAAAAAGGACTTGTGACATCTTACCAAAATATATGCAAAGCAATAAAATTTAATAATTTTTTTAAACAGGGAAAAAGAAAGAAATCTGAGTGAAAGGAAAATAAGGGTAGGACCTCTGCATAATCTATAAATTTCACCTTCAAGAGAATTCCCTGGCAGACCAGTGGTTAGGGCTCCATGCTTCCACTGTAGGGGACATGGGTTCAATCCCTGGTCAGGGAATTAAGATCCCACAAGCCACTCAGCATGGCCAAAAAAAAAAAAAATTTCACCTTCAAGAAATTTCTCAGCCTTCTTGCCTCTGTGTCCTGCATAGAAACCTTTTAGTGGATGTCTAAGTATAGATGCACATTTATTTGATCCAACATTAACTGCAAAATATAAGTTTTCTAGCAACATAAAAGAGAACAGGGGTGAAATAAATACCCCTGAAAGCAGCATTTCCCAAGTGATACTCTGTAAGATAACAACCAACATTCTTAAAACGTTGCCAGAAGGAAAGAAAACAAAAGTTTTTGACCTTAGGACTTCTCAGAGCCTTTCATGTGCCGAAGCCTAACCACTGCTCACCGTCTCCGAGCGAGCGACCATCTCCCATCTAAGCTGTGCATCTGCCTCCTCCTGATCTCCCTGCTTCAAGTCCTGGCCCCTTGCTGCCCATTCTCAACCCAGCAGTCCGAGGGGTCCTTCACAGCAGGATCAGATCATGCTCCTCAAAGCCCCCAAGTATCTTCCCATCTCATGCAGAGTAAAATCATACTCTTCTTGATTGCCTGACATGACATGCTCTCTCCACCCCCATCCCTTCCTCCCACCCCACCCCAGGATCTTCCTGGTCTCCCCCAATTCCCCCTTTTGCTCATCTAGCCTCCTCGTTCCTCAAACAAAGCCAGCAGGCTGTGGCCTCAGGGCCTTTGCACACCTCAAATATCCATCTCCAATGTATTGGCAGAGCTTTCTCTCTCCCTATAGCCAACTGTCAGCAAATATGCCCTCTCCTGATAGCTGAGCACCCTTTCTCTTCATCTGCTTACCTTTTTGTTTTTTTATGTTTTTTACTTTACTTTATTCAGTACACGATATAATTTGTGTATCTGGCACCACCACAAAAATGGAGGCTCCGTGAGGGCAAGAACTTGGCTTATTTTGTTCATTGCTGTATCCTCAGTTCCCCAGAACATTGCTTCACATAGTAGATGTTTAATTATAATTTAGTGAATGGTTGACAGTAAGCACAATAATATAAATTGTGAATTTTAAAGAGGGTACTATGGTATGCCACTTTCTCAAAACTGTTAGTGCACAGGATCTTTTTGAGAGAAAGGCCTATTACTACCTCACAGGGCATGGGAGTTCTAGAACAATTTTAGAAATACTGCCTTAATTATTCATCATTGGGTAAAATCATATTCAGCCTTTTCCTTTGCATATTTTAATCTTTTAGTCCAAGACCCCACTCCATTCCATCAGCCCATTTCCTTCAATACCACCTGGAGTCACACAGCAGGGAGTATCAGTCATGCCTGTACCTACCAGCCAGCCTCTCCCTGTGCCACCAGAGCTCACCAAGCCTGGATCTGTAACACATGCTGGAAAAGCTCCGGTAGAAATAACTTCAAGCCCCAAAGAGGACTCACATTCCAGGTGTCTTCACCACTCATCCACAAGCATCATTTCAGAACACATCTGATCGGGTAAATATGGAAAATTGAAGTCACAACTTGGGTACCCTTGTGACCCTGAAAAAGCACTTTTACTCTTTCCTTCTAATATGGTGATGTTTCAAGAAAATGATGCTAGGAAGGAGCCGGGTTCACCCTTTACCTCTGAGCAGAACCTAAGAATGCCTGACAGATGATGGGGTTCAGGGAAGACTGCCCCAGAATGTACCACTGTGGCACGAGGATTATTTCAAGCCGAAGATGATGAAGACCCAACAAACTCAAGAAGAGCTTTTTACCTCCCTCTTAATTGCTGAAAAGAAATTAGGTAGGGAGTCTGTACCAGGAAGAGAGCTATTACCAAAGATAACTTTTCTTACATTAGAAACACATCTCCGCATGGCGTGGCAAACATTTGTTTAACAGACCTTTCCTCTTCTCATCTTCTGTGAACTGTCTTCCTCCCCTTTGATGTCCCAGACCCCTACCCCCTTCTCCTTAGCTCAGGATGGCAGCTAAACCTCAATAGCCTGTCTTTGAGTATCCCATCTTTGGGACTCCCATACATACGTAATTAAATTTGTTTTTCTCTTGTTAATCTGTCTTACGTCAACTTAAAAATTATTAGACCAACCAAAGAACCTGGAAGGGAAGAAGGGAAAAGTGTTCCTCCCCTAACAGACAAGCCTATATCCCAATTAAAAGCAAAAACTAAACAAGTCCATGAAAATATTCCACAATGGGATTTATACCCATTTCAGGATTTAATGTCTTCTTATTTTTTTTTAATTTAATTTTACTTATTTTTTTATACAGCAGGTCCTTATTAGTCATCAGTTTTATGCACATCAGTGTATACATGTCAATCCCAATCGCCCAATTCATCACACCACCACCACCACCACCCCGCCCGCCGCTCTCCCCCCTTGGTGTCCATACATTTGTTCTCTACATCTGTGTCTCAATTTCTGCTCTGCAAACCGGTTCAGCTGTACGATTTTTCTAGGTTCCACATATATGCGTTAATATACGATATTTGTTTTTCTCTTTCTGACTTACTTCACTCTGTATGACAGACTCTAGATCCATCCACATCTCTACAAATGACCCAATTTCATTTCTTTTTATGGCTGAGTAATATGCCATTGTATATATGTACCACATCTTCTTTATCCATTCGTCTGTCGATGGGCATTTAGGTTGCTTCCATGACCTGGCTATTGTAAATAGTGCTACAATGAACATTGGGGTGCATGTGTCTTTTTGAATTATGGTTTTCTCTGGGTATATGCCCAGTAGTGGGATTGCTGGGTCATACGGTAATTCTATTTTTAGTTTTTTAAGGAGCCTCCATACTGTTCTCCATAGTGGCTGTATCAATTTACATTCCCACCAAGAGTGCAAGAGGGTTCCCTTTTCTCCACACCCTCTCCAGCATTTGTTGTTTGTATATTTTCTGATGATGGCCATTCTGACCGGTGTGAGGTGATACCTCATTGTAGTTTTGATTTGCATTTCTCTAATAATTAATGACGTTGAGCAGCTTTTCATGTGCTTCTTGGCCATCTGTATGTCTTCTTTGGAGAAATGTCTATTTAGGTCTTCTGCCTATTTTTGGACTGGGTTGTTTGTTTTTTTAATATTGAGCTGCATGAGCTGTTTGTATATTTTGGAGATTAATCCTTTGTCCATTGATTCGTTTGCAAATATTTTCTCCCATTCTGAGGGTTGTCTTTTCGTCTTGTTTATGGTTTCCTTTGCTGTGCAAAAGCTTTGAAGTTTCATTAGGTCCCATTTGTTTATTTTTGTTTTTATTTCCAGTACTCTAGGAGGTGGATCAAAAAAGATCTTGCTGTGATTTATGTCAAAGAGTGTTCTTGCTATGTTTTCCTCTAAGAGTTTTATAATGTCCAATCTTACATTTAGGTCTCGAATCCATTTTGAGTTTATTTTTGTGTATGGTGTTAGGGTGTGTTCTAATTTCATTCTTTTACATGTAGCTGTCCAGTTTTCCCAGCACCACTTATTGAAGAGACTGTCTTTTCTCCATTGTATATCCTTGCCTCCTTTGTCATAGATTAGTTGACCATAAGTGCGTGGGTTTATCTCTGGTCTTTCTATCTTGTTCCATTGGTCTATGTTTCTCTTTTTGTGCCAGTGCCATATTGTCTTGATTACTGTAGCCTTGTAGTATAGTCTGAAGTCAGGGAGTCTGATTCCTCCAGCTCTGTTTTTTTCCCTCAAGACTGCTTTGGCTATTCGGGGTCTTTTGTGTCTCCATACAAATTTTAAGATTTTTTGTTCTAGTTCCATAAAACATGCCATTGGTAATTTGATAGGGATTGCATTGAATCTGTAGATTGCTTTGGGTAGTATAGTCATTTTCACAATATTGATTCTTCCAATCCAAGAACATGGTATATCTCTCCATCTGTTGGTATCATCTTTAATTTCTTTCATCAGTGTCTTATAGTTTTCTGCATACAGGTCTTTTGTCTCCCTAGGTAGGTTTATTCCTAGGTATTTGATTCTTTTTGCTGCAATGGTAAATGGGAGTGTTTCCTTAATTTCTTTTTCAGATATTTCATCATTAGTGTATAGGAATGCAAGAGATTTCTGTGCATTAATTTTGTATCCTGCAACTTTACCAAATTCATTGATTAGCTCTAGTAGTTTTCTGGTAGCATCTTTAGGATTCCCTATGTATAGTATCATGTCATCTGCAAACAGTGACAGTTTTACTTCTTCTTTTCTGATTTGGATTCCTTTTATTTCTTTTTCGTCTCTGATTGCTGTGGCTAAAACTTCCAAAACTATGTTGAATAATAGTGGTGAGAGTGGGCAACCTTGTCTTGTTGCTGATCTTAGAGGCAATGGTTTCAGTCTTTCACCATTGAGAACGATGTTGGCTGTGGGTTTGTCATATATGGACTTTATTATGTTGAGGTAGGGTCCCTCTGTGCCTACTTTCTGGAGAGTTTTTATCGTAAATGGGTGTTGAATTTTGTCAAAAGCTTTTTCTGCATCTATTGAGATTATCATACGGTTTTTATCCTTCAATTTGTTAATGTGATGTAGTACATTGATTGATTTGCATATATTGAAGAATCCTTGCATTCCTGGGATAAACCCCACTTGATCATGGTGTATGATCCTTTTAATGTGCTGTTGGATTCTGTTTGCTAGTATTTTGTTGAGGATTTTTGCATCTATGTTTATCAGAGATATTGGCCTGTAGTTTTCTTTTTTTGTGACATCTTCGTCTGGTTTTGGTATCAGGGTGATGGTGGCCTCATAGAATGAGTTTGGGAGTGTCCCTCCCTCTGCTATATTTTGGAAGAGTTTGAGAAGGATAGGTGTTAGCTCTTCTCTAAATGTTTGATAGAATTCACCTGTGAAACCATCTGGTCCTGGGCTTTTGTTTGTTGGAAGACTTTTTAATCACAGTTTCCATTTCAGTGCTTGTGATTGGTCTGTTTATATTTTCTGTTTCTTCCTGGTTCAGTCTCGGAAGGTTGTACTTTTCTAAGAATTTCTCCATTTCTTCCAGGTTGTCCATTTTATTGACATATAGTTGCTTGTAGTAATCTCTCATGATCTTTTGTATTTCTGCAGTGTCAGTTGTTACTTCTCCGTTTTCATTTCTAATTTTGTTGATTTGAGTCTTCTCCCTTTTTTTCTTGATGAGTCTGGCTAATGGTTTATCAATTTTGTCTTCTTAAAGAACAAGCTTTTAGTTTTATTGATCTTTGCTATTGTTTCCTTCATTTCTTTTTCATTTATTTCTGATCTTATCTTTATGGTTTCTTTCCTTCTGCTAACTTTGGGTTTTTTTGTTCTTCTTTCTCTAATTGCTTTAGGTGTAAGGTTAGGTTGTTTATTTGAGATTTTTCTTGTTTCTTGAGGTAGGATTGTATGCTAGAAACTTCCCTGTTAGGGCTGCTTTTACTGCATCCCATAGGTTTTGGGTCATCGTGTTTTCATTGTCATTTGTTTCTAGGTATTTTTTTGATTTCTTCAGTGATCTCTTGGTTATTTAGTAGCATATGGTTTAGCCTCCGTGTGTTTGTATATTTCACATATTTTTTTCCTGTAATTGTTATCTAGTCTCATAGCGTTGTGTTCAGAAAATATACTTGATACGATTTCAATTTTCTTAAATTTACCAAGGCTTGATTTGTGACCCAAGATATGATCTATCCTGGAGAATGTTCCATGAGCACTTGAGAAGAAAGTGTATTCTGTTGTTTTTGGATGGAATGTCCTATAAATATCAATTAAGTCCATCTTGTTTAATGTGTCATTTAAAGCTTGTGTTTCCTTATTTGTTTTCATTTTGGATGATCTGTTCATTGATGAAAGTGGGGTGTTAAAGTCCCCTACTATGATTGTGTTACTGTCGATTTCCCCTTTTATGGCTGTTAGCATTTGCCTTATGTATTCAGGTGCTCCTATGTTGGGTGCATAAATATTTACAATTGTTATATCTTCTTTTTGGATTGATCCCTTGATCATTCTGTAGTGTCCTTCTTTGTCTCTTGTAATAGTCTTTATTTTAAAGTCTATTTTGTCTGATATGAGAATTGCTACTCTAGCTTTCTTTTTTTTTTCCTTTTTAAAATTAATTTTTTAATTGAGGTATAGTTGATTTACAATGCTGTATTAATTTCTGCTGTACAGCAAAGTGACTCAGTTATACATATGTATATACATTCTTCCCTATATTCTTTTTTTTTTCACACACACACTGTATTTTATTTTTACAAGAGATAAATAGACTGACACCAAGCATTGTACATGGATGACCACAACAAAAGCAACAATGATTGCAATTACCAAACATGAAACACACTCATACTATGTCATAATATTGACATTCAGTCCAGTAATCCTCCACTGTAACAGCTCCTTTACTTTGCAGTGAAAATTGATTTGTATATTCTTTGCCTCTGAGTCCTTGTGGGATTTTTTCTTTTTTTAAATTCAAACAGAAAGTCACAAAAATTATACTCGTCCTCATCAGTTCACTCAGTCCCATGTAATTAATTTTTTTTTCTTCATCTTGATCTTTTGTTAGCACTTTTATGAGCTCATCAGTTTTTCATTAGAGTTCTGAAAATGCTTATTCATTCAGTTCAGCAGTACAGTCATGTACCAGAAACCTGTACTTGTCAGAGTCTTTTCCATGAATTTCCTGAAGATGAAACCCTTTTATAGGAACATATTTACAAAAGCATCAGAGTACACCCAGAACTGTCTGTAAATGACAAAAGACTTAAAAATGACCACGGTTGAAGATTTGATGAAAGTTCATAATAATGCAGTTGACAAGAAAATTAGTTATTTCTGAGATATACATTTTAAAGTAATAACTAGGATTATGACTTATAACATTATACCAGAACATATAAGATTTTTAGAAATTTCATGTAATGTCTGAAACATTTATATTAACATATTTCCATACAAATAACACAATGAAAGTTTAGTATTAGTTGTTTTGTTTGTTTGTTTATACTGCAGGTTCTTATTAGTCATCAGTTTTATACACATCAGTGTATACATGTCAATCCCAATCGCCCAATTCAGCACACCACCATCCCCACCCCACCGCAGTTTTCCCCCCTTGGTGTCCATATGTCTGTTCTCTACATCTGTGTCTCAACTTCTGCCCTGCAAACCGGCTCATCTGTACCATTTTTCTAGGTTCCACATACATGCGTTAATATACGATATTTGTTTTTCTCTTTCTGACTTACTTCACTCTGTATGACAGTCTCTAGATCCATCCACGTCTCAACAAATGACTCAATTTCGTTCCTTTTTATGGCTGAGTAATATTCCATTGTATATATGTACCACATCTTCTTTATCCATTCGTCTGTTGATGGGCATTTAGGTTGCTTCCATGACCTGGCTATTGTAAATAGTGCTGCAATGAACATTGGGGTGCATGTGTCTTTTTGAATTACGGTTTTCTCTGGGTATATGCCCAGTAGTGGGATTGCTGGGTCATACGGTAATTCTATTTTTAGTTTTTTAAGGAACCTCCATATTGTTCTCCATAGTGGCTGTATCAATTTACATTCCCACCAAGAGTGCAAGAGGGTTCCCTTTTCTCCACACCCTCTCCAGCATTTGTTGTTTGTAGATTTTCTGATGATGCCCATTCTAACTGGTGTGAGGTGATACCTCATTGTAGTTTTGATTTGCATTTCTCTAATAATTAGTGATGTTGAGCATCTTTTCATGTGCTTCGTGGTCGTCTGTATGTCTTCTTTGGAGAAATGTCTATTTAGGTCTTCTGCCTATTTTTGGACTGGGGTGTTTGTTTCTTTAATATTGAGCTGAATGAGCTGTTTATATATTTTGGAGATTAATCCTTTGTCCATTGATTCGTTTGCAAATATTTTCTCCCATTCTGAGGGTTGTCTTTTCGTCTTGTTTATGGTTTCCTTTGCTGTGCAAAAGCTTTGAAGTTTCATTAGGTCCCATTTGTTTATTTTTGTTTTTATTTCCAGTACTCTAGGAGGTGGATCAAAAAAGATCTTGCTGTGATTTATGTCAGAGAGTGTTCTTCCTATGTTTTCCTCTAAGAGTTTTATAGTGTCCAATCTTACATTTAGGTCTCTAATCCATTTTGAGTTTATTTTTGTGTATGGTGTTAGGGAGTATTCTAATTTCATTCTTTTACATGTAGCTGTCCAGTTTTCCCAGCACCACTTATTGAAGAGACTGTCTTTTCTCCATTGTATATCTTTGCCTCCTTTGTCATAGATTAGTTGACCATAGGTGCGTGGGTTTATCTCTGGGCTTTCTATCTTGTTCCATTGGTCTATGTTTCTCTTTTTGTGCCAGTACCATATTGTCTTGATTACTGTAGCTTTGTAGTATAGGTTGAAGTCAGGGAGTCTGATTCCTCCAGCTCCGTTTTTTTCCCTCAAGACTGCTTTGGCTATTCGGCGTCTTTTGTGTCTCCATACAAATTTTAAGATGATTTGTTCTAGCTCCATAAAAAATGCCATTGGTAATTTGATAGGGATTGCATTGAATCTGTAGATTGCTTTGGGTAGTATAGTCATTTTCACAATGTTGATTCTTCCAATCCAAGAACATGGTATATCTCTCCATCTGTTGGTATCATCTTTAATTTCTTTCATCAGTGTCTTATAGTTTTCTGCATACAGGTCTTTTGTCTCCCTAGGTAGGTTTATTCCTAGGTATTTGATTCTTTTTGTTGCAATGGTAAATGGGAGTGTTTCCATAATTTCTCTTTCATATTTTTCATCATTAGTGTATAGGAATGCAAGAGATTTCTGTGCATTAATTTTGTATCCTGCAACTTTACCATATTCATTAATTAGCTCTAGCAGTTTTCTGGTGGCAGTTTTAGGATTCTCTATGTATAGTATCATGTCATCTGCAAACAGTGACAGTTTTACTTCTTCTTTTCCAATTTGTATTCCTTTTATTTCTTTTTCTTCTCTGATTGCCATGGCTAGGACTTCCAGAACTATGTTGAATAATAGTGGTGAGAGAGGACATCCTTGTCTCGTTCCTGATCTTAGAGGAAATGCTTTCAGTTTTTCACCGTTGAGAATGATGTTTGCTGTGGGTTTGTCATATATGGCCTTTATTATGTTGAGGTAGGTTCCCTCTATGCCCACTTTCTGGAGAGTTTTTATCATAAATGGGTGTTGAATTTTGTCAAAAGCTTTTTCTGCATCTATTGAGATGATCATATGGTTTTTATTCTTCAATTTGTTAATATGGTGTATCACATTGATTGATTTGCGTATATTGAAGAATCCTTGCATCCCTGGGATAAATCCCACTTGATCGTGGTGTATGATCCTTTTGATGTGTTGTTGGATTCTGTTTGCTAGTATTTTGTTGAGGATTTTTGCATCTATATTCATCAGTGATATTGGTCTGTAATATTCTTTTTTTGTAGTGTCTTTGTCTGGTTTTGGTATCAGGGTGATGGTGGCCTCATAGAATGAGTTTGGGAGTGTTCCTTCCTCTGCAATTTTTTGGAAGAGTTTGAGAAGGATAGGTGTTAGCTCTTCTCTACATGTTTGATAGAATTCACCTGTGAAGCCATCTGGTCCTGAACTTCTGTTTGTTGGAAGATTTTTAATCACAGTTTCAATTTCATTACTTGTGATTGGTCTGTTCATATTTTCTGCTTCTTCCTGGTTCAGTCTTGGAAGGTTATACCTTTCTAAGAATGTGTCCATTTCTTCCAGGTTGTCCATTTTATTGGCATAAAGTTGCTTGTAGTAGTCTCTTAGGATGCTTTGAATTTCTGCGGTGTCTGTTGTAACTTCTCCTTTTTCATTTCTGATTTTATTGATTTGAGTCCTCTCCCTCTTTTTCTTGATGAGTCTGGCTAATGGCTTATCAATTTTGTTTATCTTCTCAAAGAACCAGCTTTTAGTTTTATTGATCTTTGCTATTGTTTTCTTTGTTTCTATTTCATTTATTTCTGATCTGATCTTTATGCTTTCTTTCGTTCTGCTAACCTTTGGGTTTTTTTGTTCTTCTTTCTCTACTTTCTTTAGGTGTAAGGTTAGATTGTTTACTTGAGATTTTTCTTGTTTCTTTAGGTAGGCTTGTATAGCTATAAACTTCCCTCTTAGAACTGCTTTTGCTGCATCCCATAGGTTTTGGGTCGTCGTGTTTTCATTGTCATTTGTCTCTAGGTATTTTTTGATTTCCTCTTTGATTTCTTCAGTGATCTCTTGGTTATTTAGTAACGTATTGTTTAGCCTCCATGTGTTTGTGTTTTTTACGTTTTTTCCCCTGTAATTCATTTCTAATCTCATAGCATTGTGGTCAGAAAAGATGCTTGATATGATTTCAATTTTCTTAAATTTACTGAGGCTTGATTTGTGACCCAAGATGTGATCTATCCTGGAGAATGTTCCGTGCGCACTTGAGAAGAACGTGTAATCTGCTGTTTTTGGATGGAATGTCCTATAAATATCAATTAAATCTATCTGGTCTATTGTGTCATTTAAAGCTTCTGTTTCCTTATTTATTTTCATTTTGGATGATCTGTCCATTGGTGTAAGTGAGGTGTTAAAGTCCCCCACTATTATTGTGTTACTGTCGATTTCCTCTTTTATAGCTGTTAGCAGTTGCCTTATGTATTGAGGTGCTCCTATGTTGGGTGCCTATATATTTATAATTGTTATATCTTCTTCTTGGATTGATCCCTTGATCATTATGTAGTGTCCTTCCTTGTCTCTTGTAACATTCTTTATTTTAAAGTCTATTTTATCTGATATGAGTATAGCTACTCCAGCTTTCTTTTGATTTCCTTTTGCATGGAATATCTTTTTCCATCCCCTCACTTTCAGTCTGTATGTGTCCCTAGGTCTAAAGTGGGTCTCTTGTAGACAGCATATATATGGGTCTTGTTTTTGTATCCATTCAGCAAGCCTGTGTCTTTTGGCTGGAGCATTTAATCCATTCACGTTTAAGGTAATTATCGATATGTATGTTCCTATGACCATTTTCTTAATTGTTTTGGGTTTGTTTTTGTAGGTCCTTTTCTTCTCTTGTGTTTCCCACGTAGAGAAGTTCCTTTAACATTTGTTGTAGAGCTGGTTTGGTGGTGCTGAATTCTCTTAGCTTTTGCTTGTCTGTAAAGCTTTTGATTTCTCCATCAAATCTAAATGAGATCCTTGCCGGGTAGAGTAATCTTGGTTGTAGGTTCTTCCCTTTCATCACTTTAAGTATATCATGCCACTCCCTTCTGGCTTGTAGAGTTTCTGCTGAGAAATCAGCTGTTAACCTTATGGGAGTTCCCTTGTATGTTATTTGTTGTTTTTCCCTTGCTGCTTTCAATAATTTCTCTTTGTCTTTAATTTTTGCCACTTTGATTACTATGTGTCTTGGCGTGCTTCTCCTTGGGTTTATCCTGTATGGGACTCTCTGCGCTTCCTGGACTTGGGTGGCTATTTCCTTTCCCATGTTAGGGAAGTTTTCGACTATAATCTCTTCAAATATTTTCTCTGGTCCTTTCTCTCTCTCTTCTCCTTCTGGGACCCCTATAATGCGAATGTTGTTGCGTTTAATGTTGTCCCAGAGGTCTCTTAGGCTGTCTTCATTTCTTTTCATTCTTTTTTCTTTATTCTGTTCCGCAGCAGTGAATTCCACCATTCTGTCTTCCAGGTCACTTATCCGTTCTTCTGCCTCAGTTATTCTACTATTGATTCCTTCTAGTGTAGTTTTCATTTCAGTTATTGTATTGGTCATCTTTGTTTGTTTGTTCTTTAATTCTTCTAGGTCTTTGTTAATCATTTCTTGCATCTTCTCAATCTTTGCCTCCATTCTTATTCCAAGGTCCTGGATCATCTTCACTATCATTATTCTGAATTCTTTTTCTGGAAGGTTGCCTATCTCCACTTCATTTAGTTGTTTTTCTGGGGTTTTTTCTTGTTCCTTCATCTGGTATATAGCCCTCTGCCTTTTCATCTTGTCTATCTTTCTGTAAATGTGGTTTCTGTTCCACAGGCTGCAGGGCTGTAGTTTTTATTGCTTCTGCTGTCTGCCCTCTGGTGGTTGAGGCTATCTAAGAGGCTTGATGGGAGGCTCTGGAGGTGGGTAGAGCTGACTGTTGCTGTGGCAGTCAGAGCTCTGTAAAACTTTAATCCACTTGACTGTTGATGGGTGGGGCTGGGTTCCCTCCCTGTTGGTTGTTTTGCCTGAGGCAACCCAACACTGGAGCCTACCTGGGCTCTTTGGTGGGGCTAATGGCAGACTCTGGGAGGGCTCACGCCAAGGAGTACTTCCCAGAACCTCCACTGCCAGTGTCCTTGTCCCCACGGTGAAACAGAGCCAGCCCCCGCCTCTGCAGGAGACCCCCCAACACCAGCAGGTATGTTTGGTTCAGTCTCCCCCAGGGTCACTGCTCCTTCCCCTGGGTCCCAATGCACACACTATTTTGTGTGCGCCCTCCAAGAGTGGGGTCTCTGTTTCCCCCAGTCCTGTCGAAGTCCTGCAATCAATTCCCACTAGGCTTCAAAGTCTGATTCTCTATGAATTCCTCCTCCCATTGCCGGACCCCCAGGTTGGGAAGCCTGACGTGGGGCTCAGAACGTTCACTCCAGTGGGTGGACTTCTGTGGTATAAGTGCTCGCCAGTCTGTGAGTCACCCACCCAGCAGTTATGAGATTTGATTTTACTCTGATTGCGCCCCTCCTACCGTCTCACTGTGGCTTCTCCTCTGTCCTTGGACGTGGGGTATCCTCCTTGGTGAAGTCCAGTGTCTTCCTGTTGATGATTGTCCAGCAGCCAGTTGTGATTCTGGTGCTCTCGCAAGAGGGAGTGAGAGCACGTCCTTCTACTCCGCCATCTTGGTTAATCCTCTCTAGCTTTCTTTTGATTTCCATTTGCATGGAATATCTTTTTCCATCCCCTCACTTTCAGTCTGTATGTGTCCCTAGGTCTGAAGTGGGTCTCTTGTAGACAGCATATGTAGGGGTCTTGTTTTTGTATCCATTCAGCCAGTCTATGTCTTTTGGTTCGAACATTTAATCCATTTATATTTAAGGTAATTATCGATATGTATGTTCCTATGACCATTTTCTTAATTGTTTTGGGTTTGTTTTTGTAGGTCTTTTCCTTCTCTTGTGTTTCCTGCCTAGAGAAGTTCCGTTAGCATTTCTTGTATAGCTGGTTTGGTGGTGCTGAATTCTCTTAACTTTTGCTTATCTGTAAAGGTTTTAATTTCTCCATCAAATCTGAATGAGATCCTTGCTGGGTAGAGTAATCTTGGTTGTAGGTTTTTCCCTTTCATCACTTTAAATATGTCCTGGCAGGCCGATTTTTAACCACTGCGCCACCAGGGAAGTCCCAGGATTAGTGAGAATTTTAATTTCCATTTTTCCATTTCCTATATTTTCAGATATTTTGCTATAGCATATAGGTGCAATCTGGGTTCATTTATTTGGACTTTTTAATTACAGAAATAATACATGCTTCTTATTCAAAAATCAGAACAAAAGCATATAAAGTAAAAACAGAAGCCCTCACCATCTTGGTCCTTCTTGCCAATCCCATTCTCTAGATGAAATCACTGTTATTAATTTATTCTTAATTTGCTATGCATAACCCTCCAGACTTTTTTCCATACACACACAAGTTTGTTGTTTGGTGTTAACAAAAATCAGGTTAAATTACACAAATTTTTCTGCTCCTTGATTTTTTTACTTAATACTGTGTCATAGATATCTTTTCATGGTAGTACACAGACATGAACTCACTATTCTTAGTGTTCATTTGAATATTTTTCATTTGTTTACTCTTGCAGACATCATCCATGAACATCCATGTACCTACATCTTTGAGTACTTGTACAAATATTCCTGTGGGAAAGAGAGGTAGAAATAGAATTGATGGGCTCTTAAATTTTTAAACAATGGAAAAATTACCCTCCTAAAAGGCATTATTTTAAATTCCCACCAACCACTTCCTCACCCTCTCACTTTTGCCAATTTCAAAAGCAAGAAAAGAAAAGAAAGAAAAGCATTTTATTGGTCATTAAAGAGGTCAAACATCATTTTATATAATTATTGACAATTTTTTTTTGTCTTCTGAATTGCTTGTATATATCCATCATTCGTTTTTCCCCCTTGGGTTTTTTGGTCATTTTCTTATTTGTTTGTAAGACAGCTTTATTTATTATTGATGTTAACTTTTTGTTATGTATGTTGCTAATACTTTATGCCCCTGTCTTTTTAACTTTGTTTTTTGTATCTTTTATTTTGCAGAGGTTTTTAACACATGTAACTTTGAAAATAACATTTGAAAACAAAAATAGTTGTAACTGCAGTGGATATTCACTAAATATCTGTCAACTGGCTTCACCTTCTATTTCAACTTGTTTTACTTGTGAACAACCCACAGAAAGGAGAGTTGGTGTTTTCTGTTTCATGTAGAACTTCTCCTTGATCTTTCTTTTTAGTCTATCTTGAATACTTTTGGGACCCTAAATATAAAAGGATAGTCTACTCAGTATTTCAGTCAGCATTGCTCTTTTCCTCAGCACTCCTTTTTTTTTTTTTTTTAGCTTAGTTATGTTAATTAGATTTTTGATCTGCTTATCACTCAAAAAGGGTCATTGTCAGTTCCTTAGAATAACCTGAACCACGCATCCTCCCCATAAGTAATGTGTAACAATATATGTTCCTTCCCTGCCAAGTTGTAATATTGCTTCTTATAAAAATGCATAAGACCTACTAGAGAATGGAGTTGAGGATATGGGGAGGGGGAAGGGTAAGATGGGACAAAGTGAGAGAGTGGCATGGACATATATACACTACCAAATGTAAAATAGATAGCTAGTGGGAAGCAGCCACATAGCACAGGGAGATCAGCTCTGTGCTTTGTGACCACCTAGAGGGGTGGGATAGGGAGGGTGGGAGGGAGGGAGATGCAAGAGGGAAGAGATATGAGGATATATGCATATGTATAACTGATTCACTTTGTTATAAAGCAGAAACTAACACACCATTGTAAAGCAATTATACTCCAATAAAGATGTTTAAAAAAAATGCATAAAGAATAGATACATGTATATGTATAACTGAATCACTTTGTTGTACACCTGAAACTAACAGGACATTGTTAATCAACTATACCCCACTATAAAATTAAAAGTTTTAAAAGATGCATTCAAAATGTGTTAAGAACACAGAACTCCTTATGAGAAGAACACAAATTTAAAGCAGCCTTAAGCAGGAAATTCCCTGGCAGTCCAGTGGTTAAGACTCCACGCTTCCAATGCAGGGAGCTCGGGTTCGATCCCTGGCCGGGGAACTAAGATACCACATGCCTCTCGGCCAAAAAAAAAAAAAAAAAAAAAAAGCAGTTGTAAGCAGTTCAGGGATGTGTGTTTGCTCTCTAAAATTCCAGGTGGGTGTCATCGATGCACTTATTGACCTGAATGAGCAGCTACTGCAGAGCCCATTTCCGAACAGCAGCAACCTGAGCTCCAGAATGCCTGTGACTGTCTGCCTCTTTCACTCCCTCAACAACATAATGAAAACTAGTGAAGCAAGTCGGCAAAGACCCAAGGACGACACTGAGCAGGTAGGTACAGTATGTGCTGGTGGCCAACTCCATTCGGAGACGTTTTCCTCTTGACAGATCAGGTATCACACAGCCTCTCCCTAGACCTCTAGAGAACCCAGCAAAGTAGGCACCACTGAGGAGACCCCTCTGTCAAGCCTGCTTCAGGCTCTTCCTCTCAACCCCACTCCAGGCTCTTCCTCTCAACCCCATCCGTGAGCTGAGACCACCTGTTGCTGAAATCCAGTAAAAAGAATTCAGTAACGTGGTAGGTACATAATAAATACTCCACTAAATGAATTATATTTACTATTCACATAGAAAGATGTTCAACATCACTAGTCACTAGGCAAGTGCAAATCAAACTACCATGAGATCCCACTTCACATTCAAAAAGACAGACAATTACAAGTGTTGGCAGGGAGACAGAGAAACTGGAACACTCGTATGTTGTTGGATTGTAAAATGATGATACAGCCACTTTGGAAAAGAGTTTGACAGTTTTGCAAAATGTTAAAAATAGAATTATCATGAGGCCTAGCCATTCCACTCCTTGGTATATACCCACATATGTCCACACAAAGACTTGTACACTTATGTTCATAGCAACGTTATTCAAACAGTCAGATAGCCAAAAAGTAGAAACAATGCAGGTGTCCATGATCGGATGAATGAATAAGTAAAGTGTAGTATGTCCTTACAATGGAATATTATTTGGCAACAAAAAAGGAATGAACTACTATGCAAGCTACAACATGGATGAACCTTGAAAACACTGTGCTAAGTGAAAGAAGCCAAACGTAAAAGACCATATATTATGATTCCGTTTATATGAAATGTCCAGAAGAGGCAGATCTATTGACACAAAATGTAGATTAGTAGTTGCCTAGGGCTGGGGACAGGAGAATGGATAGTGACTGCTACTGGTTTCTGGGTTTATTTTAGGGAAGATGAAAATGTTCTAAAATTAGATTGTGGTGATAGTAGCACAACCCTGTGAATACACTAAAAATCATTGAATTGTATACTCTAAACCTGTGAATTGTATGTGTGAATTTCATTGCCAAAAAAGCTGTTTTTAAAAAATCATTCGTCGTAAGCAGGTCTAGGGCAGCTTATATCATGGGGCAAAGAAATATTTCCCTGGGTGGCCGTCTTAGTTGATACAAAGGATGAGGAGTCTTTAGCCAGACTGCAAGTACTTTCCATGGATCCTTCCAATGAATGTCACCTTTCATTACATCACTGTCAAGATCCTTGTCCCCTTTTCTGCCCTCTCAAACCATTATTTCACTAACAATACCCTGAGGTTACACAAGTCACCTGGTATTTCCCTCTAAATGCAGGTAGAAAATACACTGAAAATGTCCTTGCTGAGCCTCAGGAGGATCCAGGAAGCATTTCTACAGCAGAATTGGTATTCTGAGTCTGCAGTGACTCTGACCTCTTTCGCAGCTACCCTGTTGCTGAGCAGGTAACAGGAGGAAGGAACGGGGAGAGTTTTGTTTTAGGTTTTTGATCTTTAGAGAACACACAGAAATTGATTTTCATTTAACTTCTTTTTCATTAGGCAAAACATATCAACTTTGCCTCTGAGCTCTTACACCTTCAGTTCCCCAGCACCTCTGAGGTTAGGCTTTCCATCAGCATCAGTCTTGGAGCAGCTCTTGAATAAACACCCAGGAGTTAACATCCAAGTGAGTGTGAAATTGATTCTGATCAGAATGAACATGGGATTTGATGGCTGTAGGCATTTGGGTGAAAATGTAAGCTGACCAGACCCAATGAGAGAAGGGTGTGTGCGTTAAGTTCTGTTTCGCACTGGCGGGAATGGAGGCCTCTTAAAAATGACCCACTATAGAGGTTGGGAGTATTAACAGACTTCTAGATATAACTAAGCTTCTGGGTTATGATTTGAATTGGTCTCAATTCTTCACTATTTATACAAAGCTGGAAATCTCTGAATAATCATCAACTCAATATACCAACCTGGTTACATCAGTATATTTAATTTCTTTCAGCAACTACCTAACAAATAGAAGTAAGATTGTTGCCTTATCCTGGAGAACAGAATTCTTACTTCCTAGTAAAATGAATCCTCCAGGTATAAAGATAAAAAATAATAATTATGAGGGTCATAAGTAAATGACTCATCTTTCTTTTTTATTTTTAATTAATTAATTAATTATTTATTTATTTTTGGCTGCATTGGGTATCAATTTTTTTTTAATTTTTTTTATATTTCATCTTTCATTAACTAATTCTTCTTTGTATGATGTTATAATGAGAAATATTATTTCACTTTAAATATTAGTGGAGAATTTGCTGGCAGTCCAATGATTAGGACTCCGTGGTTCCACTGCAGGGGGCACGAGTTTGATCCCTGGTCTTAGAACTAAGATCCCACATGCCTCACAGTGTGGCCAAACAAATATGTGTACGTATTAGCAAGGGGAAATCCCAACATTTACTGTATGATATCTGATACCTTATTACCTATCAGGGTGTTATTTATAAATATTTCGGCAATTGATGAAACTAGAGTGTTCTTGTCTCTAAGTAACAGGACTAGCTTTCAATCCCTTCAGAGATTTTGATGACAAGAAGTTTGTTGGAAGCATCGGAAGTGTGTTACTAAGCTCTAATCATAAATTGCTCCAAGTCCATGATTTAATGGAAGATATCAATGTATGACTTGATTATTAGGGAATAAAATAGAAGGGCATAGGAATTCCTGGAGAATAGGATGGAAGTCTGCAACAACTTGAAATCATTTTAGATTTATGGGCGTGCCATTGTTTTGTTACTCATGTCATTACTTAGGAACTTCTACAAAGAGATCTACCTTACCCTTAGGAGAACGTCTTAGTTCTGAGACTATATACTCTCCCTTAACGCCTGGCACTGCTAACATTCACAGAGGAAGACCTAGCAAGTTGCATTCCATTATCACTAAAAGGAGGCTGAAAGGCATCAATGGATGGACCATCTTAAACTTGAAGATTGATGAACTGTCTCTTATTCTAGATCGTGCTATGGAGAAACGCGAGCACGGGCACCCATCCCACCAACCTCAACGTGAGTGCAGACTATTTTACTATCACAGTGAATGTCACTTCCCTGGAGAAATCCCTCATAGTGTGTGTGGAGCCTGAAAGACCCCTTTCAATGACGCTCTACCTGGGATTCCAGCACCAGCCTAACCACACACACTTCCACCCGAACGTCTCCCTGCCAAAGGAGAGGGTGTCACAGAAAGGTAAACCCCAGCAAGATGTCAGAAACTTACTTTAAAATGCATGCTTTTCTTTTTTTTTTTAACTTTTTATTTTGAGATAATCGTGCAATTGTAAATTCACATGCAATTGTAAAAAGCAAAACACAGAGCTCTCACATAGCTTCCACCCAGTTTCCCCTAATCTTGCATCTGTAGTACAGTGTCACAACCCGGAAGTGAAACTGACACAATGCACTGATCTTATTCGGATTTCTCCAGTTTTACAAGCACTCTTGTAATCACTTTTTAAGTGATTCTTCCTGTTTAGCAAAGCTACTGAGACAGCAGCTGTCACTGCTGGGCTGCCAGCTACGAATTCTGTCTGCATTACCGGCAGGCTCTTTCCTGATTCAGAACATGCACTCTGTCCTACCTACTGATCTTGGCAATAATGTCATGTCATTTGGAGCTGGAAGGGATCTTAGAGGTGCTTTGGTCCAGATTTTGTGTTTGAGAGATGAGAAAACTACATCGACTGGGTGACTTGCCTCAGCCCTCAGCAGCAACCTGACAGAGCCGGGCCTGAAAGCAGGCCTCTGACACGCAGACCTGGAACCACTCTGTGCCTGCCTCTGCATCACTCTTGGGTTTCTTTTGTTACCTAGGTCTTCTAGCTACTCATTTTGATGTGTGATTATTTCGTTTTTCTATAACTCATAATACATTCTAATTCATTAGCCCTAAGTCTTCATTTATCAAAAGCATATGATTTTTTTTTTTTTTTTTTTTTTTACTGGAACAGGAGTCATCCAAAGCCCCAGACTATATCACCGGTCGTTTTCTTTAAAACCATTTGTGATTCTAGGCTTATCATTTCCCCATTTGTAAAATAAAATAATGATAATAATAGACCCTTCTGAAGAAAGGTTCTAATGGTATTTTTATCCCCTTTGAAAGGCAGCTAAGTTCTCTTGTTTGTTCTCAGATGCGCAGTATACATGGGTGCTGACTCCAGAGAGCCTGCAGTATGGGGTTGGCACCTACTACATAAAACCCCTGTTGAATAGAAGCAAGGAGGGTGCCCAGCAGACGCCCGCCCTGTTCTCCGTGGTCACTGCCGTCACCCAGTGTTATTTCTGGGACAGCGGCAACAGCACGTGGGGGAGCAGCGATGCCAGGTCAGAAGCTGCCCACTCCTGCCTCTCTCCCACCTCAGCTGGCAGTAAACTCAGTGCTCTGTCGTCTCATTTGGGGTGGCCCAGAAAGAAAAAGCATTGGAAGGGAAATAAATCAGCCTGGTTAAAAGGAGGAGGCGTGTTGTGTGGTGGGCTGAGAGAACGTGTCTCTTTGGAGCAGCCTTGTGCTTTAGATTTGTCATTTTTTCCCCAAACATTAGTCCAGGGTGAATCTGACAATCTACATAAAGTAAGACAAGTGGTATATGGAAGCTGATCAATTCTACAAGTACTAAATACGCGGAGGGTAAAATGAGGCCGACTTTCTGCTACATAAAAGAGAACTTTTACTGCTTCTCGGCCTTTTGGCTAAGATCAAGTGTAGTATCTATTTATATCAATTTAATATCTGATACATCCTCTATTCAAGGACAATATAGCAACTGGATTTTTGGAGCAGGGAGTTGGAATAGGAGCTTGCTCCGTTCACTCCAAAAAAAAAAAAACTTTTGTACTTAAAAATAAGCTAATAGATTACTGTATATTCTAAGCCAGGTGGGGACAGACTGTCACTCCTGCAATTACTGCCTCGTTCCGGGTGTCTGTCCACTTTAAAAGGGCACTATACATTTTCACACTAGTGATCCTGTGAGATGCTGTCTGGTTTCATGTGCACAAAGAATGTGCTGTAAGCGTCTGGAAATCCTGAGGCAGCTCTTCCTAAAAGATCTGATAGGGCTTCCCTGGTGGCTCAGTGGTTAAGA
The DNA here is from genome assembly GCF_028564815.1 of Eubalaena glacialis. NCBI lineage: Eukaryota > Metazoa > Chordata > Mammalia > Artiodactyla > Balaenidae > Eubalaena > Eubalaena glacialis. The sequence continues at coordinate 15,087,539 of NC_083733.1, read as the reverse complement.
ATCCGCCTGCCAATGCAGGGGACATGGGTTTGATCCCTGGCCGGGGAAGATCCCACATGCCACGGAGCAGCTAAGCCTGTGCACCACAACTACTGAGCCTGCACGCCTAGAGCCCATGCTCCGCAACAAGAGAAGCCACTGCAGTGAGAAGCCAGCGCACCACAACGAAGAGTAACCCCTGCTCGCCGCAACTAGAGAAAGCCCATGCGCAGCAATGAAGACCAAACACAGCCAAAAATAAAAACAAATAAATTTATTAAAAAAAAAATAGAGAGTGTTATCCAGATTGAGAACAGAAGGAAAGAGGATTCCCTGGAAGGCTTCCGCACCATTCATGCAACCCCTCAGACTGGGAGCTTGTTAAAATGCAAAGTCTGTTGCAGTAAATTGGGGCGGGCCTGAGAGTCTGCCTTCTGACAAGCGTCCAGTGCTGCTCGGCAGGGAAACCCCACGGAGTAGCGAGGTGGGGGAGATTTTCTTCTTTCCCAGCAGTGGCCACTGACTGCAAAAGGCGTCAGGACATTTCCTGCCTCCTTGAAGCCTTTGTTATTCGGACTCCATGAAAGTATCAGAGCTCAGAGTGCACGATGAGAATTCCTCCAACGGCCAAAAGTGGAATGGGCAACCAGAACTTAACCTTGTTCTGTGGAAAGAAGTCAGTCATCCTGACAGCATTTTAGACTTTTCATCTACAAAAGCAGGTGTGGAATTGGTACCTTCCATTCATTTGCTTAGTGACATTTTAAAAGATACTTTTTATAAAGAAATGTTACAATATATGAAAAGTTATAGGGAATAATATGATTAAAAAATTAAAGACACCACTCAGCTTTATCACAAAGTTTGTATTTTGCTGTATTTAGTTCAGGTATTTTAAAATTTTAAAAAAACAGTGGGATAATGGAAGACCTGGGTCTATCCCTCTCCAACCTCATTTCCTCGCTCTTACCAAAGGGTCACCCCTGTCCAGAATTTGGTATATGTGTTCATTCTGTTGTTTTTTTTTTTTTAAAGGATCAATCTTTTTTTTTTTTTTTTAAATGTATTTATTTATTTGGCTGCATTGGGTCTTCGTTGCTGCACGCGGGCTTTTTCTAGTTGTGGCAAGCGGGGGCTAATCTTCATTGCGGTGCACAGGCCTCTCATTGCGGTAGGTTCTCGCTGCATAACACTGGTTCTAGGCATGCAGGCTTCAGTAGTTGTGGCACGCAGGCTCAGTAGTTGTGGCTTGTAGGCTCTAGAGCGCAGGCTCAGTAGTTGTGGCGTACGGGTGCAGTAGTGTGGCTCGCAGGATCTAGAGTACAGGCTTAGTAGTTGTGGCGCACGGGCTTAGTTGCTCCACGGCATGTGGGATCTTCCCGGACCAGGGCTCGAACCCACGTCCCCTGCATTGGCAGGCGGATTCTTAACCACTGCGCCACCAGGGAAGTCCTATGTGTTCATTCTTTCAGCAGATATTTATTGAGCATCTAATACATTCCAGACCCACGTATAGGAACTAGTGATGGACAAGAGTGTCCTCACGAGCTTACTTTCCAGTGAGGGAGGCTGACAAACTGGATTCATGAATGGTGGTTTGCGCACTTTTGGTCTTTGTGCAAATGGTACCATGCTATTATATCCTTTTTTTTCTTTTTAAGTTTATTTATTTTTTGGCTGTGCCTCACGGCATGCAGGATCTTGGTTCCCTGACCAGGGATTGAACCCGTGCCCCCTGCAGTGGAAGCACGGAGTTCTAACCACTGGACCACTGGGCAAGTCCCTATTATATCCTTTTTTAACTTGCTTTGTTCGTTCAGCATTTATCCACATTGATGAATCCAGCTTCAATTCATTCATTTTTAACTGCTGTATAGCAGTCCATCAGTTGTGGGTTTTTAAAATTATTTTATTTATTTTATGTTTGGCTGCGTTGGGTCTTCGTTGCTGCTCGCGGGCTTTCTCTAGTTGCGGCGAGCGGGGGTTACTCTTCGTTGCGGTGCGAGGGCTTCTCATTGCGGTGGCTTCTCTTGTTGCAGAGCACGGGCTCTAGGCACCTGGGCTTCAGTAGTTGTGGCGTACGGGCGCAGTAGTTGTGGCTCGCGGGCTCTAGAGCACAGGCTCAGTAGTTGTGGCGTATGGGCTTAGTTGCTCCGTGGCATGTGGGATCTTCCCTGACCAGGGATCTAACCCGTGTCCCCTGCATTGGCAGGTGGATTCTTAACCACTGTGCCACCAGGGAAGTCCAGCAGTCCAGTTAGTTTGCCTCTACTTACTTATTTGTTTGTTTGTATGTTCTGCTGTTACTGGACACACAGGTTGTTTTGATTTCTCCTAGTTGTAAACAGTGTTGACAGAGACATCCTTTTTCACATTTCCTTGTGCACATGTGCAAAATTCCCCCAGGATATACATTCAGAACTGGAATCACAGGATTCAAGGAGTTTTGCTTCTTCCGTTTTACTAGATGTTGCCAAGCTGCTGTGCCCATCAGTTGTCCCGGTTTACGCTAGCACCAGCAGGGAATAAGCGATCGGACCTTGTTTCCCAAATCTAAATGCCTACGTTTGTTTTACATGTGTCCCTTTCTTAGCACACCAATTAGAATCAATGTCTTGACTGTTACTCCAGGTTGGGCCACAGAGCACACTTTTGAGGACACAGTGTCTGTGTAACCACCTGACCTACTTGGGCGGCGATTTCTTCATTGTGCCTCGGACAGTGAATGTGGAAGACACAGTTGAGCTGTTCCTTCGCGTGACCAGCAACACCATCGGGGTGTCCCTGCTGGCCAGCCTTATTGGAGTCTATATGCTCATATTTGTGTGGGCTTGGAGAAAGGACCAAGCATATATGCAGATGGTGATGAGACTTTGATTCCAAAAGCTTTGCCACAATGTCTTAAATATGTGGAACGAGATGAAAAAACGAACAAAAACCCTTCATCAAAAGAGGCAGGTAGGGACTTCCCTGGTGGCGCAGTGGTTAAGAACCCACCTGCCAATGCAGGGGACACGGGTTTGATCCCTGGTCCGGGAAGATCCCACATGCCACAGAGCAACAAAGCCCATGCACCACAGCTACTGAGCCTGCGCTCTAGAGCCCGTGAGCCACAACTACTGAAGCCCGTGTGCCACAACTACTGAAGCCCGTGTGCCTAGAGCCTGTGCTCCACAACAAGAGAAGCCACCGCAATGAGAAGCCCGCACACCGCAACGAAGAGTAGCCCCCGCTCACCACAACTAGAGAAAAGCCCGCGAGCAGCAACGAAGACCCAATGCAGCAAAAAATAAATTAATTAAATTAAATTAATTAAAAAAAAAAAAAGAGGCAGGTAGCATGTTACTCGGTAGTGTAAGAATTCAAGTGGGGCTTCTCTTAAATTTCTCTTCATATCTTCTGGCTCAAGGCCCAGGGACTTAACTCTTTTTTTTTTAAACAATGATCAGACATTGATTCTTTTTTTTTTTTAATTAATTAATTTATTTATTTTTGGCTGTGTTGGGTCTTCGTTTCTGTGCGAGGGCTTTCTCTAGTTGTGGCAAGCGGGGCCACTCTTCATCGCGGTGCGTGAGCCTCTCACTATCGCGGCCTCTCTTGTTGCGGAGCACAGGCTCCAGACGCACAGGCTCAGTAGTTGTGGCTCACGGGCCTAGTTGCTCCGCGGCATGTGGGATCTTCCCAGACCAGGGCTCGAACCCGTGTCCCCTGCATTAGCAGGCAGATTCTCAACCACTGCGCCACCAGGGAAGCCCCAAACTCTTTATCTCCATTTTTTTTTTTTAGCCATGGTTGAACCCTCATATGATTCATTTAGGCCCGGAATAAGCCAAAAGAAAACACCCAGAGAACTTAACTATAATCAAATGCAAGTTTATCTCACTTAATACATTGGATATGAAAATTATGTGTAAGTCAAGTTATAATTTAATGTAACGGCAATATATAGGAAACCTGTAAGTAATCTTTATTTAATTTTTTATTTATTTATTTATTTATTTATTTTTGGCTGCATTGAATGTAACAGCAATATATAGGACACCTGTAAGTAATCTTTATTTAATTTTTTAAAATTTATTTATTTATTTATTTTTCAGTAGTCGTGGCACGCGGGCTCAGTAGTTGTGGCTCGCGGGCTCTAGAGTGCAGGCTCAGTAGTCGTGGCAAACGGGCTTAGTTGCTCCGCAGCACGTGGGATCTTCCTGGATCACGGCTCGAACCCATGTCCCCTGCATTGGCAGGCAGATTCTTAGCCACTGCACCACCAGGGACACCCAGAATCTTTATTTTGAAACAAAAAAAAATCCTTTGATGACAGCTTCTTTCTAATTTCTGTTCTATATCTTTCTTATTCTTATATTTTCATACATGTGGAAATTCTAGAATACACAAAGTGTCCATTTCTTTAGGGCTCTTGGTCTAGAATTACCATTTTTAGTAAATAAAAATACAAGACAGTTAAATTTGAATTTCAAATAAATAGTGAATGCATTTTTAGTATAAGTATGACCCCAAATTATTCATCATTTGTCTGAAATTCACAGTTACCTGCGTGTCCTGTATGTTATCTGATAACCCTTTCTGGGTGGGTGGGTGCGAGGTGGAGAGATTTAGAGGTCCAAGACCCGATCAGTTGATTCCATAAATATTTCATTTTAGAGTCATAAACCCTGGACTGTCAGCCCTTATTCCCCCCTTCTGTCACTTAACTTAGGTCTATTTATCTGTACATCTTCTCCCCACACCTCACCCTTTCTTTCCACAGAGCTGCCAAAGCTGCCGCAGTGCATCCTCCTGTTTCTAGCTGGAGGATGCAGGGGTCTATACTAAGTGAAGATCTGCTAGTTTTCTTGGTTCTGCTTTTTCCTGCAGGTGAGGGTCACTGTCCTGGCTGATAATGACCCCAGCTCTCAATTCCACTACCTCATTGAGGTCTCCACGGGCTGTCGAAGAAGGGCTGCTACAACAGCTAACGTTAGTGAAATAAATGTCCCTCATTTGTTGCTTGGTGTCTTCTGCCATGTGAGGTACAGTCTGACTTGGTAATATCCCTGCGTCCAATTGTCCTTTACAGGGATCCCAGACAGTGATCTTTCCCGGTTCTAAACTGTACACCTGAAGAGCTCTTTATGCTTGTCTCAGATCCCAAGACTTCATTTAATTGCAGTTTTCTCTGTCCTCATCTTTCTCCTTAGAGATAAACCAAAAGAATCACGTTATAACTTCCTATACTGTATCTTTCGTTGTCACGTTTTAGGTGGTTATCACCCTTTATGGATCAGAGGGGCAGAGCGAGCCCCATCATCTTTGTGACTCCCAGAAAGCAGTCTTTGAACGAGGGGGACTGGATGTCTTCCTCCTGGGCACTCCGTCTTCTCTGCGGGAATTACACAGCCTGCAGCTCTGGCATGACAGCTCTGGCGTCAGCCCTTCTTTGTAAGTACCCGTATCGGGCTGGCGTGTTGCTTCTTCTCTGTGAATCTTTAACATTCTGGGGAAAGACCTGCATGGCTTTACGATAAATAACTATAATGCTTTGGGCCAAATAGTAACAAATGACTGTTAGATTTTAGTTTCAGAGCTGTCTACAAAGAAGAAACCCTGGAAGGAAATATAGAAAATTAACAATATGATTTTTTACGGGTGGTAGAATGATAGATTTTTTTTCCCATTAAATGTTGTCATGATGGTGAACAGCAAATAATAACAATGAAATATTGCCCAGAAGTACCATAAATTGAAAGTATCTCTAAATATGAAAACTATCTTCAAAGTAAATTTAGTAAATGACTATATACTGAATATACTTTGGGTCAAAATGAAGAGCTTAAGGAGAGGGGAAGGAATGGAATTACGATGTGGGATGTGCCTGGAGAGTTAGAGAGAGAAACAGTCAGGGATAAGTGCGTGCACCTTCCCTGTGCTAGATCCAGATGATTCTGCATCTTCCTTCAGCATCACCCTAAGAATTAGGAGAGGTGGGTGGAGAAATTGTTGAATAGATGATGAAAATTAATTAAGGTTGAGGATTATTGGCTTGTTGGGATTAGAAAAAAGAAGGGAGTGAAGTCAAAGATCTCAGGCCGGTATTCAAACAAGTCAGTTGCTGAATATTGGCCACCTGAAAAGAGTATGCTGCTTGCCTAAAATCAATAGCAAGAGAAGTCCTTCCCTGCTAGGCTAGATACACCAACCACTAGGCCAGGATAGCCTGATAATTTGCTTGCTGCTTCCATTCTGTTCAGGTATCTACAAAGCAGTTTGTTGCACTATCATTCCACTGTCATTTATAAAGGTAAATAATGTATGATAAGCACTTGAAAGATACTCAGCATCATTAGTCATCAGGAAATGCAAATTAAAACCACAAGGATAGCACTAAACACCCACCAGAATGACTGAAATTAAAAAGTCTAACAAAACCAGGATTTGGTGGGGGTGGGGAGCAGTTAGAGCTCTCACACACCGCTGGTGGGATGTAAAATGGTATAGCTGTGGTGGAAGACAGTTTGGCAGTTTCTTGTAAGGTTAAACATACATTGACCATATGACCCAGAAATTCCACTCCTAGTTATTTACCCAAGGTAAATGAAAACATATGTCCATTCCGACACATATGTTCATAGCAGCTTTATGAATAATGGCCCCAAACTGGAAACAACACAAATGTCCATCCGGTGAATGAATAAACAAATGTTAGTATGTTCATTCAATGGAATACTACTCACGACAAAAAAGAGCAATCTGCTGAGACACACAGCAACATGGGTGAATCTCAGAAAACATTATGCTGAGCAAAAGAAGCCAGACACAGAAGGAGACATACTGTACGATTCCACATATATGAAATTCTAATAAAAGCAAATTAATCTATAGAGACAGAAAGCAGATCAGTGGTCACCTGAAGCCAAGGGTGAGCCTGAGGGGGGCTGACTGGAAAAGGCACAAGGGAACTTTTCAGGGTGATGATGGTGGTGCTTAGTACACAAGTGTATACATTTGTCAAAATGCATTGAATTTTGTACATTTTAAATGGGTGCCCTTTATCATTTGTAAATTATACCACAACAAAGTTGATTTTTTTTAAAGTGTGTGTATAGGAAAAAGTCTAGAGCTATAGACACTAAATTATTACCAATAGTTATTGCTTGGTAGTAGGGTTATGAATTTTTAAGTTTTTCTTCAGGGTACTTTTAGGTATTTCCAAAATTTTTTAACAGTAAATTTGTATTATTTTATAATTATTGGAAGTACATTTTTAAATTTAAGTAGCTATTTCTCGTGGGTGGTGCCATATAATTCTGTCAAGAGAGTTGCAAGCAAGTGACACATGGTTGCTTTGTCGTTCTGAGTCCCTAAGTAGCTGCAATGAGCAGAACCACACCATCAAAAACCCCTCCCACCACCAATTAACCCATGATATGCATGTAACATGAAGAAGAAATAAACCTTTGTTTTTTTTTTAAGAAAAGCTATTTCTCTTAGAGGAAACACTTAAAGGAATTCACACCTGTATAATATTTTCCACTTTTCTTACTCTTATCACTGGTTTATATCAGTTCTAATTTTATATGTGGTCTTTAATTATAATATTTTTTTAACTCATAATGACTATGCTCCTCAGGGATAGAGATGCTGTCTTATTCATATTTGTATTCTCAAAAGCTCATACAGTGCCAAAATTATACTAGGACTCAATAAATATTTGTTACAATTGATAATTACAGTCAATATTGTAACAAATATCAGTTACAATTAAATTCTCAGAGTTACCTGTTCACCTCTAGAGCTTCATATCAGCTTGTTATTAAGGCTCTTTTGAAGACTTTCTTTAGTCAACATTTGCTTTTCTTTCTTTAATTGCAAAAGTAATAGATGTTTGAATACAAAAAACTTGGAAAACACAGAAAAGCAAAAGAACTACCCACCCCCAATAAAAAACGGACGGCCAGTATTTTTTCTTAGGAAATGATAATGCTTTCTATATCTTTCTACTGGTCATACTGAATGCATTAACTAGATTTTTCTAACACACATTAGAGTCTCTGTTTCTCTTCTGTATGAAAGAATAAGAGAATAAAAGCACAAAAAAACCGTGACTAGTTTCTCACCAATCAGAAAATGAGTATTTTCTCCTTTTTTATACTTTGCTCTTAAATGAAAGCTTTAACAGTAGCTAAATTTATCTTTCTGTGAATGTGGTTTTCGGTCCACAGGCTGCAGGATTGTAGTTCTTGCTTCTGCTGTCTGCCCTCTGGTGGTTGAGGCTATCTAAGAGGCTTGTGCAAGTTTCCTGATGGGAGGGACTGGTGGTGGGTAGAGTTGGGTGTTGCTCTGGTGGGCAGAGCTCATTAAAACTTGACTTGGCTTGACTGTTGATGAGTGGGGCTGGGTTCCCTCCCTGTTGGTTGTTTGGCTTGAGACGACCCAGCACTGGAGTCTACCCGGGCTCTTTGGTGGGGCTAATGGCGGACTCTGGGAGGGCTCACACCGAGGAGTACTTCCCAGAACTTCTGCTGCCAGTGTCCTTGTCCTCACAGTGAGACACAGCCACCCCCCGCCTCTGCAGGAGACCCTCCAACAGCAGCAGGTAGGTGTGGTTCAGTCTCCTATGGAGTCACCGCTCCTTCCCCTCGGTCCCGATGCGCACACTACTTTGTGTGTGCCCTCCAAGAGTGGAGTCTCTGTTTCCCCCAGTCCTGTCGAAGTCCTGCAATCAAATCCCGCTAGCCTTCAAAGTCTGATTCTCTAGGAATTCCTCCTCCCGTTGCCAGACCCCCAGGTTGGGAAGCCTGACGTGGGGCTCAGAACCTTCACTCCAGTGGGTGGACTTCTGTGGTATAAGTGTTCTCCAGTCTGTGAGTCACCCACCCAGCAGTTATGGGACTTGATTTTATTGTGATTGCACCCCTCCTACCGTCTCATTGTGGCTTCTCCTTTGTCTTTGGATGTGGGGTATCTTTTTTGGTGAGTTCCAGTGTCTTCCTGTCGATGATGATCGTTCAGCAGTTAGTTGTGATCCCTGTGCTCTCACAAGAAGGAGTGAGCGCACGTCCTTCTACTCCACCATCTAGGAGTAGCTAAGTTTAAATCAAATGCAACTTAGTCACCTGTGATTTTATAAACTGCCTTAGTAAGAGAGTCCCAGAAATATTTTAGCTTTAAAGCAATCTGTACTCCTTGCACAGAAAATAATTTCCAACTAAAATTAAGCAAGACTTTTGACCAGAGAGATTTGAATGGTTTCATATAGACTCTTGGGGAAGTAGCATCCTTACAGTAAAGGAGGAGATTAGCTGACTAGGTACAGATGAAGTCAAACAGGCTGAACAATTAGGGGTCCCCAAGGACAAGTTTGTTGATGGTTGAAATTAGGGGAGAAGGTAGACACATGGTAAAATGCTGTGGTTGGAAAGAGGATGCAAATTCAGGGCCTGTGGCTCTGAAGCCAAGATGAAGGCACAGACCCAAATAGGACAAGTCATTAATATAAACATTAAAGCCCACTCCCCACCTCACCCCCAAAAGACACCCCCTCAAACCCTGGTGATTAAAGACAGAGGCAGATAGGATGCTTACAGAGGTGGCAGGGCACTGTCACATGTGGAACAAGAAAACTTAAGGAATACAAACACACACTGAACTATTCCTAGGTTGTGGAAGTCTGCATTCTGGTGTCTGGTACATGAACTCCCTTAGAGGTTGGGAAGGAAAAAATGGGATCAGCTCTGGTTTCTTTCTTTAGTTCTTGCCCCATGATGAAACAGAATCCATTTACTTGGACACTCACGGTCAGTGAAAAATTACTTCTTTTTTAAATTAATTTTTATTGCAGTATGATTGACATACAACTTTATATTAGTTTCAGGTCTACAACATAATGATTCGATGTTTGTATATATTGTGAAATGACCACCACCATAAGTCTAGTTAACAACCGTCACCATACATAGTTAACAGAATTTTGTTTTTCTTGTGCTGAAAGCTCTTAAGATCTACTCTTGTAGCAACTTTCAAATATGCAACACAGTATTATTAACTATAGTCACTATGCTGTACCTTACATCCCCATGACTTGATAATATTATAACTGGAAGTTTGTACCTTTTGACTCCCTTCCACTGGTTCACCCAGCCCTCTGCCCCCCACCCCCCCACCTCTGGCAACCACTAATCTGTTCTCTGTATCTATGAGCTCGGTTCTGGTTTTGTTTTTATTTTCTTTAAGCGTATTTGATGAACTCTGGTGTTTTGTTTATTTATTTATTTATTTATTTATTTTTGGCTGCACTGGTTCTTAGTTGCAGTATGCAGACTTCTTAGTTGCGGCACGTGGGATCTAGTTCCCTGACCAGGGATTGAACCTGGGCCCCCTGCATCTTACCCACTGGACCACCAGGGATGTCCCTGGTTTTGGTTTTTTGTTTGTGTTTTGCTTTGTTTTTACATTCTACATATAAGTGAGATCATACAGTATTTATTTGTCTTTCTCTGCCTGACTTATTTCACTTAGCATAATGCCCTCTATTCACGTTGTCGCAAATGGCGAAATGTCATTCTTTTTCTATGGCTGAATGATATTCCATTGTACATATACCACATTTTCTTTATCCACTCAGCCATCAGTGGACATTTAGGTTGTTTCCCTAAGATTACTTCTTATTACAGCAACTGATTCATGCCCACCTCCCTAACATGATTGTCTTTATTTTACTATAGGCATGTAAATTGTCACTGACATGGCAGGTAAAAGGAAATGGCATTTCCTGTGCAATTGTTGGCTGGCCATGGACCTTGGAGACTGTGAGCGTGACTGGATCTTCATACCGGTCTCAAAGAAGGAGCTCTTTTCTTTTAGGTACTGTTGAGAAATTATGGTGTGCTACATGTCTCTGAGGCTCTGTTCATTTTCTTCACTCCTTTTTCTTTCTGTTCCTCAGACAAGATAATTTTCAATTGACCTATCTTCAAGTTTGCTGATTCTTTCTCCTGCCTGCTCACATCTGCTGCTGAGCCTCTAGTGAATTTTTCATTTCACTTATTGTATTTTTCAGCTGCAGTCTTTTTATTTTTCCAGCTGCAGACTTTCTATTTGGTTCTTTTTAAAAATAATTTCTGTACTTCATTGATACTCTCTGTTTATCAAGACAGCATTCTCATTTACTTTCCTTTAGTTCTTTGATATGATTTCCTTTATAGTTCTTTGAAGATATTTAAAATAGCTGATTTGAAATCTTTATCTAGTAAACCCAGTGTCTTGGCTTCCTCAACAGTAATCTATTGACTTGGGCGGGGGTGGGTGTGTGTGTGAGAGAGAGAGAGAGACTTTCTTGTTTCTTTTCATGTCTTTTGATCTTCTGCTGAAAACTGGACATTTTAAATAATAGAATGTGGCAACTCTGAAGATCAGATTTCCTTCTTCTCCCCCAGTATTTGTTGTTCTTAGTGTTTGTTGTTGTCTAGTGTCTGTTTCTAACTAATTCTGTAACGTCTGTATTCTTTGTCATGTGTGACAACTGAAGTTTCTGCTCAGTTAGCTTAGTGGTCAGCTAATAACTAGACAGAGACTTCTTTAAACGCCTGAACCAGTAAGTCTCCCAGTCTTTGCCGAGGGGTTTTGCATGCATGTTGTGCCATGCCTTTAGCACTCAGCAAGGCAACTGACAGCTCTGCCTCAGCCTTCACTTCCTGCTTGCTGAGAGCTTCAGGGTCATCCAGGGGTGAAAGCGTAGGGCCTTCTCAGGTATTTCCCGAGCATGCATACAGCCCTGGGCATGCATGTGGCCTTCTAGATTCCCAGGACTGTGTCAGAGCTTTTCAAAACTCCTGTGGACTTCTCATTTGCCAGCTTTTCCATTTAAGCTTTTTGGTTAGCCTGTTGTTTGCCTACCATATCAGGCAGCTGTGAAGTTAAACAGTCGCCTCTGAATATTTTTGACAGTGCCCTCAGGGAAAAAGCATTTTTCACTGGATGAGCCTCCAGTCACATCAAATAAGGACAGCCTTGCAAGTGGAGTTTTCCAGGGAACTATCAGACAAATCACATAATGACAGCTCTCTGGGAAAGGAGGCTTTTAAGGAGCTCCAGCCCCATTCTCCTCCCTCTAGTGACTGCCAGGCTGCTGGTTTTCACTGTGATCGAAGGCTGTTGGTTTTCAAGGTTACCATGGAGCTAGAGAAAGGGAGCTGGGAAAATAGGGCAATTTAAAATGCCCCAAAATTCACTGTTCTTACTAATATTTAGCCATTTTTCTTGAGTAAACACTCCCAGGTTAATACAAACCTTTGGTTATTTACCTGAAAACTTTGATTCTGGCTTTTTAAGAGAAGTTTTATCATTGCTTTTATGGGGGAATTTTCAGAGGTGTTTACTCCACCATTTCCACTGACCCAAATGGATTTAGACAATTTACTACTTATAGCAGTAGTAGCAATCAGAGCAATATTTTGTGTCAGTTCCCAGATTCGACAGGGTGATGTAATGAGAGCCAGGTGTTAACTGCAGATGCAGTGGAGGTGCATCACAAAAGAGGAACCTCAAGATTAGGAGACTCTGATCTGATATACGAGCTGCTAGAAAACCTACCTATCCTTCCCTGTAGAATGAGACATTATCTTTATTAGCCTGGAATGTAAGGAAATCTCTCAAGGGGTGAGAAGAGGGCATTTCTATCTTTATTACCCTAGAATGTCTCTGGGGAGTAGGATGTCTCTATCTTTACGATCTGGAAATGTAAATAAGTTGGCTCCAAAGAGAGTTCCTGACTCTCTGTTTTCAGGGCTGTCTGCTTATACAAAGATACTTGAAAAGATAATCCAGGAGCAAAGTTTTTATTAATGCCTAAATGGGAAGCATTCATGGAGAATTGCCTTCCAACACTGCCTCTGTTATGTCAGTCTAGCTGTTATTCTGCTAAAGTATGTTGTCTTTTCTCTTTTTAATATTTTCTCTTTATCCTTGATGTTCCAAATTTTACCATAATTCTTTTCACTGTAGATTCACTGTTTATACTGTTTAGTACTCAGAATGTAGTTAAAAATTTTTTTGTTGTGGTAAAATACACATAACATAACATGTACTGTTGATATACAGAATCATGTCTTCAATTCGCAGAAATTCTCAGAGGTCACTTCTGAATATATTGCTCCTCTGACATTGCCTTACTCTACGCTGGAGCCTCTCAAACTATCCTCCACGTTTTTAAGGTGCTCTTGCATGCATATCTTTTTTGTCTCTCTGTGATGTGTTCTGGGTGAATTCTTTCATACTACATTTCAGTTCACTAATTTTCTCTTTAACCAGGTCCCTTTCTGCTAATTTTTTTGTTTTGAGGACCATATTTTTCAGTTTCAAGCGTTCTAATTTATTTCTGTTTTTCATAATTTTTTATTATTTTAAAGTGAACATTATTCCTTTACTTGTATCTTTGAGCAACCTGAAATCTTAAAGTCTTTGTCAGACTGTCCCACGAAATTAATTTCTTCTGGACTGAATTATTGATTGTGTTGGCTGCCTTTCTTAGCATTAGATTTCTTCATGTGTTTAGGAATTTGGGGTTGTAGGTTGGTTTCATTTTTAAATCTCAACCTCTCTCTCTCTTTCTCTCCACACATCCCTGACTAGTACTTTTTTGATGTTTTCATCCAACCCTTCACATCACTAATCTAGAACTAGGTCTTATTATATTATACCATTTTGGAGCTCCTATTCCTCCGTGAAATTAATGAAACCAGATCTGTTGCACGTCTTGTCATGAGCCAGTGGATCTCTTGGCTCAATTCCTGGTCCTGGGGCTGTCCATTCTCACCCACCTCCCTACCTATAAATGTGTAGCCCTGTGGCAGTTTTTTGTTTTGCAGAATTCTTCCATGAGCTCCAGCCTGAACCCTGGCTTCAGGCAGTGAAGTTGGCTTTACTCTCCCTTTCCCCACTCCATGAATCACTTTCAATTCCAGCTACTCTATGGGAATCAAACTTTGACCTGTGTATGCCTTCTTCCAGACCTGGAGCACAGAATCCTGTGGCTTCTTCCCCACCTACCATCTTGTTTCTCATTCCAGTCCTCTTCCTCAGAGACTTTTATTTTGTTTTTAAGCCCAGCCAGTGTTTTGGGTTCTTTCTTTTTATATCATATTATAGTTCCTTTTGGAGTAGAGAAGGTGCTCCAAGTATGAATTTACCAAACTATCTTGAGTGGAAGCTTAACGCAAACTTTCTAAGAGTAAAAGATTTATCGAAACTCTGATAAAGCTAAAGCAAGTTTTGGTTTTAAAATCTCATGCAATAAAATTACCCTTATCTTCAAAAACATTTTACCCCAAAATAACGAAAACATCATATCATCAAGTCATCTGAAAGCTTCTTCACGGAGGTGTTGAACAGTGGCCGAGTTGTTGCTGTGCAGCTTGCTGCCAGGCAAACCACATTCTAGACTAGGGCACTTTCAGAATGAAATCTCATGCCTTTCCTGTTCTAATTTATCTTGTTAGACACCTGTTCTCCTCCATGATTGTAGAAAATTTCACCCAGGATTGTCTGTGGCTCTCAGTCACAGCTTGACATCCCTGGAACCAGTTTACAAGAGTCCAGCGGCTCACCTGCTGCATGACCCTCCTTCTCTGCAACACGGTCACCTATGTCATGTTCTAGAAGATGAACAGCACCACCACCAAGAGACGTGAGCAAGCTGTGGGTGAGCCCCTATGTGTGCTGTTTGTGGCACGTAGTCCTTTGACTACTCCACTCTCCTTCCTTCCAAAGTTAGAAACAGAATCAGTATGTGCCTTCGTTTTTCCTCTGCTGCCCTCACATTAGAATACTCATTTAATTCTACTCTTAAAGGAGAATAATCATTTATTCTAACATTGGAGTACACATTTCCCCACAGATCTCATTCATTAACAAATGATCAGGATCTTTACTGCCATGATAACTTGCTATCCTTAGATAATCATAGTTAAATTGCTAAATAAATACTTAAACCTGGAAGAGGAATGCCTTGGAGATGATTTTAATTGTTGAGGATGAGGGTTGATGTCATGCTTGTCTTTCAGTGGGCCCACGTGCTGTGACCTGGTCTGAACTGCTCGTCAGCATCCAAACTGCTGTCATCCTTTTCCCCGTCAGTCTTGGGATTGGGCGGCTTTTCCCATTGATTCAACCACAGGAACCTCTACCTCTCTTTCCTCCCATCCAGGCCTCCTGCCTCTCAGATGCTTCTTTTGAGCCTCTCTCTCTCTCACAGAGATAGTTGAGGTAAGCTGGGTATCAAATTTGACAGGTAAACGTCATGCTCCCTCCCCCATGTAGTGGAAAAGGTCAGTGGAAAGGATCTCCTGCAAGGCTCCTGAGGTCCTGTTAAACTTAATAGTTTTTCTCTAATTCCTGTCCCCCGAGTCGTCACTGTGCCTCTGGTTTTTTTCTCTTCATTATGGAGTGATGTGAGCACTGATGTGAGTGCAGAATGTACTACTCTGGCGGTGTTTTAGTTTTCAACGTTTGAGCAAATGGTCTCTTCTTCTTTCATCCTAGATTCTCTCATAAAACTAGTTCTGAAGCTACTGTGAAAAAGGAGAGAGAAAGTGAAAAACTGAGGTTCTTTACACTAAGCATATGCCCTCCAAGTAGAGAAACAGCCTTCCTACCATCTGTAATTGCTACCAGTCCTGGGTTTAATGTAAAACTAACTTTTCTCATCTTGGTTCTACATTCAGGAATTAAAGGAAACTGTGGGATTCCTGCTCAGGAGAAATACGTACCTACTCTGAGTGTGAACAGTCTTCATGGAGTTCTTTCTTACAACATTAACCAGCTGGTGAAGCTTGTATCCAGCCTGTTCTTACTTAGAGGGTCAAGGCCGTCACCAGTGGGCGGGACCCTACCGGGCAAATGGTAAAGTTCAGTAAGCTTCCGTATCTAATCTTTTATCTGCCTCCCACTCTCTTACTTTCGTATTCATTCTTACCTCTCAGCATAACCAACAGGCATGGTACGACCTTCTGCTTGTTTTAATTTCCTTAAACTTCCAGTATGGAGCTGATAGCTTTGATCCCTCTGATGGCTTCTGAGACAATATATCTGGTCTTACAAAATAAAGGATTAAGGAAAACGCACAAAAAATGTCCTCTGTCTCAGACCCCCATATTTCATCTACTTTGTCGGGGGCTATTGAAACGTGTCCTTCTTTTTCTTCTATGGAATGATGAGATTATGGGATTTATGGATTCTTGAATATAGTTTGGGCCTTCTGAGCACTTATAGTTTACATGTACTGCAGTTCTGATGAAAAAGTGTAATTAGCTTTACAATTTTTTTGATTCTGTATCAAAGTATAGAATTTTACAAATTGTTGTGAATTCACCAGCGTGCTCAGAGAAGACAATAATTCTGCAGGTGTTGGGTCCAGTCTCCAGTGACTGGGAAAATTTAACCTCATCATCAGTTAATGAGTTGCTAATTTCTACCAGGAATTACTATTTATTGAAATCTTCCACTTGTTCAAGTGTCAACCTGGAATGTACTTTCAGTGGTTCCTGAAAACCACCATCATTTCCACAGTTACCTGCTCAGAGTTCTGTGGAGGCTCCAATCTCACTTAGGCACACTGGGTCCCGCCCAGGCCCATCAGCCTTGTGACTTCCTAGATGCAGTCAGCCAACTGCAAAAACTCCAGGAACTGTTGGAAACGTGCATTCTTCCCACAGAGCAAGGGCCATCCAGGTAATGCATCACACCAGGCTTTCTTTATCACCTGTAATCTTCCTAAACCTGTCTCTCAGCTGTTGGCTATGAGGTCATTCCTTCAACTTCTGTTCCTCAGGGACGCAACCAGAGCCCTTCCCCATCCTGAGCCCAGAAGGGAAGCAGCCCATCTCTAATGCCCGGCTCAGATGGTTGACTTACTTCTGCTGGCTCCTTCTGGATGTCACTAGCCTGGCCGCAGCCTTTTTTACAGCACTTTATACCCTGGAACTGAACAAAGACCAAGCCACCAGCTGTGTTATTTCAGTATTATCATTGCTTCAGAACATGTTCATCACCAGTAAAGGTACGTGAGAAACAGTGACACCGGCATGGGAGGAAACATTGTAATTGCAGGAAGCTTGGGAAACCGAGGTCTGTGGGTGTCAATCCAAGGTGTCTAATGATTCTTACAACTTGACAAAAACAAAAAAACAAAACAGAAATTAGCAGAGTGAAATTTGTTAGGGGTATGTGTGCAGTAGTCACAGAAAAAACTAACAAGAACTGATGGACTAGTTGAAGTTTAGCAAAAAAGGATTGGGGAGTTAAGAGGGACAAGTGAAAAATCAACAATAAACTACCTTAAAAAAAAAAAAAAACAGAAAACTTACTTTTTAAAAATCTTCCCTTTCCTGGGCTTCCTTGGTGGCACAGTGGTTAAGAATCCACCTGCCAATGTAGGGGACACGAGTTCGAGCCCTGGTCCGGGAAGATCCCACATGTCGTGGAGCAACTAAGCCCTGCGCCACAACTACTGAGCCTGTGCTTTAGAGCCCACAAGCCACAACTACTGAGCCCCCGTGCCACAACTACTGAGCCCCCGTGCCATAACTACTGAAGCCCATGCACCTAGAGCCTGTGCTCCACAACAAGAGAAGCCACAGCAATGAGAAGCCCGCACACCGCAATAAAGAGTAGCCCCCGCTCACCGCAACTAGAGAAAGCCCGCGTGCAGCAACCAAAGACCCAACACAGTGAAAAATTAATTATTTTAAAAAGATGGTTTTTTGTTATGTGTATTTTACTACATTTTTAAATTTATTTACTTTATTTATTTTTGGCTGTGTTGGGTCTTCATTTCTGTGCAAGGGCTTTCTCTAGTTGCGGTGAGCGGGAGCCACTCTTCATCGCGGTGCGCGGGCCTTTCACTGTCGCAGCCTCTCTTGTTGTGGGGCACAGGCTCCAGACATGCAGGCTCAGTAGTTGTGGCTCACAGGCCTAGTTGCTCCGCAGCATGTGGGATCTTCCCAGACCAGGGCTCAAACCCGTGTCCCCTGCATTGGCAGGCAGATTCTCAACCACTGCGCCACCAGGGAAACCCAATGAGCCATTTTTAATATGGATCAGATACTATACTAGGAAATTATTGATAATTTCCTTAAGTGTGATAATGATATGAAAATAGCCTGATTTTTAGGAGACATGCTTGAAAACAGGAAGCCCTTGCCTTCCACTGTTTCAGTTTGTACATGAATTTCATTTACTCTGGTTCAGTTGAATCACACCAGTTTCCCAGCAACACAGTTCAAATCTCAGTTACCAGGACTTCCCTGGTGGTACAGTGGTTAAGAATCCGCCTGCCAGTGCAGGGGACACGGGTTCGATCCCGGTCCGGGAAGGTCCCACATGCCACCAAGCAACTAAGCTCGCGTGCCACAGCTACTGAGCCTGCACTGTAGGGCCAACAAGCCACAACTACTGAAGCCCATGCCCTAGAGCCCGAGCTCCGCAACAAGAGAAGCCACTGCAATGAGAAGACCACGCACCGCAACGAAGAGTAGCCCCTGCTCGCCGCAACTAGAGAAAGCCCGCATGCAGCAATGAAGACCCAATGCAGCCAAAAATAAAAAATTAAATTAAATGGATAACCAACAAGGACCTACTGTGTAGCAAAAAAAAATTCTCAGTTATCATGGTATATCAACTGTGAGTGATTGCATAAAGTACCAACTGCTGCTAGCCCTTTAGCCCATAATTCACTACATAAATTAACAGGTGTACATCATGATCAGTGACCAATCATGTTACTTCTCAAAGTCTGGGTGATTGGTCACCTGTTATCCCGTTTATGTACAGACAGCAAATTGTGTAGTTGTGTTATTTCTTTGTCTCCCAGTCATAAACTCTGTGACATTTTACCATAAAATGGATAATTGAAAGAGGACCTTGGCCAAAAAAGATGAAAATGCAGCAAATTAACAAAATAACACTGAAAGTGAAATTTGAATATAATGTAAATGGAGTTATACAAGAAGCCGCTGACCATGGGAAGGTGGCCTGTGTTCAAGAAACTGTAGATACGCAGCCAGGGTAACTTAGTAAAGTCAAAGTTACCAACATAAATGGAGAAATTGGTTATGAAGAAAAGGATGATGATGTCCCAGAGGAAGTAACACTGGCAAAAAACTAACATTAAAGGGACTCTTGGAGATATTTCACAGCATTGAAAGCATAAAGGATAAGACGCTGGAAGCCAATGCAAACTTAGAACAGTATGACAATTCACCAAAGGCACAGACAAAATGCTCTCCCTGTATCCTAAGTTATACAACAAGAGGAAGGCCAGCACTGTTCAAATTATTCTTGATAAATTTTCTACAAAGAAGTAACTTTAATTCTCAACGTTTCTAATATTTTAAATTACATATTCGTTTTACTACTTCTAAATTTTTCCTTGTACCTTTATAACCAACAATAAGAGATTTTAATGTTTTGACACAAATCTTTAAATGTCACAGAACGATCATAATTTTTCCCCACTGATGATTAAGATCACTTTGCACAGTTTCAGCTTGCTAGGTCATTTGTATGATCCCACACTACCATGTAAAGTGAGAATTACCTTTAATTAGGTGTGAAATGTCATGTCTGTTATTTTCAAGTGCTTCAGAAAAAAAAGCAAAACAAATACGGTGAAATGTTAACTTTTGTATCTTCCAATTTTTATGTATATTTTAAAAATTTAATAATAAAATGTCGGATAAAAATAACTCAATGGGGACTTCCCTGGTGGTCCAGTGGTTAAGACTCCACACTCCCAATGCAGGGGGCCTGGGTTCGATCCCTGGTCGGGGAACTAGATCCCACATGCTGCAACTAAGAGTTCACATGCTGCAGCTACGAAGCCCGCATGCTGCGATTAAATATCCCGTGTGCCACAACTAAGACCCGGTGCAGCCAAACAAATGAATAAAATAAATAAATATTTAAAAAAATAGTAACTCAGTGGATCATATACTCAAATGTAAAATTATAAATCTTTTAGAAGGAAACATAGGTGAAAATCTTCGAAACCTTAGGCTAGGCAAAGAGTTCTTATATACATACATTACCAGAAGCACAATCCAGGAAAGAAAAAATGGATAAATTGGACTTCATCAAAATTAAACATTTTGCTCTACGAAAGACACTTTTTTTATTGAAGTGTAGTTGATTTACAATGTTGTGTTAGTTTCTGGTGTACAGCAATTGATTGAGTTATATGTATATGTATTCTTTTTCATATTCTTTTCCATTATGGTTTATTAGGGAATAATGAATATCCCTGTGCTATACAGTAGGACCTTATTGTTTATTTTTTATATAGTAGTTTGTATCTACTAATCCCAAAGTCCTAATTTATCCCTTCCCCACCTCCTTTCCCCTTTGGTAACCATAAGTTTGTTTTCTATGTCTATGAGTCTGTTTCCGTTTTGCAGATAAGTTCATTTGTATTATTTTTTAGATTCCACATATAAGTGATATAATGGTATTTGTCTTTCTCTTTCTTACTTCACTTAGTATGATAATCTCTGGGTCCATCCATGTTGCTGCAAATGGCATTGTTTCATTCTTTTTTATGGCTAAGTAGCATTCCATGGTATATATGTACCTCATCTTCTTTATCCATTCATCTGTTGATGGACATTTAGGTTGTTTCCGTGTCTTGGCTATTGTAAATAGTGACACCCCTATGACGTAGGGGTGCATGTTTCTTTTCAAATTACAGTTTTGTCCGGATATATGCTTAGGAGTGGGATTGCTGGATCACATGGCAACTCTATTTTTAGTTTTTTGAGGAACCTCCATACTGTTTTCCATAGTGGCTGCACCAATTTACATTCCCACCAACAGTGTAGGAGGGTTCCCTTTTCTCCACACACTCTAGATCATTTGTTATTTGTAGACTTTTTAATGATAGCCATTCTGACCGGTGTGAGGTGATACCTCATTGTAGTTTTGATTTGCATTTCTCTAATAATAACAGTGATGAGCATCTTTTCATGTGCCTGTTGGCCATATGTATGTCTTCTTTGGAGAAATGTCTATTAAGGTCTTCTGCCCATTTTTTGATTAGGTTGTTTGTTTTTTTGTTATTGAGTTGTATGAGCTGCTTGTATATTTTGGAAATTAAGCCCTTGTCAGTTGTATCATTTGCAAATATTTTCTCCCAATCCATAGATTGTCTTTTCATTTGATTTATGGTTTCCTTTGCTGTGCAAAAGTGTATAAGTTTGATTAAGTCCCATTTGGTTTTTTTTTTTTTTTTTTGCTTTTAATTCTGTTTCCTTGGGAGAGTGACCTAAGAAAACATTGGTATGATTTATGTCAGAGAATGTTTTGTCTATGTTCTCTTCTAGGAGTTTTATGGTGTCATGTCATATTTTTAAGCCATTTTGAGCTTATTTTTGTGTGAGGGTGTGTTCTAACTCACTGATTTACATGCTACAGTCCAACTTTCCCAGCACCACTTGCTGAAGAGACTGTCTTTTCTCCATTGGATATTCTTGCCACCTTTGTGAGAGATTAATCGACCATAGGTGTGTGGGTTTATTTCTGGGCTCTCTATTCTGTTCTATTAAGCCATATGTCTGTTTTTGTGCCAATACCATGCTGTTTTGATTACTGTAGCTTTGTAGTATTGTCTGAAGTAGAATGACTAAAATATCGATAATACTAAATACTGGTGAGGACGCAGAGTAACTGGGAACTCTCATTCATTGGTGGTAGAAATGAAAAAATGGCATAGCCACTTTGGAAAGCAGTTTACCAGTTTCCTACAAAGTTATACAGTTACCATATAACTTAGTAATTGCACTCCCAGGTATTTACCCAAAAGAAATAAAAACCGGGACTTCCCTGGTGGTCCAGTGGTAAAGAATCTGCCTTCTAATGCAGGGGATGCGGGTTCAATCCCTGGTCAGGGAACTAAGATTCCCACATGCTGCAGGGCAGCTAACCCCGTGCGCCACAACTACTGAGCTCATGCGCCTCGATGAGAGAGCCTGCATGCTGCAAATTACAGAGCCCACGCACCCTGAAGCCTGCGTGCCACAACTAGAGAAGAGAAAACCCTCATGCCACAACTAGAGAGAAGCCCACATGCCTCAACAAAGACCCCGAGTGCCGCAACTAAGACCCGACACAGCCAAAAATAAATAAGTAGAAATAAAAACCTATGTTCACACAGAATTGTGTGAATATTTGTAGCAGCTTTATTCATAATTGCCAAGGATGGGACTTCCCTGGCAGTCCAGTGGTAAGACTCTGTGCTTCCACTGCAGGGGGAACGGGTTTGATCCCTGGTCAGGGAACTAAGATCCCACATGCCACATGGTGTGGCCAATAATAATAATTATAATAATAATAATTGCCAAGGATGGAACCAACCCAAATGCCCATCAGCTGGTGAATGGATAAGCTGTGGTACATCCATACAGTAGACTACTCAGCAATGAAAAAGAACAAACTACTGGTACATGTAGTGACATGGATGAATCTCAGATGTATTATTGTAAGTGAAAGAAGCCAGTACCAAAAGCATACTTTATGATTCCATTTATATGACATTCTGCAAAAAGCAAAAACTACATGGATGAAGAATCTATCAGTGGTTCCCAAAGATGGAGGTAGTAAAAAGGGCTGATCACAAAGGGGCAGCATCAGGGAATTTTTTGGGGTGATGAAACTGTAAGGTATCTTGATTATAGTGGTGGATACTCTGTGTATTTGTCAACACATAGAATTATACACCAAAAGGAGTGTGTCTTTTTAATGTGTGTAAATACATTTTTTTAAAGCTAAAAAAACCTTTGTTATTACAATGGCTAAAAAAACCGGTAAAAAGTTCCTCTTCACTGGTCAAATAACTTAGAATAGTAAGAGTAAATTTTGCTTTTAAAAATGGCAAAGGAAAACAAATGATAATACACAGTGATGCCAGGGAAAATGGGCACTTAACGCTGGTTGAGGAAAATCTGGCAGTATACAGTAAAAGCCTTCAAATTCTGCATCCCTTTGCTGAGTAAGTTTCATTTCTAAGGATCTAGTCTGAGAAAATTCAGAGTGGTTTATAATAATAAAATAAATTGGCAACAATTTAAATGTTCAAAAATAGGACATTGCTTAATATAAGACAGCCATATCTGTGTAATGGGATACTGAGCAGCCATTTAAAATGTTATAGAAAATGTAAGGATGTGGAAAACTGGTCCAGATATATTAAGACAAAATGATTAATGGATATATTCCAAATTTTTTAAGTTTCTTAAAAATCTCTAATTTTTTTGAAAATTTTTATAATAAATGTATATAAGTTTTTAAAAGTTGGAAAGTATAAAAAGAGGAACAGAAGAGATGGAAACCAATGTGTTAGCTTAGCTATCGATATTGCTAAAGTGCAGTTTGGTTGAACTCATGGCCAAGTGTACTTTTTAGTAATTTCCCCTCAAATGTAATCCTTGGGACAATCCACGAGAGGGCGACTTTAGGTCTGCAAAGAAGACACACCTGGAATTGCCACATCACAATAGGGGTGTGTGGCAACGGGCTGGAAATACTACTCTTGTCCTTTGTTCTCCGAGAACTGGAGCACTTTCCTCCCCTCCAAGGAAATTTAAGGAGCGGGGGCTACTTGTTTCCCCTAACAGAGGTTTAAGGTCTTACTCAATTTTAGGATTCCATGCCTGCTTCAGCAAAGCTGGCACTTTCAAAAATGTAGCTTCTTCAGTCTAGCACATCAAAGTTGTTCCAAAAACAGGTGTTAGTGAACAACTTATGCAGATCCTCACAAATCATTTAATAGTTTAAACTTTCCTAGCCAAGCAGATTAAGGACTACAAGCAAAAATACAAAGATTAACATTATATCAACCACATCCTCATGGTTATGCAAAAATAATTATGAATTTACTTAATTCTCAGTTTTCCATAAAAATAAAGGGCCAAGTCACTGAAATGTATTAATCATACCCACCTTCACCTTTACCTAATGGCGCCACCTTCTTGGTTCCTGTAATATCTGCTCATTAAGTTTCTCCCCTGACTTTCCTGTCCAGGTGATCTTCCTCACATTGTTTTACTCACTGCTGCTGAACAGGATGCTGTGGCTTCACAAAGAGAAGGAACATCAAACCAAGAGGATCTTGGCAGCCTTGGGTAATTCAAGTAGTTCTAACTAATGTCTAATGTTGCAAATAGCAAATTGTATCAGAACAGTGGACTCCTAGCCGCCTCACTGACTCGGAGGAATCTATCCATTCAGGATCTTGTCTCTGACCAGCTGTTGCCATCCCTCCCTAGATCTCTCAATGCTTCTACTCTTCCCTATATTCTAGATTCCTTCCTAGTGTTTCTAGCTTTGAGCCCCAAGTGCTGTTTCCAAATGCTCACCCTCTGTATCTGAATGCCTGCAGGTATCTCAAATTAAACATGCCCCAAGCAGAATTATTTGCCTGCCCCACAAATTCACTTCTTTACTCTGTTTTCTCATTTCAATTAATAGCATCACCATTCTCTAAAAACATAAGAATAATCCTAAATCCCACCCCCTATTCAGTCACCAAACCTGAGGGAGTCTACCCTCTAAATAACTGACTAAAGCCACTCATATCACATGGATGAAACGCACAAACACAAAGATGGCCGAAAAGCAAACTGCAGAAAAATTAACACATTTTTTTTAACATCTTTATTGGAGTATAATTGCTTTACAATAGTGTGTTAGTTTCTGCCTTATAACAAAGTGAATCAGCTATACATATACATATATCCACATATCTCTTCCCTCTTGCATTTCCCTCCCTCCCACCCTCCCTATCCCACCCCTCTAGGTGGTCACAAAGCACCGAGCTGATCTCCCTGTGCCATGCGGCTGCTTCCCACTAGCTATCTATTTTACATTTGGTAGTGTATGTATGTCCATGCCACTCTCTCACTTTGTCCCAGCTTATCCTTCCCCCTCCCCGTGTCCTCAAGTCCATTCTCTACGTCTGCGTCTTTATTCCCATCCTGCCCCTAGGTTCTTCATGACCATTTTTTTTTTAACACAACATTTTAATCATGCAAAACAATGCATGTCTTGCTTAGAGACGTATTTTTTAATGAAGAAATGCATAGGATGATACACTCCAAAATTTAGGAGAGGATTAGCTGTCTGAAGGAAAGAAGGGATACCATCACAGAGGTACACAGTGGATTTTATCTTGGCAATCACTTATTTCTTAAACTGAGTGGTGGGCACGCTGCTAAGGGGTTGGCATCTTCTTCCTTATGAGATTAAAAAATTAGTAATCTGACTACAAACCGCCTAGCCCTCGTTTCATCTCTCCATCTCTGGAATTGCTGTTCCTTTTGCTAAAATGACATT
Source organism: Eubalaena glacialis (assembly GCF_028564815.1). NCBI lineage: Eukaryota > Metazoa > Chordata > Mammalia > Artiodactyla > Balaenidae > Eubalaena > Eubalaena glacialis. The sequence continues at coordinate 15,062,192 of NC_083733.1, read as the reverse complement.
TTTCTTGTCCTTATCCTTGTCCATCTAGAGAATTCTTTCTGACTCATCATTCAAAACAGATGTCACATGTCACTGCCTCTGGGCCACCTTCTCTGAATTCCTCAGGGAGGTTTGTTTTTCTTTTCAGTGATCCCTCAGCATTTGGCTCCTACAGGCTGACAAGTTTTAGGTCATATTCTAACTCCCTTTCTCTCTCCGTCTTGATTTATGTGTCTCTAGATTCTTCTGCTCACAGTGTGGTCTGGAGACCAGCAGCAGTGGCATCTCCTGGAACTGTCAGATACGCAGAATCTTAGGCCTCACCCCAGAAACTGCATTTTAACAAAATTCCAGGTGATCCCCTTGCACATTAAACTTTGAGAAACACCACTCTGGAACAGTGCTCCCATCGGGTGGTCCACTGACTAAAACTGTGTTTCTAGTCCAAGATAAGTACAGAAATTGAGAATAAGCATTTAGAAACTTTTAGAGCAATTGGGCAGACTAATTTTAGGCCTATTGAATCTAATTTTCAAAATGGGGCTTGTATTTTGTAGGCCTCTGTTCTATGTCATTTTTCTAGTAATTCGTTTTTACCGTATTTTACAAAAGTATCAGTCCCTGATGGATTGGAAATTTTTTTTTAAGTCTTTCATGATAGTTTGGGAAGGGCTGCTTAGATAGCTTTATTCTCTATTTCAACATTTAACAGGAGGTACTCATAGTAGATGCTCAACAAATGTTGATGAATAACTACTTAATGAAATATACCCTTTTTTGGCCTATATTTGAATTTTTGACAGCAAGATGTCCTTCATCATTACCCGGTTCAAGAGATGAAAACAACCCCATCTACGTAGCCCCAGCTATGAATGGTCCAGTTAAGCGCCCAGAAAGAACCCTGAAAGAGAAGAAATTCTTCAAGTTGACAGGAGATATTTTGGGTATGGAGAGAAAATGGTAACCTGTTGATACAGCAACACATTTCCCAGCAAGGAAAGGGGGAGTGAGAATAAAATGGAAAATATAGAAGAAAGGTGGAAAACTATTTTAAAATATTCACCTCGAAAAATTCTGGATTCCCTTAAGGCTGTAAGGTGAATGGAAGGACTCCTGAACTTGGAATCTTGAGATCTAATTGTGTGTTTCAGTAAGTCACTTTCTCTACCTGCAGAATGTAACAATGAAACTTGATCTACATCACATGGTGGAGGGAAAATGAATATGCTTTGAAAAATAGATGTCCTGGGAATTCCCTGGTGGTCCAGTGGTTAGGACTCCGCACTTCCACTGCAGGGGGCACGGGTTCGATCCCTGATGGGGGAACTAAGATCCCACATGTCACGCAGCATGGCCAAAAAAAAAAAACAATACTGCTGTCCTGTAAGTGCAAGGTAACTGGTTCAACACGTCTAGTGTTTGGGTTATTGGATTCTCTGGACCAAAGAAGACAAATTCTGTTTTTATCATGCCTTCCCTTCTTGTGAACACAGACAGTCTATAGATAACTGGAGAGGGGAAGGGGAGGGGATGAAAGGAGTGGTCTGGGGGGACATTTAGACCTAAGAACTAAAATACAACACTTTTTGTGTGAGATTTTATGTATCTTATTTTTAAGTAAAATTTCTGATCAGTGGCAGAATAATTCTGGGAAGGAATATGTAAATATCTATAGATATATAGAGATATCACTAAGAGCCAAATGCTTTTGCTTATCTGTTTACAATTATTAGGTTGAACCATATCAAATTGCCAACTTTTGACTGTTTTTGACCTGTAAAAGTCTGTAAGCTTAGGAAGAAATGAAGAAAAACATACAGAGGCTTTCTAAGCTAACTATTCACCTATGATTTTCTCTTCTAATACTAGTACAAGTACTTTTCCTTATCCTATTGATGACCGCAGTCTACTCAGCACACAACTCCAATAGATTTCACCTCCGTCAAGCTATCCGCCAGAGCTTTCCTTACCGTTTCTCGGAGATCAAACTTCTTAAGCAGTTCTACTCCTGGGCCAGTAGCACCCTCCTTCCTAACCTGTACAGGGATTACAGAGGTAAGAACACAGTCCTGGGGCCCAGCCCTGCACATGTGGGGTGCAGTTGGTTTTTCAAACGCCCCTGCAGTAACCCATTAGAACACTGGAGAAAGGTCCGCTGGCTTTTTCAATATGACTGCACCTCTGTGGGCACCCAAAGGTCCACTCCCAGGGCCCCATCTAAGCAGGTTCAGGTTTATGTCTGTTCACCCAAGGGTGATCAGGCCCATGAAGGCTGATTCCCACTGATGAGTTTCACAAGAGGCTGATGAACAAAATTGAGAATTTATTCACTAACAACATGAAAAGTAACTGAAGTGATCCCTGGGACTGGTTGCCTCCTTGTGAAGGAGGGAACCACATGTAGCTGAGAAGTTTGTTCTATAAGCACAGAACCATGAAAACAGTGTAACCAGAAAGATCTCCACACCAGATGATATTCTGATATATTGCCTGATGTGCAGTCATTCCCAAGTCTGTGATGTGTCTGTGTAACTTTTCTTGGTTGGTTATCCAGTTCAGTTCCACGAATATGTAGTGAACACCTAGTATGCTGGGAACTGTCCTAGGAGCTAATAAAATGATGGACATTATATGGTTTGTACCCTCAAAGAACCTCACCATCAAGAGGAGTTAGTATGGGGACTTCCCTGGTGGTGCAGTGGGTGACAATCCGCCTGCCAATGCAGGGGACACAGGTTCAAGCCCTGGTCCGGGAAGATCCCACATGCCACGGAGCAACTAAGCCCGTGCGCCACAACTACTGAGCCTGTGCTCTAGAGCCTGCGAGCCACAACTACTGAGCCCACATGCCACAACTACTGAAGCTCGTGCGCCTAGAGCCCGTGCTTCACAACAAGAGAAGCCACAGCAATGAGAAGCCCGCGCACCACTACGAAGAGTAGCCTCCGCTCACCACAGCTAAAGAAAGCCCGCGCACAGCAACGAAGACCCAAACGCAGTCAAAAAAAAAAAAAAGAGTTAGTATGAATGCTTGTTTTTTTTTTTTTAATAATTTTTTATTTTATTTTTTTCATTTGGCTGCATCGGGTCTTAGTTGCAGCACACAGGATCTTTTCATTGCAGTGCACAGGCTCTCTAGTTGTGGCGCACGGGCTCAGTAGTTGCCACGCTTGGGCTTAGTTGCCCCACGGCATGTGGGATCTTTGTTCCCTGACCAGGGATCGAACTCACGTCCCTTGCATTGGAAGGCGGATTCTTAACCACTGAACCACCAGGGAAGTCCCAGTATGAATGCTTCTTGTTCAGTATCTTTCACCAGTTACCAGCACTTTGCCATATTATAACTTTATATCTTATTAAGCTGTATTCTGGAAATTGCATTCATTAATCTCAGGATTGGTGGCTTTCTGTTGGGATTTGGAACATCTCCTAGGTTCCTGAAAAAAATCTGAATGATATGTTCATCTCAGCAAACATGTATAGTCCTTTTTTTAAAATTAATTTTTATTGGAGTATAGTTGATTTACAATGTTGTCTTAGTTTCTGCTGTACAGCAAAGTGAATCAGTTATACATATACATATACCCACTCTTTTTTAGATTCTATTCCCATATAGGTCATTACAGAGTATTGAGTAGAGTTCCCCGTGCTATACAGCAGGTTCTTATTAGTTATCTATTTTATATATAATAGTGTGTATATGTCAATCCCAATCTTCCAATTTATCCCTCCCCCACTTTCCCCCTTGGTAAGCATGGGTTCGTTTTCTACATCTGTATAATCTTTTCTTAAACGTGTACTTGTTGCATTTAAGAGTTTTTACAGATGGCAACTTCTGTACATTGCATGTTGATTTTTTCTAGTTGAGTTTTAAACGGTGACAGTTCTAGGTTGAGGGCACATTCTGTTTGCAGTCAGTAACTGTCTATACTGACTTAAATAAAAAGTGAATCAGACCCTGGGTGGCTAAGGCTAGTGCCATCACAATAGGCATGTTCTCCTCTTAGACTCCTTCACTCTACGGTATAGTGTCGTGGTCCAAAGGCGCAGACTCAGAAGGATGCCCAGACTGCCCAGGTTCACATCCTTGCTCTCCACTTACCAGCAGTGTGTTCTTGGGTAAATTACTCAACCTCCTGTGCCTCAGTTTCCCCATCTGTACAATGGGGATAATCTTAGGACCTACCCTGTAAGATAGACGTGAAGATTAAAACCTTAGTAGATCTAAGTGCTTAGAACAGTGTCGGGCACATACTGTTCACTCGATGGGTGTTAGCTATTGTTATTAACTGGGGCAGTTGGAGCTCTGGTTGTACTAGAACCACAGAGTTTACATGAGTTACCTGGACATACTAAGGAAGAGCAACAGCAATCTGTAGATGTAGATAATGAAACAGAATTAAGTAGATATGGGGTAAACAGCAGTAAAAATTGTAACATTTTTTAACTCTTCAATTGCTAAAAAATGTTTGCTTTCAGAATTGATGTAGCCCAGTCCCATTAGTCCACTTGTTTTCAGGAATATTGAAGCCCAGGCCATTCATGGCAGGTAATCTGTATCCTATAAATAAATCTGTATCCTATAAATACAGGACTTTCCTAAATAGCCTAGTCCAATGTTGAAACACATTTAGGGAAGAATTTTTTTTGTAGGATTTAATTAAAATTCCTCTTGCAGCAATTTAAACTTTTTCTCTTTTGACTTTCTTCTGAGGTGAAAAAACACTAATCACAATTCTACAATTGCATGGTTTTCATTTAAGAAATACAAAGTAAGGCCATCTTTGAAGGTTAAGTCACCCTTTACCTTTCTCTTTTATCTTCTGCAGGACTCTGGGTCCTTTAATAACCTACTGCAAAGCTCTCCCTGCCAAATTTTGTAACATAATCTTTTTCTTTCATGTTAAAACATTTTTTCATAATTAAAACATGAATATGTAGAAAATCCATATGTACCACGATGTATATTGTGCAACTCTCCTTTATCCTCTGATCCCCCTTCTCTCTTTCCTAGAGGCAACTACATTCCCAATTGATTATACAGACATACCTCACTTTATTGCATTTCACTTTACTGCACTTCGCAGATACTGCATGTTTTCTTTAACAAATTGAAGATTTGCCAACCCTGTGTCAAGCAGATTCATTGGTGCCATTTCTCCAATAGCATTTGCTCACTTCGTGTCTCTGTGTCACATTTTGGTAACTCTCGAAATATTTCAAACTTTTTCACTATTATATTTGTTACGGTGACTTGTGATCAGTGATCTTGGATGTTACTATTGCTAAAAGAAGGCTCAGATGATGGTTAGCATTTTTTAGCAATAAAGTATTTTTTTTAGCAATAAAGTATTTTTAATTTAGGTGTATGTACATTGTTTTTTTTAGACATAATGGTATTGTACACTTAATAGACTATAATACAATGTAAACATAACTTTTTTTTTTTTTTGGCCACACCGCACGGCCTGCAGGATCTTAGTTCCCCAACCAGGGATTGAACCCGGGTCCCAGCAGTGAAAGCACCGAGTCCTAACCACTGGATAGCCAGGGAATTCCCTAAACATAACTTTTACATGCACTGGGAAACCAAAAAATTCATGTGACTTGCTTTATTGCAGTGGTCTAGAACCGAACCCATAGTATCTCCAAGGTATACTTGTAAATTCTTTCAGAGGTAATCTATACATTTGCAAATACATTTGATGATAAACAGCAGCATACTATAAACATTGTCATGCCTTTTTGCCTTTTACCCTTGATTTGCCTGGAGATTGTTCCATCGGCATATATAAAGCTGTCCCTTTTTATGTTTTATTCATTTACTATATAGTATGCCATTGCGTGTATGTACCATAAGTTATATAACCAGTTCCCTATTAATAGACATTTAGATTGTTTCCACTCTTCTACTGTTAACAATAATACTACCATTTATACCCTTTTACATATGTAATTTCACTCATGTGCAAATATATCTGTAAGATAAGTACCTTGAAAAGACTTGCTAAAAATGTATATCCATTTTTCATTTAGAAAGATATTGCCAAATTGTTCTCCTCAATTGTACCAGTTAATGTTCCCATGAGCAATGTATTATTAGATCTGCCCACATCGCCAACAGTTCAGTGAACATTGGTGTTTTCATACAATACAGGTAACTCTGAAATATACAAAAGGTTTGCAACTGCACTCTTGAGAAAATGCAAGTTTAAACTAAGGAACCATTTTTCACCTCTCATATGGACAAAACTTGCCTCTGCTCTTGCCCTTCTTCATTCCATCTTCCCCATATTATTTTTTTACAACATAAATGTGTTTTGTCCCTGTTCAAAACCTCCCAATGGATTCCATCACACTTAAAATAAAAGCCCAAACCCTTTCTAAAGCTTACTCTAGGGCCTTCCCTGTCCAGAGCTATAGATACATCTGTTACTTCTCCTACCCTCATTCTGACCCTCATTCACTCTAATTCAGCCACACAAGCTTCTGTGCTCTCCTTAAACACGATGCACATGCTCTTGCCTTGGCCTTGGAACTTGCTGTTGCCCTGACTGACGTTTGCATTGGGAGCTCCAAACTTTATTAGGGTCTCTCTCATAAGCCACCTCCTCTGAGAAACCTCTAATCATCCTGTAAATAAATAGCACTGCTCCCTCCTCACAGAACACTCTCTAGCCCCTCTTCCTACTCAGTTTTTTTTTTAATTTATTTTTTAAAATTTATTTATTCATTTTTGGCTGTGTTGGGTCTTCGTTGCTGTGCGTGGGCTTTCTCTAGTTGCAGTGAGCAGGGGCTACTCTTCGTTGCAGTGCACGAGCTTCTCATTGTGGTGGCTTCTCTTGTTGCCGGAGCATGGGCTCTGGGCACGCACGCTTCAGTAGTTGTAGCACACGGGCTTAGTTGCTCCGCGGCTCAGTTTTTCTTCATAGGACTATTATTACCTGAATATTGTTTGGTTATTGCCTGTCTCCCTCCCTCCTCAAATGTGAATGCTCTGTGGACAGGGACTCTTGTCCACTGCTGTGTTCCCAGCACCTAGAACAGGACCTGGTGTATGTGAGAGAAAGAATGAATGAATGTCATTCTATAATTTTTGCCCATTTTTCATTGGGCTGCTTGGTTTTGTTTGCTTGTTTTGATAAATGGGAGCTTTTTATGTATTAAGAGCTTGTTCAGTTGTAGAGATTTAGATGTTTATACAGAAACAAAATAAGGATTTATAAAAATTAATTTAGGGAATTGGTAGCTTATGATATTCTATCTGGGAGTGTGGTATGCTTTTTCTATTCTCATCTGCATTTGTATCCCTCAGTAATATTAAATTCTCTTCATATAATTCTTGCACATCTCTTGTTAGGTTTATCTTTTGTGGTCTATTGTGAATGAGATTTTATTTCAGTATAGTTTCTAAGTAAATATTGTTTGAATATATGAAGGCTATTGATTTTATTATATTTAGTACCCAGCCAGCTTGCTGAATATTTTGTTAAGTAATAGTTTTTAGGCTGATTCTCTTTTCTCCCCAGCTTTATTGAGGTACAATGGAGAAATTAAAATTGTATATATTTAAGGTGCAACTTGATGTTTTGATATATGAATACATTGTGAAATGTTTACACAAACTAATATATCCATCACCTCACATGGTTACATGTTTTGTTTTTAGTGATAAGAACGCTTATTCTCTAAGCAAATTTCAAGTATACAATATATTACTATTAACTATAATCTATAAACTATAATCATGCTATACATTAGATCTCCAGGACTTATTGATTTTTAAAACTCTAAGTTTGTATACTCTGACATCCACCCATCCCCCTCCCCACCCCAGCCCCTGGTAACCACCATTCTACCCTCTGGTTCTGTAAGTTCGACTTTTTAAAATTGCACTTATAAAAGATCATACATGTTTCTTTGTTTGGCTTATTTCATATCTTCACTTTTGTGAATAATCCTGCTATGAACATGGGAGTGCAGATATCTCTTCAAGATGCTGATTTCATTTCCTGTCAATATATAGCCAGTAGTAGGATTACTGGATCATCTAGTAGCTCTATTTTTAATTTTTTGAGGAACCTCCATGCTGTTTTCCATAATGGCTGTACCAATTTACATTCCTATCAACAGGGCTCCTTTCTCCAAACCCTCACCAACATTTGTTATTTCTTGTCTTCTTGATAATAGCCATCCTAACAGTCGTAAGGTGATATCACATTGCAGTTTTGGTTTGTTATTTCCTTGATGATTAGTGATTTTTACATATACCTGTTGGTCATTTGTATTTCTTTAGAAAAATGTGTATTCAGGTCCTTTGCCCATTTTTTAATCAGGTTGTTTTTTTTTTTTTTTTTTTGGTATTGATTTGTATGAGTTCTTTATGGATTTTGGATTTTAACCCCGTATCAGATATATAGTTTGCAAATATTTTCTCCCATTTCATAGGTTGCCTTTTCATTTTGTTTATTGTTTCATTTGCTGTGCAGAAACTTTTTAGTTTGATGTAGTCCCACTTGTTTGTTTTAGCTTTTGTTGCCTGTGCATTTAGTGTCATATCCAAAAAATTGCCAAGACCAGTGTCAAGAAGCTTTTTCTGTTTTCTCATAGGAATTTTGCAGTTTCAGGTCTAAGGTTTAAGCTGTTAATCCATTTGGAGTTCATTTTTTGAATATGGCAAAATAAAAGTGTCCAATTGCATTCTTCTGCATGTGGAAATCCAGTTTTCCTAGCATTATTTGTTGAAGAGACTAGCCCCATTGTGTATTCTTGGCACCCTTGTCATAGATTAGTTGGCCGAATCTATGGGTGTGGGTTTAATTCTGGGTTCTCTATTCAGTTCTATCGTTCTATGTATCTGTTTTTATCCCAATACCATAGTATTTTGATTACTATAGTTTTGCAATATAGTTTGAAATCAGGAAGTGTGATGCTTCAGCTTTGTTCATCTTTCTCAAGATTATTTTGGCTAATCACGGTATTTTTGTGGTTCCATACAAATTTTAGGATTGTTTTCTCTATTTCTGGGGAAAATGCCACTGGAATTTTGATGGAGATTGCATTGAATCTGTAGATCACTTTGTGTAGTATGGACATTTTAACAATATTAACTCTTCCAATCCATGAATGTGGGAAATCTTCCCATTTACTTTTGTCTTTTTCATATCTTTCATCAATCTCTTATAGTTTTCATTGGACAGATTTTTCACTTCGGTTAAATTTATTCCTAAGTGTATTATTCGTTTTGATGTTATTGTAAATGAGATTGTTTTCTTAATTCCTTTTTCAGCTAGTTGTTAGTGTAACAAAATGCAACTGATTTTTGTATTTTGATTTTTTATTCTGTAGCGTTACTGAATTCATTTTAACAGGTTTTTGGTGGAGTCTTTAGGGTTTCTATATATAAGACCATGTCATCTGCAAAGACAGTTTTACTTCCTCCTTTCTTATTTGGATGCCTTTTATTTATTTTCCTTACCTAACTTTTCTGGCAAGGACTTCCAGTACTGTGTTGAATAGACGTGGTGAGAGTTGGCATCCTTGTCTTGTTCCTTATCTTAGAGGAAGAGCTTTTAGCTTTTCACAATTGAGTATGATGTTAGCTGTGAGCTTGACATATATGGCCTTTATTATGTTGAAGTACATTCCTTCTTGCCTAATTTGTTGAGAGTTTTTATCGTGAAAGTTTGTTAAATTTTGTTGAATGCTCTTTCTGCATCTGTTGAGATATGTTTTTAATCCTTCATTCTTTTAATATGGTGTATCACATTTATTGACTTACATGGGATCTTAGTTTCCTGACCAGGGATCGAACCCACCCCCCCCCCTGCAGTGGAAATACAGAGTCCTAACCACTGGACCACCAAGGAAGTCCGAGAATTTAAACGTTTAAATATTTGATAGAATTCACCCATGAAGCTATCTGGTCCTGGGCTTTTCTTTGTTGAGAGGTTTTTGATTACTGCTTCAGTCTCCTTACTTATACTTCGTATGTTCAGGTTTTCTGTTTATTCATTATTCAGTTGTATGTTTCTAGGAATTTATCCGTTTTTCTAGGTTATCCAGTTTGTTGGCATGTAATTATTCCTAGTAGTCTCTTATGATCCTTTGTATTTTTGTGATATCAGTTGTAATGTCTCTTTCGTTTATATAATTTTATTTATTAGAATCCTCTTTTTTTTCTTGGTTAGTCTAGCTAAAGGCTTGTCACTTTTATTGTTCAAAAAAGCTAACTTTTTTTTCTATTGTCTTTCTAGTCTCTATTTCTGCTCTAATCTTTATTATTTCATTTCTTCTTGTAACTTTAGGCTCAGTTCTTTTTTTATTAGTTCCTTGAGAAGTAAAGCTAGGTTCTTTGAGATCTTTTTTCTTAATATAAGCATTTATTGCTATAAACTTCCCTCTTAGAACTGCTTTTGCTGCGCCTAGCATCTGTCTTTTCCTAAGTGCTGTAGTCTTGGAATCACATTGCCTCCCTTAGAAAAGGTCACTAAATGGAAAACCATCAGTTCAAGTTGGCACAGAGTTTTGGAGAAGACAGTGGAGCTGGTTTAAGTTGTGTAGGTCCATACTTAACTAGCAGTATGATAAACTCAAGACATTTGTTTCATCTCTAAAATGGGGATAACATTTAGTTCAGAGGATGAACTATATGAAAGTCAAATTTATATGAAAACACTGTAATTACAGAAGAATTCTGTGTAGTTTTTAGGCATAGCAATTTGAATGGCCACTAAGGAACTTCCTTAATTCCATTCCATTGGTTCTACCTTGACCTCACCATTATCAAGCACCTCAGGACCCAAAGAAGTGCAGTCCCCTCTACTGCTCTCTACCCCCATCTGACTGTTCTCTCTTTTTCAGTTTAACCTGCTGTGTGGATGGAGCATCTCTGACTACCGAACTTTTCTCAGTTCAGCAGTGACTGTTGTTGGTCTCCTGATGGGAATCTCTCATCACAAGGAGGTAAAAACCCTCTTCCTCGTTTCCCTGCAGAATTCTATTTGGTTTAATATATCAAACAAGAGGAGAATTGCTTATAAAAGCAGCCCCTACTGTACCACTGCATACTGGAAAAGGGAGAAACTTAGTTCCTTTGCCATTATTTTATGGTATTACCTATAGATACTGTATAGCTTTTGAGTGGCTGTTACCTTCAGAAATCCTTCCTTTCCTAAGCACATATAGTCCCACCTTTCTCACTTCTTCTATCCTTAATCTTACTGCCAAAGACACTGGGCCTGAACTTGGGTTCTCATATCTGGCCAGATTAACATGATTTCTGCTGCTTTCTCAATGGCCCTTTGAAGGGTGCAATTGGAAGTGACTTAAAAAAGAAAAATTAGGGAGGTACAATTCCAGAAAGAACTGCAGTTATTTCTGTTTATAAATAGTAATTTCAGAGAGGCTGTTATTTTCTCCCAGGAACTACCTACACAAATCCCTTTCTGTTCAACATAAAAAATAAAGTAGGAAACCGAGGTGAGGTTTTTGGGTCCCAAACACTAGCATATATAGATTTGATAAGAAAAAAACTGCAATTCAAATTAGTGAAACTGGCAAGATTTTCATCAAAGCTCATCATTCTGATACTCTAGAAATCAAAGGTTACTAATTAAAATGGGTAAATTAACATAGTTTCTAACGTGCAAAGTTACCACCACCTTCCTAAAATCTAAGAAAGATTAACGTAACTGCTATTTTGGATGGAATGTTTTGTTGTGGTTCCAGCCCCAATCACTAGGGAATGAAGTCCTCACCCCTGGAACACTTTATATACTAAAGCTCTTAAAGAAGTAACAATCAGGGCTTCCCTGGTGGCGCAGTGGTTGAGAATCCGCCTGCCAATGCAGGGGACACGGGTTCGAGCCCTGGTCTGGGATGATCCCACGTGCCGCGGAGCGGCTGGGCCCGTGAGCCATAATTACTGAGCCTGCGCGTCTGGAGCCTGTGCTCCACAACAAGAGAGGCCGCGATAGTGAGAGGCCCGCGCACCGCGATGAAGAGTGGCCCCCGCTTGCCACAACTAGGGAAAGCCCTCGCACAGAAACGAAGACCCAACACAGCCATAAATAAATAAAAATTTTAAAAAAAATAGAGCAATACTTAAAAAAAAAAAAAAGGTTCTAAAAAGAAGTAACAATCATAATAAACTTTTGCTAACACCTACTTTTTGACTTAAAAGGGAAAATGGAGTATACTTACTGGGAAGAGTCTTGCATCACAAACTCAGCGTTTGCCCAAACTGTTTGGTTGACCTGGAGTTATGATTAAGCTCTTTTAAAATAAGTAGATATAAGCTGGCAGCCATTACAATATCTGTCACAGAGATTTCCATCACAATAGTATTTATTGCAAGTATTCATCCTCTAAGTTGTTGGGTGTTTTTTTTTTTTAAACAGTGCCCAGTGGCAATAATGAATGAGCCAATACCAAAGGAAAATAATCATTTTTAAAAGGAACACCTAAATTAAAAGAATTTGGAAACCAAATTTTATTGGAAACCATTCTAGTAAGCCCTACATTTGAGAAAGATCTCTTTGTGCTGAAAAGGCAAGAATGGCAAAACTCAGTAATTATACTTTTAAAGATAACGATTTAAAAAAATCTAAAAAAAAGCATTAAAAGCCAGTTTTCTGTGGCTAACCTTTTAAACTGTATTGGAATGGTCCTATGTTCAGAGTAGAAAGTGCTTGGAATGGCAGAGACAGTTTTCATTATCATTGCTGGTATCTATGTATTCTTTCAACACACTTTTGGTATTCCTTGAAGCTTCCATGTTTAGAAATATTTTCTGGAATTGCCAACAACTCACAAGGGCTTTGAGTCACTTATAATTCCATTACAACTTTCTTCTTGTGAAAGCCCTGAAGGCACAATTATTTACACTCTTAGAGTCAGTCACTCTTGCTTTTCTGTCCACTCAAAAGTATTTTCCTTTTTAATATTTTTGTTTTTCTAGTTTCCACCAGACATAAGTGTTTCCTTATGTGAATATATCCCAAATGTTAGCATATATCTTACATTTTTAAAGTAGATATTAAACTGTCAGTGTTTAAACTCGAAGTGTCCTATTGTCTTTCCAGGTTATTGCTTTAAACCCAGTCCTGGGCTCCTTTCTTATCCTCCTCACCAGTGTCGTTTTGATGGTACTTGTGATCATTAACCTTTTTGTTTCTGCCATTTTAATGGCCTTTGGTAAAGAAAGAAAGTCCTTTAAGGTAAGTAACTCTGACTCAGTAACTGAAATATAAACCGTATCATGATTTTATCACTGGAAAAGCTCAATTTTAGCTGCTCTTAAGATTACAGACTGACATAACGCACAGTATCAGCATACTCCCTTTATTAGTCTCCACAGCTCTGCCAACCATTTTCCTAGGAAACCCAATTTACCAAAAGTACATTATGTTCTACATCCACTGTCCTATAAATAGCTGGCCCTCCACTGTTAAGTAGCAGAAACACTCCAAGGCCTGACAGTAAACCATTAAAGGAAACAGTATCTTTACACTTTATATCTACTTTTTAAAAAATATATCTTTGGTACTTTTTTCCTCCACCATTAGCAGCAATTTCGATTTCCTTGCTTTTCTCTTTTTGTCTTCCAACAGACTCAGAAAGAAGCTGCACTGATGGATATGCTGCTACTGAAGCTCTCAAGTTTGTTAGGAAAACAGCAGCACCAGAACACATGTAAGTAAGCAAACAGCTATAACAGCAATGGCCACTGACAAATGAAGTTTCAAGAAATTAATCCTGTTACCTCCTCACTTGGCTTATTACTTCTTAGTATATTAACACTGATCCTTGCATGGTGTACTTTAGAAAATTATAGATGTTTATAATATACATAGTTAATTTTGTTAGTCAGTGAAGAATCAAAATCCCCTTGGCTGCAGATTCTTCTGTTTATGGAACTTGGCACTATCAGAGGGTTAACACTGCAGGAGTGGTGCAGGATAAACCAGCTCTGCTGCCAAACAAACACCACGTAACATCATTCATGTTCCAGGAGGACTGTGGGAAATATGAGTCAGAAGTAAGCTCACTGCAACTTTAATTGAAGATACAAGCATGAGATGTGGCTAAGGGGGAGCCCTGTCACAGAGAAGTAACCAAGCCAACTCACAGGTAACTATCTGGGCTTAAATACTGAGATCGAAATGGGCCCCTTACTCCCCAGGGAGCCAATAAGGTCTGGCTTGTGCCCAGTATGGGTCACTTGCTTAAATACTTGTCACTAAAATCTTGCCCCTCGTCATTTGACCAAAACAATGGAGAAAGCGGGGCACAGAATTTTTAACTTTATTAGCAGCTACTGAGCCATGACATACAAATCAATCAAAAACATTAAAGTTGCTTGAAACAAGTGTGTACAGATACACCACACAGAAGCCGAAGTCGTATCTTCCAATCCCAAAGCCATCCTTGTGGGGAAGGACGGCCTTAGCTAGGGGGCAAAACAGTAAGAGTCTCATCCGTCAAGGGAAGGAGCAAAACACCTACAGCCACACGGGCACCAAAAATTTATCTGAGATAAGTTTTTAAAGGTTCTCTTGATCATAACGTTTTCAAATGAAAACAGGAACCCCTCTTCACCTGTAGGCTTTCCAGCTCACTACTCCAGACCCTTGAATATTTCTATTAAGGCTACTGGAAGCCCACCTTAGCCTTGAATGGTGACTTCTGCCCAGTATGTGGCCAGTAATGCAATCCAACAGAACATGCCATGGGGGAAAACAGGAATTTATATACAGTGCTGCCCTCTATTAAAAGGGAAACATGGCACTCAAAATAAAGCAAAAGGCCACAGAGGGCTCCCTGAGAATCCAGTAGAACTAAGAGGCCTTCAACTTTCCAAAGTTTGCAACTGGATCCAGGTGGAACAGTGCCCTGCAGCAAGGAGTAGTGTATATGTCAATGAGAAGACCCAGCTTCTAAGAATTGTTACAATGGCTTCCTGGGCCATTTTCTCTCTCTCCCATTCTTATCAGAGCGAGAAAATACACAACTTGGCCTTGAATCTCACTCACCACCAATCCCTGTGTACGGAGGGGTTTGTTTCTAAGTCTAGAACCTCAGCACAGAGCTGAGACACTTCATGAAGTACTCTCCTCCACCATCCGGCCATCGTTGACAGCGCTCCCCTTCTCACTCCCCTGTGGAGGGATGGTGGGACAGGAAGGAGAGAAATGGGACCACACTGACAGGAAACGGACAAGCAAGGCTGCCAGGAGCCAGCTGCTCCAACCTCACAATCTCCAGTTGTTAGTCTCAGGAGCAGTGGAGAACCGGAAAGCAGCAGAGTGTGTCAGAGCAGGAAGAGAGCCCCGAGGAAGAGTGTACTCAGTGATAGTTAACAGATGAAGCAGAATTTCATGGAGATTCTTTGTTACAAGGAGAAACTGCTCAGTCTCAATTCCCAGAACTTGGACCTTGCCTGGTTTAGGAAGCCTATGTTTTCTTTTTCAACTCTTCAAATCTCCGGGAAAGATCATCAAAGTCAATGTCTTCAGAGGCTGAGGTGTTGGCACCAGCAGATGCAGTTGGTAGTGTGTCTGGCACAGATGGCAATTCTGGCAGTACAAAATTGTCATAGGTATCCATGGGTCTGGAAGGGGGCTTTGCAGAAGCTTCTGGCTTGGGTCCAGGACCTAATTAAATTAGAGCAAGGAGCACAGTGTTAAAAACGCCAGTGGCTCAGATCCTCAAACCCCACAATCCCCCCTGGCAGAAACAATAAACAAAATACTGGAGAAAGCATTGTTTTTTAAAAAATAATTATTATTTAATTCTAAAGGTCAATAAAAATTTTCAGGACAATTAACAGCTACATTTTCTAATTATGGCTGAATATATGTTTTACTTTCCTACAGTGAGAAAAAAGTTTAAGGGAAAGTCAAAGTGTGGTGCATGGGGCTTAGGTACAGAGCATTCATTTAAACGGACTGTCCCCTTTCACAAAGGTCTACTCCCATTAATAGGAAAGTCCAAGGAATGGTACTAGGATTCTACTGGGATGAGCTACTCTTTAAGGCTTATGGGCAAAAAATTTTCTATGGAATGTTAACATCCATACCATTTGATGTAATAGAATGTGATCTGTATTTCTAGTCCTCCGTCTTCCGTTTTATATCTTACAAGTTAAAATCATCGCCCTCTCTACCTACTGTATGTTTCCATTTATATCTAAGTTCTAGAACAGGCAACCTAAACCATAGTTTTAGAAAATAAGAACAGTGCTTGCCTCTGGGATGGAACTGACTAGAAAGGAACACAAGGTAACTTTCTGGCGTGATAGAAATGTTTTGTATCTTAACTGAGGTGGCGGTTACATAATGTATGTGTGTGGAGATAGATACACATCAAAACTCATCACAATATACACTTCTGTGTATTTTTTGTATGTAAATTATACCTCAATGAAACTGTCCCAATTTTAAAAAATATTCCCCTCTGGGTTTCTGGAGTGCTGGTAGTGTTTTAATTTTTCAGTGAATGGCTACATGAGCATGCTTGCTTTGTGAAAAGTCACTGAGCTATACACTTATGATTTATGCCTGTTTCCCCCTCTTTAATGCCCAAATTTTTAAAAAATTTTGGTATTTCCAGGCACAGTGGAAGTGGAAGCGGCAGGAACATACAGAACTTGAGGATGACTGAAAACTACAAGGTGAAAAGGAATAATGATACCACTAACAGAAACAGGGAACTTGGGAGATTCTTTGGAGCCAGGAAAGATCTTTTCTTTTTGGAAGTGGGAAATCCTGAGTTCTGTTTCTACCATACTGCATTTGGGTAGAATGCCACAAGCATAAAAACAATCTGAGGGAGGAACAGTGATGAGAAAACAGCGAAGGGTTCAGTACTGAGAAACTCTCAAGAGGGTTTCTGACTCACCAACGATCTGTGCAGAAGAGACATTCTTATCAGCATTAATGTCATCAACCTGAAACACAAAGATCACATGACCAGAGGAGAAAGCAATGGCATCACTGGTGAAAGTAATGGTATAAGCCCATGTGTGTCGCAAAAGCGAAGCTGCTCAGCAAAAGCAACAGAAACTGCTCCAAAGAAACTGCCCCTCCGCCCCCTGTACTGCTTTCCTGATCATCTTCCAACCAGATAGATACCATGTTGAACTCATAACTGCCAAGCAGAGGAAAAGAAAATTCTTACCACACCATAACATCTCTCTTTAATCTGATACCTTCACCTTCCAGGCAGAGAGAAAGCATTCTAAACCACCGCATTCATCTCCAAGAACCAAGTCCTCAAATACTAACGAAGATCTTCTACCTCATCCCTAGAAACAGTTGTGGGCAATGCTTCAATGCGTGCAAAACCAAAACATAAAAATTCAGGCTCAATGTAAAAACCAAAGGAAAGAACACTAAGCAAGCTCAGGGACAGGGCGATCTCCCTAGATGAGCAAACAAGGCTGGCAGAAAAGTCATCTAATTCTGAACCAAAACTGTTACGACCACCTACAGTTCAAGGCATCATTACCATATTAGCAATAATAGCAAGCTTTAACTATAAGAGTAAAATGTAAAATTAATGCTAGAGGCTGAAATTTACTAGACACTTATCTGTTTAAGACAAAAATCTGGTTCTTATTCCTTTACACAGTGTTGAGAATTTATAAAACTGGTATTTTAATTATTATATTCTGGCACCGAGACTGTACCAGCTCAATATGATTCTCTGCCTAGTCTAAAAAAGAGTCTGATCAAGTGCCCTACCAGAACTTTCCAGAATCTGCAGCTCCTTCCTGCATTTCTTAACTGCAGACAAAGCATTGCCACCACCGATGCTGCCACCACCACCACCACCACCACTCCGTTTCCAGGGTAATATTAAAGCAACATAAGAATCCAAAGCATAGAGCAATGCCAGTACTAGGAGTGATCAAAACTTTGCCTTCCCTGTGGCCATTATTTTGCTCTCTCTTCATGGGATTCACTCTCCTGCTGCTTATAAAAGAGGCTCAGGCACTTACAGATTCATACGATGGGGGAGTTGCTGGTATCTGAGGTGGATGAATATTGGGAAAGGCCTGATAATTTCCCATTGGCAATCCATTGAAATCCGACTGCAAGAGGAGAAAGGCAACATCAGAGACATTGCCCCTGATCTGCAATTTCTGAAGTGTGTAAATGGGAAGGGAGAAATAAATATGTGTGTGTATACAACTATTTTCTCAATGTGAATATATTCACATTGAATACATATATATATATTCAAGATATATATTTAATACATGTATTCAAGAGCCCCAAAAGAAAAAAAGGTGCCTAAAAGGACCACATGTGATCAGGAGGAATCCAGATTTTTAAGATCTGTACCCAAAGGCTATTCTTCAAATTACTAAATTGCCTCAGTGTCTACAAGGGAAGCTTCTTACCAGACTTTCTTTTTGGGGGGAGAGGAGACGACTGCACTGCACAACACGTGGGATCTTAGTTCCCTGACCAGGGATCGAACCCACGCCCCATGCAGTGGAAGCATGGAGTCTTAACCACTGGACCGCCAGGGAATTCCCCAGACTTTCTTACTAGCAATGACTTTCATCTTCTTGTCTACAAAGGAGGTAGACCCGGTAATAAGTATTGGTTATTCATTTTTGGAAAAAGCTACTAGTATACCTACAAGTCCCAAAGGTTCAAGAAACCTACATGAAGAGTTTTTCTAGTACCATCTCTCCAGATTTTCCCACTTCATTACCTACAGGTGAACCAAAAGACTTTTTCCAAATCCCAATGCTATTTTTTCCACAATATGATCAATAAACTAATACCAAATATTCTTACTGCTAAATCCTCTTGATAACCTACAATTCCTGAGTGTATTCACAGAGCCAACTTGTCATCTTCTGTAACATTTTCTAGAGCTTATATCCATATTTATTTGTATGTGTACTTACTGGTCCCTTTGGAAGAGGGTATGAGAAAGGAGTGTTTGGAGATGGCATGGGCATGGGCATGGGCATTGGCACTGTTCCATCAGGTCCACCAGCTGGTACTGTGAATCCGCCCCCACCTCCTCTTCCAGGGCCCCCTTTCTTCACATCATCTGTGAATCCAACATCAATAAGATCTGTATCTACTCCAGGAGGAGCTTCTCCCTAAGAAAAAGAGAGAAACCCATATCATTAGGCCCTGTCACCAGCTAGGTTCCCCAGGAAGCTGACTCTGAGATGGAGATTAGCGTGACAGAAGTTTACTGGAGAGGTCTCTTGGGATAGACACCTGTGGGGACATGAAGGAAGCAGGGCTGGGCAAAGGAAAAAGGTGGGCTGCCGTGCATTCACAACAAAGGGGGGGGGGGTGGCCAGCTAATCCCCCAGGGAGTTCTGGAGCTAGGATGGGCCTACAGCAGGTGCTCCCAACTGGGGACAAAGGGGCAGAGTCTTTAATCCCCTGCAGTGACCAGTTACCAAATACAAGCTGCCCCCAGGAAAGACCCTGGGTAAGGAAGCTCTCTTCTGAGGGCCATTGCTGGAGGGACACTCAGCTGCGTGAGCCACCAGTCATCAATACTCTCAAGAGGTGGGAGAGGGGCTTCCCTGGTGGCGCAGTGGTTAAGAATCTGCCTGCCAGGGCAGGGGACACGGGTTCAAGCCCTGGTCCAGGAAGATCCCACATGCCGCGGAGCAACTAAGCCTGCGCGCCACAACTACTAAAGCCCGTGCACCTAGAGCCCATGCTCCGCAACAAGAAAAGCCACTGCAATGAGAAGCCCACATACCACAACGAAGACCCAATGCAGCCAAAAATAAATTTATTTATTAAAAAAAAAAAAGAGCTGGCGGAATAAATGCTTGTGTCCTGAAGTGTTTGAGTATTTCAGGCAGGGGGAGGGTTGTCTGAGCAGCACACCAGAACATATACTATACCCAGTCAACATTAACTGCTGATTTACTATTTGCATATCTGCCCTTCTTTCATTGTAAGCCTCTTTAGGACAGGGACCTTGTTTATATATTTTCTGTATTCTCAGCTTTCTGGGGCACATGGCAGGCACACAACAGATGTTTCAGGATCTGTTCTGGGTCTTGGGGCTTTTCTTGCTACCCATAGGGGCCTCTCAATTCCTTGAACTTCACTGAAAAGTAGCAATAATGCCACTTTATATTTGTATCAAAGTTTGTACCTTTTCAAAGTGTTTTCAGTCATTCATCTCATCTGATCCCTAAATACTCTGAGAGATGCAGGCATATTTATTGTTACCCCAGAGGCATTAACTGGACAAAGGCTTAAACTCCCACATGCAAACTTGAGTGCAAAGAAAATGGTTATTTTTCGAAAACAGTGGTATCGAGAGACTCATTTTCCTTTGTATTCTAAAAGACTCTAAACGTACCATGACCACAGAGTCAGGCTCATAGGGCACATTGTAGTTCTTGGCAATTTCAATCAGGTATCTCTCCACCAGGATTTTGGGTGGGGCCTCCACACTCAGTTTGTGCATTAGCTGTAAGTAAAAGATCCAGGGTTAAGATGCATATGCATCAACCAGCCTAAGCCTAACCTGTATCAATTTTAAACTTTGTTCCTCACATTTCAAATTGAGAGGAAAAAAGGAAGCTCCAACCAGTTAAATTACTTTTTTCAATCACAAAGCACAAGACCCGTGTATCTCTCACATTCTCTGGTTACATATGCCTCAAAGACTGATATTGCTGCCTTCCACATTTGAAATCATCTACCCTTCTCCCCACCTCACTTCTACCTCCATAAATCACAAGTGGCACAAAGGATAGGATACAAAATCAGGAATGACACAGGATGACGGAAAGCTTCACAATCAGAAGTGTAGGACAGGGGTAAGGAGCTGACTGCACTGCCAGACAGCGTTCTTCTCTCTCTCACTATGAAATGTGCAATCCCAGATTAACCCTACATTACAGTGGTACCCACTAGACTCACTGCAGGCAATAAAAATAACCTGCCCCCACCCCACCCATTGCTTCATGTTTAACAATTATGTTCATTACCCGGTCATTCACAGTTCCAATCTGGTTGGTCCTACATAACTTGCCATATTCCTTGCTATACTTGGCACAGAGTTGATCAGCAACCTACAGAGAAAAAGAACAGTAAATAAAAATGGAAACCACTCCTACAGAGGGCTTCAAGCTTCCTCCTATTAACAGTAAACAGGATTTCCAAAAGACTAGGTCTGTAAAGCCTGAAGGGGTACATATTAATTCATTTAGTTGTTTGTTTTATCCAGCCATCCACTGAGCTGCAACTATGTGCCAAACTCTATTGTAAGCATTATGTTATACACTACAAATGATGAACAAAAACAGACATTGTTCCTACTCTTATAGAATCTTACAGTCTCTGGGTAAAAATAATCATTACTCAAATAATCACAAAGATAAAGGTACAAATGCAGCTGTGATAAGGGGAAAGGAAAAGTCCACTAAACTATCTGCTTACAACAGTAGAATCAGACCTGATCAGAAAAGTCAGATAAAGTGATGCTTCACTGAGATGTAAAGGATGATCAGGAGTTAACTAAACATGGAGGGAAGGAAGAACATTCCAGGAAAAGAAAACAGCATGTGCAAAGGCCTCTGCTGGAAAAACAGGGCCAATCCTCAAGCCAAAATAAAATCAGTGAGCCTCTTGTGCAGAGCCCAAAGGAAGAGTGTGGTAGGAAATGAAGAAAGGCAGATGGGGGCCAGACAGTGCAGGGCCGTGTAGGCTTTATTAGTTTTGTTTCTATCACAAGAACAACAGGAAACCACTAAAGGACTTTAAAGCAAGGGGTAGTGACAGGATCAGATCAGTGTTTTGAACAGAACCCTTAGTTGTTCTGATGGAATGGTGAACAGGCTAAAGGAAGCCAAAGTAGATGTAGAAAAAACTTTCAAGAAGTTACTACAATAGTACAGGCAGGAGATGACAGTGCTATTGGACCAGAGTGGTCCCAAGACCTGGAAGTTCAGTGAGGGGGCACTCAGTGTTAGGTAGACTTTCAGGGGTACTGGGTACTTACAAGTTTGTTATTTGTCTTTTAACAATGGTTTTTGTTTTGCTTTATACTATGCAGAAATCTTTAATTTTTACTTATATTATCACTCTTTGTTTATGGCTTTTAGGTTTTGTGGCATGTTTATGCCTTTTCCACTATGAGATTATTTTTTTTAATGCCTAACTTTCTTGTTTCTTTAAGGTTTCATTTATTTAAAAAAACATGTAAATCTTTTCGTCTGGAATTAATCTTGATATAAAGGAGGAGTATAAGAGAGACTATAAACAAGATTTACATTAAAAGTAGAAGCAGTTGCCTCTACTCTCCCATTCCCCTACCCACAAAACTGTATAACCACCCTCCCTACCCTATCAGAATACAGGAGGCTTACTCTCTGGGGAGGTTAAACTAAAGGAACTCTGGGCACCATGCACAGCAGAGAGCAGAGATACTGGCAACAAGAGAATTAAGTGTAAGTCTTCTCTAAGAGAGGAATGATACCTTTGGCTTCCTTCTCCCTGTGCTCTCAAAAATGCAGCCAGCTTATACCTTCCAGGTAGAAGACAGAACTCCTCTCTGAGGAAAATGACCAATCCAAGGAAAGAAAACTAGTTCCTGACAGTCTGGAGTTCCCTCAAGAAAGGGCTTAGATCATTCAACAATGAGTTGGTGCTGGAGGTATCATGCTCCCTGATTTCAAGCTATACTAAAAAAGCTGCAGTCATCAAAACAGTATGGTACTGGCACAAAAACAGACAAATCAATGAAACAGAATAGAGAGCCCAAAAATGAACCCATAGTTATATGGGCAATTATTCTACAACAAAGGAGGCAAGAATATACAATGGGGAAAAGATAGCCTCTTCAATAAATGGTGTTGGGAAAATTGGACAACTCTCTCAACACATACACAAAAATAAATTCAAAACGGATTAAAGACTTAAACGTAAGCTATGAAACCATAAGACTTCTAGGAAAAAATATAGGCAGTACACTCTTTGACACTGGTCTTAGTAATACTCTTTTGGGTATGTCTCAGGCACGGGAAACAAAAGCAACAATAAACAAATGGGACTACATCCAACTAAAAAGCTTTTGTACAGTGAAGGAAACTATCAACAAAATGAAAAGGCCACCTATTGAATGGGAGAAGATATTTGCAAACAATATATCTGATAAGGGGTCAATATCCAAAATATACAAAAAACTCATACAACTCAACACCAAGAAACAATCCAATTAGAAAACTGGCAGAAGAGCTGAACAGACATTTTTCCAAAGACGACAAACAGATGGCCAACAGGCACATGAAAAGATGCTCAATATCACTAATTAAGGAACTGCAAATCAAAACCACAATGAGATATCCCCTCACACCTGTCAGAATGGCTATCATAAAGAAAAGACCACAAATAACAAGTGTTGGTGATGATGTGGAGAAAAAGGAACACTTGTGCACTGTTAGTGGGAATGTAAATTGGTGTAGCCACTATGGAAAACAGTATGGAGATTTCTCAAAAGATTAAAAACAGAACTAACATCTGATCCAGCAATTCCACTCCTGGGTGTTTATCCAAAGAAAACAAAAACACTAATTAGAAAAAACATATGCACACCTATTCTCACTGCAGCATTATTTACAACCACCAAGATATGGAAGCAACCCAAGTGCCCATCCATAGATGAATGAAAATGCGGTACATATATACAATGGAATATTACCCATAAAAAAGAATGAAATCTTGCCATTTGCAACAACATGGACAGACCTAGAGGGCATTATGCTAAGTGAAATAAGTCAGAGAAAGAAAAATATCATATGATCTCACTTATAAGTGGAATCTAGAAAATAAAACATATGAACAAACAAAAACAGAAACAGAATTACAGATACAGAGAACAATCAGGTGGTTACAAGAGGTGGGTGGGAGGAGGAAATAGGTGAGGGAGATTAAGTGGTACAAAGTTCCAGCTGCAAAATAAATGAGTCACAAGTATGAAATGTACAGTGTGGGGAATACAGTCAATAACTAAGAAATGTGTTTGTATGGTGACATATCATAACTAGATTTATCGTGATCATTTTGAAATGTATAGAAAAAAATCACTATGTTGTATAACAGGAACAACATAATGTTGTAGGTCAATTACACTTCAAAAACAAACAAACATGCAACAAACTCACAGAAAAAGATCAGATTTGTGGTTACCAGAGTCAGGGAGTGGGAGGGAAGGGGGAATTGGATGAGAGCACTCAAAAGGTACTACAAATTTCCAGTTGTAAGGTAAGTAAGTACTAGAGATGTAATGCACAACATGATAAATATAATTAACACTGCTGTATGTTATATATGAAAACTGCTGAGAGTAAATCGTAAGAGTTCTCATTACAAAGATAGATTTTTCTATTTCTTTAATTTTGTATCTATATGAGGTGATGGATGTTCACTAAAATTATTGTGATAATCATTTCATGACGTATGTAAGTCAAGTCATTATGCTGTACATCTTATACAGTGCTGTATGTCAATTACATCTCAATGAAACTGGAAGGAAAAAAAGAGAAAAAAACAAACAATGAATTGGCATCTGGCAATAAGCCCACCCAAGCACACAAGAGGTTCCAATCCACTTTTTAGTACCTCACTCTTAAATATGAACAGCCAAGGGCCACGAAACCTTTCAGAAAAGCCTCTATTATAAAAATAGTTTAAATCTAAGAAATAGATAGAAGGAAACAATACAGAAACAAGAAAAGGTAAAAAGGGACTATAATATTCTCAGAGAGTTAGAAGACATTGTAGCCATGAAACAAAAATAGACTATTAAAAAAAATACATATTCAGAGACTTAAAAAGAGTTCTCAAAAAATAAAAACACACAGAAGACAAGGAAATCTCGTAAGATAGGTTGGGAGATAAGACTGAGACAATCTCCTAGTGAATAACTGGCAAAGATGTAGAAAATAGAAGAGAAAACAACTCAACTAAATTGGTACCTGAGCAGTCAGTACCATATCCACGTTGTGGCAGGCAATTTCTCAGTGAATTTTTCTGTCTCTTCTACCAGACTCTAAGCTACAAGAGTAGGGCTGGTGTCATATTTTGCTCACCACTGTGCTCTCAGTACCCACCCAAGTCACAACATCTGCTCAATAAATATTTGTGGAATGAATCAATGAGCAAAACATCCATTCCCTTAAATTAATGTTATTTTAACTTTACTGGTTTACAGTTGTATAAAAACTCTTCTATTTTTATATACTTAAATAACGTTACAATAAAAATAATTTAAGACAAAACTGGGGGGTATTTGTAACTTTGCCCCTTAGAAAAATTACTCAAGTTGGGAAAACACTGTTCTGTTCCATGATATAAGGCCTGAAAAGGAGAAAGAAACAAGTTTACAAAGCCTTTTTCAAAGGCAGCATGAGAAGGGTACAAAAATACGTGGTCAAAAAAGCAGAAGTGGCTTATGTTAACCAACCTTTCTAATAGGAAAAACTACATGCATCACTGGAACTGGTTGTACTCACAATTTTCAACTCAGCCACTTCTGACTGGAGTCGAGGAGCAGCCCAAATCAGTGTAGACACAGATTCAGCCAGACCAGAATCTAACTCCCTAATTAAGGGAAAAAAAATAAATAAAATTTAACATTCTTTCAAACAAACAAAACCCCATCATCTGTATCACATACTTGATAGCCTCTAAGGCAATTTCACAAATATCACTGGATTCTCACAATAACTCTAGGCTTCAAGCCATTTCTGTCATCCTATTTTGGAGGGGGAAACACAAACTAAGTAACAAGCCCAAGGTCACAAAGTCAGGAAATGGTTGAGCCAAGACTCAAACTTAGGCCTCTTGATTTCAGATTCCAAATTTTCTTTTCAACAGTTGTCTACATTGAGATCAGGCCTTCAAGTGAATAGCAGGAAGGATGTTGTTGGGTATGTGAAGTGGTAGTCCCTTAGTGCTATCGTCCTATGTGTAGGAAGAGACCAGTATTACTACTCCTTTCTCAAATTCCAGAAGTGATTTGACTTAGGTCTTCAAATCAAAATACCTTACTTCATTACAGTTATACAAGATGAAAAAGTTCTAGAGGTCTGCTGAACAACACTGTGCCTACAGTTAAACAATACTGTATTGAGTGCTTTAAAATGTTTAAGGCAGATCTCATGTTAAGTGTTCTTATCAAAAAAAAAAGGGGGATACAAGGAAATTTCTGGAGGTGATGACTGTTTTCTAACTTGATTGTGA
Organism: Eubalaena glacialis; assembly: GCF_028564815.1. NCBI lineage: Eukaryota > Metazoa > Chordata > Mammalia > Artiodactyla > Balaenidae > Eubalaena > Eubalaena glacialis. Next base: position 15,035,958 of record NC_083733.1, on the reverse strand, counting down.
TGATGGTGTACAGGTGTATGCCTATGTCCAAACTCGTCAAATTGTACACATTAAATATGTGAAGTTTTTTCCTAAATCAACTATACCTCAATGAAGCTTAAAAAAAAAAAAAAGACAAACCAGCTTACTTCATAGACTGGATGAGGCCAAACCGAGCCAGCAGCAGGTCACAGTACAGCTCCAGGATCTCCATGGCCTCCACAAGGTAGTCTTCTCGAATAATGTGCTCCACTCGGATTCGAGCTCGTTCATCTTTCCCAGCAGCCAGATAGTCAGCAATCTCTTTCCTTGCTTTCTGCGCCAGTTCCGCTAAAGCACAAATCACACTCCAGTCACAAAGTAGTAGTATACTGGGCCCTGGCCTGCAGGCAGACATCCACCCCAAAACAGAAAAGTGGGTGTTTCTACTATATCCTAGCTCACCCTCCTTTAGCAAATTTAGTCTCATCTCATCTAGTCTAGAATTTGCTACCTCGTCTAGATGAGAATATTGTTTGTGTAGCCAGAAATTTCCACCTATGGAGTCACCTTACCTATTCCATAGCAAGAGTATGTTCCTTTCCCTGCAACAAAGTGATTCAGTCTAACTAGTCACAAAGGACAGCAGAAATGTATCCAAAACCTAAAGGATATGGGATCCTTAAGACTTCATAGTGCTAGCCTGAAAGAGCCAATATTGAGGTGCTAGGACTCAGTGATGTATTTTGGGAAAGAAAATACAATGCAATCATGCATAACTCACTTTTTTTTTTCTCCAATAATTTAAGACGGTTTATGACTAATCTCAAATTGACTCGTAAACGCTCAGCTTTAAATCCAGAGCCCAGCATGCTGTGCTGTTCCTCCTGGAAAAAGATAAGAAGCACAATGACTACTTTCAAGTTAAAATTAGTTCAGGAACTAAGACCAGTTAGAGGGTGGATTATTTGACATTATAAACCAGAGTAGTTTTCTAATACAGGTAAATAACATGATCTAACTCACATTTTTTAAAGGTCATTTGGCTGTTGAGTGGAGAACTGACTGGGGAGAGATAACAATGGAAGCAAAAGAACCAAGAACAAGGCTATTACAACAGTCCAAACAAAAAATGAAAATAGCTTAGACTGGGATAGTTAGCAGTGGTGATGGTAGAAGTGATTGGATTTGAGATCTATTTTGAGCACAGAGATGAAAGAACTTGGTGATGGATAAAATGAGTATCTATCTCTGTACTGGTGTAGGAGTGGGCTGATAAAAACAAAGAAGCAGGAAGGCCTCCTACTTCTCCCCTAAAAATGATAAGAGGCAGTGATAAGAAAAGATTATCAAATTTAGAACTAAATTCAAAAATATTATCACCTTAATTCCTCAAATCCTCCTACTAAGTCTTAGCCTTTGGAAAAAGCTACTGCCCAAGATCACAGAAATATCATTAACATCCACCCACATACAAAGAAATATACAAAGAGGTAAAAAAGTTAAAAAAAACTGCTCTATAAAATTCAACAACAGGGATAAACAACAAGGTCCTACTGTATAGCACAAAGAACTAAATTCAATATACTATGATAAACCATAATGGAAAAGAATATTTTTTAAAAAAAGAATGTATACACATATATAACTGAATCACATTGCTCTATAGCAGAAATTAACACAACACTGTAAACAACTATACTTCAGTAAAAAAAATTTAAGAACAAAAAGCAAAATAAAATAAAATTCGACAACAGAAGGCTATTATTTACTAAGACTTTTACTGAACAGCAGAGTTATAGTCAACAAAACTACTCCCTCCACCCATAAGACTTTAGGGTATAACACTGTGCATTGACCACTGTGCACTCTGTATCAAGACAGCACTACTTCTCTCTATTAATTATGGACCTGAACTTCAAATCATGTAATATCCAAACAAAAGCTAGACCTAACAAAGTAACCGAAGGACAGACAAACCAAAAAACATACCCAATGTAAGGACAAACACTAGGAATAGTATGTCTGCCTGTGCATAAACCACTAATAGAAAACATCAAATATATTTTCCTTTTGTGAAACTGCCTGCAGAATCCTTTATACCTCATTTAATAATTAACCCAAGTCCCAGTTTACAATGGTAAATATCTGGGATCCATTATAATACTAAATTATGTTCAATCCATTTAACAAATATTTGCTGATTATCTCTATGACAGACAATGGCTAGATGCTGGAGATAAAAAAATTTGGAAGGCACAGTCCTTGTGATCAAAAGAACTTATATTCTATTGGGAAAAAAACAGCTAAGAATATCTGGCAACTACATTACTATTTGCTAAGAACTAGAATTCTAGAGTAGTTCTCAACTGGAAGTGATTTTGCCTAGAGGGGACATTTGGGAATGACTGGAGACATTTTGGTTTGTCGTGATTTCAGGAGATGCTACTAGCATATATAGCAGGCATCCAGGGATGCTGCCTACATCCTACAATGAACAGGACAACACCCCCGCCCCAAACAAAAAAAAATCCAGCCCAAAATGTCAATAGTGTCAAGATTAAAAAACCTATTCTAGAGAAAAGACATGCAACCTGCTCAGGGATGTTACAGAATTCTTTCTAGGAGAAGGAAAAGCCTAAGCCAAGTCCTGAAGGACAAGCAAGATATTCGTAAGGTAAAAAGGTGTGACTATCCCGGGCAGAGGGAGTGATGTGTGTAAAATCCAGGTACCAGAGAGAATAAGAAGTTTTGTGAGAACACAAGTTCAGTACAGCTGAAGCATGGCATTAATTACAGCTTATACCACATGTCTCATAATCCTAAATTCAAAACTTCAATTCAAAAATTATTTAGATGACGTCAGGTGCTATAGTAGGTTCTGGTGCTGACTAGATCCATACAGTATTCCTGTTCTGAAGGCATTCATAACCAGAGATAGATGGGAATTAGAAAAACAGCCAGGAAAACAGTAACTAGTACTAACATTTACTCTACCAGGCACTTGCCCAAGATCAGCCAGCAACTAAGTGGTAGAGCTAAGAATAACACCTAAGTGCATCTGAATTCAAAATCCAATTGAACAATCCTAATGATACACTACTACATCATTTTTGGTACTAACAATTGTGATACAATATATATTTTTAACCCCCTTCAACAAATATTTATTGAATGCCTACTATGCTGTGACAGGCCCTGGAGATAATATTGGTAAGGAAAAACAGACATGGTTACTGCCCTTATGGAAGTTTATAGTCTCGTTAGAGAAACGTATCACATCAGTAACTAAAATAACAACTGCAGTAAGGGCCACAAAGAAATAATGGTTTTCTGGAGTTTATTATTATGGGATTTGAATTCTTCAGTGGATACTATCTCATAGATAAAAGATAACAATACTGGGGGTCTGATACAGTTATAAGTTATTACAGAAAAACGTCAAGATTTCTCAGTGGTTCTTAAGTTGTCTATAATCATCAGATGCCATCAATACTTGCAAACAAAATTTTAGTCACATCTGTACTTTAAATATTTTCAGGAGGCTTAAAAACATATACATTTTGACCGAGTAATTCTACTCCTAGAAACTTAACCTAAGGAAATAATCAGCGCTTCATGCACAGAATTTTATACAAAAATATTTATCAGCACATTTTAAGACCAAAAAATTGAAATAATGAACCATATGAATAATGAAATACTGTTCTTACTAGTTAAACAAATTATATATATATTTATGATGGAATTTTAAGTAGCCACTAAAATATTTTTTAAAAAGCATTTACTGGGACTTCCCTGCTGGCGCAGTGGTTAAGAATCCGCCTGCCAATTCAGGGGACATGGGTTCAATCCCTGGTCCAGGAAGATCCCACATGCCATGGAGCAACTAAGGCTGTGCACCACAACTGCTGAGCCTGTGCTCTAGAGCCCACGCACGGCAACTATTGAGCCCATGCGCCGCAACTACTGAAGCCCACGTGCTCTAGGGCCTGTGTGCCGCAACTACTGAGCCCACGTGCTGCAACTACTGAAGCCTGCAAGCCTAGAGCCCGTGCTCTGCAACAAGAGAAGCCACTGCAATGAGAAGTCTGCACACCACAACGAAGAGTAACCCCCACTCGCTGCAACTAGAGAAAGCCCGCACACAGCAACGAAGACCAAACGCAGCCAAATAAATAAATAAAAAGCATTTATTAACATATTTATTAATGATATTAGTTTAAAAAGCATGACTATATATGCAGGATGACTCCAAACTCTGAGTTCTAAAAAAAACACATATGTAAAGACAAAGGCTAGACTAAAACAACAAACAAAAACAGATTTAGTTTTTCCTATATGTAAAACTCTTTTCAAATCCAAGGAATTTGGACTAACATTAAAGCTAACACTAAAAACGAAATCTACCTCAGAAAGTATATAATTTGGAATTTCTATCAAAAGACAAAGAATAATATAAATAAATTCATTTGCCTCCTTAGAAAAGCAAAATGTTAATTCATCAGTAAACATTAAGAACAACTTATCAGAATAGGTATCTAAAGTGGCTAGACACTGAAAGACACAAAAGTGTTAATGGAAGAGACAAGTTATAAGGGGGTAGCTTTAGCAACATGAAGAAACTCTGGAGGGTGTAAAGACATCTCTATTTCACATATTTGCCTAAAATGGGTCAGCATCCACAAATGCTAGTTTGGGACCATACTGAAACAGCTTGGAAAAGAAAGGAACCCAAACAATCATAAGAATAGGGACTCTGAAGAAGGAAAGTGCTAAAATTCTCTGAAAGAAGAGCTTAAAAATATTTTATGCTGCAAATATAAATCGAACTCTGTGAAGGAAGTTGAAAATACTGAAGTGAGGTCTGTATTTCACTGTTAATCTTTTGGCTGGGAATGTGTGGGGGAGTTTGTCTCCCCCCAAAACCCTACTGTAAACCTACTGTAGAAAGCAGATAAAAATAAACCTAAATTACTAATCTTACGATTCAGTAATAGTATTTGTTCAATTTTACAAAAGTAAGTAAAATCACAGGGCCCCTTTAAAGGAGTCTACAATCAGGGTGCCAGCTGGAAACACACAGTATCCACACCTGGGTAATGTGAGGAGACTTTAATAAAGAGACTACTTACAGGACTTCCCTGGTGGTCCAGGGGTTAAGACTCTGAGCTCCCAATGCAGGGGGCCCAGGTTCAATCCCTGGTCGGGGAACTAGATCCTGCATTCATGCTGCAACTAAGAGTCCGCATGCCCCAACTAAAGATCACGCGCGCCGCAACGAAGATCCCACATGCCACAACTAAGACCCAGTGCAGCCAAATAAATAAATAAATATTTTTAAAAAGAGAGACTACTTACAAAGGTGTGGGTAAGATTTAGAGAAACCAACAAAGGACAGTGAATTGCCCCAGAACCATTAACACATCTAGGCCTGAAGGGGCAAGATGAGGAAGTAGAACCTGGAGAGGGCAGCTATATGGGAAGGGCCACCAGACAGGAATCAGGTAGAGGTATGCAGACCACTTGCAGCAACCTGGAAGGGAAGCAGCAGGGGAATAAATACCTAGCCCTCATTCCTCCTGCCCATCCATCTACCCTACAACTGGAAGCCAGAAAGCAAAGGGGCCCACAGACACGGTACACGTGAATGAGCCTCCAGGGATGTAGATCAGAGAGAAAAGGATAGTATGTGGCTCTGAAGGAGGAAACAGAAGGTATCCAGCCCAGAGACTATTATTTTTCCACAAGACCAAAGAAGCCAGAACCTACATCCACCAAAGCAACCTCAGGTTTACACCGTACTAAGACTTCAGTTAACCAAGCTAGAAAATTGAAGCTAAATGGCCTTTCTACAATAATAAGTACGGTATAGTGAATATAATTTCAGTTCTTACAGTATAATCTCTAAAGTCCTTTTCAACCCTATGATTCTGCAGGACACTAAATATCCCATTGTACTGAATTATATGAAATAGGCAAAAAGGCATAGACAATTGAGATTAATCCTCAAGACATCTCTTGCAAATCTTACTTCTTAAAAGTAACATAATCTGCACACCCATGTTCATAGCAGCATTATTCACTATAGTCAAGCAGTGGAAACAATCTGTCCATTGACAGATGAATGGATAAACAAAATGTATATACATGTGTGTATACATACACACACAATAGAGTACTAATAATAGTACACTCCAATAGTCCATGTTGTAGCACATGAGTTTCTTCCATTGAAGATTAAATAATACTCTATTCATCTATCAGTATTCTAGCAGTATTAGTCTATCAGTATTTAATAATATATATAAATGGTAAACGTATGCGTATACCTTAGGATCCAGCAGTCCCAATCCTGGACATATACCCCGAAAGAAATCTGTGCAGAAGACCATGAAGACACATGTATACAGATTCTGTGGTAGTAAGGAGATGGAGGAATGCTAAGTGTCTATTACAAGAAGACAGATAAAATGTAACAGAAACATGACAGAATACTATCCAGAAATCAGAATTAATGAACTAGCTATACTTAGAACAACATGAATAGTCCTTAAAAAACAGAAGTAAAGAACAGGGTTCTAGGTTCAGTATTCCTTTCACTGAATGAAGCTATAAATCCTGAAGAGCATGTATGGAGCAGCTCTTTGAGGATTCTGAAAAGTAAATAATAGAAACTGGATGGAGACCAGAATTTGGCATGCCAATAAAGTGGCAGTGAGTTTATCACTTTTTTTCCTCTTATATTCACTGGCCTAGATGCAAGGCAGCCTGAAACCCAGAAGTGAGCACTCATAGAGAAAGGAAGAATATCAAGAGAAGCTCTCTAGTCCTGCCTTGAGAGACCAGAAAGGGGACCCCTGGTGTGGACAGAGTGGGTGAAATACACCAAGCAAGGAAAGTCAACTCACTGAAAAGACAACATACATCAATGCTGAGATTATACAGACGTTGGAACTGACAAAACTTTAAAGCAGCTACTATAAAAATGTTGCAGCAATTCAACTATACTTCAATAAAAAAAAAATTTTTTTTTAAGTTGCAACAGGTAAGGCCAAATACTCTTGAAATGAATAACAGAAAATCTCAGTAAAGAAACAAAAGACATAAAGAGGAAACAAACTTTTTTTTTTGGCTGCGTGGAACCCAGCCCCGGCAGTGAAAGCCACGAGTCCTAACCACTGGACCACCAGGGAATTCCCGAAGAAACAAACTTTAGAACTGAAAAATACATCAAGAATAAGAAACTTACTGTATGAGCTAGAGAGCAGAAAGGAAATGACAGCAGAAAAAGCCAATACACTTCAAGATAGGTCAATACTACGTAACCAATCTGAAAAACAGAGATAAAAAACATTGAAAAAAGTGATCAAAGCCTCAGATATCTGTAGAACAAACAGCAAAGGATCTAATGTTTGCATTGTCAGAATCCCAGAAGGATGGGAGAAACAGTTTGGTACCAAACAACTTTTGAAAAAATACTGGCTTGAAAACCCCAAATTTAGCAAAAGACATAGATCTACAGACTGAAAGAGCTCAGAGAGCTCCAAAGAAATGTATGCCTGGACTCATCTTAATCAAATTGAACACTAAAGACAAATTTTTTTAAATACTGAAAGCAGTCAGAGAAAAACATGTTACCTATAGATGACCTATTCAAATAATAGATTTCACATCAGAAACAATGGAGGCCAAAAAGTGCCAAAAGAAAAGAACTGTCAACCCAGAATTCTATATCCAGAGACAATATCCTTCAGAAATAAAGGTGAAATAAGTCATTCTCAGATGAGGGAAAATTAATAAGAAAACTTGGAAAACTAAAAAAAGGAAAAAATAGCAAATATTTATATCTTATATTACAGAAATGGCAAATATCTGGGTAAATATAATAGATGGTTCTTCTCTTGAGTCTCCTAAAACGTATTTGAGGGACACTTCCCTGGTGGTCCAGTGGTTGGGATTCCGCGCTTCCACTGCAGGGTGCGTGGGTTCGATCCCTGGTTGGGGATCCTGCATGCCAAGTGGCATGGCCAAAAAAAAAAAATTTTTATTTGACAGTTAAAAGCAAAACTAATAACACTGTCTGACGGGTTTTTTTCAATGTATGTAGATGTAATACATAAGAAAACCACAACATAATAGTATAAAGGGGGGCAGGGCAAAGGGACCTATATGTTTCTATATTCCACAATAAGTGATAAAATACTGATTCTAAGTAGATTGTGAAAAGTTAAGTACATCCACTGTAATCCCTAGAGTGACCAGTAAAACATACTGTATCAAAAAATAGACTAAAAAACTTGACAGATTTTAAATTTGATACTGAAGTGTTCAAATAACCCAAAATAAGGCAGGAAAGCAAAAACAGAAATGAAAAACAGAAAACAAATAATAAAATGGTAGACCTAAAGTCAAATATACTAATGATTACATAATTAAATAGAAATGATCTAAACACAAAACACAGAGAACTGTAACTATGTATGGTGACAGATGTTAACTAGACCTTCTAGAATGGTTCAAAAAATGATCCAACTATATACTGACAAGAAGAAACTCACGTCAATACAATAATGTAGGTAGGTTAAAAGTAAAGGATGAGAAGATGGCGGAAGAGTAAGACGCGGAGATCACTTTCCTTCCCACAGATACATTAGAAATACATCTACACGTGGAACTGCTCCTACAGAACACCCGCTGAACGCTGGCAGAAGACGTCAGACCTCCCAAAAGGCAAGAAACTCCCCACGTACTTGGGTAGGGCAAAAGAAAAAAGAAATAACAGAGACAAAAGAATAGGGACAGGACCTGCACCAGTGGGAGGGAGCTGTGAAGGAGGAAAGGTTTCCACGCACTAGGAAGCCCCTTCGCAGGCGGAGACTGCGGTGGCGGGGGGGGGGGGAAGCTTCGGAGCCACGGAGGAGAGCGCAGCCACAGGGGTGCGGAGGGCAAAGAGGAGAGATTCCCGCACAGAGGATCGGTGCCGAGCAGCACTCACCAGCCCGAGAGGCTTGTCTGCTCACCCGCAGGGGCGGGCGGGGGCTGGGAGCCGAGGCTCGGGCAGGGAGAGGACTGGGGTTGGCTGCGTGAACACAGCCTGAAGGGGTTAGTGCACCACAGCTAGCCAGGAGGAAGTCCGGGAAAAAGTCTGCAGCTGCCGAAGAGGCAAGAGACTTTTTCTTGCTTCTTTGTTTCACGGTGCGCAAGGAGAGGGGATTCAGAGCGCCGCCTAAACGAGCTCCAGAGACGGGCGCGAGCCGCGGCTATCAGCAAGGACCCCAGAGACGGGCATGAGACGCTAAGGCTGCTGCTGCCGCCACCAAGAAGCCTGTGTGCGAGCGCAGGTCACTATCCACACCTCCCCTCCTGGGAGCCTGTGCAGCCCGCCACGGCCAGGTCCAGGGACAACTTCCCCGGAGAACGCGCGGCGCGCCTCAGGCTGCTGCAACGTCATGCTGGCCGCTGCCGCTGCAGGCTCGCCCCGCATCCGTACCCCTCCCTCCCTCCGGCCTGAGTGAGCCAGAGCCCCCGAAGCAGCTGCTCCTTTAACCCCGTCCTGTGTGAGCGAAGAACAGACGCCCTCAGGCGACCTACACGCAGAGGCGGGTCCAAATCCAAAGCTGAACCCCAGGAGCTGTACGAACAAAGAAGAGAAAGGGAAATTTCTCCCAGCAGCCTCAGAAGCAGCAGATTAAAGCTGCACAAACAACTTGATGTACCTGCATCTGTTGAATACCTGAATAGACAACGAATCATCCCAAATTCAGAGGGTGAACTTTGGGAGCAGGATATATTAATTTTTCCCCTTTTCCTCTTTTTGTGAGTGTATATGTGTATGCTTCTGGGTGAGATTTTGTCTGTAGAGCTTTGCTTTCACCATTAGTCCTAGGATTCGGTCCGTCCGTTTTTTTTTTTAACTTAAATTTTTTTTTCTTAATAAATTTTTTCTTAATAATTTTCTTATTTTTTATTTTAAAAACTTAAAAATTTTCTTAAATTTTTTCTTAATTTTTTTTTATTTTAAAAAATTAATAAATTTATTTTAAAAACTTAAAAAAAATTTTTTTCTTAATTTTTTTCTTACTTTTTATTATAATAGCTTTATTTTATTTTATTTTATTCCCTTTCTATTTTTTCTCCCTTTTATTCTGAGCCGTGTGGATGAAAGGCTCTTGGTGCTCCAGCCAGGCATCAGGGCTGTGCCTCTGAGGTGGGAGAGCCAAGTTCAGGACACTAGTCCACAAGAGACCTCCCAGCTCCACGTAATACCAAACGGCGAAAATCTCTCAGAGATCTCCATCTCAACATCCAGACCCAGCTTCACTCAACGACCAGCAAGCTACAGTGCTGGACACCCTATGCCAAACAACTAGCAAGACAGGAACACAGCCCCATCCATTAGCAGAGAGGCTGCCTAAAATCATAATAAGGCCACAGACACCCCAAAACACACCACCAGACGTGGACGTGCCCACCAGAAAGACAAGATCCAGCCTCATCCACCAGAACACAGGCACTAGTCCCCTCCACCAGGAAGCCTACACAACCCACTGAACCAACCTTAGCCACTGGGGACAGATACCAAAAACAACGGGAACTACGAACCTGCAGCCTGTGAAAAGGAGACCCCAAACACAGTAAGATAAGCAAAATGAGAAGACAGAAAAACACACAGCAGATGAAGGAGCAGGGTCAAAACCCACCAGACCTAACAAATGAAGAGGAAATAGGCAGCCTACCTGAAAGAGAATTCAGAATAATGATAGTAAAGATGATCCAAAGTCTTGAAAATAGAATAGACAAAATGCAAGAAACATTTAACAAGAATGTAGAAGAACTAAAGAGGAACCAAGCAACGATGAAAAACACAATAAATGAAATTAAAAATACTCTAGAAGGGATCAATAGCAGAATAACTGAGGCAGAAGAACGGGTAAGTGACCTGGAAGATAAAATAGTGGAAATAACTACTGCAGAGCAGAATAAAGAAAAAAGAATGAAAAGAACTGAGGACAGTCTCAGAGACCTCTGGGACAACATTAAACGCACCAACATTCGAATTATAGGGGTCCCAGAAGAAGAAGAGAAAAAGAAAGGGACTGAGAAAATATTTGAAGAGATTATAGTTGAAAACTTCCCTAATATGGGAAAGGAAATAGTTAATGAAGTCCTGGAAGCACAGAGAGTCCCATACAGGATAAATCCAAGGAGAAACACGCCAAGACACATATTAATCAAACTCTCAAAAATTAAATACAAAGAAAAAATATTAAAAGCAGCAAGGGAAAAATAACAACACATAAGGGAATCCCCATAAAGTTAACAGCTGATCTTTCAGCAGAAACTCTACAAGCCAGAAGGGAGTGGCAGGACATATTTAAAGTGATGAAGGAGAAAAACCTACAACCAAGATTACTCTACCCAGCACGGATCTCATTCAGATTTGATGGAGAAATTAAAACCTTTACAGACAAGCAAAAGCTGAGAGAGTTCAGCACCACCAAACCAGCTTTACAACAAATGCTAAAGGAACTTCTCTAGGCAAGAAACACAAGAGAAGGAAAACACCTACAATAACAAACCCAAAACATTTAAGAAAATGGGAATAGGAACATACATATTGATAATTACCTTAAATGTAAATGGATTAAATGCTCCCACCAAAAGACACAAACTGGCTGAATGGATACAAAAACAAGACCCGTATATATGCTGTCTACAAGAGACCCACTTCACACCTAGGGACACATACAGACTGAAAGTGAGGGGATGGAAAAAGATATTCCATGCAAATGGAAATCAAAAGAAAGCTGGAGTAGCAATTCTCATATCAGATAAAATAGACTTTAAAATAAAGACTATTACAAGAAACAAAGAAGGACACTATATAACGATCAAGAAATAGATCCAAGAAAAAGGTATAACAATTGTAAATATTTATGCACCCAACATAGGAGGACCTCAAAACATAAGACAAATACTAACAGCCATAAAAGGGGAAATTGACAGTAACACAATCATAGTAGGGGACTTTAACACCCCACTTTCACCAATGGACAGATCATCCAAAATGAAAATAAATAAGGAAACACAAGCTTTAAATGATACATTAGGGCTTCCCTGGTGGCGCAGTGGTTAGGAATCCGCCTGCCAATGCAGGGGACACGGGTTCGAGCCCTGGTCTGGGAAGATCCCACATGCCACGGAGCAACTAAGCCCATGAGCCACAACTACTGAGCCTGCGCATCTGGAGCCTGTGCTCCACAACGGGAGAGGCCGCGACAGTGAGAGGCCCATGCATCGCGATGAAGAGTGGCCCCTGCTTGCCGCAACTGGAGAAAGCCCTTGCACAGAAACAAAGACCCAACACAGCCAAAAATAAAAATAAATAAATAAACTTTAAAAAAAATTATACATTAAACAAGACGGATTTAATTGATATTTGGACATTCCACCCAAAAACAACAGAACACACATTTTTCTCAAGTACTCATGGAACATCCTCCAGGATAGATCATATCTTGGGTCACAAATCAAGCCTTCGTAAATTTAAGAAAACTGAAATCGTATCAAGTATCTTTTCTGACCACAACGTTATGAGACTAGATATCAATTACAGGAAAACATCTGTAAAAAATACAAACACATGGAGGCTACACAATACACTACTTAATAACGAAGTGATCACTGAAGAAACCAAAGGGGAAATCAAAAAATACCTAGAAACAAATGACAATGGAGACACGACGACCCAAAACCTATAGGATGCAGCAAAAGCAGTTCTAAGAGGGAAGTTTATAGCAATACAAGCCTACATCAAGAAACAGGAAACATCTCGAATAAACAACCTAACCTTGCACCTAAAGCAATTAGAGACAGAAGAACAAAAAAACCCCAAAGCTAGCAGAAGGAAAGAAATCATAAAGATCAGATCAAAAATAAATGAAAAAGAAATGAAGGAAACAATAGCAAAGATCAATAAAACTAAAAGCTGGTTCTTTGAGAAGATAAACAAAGTTGATAAACCATTAGCCAGACTCATCAAGAGAAAAAGGGAGAAGACTCAAATCAATAGAATTAGAAATTAAAAAGGAAAAGTAACGACTGACACTGCAGAAATACAAACGATCATGAGAGATTACTACAAGCAACTCTATGCCAATAAAATGGACAACCTGGAAGAAACGGACAAATTCTTAGAAATGCACAACCTGCCGAGACTGAACCAGGAAGAAATAGAAAATATGAACAGACCAATCACAAGCACTGAAATTGAGACTGTCATTAAAAATCTTCCAACACACAAAAGCCCAGGACCAGATGGCTTCACAGGCGAATTCTATCAAACATTTAGAGAAGAGCTAACACCTATCCTTCTCAAACTCTTTCAAAATATTGCAGAGGGAGGAACACTCCCCAACTCATTCTACGAGGCCACCATCATCCTGATACCAAAACCAGATAAAGATGTCACAAAGAAAACTACAGGCCAATATCACTGATGAACATAGATGCAAAAATCCTCAACAAAATACTAGCAAACAGAATCCAACAGCACATTAAAAGGATCATACACCATGATCAAGTGGGGTTTATTCCAGGAATGCAAGGATTCTTCAATACACGCAAATCAATCAACGTGATACACCATATTAACAAATTGAAGGAGAAAAACCATATGATCATCTCAATAGATGCAGAGAAAGCTTTCAACAAAATTCAACACCCATTTATGATAAAAGCCCTGCAGAAAGTAGGCATAGAGGGAACTTTCCTCAACATAATAAAGGCCATATATGACAAACCCGCAGCCAACATTGTCCTCAATGGTGAAAAACTGAAACCACTTCCACTAAGATCAGGAACAAGACAAGGTTGCCCACTCTCACCACTATTATTCAACATAGTTTTGGAAGTGTTAGCCACAGCAATCAGAGAAGAAAAAGAAATAAAAGGAATCCAAATCGGAAAAGAAGAAGTAAAGCTGTCACTGTTTGCAGATGACATGATACTATACATACAGAATCCTAAAAATGCTACCAGAAAACTACTAGAGCTAATCAATGAATTTGGTAAAGTAGCCGGATACAAAATTAATGCACAGAAATCTCTTGCATTTCTATACACTAATGATGAAAAATCTGAAAGTGAAATTAAGAAAACACTCCCATTTACCATTGCAACAAAAAGAATAAAATATCTAGGAATAAACCTACCTAAGGAGACAAAAGACCTGTATGCAGAAAATTATAAGACACTGATGAAAGAAATTAAAGATGATACAAATAGATGGAGAGATATACCATGTTCTTGGATTGGAAGAATCAACATTGTGAAAATGACTCTGCTACCCAAAGCAATCTACAGATTCAATGCAATCCCTATCAAACTACCACTGGCATTTTTCACAGAACTAGAACAAAAAATTTCACAATTTGTATGGAAACACAAAAGACCCCGAATAGCCAAAGCAATCTTGAGAACGAAAAATGGAGCTGGAGGAATCAGGCTCCCTGACTTCAGACTATATTACAAAGCTACAGTAATCAAAACAGTTTGGTACTGGCACAAAAACAGAAATATAGATCAATGGAACAGGATAGAAAGCCCAGAGATAAGCCCACGCACATATGGTCACCTTATCTTTGATAAAGGAGGCAAGCATATACAGTGGAGAAAAGACAGCCTCTTCAATAAGTGGTGCTGGGAAAATTGGACAGGTACATGTAAAAGTATGAAATTAGAACACTCCCTAACACCATACACAAAAATAAACTCAAAATGGATTAAAGACCTAAGTGTAAGGCCAGACACTATCAAACTCTTAGAGGAAAACATAGGCAGAACACTGTATGACATAAGTCACAGCAAGATCCTTTTTGACCCAGCTCCTAGAGAAATGGAAATAAAAACACAAATAAACAAATGGGACCTAATGAAACTTAAAAGCTTTTGCACAGCAAAGGAAACCATAAACAAGACCAAAAGACAACCCTCAGAATGGGAGAAAATATTTGCAAATGAAGCAACGGACAAAGGATTAATCTCCAAGATTTACAAGCAGCTCATGCAGCTCAATAACAAAAAAACAAACAACCCAATCCAAAAATGGGCAGAAGACCTAAATAGACATTTCTCCAAAGAAGAGATACAGATTGCCAACAGACACATGAAAGAATGCTCAACATCATTAATCATTAGAGAAATGCAAATCAAAACTACAATGAGGTATCATCTCACACCGGTCAGAATGGCCATCATCAAAAAATCTAGAAACAATAAATGCTGGAGAGGGTGTGGAGAAAAGGGAACACTCTTGCACTGCTGGTGGGAATGTAAATTGATACAGCCACTATGGAGAACAGTATGGAGGTTCCTTAAAAAACTAAAAATAGAACTACCATACGACCCAGCAATCCCACTACTGGGCATATACCCTGAGAAAACCATAATTCAAAAAGAGTCATGTACCAAAATGTTCATTGCAGCTCTATTTACAATAGCCAGGACATGGAAGCAACCTAAGTGGCCATCATCGGATGAATGGATAAAGAAGATGTGGCACATATATACAATGGAATATTACTCAGCCACAAAAAGAAACAAAATGGAGGTATTTGTAGTGAGGTGGATGGAGTTAGAGTCTGTCATACAGAGTGAAGTAAGTCAGAAAGAGAAAAACAAATACAGTATGCTAACACATATATATGGAATCTAAGGGGAAAAAAAATAAAGGTCATGAAGAACCTAGTGGCAAGACGGGAATAAAGACACAGACCTACTAGAGAATGGACTTGAGAATATGGGGAGGGGGAGGGGTAAGATGTGACAGGGTGAGAGAGTGGCACGGACATATATACACTACAAAATGTAAAATAGATAGCTAGTGGGAAGCAGCCGCATAGCACAGGGTGATCAGCTCGGTGCTTTGTGACCACCTAGAAGGGTGGGATACGGAGGGTGGGAGGGAGGCAGACGCAAGAGAGAAGAGATATGGGAACATATGTATATGTATAACTGATTCACTTTGTTATAAAGCAGAAACTGACACACCATTGTAAAGCAATTATACTCCAATAAAGATGTTAAAAAAAAAAAAGTAAAGGATGAAAAAAAGTAGATCACGCAAACACTAATCAAAAGAAAGCTGGAAGTTGTACCCTTCGACCCCCTCTACCCATTTCGTTACAAACTTCCAGTTATAAAATAAATGAGTCATGGGATGTAATGTACAATGTGGTGTAGTGACTATGGTTAATACTGTACTGCATATTTGAAAGTTGCTAAGAAAATAAATCTTTTTTATTTTTTTATTTCTTAATTTTCTGGCTGTGCCACATGGCATGTGGGATATGGGATCTTAGTTCCCTGACCAGGAATTGAACCCACGCTTCCTGCAGTGGAAGCGTGGAGTCTTAATCACTGGACTGCAAGGGAAGTCCCAAGAGAATAAATCTTAAAAGTTCTCATCAAAAGAGAAAGAATTGTAACTCGGTATGGTGATAGATATCTGTTAACTAGACTTACTGTTGTGATCATTTCGCAATACATACAAATATCAAATCATGTTGTACACCTGAAACTAATAAAATGTTATACATCAATTATATCTCAACTTAAAAAAAAAGCTGAAGGGGCTATATTGTTAAACAAAGTAGACTTCAAGAAGGATAACCAGGGATACAAAGGAATATTATATAATCATTAAAGGGTGAATTCACCAAGAAAATGTAACAATACTAATAGTGAATTCACGGAACAACGGAGCTTCAAAATACAAGAAGACAGGACAGGACAAAGAAACAAATCCCTAATTGTAGTTGGAGACTTCAACTGTACTTCCCTCTGTAATTCATCAAACTAGTAGACAGAATATCAGGATATAGAAGAAGTGAACACCAATTGTATCTTACTGACATTTATATAGAACACTCCACTCAACACAGCAAAGCACAGGGAACGTTCATGAATATAGACCATATCCTGAGGTACAAAACAAACCTTAACAAATTAAACAGAACTTAAGTCACCCAAAGTATATTCTTTAACTGCAATGGAAATTAACCAAAAATCAGTAACAAGAAAGATAACAAAATCTCCAAACACTTGGAAATTAAACACCATTACTTCTAAATAATCCATGTTAAAGAGGAAGCTTTAAGTGGAAATTATTTCTAAAGGTTTAAACTGCAAGAAAATGAAAATTAAAATACACCACCAAATTTGTGGTTGAAGCTAAAGCAGTGCTTAGGGCAAAATTCACAACTCTAAATGTTTACATTAGGAAAGAAGAAAAGTCTCGGGACTTCCCTGGCGGTGCAGTGATTAAGAATTCACCTGCCAATGCAGGAACACGGGTTCGAGCCCTGGTCCGGGAAGATCCCACATGCCGCGGAGCAACTACTGAGCCTGCACTCTAGAGCCCGCATGCCACAACTACTGAAGCCTGCGCACCTAGAGCCCGTGCTCCGCAACAAGAGAAGCCACCACAATGAGAAGCCCGCGCAGGGCAACGAAGAGTAGCCCCTGCTCACCGCAACCAGAGAAAGTCCGAGCGCAGCGAGATGAAGACCCAACACAGCTGAAAATAAATAAATAAATAAACTTATATTAAAAAAGAAGGTAGGTCTCAAATTAGTAATCTAAGCTTCCACCACAAGTAACGATAAAAAGAGCAAAACTAACCCAAAGCAAGCAGAAGGAAACAATAAAAACAAGGCAAAAACCAATGAAACAGAAAAGAGGAAAATCAATAAAACCAAATGCAGGTTCTTTTGAAAAGAGGAATGAGGGAAGGAGGGAGAGAGGGGGAGGGAGAGAGAGAGAGAGGAGACACAAATTACCAGTGTCAGTACGAAAAGAGACGGATATCATTACAGATCCTACAAATATTAGAAGGGAACATTATTACTAATCTACACCTATAAATTCAACCATGAGACAAAATGGACAAATCTGTTAGAAACGCAATTTACCAAAACTGACACAAAGAGAAACTATATTCAACATCTTGTAATAACCTATAATGGAAAAGAATCTGAAAACGAAGAAATATACATGTATAACTTAATCACTTTGCTGTACATCCAAAGCTAACACAACACTGTAAATCAACTATACTTCAATTAAAAAAAAAAAAAAACTTACACAAAGAAATCGAAAATGTAATTGCCCCTAAACATTACAAAAATTGAATATAAAATTAGGAACCATTCCAGAAGAAAATCCAGGCCCAGGTAGCTTCTCTGTCAAACATTTAAGGAAAATTAGCACAAATATTTACATGAACCCTCACACCTCAAAAGGCTGGTATGAGGATTAAATGAAAATCTGTGGAGTTTAGGGAATTCCCCGGTTGTCCAGTGGTTAGGACTCCGTGCTTTCACTGGCGAGGGCCTGGAATCAATCCCTGGTTGGGGAACTAATATCCCGCAAGCCTTGCGGTATGGCCAAAAAAAAAAAAAAAAAAATTGTGGCATTTAGAACAGTGCCTAGAACATACGTACACAATAAGCACCATATAAACATTAGTTAAAAAAAAAACTCTGGGGGACTTCCCTGGTGGTCCAGTGGTGAAGAATCCACCTTCCAATGCAGAGGACGCGGGTTCGATCCCTGGTCGGGGAACTAGGATCCCACATGCCGCGGGGCAACTAAGCCTGCGCGCCACAACTACTGAGCTCACATGCCTCAACGAGAGAGCCTGTGTGCCGCAAACTACAGAGCCCACGCGCTATGGAACCTGCGGGCCACAACTAAAAAAGAGAAAACCCGCACACCGCAACTAGAGAGAAGCCTGCACACTGCAACGAAAGATCCCAAATGCCTCAACAAAGATCCTGCCTGCCGCAACTAAGACATGACACAGCCAAAAATAAATTAAATAAATAAATTAATTTAAAAAAAAAAAAGAAAACTCTAGGGACTTCCCTGGTGGCCCAGTGGTTAGGATTCTGGACTTTCACTGCTGTGGCCCAGGTTCGATGCCTGGTTGGGGAACTGAGATCCCGCAAGCCAAGGGGTGTGGCCAAAAAATAAACAAAATAAAGTAAAATAAAATATACTCTAGTCAACAGACCCATACTCTGGGCTTCTCTGGTGACGCAGTGGTTAAGAATCCACCTGCCAATGCAGGAGACACGGGTTCGAGCCCTGGTCTGGGAAGATCCCACATGCCGCGGAGCAACTGGACCTGTGCACCACAACTACTGAGCCTGCGCTCTAGAGCCTGCGAGCCACAACTACTGAGCTTGCGTGGTACAACTACTGAAGCCTGCACGCCTAGAGCCGGTGCTCCGCAACAAGAGAAGCCACCGCAATGAGAAGCCTGCGCACCGCAACGAGGAGTGGCCCCCGCTCGCTGCCAACTAGAGAAGGCCCGAGCGCAACAACGAAGATCCAACGCAGCTAGAAATTAAAAAAAAAAAAAAAAAGACCCATACTCAAAGAAGAAGTCTAATAATCTAAAGATCAGCTGATAAATAAAACTTAAAAACTGAATAGTTGATGTACAATATTATATAAGCTATAATATTGATTGTTAAACAATACAGTGATTCACAACTTTTAAAGGTTACGCTCCATTATTAAATGGAATTTCGTATGTGTCTTAGGTTAAAATAAAAAGTTAAAGGTATGCTTTGTATCTTTTTTCCCCTGCTTTAACTTTTTTGATTAACTGTTTTGACCTCACTGGAGGATTTCAACTGTATATAATCAGTATAGCTCTTCTTCAAGGCAAACACTATTTCTGAGGTTCCACTGTTATTCTCACACTGCCTTACAGTACTTAGTACAAAGCTGTCACTCATTCATTATGTTAATTAGTGGAAATTTAACTAAAAGTAACATTTTTTTTTCGAATTGCACAAACTTACAGAAACTAGTTTTGTTTTAGATTTAAGGAAAGGAAAATAATTTGCCAAAACACTTTGTCAACTTGAGTTCTGAGGATTTTCAGCTTTCAGAAATTAGATTCCTGGACTTCCCTGGTTGCCCAGTGGTTAAGACTCCGTGCTTCCAATGCAGGGGGCACAGGTCCTAAATAATTACCAATATATTTTAAAAATCATTAGACCCAAAACTTATCTAATACAAAAGATCAATTTAATTACCATTTCAGGATTTTTTGGGGGGGGCCATGCAGCACAGCTTGCAGGGATCTTAGTTCCCTAACCAGGGACGGAACCTGGGCCCCAGCAGTGAAAGTGCCAAGTCCTAATCACTGGACCTCCAGGGAATTCCCACATTTCAGGATTTGAACCTGTGTTTCCAAAGCTAACTACCATAAACTTTGTATCTTGCATGATTAGGAATATTAATTTTAGGAATAACCTAAAAGTTAATAAACTATTCTGGTCAACAGTTACTGTTTTATACATATACAAACATTTATACACATAAAACAAACACATACACATTACCACATACTAATATTGTCCAATACCTAATTTAAAATTCTCTTCTGATTTAGAGGTTATTCCGAGATCATTTTGTGCCTCAACATTTTTACTGTCATTCATCCACTCACCAAACATTTGTTGAGTGCTATTCTATCAAGTACTGTGCTAAGCCAACAGAGACAAGAAACATTTAAGTAAGATGTGACCCGGGTGTTTCAAGGAGTTCACAATCTAATGGGGACAACTGACACAAAAACAACTATAAGATATATAAACAACTATAACATAAACCTTATAAAAGGTTTATGAACCAGTGATTGCAAATCTAGTGCTCAGTATTCTAACTACTATATTTATTAGTGTAACACCATTATGTCACACACTAGTCAGCAACCTCATGTTCCCTTCTTGGCTCTTTCCGATCCCTCACTTTACCCCAGACCTTAACATTGGAACAACAAACTGATCTAGTCCCTCTTTTATCACTCAGCTCCAGGAGCCTTTTAAAACTGGATAATCTCTCCATCGTGAATAAGGGAAAATGTAAAACCATGGATTGGCTCATTCCTCATGTTACTTGGGGGGAGAAGGGAAAGACTGCTGCAGCTCAGAACAGCTACCCAAATTAGTGAAGCTGCCCAGAGGCACTAATCCTGAAAACTTTAGCTAGAAATAGCAAAACAGACCCTCATGTCCTAAGAAACCAACTTTAGAGTCCTGTAGCTCCAAAAGAACCAAGCTGTGAAGGGAGGCAACAGAGTCAACAGTGGATAGAATGATATTTTGTAGTACATAGGAAAACTTCTGTATTTGACATGTATTATTTTATTTATCCTGAATACTTCTTTCTTATAAAATAAGTGATGTAAACAGATTTAGGTATGATTTAGGTATTGCAGACATGAAGATGTGACATAAAAGTACAAGCAAGCTAGAAGGCATTTCCAAGATAATATAGCCCAATTCTTAAAACCATTTCATTTACAGAATGCCAAGTTTACGTATTTTCACACTATAATCAAATCTCCAGTGACCAAACTAATCAAGATTGAAAATCTAATAAAATAAAGGACCACAAAACTAGTAGCATCATGTACAACTCACAAGAAAAGTACAGGCTTCAGAATTCAGAGACCATCAAGATTTTCTGGAAGGAGCTATAAATACCGAAATATGTAGGCATTATAAAAGGATTTTTATCTTGTTTCTCAATAAAAGTAACATTAAAAAATTCTTTGGGCATACTTTTACCAAGAGTTTCTCTTAAGGCATATTTTTACAAAGTTGTAATGATGGACTCTGATCACTAGTGAATCCTTTTATCACTTAACAGCATTATCTGCTACAGCCTTTAGAACCTTATTTTAATGGCCGCCTAATACCACACTGAGTAATCATTTTTAATTAATTCCCCAACCTTTTTATATTTGCCATATAAAATAATGCTTAAATTAGTATTCATGTGCATACTACTTTTCCTGTATTTTAAATTACTTCATTAGACTACACTCTTTTCTAGTTTTATTTTTAAGTCAAAAGAGACTACACATCATTGGGACTTGATTCTGATTTTAAAGGAATGAGAGCTTAAACTAAGTAGACTAGAGTTGGGGATTCTGGAACTCCTATCACTGAGAAGCCAGAGGCACACGAAGAGAGGGAGAAGGAAAACAATTTGGACAGAACAATAACACTACCTTAAAAATGAGAAAACTTGAGAAACTGGGTGGCTTTAAAATGTAATACTGGGCTTCCCTGGTGGCGCTGTGGTTAAGAATCCGCCTGCCGGCCCGCCGACTGCTCCCGGCTCCCGGGGACTGAGGTGGAGCCGTGGACCCCGGCTCGGCCGCGGGTGAGCCGCATCCTCCTCTGAGCGCGCGCCTGGTGTCGGCTTGGGCGTCGGGGAAGCCGGAATATAGTATTTAATGAAAAGTCCATGCTTAAGTGGTGAAAATGTCAGGCTTCCTAGATAATTTCCGTTGGCCAGAATGTGAATGTATCGACTGGAGTGAGAGAAGAAATGCAGTGGCTTCTGTAGTAGCAGGTATATTGTTTTTTACAGGTTGGTGTATAATGATTGATGCAGCTGTGGTGTATCCTAAGCCAGAACAGCTGAACCATGCTTTTCACACATGTGGTGTGTTTTCCACATTGGCTTTCTTCATGATAAATGCCGTGTCCAATGCTCAGGTGAGAGGTGACAGCTATGAAAGCGGCTGTTTAGGAAGAACAGGTGCTCGAGTTTGGCTCTTCATTGGTTTCATGTTGATGTTTGGGTCACTTATTGCTTCTATGTGGATTCTTTTTGGTGCATATGTTACCCAAAATACTGATGTTTATCCAGGACTAGCTGTGTTTTTTCAAAATGCCCTTATATTTTTTAGCACTCTGATCTATAAATTTGGAAGAACTGAAGAGCTATGGACCTGAGATCACTTCTCAAATCACATTTTCCTTTTGTTATATTCTATTTGTAGACAAGTTTTTATCTCTCAATATAATTTACACATTGCCAAATGGAATAGATTGTACATTAAATGTTTTGTTTCTTTACACTTTTATGCTCTGAGTTTTGAAATAGTTTTATGAAATTTCTGTCCTTTTTTTTTTCATTGAATAGATTGTTAATATGTACATAGTATAAGACTATATAGATGAGATGATCTGTGTCGGTATTTTTATTCTTGAAGACTTAAAGCTTAATCTGTTCCCTGAGCCAGGGTTGTATCATCATCTAATTGTAGAGTTAACTACTTTGTCTCAGTATCTCTAATTTTCAAAATGTGCAAAAAATACAGCTCCATATATCTGAAATAAGCACTGAGCCATTAAAAAAGGTATTTCAGCAAGTTGTAATTTATTTTGGCTTAAAAATGAGATTTTGTTTTTAAAGGAAAAATGTTTGTTCTTATGTATACAGTGGACTTTTATATGAAGATTTTAAAAAATGCCTGAAGGACTAGTTTGAAAGCCTCTTTTAAAAACAATTCCTCTCATATGACTTTATTTGAGAAGGGTTAATACATGATCAGATAAGCTCAGTTTTATATGGTTGATGTAAAAAGACTGTAAGGCAGCTCAGCAACACGCTTCTTACAAAAACAGCTTAAATGGTTCTCTTTTGACAGCCTACTATTATCTGACATAACAAAATTCTGTATCAAGCAAGTTTGAGACAACTACAGCTTAAAAGCATGAACCATGTAACAAAAAGTGGAATAATCAGTTTCAAGATAAAGCACTTCTTCCCAAAGGGGATTATTATGACCTAGTGAAAAATTAGGCATTTCATCCACTCAGTTACTGACTGCAAGTCTCTTTTTGCTCTAGCTCTCAAGCTTTAGGTGAACTCTTCTTGCAGAATACATCTTTAACCTGAAAGGTCTTACTCCAGTCAAAAACTTATTTTGCTGAGTTTGAAATACTGTATTTGCACTGAGTGTATTCCCGTGAGAGATTTCAGAGGGATAGTTGGGTCTTTATTTCTACTTTTGCTTTCCTTTGTTATACAGGTTTTGTGTTGCACTTTTTTCCTCCAGAGGGATTTTTCTAGAGCCTTTTGTTGTAAGACAGAATAATATCAGTGGTATTATATGCAGCTTCTAATATAAGCCTTATTTTGCTTAATGTCTCTCCTCTCTGAGGATCTACTGTGCACAGAGTATGAAGCAGTTGTGGAATGCTGTGCCTTTGTCTAGATACCATCTTGTTTAATTACTTCTTTCTTTGTTGTTTTTTCCTCAAAAAAACTGTGTCTTGCTTCCAACAAGTTTTAAGACTGCTTACTTGTTTCCACTCCCTTCTAACCTCTTGCAATAAATATTACTTCTCACAAAAAAAAAAAAAAAAAAAAAAAAAGAATCCGCCTGCCAATGCAGGGGACACGGGTTTGAACCCTGGTCCAGGAAGATCCCACATGCCGCGGAGCAACTAAGCCCGTGCGCCACAGCTACTGAACCTGCGCTCTAGAGCCCGCGAGCCACAAGTACTGAGCCCAAGTGCCACAACTACTGAAGCCCATGCACCTAGAGCCCGTGCTCCGCAACGAGAAGCCTCCGCAACGAGAAGCCACCGCAATGAGAAGCCCGCGCACCACAATGAAGAGTAGCCCCTGCTCGCTGCAACTAGAGAAAGCCCGCATACAGCAACGAAGACCCAACAGCCAAAAATAAATTTAAAAAAAAAAGTAATACTAACATTGAGGTTTCAAAACAATCTTTTATCCTCTAATAAAAGGATATTACTAAGTCCTCCTATCCCAGAAGATGAGGTTCTAAGGAAGCTGTAAAAACAGAATTTCCCGTGGAAATTTCTCCGTAGGTAAAGGAGTCAAAGGGGGGAAGGGGGGAGGTGGAAGAAACATATATATATCAACCATTACTTTATTAAATAAATACACAACGGGGGTATAAACGAAACAAGATTGGACATGAACTGATCGTTGTTGAAGCTGGATTAGGAGGGATTTCATTAGTCTTTACCTTTGTCTGTTTGCAATGTTCATAATAAAAAGTTAAAAAATAATGAATACGCAAGCATAATAGAAAAACTATGACCAGCTCTTAATTTCAATCTTACTACTTCAGAGAGTGGAAGTGGCTGTCTCTCCTATTACCTAATCATTAAACCGGACGCTCTTCGGTCCCGATCCCGGTAAAACTTTATGCAGGTCGAGTTTCAAGTCCTCTCACCTCCAGCACCGCGCAAGAGGAGCAATGAGAACAGAAGAGGAAGGGGGCAAGGACAGGGCTACAGGCTCCTCACAAGATTGCTCAGCAGACAGGCAAGGGTCTCCGAAAGGGGGTCAGAGGTCGCTTTTTGTTTCCGCTGAAGAAAAACTCAGTTTCTTCCGGGGCCCCCAGGTACCTTCCCAGGAGGCCGCCCTGCCCGGGGGGAAACTGCCGGGCTCGGAGGCTCACAGACTCCCGCAGGCACCGAGGACACAACCTTACCGAAGTCTCCCTGGGCCAGAAGGGACTGGGTAAGGGAGTCTCCGAGAGCGCCGGCCCGGCTCTGTCCCTGTCGGGTGCCGAAGCCCAAGCCGCGGCGTTTCCGCCCCGGGGAAGTGACGCCTCGGAGCAGGGAGGACAACAAGAAAGTTTGGCGGCGTCAAGTATTCGGGACCAACGGTCTCCAAGTTGCCCGCGACCCTGCCACGCCCCCGGGCCCGGCCTTGGGCGGCCTTCCGGGCCCGGCCTTGGGCGGCCTTCCGCGCCGCAGCCCTTCCGGCCCGACCTCCAGCCTGACCCTCACATCCAGGATCCTTCTCTTTCTCCTCACCTGCCACCTCAGGGTCCTCTGAATCCCGGGCTAGGGACTTCTAAATCCGGAGCGCAGTGTGAGGAGGAAAACAAAGATCCTTGACGCTGAAGAAGCCACACTCACCTGACCGAATCCGGACCTGAAAACGGAAGAGACAGACCTGGGGATGAAACCGCAGCATCCAAAATGGCGGCTAACTAGGCCTCAGCACAATGGGCAGGGCGGAGGGATCCGCGGGGCCGAGCTAGCCACGCCCTCTTTCCAGGGATTGGCTGCGCGCCCTCCGCTCGGGACTCACGCCCCGAGGGCGTCCGGGCTCCCCCGCCCAGCTCCCTTCGGAGCTAGCGCGGCCGGGGACTACTTCCAGCGGCGGAGGCATGGACGGCAGCGGAATACACGTCACGTCGCCAGAGTCATCTGCTGGGGCGCTCCTTGAATTTTGCTGGTGTTGACCCGGGCGCAGGGAGGCTGGCGGAGGAGGCTTGTTTTCCGAATCCGCGCCCAGTGCCATGTTAGCGTTGTTCCAGTCTCTGGAAAAACCGGCTTCAGCACCGCCTCCCAAACACCCTGAGTTACTCTCTGAGATTTGCTCTCGTCCCTCGCTCGACTCCACTCGCCATGGAGGCTTTCCTCCTGCGTTTCGGTTTCTTTCATCAAATGACCTGCTGAGCAGGATTCCACCCTCCTCTGGCAACACAACGCTCTTTATCCGACTCTAAGCACTCTTCCCTTAGGCCACCCACCCTCTCTCCTAACCACTCTGAATACTCCTGCCCCGCTTTGAAACCAAGTGTGATTGCTCTTGCAATCAGAATATCTACAGTATTACTTATTTAAGATGTTTCCTCAGCACCACATTGTCTGGGAATTTACTTTATCTCTGGATTCCGAGGAAACTTTTTCATTTAGTTATCTTTCAACTTGAAAACCATTCTCTCTGCTTAACGTTGGAAGGGGATTCCTGAGCTCTTGGCTTCCAGAAGGAGGTAATCCTACCCCCTGCTGTACAGGCTGCATCTACCAAGACCAAAATTGTGGTTTGCTAAATTGTGATGTGGTCATATGACAAGGATGGAGCTACGTGTATCCATAAGAGGATCATATGGATTTAGAAATAATGTGTCTGTATAACCACTTGCAGTATTTCTAAATTAAAACCAGCTTTCAGAACCTCAAAATACACTGTACTTTTTTCATTTAATATGTGGTGGATTTTTTTTTTTTGGTAAATGCGGGCATATATGAATTGAGTCCATTTTGCAATAAAGTAATAGCATCTTAAAAAAAAGAGAGCAAATTGCTCGAATTTAAAGAGCCTTAGAAACACAACAACCAAATGTTACCTGTGTGGACCTTGTTTAGATACTGATTCAAACCAATTTATAGTTTTTTTTGTTTTTTTTTTTTGGCCGCACCTAGCGGCAAGCGGGATCTTAGTTCCCCCACCAGGGAAGAAACCCGTGTCCCCTGCGTTGGGAGCTCGGAGTCTTAACCACTGGACCGCAAGGGAAGTCCCCCTATAGTCTTTTATAAAGATATTATTTTAGACAATTGGGAAAATTAGATGATGGACCAGGTATTATATGGTACCAACTAACCAAAGAATTGTTACTTTCTTAAGCATGAAAATAGCACTGAGATTTTGTAAGAAGAGGTCCTTTTTTTATATATAAATTTATTTTGTTTATTTATTTATTTTTGGCTGCGTTGGGTCTTCATTGCAGCACACGGGCTTTCTCTAGTTGTGGCATGTGGTGGGGGGGAGGCTACTTTTCGTTGTGGTGCCCGGGCTTCTCGTTGCGGTGGCTTCTCTTGTTGCAGAGTACGGGCTCTAGGTGCACAGAAGAAAAACAACTGAGGCCACCAGAGAAGGATGCACCATCCAGAAACAGAGCAGGGCTTCTGACACATTGCGCCACCAGGGAAGCCCAAGAAGAGGTCCTTTTTAAATTGTTTAAGAAATGCATACTGGGAGGGACTTCCCTGGTGGCACAGTGGTTAAGAATCCGCCTGCCAACGCTAGGGGACACGGGTTCGAGCCCTGGTCCGGGAAGAGCCCGCATGCCACGGAGCAACTAAGCCCGTGCGCCACAACTACTGAGCCCGCGTGCCACAACTACTGAAGCCTGTGCACCTAGAGCCCGTACTCTGCAACAAGAGAAGCCACCGCAACGAGGAGCTCGGGCACCACAACGAAAAGTAGCCCCCCACCACCACATGCCACAACTAGAGAAAGCCCGTGTGCTGCAATGAAGACCCAACGCAGCCAAAAATAAATAAATTAATTAAAAAAAAAAAAAGAAATGCATATTGTAGGTAGGGGCAAAAATTTTGATAAATATTGAATTGGATGACAGTTATTATTGTACTATCTTCTCTATATTTAAGTATTTTTTTTACCTTTACTGACTTTATTTCAGCATAACCAGTTAGTTAAAAAGGAAAAAAAATTTTTTTTTAATTGAAGTATAGTTGATTTACAATATTGTGTTAGTTTTCGGTGTACAACATAGCAATTCAGGTGTTTTTTTGCAGGTAATATTCCATTATAGGTTATTACAAGATATTGGGTATAATTCCCTGTGCTAGTAGTTTGTATCTGTTAATCCCATATCCCTAATTTGTCCCACCCCCTGCCCCGCCCCGTCCCTCTCCCCTCTGGTAACCATAAGTTTGTTTTCTACATCTGTGACTCTGCTTCTGATTTGTATATACATTCATTTGTATTATTTTTTATATTCCACTTATAAGTGATATCATATGGTATTTGTTTTTCTCTGACTTATTTCACTAAGCATAATACTCTCCAGGTCCATCCACATTGCTGCAATATTTCATCCTTTTTATAGCTGAATGATATTCCTGTGTGTGTGAGTGTGTGTGTGTGTGTCACATCTCTTTTTTTTTGGCTGCGCCGTGAGGCATGTGGGATCTTAGTTCCCTGACCAGGGATTGAACCTGCACTCCCTGCAGTGGAAGCACGGAGTCTTTTTTTTTTTTTGGCTGTGTCAGGTCTTAGTTGCACCATGCAGGATCTTCATTGAGGCGCGCAGGCTTCTCTCTCTAGTTGTGGCTCGTGTGCTCAGTAGTTGCGGCATGTGGGATCCTAGTTCACCCACCAGAGATCAGATCCACATCCCCTGCATTGGAAGGCAGATTCCTAACCACTGGACCACCAGAGAAGTCCCCAGAAGCACGGAGTCTTAACCACTGGACCACCAGGGAAGTCTTCACATCTTCTTAATCCAGTTGTCTGTTGATTGGCACTACGGTTGCTTCCATGTCTTGGCTATTGTAAATAGTACTGCTGTGAACATTGGGGTGCAAGTATCTTTTCGAATTAGTGTTTCATTTTCTCTGGATAGCTGGATTATATGGTAGTTCTATTTTTAGTTTTTCAAGGAAGCTTCATAGTGTTTTCCATAGTGGCTGCACCAATTTACCTTCCCACCAACAGTGCAGGAGGGTTCCCTTTTCTCCACATCCTGTCTGACATTTATTGTTTGTAGACTTTTTGATGATAGCCATTCTGACAGGTATGAGGTGATACCTCAGTGATTTGCATTTCTCTGATAATTAGCGATGTTGAGCATTTTTTCATGTGCCTGTTAGCCATCTGTTTGTCTTCTTTAGAAAAATGACTATTCAAGTCTTCTGCCCATGTTTTGATTGGGTTGTTTTTTTAGGGGGGGGGGTTGGGTTTTTTTGTTTTGATATTGAGTTGTGTGAGCTGTTGGTATGTTTTGGATATTAACCTCTTGCCAGTCGCATCATTTGCAAGTATTTTCTCCCATTCCATAGGTTGTCTTTTTGTTTTGTTGATGGTTTCCTTTGCTATGCAAAAGGTTTTAAGCTTAATTAGGTCCCATTTATTTCTTTTGGCTTTTATTTCTTTTGCCTTGGGAGACTGATCTAAGAAAATATTGCTGCGATTTATGTCAAAGATTTATGTTCTGCCTATGTTTTCCTCTAGGAGTTTTATAGTATCTGGCCTTATATTTACCTCTTTAATCCATTTTGGTTTTGTTTTAATTAATTAATTTTTTTATTTATTTGGCTGCGTCGGGTCTTAGTTGTGGCACATGGGCTCTTTGTTGCAGTGCATGGGCTTCTCTCTAGTTGTGGAATGCGGGTTTTCTCTCTCTAGTTGTGGCACACGGGCTCCAGAGCACGTGGGTTCTGTAGTTTCTGACACGTGGGCTGTCTCATTGAGGTGCGCAAGCTCAGTAGTTGTGGCGCGCGGGCTTAGTTGCCTCGTGGCATGTGGGATCCTAGTTCCCCAACCAGGATTTGAACCTGCGTCCCCTGCATTGGAAGGCAGACTCCCCACCACTGGACCACCAGAGTAGTCCCTCTTTAATCTGACAGGTATGAGGTGATACCTCATTTATTGTATGGTGGATACCTCATATTTTTGTGTATGGTGTTAGAGAATGTTCTAATTTCATTCTTTTACAGGTAGCTGTCCAGTTTTCCCAGTACCACTTGTTGAAGAGACTGTCTTTTCTCCATTGTATATTCTTGCCTCCTTTGTCGAAGATTAATTAACCATAGGTGCGTGGGTTTGTTTCTGGGCTCTCTATTCTCTTCCCTTGATCTATGTGTCTGTTTTTGTGCCAATACCATGCTGTTTTGATTATTGTAGCTTTGTAGTATAGTCTAAGGTCTGGGAGGGTTATCCAGCTTTGTTCTTTTTTCTCAGGATTGCTTTGGCAATTCAGGGTCTTTTGTGGTTCCACATAAATTTTAGGATTATTTGTTCTATTTCTGTGAAAAATGTCCTGGGTATTTTGATGGGGATTACATTAAATCTATAGATTGCTTTAGGTAATATGGCCATTTTAATAGAATTGATTCTTCCAATCCAAGAGCACGGGATATCTTTCCATTTCTTTGAATCATCTTTAATTTCCTTTATCAGTGTTTTATAGTTTTCATAAGTATGTTTTAAAATGTTCATAGTCAGGGAACTTCCCCAGTGGTGCAGTGGTTAAGAATCCGCCTGCCAATGCAGGGGACACGGGTTCGAACCCTGGTCCGGGAAGATCCCACATGTCGCAGAGCAACTAAGCCTGTGTGCTACAACTACTGAGCCTGCGATCTAGAGCCTGTGAGACACAACTACTGAGCCCACATGCCACAACTACTGAAGCCCGCGCGCCTAGAGCCTGCACTCTGCAAAAAGAGAAGCCACCGCAATAAGAAGCCCGTTCACCACAACAAAGAGTAGCCCCCACTCGCCACAACTAGAGAAAGCCCACGTGCAGCAACGAAGATCCAACGCAGCCAAAAATAAATAAAATAAAATTTTAAAAAGATAGTAATAAAATGAAGGAAATTCTGACACATGCTACAATGTGGATGAACATTGAAGACATTATGGTAAGTGAAATAAACCAGTCACCAAAACACATGTACCGCAGGATTCCAGTTCTACGAGATACTTAGAGGTCAAATTCAGAGACAGAAAGTAGAATGGTGGTTGCCAGGGGGGCTGGGGGAAGGGAGAGTGGGGAGTTATTGTTTAACGGGTACAGAATTTTAGTTTGGGAAGATGGAAAATGTTCCGGTGATGGGTGGTGATGATGGTTACATAACAGTGTGAATGTACTTAATGCCACTGAACTGTACAACTAAAAATTATTAAAATGGTAGCTTTTATATTATGTGTATTTTACCACAATAAAAAAAATATTCACAGTAAAAAATTTCAAATTAAGTCTATGTCATGGGGGAGAATTAAATAAACAGTATATATACTAATAATTCAATGCAAAATGTGGAATCTTCTACAAGAAAACTGGCTCTACATTAAAAGAGAGATATAATAACCAAATGAAATTCAACTGGATCCTGATTAGAAAAAATAGATATTTGGGGGAACAACTTGGGAAATTTGAATGTGTACTAGATATTAGATACTATGGAATTATTGTTAATTTTCATTGGTGTAATAATATAGTTGAGTAGGAGAATGCTCTTATTCTTAGAAGATGCATGCTGAACTGTGTAGAACTGAAGGATCATGATGTCTGCAACTTACTTTCATATAGTTCAGAAAACAAAAAGTGTGTGTGTGCATACTAGGCTATTATATATCTCAATGGGAAGTGGTAGTTTTCCCCCAGAAACTACCAGACTAAGCCAAGATCCCAGCAGTTAAGTATATTCTGATTCTGTTCTGCATTGAGTTTAAAAGCAAAATAAAAGGGACTGAGTTCAATACCTTCTTTTTGTTTTTTGAGGAGAGAAAAATGTTTATTGTTTTTACTAATTTGAGAATATATATATGTAGAGTATAATGAAAGAAAAGCCTATGTAACACTCCCCATGCCATTATTAATTTTTAGAATATATTATTCCAAAATTTTATTTATTTAAAATTTAACACAAATAGGATAATATACACTCTGTTCAGTAAACCTGCTTTTTATACTTTATATATTCTGCGTATCTTTTTATGTCAATAAATATAGATCCACATTATCTTTAACAATGGAAGAAGGTATATCATTATTTAGCCAATCTTTTATTGATATTTAGGTAGATTCCAATATATTCTGTAATACGCCATTGTGAATATCCTTCTAAGAATATCTGTGCATATTTTCAGATTATTTCTTAAGGACAGATTCCCATAAGTGGTATTGCAAGTTTAGGGAGTATGCATGTATGAAATTTTGATAACCATGTTATTTATGGGTTGAATTGTACCCCACAGATACATGCGTTGAAGTTCTAACCCCCAGTGTCTCAGAATGTGACTTTATTTGGAGACTTTGTTATGGCACCACATGCAAACTAGCAAAACCCATCACCGGACTTCTCTCCCAGAAGGTTCTATGACTTTATCCTCCTAGTGTCCAGCTCCTCATACTCCCCAACTGCAGGCATTATCAACCTTTCTAATCCTTTTGAAACTAAGCAGTTATTTTAATTTGTATATCTTTCAAAATTAGTAAGATTTGCATATCTTTGAAAATTAGTAAGATTGACTCTCTTGTCAATAGCACTCATGATAGTCTTTTGCCCATTTTCCTAATGGTGCAGATAAACTTTTAAAAATAATTTTTAAAGTAGGACATAAATATGGCAAAACACACACACACACAACTGAAAAAGATGTACAATGAAAATTAAGTCTCCTTCCTCAGACCCTTAGTCCTTCAGTCCCTTGCTCTAGAAGTAAAATAACCATTGCTACCAGATTCTTGTGCCTTTGAGCAAGTTACTTAATCTCTCTGTGCTTCAGTTTCTTCATTTGTAAAATGGGAATAATATCACCTACCTTAATAAAGTTGTTAGGAGGATTAAATGTGTTAATTATGAAAAACTCTTAGAACAGTGTCTGACAATGTTTAATGCTATCGAAATCCTTCCAGTGATATTATCTGCATGTGAAACTATATGTATAAATATGCCTTTTTTTTACACATATAGTAGCATACTATACATACTACAGTTGTCTCTCAGTATCAGCAAGGGATTGGTTCCAGGATCCCCCAAGGATACCAAAATCTCAAGTCCCTTGCATAAAATGCTGTAGTATTTGCATATAACCTATGCACATTCTCCAGTATACTTCAAATCATCCCAATACAACGTAAATGCTATGTAAATAGTTGCCAGTGAGCAGAAAATTCAATTTTTGCTTTTTGGAACTTTCTGGAATTTTCCTTCCCAGTGGTTTCAATCTGAGGTTGATTGAATCCATGGATGTAGAAATGTCGGATATGGAAGGCTGACCGTATACTGTAACTTGTCTAGTACTATAACTTGCTTTAAGATACATATCTCGGAGACTGTTCCTTATCAGTAGTTATCAATAATTCTCATTCTTTTAAAGAGCTGCATAATATTCCATTGTATATGTGTACCATAGTTTTAAAGTACTGCTCTATTGATGGCATTTAGGTTATTTCCAATATTTTGCCTATATAAACAATGCTGCAATGACTAGATATTTGCCTATATGGATTGTACGAATTGGGTACAAATTCCCAGAAGCAGAAGAACTGGTGAAAGGGTAGGTATATCTTTAATGCTGATAGATGTTGCCAAATCACCCTACAACGAGGAAGTATTGTTTTACACCACCACCACCAATATATGAGAGTTTCTATCTCCCCATGCCCTCAGTAACACAGTGTGTTTAGATAACTTTTGGAATCCTTGACATTATTGCACCCTTGAACAAACCATGAAAGTAAAGATGAGTGAAAAGTGTCACTGAGTCCATGTCTTGCTAAAAATGACATGATTCATTTAGAAAAATTGCTTCCAACTCAGTAGTTTCTTGGATTCAGCAATCATCACCTGTGTCTTTTCCCATCTAGTTATTTAGATCCGATAATATATCAATGTGAATTGTACCACAACCAGCCAATTATTCAAAACAGTATCTCTATCCCTGGCTGAACAGACCAGTTTCAATCAGAGCTAAACATAATCCAAAGAAACAAACTGACTCACACTGTTTCACTTGAAAATCCTGTTTTGCTCTTAGGATAAAAATTAACACAAAACATTCTTTGGTTAACTAACAAGTAACCCTTTTTTATGTACGCAATTATAACTAGTGGCTGTAAGGAAAACCTGATATAATGCTTAAACCCAATAATATAAGAGTCTTACAAGTCTGTAGGACAAAATTAGTCAGGCCTGTTTTTGTACAGCCCTTTCAGATGAGAATGTTTTTTTTTTACATTGTTAACAGGTTGTAAAGAAACAAAACCAAAAAAGGGAAGAACATGTGACAGAACCCTTATATTGCCCACAAAGCCTATTTGTAAAGGGCCAAATATTTGCTATTGGACCCTTTACAGAAAAAGTTAGCTGACTCCTGCAATAGAAGAAAGTACTACACATTGTGTGAGAGAGAAGGGAAAGATGATGGGCATTGAGTAATTTGCCTTTTTTTTTTTTTTTTTAAAGTACTAACATTTAGAAAGGGGAAAGTCTCAGAAAGCTTTTAGGCTAGAAATTATAAAACGAAATAGAAACTGCTCTGGATATCTTCCTAAGGCCTAGAAAAAAATCAAGAGCATTTTTTAGAGCACCTATGAAATGATTCCTCAGAGAACTTATTAACATCAATAATTAGGGCTATATACAAATATTAAATATCTCCATGGCATTTTGCAATTTACAGGGCAACTACAAGCACATGACCTCAGTCTGAGGCTCACAACATTCCTGTGAAGCAGCTGTAGGTCAGAAATGTCTATTAGTTTTTACAGGAAGAAAGTGAAGCTTAGAGCTGTAAAGTGAGCAATCCAAGATCAACAGCAATAAGTGCCAGGATCAGATCTTGAACCCAGATCTTGAGACTTGACATGATATAATTTTCATATGTCCATATTTCCATAATAATTTGCATCCTGGATTTACCTTCAATTTGTGTATGTTGAATTTATCAACAAATAAAAAGAAAAATGCATTAAATCACAGTTATAAACTGTGATTTTGATCTGATATGGGTTCACATATCAGATCAAAAGAGAGTTCTCAAATCAGATTTTTTTCATGACATTTATCATGATTGCAATCATCCTAGTAAACGTAATTTTTCCTTAAATGAATTCAAAGAAATGAAAACTTATAAGTCTAGATTCTAAATATAAACTCAAAAGTTTAAACTATCTCCTTAAAATATGAGGTTCCTATCAAGACCATACGAATCTGGCATAAGGATACACATACAGGTCAATAAAATAGAACTCAGAATCTAGAAATAAACCAATATATTTATGGTCACTTGCTTTTGAACAGGGATAACAAGACAGTTCAATGGTGAAAGAATAGACTTTCAACGAACAGTACTGAGAAAACTGGATATCTGCATGCAAAAGAATAAATTTGAACTTCCCTGCCTAATACCTATACAAAAATTAACTCAAAATTAATCAAGGAGTAAAATATAAGAGCTAAAACTATAAAACTCTTAGAAGAAAATATAGGTGTAAATCTTCATGACTGTGGACTAGGAGATGGTTTCTTAGATATGACACCTAAATCACAAGCAACCAAAGAAAAAAATATATAAAAACTTTGGTGCTTCAAAGGACACTATCAAGAAAGTGAAAATACAGCCTACAGAATAGAAGAAAATTTTTGCAAATCATATGTGCTATAACAGTCTAGTATCCAGAATATTTTAAAAAAACAACACCTATAAAACAACAATAATTCAAAAATGGACAAAGGATTTGTATAGACATTCTCCAAATGGTCACTAATAAGCACACGAGAAGATGTTCAACATCCTTAGTCATCAGGGAAATGCAAATCAAATCCACAGTGAGATATCACTTCACACCCACTACAATATCTATAATAAAAAAGACAAACAATAACAAGTGTAGCACAGGATGTGGAGAAACTGGAACTCTCATACATTGCTGGTAGGAATATAAAATGATGCAGGCTCTTTGGGCAAAAGTTTGACAGTTCCTCAAAATGTTAAACACAGAGTTACCATATGAACCAACAATTCCACTCCTAGGTGTATACTTGAGAGAACTGAAAACATAATCACACAAAAATTGTACACAAATGTTCACAGCAACATTATTCAGAAGAGCCAAAAAGTGGAAACAACAGAAATATCCATCAACTGGTGAATGGAAGTAAAATGTGGTATATCCGTACAATGGAATATTATTTGGCCATAAAAAGGAATGAAGTACTGATACACACACTGCAACATTCATGAACCTTGAAAACATCATGCTAAGTGAAAGGAGCCAGACACAAAGGCCCCATATTGTATGATTTCATTTATGTGAAATGTTCAGAACAGGTAAATGCATAGAGACAGAAAGATTAGTGATTGCCAGGGGCTGGAAGGAGGAAGAATGGGGAGTGACTGCTAATGGGTATGGGGTTTCTTTTCAAGGTGATAAAAATGTTTTGGAATTAGATACTTGTGATGTTGCACAACCTTGTGAATATATTGTACTAAAAACCAATGAGGGGCTTCCCTGGTGGCACAGTGGTTAGGAATCCGCCTGCCAGTGCAGGGTACACAGGTTCGAGCCCTGGTCCGGGAAGATCCCACATGCCACGGAGCAACTAAGCCCGTGTGCCACAACTACTGAGCCTGCACTCTGGAGCCCGTGAGCCACAACTACTGAGCCCACGTGCCACAACTACTGAAGGCTGGGCACCTAGAGCCTGTGCTCTGCAACAAGAAGCCACCACAGTGAGAAGCCCGCGCACCACAACAAAGAGCAGCCCCCGCTTGCCGCAACCAGAGAAAGCCCACGTGCAGTAACGAAGACCCAATGCAGCCAAAAATAAAAATAAGTAAATTTATAAAAACAAACAAACAAACAAAAAAAACGAAAAAAAAAACCCAATGAGTTATACACTTCAAAAGGGTGAATTTTGGGCTTCCCTGGTGGCGCAGTGGTTGAGAATCCGCCTGCCAATGCAGGGGACACGGGTTCGAGCCCTGGTCTGGGAAGATCCCACATGCCGCGGAGCAACTAGGCCCGTGAGCCACAACTACTGAGCCTGTGCGTCTGGAGCCTGTGCTCCGCAACAAGAGAGGCCGCGATAGTGAGAGGCCTGCGCACCGTGATGAAGAGTGGCCCCCACTTGCCACAACTAGAGAAAAGCCCTCGCACAGAAACGAAGACCCAACACAGCCAAAAATAAATAAATAAATAAATAAATAAATAAATAAAAGTGCTTTAAAAAAAAAAGGGTGAATTTCATGGTAAGTGAATTATATCATAATAAATTTTTAAACGGAGTTCTTTAAATTACCCTACCAATACTGTTGTAATGAAAAGCCCTAACAGGGTCTTGGTAAGAGCCAATAAATATAAACCAGAGGATATTTCAAGGGAAAGTTAATATACTTAAAATGGCAAAATAATTGCATAAATCCATGAGTAGACCAGAAAAGTAGAAATAAAAAGTGACGCTGAAAAAAAATCCATGATTAAAGAAAAAGTCTTGTAGCTCCAGAACAAGTTTAGGTGAGAGCAAAAATAAACTAATTCCTTATTTAATAATTTTTACCTTATTTGACTATAACCCTGAATCACAACACCTCAGAGACATTTCTAGGACTCATGAAGGTTTTAAGAATAGCATTATTATGATCCCATTTTATTTGCAGCTCAAGGAGATGAAACAAGATGCCCAGTATTACACATTATTATTTGATGAAGCCAAGGAATTTCACTGGAGGCTCTCTCCTAATACTTTACCTGCTAGCTATTTTCATGTTGAAAATGTCAACTACATCAACTTTAAAGTGGCATAATAAAGCCATCTTTGTATCCCTCAGTCTAAACTCATCAAGAATTACTGTTAAGTACAAAAGCCAGTGCTTATTCCAGCTTGCATTCTTACACTGACTAAAAACCTTCTGATTGGTTGAGAATATTCCATTTTCTGGCTACCTACCCAAGAATTAAAATTTTAAATGAAATTTAAAAGTTTCCTTAACTGAACTGAAGTTAAATAATAATAATTCCTACCTTGGGCTTCCCTGGTGGCGCAGTGGTTGAGAGTCCACCTGCCAATGCAGGGGACACGGGTTAGAGACCTGGTCCGGGAGGATCCCACATGCCACGGAGCGGCTAGGCCAGTGCGCCACAACTACTGAGCCTGCACTCTAGAGTCCGCGAGCCACAACTACTGAAGCCCGCGTGCCTAGAGCCCGTGCTCGACAACAAGAGAAGCCTGCGCACTGCAACAAAGAGTAGCCCCCGCTCACCGCAACTAGAGAAAGCCTGTGCACAGCAATGAAGACCCAACGCAGCCAAAAGTAAATAAATAAAATAAATAAATTTATTTAAAAAAGAATAATTCCTACCTCATATCCCAGCCACAAAGAATGAATGAATGAATGAATGAATGAATGAGCCATCTACCACAGAATTGTGAAGGACCAAGGTCCTCTTACATTAAACACAAGATGCAGACAATGATATCATCTTGTTAGAGATTTCTGGAAAGGACAGTTTGCAAGAGCGCTTTATGCAAATACCAAGACTTGTTGCTTTATAAGCAATGATCAGCATCCTCATTAGCTCCATCTTTGTGGGGCCAGTGATCATAAGGGATATTTACATAACTCTTTCATATATTCATTTTACTTAATCAGCACAACAACCCTATGAGAGTAGAGACCAGGAATTATTGCATTATTAACCATTTTACATTTTTAGGAAGCAGGGATTCAGAATAGGGAAGTGACTTGCCCAAAGTAACCAGGCTGGTCAGCAGCAGACTCAAAGCTGGATCTTCTAATGTCAGATCTCATCTTTCCACCGCATGCCCTACTTCTCCAAGTGAGCTATGTCAAAGGCAGGCTTAGGCATTCTACAGGATGAGAGAATGAGAGGAAAGGAAGGAAAGCGGTGAGGAAATAGAAGGGGATGATGAGAGGGGAAGGAGGTGTTTTATTAGGAAGTGAGTCTAACCACTTTCAATTGCCCCAAATGCCCCTTAAGCGGCAACAGTGCCACAAGTTACCCTTCTCTAAATTAATTCTATGCCCCAGGGTCTACAGCTACTGTTGTTTTATTAGTTGAGAATCATGTTGGAGACTTAAATGTCTAAACGAAGCTAAAGATTTTTCTCCTCTGAGGTTCTCACAGCCGAATTTAGCCCCTCCCACAAAGGTCCGTGGCCCCTAGATCTCGGTCACATTAAACGCCGTGGGGACCGAAGAAACTGTGAGATGTGGGGAAATAAACGGAAGAGGGTTTGGGTTGGGGAAAGCGGGAGACTAAGGTTGGGCTAAGGAGAGGGGGAGCCTGCGGTGGAGCTGTGGTTGGGGGATGTGGGCTTTGTGGCTGAACTCGAAGGTGGGGTAGGAAACCAGGATCAGAGCTGACAGTCAGGTTAGAGTTTAAAGGTTCAGGAGAGTATAGGGGAGCTGAGGAGTTGACAGAACCAGAAAGAGACCTAGGAGGGTGCGAGGCTGGGTGGTCTCCAGAGCGCGAGAACCGAGGCGAGGCCCCTCTCGAATGTCTGTGATTGGATGCTCCCTTAAGTCCTGCCTCCCCGGACCCCTCGCCCCTTAAGCCCCGCCCATGCCTCCGGGCGCGCGCCTGGGGAGCGAGGAGGGGGACGAAGCTTGCGAAGGGGGGAGGGGGGATAGGAGAGACTCATGCACGCGCCCCACTCGCTGCGGGTGTGCGAGCAGCGCGCTCCCGCCGCCCGCGTCGCCATCTTTTCCCCCTCCGTCTGTCTGTCTGCCGTTGGCTTTGTCCGTCTGCAGCGCCGCCCCTGGGCTCCCCGCCACCAGCTCGGCCCGGAGCTGCCCTCTGCCCGCCGGGGCCCAGTCCCGGAGAGCCCCGGCCCGGCCGGCCCGAGCTGCGGCCCAGGGCCCA
Organism: Eubalaena glacialis; assembly: GCF_028564815.1. Classification (NCBI taxonomy): domain Eukaryota; kingdom Metazoa; phylum Chordata; class Mammalia; order Artiodactyla; family Balaenidae; genus Eubalaena; species Eubalaena glacialis. The sequence goes on along the minus strand of NC_083733.1, from coordinate 14,995,979 downwards.
TTGTCCGGCGGTCCGTCTGTCCGGAGGCGGGGCCCAGGGACCCGGAGCGCCGCGGAGCGCCGAGGCGCCGGGTAAAAAGACCCCCGACTCTTTCCCTCCGGGACCAGGCTGAGGATGCAGGGGCTCCTCGCCCCCTCCCTTGGTCGCCGGCTGTCGGTCCTTTTGTCAGTCTGTGTCTGGGGAGGGGAACAGGGGCTCGCTCTGGCCTGGGGGGCGGGGGCCGCCTTGGCTCTGACCCTCCCCCTGCCCCGGGTTCCCGCGACGAGGCCGGACCGGGCTGGCTCCCCACAGCGGCCGTTCCTCTTTCCGTCCCTCTGGAGGTCTCGGGCGCGGCAGGGGCGTCCGCGTCGCCGCCCTCCCCGCGTGGGCCCAGGTCGGGCTCAGCCGGGCAGCGCCGGGACGGCCCCGGCGTCTGACAGGCTGGGCTGGAGCTGGGGGAGGGGGAGGATGGGCGTGGGGGCGCCGACCCGGGTGTCAGTGCCGAGTCGCCTTCTCGCAGAAGGGCTTCTAAATTTAGATTTCTGAGAAGACTGTATTGTCTGAGGGTTTGTCTGAGCCGCCTCGGAAGACCTCTGGCTCTTGTTTGATAATTCCCGGGAATCTACCTGTGCTCATGCCTCAGGAAGCCAGAGGGACCGTCTCGGCTGGTTATACACACGCTCCAGACCGAGCAGAAGCGGGAACAGGGTGACCTGTGAGGTGGCTACGTGACCAGCTTGCTTGTCCTCTCGTTTTTGGCAGATACAGATACCTGGGATTCAGGCGAGTTTACTTTGCTCCGTGGGAACTGCACCAGAGCTGGAGGTGGGAGTGCACCCTCTTTTCTTAAAGCTTGGATTTCACCCGTGTTTTCTTGCTAAAGTCTGTGGTGTGTCCTGGAAGCTGCAACCTAACACCTGTGGGAGAGCAGGGACAGTGTTAAGGGGAGACGTTGTCCCCCCTCCCAAGTATTCTTAACCTCATTCTAAAGATGGACAAAACTGCCTCCCTTTTTAAATAGAATCCCTTGTAGACCTGAATCTCACCGGTTACCTTTCTTCCCATCCTGTTTTTCTTCCAGATGGTGATGTTCAGGCTATCCTTTTACATTTTTGTATCGGTTTCAGATTCAGGCTTGGGAACTGAGGCAGTGTTGAAAGTAAAACTGAGTTAGTGAATTTTACGGCAATGTGTCTATGGATTTTATTAGCTTTTACTGCTGTAAAACAATTATCTAACCTCTGAGATCTTGTTGTGCAGTCAAGAATGTATCTGCTAGTGCTAGTTTTTTATTGTTAATTAATTACATAATTAATTAACTTACTTATTTTCAAGAGTCCACGACCCCACAGGCTTTCTTTTTTTGAGGGAGGAAGAGTATTTGCTTATGTTTTCCCCTTAATCCCTCAGGTGTGAAGTCCCATTGGGTACCATCTGGTTGGTTCCCCATTTGGCCACTAGGAGGATTGTGAGATGCAGTGGACACTGGTGATTTAAATATGCCAGATGTTGATTTCTGTTTCTGACTTGTAGCTTTAGTATTGAGCTGTTGCCTCACCAAGATGATCTGAACAGAGCCTGTGTCATATTATTTGTCCTTCATTCAGAAGGATCTTTATTACCTTTATCTCACAGTTTCAATTTCTGATCTTAATAGGAAGAAAATTTAAAGATTAGTAAAGGTTTCATTTTCTTTCGTATACAATAGAGAGTTATAGCTCTGCAAATTTTAGAAAAAAAAAAATGATAGGCAACCTGCATTTTATTCAACTTTCCACTTTGTGATTCCACAGACTTATAGGAAAAGATCCAAAGTGTAATATTCATTCACTGCTTCAATTTGTAAAATAACTACTTGATTAGAAAGAAATGATCTACACAAACAAAACTTAGAGAACACGTTTCATTAGCATTAGCACTCAACATACTACCTTAAAATTGATTTTTACTGTATACATTTGGAGTTTGTTGTTTTTTTTTTTAATTAAAGGTCTGAAAAAGAACTGTGTTTGATATGCAGATATGATAGAAGACTGCCTGAAAGCTGCTTCCTTTGCCACTTCCTGTGGAGGCCTGTCTTTGCCATTTGCGGTTTCTTTCTTCTTTTGGTAAGGGGAGGCAGGATCTGATTACAGGTCTGAGGTCCTTTCTAGCTACATAGAGGAGTTAGTTGGCATTAACAGGAGGTGAGTCTTCACTAACTGGAGTGCAAAGTGTAGATGGTAGTAAGTAGCCTCTCATAATGCCTCCTAAGGCAATAAACTACAATTTTATATTTGCTTATTAGTGTGAGTACAATCTGAGAAGGCAGGAACTGAAAGTTAGAGGGTGACCAGATCCATGTTCTCATCTTTGGTAGGAAAGAGAGTATCTCTTTTTAATCTATGTCTGTTTATTCACTCTGTCTTTCAAAGAAAATTCACAGCTTCCACTACTAATCCATTTCGGACTCTCTAACAACACTTAATGCTGGGAAAGCCTTTCTTACAACTAACCAGGAAACTCTAGGCTTAAGTATCTGTTCTCTCCTATTTCAGGGAAGCAGGTGCATGTCTCTGCAGCACTTCTCATTTGGGGACCTTTTCTCTTTGTTCTTCCCACTCTTTGCTACAAGAGGCTGGATTGAGAAGAGGCACTAAAGTTATTAACTTTGACCACCACTCGGGAGCATGTGAGCAGGGCCAGGTTGATGTTCCACATTGAGGTATTGAATTAGTACTCAACAATGTGTATGGCACCTGGCTCCTCTGGTAAAAGCCCATCTTCAACATGAAGTCTGATTTGCTTTAGTGCCCTGTCATCCACAGTGCCTAGCACTGTGCCTGCATCCCTAGGTAGAGGCTCTGTTTCCCATGTTTCATTTACAGATGCCCAGGAGTTTTGAGATATTTCCTGTCTCACAGGGATGTGGTGCCTTTGTCACCTCCAGGAGAGATAACTTCTTGAAAAAAACATCTGGAGGCTCTCATTGGTGCGGATTGCAGGGCTTGACTTCCAGAGGGCATGTGACATATGAGCTGCCACCCTCTTTAGCTTCCTTTGCTTCCTTTTACAATTCATGAGGGTTATCCCTTTGAGCCCATGGTGCTTCTAACGCTGGTTGCCTGAGTTTTTTTGCTTCCTTTTCTACCCTCTGAGCTTGATCATGATCACTTAACAGCATTATGGATTACAGAGTTGGATTTAGAGTGGAATTCTCTAAATCCTTTGGAATTCTCTCTGAAACTTCTTGGGACCTTAAAGTTGTGCTAGAGATTTATTCATTTCTTTCTTTCTTTAAGAAGTTCAATGATTTATAACTGGTGAGTTTTATATACTCAAAAACTATTTTTAAAAGTCTTTCATCTTTTAGTTGTGTATAATTTATGAGCAAAATGACATGTGCTAACATTATCCTTTTTTTTGTAGGTCAGCACCTTGCAAGGAGGTAGTAACATCCAGTCGTGAAACTGGGAAAAGCCAGAGCTCTTGGATCAGGGAAACATGTCCCGTCGGAAACAGACAAATCCAAATAAAGTTCACTGTGAGTACTGGGCTTTTTCTTCTGGAACCTGAGAATGCTGAGGGTTGGAAAGGAAGAGTAATCTGAATTTAGGTGATCGACTCACACTAATTTGTGAAGAAAAAAGGGTTAAAGGTGTCGAACATGATGGATTTAAAGTGTTTCTGTGCTGGAGGAGGTCTTAGAAACCTGTCTTAGGAATAGGTGCTCTTGATTCATCCTTAGTATTCACATTAACAGACATTTATAGGATTCCTACTCTGTGCAAAGCCTTGTGCTAGATGCCAAGGCCGTAAAACAATATAAAGATATATAAGACTATAATGTAGCCACAGATATAGATAGATAGATAGATAAGCATATAGCAAGATAATATATGCTAAGTGCCAAATAGGGATGCTGCAGACTGTGTGTACTACAGAAATTAAGAGGAGGGAGAGGGACTTCCCTTGCGGTCCAGTGGGTAAGACTGTCCTTCCACTGCAGAGGCCACGGATTTGAGCCATGGGTTTGATCCATAGTCGGGGAACTAAAATCCCACATGCCCTGAGGCCAAAAAAAAAAAAAGGAGGGAGAGAGCTCCATGGACTGAGATAGCCAGGGAATGCTTGATGGAAGAGGCCTTAGACTATGAACTTGAACTGGACCTTGGAAGGTAGAAAGTGGATTCTTTAAAAAAAAGAGGAAAGGAGAGGTAAAATCAGGTAGGGGAAAGCAAAGAAACAAAGAGGGAATGCACGTGGTATGTTCAGGGGACAAGGAGACTTTGTATGAAGCAGAAGTTGCATTTGTCCAGAAGCCATAGAACATGACGTTGGAGATGTTTAACTCTACATTGTAGAGGCCTGAAGGCCAGGCCAAGTTCACACTTCATCCTGACTGTAAGGAGCTACTGAAGGTTTTTAAGCAGGGAGAATGGAGTGACATTTAGAATACAGTGTTTTGGGACTACAAAATAGTGTGTGGGATGGATCACATGAAGGAGAGACTGGTAACAAGAACCAGCTATGCACTATTGCCTTGCATTATTTCTCAGCAGGTTCATATATATGTTTTATTTTAGTAATTGGATTGTAAACTTCTGGAGGGCAGACACTATGTCCCATATATAATTCCTGCTATCCCTCTCTACTTCTAGCACTGCTCATAGTGGGTTTTCAAAAGTGCCTCATTAAATTAACACTAATATATCTATGTAGATTTGAGACAATTAACCAGTTTCCTATGATCTGGGGAGATAAGCATCTTCATTCAAATGTTAAAAAGAGACAAATAGCTCCGTGTTCTTATGGAGGACTGACTAAAGTACAGCAACATTTGAAGGGAATTCAGTGGTATAACATATGAAAGTTTGGTTTTTTTTAAGGAAAAAAACCTACATTTGAGAGGATAGATCAGTCATGGAGTTAGGATAAGAGGACTAAAATTTATTAAAAACATACCGTATGCCAGACAGTATGTACCTTATTTTATTTTATTGCGTAATTTCAAGAGTAGGAGAGAAACCAGTAGGGACAGAGGGATTAAGAGGACTTTAGCATTTTATAGATTAAATGAGATTAGGGTAGCAAACTTTCATATACAATTAATTCTTCAAGTCCTAGAAAAGTTTTATAAGACAGAGCAAGTTGGATACTTCTAGGAGTGTATTCTGGAGTAGGTGGATATGGAAGGCTGCCTAATATAAAGGTGAGTGGTTCAGGAAGGATTTAGAAACTGCTGCTAAAACAGTGAAATTTAGTGGGCCTGAATGTGAGGATTTTCAAGAGAGATAAAATGAAGTATCTCTACCATAGGTAATACAACACAGAGGTTCAGAAGGATTGTCTTCTCCTCTCTGGTTGAAGGTGGATATTGATAAAAGACACAGATGTGACCCCAAGAAGGCAGGGCAGGAAAGGAACTCTTAGTAGAGTGATGGGTTCACAAATAAGGCAATCACTGGAGTTGGGCATTTACCTCTAAAAGCCACCTGTCCAAAGAGAGTTTGAGGAAAGTAGCTGGTGGGGATGATAGTATGATTAAGTACAGGGAAGCCAGTAAATGCTTGTGTGGCCAATGCCTGCACCCACATAGCATAAGTCCATAGCTGCATCTCCTCTCACCGTAATGAGTCAAAGCCAAGATGAGCTGGTACTGGAGTTGGAAAACAGATGGACAAACAGACCACAGAGAAGGAGGGAATATCATATCCACAGCTGCAGAAATGCAGTTTCTAGAGTTGAGCTAGTGAACCTTGTAGTATTGTGGTGGAGCGGATGGGACTTTGCAGTGGTGACCATTAAGAGGGCTGTGAACGGAAATGTTCGGGTGCAACTAAAAAGCAGACCCGCAGGGAGGGGCTGTTTTCAGTGATGCATTTGGGCAGGGAATTGTGAAGGCATCTCACGTGATGGACTAAGAAAGAAGAAAGACACTGAGATTTGCTGGTCTCTGAGGACCTTCTACTTATTTACTATTTGGGGACTGAAGCTGGTCCTACATTTTTTGAAAGGTCATCTTCTCATTGCCCACAATAATGCCAAGTAGAAATAGGTAATTTCAGTCTTCTGACCACGTGCGTCTCCTAACCCCTTGCAGTGAAATACAACCAATCAAATGTATTGAATTTAATGCTGCTCATCTATTTAAAGTAAACAGAATGAACTCAAGGTCTGGGAGGCAGGAAGGTCTGCAGAAGCTTTGCTTAAATGTCAAAGCCAATGGCATTTGAGCAGAGTAATGGCTGAGCTCCATTAGATCTGCCTTCTGGGAACAAGAGGATTGTGTAGCAGGCAGCTCCTAAAAGAATATATTAAGAAGCCCTCCTAAAAGAATATATTAAGAATCCCATTGCTGTAGCCTGGCAGCATCTGTCAGATCCACTTTAGAAGTCAATGGGCAGGCTGCTCTGGCATATACTTGGCTTTCCTCAGGATTGTCTCTGTATCTAAATTACCGTCATGATCTCTCCTTTACCCAGAAACGTCCAGGCAGACTCTTGTGTTTTGCCCAGTTCCTTAATAGACTTGATGCAGAGCTTTTGGAATAAAAGTCCAGAATTGTTGTTAGTCACAGAGGAACTGCATATGGGTTGAAATCTCTGTAGACCTCTTCCCTCCCTCCTTCCTCATCTCACCCCCTTCTGAATACAAATTTCTATAAATTGTTTCTAGAGAGGTTGAAAATACAATCCTTTGCACACTTTCATTTGGTGCTTTTGTACCAAGCAAACCACTAAGTAAAGGAAAACTTCCGTTTCTTAAGAGACTTTTGTTTTCAGATTATATATGAGACTAAAAACTTTCAACTTCAATTAAAGTTTTCAGCTTTTACAGAGAAGTAGGAAAAAGAAGCCTTTAAAGTCCCTTCTCTTCTAAAAAGTATAATTTGTTTTGTCTTCATTCATTGTCAGCATCCTTATGAGGTAAATGGTTCTGTTCCCAATATGTGATAGCACCTCGGATTACGGAGACTGTCAGCTAGAAAAGGAATCCTAAGTGCCTCACTCCCAGTACTAGCTCATTTTATTCTGAATTTGACATCTGCTCTCTTAGAATATGTCTCAGCTGCTTTACTTAAGTCAGCCAGACATTGCATTTATTTAACTGCACCAAAGACTCAAGAAAGAGAATTGTAAAATCTTTGTCTTCCAGTAACTTTCATCTCAGGCTTCTCATCTGTTCTACAGGCTTGTTTGCATGGCTTTGTTCTTATCTGGTCTAAAAAACCTTAGCCAAATCAGACCAACAGTATCTTGATTTCATACCACAAAAAGGAGAGGTAGTACCTTGCTTTTTACTGTTGAACTTAGATGACTTTTTCTCAACTATTAATAGACAAATAAATACCCATGTTAAAGAAGATGGTTGCCCTACATTAATATCTAGAAGCCAGAGGATTTTTTTTAACCTACTCCAACAGTCTCAAGATAGAAGGAAATAATAATGCTACATTGTAAAAGCAGGCAACTGTATAACACTTCTTAATCACTAGTATCTCTATGGATCACATTATACTTGAGTTAATATGACATACTTTTAGCAATTATCACTACCTTCTTATGAAAGGATAATTCTGGACAGTCAGATTTAGGGATTAGGTAAATAATGACTACTGGGAGATCATTCACATATCTTTTTCTATGAGGTCTGCCAGAATCCCTCTTTATGGTCTTTATATATTTTGCTTTATGTTGGTATTTAGATAAGAATAGCCCTAAGGAGTAAAGTTTACCTTAGCCTTTTTCCCAAGTCAGGAATGGAATAAAATAGAGGAGCATAGCTTTTCTTTCCAAACTGCCAAAAAAGGAATGACAGAATTAATATAGCCCAACTATCCTAGGTGAGAAGGCTCCCAAAAGTCCTAGATAGGGCAGCTGTATTGAACTGACTCTTCTCTGTTCTGGGAAGGCTGAAATATTTAGACAACTTCAATAGGAATAAATTTTTAGCTCAAGTTTGATGGAGACTAGACTGAATTACTAGCTGATCTTGAAAATTACATATCCTTATAGATGTCCTTCTAATACAGTGGTGATTCCTCATTAAGAAAGGCGGGGGGGGGGGACTTCCCTGGTGGCGCAGTGGTTAAGAATCCACCTGCCAGTGCAGGGGACACGGGTTTGATCCCTGGTCCGGGAAGATCCCACCTGCCACGGAGCAAACTAAGCCTGTGCACCACAACTACTGAAGCCCGAGTGCCACAACTACTGAGCCTGCGCTGTAGAACCTGCGAGCCACAACTACTGAAGCCCGTGCGCCTAGAGCCCATGCTCCGCAACAAGAGAAGCCACTGCAGTGAGAAGCACGCACACCACAATGAAGACCCAACACAGCCAAAAATAAAATAAATAAATTTAAAAAAAAAAAAGAAAGGGGGGGAAGTGTAGATTCTTAGTATGTTATAAACCTAGCTGGTTTCTGGATAGGTTTCTTTAGAGATGTCATTGATGAGAATGGTCTGCCCTTGATAATTATATGCTGGTACATAACTTGTTCCTTAGTGTCATATCTGCCCACGGCCACCAGGTCCAAAAACATGCGTTTACCCAGAAGAATTCAGTAACTATTCCAGTTAGCCATGGTCTTGTGGTTACAGAGGAACCAACGTGGAGAAATTAAATATTTTACTCCTGCAAAGAGGGAAGAGGAGGCGCTATAACACAGAATTCATTTTTTGCTCTCCCTAGCGGTAATTTATATCCAGTGTGTCATCTTGTATATTATGAAAGTGGACTTAAAGCAGGTTATTTTTTATTTACTTGAGGGCTGTGTGGCTAGAAGTACACTTGGACTCTTAGCACCTCTATTCCCACTCATAGTGTCAGTCAGAATAGCCATAATATTACTCTAACCCAGGCATGGTAACTCATCACATGGAATCAGAACCATAAAAATGATGGTTCCTTCCATCAGTCCTGGCCTTGAGAACATTATTTTGGTATTTGAGTTGTATATCAGTTTCTGATGGTAGGAAGGTAACACTAACACTAGGATCAGAGCTATTCTTGTCGCACAGAGACAAGCGTTTATTTTCAGTAAAATTGCTCTAATGAACTGCTTAAAATTCTGTTTACAACTCTGCTAGAAAGCAACTGAAAAATATGGTAATTAAGGGTTGGACAGACTGGGGTCTGAATACTTAGTTCTACCATAGATCTTAGTTTTCTCCTAAGTAAAATATGGATAGTAATAACTACCACATAGAGTTTTGCAGAGAATTAAGGTGAGGTAGCAACTATAATGCACTTAACGTAGAGCCTGGAACTAGGAAGTGCCAAATAATCACTATTTTTAGCATTTGGCACTTAGCATATAGTAGATGTTCAATGAATATTTGCTGAACAAATACCTAAGTGAATCACACGAAGCCTACTTCACATCAGTTCTTTCATTGCCCAAGGACTAGTTGTACAGGTCAACTGACCAGTTCATTCTTCCTACATCATTGTATCAGCCTCGGAACCTGAGCCTGTTTAATTTCCTCTCTCTCTTCATTAAGAAAGCGCCTGGTCTATTGTCAGACATTTCACTAGGGCTTTTTATTATTCTCTCTTGATGGCTGGAGAATGGGGACTGTAGTTTCCACTCTGACTGAGACAATGGAAACCTCAAGAAACCCAATTCTCTTTTCTCCTTATGCCTGGCCTCTTGGAAATAAAAGAGCACTTAAATGTTAACTCTTCAATAACCACATAGATCCCAGGCAGAGTTCCTCACAGTAAATGCATAATCAAGGATGGGTCCGGGGCTTTTGGATACTGCATACAAAGAAGAAAAAAAAAAGACCACACTAAACCAAGGAGACTAGATGAAATATTACTTGTTGCAAATTGGTTGGCATGTTTCAGGAAGTTTGTTCCTCAGCAGAAATGAGTTCACATATTATCTGTTTTCCTTTTAATCCATTATTCAACCAATTTTTGATTTGCTTGTGGCTAATTCTAATAGATGTGAGAGAGTAAAGGAAGAACTTCTAGAGTATGTCTTGTAAGGAGAATGGATGAAAGATGGGGTCATAGATACTGTTTCAGATGGATTATTTGAAGCACTTGTTTATAGTCAGAGGCAGACAGAATCAGGACCATATTGCTAATACATTGAGATTCAGAGGTTGTGCCCAGATTTTTTGCCCCATCTTCATTCCATCACTTTGCCTCTTGCCTCTGTCTCCCCAGTCCTGATGGAAGATTATAAATAGAATTGAGATTTTGATGTTAAATTGGTAAAGTAGCAATTGATCACCTTTAAAAGGAGTCATTATTAGGAGGATTTAAGAGAAGCAAATGATGCTTTCTAGAGCATCTGGCTTGTTGCCCAAGAAGAGTAGCTGTGCCCGGAAACCACTGGAGGCAACAAGTTGACTTGGAGATGAATGACCCCACCACAGGGTACCTGCCTGTCTCCTACCTTTGAATGGTCTGACTTTCCAACCAGCTTGCCTGGGGATGTACTGCCCAGCTGGTGGCCTGACTATTTTTCCTTGTGACCACCAGGGGATCAAGTATTTGCTGGGCTAGAAGAGCAAGCCCGCCAGGCGATGATGAAAACTGATTTTCCTGGAGACCTTGGCAGTCAGCGACAAGCTATCCAACAACTAAGAGATCAGGACTCCAGTAGCAGTGAGTTCTGCACCTTCTGGTAATGACTCAGGGCAATGGGAGAAGAATTATCAGAGTGTGTGTGCTCTGGGGATTATGCATGGGGGTTGGGAGGAAGACATGAAGAAGGAGATTTGTGGATCCTCAGTGTTCCCAAAGGTGTTCTAAGGTGTATGGGCATATGCTTGTCCAGAGAAAGAACAGGTTTGGCATTATATATATATTTTTTTGTTAACTCAAGGACTGCAGTACTTGGCATAGTGCCATACACAGATAGATTTGTGATGACTGTGATAGACAGGGGCATAGGAATAATGAGTGCTCAAGCAGCCCCTGGGCTAGGTCAAATGAAAAGAAAAAACTTCCTGTCTCCTAGGATCTATTTAATCATAATTAATAAAATGTAAGAGTGGTATTAATGAAAGTTTTGCTTGAGGACCCAGTTTTAATGTTTTATAAGAGGACTTGCTTACCAGTGAGATTATGCAGCATGTAAAATGCTAATGTCGAGGTCTTCCCACACCAAGTCCTGAGTAGATCCCTTTGGTTAAGAGATTGAAAAGACAGTGGCTGGTAACTGGTTGAGCCTCATGGATTGTCTGTTCTGTGACTTGCTTGAACAAATACACTTTGAGATGTGTTATTTCCTAGGATGATTTTCACATCTGATCCATCTGATTTTGGTTATTATTAGTGTCAATTCATATTGACATTTCTGATTTTTCTCCACGTTCGGGGTTGGAAAAGAAAGAAGAGGGAGAGAGTTCTGTACCTTCCAGGAACTACATTGTCTATTTAAACTAATACTCTAGCAATAAATATAATAATTTAGCAAGTAATTGCTCAGGTACAGAAAAGTGAACCAAATATTTCTAGAAAATCTGTGGGAGCCACCAGTTTGAGTAATAGGTAGGAATGGCAATATCTATAGATGTCTGATAGGTTTCCATTCTGGAAAAGTTGCATCATCCCTCTGCATGGCATACTTATTCTTTTTTTAATCTTTCTAGTAGAGAGATATATTTGGATTTTTGATGAATTACAAAAAGTGTTTGATACAGTGTTGTCTTAGACTACAAGTATTCCAAATAAGCTGGTGAGAAAATATAGTATGATTTAATCTGTGCCAACCCTTATTACTGAGATGGATTCACACTAAAGCTTTGGACCAAGGAATAAGGCATACTGTAGATCTTTCCCGGGCCCAAATCCAGTCTACCAACCAAGTGAAGTATCTAACAGAGACACATGTATCTACTAGCAGATGATTTGGTTAGATTTTCTTTTGAAGAAAGGGAATGTAACCAGTTTTGCCCAGTTACTGGTAGATTTAGAAATTATGTAAGGGATAGGAGAGAGAAGATAAGAAGCACTGTTAGCTAGGAAAGCTGAGTCTCACTGCTGATGCTGAGAGCCTGGTGAAACTCTATCCTGTATTTCTCTTGCTGACAGTCAGGCCCAGGAGTCCAGGATCTAGGTGGTGTTAGGATGGGACTGGAGTCTGACAGCTTCCCTAGGTTTGGCTTCCTCTTGTGATCTTCAAAGTACTAGCACTTTTTTTTCCTTTCAGAAAGAACTCCCTATGTTATTGTGTTTTTTAAAAATCATTTCTTTTCCAATTTTATAAGTAATAGAGAAAAAAAATCAGCTCACACAAACCTTGCAGATCCCCTAGCCACAGGCAGACCTCTGCACGGCCACATCTTGCACCCTGAACTAAAACAAATCAATTCTTACTTTAGCCACAAGAAATTATATTTCATCCTAAAGTAAAGAATGTCCTGTTCCCTCCACTTGATGCATTCAATAATCCATCAGATAATCCAAAGAACCAACAGAAACAATGGACTTATTTAACGTAGAATGCTGCGTTACTAGCAGGGTAAGAACACTGTGAGTCAAATACCACTACAGAATGCCCGAGGTTTGTTGTTGTGCTAACTTTTCCACTGTACTGAGCAGCTTTTTCCCTATAAAGTGACATTTTTACCTAATTTCCTACTGCCTCCTTTATTGATAAGAGGAAAGAAAAACTTGTTGGTGTTTCTGTAATCATGCCTTGGGGTTTGTTGGGAGAGAACAGATTAGTGGGTCTCAGAATAGAATAGTGTATGCGACACCATGGAGAAATTGCGCAGGGAGGTTACGGAGAAAAGTAAGTAATAAAATCAGTGATAAGCGTTGGTAAGTCAGAAGTGGTGTGTTGGAATGAGCATGGTGTGAGGTGCATGGGAGGTGTGATTTGAAAGTGTGAGATATTTGGGAACCCTGTGTAAGAAATTATCATTTTTATGATAATATACGGGACCTAATAACCATTTTCCAATACAGTTTTGCCTCCGATTTTCTCTTTAGTGTGTATATGGCAATATAAACAATTATAGCTGGCTTCCACTTAACGTGATTTGTACCCAAATAAGCACTGATACAAACTATATTATGGAAGATCTGAGAATGTTTTCCATTTTAGCTGCAAACTGTAGGGTGGAAAGCAACGTAAGATGTATTCATGCAAAAATCAGAACAAGTGACCAGTTTGTGTGTTCCAGGTGACAGTGAGGGTGATGAAGAGGAGACCACACAAGATGAAGTCTCTTCCCACACATCAGAGGAAGACGGAGGGGTGGTCAAAGTGGAAAAAGAGTTAGAAAATGCAGAACAGCCTGTTGGTGGGAACAATGTGGTAGAGCATGAGGCAAGTGACAAATGGCTCCTGAGTCCGGGAACCTCCTTACCCTTCTACTCTGCCCAGATGCCTCTCTTCCACATGTAACACTCTTGCCTCTGAGGGTCTCCTGGGCTTCATATGAAGCCTCTCTTCCTTCCCAGCATGAGTTACCCAAACCTCAGACACACAGTTCTCTTCACACCCAGCTTTCCTTTTCCACCCACATATCACTTCACTCCCACACAGCTCTTCTTCCTAAAGCTCCCCACTTCTTCCCAGCAGAACATCCGTCTTTGCAAAACTATTAGCTGACTTCCTCAGGTGTACTCTTGAATATGCTTGCAAATTTCAGTCAAAGTGTTAACTGAGGTGCCATCTTTTCACTAAACTGTTTTCCTAAGGATTCCTGCAAGAGGCATGGCAGTAGGGAAAGCTAATCTTCTCTCTACAGAGTTTACCTTAGGGAAAAAAAAAATAGATAAGCTCTCTCTGGAGTAATACTATGTCTTCATGGCAGGAAGCCTTGGAGAAAATGAAGATGGGAGCAAATTTAATTCCCTTTCCCCTATCACTTTTTCCTTCGACCCACAATGGGAACCTAATAATAACGTATGATAAGAGGTTGTGTTCCTTTTAACAGGATACCCTTTTAAAAGAAGTAGGGGCAGGGAAGAGACTGGTAAACTGTGTTCAAAGGGGCAGGGAAGAGACTGGTAAACTGTGTTCATGAATCGCCTACTTGTTAAATTGCAGGTCACGGAGAATTTGAATTCTGACCCCTTACTTGGACTCTGCCAGTGTCCCCTCTGCCAGCTAGACTGTGGGAGTCGGGGGCAGCTGATTGCGCATGTGTACCAGGTATGGCGTGCGGAGCCGCATGCTCCAGAACACGGGCGCCAACAACTTGTTTAGCCTTTGCCTCCAACCCCGGAAAGAACCTTGGGTTGTTGCTTCCACCAAGACTCCACTCCAATCCTCAGAACATTGTAGAGAATAAGTGGGATATGTTGAGTGAATATGTTCTGGGTTCCCAGGCAGACACACTGTGAAAATTAAGTATCATTTTTTTCTAAATTACTTAAGGCATATTTTAAATAGTGAAATAGAAACTGGGCTTTGTTTTAAAGAAGAAAAAATGAGTTAACATAGGTGTTTCTGAAGTATTGGAGAAAGATAGTGTAAACCAGGGGGTCAGAACTAGACAAACTTTTGTTTCCTTTTTTTCCCTGATCCAGTCACAGAACACGTGCCTTATGCTCTGTATTGACCAGGCATCAGCACGCATGGCAGCGTGAGTTTTACCATAAAGATAATTGGTTCATGAGGAGAAGTGTTTCTTCAGAAGACTGATTTTAAAAGACTGAAGGAAAGGCAGTGCATTTAAATACCTTTTGGATATCAGTCTTTCCAGCCAGCTTCTAGACTTGACCTTCAACGCTCCTTTAAAATGCACTTGTACCTACACAGCATGTGGCAAGCAGGCCGTGAGAAATTATCCTGAGCAAGAATTCTTCTCAGGCTCTGGAGTCCCATTGTTCCCCAAGCCAGCCACATGTCCCAGTACATAGTCAGAACTCAAACTAATGAAATCCGAGCAATGGTCTGGATGGCCTTGCCCTTCTGAAGGCCCTTTAACACAAGAGACTCTTACTTTTCCAGGTGCTAGATAGGGAGAATAGTTGCAAGTCCTTGTTCTAAGACTAAGGAAAGGGGACATTTCCCAGAAAGTAGTTCCTAAGTGGGTACAGATTGTCCTGGAGCTGGTGTGAGTTGACAGATTAAGGCTCTCTTTTACAGCACACTGCAGCAGTGGTGAGCGCCAAGAGCTACATGTGTCCTGTCTGTGGCCGGGCCCTTAGCTCCCCCGGGTCATTGGGTCGCCACCTCTTAATCCACTCGGAGGACCAGCGGTCTAACTGTGCTGTGTGTGGAGCCCGTTTTACTAGCCATGCCACGTTTAACAGGTTAGCCGGGCAACTAACCCTCTGTGCTGGGAACAAATTACTGGGTGTGGGTTCTGCTTTCCCAAGTCGAAGTGAAGGTTAGAGATGGGCAATGCAAAGGCAACTGACTCTTGACTCTTTGGAAATATGAGTAATGAGGCTAGTAAATATGTCCATTCCATTAGACATCCCCAAAGGGAAATGAATTCTCATTTCTTTCCTCGATCAGAATATCTTCAACTAGAAAGAGATGTGGGGAAGACCAAGAACATTCATGATAAAGCATGGAGAAAGAAGTTACAGGGTGCTGAGAGGACCCTAATGTGAGGACAGAGTCTCCACTGTGTCCCAGGAAGACTGGAACTGTGTAAACTGTGTCTGAGTCCCATTTGCTAGTGTACAACGCAGGGTCGGCTGGGGGGAGGTGGAGCCAGTGGACTGGCCCTCCCCTGAAGGCAGCCTCCACCTCGAGGAGGACTGCCCTGCACAGTTCCTACAAACACCATCAGTCCGGCTTGAATGCAGCTGCACATTGTAAGGGCTCATCTGATTTCTGGTGGCTTGCTATGGCGGTTGGCTCAGCCCCTAACTCCAGGTGGGCTTTAAGACTTGGTAGACAACCTAGCCCAAAGAAGGGCAAGGGTGGAAAGGTAGAGGAGGTCTCCCAAGCACTCATACTGACCCCTAGTGGTGAACTTGGAGCAACTGGCCTGGTAGGACAGAGTAAGTCAGGGCTGGATACCTGAGCCTTGTTAGACCGTGGCATTAACCATCTAAAATTTTTGCTTTCCAGTGAGAAACTTCCTGAAGTCCTTAATATGGAATCCCTACCGCCAGCCCACAGTGAGGGCCCCTCTAGTGCTGAGGGGAAGGACATTGCCTTTAGTCCTCCAGTGTACCCTGCTGGAATTCTGCTTGTGTGCAACAACTGTGCTGCCTACCGGAAACTGCTAGAAGCCCAGACCCCCAGTGTACGCAAGTGGGCCCTGCGTCGACAGAACGAGCCTTTGGAAGTCCGGCTGCAGCGGCTGGAACGAGAGCGCACAGCCAAGAAGAGCCGGCGGGACAATGAGACCCCCGAGGAGCGGGAGGTAAGGCGCATGAGGGACCGAGAAGCCAAGCGCCTGCAGCGCATGCAGGAGACAGACGAGCAGCGGGCACGCCGGCTGCAGCGAGATCGGGAGGCCATGAGGCTGAAGCGGGCCAATGAAACACCGGAGAAGCGGCAGGCCCGGCTCATCCGGGAGCGGGAGGCCAAGCGGCTCAAGAGGAGGCTGGAGAAAATGGACATGATGTTGCGAGCTCAGTTTGGCCAGGACCCTTCTGCCATGGCAGCCTTAGCAGCCGAAATGAACTTCTTCCAGCTACCTGTGAGTGGGGTGGAGTTGGACAGCCAGCTCCTGGGCAAGATGGCCTTTGAAGAGCAGAACAGCAGCTCTCTGCACTGAACCACACCCTCCTGCCTGCCTTCCCACTCAGCCGTCCCCAGGGTCCTGTCCTTGCTGCCGGAGGCAGGCCCGAGTTTGTTGCAGGTGGACCTGTGTACCCCTCGCATATGGGAGCAGGATGATGGGGTCAGGAGGGACCCAGCTCAAGGCAGCTCTGGATGAGGGAGCAGGCACTCCAGACACCTCGACTCCCCAGCCCACTGCTGCAGGGCATGCGCAGAGGACTCTGGGGCCCCAGTGTGGCCCACGCCCACCCCACGGAGTTGTGAGGGCAAATAAATTAATTTTATCTTTACTGGCCCTTTCCTGCTTTTCTCTCGATTTCATTCTAGCAAATCTAGGGGAGACGTGGATGGAAGTTTTCAGGCAGGGACGTCTAGCCATTGTCTTTTGCCGAGGGAGGGTGCTCCTCAACAAAGGCTCTCCCAGCAGAGATCCCGTATCTGGCCCTTCACAAGTTAATGACGACATTAAGGAAGAACCGATGCTGACTTTGTGAGGGTGCATGCCCACAACACTAATGAAGATCACCTGTGGTCCCAAGCGCTATTTCAACCCGGCTTACCTTTTCCAAACTCAGAAGTAGACGCCTTTCCTTATAACTGGCATTTGCTAAAGAGGATGCAGTATTTAGACCAGGTACCAGCTACTTTTCCCAGCAGAATTCAGTCTGCCAAACTTTTAAAAATTCTACCCTAGACAGCACTCAGTTGCATTCAGGAATACATTCATAGAAATAGCTGCAATATTAAGGTTCATAGTGCCGAGGAACTCATGTTTGAGAGAAGAGGTAAAAACCCATGTTTTTATTTATTCCTCAGAGCCAAGGTAGGATAATAAAACCCATTGAGGAAAATCCAGAATTAAGGTGCCATGAGAGCTCAAGTCAGTAGCGGTCAAGGCCAGAGCAAAATGACTACTCTGGCAGTTTGTATGGCTGCCAAACCATGGAGGAGACAAGAGCTGAGGTCATTTCTAAAAAGCTTCTGTGGTGGTACACAACAAGCACAGAACTTTCCTTAGCCTGCACCAAAGGTTGTATACAGTTTAGATAATTACAGATCTTGAAGTCCAGAAGGAAGTGCCCTAGTTAAGTTGTAGCCAGAAAAATAACTATGCCAGGAATGTGGACCTCTTCCAATATCATAACAAGGAAACTGGACTCCTCTCTGACCTCCACAGCTTCAAGGCTATTTAAGAGTGTTAACTGACCCCCCACCAAACTAGGGTTAATTCCCACCAGGCAGGCTGAAGTATTTGTCTTGAAAAATACAAAAATATTAATAAGCTTATTACAAAATACTGGACGTTTAAAAGAAAATATTTAATTGAGCCAAATGGCTTTTTCTCACAGAGCCCCACATGGAAGTCCTACTTGGGATGTTTTTCAAAATGGTTGAGCACTCATTATGTGTCAAAGATTGTTCTGAGCACTTTCGTGGATTATCTCATATAATTTTTACAATGAACTGTGAGTTAACGCAAACTCAGGAATTAGGTGCCTGGATTTAACATTCTGTACTGCTAATTAATAGCTGTGTAACTTTGGGTAAGTTACTTAAACCTCTTGGTTTCCCCACCCACAAAATGAAAATAATAGTACTAGCAACAAACAGTTGTTAATATATAATGCACCTAGGCTATTTTGTGGCATGTAGCAAGTGCTCAATAAATGTATGAGTAACTATCATGTATCTGAGTGCTTCACCTCTTACTAGTGGCAAGCTAAGTTCTGGAGCTGACTTACTCCAGAAATTTCTGGCAGTATTCCTGAGAAAAGAATTGGAGAAAAGGCCAGCAGTGAGGGCATCTACAGGTCCTTGTGACTGATTGTGCTAGAACAGTATCTGAGTCTACAGGTAGATTTCTGGGTCCCTGAAATACACACAACAGAACACACAGACCATGCTTCAGGACTAGCTCGTGCAATCTGCCCCCAGCCCACCACATGAAGATGGGCACCATTTGCTCTCTATTACAAGCTCTGCCACATAGGCCTTCTATCCCCCACCCCATGGCCACCATCTAAGGCTGGGATACGAAGAAGGCGCAAACACCAAAAGGAAAAGCTAGTAGTTTATATAGATAGATATATAGATATATAGATATTGATATATATTGTGTTTACATAGTCCACAAGTTAAATGCAGGTATCCATAAGAAGAGCATTAACAATAAAAATACAATCTGTGTGTAGCCAAGTACAGAGACTTAAAATGGTAAAACAGCAAAAAGGATCTCACAAAAGTACAAATATACAGTACAAATTGATTTATTTAAAACAGTTACAAAAAAGCACAACAAAATAGAGATTATCCTTAGAATTATTAATGCTTTGTTAAAGATCAGGTAGGATTAGAGGGTAAGAAATGGTATCGGGTGGGGGGAGCACCTGACTAGTTCTAAGGCTTTAGATACAATGCAGTTGATTACATATTAATTTAGCCATTACATACTGGGGATAGTAGTTGGGGGATCAGTAATTTATCTACAGGGAACTCCTACACAAATCAGATCCATCCATCAGACCTCCCCAGTGCCATCCTTCTCTACTACTCCTGAGGACCCTAAAGCCACCTGGATGACAACATTTCCATCCTTTCTCCACCCCATTCCCTATCCATATATTCTTCCCTCCCCTAAGGTGCTGTGCGAGCTGAGAGCAGTCCGCTCTCTGCAGCTGGAACATATACTGTTTTGGCTACAGGGATCCTGTGTGTGACGAGGAAGGTTGTAGGGGACAGCCTTATTTTTAATACTTCAAGTTTGCCACGAGTACTGTCAGTCTCTTCCCCGACACAAGCTTCTCTTGAATGCGAGTGTCACGCAAATGAGGGATGAGCCCTGCCTTCAGCAACATCAGCAATGCACTAACCACTCACAGCTCACAACTATGTGCATACTCCCTGTCTGGGGAGTGGGTGTAAAACCACTGTGTCATCAGCTTGCTCACACTCGCGCTCGCTCTCTCTCTCTGAAGAACCTCAGTCCCCATGACAGTCATAAAGACAGAAATAAATGCTTGAAAGTTTGACAATAGGTAAAGGCACATGGGCTGCCGCCACACACACTGTAGACAGGAACCCAGTTTGAGGCCATCTTCACTGCTGGGCATTTGCAGCAGAATGGCTTGGGGGATCACACAGACTTTGAATTTGCAGTCTACCAGGGGAGGATCTAGGCTTAACAGGAGAATGAATAAAGAAACCTTAGTGTGAAAAGTGCATTTATTACTACTGTTCCTGCTGGGGAGGCTCAGCAGGGTAAACCGCACCACCTCTCCTCCTTCCGCCCCAGGCACTGTGCATAGTCTGCAGGTAAGGAGAGAGTGCAGTCAACTCTAGCATCTCAAGGGCCAGTGTCATCCTAGGCCCAGACCAGGATTCTGGCCCAAAGATGGATCCTAGAGTTGAAAGAGCAACTGACAGCTGCAAGGACCCAGACGCTTATTTTATTATTGCATAATGTGGGAGGCCTTCCCTCTCCCAGGGAAGCTGGACGGTGAAGGCTTCCCGGCAAAGGGCTAACAGGTTCCTGGTCAACATCCAACCTAACACGGTTCAGCTCTTCAACTGTAGTGTACACTTTTTCCCATCTGGAAAGTATTGTAGCTTCAGTGTGGTTTAGTAAACTTAGCCCTAGGAGGCCAAGACGTCTCCCTAAAGCTTGGCCTCTGCCCTATTTGCTTTGCTTTTAAGACTGTGACTTAATCTCCCATGGCCAATTCAACCAGTCTGGTTATCCTTACTCCAATGGACCCAAGCCCTTGCCCAGTGAACCCATGTCCACCCTTTATCTCCAGTGTGATCACTCAACTCTTCAACATGCCTGCTTGCTGCAGGTTTAAATCATACCACCACCCTGTGCATCTTCTATGGCGCCCAGTGGTAAAAATAAAACTAAACCCCACCTGAGGGTCTATTTCAAACTTCAAACGCTCCCCCAACCCCAGAATCCATTTAACTGGAGCCAGATGAACCTCCCTGGGATGCTGACACAGGCCCTAATCTGGTTTCCCATCATTTAATTTTTAAAACAGGACACAAGATATCATAAAGGAAAGTTAATACAAAGAAAACACCCATTTATAGGACCTGCTTGTCTCTCCCTCAAGACAGTCAGATATTTGGAGCCAAAGGGCTCCCAACAAGCACTGAAGCCATATCCCTTTGGATTCACCAGCCCACCAGCAGCATTTCATACTATCCCTACTCAAGATGACTTTGTTATAAAGTAACCCTTGCACATGTAAGGATGGACAGGATGCCTGGATTTCACCTATATAGCCGAAGACACAGAAAGACAGAGAGCTATAAAGGGCAGCAAGCAGGACAGTGAGTAGACAGCAGCAGTGGCAAAGCAGCACAGACCAAAGCCCTTGGTGTTACGACCAACTGGGACCAAGAGTGTAGAAGGGTCAGTCCAGATCTACTGGGGTCCCTCCCCCTTGGGTACGAGTGCTCAGCTCTGACCTCCCAGTTTCCCCTTCCCCCATGCCACTCCCCCTCCTCTGTGTACACTAATCTTGATAGGAATGATGATCCAAGACTTGGATGTATTACCATCCTTCACCTGGTTCCCCTACTCCCAAACTGGTATAGGCATTTCTGTTTAATGCCAGAGTTAGCCATCTTCCTTTCTACCCCTAAGCTCTGGGACTGTCCTACTAATGACATTGGCGTTCTTTAACTGCCCATTCCCCCAAAAGCTGACAGCTTCCCACCAAAATGCTGTCTCAAAACTGCTCTTAGGTCTCTTATAATAACTTATGAAATCTTTAAAAGGAAGAATGGACACACCATAGGTTACTCTCATTCCTCATGCCTGGAAGAAAAGACTGAAACAGAGGGAAAAGGTAAGGGGAATGCCTCAGCTCTGACCAAGATTCAGAGCACAGAACTTCTTTCCCTGGGAGACCATACTTTACAAAAGACACCTCTGCAGCTCAACAAAATCAAGTATTAATATATTACATATGCATGGCATAGTATCAGAGGAAGTGCCAGTGTTGCTTCACCAGCAAGACAGAAGAGGAACAGCAGCAGAAAGTTCAGGGCCCAACTTGCCAAGGTGCACAAGATTTTCTCTTTCCAGGATTAAGGGGAAGTTACCAGGCTGGGCAGTGAGGGTTTCTTGTATTTAAACTACTTGGCCTGTATCTGGTTAGATATAGGTTTGCTCCCGTAAGGAGGAAGCTCGGTTGGTACCCTTGGTGGATATTTCTTTAGTGTCCACTGTGTGCCTGTCGCTATATTCAGTTGATGAGCCTTCCTAATGAGGAAGGATGTTTCTGAGAAACCCGTGCATGAGAAACTAGGAATGAGTTGCTCATGGAACAGCCAGAAACAAGGCCTTCTCCGAGGGCCGTCCTCTGAGAGGATTCCTCGAGACTCAGCCCCACAGGCCCCCAACTGTGGGAAACAAGCCAGAGAAAGCAGCATTCAGAGAGAATGGGGACAGAGAAGGGAAAAGACATGATCCCAAATGTGTACAAGGTTGAGTGTTCACCAGACACGGTTGGTATTTGGTTCTGAGGTGAACTGGAGACTTACATACTTGTGGTCAGGTCAGCAGCTTCCTCTGGACGGGCCTCCAAAAGCTGACTGACCAGGTAACTGCTCTCAAGGAACGAAACAGTGGAGTGTAGGGCTTGCAGCAAACAAGCCAGTCTCAGTCACTTTGTTCCCCCAGGAGAACAACCTTTAGCACCTGAACACTAAGAAGGACTCCATTCTCAGAACTCCCCCTCCCCCCAGGAGGTAGGTAAGATTATTTATCCCCATTTGGCAGCTGGGGAGGAAGTGAAAGAGCGAGAGGTCACAAGACGTGCCTAAAGTCTTTGACAGAGCAGAGATCAGACCTCAGAGGTTTGGGACTCCTGACAACAGGCTAGGCCTTGGCCAGTCCATCTTGAAAGGAAATGCCAGGGTCATACCCCAGGAGAAGCCTCGTAAGAGAGCTGAGTGGACAATACCCTGAGTTGTTCAAGAGTCTAAAGACCCCCAAAAAACAAACAAAAAACCCACCCACCCACCTGAAAGCTGATGGGGGAAGCCTAATTCTCAACACCCACTGGAATCCCACAGTCCGAGGTGATGCTGAAAGTCGTGAAGAAAAAGTGGGCTTAAGACACAGGGGGCAAATGCAACTAAGATTGAAAATACTCTTTGCAGAGGAATACTCCACCATGAAATGGAATCTAGGAGACTTTTCAGGTATTGAAACATTATCAAGACTATTCCAGGGAATTCCCTGGTGGTCCAGTGGTTAGGACTCTGTGCTTTCACTGCTGAGGGCCCAGGTTCAGTCCCTGGTCGGGGAACTAAGATCCCACATGCCACATGGTATGGCCAAAATTAAAAAAAAAAAAAAAAAAAAAGAGTATCCCAAAACCTTAGAGCTGGCTATGGGAGGAGACAGCCTGGAGAAGCCTGAATGCTGGGAGAAGGAGTGGAGTAAGATGGGAGGGACTCTGTAAAAACGCAAGGATGGGCACTGCCCAGCCAGCTGTACTGGTCCCGACCCGGGGCATAGTTCCATTCGTTTCTCCACCAACTGGTTCAACTGCAGAAGAGAAGAGGACATGATTCTGAGTTTTTAAAAATAGAGAATAGAACTGAAAGGGAAACCAGAGAGACCCCTACACATCAAAAACTAGAGGTCTTGGTCAGAGTGGACAAAATCAGTTTTGCAGAAGGGGAAAGGCAGTGCAGCTACAAATAGGCCCAGGTCAAGACACCATGCAGACAGGTTAGGTCAGCGGAAGGGTGGGGGCAGTGCAGGCACTTAGGCACAACATAGACAGACAGAGGACCGGGTGTAGGGGCCTAGGGAAAAGGGTCCACTGGTTCTTTCAAAAGTCACCATTACCAACTAGAGATTCAGTACAATTTCAAAGTGGGTCTGGCATGCTGAGTAGGAGGAGCCTTGTTAGGTCAGCTACCTTTCCAGAAGCCCTGCCTAGAGCCCGGTCAGTCTGGCCATCGGGTCTTTCTCCCAAAGTCCCGTGACTGGGTCCCCACCAAGGCAGTACTTCACTCTGAACCCTGGAGCGGCTTCTCTCTCCTAATGCTAGAAGCCTTGTGGGAGGAATGATGGGGAGAGATGGGAAAGGGCTGAAGCAGAGGATCAAGCAGAGTCCCCTGCACACCCAGCCTTAGACATCTATAACAAAACTACCCTTTAAAGTGCACAGCTCTCAAAAGAAGAGTTCTGGGTGGGAACCCTCTTATTTCCAAGCATGGGGCCTCCTGCCCTCCCATCACAAAAAAGAAAGGAAAAAAAAAACTTCAGATAGCTGAACTGCTACTATAAGCTGTGGATCATCATTTTTGGCTCTTTCTTTGCTCCCTCCCTCTGCACCTGCTCCCAAAGCCTGACTCTCTCCTTGCAGGAGCTAGGGATGAGGAGGAAAGAACAGGGAGGCCCTGATATTTGGAATGTTTCTTATCCTGCGTGCACCCCCTTCCTTCCTTGGCCCAGGCCTGCTGCTCCCCATCACAAGCACCCTCTGGGGCTGTTCTGAAAAGATGCCATGGGGTAATGGGCAACAGACCCTGCCTTGGGAGGCTGCCTTCACGCCTCCTCTTCCCCACTAACCTCACTGCCAAGAGAGCCATCCCCTGCTCGGCATGTGCAAATCCTCTGCTTGCTCACGGTGAGGCCCAGCTCTGGGGTAGCATCCCAGTCTGGGTCTGGGAGAGGTTCATTTTCCTGCATTGGAACGCCCTTCAATGGACAGCTTTACCTCCTGTGGAATGAAAGAGGGACGGAGCAGCGCAGCCCGTGCCTCCTCCCCTTGCATGCCGTATCTTTGGAAGCTCGGGGCTGGCCAGCAGGCCTGAGCACCAGGCTCTGGCTGCAAGGGCTCTACCATTCGGGAGCCCTCGCCTAACGGCTGGCTTTTCCCATCACTGTCACATTGCTCTCGGGGTCCCAAGACTGTCCTCTCAGGCCTTTCTCGGGGAGGAACCAGCTGGCCTGGGGGAGCACAGCTGGACTGAGAAACTGAGTGACTGTTCAAGCTCTGTAAACTGATAGAGATGCAGACATCTCCCACCTGTAGCCGATGGCAGGGCAGAGAGAAGAGCTGTGCAGTCCGCCCAGGGCTGCAGGAGGACCAACCCTGGCCATATACAAAGAAGGGGTGCTCGGGGGGCACCTCGATGCTCACTTTGCTCTGCTGCTCACCCACCACGAAATGCAGCATGACAAATCCAGGCCACTGGCTCTCCTGAATGTCCACGACTGTGCTAGAGTCAATCTTCAGCCCCCCGCTCACTTCGGCACTGCGCACAAAATCCTGGGTCTGGAGGTCCTCCACCCGCTTCAGCTCCCCTGTAGCCAGCTGGATGATGGCGCCTTTCATGAAATGGGAGGGCAAGTGGGAAGAGGTAAAGGGGGGTGGCGTTGACTCCTTGTCTGGGAAGGCGGCTCTGGCCTGCATGTCCAAACTTGACGCCACCAGGATCTCCGAGCCCATGGGTAGCAGGCTTGGGTCAGTTCCAGTGGGCACCAGGTTGCCATTGGCTACAACCATTGCTTTGGGTAAAGGTCTATGTTTCAGGGGCTCCTGATGGGATTGAGGGTAGAACCCTCGGGCCTGATTTTTCTCGGCCATCTCTGCTGCGTTCCTGGCTGACCCTCGCCCCTCACCCTGATGGTCGGGGTTATGATGGGACAGGTTGAGGGGGCTGGGCTCACCCTTCCTCTGAGCTGCCACCACACGATAGTCCTGAGAAGCTAAAGCACCAACCACCCGCTGGACCTCGAGGTCGGTGTCTGGGGTCCCTCGGTGTGCTGGCACTGCCACCTCTACCCGCGCAGTCTGAGAACCTGAAAACAACTGTCCATCCACCACACATTCTACCACTGGCACCAGTCCCTGGCCCTCACCCTTGCTGTTGGGGGAGTCGAGGGCTTCGCTTTCCCGTCTCACTAAATTTCTCTCTCGTTGTCTCTGTCCATTGGCAGCAGCTGCTTCCAGAGCAGACTGGCCCTCCTGAGGGGTAAGAACTGGGCTGGCACCTACTGGAGGGGTTTCATGCATGGTGTACCCAGCAGGTAGCCTGGACATCTGATAATAAATGGGCATCCGGCCTGGAGCGAGGTCCAGTGGCTGAGTACTCGAGTGATGTGGCAACTGCCCAGGTGGGGAGGTGGCAGAGGGGGCTTTGTTGAATGAATGGGCCGGGGATGAAGCCTGGGGGGGAGGAGTGGCTCCTTCTGCCAGGAGTGAGGCATATGGCACAAAGTGTGGAAGGTGAGAGGTGGCGAGGTTGGCAGAAGGAGAAAGGAGGGGACTCGGTAGGAAATTAGGTGGCACAGCATAGGGAAGGCTATAAGGAGACCCGACAAACTGCAGAGAGGTGGACGGGAGCTGAGCATAGTGGATTGGGGGATAGTGGATTCCTGGATGTTGAATCAGTGAAGACGCTACATTAAATGTGGGGGGCAAGGGGCTCATGTTCACCACAGACGGGAGGCCAGTTGGGGAGAAGGTGGCAGGTGGCACAGCCACCTTATACAGCATGCCATACTGGTCCACCGTCAGACCAGAGATGGCCTCAGCTCCATCACCCCCCAGGCTGACTCTGGCTCCTGCCTGGCTCTGCCCGGCCACCACCACCCCTCGGGACCATTCAGAGGCATCACTGGAGGGTGTGTGGTTAGTTGAGCAGCTGGTAGTTCTCCCCATATCCTCGCTGGTCACGGGGAGGTCTCGTTTCTTTGGTGGAAGGCATTCCTGACTCCTCTCATGAACAGGTTTCATATTGCTTTGTGGTGTTCCTGGAGCCTGGAAGGGGTCGGCTTGCTCCTTGGGGCATCAGAAGGGGCTTCTTTGTGGCTCCCCTGCACCCCTCTCTGCTGCTGGCTGGGGCGCCCACATCTGCTAGGGAACAAATCAGAGGCAAAGAAAAGTAACCTAGGGGTAAACCAAGTCAAAGGAAAGCAGGAACTGTGTCCACGGAGGAAGATGTAACAAAGGGGACTGCTGGAAAAAAGGAGGAATGAGAAAGGAGCAGACAAGGATGCTACCCTTCTCGCTCATCCAGCCTAGGACATGAAAGAAAGAATCACGGAAACCACAAAGAGCTACAAGGACAAGCATTCAACAATGCATAAATAACCTGTGGGCTCCACAACCCCAGGGAAACCGACAGCTTCATGATTAGCTGTTCCTCTGATGGGGACCTTGACTATTCTAAGCCTTTTTCCTTAAGGGGGATTTGGTCTTTGCTGCTGGCTCCTTTTCCTAAGTTTCTCCTTTTGCCACCAAACACTACTGTGCTATCTTCTTTCCTGAACATATGACCTCATCCTTGCTTCCTTTCCCCAGCCTAATTTGGGTTATTATCTCACCTATCCCCATCCCCCCCAGCCCAGGCCTGCCTAAACTCTCATCCTCCTTTGCCTCATATCACCACTACCCCAAGGACCCAGGGGTCAGTCAATAGGTCCTAAGGTCTGCGCGTCTTGTTTTTTTTTTAAAACGTTGTTCCCTAAACATGCTATGAAAGTATCGTCTTCATCCCATGAAATACTACATTCAAACTTGGGCCCTATGGGGAGGGTGATTGTACTGGTGTTTTCTACAGTTTATTTATTTCTTCTCTCCAAAGGGCAACAAAACTCTTCTGACCTCACATAGACTTTGTGTTCCCTAGTTTGGCAAGACTTCTTTTCTTCCCATTGACCACCTTCAATTTGCCTTCTTCATGCATTCCCTTTCTTTTTTTCTTTTGCCAATGGCTCCTTTTCCATTGTAGGTCTGCTCTAGGCACCACTTCTTAAAATTCTGGTTCTATTCCTCCAAACACGCCTGTTTATTGCTATCTCAGGTCTATATGATTCATAAGAAAGTTCTCTCTCCCCTTTCTCTATCACCTTTCACACATGCTTTTGTCCATTTCCATAAAGTATCTTTTTGGTCTGAACATTTCAACACATACGAAATTTGTCACCTATTTCTTCCTATCAAGCTTCAGTTCTTTGGATCTGAAATGAGATTTCTATGATATTACACTCTGTTCTGTTTTTCCACTGCTGAATTCCAGATGTTTTTCCACAACAAGGTATCCAAAGCGCCTGTATTACCTGAGCTTCCAGTGGTGCTTCTGAGCAGCTGTAATAAGAAGCAGTGTCCTCCCCACTGGCTTGGGAGCCTATAGGAGACACAAATAGGAATAGAGTAAGCAGGAATCTAGCCTCTAATCCTCCCCAGGATCATCAAGAAAGGTAATTCCAAAACCACAAAGACATTAAAGTCCAGGAGTCCCTGCCTCCTACTCTTCTCCAGAGGTAACAACACATTAAATTCTAATTTGTAGGAAGACATCTCTGGAAAAAAATTTCCATGTGTCAAACTTCATTGTTTTCCTTAACATCATATTCTTTGTTCTCTACCTGTACCTATTCCCCAAAGGTTAAATTTACTTCCAATCCCAATTTCAGGTAAATGCACAAATAAAAGTGGAAGACTCAACATTGTCCCCATGTGAACAAAGGGAAGCAGGAAAAATCAGCCTCATGGATTTCACTTTTATTCAGGGCTGATGAAAACACAGATGTGGTGGTTATTTAAATGAGGTAAGAGGCACTAGAGGAAAAAGAACAATTATTTATGTTTCTGGGGCAGAAAAAGAGGTCAAGGGGGAGTCACTCAAAGGGAAGCCTTATTAGCAGATCTCCGGGGTAAAAAAACAGGCTCGTGCGTGTGTGTGTGTAAAATTTTCTAAGTGACAACTTTGTACCACGTGCTGAATTAGGTGTGACAGAAACTGAAAACATTCCCTTCGTCCTCATGTAGCCTACCAGTGGGAAACAAAACTCATGCTAAACTGTCAATATCTGAATCTACACATGCCAGAAACGTTAAGCACTGAAGAACAGAGCCTTAATCTCTAAAAACAGAGAAAGTACTACTGACCAGTACTCAGAGAAACTACTACCCACTGTGCTGTCCAAGTCCTAAAGAACACTGCAAGCCTCAAACCAAACTGAAGACACTTCTCTCTCAAGATCAGCAAGGTGCAGATGTACAAAAAGAAAAAAGTGACAAGATAGGAAAACAAGGTGGAAAGACAAATTCTTGGTTCCATAAACACAAATTTACACAGTGGGCACAAGTCTTGCATCCCTTCTTTGCCAGCAGTTCCAGTGACGGAAAAGCAGTTAGATTTCTCTCTCATTCCCAACAGAAAATGGGGTCACAACTTCAATTTCAGAATGATACTTGCTTCTCACAACTAAAGCATTAAAGAAAACCTGCCTCTAGGTCACAGAGGGGTTAGCCATACACAGGCTAATAAAAGGACTGAAAGAGGCAAAAGGTCTGCAGGAACAACAAAGAGCCAAGCCTGTGCACCAGGTTCCCACAACGCAAAACACATTTCGGAATCTGAAACTTCGGCCTCTGAAGAAGCTCAATGAGGATTTCTCCAGGGGAAGACGCAGCTTGTGACCCCAACCGAGCTAACGGGAAAGGAGGACCATTCCGGAGAGCTGCCAGCGCTGGCAGCACAGCCCGGAATCAAGAGGTTGAACCCAGCCTCAGACTCGAATTCGCTGAGGGCGAGAGGTGCGCCCGCCAGAAAGACAGGAGCTTAGAAGAGACAGGGGTTATGGCTTCCCTTGATCCCGCAATCCTTGCCCCAAAAGGGGTAGGGCCCGAAATTGGTAACTCTGTATTTAGAGAGTGGGGGGTCGACCTTTCAAGCAGAGGGGTAAGGGCGAGGCCCCGCAGGCGCTGCTTCCTTGTTTGGGGGCCCCTTCCCGCCCCGAGGACTCGGACACCCCGGCCCGCCAGGACACAGTCGCGGGGGAGCAGGAACCTGAGGCCTCTCTCTGGGCCGGGCCGGTGAGAAGCGATCGGGGGTCTAGGCGCGGCCTCTTTCGCTCCCTCGGTCCGCGGGGCAACGGGCTCTGGGGGGCCACTTCCTCCAGAGCTCCGAGCCCAGGCCTGCTTGGCCCCAGTGAGGCCGACTCGGCGTCCTCCACTCCCGGCGACACTCACCGGCCCATCTCACGGCGCTCCCCGGGCTCCTCCCGCTGGTCCCGGAGCCGCCGCAACGGCGGCCGCCGCCATCCCCGGCCCCGGAGCCGCCCCACACCCAACGCCCCCCCAGACGGGCGCCCGAAGATGGCGTCAAGCGCGTACCGCCCCCGGCGCGGGGAGATTGCGTCACGGCCCAGGGCCGGAGAGCGACGCCCAGGAGTACCCGGGAGAGGACTGTGCAGGCTGTCCGACCGTCGCCCCCAGCGCCCCCCTCTGGTGGGAAAACGAACTCCTCTCCCTGCGGCTGGGTCACGTAAATAGGACTGGGCCCGGCCCCCTCACCCTGACCCCACAAGGACCCTGATATCTGTCTACTCCAGTAAATTCTGGGGGTTCCCAAACACAGCCCTGAGGCGTGGCCATCATTTCCTGGACTTGGGGACCTGACTTTGTGAAGACTTGTTTTGGGAACCTCGGAAAGCTCCGAGGCGACCCCGGCCCAGGAGGGTAATGAGATCCCCCTAGAAACCCAGGATGGAGATGGAGCTTTTTAAGAGTTAAGAAATGGCTCTGAGGGGGATGAGAATGGGCCGGAACCAGGATCTAGGGGAAAGTGAAGCTAGTGTCTTGAAAGTCTGTGAGGAATGAGAGGATGGGGGTTAGTACAGTGGGAAGCAGCTTAGTTTAGAGGGAAGAGGGCTTGACTACTTGATGAACTATGAGGTCACCATTCATTGCCAATAAACTAGTCGACTTTATAGTAATATGAACATCTGATTAACTTAAATGAAAAAAGGGAATTCCCTGGCGGTCCAGTGGTTAGGACCCGGCGCTTTCACTGCTGGTGCCAGGTTCAATCCCTGATCAGGGAACTAAAATTCCACATCCCTGCAAGCCCCACAGCTCAGCCAAAATAGAAGGAAAAAAAAAAAAAAGCTAAGTAAAAAAAAATGAACACCAATTGAATTTATGCTTTGATTACAACTATGTAAAAAAGTAGTTCTGCATACAGACAAAAACTAAACTGAGAAAAAAGCAACTTTAACTATTGGAGAGATTGGATTCTGAGCAGATTTTTCCCTTTTCAGTTTCTGCAAACTTTGTTCAATAAATAATCATTGATTTTTGTTCGATTTTGAAAGTACTACTGGCTGGGCTCTAGCTATACAGCCTTTGGAAAATCATTTTACTACTTTATACTTGGGTTTCCACTTCTGTGAAATGAGGAACTTGAACTGAATGAAGGGGTGGGGGTGAAATGTAGATAGGAGAGCTCTCAAAACATTTTAAGTGAAAAAATAAGCAGATATATAGTGTGAGATCACGTATTTGTTGTTAAAAGACATGTAATGTTACAGTTGCATATATTTATGTATTTGTACAGAAAAGGAGTGGAAGGATATGTAACAACTAGCTAACATTTGTTATCTCGGGAGAGGAAAGTGGAATTGGGTGGTGGCGAAGAGGAACAAAAGGGACTTATGTTACTGTTTGGATTTTTTAATGAGAATATTACCTTAGAAATACTAAAATGAGTAAGTTAAAATACAAATAAAGTATATGATCTCTAAGATTCTTTCTAGAGAACCCTTAGACCTCAACTTTGATATTTTCTCACTTGGGTGGGAACAGGGAATTATCAAAATTATTGAACACCACACACACAGACACACACACCTTGCACCAGTGGGTAAAATATAGTGACACTACTGATTTGTAGCCATCTAAATCAATAGAGAACTTTGCTTTGTGAATATTAATATTATTCATGACAGTTGTCTTCTCAGTTTGGCCAAGAAGGAAGTCCTGTGGTCGCTCAGTGGCCCCATTTTAGTACTAACTGGCAGAATGGTTTCTAGTTCATTGCTTAGCTCACTAAACCGGCATTAAAACTGCCAAGATAGAGACCATCCAGGTGTATTCAAGGATAACCAGTTTCTCCCAGATCAAGATACACCCTCAGAGAGCTGGTTTTCAGGCAAAATTGAAAGAGCAGACACTGGTAGATGCAAACAAAAAGTTTTTTGGCTACCAGACAGTAACATAATGACTTGGCACAAAGGTGTGTCTAATTTTTTTTAAAAAAGGATGTTCTGATTGGTGAAACACTGGTGATTTCCTGGTTTGGTGCTGCAGTCCCAAGAGGGTGGGTCATATCTGCTGTATCCTCTTCTAGAACTCTTTACTCCAAGCCATCCTCATGTCTTTGGTTGTACATATTGATGGTAGGAAGCCCCATAGTGACAGTTTGACAGGAATGTTAGTGATAAGTAAACTAATCCAGTTTTAAATTTAAGATACTTAAATAACCAAAAGTTACCTCACTTCTCTAAAAATCTGTATTATTCTCTGGAATATGGACAATTCCCTATTAACGTTTTTTATATTAAGTCAACTCAGGGTTTTAAAAACTGTAATTGGCTCAATAAATAGTTGTTGAATGAAATTTCACAAAGATATCCCCAAATGGGAGACTTCCCTTGCTAATTCTTTTGCTCTCATTTCCTTATTTCTATTCTCATCTATTTCGCCTATTGGCTGTTTTCAGTCTCATCTGAAAATCCTTCCTTTTCTTTCACAGTTTTTTTTTCTTAAATTTCGACAGAATTTTAAGAACTGATAAAGTGAAAAGAGATTTTTTAAAGGTATTTGGGACATTTCAGGACTGAAAAATTAAATTTTAGTCTGCTTTGTCCACCTCTTCCATTTCCCTGGATTCCTATTAAATTTCTTTGATGTGTGTAGGTTGAATTTGTATGATGAGAGAGCTTGAGCTACTCTGCTGGACAGAAAATAACAAGGACAAAACCCTGCCATGCTAGTTACTCTCCCTAAAAGCAAGCAGGAGTTTCAAACCAGCTCTATGTTTGCTTAGTTCCTAGTTGGTGATTTTTCTAGACATGTAGTACAGGCAGGGTAAGCTCAGACAACTACCCCAAGGTTTTTTGACATTAAGGGATCAAACCAGAGAGAAGTGCTGTTAACTTGGGAAACCATGTGTGTCATAAGAGGAGTAGGTGGCTTTTTTCATACTGTCATGTCTTCCTGCTTGTATGCTTTAGCATGCCAAGGTATCATTTTAGGAAAGGAACTTTTATCTTTATATTATTATTTTTTTAATTTTATTATTATTTATTTTATTTGTTTAGTTTTGGCTGCGTTGGGTCTTTGCTGCTGTGCACGTGAGCAGGGGCTACTCTTCGTTGCAGTGAGCAGGGGCTACTAGTTGCAGTGAGCAGGGGCTACTCTTCGTTGCGGTGCACTCATTGTGGTGGCTTCTCTTGTTGCAGAGCACGGGCTCTAGGCGCCAGGGCTTCAGGAGTTGTGGCTCACGGGCTTAGTTGCTCCGCGGCACGTGGGATCTTCCCAGACCAGGGCTCGAACCCGTGTCCCCTGCACTGGCAGGCGGATTCTTAACCACTGCGCCACCAGGGAAGCCCCTGGGACTTTTATCTTTAGATCCAATGGCAGAAACAACAACTAATCTCAAGCATACATAGAAATTATAGAAATCCTTAGCAGATTTAGCTTTCCCTAGAAACGTGTTGGTTCCTGGTATTAAACTATTTTTCAAAAGTTTTCTAGCTGGCCAAACATAGGAATGTGCAATTTTCAAGCTTCTGTTTTATCTACTTCTCTGTGTTCTCATTTGCACATGCTTTTAACGTTATGCAACCTCTCCAGATTCCAATGGGGATTTCCCTTTCAAATTCATAAATATTTTATTTAGAAGGAGGTTTTATAATTTCTCCGTAAGTGACTATTATGTTCGTTGGGGAGGGGAATCTCCCTCTGTTGTCTACTTCCTCAGACATTTGCCAAAGACTTTCATTTTTGTCAGAAACTTCCTGCAGAACTCTCAAAAGTTGCAGTAAAAACACTGACAATTGGAATAAACTGAAGGAGATCTAACCCTTATTTGAATCACAAGGGTTGTATCTGGAGAATTGGTGCACAGAGAAACAAGTGCATTAAGGCCAGTACTAAGCAGCCAGGAATTCCTTACACGGGATTTGTTGAATAAATAAAGTGGATGTGGAAAAATTAGAGCCTCTGATAACTCTCTCTTTGGCTGGGGAACTTCTCAGCAAGGTGATTTGCGAGCTGCTGTGCCTTGTGGTGAAATCATTTCAGCTCTTCCTTCAAAGCTGATCCCCTTTGCGTCAACTTGCAACTGGTTGTCAATCGCTTAAAATTCCTGGAAAAAAAAGATAAATGAGTAAATTCTCCAGGCAGCACAGCAAGCTGCCTCTCAGATTCCTGTGCAATCCTCTGTGCCACCACCTCCCAGCCCCATGACATATCTCCTAAGACCTTACTTAGCAACTCTGGAATTTAAAGGAGTGTTTCTGAATTGTGGGAATGATTATTATAGTGATCAAATCATTTTAAAGTTTCCAAACACAGTTCTGTATCTTGACATTCTGTATCTTGACAGTTCTGTGTCAATACCAATATCTTGGTTTTGCAAGATATTACCACCAGGGAAAACTGGGTAAAGGGTACCCTGGGTGGTTCTGTATTACTTCTTACAAGCTGCATGTGAATCTACAATTATCTCAAAATAAAAAGTTTAATTTTAAAAGAGGTTTCTAGGGAATTCCCTGGCCGCCCAATGGTTAGGACTCCATGCTTCCACTGCAGGGGGCACGGGTTCTATCCCTGCTCAAGGAACTAAGATCCTGAGTGCTGCCTGCTGTGGCCAAAAAAAAAAAAGAAAGGAAAAGTCTCCAAAGGTTTAAATTGTAGCATTATGTCCAAATTACTGGACTTCTCTCCACCAAAGCATAGAACTTTATCTAGCCAAGCCTTTTTAGATGTGCAGTAGCTATTAAGTTTGAGCTCCCGGGCAAATTTTTCTGAAAGAGCTTCCTTAGCTTTTTTCAAACACACACACAAAATGCTATTTCTTCTATCACATGACAGCTCAAGTAGTGTTATACCCATGAGCAGGAGTAGTAGCTGATGCCTGTTGTCTTCTTTCTATAAGTCCAACTTATCTTACGTTGCCTTTTTCTCTTTCCTTATTCCACTGGATCACATGTGCGATGGACCACTCAATAAACTGAGAAACATGATCTCTGATTATGAGGAGGGTTCAGGTGAAATAAGTATTGTATATAAGCACAGTTTTCCTAGTGCTCCGTAAATAGCACTATTTATTATTGAATTACTATAGCCTATTAGATTATAGAAGTAGAGAGGCAGATGTTACCCAAACTTCCAAACTGATTTTGGGGCATTCTTTAGCCAAATCTTGCAGAGGGTGTTTGGGCATTACTTAGATAACAGGAGCCTAAGGAAAGTACCCCAAACAAATGAAATTTAGGGGAAACCAGTGGTACCCATTATGGTTACCATGAACAAAGAGGATGACATTGATGGTGTACATAGAACTTGTGAATTTTTTTTAAAAAATTAATTATTTATTTATTTATATTTATTTTTGGCTGTGTTGGGTCTTCGTTTCTGTGCGAGGGCTCTCTCTAGTTGCGGCGAGCGGGGGCCACTCTTCATCGCGGTGTGCGGGCCTCTCACTGTCGCAGCCTCTCTTGTTGCCGAGCACAGGCTCCAGACGCGCAGGCTCAGTAGTTGTGGCTCACGGGCCTAGTTGCTCCGCGGCATGTGGGATCTTCCCAGACCAGGGCTCTGGACCCCTGTCCCCTGCATTGGCAAGCAGATTCTCAACCACTGCACCGCCAGGGAAGCCCCAGAACTTGTGAATTTTAAACTGCATGCCCATGTGTTCTTTTCTTCGATTTTGACAATCAGTGATACATATTATTATTCAGATACATTTTATCCTCTTTTTACAAATAGAGAGATTTAAACGTGGAATGCCTGAGTGATTTGAGATAAATAAAGCTAATGAGTGCTGTCTTACCTAAATATATTCTTTTTTAAAGGGAGATAATAATCTTGACCTTCTATCACTCCAGGGTTCTATTTGTAATACAGACTATAACCTGGGCACCCAATAAATGTTTGCCAATATTAGCACTTGTGTAACAACAGTTCAGCATTTATCTGAAACAGTCCAGTTTTACTGTGATTTCTCTTCTCTGTGATGTCCAGGGCAAAGGCCATTTTCGTACTTTGAACTTAGCGAAGCAACCTTCCAAGTACTGAGCTTTGCATTTATTTCAGATTCAAATGCAGTCGCAAGTCAAGATTTTTTGCAGTGACAGAGTAACTCTTTCTATTCATGATTAGAAGGTGAGCATCACTTTTAGGGTATGGCAGACAGGCAGAGTGTATGATTTGCAGGCTCAGGTTTCCCTGAGTCATGAAAAGCCCATTTCCCCAGGCTCAGTCATCAGTTGATAGCTCAAGGTAGTAAGACTTACCTTATCGCAGTGGATTAATCTGGGACAGGTTACATTTGTTACATCTCCAACATGACTCGACTTGTTCATTCTATGGCATAATGTGGTGGAAAAGCATAGGAATTTGCAGCCTGAAGATTTAGTTTTGCGTTCCAATTTGACCAGTTACTCCTAGTCATGTGAACATGGGCAAGCCATTTAATCTCTCAGAATCCCAATTTTTCTCAGCTGTAAAATGCAGATAACGTGGAAACCTCACACAGGTGTTACTCAGATCAAATGGAACTGTATATAAGAAAACATTTTTTAAAATGCAAACCATGACATGCACTCTCATTTTGAAAATAACTACTCTTTTTATTACAAAAATAATAAATGTTCAGTATGGAACATTTTAGAACATAAAAGTAACCTGAAAGGATAAAATAAAGATCACCTGTTGAAGGACCACCCCCCCACACACACACACACCCCCCACCCCCACCCCACCCCCCGCCAGAGCAGTGGTTCACAACCTGTAACAGGTGTCAGAATCCGGAGGGCTTCTTCAAACATAGATCGCTGGGCTCCACTTTCAGTTTCTGATTTAGTATTTATTTCTGGGGTGGGCCCATGACTCTTCATTTCTAACAAGTTCCCAGGCGATGCTGATGTTGCTGATCTAGGGCTGACGCTTTGATAAAGACCAATCTAGAACTTCCCTGGCAGTCCAGTGGTTAAGACTCTGTGCTCCCAACGCAGGGGGCACGGGTTTGATCCCTGGTTGCAGAAGATACTGCATGCCAAAAAAAAAAAAAAAAAGGTAATGACAAACCTAGTTCAAAACACTGATAACTTTATGCACATATGGTATATCTTGTATATTTTTAAAAATTATTTATTTATTAAAAAAAATTTTTTTTTTGGCCGCGCTGTGCGACTTGTGGGATCTCAGTTCCCCGACCAGGGATTCAACCTGGGCCACGGCAGTGAAAGCCCGGAATCCTAACCACTAGGCCACCAGGGAATTCCCTGTCTTTTTAAAATAAAAACATTATTTCACACTATCGTGTAACCTGCCTGATTTATTCAACAAACTCCTCTTTGCCCATTCATTTTTCTATATGCATGCTTTGTGCTGCAGCTGAGCAGGCCCAGAAAACAAGGAAGGAAGTGGCTGACCACCCGGCTGCTGTGAAAGATGAACAAGCTGGGATCTGAGTGGAACACATTATTGGAGAAGACTACCTCGTGGAGGCCGTGGAGATCCTGGAGCTGTACTGTGACCTGCTGCTGGCTCGGTTTAGCTTGATCCAGGCCACAAAGTGAGACCTATTGAACTTGCATCATTTGCAGGCTCAAAGGAATGACAAGGCATCCCTGCCACCTAGTGAGGGAGGGGGTGGGCTCTACCTTGTTGGGACTGTGTCAAAGAACACTGTCTCTACTTAATAGAGAACTAGTCCTGCTTGACAAGAATATGTCAGTCCACAGAGCCATTTTTAAAACCAAATAGTTGTATTTTTCCCCCTGAGCTGTAAAGACGTAGCATAAATGTGTAGAAAAGTTGGGAAATACAAAAAAGAGTCCATAATCACCAAATCTAGAGGTAAGAATTTTAGTATATTCCTTTCAGTCTATATGTCTGTATGTATCTATGTGTGTGTATATATACAGATATATACATATAGGTTTGTATTCTAATTTAAGTTTTAAAAAATTTTTTATTTAACATTATATTTTGAGTATTGTCCGTGGGGAAAGAGGGAAACATAAAACCCTGAGATTTTTATGTTTCCTTTAGGGAACTGGATTCTGGTCTGTCTGAATCTGTATCTACACTAATCTGGGTAGCTTCTCACCTCCA
The DNA here is from genome assembly GCF_028564815.1 of Eubalaena glacialis. NCBI lineage: Eukaryota > Metazoa > Chordata > Mammalia > Artiodactyla > Balaenidae > Eubalaena > Eubalaena glacialis. Next base: position 14,958,189 of record NC_083733.1, on the reverse strand, counting down.
GTCAGAGGTGCCTGAGTTGAAAATAGTTGTTTGACTGTTTTTAACTGCCTGTGTCACAACGTAGGTGAGGGTATCACTAGTGTTACTTGCTTGGTGTTTCAGGATCAATTGGAGGATCCTTTTTTCTCCTAAGGGTTAACCAAAGAAATATTTTCTTCTGTTGGTCTTTAAGTGAAAAATACTTTTTTTTTAAAAATGGCAATGGTGACAAATAAAACAAAATAAAACAAAACTTGAAACTGGGGGGGGGCTTCCCTGGTGGTGCAGTGGTTAAGAATCCACCTGCCAACGCAGGGACACAGGTTCAAGCCCTGGTCTGGAAAGATCCCACATGCGCGGAGCAACTAAGCTCGTGCACCACAGCTACTGAGCCCGCGTGCCACAACTACTGAAGCCCATGCGCCTAGAGCTTGTGCTCCGCAACAAGAGAAGCCACCGCAATAAGAAGCCCGTGCACCGCAACGAAGAGTAGCCCCCGCTCGCCACAACTAGAGGAAGCCCGCGCCCAGCAACGAAGACCCAACGCAGCCAAAAATAGGTAAATAAATAAATTTATAAAAAAACAAAAAACTTGAAACTGGGTTTCTTTTGCGAGGGTTGGGGTGTTATAATTTATCAGGTGTTTAGAAATAGAGGTTTTAAGTTTCACATTTATCAGATACTTAAAAGCAAAGCACTTGTTTTATTGTTATTGTTGTTTTGAAGCTAAAAGAATATAATTCCAATGAGGTAACATGAAATTGGTTTTGCTATTTTGGTGGTTCTTCATCTAAAGCAAATTTGCCATAACTTGATGAATTTTGCCTTTATTTCTTTCTCGATGATTGTTTGCTGCAGGTATCTAATCGGCTGTGTAAAAAGTACAGCTGAGAATTATGGTCAGCTGTGTCAAAGCAATGAGATTGGAAGTGTCAGCTCTTGGGTAGTACCATTTCCAGAGACACACATTATTTTTTAAACCAAGAAGTCTGGGAAAAGCAAATATGAGCAAACTCAGAACATATAATTTTGTGCAGACTGAAAGATGTTTAGAAATAAGTTTTGCATTAGAGGCAGCACAACTTTGAATAAAGCTTTTGGACTAGAAAACTCAGATCTTTATCAAAAAGCTAGAGTCAAGAAAACTGAGCTGGGCTTCCCTAGTGGCGCAGTGGTTGAGAATCTGCCTGCCAGTGCAGGGGACACGGGTTCGAGCCCTGGTCTAGGAAGATCCCACATGCCGCGGAGCAACTAGGCCCGTGAGCCACCACTACTGAGCCTGCGCGTCTGGAGCTTGTGCTCCGCAACAAGAGAGGCCGCGATAGTGAAGAGGCCCGCGCACCGTGATGAACAGTGGCCCCCGCTTGCCGCAACTAGAGAAAGCCGTTGCACAGAAACGAAGACCCAACACAGCCAAAAATAAATTAAAAAATAAATAAATAAAAATAAAGGAATTCCTTTAAAAAAAAAAAAAAGAAAAAGAAAACTGAGCTGGTTTCTTTATCAAGAAAGCATACATTTTCCTAAATGTAACTGGCCTAGTAATATGAAGGAAGTTAATCCAACTTAGAAGTTTCAACTTTTGAACATCTTAATCATGACCACATACATAATTCAGACAGACATTCAGCTGGGACACGGGGATGTGGCCACAGTAGCTGTTTCCGGCTGGTGGGCACTCTTCATCATTCAGGGTGTCCATTCTGATTGGATAGTGCCTTGTTGAATACGTTGACTATTACCTCTGACATAATTCAAAATGTTTATCCCGAAATCAGAATTCTTACCTCTAAATACTTTTTCTTGTGTTTATATTCTTCCTCTTATTCTACTTGGTTCCTTTGCCCTAGGACAAGGCTGTCTTATGATACAAGCAGGGCCCCTCCTTTTTGTTGCTAAATTATACATCTTTTAAAAATTATACATCTTGGGACTTCCCTGGTGGTTAAGAATCCGCCTTCCAACGCAGGGGACGCGGGTTTGATCCCTGGTCAGGGAACTAAGATCCCACATGCCACGGGGCAACTAAGCCTGCGCGCCACAACTACTGAGCCCGCGTGCTCTGGAGCCTGCACACCACACCTAGAGAGAAGCCCGGGCGCCACAACAAAAGACCCCGCATGCCACAACTAAGACCCGACACAGCCAAATAAATAATAAATAAAAAATAAAATAAAATAAAAACAAAAACTATACATCTTACATAACAGAGACTAGAAAAATGAAGTACTATGATTCAAAATTGAAAGACCACTTAAACTCTTTTTGTTTCTTATGCTCTTTATTTTGCAGCTAATGTGTAAATTGAACGTGAACACTCTACCCCAGGTTCTAGTGGAACAATACCTGATAGAAATGGCTAAGAACTATAATGGCCCGTATAAATCCAAAGCAACCTTTATGGTCAGTACTTTCAAGAAGAGAGAATTTACTTAAAGCAATGATTCTTACCGTGCACCAGATTTTTTTTTTAACTTAGGTATGTGGCTTCCAGAGTAGCTCTGGCAGGATTGTAAACAGGTGACATCTGCACCTTTTCTCCACCCACATACTTTTTCTAGCAGAGCTGGACTTCTGTGGTCAGATGACCCTTTTAAGTTGTTAGCAATAGAGTGGAAAACAAAGATGAAGTTACCTAGTGTTATACCTAGAAGCGTATAAAATGTTTTTAGTTCTTAAGATATCAGCTTTATCCGAGGGTTATTTTGCATTTTAATAAAGAGCTCTTGGAATAAAGGCTACAAGATCCAAAGGCACAAGGCACCATCATTTAGCCTTGTTTCACAGTTTGAGTTCAGTAGTGAAACAACCCATATTCAGATCCTAGCTCCACCATTTATTAACTGTGAGACTTCAGGCAAGTGACTTACCCTCTCAAAGACTCAGTTCTCTGGACTGTAAGAAGGGGGTTAATAACAGTTAAGAGTTATTAACAAATCTTATAAATTTGTTGAGATGATTAAATGAGCTAATACATATAAGGAATTTATATGCAGTACCTGGCACATAGCAAACATAATCAAGTTTTGCTTTTCATCCTCATCATTATCACAGAGGATGGATGAAGCTTCCAAAAGTGGTCATGAATTGTTTTAGGGCAAGAGAAATTTCTCCCTAATGCCCTCAAATTGGCAGCATGTACCATGTTGGATTGTGATTAAAGGGCACACCTGTCTTTTCTGATGCTTTTCTCTTGATGGTTTCCTGAAAGGGACTCTTTTTTTCTTTTCCAAAGAATATGTGGTTTGTTGAAAAATGACATGTTGTAAAAAATATTTAGACAATACAGAAAGGGACTAAGAAGAAGTAAAAGCCATATGAAATGCCTCCAGAGTTGTGCCTAAGAGCTCAGTCTCTGGACCACTTCTTCTTCCCTATTCTCTAGGTGATTTCATCCAACATTGTAGTTTTTAATCCCATCTTTGTGGTGAGGACTTCCACACGTTTATCACTAGCTAAGGCCTCTAGGCTTATATGAACTCCAGGCTGATGCATTCACCTGCCTTTTTTTTTCTTCTTCTTCTTTTTGGCCATGAAGCACGGCCCGCGGGATCTTAGTTCCCCGACCAGGGATGGAACCCGCGCCCCCTGCATTGGAAGTGCGGGAGTCTTAACCACTGCACCGCCAGGGAAGTCCCTCGCCTGCCTTCTTGATATCTTCACTAGGATGTTTCAGATGCATCTCAAACTTACCATGTCCAAAAGTGCTCTCACCCTTTCCAAGAACGTACTCATACTATAGTTAGTGGTAATTCTATGCTAGGGGAAAATCTTGATATCTTCCCTTTCTCTCAGCCCCTAGCCCAACCAATCTTCAACAAATCCTGGTTACTCTACCTTCCAGAATTCTGCCACTTCTCACCATCTCCACTGACAGTACCACGATCTAACCTGCAATAGTCTCTGGTCTGGATGATTGCAGTACCCTCTTAACTGGTTTTTCTTCTTCTACCCCTTTTCCCCATTAACTGATGTTCAATGCAGCAGTCAGAGATCTGGTTAGTACCCAGGTCAGATCATGTAACTCCTCTGCTTTTAAAACCCTCCAATGGCTTTTTATTTCACTTAGGATAATAGGCAACGGCTTTCCTATGACTGAGGAGGCCACCCACATCTACTCTCACCTCTCCTCTCTCGCCTCATTCCCTCTACTCTCCGCTTGTTTACTCTGCCTCAGCCGCACTGGCCTCCTCCTGCTTCTTCAAACACACACCTGCTCCCTCCTCAGGACCTTTGTACTTTGGGACTCTGTGTTCTCTAGCTCTCCGCCTGGTCCCTCCCTCACTTTCTTCAGGTCTGTATTTGAATGCTCTCTTCTCTGCAAAGCGCTTCCCAGCTACCTTCTCTTCCCTCTTCACTGTTTTATATTTTTTCTCTATCAATCTTATCTCTATCTAACACACTGCTATCGTTCACTTAGTGATCTTGTTTCTTATCTGTCTCTCCCCCTGCAATATCAGATCCACGAGGACAGGGACTTTTGTCTGTTTTGTTCACTGTGGCATTCCCAGCACTATGCCTGGTTTATATTACAAGGTCAATAGATTTTGTCAAATGAACAGATACATCCAGAGTTTACCACTGCTTAAAGTATGATAAACTTCCTTGTAGACATATCTATGCATATTGACATCTAGCTCTTTTTTTTGACATCTAGCTCTTAATCACTGGTGTACCACAGTGTCTGACCTCATAAGCACTCAAAACACAGCCACTGAAACAGAGAGAAAGAAGAAGTATGTGGGCCAGAAAGCCTGAAGTTTGCTGTAACTGTCATTGACTTACCCTGGACTCTAAACTTCATGAGGGCAGAAACCATGTGTCCTTGCTCGCTGTTTCTTCCCCCGGGTTTCCAAGAGTGCTTGGAGTGTAGTAGGTATGCAGTGAACAAATGTGTAGTAAATTGAGAAGCCAATGTGATTCTTGCCTCAGGCTGAAGCCCCAGCAGGCCTGGTTAATACTGAATTCACCGAGGATGTCAAGAAAAGTGCTCTTCGCAGAGGAGGTGGAACTGTAGCAGGAACGGGTGATCCACTTGGGGCATCGCCAGTATTAGCAGCAGGTCCCTCACCTGTGTCATCTCCAGCCCCTTATTTCTCATCCCTTTCTCCTGAAAGACAGGTCAGTATGGTTAGAGAAACTGAATCTGGAATGGGACTCCAAGCAGCGCTAGAACATACTTCTAAATGGGCTTTTGAATAGTAAAATGATCTTTGTGAAGTTTTTTTTAAGGCCAGGGAGCATATTTGCAATCATTTAGCTGATATTTGATGTGTTTTTATGATGAATTCATGAGAAAATAGGGCTATAGTCTTATATCGACCTCTTGACAATACCACAGTGTAGACTGCAAAGAACATTTTTAAGAGCTGGTCAATTTTGAAAGTCTTTAATGTGTAGTGATTTAGAGTAGATATATTTAATTACTATGTAGTGAAAACAATTTTCTCTTATGTTGAAAATAGTATAAAAATCTCATAACTTTGTGTACATAATTCTGGAGAAGTCAAAAAAAAACCCACTAAAGAACCATATGCATTAATTATTTTTACTCTTTGTTCCTTCGGTATGAAGTAAAGAGAAATTGTTTTATTCTTTTTGCCTTGCTAAGCATTTCTGACCTCATGAAGCTCTTTTTTAAAAGATTTTATATTTCAGACATAATTTTTTTTTTTAATTTATTTTTGGCTGCGTTGGGTCTTCGTTGCTGTGCGCGGGCTTTCTCTAGTTCCAGCGAGCGGGGGCTACTCTTGGTTGCGGTGCGCGGGCTTCTCATTGCGGTGGTTTCTCTTGTTGCGGAGCACGGGCTCTAGGCGCGCGGGGTTCAGTAGTTGTGGCACGTGGGGTCAGTAGTTGTGGTTCGCGGGCTCTAGAGCGCAGGCTCAGTAGTTGTGGCGCACAGGCTTAGTTGCTCCGCAGCATGTGGGATCTTCCCGGACCAGGGCTCCAACCCATGTCCCCTGACTTGGCAGGCGGATTCTTAACCACTGCGCCACCAGGGAAGCCCTCAGACATAATTTGACTCTGATTTTCCTTGCTGAAATTTTTGTCTGAACCACCTTGTGTATTGCTCAGCTTCTAGGAATTAAAGTCCTCTGCTCAAAAATAAAACAAAGAAAACTTTATTGTGAAAATTTTAAACATATACAAAATTAGAGCGAATAATATAATGAACTTTCATGTAACCATCCCTCAGTTTCAACAGTTATCAATATTGTGCTGCTTTTATTTCATCTACCTATCTCTTCCTCTTTTTTTTTTTTTTGAGAGAGAAGGAATTTAAAGTAAATCTCAAACATTATGCCTATAATTTCATCTGTAAATACTTCAGTATATATGTGTAACACATACCCTTTACTTTCATAATATAAAACAATGTCATTATGGTTCTGAGGAAGTCGATTTTGAAGCTCTTAACCGAGACTTGAAATGCTGATGAAACCACCTAATTCCTTAGTCCTGGATCGACTATTTGTTTGGGAATCAGGGCTCCTGGACACCAATTTTAATATGGCCACCTGTGTGTGGGTCTGAAGTTTTCTCATTTACAATCTCTTCCATCTCTTAAACTTTATGGTTCTCTGTCTGCCTCTCCTTGGGATAAGGCACCTCACCCTGGCACCTGGTCAAGTCCTAGATCATCCTCTGGCATGTGTGAATAGCTTGGCGGAGGAGTTTGGTGTTCCCTGAACTGGGTACCAGGAACTGGCTGCCCCAGTTACTGTGGATGTCCCAATACTTCTTGGACTTCCCAGGCTAATTTTTTTTTTAATTTATTTATTTATTCATTTATTTTTGGCTGCATTGCGTCTTTGTTGCTGCGCGTGGGCTTTCTCTAGTTGCGGCGAGTGGGGGCTACTCTTCGTTGTAGTGGGTGGGCTTCTCATTACGGTGGTTTCTCTTGTTGAGGAGCACGGGCTCTAGGCGCGCGGGTTTCAGTAGTTGTGGCACGTGGGCTCAGTAGTTGTGGCTCGTGGGCTCTAGAGTGCAGGCTCAGTAGTTGTGGCGCACGGGCTTAGTTGCTCCATGGCATATGGGATCTTCCTGGACCAGGGCTCAAACCCGTGTCCCCTGCATTGGCAGGCGGATTCTTAACCACTGCGCCACCAGGGAAGCCCCCAGGCTAATTTTAAAGCAACTTGTAGGACTGACTGATTTTAAAAGAACAAGGATGGGGCTATGCACTTAAGGGAAATGTAAACCATTTTACCGTGAATCCTTCCAGGGAAATGACGGTGCCCATACTAAGGAAATAAAATTACTTGAGTAGGAAACAATGAGTCAGAAGCCCTGCTCTGTTTCTGGATGGTGCATCCTTCTCTGGCGGCCTCAGTTGTTTTTCTTCTTCCAGTTTATTGAGACATAATTGACACACAGCACTGTATAAGAATAAGGTGTACAGCATGATGATCTGACTTACATGCATCATGAAGTGATTATCACAAGCTTAGTGAGCACCCAGCATCTCAAATAGGTACAAAATTAAATTTTTTTTTCTTGTGATGAGAACTCTTAGGATTTATTCTCTTAGCAACTTTCATTATCATGTCGTACATAACATCCCTAGTACTTATTTATCTTATAACTGGAAGTTTGTACCTTTCGACTGCCTTCATTCCCCCCTCCCCTAAGTCCCCCTCCTCAGTTTTGTCTTCCTAAACAGGAAACTGGCACCATTTCCTCAAGTTGGGGTTTGAGGTGGTTGCAGTCTCATATCTGGTAAGATTCTTCACTCCAAAGGTGCCAGCATAGTATAGAATCATTTACACACCAAGTACAGCTACTCTAGAAAAAACAAAATATTGTGACATAGGGACTTCCCTGGTGGCGCAGTGGTTAAGAATCCGCCTGCCAATGTAGGGAACATGGGTTCGAGCCCTGGTCCGGGAAGATCCCACATGCCGCGGAGCAACTAAGCCCGTGCACCACAACTACTGAGCCTGTGCTCTAGAGCCCGCGGGCCACAACTACTGAGCCTGCGTGCCACAACTACTGCAGCCCGCGCGCCGAGAGCCCGTGCTCCGCAACAAGAGAAGCCACCGCAATAGAGTACCCCCTGGTCGCCACAACTAGAGAAAGCCCGTGTGCAACAACGAAAACCCAACGCAGCCAAAAATCAAATTAATTAATTAATTAATTTAAAAAATATTGTGATGTAAAACATCTCAGGTGGCACTTTGGGTTGCCTCTTTTTTTTTTTTTTTTTTTTTTTAAATACAGCAGGTTCTTATTAGTTATGGGTTTCCTCTTTTTAAAAAGTCTTTAGGGCTTCCCTGGTGGCGCAGTGGTTGAGAGTCTGCCTGCCAATGCAGGGGACATGGGTTTGAGCCCTGGTCTGGGAAGATCCCACATGCCGCGGAGCAACTAAGCCCGTGCACCACAACTACTGAGCCTGCGCGTCTGGAGCCTGTGCTCCGCAACAAGAGAGGCCACGATAGTAAGAGGCCCGCGCACCGCGATGAAGAGTGGCCCCCGCTTGCCGCAACTAGAGAAAGCCCTCGCACAGAAACGAAGACCCAACACAGCCATAAGTAAATAAATAAATAAATAAAAATTAAAAAAAAAAAAAAAGCTACAAAATAAGAAGTCTTTAAAAAGCTAAGAGGAAGCTTGTCAGAGCCTCGTATCCTCTGGGCTTTGGTCTTTACTTTGAAGGAACATATAGCAGATTTCTAATGCTTTTGGTAGGAGGTCAAAGCGTGTATGGAGTTAGCTGTTGGAATATTAATTTTTACATCATTTCTGGTTTTTGTTATAACTGTAGGATTGATTCCTAAAACCTTTTCTCAGGCCAGGATAAATTGTGCTTAGGGGCCACCCTTAAAAGAATTGTAAAAATGCTTTTTGTGAAAACATTATATAGACAACAGAGGGACTAATTTTACTCCGTCTCTCAGGCTTATTTATAGATTCAGGTGACTCAAAGGATAGCAAAACAGGCCAGTGGAACTGCCTCTTTGACTCACGTCAGTGTATTTCCTCCAGGGTTGCATTCCCTCTTTCCTTTCCTTTCTAGGCTGAGGGCTCTGGCACGTGGAGAGGCAGGAAGAGTTCCTTGTGAAAGACGCTGACCACGTTTCCGTAGTGAGAGCTTTCCCGATGCGCTGCAAAGGTCATATGGCTTCAGCTGCTGATACCGAGTCACTTAAGAATCCTGCTGCATCTAGGCCCAAGAGAACAGGTCCCCTTCTAGTACCACAGATTCCAACTGACATGCCATGTCTTCCAAAAACCATCTTTCACTGCTCTGGCGCCCAGTGACCTCTCATATTTCTGATTTTGGGGAACTAGGACTTATCTGCTGAGTAATAATATCACTGATATTTTTCTGGATTAAAAAAAAATCCAGTTTTCCTCAATGAGATTATAATAATCTGCAGAGTAGGGACTATCTCTTTTGCATTGTCTATTACATATTCTGTGCACCCAGGGCAGTGTGGTGTAGTGTAAAGACTCAGGCAGCACATTCATTGAATGATTATTGTATGGACTAAAAGATACATCCAAAGTTGGACGATCTAGATTTGAATCTGATCTCTGCTGTTTGAAGCTGTGACAAATCATTTAATTTCCCTGAGCTTCTGTTTCCTTGTATCTAAAATAGGGATGATAATATTTATCCTAAAGAGAGCTAATATCTATTGAGCCCTTACTTAGTGCCACCTGCTGTTTCTAAATACTTTAAATGTATCAGCTCATTTAATGATCATATCAGCCTTAAGATGCTGATGGTACTTTTTTTTTTTGGCCATGCCATGTGGCATGTGGGACCTTAGTTCTCCAACCAGGGATCAACCCCATGCTCTCTGCAGTGGAAACGTGGAGTTGTAACCACTGGACTGTCAGGGAAGTCCCAAGATGCTGGTGCTACTATTAACTCCATTTTACAGACGGGTACACTGAGGTTCAGAAATGCTCAGAGTTGTTAGGTAACTTGCTGAAGGCCACACAATGAAGAGAGGAAGAGCAAGTTTAAATCCAGGCAGTCTAGCACCAGAAAACAGCACTTTTAACTACTATGCTATAGTGCCTGCATGGTTTACAAGCTCATGGTGGGTGAGGAGCAAATGAATCAATATATATGAAAATATTTTTGTAAATTGTAAGGCAGAACACACTACTGCACCAGTAGTAGGCAATCAGTAAATGCTTTGGTTGAATTGTGAGGTGGCACAAAAAGTGTTTATACTTATATTCTCATGATGCTTGATACTTTTCAAAGTGCTTTCACACATTTGATCCCTCTGGATAATAAGCCACTTAGAATCCATTTTGGAATAAAGCAAGTCATAAATAAATATTGGACAGCTGAGGAAACAGGTTCAGAGATATTAAACACTTTGCTCAGGGCACAAAGTCAGTTAAACCCAGCCAGGACTGACATCTGAGTGGTCTGACTCCTGGAGATGCCTCTTCAGTTTTGTTTTTGGTTTTTGTTGTTATTATTTGTTAAATTGAAGCATACAAGTTATCAATAATAAACAAAACCATTAAAACAATGATCTTTTTCCCCCAGCCATTATCTATTGCTAGAAGTTTGTTGAATCCTTTCTGGCTGTTGCTGTTTTCAAAACAAAAATCTGGGACTTCTCTGGTGATGCAGTGGTTAAGAATCCGCCTGCCAATGCAGGGGACACGGGTTCAAGCCCTGGTCCGGGAAGATCCCACATGCCGCGAAGCAACTAAGCCTGTGTGCCACAACTACTGAGCCTGTGCTCTAGAGACCACGAGCCACAACTGCTGGGCCCATGCGCCTGGAGCCCGTGCTCCGCAACAGAAGCCGCCACAATGAGAGGCCCGTAAACCGCAACAAGGAGTGGCCCCCCACTCGCTGCAACTAGGGGAAGCCCACGCACAGCAACAAAGACCCAACACAGCCAAAAATAAATAAAATAAAATAAATTAAAACAAATAAAAACAAAAATCTCCTTTAGTATTTGGATCCATAAAACTACATTATCTTATAAGGACTTTTTTCCCCCCAAAATGTGAAAGTCTTTTTTTCCAAATAAAAATACAGTATGCTTATTGCAAAAAACAAAACGTAATAAAGAAAATAAAAGTCCTCTATAATCCCACCATCCAAAGATAATCATTTTTACATTTTAGTTTTTTTTTTTAATTTTTTATTTATTATTTATTTATTATTTTTATTTTTGGCTGTGTTGGGTCTTTGTTGCTGTGCGTGGGCTTTCCCTAGTTGCAGCGAGTGGGGGCCACTCCTTGTTGCGGTTCACGGGCCTCTCATTGTGGCGGCTTCTGTTGCGGAGCACGGGCTCCAGGCGCATGGGCCCAGTAGTTGTGGCTCGTGGTCTCTAGAGCACAGGCTCAGTAGTTGTGGCTCACGGGCCCAGTTGCTCCGCGGCATGTGGGATCTTCCCAGACCAGGGCTCGAACCCGTGTCCCCTGCATTGGCAGGTGGATTCTCAACCACTGCACCACCAGGGAAGCCCCCTACATTTTAGTTTTATCCTTCAACATTTTTTCTATGTATACATACACTTTTTACAATCTCATTTTATAATACTATTTTTAAAAATTTTATTTTATTTATTTAGTGCTGCGTTGGGTCTTTGTTGCTGCGTGCGGGCTTTCTCTAGTTGTGGCGAGCGGGAGCGACTCCTCATTGCGGTGCGCGGGCTTCTCATTGCGGTGACTTCTCTTGTTGTGGAGCACGGCCTTTAGGTGCGTGGGCTTCAGTAGTTGTGGCTCCCGGGCTCTAGAGCGCAGGCTCAGTAGTTGTAGCGCACGGGCTTAGTTGCTCGGCAGCATGTGGGATCTTCCCGGACCAGGGCTTGAACCTGTGTCCCCTGCATTGGCCGGTGGATTCTTAACCACTGCGCCACCAGGGAAGCCCTATAATACTATTTTGTAATATGTTTTTAAAAATCTGCCATACCCTGCTAATAAAGATAGAGGTATAGCTTCATTTTTATTGGCAGCATAGTATTCTACTTTATTGATGTGCTGTAATTTATTTATCTGAAATTTGAGGTTATGTTTGAGTAGATGGGCAGTAAGTTTTCCCAAACATTAATAGCCAGCCACAGAAACCAAAGATCCCAGGATAATGATGATTATGCTATATATTGGGTCAATTGCTTTTAATTTTCAGTTGCATTACGAGAGGAGCTTGGTAATTATAAAGATAAATATAAGTAAAAAAATACATGAAGAGGGTTTACATTTTATAATGTCTGTCATTTTCTCTTTAATGTTCTGCCACTTGGCATGGTAGAATCCAAGCTTCTTCCTGTTTCTTAAGAAGATAGTTTAACTTTTCTTTTGTGGTTTGCAATGGTAAACACTTAAATTCGACTTCTAAGCAAATTTTTGTGACTTGCAAACAGAATGCTGTAGGTAACTGCTTTGGAACCTGCAAACTCCTTACTTTTACGGGAGCCCCATACTGTACTTTAGCATGTATAGCTATACCTCAGTGAAATCTGCATTATGGCATTATTATGGTGTTCTAGTTTTACACTTTACTTGCCCTGTGGTCAAGAGCTGCACTATACAGTAGTGCATGGAGGGGATAGGAGGTGACTGAATTCCATAAGCATTCTGCTCCCCAAATCATTTGCTCTCGGTTGATACCACTCTGAGTGTGGGGGAGGGTGAGTGGGTACCTACAATTTTCTAACTCGTAAGGTGGTACCACATAGACAACCCCAGTGGGGGAGGGGAGAGGGAGGGTCGTTTAGCAAGTTACAGCTTCTCTGAGCCTCAGTCTCCTTATTTGTAAAACTAAATTACTTATGCTTGTCTAGTCTGACTCAGGAGGTTGTCGCGAGGGTCAAATTAGATTACATATATGAAAATGCTTTTATAAACAATGATATCAATATTTAATAATGAAAAATAATAATTACTATTATTACGCCCTTGGCCTCCTTTCTTTACTGCCACTTGGCATGCCCCAGTAGTTCAAGAACGAAATAGTACAGGTGGGCCTACTCAATTCAGTTTTTGTAAACTGTTTTGAAATCCCCTGAATGAAACCAGCAAAGTAAAAAAGTACAACCTCCTGCCGATGACAGGTCCTAAACTCAAGATTTGTGGTTAGTTCAGTTCTCTTTGTCATCCAACTAAGTGCTCTGCTTTATTCACTTTCAGGGATACTTTATTGCCATTTCATCTGAAGGAATGGAGGGTCACCTTTCCTTTAAACGGGCCAAGATATCTTGGCTCTCTTTACATAAACATGGAAAATATTCGTGTCAGGTGTTAGTGATTATTTATCAAGCCAGGACCTGTATGGTTGGACTGTTTTTGGCTCAGGTCATTAGTGCATGGAATCACAGTCAGAAAGCCCATTCTGGAATGGTTTTAGCTATCACTAGTCCAAATCCTCTCTTTTTACATTTGAGGAAATTGAAGCCCAGAGAGTTTAAATATCTTTTTCAATGCACAGGTTGAAAGGTGATACCGGGCTTGGAATCTATTCTTCTGTGTCATCCTCTCTTTTTATTTTTATAAAATACATTGCAAAGATGCCATAAAAACCTCAGAATCCAAGACCCCTTGGAGCATGTTCCTGAAGTTAACCTAAAGAGAAAGCTAAGGTCTCAAACGTGATAGGTGAGAATTTGGGGCTCTGGTGGATTAGGACCGGCACAGCCTGGTTCAGTGTTCTTCGCCCCCACCTGCCTCGCCTCCCCACTTCCTTCGCTACCTTGCTAGCCCCACCCTCTTCAGGTGGCCCCGCCACTTCCTGGTAGCCCAGCCCACCCCAACCCCCCCCAAAGCGGAACCAATGTCCATGGGCTCTGGGGTCGACCGGATCTTTCTCGCTCAGACTCTTCGCAGCGGTGACTCGGCAGCAGCGTCTCGCGTCATCAGTGACAGCCCCGATCCATACTACGCTTTGCGTCGCTCTGCCAGGAGCAGTCACCTCCTCCTTGGCAAATAGTCCTCGGCGGGGTCCCAGTTCTTGGATAATAGGAGAGGGGAGGCACGAGAAGTTGCGGTCAGGAGACGCGGGATCGACAAGCAGAGGGAGATAGGGACCGAAGTTTCTGCGATAGTGTGCAAAGTTAGTTAAAAACTCCTTCCGACCTAAGGATCCCTCCGCCTGCAGTAGCGGTGGTGAGGCCGAGGGAGCCGCCATTTTGGATGTTCGGTTCCTGCTGCCACTGCTGCCGCCGCCCCCGGAGCTGCAGGTTTCATTCGAGGTTTCGGGCCGGTGAGTGTCACTCGCGGCGCTAAGAGCATACTGCCTTTTTTACCCCGCGCCTGCCGGGAGCGCTCGGCCAGAAGCTTCCTGTCAATCCCAGGTGTCCGGTCCCAGACCGTGGTGGGGGGGGGGGGGGAAGAGAGGACAGAAGCTGGGCCAGGAGGGGCCCGGAGCTCAGGGGTTGTTACGACTTCTTGAGCGCCGACCCCAAAGCGTCGGACCTGGAGGGTCCGCGCGCGGCTGCGTTCCTTGCTGTGGCGTTGCCCGGCCGGTGCGGGCCTCCTTGGACCCATTGACTTTCTCAGGCTGCGCTCCTCCTTCTGGGGCTCATTCAGAGAGCCTGGGGTTTGCGGGGCGGGTCTCACCCCCGCGTGTCTTCTCTATGCCACGTATCAGCGTTCTTGTATCTTGTACCTGGGTCAGGTCTTTCGTGGATCTCTCTTAAGCACTTGCAAATGCTCAGTTAAACGTCGTCTGCGCCTGCATTGCCGTTCTCTTCAAACTGGACATTGGCCTCGCTTCTCTCTAGCCTTCCCACCAACTTCTTTCCCAATTTTCCGGGCTTTTTTTTTTTTTTTCCTCCTCTATTTTCTTAAACTCACCTGCGAATACACTGCTTACCCTTCTCGCAAACTCCTGATCCTGCAGGCGTCGATAACTAATAATTCTCCCGGTCTTCTTGACCGCTTGACAGAGTCGGGACGTTGGTTGTGTTCCCTTGTCAGGTGTAGGAGATTCGTCGAACCACTCGCTCAGAGTGTACTTCAACAGTAAATGTTTATAAAGCTCATTAAAGGGCTTTTGGGGGGAAGGTGGTAGGGAGAGGCTGTCAAATGTTTTCTCATTTGTGGATTCCCTTCCTATGCTGAACACTTAGCTTTTGGGTACTTTTTGACACTTAGTATTTTTCTTGATGTTGTATATCCCTGCCCATGGAAATCTGCCTGTGAAAAATAATTTTTTTTTTTTTTTGAAAAAGAATCTTAATCTGACATTGGTAGAAAGGAAAGTAACTTTTTTGGGTACTGTAGGGATTAGTTAACAGAAGAGAGGAGTGAATGAAAATTTCTTAGTGATTTTAACTTTCAAGTGGTTTGTACAGTAGTGTTCTTCGTTGACTAACTCTAAAGACACTTGGATTGACTTCGAGTATCGGATTTTTCTGGGGATAGTTGGATTTTAAATACTCACTTTTACTGTTCTCCATAGTGCTTGTCAGACTGTATACCCCTTAACTTTTGTTTTAAAAATATAGACTCTCCAGGTACCCATAATTTCACCACTTTTATTCTACTCTTAACGTATGTTTTGCAGTATAGCATGCTTGAATAAAAAGCATTTCACTGCAGTTCACTGATTATTTCTTACATTTCAAGTTAGGTGTGATTGAGTCACCTCTATTTCACCTCAGCCTGCGTTTTAACATCTGCAAAAGAGAAATAACTTATTTGAGATTGTAGCCTAGTGACTGCTGAAACTTAAATTTATAACTTGAACTGGATCAAATCTTTTAATACTTCTAATCCATGTAAAAGTGCGTTGTTCTTATCAGGTTATTATCAGGTAGATAAATTCCTGTACTAGTCCTATGATGTCTTAGTAGAAGAGTGAATGTTTTCATTGTAAATAGTGTTCTTGTTATTCGTTTTAAGGAGACTTTTCAAAAATATATTTACTATTTGTGTATTTACTCCGAAGCTATGGAGTTTCTCTTTTGGTTTAAAGAACTGTCAAACAGAACATATATGGAATCCTCACTCATTTACTAAGTATCCCCTTGTAGTTGTTACTGAAATGTTCCATTTCTGAGATACACTTTTATATATATATTTTATTTTATTTATTTTTTAAATAAATAAATAAATTTATTTATTTATTTATCTTTGGCTGCGTTGAGCCTTCTTTGCTGCGCACGGGCTTTCTCTAGTTGCAGTGAGCAGGGGCTACTCTTGGTTGCGGTGTGCGGGCTTCTCACTGGGGTGGCTTGTCTTTGTTAAGGAGCATGGGCTCTAGGTGTGCGGGCTTCAGTAGTTGTGCACACGGGCCCAGTAGTTGTGGCTCGCGGGCTCTAGAGCGCAGGCTCAGTAGTTGTGGCGCACGGGCTTAGTTGCTCCACGGCATGTGGGATCTTCCCGGACCAGGGCTCGAACTGTGTCCCCTGCCTTGGCAGGCGGATTCTTAACCACTGCGCCACCAGGGAAGTCTCTGAGATACGCTTTTAAAACAAGGTATTGGAAGAGCTATCAGATACGTGCTATTTACTCAGTTCATTTCATGGTATTATGTACTGGTATTTAAATGTCATTCATTCTTAGGTAGTTTGCATTCAATTGGAGAAAGCGTCCTTTGCCTTGCAAATGATAAGTAAAGTGTTTATTTTAGTGCACACTTAAAAAAAATTTTATTATTTTATTTATTTTTGGCTGCGTTGGGTCTTTGTTGCTGTGTGCGGGCTTTCTCTAGTTGCGGTGAGCAGGGGCTACTCTTCATTGCGGTGCGCGGGCTTCTCATTGTGGTGGCTTCTCTTGTTGCAGAGCATGGGCTCCAGGTGCCCGGGCTTCAGGAGTTGTGGCCCGCGGGCTCTTGAATGCAGGCCCAGTTGCTTAGTTGCTTAGTGCAGGCTTAGTTGCTAAGCGGCACGTGGGATCTTCCCGGACCAGGGCTCGAACCCGTGTACCCTGTACTGGCCGGCGGATTCTTAACCACTGGGCCACCAGGGAAGCCCCTATTTTAGTGCACCTTTGATTGATCAGCACATACTTGAATGTCTACTTTGTCTAAGGGGTTGTTGGGATTATACTTGAAATAAACATTGTTTAGGAAACCTCAGTGTATTTTCTTTTGGAGCAGTTGCTTGTTCTTTGATCTGTTTCACTGATAGCAGTTCTAGATTTGAAGATGAATTTTAGAGTGAAACTATAAAGTACGAAAATTGTCAGCAATGCATTGGTGATATTTCGTCTTACTATTTTTAAAGTAGTCTTGAAATCAGTCGGGTACAAAAACAAAAACTCAGGTTTTTATGTGATTTGTAACAACTCTTTATGCAAATTGAAAAAGTTGAATGAATATTTTCCAAAAGATTATTTTTTAATTAAAAAAATTGAATTGGGAAAATACATACCAAAACAGATTTTCAAAATGCTTAATCCCCTTATTTGCATTTGCTGAGGATTTAAAATTTTTGTGTATACAGCAGGATTTGATATCAAAACTTTAAAACTCTTATTTAGATTTAGCTTCAGAAAATCTAAAGCTATTACCTTTCTTCAAACTGCAGCAACTTGTTTATCTGTCTTAGGTGCTTGTCATTCAGTCTTCCTTTATGAATCGTTCTCAGTTGATTTTGGCATTCTTTCATCCCGTTGTTACTTACATTCAGTTTCTTTCATGCAGGATGGTATTAAAGTAGCAAGCAGTTTTAAAATTAAGGGAACATATAGATTTATCTAAGCTCTTATGTTTCTTGGCTTATAGGTTTTGAAAATCATCTTTGTTAGAAAGTATTAGGATTTTTCCATTTGCTTTTTTTAAAATTAATTTTTGGCTGCATTAGGTTTTCATTGCTGCATGTGGGCTTTCTTTAGTTGCGTCGAGCGGGGGCTACTCTTCGTTGCGGTGCGTGCGCTTCTCATTGTGGTGGCTTCTCTTGTTGCGGAGCATGGGCTCTAGGTGCGTGGGCTTCAGTAGTCGTGGCACGTGGGCTCAGTAGTTGTGGCTCGCGGGCTCTAGAGCGCAGGCTCAGTAGTTGTGGCGCACAGGCTTAGTTGCTCCGTGGCATGTGGGATCTTCCCGGACCAGGGCTCGAACCCATGTCCCCTGCATTGGCTGGCGGATTCGTAACCACTGCGCCACCAGGGAAGCCCTTCATTTGCTTTTTGTATAGAAAATTTTGTATCAGTAAAAGAGTCATTTCTACCTTCAAAGTACATGTAAGGTTTTTCTTCACTGAAGGAGTAACATAAAACACTTAATTTGCCATGAATTCTGGTTACTGGAACAATCTCTTGTCAAAGTTTGAAGAGTCCAAAAGTGGAAGAAAAAAAAAAACCCACACTTGCCAAACTTGTTGAGTCAGTATTAACTAACACTTTTGTACAAAAAAGGGCAAGGGTTAGGATAATATGATTAAAACGAGAAATGCTTTTTTCACTAGGTACTTGGAAATTTTGCCTTTTTTGGGGGGGCCTTGTTTTGGCCTACTCAGACCATTGGAGAGAGACAATGAGTTGTAAGTATTACCAGTGAAAAACAGTCTTAGAAGGAAAAAAAATTGTTTTTTCTCTTTTTAAAGATGGAGAAAACATATGTGACCTTTGTACTTTATTAATAATTAAAGACATCTTAAAGGCAAGTAGTTTTTACCCTCCTTTCTCTGTTGTTACAGCAGTCACAGTGTAACCTGATATGCAGTTGCTTTGCTCACTCCAGTTTGCATGTTGTAGCTGACTGTGTTGGGCTGAGCATCCCAGGCTTTGCAGCTTATCTGGCTTTGAGGTTAATGTTATGGATTCTTGGGAAGAGCAAATATGAGAAAGACATGAACTTAGATCTTTGGAACTGTAAAGTATTTGCACTCCCCTCCTTATAAGCCTTTGGGTTAAAATTAAGACTATCATAGCATAGATGATGTACACTACTTGGTTATAAGATGTAACTTTCGTAAATGATCACACAGTTGAACAACTCAAATTAAAAGAAGTTCCATCAGTGTTTTTACAGCTCAGTTTAGTAGCTACTTACTAAACCTCACTGTTGGGAAATTGTTCAGTTTCAAGCTGAAGAAAAGGAAGGGAAGTTAATTTTTTTAATTCCTTTTTGAAGTCTGCACGAGCGATTCCCTTCCCACTTTTTGAAATTTTTCAAAACTTGATACTTTTAAAATATGGTGAAAATACTGGTTTGAAATGAATGGGGAAACTAACTGAAAAAATAGGTACACTGTATAGAGTTAATTGAATCTTTGTAGATATTAGGGTTTTTTGGGTATGATTACTGAAGGAAAACTGTCGTAAGAAGAAGCAGTCTTGGGCCTTCCCTGGCGGTCCAGTGGTTAAGACTGCGTGCTTCCACTGCAGGGGGCGTGGGTTCGATCCCTGGTCAGGGAACTAAGATCCTGCATGCCGCTCTGTGTGGCCAAAAATTAAAAAAACAAACAACCAAACAAAAAAGAGTCTCTTTCTCTTTTTCAAAAATATTTATTTATTTATTTGGCTGCATCGGGTCTTAGTTGCGGCATCTTAAGTCGCAGCATCTGAAGTTGCGGCATGAGGCTCTCTGTTGCAGCACATGGGATCCATCTCCCTGACCAGGGGTCGAACCCTGGCCCCTTGCATTGGGAGCATGGAGTCCCAGCCACTGGACCACCAGGGAAGTCCCTGAGCCTCTTTTTCTGATAGTACTCAATAAATGTATTTGATTTTTTAAAATGTGTATTTCTCTCTGTCAGTGAAGGCATGACCTCTGTATTTTCTTTAGGAACTTTACATGATGAAAGCTTAATAGATGGTGTTGATTATTTAAGAAAGTAGAATGAGGAAGTTGCTTACAATTTGACTTTACTAGCACTTGGTTGTATTATTCTGTTTACACACACTGAACTTTTTGCTGTTCCTTGAATACTCCATGTTCTTTCATCCATTGCACCTGTTCTGCTTATACCTGGAATGCTTTTCTTTCTCCCTTCCATCTGGTGAACCTATTCCTTCCTCTCTACACCAGGCAAAGGAGTATAGTACTTTTTTTTTTTTTTAGTATTTGTTGAATTGTTTACTTTTCCTGAGCTTCAGAGGACAAGAACTATCTAATTGATGGCATCCCTAGTACATAGCACAGTGCCTGGCACTTAGTAGCTACTCTGCAGAATAGATGATGTGAATGAAAATAATACGGAAACATGTTCAGGTCCTCAGATATATGGTAATTGGTCAAGCCAAAAGCAGTCAGGGTCCTGAGTGAGCTATGGAAGTTTACTACAGGTCATTTACTTGTGACCGATAGAGTTTATGTCAGTGAAGTTTATTTTCAGGTTTAGAACATATACAAAACCTTATCTCTGTGTCTTTGAAAATATTATTTAGATGTTTAATTCTAAAATTGATATTATCCTTTTCTCTTTGCAATTTGCTCAGACTCTTTCTTATGCAAAAGCTTCAAGTGACAGCAGAGAAATCTACTCTTCCTGCCATCTTTTTTCTTTCTTTTGAATACCTGTTATGTAATTCATTATGCTGAAGAAACTAATAGTAAGTTGAGAACTTCAGTCTTTTCCCCCAAAATGGAAATATGTTGATAGTTCAGTGATTTGTTACTGACTCTCCCTTTGTGTTTTGTTTTGTTTTGTTTTGTTTTGTTTTTTAGCATCTTTATTGGAGTGTAATTGCTTTACAATGTTGTGTTAGTTTCTGCTGTATAACAGTGAATTTTTAAAAAATATTTATTTGGTTGCACTGGGTCTTAGTTGTGGCATGCGGGCTCCTTAGTTGTGGCATGTGAACTCTTAGTTGTGGCATGCATGTGGGATCTAGTTCCCTGATCAGGGCTTGAACCCAGGCCCCCTGCATTGGGAGCAAGGAGTCTTAACCACTGCGCCACCAGGGAAGTCCCTCTCCCCTTGTGTTTGAATAATCTACTTTAATAGTGCTGAGGATTTTTTAAAAGTCTTTAATCTATTTAATTTACAACATCATAGACGTCCATCGTAATAAATGAAAAAAATCTAAAGACATACTTCGAAAAAAGCTGTTCATTTCCCTAATCCCTTTGTTATTACTTCCCAGCCATTTTACCAGGTTATGGGTATACTTCAACATTTCTCTCCATGCTTGGTCAAGTACTATATATACAACATAAATGTGCATATATAGGGATTCTTTGTTTTTACAAAAGGTAGAGCATACCTTTTTTTTTTTTTTTTTTGATCATACTTTTTATGTTACTCTGTAGCAAGGTTTTCTTAACACATCATGGTCAGTAAATATAATTCTATCTTGTTCTTTTAAGTATCCCTATCATGTCTCACAGTATGGATGTACTCTACATAATTTATTCAGTTGTTTTCTTGTGGACATTTGGGCTGTTTCTAGATTTTGCCACTACAAACAGCGCTACAGTAAACATCCTTGTACATGTCTCCTTATTTGCTGATGCTATTATTACTACAGGCTAGAATCTCCAAGGTGGGATTTCTGAGTTAAAAGAATTATATTTTAAATGTTATTATTGCCAGATTACTCTCTAAATAGGTTGTCATAATTTCCATCTCCACCAGCAGTGGGTTCTCCATAACATCACATCATTAGACGTAATTACTTAATTTAATTTTTGCTGCTCTGCTAGTTGGTAAATGGTTTCTCAGTTTCATCTTAATTTTAATTTCCTTGACTATTGCTGGAGCTAGCCTCTTTTGATATGATTTTTGGCCTTTTGGATTTCCTTTACTGAGAATTGTCTATGTCCTTGGTTCATTTTTCTTTCAAGTTGCTTTTCTCCTTATCTTGTAGGAACATCTTATGGTACATTAATTCTTTGTTGTATAACACATGCGTTTATTAATCTGGAGTTAATTTTTATATAATGTGAAGGGGTCTTATATGGTTTTCCTTTGTATAAAGAGCCAACTATGTTTAGACTAAATAAACCATCCTTTCCTCAATGAATTAAATACCACCGTATCATATGTTAAGTTCCCATATATGTTTGCTCTATTTCTGGATGTTCTGTTTTACTCTTCCTGTACCATTATTTTACTGTTCTGAATATCATAACTTTATAGAAACTTACACTCTGTTAAGAATAGCTCTTGTCACTGTAGTTTTCCATTTTCTTGACTGTTCTTAAACATTTATTCTTATATCTGTATGGGTTGAAAATAATTCTGTTGAGTTCAGAAAACCTCAAAAAAGCCCAGTGTGTTTTTATTTTTAATTAATTAATTTTTAAAAATTTATTTTATTTTTGTCTGTGTTAGGTCTTCATTGCTGTGTGCGGGCTTTCTTTAGTTGCAGCGAGTGGGGGCTACTCTGCGGTGCGCGGGCTTCTCATTGCGGTGGCTTCTCTTGTTGAGAGGCATGGGCTCTAGGTGCGCGGGCTTCAGTAGTTGTGGCACGTGGGCTCAGTAGTTGTGGCACGCGGGCTCTAGAGCACAGGCTCAGTAGTTGTGGCAGACGGGCTTAATTGCTTCGCAGCATGTGGGATCTTTCCGGACCAGGGCTGGATCCCGCGTCCTCTGCATTGGCAGATGGATTCTTAACCACTGTGCCACCAGGGAAGCCCAAGCCCAGTGTTTGGAATTGCACTGTATTCATATATTAATTTTGGGAGGCCTGACATTTTTTAATGAGGACAACTTTTCCTTATTATGATGTTTCTATTTATTGAGGTCTTATTTTAGTTTTAGGTTCTTCAGTAAAGATTTCATAGATTTAATACCTGTCTTCATCTAGTTCATGTACCTTTCTTGCTAAATTTATTCCTAGATATTTTATAGTTTTCGGCACTGTTGTCAGTGGGACTTCCCCCTCCCCATTTCTAACTAATGTCAAATATAGGTTAAAAATGAATCTTTCATTTATTATAGACCAGAGCCCCTCATCCCCACCCCCTTCTTGCTATCCCAAATTAACAGAACTTGGATTCATGAAGAATATGCTAGGGAAAACTTGTTATTTTAGCATTAAATCATTTTCTCGGAACTTTCTAATGTCACCCTGTAGAAAAATGCCCATAGATAACTGTGACTCTGTCCTTTTAGGATGAATACCATCTTATTATTTTGGAAGGTTGCAGTTTTGCTTTATTTATCCATTCTTGTAGTTTTTGTTAATTTGTTTGAATCTTCAAAGCAAGAATTCTCAAATTATGCATGTTCATTATATGAAAAATGTCAAAATATACAGAAGTTAAAAATGTATCTATATTCTCACTAGGCACAGATATTTCCCTTAAAATTTATCTTATCCTTTGGAGCATATCTTTAAGAAAATTAAGATTTTATTTGGAGAATTTTGTGACAGGTTTTGATTATTGAGGACTCTAGGATATCTTTGCTAAAATCAGGGTTAGGAGAGTGAAAAATTGCTTTTTATTTTATTTGTGTCAAATTTGATGTTGATCATGTTCATCTATCATTGTTTATTTGGCCTTTTTAAAAAATGAATTTATTTATTTATTTATTTTTGGCTGCATTGGGTCTTTGTTGCTGCACGCGGGCTTTCCTCTAGTTGCGGTGAGCAGGGGCTACTCTTTGTAGTGCGCGGACTTCTCATTGCGGGGGCTTCTCGTTGCAGAGCATGGGCTCTAGGCGCATGGGCTTCAGGAGTTGTGGCTCGTGGGTTCTACAGCGCAGGCTCAGTAGTCGTGGCACACAGGCTTAGTTGATCCACGGCATGTGAGATCTTCCCAGACTAGGGTTCGAACCCGTGTTTCCTGCATTGGCAGGCGGATTCTTAACCACTGCGCCAC
The DNA here is from genome assembly GCF_028564815.1 of Eubalaena glacialis. NCBI lineage: Eukaryota > Metazoa > Chordata > Mammalia > Artiodactyla > Balaenidae > Eubalaena > Eubalaena glacialis. Next base: position 14,934,572 of record NC_083733.1, on the reverse strand, counting down.
CAGGGAAGCCCCTATTCGGCCTTTATTGCTTTTCATGAGAATTAATGTGATCGAATCGTTCAGTAGACATTTGCATTTACATACATCCATTTTTAAAATCTCAGTTTTGGTTATGGATAATTAAGCATGAAAGAAGATTCCTGGGCTTCCCTGGTGGTGCAGTGGTTGAGAATCCGCCTGCCAATGCAGGGGACACGGGTTCGAGCCCTGGTCTGGGAAGATCCCACATGCCGCAGAGCAACTGGGCCCGTGAGCCACAACTACTGAGCCTGCGCGTCTGGAGCCTGTGCTCCGCAACAAGAGAGGCCGCGACAGTGAGAGGCCCGCGCACCGCGATGAAGAGTGGCCCCCGCTTGCCGCAACTAGAGAAAGCCCTGCACAGAAACGAAGACCCAACACAGTCAAAAATAAATAAATTAAATTAAAAAAAAAAAAAAGATTCCTGTAACACTGTGGCATTTTAGGGAGAATTGAGCTTAAGATCTCTCAGAGAGATGCCAACTGGCTGCCTCGACAGGTTGTGGTGGTATCTTAATGTGGTCACTCGTTTCACAGCCTTAGCCTTGAAGATCCAGAAATTCCATTTTAGTATTTCACCTAGGAATGATTCATCCTGATGGAACTCACTGATGTGTAAGTTAAAATAACAGTGTTGTAATTCGTAAGGGGTTATGCTTTTCTACTGAATTACCTGTGTCTACTTTCAGGGCATTCTGTTCCTTGTATGGAGGTGTTTGGGAGGCAAGGTACTTAAGAAGGTGATTAATAATCAGAAAGCTGCATTGTGAAAGCTGCATTGTGAGCCTGAAACCAGAGCATATAAAGTTGGCTGGTCTTGAGTGTTTCATCATTCTAGGCCACTGTGAAACTTGATGAAAGAACTATCCCTGTCCCACAATGGTGTTTGCCTCTCCAGAGACCAAAATACTTATCCCCAGATTTAATCTCTTTTATTCAAACAATGATTTACTAACACTGGTCTCTCCTTTTTCTTCACTCTGTAGAACATTCCCTTCTATGAATACATTCTTCATACAGGAGAAATAGATGTGCACTGCCTCCCCCTCCCCGCCCACTTTCCCCAAAAGAAAGAAAACCATAAAAACACAGTGAGAAAACTCAGCTAAGTCATATTAATGACAGGTGGTGTCTCTAAGATATATTGGAAAGTAAAAGTCTGATTGAAGCATAATACTGTTGATCAATTTGGTTTAAGTTTCTTACTATTAAGCATTCTTACTATTTTGGTCAGAGTATTTTGCAAGTTTTAAATGCACTAAAGCAATTCAAATATACATACAAGATAAAAATCTGAAATAAAGGTTCTGTGGGGAGCATAATTTGAAAGTATAGGCCATATGGAGAGTATGAGAGAGAAAGCACAGTAACTTCTTTTGGAGGGTTTTGCCCAGTGTTAACTTAGGTCCCTTAAGTATTTTCAGCCATACTTACAAATCTGTGTCTGGATTGTTACACAGTAATGAGTGGTAAAGTTAACTGAGATCTAATTTCTTATTGTTTAGCAAGAAAGACTTCAAGTATAGTGAGTGGATAGAAAAGGAGATAATTTTAATATTGAAAATCGCTTTTAATTTAGGATTTCTTTTCAGATTTAGAGCTCAAATCTAAGGTTTAAGTTTAGAGGAAGAAGAACCAAATAGCAAGCAGGAGCCCCAGCCTCTTGGTTATATGTTTTTTTTAAAATAAATAAATAAAAAATAAATAAATAAACAAGTACATTTTTTTTTTTATGGCTGCGTTGGGTCTTCGTTGCTGCACGCAGGCTTTCTCTAGTTGCGGCGAGTGGGGGCTACTCTTCCTTGCAGTGCGCGGACTTCTCATTGCCGGGCTCTCTTATTGTGGAGCACAGGCTCTAGGTGCCCAGGCTTGAGTAGTTGTGGCTCAGGGGCTCTAGAGCGCAGGCTCAGTAGTTGTGGCGCACGGGCTTAGTTGCTCTGCTGCATGTGGGATCTTCCTGGACCAGGGCTCGAACCCATGTCCCCTGCATTGGCAGGCGGATTCTTGACCACTGTGCCACCAGGGAAGTCCTGGTTATGTGTTTTTGACTGTTGGCTGTCAGCTCAGAGCTTACAGCCCGGGAGTGAGGTCATAAGTAGGAAGAAAGTTAACTGAGCAGGGTAGAATAGAGGACTGGGTTGAGTCCTTTCCCATAGCTGTTAGCAGTGCACTTTATTTTGTATGCTTTGGAAAGGACAAGTATATTTTCTTTAGATAAGATTCTTCTAGCCTTTAGAATTCAATAAATACAGTATTTAGTGAGTTCCTACTCTTTTAGGCAAGAGGAATACAAGGATGAATAAAACAAATAAGGATCAGGCTTTAGGGAACTTACATTTGAGTGGGAGAAATAGGTATTTCAAAGGAAAAAAAGAGGAGATTATGGCTTGGAGGTGGTATTGATGTATGAGGAAAATCTTTATCCCACAAAGGGATTTGTGGAGATTTTGGAAAATAACCATTTTCTCCATTTTGGGGATAAAATTTAAGAGAATTGGAACATATACAGTCATTTTTTTTTTGTGGTCTCTTCTACTGTTTAAAATTTTTCTTTCCTATGTGAAGCATTTATAATTTTGACTACTTTGGGTATGTAAAGTAATCTAATTTAGTTTAAGCTCCAAAACCTAATTTTGTTTAACCATTTTGGATAGAAATTTTTCCAAAATGAATTTCACACTTCCTTTTTTCTCTATATTTTTCATCATTATTTATCAAATAACCATTAATTAAATAGAATATATTTATCCACAGTCCCTGTACCTTAACAAGTCAGACTTTTAATTTTTCTGTTTCCTTTCTATCCTTGTCCTAGTGTTTTACTTTTTATTATTAGTTTTATAAAAGATGACAAAGAGGGACATTTTATTTTGAAAAAGTGTACAAGCATGTACATATAAAATATATAGACATTTAATCATTGGCTGAAACCATTGAAATACTAAATGTAGGTTGTTAGATGTAAAAGGAGAAGTTGACAGACACACAGTCATGGTAATAGACTTAAATATATCTTTCTCAGTCTTTGATGGGTCAGGTAGTTAAATTAATAAGAACAGATAGTATCTGAACTATATAATTTTTAGAAATTGGTTATTCGATGGATACTCTTTTTATTTTCATGTAATTGTTACCTTTATTTTTTAAACAGCTTTATTGAGGTATAATAGACAAAAAATTGCACATATTTAATGTATAATTTGATGAGTTAGGATATAGTTTTATATTCAGTGTTTTCTACCTTCTGCTTTAAATGTTAAATGTTGATCTTTTTGAACCATTCCTTGATGAATCAGGGTCTTATTATAAAAATGGATTATGGTACTGTTTGTAATTTGTTAATACCCTTAGGACTGTAGGGAGACTTGAAGACTTTTTGCTAGCACACTTAAGTATCATCAGACTACTATGCTCTGTGTGTGTGTGTGTGTGTGTGTGTGTGTGTGTGTGTGTAAGATAAATGCTTTAATTGTGGATATTTTTTAAAAAGCTGTAAATTAAGGTAATTATTGTGAAAGTCAAAGGCAGAGATTTACCAGTGATTTGATCTTTTCCTTTTTGATTAATCATTTAACTTTTTTTAATAGTATAGAAGTCAAGTAAGGGCACAAACTTTATTTTTTAAACTGTGGTAAGAATACAATAAGAGCTATCCTCTTGACAAATTTTCAGTTGCACAATATAATATTGTATAGGCACAGTGTTGTTATAGCAGATCTCTAGAATTTATTAGTCTTGCTACTATGCTTTTGAACGCTTGTTTCTGTTATATGTAAGTTTTATTTGTTTGTTTTGCTACCGTTTTTGTTTTTTCCCTTGCTGTTAGGTGACACTTTAACTACCATCAGTGTCCTTTTCCAAAACAGCTTCTTTCTCCTGGCCCCCACTCTCTTCAGTTTCTCTAGTTTTCTGATTCTATTCTGGAAAAGGCTGAATAAGAACCTGCAAATAGAGTAAAGTAGATATTCTGTGTAGATGTGTGTTGATGTGATGCTCTCTATTGGCTGCACGAGATTATGAAAATGTGTTTTGGATTCTCAGCTGTGTTCCATATAGCTGAGTCATTACTATATACATTATATTCTTACCAAATTTTTTTAAAAAGCATAGAGTTTATTGTTTTTTATGATAGGTGTTTAAGCTGTTGTATTTTAAGGAATCTCGTGGTTTTTGGGTATTTTGAAAAGCAAGTAAAAACTTTCAAAAAATAAGGAAATCCTCAACATTGTAATAAAAGTATGTTACGTAGTCTACAACATTCATTACATAGATTAGATGTATTTGAATCTAATTTTTAGAAATGTTTCAGATGTAAAGCATATGGAAAATAATAATAAACCTTCACTTACCTACCACCTAGTCTAAGAAATAAAACATCACTAGTATAGCTGAAGTTTCCTGTGGATCACTGCCCCTGATCATATTCCCCTCTCTCCCAGATGTGCCACTGTGTTGGATTTGACTGTTATCTTTTACATTCATGTTCTTTCTTATTCCCTTACTGCATTTTTAAAATTGAAGTATAGTTGATTTACAGTGTTTCAGGTATACAGCAAAGTGATTCAGTTATACATGTACTCTTACTGCATTTTTATAGTATCTCTAAAGAGTAGGTACTTTCATGTGTTTTAAACCTTTGTAAGTATTGATACTGTGTATCTTTCTTCAACTTGTTTTTGCTCAAAATTATTTTATGCAAGAATAATTTGTTCATATAGCCAACATTATGGCCAACATTTGTTTAGTGATTACTGGGTGCCAGGCACTTTGCTAAGAATTTTACATGTATTCTAATTTAATTCTTGTAACAATCCATTGAGGTAGGTACTTCACACCCCCCCTCCCCCATTTTGCAGATGAGGACACAACTCTGAGAGGTTAAGCTATTTACACAAGGACACACAGCTAATAAGTGGTGGAGCTGGGATTCAAACCTAGGTAATTTTACTCCAGGGTCATCATTTTAAACAATGATAGGGTCATTGGATAAGGATAAGGGTGCACAATCTCTTATCAGTTCTGAAATCCCCAAAATACTGAAAACCAGATGTTCTTCATAATTCTTTTGGTGTTAAAGTCTGATCTGACCAGATATGAGGCTGTTTGTAATATTTATTTCTCTCATTTGGTGTGAATATTCTTATGTGTTACTGCAGAAATATTGTTTGATAATGGAACTGCTGCTCCAGACATAGTGGGCAAATTATGACGTACAGTGTAGGTACTGTATTACCTTTCTAAAATTCAGGAAATTCTCAGTTTTCCCGTAAAGGTTTTGGATGAGTAATTGTGTACTGGTACTGTGCTACAAATATCTTTCTGTATGGGATTTTGGATTTGTTCGGCTGATCCAGAAATCACTAAATTTCACAAAAGAAAAAATTTCTAATTATATTGAGTTAGTTTGGCCCTGACAAAATTTGGCTTATCATAAATACAATTTTCTGTTCTGTCATTGATTAGCAATTCCTGCTTTTTATTGTGTGGCTAGAATTTAAAAATCTGTTTTCCTCAGTAGACTGAGATCTTAAGGACAGAGACTGTGTCCTTGCCAGTCCCCAGCACCTATTGCAATGCCTGGCATAGAGAATGCTCAGCAAATATTTGTTGAATGAGTGATTGGCACTTACTGGTATAACGTGTTTCCCTGTTACTTAGGTCATCTCTGGGGTAGTGTGACTAATTGAATTGAACAAAGAGGAAAAAGAAGAGGTGCATGAAGCTAACTTCTGATTCCAAAGTTTTTACATTCTCCCTTTCCATTTTGAAATGGATTTAAATGATGCTTATGTTGATGTTATTTATGATGTTGTATTCTCTGTTTTATAACTGTAGTCTAATGGGCCCTGAACTGTTAAACTTTTTTTTTCATTTTCTGATTAAAGACCTTGATCCTGCTGCTTTCTGAATTCAAGATTCTCAAACTTAATGGCTGTATTTCAGTTAAGTATAGTATATGATATTTTGCTCCTTATTGAAGTTTGGTTTAGTTTATTTTTTCCTTGTACAGAGATGCTTGTACAGATGCTTTGACTGTACAAGCAGTCAAATGAAGGCAGTACCTTTGATTTATAAATAATGATACTTTTAAAATTGACAAACTGAGAATAGGATGATATGTAATGTGATCATAAATGTTTGTTCTCATAGATTTTTTTTTTGAAAGAGTTGTGAATTTTCTCCAACAGCTCTTTTTTTTTTTTTTTAATTTATTTTTGGCTGCATTGGGTCTTCATTGCTGCATGCGCGCTTTCTCTACTTGTGGCGAATGGGGCTACTGTTCTTTGCGGTGTGCGGGCTTCTCATTGTGGTGGCTTCTCTTGTTGCGGAGCACAGGCTCTAGGCAGCTTCAGTAGTTGCAGCACGTGGGCTCAATAGTTGTGGCTCGTGGGCTCTAGAGCGCAGGCTCAGTAGTTGTGGCACACGGGCTTAGTTGCTCTGCAGCATGTGGGATCTTCCCGGACCAGGGCTCTGACCCATGTCCCCTGCATTGGCAGGCAGATTCTTAACCACTGCACCACCAGGGAAGTCCCTCACAGATTTTTAAAGCTGATTCGATACCCTTATTTTTTAGTTGATGGAACAGAGGCTTGGAGAAGTCAGGCGGCTTTGCCCTAGGTAGCTTGGCCGACAATGGTGGTTGATTATTAGGATCTTTCTTTTATTGTTCTGATGCTAACATTTCTTTTAAATGTGTTCTTTTCTTTGTAGAAACTGTGAGGGATATTTAACATGTTAAGAGTATGTATTTGAAAGATTTAAGAACTTTGTCATTCAAAGTCTTCAGAATATAAAACCATAATCTCTAAGGTTTATTAATGTAAGAAGACTTGGGGAGGAGGCCAGAGGAGAGGCTAGCTTACTAGGCCCAATTTTGTAGCCCAGTGATTTTTCCTTCCATTTGTAATTCTTTGACTTTAATTGCTACTACTTCCAATGCATAGTTCCTGTGGTGTTCCTCCCTCTTTTCAGTGCTTTGGCCAAAACATAGATGCAAGCTTTTTGATTTTCTCTTTTGCAGGATTTGAAATGGCTGGAATTTTAGAATAGACTTTCTTACATATCTAAGGTAGAAATATAATTTTGTTTATTTATTTTTGGTTGTGTCTTTGTTGCTGCACGCGGGCTTTCTCTAGTTGCGGGGAGCGGGGGCTACTCATAGTTGTGGTGTGCGGGCGTCTCATTATAATGGCTTCTCTTTTGTGGAGCACGGGCTCTAGGCGTGCAGGCTTCAGTAGTTGTGGCATGCGGGCTCAGTAGTTGTGGCTCGTGAGCTCTAGAGCACAGGCTCAGTAGTTGTGGCGCACGGGCTTAGTTGCTCCGCGGCATGTGGAGTCTTCCCGGACCAGGGCTCGAACCCGTGTACCCTGCATTGGCAGGCGGATTCTTAACCACTGCACCACCAGGGAAGCCCTAAGGTTGAAATAAAGAAAAATACAAGTTCTCAAAGATTTGTCATTGTCCTTCTCCACGTAATTAAAGCATTATCCTCTCTTTTAGTCTCAGTTCACCTGTTTAGAAGTCCAAAAGGGATATAGCTTAACAGGCACCTTTTCTGACCTGCCTGTGTTTGGAAAGCACTACGTTTCAACATGCCACTCAGGAACTCCTTTCTAGACAGCTTGACACCTTCATGGGGGTTAGCTCAGCAGAGCCCCTTTTAGTTCCCTGTCACCCATCCCTGCTTTACTGGCAAAGAACATGACTTCATCTTTCAGGTGAGACCTGCCTTCAGTCATCCCTTAAATAAGGGTTTGCTAGTATCTTTTATAGGCTGAACAGTTTTGTTTTACTAGTGGTTAAATGTGTCTTAAAGCAGGTTGGAACAATTAGTAACTTTCTCACTAGCCTACTTAATATCCAAAGTGTATATTACTGTACCTGGTCAAATAGGTCTAAATTGTTTAATTGAAGGCTTTTTTGTTTACTTTTTAAAAACTCTAATTTTTAAGTTAACATACAGTAAAATCGACCTTTTTTGGAGTGTACAGTCCTGTGAACTTTAACACATGTATAGATTTATGTAATAACCACCACAATTAGCATACAGTTCTATCATCTCAGAAAAACTTCCACAGGCTGTCCCTTTTTAGTCTCCCCAACCTTAACCTCTGGCAACCATTGATCTGTTCTCCATCACAATAGTTTTGTCTTCTTGAGAATTTCATATAAATGGAATCATTCAATATGTAACCTTTTCTGAGACAGTTTTCTTTCATTAGGCATAATACCTTAGAGCTGTGTAATGCCATGTAGCAATAGTTTGTTCCCTTTTAAATTGCTACATAGTGTTCCATTTTTATGGATTTACTGCATTTTATTTCCAGTTTTTGGCAATTATGAACAGAGCTGCTATAAACATTCATATATAGGTTTTTGTGTGAACAAAAGTTTTCATTTTTCTATGATAAATTCCAAGTTGTGGGATTGCTGGGTCATATGGTAAGCGTATGTTTTAACTTCATAAGAAGCTGTCAAACTGTTTAACAGAATGGCAGTACCATTTTGCATCCCCTCCAGCGGTGTATGAGAGTTCCATTTGCTCTGCATCCTCCCCAGCACTTGGTGTTTTAGCCATTCTAATTCTAGGTGTGTAGAAGTATCTTACTGTGGTTTTAATTTGTATTTCTCTAATGCCTAATGTAGTTGAGCATCTTTTAAATATGCTTATTTATTATCCTTATACCTTTTTGGTAAAGTATCCATTTTAATCTTTTGCCTGTTTTAAAAAATTGGGTTGGTTTGTTTTAACTGTTGTGTTTTTAAGAGTTCTTTATATGTTCTGAATACATACATGTCCTTTGTTGATATGTGATTTGGAAATATCCCAGTCTCTGTAACTTGTCTTTTCATTTTCTTAGTAGTGTTTTTCATAGCACAGAAGTTTGTACTTTTTATGAAAAAAAAAGTACAGTTTTATCATTTTTTTCTTTTATGGGTTGTGCCTTTGGTATAATGTCTAAGAATTCTGCCTAACCCCAGGTCATGAAGGTTTTCTCCTATATTTTCTTCTAAAAGTTTTATAGTTGTATGTTTTACATTTAGATCTATGATCCATTTTGAGTTAATAGGTGTGAAATTTAGGTCAAGGTTCTTTTTTTTTTTTTTTTTTTTTTTTTTTGGCATATGGATGTCCAGTTGTGATGTGCATTGAGTTGTTCATACTATTACCTAATTATCCTTTTAATGTTTGTGGTGATATCCCCTCTTTCATTCCTAATAATTGGTAATTTGTATTCTTTCTCTTTTATCATCTGGCCAGAGGTTCATCAATTTTATTGGTCTTTTCAAAGAGCCAGGTTTTGGTTTCATTGACTTGATGTATTTTTTTGTTTTTAACTTAATTGATTTCTGGGTTCTTTTTATTATTTGCTTTTTTCTAGTTCTTTTGGGTTTATTTTGCTATTTTTCTAGTTTTTTGTTTGTTTGTTTGTTTTTGCTGTGCCACACAGCTCACGGGATCTTAGTTCCCCGACCAGGGTTGACCACGGATGACCCGGATTGAACCCGTACCCTCAGCAGTGAAAGCTTCGAGTCCTAACCACTGGACTGCCAGGGAGTTCCCTCTAGTTTCTTAAAGTAGAACCTTAGATTGTCAGATTGTTGACATGTTTCTTCTGTTCTTACACAAGCACCACTAAGCACTGCTTTAGTGTATAACTCAGATTTTGATGTGTGTTTATGTTTTTGTTCACTGTATTTACGAATTTCCCTTGATATTTCCTCTTTTACCCATGGATTATTTCGGAACGTATTGTTTAATTTCCAAGTACACAGAGAGTTTTACAGTTAGCTTTCTGTTACTGATTTCTAGTTTAATTCCCTTATGGTCAGAGACCATATTTTGTATAATTTCCATTCGTTTAGATTTATTTATTTATTTATTTTGTCTGCGTGGCTTGCGGAATCTCAGTTCCCCAACCAGGGATTGAACGCCGGCCACGGCAGTGAAAGCACCGACTCTTAACCACTGGACCACCTGGGAATTCCCTAACTTTTTTTTTTTAATGGCCCAGGACATGGTCTATCTTGGTGAATGTTCTGTAATTGAGAAAAATGTATATTCTGTTGTTGTTGGTTGGGGTGTTCTATAGGTATTGGTTAGATCCAGTTAGTTGACAATGGCATTCACATCTTTTACACCTTTGCTGATACTCTGTCTATAGTTCTATTCTTAGAAAGCATGTTGAAGTCTCTAACTATAATTGAGTGGTGGTTTATTTTTCCTTTCATATCCGTCAATTTTTGCCACATATATGTTTTAGCACTACTGTCAAATACGTTTGCAATTAGGATTGTTGTATTTTCTTGGCTAATTCAACCTTTATCGAGCAGTGGGAGGATAGGGAGTGATTTACACCATGCTCTTAGGATCACAGCTCCTCTGGTCAGAAGAGAAGAGTCTCCCATTCCCCGTTTCTAGGTGCCTGCCTGGCTGCTACTGCCATTGCTTTTCTGCTGCAGCCAGCACCGTTGCAGTATTGCCTGGGGGCACGGGTGGAGCGAAGGACAAAACTAAACAAAAGAGAGCCTTTTCCTCCATTGTCCTTTATCTTTCTTTCCCTGCTCCTTGGACCAGAAAGAGAGGGTTTTTCTTAGAGTTCCTTCTCTGTACCCAGTGAGCACTTCTGGGTTTTGAGCTGCCCTTGGGTACAGGCTGGGCAATACTGGAGGAAAATGATAGCTTCTTGCCAGTTTGAGGGAACTTCAAATTCTGCTCTCTTTCTCCAGGTTGCTCGCTGTCATTTATTTTTCAGAGTCCTCGGGTAGCTGTGGCATGCATTTTGTCGAGGATTTTAGTTGCATTCAGAGGAGAGGCAGGAGTCTCCATGGAGTGTTGTTTATACCCGTCTTCACTGGAACCAGAACTTTTTGTTTAGTTTTGATCTTAGAATATATTCTGAAATATACCAAATTGTGTACTATGTAAATAAACTTTTGTTTTTCATTCATGCCTATGTGGACAAAAAAAAAAATGTTGCCTGCCATTTCAGTAAACAAAGAGTGTTGCCCGCCATCAAGCCATCAGCCACTGCTGCCCCTGCAGCCCCCCCAGTGGTGCACCTTGAAGGGAATTCAGGATGGAGAAAAACAGGATACCGGCCCTCAGTAGTTAAGATGCATATCAAAGGAATCGTTTCGGTAAACCTAGACTCTTGCATTTTCCCATACATAGAAAAGCACTAAAATCATTAACTTGAGATGTCTGTTTTTTTGTGATTAACATCTTTTGATGTTTGACTACATGTTTCTTTTTGTTTTGTTTTGTTTCCCACAAAAACTCATATGTGTCCTGGCTCCTCCGTTACCTCTTTGGAGCAGTCCCTCAGAGCTGTCTGAGAGGCTCTGTCCCGGGCTATAGTCTCCAGTATTGCCCGGAATAAAACGAATTCTCAACTTCCATGTGCAGTTTTTTAGTTGACACCTATTAAGATATTTTCCTGTGATATATAAAGAAGTCAAGTAGTAGTAAGTTGTCATAGCCCAAGGAAAAAAGATTACTGGTTTTCTCTAAGCTAGAGGCAGCCTGGTATTAGAGGAAGAGTGCTGAATGGGGGAATCATGAGACATGAGTCGGGCTAGCAACTAATTCTGTGACCTTGTACGAGGTAGTTAACATCCTGCATCCTCAGTTTCTTCCGTAAAAAGGTAGTGGCTTTGAGACTTCCCTGGTGGTCCAGTGGTTAAGACTCTGTGCTTCCAGTGCAAGGCCCGCAGGTTTGATCCCTGGTCGGGGAACTAAGATCCCACATGCCGCATGGTGCGGCCAAAAAAAAAAAAAAGCTAGTGGAATAAACTATACTTCTGTGATTCTGAGGCTGGTAGCTGAGCAATTGCTCCAGGTAACTTCTTTTTCTCTCAGCTGGCTTAAACTTTTGTGATTTTTCCCATTGGACTACACGTTTTGGGACTAGATTTAGGCTTTTTCTGATAGTCTTTGTTTGCTCTGTAGAATCATTGAGGTCTTCCTAGAGAGAAGTTATTTCTTAGCAGAGTATTACCATTGATCTCGATTGATTTTTAGATTTCCCTTGTTCCCCACACACCAAGTTAGGGTTGATAATAAATAAGATTCTCTTTGAAAGTACAGGGACTTCCCTGGCAGTCCAGTGGTTAAGACTCCGTGCTTCCAGTGCAGGGGGCATGGGTTCGATCCCTGGTCAGGGAATAAGCCCCCACATCTGCACAGAATGGCCAAAAGATTAAAAAAAAAAAAAAAAAAAGAAGAAGGAAAAAAAGTACAGTGACTGGGCTTTAGACAGTCAAAAACTGATTTTATATTTAGTTCTTGATCTCTGAGAGCTGTAGTAGCTTTATGCTTTTATTTCACTATGTTGAAAGAATATAGAGTATATTGGTTTTGCTTACCCTTAAATTTTGTTTTATCCTGAAGTCCGTGGTATTTATGGTTATTGTGAAAAGTAGTTCTTTATTTAGATCTCTATTAATATTTTTTATTATTTATGAAAAATTTTAAGGATTGAAATGTCTTGTTTGTCGAGGCTTTTTGACTTTTAAAAAGCTTTTGGTTATGAACAATTTCTACTACACATGAAAATAGAGAATAATATAATGTACCATCATGTATTTATCATATACCTTCATCAGTGATCAATATTTTGCCCAGGGGCTTCCCTGGTGGCGCAGTGGTTGGGAGTCCGCCTGCCAATGCAGGGGACACGGGTTAGAGCCCTGGTCCGGGAAGATCCCATATGCCGCGGAGCAACTAAGCCCGTGTGCCACAACTACTGAGCCTGTGCTCTAGAGCCTGCGAGCCATAACTGCTGAAGCCCACGTGCCTAGAGCCCGTGCTCCGCAACAAGAGAAGCCACCACAATGAGAAGCCCGCGCACTGCTTGCCGCAACTAGAGAAAACCCGCGCACAGCAACTAAGACCCAGTGCAACCAAAAATAAATAAATTGTTTAAAAAATATATATTTTGCCCGTTTTGTTGCATTTTTTTTCTCTCCTATTTTCCTTCCTCAATGTTTTTTCCCCCGGGAGTATTTTTTTTTTTTTAATATTTATTTATTTATTTATTGCTGCGTTGGGTCTTAGTTGTGGCACTCGGGATCTTCATTGCGGCATGCGGGATCCTTCTTTGCATGCGGGCTCTTTGTTGCGGTGCGCGGGCTTCTCTCTAGTTGTGGCACATGGGCTTAGTTCCCCGACCAGGGATCGAATGCACGTCCCCTGCATTGGAAGGTGGATTCTTAACCACTGGACCACCAGGGAAGTTCCTCCCCCGGGAGTATTTTAAAACAAATCCTAGCAATCATATAATTTCATGTATATATAATTTTTATTTATTTATTAAAAAAAAATTTTTTTTTTTTGGCCGCACCGCACGGCATGTGGGATCTTATGTTCCCCTGCATTGGAAGTGCGGAGTCTTAACCACTGGACTACTGGGGAAGTCCAATATAATGTTTATCTTTGAAGTACTGGGAAGAACTCTTGGAGTTTTAATACCAGGTTCAGGTGCTAACTCTGTCAGCTACCGCCTTTGTGACCTTAAGCAAGTTGAATAGTTGCTCTAAGACCAAGTTTCCTCAAACGCAAAGTGGGGATAATGATTTTCTGCCCTTACTTCAAAATGATCTAAGGGACAAATGAGATGATGAAGATAATAAATGTAAAAGTGCTTTGTAAACTACAAACCCTAGACCCTTGAATAGTTCTGTTAAAAAGTAACAAAACAGGGGCTTCCCTGGTGGTGCAGTGGTTAAGAATCTGCCTGCCAGTGTAAGGGACACGGGTTCGAGCCCTGGTCCAGGAAGATCCCACATGCCGTGGAGCAAGTAAGCCCGTGCGCCCCAACTACTGAGCTCTGCACTCTAGAGCCCGTGAGCCACAACTAGTGAGCCTGCGTGCCACAGCTACTGTAGCCCACGCGTCTAGAGCCCGTGTCTGCAACAAGAGAAGCCACTGCAATGAGAAGCTCGCGCACTGCAACAAAGAGTAGCCCCTGCTCACCCCAACTAGAGAAAGCCCGCACGCAGCAACGAAGACCCAACACAGCCAAAAATAAATAAAGTAAATTTATAAAAAAAAAAAGTAACAAAACAGCCTTATACAGGTAGCTTTGCATAGTTTAGGACACACAGTCTTAAGAGGGCCAATATACCAGAGCATATCAATACCTAGGGAACTTTTCTAAATTCCTAATGTACTATCCCTACCTTGAGGATTGATATCATAGTGAACGATTGGAGTGGGACATCCTCCTGGTATATTAGATTAGAACAACATTGAAAATCATTGGTTTAGGATTCCACAGCTAATATGTACTGAAGGTGATTGTAATGATTATCTAATTCTATCATTTTTCTTAACTTTGAGGTATAATATGTATAAAATAAAATGCAACTGTTTTAAGAATACAGTTTGGTGAATTTCAAGAAGTGCATATATCCATTTCTATCACCCCAGAAGGTTTCCTTGCATCCCAGTCCAGTCCCTATCTTTATCCTCTCAGGTAATCATTGATCTCTTTGCCATCACTGTAGATGAGACTTGTCTTTCTTAGAGTTTCATATAAGTGAAATCATACAATATGTACTCTCTTGTTCTTGTTTCTTTTGCTCAGCAGAATGTTTTTGAGACTCTTGTATGTTGTGTATTGGTTCTGTTTTATTCTGAGAAGTATTCTTTTATAGGGGTATACTGATTATGATTCACCTGTTTATGGACATTTGGGTTGTTTCCAGTTTTTGGCAATTATAAATGAAGCTTCTTTGAACATTTGTGTACATGTCTTGGTGAGAATATATATTTTCATTTCTCTTGGGTAAATATGGAGTGGATTTGCTGAATCATATGCCAAGTATATATTTAACTTTATATGAAGTTGCCAAACTGTTTTCCAAAGTATTTGAACCATTTTACATTCCCACGAGCAGTCTGTGAAAGTTCATTTGTTCTATATTTTTGCCTACAATTTTAGCCATTCTAATGGTGTGGAGTGATATCTCTTTATAGTTTTAATTTGCCTTTCCCTGCTGACTGATGATGTTAGCATCTTTTCATGTGCTTACGGCCATTCATATATCTTCTTTTGAGAAGTGTCTATTCAAATCTTTTCCCCATTTTTAAGTAAGATTGTTTTATTTTTGAGTTGTAGAACTTTATATTCTAAATACAAGTCCTTTGTAGGATAGGAATTGTATTATTTCTCTTTCTGTGGCTTGCCTTATTTTTATAATGACATCTTTTGAAGGGTAAAAGTTTAAAATTTTTATAAAATCCGATGTATTAATTTTTTCTTTTGTATTTTTGGCTTGTGTATGAAATGATTGCTTAACTCACGTTTCCAAAGATTTCCTTCTGTGTCCCATTTTGAGTTAATTTTTGTATATTGTGTGAGGTTAGGGTCCAGGGTTAATTTTTTTCTTCTCATGTAGATATCCAGTTGTGCCAGCTCCATTTGTTGAAAGACTATCCTTCCTCCTATTGAATAACCTTGGCCCCTTTGTTGAAAATCAGTTGAACATATTTGTGTAGGTCTATTCCTAAACTTTCTGTTTTGCTCCATTATTCTCTGTCTGTCCTTAAATTCAGTTCCATAGTGTCCGAATTACTTTAGCTTTGTAGTATTTCTTGAAATTAGGTAGTGCAAATTCTCCACCTGTGGGTTTTTTTTTTTCATAATTGTTTTGTCTATTATAGGTCCTCTGTTGTTGTTATTATTATTTTTACTTTTTAAAATATTCATGAGAATATGACACCAGTAGTCTTCTGGACAAAAAATTGTCACCTGCCATTTCAGTAAAGAAAGGATGTTGTAGCTGTGAAGCCATCAGCCACTGCAGCTGTCCCCCATGGTGCACCTTGAGGGGAATTCTGGATGGAGAAAAACAGGATACGGGCCCTAGATAGTTAAGATGCATATCAAAGGAAAGATTTCAGTCAGCCCAGACTCTTGCATCTTCTCCTATGTAGAAAAGTACTAAAATCATTACCTTGAGACGTCTATTTTTGTGATTAGCAGTCATCTTTTGATGTTCGACTACATGTTTTTTTTCCACAGCAAAAACCTCCTATATATCCTGGCTCCTCCCTTACTTCTTTGGAAGAGCTATCTGAGATGCTGTATCCTGGGCTTCAGTAATGCCCTGAATAAAACATAGTTCTCAGCTTTTAGGTTGTGCGTTTTTTTCACTTGACAGTTTTGTATGCTGAGATCAGTTTATTATTTTTTTCCTCATCACATTTTCAAAGAGTACCTAGGATACTGAGATGATTATGCTTCTTGGAAAGGTGTTTAAATCTGATATTTGGTCTTTTCTCCTAATCTTTCATTTTGTTGAATTGAGCTTTGATTATGATCATATTCAGTATTCATCTGATACGTTGTTGAGCTTTGTTGAGTTTAACAACAGTTGAGCAGAAAATACCTATCTTCTTAAAGGTTAGGCATAGGCCTTTCCTTAATTTAAGGATTGCCTAAAGATTTGGGTTGAGTTAGTTCCTAAGATATTTTGATATTAGTGATAGGCTTTACATCATTGGTGTATTTTATGTCTTATTTTGCTTTAGTTAATACTTAAAATTTTTATTTGTGTTCTTTCCAGAGGTTTAATGAATTGAGGGGTTTGTATGTAATAGCTTTGCTGGAACTTTGTATTACTGGACTCAGCAAGTCTTAAATTCTTAAAAATCAGAAATGTGTGTGGCAAGTTGTGTGAATGGTTTTGGTAGTAAAAAATGTGAACGTCTTTATTTAATGTCTTTCCATATCCAGAGGATGCCAGCCCCCATCAGATTGCGGGAGCTGATCCGGACCATCCGGACAGCCCGAACCCAAGCCGAAGAACGAGAAATGATCCAGAAAGAATGTGCTGCAATTCGGTCATCTTTTAGAGAAGAAGACAATACATACCGGTGTCGGAATGTGGCAAAATTACTATATATGCACATGCTGGGCTACCCTGCTCACTTTGGACAGGTAGGCTGGGCTGAGACCACATCTAGCAAGGGTACTCTTATTTTAATGTCAATAGGTCAGGGATTGTCAGTCTTTCCTGTTGGGGAGGACAGGCTATTTTTGATGTTTGTAGTCTGATTATTGTGGACTGAGGGTAGAATTGAGAGAGAAGGCTGCAGACCTGGGAAGGCATGATATTGCCATCAATTGTCCTTTCCATTGGGAATCTCTCATTATGTGGATTAGGGTATGTTTTGATGGTGGCAGTGAGTTTAAAAATTGACCGGGATTAACCAGTAGATTGTGATTGTTCTGTCAGAGGGCCTGGACTATAATGAGTATACATTTAAGAAAAGTTTGCTAAATGTTTTCTTAATTATTTCCTCAGTGCAGTGATATTATGAGGAACACCCCCAACAGATGTTTTTAAGTAAAAGAAATTAGGTGGTTGCCAAGTAATAGCATTGAAGGATTTTGTCCTAATTACCTCATTCCTTGATAGCTATAACCACTGTGCAGGTCTGCCTCTTGATTTGCTCCCACATACAGCCAGTCTGGGCATGATATTCTTGGTGATAAGTGCTTTCTTCTTTCCACGTTTGTATGTGGTAAGGGAGATTGAGTCACAGAGAAGGGTATAGTGGGTTGTTTTTTAATTCTTATGAATGCTATTAAATTTTATTTCACTTAAGAATTTAATTATATGCTAAGTAGTATTTTTATTGCAAAGACTGCAAAATTAAAAGAAAGAATGTGCAGTATTAGGTACAAGTAGAAAAAAATACTACCCATATTTGCATTATTCAAAGATAATATTGTTAATGTTTTGATATATTTATCAGGAAAGATGGTCATCAGTTTATCTTCTGTTCAGCTCATTAACTTCAGTGGAAGGAGATGCCCTCACCCTTAGGTTAAAACAAAAAAGTAATGGGATTGAATCTTACCAGGCTGACTTGGGTTACTTTTATGCTCATTTTGGGGCAGGAAATGAGATCAGCCTCTCTAGAAATACATGTTTGAGAGTGGGAGAGCATTAATTCCCCAAAGGAAAATTGAGTTGTTAATATCAGAGGAAAGGACCAGATACTAGGCAGTCAAAAACAACAGCTGTCTTCTATAAATAAACGTCATATGCTTTTACTATATCAGAAATGGATCTAGGTGTGGTTATCCATGTAGTACGTGACATAATTAGTATAAAGCAAATAGATGTTCATATATTCTTTTTGGTTGATTTTAAGTAGACTCATTAAGTTAGATAGTCAAGTGAAGGGAAGACTCCTAATCCTTCTATTCAGAGAGTACTACTGTTAACATCATGGGAACAGTAGATTTATATACTCCAAAGGGTGTACTTTAAAGACGAACTCTGGAATTTAAAATCATAGGATAGACTTTGGTGATATTTCATTTTGTAAAGGAGCTTTCTCTATATATATCTCTAAGATTTATTTTTATAACATGTTTAAATAAAACTGCTTTTCAAGTCTGTCTAGGTGTTTTGGAACTTAATTAGATAAAACATTTAAGTCTTAGGCGGAGAGTGTTCATACTCAAGGAAAGTACTAAAATTTTGATACGAAAAAATAAAGATTTTTCTGAGTGGGAATAGGAATCATAATTTTAAGGCCCTCATTCTGTTCCCTCTGTTTGAATAAGTCACGGCCCTATCCATATGAGTAATTTGGTACCCTACCCATTGGAATTGCCTTTATAATGTACCCATAAAAAGGTTCCTATCAAGATTCTCTCTCCTGCATGTATGAATCACAGTGTCATTTTCATTTAATTATGTGTAAAAACAGCCAGCCTTTAATTGCATTTTATTTGTTAGATGTGCACTGTATATTATGATAGCCACTAGCTGTGTAGCCACTGGTCTTTGGAAATGTGGCTAGTTCAACTGAGGTGAATATTAAAGGAAAATAAATTTTGGGTGGGTACTTGATGCAGTTATTGGAAAACTTTTAAATATGTTTTAAAACTTGGGTATGTGAATCTATTTTATCAATTGTAAGTTTTATGAAATCTAAATACAGTTCACATATTTCTGATGGATATGTAGTGTACAAATTAAGATGTGCTGTAAGTGTAAAATACATACTGTGTTTAGAAACCTTAGTACAAAAGAAAGATGTAAAATAGCTAACTAATAATTTATATGCTGATTATATGTTGAAATGATATTTTAGATATATTGGGCTGAATAAAATATATTATTAAAGCTAATTTCACCTGTTTCTTTTTCTTTTTTACTGCAGTATCTAACATGATACTGTACAACAGAAATTAAATATGAGCCAGATGTATAATTTAAAAATTTCTAGTAACCATATTTTAAAAGTCTTATTTAAATTTTACAATAAAACCCATGAGGTAGGTAGTATCCTCATAGTACAGATGAGGAAACTGAAATTTAGAGTTTAAGTGACTTGTTTAAACTGAAATTTAGAGTTTAAGTGACTTAAGTGACTCAACCTTGTATAACTCTAAAACCTATTCATTCTTTGTGTTTAGTTTAAATCTATAAATAGCTATTTGCATTAAGTTAATTAATTATTTTAGCCCTGCCTTGCAGTAAAAAAGATTTGAGATGGCATATGTTACCAGCATCTATTTAAAAGGGAAAAAGAATAGTAGAAGGTAAGAGTTAGGAGAAGGAAGAATTCAGAACACAAGGCCTGTGTAGTTGCTGTTGGGGAGGCAGCTCAGGCAAGAAAAAAAAGATTCAGTTATGTGGTTGTTACTACTAGAATTTAAGAGCACAGCTGCGGGAACCAGACTGCCTCGATGTGAATTGGCTTTGCTACTTTACTGTCTGTGTGGTTTTGAGCAAGACCCTTATTAACCTTTCTTGTTTCCTCATATGTAAAACGGGGATATTCGTAATACTACTTTATAGGGTTATTCTAAAGTTTAATTAAATTAATAAATGTTAAACATTTGTTTTGTTCTTAAAAAACTGTCAGACATTACCAATTTTACCATTTCCTAAGGGACAGCAAACAAAATTTAGGAAAAGCACTGAATTCTAAAAGGGATGTTCTTTCATGGGTCTTTTATTTAGGGGTCTTTTAGTAATGTAAGAGACAATATCCTCAACATTTTTGCAACAAAAGCAATGATAGATTTCCTGTAGGGTGTGTAACCTTTCACGTGTCTGGCTTAAACACAACCCAGAAATAAAGTTGAATACCTGAAGAAGTGGGTAGATTGCAGGAGTAGAAAATGGTGGCTCAGGGCCCAAATTCTTCACAGATGTATTTTGTTTGTCCTGCACAGTACTTAAAATTGTTTTGAGTTTGCTGCCTACATATAAAAATCAAAGAACTTCTCATGGAAATCTGGATTTCTAGTTTCTCTGAGAAAGTCAAGAGGATTTGGCAACACTGGATCCACATTTTCACATGGTAGTAGTAGGCTGGGGACCTTCTCCAGGCTGGGCATGCGTTCTCTTTCTCCCCAGTTCCATCCTGGCCTGCTGTACCCAATTACCTGTCTGCAATAGTTTTCCTCTCCATCCATATAGTATAGTATAGCATTTCACTTCCTTAGGTTCTCTAAAGTTTTACAGTATTCTCCATAAGGTCTTACACATCTTTGGTGAAACTTATTGCTAGGTTCCCTGGAGCTCTTGTTCCTATTGTAAATAGCATTCTTTAAAATTTTTAATAATTATGTTGTAGGTATATAGAAATATAATTGATTTTTGTCTGTTTATCTGCCTAGCAACATTACTTAGTTCTAAGAGTCCCTGTGGACTCCATTGTTTCCATATGGTCAACAATACTGTCTGCAAATGATGGCAGTTCCCTTCCTTTTCCATCCTTAAACATTTTCTTATTTCCTTACTATACTGTACACGGAGAACAATATTGAAAAGAAGAGGTGATAGTAGGCATCCTTGCCTCGAGCACACTTAAGCTCAGATTGTGGTCTCCAAATACCCTTTTATTCTAAAAGGGTCAGGCCCATTAGAAAGATGGCTGATCCCAAATCTGGGGCAGGAAATGTACAGAATAAGCTTGGACTGTTGTACTGTATCAGAAGTCAAGAAAAACTACAGAGGTCATTTTAAAAGGATATGGTAGCCACAGGAGGAGGTTGTCATGCCTCAAAATGAGAAAGTTTGAGCTTTTAATAAAAGTAATAATTGTAGTTGAAACATACCAAGTAAGTTTATATCAATGAGTTCATAATAATTAAAAAATTTTTTGAAAATTTCATTGGTCATCTTTGGAGGATACTAGGGAACTGACTCATTATTTTGAAAACTGATAAATAAAAGGAAAGAAACAAACATTTATCTTGCCTTTCCTTACCAGTAGTTCCTTGTAAAGGAATTATTGCTAAGTTCCTTCTGAAGGAACTATTGGTGATCCAATGGTATATACAGAGAAATTGCTCCTTAGAGGAATAATCCAGCTAATGAAGAAGGAATGGAAGAATTAGGATATTACCATTTTGCAACCCCTGATGATCATCGGTGCTGCTAATGTCACAAGAGAGACAACCACCAGAAATAATTATATGCCTCCTGATGAAAGTTCATACCACCACCTGTGAATTATATTTGCTAAATCAAAACAAAAGAAAAACTGATAAACCTGAATCTGATCAAGCCTCCTTGTCTGTTTAAAAAGAGACGTTTTATAAGTGTTCATTGTAGTTTTGTTTCTGTTAGGAAAGCATTGGGAACAATCTGTATCCCCACAAAAAGAATAGGTAAGTTGGGCTTCCCTGGTGGTGCAGTGGTTAAGAATCTGCCTGCCAAGGCAGGGGACATGGGTTTGAGCCCTGCTCTGGGAAGATCCCACATGCCACGTAGCAGCTAAGCCTGTGAGCCACAACTACTGAGCCCGTGTGCCACAACTACTGAAGCCTTCGCGCCTAGAGCCTGTGCTCTGCAACAAGAGAACCCACTGCAATGAGAAGCCTGCTCACTGCAACGAAGAGTAGCCCCCGCTCCCCACAACTAGAGAAAGCCCGTGTGCAGCAACGAAGACCCAACGCAGCCAAAAATAAAATAAATAAAATAAATAAATTTATTAAAAAAAAAGAATAGGTAAGTTGTAGTATATTCATACATGGGATACTCTATAGCAATGAATATGACCGAATTGGAGCTTCTTGTCTGGATGTGAGTAATGCTCAAAAGATGTTGAGTGAAAAGAGCAGGAATACACTATGATACTTTGTGTAAAGTTTAAAACATTCAAAAACAGTTGTCTCTACATGTATAGCTAAGGACATATGACATGACAATGATCAACAGCAGTTTTGAGTTTTGGTTACTCCTGGGATAGAGGGAACAGATTGAGGCAGAATATTCAGAGGGATTCAGTTGAATTTGTAATATTAAATTTATTAAAATAAATAGGGTAAAATTAAGATTTGATAAAGCTCGTTGGTGGGTCAAATTTTTGAGTAAAATATTTCATAATAAATTTTCTCAAGAGAAAAAAAAAAGGGATACAATAAGAATGTTAATGCCAGAAGAATGAGAAAACAGGCTCTGGTCCATATAGATTTTATGTTGCCAAGCTACATAGTGGTAAAGCAGTTATAATCTTGTTCTTCAAAAATGTGTGTGTGTGTGAGAGAGAGTGTGTGTGTGTGTGTGTGTGTGTATAAACTAGAAAGTTATTTCTGAGTATTAAAATGAAATACAAGTAACTAAGACCTAACCAATCAGTTGCAAATCCGTTAATGTTTACAATATTTTAATTGCATCTTTTCATCAGGATGATTGTTCACATCATAAAGCTCAGTGTTAAATTAAAAGCAAATGTATATGTGCATTTGACCTTTTGGGAAATTGTTCTAAAAGCTAACAAAACGAGTGCAGCTTTTTTCTAAAGGGCAACCAGATTAATGCTGATAAAAGGCAGTATTTGTACTTGCTTCAGAAAAATGTAACAAGGCCAGAAACTTGGTAAAGTTCTCCTTTTAAAAATTGCTTTGAAATTCAAGGAAAATTGGAGCATTGAGTCATCTAGGAAAAGTATGTAAAAGTTAAGTTGTTAGGCTTTCTCTCAAATCTACTCCATCAGAATATCCTGGGGGTGACCTATATATATATATATATCGTAGAACCCTCCCAGGTGATTTTGATTAGCGATTTTTAAGGCACTGTATTTGTTCTAAAGGAGGCTGATAACTTCAGTCCCTTAAGGCTTGTTGCTCATGGCTCTCTGGAATGCTTCTGCTGAGAAAATATTCTGAGAAAAATTCAAGGATCAGCTGGAGAGAATTAGGGACTATTTGCCTTGAAGACATGGAGTGTAGGACAACTGTTAGGACACTGTCTTACATGATGTGGCTCAGTTACCTTAGTGATAAGGAAACTAGGCCCAGATTGTTGAAATAACTCACTTAGGTCTCTTAGCTAGAACCAGGATAAGAGAGGCAAAGCTCCTAACTGGTTTCTTTCTGTTCCACTAAGTGTTTTGTAAAGAGGTAGAAACCTTTCTCAGATGTTTTCTTAGTTTCTGAATTGGGTGGCCTTCCTACTTTGTTTTCACAGTAGCTTGTGCATGACTGTCACGGTATATATATATCATATTTTATGATAAATATTCAAATGCTGATTTTCTTTTATGTGTCCTTCTAACTGTGTATCAGAATGACTAGCACATTGGTTTGGACACAGCAGGAGCTTTCTAAATTAAAGGAAAACCACAGTGTCTCAAAACACTTGGAAAATAAATATAAAAAAATCAGTGAGTAGCAAAGGGTTACCACAGTCAACCCTTTGGGATGTAGGTCGGGGGAGAGGGAGAAGCTTGCTGTGGATAAGCAAGTATCAGTGTATTAAGAGCGTTGTTAAGGAAGAAATTGATAGTAGGTGAAGAATACAAAATAACTGTCAGCAGAAAAGAGCACAGCCCTTGTGGGGAATAGAGATAAGAAGGGAGCATACTTCTTAACACGTTCCTGCGGCATCACAGGTATGATAGAATAGCACAGTAAGTGCTCATTATGAATTTAAGTTATCTTTAAAAGGTTGATTGTTTCCATTTACTGAGTTATATTTTCATATGATTTTGTTCTTAAATTTTTCAAGGGCTTTTTCATGAAATGATTCCAAGACTCAAATGCTTTTTTGCTATTTTTTGAAATATATGTTGTTTAACTTTGGAGGGGGAACAAATGATTTCAGTTGTTTTTTTCCTTTTTAATTATAATATTATTGTATTAGCTTTTCTAACTACAAGTTAGATGTAAGTTCTCTTTATCCTGCAGTTTTTTCTCTCCCAGCCCAATATTATTTATCTTTGAAATAAATAATGACAGTTCATCGATGCAAAATTTAAAGGATACAAAAGGATATACGATGAAAACTCTGCTTTCTATCCTCTTCCAGTCACTTAGTTTCCCTCCTTATAGGCAACTTGTGGTATTCATTTCTTGACTATACTTCCAGAGACATTTTATACATCTCCAGGCAATGGACATATATATTCTCGCCTCTTCCAAAAATATATTGTAACATACTGTATGCACTGTCCACTTATTAATCTGTCTTGAAGATTAACCCATACCAATATATAAAGAGCTTCTTTGTACTTATTTTTTTCCAACTTTATTGACATGCTCATGGTAGTAAATACAGCATAGTATTCTGTTATATGTGTGAATCAATTTACTTAACTTATGTCTTATTAACGGACATTTATTTCCAATCTTACTGTTTAAAGTAATACTACAATGGAATAATATCCATTATTTTGCTCATGTGTGAATATAAATGCATTGTAAGTTCCTAAAAGTGGATTTGTTGAGTCAAAGGATATGTGTGTTTGTAATTTAGATAGACCAAATCTTTCTTACTACATCTTGTGCAAGTTTATACTGCCATTACTAATGTCCTTGCACTGTTACGACAGTTTTTTATCTTTGCTAATAGGTTAAAAAGTAGTATCTCAATATGGTTTTGATTTGCATTGCTTTTTCTTTTTTAATAACTTCATTGAATCATATTTTGCATATCATATAACACACCCTTTTCAGGTGTACAGGTCAATGATTTTTTAGTAAATTTTCCTCGATGGGTTTGCATTTGTTTTATGAGGAGATTGAACTTCATTTTGTATGTTTGAATTATTTCTTAGTTTGAACTGTCTGTTCAAATTCTTTGACTTTTTATATTCATTGTTGGTCTTTTTAAAAATAAGTTTGTAGAATCCTGTTGTATAGGATTTTGTGTCTGTGAAATGAGTTGCAAATATTTTTTCCAAGTTTGTCATTTGTCTTTTGACTTTTGCTCACAGAGTTTGGGGTAAAAGCAAAAGTTTTCTGTTACATTGGTGGTGGACTGTTTATGGTGGATTTAAAGCCAGATTTGTGGGTTAGCAGTGTTTCAGGTGGCAGTTTCAAGTAGCTTTAAGTGAGGAGCAGTAGTTCTCGATGGAAGTTGAGGTTGTTGTCTAAGGGGTGGATACATTTAATTGGTTACTATTTTTTTTCTGTTCTGTAACTCATGTAAGTGTTGAGTTGTGTTTTTAGTGATTGCTGCTCAAAAGTGGATGCCCTCTCCTCACATTTACCCACATCCCATTGTATTCCCCTCCAGTCATTTTCTTTTTCAACATTTGAAAACCTTGATAACACTTTTAATGATGACACGTGGTACAGTCTGAGCTCTATTTGCTGGCCACTGTAAGTGTGAAGTGTGATCAGAGTTAATCCTTCACTGGAGTATGTATTTCAGAGGCCATTTCCAGTATATAATCTTGTATTTTCCCCTCAAATTTGTCACCTTAAAAAAAAAAAACACAGCAGCTCATTCTTAGAGCAAAGTCACTGTACCAACAGGAAATATTAAAAAAGAATTAATTTAGTATTTGTCCCTTTAATTTTAGTTTTTCTTTTGGCTATTTAGTTATTAGGTAAGTTTTAACAGCTGCCACAAAAAGCAACAAATTGTACTCACCAGTCATCAATAACTTTTGGTGTGACTATCTTAAAACTTGATCTTTAAAAATATGAAGTAATATTAATGCCTGAGTGTCCTTTTCATTAGTTCACCTTAAGAAAAAAAATTTGGGTAGTTTGTGTAATGCTTGCTGTTTGCCTGAAGCATGATTCAGTAAGGATGATAAACATTTTAGTGATACCTGGTTCTTAGAACATTTTCTTTTACTGCTAAAATATTTATTTATAGAATGATTAAATGGAAAGATTTAAAGTCCTTCAGTTTGAAAAAGAGATTTTTCTAATAACATTTTAACTTGTATTTTCTCATTCACCTCAGCAGTAATTTTTCTGCTGACATTGTAAGAATGACTGTAAACATCTTCTATTTCAGAAATTGTTTTTGAAATTTAAATTGAATGTGTAGATGGAAGGGAAGGGTTGTTAGATAATCTTTGTTGATCTCAGAGGCATTTCAGTTTTCCTTGGGATCCTGGTTATTCTCCCTTTGAGGCTTCTTTGATTTGCTCATGATGGTGTAGTCATCCCACAACATTTACGTGTTTT
This sequence comes from Eubalaena glacialis, assembly GCF_028564815.1. NCBI lineage: Eukaryota > Metazoa > Chordata > Mammalia > Artiodactyla > Balaenidae > Eubalaena > Eubalaena glacialis. The sequence continues at coordinate 14,908,140 of NC_083733.1, read as the reverse complement.
TATTGTAGGTACGTTGAGAGAGCAGTTTTTAAATAGCTCGAAACAGGTTTATTTGTAAACTCTTTTACATTTCTCAGTTTGACTTTCATACTTACAGGCAGATTCATATGGGAAGTAGTCTCATGTGATCTTACATTCCTGTCTACACCAGTCTGCATCTGAGCCCCTTTCCTTGGAATGCAGTGATTCTAAATGGGAGCATAGTTTGAAAAACCCCTCTTGAAGAGTCTAACTTGTGTATACCCTTTGTAAACCACTGCCCGAGAGGGAATGTTTGGCCTCTTCCATGTTAGTCAAGATGGAATGATAAAGTATATCAGAGTGACTGTGATGTTCAAGAAAGGCTAAGTAGAGAGACAAACTGTTTAAATACAAGGACTCTTTTTTTTTTTTTTAATTGAAGTATTGTTGATTTACAATATTGTCTGTTTCAGGTGTATAGCAAAGTGATTGAGTTTTTTATATATATATATTTTTCAGATTATTTTCCATTATAAGTTATTATAAGATATTGAATATAGTTTCTTGTGCTATACAGTAAATCCTTGTTCCTTATCTATTTTATGTATAGTAGTTTGTATCTGTTAATTACTCCTAATTTATCCCTCTCCCTCTCTCTTTCCCCTTTGGTAACCGTAAGTTTTCTATTTCCTGAGTCTGTTTCTGTTTTGTAAATAGATTCATTTGTATTATTTTTTAGATTCCACATGTAAGTGATATCATATAACGTTCGTCTTTCTCTGACTTACTTCACTTAATATGATAATCTCTAGGTCCATCCATGTTGCTGCAAATGGTGCTATTTCATTCTTTTTTATGACTAATATTCCATTATATGTATATATGTATATATACATATATATATTTTTATACACATACACACCACATCTTAAACCAATCATCTGTTGATGGGCACTTGGCTTGTTTCCATGTCTTGGCTATTGTAAATAACTACACGGATTCTTAAGCTCTGAGGATTGTGTAAAGAAGAATTATGTAAAGAAGAAGTCATATAAAACATTTTAGGTTAATTCCATTACTGGGTTTTCCTCTGGCTTGTGTGTGTTTGTTTACTTCTGTATTTGATTCCTAAAACCTCACCTCTCCATAGTACTTGGTTCGAGCTCTAAATGTAGCACTTTCCACATTATGTTAAAGTTAGTTATTGTCTATCTCTTCTTCAGTTGTACATTCCTGGTGTTTAGGACACTGTTTGGCACTTTGGTATGTTTCCAGTTACTGAGTTTTTGATATTCAAAATAGGAACCAGACATTAAATACACACATGAGCTTGGTGCTCGTTTAATATAACCTGGGAATTAAATTAGGAATTAGGTTTATTAAAACTTTATGACAACCCTTTAGTAGTTTGTATGAATATGTAGATCTAAGGTAAACTTCACAGATTATTTGGATGGCAAATACCATAGGACCTTGACAAGATGATCTGTTCCAGAACTTGATTATTATTATCAAGATATTGAACGATCTTAAACCTTTGCCTTTTATTTAGGTGGTTTGATTATACAGGTTATACCTATGTACTTTAGTTAACCATTGACTCTGGGTTAAAAACATTGCTTTCCTGATTATGGTAGCAATTTCTTAATTTTTTTCTTTTTTAAAATTATTTATTTATTTATTTATTTTTTATTTGTAGTTGGAGTGCCTCAAGCTTATCGCCTCTCAAAAATTCACAGACAAACGCATTGGCTATTTAGGGGCAATGCTGCTGTTAGATGAAAGACAAGATGTCCATCTTCTCATGACCAACTGTATCAAGAAGTAAGTCTTAATTTCTTTTTTCCAATAACTACTTTGTACTTTTAGGTCTTTTTTATAATAAGACATCAAAAGCTTCTATTTATTGATTTTATATTTACTGTCTAGAATGTATTTGAGCTGCTTTTGGTTCTATAGCTTATATGTAAAGAGGCTAAGCAAACGATTAAAACTTCTGTAGGGGATAATTTAACTAAATGAAAGTATTGCTGTACATCTTGAGTCATAGCAACTATTTAGCCATGAATAAGCATTTGGACTTTCATAGAATAGAAAGAGCATTGGTAAATCTGAGCTTTCTTATCATATATTTTTTTGAATACCACGAATAATGAAACACTGTGTTTATTAAATAATTACCAGTGTATATTCTTAATAAATACCATTTAAAGGTAAAAAGAGAGGTCTTGCTTGTCAGCAGTCTAATCCCAGACTTCAGTTGCTGGGAATTATATTTAGCCCTGTGAATTTTTGTGAATAAGTCCTTTTTTTCTCTAATGGGTGCTTTACTGATTTACTAGTCCAGTTATGTGTTTAACTTACAAAGTTAATGCTTGCCATTCTGGAGAAATTAGAGGACCTGTGAGTAGGGAATTAATAGTTCTCAGTATCTCTCTTATAATAAATTTCTGTTAGAAAGTTACGGAAGTTTTAGGGTTTCCCTGGTGGCGCAGTGGTTAAGAGTCCGCCTGCCAGTGCAGGGGAAATGGGTTCGAGCCCTGGTCCGGGAAGATCCCACATGCCGCAGAGCAACTAAGCCCGTGCGCCACAACTACTGAGCTTGCGCTCTAGGGCCCGCGAGCCACAACTACTGAAGCCCCCGTGCCTAGAGCCCATGCTCTGCAACTAAGGAAGCCACCGCAATGAGAAGCCAGCACACCATAACGAAGAGTAGCCCCTGCTCACCGCAACTAGAGAAAAAGCCTGCGTGCAGCAAAAAAGACCCAACGCAGCCAAAAATAAATAAATTAAATAAATAAATTTTTTTTAAAAAAAGAAAGAAAGTTATGGAAGTTCTGATGGCCATATTGGTTAAAGGTACTTTTTGGTTTGTTTTGATTTGGTTTTGGTTTGTCTATTGGTTTAATCTCCTTTTTTAGATTTCTTTTTCATTTATAGTATTTCTGTATTTGACAGAAAGTAGAATCAGGGGGATATAGGTGATCAATTTGAAGACACTGAACTCATACATTTTGCTGTGGTAAAAATTATAATTTAAAATTTCCCAATGGATAATGAAAAATTTCAAAATGAGAATTATGATTGCTTGTAAATATAGTGTGTCATGTAAATACATTGACTCTGTGACTTAATTTGGGAGAATCTTGTTTTTTTTGGCCTTGAAATAAATATTAATAATGAAAATACTAAGTTGGTTCATTTATTCAACAAATATTTATTGTATACCTGTTGTATGCCAGGAGGTGTTATGAGCTTTGGGGATGGAGAATGAAAAAAATGGACAGAAATCCTTGGTGTCATGGAGGTTACGTTTTAGATGTTTAATGTGACTTTACACATTTATTCTGGACAGGCCTCTGAAAGTTTCTTTAATTTTTGTACTTGCATGCTCTGTGCCCTTATTATTCAAGCCTTCAATCATATGCTGATAATTTGGCAGTTCTGCCTAGCAGCAAGTTCATATTAGAGACTTAATACCAAACTCAAGTATAGGTTTGTAGCTTGATAAAAATTGAAGAATAGGCATACAGGCAAAGAAGGAATCTTTGTGTTTAATTTTCATGAGACCCAGCTAAGCCCCAAGTGAATTTAGGAGAGAGCTAATAATATTTGGGAATTGATCTGGCACTTCAGTTTAAGCTCAGTTAAAGGACTTTGGATAATTCAGTTTTTTTTTTTTTTAATTTATTTTCTTTAGTTTTTTGGCTGCGTCGGGTCTTAACTTGTGGCACGTGGGGTCTTTGTTGAGGCATGCGGGATCTTTCATTGTGGTGCGGGATCTTTGTTGTGGCGTGTGGTCTTCTCTAGTTGTGGCCTATGGGTTTTCTCTCTCTTTCTCTCTTTAGTTGTGGTGCATGGGCTCCAGGGTGCCTGGGCTGTGTAGTTTGCGGCACGTGGGCTCTCTCATTGAGGCACGTGAGCTCAGTAGTTGTGGTGCATGAGCTTAGTTGCCCTGCGGCATGTGGGATCTTAGTTCCCCAACCAGGGATTGAACCCGCGTCCCCTGCATTGGAAGGCGGATTCTTTACCACTGGACCACGGGGAAGTCCCCTGTGTGTTTTTTTAATCTGTTAATGAATGGGTTTTTTTGTTTATTTGTGAGGTTTTTTGCATTTCGATTACGGGGCATCATATGTACCAACAGTTTTTCTGTTTAATGATGAATGTTTACCTCATTGTTCATTGGCCTAGAAAAACTCTGACATTAATGATCTTGGAATTAAATCTTTAAAAATTAAATATAATACTTTAAGAGCTTGCATTATGCAAATATTCTTAATCATTGAAAAATGACTGAAGAGTCAACTAAATACTCTTGGGAACTAGGACACTAAATGGTAAAGCCATAGTTAAGTTAAACTTTATTTTATCAGTAATTTTTATCTTAAATATTCAAATTGGTAGACAATAGCAAACCTGACTGATTGACACTTTACCTTCTGTTTCCTTTCCTTTCTTTGTTTTTCAGGGAAGCCTAAAACCATTTATTAGTTCATTTAAAATTACCAAAATAAATAAATAAATAAAAATAAAATGACCAATAATGAACCCATTACAATGTTAACAGAAATAAATTTTTTTATGAAAAACTATTTTCCAGAACAAGAACAATTTCAGTGAGAAGAATGGCATTATTTTACAATTTTGTAAATCTCTTTAATATCTAACCTAATGGAAGCTAGAAGCTAGATGCTCATATTTGCTTCTGCATTCAGTTTCTTATGTTACGTTTTGATTAAGTATATGAAGAAGAGCTAGCCTTTCACAGATAATGTAGTTTGAAAAAGAAAGAGGACTTTAATAACCTTTCAGATAACTATGGATAATGTTCTATGATAGTATATCAAAACTCCACAAGTGGTAGTTTCTTTAGGGTTATTTACAATGTGGAGTCTGAAACCATATCAGTGAAGTTTGGTTCTTTGTTATATTAAAACCCATTGGTCTGTCTTACACTTCGAATGAATCTTTTACTCTTGCATGCTTTTTAAACATCATGCTTAAGGCATTTGGAGAAAATTGGTTCACTGAGTTTTAAAGTATTGATAGACTGTCAGGTTCATGGTGGCAATACAAATATTCCAAAATTCTAATTTTCACTTCAAAGCTTAGATTTTATCATTGGCAACAAATATTGTCACTTGTTGCTCTTGAAGTGATAAGCTTACTTGGCTCTTCTTCCAGAAGATGTTTGGCAGATAATCACATCTTAATAATTATAGTTGTCAGTTATTTTTCAAATAAGAATGATGTTCATTTTATTTATTTAAATTTTATTTATTTATTTATTTATTTTTATGGCTGTGTTGGGTCTTTATTTCTGTGCGAGGGCTTTCTCTAGTTGCGACAAGTGGGGGCCACTCTTCATCGCGGTGCGCGGGCCTTTCACTATCGCGGCTTCTCTGTTGCGGAGCACAGGCTCCAGACACGCAGGCTCAGCAATTGTGACCCACGGGCCTAGTCGCTCCGCGGCATGTGGGATCTTCCCAGACCAGGGCTCGAACCCGTGTCCCCTGCATTGGCAGGCAGATTCTCAACCACTGCGCCACCAAGGAAGCCCCTGATGTTCATTTTAAAAGTAACTAGTTTGTAGTTTAGCTTGCAAATGAAACAAATACACAAGTGCTTTTCTCTGAGATTGCCACTTTACTCCAGTATGCATCAGAAGTACTTTATGCATACTTTCCATTTTGTCACGCAGAATGTTAAAAAATGTGCACTCAAGAGTCAAGGTATATGGGAGTTCCCTGGTGGCCTAGTGGTTAGGATTCTGGGCTTTCACTGCAGTGGCCCGGGTTCAATCCCTGATCAGGGAGCTGAGATCCTGCAAGCCGTGTGGCGTGGCTTTAAAAAAAAAAAAAAAAAAGAGTCGAGGTATAATAAAACTTATCATTTTTACTGCTTTGTCATGGGCAGTATTAAGTGAAACTCCCTCCCTCCCTTCTTTCACTATAAGTGTGTGGCAGTGTATTCAGTGACTACTATTATAGTTTGGTGCCTCTGCCCTGATTTGTGTTAACGTGCCATAGTTTTTCCCACCATTGCCTTTGCACTATCAGTGCGGGTGTCAATAAAGCTGACAAATAATGAGTTAGTATTGTGAAAATAGTTTGTATTTCGTGGACCCTCTGAAACAGTCTTGGGGACTTCCAGAGATTCTTTAATCACAGTTTGAGAACCACTGAGCTAAACGATTTTAAAATGCTCTTAAAGCTGGTGGAAGTAGCATAACTCAACATAATAATTCAGCTTCTGAATGGTAAGAGTTGGTTATAATATATAAATGATTTTACTGGTTCAAGCTTTTAATATTTCAGCTTTTCTGGAAGTATACTTCAGGCTGGTTTAGAAATAATTCTGTACAGTAATCAATGCCTGTTAGAAACAGAATTCTTTGTATCTGTATCACTAGATACTGAGCCTCACTGTAAACATCTAGCTTAGTTTATGATGGTTTAATTAGCTGTCTTTTTAGTTACTAATTTTTTCTTCTTTTGAATAAGTAAAAGTGTAAAAATTAATGTAACGTCAAGGTTAATACTATATCATAATATCAAAGACCTTATGGTATAGTATTTAGAGTATAGAGTGTTTAAGTATAGAGTATATAGTATAGAGTGTTTCTGTTGTGATGTTTATTTAAGTCATCTTAAATGCTCTAGCAGTAGAGATTGTTTTCTGATTTTTTTTTAAGGTTTTCGTTACTGTATTACTTTTTTTTGTAGTTAGTAATAGAGCATATTAAAATCTTTTAAATATACAGTTGTGCTTCATATTCTGTCATTGCTAGTTTTTACTTTCAGTGGTTTGCTGAGTTTCCTAAAGAGAGTTGTCTTTTAACATCCAACAGATAGCATGTTGTCCAGTTTATGTTGCTTTGGTATTTGGAAACATTGGGTTGCAAGCATGTAGAACAGACTGTCAGTCAGTTTGCTGTGTTGTAATTTGTAATAAAGTTAGAATAAACACTTTTTTCAAAAATAATCCTAATAAATACTTTCCGTATTAGAGAAATCATGAATCGTTCAGAGCTACCTCGTTAGACTGTGAAGCTTCTTCATGGGGAGCACCAGGCAGGGCATGTTCATTTCTGCCCCCTTCTTTCTTTTGCAGTGATCTTAATCATAGCACGCAATATGTACAGGGGCTAGCACTTTGTACCCTCGGCTGCATGGGCTCCTCAGAGATGTGCAGAGATCTTGCAGGAGAGGTAGAGAAACTCCTGAAAACCTCCAACTCTTACTTAAGAAAAAAGGTAACTTTCCATGAAACCGAATGTCTGCGTTTGGATTAGAGAGTATTATGGAGATGAGAAGGCAGGTTATTCATTTTTGAAAGCTCAAATGATAATATAACTTTCTTTCCCTGTGCAGTAAATGTATTTTAAATGATTATATATGAATCAGTTGTTTATGAATCAAAATCTTTTTTTATACTAATTTTGGAGGTGTTTTTTTAATTGCTATTTAACTCTCCAATTAGTAAGTGATTGTGAACACTTTAATTCTCTTAATTCGTCATTTTTCAAGGAAATGATTTATAAACAAGCAAATGTTATTGGACCCTAGATGGTATACCTAATTACTTCCTAAATTACCTGATTCTAAACAGTATTAAACAAAGTGATAATGAACAGATCTTTGCGAATTTATTTTAGTGCCCATGTCTTTGTATTAGGGCCTTTGAATCTTGGAAGTGCAGTTCCACTGGGGCCTAGATAATTATTAGGGAATGCTTTAGAACATACTTCCTAAAATTGATATATCTAAATGGAATAGTAATGGAAGACAGTGATCTTATTCACTTATTTGCTTTTATTTGTTGATATAAACATTTTGTTGTTATTTTATTGTGCTTGAATCCTAAAACCTTCATAAACAAAGGGTAAAATTTAGGACTTTAGAAGTGAGTCACATAATATCGTCTGGTTGGCATTTATTGTGCCTCTGTATTAATGGTGTGAGACAAAGCCGTTGAAAGGGCCAAGCTGTTTTCCAGGATCATGCACTGTTAATGATGGCTATAGACCAAAGCCAGTCTTTTCTCTTAAAAAACGTGTGGGCTGCTCTTGTTCAGAAAGATTAAATAAATATTAATAAAGATTAATAATTATTAAATAAAATAATTCCTACAGATTAGAAAAAAAAATTGTTTCCCCCAACTGTAGCATGGAAAGAATTAGCTGAAATCTTTTCTTGTTAATGTATCTGAACTTTTATGTTATTCAATTCCAACAAATAATAGTTATGGTTCCTTCTGCCAGGGGTGGGGGCGTTTAACCAAAATCAGTCTTTGAATGTCTTTCTTTCCTGTGAACAAGTTTCTTCAGTAGAGACTAGCTAACTGAGAGGCGTTTAACTAAGATCCTAAGTAACTTTCAAATGATTTTCTTGATTTCAGTAGAGAGTGAATTGGGGAAAGTATAGGTATTATTAAAAGCAGCAGCAGATTTAAAGCATCTGCAGTATATATATCTTTCAATTGCATAATGTTTTTATAAAACCTTTTGGTCTTTTTACTCAGAAGAATGATTATCACAGGTGGAAGTCTTTATTTTTTACTTTGCAAAACTCCACGTAAATTATGTTTAGCATGTTTGATAAGTTTGTGTTAACCATGGTCTAGTCGAGAAAGCTTTTGTCCACTTATTTGGTAATATATGACCGAAGAGACAGGTGAGTTAGAAGTTCTCGTTAATGCAGTAAGTGTAAGTTGGAAAGCCCTAACCAGTTAATAACTAGTAAGTCTGATAATAATAAATAATAAATTTGATACCTAACTCCTTTCTTTTTTCATGTAGGTGAACTAGTTGATAAGGTTTTGTTGTTTATAAGATTGGTTGTCCTGACTTAATTGAAATAAATCTTCTTTTGTCCTTTTTATGTTTTTTATAGGCAGCACTTTGTGCTGTTCATGTCATCAGGAAGGTTCCTGAACTTATGGAGATGTTCTTACCAGCAACAAAAAATTTATTGAATGAAAAGAACCATGGTAATGTGATTTAGATGCACTCATGAAGTACTGAGGGAGAAGGGGAAAGAGAACAGGCTTCAGGCAGTGTTGGCCTTCTGTCTCATGCAGTGGACTCACCTTTCTACTGTGCTTGGACAGTTTTCCAGGAAGGGCTAATGGGTTGAATCTCTCTTCTACTCCCATATCCTAGTTTTTGTAATTAGAGATTGATTCCTTTACAGTAAGCTTGTTTTTCATTTCTGGTCCTCTTTTACTATATTAAAAATACTATATTAAGTAATAGTGTAATTACAAATGATCCTAGCCTTGATTTTCATGTGTAAAACCCTTTGATTTCCTGGCTATTTTATAATAGAAGAAAAAGTTATTTCTTTATTGCTTTGCTGTAGTAGTGTAAGATTTGTGAAACTACTTTTAGGTTACTTGTAACAGGAATTTGTAATGGGTACCCAGATATATTTTTATAAAGCTTGAGAGAAATTAAATGAAATGTGGCAGTTCTTTACCGAGCATTTTATTCTTATTTTGAAGTCAGTGAAACAAGTTCTGAGTGAAGAAAATTCTTGTGTCCTAAATGCTAAGAGAAAAAATGGTAACGTGTATTTAATTTGATTAATGCAGTCCTGTGCCTAGAAGACTCAAAATATACTTGTTGAACAAATGAATGTTTAGGGTACTTATTTATTATTTAGTGAAAAGTATGGTGTGATTCTTTTCACTCACTCTTGACCAAGCAAATTTACTTTGTCATTCACAACTACCTTAGGTTTTTCATATATTTTATCTGGAAATTTAAAATCTTAGTAAGATTTTTCTTCTTGACATATCTATCAAAACTCAGCTAAGAGCTTATTAAGTCTGGAGCAGGTAATATCCAGTTTATATTGACTAGGAGCATGTCTTTATGGATGTTCTCAAATGTAGAGACATGTGTATTGGTTCTCATTTTTTAGCAATTATTCTGGTCATACAACTTTAGAATATTCTGTTTTGATTGACATCACCAGTATTAAATCAGCAGGTATCTATTAATACCTCCTTTGTATTCACCTCAATGCTTAGATTCTTTGAGAGATTAAAAAACAAAAATAGCAGCTGTCCTTTTGGAATTGACCTTTAGAACTCAAAGCCCTGTTCTATGAAGTTGAATAATATAGCCTCATTTTTAGTTTTCATTGGTTCTTTTCTTTCAGGTGTCCTTCACACTTCTGTAGTCCTCCTCACAGAAATGTGTGAGCGAAGCCCAGACATGCTTGCACATTTCAGAAAGGTAGGTGCCATTCTGTATATCTAAGCCTTTCTTGATTGAAAATGGTTTTCCTGAAAAGTACATGATTTTCTCACCTATGAATTTTCTTTTGAAAGAAAGCTGTGGAGCTGAATAAAGGACTTAAACAGCCCTGCTGTGTGGTAGGGCTGGAAGCCAGATTTAGGCATATAAGAACTGGCAATAGTGCAGTGTTTTCCCTTTCATAATAGAAGTCTTCTCTCATTGTTGGCAGACACACCAGTCTCTCACGTGCTTTATCTGCTGTTTTCACATTGAAGTTAGGAAATGTAACCTGAGGTCAAATTACACATAGGAAATGTGTGTGTGTGTGTGTGTGTGTAGTTTAAGGCACGTAATTTTTTTTTTTAAAGGTGAAAACTGCAAACTGAAATTTGACATTACTTTTACCTAACATAGGGTCCCCCACTATTCATTTTACGCTGTGGTGACTCCAGTGATGGAAGTCTCTAGCTTTCTTAAGTCCCTCCCTCCCTTTCTTAGAGCGTTCTGAAGTGGAAATTTTTTTCTCCACTTACGTTTAGAAGGCACTAGTAAGGAGGACTCAGAGAAAGACTGTTCTTTGGGTAATTACATGCATTCAGTTCCTTTTATAGGGTGCTGATCACTCCATAAATTGGGCTTACTTTGTACTTTAGATCTAATGAAGCTCTAATAGCAGCTCTTTTTTGGGGGGCTTTTTTGCCCCTTTAGATGTTCATGTATTGATTAAATTATTATAAAATAGTATGAGGCCCGTATCTGTCCCTAATGCTTGCTTTGTATGTTTTGTTCCTGTTGTCTGTTTGGAATCCTGCTGTATGTTAGAATGAAAAGGTAAGAATTAACCCTCTTTTAGATGGTGCATGCTGGCATTAGGTCCTTAGTGGCTTTTGTGTATCCATCCACAAATGTGGCTTTTAAAAATATACTAATGCTGAAGCTGTGCTTAATACTGTGTTATTTGTCCTAGCATTTTTGGCTAACTTCCTAGTCCAGGTTTTGTCTTGTCACTTAAACTCCTGACTCCAAAGTCAGCCTTGGATTTCAGTTGCAGCCTTTCCTGATTTGTAAGCCTCCTTCTCTGCCTTTCCTTTGTCTTCACTTGAGAAACTTTGAGCAGTTTCCCAGTGGCATTGGTGATGGCAGTTCCAGATCAGTTTGGATCCTTGACGCCAAACACTGCTTCTTCTTGAAGCAGATATTTTAGAGCCGTGTGGGTAACCTCATACTTTAAAAAGCTCCGTACGTACTTCTGAACTTTCAGTTCAGACTTAGAGCTTTAATTTCCCCCTTACTTGCCGTCAATCTTGCCTTGAAACTTTGGAATATTAAAAGTTTTTTGAGGTAGAGTGGGTGGGCATCAACTGATTTTCATGGCTGCAGCCTTTCCCTTTGTCATTTTATTTTGTTTGTCTTGTCATCAGTTTTAGTAACTTGAATTTTTGTCTGAAAAATAAAGCTGGGTTCCAAGAATTTGTATGCTGAACACTTAGACATTTGTGCTTTTTGTCCCGGGGTGCTCTTATGTGGTATGAGTTTAGTAGCTGAAGGAAAAAGGACTTCTCTGAGACAGAAACCAGATTTTTTTAAAAATAATTAATTAATTAATTAATTAATTAATTATTTTGGCTGCGTCAGGTCTTAGTTGCGGCATGCGGGATCTTTCTTTGCGGTGCGCTGTCTCTTCATTGCGGTGCATGGGCTTTTCTCTAGTTGTGGTGTGCGGGTTTTTCTCTCTCTAGTTGTGGCACGCGGGCTCCAGGCTGCATGGGCTCTGTAGTTTGCGGCATGCGGGCTCTCTCATTGAGGCACGTGAGCTCAGTAGTTGTGGCGCAGGCTTAGTTGCCCTGCGGCATGAAGGATCTTGGTTCCCTGACCAGGGATCGAACCCGTGTCCCCTGCATTGGAAGGCAGATTCCTTACCACTGGACCACCAGGGAAGTCCCCAGAAACCAGATTTTAAAAAGTAATTGAGGATATGGGTAGTACAAAAAAGGAGACCATTGGGAAGTATGCAAGGCGAGCTACTTTTTGTGCGGAGTTTGGTAACTAGATGATCCCGGTTTTATTACATTTTAAAGCAGTTTATACAGTTATATTATTCTGACCTCTAATATGAATCTGTCCACAGTTGACAGATTTAATGAGGATTCTGTTTAGAATTTACAGGTCATTATAGCTTAGATTTGTTTTAATCTTGGAGTTGTCCAAATTAGATTTTTGTTTAGGTGACTTATGAAGTGCTTAATTGAAGTGTTATGGCCAAACTTATTTAAATTCCCACAGATTATGTTGTCTTGTATTTAGCAGTAGACTTAGTGTTGTAAATGTTTTGAGTGTGTACCTTGGGCAGAGCTTGGCTTTTGTTTCAGTCTTGATCCCCTTTTAGAATTGGAGAGTAGGGAGGAATCCAAATACGATGAGAAAAAAATAATTGAGTTGCAGCAAAGTTGGGGCTGTTTTGACTGCCTCCAAAAGAGATATGGTTCAGTTCACTTTGGACACTTCTTTTCTTAATGTTAGATGATTAGAGTTGTTTATATAGCTAAATTGAGTTTGTAGTTAGAGACTGGAAATGTTCTTATTGTGGCAAACATTTTGGAATAGGGTTTTAACCTTAAATGATTGATCAACAGAGTTTGAAATGAATGATAATATTTAAAGCATTTTTAAGTTCAGCTTGGCAGTAAAATTGCCTCTACTATGTGCTGTAAGTCAGTCTAATGGACAGAGTAAAAAGAAGGGCATTCTGACCATAAGGAATGTATAGTTTCATTAGTAAGATAAGACAGGCAACAAATGTATAATTAGGTGCTGAAATTAAATTTTACCTAAAATTGTGTCATATGAGTTAAGAATAGGAAAAGGACATTATTCATGGCCTTGCTGTCTTCCTAAAGTGAAGGATACAGTTTTTCATGTGTCTTTTCCACTTAGTCAATGTTGGAGGCTTTTTGTATTCCCTGTTGTTTGTTGGAAAAGGATATAACTAGCCAAATATTAAGAGGAGAGAATTTTTTTCTCTATTTGAGATAGTTTGTTTTAAGACTGTAATTTTAATAAAATCACCAGTATTTTGGGTGTGATAACATTTTATATCCACATGTGTTGAATGTATTAAAAACTGAATATATTTGTGCAACCTAGGTGTGTCAAGTCCTATAGAAGTAGAAATGCAATATGCCCCATAGGTACCTGTTTTACTTGGTTCTCAGAGGCTTTCTAACCTACTGTTATTTATAGTGCCTTTGCATATATAACTCTGGAGTAAAAATATCTGGTTTGTTTTTAATTCAGATATTCCTTCTTGAGTTCTTGGCCAAAATACTCCTAAGTTATATTTATCAAACATCAACAGTATACTAGTATATTGTATCAGTAGAATTTGCTTGGACTCAGACCCTTGCATCCTTTTTCTAAGTCAAATTACCTGCCTATTCATGAGAAATTCTTTGATGTTCACTGTTTTTTGATGCATCTCTCTTCCCCGCAGCTCGTGCCCCAGTTAGTTCGTATTCTAAAGAACCTCATCATGTCCGGATATTCACCAGAACATGATGTTTCTGGGATCAGTGACCCCTTTTTGCAGGTGAGGTTGAAAGAAAGTTTTGGATAAATGATATATTTTGGAACAGATTTTTCCTTCCTCTTTTGTTTGTGTTGGGTAGAGATTTGGTAGTTAATTGATTAAACTAATTACATTAACAAATGAATAGTGACACAATTCTGTATGAGATTAATAGGATAAAATTATAGTTGTAATAGTCAAATCATATACTACATAGAAACTTGATTTACCAATATAATACAGCTCTGCAGGTGGTGGTATCCTTTGGCTGTGAAGTGTCAAATGGTGGGTTGTCTAATAACTTCATTAAGACATAGAACCATGTATAACTTCTCTAAAGATAATGTTTAAATTTCTTCTGTTTGAATTTTACCATTTCTATTGGGATCTAAGACTTCATTTAAGTTATTTGAATTTCATATCAAGCGAAGTTCCTTTGTGCCAGGCGGAATTTGTTGACATTTGTCATATTTTGCACATTAGGTACGAATTTTGCGGTTATTGAGAATTTTAGGACGAAATGATGATGACTCAAGTGAAGCTATGAATGATATATTAGCACAGGTGAGTAGACCAAAACTTACATTTAAGTAAACACTCATTTTAGTAAAGCAGGGAGTAGAATGATTGTGATTATATGGAGCAATTTTTGTATTTTCTCATTGGTGGCTGTAATCAGTTACAAAATGTCTCCTGTTACCTCTGGATATTTTTTGGAAGCATTGTTTTGTCACTTTTATAACACCCTCTGTGTCTTTTCAGGTTGCTACTAATACGGAGACTAGTAAAAATGTAGGAAATGCTATTCTTTATGAAACGGTTTTGACTATCATGGATATTAAGTCAGAGAGTGGACTGCGAGTAAGTCTTTTTAATCTTTTCTTCTCTAAATATTTTATTTAAAATAATTGACTTGGATTTTGGAAATGAATTCTATTTGGAAATTAACTTTAGTAAAGAATGATGCAGAATGTATAGTGTTTTTTTTGGTATCTGAAGTATCATTTTCTCCACTGAAGGCTTAATATTGATTATAATAGAAATTGGAAGAGCTTAGGTATGGTTAGATACATAATGTTAAGTGAAGGAAAAATTTCTTTCTTCCTTTCTTTCTCTTTTTTTTTTCTTTTTTGACCACACCATGCGGCATATGGGATCTTAGTTCTCCGACCAGGGATCGAACCCATGTCCCCTGCATTGGAAGCAGGGAGTCTTAACCACTGGACTGCCAGGGAAGTCCCAAGGAAGCATTTCTGAATGAGCTTTTTTTTAGAGCCATGATTTGAGTTGGGCTCAGTCACTTCAAATAAGACATCTTATTTGAGTTAATTCATTTCTCTAAATATTTATTTTTATTTGAGAAATAAACACAAAGTAAAAGAATTCAAACAGTACAAAAGGTATGCAGGGAGGAAGATGTCTGTCTGTAGCTTTCATGTGTAGACTCTCAATTTTTCTAGTGGGAAATATGGTTACCATTTTCTTTTTTTTTTTTTAACATCTTTATTGGAGTATAATTGCTTTACAATATGGTGTTAGTTTCTGCTGTTTAACAGTGTGAATCAGCTATATGTATACATGTATGCCCTCCCTCTTGCGTCTCCCTCCTACCCTCCCTACCCCACGCCTCTAGGTGGTCACAAAGCACCAAGCTGATGCAGCTGCTTCCCACTAGCTATCTGTTTTACATTTGGTAGTGTAAATATGTCAATGCTACTCTCACCATTTTCTAAGGTACTTTTTTTTGGAGATATTTTATCCATATTTAAATGTGTCTGTACATGTGTATTTCTTGTCTTCCCCACTTTTAAAAACTTTTTATTTAAAATAATTTTAGACTTACACAAAAGTTTCAGAAGTAGTTCAGAGTTCCAATATTACCGTTCGCTCAGCTTCCCCTAATGTTAGTATCTTGTATAACTGTAGTATAATTATCAAAACTAAGAAGTTAATATTGGTTCAGTACCATTAACCATATTACAGACTTTATTCAGATTTCACCAGTTTTTCTACTGATGACTAATCCTTGATCCCACATTGCATTTATTGTCATGTCTCCTTAGTCTCCTCCAATCTGTGACATTTCCTTCGTCTTTCCTTCGTTTTTTGTGACTTTGACACTTTTGAGGAGTACTGATCAGTTACCTTGTAGAATGTCCCTCAATTTGGCTCTGTCTGATATAGTCTTTTTTTTTTTTTAATATTTATTTATTTATTTGGTTGTGCCAGGTCTTAGTTGTGGCATGCGGGCTCCTTAGTTGTGGCATGTGAACTCTTAGTTGTGGCATGCGTGTGGGATCTAGTTCTCTGATCAGGGATTGAACCTGGGCCCCCTGCATTGGGAACACGGAGTCTTAACCACTGCACCACCAGGGAAGTCCCTGATATATCCTTTTTTTAAAAAAATTTTTTCTAAATTTATTTTTGGGCTGCTTTGGGTCTTTGTTGCTGCATGCGGGCTTTCTCTAGTTGCGGCGAGCAGGGGCTACTCTTCGTTGCGGTGTGCAGGCTTCTTATTGCAGTGGCTTCTCTTGTTCGGAGCACGGGCTCTAGGCACGGGGCTTCAGTAGTTGTGGCTTGCGGGCTCTAGAGCGCAGGCTCAGTAGTTGTGGCAAACGGGCTTAGTTGCTCCGCGGCATGTGGGATCTTCTGGACCAAGGCTCGAACCCATGTCCCCTGTATTGGCAGGCGGATTCCTAACCACTGTGTCACCAGGGAAGTCCCCCCACCCCGATATATTCTTATAATTAGTTTGAGGTTATGCTTTTTTGGCAAGACTACCACAGAAGTGGTGTGCCCTTCTTAGCTTCGTATCAGGAGGTACATGCTATCTGTTTGTCTCATTACTGGTGATATTAACCTTGATCTTTTGGTTAAGGTGGTGTCTGCTGTGTCTCTCCACTGTATAATTGTTTTTTTTCCCTTTGTAATTATAATATTTTGGAGGAAACACTTTGACACTATGCAGATATTCTGTTCTCCTCAGACTTTTACCCACCATTTTAGTACCCATCAGAGGATCTTGTCTGCAACAGCTATTAGGGTGGTGTTCTCATGATACCTTTCTATTTCCCTCATTTTTTCCTCATTAAATAATTGGAATTCTTCTATAAGGAAGAACTCTCCCTCAAGAATTTATTCATTCTTTCAACCATTTATTAGTATAATAATTGCTAACCCATAGCTTTGTAAGAAACAAATTTACTAACTACACTACAGTATTTATGTATAGTTCTTTTTGTCATCTAGGTTGTTCTGCACCTTACACATTTCATGTTAGGTGAAAACATTATGTTGGAGCTAGTTTATATTCATGTATAGAGACCATTCTCATTTTAAAAAAGGTTGTACTAGAATATTCATAACATAAAATTTATCATTTTAACCATTTCTAACTCTGTGGTTCAGTGGCATTAAGCACATTCACATTGTTTTGCAACCTACACAACCATTTATCTTCAGAACTATTTGGTCTTCTGAAACTGAATCTATGTACCTATTAAACAATACCTCCCCCTTATCCCCTGTCCCCAACCCCTGGCAACCACCATTCTACCTTCTGTCTCTATGGATTTGCCTATTCAGGACATTCCACATAAATGGAATCATATAACATGGGGTGTTTGTATCTGGCTTATTTCACTTAGTATAATGTCTTCAAGGTACATCCATTTCGCAGCATGTGTCAGGATTTATTCTTTTTAATGGTCGCATACTATTCCGTTGTATGGATGTGCCATAGTACATGTAGCAAATTTGCTATTAATGGACTCTCCTATCATTTGTGATTATAGATAGTGTTGCAGTAGATTTTTGTGCATATGTACAAGTATATTTGTCAGCTAAATTCCTAGAAGTGAAATTGTTGAAGCAGAGGATATAGTTTCATTTTGTAGCTTTTATTTATTTATTTATTTATTTGGCCGCACCATGTGGCATGCGGGATCTTAGTTCCCCAACCAGGGATCAAACCCATGCCCCCTGCAGTGGTAGCACAGAGTCCTAATCACTGGACCACCAGGGAATTCCTAATTTTAAATATTTATAGTTACTGCCAGATTTCCCTCCAGTGAGGCTGTAACAATATTATTTTTCTGCTAATGATATAAAAACTTTAAAACAATCTTTCAGCAGAAGTAAAATATGGTTTTAGGAGTTTGCCTTCAGAATTTTTTTTTTTTTTTTGGCTTGCAATCTATAGAAGTACTAACTAAACTACCACCTTTAAATAGTTTGCACCTATCAGAGGCCAGAAAGTGACCCTTAAGCAATATAGATATTTGATTTTCCTAAATTTTTAAGCTATGCTGTTTCTCTATAGGTCCTAGCCATAAATATCCTGGGTCGTTTCTTATTGAACAACGACAAGAATATTAGGTAAGTCAACTGAAAAATGTCTTGTATCTGGCTATTATAAACTCAGTGTATTCAGGAGTGACTTTGTTCAAGATCACACATGTATTGAGTGACATATCTAGAACTTCAACTCAGGATTTTTATTTTTAGTCTGGTCTTAAAACCGTTTTGATAAGAAATTGAGTATTTGCCTCATGAGTTAATTTTTAGTCCTGTTTATACTTTAGCATTAGGAGTCAGCAAACTTTTTCTGTAAGGGACCAGATAGATGGTCAGTATTTTAGACTCCATGGGCCTTAGGGTCTATTTGGCAACTACTCACCTCTGCCTCTTGGTGTGAAAGCAGCCATAGACTGTGTAAATGATGAGCATGGCTGTATTGCAATAAAAATTGATTTACCAAACCAGACAGCAGAGGGCTGGGTTTTTGCAGATAGGCTGTAGTTTGCTGACCCCTGCTCTAAATTAAGAAGAAAAATATAACATTTCAGTTGCAAACCTGGAACATGTTTGTGAACTCCAGCTACTTTTTTAAAGTAGATGAATTTATCAGTATTATCTTCTATTCTTTCTTGTCATGTTACGATTGAAAAAATGTGGAAATAATCATTATGGTACCCTGAATTATCTTCTCCTTCCAGAAGAATTTTTAAATACTTGGATCATAAACTCAAATTTTTGCAGGGATGGTTTTGGTACTGGTATCAAACAAAAGCAGAGGAAATATAAATGGTAAAATTGAAATAATTTCCTCTTGTGTTTTGGGGCTCAGGCAGCCTGAAAAGGCATACTATATACTTATTTTGTTGTACTATTTGAAAGAGTTTGGAAGAATCAAGTCAGTCACTTTTAGAAGTTTAAATGGAATTGACCATGAATACAAATCTAAATCCAAGGCTTCTGGTTGCCACAGCTTTAGATTATAGTGTTTTTTATGGCTTTACTGTGTTTCCATTTTACTCACTAATCTGTCTTGTCTTTTAAATATGTCTTTTAACAATGTATGCTTTCCCTTAGTCATTGGACATCTTCTTTGTCGTTAAGCAGAGAACTATCCTGAATTTTACATTTTAATTCTGTTCTTCTGCAACTTTATGTCATCCAGATACGTAGCTTTAACATCTTTGTTGAAGACTGTGCAGACAGATCATAACGCAGTACAGAGGCACAGAAGTACCATTGTGGACTGTCTAAAAGATTTGGATGTCTCAATAAAACGGTAACAGATTATTGAAAATTCTGCTCCCCACCCATCACCTGATAACTTTGTAATAGTTTTGAGAGGGAGAATGTTGACATTTATGTATTTAGTCATTATTTTCACAGAGTAAATCCTTTTTTCGAAAGGATTGGCAGGGAGAAGTTTAGATTAATGAAAGAGGCCAGTACGGAATACTGAAGTGCACACTGAAGTTGTCCTTGGTTCTTTGATGAGTAAAACAGGTACAGATAAGCTGGGCATATGTTTACTCAACAGAGGTACTGTGTTCTGTGTGTTGGAGGATGAAAATACGGAGTGATCCATCGGCTGAGTGTTTTATCACAATGCTGAAACTCAAATTGCTGACAGCACACGTTTTCTCACAGTACTTCAAGATACTAGAGGCGGCCGTGTTTCTTAGAACAGTGCATCTAGGAATGACTTCTGGCAGCACACAGGACTTTGAAAAAGCATGTATATTTTTTCCTTGATGTAGTAATTCTACTGGTTCTCTTCTTAGAATAACTGTAGTTGTTTGTAAAACCTAGTTATAGTTGGCCTCAGTGAACTTTTGGTTTACTGTTCAAACCAGAAAAAATTAGATTTGAAATGATCTCTGAAACTATTCACTTAACAAACATTCATT
Source organism: Eubalaena glacialis (assembly GCF_028564815.1). NCBI lineage: Eukaryota > Metazoa > Chordata > Mammalia > Artiodactyla > Balaenidae > Eubalaena > Eubalaena glacialis. Next base: position 14,888,162 of record NC_083733.1, on the reverse strand, counting down.
GATAATTGTGTTCCTTTTATTTGCAGAGAACAGGTGCTAAGTGCTTGGGCAAACTAAAGATAAGACCTAGAGTCAGTAATAACAACTTTTACATAGTGCTTTGCAAAGGATTTATAAGCACCCTCTCAGTTGGTTCTCAGAGCAAGCCAGTAAGAGAGACTAGGCAATTACTTCTATTCCCAATTAACAGATTAAAATACAGTACCAAAGGAATCAAATGACTTACACCAAACCTTACCCCTTGGACATGGCAGACCTGGGAATAGAAATGAGACTTTCTGACTTCTGTTGTGTTGTTTCTCTATAGCTCGTGACTGGGCTTTGCATTTCAAAAGTAAAACCTGGGTCTCTTTGACAGGTTATATAACAGTAGGAGCTTAGACTCTGGAGCCAGAAAGCCTCATTTCAAATCCTAGCTCTGCCCTTAATAAACTTTGTCTAGTTACTTAGCCTTTCTGTGCTTCAGTTGTCCCATATGCAAAATGTGGATAAAAAAGCACCCACTTCAAAAGGTTATATGCAGGATTAACTGGATTAACATATGTAAAGTACTTAAGCACTGTGTAAGAATTAGTTATTATTGCATTTCTGTAAGGATTGAGTTTTTGTTGCTTGTAGATTAACTAAGATGAAAGTATTATTAAATTGGTATTTTTGAAAGTTAATTATATGCCATGTTTGACATTATTGACCAAATGTGAAAAGATGCCTGTAGTAACCTTATAACTTTTATATGTAAAACATGTCCATATTTGCCTTCAATGCCAAATTTGATAGGCGGTTTTAGCTCCTATTTGCTCTCATAGCACATACCCTTTTTTTCCTTTTCATGGCTCTTATTCTCTTTTTCGTTTTTTTTCCCAGCTTTATTGAGATATAATTGTGTAAGTTAAAGACGTCCATCACATTGACTTGTCACACTTATCTATTGCAAAATGATTATCACCGTAGCATTAGTTAACACCTGCATCCTATCACATACTTACCATTTCTTTTTCATGGTGAGAATATTTAAGATCTATTCTCTTAGCAACTTTCAAGTATATAATACATTGTTATTAACAATAGCCATCATGCTATACATTAAATCTCCAGAACTTATTCATCTTCTAGGTGGAAGTTTGTGCTCTTTGACCAACATCTCCCCATTTTTCCCACCCCTCAGACCCTGGTAACCACCATTCTAGTCCCTGTTTCTATGCATTCAGCTTTTTTTAGCTTCCACATATGAGCGATACTGTACAATATTTGTCTTTCTCTAACTTATTTCACTTAGCCCTCAAGGTTTGTTTTTATTCTACTCCTCTGTGTACCTTTTGATGTAACCTATGTTAGATCATCTTTGGACTAAAGTGGATGTAATAAAAGGAGAGTATGGTGACTATATATCATGTTTTTAATGAATAACGCAGAAGTATCATTGGGTAATAATTTTGTTGCCTCTCTTTTTGAGCCTTTTAAGTATTCTAAATTTCAGCTTCATAGAATAGATTGCTGAACTCAAACTGCATTTTTGGTCTTTAGTAGTATATCTCTTGGGGATTTTTGAAGAAAAGTGTTGATGAACGTTCAAAATAAATTTGATAACTTTGGTTATCTCATGTGCAAAGATTGGGATCATAAGATCATGCAAAGACATCAATACATCCACTAGTGCTTGGTGTTCAGAGGCAACATACGTGGGTCTTTGTTTCATTCCCACTGTAAATATCATAACTTTTTTTCCCTCCCCCCTGCAAGGCGTGCAATGGAATTGAGTTTTGCCCTGGTAAATGGGAATAATATTCGAGGCATGATGAAGGAATTGCTTTATTTTCTGGATTCATGTGAGCCAGAATTTAAAGCAGACTGTGCATCTGGAATCTTCCTTGCTGCAGAAAAGTAAGGTTTTATTTTTATATTCATTGGTAAAAAATGCTTGGAACTTTTTGGAAAGCATCTTTAAAACATGGGGGAAATGTTGTAAACATGTTTAAACATGTGACATTTATTTCAGGCTTCCCATTAGAGATTAGGTTTGAGAAGGCCATTCTAGCCAGTATCTAATGTTAAGTATTATGCTAAGACCAAACTAATCCCACTTTTATAAAATCTCCTCTTTTATCTGTTCTTTAACCTCTCATCTATGATGTCCTTTTGATGAAGAGAATAGAAAAGTTACAGTGTCTGGATGGTGGTTCTGTGTAAAACTTTTAGGAAGAGGTACCTCAAGATTTTGGTAGTATGGTTGTTTCTCCTCTTTTCACTGTGAATTTAAGGGAGCAAGTTTCTAGTCCTGGTGTGCCTGGGTCTCGGAAGAGTCCCTTTTCTTCTTTCTTCTCTATCCCCTCCTGTCCTGACTTTATGATTTATTTTCTGAAAAACTGGAGACAGAGTCCCCAGTTCTCAGCTCAGCAACTCCTATTGCATATTACGTGGAACATCTGAATTTGACTATGTACCATTTCATCACCCTTTGAAATGGGAATTGCTGCTAGTTTTGAAGGTGAAATGGGTCCAGATATAATCACTTAACCTGTGAACCTAAAAAATGCCGTAGGACAGGATTTTTGAAAGTCACTGAGCAGAGCTTAGTTTATAGGTTCCAGTGTTTTCACCTAGTGCCATTATTTTCTCAGGTATGCACCTTCCAAACGGTGGCATATAGACACAATTATGCGCGTTCTGACAACGGTAAGTAGTGTTCTTAAGTCAACATATACTAAGGGCTGGATGTGTCGATTAACGAGTCAGACAAAGCCCTTGTTCTCATGAAGCTTATGTTCTAGTGGGGGAGATAGGAAATTCATGGGGAAATATGTAACACTCTCTTGTCAGGCAGGGGAAAACGCTATGAAAAATACTAAAGTAGCATATGGGACTATATTGATGGCAGAGGAAGATAGGATATGGGGCAGTGGGCCAGGTGTCTTAGGTAGAATAGGGCAGGTCACTCAGAGGAGGTAACATTTGAGTAGAGAACTTGGTTAAATGAGCTGTGCAAAGATTTGGGCGAAGAGTGTACAAATCAGAGGGAACAGTAAGTGTTGCAAAGCCCTAGGGTAGCAAACAAGCTTGACCTGTCTGGAGAGCATCAAGAAGGCCAGTGAAGCCAGTAGAGTGAGAGAGGCAGAGAATGGTAAGATTGATGCAGGGGCTAGATTCTATAAGGCCTCACAGGGGTTAGGATTTTATTTTGAATATGATAGGAAATCACTGGAAAGTTTTGAATGGCTAAATTCTGGATTTTAAATTATGGTTTTATAGAATATCCTTTCTTTGGTAGTCTTCCAGAATTTTGGAGCTTCTCAGTCGATCATTCAATTAATAGACAGGGATTAGAGATTTAAGAGGAAAAATGAAAATGTAGTGGCATAACTATCTATGTCTAATTATGTCACCGGAAGTAAAAAACATTGACAAAGTTGACCACATTAAAATTTAAAACTTGTATAGCAGAAGGAAAAAAAAAATCTACAAAGTTAAAAGGCAAATGACAATTAGGGGAAAAACCATTGTAACATATGACAGTGTGTTAATATTTTTAATCTATAAATACTTCACAATTAATAGGAAAAAGTAAAACACTGATGGAAAAACTGGCATTTGAACAGACATTTGACAAAAGAAGAAATGGCTAGTTAACACTGAAAAATACCCTTACTCTTAAAGAGATAGTAAATAAAGTAAAAGTGAGGTGTCATTTTTCACTTGTCATACTTTTTAATCTAATTCCTAGTGCTAGTTAGAAAATAGAGAACAGGCAGTACTTTATTAATTCTGTTTTTAGGACTTTCTCTTGGAAAAATAAAAGGTCATTGTACAAAAATGTATATACAGAAGTGTTCATCCTAATCTTATTTATAATAGGGGAAAGCTGGAAACAACTAGGAGTCTCCAGATGGGCATGGGTTAAGTAAATTATGAAACATCTGTAGGAGGGAATGATACCATTGAAATTTTTAAAATTTCAATTAAATAGTTTACCTACAATGAATTAATTTTGTAAAAGTTTAAAAGTCAGTATACTTAATCGGGAAATTATATTCTAACAAAAGAGACGATGGTTTTTATAAGGCTCAAAAGAAGGGAAAAATTAGAGCTCCTGAAGAAAAATGTTTATCAAAATCAAAACCTTTTTAAAAAAATTGCTCCAACTTTTCAGTTTTCCAATCAATTTATGTTCTCTTTTTATATGATCATATGATTTTTCTTCTTCAGCCTATTGATGTGCTAGGTTAAGTTAATTGATTTTTTAAAAAATTATTTATTTAATTGAAGTATAGTTGGCTTACATTAATTGAATTTTGAATGCTGAATCAGCCTTCCATATCAGGAATAAATCCCACATGGTTGTGCCATATAGTTTTTTTAATACATTATTGTTGTATTTGATTTTCTAATTTTTTTAAGGATATTTGCATCTGTGTTCATGAGAGATATTGGTCCATAGTTTTCTGTTCCTGATGTTTTCTTTGATCCATGTGTTATTTAGTAGTGTGTTATTTAATTTCCAAATATTTGGGGACTTTTCAGCCATCTTTATATTACTTATTTCTAGTTTAATTTTGCATGATTTCTATTCTTTTATTTATTTATTTTAGAATATTTATTTTATTTATTTATTTTTATCTTTGGCTGCGTTGGGTCTTCATTGTGGCATGCGGGATCTTTTTGTTGTGGCGCAGGATCTCTTCGTTGCGGAGCATGGGCTTCTCTCTAGTTGTGGCACGGAAGCTTCTCTCTAGTTGTGACGTTTGGGTTTTTCTCTCTCTAGTTGTGGCGCGTGGGCTCCAGAGCGCGTGGGCTCTGTAGTTTGTGGCACTCAGGCTCTCTAGTTGAGGTGTGCGGGTTCAGTAGTTGTGGTGCGTGGGCTTAGTTGCCACGCGGCATGTGGGATCTTAGTTCCCCGACTAGGGATCGAACCCGTGTCCCCTGCATTGGAAGGCGGATTCTTTACCACTGGACCACCAAGGAAGTCCCTGTGTTCTTTTAAATTTATTTTTAATGGCCCAGAATGTGATCTGTCTTGAGGAATGTTCTGTGTGAGCTTGAGAAGAATGTGTATTCTGCTGTTGTTGAATGGCGTGGTCTATAAATGTCAGTTAGATCATGTTGATGCTTTCTCTTATTTAAAACACTCTGCTTGTGCTTCCCTGGTGGCACAGTGGTTAAGAATCTGCCTGCCAATTCAGGGGGACACGGGTTCGAGCCCTGGTCCGGGAAGATCCCACATGCCATGGAGCAACTAAGCCCGTGCGCCACAACTACTGAGCCTGTGCTCTAGAGCCCGCGAGCCACAACTACTGAAGCCCGTGCACCTAGAGCCTGCGCTCTGCAACAAGAGAAGCCACCGCAATGAGAAGCCCGCGCACCACAACGAAGAGTAGCCCCACTCACTGCAACTGGAGAAAGCCGGCGCGCAGCAACGAAGACCCAACGCAGCCAAAAATAACAAATAAATACAATAAATAAATTTATTTAAAAAAATAAAAAATAATAAAACACTCTGCTTTTTCCTACTAGGGAAGAATGTAAATATCTAAGTCACACCACTAATTACCTGCTTTTTAGCTTCTCACCTTTCCTTTTTGACCATTTCCCCAAACTTCTCCCTCTGTCTTTGTGTTTCTTAACAGGAGTGGGTATCCCAGCCACCTGGGATTTTTTCTTTGTCTTTTTCCTCTCTAAAGTACACATGGGTAGGCCTGGTCTCAGTCTTGTAAATCAGATCAACTCTTCTGTCCAGTAATGGGAGATTGACCAAGGTGGGCTGATATTAGGCACAGGTTCCACTGTTTGTATGTCTTGTGCAGCCTGGTTATCGTCATGCTCTGATAAGGCCAAAATTTAGTTTCCTCATAGGTTAAATAGCTGTATTTTGTTTTTGTGGTTGTAAATCTCAAGATTTCCACTAGTCAAGAGGACAATAAAGAGATCAAGGTTTTCTTTTTCTTTTTTTTTTTTTTAAGAGTGGATAATTAAATACAAAATATTTCCTATTCCTGGGACTACTTATTGGTTCTATAATATTTATAAACTCTAGTTTTTAAAGGAGTGTGAATAAACTCAGGTTTTTTATTTGTTTGTTTGCTTATTTATTTATTTATTTGGCTGCGTCAGGTCTTAGTTGCGGCATGCAGGATCTTCCTTGAGGCACTCGGGATCTTTCGTTGCGACGTGTGGGCTCTTCATTGTGGTGCATGGGCTTCTCTCTAGTTGTGGTGTGCGGGTTTTCTCTCTCTAGTTGTGGCACGCAGGCTCCAGAGTGCGTGGGCTCTGTAGTTTGCAGCATGTGGGGTGTCTGGTTGAGGCGCACGGGCTTAGTTTTCTAAGCCCTGCATCATGTGAGATCTTAGTTCCCCGACCAGGGATCAAACCCACGTCCCCTGCATTGGAAGGCGGATTCTTTATCACTGGACCACCAAAGAAGTCCCCTAAACTCAGGTTTTTTAAAAGTTACTATTTATTTCAGTCTCATTTTATTTAACAAGCCTTTTTGAACTGTTCATGTACACTCCTTTCTCTGTCCCCCAGAGTAGCGTGACTACTATAGCTAGCTCATGTGATTTTAACCCTGTGTTGGGGAGTTGTGGGAAGGGAGAGGTTGTTGTAATTAAGTTCCCAGTGAATGTATTTCTTAAATTTTTGTAATCGTAGACCTTACCTGTTTTGAGTAGAGAAGGCCTTTCTTAAATTTTAAACCTTTTTTTTTTTTTACTTTGGACGAAGAGAAGATTTTATTTTTTATAAAATCTTAAAACTTTAGAATATTCATTTAAATAAGACTTTAAGGGGGAGAGGGATAAATTGGGAGATTGGGATTGACATATACACACTACTATATATAAAATAGGTAACTAATAAGAACCTACTGTAGAGCATAGGGAACTGTACTCAATACTCTGAAATGGCCTGTATGGGAAGAGAATCTAAAAAAAGAGTGGATATATGTGTATTTATAACTGATTCACTTTGCCATACACCTGAAAGTAACACAACATTGTAAATCAACTATACTCCAGTAAAAAAAAAGACTTTGAAGTTTGAACTGCTTATGAACATGAGAATTGGAAACAACTTTATCTTTGAGGGTGTTTTGTAGTAGTCTCCTTTGAATAGCAACGATACTAGCTAACATTTCTTATTATTACTGTGTGTTTCTAGGGGTAACTGTCCTCATTTCCTTTTAGGCAGGAAGCTATGTTCGTGATGATGCCGTTCCCAACTTGATCCAGTTAATAACCAATAGCGTGGAGATGCATGCCTATACTGTCCAGCGCTTGTACAAAGCAATTCTTGGTGATTATTCTCAGGTAAGTACTTTCACTTTTGGGGGGAAATTGCCCTTTATTTTCCTGATATGCTCTTACTACTGTCACTCTAGAGGTGCCTCAGTTTTGACCTTTATGGTTAGATGACCTGTGATTTGTATTAATCCTTTAAAGGACTGAAATCTTTGACAAACGGTGACTTTCTTTTGACAGCAACCTTTGGTGCAAGTAGCTGCCTGGTGTATAGGTGAATATGGAGATCTTCTTGTGTCTGGCCAATGTGAAGAGGAAGAGCCTATTCAGGTACCCTTTGTTACTCTTGGTTAAGGAGGGGGAAAAACAATGTTTTTGGTTTTAAGAGAGTAGTGTTTAATGAGTTGAGATTGATTCCTTGAAAACCTTTTAAAGAAGCAATTCCAGAATTACATTGGAAAACCTGCTGATTTTTGAGTTGGAACTTACTGGGCCATTGTGAGATATTAAAACTGCCTTTAGGACCTACCCCCCATCCCATCAGACTGACTTACATTGTTTCTCTTACCCTCTGGCTGATAAGAAGAAATGAGAGTGTATCCATGTTTCCATTTGCTCATTAAAGGACTGGATTTCAGAGAAGTTGTGGCAACAGCACTTTAACTCTATGTATCTTTTTCCTTTCTTCCTCTCCTTCTGCCTCTGAAAGTCATAAAATGCCTCTCAGCCCCCAATGGGTATTTTCCATCCTTTTTACCTCCCTCCTACATGCTTCTGGTTGGTGGGTTAGGTTGTACAGTTACCCTGGCAAAGCACAGATTGTGTTAGAAGCTTTGGTAATGATGGCAGGATTGTCTTTCTGGTGGCATCCTGTGACTTAATATCAGATGTAGATATTTACAGTTAAAATTCATCTTACATGGTCTTTTTTTTTTTCTGCACAGGTAACAGAGGATGAAGTGTTGGATATTTTAGAAAGTGTCCTAATCTCTAATATGTCCACCTCTGTGACACGAGGTTATGCCCTCACTGCCATTATGAAGCTTTCTACTCGATTCACCTGTACTGTAAAGTGAGTATGGAGAAAAAGTAGGGTGAACATGTTTTGTAATTTTTAAAAACTTCATTATGGAAAATTTCAAGCAAAAGCAAAAGTAGAATAGTAAAATCAATTGCATATACCTTTATTCCTCAATAACAATCATCATTTCATGGTTAATCCTTATTTTATCTATACTTTGCTCCCTGTCATCCCCCTATCCCACCATTGCTTATTTTGGAGGTAAAAAGTAATGTTTTTAAAATCAGGTTTCTGATGCCTGTTTTCTCTTTTAAAGTAGCAAAGTTATTTTCCCATATAAGGGTTCTGGTTTATTATAATATTTTGAGATGTCTGAATAGGAAGAAAATTGTGAAGGTTTTGGTGTTTAACTCTTTAAAATTTTGCTTTTTTTTTTTTTTTTTTTTTTTTTTACTATTTTGACTAAAAGTCAATTCTTGGATCAGTCTCCCAGCCAAGCATATTTAAACTTAGTTCTCTTAGACCTTCTGCTTTAATTTTTAATGTTAAGCTTCGTGAAGAATGGTATTTTTTACTATTTGAATTGTGAAGTAGAAGAATTTGGTGTCAGGTAATGACCTTTTGTTGAAAGAAGTCTGATGCCATGACCCATTTGTTGATAAAAGCTTATTTTAAAGTTATTAAAGAAGAGAATGAACACTATAAATTTATTCTTTTGTAGCAAATTAATAATCGGTACTTTTGTCTAGCAAATTTTAGGGTATGAGATATTTAACAGACAAAATCTAGCATTACAACTAGAATAAGTATGATGGTAATAAGTATGATGGTCTTGAGCTATATGTCAGATGAATGAACATAAAGGAAAAGTGTTTTGTTTTTGAAAAGTTACGTACATTAAGAAAAGAGCATTTCAAAATTTTAACCAGAAACCTCTGTTTCAAACATTATTCTCTCTGCTTGTTTATGAACTTTCTTTTGGGTATTTGCATTTGTTTGTCATTTTATCCCAAAGCCGAATTAAGAAAGTGGTTTCCATCTATGGAAGCAGCATTGATGTGGAGCTCCAGCAGAGGGCAGTAGAATATAATGCACTTTTTAAGAAATATGACCATATGAGGTAAGTAAAAGAAAGTAAACAATGCATGTGCCTCTTAGCATCTCAAACAAATTGTCACGATAAACCCGTAAAGGAGATTCATCCCTCATGCTTTATTAGCCAGACTTCACAACTCTGTTTAGTTCTAACTGCTTGGCCCCTTGTGTTTTGTCCATCTTCTATTCTGCCTAGCCTCTAAAGAAATAAGTGAACTATGTTCCTTTAGTCCCCTTCTCACCTTTCTTTTGGTAAAGAAAGTTTGCTTCATTTTCCATTTTATTTGGTGAAGAAGTGGGAGTTGTTTTTTTCTCAAGAGAATCACATTCAGATATCATTACTATTAACATTTTGGTGTGCAGTGTCTTCTGTTATGCAGTATCTTTTTTCCCTCTTCTGTTATGCAGTATCTTCTTGATTGGAAACTGCTAATACGTACTTATTTGCCTTTCTTTCATTCCAGTTTCTCTATCACTGAGAATTCCCAGTCTCTCGGGATTTAGAGGGACAGTTTGTCCATTCAGTGTTTGTTGCCTGCCCTTAATCCAGCCAGGAATTTAGGTCATGTATTCTTGTAATCCAGCTTCTAATTTAGTGTCTGTGTTGGGATGTGGGGAGGGGAGATGTCTCTACATGTTTGGCTCCAATATAGTTACAGTGATTGTTTTGGGTAGGGAAGGTAGGTTAACTGCGTAGAATTTAACCACTTCAGATTCTTTCAGGTCTGCCCTGCTTGAGAGAATGCCTGTCATGGAAAAAGTGACCACAAATGGCCCTACTGAGATCGTGCAGACAAATGGAGAGACAGAACCAGCTCCTCTAGAGACCAAGCCACCACCCTCTGGGCCACAGCCCACCAGCCAGGTAGCGTTTCCCTTGCTTATCTGGGGATCCTCATGATCTTATAGTTCCTTAGAACCTATCTCTTAGCTGATTCCCTTCAATGTTCCTGGATTGATTGATGGTTCTCTTCCTTATTTTTAAGTGTTGAAAGGGCTTTGTATCAGATACAGATTAGGCAATGACTAATGAATAAGATTTTATTTCCTTGTTTAGGCCAATGATTTATTGGATTTGTTGGGAGGAAATGACATAACACCTGTTATTCCAACTGCACCTACAAGCAAACCAGCTTCTGCTGGTGGAGAACTTCTTGATTTGCTGGGAGACATCAACCTTACAGGTGAGGCCAGACGAGTTATTTCATGCTTGGTTAGGGATAAGGGCCTTAGGGAAAAACTACACTGAACATAGCCTTTCTATCTAGCACATGAAACAGTTGAAGATGGGAGAGGCTAAATGAAAAGGAAGAGTCTTCACAACATCTGGGATATGTTGCCATACTAATACTCTAGAGATAATTAATAGGGATTCCTTAAAGTCTAATTTTTAATTTTTTGGAGAATAAATTATTCATAGCATTTTAAGATAGCAAGGACTGTCTCAGGTTAGAAAAGAAATACATCCCAAGAAATACATTACTTCTTCTAGGTTTCTTTCTACTCATGGTTAGTTTCCAAGAACTGTGGCCATTTGTGGAGAGTGGAGAGATGTCAACCTGTTTTCCTCCTTCCCTCTCTCCCCCTCTCTGTCTCCTTGGTATTAAAGCAATGGAAGGAGAAAGTCATCCATGGTTATAATATTCAAACATAACTTTTCATTTGGGAATATCTTATCTTTATTTATATGTAGTAGACATTTGTAATTAATGTGTTCACAGTATCTCTGAACACATTAGAGTTCAAGAGTTCAAGAGAGTCCAAGAGGGCTTCCCTGGTGGCGCAGTGGTTAAGAATCCGCCTGCCAATGCAGGGGACATGGGTTCGAGCCCTGGTCCGGGAAGATCCCACATGCTGCAGAGCAACTAAGCCCGTGCGCCACAACTACTGAGCCTGCGCTCTAGAGCCCGCGAGCTACAACTACTGAACCCGTGTGCCACAACTACTGAAGCCTGCATGCCTAGAGACCATGCTCCACAACAAGAGAAGCCACCGCAACGAGAAGCCTGCGCACCGCAACAAAGAGTAGCCCCCACTCACCGCAATTAGAGAAAGCCCGTGTGCAGCAACGAAGACCCAACACGGCCAAAAATAAATAAATTAAATAAATAAATTTTAAAAAAACAAAAGAAAGAGTCCAAGAGTATCACTGTAGCATATAATTTCTATCTTAAGTGACTTCTTTAAAAGTATAATGGAGAGTTACAGCATACGTGACCTTACATAGAAAACAGCCATAGGATAAAGATGTTGAATGCTCATCTAGACTGGCTACCACAAGCTAAATGATTTTTTTTCCTAACATAGCAGCCTCCCAGAGCTTATGGTTTATATTTGTCTTAACAAAATTTCAAAATGTTACGTGTCATGTACTTAGAGCCATTTACAAATAGTCAATTTCAAATCTTGAGATGCCAAAGCTATCCTAGATATATGGAAAAACAAAAACAATCCCATGTTTAAAACATAGTGTATGGGGAATTCCGTGGCAGTCCAGTGGTTAGGACTACACGCTTTCACTGCTTAGGGCCTGGGTTCAATCCCTGGTCAGGGAACTAGGATCCTGCAAGCTGTGCGGCATGGCCAAAACAAACAAACAAACCATAGTGTATAGATGATATGCTTTATTTATTAACATAATAGCATTTCCATGTTAGTACATAATCTTACCAATTATAATTTTAAATGGTTGTCTAATATTTCATTAAGAAGTTTGAACCATTATTTATTCAATTCCTTACTATTGGGCATTTTGTTTGTTTCCAGATTTTTCTTGTCATAACTGATGCCTCAACAAATATCGTTATTACATAAATTTGTCCAAATTTATTTTGGGTTTACATTCTTAGGCTAAGTTAAGTTAGGCTTAATCTGTCTGAATCTGTTTAAAGTAAGAAGGATAAATACTAAACATCCTAGGGTATTGTGAGGAATAGTGACTTAGTACATGCATGACACATAGTAGGCACTTGGTAAATGTTATTTATTGTTTCCTCAATGTATATGGCCATGAGTTTCACTGTGTAGTCATAAATATTATAATATTTTTTAAAAAGCCCTAACAGTTGAAAGGTTGATGCTATCATTTTGTTAATTTTTATTTATTCAATCAAGGGAATGTTTTATATTTATCCATATGTGCATTATACATGAATTTCCTTTTTGTACATTCCTTTTGTATCCTTTAACTCATTTATCATGGGGTCTTAATGTTTTGTTTTTGTTCTGACTTTCTTGTTTTTCTAGTGTTAAATGAAAAAGTAAAATGATAAAATGTTAAAAAGCCTAGATTTTCCTTTCCTTATTCATAATGAGTTTAAACACGTTTTCCCATTTTTTTTATTTTTAAGTAAAAAAATTTTGAGTTCTAGATTCTTTAAGCCATCATTACAGTCATATAGTAATGCACAGTAATTTAAATCAGTAGAAAGTAGGAAATAAATTTAGTACGAGCTTTTAGAGGAACTGGAGCAGTGAGTTTCTTTTGTTTCCCAAAACTACCTATTGTACCATTGCAGGAGAAAAAAAGCTAAAATTTGAGGGACTTAGGGACTCATATGTTGCCTATGTGTCTTGGGTAGCCTATGATTTTCCATGGGAACACGTTTCTAAAATTGTTTTGAAAATGGAAATTATGGGAAAATTACTAGATTAGATTTATAAAAACTAGGATAACTATATGAATATTTGTTTATATTCTTCATTGGTAATCTGCTTGACTGCACATCCTGTGGTGTCCACATTTGTTTTAGCTCCTTGTGCTTTGCTTAGCCATATGTATTTCTACCTTCCTTGCTAATTTTTAGTATGTGATTTTTTTTCGAGTGTACTTGGGTATTATTTTTTTAAGCTAATTCAGCCTTTCTTTATTTCATTTTGTGAATTTTTTAAATGGTGTAATTTCAGTTAATTTTATAAGTAGTTTGAAATCTATTTAAGCATAAAATGCATTCTCTTCCTTTTGCTGAATTTTCTTATGCCTCTTCTTAGAATCTTGATTTCTGTCAGTTCATGGTCATGTTCTATCCCTGGCCCTCCTTAACTTGTTCTTATTTGGAAGGATCAAATAAATATGATAATCTGATGATTTCTTTCCCCCACTCCACACCACCTCTCCCAGGGTGTGTGTGTGTGTGTTAAAATTAATAAATGCCTTGATCTACTTAGCTTGTAAAATAAAATGTTACTAAGAGAGTTGACATTCCCTGTGTACTGCCCCCTTATCTCCTTCCCTCTTGATCCCAGAGGTAACTACTATCTATTCTAAAATAGTGTTAGCTTTGGTGTTTACCATTCATGTGTATTTCTAGAATGATGCAGTGTGTAGTATTGTTTTGCCATTTTTTGCCTTTTTAGAACTGGTATCCAACTGCATGTGTACTTTTATACCTTGCTTTTTTTTGCTAAACATTGTATTTATGAATAATCCATGTTAAGTGCATTTCTAGTGCATTCACATTTTTACTGCTGTATATGTATAGTATTTTATTTTGTCAGTGTACCACAATTTACTTACCCATTATTTTGAGGATGGACATTTTGTTTCCAGAATTTCATTGTTAGAAATTATCTTGCTATGCACACTTTTTGTAACATGTCTCCCTGTGTAAATATGCAAGAATTAATCAAAGCATTCCTTCTTTTGTGAAATGCTTTTTCATTTTTCTTACCACTTTTAAATTAGGTTATCTTTTTTCCTTATTGATTTGTAAAAGATATTTATAGTTCTAGGTACTCACCCATTTGTTATTTTGTAGCATACATTTTCTTCTGCCTTTGGTCTATTTTTTAATGGTATTTTTTAATGAACAGAAGTTATTTTAAAGTATTTGAATTTTTAGTTATTTTTATGGTTTATGATTTTTGCATCTTGTTTAAGGCATCCTTCCCTTAATTTGAGATCACGATAATTTTCTTCCGTATTTTCTTGGTGAGATTTGTCATTCTGGCTGAGATTGACCTAACTTTGGGGTGTTTCATTTAGGTGCTCCAGCTGCTGCTCCCGCCCCTGCCTCAGTCCCACAGATATCCCAGCCCCCCTTCTTGTTGGATGGGCTTTCATCACAGCCTCTCTTCAATGACATTGCTACAGGTACGATCATCATTAGAGCAATGAGAGGTAGTTGTTGAAGAAAGGAAGTAATAATTTTGCAAGCATTAGGCGACTGATCTCCCTGTGCTTTCCCAGGCATCCCCTCCATCACAGCATACAGTAAGAATGGCTTGAAGATAGAATTCACCTTTGAACGGTCAAACACCAACCCCAGTGTCACAGTGATAACGATACAGGCCTCCAACAGCACAGAGCTGGACATGACGGACTTTGTTTTCCAGGCTGCAGTACCAAAGGTACTATAATTGTCTTCTTGGCCTTTTTCCTTGAATTAAAAATTGGCTGATTATTTTTTATGTATTTGGTAAGGGATATATTTTAATGTTCAGAGATTAAACTAAATTTGAAGATTTAACTCAAACTAACAGTAATGTAACTATTATGGTTCATTGAAGCATGTCTTTTTTTTTTTTAACTAAGCATGTCATTTTTAATGAATACTTTCTGCTTAGTCAAAAATATTCTTACAGTTAGTATTGTAGGATAAAGGAAGGGCAGCCTAATAGTGACAGAGCAGAATTCTACAAGGTGATTCATTAATGCTCAGGGCACTGAGGATAGGTTGGGGTTCAGTAGTACAGTGGTAAAGACCTAAAAAACACAAATTGTAACGTGGAATTAAAGTTCAATCAAGATGAGAGACTTCATGTATTTGATATTCTCTTCTAGTCACTGGATCAGAATTAAAAGTTTTTGCCTCTTGATAATGTGAGAGAAACATGCCTCCTTCATTAACATCTAGTTTACTATTGATGCAATGACTGCTTGTTTTTATAAATTGAAGTTTTGTTTATACCAAATCTTAGTTTAAGGAGTGTTTATGTTCATCATTGAATAATGAAAAGTTTTGAAAAAGGAAAATTTAGAATGAGGAGTGAGCAAAATTTTTCTGTAAAAGACGAGATAGTAAGTATTTTAGGCTATATGCTGTCATAGTGCCAAAACTGTCATGGGCGATATATAAAGGTGGTGGCTCTGTTGCAATAAAACACTTGCAAAAAGAGGTGTCAGTTCATTCTTGGCCCATGGACCATATTTTACCAACCCCTGGAATAGATTAGGCTAATCTGATCTTTTCAGTGACATGTGAAGTATGACATTCAGACAACACAATTTTGGAAATTGAAGACCTTTTACTTGTGGTTACTGCTGACTTTGCAAGCTTCTTTACTTGCATTTTTAGGAGTCAGAATAATGTAGATGTTTTAGAAGCAGTAGAGTTAGTGGTTTCAATACTAGTTGTATGACATTAAGCAGGTTACTTAATCTCTATGCCTGTTTCTTCATTTGCAAAGGGGGTGTGTCATCATGATATCTACTTCATAGGGTTCCTTTGAGGAATAAATGAGTTTTATGTGCCAGGTACTGTTTTAAGCACTTTTCATATGTTCGGTGCTCAGTAAATGTTAGCTGCTACAACTTAGAGTTTTATACTTATTATTTTATGCTGCTGTTCTAGCAACATACCGTCTCTGCTTTAAAGTATGGCCTTCTTCTTGGTGTTGTACTCTACAATGCCTATTTGCATATCATGATGTATCTTGAACTTCAAAACGTTCTATTTCGTAGATTCTACTGTTTTTACTTTTTGTTATTTCTGAAATTGAGGTACATTTTAAAATTGATACCCTTGTCATAGTTTCATCGGCAGCCTATTTTCTTTCTCAGTGGTATATAAAATAATGGTGTGAATTACAATTGATGCCATCTAACATTTAATGAAATAAATGTAAATAAATGAATGATATTTTAGCTTACATAATTTATCTTGACAGTAGACTTATGAATAAGTCCCAAAGTAACAAACCTGTGCATTGAGATTAAATTTCTGCTTTGTAATTTTTGGCCTTAGAGAAGACCTAGACCCATGAACCTCCTTCCCTCCTTTCTTCCTTCCCTCCCTCTCTTTCTCTCCCCTTTGCCCTTCTCTCTTTTCTCTCCCTCCATCCCCTTCTTTCTCTGTTCCCCTCTTCTCTTCTTTCTCTTTCTCTCTCTCTGATTCTCCTCTCTCTCTAATATTTTAGGAGACTAAACTTTCAGGAAAAATTTTTTTAATCCTAGTCTGTAAAATAGCTACATACATACTATATTGTGCTAACTATGACTTACCTATCTTGCTCATAGCACTTTTATCTCTCTTCCCTGTAAACAAACAAACAAAATCCACCAGCACTCAACAAATTATGGTGTTTGGCTTTTCCAGGTCTTTTGCTGTATGGGTTAGTTCTGCACATAATTTTTCTGTTAGGGCTTTGTGTCCCCAGTGTAGAGATCCTGATGTGTTCCACATACGTTAGCAAGCTGGCTTTTTTCAGCTTTTCCTTCACCTCTGTCCTGTAGGAGTAACCCTTGACACATTCCAGATTATATAGGCTTTAGAAAACAAAGGTTCAAGTCTCTGATCCCAACCGTCCAAATACACAAAAGTTTGAAGGCGTGTAGTTGGTGACTAGTGTGCTGGTTTACTATTTTTAGAAAGCTTTTCATTTCTTTCTAGTTTTTTTTAACCACAGGCACCCGTTTTTTTTTTTTGCTGTTGTTTGTTTTGTTTTGTTTTTTTACCTACATAGTTGATCAGTTACTATTAAGTGAGGTTGCCAGAACAAGAATTGGTTACCTTTTGAAAAGTGGTAGGCTAAAGTTGCTTCTACCAGGAAGGAAAGAGTAGCTCATTGCTAGAAACAGTGGCGTTTTATAAATGCCATGAAGTGATAGCCCACATGCTGTGAATTGCTGATATCTGAAAAACAAATAGAATTTAGTAGTAGGTAAATCTGGTAATTGAACCATCATCTGCGTGTCTGACTGTATTTGTTGACATCTCTGACATAGTGTTAAGTGTATTTTTCTGAAGAGTGCCCTTTGTTCCCCCCAGACATTCCAGCTGCAGCTTCTGTCTCCTAGCAGCAGCATCGTCCCAGCATTTAATACGGGGACCATCACACAAGTCATTAAAGTTCTGAACCCACAGAAGGTGAGTAGCACATTTGAAGACATTATCTGAGCAAGGTGTAAGCATATTCCCTGAAATAAAATTTGCTTTGTTTCTCAAAGGTTTTTCTGACTCACAGCAGAAAAGAAATCTTTTAAAATGTCTGGTCTAACCTCCTTGTTCTTTTGTAGATAATAAGTGAAGCCCAGACACACAAAATGGTTTAGCGGCATCTTATTAAAATGCACACTTAGAGGACTTCCCCACGGTCCAGTGGTTAAGACTTCACCTTCCAATGCAGGGGGTGCAGGTTTGATCCCTGGTCGGGGAGCTAAGATCCCAAATGCCTCATGGCCAAAAAACCAAAACATAAAACAGAAGCAATATTATAATAAATTCAATAAAGACTTTAAAAATGGTCCACATCAAAAAAAAAATCTTTAAAATGCACATTTAAGGGGGCTTCCCTGATGGCGCAGTGGTTGAGAATCTGCCTGCCAATGCAGGGGACACGGGTTCGAGCCCTGGTCTGGGAGGATCCCACATGCCGCAGAGCAACTAGGCCCGTGAGCCACAACTACTGAGCCTGCGCGTCTGGAGCCTGTGCTCCGCAACAAGAGAGGCCGCGATAGTGAGAGGCCCGCGCACCGCGATGAAGAGTGGCCCCCGCTCGCCGCAACTAGAGAAAGCCCTCGCACAGAAACGAAGACCCAACACAGCCAAAAAATAAATAAATTAATTAATTAAAAAAAAAAAATGCACATTTAAAGATTTCTCTATTTAGAGGCTTAAAAGTCTAGTTTTTTGCATGGGGAGGGGGACAAAGCAACCAGTGTATCTGAATGTAGAGCATAAGATGAGTACGTTTACCTCATTTTTCTAGAAAATTGGATACAAGGGTTGAATCTTTGAGAAAAGCACTTAGCAAATGTTACTGTGAAAATGCTCCTGAGTGGTTCTGTCCTGTTAATGTGGTTCTAGGATTGAAGCCAACAGTGAGTTCTGGAGCTGCATTTTCTCTACTTGACTGCATGATGTTGGCTAATAGCTAGAGTACTAGGTGGTTTTTGTTGTTGTTGTTTTTTGCCTGTGTTTCATTTTTAAGAGAGTTCTGCTTTAAAATAATATGTGTTTTCTAAGATTAAAAGTCTATTTGTAGACTGTACAGATTCTAAAGATTTTATTTCAGTGTGTAATTTTTTATTCTCTTTTCTTCTCACAGCAACAGCTGCGAATGCGGATCAAGCTCACATATAATCACAAGGGCTCAGCAATGCAAGATCTAGCAGAGGTGAACAACTTTCCCCCTCAGTCCTGGCAATGAGGGTCCAGCACCATTCTCATTCTTATCCCACTCAATCAAAGGAACTCTGGGAAGGAGATTATGATCGCTGCAAGTCCCCCCCAACTGTACCATGGGCATGAGGAGCTGAAGAGAACTGTTGAGGAGGATTTTCCTAAAGTTATTGCTGACCTTGAAGCGTTGTTAAAGACTAATCTCCTCTCCTCCACTGTTGAGGCCGGCTGCTTCTGGAGGCTACTTTGCACTCTTCCTCCTCCTCTCCTTTTTCTGCACTTCTCCACCCCTCCTACATTTACAGCCAGAATCAACATTCCCTGAGCCCCTGAGGAAATCAGCAGCTGGTCTGGAGGAGAGGACTGGAATTCATGGCAAGAAGACACTCACTCTGTCTCTGCAGCAAGGAGTTGCCCCTTCTTTTTACTGTGTTTCTCTGTGGACTGGGCGAGGTGGGGTATTTACTCCTCACTAGCTGGGTTACCATCTTCAGGCGCTTTTTACATCTGGCATTGAGAACGGAAATGTAACAGTGGACATGAGGGAGCCCTGCCTTTTTCTACTGGTTCCCCCAATGTTTGAAAGAGGCATTAGGCTCCTGGTAGCCTTTTCTGTGCATTGCTGTATACACACAGACACACACATGTATGTATGTTTGTTACCAAGAACTGGTCAGACCTTGAAAGGTTATTTGTAAACACTGGACAGATGCAGTTAAAAAGAGCTTTTGTTTAGATTTGGCATGAAGGATATGGTGCTCTATTTGTAATAGAAACTTCAAAGGCTCTTCCAGCCCCCCTTTCTCTGCATTCTTTAGCTGTAGTCATGAGTACTCTCCATGATTTTCAAAATTGAGTCCCCTTAAAGTGCAAAGTGGACATTTTACAAAAGATATATTAATAGTTATTAATGCCCCTATTCCCACCACAAATTTTAAAGTTTCTCCTAAACCCATAACTTGCCTGAACTATGGTAAATGGGTGGAAAGAGGAGTTCGCCACTTTTAAAGTACAGACTCCTTAACAAAAGCACCTTTGCCCACAGGAAGAGTGAGTATCTGATTCACTCTAGAGCATATTGGAGTCATCTTCTCCATTACTCCAAATCTCCCTTTTTATTTCCTGAGCCTGGCTTGGACCTTGGCATTCCGTTTGACTTCCTTCTTCTAACTGGAACATTTGTGTTGTATCTGTAACACTGGCACTGAAATAAAGACCACACAGTTAAAGAAATCTTTTCCTATATCGTACTTTATGGTGTTGGAATGAAGCCTTGCAGCTTCCTTGCCCCCTGTGTCAGAGGAAGTCTTATGGACACCATAGGGTAGGAATATCCTTTCCTGAGTGTGAGAAGTTGGTCTCTCAAGAGAGGCCAATCTTATGAGTATCTGCATCAAAGACTTGAGATCTGGAGCTTTTTAAACTAGTGAGAGTGCCGAGTGCTTTTAGAAAGGACGCTCATGTTATCAAACCTTAACACTGAGTTGCTGGCATGAGGTAAGGTGACTCTCCTGTGGCACATGTTGAATGTACTGGGTACGTTTGGGTGCACAGGTGCTATGTCTGATGTACTAAAGAAAAGGAAAAGTCAGGCCCACCTTGCTCTTAAAATATTTGCAATCATTACTGTATTGAGTACAGTACAAGGACCACTTTGGCTTTGGCCTTAAAACTGGATACAGATATCCATTTTTTCCCCCTCCATTTCACCAAGCCTTTACTTAAAATCTTCAGTGTCTTGTCAAATCTAGGTCTGTATCAGATGCTAGATTATTCCTAACATTTGACAAACTGGAGTTGAACTAAAGGCTCCGAAGGGGGAACTTTCTGGTCTTATTTTAGTCTTTAAGAGCAAGATTTGCTAAAACTTATTCTAGTGGGTAAATGGTTGACTGAGTCAAGAACAGGATATTATCTTGTGCATAGTTTTCAGTAAAGTAAGTGTGGTCTAGTGTGTGTTTCAAACAACTGCTCTGCCTGTGCGATGAAAAATAGTCTTTGAAGGTTTCTTTGCAGACTGATTTCATTGGATGGATACTTAATGCTGTGAAACGTGATAGGATTAACATAATATTGGTGGATTTCTTGAATAGAATTTGTCTAACATTCCTCTTGTGGCTGAGGCTTTATTTTCTCTCTCACGTTTATAGTTAGCCAGCTCAAGTTTCTTTAGTTGAACTGATTTGAATCTCAGAAATCTGCTGAAGATCATTCTATGAGACAGTGCTAGCTAATGGGGCTGGAAAGGGTCTACTCTCGGAACAAAGTGTCTCCTTGGGTGAATGTAGTTTTGAGGTAGAGTTATGTGATCATCCATAGCTTTGTCTAGACAGAGTAAAAATCATGGCCTTAACACAAAGGGTGCTGTGTAGAATATGAAATGATTCCAGAGAGTGAACCTGAGCACCGTATTAAAGGACTAGCGGCCAGGTAACTAACTGCCTAGGATACTGATGGTTGTGAAGACTGTTTCAAATGATTGGATCTTTGAAAGCTTCAGCGTGCCTTAGTTTCTAGGATCAGAATTCGTTCTCCTCTCATTTGGCAGTGCTGCTAAAGGAGGAATCTCTTAATTTCTATGAATACTTGCACATTTCAGTTATTTCTTTCCCTAGTATAACCATTCAAGGGGGAGCAAATTTGTTTAGATTTACAACTTCAGAGCCATTGTGAGGAAAGGGTGATTTCCATGGCTGTTTTCATAACTCCAGGGTGATAAGCAGTGAGCCTAAACACACTTACTTGGACAATTTCACATGCACTTTTACCTCATTTTTTCCCCTCTTCCAGAGTAGTTTTTATTCTATACTCCCTCCCCACCCCCACAGTAATCCTAAGGGAGAATTCGTCTAAGTAATCTCAGAAATCTGTAGGAAGGGTGCTCTACCCGAGAAGCTTCTCCCACTATGCTCCGGTGCTGTTACCTCGAGGTAATTTGGACAGCCATGGAATGTTTCATGCTTTGTATAGTGATCATCTGTTCATTTTAAGGTCTTTCTAATTTAAAGAAACATTCCTCAGTGTAACATTTGGGAGGGGATTCTTCCCTCTTGTTAGGTAAAAGATGTGCTTTGTACCCCTTGTTTGTCCCATTTGTATAAGAAAACTGTCCAGCACTAACGGTTTGAGTATTTCCGTCTACTATATAACATGCTTTCCATTTTTATGTTGTTCTGAGAGGTTGGAAATTAGGGGATACTGTTTTCGAGGTTCAACTTCATTATCTTCTGCATTGGAAAATATTTGGGCTATGAGAACTAGGGGAAGGAAAGTTTGAATGCGTATGTTTTTTTCTAGTGAATGTGTATTACCCACATTGTCCTAAACAGAGAGTGAGCTAGAGAGCAAAAAGTGGATACTCACGAGCTTTGTGGTTGGTGGAGAGGTGGTACATGTCTGTGCACTCAGGAGTTTGGGAATGGGGAGGATCACTGAAAAGAGACATGCTCAGAAAGTTCTGAAGTTTAAAACGCTTTGACCAGCTCTGGCTCGGGAGGGTGGGCCTGCTTGTAGAGCTGGAAGTGAATAACTCTTCTTCAAGCCATAGCAGTGAGTGGGTCCCATCTACAGGGTTCCAGGACCTGGAACATTCAAACAGAAGAAAAGGCTGAAGCAGCTTGCACAGTTGCTTCTTGAACTTCCACGAGGCTGATTCTGGCTTCAAGATGGAACATTGGAGTTTTGTTTTTGTTTTTGTTTTTGGAACCTGCTGTTGCGCTTTGTGTGTTTTGTTGTTTTCTCTTTGGGGGCCTCATGGGAAAGAGCTTCTGAACTCTTTCCTTTGTGAACTCCCACTGTGTCCCTGTATAGTCCCTTTTCTTTCATAATGTTGTAAGTTACATTTTCATTAAGCCCCATCACATCTTCTTTACTGTAAAAATATTAAAAGGCTGTTTCCAAGTGGGACGGCTAATGAAGTTCTAATTATTGCAGACATATTTTTGAGATGTAAAAAAAATTTAAAATTAAATGATAAGTCTTAGAGGCGAGTGAGGAATAAAATGGATGTAAACATTTACATGGGATGCATTATAATTCTGCTGTGTGTATTGTCTTTTGGTTGAAACAAATTATGAACAGTGACTAATAAAAAGTCAATACTCAATGATTTAAATTTTGCTTCCTCACTTCTTACAAGTGGATTAGAGAAGCCTTTGATGAGTTCTTATTCCAGAGCTTTGAGCTAAACTTACTGACCTGTTAATGTTCCTTTTACACAGAAATCTCACCAAGAGAGGAACTTGAACAAATTTTTAAAAACTTGAAGTTATAGACAGTGAAAAGTGCAATTGGAAATTTTAACTAGTGATTGTTTCCATGCTGGTATTCTCCACATGGGTGAATTCTCACACAAGGCAAGGAAATCATGTCAAGATGAATTGTATGTTAGAGGTGGTCATGAGCTTTTAGTTAAAAGCGTCTATTTGTGACTTGTTCAAGTTTATCTGTGACTAAGAAGAGGAAGGCTTGACCAGCCAAATAAATTCTGTTTCATGATCTATTTTATATGAACTCTTCCATAGAAGTGAGAGTGGTTGAAAGTTGGGAGCTTATGTGTTCTAGTACTCAGATGATCCCTGATAGTCCCTTATTGAGAAGAGGGAGAGTGTGATAGTCCCCTAACTGAGAAGTAGAAGGAAGTAGGCCTTGGCAATTATCTAGTTTATGCAGAAGTGCCCTTTGGTGCTGTTTGATAAGTGACATTTCTATAATCTTTTCTTATATGTGGCTTAGTTAAAATTCATCTTTGTTTCTAATATTAAATTTACTTGACACCTTCATCTCCATGTAATGAGATGAAAATATAAAAGCTGCAGTAGAAAACGTTAGCCAGTAATAGACTCCAGACATTTACTTAACAATACAGTGAATAGTGTTCAGATTTGAACTTCCATCCAGAAGGACCAAATTAATTTTTATCACTTTTTTAAAGTATTTTTCATGCTATTTCCTTCCCTAGTTCAGTTGTCCCCATATTCAACAATACAAAAATGTTCAAGGAAAAAAAAATCCTTCAAACCTGGGAGCCAGGTAAATACAGCCTGTTTATTTGAAACTAAAATAAGGAATATCTAAATCTGCTCAATCTGTGGTAGAAATAACAAAGGATTTAGGCCTAAAGGTGACCTGTGATCATCAAAGGAGTGGGAACTAGCTATAAAGAAGAAAATGTAGTAAGCTCTTATGGCTCCTCTACCAAAATCTTACAGACGTGAACTCTCCTTCTCCAGACCTTCTTTCCATTTTGTAGTGAAGATTAGGAAGAGCTCCTGGGATAAAGTGTGTGTGTGTGTCCCTCCCCAACCCCTTCCAGGTGGAAAGAGAGAGGTATGCACAGCTGCTTACAGGAAGGATACAGAGAGGAGGGAGTCTAATGACTTCTCTGTCTCTTGGCTTGATTCAAACTGATTTTTGTAATGATGAACCTGCAGTGAGGGCAGATGGATATTTGCACAAAAAATCCCAGAGGAATTTATTTTTAGGGTTAGTCTCAGCTGTTTACCATTTCTAGAAATTGTAGTTACATAACCCTTGGCATACATAATGCACACTGCCTTGAACTGGGGGAGAACATGAATATGTGACCTTTGAAACAGTATAAAATGTTAATGGCAATACATGATCTGAAAAGAAAACTCAGAATCAACTGTTTGTCACCACTTAACTGAATTGGATCTTAAACCATGGAGACCTTTAAAGAGAGCTGCGTCACAAATTATCCCCTGCAATACCTGGGCTTGTAGCTTTTTTGTTCTCTTTTTGAAAGAGGTACTACTGTTGTTGAAGAAATAGTAAATACATAACTTTTAGCATATGCTTGTATTCTGAATTGATGCTTTAGCCCACTCTCCCATTAATTAAATAAAAAAAAAAATCATCTACCACTGCTGTTCCCCAGCATGAACTCAAATGCTGGTCGTGTGACAGGATCCTTCCCCTTCAGATGATAAACTAATAAAGAGCTTCTGCTCATGAGATCTGGAAAAGGTAATGTGTAGTACCTCAAGAAACAGGCTTTTAGAAGCACTTAATTCTGAACCACATTTTCATTCTTTTCTCTGCCTGTCTGCCCTTGGTCAAGTCCACTTCTGTCTCCATATTGGTGCTTATCCCTTACATACCAGTGTTCTTGCTGGAAGAAGTTACCCAATAAGCACTGAAATGGGAATCCAACTACTTTGAGTAGCTTTCTTGAAAGTAATTTCAGGGTAGAAGGAAAACCCAGGAGGTAGACAACTTAAAGAGTTTTTTTCACTTTACACCAGACTCACAGAGACATCATTTTAAATTCACTAAAATGAGACAAAGAAATGAAGATGACTGGAGATTGGAATTTTGGTATATACAAAGTAACTCATGAGAGGGGAGAAAGTAGTGACCAAACTTTCACAGAAGAAATAACTTGTACAGAGTTAGAATCTTTGTAAGAGTCAAATTTTGTCTTGGAATTTAAAATATCTATAAATGCATACATAGAAGAGGGGAACAGACTGCACTGATAGATGTCAAACTCTTGTTCTAAATCTACAATTAAAATATTCTTAACATATAGTTGGTCTGGACTAGGCAAGCTGAAGCAATGGTTAATAGGTGATACCATTTATACCAATTTTTCAAAGCACAAGAAATTGTTTTTTTCTGCTAATTCCTTAGAAGTTGCCTGAAGATTCAACACCTGTGTAGGAGGGGGAGACCTAAAAATCCAGAGGTCTAGAAGGTATCCTAAGACAATTTAGAGCAGAATTAACAAGAGGACTCTAAGGAATTGAGTGTCTCTTAAATTTGGAAATTCAGAATAATAGTGACACCTATGAATCACTATGTGTCAAGCACTTTGTATGCATTTGCAAAATCTTCATAATAACTACTATACAGACTAATTTCTATTTCACAGCTAAGAACCAAAGGCTTAGATAAAATAGCACAAGGGTATAGATCTAATAATAAGAAGTAGAGCTGAAATTTGGAATCTGGCTGATTTGGCCCACTGGCCAGTCACAAAACTATCACTGCAGGAACTAAAAGAAAATAATAAAAATTTTCTGAACTAGAATTCCAAATAATAAAATGGCTTTCAGACCAGACCACATTACTGCTTGAAGCAGAGAACAATATTCTGATAATTTTACTACATGAGGAGAAATTAAAATGTGGCTGGGAGGTGAGATGACATTTTGTACACGAGGTGGGGTCGAATTTGCTGAAGAAGGCCGTGAGCATCTCTAATAAGGAAGAGAAAGGGCCTTGCTAAGGTGAGAATTCTCAACAATGGCTTTGTACGTGAGGGTGACAGTCAATGGTGAAAGTTCAATGGCTTTGTACGTGAGGGTGACAGTCCAGTTTTTTTTCTTTTTTTTAATTGAAGCATAGTTGTTTTACAATATTGTGTTAATGTCTGCTGTACAACAAAGGGATTCAGCTATAAATATATATACATTATTTTTTCATATTCTTTTCCATTATGTTTTATCATAGGATATTGAATATAGGCATCTGGTTTTGAAGTACAGAGGGAAGGTCTGGGAAAGGTCAGTTACAAGAGCCACCCTTGGCGGAGGGCAGCGTCCTCGCGTCACTATTGACAGGTGCAGCCCTCCACCCCCCCTTCCTTGTCCAGCCCGTACTTCGGAGGCGGGGACAGCAGCAAATAATCCTCCCTGTACCTCATTCCTCCAAACCGAGGGCGGCCGACAACGGAGGCCCAGCCCTGCGGTGGCGCCGGCCTCCGCCCGCGAGGTCCCCTGCCGCCCGCCCAGTGGTTTGCGGCTCGCAACGCCCAGGACGCAACGGGCCCGGGGCTACGCAGGGCCGAAAAGGCTGCGGGTGGGGCGGGGCCGGCGGGGCGGCAGGGGGCGGGGCCGGCGGGGCGGCAGGGGGCGGGGCCGGCGGGGCGGCAGGGGGCGGGGCCGCAGGCTGTTCGCGCTCGCCGCCGAGGCTCTGTGCGGCGTAGCGCCGGCCGGGTGTCCCTGTGCAGCCTCCGCCAGCCGCAGATGGGGGAGGTGGAGCCGGGCCGCGCGGGCCCGCTCGAACCTCCGGAGCCGCCCGAAGCGCCCGCGAGCCGCCGGCCGGGCGGGATCCGGGTCCTGAAGGTGAGGTGGGCGGGCGGGTTGGGGAGGGAGCGAGAGCGGAGAGAGGCCACCCCTACCCCGCGCGGTGGCCGAGGCAGCCGGCGACCCCCACCTCGCGTCGGTCAGTCAGCCTTGCGGCTCAGTCGCCCCCAAAACCCGGCTGGAGGGGCCGCGGCACCCGCGGAGGCCTCTGCAGTTGGCCCCCGCCGAGGCCGAGGCCGCGGCCGCCTCCGTCCCCACCGCTGCCCATCCCTGGCCGCGTGCCACCCGCCTCGCAGGCCCACGCCTTGGGGCCGGCGTCCACCCGGTCGCCGCCGCCACTCGGCTCCTTCGGGACCCCGGGGCCCGCCTCTGCCTCCCCCGGTTGCGCACGGGGCCCCAAGGCCGGCGGCTCCTGGCCCGAGAGCGGAGCTGATAGTACGCAGGGCTTTCTCCCCGGACACCTGAAGACATCACCCCAGCGGGAGGATGGCGGCGGTGATTGGCCGGGCGCTGCGGTGTGCTGGGGCTGCGCCGGCTGGAGTGGGCCGCCTCTGCCCTCGGAGCTTACCACCGAAGTTAAGACCCTCTTCTCGCTCCGGAGCGCGGGCCTGGAGAGAGAATCCCCGGAGGAGCTTAATCTCGGGGAATCGCTGGGCGTGTTGCAGAAGGGAGGAGGGGTTGGACAAAAAGGGGCATTCCTGCTGGCGGGAGTGGGGCTGACAATCCAGAGAGACGGTGACGGGGGAGCAGTTATGCAACAGGCAGCTAACGGGGCTTTTGGCAGGAATTGGGGGGAGTAGGAGGAAATGAAGGCAGATGCAGGCAAGGGGGGGAGTGGAGTCTTGAAGGTGATGACAAGAAGTTAAAATGCGCAAGGAATGTAGGGTGGGAAGGGGACAGTGAAGGTGGTTAAAAGGAGGGGCTGTGGGAGACACTGGATGCAGTTTTCTACTAGCCTTCGAAATAGTTGGAGAGAAATTTTTCTATAGGTCAGATATGTAAACTAGGTGTCCTGGAGATGGAGTGGAATTCCTTCTGAAGTTCTAGAAGAGGAATCAGCAGGCTTTAAAACTTGCCAGAGAAAAGGAAGAGAGCAAAGAAAATTTAGATTTGACGTGTTTAAAAAATACTTTGCAAAACAATGAAAATGCATAATGTTTAAAAATTCATTAAGTAATAGTTGTTCTTTGGGATTGAGGGTGCGCACTATATACTCGCCACTAAGATTATACGTAGGGCATCACAAAGAAACAACAACACTGAAAAAAATAATAGATTTGAAGCATCTGGTGAATCCATGAAACAACATAAATTAGAACTCTAAAATATAAAACATCACATGTGTATGTATAACTGATTCACTTTGTTATAAAGCAGAAACTAACACACCATTGTAAAGCAATTATACTCCAATAAAGATGTTAAAAAAATAAAATAAAACATTTTTTCTGCTACTACCTCCCAGTCTTAATGCAGCGACTTAAAGAAATAACTTTTCATAGTTTATCTCCACTTCTGCATAGACCTTATACATATTTACTTTAATCATGTTTTATATTAAATATAATTACTTACATTATATTAGATATAATTTATATTAAAATTATATTTTAATTAAATATAATTACTCAAAGGCTTTTGGATATTTACTTAAAACTGTAAGGTCACAAAAATGTAAATTGTGAATGAACTTAAAAAAGTTCTGCTGGCCTGGCTTATCAGGAAAGGGCAGGTCTGAGAGATAGGTAGTGCCCTCTGGCCTAGAAGGTAAACAGCCTTGGCTATTTTTACAACTATTTTTTTGGTGGGGAGAGAGCGAGTTGTGGGAGGGAAGGAATTGAGAAATGAGGATCTTTTTTGAAAGGTTCGACCTTCCTACACTTCCAGGAAGTGGTCCAACCTACCACTGGTTCCGTGGGGTTCCAATCTGGGGACCATTAGAAAGAGTCCAGAAATTGATCTTGATTATAGTGCTGAGCTGGTGATGTGGGAGGCTAACAGTGTCTTAGACCTTTGCATCCTTGCAAATAAATGGGATCGGCTATGAAGAATAGGTGCGGTGTGTTCTACAGACAGAAGTTCCCTTCAGTAGCTGAGTGGTTGAGTTTTGTGTCAGGTGAAACTGGAAAGGAATATGTAAGTAGAAGACTTTCAGAATGGGGAAGAAAGCCATAGTCTCCTACATGTTCTTTTCTGAAAACCCTTTGAAAAAGGCTTACCATTCTTTTTTTGTAACTCTTTTATACTTAATACCAAATCATGAACATCATTATTGTCAAAGAGTATAGATCTTCTTAAAAAGGCTAATATAACTAAACTGGTGTAACTTTAGCCAGGTTAGATCTAGGTCCACCGTATGGCATACTGGAAAATTTGATTCAAAATCTGCCCCCAGATTTATTTAGCAAATTGCTATTTATTTATTTATTTAAACATCTTTATTAGAGTATAATTGCTTTACAATGGTGTGTCAGTTTCTGCTTTATAACAAAGTGAATCAGTTATACATATACATATGTCCCCATATCTCTTCCCTCTTGCATCTCCCTCCCTCCTACCCTCCCTATCCCACCCCTCTAGGTGGTCACAAAGCACGAGCTGATCTCTCTGTGCTATGCAGCTGCTTCCCACTAGCTATCTATTTTACGTTTGGTAGTGTATATATGTCCATGCCACTCTCTCACTTTGTCCCAGCTTACCCTTCCCCCTCTCCATATCCTCAAGTCCATTCTCTAGTAGGTCTGCATCTTTATTCCCGTCTTGCCCCTAGGTTCTTCTTGCCCCTAGGTTCTTTTTTTTTTTTTAGATTCCATATATATGTGTTAGCATACGGTATTTGTTTTTCTCTTTCTGACTTACTTCACTCTGTATGACAGTCTCTAGGTCCGTCCACCTCACTACAAATAACTCAGTTTCGTTCCTTTTTATGGCTGAGTAATATTCCATTGTATATATGTGCCACATCTTCTTTATCCATTCATCTGTGGATGGACACTTCGGTTGCTTCCATGTCCTGGCTATTGTAAATAGAGCTGCAATGAACATTTTGGTACATGACTCATTTTGAATTATGGTTTTCTCAGGGTATATGCCCAGTAGTGGGATTGCTGGGTCATATGGTAGTTCTGTTTTTAGTTTTTTAAGGAACCTCCATACTGTTCTCCATAGTGGCTGTATCAATTTACATTCCCACCAACAGTGCAAGAGGGTTCCCTTTTCTCCACAGCAAATTGCTATTTAGAATATAGTCCTTTATAACTGTAGTTGGAATATAAGTATGAGATTTTTAATACTCTTTAAGATTATTGGGAGTATCCTTGAAGCAGAAATTTCCAGATGTTTGGAAATTTGGAGAGTTTTTTTTTCTTTTTTTTTTTACTCAGTCTGTAGAAGAAATGAAGTTATAATTAATCTAGTCAGTGGATTCTGTGAGACGCGTTTTTTCAATAATAGTTTCAGGTTTTTATCAACATAATGTGTGTGTATGGCTTTTAAAATCAATTACTACCAAAAAGATTTTAATGAACTGAAATATTCTTCCCCTCTTTGTCTCATCCACCCCTTCCAAAATATTCCTTAGCATGTATATTCCTAGAGATGAGCCCATATTCTAAAGTTTTGAATGCAGGAACATATCTCCTACTTTAGGATATTTCACAGTCTAGTAGAACTCACTGAGTATGAAGAGTTACTTCAGTAGATCCTGTTCTACCATGCATACCTGAGAGTTAGTTCATTGGGCGTTTAATAGTTTATCACCTTTGAACTGATCAGAACCCTCATTTTTAGAGGGTTAAAAGTGTAAAACTGAAGTGGGTACTTAAATCATGGCTTACTCTGAAGATTTTGGCTTTCTAGAAATATCTTTAAGTCTTAAATGTGCTCTTTATACACTTGTTTGATGTGAGGATGATTATAGTTTTGTTGCCTTTTAGAGAAACTTGTCAATAGTTCTTATATAAGAGTAAAGGGAGGAAATAAAGTGTTCTCCATCTAGCAATTCCAGTGGAATAGTGATTCTAAAAGCTTCAAGCATCTCAGAGGACAGAAGTGACCTTTCCAACATTTACCTGATGGTTTAGGCAGTGGAGAAGGAAACACTAGGTAATTCAGCAGTAACTAATGATAGCTAAACAGTCCATCTAGATTGTTGCCAGAAAGCTATGCTTGCTTGGTATCTAGGCCTTTAAATGCCCATTGGACAGGTTTAAGAGAATGGTATCTACTAAAGTTTTAACTCAGCAGTTTATTTTCATGGGGTGCAATATATCATATAAACAGGAGATACATTCTTTGACCAATAACACATGGGTTTCAACAGTGTAAAGTTCTTAAAGACTTTATCTATAGTCTTAAGGGAAAAAGATATACACATTAAAAAATGACTGTTAAAAATCCTCACAGAAGAAAAATCATGGATGAACCAATGTAATACTTCCTGGGGTCTGCCTTGACTTTTCTAAGATTGAGAAGGTTAGTGGGATATTATTTGACCTTAAAAACTTTTTTTAAAGAAGTTTTTTGGTGGATGTGTGGAGTGGTGTCCACTGGCCCTCTCTTAATAGCAGTAAGCAAAATTTCTCTCCACTGACTGCAGAATGCAGAGCTTCTTTGTATAAATGTTACTGCACCATATAGAATACTGTTTTCAGATGGTTCAGTTGATCTTTACCAAAGATTAAAAAATAAGAAATATTTAAAATCACTGTCTAATTATGCAGTGGTTAAGATTATTTAGTGGTGCAAATATGATTGTCCCTGTGTTTATAAAATACGTGCTCAAAAGCCCTTTGTTAATTCTGAGATGTTCAGCTTTGAGAAAATGCTCTTGATGAGAAGAAAGACACCTAGTTCCCACTTGTAGCAGGGGTTTATCCTACTTATCTAAAGTTAGAATCAGTAATAATCCTCATGGTTTTGATTAGCTATACTCAAATCCCTAAGATCTGTAAAATGATTGATTCACCTATTATCATAAATTTAAACAATGAAGCCATTCTCGATTTCTTGTTTTTCTTTCTCTCCATGTGGGGAATACCTTCTAATTTTTCCTTCCCCTTTCTTTATCATCTTCAGAGATTTAATTTTAGGCGCTACAGTTATCCTCAAATATTTAATCTCAGTAATTACAAAAATAATATTTGCTTTATTTATAGATATTTCTGTTTTCCAGTGAGGAATAGAAGCAAAAGTATTTTATTTACTTTGTGGCTGATACAGAGGAAAGATGATAGGGTTTCCTATAAAAATGGAGATTTTTTTCCCCAAGTTTGTTCAACTTCTTACTAAAGCTAATTAGGCTAAAGTACAGACTGGGAATAAATGTCTGTGACATCACTGAGTTCTGCATGCATCTCTGGGCCACCCAGGTGCTAAGGTACTGTAATAGGTTCTCAGTGTATAAGAGAAGAAGAAATACCAAATAAATAATTAAAAACTCATTGTGATTTACGTGGTAATGGAAGTATGTTTAAGGTGAAGAAGTTCTGTGGAGGAGAGTGTAGAGTTATTCTTTTTAATTAGGAGGCGAAAGCAGGGATGGGAGACATGGAAAGCTCCACAGAGAGGGTGACATTTGAGTAATTTTGAAGAATATTCAGATGGACAAGATGGAGAAGGACATTTCAGGCAAGTCACAGAATTGTGAAATAGTTGGTGTGTTTGGGGAGTTGGATATGACAAACAGAGTGAAATACAGTGGGGAGTGGCCCTGGAGAGGTGCGTCAGTGTAATTGTTTGTGGAAATTAGTTTTTTATTAACGGGAATAGAAATGGCCCATTTAAAAAAAAATAGAGCAGGTAAATATTGATCTTTAGAAACTTGTTATATTGCTGTAGCAGTTGTTTTTGCTTTGAGATAATGTGACTTCACAATGTATATGCATACCTAAGTTAACAAATGCAACAGTAATTTTTTTTTGAAACATGAGGATAATGGAAAGAATATTTGTGCAGTATTGTGTTGATTCTGCAGTTCCTTATTTGGGATATGAGGCAGAGGACTAGGACCCTAGAGAAACTTTCAGTTTGCATATGGAGACATACAGAAATGTTTATTGCAGCATTGTTTCCAACAGTGAAAAATTAGAAACAAACTAAATGCCCTTAGCAGGAGAATGGATAAATTTCAGTGTATTCGTATAATGGAATGTTATTCAAAAGAATGAGCAGGGTGTATTAATCATAGATATATCTCTAAACCAATGTTGAATCAAAAAAATTACAGGGTGAAACATAAGTATGTTAGGTTTTAGATAAAGTTTTAAATCATGTAAAACAATACTATATAGAGTTTATAGATATATACGTATATGGCAAACATAAAAAATGCATGGGAGGACTTTCCTGGTGGCACATTGGTTAAGAATCCACCTGCCAATGCAGGGGACATGGGTTTGAGCCCTGGTCTCGGAAGATCCCACATGCCGTGGAGCAACTAAGCCCGTGAGCCACAACTACTGAGCCCACATGCCACAACTACTGAAGCCCACTCACCTAGAGCCTGTGCTTGGCAACAAGAGAAGCCACCGCAATGAGAAGCCCGTGTACCGCAACGAAGAGTACCCCCCGCTCGCCACAACTAGAGAAGGCCCATGCGCAGCAACACAGACCCAACACAGCCAAAAATCAATCAATCAATCAATCAATAAAAATCAGAAATTAAAAAAAAAAATGCATGGGATGATAAACGCTATAGTAGAGTGTTTATTTCTGGGGAGAGAGGGAGGGGAATGGGATTTTTTTAGGTAGTAGGTGGCTTTAGCTATATATGTAAGGATATATCATATGTATGTTCTTTAGAATCATGATCTGAACTAAATATGGCAAAATATTAAAGTTTGTGAAAATTAGGTAGTAGGTACACTACTGTTGTTCTTGACATTTTTCTGAAAACATGAAGAAAAAAAAAGGTCAGAAGATGACTGACAGGGACTTCCCTGGTGGTCCAGTGGTAAAGAATCGGCCTTCCAATGCAGGGCACATGGGTTTTGATCCCTGGTTGGGGAATTAAGTTCCCACATGCCGCGAGGCAACTAAGCCCGTGCGCCTCAAACTACAGAGCCCACGTGCCCTGGAGCCTGTGCGCCACAATTAGAGAAAGAAAACCCGCACACCGCAATGAAGTTCCCGTGTGCCGCCACTAAGGCCTGACGCAGACAAAAATAAAAAAGTAAAAAAATTAAAAATAGAAAAAAAAAAAAAAGATGATGGACAGAGACATGAACAGCTAGCAGTAAAGAGAATGAAATTTTTCAGTTTAGGGATGGGCATGGCAGGTGCAGGAGGCTCTGTGAGAGGAGGCAGTACTGAGTCAAGTATTGGTGACTACAGAGTGGAAAGGCGGGCTGAGGACTGAATGTCTAATTCAGTCAGACATTTGAGCTAATGATTTCTTTTTCCTGACGTTTTTAGAGAACTATGAAACGCAATGGGAGCAGACATTGTCTGAATAGGAGAAGTAGGTTTGGCTCTCGAGAGAGAGACTGGCTGAGAGAAGATGTGAAGAGAGGCTGTGTTTACCTGTATGGAGCAGACACCGCCACGGCCACTGCAGCCAGCGCCTCCTCCGCTGCCTCCTCCTCCTCCGACTTACATCTTGTCCTTTGCACAGTAGACACGCCAGCGTCAGAAATTTGTGCTGGAGAGGGAAGGGAACATCTTTATTTGCAGCTTCATGGAGACCTGGTCAGGTGAGGTCAGAGTTTTACCACTAATTCTCCTGCAGTATAAGTCACGTGTGTTTCTGCTTGGAAGTGGGCTTTAGGATTTTATTCGTGCTGGAGCTGATGATGGTTATGGGGTCAGTAGGCTTGAAAAAAGATTTGTCCTTGGAATGCTGACATTAGGATTCTTGAATTTAAAACCTGTCAGTGAAGGAAAATTTGATAGTT
Source organism: Eubalaena glacialis (assembly GCF_028564815.1). Lineage (NCBI taxonomy): Eukaryota > Metazoa > Chordata > Mammalia > Artiodactyla > Balaenidae > Eubalaena > Eubalaena glacialis. The sequence goes on along the minus strand of NC_083733.1, from coordinate 14,853,536 downwards.
ACTTCATTTGGATTATATCATAGGTCGGATATCTAAATTTAAAATAAATTTTTTTTTAAAGTTTTTTTGAATTAAATTTATTTATTTTTGGCTGCATTGGGTCTTCGTTGCTGTGCGCGGGCTTTCTCTAGTTGCGGTGAGTGGGGGCTACTCTTCGTTGTGGTGCGCGGGCTTCTCATTGCGGTGGCTTCTCTTGTTGTGGAGCACGGGCTGTAGGCGTGCGGGCTTCAGTAGTTGTGGCTCGCAGGCTCAGTAGTTGTGGCTCACGGGCTCTAGAGCGCGGGCTCAGTAGTTGTGGCTCGCGGGCTTAGTTGCTCTGTGGCATGTGGGGTCCTCCCAGACCAGGGCACGAACCCGTGTCCCCTGCATTGGCAGGCGGATTCTTAACCACTGCGCCGCCAGGGAAGCCCAAAATAAATATTTTTAAAGTTTTTAAGTAATACATATAAACAGAATGAAATAGAAATGTATAAAAGGAAATAGAATGAGAAGTACTTATGGTCATGCATGAGTATGTGTCATTATTTGTATATAAATTTTAAAACTAATGGTGCTACATGCTACATGTCAACTTAATATCTCTTAGAAATCTTTCCATATTAATATTTATATAATTTTCATTTATTTAATGGCTAAATAGTATTTCATTTTATGAATCTACCACAATTTTAGCTGGTCTCCTATTAATGGACATGTAGGTTGTTACCAGTTTTTTACTACAAGTACTGCTGCAATTAATATCCTTGTACCTGTGATATTTCTCCCATGTGGAAGTCATCTGTAGGGTAAAGTCCTAGAAGTGGAATTGCTGGCTCAGAGGGTATGTGCATGTTTAATTTTGATAGATTTTGTCAAATTCCTCTTCATAGAACTTATACTTTGATGAATAATATAAAAGTATACCTATTTCCCCCTTACTTTCTCCAGAATATGTTAAATTTTACATATACAGACACATCCTCATGCACGAGCACGTACTTGATTGTGAGTAGAAATGATTGTCAACAGTTTTTAGAGAATCATAAATTCAACATTCCAAGGACAAATCTTTTTTCAAGCCTGATGACTTAGAATTTTGCAAATCTGATAGGAATTTTGTTATTTTGTTTTAATTTTCATTTATGTTAATGAGTTAGGTTGAACATATTTTCATAGGTTTAAAAGCCATTTGTGTTTTCTTTAAAATCTTTTATATAAACGTGAAGAAAAAGTAGTCTCATAGTAGTCTTATACTGTGCGTATGAACTCTTTTATTCAGCTTTTTTAAAAAAAACTATTAGTTCTTTGAGTTAGACCTCGAATAAGAGCTCCTTAAGTGCCTGACTTTCTCTCCTCCCCTTTCCCTGTAATAAATAAATGTCTCAAAACAGAATTCACAACTGTGGATTCAGTACTGTTGAAAGTGAGAAAGGAGGCTCCCACTTACACCTAAAAATGTGGCAACAATAGTAACACCTTTAGCTGAGCTAAACATTGATATCATTTTAAAGTCTAAACTGGGGTTTATTATGTGTTCCTTTAGGATTTGGACTAATTCCTGAAAAAGCAGATTAGCACTTGAATGTTTTCCTTGTTCACCAGTTAACTACATTTCCTAAATCCATTTGTAAAATGAAAGGATCAGACTGGGTGATCCTTAGGCTTTTCTAAATCTTAACACTGATTCCGATCTAATTTTATCAGGTGGAAAGCCTTGACCTACATTATAGCTGGTAGTGATTGATGGAGTTCAAGTATTTAAACCTAAGACTTAACTCATCTGTATACCAATGTGTGTATATACAAAAATACTAGAAAAGTGGAGAAAACCCCACTTGAATTGGCTTGCTGCTACTAGTTGTGTAGTTAGTTAAGAATCCAAATGTGACACAATTTACTTTTGTGAATCTAAACTGTACTTACAATGGAGTTTGTCTCTTTTTAGTCCTGTAGCCTTGATAATTTTGTAATGAAATAGCTCTTCGAAAACATAATTGATTACAAAGTAATGAAAACACTGTTGAACTGTGGTTTGAAGATATGAATATATTTTCTTTTTTTAAAAATTAAAAAAAATTTGTACAATTTTTAAAGGTTATACTCCATTTGCAGTTATTATAAAACATTGGCTATATCCCCTGTGCTGTACACTACATCCTTGTAGCCTGTCTGACACCCAGTAGTCTGTGCCTCCCACTCCCACCCCTTCCCGCTGTGTTGCTCCTTCACCCCCCCCCGGTAGCCCCTAGTTTGTTCTCTATATTTGCAAGGCGCTTCTTTTTTGTTACATTCACTAGTTTGTTGTGTTTTTAGATTCCACATAGAAGTGCGATCATACATTATTTGAGATCCGAATATCTTTTCATTGCTGGAGTAGGAGCTCAAGAACCCTCAGCCAGCCAAAGAAATGATGATGATAGATTTTAGCTAACATTAAGTGCTTTCTTTTGCTAGTTAACGGGCTTGCTGCTTTATGCACATTTTCTCATTAAATCCTCACAGTAACTCTAAGAGAGGTAGGGTTATTCCTTTCCAATGAGGAAAATTGAGGCTCTTCGAGAGGTCCGGTAACCTGTTCAAGGCCAGGCAGGTACTGCCAAGCAGTTGGAATGTTGACATCATTCATGATAGATGGCGGACTTCCTTCCGAGTAAAGGCCCTCCTGGAGGGGAACTGGCACAGTGTGCCTTACTCAGTTTCACTATTTAATCATAATTGTTTAAAGATCTTTTTTAGACCTCTTACTCAACAGTTGATTGCTTGAGTTCAGTCTTATGTTTATCGCATCAGAAGAATAGGTACTTTCTTTGTAATAGCCCTTCATAAGATAGTTGACAGTCTAATGCAATATCTTTTTTTAATAACATTTTTTGCTGCTTAGTGAAGTGTGATTTATGTTCATTGTAGAAATTTTGGAAAAATGAAAAAGTATAAAGAGAAATAATTTTCATTGCTTATGCTTTTTGTAGATTATCTCACTTAATCCTCATAACAATCTTGTGAGGTAAATACTTTCCCCATTTTATAGATGAGGAAAATGAGTCTTAAAAGAGTTAATCATCTCACCTAGAATCACTCGGCTGGTAAGTGTAGAGCTGGAATTTGAACTCTGGCATTCTGACACCAGATCCCATATATTACCTCCCCCTTCCCCCGCCATGCTGACATTTTTTTTCCAGATCTTTTTCAAAATGAGTGTGTGTGTGTAATTTTTTAAAATTACGTATTTGGACCCACACCATATATTCAATTTTATTTACTGCTTACTTCAATTAATTTCCTTGTGTCATTAAAAATTCCTTAGATACCAGTTTTAATAACTACAGAATATTCTATTTTATGCATATACTATAACTTGTTTAAAATTTGAGACATTATATGCAGAAATGGTGTAGAGCTTGGATTCTGGATTGAGAGCATGTGTGTTCAAATTGGCTCTGTTACTTTGCAAGTTGCCTAACGCTTTGTCCTCAGTTTACTAATCTGTACAATGGAGGATGATAATATTTACATTATAGAGTTATCATGAGGATTAAATAGATTATACATGTTATGAAGATTAAATGAATTAATACTTGTAACGCTTCTTAAACTCTAATGTCCAGCTAGGGAGCTTGTTAAAATGCAGATTCTGATTCATTGGCTCTGGGGTGGGGCCTGTGGGTCTATATTTCTATTAAGCTCCTAAGTGATGTGCTACACTTGGAGGAGCAAGGAAGTAAACTACTTAAAATGATGCCTGGACCTGGTAAGTGCTCAATAAGTGTTACCTGTTTGGGTTGTTTCAAGTCATTCAACACTTAGAAGTAGTGTGATGACTAAACCTTTGCCCATGACTCTTTATGTTGTTGATTTCCGTGAACTACGTCCTAGAAATGGGATTACTGGCACTAAAATTACCCCATGTTTTTCCTAAATCATCCATGACTTCCTTCTTTCCTTACTCTTTTTTAATCATGGACTTGTCACTTGAATTTAACAGAGGGATTACTAGTTTATAGACTTTCAGCACTTGAAGGAACCTGAGACAGATATCTACTGGCAGGGGTCTTCAACCCCTGGAGCTGGGCCGCACAGCAGGAGATGAGCAGTGTGCGAGTGAAGCTTCATCTGCTGCTCACCATTGCTCGCATTACCACCTGAACCCCCTCCTGCCGCCCCCCACCAGCCTCCCCGCCACCGGTCCGTAGGAAAATTGTCTTCCACGAAACCGGCCCCTGGTGCCAAAAAGGCTGGGGACCGCTGCCTACTAGTAAAATGAACCCAACCTACCAGCCTCACCATCCACTGCCCTTTCCATCCGGAAATACGTGTGGGGGCAGGGCTTTTGGTTATCACAACTACAGGGGAGGGTTACCAGCATCTAGGGTCAGCATTCAGGACAGGGAGCCTTAATGTCCTCAATGTGTGGGACCATCTTGTACAGCAAAGAATTGTCCTGCCTAAAAGGCCAGTAACTTCCCCATGGGAATCACTGAAACCATTTTCTTTCGTTTTATGGGTGTGAAACAGAGGCCTGGAGAGGTCAGGTCCAAAGCACATTCCTGCAGCTAGCTGCCTGGTGCTAGTGCTCTAGTTGGAACACAAGTATCCTGTCTCCCAGTCCAGTGCCCTTTACATGATACTATTTGGTCTGTCTGTTTTATTGGACTGTTTAAGTGACAGATGACTCAGTAGTGAAGCTTAGTGTAATCATTGCCTTCTCTTTGAAAAGTTGTAAAAATATCACATGTAAAATGAAGTGCCCTTTGGCTCATGGTCATATTTTTACTTTTATTTTCAGTCATCAAAATGCCTAAGATTTCTGTGGTTGATACACTATCTTTTAAGATAAGCTAAGAATCAATAAAATATATCTAACAGAAAATTATGCCCTCAGGATTTGGGATCCTGAGTTCTAATTCCTTTACTATCACTGACTTGCTGGGTGACCTCTTAACAAGTCACTAAAGTTTTGTTTACCATATTTTGATATTGTAAAAGTGGAAAGAAAAGCCCTGTTTCAGGATACATACTGAGCTGATTAACCCTGAGGAAGGAAAAAGGAGATTATTTTTGTTTTGTGTTTCATATTTCTGTACTATTTTAAAGCTTTAAAAGAATGTGTTACACATTAAGTAATTTGTTTTTATTAAAACTTTGTTTCATTTTTACATTTTAATACTTCTAAAATCAGTGTGTATCTTACAGTTGTTGGTAGGTCATAGTCTAATTGGCAGTGTTTTTTCTTTCTTAATGGTTATTACAATGCCATCTGGTTTACTGCAGTACAGTTCTGACATTAACCACGCAGAGTTTGCACAAACTTCCTTCACAAGTTAAAGGACATTACACCTGAAACTAACACAACGTTGTTAATCAGCTATACTCCAATATAAAATAAAAATTAAAACAAACAAAAAACAAGTTAAAGGGCCTGGTCTCCAACAAGACCACCCTGACTTTACACTCTGGTTGCACTTCTGGCCAACTGGATAAAAATTTAGGGGGCTCCCATGACCCCTTCAGGTTCAGTAATTCACTAGAATGTATCACAGAACACAAGAAAGCAATATTTAAGATTACAATTTTCGTATAAAGGATACAAATCAGGACCAGCCAAATGAAGACACACATAGTGCGAGGTCTGGGAGCATCCGTGTTACCCTCCCAGCACATTAGTGTGTTCATCCATCGGGAAGCTTCAGTACAGAGTTTTTATTGAGGTATTACAGGGTAGGCTTGATTGATTTAATCATTGATCAGGTGCTTGAACTCAAATCTCCAGCCCTCCCCTCCCCCAAGGTCGGGCTCACTCCAAGCCCCAGCCCTCTCTTCACATGGTTGGTCTTTCTGGTGACCAGCCCCCATCCTGAGTCAGCTCATTTCTTAGCATAAACCGAGGGGTGATCCAAGGGGCTCATGAATAACTAAGACACTCCCATTACTCAGGAAACTCTGAGGATTTAGAATCTACCCCACAGGAACCAGGGACTACGAAGGCTAGAAAGACTCTTATACAACAATGATGCATAAAAATAGTATATCTTTCAAATGATGATGTATTAGACTAATGACGTACAGTAATTTTAAAACACAACTTTTTATGTTTCTTGATGTAAGTTAACATATGAAGTGCTTTCAGGTCTCTTCTGCATAAATTTTTTATCTACATTTAGAATATAATATTGTTTCCCTAAAGGAGGCTAGGCTTTGTAAGGAAACCGACACAGGTTCAAACCCTGATGCCATATGTACTAATTGTTTGACTCTCTGAACCTCATTTTTCTTATTTCCTAGTTTTGTAAAATGTGAGATTCTTCCCAGCATAGTGTCAGGTATGGGGTAAACATTCATCAAAGTATCCTTGTTGTTTGTATCATGATCTGTATTGTCGGTCTTAAAATTTTGCAGATTTTACCTTTATAGATGGCCAGAGATTGAGTTTTAACCTGACTTTGATGTAGAGAATGCTGCTCTGCTTTGTTAGGGTCTTGGATACAATATGTTGGGTTTTAATAATGTATACTTTTGCCTCCCACTATTATCTAGAATTCTTGTGAAATGATACCTGGAATGAAATGTACTCTTCTCTTACCTCTAACTTAACTGTGGACGCTGTTCAGATTGGCTAAGAGCTACCAACACTGTTGATAGCATTACTATTGGTTGGCTGGTTTGGAGAAAAATAACCATATGCACATATATTCAGATTTACAAGGACTGTTGTAGCTCCTTGAAGCATTAGAAACAAACTAAAACTGTTAACAATAGTCATATTGTCTCTTCTTAAAGCCCTAGTGGAAGTATTTCAAATGCTGAATGGAACCTTTCTTTGCTAACATACTCTCTCCTACACCTGTTTTGCAGTATATGTATTTCCTTTGATTTGTGAGAGATTTAACACACAGCTAATTAGCAGCCTGTTAAACTTTTGGAACTTTGAAACACAAAATTGATCCGTAAGCATATTACAGCATTTCCCTCCCCCATACTCTCTACTCTCTTAAGCAGATGAGTTTAATGAGTAAATGGAGTTAGTCCCTTGTTTTACTTGTTTTTGCAGTTCTTGAACTATTTCTTGTTTGCTCATTTATGCTGAATTAATAAGAGCAGATGTTGAGATTCTTTTGATTTTTTTTCCCCCCTCCCACCAGGGAAAATACTTTCTTTAGGTGGAAATATATAAAGAGGGTTTCCAAAATCTACAGAGCCTTTTTAGACGAGGAAATTTGATCAGGTAAAATATGTCAGAATTAGGATATTTCCATTTCTCCTTGTTTTCCAGAGAGAAATAGGAAAATTGAGTTAGTGAGCTTTAGCCTGAAAGTACTAATAATATTTCTTGGTCTTGAATATGTGATCATTATATGGAATTATATTTAAATACATTGAACTCTGTATCCAAAAATAATAGCGGTGTTCAGGTAGAATTTGTATTATATTAGCAAGGTGTCTTAAATACCTGAAAGAGCCCTGAGTTTTAAAAGACCCTAAAGATCATCTGGCCCAACTTGATTCTTAGAGGAGACTCTTCTAAAGTGTCCGTGACAGAGGGCTCTCTAGCTCTCTGTGAGCTATTTTGAGAGGTAGTCTGTTTCATTATTGGGCATCTCTAATCATTAAGGTTCTTCCTCATTTTTTAATCAAGTCTACCTGTGCAACTTCTCCTTGGTCCTAGTCCTATTCTTTGGAGCAATCTAGATAGAGGAAGTCTAATCCTTCTTGACATTGGAAGGTAGAGAGAGCTCTTTATGCCCTTGGTCACCTTGTCTTCAAATTAATCCTTCAGTCAGTCTTCCTATTACATGGCTCACTGACCCGTCCAGGATATAGTTTATTAGAAGTCTCTCTTAAAATGCATCCTTCTTAGAAGAATTCTACCATTGTACTGGGAAGGTGCCTAATATTGTCACAGCCCTTTGTGGATTTTTATTTTATTTGACTAGAGATTAATTGTAACTGATATTTTTATTCTGGAAAGTTTATTTTTCATTTCTATTAAATTCAATATTTATTGGTCTTTGTAGGCTTTTAGTTCTTTGGTCATTCCCCATGTAGTAGTTCTGAGTTGATGGAAACTGAAAGTCAGAACTGAACAGTCAGGAGGGGCCAGGTAGTGGTTTTACTTTTATTTTTATTTATTTATTTATTTATTTTAGATTTTTTAAAAAAATGTTTATTTATTTGGCTGTGTTGGGTCTTAGTTGTGGCATGTGGGATCTAGTTCCCTGACCAGGGATCGAGCCCTGGCCCCCTGCATTGGGAGCGTGGAGTCTTAGCCACTGGACCACCAGGGAAGTCCCTATTTTTATTTTTTACTTTCTATACTCATCAATATGATTTCCATTCCTAAATTACCATTTTTTTTTACAGTTGTTTATATTCCACTTTGTAGTATTCCCATTTCATGTTTTTTTAAATTAAAGCATATTGCCAACCAGTATTTTCTAGTTCTTTAACCACAAAACACAGAGTTCCTTCATATCTTTTTGCCATGATGGAAGGTTTATCGTATTTCTTCTGATTAATACAAGACTTAAGTTTTCTAAACAGAATCCTTTTAGGATATGAATAATGTTCTTCAAGATCTTTTAAACATACAGGCTTTCCTATACTTGTTTTTTGGTTGTTGTTTCAGATAGGGGAGACATTTTATTTTTATTCTAATTAAAATTTTATTCCATTCCTAAGAATTTTTTGAATAATGTCAGTACATTATTGAACACTACTACATGCCAAATAATTTGCTAAGCACTTTATATACTATGTGATATCTTCTTGTAAGCAAATAAATAAATACTTCTAATAACAACTCTGTGAGTTAGGCACTACCCATTATTACTGGTGAGGAATTTGAGACAATGAGGTTAAATAACTTGTCTAGGGGCACACATACAGTTGATAAGTGGCAGAAGTGAGACTCAAGCCCAGGCAGTCTGACTTGTGGAGCTCATGCTCTTAGCTGCTGTATTTATGACTGTTTGCTTTCTGATAAAAGAATTGTAAATGAGCCGCCTTAAGTCTGTGTGATTTTAAAATATGCAGTGTCACCAGAAGCCACAAGTGATTACTAACATTCTGGTTTTACCTAGCTTTCAGTCAGAACCATGTAATCTAACGATTTCTGGGGAATTACTGGGCAATTCATTCCTAGTTTTTATGGAAAAATCATCTGTGAAGCCAGAGGAAATATATAGGATATAGTCAACAACCCAAAGTCTCCATTTATAATTGTGTTGCAGCTTATGTGAAATCAGTTATGGCCAGGTACAATCTTTTATATCTCATAATTTCAATTCGATGCCTTTAAGTTTGAACCAGAGGTTCTCAAAGGGCCCTCTGGGGGTCTCCGAGACTTTTTGAAGAGGTGCATGAGGTCAAAACTCTTTCATAATAATAATGAGGTATTAATTTTCTTTTTCACTTTCAGTCTCATAAGTATACAATGGAGTTTTCTAGAGGCTACATATCTGAGAATCTAGCTGTCTTCTATTAAACCAACTGTTAAAGAGATTTATAAAATGCAAAACAATGCAAGTCTTCTCACTGAATTTGTTTTATTCTGAAAATATAGTTTTCAAAAAATATTTGTCAACCTGTAATGTGTTTATTGTTGTTATTTTAAAATGAATAAATAAATATTTAGAAATTCTTAAGTTTAGTTTCTCATTCAGTAAATGTCAATAGATACACCCCGTGTAAACAAAAGCTCTTTGGGGGCCTCAAAAACTATAGAGGGATCCCGAGACCAAAAACTTTGAGCACCGCTTGTTTAGATTAGTTGTATCATGTGATATCAGAGAAAAATCTTGATATAGAAGTAAAAATCTAGAACATATTAAAAGATTTTTAAAATCAAATGAAGTGTGTTTATTACTTACCAAATATTTTTCTTTTGAATTGTGTAAGCAGGAGACTGGAACCTACTGAGCGACCTCTTCAGATTGTTTATGATTACTTGTCCGGGCTGGGGTTTGATGACCCTGTGCGCATACAGGAGGAGGCGGCAAATCCTGACCTTGGCTGTATGCTTCGATTTTATGGTGGTAAGGATTTATCAGTGGCTGTGTGAATATATTAACAACTTTTAATTGATTATTTGTACCTCTGTCTGTCTTCAGCCTTTTAAAAATATTTTATCCAAAGCCGTTTTTAAGCCAATTTACTAATGTAGTTAGAAAACAACAGCAAAAACAGCCTTCCCTTTTTATTTTTGCTCTTTTTGTTCTGGTGTTTTGCTGACTTACAGAATTGTTACGTACTTTTGCCAGGCTCTTGATCAAATCATAGCTTTATATATTTTCAAGTTCTTTATAAAGTCCATGAACTTCTGGATAGTTCGAGAATGTTGAGAAGTAGGTGGTCATTATCATATATGACTTAACATTTGATGAGCACATCAGACGTGTATATTGTTGAATTTAGTAAGCTTTAAATCTCGGATATTTCACATGCTCTTCTCTTTTGGTGCATTTTTCCCCTGTTGACTATTTTTCACCTGATCACTTTAGTCATAAAGTTAGACTTAAGGAAGTCAGAATATTTCTGAATATTACTCTCCAAATATATATCAATAACTAATAATACTACTGAGTACCATTTTTTGAGTGCTTACTGTGTGCTTTTATGCTTATGAATTACCCAGCTTACTCAGTATAGCCACCTTATGCTCTAGGAACTGTTGTCTCATTTTACAGAGACAGAGAAGTTAACTTGTTCAAGGTCATACAGCTAGTAAATAACAGAGCTATTTAACACCTAACAGTTTTGAGTTAATATGACCCATTTATCAAACAGTTGAACTAGTAACTAAGTTATTAGCGTATGTAGGCATAGCCATTTACTAAGATTCCCTGCTCTCATTCCTCAAATTATTGATATAATCTGAACTCTTGTGACACACGTCACAAGCCAGTTTTATTAAGTGCACTTCACGAAAGATTTTTTTAATAATTTTTCATCACAACAATATTTTCTGACATGTTCCTTAAAAGTTGGTTTCGTTTTATTTTATTTCCATTCATTTCTCTCCTTTGTTAGCTCATGGAGGGAGAATAGTTGCTAGGTTGATGTTAAATCTGAGGAAAATCTTTTAAGACTAATTTGAGGAACACAACCGATCTATTACTGTAAAGCTTGGTTAAAAAATAATAGTAAATCTTGGATAGTAACATGCTCTTTATATGTGGTTGCACATAAGTTCTTCACTCCATGTTTTCATTCTGGGATGAAAGTTGAGCCTTGAGATGCCGGCAAGCTCCTTTATAACCAGTGAGATTGCATTTGAAGTCAGTTATAATACACAACAGTTGGCATGATTGCATTAATTTATTAATACCACCTGATAAATTGTAGCATGCCTAGGATCTTAATATTCCCTTAAGAGAATATTTCCAGTAAAGTCAAAAAGAGTACCCGTTCAGGGGGCTTCCCTGGTGGGACAGTGGTTAAGAATCCACCTGCCAGTGCAGGGGACATGGGTTCGAGCCCTGGTCCGGGAAGATCCCACATGCCATGGAGCAGCTAAGCCCTTGCGCTGCAACCACTGAGCCTGTGCTCTAGAGCCCGCGAGCCGCAACTACTGAAGCCCGCGTGCCTAGAGTCCGTGCTCTGCAACAAGAGAAGCCGCCACAATGAGAAGCCCGCGCAACGAAGAGTAGCCCCCGCTCTCCGCAACTAGAGAAAGCCCGTGCGCAGCAACGAAGACCCAACGCAGCCAAAAATAAATTAAAAAAAAAAAAAATACCAGTTCGTAGTACTTACTATATTTTGGGGGAGGGGGGGTCTTTAACAGAGAACATTTCCAAAAGTGAGCTCTTTTAATTCAGAGAAGCTAGTATAATTTGAGTGAGAAAATTACATTTGGGAAAGAGGTTTTTAAAGCTAGTTACTTTTGAAAATAGGCAATATATGTATATGGCACCAGAAATAAAAGGCTAAAAAAAGTATGTATGTGTGTGGATAGATAGATAAGGGTATTTTCTGTTGGCTGTGTAACAAATTGCCTCAAAATTTAGTGACTTAGGACTTTCCTGGTGGCGCAGTGGTTAAGAATCCGCCTGCCAATGTAGGGGACACGGGTTTGATGCCTGGTCTGGAAGATCCCACATGTTGCGGAGCAGCTAAGCCCGTGCGCCACAACTACTGACACTGTGCTCTAGAGCCCGCGAGCCACAACTTCTGAGCCCGCATGCTGCGACTACTGAAGCCCATGCGCCTAGAGCCTGTGCTTCGCAACAAGAGAAGCCACCTCAATGAGAAGCCCATGCACCGCAACGAAGAGTAGGCCCTGCTCGCTGCAACTAGAGAAAGCCCGCACACAGCAGTGGAGACCCAACGCAGCCAAAAAATAAATAAAAATTAAAAAAAAAATTTAGTGACTTAAAATATTAAATATTTATTTTTTAATTTATTTTTATTTTTTGGCCACGCCATGCGCAGCGTGTGGGCTCTTAGTTCTCTGACCAGGGATCAAACCCACGGCCCCTGCAGTGGTAGCGCGGAGTCTTAACCTCTGGACCGCCAAGGAAGTCCCGATATTAATATTTATTATATCATACAGTTTCTGTGGGTCAGAAATCTAGGAGGAATTTAGCTGGATGGTTTTGGCTTGAGTCTCAATGAGATGGTACTCATTATATTGGCTGAAGCTGCAGTCATCTGAAGGCTTGAGTGGGGCTGGAAGATTCACTTCTAACATGGCTCACTCATGTGGCTGTTGGTAGAAGGCCCCAGTTTCTCACCAGTTTTTGGCAGGAGATCTCAGTTGCTCGCTATGTGGACCCTTCTCTAGGGCTGCCTAAGCATCTTCACGATGTGGCAGCTAGCTGCCCTCAGTGATGAGACACACACACACGCACATGAGCGCATGCATGCATGTGCCCGCAAACACACAACACACACACACATACATACACACCACACACAGAGGCTTCAGTGCTTTTTATGACCTAGCCTCATAAGTCACCATCGTTTTCACCACTTTCAGTTTATTAGAATTGAGTCACCAAATACAGCCCACACTATAGAGAAGGGAAATAGCCCTCACCGTTTTTTCTTTTTTTAGGCCTCTCCTTTTGAAGAGAGGAGTTGTAAAGAATTTGAAGTATTCTTTTTGAAGCAAATAGCTTAGCAATCAGCTTTCAATATTTCTTGCATAGAGTCTTTGGTGTGTTAGCTTAGAATACAGTGTTAATGAGGCCAGGGTCAGAGGGCCTAAGTTCAAACCAGTGTTTTGCTTTGTTTGCTGGATATGAAATGTCTCTGGTATTCCAGGGGCCATTGTGCAAATGCTAGTTATCAGTCTTGCTGGGGTGGGTGCTGGGGGAAAGTGAGTGGAGTGACTCAGTACAGATTCATGATATAAAAGCCTTGAAATAACGTATGTAACTAAAGATGAGTGGGTAGCATGATCAATCACAGAGATTAAGAGAGCCCATTAATCAACTCCTCATTATGTAAGAGGAAGTGGCATCTGGAAGGTGTAATTTGCGAGTGAAGTTGTAGCTCTGGGGCTGGATAGCTCAGGTAGCACAGCGCCCAGCCTGAGCATTTCTTTCTGTCTGGTATTCTCTGTACGCGTTGTTTGAGACACTTTCATCCAAGGAGTATAAACACAAACAAAAGAAACCAGATGCAAAAGAATTGCATATATAGTATGTTTCCATTCATTTAAAGTTCGAAAACAGGCACAACTCAGCCATATTGTTTAGAGATGTGTGACAGTACCACTCTCTGTCCATCCAAAGCTGCTCTTTCCTTCTTCCGTAATAAGACTTAGAGGTGGGCACATGACTGCCCAGCTACATCTCGTTTCTCAGTCTTTTGTGCAGTTTGGTGTGCACCTGTGACAAAATTTTCTTCAGTGGTATAGAGTGGAATTGTTGTGTGCCACTTTTATACCTGGTTCCTAAAGCCTCCCATGCATACTTCTTGCTCTTTTCCTCTTCTGTAGGGTAGGAAGGCAGTCATCAAGAGCAATATTGAAGTCATGTGTTGAAAATGGCAGAGCCACCATCAGCTGGAGTTTCTCGACCGAGTTGACCCCTGGTAACCCAGACTGCCCACCCTAGCAGAGAATTACATTTCTCTTGTGTTTGGGCCAGTATATTCTTTTTGTTACAGTAGTTAAAAATGCTATAACTAACACATGAGTAGCAAAAACATAAAGAAAACAAGGAAATGATTATTATAAAAGTGAAGAGCATGGCTGACCTCTAGGGTAGAGGGAGGAAGTGATTCCTACAAGTAGAATTTTTGAGTTAATACAAGTATATACCGATAGTGGTTATCTATTAAGCAGTGATATATAATGTGATAATTATGATGTAACAATCAATTTGGTATATACCTGTTGAGAATTTTCTAACTTTTATTCCTATCTAATGTGTATTTGCAGAAATATATTTTGTTTACATAAATGCTGTCATTTGGTGTTGGTCTTCATGCTTTTTTTCTCCCAACAGTGTTTTGGAGGACTTTTCTTAACTCTTCTATATGCATTTCTTTATGTTGCATACTATTGGATGTCATGTATATATTATAGTTTATATAACAATTTCCCTAGTGATGGACTATTACAAATAGCACTGTAGTAAAATTGCATCTTTGTGCACCTGTGTTTCTTTTTTTTTTTAAATGATGTAATTGGAATTTTTATTTTATTTATTTTTAAAAATTTATTTATTTTTGGCTGCATAGGGTCTTCATTGCTGCGCACGGGCTTTCTCTAGTTGTGGTGAGCAGGGGCTACTCTTTGTTGCAGTGCGCAGGCTTCTCATTGCAGTGACTTCTCTTGTTGCGGAGCATGGGCTCTAGGCGCATGGGCTTCAGTAGTTGTGGCTCGCGGGCTCAGTCATTGTGGCTTGCAGGCTCTAGAGCGCAGGCTCAGTAGTTGTGGTGCACGGGCTTCGTTGCTCCACGGCATGTGGGGTCTTCCCAGACCAGGGCTCGAACCCATGGTCCCTGCATTGGCAGGCGGATTCTTAACCACTGCGCCACCAGGGAAGTCCCTGCACCTGTGTTTCTTCAGAGTAAATCTCTAAACATGAAGTTATTGGGTCATAGGATATTTATCCTCATTTAAAATACTAATAGTTACTACTGCAAAACAAATGTATATCCCATCAGTATATCAGTACCCCTTTGCTCACAATATCACCTTTTTTAAAAAAAAATTTTATTTGTTTATTTGTTTATTTATTTATTTATTTATTTTTGGCTGTGTTGGGTCTTCGTTTCTGTGCGAGGGCTTTCTCTAGTTGCAGCGAGCGGGGGCCACTCTTCATCGCGGTGCGCGGGCCTCTCACTGTCGCAGCCCTTCCTGTTGCGGAGCACAGGCTCCAGACGCGCAGGCTCAGTAGTTGTGGCCCACGGGCCCAGTTGCTCCGCGGCATGTGGGATCTTCCCAGACCAGGGCTCGAACCCGTGTCCCCTGCATTGGCAGGCAGACTCTCAACCACTGTGCCACCAGGGAAGCCCACAATATCACCTTTTAATATTATTAGCATTTAAAACTTTTACTAATCGAATGGATTAAATGTTGGTCTCGTTTTGATTTTGTTTGCCTGATTACTAGTATGGTTGAATATTGTGTCATATTTACATTGATCTTTAAGTTTTCTTCTCCTTTGAATTAACCCTTGATATTTCTGTTGTTTATCCTTTTTCATATTGATCAGAAGGACTTTTGTATATATTCTGAATATACATCCTCTGTATACTGTATTTGTGACACATTTTTTTCCCAGCCTGTAACTTGTAGTTTTACGTATTGTTTTTTATTGTGCAGAAGTTTTATTTAATCAGATTTAGTCAGTCTTTTCCTTTAATACCTTTACATTCCTTCCCTATCCTAGGTCATAAACATACTCTATATTTTCTTCTAGTACTTTTATATTTTTAGAATGTGATATGAGGTAGGGATCTAACTTTACTTTTTTCTCTGTTGATAGCCAGTTGTCCCAACAATACTTATGAAATAGCTCATCCTTTTCCTGCTGATTTGAAGCATCACCTTTATTATTATTAAGTTCCTATACAGGCGGGGGTCTATTTTTGGACTGTATCCTATTACATTGATGTCTTTGTCTTATGCTAATACCAACACTATTTTTAATATACCTATATGATAGATTCTGATAGTCAATAAGGAAGTTCCCATTCACTTTTCTTCTCTGAAAAATCAGGGAGATCTCTAGAGTCAAAGAAATCTTTCTGAAGAAGTAGTATTTGGGTTGGTTCTTTAAAAATTGACAGAATTTCAATAATCAGAATGGAAAAGGAGGACAGAGGTGGGGTATTAGGAATTTCAGTGCATGTTCTGTGAATCACACACACAGAAAATTTGAGTCCAGATTGTTTTGGGCCTTGAGTGCAATATCAGGAGTTTAGCCTTCATTTGGCAGATGGTAGCAGGAAGTGATGGGATCCAAGTGCGCCTGAGAAAGATGAATCTGGCACCAGAGTGAATAATAATTCAGGCGTGAATTAGTAGGGATCTGAACTAGGGAATGAGAAGGAATCATTCGTATAGAGACTTTTTGAAGGAATAGTCAGTAAGTGTTGATGGTTGATTGAAAAAAGAAGTTGAGGAAGAGAACCTAAGAGGCAAAGCTGGCTCTGAGGTTTTGAGGCTGGGTGGCTTTGGGAGACTGACAGGACTTGAGTTGTGAGAAGGATCTGGTTTGCAGGGATGGTGATGACTTGGTTTCAGGCATGTTTAATTGTAAGTGGTGGTAGACATCCAGTTGGAGATGTCTGGCAGGTAGTTGGAAGTGTGAAACTAGGAGCTTTGGAAATACAAATCTGGGAGTCAGGTACATGGGAGTGTTAAATCCGTGGAAGTTGTTAAGATTATCTTGAAAATAATACTTAAATATAGGAAGAGAAGGAGACTTAAGGCAGAACTTTCATTATAACAACTAGCATTTGTTTTATACCCTTACTATGTGCTGAGCATGTACTAAGGTGCTGAGCACTCTATGTACCTTTTCTCATTTAATCCTTACAGCCGTGTAGGTAGATATTATTACTCTGGAGAGGTCTTAACTGGTTCTAAATCTCTTCTTTTTTTTTTTTTTTTTTTAAATTAATTAATTAATTAATTTTTGGCTGAGTTGGGTCTTTGTTGCTGCCCGCAGGCTTTCTCCAGTTGTGGCGGGCAGGGGCTACTCTTTGTTGCAGTGCGCGGGCTTCTCACTGCGGTGGCTTCTCTTGTTGCGGAGTACGGGCTCTACGTGCGCGGGCTTCTTTAGTTGTGGCTCGCGGGCTCTGGAGCGCAGGCTCGGTAGTTGTGGCGCACGGGCTTAGTTGCTCCACGGCATGTGGGATCTTCCCGGACCAGGGCTCGAACCCGTGTCCCCTGCATTGGCAGGCGGATTCTTAACCACTGTGCCACCAGGGAAACCCTAAATCTCATCTTCTTAACCTGTAAGGTACTCTACCATATAGTTGATGGAGAAACAGTTTAGAAGAATAAGAGGGATCCATAAAATGTGAGAACTGGGAAAGACTAGGGATCATCTAATCCAACTCCTTGGTCTTAAACTTGGGAAACTAAGGCCTAAAAATATGGAACTTGTTCAGGGTCACGAAGCCAGATTGTGGGATTGCTTAGCCACCACTGCTTCACAAGATTTTCTACTGAAATACTTCAAATCACAGAGTGTGTTCTTGTGTTGGGTGGGGCGGTGGCTATTGCGAGTTTGAAATTTGTTTTGAGGTTTCCTGTTTTACTCTTTAAATGTAAGTAAATGTTTCATTTTTACCCCAAAATATATCAGCCAGTATTTATTTATTTGTCTGTTTAACTTTTTATTTTGAACTAGCTTTAGATTTTCAGAGCAGTTGGAATGATAGTACAGAGAGCTCCTGCACACCCTTTATAAAGTCATTTGAGCCATTGTTCCTGTATAAATAGTGCTTCATCTTTCTCTGGCTTCTTTAAAGATTTTTCCTTTGTCTTTAATTTTCAGCAGTTTGATTATGAAGTGTCTGGGCTTGAATTTCGTTGAGTTTAGCCTGCTTGGGGTTCACCAATGCTCCAGGTATTCTGTCCAGGTTTTATAGGTGAATTCAGTGGGAGAGACAGGGTAGAGTGGGCTTTCTCTGTGTAACTCAGAACCAGAACCTTAATGGCATCTTTTGATTAAAAGAAGTATTTCATTTTGATATAGTCCAATTTAACAGTCTTTCCCTTTATTCTTTTCTAGACGCTATATTGCTTTGCCTTTCAGTTTATATTCACAATCTGTCTTTGTGACTTCATTTTTTATTGTCTGTTTTGAGTATCATCATGAGCTCATGGGCTTATTTATATTTGTTTCAATTCATTTGCACCCATTTTTCTTTCTGATGCTCAATTTGTCCCATCTCAGCTAGGGGGAGCTCTTTCAGGTTGCTTTCTATGTCCTTCCAACATGACCCAACTACTGTCTTTGATAGCATTCTAGATTTTCCATTAAGTTCTTGATCTTTTCATCATCTGACTCACACCAGGAATAGATTATTTTTCTAAGGACTCCTGGTTCATTTTAATGAAAAATGGTATTTAGAGACTGTACTATGGGCAATAGACGTATTCATTGCTACAGGGTTGTCCTTGATCCTTTTTTTTTAGAAACTTTTTTTTAAAATTATAAAAGCAATCCATTTTCTTTATAGAACATTTCAAAGTATAAATATATAGGGAAATTAAAATTATCCCTAATTTTCCACTTAGAACCTTGGCTTTCGTGATTATAAGTCTGTTTTTTAATTAGAACTCTTAGACATTCCAAATGTTTATTAGAACTTCCTCATTCTGTTTTTTACCACTTTCAGAAGATCAGAGACTTGAGGCACTCTGAATATCTAGCAAACCCTCCAAAAATAATAATAAACAGCATGTTATTTCATGTATAAATAACTTATCCCCCCCAAATTGAATGTTCCTTTCTGAGAGGTGATGGATAGATTTAGGAGTTTTCTCGGTGATAAAATATAAAGAAATAAGGCCAAGGAAAGAGAGACTCAAAGAATTGTACATCGATTGATATAACATCTGTTTCACGTAAACTTCAAAAGAGACTATTAGACAATTTGGAAACATGAGAAGCTATAAAGAAGTCCCATTTTTATTTGATGTAGCTAACTTTGTAGTATATCATGCTGTTAACCAGGATGGGGAATATAAATGCAATAGCAAGTTTGGGGAAAATGATGAGATTAAAAAAAAACCAGCTTCACTGAGATAGAATTCACGTACCATAAAATTCACCCTTTAAAAGTGTACAATTCAGTGCTTTTTAGTATATTCAGAGAGTTGTGCAACCATCACCACTATCCAATTTTAGAACATGTTTATCACTGTAAAATGAGACCCCCATATCTGTTAGCAGTCATTCCTTATTTCCCACTCCCACAACACCTGGCAACCATGAATCTACATTCTGTCTATATAGATTTGCCTATTCTGAACAATTGATACAAATGGAATCATACATACTTGGCTTTCTGTGGCTGGCTTCTTGTACTCAGCATAATGTTTTAAGGTTCACCCATTTTGTAGCATGTATCAGTACTTAATTTCTTTTCACGGCTGAATAATATTCCATTGTATGCATATACCACATTTTGTTTATCCACTCATCAGTTGATGGACATTTGTGTTGTTTCCTCTTTTTGGCTATAATGAATAATGCTACTGTGAACATTCGTGTACAAGTGTTTGTGTGGACATATGTTTTCAGTTCTCTTGGATGTAGATGTAGGAGTAGAATTGCTGGATTATATGGTGACGCTATGTTTAAGCTTTAAGGAACTGTCAGACTGATTTCCAAAGTGACTGCACCATTTCATAATCCCCCCAACCATGAAGGGTTCTAATTTCTTTACATTCCTGCCAACACTTGTTATTGTTTGTCTTTTTTGATTATAGTCATCCTAGTGTGTGTGAACTGGTATCTTGTAGTTTTCATTTACATTTATCTAATAACTAATGAGGTTGAGCATCTTTTCATGTGCTTGTTGGTCTTTTGTATATCTTCTTTGGGGAAATACCTGTTCAAATCCTTTGCCCAATTTTTAATGGGATTATTTGTCTTTTTATTGCTGAATTGTAATAGTTCTTTATTTTGGATACAAGTCTCTTATTAGGTATATGATTTGCAAATATTCTCTCCTGTTTTGTGAGTCTTCTTTTTACTTTCTTGATGGTGTCTGTTGAAGCACACAGCCTTTTATTTTCAAAGTCCAGTTTATCTGTATTTTCTTTTTCGCCACTTGTGCTTTTTATGTCAATATCTAAGAAACCATTGCCTAGTCTAAATTCACAAGATTTATTCCTATCTTTTCTTCTAAAGTTTTATAGTTTTAGTTCTTACATTCAGGTCTATAATCCATTTTGAATTAATTTTTGTATGTGGTGTGAGGTTAGGGATTCAACTTCTTTCTTTAGCATGTGGATATCCAGAATTCCCAGCACCATTTGTTGACAAGACTATTCCTTCCCCATTGAATTATCTTGGCACCCTTGTCAAAAATCAGTTGTCCATAAAGTAGGGGTTTTTTGGTGAACTCTCAATTCTATTCTATTGCTTTATGTCTATCCTTATATCAGAACTGCACTTTATATGCCAGCTCCTTACTTTGTAGTAAGTCTTGAAATTGGGAAATATGAGTCCTCCAATTTTGTTTTTCTTTTTCAAGATTGTTTTGAGTTGAAAAGGCTGTTTTTCAACTGTTCAAGCTGTTCTGAGTCCATTGCATTCTATGGGAATTTTTTGATCAGTTTGTCAGTTTCTGTCATGAAGTTATCTAGAATTTTGATAGGGATTGCATTAAATCTGTAAATCAATTTGGGGGGTTTTGCCATCTTAACAATATTAAGTCTTTCAACCCAGGGACACTGGCTGTCTTTCCATTCATTTATGTCTTTTATAATTTCTTACAACTATGTTTTATAGTTTCAGTATACAAGTTTTGCACTATTTTCATTTTATTCTTTTTGATGCTATTATAAATGCAATTGATTTCTTAATTTCACTTTTGAATTGTTTATTTCTAGTGCATAGAAATACAACTGATGTTTTAAAAATCTTGTATCCTGCAACCTTTCTGAACTCATTTATTAGGTATAATAGTATTTTTTTGGTGTGGCTTACCTAGGAAGGTAATTTTCTATATACAAGATCATATTATTTTCAAATAGAGATAGTTTTACTTTTCATTCTGATACTGGTTTTGAATCTGTAAAATTTTTTTAATTTTATTTTTTTGTTGGAGTATAGTTGATTTACAGTGTTTCAGGTTTACAGCAAAGTGATTCAGTTTTATATGTGTGTGTGTGTGTGTGTGTGTGTGTGTGTGTATTCTTTTCCAGATACTTATTTTGTGTGTGTGGGGGGGTGCCGTGCCACGTGGCTTGTGGGATCTCAGTTGCTTGACCAGGGAGTGAACCCTGGCCATGGCAGTGAAAGAGCCAAATCCTAACCACTGGACCACCAGGGAACTCCCCTCAGATACTTTTCCACTACAGATTCTTATAAGATATTGAATATAGTTCCCTTTGCTATACAGTAGGTCCTTGTTGTTTATCTATTTTATATATAGTGGTCTGTATCTGTTAACCCCAAATTCCAAATTTATCCCCCCCACCCTTTTCCCCTTTGGCAACCGTAAGTTTGTTTTCTATGTCTATGAGTCTATGAATCTGTAAATTTGAGGTGAATGGGGACATCTGTTGGACATGTCTAGCAGGCAGTTGGATATATGAGATCAGAACTAAGGGAAGATTGGGGCAGGAGATAGAAATTTGAAAGCCCTTATCAACATATGAATAGTGTAGTTTTGGGGAAGTGGAAGCCAGATTGAAGTAAATTGAGTAAATAAAAGGTGAGGTAACAGAGGTAGCTAATATAGAAGCACAAATGAGAAGAAAAGAGCCTCAAAAGGTTAAACTTATAGTTTCTTAAAATATGGTTTATGGGCCATCTGCGTTTAAATTACTTGGGATACTTGTTAAAAATACATTTTCCTATGTTCCATACCAGACCCTCTGAATTAGACTCTCTGTGGATAGGTCTTGGCGTTCTGCATTTTAAACTAATTCTTAGATAATTCTTGGGCACATAGGAATTGGAGAATGCCTCAACTAAAGGAATTCTGTGGAGAATGAGAAGGAATGGGAGAAAACTTGAGTGTTTTTGTAGCTTTGATAGAAACAATAGGGAGGGTGGAGTTGAAGAGTGAGAAGAATGAATAACCAAACTCCCCAAGGAAGGTGGAATTTAGAAAAGAGATGAAAGGATTGGCCTAGAATAGAAAGAGAAATGACTCTTCCATACATCTGGTGTTAACATACAAAGTTTTAAAAGCTTTGAAGTAAGCTAGCCCATTTCTTCATTTTTTTATATGGGAAAAACATGGTTAATCGGGCAAAGCAATGCCCAGGGTTCCATAATCAATTATGTAATAATACTGAGTACAACCCAGTTTTCTCGGTTCCCCGTTTATTGCTGTTTGCACAGCCTCATACTGTTGCTGCTCCTGTTCATTTCTGTGTAGAGTTACTGTCTGTTTCTAGTAGCGCTTTAACCAAGAACATCTCTTCTGTCATAATGCTCTGTTTTGTTCACTATACCTCAGTCATATAAAGATTTCTAAAGGGTGGCAAAAAACAGAGAAGCTCTTGCATGCATGTATTGCTTCTGCCACCATGATTGGGATAGTTGACTGAAATATCAGCCGAAAGCTTTTCTTCACAAAGAGCAGAATGATGGAGGATTGTGTACAGAACTAGTTGTTCATTTCTTCATTCTAGAATAGACTAAACACAACAATAGTGGCTGTCACTTATTCCATACTTGTTTTGTATCTAAAACTATGCTTAGTATTTTACATTCATTATCTTAATTTTTTTATAAGAACCCTCTGAAGGTAGATAGTCTTAAGATCCAAACTCTATAAATGAGGAAAGTCAAGGTCAGTGAGATTATGTAGTTCAAGGAAACAAAGTGAGTGGCACAACCAAGATTCAAACTCAGGTTTGAGTGTCTGACTCCCAAGTCCTTGATCTTAACCACTCTGTCATTCTGTCTTTCTTTGTGTACATGGGAGATATGACTGTTGGAAGAAGGATTAACAATGGCATCCAAAATAACATGTTGCTCTCTAGACCAAAATTCGTAGTGCTCCCATTATATAACTTAGGGATGGATAGCATTTTAAGACTGAGAGCTTATTTTGTAATACTTATATTGCTTGGTTACTTAGGGCTGCTGAATGTTAACATGTAATACTTTCTTTTTCCCTTTCATTATTTTTATGCTACTTTAATGGTGGCTTTTGAAGTACTCTTTTCTTTTCAGAAAAACCATGCCAGATGGATCATCTGGATCGAATCCTCCTGTCTGGCATCTATAATGTACGAAAGGGAAAGACCCAGCTACATAAGTGGGCTGAACGCCTGGTTGTTCTCTGTGGCACCTGCCTCATCGTTTCCTCAGTGAAGGATTGTCAGACTGGAAAGATGCACATTTTGCCTCTGGTTGGGGGGAAGGTAAGACTCACAAAGATGAATTATTCTTCTTTTGATCGTCTTAATTTAAAAAATATCACATACGCTTTTCAGAGCTTTTTTCACATCTTTTCAAATAAGCCAATATGAGCATTATTAAAGATTACATCACAAAGTTTTTGTCAGGCTAATTTAAGCATAAAGCAAGTTCATGTACATCACAGGCTCCCTGGGAGGTCCAAAGACTATCCATGCCCCAAATTCTGCTGCAGGACCCGTCTGTTGGAGAAACCCCTGCCTCCACTGCTAGGCACTAAATGCTCTCTCATTGGTACCACCAAGGGTAGACAGAGGATACTACCACTAGAAGCTGCCTTTGTAAACTAGAAGTAGCTGTTAGCATCCACTCCAAAATAGATTCTTTCCTGTTTCTCTTTTTCCCCCGTTAGACTGAAATTCAGAGTCTGGAGTGGTCATAAGCTCCTACCCAGCAGCCAGAGAAACCTGCCATTTCTTGCATCTGTACTAGAGAATTCCCCATCATAGGAAAGGCAGTTCCAAGTCTTTAAACAGAGATAGATGACTGGAAAACAGATAATGTTAATGTTTATAGGAAGTTATACATAATTTTATTTCCTTTATTTTGAATCTTGAAGATCATAAAACAATCTGAATTTAAGGGAACTCCCAGACAAAATGACTTTGTGAATCATGCTTTGAGATAGCCAGTTTGATCCAGATACACAGCAATATAGATAAAATACATATATTTAAAAAATAAACTTATGAAAGGACATAGCTGGACTTTGGAATGTGGAATAGAAATGTAAGTGGTGAGAGCCTACTGGGCTCTGGGTCTGAAAGGTGGCAGCCTAGGGGTTTAGCTCCTATAAGTATTTGGGTCTGAAAGTACTCTGGTTATGATGGGGGACCTGGCCCAAGCTTATTGCTTGAAGCTAGGAAATGAGTGGTATTCTTAGGTCCTGATAAAAAGCTGGAAAAAAACAAACAAAAACCCAAACCAAAAACTTCTGTAAACCACTGACTGGAACCAAGGCTTGTTCCTGGCTGTGGTTCTAAACAGATGGGTGGACCCAGTTGTATGCCCTGTGACTAGGAAATGAACAAGCCCCAACTGGCCTAATAAATGAATGTGTGTCACTCCAGTGTCATCCGTGGAGCAGGAACCCACCGCTGCCAATATGAGACCTGGTTCTGGTCTTGGGGGCTGAAGGATAGTGAAGAAAGTAAGTGAAATTTCTCCAAAGGGAGAAGGTGAGTGAGGACAAGGTTGGAGGATTGGCGGAGAGGAAGTGGGAAACAGAGCAAGAAAGAGAAAGAAAAACAAACCTCCCATTTATGTAATTCTTGTCCATTCTCTCTCTTCCCTCACTAATAGAATAGAATTTTGTTCAGGATGGTGATGTGACCAAGATCAAAAACTCCCCAGCCTCCCTTGTAGCTAGTGGTGGCTAATAAATATAAACAGAAGTTTGCAGGTGGAACTTTTGGGAAAGGCCTTTAAAGTGGGAGAGACGTGGATGGCTTGACCCTTTGCCCTGCGTTTCCTTCCTTTATGGAAGACAGTCTCTTGGTATTGGAGATGGAGCAGTCATATGGTGGCTGGAAACTGCAAGCATTTGCTGAGTGTGGCCTTCTGGAAAGCAGGAGGCGCCTGGGCCCCTGGTGGCAGGGTGGAGCTGCTATAGCACTCCTGGACTGATGCTGTGTTTTTAAGCCACTATTTCACAGCTTAATGTAATGAACCAACGAATGTACTGACGAATTTCACAGATAAAACGTATAAGAGAGCCCATAAGGGCGGGTCCAGTATACATCTAATAGCAGTTCCAGAGAAGAGAGTAAAGGAGAATGGATAAGCAATATCTGAAGAAATAACGGTTGAGATTTTTCTAGAAATAAAGACATGAGTGTTCAGATTGAAAAGACACTGGGTACTCAACAGGATAAATAAAAATAAGTTGACACGTAGACACATTGCAGAACATGAAGGAGCAAATCACAGAAGCTTCCAGAGAGAAAAGATTACCTGCAAAGAATTGACAGGCTGACAACAGCTTTCTTTTCATTAACAATATGTGTAGAAGACTATTTGCAAAATTGCTGAGAGAAAATAAACGTCAACCTGTATTCTATATCCAGCTGAATTACTTTACAAGAGTCAAGGCAAAATAGGACATTTTCAGACATATAAAGACTAATGAGGGAGTTCCCTGGTGGTCCAGTGGTTAGGACTGGGTGCTTTCACTGCCACGGTGCAACCAAAAAAAGAAAAAAAGACTGGTACTTCCCTGGTGGCGCAGTGGTTAAGAATCCGCCTGCCAGTGCAGGGGACACGGGTTCGATCCCTGGTCTGGGAAGATCCCACATGCTGCGGAGCAACTAAGCCCGTGTGCCACAACTACTGAGCCTGCGCTCCAGAGCCAGTGAGCCACCACTACTGAGCTTACGCACTATAACTACTGAAGCCCGTGTGCCCTAGAGCCTATGCACCGCAACTACTGAGCCCATGCACCGCAAGTACTGAAGCCCGTGTGCTCTAGGGCCCGCATGCTGCAACTACTGAGCCTGCACACTGCAACTACTGAAGCCTGCGCACCTAGAGCCCATGCTCCACAACAAGAGAAGACACCTCAATGAGAAGCCTGTGCATCGCAATGAAGAGTAGCCGCCACTCACCGCAACTAGAGAAAGCCCGCACGCAGCAAGGAAGACCCAGTGCAGCCAAAAAATAAGTAAAAAAAAAAAAAAGACTAATGAGCTGGCATATATCCTCACTGAAAGGACTACTAAAAATGTATATCTAAAAAACAACATCCCTTGGGCTTCCCTGGTGGCACAGTGGTTAAGAATCTGCCTGCTATCGCAGGGGACACAGATTCAAGCCCTGGTCCAGGAAGATCCCACATGCCGTGGAGCAACTAAGCCCGTGCGCCACAACTACTGAAGCCCGCGCACCTAGAGCCTGTGCTCCGCAACAAGAGAAGCCACTGCGATGAGAAGCCTGCGCACCACAACGAAGAGTAGCCCCCGCTCACCACAACTAAGGAAAGCCCGCGCGCAGCAACGAAGACCCAATGTAGCCAAAAATAAATAAATAAGAGTGGGCATGAATTTCATTTAAAAAAATAAAAAATAAAAAGCAACACCCCTCCAAAAAACAAAGAAAAAAGAAGAAAGAAAACAACAAAGGAAGGTAAATTCAAAGGGAAGGCATGAGATAAATAGATGATGAGTGCAGACACTGACAAAATATGGTAGTAAATTTAATATTGATTGTAAAAACGTTTAAAATTTTTAATATTTTAAGTATAAATTTAAATTTAAACAACTAAAGCTCAAACTATCCTGAACAGTGTTCAAGGTGTGGTGGTGTGTTCAGTAAGGAAAGTGTGATGCAGTTTTGGGATAAGTGATTCATGAGTATAACTTGGAAGTTTCCAGCTGACTCACCAAGATTCAGTAGCTATGACATACTAAAGTGAGACATCAGACAAGGATGTAAGTGGTTCCATAACTATAAAAAGACTTCATCCTCATCAAAGCTATATAGGTTGGGTTGTTGAAGAGAGCTGTTGTGCCGTGAATCCCTGCCACCACCCCAAATGGTAGTGGGGGAGGTTTCTGCCTCTTTCCTCAAGCCTAGTGAAAGAGGTTTCAAAAGGACCCAAGAGAGCCTGATATGGGTCCCCTGCAGAAAGGGGGACATAGTGCACTGGTGTCCTGCCTTCTAACCAGGAAGTCTCGAGGACGAAAGGTAGGCTGCCAGCTGCTTTGGTGATAGAGCAAAGCGCCTAACTCATGTGTTGGGATCATTGTGTACTCTTTGGGTTTGTTAGTATGTGACCCAGATGGGTTGAGAGAGAGCAGGAGCCATTGGGTAGGTGGGTGGATTCTCTTAGAATATGTCCAGTGGGGCCACCTGGAGGGGCAAACAGACTTCACTGGAGGGTGGGCTGTCAGTGGACCACCAGATTCCTTCAGGTCTGAGGAGGGAGTGGTCACCTTTTAGAATAGCACGCATTAGCCTGGTCAAGGGATCTGTACGTGAGAAGCCATCATTGGTTGGATTGGGGGGCCGGGTATCCAAAGAACCCTCAAAAGGACCTATTGAGGAAGATCATCCCCTTTAAAATCTGGTAGGCCCAGAGAGTGTGAAGTCAGGTTATGACTCTACTAGTCTAGTAAGAACCTTTGGGCTTGCGTCTTCCCTGTCCTTCCTCCTGCCCCGCGTCAATGATGGAGGGAGTCAGAAATGGCTTCTATCCCATCACCTAGTAAGTAAGGGAGGAGGTGAGTCCAAAAAGTAGGCCAAGGTACCCCTTGCAGGCAAGCAGCTACCTCCAGTGTGCTGCAGTGGTGGGGAAAGGGTTGGAGCAATCTTACCTTCGAAGTGGAAACTTTGGCTCTTATCATGTGGGCCTGCAGACTCTCCTGTTCTGAAACAGGCCTGCATTCTTGCATTACCGGGACTTGTACTGGCTGTTGCTAAGCTGGGAATGCTCCTTCCCCAGGAGGTTTCCACACCTTGCTCCTGAACCCTTGTGGGGTCTTTGCTCACATGTTCCCTCCTCAGTGAGTCCTTCCTTGACTGTCCTATTCATAACTCAGATCACCTACCCTGTTCCCCTCCACGCCTGTACCCTGCTTTATTTTTCTTCATATTACTCATTCTGTATTTTATCATGTTATGCTACATCATGATTTATTTATTTATTTTTGGCTGCGTTGGGTCTTTGCTGCTGCGCGCAGGCTTTCTCTAGTTGCGGTGGCTTCTCTTGTTGTGGAGCACAGGCTCTAGGCGCGTGGGCTTCAGTAGTTGTGGCACATGGGCTCAGTAGTTGTGGCTCGCGGGCTCTAGAGCTCAGGCTCAGTAGTTGTGGTGCATGGGCTTAGTTGCTCCACAACATGTGGGATCTTCCCGGACCAGGGCTCGAACCCATGTCCCCTGCACTGGCAGGCGGATTCTTAACCACTGTGCCACCAGGGAAGCCCTCATGTCACCATTTTGATATATAAACTCCACTGAGGGCAGAGGGTTTGTTAGTTTTTCCCCTGTTATGTCCCCAGCACCCACGATAGTAAAATGTATTCATTCAGCAGATAATTATCAAACTGAGATTGTTTTGTGACTTAAAGAGTAATAAATAAATTTACTTATGGCTATGCCCTATCAATCCTACTCCTTCAACATATCTGTTAAATAAGTATTCCTTTGGTTTTTTCTTTTTTGTTTTTTGGCCGCACTGTGCGGCATGCAGGATCTTAGTTCCCTGACCAGGGATTGAACCCGCACCCCGCTGCAGTGGAAGAAGCGTGGAGTCTTAACCACTGGACCACTAGGGAATTCCCCCTTTGGTTTTTTTTAAAACAGCTTTATGAGATAGAATTCATATGGTGTACAATTAACCCATTTAAAATGTACAATTCAGTGACTTTTAGTATATTCACAGAGTTGTGCAACTATCACCATAATCGATTTTAGAATACTTTCATGACCCTTTGAAAAGAAACCCTGCACTACTTAGCCGTCATCTCCCCATTCCTTCTCCAGCCCCAAGCACCCGTTAATCTACTTTCTGTCTCTATAGGTTTACTGATTCTGGACATTTCATATAAATGGAATCATACAATATATGGTTCTTTGTGACTGACTTCTTTCGCTTAGTATAACGTTTTCAAGGTTCACGCATGTTGTAGTGTGTATCAATATTTTATTCCCATTTACGGCTGAATAGTATTCCATTCTATGGATGTATGGATGTACTACATTTTGTTTATACATTTACCTGTTGATGAACATTGAGGTTATTTCCACTTTTGGCTATTATGAATAATGCTGCTATAATTCACATACAAATTTTTGTGTGGATGCATCTTTTCTTGGGTATATACCTAGGAATGGAATTGCTGCGTCGCGTGGTTGCTTTTGAGGAACTGCCAGGCTGTTTTCCAAAGTGGCTGCACCATTTCACATTCCCACAGCAGTGTATGAGGGTTCCAGTTTCTCTGTATGCTTGCTAATGCTTGTTATCCAACACTTGTTATTATCTGTGTTTTTGATTTTAGCCATCCTAGTGAATGTGACATGGTACTTTGTGGTTTTGACTTGCATTTATCTAATAACTAATGATGTAGAACATCATATCGTGTGCTTATTGGCCATTCCTCTGTCTTCTTTGGAGAAATATCTGTTCAGATCTTTTGCCTATTTTAAAAAATTGAGTTGTTTGTCTTGTTATTGTCCTTTGATTTTCGATTGGGATTGTTTAATTGGTTCTGGTTTTCTCCCCTCCTCTTCTTCAGGTAGAAGAAGTGAAGCGACGTCAGTACTGCCTTGCATTCAGCTCAGCTGGAGCCCAAGCTCAGACCTATCACGTCAGCTTTGAGACTTTGGCTGAGTACCAGAGATGGCAGCGGCAATCATCCAAGGTGATAAGCTGTCAGATGTCCTGATGTGGAGATAAGAGTATAGAAACCCAACAGAAGTATATTTTGAAACTGAACTTACTCCCAAGATATCAAATTATAATTCTTATGCACATCACTCTAGGCCTTTCTGAGTACATAGTGAATGAAACGGAATTCTCCCAGGTCCTTAACTTATTATTTATATTTGCATAGTACAGAATGCTTACAAAAGTGTTTTCAGGTGCATTTACCTTTATACCATCTCTGTGAAAAAGGTAGGGCCTTGAAGGATTTGAGACACAATGAAATTCAAATGACTCTCCCTCGACCATAGTGGTCAGTGATAGATGGAGCTGTTCCCTAACTCGTAGCCTAGTGCTTCTGTATGTATTTAGCACAGCTTTGATGAACCACTTTAAATTTGAACTTATTGATGGGACATGACCTGTGATCCTGTCACAAACCATTATTCCTGTATGCTGAGGATAATTGGCTTTTTAGCATAATTTCTGCTTTCCTCGCCTTTAAAGATGAAGTGCTCTAAAATTTTATTTCATTTTCCAAATTCTCTTGTTCTCCTAGCCACCTTTTCAGAATTTAAACACATTTTTCTTTATGGAGCTAAATAGCTGCATGAAGGATTGTTTCAGTATAATGACATGCCATCAAAACATGAATGACTTTTGCAGTGATATTTTGTTTGTTTTAGACCCAGTTTCACAGTCCATGTTGTATTAGCCTACTATTATAGTAATATAAATCTTGTTTTGGCTTCATTGGATTTTCTGTGCTTGTGGTGGTAATAAAATGTTCTCTGAATGGAATCTAAGGGAAAAAAAAAAAAAGAGGTCATGAAGAACCTAGTGGCAAGATGGGAATAAAGACACAGACCTACTAGAGAATGGACTTGAGGATATGGGGAGGGGGAGGGGTGAGATGTGACAGGGTGAGAGAGTGTCATGGACATATATACACTACCAAATGTAAAATAGATAACTAGTGGGAAGCAGCCGCATAGCACAGGGAGATCAGCTCGGTGCTTTGTGACCACCTAGAGGGGTGGGATAGGGAGGGTGGGAGGGAGGGAGATGCAAGAGGGAAGAGATATGGCAACATATGTATATGTGTAACTGATTCACTTTGTTGTAAAGCAGAAGCTAGCACACCATTGTAAAGCAATTACACTTCAATAAAGATGTTTAAAAAAAAAAAAAAAAAAACTAGTTTCAATTTTAAATAGCTATTTCATTCTTCTGCCCTTGTAAAGAGAAATTAATATTTTTTGAGCACCTTTTGCATGCTAAACAGTGGTGCTGTGTGCTTGGTTATTTAATTTTGCTCGTGACAGATGAAGAAACTGCACAAGTAAGGAACAGGGCTTGTGTGGCTGCAAAAGGCTGTGTCTTTCAGTATCACACTCCCTCCTAAAGTTTTGTACAGTTACCTTGAATCATCTTTACTTCCTGCATGAACTATTAACTTTCCATCTTTATGATTTGTATTTTTTTTTTTTTACCTTTTACTTGTAGACACTTTACAGCTTATACCTTTCTGTTTTTCAAGCTTCGTTGCTGTGTGTGGGCGACCGGGGGCTACTCTTCATTGCGGTGCACAGGCTTCTCGTTGTAGTGGCTTCTCTTGTTGCGGAGCACGGGCTGTAGGTGTGCAGGCTTTAGTAATTGTGGCACGCAGACTCAGTAGTTATGGCTCGCTGGCTCTAGAGCGCAGGCTCAGTAGTTGTGGCGCATGGGCTTAGTTGTTACACGGTCTAAGGGCTTCTTCCCGGACCAGGGCTTGAACCCGTATCCCCTGCATTGGCAGGCGGATTCTTAACCACTGCGCCACCAGGGAAGCCCCTCCCATCTTTTTAATAAGTGCCTTTTTGTGTCAATGCCGTTCCATCCTCTGCTGGGTGGGAAACATTTGGGGCTGGCTCAGATGGCTCTTCTCTTTGACCTTGTCCAGGTGGTGTCCCAGCGTATCAGTACCGTGGACCTCTCGTGTCACAGCCTTGAGGAGGTTCCTGAGCATCTCTTCTACAGTCAAGATATCACCTACCTCAACTTGCGACACAACTTCATGCAATTAGAAAGACCAGGGGGCCTTGACACTTTCTACAAGTATGTGGGGCATAGGTTTCCAGACTAGCTTACTAAAACTGAATCGTAATCAATACCTATAAGCGAGCATGTTTACCATCATATATATATTTGAAAACTTCCCCTCCATTTTGAAGAGGAAGTAAGAATTTTTATTCACACAGTTTTCCCACTCCCCTTCTCCCCTCCGTACAAGAGAAGATAGATGCACAGTTTCCGTTACGGAGGCAACATTGAGCTGCCCTTGATTTGGATAATCCTTTTCTCTATGTCATTGACAGCAATGCATGATCTGCCGCCAGGGTAAATCGAGAGATTCTGTATATGGGAAGTTTTTGAATCAGAAGTTTCAAACTTAAATAACTTAAAGGAAATAGGCCAGATTTCAAGAATTCCACTCCCAGGTTAGGGCTTTTATCTTTCCTTTGCACCTGCTACTGCCAACTCTGAAGCCTTTTGTCAGCTATGAAACCTCTCTCTTCTAATAAAGGAACCATTTCAGTCCTAAGGGACAATGACCCATATATTTTCCCATCTCCTTTGTTAGAATATATTCCCCATTCCCACCCTCCACCCATTTCATCTCCTTCTTCCCTTTAAAAATGGGCGGAAGTGAATAAATATATGGTGTAAGTAATTGTCTGGGCTTCTTGTGGGGAGGAGAGAAATTGGAAATTAATGCGTTCAGATTACATGGTGATTAAAAAGATAAATGCACATTGAAATGACATATTTTATATACTTAGTAACTAATATTTCTAGAATAATTTTCAGAAAGCATATGATTTTTACCTCGTCTGAAATGTTTTGCAAAGGTTTTCAAACATAAGCCTATATTTAGTAATGAAATAATTATTTTAATAATATTGATATTTAAAAATAAAAACAAGCTATAATTTTAAGGAAGTGGGTTTCTAGTATTTCCTTCTGTTTCTATGAAAAGAGGGTTAATCTAGTTTGAGGGCTGGATTAGCAATTTGGAAGTCAAGGTGCCAAGCCGAAGGAACAATCAGTACTCAAGATCAGGATATTTGGAAGTCAGAAGTTGAAATTTTGGAAGAGGAACATTAGAGAGAGGTACCAAGGATTCAAATCTAGAATCAGATGATATAGTTCATCATCGTGGAGAACACCACCTCGGCCTTACCATCTTGTACTAGTATGGTAATGAAGTATAATACTTCTAAGTAGAATTACAGGAGTGACTCCTATGGATCCAATTTATGATGATACTATCTCTCAGTGAGACATTATATAGATACTTTTACTTCTACAAAAAAAACTGAAGCATTAAAAATTAGTTCATGTTGTATATCATCACATTAGAGTAAAACTCAGTATCACCTACATATTTTTAAGCTCTAACTGGCCCATTCATTTCAAGTGACTTTTGAGCCAGCATAATTTCAGTACAAAAAAAGAAATTGCTTATAATGGGATTTGATATGAAGGTTTATTAGCTATTCCTGTGTCCATGGGTTGATTAATTCTTGTTAAGGCTTTCGTATATTGCACGTAGAAATTTAATAAAGGAGAAGATTTGAAGCATATCAATAATGATTGATTCACTTTGATAGAAAATAATTGTACCAATGTGAGCTTTTCAAGATTTTCTGCCTTTTTAAGGAGAAGAGAGAACAACTCCTGTCGCACCAGACCTGGTTTTCTCAATAGCTTGGACTGGGTGTTAGTCATCTTAGTGTCTATGCCACACATAATGTTTGGCACATACTGAGTGCTCAGTAAATATTTGCAGAACAAATTCTTTGATGGACATTTAAAATAGATCACTTTTTCATTCAGTAGTATAATGTGTCTTTGCTTTTTAGATTTTCTCAGCTTAAGGGCCTGAACTTGTCCCATAATAAGCTTGGGTCATTTCCTGTATTGTTATGTGAAATTTCTACCCTGACCGAGCTCAACCTTTCCTGTAATGGATTCCACGACCTGCCGAGTCAGATTGGCAATCTGCTGAAGTAAGTATCTGACTTTTACTAGATTTGTCTTTTCCTGTGTTTGCAGCATAAGGAACTTGTCTGGCATTTGGAATGAAGGTAGTTCCATGAGCTCTTGCAGTGAAATAAATCATGTAATTATGAGGATTCTGGTCAGCAGCAGCTACTTGCCTACAGAAGTAACTAGTCCCTCAGTTTTAACAGCAGAGGCTCTGATTACCCTTGATGTTAGAGGGACCATCTGTATTTCAGTTATCTTAGTAAGAGTCTATTTAGATAGACTTAGGGCATTTTATCATTATTGGACTCATAATAAGTTAATGACAAGTCAAAATCCATAATTCTAGTTCCATCCATTCCAGTTAAAACCTTTCATCAAGTAGTTTTGTTTTCTTCTTGCAGTCTTCAAACCCTCTGTCTTGATGGCAACTTTCTGACTACTTTACCTGAAGAATTGGGAAATCTGCAACAGCTTTCCTCCCTGGGAATTTCCTTCAACAACTTTAGTCAAATTCCCAAGGTTTATGAGAAACTCACTATGTTAGATAAAGTGGTTATGGCAGGAAACCAACTGGAAGTGCTAAACCTGGGGGTGCTGAACTGTATGAGCCACGTCAAACATGTGGATTTGAGGTGAGGTCATTCTTCACCGTGCCTTCCTTTCGCCTGACCTCTAATGGACCTTTACGTTTTCTTTTTATGAAGACTCTTTGAAACATTAGGATTTTAGAACACTGTGTGTTTTCAAAGCTGTAGTTAAGCTTCGATTTTCACTCAATGGCAGAGAGATTATGAATGAGGTAGGTGTACCATGCGGTAGAGACAAAGGTTGTTCTGACTTACCCTCCCAGCAATGTTTTATGAGAACTCCGATTTCGTCACATTCTTACCAGTGTTGGATTTTAGCAGTCTTTTTCCTTATTGTCAATGTAGTAGGTAGAAAATAGTATTTCATTGTTTTATATCAGCATTTATGGTGAGTGAGTTGAGTGTCTTTTTGTATGCTTATTGGTAGTTTGTATTTTTCCATAAACTTGACCATTTTTCTGTTGAATCATTGGGTTGCTTCTTGATATCTATTGTATTATAATTAAAATGTTAACAGTTTTACTACTAACAATTTTTAATAAGAGTTTTATTCCCTTTTTAAATATATTATTTATTATTTATTTATAATCTTTTCCTAAAGGAAGCTAGTAAAACACACATACTGGATGTTCCGTCATTTACACTAAGTCATCGATGTCCCTTATAAAGACATAGTAACAGAAAAATTTATTGAAATGCAGGAAAATGAACAGGCCTGCATGCATTAAATCAGATACTTATATAGAAGAGAACAAAGAAGTCATCATTTTCTATAATTTGCCCTTGAACTATTCCACATTGATACAGATTATTTTCCTCTTCATTAATTGCGGTAATGGGAATCTTAGCACTAGAGAGGGTAGGCAGAGCAGCGAGAGGAAGTATGACTGCTTCCTCTTGCTCTTACCCGGTTCTTACTCCGTGAATGCCTTGCTACTCCTAACCCGACAGGTTATGTTCATCTTCTTGTTCCTTTGTCCTATTCCTTCATCCCTACCTAATGTACTTGGTATTTGGGTGCAAGTTTTAAACTGTTTGTGGGCATGGTCCCCTTTCCTTTCTCTTTATTTAATTTGTACATGTATTTGCCAATCTGGATTGTCTCTAACTTAGTTTATAAACAAAGAACTCAAGGTACAGCTATCTGTGGTTATTTACTTAGTACCTTGCAAAATGAGGCAAGTAGTGAAATTCTTACGCTGTTTAGGAAAGAGAAAAAAGGATCATACTTCTATTTTTCTTTTGGTCAGCACATTTAGTAAAAGTTATTTCTAATGATTTTCTTATTTCTGAATATTAAGGATGAACCATCTGAAAACCATGGTTATTGAGAATCTGGAGGGAAATAAGTACATCACCCACATGGATCTGCGGGACAATCGGCTGACTGACTTAGATCTTAGCTCCTTGTGCAACTTGGAGCAGCTGCATTGTGAGCGCAACCAGCTGAGGGAGCTGACGCTCAGCGGCTTCTCCCTTCGAACTCTCTACGCCAGTTCGAACAGTGAGTTCTCTACCCAGCCTCCTGTATTTCCTCTTGTAGCTCTTGTCCAAGCTTTCCAAGAACAGTGGCATCTGGGGTGTTCCTCAGATACTCTGCGAAGCGGAGTTTGAGGTTCACTGAGACCTAGCTTTAAGTTTGCCGTCGACACTTCAGTGGTTGAGATATGCATAAAAAGACATTGCAGGACAATTTGAGATTCACTAAGTGAACATAATAATAAGAGGCATTCTGCAAAATGACAGGAAGTTAGGAGGGCGGGCAAGCACGTTCAAAAGAGAATATCAGTGATGGTCTAAAACAAGGGTTGTCCAGCTACAGCCCAGGGGCTAAATCTGGCCTACCATCTGTTTTTGTATGGCTCACGTGGAATGGGTTTTTACATTTTTTAATGGCTGGGTTTTAAAAAAATCAAAGGAAGAATAATTTTGACATGGGAAAGTTATATGAAATTCAAATTTAAGTGAATAAAGTTTGATGGGCACACACCCACATTCATTTGTCTACATATTAACCACTCTCATGCTACAGTGGCAAAATTGAGTAGTTTTAAGAGAGACCATGTGGCCCACAAAGGCCAAAATATTACTAAATATTTAGCCCTTTACAGAAAAAGTTTGCCAATCTCTAGTCTAAAACCTTGTGCTGCCTCAGTTCCAGAATGAGAAGCCTTTCATTTCAATAGTGATTTATTTGCCCCAGGAATATTTTTTAATGTAAAAGTCCTCATATTTGTTGAGGCCATTCTGTTTATAGAGAGTTCTTCTTTACCGAAGAAGTTATACAGTTGACCCTTGAACAACATGGGTTTGAGCTGCACAGGTCCCCTTTTTTTGGTTTGTTTGTTTTGTTTTGTTTTGGCCACACCGTGCAGCTTGCGGGGTCTTCGTTCCCCAACCACAGATTGAACCTGGGCCACAGCAGTGAAAGCACTAAGTCCTAACCACTGGACCGCCAGGGGATTCCCTGCACAGGTCCACTTAAACATGGATTTTTTTCAATAGTAAATACATTTGACCCTTGAATAATGCAGGGTTTAGAGGCACCAATCCTCTAAACAGTCAAAAATGGGAGTATAACTTTACAGTTAGCCCTCTGTATCCATGATTCCGTATCTGTAGATTCAACCAACCACGGATTGTGTAGTATTGTAGTATTTACATATATATATATAAAGTTATATGCGGATTTTCAACTGCACAGAGGGTCAGTGCCCATAACCCCCACATTGTTCAAGGGTCAACTGTAACTACTTTTTCTGTGTTTAAAGAAGTAAAGGAGGGCTTCCCTGGTGGCGCAGTGGTTGAGAATCTGCCTGCCAATGCAGGGGACACGGGTTCGAGCCCTGGTCTGGGAAGATCCCACATGCCGCGGAGCAACTGGGCCCGTGAGCCACAATTACTGAGCCTGCGCGTCTGGAGCTTGTGCTCCGCAACAAGAGAGGCCGCGATAGTGAGAGGCCCGCGCACCGCGATGAAGAGTGGCCCCCGCTTGCCACAACTAGAGAAAGCCCTCGCACAGAAACGAAGACCCAACACAGCCATAAATAAAAATAAATTAAAGAAGTAAAGGAAAAGATGTTTAATTTCACTAAGTATCAGTCAAAGAAATGCAAATTTAGATAATACCATTTTATACTCATCAAATAAAAATAATAACACTAAGCTTACTGAAGATGTGGAGAAGCAGTACCTCTCAAACGCTGCCAGGGGGAGTTGGTAAAACCAACACGGAGAGCAGCATGATGGTGTCAGAGAAGACAAGGATACACAGAGCCCGTGTTCTAGCAGCTCCCCTGCTTGGAATATCTCCCAGACACTCACATAGTAAATGTGTCCTAGAATGTTTATCACAGCATTGTATGTTATAGTGAAAAAAACTAAAAATATGACTATAAATAGGAAAATGGGTAAACAAAACAGTGATAAATTTATATAATAGAATATTGCACAGCAATGGAAATGAATGTACTAGAGCTTTGTGTATTAGTATGGATAAATCTCAGAAATCTTTTGAGCAAAAAAAGAAAGTGCATGTTTTGATATCCTGCAGTGAAAGGAATGGTCCTCTTGAAACAGAAAGGTACCTATGAATTACTCATTCTAAACGCCTGTGGATTGGACTTCCCTGGTGGTGCAGTGGTTAAGAATCCACATGCCGTGGAGCAACTAAGCCTGTGTGCCACGACTGCTGAGCCTGAGCTCTAGAGCCCGCGAGCCACAACTACTGAGCCCACGTGCCACAACTACTGAAGCCCGTGAGCCTAGAGCCCGAACTCCACAACAAAGAGAAGCCACCGCAATGAGAAGCCCGCACACCACAACGAAGAGTAGCACCCCGCTCACCGCAACTAGAGAAAGCCCGCATACAGCAATGAAGACCCAACGCAGCCAAAAATAAATAAATAAATTTATTAAAAAAAAAAAAACAAAAAAATAAAAGCCTATGGATTTAGAATGAGATACCAAGATGTGTTACCCCTCCATGGTGTTATTTCCTTTTTGCCAATTGGAATCAGATAATTCTTGGTTTTTCTGACTTTTTAAAATTTTGTTCCCCTTTTTGATACTCTTGTGACCCATATTGGTCTGATTTTTGGAGAGATTAATTATATTCAGGATTTTATTACTTCAACTGGTGGTCAAGAATAAACATAAATGAG
The DNA here is from genome assembly GCF_028564815.1 of Eubalaena glacialis. Taxonomy (NCBI): domain Eukaryota; kingdom Metazoa; phylum Chordata; class Mammalia; order Artiodactyla; family Balaenidae; genus Eubalaena; species Eubalaena glacialis. The sequence continues at coordinate 14,814,841 of NC_083733.1, read as the reverse complement.
GTTTGCCTTCTTATTTTTAACACTATGTTAGGTATTCAGGAGTCAGTGGTTGAGTACACTATGATAGTTATATCAAATTTTAAAACACATAAAAATGTTTGCTTAGCTCTAAGTATGCCATGACAGTATGAAAGAATCCATGAGAATGATAAAAATCATATTCCGGATGGTGTTTGTCTCTTGGTATGTGCAGTGTTTTAATTCTTAAAAAGGCTGAAGCATATAAGGCAGAATGGCACGATTTGTTAAAAGCTAGGTGATGGGTGAAAGAATATTCATTATTTTATTCCCTTTTCTGTATCGCTAAAATATATTATTAGGATAAAAGAGAGTTAAGACTTCTCTTTTCATTGCCTTTTATCATGTTATAGAAGCTTCAAATTGTAGCTTAGATTAATTGCTTAGGGCTGTTTGTTGAGTCGTGCTGTTTATACATGTTGTGAGATGGTAGTAGTTCTTTTGTCCTGGAAGTACTTATTATCAGGCCTAATCTGTATTCTTAAAGTATCTAGAGAATCTGGATGACTGGCCCTCTGGGAAAAGACCCATTGACATACATGTAGGCCTTCTTCGTAGATTCTGTCACAGTACTGTTAATGGGGCTTGTTCTGTTCACAGAATCCTTAAATTCTACAACCTGGAAGAATTCAGATCAACACTTGAAGTTTTGACACCTCAAAAGTAAAGAACTCAGCTTTCAGCTTCACAAAAGAATTTATCCAAATGGCCAATTAGCATAAGGGAAGTGCCATCACACCAGGGTCATCAGGGATGTGCAAATTGGAATCTCAGTGTGACACCACTGCACACCTTCCAGAATGACTAGAATAAAAAAGGCTGAAAATACCAGTGCCAGTTGTTGGGCGTGTAAATTGTTGCAACCACTTTGGAAAACTGCATGGTAGTATCTCCTGAAGTCATACATATGCACCCACTGCACTCGGCAGTTCCTCTCCTAAGCTTGTATTCAACATAAATGCTTATGTTAGTCCACAAAAGACGTGGACAAAATGTTCACAGAGGCACTATTCATAGTAACCCCCAGCTAGACAAGACTTAAAATGCCCATCAACTCTACAATGGGTAAATAAATTGTGGTATATTCCCAGGAAAAATTTTATACAGCCAAGAGAATGGATGAACTACAACCGTATTCAGTAACATGAACAAATATCTCACAAGCGCAATGTTCAGTGATGAAGCCAGACAAAAAAATTATATATAATGAATGTGTGTATTTATATAAATAGGTAAAAGTAATCTGTATGTGGGGTAGTGACTAGAGGGAGGGGGGGATGAGGGGAAGTTTCCGGGCAGCTGGTACTGCTCTGTTTCTTGATCTGCCTACTGGTTATACCAGTATGTTCTTTTTGTAAAAATTCATTGAGCTATACATTTAAGATTACTGTACTTTTCTTTATTTGTTTTGCTTTAATTAAAAATTAAAATGTTGCCAGGGAAAATTCAGTTATTCATTTTTAAGGTTAATAAGCTAAGCAATTATTGTTAACATTTAACAGCTGCCTGATCCAGTGTGACTCTGGTGCAGTACCCAAGATCCTCCAATTAGTTGTTGTATTTGGTTTTCAAATGGGGATCAAGCAGTTAAATAAAGTTAGTCAATTTGAGTTACCCACTGTTTTTTTTTTTTTTTAACAGATTATTTTTTTAAAATATTTATTTATTTATTTATGGCTGTGTTGAGTCTTCATTTCTGTGCAAGGGCTTTCTCTAGTTGTGGCAAGCGGGGGCCACTCTTCATCGCGGTGCGCGGGCCTCTCACTATCGCGGCCTCTCTTGTTGCGGAGCACGGGCCCCAGACGCGCAGGCTCAGTAATCGTGGCTCACGGGCCCAGTTGCTCCGCGGCATGTGGGATCTTCCCAGACCAGGGCTCGAACCCGTGTCCCCTGCATTGGCAGGCAGATTCTCAACCACTGCACCGCCAGGGAAGCCCTGTTTTTTTTTAATTTTTAATTTTAATAGATCTTTATTGGAGTATAATTGCTTCACAATACTGTGTTAGTTTCTGTTGTACACCAAAGTGAATCAGCCATATGCATACACATGTCCCCGTATCCCCTCCCTCTTGAGCTGGGGCGAAGTGAGAGTAGCATCAACATATATACACTACCGAATGTAAAGTAGCTCGTGGGAATCAGCAGCGTAGCACAGGGAGATCAGCTTGGTGCTTTGCAATACCCACTGGTTTTCATCTTTAGTTCATGTCAGTAGGTGACATCAGTTTTCATCAGCTTTCCCCCTTGTTTATTCTCAGTTACATTCTTCTTTGGAGAACGTCACTAACACCAATCTGTTTTCTGATTAGGGCTGACAGCAGTGAATGTCTATCCAGTACCCAGTCTGCTCACTTCTCTAGAACTCTCCCGGTGAGTGTGTCTCATGAGGGTGGTGCTTGTTTGATTCCTGTATTTAAGAGATATCTGTGGGCACTTTGACAGTTTTGAGGTACAAGAAATGCTAATACATTGAAATATTTGGATGACCAGGAGAAGAGCAAAGGTTGAGTGGAGGAATAAGTTTAATGGCCATGCTATTTAGATAAAGGAAGGTCCTCTTGAAACAGGAAGGTGCCTCTGAATTACTCATTGTTAAAGTTTGTGGATTTAGCATGAGTTGTAAACAAAGACCTTTTTCCCCTCCATGGCAGTGATTTTCTTTTTCCGATTAGAATCAGATAATTCTTGGTTTTTAGTGACTTAAAATGTTGTTCTCTTATTTTTTTTATACTCTTGTGACCCATGTTAATCTGATTTTCAGAGATATTAATTATATTCAGGATTTTATTTCTTCTGTTGGTGGTCAAGAACAAATGTAAATGAAATTTGCTTTCTTTCCTTCATTCATTTTTAATACTGTGTTAGGCATTCAGGAGTCACTGGCTGAGTTTTACAGTCTAGTGGAGGGTTTGACCATCAAATAAGCAGTAAGAGGGCAGCATCATAAGTGCCGTGAGTATAGAGTGCTAGAAGCAGGTAGAAGGGGCAGTGGACAGAGTCCTATATGCTCAGGGTTTTCATAAAGATTAAAGGAGACAGTAAACGCAAAATATGTAGCATGGTGCCTGGCATAAAATGAGTCTCTCAAGAAATATTAGCTGTGATAGCCAGGTTTCTTTTTGTTGTTGTTACTTTATCATCATTATTATTAAGCTATTGTTCTAGATTCCCTTCCATCCATTTCTTTCTGTCATATCTTCCCATCAAAACCCCAACATGGATCAAGACTAAGATTGATCTTCCCCACTGAGCTTGATCATTACTGAAGAAGATCATGTATTTAGTTTCCAGCCTCATCTGGAGTCTCTTCTGCCGTCAGCTCCTTCGAGTGTCCTGACATCTGTTCCAAATTGCTTGGCTTCTCTCAGCCCCACCGCCCCTCATCTCCTCGGCTCCAGAGCTCAGTTTCCCACTTGACTGGGAAAATAGAGGTCATCATGGGTGATCTCTCTCAGCTTCCTAGCCCCTTGCGTAAATTCATGTAGATTCATATCCATTCTCTGCTTCTTTCCTCTGTTCAAGGCCAGCCCAGCCATCTGTGCCTTTGATCCCATCCACTCCCACTGCTCTGGACCTTGCTCTGTTAGTCATCCTCCTCCTCTCACGCGTGTTCGGTGTTTTTCTTTTCCTTGGTCTCTGCGCACACTCATAGCTCCTCTGTCTTAACAAACAAAAAATGTTCCCTTTATCTTGCAACCCCTGTAGTTATTGTCTGTTCCCTCATCCCTCTGATCCCTTTTGTCCAAATTTCTCGAGAATTATCTGCGTTTCTTGGCTCAATTTCCTGTTCCCCTTTGTTCACCCCACCACAACTGGCTTTAGATCTCCTCTTGTGGAACTTTTCTGTATTGACACTGTTCATCTTGTTTTCTTTTCTTCAAATGTGCTGTTTCTTTGGCTGGCGGAGACAGTGTGATTTTTTTTCATGCTGCTCTGACCATTTCTTCTGTCTTCTTCCTTAACTCCTCTTTCTTAGCTAGCCCTTTAAAGGTCAGTTATCCCAGGGTCTGTCTTTGGCCCACTGCACTTCTCATTTGACACGATCTCATTTACTCCCAGGATTTCACTACACTTCAGTGTCAGCATCATCCAGATCACCAGTCCAGACTCCTTCGTTCAGCCTCAGACCTGTATGTCCAATGTCATAACAGATGTTTCAACCTGCACTTCTCCAAGTACCTCAAATATGTGCAAAATTAAATTTATTATCCACCCCTCCACCCGCACTTTAACTTGTCTTGTTTTCTGTTTTGGCTTTTGGCATTATCATAAGACAGTCAGATCCAGATGGACACCACTGAAATTCGTGATTCCCAACCTCATTTGGAGCTTATCAGTCCTTTCTCTGGATAGGATTTCCCCTCTGGTCATCTAGGCTAAAGCCTAAATATCACTTTTGATTCTTCCCTCTGCTCCACTCACACGTCTAATCCATCTCCAAGTCATTTTGATTTTTGTCTTCTAAATGTTTCTGGCGCCCCTCCCCTCCCTTCCAGGTGTGTTACTACTCATTGAGGTCCTTATCATTCCCTGTCTGGAATTCTCTAACAGCTTCCTGATTACGCTTCCTTTTACTAATATAACCACCTCAACCAGACCTCTGTGTAATCACAGAGTGAGCTCTTAAAAGTGCAAAACTGCTCACCAACCCTTCAGTGATCCCCCTACATCTGCAGGATAAAGTCACAACCTCCTAGACATGATTAGATATTTCTAGCCTTGTTTCTTCCCACTCTGTGCTCTGTATTGGCTGCTCCAGCGTCACCAAACTGCTTATTATTCTTTTCTTGCCTCTGTGCTCTAGCTCATGTTGTCACCTCTTGCTTGGAATGTCCACCACACCTCCGGTGTGTACAACATTCTTCAGATTCTGCCCCAGATGTCATATTTCTTAGGGAGCTTCCCTTGAAGTGCTTCCTTCACTAAGCAGTCAGAGCAGCATCTGCGTTTCTCTCACAGCACTTATTTCATTCTGCCTCATTGTATTGATCCATCAATCAGTAGATACTTTGAGGCTTAGGGAAGCTAAGTAACATCTGAAAATAAATTCCTGTGACTGAATATCTATCTGCCCAGTGCTCTACTAAATATTTGAATTCACATTCTAAATGATCCGGAACTTTTCTCCCACTAGTTATCTTTTGTCCTTACTTCCTCACTTTTATTCATTTGGTTGATTTTTTCCCAGAATTTGCTTCTCTTCTCCCCCCATCATTACTTGAGGAAATCCTACTCATCTTTGAAGATTTGTTTAAAATGCCTCTTCTTCCTTTAAGGCTTTCCTCCCCTCTCCCCATCCCATCCCACTACCTATGTGCTTTTCTATACTGAAGGCCTTTGTATCTTCAGTGAGCCCGCAGCATGCTTGATCCAGTGTCAGGCATGTATGTGTGCTTGTCTCTCTCCACGTTTCTATCAGCGACATTCATTGAGCACCTACTGTATTCCAGGCAGTGCATCAGGTATGCCTTGGGGATAGTGCTTCTGCCCTCAGGGAGCTCAGGGGACCATTAACGACACAGTACAGACTAGTGAAACGGAATGAGTTCCACTCATCATCTTAAATGATGCCTTTTAATTATTTATTTTCTGCAGAAACCTGCTTGAGTGTGTCCCTGACTGGGCCTGTGAAGCTAAGAAGATAGAAATATTAGATGTGAGCTATAATCTCCTGACAGAGATTCCTGTGAGGTATGCATGTGTTAATGTATATATTATGTGTATATTTAATTAATTTTCCTATATTTGGGTTGCCTTTCAAGGGTACTTTGATTCATTTGCTCAGTAAATATTGAGTATCTGCTAAGTGCAGGGTAGCGTGAGTGCCGTAAGGAATACAGTAACGCCTAAGGCCTGCAAGGAACTTAGTAAACAGATAGTCGGGGTGACTTGTGCAGAGGTAACTGTGATAAAATGTAACAAGAGTTGCTGGCATAGGTCGGTGACATGATAGTGATAATAGAACCTTTGTATTGGATGATTTATTATGAGCTGGGCAATGTTCTAAGACCTTCACTTTCATTATCTTATTTAATCCTGTATCAACCTTATTTTATAAGTGCTGTTATCCTCTTCTTACAAATAAGGAAACTAAGGCTTAGAGTGGTTAGGTAATTTGTCCAACATTGCACTTAACTAGGAAGTGATAGGAGCTGGCATTTGAATGTAGTCATTCTTACTCCAAAACCTCACTCTTGGTCACTACACTATATAAATAAAATGTTTTAGAAATTCAGAACTTTGGATAATTAGAGAATGCTTCATGGAGAATGCCTGTTTGAATTGACCTTTATAAGATGGTAGGATTTCTGTATGTGGAGGGGAAAGATAAAGGAGTTGGGAGTTGGGAGGGGGGTGTATATTAAAAAGTACCAAGATGTGAAATGTGAGGTTATTACTTAGTGGAGTCTTTAAAAGTAAATTAGAGGGTTTGTAGCATAGTAGGTATGAACACAGCTTTGGAGTCAGACTTTAATCCAAATCCTGACTATACCATTTACTACATTTGATGTGAGATCTTTGGCAAATCAAAGTCACTTAACCCTTCTGGACCTAATAGTTAAATGTCCTGGCACATTTTAAGAATTGAATAAGGAGTAGTGTTTGTTATAATAAATTTTGTTATTAGCTTATTATAATCAGTTATATTAATATTAATAAATTCACTGAATTTTTGGTGCTATCTGTCTAGATCTAAAATCTAAATTGATTTATTACACAAATTGCTTTTTTTGTTTAGACGTGTTCTGGGCTGTGTGCTTTCATTAATTCACCTTTTCCCTGAATGACTTCCTGGTGGGTGGTGGGTAAACATGAGGTTGTGGCTGCTTTCTTGGCTCAGGCACCTGTCAGTGATTATACTGTCTAGAAGAACACAATTCTATTAGTTTACTGATTTTAGTTAAATAGCCAAGGGCAGACTCAGGAAGAGAGATTTAAGTCAGTTTTTTGTTGTTGTTTCTTTGTGCTCTATCCCCTTAGAATCCTTAGTAGCTTGAGTCTTAGAAAACTAATGGTGGGACACAATCACGTGCAGAACCTTCCAGCGCTGGTGGAGCACATCCCTCTCGAGGTGTTGGATATTCAGCATAACTTGCTCACCAGGCTGCCAGATACCCTCTTCTCTAAGGCCTTAAAGTAAGTACTGTGGATTTTATTTAGAAGAGCAGAATCATTGGCTAAGCAAACTGCCTGGACTTGTCATTGGAGTGACCTTTGGAACCATCTTTACAGAGTGTTTATCTCATAATCCAGCTATGGGTGGAGACTTATTTGCAATTTGTATGGAATAAAATATGACACTGTCTTTTTTTTATATAAATTTATTTATTTATTTTTGGCTGTGTTGGGTCTTCGTTGCTGCGCGCAGGCTTTTTCTAGTTGTGGCGAGCGGGGGCTACTCTTCGTTGCAGTGCACGGGCTTCTCACTGCGGTGGCTTCTCTTGTTGTGGAGCACAGGCTCTAGGCACGCAGGCTTCAGTAGTTGCGGCACACGGGCTCAGTAGTTGTGGCTCACAGGCTCTAGAGCACAGGCTCAGTAGTTATGGCACATGGGTTTAGTTGCTCCGCGGCATGTGGGATCTTCCCGGACCAGGGATCGAACCCGTGTCCCCTGCATTGGCAGGCGGATTCTCAACCACTGCGCCACCAGGGAAGCCCCATGACACTCTTATGAGGCAGGAATCTTCAACTCAAAAGGTGAAATAACCATGAAGTACTTAGGAAGTTACAGTGTTGTAAACAGATTTAAAGAGCTTGGGAAGGTTCAGGCTTTCATCTCAGAAAGCCTCTTTGATCTTCACATAGAGGTTTCAGCATTCTGATACAGCTTCTTTGGGTACTTTTCAGCTTTTGCATTAGGGCATACCACTGAAGTTAATTTAGTTTTTGCTTCTAGCTTTGCTAAGCTATCATTAAGTTATATTCTTTATTTGCAGGGCTTTTTTACTCCCTACTTTGAAAACTGTGCATTTAAAGTTATGTTGTTCCAAAAGTATTATTTACTTTCTCATTGTAAATTAACAAATAGATAGTATGTCTTCTTATTTTAATACCTGTAATCAGGTTTATTTAGTATGTCACCATTAAATGAAAATTCGTTTTTAATTATAGTTTTCTGCAATATGGAGAAGGCAGTATTGTTCTTCAATTTTGACATGGGGAAAGCAGAGAGAAACAGTGGTAATTTAACTAGGCTGGCAGTTTATATATCTCTTAATGTGTAATATGCTTGGTTGGAGTTTCCTAAAAATAAAATCTTTGGAAATTCTAAAAAAACATTTGAGGCAAATTTTCTTTTTGGAAAGTTTTAGTGCAGTAACATTTGTTAATTAATAAGTATTTGTTAGTAATGCATTACAGTGCATTTCATTCTGATGACAGTCTGAATAAAATTAGTTTCAGCTCTAGAATCTTTAGTAAGGAGGTTACCTAGCAGTTGTAGCAAACTGTCAATAATATTTAATACTAACTCTGCACAGAGCACTTTTGGGATATATGAAGACACAAACAGACACACAGTTCCCTCAACAACTTAAAAGCTAATTAGCAATGTGGATCATACAGTTTGAAGAAGACTTAAGAACACAGAAGTTTAATAATATTAGCTGCCTTTTACTGAGCATGTTCTGTATGTACTAAACACCATGCTAGGCAGATTTTTAAAATCATACCGTGTTTTACTTCTTAGATTGGTGAAGATTAAAATGAATTATGATACTCAGGGTTGACAAAGGTGTGACCAAATGCAATCATATATCCTTCTAGTGGCATAGCCTTTCTGAAGTATACTTTGATATATAGCCTTTCTGGAGCTCATTTTGGCAGTATATGTACAAAAATCTTAAAGATATATGTAGCCTTTGACCCCACATATTCTGCTTCTGGGAATATGGCCTAAAGAAATAATTGGGTGAGGACTCAGAGGTGCTCATTATAGTGTCTATAATGGCAAACAATTGGAAACAGCCGATATGCTCATTATTAGGGGATTATAGGGGGATTGGCTAAATAAATATGATCCTATTAAAATCAGACAAACATTTTTCTAAAGGGTATCCTCACAGTTCATATATTTGTGAACATGATACTCAACAACATCGTTTCAGTGGTCATGCAGACAGTAAAACATGAAACTGGGTTAGAATAAGACCACCACAGAATCCCGGGAACACAACTAAGCCTGCATTCTTCCCTCTCTACTTGGCTTACACGAGTTGAGTAGAAGGAATTTTGTTTGGGTAGGATCAATCAGAGAAAGCTACCTGGAGGAAATTACTTTTGTCATGAGTTTGGGAGCACGGAAAGGCAGTGTTACATACTGAGATGGCATGATGGTTTCCACACAAGAAGGCAACCAGTAGCCATAAAGGAAATGATGATTTGCATGTGTTCTGTCAGTCTCAGATACTTGAATGCATCTGCAAATAGTCTGGAGTCTCTGCCATCCGCTTGCACTGGGGAGGAGAGTCTGAGTGCACTGCAGCTGCTCTACCTGACCAACAACCTCCTGACAGATCAGTGTGTGCCCGTCCTGGTGGGGCACCCGCACCTGCGAATCTTGCATCTTGCAAACAACCAGCTACAGACTTTTCCCGCAAGGTAAGCAAACGCGAACTTTGATCGTATCAGATACATAACATGATTTTGCATTTGTCAGACTACGTCACAGCTATTTTACTGGGTACTCTTGCTTTATGCTGACCGACTTACTGGTGCTGTGATTCCACTACTTGAATGGGAAAATCTGTACCCTGTTGTTAAGTATCAGTAACCACAGAGGTTGTGGTTAAAACGTGTTTAATTCTTAGTTCTACTTACTTAATAGTGGTCTGAGAATTTTCAACCTAGAAAGTACAGGCTTATGAGATAAATTCTGAAGATAATTCTTTCTTTTCTCCTGTCAGCACTGATATATAAAATACTGTTGAGTCCATTAACTTGTTCATTTTTATATATGTTGAATGCCTACTCTATGTCAAGTACTATGTAAGTACTAGGGAAACAGTGGTGATTAAGTTACAGTCTCTGTCCTCAAGGAACTTGCAGTCAAATTAGGGAAATAGACAAGTATCTAGGCAGTTGCAATGCAGTATAATAAATGCAGGATGTTAAAGATATGCACGGGTAGCTGCACTGAAGAGATGAATAGTGTTTAGCCAGACTACATTTATAAGACATAAGAGATATTTAGTGTTGTCAAAGTTTTTTTTTTTTTTTTAACATCTTTATTGGAGTATAATTGCTTTACAATGGTGTGTTAGTTTCTGCTTTATAACAAAGTGAATCAGCTATACATATACATATATCCCTTGTCAAAGTTTTAAACAGTGTCAGTGGAGAAATAAGTATCTTCCAAAATACACTTGATTTAAAAAAATTTTTTTTAGAAAATTTGACACCAGAGGCACTTCCCTGGTGGTCCAGTGGCCAAGACTCCATGCTCCCAATGCAGGAGACCTGGGTTCGATCCCTGGTCAGGGAACTAGATCCCACATGCCACAATTAAGAGTTTGCATGCCACAACTAAAGATCCCGCATGCCGCAACTAAAAGATCCCACATGCCACAACTGCAGATCCCACTTGTGGCAGCGAAGATTTCGCATGCCGCAACTAAGACCCAGAACAGCCAAATAAATAAATAAATAAATATTTTTTAAAAAAATTATTAGGGGCTTCCCTGGTGGCACAGTGGTTGAGAGTCTGCCTGCCAGTGCAGGGGACACGGGTTGGAGCCCTGGTCTGGGAAGATCCCACATGCCGCGGAGCAACTGGGCCCGTGAGCCACAATTACTGAGCCTGCGCGTCTGGAGCCTGTGCTCCGCAACAAGAGAGGCCGCGATAGTGAGAGGCCCGCGCACACCGCGATGAAGAGTGGCCCCCGCTTGCCACAACTAGAGAAAGCCCTCGCACAGAAATGAAGACACAACACAGCCCTAAATAAATTAATTAATTAATTTAAAAAAAAATAATTAAAAAAAGGAAAATTTGACACCAGAAAAATCCATTTATACCATAAAGGTAGTCATTAAAAATCATGTTTTCAAAAACTAAGAACATAGGGAAATAACATTTGATATAATTTGAATGAAATTTTATATATATATTTCATATAAAATTATATCATATTTGATACAATTTGAAAAGAAAACTATTTATTTATTTATTTATTTATTTATGGCTGCATTGGGTCTTCGTTGCTGCGCGCGGGCTTTCTCTAGTTGTGGCGAGTGGTGGCTACTCTTCGTTGCGGTGCGCGGGCTTCTCATTGCGGTGGCTTCTCTTGTTGCGGAGCACTGGCTCTAGGCGCATGGGCTTCAGTAGTTGTGGCACATGGGCTCAGTAGTTGTGGCTCACGGGCTCCAGAGCGCAGGCTCAGCAGTTGTGGAGCTCGGGCTTAGTTGCTCCGCAGCACGTGGGATCTTCCGGGACCAGGGTTCGAACCCGTGTCCCCTGCATTGGCAGGTGGATTCTTAACCACTGCGCCACCAGGGAAGTCCGAAAACTATATTTTTATTCTAATTTTGTTTCACAAATTTTCTTAGAAATGTGTTAAAGTTGAAAAACGTAGAAATTGTAATTTTTGTGGTTATAAAATGAGATATTTGGAGATATTGATTGCTTCCTTGAAAGAATTTGAACAATGGCTTTTATTAATTAATTAATTTTTTTTTTTCCAGCTGCATTGGGTCTTCATTGCTGCGCGTCCGCTTTCTCTAGTTGTGGCGAGCGGGGGCTACTCTTTGTTGCAGTGCACGGGCTTCTCATTGTGGTGGCTTCTCTTTGTTGTGGAGCATGGGTTCTAGGCGTGCGGGCTTCAGTAGTTGTTTCTCGCGGGCTCTAGAGTGCAGGCTCTGTAGTTGCGGCACATGGGCTTAGTTGCTCCAGGGCATGTGGGATCTTCTTGGACCAGGGCTTGAACCTGTGTCCCCTGCATTGGCAGGCAGATTCTTAACCACTGGGCCACCAGGGAAGTCCCTGAACAATGGCTTTTAAAGTGAATACAGAATCTTAATTTCAGGATGTGATAGATCTCTTGAAATCCTATCAGATTAATTCAGTTGGCCTCAAATATGTTCATATAAAGTGCAAGTGACACACCACTGACAAGTTACATTAGTTTATGAAGCTGTTGGGAGATACTAGATGTAATACTCTGAAACTAATGAATTCCACCTAATTTGACGATACTCTTTACTGTTGGGGTGGTCAAAAGCAGGCTGATAGAAAACTTAAAACGCACCTAAGAATATGAAACTAAGAAGTTAGAAGTAAGGATAAGAATCAACAGGAGATTACACAAAATTAGAATAATCTGAATACAGATGATAAAACTAAATGGGGGATTCCCTGGTGGCGCAGTGGTTAAGAATCCGCCTGCCAGTGCAGGGGACACAGGTTCGAGCCCTGGTGCAGGAAGATCCCACACGCCGCAGAGCAACTGAGCCCGTGTGCCACAACTACTGAAGTCTGCGCGCCTAGAGCCCATGCTCCACAGCAAGAGAAGCCACCACAATGAGAAGCCTGCGCACCACAACGAAGAGTAGCCCCCACTCACCACAACTAGAGAAAGCCCGCGCGCAGCAACGAAAGACCCAACAGAGTCTAAATGAATGAATGAATAAATAAATGAATGGATGAATAAATGGAATTTAGAGCATTATTTTAAAGAAAATGTGTGTTCTGTACTGAATAATAAATCTCCTGTGAAGTTATCTCCTGAACAGTGTTATAATTGCACAGGCACAATCCCAAGTCTTCTGTTTCCTTTGGACTATTTTCAGAATCTAGCACAGTTCTGGGTGCTCAGTAAGACACTGAATGAGATACAGATGCTGCGTTTCTATCTGTAAGAGGATCCAAGTAGGGAATCGTGTAAGAGAAAAGCGTGAAATTTGGACATGGGAATATTTTTAAAATATATTATTAAGTAAAATAAAAAAAGCAAGTTATTAAACAATACATATGATAAGCATCATGTTTTAATTCGAAACATAGAGTTTCATGCATTAAAAAGGCCAAGACTACTCTCCACCAAATTGTCATCAGAGATTAAATCTGGTTGTGGGATTAAAAGTTCTTTTTTTTATGTTCATCTTTATTTTTCAATTTTTTTCAGTGAGTATTACTATTGTAATAAGAAAGAAAACAATTTTAACTTACTGAGCTTAATTATTACAAAGTATTTATCAATTTTCTAGCAATGAAAATTATCAATATTTATGATATATGAAAAGGGCAGGATATAAATTTCATGTAAAATCTACATATGAAAAATTTAGCAGGAAATTCAGCAAAATGAAAATAGAAATTTTTTCAGATTGGTATTATTGTTGATTTATTTTCTAAACTTTCTATGTTACAGCAGTTTATTATTTTTACAGTGTTTAAAATTGGTAGATAAGGAGAAATCAGAGCAATTTGTAATAATCTGATAAAGGTGTTAGGCCATCTTAAGATGTTTTGCTTACTGTGTAGAAAACTGCTTACTGGAGGGAGAGTGTGAATTGCCTGCATCACAGTCCTTAGCACAGCGCTGTATGTATTCTAGGCACTTGATAAATGTTTACTGAAGGTGGATTATGTTATGAATAACTGTAGAAATTTATTTATTTATTTTTAATTTATTTTATTTATGGCTGTGTTGGGTCTTCGTTTCTGTGCGAGGGCTTTCTCTAGTTGCGGCAAGCGGGGGCCACTCTTCATCGCGGTGTGCGCGGGCCTCTCACTATCGCGGCCTCTCTTGTTGCGGAGCACAGGCTCCAGACGCGCAGGCTCAGTAATTGTGGCTCACAGTTGCTCTGCGGCATGTGGGATCTTCCCAGACCAGGGCTCGAACCCGTGACCCCTGCATTGGCAGGCAGATTCTCAACCACTGCGCCACCAGGGAAGTCCCTATTATTATTATTTTTTAAATTTATTTTATTTATTTAGTTTTGGCTGTGTTGGGTCTTTGTTGCTGCGCGCGGGCTTTCCCTAGCTGCGGCGAGCGGGGGCTACTCTCTGTTGCGGTGCGCGGGCTTCTCATTGTGGTGGCTTCTCTTGTTGCGGAGCATGGGTTCTAGGCGCGCGGGCTCAGTAGTTGTGGCGCACAGGCTTAGTTGATCTGCGGCATGTGGGATCTTCCCAAACCAGGGCTTGAACCCGTGTCCCCTGCATTAGCAGGAGGACTCTGTACCACTGTGCCACCAGGGAAGTCCCTAGAAATTTAAAACTAAAAGAAGGGAATTCTCTGGTGGTCCAGTGCTAAAGAATCCGCCTTCCAATGCAGGGGACACAGGTTCGATCCCTGGTCGGGGAACTAGGATCCCACATGCCTCGGGGCAACTAAGCCCTCGCACCTCAGTTAGAGAGCCCGCGTGCCACAAACTACAAAGCCCACGCTCTCTGGAGCCTGCGCACCACAACTAGAGAGAAGCCCACACGCCACAACAAAGAGCCTGCGCATGACATCAAAGAGCCTGCGCACCACAACAGAGATCCTGTGTGCCGCAACTAAGACCCAAAGCAGCCAAGAATTAAATTAATTAATTAAATTTTAAAAAATAAATTAAAAATAAATAAAACTAAAAGCAATCTTAGTGATGATTTAGTACGACTTCTTTATTTTATAGCCAAGGCTATTGATGTCCGCTGACACTAATCTACCCAGTATTTTGCAACTAGTTAGTGGCAAAGCAAGTACTGTAACTGGTCGACCAACCCTAGGCTGATGCCAATTCAGCCACTTCCTAAAAGTCAGATAATAGGAAGATGTTCGTGCCCTGAAGATCCAGCAGCTGCAGTAGAAGCGCAAGGACGGTTCAGCCCTTGAAATGCGCTGAGAGGGAGGGAAATGAGGCTGAGGCTTGGCGGGAGTGTTTGTTCACCCTAGTGGCTGTTTCATTCTGGCTGGTCATTGGGCAGCGGGTCGGTCACCTGTGTACTCTGGCAGCTGTGGAACTTGTTTGGCAGCTGCTCATTTCGGTGCAATATGGTATTTTGGTGTTTCCTTTTCAGCAAACTAAATAAATTGGAGCAATTGGAGGAACTGAACCTAAGTGGCAACAAGCTTAAAACCATCCCCACGACCATCGCAAACTGCAAAAGGCTGCACACTCTGGTGGCGCACTCCAACCACATTAGCATTTTCCCGGAAATACTGCAGTTGCCTCAGATACAGGTACTTCTGTGTGCTGGAATGATGTCTGGGGGTGATGGGAGGAGTGTGACTGAGGTGGTTCTCTTCTCATAAGGAAGAAGAAAGTGGCAGTTTGGGATCACAGTATATTTAATTGACTTCTGGGAAGAAATTAAATTCCCTTTGAGGATATAGTAGGAGATTGACCCTTAGGGAGTTAAGAGTTAACTTAATGTCTCCGTTTTCCTCTCAGTTTGTAGACCTTAGTTGCAACGACTTGACCGAAATCCTGATTCCAGAGGCTCTGCCTGCTACTTTACAAGACCTGGACCTAACTGGAAATACAAATCTGGTTCTGGAACACAAGACGCTAGACACGTTTAGGTAGGAAGACTTATGAAGTTGAATCCACATGTGCTGTAACTCCCACCAGCCTTGTGTGGTTCTTCTTAAGGACTGTGGAGACCTCAGTTCATTAAAGGAGTAGAATGAATTAGATCATAAAGCCCCTCGGTTCTCTTCTTTGAGTCAGTTTTCCATGGGTGTTCTGTCCAGCAGTCAGCCCATAGATATTCGAACTCAACATCGTGGGTACTGCTCAGCCGCACCCCAGTATCTTTACAGGGCAGGTGTGGGGCTGCACCCCACAGGCCTGCAAGCCCTGTACTTGCCCAACCTCGAGACCAAAGAAAGAGCCCAGAGTCAGCAACAGAGACATCATGTTTTAACGGGTAGGGGGATCTTACGTGTCTGAAGCAAGGTCCCGGAGCAACACCCCACTGTGTGCAGCATCTGGTGGGCAGGACATGGTAGTGTCTTTACGACTGGGGGAGAGGGAGGTTACCAGTTATAGAGGGAGGTTGGCTCATCAGTTACCTGGGAAACGAGCAGAGGCACGCCCCCTCGCCACCCCTTTGATAAGCTCTCATAGTAGAGAGAGTTCTGATCTAAAGATGAGAACAATCACTAGCTGGGGCCGAGTGAAGTGGGGGTGGGGAGGTAGGTATGCAGGCATTTACCGATCAGGCTCTGTGATTCAGAGGGAAGGTCAGTCAGGCGAGTAGGGTGTGGGTGAGGCAGCCACTGGTTGGGCAGGGTCGTACAGAGAGCAAGAGAACAGCCATCCTGAGTGGTCTGATTATACAACAGGCATAGGTAATTTAGGTGGCACAGATCACATTACATTACATCTAAGACAATGCAAACTCATTCATTGTACCAAGATTTAACTGTATCAAAATACTTAAAATAAGTAGACGGTTGAAACTTAGAAATCTTTGTTGTGCTTAGTTTTTCATTGAAATGAACGGCATCGATTATAACAAAATTGGCCCCTATTTCTTCCTCCTACCCCTTTCCTTTCTCTCTCTTCTTGGCCAGTGGGTCAGCATACTACTTTCTTTGGTCTCTCTGGAAATTAGTCTTGGTCTGTCAACAGATTATTTTATAAAAACGTAAATTATTGTTGGGATAGCTTCTGTAAAGTACAGAAGCATATACGGTTTAAACTTCCCTTCCTCCACTTCCGGCAGCCATATCACCACCCTGAAAATTGATCAGAAACCTTTGCCAACCACTGATTCTACAGTTACATCAACCTTCTGGAGCCACGGACTGGCTGAGATGGCAGGGCAGAGAAACAAGTGAGTATCATGGCCATGGAGACTGAGAAAGTTCCCCTGACATCTGGGAAAGGATCTGGTGCTGAAAGCTAGGCCATGTTGTTCTCCTGTTGGACATAAACAAATCACAGAATGCCAACATCAGATAAGATTCCTCTGAGACCATGATCCAGTAAGACAAAACAAGATGAATGTGCAGTCCACAAAACACCCATACCCCATCTCATGGCTAAGATGGGTGACTGCTACTTTCTTTATCAATCACAGCTTTGTCCCCATGCTAATCTTCTTTCCCTGTAGATAAGATTTATTGAGGTGCCCAACCATAGAATAGCCCTGCTTTCTGACAGCACCCAATCTAGTATGATCCCCCACTTTGTTAGATCTTCCCCAAAATGACCCAGGCAGACCCAAATCCTGTACTAGATTTTTTCCAATACCCTCTTATATACCCCAGAGTCCCATGGTGTGCTTTCTCTTGTTGCAAGGCATAATAAACTCAACTTCTGCAGCCACAGGTATGTTGTGCACCTGGGGGAGTCTTTGGCTGAAGGGTGTTGATACTAGTGCTTAATCACTACGAAGAGAAAACACCTAATTTTCCCAGCCTTCCACAGCATTGCAGAGCTAATATGTACTGCCCCTGAATGTGGCTGAATTCCCCCTTTTCTTATGGCATCAACTCTTTAAGATGCTGCTTACTTATCTTCTGTAACACTTTTTTCATGTGTAGATTAGGATTTACTGCTACTCTTCTCCACCCTCAATCAATACTTACTTTTTTAAAGAAGGCTCCCTGGAGAAGAATGCTTTACCACTAACTTTCTTTGTTGTTTGTCTTTCTCCTGTTTCTGTGATAGGCTATGTGTATCTGCTCTAGCTGTGGATAACTTTGCAGAGGGTGTGGGAGCTGTGTATGGCATGTTTGATGGGGACCGAAATGAGGAGCTCCCTCGCCTACTCCAGTGTACCATGGCAGATGTGCTTTTGGAAGAGGTACAGCAGTCAACAAATGACACAGTTTTCATGGCTCACACCTTCTTGGTATCTCACAGGTAAGCAGGTGGGTTGAATAATTCCTAACTCGGCCCTGCTTGTGGAAAATAAATCTCACTAAGCCAGAAGGTCAGGGTCTCAATGATAAGTACAGGGGCAAGGTGAGATCTTGCTCTTTGTTCTGTGACCATTCTCTCCATCAGCATGGAATGTGGGGACGTGGGCTCTTTAAAGAGCCTGTGGAGGCATCTGTTTTCTCTGTTGAAACCGAAGGCTGCTGAGAATCTGGAAAGCCCAGAAATCACGTGCAAAAGGTTGTGTGTGTGTATTTGCATTTCGGGGAAGGAAGGTGGTAATCCTTTATAAGATTCTCCAAAGCGTCAGTGACCTACGAAAGGTTAAGCACGCATCAGATTCTTGTGTTTAAAATACTTATTATTGGGGATTTACCAAGTAATCTCCTCACTGAAGTCTAAGCCACTTAAGGGCAAAAACCCTATAAACCAAACTTGAAAATCTCTTAGTGGCTAATAGAGCATCTTGCACATCAGGTGGGCTGCATAAAGGGTACATACAACTGAGAGGGTGTACCTTTGTATAATCAAGGTTGAAACCGAACAACCTGGAGCCCGAGGTGGTTTTATCTGTCATTATAACACAAAGATGTTGGGAAAGGAGTCTATTTTTCAGTAATGGAATTGAGCCTAGGGACTTGGCAAAATAAAGGGTGTGGGAAAGGAAACTCAGTTTATGAAGCACTTCCCAAGAGCTGGGCACTGTACCAAGCATTTTTCATACTGTATCTTTAATTTTCAAAACAAGCCGTGGAGGTGGGTATTTTAATCAGAAAAATTTCTCGGAGCATCAACTTGCTGAGGATCTATAGCCCATAAATGGCAGAGCTGGAATTTGAAACCAGATCTTTCTGATAGCATCTGCTCTGTACTTAGCATTGTGTACCAAGCGCTGAGGGGGATGGATGCCATGTGTATGGGAGAAATACAAGGAAAATTATGGGCCTTCCTTCAGGGAACTTACAGCCTAAGTAAGTGGTTCACAAAATGTTGTTCTAGGACGAGCAGCCTCAGCATCACCGGAAACTTATTGGAATGTAGATTATTGGGCCAGCCCCTTACCCACTGACTCAGAAACTCCGCGGGTGGGCCCAGAGTTGTCTTTAACAAGCCCTTTGGGTGTTTCTGATTTGTTGCCGTTGGAAGCCACTGAATTAGGTCATTGTAATCTATGATTAGACAAGCAGGAGCAACAGAGAAAGCCGCACCTTGTCTCCTCTTCCCCGACCCTTTTGGTAAAATTTCTCAGCTAAGAGTAGAAGGCAAGGCTGTCTTCACCATCATCACCCATATCAAGAGACTGCCTTCAGACGGAGGAGGGTGAAGCGGCTTCGCTGTCACACGGCAAAAAAACGAGGGAGTCACGGACATGAAGGACCGCTGCTTTCTTCTAAAACTAGCTGCCATGTTTTCATTTTCTTTTCTTTCTCAACAGGAAATTAGGAATGGCTGGCCAGAAGCTGGGCTCTTCTGCTCTCCTTTGTTATATCCGCCCTGACACTGCCGATCCAACAAGTAGCTTTAGCTTGACTGTGGCCAACGTTGGCACATGCCAAGCAGTCCTGTGCCGAAGTGGGAAGCCAGTGCCCCTGTCTAAAGTCTTCAGCCTGGAACAGGACCCGGAGGAGGCTCAGAGGGTGAAGGACCAAAAGGCCATCATAACAGAGGTGAGTCTTGCTCTCCACTGGTCACGTCTGCTCGCCAAATCTAATGAATGCTGTTCTGCCTAGAACAGTGACGGTCCATTTTCTTCCTATCAAGCCCTGTAAATTGTATCCAATCCTGAAAATAGTAATAAAAGAAAATCTAATGAGCAGCTAATGACTAGCAGAAAGAAAAAGCAAATTAATTAGAAATGAAAAATCCTAATTTGTGGTCCTTTAGACATATATATAGCATGTAAAATAAATGTAAATGTCCTCCTTGGTTAATTTTCATCTGGTTTGTTATTCCAAACAGAAGAAAAAAAAGTTTTATAGTTTGACATCCCTGTTCTGAAATGAAAAGTTTCACAGTATTTTTCCTTTTTATATTGTATATGGCTTAGTATACTCTGGTATTTTTTTAATAAAGAAACATCAGTATCTCTATAACTTTTCTCCCTTTTCAGAAGTTAGCATAATGTTTTTGCTTTCAAAAAGACTTTAGCAATTACATGTGAACATTGTTTACTGCAAAGCAGAATTTTGTTCAGATCTTTTGCCCATTTTTAATTGAATTGTTTGTTTCTTTATTGTTGAGTTCTTTGTGTATTTTGGATACAAGTCCTTATCCGAAATGTTTTGCAAATATTTTCTCCCGGTCTGTGGCTTGTCTTTCATTCTTTTAACAGTGTCTTTTGCAGAGCAGAAGTTTCTAGTTTAATGAAGTCCTGCTTACCAGTTTTCTTCTTTCATGGGTCATGCTTTTGGTGTTGTATCTAAAAACTCATTCCCAAACCCAGTCACTTAGATTTTCTTCTGTGTTATCTTCTAGAAGTTTCATCTTTTACATTTAGGTCTGTGTTTTATTTTGAATTAATTTTTGTGAAAGGTGTAAGCTGCTCTGTGTCTAGGTTTTTTTTCTTTTTTGGCATGTGAATGTCCAGTTGTCACAGCACTGTGTTTTGAAATAGACTGTCCTTTATTCACTGAATTGCCTTGGCTCCTTTGTCAAAGATCAGTCGACTATATATGTGGGTCCACTTCTAGGCTGTCTGTTCTGTCAGAATTCTGTAATAAGGACTATAAAAGATTCCATCCAAGGAAGCACAAAACCAAAAAAAGTATCATTATAATGTGGTTGATGCTATGGAGATTCTGGAAATTTGGTCTTAGGAGAGTCTTTCAGTCAAAACAAATGAAAGATAAAAGATAACTTTTTGCTTGATTAGTCTATTACAGAATTTAGATAATGTTCAAATTTTTCTTAGGGAGTCCTAGACAAGTAGGAAACATTTTTATAACTACAGACATTTATTGTTTTCTTGTTATTTGCTAAGCATTGTACTTTCACTGTTTTGTTTAAGCTTCACAATAACCCCCATGAAAGAAGTGCTTTTATTTTCATTTTACAGGTGAGGAAAATAAAATTATAAATTTTGAGAGTTTGTGACAAATTCTGATAAATGAGGCAGGATTTTCACCCAAAGAATGACTGCAACTATGAAATTAGTATATTGAGGGCTTTAGCAGTTTTGCTTGGTTTTATCTTGAGAAGAAATCAGTATGAAGCATCTGGCAGATAAACATTCCCAGCCTGCAGCCAGGGTTATTCCTTTTCCTCTGAGTTTAGAATTTCATCATTCTTGGTACAACCATTACAGAGTAGGTAAATTATGCCACAGATTTCAGACTTTAGGCATTATTCGGTGCTTTAGCTATAAAAATTCTCTCAGCCATTTAATATCTTCAGTCCCAACTCTGCCTTTAAATGAGAAGTCATATTTAGCGACCCATCTGAGTTTTGTCCCCTCCAAGAATACTAGTGATGGGGAATTGATAGTTTTGCTTATTGTTTTCCTAACAGATGTTTCTCTATTTAAGAACATGCTGAGGCCTATACTTCATGTTAGAGCAAATATCTTTTGAGAGGGAGGTGCCTTTTAGCCACTTAATTGTAATTGGTTTTAACTCAGTCCTCTGAACTATTTGCAGAATAATACCCATTTGATACTTTGTCCTTTTAGAATTCTATACATTTATTTTCCGTAAGTCCACTTAAAATTACACAGATCCTAGGAAAAACCACGTAACATGTCAATTCTGTTTTATTGTAGAGCCCTAAGCATTGTGATCTAGAGAGAGATAAAATTCTGTGTCATTGTTGCTTGTTTCTCAGAGTTTGCATTCTGCTTGTCTCTAGGACAACAAAGTGAACGGGGTAACCTGCTGTACCCGGCTGCTGGGCTGTACATACCTCTACCCTTGGATCCTCCCCAGGCCTCACATATCTTCCACTCCACTTACCATTCAGGATGAGTTGCTGATTCTGGGAAACAGAGCATTGTGGGAACACTTGTCATACACAGAAGCAGTCAACGCAGTATGCCATGTACAAGACCCATTAGCGGCTGCCAAGAAGCTGTGCACATTAGCGCAGAGCTATGGTTGTCAGGACAATGTGGGTGCGATGGTGGTTTATTTGAACGTTGGTGAGGAAGGCTGCACTTGTGAAATGAATGGGCTCACCCTCCCAGGTCCTGTGGGATTTGCTTCAACCGCCGTCATCAAGGACCCGCCCAAGCCAACCACTCCTTCCTCCAGTAGTGGTGTTGCCTCTGAGTTCAGCAGCGAGATGTCCACTTCAGAGGTGAGCAGTGAGGTGGGATCCACTGCTTCTGACGAACATAACACTGTTGGCCTGGATGCTGGCTTGCTTTCAAGGCCAGAGAGGCGCTGCAGCCTCCACCCAACGCCCACATCAGGGGTGTTTCAGCGCCAGCCTTCTTGTGCGACTTTCTCCAGTAACCAGTCTGACAACGGCCTGGACAGTGATGACGACCAGCCCGTTGAAGGGGTCATGACAAACGGCAGCAAGGTGGAAGTAGAGGTAGATATCCACTGCTGTAGGGGGAGGCAGCTTGAGAACTCTCCCGCTCTCAGGGAGAATTCTCCTACCCCGTGCCTCGAGGAACGTGCTAGAGGATTAGCTTTTGGGATCCGAAGACAGAACAGTGTGAATAGTGGCATCCTTCTGCCAGTGAGGAAAGACAAGACGGAGTTACAGAAGTCTCCCTCCACTTCCTGTCTCTACGGAAAGAAACTCTCCAACGGCTCGATTGTGCCCCTGGAAGACAGCCTGAACCTCATCGAAGTGGCCACGGAAGCACCCAGGAAGAAAACTGGCTATTTTGCTGCCCCCGCTCAGCTGGAGCCAGAGGACCAGTTTGTTGTACCTCGTGACCTCGAAGAAGAAGTGAAGGAACAAATGAAACACCACCAGGAAAGCAGGCCTGAGCCTGAGCCCAGCGAAGAGGGTCGGACCGAGCTCGCAGAGGAGTTTGACACGGCGCTGTAGTCCTCCCCTGGGGGCCACGGCGCTGGGAAGGCTGTGAGGCGTGGGGTAGGGCACCCTGCCAGGGGCATTCTGCCTCTGCATTTCTAAACCACAGATGAGAGGCGGGTAGAACTCGGAGCCAGAAATGGTGAGAGCTGTCAGGGTCTTGCTCTGGATAAGCTAGTAAACACCATCAGTGTTAAGTTTCACATTTAACCTGCATTGGGACCCCCAGAGCTACTGGGGAGCAGGCAGGCATTGCCCTGTACCAGTCCTACCACCTGCCATTAACCCTTTCTCTCCTAGGATAATTTTGAGAATTTGCCTGCCTGGGGAGGAAAGGGACTATTTCTGTGGAGGAAATAACTGAAGATTGATTCCCTTTACTGATTGCTGCTGTTGGATCTCTGTGACAGAGAAATCACCTTATATCTCAACCTGACGGGATGCAACGTGACTAGTCACATGGCTTTTCCTTCTTCTCTACGAGAATACAGCCTATCAAAATGATGTTTATTGGAAATGTAGAACCAATCAAACAGATAATTTATGTATGTGATGTAGTGAGAGCACTTTTCATTGACTGTGAACTTTTTATTTTTGAATCTGCACTCGAGCCAGTCTTCTTAGAGGCAGCCCAGCGCCTTTGTCCACAGGCAGGATGATCGTCGGGTGTTGGAGCCGGCTATGAGGGTACTAGGAAGGGCCCTGGGAAATTGATTTAACTGTTGGATGTCAGACTGTGAAAGTTCCTGAGAAACAGGGGAGTAGGACCTTCTTTTGGGGATGAAGTTGGGGAAGGAGTGAGGACTAAGACTACTTCCCCCCAAATCACAGAAAGAGAATAACTCCTTGACAGATGTGACACCTGCTGGGAATCTCCCAGCAGGTCACAAGAGAGGCATTTGGGGATTGGCCTCTTTCCATAACATGTGATGGAGATGGCAGTCAGCCTCCTAGCACATAGGGCCAAGGCTGCTGCCGCTCACATCCAAGTAACCTTGAGTTATAGATGACTCTGAACAGACTGAGGCCGAACGAGCACAGATGGATGGATGGAGCTTCCAGGTTAGGCAGGTTCCTTCTCTTACTCTAGAGCAGAGAGATGGTTTTCCAAAACATCAGGAGTGAGTTGAGGGTTCACCTCTTAATGTTTAACAGAGTCTTCTTCTGAAAATGCTTATCCATCTCATATGGTTTCACAGTACTGGGCTCAATTTCTGAAAGACTTAATTGAGAAAATCCTAAGCTTACAGAAAACCTGGTTTACTGATTTTTTTTGCACATTCCATGTAACCCTTGCAAAATGCAGTTCCTTCCATAATTCTGTTCTGTTGCCTTTTCTATTAGAAGATTTACTTAGGAAAATTAATTCCTCTTTATTCCTGTGAAGTTTTGACATTGCTTAATGTTACCCAGTGGGGAATGTGCTTTGAATTTTTAGAATACTTTCACAATTAAAAAGAAAATAGAGTGGAACCATTTTTGTTTCATGAGAAACAAAATGTTAAAGATAAGGTTAATCTATACATATATTTGTTGTTTTTTTTTTTTTGGGCAGGGGGAAGTTTTGTTAAAGCAGTGGTAGAAAACCAGATGACCACTCCACAAATGGTTATGTATCCTCATCTTCTCAGAGGCCCCGTACCCATGTGTGTGTGTCAGTGGGGTACACTCTTGGGGGGGGTTCCATACCAATGGCTGTCTAGTGTTCAACCCATCAAGGATCTGAATTTGAGTCCCCAAGTTATCAGGAACACAACTTTTCTGTGTCAAACTACTGGTTAGCTACTGCAAAATTTTAGAACTCAGGTCTTGATTTGAAGTGGGGAACATAGTGGTTCATGCAAAATTCAGGTGCTGTAAGAAAGATGGGAACAGTAGTGTGTTGCCGCCTTATTTTTTAATAGAAAAATGGGGGGGGGGAATGAAAATGAAGGGAAAAACCCAAGATGATAGTGTTGGAAATTATTTTGGGAATATACCACTTCAATAGTATATAGTCTTTTAAAAATTATCCTTAAAAAAAAAAAAAATTATCCTTTATCTGTGAACCTTTTCTTGTCTTTGTTTCACACCCTACTAATTGGAACCGCCATAAAACCCAGTTATGAAATGACTTTACTAAAAGTAAATGTATTTACTTTTTAGTCAGAAGGACCCTAAAGTTCCAAATGTTCTTTTATGTGGTAGATTTATGTTCAGGAAATGTTAGGTTGTATGAAAACCTTTAATGTAGGCTACACCAAAACTGACTACTCTTTTTTGTAACTTCCTTTGATTCATTTCCCTCTATAATTGCTCTTTGTTAAAACAGGGGATGAAAAGGCCATAGCCCATCACCAAAAATACACAGAACTCTTTTGACCTATGAAGTCATTTACAGTTATTGTGTGATCTGATTAGGTTGTCAGGTGGTGAAAGCCAGTAATGTGTCTCCAGGTGAATGTAATCTACTTCCCAGGACTTCACCCAGAGGATGTGTTCCCCAGGTGGGCAGAGGCCCGTTGATCTCTAGCCCAGAGATCCCGGCCTCTGCATGATTCTCAGGTCCTTGTGCGTACCTCCCATTTAATAGAGACATTTAAGAGAATTTCTGAAAGAACATCACTCCTGCTTAATGGAAGCAGTCCAGGAGTCCCATGGAAGAAAGAAAAATACACAAGTCTTGGCAGCCATGGTATTTTTATTTTTATCCAAATGGACTGAAAATACATTTGAAAATTTGAACGCTAGTATGTCATAAATCTACCGTGCTACCATAGAGTCATTGAATTACCACTCCTCATTACAAGAGAGGGCTTTATTATACTACTGTAGAGTGCATGTGTGCAATAAGTTGATGACTTCATTTTCCTGATGTATAGAAGAACCAACACAAGCAGCTGGGTAATCATTGGGTGCTATTTTCTAGGAGATGGAGCCGGTGAGGTTTGGCTGATCTACTGAATATCAAATGATGCCCTTCTTTCCATGTAGGCTTTCAGCAAAAGCAGGCACTTGGAAGCCACAGGCTCACCCTCTCTATCTACTCAATAATTACTAATGAAGAGACCTCCATAAGGGAGCACTTGGCTGTTATTGATAAATGTACCAATTATTAAATAGTCTCCAAGCCATTCAGTGATGTCCTCAGCATCACTATAGAACTGTCTTGTGTCACTTTTTACTTCCCTCTGGGTGGGGACTTTCAGACTCCCCCAATCATGGAGGCAAGTTAATCTTTCTCTCCAGTTAGTGACTTTTGCCCCATAGTTGGGTAAGCACTTCCTGGGTTGAGAAAAGCATCTACAGTAAATCCTGCTCTCTTTCCCTCATTTGATGATCATTCAATCACACATAAGCTCCTTCGAAATTTCATGCACTTCTCCCAGAAGCTATAGGGTTTTCTCTCACTGTTGCCAGTGGATGTCATCCAGACAGTGAGTTCATATCTTATGGTTTTGTGCAATCATTGTCATATTGTAGTCCTAAGACTCATTATAGTGTATTTTTGATATTTTTGAAATGTGTTAAATTTTTTAATTCAATAATATGAGCCAGAGCATGTTGCAGCAAATCTATTGTTTGTAAAAAAAATAATAAATAACAATAATAATAAATAAAATAAAATGGAGTATCTTTTTCATGGCTTTGTTTTAAAATGGAGTACCTGTTATTTTATAAGTACTTTATTTTAGCATGAAACTGTAATTTTCTCTAACTTGTATGTGAAATTAGTTTCTTAACCAAAAGCACCTTTAGGATTTTTCTGCTTTTTCTTGTTGTAGGGGAAGATAACAAATGAAACCACATTCCATAACACTCTATGAAGCTATGAGTTAAGGCAAGAATAAATATTTTTGATCACCATTTAAGCTGAAATAGCAATAAAGACTTTTTACATTAAGAAATATTATATTCTGACTTGGTTTATATGTTTAAAGAAATCCCAAAGACAGGAAGCATGGTCCTTATTTCCATGCAGGTTATTAGCTGACTACAGGGAACTTAATTTGTAAATAATCTACAGCTCCTCTTAAACAAACCACAGAACTACCAGTGATACAGAGGAACTAAGTGGGTAATCTGGCCATCTTGTCTGTCCTAGTGGCTTTGGTGTTAGAGTTTAAGACAGTGGTGAGTTTTGGCTCACAAAGTACGTCTAATCTAGCTAAGTCTCTAAATTGTTCCCCTCCCCTCTCTCCATTGGTTGTCTCCCATAATCTCTGGACTTCCAAGCAAGATTAGCTACCTCTCACTCCAAATAAAGGCCCAGTTGAAATCATTTTGCAGGTTTCCTCCTCATTTAGCAGAATGAAATTTTGAAAACTTGGTTCACCAACTGTTCCTTGAGTACCTCCAATGTGCTGGGCTCAGTGCCACCATCTACTTTCATACCTCGGTTCCATGACACACACACCTGCCTGCAGGGTGGCAGAAGTGAACTTCTCTGGGTGTGTTCTCTCCTTCGTGTGATATTGTTTCCCTGGTATATCACACACCACAAGAGCACGTTGGTCACTCAGAACACTTTTCCGTGTGTGATTCACTGGGTCTGAGTTTTTCCTCTGCTACTTAAAAAGATTTAACTTTGGGCAAGTTCACCTCTCCAAGGCTCACGTGTTTTTTTCTCGATTGTTAAATGGAGATAATAGTCTCTCTCTCAACAGCTGTGAGCTAAAATGAGATGATGTCAACAAATGCTTCCTTAGCCCAGTACTGGACCCGGCGCGGTGAGCACGCAATGAAATGTCAACCATTGGGGGAGCCACTTAGCCTTCTTGAACCTTCATCTCATCTGTAAAATGTAAGAAATCTTGACCTGCCAAATGGTAGTAACTAAGGCAAGTTTTGCTAAGGCATTTTGAATGTTGCTGCAGTGATCGAGAGGAGCTGACTGGGAGCAGTACTGTAGCTGGGCCAGTGTACCACACTGGGGTCACAGTGGCCAAAGTCCTCATTTTTCCAAGCCCCGGACCCAGACGTGGGCAAAGATCTACTCGGGGTATGTTTCAGGGAATAAATCCTAGGTGAGAATAGTGTGTGTTGGGAAGTCTTTTGGGGGGTTCGGGTGGGAAATGGGTTGTTTGATTTTTGCTGCTGTTAAACTTGTCTTACCACTCAGCGAAAACTCTGCGGGACTCCAGCCACTGCCTCGGGCTAAGGTGCTGGAGCAGCTTTCTGTGGCACTGGGGTTTGTATTTTAAGCTAGCAGTGTAGACTTCTAGTTGTTGTTTTCCTCCAAGCTTTACTTTTTGTAAAAGTAGAATCTAGATATTTTCCCATTTCTGTTTGAGGTTTAGTTTTAATCCTTCACCTTGGATAGGTTCTATAAGAACTAGCAATAGGAAGGATTTAAGAGGAGAGAGGAAAGGTAATATATTCCAGGGAAAAGAGTCAGCAAACATGCAGGGGTAAAAATGGCCAACACACATCAGAGGAAAATGACATTGACTGAATTTTTTTAATAGCCACTTTGGCATACATTGAAACGGGCTTACGTTTGCTGATTTCTTACTAACTGTATAGACAGTCTGAGATTTCTGTCAAAAATGCTGTTTTTAGAAATGTACTAAAAACTTGGTTTGAACTTAATAGTTTAATCTCATTTATAATATGAAAATAAAAGTGTTATGAAAAAAGATGGCAACTAGAAAAACTACCCTTTATAATAAGAACATGTATATTTCTAGTTGCATCTTACATGAACGGAATATCTGAGACTAGTTGTAAAGTATAAGAACAGCTATAAAACTTTAGGTTAAAATTACTGAAAGAACTTTATTTTTGAGATTCAGTGTTAATGATCTGTTACATTATGGAAACAATTCAGAATCGTGAGAGATTACAATCGACCTTTGAAGGCCTACTCTGTAGGGCGCTGGAAGGGATGCAGAAATAAAGAAGGCTCCAAAATGCCTGTATAGTCTAGTAAAATCAACTACTTTATCTTTGTACTCAGCTGAATAACACATTTAAGAAGTTTATGAATTTTATTTCTATTTGGAGGCGTCATATTTCAGGAAATAATAAAATATTTCAGGAAAGTGAATTCCAATCAAATGACTTGAAACAAGAAAGCAACGAGCTTGGAAAGGTGGCAAAAACCATTTTATCTGAGCCCTACCCCAGGAATCCCGAGGAGGAACATGCATGCTAAAAGCACCTACCTGTCTTCAGGTTTCAGGGATCCAGCCTCTGGGACCCATGCAGTCATGGTATACTGTCGAATGGGCAGGAGAGTTTTCCTCCAGGAGAGAGCCAGAATGTAATTACTCATTTGGAATCTAATCACACGAATGCTTTATAATCATTCCCCTGGGATCAAATACAGGGGGAAACAGCATGTTTTTCTTAGTGACTTTAGTTCGGTCAGGCAAGCTATTTGCACTGTAACACTGGGCCTGCTACCCCTGATGTGTTGTTCTCATCTTTCAGAATTTCTCTGGCTACTTAGCTAGTATTATTACCTTACCATTTGGTAAGAGAGCCAAACCATAAGCGTATATGCAAACTTCCAATGTCGCTCTTTGTAGCAAAGGTGGAGGTATTTTTTTCTAGCTCTCAGCCAACAAAGACATTGATAGAAAAATGGGATGATCATCTAGCTTTGCATTGGTGCCAGAGGGAACATTTATAAAATCAAGTACATGAAAACCACATTTGTGTAATGTGGTTTTTGAGAGAAACAAGGGAGCTGGGTTGACTTTTAGGTTCCAGTAGTAGATCTCAGAGTATCCCAGACCACAGGTATTCTGGTGCATCATTATAATTGCTGTGCTGTTCTTGGCTGTCCTTGTACCGCTTCTGTTCTCGGTAGCTCCGCAGGGCCAGCACCACGCTGGCGCCATACATCACCACCAGCAGACAAGCAAAGGTGGCTGCCGCTCCATCAGTGCCTGCCAGCTGGCAGTTCATCCAGGTGAGACCCCTGCGGGCATAGACCCTCTCCCTTGTCCTGCAGGTGTCTGTGGCATTGATCCGCAAGGCCGAGTGGAGGTAAATGCCGATGCCTACGCAGTAGCCCAATGCCGCGAGGAGGCTGAAGGCGGCCTCCGAGAGGAGCCACTTCCCCGGCAGTCTGTTTAGACTCTTGGCTCCTTGGAGTAAAACACCCAAGGTGAGGACACCCAGCCCCAGAGAAACAGCCACGCCGCTGTATATCAGGGGCGCCCGGAGGATCGTGTACTGCTGGTCCAGCTGCCGAACCTGCTCCAGCTCAGTGCCCTCAAACGGTGAGTAATAGTTGTTCCCAAAGCCACCGCCGCTGGCAAAGCTGGCACTGAATCCAGCAAGGACAAAGTAGGAGGCCACGATACACATGAGAACCATCCCATTCAATATCACCTCCACTATCTGTATCACACCTAGGAGGAGAGAGATTGGGAATTTAACACTGACGTCACTCACCCAGGAAAGCTCTCTAGGTCAGGCAAGAGAAATACCACCTGATTGTGAGGACATGGTCAGACTCAACATTAACATCCTTGGTTTTTGTTTTTTAATACTCATGTTCGAAAATCAAAATGCCACTGTGGAAAAAATTTTGGCCGTTACTTTAAAAACTATACATACACTTACAATGTGACCTTGCAGCTGTACCCCTGAGCATTCATCCTAAAGAAAGGAAAACTTCGGCCTACACAAAAACATGTACACAGATGTCACAGTAAACCCTAATGCCCTCCAATGGGCGAATGGTTCAACAATCTGGTACAGCCGTCCCCAGGGGAAACTCTACTCATCAATGAAAAGGAATGAGCAGCTGATACTCGGAACAACTCGGATGGATCTCAAGGGATTCATGATGAGTGAAAAAAGCCAGTCTCAAAAGGTTACATACTGTATGATACCATTTACATAACAGTCTCAAAATGAGAACAGATTAGTGGTTGTCAGGGAGGAGTGGGATTGGGGGAGCGGGAGGGGGATGGGTGTCACTCTAAGGCGGGAGCACTAGGGATGTTCCAATGATGGAACAGTTCTGTAGCCGATTGTGGCAGTGGTCACACGAATCTACGCAGGTGATAAAACCGCACAGACCTACACTCACACAGACATGAGTGCATGTAACACTGGTAAAATCTAACTCAGCTCTGGAGAGTGTCAATTTCCTGGTTGTGATTTTGTACTGTAGTCACCACTGGGGAAAACCGGGTTAAGGATACACAGGATCTCTGTTCTACATTAGCAATGTTTTGTGAATCTATAATTATTTCAAATTTTAAAGTTTAAAAAAAATCAAAATGACATAAAAGGGCATAAACTGAGAAAAATCACCCACGTCCCTGTCCACTCTGTTCTCTACCCCCAACCACTTTCATTATTTTCTAATACAACTTTCCAGCGTTCGTTTATGCAAGTAAAAGCACTCAACTAAAAAAAAAAAAAAAAAAAAAAAAAAAAAGCACTCAACTCCGAATTTCATCCCCTGTTTCCCTGCTTGTGTCACAGGGAGGATACCACACACACTGCTCTGCGTTGTGCTTTACTCTTCCTGGAGATGTTTTCAGATCAGCTCCTACCGTGTCCACATGCTCTGTTACGTGGCCTCCAGCCCCGCTGTGTGGGTGGACCAGTCTATTCAGCCAGGATCCTACTGCTGGATACTTGGCCTGTTCACTTGGGGGGCCAAGTTCCTTACAAGTTTAAGGAACCCACAAATGCCACGAGGCAGCGGAAGCCAACAGGTGAATGGAGATGAATGTCGACTTGTCCAAAGTCACCTTTCATTTGTCACTGACAGAGGCCCCAGGCTCTCGTTAGGCGTCTTCCTGGGAGAAGGTCTCCTGTTTTTCTCTCAGGGGTCAGAGATGAGAATGAAGAGAAAAGCATATGAACCTAGAGTGGGAATGCCAGGCTCACATCCCCGCTCTTTACTGCCTTGTAACCGTGCCCAAGTCACTGACACTCAGCCTCAGACACTTCATCTGACAAATGAAGGTAATGCCTCCCTGTCGTATCCCACAGGGCTGGGATGAGGCCCAAATGAAAGCAAGTATGTGAAAATACCTGGAAAACTATAAAATGTTATACAAGTGGACGGTGATGCTACCCAGTAACATATATAAAATGGAAGGAGAGGGGACTTCCCTGGTGGCGCAGTGGTCAAGAATCCACCTGCCAATGCAGGGGACACGGGTTCGATCCCTGGTCCAGGAAGATCCCACATGCCGCAGAGCAACTAAGCCCGTGAGCCACAACTACTGAGCCTGCGCTCTAGAGCCTGCCTGCCACAACTACTGAGCCTGTGTGCCACAACTACTGAGCCCACGTGCTGCAACTAATGAAGCCCGGGCGCCTAGAGCCCGTGCTCCGCAACAAGAGTAGCCATCACAATGAGAAGCCCAGGAACTGCAATGAAGAGTAGCCCCCGCTCGCCGCAACTAGAGAAAGCCCGTGCGCAGCAATGAAGACCCAATGCAGCCAAAAAAAAAAAAAAAAGAAGGGGATTAATAAGAGATTTAAGAAGAAAAGGGACAGGGAATTCCTTGGTGGTCCAGTGGGGAAAACTCCGCGCTCGCAATGCAGGGGGCCTGGTGTTCAATCCCTGGTTGGGGAACTAGATCCCGCATGCTGCAATTAAGACCCGGTGCAGCCAAAATAAATAAATAAATATTAAAAAAAAAAAGAAAAAGAAGAAAAGGGACAAATTTATGAAAAGCATGGTTTCCCAGAAGTCAGGAAAACCCTCTAATACACAAGGGGGTACCACAACGTTTATAAACTGGGCAGCTAAAGACCAGTATGTCTAATGTACTTAGGCAACAGCTACTGGGCTTGCTGATTCCATCTCGTGCTGGGCCCACATAAATTCCTAGGAGGTCCACGGAACACAGCAGTTAAGGGCTCTGACAGTTGAGAAGCTACATTCCTCTAATTTAAATCTGAAAATAACATCAGACCAGAACTGCCCACTCTCCTCCCAGGCACCATAAGCTACTGGCTACTCTCTCCCTACAAGCAGGGCAAATTAATTGACCCAGACATCATTCTAATTCACTGGGAGTAGCTATCTCCCCCACCCAACACCTTTCTCTGCCTTGGTTTTCCTTCTGCATGCAGTTAATCTCTCACGCCCCTGAAGGGAAGCAGGGATACTGTGCTACTACAAGATGTGGGCAACCTGAATGTTTCCTTCTGGGACAAGATTCTGCCAAAACAGCAGCGGCATAATCCACGCAGCACATATCTGCCGGGCTGAAACGTAATATATCTATTGATAGACCTTGTCAACCACTCCACTGACTGCAACAATCAAGAGGAATAATGGTCTGTTGCTGGGGCCAATGATGAAGAAATACGGCCACTGGATATTATCAGGGCACTAGCCAGGCCTGACCTGGCTTTGCTGAAAACATTGAACAGGTTCAAGTATTTCCAAGCATGCTATTAGTGCAGAAAGATTCACAGACATCAGGAGAAAAGAAAAGAAAGAGTGGCCTACTAGAGCTAGCAGTTTATCCCTATGGAGGGATAAACTGTAGAGGGAAGTGGAAACTGAAACAGACAGGAGATTTTTATTGTAAAATAGCATCTTTTTGGGTGAGGCTGCTTTTGTGGCTGATCATTTAATACTCTGCTTAACTAAACATCTACTATCTGCCTTTTCACTGTAAATGTGAAAAAACTGAGGAAAGCAAATCAAATTAAAACATTTTTTTCTAAAATAAGACTAAGACATGTGCAGTCAAGTCTTACATAAAATGAAAAAAAAAATTTTAATTTCCTCTCCAGAAGCAAATACTGTTAATACATTCTTATATATTCTTCAAGAAGTTTTCTAATCATATACAAGCAACTATATGTATTTCCTTTTGTAAACCCAAATGGAACTCACCTTTTAAATGTGACAAGAAAATAATATTATAAACGTATTGTAAAGAGAACCATCACCTCCAAATTAAAATTTTTCTTTGGATTTTTATTGCAGTCGCATAAAGCAAAGAACATATTCACTTGTACCAAAAATATATTATAATGGGCCATAAGTCCTAATTTAACATGCAGTAAGAACCCATGAAGTTGTCTGGCCAAAAGTAGCATACTTCTCCTGGGAAAGATTTTACTTTCTTTAATTTTGGATGGATCCTGAATTCCAGATGTCGGGTTGAATTCGTCGTACAATGGTACATTTACAAGAAGTACAAAACACTTATTGAGCTTTCAAGGCCATTGTAAGGGGCTTGTTAGAATACCTCCTTTGCAACCCAGTGAATTAATCTGATTCCTCTTTCCTCAGCCCACGTCTCCCTCCAGCTTATATCTTACAGCAGCAGTTTCCCAGGCATCCCCAACCCCTGCCATCCAGAGCATTAAGGAAGTGAAGGGCCTAGAGTTCAGTGAGGAAAAAATTCGAGGCTAATCTGCTTAAGACAGCTGTGTTTAGAGAACTTCAGGCTGAAATGTTTTTTCATGCCTGTGTGGCTTTTCATGAGCTTTGAGGATAAGGTTCTTCAAATTCACTTGGTTATCATCTCCCTTTATTCACTCAAGAAGTGCATTTTGCTGCAACATATGCCTTTTCCTTGTGGGTCTTGGGCTCTAGTTTTGGTTGTTTTTAGTTGTTGTTTTGTTTTTGTTTTTTAAAGTAATTTTGGTTAGTCCCTCACCAACAGAGGGCTCCAGGACCAGGGTTTATTACATCAGGCAGTGCTGCTGCATGTACCCTGGAGCTAGGCCCAGCAAACTAAAATTGGTCT
Organism: Eubalaena glacialis; assembly: GCF_028564815.1. Lineage (NCBI taxonomy): Eukaryota > Metazoa > Chordata > Mammalia > Artiodactyla > Balaenidae > Eubalaena > Eubalaena glacialis. The sequence continues at coordinate 14,780,351 of NC_083733.1, read as the reverse complement.
GTTACTTTCCAAGGGTTGGCAAGTTGTACAACAAAATATTCCACGAAAGACAGTGGTTCAGAGTAACTTCCATCACTCAAGTTTTTCGGAACGTTTTAAAAAGCCTAAAACTCCAGAATTTCCGCAGGCTTCTCTTTCAGCTTCTTAACCTTTCGGTAACCCCTGATGGCCAGCACGGCCCCCAGGGCAAAGACCCCAATGCCCAGGACAGCAAAGATTCCAGCACCTATGTCTCCCCCATGGAAACTGCAGCTGAAGCCACTGTATCCTTTCCTCTGGTACAGCGCCTCCCTCTCCTTACACACGGGAGAGGCGTAGGCAGCCGAGAGGTTGTGGAAGTAGAAGTACAAGGCTGGGATGTATGCCCCGGCAATGAGCACGTCCAACAAGCCTTCAATCACCAGCCATAGGGGGCAATGCCATGGGACCCGCAGGACGCCCATGGCGATGAGGAGGCAGCAGAAGGCCATGAGGGCTCCACTGCAGGCCATTGCCACGGTGACCATGGGCAGCTTTAGCTGGTAGAACTGGACATCCAGCTGCTGTGCTTTCTCCCCGTCAGCACCATCGAAACCACTGTAAGCCCCTCCGTACTGGTAGTAGTAAATGCCCCCCAGGCTGGTGATGCCCGTGTAGCCCCCTGTGGAACTGTAAGACACAGAGCTGCAGGCCAGGATCAGCAAGTTCAGGAGAACCTCCAGCATTTGGCAGCAGGCTGCAAAAGAAGGGCGTGTTACCATTTTGAAAGAAGCTACTTTGCACTTGGAGACTTCCACCTTGAGGCTTATCTTCCCCGTGGCAGCTCACACCACAGCCAGCTCTTTATTCTGCCCCCTGGAAGGCCTGAGCAGCCAAAGCTGCATGATTACCATTACAAGGTAGCAAAGAACTGTGGTCTCCAGAAATGATGTCAGAGGTACTTTGGACTGAAAAGGGTAACTCTCAAAAGAGCAAAGCAGCTTGCCCCAGGTGGGCTGCAGGACGATGGGGGCAGAAATCAGGCCAGTGAGCAGAAAGAAAGGTGTCCTGTATGGAAGAAGGCAAGAACATTCTCTGCCCTAGCCCTTCCCTGCCAAAAAGACTGAAAAATAGTTATGTCCTCTTTAGATATGTTTTGTGGCCATCTTCAGTCTGAAAGAGGAAACTTCTCCAAATTTGAAGAAGCTTATATCATAGTGCTTAAAAAATATAATGATGTTAGAAAAAAAGCATGGAAGTTATCCATCAGAATGTTAACCGTGGTTCACATGTATTAGGGATAGGAAAGGTTAAGTTAATTAAACCTATAAGGCTTACTGAATTAGAGAAACATAATTGGTTTTACTGTTCTTAGACTTTAATTCAATAAGTATGTTTTAAAGTTTAATTTTGTTTTCTTTTAGTTTCCCTAAAGAGCAAATCTGGGCTGTGATATTTTCCCAGGGCTGGATTTTTTCAGGACACTTGGCTGCTTTATCTTGGACGATGAAAGAGCCCCAGATCTTCCACCAAAGCTGGCTGCTTTCCTTAAAGTCAGCTTTACTGTTATATAACTTATACACAACAAAATGACCTGCATTAAGCAAACAGCTTAGTAAGTTTTGACAACTGTGTATGCCATGTAATCATAATCAAGATATAGACTGTTTTCATCCCCCCAGAAAGTTCCCTAGTCACCCCTTGTGGTCAACCCCTCACCTTCCTCCTCAGGCCACCACTGATCTACTCTCTGCCATTAGGAACTAGGTTTGTCTTTCTCGAATTTCATGCAAATCATACAGTTAATGTACTCTTCTGTGTGTTGCTTCTTTTTTTCAGCATAATATAAAGCTGGGTGCTTCTGAGCTGGGAGTTGTACGTGCTGACATAGGCTCAGTCCCATAAGCACTGAGTTAGGGTATTATATAAGCATATAAAAGGGGGACGGAGAATGCAAGTTGGGGGGGGGGCAAAACTCCCACAACTGTCCCTCTGAACCTTTTCAGTGTGGTCACAAGTCAATGCCACTGGCAGTGAGAAGCCATCTCAAAACCTAAACCTCCAGGCTCTGAGTGAGAGACAGCACCACTGACTATAGAGATTACAACGTTTGGAGAGAGAATGAAATTAAAATTTTAAGGATGGTTTGCAAGTAAGGCAAACATCAAGCCCTTGCATCAAGCTGAATGCAAACATCACCTTTTTTTTTTTTCCTTCTTCACAATTTCCTTGTTACTCTGGCCTAGCTCTCCTTTTACGATCTTCTCCATCATGATTTGAGCACCAAAGGTCTAAAGGAAGAGGAAAAGGACAAAAGGGAAAGGGGAAGCTGCTCCAAATGCAAATCGGAGGGAGCCAGGAGGGGAGCAGGCCCTGTATCTTCTCCCCAGGGAACTTGTAATTCCTCACCAGTCCCTCCAAATAATAAACCTATAACACAACCTATAAATGACAAGATTTCTAGTGATCTGATATGCACATGTGATGTCTGTACTTGCTGTTTATCTGATCTTTATCCTCAGCCTTTAAAGATTTTAGTAGCTGAGGAGTCTTGCCCGTAACCGTGAATTCGGGGCTTATCTCTTTTTGTCAGTGTTCCACTGAACTTCCTAAGGGTGACTCAGCCCAAACTGCAGGATCTCCCTAGAAAGTTAGAGAGAGCCACAGCTGACTCCCATTTTTGCCAGTTTGCTGGAGGAGGACATGATTTCACCGATGAGGAAAAGAAATCACAAAAGATCTACTCTAAGACGAGGCTGAAAATCTTCAGGTGACCTTTACCCAGGTGTGAATTTCCTGTTTGAGACAAGTTCCCAGTGTTTAATGGCTGTTGCTCTCAACACAACACAGCATTGTGTATTTATATGGGTCCCTGCGTGTCCAGAGATCGTTATAAGCCCTCATTTGTTAGCTTCTGACTGCTGAACTATCCTTTCACTATCTTTACTCAGAAACCCAACATCTAGGCCCAACCAAATAGCCAGAAGCAATCAAAGCTAAATCAGGGGCCTCAAGCTCTGCCCTCTCCTCTTGGTAAATCAATCGCTGAACAAGAATACCTCTAGAGAGAAACCTGTTAAAGAGCCTCTGGCTTATTCCTATTATTTATATCATCAAGAAAAGAAGGTCAAGCACATAAACCATTTCAGGCCTTAGAGTCAGGCTCTAACTTTCAATTCCAGCTCTTCCACTTAACTGCTGTGTGACTTTGTATAACTTACTGTACCTCTCTGAGCCTCAGGAGTTGTTGAGAGAATTAAAAGCAACGGGGTGTGCCAACATACATAAACTAGAGTGAGGATTCTTGTACCTGGACTGCCTAGAGCTCTTCAATGAAAGTTCTACATAATCCCATAATAACGTATCTCATTGTAATCATTCTAAGAGATATCTTCAGTGGCTTCCCTGGTGGCACAGTGGTTAAGAATCCACCTGCCAATGCAGGGGACACGGATTCGAGCCCTGGTCCAGTAAGATCCCACATGCCACAGGGCAACTAAGCCCGTGTGCCACAACTACTGAGCCTATGCTCTAGAGCCCGCAAGCCACAACTCCTGAGCCCATGTGCCACAACTACTGAAGCCTGCACACCTAAAGCCTGTGCTCCACAAGAGAAGCTACTGCAATGAGAAGCCCTCGCACCACAGTAAAGAGTAGCCCCCGCTAGCCACAACTAGAGAAAGCCCGCGCGCAGCAATGAAGACCCAATGCAGCCAAAAATAAATAAATTTAAAAAAAAAAAGAGACATTTTCAGGTATAAGTTCCATGATTTCTCCCCCTTAGGCCAAGAAGTTTTCCCCTCTTAGTCATAGGTAGCCGAGGAAAATTTCTTACCAAATCATGTGAGCCATAAGGGTAAGATTTTCTTCACCCTGACAAACCAGATTTTCTTCATTGTTGGCAAGGCCAAGCCTGGTGCTAGGATGGGAACTCTGGGAAACCACATTTGGAGCTGACACATGATATTATTTAAGTGTTCTTCATACTGTGGATTCTAATAAGTGTGGTTTTTTTGTTTTTGTTTGTTTTCAGTGAAACAGAAGTTACTGCCCTTCGTAGGTGATGGCGTATTGTTACATGACGTGTGTGTGCACATGCGCGCACATGTGAACTTGTTCTTAATGTGAAACGTATTTCTTACTGTGGGTCTCAGTCAACAACATTTAAAAGCCATGATGGCAGGTTTGGGCATCGGATCTCCTGTCCTGCGGCATGAGCTCAACCTGGCTGCCATCTCCGGTGATCTCTCTTTAACTTGGCCCGCCTTGCCAGAGGGGCCCCCCTCTGACAGCCGGCAACTCAGAGCTGGCTCTGAAAACTGCAGGCACGACTGCCTCACCACACCCGGGCCCGTCCGAGGAGAAACACGGGAAACCTAGCCGCCCCTTTCAGACGTTCCTACCCTTCTTTTGAAAGTGTGAACTTCACGCAGGTATGAAAACGAAAATACGAGGAAACCAAAAGGGAAGTCGGCTTGAATTTTTGCTCCATCATCTCGGACCCCGTCCAGAACCACCAGCAACGGTAAGTAATTGGTCAAACTGCCTTCAAAATGGCTCACCTCTCCCGGTGCACAGGTATCTGCACTTGTGGCATTCCAGGAGCCCTTCAGCCTCTGACTGGTAATATTCCACTTCCTCGAGTCCAGGCCTGGGGGTCGAAAGCGGATATCTCCCTGAAGTGGGCTCACTATAATCAAACACATGTGTGGCCATTAGCGGGCTTCAAATTCAATAGCTTGTTCAGCATTAGAACTCTGGACACCTCACACGGGGCTCAGACATTAAAGAATGCACAGAACAGAAAATCTGCCACAGATTTCATATTCCAGAGAATTTTCTGGCTTAGTGGCTATACAAGGCATCCAAACACTTGGCCCAGTTCTGCTAATTAAGCACGTCACTTATCTCAGTAATTCTGAGCCCCGCCTCCCATGCTGGCTTGGCCTGTGGGGGAGGGTGTGTGTGTGTTGCGGGGAGGGTATCTAACAGGTAGCTGGGAGCCACCTGGGGGAGCTTTTCAGTTCGGTGAGGACCAGGCCCTCTTCAAAACTAGTTTGCATTCACAAGACTGATGCCCAGGCTGGCATTCTCTTCCTTCCCTTGTTACTTTGGAAAGAGTTGAATCCGCAGTCATTCTCTAGGCTATGGGTGGTACAGACAACTCTGGATACCTTCACATCTCTCCCTCTTCCTCTGCCAGCCCTGGAATATTCTGTTCCTTCTCCTCACCACCCCCTCCCTTCCCTATCACTTTATCCAGCACATCCTGGGCTTTGTCCGAGATTCAGTGGTGAATGGTGGGGGCTGCATTCTACTAGCTGGGCTCCAGGGATCCTTCTAGCACATAGATCTCACCATGTATTTTTTGGGTTTGAAATCCATAAAGTCCAAACTTTAAGCACAGCAAGGGAGGGCCCGTGCTCATCTCTCTCCACTCACAACCTCATGTTCACAGACCCAGCCATAGTGAACTGCCCCTCTCCCCGCCCCAAAAGATGACCCGCATTCCCATGCCTCTAGGTCACCGTGGAAACTACTTCTCTGCTTGAGACAGCCTCTTGCTCCTTCTCCAGAACTCAGCTTTGAGGCTATGTCCTCCTGGAAACATTCCAGAGCCCAGTCAGGGCCCCAGTTCTGTTCTCTTTGTGTCTGTCCCCCGCTGGAGTCGCACGTTTCACAGGTGCTGCAAATTGGCCTGTTTACTTGTCAGTGTCCTGTGGACACCGTGAGTAGATCCCTGTAGTCCCTGGCCCTACCTCCCATCCATTAAATACAGGCTTGTTATGTGGAGGAGAGACAGAAATAAATTGCTCTTGGTTTTAAACCACCAACTGTGAGCAAAAGAAGCAAAAGTATTCCCTTCACTAGCTTTGGGGCTTGGCGGGGGTGGGGAAAGGGGGACCAGGACACCAGTTTAGAAGGAAACCTAAACACGAAGCTCTGGATTCTCCCAGGCCTGGCAGTTGCAATGCAGTGTGGCTTTAGGCAGGGAGACAGTAGCCAGTGCCTGTGACTGTAACTGGGCACACCCTTTGTCACAGTTTGGTTAGTTAGTTCTAGATAATGTAACATAAACTCAGGATAATAGCTTTCCCGCTGTGTGGACACGACCAGAAGAGAGACTGGGCTTAAGCCTCCAAGTTCCATAGCAGAGAGGAGCCTGGACTCCTCCTAGGGACGAGGGCAAAAACCAGAAGGCAGTCATCACTCCAGTACCTGCCTGTCTCCTTCTTGGCCTGGCATCTAATCTGGGCATTCAGTAGTATTTGTGGAGTTGGATGGAATGTGCAATGGAAAAAAGACCACTTCCCTAGAGGGGGAGTGGGGTCTAGGACCACCGCCTCTCTTTCCTTCCATTCTTACCCTCTCCCAGCTCACAGTCTTCCAGAACATCATGATGCTTTCACCCCACAGGCCTTATGGGAACTCTGTTCTACAAGGTAGTGATGGCAAAGTTTGTTCATTCAGGAGGGTGGGGTCTGAAACAATCATGGGATTTGAATGAGGCTGCCCAGAAAGACCTCACTGACAAAGGGGGGGAAAAATCTCTGCCCTTTTGTGCAGAGTTTTAGGTACATTCAGTTCTTTGGCTAAAAGTGTATCTTCTCCCAACTGTCTGGTTTTGAAATGCATATACCCCTGGAAGGGATTACACATTAAACTATTAGCTTTTCATTGGTCTTTTATGAGGCCTGGGCCTCCAGGGAATGGGACTTTGGGGAGGGCTGGTTTTGGAGCACAGGACAAGGGTCTGAAGCCCCAAGGGGCCGTCCTGTGACCACATGGGTGGGGTCAGGGAGGGGCCTCAGGTTAACCCAACCCACCCAATCTCCTTCCCACCCCTTCCCTTTCTAGTCCTGAAGTCCTCTCTTCCTCTTTACCTGGTCCCCGGTCCTGCCACTGCTAAAGGGGGGCTGGGGAACAGGGGGTGGAGGGGGGAGGGAGGTGGGGGGTAGGTCTCTGCGTTGTTCATCAGGTTCAGGTCAAGGAGTGTGTGTGTGTGTGGGGGAGGGGCACTGTAAGGTCTTCCTTCACTCCCAGGTCACCTCTAAGAGCTCAAAAGGGAAGAATGGCACTTCCTTTAAACCAGCTTCCCAGGACAAGTAGCCGGGACAGCAGCACCGCGCAGACTGGCCTCAGACCCAGGCTTCCTCCGGGGCGAGGTAGAGGGCCCTCGCTGCTCCACCTCACCTCTCTGGTCCTCGGCGTCCGAGGCCCTCCTTCCGCAGGGGTGGTGGCTCCGGCGTTTCCCAAGGCGCGGGCCAGGGGGGCGGGGCCGCGTCCCAGGTCGGCCGCCGGGGTCCGTCCCGCGTCCGACTCTGGCGGGATTGTTCCCAAACTCTTTGTTCACCGCTACGATGGTCCCCGGCCCTGTGTCTGTCCTGGCGGGGTTCCCGGTCCCTCCCCCTGTCCCGGTCCCCGTCCCTCCGCCCGCCCCCGTTTCTCTCCCTGCGCCGGTCCCCGGCTCTGTCCCGCTGTCTCTCGGGGTGGCGGTCTCGGTCCGGGCGGGGGTGCCGGTCTGGGTCCCGCTCTCTCGGCCGGGCCCGGGACTCGCGATTCCCCGACGTATGTTCCATGGCTCTGTTCCGCGTCCCCGCCCCGCAGCGACCCGAGGGCAACAATCCACAAGTTTCCCTGGCAGGTGGCCAAGCCCGGGGGCGGGGCAGGGCGGGGCGGGACGCTCACCTGCGCGCACGCGCACTAACCCCGCTGCGGGCCGGAGAGCGTTCACTTGAGCGCGCGCGCCGGCAGGGGACGCCGCTGAGCGCGGCCCGGGGTCTGGGCGCGCGTGCGCCTGGATGGGGCGCGAGCCTGGAGGGTGTTGCTGCTTTACACACAGAGGAGGGGACTACCGCCCTCCCGCCGTGCCCCGTCGGCCCTGAAGTATCTGCTTCGCGACCCCTCAAGATGGGCTGCCTAGGGAACTGTGCTCTCAACTTAGCACCTTGGGTATGCTTCCCCAGAGTGTTCACCCATCCGCTCTCTCACCCGTCCGTCCACTCAGCCCCCCAGCCGGCCCCCCAGCCACTGTCCTTCTCTTCCTCCCTCTCCTGCTATCCTTACAACAACTATGTTGTAGGGGACTCGAGGCCAGTTCATCCAAAAATCCTGGACTCATAAATGTTTTTTTAAAAATGATGAACCACACAAAATTGGCAGCCTTTTCTTTTGCCAAGGAAGGATATTTAAAAACATACAAAATTGCCGTCTATTAATGAATTCTTTCAACGAATATGTGTGAGCCCCTAGCCTAGCAGGCGCGGGAGATCCAGCAATGAACTCTCCTTGTACGGTGCGTCCATTCTACTGTGTGTGGAAAAGGAGAACTGGCAAGAAACAGAGAAGACAATTTGACGTCTAAATTTTGACGGAGCAGGTTTCTTTATATAGATCTGGGAAGGGGACATTTGAGTTGAGTCCTAGAAGAGAAGGAGGCAGCCTTGAGGAGAGCTGAGAGAATGTTCCAGAAAGAGAGAAACGCTGACTTATGCAGAGAGCTGTACAAGAAGGTCACTGCAATCAACTATGCTCCAATAAAATTTTTTTAAATGTAAAAAAAAGAGAAGGTCACTGCGAGAGGAGTGAGGCAGCACGAGATGAGGCTGAGAAGTGGAGCAGGAGATGGTGTAGGGTCTTCATGGTGAAGAATCTTCATTTTCAAAGAGCAACGGGGAACTATTGAAGTGTTTTGAAACACTGAGTGGCTTGCTCTGATTTACGTTTTTAAAAAATAAAGATTACTCTGGCTTCTGTGAGGAAGATGTACTGCGTGGGCCTGAGAGCACAGTCAAGAGATGAGTTAGGAAGCTACTGAAGAAATCCAGGTGAGGGGTGATGGTGGCTGAGTTGATGGTGAGAAGTGGACAGATCTGGGTTGTAGTTTGGAGGAATAACTTAAAGGATGGGTGGATGGAGGTGCCATTTACTGAGATGGGAAGACTGGAGAGAACCAGGTTTGGGGAAACTTGGAGAGTTCCATTTTGGATGTGCTGAAACCACACGACTCGTCTCACGACTTAATGAAGCTCAGGTTCTTTATGTCTCGGCACAGAAGGAATTCAGCGAGAGGCAAAGTGATAGGTAAGATGTAGATCTGTTAATATAGGATGCTTGTGAAGGATACAGGCGAGCAGGCAAGAGGGCTCTGCCTTGAGAACTAAGTGGGCTACATATTTATAATCAAAGCACAAGTAGGGAGGGAGAGAAGACTACCTTCTTCCTCATCCTTTGTAAAGATGTTGCAGGAAAATGGGAGAGGATGGTCATGTCCCAGGTCTCAGGCGAGTTCCTGGGACAGGCCACCAGGTAAGGATCCTTGGCTTCGTGCAGGAAAGTAAAATGAAAGCAGGTTTATTCCATAGGCAGAATGTAGTCCATCTCAGAAGGAGAGAGCAGCCCCGAAATATGGGGCGGTTAGTTTTTATGGGCTGGGTAATTCCACCGGCTAACGAGTGGGAGGATTATTTGAACTATTTGGGGGGAAGAGGTGGGGATTTCCAGGAATGGGGCCGCTGCCCACTTTTTCGCCTTTTATGGTTGGTCTCAGAACTCTCATGGCGCCTGGGGGTGTGTTATTTAGCATATGCTAACGTGTTACAATAAGCATATAATAAGGCTCAAGGTCTACTAGAAGTCGAATCTTCTGCCATCTTGGGCCCAGTAGGGTCTAACTAGTTTTTGTCGTATCCTCAACAGCTATGTCATTCTTTTAAGGAGAGACGGAGTTAGAATAGAGCCCCAGGGAAAACTAACATTTAGAGCTAAAAAGCAAGAGGATTAAGAAGTGAGGAGTGCGGTAGGAGGAAACCCAGGAGGGTGGGGTCACCAGGCCTATATGCTCAGACACCAAGCCCCATCCCACAGAGGCACTCCTGTGAGCTCCACCAGACTTTCTTCCCAGAGTGGAGAAGATGTGGCCAAATCCTGGGACCTTCTACAAATATTTATTTGCACAAAACCCTGTCTGAACCCGGGACAGCTATGGCTAGAGAAGAGTTCTGTGAACAAGCAGACACAGGATGGTTTGTGAAGTGGCAAGCTCCTTTCTCTCTCAGACCTTCCCTCTGGGCCTCTGGAACCTTCTTTTTGAGTAAACAAACCCCCATACCAGCTTACCTTTTTGTTTCATTTGTTTTTGTTTTATTTTGTATCTTTACCTTGATAAACATTGTTATTTTGCCACATTTGTTCTGTCTTTCTCTATATAGCTGTAAACTTTTTTTGATGAAACATTGGAGTGTAAGTTCCAGACACATCACTCTCCCCACTAAATACTTACTTACTCAACTTGAATGTGTCTGATCATTTCCTTATGATTAAATTCTAGTTTAACACTTTTGGCAGGAATGTTAAAATAGGTGATGTTATATCCTTCTTTGTATGTTCTATCAGGAGGCACAGATGTCAGTTTGTCCCATTATTGGTGATGTTACATTTGATCACTTGGATAAGGTGATGTCCATCAGATTCTCCATTCTAAAGGAAACCCCTCCCATTTGTATTTAATAACTTTGAGACTATATGTTCCTTCTTAACCTTTCTTGCCTGAATGAATTATTACAGTGGTGGTTGCAGAGTTGTAGTTTCTAACTCTATCAGTCTTTCTATATTTATTGATTTATTGGCATTCTTCTATAATGAAGAACTTTCCCTTCCATCTATTGTGATCATCCTGCAGAAGCAGTTTGTACACCCGACCCCCAATTTGGTTCCAATGTCAAGACTGATGATGTCAAAAATGCACCAATGGGGTATGTTTGTTGCTGACATAATGAGGCTTTCTGGTGAGAGCAGAACGGTTTCCCAGGTTGGTTTGAAAATGGCTTGAGAAAGCAGGAAGAGGTGACTAGCTTTGGGGTTTTATTGTAATCTGGGAACAGGACTGGGGTGAAGGTTCTTATGTGTGGACTAGAACTTGCATGGTGTGAACTTCCTGCCGTTGTCAAGGACGTACCTGGGCGTTCTTATCAGCTTGCTCAGATGTGGGACAGAAGGGGAAGGGGAGTGATGGGGCTTGAAAGATGTCAGCAGTCAGATGTCAAAAGCGGAGTCAGACTATTATATTAACTTGATAGACTTATTAATTTTTCCCTAATAATGTGTTATAATCTATTAATTTTTTTGATACTTAAAATTTCCCAAATTTGGCCAGTGGGAGTCCCTTCCAGCTGCCTCTGGAATGCTTTTGACACCAGGAGAAACATGCTGATATGCTCATCAGTCTTTGTGGTTTCATCTTGTGCCTCGTGGCCTGACCTGCCTCCTCCCTGAAGATCTCACTTCCCTTGATGCTCCCTCATTTGGAGAATGCTCGCTCCTGAGCCCCACACAGGAATGTTCTGTTAACTTCCATATTCAGAGTATCCCCTGTTCCTTTGAGGCTTGTCAGAGTTAGGTTATAAGATGGGCTGGCTGAGCCAGTGACCCAACATAACAGTATCTTAAGCACGATAGAAAGTTATTTCTCTCTTGGAAAAGTCCAAGCCCATTAGGTGGCTCCGCTCTGTGAAGTTCTTGGAAGTCCAGGCTCCTTCTATGTTGTTGTTCTGTCACTCTTCAGATGCTGCCCTCATCTACAAGGTCCAAAATGTCAACACTGTGTTGACATTTCAGCCCATAGGAAGGAAAGAAAATTAGAGATTGGTAAGGGCTCTCCTCATTTCTTTAAGAGTGAGACCAACAAGTTGGAGACATCACTTCTGCTCACATCTGGCTGGCCAGAAGATAGTCACATGAACATAGGTAACTGCAAAGGAAGCTGGGAAGTGTAGCTAGGTACCCAACTAAAAATTTGGGCGTAAAGCTGTGAGAGTGAGGGGAAGAATGGAAAAAATGCATTTCATCTGTGGGTCTCAAACTTTGAAATTATACATTTATTTGTGTTGTCTGTTCCTCTCTCTAGTCTGTCAGCCCCCTGGGACGATGTCTTTGCCATTATGCATGGCACACAGTTGCTGCTCAATAAGTAATTGTTGAGTGAATAACATTAGTTCTTAGATGAATCTGTGTACTCAGGAGGATGACAGGGACCTTATATTTTCCATAGCGTCTTGAATAAGGTACAAGATGGCATAAAGTGCATTAAAAGTAAAACAATCCTAATGTGTGTAATTTTTAATAAATCCATCAACAACACAGGTAAGGAAGAAATAAGTAAATAAGATATTTCAGAGTTAGAGCCCAATGAAAATATGGTGTTTTTATTTAATTTAAAGTTTATGTCCTTTTATTTTAGTTTTTGTAGAAGGTTAGGAACCAATGCCCTGACCTCACTTTTGCCTTGAAAAATGTAACATCTTTTGGTCATTCCACTATTATTCTAGGAATGCTTGGTTAGACGTTATGCATATGGTAGAAGGTTATAAGGGCAGCGGCTCTTTTCTGAGGAAACCCTCTGAGTTTTCAACTAAAGCAAAGAGCACAGGTAGCAGATGACTGAAGAGGAGGGAAAAGGAAAATACTTGCCATTGGTGTATTAAAGATAATTTTCCAAAAAAGGTAAAATCACAACTCTCATTCAGATATAAAATGAACACATGCTAAAGATTTTATTTAACTCAATAATCAATGAGGGAATCAGGCAAATGTTACGGCAGGTTCAGAAGAGAATCTGAAGATAGACTCATCATACATCAGGAATAAGGAAATCAACGTACAAAGGAGGCAAAACTGATTTCTTCCAAAGAGGGAAAGGAAAATCAATTAACCTCTATCAGACAGGGTAGAATTTGCATGTCTACAGGCAAGAATTTTCTTTTCATCACTTATCAATTACCTACAATTTACAGAGTTGAAAAAATAGCATCATTTTCTACTGAAGCACAAATGGAAAGGCATTGCCTTTGCTTAAACTGGAAAAGTGGGATGTTAAATGGTCTTAGAGATTTTGGGGTTTGGAAAAATGTGACATGAGGAGAAATAGTAAAGCACCGGTGCTTCTGGCTTACCAGGCTTGAGATGGAGCCTGGGCATCTGTATTTTTCAATCGTTCCGTGGGGCAACCCATATGCGAACCAATCTGTTAATATAAGTTAGCATTCAATTTTTTCTCCTAAAGAAGAGCCTAATGTAAGAATAATCCAAATAGTTACCTAATTTTTTTCTTAAAAAATAAACATTTGTATTGGTTTTGGGTAAATTCTATGGCATTTGGTGGCAGAGTTTACTTTCCCAGTTCTAACTCTGAGTGGTTTCATTCAGCATCCCTATCAGGGAGATGGCCTTCAGGTGTGTGGATCAGGGGAAATCCCTGTATATTCTCCACGTGACCTTCTGGCTCCCTCTCCCCCTCAAGCTCACGTGGCAGGGGGCACTTCTGAGCTGGTTAAGCCTGCAGAGAGGGCAGAGCTGGCCAGCAGGGGGCAGCGCAGGCTCAGGCTGGGGCAGCCCACACTATACACCCTCTCCTGGGCCTGGGTGACTATACTTCTTTCATCACAGGTGGATAGAAAGGAGGCAGTTCAGTTTAGTTCAGTACTTTCTGATCTTTGCATACTACATAAAAATGACCTCAGGAGGTTACTTAGCCTCTCTGTGCCCAAGTGTCCTCATTTGCACAATAGGGATAATTATACCCATATCATAGGATTAAATAAAGCAAATATGTGTACAACAAACTTGACTCAGTAGTTGGCATATATTAACACTATAAAAGTATTAGCTGTTATTATTGTCATTGTTATTGTTTATAAGTCACTCTGGACTCCTAAGTGAGCAAGACAGTTTGTTACAGACCTCACAGCTTAATGAAAGAGGCAGAGAAGTAAACATTGTGTTTTACTGCAAAAGAAAAGATGTGCATGGGGTGTAGGTGGGGTGTGAGGCAGAAGTAACCAAAAAACAGCTTCCCAGAGGAAGGAGTGCCGGATGAGAGCTTTTAGGAATAAATAAGATGGAGGGACTTGGGGCTTGGGGAGCCAAGGCAGGGGACAGCCTTCTAAACAAAGAGGGCAGCAAATAGAAAGCAGGCAGATTTGGGGAAGTTCAAATCCTTCCATTTGGACCAAAGCATTAGGAGCAAGAGAGGAAGCAAAGGGAGAAGAGACAGAAGAGATAGGCAAGGGCCAGATCATGAGAATCCTCGAAAGTCAGCCATATGTATTTGGACTTAACCACTGTGGGTCTGTGGTTTCTGAGCAAGCACATACAACCTCCACTACAGTGTAGGGAAAGAAATTAGAACTTCTATTTAATTTGTAAATGCTATTTCTTTGGGAATTTCTTTTCCATATCTGATTTATGATATGTAAATATAAGCAACATATTAGTACAGTGGTACACGGATATAATTTATAAATAAATATTTGCATATTGGCGTGCATGCTAGGTTTGTGACTACAGGCTGTGTGGAACCATCAGAGATGGCTTTTTATCAGGGAAGTACCTCAGTCAAATTTCTTGCAGAAATAACCTTCCAGGATGTTTGGGAGGGAGAGCTGGTTCAAGCCAAGGCCTTGGCATTGGGGATGCAGAGGAAGTGGATTTAGGCAATATTAAGGAAGTATATTGTTTATAAACAAGAAGGGGCAACCGATCAGTAAGTAGTGCCAAGTGGCCGAGAGCATGGTCACTGAATGTTAAATACTCAATGAAAGGCAAATACTCAAAGAATGTCAAGTGCTCAATGAATGTCAGATATTGGTAGCTATAAACATTTTTTATCATAGAGAAGTTAAGTGATTTCAAGATTGGAAAGTGTCCATTGTATTTGGACGGTGTCAATGAGTTTGGCTAGGTCATGAAGTTGCTAAGAAGGAACCAAATTGCACTCTTGGATGAGAAGAGTAGGAGACAGGCCACGGCCAGAAGGAAGGGAGGCTATTTTTCTGGAAGGACGAGACTGAATCATATTTATAGGCTCAAGAGGAAGGGGATCAATAAAGGCATGAAAAATAGAAGCGGCATCTCTGGTACAGATCTTCAGGGCCTGTTCTCCCAGCAGCACCTCCCCACTTCCCCCCTCACCAGAGAAATCCCTTGTCTTGTCAAAAATACTCATCTTTTTTTGATTTTTTTAAATTGAAGGGTAGTTGATTTACAATGTTGTGTTAATTTCTGCTGTACAGCAAAGTGATTCCATTATATATATATATATATAATATATATATATATATATATATATATATATATATATACATTCTTTTTTTTAAATATTCGTTTCCATTATGGTTTATCATAGGATACTGAATATAGTTCTCTGTGCTATACAGCAGGGCCTTGTTGTTTATCCATTTTGTATATAAAAGCTTACATCTGCTCACCCCAACCTCCCACTCCATCCCTCACCCAACCTCTTCCCGCTTGGCAACCACAAGTCTGTTCTCTATGTCCATGAGTCTGTTTCTGTTTTGTAGATAGGTTCATTTGTGTCATATTTTAGATTCCACATATAAGTGATATTATATGGTATTTGTCTTTCTCTTTCTGTCTTATTTCACTCAATATGACAATCTCTAATTGCATCCATGTTGCTGTAAATGGCATTATTTCATTCTTTTTATATGGCTCAGTAGTATTCCATTGTATATATGTATCACATCTTCTTTATCCATTCATCTGTTGATGGACACTTAGGTCGTTTCCATGTCTTGGCTATTGTGAATAGTGCTGCTATGCACATAGGAGTGCATGTATCTTTCTGGATTAGAGTTTTGTCTAGCTATATGCCCAGGAGTGAGACTGCTGGATCATATGGTAATTATATTTTTAGTTTTCTGAGGAGCTTCCGTACTGTTTTCCATACTGGCTGTACCAATTTACATTCCCACCAACAGTGTACGAGGGTTCCCTATTCTCCACATCCTCTCCAGAATTTGTTATTTGTAGAGCTTTTGATGATGGCCATTCTGACGGTGTGAGGTTGTACCTCATTGTAGTTTTGATTTGCATTTCTCTAATAATTACCAATGTTGAGCATCTTTTTATGTGCTTATTGGCCATTTGTATTTCCTCTTTGGAAAAATATCTATTTAGGTCTTATGTCCATTTTTCGATTGGGTTTTTTTTTTCCTCATATGTTTGTAAATATTTTTTAACATCTTTATTGGAGTATAATAGCTTTACAATGTTGTGTTAGTTTCTGCTTTATAACAAAGAGAATCAGCTATACATATACATGTATTCCCATATCTCCTCCCTCTTGCATCTCCCTCCCATCCTCCCTATCCAACCCCTCTAGGTGGTCACAAAGCCCCGAGCTGATCTCCCTGTGCTATGCGGCTGCTTCCCACTAGCTATCTATTTTACGTTTGGTAGTGTATATATGTCCATGCCACTCTCTCACTTTGTCCCAGCTTACCCTTCCCCCTCCCCGTATCCTCAAGTTCATTCTCTAGTAGGTCTGCATCTTTATTCCCGTCTTACCCCTATGTTCTTCATAACCAATTTTTTTTTTTTTAGATTCCATATATATGTGTTAGCATATGGTATTTGTTTTTCTCTTTCTGACTTACTTCACTCTGTAGGACAGTCTCTAGGTCCGTCCACCTCACTACAAATAATTCAGTTTCATTCCTTTTTATGGCTGAGTAATATTCCATTGTATATGTGTGCCACATCTTCTTTATCCATTCATCTGTTGATGGACACTTTGGTTGCTTCCATGTCCTGGCTATTGTAAATAGAGCTGCAATGAACATTGTGGTACATGACTCTTTTTGAATTATGGTTTTCTCAGGGTATATGCCCAGTAGTGGGATTGCTGGGTCGTATGGTAGTTCTATTTTTAGTTTTTTAAGGAACCTCCATACTGTTCTCCATAGTGGCTGTATCAATTTACATTCCCGCCAACAGTGCAGGAGGGTTCCCTTTTCTCCACACCCTCTCCAGCATTTATTGTTTGTAGATTTTTTGATGATGGCTATTCTGACTGGTGTGAGATCATATCTCATTGCAGTTTTGATTTGCATTTCTCTAATGATTAGTGATGTTGAGCATCCTCTCATGTGTTCGTTGGCAGTCTGTATATCTTCTTTGGAGAAATGTCTATTTAGGTCTTCTGCCCATTTTTAGATTGGGTTGTTTGTTTATTTGATATTGAGCTGCATGAGCTGCTTGTATATTTTGGAGATTAATCCTTTGTCAGTTGCTTCGTTTGCAAATATTTTCTCCCATTCTGAGGGTTGTCTTTTTGTCGTTTTTATGGTTTCCTTTGCTGTGCAATGGAGCTAAAAACTATACTAAGATAAACATAAAAATCAGAAACTAGTCAGTTGCATACAGCAAACCCCAAGTCTACAGTTGCTCCCAAAGTCCACTGCCTCAATTTTGGGATGATTCATTGTCTATTCAGGTATTCCACAGATGCTGGGTACATCAAGTTGATTGTGGAGATTTAATCCGCTGCTCCTGAGGCTGCTGGGAGAGGTTTCCCTTTCTCTTCCTTGTTTGCACAGCTCCTGGGGTTCAGCTTTCGATTTGACCCCGCCTCTGCGTGTAGGTCGCCCTCTGGTGTCTGTTCTTCACTTAGACAGGAGGGGGTTAAAGGAGCGGCTGATTCGGGGGCTCTGGCTCACTCAGGCCAGGGGGAGGGAGGGGTACAGAATGCAGGGTGAGCCTGCAGTGGCAGAGGCTGGCGTGACGTTCAACAGCCTGAGAGGCACCATGTGTTCTCCTGGGGAAGTTGTCCCTCGATCACGGCACCCAGGCAGTGGCGGGCTGCACAGGCTTCAGGGAGGGGAGGTGTGGATACTGACCTGTGCTTGCACACAGGCTTCTTGGTGGCTGCAGCAGCAGCCTTAGCATTTCATGCCCATCTCTGGTGTCCACGCTGATAGGCTCGCACCGGTCTCTGGAGTTTGTTTAGGCAGTGTTCTGAATCCTCTCTCCTGGTGCACCCCGAAACAATGGTCTCTTGCCTCTTCGGCAGGTCCAGACTTTTTCCCGGACTCCCTCCCGGCTAGCTGTGGCGCACTAGCCCCCTTCAGGCTGTGTTCACGCAGCCAACCCCAGTCCTCTCCCTGGGATCTGAACTCCGAAGCCCAAGCCTCAGCTCCCAGCCCCCTCAGCTCCCAGCCCCCGCCCGCCCCGGCGGGTGAGCAGACAAGCCTCTCGGGCTGGTGAGTGCTGGTCGGCACCGATCCTCTGTGCGGGAATCTCTCCGCTTTGCCCTCCGCACCCCTGTGGCTGCGCTCTCCTCCGTGGCTCCGAAGCTCCCCCCCCACCCCCCGCAGTCTTCGACCGCGAAGGGGCTTCCTAGTGTGTGGAAACCTTTCCTCCTTCACAGCTCCCTCCCTGAGGTGCAGGTCCCATCCCTATTCTTCTTCTCTGTTTTTTCTTTTTTCTTTTGCCCTACCCAGGTACGGGGGGAGTTTCTAGCCTTTTGGGAGGTCTGAAGTCTTCTGCCAGAGTTCAGTAGGTGTTCTGTAGGAGCTGTTCCACATGTAGATGTATTTCTGATGTATTTGTGGGGAGGAAGGTGATCTCCACGTCTTACTCCTCCACCATCTTGAAGGTCTCCCTCTGATTGGATTGTTCGCTTTTTGTTGTTGAGTTGTATGAGCTGTTTTTATATCTTGGAAATTAAGCCCTTGTTAATCTCATCGTTCGCAAATGTTTTCTTCCATTTTGTAGGTTGTCTTTTTTTTTTTTTTTTTTTATGGTTTCCTTTGCTGTATAAAAGCTTGTAAGTTTGATTAGGTCCCATTTGTTTATTTTTGTTTTTATTTCTATTGCCTTGGGAGACTGACCTAAGAAAGCATTGCTACAATTTATATCAGAGAATGTTTTGCCTATGATCTCTTCTAGGAGTTTTATGGTGTCATGTCTTATGTTTAAGTCTTTAAGCCATTTTCAGTTTATTTTTGTGTATGGCGAGAGGGAGTGTTCTGACTTCATCGATTTACATGCGGCTGTCTGACTTCCCTGACACCACTTGCTGAAGAGACTGTCTTTTTCTCATTGTCGAATTGAAAATACTCATTTGAAACCATTAAAAACATGTCTTATACCAATATGAAGTGAGTCTTTATATTTGTCAAAGATTTATTTAGCTCATTAATGATAGAACAGGAAGATGAGAAAACTGGTTCAGAGGCATATGGGAGGGACCAAAACAATTCTGGCCAATGCAAGACAGAATGTTGAAAGAAGATGGTCAAGTCAGTTCCCAAACTGCCTAAGTCATGCAGGTAGAGTGAACAACTGCCCCTGTTTGCCCAGGATGGTCCTAGTTTTAGCACTTGAAGTCCCACATCCTAGGAAACTTCTCAATCCTGGGCAAATGGCAACTGTTGGTCACCCAACACACATGGTAATAAGTTATAAATTTTGAAGTTATTCTTCCTACTAGATAAGAAATCATTTGCATCTTTACTTTACAAAAAGTACTTGTAGGGACTTCCCTGGTGGTCCAGTGGTAAAGAATCCACCTTCCAATGCAGGGGAACACGGGTTCGATCCCTGGTCGGGGAACTAAGATCCCACATGCCACAGGGCAGCTAAGCCCATGTGCCGCAACTACAGAGCCCACGTGCTCTGGAGCCTGTGTGCCACAACTAGAGAGAACCCCGTACACCGCACCTAGAGAGAACCCCATGCGCTACAACAAAGTGCAGGCGCGCTGCAACGAAAGATCCTGTGTGCTGCAATTAAGACCCGACGGAACTGTACACCTGAAACTAACATGACATTATAAACTGACTATACTTCAATTAAAAAAAAATTTTTTTTATAAACACTTATAATTGGCAATTCTACAAGAGCATCCAACTTTACAGAGCCTGAGACTGAATCAAGAGCAAGTAATAAATCAAACAGAGGTGCACTGCCCTAGAGAATCAGTAGTTTTGGGCAGGCCTGTTAATACTCCGTGTGACATTGAAGACATACAGTTATTTTTCCCCTTACATCCAAGTGTTGAATAATTTTTCTACACCTCATCCACAAATACCCATTTCTCTAGAGGAAAGAGAAGTTATCAAGGGCAAGGCCAGTCCTTTGAGCCTGGAGGACTCCTCTTGGTGTAAGCGATCCACTTGCATAATTAAGATTTATCCCTCCCCGGGACTTCACTGGTGGTCCAGTGGGTAAGATTTGCACTCCTAATGCAGGGGGCCTGGGTTCGATTTCTGGTCGGGGAACAAGATCCCATATGCATGCCGCAACTAAGAAGTCTGCATGATGCAACTAAAGACCCCGCATGCTGCAACGAAGTTCCCGAGTGCAGCAACTAAGACCTGGCACAGCCAAAATAAATAAATAAATAAATATTTTAAAAAAAAAATGTATCCCTCCCATAATATCCACCATTTTCAAAGGTTGCAATGGCTTTAAACCCAGGCAGGTTAGAGTTCAAGGCCAAAAGACTGGGCCCACACAAATAATCCAGGATCGTTTCCTTATTTTAAGATATTTAATCATATCTCCAAAGTCACTTTTGCCATGTAAGGTGACATATGCACAGGTTCCAGGGAGTAGGATGTGGACATTTTTGGGGGGGCCATTATTCTGTTTACCACACTGTGGGTCAGAAATTCAGGAGTGGCTGGGCTGGATGGCTCATGGGTCTCCCACAAGGCTTTAATCCATTTACTCCAAAGGTCATTCACTCAGGTGGTGACAAGTTGCTGCTGCTGTCAGGAGGCGTCAGTTCCTCTTCAAGTGGGGCTCTCCACAGGGCTGCTTGGGTGTCACCATGACAGGGCAGCTGGCTTTTCCCAGAGCAAGAGATCCAAGAGATGAGGGTGGAAGCTGCATTGCCTTTTTTGACCTTTGCCTTGGAAGTCATACATTATAACTTCCACAGTATTCTATTGATCACACAAGTCAGCCCTTATTGAATGTAGAAGGACCACACCAAGGCTTGGATACCAGAAGGCAAACATCACTGGGGCCATCTTGGAGACTGGCTATCCTAATGGTTTTCATCACTCATCTTTTGGTGTATAGTATCCTTAAGAATTTTCCCAGATTGTGAAGACTTTTTCACAGCAGTCTCTGTTTCTAGAAAAAGTCTATAAAAGCATGTGCATATGTTAACGTAAAAGTAATGTCACATAAAAAATAACCCCTCTCCTGACTATAAACTGCTTTTGCTTTTGCATATTTTATTAAGGCTCCGTCTGCAAAAATATTTTTTACATATTTCAGTATTGTTGTAATCATAACTTCAAATTTTGCAGTATGGTGACAAGGTTAAGTATGGTCTCTGGAGCCAGATTGCCTGGGTTCAAAGTCTGATTCCACCATTTATTACCCATGTGACCTTGAGAAAATAACTTACCTTTATTATACCTCAATTTCCTTATCTACAAAATGAGGATAATGATACATCATAGGGGTGTTGTTAGGATTGAATGAATTAACATATCTAAAGCATTTATAACACTGTATGATACGTAGAGCTGAATGAGAGTTTGCTGTTATTTCCCTTTGACATCCAATCCTATATACTTGCTATTGTGAAAGTGGTTTTTTTCCTGGCTTTATTTATTTATTTTATTTATTTTTGGCTGTGTTGGGTCTTCGTTTCTGTGCGAGGGCTTTCTCTAGTTGCGGCAAGCGGGGGCCACTCTTCATCGCGGTGCGCGGGCCTCTCACTATCGCGGCCTCTCTTGTTGCGGAGCACAGGCTCCAGACGCGCAGGCTCAGTAGTTGTGGCTCACGGGCCTAGTTGCTCCGCAGCATGTGGGATTCTCCCAGACCAGGGCTCGAACCCGTGTTCCCTGCATTGGCAGGCAGATTCTCAACCACTGCGCCACCAGGGAAGCCCTGAAAGTGTTTTTAAAGTGCTTTTTTTAAAGTGTAAGGTGGTATTTAAAAATAATAATAATTTATAATTTCCTAAAAATGGTAATTAGGGTAGTCCCAAGTATTCTTTCCTCCAGCCATTCCTGTGCCCAGTGGTGATCTGCTTTTGTTTACATCCTTGACAGAGGGGTAGAATTATCTTAGGGTATAATGAAATTTGCAAGACCTAATAAGTCCATGTTTGGCAGTTCCTCTGGGCTGGGGCTGGGGCTGGGGCTCGGGGAGAGAAGGAAGCTGTAGGAGGTGGAGGGTAATGGGAAGTGTCACAAAATCAAATAAACAACCATAACATGCTGGGTGTTGCAACTCCAAAAAAGTTGGGAATGATAACAGTCTGAAGGCAATGATCCTGTGACAATGCATACATGAGGGCAACCCTTCTCACAAGTCAGTCCCAAGACCACTGCACCTTCTGTGCTGGGCCTCTTCATACCACAGTCCTCTCAAAAGGTCTCACTTTTGAGTTGATGCTTTTCTTAAAATCCAAAATCTAACTTAAAGCTTTATGTTTTAAGTCTTCTCACAGCAGGGCTATTTTGAGAACAGGACTAGCACAGAAACTTTGATACCCTCTGTAGGAACTCCCTTATTTTGCAGGTGAGGAGACAGGCCCAGTTTGCTCAAGGTCAACAGCACAATGTTGACAGACTAAGACTGGAACCCAAATTCTGTTGTATCTTTCCATCTTGTCACACCAACACTGCTGATTGCTCCCTGTTATGGGTTGAATGATATCACCTCAAATGTAATACACTGAAACCCTAACCCCCATTTCCACAGAATGTGACTTTATTTGGAATAGGGTCATTACAGATGTAATTTGTTAAGCTACTGAAGTAAAGTGGGCCTGTAATCCAATATGACTCATGTCAATATCACTACAGATTCCATGACATTAAAAGGACAATAAAGGTATACTATGAACAACTCTGTGCCCAAAAGTTTGATAACCTAGGTGAAATAGACCAATTCCTTGAAAGACACAATCTGCCAAGAAGAAGATAGACAATCTGAAGAAGAGATGGACAATCTGAATAGGACTCTATCTACTAAAGAAATTGACTCAACAATTTATAACCTTACAAAACAGAAAGTGCCAGGCCCAGATGGGTTCAATGGTGAATTCTACAAAACATTTGTGGAAGAAAATTGTATCGAGTCTCTCCAATCGTTTTCAGAAGATGGAAGCAGAGGGAATACTTCCTCACTCATTCTATGAGACCAACATTACTCTAATACCAAACTCCAAT
This sequence comes from Eubalaena glacialis, assembly GCF_028564815.1. Taxonomy (NCBI): domain Eukaryota; kingdom Metazoa; phylum Chordata; class Mammalia; order Artiodactyla; family Balaenidae; genus Eubalaena; species Eubalaena glacialis. The sequence continues at coordinate 14,757,393 of NC_083733.1, read as the reverse complement.
AAAGAGATTACAAGAAAACTACAGACCAATATCTTTCATGGACACAGATGTAAAAATCCTCAATAGAATGTTAGCAAATTGAACCCAACAATTATATAAAAGGAATTATAAACCATGACCAAGTGGGATTTATCTCAGGTATGCAAGGCTGGTTTGACATTTGGAAAATCAATTAATGTAATCCATCACATCAATAGGCTAAAGAAGAAAAACCACGTGATCATATCCATAGATGTAGAAAAAGCATTTGAGAAACTGCAACACCCATTTATGATAAAAACTCTCAGTAAACTAGGTTAGAGGGGAACTTCCTCAACTTAGAGCATATCTATTAAAAAATTACAGCTCATATTATACTTAGTGGTGAGAAACTTGAAGCATTCCCACTAAGAAGTCCCCTCTTACCACTACTTTTCTGTACTCCTACAGATTAGAACCAAGGCAAGGATTTTCCCTCTCACCACTGCTTTTCAATATCATACTGAAAATTCTGGGACTTCCATGGTGGTGCAGTGGTTAAGAATCTGCCTGCCAGTGCAGAGGACACGGGTTTGATCCCTGGTCTGGGAAGATCCCACATGCCGCAGAGCAACTAAGCCTGTGTGCCACCACTACTGAGCCTGCGCTCTAGAGCCCTCGAGCCACAACTACTGAGCCCGTGTGCCACAACTACTGAAGCCCATGCTCCACAACAAAAGAAGCCACTGCAATGAGAAGCCCGCTCACTGCAATTAGAGAAAGCCCACGCCCAGCAACAAAGACCCAACGCTACCAAAAATTAAAAGAAAAAAAATTATACTGAAAATTCTAGCTAATGCAACAAGACAGGAAAAGAAATAAAAGGTATACATATTGGGAAGGAAGAAATTAAACTGTCTTTTTTTTCACAGATGACATGATTATTTATGTAGAAAATACAAAAGAATCAAACAAAAAACTCCTGGAATTGATAAGCAGTTATGGCAAGGTTGCAGGATACAAGGTTAATATACAAAAATCAACTGCCTTCCTATACACTAGTAGTGAATAAGTGGAATTTGAAATTTAAACGTAATACCATTTAAGTTAGTACTGCAAAAAAATGAAACAGACATAAATTTAATAAAGTATGTACAAAATTTATATGAAGAAAATACAAAACTCTGATGATAAATATTAAAGAAGAACTAAATAAATGGAGAGATATTCCACGTTCATGGGTAGGAAGAGTCAATACTGTCAAATTGTCAGTTCTGGAACAACTGGACATCCACACACAGGCAAAAATGAAAAGACCCAGAACTTACACCCTTCACAAAAATTAACTCGAAATGGATCACAGACCTAAATGCAAAATTCAAAACTATAAAACTCTTAGTAGATAACAGGAGAAAACCTAGATGACTTTGGGTATGGTGATGACTTTTTATCATCAGAGGCATGATCCATGAAAGAAATAATTGATAGTTGGACCTCATTACAATTAAAAACTTTTGCTCTGAGAAAGACAGTATCAAGAGAATGAGAAGACAAGCCACAGACTGGGATAAAATAGTTGCAAAAAATGCATATGACAAGGTATTGTTATCCAAAACATACAAAGAACTCTCAAAACTCAACAATAAGAAAATGAACAACCTGATTTAAAAATGGGCCAAAGACCTTAACAGATATCTCATGAAAGAAGATATACAGATGGCAAATAAGCACGTGAAAAAGTGCTCCGTATCATATGTCATCAGGAAAATGGAAATTCAAACAACAGTGAAGTAGCTCCAGCCCATCCCTACGGCAATGGCCAAAATGCAGAACACTGAACACCAGCTGCTGATGAGGATGTGGAGCAACAGGAATCTCATGCATTGCTGGAGAGAATGCAAAATGGTAAGCCACTTTGGAAGACAGTTTTTGGCAGTTTCTTACAAGACCAAACTTACTTTTATCATATGATCCAGCAATCAATCACACTCCTCGGTGTTTACTCAAAGAAGCTGAAAACTTATGTCGCAGCAAAACCTGCACAGGGATGTTTATAGCAATTTTATTCATAATTCACAGAACTGCAAGCAACCAAGATGTCCTTCAGTAGGTGAATGGATAAATAAACTGGGGGATATATTCAGACAATGGCATTTTATTCATTGCTAAAAAGAAATGAGCTATCAAGCCATGAAAAGACAGAAAGGAAACATAAATGCATATTAGTAAGTGAAAGAAGCTAACCTGAAAAGGCTACTTTCTGTATGATTCCAACTATATGGCATTCTGGAAAAGGCAAAACTATGGAAACAGTAAAAAGATCAGTGGTTGCCAGGGGTTAGGCAGAGAGGGATGAATAAGTGGAGCACAGGGAATGTTTAGGTCAGTGAAACTACTCTTTATAATACTATAATGGATACATGTCATTATATATTTGTCCAAACCCATAGAATATACAGCACAAAAAATGAACCATAATGTAAACTACGGACTCTGGGTGATTATGATGTGTCAATGTAGGTTCATTCTTGGTAAAAGAAAAAAAATGTGCCACTCTGGTGAGTGATGTTGATAATAGAGGAGGCTATGCATATGTAGGGACAGAGGATATATGAAAAATCTCCATACCTTATGCTCAATTTTGCTGTGAATCTAGAATGACTCTAAAAAATATAGTCTATTAAAAATATATCAGGAGTAATTGTTGTGTGATAAAAATAGTTGGATTTTTTGTTCACCAAGTCTTTTTTCTCTACAAGTTTCCTTTAGAATATATATTTTAAATCTTTTTTTCTCAATAATGTAAGGTTTAGAACTTTGCTTTTATATCTCCTTTGATATTAAATTGAATTGTCATGATGCGGTGTATTTTGGGTGATGCATGCATACACTCATTCTTATTGAGCTAAGAATGCATTCATTCTTGTTGAGCACATACTATGAGCTAAGTGTTGGAGATGCAGAGGTAAAACATGGTTCCTACCTTCATGAGCATACAATTCAGTGGAGGAGACAATGGAAATCAAAGAAATAATCACACCATAAATGTGATATTGCACTTACAGTTAGTGCCAAGAAGTAAACCATAGTGGGAGCTGACACAGGAGATGTCAGGGAAGATTTCCCCAAGGAAGTGATGTTTGCACTGAGGTCTGTGGGATAAGAGTGAGGCTTAGTTTGGTGAAGAAGGACTGGGGAGTTCAAGGCAGAAGAAAAAGCATGTGCAAAGGCCCTAAGGTAAAAAGGAGAATGGGACAATCCCAGAATGATCGGACGACCAGTGGGGTCTAGAAAAAGAAGCTCTACAGTGGGCAGTCAGAAAACTCAGGTCTTCTGAGAGAGTGTTAGGGATTTTTTTCTCTTTATCTTAAAAGCAATGGGGAGTCAGTCAAAGATTTTAAGCAAAGGGTGAAGGAGATGAGTGTGACATGATTAGAAAATACCTTTGGACGGTATGAGTGGCTACAATATGGAGAACAGATTAAAATGAGGGTAGGGACTTCCCTGGCAGTCCACTGGTTAAGGCTTCGCCTTCCAACGCAGGGGGTGCGGGTTCGATCCCTGGTCAGGGAGCTAAGATCTCACATGCCTCGTGGCCAAAAAACCAAAACATAAAACAGAAGCAATATGGTAACAAATTCAATAAAGACTTTTAAAATGGTCCACTGTAAAAAAATTTTTTTAAATGAGGGTAGATTTCCAAAGAGGTGATTACAAATAGTTCGGTCAAGAGATGATGGTAAGGGTAAGCTGGGACGAAGTGAGAGAGTGGCATGGACATACATACACTACCAAATGTAAAATAGATAGCTAGTGGGAAGCAGCCACATAGCACAGGGAGATCAGCTCGGTTGCTTGGTGACCACCTAGAGGGGTGGGATAGGGAGGGTGGGAGGGAGACGCAAGAGGGAGGAGATATGGGGATATAGGTATACATATAGCTGATTCACTTTGTTATACAGCAGAAACTAACACACCATTGTAAAGCAATTATACTCCAATAAAGATGTTAAAAAAAAAAAAAGAGAGATGATGGTAACTAGGGCTAGGAGGAGGTGGTGGAGATAAAGAGAAGGGAATGGATTCCAGAGATACATGACAAGTAAATTCGCTAGGACTGGGAGGTTGATGATATCTGAGAGTGAGGAGAGTAGGACTTCTGGAACGGCAGAGTGAGGAGCGTGGCAAATCCTCTTCCCCCAAAGGAATAATAAAACTGAAAAAATTGTCAAAAACAATCCACGTAAGGATTCTGAATGTTGACCAAAGGTGGACAACAAATTGAGAAATGTTTATTCAGGAAAAACTACTCAGCATTAGGTACGAGCAGTGAGAGTTTATGACTTTCTTGTCTGGGACAACTCCCACCCTGGCACCCAGTTCTTGTGGCTGGTAATTCCACCAGAGTGAGCTAAGCTATAAAATAACAGCTACCTTGCCAGAGGGGACTGATGTGATTTGGAGCAGGACAGGGGGAAAACCAAATGCCCAGGGGTTTAGTAAAAAACCGCAGTGATCTTAGTGGCAAACAAATAAGGAAGGCAAATGCCATAGCTATCCTGAAGGTTTGGGCAAGCAACAAGACAGTAGATTGGCCAGAAAGTTGATAGGGAGATCAAGAACTGAAACAGTCATAGTGGGTCTTGATGAGCTCCCATGGACCTCTGGTGATCCAGAAGGCCATGTGCATGAGCAGCTATCTAAATGGCTCTGGATCATTGCTGAGCACTAAGTTGTACTGATGAAGGGACAACTCCAAGGAAGCCAGACTTAAAAATAATGAAAAAGAAAGAAAAGCCAAAACATGCATAGATATCAGGGGCTGCACTCTGTAAACAGCCGCTACAGAATTAGTCCAGGCAAGTCACTAAACAACCAAAAAGAAAAAAAACGAAAACGAACAGCAATAGCAACAACCTTTAGGGAGAAAAATCAGAATTTAGAGTTGCTACAATATGTTATATGAAATGTCCAGCAGCTGCTGCCATTTGGTCTGACTACTAGGGACATGTGAAGTTTGTTACCTCTGAGATATCACATGTGGAATTGTAAATGACAGATGATTGGAAGAAGCTGCAGAAATACCTTGAGTATCATCAGAAGTCCCTAAGCTTCTGGGGAGCTTCCATTCTAAGCTATCATGTTACCAAAATTCATGTGACATACACACCAACATATCGAATAACTTAAAGTAAGTTTTATATATTTGGATTGGCCAAAAAGTTCGTTCGGGTTTTCCATAAGATGTTATGGAAAAACCCAAACGAACTTTTTGGTCAACCTTATACTTTGGCATTTTCATTGCTGTTTCCTTTTTCAATCTGTGATTTGGCCATGGCTTTTAAGAAGTTTGAGAGTTATTGTACCACTTACTTAACACCCAGGTCAAAACCACTCACGGTAAAGATAAAGGTGACTGGCAAATTCTTGAAGGGATTTTTTCTGGTCATATATTAGTGGTTAAGATAGATCTGGGAGCCAGGCTATCTGGGTTTGTATCCCAGATCCACTACCTGATAGATTTGTGAACTTGAGCAAGATATTTAATCTTTCTGGACTTAAGTTTCTTTCAAGGAAATGAAAAGTTTTCCTTCATTGAAAATGAGCATAGTAATAGAGCTGACCTCACAGGGTCGTTGTAAGAATTAAATGAATTAAGATATAAAACACCTAGAATTGGGACTGACATATAATAAGTTCTATGTAAGTGTTAGCTGTCATATTTATTTTCTCTCTGTCACTTTACACCTGAACCCTCCCATATTTTGCACAGAAGGGAAAGCACAAGCATGAAGAAAATTTTTTTTTAAAGAGAGGGAAAAATCATGATAGACATGACTTGAAGATGCATGGAGAAGGACAATTGGAAGTTGGAGCATTACTATTGTGCTGGAATTTTCTTCTGATCCTGCCTACATCAGACGCAAGTTGTGGTTCCCTGTTGGGGATTGTCACTCAATACTGAAAAACCAAGATATGTGAACTTGCCCAAATTGTCATTTTTATTAGTTAGTATGTATATTTTGGTCTGATTTATTTGGCACCTGTAAATCATATTTTTTATGAGTTTTAAAAAAATGAAATGTATGAATGTGTTATATCTTACTTCCTCTTGGAAATAAACATTGACCTCTTGATTAAATTGGATTAAGTACTCCCTTGTGCATGGAACTGTCTAGTACTGTATAAAACAAGTTAAACAAATATGGCCCCTGCCCTCAGAAATGCACGAACATGAAAAGAAACAGAGATATATACACTTTCCCAGAGTCCACACTTTGGCACAAGCCAGGAACACATTGATCAAATATTTACAAGACACATAAGCATTACAGTTAATAATTTTCATGTTAGGGCTCACTGACATCTAAGTGGGAACTTAGTGGTAGTTAAAAAATCAATAGAGCAGTAAAAATCAGAAACTTTTTTTTCAACATGTTTTTTGGAGTATAACTGCTTTACAATGGTGTGTTAATTTCTGCTTTATAACAAAGTGAATCAGCTATACACATACATATATCCCCATGTCTCCTCCCTCTTGCGTCTCCCTCCCATCCTCCCTATCCCACCCCTCTAGGTGGTCACAAAGCACCGAGCTGATCTCCTTTTGTAAGCAATTTTATTGGTCACTTCGATAGATTGATCATACATAAAATCTCTTGAGAAAACACTACTGTATATATGTGTGTGTGCTTAGAACTATGATTTTGTTTTTAAAATTTATTTTAGAGAAAGGAGACAGTGGTTCCTGGGAGATCCCAGAACAGCTAGCATTCACATGCCTTGTAGTTATGGGTTATTGCTCTGATGTCAGGCAGTATTCCCTCACCATCTCCACAAGCCCAGGGCCCTTGTGGGTGGGAAAATTTGCAGGATTAATCTCCAGCCACTGCTTTTTGGTTCCTCACTCTCTTTATCCCTCGGCAGCCCCTAGTTATCCCCCAGCTCATTTACTAGGATTTAGCTCTGCCTCGACTACCTGATGCTCATTTTGGGGGTCGGGGGGGCGGGAAAAGAGATTTATTCTGTGGCACACGCAATAAGGTGCAACACTGAGTCATTGAGTCTGATGTTTCTTAATATTTGCTCTGGCAGAGATAGGCAGCCAGAGCTGATCTCTCGTTGCAGGGCAGTGAAAACCATTCTGTAAAGAGAGGGGAATGAGTCCATCCAGCCTCGGGTCTGGAGGGCAGGAGGTTTGCCTGGCAGTGAGTCCAGCCTTCCTTTGCTCCCACTTGGCAAACTGACTCCTTCATGTTTCAACCCAAGGGTCCACAAAGTCCTCTCTCTTCCTCTGGGCTCATCCTGAATCTCCTTACAGACCTACATGGTGGCTATCGTTGGTTTACCTCATTTGTGAAACAGGGCTTATAATAGTACCTACCTCGTGGGGTTGTTGTGAGAATTAGATGAGTTAACATTTGTATTTAGAACTTGCAAAAGTGCCGAGAATATAGAGGTGCTCAATCAATATTTGGTGATGAATAAAATTATTATTTTTTAATAAATAAATTTATTTATTTATTTTTGGCTGCGTTGGGTCTTCGTTGCTGCCGGCGGGCTTTCTCTATTTGCGGTGAGCGGGGGCTACTCTTCGTTGCGGTGCGCGGGCTTCTCATTGCGGTGGCTTCTCTCTTTGTGGAGCACGGGTTCTAGGCACGCGGGCTTCAGTAGTTGTGGCACGTGGGCTCAGTAGTTGTGGCTCGTGGGCTCTAGAGCACAGGCTGAGTAGTTGTGGTGCAGGGGCTTAGTTGCTCCACGGCATGTGGGATCTTCCCGGACCAGGGCTCAAACCCGTGTCCCCTGCATTGGCAGGCGGATTCTTAACCACTGCACCACCAGGGAAGTCCCGGACACAGTTTCTGTGTAAGATATTTTATCCAGTAGGCACACTCATGCATGCAAACAGTTCTGGATTACAAGACTAAAAGGTAGAAAAGACAAGAGCTTCAGGAACCGGAAATAATAACTGCTAACATTTATCAAACATTTACAAGGTCCCAGCATTGTTTGAAGTCCTTTACACGTGTTAATTGACCATATCTCACCACAACCCCATGATGTTGGTACTATCATTATTCCCATTTTTACCAATGAAGAAACTGAGGCACAAGGATTAAGTAATTTGCCCAATTTTTACAGTTAGGAAATGATGGAACTGTGATCCAAATCTAGCTGAGGCAATAGTCTTCAGGTGGGGATGAGCTTGGTTTGCTCAAGGACCCAAAAAGCCAGCATGGCCGAGCTTGGAGAGGTGACGGGGGGAGGTGTATGGTAGGATGTGGTGTTTTGTCCACAAAGGACACTTCTACTTCCTAAAAGAAAAACAAACCACCCTCCAGGTGATGTTGTCCCATCTGTTTAACCTGCAAAATTACTTTCAGTGGCACCCTTCTCAGCACAGGTGTTTTGGTTTGGGTTGGGGTTTTGTTTTGTTTTGTTTTTTTGGCGGTAACTTGGTATTCTTCCTTTTAAAAAGTTAAGGTGTAATTGACAAACAGTAAAATTCACTGGGTTTTTTTTGTGTGTGTACAGTTCTGCAGTCTTTGTCAAATGCATACAGTCGTATTACCAGCACCACAAACAAGATATGGACAGTATCCTTCAAAATTCCTATGTGTAGCCCTCCCTTCCCCAGCTTCCAGCCCCTGGGAAACCACTGAGCTGTTTCCTATCCTGTAATTCTACCTTTTCCAGAATATCCTATAAATGAAATCATACTATATGTCGCCTTTTCAGTCTGGCTTCTTTAGCTTATCCTAACGCATTTGAGATTCATTTATGGTGATGCGTATACTGGTAGTTCTTTCCTTTTTATTGCTGAGCAGTATTCCATTATATGAATGTACTACAATTTATTCATTCGCTAGCTGAAGGACATGTAAGCTGATTCTCATTTTTGACAATTATGAATAAAGCTACTATAAACATTCACATCCAGGGTTTTGTGTGAAGATAAGTTGTTTTTTGTTTTGCTACGAGTAGGATGCCTTTTCTTGGTGTTGTATGGCTAAGTGTATATAACTTTATGAGAAAATTGTTTTCCGATCCAGAAGACTCATCTTAAAAAAGAACATCGGTGAAAACTGTTGTTATCGTTATATGTGCTCTCAAGAAGCAGCTGCTAATATCACAATAATAAACAAATTTGGGTTAATGGATCATTAAATATTATCTCGAAGGAGCATTGAGGTGCTTTTCTTTTTTCTTCATCTGTGAACTTCCTCTGCCTTTCACTCAGAGGTACCCATCTCACAGGGAAGACCAGGACTGTTACAGCAGAGGAAGAATCTAAGCTCAGCTTCTGACTTCCAAAAAGGATTCTCAAAGTCCATTTTAGAGATAATAGCTGTGAAAGCCAGAGATTTTGATTCTCTTGGCTTTCTGAGAGAAAGGAAAAAGGCTTTTGGCAAATCAAGTGAAGGGCCAGGGTTTTTTGTTTTCGTTTTTTTTACATATATTTTATTTTTATTTTTATTTTTTTTTATGTTTTTATTGGAGTATAATTGCTTTACAATGGTGTGTTAGTTTCTGCTGTATAACGAAGTGAATCAGTTATACATATACATATATCCCCATATCTCTTCCCTCTGCGTCTCCCTCTCTCCCACCCTCCCAGGCCAGGGTTTATCTCTAGGCAATGGATTGAGAAGAGAGACAAGAGGAGGAGGGGGTAAGAGTGGGAGGTGAATTGGGTGGTAGGGCAAGGAGCCGGGAACTCTGTGGCCCCCTTTGCCTGTCCCTAACCCTCCTGCAGAAGACTTCCCACCTAGAGACTGAACTTGGAGGACCAGCCCTTCAGCAGCCAGGTGCGCTCACTAAGCCCCGAATATGAGAGATGGGCCCAGTACCTGGGGCAGGGAGAGGGGAGAAGGAAGGAGGGAGGCTGTCTTTGCTTGGATGGGAGAAGCCCAGCCCCAGCACTTGGGTGGGATGCAATCCAGTCATCCCAGGTGATGTCCTTCCATGCTCGTGACAGTCTATGACTGCCTAATAATTTCTAGAACAAGAGTAAGATATTTTAAAATAGATTAATATATTAATAGCTTTCCCATCCCTGTTATAAAACCTGTCAGGGTCCTACAGCCATAACCACTGTGATCAAACCATCACTCTGCAGGGCTCTCAGGTGAGGGCCAAGGGAACAGCTGGATTGGAAGGCCCTTGGGTGAGATGGAGCAGGGTGTATGTAAAATCTCTGTGGGGTGGAGTCACTTCCTGGGGGTGGCTGCAGGGATGTCCCCAGCAGAGCCCCAGCTCTCTGTAGACTCAACCAGAAGGACAGCCCCCTAATTCCCATCTGCATCTCTGTCTGGTCCCTCCGGTCTGTGCCCAACAGCCAAAATGAGGTGACCCTGCTGACCCACCGCCAGCAGCACATGTCTTTCGCAGGTTTTATTTTAGTTTGCGAGGGGTCAGCACTGATGCAGACACACTCCCAACCCCTCATGTCCAAAGGCATTTATTGATGGTGAGTTGGAGCTAGAGGGCCAGTCTGGGGCTGTGAAACAAATTTTCCTATGTTAAACCAATGGCCTAGTTAGTCCTCTTGGTAGGAAGACTAAAGCACTTTCTCTCTTACTCCATCTCCTGCCACCCTCCACTTTGCTCACTCAGCCCACTGGCCTGGTCACGCCCTAAAGACACCAGGTACTATCCCACCTCAAGGCTTTGCCCTTGCTGTTCCCTCTGCCTGGAATGCTTATTCCCCTGTCATCCACTGGACTCCCTTCTCCATTCCCTTCTCCATTAAATGTCACTACCTCAGGGAGGGCGTGGGGGATTGTTCTAATGATCATGCACAAAATAGCACCCCTTCTAATCCCACACTCTGCTTTATTTTTCTCTGTGACATTGATGCCTCCTGACATATATTTCTTTGTTCATTGCTGCTCTTCCTCCACAGGAATGTCAGTTCCAAGAATGTAGGGGCAGGGCTTGGTTTGTTCCTTCACTGCTGCATCCCTAGTATTAGGAAAGTGCCTGGCTCATAAATACTTATTGAGTGAATTTATTAATGAAAATTGGTTGCAGAACTCTTGCTATGGAAGAGCTTTAAGTGACAAGTAGGCACAGTACCCCACCTCTCCCCATGTTTTGGTTCAAACCTGAATCCTATTATCCTGGCTCGTTTTTTTTTTTTTAAATTGAAGTATAGTTGATTTACAATGTTGTGTTTCTGGTGTACAGCAAAGCGATTCAGTTATATATATATATTCTTTTCCATTATGGTTTATTACAAGATATTGAATATAATTCCCTGTGCTATACTGTAGGACCTTGTTGTTTATCTATTTTATATATAGTAGTTTGTATCTGCTAATCCCAAACTCCTAATTTATCCCTCTCCTACCCCCTTTCCCCTTTGGTAACCATATTGTTCTTTTTTATTCTCTCCCTCCCAGTCCTCCCACTGAGAGAGATGTGTACCCTGTGGCACTCTTCTCAAGTACTAGAGACTCCATTGCGTCTCTTTGTTTCGTCAGGGTCTTGTGGGAACTTGATGTTCCCAGACTTGGGTAATTACTGTGGTTTGGCCCCTGTCGATGGTCCTCTCCCTTCTGTGGATCCCAGCAGTGAATCTGGATAAAGTTTGCTGAGTTGCATCACCTCTGGCACTTGTTTCCAGGCAGAAGAGTGAAGGAGTGTCCTTGAGGCCTCATTGGGGGATGGCAGCAGCAAACCCTTTAACCTTTGGAACATTCTATGCTTCTTGGCTGAGAAACTTCTTCGGAACTGCAGACCCATGGAAATGTACTCGGGACTTTCTGTAGTGCAGAAGCCAGGCTCAGCACCTGCCTGGTCTGGAAGGAAGACCCTTATTACCCACTAAGGCACAGGGCAGGGGATGTTTAAGCTGGTGTTGGGCTACCAGGAGATGCTCTTCCTCATAGAAAGTCTGTCTTGTGACTCAGATCTCTCACTGCAGGAGGTAATGTAGGCTAAAGGATGGGTCTCCTAGGCTTTAAGGATCCCACTGAAGGTCAGCAAGAGAGAGAAACGCTTTGTATTTCATGTTATTATTTTAGCTATCATTTTAGTTGGCTGCTCAGAGCTCAGACTTGTTGGGAAGAGAATCCCTTTTTTTCTTTCTTTCCCTTTTATGTATGTATTATATCTATATCTATATAGCCTCCTCCTATCTACAGAACTAGGTAAACATTTACAGGAGGGGCTGAGCTCCTTTTTGGATACCACCACCCATGAAATCGTTCCAGGAAGGACAAGGAAAAAAATGCAAGGATTGACCAATTAATTATAGAGCCCTTGAGGAAGCTATAAAGACCCAATATGTTTGGCCTGGAAAAGAAAAAGTTGACACTTTTCTTCTGCTGCACTTTTTCTGTCTGTGCAGCTGAATGATCTGTTCTACTACATCTGCTCTTGAAAGTGGCTTGTGAAAAGTCCTGAAACAGGTGACTGAGGTCCTGTGTTTAAAATAAAATAGACAGAGACCCATGGATGCAGGATGACTTCAAGCTGATGGCTTTCCAGGATTATCCCAATCCCTATCACTCATCGGATTGTGTGATCCAGGTTAGAAGTTAGAGTGGGCTTTTTGTTGCCAGACACTTTTGGTTGTCATCTATGGGGTCCCAGCAGGAAACAGAGGGTGCATACAAACTAGGCAGTTTGAAGAGAGTTTAACAAAGGAACCATATGCAAAGGTGTTCTGGCATAAAATAATTTACTTTGGATCTCTTATGGTTCTGAGGGTTGACTGGAATAGTTGGGTGAACCTTTTTTGGGATTTCTCATGCAGTCATAGTTATCTTGGCCTGGTGTAATCTGAAGGCTCAGATGGGCTGGACACCCAAGATGGCTTCCTCACTTACCTGCCTGGCACCTCAGTGCTTCCCTAGGTGTCCTCTCTCTCCAGCAGAGTAAACTGAATTTCTTACATGGAGGCTCAGGGTCCCAAGAGCAGGGAGTAGAAGTTGGTAGACCAGTTAAGAACTATACCTAGAAAGGGCACAGTGCACTTCCCTCAGATTCCATTGGTCAAAGCTGTCACAGTGTCCAGATTCAAGAGTGTGGAGGATAGACTCCACCTCTCAAAGGAGAAATGGCAAAGTCACATTGCTGAGGAGCATGTGAGTGGGAGTATTGTTGCAGCCATTTGGGGGGACTAAGTCTGCTATAAAAGGTATAAACAGGGTTTAGAGAAACCAATAGGGGAGCTGTCCCCACTGAGGCCTAAGGGGGCAAGGGGAAGAAGTGGTGACAAGAACCTGGAGAGGGTAGCTATATGGAGACAGCCTCCTGATGGTAGCTATGGTCTTCAGAAGATGCAACCCAACCAGAAGGGAGCCGACCTTGTACACCCCTGACCCCACTTTGGATCTCCCACCAGTGACCCACAGTGGCCAAGGGATCCCACTGATGGGTCCATGCAAGTCAGGTTCCTGGGGCACAGAGAAAGGAGAAGGGCAAAGAGTGGATCTGAAGAGACAAAGGGAAGATATCCAGCATCCCAGTGGATAACAAAATATCTAGGATATTTTGCCCATGGGCAAGAATGAGATTTGGGACCAGAATTGCTCCTCTTAGGACTGGAAGAAAAATTGCCTAATTTTGAGCAGCTTGAAAAATTTCTAAATGCCCTGGAGTGTTGGAAAAGAGTGTTAAGCCTTTTTCTTTGGTAAGAAGATGGTGCTTCATTTTCTGATCACCTTCTCCATGAGCATAAGCTGGTCAGAGACTCCTCTGTACTTCCCTAGCCTCACTGTCTACTGCTCCCCTCTTATTCACAGTGTCCCACCACTTTCTCTCAAGCCCCTAGCCCCTCAAGGCTTTCAGCGTGCTGGTGTCACAGCTTGGAATCTCTCTCGCTCCTTTCTTCTGGCCAAATCCTTATCTTCCCAACCCAACTTAAACACAGCTTCTTCAGGGAAGGCTCCTTCAACCTCTCTCCTCACTCATGATGTTCTCTCTGCACTTCTCTGTGGCACTTATCCTAATAGCCATTTAAATACCTATTCGTATAATGATTTGGTTAAAGTCTGTCTCTCATTAGACATTAATAATAGTACCCTGAGAGCAGGGTCTGTATCTGTCTTGTTGAATCCTATATCTGTAGGACTTAGCACAGTGCTTAACAAATCGTAGGTACACAGTAAGCAGATGTGAGTCAGTTACTGAATGAATATGGTAGAAAAATCAGCAATGATTTCTATAGAGGTGGTTTTTTGGGTGTTTTTTGTGTATTTGTTTTCAGCGATAGCCACTGTTGGCTGTTTTCATGGGGCCTGGAGGTAAAACATGAATGGGGATTAAGAATTAGGAAGATAAGGTATGACGCCAGGAGCTGAGTCAATTGGTAAATAACGAACAGCTATCAAAACACAATCAGTTAAGGAACAACCTCAATATCTATCAGCTGATGAATGGATAAACAAAATGTGCTGTATTTCATCCAATGAAATATTATTCAGCCATACAAGGAATGAAATCCTGATACCTGCTACAACATGGATGAAACTTGAGGACATTATGCTAAGTGGAAGAAGTCAGACGCAAAAGGCTACATATTATACAATTCCATTTATAGGAAACGTCCAGAATAGGCAAATTCATAGAGATAAAAAATAGATTAAAGGTTGCCAGGGGCAAGGCAGGATTGAAGGACTAGAAAGTGACTGCTAATAGATACAGGGTTTCTTTTTGGAGTAATGACGATGTTCTGGAATTAGATGGTAGTGATGATTGTACAACATTGTAAATATACTAAAAACCAGTGAATTGTACACTTGGAAAGGATAAATTTTATGGAATATGAATTATATCTCAATTTTTAAAAACAGGGCCAAAAATAATATTTTTATTATTAGAAAAATAGTGAGAAATTGTAGTCTAGAGATAGGCTGATGGATTGGAGCATAGTTGAGACTCTAGATTATTCTGAACATTGGAATGGCAAGAACACAGAATCATTTCCCAAGAATCTAAGCTTATTTGCTTGGTGACTCCCCCTGTAAGTACAAATGACACTCTTTCCTGATGAATGCTAGGAATTGGAGTGAGATTGAAGTTCTGGCCATCCTCAAATGAAAGAACTCCAAGTTCTGACTAAAGAGAAATGACTGAGTTAATGGGAGAATGGTTTAAATGATTATGCAAAGCACAAAACAAACAGGATGGTATGATTTGCTATACTCCATGAGAGAAGTAGCAAGCAGGTGCTTTAAACAGCACACAGATGAAAGCTTTATTTCCTCTTTAACCTTTAGAGCCCTGATGTGAAGTGAGTGGCCATAACATTAAAAGCTCAACTTGTCTTCCCTTTTACCATGAGAAAAACATCAGACAAACCCAAGTTGAGGAACATTCTACACAAAACTACCAAGATCATGAAAAATAAGGGAAGTCTGAGAAACTGTCCCAGATTAGAGGAAACTGTTTGGGATTAGATTAGACTCAGGGGACATGGCCACTACATGTAATGTGGTCTCCTGGATGGGACCCTGGAATAGAAAAAGTGTGTTAGTGGGAAAACCTAGTGAAATCCAAGTGAAATGTGGAGTTTGGTGAAGGTTAACGGACCAATGTTTATTTCTTAGTTATGACTAAGAATATGCCATGGTAATATAAGATGTTAAAAACAGGAAAAACTGGGTGAGGTGTATGTGAGAACTCTTTGTACTATCTTCACAACTTTTCTGTAAATTTAAATCTATTCTATACAAGTTTTTTTTAAAAATAAATTTATTTATTTTTGGCTGCATTGGGTCTTCATTGCTGCGTGAGGGCTTTCTCTAGTTGTGGCAGCAGGGGCTACTCTTCATTGCGGTGCGCGGGCTTCTCTTTGTGGTGGCTTCTCTTGTTGTAGAGCACGGGATCTAGGCGCACAGGCTTCAGTAGCTGTGGCACGCAGGCTCAGTAGTTGTGGCTAGCTGGCTTAGTTGCTCCACAGCATGTGGGATCTTCCCAGACCAGGGCTCGAACCCCTGTCTCCTGCATTGGCAGGCGGATTCTTAACCACTGCGCCACCAGGGAAGTCCCTCTAAATCTATTCTAAAATAAAAAAGTTTACTTTAAATTTTAAAAGCTCAACCAGGTTCACCTATCTGTTCTGATAGCCTATCTGTCTAGCTCACAGGTTTGTGGTTTGTTTGTGGGTTGTTTTTTTTTAATTACATGAGATAGTGAATGTGGGAACAAACTAGGACCCAAATTCCTCACCTCCTCATCTATAACTGTGCAAAGGCTTGGGTTTCCTCTCATTTGACCACCCCTTCTGCCATTCCTTTCCCTCTGGTTTATGTACTATTCACTGCCAACTGGCGAGCAAGTATTGAGTATGGCTGGTAAAGTTACCACGCCAGACCTGAAGGAGGATGTAGAGAAGTATTAGGAATGCTTCCCACCTGGTTCCTCCTCAGGGAGCTTACTATCCACCAGGGGAGTTAAAACATATGCATTCCTCTGTACCCAACAGATGAGTGATCATTGGGAATGGTTCAGGATGAAAAGTTACAAAGTAACTAATTATAAGCAATAAAAGGCAGGTGAATCCTCCATGCTTAATCCACACAGTTCATTCATTATTTTCTTAAAGTTATCCGAAGCGACCTCCATGTTTATTATTTTTCTTTTTACTATTTTAATTTTTTTCTATTTAGGAAAGAAAGGACTGTATTTCTCAACTCACTTGGTCCTCTAAAGTGGGGCAGGGCTTCCCTGGTGGCACAGTGGTTAAGAATCCGCCAGCCAATGCAGGGGACACGGGTTCGAGCCCTGGTCCGAGAAGATTCCACATGCCACGGAGCAACTAAGCCCGTACGCCACAGCTACTGAGCCCGCGTGCCACAACTACTGAAGCCTGCGCACCTAGAGCCGGTGCTCCGCAACAAGAGAAGCCACTGCAATGAGAAGCCCGCACACCGCAACGAAAGAGTAGCGCCCCCTCGCCGCAACTAGAGAAAGCCCGCGCACAGTAACGAAGACCCAACGCAGCCAAAAATAAATAAATAAATAAAATTTATAAAAAATAAAAAAAATAAAAAAATAAAATGGGGCAGACTTGTGTAATGGGATCTGGAGCTGGATGGTGAAACTGGAACTGCAACTCACCACTCACTACTGTGGGACTCGTTTTCATCTGTAAAGTGGAGATGAAACAGGCCCTACTTCTGGGATGGAGATGAGGATTATGAGTTTATTTGGGTAGAGCATATCAAACAGTGCTGGGTATGGGATAGATACCCGGTGAGCATAAACTCTTATGCCTGGGTCGAGAAAAAAAGGGTGTGGAAAGAGATGTATAAAAATGGGAGACCGGGGCTTCCCTGGTGGCGCAGTGGTTGAGAATCTGCCTGCCAATGCAGGGGTCACGGGTTCGAGCCCTGGTCTGGGAAGATCCCACATGCTGCGGAGCAACTAGGCCCGTGAGCCACAACTACTGAGCCTGCGCGACTGGAGCCTGTGCTCCGCAACAAGAGAGGCCGCGATAGTGAGAGGCCCGCGCACCGCGATGAAGAGTGGCCCCCACTTGCCACAACTAGAGAAAGCCCTCGCACAGAAACGAAGACCCAACACAGCCATAAATAAATAAATAAATAAATTAAAAAAAAAAAAAAAGGGAGACCCAGGGTTTTAGGCGATCTCTAAAAAGAAATTCAAAAAAAATTTTACAGTCTTAGATCACAATATCATGTAAAAAGAGACTCGTGGAATACCAAATTCTGATATATAAAGCCTGTGGATATACCCCTAGGAAAAAAAATATATTTCAAAATATTAATTGTGGGCAAGATGGTTAACAGTGGTTATCTCTGGGTGGTGTAACTATTTTTAAAATACTTTCCTATCAGAAAAAAGAAAGGTAGAAAGTAGAAAGGTGGTTGCCAAGGGCTGTGGGGAAGGGAGAGGGAGAATTAGTGTTTAACGGGTATAGAGTTTCAGATTTGCAAAATGAAAAAGTTCTGGAGATCTGCTGTGCAACAATGTGAATATACTTAACACTGCTGAACTATACACTTAAAAATGATGAAGATGGCAAATTTAATGTTACGTGGTTTTTTACCACACACATAGAAACACTTTTCTATGGCAAACACAATAGTGTTATACTTAAGAACAAACTCAATGCAAGTTTAATTTTTAAGTGAAAGCCTTAATGGCTGGTTGGTGTAGCTTTTAGTGAGTATTTCCACGGTTTACTGGGCCCTGACTGTCCAGTGAAGGTTACCTGGTGGCAGTTAGGCTCCGTAAGCAGAGTTGGGCCTTCTCTTTTGTTTTCCCCCCTCAGCTTTCTATCGAGAGAAAACGTGAGCTACAGAAGAAGGGTATTACCAAAACTTGTTTGCTTTGCTTTTTTTCAGCTACTGAATGAGGGCGTGCCATGGGGATGACCTTCTGATACAGCAGCCCCTGTCCCCTTCACACCCCCTCGGCCCTGCTGGTTCTGCGTCAGCTGCACTATTTGCAGGACCACCTGCCCAAACCCCGTGCTACTCACTGTTCTTTGATCTGTAAACCTGAGTCTGAGCCAGCTGGGTTGAGACAGAGGAGGCTGGGCCAGTGATCTCAGTGCTGCTGTTTTGTTGCCTTGCAGTGGCTTCCTCTGTCCAGGTCTCACCTAAGAAAAAGTTGAGCCCCTGGGCAAGACAGGTGAGGGATGTGAACAGGTAATTCACAACATGAGAAGAGCTAATATTAAATCATGAAAAATGACTGCCCTCACTAAAATAAAAAGGAACAGAAATAACGGCAACCTTTAATATCCTTTTTTCCTATCAATCAATTTGGCAAAGATTTTTGTGGAAAATAATTCCCAGGGTTTGCAAACAATTACTGATAGGAAGGTTATTGGCCATTCTGAAAGGACGCTGCCAATGCATATCAAGAACTGTAAAATTTTTCATTCTAGAATATAGTATTCCATAAAGGGTTAGGAAGATAGAAGAATTTAGTACAAGATAAAGGTGACATTTCAAATTAACGAGGAGAGACTTTCATTTTTGGTGATATTGAGGTCAGGAGGACCTGGAAGATCTCCAGTTATAAAAATATCTAAAACTGTTGGGTTAAATATAACAAAATACCTAACTGAGTTCCAAAGATAAAAATGGAATGCCCCAGGGGCCAAGCAATGAGAAGGACAGAAAACCAGAGATATAGATGAGCTGACCCTGCTGCCGCCCAGAGGGGATTATCAGTCTGAATAATCTAAGGCTCCCAGTTTATAATGTCGAGGTGGGGACAGGACACCAAGCCTATTGGCTGTGTGTGTGGGAGGGCGAGTTGAACCTGAGTCTCCAGTGTAGCTGGGATCTTTGAAAGTCTAAACCTTGAGTGGCAATAGCTTCTAACATTGAGACAATCTCATCCTTGCCTGACTTAACTCTTGCAAAGGCCAATGTCAAGAGGAGGTCTTAATCCCTGAGATTCTGTCCACCTGGAGAACCACTGCGGTAACACTCAGCTGATTCCCTGTGTCACCTCTCAAGCAGGATATGTGGTTCTGACAGCTGGTCTGAACTCCAAGAGGTTGTCAAAATAAGACATATTTGTGTTGTCTCTTCTCACTATAGTCTATTATTTGATCAATTTGCAGGTCTATCAGTGTTTGAAATGTGATTCTTCCTCTAGGAAATTATCCCACAAATTACAGGATACTCATAAAAATTCCCAATCATAAATAATGTGTGTTCAATATGATTTATTTGTAATAGAAAGAAAAAATTGGAAGCTGCCCCATAGCCAACAACAGTGGAATGGTTAACTGAGTACTATGTAGCCATTAAAAGGAATTAAGTTGATCTCTATGTATGAAAATGGAAAGAATGTCCACACAACATATTATTAAGACTTTTTAAAAAGCAAGCTATATAATCATTAGAGAAATGCAAATCAAAACTACGATGAGGTATCACCTCACACCAGTCAGAATGGCCATCATCAAAAAATCTACAAACAATAAATGCTGGAGAGGGTGTGGAGAAAAGGGAACCCTCTTGCACTGTTGGTGGGAATGTAAATTGATACAGCCACTATGGAGAACAGTATGGAGGTTCCTTAAAAAACTAAAAATAGAGCTACCATATGACCCAGCAATCCCACTACTGGGCATATACCCTGAGAAAACCATAATTCAAAAAGAGTCATGTACCACAATGTTCATTGTAGTACTATTTACAGTAGCCAAGACATGGAAGCAACTGAGGTGTCCATAGACAGATGAATGGATAAAGAAGATGTGGCACATATATACAATGGAATATTATTCAGCCATAAAAAGAAACAAAATTGAGTTATTTGTAGTGAGGTGGATGGACCTAGAGTCTGTCATACAGAGTGAAGTAAGTCAGAAAGAGAAAAACAAATACCGTATGCTAACACATATACATGGAATGTAAAAAAAAAAAAAAAAAGGTTCTAATGAACCTAGGGGCAGGACAGGAATAAAGATTCAGACGTAGAGAATGGACTTGAGGACACGGGGAGGGGGAAGGGTAAGCTGGGACGAAGTGAGAGAGTAGCATTGACATATATACCCTACCAAATGTAAAATAGCTAGCTAGTGGGAAGCAGCCGCATAGCACAGGGAGATCAGCTCAGTGCTTTGTGACCACCTAGAGGGGTGGAATAGGGAGGGTGGGAGGGAGACGCAAGAGGGAGGGGATATGGGGTTATACGTATACATATAGCTGATTCACTTTGTTGTACAGCAGAAACTAACACACCATTGTAAAGCAAATATACTCCAATAAAGATGTTAAAAAAAAAAGCAAGCTATAGAACATTATTCAATAGAAATGGAATGCAAGCCACATAGTAATTTCAAATTTTCTAATAGAAATATTTTTAAATGTCAAAATAAATAGATGAAATTAATTTTAATAATATACTTTATTTCACTCAATAGATTCAAATATTATTTAAGCATGTAATCAATATAAAACTATTGATGAGATATTTTACATTACAGTATTTATATAAGTCTTTGAAACCTGATGTATATTTTACACCAACAATACATCTCAATTCAGACAAAGCACATCTCAAGTACTCAATAGCCACTTATGGATAGTGGCTACAATAAGAGACAGTGCAGCTTCAGAATAAACATATAGTATATATATAATTTTGAACAACTCCAAAACCAGGTGTACAAGTATTGTGTAGACACCGGGACACTTGGAAAGATAACCAAGAAGTGGCTAAACGGGCTATCTCTATGGAATGGGATTATGGAGAAAGAAGGTATTAAGGTTTTAGTTCATAAACATCTAAATTTGAATTTATTATATGACAATATATTATACTTTAATTATTAGGAGAGTAAAAGTAAAAGCAAAATGTTTATTGTCTTCAATTCAGTAAGTCAATGGATAGTAAAATTTATCTTAAGGAGATAGTAAAGTGTATGAACCGATATTTACATAAAATGATGCTCTTGGCAGCATTTCTTACAATGATAAAAACTAGACTCCACATTATGTCCAACAATAGGAAAATTATTCAGTAAATTCTGGTACTCCTCTATGATGGAATGTTTTTCATAACATGGGAAAATATTCATGATATAATTTAAAAATTCACAATGCAAACACTATCCATAATATGGCCCAGCAGCTCTACCCCAAGGTATATACCCAAGAGAATTGAAAACATATGTTCACACAAAAACCTGTATACAAATGTTAATAGCAGCATTATTCATAATAGCCAAAAAGTGGAAACAACCCAAATGGCCAGCAGCTGGTGAATGGATGAACAAATGAAGTATATCCACACAATGGACTATTTTCCAGCCATAAAAAAGAATGAAGTATTGATACACACTACAACATGGATGAACTTTGAAAAATATTTACCAAGTGAAAGAAGTCAGACACAAAAGATAACATATTGTATGATTCCATTTGTATAAAACGTCAGGAATAGGCAAATCCATGGAGACAGAAAGTAGATTAGTGGTTGGGGGGGACTGGGAGGAGGGAAGTGGGGAGGGGCTAGTTCATGGGTATGGGGTTTCTCTCTGGAGCAATGAAAATGTCTTGGAATTAGATGGTGGTGATGGTTGCACAATGTTGTGAATGAAGTAAAAAAAAATCACTGAATCCTACACTTTGAAATGGTGAATTTTATGTTATATAAATTTTATCTCAATTTAAAAAATATGTATATAGAACAAGATCCAAACTTTGTGGGGGAAAAGTAAGACTAATGTATTAAGAGTGGTGGTGGATTATAAATGCTTTTAATTTTTTCTGATTTTCTCCAGCACATACATGTTATATTTTAAATGGGGGCGGTGGTGGAATGAAAGCATTTAGGAAAGGGTGTCTTCTCACCTGACAAAATCTATGTGCTTTGGAAATAACACCATGCTCTCACTTGGCAACTTAACCAAGGGCAGTCCGTCCAGCCTGTGAAGTATACTTCTTTTTTTTTTTTAATAAATTTATTTATTTATTTATTTATTTATGGCTGTGTTGGGTCGTTTCTATGCGAGGGCTTTCTCTAGTTGCAGCGAGTGGGGGCCACTCTTCATCGCGGTGCGCGGGCCTCTCACTGTCGCGGCCTCTCTTGTTGCGGAGCACAGGCTCCAGACGCGCAGGCTCAGTAATTGTGGCTCACGGGCCCAGTTGCTCCGCGGCACGTGGGATCTTCCCAGACCAGGGCTCGAACCCGTGTCCCCTGCATTGGCAGGCAGATTCTCAACCACTGCGCCACCAGGGAAGCCCCTATACTTCTTTCTGTACAATGTTTCACTGCATTTAGTAAAACAAGCCATTCACCTTTTGCTATAGGGTGCCAAAGAGCAGAGCTGACTTATTAAGTCTTTCCTTTTCTGTCTTTTTAGATGTTGTAGACATAGCTTTTTGAAACAGAGCAGTCTCGATTAGCTAGCTCAGGGCTCAGGGCTTCAGAACCTAAATTCTCTTTGACCTGACTGGCTTCCTGCCCTTGCCTGGTGCTTCTGCTTCTCCACTGGTGAGATGAAGTGGTAAATGCTCACTTCACTGGAGTGGGGAAGAGAATGCATTAGGTAAGTCTTTCAAAGCACTAAGAGATAGAAGGACCAGAGAAATAAAAGGTTATTCAACCCCACTGGAGACTCAAATCACCGATAAGCAGCTGGAGAAGACAGAGCTTATGTAACAACTCTTTGTCTCTCAATAAATAAACAGATAGGATCTGAGCCATGGGGTCACGGAGGCTCCTCTTAACCCTTGGGTGGGTGGTACTTTTCATAGGCTCACAGGAATGTGAGATCTCTGCTGTGCTTGCTTAGCAAAGTTTTTTATTTAGATCTCACCTGACATCTTATTTTTCCAGTAGCTCCACAACAGGAAAATGAAGGAGAATTCACAATTGCACAGGTTTTGGTTGCCTTGGAGACCGTGTACTTTTAAGATATTTATGGAGGTAAGATATTTATGGAGGGGGCCTTAGTTTACTCTGACTGTGCAGTGTGTTCCTGCTGGAGTAGAACTTTGTGGACTGACAAGGAAAGGAGCCCAAGATGTAGGAAGTAAATAAGCATGCTGCCCGACAAGTTGTAGAGCATGATCTCAGCTTGTTTTGAAAATACATAAAATTCTGTATCTATGTATCTGTCATCTAATCTCTCATCTATCTATCTATCATTTATAGATCAATTGATCTACTATCATTATCTATCTACCTATCTATCTATCATCTATAGATCAATTGATCTACTATCATCTATCCATCTTGGTGAATGGATAGAAATGGCCAAATCATTACCACTGCCTGGCCCTGGGAGTGAGAATGGAACATACAGATAGCAAGACTCTCACTTTTTACTCTATACATTTCTGTACTATTGAAATTTTAATAGGTTGTTCTGTAACAAAAAAGTTTTAATAAAAGTTACCAACTGTAATCCTAACTACCTCTCTGACAGTCCTTTCAAACATCTCACAAAGTACGCAGAAAGAGTTAACACAGAGCGAGTTCAAATTCCTGATTTGGTGGTGGAGGTGGAGGCAGGGTTAGAGGTAAAAAGAAGCAAAAAGTGGGCAGGGGAGGGAAGAGGAGGGCTGGCTGCTCAGTTCTCACCTGAACCAATAGCATGAAAGTTTCAGGCCGAACGCCCATTTGTGGGACTATTTCAGGAGTCAGAGGTTGCATCTGAATTCACTGTCACTGTAACTTGCCAAAGAACTAAGACGACTTCCTGGTTTGGCTACTTGGAAGCTGCTTCTCCTTTACTCAGAAGGTAAAATCTCAAGCCTCAGCTAATCTGGTGATGGTGATTTGGAGTACGCACTTTCTTCTTTGTGGTGTATTGACTTCTTTATCCACAGGACAGTAAGATGCTTATGGAATGGGGCTTTATTTTTACTAATAACGATATTAACACTAAATTTCTAACAACGTAGAATGGTTCTTCCTGGTTCTTCTTTGCACCGGACAAGACACAGTCTGTTGAAGTGTTAGGGAGGCTCTTCCTTGCATGGAAAGGAAGGAACACATATGCTTTCATTGTTTAACAGTTCTCATGTCATTTTTCCTTGGTTTCACTGAGAGTGTGGTTAAATTTTCATGGGGATTACAGTTGCACCCAGCGAATCTCACAGTAGGTAAGTATTTGATGGAACACTCTCGGCTAAGATTGTAGAATGGGCTCTTGCTTATTTTCCATCTCAGGGAAAAGTCTTAAAACTCCCCACATTCATAACAAACCTACTTTACATGAGAAGGGAGTTTGGAAAGAGATGTCTGGTGAAATCACCCCAATGTTTAGGTCCAACTGTAGCCCCCCCAGGATGATGCCTGTTCTTAGTGTCACAGCGACCCCTTTTTTTCCCCATAGTCTTTGTTAGTGATGGACCCATACATGATTCAGTTGCACGACCATGGCAACCTCCCCTCAGTGCTGGATGTGCATGTCAACATCCCTGGGAGAAGCTCTGTGCCGGGAAAAATGAAAGGCAGGAAGGCCAGATGGTCTGTGAGGCCCTCGGACATGTCCAACAAAACTTTCAATCCCATCCGGGCCATTGTGGACAGCATGAAGGTGAAGCCAAATCCAAACAAGACCATGATTGCTCTGTCAATTGGTGAGTTGGAGACACTTGACCGAGAGGCAGGCATTGTTCCTCCCACCCCCATCCTCATGGGTTGGTTGGAGAGGATGGAAGTGGAGGGCGGGTCTGAGCACTGGGCATGGAAGAATAACCTCTTGGCGGTCCTTTTTTTTTTTCCCCATGAAAAGGGGACCCTACTGTGTTTGGAAACCTGCCTACAGATCCTGAAGTTACCCAAGCAATAAAAGATGCCCTTGACTCGGGGAAGTATAACGGCTATGCCCCCTCCACTGGTAAATTCCTCCTGAGACTCTAATCTGGTGGCTTCCAAATCTTTAGTGCTCTTCTAATAGGAATAAATTTCTAGCACTCCTCTTTGCTTTCCTGATGCATAATTCCTAAGGAGAAGCTAAGATAAAATGGCTGTTGGATTTGGGGAAAGGAGTCTCAGCATGCTTAACCTCAAGCCATCAAGGTCTTTCTTTCCTGGCTTCCTCTGGCATTATGGCACCTCCCTGCTCTAGGTTCCCATTACATACTTATTTCTCAAATAACACTCCTATTCTATCATCGCTAATTCTAAACGGAGGCCTTGAGTTTGGCTGCACCTGCTTCTTTACAAAGCCCTCTAGCTCCTAAATTAATTACTGCCCTGTGTAAATAGCTTCTTGGCTTTATTTCTCCTTCTCTACACATTCAAGGTTTAATTTAATTACGGTCCTAATCACACTCTCAATGTAATTGTGCTTGTTTCAAGGCAAAAACAAAAAACAAAAACAAAAAAACCAAGAACAGCAAAGAATGAGCTGACCTACTGGAGGATAGAAGGTTTGTTTAGGACAGAAAGAAATTATTCTTATTTAGGTTTAACCCTCTCCATCTATTAAACATTTCTACCCTAAACATTTTGGTAAAATAAGTGATTCCTTGACTTTGTTTCAGTGTCACACATTTCCGCCCTGTGTATATGTGCGCATAGAAACATATTCTTAATGCAGAATAAAAATCCAGTTTCATGCTAAAATAGAATTTTAAAAACACTTTAAAGAGATATCAGGGATGTGATTTTTAGGTTGATTATTTACATTTTATGAAGTTTCATAAACAAAAATCAAAACAAAATAAAACCAAAAGTTAAGTTGTTAAAAAAAGTTTATACATAATGGAAAAGAATATGAAAAAGAATGTATATATAACTTGAATCACTTTGCTGTACAGCAGAAATTAACAACATTGTAAATCAACTATACTTCAATAAAATTTTTTAAAAATTTATAATGACTTTTATATCCAAAATATTAGGAAACTGACTTAACCTGAAAACCCAAAACCAAGTCTCCATTTGACAAAATGCAAAGGATATGAACACTTCATGCCAAAGGAAACACAGATAATAATATATATCTAGAAAATACTCTTCTTTATTAGTAGTTAAGGAAATGCTAATTTGTATAACATCAAGAGACCTATCTCTACCTATTAATTTAACAAACATTAGGAAATATTGCCTCTAGTCTTGGTAACTGAAGACAATCTTTCTGGAGAGCAATTTTGTAAAACATAATAATTTGTATGAAACTGTCTATACTTCAAGCTTGTAAGCCAACATTTGGAACTATTGTATGAGAATATAATTTAAAAGGAAAAAATTTTAATTTCAATATAATTTTTTTTAATTTATTTTAATTTATATTATTAATTTTGGCTGTGTTGGGTCTTCCTTGCTGCTCACGGGCTTTCTCCAGTTGCGGCGAGCGGGGGCCGCTACTCACCGCGGTGGCCCCCTTCCCCCCGCTGCGGAGCATGGGCTCCAGGCGCGGGGCCTCAGCAGTTGTGACACATGGGCTCAGCAGCTGTGGCTTGCAAGCCCCAGAGCACAGGCTCAGCAGTTGTGGCGCATGGGCCCGGCTGCTCTGTGGCACGTGGGATCCTCCCGGACCAGGGCTCGAACCCCTGTCCCCTGCACTGGCAGGCGGACTCTCAACCACTCCGCCACCAGAGAAGTCCCTCAATATAATTGAAAAGGAAAAATACTAATAGGTATACAATACAATGTGAAAAAGTTAAAATGGACCCAAAGTAATGAATTCATTAATTACAAGTTTTCAAAAAATATAATACCTGGAAGGGATTTAGGAATAATCTAAATCCTAAATAATCTAATCCTATTTTAGATTATTTAATTTAAATTTTAGATTAAATAATCTAAAATAAAATAAAACATAATCACAGTAACCAAGATGCTGCAGAGTATTTTATAGTTTGGGGAACTCTTTTTGTTATTATTTATACATTTGTGCTCATTATAAAAGTGTAAGATATAAAGTTAATCTCCTTTATCTATAGTGACAGAGAGCTAAACTAAATTGTATGTGCTCTGAGCTGGGGCAGAAGGTAGCCTCGAAGCCCTGTTGACTTAAGGGCAAAGCTGTCAGCTGTGGGATGAAAACTTGCAGCTTCCTCACTCTGCTCTGTTCTCTCAGGCTACTTATCGAGTCGGGAGGAGGTTGCTTCTTATTACCGCTGTCCCGAGGCACCCCTGGAAGCTAAGGTGAGCCCTAGACAAGGCACCAGCTTGGGAACAATATCGGGCAAACTCTACCCTTTTCCTTGTTTCTGTTCCATGAGGAATAAAGGTTTCAAGTGGAAAAAAAACTAAGGATAATTTCCCTTTGGCAATTCGAGGACTTTTCATACGGGGAGGCCACTAATCAGTGATTATATTTAATGTCATTATAGTATGATAATAACGTTGCATACAACTCATATAGTGTCTGTCTCAAGGAGGCTTAAAGGACTCAGAGGTCACCCAATATTTGATTCTCTGCAGAAGATCATTGAAAAACAATAATTCATAAACATCAAATAATTGAAATTTTTAATTTTACCAATAGGATCTTTTATTAATCTGTCGCTTCCTTCACTGCCCTTAAGGTCACTTAGATGGGAAGATCGAGGTTCCATGGCATACTGGATTGATGGCAGGCCCAAGTTTAAATGCTACCCTCTGCTCTGTTGTCCACTGGGTGGGGGTCAATATTTCTTAACATTAAGAGGTGCCCTATATCTGTCTTTCAGAAGTGAGTCAGGTTTCAAATCTCTGGTCAAAAGTAAATAAATAACCAGGTGAAAAAGTCCAAGGTCATAATGATCTCTCGTGGAGGTCTGCTGAGTCACAGCCAGCCCGTCCTTTTTTAAGTGATTTATTTCTCTCAAGTGGCCAACATTTTCAACAACTTTTAGATATGCACATATATAAACATATTCACTTCTTTCAATTTTGGCTTTGTACAGTGCCCACTATTTTACATAGAGTTTGTAAAAATAAGGTTTTTTTTGCTTCCCACTCATTCATCTGATAACCTCTTTTCTCCTGTTGCTGTTGGAACCCCTAACAAAATGAAACTTTTCTATTCTTCACAGGATGTCATTCTAACAAGTGGCTGCAGTCAGGCTATTGAACTTTGTTTAGCTGTGCTGGCCAACCCAGGGCAAAACATCCTAGTTCCCAGACCTGGCTTCTCTCTCTACAGGACTCTGGCTGAATCTATGGGAATCGAGGTCAAACCCTACAATTTATTGGTAAATGACTTTTAAATTTTAGACACAAGAGCTCAATTACTACTTCATAAAAATATATGACCATTATCTTAGCAGAGAAAGATCTGGAAGTGGGTGGTCGAGGCCACAGACACATTTTGTTATTTACATTATACCTTTGAGTGAAGTGAGTATTCCTCCTACATTTTTCAGAATCATCTTAGTCTCCCCTTTTTTTCCTCCCCAGCCAGAGAAGTTTTGGGAAATTGACCTGAAACAACTGGAATCTCTGATTGATGAAAAGACAGCTTGTCTCGTTGTCAATAATCCATCAAACCCTTGTGGGTCAGTGTTCAGTAGAAGTCATCTCCAGAAAATTTTGGCAGGTAAGTCCAGCAGACTTCACTTGACAGGGGAGAAGATGGGGATGAAATCCTTCAGCTGTTTCATGGAACGAGAAAGGAGTCCTTCACTAAGTTCCAAGCCTAGGATGGAGGTGGGAGGGCTCCACTGGGGTCCCTAGTGAGTGGTGTGCCCCTGGAAAGGTAGGAATTTCCTGAAAGAAGGAGAAAAAGAGGAAATACTTGCCTCTTCACCACTCCCATCATGTGGAAGAGAGGGTTTGAAATATCTAGTTAATTAAAGAGCAAATTTAGGCTCTGTACCCTGGAAGAGTATAAGAAGAGTTTATAGTTCTTAAAGAGGAAGATGAAACATACAAACATGAAATGCAAAGTATAATAAGCCCAGGTAAATATTAAATGCTAAAGCAATTCACATTAAAAATGATTTCAGCATGTTTCTCTTATTTTCAGTGGCTGCAAGGCAGTGTGTCCCCATCTTAGCTGATGAGATCTATGGAGACATGGTGAGTCTTGGGTAGGATGCATCACTTCCATACTCTCAATCCCAAGTTATCTCATGGCACCTTTAGATGTGGCACCTAGAATAATCAGAAGCATATCCTAATCATTTCAGTACAGCACTAATCAGTATCCCTGCGCTCTAAACAGATATACAGATAACCACCGCTTAGCCAGTTTTCCAAAATCCAAAAAGCTACAAAAATCTGAAGATTTTTTGGAATTCATTTGGTGGAAAACCTGACTTGGCCTGATATAAAGATATTTGTAAATCTTTATTTATCTCACTTATGGATCTATATAAGTGGGTAAGGAAAGGGGCAGAACAGTTACTCTGCTTGATTAGGAGTGCTGTCCCAGATTGCCCTGCAGCTGTTATATAATATATGGTACATGTGCTATATAACCTTTCTAAAATCCAAACAATTCTACATTTTGCAACATACTTGAGCCCAGGGATTTCACATAAGGGATTATGGACCCATATATTATTGTGAAATCTGTAACTCCAACGGTTATTCATTCCCTAGAGCCAAGGGCTGGGGTCAGTTTCCTCATTTTAGGCTTCCTTTAATCTAGACTAGATACTGGGTTAAATGTTTTTGGATAGTCCCCTCTGAAGGCTCTTGAGATCCCAATCATGCTTCAGGGTAGGAATGAGCCCGTAAATCTGAGACCCTGTCCCTAGTGATATAAGGAAAATTTTGCGAGGCATGGGATTTGGAGGAAAGTAAACCAGAAGACAACTGTAACAAGCACCTCTTCTCCTCAGGTGTTTTCAGATTCCAAATTTGAACCTCTAGCCACCCTCAGCAGCAACGTCCCCATCCTGTCCTGTGGAGGGCTGGCCAAGCGCTGGCTGGTTCCTGGCTGGAGGATGGGCTGGATCCTCATCCATGACCGAAGAGATATTTTTGGCAATGAGGTAAGAGCAATGTGGTGAAATAGTATGTCTAATTTAGGGGCGATTATATATATATATATTTTTTCTAAATATTTGTTTATTTATTTATTTACTTTGCATGCACAGTGGTAAGGAGGTAAGGAGTTTTTTTCTTTCTTTTTGGCCCTGTAGTTCCGTGTGCCTGGAAAGACACTGGATAAAGACAGTACTAGTTATTCCTCTCCAAAACTCAGTTTTTCTGTCTTGGTGAGGAAGTTCCGTCTACCTCCAATTTTAGTACCACAAAAAAGGAAACAATAGCAGTAATGATACCTAATATTGTTTGTGGGATTACAATGTGCCAGTGCTTTATGTACTTTATTTCAATTTAATTCTCCTAACAACCCTGTGAGGCCAGTATTAGTATTACCTCCATTTTACAGGTGAGAAATATGAGACACAGAGAGGTTGTATAATTTGCCCAGAGCCACACAGCCAGTGCATGGCAGAGCTGGGCTACAAACCTAGGTGGTCTGATCTAAGAATGACACTAGGCACCATCACTTCTCCAGAGATTAAAAACTTGATAGAAAGAATTGGCAGAACAAGGATCTCCACAGTGGAGATGCTTAAGAAAGGCTAAATAATGTCTTTGCTGGGGGGCTTTTAGATCCGAGATGGGCTGGTGAAGCTGAGTCAGCGGATCCTGGGACCCTGCACCCTTGTCCAGGGAGCTCTGAAAAGTATCCTGCATCGCACCCCTCAAGAGTTCTACCACAACACTCTAAGCTTCCTCAAGGTAAGGGCAGCCCATGACTTTCCACTTTGGGAGTCAAGGAACACCACCAGTGGAATTTGGAATAATGGGTCCTCATTTCTGGAGCAATGCTCCATTATGGGGCTTCCAAACCAGGAGGTGGCATCAGTGTAAATATCTACCCATACATTTCTTTAACTTCTGGCAATCCACCCTGCTCCTGGCCAAAAGTTTCAAGTGGCAGAGTTTTTATCTTGTTACCCCTTATGCCAGGAGAGCAAACTTAGGTTCCCTGCCTTTGATGTGGGCTCTCCTTTTAATGACTTGGTTTTTCTTTTGCTTAACTTTTCATTCTTGATGTCTCTGTCTCCTCTCGTAGTCCAATGCGGATCTCTGCTATGGGGCATTGGCTGCCATCCCTGGACTCCGGCCCATCCGCCCTTCTGGGGCTATGTACCTCATGGTGAGTTTGTGGGTGGCAGGCAGTTGGTGGTAGGCGGGGGAAGCCAGTCTGCAGGGCTCACGAAGACAACCACATGGGCTCCTGAGCCAGTCAGTTTAGGAATGCCTTGTTCTGAATTGTCCCATCGATGTGGTTTAACCTCAGTGCTAAAAACAAGAAAAAAGAAGAAAAAGAAAAAAACTCTTAAAATGACTTAATTCTTCATACAGAGAATCATTTTATATGTAGATACAGGGATGACATAAGGCACAAATAAGAGGCTTTCCACACTACTGTAATTCTCACCTGGGAGAGATCTGGTTCCCTAGGAATGTTTGGGGATATATAGGAATTTTGTTTGTTTTCAGAAAGACTGTTTGGGGTGCTATTGGCATTTTGTGGGCCAGGGATGCTAAATATTTTTCAATGGGCAGGGTAGTTCCATGCAATCAAGAATAGCCTGGCCCATAATGGTAATAGAGCCTTTTTAAAAACAAATAATTAATTAATTAATGTATTTTTGGCTGCGTTGGGTCTCCGTTGCTGCGCGCGGGCTTTTTCTCCAGTCGCGGCGGACGGGGCTACTCTTCCTTGTGGTGCACGGGCTTCTCAATGCGGTGGCTTCTCTTGTTGCTGAGCACGGGCTCTAGGCGCGTGGGCTTCAGTAGTTGTGGCTCACAGGCCCAGTAGCTGTGGCACACGGGCTTAGTTGCTCCGCGGCATGTGGGATCTTCCCGGACCAGGGCTCGAACCCGTGTCCCCTGCTTTGGCAGGTTGATTCTTAACCACTGCGTCACCAGGGAAGTCCCAATAGTGCCTTTTTTGAGAAACACTGGCATCCTATTTCTAGCTTTCATTTATCAGCATCCAAGAAGGAACCCTTCAGTAAACTAAAACATTAATATAAATATATCCTCTCTTCCCTATGAAAAATTCTGTGAGTTCATAAGAGCAAGAACTCTTAGTTATCAGCAGTGGCGTTCCAAGATGTTTTTTAGAGCAGTCCCTACCTTAATTTGTGGCATAGGGAGTTGGCCTGTTTTCCCTCCTGATAAATTTGCATCTCCCTGTTATTGGTATAGGTTGGAATTGAGATGGAACATTTCCCAGAATTTGAGAATGATGTGGAATTCACTGAGCAGTTATTTGCTGAGCAATCCGTCCACTGCCTCCCGGCAACAGTGAGTGCTTATGTCTCTCAGGACACTCTCAACGGTTTCTAGAGCCTCAGGAACTCTCCCTGAGCTGGTCTTTAGCCTGACTTTTTGTCTCCCAACAAAGCGTACTGTCGGCCTTCATATACACAGGTTCCTCATCCAAGGATTCAACAAACTGTGGATGGAAAAATATGCGGGGAAAAAAATCCCAGAAAGTTCCAAAAAGCAAAACTTGAATTTGCTGCAGACTGGCAACTATTTACATAGCATTTACAATGTATTAGGTATTATAAGTAACCTAGAGACAATTTAAAGTACACAGGAAGATGTATGTAGGTTATGCAAATACTATGCCATTTTATATGTGGGACTTGAGCATCCTCGGATTTTGGTACTCTCGAAGGTTCTGGAACCAACCCCCCATGGATACCGAGGGATTACTGTATTCTCTTTTGAAAAGATTCAAACTGATGGGTCTCATGACCTCTATTTAAAGTTTGTTTCTCCCCCATCCAGGAAGAAAAATTGTGGTTGAACATTCTAGGTGAGAGGAAACCAAGCTCGTCCCACAAATTCCTTTCAAGATAAATTAACTCAGTTACTGGCTTAGCACTCCAGTGGTAGGAATTGAGTGAAAGGATAGCCCTGGGTAAATGGCATCACTGCTTCTTGCTGATTAGGGCCCTGGCCATATTAGGGTGGTCCAGTCCCTGATTCAATTGCTCTGAGAATAACAGGCTTTTATTTTTGCAGTGCTTCGAGTACCCAAATTTCTTCCGAGTGGTCATCACAATCCCCGAAGTGATGATGCTGGAGGCCTGCAGCCGGATCCAGGAGTTCTGTGAGCAGCACCACCATTGTGCTGAAGGGAGCCAGGAGGAGTGTGACAAATAGGATGGAGTCCGTTCTCCTGAGTACGTGTCCCATCCGGCTGGGGAGAGCGGGACTGAGCCCTGCTGCTCCTCAGGTGCCCCTGCTGGGAGAGGGGCCTCGCAAATACCACGACAAGGGCTCAGAGTTGCTCCAGCTTTCCCCCAGCTATATCCACACACACACTCTGAACCTCAGATTTCATCTCACTCTGCTCTGCTGGAGTGACTCACTAATTCATCAATCCACCCCTATGACTTCCATCAATCCATCCTCCCATATGACTTCCTCCTTTTAGCTTGAGAGTACCAGGTGAACAAAGTTACCCAGGAAACAGCAGAGACAGGAAAATTAAGAACTCAGGATTAGAGAACCAAAAGATTGAGGGAACTCGTGCCCCCAACCATTTCCTCTTACTCTAAGTAAGAACGCATTCTCTTCAGTCAGGTCTGAAGCCCAACTCTGTCACTGGCTCACTTCAGGTATACCTCACTGTATGCAATAATGCTATAATGAAAGAAGTTGGGGACACATGTATTTGGTTAATTCTAAACACATTAGGAAAGCTTGCCAATTTGAAGGATCACTTACAGAAACTTTTCGTTGATTTTTTTTTTTGTAGAGAATTATTTTGTGATACAGAGAAATTTGATAGAGTTTCTAAATGTAGATATATGTGTATCAGGCTTTCTTAAAATGAGGGCACCTCTGTACCAAAAAAAGGAGGAATCAGAGGACCTTCCAGGAACGCTGCTGTGTAAGGGCCAGAATTTTCTTCACTCGTCATTGTTATAGAATCATTATTACTTTTGCTGTAACATTGATATTGATTTATTGATATATATGTTATATTATCTTTTCATATGTTTTCTAAGAAACATTTATATTGAAAAGATCTTTTATTTTGCCAAGGGCATAAATTATTGTTTTCCTTTTTCTTTTTTTTTTAAAATAAATTTTACTAAGTATTCTCTTCTGTGATGTCATTTTTCTCCTCTGTGGGGAATTTCTATCCCCAGGTGCTGCTTATTGCTCAGTCTGATTGATTTATTACCCACTAGGTTTCATTTATTTCTTTGTAGATGTACTGACATTTGGAGTCACTTAAGAAACACTATTCCTAAAATATTTTATTTGGGAGCTCAACTTCTTGCTTGTACTTACAAACAAGACAAACTAAGAAGAAACATTATAAACCCCTGGCCTCTGACTTCACACTTTCAACTTTTGGGATCCCCACTCTCCAAATTCCTACACTTGTCTAGATCTACTAACCACTCACTGGGTAACAAGTTGAACTGGTTCAGCTAACCAAGAGAATGAGGTGTGTCCGGTGTGCTCATCTTTCAGTATGAGCTTTTTGTCTGCAAGTCCTCTTAAGCGCAGTTGCCTAATTTTTTCCTAACAATTTCCCTTGGAGGAGGGAGCCTGAAGTTATTTTGCAAGGTTAGGGGCAGGAATATACCATAATCAATCTGGAAATTCTTCACTAAGGGATGTTTTCCTTACCTAGAATAGGAACTTCAAGTCTCAACTCTGCCAACCACACCCAATTAATTTCCTTTACAAAAATAAACATCAAACATCCCCTTCCCATCTATGTCGGACTTCGGTGAACTAAAATTTACCCTTCAATTTTCTTCAGCAAAACCAAGAGGAATATACAATGACTGAGATGAAAAACATTTGTTTCCTGTATGCCACTCCTGCCGATTTTTCGAAAATTCCTGGCTCCTCTTTTCCTGTACTTCTGGCCCCAACTCCCAAGGATATCTGTCCAGAAATAAACAGGAAGACTTAGTGGTTTACACAAAACGTTTTATCTTCACACGTATGTATAATTCTATCCAGCATTACTGAATCTAGACAGACTTCTTAAATTTCCAAATTTCCTTGATATCTACCATTTTGGTAAGGGAGTCAAATGAACATTCAAAGATTTAAAAAACAAAACGGGGACTTCCCTGGTGGCACAGCGGTTAAGAATCCACCTGCCAATGCAGGGGACATGGGTTCCAGCCCTGGTCCGGGAAGATCCCACATGCCGCAGAGCAACTAAGCCTATGCACTGCAACTACTGAGCCTGCGATCTAGGGGCCGTGCGCTAGACCCCGCGAGCCGCAATTATTGAAGCCCACCCGCCTAGGGCCCGTGCTCCGCAACAAGAGAAGCCACCACATGAGAAGCCCGTGCACCACAGTGAAGAGTAGCCCCTGCTCGCCACAACTAGAGAAAGCCCCTGCGCAGCAACAAAGACCCAACGCAAACAAAAATATATAAATAAATAATTTGAAAAAATAAACAAAACAAAAAATACATGCACATTGAACATATTTCAAACGATGCAAAAAAATTTAAAAAACACTCATGCCAGTCCTTCAGCACCTTTTCTTCTCCCCTGAGGTAATCACAGTAGCAGTTGCTGATCCATTCTTTGAGATTATTCTGTGTACACATAAATGTTTTTGTGTGTGAATTTTTCCTTTTTTTTCCTTTCTTCAAAGTGACTACTACTCAACTTTTTAATTCAGCTTCTATCGAAGTCTAAGGAGGGATGACATTTCTGTCCATCATGTCCTGGGTGATTCTGGATAAAAAAGGGACCCCCTGGTCGGGGCTGCTTCCAAACAAGATTAAAATTCCCAAGAGACAATTCCCAGCTGCTTCGCGGATGGCGGCAGCAGGATGGTGGCTTCCGAGCGTCCCAGGATAAAACAAAGGATGCTTTAAAAGGTCGGAGACAAGGGCTCGCAGCTGTGAATTCACCTGTCTAACCCGAGCATCGCCTACGCGATAACTGGCGAGTTACCACTGACCCGGTACCACACACCGTCCCACTCTAGTCCCTAGCAGTCACCAACGACCCAACCCTGCTCTGGGTGACCGTGTTGGAAGAGGAGGGGGTCGGGGGATGCAGGGGTGGGTGAGCTGGGCTGGGATAGAGGGGAGGAAAGAACCCACAGCTGCGCAGACACAGATGCGAACGACGGCCTCGCACTACTCAGGGCGCATGCGCAGTCGTGGGCCTACGAGACGCCGCTCTGGGCGCAGGCGCAGAACTCGAGGCGCCGGCGAGGGTGCGTATTTCTAGTTGGAGCGACTACCTTTTCTCCGGAGGTTCGGTTTTGTTTCCTCCTTCAGCCTATTTCTCGGACCCGCGCCTTTTTGAGAGATTCCCTTCCTCCTTTGCCCCCTTTTCGGGCCACATCAGGCGGGAGGCTTCCAGAAAGTCGACAAGTCATCTTTAGGTATTGTAAACACCTGTTAACCTTTTCCTAGCTGTGGGCGGGTGCCAGTAAGTCCCATAAGTTGTGAAACAGAAGCAGAAGTTCCCAGGAGCTGTTGTCAGTTCTCAAAAGTATAGTCCCTGGAAATTTTCTTAAAAGAATCGTATCCTTCACGGTCCCGAGTGCATGGCATATATATTTGGATTTCTACTGACCCAGAAAGGTGAGTCCTCCGCTGTGCTTCACGCACACCACACTTTACTGTGCAGGAGGGCCTGTATTTTAAGTACTCTAAAGGTTGAAGTATTGAATCTGTTGGAGAAGTGAATTCCCGGTACATCTTATTCATACTCTTATTTACTCTAAACAGTTTGTGTGTGTTTACAAACGGGTTTCATAATGGTGTCATAGAAACCTCAAATCTGGATGCTCTCTATGGGTCAGATTGTTGCACAGCACCTTCCAAAGAAACAGTCACTTTCTGACACTCCAGTTGAGGTGTATTATGTAGGAAGCAGGTGATGCTAATTCTGCGAAGAAAACAGACTGCAAAGTAGCAAGTGTGTCTTAATTTTTGTCAGTGTTTCAAGCATAGAAAAGAATTCTTGCTCCTTGAGACATTTACTCATTTGAAAATTGAAATGCAAAGTACATTATGAAATTCAAAGTATGTTATCCCGTGTTTAAAAAATAAAGCCACAGGGAGTTCTTGCTTTGTCAGCACATATACTAAAATTGGAACAATACAGAGAAGATGAGCATAGTACTAGCAATCCAAATATAACAGTGCATTAAAAAGATTATGTACCATGACCAAGTGGGATTTTTTGTTTTATAAATTTATTTATTTTTGGCTATGTTGGGTCTTCGTTGCTGCGCACGGGCTTCTCATTGCAGTGGCTTCTTTTGTTGCCACTTCTTTTGTCGTTGGATCACGGGCCCTAAGTGCGTGGGCTTCTGTAGTTGTGGCATGCAGACTCAGTAGTTGTGGCTCACGGGCTCTAGGGCGCAGGCTCAGTAGCTGTGGCACACAGGTTTAGTTGCTCCGCGGCATGTGGGATCTTCCCGGACCAGGGCTCGAACCTGTGTCCCCTGCATTGGCAGGCGGATTCTTAACCACTGCGCCACCAGGGAAGCCCCGACCAAGTGGGATTTATTCCTGGAATATGAGAATGGTTCAACATATGAAAAAAAATCAGTCAGTGTAATACACCTCAATAACAGAATGAAGGACAAAAACGACCTGGTCATCTCAGTGATGCTAACAAAATATTTGACAAGATTCTACACCTTTTTATGATAAAAACACTCAAACTAGAAATAGAAGGAAACTACCACAACATAATAAAGGCCATCTATGGGGACTTCCCTAGTGGCTTGAGAATCTACCTCCCAATGCAGGGGACACGGGTTCGAGCCCTGGTCCGGGAAGATCCCACATGCCGTGGAGCAACTAAGCCCGTGCGCCACAACTACTGAGCCCGTGTGCCACAACTATTGAAGCCCGCACGCCTAGAGCCTGTGCTCCTCAACGGGAGAAGCCACTGCAATGAGAAGCCCGCGCACCGCAACGAAGAGTAGCCCCCGCTCACCACAACTAGAGAAAGCCCGTGAGCAGCAATGAAGACTCAACACAGCCAAAAATAAACAAATAAACAAATTTATTTAAAAAAAAGAAAAAAGCCATCTATGAAAAGCCCAAAGCTAATATATTCAATGGTGAAAGACTAAAAGCTTTTCCAAGGATGCCTATTCTTGCCAATTCTATTCAACATAGTATTGGAAGTCCTAGACAGAGCAAATAGACAAGAAAAATAAATAAAAGGTGTCCAAATTAGAAAGGAAGAAGTAAAATTATCTCTGTTCTTAGATGACGTGATCTTTTATGTAGAACCCCCTGAAGATTATGGGCACCCACACACGCAAACCGGTTATAACTGGTAACCAAATGTAGCAAAATTGCAGGATACAAAATCAGCATGCAAAAATCAGTTGTGTTTCTATACACTAACAGTGAACAATCTGAAAAGGACATTAAGAAAACAATTTCATTTACAGTAGCATCAAAGAGAATAAAATACTTGGGAATAGATCTAAATGAGGAAGTGAAAGGTGAAAAGATGCACAACATCGCTAATCACCAGAGAAAAGCAAAAAACAAACAAACAAAAATTGTGTTGGAGAGAATGTGGAAAAACTGGAACCCTTGTGCATTGTTGGTGAGAATGTAAAATGGTGCAGCCACCATGGAAAACAGTATGGCAGTTACTCAAAAAATTAAGTACTGAATTACCATATGATCAAGCAATACTACTGCTGGGTATATATCCAAAAGAATTGAAAGCAGGGTCTCAGAGAGATATTTGTACATCCATGTTCATAGCAGCATTATTCACTATAGCCAAGAGGTGGAAGCAACCCAAATATTCATTGATGGATGAATGGATAAACAAAATGTGGAATACTATTCAACCTTAGAAAGGAAGGAAATACTGTAACATGGCTGAACCTTGAGGAAATTATGTTATGAAATAAGCCAGTCATGAAATGATACTATATGATTCCACTTACATGAGGTATCTAAATTAACCAGACTCATAGAAACAGAAAAAAATTACTAGGGGCTGGGGGTAAGGGAGAAAAGGGAGCTGTTTAGTGGGTATAGAGTTTCATATTTGCAACATGAAGGAGGTCTGGAGATTTGTTTCACAACAATGTGCATATACTTAACACTACTTACTATACCCTTAAAAATGGCTAAGATGGTAAAATTTATATGTTTTCTTTTTATACAATAAAAGAAGTGTAGATCCAAAGAGTTCTCATTACAGGGGAAAAAACTTATTTTTTTGGTATCTATGTGAGATGATGGATGCTAACTAAACTTATTTTGGTGATCACTTCACAATATACGTAAATTAAGTCATTATGCTGTACACCTTAAACCTGTGCAATGATGTATGTCAATTATATCTCAATAAAACTGGAAAAAAACTTTAAAGACATGAAAATGTAAGCTTCAGGAGGGCAAGGTGGTTTTATTTATTTATTTATTTAGGTCTGTTTTATTTTCTTCTATATGCTTAGTGACCAGAAGAGCCTCTGGCACATGATCGGCACTCAATCCATATTTGATGAATGAATGGATTAGAAAATACCATGACTAATGGATTGCCATTACTCTTTATCTTCTTGTTAAGTGAATTACAACAAGGAGATACTAGGTTTAACTGAAAATATTACTAGTGTGGAAGGAAGATTCAGAGACAAAGACATTTAGAAAGTTTACTTTCAAAGAGGTGCAAGGAAATGGTCAATAAGCACTTGAAAAGTTGCTCAACATCATGAGCCATTAGGAAAATGCAAATCAACATCATAATGGGATATCACTTCACACCCACTATGATGGCTGTTAAAAAAAAACAGCAGTAACAGTGGTGGCAAGGATGTGGAGAAATTGTAATGCTCACACACTGCTGGTAGGAATGTAAAATGGTTCAGCGACTTTGGAAAACAGTTTGGCAGTTTCTCAGAAGGTTAAAAATATAGTTACCATATGACCCATCAATTCCACTCCTAGAGAAATGAAAACTTATGTCCACATAAAACTTTTACAAGAATGTCCATAGCAGCATTATTCATAATAGCCAGAAAATGGAAACAACCCAAATATCTATCAGCTGATGAATGGATAAATAAAATGTGATATATCCATACCATGGAATATTACTTGAGAGGAAAAAAGAATGTTGTACTGATGCATGCTGCAACATGGATGAACCTTGAAAACATTGTGCTAAGTGAAAGAAGCCAGTGGAAAAGAGCATATTTTGTGTAATTCCATTCATATCAAATGTCCAAACTAGACAAAAAAGAGGCTAGTGGTTGCCTAGAGTTGAGTGTGAGGATGTATGTGGTGGGGACGGGTAGGGGGTGGGTGTGGAGATCGACTGCTTACAGATGCAGGGTTTCTTTTGGGGGCAATGAAAATATTCTAAAATTGATTGTGTTGATGGTGGTGCGATTGTGAATATACTAAAAACCATCGAACTATACACTAAATGGGTGAATTGTATGGTATGTGAACTATACCTCCACAACACTGTTTTTGTTTTTTAAAGGTGCAAAGGAGTCAGACTTCAGGAAGACCAACTCAAATATTTGGCATTTAAAGGAATTTCAAGTTTTAAAAAGAAAGGTAAGAAACCTGAGAAATTACCAGTTTCATTCATCTGATCATGGTAGGAAACAGTAACTTTTTCTCATGTTAACCATATCCACAAAGACAGTGACATTGTTTCAGGCACTAGCATTCTAAAAGTCAGGGATAGCACCATTTTTTGTTAGGGAGTCCACACTTGTAGGAATTGCTTAGTTTTTAAGTTTTTCCTCAGGACTGAAATTAGATGAGATGACCCTATCATCATTTGTTCATCCTGGGGT
Source organism: Eubalaena glacialis (assembly GCF_028564815.1). NCBI lineage: Eukaryota > Metazoa > Chordata > Mammalia > Artiodactyla > Balaenidae > Eubalaena > Eubalaena glacialis. Next base: position 14,716,246 of record NC_083733.1, on the reverse strand, counting down.
ACAAAGTGCTTATTTTTCCTGATTCTAGCATTTCATAATGGAAGCAGGGCAAAGCATCGGTGGGGATTGCACACTGGGAAAAATAAGAAATTTCTAGAAAAACACCTGGGATGTTTCTATAAATAGCAGAATTAGTTCGTATATTATACTAGTGCTGTTTTCTGTTCATGTGTTCTCTAAAATAATTTTGAATTCTGACTATGAAAATTTTAAATGTGTATAAAAGAAACAATAGTATAGTTAATATCCATATATCCATCATCCATTATCAAGACTTTGCCATATTTCTTCTTTCCTCCTTTTCCTTGTTTTCTTTGTTGAAGTATTTATAAAGCAAATCCTAGGTACATGTCATTTCCTCTCATACCCCTCAGTATGCATCTCTAAAAACCTAATTTCTTAATTACAATTCCACACTGCATCAAATAATCGGATCTCTTCAACTGTATCCAAAATATCTTTTTATAGTTGGTTCATTTGGGTTAGGATCTGAACAAGTTTCAAATATTACTTTTAGTTTTACATCTCTTAAATTTCTCTTAATCTTTTCATGCCATTGACTTAATTGTCGAAACAGTTGTCCTGTGAAATTTCCCACACTCTGGATGTGGCAGACATTCTTGTGGTGTCATTTAACTTGTTCCTCTAACGCCCAAACATCCATTAAATGGAATTTAGCTCTAGAGCATGTATTTTCAACTGGGGCGATATTGGAAATTTTACATTGTTACTTTTCTCTCCTGATCTTGTATCTCTATTCCACGTTTTCCGCCAATTTTATGTTAATGTGATACTTTTTTATCCTTAAAAGTATTTTACTGATTATTTTTCTGTGCAACAAAAATATGGACTGATGTGGCAGACTGCTAGACATTCCCTAATACCCATTCTCCCCGTCTTTTCCGGTATTAAAACTCCTGGACTAGGACCACTTTTCATGTGAATTTCTCAGCTTGGGGTCCCAGACCATGCAAGCAGAATGCATTTGAACACCAAATCCACATAAAAGAATGCCTATGGTTACAGATTCTGACCGGAGAGGTTTTTTCTTCCCAGAGGCCAGACCGAGAGAGATTTCTTTTTTTTTTTTTTTTAAATTGCCTGATTGATATAATCTTACCTGTGTAGCTTGTTTTTTTTTTTTTAACATCTTTATTGGAGTATAATTGCTTTACAATGGTGTGTTAGTTTCTGCTTTATAACAAAGTGAATCAGTTATACATATACATATGTCCCCATATCTCTTCCCTCTTACATCTCCCTCTCTCCCATCCTCCCTATCCCACCCCTCTAGGTGGTCACAAAGCCACGAGCTCATCTCCCTGTGCTATGTGGCTGCTTCCCACTAGCTATCTATTTTACGTTTGGTAGTGTATATATGTCCATGCCACTCTCACACTTTGTCCCAGCTTACCCTTCCCCCTCCCCGTATCCTCAAGTCCATTCTCTAGTAGGTATCCGTCTTTATTCCCGTCTTGCCTCTAGGTTCTTCATGAACTTTTTTTTTTTTTTTTTAGATTCCATATATATGTGTTAGCGTACGGTATTTGTCTTTCTCTTTCTGACTTACTTCACTCTGTATGACAGTCTCTAGGTCCATCCACCTCACTACAAATAACTCAGTTTCATTCCTTTTTATGGCTGAGTAATATTCCATTGTATATATGTGCCAAATCTTCTTTATCCATTCATCTGTCGATGGACACTTCGGTTGCTTCCATGTCCTAGCTATTGTAAATAGAGCTGCAATGAACATTTTGGTACATGACTCTTTTTTTTTTTTTTTTTTTTCCCCACACACACACACACTGTATTTTATTTTTACAAGAGATAAATAGACTGACACCAAGCATTGTACATGGATGACCACAACAAAAGCAACAATGATTGCAATTACCAAACATGAAACACACTCATACTATGTCATAATATTGACATTCAGTCCAGTAATCCTCCACTGTAACAGCTCCTTTACTTTGCAGTGAAAATTGATTTGTATATTCTTTGCCTCTGAGTCCTTGTGGGATTTTTTCTTTTTTTTAAATTCAAACAGAAAGTCACAAAAATTATAGTCATCCTCATCAGTTCACTCAGTCCCATGTAATTAATTTTTTTTTTTCTTCTTGATCTTTTGTTAGCACTTTTATGAGCGCATCAGTTTTTCATTAGAGTTCTGAAAATGCTTATTCATTCAGTTCAGCAGTACAGTCAGGTACCAGAAACCTGTACTTGTCAGAGTCTTTTCCATGAATTTCCTGAAGATGAAACCCTTTTACAGGAACATATTTACAAAAGCATCAGAGTACACCCAGAACTGTCTGTAAATGACAAAAGACTTAAAAATGACCACGGTTAAAGATTTGATGAAAGTTCATAATAATGCAGTTGACAAGAAAATTAGTTATTTCTGAGATATACCTTTTAAAGTAATAACTAGGATTATGACTTATAACATTATACCAGAACATATAAGATTTTTAGAAATTTCATGTAATGTCTGAAATATTTATATTAACATATTTCCATACAAATAACCCAATGAAAGTTTAGTATTAGTTGTTTTGTTTGTTTGTTTGTTTATACTGCAGGTTCTTATTAGTCATCACTTTTATACACATCAGTGTATACATGTCAATCCCAATCGCCCAATTCAGCACACCACCATCCCCACCCCACCGCAGTTTTCCCCCCTTGGTGTCCATATGTCTGTTCTCTACATCTGTGTCTCAACTTCTGCCCTGCAAACCGGCTCATCTGTACCATTTTTCTAGGTTCCACATACATGCGTTAATATACGATATTTGTTTTTCTCTTTCTGACTTACTTCACTCTGTATGACAGTCTCCAGATCCATCCACGTCTCAACAAATGACTCAATTTTGTTCCTTTTTATGGCTGAGTAATATTCCATTGTATATATGTACCACATCTTCTTTATCCATTCGTCTGATGATGGGCATTTAGGTTGCTTCCATGACCTGGCTATTGTAAATAGTGCTGCAATGAACATTGGGGTGCATGTGTCTTTTTGAATTATGGTTTTCTCTGGGTATATGCCCAGTAGTGGGATTGCTGGGTCATATGGTAATTCTATTTTTAGTTTTTTAAGGAACTTCCATATTGTTCTCCATAGTGGCTGTATCAATTTACATTCCCACCAACAGTGCAAGAGGGTTCCCTTTTCTCCACACCCTCTCCAGCATTTGTTGTTTGTAGATTTTCTGATGATGCCCATTCTAACTGGTGTGAGGTGATACCTCATTGTAGTTTTGATTTGCATTTCTCTAATAATTAGTGATGTTGAGCATCTTTTCATGTGCTTCGTGGCCGTCTGTATGTCTTCTTTGGAGAAATGTCTATTTAGGTCTTCTGCCCATTTTTGGATTGGGGTGTTTGTTTCTTTAATATTGAGCTGAATGAGCTGTTTATATATTTTGGAGATTAATCCTTTGTCAGTTGATTCGTTTCCAAATATTTTCTCCCATTCTGAGGGTTGTCTTTTCGTCTTGTTTATGGTTTCCTTTGCTGTGCAAAAGCTTTGAAGTTTCATTAGGTCCCATTTGTTTATTTTTGTTTTTATTTCCATTACTCTAGGAGGTGGATCAAAAAAGATCTTGCTGTGATTTATGTCAAAGAGTGTTCTTCCTATGTTTTCCTCTAAGAGTTTTATAGTGTCCAGTCTTACATTTAGGTCTCTAATCCATTTTGAGTTTATTTTTGTGTATGGTGTTAGGGAGTATTCTAATTTCATTCTTTTACATGTAGCTGTCCAGTTTTCCCAGCACCACTTATTGAAGAGACTGTCTTTTCTCCATTGTATATCTTTGCCTCCTTTGTCATAGATAAGTTGATCATAGGTGCGTGGGTTTATCTCTGGGCTTTCTATCTTGTTCCATTGATCTATGTTTCTGTTTTTGTGCCAGTACCATATTGTCTTGATTACTGTAGCTTTGTAGTATAGTCTGAAGTCAGGGAGTCTGATTCCTCCAGCTCCGTTTTTTTCCCTCAAGACTGCTTTGGCTATTCGGGGTCTTTTGTGTCTCCATACAAATTTTAAGATGATTTGTTCTAGCTCCGTAAAAAATGCCATTGGTAATTTGATAGGGATTGCATTGAATCTGTAGATTGCTTTGGGTAGTATAGTCATTTTCACAGTGTTGATTCTTCCAATCCAAGAACATGGTATATCTCTCCATCTGTTGGTATCATCTTTAATTTCTTTCATCAGTGTCTTATAGTTTTCTGCATACAGGTCTTTTGTCTCCCTAGGTAGGTTTATTCCTAGGTATTTTATTCTTTTTGTCGCAATGGTAAATGGGAGTGTTTCCATAATTTCTCTTTCAGATTTTTCATCATTAGTGTATAGGAATGCAAGAGATTTCTGTGCATTAATTTTGTATCCTGCAACTTTACCATATTCATTAATTAGCTCTAGCAGTTTTCTGGTGGCAGTTTTAGGATTCTCTATGTATAGTATCATGTCATCTGCAAACAGTGACAGTTTTACTTCTTCTTTTCCAATTTGTATTCCTTTTATTTCTTTTTCTTCTCTGATTGCCGTGGCTAGGACTTCCAGAACTATGTTGAATAACAGTGGTGAGAGTGGACATCCTTGTCTCGTTCCTGATCTTAGAGGAAATGCTTTCAGTTTTTCACCGTTGAGAATGATGTTTGCTGTGGGTTTGTCATATATGGCCTTTATTATGTTGAGGTAGGTTCCCTCTATGCCCACTTTCTGGAGAGTTTTTATCATAAATGGGTGTTGAATTTTGTCAAAAGCTTTTTCTGCATCTATTGAGATGATCATATGGTTTTTATTCTTCAATTTGTTAATATGGTGTATCACATTGATTGATTTGCATATATTGAAGAATCCTTGCATCCCTGGGATAAATCCCACTTGATCATGGTGTATGATCCTTTTAATGTATTGTTGGATTCTGTTTGCTAGTATTTTGTTGAGGATTTTTGCATCTATATTCATCAGTGATATTGGTCTGTAATTTTCTTTTTTTGTAGTGTCTTTGTCTGGTTTTGGTATCAGGGTATCTGTGGTGGCCTCATAGAATGAGTTTGGGAGTGTTCCTTCCTCTGCAATTTTTTGGAAGAGTTTGAGAAGGATAGGTGTTAGCTCTTCTCTAAATGTTTGATAGAATTCACCTGTGAAGCCATCTGGTCCTGGACTTTTGTGTCTTGGAAGATTTTTAATCACAGTTTCAATTTCATTACTTGTGATTGGTCTGTTCATATTTTCTGCTTCTTCCTGGTTCAGTCTTGGAAGGTTATACCTTTCTAAGAATTTGTCCATTTCTTCCAGGTTGTCCATTTTATTGGCATAAAGTTGCTTGTAGTAGTCTCTTAGGATGCTTTGTATTTCTGCGGTGTCTGTTGTAACTTCTCCTTTTTCATTTCTGATTTTATTGATTTGAGTCCTCTCCCTCTTTTTCTTGATGAGTCTGGCTAATGGCTTATCAATTTTGTTTATCTTCTCAAAGAACCAGCTTTTAGTTTTATTGATCTTTGCTATTGTTTTCTTTGTTTCTATTTCATTTATTTCCGCTCTGATCTTTATGATTTCTTTCCTTCTGCTAACTTTGGGTTTTGTTTGTTCTTCTTTCTCTAGTTTCTTTAGGTGTAAGGTTAGATTGTTTACTTGAGATTTTTCTTGTTTCTTTAGGTAGGCTTGTATAGCTATAAACTTCCCTCTTAGAACTGCTTTTGCTGCATCCCATAGGTTTTGGGTCATCGTGTTTTCATTGTCATTTGTCTCTAGGTATTTTTTGATTTCCTCTTTGATTTCTTCAGTGATCTCTTGGTTATTTAGTAACGTATTGTTTAGCCTCCATGTGTTTGTGTTTTTTACGTTTTTTTCCCTGTAATTCATTTCTAATCTCATAGCGTTGTGGTCAGAAAAGATGCTTGATATGATTTCAATTTTCTTAAATTTACTGAGGCTTGATTTGTGACCCAAGATGTGATCTATCCTGGAGAATGTTCCGTGCGCACTTGAGAAGAACGTGTAATCTGCTGTTTTTGGATGGAATGTCCTATAAATATCAATTAAATCTATCTGGTCTATTGTGTCATTTAAAGCTTCTGTTTCCTTATTTATTTTCATTTTGGATGATCTGTCCATTGGTGTAAGTGAGGTGTTAAAGTCCCCCACTATTATTGTGTTACTGTCGATTTCCTCTTTTATAGCTGTTAGCAGTTGCCTTATGTATTGAGGTGCTCCTATGTTGGGTGCATATATATTTATAATTGTTATATCTTCTTCTTGGATTGATCCCTTGATCATTATGTAGTGTCCTTCCTTGTCTCTTGTAACATTCTTTATTTTAAAGTCTATTTTATCTGATATGAGTATAGCTACTCCAGCTTTCTTTTGATTTCCTTTGCATGGAATATCTTTTTCCATCCCCTCACTTTCAGTCTGTATGTGTCCCTAGGTCTAAAGTGGGTCTCTTGTAGACAGCATATATATGGGTCTTGTTTTTGTATCCATTCAGCAAGCCTGTGTCTTTTGGCTGGAGCATTTAATCCATTCACGTTTAAGGTAATTATCGATATGTATGTTCCTATGACCATTTTCTTAATTGTTTTGGGTTTGTTTTTGTAGGTCCTTTTCTTCTCTTGTGTTTCCCACTTAGAGAAGTTCCTTTAACATTTGTTGTAGAGCTGGTTTGGTGGTGCTGAATTCTTTTAGCTTTTGCTTGTCTGTAAAGCTTTTGATTTCTCCATCAAATCTAAATGAGATCCTTGCCAGGTAGAGTAATCTTGGTTGTAGGTTCTTCCCTTTCATCACTTTAAGTATATCATGCCACTCCCTTCTGGCTTGTAGAGTTTCTGCTGAGAAATCAGCTGTTAACCTTATGGGAGTTCCCTTGTATGTTATTTGTCATTTTTCCCTTGCTGCTTTCACTAATTTTTCTTTGTCTTTAATTTTTGCCACTTTGATTACTATGTGTCTCGGTGTGCTTCTCCTTGGGTTTATCCTGTATGGGACTCTGTGCGCTTCCTGGACTTGGGTGGCTATTTCCTTTCCCATGTTAGGGAAGTTTTCGACTATAATCTCTTCAAATATTTTCTCTGGTCCTTTCTCTCTCTCTTCTCCTTCTGGGACCCCTATAATGCGAATGCTGTTGCGTTTAATGTTGTCCCAGAGGTCTCTTAGGCTGTCTTCATTTCTTTTCATTCTTTTTTCTTTATTCTGTTCCGCAGCAGTGAATTCCACCATTCTGTCTTCCAGGTCACTTATCCGTTCTTCTGCCTCAGTTATTCTACTATTGATTCCTTCTAGTGTAGTTTTCATTTCAGTTATTGTATTGGTCATCTCTGTTTGTTTGTTCTTTAATTCTTCTAGGTCTTTGTTAATCATTTTTTGCATCTTCTCAATCTTTGCCTCCATTCTTATTCCAAGGTCCTGGATCATCTTCACTATCATTATTCTGAATTCTTTTTCTGGAAGGTTGCCTATCTCCACTTCATTTAGTTGTTTTTCTGGGTTTTTTTTCTTGTTCCTTCATCTGGTATATAGCCCTCTGCCTTTTCATCTTGTCTATTTTTCTGTAAATGTGGTTTCTGTTCCACAGGCTGCAGGACTGTAGTTTTTCTTGCTTCTGCTGTCTGCCCTCTGGTGGTTGAGGCTATCTAAGAGGCTTGATGGGAGGCTCTGGAGGTGGGTAGAGCTGACTGTTGCTGTGGCGGTCAGAGCTCCGTAAAACTTTAATCCACTTGACTGTTGATGGGTGGGGCTGGGTTCCCTCCCTGTTGGTTGTTTTGCCTGAGGCAACCCAACACTGGAGCCTACCCGGGCTCTTTGGTGGGGCTAATGGCAGACTCTGGGAGGGCTCACGCCAAGGAGTACTTCCCAGAACCTCCGCTGCCAGTGTCCTTGTCCCCACGGTGAAACAGAGCCAGCCCCCACCTCTGCAGGAGACCCCCCAACACCAGCAGGTATGTCTGGTTCAGTCTCCCCCAGGGTCACTGCTCCTTCCCCTGGGTCCCGATGCACACAGTATTTTGTGTGCGCCCTCCAAGAGTGGGGTCTCTGTTTCCCCCAGTCCTGTCGAAGTCCTGCAATCAATTCCCACTAGGCTTCAAAGTCTGATTCTCTATGAATTCCTCCTCCCGTTGCCGGACCCCCAGGTTGGGAAGCCTGACGTGGGGCTCAGAACGTTCACTCCAGTGGGTGGACTTCTGTGGTATAAGTGCTCGCCAGTCTGTGAGTCACCCACCCAGCAGTTATGGGATTTGATTTTACTCTGATTGCGCCCCTCCTACCATCTCACTGTGGCTTCTCCTCTGTCCTTGGACGTGGGGTATCCTCCTTGGTGAAGTCCCGTGTCTTCCTGTTGATGATTGTCCAGCAGCCAGTTGTGATTCTGGTGCTCTCGCAAGAGGGAGTGAGAGCATGTCCTTCTACTCCACCATCTTGGTTAATCTCCCCATGTTCTTTTAACTGAGATCACACACCTAGTCTCAGGACTTAATGAAGCTCAGGTTCTTGATGTCTTATCGAAGAAAGAATTCAGTGCGAGACAAAGTGGAAAGTACGAAGTAGATTTATTTAGAGAGAAACACACTCCACAGAAAGAGTGTGGGCCATCTCAGAAGGTGAGAGAGCACATGACTCTTTTTGAATTATGGTTTTCTCAGGGTATGTGCCCAGTAGTGGGATTGCTGGGTCATATGGTAGTTCTATTTTTAGTTTTTTTAAGGAACGTCCATACTGTTCTCCATAGTGGCTGTATCAATTTACATTCCCCCCAACAGTGCAAGAGGACTCCCTTTTCTCCACACCCTCTCCAGCATTTATTGTTTGTAGATTTTTTGACGATGGCCATTCTGACCAGTGTGAGATGATATCTCATTGTAGTTTTGATTTGTATTTCTCTAGTGATTAATGATGTTGAGCATCATGTGTCTGTTGGCAATCTGTATATCTTCTTTGGAGAAATGTCTATTTAAGTCTTCTGCCCATTTTTGGATTGGGTTGTTTGTTTTTTTGTTATTGAGCTGCATGAACTGCTTGTATATTTTGGAGATTAATCCTTTGTCAGTTGCTTCGTTTGCAAATATTTTCTCCCATTCTGAGGGTTGTCTTTTTGTCGTTTTTATGGTTTCCTTTGCTGTGCAAAAGCTTTGAAGTTTCATTAGGTCCCATTTGTTTATTTTTGTTTTTATTTCCATTTCTCTAGGAGGTGGGTCAAAAAGAATCTTGATGTGATTTATGTCATAGAGTGTTCTGCCTATGTTTTCCTCTAAGAGTTTGATGGTGTCTGGCCTTACATTTAGGTCTTTAATCCATTTTGAGTTTATTTTTGTGTATGGTGTTAGGGAGTGTTCTAATTTCATTGTTTTACATGTAGCTGTCCAGTTTTCCCAGCACCACTTATTGAAGAGGGTATCTTTTCTCCACTGTATATTCTTGCCTCCTTTATCAAAGATAAGGTGACCAGATGTGCGTGGGTTTATCTCTGGGCTTTCTATCCTGTTCCATTGATCTATATTTCTGTTTCTGTGCGAGTACCATACTGTCTTGATTACTGTAGCTTGGTAGTATAGTCTGAAGTCAGGGAGCCTGATTCCTATAGCTCCGTTTTTCTTTCTGAAGATTGCTTTGGCTATTCGGGGTCTTTTGTGTTTCCATACAAATTGTGAAATTTTTTGTTCTAGTTCTGTGAAAAATGCCAGTGGTAGTTTGATAGGGATTGCATTGAATCTGTAGATTGCTTTGGGTAGCAGAGTCATTTTCACAATGTTGATTCTTCCAATCCAAGAACATGGTATATCTCTCCATCTATTTGTATCATCTTTAATTTCTTTCATCAGTGTCCTATAATTTTCTGCATACAGGTCTTTTGTCTCCTTAGGTAGGTTTATTCCTAGATATTTTATTCTTTTTGTTGCAATGGTAAATGGGAGTGTTTTCTTAATTTTACTTTCAGATTTTTCATCATTAGTGTATAGGAATGCAAGAGATTTCTGTGCATTAATTTTGTACCCTGCTACTTTACCAAATTCATTGATTAGCTCTAGTAGTTTTCTGGTAGCATCTTTAGGATTCTCTATGTATAGTATCATGTCATCTGCAAACAGTGACAGCTTTATTTCTTCTTTTCCAATTTGGATTCCTTTTATTTCTTTTTCTTCTCTGATTGCTGTGGCTAAAAATTCCAAAACTATGTTGAATAATAGTGGTGAGAACGGGCAACCTTGTCTTGTTCCTGATCTTAGTGGAAATGGTTTCAGTTTTTCACCATTGAGGACGATGTTGGCTGTGGGTTTGTCATATATGGCCTTTATTATGTTGAGGTAGGTTCCCTCTATGCCCACTTTCTGGAGGGTTTTTATCAGAAATTGGTGTTGAACTTTGTCAAAAGCTTTCTCTGCATCTATTGAGATGATAATGTGGTTTTTCTCCTTCAATTTGTTAATATGGTGTATCACATTGATTGATTTGCGTATATTGAAGAAGCCTTGCATTCCTGGGATAAACCCCACTTGATCATAGTGTATGATCCTTTTAATGTGCTGTTGGATTCTGTTTGCTAGTATTTTGTTGAGGATTTTTGCATGTATGTTCTTCAGTGATATTGGCCTGTAGTTTTCTTTCTTTGTGACATCTTTGTCTGGTTTTGGTATCAGGGTGATGGTGGCCTCATAGAATGAGTTTGGGAGTGTTCCTCCCTCTGCAATATTTTGGAAGAGTTTGAGAAGGATAGGTGTTAGCTCTTCTATAAATGTTTGATAGAATTCGCCTGTGAAGGCATCTTGTCCTGGGCTTTTGTTTGTTGAAAGATTTTTAATCACAGTTACAATTTCAGTGCTTGTGATTGGACTGTTCATATTTTCTATTTCTCCCTGGTTCAGTCTCGGAAGGTTGTGCATTTCTAAGAATTTGTCCATTTCTTCCAGGTTGTCCATTTTATTGGCATAGAGTTGCTTGTAGTAATCTCTCATGATCCTTTGTATTTCTGCAGTGTCAGTTGTTACCTCCCCTTTTTCGTTTCTAATTCTATTGATTTGAGTCTTCTCCCTTTTTTTCTTGATGAGTCTGGCTAATGGTTTATCAATTTTATCTTCTCAAAGAACCACCTTTTAGTTTTATTGATCTTTGCTATCGTTTCCTTCATTTCTTTTTCATTTATTTCTGATCTGATCTTTATGATTTCTTTCCTTCTGCTAGCTTAGGGGTTTTTTTGTTCTTCTCTAATTGCTTTAGGTGTAAGGTTAGGTTGTTTATTTGAGATGTTTCTTGTTTCTTAAGGTAGGATTGTATTGCTATAAACTTCCCTCTTAGAACTGCTTTTGCTGCATCCCATAGGTTTCGGGTTGTCATGTTTTCACTGTCATTTGTTTCCAGGTATTTTTTGATTTCCTCTTTGATTTCATTAGTGATCTCTTGGTTATTAAGTAGTGTGTTGTTTAGCCTCCATGTGTTTGTATTTCTTACAGATTTTTTCCTGTAATTGATACCTTGTCCCATGGCATTGTGGTCTGAAAAGATACTTGGTACAATTTCAATTTTCTTAAATTTACCAGGGCTTGATTTGTGACCCAAGATATGATCTATCCTGGAGAATGTTCCATGAGCACTTAAGAAGAATGTGTATTCTGTTGTTTTTGGATGGAATGTCCTATAAATATCAATTAAGTCCATCTTGCTTAATGTGTCATTCAAAGCTTGTGTTTCCTTATTTTCATTTTGGATGATCTGTCCATTGGTGAAAGTGGGGTGTTAAAGTCCCCTACTATGATTGTGTTACTGTCGATTTCCCCTTTTATGGCAGTTAGTATTTGCCTTATGTATTGAGGTGCTCCTATGTTGGGTGCATAAATATTTACAGTTGTTATATCTTCTTCTTGGATTGATCCCTTGATCCTTATGTAGTGTCCTTCTTTGTCTCTTGTAATAGTCTTTATTTTAAAGTCTATTTTGTCTGATATGAGAATTGCTATTCCAGCTTTCTTTTGATTTCCATTTGCATGGAATATCTTTTCCATCCCCTCACTTTTAGTCTGTATGTGTCCCTAGGTCTGAAGTGGGTCTCTTGTAGACAGCATATATACGGGTCTTGTTTTTGTATCCATTCAGCCAATCTATGTCTTTTGGTTGGAGCATTTAATCCATTTACATTTAAGGTAATTATCAATATGTATGTTCCTATTACCATTTTCTTAATTGTTTCGGGTTTATTATTGTAGGTCTTTTCCTTCTCTTGTGTTTCCTGCCTAGAGAAGTTCCTTTAGCAGTTGTTGTAAAGCTGGTTTGGTGGTGCTGAATTCTCTTAGCTTTTGCTTGTCTGTAAAGGTTTTAATTTCTCTGTCGAGTCTGAATGAGATCCTTGCTGGGTAGAGTAATCTTGGTTGTAGGTTTTTCTCCTTCATCACTTTAAATATGTCCTGCCACTCCCTTCTGGCTTGCAGAGTTTCTGCTGAAAGATCAGCTGTTAACCTTATGGGGATTCCCTTATGTGTTATTTGTTGTTTTTCCCTTGCTGCTTTTAATATTTGTTCTTTGTATTTAATTTTTGATAGTTTGATTAATGTGTCTAGGCCTGTTTCTCCTTGGATTTATCCTGTATGGGACTCTCTGTGCTTCCTGGACTTGATTAACTATTTCCTTTCCTATATTAGGGAAGTTTTCAACTATAATCTCTTCAAATATTTTTCAGTCCCTTTCTCTTTCTCTTCTTCTTCTGGGACCCCTATAATTCGAATGTTGGTGAGTTTAATGTTGTCCCAGAGGTCTCTGAGACTGTCCTCAATTCTTTTCATTCTTTTTTCTTTATTCTGCTGTGCAGTAGTTATTTCCACTATTTTATCCTCCAGGTCACTTATCCGTTTTTCTGCCTCAGTTATTCTGCTGTTGATTCCTTTTAGAGAATTTTTAATTTCATTTATTGTGTTGTTCATCACTGTTTGTTTGCTCTTTAGTTCTTCTAAGTCCTTGTTAAACGTTCCTTGTATTTTCTCCATTTCTATTTCCAAGATTTTGGATCATCTTTACTATCATTATTCTGAATTCTTTCTCAGGTAGACTGCCTATTTCCTCTTCATTTGTTTGGTCTGGTGGGTTTTTGCCTTGCTCCTTCATCTGCTGTGTGTTTCTCTGTCTTCTCATTTTGCTTAACTTACTGTGTTTGGGGTCTCCTTTTCGCAGGATGCAGGTTCGTAGTTCCCGTTGTTTTTGGTGTCTGTCTCCAGTCGCTAAGATTGGTTCAGTGGGTTGTGTAGGCTTCCTGGTGGAGGGGACTAGTGCCTGTGTTCTGGTGGATGAGACTGGATCTTGTCTTTCTGGTGGGCAGGTCCACGTCTGGTGGTGTGTTTGGGGACGTCTGTGGCCTTATTATGATTTTAGGCAGCCTCTGTGCTAATGGATGGGGTTGTGTTCCTGTCTTGCTAGTAGTTTGGCATAGGGTGTCCAGCACTGTAGCTTGCTGGTCGTTGAGTGGAGATGGGTCTTGGCGTTGAGATGGAGATCTCTGTGAGATTTTCGCCGTTTGATATTACGTGGAGCTGGGAGGTCTCTTGTGGACCAGTGTCCTGAACTTGGCTCTCCCACCTCAGTGGCACAGCCCTGACGCCTGGCTGGAGCACCAAGAGCCTGTCCTCCACACGGCTCAGAATAAAAGGGAGGAAAAAAAGAAAGAAGAAGATAAAATAAAATAAAGTAAAATAAAATACAATAAAGTTATTAAAATAAAAAATAAAAAATAATTATTAGGAAAAAATTTTTTTCAGTAAAAAACAAAAAACAGACAGACAGAACTCTAGGACAAATGGTAAAAGCAAAGCTATACAGACAAAATCACACACAGGAGCATACACATACACACTCACAAAAAGAGAAAAAGGGAAAAATATACATATATCGTTGCTCCCAAAGTCCACCTCCTCAATTTGGGATGATTTGTTGTCTATTCAGGTATTCCACAGATGCAGGGTACATCAAGTTGATTGTGGAGATTTAATCCGCTGCTTCTGAGGCTGCTGGGAGAGATTTCCCTTTCTCTTCTTTGTTCGCACAGCTCCCGGTGTTCAGCTTTGGATTTGGACCCGCCTCTGCGTGTAGGTCGCCTGAGGGCATCTGTTCTTCGCTCACACAGGACGGGATTAAAGGAGCAGCTGCTTCGGGGGCTCTGGCTCACTCAGGCCGGGGGGAGGGAGGGGTATGGATGCAGGGCGAGCCTGTGGCGGCAGAGGCCGGCATGACGTTGCACCAGCCTGAGGCGCGCCGTGTGTTCTCCCGGGGAAGTTGTCCCTGGATCACGGGACCCTGGCAGTGGCGGGCTGCACAGGCTCCCGGGAGGGGCGGTGTGGATAGTGACCTGTGCTTGCACACAGGCTTCTTGGTGGCGACAGCAGCAGCCTTAGCATCTCATGCCCGTCTCTGGGGTCCGCGCTGATAGCCGTGGCTCTCGCCCGTCTCTGGAGCTCCTTTAAGCGGCGCTCTTAATCCCCTCTCCTCGTGCACCAGGAAACAAAGAGGCAAGAAAAAGTCTCTTGCCTCTTCGGCAGCTCCAGACTTTCTCCCGGACTCCCTCCCGGCTAGCAGTGGCGCACTAGCCCTTTCAGGCTGTGTTCACGCAGCCAACCCCAGTCCTCTCCCTGGGATCCAACCAAGCCCGAGCCTCAGCTCCCAGCCCCCGCCCGCCCTGGCGGGTGAGCTGACAAGCCTGTCGGGCTGGTGAGTGCTGGTGGGCACCGATCCTCTGCGGGAATCTCTCCGCTTTGCCCTCCGCACCTCTGTGGCTGTGCTCTCCTCCGTGGCTCAGAAGCTTCCCCCCTCCGCCACCCGCAGTCTCCACCCGCGAAGGGGCTTCCTCGTGTGTGGAAACCTTTCCTCCTTCACAGCTCCCTCCCACTGGTGCAGGTCCCGTCTCTATTCTTTTGTCTCTGTTTTTTCTTTTTTCTTTTGCCCTACCCAGGTACGTGGGGAGTTTCTTGCCTTTTGGGAGGTCTGAGGTCTTTTGCCAGCATTCAGTAGGCGTTCTGTAGGAGTTGTTCCACATGTAGATGTATTTCTGATGTATTTGTGGGGAGGAAGGTGATCTCCGCGTCTTACTCTTCCGCCATCTTGAAGCTCCTCCGAGATTTCTTTTTAATTCATCCTTTCATTCAAGCTTAACATTTGAAGGGTCCTGACTTCATGCAGAATTTAAGATACAGCTCCCTGCCTTACCTGGGCCTAAGGCTTCCTCTCCTAGTCTTAAAATCCAAACCTCTTGGTTACTGAGATAGCACCAGCATAACCATAATCTTTTTTCCTAGTTTTCAGTTCCCTCTTTATTTGTGCTCCTTGGGAGGTACCCTTACCCTCTTGCAAAGTTAGCTCTGAATCTGAAAAAGTGTATGTTAGATTTTATCTAACATATCTAGGTGTTTGGAAGCCCACACATTTTCGCATTATCTAGTTTGTGATATTGCTATAGAAATTCCCATACTTTTAGCTCCCTCCAGCCTGATGCTTCCTCCTTCCATTCTTTCCCCCTGGAATTCTTCTTCCATGGCAGATTAAAATTCCCTGCCATTCCTAAATTGTTGAGCATAGTTCCTTCACCTCTTTGCTTTAACCATAACTTGGCTGTTCCCCCAAAGATACTGCCACCCCTACAGCCAGCTTGAAATTGCTTTTTTTCCACCTAGTGTAGAAATCTAACTTACTGTCCTTTCAGGATTTCTAGTCTCTCAGAGTCATGCAATAACTATCCTTTAAAATATAGGCTATAACACAACATTTTAAATCAACTATACTCCAATAAAAATTTTAAAAATAAATAAAATATAGGCTATATTACTTTATACCCTTTCTGTACACTCTCCTTTATTTACTTAGAGCCTTGACATGTGGGAAATTTCAGTATTTCTGTGGATAACCCAACCAACACCTATAAAGGCCTCCTGCCTATCTCGAACTTGAGGAGCTATATATAAATCTTACCCCATTATGGCCACCCACTCCCACAGGCACACCTTGTTCTTTTTTTTTTTAATAATTAATTTATTTATTTATATATTTTTGGCTGCATTGGGTCTTCGTTGCTGTGCGCAGGCTTTCTCTAGTTATGGCAAGCGGGGGCTACTCTTCATTGCAGTGCGCGGGCTTCTCGTTGCAGTGGCTTCTCTTGTTGCGGAGCACAGGCTCTAGGCGCACGGGCTTCAGTAGTTGTGGCTCACGGGCTCTAGAGTGCAAGCTCAGTAGTTGTGGCGCACGGGCTTAGTTGCTCCGCGGCATGTGGGATCTTTCCGGACCAGGGATCGAACCCATGTCCCCTGCACTGGCAGGCGGATTCTTAACCACTGCGCCACCAGGGAAGTCCCTACACCTTGTTCTTTATCATGATCTTGAACTAGACTATTTTAAGAATCTTAAATCCTGATGTATAATTAACTCACTGCAATCTTCTTGCCCTCCAACTGAATCACAGTTTACACCTAGACATTATTCAACCCTCTGATCTCTCCACACTTTCCTCCTAAGTCCGTCAACTCCCCTGCATTGTTACTCTTCTCTTTCTTTCCAACATATACCCCGTGGTGCAATACATACCCACATTCTTGCCAGCCACTTGAACTTAGCTTCCTTATCTTTGTGTAGCATCTACTGTGGAAAGTCTCTACCTGAGATTAATCTAACCCTGAACACTCTCCATTTCTATACCTAAAAAAAAAAAGAAAGAAAAAAGGTAAATTGGTGCTATTGGTGCATGGTGTCCGGCCTCACTGAAAATCCTTTTACAAATACTGGACCAGTGCCGCCTTAGAAGCCTTGAGTTGAAGATGGCAGAGCATATAATGGAAGGAGCCCAAGTACCTGCATTACCGCTTAGAGAAGAGCCATTTACTGAACATGTTGGGCTTTATTTGTGCAAGAAGGAAACTTCAATTGTGTTCGAGCCATGAAACATTTGGGGATTTGTTATAGCAGCTTCCATTGCCTTAACTAATGCAATGAGATACTATTTCGAAATTTTAATTTTCATCAGTAATAAGAGAAAACTTTATTCAGGAGCAGTAATGTAAAATTTAATCTCTCTGTTTTAAAATACATCATCAGTGATACAATTAAAAATAGCACATGCTTTGCAGACATTTCTCCAAAAAAGATACTCAGTGGCCAATAAGCTCATGAAAAGATGTTTGACGTTGATCATTAAGGAAATGCAAATCAAATCCACAATGAGATATCACTGCACACCCACTAAGATGGCTATGATAAACAGACAAATGATAAAATAACAAGTGTTGGCAAGACTATGGAGAATTAGGAACTCTCATATGCAGCTTGTGGGACTGTAAAATGGTACAACTGCTGTGGAAAACAGTTTGTTGATTCCTCAAAAAGATAAACAGAATTGTTAGCAATTCTACTTCTACATTTATATCCAAAATAATTGAAAATAGGAGTCCAAACAAAAACTTGTTCATGGATATTCTTGGCAGCACTATTTACAATAGCCATAAGGTGGGAACAACCCAAATGTCCATTAATGGATGAACAGAGAAACAAATCATGATGTATACACAAAATGGGATATTATTTAGCCATAAAAATGGATGAAGTATTGATACTGCTACAACTTGGATGAACCTTGAAAATATTATGCTAAGTAAAAAAAGCCAGACACAAAAGGTCACATATTATGTGATTCCTTCTGTATGGAATATCCAGAATAGGCAAATCCATAGAGATAGAAAGCAGATTAGAGGTTGTCAGGGGCTGGCAATAGGAGGCTAGGGAGTGATTACTTAATGGATAGGGGATCTTCTTCTAGAGCGATGAAAAAGTTTTGAAACTAAAGAGAGGTGGTTGTACAACATCATGAATACACTAAATTCCACTGAAATATACAGTTTAAAATGGTTCATTGTATGTTATGTGAATTTCACCTCAGAAAAGAGAAAACAACCATGAAACTAAAAAGGAAAAATAAGAAGTTAAGCCCCCTGTATTTCTCGTGACCAGAGATTACCACTGTTACCATTTTGTTGTGCTGAATTTCCTTCCAGACTTTTTTTAAATGTGTACTAAACACACTGATTTGTAAAACATGTTATTTTATTTAATAGACCATCCATCTTCAAGATTTAAAACATAGCACACAATGGTGATGGAAATTGTCTGTATCTTGACTGTATCAGTGTTAATATCCTGGTTGCGATATTGTATTATATGTCTGCAAAATGTTATCTTTGGGGGTGGGAGCACTAAAATCAGTTTCATTAGAAAATATAAAATATGAAACATATTGGAAAACAACATTTTTCCATATTTTAGAATTTAATTTTTTGAATAGGTGATATAGTCATAACGTTCAGAAAATTTTAAATAAACAGAGTCATAATAAGTTTCGTCCTTATTTGTCATCTCTGCAATCCACCCTGCCTTATCCCCTATGGGGTCACTGTTTTCAGTGTCCCGTGTATCCTTCCACACTTTCTCTAGGCGTATACAAGTAAATTGGAATACAGATTTATATTCCCCATTAATACGAAAGATAGCATAAAATCACAGTTTTGTACTTTTCTTTTTTTTTTCACAATATATGTATATTGGGGAATTGGGGAGCTTTCCATATATGAACACAGAGAAATACCTCTCTCTGTCTCTCTCTTTCCACCTCCCTCTCTCTCTCTCTTCTGCTACATAGTATTCCAACGTATGGTTATACCATAATTTTTGCCCCCAAATGTTGCCTATCACTAAGGCATTGGTTAATCAATTAATTAATTGCTTAATAAATAAATTATGGTATAGTTTGAAGGACACTGGGAGAGAAGCCCGGGGGCAGAGCACCTTCCCCCAGGAAGCAGTGGCAGAAGACACGGGGGCTGCCAGCAGAGGCTTGCCTAGAGGGTGAGTAGTAGAGCCCACCAGGTAGCGAAACGCATAAGCCATCCTCCAAAAGTAGTGAAAGTGACCCCACTGCTGGCAGGAACACATTGCTTCTAGAAGCAGTGAGAGTGACATTGAGGTTCTCTCCCAGCCCACACTTCTCGCTCAGGCTCGTGACTCAGCCCCCCTACTGCTCCCTTCCAGTATTTCTGCATCAAAGCCTTCCCTTTAAGAATCAGAGGTTCCCATTGACTAAATCCTCCCTTTCTGAGGCCATCTTATCCATGCTTCAGTAGCCATAAGTTGATGACTCCCAAATGTACACCTCTAGTCTAGACTTCTCTTCTGAACTTCAGAGTTGCACATGCAGCTGCCTTCTTGCATCTCCACTTGGAGGTCTCAAAAGCACCACCAATTCTTCATTTCCAAGATATCACTCACGTTACATCTTCCCATATCTGGCCTTCTTCCAGTGTTCCTTCTCTCAGAGAATGGCATCTCCATCCAACTGCACAAGCTACAAACCTAAGACATCTTCAGTACCTCCTTTTCCTGCATTTCCCCATATCTGGTCTGCCCAAATATCCTCTGGATGTGGCCCCTTCCATCTCCACTGCTCATTCTAATACAAGTAACCACAGGTTACCACAATCTCTTTTAACTGGTACGTTGCAGCCAAAGTGTTTCTTTTTTTTTTTTTTTAACTTGAAATCTTATGTTGTCACTCGCTTAAACCCTTTAATAACTTTTTTTTAATTGCTTTTAAAATTGAACAGAATTCCTAGCATGGCCTTTAAGGTCCTACATGGTCAGACCCTGCCTACTTTCCTCCATTCTTACCTTGCACCACACAGCTGCCGGCTCTTGGGGCTTTCCTACTGCAAGGTCATGCTCCCTCCTGCCATAGGCCTTTTGCTCACACTTTTCCTTCTGTCTGTATCATTAACTTCTATTCAGTCTTTAAAGCAAACTCATAGAAGTCTTCTGCTGACCCTCTGCTTTGGTCAGCTTCCTTTTCTTCATTGCTCTGATCTCCTTTTGTTATATATATATATATATATTTCTTTGAGTGTTTCCAACATTTGATCAACATCTGTCTCCTCCACTAGGCTGTAAGCAACCTGAGTCTAGGGACTGCCTGTTTTTGCTTATCGTTGTCACACAGAAATTAAATTTTGAATAAATGAATGACTGCTCGTGGCATAACAATGCACGGTGCCTCTTTACAACCCTTACCATCTCCTTGGAGACACAGCCCTATCTCTTGCTTCCTGGGGATGCTGCAGAGGAAGAAGCATCCACCAGCCAGGAGCTTGTGCTTTGGAGTCAGGGAGATCTGGGCCTGTTTTGGCGCTGCCATTTACCAGCTGTGGATTCTTGAGCAAGTCCCTTTATCTCTCTGAACTTAAGTTTCCCAGTCTCTAAAAGAGGGTTACCACTTACCTCATAAGGTGGTGGTTGTTGTTTTAGTCACACCCAGTACATTTAATATATATATTTTAAAGAATCATCATGGGGACTTCCGTGGTGGTCCAGTGGTTAAGACTCCGTGCTCCCAATGCAGGGGCCCAGGTTCAATCCGTGGCCGGGGAACTAAGATCCCACATGCCACAACTAAGCCTGCGCGCCACAACGAAGAGCCCACACGCCGCCACAACAAAGACCCATTGCAGCCAAAATAAATAAATAAATAAATTTATTATTTAAAAAAGTCATTGTGGGGACAATTAGAAACTTGGAAAATGGACAGTGTATTAGATGATTCTTTTTTTTTTTTGCCCACACTGCATGCATGCCGGATCTTAGTTCCTTGACCAGGGATCGAACCTGTGCCCCCTGCACTGGAAGCACGGAGTCTTAACCGCTGGACCGCCAGGGAAATCCCCACAATGACTTTTTTTAGTGTTTCTTTTTTGAATCTAGGATCCAATCAAAGTTCACCCATTGCATTTAGATGTCATACGTCTTTAGTCTCCTTTAATTTAAAGCACTTCACCTTACTTTTTAAATCTTTTGTCTGTCATGATATTAACACTTTTGAAGAGTCCAGGCCCATTGTCTGGTAGAATGTCCTCTGTTCAGCGTTTGCTGCCTCCTTTTTAGATTCAGGTGAGACATTTTTGGTGAGAGGACCACATCAACGAGGATGTGTACTTCCCCATACACTCAACCGGGGGTATACAGTATCAATTTGTCTCAGGTTTGGTGATGCTAAATTCAATCACTTGGTTAAGGTGGTGTTACCTAACAGAGCTGTGATGGGGGATTAAATGAAGGAATGTACCCAAGGGGTCTGGTCCATAAACCTTAGTTCTTCCCCAATCCCCTTCAGCCTTCACTTTGGGGCAGATACACAACATTCTTTTTTTTTTTTTTTTTAAGATTTTTTTGATGTGGACCATTTTTAAAGTCTTTATTGAATTTGTTACAGTAATGCTTCTAGGGGCTTCCCTGGTGGCTCAGTGATTAAGAATCCGCCTACCAATGCAGGGGACATGGGTTCGAGCCCTGGTCCTGGGAAGATCCCACATGCTGCAGAGCAACTAAGCCCATGCGCCACAACTACTGAGCCTGTGCTCTAGAGCCCACGAGCCACAACTGCTGAGCCCATGAGCCACAACTACTGGAGCCTGCGCGCCTAGAGCCCATCGTCTGCAGCAAGAGAAGCCACCACAGTGAGAAGCCCACGTACTGCAATGAAGAGTAACCCCTGCTTGCCGCAATTAGAGAAAGCCCTCGTGCAGCAACGAAGACCCAACACAGCCAAATAAATAAATAAATAAAAAATAAATAAATAAATTCTTAAAGAAAAATGATGCTTCTGTTTTAGGTTTTAGTTTCTTGGCTCTGAGGCATGTGGGATCTTAGCTCCCTGACCAGGGATCAAACCCACACCCCCTGCATTGGAAGGTGAAGGCTTAACCACTGGACTGCCAGGGAAGTCCCAAGATACACAACATTCTTGACTACACTTTCTCACCACAAGTGCCTCTTGGTGGGACTGGTAGTTATCACTAATTTGAGACTACTTTTTTTTTAAATTAATTTTATTTATTCGGTTGCGCTGTGTCTTAGTTACAACACGTGGGCTCCTTAGTTGTGGCATGCGAACTCTTAGTTGCGGCATACATGTGGGACCTAGTTCCCTGACCAGGAATCAAACCTGGGCCCCCTGCATTGGGAGTGCAGAGTCTTACCCACTGTGCCACCAGGGAAGTCCCAAACTTGAGACTACTTTTTAAAAAAATATTTTATTATGAAACTTTCAGGGGACTTCCCTGGTGGTCCATTGGTTAAGACTCTGCACTCCCAATGCAGAGGGCAAGGGTTCGATCCCTGGTCAGGGAACTAAGATCCCTCATGCCACATGGCGTGGCCGAAAAAAAAAAAGATAAGTGTGAATAAAATATAATTTTAAAAAATTTTTATTATGAAACTTTAAAATATACACAAAAGTAGAGAGAGTAGTTTAATGACTCTCAATGTATTCATCACCCAGTTCAAAAAAATTATCACCATTTTACCAGTAAGCTTCGTAATTACTTTTGAGTTTTATCCTTTGAGCCTCTTCTTTTCTTTCCCTAATACACAGGTCTTTGAATTCTGCAGGGGACATTTGGGAAAACTTTTCACCTATGAATTTTCCTTGTTCCATTGGTCCAGCTTGCAGGTAAGTGCTAATGATAAATGCATGCTGTTGGAGATAGTAGGCACTGGTTCAGCATGTCCAGAAATGCTGCGGCACTTCTCAGACTGCACACCAGTCACCTGGGGGTCATGTGAAATTACAAATTCTGACTACATAGCTCTGGAATGGGGTCTGAAATTCTGCATTTCCAAACAGACTTCTAGGTAATGCCAGTGGTGCTGGTCTGAGAAAATGCTTTGAGCAGGGAAGTGTTCTTAGAAGGTAAAATCTTGATATTTTGGATACAGAAGATAAGAAACATCTGATAAGAAAGAAAGAAGCTAAGTAATGCCTGAGGTTCCTTCCAGCACTTAAATTCTTTGAGTCTTTGTTCCTAACCTCTAGCAATTGCAGAAGTAACTAAGCACAATGACTCCACTCCTACTTCTAGGAAGAAGCAAGCTTGAATTACAGACTTGAAACCCCTGCATAAAATTGCAGTAGGTTTGTTCCAGTTCCTCCTGTATAATCAACAATCCTAGGGTCGAGTTCGAGGCAATGGAAGCACTGCCCAGACTGTCACACAGATTTTTCCTTACCTTTTAAAATATTTGTTTCTGTAGGCAGGCAGATGTATAATTAAAGCAAAGATGAACCAGTCTGTGGAGGTGTGGCCCAAGAATTTTTAATTCTCTAAGCACCCAGGTGACAGTTCGTTATAGTCCTGAGAAATGAGAGGAGTGGTTAGAAAGTTCCAAAATATTTGCTCATGCTTTCACCTTAGATTTATCATGTTGGTGTGGAATTTGGTCAATCAGCCACCACATATTAAGCATCTACTATGTGGACAAACAAGACAGAAACATCCTAGTAGTAGAGGAGACAGAAAATAAACATGCAAACAAATAACTAAGACAATTTCAGATACTGAGACATGTTCTAAAGAATTGAAACAGACCCTGCTTTTCCTTGTTTCAGGCTTTACCTCCTTTTGTTTTCTTTCTCCTTTCCTTTCCTTTTTTTCCCCTTTTTGTCAGTCCTTCCCATGAACTTAATTAGCATTAGATGATTGAGAAGGCTTACAAAGATAGCTCTCAAAAGAACCCTTTCAACTGCTACCAAAATAACACTACACCAGCAATTACAAGAAAGAGGCATGAATACCCCAATATATCCCACCCTTTTAAACTGCAGTGTTTTGCAGCAGTTACAGATAAAGAAAATTGCAGCCTGGGACAATACCATAACCATATACCCCTTTCTTCTCTTGCCTTATAAAAACTCCAATTCTGCTTCAGCTCAGGGAGTTAGCTAATTTTGAGGTGCTACCTGACACGCATCAGCTGAATATCTGAATTACTTTATTTTTTGTTCCTTGACAGAATATAAAATAGACCATTTTAAGGGGGAGAGACTGCTTTAGTTGGGATGGTCAGGGAAAATGTCTCTGAGGAGGATTCATTTGAATCGAGACTAAATAATAATAAGGTCAGCTTGAGATAATTTGGGGTAGAATGTTCTAAGCAGGAACCACACATACAAAGTCCAGGAAATTTGGTAGAAAGTGGAGAACATGGATGCAGGTGAGTGAATGAGGAGAGAAGAGCCACGTGGGTTGGAAACCCCTGGAGGTTTCTGTTTTGTTTGTTTTAACAGCTTTATTAAGACATAATTCAGAGAATTCCCTGGCGGTCCAGTGGTTGGGACTCCGCACTTTCACTGCCAAGGGCCCAGGTTCAATCCCTGGTCAGGGAACTACGATCCCGCAAGCTGCACGGCGAAAAAAGACATAATTCATATACGATTCACCCATTTAAAGTGTACAATTCAGCGGTTTTTAATATGTTCGCAGAATTGTGAAACCATCACCACCATCAAGTTTAGAACATTTTCATCACCCCCAAAAGAATTCCCATAGCCATTAATATTCACTTTCTACCTTCACACCCCGCCCTCACCCCCAGCCCTAGGCAACTACTAATATATTTTCTGTCTGTATGAATATGCCTATTCTGGCCATTTCATGTAAATGGAATAATACAATATATAGTCTTCTGTGACTGACTTTTTTCACTTAGCATAATGTTTGCAAGGTTTATCCATGTTGTAGCATGTATCAGTACTTCATGCCTTTTTACGCAGAATAGTATTACACTGTATAAATATGCTACTTGTGTTTATCCATTCATCAGTTGATGAACATTTGGGTTGTTTCCACTTTTTGGCTATTATGAATAATGTTGCTATGAACATTCACATACAAGATTTTGTATACAAGTGTGGGTAAATGGTTGTATTTCTCTTGGGCACATAACTAGGAGTGAGATTGCTATATGGTGACTCTATGTTTAACCTTTTGAGGAACTGCCGAACATTTATTATCTTTTTATTTCAGCAATCTTAGTGGGTATCTCATTGTGTTTTTTTATTTACTGTTTTTTTTTTTACAGTTTTATTAAGATATAATTGACATACAGCACTGTATAATTTTTATTTATTTAAATTTACAATGTTGTGTTAGTTTCACATGTACAACAAAGTGATTCAGTTACACATATATACATTTAAATTAGGTTATTTATCTTTTTATTGTTGAAGTGTAACAGTTCTTCATATATTCCAGATACAAGTTCCTTATCAGATATATGATTTGCACATATTTTCTCCCATTCTGCAGGTTGTCTTTTCAGTTTCTTGATGGTGTCCTTTGAAACACAAAAGTTTTTAATTTTAATTAAGTTCGACAAATCTTTTTTCTTTAGTTGCATGTGCTTTCAATGTCATACCCTAGAAACCACTGCCTAAACAAGAGTCATGAAGACTTCTATGTTTTCTTCTCAGAGTTTTATAGTCTTAGCTCTTACATAAGAGGCCTATGATAATAGATCATAGTTAATTTTTGTATATGGTGTGAGGTAGAGGTCCAACTTCATTCTTTTACATATGGATATCAAATTGTCCTAGCACCATTTGTTGAAAAAACTATTCTTTCCTGGGACTTCCCTGGTGGCACAGTGGTTCAGAATCCGCCTGCCAGTGCAGGGGACGTGGGTTCGAGCCCTGGTCCAGGAAGATCCCACATGCCGCAGAGCAACTAAACCCATGCACCACAACTACTGAGCCTGCACTCTAGAGCCCGCAAGCCACAACTACTGAAATCTGCCTAGAGCCCGTGCCCTGCAACAAGAGAAGCCCCCGTAGTGAGAAGCACACGCACCACAACAAAGAGTAGCCCCTGCTCGCCACAACTAGAGAAAGCCCACGCACAGCATCGAAGACCCAACGCAGCCAAAAATAAATAAATATAAATAAATTTATTAAAAAACAAAAACACTATTCTTTCCTCATTGGGTCGTCTTGGCACCCTTTCAAAGATCATTTGACCATTTATGCGTAGATTGATTGACCTATTCCATTGATCTATTTGTCTTCATACTACTACTACATTGTCTTTTTTTTTTTTTATACATTTATTTATTTATTTTTCGGCTGTGTTAGGTCTTCGACGCTGTGCGCGGGCTTTCTCTAGTTGCGGTGAGCAGGGGCTACTCTTTGTTGCGGTGCGTGTGCTTCTCACTGCGGTGGCTTCTCTTTGTTGCGGAGCACAGGCTCTAGGCACACGGGCTGCAGTAGTTGTGGCTCATGGGCTGTAGAGCACAGGCTCAGTAGTTGTGGTGCACGGGCTTATTTGCTCCGTGGCACGTGAGATCTTCCCGGACCAGGGCTCGAACCCGTGTCCCCTGCATTGGCAGGCGGATTCTTAACCACTGCGCCACCAGGGAAGTCCCTACGTTGTCTTAATTTCTGTAGCTCTGTAGTAAATTTTGAAATCAGAACTTTGTTTTTTCCCCACAGTATTTTAGTATCAGCTTGTCAGTTTCTGCAAAAAAAGCCACCTGGGATTTTGATAGGGATTACATTGAATCTGTAGATCAGCTTGGGGAGTATTACCCTTTTAACAGTATTAAGTCTTCTGATCTATGAACATAGGATATTTTTCCATTTATTTAGATCTTTTTATTTCTTTCAACAGTTTTTTATACTTTTCAATATACAGATTTTACACTTCTTTTGTTAAATTTATTACTAAGTACTTTATTTTTGATGCTATTGTAAATTAAATTGTTTTTTGAATTTCATTTTTGGATTGTCTGCTAGTATGTAGAAGTAGAATTGGTGTTTGTTTACTCATCTTGTATCCTGCAACCTTGCTAAACTCCTTTATTAGTTCTAATATTTTTTTAGTGGATTCCTTAGGATCTTCTATATATAAGATAATGTTATCTGCAAATAAAGACCATTTTACTTCTTCCTTTTCAATCTGGATGCCATTTCTTTCTTGCTCAATTGCCCTGGATAGAATCTCCAATATATTATTGAATAAAAGGGTGAGAATGGACATCCTTGTCTTGGTCCTGGTCTTGTGGGGGAAAGTATTCATTTCTTCACCATTATGATATTAGCTGTGGGTTTTTTATAGATGTTCTTTGTTTCAGTTTAAGGAAGTTCCCTTCTATTCTTAGGTTACTGAGTATTTTTAATCATGAAACGTTTTTGGATTTTTGTCAAATGCTTTTTTTTTTTCTCTTGCACCTATTGAGATGATGAAATGGTTTTTGTCCTTTATTCTATTAATGTGGTGCATTAAATTAATTGATTTTCCAATGTAAAATCAACCTTGCATTCCTAGGATAATTCCCACTTGGTTATGGTGTATAATTCTCTTTATATACTACTGCATTCAGTTGACTAGTATTTGTTGAGGCTTTTGCGTCCATATTCATAAGAGATAATGGTATGTAGGGTTTTTTGGTAACATGTCTTTCTGGTTTTTATATCAGAGTAACACTGGCTTCATAGAACGAATTGAGAAGTGTTTCCTCCTCTCCTATATTTTGGAAGAGTTTGAGAGGATTCATATTAATTCTTTAAGTGTTTCATGAAATTCACCAGTAAAGTCATCTGGGCTTGGGAGTTTCTTTGGGGGAAGTTTTAAATTACTAATCCAATCTCTTTACTTGTTATAGGCCTTTCCAGACTTTCTGTTTCTTCTTTAGTTGATTCTGGTAGTTTGTGTCTTCCTAGGACTTTGTCCATTTCGTTTGTTATATAATTCGTTGGCATATGTTTCTTCATGGTATTCTCTTATAATTCTTTTTTTTCCTGTAAGGTCAGTAGTAATGTCCCCTCTTTCATTTCTGATTTTAGTCTTCTCTCTTCTTGGTTAGTCTAGCTAAAAGTTTGTCAATTTTGTTGATCTTTTCAAAGAATGAAATTAGGTTTTATATTTTTCCTCTCCTGTTCTCTATTTCGATAATTTCCACTCTAATTTTTATTGTTTTCTTCTTTCTGCTTGCTCTGGGTTTTGTTTGCTTTTTCCCCCCCTGTTACTTAAGGTGGAAATTTAGTTTATTGATTTGAGATCTTTCTTTCTTTTTCTTTTTTTTAACGTTGGCATTTATAGCTAAAAATTTCCCTCTGAACACTGTTTTAGCTCCATCCTATAAGTTTTGGTATTTTGTGTCTTCATTTTTATTTGTTTTTTTTTTTTTAAACATTTTCTAACTCCCTTATTGATATTCTCTGTTGGATGAGATGTTGTCAACATACCTTCCTTTAATTCCTTATAAATATGGTGTCCTTTAGTTCTTTGAACATATTTACAATAGGGACTTTGAAGTTTTTGTTAAGTTCAACATCTAGGCCCCCACCAAAGCAGTTTCTGTTGCCTAATTTTTTTTTTTTCTTCTTGTCATGGGTCACACTTTCCTGTTTCTTTGCATGTCTCATAATTTTTTTGTTGAAAATGGAACATTGCTACAATAATATATTGTAGCAATTCTGGATATTGATCCCTCTCTCACCTGGGGCTTGTTTTCTTATTTATTTTTTCAGTGACTTGCCTGGACTAGTTCACAGAAATCTATCAATATTTTATCCACAGTGTGTAGTCTCTGATGTTGCTCCTCAAAGAGTGAAGCTTTGACTATGTGCACAGTCTTCTGACCACCAGGGATTATTGTGGTTTTAGCAGTGCTCTCTTTCCCTGGTCTCCCTGTTAAGCTGCTAGGTGATCTGACTTTACTGTAACACTCACAGCCTTTAGCCTCCAGTAATTGCTAGCTGACTGCTCTGTTGTTTTTGGCAAAGTCTGGGGCATAAAATTGTTCCACAGTGTGATCCAGCTAAAGTCAGGCCCCTTTGTGGGGGCAGTCTTTGAGGCTTGCTCTGAGCTCAGAAGGGCCCTTCTTATTTGTCTCTTTCCCTGGTTTACTCTCTTAAACTTCTAGCTGGGCTACTATTTTGTTTGTTGCTGCTAGTTTAATGGAGCTAAGAGCCTCCTCTTAACTGTTTACCACCAAACTCTCCATTGTTTTTGACAATACCCTTATGCATGAACTTCCCCACATTGTCTTCCCAATAAAGTATGTCCTCTTAGGGAGAGCTACTGAGCTCTCTGTTCTTTTTTTTTTTTTTTTAATTTATTTATTTATGGCTGCGCTGGGTCTTCGTTGCTGCGCGTGGGCTTTCTCTAGTTGTGGCGAGCAGGGGCTACTCTTTGTTGTGGTGTGCCGGCTTCTCATTGCAGTGGCTTCTCTTGTTGTGGCGCATGGGCTCTAGGCATGCGGGCTCAGTAGTTGTGGCTTGCGGGCTCTAGAGTGCAGGCTCAGTAGTTGTGGGGTACGGGCTTAGTTGCTCCATGGCATGTGGGATCTTCCTGGACCAGGGATTGAACCCATGTCCCCTGCATTGGCAGGCAGATTCTTAACCACTGCGCCACCAGAGAAGTGTCTGAGCTCTCAGTTCTTATGGCCTCCTTCTCCCCCACCCTCCAACAGAATGCCTGTACTACTGCATTAGAGTAGGGCAGGGGCAGGGACTGTGGTCCACTTGTTCTGAAGTGATAAACCTGTGTTGCTTCACGAGTGGGGCACTGGATGTGGATGGCAGCCCCTAGTCTTTTGGGCTTGCCCTCCTGGCATGGAATCTATGAGTGAGCTGGGGTGGGGGCAATTGGGACCCAGTATTCTCAGCTTTCTGTGCTTAAGTAAAGCTTCCACCCTATGAGTGGGACCTGGGATTTGGAAGGGAGTCCCAGTCCAGGCCCCTGCCAGAAAAAGGGATGATACGCTGGCCACTTGCCCTTCCTTGGGTGAAACCATAGTCCTAAACTAGGAGCTGAAGGGAAAGGGAGTCCTATTTTCTTTGACCTCCCTGCTTGAAGTAGAACTTATGTCACAGTAAGCTGGGAGGAGATAGAATCAGACAGTGGCTCAAATACCATAGACTCTTACTGTTCTTATCCAGATTTACTAAACTTTCTTGAATAAATGTTTCTCTATTTTCTGTATACTCTTGGGACAATATCCAGAGATTTTAAATGGTTGGTTTAAAAAAAAATAATTTTCACTAGTTAAATGTTTCAGTGGGGAGATGAGCTTCTCACGCTGCCATTCCAGAACTATGGTCACCTTAGGGGTTTTATTTCCCCATCTCTTTTTAGTATGAAAAATTCTAAACGGCAAAGTTGGAAGAATTTCACAGTGAATACCCATATTCTCCTTACTAAGATTCTACCATTAACATTTTGTTATAATTGTTGTATCATATCTCTCCATTTATCTATCATTCACTCTGATGTATTTTTGGATGCAATGCAAAGTAAGTTGCAGACATCAGTAACTTCTAAATTCTCCCGCATGTGTATCATTAACTAGAACTCAATATTTGTTTGCAGTTTTTTTTTCTTTTGAGGTAAATTTTGCATACAATGAAGTACATAAATCTTAAGTGTACAGTCATTGAGTTTTGATAGATTCATGCACCTGTGCAACCCAAACTCCTGTCAGGATATGAAACATTTCTATCACCCAACAAAGTTCCCCATATCTCTTCCCCGTCAGTCACCATCACCTCCCCGCCCCCAGAGGCAACACTGTTATGATTTTTTTCTACCATATATTAGTTTTTTCCTGGTCTACAACTGTACATATTAAGAAATCATATAGTATGAACTCTTTCATGTAGAACTTCTTTCACTTAGCCTAATGCTTTTGAGAGGCATCCATGTTGCATGTATCAACTATTCAATATTATTACTGAATAGTATTGCGTGATATGAATTTACCAACTTATTTATCCATTCTCCTTTTTACAGTCACCTGGGCTATAATTTACTGGAGGACTTTAGGCAGAGAATTGGCATCTAATTTACCCTTTAGATAGGTCATTCTGGTTAGTAAATGGGAGGTGAACTATGAGGGCAGGGCAAGAAGAGGCCTGTTAGGAGGTTCTTGCAGCAGTTCAGGTGAGATTTGAGGTTGGCTTGGATGAACATTGTAGCAGTGCAGATGGTGAGTGGAGATGGTCTGATTCAGGGTACATTTTGGAAGTCAAGCTAACAGGATTTGCTGATGGACAGGATTGTGGAAAGTGAAAGAAAAGAAAGAATCAAAGGTGACTCTATTCCCCCAAGACATTCCTTAAACAAAATTTTGCCGTTATGAGGGTGGAGAGGCAATAAAAAAAACAAGTCATAAACTTTCTGCTTGGAGATTTGCCTAAAAAACAGTTGGAGGGCAATCACTAAGCAAGTATTTGCCAACTGCTTCCAGATGGCAATTGGTTGGTTCATACACCCTGTGAACACATGCAGCTCTTTAGACAACCAGCATAATTTGCAGCTTCTCTTGCGATGATAATATGTATCACTATTAGAAATACAATTCAACTTAATTTTTGAATCTCTGCTTTATCCACCCTCCCACCTGCCA